>NC_081848.1:6144990-10944990 GCF_963259705.1 Myotis daubentonii | reverse complement strand
AAACCCTATAAATTTGTTTTATTATTGGTTAGTTCTTAAGATTAGTGGATTGCTAAGTATCTCTTACTATGAAAAGCCCTTATCTTGGAAGGCCTGTGAAGATAAATATCTTTCAAAGACAATTTTCAACTAGAACATTCTATCTAAGATTATAGTATTCATATATTATTATCTAGGCCAAACCATAAATTGCTCAAGCAAACGAAATGTTTATTCAGTGTAGCTATTGGCAAAAAATCTGAAGAGTGAATTTTGGTTAGCCAGCGGGGGGGGGGGGGGGGGGGGAGGGTGCGGGGTGTGGGTTGGGGGGAGAAAAGGGTCCTAATATGAAGTGACAGGAGAAGACTTGATTTTGGGTGGTGGGCCTATATACAGATTTTGTAACTTAGAAATCCACACATGAAACCTATATGTTCATGTTTACTAATGTCACCCTAATTAAATTTAATTAAAAAAAGAGAAATGGAGAAAAAAGCCAGACCCATAAAGGTACTATATTAAGGTTGAAAGAAGGTTGTAAAAAGGAAATAGAGGGGACAGGGAGTCCAAGATGTGTCCTCACTCAAGACAGAAACTGAGCAATCTGTTTTAAAACTTGCTTTTGGACTTCTGTTAGCCATGATGAAGTAACTATCTCCCCAACCATAAATAACTATAAAAATGTACAAAGATTATGATGTAAACGATTTCACATGTTTTTCAGCATGGAATGCAAAATGGCAAAGCTGAAAAGCATGAAGAAAAAAATTTAATTCCATGATTGTTTCTGATTTTTGCCTGGAAACTTTCTAGACTGAAGTGCAAAGAAGTGTGATTCAAACATAATCTAGTAGTCTCATGGTGTTCACTAGACAGAAATCAGAGTTGAGTGATTCTATAGAGACTGGAATTTATGGGACTGAGTACCAAAGAAATGAGAACTAGGCAGAAAACAAGTTATAAAATCATCATACCTTGAATTTTTAGCCAAACACTAAAATTTACTAAGAACTTATAAAACTCAAGACTAAAAACCCCAAACAATACAATTTTAAAAATGGGCACAGGACTTGAACAGACACTTCGCCAAAGAGGACATACAAATGGCCAATAACCTATGAAAATATGCTCAATGTCACTTATCATCATTAAAATGAACATTAAAATCACAGTGACATATCACCTCATACCATTTAGAATGGCTATCCTATCTAATAAAAGGCAAAAAGGATAATTGACTATACCTTCCCTATGCTTCCCATTGGCTAATCAGAGAGCTATGCAAATTAACCGCAAACAAAGATGGTGGCTGGCAGCCATATAGCTGAAGCGAGCAGGAGGCTTGCTTGCTCCAGTGATGGAGGAAGCCAAGGTTCCCCGACTGCCGCAGCCTGGCTCTGAGCTCCAAAAGCAACAATGCTTCAATTATAGAAGCTAAACAAACCCCAGATACCTGCTTTCAGCAGGCCGTGGCACGGAGCCAGCTCTTAGCTCCAGTGACAGCAACAAAGTTTCAATTATAGACGCTAAACAAACCCCAGATAACTACTTTCAGCAGGCCGTGGCCTCAGAGCTGCAGCTAGCAGGAGCCAGCTCTCAGCTTCAGTGACAGCAACAAAGTTTCAATTATAGAAGGTAAATAAATCCCATAATTTAAAAAAAAAGAAAGAAAAAAAGGAGAGGCTGGGAGCTTCAGTCACCCACCAGCCTGAAAATGGCCCTCAGCCCCTCACCCAGACTGGCCAGGCACCCCAGTGGAGACCCCCACCCTAAAGGGGGTGTGTCCAACCTGAAAACAGCCATCAGCCCCTCATCCAGGCTGGCCAGGCACCCAAGCGGGACCCCCTCCCTGATCTTGGACACCCTTCAGGGCAAACCAGCCGGCCCCCACCCGTGCACCAGGCCTCTATCCTATATAGTAAAAGGGTAATATGCAAACTGACCCTAACAGCAGAAAGACTGGGAATGACTGGTCACTATGACACACCCTAACCACCAGCGGTGGTGGTGGGAGCCTCTCCTGCCTCCTCAGCAGCGCTAAGGATGTCTAACTGCAGCTTAGGTCTGCTCCCTGCTGGCAAGTGGACACCCCCGAGGGCTGCCGGGCTGCCAGAGGGTTGTCTGATTGCCATCTTAGGCCCAATTCCCCGGGAAGCAGGACTAAGCCAGCAGGTGGTCATCCCCCGAGAGGTCCCAGACTGCAAGAGGGCACAGGCTGGGCTGAGGGACCCTCCCTCCAAGTGCACAAATTTTTGTGCACCGGGCCTCTAGTCATCAATAAATCCACAAACAAAAGAATTGATGATGATGTGGAAAAAAGGGAACCCTTGTATCCTATTGTTGAGCATGCATATTGGTGCCTCACTTTGGGCCACAGGGGAGCGTTGCCAGGAGCAAGTTGGTGAGCCAAGCCAGGGGCTAAAGGACTGCACTTCAAGTGCGCTACCAGAGGGACCTAGGGTGCCACCAATGCCACGAATTGCATGCCAGAGGGTTCTGGATCCTCACAGGGAGTCACACACCAGAGGAACTGTGCACTTGCTTCCACCCCTCCAGAGCATCTGAAGCAGACAAGTGAGGGACTAGACCCATGGGAGAAGGGAATATAACTCAGAGCAGAGACAATAAAGGCATGAAACTTAAGTTAGACCCAGCCCCTGGCCCTGGACTAACGATTTCTGCACCATTGCCCTGATAGGATCTTTAACCTCTCAAACCCAAGCAGGCTTCCCAGGGCCAGAAAGAGGTAGCAAAAATGGGGAGACAAAGAAAACAACCCGCAAAGGGAAGAAGAGTGGGAATGATCACCTCCCCCGCAAAAGGAACTAAATGAAATAGAGGCATGCAATATGTCAGAAAAATAGTTCAGGGTAAGGGTCATATACAGTGGGGCCTTGACTTAAGAATGTCCTGACTAACGAGTTTTTTGAGATACCAGCTGTCTCTCGGCCTATTTTTTGCATTGAGTTGATAGAGTAATTTGAGTTAATGAGCTCCTTAATGAGCTCCTTAACGAGCTTGGTCTCCGAACCAATTAAACTTGTAAGTCAAGGCCCCACTGTAGTTCATAAATGATGGATGAGAAAATCAACAACTTACGTAAGAATCAAGAGGAAATAAAAAAATGATATAGCTACAATAAAAAACAAAATGGAAGGTTTCAACAGTAGACTAGAAGAAGTGGAAGACTAAATTAGTAAGTTAGCATATAGGGCAGAAAAACACACAATCTAAACAGCAATTAGAGAAAAAAAAATAGAAATAAGGACAACCTAAGTGAGCTTTGGAACAACATGAAACGAAGCAACATATGTATAATAGGGGTGCCAGAAGGACAAAAAGAGGAGCAAAGATTAGTAAACCTATTGGAAGAAATAATGACAGAAAACTTCACTGATTTGGGGGAAGAAAAAAGTCACACAAGCTCAGAGAGTCCCAGTCAAGATAAACCCAAAAAGGCCCGCACCAAGACACATCATAATTATACCAGGTGTACTGGTTAATAATAGCGGATTCTGTAATCAAAGAAAACATGATAATATCAAGAGAAACATCAAAAGTGCTTTATTCAAAGTAATGTCCATCACTAGCTACACATTTCCCCATCTTTCAGGTAATTTGTGGATTCTATGAAGCCAGCATTACCCCAGTCCCAAAACCAAAAAAAAAAAAAAAAAAAGCAGGTCATACACTATGTCATTTCAAGATTTACTCTTGTGCTACATTAATCAAGCAAATGTAGTATTGTCATAAGCATAAAGATAGACAAATATATAAATTTAAAAGAATAAAGGGTTAAAAAAGACATACATGCAAATCATTTATTTTCAACATGGTTTCAAAATAGTAAAATGAAGCAGGAAATTATTTTGAATAAATTTTTCTTGAACAACTAGCTGTACATATGAGAGGAAAAAAAGATCTTAAACCATACCTCATACCATACACAAAAAACTAATTCCAGGTAGATTAAACACATAAATGTAAAACCTTATATTATAAATACTATATTTAAAAATAATTTAATTAATTTTAGAGAGGCAGGAAATTATTTGAATAAATTGTTCTGAAAAAAACTAGCTGTACATATGAGAGAAAAAAAAGGATCTTAAGCCATACCTCACTCTATACACAAAATAATTAATTTCAAATAGATTAAACACCTAAATGTAAAACCTTATATTATAAATATTATTTTTAAAAATATTTTTATTGATTTTAGAGAGGAAGGTAGAGGGAGAGATAGAAACTCTCTTGCATGACCCATACTGGGCATCAAGCCCACAACCTGGGCATATGCCCCAACCCAGAATCAAACTGTGACCTCCTGGTTCATAGGTCAACACTCAACCACTGAGCCATGCCAGCCAGGCATAAGTATTATTTTTTTATGTAGATTACCTTCATTACTTAGGCTGACTTTGGGTTGGACCAAATGCTTCATAAACAAGACCCAGAAAGCACTAACCAAAAAAAAATTGTTATCAAAATTAAAACATTTTGCTTACATCATTGAAAACATAAACATACAAACTGCAGACTGGGCAAAATATGTGATAGAAATAACTTACAAAAAACTTCAAGTCTAATATACAACTTCTACAACTGAATAATTAAAAAGAAAAACAATTCAAATAAAAAATGGGCATTTCATTAGGGTTTATATACCAATAAACTCATAACAAGCTCATAATAAGCTCATAACATCATTAGTCATCAGAGAAATGCAAATTAAAGTAATAATGTGATATTGCTATCTATTAACAACTCTAAGTGATGGCAAATAATGTGGAGTGGTTGAAACTATCACAAATTGCTGTTGGGCATGTAAAAACAGTTTCACTTATTTGGAAATCAATCTAGCAGTTTTTCATAAATGTAGTCATCAGTTATCCATGAGACATGAAAACATATAACACAGAAAATCCCTGGAATGTTCTGCTTTAAATCAACCTTCTTTGAAGTAGTCAAAAAGTAGCCCAAATATTCATCAACAGGAGAATTAATTAACACTGCAGTATTTCCATATAATAGAACTAGGGGCCCAGTGCATGAATTTGTGCACCTTGCAAGGAATTGTGGGCTGCGAGGTTGCGGTGGGCACAGGGGCAGGACTCAGCCCATCCTCCACACCTCCACTCAGCCCCTCCTGCCACTGCCCCCAGTCCCCTGTCTGCTTGCAGCCCCACTCCTGGGCTGCTGCTCCCATGCGTTGAGGGCACAGGCCCTGCTCGCACCTGCTGATGGCTTGGAGCAATTGGGACCATCACCAGCAGTAGGTGTGAGCAGGGCCACTGCCATCAGCAGGTGCGAGCGGCAGCTGCTGCCCCAATAGCCCCTCAGGAGCAGGGGCAGGTAGAGAAGCCCTCAGGGGTGATCGGGACTGGCGCTATGTGCTGGATGTGGGTGAAAGAGGTGACTGCCAGCCCTTATCACCCTTCAGGAGCACGGGGAGGAGGAGAAGCCCTGAGGGGCGATTGGGGTCAGCAGCAGGTGTCAGCGGTGACTTCGGTACCAGCCGTGGCTTCGGCGCCGGCAGCAGGTGTGAGTGCCAGGTGGGACCGTGGTGCACGGGAGCAAAGAATTTTCAGTAACCACCAGAGGCTCACCCCATTGACAGCAACTGGTGTCCCGCCTGGGTCTGGCACCCCAGCTCACTTGCTCCACCATCCTGCCGCGGCCGACGCCTGTCATGGTCTGCACCCACCTACTGGTAGTCAGCGCACATCATAGCAACCAGTTGTTTGGTTGTTCCGCTGTTCAGTCTATTTGCATATTGGGGTTTTATATAGATAGATACTACTCAGCAATAAAGAGGAATGAACTACTCAACAACATGAATCTCAAAAACATGTGGAGAGAGTGAAGCCTTACACAAAGAAGTACCTTCTGGGCTGTTCCATTTAAACGAAATTCACATACGAAGACAAGTAGGAACATAACAACTTTTCTCTGATGAAAGAGTTCAGAACAATGGATATTTCTGGTTAAGGGTGGGATTGACTTGGATGGAGCACAGGTCAACTTTCTGGGGAGATGGAAACCACCTGTCTTACTGTGTGAGCAAGATTTATGCAATTGTCAAAATTCACCAAACTATGAACTTAATGTTTGTGCATTTTATTTAATGAAAATTATACTTCAAAGTTTTAAAAAGTTGAAAAATAAGCTGTTTTATATCATAGTAACCCTGTGACACAGAATGGTCTGCTCAGAAAATTAGTCCAAATATACAATCAATACCTGAACTGTTCTACATCCTGAATCCAATGAAATTGTTTCTCATTCTAGCTCAACATATACTTGCTCACTATAATTTATATTTCAAGTCTTGATAAGAAAGGCTGCTTCCAGAAAAATTTGGGATTTTCCAAAAACTCATCAAAATTTCCTGGTTTAATATAGTATATTGTTCTTCCAAAAAGACTAAGTACATTCTGTGCAGCACATTCTCTCCCAAATTTAAACGCACATCTATAGTAGTGATAAGCCAATTCAAGTCAATCTAATTCCTTTCAAATTTGTTAATATATTCTGCTCTCTCTCTCTCTCTCTCTCTCTCTCTCTATATATATATATATATATATATATATATATATATATATATATATATATATTTCTTCTGGGAAACAGATTGTTACATTAAGCAATAGAGGAATAATTTCTACAAAACTGCAAAAGGAAGCACAACAGTTTTATTGAGATATAATTTACATACAATGTAACTCACCCATTTAAAGTATACAATTCAATGTTTTTAAATATAGCCATAGAGTTGTGCACCATCACCACAATCAATTGTAAAACACTTTAATTGCCCTCTCTTTTATTACCTTATTATACTTTTCATTTCCATAAGTTGTATTTTTATGTTTTTTAATATATTTTTATTGATTTTAAGGAGGAAAGGAGAAGGGGAGAGAGAGAGAATTGTCAATAGTGAGAGAGAATCATTAATCGGCTGTCTCCTGCATGCCCCACATGGGGGATGGATCCTGCAAACCTGGCATGTGCCCTGACTGGGAATCAAACCATAACCTCCTGGTTCATAGGTTGATGCTCAATCGCTGAGTCACACCAGCCAGGCAAGTTGTATTTATTTTTGTTTTAACATGTTGCCTGGTTCATTATTATGTCTCTAGTTGTTTCATATATACTCTCAAATTTCTCCTTTAAGACATTAAACATGATTATAAAGTATGCAAATAATAACATTACCCCAATTATTTGTAGATCTGATTCTACCTTTTTTCTTTTTTCCTCTAATTCTTTCATAAGGACTAGTCTGCATAAGGACTAGCTTGTGCTTAATCATCCTTAGGATACAGTTTTTATTGTAACACTGAGTGCTAAGGTCAAGATTTGCAGGTTTCATTGTTACCTCCCTTTGTGGTGTGCTTTATTTCTCTCTCTCCAACTTCACCATTTTTCCTAACGTTGGACACAAAGCCCACATTGATGCAGTCCCTGACCCTGACCAGAAAAGCCACCTTGGTGGGCCCCGGTGCCTCCTGTTACTCCGTTAGGCTGTTAAACCAAAGCTCAAGGCCTAGGCAGCAGTGTAGGACCTGATGCAGCTGTCATGCTGAATGTTAGCTTATCTCTCTGGGCTAGGGATTCACTTTGTGATTCTTGAACTCAGAATTTCTACCATTATTTATCCAGGTCAGTTTAGCATTTCTTAAAGTTTAAAAAAATATTCTACACAATTGTATGGATTAAAATCCATAATTTTAATAATGTCTATGTTTTTTTTTTAATTATTTAAGGCAAATACTACCAGGAACTAAAAGGCAAGTGTTTTCAACAATATGCTATAAATATTTGCATCAAATTATGTTATCCCTTTATATTGCTTATACATTTTTGTACAAAACAATATTTATTATTTGAAAAGTCAGATCCTCTCCCTCCCCACTCTGTTCTCTCTTATCTAATCATAACCCCCAAACACAGGAAAGCACAGGTGAAACAAAATTGATATTGAAGTTATATATATCTAGCTTAGTTATAGCAATTATCTTCCTTTATAGATATGACCGGTTTAATTGAATATACCAGCTTCTAAAATACTTTTAACAAGTGTGATGCCAGGTATTAAAAGCCACGCATCCATCCTCATTGGATACTCAAGTGAGTACTAATATTATATTATCAATTTTTTAATTAAGCAAGTAATTAGCATAGGGTCAGAAATAAAATAGAACTTTTATCAGTAACAATATAGTAAAGCACCTCTTCATTTTTTTACATTTATTTTGATTATTTCTTTTTTTCTATTCTTGGTCCTTCCCTGAATCTCTTATTTCTCTCCCTACTCTAATGCCATGTCATCTTTTACTCCATCCCAATCAGATATGATCAAATATCATTGTGTTTTATAATAATAATGAAAAAATCCTCTAATAACAAAGCAAGAAATGAATAACCTTAGCTAACATAGTTGTTACCTAGATTCTACTGCATTAGGTCAGACTATCCTGAAGATAAATGCAAATTAATTTGTTATTGCCCATAATTTAAAACTCTGATGTAATCAAATCAGATCCCATGGAGACATCATTGTAATTATGTCATTTCCTTTCAACAAAATGGCTGCATAGATACCCTTCAATTCTCATATTTCAATATCTTGTGGGAAAAAGTACTCTATCTTATTTCTGAAAATGTGCAGATTTCACAAATTGAAAGGAAAAAATGAAAACTAAAATGGTTTTCAATGGGTCAATTTAACCTAACTGCTTAAGGTTAGTGCAATCAATTTAAATTGCTTCAAGCAGTGAACAGAGGCACACCTGGAGCTGTCTGCAGGTCAATTCACGCCAGGTAATAGGTGTGAATTAATATTTGCGAGCATCAGTTTTCTGATGGGAATCTTTACTTCACTTTTTTTCAGCTTCTCTATTAATTGAGTGAGCCCTTCTGTTTCAGGTAATGAGCATTTCTTTCAGTATGGCAACTTGTTCAGCTGCAGTGTACAGACTCTCAGTATTCACTACCCCCTAAAACCTATGCCAATTTTAAAAAGCATTTGCTGCAGGTTCTTCTCTTAATTGAGAATAAGAGACTAAAATTGCATATAATAGTCCTGACCAAACAGTCCTGACCAGGAATAGTCTTCATAAAAATCTACCAGTATATCTACTTAACATCTTTATGTCAATAAAAAACAGATATTAAAGTACTACTTTAACTGAGTGCTGAGCTGCCTTTGAAGATAAAACCAGCTTGGTTTTTAATTCACTAATTATTGGGGAGATAGTAAAAATGAAAAATACACTGAAGCCTACTCTTTTTCTGGTGGGCAAGAGAAGGTGAGGGTGTGTTTAGTAGTCATGGACCACTCCTGGGGAAACCCTAGGCATAAAATAGCTAAAAACAATAACCGTTATCTCCAGAATCTGGAATTGTGAAAATCTGAGCAATTATTTCCTTTTTATCCTGGCTCAAAAGAACTGTAAAGAAAAAGTGTGTATTCTCCCATGCCTATAGCTATATATAGATAGGTCGGTGTTAGATTAGATACAAAATGCCACAATTAATCTCAAAGTTATGATCTCTTAAAATAAGCACTGACTTAACTTCTGACTACAATTCCTCACACAATGTGTCTTTGTTAAACATGACATTTTCTCACAGACAGTTCACTGCTAGAAAAAGGTGACATAGTGTCTTAGAGCACTAGAGAGACAAGGCTGCCACCTCACCGAAGGCAGGTAATCGATTTTTCACTAAACCAGTTCTGCATTATACGATGAGGGAATAAATAGAGTGAGAAAAGAATTGTGTCACACAGATTTTTAATTAATAATTCAGCACAATCCTATATAATAAAGAGCGAATAGGCTAATTAGACCAAACAGCAGAACGACCGTCCGGACAACCTTCCAGACGAAGCTAGGGCTGCAAGAGCTGGCCAAGGCAGCCGAAGCTGCGAGGGCAAGCCCCTTGCACAAATGTCGTGCATCAGACCTCTAGTCTATAATTATAAAGCATAATATGCTAATTAGACTGGACAGCCGAACGACCTTCTGGACGACCTCCCAGAGGAGGTCAAAGCCGGGGCTGTGAGGGCCAAGTCCCTTGCATGAATTTCGTACATCAGGCCTCTAGTATTGCATAAAGAGCAATCGATGGATAATTAATACTTTTGACAGTTGCAAAGTGATTTTGCTTCATACTTCATACCACATAGATAGCATTGTCTTTAATCCAGGATCTTATTCAACCTACATTACAAAGTGTTTCTGATCTAGAAGATATCACGCTGGTTACTGTGAAGGGTAAATTGTGACCCAGCCAACAGCTCAGGCCTGCTGCCCTCATACTTTTCTTTGTACCTTCCCAGTGATTTACATTCTCATTATTATTTTGGCTTCCAGGACTTGATTTCCCACAGAAAAGAGAGGCCAGCTCAGAGGTCAGAGCTAAGAAGAGCTGAGGAGACCAGTGATAGGGAACTACTGCCGGGGGCACAGTGTCCAAGTAAAACAAGGCTTCCTACCCCCCAGGTCAGTAGGGCCCTATTAACACGCCCTGCTGAATCTTTATAATTGCTATGAAAGAGGGACTGATATGTACCTTTTATTCCCTGCTTCTTACATGGGAACAGTTATTGTAGTTATTCTGTTCCTGTGACATCATATCTATCTTGGGTGTATGGAAGACAGTTTACTTCCCTTTAGTTCATATGAACCATAGAACCCTCATCCACACTGGACTTATTTAGATGATGAGACCCTTTGAGTCTGACTCTACAATGAGATGAAAATCTTGTGAATGTCACATCTATTTTGCCTGTAGAAGAAATAGAAATAATTGTCACTGGAGTGTGTACTCTGGTAAATGAAAGTAGTTCCAAATTGCCTCTCCTTCCATCAAGGGACAGAATCTAAGATTCCTCCTACATTCACAAGTTAATAATTGCATGTTTCCTCATCTAGTTAGTGCAGCTTTATTTGTTATTATAATCAGGTATTTAAATATTCTTTAAAACAGTACTCATATTCTAGTGTGCTGACTGGGACTAGCTGCTACCTGACTTTTATTGGCTGGCAGTGAGGTCAGCACAGAAATTGAGAGTGGCTAGAACACCTCATAGCAAATTGATATTGCCGCACAACCAAACATACAAACAGGGTCAGCAAATGTGTTAAGAAGTTTATACCAGAAAATAAATCAACATCACTTTCTTTATCAAGAAAATCTTGCTATATGAAATTAAAAACAACAAAACACAACATAAACCGTAACTGTGAGCTAAACCAATGTGATTACTGGCAAGGTAAAAATTGTGAATTATATAAAAACTAACATTTTAAATTTGAAAATATATTTTATCAAGTGATAATATGGAAGTTGATTATAAACACTCCCATTGCTTGTTGACATACAATGGTTATGGAGGAGGAAATTTCAGTTGGGAATGTTTGAACTACAAAATAGATTCTTAGTGTTTTATAAATTGAAAAAAAATAGTTTGATTCCAAATGTGTTAAAAAGACATAGTTATAAATATTTTTGCTCTTTTAAATAATAACCATAACATTTCCATGCAAGAAGAAATGAAACAGGTTTGTCAATGGAAAAAAAGACAGATTTCAGGGCAAAAATAAAAATAGAAGCTTGAAAGAACAGAATTTCTAGAGATATTTTATGTTCTAAAACATAACATTTGTTAATGGAGTATGTGATGACTTCAATGTTGCACATATAATAAAAGTTATCATCCAACAGCATAAAAATTTGATAGATCATTTTGAAGATTCATTTATGGTAAATTCATAGATCCAGAATCTTTTTTTTTTTTCAGTGAAAGTTTATTTATCCATTCCTTTATAGGAAATGTAGCGACTGTTGAAAGATTGAAGATTAATTTTTGAAATTACAGCACCACTTAATCATTTTGGATAAACATTACAAATGAAATATCATTAGTTTACTGAAATTGTTTAAGAATCACTTCTATTCCTTGTGTTTTAAAACAAAACATAGAAACTTTTATAGCTGCACATTATTGTCTATACATAGCATTTTTGTCAATTCAAAATATATTAAAAAATCAAGTACATTTACCCAATTAAAACTTTAAATATTGACATGTAGGATGTCCATTCAAGTGGTGCATCTAGTCACTGAATATACACAATTATTATTTCCTTCCTAATTTTTGTTAACTGATAATTGCAGGATGAAAATGAGTTATGAACATAGTAGTGCTTCACGTATTGTCTATACACATATTTTCAATGAACACTGTACAAATCTTGTAATTCTTTTTCTTTTTTCTTAAGTTATGTTTGTTTGCTTTGTATGCATTGGCATTTAATTTCATATCTGCTGAATCTAGTTATAAAAAGAGTTTGTATCTTATAAAAAATAAGTTTTATTTCATTTTCCTAGTAATTCTTTTTTATTGGATTTAATAAAAACATTAGTCTCAGATGGGTGTAGAGGGAAGGTCATTTACCACAGATCTTTTTAGAAGCACTATTAAAATGTATAGATAGAGTTTTTAATGTATTGTGAAAAATTAATCAATGAAAATAAAGTTGAATGCTTGAATGCTTTACAAAGAATTTTTTAATGAGTTGCTAAAAATTAGCATAAAATTAGCTGTGGTCAAGAAAAGGAAATAATAGAAATTAAATTTTAAATATAGAATTCTGCATCAAGATTATTTCACAGTATTTTCCTTTGATTTTAAAAATTCTGAAACTGAACATTATGAATTGGGTATAGATTCATCAGAAAGTTTATGTAACCCAAACACAATGAAAAGACTTTCTCCATCCAAAGTTTGACTAAGTCGTGAATTCATGTATATTTGTGTGTGAATATTGTAATCTATCTCTTAAAATTAGTTTTTAAGACATAAGCAACAAAAGAAAAATAGATTAATTGGACAACATCAAAATTAAAACCTTCTCTATATCAAAAGACAAACAACAAAGTGAAAAGGTAAGACATGGAATAGGAGAAAATAGTTATAAATCCTGTCTGATAAAGAGTTAATATTTAGAATACCTAAAGAACTACAATTCAACAAAATAACAAATAACCCAATTTTTAAAGAGCTAGAGGGCTTAATAGACATTTCTCCAAAGAACACTATTAGTGGTTAATAAACACATAAAAAGATTATGAATATCATTGGTTATTAAAGAAATGCAAAGCCAAACAACAATGAAATGTCACTTTATAGCCATTAGAATAACTTTTTTTAAAAAAATGAAAAATTGGACTTCTTATACTTTGCTGCTAAGGCTGTAATAGTGCAGTCTTTATAGACAACATTTTGGCAGTTCCTTAAAAAGTTAATTAGAGAATTACAATCTGGCAATTCATCTTATAGGTTTATACTCAAAATAATTTAAGGAAGGGCTTAATATGATACTTGCAGCATTATTCACAATACTTAAAAGGTAGAAACATTGCAAATGTTCATCAACAGGAATGGAAAAACAAAATGTGTTGTATACATACAATGGAATATTATTAAACTTTAAAAGGAATAATATTCTGATACATGCTACAACATGGATGAACTTTGAAAACATTATGCTAATTGAGGAGGTAGGTAACATGGAATTATTAACAGGTACAAATTTTATATTTGGGATAATGAAACACTTCTAGAAAAAGTTCAGGAAATGGATAGTGGTTATGGTTGCAAAATATTGTAAGAGTATTGAAAACAACTGAAGTGTACCTTTACAAATAGTTATATATAAACTAGAGCCCCAATGCACAAAATTTGTGCAAGAGTAGGCCTTCCTTCCCCCAGCTGCTGGCACTGGCTACCCTCTGGCACCCTGGACCCGGGCTTCCCTCCAGCCACCAGCAGGCAACTGGGACCTGAGCTACCCTCACAGCCCTGGCTTCATCTGGAAGGTGGTCTGGAAGGATGTCCGGTCTAATTAGCATATTACACTTTTATTATTATAGATACAATAAAAAAATTTAAGAAATGGTTTTTAGGAAATTATGCATAATGTTTATGATTATAGAATTGTTCATCTGAAACCTGTATAAATTTGTTAACCAGTGTCACACTAATAAATTCAATAAAAAGGGAAAATATTTCTTTTTAAAGAACACGTATAAACAACAGACCCAGTTAGGTCAGATTAAAGGGCTTCTACAATTTGAATGCCACTACTGAAAACTCAAGGAAATGAGTAAGAAATCAGAGGAAATTCTATTGAAGAACAAAAGAATGAAGTTTAAGTTGGAAAGTCCCTCAAGCTAGAAACCAAAACATGTTATTAAAAAGTAATATGCAAAAAAATTAATATGTCACAAATATGGCTAATAAAAATATCACTATGTGATCATATATGTTTGATGGGTTAAATCTAGTTTGTTGGCCAATAAAATATTGTATAACCTAAAGTAATATAATCAGACTCTCTGATTTGTTTTTATTTGTTTCTGCCTGTACCCTTATGAAACATCATTTTATCTAATAACTGTAAACCTTAAACAGAATGCTTTTTTGGAGAGATGCTCTTATATAATATACTGGCCATATTGTTTCTTAATATGGATCCTTTCCTTATACAAAGAACTCTGATTTTGATTGAAATAGCATTATGATCATCATAAATCTTGAATCCCCGGTCTCTCTAGTGAGATAGGTGGGAAGAATTTCTGGGACAATACAGTTTTACTGATATAAGTCCAGTCCTTATTCTTTGTGATTTCTTTATTGCTCCTCTGAAATGAGAGGCAGAAATAAGATTGAAAGTAGCTGTGCCATTGTGTTGCCATAAGGTGATCGTGAGGGTAAATCCACACACTAGAATCACAGAAAAGTGGGGAGGAGCCTGAGGAATGTAGACATTGTTTTCCCAGTGCACATCCCTAGATCATGCATCTCTACACTTCTTGTTATGGGAGAAACAATAAGCCGTATTTTATGAAGTTCCATGGTCTGATCTCTATGACATATAGCTGAATCTAATTTTAAAACAGTTTTGGATCCTTTACATTTTACTTTTAAATTCTACTAGATTAGTGGCAGCTTTTGAAAAGTTCAACTATAGGTCAAGAAAAGGAATTGCAAAATAAAGCTTCTGACAAAAGCCAAAAAAAAAAAAAAATCTCTTGAGGCTTCTAAAATAAACCAAAAAAGATTCAATAATATTGTAAAGTCCTCATAAAGAAAATGCACTTGACGACTCCCAAATAAAAAAATAAATGAAGGTGAACAAATAATGATACCTCTGGCACAATGGGGCAGGAAGACATATCTCAGAAGAGATGTCCGTATGGCCAATAATGCACACACAAGAGAAAAGCGGGCCTCATTGTCCACAGGCTGTCCCAACTCCTCCTACATCTGTCCACGGAAGAGCTAATAAGGAGCCTTTCTTCTTAGCTTTCATCCAATTTGTTATCTAGGAAACATCATCCAAATACTCCCAAGGGGAAAGAAAAACTCAAGTTGACTTTGGTGCATGGCAGGTTTCCTGTCTGCAGAATGATTTCCTAAAAAAAAAAACAAAAAACAGTCATGAAATAAACACTGGAATTCTCTGTGGGATATTGCCTACCACCTTCCTCTGAAGGTAGGGGCCAATCTTCTATTGCCTCCATAAAAGAGGCCCACTTGGAGGAATATGTCCCAAAAGAAACTTATGTCACTTTTTAGTACAGAAAATGTCACATACACACACACACACACACACACACACATACACACCAGCTCCTCTGGTCTAGGGTAAACCCAGAAGAGAACAGAGAACGCCCTCAAATTAACTCATTCCTCTACTTAACCCATATAGACTTTACTAAGTGAAAAAGCAACCTCCTGAAAACCAACAACAGATTTCTAACAATGCAATAGTTTACTCAGCCTTTAATTACCAAGCATTAGTGCCACTCTACTGACCTGAAGGAAACTCTAAAGAATTGGCTGTAATTTTAGGTCTGCTACTATAATTAAGATGTGTCCTGATCAGTATAAATGTGTGCTGATGTTCATAATTCCAGAGCCACACCAAGCATTCCACAAAATACTTGAAATTTGATTGATGACGAGAAACTATATTGAGTAAAGCACTCATCTCCATATCCACAGATATTGCATTTTTCAAGCACTTTCCACATACATTAACAATGGGTTTGCC
Organism: Myotis daubentonii; assembly: GCF_963259705.1. Lineage (NCBI taxonomy): Eukaryota > Metazoa > Chordata > Mammalia > Chiroptera > Vespertilionidae > Myotis > Myotis daubentonii. The sequence continues at coordinate 10,928,878 of NC_081848.1, read as the reverse complement.
ATGGAGGCGTTTTAAAAAAAGTGATTTCTGCCAAGAGCCTTCCTCCTGGTTAGCGGTGCTATTGCTTGACCTCAGTTTTCTAAAAAAATGCCCTCTGATTGTGAAGTTTTGGGGACTGAGACGCTAGCTCATAAGGTGTCCCAAGTGTCAGCGAGCTGAACAGCATAGCCGTTGCTTGTTTGAAGGTTACAGATGATCACTTGCATTTACTGGATATTTTATAATCTCAGAATCTTCTCTCTTCTGTTATCTCTGTCTCTCTGTCTCTCTTTTTCTGTGTGGCTATCTGTGTGTATTCTTTATTTTAAAAAGTTGAAAGAACACGAGATAAAGAAACACAGAGAATGTTCAACAAACAAGCCAACCATTTTAAAAATAAATGTGCCAACGTTGGCCACAACCACTCTGTTCAGAAACCAGCTTTGGAGACAGGGCTTACTTCTTTTGCCATAGAACGTCCCACAGAATTCCTCGGTTAAGTTCTTACATCAGTCCTTTTGTACATCAAAATATTTATTACCAGGTACCTTTCTGTTTCTGAATACACCAGATTTCTCATATCTTAAAAGCATCTTCCCTTGATTTTACAAACTCTTCAAGCTTTTGCCCTAGTTCTCCCTCCATTTCATTCTCAGAATTCTTGAAAGCCCAGGCTCTTCTTTTAGCCTTGATTTCTCAACATCAATAAAAACTTAATCACTGCAATCTGGTGTCCACCTCCACATTTGCTCAAGCTGCATTTTCAAATGTCACCAAATGTAACAGCTGGTCCCAAGCCTTGACATAAATCCTGCTCCTTCCTCAACTTCATTATCACCACACCACCCCGTCCTTCCATTCCACATGTGCTCATCTTGCCCTTCTCACCAGCTCCACTGCCACCTCTAAATCCCTAAACATGTGTATTCCCAACGTTTAATGATCACCCACCTCCTCTTTTTACATTTTTTCCCTTTGATAATTTCAAACATTGTGGTGACGTCAGTCAATTTCTTTGTAGTGAAGACTCTACACCTCTTCATCTGACCTGACCCCTCTCCAAGCCCCAGGCACACATCTCTAGCTCCCAGCAAGAGTCTCTACAATGGTATTTCAAAGTCTGGAAATCACAATCAGATCTCAACTTCCTTCTCTCAGTCTCCTTTACCCCTCAACTAGATGTTCTGTTAACTTTTCTGTTGACTTGTATTGTTAATTATGATGCTCAGAATGTTGCAAGTACCACTGGCGCTGTCCTAAGATTCATGCATTTTGCTTCTGATATACCTCTAGTAGGGTTTTTCCAGTCCTACCATCACTAACACCACACACACACACACACACACACACACACACCTCTCTCTTTTTCTTGAATTTTGTTCTGGAACTTTGATTTCAATGAATTATATAATCTAAATGATAATGCAAACTTTATATTTTAACAGGCAATGCTACCAGCATAACAACATACACATTTGTGGTATGCTGATGAATTGCAATTTTTAATTCAAATAAAATATCTTTATTCATATAAAGTTTTTTTTTCTTTTCACTTTTTGACCTCACAGGGCCATCATACCTCACAGCTAAGGCTCTCTCAGTTCCCTAACACAGTAACATGATTTGATTGCATTTCTTAAAGAGCAGATCCTGCCAAGTTTCATTCCTTCTTATAAACTTCTCAGACTCCATTGTGATTCCAATCTACAGGTATGGCTTTATCTTCTCTTCCTGATACATACTGTAAGTATCAAATAAATTGTGCTTTTTTTCCTGTTCTCTACACATGGTCTAGACATTCCTTATTCAGTCCATTTCTTTATTCTGCCTTTAATTCTATCCAAACTCCACCTTTTAAATCCTTTAATGCCTGTCTCTAAGGCAGTGGTTCTCAACCTTGGCTGCACATTAGAATCACCTGGGAATCTTTTTTTTTTATTGCTTAAAGTATTACAAAGGGTATTACATATGTGTCCTTTTTTTTCCCCCGCCCTTGACAGTCCCCTAGCCTCCCCTACCTCCCAGTGTCTTATGTTTATGCTTATATGCATGCATACAAGTCCTTTGGTTGATCTCTTACCCCCCTCCCTCCTGCCCCCCAACCCTCCCCTGCCTTCCCGCTGCAGTTTGATAATCTGAGGCAGCTCTGCCTCTGTATCTATTATTGTTCAAAAGTTTATAATGGTCTCTATTATCCATGAATGAGTGAGATCATGTGGTATTTTTCCTTCATTGACTGGCTTATTTCACTTAGCATAATGCTCTAAAATCCTGATTTCTGGGCCTCATCCTCCAGAAATTCTGTTTCTTTGATACTAACAAACTCAGGTCACATAAATCTTTGTGCGGTTCGGTTTCCACCACACTCCAATGGCTCCATCTCATTCCCTTCCTCCGCTGCGGAGTTTATCACAGAAGCATGTTATACAGTAGAAACCCACAAACTGCTGAAATTTTAGAAGAAACAAAAATCGATTTTAATGTGGTGAAATTGCTACTTTAAATATATCTCTGTAAACACTTCTTCGCAGTCCTACAAGCTTGGGAACTTGGGACCTCTCAGTAGACAGTGTTTGCATGGCCCCTATAATAATTTTTAAATACATTTGATTTTGAATAACAGTAGATCAGAACTATACATTCTACACATACTCATATTTCCTTCCCATCTTCCATTCACTTTCTGGCTTGCACCCAGCCTCCTTCAGCCATATAAGTTATCTGAACTGCCCAATAGTCATTGGGTTTTTAATCTTTGATTCATGACTATATTTAAGGTAAAATATCATGGAGAGTTCCAGGATAATAATCAAATAAAACAAAATATTTTTATGAATAAAAGTGAACAGAAAGCCTGATTTCAAATAAGTTTTCCATTTCTTAGAAGAAAATATTTGAGAACTCCAAAACGTTAGTGCTCCGGCTTCAGCACCTCCTTCCACATGAAAGACTTTCTCTCTTCCTCATTTGAACTCTGATAACACATTGGATGTACCTCCAATGAGAAAGGTTACTTAGCCTCTGAGCTTCCGTTTCCTTATCTAGAAAATGTTTTAATGATGAAACAGGACAATGAAGGGTGAATGAGAGCCATGGGTTGTTATTGACACATTAAACAACTGAAATCCAGAATATATTTCCTGAGATTAAAGACCAAATTAGTAACAGAGTATAGACCAAAATTCACTTCTCCCTGTCCAAGATTCCTTGCAATGTATCATTTTGGTTAGAGGAAACAATCATGGAGTTCCTTCTGTAGACAAGAAGTGCTAGTTAACATTCCTGAGTGCCTCATTTATGCCAAACTCTTCCAACCTCAAAACAACTACAATAATAGGTATTATTCTTTTCAAACATTATTTTGTTGTATAAACAATGAAATTGAAACTCAGAGAAGTGAAGTCACTTAATGATGGTCATACCGGAAGTAAGTGACAGAGGATTTGATTTCTGATCTGACCCTAAAATTCATAATCTTTTGATTACACTGCATTACAAAAGAAAGTTCACAAGGCTGAGATGTGAAAATAAAAAACTTAAATTTACGTTTTTCCTTGTCACAGCCTAATTTTGCATGCTGGTCATCCATTTCAAATGAATGCATTAGTGTTTCAGGCCCCTGATTTACAGAAACACCATTGCTGCCTACCAATGCATAACAAAAGAGTATTATAAACGCTGAAGCGCATCAGATATGAAATCCATAGAACTATGTAAAGGAATATATTTTTCAGTAAATGAAGTATTTGATCATCAACCAGATTGTCCAATTTGCTTCTGTGCCTTTTTTAGAACGTTATAGTTCTCAGTGAATAATCAATTGACTTCAAAGAGGGCTAATTTGGTTCAACTGGAGGCCACTCTGACTTAATATGAATATATAAAATTTACAAATGTTTAAATAATTTTAAACACACATAATTTGTTTCAGAAATCTATACCTAGCATTCAATAATTCTTGTAGGGTGTTTTACATTTGTTTATTGAAACAGAAATTCCTTTCAATATAAGTAAAAGAAAGTATACATGTGACCATTGTATTTATTTCATTAAGCATTTTCCATGATTTAAAACCAATAATTAATGTATGTGTTGCTTTGTGATCTCTTGATAAGATGACTTATCAAAGGCTTCATACTGACTAAAGTGTTAAAAGAAACTGAAATCTCCAACCTTTTGCTAGTCAGATGCAAAGTGCTGAGCACTCTATTGGGAATATAGGGACCATTGTAATAACCATAGTTTTCATGATTAAGCCTAGACCTGAATTGAATAGTGAATCAAAATGTGTCATTTGTATACCGCTGGTTCTCCGTGAACCCAGGATGAATAAAGCACCATCATTGGAAAGCAATCATGGAGGGTTTAAATGCTGATTGCAGGGCACAGAGTGGCTGAGAATTAGGTATCCTAAACACTGTCTCTCAGAATTTTTCCCTCACATAGAGGAATTTGGCCTATTAAAATAAGAATATATTTTAAAATAGAGTGATATTCCTAATTCTCTTCAAATTTCTGTGTGCTCATATAAAAGAAGACAAAGTGCATTTATGCTTTAAGGTGTGAAGGATGCCTAAAACTTTCCATCAAGCCTTCAGCGATTGAACTCTCCCTCAAGGATGTCTCTTTCCATGAACTCTCTCTTAAATGTAGACTAGAGTGAAGTTTTATTCAATTTTCTATTGTTTGCTATAATTTCCTGTGTCTGATAACCAGGACATAAAAAGATATACATGTTTAATTCCATATACTTTTATAACTGTCTTGAGTTCATAGAAAGCACTCTATAAATATCACTTGTTTGATTTGTTTCTTTCAAAGGGTAGCAGGATATATGTACTTGTAGACTACAACTATAAGCCATCATATTCATAAAATTAATTCATTCATTCATCCATTCATTTTATGACTGCTAATTTCTGCCCTCTTCCCTAATATGTGACATGCTAGGTGTACCGATTAATAATGCAGATTTTGTAATCAAAGAAAACATGATAATTTCAAGAGAAACATCAAAAATGCTTTATTCAAAGTAATGCCCATCGCTAGCTATACATTTCCCCCATCTTTCAGGTAATTTGTGGATACCATCCCAATAGAACTTTTCTTGTTTTGAGGCAAACCATTCAGAAATCCAATTTTCCACTTCTTCATACGTTTTGAAGTGCTGCTCAGAGAATGCGTGTGCCATCAATCGGAACAAGTGGTAATCTGAAGGAGCAAGGTGTGGTGAATAGAGCGGGTGGGCTAATATTTCCCAGAGAAGATCTTTTAACCTGTCTTTAACTGGTTTTGAAGTGTGTGATGGCGCATCATCATGAAGCACAATTACTTTGCCGTGTCTTCTGGCCCATTCTGGTCATTTTATGACCAAAGCGTGGTTCACATTGACCTGGACGTTCTTTGTCTTTCACATCAAAAGCATCACTTTTAAAGCATTTAAACCAGCGTTCACAAGTATCTTGACATGGAACATGTTCACCATAAGCTTCCTGAAGTATGCGATAACTTTCAGCAGCACTTTTCTTCAAAATAAAGTAATGAATTAAAACTTCTCGCAAATGCTCTTTTTCTTGGCATGAAATTTTACATTTTTAAGCGTAAAAATATCTATGATATCTATGATGTTAACATCTTTAGCAAATTTGACATATGAAGCTTTGAAGCTTGTCAATACAACAAAATAGCATACATACCAAATCGCCCATATGTGTAACTCCATCTATTGAAAAAAACTGCATTATTAACTGGTACACCTGGTACTATGTATGGTAAGTGTGATGAAGAAATTTAACAAGTTAATGAAAAAGAGGATACCTAGGGTAGTGGAGGGGTAAGGATATGGGATAGTGTAATCAGGACAGGCCTCTGAGGCAGAAAACATTTAAATAAAACACTGAAGGAAGAGCCTTAGATGGTGTGGCTCAGTTGGTTGAACATCATACTGGTTCAATTTCAGTCAGGGCACATGCCTGGGTTGCAGGTTCGATCCCTAGTATGGGGGGTGCAGGAGGCAGCTTGATCATATTTCTCTTATGGATGTTTCACTCTCTCACTCTCTCTCCCTCTTTCTAAATAAACAAGTAAGTAAATAAATAAATAAAAACACATTTTAAAAAAAAATTGAAGAGAATGAACCAATCATGTGAAAGTGGAGGGAAGTAAGTTCCAGGCAGAAGGAACAGTGAGTACAAAGTTCAGGGGGTAGATTTAGTATAAGCAAACCTTTTAAAACGTAAGAATCTATAATAATAAAAGCATAATATGCTAATTAGACTGGACGTCCTTTTTTCCGGACAAAGCCGCAGCGGGCAGGGGCTGAGGCAGAGGCAGCAGAGGCCCCAGTCATGGCGGTGGCGGGCGGGGACAGGGGCCAAGGCTCTTGCATGAATTTCGTGCATCGGGCCTCTAGTAGATTATAAAAAATCAAGGGACTCTTGGTGAACATAGATAAATTAAATAATTTTATCAGAAATATGGTCAATATTATTCCTTTTTCTCATATAATTTCAGATTGAAGTGCCAGGACACACAAATTTTCAATGAAAGTAATTTTTGAGCTCAAATACTATCATCTCATGTTTAATCTCTGCTATTTGTTTATAGTTGCTGAATTAATACAATCTGAATATTCTTAATTCAAAGATACTGTTATGTATCCCTAATTTTCATTTGAATTTTATGGATTTCTTTATGGAATTTTATAGACTTTGAAAAAGCATATTTATTTTAAGTTAGATGAATTAATAATTCTAAATGTGTCATAATAATATATGGGGAAGAGTCGGCAAGAATTTTTGAGGTCATAATATAAGTAAAGAATGTTACTAACTTATACTAACCATTTTTTATTTCAAATGAATAATACAAACAAAATGTAATAAAATAATCCACCAGCCATTTTCCTTTTTTATAGTCAACTCCTGTTTGCTATAACTCCACAATAAGTTTTCTAAAGGTTTGTAAACAAATTAAACTGTGCTTATCATTATTTAACCTGATTTTTTTAAGCGTGATTGCATCGCTTAAAAAAATCAATTTTTCATCCTGCTCAAGTTAAATTAACTGTGCTTGAATGGTTATATTTTCAGAAAAGCAAAACAAATTTGAAAATTGTTTCTGTGGTGATGAGAAAACCTCCTAATTTGTTTTGTCAGGGCTTTCAACAGTGTGTTGAATGTACGGAGTATGGTAATTAGACTTCATTTTTCTAACAATTATTGCCAATTTCCTGAACAATTCTGTTTCACTATCTGGTACTATAATAATGCCAACTTAGAGAATTAAATTTTAGAAATGCAAAAAGAATTGTCAAATGCAGAATTTAGTTCAAAAAGGAAAGGCCTATATTAAATAATAACCATAATATATTTATATTCTTTATACAAATGGCTTAAGGAATAACTAATTTCTTCTAAATTCATATTATTATTACTAAATAGAGTAATATGTTATTTCATAATAATTTACATAGAGCTTCAATATTCAACACTTTATTTCATACACACAAGAATCCTGAAAAGTAATTTTTATTATTTCTATTTTATAGAAGCTAATATGAGTTTGCAACCTAAATACCTAAGTTCTTTAATTTATGTTCTTCCATAATTTTTTTGGCATTCTTCAGCTACATTTTTATTAACAAGGTCTTTCAAAAGTAAATCCGGTAGAATAATATATTTTGAAAATCAAGATAATCTCTTGCCTTCTTATTAACTGGTAGAGCAGTGGTTCTCAACCTTCTTAATGCCGCGACCCTTTAATACAGTTCCTCATGTTGTGGTGATCCCCAACCATAAAATTATTTTCATTGCTACTTCATAACTGTAATTATGCTACTGTTATGTATCGTAATGTAAATATCTGATATGCAGGATATATTTTCATTGTTACAAATTGAACGTAATTAAAGCATAGTGATTAATCACAAAAAAATATGTAATTATATATGTGTTTTCCGATGGTTCTAGGCGACCTCTGTGAAAGGGTCATTCAATCCCCAAAGGGGTTGCGACCCACAGGTTGAGAACCGCTGTGGTAGAGGAACCAAATGTGAAATTAATGTTATTGGTAGATTTTTATTTAATTATTTGAAAAAATATAATTATTAAGATTGGTACTGTGATACAGAATTAATTAAAAGATCGAATGCTTTCTCTCAATACCATAGTTGTAGTAGCACAGCTACATCAACAATGAAGGTACCAAGGTAAATGCTGTGATAGATGCATGCCAAGTTAGTTTGGGATTGTGAACAACAGGTATCTGTTCATCAGGATTCTGAGACAGACTTGAACAGTTGATCGTTGATGATTTGAGGCTCAGTCTTGAAAGACTTTTAGTACTTATAAAGATAAAGACAAAGGAAAAGAATTCCTTAGGTAGAATGCTAGAGTAGCAAAGCAAAAAAGGTATGCAATTGTGAGATTTGTTCCAGGACTTACAAGTATTTTGGATGCCTAGAAGGTAAGATTCAAGTGGAGAATTGGTAGGAGAAGGGCACAGAGAGACCACTGAGACCAAGTCATTGGGTCCAATGCACCAAGCTCCACAGTTTAAACTTTAACCTTCTACCTAATTTCTAAAGGTAATTTTTTTATCGTTTCTACCTTTGCTATTATAAAAGCAATTGTAATATACCTAAATGCAATATAATGTGATTAACTACAATATAATCTAGGTATTTGAGAATGACATTTTACTTTTAATTGATTATTTAATTAATATTTTATTATAAATATATACTTCTACATTGTAAAATTAAACAATATAAAACAATAAAGGTAAAATACCTTCTCTAATTCTTTGTGTGAATTTTTACTCTTTGTTGACATTTTAAATTATAAATAAATCTATCCCTACCCAGTTCTTAAACTAGACCACCAACTTACACCATTTAGAAGAATAAACTCAAAATGGAAAAAAGACTTAAATGTAAGATATGAAACCATAAAAATCCTAGAAGAAACCATAGTTACCAAAATCTCAGACATCTCTCGTAGCAATATGTTTACTGATACATCTCCTAGGACAATGAAAACTAAGGAGAAAATAAACGAATGGCACTCCATCAAAATAAAAACCTTCTGCATAGCAAAAGAAACCATCAACAAAACAAGAAAGCCCACTTCATGGGAGAACATGTTTGCCAACGATACATATGATAAGGGGTTAATCTATAAAATATATAGGGAACTTATATACCTTAACAAAAAGAAAGACAAACTATTCAATTAAAAAATGGGTAAAGGACCTAAATAGACACTTCTCACATATTTACACTTTGTGCCTACAGATTTATTTGCACATTATTAATAACTAGAGGCCCAATGGACAAAATTCATGCAAGAATAGGCCTTCTTTACCCCGGCTGTCGTCACCTGCTTCCCCCTGGCACCAGGGACACGAGCTTCCCTTGCAGTCTCTGCTTTGTCTGGAAGGTCATCGGGAAGGATGTCTGGTCTAATTAGCATATTATGCTTTTACTAGGGGCCCGGTGCACGAAATTCGTGCACTGGGTGGGGGGGGGAGTGTCCCTCAGCCCAGCCTGCCCCCTCTCACATACTGGGAGCCCTCAGGCGTTGACCCCCATCACCCTCCAATTGCAGGATCGGCCCCTTGCCCAGGCCTGAAGCCTCTGACAGAGGTGTCAGGCATGGGCAGGGGACCCTCATTTCCCCCCATCACTGGTTCTGCCCCCAGCCCAGGCCTGATGCCTCTGGCCCAGGTGTCAGGCCTGGGCAGGGACCCCCAGACCCCTCCGATTGCTGGCTCTGCCCCTTGCCCAGGCCTGATGCCTCAGTCAGAGGCGTAGACCCCCATCACCCTCTGATCACCTGATCGGCCCCTTGCCCAGGCCTGACACCTCCACCAGAGGTGTCAGGCTTGGACAGGGACCCCCATCTCCCCCCGATCACTGGCTCTGGCCCCCGCCCAGGCCTGAGGCCTCTGGCCAAGGAATCATGCCTGGGCAAGGGACCCCATCTCCCTCTGATCGCTTGCTCCACCCCCCGCCCAAGCCTGACGCCTCTGACCCAGGCTTCAGGCCTGGGCAAGGGGACCATCATATCCCCCCAATCCCCGGCTCAGTCCCCCGCCGAGGCCTGATGCCTCGGCCAGAGGAGTTGACCTTCATCACCCTCCGATCACCAACCACCGGATCAGCCCCTTGACCAGGCCTGAGGCCTCCGGCAGAGGTGTCAGGCCTGGGCAGGGGACCCCCAGCTCCCCGCGGTTGCAGGCTCCGCCCCTGTCCAGGCCTAACGCCTCTGGCTGAGGTGTCCGGCCCGGGCAGCGGGGACCCGCAGCTGCAGCGGCCCCGCGATCGTGGGCTCCGCTTTAGGCCCAGGCAAGGGACCCCTAGCTCCTGGGACTGCCAGCTTTGACCATGCCCAGCTCCCATCGCTGGCTCCACCCCTACTTCCTGCTATCACTGGCCAGGGCGGAAAAGGCACCTGATTCTCCGATCATGGCTGGGGGGCAGGGCAAAGGCGGCCCCAGGGCTGCCTTTGCCCTGCCCCCCAGCTCTTAGCTCCCCCTGGGTTTCCAATCACTGTCAGTGGCAGGGGGCTTCTTCCTGCTTTCCCTTTAGCCTCCCTGCATTGTGCCTACATATGCAAATTAACGGCCATCTAGTTGGCAGTTAACTGCCAATCTTAGTTGGCAGTTAACTGCCAATCTTAGTTGGCAGTTAATTAGCATATAGCCCTGATTAGCCAATGAAAAGGGTAGCTCATACGCCAATTACCATTTTTCTCTTTTATTAGTGTAGATTATTATAGATATGTATTTTATATCCAAACAAAAATACTCTGACAGAATGAGGCAAAAGTATAGCTATTTTGATTCCATATAAATTTTTGGAGTGTTTGTTCTAGACCTGTGAAATGTGCTCTTGGTATTTTAATAGGGATTGCATTGAATCTATAGATTGCTTTGGGCATTATGAATATTTTAATGATGGTGATTCTACCAATCCATGAACACGGTATATTCTTCCACTTGTTTCTATCCTTTTCTATCTCTTTTTTCAATGTCCTGTAGTTTTTAGAGTATGTCTTTTACCTCCTTAGTTAAGTTTATTCCCAATTTACTCTTTCTTAATTTTTTTGTGACAATGGTAAATGGGGTTGTTGTTTTTTTTAGTTTCTCTTTCTGAAAGTTCACTATTGGTGTATAAAAAAGCAATTAATTTTTGGGTGTTAATTTTGTATCCTGCTACATTTCCAAATTCATTTATTAAAACTAGTAGTTCTTTGATTGAGTCTTTAGGGTTTTCTATGTATAGTATTATGTCATCTGAGAATAAAGACAGTGTTACTTCCTCCTTTCCAATTTTGATTCCTTTTATTTCTTCTTCTTATCTGATTGCTATGGCCAGGACTTCTGGAACCATGTTGAACAAGAGTGATGAAGCAATGCATCCCTATTTTATTTCTGTCCTTAGGAAAAATAGTTTTAGTTTCTGCCCATTGAGTATGATGTTGGCTGTAGGTTTGTCACATATGTTCCCTCTACTCCCAAGAGGCTGCTGGTTTGATTCCCAGTCAGGTCACATGCCCAGGTTACGGGCTAGATCCTCTGTGGGGTACATTCAGGAGGCAGCTGATCAATGATGTTTCTCTCTCATCAATGTTTCTATCTCGCTAAAATATATTTAAAATAATCATAAAAAAATTTTAAAAATAAGAAATAAAAAAGTGAAGTGCTATTCGCTTCAGCTGAGTTTTAATGCCCCATGGAAGCTGGTTTAGGGCTTCACACGTCTGTCTGTCCGCTAATTCTGCTTCCTTTTAGGTACTTAGTTGCTGGCCATTGTCAGGCACTGCCTTTTGACTTTTAGCATCCTGCTTGAAGCTCCAAAGGATCCACAGGTCTTCTCCCTTTGTCTCTCTCCACAGGCCTTGGTTGCAGGCAGGCCAGGCCAATCTTTCTTCTTTGCCTGTCTGCCAGCTGTCAGCCTTAATCACTCAAGCATCTGTTTCTGACAGGGCTTTAGGAGGGGTTGGTGCTGTTTTGCTTTCAGAGAATAAGATAGGTGTGTGTGTGTGTGTGTGTGTTTTTCCTGACCCAGACCTACTCCTCTGCGAGTGTCCCAAAATATTACTCTAGCCTTGGTTGGTCAGAGATCCTTGTATGGAGACCAATGGGATTGGCTGGCAACCTGGAGTTTATGTCAGTCTGGTTCCCTGAATAGCAGGGCTGAACGGCCCCTCTTCCAAGCAGTCATTGTTGGCTCCTTGGGACTATCAGACCCGTCATTTTGGTAATGAAGCCTTTGCTTCTTTGGTAAAGCTCAGAATGCAAGATGTGACCTTCCCTGAGTCAACTGGGAGGGGCTAGCTCCCCTGGGGAGAAATAGTCCCTGAGGTTTAGCAGCCTAAGAATGTCCCAATGCAGGGGTCCTGGCCACATCTCCCTGCCCAGCTTCCCTCCCCAGCCTCTCCTCAGGCACCTCATATCTGTGCCTCTCTCTCTGCGCTGAAGCCTCAGATGAGTGTTTACAAATGAAAAGTCCTATTTTCTGGGTCTAGAGAATAAAAGCAAAAACAACAACAAAACTGTGGGTTTCTCTCCCCCCAGTACTGCGCTGCTGGGGTTGCCTTTTGTGGTGCAGCCTTTCACAGCTCTGGTCTTGGGTCCAGATTCCCCAGCAGCTAGGACCTCTGTGGCTTTTCCTTTTCACAGTTGGATGTTATGTCTGTTGCCAAGGGACATGTCTTTGGTGCAACACCCACAATTTCTTCCTCTCCCTCTTAGCTTGCTGGCCAGCCACCCCTCTCAAACCCACACCCCAGTTCCTGCTGGTCTCTAGGCATCCTCTGCCTTTTCTTGTTGTAAATTTTCTTCTCAGCTGTGCCTTCTTCCTTAATTCTGGGTGGATGCTCTCTGATTTAGTTGCATTTCCAGTCTGTTCCTGAGGTGAGGTGCAGGACATGTCTGCCTATTCAGCCGCCATTTTTTTCCTCCTCTCAATAAGTTTTGCTGAGAATGAATTATACACTCTTCTGATCACAGTCCCAATTTAGGACATTTCATCACCTAAAACGCTTGCCTGTGCCTCTTTCCAGACAATAACCTCAACCACAAGCAACAATCTGTCACTAAAGATTAGATGTTTTTTCTTGATTTTCAGAAAAATGTAGTCATACCATCATACTGTGTGTATCTTTTGTTTCTGGTTGGATTTGTTTGTTTTTCTCAGCATGTTTGTAAAACTCATTAATGTTGTATCAGTAGTTCATTCATTCTATTTCTTAATATTCCACTGTGAGAATAAACTATAATGCTTATTTATTCACCTGTTGATGAGCATTAGGAATGTTCCCAGTCTGACACTAATTAAGAAAAAAGATGTCAAAAGCATTAATGTGTGAATCTTTGTGTGAAGATATGTTTTAATTTTTCTTATGAAAATATCAAGAAGTAGAATATTCTGCTGATAATATATCTATATTTTTAACTTCCTAAGACACTGAAAATTTATTATCTCATTTTACATTTCCAGTGTGTATGCGTGTTCTAGTTGCTGCGTAAACATTCTTGACCAAAGTTAGCATTGTCAATGTTACTAAAGTTAACCATTTGGTGGGTGTATAATGGTATCTCTTTGTTATAATTTTATTTCTCTAGTTACTAATTGTATTGGACATATTTTAATGTGATCATTGGTTCTTTGTATATCTTCTTTTGTGATGTCTGCTTAAATTCTGTGTACATTTTAAAAATCAGGTTTTTTTGTCCTATTAATAAGTTGCAAGAGTTTATTTTAAATGCTAAGGCCCTTTGTCAGATATATGTATTGCAAGTATTTTCTTCCAGCTTGTTTTTAACCTTTTTATTTTTTAACAGTGCCTTTTGAAGAACAGAAGTTTTTAAGTTTGAGGATGTCCAATTAATACATATTTTTTTATAGTTAGTGCTTTCAGAATCCAATACAAGAAATTTTGCTAACTATGTTAAATAACCAAAAATGACACATTGAAGTAATTTCTTTAAATGCATTCTGTCTTGCCACCAATGGAGGGATTTACAATGATTGAAGCCTTTAGATAGAGCAGCTATATGCTCTAACTAGTCCAACACAGTGCTGGTTTAAGTTTATAATACCACTATTATTATTATTAACACTTTCTCTTTTGCTCTTAAAGATATTCTCCTTTAGGGGTAAAACATAGGCCACCCCATTATATTCCCTTGCTTTTCTATCACCCATACGTCTTGTGATAGTGATATCAGATATGTATTGGAATACCATCTAAATGTGTTGAATACCATCTAAAAAGCTGAACATAGGGTTTTGGAGAGTAGATATTTCTAATTTTTAGAAAACAGAACAGAATGTGCCCAAGACATCATTTTTTTTTTTAAATTTTTGTGAGTTTATTTGAGCTAAACTGTCAACATATGCGGGGAAGCAGAACCTCAACGAATTGAGATAATGCTCCAGAAAATGTCAGGTTACATTTGTATTTATACATTCCAATCAAAGGAAGAACATAGGTGGGTTACATGAAATCCATTGGTGATAGATTAAGGAGGAGGGATAAAGCAAAGCAGCGGAAACCCCTGGGATTGGACAAAAAGTAAAATGATGGGCACACACTTAGGTGGGTGCAGGAATAATTAACATGATGATGAAGGAATCTGTGGTCTCTGTCCTGGAGCCCAGGTTGTGCCCCAGGGGATCCAGAAAAAGGGAAGTTACAAGTTACCCAGACATTTCAAGGGTATGTTATCATAGATGCAAAAAGACAGATAGGCTCAGTGAAGGTAAAGGTTGACCTTGTCAGTGAAGATACCAGCCTAGGACATAACTGCCCACCATAACTACTTTTAGTTAAAGTTTAATTTCAGACCATCCTTTGTGGTTACTTTAGGTCTCTGAGTTTGCAAGACAGCCATGCCGGCCTCCCCTGAGCTTATCAGGTCAGCATGTGGCCCCTTTCGTCCACACATCCCCCTTTTGGTCATAAATCAATCCAAAGGATGCATTGATGACCAACCTTTTGGTTGGATAATGGAGTCCCACGGTTCTAGGAAGGTGCATCCTAGGACAGTGATGGCGAACCTTTTGAGCTCAGCGTGTCAGCATTTTGAAAAACCCTAACTTAACTCTGGTGCCGTGTCACATAGATAAATTTTTTGATATTTGCAACCACAGTAAAACAAACTTATATTTTTGATATTTATTTTATATATTTAAATGCCATTTAACAAAGAAAAATCAACCAAAAAAATGAGTTCACTTGTCACCTATGACACACGTGTCATAGGTTCGCCATCACTGTCCTAGGATGTCTCAGTGTCAGCATGTCTTGGATGGCATTTAAGGTCAAATTATTATTATTCAAAAAGGGAGGTAAATGGGAGGTAGTCAGAGCCTATGTCGTTATTAAAAAGTATTCTGGATCATTTCCAATTTTTGAGCCTTTTTGCTGTTTGTCAAGTTTTGTATTTCTGCATCTAGTATAACATTTTACAAATCAGGAACAAAAGTAACTAAACCAATAACATTGATTAGGAACAGAAAATGTCTAATACTAGATGAGGAAAAGTCTGAGGGGAACAAGCATCCCAGACAACCAAAAACCACTTTACATGTAGTATCATAATTTTTATTAAGCTAATTATATGTTTTCCTCCTTCATCCACTGTCACTTGTACCTTATGATATGTTTGGCCAGATGAATTAAGACTCTCTACCATTTCATTATTCAGAAGCTCTAATTTTCTAGTTTGGCCAGTTAGTTTCCATAGAAATGACTTCATGGGGAGGAGTTCAATTTCCCAATAAATTGGTCTTTCAGTATCAATATTATCATAGGTTTTATGAACCTCAGGCAAAGTCATTCTGTCTATAATTTCAGTATTGCACCATATTCCAGTATTATTAAATGTAAACTTGGTGATAT
This sequence comes from Myotis daubentonii, assembly GCF_963259705.1. NCBI lineage: Eukaryota > Metazoa > Chordata > Mammalia > Chiroptera > Vespertilionidae > Myotis > Myotis daubentonii. The sequence goes on along the minus strand of NC_081848.1, from coordinate 10,912,985 downwards.
TAAACATCGTTTAGTATAACAGAAGAGTTTTTTAACCCTTCCCAGCAAAAACGCCCCTTTCCCATATATCATATATTGTTATTTGTTGGGATAGATACAATAGACCAGGACTGGGTGAATTCAGTGTTCCATATGGATTGGGGGCATAACCATTTACTTTTCCGACTTTCATAATCAGACAGTGAGGTGGGTTCATACTGTTTATTATTTTTAAATATGGCCCATCTACTTCCCATTGGAAGTATTCTAGTATTATTGAGAATGGTCCCTATGCCAGCCAGTTGAACTACTGGGAATTTAAGCTTAGGATTTAACCAAGGCACCTGGGCTTTTAAAACACAATGTCATAGATCACATTTTCCATCCAACATTTTCCAAATTCCTGGGGAACCATATGAATCCCATAAGTGTCTGGCCTGGGCTTCTGCAGCCATTATAGTTGGCCATTGTTTCACAGCCACCTCAGATTCCATTTGCATTAGCACATAGACAATAGGCCCTGTTGAGTTAAGGTATAGGCATGTTCCCATTGTTGGGTTTGTGCATGAGTTTTTATAGTCTAACAAGTCTGTTCTATCCATGAAACTAAGGGTTTATTGTCTTTCCATTCTGCTTCCCACCCTTTTTCCTTCTTCCTGAAACATTAGCTGCAAGTTCAGCTTGTCCCAGGATACTAAGATCAGCCCTTACTCCTCCAAGTATTCCCCTTTTGCTTCTTTTAGGGGTCAATGTTGGATCCACCAGGAATGTTGTTGCCATTGGGTAGCTATGTCTTGGGAGCAGTTAGGGTATACTGAGTGGACCCAAAAATGTTGAGTTTCCCATGTCATAGTTAAATGGGTGAAGGTGACCCCCAAATGAGCTAGAGTTTAAGCATTCCATAGGGCTTCCCACAAGCATCCAAGATGCAAGGATGGTGGGGTAGTTAGACATATCTACCCACCAAGTGTTCCCAATAATTTCTGAAATGGGGATCCATTGATTTCTTTCTTATTTCACAGACATCCAGCCACAAGAGCATGGTTGGTGAGTCCGAGGACAAGATATGCTATGACAGATAGGACAGGCTGCTGCAAGCCTTTGGCCATAATATTCACGTGTTTTTTCTTAGCTATTTGTCATCCATCTCTATAGCTATACAATATTCATCCAGATTAGAACCATATACGGTTCTACCAGTGGAATTATCAGGGAGGTATTTGCCTAAGGTGTCCTTTATAGTAGATATAGTCAGAAAAAAAAATGTACCAAAGCTTATATTGATAGTAGGAGAAAACCAATGTGTGGCTAACAAAGCGTTAATTTCACTATCATACCTGATAATCAGAACATCATTGTGCAGTAGGTGGGAAAGATTAGCAGGTATCCAAGTTAAATTTTTCATATCTAATAAGGGAGGAGGTCTAAGGAGGCAGATATTGTTTCCACTAGGAAACCATAAGGAGGATAATAATACTATGAAAATCATTTTATGTACATTCAGTCAATAACAATTAGATGATATAAAAACAAGGTTCAAGCAATATCAGTTTGTGAGCATACAGGCCTTGTTGATGTTGTCTTTGGATAGCTGTCTGCCTCTGGGGTCAGCGACTTCTCATCCTCAAAAAGTTTCAGCTGTTTCTCATCTTTGAAAAGTCTTTAATCTCAGCTGCAGATGGAGATGGGAGTAGATGTCCATTCCCAGTCAGGTGCCCAAGTTCACCCAATGGGCCGAGAACAGGCGGGCTCAATCCTAGCACCGAGTCCAAGTCCTAGGGATGGTTCTATAAAGGCTGAATATTGTCCCCAAAGATAGTGGTGTCTTAATCCCTGGATAATCTTCATGCTATTTATGTGGAAAAAAGGATTTTGCAGATATGATTAAGTTAAGGATCTTGAGCTGTGGATATTCTTAAGGCTTATTTATGTTGATCCTGAGTGCAATTACTAGTGCCCTTATTAAAAGGAAGGCAGAAAATGATATGACTAAAGAGAGGAAGTAGGAGACCTGAGAAAAGTAATAAGGGAAACGAATGGGTCACAAGTTGAAGAAGGGAGGTGGCCTCCAGGAGCTAGAAAATGAAAGGAAATGAATTATCCCCCTGGAGATTCCAGAAGGAATCAATTCTGCCAACATCTTGACTTTATTTAGCCCATTGGGGGAAGTTAGGGGTGGGTGGGTGGGAAGAGATCAACCAAAGAAGTTGTATACATATATGTATAACCCATGGACACAGACAGTAGGGTGGTGAAGGCCTGGGGTGGGGTGCAGGGGTGGGCTAGAAAAGGTCAATGGTGGAAAAAAGGGGGCATAAGTAATACAATCAACAATAAAGCTTTTTTTAAAAAGAACTGATTTTGGACTTCTGACCTCCAGAAATATAAGAGAATTAATTTGTGTTGTTTTAAGCCACTAAATTTGTGGTAATTTGTCATAGCAGCCTTAGGAAATATAGTAATATAGAACCTTTTTACTTATAGTGCATATTTTAAACATGTTATATTGACCAATCTCACAGAAACTCAATGAAGTAAAAGGGATTACTTTCCATAAATGAGGAGTCAGAAGTTCAGAAGTAAAAAGATGCAGTTAATAATCCTTAGCTTTTAATATTTGCCATATCTTGGGCCAAATATAACATAAATCCAGAAGACTAGAAATATGCCAGTGGTCAAAATCAAGCCAGCCAGTTGTAGAATGTTTGACCTCAATATGAACTATGGTATTAGAGATGAATGTCTGCATGAGAATGAAACAGCTCTTGGTGGGTACTAGTAAAAACCAATATAGTTCTGAAAGCAAGCATAAAAGTGAATTATTTAATAATAAATGTGCTTTGAAGAAAACGTATCAGTCATTTAAATTTAAACAGGGAAAACTTGACACCTTTGGTCATATACTTCTAACCAAAGAATACAATGCATAAGTATAGTGTAATTGAATTTCAGAGGTGGATCTTCACCCATCTATGTGAAGTCTTTATTGAGCAGTAACTTATAAGCTTTTCTAAATAATAAAAAATAAATGTCTTATATATTGTATATTGGAAGATAAACACATTTCCATGAAAAATATTTTGATAAAATGTGTAGTCTAGGTTATATCTGAAAGTGTGTACAAGTTGGCAATATGAAGAAATGCTACAATATGTATGTGAAAATCAGCTCCATGTTTTATAGTTATGTCTTGTTACCACAGGTAACTGGGACTTTGCAGTGTCAGGAACATGGGAAATGGGGATTTGTTAAAATATCAGGAAATAGCCATGGCCAGTATGGCTTGGTTGGTTGGAATGTCGTCCCCTTTGCAATGAAAGGTCGCTGGTTAAATTCCTGGTCAGGGCACATACTCAGGTTGAAGGTTCAATTTCCAGTCAAGGCAAGTAAGGGAGGTAACTGTTTGAATATATATATATATATATCTGAGCTTGGTTATTTTCATACCTAAATACATTTTCCAACACTTGTCAAAGCCACAAATGACTGATCTCAGAGTGAAATGCAAGATATTTAGAATTAAAATAAATAGTTCAACAAAACTTCATTCATTGGAGGTCATTTTTAAGACAAAGACTTTACTAAAAAAAAAAACAAACAAAAAAAACACAAGTTTTAGGAATGAAATTTTAAGATAGTAAAATTGATGAATTGTTTACTCCTGCTGCTGAACTCACTCAAACATTTCTGGCCCAGACTATAATAGGTCAGTAAGCTAATTCTCTCTTGGAACCTACTTCTTGATGTCCAAAATCTATTTTCCAAATCTAAGAATAAAACATAAGGTTATATTATAAATGTATTACATGTGCAAGTCCCATAAAAAAGGAAAAGAAAATGTGAAATGAAAGGAAAGGTTAACAGCTATGCTGGCTCCCTATTCATAACTAAACTAACTTTTTTTAGCCATAAATTTTAATGTAGGAGAAAAACAAGAAAGTTCACTTAACATTTTACCTCCTGACTCTTACATGTTACATGCCAATTACTCTATTCCCTGCCCTCCTTCACTGGCCTATGATATACTGACTCTTAAAAGTAGGACATATATAATCTGAATGCTGGAGCTTTGTCTTAAGAACAAAATATGCTCCCAGAATACTAAGAGTATTTCAGTAGGTATTATTGCTTAAATTTTGGGCAAAAAACAATACTTATCAAAAAGAACAAGTGAGATTGCATTTCAGAAAAGAATTAAGTGTAGTATTGGCAAAAATGTAATTTCTATATAACTTCATACATAAAATAGTCTGTTCATATCAGTGCTTTCTAAAAACAATTTCCCAAGGGAGCAGTTTTTTTAATAAATGATAAGAAGGGACATGATACTTAGAGTTCTAGTCATTTACCAGCAGAAACATTAGCTCTAAGTAACCTCACATTGGTGGCATTACAATACCAAATGTCTTCTTACTTTTTTATTACTGAATAAAACTACACTATATCCTATGAAAGGGCAAGAATTAGGAGTCCTCTGCCTGACCTAAAAGTGAAGTATCAACTATATATGCTGTCAATCAAATTTTATACTTTAATCAGGGAAATGATTCAGTAAATTAAGCTCTTCTAATCAAATTGCTAGAAAATTATAGGCCTCCTGAAATTCATACATGCCAGCCTTTCAGAACACCAAAGAAAATATAAGTATTTCTTTTTGAAACATCATCAAAAAAGAAAAAAATGGATAAATTAAGGTGCATTTTGGGTCATGCTAAATGCCACCAGGAAGATTTGCCTATACTAAAACACAAATGTGTTCACAGTCTAAATCTCTAGTGAACTTTTCAGACTAAAAGAGTGTTGAGTAAACCTTATATCAATCAACCTTTATTTTCTTTTCATTTCTTTGTCTTAGAAAAAAATAGTTTAGCAGCAAAATAAAATAGATAATTTGAACATTTTTTAACTTCAAAAGACATTATCAACAGAGTGAAAAAGCAACCTATTGAATCAGAAAAATATATTTGTAAATCACATTATGTATGAAAGAATAATATCCAGGATATATAAGGAATTCCTATAGCTCAATAACATAGAAACCAACAACTCAATTTAAAAAATGCAAATAACTTAACTAGAAATTTTCCTTGCGCCCCCAAAGGAGATATACAAATGGCCAATGATTACATGAAGAGAGGCTCAATATCACTAAACATTTGGACCAACTCAAGGACTCAGCAGTTGGACTTAGCATAATGTCTGTAAGGTTAATCCCTGTTGTAGTATGTGTCAGAATTGCATTCCTTTTCAAGGATGAATAATATTCCATCCTATGTATGGAATACATTTTGCTTATTCCTGCATTTATTAATGAACACTTGAGTTGCTTTTACCTTTTGCCTAGTGTGAATAATGATGCTATGAACATGTGTGAACACCAAATATCTATTTAATATCTGCTTTCAGTCATTTAGGGCAGTGATTTTAAACCTTTTTCATCTCATGATACACCTAAGTTAATTACTAAAATGCTCTGGCACACCGGTTGAAAATAGCTGTTTTAGAGTATAGGTCTATAAGTGGAATTGTTGGATCATATGGTAAATCTATTCTTAATTTCTTTGAGAAAACTGCATACTGTTTCCCATAGTGGTTACACTATTTTACATTCCAATCCATAGTTCACATAAATTCCACTTTATCAACATCCTTGAAAATACACGATTATTATTTTTTGATGATAGCTATCCTAATGGATATAAAGTGGTACTTCATGAGCCAAGACAAGACATTTGCATGGTAAACTACTGGAAGTGGCTTGTTTGGGCCCATAAGTTAGGTGCTGGGGGAATCTCAGAGAATCACCAGGGCAGAGAGAACAGTGCAAGCCTAGTTGATGGAGACTCAGACTTGGAGTCAGCCTGTGCCTACAGGCTGGGTTGGGAGAAGGTTCAACGGAGGAATAACAGTTTATGCCAGCACTTCTGTCTGGGAGAAAGCTGCCCCTGCTGCCCTCGCCTTGAAGCCAGTTAATCCTGTTCCTCCCCATATGTCCCTGGCAATTTTTGAGACACCGCCCCAGTCCTGGAGCTCAGATTTGTGGGTTTGTCAGCCAATAAGTCCAGCAGCCCTCTGTCTCACTCAGCCACAATCTCCGCAGCCACAGTATTTGCTGATTTTCATAGCCAGAAGTTATGGGAACTTCTCTTTCTGGCTCTGGAAACTTGGGCTAGGGAGCCTGGTGTGGGGCTGACACCTGCCACTCCTCAGGGGGAACCTCCGCAGCTGAGATATACCTCCCAATTTTTAACCTCCACAGGTGAGTGTAGGACCAGCTGTTCCTCCTACCAGCTTTGATGTGGCCTCATGTGTATATCCTAATTTAAAGGACTTCTGTTCAGCTAGTCTTCAGGTGGTTCTCAAGAATGGTCATATATATATATATATATATATTTATATATATATATATATATATATATATATATATATATATATATATATATATATATATATTGTTGGTTTTAAGTGTACAGCTTAGCAGTTAGACAATCATATGGCATATATTTTGACCAGTATTACTACTTGATGCTCTCTGCCTGTATACAGCTGTAATCTGAATTATCAGTAGTGAATTGTTAACCAAGTTTGCATTTTATATTCAACACCAAAAGTCTCTAAAGCTGTAGCACACAGATCGTTAAAAGTTGGTTTGCACAAATGAACCACACAGCTTCTTGCAGAACCAAAAGGAGATCACTGCCAAATGATATCTAGAAGCTCTTCATGATATGCACAGCACATCACATCACATTCATGAGTACTCAAACATGAGTTGATTCAGAATATGAGGACAGTGAGGAACAACAAATACTGACATTATCTATATTGAAGGCTATCTTGAGAGCTCATCGTGCCTAATTGCTTTATTTTTTGTTGCTGCTAAGCTAACTAAAAATCAATAGCTTCTTCTATACTTCATATTAGATTGTACATGGCTATATCGTTTAACTTTAAACTTCTTCTGCCTTACATGAGAGACATTTATTAGTTGCCTATTGTGTGTATTCAGTGCTGCTCAGGTTCTTTATAATACTGAAGTCATACCTGTATACTGGCAGGTTTTGTAATTTCACTTCCCTTTCTTCTATCTTGTCTATTTCACTGGCATGAGAATCTAATCTGAAACATAATTCAGGCAACATTTTAAAATGTAATCAGAGTAAAAATATTTCCATGTCAGCTTCCTTATCAGAACTTGTGCACAACTACTCAGACAATTTTATCTGAATAAATGTAAATTTTAAATATGGGAAATTTCCAGTGTAGAAATGGATTGTTTTCCCCAAGTTTATATCCATGAGAATTATTTTGAACTTAGCAGGCCTCAATTCACAGAAGCAATGTTACATATAATAATAACCCCTAATGAATTTCTAACATATCATTGTTTTAAAAGTATCTTCACAACTATTTTTTCATCCATCTTGGAAGGAACCCTTTGGGAATTTATGTGAGTTTTGTGATTTCCTTTGTATAAATGATCAAAAACAGGCTGAAAGATTAAAAGGAAACTCCTCTGTTCTTCTATTTATAGAACACTTGTGACACCAAAAGTGGGGGTGTTATCCCATACTGACCAATTCTCCAACTCTCCCAACACCAACTTGATGTTCTACAGTTTAACTATGGCAATAACTATCTGAAATTAACAGTCCCCACAGTTTATGAGCTCAGCCCCATAAGACTGTACATCTACGCCCCTACACAAGTCAGACACCAGTAGCGAGTCCCAAGTTGTCACCTGCACTTCTGTCCAACAACTGGCTATAAATCAGGACTTCCCATAACTCCTTCCTCAGGTTTCATAATTTGCGAAAATGGCTCAGAGAACTCAGGGGAACAATGACATGTGTGTACTGGTTTATTATAAAGGATATGAATGAACAGCCAGATGAAGACTTATATAGGGTGAAGTCCTGAAGGATCCTGAACACAAGCGCTTCTGTCACCATGAAATTGGGGTGAACATCATTTCAACACATAGATACGTTCGCCAACCCAAAACCTCTACCACTGCATAGTTCGGGGATTTCTGTAAAGGCTTCATCACACAGGCATGCTCCATTATGAACTCATCTCCAGCCCCGCTCTTCTCTCCAGAAGATGATGGATGGCACTGAAAGTTCCAAACTGTAATCTTAACTGCAATCAATTCCCATCCTGAAGCAATCTAGGGGCTCCCAGACACCAGTCATCTTACAAGCATTCAAAAAGAAACTCATCAGTCAGAAGTTTCCAAGGATCAAAGGAGAACATGTGTCAGGAACCAGAGTTAAAGGCCAAATATTAGAACAAAAGACGCTTTTAGCATCCTTATCCCTCAGAAAATTACAAGTGTTTTAGAAGTTTTTGACCACAAAATATTGTGACTTGCCCAAGGTAATATGAGCAGTGAGTGAACCAATAATAAGCAGCATTGGGCTAGTAGTGTTTATTTCACCACAATAAATGATCTCATAAATGTTGATTAAGTTACTTGGAATGTCCAAATCTCAGCAAGTATTGTACATTTTCTTTGAGATGTGGTATGAAGTATTAAAATGGTGGTGACTAAGTTAAATAAAACAGGTCAAGTGAGATATATGGTATCTATTTCTAAAGAGAATACTTTGAGAAGAGTGTGTTTAATTGAATACAGATGAGTAAGCTGATCTTAAAGAGTCTGAAGGGTTCTTCCGTGAATTTTCAAGGACATTAGTTGAGATGGAAATTTTGAATTACAACAATGTTTCTTTTATACAATTTTTTTTCAAAATATGAAGCTATACTTTTATTTTTCTTAATATATATACATAAAAAATAAGACAGGAGTCTTGTTGAGGGAAGGGATCTTTTATAAATCAAAAAGAGAAAAGTAAAAAGAAGAGGGAGAAACCTGGAGAGAGAATTTCTTATGGTCAGTATGAGAGTTGAAATAAAAAGGCACAGAAGAATATATGCAAAAGAGAGCCTGCTGATGTGGATTGAAATGAAATATAAGAGAAACAAGAAAGAGCAAAACTGAGGGTCCTAAGGTGCGCCAGACATTAGAGCAGGGGTCCTCAAACTTTTTAAACAGGGGGCCAGTTCACTGTCCCTCAGACTGTTGGAGGGCCGGACTATAGTTTAAAAAAAAACTATGAACAAATTCCTATGCACACTGCACATATCTTACTTTGAAGTAAAAAAACAAAACGGGAACAAATACAATATTTGCATTTGCATGTGGCCCGCGGGTCGTAGTTTGAGGATCCCTGCATTCGAGAGTTGAGGAACGAGGACTTGAGTTCCATCCTCCTTTTTCTTTCTTTGGAAGGGCCTTGGAAAAACTCCACAGACACGTGTGGCAGGCAGGCCCTAAGGTGGCTCCCGTGTTTTCACCTTCTGGGCCTAGCCTATGTGTAGTCACCTCCCCTTGAGTATAGGCTGGATTTATTGACTTGTATCTAGTGAATAAAATTATACAGAATGAAGGGATGTCACTTCAGAGGTTAGGTTATAAAAGTCTTTCATTTCCAACTTCAGTGCCTACCCTTGATCTTTCTTCCTTTCTCTCTGCTTCTCTTCCTCTCTCTCACTCTGTTGTATCACTTGTTCTGAGGGAAGGAAGCTGCCATGTTTTGAGCAACCCCGTGGCACAAGCCAACATAGCAGAAACTGAGTCCATCAGTCCAGCATTCCACAAGAAGCCAAAACTGTGACTCACCACACGAGTGGATCCTTCAGCTCCAATTGGGTCTTGAGATGACTAGAATTCGGTCTGCTTTACTCCTCTGAAATGAAATTAATCAGTAACCCTTCTACATGCAAACTTGCAAAAACACATTTAAATGCTGTAACTATAAAACACAGAAGAAATAAAATGGGATAACTTAATGTGACGTCATATGCATTTAAATATGTAAATAGTCTTATATAACTACATTTATGACATAGAAAAGTAGTCAAGTGTTTAAATGTATATATGACTTCAAAAGCAGATTGCTACAGTTGTGTTGCCTCCTCAAATACCACAAGCAGTATTTCCATTGGTGTTGTGATTTTGAAAAATAATAAAGGCAAAACACCAACTTCCCTTGAAATACAGAGTAGTTACATCTCTGGAATATAGTTTCGACATTATATTGAATTTTGAAAATTTTGCTTGTAGATAGGTTATTATCTATTGATTTCATTTCAGGATTGTAAAGCAGGCATAAAAAGCAATTATTATAAAAAGGAAACAGTAAATATAATAAGACTGAGCCCTGGTTTAGAGAATTATTATAAAAAGAGGATATTAAGTCTAATAGAACTAAGCATTAGTCTAAAGAAAAAAACTTAAATTAAGTGAGAATATTGGATCAATTTGGTAAGAAAAAAATCAGAAAAGTAATTCAATGCTAAAAGTGTGGAAAACCCAGCAGGATAATTCAAGGAATTCCTGGACAGAGATTCATGATTCCTCTTAATATAAATAAGCAGTGTAACCTTGCACCTTGTAACATTGATTTTCTGTATTTTTTACACTGTAACCCTAACTAATGTCATTAAATATTTTTCTTTATTACATTTTAGTTAGTAAAGTTTAACTTTATTTTACAATAAATTTTCTTTTTACATGAAACTGAGTCCATCAGTTTTCTACATAAAAGAAAATTCTGTCTCTCCATGCCAACCAGATGGCTAGTTAGTAATCAATCCACACCCAAGCTAGAAAAAAGCTATATGACATTAATCCTTAAGAAATTCTGGATGTTCTCCTCCAGAGCCATCCTTGGATGAAAACATAGTGATTTACTTGGATTGGAGTCATAGTGGGATTGGTTTTGATACAGTTTGTATAAACTTCTGTACTTTAATGTATGAATTGTTCTTCATTCAATTATTACATTATTTTTGATGGTATACGAATATTACTTCAGAGATACTATATACATTAGCAAAAAGTGGAGCTATATAAATGTCTTACTATAATCTTATAGCTGTTAGCCAATTAAGAAATTATAATCTCCACAATAGTGATCACAGCATAGCTAAAATGTGTGAAGAATATCAGCGTCTGCAAGAAGACAGGAAGGAAGGAGAGATGAAGGAAAACTGAGAAAGGAAGAAGATGTGGTATTTAATGCAAGGGAGATTGTTTTAAAAGGTTGATGACTCTGGTGGTGGTTTTCATCTGGTCGATAGTGCTGAGTAGGGAAAACCCCAGGGTCATTCACAGAAAGTTACTTAGTATTCAGACCATATTGCATTTATGTACAACTTCATAACTCAAGTGTGTAAAACCTACACCCCATATTCACAAGCAGAAAAAATCAAAGCCATCTCTTATTGCACACCATTGACTTTCAAATATAACACATTGCACTCTTGTTTGCTTTCAGGCTACTTTTTCTTGCTTACAGCTCTTTTGAAAATATTGACGTTGCCATTCCATCTTGGGCTACTCCACATGCTCTCAGGTCATTTTTTAAAAATTATCTTTGTTGCCAATGCAGTATTCATGAAACTGTGAGCCCTTCACATGTACTTGTAGTTGTGAAACTGGGGCCAGAGTAAGTCTCAGCAGTTCATTCACCCATTCCTTGCTTAGCCCCCACTTCATCCAACCCTCTATCTGTTCAGTTTTACATCTGTACAGTCTTACATCTATTCACCACTGTGTCCTATAGAAGTGTCCCTTGAATTATTCCCATTTTTATTTATTTGATTTATTAGAAGCCTGCTGCAAGAAATTCAAGCAAGGGGCTCGGCCTCATAGCCTCGCACCCCTGGCTTCATTCAAAAGGTCGTTCTGCTGTCTGGTATAATTAGCATATTATGCTTCTATTATTATAGATTTTCCCATTTCTCTTACTTCTCAGTCTAAAAAATCCTCACCTTCCCCCAGATTCCATCATTCCAGCCTCATCAAGTTGCTGTCCTATCTTTATAATGTCCATCATTATCTGTTTATTAAGAGAACTAGAGACCTGGTGCATGAAATTCATGCATGGGGAAGAGGGCTCCCCTCAGCCCAGCCTGCACCTTCTACAATCTAGGACCCCTCAGAGGATGTCTGACTGCCAGTTTAGGCCCGATCCTGGCATCCTGACATTTCTCTCACAATCCGGGACCACTGGCTCCTAACTGCTCACGTGCCTGCCTGCCTGATTGCTCCGAACTGCCTCCCTGCTGGCCTGGTCATCCCCAACTGCCCCCCCACTGGCCTGGTCATCCCCAACTGCCCCCCACCCCCCTGCCAACCTGGTCACCCCATGCAGCCTGCTGTTCGGTCATTGCTGTGATGGAGTCCTGGACAATTTGCATATTCCTCTATTATTAGTATAGATTATTAGTATAGATAATATGTCACATCACCACTTAGTCTCCATTTATTCAAATTTGGTTTCTGTTCCTGGCAATTGAAATAAAATTACTCTTATAAAATTTCTCCAGCCCACTCAACACTGTTTTATTCACTAATGCATTCTTAATGCCCCATATTTAGTAGATGCTCACTAAAAAATTGCTGAGATAATCAAGGATGAACTTATTCTCAAACTTCTTACCAAACCATTCAAAGATCTCAATTATCAATCCCAAATATTTTTCTAATTTTATCTCTTTCTTTTTCAAATGATGCATTGTTTATTTCTGTCATACGGAGCACACTCTGATTTCTGTGTCTGTGTTTTCATTGATGTGTCCCTAGAAGAAATTTCCCTTTCCCTCTGACCATTAGATATTATGCAGAGGCATTAGAATATAGTGGTTAAGAGCTGCGCATAGGATGTCAGGTCACCTGAATTCAAATTCTACTATATTACATATCTTCTGTGTTAATTATTGTTCTTATCTACTTACCATTAAAAAGCCACTTAATCAGTGGGGGAGAAAGGAGCACTTCGCTCTCACCCCACCCAGCATTCCAAGAGCTTCTATCTCCTTATGTCCTTATTAGATTGAAAGTTTCTATAGGATTGGGACTATGTCTCCCTGACCTTGATGTTCTCCTGCCTTTCCATAGCCTCAGAGACAATGCTTTCTGTCTGGCAGTCATCACAGTCTTTCCTAAGGGGTCGGGGGGGGGGGGGGGTGAGGGGGTGGGCAGTTAGGTTCAGCTGGATATTAGCTCCATGATTGGAAGCTGGGAAAAGATCGGAGGCTAGAAGCTGATTTGATTCCCTCCACTTCTAGAGAGAAACTGAAAACAAGTGTAAGCCCTTATCTGTACCAAAGATCATCCTTTAGAAAATCAAAATTGTTCTTCAACTGCATATTGTAAATGGGTTGATTGGATGAAGCCAAGAATATACCCACCTCAAATTGGGGAAAGAGGGGGTTAGAGTACCTCTTACCTGATGATACAGTCAGTGAATGAAGAACATTCAGTCACCTGATCTAAGAGGCTAAGTGAAAATCAGAATATACAAGGAGAACCTAACATCTGGTAGCCAAATCCAGTGGCTTATATTGAGAAGTCAGAAGCAAAAATGAATGAAGAGCCAGATGTGTTGCTGAGTGAGAAGTGTTGATATAAGCCCGAAAAAGGTTTATGGACTGAACAATTAGGACAGTCCATGGTACATAGTTATACATAACAATTCCAACAACAATAATAATACTTATTACTATGGTCAGGGTAGTGATTAAGATTTAAGAGAGGCCGTCTATTGGAGAAGATGTGAATCAAAAATACAAGCATTCAGACTGAGTTATTTCTCATAAACATAGACAGACAACAGGTTGGTGGTTACCAGAGAGAAGAGATGGGTGGCAGTGAGTAAAGGGTAAAGGGGGCCAAATATATGATAGAAAATGATGACTTTGGGTAGTGGGCACACAATGCAATATACAGATCATGTACCATAGAATGTTCATTTCAAACATATATGACCCTATTAACCAATCTCACCTCAATAATTTTAATTTAAAAATACAAGCATTCAGTGCAAACAAGTTTTTCAAAAATGTGTCTTTATTGTTGAAAGTATTACAGATGCCCTCTTTTATTCTCCATTGACCCCCACCCCCGACACTCCCTAGGCCTTCACCCTGAAGGCCTTGGGGACATATAAAAAGGTCCAAGAGAGGAAACCATGTAAGAACAAAGAGTAAAACATCAAAGTTCAGTTTTAGAAGCAAAGTCCAGAGAATTAACGTAGCCTTGATTTGGTATGTGATTCTGTGACTGTTGCCCAGTGTGCTCGGGAATTGACCTATATATCTAAGATTCCCTCCACCCAGTAAAAATTCCTCCAGATTTTGTAAGAAATTCTGCTTTAAATAGAAATGGATCCTGGTGTTTGATTCTTGCCATTCATTTTGTTTTCCAGAGAAGAAAACAGTTGACAGTTTTCTGGAGAAGAAAACAGTCCTAGGTTATGCTCGTTCATGAATCTAATACTTAATCTTGGGAAGTATGATCCAGAAAATAGGGAACTGTGAAATAAGAAAGGCTACAATTACAGATTTAGATGAGGGGAATGGTCATAAAGACAGTGAAAATAGAAAGGAGAATCGTCATTTTAATTTGAATAGTGTCAGGAAGAAATATTGCTGGAAAGAACAGGAGCACAGCAAAAGAAATGGTTTGATTTGGAGCAGCAGCACTGGCTAACAGAAACTGGTACTTAGAGGGATTAAAGGGAGCCACTGAGTTGAGATTCCACCTGACATTGCTGGAGGCAAGTCATGAGCCAGCGCTCCTACAATCATGTCCCATATGGGTCAGGTTGAGGGTTCTGTTTTGGTTTCCTGTAGAAGAGCACACTGCATCTCACCTGAGAGGCCATTTCAATTGTTAAACAGCGGAGTTGAATGCTTAAGAGCTCTGGCTCTGTGAGTCACACTGGACTTTGAATGTTGGCTCTGCCACCTTCGACTGTGTGATGGAAAATAAATTTTGGAGAAATGGGTGGGAGTAGGGGCGATGGATGGTGCATTTTGACTGTGGAACATTTGGGGGCCAAGGCATCCTTATGTTGGAGCGCTCCTATCTGAGTCCACTTGGAGGTGCGAGGAGTTCCTACTTCTCATTCCTGAAGTGACTGCTATATTCTAATTACTCCAGAAATATTATCGGATCTAGAGAGTTTGTCCGAAAGGTTGAGACCACAGGTAGCTGTACCCAAAGCCAACAGCAAGTGGCAGTTTTAACTGATGTGTGATGAATTGAAAATCACCACTTGAAGAAGCCAGAAAATAATTGACAGGGAAATAAGAAGTTAGCAAAGTCCTATCAAATGTTTATTTGACTTCATTTTTAACCAAGCTAGGAAATTTCTAAGTAATATACATGTAATAAAAATTTAGTCCTTATAAAGGCTAAATGAGGCAGATAACACACTCTCAATTTTACAGAAAACTAAGGATCAAGTAGCAAAAGAAATATGATCACAAAACTAGTACAATGAAGGCACTGTTTTAGGCTGAATTTTATGTTTCTGGTCTCACATTCTTTCTCTCACCTACTCACCTATTAGTACTACGACTGGATGAACTTGAAGATAATAAAACTGCATGTACTTCAAAATGCCCGTTAGCCCAGCCATTTCCTCAGCCAGCCAGCCTCATCCAGCACAGTGCGCTGGGAGTCTGACACTGCTGTCGTCAGCAACTTGCATGTCCTGTCTTTTGGAGGAACACTGTCTGGAGATTATACCCAGATGACATCTCTGGTGCTTAACAGGAAACAATACCTTTCCTTCAACTTGCATATCTTCGGTCAAATAGTTTCAATTCTCCAAATTTTAACTGACAGAAATCATTAGCTTCAAGGATATGCCCTCACCCCCGCCTTTAACACCCACTATCACCAAGCAAATAAACACTATTATTTCCAAGATCTCACATTCCTCACAGTCCTCACTTGAGATGCCACATAATCATCTTACCTGAATAATTAAGGTAAAGCAGAAGCTCTTCTCAGGTGTTGTGCAGCTGTCGCGTACTAGCAAATTCCCATACTTTAGAGTTAGGCCTGATTTTGAGCTCTCATTTTCACAGTTCATGGCCACATGACCTTGGGCAATGCCTCTCTCTAAACTCCACCTTTTATTTATCCATATAATATTGATACTTGATACTAATATCCCTCTCATGGGCTGGTTATGAGGACTAAGTGAGATACAAGGCCCATCCAATAGCAATATTTAAAATGTTCTTCCCCCATTCCTTCAGAGAGAGTAGGCAATCACTATAAAGGACTTTCTGATAAAAAAAAAATAGCACCTTCTGAAATTCTGAAGACAGAAAAGTCTGTAGGGAAGGTAATGAATGTATTAAACCATACCATCTGTTGGTACTTATTTAGAATGAGTTTCTTTACACTTTTTCGATATGATAAACTAAAAATACCTCCCTACAAAGTAAAACGCATTACATGCATGTGATTTAATGGGGGTGGGGGTGGGCATTTGGGGTGGGCTGGAACAACAAGAAGCAGCATCAAGTCCCAGAAGAGGTATGAGGAGAATCTGCCAAAGGGACAAGTGCCCTAAAAAGTGAAGAGAAATATGAGAGGCTCGGAGCTATCACGGGGCACACAAAAGAGTCTTAAAAATAATAGCAGGTTGAATATTTGCATGTTTACTCTTAGGCGTCTACCTGGTGGGACACATGAAGTTTTACATTTGTTTAATTCATCTCTATGTCTCTAGTATCTACCATACGCCTGCACATAGTGCACATTTAATACGTTTTTGCCGAATAAATGAATACACAATAAACTTCTAGTCATTAGGCACTCTTAAGTGCCTACCTCTGTGTTAATTGCTCTATCAAAAGTCTCATTTAATCTTTATAGCTGCCCTTTAATGCAGGCATTGCCTTTGTTTATAAATGAAGGCACTGAGGCTACAAAAAAATGTAGGAACTTGAACCAAGGTTACATAGCTGATAAGCAAATGGATCAAGATTCAAACCCAGATCTCCCAGCTCTACTCCCTCTTTGTTGCATTGGGCCTTATTGGACAAATAGATTTAAGCTATGTGTTTCCATTGTAGATGCTATGAGATCACTGCTCATAACCCCTCAAACATAACCTCTCAATAATGAAATTGTCTTACTGCAATTACTTAAGGGCTGTTTTTATTTTTCTGGCTGAGGGAGCATCCTTGGCCTACGGGCAAAGCAAGCTGGAAGTACCAGAAAATTGATGTCCCTGCAAGCAGCCATCAAATCAATGGCAGGCTGAGGATTCCCAACTTTTTTACCCTTTTGTTTGGTAACTGATATGTATTCTATAGTGTCTGCTATGAGTCCCCAGTGGGATTGATCCCAGTTGTTCACAGGAGTTACTTACAAAATAACTCACATTTTACCGATGTCTTCCCTTTGCCAATTCACTAGCTTATTTCCCTCCTGGAACTGCCAAGAACCACATCCTAAAAAAAACATCTTGTGAAGATGGTGGCCAGGAGGATGGCAGTGAGGCAAAGCGTGTGAGTGAGTGAGGGAGCGCATGCGTGTGTGGACATGTGGTGTGTGTGTGTGTGTGTGTGTGTGTGTGTGTGTGTGTGTGTGTGTAAGAGGGGCAGTTAGATTCTGCAAGACCTTCGAGGGCTGGTGGACCAGGCTGGTCTAGCCAGGCAGCCTCTGCTACTGCTGTAATTACTCCCGGGGCAGCCGGCTCTGCCTCAGAGGCCACACCATCTGAGCTGTCGTGCCACACCTCCACCTGGGGAGCCCTCAGACACCACCTGGGACCATACAGCCACTAGGCCAGGGACCTGCTGCCTCGGCTGCAGACCCACGAGCACCAGGCCTCCAGCCTCCCCGGCTGTGGGCTCCTGTGAGTTCTGGAGCGCACTCCCCTCCTGCTGCCTGAAGCTTTAGCCCTGGGCACTGCCACCCTGCCAGCAGCTGCTACAGTGACCACCCGAGGAGTGGCCCCTGCTGCTAACGACTGAGTAGCACCTGCAACAACACGAGCAACCTCGGAGCAGCCCTGTGGGCAGTCACTGCAACCACCGCCCAAGGAGCAGCCGCCACAGCAACCACAGGAGCAGCCGCGCAAGCAGCCGACTACGAACAGCCAAGAGAGCGGTTGCATGGACAGCCATGGCTGCAACCTCCTGAGGAGCGGTTGCCACTTCTAGGACTATAGCCCAAGAAACCAGAAACATCAATCCGAAAGGACATATGCACCCTATGTTCATAGCAGCACAATTCACCATAGCTAAGATTTGGAAACAGCCTAAGTGCCCACCAGCAGATTAGTAGATTAAAAAGCGGCAGTACATCTACACAATGGAACACTATGCTGCTGTAAAAAAGAAGGAACCCTACCACTCACAACAGCTTGGGTGGACCTGGAGGGCATTATGCTAAGCAAAATAATCCAGTCGGAGAAAGATATATATCACATGATCTCAGTCATTTGTGGAATATAATTAACAACATCAACTGATAAACAAAAATAGATCCAGAAACATAGAAGCATGGAACAGACCATCAAACCTCAGAGGGTGGAGGGAGAGGGTAGAGATTAACCAAAGGACTTGTACGCATGCACATAAGCATAACCCATGGACACTGACAGTAGGGGTGTGAGGGCATGTGCTGGGGGCTGGGAGTTGCTGGGGAGGGGTCAATGGGGGAAAAGGGAGACATATGTAATACTTTAAACAATAAAGAATTTAAATTAAAAAAACAATTTTGGGGTATAGAATATTATTTTCTAGGATTTAGAAAACATTTTCACTAGGTCTTTATTTTTCACTGGCCTCAGATTTCACATGAATTTAGTGTGACCTCACTGCACTCATAAATAGTTATTGGCTCAGTTAAATAAAATTGTGGTGCAGTAATGGGCCACTATTTTCCTCTTTAACTCTGATTTCCTCTTAGTTATGGAAATGCTGATGTCTTCATAATGATTCCGCTGCCAGACTGATCTCAGACTCTAAAATGTTTTGCTAATGACAAATATCACATTTTTTAAACAAATGTTCTTCCCTTAACTATGTTTCTAAAGCCCTGTAAGCTTCTTCTGAAATTGATTAGAAATGGTAGGCCGGACTGTTTTAAATTGGTTCGTCATATAAAGCAGTCATACTGCATGGTAGCTACCCAGGTGACTGGCAGCTGAAGAAATGGCAGAATTCGTCACCAAATGCCCGTCTTTTGCACACTGGCCCCAGATGCCATGACTCAGGAAGACTGAGAATTCCGATGGAGAGGCTGCCGGCTGCAGCCCCTGGGATTCTGTTCTGGACTCGGCTCCACCCCAAGCCTTAGCTCCCTTTTGGTCTGACCATGATGATACTGTGTCCTGTCCTCCTCTGTACTTTCATAGCATTGGATGTGTTCATGCCTTATGGCAAATAACAATGTTGACTTTATGAAGCACCGATTCACATAGTTGCTTTAACTCTCCTATCATTTGTTATTTGAGAACTGCTTATCTTTGTATGTGTGTACTAGATTCGATTTTAAGTTTCTAAACTCTTACAAGCATGCCTTGATATGATAAAGACTCAATAAATGTTTGTTAAATGCATGAATTTCCAAGGCTGTATATTCTCTGGATTCTGGTTTTTATTAGGGTAAAAATTATGCAAA
The DNA here is from genome assembly GCF_963259705.1 of Myotis daubentonii. NCBI lineage: Eukaryota > Metazoa > Chordata > Mammalia > Chiroptera > Vespertilionidae > Myotis > Myotis daubentonii. The sequence goes on along the minus strand of NC_081848.1, from coordinate 10,893,496 downwards.
TTTTGTCAAAGATGGGGCCAGTAAAGCAGATAGTGGGTGCTCAATAGATATTTGCTTGGTGACTAAATGGATGGGACACTCGTGTCCCATGGAGATGTTTCAATTAGAGGAAGCCTCATTTAAATGTGCAGAGGATAGGAAGCAGCTTCCTGACAGACTTTGACAGGCTTTTAGGAATTGGAAAGACCGGCCTTGGCCAGCGAGGCTCAGTTGGTTGGGTCTCATCCCAAGCACCAAAACGTTGCCTGTTCCATTCCGGCTCATGGCACATGCCCAGATTTCGGGCTCCAGTAGAGGTCATGTGGAATGCAGCAGATCGATGTTTCACTCTCACATTGATGTTTCTCTTTCTCTCCCTCTCCCATCCTCTCTCTCTCTGAAGAACAACTTTTTAAAAACCTGTGAGCTCCATTGGGAGAGTAAGCATGCCTATTGTTCTACAACATTAAAAAAAATGGGGAAGACCAGCTGCCAGCATCCATGTGCAGAAGTGACACAACAGCACCAAAACAACAAAAAAGTGTAATAAAATGCTTCTTCCTAATTCAGCAACATTTTATTTTGCCCCTCTGCTCATTAGGCCTTTACTTTCATGGTAAACTTTAATTTGTGTGCATATGAACTATGGAATTCTAAATGAAAGTGATAATTTAAAATCATATTAAAATTTACATGCCTTAAAATGCACCACAAAAGTTTATAAGGCAGTGGCTATCTCAGATTACACATGAGAGATGTTTTCAGATCAGAGATAATTACATAAAGCTTTCATGCTTAGTGTGCATGAGGCCCTGCGATAATTTGAAAGAATATGTGGCACAACAAATGTGACATATATGCACAATAAAACCGCAATTTACTAGAATACTCTAAACTGCTTTTCTTATCATTAACTTAGTGATATGAGTAACTGAGAATTAAGCAGAAATATTTTTTTCCTCTGGAATCCCTGAATGTTTCAATTATAATTTACTGTATCAATGGCCTCCTCACTGGTCCACTTGTCTTCCACTCTTGCCCCTCTACCATCCACATGCTTTACAACAGCCATTGATACTTTTAAGACCTAACACAGATCGTGTTGCTTCTCACGACAGTAAAGTCAAAACTCAAAGTTTTTACTGTGGGAAATAACTAAGAGTGATCACCATAACTACAGGTCATGCTAAATGGTTCTTAACCTGGGCTGCACATGGAATCACCTGCAGAGAGTAAACATATTCTGATGCTGGGGTCCCCCTTCCAGAGATAGCTCTTCATGAATTGGCCTGGGTTGGGGCACAAGCATGGGCTCATGTAATAGCTTCCCAGCTGAAGTCAATGTGCAGCCAGTGTTGAGGACCACTGTGCTAGCGAGTTTGTCCCTCCTTCTGAGAGAGAGTGAGCAACCACCCATGGGCTTTAAACAGTGAAGTAACAGGATCAGGATTAGTTGAGAGAATGATACCACTTTCAAAAGTTACCCATTACATATAATTTTACTTTGCAAACAGAGAGAGAGAGAGTGGCACTCACCACCTCTTTTGTTAATATTTGAGTCATTTTAACTCATTTTAATAAAGATAGCAATCCATCCAGAATTTATAGGATTAATGAAGTTATTCAATAAGCAGGTATCAATGACCACTGCTCTCTGTCACTAAGATGACACAGCACATTGTTAAAACAAACCATTCATTTATTGATTCAGCAATATGTTCTATGTTTTTACTATATGCCAGGCACAATCTTACAGATGAGAAACAGTAAAATAAACACTCACAGTTCTGTTTATCAGTAGGTTCACTCTTCCTCAGGAAGACAGAAAAAATGTGTGACTAATTCAGCGAGAAAGTAAGAAATTCCATTGGAGCAAAGATAAGGGAAAAATAATGCACTTTGAAAGACAAAGAAGGGTCAGTTATAGAAACCTTAGCTAAAAGGTTCCATTTGCTCTGGGACTTAAAAGACTTTTGGAGATTGACTAAGCAGAGAGGAGAAGCTGTCTTTTAATGCCAGGCAATGGTAACAGGTATGGGTTGTAGGAAACATGAGAGGGTGTGGTCTGTTGAAGACTTAATGAGCTATCAAGGACACAGAGCAGCAATTTTCACTGATGTGTCTGGTGTGCCACAATAATTTTTAAAACATGCAATACCTGACAGGTCAGGGGCACTGACCTCCTTTCCCTTAGGCTGTCAAATAAAAAAATGACAACAGCCAATACAACAATAGCCATCCAGGTGAATGCCCTGTCTTGAAACATAAACATGTAGGTCATGTAATAGAGTTGCATCTTATTGGTCACATCAAATAATAAGGCTACATCTGATTGGTTAATTCTTGATTCCAGAAATCCTTATATACAAATTTAGGTGCCTGATTTTTTAAAGTAAGTTTGGAGCAAAAAGGGTGGGAATCTACTACTATTTTTTTTTTTTGGTAAATCAATCAAAATTGTACCAATTTTATTAAATCAATAAAACTGTAATATATTTTTGGTGTGCCACAGAACTTTAGTAATTAGTTTATTCATGCCATGAGATGGGAAAAGTTGAAAATTGCTGACATAGAATATAGGGTGTGCTGGGAGGGATCGTGCAGATAACAATAGGAAAGTAATTCACATTATCTCCATCCCTTAGGCATTTTACTTTCATACAATTATTGATATTTAGAGAAAAAGACTTTGTAAGTTTTGCTTGGTGATGTTTCCAATATATAAATTATGTTTAAATTTTTAAAGTTAAGCTCCTTGGATATAACATGGAGTGGCTCCGGGTACCAGCTATATTGCTAGCTGTTTCCCTCTAGGTGAGCAGTGAATCTATATGGCGGCACATGCAGATAAAAGTCATTCTCATTGTACACAGGGAGTGACCATAATATCAGTCTGCCCAAATGCATTCTACACTGGCCTAAAATTTCTGTCTGTTCTAGGGAACATAAAATAACTTTCTGTGAGCCAAATTTAGCCCATTGCCTGGTTTTGAAAATAAACTTTCACTGGAACACAGCCATTCTCATTTATTTATATATTGTCTATGCATGCTTTCACCTGTAATGGTAGAGATGAGTATTTGAGACAGAGACCATATGGGTGAAAAAATTTACTTTCTGAAGCTTTACAGAAAAAAATATTGCCGACCAGTGATATAATCTGTGAGTAAAGGTCCAATTAAAATGAAAATTGGTTAGCTGAGTGGGGTAATTCCTTAGGGCACAGTCACTGTTGAACACGTCAGCACACAGTTTTGCGTGGCGAGTAAGGGCACAGCTCTCAAGCCATCCATGCTGCATTCAAAGCCAAGCTCTGCCACTTACCAGCTGTGAAAGAAACTTGGGGAGGCTCATAAACTTTCCTAAGTCCTAAGCAGGGTCACAGGATTCAGCTGTGAAGATCATGTGCTATATAACTCCAGGGCAACATTCATTTAATAGTCTATATGATGGATGACCATGGAATTACACAGAATAAAATCTGTACGCCTCTATGCGTTCTACTCATCTTTAGTAAGGCCAATAATTACATCTTTCCCGTTGAAGAGAACAAATTAGCTAATGCAATAAAGTAATGAGCACAGGGCATAGCAAAAAGTATGCTTCCAATAAATAAAGTTCCTGTGCAGGTGGCTAGTTCTCTTGCCAAATCTCTTTCTAACCTTCTTCCTATTGTAGTTTTAGTTGGACACAAACCATCTGGTTCAGGTCAATATTTCTTAGCTTCCCATGCAGTTAAGTGTGGTTTTATAATTAAATTTGGGAAAAGGAATATGAGTAGAAGGAATAAGTATTTTCATCTTTTATTGATTTAAGATAACTCTTTTTCTCTGGAGCGTCACTCTCCTCACGAAGTATGTCAGAAGGTATAACAGAAAACCAGTATTGACTTGATGAAGCAGATGAAGACAACACCCTAGGGAGGTAAAGAAACAAGATGGTAGGAATCTAGGTCTCTGAAGGATCTGAGCAGTAGACCTTCTATGACCGTACACAGAACAAACAGATGAGAGAGAAATAAACACATGTATTTAGGCTACAATGTTTTAAACAGCTTTATTGATGTATAAAATTAGCAAACCATAATCTGCACATACTTAAAATATATAATTTGATATGTTTTCATTTATGTCTATGCCTCTGAAGCGAACACCACAATCATAATAATGAATGAATCCATCATCCCCCAAATTTTCCTTGTGCTCTTTTGGAATTATTTCCTGATTCCCTCCTCTTGGCCTTCCCCTCATACCAAGGCAACCAATATGCAGTAGTTCCTATATATCCATGGTTTTGGTTTTTGGGGTTTCAGTTACCCCCATGGTCAGTCATGGTCCAAAAATATTAAATGGAAAATGCTATAAATAAATAAAGTTGTGCACCATTCCAAGTAGTGTGATGAAATGTTGCACCATCCAACTATGACCAGGCTGGTATGTGAATCATCTATTTGTCCAGTGTATACATGCTACCCATGTGAGTCACTAATACCTATCTGGGCTATTAGATTGGCTATTAGAGAGAAAGAAAGAGACCGTAAGTCATATAACTTTTATTAGACTATATTGTTGTATTTGTTCTATTTTATTATTATTGTTAATATCTTCCTGTGAAATATTTATAAATTAAACTTTATTATTGGTATATATGCACATGAAAAAGCATATATAGTAAGTCCTTACTTAACATCATTGATAGGTTCTTTGAACTTCAATGAAAGCAAGTATAATAAAATCAATTTTAACATAGACTAATTGATATAAACAAGAGCTACTAGTTAATTCCTAGGGCATCTCATCAACATTATAAAAAAAAACAAAGTTGAACAAAATGACATTAGTCAAAGGCCTGCTCTGTAGAGTTTGGTACTGTCCACAGTTTCAGGCACCCACTGGGGGTCTTGGAATGTACCCCCCGTAGATAAGGGGAGACTACTTTATTTATAGTCTTTTTTAAAGAGTCCCTTCGCCTTTATCTAAACTAATACATATATTATTGGTTATTACCATGAGTTATATGTCAGTTCCTATCAAAATTTTTGACAAATGTTCAAGCTGATGGATATGTTCTAATGTGGTGGGGGAGGAGAGAAGTGATGGGAAAATGTGAAGCATAAAACACTAACTTAGAGTAAAGCAGTGTTTTATGGTAAGTGGTTTAAGCTGCCAGATGCAACTGTTGCTTGATTGTAAACTTATTGTGACTTATGACTTATGTCTTGTTATTCTCTGAATTCCTAGCACTTAATACTTTCAGTGCTCAATACATGCCAAATTTGCAAATGGATGAGGGTATGGTAGCATGAAAAAGGAGAGAAAAAGGTCAACAGTGTAAGTTATTTCACAATTATTAACTGAGCTTGGCATAATTGTCAATGCAATAGGAGACCAAGATCAACAGCATATTTTCAGACAATTTTGCTTCAAAGCAAGCAAAGAAAAAATAAGTTTAGATATACTAACTTTTGGGAAAATATCTTTAATAATTTTCTAAAATATTTGGTGGAGAACAAAAGTAAGAAAACACTCAATGCTATGAAGACCCTCAGGGGAGGAACATTTTATTTGACACTTAAAAGCTGTCTCTGACTATATAAATTTTCAATTCCTGAACTCCAGCTTAGCAGAGAATAACAAAAACAAAATGATGAAGAATGAACAGAATGAGTCATGCGCCAGAGCACGGGCGAGGGGCAATAAAACAGATGGGTAGAAATTGACAAAACTGCGCCAGTCTGATTCACAGGGTGCCTGGGTTCCTGTACTTTTCTTTTTTTATGTCATTTATAGATTCAACTTTCATTCATTCTCTCACTCAACCATCCAGGGACTAGGTGCCAGGGACTATACTAAATGTTGGGGTAAAATGATAAATATTGCACTTTCAATGAGTATCTTATTAGGAGAAAACAGTCATGTAATATAATATAAAGAGGTGAACTACACATCATAATTTTCTCAAGACAGTCCCAATTCAAACTTATTGGATAATGTAATTTTTGCTAGCATTCTTTCACTTTCTCAAGTGTCTTAGGTTTAAATGTTAAATGCAGTGCTATGATAGAAATATTAATGTTGTCTCAAAAGACTGAGTGGCAAAGTCTACCTTAGGAGGTCAGAAAAGATTTAATACAGAGGGAATATTTAAAGTGAATGTGAAATGTAAGTAGCTGCAAGCCAGGAAAGGAGGACAGGGGTGAGTACTTCAGGCAGGAGATAAATTTTAGGGTTACAACCAAGCATAGCACTTTTAGGGAAAGAGAAGGGGGCAGAGAAGAGAAGGCCTAAAGACAATGGAAATGCTTTTGCATTAAACATTTATGGAAAATGGTGCATAATAGATTAAAGATGAAAAAGGATTTCTGAGAATGCAAATGGGTTGCCCACCACAATTATTAATGCGTTCTAGCCTCCCAACTGGAAACTCCTCCAACAATATTCATGAGATCACATGTATCGGCAAGACAAGGCTGGTGACATTTATTTACATTTCATGAGAGGATGAAGCAAAAGGACAAAATGTTGAATGCATGTACAGGAAAGAGATCTTTTAATACAATAAAATATTTCCTCATAGCTGGATACATTTGGAAGTGGAGTCAAACTGGAGGGAGTGAGGTAGGAAAAAATAGAGTAAGAATCTATAAGATTACGTTAATAGATCTCATAGTATGTATAAGAACCATCTAAAGTGTTTACTAAAATTACATTATCTGGTGCTTCACTCTTAGTATTTTAATATAGAAAATTTAGCATGAATTTCAAGGGTCATTTAAAAGGGATGGGTATGGTTGAAATAAAATGAATATTTTGTATTTAGAGAGATTAAACTCAATGAAGATAGATTTTCTTCCTCTCTTTGAAATTTTATTTTAATCAATTGCTATCCTAAAGTAAGCGCTCTATTTAGTCCATTCCTTCTTGCCTATTATTTCTTAGTCATTTCATCATTCAAATACAAATTAACCATGGAACTGAAAGACCTGTGCACTAAAAACTATGAAACACCAATTAAATAAATTGAAAAAAAAACACAAATAAATAGATATTCTATGCTCATGGTATGGAAGAATCAATATGTTAAAATGTTCATACTTCTCAAAGTAATCTATGTATTTAATGCAATCCTTACTGAAATTCCAGGGGCACTTTTTACAAAAAAAAAAAAAAAAAAAAAAAAAAAAAGATAGAACCAAGAATTCTATGGAACCACAGAGACCCTGAATAGCTGAAGTATCTTGAGAAAAAAAGAAGAAAAAATTGGAGGCCTCTTGCTTCTTGATGTCAAATTATACTACCAAGCCATAATGACCAAAAGAGTATGGTATTGGCATAAAATCAGACACATAAATGAATGGAACAGAACAGAGAATCAAAAAATAAACCCACACTGTATGGTCAAGTAATTTATGATAAAGAAGCTAATAATATACAATGAGGAAGGATAATCTTTTTAGTAAATGTTGGGAAAACTGGACAGCCATATGCCAAAAAATGAGGGAAGGGAGGAAGGAAGGAAGAAGGAAGGGAAGGAGAGAGAGAAAGAGAGAGAGAAAGAGAGAGAGAGAGAGAGAGAGAGAGAGAGAGAGAGAGAGAGAAAGAAGAAGAAGAAGAAGAAGAAGAAGAAGAAGAAGAAGAAGAAGAAGAAGAAGAAGAGAAGAAAAGAAAAAAGGAAGGAAGGAAGGAAGGAAGGAAGGAAGGAAGGAAGGAAGGAAGGAAGGAAGGAAGGAAGGAAAAAGAAAAAGAAAAGAGGAACTGGATCACTATCTTACACAAAAATCAATTCAAAATGGATTAAAGACTTGAACATAAGACCTGAAAACCTAAAACTTCTGGAAGAAAACAAGTGTTAAGCTCCTTGACATTGGTCTTGGTGATTTTTCCTTTTTTTATATATATTTGCAAAATATATAAAGAACTTGTGTAACTCAATAGCAGAAAACACAATTTGATTTTTACAGAAATGGGCAGAGGATTTGCATAGACGTTCAAGACTTACATAATGCTAATAGGTACATAAAAAGGTTCTCAACATCACTAATCACGAGGTCAATACAAAATGACAATAAGCTATTACCAAACACCTTTCAGAATGACTATTACCAAAAAGAGAAGAAATAACAAGTGTAGGCAAGGATGTGGAGAAAGGGAACTCTTATGTGCTGTTAGTTGGAACATAAATTGGTGCAACCACTATGGAAAAGAGTATGGAATTTTCTCAAAATATAAATAATAGAACTGCCTTATGATCTAGCAATTCCATTTCTGGGAATATATCCAGGAAACAAAACCACTATTTCAGAGATATATATTCACCCCATGTTCACTGCACCATTATATTCTACTAGAGGCCTGGCCCATGAAATTAGTGCCTGGGTACGGTCCCTAGGCCTGGCCTGAGATGAGGGTCAACTTCCCCGGCTGCTGGCAGCAGCCCTCTCACCGCTCACTGTCACCCACCCCCAGTTCCCCATTCCCCATTGGGCAATTGGAGCCTGCTGGCTGCGGGGAGGAACCGAGAGGTTGGCTGGGGGTCTGTGGGATGGAGGCAGCTCCTGTGTTGAGCATCTGCCCCCTGGTGGTCAGTGTGCATCATAGCGACCAGTCATTCTGTTCGATCAATTTGCATATTAGGCTTTTATTATATAGGAAATGTATAAAGAAGTATTAATGTTTGTAAAAATGCTTTTTGCTTAAAAAAGGAAAAAAAAACACCCTGTGATTTAAGTATTTTCTGTACATTGTATCCATAGGTCAGAACAGTTAGCTTCCATTTAAAAACTTAATTATGTCTTTTAGTTTTAATTTTTTTCTGTTAAATAATTTATTTATAGATATTTCCCAACCTTTATACACATCAAAAAATTAATCAAACTGTTTACCTGAAATCTGAATTCTGATTAATGATAAAAATTTACATTTTACATGTGTAAAATTTACATATTGCACTTTAAAGGTATTTGTATTATTATTTAATTTCTAAATATGCCACATAAATTTATAATTTAATACCTTAATTGTAGTGCTCTAATAAAAATTAGCAAAATTAGTATGAATTATAAAAAATATAGTGATTATATATTATTTTCACTATAGAGATGAAGAAACTAAGGCCAGAGCAATTAAATAACTTCTCCAGCATTATATGACAAATAATAAAATGAATTCAAATAGTGACAGTGCTACAATTAAACTAAAGCTAAAAGATAATGATGAAAAGGAAGGTGGGAATTTATTCCGATGTTAGTCAGGGAACTTCACATTGCAATAATGGTAAGACAAAAAAGAAGCCAGTTGAATAAATAATGGAGGAATAATGTTCACACACAAGGAATAGCAAGTGAGAAGGCCCGCGAATGTAAAAGCCCGATGTATTCATGCAAAGGAAAGGGGGCCAGTGTGACTAGAGCGGTGAGAGGAGGGACGAGAAGAAGAGGTTTGTTGGAGAGAAAGGCAGGGCCGGATGCTGCAGTGCCTTGGTCCACATTAAGAAATTTCCATTTCATTATAAGTGCAAAGGGAAGTCACTGAAGCATTTAAACCAAGACCTTGGTTTCTATGCCTTTGACGTCTTCTCTTCAGTCTTTTCCAAACTAGTGCGCTATGTATGTTGGATTGTTGGATTGTGAATACAGATCAGAGTAAAATTGACTTGGTAATTTAAAATCACCAAGAGAGAAGGAGGTTTGTGTTTTTTGTTTTTTGTTTTTTACTTGAGTACTTCTTAGTTATTAGAGGAGACACAGGCCACGTAGAAATACTAAGCAGTAATATAGAGTTGCTAAATATGTCTCAGGGCTTTATCAGTGTTAATGCCAATGAGAATATTACCCTACCATCGCATCGTCATCCACATATTTGAGTAACGATGATGCTACTTAAAAATCCCCAGCCTAAACTAAATAAAGCATCGAGCTAGGATTTTTTTCTCAGCTCATAGGTTCCCTGCTTATATCTTATAAAAATAAATTATTTCTGCCTTTAAGAAAAATATGCTTTTTTGGGGGAAAAAATGTTCATTTAGCAATTCATTTAAACCAGAAAATGTATATTGGAGCAAAACAAAAATAGATTTGCCTCTGGCATATAGAATTGCTGAAAGCAGGAGAGGATAGGAAAATATTTTCAGGAATTATTTCATACTTCTGTTAGAATAAAACTTAAGTAACTGTATTAGACCAGACCAGTTTGAGTCCAGAATCAATTAGGATAAAAGTGACAGTTTGGATCCAGTTTGAGGTTTACTCCCAAAGAGGCTAATAGATCATGCAAAGGAAGTACGGAGACTCTACTGGGAGTAAAAGAATGTGGTCTTTGCTGCCCTGCTGTATCTTACAGAGGAGCAACCCAAGCTCAGTGCCTATAGAAGCCTACTCCGAATGGACAAACACCATGGTGAAGTCACATGGAATGACAGGCTACCTCCTCTATATATCCCCAAGTCACATGGCACCAGAATAAAGCATTATGGTTAAAAAATATACAGTGTCCCCTTAACAAAAGGATGATAAACAATCCAATCAAAAAATGGGCAAAGGACCTAAATAGACATTTTTCAAAATTGGACATACAGAAGGCCAAGAGACACATGAAAAAATGCTCAAAGTCACTAATCATCGGAGAGATGCAATTCAAAGCAACAATGAGGTACCATCTCACACCTGTCAGAATGGCTAACATCATCAACAAACAAGTTAAGGCAAGGATGCACAGATAAAGGAACCCTCGTGCACTGATGGTGGGAATGCAGACTGGTGCAGCCACTGTGGAGAACAGTATGGAGTTTCTTCAAAAAATTAAAAATGAAACACCCATTTGACCAGGGATCCCACTTTTAGGAATACATCCCAAGAAATCAGAAACACCAATCAGAAAGAATATATGGACCCCTATGTTCATGGCAGCACAATTTATAATGGCTAAGATTTGGAAACAATCTAAGTGCCCATCAACAGATGAGGGGATTAAAAAACACTGGTACATCTACACAATAGAATACTACGCTGTTGTGAAAAAGAAAGAACTCTTATCATTTGTAACAACATGGATGGGCCTGGAGATCATTATGCTAAGCAGAATAAGCCAGTTGGAGAAATATAAATATCAAATTAACTCACTCATTTGTGAATTATAATGAACAATATAAATTGATGAACAAAAGTAGATCCAGAGACATAGAATCATTGAACCGACGGTCCAAACTCAGAGGGAAGGCAGGGGAAGGTTGGGGTGGGGGGGCAGGTTAGTGATCAACCAAAGGACTTATATGCATGAAGATAAGCATAACCAATGAACACAGGTAAGTAGGGGGTTGAGGGCATGTGCTTGGGGTCAGGAGCAGCTGAGAGAGATCAATAAGGGGAAAAGGAGACATATGTAATACTTTCAATTATAAAAAATGTAAATTAAAATATAAAGATAAAGATTTTATATATATATATATATAAAATCTAATAATAGAGAAACATGGTAATTAACCATAACTTCGCTACCCTTCCCATTGGCTAAACAGCGAGATATGCAAATTACCTGCCAACCAAGATGGCGGCTGGCAGCCAGGCAGCTGAAGCGAACAGGAGGCTTGCTTGCTCCAGTGATAGAGGAAGCCAACATTCCCCGCCTGCCACTGTTGCCTAGGAACTGCAATCTAAGAAACAATGTTGCAATTATAGAAGGTAAATAAACCCCAGAAACCTGCTTTCAGCTGTCAGAGCTGGAGCTAGCAGGACCGCAACAGTTTTACAATTATAGAACCCAAACAAACTCAGATACCTGCTTTCAGCAGCTGAGGTCTCAGAGCTGGAGCCGAGCCTCAGAGCTAAAGCCGGCTCTCAGCTCCAGTGGCAGCCATAGAAGGTAAATAAATCCCAGAATAAAAAAAAAAAGAAAAAAAGGAGAGGTTGGGAGCTTCAGTCACCCGCCAGCCTGAAAAGGGCCCTCAACCCCTCACCCAGACTGGCCAGGCACCCCAGTGGGGATGCCCACCCTGAAGGGGGTGTGACCAGCTGCAAACAGCCATCATCCCCTCACCGAGGCTGGCCAGGCACCCAAGCGGGACCTCCACCCTAAAGGGGGTGTGACCAGCTGCAAACAGCCATCAGCCCCTCATCCAGGCTAGCCAGGCACCCAAGCAGGACCCCCACCCTGATCCGGGACACCCTTCAGGGCAAACCAGGCAGCCCCCACCCATGCACCAGGCCTCTATCCTATATAGTAAAAGGGTAATATGAAAACTGACCCTAACAGCAGTAGGGCTGGGAATGACTGGTCACTATGACAAACACTAACCAACAGGGGGCAGATGCTCAATGCAGTAGCTGCCCACTGGTGGTCAGGGCGCTCTCACATGGGAGGAGCTCTGTTCAGCCACAAGCCAGGCTGATGGCTGCCAGTATAGCAGTGGTGGTGGGAGCCACGCCTGCCTCCTCAGCAGCGCTAAGGATGTATGACTGCAGCTTAGGTCTGCTCCCTCCTGGCAACTGGGCATCCCCCAAGGGCTGCCGGGCTGCCAGAGGGATGTCTGATTGCCATCTTAGGCCCAATTTCCCGGGGATCAGGCCTAAGCCAGCAGGTGGTCATCCCCTGAGGGGTCCCAGACTATGAGAGGGCACAGGACAGGCTGAGGTACCCCCCCCCAGTGCACAAATTTTTGTGCACCAGGCCTCTAGTGTGTATATATATATATGTGTGTGTGTGTGTGTGTGTGTGTGTGTGTGTGTGTGTGTATATAATATATATATATATATATATATATATATATATATATATATATATATTCCAAAAAATGTATACACACACTTTGAATAATTATGAAAGTAGTGTTTAATAAAATACATTCCATTTTCAAAATTGAGCTGTCAGCTATTGAAATGTATATACACTTTTGGGCCACCCTGTATTTTCTAATCAAAATGGCAATATTGAGGATATTTAAACCAACTCCTCATAGTCTTTATTAATTTTTTAAGACATGTGAGAACAGAATTCTACAACTTAGCAAGTTTGTCTCTACTGGATGAATGTTCAAGTCAAGGGTCTTACATTTTTTGCTCTGCTGAGACTGGGGAGATTTCTTTTCACCTAAGCCTTCACTGCAAAGCCCAGAAGTTCCCCTTATGTCCATCTATCTAAGGGCTGTCCATGGCCAACCAGTGTTGTCCCTCCACAGTTACACATACTAAGTTAGCAGTGAACAATCCTTCACACCTAGCACTCTGTGTTTTAGCATTTATGGGAGTGATATCTTGAACAAATCAGTAAAAGTATGAAAAATGAATTAGTGCCCAATTAGTCCTATATGCCGCTTAAAAAATAACAAATGATGGTTAACTCAATAAAATATAGGGGAGAAATAGCATTAGAATAAAATACTGAAGTCTCTGGTATTAGCTAGAAATAATTCCAGCTGAAAGGTGTTCTCATAATCATCTTATAAATAATTTTTGACCTGTTTAAATGTCAGTTTCAGAAATGAAACAACATATTTGAATACTCTAGGTTACTCTGGAGACAAGATTAAATCTGTGCTAACCACCCAATGCATTGTGTATTAGCAGTTACCTGGTCCCACTAACCTAGCAAGGAATGCTTTTCTCTTTGAGAGGAGAAAGTGCCAGACATCTTCTTGTTTTCTGTTAGATGCTCTTTTTCTCACAAAATATTGTGGAGTTGCATGAGCTTCGGGATTTATTTTAAATCCCTTTTGTTCAACAACACGATTACATGCTACCATAAATGAGTTCATGACAAGTCATAGGCATAATTATATTATGCAATCCTTCTAATGTTTTTAGGACAAGGGGTTATCCACTTATAGATTATATCTGTTTAAGAGCATTAGGCCCTGGCAGGTTTGCCTCACTGTTTAGAGTGTCAGCCTGCTGAGTGAGGTCAAGAGTATTCCAATCAAAGGCACATACCCTTGTTGTAGGTTCAATTCCGGGCCCTCTTTAGGGCATGTGCAGGAGGCAATTAGTTGATATCTCTCTCACATCAATGTTTTTCTCTGTGTCTCTAACCCTCCCTTCCACTCTCTCTAAAAAGTAAATGGAAAAATTATCCTCAGTTGAGGATTAACAACAACAAAAAAGCATTAGAATCAAGTTAAAAGAAAGAGCCTAACTGATGTCCCTCTATCTATATCCTGACAGGGAGTAAAAGTATCTACACTAAAAAGAGAAACATGCAAATTGGTGTCATTCCACTACACCCACCAGCCAATCAGAGCGACTATGCAAATTAACCCAACAAAGATGGTGGTTAATTTGCATACACAGGCACAGAGTGAAGACTGAAGGCTACGGCCGGAGTGAAGACTGAAGACGACTGAAGACTGAAGACTGAAGACTGAAGAGGCTTGCCTTCTCTGCTGCAGCCGGACCAAAAGCCTGGGTCCCGGTTGCCGGAGGAAAACCGGTGCCTGCAGCAAGGGGAAGGAAGGCCTATTGCGTAAATCTTCATGCAATGGGCTTCTAGTCTAATATGTGAATAATGCTTTATCATATACAAAATGCTTACACTTACACCAAATTTTATGATGTAACATTTTATAAACATAGAAACTGGTGCCCAGAATGATTAACTGACTTTTCCAACATCATCCTGCTAGCAAGTTGAAAAACAAAAGTCAAACCTAGGGGTTCTTTGCATAATTCTTAGTAAGAATCCCCAACTAAAGGCATAAAATACATAGGAATGAATTGCATCTTATGAGAAGAGCCTGAGTGAGGCCTGCCAGGATTTTAACTAGTCCAGTCCCCTGACATTATTTTCTGAAAGCAATGTTAATGCATAATATCAAATAAATATTTAATCTCATACATCATGGACTTTCCTCACATGATCTATTTATCCATCAATACATGTAAAATATATCATTTTCCCCCCAAATTAACAAGCATATGAAGAGTTTTTATTATATTATTGTTCAGGCTGACACCAGTTGATCTATATATTGTGTTATTTGTAAACTAGAGGCCCGGTGCATGAAATTTTTGCATAGGTGGGGTCCCTAGGCCTGGCCAATGATCAGGGCTGATCAGGGCCAGGCCAATTAGGGCTGAGCTGGAGAGGAGGTGAGGGTCCCTGGGCCAGGCATGGAAGGAACAGATGCTGGTGCCTCGCCACTATGCAGTTCCCCACCTCCCCTCCTCCTCCTCCCTTCCCTGTTGCGCCACCACCATGGCGGGCAGGTGGCGGGCTGATCGGAGCCTGCCAGCTGGGAGGAGGGACTGCACATGGAGATTGGCTGCCGGCCCCGAGGAGGGAGCTGGCCCTCAGCCCCCTGGGAATGAGGCCACATCCACTGCCACTCACCCCTGGTTCCTTGTCCCAGGCCTGGGACCAGCCCCAATCAGGTGATCAGGGCCTGCTGGCCAGGAGGAGGAACTGCAGGACATTGGCTGGCCAGGGGAGGTTGGCTGTGGAAGCACACTGACCACCAGGGGGCAGCTCCTGCATTGAGTGCCTGCCTCCTGGTGGTCAGTGCGTGTTACAGTGACTGGTCTTTCCAGTTGTTCTGGTCGCTTAGACTTTTATATATGTAGATATTGGCAAATGCCTTAGCAGTCATATTTCAGCTCAGCACCAGTCTCAATGAAAACATAAGGAAAACAGCAGTTTATCATTACCCCCAAATATTTATTTATGAATATGGATTAGCCTATGCCCATGGTTGGCAAACTGTGGTTCACAAGCCACATGCGGCTCTTTGGCCCCTTGAGTGTGGCTCTTCCTAAGCCTTAAGAGTACCCTAATTAAGTTAATAACAGTGTACCTACCTATATAGTTTAAGTTTAAAAACTTTGGCTCTCAAAAGAAATTTCAATCGTTGTACTGTTGATATTTGGCTCTGTTGACTAATGAGTTTGCCGGCCACTGGCCTATGTCATCAATGAGTTTGCCAAATAGAACGTGAATTTAAATTTTTTCTATTCTAAATTAAAATTAAAAGAAATAGCATTATTGCCATAAGATGCATTTTGAGTGAATAAATTTAAAGCAGTGGTTCCCAACCTTCCTAATGCGGTAGCCCTTTAATACAGTTCCTCATGTTGTGGTGACCCACAATTTCATTGTTCCATATTGAACATAATTAAAGCATAGTAATTAATCACAAAAACAACATGTAATTATATGTGTTTTCTGATGGTGAAAGGTTGTTGGACCCCCAAAGGGGTCATGACCCACAGGTTGAGAACCACCGATTTAAAGACTTTAAGTTAGCAATGTCACTCCGTACTTGTTTTGATCTTATCTTTCTGAAATAATCCTAGACTACTATCACAGGTGAGCAAACAGTAGGCCAAATATCCTCACCACTCCTACTTCAACTCCCCACCCTACTCAGCACCACCCCTACCCTGAGTATTTCCACTACGGCTGACCAGAGAAATGTAGAAACTAACAAATGGGTCACATCTACATAGTCCCTACTAAGTGATTCAGGCCAAAAGACAAGGTGCCCCGATCAGACTGTCCTCAGCAATTTGAACCACTCGATCACAAGGTAAGCTCTCTAGTCAGTGATGAAACGTTTATATAATTGAGTCTATGGAAGCAATTAGAAGAGTCCAAGCTTTTGAAAGCTATACAAGAAGAGAATTTCAGAAGGAGGTGGTTGGGAGACAGATGGCAAGGGGTCTGGAACCCAGGCAGAAGCAGGATGCTGGAGGTCTCCGGCCTCAACAGATGAGCAGCCGCCGACCCTCACACCCTAAGGATTCCTGACCACACACTGAACTCTCAGCCTTGGATAGGTGTGGGGCTCTCTAGATGCCTTACCATAAATTTCCTGTTTCATGAGTGAATTTGAATGAGTTTCTGTTACAACTGGAAAAAAAATACTATCTAGCACATGAATAATTTCCTTACCTTTGAGAATCAGGGTGTGCGGACAGTACCCTGAAGTTATATTTTCTATCCATAAACAAAAGCACAAAACAAAGGGTTTTAATTGTTTTAAAGTAAAAGTGCACCACATTTTCAAAAGAGGAAAGAGATATTGGCAAGGAAATAAGTGGGAGAGGCTCTTTACCATCTATTAAGGTGCCATGATTAGCAATTTATCTGCTACTGAAAGATCGTGACTATGCCATCTATGTAGTTAATCATACAGAAACACGATGCCCTAAAATGTTATCAGAAATGATGCGGGCCAATCCAGCCACACATTCATTTCATATTTGAAATGAAAAGTCAGCACTTTGCATACCATTTCCTATGGTAGATGTTGTCTACTGTTACTATGCTGAGCTGAAGAAGTTAAAAGAAGCACCTAATCTGAAAATGTAAATTATTAGTGACAAAAGAATAATATCAGCAGGAGCGAGAAAACTGAACTGCAAGTTTTGCATTTTAAGAAAACCTCATTTTTTATGAAACTATTTGTGAGAGAACGCTTCCTTGGGATTTGCTCCAAGGCAGGCATTTCTATTTATACAATGATCGCATAAATTGTGGGCCTCTTCTTAAATTAGGCACTTTTGGAGTTCTCAGCTTCCTTCTTCAACCTGACAATTGTTATCAATGAGTCACTTTCCCCAACATTGGCCATACAGAAGTTTTCTTAGTTACATTAATGCAGAATGTGGTGAGGAAATTTCTGAAAACACATTTCCTTGTTAAGAAACTGATTCTGCTAAGAAATACACTGACTGAGAGCCAATAGTTGTAATGTTTGTTTACTGGGACCTTAAAGACAAGAAGCATTTCATACGCTCCCTAGAGAATCCCAAGGGTTTTAGGGGACATTTTTTGATTCTGCAACTCAGGATCTATTCAGCCCAATTTCTCCCTGATTTTAATGGAATTTAAACAATATAATAAAATCACAAGAAAGTGGTTCCCAAGATATATCTTAATGCACTTTTTGATAATCATATGTCTATTTTATGAGCTGTAATTATTAATTATAGAATGGGTTATGCCTTGGCTGGTGTTGCCCAGTGATTGGGTTGTCTGCCAAAAGGTTTCAGGTTCAGTTCCCCTTCAAGGGCATATGCCTGGGTTGCAGGTTTGGCATGTGCAGGAGGCAACCAATCTCTCTCTCTCTCTCTCTCTCTCTCTCTCTCTCTCTCTCTCTCTCTTTCCCTTTCTCCTCCTCTCTCTTCCGTCTATTAATCTAAAAACCTAAAAATCAATGGAAAAATATCCTTCATTGATGATTAACAACACAAAAAAACAACAAAAATAATAATATAACAGATTTTGAATTTATCAAATGTATGATACCTGATAACATCATTGACTCAAAAGAGGCATTTGTTTTTACAATTTGATATAGAAGAATAAACTTCTCTAAAATAAATGCACTTCTGCCACAATTGTCAAGCTTCGTGCCTACCAACTTAATAGTACATTTTGGAAGACCAAAAACTTACCTCTAGATAACATATTTGTGGTTTCTCAAAAGTGAAGACATGGGCTTCTATACAAAGCGCTAATGAGGTGCATGGCTTTGAAACTAATACATCCTATTTTTCCCACTAAGAACCTACAATTTTAAAGATAAAGCTTAGAGTTTGGAGACTCTAACTGAGTTAGACATAAATAATTTATATTCATCTATGTCGAATGCCTAAGTCTCTGGCATATTAAGTGATCCAATTATCTGGACCAGACAAGTGCTCCATTTTCATTTTCTGGGGTGATATTTTTAATGGCTGAATATATCTGTGGATATTTCTGCATGATTGCCCACAATGGGCTTGCTGATTCCCCATTTAAACTTGCTAAAAGAAATTAGGTAATGCTCTGCTATATTCAAATGTATATTAATCCTGAAGGGCCATATTGAATTATGTTAGAATGTGTTATCTTTTGTAGGCTGTGGGGAGCAGACTTCTGGTAACGAAAATGCTATTTTGAATAGTTAAGTAGCTTTTGTTCCCTTTGTATTTTGTACTCATATTCAACTACAACTGTATTTATCTGACCACTAGAACATTTCTTTAGAGATGCAGAAATCTTAGCATAATGAAGTGTTTTGAAGAAAAGAATATGCCCACAGGTGCACAGCAAAAGGCAAGGATTCTACTATTCAAGATAAAGTTTTGTGGGACCTGAATGTTTCTTTCTATTAGTCCTCATTTACAGTTACTTTTCTCCTTTTGCAAATGTGGAAAAGTAAGAAAATTTTGCAGTTGGGGAAATCATAAAGATATACAGTTATTTTTTTCTCTTAGTATATTCAAACTAAGTTTTTTCCTTCAATGGGATGCCATTATCAGGAAGGGGTGGCAAAAATCATTATTTTTCTTTGTTAGAATACCTTAGATTTTTTAGGTTTAAGACACTGTTAGACTGCATAGTGGAGGCATAATCTTTAAGACACTGAGAGCAAATCCAAGAACTACCTCATTTTTACCTTCTTTATTTTTTTTTAATTTTTATTTATTTATTTATTTTTATTGCTTACAGTATCACAAAGGGTATTACATATGTCTCCTTTTTTTCCCCCGCCCTTGACAATCCCCTGGCCTCCCTTACCCCCCAGTGTCTTATGTCCATTGATTTTGCTTATATGCATGCATATAAGTCCTTCGGCTGATCTCTTACCGCCCCCCCTTCTGCCCCCCTACACTCCCTGGCCTTCCTGCTGCAGTTTGACAGTCTGTTTGAGGCAGCTCTGCCTCTGTATCTATTTTTGTTCATAAGTTTATGATGGTCTTTATTACCCATGAATGAGTATTTTTCCTTCATTGACTGGCTTATTTCACTTAACATAATGATCTCCAGTTCCATCCATGCCATTGCAAATGGTAAGAGTTCCTTCTTTTTTACAGCAGCATAGTATTCCATCATGTAGATGTACCACAGTTTTCTAATCCATTCATCTACTGATGGGCCCTTAGGCTGTTTCCAGATCTTAGCTATGGTGAATTGTGCTGCTATGAACACATGGGTGCATATATCCTTTCTGATTGGTGTTTCTGGTTTCTTGGGATATATTATAGGGAACTCATACAACTTAACAAAAGGAAGATAAACAATCCAATCAAAAAATGGGCAAAGGATCTAAATAGACACCTTTCAAAAGAAGACATTCAGAAAACCAAGAGATATATGAAAACATGCTCAAAGTCACTAATCATCTGAGAGATGCAAATCAAAACAACAATGAGGTACCATCTTACACCTGTCAGAATGGCTATCATCAACAAATCAACAAACAACAAGTGCTGGCGAGGATGTGGAGAAAAAGGAACACTCGTGCACTGCTGGTGGGAATGCAGACTGGTGCAGCCACTATGGAAGACTGTATGGAGTTTCCTCAAAAAACTAAAAATGGAACTCTCATTTGACCTTGTGATCCCACTTCTAGGAATATATCACTTCTTTATTTTTAACTTTAGGTACAGGGGATTGACAAACTAATACACCACAGTTCATAGCACTGACATCATTGTCCTTGTAAGGCTCTTATTTTATTGTGTGGTTTTTTACATCCCTTCTATATGTTCCATATTTACTCAATAATGTCCCCAGTTCCAGACTTCTGATAACAAGAAAATTCTATAATAAAACAGAGTGAGTCACAGAGGAATTCAGAATTGTAACTTCCCATCCACTCCATGTTTGTTCTAGTTTTGATCATTTGTTCTGCATCACAAACTTTGGATGGTCTTACTGGTCTTTGTCTCCATAATTCTGAACTTCAAATATTCCTTGTACTCTTCTATCACCCTATTTATATTATGTTTTAAAGGGTAGCTTCTAAGTATTTTTTTACTTATTAAGAATTTAACATATGTCTTTTTTTGGACACCTAGTTTTTTAGAATAGTTTTAAAATCACAGCAAAAGTGAGTGGAAAGTGCAGAGAGTTCCTACATACCATTTAATATTCTCCCCAGCTTCCCCCATTATTGCCATCTCCAGCAATTTGGTACCATTAAGGAACCTACAATAACAAATCATTATCATTCAAAGTACATAGTTCACACAATGGCTCACTCTTTTTTTTTTAAGCTTTGTTTTTTTTTAATATATTTTATTGATTTTAGAGAGGCAGGGAGAGGAAGAAAGAGATATAAACATCAATGATGAGAGAGAATCATTGATTGTCTGCCTCCTGCACGCCCCCCTACTGGGTATAGAGCCCACAACCCAGGCATGTGCCCTTGGCCGGAATTAAACCTGGGACCCTTCAATCCGTAGGCCAAGGCTCTATCCACTGAGCCAAACCAGCCAGGGCCATGGTTTACTCTTGAGTTGATTCTATGGTGTCATAGCCCTAAAAATCCTTCTGTGCCACCCATACATTTCTCTTCCTTCCTAAACCTCTGGCAACTACTGCTATTTTTGCTGTATTCGTAGTTTTGCCTTTTTGTGATGTCATATACAAATAGTCCCTGACTTATGTGGTTTGACTTATGATCTTTCAACTGTATGAAAGTGGGAAAGTGATATGCATTCAGTAGAAACCAAACTTTGAAGTTGAAATTTTGATCTTTTGCCAAGGTAGCCATATGGAGTATGATACTCTCTCAGGATGCTGGGGAGAAGCAGTGAACTGCAGCTCCCACTCAAACATGTAATCATGAAGGTAAACAACCAATATTCTACAGTGTACCCTGTTGCGAGCATTTTGGGCGAATTGTGTTGTGAGCATGTTTAAGGTAGGCTAGGCTCAGCTATATGTTTGATAGGTTAGGTATATTAAATGCATTTTTAAGTTATGATATTTTTTACTTGAATTTGTCAGAGTGTAACTCCATCATAAATCAAAGAACACCTGTAATTGGAAACAGGGCTTTTAAGACATACTAGCATTTTTCCCCCAAGTATTTTAGTGTTCTGGTTCATAGGTTTTGAAGCAGCTTCCCCAACACTATTTTTCCCAGAAGTCCTATTATTTTTTAATGTTCAATTTTATAGAATAGGTGTGTGTTTTTTTGTTTTGTTTTGTGTGGGGTTATTTATTTATTTAGTTATTTAGTTTTTTAAGGAATGGATACATTGAGCTTTTTGTAGAAGCACCCTAATTGATTTTGAGCCATTATAAATTTTGGGGGTCTTGTAGTCAAGAGTTAGCCTACTCTACTTTATACAGATCTGTAACTAAAATTACTTTTACCCAGAGAGTAGGGCATTTTGAAGCAGTACTATTAGAACCAGTAAAGTAGTTGTGTGAACTTGAGCAAGTCTCAAAATCTTAATTGTCTTAAATATCAAATAGCTAGAATAGGTTTCTGTGAATATTCAACAAAACAAGCTGTGCAATAGACTTGGTTCAATACTGGCTTATAGTATTCCCTCAAACATTTCCATTACAATTTTTATCATTGGCTTTGATATCAAATATACCACAGTTCTGCCACTAACTAACTGTACAACCTTAGGAATGTTATTTAACTTTTTAAAGTATCAGTAAAATGGAATTAATACCTTAACTCATTGTTCCTAGAGGAAGTGAGATAATATATGCAAAAGTAGTAACACATACTGGATCACATTTAAGTAGAAAGAATGATATTTTAAACACTTTCCGAGGAGCAGCAGATACATTTTAAAAGATAGGTTTTTAAATAAGAACTTGAAGGTGACTACTGTCCTTGCATACATATCAGAATGATTCAAGAGGTTACCGATGGGAAGGGAACATGTCTGTAATCTGTAGCAGACATGCTAACCTTAAGAAAAAGAAATATTCCAGCTGCAGTACTTTCCCCTGATTTTCTCAGGGACATGTTCATAGCAAGAAACTCCATGTCAGTAATAAGTTTATTAAAATTATTTCTGGATTTTATGGTATTCACTTTAAAGAAGGTAAATAAAACAAATAACATGCATCAAAATACATTACAGAATTTGAGAATAAAGTAATAAAAATAAACTAGAAGAAATAACATGTGAATATTAATTAATTACTGGGCTGCAGAAAGACTTTCTGATCATAATATTAGAGAAGGGAACCATAAAAAGAAAGTTTAACAAACATGACTTCCTGAAATTTTTTTTTGCCAAAATCTTTAATTCTTCTATGCGTCCACCAAATATAACTAATTTAGAAAAATATGGGTAGTGTGTACATCAGACAAAGGATTTATAGAAGTAATGCTCTTAATCAATTGTAATCTCTTAAGAAAAAAGAGAAACATCCAAATAGAAAGATGGTTGATGGAGTCTACATTTTTGTCTCCCTAAAATATATGATCTCATTTGTTGACATTATAAGACTCAACTGATGGTATTTTGTGGGGCCTTTTGGAAGGTGATTACAAGGACCTCATCGATGAGATTAGTGCCCTTGTGAAAGAAACCCCAGATTGGCCACTGATCCCTTCTGCCACATGCAGACACAATGAGAAACCAGCTGTATATGAATCAAAAAAGGGTCCTCAAACAATCTATCAGTGCCTTAATCCTGGACTCTCAGCCTCCAGAATTGTGAGAAATAAATTTATATTGTTTATAAGCCTCCCGACTAAGACAGATGAGTAAATGTCAAATTCAGATAATTCATTGCTTAAATATTAATTAAAAAAACTAGTATATGCTAGACAGGGCTTTAAGTGGTGGGGATTAATAACAGAATGCTTAAGATAGTCACAAACCCTCTTCTCAGAAAGTTTCTAATCTACTGAGAAGACAACAGCAAAAAAAGTAAACAGGAGATAATTACATAAATAAACAACAATCTCAGTTGGTAAACAAATGTTTTAGGAAAATAGAAGAAGTAGCTATAACTCAGAGAGAGGCAATTTTGGGGTGAGGGGCATATGGAAAGCTTCTCTGAGAAAGTAATATTTGAACAGAAAATGGAGCCTTGCAGAGATGTGGAGGCAAGGATACATTTTAGGTACAGAAAATGAACAGGTTGGTCAAGGTCTCTGAGATGGAAACAAACTTAGCGGAATCTAAGAACAGCAATATCCAAGTGGCTGGAGTGGAATAATAGGAAAGGTAGTTGGGAAGGAAGACGGTCATGTGGGACAACTGAAGCAGTAAATATACTTTCAAATAATCTCAGGAATAATGGCATACATGCAAAGTAAAAATATAATGAGAAAAGATTTTACCTATTGAACTGGCAAGGATTCGATGATGACGTACGCTGTTGAAGAGAATAGCGAGTGGTATTCTCAAATCTCCTGTATGAATGAAAATATGTACTGCTTTACCAGAGAGCAATTTGATAGCTGTACCTAAAGGCTTAATATACATTTATAATATTTGACCAAGTAATATATGTTGCTGAAATTCTAGGAATTCATGTTGATGAGATCATGGAATACACACACACACACACACACACATTCATGCAGATATTCATATATCATTGTTCAAAATAATGCAATATTAAAAATAAACTAATGCACAAATATAGGAGATCATTGCATTCGCATGGTACAATGATAATATGGAATGTTATCCAGAAATAAAATGATATTTTCAAAAAAATCAGTAAACAAAAAATAAATATTCAATTTTATTGAAAACCAAAGAAGTAAGCAAGAAAGTTGCAATGTAAGTAGTGATTATCACTGCTTTGAGAAAGTGTGTAATTTTGAGTTTCCTCTTTGTATGTTCTGTGTTTTCCAATTTCTGTGCAATGGTAATGTGTCACTTTTATAATCAGAAAAAACAAACGAACATTATTTTGAAAATAAAGTTTGCATTCACAAACTATTGATTTTTTATAAAAATGGCCTGTGATGGGTTATCCAGGTAGTAAATTGTACACCTTGTTTAGCTGTAAACAGAACAAGGCATGACAAATGCAAGCTTCTCTCAGTGCATTTTTGAAGAGTCATTAAGGAATAATGAGATATTAGGTGTGAAGGGCACTTAGTCAAAACACTTTGTTTTAAAGATGAGGAAACTGAGGCTCAGGAAAGACAAGTGATCTGCCAAGGACTCAACCATGAACTAATGACAGAAATTATACTAAAACCTCTGTCTCTTGCTTCTCCGTCTATTGACCTGTATATCAGAACACCTCCTAAAAGCTAACAGCAGTATTACAAAGTTTCAGAAGAAGAGGAAACCTAAGGCTGGGCGTTTCCTCTACTGTGTAGGAAAATTCTTCCTCTAGTGAGGGACGGATGAGGATGACAACAATACCTTCAATTGACAATGTAACCATTTGTGGACAGAAGAACTAAGTGCAAAGAAGAAAAAGACAATCATTGAGTGTCAAGATAGCCTTTAGAGTATGCATTTTTATGAGAATGAGTTCAGCCAGGGAAGGTAACTGGAGCAGCATAACTAGAAAGTATCCTATCAATTCTTTAGAAAAAGAAAGCTAAGAGATCTAGAACCTCCAGGGAGGGGCCTGGGTCAGATAAGATGCCTAGAGATGGTAAGTTGGGAAAAGTGAATCCGTAAGAATACTGTACCTTGCATGTCACTATGGTTTAGTATTTTGAAATTCCTTATACAATGGAAGCCTTTTCAAGTACATTAAGAATCTAGATTAATAGCTCACCATTGTTTTTTTGCCATGATATGCTTCATAGATATTTTCTGCATGCTTGAGATGCTAGCATTTGAATGGTGTAACATATATCGTTGTAATGCAAGATTTGTAGTACAACTTAGCAATTCCAGTCATAACAGTGACTTCCAAAACAGCTCATGTGGCACAGTTGAAGAAACAGAAGTTATTATATGACACACCCACATATAACTCTAATTCATCACCTACTGACTGTGGGTGAATGAGTTTGAGAATCTCCATCCATAGAACTGAAAGGAGAAAATGAGACAATGTGTGTAAAACACAGAGAACAGCATTTGGAACACAGGAGGCACAGATAAATATTGGAGGCTCTTTCCATATGCCTTACTTTCTACTGTGTACACTATATCTTCCCTTCATCCTTCCTATTCTTTCTAAAAATAATTAGAGTTTTTTGAACTAGGAACCCACTTTCTAATCTTCAGTGGTTCTCCTTCAGAGTTTACATCTCATGGACACTTAATATATTTTTTTTTTACTAACTCTTTAATAATGGAGATCTCCCACAACCCTAAGGATGAGGGTGAAAG
This sequence comes from Myotis daubentonii, assembly GCF_963259705.1. NCBI lineage: Eukaryota > Metazoa > Chordata > Mammalia > Chiroptera > Vespertilionidae > Myotis > Myotis daubentonii. Next base: position 10,867,524 of record NC_081848.1, on the reverse strand, counting down.
CTTGCTCTGACATGTGAGCAACTGGAATTGCCTATGAAGCACTGGAATGGATTTTCACAAACCCAACATTGGGTTTGTAGCTGCTGCATATTCATCAGAATGCATGTGTGTGTGTGTGTGTGTGTGTGTGTGTGTGTGTTTTGCTCATGGAGAAGTAGAAGGAGGATACTTTTTGACATGCAGAATCACTGCATCAGTGGAATAATGAACAATGTAATGATAGGCTCTACTTCACTCGCTTGCAAATTTCAATTTTTGATTCCTTCCCCACAGTATGAAGTGAAATGGAAAAATAAAAGTTGTCAATTTGAGTTTTCAAATATATTTGGTGTAAATGGATATTAAGTTTGAAAGTAAAGTAATTCATTTCTTCTCTGTATGGCTATAAAGTAATTCTGTTCTTGGGTGAAAATATAGATCATGACTGTGAGAGCCAATAACTGGTAAGTCCATCTAATATTCACAACCTACATTTGCACACTTACATATAATTATACTAAATATTCCTGAAAATCAGTTTCCCAATTATAATATTTTTAACCTTAGTAATGTGTATAAGAATCACATGTGGAGATTTCTGAAAATACAAATCCTCAGTTTTCCGTGAAGAATTCTAATTCAGGAGTCCGCGTGTTTTAATGATCATCTCAAGTGACTCTGGTGCCGATTGTCATGCCTAGAACAGTGGCAGACAATAGCAGGCATTCAGAAAATACTGGCTGAATGATTTAATGAACAAATGTTTCATTTCTACGGCCCTGTAATTCATCCAATTTACTGCCAATACTTTTTCCAATTCTCTCCTTCATATTTCCAATCTCTTTTCCCATCAATAAAGGTATGCCAAACATCATTATGTGACCCAGAAAAAGTACCGTTTTCTACCTAATATCATTTGGACCATTACCTTTTTTTTTTGCTATTAAAATGGTAGTTTTCACTTTTATAGCACCTACCACGTGAGGAGCACTAATGCAATCAACTTCTAACATAATGCTATTTCCCCACTTTGCAGACTAGGAAAGTATTCTTCAGGTGAGCAGCCTGAGATCACATTTAGTGACCATTCTTTTATCCTCCTTGGTCTGTCCCAAATGCTGGGCTTTTTATTCTATAAATAATGCTCTACCCACTCATACCAATGCTATAGCATATTGTTTCTCAGGCAGTTGTCCCATCTTTGAAACACTCCCAGATCCTCACAAGGACATATTATTCTCCCAAGATTTATGTCATCTACATTGAACATGGCCCTTTCATTTATCACTTATATCTTAAAACTCATCCTATATTTGCACTTCTAAAGTTTTCCTGTTGGAGGGAAGATTTTTTCTATCTATGTAGTTTTTATTTTATTTGACTTCAAAATGCTCTCCCTTTTTCTCTCATTCTGTGTATTACACTTCCTCAGGTCTCTCAACAGTTAAACAAACCTCAGGTTCCAACCCCAGTTAAAAAACTTGGCATATAAGCCAGTGTTAACAGCTATAGCCAATGTCAGCAGAAAATCTGGATGACTCTTTGTTTCAAAGTAGAACTTACTGGCTAGTAATCTGGCAAAATTATTTGCATAGTTTAAAGGTAATACCACATGTACCAAGCACTTCCCCTTAAATTTTTGTTTGGTGGATGTATCTATAAGAATGAAACAATAAAGACAATGCAAATTTTAGAGGACATGGACATCTTCAGTGATATTATGATACCTCGGTGCTGCTTTTAGTCATAAAGACTAAAGTTAAGCTATCTGACATTAATGGGGGAAATGCCAGAAAAAAAAGAAGAAAGTCAGGATAATTGAATAGTTTACAAATTAATCATGTTCCTCTTGCTGAGATTGGCTGAAGTCAGACCTTGCTTATGAAGAGACAGTAGCAAAAAATCTAACCTTTATAAATATTTTAATGCTCATGACTCTCAGAATAAATGCCTTTCTTCCTTCACATTTCATCGGGTGAGGTGATGTTCTGTAAAGTCCTGCTTACTTTAGAGAAAACTTGAGCTTCACAATGTTCTCTCTGCATTTTTATTAGAAAAGGGGGGAAGGCTGAAAAACTGGATTATGAAGGCACTGTTATTAATTCATCACCTTCCCAAGAGATGAATATGGATTTTATAGTCATAATGCACTGACATATATGGTAGGATTTTCATTTTTAATATCTCTCTGTTAAAAGGAAAAAAAATTAAGTTGCTGATTTTAAAAAGAGGAAATATATATACTAAATTAAAAAGAATGTATATATTTTGATATCATAGTTTTTCTACTACTGAATATCAAATTTACTGAACTATAGCAACCAACAGTTGGTGATAAGGTAGGATGACAAAATGAAAAATCTGGAAACAACTTCAGTCAGTAAATGTTTAATTGTGGACAAAAATCACATCACAGATTTTAGAATGGAAATTCATGTGTCAGATTTTTAGCCAAGAGTTTATCAGAAAATTGGAGATTCATGAGGCAAAAATTATTATTGCTTTCTTATGTCAACTTTATTGTGTTCATCATCATCATCACTACCAAGTATTGATGAACACACTGAAAATAATGCATTGAATAGCAAATAGTTTATGCAAAGTATCAAACTGGAAATTATCAGTTTTAACACACATGTCTATCCGGTAGAGAATTCAATCTATTTAGGAAAAGAATGAATTCTTTAGAGAAATTTGATCCATTATGGATATTTTCAAGTTCTAGCATCCACTAGAGAATTAACATAGTTGCAAATAGCTAATATGACTCTTCAGATATGTCATTATTTTGTATATCTCTGAAAAGGGGGTAAAAAGCTGTCAATTCGACTACTAAACTAATCAATGTTTTGTTAACTTTACAAATTTTATGCTTATTTAAATAACTCTTACAAACTGATTCATACATAGTTTTTAAAACTACTCCTGTGCATAAATAAAATAAAAATATTATCAAATACTTTGATTCAACTCCATTCATATATTGTAGGATTTCTATTTGTAATACTTCCTTGTGAAAGAAAAAAGTTAAAGTTGCTGATTTATAAAAGAAAACATATCCTATCTAATAATAGACAAACAGGGTAATTGACCATACCTTCGCTATGCCTCCCATCGGCTAATCAGCAAGATATGCAAATTAACCGCCAACAAAGATGGTGGTTAATTTGCATATGTAGGCACGAAGTGGAGGAGCAAAGACTGAAGGCGGCTCCAGCCAGAGCAGCGAAGGCTTGAAGGCAGCTTCAGTCAGAACGAAGGCCTGGGTCCTGGGTGCCGGAGGAAAACTGGTGCCGGCAGCCAGGGGAAGGGAAGGCCTATTGCACGAATCTCTTTGTGCAACAGGCCTCTAGTAATTTATAATAATAAAAGCATAATATGCTAATTAGACCGGAAATCGTTCCAGACGACCTTCTGGACCAAGCCAGTGCTGCGAGGGAAGCCTGGGTTCTGGGTGCCGGAGGGAAGGTGGTGCCAGCAGCCGGCGGAAGGAAGGCCTACTCTTGCATGAATTTTGTGCATCGGGCCTCTAGTAAATAACAAAGAATGTATTTATTTTTGAGGTTATAGTTTTTCTGAAACAATTTCTAATTCAGAATCCAACTTTTCTGAATAATTTTTGGTTGAGAATTATTAAACTCTGTGTTTTCCCACATAATGTTGTTTTCTGGGCCATCAAGAGTGATGCTAATACAGCATTTATTAAAGGAGCACTCCACTGTTGAGTTTGAAGCTTTCTCCTTATTGAGCAACACCATTCTATGAGGTCTGCTGCTTGGGCTTTCTTAATCTCACCAGAGGTGCCAAGTGATGTCAACCACGTGATAACTGCTGCTTGGCTGAGAGTGTTTGAGAGAAGAAAAAGATTTATTTGGATTTTAGACTTGTTTAAAGTGAGAAAAAGAAATGCATCTTAGAATTGATGATCTATGGCATACTATTTGCCAAAATGTCAAGTAGTTTTTGTTTTTCCTATTTGTGACAACAATTTCATATACAAAAAACCTTATTTCTACATGTATAGTAGTCTCGCCTTATCCATGGGGATATGTTCCAAGACTCTCAGTGAATGCCTGAAAGCATGAGTAGTGGAATATACTATGTTTTGTTATATATATATATATATATATATATATATATATATATATATATATATATATATATATATATGGCTTTGATAAAATTTAATTTATAAATTAGGCAGAGTAGAAAATTAACAAGAATAAATAATAAGCAGCACAATTATAGTAATATGCTGTAGTAAAAGTTATGTGAATTAAATAAATAAGGGCAACCTAATTAAGTAAATAAGGGTTACTGGAACACAGCATGTGATGCTACAACAGTGGATCTGATAACTGAGGTGACTACTGGGTGACTAGCAGATGGCTAGTGTATGCAGTGTGGATACACTGGACATATTTATCCAGTACAGTGGTTGGCAAACTGCGGCTCGGCAAACCGCGGCTCGTGAGCCACATGAGGCTCTTTGGCCCCTTGAGTGTGGCTCTTCCACAAAATACCAACTTCTGCGCATGGGCCACGAAGTTTCAATCGCACTGTACGTGCGCGCCCCCACGTGGTATTTTGTGGAAGAGCCACACTCAAGGGGCCAAAGAGCTGCATGTGGCTCGTGAGCCACGGTTTGCCAACCACGGATCCAGTATATCAACGAAGGAGATGGTCGTCATGTACATGTTAAGGTAATGGAATCTTATTTATGCACAGAATTATTTGGCTTCTACCACAATTCTATAACATATGTTTGTGTTGCAAACTGACCTAAGCCTACATAGCCATGAGGCAGACTCTAAGTTTTTGTGGTAAATATTGGTCACCTCTGGCAGTTAAGGTAGATGCAGGCTAAATGTTCTTTCCCTCACAACTTTTCTACTGTTTGTTATATTACAATATAAGCACATATATGTCAAACACATAGTATTATTAGCAAACAAGTAAAAAACAAGTAGCTAGTTCTTATAGCTGCTCTGGCACCTGGACAGTCCATTCTGCTCAGACCCTCGAACCAGCAGGTTGCATGACAGACTGACTCTGAGGTGAGCACAATGGTATCCTGGAGGTAGGACTAGCTGACCTTGCAACTGGGTCAGGCGATAAGGCACTCTGTGAAGTGGGATGATGCAAGTCCAAAGGGAGGATGCCAGCCAGGATTGAGCTCTACACCAAAGACATCTAACTGCTGGCCTTGCTGAATTCTTATATCATTCATTCAAGAAAAGGCCTGATCAATATTTCTGATCAATATATAGGATACTATTCCTTTCACTAATGAAAAATTATTTCTAGTATTGTTTATATAAATTAACAAAATCCTCATGTATATATTTGGATTAAAGCACTCTATTTCTGCAGTGTTCATTTCTGACAAAGATTTTACTTTTTTTATAAATGCTAGCCAACTGTTGCTTGAGTTTAAGTTGGAGTCAACTTATATACCCATATATATGTGTCATTATTAATATTCAATTGTTTTTAAAGTAAATTTCCATATTGACAGGGTAAAACTTTACCATATTAAATAGAATATAGCCAATGGAATTTTTAAGAATTTATGATAATTTGGCACCATAATTATGTTTTAATTAATAAAGCATTATATAGATATTCATGAGCCCCAAAAAGATATATCAGGATATGTGGAAGCATAGTGAATAATCACAGACTGCCATGTTGAATTTTACATTTGTTTTAAAAATTAAAAAAATCTTTCCATACTCTCAATTCTCTTTTATTATTCATTTTGCTACTTAAGAGAGAAACCAGATATTTGAGCCGTTTAAATTTATGCACAAAGTAAGGCCAAGTTGGCTGACTTAGGCTTAAAGGTTTCCCATGGAGTGAAACACAGACGTTTCAGATAGTCTTTCAAACACCTAGTTTGACTGTTTAGATATTGCTCTTTGGTTTTATTGCAGTTCCTTCAAGTTGCGGAATAAGTTTTCTTTGAAACAATGTAAAAAATGTTATATTGTATCAGATTTTATCAGCCTAAATATTTTCATATTTTCTGCAGCAATGTTTGGCTTCAAGAATAAATTCAATAACTTTCCTCAGCTTGTTAAAATTTATATTGTGTTAGAAAAACAATTACATGAACTTTAATGCATTAGGGGGAAAATATGAGTAGCCATAACACTATTCATGATATTGGCTGGGTTAAGAAGATAATTAATTTGCATATTTTTTTAGCCTCAATATAAAGTCATATGCCTTAGAACCATGTTAAGACTGCTGTTGTGGCTTAACAGGGGTTTAGACAATGCTCCTAACTAAAAACATTTGAAATAAAACTATTAAAAATTCCCAGCTTTGCTGTACATGATAAGATTATGCCAAACTAAGCAACCTTGGGGAAAATATGATTATAGAAATGCAAAATCCTAGACCTAGTGATCCCACTTCTAGGAATATATCCTAAGAAACCCAAAGCACCAATCAGAAAGAATATATGCACCCCTATGCTCATAGCAACATAATTTACAATAACTAAGATCTGGAAATAGCCCAAGTGCCCATCAGTAGACGAGTGGACAAAAAAGCTATGGTACATTTATACCATGGAATACTGTGCAGCAGTAACAAAGAAGGATCTCTTACCCTTTGAGACAGCATGGAGGGACCTGGAGAGTATCCTGCTAAGTGAAATAAGTCAGTCAGAGAAAGACAAGTATCAATGATCGCACTCATATGTGAAATCTAAGTAACAAAATAAACTGATGAATAGAGTGGATCCAGAGACCTGGAAGGATGGGACAGAGTGCGGAATCTCAGGAGGAAGGTGGGAGAGGGTGGTTGGGTGGAAAATAATCAACCTTGTATGCATATATTCATAACCCATGGCACAGACATAGGTACCTGTGCTAAAGGCCTGGGGTGGCAGGATGGGGATGGCGGGGTGGCTGGATGGGGTCAATGGGGGCAAAAAGGGACATATGTAATACTTTCAACAATAAAGAATTTAAAAAAAAAGAAATGCAAAATCCTAGAGTTTGGGGGAAAAAAAACTTTTAAGGCCTTTAAAAACTTCTTCTTAATGAAGTAGCTTCATTTTTAATACTCTTGCTATTTATGCAGTCCCCATGATATGTGTTTAGTAATTAAAAAGAAAAACACAACTTCTGTCTTAATAAACCATTCTCTTCTCTTAAACACATCAAATTAATGTTTTTAAAATCAGTGTATTAATTAGAATGTACCTCCTAATAAGAGCATAGTGTATGTATTATATAGGAATAATAGCTTATTTATTCTTAAATTTAATAGATCTTCAAATCTTCAAGTACTCAAAGACAATTTTTGTGTTTCCTTGGACCCTTCACCCCTACCCCAACTCTACATTCCCACACACTCTAAAGTCTTTACCTTCATAATTCTCAAGACATGACTTTCACACAGATACTTCTCTGTTTGTGGCTTCATCAGTGTCATATTAGTCTTTCTACATTTATATATGCTATCCAGACAGACCGTAAAGCTAACTCATTTAAGGAATGAGTTAGACAGATTGTTTTGCTTTTATTACCTTGAAATGACCTAGTTCTTTTCTGTGGTTTCCAACATCCTTTCTTTGTCACATTTTTATTGTTGCTTTTTTTTGTGTGCATTCCATTTTTGAGATTGCATCTCATTGATTGTTCCACATAAAGTCAAGAAAGCAAGCTTATTCTTTCAAAGTTTTCTGAAAGGGTTAGAGTTTCACTCCAGGAAACTCTAAATCAGACATATCCAACAAACATTTGAACAAGAGGTGGCTTTTTATAGCTTTGAAAGTGGCTTATACTCAAAGAATATAATCATGAAATATGTGCCATAACCTTTCAAAGATGCCTCCTTATATTACACTTAAGAGTCACTTGAGGATTCATTAGTCAATCAGTATATAATACTGAAAAAGATACTCACTGGTAAGTTCATGCTGAAGAGGTAAGTGAATATAGTCTATCCTTTATCAAAACAGACTTGCTTTAGAAGTTCAAAATGTTTAAGTGGGGGCACTTTCCCAGTCTTTACTCAGGAAACAAATTTCTTATGGCCTTAAAAGAAAAAAAAAATCTAAGAGAAGATTCAGTTTCAGTGTCTAATGATGAGACTTTTTTTCTACTACAAGTTAGCTTATTCAAAGTAAACTATATTATTCATTTTGCACTGCACTTTCAATACTTATTTCTCTTTCCCAATGCAATTTTATGTTCTTTAGTAGACTATAAGGAGGAAATTCTGGAAAAATAACCAAGATTTTAGAGTGCAAAATATGCCCTCAATCTCAAACTTTTAAAAGCAACAACTTGACGAAAGGGAATACCTATTAAATGGGTTACATTAGTTAGGGAGAAAAATAGAATTTGCTCATTCATAAGGGTTAAACACTCACTCAAGTTTTAAATATTGTCTTATTAAAAACTTCAATATTGGCTTGACTCAAAGGAGAATAAATGAGTAATAATGAAACTGCCAGAAATATAAATAGAAAAAAAATTTTTTGAATGAAATAAAACTCTCACTCAAGGCAAAGGGCATTTCAAGATGTGAATACCAATTTGTTGCTTAAGAAATGGGAAGGTAAAAGGAGATATCACAGTGTGACAATTCACTGGACATAAGCCAATCTTATAAAGATAAAAGTGCAGAATTTTAAAGGAGATTGGCAGACATCCCAGATCAATTAAGGAAGGAATCCTGCAGTGCAGGCAACATATTCATTCATCTTTCAAACCTTAAATCTAGATAATGCAGCTGAAGGACAGACATCTGAAAGTAAAAATATAACTAAGTTGAAGAAAAATGACAGATATAGGGATTCTTTTACATCACTGCATTCTATTGAACTGAATCACTGGTTAATTCAATTAAGTAAAGGAAAACCAATGCTTGTGAGATCAGACCATCTGACCGATTGGCCTTGTTATCCAAGAGTCACACTGATAGTCTCACCTACAACCATTTAAAAGATCACATCTGAAAGTTACTGTTCAAAGTATGTCAGGATTGTAGTTGGGCAAATTTTATTTGACATACTAGGTAGGATTCTAGATAAAATGTGGTAATTGTGTATATACATTATTTATAGAGTAAATAACACAGTGTAGTGTAAATTGAACACACCTGGGCTTATGATTGTATTAGCATGTACTATAATTTTCTTCAAATTAGGACCTGGAAAATAGAAATTAGGCATGTATCTCAGTCTAACAAATAGAAAGAAACATTGAAATTCTAGTTTCAAAGATAAATATTCAACAAAATGGAACTCAGTGTCATGTTCTGTTGAGGAAAGGCAATGCTCAGGGCATGGGCTCCCTCACCAATAACTGGAAAGAAAAGCAAATTGACTCTGCTTTAAAAGAATTAAGTAAATCAATGTTTCAGTTCTTCAGAACCCTAATATCAAAATAAATTCTTCCCCCTTCAAAGACAGATAATGTAATAATTTTTAAGAAGATGCTTAAAACATCTTTCTACAACTTAGTTTACTATCAATAAGAATGAAATAATAAATAGGATACATGTGGCAAGGAAGTTAGTTAAAAATATGGAAGAGTTTAATAGGAGGTTAACTTTCATTATTAAATGACAGTCATTAGATGGGTTAAAACTGGTGTGCCTCTTGACCAGTCAATATAATTTAATAATATATTTTGCATGTACTTGATACAAAATATTCTATAACCATGTTAGTATTCTAGGTCTTTCTTTCTTTTTTTAAAAATATATTTTATTGATTTTTTACAGAGAGGAAGGGAGAGGGATAGAGAGTCAGAAACATCGATGAGAGAGAAACATCAATCAGCTGCCTCCTGCACACCCCCTACTGGGGATGTGCCCGCAACCCAGGTACATGCCCTTGACCAGAATCGAACCTGGGACCCTTGAGTTCTCAGGCTGACGCTCTATCCACTGAGCCAAACCGGCTAGGGCAGTATTCTAGGTCTTTCAAATGAATAGGAATCATTTAGAAAAAATACCACAGTTTGTTTTCATATGAATATTTCATTTCATTCTTTAGCACCAAAAATTCAAACATTATCTTTTATATAGTTTTGAAAGTGAACTCAGTTTAATCTAGTTTTTCTGAGCCAAATCAAGGTCAAAAACATTTTGCTAGATGTTTTACGGCAACATAGTCAATCTTTTTTTTTAGAAATTTGCCATACTTTTAATCAACTATGTTTCATCTATATAGTTATTTCTACTACTAAAACACATTCTCTTTATCTGTGTTTTTATACATTTGAACCATTTATTTCTTTAAAAGAAAATATAATTTTGAAAATAAGGTAACTATTAATGTTAAATCTTTGAGCTATCATTTTATTATATATTAATTATAGGAATTTTAAAATATAGCTTATAAAAATTTGTAGAAAAAATTTATTCTTGCATGTAATCAGACTTTCTAATTGCTATTTAAATGTATTTGAATATGATAAAGCTACACATATAGCAAGTGGTAAAAAATTATGAGTGAAAGCAAGTTTTAAACAATAAAACACGATATTCATATTTTTGAGAAAGTCTTGGAGGTAACACATTATAATGTTTCCATTTTATAGGAAGACATCTCAGTCCCATAAAAAATCAATATTAACCAAACTCAATTGTCTAATGACAGAGCAGAATTTAAAATGTCACATCACAGTGTTTTGCATTTTCTGAGATCTACTGGGGGAGGATGAATAACAGAGGGCTGTCCTCTTTGAATGGAGAAGGCTTCTCAACATAACTACTATAGAAAAGAAAAAAAGTCCTGCAATGAGTTGCAATTAGAAGTTTACGTTTTTCAGGAAAGGCTCTGGTGTGAGCCACTTGCAGAAATGAGAAGGCTTCAATGCGGTCATACTATGTTTCAATGTTTCACTCCTTTCCCACCATAACTTTTATGAGTTAGTTTGAACTACATGTGAAAAAATAAGTTGAAACAGTCATATTTTATCTTTATGTCAGACCTTTCCCACTCAATATATTTTTATTAAGAATTTATTCTGTATATAATAATACCTTAGTTTATATGATAAAGCTAATTTGTCAGAATTAATTATTAGGTAGTATTTAAAACCAGGTTCAGAACAATTGATAGGCTTGAGTGCCTAATTTTTTGTTTTGTCATTGATTTATGGATGTTTACTGACATTAAAAATAATCATGAACATGCTGATTATATGTGCTGTCCTTTAATATAGTTAGCTAAATTATCTGACACTATGAATTCACAATGCCTTGTGAGTACACAGAATTTATTAGTATCTTGGATACACTACTTTGAAGACTTTAAATTTAATATAATATATTTAAATTGTGGGGAGCCAATATAGGATTAAGCCTCCGACTGACCTGTGGGAAAAGTCACAAACAAGTCCCAGCTTAGAGGGTACAGTCCTCTTAAGCATAATTAGGCTTGACTTTATGAGCTCCCTAGATCTTACCTGGGAAGCTAATGGGCTGAGGAAGTGCAACAAGAACAAAAACAAGTGAAACTCACAAGAACACTGTAACTTTGGTAACCACTACCTTGTTTACCTTTGACTATAAAAGGCTCAGTTTGCCTCGGATCTTTCTCTGTGGCCTCAGCCAGGCACAGGAAGATCCACGGAGACTAACGCCGACTCCGTCCACACCTTTGGGAACCCCTGGACTGCCGGGGCTGGACCCCGGTATTAAATAAATAATCCTCTTTAGCATTTTAATGAGCATTTTCAACCACTTTTTAAAAATGGTATCATATATATTTTTTAAATATATTTTTTTTATTGATTTCAAAGAGGGAGAGATAGAAACGTCAAAGAGAATCATTGATTGGCTGCCTCCTGCACACTCCCTACTGGGGATCGAGCCAGGCATGTGCCCTTGACCAGAATCAAAACTGGGACCCTTCAGTCCGCAGGCAGACGCTCTATCCACTGAACCAAACCAGCTAGGGCAATGGTATCATATATTTTAAGTAACCTCAAATCCAATCTCCTCAATCTCTGATCCTCTTAATAATATAGATATGTACTTACTTGTCGATAAGCCTTCTCCAATAGAATGCAGACTGCAATGGACTAGAGGTGTTACCTCCCATTTTCACTATTTTATTCACCAGGGTTTTTAGACAAGGCCATGGCAAAAGGGAAAATCTGCTTAATTAATATTTGTTGAATGAATAAATGATTGAATGCAAACCCAGATTTTGTTCTTCTTGGTGTGTCTTCCAGGGATTGCTTACATTTTGAGACAAAGTGATCAGACCTTTTCTCAGTGGCTTTCAGACTTTTTCTACTATGCCCCACAGAAATAACTTTCATATCTGTGTGTGTGTTTCAAACAAAATATTCCTGAAACAATACTTAACAGTATTACCAGTGAACCCTGCTAAATAAATCTCTAAGCTATTGCTTCCATACTATTTATTTAAAGAATAATTCTGGAGCACAGAGGATTTTTAGAGCAGTGAAAACACTGTGTATTACATAATGATGAATATGTATGGCTATATATTTGTCCAAGCGCATGAAATGTAAAACACCAAGGGTGAACCAGTATGTAACCTTTATGTATACCATATGGAACCAAGAGTGTACCAGCAGGTAAATTTGGGAGTGTTTGTTTTGTAGGTTCATAAATTGTAACAAAAGCACCACTCCGGTGGTGATGTTGATTATGGGCGAGGCTACACATGTGTGGGTGCAGAGGGTATATGGGAAATCTACATATTCCACTCAATTTTGCTGTGAACATAAAACTGCTCTGAAACTAAAGTATTAACAAAATAAAGAATAATAACGCTGGTCTTGAAATTGATTTCACAACCCAGGAACCTGCAGTTTGTAAAACACTGTTTTAGACAAAAATGACAAGAGATGAACCACATTAATCTTTGCGTTTGTGGAAGGAACACGTGTGTCCGATTAAGCATCAGATAGTGTAATTGCCAGGTCCATCTTTTCCTGAACTTTCCACCCTTCCCAGCCACTTCCAGCTCTCTATGTGGATATCACTGACCTTTCATACCCCTGACTTGCAGAAGCCAGGAGGCCTGAAAGAAAATGAAAAGTATCCCTTCTAGGTCTCATGGTGAGCAGCTGAGAAATTATGTAAATGTGGACTTGGATTCAGCTACAAACAATGCAATATACAAAAATTATTTCATATAATTCTCACCACAATCATACAAACCAAGAATTGCTACTCTCTTTTTATAAGTTAAAAAAATTGAGGCCCAAGAGGTCAGATGACTTCAAGGAGACAAAGTGAATGAGCAGCAGGGTCTAGATCTACTCCTGTTGCCAATAGAGTCTCCCTATGGGAGAGACAGATGCCTGGGGAGGAAGTTCATGGAATCCAGAGGCAGTTCCCCTGGAGCTCAGAGCCTCCAGATACTCAGAGCAGGGAGGCCCAGAGGCCTGCATGTTCCCGGCCTCTTCCTATGGGCCATGAAGATAAAGAATACAATGTTCTCTCAAACTTCACCTTGCCAGTCTGTACCCTCCTCAACCCCACCCTGATCGCTAGCCCCTTGCACTGTGCATCTAAAAGCACCCTTGGTAATTTATTACACACTTCAACACATGGACTTGGCCCATGGCTACGAGAGCCCTGTGAGCTAGAGAGAAAGGACTGCGGTCCCCCTGAGAGCTTAACCTTGACTTAGCTAAGGTCATATCCACTGAAGCTCAAAGGAAAGCACAGAATTGGGCTCCTCTGCAATTGCATGTTTCCATTTTTCCCCAGAGGCAAATCTTCATTAAGTAGAACTAGTCAAGATTTATTGCAAACTAAACACTTCCAATTCCAGTCCCTTCCCCAGACCTGGCTATCACCAAGGCCTGCGCTCTGCCTTGCAGGGGAATGAGCCAGTCACCTTTGGAGAAGTACCTGGGTTCTACCTTCCCCCACTTCCTCCGGGCCACCTTGTTTGTTCTCTGCTCCCTTTCTGGTCTAATGCCGAGGGTTAAACGCAGGGGGTGGCAAGAGTCCTGGCCCTCGGTCAAGCTGGGCATGGGCATGCTCAGTGGGGGAGCGGGTGCTGGCCAGGCCCGGGGAGCTGGGCTGCTCCTGCCGCCGCCGGAGCCTGAGTGCGCGCAGCTCCGGGGCCGCAGCCTCGGGGCAGAGGCCACGCCGCGCCGCTCGCCGCCCCGGAACGCGCGGCGCCCGCCCCCTGCAGCCTGTGCTGCAGCTGCCGGCCGCCGGAGGGGGCGACCAAACATCAACCTGTTGTTGGTCCCGTCACCATTTATCAGCTCTCAGCACCACAAGGAAGTGCGGCACCCACACGCGCTCGGAAAGTTCAGCATGCAGGAAGTTTGGGGAGAGCTTGGCGACTAGCGCGGCGGCCGGCCATCGCGGGGGAGCGCGGGCGGCAGTAGCGCGGTGCGGCGGCGGCCGTCCCGGGAGATCGCCCGGGTTTTTCTGAGAGCAAGGCTGTCCCTCGGTCTCCGGTCCCAATGCCCCGGCTCATCCTTGTCTACACTCTAATCTGCGCAAACTTTTGCAGCTACCGGGACACTTCTGCAGCCCCGCAGAGCGCATCCATCAAAGCTTTGCGCAACGCCAACCTCAGGCGAGATGGTAAGAGGCTCGGATTTTATTTACTTATTTTATTAAAAACAATCACTTTTTCTTGTCCTCTCTTTGTCTCTCTCACGCGAACCCTGGTGAATGCATTGTGGTGTGGGGGGTTTCGTGTCCGTCCCCAGATCCCCAGTCCTGAGAGCCCCCTTTTTTTCTGGAATAGGATGGACATGTGTGGGATGCGTGCAGGAGGGAATGGGATGGGTGAGGTGGCTCTCTCCGCACACTCTGGAGACTTCGATTTGATGCCCAAGAGGTACTGATTCCAGATCCCCGGAGTTGCAGAAAGTTGCAGGCTGCGCCGCCCATTGGTGAAGCTCTTAACCTTTTGAACTTGAAACTCAGATAGATGAGACACTTAAAGTAGACAGAGGCACTCAAGAGTGACTTTCTCTGGGTGACTTCTTTTAATTTTTATTGTTTTAGTGGAGAAAGAGGAAACGAGGCATTTCAGTATCTCAGTCACACCTGGGACAGACTGACAGCTTTTCTATAAATCGCTTAGTTTTAGGAGGTGGATGTGTGCCCATTCTGTCCCCAGAGTGACTTTCCCACTGGGGTTCAGAGTGGCTCAGAAGTTCAGAGTCTGGGAGAAGAGGGATTTTGGGGTTCCATCTGAACCATAGGGGGACCAGTTTCTGCTATTAATTTCCTGGCACAGAAGGCTTTTCAACTGTTTGCAAAAAAGTAAAGCTCTTTAAACAGCTATCCTAAGCAAGCTTGTTTGTTTTCCTTTATTCCGGAGGACACCTGGGTCATTGGGTCCCAGAGACTTTAATTCAGTTTATTTATGTTCTGGGCCTCCACCAAGTTCTGAAGTTGATTTATTTCTCAATTCTCAACTACAGCTGATGTTGCCAGTGTTTTGCAGCTGTTTCTGCCATCTACCTGAAGTGACTCAGAGGTTTTCCTTCATCAATAACATCTTCCTCTGCTTCTGTACAGTTCTAACACATCCCCTCATATCACCAAGTTAATCTTGATGGCTTCACTGTTTGAGCTGGCAACATTTGACTGTTCTCTGGAAAATTCATATTAGCCACCTTGTTCTCTCATTGTATGTCCTTAACTTGGACTTTGCTAAGAAGCTTCTGAACTTTGAAACAAAGAAACTTCATTATATTTTCTGATGACAAGTAAACTGCAGATTTCAGTACATTCAAATCATCTGAAGTGGGGTGTGTGTGTGTGTGTGTGTGTGTGTGTGTGTGTGTGTGGGGAAGGTACAGGGAACTATGCAGTCAACTCCTGGCCAGAGATCCCCCTATATGTATAGAATTACTTCATTATAGTGTTTTATGTAAAATGCACCATTATTACCTTTCTGATAACTTTACAACTTAATTACAGCATAACATTTTCTTACTAAACTTAAAAAGTTTAGGTTTAAGATCAATCTTTTATAGATTTGTTTTACTCATTAATATTTCTATCAAGAAGTCGTCTTCTAGTTGAGTTTTTAGATTTGTTAATGCTTGCACTTTATATGCCCTTTCAGCTGCAGAGAGTAAAATGCCATTTCTAATTTGCATGACTTCATACCCATAATTGTGTAATCCTTGGCCTCCCAGTATCAGTAACAAGAAGTCAAGGACAGAATCTGAAAGTCTGTAAGCATTGCCCACTAGCCCACGATTCTGACTAAAAGCAAGTCATGCAGCTCATAATATTTTTTTGAAAATAATAATCTCATTTTATTTTTCTGTGTGAAAACTCTATACATCTGTCAAGTCTATATAACAAATGATACACTTTATCAGAATTTCAAAAACTTCCCTGGATTTAGCTCTCCATATTTTAGCTAAAGCTGTTTTGCAATTATTCTAATAGTAGACACACAAATACACACACATGCATTTTGATTGGTTTATATTGTTCAATACTTTTCTCAATGTCAATAATTAAGACTCGGAAAGGGGAAAGGAGATTTAGGATAAAAGAAAATTGTCACATACAGAGTAAATAAATTAACTCATAATGTTTGGTTAGTTTGGAGAATTTTCAAAAGGTAGCTTATTCTTATAGAGCATGCATTCTCAAAAAGAAAAGAAACATATTGCGCCAAAAGGTAAAAATTGGATATTAGGAGGTGAAAAATCTTTGGTATTACAATGGTGTGTGGTCCTCGAAAGGACCAGTGCATATAAACAGATTAACAATCTATCTCTAGTGTTAATATTTCATAGGGAGGGGATGTGATTAGGAAAAAAAAGTCTAAAAGGGCACCTTAAGTGGGGATTGACGAGAATGTAAAAAAGGTTGAGAAACATTGCCAGAGAGTTTTGGAGAGACAGTAGAATAAAGAGTCTTTGAAGAAGTCTAGACGTTGTCTGAAAAATCTTAATGGCAACAGTTGAGCTGACAAGAGAAACTAATAATTTACTAAATTAAACCCTTGTTCTGATTCCAGACATTTTCCACTTGCTGCCCCAATGTTTCCTAATGCTTCAGTGAAGAGGACAGTATTCTTGATCTTTTGACTATCAGATTAAGACAGGGTATAAGCTTGGGAAGGGGATGGACCTGGAATATAAGGGGAAATATAGAAGATAAAAGTTCCCAACCATTAATTTAGAGTCTCTGGAAGATCTGGCGCTCAGATTACAAATGGTAAGAAATCACAACAAAGAAATTAGCCATGACCCCTGAATAGGGGTTTTGGAAACTATTATCTCATGAGGAAACTGTCATTACACTGAGTGCCATCCATTTCTCCCTGCTGACCCTGTTAGCTGCTACCTAATTTGGGGGTTAAGAAAGGAATAAAGAAGGCAGGCATCCTGTGCTGGACATGAGGTGTGTTGGAGACTGTCCAGCCTGATTAAAAAAAAAAAAACAACTTGTTTTTTATCAACCTGTACTTAATAGCTCCAGATAACTAGAGTAGTTAAGAAATGATACAGAAGTGAAGTGTAAGGGTTGATTAATAATATAGTTTTCTGCTATCCAGTATAGCAGACTGGTCTGCTGCTGTCTACTGGCTTTCCAGAACTCGTCATTATATTATACAGTTGACTCTTGGGGGTTAGGGTTGTCAACCCTTTGTCAGTCAAATACCCAAATATAACTTTTGACTCCCCAAAACCTTAACTTACTAACAGCCTACTGTTGACTGGAAGCCTTACCGATAACATAAACAATCAATTAACACATATTTTGTATTAGATGTATTATACAATGTATTCTTACAATAAAGTAAGCTACAAAAAATAGAATTTTATTGATAATTACAAGGAAAAGAAAATATTTATAGTATTTATTGAAAAAAAAAATGTATAAGTAGATCTATGCAGTTCAAAGCTGTGTTGTTCAAGGGCCAACTATATTATTGTCCTAAAAGGAATATCTGTAGAGCCTTTCCCAGCACCTGCAGAATGCCTGAAGGTGATGGAATGGAGGACAGTGGTTGGATTTGGTCTCTCTATCCAAGAAGAAAAAGGTTCTACATCTAAGAAGGAGTAAAATTAGACTGCAGGACTTAATTGAATATTTATACTTCCTTATATCATATTTATTACTTTTTCTCAAACTGATTCACCTCTTGGGGCAGAAAAAACTCTTCATTTGGCAATAGCATCCACGTATTCTTATTTTAGTGCCTATGTACTTGTTGATTTTTAATAATAACTGGCCACAACTGGTATGCTTAGAGTGTGGATCAAGAAGGGTAAAGGTAGCAATTAACTGGCAGCATTATGTACTCATTTTCCCATCAAACTAGATAGAACTTCCTGCTGAGGGGAATAAGAATACAGAGTCATTCTTCACTTTGTTGACTTATTGTTGCTTTCAGAAAGTACAGGTGTTTGTGGTAAGTGGTTTGAATTTGGTTTTTTTGTGTTATTTAGTATTCTTGTTCTTGAATCACATATTACATTATCATAATCTAGAGATAGGCCTGAAATTTTAGTAATTGTGGTCTTAGGTTTTTAAGTACTCAAGCTGGATGTTTAAATAACATGGGCTCCTATTATCCCAGCAGAAGACAGTACATTGACTTTGGTGCAAAGATCAAAGCTTAAAGGGAAGGCAATACAATAGAGGACAATATAAACAAAGTGTCTGAACGCTAAGAATCAGATTTGTGTCTAATTCATACATTCTTCCGTGTTTATATTTCTGTTCAACTCTAGGGATATTAAAACCTCATAATATTATAGAGCATGGTGGTGATTACATATTTTAAATGCAGCATAGCATTGACTTGCCACCATAGATTACATTGTTTAATTTAATTGTTTTAAATTTATCCTTATTGTTGAAAGTATTACAGATATCTCCTTCCTTCCCCCCATTGATCTCCCCCACCCCAGTCCCGCCCCCTTCTCATGCCTTCACTGAACTATTGTCTGTGTCCATGGGTTTTGCATATATGCATATAAGTTCTATGGTTAATTTCTTTCCACTTCCCCCTTCCCTCTGAAATATGCCAGTCTGTTGCATGCTTCAGTGTCTCTGGTTCTATTTTGTTCATTAGATTCCACATTTAAGTGAGATCATGTGATACTTGTCTTACTCTGTCTCGCTTATTTCACTTAGCATAATACTCTCCAGGTTCCTCCATGCTGTCTCAAAGGGTAAGAAATCCTTTTTCTTTTTTTTTTTTTTTACAGCTCATAGAATTCCATTGTTCTTTTTAAAAGGCTAGTTCAGCCGTGTGTTTATATACTTTGTAACAGAAGAGGCCACTAGGTTGTGACTTACAGGAATGACCATATTGTGTTTATAAAATGACAGTGATTTTTGTCTACAAGATTTCCCCTTTAAGTGAGTGAAAGCAAAATATTGTTTCAGAACCACAAGTTCAAATAATGTCCCCAAGAGTTACTGACAAGCCATAAGTGTGGTGTCACACAGGACTCTCCAGCACAAGTGGCTCAGATAATCCCATCATTCTAAAAGTCTGGAAGGTTGTGCATCGTTATGTAACTGTCCTGGAGAGTTGAGTCATAATGCAAATCATTTTTCTTCTAGAACTTACTCTTGAACTTTCTTTGCTGAAATGATCTGATTAGCATAGAAACGCATTTCCTGAAGACCTTAATAAAATTCTTTCTCGTAGTAAAATAGGAACATCTTTTAAGCAAATCAGATGTAGGATGTTTCTAACTCTTCTGTGCCATGCCATTTCTGTAATGCATTGGCCTTTATAAAAGATCAAGATGACTTTAGAGAAGAATGGGTTACTCTTTGCACTATCTGATCTCCTTTATGGTATCTCTTTTCAGGTCATACTTTACTTGATCTGGACTGTCCAGAGAAGAAGGAACAAATCATTGTTAACCCTGAGCTCTGCTGCTCACCCTACTAGAACTATTATTCATTTATTCAAAAATCATTTATTGTATCTCTAATAACTGCCAGTTTCTGTGCCAGATGCTCAGTTATCATACACATTTTGAATGAAACAAATACGGTTCCTGCCTTCTTGGAGCCTATGGTCTCGTGGGCAATATAGAAAAATAAGTGCTTAGTTCCAGTGTGTTGTCGTTGTGTTTGGATGCACCCTGGAGAGTCCCTCCATTCTCAAGAAGTACCTTAGAGGCCAGCACGGAATGCCTCAGAGGCTGAACATGTATAGCTTCAGATTCTCCACTCCTGTTTCAATAGAACAATTCCATGTATCTTCACATTTCTGTTTCACATATTTGAATTCTTTCTAAGATTTTTATTTGGAAAAAATGTGTTTTCCAGTTTAAAAACCATGAAACCACTATGTTGTGCGATAGATGCTTTAATACAGGGAATGCGCAGGAGTATGGGAATTCACAAGGAGGACCTAATATAGATTTAGGGATTGGAGAAGCTTCCTGGGGGAAGTGATGTCTACACTGGGGAATGAAGAATGCATAGGAGTTTAGAAGCTGGCATCAGTGAGGAAGGAGGGTGAGTTTTCTAGTACAGAGAATAGCACTTGCCAAGATTTAGAGATGAGAACATTGGTAAGCAAGTGGTCCACTAGTGAAAGGTCTGGGAAGTAATGTTAGGGAGTTGGACAGTCCTGCTGAGGGCAATGGGAAGCCAGTGAAAGATTTAATTTAGGGAAAGATATGCCCTGTTCTGTGTTTCAATGCCGAGTCCTGTAGTGTTTCTGAGAAGTCAGCCAGACCAGTGCTGTGATCAAGACCAGCCTTTTGCCTGGCTGCTGTGACTCAGTGGTTCAGTGGTTGAGCATTGACCTATGAATCAGGAGGTCACAGTTCGATTCCTGGTCAGGGCACATGCCTGGGTTGCAGGCTCTATCCCCAGTAGGGGGCATGCAGGAGGCAGCCGATCAATGATTCTCTCTCATCATTGATGTTTCTATCTCTCCTTCTCCCTTCCTCTCTCTGAAATCAATAATAATAAAAAAGAAAAGGCCAGTCTTTCTATACCTCCCCTGCCTGTGGGACATAGACACAGAATATCTTCTCAATATGCTAGAGGAGGCCATGCCTGAGTTTTCTCGGGACAGCACTGAGGTCCCCTCACCCTGGATACCCCTCTGCAGCTCAGAACCCCAGATATTAGAAACTGTTGACTATATCTGAAGTCTCATACGGTAATATAAATCATGAAAGTGACCTGTCTAGTGCTTTAAGTTATTCCACTTCCATATTTCAGAATTAATGCAATTTAAATGGTAGCACTTTTATATTAAATCTTATGAGGACAATTTTGGCAAAAAATTGCAAGGGGATCTATATATATAAAAGGCTAAGTTGACTCGCGCATGCACAATACATAGAAAGCTCTCGCTGGCGCCATTTGCACTTGTGTGTTTCAATCTGTCACTGTCGATCGTGAATTTCTCTATTAGAGAAAGGGTGAAGAGCGATATTACAATATTTTTTCTAATTAATTTCCTTTCAATGTGCACGAATCTGTGCACCGGGTCACTAGTAATATATAAGAGCTAAAAAGAAAGAACCCAAGACAAATACTGCAGCAGAAATGCACTGCCTCCCCACACAGTATTTCAGGACCCTCTGTAAGTAATAAATAAAGGAATAAGCCCACGAGACACTAACGTGTACAGTGCACAGACAGGAGGAAATATTGTCTTCCGAGGATGTTTCTCAGAACGGGAATGGAGCAAAACTTGTTTCTTACAAGAGTTGATGATGCTTTAATACTATATCTTTGCTCTCACCTTGACATGCAGACATTGGTATATTAACTTTAATACTGGTAGATTAATACTGTGTTTTCTTATGTTTTGTGCCACGTGCAAATTAGTGGTTTTTGTATAATTGGGAGACAGAGAGATCGGTGACAGGACCATAGGCATGCGAGCTGTCTTTCATAAAGAAGAGTGATCTTTTCTCAGATATTAGGTTTTTCACTTGAGCACCTTTTTGTGCAGTGTTTATAAAGACATAATTGTGGATGCAGTACTTTATCTATAAAAGCGAGCCAAACATTATGGAAAGCTGGTGTGATAGGATTCTTGATTTCTGAAATTTGAAGTCCAGCATGCCTTCTTTGGTCTGAGGGAGTGTAGTGACAATTGCTGGGGTGAGTAATGAGCTTGGGTTGAATATTCTGTGTTAATTTTTAACAAGTCATTTCAGACCCAATGGTGAGAAGCTGCTGACAAGTTTCATATTTTACTGAAATGCTTACTAAGCAATATAGCAATAGGCTAATTTTCTAGAATTTAGCTATTCAGCAACCTCAACTATGTAAAACACAACCAAATGAACTAATAAATATGCAACAAATTCGCTTAAAAGCCAAAATTAGTGTCACAAAGTGTATAAATGAGTTCATAGCGTTCATGTGGTAGACATTAAAGGACCATTTGCCTTTACTCTCCATGCAATTCCATCCCACTTGCTTGTGTGGTCCCCAGACCCACAGCAGACTGGGAGCGTGCTGTGACGTCAGTGAACCGGACTGGTTCCAGTTATCGCACTGTTAGCGTTGAGAAGTGACAGCTAGTAGTTTTCCTGCCTCCTCTTATATCTTCAAGCTTTGAAAATCATTTATAAGACCAAAGAAAGCACAGCCGGCTTAGGCTTCTTACTGAATACAGTGAAAAATGCAACTGAATGTTTGTGCTGCCCTCTAAATTCATACCCTGAAATTTGTAATTCCCAATGTGATGATAATAGAAAGTGGAATTTGGGGGAACTGATTAGATTATGAGGGCAGAGTCCTCATGAATAGAATTAGTACCCTTGTGAAAGAGACAACCGAGAGATGCCTCCCTGCGTCTGCCATGTGCAGATACAGCGAAAAGATATTGAACCTACGGGCACCTCAATCTTGGGCTCTAGAACAGTAAGAAATACTTTTCTGCTGTTTCTAAGCCACAGTCTATGGTATTTGGTTTTAGCGGCCCAAATGGACTGTTACAAACTATTTCCCAATGCCACCAGGGAATCATGATATTGCAGCCTAGTAAACTTGCTGATGTTTTTATTGATGCTTTTGAGTCAAAAAGGAAAGTTTAGATTACACATTTGATAGGTTTACCAGCATCATAAGTTGGAAATGATATCAACTTAAGCATATATGGATTTCACCAGAAGATTTACAATGCTCACTTTTGCAGCTTTGTGGAAACAAGCGATTGTAGCCCGGATGGTAATTGCTGTTGTTATCATTCTTTTAATGGTAACTGGCAGATCTGTGTTAGTCAAGAGGGAGGTGAGCAGGGATTTCTATCAGTATTTTGGATTAGATCGTATTGGGATTAGAGTCCTAAATAATTTGAATGAAGACATGGAAAACATACCTTCCAAACTTGCATATTTTAGCTGGAAAGAATAGTTGTTAGGTTGGATTACATGCCAAGGTTGGCTGACTTTTTCTGTATAGGGCCAAATAGAAAATATTTTAGGCTTTTTAGGCCATCAGTTCTCTGTTTCATGTTACATGAAAGCAGCCACAGAAATTATATAAATGAATGGGTGTGGCTGTGTTCCAATAAAATGTTATTTACAAAATAGGTAGTGTGCCTGTAACTATAGTTTACTGATTGTTGAATTATAAAATCCACATGTTCTTAGGTTGAAATGATGGGCTTATCCTATTAAAATGAAATTCAACAGAGATAAATGAAAAATCTAGCTCTTTGGCTAGAAAATAAGAGCAACTCCATAATTATAAAATAAAATAAATTGAATTAGCACCAGTTTATGCAATGGTAGTTTAGAGAGATAGATGATAGATAGATAGATATAGTCTATACCTATATCCCTCTTTATCTTCTAACTGGTTTAGTTGAACACAGTTTATGTTTCAACAAATGATGTAGTTGCTAACCAACAATAACATCAAGTATAAACCCAGTATTCACATTAATAAGTTATCTCAGGATCAGAGTTAGCTATGCACTTCTAAGTCAGTCCTGTATGTGAGTATTGTGCTTTTATATCCCCTCCTATGCATGATTCTACCTCCTTTTTTGTTGTTTGTTAATCTCTAGGATAGTTTTCCACTGATTTTTAGAGAGAGTGAAAGAGAGGGGGAGAGACAGAGAGAGAAACATCAATGTGAGAAAGACATGTGGCCCCAGTGGGCCAGCAGGGAATCAAACCTGCCACTGGGTTATGTGCCCTTGACTGGAATCGAACCTGTGACTCTTTAGTCCATGGGCCAATGCTCAATCTACGGAGCCAAACTGGCTAGGGCCGATTCTCCCTCTTTCTGATTCCCTCAATCCCAAGACCTAAACCCACAGAGTTTACTCCCCCTCCTCTATTTAAACTTTCTCTTCTTATTGGCTCCATCCTCTCACCAACTCCCATCTACAAGTTTCTTTGCACCCTCCCCTAACATATACGAGGTGTTTTACTGATTCTCTTCATTTTATCGCCGTATTAACTTCTGTCTCACTGTAGCTCACTGTCTCCATTCCTCTCTACTTTACCCTTTGCAATTTCATCATCTTTGCTGCTCCACAGAACTGTGCTGGGTGAGGTCACTATAATTTGTAGCCGCCTTGTGATTGGCAGGTCTTTTCTTGAAATGTTCTCTTCCCTTGGCTTGACACTGCCCCTTCTTTGCCTTAACTGCTCCTAAATGATACGTTTTAAATTGTGATATAAACAAAGGCAGAACCAACTGAATACTTATTTTAGGTTATTTGGAGTAGCAGAGTATATTTTATGTTTTGTTCTGTGCCCGCAACCATTATGAATAGTGACAGATCTTATGTATGCAGCATTTTGTTATATAAAAAGAAAGAGCATTCAAAGGTGACAAATAATGCCATATTTTAACCTATCAGGTTCTACAACTGCAACACTTTGGGATAGATATGTATAAATTCATATATAAACTTACACTATTTAAAATAATAGAAGGATATTTATAACAATGGAAAATGATATTGAACACACATAGATCTTCTTATATCATTCACCCTTTTGCTTATTTATTATTTTTCTCTCCTTGGCTGGGTTTTCTCTTCCTGCCTGTGCTATAATTATCGGTATGTTTTTTAAGGCTCTAACTTTAGCCTTATCTTTCCATTTTATCCCTGGGAGTCTCTGGAAGATCTTAGTTTTGTCCAAAGGGTCAACTGCTATTTATGTGCCAATGTCCTGTAAACCTACATTTACAGCTTCTACTTCCTTACTGTGCTCTCCACCTCTTTTTACTTCACGAATTGAGTTCTACAAGAGTGATCTCACTGGGATTTAAAGTAAACGCTTCGATTCAGTAGGCCTCAGAGTAAAATAATTAGTTTTATATTGTTTTTAACTTTTTAATTTTTAAATATTAGAATATTCATCCAGTGGTGCATTCCTAAACTGTATTAATATTTTTGTTGTCATTGTTCTTCTAGACACATCATAATTGTTTTTTAATGGACTGTTGAGTACATGTACTGACCAGGTGTGACATTTTAGGGTCTAAAATTTAGACAGAGGAATTGCACCACTTTACGTGGCCTTTCCTGACTCCCAACCCTCCCAATCAACTACTCCTTTATTTTTCCCACATTCCCATCATAAAGCCTATACTGATATTTATCTACCTGGCTTCTGTTGGTGTAAGCAGTCTCTGTACTTAATAAAGTTAAGCATCCTCATTGTCCATGTCATTGCCTGGTAGGTAGGAGTAGCTCGATAAGATTTGAAGAACCAGGAAATCAGCCAATCACTGTCTTTTTTCTTATGGCTGATCATGTGGGCCACATGAGCCCTCCCACGACCATAATGAATGGGAGAAAGGATGTTTAACTCCTAACCTGGGGTGACTCTAAGGTTTCTGATAATTGTCTGGTGTCTATTAATATCAGTGAATAGGATAGGGACTAGAAGAGGAAGAGCAGATAAGGGAAGGTGATAGAAATATAAAAGTAACAAGTTCCAGCTCAGGAACTTGTGCAGTATTCGTGTAGGTGAACTCGAGGCAGGGGGCAAAGGGAAGCACTTATTTGCATAAATTATATGCAAAGTAAAATAGAGTAATTAACGATCATGTCTTTACAGTAAGTGGTGTTTCTGATTGTGGGTGTACATGCTAATACCTGATATTTCTTGCGTACTTATAACATGCAAAAGTGCTTTCTTAGCTGTTATAAACATTAGCTTGGGGAGAGAGTTGGTTATGTTTCCAAATGACTTTCTGGGAGTGCCAACATCACACATACTTTTAGATGCTGCCTAGGCATAAGCATGCCATTTTGTGGTTAATTTTAGACTTATATCAATGAAATGTGGAGAGTTTTTAACTGTTTTTCCCACCTCATCCTCCTAAAATAATCCCCACACATGCTCTGACTAGAATGAATTCTTCTTGGTATACCTTTCCCTTCCAGTGTTAGTATTTGAGAGCTTTCATGTGAAGCTTCCATACTTAATAATGGAAGTTCAAAGAAAGAAGTAAATAAAGTAAGGGTCAGTAAACAATTTGTAAGGTTGAATCTCAGTGGTTAAGTGTAGAAAGATAAGGTAAGATGAATTCATCTCCATTCCATTTAAAGATTTATTCATATAAAGTGAACACGTTCACACTTTAAGTTATTATACTGAGGATTAAAGAAGAGAATCGCTACTGAATGGGACAAAAAGTATACATTTCCTATAAAACAAGAAGTTCACTGATGTAGTTGCTAAACATGGAAATAAATAATTTCAGACAGTAGTTAATTTTTTAAAAATATAATAGAGTGAGAGCTATTTGGAATTTAGTTTAAGTACGGGGTAAGGGGAGATTATTTAAATAACTCTGGGAGAGCCCCTCTGGCTTACACTGCTTTGATTCGGTTCTTTAGTTCACTGAAGGTTAGTTTACTAAAGTATTTTTCACCAAACCCAACTGCAAAAAACATAAACAAACACATTTGTTCAATAAATATTGATTGAGTACTGACTACATGCAGAGCACTGGATGAAGCACTAAGGCAAACAGTTAAGCATAAGGCACAGCCTCTACTCCATTATAACTTACGCTAAAGGGATAAAATATGTATATGAATAATTATAGGGCAGCTTATGTTACCTAGTTTTGTTTTTTATTTTAAAAAATTTTGTTTATTTAATTCCACATACTATGTGATTCTTGTCTTTCTCTGACTGGCTTATTTCACTTGGCCAAGTCCATCCATGCTCTCAGAAATGGTAAGATTTCCTTCTTTTATATGGTCCAGCAGTATTCCATTATGCAAATGTACCACAGCTCTTTTTTATCCACTCATCAACTGATGGACACTTAAGCTGCTTCCAGATTTTGGCTGTTGTAGGTAATACTGCAATGAACATAGGGGTGCATATATTCTTTACAATTAGTGTTTTGGGTTTCTTCAAACATGTTCCCTGAAGTGGAGCCCCTGGGTCAAAAAGCAGTCCCATTTTTAATTTTTTGAGCTAACTTCGTTCTGCTTTTTAGAGTGGTTTCACCCATCTGAATTCCCACCAACAGTGCACAGGGTTCCCTTTTCTCTACATCCTCACCAACCCTTGTTTGTTTATTTATTGATTAGAGGCCCCATGCCCGAATTTGTGAATGGGTGGGGTCTGGCTGGCACACCCCAATGGGGGCCGGCCAGGAGGAGGGGCAGCAGGAGGATTCCAAGGCATGTCCAGCCCGTCTTGCTCAGTCCCCATCGGCCGGACCCCAGCATCAAGCTAACCTGGTGGTCAGTGCACATCATAACCAGCGGTTGAGTGGACTTAGCATATCATTAGCATATTTTCTTTGATTGGTTGAACAGAAGACCAGACGACCGGACACTTAGCATATTAGGTTTTTATTATATTGGATGATAGCCATTCTGAGAGATGTGAGGTGATACCTCATTGTGGTTTTAATTTGGATTTCTCTGATGATTAGTGATGTTGGTCATCTTTTCATATATCTTTGGACATCTGTATGTCCTCTTCAAAGAATTGTCTATTCAGGCCCTTTGCCCATTTTTTAAATTGGATTATCTGGTTATTGCTGTTGAGTGTGTATGTTCTTTATAGATTCTGGATATTAAACCCTTATGAGATGTATCATTGACGAATATGCTCTCCAATTCAGAGGGCTGTATTTTTATTTTGTTGATCCTTTGCTGTGCAAAAACTTTTTAGTTGCTGTAGTCCCATTTATTCATTTTTTCTTTTGTTTCTCTTGCCTGAGGCAATATGTCAGAAAAAAATGTCCATGATTTTACTGCTTTGTGTTCATTTAGGATTTTTATAGTTTCTAGTTTAACATTTAAGTATTTAATCCATTTTTAGTATATAGTATAAAAAACTTGCCTTAGTTTCTTTTTTTTTGCACATATGTATCCAATTTTCTCAACAACAGTTATTGAATAGACTATCTTTATTTCATTATATGTTTTTGCCTCTTTTGTTAAATATTAATTGACCATAAAGTTGTAGGTATATTTCTGGGTCCGCTATTTTGTACCATTGAACTATATGTCTGTTTTTATGTCAGTACCATGCTCTTTTGATAACTATGCCATTATAGTGTAGTTTGATATCAGGTAGCATAATTCCTCTGACTTTGTTCTCTTTTCTTAAGATTGCTGTGGCTATGTAAGGCCTTCTGTGGTTCCATATAAATTTTTGGAATATTTGATCAAGTTCTGTGAATTCGTTGAATCTATGGGTCACTTTGAGTAGTATGGACATTTTAAGATGTTAAAATGTTAAGATGTTAAGATGTTCATTTTGATCCATGAACATGGTATATGCTTTCATTTATTTGTATCTTCTTTATTTTCTTCATTGTCTTATAATATTCCACAGGTCTTTTATATACTTGATTAAAGTTAATATTTTTTTAAAATATATTTTATTGATTTTTTACAGAGAGGAAGGGAGAGAGATAGAGAGCTAGAAACATCGATGAGAGAGACATCGATCAGCTGCCTCCTGCACATCTCCTACTGGGGATGTGCCCGCAACCCAGGTACATGCCCTTGACCGGAATCGAACCTGGGACCTTTCAGTCCGCAAGCCGACACTCTATCCACTGAGCCAAACCGGTTTTGGCTAAATTTAATATTTATATTTTTAACTGATTTTGGAGAGAGGAACAGAAAAGGAGAGAGAGATAGAAACATCAGTGATGAGAGAAAATCATTGATCAGCTGCCTCCTGCACACACACACTCCCACATTGGGGATCAATCCTGCAGCCCAGGCATGTGCCCTGACTGGGAATCAAACCTATGACCTCTTGGTTCATGGAATGATGCTCAACCCCTGAGTCACACTCACTGGGCAAAATATATTCCTAGGCATTTTATTTTTTGATGCAATTGTAAATGGCATTGTTTTCTTAGTTTTCCTTTCTGATAGTTCATTATTGGTATATAAAATGCTACTGATTTCTGGTTATTTCTTTTGTATCCTGCTACTTTACTAAATACATTTACTAGTAGTAGTTTTTTTTTTTTTTTTCATGGAATCTTTAGGTTTCTTTACACACAGGATCATTTCATCTACAAATAATGACAGTTTTACTTACTTCTTCCATTCCAATTTGATGCATTTTATTGTCTTTCTTCTACTCACTTTGGAACTTGTTTGTTTTACTTTGTCTAGTTCCTTTAAGTATAAACTTAGATTGTTAGGTAGGCCTATAATGCTATGAAATTTCCTCTCAGGACTACTTTCGCTGTGTCCCATAAATTTTAGGTTGTATTCTCATTTTCATTTGTTTTAAGGTATCTTTTTCTTCCTTGATCTTATTGTTAACCCAGTTATTTTTTAGTAACATGTTATTTAGCCTCCATGTTTTTGTGTGTTTTTTACTTGTGATTGATTTCCAGTTTCATACAATTATGGTTAGAGAAGATACTTGAAATGATTTAAATTTTCCTAAATTAATTGGGACTTGACTTGTGGTCTAAAATGTGGTCTAACCAAGATAATCTCTCATGTGCACTTGAAAAGAATGGATATTTTGCTGCTTTGGGGTGAAATGCTCTGAAGATATTAATTAAATCTATCTGATCTAGTGTGTTACTTGTTGATTTTTGGCCTAGAAGACCTATCCATTGATATCAATAGGGTGTTAAAATACCTTATTTTGACTGCATTTCTGTCAATCTCTCCCTTCATGTCCATCAAGGTTTGCTTTACATATTTAGGTGCTCTTATGTTGGGCGCATACATTTTGGCAAGGGTTACATCCTCTTATTGGATTGTTCCTTTCATCATTATGTAGTATCCTTCTATGTCTCTTACTATAGCCTTGGTTTTAAAGTCTATTTTGTCAGATATAAGTATTGTTACAATAGCTTTTTTTTTTCCCTTTCCATTTTCATGAAATATCTTTTTCCATCCCTTTACTTTTAGTCTGTGTGTATCATTTGTTCTGAGGTGTGTCTTTTGTAGACAACATTTATATGTGTCTTGTTTCCTTATCTATTCAGTAACCTATGTCTTTTGATTGGAGCATTTAAGCTTTTTACAATTAAAGTGATTATTGATAGGTGCATATTTATTGACATTTTATTCTTTTAATGCTGTTCCTCTGTTGTTGTTGTTGCTGTTGTTGTTGTTGTTGTTGTTGTTGTTCTTCTTCTTCTTCTTCTTCTTCTTCTTCTTCTTCTTCTTCTTCTTCTTCTCCTTCTCCTTCTCCTTCTCCTTCTCCTTCTCCTTCTTTTCCTCCTCCCCCTCCTCCTTCTCCTCCCCTTCTTCCTCCTCCTTCGATGCTGGGGTCCAACCCCAGCAGGCCCAGGGGTCCCCAAAGGTGTGGACGGAGTCGGCGAAGAAGGAACGACACAGAGGCAGCGTTCAGTTGATCAGCATGGTTGGGTTCTCTTGCCTGGTTCTATTGCCAGGTTCTGTAGGTTCTCCAGCCAGGTTCTGTCTGTCTGACTGGGAGTAACCTTAATTCCTCTGAAATGCCATATATGCCAGGTCCCTTGAAACAGCAAGGATGGACCGGCTCCTGGCATCCTCCTCCTCCTCCTCCTCCTTCTTCTTCTTCTCCTCCTCCTCCTCCTCCTCCTCCTCCTCCTCCTCCTCCTCCTTCTCCTCCTTCTCCTTCTCCTTCTCCTCTTTCTCCTCTTCCTCCTCCTCCTCCTCTTCCTCCTTTTTCTTCTTCATCTCCTTCTCCTTCTTTTCCTCCTTCTTCAGGAAGACCCTTTAACATTTATTTTACTACTAGTTTGGTGGTAACAAATGCCTTTACCTTTTGCTTATCTGGAAAGCTCTTTATCTCTCTTTCAATTTTAAATGATAAGCTTGCTGGATAGAGTAATCTTATTTTTCAGGCCCATGTTTTTCATTACTTTGAATACTTCGTGCCAGTCCCTTTAGGACTGAAATGCTTCTGTTGAGAAATCAGCAAACAATCTTATGGATGTTCCCTTGTAGCTAACTGCCTTTCTTTTTCTGCTTTTAAGATTTTATCTTTGTCTTCAACCTCTGTCATTTTAATTATAATGTATATTAGTGTGGGCTTTTTGGGGACTCTCTGTGCTTTCTGGACCTATGTGTCTTTTTCCTTCACCTGCTTAGGGAAATTTTCAGTCATTATTTCTTCAAATAGGTTCTTGATCCCTTGCTCTTTCTCTTCTCCTTCCGGTTACCCCTGTAATGTGGATGTTTTTATACTTCATGTTGTCCCAAAGTTCCCTTAAACTGTCCTCATTTTTTTCAATTCCTTTTTTTTCCTGCTCTAATTGGGTATTTTTCTACCTTGTCTTCCAAATTGCTGATTTGATCCTATACAACCTACTGTTTAGTCCGTCCAGTGTATTATTTTTTTTTTAAAAAATCTTTATTGTTGAAAGTATTTTATATGCACCCCATTTTCTTCCATTGACCTCTTCCAGTGTGCTTATCCAAAGTGACATACAAAAATGACCAGTTTTAGTGAGTGCTTTAGTACAGATTGTAAATCTATATATTGGGGTATGTTCTAGGCTGAGTAATGGCCCTCAAAGATTTTATGTCCTACTTCTGGCACCTCTAAATGCTAAATGCTATCTTATATGGTAAAGACTTTGCAGGTGTGATTTAACTAAGGATCCAGAGATGGAGAGATTATCTTGGATTACACGGGTATCCTTATAGGAGACAGACTAAGGGAGACTTGGCACAGGCAGAAGAAGATAAGGCATTGTGACCATAGAAACAGATTTATGTGATGTGGCCACAAGCCAAGGAATGTGAGCAGCCACCAGAAACTAGAAGAAGCAGGGAACAGAGTCTCCCCTAGGGCACTCAGAGGGAGCATGACCCTGCCAACACTTTGATTTTTGCTCACTGAACTGATTTCAGACTTCTGGCCTCTGAATTATAAAAGCATAAATATGTGTTGTTTTAAGCCAATAAATGTGTGGCAGTGTGTTATGTTACAGCACTGACATAAATATAAAAAAGCATTTGATATGAAAGATGGAACTGCTTAGTTTGATGAACTCAATTTTCTAGCCATTTGCAAAATTTCATTGTCCAGTAATTCTATATTGATAGCTTAGTATTACATTTAGGCCTCTGCCTTTGAGAAATTTCTAGCCTTATTTTGGCCCTCATTCTATATCAGAATATTTAGAAAATTCAAGTCCTGACATGATGAAAATGATACTATTTCATTATATTTCATAGATTTTTTAAAAAATTTCTCTTAACCAAAATATATCATTTATGCATTTCTTGGCTCATATGTTCACTTATTTGTTTATTCACAAATTTTTGTTGTGATTCCACTATATGCCAGTTTCTATACTAGGTTCTGGAGCACAATGTCAAAAGTGATATGATAATAATTACTTTGTTAATTGAGCATGGGGTAATTATGTGATAATCACTAGCACCCAAAAGGTACTTATTAGTGTGGAGACTATGCTGATGTAATATATATTGTCAGTGCGATGATGATTTATATATTAGGTGATGGAATAGAAGAGATATATTTAGAAAAAATATTTTCAAATATTAGGATTATTGGAAATTTGGAGTTTAGGAGAGTATCAGTGAATTCCAGTTGATTACTGTTTTTAAATCTTGGCAGTGAGCTACAGGTTTCATTTTCTTGTAGTTTTACATGCTCACCACTCTGCCCTGTGTCTCCTAAAAATCACAAAAGCATCAACCTTCTCACTTCTGATATCATAATGATACTTTTTTTTCCAAAAAAAGTAACTTATTTTTTATAATCTCATTCACCTGACAAGTAAGGAGTCTCCAGGGACTTTCTGCAGGTTTAGAGTGGCCAATTGGCTGGTCCTGGGTTCAGAGGAAATTTGCAGCTAGTGGCTGTGCACAAGGACCTGTTGTTCAGGAAATGATTTTCAACTAACCAATGTTTCTAAATTGGATTTTCATAAATTTTACACATACACACAAACTGGATGTGTATAGGGTACAGAGCAATAAACAGTCATGTAAAGTTTTCAACATATTTTAATTATATCTAAAATTTGTTGAAATCATATAGACAATAATAGTTGTATATTAATGGTAGATTACTGTTATTCTTAAATTTTTAATATATTTGGGAAATATGACATTTCCTGAGTTTAATTTACATTCCCAATCAAGAGAAGGAATAAAACAATATGACACACAAAGCTGTCGTTTTTCTACTGCCATCCAGTGATCAAATAATCATATTTCATATCACAGAAAAGTTAAGTCATATTGTGGTGGTAAGTGAGCCTACATATTTATTTCTGTGGTTCAGGAATATTTAGCCTGATATCTGAACTCACAAAAGAGAAAATCAAGAAAATCGCAGTCCCATAATTAGAAAGTTACTTTTCTGCTAAAGTTTTAATTAATATTTTAATAGTAATAACTAATAAGAGATTTGTCTTTCAATCTTGAAGTGATATTGTGCTCAACAACAGTTTAACCAATATCATTTTTTGGGAGGAACTTGGAGAGTAGCAGAGATGGTGTAGATTTAATTAGAAGGCAATGCAATAGCCCACCTACATTATAAAGTGATTGTGAAGATTAAATAGCTACTATATGTCAAGGTCTTAGCCCCTAATAAACCTTAAGGCACTTAGATTTCTGTATTAAGTTGTTTGTCAGGTTTGTTTTTAATGTCTCAACATTTTTTCCAAGTATGATAAAAATTGCACCTTACTGCAAGTAGTAGTAACGGCTGTGCCTACAGGATGTTTATGTGATGATTTTGTGGACTCATTAGGTTTTAGCACTGGAAATTTTCTTCGAGGCCATCCTCTTGCTCTATGATTGATGACACCAAGGCACAGAGAAGTGCAGTTACTTGCCTGAAGTCACACAGTGGATCATGACAAGGTCAAAATTCAAGTGCAGGTTTTTTTGAGTACTCATCTGTTGCTCTTTTCATGGTATCACAGAGGCCTCCTGCCTATTGTTGGGAACAGCAATCACCAGTCTCAGTAAAGACAGTGATAAGAATGAGAGAAAGTGGCTTCTCCAATACTTTATTAGGTTGGGTCATCAATATGTCTACCTTTTCCCTCCAAAGCTGTGTTGATTTGGGGCTTTTTTATGGTAAATACACCAGCTCTATATATTTTTTTAGCATTTTGAAGTAAAAAGTAGTGATAAAAATTGGGAATTTATGGTTCTCCCATTTTATGTTGTCTTTTTATATTTTATTTATCATCCTAACTTTCAGCGTTCAGCTTACTGGTGTAGAGTCAAGCCGAAGTTGTAGATCAAGCCAGTTGGCAGCCTATTCGGGAGAGGCTGTTTCCTGTATATAAAATCTTGCATTTCAACACAAGCTTGGAAGTCAGGATGAAATCAGTTTCTGAGTTGCCACTCAGAGTTTTCTTCAAAGTCAACAAGCAATGTATGTAAATACAAACTGGTTTTAAGAAAAAGGATAGAAACTTAAGCTGCTTTAAATAATCTTAACAGGATTTGAAAAGTAGACAAATCAGTTATTAATGTAACCAAAGGGGAAAAAAATGCCAATCCTTTTCTGATTTTAAAGCAGCACGTTGGGAGTGAGTTTTGCTTAATTCATCAGTCCTTTACTGAATACCTACTATGTGCCAGATACTTGAGCTGCAAGAGATATGGTGGTGAGAGACATGATTCTCCATCCAGTGGGGAGACCCTTGAGGCCAGTAGGTTATGTGCGCCTGAGTAAAGGCTGGGAGCTGGACACGCCCCAGAAGCACCACGGAGGGGCCTCCATCCAGAACCACCACAGGGATGGGTCCCCAGCACCTCTTCCCCAAAGAGCTCTGAGTTGCTAACCAGTGCAAATAACATGTCCAAGGATAGGAATCGATAGGTTAAACCCGTGGTCGTCAAACTGCGGCTCGTGAGCCACATGCGGCTCTTTGGCCCCTTGAGTGTGGCTCTTCCTAAGCCTTAGGAGTAGCCTAATTAAGTTAATAACAATGTACCTACCTATATAGTTTAAGCTTAAAAACTTTGGCTCTCAAAAGAAATTGCAATCGTTGTACTGTTGATATTTGGCTCTGTTGACTAATAAGTTTGCCGACCACTGGGTTAAACCAAACGTTTAAGTCCAATCAGCTGCCAGATTTTGTATTTTCACAGAGGCCCAAACCAAGTCATTCCGAGGATGGCTTCCGCTTTATTCTGCAAGCATTGGCTCAAGACCTTTCTATTCACGTGTGCTCCCCTCCAGCATGATCAGAAATGTGTAGCCTAAACACAGATACTGGTTTTAGGAGAAAGCTTGCTCTATAATGGGCTGTTTTCTAAAATAGCCCCAGCAAACAATTCCTGATCTGGAGGTGTCCCTCCTACCAAACAGGAAGTTGCAATTTCCTATATAAAAAAAGTCACATATAAAAATACAGCCTTTTAAAACAGCATGAGAATGCTATTTATTTTCCTTAGAAAATATTAATGATGACAAAACCTATTCCTGAAGTAATCTCTGTAAGGAAAACTGTGGGAGCACACTGTGGTCTCAGCACCAGGCAGGGAGCTGAGGCGCATTGGTTTCAATGAGCAACTCTTCCCTGAGCATCCCCGTGACAACAAGGTTTTTCCGACTTCACTTAGGACACCTGAGAGCAGGTTCTGAAACCCGGGTGGAGGTGCAGTACCAAGACCTATGTTGATACTCCCTGATGCATGATAATGGTGAATCTCACAGACGGCATTGGCCATGAGCAGTCTCCATTTTCTGGAGTAATTTGGAAGAATAGCCATCACTCTATGGAACCCTCTCTTTTATTCTAGTCACAAAGAATGTCTTAGGGCCTTAGCTTTTTCTAAAGTAAGATCAATCACATCTCAGATTCTCATTTAACTACACCAAGAATTTGGGGACTCAGTGATAAGAGAAATCACAGGAGACTTGAATACAATTTTATTTATTTGACAAATCCTGAACTTTTGTTAGTAAGGCACTGTGATCAATTAGTAGATAAGATGGAGATTTAACAAACCAATTATATAATGTATGGATGGAAATATTATGCGTATATTCACACATACACACATATTCCCTGAGGCATGATAATATTTTACACATATATGTATAGGCATGCTTATTTATATGTTCAGATGTATCATGTTACATATATTATAAATATATCCATGCATGATATACATAGTTGTGGTGACATTAATGCGGTAGTGCTAATTAATACAGTAAATGTTAAAACACGATGACTGAACAGATCTAACTAGGGAGTAACCAAACCCAGAGAGTTAGGAATCCTTTTTGAACAGAAAGTGGCATTTGAACCAGACTACACAAATGTTGTATTAGTGTCCTTGGACTGCTGTACCAAATTGCCACAACCTTGGTGGCTTAGAACAACAGAAATGTATTCTGTCACAGTTCCTGAAGGTAGAAGTCCCAAGTCAAGGTGTCCTCAGGGCCACACACCCTGCAGATGTTGGGGGACAGTCTGTGCTACACCTACTGTTTGCGGTTGGCTCTCCTTGGCTTTGGCTCCATCACTCCAGTTCTGTCCCCACGGTCATGTTGCTTCCCCCTTTTCTGTGTGAACCACCCCTTGGCTTCCTTTGATAAGACACTTGACATTGTGTGGAGGACATGATGAGTAACCCAGGATTAGCTCCTTCTCTCAAGAGCCCGAACTTAATCACATTTTTGGCTATAGAAGGTAATATTCACACATCTCAGTATGGACACAACTTTTGGGGGCCACCATCTAACCTACTGCAAGTGAGAACCTTTTTAAAAGCTTAATTTGGGGAGAGCATTACAGACTGAGACACTGGATTAACACAGGTGCCGAGGCATCTCTTCTCTAGGAAACAGAAAGCATGTGGGCACCAGGGAGGAACATCAGGGAGCAGCATGTGGGGAGAAGGAGAGAGAGACGCGCAAGGGTCAGGTGGGCCAGGCCATGGAGGCAGCTCTTTTACAATGAATTGAGAGTGAGTGACATGGGAAGCTGTTAACACAGCCTAAGTGAGGCATCACCAAAGCCCATATACAACCATTAGCCATGAGAACAGGAAGAAAGGGAGAGCTTCCACTGAAGACATTTCTAACTCACTGGATCACTGGGAAAGAGTCAGGACATTACAACGATAGGGGAATTAGAAGTTATGTTATGACTGGATTTGGAAATTCAGTGGCCAGTACGATGAGCAGCGGGGGTGCAGTTAGAAATGTAGAGTTGGTCTCCAGGAGAGTTTGGCATTAGAGGCATCTACATTGAGGGGTGAGGCTCCGAAAGGAATGAAGGGAAGGGGAGGAAGAGAATGTTCCCAAAATTACAATCTTAGAGGACTCCTTCCTTTAGGGGTTAAGGGAAAGAAAATCACTAATCTTTCTATGTATGTTTCTTCATGTTTCAAAATGTATACTTTTCGACACAGAATTATTTAATTTACAGGATTTTTTCACACAGTAACTGTACATAAGCTCAGTCTCTTTATGTCGTCTCTATTGGAATACCAGTATGTCAATCTTGAGCTGACTCTGCATTTTGTGCTCAAGTAATTTGCTCTAACAAAGACCTCATTAAAATAACATGGCTACACTTGCACTTTGCTTTATGGTAATGCCTGATAAACAAAATGCTAACCGGTATTACAATTTTGTGCTATATTTGTTCTGATATTCAAATGGTTTAATTAGGATTTAATTTGCACACCAGGCAGAGTAATTGTCTGATATTTCTACTTCTTTTTTTTATTGAGAGAAAGTTACCTATTAAAACATGGCAGCCCCAAGTTTTATCACTGTGTGTGCTGTTTACACTGGTTTTCAGGGAAGAGCGTTTTCTTTATTAACCAAGAAAATAGGCAGTTGATTGCAATTCTGTCATTTTACCTGTTGTTTCAGGTGAAAAATCACTAGATTATCTTTGTCCAACTGAAAGAGTAACTTGTGCACATCACTTGGGTGTCAGTCTTTAGCCTTTGTGATTGGATCGCTGCCCCAGAGCTTTTTTCTAGTTCAGTTCAGATCCATCTAAACCTATTCTTTCTCTACTTACCAGGCAGTAATTTCTGTGTGGGCACCTGGTGCTCACCTTTTCCCATTCATTACCTGTCACTTTTATTCATTTTACTTTTCAACTATTTCTGTTATAAATTATATACTCAGAGGATGCGGTGTAGCACATCAGCTTCCTGCATTCGGAATTAGCTGTCCTAGTCTTTGTTCCCAACTCTCTCACCAACTATACAACCCCCTTGGGTCACATGCCAGTTAGAAAGAAAACACTTCTGTTGTATCATTAGAGCAGATAGTGGAAGAGTGAATGGGGATGCTGTGTATTGACAAGTACTCTGAAAAATTCAAAGTCCCATGCAATGCACAGCATAACTGTATTTGCTGCATGTGTAATACTAGATATTGAGTTACTTTATTGTGAAGTGACACATTTTGACCACAAGAAGGAAAGGCACATGGACTAAAATTGTGCACCCCGAAATTTATTGTGCATGCGAACCACCTGGGGGTCATGTTGAAATGCAGGTTCTGCACATGCAGGAGGTCTGTGGTGGCTTGAGATGCCACATCTAACAGGGTTCTGCGTGATGCCCATGCGGCTCATTTGCCAACGACGTATTTAGTGGCAAGAAACTAAAGAGCCCATGCTTTACAACTTCAGGTTTTTCTCTAATCACATAATTGATGCATTTGAAAGTACACATATGTGTAAGCTTACATCATCCATGGACCTAGACCCGTCCTTGAAAATGCACATGAAGCTGGGAGGAAACTTGTGAACTGATTTAACCCAAGAATCAGAGTATTTTAAAAACTGGGAACAAAATTAATCTAAACAGAGAGTTTGCTGTTTAAAAGAGCTACTTAGTGATACGTTTTGTAATGCAGATTTCTGTCTGAAATAAGTGCTTTGTAAATGTGGATTTCCTCATTGGGTTTTCTTAAAGTTGTGTTTTTTAAATGAAAAGTTATGTGCAAATTAGAATCTATTGTCTATTTTTTTCTCTATTCAATAAATACGATATCTTGGGAAGTCATAAACATTATTTCATTCTTTCCTTAACATAAAATTAGTACAGTACATTAGCTATTATAATGTGTGGATTGATATCACTTGCTCTTAATAAAATATTCAGAAAATATTTACCCCCAGAACAGAAGTCCTGGGAGGCCTTATAGTCTAGCAAGTGTTTGTAAATGTGGAGGATAAAGCCGAGAGGGCTTGCTTTCTGCTTTCAGGAGCTCATTTTCTTCTGGGGAGACAGACTTGTGCATAAGCAGGGGCACACCCCTGGGGTTACTCTGCACAGTGGGGAGGGGAAAGTGGGGAGGAGTACTGTGCTCTGAACCAGGGTGATATCAGGGGCAGGTGGAGGGCAGCAAAGGTGGCAGAAGGCAACTTGAACTGGGTGTTCAGTGGGCCTGTTGGGAAAAGCAGGGATGACAGAATTCCAGGCAGTGAATTCAGACATTAAATAAGGAAGAAGGGACAACAAGGAGATGCACAGCATGTGCAGGGTGATGTTAGGTGCAATGGAAGACCACAGTCAGTCACGACAGAATTTGTTGTGGGTGACCCGGCAACGTCAATCAGTAATCCAGTCAACATGTCAAGATGGTCTGTGACAACAGAGTGAGATTTATCCAATTGCCTGTGGCTCATAGAATACTAAAGGGGCTCCGTGCACTTGGGAGCACTGTCCCTTTTCTTGTACCAAATTGAACACGCTTTACTTCTTTTATTCTAGAAACGACACTGCAAATTTTGTGTCTGTAGACATATTTGCAAAACGTTCCAGTTCCCATGAAGTATTTTTAGTCCCAATCATCACACTTTACTACATTTTTTTGTTTCATTCCCCCTTTCTCCTGTATGTTGACAAGCTATAGAAGGGCAAGGATTGAACCTCTCTTACAACTATATCATAAGGAGCATTTTATTTATTCAGGATGCAATTCTGTGATGGTCCAATGCTTAAAGATCCTATTTTGTTACCAAAATTGTAAACAACAGACCAATTAAAAATGTACTTACTATCGGCAATAGTGTTAATATTTTGTGCAGGAAGGGCATGGTATAATGAACCTAGTTTTCAGTGGATATGGGAACCCCAATCAGAGTACACCGGATGTTCAAAGCCAATTTGCCATATGCAGGCGCAAAAGC
The DNA here is from genome assembly GCF_963259705.1 of Myotis daubentonii. NCBI lineage: Eukaryota > Metazoa > Chordata > Mammalia > Chiroptera > Vespertilionidae > Myotis > Myotis daubentonii. The sequence goes on along the minus strand of NC_081848.1, from coordinate 10,827,042 downwards.
AAGGACACAGCGGTTGTACTGTATGCAATGCGCAGGCATACTTTTCTATAACCCAAATACTGATGTCTTTGGCAAGAAGCCTCTTTTGTCTAAATTAATATATTGTCTAATAAAGGTATGTTGTTAACCAGCCAGTGCAAGGCTGCTTTTATGTGGGGCTGGGCTGCTGTGTGTGCAATGGCTCCTATGTTTACTGTGGCTGCTTTTGTGGGACGACGTGGGAGAACTGTTTCATCTGGATGGCTTCCTGGTTATCCATGGCTACTTGGTCTGCAATAAAGTTTCTCCTATATACCTACGACTTCCTATGTCTTCTCTGTCTAATACCCAACATCCATGAAGGTCCAGTTCCTGGCAGAGGACCTGTGCACCCAACAGTTGGCGTAGTCGCACAGGATCAAGGAGTAAATCGTCCGACAGTGGGCCAGAGCTGGAGAAATGCAGGTTTAGTGGAACAAAGACTGCAAAGAAGCAACTACGATTGTTGTCAGGGCACAACCACGGCTGAGCTGTTTGGCCTCCAGCAAATTCTTTAGTCTGGTACTTATTTTTTTCCAAATGCAAAAGGAGGACCCTGATCTAGATAGACCCTAAGTCCCTTCTAGTTCTAACATTTTATGATGTACGTAAGGAAAATATGATCAAAATCTTTTAGGATGCTGACCCAAATGTTTGAGTGTTTTTTAAAAGTACTCAGTCTGGCAGGCAGGACAATTCTTTGTATTTCAACTGCAGTAAAGCATGACATTGTCCACAGATTGGGACTGGGGCAGGGTGAACACACCCGACAGAGCAAGTGTTGATGTAGAGTTAGGGTGGCACCGCCATGCTTCCCATGCCATTTATTACTGGGGAAGGTGTGTTTGTGAAAGGTCACGTGCAAGCTGAATTTCATTCTCACATGATTGATGTCATCATTCATAATTTTGTTTTATTTTCTCCAAATTAATGCAGGTATGTCCTTAAAAATCAAATGGAAGCCTCTCTGGGTTTGTAAAAGTGAACCATGTTCCTAACCATCCTTTTCGTACACAAAGCCCCAATTCCCAGATCACTCTGTGTTTTCCTTTAATTGGCAGTTGTTTTGTTATTTCTTCTTATCTACTGCTGTTCCAGGTTTGTCAGTCTTGGACACCCCTATTTTTATAGCGGGAGGTGAGGATCTGTGGCTTTTGCGAGGAAGGGAAGGGAAGCACGCTTGTTCTGTCTGTCGTGCTTTACTGGGAGCCTGCAAATGCCATCTCAGAAATGTTTTATTTTCGTTTCTGTGGAACCATTATAAGACAGGAACGAGATCATTAAGTCATATATAGCCTTGGCTCACTGGGCTGCCCAGCCTGCAAGGACAGAATCATGGAGAAAAGTGTAAGTCTCAAGTACAAGAGAATTGGGTGTCACCCATACCCTCAGACTCACAGAGTTGCCCTGCATTCTCACTTCCCCTCTGGGGGGCGTACCCTGCCCTGCCTCCCCATCCCATCGCACCTTCTGCCTGGTGGTCCCTTTTTCTTCTTCCCACTCAGAGCCAATGCTGCCTTCTCTGAGGACCCTTCCCTAACCTTCCCACCAGTTATGGCCTCACTTTTCCATCCCTGCAGCTTGTTGGTGCATATGTTTTATATACAGAAGCAGGTATACAGTTATTCACATGGAAAATAATACAATAACTAATAAATAATACATAAGAATAAACTCTGTGTTTCGAATACTCACAATTATAAACCCCCTGTGTTTTCTCATTAGCCCTCCACCCACTTCTTAGGCCTCTCTCTCTATTGAGGGCAGACCCCTACCTTCGATTCCCTTGTAGACCCCTCATGGCTGTCTTTCAGGCATCTCAGACTCATTACACACAGAACTGAACTCATCTCGGCCTTTTCAAAAGTGGCTTTCCCTTTGGTGACCTGCGTATCAGTGAGTGACACTCCTATGAACAGAGATTCCACACCCCTCTCCCTGTTGTCATCTCATCTACAGTCCTCCACACTGCAGGGAGCAGGTGGAAATCAGATCAAGTTCTTGTCTAATTAAACCTTTTCAGAGTCACCGCGTTCTGACTTCTGAGTAAGGTCCCTGTTCTGACTTCGGTAGATTCTGAAGCCTCATCTTGCCCAGCCTTGCACGACATCCACCTGGGTTTCTGGCGTACTAAACCAAGTGCCGTTTCTGGAAGATAGCATGTTGTCTCTCACCTCTGGGGTTTCATATATGCTGCATCATTTTGGAGTACTCCCTCTCTTCCATCTCAAACACAAACTCCCATCATTGCCTGAAAAATTCCTCATCTCTCACCAGCTTATCTCGCAAGCCTTTCTGAATTCTCTCAAAATTGAGACCAGTACCCTTGCATTGGGCTGCCCCAGATCTGTGGGCTTACTTCTCCCATAACACCGAACACTGTGTGATGTAATAGACACTAAAAGGTATAGACAACATTGATTTAGGACTGATTTTGTTCCAGAGATTGCACTACATGTTTTATGGATGTTGTACCACCTAAATGTGGTTGGCTAATGTAACAGACACAGTGGTCAGTTTCCCTGCTTTGCCCATGGCCCTTCTCTGAGAGACTAACCACTGTCCCTGCAGAGAGGGCAGTGGACCTCCTGCCCTACCCCACTGGCCTCAGGACGTTGAACAAGTACAAGCACTTGACTCAGCCTAGGCCAACCAGAGTCCCGCTTATAGAACACTTGAATGGGGGCCCAGAAACACTAATGAGATAAGGAGTTCACTGAAAGCTAAGCTGAGAGGAATAACTGCTGTCCATGCTGTGCACACAGAAGGAAAAAAAGCCAGCCAGAAAGAGGAAGGAGACGGGCGATACACAGTGCATGGGGCCTAGGCAGGGGTGGGGGGTTGGGTGGGGGGGTAGCAGAAGGGTGGCCTCTGTTGTTGACTTTTAGCTATTACTTTCAGCCCCTTATGAAGCCTGAGTAAATATATTGCCTTGGGCTCCAGGTGACCTCTCTGTGTCATCCCTTAAGTTCCCCTTTTTACTTAAGCGTAATGTGTGGGTCCTACTTCCTGCTTTAAACTAAATGATCCTTAATTAAAATATTGGTCTTAACAAAGTACTGACTGTGAGCTTCTTAAGGGCATGGAGTGTGGGTTCTCAAAGGTTAGCATATGGCCTGATACTTCGGAGGTGCTTAATAAATGGACGGATGAACGAATGACTCAATCGATCCTTTGGACTGGATAGCTTCAGCTGGTCAGAGCCGGAATGTGACTCTATATCCAGTGTTCCTGGATTGCACCACTTGAATTAATTGGGCTTGTTATGGGGCTTATGCTTCTTATACCAGTTTGGAATTCCATTTGTATATGTAATAAAATTTCTAATCCAACACAATCATTTATTTTAATAGTATACTTAGGATGTTCTAACTATGATTAATGGAATGTATTTCCTTAGAGACATCTGAAAAAAATTAAGGGTAATGTTTAATGTGTATAATCCATTGATTACAAAATCAATAAAATTAATTACTGATTTTGCAGCAGTTACCTGGTATGTAATACTCCAAAAATGGTATTGTATGTGTGAGTATATGTGTGTGTTTATGTGTGTGTAACCCCTAAACACCCATTCATTTATACACATCTGGGTTTATACTTGCGAAGGACAGTGCAAACAGACCTCTTAACAATGTAATTGCTACTTTCATGCTTCCTGTATATTTCATTAGTGGGTGATAAAATGATTGATGTTACAGAAATGCATGTGGTTGTCGGAGATTCATTAGGAGTGTGACCCCCACAGCTGTCTATGCTGGGAGGGGTCACATTAGTAGTTAGGAGTTATTCATCCTGATGGCTGCTGGGTGTCTTCAGTTTCACCAGATCATGTCTTTGTAAGTGATATGCAGAGACCTTTGATGCAGGATACACCGGGGCTCAGGGAGCACATAGTAGGTTATGCAAACTCTTTGAGCCACCTTTTTTTTTTTTTTTTTAAATCTATAGAATGGATTCCATAACACTGATCTTGCATTCATTCATTATATAACTAGCCCATATAATGAAGTCTAGTGTGTTATATGACATAGTAGCATCTCAATAAATATTACGATTATTATTACTGTTTAACTCAAGGAAAAATTGGTTAATATTTATAAGTACTTATACAGTATTTTTTCCTGTTGTAGTTCTCTAAAAAAGTAAAACTGAAGAAGTTATATGTTTATTCAAGTAAGATGTATTATTGATTTTAAGAAATTTTATCCATATTACTCAAATTTTTATTACTTATGAAAATAATATTAAAAATGACCAGGAATCAAAATCAATTCATAAAGCTGAACTGTTAAGTATAATAATATTGATATAATAATAATGAAATGATAATATTTAAATATTGTATTACTATACTAATGAATTAAATGGTAATATTTAAAATAAAATTGATATAACTAAACATCATTGAATGTTACTGTAGGCTGTGAATTATTTATAAGTTATCATTTACTTGTTTTATCCCCATAACTAATTCTAACGAGGGGACAGTAGTTGAAGTGACATTTGTCAGTTCTGAGCTGAGGCAGTTAAGAGTCAATGCATCTCTTCCATAAGGTTCTTGTCCTAGTTTACTAACCTTGGAGTTCCAAGTGGTGGAGTTGCAAGAGGGTCACCCAGACTGATTAGATCTTATGTGAGTGAGAAGCACACTTTCAGTTAAGCTGTTGAGATGTCAAAGTTAGTTTGTTGCTGTGACAAAATAAATAATACAAATAAATAATAATAAAAAATAGGTTGCTACTATTCTGGCTAATATAATGGCTGGGTAATATATTGTGCAATCACATTGCACATTTGTTATATTATCAGAACATCATGGAAAAGTAGGTTTACTATTAAGGATATATTTTATTTTGACAAGTCAGCTAATTGTACTCTTATAATACCCATGTAATATTAATCATTGTTTACACGAGGAGAAGGTAATGGTCTCAGTGAAAGCATAAGTATTCAGCATGTTACAGAGTATAAAGAGAAGTTAAAAGATAATTCAGATAGGAGACACCAGGAAAAAAATCCCTATGAAAGAAGAGCCCCCAGGTAAAGAGACTGCACAAGAGGTTACAGGGTACCAGACTGAGTTCATTGAGCATTATCTGTCTGTCTGTCTGTCTGTAGGAGAGTAGGTAAGTGTATTGTTGCAGTTCTGTACAACGCAGGGCGGTGAAGGGAGCTGGGGGAGTGGGAAGGGGTTTGAAGGGGGAAGAAAACAAGTTCTTAGAGCAGTGGTTCTCAACCTGTGGGTCGTGACCCCTTTGACGGTCAAATGACCCTTTCACAGGGGTCACCTAAGACCACCCTGCATAGCAGATATTTACATCACGATTCATAACAGTAGCAAAACATTACAATTATGAAATAGCAACAAAAATAATTTTATAGTTGGGTCACAACCTGAGGAACTGTATTTAAAGGGCCAGAAGGTTGAGAACCACTGTCTTAGAGTAATATCTTAAATTAATCTGAGTATGTATGTACATGTCAAGATTATGTTACTTGTACAGAAAATTTGAAAAAAAGATGCATGGTTTTTATTGACTTTTATCAGAACTCTTGTCTATCTACTCAGTATCCTGTATAATAAAAGCCTAATATGCTAAGTGTCTGGTCGTCCGTTCAACCAATCAAAACGTAATATGCTAAGGATATGCTAAGGCCACTCAACCGCTCACTATGACGCACACTGACCATCAGGGGGAAGATGCTCAATATAGGAGCTGCCCCCTGGTGGTCAGTGTGCTCCCACAGTGGGAGCACTGGTCATCCAAAAGCCAGGCTCATAGCTGGTGAGCACAGTGGCGGTAGCAGAGCCTCTCCCGCCTCCATGGCAGCGCTAAGGATGTCTGACTCATGGCTTAGGCCTGCTCCCTCAGCCTAAGCCAGCCGTGGGCAGACTACAGCCCGCGGGCCGGATCTGGCCCGATCGGCTGTTCTATCGGGCCTGCGGAGCCGAAAGAGCGGAGGGTTCTCTTGCTCTCCCCTCCGCTCCTTCACCAGCAGCAGTGTTAACATGGCAACGTCGGGAAACACGGCCGCAGCTCCTTCTTCTGAGTCCAGTTTAAGAACCCACTGTGGCCCTTGAGTCAAAAAGTTTGCCCACCCCTGGCCTAAGCCATCAGTTGGACATCCCCTGAGGCCTCCCAGACTGTGAGAGGGTGCAGGCATGAATTTCATGCACCAGGCCTCTAATACTAACTATAATGTGGGAAGTACAAAGAAAGAACATCAAAGAAAACAATGACAAGTTGACCTAAGAATAAGTAATGTGAACTAAATCATCTAATTGGATAAAAGGAGGAGAGTTGTATTTAATACCAGCTGCATTTCTGATACTTTCCTCTGTTGGCATGCTTGCCATTTAAGGGCAGGAGGAAAAGGGTGGTGTTTAAATCCCTAGATTCCTTGAACCTGAATGGGGCTCATATGTTTCTAATAGCTCCTCTGTGGTATGTACATCCAGAAATTCGTCCTGGTGCCACTTGTCAGTTTTATCTCCGCTTTACCAGGCTGCTGCAAATGAGAATTTCAGCCTAGAGGTTATCTCATCAAGAGAGTAGATCACCAGGCGGCTCACTTTTTTTTTCTTTTTTGCAATTCATTGCCATCTAGAATACTTAAAGGAAAAAACTAGACAGTGTCTCTGTCTAAGATTAGATGACATTTCTTCTCATTGGTGGCAGAAAACCTTTAAGGCACAATTACTAGACCAGAAATGCCAGTTGTTGTTATGTTGTATTTTTAGCTGTTACTCCAGCATCCATCTCTCTGAATGGTAAAGCATCAGCTTTAAGAGAAAACACACCTCATTCTTTGAATACGTATGTTTTTAGTACCTACTATATTCTAGGCTATAGAAATATATATAATCAGTTAGCTTATTTGCTGATTCTAAGATACAGATTTTAGCACATTTAAGTTAGATGCAGCTTACAGTTGTAGGTGTCTTTCCTTCCATTGTTCAGGAAGCCATCTGATGTAGCTGTCATTTCCAAACTTTTTAAAAGATGGGCATTTGTTGGCTAATTTAGTTGTGATACATGTACACAAATTGAATTTAATTGCCATTAAAAATGGCTTTGAGAAAATTGCACTATTGTTTGACATTAAAGGTTATTATTGCAGCAGAAAGATCAGAAAGAGAGGATTTAACTTTGATATTAATGAAGCTTATATTCATTTTTGAAAGATTGCATCTTAGTATTCTACTGCAAGACAATAAATGACATATCCCATTTATGTAAAGAGCAATACATGATAAATTCAGTGTCTAAATAAGAGACTTTTAAGTATACAATCAGAACTCAAAATGGTAAGAAAATATTCTTAGTTTAATTGATAGCATTTTGCTTTGTTACTAATATACAAAATAATAGTACTTAGAATTGATCACCTCTTAGATTCAATGAAATATTATTAATAAACCAAAAAAAGTCAGGTGTTTATAAGGTCTATGAAAATAGTAAACCAGGATGAGGTTATAGAAAATAGCTGGAGGGGAGGGGGGGGGCTTCAGAGAGGTGGCTTGAGCAGTTTCACTGAGATGTTTGAGCCAAGCTGGGAGGGACAGAACTTCGCCATGCTCCAAAGGCAGCGGTTCTCAACCTGTGGGTCGCGACCCATTTGGCAGTCGAACGACCCTTCCACAGGGGTCGCTTAAGACCATCCTGCATATCAGATATTTACATTACGATTCATAACAGTAGCAACATTACAGTTATGAAGTAGCAACGAAAATAATTTTATGGTTTGGTCACAACATGAGGAACTGTATTTAAAGGGCCAGAAGGTTGAGAACCACTGCTCCACGGGGAGCATTTCGGGGAGAGGAACAGCAGGGTCAGAGGCCCTGAGGGAGAGCGCACGTGGCTCATTCAGCCAGCAGAGAAAGGTAGTACAGTTGAGTGTAGGGAAGGCTGATGCTAGGATTTTTGGTCTTCGTTTGCACATGTCAGCAGCCACAGATAAGGTATGCAACTCAGGTGTTGCTCTGCTTCTAATCTCAATCCACCTCCAGTCAGTGCTGCTGCTTTTTGGTGCTACTCCCAGAACTGCTGTGGCCATTGTTCATCCCTGTGGCATGCCACCACCTAGAGACCCAAACAGCCACTGTCATCAACAGCTGCAAGATTCCTGTTCCTGCTATTTCTTAGCAACACTTGTGCCTTGCTTCACAGGCTTGGCTCACTGGGATGGAAGGTTGCATTAGAAACGAACATAGAATGTAGAGTATCTTCTTTCTGCCTCCTCGTCCACCCTTACTAAGCCTCCATCTACCTGAATTTCTGTGGACTGCACTTCCTGTTATACCATTCAGCTTTCACCTGTCCCTTCTCTCCCCCCTCTCTTTTCCATAGTGTTTCCCCTCCGACAGCCCCTCCTTTAATTTCCTGTGCTGAATGGTTTAGCGATTTCTCTTTTATTATCTCCTTTAAACTCTTGCCTTCATATTTCACTTCCCCCTCAGAGAAAATTATCAAGGAATTTAACTTGAAGTTTCTTGTTCGGGAGAAACTCTGGTGCTAGCTATTAAGAGGACAAATTCTGCAGCCTGATGCTTCAGGAAGCATCTGATGTTGGTGCACAAGGCTTCCTGCCGTCCTGAAAACAAGGTCTTATTCTACTCCGTCTTCCTTCTCACCTATGTTATAAGTAAAAAATAAAAAGAACATGTTCTTAGGGACATGCCAGAAAAGGCATGTTCTTACGTTTATGTGTCTTCTCATGATTCCATATGATCACAGGAGGAAACATTGCAGGTTAAGGGGATAGTTGTCGAGGAATGCTATAAAAATCTTCATGGTGTACTATTTTTCAGAAGATGGAAGGGACTATGTCAGGGCTTCCTAATCATTAAACCATTCTTTATGAGGTCTGAACAGCTGCCACGCAATGACACCTGGAAAGATAAAAACATTATTTTGAAGTTTCCAAAAGAAAAAACAAAAAGAAAGGGAAAACAAACAAAACGATGACAGTGACAGGGTGAGGCCTTAATTATTGGGAAAATACAGAGCTCTTATTGGAGATAGCTTTCTGCATGGGCCCTTCCAGACTCCTTGGAATTTTTTGTGTCTCTCATAGATTTATGCAGGTTTGCAGTGTATTCCAAACTTTTCAAGCTACACCTGAAAAATATTTGCCATACTAAATATAAAATTGGTGATCACAGTATTTATTAGGAAATGCTGCTTAATCACTGAATGTTTACTTTGCATTTTTGGGTCATCATAGGATAATTTAATTTCTGAATGCAGCATTGTAAGGAATTATAAAGAACAATAGGAGAAAATCAAGAATGATAATCAACACCATTTATTGAGCATTCTTTAATGTGGTATGACAATATCAAGAAATTCATGTGCATTATCTCATTTAATGCTCACTGTGAATCTTCCAGGTATGGATGATTTTTGCCCTCTTTTTAGAATTCAATAATTTAAATTTCCCAAGAGAAGAGAGAATTCCAAAACAGATTTTTCTCATCCCAAAACAATTCTACATGGCCTCTTCTGACTCAGTATTTTTTAATGATAAATATCGCTTATCTGTTGTTTTTATGGCAGGCCTGTGAAAGAAAGGGGGACTACATTCATAACCATGCTCATCTATTTGTGCCAGCCTCTGAGTGTACCCAGAGGGTCTCATCTGAGGGTGACACTGCTAGATTTTCTGGAGAGGAAAACCGTTATTTTTGTAGAGCCTTTAAGAAAGGGAATGGTGTGGACTGAAGCCAATACTGAGAAGATTCATTAGTTCATTAAAACAATTACAGTTGCCTGTCAAAACTTTGCTTCACTCTAAAATAGTAAAAAAAAAAATCTAAACTTTTTCTAGCCATTTTGATAATATAATGGATTTTATTAATCTTTTCTGAATAAATGAGAACAAATGATCATGAACATAGCTGATTTAGTGAACATGAACATTTATAATAATTATGCATAGTGAAGATGAGGACTTTGAAGACTATCTGTGAATCTTCTACTTATGGTCGTCTCCGCGGCCACTCTACTGGCTGCTGATACAGGACTTTAGGGAAGTGCACTCACCACTGTATCATGCAACCCTTTTTAGAGCTGTTGGCTTAATAGTCAGAAGGTCCTTTCAAGCCTTCAAGTGGAATTTACCTTCTGGAATTGCCTACAAATTGCTCCGACTTAACAGCTGGATGTGCAAGATGACTCTTTCCTCCCTCCTGAAAACTCTTAAAATATATTGGTATTTATTTTGTCCTTGGCCCTTTTTACTTGTTATATTTGTGCTGGAGAAGACTAGCACAGAGATTCTCTCTTGCTGAGATGGAAATGGAGGAGGAAGGTAAGGACTTTACTTGGCTTGAGCTGCAAACAAAATACCTAGGAAAACACCGCATTTGGAGTCTGGTATGGCCCACTTGAAAGCACTATTAACATAATACAATAGAGAAATGTGTGATACATGTAAGGTCACTGTTCTCCAGGGTTCTTTCAAGCCCTCTTCTTTTTCCACTCTGCACACTTTCTTTAGGGATAATCTTACTAATGCTCATCCCTGCATTACCATCTGCTTACTATTGGTGCCTAGGTGGTCTTGTTCAGCCCAACTTTTACGTCTTACTACTTACTGGACGTCTCTCTGTCGATTTCACCATTACCGCATAAATGTCAGCATGTCATGTATATTCAGCATGACAAAAAAAATCTTTTTTTCCTGCCAAATGTTTTTCTCTATGTTTGTATCTTACTGAGCAGCTCTACCCTTCGCCAACCACTCGGGTTTGATATTTCCGAGGCCTCCTCAATTCTTCCCTCTCCATATTTTATCCATCAATAAACTCCATTTCATCTTCCAACTAGCTTCCAAAGCTTTCCCTCTCCGTTCCCAGTGAAGCCGCAGTAGTTTAAGCTGCTAGTGCCTCTAGCCTGCATCCCTGTGGGTTCCCCATTATCCAGCCCCATGTGTTCCCTCCACACCGGCTTCAGATGAGGCCTTTCAGTTCCTGTAATATCCCCTGCCCATTGCTAATGGAGAACCTTGTCTTGGCTGTCCTTCAGGAGCCCTCTTCCACCCTTGCAGTTGCAGCTCACTATCTGCTTTCTTAGTTATGAATTGTCAACTCTGTGAGGACCTCTTCACCACTGTTTCTCCAGCATCAGTGACTGTGAATAAATCAGTGATCAGTCTTTGAACCTAGCCTTGGTGAACTGGTTTGGCTTTTCCCAGGCAAAGAGGAGAGAAGACCACAGTCTAACACAGTGAATATCTGCAGTAGTGGGCCTTGCCAATTAGAAGCAAATGTTTTATTACATTTCTTATTTTTTTTTTTTTGTAGTGAGCACCCAATGTCTACAGTAGGTATTAAAACAGATAAAAGGAAAGGAAAAAGTAGTGTTATAGAGAAATAACAAATCCCAGAAGGAATATGACAGAGAAATACAGGTGTGTACAAAATAAAGGATGTTTGAAATACCTTTCAAAGGCTGCATTAAAATTGCAAGCTTTGCTAACAAGTTATTTATTTTAACTTAGAATTCACGAATTAAAAAATAAAGATAAATTCCAGTTTAAACATATCTTATTAGTTGAATTCATGGCCTCAGGATATTATTGATTCATAGTTTACTAGCTTTAAAATTGATAGAACACTTATTAATAATAGATGTTTGCACTCATTATTTAATATACGCTAAGCAACCACAGCTTTTGTCTCTGTAGACAAATAAAGCATTGGTTTGAGGCAATTAACTAGACATTTCAAAAACTTTCTACTTAAATTGTCTAGATAAAATCCTTGGTGCCCAGACGAAGAGAATGTAAAATAATGTAAACTTTTCTTTCTTCTTTAAAGACCATTTTATTGGTGACAAACTCTTGTTGAAAAAACAGCACCTGGGCTAATAATTAGGACCTGAGCATTAGTTCCCAGGTATCAAATATCACTGTATGGTCAGAAGTTTTCAAATGCTATGCTACTAGTCTTTTACTTGTTTCATGTTTGTAGTAATTGATTATGACTTTTATTAGACAAAAGTGAATTATTTCCCTACTAGGATACCATACTTAATAAATATGCACTAGCACGAACATTCCCAAGTAAACATTCTTTTTAAAAAGGAGATAACAAAATTCCCCAAACTCCCCAATGGTTTAAATAGTTGGGATTAACATTAGTAGGAAAAAAACATAAACACAGATGTGTGGAGTGTATAGGAGATGTAGGGTAAACAACTGTTGTCAGAATGTGCCCCGGCTTGGATTTATAGTAATGTTTCCTTTTCTATTACTTTTTCTCCATCTTATGTTTGTTCCATGTTTCTCTTATATACAAAATCATAGTGAATAAGGTACAATTCCAAATTGTACAAATTCCAAGATTGGTAGTATACAAACTGAAATTAAGGGCAAGTTTTCTTTTTCATAAGCCTTTTGATTAGCTGGAAGAAAGGGCAAGTTTTATTTATTGAAGGCTGTCTTTTAAGTATCATGTAGGAGCAGAAGAAAGGTACTTGGATACCCCAGGTTTGCTGCTGTGTTATCAGAAGTGTCACTTTATGGACATCAGTTTCTTCAATTGTAAAGTGAGGCCATTGTTTACCTAAAAAAAATTTAGAGGACTAAATAAAATACTCTATGTGATGAATGAGAGGGATAGAGAGAGAGAGAGAGAGAGAGAGAGAGAGAGAGAGAGATCAGTTCCACTGCAAGTATGGTTTAGTAACCAGTAAAGACCAATGAACTAATTCATGTATGATGAAATAAGTACAGAAATGTGTTATAAATTTTACAGAAATTTGTCTGTTGAATCTAATAATTAAAAATTAGAACGTATATATTTAGCTTTTCATTATTGCATTTATTAGTAATCCATTTTACAGATTTTTGTTCAGTGGCATATTGAAAAGTGAAACCTAGTCCTTCACCAGAGTTTGTTTGGGTAGCCCTGGACCAGATGATTTCTGAGATATATTTTCCTAGCCTTAAATTCTGTAATTCTGGTTAAACTATACACGTTTATTCAGAGAAATGTACTCACAACAGATACAGATGCTTTAGTGAAAATGGCTCCTCTTATTTAAAATTCCAAAAACGGTTCCCTTAATATTTATTCACATAGTCACCTGCATTAAAAGGGATGTTAAGGTGCCTAAGGGGGGAAAAAATGAATGTGTCTGCATTGTCCACAACCAAATTAAACAATTTGTTCTTTAAAATATGATCTACTTGGACTGAAATGCTTTTTATTAATGGAAAGCAGCCGGAGATTACAAAACGATGGTGATGTACACTGTCACTTTGGGTCATCGGTTGCTTTTGATAGATTAAGAAGGAAGTCATTCCCTTTTCAAAAACACCACCTCCTATCATTTAAACACCCGGTTCTGGGTGGGTTAATGGTTTGGAGTTAGAGCTGCTCATCAGCTGGCTTTGAGGTAGCAGTGACCTATCTGAGCAGCCCAGTATAGACAAGAGCGTCCTTGTAAGGGAAGAAGGAGCCGGGAGATTGAGAACCAGAGAGAGGGCAGCACGAGAAGAGCAGGGCCGCACACCGCTGCCTTTGAGGTGAGGTGAAGAGGGTTTGGAGCCAGGGAAGGTGTGTTTGCATCAGCTGCCTCCTGCATGCTCCCCACTGGGGATGAGCCTGAAACCTGAGCATATGTCCTGACCAGGAATTGAGCTAGTGACCTCTTGGTGCATGGGATGATGCTCAATCAACTGAGCCACACCAGCCAGGCTTTTCAGCAATATTTGAAAACAGAGGGAATGGATCAGAGAGTTCATTTAGCCACGGATGGAAGGTTTCACTGAACTGATGACTCTCAGCTGTGTGGTACTTTACAGAATATCAGGAGTATTGGCTCCTACACTTCACTGCTAAGAAGGATAAGGCCCAGAGAAAGGAAATGTTCCATTATTTCTGAATAAGTGTCTTCCCACTGGACTAATAGAGTTTTATTTGGTATTTTTAAGTGTTCTTACATGTATGTGTTCATGGCATGCATAAGCAATTGACTGAGTTAACTTGGATTTTTAATTCTTACAGACAGAATTCCCTAAGTATGGTGAGAAACTTGGGAAAGGTTTTCGTTGGTGAAAGAGTGATGTGGGCGTGGAAAAATTGCAGGAACATGGAGCACGTTTTTGCCTGACATTGTAATGGGCACGAAGGATACAGTCATGTACAAGCCATAGCTCCCAGGAAGCCATCCCTTCCATCGCATGACTTACAGGCCAGTTTTCAAAAACAGTGCATGGACCAAATGACTTCATGGGCCTTCCATGGCCCTCAGGCCGGACATTCCCCACCCCTGTAAACAATGCAGTCAAGCATCCAGCGCTGGGCGATCTCAGGGCACAACATGCTGGAAACCTCTAAGTGAGAGCAAGTTGTGGAGTCATCACTTAGAAATAACTCTTCTAGACTAATGTTGTAATTTAATGCAAAAACAGATTCTTTTTTTCATATCAAGTATGCACCTGCCCTCTCTTAGTTTGGAAATACACTTTGTGAGAAACCCATCTTAAATATGCATGTGATGCTACTTTGAAATGGGAACTTACTCTGTCTCGGTAAACTTCTGAGGACCATGGCGCATGTCTGGTTTAGAATTCTCTTTAATCTCAGATTACCCCGGGAAGCACTGAAGGATCTCCCAGCACATTCCCCTCCCCTCATGCCTAATACATGTCAATCGTAGCTGACTACTTGCTCCTACCTGAAAGGGTCTGGCTCTTTCTTTTATCTGTCCTTTTAGACATCTGCTGTTTTGCCTTTATTTCTGTCAAAGAAAAAAAAATGGGCAGGGAGAGTAGTGACATATCCTCTGTCATTCCCAAACTCTTCAATTCCACAGTCTGTGTAATGTTACCTCCTTCTTACAGTCATTCTTGATTTTCATTGTTGGAATCAATCAATCAATAGACGTCCTTTCCTCTTCCCTGTCTCAGCACACTTGCCAAGTGTCTTCCTTATTGTATTCTGCCATGTTTTATTCACTGTTTTATTCTCTTAGTTATGGATCTTACATTTTAAGATCCATATTAGATGGATATATTTGAAGAAGTCACCTATTTTTTATACTGCTCCCTATAACTCCTAGAATGGATATTTTATCTAAACTATAGAATGAGCATATGCCTAAACTTACCCTTTTCTCATCATCAGTGGTTTTTCATTATTTTTTTCCAGGCTGAGTTTATTTCAGCAGAAAATTGTTTAATTTGTCCAGAATCTGCAGTGGTGGAAATGAGATTTAATTGTTTATGGAAAAATAATAAATAACCAGATCTTAGCAGGATGGATTTGTTACTGATACTGTTCATGTGTAGAATGTTAGTTCCTTCCTCTTACATGGGAACTTCAAGAATTGGAGAAAAGTAGGAAATAAACATAGAGTCTACTAGGAATCATGCTGTTTGTGCGGTTATAGTCATTGTTATGTTAACAAATAGCTAGAATTCTTATACTTTTAAATAATAACCTCCACCGGGAAAGTTTCCTCCTGTAGGATTTTAGTCAATAAAAAGAAAGAATATATTGCTTGAGTTGAAACTATTTTCACTAAGATAAAAAAGCATTTTTGGCAATGCATGTAATGGTTAAGGATGTTTTATTTTTATACCTTCTTTCATGATGGTTGCTTTAAAAAATGTTATCCTGAGATTCTAGTTATTCCTGGAATGTTTCCTAAGAATCTCATAATATTCTTAACATGGAGAAGGAGAACAAAAAATGCAAAGAGACTAACAATTGTAGGTGCTGCCATCCCCAAGCAGTGATCAGAGTTCTGCAACATCAGTTCAGTAAGTTTTATTGTTTTATTTAGCATTATCCTTTATAATAAAAGCCTAATATGCTAACTGTCCGGTCGGCCATTCAACCAATCAAAGTGTAATATGATAATGATATGCTAAGGCCACTCAACTGCTCACTATGACGTGCACTGACCACCAGGGGACAGATGCTCCTACTGATAGGTTAGCTTGCTGCTAGGGTCCGGCTGACCGGAACTGAGTGAGATGGGCTGGACACGCCCTGGAGCCCTTCCATGGTTCTTCCCCAGCTGGCCAACCTCCTGCATCCCTCCCTGTCCCTGATCGTGCACTGGGGGGGTCCCTCGGCCTGGCCTGTGCCCTCTCACAATCTGGGCTGAGGGACCTCCCACACCTCCAAGTGCACGAATTTCATGCACCGGGCCTCTAGTTGAGATATAATTGACATATAACATTATGTATGTGTAAAGTATACAGTGTGTTTATTTGATAAACATATATTGCAAAATGATTGCCACCATAACATTTGTTAACACCTCCATCATATCACATAATTATCATTTCTTTTTTGTGGTGAGAACATTTAAACTTTACTCTTTAAGTGTCTTTCAAGTATATAATGCATATTATGAACAATAATCGCCATGCATTATATAGCCCCCGACATTTATTCATTTTATAGCTAGAAGTTATACTCTTTGACCAACATCTCCCTATGTCTCTCACCCACCAACCCCTAGCAACCACCATTCTAGTCTGTTTCTATGAGTTCATTTTTTTCTAGATTAGCATATAAGTGATGTCATGCAGTACTTGTCTTTCTCTGTCTGATTTATTTCATTTAGCATAATGTCCTCAAGGACTATGTTTTCTCAAAGGGCATGCTTTTCTTCTTTCTTATGGTTGAATAATATTTCATTATCTATTTATATATGCATCTTTTTTATTCATTCATCTCTGGGTGGACACTTAGATTGTTTCCATGTCTTCATGGCTATGGTAAATAATGCTGCAGTGGACATGGGTGTGCAGATCTCTTCAATATCTTATTTTCATTTCCTTTTGATATATACTCAGAAGTGGGATTGTTGGATCATATGGTAGTTCTATTTTTAATTTTTTGAGGAACCAACCACCACACTTTTCCCCATAGTATTTAACCAATGTACAGTCTCACCAACAGCGAACAAGGATTCTTTTTTCTCTACATGCTTGCCAACACTCATTACCGCTGGTCTTTTTACTTGTACAAAGGAAGATCTGCTGGTATGGAGGTTTCCTTGTGCATAAGTTATTTGTCTCTTGCTGCTTTTAAGATTCTTTCCCTGTCTTGAACTTTTTACAATTTAATTATAATGTGTCTCTTTGGATTCATCTTATTTGAAACTCTCTGAGTGTCCTGGATTTAAATATCTCTTTTATATCCAAGTTAGGGAAGTTTTCAGCCATTATTTCTTTGAATAAGCTCTCACCCATTCCCTCTTCTCCTTCCATGACCTTTATAATGTGTATATTGGTCCACTTTATTGTATCCTATAATGCCCTTAAACCACCTTTACATTTTTTCAGTCTTTTTTCTTTTTGCTCCTCATTGGATGAATTCCACTGTCCTGTCTCTGAGTTCATGATCCTTTCTTCTACTTGATCTAGTCTGTTGTGGAACCCTTTTATTGGATTTTTTCTTCTTTTTAGCTCAGTGATTGTATTCTTTGGCTCCTTATTGTTTGGTAGTTTTAAAATATTTTCTATCTCTTTGTTGAAACTCTCAGTTTGTTCATGCATTGTTCTCCTGACTTTGGTGAGCAGCTTTATGAGTGTTATTTTGAACTTTCTATCAGATAAATCACTTACCTTGGTTTTAGGTCTGGGTCTGGAGTTTTATCCTGTTCTCTTGTTTGGCACATATTCCTTTGTCCTCATGTTCCTTAACTCTCTGTGTTAATTTCTATGCAGTAGGTAAAATAATAATCTCGCTCAGTCTTGACAAAGTTGCCTGGTGTAGAAGATGGATCTTGTCAATCAGCCCATGCAGTGCTCCTGGTTATGTCTCAAACCTCTGTGATTGTTCAAATTGTCTTCTTCGTTCTTAGTAGCTCCAGCAATTGAGGTGTGACAAGACCCATCACTGTCCCAACGAGGGTGATTGCAGTTAGCACACAGATGCAGCCTGGTTGAAAGCTGGACCCTCAGGCAGCAGCTGGAAAATATGTGGTTAGGCCTTCCAGGGAGATGGGCATTTCCCTCGGCTCATCTGTGCTGGAACCAGGTGGATGGCTGTGCAGTGTACCCTCGAGCCCATTAAGAACTTCTTTTTCATTTGTTATGGTGCTGCGGGACTCCTGAATACAAGCACTGCTGGCAGAGCCAGGCAATGAGGGGTCCATCCCTCAGGTGGCAGCTGCAAAAGCTGAGTCACCAGATGTGTTACAAGCTCCTTCCGGGAAGATACTGGTGACTTGGAACAGGGTAGCGAGAGGGGCAGGGAGAGGCGCTCTATCTTCCCTGGTCTCTTGGGAGTATCGCAGTCACCTCCTAGATGCATGATAAATTAGAAGCCCGTGAAGTGACTGCAGTGGGTTTTAGAGAGCAGCAGGAAAGGGCGTGGGGGAAAGACAGCATGAAGGGCCTGGTTCACGGTTTCTTATGTCCATCAAAACCACGAAACTGTTGTTTGATCCTTACAAATCTTTGAAGCTTTGCTAGGCTTTGTATCTCAATCCAGTACTAGTTACATTGTGACATGTAAATTTTATCTCAAGAGCTCTCACTTAGTAGTACCTGCCCTGGGCATTGTAATGAAAAGGATTCTGAGGGGCTAAATATTTTGTTTTAATGAGTAAATGATTAAAAACTATTGCCGACTGCCAAAATCACAGTCATCTGTAATTGCCATGAATCCATTAAAAAATCCTGTCCTATTCATTCACTTATTTGTTTATATTTTTCAGCATAGACTAGAGAGCTTATTCTGTGACAGGAGCTGGTCTGAGCACTGGAAATGTGTTCCCTCACTCACCCCCCACAGGCTATATATTATCTCCATTTGTTGGTAAAGAAATTCAGGTAAAAAGAGGTTACGTGACTTGCCAACATTCACAGCTATTAAATGACCCCGGAGTGCTTTCCTCTCACAGCAGCGAATTTTGTGATTGGAGTGGCACAAGTCTTAATCTCTCCAAAATCCCCAGGCGTTCATCTTTTCTGGGGGCATTTTTAATTTACACTGACATGTATTCATTTACTATTTTTTGCAAAATAATCTCCAACTTAGCAGCTTACACAACATGTATATATTATCTCACAGCACTGGTGGTGCAGGCTCTGTTCATGGTTTAGCTGGATCCTCTGCTCAAATGCAGATTGAGGTATGCCCCAGCGTACAGTCTCACCTGAGGCTTGGGTCCTCTTCCAGGCTCACTGGTTGCTGGCAGAACTTGGTTCTTTGTGGTTGTAGGATCAAGGTCTTGTCAACTGATAAGGGACCTTAATTATATCTGCAAACTTCGTTTACCTTTATTACATTTTGTAACCTAAGTGTGGGAGTGATATCCTCTCATCTTCATGGGCCCTGCCCACACTCAGAGAAGGGGATTATATGAAGAGAAAAGTCATGGGAGGCCACCTTGGAATTCTGGCTACCACAACTTATAATAAGGGAGACTTGCTTACGCTGATGAAAGGCCTAGAAATAAGAGTCTTAGCTTTGCCCATACAACAAAATGCCTTGCACAGAACAGGCGGTCAATATTACCTGAGTGATTGAATAAGTGTAATTTTTATCTCTTTTTGTCAATCCTGGTTTCTCACCCATCATCTGTACTGGCATGTGATCTGTATGAATATAAATTATGCCTATTTCTAGAAACAGAAATAGGGTCTCTGCCATCACTGACTGGAAGTTATGCTAATGTAAAGAGACCCGAAAAAAAGCGGGGTGGGGGGGAGGACAACAACTGGCATATGTTAAAAGCCTGGCTCTGTTTCTCGGTGGTATGCTGGCAATCTTCAGAGCTGAAAACCCTAAGCATATGCTATTAATTAATGGGCTCACGAGAAACTTTGCAAACGAGTAGTGCCAAATGTTGAAAATTGAAGTTACCTCATCTTGTTTACAGTTGGGCTGCGTGGAAGTTTGAGATTACACAGCTTGCTTAGGCACATTGTCTGCATTCTTTTAGGTCATCTACCCAGGATTTGTTCTGGTCCCCAGCACAAAAAATGCGTGCTTCTAATATGTGTATGATTTAAAAAACCCTGTGACGCTAAGTTTGATTTTTTTTAATGAGGATTTAACAAGACTTCTAAATTAATTTTTATAGACATCCCCCCCCCCTTTTTTTCTTTTGCAATCATTGTATTAGGAATTTCTGACAATCATATATATCATTCTGGCCTTCTTTGTAGTACTGTCTAAATTTAAATTCATTTATCCAATTCATGATATACAAACATCTTATTATGGTTAACACATTTTGAGGAACTTACTTTTTCTTGGAAGAATTATGAATTCTCCCTCAAAACCCTACGAGAATTTCTAGGAATCCTTTATGTGATCATTGTGCATTTTACTCACTTTGACTTCCCTCTCCTTTATCTTCTTGTGCCATTATCTCTTCACTGTCATTTTGGAATTTGTGGGCTTATGCAGCTGAGTTAATGAGTCATCTTCCCCTGCGCAGAATATCCCTGGGTCCCATAGAGAAAGTGGCAGGTAAGGTAGAATAAGCATTGAGAAAATATTTAAAACTTCCCCACAAGCCAGTTTGAATAATTGGAGTTACAAACATCATTTTTCACAACAGTAATTTGTGTGTCTCAGAGACATAACTGACCCAGGACTTGCCATTACTCACGGAGACATGGTTTATTTTGTTAATCCCCGCAGTTTGTTCTCAACTCTGGCCTCAGGCTAAGCGGGGTAACTTTACCCAGCAGGCACGGTATCAGGACAAAACATAATGGAAGGAACAGGGACTTGTGATGAGAACTCAAATGCAGAGGCATATCCTCAGGGCTCCCCCCTTGCTGTGGCTGTGGATGGGGACGCACCGGCTCCAAACAGAGACCTAGGCTCACGTGCCAGCCAGCTGTCAGCATCCTGTGCGATCTCAGACAAGTAGCCATATGGGTGATCTTATCTCCACTTCCTCAGCCTATAACATGGTCATCAGGGTTCCCCTTGGGAGGCTTATAAAGTGCTTAACACAGTGACAGGCACGTAAGTTGTTTCACTTCACTGTTAACTGTTATTATCGTTATGTTTTATTTTTTATGATATTGATTTATGTGACATGTATGGCAAGCAGCAAGAAGGAAGTCATTATTAGTGAAAAATAAGAGTTCTCCTGTGTGTTCCTGTATCGATGTAAATTTGCATATAGAGTCAGAGTTTGCGGTAACAAGCAGCTGTTTTACAAGGTACTTTTGAATATTACCACCTGTTTCCAGTGATGCGTAGCTCTTAGAGTCTTGGAGCAGTTCCTTGTAGAAGGGTCGAAGTAGATAGATGTGTGATACATCATTAATGGACTATTTTCAAAATATTGGGTAGATTTTTCATACATACAATTTTTTATTTTTATTGGGATATTTTGCTCATTGAGAAAGGAGAAAAAATCTATTCAGGTAAAAGATATGGATACAGATGAATGCTTACAAACAGGAATTTAACAGACCTATTTAGCAGACTGGGGAGAAAAAAGAGACTTGTTATATTTATAAAGAAAAAAAAGGTGATCCATGGTCTCACTCATTTATGGAATATAATGAACATAAACTGATGAACAAAAACAGATCCAGACACAGAGAAACATCGATCAGACCGTCAAACCTTAGAGAGAAGGTACGGGAGGATGGGGGTAAGGGTTAGGGTTAGGGTTAGATCAACCAAAGGACTTGTATGCATGCATATAAGCCTAACCAATGGACACAGACAACAGGGGGTGAGGGCATGAGTTGGTGGAATGAGGGAGAATGGGGGGATAGTGACACATATGTAATACCTTAATCAGTGAAGAAATTTTTAAAAAGGTGATATGTATGTAGTCATTACAACATGCCAATATTCGTCTAAGCACTTCACATGTTAGTTCATTTAATCATTATAAAAACAACCCTGTGAGATGGACACTATTATTTATATTGCCATTTTACAAATGAGGAAACTGAGGCACAGAAAAGGTGAGTGACTCGTTTGTAGCCACCTAACAACTAACTATATGGGTAACATGACTATGAAACCTTATAGCGTGACTCCAGAGACTTTGCTATTAGTCAATATGTTAGTTTTTCAAAAAGCTCATTTCATATATTTCCAAATACTACCCACCCTTAGAACAAGTTTTAGTGGGCCCAGCCAGTCACACACACACATAGAAAAAACATGTAAAACATCGCAAGAGTGCCTGGTCTGTGCTGGGGAGGTGTGGCCTGCAGCAGCCCTGTGCCTGCCTGTCCTCCGGAGCTGTGCGGGCGGCCCCTGCAGAGGGACTCTGCCTCTGCACATTCAAGTGGAGGAAGTGCTGCAGCGAGGAAAAAGGCTAATTAGCCCGTCACACCCTTGTTCTCCGGTGGCATGCATGCCGTATATCATTGCACTGAAAAAAGGCTTATTCTCAGTTGTGAGCATCCAGTTTCTTCTTTCTCTTCACATTTCAATATGAGATCTGAGAGCTGTCAATGCAATGATCTAGCGTGGTATTCAGAACATGCTAATTAGCATTTTGCAAAATAAAACAATCCATGTTATTCCTAGAAATATACATACATATAAGCTTAGACATAATGGACTCGAGGCATGACACCAACATTGGGGACTAGATAGACATGAAGCACTAATTTGCAAATAGGTCTTTTTTTTTAAGTTTTAGGTTTTTTATTTTTTTTTTTCAATTGCTTGCATTCAACATTACTTTGTGTTAGTTTCAGGTACATAGCGTAGGGGTAGACACACATATACTTTACCAAGTGTCCCACCCAATATTCCCAGCACTCCACTGGCACCATATGCAGTTAGTACAGTATTGTTGACTATATTCCCTGTGCTGCACTTTCCATCCCTGCGATTATTTCCTAACTGCCAGTTTGTACTTCTCAATCCCTTTAGGTTTTTTACCCAGCTCCTCAAACCCCCTCCCCTCTGACATCATCAGTCTGTTCTCTGGATCTGTATGTCTGTTTCTATTTTGCTTGTTTATACTGTTCTTTAGATTCCACATATAAGTGAAATTACATGGTATTTGTCTTTCTCTATCTGACTTATTTCACTTAGCATAATATCCGCTAGGTCTTAATTCATACTGACAAACGGCGTGTGTGTGTGTGTGTGTGTGTGTGTGTGTGTGTGTGTGTGTGTGTGTGTGTTTGCCTGGGCTGCAAATGGCTTTGTTTTGAAACCATCTGAGTTATCATCTAAGCACTGAATCAACAGTTCGATTGATCGTGCTGCTGTTGCTGAGTGTGGGGCAAGCCTCTTGACCTCGTTTACCCTCTCTTTCAAAAGTAGAGGACTGATGGTTTCCAGAAGCACCATAAGGCTTCACTTGTTGAAGATCAAACTATTTAGTATGAAAAGTTGTTAAGATAAAAGAAAATAAATAGTGCTCTCACTTAAGTCAACATGTGATTAAGTCCTAATCATATAATTCATCTTCTTTCAGCAGTCTGGTCAAATTACTCTTTAGCAAAACTCCTTGGAGAAGGGGTTTTAAATTGTACTACAGATATTTTCTTCCATAATTACATTCTATGCCAGGCCCATATACAAATGTATGCCTAGTTACAAATGATCACTTGAATCATCCAGCTTATTAGAGACTGATCAATCTTGAATGAGGCAACTTAATCAGTGATCCCAGAAACCTCTACAGAAAAGGACACTTGTAAGATATGCATTTTTAATGACTACATTAATGATACATATTGAATGAAAGGATATGTGGATCTCCTATGCATCCTCTCTCACTGCAAGATGAGTGCTTTGTGTTTAGTAGAGTCTAAATATATTTGCTGAATGAAGAAATGGAATTTGGGAAATTATTAGTAACCAATTTGTTCATTACTTCTTTTTCCTCATTTTAGCATGAAATCAAGAGTTGAATAAATACACTATTCCCATTTCTTATTTTTCATTAACTTGGCTTTAAATCCCACAATAAACATAAAGCTTTCCATTCACGTGTTTTCCATCATTATTGATATCTTGAGCAGTACCCATGTTATGGTAGCTTTAAATAACAGAGCTTCATTTGCTCATTCATTTGTTTGTTTTGGCAAGTGTGTAGCCTATTTTTTTTTGCAAGAAAAATAATACAGTTACTGGACATTTGGATTTGGAAAAGGTCCTTAGAGAAAACTCAAATTGTGGCTCATTTCATAAATGGCAATTAGTAATTTTAGATAGAAATTATTATATTTTCAAGGAACACATTGCAGGAAACTTAACTGTAACAATAATAGAAGTTAATGCCAGATTCTCCAAGTGCTTAACAAATCCTCTTAGGGATGTATTTGGCACATCTTTGGATTGTATTAGTTGTTTCATTCCACTGGGATAGAATTATTGTTTCAAAGTCTAGGCTGTGAAATAATCTCCAGAATTGATAGAGCTAACTTGTATTTTTTACCTCCTCGTATACCAACCAGTAAGAGGGATTTTATTTCTAGTATGAAGTATCTAAAGAGATAACTATGATATTAGAGTTTGTAGGATGATTTCTTTTAAAGATTAGAGCTGTATATCTGGCCTTTCCAAACATTAACAGTAATGGAGATTGCCTATGCAAGTATCATTACAGAGATGATAGGCTTTTCGATGGAGCGTGTTTTAGAGACTAAATCTTAAAAGGGGAAGACTAAGAATTTCTTACATATCAAATGTGCTTCCATTGCAGAAATTAATTATTTTTCTCCTTCTTCTTCCCCTCTTGCCTCTCATTTTCTTTTGTTTTTTTTTTAAATCTCTAAGGCAGTCAGTGCCACTGTGATGAAAAATAGATTTTATAATGGGAGTTTTAGGCATGGATGAGTCTTATTATGAGTGAAGGCAGGAGTTTGTAAATCTCTCTCCAACCTTCTACTTACAGGATGGAGATAAGAGTTAAGTGGGCTTCTCACTTCAATGGAAATATTAGTTTTCAATAGTCAAAGTCTTTTTTTGTTTATTAATTTACACATAATTCTTGAGTACCTCCTGTATACACAGTGCTAGGTGCTGGGTATAAACTATTGAAATAAAGATCTAATTCTTGCGTGGAGATTATAATTTAGTGAGGTAACATAAAACAAATAAAAATAAATAAATACCTTGGAATAAGAGAATACTGGATTAATTTAGATTAGGTGGGTGGTTAGAAAAGGCATCTGAGATCTGAAGAGTAAGGAGAGGTGAGTGAGGTTGAGTAGAGGGAAGACATTTCTAGAATCTACCAGAAAAAGAAACATTAGTCAGGAAAGATCCTGATGTGTTTGAATAACTGGAAGGAAACAAGTCTGGTTGGTGTGCTGTGGTCTGGGAGGAGGATTGCAACCCTAAGCAAAAATCAGGTCATGCAAAATTTTATGGGCATTCATAGTTCTAATTTTGTTTTCAAATTAGTAGAAAGTCATTAAAGGGCTTTAAAAAGAAGCTTGTCGTGACCCTATGTATAGTTTTAAGAATATCACTTGGCAATATGGATTGGAGGGAGAAAAGTGCATGAGAGATGCCAGGTAGGAGACTATTACATTTGTCCATGTAACACGTTATGGCAAAAGTTTGCCCAGTACTGTTGGAGAAAAAAAACACTTAAGTATAAGTGGATATAGTAATAGATAATAGATTGGACAGGACATGCCAACAATTAGATGAGGATAGTGATGGAGAGGGATATCTTAAGGTTGAACCTTGGATTTTTGTCCTGAGCAACTGGTACTTCATGATGAACTGGAAGATAAGCTTTGAGGGAGAAGGTAAAGAATTTGATTTTTTAAAACTAAGTCCTGAATGCTTGTATCTCACATAGGTTTTGGATATATTATTCTGGCCATCATGTATAAAATTTGGCAATAGAAATTATATTGTATGAATGAAACAACCTAAGGAGACTGTATGTAGAGAGAAAAGAGTAGAGGGCCAAGATTGAGTAGCAGGGAATTCTAACATTTAGAGTTGGGATAGAGGGCCAGCAGATGCTACTGAAAGATGGCAGGGGGAAGCCAGGAAAGACTAGAGGGAAATCAAGAAGTTATGCTGATTTGGTGTCCAAGAAGGAGATGATATTAAGGTAGAGGCAGTAAATAAAGTGCCCAATGCTGCTGAGAAGCTGGTAACCTAAGGACCAAAACACGTCCAATAAAATTGAACAACATGAAGATCATTTGGCATGTAAGATAGGAAGAGTTGATGGAGTAGTTGACTGGAAGTGGTTGGCTGACCTGAAGTGAGGAATGAATCAAGGGCATGGAAGTGTTGACAGTAGACAACTGTTTACAGACTTTCTTTGAAACAAGTGGAGAAATTGAAAATCAGGCAATAGCTGGAGGAGGTGGTGAGGTTAAAAGGAATTTGTTTTAAAATAGGAGATGTCTGAATGGAAAGA
Source organism: Myotis daubentonii (assembly GCF_963259705.1). Lineage (NCBI taxonomy): Eukaryota > Metazoa > Chordata > Mammalia > Chiroptera > Vespertilionidae > Myotis > Myotis daubentonii. The sequence goes on along the minus strand of NC_081848.1, from coordinate 10,800,694 downwards.
GAGGGCATAACCCAAAGGGCAAAGACCTTGCAAAGAGAATTGAACAATGGGTGACAGAGGCATGTGAGAAAGGAAATGGGTGAAGAACCATTACAGTTTGTAGTTTGGTGATGTAATTAGATGAGGGAGGTGAACCCTCATGGATTCTACTTTCTCAGTTAAAGGGGAAGCAGAGTAGAGGGGTGAAAGGGTTTGGGAGGCTTGAGAGAAAAAAGAGTAGGCTTAGTACAAGAATATTATAGGATGTGTACCCATTAGAGAATCATTCCAATATTTGAAATATTGATATGATTAAAGAAGAGATGTTTTGTTTCAAGCAGAGAAGGGGGAACAGAGTGTTGTCCCTTCAGATTTTTTCCACACTATTGGGGCAGCCCCAGAGAAACCCCCAGGCTCTGACACACTCCATTTAAAACACCTGCCCTAGGGTAAATGCTCCTGGCTTCTCAACAGAGACTAAGCCATAATAAATTGCTATGATTCTATGAGTATGTGTATGTGTATAATCATGCCAACCCCTCCCAGGGATGACTTGTGTAACATAACTGAAATCTCCCATCACCCCACATCACTTTTAACTAAAATTTTATTACTACTGTTTATCTTCTCATCTTGAAGACATATAGAATTCCCAGTGGGAAAAAAAAAATCAGTTTCCAGAAGAGCTATTAACTTGTGAAACTTAGAAGCATTTAGGTTTTAGGTAACTTAAAGCAGGATGAATTCACACATGGGACCAAGGAGATGGCAGTACAGAAGAGAATCACTCAGAAAGCAAGTGGGAGAAGAACCATGGCCAAGTCCATCTACTTTGAGCCTTTGTAGTAGATTGAACTTGCTTTTTCTAAGCTATGGTCTACAGTCACAGGCCATGGCATGTTCTCAACCTACCTGTGCAGTGGCTCCTTCTCTTCTTGGGTCAACCTTATACACGTGAGAGGGAATGAGAGTGCAGGGCAAATTTTTAAAAAACAAAGATGATTGTGGGGATTGCATTAAATCTTTATATTGTTTTGGGTAAAATTTTAACTATGTTGATTCTTCCAATCCAGGGATATTTTTCCATTTCATTGTGTCTTTTCAATCTCTTTTAATAATTTTTTGTAATTTTCAGTATATAGGTCTTTCACATTCGTTGTTAAGTTTATTCCTCAGTATTTTATTCTTTTGGTTGTGATTGCAAAAGGAATTATTTTCTCCATTTCTTTTTCTGAAGTTTTGTGTTGATATACAGGAAGGCAATAGATTTTTGCACATTGATTTTAAAGAAATAGAATGAGAAATCATCAGGTTTATATGGAACCACAAAAGACCCAGAATAGCCAAAGTAATCCTGAAAAAAAAAAAAGAGCCATGCTGGAGGTATCATGCTACCTGACTTCAAAATATACCGTACTTCAGAGCTTCGATAATCAAAACAGCATGGTATTGGCAGAGAAACAGATACACAGATCAATGGAACAGAATAGAGAGCTCAGCTATAAAACCACACATATATGGACAGATAATTTTCGACAAAGGAGCCAGAAATGCACATTGAGTAAAGATAGTCTCTTCAATAAATGGTGCTGGGAAAACTGGAAGGCCACATGCAAGTGAATGAAACTGGAGTGCAGTTTGTCACAATGTACAAAAATCAATTCAAAATGGATCAAAGACTTAAACATAAGACCTGGAACTATAAGTCACATAGAAAAATATATAGGTGCCAAACTTATGGACCTGGGTGGTAGAGAACACTTTATGGACTTGACCCCAAAGGCAAGGAAGATAAAGGCAAAAATAAATGAGTGTGACTATATCAAACTGAAGAGCTTCTGCACAGCAAAAGGAATGGACAACAAAACAAATAGGCAGCCAATTGGATGGGAGATGATATTTGCAAACAGTAGCTCTGACAAAGGTTTAATGTCCAAAATATATAAAGAATTTGTAAAACTCAACACCAAACAAACAATTCAACCAAAAAGTGGGCAGAGGACCTGAAAATACACCTCTTCCAAGAAGACATACAAACAGCCAGTAGGTGTATGAAAAGGTGTTCAACCTCACTGGCAATCAGGGAAATGCAAATTAAAACTACAATAAGATACCACCTCACACCAGCAAGTGTTGGAGAGATTGTGGAAAAAAGGGAACCCTCATTCACTTCTGGTGGGAATGTAGGCTGGTACAATCACTATGGAAAGCAGTCTGGTGATTCCTCAAAAAATTAAAAATAGAGCTACCATATGACCCAACAACCCCACTCCAAAAAAACACAAAATCATTTATTCATGGTGTTCACGGTGGACAAGACTTGGAAACAGCCAAAGTGTCCTACAATAGAGGAAGGGGTAAAGAAGATGTGGTATATATACACAATGGGTAATAAACGGCCATAAGAAAGGATGAAATAGCATCATTGACAACAATATGGATGGACCTTGAGAACGTTATGCGAAGTGAAATAAGTCAGACAGAAAAAGCTAAGAACTATATGATTTTACTCATGTTGGATATAAAACTGGAACTTAGGTACACAAACAGCAGTGTGGTGGTTGCCAGAGGGAGGGGGGTGGGGGGAGAAAGGGTCCTAATATGAGGTGACAGGAGAAGATTTGACTTTGAGTGGTGGGCACATGGTCCTATATACAGATTTTGTAAACTAGTAATCCACCCATGAAATCTATATGTCCATGATGACTAATGTCACCCCAGTAAAATTTAATGAAAAAAAGATGATTGTGTTCTGTTTTTCCCTCCATAATCACGATTGATTTTCCACTTTAAATATAACTCAGCACATTTACTTGTGTCAGAAAAAGCCTAGAACATGGTGTTCTCAAAATTTTGGAATTATGTTTCTCAAAATTTTTATGCTAATTACTTATGCATGTGCCCGTGACACAACTCTACATGCTATGCAACTGTTGCTTTCAACAAAATCAGAATTAATGTATTTTTTCTGGAGATATGTTTTAATTATAAAAACATGGCCTTTCACAGTGACATTTCCTAATCTGTGAGAAAACCTATTATTTCTCAGAATTCATTCTAAATGAATTTAACATGTTCAAGTAAAGGGTCAGATCTGCCGTCTCCGCTGTCTTTGTACATAGTGGCTTGAATAGTGTGGAGGCTAAGAGAATGGGCTCTGGGGAACTCCCATGGGTGTGCGCACAGGCATTTCACTCTTCTGAAAAATGTGAATAATAAAATCACCTCTTTCACCAGGCTGTTGTGAAGATTTAATGAGTTAATATACCCCAGAAACCTCAGCTGTTGCCTGGTAAGCAGTAGCATGAGCTAGTTTAAACATACGAAGAAAGTACAGACCCTACTAGGAGGCCACTGCTTCTGAGTCAGGCTTCCAGAGATTAAAATCTTGGTGCTGAAAAGTCTTCCCTGTAATTGGAGGAATGCCTTGCTCTCGAAGCCTTGGCTGACTTATCCTTATTGGCTCAGAGGCCCTACTTTTTCTCTAAGCTTTAGTTTCTTCGTCTTTGCAGTAGAAACAGTCATCCTTCCCTCACAGGTCCGATGTGACAAGTCCATGGGATAATGTGTGGAAACTATGCCAGGCATCATAGATAAGGCTTGTTTAATAGTTGTCTTGGGTGCTTATATAATGTGCGTCCCTCCTTATTGCCAGCCAGATTCGTTCCCATCCTGACAGAGATGACTATCCTAGTAGTTATTTCTGACAGTTTGCTCAGTCCTCACGGTCTGGTGCACGTACAAGTCCCTGAATATTAGATCATTTTTGCAAAGAGGTGCATATTTTGCAACGAGTGAAAAATCAAGATCATGAAGCCATTATTTATATTATGATAATTACTCTCATTAATTATATCAACAGTGAGGCTCTGTTCTAAGTACATAAAATTTAACTCCTTAGGAGTAAGCCTTAGCTTATTCTTTGTTGGACGGCATAGTCGGGGAACCTGTTCAGCAAGCTGTGAAAACTTACTTATTAACGACAGCTTGTCAGCCTCTCTCCTGCAGGTGCATAGAGCCACCTCTCAGAGCACTGGAGTGAGTAAACAGGAATCGGGTTTATAACATACACAGAGGCCCTTGGCTCACTCACACAGGGCTAGTGTTTCCTGGGACCAGCTCGGTCTGGGTCATGCAGAAGTAGAGGAGAGTTGAAATATAGGAAAGTATTGAATGGAGGCATCTTTGTTAAATACAAAATAAGGATCCAATAGTATCTACCCTTTAAAATAAAAGAAAGTGTTTCATAGTTGATTCTGCAGTATGAAGCATGCTTTTGTGAGAAAGCGAAAATGAATTAACATGATTTTAATTTTTAAATATGTTCCATTGAAAACCCGCTTATAAAACTCCAGCGTGCTGATACACCTGTAAGTAAGCATGGTCTTGGCCAAAGACTGTCAGACTGTTTTAATATACAATGAATGCTTCTTTCTCTCGCACCTACGGCACCAGCTGTGTGTCTGTATAAATCACTGTTGCTTTAACAAGTTAGGGGGCCTGGGGAACATTTTAGGATTTCAGTATGAGCCCTGGTGGTTTGCCTAAGGGGCTTCTGAGAGATTAGTTGCAGTCCAAGTTAGTGCATCTGTTTTACGTCATAACATAAAGTGCATCCCAGGCTCAGTGGCAGCTGCAGCTTCTGAGGGGACTGCTCCCGGGAGAGACCCTGTGGATCTGTAACTGCGCGTGCCAGCAGACTTAAGGGAAAGTGCTTTCTTACCTCCTGGGCCTGCCTGGGACATGGGACACTCCAATCAATCATCTAGAAATTATAGATTTGGTTGATGGGGATACTAATAGTCTTTCATTGTTCGTCTTAATTAATTTGGGGATCCGAGGTTGTATGTTCTATTCTCTACTGTTCGGATCTAGGGCTGGTGAGCTGACTTTTATTTTTAAATCTCTGTATTTAGCATAAGTGGGCAACTCCAATAGACCCTATATAATTTGTGCTTTCTTTGCTGTATTCTGATAGGTGTATGTTACTGGTAAGCGGTACTTTGTTATAACAAATAGATTAGACTTCACGTGTATCATGGAGGCTTTTATTTAAATCATTCTTTGGTCAATTCTTAAAGTTAAAAGGATGCAACCTGTGATAGAAAATGAATGCACTTAAAAGCCCGGGTGTTCTCATTGGCTCGCAAACCATAGATGCATCTTACCTGGGCCAAGACTCATTTCCTCAGCTACAAAGTGGGGATGGTAATTTCCCATGAGGTTTGGTGAATATCAGTTGATGTAATTCTTGCAACAACACTTGGTAAACTCTCAATTTTGAGCTTTATGATTAAAGTTCTGATTCAGATCTTACCATTGAATTTTTATTTTGTATAAACTTGACATTTCTAACATCAAACTTTATCAGCATTAAAACTCTTCTCTTTCTTAATTCCTGTGGTTCCAAATCCAGTGTAAATTAATCCCCTGAACCTTAATTGAACTCCCTTTTTATTGCCTATTCAGATTTTCCTATATTACAAGGTTCTGTTAAAAATCTAGTCTCTTCATGAAATTTTCTGGTGACTCCAAAGTACATTGTCTGCTAACAGTCTTTGTTTGAAAAGGTACCATTTGCCGCTATGGATTACTATGTGCATTCCGCTCCAATTATCTGATTTGTCTTTCCTCCCTAACTTTAGCTTTTCAAGTTCCTTAAAGATAGCAGTATTTTCTAATTATTTGGTTTAACTTAATGAATTTTTTCTGTAGTTCTTTATCCCTTTGATGCACATGTTTACTTAAAGGCGCTAATGAACTTTTCTGGATGTGGAGGGGAGAACTTTGGATCAGTGAGTTCTCCAAGTGCTTACCCAGCTGAGTAATCATGCTGTTCGGACACCTCTTAGCCTCACTCATCCTCAAGGCTGGTGTGGCAGCCCTGGCTATTGGTCTGAGACTGTCCCACCTCTTCCCATCACTATTCCCTGCAAGTCCTTCCCAAAGCTGCCTTCTTTGTTGGAGTGGTTTGTCTGCCTTCCCTTCTCTCAGAGTAAAAGCAGCTGTTACTCAGGCATAGCTTCTCTCAAGTTGTAATATCTGGACAAGAAGTCCAAACTCAAGAATTTTAATTTTGGAATGCCATATTTTAAAAAGCATGCTATCCCTTATACTTCAGAAATCTCTCAGGTACTGCTTCTACGTATCTATGTTTTTTTCCCTTTGTGGTAATAAAGATCCTCAGTATGAAGAGATGAATTGAGTGCTGAGAAATAAATTGTTAAACAGTCAAAAAATAAGTGACATATTGAACCTCAGGGGGTATGTCTAGACACTTAGTTTATATAACTATCAACTATGAAGAACTTTCGGTATAAGGCAGAATAAACAGACAAAATTGTAATTGTTCATTTAGCTGTAATATGAGTTTGTAAAATTTTATATATGTATATATATGTGTGTGTATATATGTGTATATATATATTTATGTGTGTGTGTGTGTTAACTAAAAATGTACTGAGCACCTGCCGTGCACAAGAGCTTGTATCAGCTGCAGATAACACAGAGATAAACCCAGACTCAGGCCCTGCCCAAGGCCCTCACTCTATTCTCTATACTCATTTGAGGATAGTTGAGGCAGTTATCAGCATAGAAACCCAGTAAATTGATTAATTCTATGGAGGACAGAAGTGTCTTCCCCAAAAATGTGAAGCTTTGGTTTCCTTTAGATGGAAAATTAAGATTTCACCAAGCAGGTGTAAGATGTGAAAGGCCATAGTATATTCAGGGAATAAGTGATTCGGCATGCCTGGGACATCAAGTAGGGAAGAAACCACATCATGGATCATTATCATAAGTTATTCTAGGACTCCCTGCCTATTATTCCAAATGCAAACATTTTAGTTGTTTTTTAAATACATAATCGATACCTACATGTCGGGCACAGCACCAGGGCATGAACCAAGCCCCCAAATAGAAGCAGTTTCTTTGTGTGGGGCTAAAATATTCGAAAAGTTCCCAGTGGGCATCCTGAATCTATATCTTACTGACTCATTTTTCAGGAGAAGATAAGGCAGTGGTAAGGAAACACTGATCTGCGAGCAAATGGCTGCTTTTTGGATTCTTTGTGATCACAATAAGATAATTTAGGAGTAAATTTTGTTCTTTTGTGCTATGTGTAGGTACACTGAAAAGATGGAGGAAAAAAGGATGCTTAAGAACTGAGATACAAGAGAGGAACTGCTCTTGCGCTCTCTTTCTCTCTCTAAATCAACTGCATGATGAATGCTGCATTATAAGCCAACCACCACTAATTCTAACTCTGTGTTTATAATTTGTCCTTGCAGGATTTAGACACGATTTCTCCCATGACTTGGAGTCTGTTATAAGACCATTACTTGGCACATTACAGGGGACATTCTAATGATCTGTTGCTGATACTGAGGCATCTCTGTTTACATCCGGATCCAAACATAGGCCTTACTTTCCACTTCAGCAAAGTATTTTGTTTATGTGATATCCTTTAAGCCTTCTGCGCATGGGCCACGAAGTTTCAATCGCACTGTACGCGCGCGCCCGCATGTGGTATTTTGTGGAAGAGCCACACTCAAGGGGCCAAAGAGCCACATGTGGTTCACGAGCCACAGTTTGCTGACCACTGCTTTAAGGAATTGAGCAAGACCAGTATCTGAAAAAAGTTACTATTATTACAGTGTTTGGGTGATATGTTTACATACAGTTAATATTCTTTGGTCTGAATTCTACTATGTTTATTTCTAACTAAGGTTCCAGCAACATGGAGAGGAAAATGGAATCATTGAACATCTGTGCATTCCTAGTTATAAAACTTGTTATAAAACTGCCTTTCACATATATACTTAGTTCTAATCTATGTATAACAGCAGAATAGAGAAGAAGAATGGTCTCTTAAATATAAGTGTCATTGATTTTAAGATGTACCATCAATTTAATAGCAGCTTTGAAAGAAACAAAAAAAATCCAAAACATCTATGCCCCATGAAATGTACAACACTTTACTCTTTTGCCAAATGCACCCTAAAACGTGATGCTCTTCCAGGCTTTATGCATACACAGGTGTAAATGTAAAATATACAAGTGACCACTGTTTCCTCTCTTTCCATCATCTCTATCACCAAGACCTGTAGATTCTACTTACCAAAGATGCACTGCATCCGCGTTATCTTCACTACCACTTCTGTGTATGAACTGCCACAGTATCTGGCAGGGAAAGCATCAGGAGCTCCTAGTCTATCCCTCACTGCCACTGGGACCCTCTTGCCACATCTGTCACCAACCATACCAGACATTCATTATACACATGGAAGCCAGAGGAGTGATCATTCAAAAAGTGACCTCTTATAAATCAAATCATGTCATTCGCAACTTAAAACTCTACAGTGAACTTTCTTTTCCATAAAATTCAACCTCTTTATCATCTAAGACACACTAACTCAGTGGTTCTCAGTGGCTCAGGAAATCCTGTGACATCTTTCCAGGGGGTCCACAGGTCCAAATGCTTTTCATCATCATACTAAGATACTGGTTACTTGTCCTCCCTCATTCTCTCAAGTGTGTCCAGAGGAGGTTTCAGATGGCATGTGACCTGTGATATCCCAACACCTTGACTACAAAAGGAGATGTGAGAATCCAACAGTCTCCTATTAAGCAGGACAACAAATAGATTTGCAAACATATAAAACAATGTTCTTCTACAGGATTTTTGTTTTGTTTGAAAAATAGAGTTATTTCTCATATAATAAGTTATTTCTACGAGCAGATATGGGTTTATTATTGCTATTTTAAGGGAATTAATAATAATTTTTTAAATGCAGCCGATTATTAATTTCTCAAATAGTACATTCCCATAGATATAATACATATAAATAAAAGCTACATTGACTCTTCAGTAAGAGTATAAAAGCAACACAAATATCCGTCAGTGAGTAAATGGGTAAACAAATGGGTACATCCATACATGAGCTTCTTTAGCAATTAAAAGGAATAGCTAATGACACATGCTGCAGCTTGGAGAGGTGTCAAGGACATTGTGCTGAGAGAAACAGAAAGGAAATTTATATGACACAGTAACATTCTGAAGGTGAGAGAATTATAGGAAACATCAGTGGTTGTTAGAGATCAAATTAAAGGGGGGAAGGAGCACATTTGGTGATGGAAGAGTTGTGTATGATGGTGACTGTGGTTACACACATCTACACGTTATAAAACTTGATAGAAATATATAAAAAAGTGCAAACTTGCAAAATCTGAATAAGACCCGTATCTGAGTTAATAGTATTCTATTAACATTAATTTCCTTGTTTTAAAATGTACTATGGTTATATAAGGTATTATCAAAGCAGAAAACTGGGGAAGGGTACTATATTTATATGCCATAGTGTGTGTGTGTGTGTGTGTGTGTGTGTGTATATATATATATATATATATATATACACATACATATATAATATGTAATATTGTTATGTAAATTCTATATTACTAATATGTATATATACACATATATATATATTAATTTTCTTTATAGGGTTCAAAGGAGCTTGTAGAACAAAATGTTTTTGAGGCATTGTCATAAATAAATCTGCAACCTAGCTGGTTTGCCTCAGTGGACAGAGCGTTGGCCAGCAGACTGAGGGGTCCCAGGTTCGATTCCAGTCAAGGGCACGTGCCCAGGTTACAGGCTCAATCCCCAATAGGGGGCATGCAGGAGGCAGCCAATCAATGATTCTCTTTCATCATTGATGTTTCCACTTCTCCCTCCCTTTATTTTCCTCTCTGAAATCAATAAAAATATATTTTAAATAAAGCTGCCACCTGCCTGCCTTGCAGAACTTTCCCCCCTCTGCATATTACACTGCAACTGTACTCCTCTTCTTTTCCTTCATTGTACTACCTGAGGGCCTTTGTACCAGCCCTTACTTTCCCCTGAAAATAAGTTCCCCAGATCTCTTCCAGGCTGACTTGGTCCCATTATTCAACCTCAGCTTAAGCATCATTTCCTTAGAGCTTCCCTGACCATGCAATGGGAAGCAGTTTTTTGGCCATGCACTATTTTCTCTATTCTTTGATTCCACACCAACAATTCCCACCACCCAGCATTTCTTGTGTCTGTATCTGTTTGTTGTCCATGAGCTAGGCTGTGAGCTCTATGAGTACAGGCATCTTCTCTGAACATTCACTGATGTCCCCCAGTGCAGAGAAGAGTATGAAATATCATTGGAATTAAATACATTTTGGTTGAATGAATGCACTAATGCATACATATTCTTCACATCAAAGTTTGAGGCCCAACTTTCTTCACTTGCAGCATTTTCTATTGCTTTCAATGGACTCCTATTTCATTGCAGTGCTAGATTAGCGAGTGATTATTATGTAATTAAAGATACTAATTTAAGTTATCTGACACTCCTAACAAGAAAATTTAACAGCTTCTATGCAACAATAAATTCACACAGCTCAGTTCACGCTTGCCTGGTTAGTCTTACCGTAGGTGAGTCACAACTCACACATCTGGTGTCAGGCAAGTTTCTCTTGATGCCGGCTATAAAGAACACAACCTTGGAAACATTAAATTTTGAGACATGGTGCATCTCAAATTGATTCACTGTAGTCATTGTTAGTTGAGCTTCAGTGAATTAGAAGACACTGACCTGCTGTTTCTTATGATATTCCCTGACACATGCTCTTCTTTTACTTAACATTTTCACCCAGGGAAGGATTATGGAAGTTACCTTCTCCCACACCAGTTAATTTCCTGAGAACACTTAGATTTGAGTAGCACGAAGCAAACCATAGAAAAATATGGTTTCTGAGAAAGACAGAAAGAAAAATGATTTTAAGCTTATCATTAATAGAAGTATCAGTGTTATTAGTATTATTTCAAATCTTAACACTATTGAAGAGAATGCAAACCCAGAGGTAGGGTTATGAGATTCAGCCAATAAAAGTCCAGGACACCCAGACTATATTAGTCAGGGTTCTCCAGAAAAACAGAACCAATAGATTGTTTGTACAAATATCATGAGATTCATTATAAGGAATTGGCGCACATGATTGTGAAAGCTGAGAAGCCCCAAGATCCGCAGTCAGCAAGCTGGAGACAGGAATGCCAATGGTGGAGTTCTTTATAATGAATCTCATTATATTTGTATATGCAATCTATTGTTTCTGTAGGAATGCCAATGGTGGAGTTCCAGGCTGAGTCCAAAGGCCTGACATCCAAGAAGGACCTACTTTTCAGTTGGAGTCTGAAGGCAGGAAAATACCAATGCTTTCAGCTGGAAGACAAGTGAAGACCAAATGCCTTCAGCTCAAAGGCAATCAAGCAAGAGGAACTCCTGATTACTAGCTAGAATGTCAGCCTTTTTGTTCTATTCAGGCCTCCAACTGACTGGCTGAGGGCTACCCACATGAGGGAGGACATTCTGCTTTGCTTAGTCTACAGACTCAGTTGTAATCTCTTCTAAACACAGCTTCACAGATATACCCACCATAATATTTGACCAAATAAGTGGGTACCCCAGAGCCTAGTGAAGTTGATACATGAAATGAGCAATCACACAGACTAATTTAAATTTCAGATAAACAACGAGTACTTGTTAGTATAACTATGTAAATGTAATATTTGGGACATGCTTGAAGTAAATAATTATTATTTACTTACGTGAAATTCAAATTTAACTGTCTTGTGTTTTATATAGCAACTAGGGGCCCGGTGCACGAAATTCGTGCACTGGGTGTGTGTGGGGGGGGGGGGAGTGTCCCTCAGCCCAGCCTGCCCCCTCTCACATACTGGGAGCCTTCAGGCGTTGACCCCCATCACCCTCCAATTGCAGGATCGGCCCCTTGCCCAGGCCTGACGCCTCTGACAGAGGCGTCAGGCCTGGGCAGGGGACCCTCATTTCCCCCCATCACTGGTTCTGCCCCTAGCCCAGGCCTGATGCCTCAGCCAGAGGCGTAGACCCCCATCACTCTCCGATCACCTGATCGGCCTCTTGCCCAGGCCTGACGCCTCCGCCAGAGGTGTCAGGCTTGGACAGGGGACCCCCATCTCCCCCCGATCACTGGCTCTGGACCCTGCCCCGGCCTGAGGCCTCTGGCCCAGGAATCATGCCTGGGCAGGGGACCCCCATCTCCCTCTGATCGCTTGCTCCACCCCCCGCCCAAGCCTGACACCTCTGACCCAGGCTTCAGGCCTGGGCAAGGGGACCATCATATCCCCCCAATCCCCGGCTCCGCCCCCCACCCAGGCCTGATGCCTCGGCCAGAGGAGTTGACCCTCATCACCCTCCGATCACCAATCACTGGATCGGCCCCTTGACCAGGCCTGAGGCCTCCAGCAGAGGTGTCAGGCCTGGGCAGGGGACCCCCAGCTCCCCACGGTTGAAGGCTCCGCCCCTGCCCAGGCCTAACGCCTCTGGCTGAGGGGTCCGGCTCGGGCAGCGGGGACCCGCAGCTGCAGCGGCCCCGCGATCGTGGGCTTCGCTTTAGGCCCAGGCAAGGGACCCCTAGCTCCCGGGACTGCCAGCTTCGACCGTGCCCAGCTCCCATCGCTGGCTCCACCCCTACTTCCTGCTATCACTGGCCAGGGCGGCAAAGGCGCCTGATTCTCCAATCACGGCTGGGGGGCAGGGCAAAGGCGGCCCCAGGGCCGCCTTTGCCCTGCCCCCCAGCTCTCAGCTCCCCCCTGGGTTTCCGATCACTGTCAGTGGCAGGGGGCTTCTTTCTGCTTTCCCTTTTGCCTCCCTGCATTGTGCCTACATATGCAAATTAGCCGCCATCTTGTTGGCAGTTAACTGCCAATCTTAGTTGGCAGTTAACTGCCAATCTTAGTTGGCAGTTAACTGCCAATCATAGGTGGCAGTTAATTTGCATATAGCCCTGATTAGCCAATGAAAAGGGTATCGTCGTACACCAATTACCATTTTTCTCTTTTATTAGTGTTGATATTGCCCAGAGGATACAGATTACCTGATGCTCATTCTCAAAGTGAGGTGGACTGACTTATCTGACTAGCAGCATCTCAGTAAATAAATGAAGCTCAGAATAATGTGATGGAACCGCTTCACAGTCAATGTTTTGCTAGAAGTGTGAGGATATGTTTTAAGATTTTAAAGTCTTCCGAGATTTTGACATATACATGCTCTAATTAAATCAACATGATCCAGTTTTTCTATCCTGGGACAATGACATATTTTGTTTGGTATCCAGATTGTTTGAAAGCATAGAGGACAAATTGTCTGTGCAATTAGCAATTGGATAATTTGATACTTTTGTGATATCAGGAAATATAGTGGTATTAAAGTGAGTTGTGGAGTAGAAGTAAGTGATCAGGGCTCAGGAGAATGAAAGATAATGGCACTTCTGCTTATTGTGGAATGTGTCATTTCTTAGAGTGTCCCCCAAAATCTTCACAGCCCTGGCTGGTGTGCAGTGTTGCTCAGTGGGTTGCACATAGTCCTGTGCACTGGAAAGTTTCAAGTTCCAGTCTGAGTAGGGCACATGGCTGGGTTTCAGGCTCCATCCTGGGTACAGGGCGAGCAGGAGGCAGCCAATCAATGTTTCACCCTCACATCAAGGTTTCTCTCACTCCCTCTCTCTCCCACCCTCTTGTCTCTCTAAAAATCACTAAGAAGAAGATGATGATGATTAAAACTTACTCAGCTTCTTAGCAGAGTTTCTCCTCTCTAAATAGAAGGAAAAAAAAGAACCTTCACAGACAATTTTTGAATAATGCTTTTGTCTCTGATAAACCAGGTACTTTAAACTGTATTTAAAATGCTGCTCCTGCACATTCTTGTAGCTTCTCAACACTTTGGCTCAGGTCAAATATTTTGTCTGCAAACCACTATCTATTGTTTGTTCCGCTTCTCCTTGCCGGTCATTAAAAAATGACCAAGAAGCTGAAATCCTTTTTGAAAACTTTATATCATTCTTTATTATTAAACTTTTAAAATTTTCATGGATTTTATTTTCTATTAGCAATATAAATATAAATTAATATAAAACCAATACTTTATATGGACAAGTTATAGCAACCTGAAATACACAGGATGATGACTAACAAAAAGAAAATGTTTACAGTCAACCACAACGAGTATATTTGTATTAAAATACATTGGTAGGATGTTTCTAAAACCTTTTTGTGTTTTAATTAGCCACAATGGTACAAATAAGCTTAAAACTTAGTGTTTTGAACTGATCTTTAAAAGAGATGAACCAAAATTCAACCATGCAAATTCTGAACAAAAGTCACTGGTATTTTGGTAACAAAAAGAAAGGAAGGAAGGAAGGAAGGAAGGAAGGAAGGAAGGAAGGAAGGAAGGAAGGAAGGAAGGAAGGAAGGAAGGAAGGAAGGAAGGGAGAAAGAAAAGGAAGGGAAGGGAAGGGAAGGGAAGGGAAGGGAAGGGAAGGGAAGGGAAGGGAAGGGAAGGGAAGGGAAGGGAAGGGAAATCATGACTATAACCTAGAATCTGCATGGTAAAAAATACAACCAAATTCAGAAACTAATACTTTTATTGGAACTTCCTTAAAGGCCAATTTCAGAATGGCCTTTGAAAGTAAAATTCACATAATGGGAGATTATTGAAAGCCTGGAAAAGGTTGAAACTCTTCCAGGTCAAAAAGAGGTAGTCACTCAGAAAACCACCCTTATCTAACTTCATCAGAGAATGTGCCTAAAAATTAGTTGAGAGTTTGAGGTTTTTGCCCTTGTAAATATATGATTTTAGAGCAGTGAAAGTTAACCCTTTAGTGGACTTTGCAAATATTCCATTTAAATTTTATATTGCCCTATAGACAAGCACACGGGAAAAAGTTTAGCAATAATTGACATCTCCGTAAAAAGCAAAACTTTATGAATTCAATAGACTGCATCAAGGTCATTGCTGCCTCTATTAAGAATTAACTACCATAGCCCTGGCCTGTGTGACTCAGTTGGTTAGAGCATTGTCCTGTACACAGGCAGGTTGCAGGTTTAATTCCCCATCGGGGCACATACCCAGGTTGTGGGTTCCATCCCCAGTCGGGACACATATTGGAGGGACACATATTGGAGGCAATCAATCGATGTTTCTTTCTTTCTTTCTTTCTTTCTTTCTTTCTTTCTTTCTTTCTTTCTTTCTTTCTTTCTTTCTTTCTTTCTCTCCTCTCTCCCTCTCTCTCCTCTCTCCCTCTCTCCCTCTCTCCCTCTTTCCCTCTCTCCTCTCTCCTCTCTCCTCTCTCCTTCCTTTCTATAAAAATCAGTAAACATATCCTCCAGTGAGAATTTTTTTAAAAAAAAGAAGAAAGAATTAACAGACTTAAAAACTGTGGCCCATGGTTCTCTCATTGTTTGCAATGGGATGGTTTAAAAGTATTTTTATAAAATCAAATGCTTCAGATACCTATTATTTTAGACAAATTTGTGATGAATTGCAAGATAAATTCAAAAGCATATTCTATGAATATATATATATATATATATATATATATATATATATATATATATATGAGAAAGGTAGCTAAAATTTTCAAATTGGGTTTGAATTGTGGCTTTTTTACAGCAATATTCTTATCAACAGCTGTAGTTCCAAAACCAGACTGGTTTGTTTTGTTTTGTACTGTTTCTATCAACATTACTGTAATAAAAATAAAATTCTGTTTGGGTGAAGAGAGTTTTCATATGGACCATGTATTCTTTGTGACTCTCAATATGTTTGGATCTAACAGAGATTATACGTTTCCTGGTGAAAGCAAAATAGCTTTTGATGACTGTTTTTCCAAGACATTAAAAGGCAAGCTGAATAGTGATTCATCTGTCACATAAAACAAGAAGAATGAATTTTCTCTTAATAGTAGCTTGAAAATATAACTCCACCAGCTTATTATTAGGACTGCACGGGGTGGGGAAAAGTAGGTTTACAGTTGTTTATGTAGAAAGTAATACAATAATTAATAAATAATAATACAAGAATAGCATCTGTGTTTCACATACTCACAACTGTAAACCTACTTTTGCCCTTCCCGTATATACCTCTTTTCAGGTATTACCTTGACCTACTTCATGAAGAAGTAAAAAATATTTTCCATCTGTATCCACTTGTATATTATTAATATATTGTACATATCAAAACAATTCAAAATTTAGTGGTTTGAATATACGGAAATTTATATCTATTTTTGTAGTTCGGGGTGGTTTAGTTGGACAATTTTTACTCTAATTCCTTTATGAAATTGCAGTTAGGATACCAGCTAGGGCTACAGTGACCTGCAGTTACCTGAGGCTGGGATCTGTTTCCACACTGACTCACTCCCATAACTGGCAAGTTGGTGCAGCCTTTGACTGGAGGCCTCTGTGTTCCCCATATGGGCTTCTGCACAGGCATGCTGACCTGTCCCCGTGACATGGCAGCTGGTTTCCCCTACATTGAGCCATCCAAGAGGCCAGCATGGATGCTGCAATGTCATTAATGGCACATTTTCAGAAGTCACCATCACATCTTCAATATCTGTTTGTCATACAGCTCACCTTTATTTGATGGGTGAGGGTGCTACACAGAGGAGTAAACAAGGATCATGGTGGAGGGGCATTGTGGAGACTGACTGCTCCAACACGTCAGAGTGTATTTATGAAATACTCTGA
Organism: Myotis daubentonii; assembly: GCF_963259705.1. Classification (NCBI taxonomy): domain Eukaryota; kingdom Metazoa; phylum Chordata; class Mammalia; order Chiroptera; family Vespertilionidae; genus Myotis; species Myotis daubentonii. Next base: position 10,784,115 of record NC_081848.1, on the reverse strand, counting down.
TACCAACATGGAGACAAGACATTTCTAGGCGCTAGAACTGATATGCAGCCAATGTCAAATCTTTTCCATTCAGCTCAATTTCCAGACATTTTAGACATAGTGCAAGTATATCTTCTTGCACAATAACCAAAATGATGCCATAATTTCCGTTTGTTTTCCAGAAGGTATTTAAGCCATCATTTTAATATTAAGACATAATTGATCTATTATGGAGTCAAATTCAAATGTTAAATGAGATTTCTATGAGACTTCAAAAAGAGATCAGATTTAGGTTATGCTGCCTAGACATTTACTCTCCTATCGCTTTAAAAATTGCTTGGTATGGGAGTTTGAAAGGCACTTTCTGCTAGGAAAGTATTTCTTTTAGCCAACTTGGCTGCATAACTAATTGTAAATATCTAAGATTAAAAGGAACAGTGTCAGCCCAGCCTGTGTGGCTCAGTTAGTTGAGTATCCTCCCATGGACCAGGAGGTCACGGTTTGATTCCTGGTCATGGCATATGCCCAGGGCTGAATCCCAGTCAGTGGTGGTGGTGGTGGTGGCGGGGGGGGGGGGGGGGGGAGGGGCGGGGGGGCGGGGGGGATGCAGGAAACAGCCAATCCATGTTTCTCTCTCAGTACTGATGTTTCTGTCTCGCTCTTCATCTCCCTTTCTCTCTCTGAAATCAATAAAACATATTTTTAAAAAGTGCAATATCACACTAAAGTATGCTTTATTAGTGTTTAAGTCTTGAATATGTTCCTTATAAATCTTGTCTTTTTTAATCTGTTATTCTATATCAAGTAGCTTAAGGTTTTCTTATTCACCTCCCATCCACATATGTCTAAATTTTTTCCATATTTTAAAACCAAGATTATTTATCTTCAACAGTCTTTCATACTACCTTCATAACTTCTCTTGCCTACCAATTCCTGGCCACCCTGGTGGGGTGAGCACCATGGAATGGATGGGTTGTGGAGAGAGAGAGAGGTTAGTGATAAGTTAAAAGTAGCAACAGTCTTGTCTGAAATCTCTCCATAGAGTTTATTCTACTACTTTCATGTCAGTTACTGACATCCATCAAATGTCATGGTCACACATGAAAGACTCTGTCATGATTTGTTGAATGAATGTGAATGAAATAAATGTGTGCTCAATAAGTAACTTACTCGTAGTTGTTATCTTACTGTGTAAGCCGTCATGATAGGAAGGCTAGGCATTTCATGCCCATGCTTTTCTGAGGAAGAGAAAACTCACACATTAAAAAGTTCAACTCTGCAATTTGTCATTCATGGATCTTAGTTTAGCATGTAATTGGTTTTAATACATTGAAGATTTGCTACTTTGGTTGTTTATTTTCATATAACCTTCAACATTATTGCTTTTATTGACTGAAATATTAATCATATCATTATATTTTTGAAGATCACTCACAGTTATTTTTTATAGAACTTGTTGCTTGTACCACCCATTTATCTGTTACATTGAATACTTCCTTGAATAACTATTTGTTTCACAATTAAACCATAAGATTTTATAAGACAATGCTATTCAGCAGACTCCCTGCAGCACCAAATACAGTATCTTTGTATTGATTAATTTGTGCATGTTATGAACTACCAAACTAGTTTATTTTGTAGACTCACTAGTCTATAAGCTTCTTTGGGGCTCAACATTATATTCTTGGCTTCTAATACAGTGCCTGAATAGAGAAGAGATTTATAAATATGTATTCAATTAACAAATGAATTCAATGGATCATACATAATAACTGAAGTACTGAATGAATGCCATCTATGCTTTTAAAGTAACAATGTATGGACTGTAGTTCAAATCTGGTGGGGCGTCTTTTTTTGGCTTATTCATTGTTGATAAGCACATACAACATAACTTACTATCTTCTTGGTAACATCAAAAGACTGGAGTGGCAAAGGCCAAGGAGGTAATGGACTGCAGTCTTTGGAAATTCTGCCTTCAGGTCAGAGCAGTGCTAAAATGGACTTTAATGATTTTGATTTTAGAAGTCCCCCGCTTGCCCATCATAGAGCACACAATGCCAATCCTCCTTTCACTTCATTGAATTCCAGTTACTAGACTGAGCAACTCCTCCGGCTTTCTACCCACTTTGTATGCATAGGCAGTAATACTGCCAGCACCATTATCTTTTAATTCAAAGACTAGGACATGGACTTCAGAGCATGTAGGAAATGTACACATTTATAGAGGCTTATCATTCTGCTCAGAAATGAAAGCTTATAATATGCATTTATGCCATAAATCATGTTTTCAGCCCTCTTTTTTATATCCTTGCCATTAGTAATTCATTAAGGAATGTGGTAATGTGTATTTGGGCAAAGATTAATTTTTCAGATTTCAACTACCTTATTGCTATTCATTTGCTGGGAAAACTGGATATTGAATTCAGGAAAGAAATTGTAGATAGAAATTGAAAGTTCCCCTTAGTCTGTAATGAGCATATCGGTTGAAGAATTCAGGATAATTTTAGAGGGAGAGTGAGGTGCCAAATAGACTTATTACGTTCCATAGATCCTTCTTGAGTAAATGCTGTCACTTACACATTTTACAAAGGTTACTAAAGATAGGAAGGTACTAAGACATTCTACTTATTTTACTTGTTGAGTAGTGGAGCATGCTTTATTCAGCTATATATTGGTTTGAATTCACTGAGTTTTTGTTTTAGATTTTCAGATCTGTGTTTGACATTGTCAGAAGTGAGAAAAATTAAATTATTCTATCTACTAATGTGAAAAGGCAACTTAACCAATTATTTTTAAGCAATATTCAAAGTAGACCTTGAAAAGCATCAAATGAAAAAAATATTTCATTTGCCAAATTGCTAACTAAAAGCTTTCTTAAGCTACAAGTAAACCTAGATAATGTTAAATCTTACATTTACTTGGGAAACATATATAAAGTATACAAAATGAATAAATAATATGACTTTTCATAATATTTCTGCCCTCATTGGTAAGCAGTTGACTGCCTAATCAATAAATACTTATACTAGGGAAATAATCATTTATATTTAAAGCCATTTTTATCAAAATACAATCAACTTGTTAAAATGAAATAATATTTTATTGGACCACTTCCAAAATAAACATGAATACATATTGATAAGTCCCCATTCACATACTCAGAAACATTTTGGATGAAACCTTACTAGAGTTTCAGGTTGAGGAGCTAAACCACACATAATACAGAAAAAAAAAAGAAATTCAAGTTAAATCCACAATGAGATATCACCTGACACCTGTTAGAATATCATCAATAAATCAATAAACAAGTGTTGGAGAGGAGAAAAAGGAATCCTCATGCACTGTTGGTGGGAATACAGATTGGTTCAGCCACTGTGAAGAACAGTATGGAGGCTCTTCAAAAAATTAAAAATAGAACTACCTTATGACCCAGAAATACTACTTCTGGGTATTTATCAAAAGAAAATCCAAAACACTAATTCAGAAAGCTATATGCACCCCCATAGTCATTGTAGCTAAAATATGAAAACAACCTAAGTGCCCATCAATAGATAAAGGGATAAAGATTTGATACATATATTGGTTAAAGATTTGGTACCTATACACAATGGAATAATACTCAGCCATAAGAAAGACTGAAATCTCACCATTTGTAACACCATGGATGAACCTAGAGGTCATTATGCTAAGTTAAATAAGTCAGACAGGGAAAAACAAATACCATATGATTCCATTTATATGTGGAATTTAAAGAGCAAAATAAATGAACATAAAAAATGGAAACAGACTGATAGATACAGAAAACAAACTGATGGTTGCCAAAGGGGGTTGGGGAACAGAGTAAAAAGGGGGAAAGGATTGAGAAGTACAAATTGGTAGTTACAACATAGTCACAAGGATATAAGTCCAGCATAGAGAATACAGTCCGTAATATTGTAATAACTATGTTTAATTCCTGGAGGATGCTAGAATTATTTGGGGGGGGGGCACTTTGTAAATTATATAAATGTCTAACCACTCCGCCATTAAAATATCAAATAATATTGAGTGTCAACTGAAATTTAAGTAAATAAATCTGCAAACAAGCAAAAAGGAAACACACACACACTCTTTATTAAAATAGATGGTAATATTCCAAAGAGAGAGCAGACATTCACTAAAATGATAGGGCCGTGAAGGCATAGTACATCTTTACTTTGTGTGCTCAACAAGTGGTCATATAAGAGGGATGGTGGCGAGTGCTGTAATAAAGTCCTTTGGAAGTTGTGATGGTTCTATCTGTGTGTGGTTAGGCGGTAGAAGCAATCATATCCTACATCAGTGGTCCGCCAAACAGGGCATGAGGCTGTGGAAATAAATCACCTTGAAAATCTACTATGCCTACTCTATCTGTAAAATGATTAAAATACCTTTAAAGTTCTTGTGAGGATGGTAAGGATATATTCACACTTTGAAATACCTCCCAGGCTATCTCTCTTAATGGGTAAGTTTGGTTTTCACTCCTATATCTTTGAAATCATATGGCCCCAGAGAGAGAGGAGGGAAAACACCCCTTTGGGAAGGAGGCATACAGGAGAGAGCTCCTGTAAGACATTGTCTGATTCAGGGAGAGTGGGAGAAAGTGATAGGGTAAGGGAGTGAGTAAGGAAGAGAAGCTGGGCCGGGTGGCTTACTGGTTGAGTATTGGTTGACCTATGAAACAGGAGGTCATGGTTTGATTCCCAGTCATGGCACATGCCTGGGTTGTGGCTTGATCCCTAGTAAGTGGTGTTCAGGAGGCAGCCGAATAATGATTCCATCATTAATGTTTCTATCTCTCTCTCTCTCTCCCTCTCTCTTCCTCTATGAAATCAATAAAAATATATTTACAAAGAAAAAAAGAAAGAAAGAGGAGGTGGGAAACCATCAGATTAGAGACAGCCTTGAGAGAAAAGGAGAAAGCTGAGAACTTGGTACCAGGGGCTTGTTTCCCAGGTCACAATGTTCATAGATATGCTACCCTTTCAGAGAGATGCTGTCCAGCAGGTCTCAAAGCGATAGTGAAGCACTACTGGAATGATGTCCATTTTGAGCCTGCGTCTATGCTTTTGGTTAGGTGATTCACATGTTTTGTGCCCTTGATGCAAAAGTTCCCCATCACACAGCCACAACTCCTTCCCCTGGCCACGGATAGAAGGTCCTGTGTAGTGTATTGGCCAACTAGTGCAAACCTGTGGTCAGAGGAGGAGGTCACCCAGACTTAGAGACTAAAAGACAATGGCAGTTCCCAAAGTCCCCAGCAGCACACGCAAACCTGTGTGAAATAGGCCACAGAGAACCAATGGCATCACCAGCATGCGCCCCGTGACCAAGGCTCAAAGACAAGAGGGGCCAGGCGGCATGTCTATAGAGACCATGGGACAGCACGGAGCAGCCCCCAACTTGCTCTTGAAGGAGAGGGCGTGGAGAGGACACAAAAACATTGTTAGGGCATCTAAACTTTGAATTAATTGAACATTTACCTATGATAGGTTGATTAGAACAAAATGGTGCTCTTACAAACACTGAAATACGTTTATCTAACAGAAGTATTTCCCCCTGCTATCCTTGGGATGGGGAATCGTAAGAAAATCTGGAACAGTTACAGAGAAGGAGAGAAACTACATTAGTTTGTAAAGTCATGCACACTGGAAGTAAGTTTTATTTCTCTATACATTTCAGTGCTAATCTCTGGACTTCCGCACTTGGGCATCCCACAGGCATGTCAAAAACCCTACATTTAGCAGTGAACTCATTAGTTCTCACTTACCTCTCCAATCCCCACTTACTCTGCTGTGTTCTTTTGGGGAAAATGATACCTAGTTACCCAAACCAGAGTTTTTATAAAACTATTTTTTTAATTCCTTCCCATCTCCCTTTCTTAAAGATTTAATTTTTTATATATATATTTTATTGATTTTTCACAGAGAGGAAGGGAGAGAGCTAGAGAGAGTTAGAAACATCAATGAGAGAGAAACATCGATCAGCCGCCTCCTGCACATCCCCCACCGGGGATGTACCCGCAACCCAGGTACATGCCCTTGACCGGAATCGAACCCGGGACCTCTCAGTCCACAGGCTGACGCTCTATCCACTGAGCCAAACCAGTTTTGGCCCATCTCCCTTTCTTAATTTATTCCCTGTCCTCACTTACACAGCCTTATATCCGGCCCACATCATCTCTTATGTGGTTGTCCTCAGGACCCTCTTCTTGGCCCGTCGCCTCCCTGAGATCCATCACCCACAGAGCTGTAGAGTGTTACAAATAGCTTTTCAAGTGTAGATCTATTTTGTTTGCTCCTCCTTTAAAAATCTCTCTACAACAGCCCTAGAGAATCGCTATATTCCTAAGTGGTGCTACATTGGGCCTTTTAGAGCAAATACATCAGAGTACCTACGAGTGCACCACCTTGGATTGATAGTTTTTAAAGCCTCCTTGAAGATTTCAGTGTGATGCATCCTTAAGAAAAATGAACTAGGTCATCCAAAATAAGTTTGTATTTTTCAAAGATGAATCTGACATGAAAAACACAACATTTAAAAATTCTTATAGGACACTGCAGAGCCCTGGGACTTGTTTTTGCAAGAAGCTGGAGAAACAATTGCATCCTCTGATGGGAAATAACACACAGCATCCTAAGCAGCAGCAGCATAAATAAAAATAGTCCGGGAATATTTTACTGGTGGGTGCAGAGAGCACAGAGCTATTAGGGGAAGTCCTGTCAAGAGGCCTTTAAATAATCTAGGTGTTCAGTGCTACTGGGTCAGCTAGAGGAGGCACAGAGAAACCATCCTGGAGCTAGTCTAGAAGAGAAAGCATCACAGCACCTGTCAGTCAGTGTGGCAGAGGCACCTGCAGATATAAAGGCTGCACAACAGAGAGGGGCAGGTGGTAGGCAACTTGACTTGGGGACATATACCGCGGTGTTTAAAGTATCAAAATTATTGTACCACATAAGTACAGTCTCATATTATGGTAACAACTGGAAGAAAATGAGGGAGTATTCCTCAGACTTAGCATGAATTTTTTTTTTAAAAAAACTGAACATTTTAATGGTTAATTCAAATAGTATATTTGCCAAAGTATATTCTGCTTATAAAGCCAACTACAGCTAGTGGTTCATTAGAGTGATGAAGTTTTGCAAATTCATCAATAGCATACTTCACTTAATTATGTGTGTGTGAGAAGAAATGGCCGAGGTGTGAGGATTATTTAAGAGCAAATTATAGGAGCCTCTGTGACCAGGGACATTTTATCTCAGCCATATTTGCAAGCTGCATTTTCATTTTACCACATCACAAATCATCACCCTGGGCCATGAAGAGAAAGTTAGATGGTTATTAATATATATTACACTAGAGGCCCAGTGCATGAACTCATGCACAGGTGGGTCCCATGGCCTCACTGGTGATTGGGGGAGGGGCGGCTGACTGGGGGGAGGGGCCTCAGGAGGTTGGCCAGGGAGGGACTGTGGTAGGTTGGCCAGCTAGGGGAAGAGACAGCGGGAGGCTGGCCAGCCATGGGAGGTTGGCTGTGGGAGGGCACTGACCACCAGGGGGCAGCTCCTGCGTTGAGCTTCTGCCCCCTGGCGGTCAGTGTGTGTCATAGCAACTGGTCATTTGGTCACTTAGGCTTTCATATATATAGATATTGTAGTCCATATATAGACTGTTTTTACTTTCAAATCATGTATTTTTTTAAATAATGGAATAAGAACTTATCCATCACACAAAACAAGAGGTAGAAGTTTTATAATGACCTACATTGAATTATACAATTTCCTCATCCACCTATTTATTCCAACCCAAGATAAACAGCATTTTCAACCTCCTGCTCATCATTGCCTTGCTTTCATTTTTTATATAATTTTGGTTCAAGTTTCTAATTATATAAAACAGATATGGCACTGTGTATAATCTTTTTCACCATATTGTTGCCTGCTCCTTTAGAAATTTATTCTACTCTTCTTGATTGGTTGCATGCCACAGGTGTATCACACTTCTTCATAATCAGCCTTGATACCTGCTTGGCTTCACAAGTATATTTATGGTTCCTTACTTGATATGTAAATTTATAATCTCATTATCAAGGTCCATGTAAAGAGCTCTGTTGGACATAGCAGAGCATTTCAAGATCTTGACACCAAGAAACATTTTAAAATATGTCCTTAAAGGAAATTATAGGTACTTTGTATCAATTGTCTATTGCTATAATAAAATAAATTACCTTAAAATTGAAATTCTCACAAGATCACAGGTCGCCTGGATGCTTCCTCTTATTAGAGCTGACTTGACTGTTCTCAGGCTGGTATCTGTGGCCAGATGATGGGTTGCCTGGAACTGGTTGGTCTAGGACAGCCATGGGCAAACTACAGCCCGCGGGCCGGATCCGGCCCGTTTGAAATGAATAAAACTAAAAAAAAAAAAAAAAAAAAAAAAAAAGACCATACCCTTTTATGTAATGATGTTTACTTTGAATTTATATTAGTTCACACAAACACTCCATCCATGCTTTTGTTCCGGCCCTCCGGTCCAGTTTAAGAACCCATTGTGGCCCTCGAGTCAAAAAGTTTGCCCACCCCTGGTCTAGGACCAACTTAGCTGGGCCCACAGAACTCATCATTATGCAAAATTGCCCAGGCTCGTCATGGTAGTAATAGAAGTCCAAAAGAGGAAATTGAAATGTGCAATTATTTTTCATGCCTTTGCTATGTTAAGTTTGGTATTGGCCCCTTGGCCAAAGCAAGAGCCACTGGGAGAGGGGTGCACTAAGGAAAAGTGTGGATAAGATTAATGCAATCAGTCTGCCACAGGTGTTTTTTCTTAATCAAATGTTAAGTCTAAAACTACTTTCTATTCATGCTATGATTGAGCAAATAAGGAAGTATCATGGCAATGGGAGCCAGGTTTCTCACTTGTGAAGAAAGGAGTTACCAACATAGAAAAAAGAAAGGACAGAAAAAATCCCATGGTTTTGTATCTGTATTTGAGGAATCAGTGTGAACTAATGGCTTGTAATATAGATAGCTGGATACATATTTTTCCTTGCTCTTCTTTCTGAAAAAGCCTAGAATTCATGACACTGTAATAGGCATAAACACATGTCTACATATCATTCTCTGCTAAAAGGACCAGGTCTCCTTAGAGAAATGGCTGATTCCAGAGCTGGGGCAGAGAAAGTCTAAAATAATCCTGGAAAACCTTATATGTCAAAAGGTAAGGAAGTGTTCAGAGAATGATGGGTACATGTCAAAAGGACACAGGGGTTCCCACTGCCCAAATCTGGGATTATATCAATGTCAAAATTATGATATTGGAGGAATTACTATTAAATGAAATTAGAATTTGTGAGCCTATTTGAAAAAGCTCCCATTTCAGTAGAAAGCCATCTGATAAGTGTTGAAGGAATGATGGAGTTAGAAAACCACCATTTGTCAGCCCTTATCATAATAACTGATTCAGACAAAAAAATAAAAATAAGCGGATGCTGAAAGAAATGAGTGAATGTTTAACAATACTTAGTTTTAAAATATACCTTAATGAGCTATATACTAATCGTCAAAGGTACGGTGATCATTTTAAAGTGGAAAAACAAGGCAGACATCACTTAAACCAAATACTAAAAAGTAAGGTTGTCAGTTGTGGGTCTAATTGACAGTGAAGGCTTCCTGATAAGGATGCATCCGAAAGGACACAGCACTTCTTCGGATTCCTGCCAAAGTTCACGGACTGAAACTAATCATGGGAAACATCAGACAAACCCAAACGGATGCTTCTTCTGAAAATTAATTGGCCTGTGCTCTTCAAAGATGTGTCAGTGTCATGAAAGAAAGGGCTTGGAAACTATTTCAGATTTAAAGGAGCTAAACAGACATGGCAACTAAATGCAATGCACGGTCTTGGATTTTCATTTGCTCTTAGGGACATCACTGGGACAACTTAGGAACTGAATAAAGTTTGTAACATTTGTAGATTAGGTAGCTCTATGATATCAATGTCCATTTCCTGATTTTAACAATTGTACTGTCTATCATAATAAAAGCATAATATGCTAATTAGATTGGATGGCCTTCCTTCTGGACAAAGCCTCAGCGGGCGGGGCAGAGGCAGGGTGGCAGAGCACCCCCCCTCCACCACACAGCCCCCCCCCCCGTCCCCCTGCTGTGGCTGTGGCGGGTGGGGGTCGCGGCCAAGTCCCTTGCACGAATTTCGTGCTTCGGACTTCTAGTGATTATATAAAATAATTCCTTGCTTTTAGAAAATACACAGTGAAATAGAAGTAAAAGCACATTGCATCTGCAATGTATTCTGAAAGAGTTTAGGGAAAAAATATATAAATACGCATAAAGAAAAAAGGGAAAAGAGAAGGATAAAGCATATATCATAAAATGTCAAAATAACTGTGAAGGGTATTCATAAATTCTTTGTACTATTTCTGTAATTTTCAAATTATATCCAAACATCTGAAAAAGCTATAGATCCACAAATATATAAATACTAGAGCCCGATGCATGAAATTCATGCAAGGGGCTGGGCCCTCGCAGCCCTGGCTGCCTCGTGGCTCCCCAGCCCTGCCCCCTGCCCACTGGTCATTCCAGAAGGTTGTTCTGCCATCCTGTCTCATTAGCATATTAGCTCTTTATTATATAGGATGTATTTTTTTATTGCTCATCAATATACTTAGTGAACTAATCAGTATTGGTGAAACCCAATTTAACACCAATTTGAAATGAGGAAAGTATATAATAGGTTTGATATTTATTTACTGACTAGAGGCCTGGTGCATGAAATTCGTGCACGGGTACAGTCCCTAGGCCTGGCTGGTGATCAGGGCTGATCAGGTTCCCCGCCTCTCCACCTCCTCCTTCCCTCACTCCCTTGGCGCCCTACCAGCAAGTAATCTAACTCCTGTTGTCCTGGTCGAACTCCCGAGGGGACACTTTGCATACCGGCTATATATATATATATATATATGTATATATATATATATATATATATATATATATATATATATATCCACCAATACTAAACTGAAGAATGGGGTTTGGGTTAGGCCCAATTTAGGTAGCACCCCAGATCTTGGCCTTTGTCTACTTTCGGAGTGAAGGGACTTTGTATAAGTGTGTAGCTTTGGTCTTTCCCCCAGATACCCATCCTGATAAAGCCCCATTTTTTTTTTTTTTTTGCCAGAGGTACCCACTGGTCCTCAGCTGCTGTCTGCCTCTAGTCATTGCTAGAATTGCAGAGAAACACAGGTTTTTGAAGATCAAACACTTTAGTAAATTATAATCTGGGTATGCCTTCTCTATTAATAAGCCCAGGCATCTGTTATTGTTGTGTTGGGAACTTAAGAGGGATATTTAAATTGTGCTCAGAATTCAGCCCCACTTTGGAAACGAAGTATGGCTGTGCACAATAAAATCTTGAGACTTTTTAAAATCCCCAAATTACAAAAGCTTCATGAGGAGAGGTAGTCACAGGGAAAGAAGAAAAAAAAAATTGGCTTTTGATTATACAGTAATGAAAAGGTATCTCTTACTTGGGGTAAAGCATGTGTCCACTGCCTGCAGAGAGTAATCAGAAACAAAACCATTTGGTGGTTTATTACAAACGCTCTGGAATCAGACAGATTTGGGTTCCAACATTGATTCTGTGCATAATCTCTGAAATGGAGACTTTGAACTCTAGGGCATGGTGGTGTGGTTCAGCCAGATAACCCAGAGAATCAGTGTTACCTTTATTGTTGTTGCTTCAGTTTTCTAAACAGAGAAGAGATACAGCCAAACCAGATGCTTTCTGATCTCAGATGTTAAAAACAATTCATGCAAAAGGAACTTACTCTTTAGCATATGAACATTTGTGTATGAAAACACACGATTCTCTTTCACTTAACTAAATTTTCGTGGCAGTTTCACACACATAATTCTCTCTCCTCTGCTATCTTATTAGCATTATTCTCATGAAGCAACCAAAGAACTAAAGCAAAAGCATTTTAATTAACTCAGGTTTAATACATTTTCCTTATCTGCCATTGCTGCAGATACCGGATGATCAGACTGCACTATGTATTCAAAATCTTTTGGTTGATCAAAGAAAGGAGACTGCAGGAAATTCAAGGCTCAAAATTCATTTAATTCTGCTTAAGCTACAGGAATGAGCAGAGGCCATTTTTCCTTAAAATATCTTAAAATTTCTGTTTTCCTCCCTAAATCTAATATTGCCCTGGTTTGCTAACGGAGCTAGTGCACCTGGCTGACCTCCTTGTTCCCCAGCCTGATATCTCACTAATGGGAAATCAAGAGGTTTCTTTTGATGCATTTGGTAATATTTTGAATAGAATTTGAAGGTGTGTGTGTTTGTCTCTGTGTGTGTTTAAGTCTGTGTTTATTGAATCCCAATAAAAATATTTTTTAATTTTTAATTAACTTTGCTTACTTAATATATATGAAACAAGACAAATTGCTTAATATACTTTTCACCTGGCTGTTTTATATTGTCAGAACAATTATTTAATTCATTAAGAAATATTTAGAGGTATCTTTTACCGAAAAATAAATGGTTTTCAAAGTGTAATTAGAAACATTCCCACATATAGAAACATCTTCTTCAGTTTAAGATATTCTTTGTCTCTAGAGAAATGTTTGAATGTGTGTATATAATCATACAGCTACATTGCACTGATGCATTTAAATCCTCTTACAACACCTGTATTAACTCAGCATGTACTCTGTAGAGAAGACATAATAAATGATAGGATCTTTGCATTCAAAGTCTTGGAATGAGACCATTTTTTATTCCATTCACCCTTGCCTGCCAGCACCTAGCATGATGCCTGGTCCTTACTTTATCCTCAGTAGCTGTGGGATGAATTAGAATAAACATCTTAGGGTGGAAGAATACATATTTGGAGATGCACAAACCAGGTTCTCCTTTAAGAAAGGGGAATATTGCAGATAACGTTACAGGACAGAGTTCATCCACCCAGCACTAGCAGAGCCAAACACTGAAGACCAAGAATTACAGTGGAGAAAGAATGACAATTTTATTATGAACTAAATGCCCAGTGCACAAAATTTGTGCACAGCTAGGGTCCTAGCCCTGGTGAGCGATCAGGGGTGACCAGGCCTCCCTTCTCCAGTCACCGGCCGGGGCCTTCCTTCATTCTGTGCTACCCCTTGGTGGTCAGCACAGGTCATAGCAAGCGATAGAACTCCTGTGGGAACACTTTGCATATTAACCTTTTATATATATAGATGGTGCCACCCAGGAAAACAGGAAGCTAATGCTAGAAAATTCAAACTCTGAGATCCAGGGTTTGGTGAAGAAGTAAAACTGCCATTATTCACAGATGACATGATATTGTACATAGAAAACACTAAAGACTCAGTCAAAAAAATAAATACTAGACTTAATAAATTAATTCAGCAATGTAGCAGGATACAAAATTAACACCCAGAAATCTATGGCTGTTTTATACACCAATAATAAAATCACAGAAAAAGAACCAAAAAAACAACAACAAAAAACAACAACAACACAATCCCTTTTACCATTGCACCAAAAAAATTAAGATACTTAGGAATAAACTTAACTAAGGAGTAAAAGACCTGTACTTGGAAAACTACAAGACATTGAAAAAAGAGATAGAGGAAGACATAAGCAAATAGAAGAATATACCATGTCCATGGATTGGTAGAATCAACATCATTAAAATGGCCATACTACCCAAAGCAATCTATAGATTTAATGCAATCCCCATTAAAATACCAAAGGCATATTTTACAGACCTAGAAAAAACTCTCTAAAAGTTCATATGCAACAAAAAAGACCCTGAATAGCTGCAGCAATCCTGAGAAAGAAGAACAAAGTTGGAGGGATCACAATATCAGATATCAAGCTATATTACAGAGCCACTGTTCTCAGAACTGCCTGGTACTGGCACAAGAACAGACATATTCATATGAAACAACCAAACTTTTTTCTGAAGTGTCTGCTCCTTTGTACATGCCCACATCTTTGCCAGCACTCAGTGTTGTCAGTTTTTGTTGTATAATTTTAGCCTCTCTAGTAGATTTGCCTTGATATATCACTGTGGTTTTATTGCATTTCCCTACGGACTAATGATGTTGAGGATCTTTTTATGTGTATATGTACCATTCATATCTCTTCTTTGGTGAACTGTCTCTTCCAATATTTTGGCTTTCTAGCAATGAGTTGTTTTTCTTGCCATTAAATTATTAAATTTTTTTTAAAATACATATATTTTGATATTTACCAAATGCATTTTTCCATTTTACCTTTTTTTGTCATTTTAATTGGATTTATTGAAGTGACATTGGTTAAAATTATATAGGTTTCAAGTATACAATTCATCATCTGTATATGGTATTGTGTGTTTAACACCCCAAATCAAGTCTCCGTCCATCACCATTTATGCCCTCTTTACCCTCCTCTACCTCCCCCTAATCACTATACTATTGTCTGTGTTCATGGATTTTTTTTCAATCTTTGCTTAATCCCTGAAATAATTGTTTTAAATTTTTTATTAACATATAAATATGGAAAGAAATGATTGTTTTAAAATGAAATTTTTGATGTTTTCTTAGAAGCAACTGGCATGCTGTTGAGGAAGAGTGTGTTTATTAAAGCGTGTAACAGTCATAATACCACTCAAGCAAAAATATTTCTCACTTTAATCCAACTAGTGTTCTGTTGGAACCTAAGAATGGTGATACTACTATAGAAAGTCTCTTCTCTGATTCTGAAATGTCTCCTCTAGAAAATGAGGCAATTTCCCCTTGTGGTTTTGTGAGATTAAATAAAGTGAAATGCAAAGCACTTACTGTGCTTTTTGATGCGTAGTCAGTATTCAACAAAGGTCACTCCTTCACTTCCCCATCCCTTGTTGAGAGTTACATCAGTTCCCTAGTTCTGCTGGGCCAACTTACCACAAACTTGTTGACTTAAAACAACAGAAATCTATCCCCTCCCAGTTCTGGAGGCCAGAGGCCCCAAAGTCAAAGTGTCCAATTGTTGGGTGCTATCAGAGGCTCCAAGGAAGACTTATATCCTATGCCCCTTTCCCAGCCTCTGGCAGCTTCCACACCCTTGGCGTTCCGAAGCTTGTAGTTATGTTGCTCTGATATATGCTTCTGTCTTCCAATGGCCTTTCTCTCTGGGTCCCAAATTGTCCTCTCCTTTCCCCTCTAAGGACACCAGTCATTGGATTTAGGGCCCACCCTAAATCGTTAAGTATATCTGCACAGGGCCTATTTCCAAATAAGGCCACATTTGTAGCTCCCCTGGGTTAGGACTTACACACATCTCCTGAACACTGTTCAACCTACTACAAATGTCCAAAGATATGCTTGAATAGAGGCATGTCATGTACACACATGTAAAGAATATAGAAAAGACACAACTTGGACACATAGTGGATTTATACTTGTAGAGCATCTTACATGCATGTGGATTACTCTGTCCCACTTTTCCATTCTACATTTATAAAATCTTTTTTGTTTAAAAAATGATATCTAGGTAAACTTAATGGTCTATTTTGGAGTAATTGGATTTTTACTAATGTTGTGTCCAAAGTCTGTATTAATCTTTTAACTTTGAGGTAGGGGTGTATATTCTGACTCTGCTTGTTGATTCTTCCCTTTTTTTAGGCAAATATATATATATATATATATATATATATATATATATATATATATATATATATACATTTAAATGAGAAATAGAAATTACCCTGAAGTGTTTGTAGTTTTGTACTTGGTCTTCTTTACTCTCATAATGAAACCAGAAAAATTGGCATTCATGCCGCCTGTCACTACCAGAACCAATAAGTAGAGACAAGGATTGCATCGTTATGGGTGCTTTATTCAGATGGCCAGCGATCTGCGAAGAGAAGACTGCGGGTTATGTACCCTAAAAGAACATCTTACTAGGACATCTCATCTCAAGCTGACCGTTTTTATAAGGAGAATAAAGGTGTAGATAAAGGGTTTGGAATTCAGGGAAAAAGTTAATCATTTAAAAGCTGCAGTACAGCGATTTTCCCAGAATCCCCTCATCTGCTGGCCGGTGATTTTTTATCTGCATCCTGCGGGGTGGACATTCTCTCCCTGGAGCACAATGGCTCAGACATCGCCTGGGTGGCTTACAGTCCTCCTGGGGCATAAATTCTAATTGATTGCTGGTCTCCTGGAGTCAGGGTGGGTCCAGTCATACATCTCAGTCCCTGGAACAATAGCCTTCTATATGCATCAGTGACCAAGCCTAGTAACTATACAACTAAAGCTAAACATTTTTATTTTTTTAAATATATTTTATTGATTTCAGAGAGGAAGGGAGAGGGAGAAAGAGACAGAAGCATCGATGATGAGAGAATCATTGATCGTCTGTCTCATGCAGGATCCCCACTGGGGATCAAGCCCACAACCCCAGGTATGTGCCCTGACCGGGAATCAAACCATGACCTCCTGGTTCATAAGTCAAAGTTTAACCATTGAGCCATGCCAGCTGGGCTAAAGCTAAACATTTTTGACTTCTTTTTAAAGAAAATATATTTTATTGTTTTTTTACAGAGAGGAAGGGAGAGGGATAGAAAGTTAGAAACATGGATCAGCTGCCTCCTGCACACCTCCCACTGGGGATGTGCCCGCAACCACGGTATGTGCCCTTGACCAGACTTGAACCTGGGACCTTTCAGTCCGCAGGCCGATGCTCTGTCCACCGAGCCAAACCGGTCAAGGCCATTTTTAACTTCTTGAGTTCCCCATCAATCTAAAGGAAGTACATCCAAATGAAGAGAGCAAAACGGAGAAATACTATTTCTATGGCAACAGTTCTATTATGCCTGCGCTTCAGCAGTAATTTCTATAGCCCATTGGATCACTGTAGCAGGCACCTCCAAGGGGCTCAAATTGGGCAATAACACATCAATATCTATTTTGTCACTTTCTCTAAAATTCTAGAAATCTTTCTCCGAGTAAAAATTATTTTAAACTCATCACATTAAAATACACGTTAATCGTGTATTACAAGTATATTTCAAATATTAAAAATAATAAAGTGCCACTTTATTTAACCTATCTCTTAATTCTTTGAATAATTGTTTTTTACTATCACTGCTAACAACTGACATTTAGCACATAACTTCAACCAAGCACCAGACACTGTATTACAATTTTAATGTTATTTCTGTTTCTCATAATACACTTGAATTAGATGTATCATTAAGTTTCATTTACAGGTAAGGAAGCTAAAGCTCAAGAACTCAAGGAAAATTATTCCTACAACAAATATTTATTAAGCCAGCCACTGTGCTGAATGTCAAACATACAGCAATGAATAAGAATGAGCTAGAAACTGATGTGCAGGATGCATACCAATGTCTGTGTAACTTTAAGATCCACATTCCTCCTGAAAAATACCTGCTGCTGAATCTGACGCTGCGGCCAGATACTGTGTGTGTGTAGTATATACAAGTGTGTTATTTATATATTAAATAGCACGTAGTTTATATGTTATATATGTTCATGTTATGTTAATTTCTTATGATAATTCTTTTAAACGAGTTGTTATTTTGTGTTGCAATGGAGTAGCGCTTCCTTTTTCCTGCTTTTCGGGAAATTTTAAGAATTTGCTTTTCAACATATATGACATTTGCATAAAAGCCACTGGGAGTAAGAGCTTGTATTAAGAATTTTAAATTAAAATAAACATTGATATGCCCGATGCTATTTGCATCGTGTTTTCTAAGTGATAGATATCATTGTTCTTGGTTTAAAGGTGAGCAGTTTGGCTTAGCAACGTTAAGGTACTTGGCGCATCTGAGGTTTGGCACCTTCTCTTGCCTAAGACACATCCCCTGCCTGCGCCTTCTGTGTCATCTGCTCCCCGGGATGCTTACCTGGTACCATTCCTTCTTCCTACCTCTAAACTTCACGAGTGGCTTCTTTTTTGCATTTCAACTTACTCAGTTATCTTCCATTGGTCCTTCTCTCCTCTGTTCCCCTTGCTCTGAAACTAAATGCTAAAAACATCCTCTGCATTTGCTGTGATTTGTTTCTCCTCTCCTAGTTCCGCACCATCTTGATGTTGTTTTCCCTTTTTACTCTAATGGCTTGCCCGGAAAGACTGTGCCAATCTGATGTTACCAATGAAACCTCATTGCCCCTGTGTTCATTTTATTTCTAACATAATTAAACAACAACAGTTCAAGTTTCTTACCCATTTCCCATATATGTATTTGTGTTGTCTACTCAAGACTTTTGCCTATTTTCTTACTATGATTGTACCATTTCCTTTAAATTATCATGTGTAAGGAGGAACATAGATTATTTCATCACTCTTTGACCAACACTCTCCCCGGTAAAGGCCAACAGTGTGTGTGTGAGTGGGTGGAAAAATTGAACAACCGAACTGTGAAGGACACTGTGCAATTATGCAGCTCTCATTTTACCAGAACTTTCCTTTCCAGAAGCATAAAGCTTTCCTCCTCCTTTTCAGAAATCATCTCCCAACAGTCAAAATCCGATCTGTGCATGGCAGTTTGCTGCTGTAGCACTCGATGCAGAGATCACTGCCTGTCTCCCGGTGTGGTCTTGGGAAGATGGATGTCGTGGGCTTCCAGCCAGTTGATCTTGTGAAAAGCCTCCTGCCTCCTTTCTTGCTGGCCTCTTTGGCTTCTGTCATTCACAAATCTTCTAGCTTCATAGACGCCTCTGTTCTACACTGTAAATCTCTTTTGTCTCTGTTAGGTGACAGAGCACTCTCATAGCCAAGGCAGCCCTGGAATTTGGAAGCCTCAGGGGGTTGGGACATTGTTCCATCCAGTTTTATAAATTCATCTAATTTTACACTGAGCATGGATTGTTTTGTGTCTCAGCATCATACGTGGGTTGATTTCTCTGAATTACACAAGTATTTATAGGGTCCTGTTCTGTTGAATATATGCGCTTTTTGTTCTGTGCCTGGTATCACAGAGTATGTTCTAAATAACTGATTTGGCCCCCAGAAGTTTATTTTATGTGGATGCAAATTGTTGTTCATAGATGACCGCAATTACATTAAAGAATATAAATAATTTATCTTTAACTTATAGCCATTTCAGCTACTTAACATATTTTCATAGGGATAATATATACAGATCTGGATCATTTTTGTAATAAGCTAATTATTTCCTAGAAGCTCTTTGGGCAGATATTAATTTCTGCAGGAATGAATTGCCATCTCACTTAAAGTGAGTATGTAAAATGACCACAGCCCAGCGGGTGTAGCTCAGCAGTTGAGCGTTGACCCAGGGACCAAGAGGTCACTGGTTCGATTCCCGGTCAGGGCATATGCCCAGGTTGTGGGCTCAATCCCCAGTGGGGGGCGTGCAGGAGGCAGCCAATCAATGATTCTCTCTCATCATTGATGTTTCTATCTCTCTCTCCCTCTCCCTTCCTCTCTGAAATCAATAAAAATATATTTAAAAAATAAATAAAATAAGCGAAATTTTTAATATACACATTTATAACAAAAACAGGCACAAGCAGAGAGTTAAATTTCAGTTAATTTGCATAGTTGTTTTTGTGTCTGTTTGTTTTTTGTCCAACTATCTATAATGCATGAAAGAACAAACAATGTGTCCTTGGAGAAAAATTTATACATTGTAAATGGTCTCTTGGCTTCTTAGTATTCTTTCCGAAAACTCCTGCACTATATGAAGAGCCTATTCTTTTCCTCAAAGGTATCATTACAAAATCAAGTTAGATTGCTATTCTGCTTCGGTTCAATGGACTGGGGTTTTAAAAGGAGTTCATCATTTCAGTTTCATAATAAGGAAGTATTTGTTCAATTAAATCATAAGAATATAAACCAAATAATAGGAAAAGCGTGACTTAAAATCATAGCATGACAGATCATAATGAAGTCCAATATTCTATCTTATAAATTATTTCATTGTGTCTCTGAGAGTAAATAAAAACATAAAAATTCCGTTCAAGATGTAGTTAGAATAAAGATCCCGGAGGATGGGGAGGTAGATTAAAGAGCTTCACTGACTTTTCCTACAGCCTACTCAGGATATCTCGTACAAAAGCAGCCCATCCCACCAGCCCCAGTGTGATCTGGCCACCGGTTTAGAAGCAGGTTCATGATAACTTTGAGAATCAATGTAATTTACACTGGAAACAGAAACAGCTCCCGCTGCTCATGTCAAGCATATTGCATTAGCAGCCCTAGTTGGACAGAAAAGGATAAATAAACAAACTGAAAAAAAACAAAAAACACACATATTTTTTATTCCTATTGCAGTTCACTCAAATAGGCATTTTCTGAGCACTGTCTGCATCGTAGGTAGGGAGTTCCAAAGCTTCCAGCTCATCGATAATTAATGCGTGTTTATTATATCACATTGGTAAAGACCTAAATGTCTTAAGAAGTAAAGAAAGGACTTTTTAACAGTAACATTTTCCATTTTGTGAATGATTCCTGCTGCTAAAATGAATTAGAATAAGCCATTTTTTATTTTTATTTTACTTTTCTTAAGAGTTGTATTAATCAGGATAGGCTAGGTCAGGGGTGGGCAACCTTTTTGTGAGTACGTGCCAAAACCAGCAAAATCTCTGACTCAAAATTCTTCTGTGTGCCAGCCCTAATTTTTTGAGAACATGTTACGCCTACTTGATATCTCTTAAGGTGTATGTATGTGAAGAACCTTGAAGAAATAATAAAATTCATTTGAGCGACAAAAACACAGTATATGATGAAAAATACATTTAGGAAGGCAGGGAGAGTTAAGGCAGAGGCATAGAAATTGGTCTTCCCCTCTCTCGTCAATCCATGTCTATGGTCTTTAAGATAACTTGTTATGTAAAATTATTTATTTATCTAAGATGCACCTACACTGAATTTATCTGAAAAATAAAAAAGTCGATATTAAGGAAAAAAAATTGTAAATGGAAGATTATAAGAGAGGGTTTTGCGTGCCAGCAAAAGTTACTGGCATGCCATGTTTGGCACACGTGCCAGGGGTTGCCCACCCCTGGGCTAGGTTTTGCTGAATTTCTACTGGGTTATCCTACTATTGTCACTCAGAACTGGGAGGTAGGTGCGTGCCATGCTTTGAAATTAACATTGTGATTCAAAAGCACATAGGCTTCAGCTATCAGCTTTTTATTCAGAAATAAAAAGGAGGGAGGCACTGATACATGGTTCAAGGGGATGAGCCTGGGCCTCAGAAACATGAGGCTACCTGGATGAAACCAGACACAAAAGGTCACATATTACAGAAGTGTATTTAAATTAAATATCCAGACACAAAAAAACCCATGGAGACAAAAACAGATTGACGGTTGCCAGAGGCTGGGAGGAATGGGAAGGCTAAGCAGCTGCTTGCTGCGTCCAGGCTCCCTCTGGGAGCGATGAAAACATTTGAAACTAGACAGATAGGTGGTTGCATCAGGTTGTGACGGTATTAATTGCCAGTGAATTATTCCACTAAACATTGAATAATTGAAGTTGATTTTCAACTAAAAAAGGACCAAAATGTTTAATTATTTTGAAGTGTAAAAGAAAATGCACATTGGTTATTTGTGTTTTTACCACATTTAATTACATTCTCTAGATGAAACTGTACTGTATAGTAATATCTGCAGGCATTTTTTTTTAATAAATGCCTGTAATGAAACTATTTGAGAATTGTGTAATTACTGATTTTTTTTTTTTTGAATTATCATTCGACTACTTAGGATTTTCACCTACAAATGTTCCCATCTGTCTGTGTAATTGCCTGCCTTGAATTTTAAATCTTCCCAGGAACTCTGTATTTTTTTCTACTTAAGTTATTACTGTGATGTTGGGAGTTTGCACATGGAATGACTCCCACAGTAGAATCATTTTTGAAAATCCGTTCACATGGGGTTTTCCTCTTACATGCCATTAATGAAGGTGTCAAGTAGAAAGGTCGTTAAGAGCAATGCCAGCAGTGCCCGCTGATTATTCGAGTAGAATTTGATATATTGCCTTTAATAACTGCCCTGTCTTTGTCAAGTAATTCTCAGTTCATGTTGGGGGCCTCATGGTCAATACAATTAAAATTAATTTTGTCATTGTATGGTAGTGCGATGTTTTCCAATGCTATCCTGGCAATGCCCGAGTACCAAACTTTCTTTGCTACGATCAGGCGCTATTGGGGCAGCATTCCTATTTAATTATTATGAGAGTTAATAACAACGGCTTCCATAATAATGGAGGGCTGATTTTTCATTTCTGGCTCTTTCTTTTCCTGGCTGTAATCTGTGGACTGTTTCACTGCTCATTAGTACCTCTACCTGTGTTCATTTTGCCTGGCTAGCCGCCTATTTCCAGTCTAGGGATGAGGGTAAGGATTGATAGCTGTGGGATTAAATGAAAGTGCACTTGATCCCTCAGTATAAGCTAGCTTCCCCAGACGGCAACACTAAAGGGGCAATTAGAGTCCTGACTATGAGGGCGCCTGTTGTGATCCTCTGTCCAGTGTTTCCCCCCAGGGGTGGGCACTGCTGGAGACTGGTAGGGATTATTCCATACACTGAAGGGTGCAGAGCACCCCACACCTGAAGTTCTAAACGCCAGTGGTCTCCAGGAGAACCCAAAGCACCCCACGCATTTCTGGGTGCCTCCATGCAGTGCAGATCCACACCTTCTCACTTTACGTGATGAGCAAACTGAGGCTCAGGGAGGTGTGCCTGAAGGCACCTGTTCAGCAAGTGGCAAAATTGGTTCTAGAACCAAAATATCCACTTCCCTTGTCTACTTTCTACTATAGCTAGTTTCATGTAAAACATTTAAACTTGAATCTTAGTGGACTCTCAATACTGGTCTGAAATAATTCAATTAATTTTTTACATTATTTACTCTCTTATGGTCTACGGTGCCAATTTCATACCTTCTCCTCACTCCTCAATCCTTCAACACTCCCTGTCCTCATCTCACTCAAAGCTGGTGTTTTTGCATCTTATTTCACTGTGAAAACAGAAGATGGAGGAAAACTAACTCACCTTCCCACCATCAGCTATGCCAGCCTGCCTGTGTTTACACCCATATGCTCTGCCTACCTTCCTGCTGCAAGCAATGAACTCCTCCTGCTCCTAAGGCCCCTGCCTCCCTCGTCTGCAAATCTGTGCTACTTCAGTTCTCTCTGTTCTCTCTTGTTCTCCCCCTGGTTCGTCCTCATCTGCCTTCAGAGTAAAAGAAATGCTCTCATGGCCCCTTCCTTCATCTACTATGGTGTTTTTCCACTTTCCTGAAAGCATTATTTCCTGAGAGAGCTGTTAGTACCTGCTTTCTCCACCTCTTTCACTCTAATCAACTCCTCAATCTCCTCAGACAAAGCTCGTATCCCCCACCCCACCCACAAGGTCACTCTTACCAACGACCTCCACCTTGCAAATCCAGCCCTGGCTTCTCGGCATCCTTCCTAGCCCTCCCAGTAGTACTGGACACAGTGACCACGCTGTTCTCCAGGAAACATTTTCTTCATTTGGCTTCTTGGACATGTTTTTGTTTTTCTTTCTATTTCTATCCTCTCTCTCTCTGGCTTCTCTTTCTAGGGCTCCTTTGCTGGCTCCCTCTCCCCTGTTCAACCTGTAAATACTACACCGAGGAAGGTCCCAGCCCTCAGCTCTTCTATTTTTAACAAAGCAACCAGAGAAAACTTTAAAAAATAAATCTAACATCTCTCCCTTCTTTAAAACCCTTCAAATGATTTCTCATAACTCTTAGAATAAAATATAAACCCTCTCTTTAGAACTGCAAGGCCTTGCATAATCTAAGTCCTTATATATTACTCCTTCTTTCCACGCTAACCACTGGTCTTCTTCCTGTTCCTCGACACTTTTAGTTTGTTTCTCCTCAGGGTTTGCATAGGGTGTTCTTTCTGAAATGCTCTTTTCCCACACCTTCTCAAGGATTTCTCTTACTCACCATCCAGGTTTCTCCTCAAATATCACCTCCTCTGAGAGACCTTCCCTGAGTATTTAAATTAGTACCCTCTCTTCCTCCATCATTGTCTATTCCCTTACAGCCCTTATTCATAGAAGTGTCGCTATTTGATATATGGGTATTCATTTGCTGTTATTGAGAGGTAATGTGGTAAAATGATTAAACACATAAAGTCTGGATCCCAAATTGCTGGATGCAAGCACTTACTAGCTCAGATTTACCACCTTGAACTACTCACTTAATCTCTCTGTTCCTGTGTCCTAACCTTTAAAATGGGGGACTTTTTTAATCCTGATGGATTGTTACAGAGATAAAATGAGTTAAAATGTGTAATAGGCTTAGAATAAATGACTCTCTTAGTAAGCATTATGTAAGTGATTAGGTGTTTTACCAGTGCTTGAAACTTCCACTCTAAAATATACTTCAAGAGGACAACTGCCTTGACGTTATTGTGTACCACTATTTTTCTACTACTAAAGCCATAACAGTGCCTGGTGCATCCCTGGCTCTCAATAGGTAGTTACTGAATGAATAATTTGCTACTAATTGGACTGATGTCTCAGCAGACTCTCAAATTATATATTTGTGGCTTGAAAACATTAGCTTTGAAAATGACCTTTCTCAGTATGAAAGTTTGACTTAGAATACCTGTAAAATAAGACACTCACATCTGCCTACCCATCAGTAGGATTTTGCTAAGACCCTTCCACTTATAGGATCCATGAAGAGCACAAAAAGGTATAAAATATTTAGGGTGAACTAGGAGACAGAGCAGCGGTAAGTTAAAGATATGCCTTTGTTCATTCAATGAAAAAATATAGCATAAAAATGAAAGAATGACAATTAGAATTGAGGTTCTAATGTTTAGCTTTACCCCTAAAATTTTTTAATGTTTCTGAGAAATGTGTCCCTTAACATTTTCTATTTATAGTTGTATATTTATTTCTGCTCAATTGGCCACTTTCCTCTGGGTCAGTATGTTACCCTCAAGCTGACAACACTTTCCCTTAGAAATAGAGCTTTTGAATGCCTGTATTTTTTTCAAGTATCAAGTTATTAAAATATAGCCAAATATGATACAGAAAATGTTCTTATGAGAGAAATATAGACTTTTATTAATGAGATATTACATATGGTATCCAGAAATCTCTAGGTTTGTTTTTGTTTTTTTGTTAATATTTTGTATTTATTTGTATCTGGGTAGACTGAGATAAGTCAGCTTCTTAGTATAAAATGTATGGCAGATTTACCTTAGCAATGTGCTAGATCATTTTGGGCAACTATAAATGAACATAGTTCATTTAATCTGATCAATCAGCTTCACCATTCTTTATAGCATCTCAAGTGAAAAATCCTGAATCGCTAACCCATTCTCTGAACTTCCTGTAGGACATAAGCTCACCCCTTTAGTTGGCTGCCAAGTTTTTAGTCGTCCACAAAAGTATAGAAAGTTACAGTGCAAATGCAAATTTACAACTTCCACATGTGCCTCTATGACTCTTAGCTACAACCTGAAATATGTTTGGAATGTTTTTTTTAATTCTTTATTGTTTAAAGTATTGCATAAGTCTCCTTTTCGCCCCCACTGACCTCTCCCCGGCAGCTCCCACCCCCCAGCATATGCCCTCATTTAAAAGTATATTCTCATTGTTCTTTGAATTTTTGCTAAATTACTTGAAGTAAAAAGCAATTTAACCTGAATCACTGAGAACAGGTGGATAGCATGGAAAGGTTTTTGCATTTTTCATAAAACTTGCACCAATTCCTTAATTATTGAACACTTAATTAGAGCAAGCACACTTTCCATTTCTCGTATTAATGAAGACACTTTCAGACCAGACTTAAGAGTCATTATATAACGAAGCTCTAACAGTGGAAACCTTGCCATATGGGACATGAACTCCTATTCCTTACAACATATCAATGAGATTGTTTTCTGTCAGTTCCTGTTTTGGAGACCAAGTGATGACAGTTGGAAGTGTTTGAACAGAGAATATCTTTGTTTCTGTTTTACTCGAACTGCCCATATGTTGCTTTAACTTTATGCAATTATTTCTGATAGAATGAAACTTACACCATTGGCTCCAGTATATTTATGTAGAAGTTTTATTAATATCATTTAATTATACATTCTTATTGAGATAGGCTACAAGTGAAGTTATTAAACTGTGAATTGACAAACTGGCTTAACTGGTAACCAAAGTTGCCTTGCATATGTTTCTGATATTCCACTGATTTCACAAACTTCTCTGTCTGACCCTTCCTCAAGTCTATGAACGTTAACCCCTTGTCCCAGGTTTTACTGTCCTTCTAGTGGCAAAGGCAAAGGTCTCACCTTGCCATTTTGCTTTCCACCAAAATATTTGGCACACTGGACATTAGTGACTGGCC
The DNA here is from genome assembly GCF_963259705.1 of Myotis daubentonii. Classification (NCBI taxonomy): domain Eukaryota; kingdom Metazoa; phylum Chordata; class Mammalia; order Chiroptera; family Vespertilionidae; genus Myotis; species Myotis daubentonii. The sequence goes on along the minus strand of NC_081848.1, from coordinate 10,757,751 downwards.
CACTTCTCCTTAGAACCTTCTCCGGCCTCTGCTTCCATCATAGTCTGGCTATAGACCCCTCTTTTATCTCCCAGCCCCCTGACGCTGTAAGACTTTCTACCGAATTCCTGGGCTCTCCATGCCCCCGCCCCCGCCCCTGCCCCAGCTATCTCTTCTTCAGAGCTGCTTCTTCAGGGCATCATTTGCAGCCCATCACCACAACTATCCAAAAACGCTCCCCTTGCTTGGTCCTGCCTCACATTCATTTCATTGCATCTTGACCTTCTGATAGCTCCAAGGCAACATGAAATAAATGTGAAGGTAGCATCGTTATTTACATGTGTTTCTTTCTGAAATTTCTGCTTTGTTTTGTTCCAATATTCTCTTAAAAACTCAAAACCTGACATTTACTTGGAGCTGTAAATTAAGTCTATCACTATAAGTGTAAAAACTGGTATAAATTTGTTTTATTCGTGCTTTTTCAGGATAATCCAAGCTCATAGATAATAGAAATACTTCTTTTTAGTACCCTGTGGCCCCATTTTCTAATGTCAATTTCTATGCCATCTTTTAATTGCATAGAGATATATATACCACTTCCAAGGAGTCTTGAAAATTAAAGTTTCATCAAATTCAGTTATCCTGAAATTATACTGTTCTTTCATTAAATTATTTTAGCATTTCTTTTATGTGGGTACTCACAGCATATCTGTGTGCTTTACATTAAAAATCCACTTTGAACATTTATGGCGTGGCTTTCTTATAATTTTTTAAATGATTTACTTTCCAGCCCAGAAACATTTGATGAATGAGTTTAGATGAGGCTTTTTCTCCTACACAAAACAGATTAGGACATTCTACCTTCAACATTGGACATATACAGATAACATGGATCATTGATCATGTAGGCCTAGTTACAGCTTGCTTGGAGGTGCCCACAGCACACCCAGGGGCCTTAAATTAAAAACCCACTTCTAACACTTACAGGGCGGCCAGATGTTCTGGTTTTCCTGGAACTGATGGAGAAGCTGCCAGGACACTGGGACATCAGTTTTGAAACCAGGACAGTCCCAGACAAACAGGGATAATTCGGCCACTGCTAAGACCATTTAAATGGTCCTATCAGTTGGAGAGTGGACAACTTAAAAGTACATGAAGAGTTTATTTCTTGGATCACTTACATTTAAATCTATACATGTAAATATCAGTCATGTTGTTAATCCAAAACATATTTATCCTAATTAGACAAAGGTAATCGTACCTCACATATTTTTACATAAAAATAAGTTAAATAAAAAGTCACACTTTCATTGCATCAACTTGTTAATGTGGAACTTTGTCCATTATTCATTCACATAATCTTATTTATTAAGCAGGTTCTGTTGGCCTCCAATAAAATAGTAAGAAAGAAAGATATTATGAACAAGATTATGATCTTTCCAGAAAATCTCATCACTTATTATATTTTTGTTAGTAATTTGGGGCCCCATTCTAGGTTTTCCAGATGCCCAAACATTTTCATAATTGCTATCTGATTGGTATTTCATTGTTCAAGAGAACCCGTGTTCTCTTATTTCCTGCAGTTCAAGTATATGACGAAGTTCCCATCAAATTGATTCATCACCTGTAGTTAATTCATTCTGCCCTGTATTTCTGGTTGTTTATCCATAGTACAGGCCTCAAATCCTTTCCATTAACTTTGTGGGGGAAGTATTTTTCTACAACTGCTGAGTCATGCCCCAAGGTTAAGCCCATAATAGAAACAACGTGAGCACAGTGCCACTGTGGGCCAAGGCAGAAACAGACCACAAACTTCACCCTGAAGTTTAGCTTGAGAATATGCCATACGCTAATTCTTATTTGGTTAGCTTAGTCATCTCAAAGTGACCTCATCTTTGAGAAGGTGACAGAGTCTCCTGTATCTGGCTGCAGCTCGAAGTGCCAGTTGAGCACCAAAAAAGATGTTGCTGCATTGAAGAAATTCAGCCCCTGGAACAGTGCCTGACATACTGTAGGTGCTCAATGAAATTTTGTCCGTGCATCCTGCAGTGTAGTACTGTAGCTAGCATCTCAAATGGGAAGCAGTTCATTCAAACCCTGAACTCATATTCTGTAGTATTTCATGAAGTAAATATTATTTCTGAAGTATTTATTTTGTAATTTTTTCTAACTTGACTTTTACATTTTTTAAAGGCAAAGACTATAACTTACATTCCCTCATCTCTCTGGATGGCATAGTGCAATTACAAGGCTCTGGGAAAAATATATTGAATGTTATTGAGATGGATGAATGCAAAACACAGGTTTGGGTTTGTTTGTTTGTGTGTGTGTGTGTGTGTGTGTGTGTGTTAACAGATAGAGGAATTGAATCCCTAGATATGACATGAATTTGAAAGGGAGCATATATTAATTAATATAATTTTAAATTAATTTTTCTTTTCATCTCAAGGGGTCCTTTTAGTAAAGTGCTGGTAGGGTAAGATTTGTAGAATGGTGATTGATGATGTAGGGTAAAAATTTGAAAGAGGTGATGGTATCTTCTTCTGATGTTAATCATCTATTTTATTTTCAACAACATCAATATTTAAATTAACAGAAGGAAAATATACACTTCGTCATCACCTGGAACAGGCCCATGTTGCCTCCTCTGAGCTTTACCATAGGAGAAAATTATCTTGTTATCCTTCAAATGATGTTCTTAAAGTAAGCCTTACTGCTTAGAAATATAGAAATCCTGACTTTTACATTTCTCAAAGAGAGAGAGAGATATAATCATCAGAACATGTATAGTGTAGTAATAGGACACAAAGCTGCCCCAAGGTGTGCCCATCTCCATGCAGAATTCACAGCGGGACTGCAAACCTCAAATTTCTAACAAGTGACCCTTAGAAATTCTGAGATTCTAGCAGGTGAACCCAGAAAAACAAAAGTTCAAAAGCAAGTTTGACTCAGGCTCTAATGTGAAAATATTTTTATTTTTTGATAACTTGTCATGATGAATAAAGTATTGTGGAATGGTAGTTAATCCTTAATCTCAGCCCAGTCCCCACCCACTTTATAAAACAGTACCTAAACCAAGAGATGATTAGTTAAAAAAACAGATTTCTGGGCTTCTCCCCACCCCCTCCCTGCTTCCTCCTCTATTTCTCTTTACCATTGTTGTTCCTCTTTGGTTTTCCTCAAAGAATGTCCCCATCAATTAATGTCCTCACCAGTGGTTTCCTGGTGTGAATCCCAGAGTACTCCCTAGCTATTCACTCAGGTATTGTCTGTGGAATGTTGGCTGTCAGTGAATGGCGCTCTGAAGGAAGTGCAGTGTTCTCTTTCAGAGGCAACATGATGTACCTGCAGTGAAGATGACTTCTTGCAGACATTCGTTGGTCTGTTTCTTTTGGGGAACGTGGATTTATCCCGTAGAAACAAGATAAACGGTATGACCCAGATTTTAAGAAAGGTGTTCAGATCAGATGCTCTACTAATCAAACGATATCAGTCTCATTTAACTGTAGAAGAAGGCATTACTGTAGTTTTGAAATCCATGCTATCAGCAATAGTGACTTTTAGGTAAGGTGGGTACTAGGTTGAATCAAGTGTTTAATGGATCTTTTAAATGGCTAATGATTTTAAACAGGTTAGGCCTATTTCATCATGTGGTTTGCTTTATCATGTTTTCTAATGGGAAGAAAGGGAATGAAGACTTGTTCATTATTTTCCAGGTAGTTAATTTTCAAAAGTGGATACTTAGAGATTATATTTCAGCGACCTGAACTGTAAGAGGAGAGTATGTTTATTTGTTTTTTCCAGCATCAGTGATGGGCATTTTAGGCATATTGAAAGTGCATCATACTGGCTTATTTCTTATTTAAAAAATAACCTCCAAATTAAAAGTTATACCTTCATTTGCACATATTACTAATTTCATGTTCACTCTTTTTGTTCTTAATTGTTTACAAATTTTCTCCCTACTCCTACCAGGTTGTAATCACCTTGAGGTGTAGAATTGGAACTTACTCATTTCTATGTGTATAAAAACTTGGCTCAATGCTTCTGGGTGTTCAGTAAGTAATTGTTGAGTGTATTCTGATTACTGCTACTCATTGTTGCTTTTACTGGTAGTGTCTTGGTAGTTTCCATAACTAAAATTTTGTAACAATTTTGCACCAATCTCTGGATTCCAAACGTGTCTGCTAAAGAAGGTTACAAAGTGAAAAGAACTTGGCATTTGAAATCAGAAAGACTTCAATTGAGCAACCTGGTAGGTGAGTTGGTTTTTTCAACTGAGGGTCAGGATACCTTGGTGGGATACAAGTGGGACATGTCTAACATATTTTAGACAGGTAGTAAAGTATAATAAAGTGTTCAAAGAAATATACCAGAAAAGGATAAAAAATTACATATTATTTCATTTTATTTTTGTTTCAGAAATAGACTGATGTGTGTGTGCATTTGTATGTGTGTGTATGTATGTATGTGTGTGTATGTGTTGTGGAACTGGGTCACAATCTAAAATGCGGATTGTTGTTGGAAAAAGTAAAAAAAATAAAAACACTATGCTAGTGGATATGTCAGTATTTCATAATAATTCTGAGCCTTGAATATCCTCTGTAAAATGAGGCTAATAATAACTATTTTGAACATATATTATGAGGATTAATAAGTACTAACATATGTGAAGTACATTTCAGCATGCTGAGTCCAGTAGGATATGAAAGGGGTTTGCATATTTGTATTTGTAAAGGAATCCATACATTTATCAAATCAGTTCCAGTTACATTTCACAAGCATTTAATTGTTTATTCCTGACCTCACTCTGAATTTCTTTCTTCATTTTAATTATACTTGTCCTGAGTACTTAATTAGAAACAAAAGTAGAAAAAAGTCTCTGTTGGTCATTTTCAGTAGTTCTTTTGGGTGTGAGCCTTGATGCAAATGTAGACAGGGTTGGGGATATAAGCATAGAGAAAGCTATAAGGAAGAAGAAACCTGGGAGACGAACTGACAGTAGCCTCATGGGAAAAAGTGACTCTTCCAGAAGAAGGTGATTAATCTCATCAAGAAGCAGATCAAGAAAAGGATATGAAGGAATATGAGGATTATAGGGGAAGTTGTTTTGTTTCCTGTAGCCTTTGAGAATATTTTGAGTGGTTGTCAGTCTTTTTGAGACAATAGAAAGTTTAAAAGGTACTGTGGTTGGTAATATAACTAGAGGCCTAGTTGTGCACTGGGGGTGGGGGGGTGGGGGGGTGGTCCCTCAGCCCGGCCTGCGCCCTCTCACAGTCCGGGAGCCCTTGGGGGATGTCCAACTGCCTTGGAGGCAGGAGAGGCTTCTGCCACCACTGCTGCACTTGCTAGCCAGGAGCCTGGCTCAGGGCTTCTGGCCAAGCCGTGCTCCCGCTGTGGGAGCACACTGACCACCAGGGGCAGCTCCTGTGTTGAGAGTCTGCCCCCTAGTGGTCAGTGTACATCATAGCAATCGATCACTCTGCCATAGGGTCGATTTGCATATTAGCCTTTTATTATATAGGATCTTTGTGCTTGAAAATGGCTCTCCCCTCAAACAGTTTATAGATGAGAAATCTGAGTTATATGACATGTGATCTGATTTGCCTAAATAGCTGGAATCATAACATCTTTCTTGACTTTGAATCTGCTACTCTTTCTAATACCAGTCTTGATGGAGTCTTATCCTGAAACATTGTCTCCGAGTCTGATGGCCTCAGGCAGCTGAGCTGTTTCTCTCACACGTATTAGCCACGGGTTGTATTTAAATCTAGGATCTTCCCTTTCTCACTATCGTTGGACAGTAGCTTTGTCAGATGGGTCATAGACCTGAATGAAGCCTTAAAGACCTTCTCATTGAGAACTTTTCAAATGTTATTTTAACAGAGAAAACATTTTTGCCGACAAGACTTAACGTGGCAGCTTAATATATGAAGCATATTTTTTAAACGTTCTAGTCAAAATTAGTTTTAAGGTATCTGGAGCACTGTCTGCCCCTGTCTCTCACCCCCACCACAAGGAAACCACTAGCCTTGAAGAAGCACCACAATTTTTTTTTTAATCTCATTGATTGCCTTTGTTTTATAACCAGGATTTCTTTGACTTCAGGGGAAAGAGAAAAGTATTTTAGGCTATTCTAGGAGAAAAATCTACTCTCTCAACTATGGCAGAAATAGCTTTGAGGGGTGAATTGCAGGGATCATGACTCCAGAGGAAGCCAGGGGAAGATGCAATATGTGAGGAAACGGGTCCGTATGCTGTTCAAAGCAGGCATTTGTAAGTATTAATCAACTGGAGTAGAGCTGACCCACTTTTCTAAGAACTTCCCCAAAGAAAACAATCTGTGAAAATAGACATTTTTCTCTGACTATAAATAATGTTAGTGCTGCTTTGAACTACTTTTGTGCAGATGCCTTGTTGGGGGGTCTGAAGCGGTGGCTTCTTTCAGCAGATTCTGCAAAATAGCCACTGGTTTGGACAAGCTGCCGAGTGTCTCTAAAAGAAGGGGCTGCCTTTCCTTAATCGATTATTTGCAAACCAGCTAGAACCCCCTGAGCCTCCCCAGGATGAGGTTCAATGAACTGTGATAAGGGAAGTGCAAGCGGGGCCCAAACCAGGCCATCCCACTTCACATGTCTAAGAACTTGACCCCAAGGCCAGGGTTAGTCGTTTCTGATGTTTTTAATGATCCCATTGCCGAGGAGCCCATGTCCCATAATTCCCGGGAACCTGAGATTCCCTCCCGTTGCTGGCTGATTTCTGAACTGTGTCAATGCTTTTGTCGTCCGGGTCCCTTGACCGAATGTTTAATCGAATTCGCTACTTCCTTGTCTGTAGACTCGTCTTGCCCATGACCACTCACCAGCTTGGCACACGGGGGTAACTCTCCCTCAGAGAGAAAGAGGGTCTGGGTGCCCGTGGTGCCGATCACCAGCACGTTTCTCTTTAGGTCGATGGAGCACTGATGTCTCCTGAGCATATCCAGGCCCAGGAGCATGTCCATGGGCTGCTCCTCGAGGATAGCGAAAGAGCATTGCAAGAAGTCCCCCTCGATTTGGATCTGGGCGAGGTGGACGCGGCCGATGATCCTCTGCGTGCCCACCCCCTTGGCGATGCCCGCCCACCGCCGGTCCACCAGCCGGATGATGTTGCACCGCTCGGCGCAGGCTTGGCTCATGATGGTCATCTGCGCGCCCGAGTCCACGAACGCCTTCATCGGGTGGCCGTTCACCCGGCAGTTGATGTAGAGCATGGCCACCTGCCCGAAGCTCTCGGGCGCCTCTTCCATGGCGATGTTCATGTTCTCCTCGATGTTCCGCTGCCGGATCTCTTCTTCGATTCGGGCCTGAGCCTCCAGATCAAACGGGTCAGCGGAGTAGAGGCGAAGCTTCTCCTGCTCCCGCAGGGCCCTCTCCCGGCGCTGCTCCGTCAGGACCTGAGCAAACGTCTCCAGGTCTCCGCTGAGCAGGGCCTCCGCCAGCGGGGGGTTGCGTTCCTTCAGCAGGGACAGGTCGTGGGGGTTGGAGAGCAGCAGGCTGCGGATCAGGGCGGGGCTCTCCACGCCGTGGGCGGACGGCATCTCTCCGGAGGCCAAGCCTCGGAGCTGCTGCCAGGCGCTGGATGTCCCGGGCGTGGCTGTCCCAGCGAAATCCACCCCGGGCCGGCTTGATGCCCGTCTCCCAGTCCGGGGCCCCACGCTGTCCTTCTGGAGTAAAACCACCATGTCGCCGTCTCGGAGGCCGTAGGAGCCCAGGGAGCAGTGGTTGTCGGCCAGGAGCCGCTCCATGTAGATGATCTGCGTCTCCTCGGCCGGGATGCGGGACTCCAGCGCACAGAGGGCACGGAAATTGTGGAGGTCCAAGTCAGGGCTGACCTGGAGGGAGAAGGTCACCTCGGAGAGGTCCCTGCGCACACAGTACACGGTGACCAGCATGGCAGGCGCCCAGGAGGGCCATGTGGGCCGGGGGCATGGGTTCACTGGCGGGCTGGCGGCAGCTGGTCTCCCCGCTGGCTCAGCTGCTCCTGGGACCCGGTGCCTTCGTGGAGGGCCAGTCACCAGTCCGAGAGGCCCAGCCACGCACCAGCCGGGGGCTGCCTGCCAGCCTCAGTGCCGGCTGCCTGGCCCCATGGAACCCGGAGGTAGGCGCTGTGTTCCAAAGTTCATTTGAACCTGTGCTGTTTGGAACTAAGAACGTCTGTTCACATGGAAACCAAGTTACTCAGGTCATCCAGGTTCCAAGGCTCGCCCTTCAAAGCCTGTTTAACCCAAGACTTTTTCAACTTTGCCTGAACAACATACTAATAATCACTGTGTTCATCTGAGAATTGTATTCTTCATGCTTTTATGTAACCCCCGAACAGTGAGTCCTGGTTTCCTAATGGCAAGACTCATGCTGTGTGCTTGGTAGAAGAGCTGGGTCAGGCTCCGTGTCTGCCCTGGAGAGTCTCACGTTCTAGGTAGGGCTGACGGTAAATGGAGAACCATAATGGGGGGAGTACCCTTACAAAGACACATGCAGCTTACTAATGAGCAGAACAGAGATGTGTCTCCAAAGAGGAGATAGATGTTCAAGGCCATTGAAGGATGAACATTTGCCCTGTGAAAAATGGTGAGAGTCGCTCCAGACAAAAAGAATTGCATGGACAAAAGTAAAAATTCATGACAAGGCCTATTCCTGTGAAAACTAGAATATTTAACTAAGAAGCGAATGGATGGCCCTTTAACCCCACATATACATATACATATACATATACATATACATATACATATACATATACATATACATATACATATACATATACATATACATATATATGATTTTGAATGGCAGACTATATGAAGCTGGAAAAAAATTATTCAAACTGATTCATAGTCACACATGAATCCAAGGAATTTAAATATTATCAATAAGCAAGATTCTCCCTTTAAAAATATAAAAAAGAAGGGAATAAAAAGAAAATAAAGAGACAGGAAATAGAAATGGAAAAGATTAGAAGCAGGTATTTGTGACTTTTTATTTAATTGATTTAAGGACCAGTATTTTTGCAACATATAGAGGACATGGTGGCAGCGGGGACAACTAGAGGCTCAAAGAGGGATCTCTTACTAGAACATGAAAATATAAGGAAGACGAACGCCGACACTGTGAGGAGTAAATGTGTTTCTTGAGTAGGATGAGCCGGGTGTGTTTGCCCACTGGATGTGGGGAGTGTAAAAGGAGAGTGAGTGTGGATAATAGAGAGGGTCTCCAGAGTGGGAGACGGGTTAGAAATAGGCCATTCCTTTCTGGGATGGATGAGTGAGATGAAACTTTGAGGAGCCCAATTTGACATCAGTTCTGTGTAAAGTGCATCAGAATGCCATACTGGAGGCCAGATGTGCCTAGCTCCTGATGCTAGGGACTGGCGCCCCCAACGCCTAGGCACCCCAGAGTACAGGCTGGCAGAGTAAGGGTACAGATGTGCTTAAGGACAAATGGTGGCTGGGTAGAAATCCTTGTGTGTCGTTTTTTGTTGTTGTTTTTATTGTTTTTGTTTGTTTGTTCCTCTATATTTCACAAAGTATTTTGCCGTAAAGAGCTCAGGCTTCCTGGGCTTAGCCTTCCCAGGAATATCTATTTCAGAACCAAAAGATGGTATCTTCTGCCTGGACTCCCAACCCCCTGATTTCAAGTTTTGTCAGAAGTCCTGCACCCTGGCTTAGAGGAGGATTTTGCATCCGCTTAAGTAATTTTATTTTTGTCGAACCTGTTTGTCATGTGTTTGTCTTCTCATGAAAACTATATCTCACTCATTGCTCTAACAATCATACTATTTTCATATTCTTATTCAGTTATATTGGGAATGTTGACTGAATACCCACTGTATATGAAGCATGTGCTAAGTTTTAGGAATGCACACATGAGTAATGTTAATTTTAGGCTATTTTTCTTCTATAATAATCACAGAATTTTATCGTCTTTATATCCCTTAATATCATCTCATCTAGCATCTATGAGATGAACCTAGTTACATAAAGCCCCCAGGTAGTTATTAGCAGACTGGTGATTAGAACTAAGTTGTAATGATGACAGTAAAGCAATCCATCATGAATTAGGCTGTTCTTAACGGGATTCACAGTCTGAAAGACGATACGTGCACAAGCACACATACATTTTTTGGGGGCGGTCTGAAAACACTACCACAGAAGCTGGCACACCGTGGAGAAAACAGTTATATCTGGAGAAGAAATGAAGAAGATGGGGAGGATTCCTGGTCAGGGAAGGCTTCCTTCAAGACCCAGGCTTGCGGGGTGACAGGAAGTTCCCAGCTGGGAGTGGGCCAGGGTGGAGAGACAAAGGCTGAGGCGGGGAGGCCTGAGAGTCTCTAACTGGAAGGGCAGCCCTTCATGAGATGGAGGACTTGACAAAGTTTTAGGGGGGAAATCTAGGATTGCAATTTCTCTATAGAAAGTTATGAATTATTTAGATCCATTTCCCATTATCTATGGAAATGGATGGCCCTTTAACCTCCCCCCCCCAAATATTAAGTGAATACATTTCTTCTGTAGTTCTTACCATCCTAATTAGTTCATCAGAGGTCAACCATGGTTTCTGCTGAGTTTGGGAAAAACTATATGTGGGACAGGCCACGTGCAAATTACTCTGCTGCAGAACAGATGAGATGCCAGGGAGGCGTACATTCCAGGGGCCTTTTTTCCCCAACAACCAGCATTGGACAGTTCGTTTGTTTTTAAATCTTAATAAATTAGGCAGATCATGCTAAGTGGGTTTTTTTAAGTGGATGAAATCATTATTTTTATGTTTTAAAAATGTTTTCAATTACAGTTTATATTTAATATTATTTTGTGTTAGATTCAGATGTATAGCATCATGATTACACAATCGTATACTTTACAAAGTGTTTCTCACAATATTTCCAGTTCCCAACTGGCACCATATTATATAGTCATTACAGTATTGTTACCTATATTCCCATGCTGTACCCTACATCCCCATGACTAGTTTATACATACTAGTCTGTAGTTCTCAAACATTTTACCTATTTCACCTAGTCCCCTAACCTCCTCTACTCTGGCAACCATCAGTCTGTTCTCTGCATCTACAAATCTGTTTCTATTTTGTTTGTTCATTTATATTGTCCTTTACATTCCATAAAAAGGTGAAATCATATGGTATTTGATTTTCCCTGACTGACTTATTTCACTTAGCATAAACCATGCTATCATAAATAGTACATTTTGTTCTTTTTTATGGCCAAGCAATATTCCATTGCATATATGTACCACCACTTTTTTATCCACTTGTCTATTGGTGGGCATTTGGGTTGCTTCCAAAGCTTGGCTACTATAAATAATGCTGCAGTGAACATACGTGTTCATCTATTCTTTCGTGTTAGTGTTTTGGGTTTCTTTGGATATATACACAGAAATAAAATCGCTGGGTCATAAGGCAGTTCCATTTTTAAATACCATGCTGTTTTCCACAGTGGATGCACCAATCTGAATCCCCACCAACAGTACATGAGGGTTCCCTTTGGATAAAATTATTTTGAAAGAATTTTTTTTTGGCTAAGTAAAAGCAAAAATGCAGGGTTCACATCCAAAGAAGCTAAGATATCTATATCTATATCTATCTATATCTATATCTATATCTATATCTATATCTATATCTATATCTATATATCTATATCTATATCTATATCTATATCTATCTATAGCTATACTATATCTATATATGTATATCTATAGATATATAGATATAGAAATATAGATATCTTGCTGTAATTCTTTAATTTTGTTGGCATTTTATACTTGTGTTGTTTTTTTTACCAATTTACCCTTTATTGAGAACACACCAAAGAAATCCAAGTGCCTCAAGGTTTGGCCCATTAACTGTCATCACTCTATAGACCACACAATGTCAGGATTGGCAAAGATCTTTTGGATGCTCCAGCTCAGCCACCCATCCAGGCTTTTAACCTCTATTGCAAAACAGCCTGGAATCTGAAAAGGTAAACACAGCCTCCTGGGATGTTTAATACTTCTATTTATATATTGTTTGAATCTTTCATTTCACTCAGCACTATTGGTGATTCTACTACTATATACAGGGTTCGGCAAAAGTAGGTTTATAGTTGATTGCATGGAAAATAATACAATAGTTAATAAATAATAATACAAGAATAAATTCTGTTTCATGTATTCACAACTGGAAATATGCTTTTGCCCTACCCTGTATATAATTCTCCTTACTCAAAATTTTAATTAAAAAAACCTGTTCTGATTACGTAACAATTGGAGGGTCATTGGGAATATACTGGTATATAGATACTGCTAAAAGTAAAATGTTCTTATACCATAAATCCATATTGCATGGGCCACCGAGAAATGGGCAGTCAGAATTATCTAGATGTGCTATTCTAGGTAACTGAAGGTTATTGCAACTTTTCTTGAGGAGCCTTTTGTGAAATATGTTCCCTCACTTTCTTCCTTGATAAGTACAATATAACAACATAATTGAATCTTTCTTTGATAAGTGAAACTCCTGCAAGTTCTCGGGGCTATCACTTAGAAAATCAATTCTCATTGTATAGCCTAAATACACAGAAAATAGAAAAGATGACACTGATTTCATACTGGCCAAGTAAATCACTCCAAAGTTATTTTTGGAATAAATCCACAATAATACCTTTTATAATTTTTCTCTTTATAAAAACTTAATACAGCAAAAAATCCAGATAATTGATGGTTCTACTGACATTTAAAGTACCATCACTTGATGTTTAAAGCACCATTGCTTGCTTTACAGAGCAAAATAAATGCCTTTCTTAAAAAAAATAGAGTAGCTGCATAAATGTCTTTATGTAGCATATACAATAATTAAAACCTGTTAAGCAAGTATATTAGCTCGCTGTGTTTGGATTTCTGTCTTATGCGACAGGTATTATTTTTAAAATAAAGTGTAATCAAGACTTATTAAGACAGTTAAATCGTCACTTGAGATTTTCAATGCAGCTTAGGAAAGATGCCAACATTTTAAAGCAGCATACTTCAGTAATCTCCAAGAACACAATCCTGTGCATTCGGACTAAAAATATAAAACTAGAGCTTTGAAAGTCAGCACCTTTATTGCATCTTTTTATACTTTTATTTTACAGATTATATCTTCATTAAAAGTATTTGCAGGAGATGTTTGCAACATTGGTTATTTTTAATGTTAAATACCTTATCTTATTCAACCTTGAAATTCCAAAGTTCCTAACAGAGGGAATTCATCATGATGTATAACCGGAAATGCTTGAATGATTGGCAAAATAACAGTAGCCCTGCACAGTGAATAAGAGTGGCAATGAAAAAGCGGCAATCAGATCCTAGGTTTTCATGAGTCCTTTCTCTCCGCTGCCAGGAGGATGCTGCTAAGGTCTGAAACCAGTTTGTATTTATTTTCTATTTAGGTCTACTTTTGTGTGTGGTTTCCATGCTTTGATGCTGTTTGTCCTTCCAGTATAGTCATTCCTGGTGGGAATTCAGTGGAGGGCAACACCATTCTCTGGAAGTGTCTTGCTTTGGTTTTATTAATGGCCCGGAAGTCCTAGCATATATATTTGGAAAGTTACAGACTTGTTTAGCATTTACATTGTTACTTCTCTGCTCTTTGGCTATGAGCTCAGAAACATGTTAATAATTCCTCACAGTAAATATTTCATGACCACTTCCTATGAGCAAGTCAGTGGACTAGGGGCTTTAAGGGCAGAAGGATGACTAGGAGTCACTTTCCTCCTTCAAAGGACAAGATATCTACTAGGAGAGATCAGGCTCATGCCCTTTGGATTATTTTACATAATAGAAATTAATATGAAATTGATTTACACAGTAGATATGTGAATAAAATACTGTGCTTATGTAGAAGAGAAAGTGGTTGTTTGTTTGGGTGGGGGAGTACAGGGGGTGGGTAGGAGTATGTACAATGCTCATTGAGTTGCACCTGGAAGAATGATTTGATCAAACCATAGTAAAATTTTACTTACCTGGCTTTGGAGAAAGAATCCTTTTCTTGAGGTATCATACCACTCTCTCGCCTCCCTTCTCCTCACACAAACATGCATTTCACTGTTTATTTCTGTCTTGTAGATGCTATGACCAAATGGATGCTGTAGGGTGGTAGGATTGGTGTAGGGAAGGAATAGTAGAGTAGCCTTCATAAAAAGTAATCTTTGCAACCCCAATATTCACACAGGCACCCACACAGACGCCAGCAGAATGGATGCTCATGTTTCTTTCTGGCACAGAGCCTGACTAGTTGAGTTGAGAGTCAGTCCGGGATTGAACTCTGTGAAGGCCTTTTTCTCAGTTCACCTGCATCTGCTTTAGACTTACTGAAGATTCCTCAAGACTTGGGCCTACACTGCCCGTCCGTCTTAGCCTATGGTACCCTCCAGCCTGTGGAGATAGAAAGCAAGAGGGGGCTGCCTCAGGAATGTCAGAAACTCCTTGTGGAGCTGTTCATATAAATGTGTAAAATTTGTGGATCTCATTTTAATTTTGAAGAAGCTGCTGATGGAGCTGCACACGTATCTACGGTATAAAGCAGAACATTAGGAAGGTGACTGGTTTTCATATTCCCCACGCATTCACCTCTGACACATGAGGCTGCTAACTGAAGGGTACAGAGTGGTAGCATGCAGTCTACCCAAACAGTAGGGGCCGATGCCTCCAGCCACTGGCCCTGCCACCCCCACAGCGAGGTACATGGCAAGTCACTTTCCTTATGGTGACGCTGGGGTTAACTGTCTTTGCAACAGGCGTGCATTTCAGTTTCCTGACAGGGCAAAGATATAGTAAAACAATCTCAATTTTTTTTTACAAAAAGCCCATTTTGTCACAACAGTGTGGTCAATTGGATATTTCCTGAATTATATGCATGATAGGTGATGTTTCTACAACTGTCCTATAAAAGATAAATTTTCCAGAATGTTGTTTATATAGCTTTCCCCATTCTAAACAGCAGCTGAGTTAATTGATCATGATGGTAATTAGCATGGCTAAAACCCATCTGTCTATAAAATGTAATTGTGTTCCAGCCATGAAAATGAAAAACAAAGCCTGATAAACAAAAGCTTCATTTAAAAAAAAAAAGAGAAAGAGAGAAATCAATTCATCTTTTACTTTCTTTTTTCAGAAACATTAAATTTAGCAGCCTAGATGCAACGAGAATTTTTTATAGGCCATCAAATTGACGTTAGGCCCAGAGCGCTTTCCTTTGTATCACTGGAATGGGTTGGGAGCGTTATTGTCTCAGTGGGCTGTCTCTCTGTTCTGGGAGACATGAGTGTTATTGTCTCCTGTCCCTGTCACTGTTCCATTATTATTTCCATTACACTCTATCTATTCTATTTTACTCAACTCATAAAATGTGCTTAACTGCTTCTATGTCCCCACGCACTCACATATTGGTCAATTATTTCAGTGCGCTTATTCACAGAACGTGAGTAGTCCCTCTTTGGAGGCCTCCAGGGGACAAGAACTCTTCAGAGTAAACACACACGATGTCTCTCAAAAGCAGAGACCCACCTTCTGATGTATCATTTATCCTTTTTCTTTACAAACTGTAAATGAACTGGAACAGAAATACTTGGGCAATGCTAACAAAACTGTTTTTGAGTCTTTTATCTTTTTTGTATTTCCTTAGTTTTCTTTAAAACAAACAAAACATTTAATTTTAAACAAAGACTTGGTTTTATTTTGTTTTGTGTTCTTACTAGAACATAGAGTTGAGGTGGGCTCTTTGTGCCTGTGACTAAGAGACATTAGACCAAATGTTCTAAGGATAACTTGTAAATTACTGCTTATGCGACGTGAAAATCTACTGGTATTGGATTGACATCAAGAAGGGGAGCCCCACTCCAGTCATGGTTTCTGATATTAAAACTGAGCTCTCAGACTATTTCTTTATAGAAAAGTTTAAAGCAAACAGGATCATCAGCTCTGGAATTTGCAGCAAGCCAACTTGGAAAAAATGTAAACAAACAATAACAACTTCAAGTAGGAGATGCAATTTTTGTTTGCTGGGATGAATATTTAGCAACTTTATCTAGTGGTTAGTCTCAGGTGTCCAACTTCCCTTTTATAGCCATAAGTAAGATCAATCCTTTATGGTATTGAATTTTTCATCTAAAATACTTAGGAACATCCTAGATAGAAATATACCTCAATTCGAGAAAAAAATTATGCTCTGCTTTTAATAAAACAGACTCTAAATGAATGACATCACTTCTTACAAAGAAGACTGTGTGTTCTGTTCCTTGAAACTATTCACTCAAGCTGCCTCTATGCCCGAAAAAAAAAGAATGTCAACAAAATACAGACATCTTCAAAAACTAATATCATACATTTAATCAAGATATGTTACTCTATCCTTATGTAAAACAACAATATTCTATATCTGCAGTTCTGGATAAAGTCATACATACACACACACACACACACACACACACACAAGAACTGGATACTATATAAAGATCAGTAAAACAGAAAGCCTGCTGTATCTTTGAAGTCATGAAAGTAGGGTTTTACTTCCCTGACTTTGTTATTTATTATCTAAATGTCCTTGGACAAAGCATTAATTTTGTTTAGTCTTGTTATCGTTTACTTAAAATGGGGGTGACAGCAATCTCTTTTCCATAGGGTTTTAGTGTTGATGGATAATTTAATTTTTTCTTATAAATGGAAAAGCACTGTATATAAGTAAATTATTTTTTTCCTCATATAAATGCAAACAATAATTAACAACCTGGGGAAGTAAGAAGAGAGGAAAGAAATTATAAATTCTGAAGGAAATATGTAGATTTAATTTTAATCCCTTATTAATTTTAATTGGGTGCTGTTGTACTTTTGAGCTGTTCCTACTCCCTTCAAGCTTGTATTCTGGGTTGCCCAGAACAGTAGCAAAACTTGATCATCAAATCTGTTTCAAAACCAGGAAGTATCCTTCAAAACTGGAATCCCTTAATAGTGCATTATGTCAACAATTTATTCATGTCATGTTTTAAATTTATTGATTTTAGAGAGAGACAGAGAAAGAAACATCAATTTGTTGTTCCATTTATTTATTTGAGTTCATTGGTTGCTTCTTGTTGATCTTACTTAGGGTTATAAAAGGGAAGGTGGACACCTGAGGCTAACCACTAGATAAGGTTGCTAAATATTCATCCCAGCAAACACAAATTACATCTCCTACTTGAAGTTGTTTTTGCTTGTATGTTCCTTGACCGGGGATCAAACCCACAACCTTGGGACGATGCTCTAACCAATGGAGCTACCTGGTCAGGGCTCATGTCATTTTTAACTGTAACAGTCTGCAAGGTGTTTTTGTTGATTAAAGAAAGAAGACAACAAGGTCCCTGCTCAGTAGGTAGTTATAGAATTATTGAGCAAAGAGAACATAGTGAAAAGTAAACCTATTCATCATAATTAAAACTGAAAAAGTGTTGCATAGTAAATCAAAATAGTATTGCTGCCCTAACTGGTTTGGCCCAATGGGTAGAGTGTCAGCCTGTGGACTGATGGGTCCCAGGTTCAATTCTGGTCAAGGGCATGTACCTCGGTTGTAGGCTTGGGTGCCAGAGGCAACCAATTGATATGAGAGACACATTGATGTTTCTCTTTATCTCTTTCCCCTTCCTTTCACTCTCTCATCCTCAAGTGAGGATTAACAAAAAAATAAATAGTATTGCTTATATTGTGTTCAACCATACTGTTGAGGTTGACACCAGCAATATAAATACTGTCTTTCCCATAAATTATTATTTAGAATCACTCCTGTGGACAATTATGTCTTAGATGGAACAATGAGAGTGCTTCATTTTACGGGACTCTTTCTTCAAAAACCTTTTTGTTTATTAACCAAACCCTGAAAGCAAACTACAGGGCTGAGGAAATGAAACACTCAGAGTAGATGCCCAGAGTCATTTGGACTGGACAGTGTAACCATGAGGCCCTGAGGTTAGCCAATGGAGGGGACTTCTCAGCACATCCAATAGCAGCCATCTAAAAGTCCCTTTGAACATCTGCTATTTTGCCAGAGGTCATTGATCCACGTGGCCAGGGGACAATAGGTGCAATCTTTTAGAGAAGGACTTTAAGAGATCTTGATGGTGCACCTTATTAGTTTAAAAAAAAAAAAAAAGCCAACATTGATCTCACTCTTAATATGTGTGTATTTTACAAACTATACATAGTACTGTATAACATTATAAAATATGAAAAGGATAGATGTTTTAAACTCATCATTTAAAATAAATACAAATAGAATTTCTACTATTTTTTCCTGCCCTCACCAATGGATCTTGAGGTGCCAGAACATCACTTTTGAGACGATTAGAAAATCTCTGATGCTTTGAATGTATGGCCACAAGGCAGGCTTCCTTTCATAGATTGGGATTAAAACAGGGCAAGAGTCTAAACACAGCATAGCCCTCAGACACATTGCAGAAAACCGCACATGTAATGGCACATGCTTGGGTGACGCCAGCCTCTCCTCACACAGTGTCAGCTGCGTGGAGGTCAGGAGAAAGACAGTGTGATAACCACAACCAGAGTCTGCACAAAAGCAGTAAAGGCAGGAGCAGCAGGAGCACAGCTCCCCCTGCCCTAGGCTCCCACACAGTGTACTGACCTATCGGGCAGAAATGCACAGGACATCTTCGGCCTCTGTAGAGACTCCATGTGGGACCTGACAGGCAGATGAAGAGGGCGGGTCCAAGAGAAAAGAGAAAATAAGAAAGCAGGTTTAGATACTCTCCACCTTCGCTTTCCAGTGGCCGGGATACTCTATCAGTTCTTCAGAAAGAGCCTACTGCGGAATCCAGAAAGCTGAGGTTTTGTGATGCTGGTAGTTTTGAAGCAGATACTGTTGATGCCCTGACTCATTCCCCTTGAGCCCGGGTTTGTGTTCCTGGAAATGCTGACAGCTGCCCATCTCAGTGCTGATGTGTTTTGGTTTCTCTACCTCCTGAGAGCCTGCTCAGACCTCCTCTGCTTGGGATGCTGGGGCTGTGATGTCCCCAGGAACAACTCTCAACAGTGACACAGGGAATTCAGGAGATAAATACCCCCAACTTCTCTGTCTTTCTTGGGGGGAAGTTCTTAAGTATGTTTCATGTGATTCCTCAGAGGGGTTGAACTGAAGTTGCTCATTGCAATAATGTGTTCCTTAGAGTTTCTTCCTGTCCTGTTTCAGTTTATCCACCTTCTCACTTGTGCTTCCAGGAATAGCCTCCCAAAGAAAGGCTACCTGTACATACATCCTTGTCTCAGTGTTAGTGTCTGAGCAGAAACAAATCATACATAAGTTGTGGGGGTTATATATTTATCTATTGTGGTGTGTGCCTGTGTATGTTTCCAAAATATTGCTTCTAGAGTCCCAAATGATTTATGTAGATTTTACAAAAATATAAATACAATGGATCTACACCTCAAACCATCTGGCCAAAATCTTGGTGCCTGGGTCAGGGATCAAAGTGACTTTTATTAATTCTACATCTCCTGTAACAGTGTGCTCAATTGTTGCTCTGCATTAGCTGACTCACATTCAGAAGTGCTCTGTCAGTATATCTCATGCTTTTCTATAATTGGTATTTGCAATCTATAATAAAATGTATCAGGCGGACAGGTTGACATGAATATTAAGGGCATAGGCTTAGGGTATATTGAGGTTCAGTTCCCTGCTTTGACACTTTGAGTTCTGTGCATAAATTTCTTTACATTTCAAAGGCTCTCATGTTGACGTCCTGGGACTCCTGAGAAATCCACCTGACATTGATTCAGGGCTTATTTTCAAATGTTGATCATGTTGTGATACTTGGTTAAGGCTGTATTCTATATTCTGCCCGTGACTTCCTGGGATCACTTCTTCAGTAGAGCTTATACAGGCTTGACACTTATGTGTGCAAATAGGTCATTTGTATGCACACTTTTGACAGCAGCCTTATGAGTCTCTGTCATTGTTTTCACATTATTAGCAAACATTACAGAGACAATGACTTAGGTCTCAGTTATTTGTATGCAGTTCAGTCAATTTATGGTGATTCTTTTAAGAAAAGTCATATTCTCTGACCAATTTGTTTTACATGTGAAAGGTGGGCAGACTAGCAGCATGATAAATAATGAGTAAGTGTTGCTTAATTTCTTTTTTTTCCACCATTTCATCATGTTCAAATGTATTCTTAAGCTTATACTTGGAGAGTATAATCCTTTTGATTTACCTATTTTTTTTATCAAAACTTTTAGTCCAAGATGAAACCACATTGACACTAAATGTCAACAGATGTATCTTTTGAGACATTTTTGTTCCTGGGGGTCCCAACAGAAAGCACCCCTTCACTCCTGTGGTTTTTCTCTCAGTGTCTTAGTTAATGCTGTACTATGACACCTATGGTTACGTTTATAAGAGGCTGTCGAAAGCAACGGTGTTGTAAAAGTGCTTGACATCATATTAACACGAGTCAAAGTGTCCCAAGTTTATACACCTTTTTTCTTAGGTTAGCAATTGAGATATATATAAAAGGCTAATATGCTAAGTGTCCCTCCCACCATCTGACAAGTTGCTATGATGCGCACTGACCACCAGGGGGCAGACGCTCAATGCTGGAGCTGCCGAGCTGCAGTGACTTGGCAGCTGTGGTTCTCCAGTGATGCACCCTGAAACCAGAGAGGAGGGAGCCCCGTCCTCATGGGGCCGAACGATTCCACCTTCGGCCGTGGGTTATATTGTTGCTGGGGCACTGTGGGCCCCGAATCTGGTTTGCATTCTACATCCTGTACAACAGCAACATTGCAGAGTGCCCTCTAGCACTCTGGGACCCCTCCGGGGGGGATTGGAGAGCCAGTTTGGGCCTGATTCCCGCAGGCCAGGCTGAGAGACCCACCTGCCAAAGGGACCCTGCTCACTCTGCAGACGCCAGGGAGGGACTGCAGAAGGTTGGCTCTCACCCAGTCCCACCCTGCTGGCCACCTTCTAATTAATTTCCATCAATATACACAAATTTGTGCACTGGAACACCAGTGTTCGTATATTAAAACATGGCTAATGTTAGAGACACAGATTGTGGTTATTTCACCCTAAATTTGACTTTTAGGTGTAAGAGGTAAATCATTTGTAGGAAAATGTCTGCAGTAAATATGTAGGTTGTAATAGGCATTTTGCCAATCTATGAGCATCCATTTGAAAGTTTATAGCAGCTATAATACTAGTTAATTGTTGGAAGAGAAATGCTGAGCACCTCTGTTTACTTAATGTTTATTGAGATTGTATTTACTTAATCTCTATTCTCTGGCTACTTAATATTTTTCATAAGATATGTGACATTTCTTAACAGTGGATTGTCTTTACATGATATTAAGATTAGACATTAGGAGAAATTATGAAATTTACTAGGAAATTTCTATTTTGAACATTATCCTGATGGTGTCCATTAAGTTAGAACTTGACAGGAAAATACAAAATTATGAAATTTACAATAGCATGTCTTTTTATGAAAAACATTTTTTATCTGAACTATTGATAACATAATAGTCAATGCCATATTTTATTCCTTGTACTCAAAGTCAACACTTCTTAAGTGCTGCCAAATAGTTAGTTGCATTTCTAGAATGATTATATAAGTATGCTTTTGGTGAATTGTGTGAGATGGAAGTAGCTTTGCCTTATTAATTTCAAAAGAATGATTGAATCATTTGAGATCAAAAGCTCCCTGAAAAGCCAGGATGGCTGACACTCTATTTGAAATGCATTGGAGCAAAGAAGTTTATAGTTTAGAAAGATATAAATAGACCACCACTTAGAAGACATTTTTTGTTGCTTATCTTGCAGCTGTTATTGACTAGAGATTCTGGTTATTTAATTGTTACTTATTCCAGAATATATTCAAGGTCATAGTTGAGAGAGATTTTTAATTACATACAAAGCTATACAAAGTGGAACATTTTACCCTGGGGAGCCCCCCAGTATGGCTGTAGCTTCTTTATTAAGTGAGCTGCTGCCTGTTTTATATGGTTAATAAATCAAAGGTTTATGTATCTGTTTTGTTCCTTTGGGCAATCATTATTCCATAGTTTTCATTTTATACTAACTGGAAGTACAAACCAATAAACCTTTGAGCAAATAAAAATAGTTTTGCATTTTATATAGTTATTATTCAAATCCAGGAAACTTTTACGTCTATAAAAATGGCCTGTAAGTTTAGTGTGTGTGAACATACCTTAACTAAATATTTGTTAAGGTTCAGATATATACACTACATTTTGGCCATTTTAAAACCATAAACCAAGATAAAATATTGTCTCACTTTTATTTCTGTGAAGTTTGAGGTCGGATTTTTTCTTCCTCATAGTGTGTTTGGCACCAATTATTTTGGAAATTGGCCTAAGAAATTGGAGGAGTAAAAGCTGTTCTTTATTAGTGCTACTCAAAGTGCATATTGCTATACTATCACACTCTGAATCATAATCAGGCAAACATCCTATCAAATAAAAGACAAAAAGGGCAATTGACCGTACCTTTGCTACACTTCCCATTGGCTAATCAGGGCGATATGCAAATTAACTGCCAACAAAGACAGCGGTTAATTTGCATACTAGGCTCCAAGTGGCGGAGCGAAGCCAAACCTACCCAAAGCCAGCCGAGAAGCGAGGCCTCATGGCCCCAGGATCAGCAGAGCCTCGAGGCCTCACACCCCTGGGATCAGCAGAGCCGGAAGGCCTCACGGCCCCAGTGCCAAGTGGAGCTGCGAAGCCTCACAGCCCCGGGATCAGCGGAGCAGGGAAGCCTGACAGCTGGGAGGGTGGGGGGGCGGGGGGGCTCTGGCCAGACCCCAGCCAGAGCGAAGGTCTGGGTCCCGGGTGCCAGAGGAAAACTGGTGCCAGCAGCCAAGGGAAGGGAAGGCCTATTGCATGAATCCCTTCGTGCAACAGGCCTCTAGTTATTCTATAAGCAGTCCTATTGGTCCAGTCTACTCACCAAAGCTGCATAAATTAATGCAGTTCTTACTCTATGCTCTTATGTCCAAATATCAATCTTGAACATTATCCTGATGGTATCCATTAAGTTAGAACCTGAAAGGAAAATACAAGAGTAGTATGAAATCAGTTGAGTCCACACTGTAGATCAAGAACTCAGTTTTTACTTTAGCATAATTATTTTAAGACAGCAAACTGAAGAGTGTAGCTTTATAGATGTCAGCATGCATGTATTCTAATATTAGCTTAAAATTCCTCCTCTTTAGGAAATGGGTAAAGTCTCTCATATCCCAGTTTAAAACATTCTTCTTTCATTGACAAATTTATGGTATTTGTGCATCACATTCTGTTTTTGTTCTTTGCTATACTAAATGGAAAATTTCTCTCCCAGAAATTATATTAAAATATAATGAATTTGATATCTTGATTAAATTGGCATTAGTGTTCCCATCTGTTTGAAATGATTCCATTAGTATTACAGACTCATGCAGGGAATCTATACTAATAAAAGGGTAATATGCTAATTAGACCAGATAGACCGGACGTCTTCCAGGCATCCTTCTGGACAAAGCCGCAGCGGACCGAGGACAGGGCAGCTGCGAGGGCCAAGGACAAGCAGCAGCAGTGGCCGGCTGTGGCAGCAGCAGTGGGGTGATGGTGGTGGCACCTTCCCCTGATCGGCCCAGTTGCCTCCCTAAGCCATCAGTAGGAAATCCCCTGAGGGCTCCCAGATTGTGAGAGGGGGCAAACCAGGCTGAGGGAAACGCCCCCCCCCCACCAGTGCAAGAATTTTTGTGCACCGGACCTCTAGTAATATAATATTAGAACATATATGAAACTTGGCATTTATGTTTGGGCATGAGAAAAATGGACTACAAAGTATGACTGTATTCTAAGCCCAATACCCTTAAAATATAGCCATTTCCCTAGACCTAAATAGAAAAATATGTTTTCCATTGCCTTTTTCAACATATTCTAGAAACTTTTATTGTGTCCCTAATGTATACAAGGTACCTATCAAAACATAGCTGTGATCTAATAAAATAATTATTGCATTTATTAATACTTATCCACCTTGTCTAACATATTTTCTTATCTTGTTAGATTGAAACATTTTTTCATTTTTATTTTCATTTAGTAGCTATCAAATTATTTGTAATATCTTTGAGAGATTAAATCAATAAAGTCAGATCAGATATTATGGGTTTACTAGTGGCCCGGTGCATGGATTCATGCATATTGAAAAGAATTAGTTAGGAGAAATATTTTAATATTGCTATTTGCCCTTTCCCTATAATAGAAGTGTCAGAGATGAAAGAAAATTAGTAAAATGTATATGAAAATAATATATAACTTGATTAATAAATAAATAATAACATGATATAACAACAACAAAGACATAATATAAGAACAACAAAAACATGATATAAAAACAACAAAAACTTATATAAAAACAACATTAATAAAAACAATGACTGCCCTAGCTGGTTTGGCTCAATGGATAGAGCATCATCCTGCGGACTGAAGGGTCCCAGGTTTGATTCCAGTCAAGGGCACATGCCTAGGTTGTGGGTTTGATCCCCAGTGGGGAGCATGCAGGAGGCAGCCAATCAACGATTCTCTCTCATCATTGATGTTTCTCTCTCTCTTTCCCTCTCCCTTCCTCTCTGAAATCAATAAATATATATTAAAAACAACAACAACAACAATGACTTATAAATTGATTAAACTTATTCTAATATCTCCCTGTATACCAGGTTAAGAGTAACACAGACACCAGGGGGGTGAGGGCATGAGTCGGGGGGGGGGGAGGAGTGGTGGGACAATGGGGAGATAAGGATACATATGTAATACCTTAATCAATAAAGAAAAAAATTATAAAAATAGGAAAAAAAAGAGCAAAAATACTTTCAGAGTGCTTGACTAATTTCCCTTGTGATGAAGTATTTATAACTTTAACTTTAATGTCACACACTCTTTGAACTCGAGAGAAAGCAACATGTAACTGACCATGTCCAAAAATGGGTTCAGGTAGGAATATTCCTACTCTGTCTAGAGTTTGTCCTTGAGGTTTATTAATAGTCATTGCAAATGCTGGCATAACGGGAAACTGTCTTCGAATTAATTTAAATGGAAGCCAGTGTCAGATGGGACAAATATCACATATGTGTGAGTCAATGTTTATTTTTAAATTGCCAGTGCACATCATATATACCAGCTGGCCAGTCGGTCAGACTGTCAGACAGACAGACGGTCGGTTACTTAGTCTTTTAAATCTATGCTAGTGGCCTAGTGCACAAAATTCATGCTCATTAAAAAGGAATTAATTAGAGGAAATATTTTATTATTGGTATTTGCCCTTTCTCTATAATAGAAGTGTCAGAGATGAAAGAAAATTAGTAAAGTGTATATGAAAATCTTCCTCCTGTCAGAGTCTGGGGCACACCACAGGACCCAGAGTCAAGTCCCCGCCCACACGTGTGCACCTCAAAATCACATGAAACCCAGACCCTGCTGGCCCCACCCTTACTGGACGAGATCCAGTCCTGGCCGGCCCCACCCTCATCATGCCCCGCCAGGTGAGGTCGCAGCCTCAAGTCCCCTGGCCTGGCACTGGGCAGGGGGCGCAGCCTCAGGTCCCACATCAAGCCCTGCTGGGTTGGGGGTGTAGCTTCAGGTCCTGTGGCGCATGCTGGGTGGGGGGGCGCAGCCTCAGGTCCCCCGGAGCACCCTCAGGTCCCCACGGCCCAGCACTGGAGCATGGGGCACAGCTTGAGGTCCCCCAGCCTGGGGCAAAGGGCATGGCCTGAGGTCCCCCTTGGCCCAGCACTGGGGCAAGGGTCACACCTTATGGTCCCCCATCAAGCTCCACTAGGCAGGGGACATGGCCTGAGGTCCCCCAACCCAGCACCAGGGTGGGGGGCACAGCCTGACATCCCCCGTCAAGCTCCGCTAGATGGGGGGCGCAGTCTAAGGTCCCCTGGCTCGAGCCAGGGTCGGGGGCTCACCTTGATATGTAAAACCCTAATATCAAATAGACGGAACAGCAGAACAACCGAACAACTGGTCGCTATGACGTGTGCTGACCACCAGGGGGTGTACCTGTAACATGGCAGGCATTGGCCATGGTGGGATGGTGGAGCAGGTGTGCAGGGTCACCAGACCAAGGCGGGGCTCCAGTTGCTGTCATTGGGGCAAGCCTCTGGTGGTTAATGAAAATTCTTTGCTCCTATGTGCCACAGTCCCGCCCAGTGCTCACACCTGCTGCTGGCACCCAGTGCTGGCCCCGATTGCTTGGCGCCATCAGTGGGTGTGAGCTGCACGGAGCAATTGGGGTTGGTGCCAGCAGCAGGTGAGAGTGGGGCCAGTGCCATCAGTGCATGGGAGAGATGGCGGGATGGGGGCTGCCGGCAGACAGGGGACTGGGGGTCACAGCAGGAGGGGCCAGGCAGGGGCACGAAGGATGGACCGGGACCCTCCCCTGTGCCCACCGCAGCCTCGTGGCCCACAGTTTCTTTCAAGGTGCACAAATTCTTGCACTGGGCCCCTAGTATATAGATAATTTCAGTGTATTATGTCGACAGTCCCAGTCACCTCAAACTTATTAGAAAAAAATTAATGAAATAGCTCCAGAATATAACATTTCTAGAAATAGTGTCAAGGAAAGCCAAATTTAAAATATTAAGTATATGTCTCCATCTCTACCTTTTTTATTAGACGTTACTTCTACTTTCTGAAACGATAAATTGTGCTAAGAAACTACCTCGCCACCCTCTGAACTCTTAAAACATTTGCTGCCTAGAATTCATTTCTTGTTTACTTCTTTGTATTATTTTTCTGGGTGTCTGCTTAACTAAATGACATTTCTCTCATTTCCGCTTTAGATTTTGTAAAGAATTTTCACATTTTCTTTGTCCTCATATCAGTTCCACAGAGAAGTTAATGTTATCACAATTTAGCAGAGGAACAAACTGCCACCAAGAGTGGGAGATATTGTTTCCCAAAGAAACAAAGCTAGAAAGTAGTACAGAACACTCCATTTAAACATAGCTTTTTTTAAGGAAAAAAAAGTTATTCATAGTAAGCCTTTTATAATAGGAGTGGCAAATATAACATGTGTGCATGACCACTTACCCACCTTTCATTCTAGAGGTAAATATTAATAATTATACATGATATTCTTTCCCTCAGAGCATATCTGCAATCTTAGACACATATAATAGTGTCAGAGAGGAAGGGGTTTGGGAGCTGGGTGAAAAAAGGTGAAGAGATTAAGAATAGGTAGATGAAAGATGATTAGAAAGATAGATAGATGATAGATAGATAGATGATAGATAGATAGATAGATAGATAGATAGATAGATAGATAGATAGATAGATAGATAGACAGACAGAAAGACAGACGTGGACAACAGTATGGTGATAGCCAGAGGGAAAAGGAGGTGGGGGGACTTAGAAGTAGGCAAAGGGGGAATAAATGGGGACAGAAAGAGTCTTGACTTTGGGTGATGAACATACAATGCGGTGGCAGATGATGTTTTATAGAGTTGTACACTTGAAAGCTGTGTGGTTTTATTATCCATTGTCACCCCAATAAATTTAACTTTTAAAAATAAATCTTTTCAATGCATTACTCTGGAAACGTCAATTTTTTTTTAGAGTTGGGACTCAGGATTAAATGCTTGTGATTTTCCCTCTCTGTATAATATTTTTTAGGATTATGTTTTTTGTATTTGTGCCCTGTAACATCTACCATTGTGCCTTGTATGAACTAATAAATACTGAATACATGTATTAACAGTTACGGTTAACTGGGTCCAAGCCATAATGTGGTAGAATTTTACTATAAGAAAGAGGCTTTTAAAATGTTATCAGCCTCAGATAATTTCTCAGATATTCCTGGGCCACATCTTGTGTCAGGCACTGTGTCATGCCTTTGAGACTCAAGGATGAATTCATTCATTGAGGCATGAAAGGCAAACAAAAAAGGGCATACATGGCAGACAAAATGTGCAAGGGCCAGGGCCCCAATGATGAGGCAGAAACATCAGTGGCTGTGGTTCATCCCTGAGGAATTGTGTCACTTGAGAACACCTTGGATTACTATTCACAGAGAAGAGGCTATCACATGAGTTGGACAGAATTCCCAAAAGACATCTTAGCGTACAGAAGCAGTCTACAGGGTTTGTGAATTTTGGCTTCAAAACTGCCAGTGGACCTGCATATTCAACAAATGGGCTGATTGGTTAATTCCTCCTGTATAAATACACATAAGTATCTTGCTCACGGAATAGTCTGAATTTCATTCACTCAACAATTAGTTATTGAATGCCTCCTATTGTCTCCCGTTAGGTCATATACAAGAGTGAATGGTGGTCTTGTTTTTCAGAAGCTTCCAGACTGGGAAGTGGAAGACAGTAAAAGAATGAATGACTCAGGCAAAGTCAATAATATAGCACATGTTTTCTGTTACAATGCTGACCCCAGGAATATTATTTATCTTCCCCACAGCCCACTTACTCTATCATAATAAGGTACACTGTTAATTATTTTAATATAGATTACCTCTGTCCCATAATTGCTTACTAGTGAGAACAGCAAGTCACTCTACTAGTTTTCAAATCTCTCTAGAGGTGTAAATGCAATGACACATTTACAAAAGTTAGCATCTTGGTATAAGTAAGAAGATAAAGAGGTACAGTGCCAGCTGAGTAAGTCTTTGTAAGACATGTATCAGACACCCACAGAGACTCTCACAGATGAGGGAAAAGATCAAGACTTCCACATTTCAGTTACTGTTTACCGATTACTTTCATGTCCTAGCATTTGGGGTTTATGAAGATCGCTAATCGGATGGACTATTGTTTTGTAACAGAGGTGGGTGAGGGTGGACAGGATAGTGGTGAAGACTATGTTGAGTGCCAGACTGGACGCTTGAACTGGAGAAAGGAGATGAGGAGTGAAGCTTGACTAGAGTGGGTGACACTCAGCCTCCAACGGATAGAGGTCCAATCTTCCTATCTGATAACTTTGGTATTCACGTCTATGTCCTGGTTAGTAAAATAGACAGGAAAAATGCCCACAGAATATTGACAAATAGTGCTGAAGGTTGAAAATGTCAGAGATTTCTTCTCAAAATTCACTTTACTACGACCAATATTTCTCAAGTGGTGCTACATGCCAAGTGTGGAAGGACAGATTTTCTGCCAACCTCCCTTCACACCAAACATATTATCACCAACACTCCTTTCAGAGCAAGAGCTAGGTCATATTCTTTTCATTTCCAAGAGTGGTAACGGTGCTGCTCTGTCCCTACTGAAGTAGCATGCATACAGGAAATACTGGTTTAATATATAGTTCATGTAGACTTTTAAAACATGATAAAAACACAATCTGTGCCATCGGTGGCCACACCAGCTGTTTTCCTCCTCTTTTTCATGCACAGAGCCCTGATGGGTAGACGTGGGCCTCAGAGGAGGCTCAGGCAATCTCCACGCCCTTCACCCAGGAAAAGCACTATGTGAGCCAGTCACGGCAGTTCTGTTCCCCTCTGGAGACTGGCACATGCCTGAGGGTGTTTCCAGATTCTGTCCAGTGAGATGGAGGGAACCCCGCTTGGGAAGGGCATGGGGGTTCCAGGAAGGTTTCTGATTTCCTAAAAAGAGATGCATGTGGGGAAAGGCCCTTTCTTGGCCTCTGAACCCAACCCTGTGCGGACGAACCAGCTGGAGCTGCTGGAGCCATCTGTCCCATCGTGAACAGAACTGTCCACACATCCAGGACAGCCAAATAGAAAGCTGGAAGCCATGGCTACATCGCAAAGCCTTGAGTTTATCACCCCTGAGTAAGTTCTACCTGCAGATTTCCTATGTGAGGTGACACGTTTTCCTTAAGTCATTTTTAGTTTGATCATCTGTTACCTGCAGCCTGAATTAGCCTATGAGCTCAGTGGATGATTGAACATATGGTGCTATGCAAATAAAGTAAAAGGCCTCTCCTTTGCAGAATTTCAGGCGGATTCATTCAGCAACTAATTCTTGAGCACTTACTATGCTCCCAAAATTGATAAATAAAGAGAGACTGCATTGACATTGAAGTTTCGGACTCTGTAGCATAGATATGAAATAGACAGTAAAAACCTGCTGGTGTTCCATCCAGTTTCCCTGTGAGCTCTTTACATGCATAACAGGAGTGGGTCTTTAGCCAGAGTGAAAATAGAAATGGAAAATGTGTGAATAGCTAAATGGGACAGCCATGCAAAACCCTCACACAGAATCATAATTTGGTGAAACATGCCATTCTGAGGAGTATAATGCATACTAGTCCCCTGGTGCTTTGTAATTTATGCAGTTTTCACACTTCCCAAAGCCCTATTTTATTCTTTTTATATCTCTAGTCTAATGTAAGCACATACACTAGTTAGAAAATCATGCTTTTATATGTACTATTTTCTTCAAGGAAAATGTTAAATAGGTATTTTCAATGTGCACAGGTGCTTTCAAATGCTTTTTTTCTATTCCATATGCTAAGTCAAAGATGTCTGTACTTTTTTATTTTGAAGTACGAAAAGTTTTTCATGACTTGTAGTTCTTTGTGCTTCTGCAGTGGGAGCTTTTCTAAGATTACCTTGAAAATGTAGCTTTGTTCTCACCTGAGATCCCTTGAGAATAAAGTAAATCGGCATTTCTTTGTTAAGCAGTAGGCTGTTAATCTAAGAAGAAAATAGAGCCCTGTTTCAGTCCCAGGCTTCCGGTAGCATAGCATCTGGAACAGTCTCACAGAAGATTAGGACCTCTGGCTCAATTTAAAAGTTAGAATTTTGTTGAGGGTGTTCCAGGAAAAAAAAAATCAGTCAGGTTTAAAAACAATTACTCATAGTTTATGAATAAGATAAAAATATCAGAAAATAACAGTTCAGAGCAACAGATCCCCTGGAAATATTCTAGAAGCCTTAAGATGATGGAAATAGAAAGTTATATTTTTCCTTTGCAAGAACAACAATAACAGAAGAACCCAGAACTTATCCAGTCGGTCTGCCTGGTGACATCATGCTAAGGATGAAACATGAACCTATTCTCTCCAAATTTAGTTCCTGATTCTCATCAGGTCTCTGTACCTCTCAGTAAATGCTTAGAAGGATGGGTCACTCTGGGGCCTGTCCCAGAAAATAGCTTCACATTTCTTTTCTCCTAGTCATGTTAGAGATTATCTGTTTATTATTAATCATGTTAGAGATTATCTGTTTATTATTAATACAGAGGTGGGCAAAAGTAGGTTTACAGTAGTGAGTACTCAAAACAGAGTTTATTCTGTTATTATTTATTTGTATTATAGCTGTAAATTTACTTTTGCCCACCTCTGTATATGGGTTCCCAGGGGAGCCAGACAGGTGCTGGTATATCATTAGTCATTTTTTCCATGTAGCCTTCCCATTTGCTAGCATAAACCATAGTAGCCTCTGAATTTTCCTATGGGTACAAATAGATTCCTTTTAGCAATTTATGTACACACAATTATGTCATTCTCATTATTTATTAAATGATAATATGAATGATCCTGTATTAAAGGCCAGATCTTTTTTCTATTGAATCTGAAATAAAATGATTTTAGATTACAGTGATTCAACAAGGTATTAAGCTTGACTTATACTGACATGTATTTCAAGGGTATATTGCAAGCATTTTTATATCTCTAAAGGATAATATGTATTAAAAGTTCCTAATTTGACAGTCTGACTCTATCATGTACATATATTTCAAACAAATGACCATGTCTTAGTCATTTAACTTAGTTTTCCCTATCACAGATAGTATTATTTGCTGTTAAATTTTTGCTTTAAACTTATGGTTATAGAGGGTAAGCAGGCTAATTTTGAGATGGAAAACAATTTCATCTGCAGTTATCATGTATCAACTCCTATAGTTCCTTTATTTGTTCACTTATTTACTCCTGCAGCAAACACTTAAATTCGCATCTGCTGGATGCGAGGGAATGTGCACAATGCCAGGACCATAGACAAGCTTGTCTGTGTGAGGTGACCAGCACCAAAAGTATTGAGATGAGGAGAACAATAGAATCCAGTGAATATTAACCTCATTTGTTCAGTTCTTCCCTCTTGATCTGCTTGTCTGATTGTCTACACTTGAAGTTAGAGTCGGTGATGTGATTAAGATAAGTCATGATGTCAATAAATAAAGACTAAAATAAAAATTTGTCTCTGTTACACATAAGCAAGTGACTCCCTGCTTCTGAATAAGTGGACTAATGAGGACTAACGTGTAATTTTCCTTTGCACTTCAAATAGGCTAATAAACATTCAGCACTTATTGTAAAACCTGAACATATTTAGTAAATATTAGCTTTTGTGAAAATCATTCTTTTAACTTAACATATTCTGAAGAATATGCAAAAGATTTTGTACATACATTTAATTTACCCAGAGATTCCTTTGCTGCGAGACATGTAAACCCCCCACTTTTTCTTTGTTATTTCCAAGCAAATATTCATTCAGCAAGTATTTATTAGGTACCCCTGTGAACAAGAATGCTATCTAGACATGCATAATCTTGTAACAGGCAAGAGGAAAGTTAAGTGTAGAGCAACAAGGAGACGCAGAATATGACTCCGTATTTAAATGAGGGATATACACAAGGAATGGCAAAAACATACTTCTGTCTCTGTGCTGCTGGGCCTATGCCAGACATTGTTAATCATTTCCATTTTCCCCACTTAACGTAGGCCTGGGCTCAGAATCCCTTTCACGCAGTGCTGCAGGCAGCCTTCGCCATTTGCGTGTACCTACCCAGTAAACTATTTGCCATCTCCAGCAAGACAGCAAGTTCTAAAAAACGATCAAGATTACTTCCTCAATATATTTTTCTGGCACCTTAGCACTGCTTTTCTTCCTCCATAGTCAATCAAGTTTTCATTCATGAATCCTCTGCCCCTACCCATTTCTCTCCTGACCATCTCTCCCAGCACCATTGCCATGATTTATAGTAAAATAATGAGATGTTATTTTGGGTCTGGATAGATCACGCTGCCAATTAGAAAACAAAAGAACAGTCTTCAGTGTGTGGGAAGCAGGTAAGGATGCAGCAGTTGCAAGAACTGTTCATCAGTTTCCAGTTCTCCTTTTCTTCCAGGCACCCATCTTGCTAATAGTCGGGTCTGGCCATGTGGTTAGCTTTGGCTGGTGAAATGTAAACATAAGTACTTAAAACGCCAATGGGCAATTATTAATCTCCTGGTTCCCCCCTGCCTTGACTGTTAATATTACCAGGATGATGCCTCCTTAGTTTAGGTCCCAGAGTGAGAAAACATGAAGCAGAGCCTCACCAATCCAACATGAACATGTGGCATTAAAACCACTGAGATCTGGGCTAGCATAATCTAACCTCTCCTGACTAATACCACTCCATGCCTATTCTTAGTACGAGGGAAGAATCCGTAGAGGAGGCTCACCAGACAAGGTAACAATATTGAAGAGACTTGTAAAACCCAACATTGATTTAGCAATGTCTTTTGTGGGGGAGGGAGTCCACATTGAAAAGACACAAAATGCTTTTTTAATAAAATGATAATAGTATAAATTTATCCAAAAAAGTATAATAATTTTTATTTCATTGTTCCAGTGAAAGTCCAAGTTCATATATTCATAGACTTCATAAAGGAGGGGAGAGGGAGAAAGAGATAGAAACACCAATGATGAGAGAGAATCATTGATTGGCTTTCTCTTGCATGCCCACAATAGGGATGGAGCCCGCAACCTGGGCGTATGTCCTGACCGGGAATCAAACCATGACCTCCTGGTTCATAGGTCGCCGCTCAGCCACTGAGCCATGCCAGATGGGGTCAAGCCTTTTTTAATTGACTTTAAAAAGTCTTCAAAATTACTTTTTCCTCCAGTATTGGCGCACAACTTCAAAGTAATATGACCTTTTTTGTGACAAGTGAGTGTGTGATCTTGGTTTGCTTAGTTTAGTATTTTTAAGGGCTTGGAATTTTAAAGAATACTGAAGAATACTAGGAATTCATCTGCATTTTCTACAATTATCATGTCCTTTTTAGCTTACATGAGTTACATATTATTAGAGTTAAACAATTCTCTTGAAAATTACCAACTTTTGATAGGTCAATATTTAGCACCATCTCAATGCACGGATTATTTGCATTCATATCTTACAGTGTTGACAATTATTTGACCTATTCTGAGATATATGGTAATTCCCGCTGCTTTTAATTTTATTGTCTTAGATGGGGAAAAAAAATGTATTTTGAACCTCAAAGACAAATAAAGATTCTGCTTTATTTACTTGTATTCATTACCTCTGCTTTGGTCCTATAAAGCACTTGGTTATTTCTGTACAAGAGAATATAGATGAGATAGTTTTTATCTACTTTTTATTATGTTTGCATTATCAATCTATTTTTTCATACTTTTTTATTTTAGTGCAACCTTTATAAAGGCATTTTAAGTGACACTTCCATATCCAAATATGTTAAAATTCATCCATATCTGATGCTACCAATGCAAACACCTGAGGTTGAAATTAGATTAATAGTCATCTCCTAAGCATGACTAGATTTACACACACAAAAGTTAAGACAACTCTGTCCCAACTTGCTCCACTTCCTAACAACTGGAGAGTTGCCTTTAACAATAATCATAGTTCCCTAAAAAATAGTCTGAAATTTGGTAGAAAAATGACTGAATCTGTAAATAGCACTAAAGACATATAGTTAAATAAACATTTAAATATAATATATTTAAGTATTCATAGATATTATATGAGATATAAATAATATACATAATTATGTATATATACATGTAGGTATGTACAAACCATAAATAATGAGCCATGTGATTCTTATATTAACTCTTAGTTTTCTCTTAGGAACTGGTGGGCCTTTAGTCAGATATGGACTAAGAAATGCTTTTGTCTTGCCACGTGAATCAATTCCTTAATTTTTTAAAAGATTTTTTTATTGATTTTCAGAGAAAGAGGAAGGGAGATGGAGAGAGAGAAAGAGAAACAGCGATATGAGAGCAAAACATCCATCAGCTGCCTTCTGCACATCCCCTCCCTGGGATGGAGCCCACAACCCGGGCATGTGCCCAGGATGACACCCAACCAGCTGAGCCACACCAGCCAGGGCTGAATCAAGTTTTTAATCATTAGGATATTTCAAGATCATCTTCTCTGTTCCACACTGTTCAATCTCATGTCAGCCTTTTTGGATTTATTACTGCCTCCTAAAACTTAACCTATTAAATAATTTCAGAAAACTCTCACTCTCTGTCACACTTTAGTCTTCCAAGATGATGTTTGTAAGAATACGAGGGGCCCAGTGCATGAATTGGTGCACCTTGAAAGGACCTGTGGCCTGCGAGGCTGCAGTAGGCACAGGGGTGGGTCTCAGCACATCCTTTACACCCCCGCCCGGCCCCTCCACTGTGGCCTCCTGGCCCCCTGTCTGCCAGCAACCCCACTCCCACTGCTGCCACTCCCATGTGCTGAAGGCGCCAGCCCCACTCATACCCACTGATGGCACAGAGCGATTGGGGCCGGCACCAGTAGTGGGTATGAGTGGGGCTGGCACCGTCAGTGGGTGTGAGCAGAGGCTGCTGCCCTGATTGCCCCTCAGGAGCCCAGGGGGAGGTGGAGAAGCCCTCAGGGGCAATCAGGGCTGGCAGCCGCTGCTCTCACCTGCTGATGGCACCTAGCAATCAGGACTGGCACCGGCACCAGCAGCGGGTGTGAGCAGGGCCGGTGCCGGCAATATGTGAAAGCAGTGGCTCTGATGCCATCAGTGGTTGCAAAAAGTGGCTGCCAGCCCCTATCCCTCCTGAGGAGTAGAAGGGGGGTGGAGAAGCATCTGTGGGACGATCGGGGCCAGCAGCTGCCACTCACACCGGCTGATGACGCTGAGCGAATGGGGCTGGCACTGGGCGCTGGCAGCGGTTACGAGTGCCGGGAGGAACCATGGTGTGCAGGAGCAAAGAGTTTTCAGTAACCACCAGAGGCTCGCCCCGATGACGGTGAACAGCCCCACCTTGGCCTGGCGCCCAGCTCACCTGCTCCACCATCCTGCTGCAGCAGACGCCCGCCATATTCCGCACTCTGCTACCTGCTGCCAATGCCCGCCATGTGTTGCGTGTGCCCCTGGTGGTCAGCACACATCATAGCAACCGATTGTGCAGTTGTTCAGTTGTTCTGCCATTCAGTCTATTTGCATATTAGCCTTTTTATTATATAGGATTGGTTTTTCTATAATAAATGTTTTCTGCTAACTGTAGTTCTTCCTGGCTATTACTTTTCTTTTTATTTTGCTGATTATCATTCTATATCTCTGAGATAAGTTGGGAGTGGTCTAAGCAGATATTTTTGTCATTATGGTTGTTCTGTTTCGTGGATGTTAAGTTCGTATTGAAAAGATCCCTCTCTTCAGCAGCCTTTGATTTTATAACACTTTCAGTCATGCCATTCAACATCACCTACCTCCATTTGCAACAGTTTACAATGCCATTGTTTCATTTTTTCACATCCTTTACAGGTAAACATCATAGCACAAAATCTACAATATAAGGAAAGGTATTTAGCAGAGAATTAACTAATATAAATTACAGTGTGACTATTTTAGGGCAATCTTTATTTTCACTGATTTTAATTTTCAAAAATGATTTCCATTTTAATATAATTTTATATCACTTCTGTAATCTATATATAAAATAAAAGCTGTTTCGAAGGAAAGACTATGATTTCTCAGTGTTGTGCAATATGAAACAAACTCTTGCACATTAAAAGTTATAGTGAAGCCTGGAATAATACCTATGATGTGGTACTTTGGACAATTACTACACTCCTGATGACTATTTCTGGCAAGTTGTCAAAAAGACTTTATAGTACTTCCCCCTCCCCCTTTTTGATGGACTCAGAATCTTAAAGAAAAATAATTTGAGCTCAGGGAATTATCAAGTGATTACTCTTTAAAACATTGTCTCCAAATTGTTATTATGAAAAAGGTTGCTTGTGAAACATTAACACATCGGTTTGTACCAAAAGAAGCTGTAGGTTTTTTTTTTTTTTTTTTAAAAGATATATAACTGTCTACCAAATCCCTCTTCCCAAATTTTCATAAACAGAAAGGCTTTCTCTACTGCTGAGTTCTGAGAAAAGTCTGATGGAGAATTTTAAATAAAAATCAGCTTTGCTCTCGAGTTGCTTAAAAGCCAGCTGAGGGAGCATAGCTGGCTGTTTAGAAGCTGACACGGGCTTTTGGAAGACCAGTTCCCACTGGGAACACGTCCCAGGTGCCAGACCTAAATTCTTGATGATGATTGTCCCATCAGCAGTCCGGGAGGATGAGTGCATGGATGTCAGCTGCAATGCCTTAGGAAACACTGAGGGGAAAGATGTCAAAAATACCTTCAGGCTGATTTTCAAACGAACTATGTTCACAGAGTCTAATTTTTACCTTTAGCAGCTCACCCGTGGAGACTCCAACCCTGTGCCTTTCAAGTTAGGAGATAATTTGTGGAAAGTTACCTAATTACATTTACTTTAATCCTGATTCTTATTTTAGGGTCTCTTCTACAAAATGACCTCTTCATTTTAAACTTAGGGACACCCTGCCCTTCTCTCTTTCATATTCTCTATCTCTCCCTTTGTTTCTTTTTCCCTCTTCAATAATACACCATACTACTTCTCACCAATAAAGGTGCTGTATTGTGACCAAGGACATGTTTCTATGCCATGTTGTTATTGGTTGAGGCAGGGTGCAAAGTTTACCCAAGTTTAGTAGTTAGTAGTAGTAGTAGTAGGAGGAGGAGGAGGAGGAGGAGGAGGAGCAGCAGTAATACATTAGGCAAGGCACAGACCTGACTCTTGATATTCTTGCTGAGCTTGCTATATTCCAAATTAGATAATTGGATAGGATGAGAAACTGTGAGATCTAGTCAATCACCTGGTTTCATACATTTGCTCAACAGATATGAGACTAGTTCCTATACATATGCAGGTATAGGAAAACAGATAGTATGTATAGGGGTTAGTACTATCTGGTTTCAGGCATCCACTGTGGGCCTTGGAACTGGTAAGTGGGACTGCTGAGTATTTTGAGTGTCTCCATATGCCCAGACTGGCGCAAGGCACTGGGGTCAGGTTAGGGAGCAAGACTGGTTCTTTCCCTCAAGGAATTTAATATTCTGCATGTGATTTTCTTTCTTTTCTTTTCTTTTTTTTCTTTCCTATTAAACTTTCAAAAAAATTTTAAAGCACTCTGAAAATCATCAGTTTTTCTCTCTTATACCTAACCAGCCTCTCAGAAAGAAACCTCTACTTAGATTTAAAAAGAGCAAAAGATAGAATATACTGTTTCTACACCAAAGGATTGATTTGAATTGCTCTGTAATGTGTTCAAATTGATGTGCCATTATGTGCCCAGGACACTTTTATGGTTGACAAGAAGTAATAGTTTACTAAATAGTATGTGTTGAACATTTGCTAAAGTCTTATTTTAGCATTCTTATTTTAGGTAATAGCATACAACCATATATAATATCAGTGTTAGATAGCTCATTGAAGACTGTGGATTTCAGATCCCATGTCCTATCGTTGCCTCACTGGTGTCTGTTAGTCACCGTCCAGATATGGCAATGGTATCCCCTGAAAAGAAAATTGTGGAGGTGTTATGTCATTTGAACCTGAAAAGAGCATAAATGTCACATTACCCGAAGCAGAAGCCGGAAAGCTGACATGGTGTGTCTAAGGCTGCTGTCTCCTTTAGTGAGAAAATCACCAGGACTAGAACAGGACGGAGCTGAATTCAAGATTCCACTCCGACATGTACCAGCCTTTCTTTCTCTTGACCTAAAATAAGCACTTTAACTTCTCTGTGTTGATTTCATTACCTGTTAAAGTAACAAAACAAGGTTTAACTTAAAAGAAAAGACAGAATGAAAGCAATGATATTTACTACCTACTTTTTTGTCAACTTATATTTCTGATAGACTTACAAAAATGGATGCTTCTGAAATATACTGCACCCTAAAAAAGTAAGTGGTCGCATTGTGGTTGCTGTTTTGCAGCTGAAGTGAGAAGGGTTTATATATCATTCAACTACCTTCTGGGTAAACATTGTTTCTATTGTCAATGTCAGAAAGGTCAAAATCTCTAGACAATTTCTATTAGAGTTTATTTGATCCAAACTGACAACATATGCCAGGGTGCACGGTCTCAAATGCTCCGCAGAATAACAGTTTTGCAGATTGTTTTATGCAGTTTAAAGAAGGGATGTAAGGGAAAAAATGCAGAAAGCTAGGCAGAGACTGGATTTCAAGGTAGTTAACAGGATTAGGTGCTCTCTTGAGTGCTAACACCCACTTGGAGGGGAATTACTTATGGTATTTCAAAGGCGTCTTAACTTACATGCACAAGAACAAAGGACAGGGTTGACTTAAAACCTTTCACTAAACTTTTCACTAAAGAAGTTATAGGCCTGCCCTGGCCAGTATCGCTCAGTTGGTTGGGTGTGGTCCGATAAACCAAACGTTTGCAGGTTCAATTCCCAGTGAGGAAAAAACGCCCTGGTTGCTGGCTGGATCCCAGGGAGAGGGCATGCAGGAAGCAGCCCATTCATATTCCACTCTCACATCAATGTTTCTCTCTCACACTCTTTTCTTCCTCTCCCTCTAAAAATTAATTAGAACATATGATCAGATCACCCTGTGAAGTTCATTTCCATCCACACTGTGATATATTGCATGATCAGAGAACAGCCATCTTACAAGTGAAATTTTGTCATAAATCCCTTTGCAAGTTGGGAATTTCCTGACTCAATGACCATTCTTTGCTTTGAGCCTGAAGCTACAGAATACAGGGCTTGTGACTAAGTCGGCTCCTGGATATCCCATGGTGACAGTGGTGCAGAAGAGTACGCCTTCACTGTTCCACTGAATTTGTGTGAGGTGGCACAGGTGCAAGTATATCATTGCTTGTTCCTATAGAGTCTTGGATGAAATAGTTTAATCTTTATGTCAGCAACTCAGTATCTGCCCTTTGCATCTTATGTTGTAACTTGAGAAGAAATAAAAATATCACCTGTCTGTGTAATTTCATTTCTCCTTAAATATACTTTCTATGACTTTTCTGTGAAATGGGGAAAGCTAGCTAAGGGGTGAGAGCCAAGTGTCCAGTGTCAAAGGCGCCGAGGTTGCTGGCCTCTGACCCTAGGTCATTGTTTACCAGAATTGAAGTTTTGGAAGAGGGTCTAAGGTCAAAGAAAGGAGAGCGAACCCATGACAAGCCATCAGTTAAGAGTTAAGGTTGAGCCGAAACCGGTTTGGCTCAGTGGATAGAGCGTCGGCCTGCGGACTGAAAGGTCCCAGGTTCGATTCCAGTCAAGGGCATGTACCTGGGTTGCGGGCATATCCCCAGTGGGGGATGTGCAGGAGGCAGCTGATTGATGTTTCTCTCTCATCGATGTTTCTAGCTCTCTATCTCTCTCCCTTCCTCTCTGTAAAAAATCAATAATATATATATATATATATATATATATATATATATATATATATATATATATATATATATATATGAGTTAAGGTTGAAAATCCACATGAGTTACACGTTCAAAGCATAGGGGTGGAGGAACTGGGGAAGTCTAGAATAAGAAGCAAAATAGTAGAAAGTATGACATGGTCAGTGAATCTCAAACTTTAGGGAGCGTCGCAAGCACCTGGCAGGCTAATAAAACAAGTAGCTCTGGACTCCACCTGTAGCATCCTTGCTTCTATAGGTCTTGGTAGAGCCTGAAAATTTGCATTTCTAACGAGCTCCCAGGTGATGCTAAGGATGCTGGTCTGGGGACCACATTTTGAGAAGGGTGGTTCTAGATGAATTCCAGAGACAAGTGACAGTGCTGGCGGTGGCTCTTCATGAGCTCCTGGAATATTCTGCTGGGTGAGCTTAGTTTGCTTAAATGTTGGAGACAGGATAGATAGATATAGCATCTTGACTTTTTTTTTCATTTTAATTGTTTTTTTAAATAAAAAAAAATCAAATGAACAACTCAGTTTTTGAGGATACAAACCTCCTTCTGTATTAAAATGCAAAATAACTTACATTTTTGCCATGTAAACATAGAAACTCTATGAAAAATGATATATATCGTGTTTTTGTAGTTATACAGATAGTACAGTGCTCTGTTTAGAAGTGTACTTTCTGGCCCTAGCCAGCTTGGCTCAGTGGACAGAGCGTTAGTCTGCAGACCAAAGGGTCCTGGCTTGATTCCAGTGAAGGGCACATACCTCAATTGCAGGCTCCTCCCTGGTCCGGGCCCTGGTCAGGGTGCTTGCAGAAGGCAACCAATTGAAGTGTTTCTCTCACATGGATATTTCTCTCTGTCTTTCCCTCACTCTTCCACTCTCTCTAAAAAAACAATGGAAAAATATTCTTGGGTGAGGATTAAAAAAAAAAGTGTGTGTTCTGAAGATAAACTTCCTAGGGTCAAATCTTTTTTTTTCTCCCTGCTTTAATTTAAAATATTATCCCTAATATATTTATTAATTTTTTAAAAGACTTTATTGTTGAAAATATTATATATGTCCCCCTTTTTCCCCCTTTGACCTCTTCTAGCCTGCCCCACCCCCTGCCACAGGCCTTCACCACCCTATTGCGGGTGTCCACCGGGTTATGCATACATGCATACAAGTTCTTTGATTGACCCCTTCCCCTCCATCCTCCCACCCTCTTTCTCCCCGCCTTCCCTCTGAGATTCCTCAGTCTGTTCCATGCTTCTATGTCTCTGGATCTGTTTGATTCTACTACTAGCTTTGTGCCCTGAGGTCACAAGTTTCTTAAACTGCTGGAGATTCCTTTGTAAAATTCGGATATTATGGATCACATGGGTTGTTGTGAGGATTAAATAAAGTAAGGTATTTAAACTTTTTATGGTGCGCCTGGCACATAATAATTGCTCCATAAATGTTTGCTATTATTGGAACACCAGAGTAAATACCTTCATTCAGAAATGAAACTTTGTGTATAATACTTGGTAGTGATCTCAGGTTTAATTTGTAGATTTCTCTGTGTTTCTATATTTCGTTATAACCCTCCAGCTAAGAGTAGCACTAAGTTGACATGAAGTTATCAATTATATTTAAACAATGTGACTCAAAAGTTGAAGTGGATTACAGAGAGCAAAGAATCTAAAAGTCTCTAGCAAATTTCAGACTAAGAAGGACGAACACCTTCTATATATATAGTAGTTCAGAGCATCAGCTCTGGGACCAATTGCCTGGATTTGTATTCTGACTCCACACTTCACTAACGCTATGACCGTGAGTAAACTACTTGACATCTCTCTGCCTCAGGCTCTTCATCTGTCAAATGGTGATAATAAACTCAGCAAGTTTATTTATTTGTTTGTTTATTTTATTGTTGACAGTATTACAGGTGTCCCCTATCTTTCCCCGCTTGGTCCCCCTCCACCCAGCCCTGCCCCACCACAGCTCTTCACCACACTATTCTCTGTGTCCGTGGGCTACCCATAGATATATGTAACTTCTTTAGTTAATCTCTCCCAGTCCCTCTCATGCCCCTCCCCTCTGAGATCTGAAGTATATATGGTCTCTCTCTCTCTTTCTCTCTCTCTCTCTCTCTCTCACACACACACACACACAGACACACACACACACACACGGTCATGTTTAATAGAGTTTAGATGCTGTAACTGAAATATGCAAAGTGCTTAGAAAAATGCCTTTCACAACATAAGCACTATAAAAGTGTTTACTGTTGATCTCTAGCTTGTATATATGTAGATTTTGGGAGTGTTCTGT
This sequence comes from Myotis daubentonii, assembly GCF_963259705.1. NCBI lineage: Eukaryota > Metazoa > Chordata > Mammalia > Chiroptera > Vespertilionidae > Myotis > Myotis daubentonii. Next base: position 10,714,918 of record NC_081848.1, on the reverse strand, counting down.
TTTGAAGGGAAAATAAATCAGAAATTAGATTTTTTTAAAATTTTTTTGGCCTCAAGTTCAATATACTGCAATATAGGTCTGTGGTAACTTCATAAAACTGGAAACAAGTTTTTCTTAATAAAACTACAGCTTTCTTAAAAATATAATTGGTGTTTCATTTAAAAGCAGAGTTAGTACTCTTACGATAGTCTAGTCTTTCATAATGTTCTAGAAAAAAAGAAGCCCCTTTTCTACTGGCAGAAATCTCTATGCCAGCACATATGAAGGATACTCACTTTGTCATTGACAAGCTCTGTGGTCTTCTGTGTGTTGATACCATTGACCTCTCTGTCCTTGAAATGGCCTCTTTCTGGGCAACTTGACATAGACATGGCACTGCTGTGGGTCCCCTGCCTGCCTCCCAGACATTGCTTCTCTGATTTTCCAGGCAATTCTTTTGTCGTCTGACCCCGGTTCCCCACCCCCACTTCGACATGTGTGCCAGCGCCCACGCCTTAGCCTCCTTTCTGCAGACACTTCCTCGGGACCCCCCGCCCCAAAGGCTTCCCCTTTCCTCTCTAAGCAGAGACCTCATCTGTTCTATTCTCCCACATTAAGTCCAGCGTTATAGTCCCAGAAGCCTGCTAAAGCTTCCACTTGAATTTCTCACTGCCACACTGAAACCAGACTTCCATTTCTTCAAAAATGTTCACCCTACCCATTCTGCTGTGTGTTAGGGTTACCATGCTGGGTGTAGGCCTTTGCATTAGCATGTTGCTTCTGTCTCTTGATTTTTTTATTTTTATTTTTTCTGATCTGGACTTACTGCTACCTGCCATTCTAGGTCAGAACCTTGTTCTTCAGCAAATACACAGTTTCCCCCGTCCAGGATTTCACTTTCTACAGCTTCAGTTAACCAAGGTCAACTAGGGTCCCAAAATATTAATTCCAGAAATATACAATTCATGTTTTACATTGCACACCATCCTGAGGAGTGTGATGAAGTTTCAAGACTCCCACATCATCCCACCCAGGATGTGACTCATCCCTTTGTCAAGTTCTCCGCACAGTAGATCCTCCCCACCCATAGTCAGGGAGCAGCCTTCTTGGTTATTAGATCAACTGTGAGTATCACAGTGCTGTTGCTCAAGTCACCCTTATTTTACTTAATGATGACCCCAGAGTGCAAGAGTGGTGATGCTGGCAATTCAGATATGCCAAAGAGAAGACACAAGGTTCTTTCTTTAAGTGAGTTAATAAGGAAAGAAGTTGTATCCTGAGGTTGCTAAGGTCTACAGTAAGAACCAATCTTATCTGTGAAACTATAAGAAGGAAAAATAAATTTGTGCTAATTTTGCTAGTGTACCCTAAACTGTAAAAGTTATGGCCACAGTATGTGACAAGTACTTAAGATAGAGAAGGCATTAAATTTATGGGTGGAAGATATGTTCTGATTGATGGCAGTGTGGTGCACCAGAAAGCAATGAGTCTACAAGAAGACTTTAGCAAGGGATCCTCTGAAACCAGTGACCACATTCACATAACTTTATTTTAATATATTTGAATTGATTTGAGAGAGAGAGAGAGCGCGAGAGAGAGAAAATCATTGATCGGCTGCCTCCTGCACACCCTGAAACCCAGGCATGTGCCCTCATGGGGAATTGAATACGGGTTCATAGGTTGATGCTCAACTACTGAGCCACACTGACCAGGGCACATAACTTTTATTAGGGTGTATTGTTACAATTATTTTGTTTTATTAGTAGTTATTGTTCATCTCTTACTGTGCCTATTTATAAATTAAACATTACCATAGGTGTGTGTGTATAGGAAAACACAGAGTATATACAGATTTGTGGACTATCCTCTGTTTCGGGCATCTGCTGGGGGTGCTGTGTCCCCTGCAGATCAGGGGGACTGCTGTGCTTCCTAGGAGATGGTCCCACGGCAGGTGCTTGCCTTCAGATGCTCTGCTTCCAGGTGCTGTCCCACAGGTCATTTTCCACAGCACCGACAGGCTGATAACCTTCCCATCCACTAGCCTTTTACCCTTTCCAGAACTTTCCTGTTCCCACCTCTATAAAGTGCAGGTACATTTGTCTTTCAAATCTTTCTGGAGTTTGCCCTTAAAGTATGTTTCCACCCCCAACCCCCCAATATGAACCGTTGTAATCACCATGCTAGCCCTATAGCTCCCCCTGCTCTGATAAGTATGTGTCAACTTTGCTTTTCAGGTCTTCAAAGACAACTGCTCTCTAAACATTCTTAAATTATATTTGAATCTAACATAGTCTCTGGAACAGTAAAAATATAAAATTACATAAATGTAAAAAAACAACAACAAAGAAACAAACAAAAAAACAAAACAAAACACTGAATATTACCCCTGAAAGAGACCAAAGAGAAAATATGCTACTCAATCTTCTTATTTTGCAAATGAGGAATCTGAACACCTGAGATGGGTTATTTAAAAACTCAGATTTGTGGTTACCTTCTATTCATGGCACATGGTATCCGTTGCTATTTACATTGTTGATATAAAGTTTTATCTAGATTAGATTTGCTTTTGATTAGAAATATTAATTTAGAGAAATTATAACTAAATAATAGTACTGAAGATAAGAAAATACGGCAAAAGTGTGAAAGTAATAATCAAGAGATAGAAGGATTGAAAATATCGCAATGCACTGATTAGAGTTTGTGCTTAATAAATGATTGTTGACGGGCTCGTTGAAAGCTCACACCTGTCTCCCTACTCCCTAGCAAACAGTCTTCACCCACTTACAGCAGACAAATACTTTTCATGACTACATTTTCAGCATAAGGTCAAAGGAAGCGAAGAGTAACAGGTCAGCTGGCGAAACTATTTCTGGCCCTGTAGGCTTCCTTTAACTTTAACTGAGCTCCCTGGAGGTGGTGCCAGCGGAGCCAGTGCCCTAGTCTGCAGACAGGAGTGTCGACTTCCGTTAGCCACCTCACTCTTCCTAGAACTCTCTTTCCCACACAAAGTTTAACTGGGCAAGTGCAACACTACAAACAGCATGAGTAAAGAAAGTGAAGTGGAAATTCCCATATGCACAGGAATATTTGTAAAGGGGAGAGAAGACTACATTCCGCGTGCTGACTCATTGTTCACATGCCTTCTCTTATTTTGGAAACTTTAAGAGCTACCCTCAGCAGCCCAACCTCTGAGTGGTTTCCGCCAGCACTTTAGACCTTCCTGACCAGGCTCACTGAATTACAGGCCCCCAAGTGAACTCTCTGCGGAGAAACAGAAATAGGCTGTGGCTGGAGTCTGCTTATAGAGGGGCCTAAAATGTCGAAATCTAAAGCGCAAAGAACTCTGGATACTGGGAAAAATGAAAAATGGATCCACTGTGCAATGTAATTCTGATGCAAGCTACCTAGAGTTAGGTCGGGTTTCACAGATTAAGGGCACAGTTCCTGCAAGACTGCACTTCAGACACCAGCTGCAAGTTTGGTGGTCCCCAGGCTACCCACACTTCCGACCAGCTGGCTACAAATTCAGCCTTTCCCACAGCCCCTCAGGTTTGAGAATTTGCTAGTGGTGATGTAAGAAGTCCAAACCTGTAGATAACGTCTTAATAATGTTTTGATTGATAATAGAGAAATAGGAAGGGAGAGGGAGAGAGAAACATCTATCTCTGTGGGCTGCCTCCTACACACCCCCTACTGGGAATCAATCCCACAGCCCTGGCGTGTGCCCTGACAGGGAATCTAACCTGTGGCCTCTCTGGGCCACACCTGCTAGAGCCTGTGGGTAATTTTTATAAGAGTTTATTTGAGCCAAACTGAAGACACATGCTGGGGAGCAAGCTCTCAGATGTTCCGGAGAATAACAGTTTTGCAGCTTCTTTTATGCATTTGAAATTAAGGGAGGAATTTAAGGAAGACTCTATGGAGTTGGGGGAAAGCAAGAAGGGGTGGTGAATTACAGATTATAGAATGGTTAACAGGATTATGTGCTTTTTGCAGCTGGTTATGGTTTATTTCAAAAGTGTGTTAACCTAGATACGCAGAAACAATGGACAGGCCTTGCTTAAGGCAAATATAAACTTCGGACTAAAAAGTTATATGCCTGGGGCCTGACTACCCACCATGGCCTGCCCAGTTAAGAATCTATTATCATGTCACCCTGTGAGGTCAATTTCCATAGAATCCCCTCTTTTTTTATTCACACTAGAACAACTCTTTGAATTTAAGAAAGTACCGTAGTTAAAATTACAATTTTACTACAAAATGTACAAATCAGAACCAGCCAAGTAAAGAGGCACATATGGCAAGCAAGTCTGGGAGGGTCCCAAGCATGAGGCTTTTGTTCCTCAGGACAGATCACCTTCCCAGCACATCAATGTGCATCACCAACCAAGATGCTTACCCAAGCCCCAGGGACCGGAATCTTTCTGGGGCTTCATTCTGTAGGCAGGATTGATTGAATCACAAGCAATGTGATTAAACTCACTCCCCAATGCTCCTTCGCTTCAGGCTGATATCCAGGCTCAGAGCTCATGTTGGTCTTTCTGTTGAGGCCAACACCCCTCCTGAAACTACTTAGGGGTTCCAAGTATATCAACTCATTAGCATAATGTGGTCCCAGGGGAGTACCATGAAAAAGAACACTTCTATTACTTGCAAAATTCTAAGGGTTTAGAAGTTCCCTTTCAGGAACTCAGGACAAAGACCAAACAAAAATGCTATTAAACAAACAACACACAGAAAATAGAAGATGAATTGGATCTATTTAAGCCATGAAAAACTAACACAAAAAAATATATGATTTTTATGATGGAGAAACCACAGACAAATGTCACTTGAATGTAAAATGAGGGTCATTAAACATTATTAGATCTTTAAAATGTGTTTTTCACTCACGGGTTCATTTATACAGCATTATTTATTGAGTGTCTACCTCCTATGCTAGTCAATGAAGGTATACCAGTACACTGCCCCTGTTTAAAAAATAATAATTTTATTTGTATTACATTAAAAAGAGGAAGGATTGTGCTGAGGGGTGGGAGTGGATGGGGAGAGGTCAATGGGGGGGGGGGAGGGAAGGAGACATATGTAATACTTTAAACAATAAAGAATTTAAATTAAAAACATAAAAAAGAGGAAGAATGAACTAGTTGAAATTATTTGCTTGTTTTAACTACAATCAAAATGAACCTGAGTACTGGGATAATCATTAATTTTTCCTTGTCAAATATGATATTAAGAGAGCCCCTCAAATACAAAGCATTTGTCGTCAAGTCTATATTGGAGAGGAATTTTGGGAAGTGGGGGGTTATAGGAGAAATGTCTATGTTGTTTGTTTCACCAGAAGGCTACCATTTGGTCTTATGTTTTTAAACAAAATCAAGAAGTGCTTTGAAATGCGATGTTTTTTAAACTGTTCTTTTTTTGCTTTCCTGTAATTGGAGCAACATACTAATTTCTACAAGTTGTGACTACTAACAGAGAGCAATCACCTCACAGACTTGTACCGGAGAGACGAAACCATCCAGGTGACAGGCAATGGCCACGTGCAGAGTCCCCGCTTCCCAAACAGCTACCCCAGGAACCTGCTTCTGACATGGCGGCTCCATTCCCAGGAGAAAACAAGGATACAGCTAGCCTTTGACAATCAGTTTGGATTAGAGGAAGCAGAAAATGATATCTGTAGGTAAGTGGAGAAAAATGTCCAGTTTACAGAACTCTTTCAAGGTGAAAAATAAAAGATGAATTGAAAAGCATCACATCAAACTCCCCTTTTGGGCTCTTTGGACCTGCTCAAGAATGCACCACTTCTTTCTCAAAAAGCCTTATGTCAAACTATAGCGGGAAGGCCAGGGAGGGGAGGGGGGATGGGTAAGAGATCAACCAAAGGACTTGTATGCATGCATATAAGCATAACCAAGGGACACAAGACACTGGGGGGTATGGAAGGCTAGGGGAAGGTCAAGGGGAGAAAAAAAAAGGAGACATATATAATACTCTTTGTAATACTTTAAGCAATAAAATAATTAAAAAAAAAAGCCCATGTCAGTTTTAACGGACAAAATAAACTGGGGCATGGACGGTGCTGTGGAGGGGGCTAGTAGCCTCACTTTCACACCTGTCAGAGCCAGGCTGCATGGCCCCAGCCCCCAGAGAAGGCAGGAGTCTGCTACTACAACAGCCTCTGTGAGTAGATGGATGCATCCCATAACTCTACATCACCTGCAGCCAAGGCTTGTGGCTCTGGCCCAAGTCAGCCTTGGGCTCAAGGAGTGTGTACCCTACTTGGCTCCAGGAACTAATCAGACTATGTAACCTCTGCACAGTAACGATTCCCGCAGCACTGGGAGAGGGTGACGGCGAGGACCTATGGTGTCAGGCCCTTACCCTGACATCATAGTTTTAAGGTCTCAGATGTGTGTAAGAAGGAAGAGGTGGCAACCCCAGGGACTGTGCGCTCCTCATGGTCTGTTTCTTGTAGTTTCTGAGTCGGCATTAGAGGATAAAATCATGGCTGATAATTTCCCCTTTTTGGAATATTTATCAGACAAAGCCCTGGCTGTTGTTGTTTTTTGAATTGTCTGCTCCACAGCATCGTATTCACTTAATTAGCATATATAAGACTCAGGGAGGATTTTTCTCTTTTCTGTACTTAACTGTGCACACTTATTCTGCATTGCCAATGAACTACTGAGCTGCTAAATCCTTCCAGCAGGTTTATTTTTCTTTGAATAATAAAAAGAGGGAGCCTCAAATTTGGCTGTCCTTTGTTGCATGTTTATTATGCTGACAGTTTTTTATTATGTTGCTATGTTTTTCAAGAATAATAACAGTGACTGTGACTTTTTAGGACCATAGAGGGTACTATATGTCCGAAAACAGATTCAAATACATGCCAGAAGGGCCAGTCAGTAGTTACAAGGAGGATAAACTAGAGCAGATCTTGTTTCTTTTCAACCTTGAAATAAATAACTAATTTTCTGCACTGGAAAAATAAAAACAGTTTATGAGAAACACACACACACACACACACACACACACACACACACACACCACTATTGACAGATTATTAAAGGTGATGACACGGAACACGGAAGGAGAAAGCCAGGTTTCTATTACTGAACAGGGATTTTGATTCTGGTAGTGAGTGAGCTCTTTTGGCATCCTGGCCTCTAAAACAGAAGAAGAGAAAGCTAGAATGGTTAGCTTTGTGGCCCTCCATCAAATCTAATTGCTCCTCAAAATGTATGGAGAAGTAGAGGAATAAGAGGTGGACAGGGGTGAGAAGAAGGGAAAGACACAGTTCAGAGACTCGCCTCAATGCTCCCTAAGAAACATGGTGGTGCTCTCTTGACATCAGATCCGGAGCAGATGTTACACTGCTGATGTGTCCTCAAAAAACAAGAACGACCTATTGCCATCTTAACAAAGTTTCCAGTAAACGCCTGCTTTGAGCAGTAAATATGATTTCCACATATTGTATATAAAATGAAATGCAATTGGTTTTCTACCCTCTAGTCCCAAGCCTCCTTGATGTTTACACTGTATTATTTTATTGCTTGAAATAATTCGTTGCTAGTTCTTCTCACTTTCCAAGCACCGTATAAAATTTAAGTAACTAGTTTACACAGTGCCCAAGAGTTAACCAGCTGGGAAAATCATATAAACCTTCTTATTCTGCTCATAACGTAACTGAGGCAAAGGACATCGGCTCTCATAAATCACTGCCAACAAAATTAAGTCAGCATGCTGTTGTATTTGCCTCCTCCTTAGGCTATTCTGCCCAACCAGTAAGAGCTCTGAGGTGCATGGGTATGGCCGTAAAGCCATATTAGATTTCCTTTATATTTAGATGTGCTGTTTCTCATGCTGATTCCTTTGGCAATTGTGACAAATTATATATATATATATATATATATATATATTTAACAGGTTTATGCTGTCACAGGAAAGGGACCAGGACTGATGGGGGTCTACCCTGGCACAGTATGGAATGTGTAGGTTCTTAACTTCATGCAGGAAAGATTTCATGATATGAGTCCAGGTGATTTTGAGAGTAAGTTTATTAAACTGGGGACAGTGAAACAAAGGAAGGGCTTAAGATACAAGAGGCAAGATCAGAGTAGCAGGAGTGAGCCGAGGTGGAGCTGCCTTGACCCTTTGGGAACCTGAGGAGGAGTTGAGCCTAGGCATGGCTGCCTTGGCCTTTTAGAAGGAAAGTCAGAGAGGTAGAAGAAGTGAGCCAGCTGGGCTGCATGGGCTCAGGAAACAAGTTACCCAGGCAAAAGGAGAGCCTTTGGAGACAGGTTCAGGGGTTAGTCGGGGACAAGCTGCCACTTTCTTGTTGCTCCTCTTGTGGCAAGTCTCCTGGGAACCTTTAGAGTTTAGAAAAAGAAAGCGAAGATACATGCCTGAGGAAAGAATGGGGATGGGGGGCCCGGGTGTGCTCCAGGGAGAGCACTCATTGTGGCCTTTGTCTTAAGGGTTTTTATTTGTTTCAAAAGGCAGGAATTTTAGGGGAGGTCTCAGGGGAGGATCTCAATAGAATATTCAGCTGCCTCCTAGGTGTGTCCTTTGATATGCTGATGCATCAAAATGAGCTCATAGAGGGATTAGGGCAGTGATTCCCAAAGTGGGCGCTACCGCCCCCTGGAGGGCGCTACAGCGATGGGGGGGGGGGGCGGTGATGGCCACAGGTGCATTTGTTTTAACTTTTTTTGTAATACCTTTCTATTCGGAGTTCAATAAATAGTTTCATAATTTCAAACTTCAGTGTTTCTAATTTACACCTTTCTTTACTATATTTTACGAAAAAGGTAGAAACATTAATACATATATCTTTCTGTTTAATTGCTATTAAAATTTTAAAAAATTAATTTCCAGGGGGCACTGAGTAATATTTTTTTTCTGGAGAGGGGGCGGTAGGCCAAATAAGTTTGGGAACCACTGGGTTAGGGTCATTATCTGGTCAGTTTCACCTTCAAAGAATGTCACCCAAGGGGGACCAGGACTGAGGTGAGTCTGCCCCCTGCATGTTCTGGAATATGGAAGCCATTTACTCCTAAGTGTTTTTGGTTAGGGAAGATAATACCTCTTGATTTATTATCTGGCTGTAAATTGCCAGCCATTTAACTATCTGCCTCAGTTTCCCCAGTCCATTTGCCCAGGAATTTTCCTAGGTCTTACTCACCAGCTTCAATGCCACTGTTCACTGTGAATGTAAATCATTTGCATTGAGAAGTCATTTGGGGAGAGGTGGAGGGGAGGAGTGAGACACTGATGCCCAGAACCAAAAGGCAAACAGCTCATCAAGTACAATGTTCCAAGATGTTGAGTGTCTGGAAATAGAATAAATGGTCCTTAGAAGATGTCAACTCTGTCACTGAAGATGTCCTATTATGTGAGGGAAAGGTGGGATGGAATGGAGGGACCTCGAGAATCAAATGGTTGTATGGAATGTCTAAAGAGGTTCAATCCTGGCACCCCATGTTTCTCTGACCAACGCCAAAAAGGAACCTATGGTCTTAGGCTCATTCACCCCCTGGGTTGACCAGCCCAGATATTTACAGCATTGATTAGCACACATCCTTACCCAAGTCATATGATTTTCATTATGATAAAAGTCATATTTTATTATATTAGCCTTTCATAAGACAGTGTCCCAAAAGAAAAATGTGATTTCTATTGTGCAATGAAATGCTGGTTCTGTATGTTGTACAGCTACAGATTAGTTCCTTTTTAAAGAAAGTACTGAGTGTGGTTAATTAATTCAAAGTGGGATTTGACTGAAAATCTTTATATAGCAAATATTTGACCATATAATTAAGGCAACATCTTCCCAAATATGATGATAGATTATAGTTATTAGTTTTTCCAGGAAAACCTTATAAGCCAGATGCTCAGAATATAGCCCGTTTTGATTATTAATGATTTGAGAACAGTCATGGCTAAATGTGTATAAAGGTTCTCTCAGAACAGATTGTGGAAGTTTGTATTTAGAAAACTTAATCCAAAAACTAGCTTTGACTTTAACATATCTGTAGGTTATAATTTTTATTCCATCTAGTAGGTAATAAGAAATCACAGATGTTTCAAAGTCTACTTTAATAAAAATTTGTTTCTTTTTGTGAAATTGATACTAGATATGATTTTGTGGAAGTGGAAGATGTATCTGAAACCAGTACCATTATTAGAGGACGATGGTGTGGACACAAGGAAGTTCCTCCAAGGATAACATCAAGAACAAACCAAATTAAAATAACATTTAAGTCAGATGACTACTTTGTGGCTAAACCTGGATTCAAGATTTATTATTCTGTTGTGGTAAGTAGCTTAGCCATGCTGTGATTAAAAGAAGACACTGATTTCATCAAGTATAGGGGTCATTTTCTATGATTAAACACAGTGCTATGAGGGTGAAGGAATTTTATCAATTCCCTTTGGTGTACTTTGTTCCTACCAATAGCCAAAATGGTAAAGCTGTTTTTAGTAAAGAATACCATTTTGGATCTATTAAGTCAACTCTTGGGCCCAAACATTTTAAACACACACACACACACACACACACACACACACACACACACCATAGAGAATAGAAAAAGTAAAATGGTTTCTAGTAAAGCAGATACTATTTTACCTTTGATTCAATTGATGCAAGATAAATGTATAGCCAGCTAGAAGGTGAGAGTTGAGCCTCTTTGATTTGAAAGTTGTCTATGTATTCTGATCACATAAAAGGGCCCTAATGACTTTAGTGTAAATTATCACTCAAATTTGGGAAGGGTCTGTGTTCTAATCATACAGCCTCAGAGGTAGCAAGCATCCTAAAGATCATGAGGTCTATTCAGGACCCACGAGTTGGATTCTTGTCTACTACACCCATGCTTATTTGTGGTATCTCCTCTACTCAAACACCTCGGTAGTCACTTCCAGCTTTAAGTGGTTCTGACTGTTAGAAAATGTTTAACGTTTTATCAAACCAAAATTGACATTGTAGTTAGTTCTACTTGTTGGGCCATACACAGTCCCAGCCACTTCTTCGGTTAATCAGTCATTCATAAAACAATATAAAGTTCCTGCTTGTTGTTATACACTCTCATAGATATAGTAGATACAAAGGTAAGGACAGACAGGTTATCGACCTCTTGGAACTTATAGTTTGATAAATATAACAATTAACAGCCCTGGTCAGTATGGCTCAGTTGGTTGGAGTGTCATCCCTTACATGGAAGGGTTGCAGGTTCAATCCTCGGTCGGGGCACATGTTTCTCTTTCACGTCAATGTTTCTCTGTCTCCCTTTATCTCCCTCTAAAATCAATAAGCATATCCTTGGGTGAAGATTTTTTTTTAAGGGGTAACCACTGAGAACGATGCATATTAAGACAGAAGTACTGGGTGTGATAGGTCAAGCCCAGGAGACAGCAGAATAATTTTGCCTATATATTATCTTAAATATTCCTGAGTCCTTTAACTGTGCATAATATATTGTTTTTTGTTCTCTCAGCAACATTTTTCACTCTCATTCAGTTTGTTTCCATCCCCTTTCAAAATGCAGATGGCAGAATAGACCACAGTACTATATATTGAATGAATTTGTAGGGTTTTCCTGCCGGGGTCCAACCCCAGCAGGTCCAGGGGTTCCCAAAGGCGTAGACGGAGTCGGCGAAGAAGGAAGGACACGGGGACAGTGTTCAGTTGATCAGCAGCCTAGCCAGGATCTCTAGCCAGGATCTCCAGCCAAGTTCTGGTCTGGATCTCCAGAGAAGTTCTGCTGTTTATTGTCTGGTTACATCCGTATTTATACCAGTTGATTTTAATCCTGTCAATTTCTATTACAAAGGTTAGGGCGTTTCTTATCTCCATTCCAGGGAGTAAAGATTATGTAGCTTAAGCATGATTGTTTGTAGTGATTAACTACCCGCCTGGCACTTAGTTAAGGAGTTTCATCCCCTCCCTGACTTCAGGGAAAAATTCCTACCTGGGGAAACAACCTTTCTAGGAGAGGCATCCCCTCCCTGACTTCAGGGAAAAATTCCTACCTGGGGAAACAACCTTTCTAGGAGAGGTGACCTTGGTTAAAACACACAGCGCTAAGGGGAGCAAACATATTAAGAACAGTATGCTATATACGCCAGGTCCCTTGAAACATATGCTGTGCAGATGTTTCTTTCCTGCAGCGACTGTGTCAAGCAGCAAGGATGGACCGGCTTCCGGCATTTTCCTCTTATGAGTTAAATTTAGAATAGAAACAAATCTTGCTTTTTGTAAACTAAAGGGTTTTTTTTGTTTTGCATTATTGGGAATCATTGACTACTAAATGAATTCTACAGCAGAACATTGTAAATGAAGGAAATAGCATGTGGTAACACTGTTCCAGTTTTAATTTGAAAATAATCCATCAAGCATGATTTACATTATTGCAAACTCAGGCAGTGCTGCTCAGCATTAAAATTGAAGGGTGAGCCTTTGGTCTCTACATCTCTTTGCCTTTTAAGGTGTTCATTGACGCATGTGTTCTCAATTGTTCATGGAAAAAACTGGCTTGGCGTGTGGTGGATAGGCTTAATGAAGGGCCTCCCCTAACCCCTTATTTTCAAGCACTAATAGTGTGAATATACTTTTTATGAAGTTTTGGTTGTGACTAAGTTGAATGGTCCATAAATCAGTTAGAAACACCCCACCACTAATACAATGTCTTTAAGGAGAAGTAATATCTTTTTATAGAAAAGGAAGTACAAGTATGACTTTAGGGAAGGGTGAGTACGCCTGTTTGAGGAGTTTTGCAGTGTGGTGGAGGCTCATCACTCATCTCCTAGCCAGTGTGCAGTGGAATTTTGTGCAGTCTCTGTGGTTTGAATGAAAACTATTCGGCATCACTCCACTCACTCACTCATTCACCTCCACCGGTAGCTACATTCAATTATGTTTTTTAGATATGTTGATAGTATAAAATTTTTGTGCATTTCTCTACTGGACACTTGGTCTGCACTGATTGAGTATAATCTCAGGCTCTCTTTCCACTCCTGATAGGCTTCTGGCACAAAACATGATCAATTAGAGTCCACACGCTTTAGTGGCTGAATTCCAAGAGGTAGAATGAGCTTAATCTTCAGGTGTGTACATAGACTCCAGATCTATGTGATTTTTTTTTTTATTATTAAACTCATTTGAGTCTTGCTCTGCAAGGACAGAGGTCAATTATGGCTTGGCCAATGTATTGGGAAGATCATTTTGTTCCTGTTTAAATTTTCTTGGAGAGACAATGAAGCAGAGTTTACTAACTCAAATGTATAGAGTCTGGGCTTAAAACACAAAATGGGCCAAGTGTAAATTGACAATACAGAGTGGGATTAAAAATGGCAGGTCTTCTTTAAGTCTGTAAATAATGACTTGTAGAATGTATTGAAGGTCCATAAAACCTCTAGAAGTCTAGGGGTTAGAGGCAGCTGTTATGCAACTGCAGGCTTAAGGAGTGGTAGGTGCTAGGGAAATTGAACCTTAGAATGGCTTTTCAGAAGTCAAGTGCTCTTGAAAAATGGCAAGTGGCTATTTGGATCAGGCAAGATCAGCTGCATTGGAAACTCTTGCCTCTTCCTAGCCTCAGTGACTGTCCGTGGGCAAGGACTTCTGACACTGCAGGTTATAGGCGTTTAGGTACACAAGGGCCTCTTACACAAAAGTCACATCTACATGGTCCTTGCTTATAATGTTTTTGGAATATCAAGTCCAGTCTTTAGTCAATTTTTCATTAAGTTTTCAGTCTAGGAAGACACAGATAATATCAAAATCACTTATTTTTGGTTGAGAATGATTCTTGTATTACAACTAGAGACCTGGTACATGGATCCGTGTACTAGTGGGGTCCCTCAGCCTGGCCTGCACCCTGTCGCAATCCAGGACCCCTCGGGGGATGTCGGACTGCCGGTTTCTGCTGAGGGCTGTAGTAGTGTGCAAAGTGGCCGGCAGCCTGGGAGCAGCCAGGGCTTGGGCACTGCACTGCTCCTGCTCATCCCAGCCCTGCTGCACCTACTGCGCAGCCCCACCACTCAGTAGCACGGCCGCAGAGGTGGGAGAGGCTCTGGACACCGCAGCTGCGCTCACCAACTAGGAGCCCGGCTTCTGGCTGAGCAGCACTCCACTGTGAGAGCACACTGACCACCAGGGGGCAGCTCCTGCATTGAACGTCTGCCCCCTGGTGGTCCGTGTGCATCATAGTGACCCGTCAACCAGTTGCTTAGGCTTTTACATATATATATAGATTTTGTTTCATGTGCTTAGGATTCAGTCTCTACCATTTTTACAGCACCTATCACAGTCTCTCCTGGGGCAAGGCAGGTACCACAGCCACATAGGACCAGAGCTGTGCTGTAAAGCTCATTTTGGACTGAATAGGGTTTCTCTTGGTACTAATGGTGTGATATTAAACACATCTCTTACCCTTTGCTTTTATATCTATAAAATGGGGATAATAATTGGAGTTGGTGTGAGATTTTAAAATGATCACAAATATTTAGCACAGCACCTAGGATATAATAAATTTGCTCAATAAATAATAGTGATAATGATCCTACATCTACCATCACAAATGGTGTATATATCTTTCTTCCAGGTAATTGGTAATGAATTATTTGAGGCTAGGACAAGTATCTCATCCCTGTGGGTATTTTACAGATTGCCTTGTTTATCTATGGCTAGATAGTGCATTTGTTGAATTGACTCTTTTCCGAGAATATATGATTTATAATAAGGATTGCCTAATTTCATTTTCTTGTTTACCTGTTCAGTCTTCTTTTGTGATCTCGCTCCATTGAAGAGAATACACATTTTCAGAGGCCATAATTAAGCTAATGTTATCAAACACTTGTTAGCAAGATGTGATTATCTAAGTAAATTAGGCTCTCCCACCTCAAATCTGTTGTTTTGTGTTATGAATGGATTGATATTTTTATGGAGGCCATTAAGTAGATTATTGGGAAGATGTCCAATTACAAGGCTCCAAAGGATGTTGTGCAAGAAATGAGCAGCATAAGTATGAATTTCAGTTCTGTTGCTCTCCGGCTAAGGGCTCAATTTTTCATCTGTAAAATGGTGATAATATTACCTAAGATTAAGTAGATGTGATGATTAAATTACATAACGTTTAAGGCACTATTCCTAGATAAGTTATTAATTACTCAAATACCTGCTGCTCTTATTGTTATTATCATTGCTATTGTCATGAATGTATCAGGCAACCAGTGAACTTGCTGGACCTATACACAAAGCCCAGTGGTTAGTGTGTACTTGTGCACATGTACAGACACCTCTGACCATAATTCACTTCCTCCATCCAACTTAGAAACATTTTATTGTACATTGTAGCAAACACAAAAAGTTGTATATGTTTAATAGAAGGTATATTTTCAAAATTCAAAAGTAAAAAATCAAGGTATTTGAAAGTTATTCAGAAACTTTCTTTCTGTAATAACAAGCTAGTTTATTTTTTACGAAAACACGGTTTTATCAGGCCGGTTACTTAACTATGTATCTATGCAGTTTGAATTAACTTCAAGTGGTGCAGTTAGATTTCCACTGAGATTAAAATTCTATATGAATCATGGTTTTGCATCATAAATGATCATGTAAAATAGAAGAAGATGGAGAAGAAAAGAAGAAAAAGGGGGACTAGAACCAAGGAGTTGAATAAGATCATACATCAATTATAACAACTTTTACAGATTCTTTTTTATTATTATTACTGATTTGAAAGCGAGAGAGGGGAACATCAATTTGTTGTTCCACTTATTTATGCATTCATTGGTTGCTTCTTGTATGTGCCCTGACCAGAGGTCAAACCCATAACCTTGGCACGGCCCTCTAACCAATAGAGCTACCGGCCATGTCCTTTGAAGATTCTGTGTTTCCCTAAAACTTAGCAGTTGATGAAACAAAATCATGGTGGGCAAGTCATCCTCATTTGCCTACCTTGAGTTTTGAAAGACAGCTAGAGAATGAAGGAGGACCCCACCCACTTTTCTCTATAAAGTGTGTGAGGATTCCATCTTTAATTGCATCGTCAGGAAAACCTAGGTGAGTGTATGGAGCACCCACTGGTGTTGCAGCCACTCCAGCCAGGACTGTAATAGAGCCATGGACAGTCAAATTGGGGGTCCTCACAGCAGAATCTGTCTACCCCAGTTTATTCCTTTCACAATTATTGGGAGATTGGGAGCTTTAAGGGCTGCAATATTGTTATTTAAGTGCCTACTGTGAGGTAGACCAGCCACAACCCTGGAGACAGAGAGTTTCTGCCCTCAGGATCTTGCATGTGGGAGGAAAAAGACAACAGACATGTAAGTAAATGCAGGGTGTCCCCCAAAAATGTATGCACACTTTAACAGCTGATTCTATTACATTTTGAATGTGAAATGTATTTTAATAAGCACTTCTATAATTATTCAAAGTGTGTATACATTTTTTTGGGGACACCCTCTAGGGTAGTAAGTGTTTATATACAAACAAATTATTTGAAGTTCGATAAAGGCCAGAAATAAGGTAAAAGAGAGCAGTGTGATGGAGAATGACTGGGAAGGGGCTCAGTCCAGCTAGAGAGTCAAGGAAGACCTGCGCATGTAGCCTTTGAGTTGAGACCTGAATTAGGAGGAGGCACCCATGAGAAGCTATGTGAGAAGAGTGCTTTAAGCAAAAGCACAGCAAATGCTAAGACCCTGGGATAGAAAATAAATCTATTTCCTTTGAAAGTAATAAGTATTTTGATTTCTTAGGGCTTAGGCTGCTGGAAGAAAGCAAACATAAGAGAGGGAGGTAGAGCAGTCCCTAACCACTGCCTCAGTCAACAGTGAGAAAGGAGATTTCTTATGCTTCTCTCAGCCCATCCCTATTTTGAGTGTCTCTCAAGTCTTTCAGTGCTGAGACCTGACAAACTTTTTTAGGTAGCGAAAACCAGAGTCAGCTAAGGCCAGGTACTAAAAGAGTATTAGTAAGATATCAAATGAAATCTAAGGCAGAAAGAAAACCAGGATCAGACAGGAGAGCAGAGCAAGAGAGGCAAATGCATGCTCAAACATTCCTAACTAAATGTTGTTGCACTAGGCCGCCAAGCTTAAGGGTGTTGGTTGAAGCAGAAAATGTCTCATTGTTGCTGCATTTTATAGGCAAGGGTAGATAAGTGATCTTATTTAAAATTTTATAAGTGTTCTAAAATTTCATCAATGACAGAGATCATTTTAATGGATTAGGGGGTCTCATTGGGTAAGTTTAATGTATCAGTTATTTAATCAGATTGCTTTCCTAAAACCTGAGTACATAATGAGAACTTTAATAGAGTTCATGAGATAGGCATAGGGAAATTTAATATAGTCCTGGAGCAAAGGATAATTTAACAAAGTGTATATATAGGTATGTGTAGAAGAAAATAGTAATGGGTAGGCAGGATGAAGAGGAAGTGGGTTCTTGCAATAGGGAGCAGAAGAAGGATTAAGGGAGAAGGAGGAGACAAGAAAGTGAGGTGAAATGAAATCCTATGATAATATTATTTGGCCCAGTCCCATTCAGGGCATTGCTGCTAGTTATGCATTTGTTTCAGTGCATTAGTCAACAGACATGTTATTGAGCATCTATTATGTTCCATGCACTATGATACATATCAGATATAGAGTAGGGAACAAAACAGCCAAAGTTCTTGCCATTATAGAACTTATAACTTGGCAGGCATAGTCCTAATGATGGCGGTGATGATGATAATGATAAATATATTATAAAATAAAAATAATAGAAAATATAGCATCTAACCCTTTGGGTTTTATGAAGATTAAATACATGAGGCAAAGTATGTGAAGTGTTTAATGCAGTGCCTAGCATATCATAAATAATCTGCTGCTACTGAATTGTGCATTGTAAGTAGACTGATTTTAAAAATATATAGAATTTAGAGCTTCAGCATCTTAGAGATCTAGTGTCTAGGCCAGTGATGACGAACCTATGACACTCATTTTTTTTGGTTGATTTTTCTTTGTTAAATGGCATTTAGATATATAAAATAAATATCAAAAATATAAGTCTTTGTTTTACTATGGTTGCGAATATCAAAAAAATTCTCTATGTGACACGGCACCAGAGTTAAGTTAGGGTTTTTCAGAATGCTGACACGCCGAGCTCAAAAGGTTTGCCATCACTGGTCTAGGCCAACGCTCTTATTTTACAAGTGAGGCAATGAACACAGATTAGGTGGCTTTACAAATTAAGCAGTGAACCCGGAGAGGTTATAAGTTTGTCTGTGGTCACAGAGCTCGCAAATACATGTTACCCATGAGATATAAAGCTGTGGATCAGCTTCAAAGAAAGATAAGATATCTGAAATTTTGCGTACAATTTCAGGGAGCCCCCTGAATCTCATTTATGATGTCCTATGAGTTCTCGCAGATGTGGTTAAGAGCCCCACACATATTGCCGCTGCGTGCCATCTGACATTTGGAATGCTTTCTGCCATGTTGACCAGTCCTTTCCAACACAAACATGTGTTTGAAATAATACTTTACTACTGTAATTAATTTTCCTCGTAAACCCCATGTGCTGATCACATGAGCAGATGGCTCCCCATGTGTGAAGCAACACGTGCAACTTTGCGAGGGAGGCTGTGTGATGACACCTGGACAGTGCAGTGTCCTTGTTTATCTGGAATTTAATTACACAAGCATGCTACAAGTACACCTTTATTCTTGAAAACCAGAAATATGTAGTGATTTTAAATGACTGTGCCTCTTCCTATACATATAACTTTCTATTACTGTGCTCTTTGATGTACTGATATTTTGGTAGGTCAAGAAAATGAGAAAGAAAGAAAAAGAAGACGGAAGAAAGCTATTCGACCATATTAGAAAATGGCTTGCGTATTAAAGATATGCCTGAAAGAGCAGTATTTCTTTCTTTAAAAGCTATGAAGTGAACCTCAGTAAAACAAACAAACAAACAAAACAAAAAAACACCTCCACCTAATGTCCACTTACAAATTCAACAGGCATTTCAGAGAATGTACTGTGGGTAATAATAAGAAGAATGTAATAGTCCTGTGAAGGAGAAACAATTATAAAATGCTGTGAATGGCAGGGATAAAATGTGAATGTAATATTCTGGGCACACAAGGAAGAGATTTACTTAACCTCACAAAGGTGGAGATTGCTGGTGTAAGGGATGCAAAAAACTTTTTTCCTCTACCCTCTTAGGTTCTCTCTGTCTGGGACCCTGCAAATTAGACTGACCAAAGACAGGTTAACAAGAGAAAACAGACAGAAGTTCCTTTTAAAAAACTGATTTTTAGAGAGAGAGGAAGGAAGAGAGAAAAATCAATGTGAGAGCTGAACATTGATGGGTTGCCTCCTGCAAGCTCCCTACAAGGGATGAGCAAGCATCCCAGGCATGTGCCCTGACTGAGAATCAAACCAGCAACCTCCCTGTGCAAGGGATGATGCCCAACCATTTGAGCAACACTGGCCAGGGCCAAACCGAAGTTTCTTAATAGATGTCATCACACACAGGAGCACTCAGTGCTAGTAACTCAAAACGGTGGTTAGAAGTTAGGCTTATATAACATCTAACAGAGAATAAAAATTTTTAGAGAAATGAGAAGACAAGGGAAAAGGACTTTGAGTTTCTAGGCTAGCAAATTGTGGGAAATATGTAGATTAGATGAATATATGAAGAAACAAACAAAAGCCAAAGGTTAGTTAGTGAGGTTTGTTATACGTACTCCAATGGCCTCTCCAGGCTGAGAAGAGTCTGGAGTTGTCTGGCGATTAGCTTCTGTCCTTCCTGGTAGAGAAGGAAGGGAGGAAACCTTTACAAACGTATGTTCTCCTGGGTAGTTAGTGGGAGGGCAGAGAGCTTTTTCCATGTCTGCTTCTTAACTGCCTTCTGCTTAAAATAACCCCATCCCAAAGTGGCCTAGTCGGGGTGACATATTTGACCACCCTTTATTGGACTGAGTCAGAGAGGAAAGAGCACCCTGGGAAGAGGGTGTTGCCTAAATGAAGGCACAAAGTCAAAACAAGCAAGGCATTTCATATCCCGATGACTTAATTCAAAGTGTTGCTGGGAAAGGAGTACTAACAACCTCTTTATTTTTGCCGTTAGAAAAGAGATACAAAAAGCCAGAATATCATCAGAATAGCAGCTTTATTAATGGTGGTTGGAGAAATGCCAAAGCTCAGGACTCTCTTGTAAATCTAGAGTCATCAGATTTTGGCTGGGATCCAGAACCGAGTGGGGTGTATTATTATGGTGATGCAGTTTCAGACCAAAGGAGGGGTCTGGAGCCTATAAAACAGACTTGGGATGCACTTACACACCCCTCTCACTGCATGAAAGATCACAGTCTGAGGGCAGCCAACTCCCAACCCGGCTAATCTTAACAGATGGGCCAGGGAATTGGAGGAGAGTGGACGCCCTTCCCAATGGCTGGAGGCAGAAGCAGGCAGCTCAAGAGAGAAATGCAGGAAAGGGGTGGGGATAGAGGAAGGGAGGGAGGATGGAAGAAATGATGAAGGGCAGAAATCCATAATGAAAGAGACCGAAGATGTTGATGTCTCCATATCTGTGGGCTGAAGTAGAAATATGGAAGGAAGGGTTTCCTCTTCTAACTAAGCAAAAAAAGGTTCCTGTGCCCATGACATCCAAGCCCATTGTGCTGGTTATGCCTTTAATTTTCAATCAGTCATCTTTGGTAAAGGTTTTGAGAACTTAATCCCACCTACTTATGGTTCTATGAAGAGCTAATTGACCTGTTCCATCTCTCTAAGAATCAGCTATTCTGAGTGGCAAGTTGAAGATCCCTGGAACTTTGAGGAAATGCCAGTCTTTTCTCTAAGGCGACAAAAGGAATTAGAAGTCAATCATACCTTGGCAGGTTTTACTCAGTGGTTAGAGCATCGGCCTGTGGACCGAGGGGCTGTGGGTTTGATTCCAGGTCAAGGGCATGTACCTCGGTTGCAGGTTCAATCCCGGCCTGGGCAGGGTGTGTGTAGAAGACAATCAGTTGATGTCTCTTGCTCTCTCTCCTCCTGCTCCCTCCCTTCCTTTCACTCTTTCTAAAATTCAATGGAAAAGGTATCCTCCAGTGAGGATTAAAAAAAAAAAAAAATCAAACAATCAATCATAAAGACAGAACTCATCTAGCCTTGAAAATAACTGTCGCCGAAACCGGTTTGGCTCAGTGGATAGAGCGTCGGCCTGCGGACTGAAAGGTCCCAGGTTCGATTCCGGTCAAGGGCATGTAGCTGGGTTGCGGGCATATCCCCAGTAGGAGATGTGCAGGAGGCAGCTGATCGATGTTTCTCTCTCATCGATGTTTCTAACTCCCTATCTCTCTCCCTTCCTCTCTGTAAAAAATCAATAAAATATATTTAAAAAAAAAAAAGAAAAAAAGAAAATAACTGTCCTTAATGTTCCCTTTATCAGTGGGAATGTAACAGATTAAGGCTGACCCCTGTTCAACATCGCTTCTTTCTTACCTGTGAGAAAATTGAGCTATAAAGTGACTGGTCTCTTTTTTGCAATTGAAAATCAAAACTGGACAGGCAAAAATAAATTTTAGAAAAGAGAGAGATTGAAAACGCATGAGGCCACCTCTGAAAAATAGAGATACATGAATAGATAATCAAGTAATCATTGCTTTTTTGGCAGGGCCTTGCTCATCACTTCCTGATTGGTCTCCCTACCTCCTGTCTCCACTGCCTTCAATCTGTTCCGCACATGGTTGCCAACTAAAGTAAAGCTGTGATAAATCATTTTCCGGCTGAAAATTCGTGAATGACTTCCAATTTTCTATGGAGTTATGTCCAAACACCTCACTCTGATACTGAGAGCCTTCCATGTTCTGATCCTAACCTAACAATCTTCTAGCTTCAATCTCCCTTCTCCCAGTACATCTTCTTCAGTCCAGAGAAACAGCATTATTCCCTGGTAGCCCAACTGACTCATGATTATCCATCTTTAATCCCTGGCACTTAATCTATATAATCAAAGCCTAGTGGTCATAATGCTGTAACAACCAAACAACCGGTCACCAGGAGGTGCATGGAGCACCCCTCGGTCCCTCCCCCCGCCAGTCCCCAAGCCACTCACCATGGGGGAGAGGAGGGTGGCAGCAGGGTGGGACTGGGGACTGTTGAGCAGCGGTGAGTGTTTTGAGGAGCAGTTGCAGGGCAGGGGGAGCCTCACAGAGCAATGGGGGGGGGGAGCCTCGCAGAACAGTGGTGGGGCGGGGGGAGCCTCACAGAGCAGTCGAAGGGCAGCAGCCAGGAGCATCACAGAGCGTCCCAGGGCAGTCACTTCATATAGTGTCACAGGGCGACAGAGGCCAGGCTAGGCCTAGGGACCCTACTTGCACAAGATTTCTTGCGCTGGGCCTCTAGTTGACATAAAGAGAATCAAGAATCGAAGCACTTCTCTAATTGTCAAAGACATATTCATGTCAAAGATCCTTCTTGTCTTTAGCTCCTCAATCACATATATTCTTTCTCTTCATCAGGCACTCAGATTGCTTTTTTTTTGGTGTGTGTTTTTTATTATCAATATTATGGTTTTCAAAGAAAAAATTTACACATATACCATATAATTTTGAAAATATATAAAACTTAAAAGGGGAAAAAAATCACCCGTAGTTTCCATCACTCAAAATACCACCACTATGAACACTTGGGCACCTTTCTTTTTAAGTTTTTTTTTTAATCCACAAAAACCTATGTACATGTCTCACTGTCTCTATTAGAGGGAATGCTCCTTGAAGGTAGAGAGTGGCCTTATTCCTGCAGGGTCTATCACAGGGCATTGTACCAAGTAGGTGTCAAAATGTTTGAGCTATACCAACAAATATTCATTGAGTACCTATGATGCATCTGATAGTTGGGAATAAAAGCAATAAAAGTAATACCCAACGATGCCTAAAGAGAAGATATACTAACAGACCACTGACTACTAGTATGTTTTTTCAGACTTAAGACTTGAAGGACTTATTCCCTCTCACTTTAATGTTGCAGCCATACCAACCTACCAATGGATCTTAGCTGCTTTGATTCTGGACTCACTGGGAATTAGGGGAGGGGTGGGGGGAGAGTTTGCTTAGGCGTGAGGATGAAGGTGTGAGAGCCATTGTTAAGTTCAAATGCCAGTGGTTTGTGGAATGGAATTAGAAATGCTGATTCTAAATTCTGCCTCTACTATGTTTTAACCTCAAGGAGCATATGATTGCATCAGTAACAGCCTAACCTCAGTAGTTCTTACATCAGAATGTAATTCACTTCATGGAGGACGTTGTGTGGGTCCACTGTTGATGCAGCTGCTTAGCTGTCCTTCCTCATGAAGAATATTGGCAGCCTTGGAAGACTCGTGGCTTCTTAATAATTGTAAAATTATTTTTTGGGATTCTGATAGTATATCATTCATTGTTGAGGCCTCAAGAGCTTTCCAGGTTTTTAAGATTCTCCACAGCCACTTTTTTTTTTTTGAGATTTTTTTTTTTTTTTTTTTTTTTTTTACTGAATAATGCATATAGGGCCAGAATCACTTAAGTTCAAATCTGTATTATCTATGAGACCTGGGCTACATCATTTAAATTGTGCAAGTTACTGTTGCTTCATTTGTAAAATGGGAAGGACCCACCTGCAGGGTAAGGCTGTTTAAGAATTACCTTTAAAATATTTGGACTTGCTATGCCTTGTGTACAACAGATGGAACTACTATTACTACTGTTCTCATTAAAATGTCTTTGGAAGATTACCATCAAATTAGGTATGCCCGAGGTCCTTTAAGAGGTCTGGTGTTTTAGTCCATCGGGGCTGCTATCACAGAACACCACAGCCTGGATGACTTATAAACAATGGACATTTATTTCTCACGGTTTTGAGGGCTGGAAATTCAACTTCAAGGCACTGGCAGATTTGATGTCTGATGAGAGCCAGCTTCCAGGTTCCTATTTTTGCTATAACCTCAGATTCCAGAAGGGGAGAGGGAGTTCTCCGGGGCTCTTTTATAAGGGCACTAATCCCATTTATAAGACCTCCACCCTCATGACCTAATCACCTCCCAAAGGCCCCACCTTCTAAATTTTCACACTGGGGATTAGGCTGCCACATATTAAATTCGGGGGAACACAAACAGTTAATCTACAGCCTCTTGGACCAAGATGCACTCTTAGACCCTTGGACTGAGAGTAAGGTCAGAGCAGTTGTGTAGTGTGATTCCAGTTCCCAGCTGGAAACCCACAACCTGAGGCAGGTTTCATAGGCCAGGAAGCCAAACATTCTCACGCTATTCAGCTCTGCTATCTTAGATGTACCCGCCCTTCATTTCTTTTGAACTGTTCATGAAAATATCTTGAACTATACCTTTATTATGAAGACTCTAATTTTAGTAGTATGTTGGGATTTGAAAAGTTCCTTGATGTCCTTGCTCTAGAAAGACATCCATTCCTCATCTGATTCTACAAAACACTGTGCAAGCAGCCCTTAAAATATTCCTTTGGCTCAAAAACAAGCCAGATCTCTGGAAGAGGATAGCTGTTCAAGGCCACAAGTACTCAGTGTGATATGCTGGCATTTTTTTCCCTCTGAAATGCCAAAATCAGCTATTTTTACAAGGAGAAAAAGACACTAAAACCCCATAGTATTTTAATCTGTACATTAAATATCACTATAACATAAAAGAAGGAAATATGAATCAGTAGTAGAAATGTATTTCATTTAGCCATGAAGGATAACCTAGATAGGGAAGGTTTTTTATTATTATTATTAAAATATATATATAAATATGATTACAAAGTCTTAACCAGGAAATGATTTCTGAAGGAAAATCACAGTTATGAAGGAAGAGCTGTAAATTATAATTTTAAACCATTATCTAATTTTAATTAATGGTACAATTAGTTAGAATAAACAACTATAAATGATTCTATTTTCTTCTGTGCTTTTTGTCAGAGTTTCTCTTATGTAACAAAAAATATATAATAACCGAACCGGTTTGACTCAGTGGATAGAGCGTCGGCCTGCGGACTGAAGGGTCCCAGGTTCTATTCTGGTCAAGGGCATGTATCTTGGTTGCGGGCACATCCCCACTGGGGGGTGTGCTGGAGGCAGCTGATCGATCTCTCATCAATGTTTCTAACTCTCTATCCCTCTCCCTTCTTCTCTGTAAAAAATCAATAAAATATATTTTTAAAAAAATATATATAATATGTATCAATATGAAAATAAACTAGTGATTGCTAAGGTCAGTTGTAGGCAGGAGGGCAAAGCAAACCTAAATTTTTCCACCCCCTCGTCCTTGGAATCATCTACAGCCCTGACCCACCCAGCTCGACCCTGCCTCCACTCACATGTTCTTTCCTCATGAATCAAAAATGGCGATTGTAGTTTTCATGTAAGCCTGGCTGTAAACTATTCTCTAATTAATTTGGTTACTTAATCATTCCACATAGATTTTTGTGGATCTCCATCTCTATGTCAGGTTCCAAGCAAAAAACAGGAAACCTGCCCTTAAAACAGTAAAGTTAGGCGGACGTGATATGATAAGCGGTAACTGAAATACAAGCTGAGAGGTTGTGGGAGGGGAGGAGAGAGAAAGTAATTGTGTCTGAGGAAAAGAGAAGATGGTGAGGAAATGATTCACAGAGGAAACAGTAGCTGATGGAATAGAGGCATCATGTAATCCAAGCAGAGGGAACAAAACCAGTTACTGCCTGATAACAGTTTAAAGCCTTATCCATCCCAAGTTATTTGCATTTAAAAGTAATAAATCCTATAGCTAAAGGGAAGAAAAGCAGCCAAAGGCATTTCAGACTTAAATCGTAGAATATAATTTAGATAGCGGGAAGCATCACAGTTCTAAGAAAATGATTCTTAATCAAGTTTTTGCATTAAAGCCAAATGTGTTTGTAAATAAGGAACCCAGAATTTATCCCAGACTTAGTGAATTAGAATCTCAGGGAAAGGCCTGCAAAACTCTATTTTACAGAGCTCCTGGGCTGATGGTGATATGCTGGCCTATTGAGGACTATTTCCTTTGAAAGCATGAACCAGACTGTGGAATCTCAAAGGGAAGGCAGGGTCCGTGGGTGGATGGGAAGAGATTAACCAAAGAATGTGTATGCATAGATGCATAACCCAGGAACACAGACAATAGAGTGGTGAAAGCCTGGGGCAGGGAGGGGGCCCTGGTGTACTGGAAGGGGTCAATGGGGGAAAAGGAAGACCTGTTATATAGGTCCTATATAATACTTTCAACAATAAACATTTTAAAAAAGAATTATTTCATTTGAGAATAATTCTTAATCTATAAAGCAGAACCACAGAGTTTATACTGTTCTCTGACCATAACCATCCCCTACCACTCAGCTCACTGCTTCCATAGCATTGAGTTCACCGTAGCTACTTAAAGCATTTATGTTCTGTGTTGACATTTCTTGTTAATGATACGGGAACGCGAGGTGTTCCCCTGGACAGGATGGCTTTTCCCAGGCTCTCTATACAAGAGTGAACCCACGGAGGGAAGGTGGTATAGTAAAGGTGGAAATTTATTGAAGAACAAGTACAGACTCCCGCGTGGGGAGGGGAAAGATTCTCACTGAGCCCCTTTTTTCATGGTTAATAAAGGCTGCAGTTTTTTGTGCCTCAATATCCCCTCTGATAAGTCACTATTCCCCTTTGATTTGGTCACTATAGCACTCCTGAGCTTAAGCCTCATGTGAAGTTCCCACTTTCTTCTCCATTATTGTTCTCCTATTCCCTTTGGGCTTTCTTCTTCCTTCTTTATTTTGTAAATATAGACCTTTTGCTACTCATCTCCCTTGTCTTATGGAAATGTACCCTTTTGCAGCTAGATAGCCCTGTGCTTTTTTCCATGGACCCTTTAACTTTTAAAAATTCCCTAAACCTGCCTATTTCACCCCTAAAAAATCCTTTCATTAAGGTGTCACTTCAAAGACAGAGAGAGAGAGAGTGAGAGAGTGAGAGAGAGAGAGAGAGAACTCATGGACACAGATAACAGTGTGGGGATTGCAAGGGGAATGGGGGGGTGGAGATGGGAGGTGGAAGAGGGTATTGGGGGGATAAATGGTGATGGAGAAAAGAGAAAAAAGGGAAAAAGGAACTGGAAAAAAATTGTGTCTGTTGCCAGACCCCATCACTCAGTACAATGGCATGTGATAGCCACTCAATGTTCCTGAATGAATCAATCAATGTTTTTGCTCAGGAAACTTCTGTGAAGATCACCTAAAACATCTAGTAAGATGAAACGAGATAAGATATGACAAAACACTTTGTAAAATATACATGCCCCATACAGTTCTGAGATATTATAAGAAACTGTTGAGTGTGTTTATTAACTCCATTATCACCAGATTCACATTTTTTTACATCTAGGCAAATATATGTAAGCCCCCTAAAAGGTAATGTATTAATAGTAAGTTCTCTTAATTTCACACTCCCTTCAACTCAAACAACATTCTAGTTCACATCTTCCATTTGCTGATTTTCTGGTTAGAAGCATTAGGAGAGGCTGTATGCGCACAGAGCAGCCACTTTGAAACAGAATATTCATGTTCGGATATGATATGTGCCTGAAAAAAGAAAACAAAGTACCCTTACCTTACAAATACCATCCCCACACATCACCCTTTTTTTTCCCTCTCTGTAAACCAGATTTCTTTTTTTTCTTTTAATCCTCACCTAAGGATATTTTCTCCCCATTGATTTTTAGAGAAAGTTGAAGGGAAGGGTAGAGACAGAGAGAGAGAAACATTGATGTGAGACACATCCATTGGTTGCCTACTGGGATGGGGATCAAGCCTGCAGTGGAGACACTTGCTCTTGACCTGAATCAAAACCATTGAAACTAGGACCCTTCAGTCAGTGGGCTGACGCTCTAAATTTTGAGAAACCCAGCTAGGGCCAGATTTCATTTTGAAGACACACTGTTTTAACCTTCCATTAAGATATCATTTATTTTGCTATTTTTTTAAATATATTTCTTTATTGATTTCAGAGAGAAAGGGAGGAGAGAGAGATAGAAACATCAATGATGAGAGAGAATCATTGATCAGCTGCCTCCTGCACAACCCCCACTGGGGATCAAGCCCGCAACCCAGGCATGTGCCCTTGGCCAGAATCGAACCTGGGACCCTTCAGTCCACAGGCTGACGCTTTATCCACTGAGCCAAGCCGGCTGGGGCTTATTTTGCTATTTTAAAAAAATTGCTTAGAGAAAATATACTTAATAGTATCCATTTGCTCAGCTGTTAGCAACAAGAAGGACACCTGTTAAGATGATGGTAGCAGATGGAATCTGCACCAATCCCATCTTCCCATCCTCTCCTCTGCTGTGGAGTATGTGAGGTTGTTTTCAGCTCACTTACTATATTGTGTCAACCTTCTTTTCTCCTGTTCTAATAATTCTATAACCTCTGCTTTAATTTTTATAATCTATAGTTTTCAACACATTTCAGTTTAAATGACTACTGCCTTATCTTATTATTTGGACTGGTGGTCTCAGCAACCATATTTTTAAAGAGAAGCTTAATCTTTATACATAATACTAGAGGTCCAGTGCACAAAATTTGTGCACGGTGGGGGGGGGGGGTGAGAGGGAGGTGTCCCTCAGCCCGACCTGCACCCTCTCCAATCTGGGAGCCCTCAGGGGATAGGACTACACCGGCAGTCATACATCCCTCTTGCAATCCAGGACCACTGGCTCCTAACCACTGACCTGCCTGCCTGCCTAATGTCCCCAACTGCCCTCCCCTGTTGGCCTGGTTACCCCCAACTGCCCTCCCCTGCTGGCCTGGTTGCCCCCCAACTGCCCTCCCCTGCAGGCCAGTTCACCCCCCAACTGTCCTCCCTGCTGGCCTAGTTGCCCCTAACCCCCTGCCAGCCTGATCTCACCCCTAACTGCTCTCCCCTGCTGGCCTGATTGCCCCTAACTGCCTTTGCCTCAGCCCCCACCACCATGGCTTTGTCCGGAAGGAAGTCGGACGTCTGGAAGATGGCCAGTTGACCCGGAATAATTAGCATATTACCCTTTTATTAGTATAGATATCCCATTATCCTCAACCACATAACAGGTCATTGCCCTTTCTATTCTTTATAGGTAAAAAAGGATTGCCATTAAGGTTTATTTCTAGACATATTTGGTATATTTGAATCAAAAAAGAACAAGGTAATACATATAATATTTGCTTCATCTAAGTATGCTCATACTATAATTACCGAGAAAGATTTGAAGTGGCCAATTCAACAAGCAATTATGGAGAACTTACTGTCTGCATGGTTGTGGGGGATTCAAGAGACCTAGGCCAGCTTTTGAAGAAAAAATAAAATAATACTAATACTAACAACACAGTAAGTCCTCACTTATGTAGTTGATAGAGTCTGTGACTTTAAATGAAACGAAGTATAATAAAACCGATTTTACCTTAGGCTAATTGATATAATAAACAAGAATTACATTACTAAGGTATCTCATCAAGAAACAATGTTGAACAAAATGTTGTTGGAGGACCTGCTTCGTTATCAGTTAGAATGGGACAAAGAAAGGAGCGCAGAAAGTGCTGCGGTCACGCTAAGGGGTGGACAGGTTTGGCTTCCTTGTCGGAGATGGCAGTACATACCAAGAGACAGGCTCCACTTCACAGAACCCTGGTGTCCAGCATGTTCAGTGCCTGGTCCATCCTGGTGCAGTTCAGGCAACAGAAGGAAACACTGAGGATGAGAGCATAGGTATTGTGTCTAGGCATTGTCTTTTTTCTTTTCATTTGTATAACTGCAGTGATTTTTCCTTATTACTGAGCAACTCCCCACAGCAGCCTAAGAGATCTTTCTAAGGCACAAATCTGAACAAATGTGATATTCCTTTTCCTAAAATCCTTCAGCGGCTACCCGTTACTTGTGATAAAATCCAAACTAGCATGGCCACAGAGCATTTTGAATGGTTTGTCTCTACCTGCTCCTTGTTCTTTCTCCTTTATCCTGGCCGATCTCTCACCCTATTTTCAGCCACATAGGCTCTGCAAGTTAGTTTCTGCTCTCTTTGCCCGGAAGAGGCTCTGTAAAAGGTCTGGAATTCAAATCCTGACTCTGCTACATACTTAGTGTAGGTCCTCTGTGAGGCCTTTCAGCTCTCCAAGCCTGAGTTTTCTCATAAAGTGCAATTAGTGAGTTGCAGATTCCATATACGAAGACCAGAGATGGTGTGTCCCGGTACAGAGGCTGGCACGTTGTAGGTGTGCAGGATGGTCACCTGCTTCTAATTTTCAAACTCCTTGCCAAATATCACCTCTTAAGTTGGGGCTGCTTCTTGCCCCATTAGAAGTGAGCCTTTCCTCCTGCGTATATCACACTGGCACTCTACTACTGTGCATCTACAACAATATAGTACACTCACTTGTTTACACGTTAGTGTAACTCTGAAATTTCAGGAACACAATCTTATTGGTATCTGCATGCCTAAAGACAGACGAAGCTCCTTGCACATAGTTGACACTCACTATATATATTGGTCAAATGAATGGCTATTGCCAAACTTTTATGAAGCTTCTTTTGATATTGGCCAGTTCATTAAAGCTAGGCAGACAAAAACTAGAAGGTACCTTTAGAATTCTCCATCCGACATTCTTAAGTTGCAGTTGAGAATGCTGTAATCCATGAAATGGAAATGTACCCAATTGATGCTGCTAGATAGTGGACTTCTAAGTAAATGTTTTTTTTGCTATAGAATGTATGTATCAACATGTATTAATATTTGCACCACCTCACTGCACATCTCATCACTGGCTTGTAAAATCAGATCACTAGCACATTCTCAGTAAGGGTGTAGGCCGCAGGGGTGGGCAAACTTTTTGACTCGAGGGCCACAATGGGTTCTTAAACTGGACCGGAGGGCCGGAACAAAAGCATGGATGGAGTGTTTGTGTGAACTAATATAAATTCAAAGCAAACATCATTACATAAAAGGGTACGGTCTTTTTTTTCAATAGTTTTATTCATTTCAAACGGGCTGGATCCGGCCCGCGGGCCATAGTTTGCCCACGGCTGGTGTAGGGTGTAGGGTGCGTCCTCTCAGGAGGCAGTGTATCAGCCTATCTAGATCTCTTGACATGTTTTCTCAAAACTGAGCTTCAAAATCTCATTCCCTGATACTGTGTGACCAAGATATTGATGGCTAATGTTTTGGGCAACCGAACCCAGCTCAGCTTTCCTGCAACTGTGCTCTCCATAGAACCTCAGAGATGTGAAAGGGAAGAATAAAAATGAGTGAGTCACATGGTTCCCCCTGCCCTTGGCCACCTTGCTCTGGCAGTGGTGAATTTGCCCTCTCCTTCTTCCCATCTGAGATAACGGACGCTACCTGAAAACCTTTTGGGTTGTCATAACTGGAAGGGGGTACTATAAGCATCCCGGTGGTAGAGCTCAACAGTACTGGTCAGTGTTCGACAATGCTAGGCCAACCCCTCTCTGGGCCCAGGAAAGAATGATGCAGCCCAGAGTGTCAAGGGTGCTGAGTTTGAGGAACCTACTTCAAGCCATTTGTACACATTTTACTTCCCAAAGCTCCTGGGGTGTTTTAGAGAAGGATGCTTGAGGACAAATGAACAAGAGCAGAGGACCAGGTAGGATTTAAGAAAATGGGAAGGGAAAAGATTATTTAATGTAAGAGAAAGCTGAGGGAAATTTGCACAAGCTACAACTGCTCAGGCTTCTCTGTAAGCATGCTTTCTTCAAGCTATCTATTCCTCCCATGAGAATCCCCAATGTGGGTGATCTGAAACTGACGTAATTAACGAAATAGCTGAAGGTTTGGTAAATATTACAACTAAAGTGTTCTTTTGCTGTTATAACAATTATGAAGTAAGAACCAGCTGTATAGTAAGAAAATCCTATCTAATAAAGAGGTAATATGCAAATTGACCATCACTCCAACACACAAGATGGCCGCCCCCATGTGGACACAAGATGGCCAGTAGGTGGGGGCAGTTGGGGGGAACCATCCCTCCAGGGGAGGGCAGTTGGGGGTGACCAGCCCTGAAGG
The DNA here is from genome assembly GCF_963259705.1 of Myotis daubentonii. NCBI lineage: Eukaryota > Metazoa > Chordata > Mammalia > Chiroptera > Vespertilionidae > Myotis > Myotis daubentonii. The sequence continues at coordinate 10,682,874 of NC_081848.1, read as the reverse complement.
GAGGGCAGTTAGGGGTGACCAGGCCAGCAGGGGAAGGCAGTTAGGGGCAATCAGGCTGGCAGGGGAGCAGTTAGGCATCGATCAGGATGGCAGGGGAGTGGTTAGGGGGTGATCAGGCTGGCAAGCAGAAGTGGTGAGGGGCAATCAGGCAGGCAGGCAGGTGAGTGGTTGTGAGCCAGCTGTCATGGGTTGTGAGAGGGATACAGTCTGGGCTGAGGGACACACCTCCCTCTGTGCACGAATTTCGTGCACTGGGCCTCTAGTTTCTTAATAAGTTAAAATGGATCTTAAACATGAGATGGAATTTCAATACATACACAAAGATAATGTCCTATGTTTTTATTTTATTTTATGAGATGTAAATATATGTATACTGCATAACCAAGATTGGCATAAATCATTAAGCAACTATTTTGAATGTACAAAAAGTATCAAATATTTCTTCTTTTTATATCAATTTTTCATAAATTTTCATATAAAAGAAGTTGGTGTTCATAAATCCCCAAAAGCAAAAGAATTGTGGTTCAGCAAAATGTGGAAAAAGTTACATATTTATAAATGCTTAAAAGAGAAGATTTCTAATATGGGATTTATAACAATAAAATACACATTTTTTTTTCTTACTCATTAGCTTTCAAAGGCAATAAATTTAGGAATGTATGTATACATTTCAAGATGCATTGTAGAGTGGATTAACTTTCTAACTGCTTTTATTGCTTTTTCCTCAGAGTCGTTTTCTTATAGAGAGCTCAGGATATTAACTGCAAATGGGATTTTCATAAAATATAGTCCAGGCAAACCAAAGGATTTACAAACTAGAGGCCCTATAAAAAATAAAATAAAAAAGGGATTGAAGTAATAAACATAAAACTAAAGCTATGATATGAATATATTCACAGCAGAAGAGAGTTGCTCATTGCAAAACACGTAACACTCCTAAAAGCAGAGCGGAAAGCGCTAGCGGGTCATTTATTATGCTATACAGCACAGCGGCGGGGCTGATTTCTTTTCAAAGGTGTATCTTTGAATACTTTGTCCACTCTGGTGTGAAATGACTTACAGGATGGCTTTTCACTCCTTCCATTGTGAGGCCGTTGCACAATTTAATAGATGCCACTGTTGGGAAACCTTAATAGATACAGAGCCTACATTTTCTGTTATTCGATTTCATTACCTGACTTCTATTGTTGCCCCCCAGGGAGCGTCATAAACAATTCTTTCTCTTTGTGATGATGCATTCTGCATTCTTGGATATTTGTATGCTATTCCCCTAAGTCACTCTCTGAAAAATTTTACATGCAATGTACATCAAGTACTCAATTCCTTTGTTGATGAACAATACCCTGAGTTTTTATAATCTTGTCGTATAAGTCATTTTCTTATCTTGCTAGTTTTCTAGATTTCCACAAGTTTGTCAACATCTAATATTAAAGTTCTGACAAAATCTTGGGTGATCTGAGTACTGTCTTTTTGTTGCACTGCACAGAGCAACCATGGATTCCTAGTCTAAGATGCAACGCTTTTGTGCTTTGGCACCTTGGAGATATCTTAACAGTTCTTGCTATAGCTTGTCATCACCTGCTCTATTTCATAACAGGGCTTTCTACTTTACAATATAGGGTAAAGTAGCTACATTTCTAGATTCAGTGATACCAAAGAAGTTATAACAACTTTCTATTAAAAATCATTTACTCTCTACTACATAGAATATAGTATAATAGTCACTTTGCATTGATCATTAATATTAAAGAAATAATTTCACTGATTTCTATATTGTTTCAATTCTGAGATGGTTTGTATCTAATGTATATGGACATTTCCATATAAATAATGACTAAAATAAGCTGCTAAATCTGCCCCCACAATGATCCCATGCATGTACATTATATGCAAATTATTAAACCTCCCTTTGTCAGATAAGTAACATAACCCCTTGGAAATAATGTGTATAATAAGCACAGCCATCTTTTCCTGTTTCTATAAAACCAGGCATGATTATATGCATCAGGGACACTCTCTTTTAAATTTCTATGACTTTAATTTTTTAATATAAAAGTTTTCTGTTTTACAAGATGATGATTCCTTTTCAAAACATTCAAAATTTTCTCCAGGATTAGAAGTATTATAAAAACCACTGTTGTTGTTTCATCTGAATATTTTACTGCTACTAGAATCTATATTTTTCATCTTAAAATAAGCCAAATATGGGTCATGAATACATTTCAAAAGACTTTGACCTTGTTATCAGAGTTGAACCTGTGAGAATCGTTGCAATATCTTGAATTTCAATACTTAAACCCACTGAAGGATTAGGTCTAATATCAAAGGACTGAAATAGAGAGAATGTACTATTTCACATGACCTTAAAACAATTGAATTAGTCACCTGCTACCCCACCCTCATAGTATTCATGTTAAGGGCAATGCCTCAATAGTATACCAAGGAGAAAAACACTTTTGGAGATAAAACTAAATGTCAACTGATGTCTTGCTTCCAAGAAAGTGGTTTTTAGAATCTTTAGATGTCACACATTTAGGAATGTTCAAAAATAGAAATAATCATTAACCCATTAGGCGATCTTTAACTTTAAGCCACATTTATAAATAAAGATAACTTAAAGATTAGTTGGCCATGTGAAAATGTGTTCTTTAAACTTACTGATTAAATTCCAAGCTGTTAGATAATGGATCATCATTAAGAATCTGAAAAAGACAAACATGGCCTGGGAGCCAGTAATTCTTCAAGTCTTCAGTGAGAATATAATACATCCAGGCACTATATGGACTGCTATAGAAGCATGAGAGTTAACAAAAGAGTATCCGTCAAAAGTCTCTGTATACTCAGGAGGCACAGAGGCAGAAGCAGCTACATGAGAACTAATGATGCTTCTCAAAGGACTTGATCCATTTGTGTTCTAAATAACGAGTTAGCTAAATGGGAATGTGTTTGGGAGAACTTTGCAAGCAAAGGAAACAGCTTCTAGAAAATTGAAGAGTGCTGATGAACCATGCAATGATTTTGAAAGCCTGGGGAAATATGAGTGAGTGGCTGGAAATAAGGTTGGAGAGGAAGGCAAGAGCCAGATCATGAATGTTTGAATATACCCATCAAAGGACTGAAATCTACTTAGAAGCTCTGAGGGATCTGAGGCTTGGAAGTTGCATGGGTAGTATAGCACTTTTTATTTTGATTTTACTTTTCAAGAACCATATGGCAGGCCAATGGGGGACAGATTGCAGTTGGGCAACACTCGAGGAGGACTAGTTTGGCTATCATGCTAATCCAGAAGAAATACCATAAACTCCTGAATTAATGCATAGGTGAGAAGCCATGATTGTGAAGGACTGTGAAATTATGACCTGAAGGACTTAGTGTCTAATTGAGGACTATTTCAACATGACTCCTAGAAGTATGATATACACAATTAGGTGAAAGTTGTTGTGTGTGTTTTTTTAAGAAAGGAAACACAGGAAGATGAACAGATTTGGAGGGGAAACTGATGAGTACCGTTTTGGGCATATTAAGTTTAAGGAGGTCATGGGACATCCAATGGGAGGTGGCCAGAGGGAATTGGGAAAAATGAACTGGATTCTCAGCAAAGATTTCTTGGCCTGGGGTATGGAGTCAGCGATGTGTAAATTATCGCTGAAGCCAAGAAATTTGATGAGTTTACTCAGGTGCCAGGCATCAAGTATGACTCCTGGGAAACACTGACATTTAGGAAGTCAGTAAAAGAAGAGAATCCAGAGAAGAAACAGATAAAGAGGCAAAACGGGAACACTAATGTCACAAAAGCCACAGGAAGAGAGACTTATGGAGGGAGTCATCGACAATGTTGAATGTGAGAAAGAGGCCACATGAAACAAAGATTAGAAAGTGTGCATTGGGTTTGGTAATTCAGAAGCTATTAAAATTATTAATCAGAGTCTCTTCATCAGAGTGGTGGAGCTAGAGCTAGGTTGCATGGGGCAAAGTGAAAATCAGATTGTAGTAAATAGCAAGTGAAAACTACTACTTTAAGAAGCTTGAGTGTAAAGGACACAGATTTAAAGAAATGATACCCACAAGGGAGGTCATTTTTAGAATTAAGGAAGTAATTTTTCATATGAATAAGAGAATCAGACTTCTTTTACAGGCTGCAAGTAGAGGGACGGACAAGTAGAGGGAAAGGGTAAAGATACAGGAGAAATAACACAACACAGCGTGCTGGTATTCTCACTGTTCTCCAGCAGAGATACAGATGAAAGAGTCCAGATGTTTGTGAACGATTGGATTGCTCTTGAGTTGGGCTTTTGCAGGGTGCATGCCACAGGACAGCTAGGTATAAGAGAGGATTGGTAAGAGAAGGCTTGAAGTGATGAATCGTGAGATCTTTAAGATCAACAGGAAGCTGATAGCTCGGGGAAGCATGGAGATGATGTAAGTGTGGAAGCCTCAGAGAAGTTGGAGAGGGATAGCAGTAAGACATTCAAGGGCATACAAGGGTATAGAGGACATGGTCACAGAGGGCACTGTGCATTGAAGATTTCAGGGTAAGAGGGAAGTGGGGTACCTAAGAAGGGCTGTTAGAGTTGAAAGAGTCAAAGGGCTATAAAAAAGATGTTCTCTCTACTTTCTGCATGTACACTGACGTCATCCAGGATGATGGTAATAGGAGTTGGAGACAAATACAGGAACCCAGATGCCATGGTTCCTAGTGACTATGGGATCATAGCAGAAGCAGCGATATAGAGTGGAAGCAGAGGATAATAACCAAGTGGGGTGAGTTTCGGGAGGTCACTGATTATACTGCATGGGCAAAAGGAGGTTTACAGTTGTTCGTATGGAAAAAATACAACAATTAATAAATAATAATACAAGAACAAACTTTGTGTTTCACGATGTAAACCTACGTTTGTCCCGCCCTGTATATATTTGTATATTTAAAAGAATATATATGGAATTGATAATGTTGATTGTAACTTTTAGATTTTGGACCATGTGGATGCATTATGTTAAAATGATCCGTGGTTGGAAAGTGCCCGAGTGGAGCCAGGGGAGAGGTACCCCTCCCACATCTCCCAGCCTGGCAGGTTTTAGGGGGGCAGTTCTCATTAGTATGCCTGGAGGGAAGGGCTATCTGCAGAGGCGACTAGGAGAGAGTGATCAGTGAAGGCTTCAAGGCTCTTTGTCCACCATGGAGCAGAGGTCTAAAGCACATCGCAAAACAAGTCTCTCAGCACTGACATTGTACTTATGTTGTCCCGTTTTAAAATCAATCTGCTGAATGGTTTTTAGACTGAACACACTCAACCAGTTTCAGAAATCCAATTTAAAGTTTCCTTTTATTTTTGAAGAGAATATGGAGTCCAGGCTAAAACAGCTCCCAAAAGCAATATTCTCTACTGTGTACAATAAATCACCAGCTCTCTACCCCATCAGTAAGCGAAGAAGCTGGCAGAATAGCACAGTGTTCTCTTGAGAGCAAAGATTCTTGTTAACTTATATTCTTATCGTCTCTAAAAGTTTATGGCTATTTTGTTGTTGTCGGTGCTCTTAAAAGGATAGTATCTTCCACTTAAACAGGAGTGTTGGGGATGTTTTTTGTTTATTTATCCTGATGAAATCTAATGGATGCATTGGCTGAACAGTAGCTGTAAAGTTTGACAAGCCCGACAGAGGATGAGCAAATATAAAGGGAGCCACAGAAAGCAGTAAAGCAGATATCTAGCTTTCTTAGCCCAGAATTATTTGACACTGGTTAAATACGATGCTATTTTGCTTTGAGCAATCTTTCTCCTTCCTCTCCTATCCTCATTTTGTCCCCCATAACTCAATAGGAAGCTTCCCAGACATAGCTGAGAATAAAACAATTCTAATTAGATGGTGTTCGCCTGATCCAAGTAGTTTTTGTCTGTTATGTATGAAATATTATTGCACAGTTCTCTCCCCACATCATGAGAAAATAAGAGAGAGGTCCCTCCCTTTCCTTGTTCTCTATGCAGATGGCTAAGTGCTAAAGGTGGAACTTCCACTCAGTACTGCCAACTTGCTGAGTCAGGTTCAGTGAGAGAGCCTGAGACCGGCCAGGAGTGCTGCTGGTGTTTCCTGTCCAATCTGCTGGGGGCAGCGTGGGGGAGGCTTTTCTTCCCCCCCCCTCCCCCTCCCTTCCCCCACGTGGACATCAAGGAGCTGCTGAAGTGTCAAGGTTTTCCATTTTGCTTAGAGCCTGTGTTCTATTACTGAGGAGGCCTCCTCTAAACCTGCCAGTCGGAATGACAGTTCCCCTAGACCTCTCAAGGGCGATGAATTTCACACTAAGGTAGAGACTGCTGTGGCCAGCACTTGAACACATTAGATGGTGAGCTGCATCATTAACTCTACCAATCCCCAACCCCTCTGTCAGCACCCCCATAGGCACCAGGTTGTCTTCTGCATGTGGGCAAGAACTCTGCATTTTAATTCTATCATTTCCGCCCAAATTATCCCATTAACATAACAGTATACACAATATTGTACAAAACTTTGGGGAATTGTACAACTGTTGGCTTTATACTAAAATAGAGCTTCCACAGCTGGAAATAAAGACCCCTGGCCAAACACTTATTATTTTTTTATATATAGTTTATTCATTTGTAGAAAGACAGAGAGGAAGGGAGAAGGAGAGAGAAACATCAAGTGAAAGCAGAACATCTATCCACTGCCTCCTGCACAACCCCTACCAGGGATGGAGCCCGCAATCTGGGCAGGGGCCCTGAGTCAAACCGGCGACAGGATGATGCCCAACCAACTGAGCCACAAAAGCCAGCCTGGCTGACCAGTTTTGATAATAATAAATAATTGTTGCACTTTGTAGGACTGTAAGCTAAATGACCCCGAATGCCTTCGCTAACTTAATGTGCTATGTTAAAGGAAGATAATAGAGTTATATAGTGTGTGTTTACTGTATCTTTAAAGGGTTATTTTAAAAGAGAGTTGTTGAAGAGTATCCTAAATGGTAACAGTCTCCCCTGGCTTCTCACATGTCAGACACAGAGGAGCAGTGTGAACCAAGTTCAGTGTCTGTGTGCCAAGGCTTGTGTATCATTTCATATCAAAGAAAGCTTTCCTTTATAGAGGTGTTTTGCTTTTGTTTTTCGTTTTTTAAAATGCCAGTGGGTTTTCCTTGAGGGGACGTACACTTCTGCTGTTGATCTAATACCAGAAGAAGAATTAGTGTTTTTCAAATACATCTAGTATGGAATGACCTCCTTTCCATACTACCGCACTTTGCACTACTTCTACATTTTAAAAATATAAATGTAAATATTACCTAAGATAATATCAGCTGGAAGATTAGGAGAAGTGTGCACTGTTCTGAAGCCATGTTCTGGAAGAGTACACAGGGATCCATTTTGAAGTCGCACTTGGGTGAAGGTGAAGGCATGTTTCACTTGCACCCCGGACCAAGGGTTCCACTGCCGCTGACTATCTTCCATGTGGACCTCGCCTGCTCCCTCTGCCCCGGACAGAGGACATCCACTGACCCTCCCAATATTGTCAAATGCCTCTGAAACCAGCATGTGTTTCTTTCTCTTCCTCAACATTGACCAATTTGGGGCAGAGTTGGGTAGGGATTGGGACAGTGCTACAGAGTAGGGCAGTTTTGAAGGCCTGCCAGCAGTGGATTTGGGGAAGAAGAAAACGTGTGGCTAGAAATCACTCTAGAGATCTAAAGATCGATGTAAAGGACTCTCTTTTCTTCCTTCTTTCCTTCCTTCCTCTCTCTCTCTCTCTCTCTCTCTCTCTCTCTCTCTCTCTTTCTTTCTTCCTTTCTTTCTTTCTTTCTTTTTAAATATATGTTTTTATTGTTTTTAGAGAGAGAGGAAGGAAGAGGGAGAGAGAAATAGAAACATCCATGAGAGAGAAACATCAACATGGATCAGCTGTCTCCTGTGTACCCCCTGCTGAGGATAGAGCCCACAACCTGGGCATGTGCCCTGACTGGGAATCGAATCAGCAACCTCCTGGTGCATGGATCAGTGCTCAACCACTGAGCAACACTGGCCAGGCGGGACTGTCTTTTCTTAAAGCAGGTGCTAGAGCAGAAAACTTCTGGAGTAGGAGTCTGAAGACATGGAATATAGTGCTAGCTTTCTCATGAGTTAAATGTGTTTCCATTAGAAAGTAATGACTCTGGATACAGATTCTTGAAATAGGCATGAGTTGCTTAGTTATGTTTCAGTAACAAATGACCCTGAAACTTCAGTGGTCTACTTCTTACTTACATATCAGCTGCTAATCACCTGTAGCTGTGCTCTGTCACGAAAGCCACATTTTAAAAATGCTTTAAAGCGCTAATTATCAAATGTTTCTACCAAACAAAATAACTGCAAGGTGAATAGCAAAGTAGTGTCTGAATTCCTGCTCTTCATTTAAAGGCCTGGAGTTAGCTTTTGTTTGTACTCAGAGATTCTCTGATGAAAGCTGTCCAGACCCATTTGCATTCTAGCATTTTTATGACCCCTGCTGGGTTTAGAGGTAGCTTTTAGTAATCCCACGAAAGCAATCCCTGCTGACCAACCTCAGGGGTTAAAGCAATCCCTGCTGACCAACCTCAGGGGTTATCATAAAGTACTTACGGGAGTCTTATCTATTGAATCCTCTCATCAGGCAAACATTCTAGCTCTTCTTTGAAGAAGAAAGGTAATCTTGTACCCTGCTGAGGGATAAGATAAAACTAAATTGTATTTGAGTGAAGAAATGACGAATGCTATTATCATTTTAGAGGGCTGATTACCAAAATGAGGAATAACTTTTAATTCTAAAGGTGCCGTAGAAGATTATGGACACCCCAAAATGTTTTAGTAAATCAACAGAAGGATTTCTTGTCTTCAAATTGTCCCCACTATTCTCATCTCTCAGAATAACTATTTGCTGTTTGCTATTTGTTTTCTAGGAGCTCCATTATGTTGTAAGATCACTAAAGTCCAGATGACAAAAACAGTTTCCTTTTTCCTTTTTTTCACACACACAGAAAGGGAGGCATGTAGACCGGGGTGAGTGATGTGTGGCTCTCTCTGCACGTTAGTGCCATGCGGGACAGTGTGTCTAGAGACCTAGGCTCCAGGCACCAGACCTGCCCGTGATGCTGATGCTTAGCCTTTTGGGAACTTGGTTTTCTCGTCTGTAGGCAAAGGATGGTCAGGATGAGAGCTCACTGAGAGCAGTGACCTTGATGTTCTGTTCGTTTCTGTATCTTCAGCACCTTGACCTGTGTAGTCAGCTAAGGTGGTTGAAGGATGATTAGATACCCTACTTAAAAATATGCTACACCTGCATTGAAAACCCTCTGATTTTCCCTGCTTCTTCCTCTTCAGACTCATTTCCTACCTAGTACTTCGGGCACATAGCACACGGCACACTCATAGGTTCAAGATCTTGCCTTTGTGCCTGCTCTTCTTTCCACGTTAGTCCCCTGGCTATCAAAAGCTCTAATTACCATTCAAGGCTCAACTTCAAGACTGCTTCTTCTGAGACCTTTCCCCAGACCTCCTAGATGGACCTAAATCATTCCTTTCTCTGTAGAGGCACAGAACTTTTCTTATAGCCTTAATAGAGCATGTATTTCTATAGGCCTTATTAATTTATTCATCCCACAGATATTTATTAACACACAAATATGTGCAAGGCAAAGCTAGGGCTTTACACAAATCATCTCATTTGCTCATCACAGCACTCTAGTGACTATTCTTTCATTTATCCAGCACTTATTGAATGCATGTTAGCTAACAGATAGTTGTAGGTCCTAGGGTTTGAGCAGTGGAAACGTTAGAAAACATGCTACCCTCCAGGGGCTGACATTCTAATGACACAGACTCAGAAATAAGTACATACAACGAGCAAGATACTGTAATTTCACATAATGGTAACACATTAAGAAAATAAATGTTGCTGAAATGAAAGGAATGATAGGGGTGGAGAATTAGAATGAATCTAGGTGACAATTCCTCAAGAGCAATTGTGCAAGTTATGCACCTGTGCATTACCCAGTGCGTAGCACAGTGAGGTCCATATTTTGCTCATTTAAAAATCTTAGTCAAGCCCTAACCGGTTTGGCTCAGTGGCTAGAGTGTCAGCCTGTGGACTGAAGGGTCCCAGGTTCAATTCCAGTCAAGGGCATGTACCTTGGTTGTGGGCACATCCCCAGTAGGGGGTGTGCAGGAGGCAGCTGATCAATGTTTCTTTCTCATCAATGTTTCTAACTCTCTATCCCTTCCTCTCTGTAATAAATCAATAAAATATATATTTAAAAAATCTTAGTCAAATAGTGAATAGAACTCTGAACTTTGAGATCTTTAATCTACTGCCCATCTCCAAAACTGTGCTGCTGAGATTAAAGAAATAAGCATAGGGTATAAATATAAGATATGAAGCACTGTATGTCTTAAAAAATCCATATGCAGGGAATATCTGAGCTAAATTTTGTGCCAAGGCCAAAAGCGTCGTCAGCTCTGACTTTTCTAATCCAGTAGGGGAAAAGTAATACCCAGTCTCTAGAGTATTTTCTCTTTGACTTTGCAATGCATTGCCCTATTTATTTATTTAGTTAGTTAGTTATTTAATTTATTGGCAGCATACATTACTTTGTAAATATATTTTGGCTTAGATGAATAGGGCCTGAATTAGCATTTACTAAGTACACAGCATGCGATACTACAAAAAATGTATAGCAGGAAACAAAAGGGAGCCAATCTAGTATTTAAAATTTGCTGTGCAAAGCCTAATGCTTCCATTCGCCGAAACTGCTGATGAATATCGCTAATATAATAACAGGCGAAAGTAAAAAATGCTGCTGCTATTACATGATAATCAAAAGTAAAAAGGAATTATAGAAGCTCATAGACAGGAACAATAAGAATCAAATTGCAGGATCTCTCATTTACACACCATTTATCGTTTTTTAGAAATGATTTTCCCCGCCAGTAGGAGAAGACTGTTGTTTAGTCAGGAATGAAGATGAGGTTACATGGACTGAGTTGCACATCTGTTCCCAAGAGGTCTCCTTCCCTGGCTTTAACCACAGTCTGGGCCACAGTATTGAGTTTTTCTCTGTGCAAAGCTTTACCAACTCATATCAGAATGAAACCCAGGACCTGCGTGCTTGGCAATTAGCTCCAACAAGCTCAGCTAATGGGCCCAGACAGCAAGCCTGCTTTTGAGATTTGAAACCCCAAAACTACTTTGATTAGTTGCTATTTGAGTGGGAAGTGGAAAGAGGAACTGCAACGTCAAGAATGTGCTAATCTCACCTTCTGTCAGGAGGGATTTGCAGGGGTGTGAGTACTGCACTTCTGTTTCAAACTTTACATTAACCCACCCTCTGGTTTAACCACATAAATGAGTCTGGAAATCCCCCTACAGTCAGGTGAAGAATAAGGCTGTCCTTTGAATTAATTGTGACTTCATTTACATAGTTCTACAATGTTAACACAGTTATTAAATATTTTACATCCAGGGTAGCCTGTAGAGCCAAATGATAGTTATGATGGGTGGCAGCTCTGATGAATGCATACTGGTTGAGTGTAAGGATAAGGATGAATGTGCACAGGGGGATGGTGTTACCAACAACACAAAGTCATGTCCCTAGGCAATATTCATATTTAAAATGAATGAACAGCTTTTGAATGATTTATAACTGACTTCCCTCAATTCTTTTTATAAGATGTTCTCCTTTACTTCATAACCTATAACTTGCTGAATAACGTTTCATGAGTGCCTTTTTCCCTGGTAGTGTGACTGTTGCTTTGTCTATTGGACTTCAAATGGTATTTTCTCCTTAATATCAGATGTAGGAAATTAGCGATGGAATCATTTGTATTCACAGAGGAAATTATTTTAGCTAAGGGATTTAGGTGAGCTGGTCTTAATCCTCATAGTGTTTATAATTTCCATTTTTCTCTAGTATTTGTTTTAATAATATGCTAGCTTTGGGCTACGATGAAGATAATCCGATTATATGATGCCATTCAAGTACAGAGAAACTTAGAAGTACTTAAGAGTGTGAATTTCGCCCTAACCGGTTTGGCTCAGCGGATAGAGCATCGGCCTGCGGCCTCAAGGGTCCTGGGTTCGATTCCGGTCAAGGGCATGTACCTTGGTTGCGGGCACATCCCCAATGGGGAGTGTGCAGGAGGCAGCTGATCGATGTTTCTCTCTCATCCATGTTTCTGGCTCTCTATCCCTCTCCCTTCCTCTCTGTAAAAAATCAATTAAAAAAAAAAGAGTGAATTTCTGTACAGAGTTATCCAATGAAAATGAAATGGTTTGTTGAATTTAGAGTACAAAACAGTATTTCCTCCTTCAACAACAACAACAACAAAACAAAACACAGAGACCTCGCTATGTACCAAGCATTGTGCTAAATTCACGGGATGGAAATATGAATGATTCAATTCAATATTTCTTCTTCTTATTTTAAACTTGCAATTTTCCTTAGGTAACAAAATAATTTCCTCAGCTATCCATTTTAGCTTGGGAGTGTAAACAGTTTTTAAGATTAGTTTAGTAATATCAAAAGTACAATCTTCAATAATTTTCAGGCTACTGGTGAACCGAACCAAATGTTCTTTTGAAATGCATTTAAGGAATGTATGAAAACTATACTTAGCACAAATCAAGGACGTTTGTTTATCTTATAAAAGGAATCTTTACAAATAAGAGGAGGAGGAATGCAGCAGAGATGAAAAGAGCATAGGGAGTCAGCCTCAGGCTCAGATATGTGTGGAGCCTCTTACTACTAACCAGGCTTGCTTCCATGGGCAAGTTGCTTAAGCATCCCGACTCTCTGCCCTACCATATCTTAAAGCTGCAGAAATGATGAATGAGATAATGTACCAAAAGGGTTTCAAATAGAGCCTGGCACATTATCTATGCTCCATAAAAGGCAGCTGTCACTATAAAATAATCATGGCATTTTCTTAATACTAAACTTCAATGTGTTTACACAAGCTGTTCGCAGGTTTTAAATCTACACTTATCTTCTCAACAACACATCATAGAGAGACCTCTGGCCATATTTTTGGAGATGTAAATTAAATATTCATTTATCATTTGGTCTGCATCAAACACAATTTTAGGAAAGTTATATTTTGCAATGTGCAGTTTTCTGTGCATCTCCTTATTTGGTAAACAGGGGTTTTAATCAACCTTCTTGACTATCCATCTCTCCTCTCATTGTTTTCCTCAAGTCTTAGTACACAAGCAATAATTGCAGGTTGCTCATCCTTTTCCAAATTGAATAAACCCCCTCTCTATCTGCACACACACCTTTATTCTTCTCTAGCTCTCAGACATGGCTTACATGACATCCTCCTGGTTGATAAGCTCTTCTCTGTTCCCTGGAGGGACTTTCTTCTTTTCCCATTAGACTGAGGTTTGCTCTAATATTTGCTTATCCTATTGAGAACAACCTCCCAGACTAAGTTCTTTCTATCTGAGGAAATCTGAAACTCACACATATTAAAAGTTCCTTGTCTCATAATATAAGAAACAAAATGAACTTTTGAAAAATATTTTGACAGCATCAAAATTACATGGATTATTAGGTGGTGAATCCTAGAAGCTCTCAATTAAAAAATTGTACTTTATTGTCCACAATGATAAATGAAAACATTGTAAAATTAACTCTTCAACCAGTGGAAATCTGAAGGCATGTCTTATCTATGAGGATATTTATTATAAAGATGTGGTTTATATTTTATTAAAAGTTTATTTCCATTAATAGATGACTCATGTACAGGGCTTCTTACAGCTCTAAGAATATCTGTTATTAAATTTCACAGACAAATTCTCTAACTTAGAAAGATGCTCTTTGATTCTTGTTAATTATTGATTCTTGAACTCTTGATATCTTTGTATTAAATGTTGTTGCCAATAAAAGCTGGTCTCCAGGCCAGGTCTTTTCCATATTACATGAAAAAGAGCTGGTTTGATGATGAACACGTAATGAAATATACTTGTAAAGGTTTGGTTGGATCCTAGAGTTTGATTGATCCTAAGAGTTTTCAATATCTGCTTTATTCTATTCCTATAAACCAGCGGTTCTCAACCTGTGGGTCGCGACCCCTTTGGCGGTCGAACGACCCTTTCACAGGGGTCGCCTAAGGCCATCCTGCATATCAGAAATTTACATTACGATTCATAACAGTAGCAACATTACAGTTATGAAGTAGCAATGAAAATAATTTTATGGTTGGGTCACAACATGAGGAACTGTATTTAAAGGGCCAGAAGGTTGAGAACCACTGCTATAAACATTAGGACATAAGTGTATTATTATTTTATGTACATTTCTTGGACAGCATTCCAGAAATTCATGTACTGAAGTATCAAATGTTTTCGCTCTAAACCAGTGGTTCTCAACCTTGGCTGCACATTAGAATCACCTGGGAATCTTGTTAAAATCCTGATTTTTTTGCCTCATCCTCCAGAAATTCTGTTTCTTTGTTACTAATGATGAGGCCCAGAAATCAGGATTTTAACAAGATTCACAGGTGATTCCAATGTGCAGCCAAGGTTGAGAACCACTGCTCTAAAGGATTTCCCCCATAGAGTGATCTCAGGGCACAGGCCTATAGTTTAGCATTATTTGAGTTTCCCTCAGTGAGTCATGAATACAACAGAGTGTCATGCACACCTGAAGAATTCACTGAAAGAATAAATATTGATAGTGTATTTGCTTGTTATTGTTTTATGAACTTTGAGAAATCCCTCTATGATTTTATGCATTTCAAAAAGCATTAACTCAGTCAAGAAGCACAGGTACAAGTAGGAGAGAATTTATTTTATTTTCTGAGAAATAAATATAAAACAGCAAACAGAATTTTTTTTTTCAAAATTAGGGATAATACTCTGACAAATGTCTTTTAAAGCTTTCCCCAAATAAGTCATCCTTAGTAAGTTAGATTGTTTTGGTTGAAAGCTTTTTAAAAACTCAAGTAACTGCCTAAGTTTTAAGAGATGTGGAATACAGCGCTGTGAGCAATGAACAGTTTATGGCTCATCTACTCATATACAGCATAATCACCTAGGATAAAACTGAATAGCCATTCGCTGTGAGATCTGGGAACAGGTGGTACAATTAATCATCCCTAATGTTTGTAAAAACTGTCTCTAAAGACTCAAAAGACAAGTGTCCCCAGCTCCACTCTCAAATGACAGGAAAGGCTTTTGTTTGTGCACCCATTGCAGGAACCCAATGATTAAATGTCTGCAAGCTACCCCTAGTGGAGGAATCAGTGGATTATTCATTTATTAGTTTATAATATACCACTTCACTCTGGGATGGGTTCAAAGGGACTAATGGCAAAAAGGGTTATCTGGCTATATTCTTCCCGTAGTGTTATTTTATCCCTCACTGCATTTGCTTTCAGCCCGTGAGTAAACTGTGTTGCATTATCCATGTTTCAGGTGGAGCCAGATGTGATCATTCTAAAATCCTTTATATCATATCTTTAGATAATTTTCTATTCAGTAATTGGTGAAAATCATTTCCACAAGAAGGCTTTTATTTTCCACCAGAGAATGCATGGGTAACACCATTCAATGTAATGATATAACATAAAAGGTTTTAGGGGTAAATGTTCACACACACACTTCAACCCATTTTTTCTTTTCCACTGTTGTTTTCAAAGTTAACCATTTCTTATTAAAACTAAATGTTTGTTAAGGAAACTGTAGGACATGTATATGTAGTGTTGACCTTAAAAATAAAACATAGGCCCTAGCTGGTCTTGCTCACTGGATAGAGCGTCGGCCTGGGGACTGAAGGGTCCTAGGTTCGATTCCTGTCAAGGGCATGTACCTTGGTTGCAGGCACATCCCCAGTAGGGGGTGTGCAAGAGGCAGTTGATTGATGCTTTTCTCTCATCGATGTTTCTAACTCTCTATCCCTCTCCCCTCCTTTCTGTAAAAAATCAATAAAATTAAAAAAAAATAAAACATAGTTATTTTCTCATCAAAAATGGATTTAGTCAGAAACAGCAGACAACTACAATTTGGAATGTGCAAGCTATGGCAAGGGCCATATGCAAGTCCAAAGAACAAATGAGAGGAACCTTCTTTTATAGCAAAAAGAGGCATTTGGGAAGAGCTGTTATGAAGGAAGAGTCCAGAGGGGGTAACTGGGAGTTTGAATTGTAATGATTTTTCATTAGACAGACTGTGCCAGTCTGTTATTGGCTGGGCTGTTGCCATGGGAAGAAAAAATCTTCATTCCTTCTCCTGGGGTAGTATTGTAGAATAGAAAACATTTTCCTGTTGGAGTTGCACAGAACTTCTCTTCCTGTTCCGGGCAACCAGGAATGAGGGGCAGGGCATGATAGCTCCCTCCACGGGCCCTTCTTGGTTGAGGTTTCCTTTATTAATGTTCACAATAGAAAAAAAAAAGAAAAGAAAAATAATAACTCATTGCCAACAATGTCAATATTTGTGTGAATGTTTTTGAAAATATATTTTTATTGAGGAAAGGAGAGGGAGAGAGAGAGAGAAACATCAACGATGAGAGAGAATCATTGATCTGGGCTGCCTCCTGCACTGCCTCCTGCATGCCCCATACTGGTGATCGAGCCTGCAACCTGTGCCCTGACTGGAATTAAAGCATGACCTCCTGGTTCATAGGTGGACACTCAACCACTGAGCCATGCTAATTGGACTGTGTGAATGTTTTTAGTCCTGTTTCAATCAGATATCTGTACATTTTTCTAGCAAAATTGTATGATGTGGAACATACTCTATATGAACTTCCGATTTATGAGTTCATTTTATTTTAAAGATGCTAACTGTTAAATATGTTACAAGTGTGTTTGTTGGTGTCATTATGCTCAATTTTGTTTTTGATATTTTGGGATTTGTATATTTCGCACATATGAGGTATATTGATTTTTATGTTTTTGACTTTTGCATTTATGCTTAGAAATATATCTTCCACACTTTGAGTACATTATAGAATGATATATATCACTAATTGGTGGGTTGGAAAGAACATTTGACTAATAGTTTATTGGGTCCTAGTCCTGACTCCAGTAATAATTAGTTTGGGGATGCTGGGCATTCCATGAGGCTCTTTGAGCTTCAGTTCGCTCATCTCTCAAGGGAGAGCATTAGACCCTAGACAGGCTCAGCACAAAAGTGTAGAGATTCCCTGCATGGACTGTGGGAACAAAGTCAGCAGTGCATTAGCTTCTTTCTTTTAGGATGGAAGGTACTACAATTACAGTCCGTGAGCAAGTGGGGGTGGGGGGGTGGGGAATGGGGGGATAAGGACACATATGTAACACCTTAATCAATAAAGAAAAGAATAGGTAGTCACAAATGGAACTATGTCCACCATAATGTCAGCACTCCCTGCCTTGAGTTACTAAGTGCATATGTTTCACTGGCTTTTCAAGAGCCTCTTTTTACAACCCCAAACACTATGATTGATTCACAAGCCTTTCCACATTAAATTATTGGACATATCACTATAACTTATATATGATTTTTTTAAAATCCAACTGCATAAAGAAAAGAGAGAGACAGACAGAGAGAGAGAGAGAGAGAGAGAGAGAGAGAGAGAGATAAGGACATCAAGGGCTGAATTTGTTCCGACTTCTTGGAACTAGTTATCTCTTAGAAATAGCTATCTTTCCACAGAAGAATGGGGCATGGCTTTTAAAGAATTTATCTGAATTTACTGTAACAAAGAACAGAAATGTATTTTTAAGTTAATTGTTTTTGATACATTTTAAATTATTATTCACTGTTCATTCTGCTAAGTAATGCTAAGGGCACTCTTCTACTAAGAGCTCTCACACAAAAAAGAGTTTGTGTTCCATTTGTGTATTGCTTGTAAAACCACACTGTCTACCCAGGATGATATTAAAAATACGTAACAAACAGTGTGACATATGCACTAACCTATTAGAATGGACTCCGACTATGCTTGCCTACAGTGAGGGGTAGGAGTTGAATGTCATCCCTGAATGTCCATGAGAAACCAGAGAAACAGGAGCATATAGGTTCCTCCAAAAAGTAAAAATAGAACTACCAAATGATCATCAATCTCACTCCTGGTTATATATATCCAAAAGAAGTAAAATCATTATTTCTAAGGGGTATATGCACCCCCATGTTTATATGAATGAAGAAAATGTGACATATATTACATATGATATGCACAATGGAATATCACTCAGCCACGTGAAAGAAGGAACTCCTGCCATGTGAAGTGGCATGGACATGAATGGACCTTGAGGGCATTGTGCTAAGTGAAATAAGTCAGACACTTACATGTGGAAATGTGGATTCTAAAAAAAAAAAAAAAAAAAAAAGCCAAGCTCATGGTTGCCAGGAGCTAGGGAATATAGAAGATTGGGAGATGTTGATTGGCTAAAGGGTATAAACGTTGAGTTATAAGATGGATATATTCTGGGAATCTAAGGTACAGTGTGGTGACTATAGTTAACAATACTGTATTATTTACTTGAAAGTTGCTAAGAGAGTAGATCTTAAATGTTCTCACCACACACACAGACACACACACACACTTATAGTTATGTGAAGTGATGTATATATTAACTTCTTTTGGTAATTAATCATTAGCAGTACATACATATATCAAATTATCATGGTATACACCTTACACTAATTGACAATGTTATATGTCAATTATTTCTCAGTAAAGCAGGGGGAGGGAAAGATAATTCTAGCTGTCACATAGAATGTGGATTCTAGGGAAAGAGTAAAAATATGGAGAAAGTTAGCAGGCAATTGGGAGAATTGCTGGTATGTTGGACTTGGAAGGTTGTTGTGGAAGAGATGAGAAATGATATTAAGAATCGATTCATATGGTAAAGTTGCTATGTTCCTTCCTATGACAACAGGGCTCAAATTTGGAGGTTTGATGATTTATTCTTAAAAGAGATAGTGCTCGATTTTCTAAGTTCATTGTAAATGTCACTATAAATAATGACATGTTTAAATAACATAAAAAGCTTGGTTTCTTTCAAATGTTTACTATTCCTGTTGCCAAGAGAAGATATCTTAATGAAATTATCATTTTTTCCTATGGAAGTTTCTGACTGGAATCCTATAGTCGAGACAGTAAAGAAGCAGAAAATTCTTTGTGTAACATTTATCAAGGCACATGTGCAGGAAAGGCCCTTTATATTTAAAACTAGAGGCCCGTTGCAGGAAGATTCCTGCAAGAATAGGGCTTCCTGCAGCCTGAGTGAAGCAGAGAAGGGAGCGAAACCCGTCGAGACGGGCTTCTTTCCCACCTTCCCCGCCCCACTTGCTTCCCTCCCACCTCTTCAGCCCCGCTTGCTTCTCCGCAGCTTCGCTCCCTTCTGCAGCACTTGGCTTCCTCCTACGTCGTCTTCAGTCTTCGCTCCGTGCCTGCATATGCAAATTAACCGCCGTCTTTGTTGGGTTAATTTGCATACTCATCTGATTGGCTGGTGGGCATAGCGGAGTGACACCAATTTGCATGTTTCTCTTTTATTAGTGTAGATGTTTGACAGAGTATTTTTTCATGTGTTTATGCAAGAAAATGAAGTAAACTGAAGTCACAGAATTTAGTAAGTAAACCCATAAAATCTAAATAACTAAGAATACTTTGAAGTATATCATCATAGAACCTCCCACCAGTACTCTGCTTTGTGTCTTTCCTGCTTTTCTGTTAACTCCTCCTTTAGACACTGTTTCATCCAAGCCAGCTGTGATGATGTGAAACGTGACCACACAGTCGTGTACTGAGAAATGAGCTCTGATGGTCCTTGCTCCACAAGAGATGACTACGTGATACAGAGCACACCATTTAGCTCTCTGCGAATTGGTTTTCTAATCATTAAAGTGAAGATACTGTACTAGAGAATTCTAAAATTCCTTCCAGTTGCAAGATTTTTAAGACTGTCCCTCTCTGATTTTTACACATGCTTTAATTGCCATTATTGTGGTTATAATTACTAAATCTACATCTCAAGTATAAGCCTATCATGAGGTCCATTCTCATATAGCAAATGGCCTCCTAAACATCTCTACCTGGATATTGCATAGGCACCTCAAATACACTGTATCCAACATGAGTCATTAACTTTCCTCAGTAACTTGCTTCTTTTTATATATATTTTCTTCCTCTTGTCTATAGATTGCTCTCTTTTTTACTGAGTTTTGTACCATACCCTTTTTGCAAGTAGCCATCTACTTATCTACTTATCTGAGCCTATAAAACTCAGCTCAAAAGTCACCTTCTAAGCCTACTTCCTTTCCAGGTGGAATTTTCTATTATCTTCCATTGTTATTCTGATTAGTCTCTTTCAGAGGACCCTTATTTCACCTGTTTATTTTTTCCCACCTATTTATTTATGAGTTTGCATTTTTAACTCCTTGAAGATAGGGATAGTTTCTTGCTTCGTTGTGATTCTACCCTAGCTTAGAATGCATCACATAGTAGGTGACTAACAAATATTGAATCAATGAATGAAAATGAAAATTCTATTATCTGAGGATTGCTCATGTCTGTCTTATCCAGCATATGTCCTCCTACCAACAGGCTCTTCAAGACATGGAGAAGTCATTAGCTCTCTCACCCAGGTTCGCCTGCTCACCTGCTTAAGAAGACTAATAAATTCTGAACTTCATTTGTTTGCACACATTCTTCTACTGTGGGAATCGGTGTCCTTTTCATGTGCAATCTGTCTTTCAGAATGCAGAGACCACATTTTCTCTTTCTTTCTCATCTTCCATGCAATTGAGATTAGAATAATGACTGCTTACCAGTTTTTAATAGATGTGCAATCCTTCAACCCCATATTTGACTCAGTGCCCTCTTGGTAAACAACTAAAATTTTCTTCCTCACAGACATTTATATATAAACCAGTCTCATCATGAGCAATTAACAAATGTACTTCAGCTCCACAAAATGTTAATGAAGTTTAGTACTCCTGGTACTTAGCTCTCATTCAGTAAGTATATTTGGGCAAATAAATTGACATATTTGACTGGCTGAATTGTTCTCAGGAGTATCTTAAAATACCTCCTACTCTCTGGTCAGGCTGGAGAAAATGAACCACGGTGACTTACCTTGGCAGGATCAAGAAATCACGTGTGACGTGTAAAAATGGCAGAATCAGCTTTCCTTCCCATTGTGTTTTTGTTCAACTTGCTGGTGCTAGAGTAATTAAAATGAAAGTCACGAGGTGGAGAGAAGTTTGCCTTAGGAGATAAGTTTCTTTCTCGTAGGTCCATTGCTATCACATATCCTTTATGGCTTCTTGAGACGAATAATTTTCTCAAGTCTGCCCTTTACCTCCTTTCCTTGAGTGGTTACTACTTTGTCACTTCCACAGTTATTTTCTTCCCTCTCTATTCTTCCTGGAATTTCTTGATAGAGTCAGGAATTGATAGAAACAGTTAACTGATCTTTGAAAAGATCACTGATATTATAGAGTAGCTCATCATTAGGATTGAATATGGTAGAACCAAATAATTATTAATACTGATAATAATTAGTATTGCTCTTTGAGTGCTTTATTAAGTGTCAGTTATAACTACATAATAATCAATAGAGTCAATTCTCATAACAACGTTGTAATTTAAGGACCACATACCAGCCTTTTACAGATGAGGAAGAGAAGGATTAGAGTCAATTCTCATAACAACGTTGTAATTTAAGGACCACATACCAGCCTTTTACAGATGAGGAAGAGAAGGATTGGAGAGGTTAAGTAGATTACCTGGTGTCACAGGCAGTAGATGACTGAGTTAAAATCTGAACTCCTGTCAGCACATTTCCCATCTCACCAGTGCCTATAAGTAAATGTGACTGCGGTTGTTCACGCCTTGAGGAGAGGTGCTCCAGACAAATGGTGACCTGTTCAGTGGGGATGCAGCCCCTGTTCCTGTTGTCACTGAGTTGGGAGAAGATTCAGATGGCTGAGATGTTGAAACCGTGCATGTAATGAATTGAACGGAGGAATGATTGACTCACACGGATGTTTCTTTGCCTTCTAGGAAGATTTCCAACCCGCAGAAGCCTCGGAGACCAACTGGGAGTCGGTCACAAGCTCTATCTCAGTAAGTAATTTATTTTTCTGTTGCCAGTGAAAAAAAAACTGATGGAGTAGCTAAGGTCAACCCGGAGCGACGTCAGCGGTCTTAAGGGCCTATGACTTGACCACAAGCCAGATCTCAAGCATGGTGTGCTCTTCTCTTTCATGTAGGTTACAGTGGCGCTGCCAGATGCCCTGCTCCCCTCTCTCAGACAGTTCTCAGCAAATGCCAGTGCTCATTATGGGAGCATGGAATAGACAATGGCTTAAGTATTTATCAATTTCAAAGCAGAACATTCCAACCAAAGGACTGTGCAGATACATCAAACATATCAAACTGGTCCACGGCCCACGCTCCAGTGGGGAATTTTGAAATCGTTTTTTGACTATTCTGGGGAAGCTCTTAACCTTTGCATTGTCAAAGATCTTTTCAGACGTGAAAAAATTCCAATGTTTACAGTGAGATAACTTAAGTGCAAACCAGGCATGTGTTCTATTTGACTTGGTAATAAAACATCACTCATACTAGAACCGTAAAATGGTTCATGCCCCAATTTTTTTCTCCAAATTTAGTCATTTCTCAGTATTCTGTCTTCTTATCTACTTTGCACAGAAAGAACAGACCTTGTTTTCACCAAGTCTATGGGTAGCACTTATGTAGCAATAAAATACAAGATAACAAATGCAACTGCTCACTGAAAGGTCAGGAGTTTGGAGAAAGCTTGTTCGTGGTTCTAAAGTGGGTCGGTGTGGCTGAGTCACTGGAGTTGATCCCCCCTCCCCAAAGTGATATGCTATCTATTGCTCTTTGGGAAAATTTTTAAACTTGCCTCAGATGGCAGGATTTCCTCAGCTCTGGATTCTGTGAGGATTTGATTCGCCTGCCATGGCTGCTGGACTGGAACAACCAAGCCGGAGATCAGT
Organism: Myotis daubentonii; assembly: GCF_963259705.1. Lineage (NCBI taxonomy): Eukaryota > Metazoa > Chordata > Mammalia > Chiroptera > Vespertilionidae > Myotis > Myotis daubentonii. The sequence goes on along the minus strand of NC_081848.1, from coordinate 10,659,900 downwards.
GAGGCCTCTGAGAGTGATATTAGAGTGTTTTATTTGTTTGGCTTTGACAGCCCAAAAGGCATGCTCTGAACCCAGCTAAGTACGCAATCATTGTCAGGCAGGTGAAGCTGAAAATAAGGCAGGTAAGACTGCAGAGCTGGGGGCGAGGCAGGAGGCTTGGACAGCTAGCAGCCTGAGACTGACAGTCCAGAGTAGATCCCAGAGGCGGACTTGCAACCAAGACCTAACATGCTGCTCTGTCAAGACATCCTCCAGCTTCTCATTAAAGGACCCAGTACTAACTCGGGATAATCCCAGTCCTCGTAACGAGAGAGATCGTGCCATCCATTCGGAATATCTGTGGAACCTCAGCGCTGAGTCCACATCGACCGCGAAGTCTTCATGTTGGGTCCAAATCCAGGTTCTGATTAGTCCTCTAGGAAGGCCAAATAGACGTGGCTTCTTCCACCAGCATTCTGGTTTTTAAGAACCTCTGGATTACAAGCGGGGCCTCTGAACCTACCAGTAACTTCTGTACAAGCCATACCTTGTTTTTGGTGAAAGTGGTTAACGAAAGTGATTAACAATTCTCAGAGCATTTTTTTCTTATTATTTTTTTTTTTACAAATTATCATTTTAAAGTAATTCAGTTAAGGTTTAGAATTTGTTTTTGTAAACATATAACAAAAGCTGAATGAGATCAAAACGTGCAGCTGAAGGAGGCACATCCAAATAGGTATTTCTCTCAAAAATAGGTTTTAAATAATTACCTAACAAAAATGTTCTCATGGGTTTCTTAGGTCATGTAGTCATTCATAAACATTTTCTTTACCATCATCCGTGTTTCTGTCCATTGTCCTGAGACAACACTTGAAAAAGGCACTAAAGCTCACACATAAGGGTGGTGTCACATTTTATCTGTGGGTTGGGTTTGCTCTTCAGGCTAACGTTAAAACAAATTATTCATTCCCTTCTCCTCCTGGGACTGAGGCCTCCCCTGCCCCCCTCCCCCGCACCCCCGCCCAACACACACACACACACACACACGCACACACACAGCTTTTTCTTGATGAGTTATCTGGGTACTCTCCACTTCCCAGGCACAGTCAAGAGCAACCCCAGGAGCACCTTGCAGGAGTTCCCCAGAGCCATTGTAAGAAGCTTTTGTTTGGGTGGTAATGACTGGATGGATATCCCTGCTTTTATTTTAAAAGCCCAGGAAGCATTTTAATTTCAAAGCTTTTATGTGCTGCCCATGCAACTAACACTGGCCAGCTTATTTGGTTTTCTGGATTTAGACCCACATTATTGTGATACAAGACTCATTGTAAATCACCCGGTGACTATGAGCCAGGTAGACAGTAGATTCTCCAGACAATACAATTTGAATGGGAATTTGGAATTTTGGGACTGAATCAAAGTATTATCCACCTCTAGTATTGATGCCAAGAGGAATGTGAAAGACAAAAATGAGGTACTTCAGTCAGGGTTCAGTATAGACACACACACACACACACACACACACACACACACACACACACACCCCTAGTGTATGGAGCTAGCCTGACACCTTCACTCATCTATCTCATGTTTCCCAGCCAAGAACACACACTCACTTTCCCCTACAGGCTATATTTGAAAACTGCTCATATGCACCAGTGGTAGGTTAATGCTTTTACACACTTAGTTTCATTTAAGAGCAACTATTCCTGCCATAGCAAGTGATCATTGAATCGCTTACAGACCTTTGGCCCTTGATTGGTTAACAAGAGAAAACATTACCTGAGAGTGAGACTATAAATGTGGGCTTTACTGTCTCTGACTCTATGGTGCATATTCATTCTCAATAGGATACTGCAGTTAAATTTCAGGAACACAAGTTTTCATTAATTCCCATTTCTTGTAGTGATAGAAGATATTTGCCCTTGGGGGGATCTTATTTGTTTGGCAGTTTCTTTAAAGACATTTAGAAACCATTTGAGACCACATGCTCTCTATTTCCTTGTTAATGGGTCATGAATTTCTACAGAGATGTTTGAATCATGGCTCATTTACCTCTAGATTAGTGAAGGGTTAGTGAAGTAAGTGCTTGGAAACTTATGGGAGATATGTTTCAGGGAAAAATACATAATCCCTTCCAGACTCTCAATGTGTATTACCATTTAAAAAAGTATTCCTGACAATATTTTAATGGCACCTGGGATCACTAGCAAGCTGCAGCACTTAAAAAAATACATTTGTTTCCCACGTGAATCTTCCACTCTGAAGTCAAGAGAGCCAGTTTCCTGGTTAATTATCCTTGTTGACAGTAAATAAGCCGATTAAAGTGCCACATTTTGTCAAGATGTCTCCAGAGTAGATGCAAACTCTGCTCACACAACACCTGCAATGCTCGGTGACCTGTAACGAGGGGACACAGAGGCTAAGCCTGGGAGAATGGGACGGATATGCAAAACTTGCGTGGAAGGCATTCAAAATGTAATTGCTCACCATTAGTTGCTGAGGTGGCTATGGATGTGGGACATTGAACCAAGAAATTGGATGACTTTATTTTAATATTTCCATCTAGCCCATTCTTGTTTAATGATTAAAATTCAGATGAAGTGCAAGTTTTGTAATCTGCCTGGTTTGGATTTGCAAAAAACAAGTGAATGTTTATCATTTACCAATTATTTGTGCTTGTTTAAAACTAGTACTGTAGCATGATATTTACACACATGATGTCTTATAAGCCCAGACTTGTTTATCTTCCTTCCGTGTAGTTGTATGACTATTGTATTTCACAGCAATGGACTTTTTCTGAGTACACTGAGCTGTATGTCACTCTTAGGGGGTCTCCTATCACTCTCCATCAGTAACTGACACCACTCTCACTGCGGATGCTCTGGATAAAACAATTGCACAATTTGATACGGTGGAAGATCTGCTCAAGCACTTCAGTCCTGAGTCCTGGCAAGAAGATCTTGAGAATCTATATTTGGACACCCCTCATCATCGAGGCCGGTCATACCGCGACAGGAAGTCAAAAGGTAAGAGACAGAGTATTAGAAGTTCTTCATAAGTAGACAGGAGTATTAACTGTACTAATAACTAAGGATTAGCAGTGCAACATATCTCATTCACTTAAATCAGGTGATTATTGTCAGTCCATTATCAAATATCTTTTTCACAGTACCTTGATAGGAAGTTCTGTGTTTTTTCCAAACTGTGTTGCTTGTATGGGACTAAGAAAGGTATGATTTAGTCAAAGATCTGCCATAGTTTGAAGTTAGAAAAGACCCTATAAAATTATTCAGATGAGCTCTGTGATTCTAGGCAAGTAAGGCATTATTAGCCCCACTATAAACACTGAAGGTAACCAAGTCAGGAGAAGTAAATAATTCATCAGAGCCTGTGGCTAGTTAGCAATGGCGAGGAAGTGAGGATTATGACCTCTTGCCTCCAGTGGCAGAGCCAGTGCCTCTCTGATGAATATTAATTTAGCCCAGGACTCAGGGTTGGCAGAGAGGTTCCTGGTAAAGCAATGGTCAAAACTCAATGAGTAGATTTCAATTCTACTCATTCAATGTCTATTTTACAAATTTTTATGTGTACCTAGTGTCCTGGGTAGTTCGTAGGATGTAAACATCCCCAAGTAGAAGCAAAGAAGTCTGGGATAGTTTTTTCAATGGGGAGATTCAGGAAAGTATAATGAGGGGAGAAGAGAGGAACATCCAGGCAGAGAAAACATGAGTTAAAACAATAATACTTAAGCTCTTCAAAAATAAATACCCTAGTCCTATATCTGAGGATTATGATTTTAGGATGAAAAAGTTCATTTGAATGTTTAACTCAAAATAATGGAGAAATAACTTGTGATTTCCTCTTTTTGAATAAAGTATAATTTATAATCTGTTATAACCTTGCTTTATTTGATAAGATTTGTTATCATTAAAGTTTTCTATAAAAGTTTTAGAAGATTCTCTTGCTTCATAGATGTGAAGGCATTTAGCTAAAATATACTAGTAGCTTGTTTTCTATACTTTGTAGTATCAGGGGTACTTTTAAGAACTGAACCTGGGATGCTTTAGAAGATAGTTTCTGTTGGTAAGCACAACCTAGTAGACCATTTGGACTGAAACAACTAATTCGTTAACTCCTGCCTGCGTCTGCTGCTTATGACTTAGGCGATACTCTGACACACTTACAATGAATACTTTAGGTGGCACAGGAGAGTCACTGGTGGCCCTAACTGGTGGAGCTGTTCCATATGCACGTAACTGTAACTCCCACACTGAATCTCCCCAGGCCTCAGACTGGATTCAACTCAAAGGAAAAGCTGCTTTTCTGTAAGGTGTCGCTGTCTTTCAATCTTTATTAGGTAAAATTAAAGGAATGTAAAATATTCATAATGTTTTGAAAACCTAAGAAAAACAATTTTAAACGGTATTGGACAAAGACATGATAAAATATGACTCTATCGTTAAGTATCTTAATTACTATAGCTATTCAAGGGGCAGCCCCTCTGGCACCTATTTTTTTGGAAATATTAAAAGTCACCTAAACTCACTACTTTTCACCCAGAAATTATTTTAAGTTTGAGGCAGGGTGTCTGCATTTACAGTGGGGCCTTGACTTACGAGTTTAATTCGTTCCGTGACCAAGCTCGTTAAGAGCTCGTTAACTCAAATTACTCTGTCAACTCAATGCAAAATATCGGCAGAGAGACAGCTGGTATCTCAAATAACTCGTTAGTCAGGACACTCGTAAGTCAAGGCCCCATTGTACATCCTAACCCTGCCACTTGCAAGTTTTGTGATTTTTCAGCAGGTCATTGAACCTTCCTGAGCTGCCTTCTTCTCGTTGACTATATATATATATATATATATATATATGATAACACCAATTCCAGGAATCCTTAGTGGTGCCAGTAAGAGGACCTGGCACCTAGTACTTGTTTAAGAAATGTGAGCTAGCAACAGGTGCTTGGAATTCTGAAATATGTTTGCATCACTTCCTTGGTAAGGCCTTTCTTGTCCTTGGTCCTCCCCCCGTGGGCCCCATCCGCCCCCCGCCAAAAAAAAAAAAAAGTTTAGAGTACTTGGTAAACCACAGCCCTTATATGTCCTACTACTGCATTGTTATTGTACGTTAAAGGGAACATGAAATCCTCTGACTTAAGGGCATCAACTCTAGCTTAACATTGAATCACCTGAGGATCTTTAAAAAAACGACAAATGCCTAGTCCCATCTCAGACGCATTCACTCAGAATCTCTGAAGGTGGCACGGGGTGGAGTGCTGATGTTATTTGGTGGCTCCTAGGAGTTGAGGTTGGTCATTAGAGGAAGCCATGGTGGAGAGCCACGGCTTTGGAAATTGTTCACCCCATGTCTCCAGCACTTGGCACAGGCTCTGATACATTTCAGATGTTCAATTACTGTTTGTGATATTGATGATATTAATAATCCAGCATCAGTATATGTCTAACGTTTACAGAAACCTACCCCATATACTAAGGATTACAGATTTATGAAGAATGCCTTTGCCCTAGCCCGGTGGTTCAGTTGATTGGAGTGTCATCCCATACACCAAAAAGGTTGCCAGTTCGATTTTCGGTCAGGACACATATCTAGGTTGTGGGTTCCATCCCCAGTCAGGATGCATTCAGGAGGCAACTGATGGTTCTCTCTCTCTCTCTCTCTCTCTCTCTCTCTCTCTCTCTCTCTCTCCTTTCTTCCCTCTTTTTTTCTCCCCCTCTCCCTTCCTATCTCTCTAAAATCAATAAACATATACTGGGGTGAGGATTTTTTTTAAAAATGCCTTTGGTTGCTGAAACAACTTCCTAAGAGCATTCAAGGTGACATTCTACATTTTTTTTTTTTTTCTGACAGAGTAAACAGTTCTCTCCCCAGTTGGCTTAGACTCCATTTCTTAATCACTTGTTTAAAACGGTCCTGAGGCAGATCTGTACCGTTTCATTTAACATTGGCAAGTCACCACAGCCTCTGCACTTGTATAAATGTGCTGATTTAATTGTTTATCGTTCCACTGATGCTGAACCACCTGCATGTGTCACAGCAAAGGAAGTCAGGTTTAATATTTCAGCTGCTAGTTTCAGCTTCTGGAACTTAAAAATACAAATTTGTGCCGAAGCCGGTTTGGCTCAGTGGATAGAGCGTCGGCCTGCGGACTGAGGGGTCCCAGGTTCGATTCCGGTCAAGGGCATGTACCTGGGTTGTGGGCACGTCCCCAGTGGGGGATGTGCAGGAGGCAGCTGATCGATGTTTCTCTCTCATCGATGTTTCTGGCTCTCTATCTCTCTCCCTTCTTCTCTGTAAAAAATCAATAAAATATATTTTAAAAAAATACAAATTTGTGATTTGTATCCTGATGTATAAGAAAGGAGAAGTGAGTAAAGAGTGAAAACAGAAAAACTAGATACCTAGTGGTATCATTAGGTATCAAGTACAATGTAAACTTATAGGATCCGTGAAAGGTTACCTGTTATCAGAATGGTAACTGTTAATGATGTTGTGCAGAAGCAAACATCATTTAGGAATATCTATTAAATATCCATTCTTCGGATTTGCCCAGACTGATCAAAAGTGGCATTTTTCTTGATACCAATGAGCAAGATTCTAAAATGACCCTTCATTGTCAAAGGGTCAAACACAGAGCTTTGTAAATTCTACAATAAAACACCAAAACTGGGTGAAGAACTTATGAATGAGGTAGAAAGAGATAATGTTCAAAATTAAATGTTATGCTTTGCTTCTATCGCTTTTTTTGAAGGGAGGTTAGGTGACAGTGAATTTTTAGGTCTAAGTAGAGAGTTGAAAATGGGAAGAAAGAGAACAGTAAAAGTTTGTGGAGAAGAGGGAGAGAAAAGACACAAATAACTGTCAAGTATTGAAGCCCGAAATTCATCGCATAAGATCTACTTTTTAAAAAATTCACAAGAAATAGATAAGCTCCAACTTGTCTATAAGAATTTCTGACTGAAGATAATATTACAAGTTAATATATTCAACTTTAAGTTTTCTAGGTGGTAATGGAGAAAAAGTACTATGGATAATTGAAATCTGTAGATAACTATAGTTCCAAAACCCAATTTTTTGCCAATAATTTCAACCATATGCCTTCAACCTCAAAACTGCTCAAAAGTTTTAAAAATTTTTGTCAAGTTCAAGTTTCATCTACTTATTCTGCCAATGCTTATATTACCACAGATTTGCATGTAATTAGTAAAAAAATCATATGGATATTCTAAAAGCTATGCAATTAACCTTTGAATCATTGTATGATCATTGAAGTTTAACTGAAATTATTCCGTGATGGGCTATAAAACATGTACCTTTAAATTTAAGGGCAGTGTTTCTATACTTAAGATCATAGTGTGAAATTTGGCATTCTAAATTAAATGATTGGCCTTAAGCGCTACTAGACTGGGAATTTCTTGAGAAGCAATTTATAGAGATGAAGAATGTGAAATCTGTTCTTTTACTTATTCCAAGAGAACTTGATTTTCCAGAATGAATGTTTAGCATAGAAAAACCCAACATGTATAATAGCAAGGGGAAAGAGTGTTTTCACAGTTTAAGTGTTGGATAAGAATATGGAGATAATTGTTGATGCCATTCATATTAGTAGTTCTGAACTATAATTATGCTTAAAAATTAGTTTCTATTTTTTATTAGCCAAAATTGATGACCCCTCTTCTAAAAAATCAGTATTTTAATATCAAGTGGATCAAAATATATTGATAGTAATTGATTCCAAATGGTGGGGTTTGGAATATATAATTTTTACAGATTCTAAACAGATGTAACTCTAAGACAGTTATAAATCTGGATCTAATACCAATTATATGATTTCTTTCTAAAATCTAAAACACCCAACGCTTTAATTTGCAAACTATTTACTAATAAATAACTGGCATAGGAAACTGAGGATTAAATAAAATAAATGTGCTGTGTACCAAAATGTTTGAAATGGTTCTGAGTTCTCTTAGGTCAGAATACCTTTTATTTTTAAACTAGAGGCCCGGTGCACAAAAATTTGTGCACTCGGGGGGGAGGGGGGAGTCCCTCAGCCCGGCCTGTGCCCTCTCGCAGTCTGGGACCCCTCGGGAGATAACGACCTGCTGGCTTAGGCCTGCTCCCGGGTGGCAGAGGGCAGGCCCAATCCCTAGGTGCAGCCCCTGGTCGGGCTCAGAGCAGGGCCGATTGGGGAGTTGGGGCGCCGCCCCATCACACACAGAGCAGGGCCAATCCGGGGGTTGGGGTGCTGCCCCTGTCACACACAGAGCAGGGCCCATCAGGGGGTTGGGGCACTGCCCTCTATCACCCACAGAGCAGGGCCGATCAGGGGGTTGGGGCACCGCCACTCTCACACTCAGGGCAGGGCCGATGGGGAGGTTATGGCTCTACCCCATCACACACAGAGCAGGGCCCATGGGGGAGGGGTTGGGGAGCTCCCCCCTATCAGGCACAGAGCAGGGCTGCTCAGGGGGTTGGGGCCCCGCCCCCTGTCACACACAGAGCCGCAGGGCGATCAGGGGGTTTGGGCGCTGCCCCCTGTCACGCTGATCCCGGTGCCGGGAGGCATATTACCCTTTTACTATATAGAATAGAGGCCTGGTGCATGGGTGGGGCTGGCTGGTTTGCCCTGAAGAGTGTCCTGGATCAGGGTGGGGGTCCCCATTGGGGTGCCTGGCCAGCCTGGGTGAGGGGATGATGGCTGTTTGCAGCTGGTCACACACCCTTCAGGGTGGGGGTCCCCACTGGGGTGCCTGGCCAGTCTGGGTGAGGGGCTGAGGGCTGTTTTCAGGCTGGGAGTGACGGAAGTTCCCAACCGCTCCTTTTTTTCTTTTTCTTTTATTCTGGGCCAGCTTTACCTTGAGGCTTGGCTCCAGCTCTTAGGCCTCCACAGGTTTCTGGCCTTTGCTTACAATGTTGCGAATCTGCTGGCTGAAGCCCGGCGGTATTTGTTACAGAGTTTCTTAAACTGCAGGCTCAGAGGCCTGCAGCCGCAGGCGGGGAACGTTGGAGTCCTCTGTCACTGAGGCAAGCAAGCCTCATGTTAGTTTCAAGCTGCCTGGCTGCCGGCCGCCATCTTGGCTGACATTTAATTTGCATATCTCGCTGATTAGCCAATGAAAAGGGTAGCGGTCGTACGCCAATTACCATGTTTCTCTTTTATTAGTGTAGATTAGTCTTTACAGCTATATCTGCTGTGTTATGCCCCTGTATGCTAACCAAGAAGATACGAGTTTTCAATAGTGATGTATCAGGTGGTATGTAATTTCAGAGTGCGTTAAGATGCGAACATAGTTTAGAGACAAGCTGAAGCCACCACAGGTGGAATGTCTATAACTTTATCTGCCTGTTTGAGATCTGCATAAGAATTTTCAGAAAGCCCTTGGCTGACACTGTGATGAATCTGATAAGTCAGCCTTGAGATATCATTCTTCTGTAGCTGTCTATCTGTACATCAAATAAACTGAGGTACTAGGCACATTCAATCAAAATGGGTTTATTTTTCTAAGTTCTCATTTTGGATGAGGGTTACCTTCATTGAGTTTCCTGAACCATCTGGTATGCACCAAGTGAAAGTTTTATTTATCAATATTAAAGTTGTTTCCCACAAATTTGATAGAAATAGAGTAAAAGAAAGATTGCTATAGTGGGAAGAGCATGGAATTCCTTGTCATTTAAACTTGGCATAAAATTCTAACTCAAATCCTAAGACTAGTGGCCTTGACGAAGTCATGTATAGATCCTGAGCCTCTGTTTTCTGCAATTTAAGTATCTCTAACTACAACCACTTCACAAAGTTGTGTTAGGATTGATAACAGCAGAATATATAACACCTAGTGCACCCTCAATAGATGATAGCTACTATTATTACTTTCGAATACAAACGTAAATATTAAAAAAGCAAGATATTTCTGTGAACCCCTCCCCTCTCTTCCCTCCTGCAGAGTATACGAATATTGTTTAAGTATTTAAGTATCCACATAACCAGTACACTCATTAAAAGTTTACAATATGATCACCAAGTACATATTAAACTTTTCTATGATATTATTTACCCAGTAACACTCTGGCACCATTTTGCTTGCTGCATGTTTCCTTTACAAATCTTTCCTTTTTCTACTGTAGGCACTGTTTATGATCCATATGATTTGTAAGTATCTAGATTCATCACTCATTCAGTTTTCCAGAAAACATTACTAAAACCGTACACTTGTGTATCATGTTGCACGTGTCTAGGAGGACACAGGCATGAAATGTTTGAAGAAAATCTTAGCCCCTCCCATTACCAATACAGCATGGAATTCCTAGTCAACACTGTCCGTCATCATGGGGATCCTAACCTCACTGTCATCATCACAATTATTCCTCCCATCTGGGCTGATGATTCACGTGCAAATTGCTTAGAAAAAAATCCATTTGGTGGTGGAAAACCAACCGTAAGTAACCTTTAGTGTCTGGGTGTGCAAATGTGCCTTTTCCACACAGTCACTCTTGTTAACAATGAATAGGTTTGCCTTGTGGGTCCTGGGCCCTTGTTTTCTGTGAAACATGGGGAACCCTCCCCCCTTCATCTTTTTTTCTCACCACCCAAATGGACTTGAGAAGAAAGCACACCCTTCCGAGAGCTCTCGCTATGCTGACACTGCTGGTGTGAGGAGAGCTGGCTCATTAAGTGTCTACCTGCAGAGGACTGTGCTAAGGCCCACGAAATGAAGCTGAATACACAATCATTGCCTTCTGACATTTAGATCAAGATGGACATGACCTTCCTTTTCTTAGTGATCACCAGTTGCAGAATCTCAGCTGTTGTTCTTATCCTTACCTCATTGATCTGTTTTACTCATTTCAACAATAATGTGGGGTGTACCTACTGAGAGCTGGGGTTTGGACCTATGCTTCAAACACTCTTAAATCACTCAATCTGACTAAATTCCTTAGCAGGAGAGTATTCTTATTCCCATTTTACATGTAAAATAAACAAATTCAGAAACTTTCCGCGACAACTGCAAAGTGTAAAGAACCATGACATTCATCTAGGTTTCTTGGCTGCAAATCCCATGCTGTGGGAAATTCAATGGCTTTTAAAGTTCAGAGACTAGTTATCTTCTAGTAAATGAAAGAAGGAGGGACATGTACCGTAAAATCTCCTCGATTCTTTTCATCTCCTAACTTGTTTTCTCACTTTTCGTTTCTTAGATGTACTTTATACATCCGCCCAGGTCATGAGTTCCTATAGTTCAGAGAGTTACCTTTGGATGGTGTGAGCTGCTTGCATGCCCAATTCAATGCCTTGCAGATATTCATGCACTCATCCATTCATTTTCAGCACATATTTGTCAAATGCCTGAATCATATGTCCAGTGACTTTAGACAAGTCACTTAACTTCTGCATCTCAGTTTCCACTATCAAATGGGTTTACTTATGAGAATTTGATGATACTGGGGTTTGTGAAAGCAGCCCACACAGTGCCAGGCACATAGTAGGTACTCAATAAATTCCCATTCACTCATTGCTTAACAATGTTTTTAAACCCTGAAAATTAGGGATTGTCTAATTGGGAACTTTTTAATATTATTTAGGTTGATTTCTATAAATACAAGTGGTAAATGTTTCCATTTAGAAATTAAACCAGCAAATGAAGTCATGGAATTTAACATTTTAAGTTTAAAACATTTTGATATTCCCTCACTGAAAACTATAAAATAGTTGTTCATTCCAGATTTACTTGCACTTCTAAATTGGGGTTGAAATGTGAAAACAGTTTTCACAATTATGTGTAGATTTATAGAGAATTACAGTGAGGTTGTAATGTCCATAAAGATGATGACTTCTCCTGGGGAATTTATGAACCTTGAAAAAGGCTGAGCTCCTCTAGTTGGTTGACATAAAAATCCTACAATTATTTATACATTCCCTTTACCTCTCACCCCCACCCTCAGCACCATAAATGCAGTGTTGTAACATCAAAGTCAAAATGAGAGCCCTTTACATGACAGATTGTGACATCATTTTCCATTTGGCAAAGGACATATTCCTGAGCAGTTTGAAATATGTATGAGGGACCAGCCTTCTTGATGCCATTCTCTACCCTGTGTGGCACTGCTTCTAGATCCCATGGATCTTGGGACAATCATCTTCATGCATCATAATTAGGGAACCCCAGTTTCTCGAGTCTAACCTCACACAATCATTAGTTTGATTTGCTCAGATAGTTGTCGTTAAGTACTTATTCCTTGCAAAGAAAATCTGGATTGTTTAGTAGGGCTATATATGGCTGAGACTTTCTGGAATCATTTTTTAATATATATATATATATATATTTAAAACCTCGCCCAAGGATATGTATTTTTTTATTATTGATTTTTAGACAGAAAGACAGAGAGAAAAACATTGATATGAGAGAGGAACATCAATCAGTTGCCTTTATATGTGCCCCAACTGTGGACTGAACACATGACCTAGGTATGTGCCCTGACCAGGAATCAAACCGGCAACCTTCTGGTGTATGGGACAACACTCCAACTAATTCAGCCACCTGGCCAGGGCTCTCTAATATTAGTTTTAAGTTTCTGGGTTTTCATTCCGAGTCATAAAAGATAGATGTTTAAAGAAAATCAGGAACAATTGTCCAGGGGTGCATAATGACTTCAGGTTATATTTTATTGGTTTTAATTGAATATTTCAGGTATCCTAAAAGGACCCACATGCTTAGACTCAAATATTTTGTGTTTCCTTCAACAGTACCCTGCTTCTAATTGTTGAAACAAAATGGTTTTAGAAGAGGTGGACTTAAATGACCTACATTTGGTCCTTCCCCTGGGGGCAGAGCACTAGGACAGGTGGTATAAAAAGACAATTAACCCTCTGCTTCCTAAAGCCTTATGCTTTAGTGGAAGAGAAGCATCCAAATAAAGAAAATGATGAAACAAAATGAAGATCATGAATAGACAAACGTCTCCTCAGTTCAGGTGAAAAAGATGAAATGAATTATATTGGTTGCTCAATATCAAAGAAAAAAGACGCTCTCTTACATTTGCCTGGCTTATTAGCCAGAACATGGTGTACTCTTCCAGTATAATCTGGTAGGTGGTGATGTGTGCATGGGAGCACCTGCTTGGGTATATGTAATTGACAACATCTTGAAAATGACAGGTCAGTGCCTATCAGCACACCTAGAAAGCCAGGGCGTTTGGACACTGGGTGTCCTCTAGAGTAGTGGTCGGCAAACTGCGGCTCGCGAGCCACATGCGGCTCTTTGGCCCCTTGAGTGTGGCTCTTCCACAAAATACCACTTGCTGGCGCGCATGTACAATGCGATTGAAACTTTGTGGCCCATGCGCAGAAGTCGGTATTTTGTGGAAGAGCCTACTCAAGGGGCCAAAGAGCCGCATGTGGCTTGCGAGCCGCAGTTTACCGACCACTGCTCTAGAGGGAAGGCTCCAGCATGGCTTATGGAAGCTGCTCTTAACATCCTCCTTGAAATCTTGAGACTGAGGCTCAGACGTGTAAGAGGCATGAAAAAACCTGGATTCAAACCCTGGCTCTACCACTGACTGTGTGGCTTTGGACAAGTTTTGGTCTTAACCTTCCAAAAGCTCGATTCCCTCAACTCTAAAAATAAGAGCAATAACAGTATGGAATTCATAGTGTATTTGTGGATTTCATGCAATCATCCATGTGCAGAACTTTTCATGTTACCTGGTACTTAGGCATATAGATGGTCAGAATCAAAAACAGCAGGCTGACTCTCCTTTCTTCCACACCTAAACCCTCATGGATTAGAGTCCCAGCCGTGGGCAAACTACGGCCCGCGGGCCGGATCTGGCCCCTTTGAAATGAATAAAACTATTGGAAAAAAAAGACCGTACCCTTTTATGTAATGATGTTTACTTTGAATTTATATTAGTTTACACAAACACTCCATCCATGCTTTTGTTCCGGCCCTCCGGTCCAGTTTAAGAACCCATTGTGGCCCTCGAGTCAAAAAGTTTGCCCACCCCTGGATTAGACACTGAACAAGGGTGTGCCTTCTCCATATACCATTGTTTTATTCATTTCCTCCCCAATACTCGGAGCCCAGAGCTCTTATCACAGCCCAAGGAGCTTCTGTGACTGGGCTATGCTTTCAGGGCAGGGCATGGCTGCAGATGGAAGGGTGCTCCTGCTGCGCTGTGCAGGGCCCCGCATTGGATTCACGTGTCCAGAGGAAGCCCTTGAGGACAGTGAAACCTTTCAGCCCTTCCAACATATTGTCAGTGAACAGCCCCAAATAATTTTCTTTTTTACTGATTTCAGAGAAGAAGCGAGAAGGAGAGAGAAATAGAAACATCAATGATGAGAGAGAATCATTGATCAGTTGCCTCCTGCATGCCCCCAACTGGGGATCAAGCCTGCAACCCCAGCAGGCACCCTAACTGGGATTCGAACCTCCTGGTTCATAGGTCCACACTCAATCACTGAGCCATGCTGGCTGGGCACAGCCCCACATCTTAACTGACATTGAAGAGCCAAGCAAAGGCAAGAAGACTCAAATTCAAAAGGACAGCAAAAGAGGAATTATAACATTATGTACGCCTGGGGGAACTAGGGAAGTTGCATGAAAGTAATGGGTCTTTGAATTCTCATGGGAACACCCTTGCTGCCCTATACTGTCCCGCCATGGAGACTGAACAGGAAAGGAAAGGGCAGCCCTTCTCTCTGCATCTGCACCTCTTGGTCTTCCTCCCTCCCAGCAGGCTCAGCCACAGCCCCCTTCCCACTGAAGTACCTTCCACCGGAAGTGTTAATTGCTCTCAGCCCCTGGTCTGGCTCTCTGCTCTGCCGCACTGCTGATCTGTCACCCTTGACTGGAAACTCAGTACCCCCTGCAGAGTCTGCACTCTTGCTTTGAAGTTATTTGTATCCGGTCAGAAGAACCTTTTAGTTCTAGTTCTAAATTGAGCGCCTTGGTGGTTTCCATCCCCTGATAAGCAGGGCAGCTGGACTCTACAGCAGTCACAGGGGGCCGCCTTGGTTCTTAGTCACCTTAGGGAGTGGATGCATAAAACTGACAGCACCGTAAGTCTCTTCATGGCGGATAAGAAACGGAAGTACCCAGGGCAGTCAGTAAACTTAGACAATGAGCATAGAGTTGTGTTTTAAGGCAAGTAAGACGTGCATGCCCTATTCTGGTTTGCAGAGCGCACTTGGGGGTTCAGCTACATTTCTATAGGGAAAGCACTGTAATTTGTCTTGGAAACATTCTAGAGATAAGGAGGAAGCATTCAGCAGCCCAGCCCTAGTCCAGCAGCCTACAGAAAAGCTGGGTACAGCGGGAGGTGGGGTGTTCTTCCTTCAGCTATGAGGTACCTCTCATTCCCCCATGCTGCCTGTGTGACAGAGTATAGAGCAAATGGGAAAAGGGTTTGCAGTCCACTTTTCCCACTTACTATTCACTTTGGGTAAGTAATAGCCACCTCAAAAGCCTGGGGGAGAAGGAAACAGAGGCATATGTGTAAGGTGCCTAACAGAGGGCTGAACTACAGAGAGACTCAGTACTGTTACTTCCCACCTCTCCCTCCCTGCCTTCCCGCACATCACAGCCTCTTATTGCTAATTGCACCTCTTTTCCCCACGATGTTAGACAAAATATTTCCGTTATCCCAAGCGGCAGAGTGGGCCCTCTGCGTCAGCCCTGTCCACAGGCGCAGTAATGCACAGGCCAGCATCAGCATTTCTATCAGGAGGACACTTGTAATGGATGATTGCTGCACTTCTTAATCCATTTATGTAATGCTTCCTGCTTTGCTTGCAGTTATTTACAGGGCTTTAGCAGCAATAAAATTGTTCCTTTCCCAAGACAGAGTTCATTCAATTCAAATCTGGATTGATTGTAGCTAAACTTCTGATGTCTTTACAAAAGAAGAAAAGAAAACCAGCAATAAGTTATGCCTAGTAATTATTTAGCATGTATTCAGCCCCCACATGTCCTGGGCTCAGCACATTAAAGTTGGGGAAATACCTCTGTCCTTGAGAATCAAGCGTAGTTGCACATATGAAAGGCACTCAGGGCAGGGCACCGATTCAATTCCCATTGAGTTCTTTATTGCCGGGGTCATGTGGCCATCTGGCCAGTCTGTCAGCTGACTTCATGGGGTTAAGTGCCTTCACCCACTAGTGCCTTCTTTTCGTTTCCTTCAGATGCAGTCTACTGACAGCATCCTTAGCCTTGAACCTCTGCCCCCAAAGAACTCTCTACTGCTTCTCAAGCAGTTTTGGTTTGCGACTAAGACTCCTTGGGGCCAGAGTCCAGGGTCAGCCTGATGATACCCAACTGGCATTGGAGGGACCCCTCCTGTGGTGGCCGCTGTGGTGACAAAGGACGTGCACTAGGCAATGGTGTGGAACTCGGGCAGACAAGGGACTTTCTCCTGAGGACATGGTCATGTATGTGCTCAACAGTCAAGGATTTGCATGTCAGGTGGATGGAGGACTGGATGGATTTTGATACCACTAGTTAAAATGTAATTTATATAATATAATATAATATAATATAATATAATATAATATAATATAATATAAAAGACAAATGTAATTCCTATACATCTTTGTGACTAAAATGTAAAAATGTAGGATGATGCTCTTCATTCATAGAAGACCCCGTAACCATACCCCCTGACAATCATGTGTATAGAGTAACAGCCAAAAGAAAGAAAGAGAAGAAAGGCCTGACTTTTTTCTTTTCATTTTTGATTATTTGACTTTAAAAAGAAAATATGCAAGAAAAGTCAAAATTAATCAAAATGCACAATAATCAACAGTATTGGTATACTGCACACTAGAGTCAATCTTTCAAATATTGCTGTGAAATAGGTAGTTATGCTATTTACATTTTATAGATGAGGCAGCGGAGGTTCAGAGCAGTTAAGGAGGCAGAGCCATGGTGTGAAGGCAGCTGAGCTTTCCTGTACAGCCCAAGACTTAATCACTAAGCTGTACTGCCATCTAGGACCCGATGCACAAATATGCATCAGATTCACAACCCCCCAAATGCCATTTTCTTTGACCTTTGAGTTGAAATAAGATAAAACATTTTCCTTTCTCACATTGACTTGTAAGGTTTCACTGCTGGTTAAACATATTAGAGTGATTGTCCCTGATATAATTCAAATTATATTTAAGTAATAGCCTCGAATCAGGATTTATTTAGAATAAATAATTTTTTTAGGATAAAGGGAATTAGCCCTAGCTGATTTGGCTCAATGGATAGAGCCTCAGCCTGCGGACTGAAGGGTCCTGGGTTCGATTGTGGCCAAGGGTACATGCCTGGGTTGCAGGCTCGATCCCCAGTAGGGGGCATGCAGGAGGCAGCCAATCAATGATTCTCTCTCATCATTGATGTCTCTATCTCTCTCTCCCTCTCCCTTCCTCTCTAAAATCAATAAAGTATATATTTTTAAAAATATATAAAGGCAATTATTTCAAATTGCTGGCCATTTACTTATTTTAACCTCAGAACATTTTTTTTTTTCATTAGAAAACATACAAGGAAATTTGAACCAATATATAGATTTAGCCAAGTTTTTTAGGGCTTTTGGTTTTTCTTTGTTGTTGATGATAATTATTTTTTTGAAAGGCACATAGGATCAAAAGAACAGTGAGACTTTTTACCTGTGATATTTGGAGTCATAATTGAGATCCCAAAGACATATTCAATCCCTCTCCCCGAAACACATGCTGTGTGTTTTTGCTCACAGCGTGCACTTGCTCACACCGTGTGTGTTTCTTACAGTGGACCTGGACAGGCTCAATGATGATGCCAAGCGTTACAGCTGCACTCCCAGGAACTACTCCGTAAACTTGCGAGAGGAGCTGAAGCTGACCAACGTGGTCTTCTTCCCGCGGTGCCTCCTCGTGCAGCGCTGCGGAGGAAACTGTGGCTGTGGCACTGTCAACCGCAAGTCCTGCAAGTGCACTTCGGGGAAAACCGTGAAAAAGTATCATGAGGTGTGTCACGTTCAAATGTCTTTGTTGAAGTGCCGCATTTAGCAGTTTCGGCTGCAAGAGGCACGTCATTCACGGGGAGCTAGAAGACAGGACCATTGGGTACAGTTGGTCAGTTCTTTCCCTGCAAAAGGGCACCCGGCCAGGGGGATGACTGGGACCTAAAAGTATACTCGGGCTACATTTGTCAAGCTAAGTGCCCGGGGGAGGATCAAGTTCATCCTAAAAAAAAAAAAGGGGGACTTCTTTTCTAATCCTCATCATATACCACCTGGGTTGACAGGATAAGTGTATAAGCAAATGGATGGTGAAGTAATTTCAGAACTTATATGGCTTCCTTTGTAAAAATATGATGTTATTTATTTAAAGGCTCTGACTGCAAAATGTAGGTTCTTTTAAGAAAATGCTAAGAGCCAAACTTTAATTCAAACAAGTAATTAAAAATGAAGCAATGCAAAGATAGCAAATGATTTGTCAGAAAATATACATCCTCGGAGACATTTTTTATTCTGTAAATATAAAAGTATTTCTCTTTTAGAAATACAATTTTTTTCCTAAATACTACTGAGTGCTACCTGGGGAATCAGCTCCGAAATTATGCTAAAATAAATAATAAAAACAAAAATGTAAGGAGAGAGCAGTAACCTTTAATAATAATTATATAAGCAAACTCTCTTAAGTATTTAGACTCTGCCAGATATTATTATAAAGAATCATTAACTCACTCAGTGTTTTCTCCACACATCTGTAAAGGGGCGGGGAGTGAGGGGGTATAAACTGAGGCCTAAGAGGATCAGTAAGTTGACCAGTGTGACATGGTTGGTGAATCACAGAGCCAGGACCTGCACTCTGATCACTGCTCCCAGAGTCTATGTTTTTGTTGCTAGTAACACCGTGCTGTCTCTTTTAGAAGAAATAGCATTTTATTGTGCATTAAAGAGTACATTTGGGAGAATCAGAGCTGCTCCAGACACTGACAGTAGCCTTATTACTAGCTGACTGTGGGAGCACAGGTGAGTCACCACAGTTGAGAGACTCAGTTTTCACACATGTGAAATGGGACTAAGGAAGGATATCAGTTAAGTAAGCTCTTACAGAGCAGATCTGGGGATCAAATAATGTCTTGCATATGAAATGAGTTTTTCAAGATGTGAAACATAAAACCAAAACATGTTTCAAAATATAAACTAAAATGTGGAGCAAACATCATTGTTAGGAATCATTGTTTGAGTTGCTTTTTATCAGTATCCGCCAAAACAAAACAAAACAAAAAATAGACAGTGCTCCCTAAATGAAATCTCCAGCTTTGTAAAAGTGTTGTTTGTTACCCTGTTAACAATAAAACAATAATATTAAGTTAGGCGGTAACTCTGGAGCCAAATGAAAATGGATGTGTCATCAGCAGCATTTTCCACTTGGGAAATGCAGGAAGCTGCGGGCCACTGGCCATGCTTACCTTACACAGAGAAAACACACTCTTCAGACCGACATGGAACATACCCTCTTAGTCACAAGAATTTCTTACTCCACCCACACAGTTTTCAAAGGAAAAAAAAAAAAAACGTCCTCATAGCCAGAGAATGCTGTCGTCGGTGCGCATTGTGTTTTATTTTTGTGTGACCTGATGAACTCTAGATTGGACAGTGTTCTGGAGTTCAAGAGCCTGAAACTCACAATGTTGAGCTGGACCCTAAAGATGAATGCAGAATGCAATGACCAGGTCAGAGTTGAAATAATCCTCGAAGTGACAGGCTCTCCACCTAGTCATAACCGTGAGGAAAAACATGCGTGTCCAGTCTTTGATGTTTTGGGGAGTGTTTTATTTTCATCTCAACTCCCTGCTCAGTTACAAGGTACAGCTAGATTTTTAAAATCGTTGATTGCGTCACCGACAGAGTTAAACACACACTTGAAAGGACTCTCGCCTCCCAGACAGGGCCCTGTCCTTAGATCCTTTCTTGTCTCTGTACACAATCACTGCTACCTATAAACTCCTGTAAACCATTAATATCTGAAGGGGAGGCCCTTGATCTCTTTGTTCAGTCACACAAACAGGTCGACGATGTTGCCATCTTTTGAAACTGCTGTCTAAAGCATCTCTTTGAAGCCTGTGTCACAATATGTTCGCTAGAAGGAGTCTGCAGAGCTCTACACAAAATCAGTGGGCCACGTGCTGGACAAAGGGACCCGGCAGCAGCATCTCGCAGTCAGTAACTGCACCCCTGGAACTAACAGGCCTGGCCTATGCCCCCCGTCTCCTAAAATGCCCCTGAAACATGTCACAGCGATCGCTCTGCCAGGTGACCCACGGAAGGGCAGCAGGCTCATTCCACTTCCAGAGACGGGGGTTGCCTGAGCTGGTAGTTCTGTGTCTGTTTTCTTAGCTCAGAGACAGGAAAGCCCCGTTTCCTCAGCGCCTGGTTATAACTGATGAGATGTGAAATGAGTTTCCGTGAGAGATGAGCACCCCTACGGGTGACTGGAACTCATCACATAAGCAGGCCTGTGTGACTCTCCACAAACACTTCAATGCTCAGCGTTTAAGGAATAAAACGGAGACATGTTAAAGCTCTCAGTGGAGCTAATAGCATTGCTTTGTTGGAAGGTTGTGCTGTTTCTGCCGTAGGGGGGTTAGCATTCTTCACAGTGGAATAGGGTATTAGCATCTTTTTATTTTCTGTTCTCAAAGGTTGTTAGGTATCCTGTTAAAGTATTTTTCCTTTCTCCTGACAACTATTCTATGCCTCTTGGAATAAATAGGATATAAAGGATACCTTAGGTAGTGATTTTTAAATGGGGAAGGTTCCAGAAAACATAGTGTGTAGACAGAGGGTGCTATATATATAAATTCTCATCTTCCCTCGATAATGTGTAATGAAGGAGTAGGATGTTCCCTAGAAATTCGGTGAACTTTTTCATTAACATTTACTGTTTTTCATCATGTGGTCTCCTATGTCCATTCAGTCAACAGCTAAAAAGGTAGGAAGCATCAGAGAGAGAAAGATAAAAATTAATTTTCTTTGTCCTTTCTCTCATGATTTTGTCACAAAGCTGATGTAACCCTATACTAGTAGAGTTTCTAGTTTCGTATTTAGAAATTCTACTGTTTCATATGTACACTGTCCAAAATAGTACTCACTGGCAACATGTGGTTACAAATCTATGTCACACACACAAGAAACTGAAATTTTCATTTTATTTCCCTTAACGTTAATGTAAATAGCTGCACATGGCTAATAGCAACCATACTGAACACACAAGCCTGTTTCTGACACATTTACAACATCTAGAATCATTCTTGTCTCTGCACAGAATTAAAAATAACTTTCCAGGATTCTTTTAATTTTAATGTAGAATTTTATATTAAAAAATTGCTTCCTAATACAGTTTAAGAGTTAGAGATATCAGCAAATACCTATATATGAATCAGAGGATTAATTAGAGGTAATAAAATATTGCGCTAAAAGAATAGTACTTTCAGTTTTTACATGCTTTAAGGATTTGCTATTGAAAAACTTTTAGCTAAAATTATAAATTAAGACCAAGAAGACAGAAAAACATTTTTTTTTTCAGAGTTTCTACTCTATTTTTTTCCTGGAACTATAATTTCTAGAGCTTATATAGACTTCCCTTTATTCTTTCTTTCTTTTTTTTCCTTTCTCCCTCTTGATTGAAGCCATAAGACAGCTCTTTTCAGGCTGTGTCTGTTTTCCTCTGAGAGCCAGGGCAGTTTTTGTGGATATGGTTCCAGGTCTACCTCATGGGAGGCAACCTAGGACCAGCCAAGTAAACCCCCCCAGGGCCCCAGGTTTCCTCACTTATAACCTACAATGTTGAGTCCCAGACAGACCTGAAGTTACATGCTATCCGTTCACTGTTACCTTCTTTCCTAGCCCCAAAATCTCATCTTACTGAAATTGTGTATGGAATATAAACAAATTGGTGGTTGAAGTGCTAGGTAAATGCAAAAGAATAAAGATGTAATCTGGAACAGTTAATGTTTATAGAGAAGTTAATTCATCAGTAATGACACCTGTGCTACTTAGCTCCTGGGGCTACTGAGGGAATGAAAGCATCTCAAGTCTACAAAGCACAAAACAGATGTGAGTGGAATTTTCTGAGCCTGTTCTGGCTTCCTCGGTTCTGACAGCCCTGATAACTCACCCGGTGAGTGAAGGGACTCCCCTGAAGTACTACAGAAGGCGCTCATTCGTTCCCTTGCAGATCTAGCTTCACATCACGCCTTCCAGCCACAGATTAGCCAACCTGTCTTAGGGCAGGATGCTTCTCAGGTAGACAAGACCCATCTGTGTCAAGAATGATTCTCAGCGCTATTGCCATACTCTGAAATCTGGTGCCCAGCTAGGCTTTCATCATGTTTTCTGCAATGGCTCGGCTGAACATGTAGCCACTGATTCTCTAAAATCAAAATCATTTGACTAATATTTAAAAATATTTTTTTATTGATTTTAGAGAGGAAAGGAGCGGGAGAGAGAGATAGAAACATCAACGATGAGAGAGAATCATTGATCAGCTGCCTCCTGATGCCCTCTACTGGGGATCCAGCTCACAACCCAAGCATGTATCCAGAACAGAATCGAACCTTGACCTCCTGGTTCATAGGTTGATGCTTAACCACTGAGCTCATTTGACTACTTAGTTTTGTAAAGGAATGGACTGCACTTAAGTATACCCCATAGCAACCCCAGTGTGTTCACAGAAAACTTCTATTAGAAGTAAATGTCCACTGATATCAAGATTGCATTTTCAAAATTCATGAGAGTTTTATAGGCTCCCAGCCTTTGGTTACCTTCAAACTTAATTTGTCAACAAAACGTTGCTGAACTTTTCATCATTCATGTCTTTTTTACTGAATGCTCTGTCTTGTGACTTGGAATCACTTCTCCTATTGCAAGGCTGCCTCTGCTGCAACTATTGCTGCAAGCTGGGCACTTACCCAGGTAGAAAAGAATGCTATCCCTTCTCAAAGTATTTTTGCTGTGGTCACTTCGATTTCAGAAAAATCAACTACCAGCCGTTAAAATCTTGACTCGATGCACATTTTTTTCATATAGTATTTAAGCATGAAAAAAGTCAAAATGGAAGCAAAAATAAGAACTGTTTTCTTTAAATCTTAAGATAAGAAACTATATGTGTACTGAACAGTGCCTGCCTCAGAAGTTGGGAGAGAATCTTAAATAAGCTCTTAATGATTCAGGTTTAGACATTGCATTTGTCCTGAAATATGTACTTGTGTTCCTATGTCAGCCATTAATTTGAGAACTATTACAAGGCCTTAACAGCCTTTTTAAAATATATATTCCCAATAAACAAGAAGGCAACTCAGCCGATAGCTTTTCTGCATGGTATTGTTTTATTAGTGTAATAGCTTTATGGCAAGGATTCACTCGGTGGTTTATTGGCACTAAAGTTAAATATCTTTTGTGATATGGTAATTTGCAAACTGAGCGTTTTTGGCTTTGTGTAGTGTTATGAAAGCTACCAACGTGTGCCATCATTCTCCATTTAGTAAAAGTCAACTTTCCCTGGCATCACATGTGTTTGCAGGCGGTGAAGAGGAGTTGAGATTTCCACTTTCACCCACATTTCTTAATGGCTGACTGCCCTTCACTGAATTTTTACTTCAGTGTGTGTGCTTGCAGCTGTGAATCACAGCTCGGAAAATAGGAAATCATTTTGTGATGATTCCTATTAGCAAGTGTCCAGCAGTGGCTGTAATTAATTCAATGGTTCCTTCCCTTTGACAGTGACCAGATAACCCATAACTAGCCAGTTTGCTATCTCAGATAAAAGCTCTTCATTTTTCTTTTAACTTTCCACCATCTCTCAGATCAGCTTTGCTCTCTGCCTCCTTGCAGTGCTGTGTACCTGAACTTAAGACTATTACATCGTCTGAAAGCTTTGAACATCGGTCCTGTGATCAGTCAGCAAAGCAGTCCAATTTCCACTTTGTTCAAACAGTGCTTTCCCGTCTTGTCTGGGAAAGTGTCTGCCAATTCATTTTTCTCTTCTTATCAGCAAAACACATATATGCTGTGCTCACATTGCTTAATATGAAACGCAGGGAAAACCCCTAACTGTCAGGAGGCAAGTTAGGAACACTGCCCAGTCTCTGCTCTCATCTCAAATGAGAAAGCAAATGGAATGAGAAAGCAAATCAACAGTGCTGATTTTATAGGTGCCACTCATTGCAACGTAAAAAGCTTCCATAATGGCCTTCTTTACACAGAGAATATTTAACGTATGCTCTTCTTCTTATAAATCATTTTCCTCCCCTGTATCTGCCAGCCCCCAAATCCCATTTACATGCAGCCAGTCTTGGACAACAGCTAATTTGTATTGAGAAATTCTTGGCAAAGCTGTAGGACTCCAGCCTCTTACCCCTTCTTAGGCACTCTGACCAAATCTGTACTGGGCAGGGCTGCTGAACGCCCCAGAAGGTAATTAATACATTCTTCAACTATTTCTTCTTTTGCTTATTTTTTCACAGAGAAGCGGCATCTTTTGTGTTTTGTAGTTAGCCAACAGCGGAGAACATGGGAGCAGTGGACCAATGTCAATGTCACTCTGCTCTTGGTATTTCACATTTCCTATCAAACATGGGAAAGGATTAAAAGTGGTCAAAGCATGGGCCACTCTTTTGGCCTCTTCTTTATTGCCTGGCTTGTTTTGTCCCCTGTGTTTGTTGGAGGTAGACTAGAAGAGATGTGGGAAGGAGGTAAAAAGGATGAATCCGGAATTTTCACTCCCTCCTGCATTGCGGGCATCTCCCACCACCTTCACCCAGGAGGTTTCTTTAGCAGCTACTATATTTCCAGCATGCTGCCGACTTATACAAACAAAGTTTTAATTTCAGGGGTAAGGTCATGAGTAAAACCCTGGTTCTACTAATGACTAGCTCTGTGATTTGGGGCAAGTCACTTATTCTCCCTCTTTTCTCATCTGTGAACAAAGTGAGTAAAGGACTTAATAGTACGTAATGCAATGAAGTCCAAATCATTTATATTTACATGGCACAGGTGTGTCTGGTCTACCCAAGGAGGCACAAAAGGAAATCGTAGGCACATTGGAGAGGCACTGGGTCGGAGTGTTCTAGGAGCCCAGAGGAAAAAGCCCAGCTCCAAGGTCCGAGTCCCCAGAGGACCCTTAGCTTTCTTTAAAGTTTCCATTCTGTAATCTGTACAATGGAAATAAGGATACCTCCTCTAGTTTGTGATGCGGTTTGTCTGAGGGCAAAAGAAATAGTGCATCTGTGAAAATTCTTTGAAAAATGTAAAATGTCACATAATTGTATGGTACTTTGACAGACTTCAGAGTCTAAAGGGAAGATAGAACAAAATCAAAAGTGAAGGCTAACCGCTAACCAGAACCTAAGAGCATAAACAAGAAAAGCAATTAAACTGACCATATAGTATATATAAGAACAAGCACATAATTTTCCAAGTATGTGTGATGGGATGACTGATATTTTACTTCAGTGAAGGCACAGCAGGAAAGAAGGGCTAGCTTCTATTTCAACTTACTAATTAAAAATATATTTTTAAACGTATTCATTAAAATATTGAGGATATACTTTATTAATTTAAGAAATGTTATATTGATACACAAATAGTAATGTACAAAAATTTTAGTGATTTGAATTATAAAAGGTATTACATATTAACATATATGTAAGAACATAAACACATTTTCATTTCTTTATAGCTGGCCCTAATGATCTTCATTTTGGAAAATTGTTTTACATCAATCAAAAATGTAGCAATATCAGCATTTTATGTTCATGACTTTATTCATTGTGCTGTCTACAGAAATAATAATATGCTCAGTATTGTTATTTGTCCATAACGTATGCTTTGGCAGAAGAATTGTCGGGACAATATTTGGGACAGCACCCGAGAAATGCAGGCCCTTAGAAAGCTGTCAATAACTACATGCTAGGACCCCTGAGGTCATCTTGGTACTGCAGGTAGGTAATCAGTTGAGCCCTTCACTTCCAGGAGTTGATAATTGTAAAAATAATTACATGTGTGAATTCTCAAAGGGTTAAAAACCAGCTGTCACAAAGAGAGTAAGTGACATCTATTGAGTTGTACTCTAAGGGCTTTCTAACAGGAAATATGCTTATCATCCTAGGTATTAAAGTTTGATCCTGGCCATCTCAGGAGAAGGGGTAGATCGAACTCCATGGCTCTCGTTGACATCCAGTTGGATCACCATGAGCGGTGTGATTGTATCTGCAGCTCCAGACCACCTCGATAAGAGAATACGCATGTTCACTAAGCATGGAAGATCCTTTAGTTCAGTGGTTGGCAAACTGCGGCTCGTTAGCCACATGCGGCTCTTTGGCCCCTTGAGTGTGGCTCTTCCACAAAATACCACATGCGGGTGCACATGTACAGGGCGATTGAAACTTTGTGGTCCATGCGCAGAAGTCGGTATTTTGTGGAAGAGCCACACTCAAGGGGCCAAAGAGCCCCTTTTGCCGACCACTGCTTTAGTATAAGGAGGGTTTTACAAGTGACCCTTTTCCCACCAGCAGCTGAACTTACTGCTAGCCTGCAAAGCAATGAATACAAGTGGTTGTTGAGTTTCAGCTTAGCTTCCTTAGTGTCATGGCAAGCAGAAAGGTATATCATCAACCTCTATATCCAGAATATAGAATTGTATTTAATAATAGTGTCTGAGGATATATCCATGTCTACATGTAAATGGTCAAATGGTTTATTCAGTATATATAACCAGGTACACCAGAGCTTACATAAGGTTGAGTTATTTAGTTCCTTAAAGTCTTTTGACAAAATAAGGGACATAGTAAATACATGAAATATGTCTTTGAAATATTCGGAAGGTTAATTTATTTTTAAATTTTGAATCACAAAAAATTTTTTAATCTTGCTCTTTTAAAGAAAGCACCTTATATATTAAAAACCAAAAGATGAGTTTTTCTTATATACATCTTAACTATAAAAAAAGGAAAATATGGTTCCTGGGGAAAAGGCACAAACCAAACCATGTTTCTTCATGAGACACACTACATACTTGCCTATGTAGACAATAATTACCTTTCTCCAAGAGCATGCCATGATAAGACAGGCGCTTTGGAAATTAAGTCTCCTTTTGGTGCATCTTGCTGAGGCATGCCAATTTATGTAACACCAGCCTCAAAAAATTTTCTCAGAAGGCTTGTTATTATAATCCTACAAGATGCAATTGATAAGCTGTAGTACAAATTTTAATTGTTTCTTTCCAGAAACCCATCTGCAGAAGTAACGTCTCTGGAGAATGGCCTGGGGACTCTGTATGAGCCTTTCAGAACAATGCTCATTGAAAGATTTAGGTAGTTGAAAGTCAAAAAATTAAGCATTGCGCTATTAACCTTACTGGAAATTTGATAGAATACTTGATAGGACCCATATTTAATAATGAATTCAAACTCTCCAAACTGTGCTAATTGATTTTCTGTATATTGCTTCTGTGTTCCTGTCTCTTCCATATATGGATTTACAATGGCATTTTATATTTGGCAAGCCATCATGGATTACTTATAGCCTAAAAGCTTTTGTGTATTAAAACAACCTAAGCTTATTTATATAAATCCCTAATCATGTACACACTCCCCAACTCTGAAGTCCTGTTTCTGAACCAAGTGAAATCAGAGCTGGGGTCTCTAGTTCTTCGCCAGATCTATGGGGCTTATTCTAAGAAGCCACTCTGCAAATTGTGGGAGCAAGAGCTTGGCCCGGTTCCACCACTAGAAAACTGTTTCTGCATCAGTGGTTATCATTGCTATGCAGAGTAATTTTTCCTCTCTGGCTCCTTACTGTCTATTTGAAGGGAGACTGACTCCAGGAGCAGGAAGTGATTCATCATTCTCCAAAGCAAGACTCTTAAGAAAGCAACCCTGAAATCAAGATAGCTGAGGGGCGTCTCAGAGAGAACTACGTTTTTCTTGCTGCCTTGAAAGATAAAAGGAGAGCCTATTTCTTTCCTGAGTCCAGGTCCCTACTGACTAGACCCAATTTGAGTGAGGGGTATATGACAGGTGCTTGTTAAGTCCCCGTGTCAGATGAGGGACCACAATCTCTTTGGAATTTTACTAGTAAGCATGGTGCCCTCAGGACCAAATCCTCAGCTACCCCTAGCTCATTTCTTCTCAGCTCTTTGAAAAGAAAGGCCAATGCTTTTTGAAAACATGCCTTCAAAATGTGTCCAGGGGAGTGAGTGGTAAGATTAAACAGAGATTGTTCTGTTGTCCAAAGTCCCAGCGTGCAATCAGCAATAGCTGAGACAGGACATCACTCTTCCCCTTCGGGACCATTTGCAAGTTTCCTCTGAAAACATCGGATTCCTGTACCAAAACCAAAATGTGTGACATCACGTTAGCGTGTTCAGTTTACATCATGTCTGTAAGTAGGAAAAATGAGAGTGTTTTACCCAATTTTCAATAAACGTTCCAGGCTGGGAACCCGTGAAAGCCCTTGTCTGCACTTCTTATCTATTCGCTGAAATGTGAGCAGGCAGATCCCCTCACTTTTCTTTTTTCTTTCCTCGGTGTTTTATTAAAACGTCTCCCTTGGTTATCTGTTACCTATTGTATTTCCAATAAATCTGTTTCATCGCCATCAAAGGAATAAAAAACTCACCGTACAAAGTGCATTTCAAAACAAAGCCTAATAAATGCACCTGAAATAAATGCCTTTCATTCAATATGTTCTTAGAGGGCAAACCATTTTCAAAAGTAGCATTTTTGTGTTTGTCATATTGGTAACATGCAGCTTTTTCCCCTCATAGCACATGTAATAACCCTCTTATCTTCCTGAAAAATAAATGTTGCTTTTGAACAAAAGTGCTCCATTATTTAGTACTCACTGCAGCTTTCGAAGCTGTACAATGTTACAAACTTGCTTTTCCAAATGCATGCACCTGTTTGGAGTGACCATGTTGGGCACCTGATTTCCGAAGGATTGCTTTTACAGTGTTGAAGGAGCATAAGCCTTGTTCCCTGACAGCAGGATTCTACTCTGTCCTTGTCCTGAAGCCAGGCCATGAGGTGGGACTCGGGCTTTGTTGTTCTCTTACTGCTGTTATTGTTTCTTTGTATGAATGTGTGTTTCCCCTGCGGCCTTTTAATGAAATATATCCTCCTCTGACATTGCTCATTTAGGAGAGTTCACAGCACATCTCTTCCTCCAGAACCTGAAATCAATCACATCACAGACCCATTGCCCCATTGTCCGCCCGCACACCTTTCCCCATCTAGACGAACACCCTGGTGGATCAGTGGTGTCAGTTCAGGGAGACCAGTTTAGAGGCTACGCTTTTATAGACTTCGGTTTATAATTTGGTTTGGGGGCCATATAAGGAGAGCTCTTCTCATTGCAAAACTTCTGCTTTTGCTTGTAGCTTAGTCTTTATCATCTGGCTATCAGAGATAGCCAACAGCTGCACAGTGTGGGGTGAAATTACCACTTTATGTAGTTTAGGGTTTTAGGTTTGGGGAAAAGAAGTAGAAACATATGTATTATGTGGCAAGAACTAAGTTTATCATAGAAATACCCATGAATATGTGAGGGAGGGGCAGGGGAAGGATCAAATAATGCTGTGCATAGTAGTTAACTCAGATAACTTTTTAATGTAAAAAGTATCATACTAGCCATATATAAACAACATTTTAATGCAAATACAAATTTTATTTCATTTCCTAAAATGTGCATGTGTCCAGTTTTACTCTAAGAATAACTCAACAGATGTCTAAATTGCTCATATATTCCTAGGGTCCTCTGCTCAAACAGTAAATTCAAATGCATAGCTCAGTATTCGTGCCTCAAATCCTAGGAAATACGATTTTGTTTATTGACAGCTCTGGTCAAATATGCTGGGAGAGAGGATATTTATAATTCACTGCTTATATTGACATTCACTTAAATTCTGTTGTTTTTAAAGATCAAGCTAAAGACTACACAGGCCTTCAAAACTCAACATAACATCCTGGGAAATCTCCCAAATGTACGTAGACAGCAACAATGGATAAGCAACTAACCACTTAATTTAAGACTTTATATCTGCTGTTTATGTTATAGTCCTAAATTTGCCAGTTAATTTGTATCTTTTAAAAAATGAATTTTATTTCTATAGAGATCTCTCAAAATTCATTAGCAGATCACATTAAAAGGGAGTGGAGCTGAGTCCATAATAAAGGTTAATGTACTCAGTGAGCAAGTTATGGGCCAAGAAATATTCATTTTCTAATAAACCATTCGACTTTCTAATTATTTTAAACTGTTGGATATTGTTGGCCAGTCTTAGGGCCAAGAACCAACTGTTAAAATAATTCCTGGATTCAATTTTTATAATGCTTATGATGCAAATTTTCTTTCAGGAACTAAAGTCTGGGTCATATTATCTAACATATATCTTTGATTGAGGACATATTACAAATTCATTCCCTTCTAGTATCTTCTAGCCTATTTTCTTCCCCCTGTTACTTCCACATTTCTCCTCTTCCTCACTAATCCCTAGCTACCATTGATCGGATCCATGTCTACTTTGAAAAGGCACCGGAGGTCATTTAAGATCAGGAGATCAAATATACTTTCTCAAGCGAGCAAGTAATAGGGCTGAAATTGCCAACTATTAAGAAATCACTGCTTTTTGAGAGTTGAATACATCAAGTGAATGTTTCCCAGTATTTTCCATTTTAGTACAAACTTTGGAATATGGTGGTGGGTATTTATTGGAAATTTAGCCACATTCAATATGGGGAAAAGTGATTAATTTAAATATTTGGTTAGACATTCAACAACAAAATGTATTAGAGAACACTATAAGGCATGCTTTGGGGTTCAAAACCCAAGGTCCATGACAGAGGATAAAACTGGAGAAAGATGTTGTAGGTGGAATAAACCAAAAGAACAAAGATCCTCCAGCAAATCTATAGATATGGTGAATATAAGGATTTCCAAGAATAAGGATATAGAAAACTTCTGATTACAGAGAATCTGGTATGGATGGCTAGCAAAGAATTGTTGTCTTTCACATGTAGGAGAGGAAGCCATGAGGCTTTCTGAGCAAGTATAAGGAAGAAGGCCTTGGGTATAGTGACGAGTCTGCCACTTGCTGGGCCTACTGTTTCTTCATTTACAAAGTCAGAAGGGTAAGGTGTTCTGTAGGTTCTTTTCAACAGAACACTTCTGCAGTGTTGGGAAATGACAGAAGTCTACAGGAAATGGTGGTGGTGGGGGTATGAATTAGGAAGCCCCTCAAAGTTCTAGGGAATGAGATAAGGACAGAAGTGAGACCTCCGAGACAGGAAGGATATAGGCCCCTAGTGTTTGGGCAGATTGTGCATTGCTTATCTCTAGGAGGTGTTACTTAAATGGGCTGAGACTGCAAGAAAGGTTCACAGGAGGATTCAAAGGTCTCAATGACTGTATGGGAGGTCAGTGCAGGCTTGTAGCTGTCCTGGGGGAAAGGGTCATATAGTTGGAATTTTGAGAGAACATATGCTCCTCAGGAAACTAAGGGGGCAGGAAGGAGAGGCTAATTTTGAGAGGAGATCATGTCTCTCAGAAGAGCCAAGGCTTGTAATGGTGACTGGGACTCATCTTTTGAGAAGAGGAAAAACAAAACCTGAAGGACATTCATAACCACAACTTAAAGGACAAAAAGAAGAATTCACAAAGCTCACAAACAAAACAGTTACATTTCCTGCTCTTATCAAACTAGAGAAAGAAGGTTAGACATTAAACAAATAGTTTATCATATTTGAGAAAAGCATAATGTGGGATGACATTAAAAGGTAAACTTTAAGTCAGGGGCAGAGAGGGATTTCTTAAGAAGATGACATTAGAGCAGAAGCAGAAAGTTGAATAAATATTAGTCATGGGAAAAGTGAAAGGAGAATATGACATTAAGATGGTGGCATTAGAAAAAAAAATTTAAAAAATATTTTTATTGATTTCAGAGAGGAAGAGAGAGGGAGAGAGAAACATAGAAACTTCAGTGATGAAAGAGAACCATTGATCGGCTGCCTCCTGCACACCCCTCACTGGGGATCAAGCCTGCAACCTGGGCATGTGCCCTGACGGAATCAAATCGTGACCTTCTGGTTCATAGGTTGATACTCAACTACTGAGCCACACTGGTCATGCTAGAAAAAAAAATTTTTTTTTAAAGTGGCTAGATTAGAAAAATATTTTGAATGATTAATTGACCAAAGGGGTGCTGAGAGGGAGAAGGAAGATGTCAAGGCTTTTTCCAAGACCTCTGGCATAACACACTGGGCAGAAAGAGATTTCATTTATTGAGATGGGGGACATGGAAAGAGGAGGGGATTTGGAGTAGATCAAGAATTCAATGTGATATTAATGCCAAATGGGCTTTGACATATGTGGTTGGAGGTATTGAATAGATAGGTCTGTGAGCCCGTAACTTAGAAGAGGGATCTGGGAATGAGATGTAAATTTGGGAGTCATTAGCCTGTAGCTATGAAAAGTCACAGGGACAGTTGAGTCACTTAAAAGAGAAGGGAGGATGAGGGGGAAGGATTACCCAGCAAGAGTATAAAAATATTCTGAGTACCAGAGGAAGAAATTGCCCCATGGGGACTGGGCCAGTTTTATCAAGTATTGCAAAGAAAATATAGGAGACATCTACTGATTTAACTGCCCCAAACACTCCTCCCTATCCACACCTCCATTCCTTTTCTGAGGAAAACCATTTTATCTGTAGTGGTACTGTGCACTAGAACTTGGTGATGATGAGCATGTACTATATCTGTATTGTCCCAATACTGTAGCCACTAATTACATGTGGCCATTGAGAACTTGAAATGTGACTGGTAGAGCTGAAGACTTGAATTTTACTTATTAAAATTAATTTATATTTAAATGTGAATAACCACCTTGTGAGTAGCAGCTACTGCATCAGCCAATGTAGCTATAAACTATAGACATCACCCACAGAGTTGTAGCTATAACAACCAACACTTCATGTACCACACGTGCACCCTGCTCTCAACTGAGTGTCCAGGGTAGCGGCACCTGACCCAACCTGGGACTTAGGTCTTCCTTAGGATGTATAGAACCGAGAAGAGATTTTGACAGTCTCTCTTTGTTTATTTGGATGGCAGGATGTAAAAATCAATGTCTAATGACAACTGTTCTCCTTCTATGTAGATCAAAAAGTCCAGAGAAAGTCACACTGCAAAGGGAGAGAGGGGAGAATGACATCAACATGCAGAAAGTAGCTGAGAGTCCTGAAGGAGCCCCTTGTTTGCATGGGTCCTGATGTCTCACCAAATTCCTCTCGTGGAGTCTGAGAATGCCAAATGATAGAGGTGTGAGCCAGGTGATAAAACAATGTGCAAGGACATGTGATGAAATGGAGGTTTTGAGTTACAACTACTTTCTGGAGAAGTTGATTAGTGACTGGAAGGAGAGAGATACAGTCAATTCTCATTATTTACAGTAATTACTGTATCCTCTATAACAGGGGTGGGCAACCTTTTTGTGAGTGCATGCCAAAACCAGCAAAATCTCTGACTCAAAATTCTTCTGTGTGCCAACCCTAATTTTTTGAGAACATGTTATGCCTACTTGATATCTCTTAAGGATACATATGTGAAGAAACTTGAAGAAATAATAAAATCCATTCGAGCGACAAAAACAGTATATGATGATGAAAAATACACTTATTTTTTAATGTATACATGTACACTGATAGTCCGACAGAAAACTTTATGAATCCGTTTGATATTATCAGTGGGACTTTTGCTGCTGCATCACTGATGACAGAGATTTTTATATCAGTTTTATATTTCATGACCTTTAGAGATATGCATGAGCTACTACTTCCATCTGTCAGGCTACTCCTATTATGAGACTTAACAAAATTCATCACTGAGGACAAAGATTCACAAGCGTACGTGGATGAAACCAAAACACTGGTCGGATCTAGGAAGGCAGGGAGAGTTAAGGCAGAGGCATAGAAATTGC
Organism: Myotis daubentonii; assembly: GCF_963259705.1. Taxonomy (NCBI): domain Eukaryota; kingdom Metazoa; phylum Chordata; class Mammalia; order Chiroptera; family Vespertilionidae; genus Myotis; species Myotis daubentonii. Next base: position 10,625,904 of record NC_081848.1, on the reverse strand, counting down.
TCTTCCCCACACTTGTCAATCCATGTCTATGGTCTTTAAGATAACTTGTTATATAAAATTATTTATTTATCTAAGATGCACCTACACTGAATTTATCTGAAAAATAAAAAAGTCGATATTAAGAAAAAAATTGTAAATGGAAGATTATAAGAGAAGGTTTTGCGTGCCAGCAAAAGTTACTGGCGTGCCTTGTTTGGCACGCGTGCCAGGGGTTGCCCACCCCTGCTCTATAACATGACTACAAACACTGGATTAGAGAATACTGAATCACATCTCTCAGGAAAAGCACAGGTTTAGGTTACTGGGAACCTCTGGCTATAACATGTATCTCAGTCAATCAATATACAATGTTATTTTATGTGTGTTTCTACTTAAAGACACCTAATCCTATATAATAAAAGGGTAATATGTAAATTGACCCTAATGGTGGAACAACTAGTCTCTATGACATGCACTGACTGCCACAGGGCAGACGCTCAATGCAGGAGCTGCCCCCTGCTGGTCAGTGCGCTCCCAAAGGGGAAGCTCCACTCAGCCACAAGCCGGGCTGACAGCTGCGAGTGCAATGACAGTGGAGGGAGCCTCTCCCGCCTCCTCAGCCTCCTCAGCAATGCTAAGAATGTTTGACTGATGGCTTTAGAACCCACCCTCCTCCCCCGCGCCCCCCACCCCTGCCTAGGGCCTAAGTCATCAGTCAGACATCCCCCGAGGACTTGGGCTGTGAGAGGGCACAGACCAGGCTGAGAGAACCTCTCAAGTGTGTGAATTTTCATGCACTGGGCCTCTAGTTTAGTATATATTGTTGAATCAGGAACATTGAACTCATAGCCAATAGCTTTATAACTCATGCCTAAGTGAAGCTTATCTAACACATGGATTTTCACCATAAATCACACCACATAGCCCTTCAACACTACATTTGAAGGCCATTTTAACTGATAAAATCACCAACAAAATGCACAAAAATGTGAAAAAAAACATGGCACAAAATAGAACATGAGAAAAACACTTGTTTATGAGAGCTGAAACAAGGGGCAGAGTGTCACCTTGAATAACCTTAGCTGGGAACATGTGTATTGGACAACTCAAACTTTTTCCCAATCTGTGCATGTTCATAAATTACCATAAAAAACAAAATCAAAAACTCTGCATGTATTGATTTTGAAGTTACATATAAATCTTAGGGAGTAGGCAAATTTGCAAATACAGAAGCTGCAAATAATGGATATTGACTGTAATAATAAGGCCTTTCTATTGAGTATTTATAATGTGCAATGAATTTTTCTGCAGCTTCTATATATTCACCTAATTCTCAGAATCAAAGATAAATGAGTTCTGTGAAATTAAAAAATATATATTTCAATTTATTTAAGAGTAGCAGTTATTTAAAATTTACTTAAAATTTACACTTAATAAAAATATAAAGCTTTTTATTACAAAGCAAATTTATTTTGTTTATTATGTTTTATAAAGATAAAAAAGTGACCTGAAACCAGTATAATTTTATTAACCAATGTCACCCCGACAAATTCAATTAAAAAATTTTTAAATAAAAGAAAAAGTGAAGTACAGATAGTTCAAGTAAATTACCCAAGGTCAGAAAGCAGTAAACTCCAGGCAGTTCCTCTACAACCTACATCCTTAATCACATCGTAACACCATCAATCCAAGTTATTGGATGGGAGGCAGAACTAAAGAGTTTATTTAGAAAGTTTTCTCCCCTACACTCTCAAGCATGGACCCTGAGGTCATCACTGAACATTTTGGTCAAGTTTCATTCCTTTAATAATGAACAAGTATCTAATGTAAGGGAAGCACAATCTAGGCACCAAGGACAATAAACAATGTTCTAGGGTTCTGGAATTTACTCCAGGGTAGAAACAGAAAATAAATACACATAATTTTATATAGTGATGATTGCTATAAGAACGAAAAGCACATTAGAGAAGCTAAGGAAGGTATCTCTTCTAAGGAGGTGACATTTTTGCTCAGATCGAAAGGAAGAGAGGAAAAAAAATGGGTGGAAATATTTGGGGGAAGTGCATTCTATACAAAGGGGTTGGCAAGTGCACATGGACCTGGGGCAAAACAAACTAGGGATGGTCCAAGGAACAGCAAGAGGGCGGTGGAGTGGGTAAGAAAGCAGGCGAAAGAAGCAGGCAGGGCCAGTTTATGTGGGGTCAGACAGGTCATGGTAAGGAGTTTAGATTCCGAGTACATTGGCAAGTCCTTAGTTTTGAGCAGGGAAGTAAAAGACTATGACAAGTTGTTAAAAAGTTCTCACTGTGTAGAGATTTGACTGTAGGAACACAAGAGTAGAAGAAGCTTAATGAAGCAAATGCAGGAGAGCGAGGAAGCTTTCTCTATGGAGCCCAAAGTAGCGTAAGTGAGAAGCAGCAGTTTCAGGATGCACTTGAAAATCAAAGCTTTGAATTTAGTGTGTGAGAGAAAGAGGGGATTCAGGAATGTCTCCAAGAATCCCTGCCCAGCCCTCAGGTTAATGTTAGAATCTTATCCCTCAAGGGGAAGACAATGATTGAAGAAAGGTTGAGGATGGGGGATCCAGCAGTGTCTTCTAACTTCCACAGCCTTTTGCTAAATTCTAGATCCTGAGATTCTTTTTTTGTTTATTTGTTTTTGTGTTGATTTCTGGGTCTTCTGGAAAAGTGTGCCCTCAATACTTAGGAGAAAAGCACCTTACTTATTCACCAGGACCCTCATTTTATTTAAGAAAAAACAACAACTATTCCCCTCCCCCCCTCAGTTAAACATTATCTGAACACCAATTACAATCATGGCTATTACTTAAATAAAAACTGAAGGTTTGTGTGATGAATTCCTTGCCCCGGTATACACATACTAACCTACATGAAGACACGGAGTGTGATAAAGAGCTCTAACAAGAAATGGCAAACAGATGAACATATTAGCTTTGCTGAGCAATACAGCTTGCGCTCACTGGAAGCCTGCAATGGAGAAAAAATCCAGACTGAATCAGCAAGTGTATTGATTGGGGGGGAAAAGAAAATAGTTTGGTCAACTATTTACCCAAAAATGCTTTCAAGAACAAACTAAAAATAGTTCTCTGAGTTTCAATACCTCAAGCTCACCCCATTAAGTTTTACAGGAACTGAAATCATTTCCTGTTTTATCCATAGGGGGAAACATATTTCTCCAGCAGACATTTTAATGAAATATATGAGCTTTTGCACAAGGGGGACTAATAGGACATTTCCTTTTTCTTCTCATAGAAATTGAAAATAGACTAAGAGCCACAGAGCTGTGAATAGTATAGGTCTCAATTTGATCTTAAAATAGAATAAAGGAAACCAGGCAGTGCTTAATCATCATCATGGTATTGTGTCTCAAATATATCTAGGGTTTTATGCCATCTTCTTCCATTAACTTCTTCAACAATTATTTTTTGAGAAATGACTATATTTTAGATGCAGTATGAGGTCCTAGTAGTAGGCCAATAATAGCATCTTAACTCTTGCTCGTGTGGTACTTGCAGTCTTACACTGATAGGTAGTACAACATTGACTATCTGAAGCAACTTTCAGAACCATTGAGGTCAGGGCCTCTCGCTCCCCTTAGCCAGCATCTCAGCTCAGATCTATTGACACTCAGAGCTAAATAATTCTTTGTTGTGTGTGTGTGTTTATGGGGTACGAGAGGGCTGTTTTGTGCATTGCAAGCTGCTAAGTACTTCTTGGCCTCTACTTACTAGATGCCAATAGCACCCTGACCCCATTAGTAGCAATCAAAAAATGCTCCAGATATTGCCAAATGCCCCCAGGGGAAGAAATTCATCTCTATGTGATAATATAGAGGATGATACAGCAATAAAACCCTGCCTTTTTCTGGGGTCTCCCATTTATTCTGTAAAGTTGCTTTTGCCAACTGATATTGCCTGCAGAAAAGATTGAGGATTAGGTTAATGTAGACAGGCCAGTCACTCAAACTGGGCTGAACTGGTTTTAGTAGGCAACAGAATCCTTGTCAACTTCTGAAATACAAATGCAAACCCTGTCTCTGATGACAAAAAATATCAGATCCCAGGATATTCATTAATTTATTCCACAAAAAAGTTATTAGATGCCTTCTCTCTTATAGGCCAGGCACAAATAGAGGGGCTTGAGACAGTGAACAAAACAGACAAAAATCTTTGTCCTGTGGAGCTTATAACGAGGGCAGGTAGATAAATAAGTAACATGTATATACTAATGTGAGAAGGAAAGAAGTGTTCTGGCTATCCTACATCATAAAAGGGTAATATGCAAATCTACTGAACAGTGGAACGACCAGTTGTTATGATGCGCACTGACCACCGGGGGGCAGATGCTCAATGCAGGAGCTGCCCGCTGGTGGTCAGTGTGTTCCCACCGGGGAGCGCCGCTCAGCCACAAGCTGATGACTGGTGAGCACAGCAGTGGTGGCGGGCAATATCATTAGGCAAAGGCCGCTCCACCTTTGCGGCAGCACGAAGGGTGTTTGACTGTGGCTTAGGCCTGCTCCCAGTAGGACATCCCCAAGGGCCCCTGGACCGCTACAGGGCACAGGCCAGACTGAGGGGACCGCCCCCAAGTGCACGAATGTCATGCACCAAGCCTCTAGTAGCTAATAAAAGCAGGGAAAGGAATTGAATAGTCCAGGGGAATTCAATTTTAGCTAAGGTTTTCAAAGGTCTAAAGAGCATAAAAGAGAAAACTATGTAAATACCTAATAAAAGAATATTCCTGGCAAAATAAATAGTAAGTGCAAAGCTCCGAGGTAGAAGTTTGCTTTATATGGGGCTGTAATAGTTGAGTGGCAGGGAGGTGAAATTAGGAAGCTAGGAGAGACCAGATTTTATTGAATCTTTTAGGTTATTGTAAGGACTTTGGTTCATACCACTGGAGTCTTTTAGTGGTGTTCAACAGATATTTCCAATTGTCCTTCCAATCCCACAGGAGAATTACTAGCATATTTCCCTGCTCCATTAAAGTCAAGTGTGATAGACTGGATTATCTGCCCCAATTCTTCACCTCTTCTTTGGATCCACACCCATGACCAGAGCATGATTAATATTCCTTACAATTACCGTTGGTCCCCAATATTCTATTTCTGCCCCTATCACTATCAGGACATTAGAACAAAGGGAATAAGACTATGTATGGTAAATAGAAACATGGGCCCCTTCCCATGCTCCAACTCCCCCTCCCACTCTGTGGGAAATAGGGAAGGCTATCGGTAAGTGAACTGAGAGACCTTGGGAACCTGGCCAGCAACTTGGTCTAAGAAAGACCAAAGAGAAACTGCTTCTAGATGTGAGCCTGGATTGCAAACAGCTAGTGTTTTGATCTCATGCACGTTCCTCTACCCAGCATGCCCTGTTTCTTCTGTTTTCTTTGCTCTATACAGCCTTGTGATGGGAAAGTCTAGGTGGCAGCAAAACAATAGCACTGGCCAGCCACCCTGGTGTGGTCTGTCAGCAGGCTTGATGGGACTTCGCAGGACAATTTCAGCAGTTGGCTGCCACCAGTGCACACACATTAAGTCCTAATAAACCTATGTCTTTCACAGCCAGTTCTCTGGGTTATTTCTTTGGAATCCACAAGCAATACACTGAGATTTTCTGGGACCTCAGCACTTTGCATCACAGATTGCTTTATTGAATTCATCAGAATCACATACAAGGTTTGTTCAACTGAGTGCTGGACCTCAACCTCAGAGTTTCTGATTCTTGAGTGGGACAAAGATTTACATTTTTTAAGTTCCCAGAAGTTGCTGATGTGACTGGACTGGGAACCTCACTTTGAGAAAGGCTGGGTGAGGGTATATATTTCTTCCTGTGAGCTTGCTTCACCCTGGCCATGACCCTCAACAGAAGGTCACAGGTCTTCCCAAACTGGTCGGCATACATGATTCTATTTCTTCTTGAGTTCCAGTAACGTCTTCCTGTCCTCATCTTTTCTAAGGTGGCATCAGCACCATTTCTCATAGCCCCAAGTTCCTGTCCTATCACCTATCCTTCCCTTACACCCTTCTTATATGGTGGTAATTAGTCTCTTTGTACGTACTCCCTCTTTGAATTATCCTAATTTGAGTGAGCATCTGTGTCACTGATATAGGAGCCTTGGAAATAAATGAAAAATTATTTTTAAAAGGTACATTATGTCAAATACTGCTGAAGGAACAAATAAGATAAGAATTTAGAAATGACCATAGAGTTCATTATAGAAAGTTAGAGACAAAAGCCAATTAGGGTACCTTTGAGACAGAATGGTAGGAGGTATATAATCTGGAAATTAGTTCAGTCCCTTTAAAGATCCTAAGTAATATTGAGGGCAACTGTATGAGGCTCTGAGTCACCAATGGTTCAATTTTCTAACCATGGAATCAGCTGCTCAGATACCCGTGAGGCATCCTGCACTCCTCACTTCTTCTAACATCCACTGGATTAGCAAACCCTGTAAACCAAGCAGTAGCAGTGGTTCCCAAACTTTGGGATACAACCGGAATCATGGGCCCTACCCACTCCCGCCCCGAGTTCTGATGAAATAGGTCTGGGGTAAAACCTGGTCATTTGGATTTTTAACAAGTCCCCATGTGATGCTAATGTTGCTGGTCATGGGACAAAACTTTGGAAATCATTGGTGAAACTCACAAGCAATAAGAAGAACATAAATTGGAAAAATTAAGCCTTGGAATTACGGTGGCTTATGTGCTAGAGTTTTTAGTCTGTTTTTTTTTGTGGTTTTTTTGTTTTTTTTTTTAAGTGTGTGTGTTCTATCTCTGACTTCACAAGCCACGGTGAAGTTCATCATCTACCTTGGAAAACTCTTAAGGTAAGTGGTGGAAGTCACTTTAGGAAATGGAAAGACAGCGCTGAATGTTGAAGTTGTTTATTTGATAAAATGCGGTTTCAATCCTCTCTTGGGAACTACTAGGTTTAGGGAGTTTTGAAAATTATTTTTTATTCCTTTCATCTAACTTTTATTAGAGTTATGCGATTTATCATTGTTTCAAAGATAGAACTTCTTCCAAACTTATCTTGTATAAAGAGTTGCATTTTTTCCTGGGCGATAGTAGTCACCATTTAATGGGAAACAAACTGGCAAACTTTCTATAAAGCACAAAGCAGGTTATCTTTGCAGATAGACTGTGTTTGTGGGATCATACTGTGCTTCTGTGTTGCTGATGAAACGCAGTTGTGTGAAGCTGTCAGTATTTTCATAGCTGAGAAATCTTTCTTACATAAGCATGGCTTCAAATCCTCTGAAAGGATAAACATTCAATCTTCACAACATTATATATCGATTTAGAATCATCTCTAAAATGCCAAGACCAAGAATTTAATCTGTAGAGAAGCTAATGGTTGTGTTAAAATTTACCCGAGAAGATCCAGTGGCTAGGGACCAAATGTGTGGGGGAGTTGGCAAGCTCTTAAGGAAAGCTGTGCTCTCAGGTTTTTTCAAATGTCCTATCCAGAGAAGAAAATTATTCTTGGTAAAAAGTGAATTAAAAAAAAATTTTTTTTTTTTGCACACGTTTTGTTGTGGATGGGTTGATCAAAAACTTAAAAATTGATTAAGGAAAAAGTAGCCTCATCTAATGTAAGTTATGAGACTGAAAGAAAATAGTTGTCTATATAATTTTTATAGAACGTGTTTTATGGTCAGGTGAACATGTGGGTGGGCCCTTCGGATGGTGAAGTTGAGGGGAGTGTGGGAGGGAGAAACGAAGGCGCTCTGAGGAAAGGGAATGAAATGAAATGGGGAGCTGAGTGAAGAGCTCGGGTCCAGATGCAGAGGCCTGTCCAGGAGGCCTGACCACAGTTAGGCTTTGGATGGCAACTATGGGGACAGTTCTGCTCTGAAACCAAGGAGGAATCCAGGAGGCAGATAGACTGGCAGAGAGCATCTTGCTTTTCATGGACAAGGACAGTAAGAGGTGAGGATAAGAATACCACAGCCCAGAACAGCCCAACACTTATTTTGGAGAGGACGAGACGGACAGGAGGGTGGGGAGCCTCGTCGCCTGAGACTGAGCAGAACTGACAGTGACCGCAGGAGACCTGTCATTTACCCAACTTCCCTCTGGTGGGTACTCGGAGCTGCCCACAAATCTTAGCTATCTTTACACTGTAAATAGATATTGGTAAGAACAGGGAGCTAAAATAGAAATAGGGAAGGAGAAAAAAATATCCCTACCTCCTCCAGGCCCACCCCCAGGTGGTGGCAACACAGTTTCAAGCAGCAAGAAACATTTTCCCCATTTCCCTCACAGAGTCTACTGACAGGCCCATGGTCTCTACAACAGTGTCTTCTGTCCAAGGTCCTGGGAGAAGGGACCGTGTACCTACCCTCGGTGGACAGGAGCCAGGAGCATGTACTACTCGCCCACCATGGCCCAGGCAGTAACTGCGAACACGCATTGAATATATGCCAGGAACCGTTCTAGGTACTTGCCATCACTCATTCCTTAACTCTTACAATTCTAAAGATGACAAAACTAAGATGGAAAACGGAAAACTAAGCTAAAAGGGGTCAAAGCCAGAACTAAACCCAGGAGGTCTGGCTTCGGGGCCTGTGCTCTTGCCCACCGGCTGTACTCCCACGCGGACCTGTGGGAAGAGGCTCCTCCTCTGGGCTCTGCTCTTCGCTGGGACAGCACAGCTGGATTTAGTGCAGAAGGCAGACCCAGACTGAGGGCCACCAGCAAGCCTCATGCATCTGCGTTTGATCTTGTTGTTTCTTCCCCGTTGAAGTGCAGCTCATGCACACGACCCTTTGTCGTGTTGAGCCATTTCACATCTCCCAGAATCCACCTGAATCCACCACCTCCCGATGTCTTTGTCCTCCCTTCTCTTTCACTTCTGCAAACCTTTATTCCTACGGTATTCGTGACCTTTCATCCGAAGCATCCATTCATTCATGTAACTCTCCATTTGCTCTGCACCCGCTAGATCCTACCTTTATTTTCTTTGAATTTATAATGCCTAACGCAGTGTGTGACCAATAAAAGGTGTCCAATAAACTAAATTAATTAAACAATGAATTAAATGTCCTAAAAATCATTGTCTTTCTTGGCACTTGAGTCACTAGAGTTATATTTCACTAACTAGACACTTCATCTAGATGACGGTAAGAACAATAAAGGCAGGAGTTTTCCCTCCTGGACTTGGAAGTCAGAGGGTTAAAAATGGCTTATTGCAATACGATAACACTCTTCACATAGATCGTTACTATTGTAACTTTTGTCTGTATTTTCTTTGGGAAGGTAGGCCCTCTGAAGGCCTCTCTCTCTCTCTCTCTCTCTCTCTCTCTCTCTCTCTCTCTCTCTCTCCCTCTCCTGTATCCCCAGCCCAGGGCAGTGACAGGCACAAAGTGGGGGCTCCTGGTCACTTTCTACAGCCAGAGACATGGGTTTATATATAAACTCTCCTGCCAACTTTCCATAAAACCTTGGAGAAGCCTTGCCCATTCTGGCCTCAGTTTTCTTCCCTTTATAGTAACAATCAAGACCAAGAAAAGTATGTTTCACTTCTATGGATGGAGAGACATTGCGATTTCATGTTTCTAAAGCTGTGCATTCACAAGGCAGTGGGCGGTAAGATGGTCAGAAGAACTTACTGGTCACTGAGCCAGTCAGTGTCAGTGAGCCATGCCCCCAGCTGACCACATTCTCACTCCAGTTGCCATTGGAGGCAGAGGTCAGCAAGGGCACCTACCCGACAGCAGAACCGGCAGCAGAGACCAGTTGAGTGAACACACAGATGACGATGACCCATTTAACTGGGGATGCCCAGAAAAATCATAGTTCTCAGCCTCTCCGAAACTGCAATGTGTGCAGCTGAAGGGAGAAATAAAAACTGATGGGAAGTAACTAGAATCCATGCGCCCAAAGTTTGTTTGAGAACAGTGATGGGTGAACACAATACCTCTTCTACTTATCCCAAACTCTCACATTTCATTGGAAGTCACACTAAGCTTAGGGCAAAGGGAAACCGTCCTACTTCTCTTTGCATCTCAGAGGTATAATTTACACAAAACTGAAAAGGCATGGGGATGCCTCACCCTTTTCTTTATTCTCCCTAAAACAGCAAGCTCAAAAGAGCTGAGGCTGGAAAAGCATTCTGGGACCGACATGCAAATGAGAACACCAGGCTTCACACTTGGCAGCTTCAGATTCCTGTGAAGTGAAAATGTTTTGCTTTGAAAGCAGTGTTGAAAGATTGTAAGAGATATAAGTGTGATGTCAATGATTTGTATTCCACTCCTGTTTTCTCAAAAGACTCAAGACTTAAAGCCCCATGACATGTTGAATAACCGTAGTCAAATTTTCAGCAGCTTCCTTTCCAGCTGCTCACACAGCAGCTGATAAGCAGCCTCTGAATAGAGCAGCCGCCATAGAGTTACCTCTGCAAAGCTCTGGAGATGCAACAGCTGCAGTTCTTCCCCACATCTCACACTCCCAGGAGGGCAAACGCCAACCAGAAGTGACAGACCAGTCTCAAGCTAGTGAACACGAACACGCAGCTGCAAATTCTGCAGCCTAAGCAGCATCTGGCACCCTCCGCATAAGGGGTGGCTGTTTTTATAAAGCAAATCCGGTTCCCCAGGGATCATTGATGGGACTTTAGGTAGGAAATTTGGTGATGACGTTTAATTTAAAGCATGTTTCTCAAGTCTCCACACTTTGTAACTATAGTATGAAGTTTCAAATACACAACAGCCCCAGAAAAGAGGTCGGCATGTTAATAGAGAGCAACAGCTGTAACCAGGGGCATCATGGAGCATTAAGCTGACTGTTGTTGCGGGGAATCCTGAGATGTCTCTTGGTGTTCCAGGCAGCTGATGTATGAATGTTTCTTGGGACCGGTGAGGAGGAGGTGAAGGGAGCTGTGACATACTGTATTGGACTGCAGGTGCTACAGGTGTGAAGGACTTTCTGCTACCACACAAAGGTGCAGCACTGAGAGGCCAGCCCAGAACAGGGGACTGTGTGGCACCACACAGGCTAGATTCCTTAGTAAAACCATAGAGGCTTAGGAGAGTTTCATGATTTTAAAGCTGTGCATCCTGCAACTCTCCTGAAGAATTCCTAGCTTTTGACAGAAAGACTGCAGTCTAATTGTAGATGGGTCTAGTTGCTGAGGACAGACTTTCTAGGACCAAGTGGTAAAAGTGGATGTTGGGAACTATTTAGAACAGCCGTGGGCAAACTACGGCCCGCGGGCCGAATCCGGCCCGTTTGAAATGAATAAAACTAAAAAAAAAAAAAGACTGTACCCTTTTATGTAATGATGTTTACTTTGAATTTATATTAGTTCACACAAACACTCCATCCATGCTTTTGTTCCAGCCTTCCGGTCCAGTTTAAGAACCCATTGTGGCCCTCGAGTCAAAAAGTTTGCCCACCCCTGATTTAGAACTACACATGAGCTCAGGGCCTGTGATGGAGTAGCCAGTAGGGCAGGGTAGCAAGAGCCATCGAAAGAGACAAGTGGAAGACATGAAGGGGTGTCCAAGTAGAAAAGGCACACTTTAGGAACACCTAGACCTCTTCTGCTTAAGGAGTTTTCAGGGAGGGCCCCAGACATGGAGGACCCTAATCTTAAGGGGGAAATGCAGATCAGTTTTTCTTAATGGTGATCACCCTGGGAGAGGGTAGCAATCGTTCCACCAAGAAAAGGAAGGTGGTGGCCAGGGGGGTTGAGATCCAAGAACCTGAGGGACTTGTAAAGCACGGAAATGGAAACAGCCCCATACATTCCTAGAGAGAGAAGTGGGATGAAGTTTGTTAAGTGTCAGAATGATTTTCATGTAAGCTGACGATGACTTTTTGTGTTATTGAAGGTGATATTTCAAAACAAACAAGGTTAGAGATCCTTGAATATTGTCAATGAAGCCAGCCTACACTAGGAAAACCCGATTCACGACCAGAAGTATGCATCAGTGATCAGCCCAAGTATTGTGACCTCTTACCATTTGCCAAATTCAGAATTTTAAAACATTTAATAAACAGGACTGCTCTCAACACATTTATGATTTCATTTGTCTAGATCGGTGATTCTCAGCCCTGGCTCTCCATGAGTATCATCTAAACAGCTTGGGAAAATACAGAAGCTGTGGTACATTTACACCGTGGGATACTATGTAGCTGTAAAAAAGAAGGCTCTCTTACCATTTGAGAAGCATAGGGGGACCTGGGGAGCATTATGTTAAGTGAAATCAGCCAGTCAGAGGAAGACACGTGTCACATGATCTCACTCACAAAATAAGCTGAGGAACAAAATAGATCCAGAGAAGCATGGAACAGACTCTGAAATCTCAGAGGGAGGGTAGGGGTTGGAGGGTGGGTGGGTGGGAAGAGATTAACCAAAGAACTTGCATACATATACACACAACTCATGGGCATAGACAATAGTGTGGTAGAGGCCTAAGGCAGGTGGCAGGTGTGGGCTGGAAGGGGTCAATGGAAGAAAAGAGTTGACATATATAATACTTTCAACAATAAAGGTTTTTTTTAAAAAAAGGAAAATACAGTACTTGCCCCAGAAGTTCTGATTGAATGGTCCAGTGAAGGGTGCATATATCTGTATTTTTAAAGTTCCTTAGGGAATTCTAGTGTGCAGCTAAGGTTGAAAACCATCGATATTTTGCTCATCTCTTAATTAGTCTCCCATGCTACAATTTTCCTGTGTACTTGGACATCAGAGGATCAGATAATAGGGATAATGCCAAATGATCTGCACATTCTACTCATTTTTCTTTTCCTTGACAGACAGGAAAAATATATTCCCAGCCTTTTTCATTGCTGTATTGGGGTCATGCACTGGCGCCTAGCCAATAGAGTGTAAAAAAAAGCACTGAAAGCTGTTCCCAGTCATGGTCCTTGAGAATATCCCAATGAGCCTCCTATTTCCCCCCTTACTATAGCTACGTGAGAGCAACTGGAAATTTCTTAAGTTCAAAGAATATACCTTAGTCATCGCTGCGTTCCCAAGAACTAGTCAAGTGTCTAACACATATAGCAGGTGTTCAATCAACATTTACAAAGTGATGCCAAATATATAATAAAAGAAAAATAAGTGGAGTTAGACATTGGAAACAAAGCTAAAGCTAATTGCTGCTGGCAATGCAGGACACAGGCCAATAAACAGGGAAAGCGTTCGACCAAGAAATAGAAAACTGTTTCCGAAAGGTCAGTGTGTCCTTTGGGAAAGTAACTGGCATTTCTCTTCAGAACAACTGGGATACGTTTATAATTATGGGGATGACCAACACTGTAATTTGTTGTGTTTGCTTAACATATCTTGTTTTCCAAAATATATTATTGCCTATTATTTAATTTGATCCAGGAAACAAGACAGAAATGGTTGGAGCAGGTATTATTGTTTTTTTTTGAGATAATGAAATGGAAGTCCAATGCGATTAAGTACTTGCTCAATGTCACACCTTAAGTAGCGGTAGGGTTAGGGTCCACTTTCCCATGGGCAGTAGGCTGCCTAATGCTCTGCACCACCTTATGCCTTAGATCTGTTACCTCTGTGTCTGCCACATGGGATTCTCAGTGATCAACTGTAAAAGTTTAAAAGAATAAAAGAGGCAAGTTCACCAGCATCTACTTCAGCTACACTGATTAGTCCGTTCCTTAGGCTCTAACTGTTGTTCTCGCAATGGCGAGGTCTCTGAGGTTTGTAGAAATTGCCAGATGGATGGAGAACTAAGAAAGCCAGACTTAGGATTCTGAGCAGCAGACTTAGAGCAAGACAGGAACCATTGTAGCTTCTAGGACTCCCTGACATGGATAATCAAAAACCAAGGGCTTTATTGTAGTAAGCCTGTAAATCAAAGAGGCTAAGCTGAAAATTCCATGAGGCTAGATTTATCATGTAGAAGGCCAGCTGGGCAGCATCTCTAACAGGTCAATGGAGGAGGTGAGATCATGTTGAGAACAAATAAGACAAGGTTATGTGTTCAGTATTTATGTCTCACAAACGATTTCCATGACAGGCTACCTCATGAAGACAGAGGGCTCTGGTCACCTCAGGCCCCTAATGGAGGAACAATTCAGAGCCTGTTTCTGACCAGTGCCTTCTCTTTCATTTAAAAATCAGCAGAGCTGCATTCCAAGTGTTTCTGTTTTTTCCTCTCCAAGGCTGACTCTACATTGGTTTAGTACATAGTACATTAAACTTAAATAAATACTACAAAAGTGACACTGTCTGCCTGTGAAAACTGCCTAAGTTTTAAAATTTTTATACAATTTAGTAAGTAAAACATATATATATATATATATTAGAGGCCCTATGCATGAAATTCATGCAAGGGTAAGCCTTCTTTTCCTTGGCTGTCAGAACCAGCTTCCCTCTGGCACCTGGGACCTGGGCTTCCCTCGCAGCCCCGGCTGGAAAGATGTCCGCTCTAATTAGCATATTATGCCATATATATACTAGAGTCCTGTTGCAGGAAGATTCCTGCAAGAATAGGGCTTCCTGAGACCCCAGCGAAACAGAGAAGGGAGCGAAGCCCACTCCCCACTGAGGCAGCTTCGCTCCCTTCTCCGCTGCCTCGCTCCCTCCCTTCGCCGCTTAGCCCTCGGCTCCCTCCCTTCTCTGCCACCTGGCTCTCTCCCTTCCCCGCCACTTTGCTCCCTCGCCAGGTCACGGATCCAAGCCCGGATCCCCCGGGCAGCATCAGGCACTGCTGGCCTCGCCTTGCCGGGTCAGGAGTCCGGGGCCTGGGTCCTGGAGGCAGTGTCATGCGATGCCGGCCCTGCCTGCAGTATGCAAATTAGCTGTCAATCTTTGTTGGAGGTTAATTTGCATATCACACTGATTAGCCTATGGGAGGTGTAGCAAAGGTATGGTCAATTACCATGTTTGTCTATTATTAGATAGGATGCCCAATATGCAAATTGTCCCCATGGGAGTTTGGGAGACCAATCGTTTGCTATGATGCCCTGTGGAACAAAGAAAGGCCCCTGCTGGGAGCTGGCAGTGGGGAAGGGTGTCCCCAGCCGGCAGCCGGAAGGAAGGCCCTGATCACCAGCCAGGCCTAGGGACCCTAACCCATGCACGAATTTCATGTACCAGGCCTCTAATTATAATAATAATATTAGGTGTTATGTATTAAAGAACTAATATGTGCCAACTAAATTTTATTTATTACAATCTTATTTACCTATATCATGTGTTTAATAGGCCACTTTGGGCTGGCCTGGCACCTGAATATCAGGGGTTACATTGTTCCTATGGGGAAATGGATCCAAAGTGACTTACAAGTACATTTTGGGGACTCTTCCATTCATAAATTTAGGACACCCTGTATCGCTATGACAAAAGTATACATTTATTTTCAGCTTAATGAAAACTTAAGGGTATGATCACTATATGAATACTGCTCATAGTTAAGAAAATTAAAGATTCCATGGGCTTTTATCACTCACATGAGGGTAATGTGCTTTTTCTAAGACCTATAAAATTGAGATGTTATTAAAGAGCTTTATCACCAGCAGCACTTCCATAAACTACTCTCTCCTTAGCAAGCACTTTCCTATGGAATCTAACTGGGTGAGCCTTCAATTCTTGCTCCTGGCTTTGAAGGAAAAAAAAATAATGCAAATGTCTCCAGGCTACACAGAACATACTCCTGCCTGGCTTGGTCCTGAGTGTTTGCAATTCTCTTCACAAGGCCAAGGTACCAAGGTGGGACAATGGGGAAAGAAGAAGAGATCAGGGCGTGACCCGACTTCTCAAATGCTCTAATGAATTGAGTCACACGCACTTATTGAATCCCTGCTATATCATCTACATGGTGCTTTGGAAAAAGGAGCTACCAAGTCTCTGTGCAATATATTAAGTGGGCAGAGCTCTGCATGCCTGACAATGAGTTGATGCTCTAAAATACATGTAAATCTGCTTTCCCTAAAGCCAGTATCACTTCCCATGTGCCTTTCACAATGTGAGTTTTTTGCTGAGCCGAATGATGCTAGTGATATAAAGTACAATATTTTTCTACGATGTGTGCCCTAAACTCAAGCCAAACACTTCTCTAGTTTCCCATTTTGAAAAATGGCCACGTCCAACTCACTGAGGGATTGTTTGTCAGCCCCACATTTTCTAAGACATGTTCTGCATAGTTTCCACCTGACATGCTGTCTCTTAACCCCTGTGTAAAATGTGACTCTGTTCTGCTTGGTTTGAGGATTGGATTCATGAGCCAAGTCTCAATTCGAATATTTCCTAGTTGAGTTATTAGGAAATATAAATAAGCAGAATTCTGTCACCTTTTGCTCTTGTGTGCTTTTATGTTGCATTGTCTTGATTCACTATGGTTTGTGATCATTTTGTCTTTGCATTGCGTGCAACAAAGCACACACAGCTGTGGGATGTGCTGCCTGCAACATCAGTGTCTTAACCCACTTGGGCTACTTAACAAAAATACCATAAACTGGGTGGCTTACAAGCAACAACAATTTATTTCTCACCATTCTGTAGGCTGGGAAGTCCAAGATCATGGAGTGGCAGATTTTGGTGTCTGGTGAGGACCACTTTCTCATAAGTGGCCATCTTCTTGTCCTGTCCTCACATGGCAGAAAGGAACAAGGGGTCTCACTGGGGTCTCTTTTATAAGGACACTAATCCCACTCATGAGGGTCCATGACCTACTCCCCCACCTCCTAATATCATCACATTGGGAATTAGATTTCTGCATGTGCATTTTGTGAGAAGACAAATATTCATTCCATTGCAATCAATTATCCAGGTGAGAGGAAAATATAGGCTCTCTTAGGTAAGATACAGGGCTAGAGTATCTAAGAGTATACAGATTCACTTAACTGAAGCAGTGAGGTTATGGTAGGACCAAATGAGGAAGGAGTCTGCCACAGCATGACTGAAAAATATCAAGACAGGGAATTGATTTTAGATTTTTTAAAAAGTATTATGGCTTCTTTTTTTTAATATATTTTATTGATTTTTTACAGAGAGGAAGGGAGAGTTAGAAACACCGATGAGAGAGAAACATCGATCAGCTGCCTCCTGCACACTCCCTACTGGGGATGTGCCCGCAACCAAGGTCCCTGCCCTTGATCGGAATCAAACCTGGGACCTTTCAGTCTGCAGGCCGACGCTCTATCCACTGAGCCAAACCAGTTAGGGCTGATTTTAGATTTTAATAATGAGCCTGAGGAAGTAGAAATGTGATACTAAAATGGGCAATGGATTTACTATAAGACTTTAAGAATGGGACTGGAATGATGAGAATGGTGTTCACCCAAGCAACAAGTTTTGCTGAAGCATGAACCATTTGGTAGAAAGGTAGCAAAAGGTCACATGTAACTTATAATTCAGTCTTATCAGATGAGACTTGCACACATGTTCAAACTGGTGAATCAGATCATCTGAAAAGAATAAATAGAATAAAACATCCTATATGTTGTAGAATTGTGCACCTGAAATGTGTATAGTTTTGTTAAGCAGTGTCACCCCAATAAATTCAATAAAAAGGAAAAAAAATCAGGAAGTGAAACTCTTCTGGCTGGTATATATTGAATAAATTAAATTAAAGCAGAAAAAGATTAGATGCCAGATGCTATGTGAAGTAAAAAGGACTTAAATTAAGATGGAGGCTTTGGAAAAAGACAAAGGAGCAAGGAGAAAAATGTTATGATGAATTGGAAGCAGGAACAAAGAGAAAGAGAATTCTAAGAGTTCCCAGAGATTTCATGTGAGTGAGCCTCATGGAAATCAGTGAAAGCCATACTGTGAGAAAAGGGGCAAAATGTAGAAATGCAGGAAGCAGGGTTTATGAAATAATTAGCCCATATTATGTCAAGTAGCATCAAGTTATTCAGACAAAGATGCCTTATGGTAGTGAGTATTTGTTGACACGATGCAACCCAAGAGAGACCTACAGTGAGACCAAGCCTGTGTAAACAGAATCCAGCTGTCTGTACAAATAGTGTTTCTGGAGTTCAGAGTAAGGAAAAGTCATTAGAAATCAGAACAATCATAAACTTTCTAGGAAGATGTGGGATGAAGCTTGACCTTCAAAGATGAATATGAATTGAACAGGTAGAAGGAGTTGGAAAAAATAGTAAAATTGCAGCTGCTGATAACTCTTCTCAGACACTAGAATGCAGAAGAAAATATCATGAATGTTATGAACAGAGGCATTTAACCAATTAAAAATCTGAAACAATAAAAAAATTTCAAATCAAGGAGAAATTATAAGAACAATGATGCAGAAATGGTAAAACATATGAACTGTCAATGATTTGTAGACCAGTTTTTCAGGTGAAAAGGTTCTAAGCAAAGGAAAGGAATACAAAATTCCAGGGATACTTTGGCACCAAGTTGTATTAATGGCAGACAGCAATTTGGCAGTGGCTAAGGCTCTGGGGATTTTTGAAAGGGTTGTGAAACAGCAAGCACTTTGTTGGAGAAGGTCAATAGGAAAGTCACTTGGAAGGGACATAGTTGTGGTTGAATGGAAAAAAAGCAGACCTTGGCATCCTCAGATCTAGGTTCAAATTCTGACCTGCAAAGTATTTGATGTGTGACTTTGAGTGTTCTCCACATTAACCCTTCTCAGCCTCAATCTTTTTCTTAGCTAAAAGGTCAGATAATATGTATGTACTTCTTGAGGTGTGGGAAGAAATTCCTGGCACAAAGCATGCATGTGATAGTGAATTAAAAGGATGGATTGGAGGTGAGAGCCTCGAAGCAGAGATCCCTTATGTAAGTTTTTTCAATAATCTATGTGTAATTCTAGGTTGTTATTTCGCCAGGAGGGAAAAATAGGGATAGATGGGAGAGGTGTTCTGAAGGGAAAAAGGTGACAGAAATTGGCAATCTATTGGATTGAGGAAAGGAAGTATGGACTTGCAGCCATAGTTGGTTTTATGTGCCTGGCTGGACTGATATTGTCTCATGTCAGAAATCACAGTATCCAAGCAAGTTGAAATATAATGAATGTGGCTTTAGGCTGACATGTGAGACACTGGAAAGAGCATAATTTTCCATATTTCAAAGTTCAGTTTAACCTCCAGAATCATTTTCAAAAAATGACAGCCCTCTTGTTTGACTTTCCCGTCAGTGATTTAGACGCCATCATTCCTTTTCCTAAACTGACCGGGAGAGGAGCTAAACGCAGAGCAGAGAAATAATTTCTAATATGTTTTTATTGCCTTCAGAGAAGAAGGGAGAGGTAGAGAGAGACAGAAACATCAATGATGAGAGGCAATCATTTGATTGGCTGCCTCCTGCACGCCCCACACTGGGGATCGGGCCCACAACCCGGCATGTGCCCTGACCTGGAATCGAACCCCTTGATGCTCAGTCACTGAAGCCACACTGGCTGGGCGAGAAATAAGTTTTTCCAAGGCTGATAGAAGTCCTTTTACTCTCGCTGCTATAGAAAAGCAACTTCAATTGCTTTGTGACCTTTGGTAACAGTTGCTCTGCCTTCTGGGAATCAAGATTGATTTTCCACATCAGCGTAGATGGAAGCCAATTGCCCAAGATCTGAGATTGATGATCTATCAAAATGCAGCAGCTTTTCTGCAGAAAGAGTCTGTGACAAAGCATCTCAGGTGCTAATAAAATGGTTGCTTATCCCCTGACCCTGAGATAAGAGTGCAAAGGGGTTCCCTTTGTGAACACTGGGAAGTAATGATGAAACTCGGTTTTATATGGCAGCCTCCTGTCAAAGAGTTCATAGCCTTTATTAGCAGTGTCTCCTTACTCCATACCCTCTCAGGGACTCCTTAGAAAGTGATTATCTCTCAACCAAAGACTGAGTTAGGGAGCACGGCCAAAATCTTGCGGAGCGACAGTGTCAAGGACAGACTGACCATTCTTGGTGCATTTATACTGAGTCTGAAACATTTGTGACATCACAGCTTGAAGAGTACTCTGAAGCTCACAGTTGCATTCACATACATGCTTTCAGAGTTCACAGTGGGGTTTGGTACCCAAATTCTAACATGGACCCCATCTCTGTCTGGAGTCCTAACCCCAAAGAGCTGTATGCACAAACAATTGCCAAACAGAAAGGAAACTACCATTTAATTAACAACCTCTGAGCTGGAGCACATGATCCAGACCAGCAAGTCTGGAGATTGCTCTTCCTCCTCCTGAATTCAAGATAGTTAGGTTTGCAGAGAATGTCTACTGTGAGGTACTTGCCCAGTTTGAAGCAGGAATAGAGGTAGCTCTGCTTGGGTCTTCCCAGAAAAACAATCTACAAGTTTGGATTTTTAAAGCATTTCATTAAGTTTAATGTGGATTTGAATTTTAAGTATATGTAATCTGAAACTTTCATGTCTCTGAACTAGCACAGCATTTTTATTTACTTTTTTAATTTAAATTCTTTAATGTTTAAAGTATTACATATGTTTCCTTTTTCTCCCCTTAGCCTCTCCCCGCCCGCCCCCACTCCCAGCACATCCCCACAGCTCCCTCCACCCCCATCTGTGTCCATTGGTTATGTTCATATGTATGCATACAAGTCCTTTGGTTTATCTCTTATCCCCTCCCTCCCTTCAGCCTCCCACACCTTCCCTCATAGGTTGGATATAATGAACAACATAAACTGATGAACAAAGATAGAACCAGAGTCATAGAAGCATTGAACAGCCTGTTGAACTAGCACAGCATTTTGATCATTCATATAATGACACGTCTTATTTACACTTTGAAGTGAAACCTATTAATTCCTTCTCAGTGCTCTTGTAAGGGATGGACCTAGGAAAAAGCAGAGATCCTTTTGGGGGCTAATGTGACTATGAAGTGGGCTGATGAGAAATGCAAATTATAATGTCCTAAAGCACAAATAAACAAATGGCTTACCCTAAAACAACATCACCATTCAAGAGCTCTAATCCCTCTGGCCCCAGGCAGGTGTGGTACACAAGTACCTGCACATCACAGTATGGAAACTGACCAACCCATGGCTTGGAGCAGAGTCCAGCCTGTGGGGGAGGGAGCTGGAGAGTGCCAGGCTGTGAGTAAGTGGGTGTAGTTCAGGGCAGAGCTCCAATCTCAAGAATGAATTGGAGAGCCAGTCAGCAAACCAAGGCTTAAGCAACAATAGTTTGACCATGGTAGGGATGGGAGGGGAGGTTAAGAATGGCCAGTAAAGCTGTTCTGAGGGCTCATCCTAGGGACAGTGGCAGCAAGATTGACTTTGATGGTGGGTCTGAGCTTTCAGATTCACACTTAGACCAGATTAGCTCTAAAAAGAAAAAGCCAGGGGAAAGCGAGGAGGACAACCCCATTAATCACATACTGTGCAGAATTAGTGGTATTTATGTGGGTGGGAAGTTGCCACCAAAGCTGAAACCTAGTTCCCCACTGGAATTCAGGAACATCTGGTCATTTTGGAGAAAGTAGTGGAAAAGGACTATTAGGAACTTATTTGTATCAGGAGCCAAGGAATGTGGGAGCAAGCTCATCCTATAAACACCTTGGACAGAGTTAGATGGGGGATAGGGATTCTGCTTTCAGCATATTTTCTGTCATCTGGATTTGCCTCCCGTCCTTGTCCTTCTGAGGACTCTGTCTGAAAGGATAAGTCCGCAGTGAAATGTCAGAGGATGGTTTTAGGGGCCATTCTGTAAGAGGGAAGCCAATGAAACGCCACTTTATACCACTGACTGAGCACAGCCTGTGGCCCTGCTCCCCTCTGGCCTTCCACATGCTGCTGCTAGAGTTCTCTTTCTAGAACAGTGCTTCTCAGAGTGTGGTTTCCAAAATACCTCCATACGAATAACTAACTGGTTGCTTGTTAAAAATCTCTCCCATGGCCAGACCTCAAACAGGGCCTATCGCCCAGGAACATCATGAACACCCTGAGAATTGCCATTGGTAACAACTGTTATGTGATTCGTGTGCACTAAGGTTTCGAACCATGATTGCGGTAACATGGCACTTTCATGCGGAAAACTTTAAATGGTGTGCAGCTGCACAAAACACATTCTAACTGGTGGACACGGCTTTCCAAGCAGCTCACAATTGGATGTGTTCACAGGCCTGCTTGTCCTTGGCCTCGCAGCGGGCAGTGCTCAGCCACACTGAGAAACTGCCTCTCTCTGGACACACTCTCTTTGTAATGCCTCTGTGGGTTGTGGTTCCTTCTGACCAGCAATTTTTTTTTTTTTTTTTGCTTTCTTACAGAACTTCTACTAATTTTTTTTAATATTTATCTTTTTAAATCGATTTTAGAGAGAGGAAGATTTATGGAAAGAGAGAAACATTGGTGTAAGAGCGAAACATTGATCAGCTGCCTACAGGGCATGTGCTATGGCTGAGAATTGAACTGACAACCTTTTAGTGCACAGACCATGCTCAACTAACTGAGCCACACCAGCCAGGGTTCTCCTAATACTTCTTAAAGACAAATTCCCATATTATCACCCTCTCTATGAGTTTTCTTAACCACCAGAAGGAAAATTAGTCCTCATTCTTCCCTGCAATGATGCTTCATTTTATGTGTCCACTTGGCTTTGTTCAAACTAGACTAGATATTTCTGTGAAGGTTTCTGTGGCTGTGATTAACATTTACAATCAGCTGACTTTAAATAAAACAGATTGCCCTCATCTAATCAGTTGAAGAACTTAAGAACAGACTGAGGTTTCTCAAAATAGAAGGAATTCTGCCTCAAGACTGCAACATAGAAACCCTGCCTTAATTTCCAGCCTTTAGGCCCACTTTACAGATTTCAGACTCAAGACTGCAAAGTCACCCTTACCCGAATTTCCAGCCTGCTGGTCTGTCCTATGGATTTCAAACTTGCCAAATCCCCATGATTGCATTAGCCAATTCCTTAAAACAAATCTCAATCTCTCTCAGTAGATAGATAGATAATGATAGATGATAGATAGATAGATAGATAGATAGATAGATAGATAGATAGATAGATAGATAAATAGATATCCTAGTGGATTATCTCTGGAGAACTCCAAATAATACACCTGACTATGATACCACCACTTTTATTTATCTTAGAGGTAAGATGATGGACAACTTACTAGGGGCGGGGGCGGGGGGGGGAGGGGAAGGGCTCTAAGTTAGTCACAGCATCTGCCTTGTTTCTGGAGTGAAGATCAGCGAGGAAGGGAAATATAGGTGTGCAAGGGTATGTCTTCTCTTCCCTAGCACCATTCCCAAACACCTCTAGGTTAAAAGAGAAAGATTGCTTTCTCTGCAAACACAAGCAATCCCTCTGGATTTCTCCAAGCACGATGCAACCCGCTTGTTGGTCCTGCATAACTATTGCTTAGCTCTCTTAACTGTCCTTCCAGTACATAAGCTTCAATGAACAGTCCCTGTACCTGATGTCTCTTTATACTGACCTCCCACAATCCCAGAGCCCGGCTCAGGGACCTGGTGTTTTGTAGTATTTCATTACTCTTGAAATACAGACTGAAACACTGTTTTCCTTTCAGGAGGCTTCTCCCAGGCCCCATTTAGACCCTTGCATTGTCCCTGAATGACTTTGTGCCCCTTCTCACCTACAGGGAGAGTTCAGCTGTGTCAGAGGCTGTTGGTTTTCAGTGTTGCACAGAAGAATGTCTCTTGAACAAGGTGAACTTAATTTCAGAGTATTGTCAGTGCTCCGTCTCTCCCTCATAAATACAAGCTGACAGATTGATCTTACCTTTGATTGTGAAGTCAGAGTGGAGACCTGTGTTTTAACCTTTTGTTTAGAACGTGGATCATTTCAGAATGAAAGGTCTATACTTCCCAAGTGGCATTTTAATCAGAAATGATGTGAAATGAATGTGAATTTCATTCTTCTGTTGAGAATCCTCTAACTAGCTGCTGTGCACAATAATATATTCTACCTCCTAGTACTTTATACTGTATGAAGCTCTTTCATATACAGTAATGAGTACTCAATAAACATTGGCTACTATTTTCTTTAATCCTGACAACAAACTTGGAAGGTGGTTATTAATATTAAATTGTCAAGTCAGCTCAGAGAGGTAAGGAGGTTGTTCAAGGTTACAAAGCTAGTAATTCAAGGATATATAGTAATTCAAGGATATCTATCTATTACATATATATATATATATATATATATATATATATATATATATATATATATATATTACTGACTGCTTATTATATGCTAAGCAATCACTAAGAACTTTGCATGCATATTTTTTAATTCTTGCAATAACCTGTGAAGTAGATACTATAATCATTCCCATTTTATATCTGCAGAAATTAATGAATAAAGAAGGTAAGAAA
Organism: Myotis daubentonii; assembly: GCF_963259705.1. Classification (NCBI taxonomy): domain Eukaryota; kingdom Metazoa; phylum Chordata; class Mammalia; order Chiroptera; family Vespertilionidae; genus Myotis; species Myotis daubentonii. The sequence goes on along the minus strand of NC_081848.1, from coordinate 10,601,653 downwards.
CTTGCCAAAAGTTGCACAGCTAGTGAGTAGTGGAGCCAGATTTCAACCCCAGGTCCATCAGAGCCCACAAGCTAAACTGCTACCCTGTACTTGCTTTGTACCTATATAAGCATGCGTGCACGTTTGCATATGAATGCTTGTATGTGCACACTATACTTTACCAAGCTTTGAAAAGCAGTAAAACAGCTCATGAAGTAAGTAGAGGTGCAGCCAGAAGCTGAGTAGGCCTGGAACTCTTCGGACACCATGGCTGCCTCCCTCAGGGTGTGTGGCTCTGCATCAACACCAGTTTCCAGTTAGCTCTGATGACTGGGGCCAGGGAGGACACAGGTCACTGAAATCCAAGAATAATGTGTAAAATACATTTTCTGCAATGCCCTGTGTTAAAATACCCTGCTGGAACTGTTCAAAGAAGTCCTGGAGATGTGTCTGAGTTCACTTCCTTTCCCTTGCTGTCCTTCCTGGAATAGAGGTTCTAACCAACTCCCAATGACCAGGGCTGGAAAATGGAGAAGGCTGGGGGGAGAGTGCTAGGGGAGGCAGGACATGTAAGGGTGTCCACAGAGACTGAATAACTGGGGAACCTTTGTCTTCATTATATAAGTTGATAACAATCTAACAGAAAAATGAAAGGAATTGGGGTGGGGGGGGGGCGAGGACAGGTGTGCTTGTCAATGGGCGCCAGTGAGGTTTAATTGATGGAGGATAGGAATCGGCACTTTATCCATGTTGACAGCAATTTTGTTGAAGAGATGACTGACCGAAACAATTAGGAATTGTTGTACCTCAGCTGACCTTTTGAATATACATCACACCTTGACTTCAATGAACGATTCCTGGAACCCGTATCTCCCAGTCACCTGAAAGTGATTAGAAACAACAGGAACTGTTCGAAGGAACCTTGTCAACCTTTGACTGTCTAGCATGCAGTCCTCTACCCCTGTGCACCCGCGTCTCTCTTAGGAATTCCACACTCTGAAGGCTTGGCGTGAACAAGTGCGCATCACTCCAAAGGGAGCCAGGGAGTCCCTGAGCTCTCGGTAGAGCCGCTGAGTCAGCAGCAGGCACATGTCTTAAGTTCAGTCAGACTCACTCTCCTGTCACCGTGAGTCTGAAGTGAAGCACATGGGGCCTCACAGGAGACTGGAGGTCATCTCAGCAGCAGCAGATCCGCTCTCTCCTCTCAATCTCTGGAGCACAGTGGCGTCCACTCATGTTCTCACTCTGGGTTTCTAGCCTCTGCTTAGCTCTGTGAGTCCCAGTGACCCTCCCAACATAGTCCCTTTCTGGGTGAAAATTGCCAGATGTTTTCTGTAGATTGCAATTAAAAATTCCAACTGATAAAAAAAACTGTGCGAATCACTTAAAATGAAAGAGCAGCGAGAAAGAATGGCTATCCATTTAACCCTTACCAGTACCACAGCCCGAAAAACCACAACACAGCCTAGAGCCCTGTATTATTTTTACCTGCTACAGCCACTCTGTCAGGCACCATCTACTGCAATTCCTCTACCATTTGCCTCACAGAGAAACAGCAGAGGCTCAGCTCGAGAGTCCGAGAGGATGGTTTCCATTGCTAGAAATCCATATTGCTTCCTGACTCAAAAATTGGAAAATGTTTATTTGCAGTTTAAATGACTACAGTTTAACAGAAAAGACTTGTCACAGAAATCTTCTGCAAGCTGGTCTCAATGATGACCTCCCACAAGCAATCCCTGTAAGGTTTAATGAGTGATTTGCATTAGGGCAAGCTGAAGTGCAGATTTTTTTCAGAGGCAAACACTCCCACCAGTCCTCTGGGACCTACATAACCAGACTGCAAGTATTAGAAGAATCACTCTTGTTAAATAGATAACACTTTCATAGGCCATCTGGGAACCAGGTAATTGTAACAATATCTCTGGGCTAAATTCCAATCATTGCTGCTGCAAATCAGAAGGAATGGAAAAGACATCTTCAGTTTTTTAGAACTGCATTATCTTTAATACAGTCCAGGAAGAGGAAAGAGATAGTTAAGATCACAGCTAAATTTTTACCACTGATTTCGTTTCAATTTCACTAAATGAAATTATGTATTAAAAAATAATAAGCTAATGTCTTGGGCCTCTTCTTTCTCTCAACTTCCCCTTTCAGCTGACTGAATCACTGGACTCAGAAAACAAAGGCAGCGATTGTGTATAGTTGTTTGTGTGGCCGGACCAAGGTCACAGTGGCATGGAGAAGGGGAGGAGGAAAGCAACAGGAAGTGTGAAAGGTCAAGCTCAGAGCAAGAAATGGGGTTCAAAGACGGGATGGGCCACTTATCAATTTATTGCCTCTCATCTCTAAACCTGCCATTTACCACCTGCTGGTATAAATGAAAGCGACCCTTCTTAATCATTTCCCCTTGCAGAGAGCATGAATTAGACATTGCAGGTGGAGGGAGGGGGGTGGGAGGGTATTGCAGGAGGAAGAGCTTCTCTTTCTGCTTCTGAAGGCTGCTGTTTGGTTTCTTGCTTGCTTCTATCACGTTTGTGTGAGGAAAAGCCTGCGGCACTCTTCCCCGGCCACTTTCCTGGAACTCTCACTCTCTGGCAAGTTTGCAGGCCCTGACCCTTCCCAGGGGATCATCTCTCTGCGGACCTCTCAACGTGGGCAACGTGCACCCCAGGCCTCATGGTGCCCTGATAGTGAGTGGGCTCCACCCTGGACTCCCTCTGTTTGCCGATCCCCAGCACCATCCAGCCACACCCCAGAGAGTGTCTCCTGCTTGTCGGGTCCTGGAGCAACAGAGAGAACTTGTTCTCCATCCAGTAGAGGGAAACCAGGCCTCAACCTCCAATGAGGTCTACATCCCAACGGTAGGCAAGGGGACTCTCTTTCAAGTGTGTGCCTTCTGTAGGTATTCTTTTTCAGTCCTAGGAGATTCTTTAAAGTTTTCTTTACATATTTATAGTTACTCCCCTATAACAGTAAATGATGCTTTATTTTCAGCTTTCCCTGTGTGGTTTCTGTCTCCAAACCTGATTGATAAAGAATTGGTAGAGGGAATAGTCCCACAAAGATGGAATTTGATGATTGGTTTGGTCATATCCTTATGCTGGAGTGCAGTGCTGAACTCTTTGACAGTGGGGAATAGGATACTAGTTATCCGCAGCATATGGCAGCGATGCGAACCTATGACACGCGTGTCAGAGGTGATACTCGAACTCATTTTTTGGTTAATTTTTCTTTGTTAAATGGCAATTAAATGTATAAAATAAATATCAAAAATATAAGTCTTTGTTTTACTATGGTTTCAAATATCAGAAAATTTCTATATGTGACACGGCACCAGAGTTAAGTTCGGGTTTTTCAAAATGCTGACACGCCGAGCTCAAAAGGTTCACCATCACTGGCATATGGTGTCATTATAATTAATTAAGCTATAACCCGTGTTTGATTTTGATAAAGTACCAACTGAAACAAGTGCCTTAGGAACCCAAGTGGTTACAGCACTTGATTTTTATGGAAATAATGATGACTACTAGGACAGTGACCTGGGAATATTTTTTTTTCTAATGCACTCGAGCATTTACAAAGAGAAAAACAACATCTTAGTTCCTTTAACTTTTAGTTTAAGTTGCTAAGAGCTTCCATGACAGGCTTGAATGGATCCCCCTTTTTCTTCTAGTCATGGAGTTAATATGGTTTAAAATAAAATGCACCATTTAATTATGTGGAATGCAGAATTACAACAATAGTTAAATTCACAGTTTTATCACATTTCTCAAGTGGAATTTTAGATATTTATTGGGAAAGAACACAATTATGAAATTTGGAATGGGACAATTGGTTGGGCTCATATAAAGCTGACAATCTTGACTCTCCATGTCATTCTGAGCCTCCCTCACCAAGGAAATTAGTTTTCTCTCCAGGGTCTGAGAACAACAACGTAACTTTGCTTGGGAAACCCTGTAACAACCTCATTTGGGGCAGAAGCCTTTAAAATGAATTATCATTCCCTTCAAGACAAACCACAAACATACTCTGTTGCCATTAGACCTATGGTCAAATTTCACCATGTACTAAGAGGCCAGAACACCCTATAACCCAGAAAAAAAATGGCTTGCATACCAAAATAATTGCAAAACTTTGCTATTACATACGAGCAGAAACCCCAGGGAAGATATAGAGAAGTGAATTCTAAGGGTGCTGGACCAAGTGTAGCACTTAGACACAAAGCCAAGGTGGAAATATTTACCATAAAGGGTAACATAGATACTATCACCAGTAATCAAAATGTTTTGACCCACAAGGATATTGGGCAATGGGTTAATTGATCATGGTGTCCCTAGGAATTAAATAGATTGGTAAACTTCCAGAGTATTTGTTGACTGATATAATAGAAAAAAAACCTCTGTATCTGGAGCCAAAAACCTGACTTGAGTTACCAAAGTGAAGAGTCATGGCCTCTCTGTGAGTTTTCAAACCTTAATCAATTCATAGGCCTAGAGCCCTTGAACTGAAAGAGAGGCCAAATTAATCTGAGGAAGGATCCTGTGCCACTATTACAAGTACCTACTGTAAACAGAACCCTATAAACAGGCATGTATTAGTGTGAGAGTGCACTGAAGAATGACCCTCTGGTCTTTGAGGGATTATTAGACAATAATTTTGAATTTATGTTAATTCCCAAGGACTCAAAATGTCATTATGGCCAAATAACCAAAGTGAGGGCTTATAATCAGCAAGTAATATATGAAGGCTTAGTTCAAATTTGACTTACAGTGGGCTCAATTGATCCTCAGCTTGGCTCTCTGACATAAGGAGAGGGCCATTATGGTAAGAATGACTAAGAGAAAGCCCCTGGAATATCCCCTCCCCATCATAATAGTAAACTAGAAGCAATACCTCATTCCTATAAAACTTCAGAAATTAATGTCACCTTCAAATATTTGAAAATATCAGAATTGGTGATACCTAGCACATTCCCATTTGATTAACCAGTTAGGCCTATGATGACATCAGATGGATATCACCAACAACTCAATTCCATGGTTCTTATGGCTATCATTTCCTTCAGAGTTCTCCAGCACCAGGAATATTACACCAGCCAATATTTTCTTTGACCAGATCTATCCTACATCAACACCAGTGACAGCTTTAATAACTTCCCTGCTTCAGGGGCTGTTTATTCTCCACCAACCACTCATGATGGGGTCCGCATTGCCAGCCATCCAGTCAATGATTGATCTCCAAAATGACATTCACAGTCTGCTTCTTAGAACCGCTTCTGATACTTAGATTGGGTTATCTGGCAACAGAAATTGAGATACTGGCTGGGTGGGGTAGCGTAGGGAGGGCCTTTCAGGAAAAATAACTTTAAGGAAGAAAGGAAGGAAGAATTTGGCAGAAGGAGAAGCTGATTCAGTTGTTTTGGAGCTGAGATGTCTTTCAGGGTGCCCCAACTTGAGCTGGGCCTTTGTCTCCCTACTTCAGCTTATTGTTGGCTGTGGAATGTCCTCTGGGAGTTGGGGTAACTTTGGACAAGGTGATTTTGGAGACTGAGAGCAAGTCCAGTAAGGGAAGCAGCTGCAAGCTATCAGGACGGATAGTGCCAGAAGTCAGGAACTGAGTGAATCAGATATAAAGCAGAGATCTGGGAGGGGCACCATAGTGCTTTCTACTCCCATAGCTGCTAAGTCATGTTCTACTGAATATGCTGCCAGCCTGGAACAAATCAGTAGGTTCAATGTCCTTAGTGAGTGAGATGAGTTTAGCTTGGAAAGGAGGGACTGAGAGTTTGCATCTTTCCAGAATAAAAATTTAACGAGGAAGAGTAATTTAATTTATTTCTTCCTGCTCCTGAAGTTTTGAATGAAAGAGAATTAAAAAGCAGGAAGATGGGAAGGAAAGTGGTTGGTTTATTGAGTGCTGGAATAGCAGGCCCTATCTTTGGCTCTCTGCCTTTTTGTAGATAAAACAAAAGGTGGAGATGAGTTTTGGCCTGCAGCTTGGTACACATGACATTCACATTAACTCAAGTTAGTTTATCCTGATATCAAACTTATTACAAGTCCATAGTAGTCAAAACAGCATGATACCTGCATAAAAACAGGCATATAGGTCAATGGAACAGAATAGAGAGCCCAGAAATAAACCATCTCTTTATGGTCAATTAATATTTGACAAAGAAAACAAGAATATAATATATTCAATAAATGATGCTGGGAAAATTGGACAGATACATGCAAAAAAAATGAAACTAGTCCACCTTCTTGCAACATACACAAGAATAAACTCAAAATGGATTAAAGACTTAAGTGTAAGTCACGAAACAATAAAAAAAATCCTAGAAGAAAACATAGGCAGTAAAATCTCAGACCTTTCTTGTAGCAATATCTTTTATGATATATCTCCTTGGGCAAGGGAAACATAAATAAATAAATAAATAAATAAATAAATAAATAAATAAATAAATAAATAAATAAATAAATGGCACAGCAAAGGAAACCATCAACAAAATGAAAAGACAACCCACTGAATTAGAGAACATATTCGTAGATATGTCTGATAAGGAATTAATTGCCAAAGTTCATAAAGACTTTATACAACTCAACACAAAGAAAACAATCAAATTTAAAAACGGGCAAAGGATCTGAATAGACACTTCCCCCAAAAGAACATACTAGTACAGATGGCCGATAGACATATGAAAAGATGCTCAATGTCACTAATCATCAGAGAGATGCAAATTAAAACCACAATGAGCTATCACCGCACACCTGTCAGAAGGGCTAGCATCAATATATAAACAAACAACATGTGTTGACTAGGACGTGGAGAAAAGAGAATCCTCTTGCACTGCTGGTTGGAATGCAGACTGGTAGAGCCTCTATGGAAAACAGTATGGAGTTCCTAAAAAAATTAAAAGGTGTAACTGCCTTATGACCCAGCAATTCCACTTCTGGGAATATATCTGAAGAAATCAAAAACACCAATTCCAAAGAAGATATGCACCCCTGTGTTCATTGTAGTGCTGTACACAATAGCCAAGATTTGGAAGCAGCCTACCCATTGGTAGATGAGTGAATAGAACACTGTGGTACATTTCCACAATGGAATACTGCTTGACTATAAAAAAAAAAAGGTAAATATTATCTTTTGTGGTAAGTAGTCATGTCCTAGGCCGGTATTTTCACTGACAAGGTCAATTTTTACCTTAACTGAGCCTATTGTCTTTTTGCATCTAACATAACATCCCTATGAAATGTCAGAGTCACTTGTAACTTCCCTTTTCCCCCAACCCCTAAGGCACAAACAAATGTGCTGGGCACCAGGACTAAGACTATAAATTCCTCATTGTTACTGTTATCATGTTAATTGTTGACTGTTAACTATCCTGCACTCACCTAAGTAATGTGTCTATTGTTTTACTTTTTATCCAATCCCAGAGGTTTCCCCACTTTGCTTTCTCCTGCCTCTCTAATCTATTACCAATGGGTTTCATGCAACCCACTTAGGTCTCTTCCTTTGATGTAAGATATAAAACAAGGTGAAAAACCACTATTCTCTGGAGCATTATCCCAGTCTGTTGAGATTCTGCTTCCAAGCAATCATCGACAGTTTGGCTCAAATAAACTCACAATTTTTTTTTTTAAAAAGAACCTTAATAGAGACAGCTATATAACTAATGGTCATTAGTGTCCATAGTAGGGGCTCATTTAAAGAAAAAAAGATTTGGTGACCTGAGTGAGTGAAGGAAATGTCATATGTCAAGGTCAGCTAATAAGTATATTCTGAGGAGGATATTGAAGATTAATTTCTTACCATTTGTCTTTTGAAGGAGTGCTTCATTATTCACCCTGGGTGAACTCGTTATCTGTTGCCCCACACAGGATGGCACATTTTAGACAGACATGAGGGACAGCGAGGCCCCGATCCCTGTTCCCAAGCTCTAGGGCAGGGCACAATGCCAGAGGTTGAATTCCAGTTTGGCTCCAGAAACCTCTATTTCTCAGAGCTCCCGCCACCTGTTCTGACATCCTTTATTCACGTGCTACCCAGGCTCTTCCTACAGTGGTGTCACCCTGACCTGGCCTCCCTGATCACCCTCAGAGGTGGGGTGGATAGAGATGGCGGAGCAGGAATGTGGGAGACAATTTATGCCAAATCAGGCAGAAGACACTAAAAAACCTAACCGTGGGGTCCTTCACTTAACACATTCGAAAGTTTATTGGAAAATGTGACTCGAAGTGAAACAACAGGTAACAAAGCCAATTGTAACACAGGCTAATTGATATAAATACGGGTTAAGTTTCTACCACATGTTTCTGGTCACAAAATCATTGCCAAACTTCTAAATAAAGAGCCGAAATACCTCTAATTTTAAACAGTGAAATGTGAGCTATCCCTGCACTTAAAAACAATGAATAAAAACAAGATAATTATTTTCCATCCCCCTTATTCCAGTTCAGGATCATGGGTAGCCATAACCACTCCCCACATCTCAGGGTGCAAGATGGGACCAACCCTGGACAGGACACAGGAGCCCTTCCATCCAAGGGCCATTCACACCTCCCCACACTCACTCAGATTGGGACAAGTTAGATTATGGGACAAGCTAGTTTCCCCGACTGGCTCTCCTTTGGGATTTGGGAAGAAACCAGAACACCTGGAGAAACACCTGGGAGAACGTCTGAACTCTACACAGACAGTGACCCCCAAAGGGAATCCATTTTTTTCTCATCAGTGTTATAGTGAAACAAAGTTAAATAACATACCATTATTTGAGGACTTGCTCTATTAAATTTGTGGGCTCTACTAAGGTGTATTGCTACCAATTGTAAGCCCATTGTTCAAGACTTTTTTAGTAGTAATTTCCAAGTTGCATCCAGCAGGAAACTCAGATATAGGTTATTTACTGAGTCAACTTTAAGTAATGTTCTTTTGATTTAGTCTGGGAGTCCATGATTTTAAGACATGCTTTGGCACAAAACTTAAAGGCTTTGTCCAATTAAGTACAATGCTCAAAGCATAAATTTGAAAAATGTGAAAAAATGTTAGCATTTATTGCTATTTTAAAATCCCCATTCTTTCTACTATGTGATTACCTGCAAACCAATTAGGCTGTGGTTTGTGTTGTTACATTCTCTTTTACACTACTGCACAGAATGATATAATTCTGTGAGTCATCCTGGAAAGTAGGGAGTAAACAATATGCCAATAGCAAGAAATAAATTCAAAAGGAGCCAGCAGAAATACAGGTAAATGCTCAGATCTTTTTCTCCTTATCTCTTCTTTCACCTCATCTCAGTTGAATGAAGTTGGCGCAGGGGGTGGGGGGAATTCCTGAATTCTAAATCTTTCTTTCCAAAAGGAAAGAATATGGAATTGTCCAAAACAGTAGTGAAATATCTGTGACCAGAGTTGTTTAAGCACAGACTGGAGTTATTGGTAAAGATGCTAATTTGACACAAATGTGGAGGTTCAGCTGAGGATTGGAACCAGTAATTGAAAAGTGATTGGAAATTCAGGAAGTATTCTTTTCTTCATATTGCATCTCTGTTTTCTGTTGCACATCTGCTTCATATTTCTGATTTTGCAGGTTGGCTCCCAGAACAGGGTAGATGAACCATCACTTCCAAGATTGTCAACTCTATTCAAGAAATCAGTCCAGACTGGGATTGCAATAACTTCATTCACATTCTTTGTTGTGGATGGGGGACTTTGATTGGCCCAGCTGGTTGCCTAAGTCCAATCAGTATCAGTTTGGTGAGGAATCACCCAGCTACTTGGGGTCCTACTTAGGTTGGATAACAAATTATAGACAGAAGGAGAAATTTCATTGGGCTGGGAAGACAACCCCAAATCATCTACTATAAGGCTGGGTAAGCACTTGGTAAGAATATTTGTGAGAATCAAGCATCAGATATGGTTTTCAACTAAATAACTTTTCAGGCACCCTCTGATGTGACCATTCTAAGAATATGATTGACAAGGAAATATGAAGGAAATGCAAGAGCAGGGACAGCACTTGGATTGTGCCTACCTTAGTGACATTTTGAAGATTAGATGTTTTAGTAAGAACTTTGAAGATGAAAGGGAATAAAAGTGGAATTAAGTCATTACTACAAATTTCTGGGAAAACAGGTTGAGAGATGCATTAGTCTCAGAACTCTAATGATGTAATGACATTCACTGATGAATTGCCTTAGCTGTGATTTACCGGAGTCATCTTGACCTCAGAGAAAACTTACTAGAAGGCCCAAGAAACAAGAGTTCTGAAAGGCAAGGAAACTAGGATTTTAGGATTACCAAAGAATCCTGAGATTAGTTTTCCATACTCATTCAACACATATATCAAGTGTCAGCCTTCAAAAATGGGGTGTCAGTGTTGGGACAGGACATGTGGATGATCTAGTCTCCCTTCCTCATTGTACAGATGAGAAACTTGAAGCCTACAGCTAGGTAATGGAAGCCTACAGCTAGGTAATGGCATAACTGGTGCTATCATTTGGTTTTCTAATCCCAATTTCAGTTGCATAGCATTTGAGAAATTCCTCTGCATGATGCAATATGTGATTTGGAAGATTTTGAGAAGCGTTTTCTCAACAACTTGAAAATATTTTCTGCACTAGCCTATCATGCAAAGAGCCACGCCAGTTCTTAACTTGTGTTAGTCACTACTTTCCTCTGCTGGATATCTTTTAAAATGGAAGTACAGCAGTTCTTCCAATAACGTTGTTTTTTTCAATGTTGTTTCATTATAATGTTAATGAAAAAAATCAATTTCTAGCTTGGGCCACTGTCTGTGTGGGGTTTGCATAGTCTCCCCATATCTAGTTTTTCCTTTAGGTCCTCCAGTTTTTCCTCCACATCCAAAAGATGTGCATGTGAGGTTACCTGGCATATAATGTTATCTCAGTCTGAGCGAGCATGGGTGAGGCTGTGAAGTGTATCTCTCCAGGGTGGGTTTCTGCCTTGCACTTGAGCAATTGGGACATGCTCCAGCCACCCACCCCCTGAACTGGAATATGTGGGTTAGAAAGAAATGATTTTACTTGTTTTTTATTCACCTTTTTAAAGTGTGTATAGTTCACATTTATTTCAATGTTTAATATTAGAAGTGTATTGGTTTCAGTCTTTATTTAGAAATTTGGTGTTATTTTTATGACCAGAAATATGCCAAAGGAACTTAACTCCTGTTTATATCAATTAGCTACAGTAGAATTGGTTTTGTTATACGTCCTCTTGCTTAAAGTCTCAGTTTTCAAGAACCTAAGGTAACAGTAAGTGAAGAGTTATTGTATTGCAAGAACAGGTAATGGATTTATTTAACAGCCCATTATTATGTTTATTTGAATAACAAAGTCAATGGATTCAGTAGTCACATAAATAGAATATTGACTCTAAGCTCTATCATTCATTTCCTTGTAGGACTTTTTTCAAATTATTTCTATCTGGAGTATCAGTTTGATCATCTTTAGAATGGAAAGATACAGTATTGATCTCCTAGGGTAAGTAGGATTAAATAAAATAATACATGCAAAGCCTAACCTGGCTCATAAGAAGCACTGAATAAATTATATGTCAATAGTAAGCTCTCAGTAAATAGTAGGCACTGTCATCCTCATCATTACCATTGTCACCATCACCATCATTTCTGTAGATGAGTTTAACTGGGACAATTTCTTTCCAGTGGAGGATGGGACTGCTATAATAGGAGAAGGGAGTAAGAAGAAAAGTGTTGCATTTTCTCGGAGACTCAGAACACTGAAGGAAAACTTTACACTTCATAGTTTGGCAGATGATCAACTTGCTTTTGTTGACCAAATAAAAACTCTCATGGATTCATGGCTTAAAAATGTTTAAGTCACTTTAATTTAAGTCCTTAATGTTATGTTTATATCAAAGTTTCCATCAATCACTTTTCAATCATTTGATTCTTTAGAAACTTAAAAAAACCACAATACATAGTCTGCCTATATTTTTACACAACTTGTGGAAGCAGAAGTGATTGTTTGTTCTTTTCATTGTTTTCACAGCAAATAAAGTGTTTTTATAGCTTGTTTCTCAATTTGAGCATGGAAGCTTTGAGAAATTTTGGTTTCACGGTTAGCCAAAGATCTGAGAACCTACTAAATGGCCCTATGTCAATCAAATCTGAATTGAGGAGTTGCAGGTAACTAATGAGGTCAGTCCAAGACTGGTTCTTCACCTTACCATGGAATCCAACTGACCAAATTTGGTTGTTGGGAACCAGGCAAAGAGAAGGTTAAGCTAATGCATTTTATATATTTGATACTTGTTGATTCTTATGTTCATCAAAATTTTATGGGCCACACTCAGTTTTGGAATATATTCTTGGCCTCCCACTGAAGCACTGAGTATTTGGAATCATAATCACTGCATGAATCAAAATTGCTGCATCTTCTTTTCCCTAAATCCAACTATTTTCATATTTTCCAGCAAAACATTTATGCATATAGGATATTCAAAAGTGAAATAACTTGTTTTATTCCCAGAATACCTATATTGGCCCATAATACCTATTGGGTTTTCCAGACCTGGTAAGCTCTTCAGTTGGCAAATATCTATGTGACTCCTTTTGCCCCTTCAGCAGAGTCTGTATCTAGAGGTGGGCTAAATAAAAGACCTCTACTTGGACTCTTTTCTTCAGGCCTACATCCTGATATTGGTCCTCTGGACCTTACCACTCTACCAGTGACAAAAGAAAATGGAAAAGAATGAAGAAACAAAAGCTTCTTATCCATGGTCTCTGTGAGACCTAGAAAAAGCTGGCCTAAGATATGTTCCCCATGCCTTCTCTCCTAGACTCTGTTCTGGTCCTAGGCCTTCCAGGTGTTCATTCTAGACAAAAGGCATAACTTACCAACTCAGTCAAATGTGAACAAAAAGTAGATGAAAACATAAGGAACCTACTACAAGAGTCACGAAAACAGCCCTCGATTGTGATAATAAAAGTATTGCTCTTCCTATTAGAAGACCTCTCCCAAGCCGTTATCAACCAAAACGTTGGTTGCTCACTAATTATTGTAAATTCTCTTGATTTCTGTTCAATGGACATTTTTTCCACTATTTTTCTCCCTTTACACCCAACTTGTTACCTTATAGTAAAGACTGTTCTAGCCTCATCACTCAAATAGGATCCACCACAGGGATTGTGACATATTACAAAAACTGGGTATCAAAACATTCCCTACAAAATGTCAAAAGTGAATCAAGGAGCAGGAGTCCCTTCCTACTGTGTAACATTGGCTGATACTAGGAGTATGTGAAGGTAATGGTCTAAGGGCATGATAAGCAGCCAGCATGCAGAGAGAAGCTAATGTGATTATAAAGCTCCCACAGTGGTACCTGGTACTACTTTGTCTAAGCCAGATTCATCCTGCTTTTCCTCAGGTCTGATTCATAAACCTATAGCCTTTTAGTCTTAACCTTATTAGCATTAAGTTTCTGTCATTTGCAAATTTTAAAACTACTTCACTATGTACCCTAAGTTACAATCAGAGAATTTGTTATTTATAATAAACTAGAGGCCCAGTGCATGAAAATTTGTGCACTGAGGGGTAGGGGGTCCCTCAGCCCGGCCTGCCCCTTCTCACAGTCTGTGAGCCCTCAGGGGATGTCCTACTGATGGCTTAGGCCCGCTCCCTAGAGGGAGCAGGCCTAAGCTACAGTCTGGCCTCCCTCTGCAGGAGGCAACCAGCCAATCAGGGGAAGGCACCACCCCCATCATCCCCTTGCTGCTGCTGCCTCTGGCCTCCCTCTGCGGGCAGTGACTGGACAGATCAGGGGAAGGCAATGCCACCATCATGCCTCTGCTGCTGCCACTGCAGGCTGCTGCAGTTGCCCCAGCTGCCTGAGCCTTGGCCCTTGTAGCCACCGCAGCTTGCCTGAGCCTTGGGCCCTCGCAGCGGCAGCGGCCATCTACAACTTGCCTGAGCCTCAGGCAGCCATTGCAGCTTTGTCTGTAAGGATGTCCAGAAGGCATCCACCCTAATTAGCATATTACCCTTTTATTAGTATAGATTTTAGTGGGCTCTTAATGCCTGTTGTTGAGCATGTATGTTAATTTTTAAAATGGCTCCCACATATTTTGACATTTCTTTCATTGAAAGATAGGTTTATGATCCCTTCTCTAGGCAGCCTTGTGATTGTTTCAACCAACAGAATATGATAGACGATGATGCTAGTGTTTCTGAGGCTAGTCAGAAAGGGTCACTAGCTTCTACCTGGACCTGTAGAGCACTCATTTTAGGGGAGGCCAAACATGTAAGATGTCCAGTTATCCTGGGAACACCATGCTGGAGAGGCTACATGTAGATGTGCTGGTTAACAGCCCCCTCTGAGCTCCCCGCTGACAGCCAGTAACCTCTGCCAGTCATGACTGGGCCATCTGGGAAGTCCAGATCAGTGCAGCCTTCAAAGGCCTGAAGATTACTGGCATCTGGCTGCTACCACCAGAGAGACTTGAGAACTGTCCCACCTACCTCTTTCCAAATGCCTGACCAACAATCTTGAGAGAGAGAAACAGAAGTTGATTAAAACTCTTAAATGCGGGGCAAATTCTTATGCTGCAATAATAATCAGAACAACAAATAACAACAAGAACTGAGATCTGGGAGACTATTTACAAACCTGAGGTCACATCTCCCCTAATAGAAATTAATGGCATCTGAGGTGCCCCCACAATGTGTTAGTACATCACTGTCTCTCAATAAGTATTTCTCCCCTCTACCATCCTTCCAATAATGAAAGTAATCTAAATGAAAAGAGATTTTATAGGCTGTAGATGTTTTACCAATATTAGCTACTTTTCCTTTTTGACTCACTGTCCAAAACATGTATTCCCAGAATACCCAGTAATCATAATCCTTTTTTTTTTTTAATTCTCACCTGAGGATATTTTTCCATTGATTTTAGAGAAAGTGGAAGAGAGAGGCAAAAACAGAGAGAAACATTGATGTGAGAGAAACACATTAATTGGTTGCCTCCTGCAGGCGCCCTGACCAGGGCCCAGGATAGATAGGATCCTGCAACTGAGGTCCGTGTCCTTGACTGGAACAGAACCCGGGACTCTTGATCTGCAGGCTGATGCTCTATCCACTCAGCCAAACCAGCTAGAGCCATAATCCTTATTTTGTTGTTGAATTCTTAACCAGAGACTTTTCTTTAGTGTTCACAAGTTTTTACTAACTGTCATGTTCACATTAATGTTCCATTTTCTTTAACTCTTTAATGAGTTACTTAAAGACAGACAATATTTGTTAGAATCTTCTTTTAGCTCCATAAATAGATCAAAAAAAACATAAATGCTTGTTGAAGTTCAATACCAGATATTTGAATTTTCAGTGGTAGGAGAAAATCATGTTCTTCATGAGAATCAAAACACAGAGAAAGACAAATGCCTTATGATCTCATTTATATGTGGAGTATTAAACAAATAAACAAACAAATAACAAAAACCCAACCTCACAGAACAGGGAACAGATTGGTGGTCACCAGAGGCAGGGCATGACAGGTGGTCAAAATGTCTTGAAGTACAAACTTCCATTTATACAGTAATTTCTGGAGATATAATGTACACATGATGACTTAATTAATAATATTCTATTGCATACTTGAAAGTTCCTAGATTTTTCAAAGTTTTTATCATCAGGAAAAAAGTTGTTTTTTTGTGTTGTTGTTTTTTTTACAGAAAACGTCTTTATATATAAGTAGAAAGAGTACACTCAAAAATGATAAAAAGTATAGTATAGTAAATACATAAACTAGTAAATGGTTGTTTAATATAATTACCAAGTATTTTGTACTCTACATGATTTCATGTGCTATATTTTTATATGACTGGCATAGTTTGTTTACACCAGCATCACCCCAAACACATGAGTAATGCATTGCACTATGACATCACAATGGCTACTACATTATGAGGCAACAGGAATCTTTCAGCTCCATTATAATTGCAAAGCACCAATGTTGGTGGGTATATGGTCCCTTGTTGACTGAAATATTGTTACTCAGTGTATGACTCTGTGTGTGTGTGTGTGTGTGTGTGTGTGTGTATTTCAGTGACTAATGCTCACTAAGAGAATTGAAGCACCCAAGAAAACAGGGCATATAAGCAAGAATAGTAGAAACAGCCAAGAGTGGAAACAGTCCAACAAAAACCTTAGAAATGGGAATTCTTAGATATAGACTATAAAACAACTCTACTTACAGGTTCAGAAACATAAATGCTGCACTTGTAAATCTTGACAGGGAACTGGAAACTATAGAAAATAACATAACTTTTTTTAAAAGATCCAAATAGAAATTCTCAAACTGGGAAATATAATCATTGAGGTTAAAGAACCCAATGACTGGGTTCACAGCAGATTATCACAGCTGACATGCTGCAGTGAGAATTAGTGAACTGGAGGATTGTCAGAAAAAACTATTCAGAATTCAGCTTGAGAAGTGGGAAAATATGAAAAAAAGGATGCATTTAAAAGGTCTAACATACATTTAATTTAGCATCCAGAGTGGAATGAGATATTGGAACAAAGGAAATATTTGAAGAGATAATAGTCAAGAATTTTCTAGAACTGATGACTGATATCAACTCAGTTTCAAGATTCCAACAGATCCCAAGCAATATAATTTAAAAAAAATCCACACTTCGGTGCAACATGGAGAAACTGTAAGCAATGAAAACCAAAGTGAAATCGTGACCCTAGACCAGTGATGGCGAACCTTTTGAGCTCGGCATGTCAGCATTTTGAAAAACCCTAACTTAACTCTGGTGCCATGTCACATAGAGAAATTTTTTGATATTTGCAACCATAGTAAAACAAAGACGTATATTTTTGATATTCATTTTATATATTTAAATGCCATTTAACAAAAAAAAACAACCAAAAAAATGAGTTCGCGTGTCACCTCTGACACGCGTGTCATAGGTTCGCCATCACTGCCCTAGAGCATCTGTGGCGGACTCTGGTGTTCTTCCCACTTTCTCAGAGCCTCAGCATGGGCCTTGCTGCTTTCCCACTTGCCCCACTCTCCCCCAGTGAGTGGCAACCTACAGCAAGTTTTTGTTTGTTTGTTTAAAGTATTACATATAGTATTACATATGTCTCCTTTTCCTCCCATTGACCTCCCCCTGTCTACTCCCACCCCCCAGCACATGCCCTCACCCCCCTAATGTCTGTGTCTATTGGTTATGCTTATATGCACACATACAAAAAGTTTTTTAAATATAAGGTTTGATTTAAAAATTAAAATTTAAAAAGTAAATTAAAAATGTTTTTTAACTATGTATGGTGATGAACATTAACTAGACTTATTGTAGTGATCTTTTGCAGTATATAAAGTATTGAATGATTATGTTGTATACCTGAAATTACATTTTTATTGAAAAAAAAAATGTATCCAAGGGTTTCCATTCATTTTCCAAAACCTCAGAAAGAACATCGTATGTTCTTTGTCCTTGTTCGTCCCTCCCCCACAAAAACAAACAAACAAACAAAAAACAACAACATTGTTTTGTTCCTTATATACTGTGTCTTCCTGTTCTACTAGCACTAGCTTATGACTTTTTCTTTTGTCTAAGTGATGTGAAAGGAAACTATCATGATTTCTCTTTGCTATCAAGTTAAAAAGTACTCAAGGCTTCTGATGAGAAAACCACATAATCCAGAGAACCTGATAATAATCATAACAAAAATGTCTTTCTCAAGAAAAAAATCCCTAGATATAAAAAAGTCCAAAAAAAAAGAAAATGGATATATGTAATTAGACTAAGATAATGATATATCTCCTAGCTCTCTCTAGCATCTAGCTCTTGGACTCTTTAAGAAGTTAGAGATATTTTATGATGGGATTAGGATTCTATTTGTGGAATTTATTTTTCATGGTTCAGTGATGAAAATAATAAATTCCACACATAGATTTCAAATTGGTCAATCGTTTTGGCTCTGGAAAGCTAATCTCCTGAGCAATGAGCTCTGTACAGGCCTGGAAAGGTTCAAGACAACAATGACATGTGATAGCAAAGCATCCAAGTCCTGCGCAATTCTGATCCTCATATCACCAAATGGGATTTGGGAGAGGTGAGGGGAGAGCCAGAAGTTATTTTTGTTGTTATTCTATTACAGCTCTTTCTTCTTTCTGTTATTGCTGCCAAAAGCTATGCTGGCAGTACATGGGCTTTTCAGTGTTTACATCAACTGGTCTTCATCAAGGAATCCTGACTTAAACTTAGCTTTTCTCCCAGACACAGCTCAATGTTGTAATAGATCCTGGTGACAGCACTGATTCAATAGGCTGGTTGCCCCCTTAGGCACAGAGTCATAGAGCTATAAGGAATGAATACAAAATACTTACTCCTCCCTTCACTTTGGGTAGGACCAGACCCAAACCATCTACAATGCAGGTAATTTGCCCTAGTTCAGAAAAGTTACAGACACAGAGGCTGAGCATCCCCTTTAGCAACTAAATTTAGTTTTACAATCTTTATACCTAACCTTATCCTTCTCCCCAGAGAATCCCATCACTGTGAGCTCTAGTTTCAAAGTTTTTCTCCTTTTCTGCCTACAGTGGATTTCACATATGGTTGTTAGGACATCATTAAGCACTTCTCAGACATTAAGTTGAGAAGTCCTAATCCCCTTCATATTTCTAGGTGTCCTTACCTATGAAAATCTGTTATGTACATGTTTTACTTCTATGAAATACCTCACCATACAATATGGAACTCTTATTGACTAGAACAGTGGTCGGCAAACTGCGGCCCCTTGAGTGTGGCTCTTCCACAAAATACCACATGCGGGCACACACGTACAGTGCTATTGAAACTTCGTGGCCACACTCAAGGGGCTAAAGAGCCGCATGTGGCTCACGAGCCACAGTTTGCCGACCACTGGACTAGAACTATCATCCCCACCTAGAGAATCTACTTCATTTATGCCTCAGTAACAAAAAAAACAATAACAGCCATTTAATGGGCTCTGTTGTTGGCAGAACTCTAAGATGGCTGCAGAGCCTCCCCTTGGTGCTCCTGGACACGTGTGGGTGGACCTGTGGATATGCCGGGATACCACTCCTAGTTGACTTGGAGCTAACCAACCGGGAGATTATGGCTTCATGAACTGAAACAACCAAGACTGTTAAATACTTCAAATTTCACTCTCACTTTAAAGACATACCTCATTTTACGATTCTTTGCTTTATTGAGGTTTGCTTTACTGAGCTTCACAGCTGTTTCATTTTTTTTACAAATGGAAGGCAAGACCCTCTACCAGCAACACGACTGTGACTCACTCTATTCGGACATTCACTTCATTACGGTGGTCTGGAACATAATTGACCGAGTCAGGTAAGCTCTTTCTGAAGTCACAGAGATTAAAAGTATGAGACAGACTCTATGTGAGGGGGATTCTCTGTTGTGGGCTTTGCATATGAGAGGGGCCAGACGATGAGCATGGCCTCTTGTGCTGAGAAAAATCCCAGCTGAAGTGAGTAAGGACCTGAAACTCAAAAGAGTTTGGGAAGGAATTCTTCCCTAGTCAAGTGTCTAGGGAGAAATGCACTTGGCATCCCTTTATTTCGGAGATTATCAGCCATGTAGTGCATGCCATCAGAATGACAAGAATGTGACATAATAAAAGTCTGTTCTTTTATGCCACTCAATTTATGATAATTCGTTGCACCTCAATAGAAAACTAACATAGGTATGCATCTATGTGCTGCTAGACATTGCAGTGAAGACATTTCTTATATTATCTCATCTAATTCCCACAGCAACTCTTGAGGTAATCACTTTGCCCATTGTTAGAACAAGAAAACTGACACCTGGCTCTATTACAGCAAAGATCAGTTCATTAAATACTCAAGTTTCATTCTCACTTTAAAGACATACCCTATTTTACTGTGCTTTGCTTTTTTGAGCTTCACAGGTGTCACATTTTTTTTACAATGGGAGACAAGACCTTCCAGCAGCAAAAATGATTATGACTTGTTTTATTGAGGTAATAAATTTATTAGGGTGGTCTGGAACCTAACTCACAGTATCTCCAAGTTATGCCTGCACTTGAATTTATAAGACCTATCCCCAAGCGATGCTCTTTCCTCTAAATTGCTTTTCCTGTCCTTATAATTTTATTTGTACAGGTTGTAGTTGGTACCTTGATAAAAGTATTTTTATCTAAACAATTTGGCTTCTTTTTTTATTGTTATTGTTGCTTATGTTGCACAAATAATATATTACCTTTGCAATTTGGCTTCTTATAGGAACAAGTCACTGAGGAGGCATTTTTCTATTTAATTTTGCTTCAAAAAAATTCAATGTAGACTTGGTTATTAAAATGATCAAACTTAAACTCTTTCACAAAATATAAACTAAGATATTCCTGTCCTTCCTATTTAAAAAACAAAGAGTATATTGAGGGAATGTACTGGCTCATTGCTCCCACCTTGTCCCTTCCAGCACTCACTACTCTCTCCAGTCCTAACAATCACACTTGGGATGCTTTATCGTCACCTGCATGTTTAGTTCTCACCTAAACTCCAGTCTTCCTCCAAGGGTAAGAAAACATAAAGACTGATTGATCGGTGTCATAATCCAGCCTTGCTGCTGGATTCATTCTGACCTAGTACCTGGACCAGGTGAGTGAGTCTTTGTTTTCCTCATGAAAACATCTTTAACTTGTATCTAAATTTCATTTATGCGATTACAATCTGGCCCCATCATACATCTTTTAAGGAACTTTTAAGGAATTGGTCTATTTTCACCACTGCCAGAAAGCTTTTCCCACCAAATCACAGGACTTCTAAAAATATTAAAGAAATCTGCCCTTGCCACTGCATGAGGGAGCAAAGAAGTTACAGTGAAAATGTGGAAAGAATTATTGAGTGGAAGGCAGGGTGCCAGGAGTGGGGGAAATTGGATTATGAGTATGAAGCAAAGTGGGAAATGAAATTGAATTAAAATGGAGAGAAAGAACAGAATAGAAAATGGAGAGAAGACAGAATCCAAAAATAGAACATTTTTTATAAATAAATAAAGGAGAATTCAGGGGAAACTGCAAGCCCATAAGACATAGCAGCAAGGCCAGGGCCACTTTATAGTGTTTGAAACATCTGCATTTCATTATTCTGCAATGGGAGGAAGGAGTGTCCTAAAGATGCTATGAATGAATCAGCAACATGACTCCCTTGAAGAGTATTGTCAGTTCAGGAGTCCAATCATTAGAGACTTTGAAAAAAATCAGATGGAGGTAATAAAAATTATGATAATATAACATTAAATATTTTACCTCTATGGGTAAGCAATTTCCTAGGTATTTTGATTAATTTTTTTAAGAAGAATCCTCTGAAGTTCTCACTATTTTTATGTCCATTTTATAGATGAGAAAACTGAGGCACTGAGAACTTAAGTGATAAATTAACCAAATGGAGGACAGGAACAAGGAACAGTGAAGAGCTCAGTGTGGCAGGAATGTAGGAAACAGGTGGGAGATGATGGAAGATTAATCTGAAGTAAAGAGAGAGAACATTGCCAAAGGTTTTCTAGGCCGTTGGAAGAAAGTTGGCTTTTATGCTGACAGAAATGGTAAACCATTGGAGGGTTTTGAACAGAAGAGTGATGTGATGTGATTTACAGTTAAAAGCCATTTTTCTGGCTGCTAGGTTGAGAAGAAATGATAGCATAGCTGGGTTGGAGGCTGCAAGTGAGGGCACGTGTGTATACTAAGAGTGTAGCCAGGTTGGCCAGGGAGGAGGCCATTGCAATAATACAGGTGAGGGGGTAGAGTGGGAGTCTTGGTCACTAAACTAATACCAGGTATAGATTGATTATACTTAATTGAACCCATCTATAATTCTATTGCTTAAATAGAGATGGTAGATAAAATTACTATACATTTATTGCAAATTATATATGTGTGTGTGTGTGTGTGTGTATATATATATATATATATATATATATATATATATATATATATATCCCTTAATTATAATTTCCTACATATGGATAACTCTTAGTAATTCATGGCCAACCAATGCTAATGAACATGGCAGTGGATGTTCTATAAAGAAACATCATGTGAATTATTTTTGAAACAACCCGATAAGGTATGTGTCAGTCACATTTGACTCCTGTGCTGTAACATAAAAAAAAAGATTCAATGAACTTATAGCTTAACTTGTCCAGAATCATGTGAACTATGAATCATAATCCTGTGCTTTCCCCACCTTCCTAAGTAAGCTTGTACCAAGCAACTTCTCAAAATGGATATAAAAAAGGATGAAGAAAACTGCCAGGATAAAGAAAGGCAAGCATACATACAGCACAGCTGATTGGCATTGGGTGGAATGTCCATCTCCTGTTACTACCACACTTGGTTCTGAGCATTTAAATTATGTGCATTGAAAGTTCAACACTGAGCCCAGCCAGTGTGATTCAGTGGTTGAGTATAGACCTACGAACCAGGAGGTCATGGTTGGATTCCCAGTCTGGGCATTTACAGTCTCAATACCCAGTGGGGGAGTGCAGAGGCAGCCGATCAATGATTCTCTCTCATCATTGATGTTTCTATCTCTCTCTCCCTCTCCCTTCCTGTCTCTAAAATCAGTAAAAACCTGTCTTTAAAAAAAGTTCAACTTTGATAAAGTAGCAAATTATTATACAGAAAACCTATTAAGATGAACAAAACCCAAATAAACTAATCATATAAACTCAGATCTCAACAAAGGCTTTCATTTCATAAGGTGATTTGAAGTAAAGACACAGAAGAGCTTGAAATATCTCCTCTACTCACTTAGCTTCAGGAACCAGCAAAACATCCACACCCTACTAGCTGTGAATTCCAGTTCCTGAAAGCCCAGCCTGTCATTTTTTTCTCTTTGCTCATAACTCATTCTTTCTTTATGTTCTTCTTTTCTTGGCTGTTAAGTAGATTATCTCCTCTCTAATGATAGGGCCGAACTAAGGTGAAGCACTAGTCTTGGGCACAAAATTTAGGGGACTTAGCATTTTAAAAAGCTAGGTAAATATTTTAGTGTAATATTTTTAATTATCACAATTAATGCCCCAAAATCCACAGTGAAAAAAAAATCAAAATTTTAAATAAAGGATAGAATCAGTATTACTCATTTTGCCTTAGGCTTCAATGTGGCTCAGCACAGCACTGGCAAATGATATTGCCTTCTGCTGTTTTATGCTTCAATATTTTTTCTGCATGTCTATGCAGTGTGAGCCAGAGATGGTTTCTCTATGTGAGGCTGAAATATAGAAAGAATAAGAACAGAGGCAAGGCAAGTATTATCTCTTGTAGAATATATTGAGCACACCACCATTTCCCTTTAATTTGTTACATTTCCATAAAGCATCACAAAATGAAACCTGTCATCATCTTAATCTCCATCACACAGAGTAATGCCATTGAGCGTGGCCTCCTTGCACTGGCGGCTGAAATGCTGCAATGTGGCATCTTAAGCAAAGTTACTGGCCTGATGGCACTGCCTGGCTTATGCTCTGAATGTCACAAGCAGAAGCTGCTCACCTACACATGATAATAGCATGACTTTTGAATAATCAAAACACAGACAGCAATCATACAGTTAACACCAAATAAGTACTGTTAAGCAATTGTTAAGCTTAGCACAATTTCTTGAGCCATTAATTAGAGTATAGCGGTTCCTCTTGAGATAATGCTGATAAAATGTACATATACTCTGCTGGAAATAACTTCAGGTTTGATGTGAAAATAGTGAAGAGAGATTGTAAATAAATACCTTTGAAAGAAAAGGCAATTTTGTAAAGAGAAGAATATTTGTCTCCTTGTCCTGCTGGGAGCTGAATCTCCCAAGAGCTATTTCGTGGTTGGTTGGGAATGTTTTTCCAAAAGATAAAAGAGATGAAGAATAAAGAAGTGATTCAGCTAAATTCTGAGTAGCTAACAAACATTTTCTTTTTTTTTTCAAGCGTCGATTTTTTTAAATCTTTCATAATCACAGACACATAGTCCAAGGTCTTTTCATAAAACATGCATGTCGTTTCCCCTGTAAACAGGTATAAGGGCAGAGCTCACCAATTAGCAAAACCCACATACTCACTAGTTTAACTGACCCGGTGTGCATCCGGGGCTCCCTGCAGCCTGAGTGAGCTGGGCCTTTTCGGACTTTAAGTACTCATTAAACATAATGGCTATGCAGGTCTCTCCTGTGGGCCAGTGTAGGAGTTTGTTGAGCTGCTCTTAGAAGACATAAAACTCATGAAGCGAGGAAGTAGCTAATGAGCTAAAACGTAGCTCACCTGCCTTCTGTTGTAGGGCCTTGCTCTTCAAAATGTGCCCTGCAGACCAGCAGCAGCATCACCTACCTAGGAGCTTGTTTGAGTTATAGACTCACAGGATCCACCCTAGACCTCCTTGGTCACAGTGTGCATTTCAGCTGGATCCCCAAGCAATGCTTATACACAGCAGCGTTGGGGAAGTACGAGGATAAGAACAGACTGTGCCCACAAGTGTGGGCTTTCGAAGCCATCCTTGTGACTAGGAGGAAACAACCAAAGAGTGGTGTCTGATTACAGCTGGGAGTAAATACAAAGCAGATGTGAGCCATTAAAAATTTAGCAGCTCTTCTCAGCAAGAAGAAGTTTATAGGGTTATATAGCTTGATAGGTAGATATGCTTAGCAAAGGGAAGAATTTGTTGTAGATAAAACCATTCTTAGATTTCTGGAAATTTTAAGGAAGAATATCTGTTTCATCTATGCTGTTGCAAATGGTAAAAGGAACTGGAGAGCATTATACTAAGTGCAATAAGCCAGTCAGAGAAATAAGTATCACATGATCTCACTCACATGTGGGATATAATGATCAACATAATTTGATGAACAAGAATAGATCCACAGACAAATGGTAGGGGAGGGGGAGTGGTGAGAGAGCAACCAAAGGACTTGTATGCATGCACATTAGCATAACCAATGGACACAGACACTGGGGTGGTGGGGGCTTGCCATGGGTGGGAATGGCTGGGGAGGGGGGTCAGTTGGGGACAAAGGAGACATATGTAAAACTTTAGACAATAAAAAAAAGAATATCAGTTTCACTGAGGTTCAGTGGAGGTGATGGCTAGAAGCCACTTGAGGACTAAGCAGGTGAGAAAAAGAAATGAAAAGAAAACATCTGTTTTATGTGTGGCTGCACATCTGCCCATGCAAGACTTGGCACGTTCGTTGACTGGTACCTGTTGCATCCAATTTTACCGAGCCCTTCTGGGGGCTCATAGCTGGTGTCTTACTAACAGTTTTCACACTTTTTCTACTTGGATCCCTAAACCCTTAGGTTTATTTTGCCACATGTAAGTCAATATAGGTTTCATATAAAAAACATCGATGGTAATAACAGTGGCTTCCATTTATGGCATATCTGCTTTATACCAGACAGTGTCCAAAATGACTTGAATTACCTCTTTAAACCTTCGTGGCCCTGAGAGTAGGCATTTGGCCATTCTATAAATGAGGAAATTGAGACACAGGCACCACTACTTTAAATTTTGCCTCAAATCATTTCATTGTCTTTAATAATTTGCTTGAATAATTAAGCAACTGTTCTTGCTAGTTCCTCTCGTTAAGTCAGTCTTTTCCATCAGTTAATCTACAACTAGCATCTCAGCTCATCTCTATCATCTATTTCCCAACCCTGTCCAGTGCCTGGCCACACCTTGTCATTCACTGCCACATGGTAACATACAAATAAACTCCTTTCTTGCTTCCATACTGAGTCAGGAAGACCACCCATCTCTCCATACACAACATTTCATGGGATGTCTTGCTCCCCATCAAAGGCCCACTTTCTATTCAGGAAATGACTCATTTGCTAAGAAGAGCAGTTATATCTTTACTTCAACGAATAAAAATAGTCTTCCTTCTTTTTAAGCCAACTGTTCAGGTTAAAAAAAAACAAAACAAAAAACTTCTCTCATCCTGGCTAGTGTGGCTCAGTTGGTTGGAGCATCATCCCATACACTGAAAGGTTGCAGATTCCATGTTCAGTCAGGGCACATACCTAGGTTTTCTGTTCCATCCTTGGTCAGGGCATGTACAGGAAGCAACCAGTTGATGTTTCTCTCTCTGCCCTTCCCTTCCTCTCTCTCTGAAATCAATGAGAACATATGCTTAGCTGAGGATTAAAGAAACATATTATCTCCCTTTCTACTAATCAGCCCAGGGGTACAGAACTTTGAAAGTTAAATGGTTCCTAATGTAGGAAAATAAAAAGTTATTTTCCAGTAATAAGACAATACCCAATAAAGTCAACACTCTGAAGTGCACGGGCTTGTTACTTTAGATACTAACACAGATTCATTGAAGATGTACTGTCTTCTAATCTTGGAATAATGTAGGGAAGTGTGTTTCAAACTTATTTCATCAAAGCAGAGGAAAGTATTCGCATAACCACAGGATATAAGTAGGAGGTTGGATAAAAATGTGAAATTTATTTGACACCTGAAGTTTTATCTTTTTTTCTGGGAATGTGTGCAGATCACTTGGATGGATGTGTAATGTATAATGCCTCATGGTACATTGCATGTTGATTGTTACATAGAAGAGCAATCTCTCATTTTGTATTTATTGAATTGAATTATTGAATATTAGCTTTAATCTCTTTGCTGTCACAGTCTTGTAACTATGTTTTCCATCTTCTGCCATTACCCTACATGAGGGGCAAGCCCTAGTCTCTCTACTCCCATCCTAAAACATGACCGGTATGTCATTTTAAATACACGTAATACTAGTTTTCATTAATTAAGTAGTCATCATGTATGAATACTATACTTATAAAAGTCATCCATCGATCTGAAATAAAGCTGACATCAATATAACCAACTAATACATAGCCAAGTACATGAAAATCTTTTGGGGGTGGTGACATTGGTTAATAAAACCATTCAGGTTTCAGGTGTACAACTCAATAACACATCATCTGCATACTGCATCAGGTACTCACCACACAAAGTCAAGTCTCTTTTCACCAATTTTTATCCTCCCTTTGCTCACTTCCACCTCCCCCACTCCCTTTTCCCTCCGGCTATCACCATACTGTTGTGTGTGTGTGTGTGTGTGTGTGTGTGTGTGTGTGTGTGTGTGTGTGTGTTGTTTTTTGCTTAACCCCTTCACCATTTTTCCCCACTCCCCCCAAAAGCCCCATGACAGCTGTTAGTCCTTTCATGTACCTAAGGTCTGTTTCTATTTTGTTTGTTAAATTATTTTGTTCAAAATATAATAATCTTATCACTATATGTCTCTGGATCTATTTTGTTCATGAGTTTATTTTGCTCATTAGATTCCACATATAAATGAAATCATATAGTACTTGTTCTCTGGCTCATTTTACCTCGCCATGCTATTGCAAAGGTAAGATCTTCTTCTTCTCCTTCTTCTTCTCCTTCTTCTTCTTCTTCTTCTTCTTCTTCTTCTTCTTCTTCTTCTTCTTCTTCTTCTTCTTCTTCTTCTTCTTCTTCTTCTTTTCCCTTCTTCCAGTTCATTAACAGCTGAATAGCATACCATTGCATAAATGTACCACACCTTTTTTATCCACTCATCCACTGATGGACACTTGGGCTGCTTCCAAATCTTGGCTATTATAAATAGCACTGCAATGATCATAGGGGTACATATATTCTTTCAAATCAGTGTTTCAGGTGTCTTCAGATATATTCCTAGAAGTGTAATTGATGGGTCAAAAGGTAGTTCTATTTTTAATTTTTTGAGGAATCTTCATACTGCTTTCCACAGTGCCTGCACAAATCTGCATTTCTACCAACAGTGCCCAAGGGTTCTCTTTTCTCAACATCCTCACAACACCTGTTGTTTGTTGATTTATTGATGATCATCATTCTGACAGGTGTGAGGTGATATTTCATTGTGGTTTTAATTTGTACTTTGGAGTTATCATGCTACCTGATATCAAACTATACTACAAGGCCATAGTAATCAAGTGGCATGGTATTGGCATAAAAAAGACATATAGACCAATGGAACAGAATTGAGAGCCCAGAAATAAACACAAAACTTTATAGTCAATTAATTAATATTTGACAAAGGAGGCAAGAACATACAATGGTGTAAAAAGTCTTTTCACTAAATAGTATTCTGAAAATTAAGCAGATACATGCAAAAAAATGAAACTGCCACCTCCTTACACTATACACAATAATAAACTCAAAATGGATTAAAAACTTAAATTAAACCATAAAAGTCCTATAACGTAATAAAAATCCATTATGAATTTCTCTCATTCATAATGTAGTTATTTTTTCTGCATTATTGTTAAAATTAGGTATATTTAATATTTTAGGGAGTAAAATCTCAGACATTTCTTATAGCAATATTTTTTTCTGAAGTATCCCCATTGGAAAGGGAAATGAAAGAAAAAAAATAAACAAATGGGACTACATCAAACTAAGAAAGTTTTGTGCAGCAGAGGAAATCACCAACAAAATGAAAAGACAATCCACTGAATAGGAGAACACATTTGCCAATGATGCATCTGATAAAGGTTAATTTCCAAAATATATAAAGAAGGTATACAACTCAACACCAAGAAAAACAAAATAATCCAATTAAAATGGGCTAAGGACCTGAATAGACACTTCTAAAGTTTTATTTTTAAAAAAGCATGCAAATTGTGACTACTCTCCAAAAATATGTCTTTATTTGTCTTATTGGGAAAATGATTTAAGTTTTATAACAGGCTAAATTACCCAAATTTTAACTTCCAAGTTTTTTAGTGAAATTAAAACTCCTGGATGATGTGCTATGTTTACTCTCTGGTTTTTAGTATCGCTGGCACCTACCATGTCTGCCCATGAATAGCCGATCTTAGGATATCACAGTCTCCCGATGATTTTGCTAAGTAACTATTAGGGAGAACAAGACAGCCATTAAAAGAAGGACAAGTGTCTGAGTGCTGCATTTTCAGAAAAGTGAAGAGTAGTGAACATATCTGCTGCTTGGCTCCTGCAATTTTAGCATCTGTTTCCAATTAGAGAGCCAGCGAGTAAGTTGAATCATTGTCACCAAAGTAGGTGTTCTTGGTGAGCTGCATAGCCTCCCAGTGATCACTCTTCCAGTGGTTCTCAACCTTCCTAATGCTGCGACCCTTTAATACAGTTCCTCATGTTGTGGTGACCCCCAACCATAAAATGATTTTCGTTGCTACTTCATAACTTTAATTTTGCTACTGTTATGAATCGTAATGTAAATATCTGATATGCAGGATGTATTTTCATTGTTTGCGACCACAGGTTGAGAACCACTGCTTTAGACAACGCCTCTTATAATAGTTTTTGCAAACATCATACTGAGATCTTGTCATGAATATCACTTTGAAAAATCTGTTTTATGCTTTATGTGGCAATGAGGGGAAGCCACAGAGTCAGCTAGATATGTGTATGTTTTCTATTCAATACTAGTAATCTTAAAGTGAAAAATAAACATGACTTCAGTATTTTACCACATATCTGCAATGCCAAAGGAGTAAATCCTGTCATGTAGGAGGGAGTTTGGAAATTGCGCTTATGGGCCATCCATTAAATCGTTGGGAAATTCACTGTTACTTGGGAGGCCAGGAGATGACATTCAACAGATGTATTAGTTACATCTTTGAGCCTTGGGATCCTTATGATTCTTCTTGTGGATGAAGCTATCTTTAGTATGAAAGACTGCCAAATAATGCCTTAGACTTAAGGCACTTCAATAATTCTGGCTTCCACATCAGAGAAAAGATTATTTAAAATGTCCTAACAATAATTTGGAAGACAATCTGGGCATCTATGAGTAGTAATTTTTAAATTAAATTCATCTGAGGCCATAATTTTAAGTCTCAGAACATGAAAAGATTGGTGACTTTGATCCAAGTGTCCATCAGAGGATGAGTGGATAAAAAAGCTGTGGTACATTTATGCACTGGTCTGCTGTTCAATTGTAAAAAAAAAAAAAAAGGAGGAGGAGGAGGAAGAAGAGATTTGGGATCCAATCCCTTGGGCTGCAGCTGTAATAGTTGGGGTGCTTGATATGTAAACAAGCTCCTTCCATGAAGAATCTGGAGGTGTAGTTTTACTATTGGAGTGAGCCAGAGGAAGATGGGTATTTTTACCTACTCCCTCTGTGCTGAGCCTAAGTAGGATAGTCTGAGGCGGTGTCTGTGCACCTGTTTAACAACTGCTTGTTTGTGTGCCATAGTCCTGTGAGACACATGAGCACAAGCCCTTTTGGATCACAGAAGTAGGTGATTGATTTGAGGGTCCATCCAAAGCTGGCAGCCTGAAAAGCTGGAGTGCTCAATGTGTGGTCCAAACTTCTTATTCCTCAGGAAAAAGATGGGAGTTCCTTCTCGATTATAAAACTCTATGCCAGGAGTGGGGCTTATGAGCAGAGAGTACCTCAATCTTTTCTATCCATTTGGTATCTTAAATTCATACAAAAGACTTTTTGTCCACAATGCTATCATTTGCAGAATGGCCAGTGAAAAATTTAGTGGATGGATTCAGTTGGTCCCGAAGCATAAAAGGAAACTATCTGGGAAGACCCACCAAAGGAATACGGAGCCCTGCCATTGGTCGAGTGATTCCTATATGATCTTCTGCACTGCCCAGAATGGTTTTTCTCAAACCTTCCCTTGATCATCGATAGCACTTGAATATCAGTTTACAAACAAGTAGTGCTTTCTTGAGTTCCAACTATACCATTTAACCATGCAAGTTTAGATTTGTTGGTCTAAACTTGTCGGACTAAAGAAGCCACCTCTAGCAGTAATAGGATGGTGGAGTTCATGGCCCATGCCAGCTCTTGGTCAGCAGAAGCTAAATGCATTAATAAACTGTATGTATAAACATCGATGGGCAACAGGAGAATTTAGTATTCCTAGAGAACAGTCACGTCCACTATCCAAATGGCTATTGTATATTTTTCTAAGGCAAGGAATAGTCTTGAAGCTGACTTTATGATTGAAGAGAATAGGGCAAAGACTGTGGAGAGGGCCCTGGAAGATTAAAACAACAACAACAAAAGAACATGGAAAGGGAAGAAACTCCAAGGGGAGGACATAAGATATAAGTGATGTGTGGCAGTGCTAAAAGAGATGTTTATGCATGGATTTATTGTGTCGGGTCAGTAAACTGCTGATGTGAACATCAAGGCTGATTCTATTAGCAGTTCTGGTGATAACTGAGTAGTTTCTGGTGATAATTGTGCAGTGTCTTGGTGATACCTATGTGGTGTACTGAAAAAATCCATGGGCTTTAAAATCATGCGAGCTTCCGTTCAAATGCTGGTTCTACTTGTTGGCTTTGCAACTGCTAGTGATTGCTTTCACCTCTTCTCGGTCTCAGTTTTCCAGTTCATAAAAGGGGACAAATATATATCCCATGGCAATGTTGTGAGGACTAGCTAGGATGAAAAGAAAGGGCTTTCAAATCCTATCCTATAGCAGCTCCTCAGTGAAAGCTAGCAGTTATGATTGTGTGACACTGTACTCACCACCTCATCTCTATCTCTCCATAGCTTTCCAAAATACGCAATAGAAACAATTTTTATCTCTCCATTTATCTTGCAAAAGGGGTGTGAATATACCAGTGAGCTGGAGCACATTCAGTGACATTTTGGACAATTAGCATCTACAGAGTTCTTTAAGACTCCTGGCAAAAAAACAGAAAACAAACAAACAAAAAAACAAAACTTAGATATGAATGGATAAGCTGGTTTTTATAAATAATAATTCATTTTACCCAAACTTTAAAATACTACCACACTTTGACTATTTTTGTTAAATTTCCCCATACTTTATGAATATAGTGTCCTAATTTCTTCATAGCATTTCCAGTCAAAACCAGAAACTGTCATAATGAAACATTTATGGAAGTATTGTCTTCTGAACTAGTTGGCTTTTTAAAATGTTTTGAGATGCTGTATACATTTGAATGTACTGGTGAATTATCTGCGTCCATGATTTTCCTCATTGTCTTGCACAGCCATTCTCAACTACCCAGCCTGGGTCGACGGCTTTCCGTACCATTGCGGTCCCCTTCCCTCAGGTATGCACCCTACCATCTAAGGTTTTTCCATTGCATTTCATCTCAGTGAGTGTTCTGGTTTTTTCCCTTTAGCTGCTATCGTCAAGCTTCTGAGCTACAATGAAAGAACATTATACCAGATAAATATCATCCCAAGCTGAGTTGCATCCAAATCCCTTTCTGCTCTTTACCCTGGTACACACACTGGAAAATACAGCAGCTTGTGATCCCTGTCATCCTCTGCCCTCTATGCTGAGAAGGCAGCCAGCTCCAGGCAGCCGGCTTCCAGCCTCTGTTCCCCAGGACCTCTCCCTGGTCTGTCTTCCTTTGCCAGGGGCAAGGCTACCTCTTGCAGAAGGCACACCCAGCCCCAAAGCATTCAACCCCCTTTACTTACAAAAGAAAAGAGAAAAAGAACCAGGTTTGTTTTTCTTTTTTTTTCAATCTTGTTCATTTTTGGAACAACCACTGGTATCTAAAACACAGCAGGCATTTAATATATATTATAGCATGAATAAATAAACAATGTAAGGTAGGGAACCCAGTAGGTTTTCTAAACCCCAACTGTAGTGTGGTCTGTGCACTGGCTTGTTTGGCATTCACCCCCACCTTGTCTCGCATGTCTTCACAAAATTTAGAAGCTGGAAAGCTAAAAGCTCCACTTCTCAATTTGCTGACAGCTGGAGTGGCAGTGTGATTTAGGTTCTTCCGGCCTGGTGCACTCATCTGAGGTTTGGATTTGAAGCTGAGGTAAGCTGGGAGAGAGCCATGAGGCATTCATGTTGCTGATGCAAATTACTAGAAGCCATGTAAACTGGTTAGCAGCTTCCTAATTTGACGGCTTGCTACGTATAGCTCAGGTAGCAGCTTCCGCATCACTGGGAGAGGCCCCTGGAAACCCAAGCTACAGCCTCTTCTACGCCTTTCCAGCAATTCTGCAAGCCTCTCAATACGTCACAATAAATCTCTTTTTGCAAAAACTGCTGTCTGCAATCTAACTCTACTGCAGTACACCCACTGGAGTGTATGACTTTCCCATCTCCTTCCACCCCTCACACCAATTTGTAACTTTTTCTTGCATAATATCTGTGTTAATGGCTGGTCTGAAACATATTTTTATTATATTTTATCTTATGGTCTTAGATAAATAAGCAATTGGGTTTTTCCATTGATTTGGTCAATGTTTACAATCAGTATCTCCCCAGAGCCCAATAGCTCTGACTAAGGGCACCTGGACATGAGTATGTACATTTCACTATTTCATTTCTCCATCCTGCTTAATGCAGGGCCTTCTGCCCACTTCTGCCCCATCAAAACTTCCTCTAGTCTGTTTGTACTTCTCAGTTCAGTATGTTAACAAATTCCTGGAATCCTAATGTTCTTTTTTATATTTTTAAAAACTGAATACAATGAAATACTTTTTTGAATTCTTTTTCTTCTGGATTATAAAAATATAGGAGGGAAGTACTATGAAGGATTTAATGCAATAAACAACATATATGTACATGTAAAAAAAAAGCCATAGGTATTTAAATGTTTTCTAAAGGGTTTTTATACTAAAATCACAAAATAAAAAGGGATCAATCAATATATATCTATATAGCTCAGAAGTCCTTCCAAAAGTCTCTGTACCTAAGAGCCATGTGGGCTGGCTGTCCCCTTTTTTTCTCCTTTGCTCAGGCTGTGGCTCACTGAAGCATTATGAGAAATGACTA
Source organism: Myotis daubentonii (assembly GCF_963259705.1). Lineage (NCBI taxonomy): Eukaryota > Metazoa > Chordata > Mammalia > Chiroptera > Vespertilionidae > Myotis > Myotis daubentonii. Next base: position 10,567,893 of record NC_081848.1, on the reverse strand, counting down.
GTGCTCCAGTTCTTAAAATCAAATTGTTATCAAATCCAAGACCCTGCATCTTACATTTTGAATCCTCAGGTATTTCTTCTGCCTGATCATAAACAACCCTCCTGTTTGTTCCAATATGTCCTTTCTATTGGCATCTTGTCTTCCAGGCCACTTGAGGATGGCACTTTCCTACGCCCACTGCTTTCTGTATGAGAACACTGGTTTTGGCTAAGGCTAGGTTTCCATGTGCTTCCAAAATAGCCAAACACCCAAAATGACTGGGCAGTGCTGCGTGATCCCTCTAGTTGCCACACTATCTGAGCAAGACTGCTCCCAGAATAAATGGAAGAATGTCTTCCTCCCTTTATCTGGGACATGATTTGTAACCAAAGCACATTGATGTAAGTCCCTGTCTCACCATAGCCTCCTAAAAACAGCTTCCTTTTCTGTCTGAGGCTGAAATTTATGCATGGAGTTTGATGAGAAAATATATACCAGCTATTCTGGTGCGTTTTCTCCCCCCTGGCTGTGTCACACCCTTCTTCTGCAGCCAAAAATAAAGGCTCTATGACAAGATCCAATATCATCCCATATCTCATTCATAAACTCCAGCAAAGGGTATGCCCTAAACACCAACCTAAATCATCACAACTCATTTATTTGAACATCTACTTTGTGCTAGGCATCAATGATCCTATGATGAATTATACATGGTCCTTACCCTTAAGGAATTTGTCACCTCATGGAGAACAATTAGAGTGACCACCTTCAAGGCATGCTGTACTGTGTGTTAGAATCGGGAATAACTTACTGGTATGTCCAGAAAGTGCCTATTAAATTTGAGCCTCCAAACCAAACCCAAGAAAATTAATAGTTTCTTTACCCCTTTATTTCCTACAAGTAAGCATGTCTAGTAGAGAAAAAAATTGTTCTTAGGCACCAAACATGAAGAAAATAGATTTAAACTCAGCCTGTCTTTTAAAGCCAGGGGTCAGACCATTGAAATAGCACAGAAGATTGGATTGTCAGTTCAGACTCTTATGAACCAGAAATCTTACCCAGTTCCAAGCTGTAACAATTCTGAGGGTACAAGTAATCACAAGGCAAAGTGAAAGCAGAGGTAAGTCCAGAACTGCCAGTGCAGGATCTTGGGCCCGTCTTACTGCATGAAGACGCACTTTGTCCCAGGTTACCTTCTGAGATTTTTCAATTGTGCATGCAGAGATATTGCTTACATAGAAAGGTGTTGTTTCAGTCATGAAACACCTCTGTTTTATATTCAGACAGTTATTTAGCTTAAATGACATATCCGAGGAACTATGCCTGATAAATGGATGGATTCCAGGTTTGTTTTCCTTAAGTAGTAATCCTAGAGAGATCTTATATCCTGCTAAAGTCTTCCATTGCTAAAGACTCTCCTGGAAGCAAATATTGTTTTCCAGGAAGTCTGGCAGGTTGGAGGACTGTTCCTTATCTCTTTCTACAATATACAGGACTTCCAAATTAGGTGGTCACCTCCAGGATACAGAACAGAAAGTGAGGCATTGATGTAATAGCTGTGGAGGACTGGTAGAGAGTGAATGTCTTATTGGAGCCTTGTCTCATTTCTCCTCTCCTTCAGGAAAAGAGATGCTTTCCTTTTCTCACACATCAAGAGAGTGGGACTTCAAATAATCACTTAGAGGTTCACATGTGTTCCCTGGAGTTTAGGAATAGAAGGGTTTGGAGCTCCTGCTCAGAAATGTTAAAAGTAAGAGGCCACCTGGAGTTAGCAGAGAGGAGAGAGAATATACAGGATGGGAACTACCTTCCCACCGGCAAAGGAAAAACTGGGTTTGGTTTGCCCCAAAGGAGGCATTACCCAAAAGGGATTAGATGACCCCAGTCTATGTGGGGTAGATGGGCGGCAGCAAGGCTGGGGGGAAATTGTAAGAACCAGCTGAAGAGACATCAAGGTATCATCTTTAGCATATTTTAGGTTCAAAATCCTCAATGGCTGTGGGTCTAAAATCTTCCAAAATCATCCAAGAGAGAAAGAGCTAGTATTTTGACCTCCATCATAAGTGGAGGGCTCCCAAGTCAGATGCAAGCTGTTCCAGTTGGAGATGATCCTTTCTGCTCTCTCTCTCCTGTCCAACCCTGTAGAGCCAGAGGCAACTGGTGAGTGGACAGAGAAGGAAAGAAGAGCAAGACTGTGGAAAGAGAGGTGACCATACTCCCATTCTCTCTCTCTCTCTCTCTCTCTCTATATATATATATATATATACACACACACACATATCTATATATACATATCTATATATATCTATATATACACATATATAGATATATATAGATATATATACACATATGTATATATAGAGAGAGTATATATATATATCCTATATAATAAAAGAGAAATATGCAAATTAACCATCACTCTGTCACTCCACCACTCTGCTACACCCACCAGCCAATCAGAGCGAGTATGCAAATTAACCCAACAAAGATGGCAGTTAATTTGCATATGCAGGCGCGGAGCGAATACTGAAGACGACTGAAGATAGTGGCAGCCATGGAGCTGGAGCGAGCAGGAGGCTTGGATTGCTCCCGATGATGGAAGAAGCCAAGCTTCCCGCCGGCTCTGGACTCTGCTCAAGGAGGGCCTGGGGGCCTGGATTGCTGGGGGCAACACCAGGCTTCCAGCCAGCCCTGGCCTCCGCTCAAGGAGCTGAAAAAAAAAAAAGGAGGGGCTGGGAGCAGCCAGAGTGGAGAATCCTGGGTCCCGGGTGCTAGAGGAAAACCAGTGCCGGCAGCCAGGGGAAGGAATGCCTATTGCATGAATCTTCATTCAACAGGCCACTATTATATATACTAGTGGCCTGTTGCACGAAGAAATTTGTCCAATAGGCCTTCCCTTCTCCTGGCTGCTGGCACCGGTTTTCTTCCGGCACCCAGGACCCAGGCCTTCGCTCCAGCTGGAGCCGCCTTCAGTCTTTCGTCTTCGCTGCTCCGACTTGCCTTCAGTTTTCCCTCCACCACTTGGAGCCTCCGTATGCAAATTAACCTCCATCTTTGTTGGGGTTAATTTGCATATCATGCTGATTAGCCAATGGGAGGCGTAACAAAGGTACAGTCAATTACCATGTTTGTCTATTATTAGATAGGATATATATGTGTGTGTATATATATATATATATATATATAGAGAGAGAGAGAGAGAGAGAGAGAGAGATAGAGAGAGAGAGAGAGAGAGAGAAACATCAATGATGAGAGAGAATCATTGATCAGCTGCCTTCTGCACACCCGCTACTGGGGGGGTCGAGCCTGAAACCCAGGCATGTACCCTTGAAGGAATTGAACCCGGGACCCTTCAGTCCACAGGCTGACGCTCCATCCACTGAGCCAAACCAGGCAGGGCACAATAGGTGCAAACTGGGGGTAGAGAAAAGCTTTAGGTTGATAAGAACTTATAGAGAGGTAATAGAATGATCTGGATTTTAACACAATTTGTTACTATCTAAATATAGTTGAAAGTGCTGTGGGAACTAAGATTTCATCTAGAGAAAGAGAAAGAAGAGTGGTTTTAAAGCAAAAGCTGTGAAAAATAGAACAGGTGCTGTATGCTTAAAATTGAGCTAGTTATACATGCACACTAAAACATCCTTACTTTATTAGCATATATACCCAAGGTATGTGGTGTGTGTGTGTGTGTGTGTAGGTGTGTGTGTGTGTGTGTGTGTGTAGTTATGAGTATAACCTGTGTGTATGCACAAATATTCTTTATTTCTTCCCTTTGGTATTACTGAGAGTTAATCAGTAACACATCATACTTGAAAAACTATATAGTTCCTTAAGTGAGAAGGAATTTGGAAAGGAAGAAATATTTATTAATGCTTTAGGCAATTTATTTTTTATCTATGTGAAAATTATGCCTTAAAAATGAGAAAATAAAGTGATCCTTAATTAAAAGTAAATGATGGATAATTTAAGCTTTAATTGAGGAAACTACAGAGTACAAGGAGCATTGAGACCCCTTATGACATATGAGTATTATCCTTTTTCATGAACAGGAAAGGGCAGAAATTGTCCCATCTGAAGATTATTTGCCCCAAGTTCTGGGTCATCTTCAAGGTCATTTTCAGTAGAAATAAAATCCTTAGGTTTCTTTGACTCTAAAAAAAAAGGCCTTCAAACAGAAATACAAACACTTTCTTTTACTGCAAATTTAGTAAAAATGTTTATGTTTAGGTTTGATTTTCAGTTGCCAGATTCCTTGGAGCTTCTTTGTTTTGTTAAAAATTTCCATTTCCTTTCCCCATCAGATTTAACTATCCCCATATATGGCACTGTCACAGGAACTGGCTCCTGTCACTTCCGTTTTGCCATCACACTTCCTGCGAGTGCTCATAGAACTCCAGCATAAAATAATTTCCCCTTTCTGCAAAAAGAAACTAGAAAAAAATCTATTTAGAGAATGACAAGAAAAGTTCTAATTATTTTTGTACAAATTGACCAAAGAATCAAGCCAAAGTTATAAAGAAAAAATTTTCCACCTTTTTTTTTTTTTTGCTTGGTATTGATGATTGATAAAGGGCTGATAGCCCTTGATGTAGAAGACTTTCACTTTGGTTTATCTGTGAGACCCTATTGATGTCATAATTGACTAGTAAGCAAAAGCAGCAAATCCTACAGATTAATAACTGCTAATTTGCCTTATTCAAAACAATACAGTAGAAAAACAAAAATTTTAAAAGTGTATAGATTCAAGAAAATCTGATATTTTATGAGAAAAAATAGAGCAGAGAGGACAGATTAATGTATTCTGTTTATTTTTATTCAGTAGTTCCTATATTTATATTTAATATATTGAACAAGTTAGAGAAAAATGATTATATAATTGGCTGTTAGTTTCCTAGTTTCTTTACGCTTTTCAGATTATTTTTCGTAATGATTAACACCTTTTAATCATAAAAATCCATAATGTGTACATTCTATAGCAGAAACTTACAAAAGGGCTTATCAGTGGATAAACATTTAAATATGCTTTCTTAGCTTCAAACTCTGAAAATAACATTGAAAGAGCTATTGTGCTGGGCAGAAATTTTGGGTTTTGATTAATAGTGAACCAAATGTCATTGAAGCAGATTATAATATGCCATCACATTTTGGCTGAACAGATGCTTAAATAGAATGTAACATCTGAGCCTGCCTGCTTATCATTCACCATTCTACAACATCAAGTCTCCAAAGAAAAATAGATGTTTGGTAATGTTATAACCTCAGTGTCTAGCACATACATTGGGGCCTTCTTTAAAAATGGAGGTTATGTAAATGACCTGGTAAAGATGAGGTAATATTTGAATAAAGTTGATCATTGACTAGATGAGGATTGCACATCTAGGTTGAAAGCCATTTATTCATCTTCCCATATTTGGGTCCCTTGATTTGTTGATGGCATTCATCACTGCCACTCCCCGTAAAAAATATCTCATTAATTTTAAATCCTTCTGTTGACCATAATAGGGAAGTCCTCAAGATTTTTCCCCCTCACATCCAAATACTTAAATTCCCCTAGTTGGTTGTCTTCCAAAATATTTGCACAAATAATGATTTTTGAGAAAAGTTCTATGTTTGAAAGAGTGAAGAAGTGAGATATACGTGGAAAAGAACAGCAAGTTTACAATTATTTCTGCCTTCCCTAAAGCATTGCATATGAATTAGATTATAACCAATGGCTCTTTGTGTGTAGGAGAGATAATATAACATCACACAGTCCTACACCTTAATTTAGATGAGCCATGTAGTACATACACTAGGCATGCATACATACATTCACTAAACACCCATGCTTATATGTCTAATTGTGCATACATATATACTGTGTATGCATATGTCTTCTAATGTGCCTCACAGAACTAATGAACAGCTTGTGCTTTAATCAATGGTTATTAAAGAATTGCCTTGTAAAAGATTTCTAGTGCTGCAGCAACCAGGCCTTCTGCATTTCTTTTTGCAAAATTTTTTAAAATATTTTTTTATTTTTCAATTATGGTGTATGTACAATATTTTATTAGTCTCAAATGTACAACCCCATGATTAGACATTTATATAATTTTTGAAATGATCATCCCAATAAATCTAGTACCCATCTGGCACCATACAAGTCATTACAATACCATTTACTAAATTCCCTATGCTGTACTTTACATCCCCATAACTATTCTGAACTACTAATTTGTACTTCTTAATCCCTTCACCTTTTTCATTGTTCCCCCAACCCCATATCTGACAACCATCAAAATCTATGAGTTTGTTTCTGTTCTGCTTGTTCATTTATTTTTGTTTTTTAGATTCTACATATAAATGAAATCTTATGGCATTTGTTTTTGTTTTTTCTTTCTCTGTCTGACTTATTCCACTCAGCACAATACCCTCTATCCATGTCATTATAGATTGAATGATTTCATTCTATTTTATGGCTGAGTCATATTTCATTGTATATATGCACTTCTTCTTTATCCATTCATCTATCAATCAACATTTAGGTTGCTTTCATTCTTGGCTACTGTAAATTATGCTGCAATGAACATATGAATGAATGTCTTTTTGATTTAGTGTTTTGGGTTTGTTTGATGTTTTGTTTTTTTGTTTGTTTGTTGTTGTTTTTTTTTTGGGGGGGAGGGTGTTGGCTAAATACCCAGAAGTGGAATTGCTGGGTCATTTTATATCTATTGTTATAGACTTTGTTTTAAAGTCTATTTTGTCTGGTATAAGTATGGCCACCCCAGCTTTTTGTGTGTTTGGTTGTTTTCACTTTCTTGAATTATCTTTTTCCATTCTTTTACTGTTAGTCTGGGGGGTCTTTTGATCTGAAGTGAGTCTTGCATAGACAGCATATGTAAATATCTTGTTTTGTTACACATTCAGCCTCTATAAGTTTTGAAGCATTTAATCTATTTGCATTTAAAGTAATTTTTGATGATTTATATCTATTGCCATTTTATTAAGCATATTTTTAAATCTTTTTTCTTAGATAAGACCCTTTAACATTTCTTGTAATATTGGTTTGGTGGTGATGAACTTCTTAGCTTTTTTTTTTTTTGGTCTGGGTAGCTCTTTATCTATTGTTTGATTCTAAATGATATCTTTGCTGTATAGAGTAATCTTGGCTGTAGGTTCTTGCTTTTTATTAAAATATATTTTTATTGATTTCAGAGAGGAAGGGAGAGGGAGAGAGATAGAAACATCAATGATAAGAGAGAGTCATTGATCGGCTGCCTCCTGCATGCCCCACACTGGGGATCACCCCACACTGAGGATCGAGCCCGCAACCTGGGCATGTGCCCTGACCAGGAATTGAACTGTGACCTCCTAGTTCATAGGTCAATGCTCAACCACTGAGCTATGCCAGCAGGGCTGTAGGTTCTTGCTTTTCATCACTTTGAATATTTCCTGTCAATCTCTTTTGGCCTGAAAAGTTCTGTTGAAAAATCAGCTGACAGTCTTGTGGGAGCTCCATTGTAGGTAACTACCAGTAACTGTCCTTCCTTGATGTTTTTAAGATTCTCTCTTTGCTTTTAACCTTTGGTATTTTAATTATGATGTGTCTTGGTGGGATTATCTTGTGTGGGGTTCTTCCTGGACTTATATGTCTATTTTCTTCACCAGGTTAAAGAAGTTTTCAGTCATTATGTTTTCAAATAGGTTTTCAAACCCTTGCTCTCTTTCTTCTCCTTCTGACACCCCATGATATGAATATTGGATGTTTAATGTTGTCTCAGAACCATCCTCACTTTGGGGATTCTTTTTCTCTTTGCTATTCTGATTGGGTGTTTACTGCTTCCTTATCACCTAAATATCTGATTTAATTCTCTGCTTCATCTACCCTATTATTGATTCCCTGTAATGTATTCTTCATTTAGTTATTGGATTCTTCATTTTTGACTGCTTCTTTTTTATGTGTTCTATCTCCATTTTTATTATTTCCCATCTCTTTGTTATTCTCACTAAGTTCTTCTACTCTTACCATAAGTTCATTGAGCATTCTTATGACCAAGCAGTGTTTTGAACTCTGCATTTAGTATATTGCTTATCTCCAATTTGTTTAGTTCTTTTTTTGTTATTTAATTTAGGAGCTTTTTCTTTGTCTCCTCATTTTGGCTTCCTCACTGTGTTTGTTTCTATACATTATGTTGAGCTTCTATATCTCTCAGACATGGAAAAGTGGCCTTATGTAGAGGATGTCCTGAGGGGCCCAGTGGTTCAGCCTCCCCAGTCACCAAGCTGAATGCTCCAGATGCACATCCTCAGATGGACTCTGTTCCCCCTCCTATTGTAGTTGAACCTTTATTGCTATTGGCATGTCAGTGGGAGGATTTTACCCCCAGGCCTGATCAGCTACAAGGACTGGAATGAACACAGAGGAGGATCTGCTGTGCAGGGGCCAACCTCACAGAGCAGGACTCACTTCAACAGAGCTCTGGTGTCCACTGAGTTTGCCCCTTGAGTGTGTCAATCATGGAGGTGGTTGGGAGGTACTCCAGCATGGTCTGAAGCTGACCACTGGGTATGCTGACTCTGGGGCCTCCTGGGAGGTCCAGGTCAAGATCAGTCACTGCCTATGCCCTGCCTAGGGCCACCTGACATGAACTACAGACTGATCTGCAATTGGCTAGTACTTGTGCTAGGCTTGGAAGTGCACAGGAGAAGCCAAATTGCCACTAGTGCCAGGCCTGGAGCCACTTAGCAAGAGGTATAGGGCACACTGAGGCCTCATGCTGTTTATTTGGGGTATGTGAACTTTTGAAAGATTTTAGGAAAATCAACAACGTGAGCCAAGACAGGCTTTTTGTATGGAAAAGCTACTAGATATGGCTCTATGGGGCCCATAAGTTGGATGTAGTCTCAGGAAATCACCAAAGCAGGGCAAACAGTGTTAGCCAGTTTGATGGAGACTCAGATACGGTGCCTGCCTGCTGGCTCTGTGGGGTCAGGGCTCAGCAAAGAACAATGGCCTCTGCCAGCACCTTTGTCTGAGAGAAAGCTGCCCCTCCAGCCCTTGTTTTGAAGCCAGACAATTCAATTTCTCCCTGTATGTCCCTGTTGCCATTCAAGCTTCTGCTCCAGTGCTGGAGTTCAGGTAAGTCAAAGTCTGCATGGGCCCTTTAAGAGAAACACCTGGGACTCCAGCAGCCCTCCATCTCATTCAGCCACCATCCCTGCTGATTTTCATAGCCAGAAGTTATAAGAACTGCTCTTCTTGGCATTGAAACCCTGGACTTGGGTTGGGGGGCCTGGCATGTGGCTTGGACCCCTCGCTCCTCAGAGAGGACCTCCACAGCCAAAATATCCTTCCTGATTTTTATCTGCAACATGTGGGTGTGGGACCAGCTTGTTCCGTGTCTCCTCGCCTCCTACTAATCTCAATGTGGCTTCTTCCTTATAGTCTTAGCTATGAGAATTTTGTTAAGCTAGATTTCAAGTGGTTCTGAATGATGGTTGTTCTCTAGTTTATTGGTAAATTTGATGTGGTTGTGGAAGGTTCTAAGTACCACATTTACCTACACTACCATCTTTACTGGAAGCCTCAGGACTTCCCCATTTCTACAATGCTCACAAAACCCTAGGCTAGGGCTGTGATCATGTCCCATGTATGTGTCGTGGGGCATTAATGCTCCCAAGGAAAGAACATTCATCACTCTTTCAGTATTATTTCTTCAGTGTTCACTGTGTGCCAGATACTGATTGTGAAAAGATGACATGCAAGTGTGCAGAAAGGGTATCAAAAGCCTGATTGAAATGATAATGACTAGGTATTGAGTCACTAAAGGGATTCAGCAACTTCCTGTCAATCCCATAAAAAAAAACATCAAAACTGAAGGTTGTAGCAGTTCAAAATAGCAGGACTGAAATAATTGTCCTAATCATCCTTGATTAGAGAATTTTACCCAATTTGTGAATGAAGTATAATCAGTGGTAAAACCTAAATTTGTTCTTGCATATTCCTAAGAAGTTGTACTATTTTATTTAACCATTTGGTAAATTCAGTTCATATACCTGTGTGATAAAGTTATCCACAAGTAAATTCCTTTTGCCTTGAGCCTGGAGGAAAGAATATCAAGAGGGTTTAGGTTTTACTAGATATGCCAAAATCCACACAACTTTAATAATCGTTGTCACTAGTCTAGGGCTTAGACAGAGACAGACCACCTCGGATTGAGTCTACATTATCCAGGCTATTGGCAGAGAGAAAAAAGAAGGTTAACCTATTGGCTTCCTAAAAATGTATGATAATAAACTGAGCCAATGGCCAATAGAGAGATCAATAAAGTGCTGGTGTGGATGGTAGTAATAACAGTTTACAGATGCTCTGCTGCCCATGCGTCATCATCATTAATTTAGCTCCACGTGTGTGTAGGCAGAATAATAGGATTCAGACAAGCCTCTGAAGGGAAGATCGATCATATTGATCAAGAGCAGCAGGCAGAAAGATGGATTTTCAGGTCTCATGTATGACAGTGAAAGGCAATCAATAGAGCCCTCCCATCAGACTGGACTGCCCACTGCTTAGAACACAGCTTCACATTGTGACCTCCTTTACTCTCAAAGTCCACTTTTAGCCTGATACCATCAAGTCACCTGCACCCTGTCCATCTTCAAGGGCGGGCTTCTGCTTGCTTCTTCAGCCACATCCCTCCTTTCTGCTTTATGTTACCATGTGGTACCCTACTCTGTTTTTTGAGCTTGGGTTTCTCAAATTTGTAAGCAAATTTAATGCTTACTGCTTCCAGAACTGAGGCTCTGTCCTTGTGTTTGTCATTCCTTTTTCCTGCCTGGGCTTGAAAAGTGACCTCTGAACCTCAGTCAGGAGCCCGGGCTCCAGTTCAAAGACTGTCACTTTCCAATGTCACCTGGTGCTAATTCTCAGTCACCAAGCTCTTGCCACTGCTTGAGGACTACCATTACTTCAGGTTGGAATACATGTGCTAATTATTTACCAAGTATCACTTGCAGTTTTCAGCTGTTCTCACCAGATGCTGGATTCTGTGTAGTGGTCTAGATGGCTGCTCAACTTCTGAAAGTAGGTTGTTTTTCCCTTTTGTATATTTTAGTCTCCCTATGATAGTCACTATGTCAAACCCAGTCCTGTTATGGAATGTGGAAAGAGGTATGGGAGATGAAAGTTGCCTTGACCTTAAGAAGGACCATTAATGACAGCAGCTATAATACATTCATTAATTCAATGAATATTATTAGTTACTATACATAATATTCCCACTCTCATGGAACTTGTATTTTTAGGCATACACATGTGCATGTGTGTGTTGTTGTTGTTTTTGCTGTTATTGTTGAAATGAGGGGGCATACAATAAAAATCAACAACGCTACTAAATGGTTCAGTGTGGAGAATTTAGAGGTGAATTGATAGAGCTACTTCAGACTGAGTGGTTAGGAAGCCCCTCTCTGGAGGAAACTTTGAAACGGACATTTGAAGTAACATAAAGGAGCCAGCAATTGGATCACCAAAGAATATCCTATCTAATAATAGACAAACATGGTAATTGACCACACCTTTGCTATGCCTCCCATTGGCTAATCAGCGAGATATACAAATTAACTGCCAACAAAGATGGCGGCTAATTTGCATACTGCAGGCAGGGCGGGACAGTGCAAGCCACCATCCAGGCCCTCGTGTGTGACCCCAGAAATCACCTGCCTGCCACTTGGGATTGGATCCGATCCCAGGCTGCTGACTGGCCCCAGAAGCCCCAGAAGCTGCCTGCCTGTTGCTAGATGCGCACTGGCCACCAGGGGGCAGACGCTCAATGCAGGAACTGCCCCCTGGTGGTCAGTGCACTTCCATATGGGGAGTGCCACTCAGCCAGAAGCTGGCTCATGGCTGGCCAACACAGAGGTGGTGGGAGGAGCCTCTTCCACCTCTGTGGCAGCACTAAGAATGTCCAACTAACGGTTTAGACCTGATCCCTTGGGGGCCTAAGCCTTTAGTTGGATATCCCCAGAGGACTCCCTGGCTGCTAGAAGAATATCTGACTGCAAGCTTAGGCCTGATCCCCCAGGGAGTGGGCCTAAGTCGACAAGTGGACATCCCCCAAGGGGTCCTGGACTGCAAATGGGCACAAATTTCTGTGCACTGGGCCTCTAGTATTTCCAGAAAGGGGAAACATGGGATGAGCCTGAGTATATGAGACTGGAGACAGTGGACAGGAAAGAAGTGGTTTGGAATGATACTGGCAAATTTGGTAGAGGTTGGATTTTGAGTGGCTTTGTGAACCGTGGTAAAAGTTTGAGTTTAATTTAAATATGAATGGGAAGAAATTTGAGGATTTTAAGGAAGGATTAACTTGATCTGAGTTACATTTAAAATGAGCACACTGAATTGGCTCAAGTAGCGTCAGTCAGCCTGGACCCATTGGTTGTCTGGTTATATATTCTGGCAACTCCTGTGGGATACAAGTGGGAGAGTCCTCTTGGGTTACAAGCCCTACTCATACTCAGGAATACCACTTCTAAACACCATTGCCACCTCCTCTGTGTCCAGGCCTCATCATCCCTCTGACAGACAGCAAGGATCTTTTGGCTCTCAAGGAAAACTTCGTCCCTCCACAGCAGGAAGCAGCTACCAAAGATAGCCTATGCCTCTTTTCTCTGAAAGAATTCAGTGCCAAGATCCTTGAGGGGGCATGTGGTAGGCAGTTAGACAGACATAAGCAGAGCAGAGACAATGGGTCATCCAGAGATAAAAATGGAGGGACCCTGAGATGTGCTTTTCACCATCCCCACTGCTCTGAAGCTGGCAGGGGTGAAGCCCTGGATCCATCACACCAGAGTGAAGAGGCCCCAGAAGGGGAATAATAGGTGACTGAACCCAAGGAACACCTCAAAGTCATCTTTTGAAGGCAGTATTCACTATAGCCAGGCTCTTGACCATTGCTGGTCTGGCTGAAGGAGAAATAATTCCAAAAGAGATGAAAATATCTGGGTGTATTTAGCAAAAAATATGATCTTAATATCTTTGAATTTTGCCTTTCAAGAGAAGTGACTTTTACATCCTGCCTAGTACGAGTTGGAATACCTATTACTAATATATAGAATTATTTTATTCACTTTAGGAAGAAAGTTGCATACAGAAACCTTTATATGTGGGATCCAATGTCTGGAAAAAAGATGCAGGGATGTTTTCTCAAAAGTAGTTCCCTGTGGTGAATGTCTGACTTTTACAGGGTGTGCTAGTTATTGTCTTTGAGTATCTAATAACTGCAATATGAATTGTCCTAATAATTCCACCCTCCCTTATAGTAATGGACATACTAAGCTGCTGGATAATTGGAGTAACTGCTTATGCACATATCCCTGCTAACAGCATCGGGGGGCTTTATTCTTTAGAATGACTGACTAGCTTTATGCCCCAGAAACATCACAGGGTCCAAACTAAAAAAGACCTTCTCATGGCCATGGTACCAACTGCAATGACGACCTCCACCTGTGGAGCCCTGCTGAATATATTGCTTTAACCATTTGGTCATTCTGGTAATGGTAGGCTCCTTTAATATAGAAGTGACCCAGCTGGTTGTAGCATGGTAAAAGCCCTGAATCCCACTTCCAGGACTATATAAGGACTAATCAAGAGCTGAGCCAGGTCAGGGAGGCAGTTCTAGAGAACTGGGCAGCAATAGATTATTTGTTGTTGTGGCATAACCATGGTTGTGAAGAATTTAAAGGAATGTGCTGTTTTAATCCTTCTGATAATTCTCAATTGATAGAAAACAACATTCAACAAATTAGGGAAACCATCTCCAAGGTAAAACAATGAGAAGGGTTTTTTGGGGAGGATTTGACTTATCCAAGTTAACTTCCTGCCTACCCAACCTGTCTGTGTTGCAGGAATTCTTTTTAATTTTTCTCTTGTTTATTTTTATAGTCTAATTGTTTGCTACTGTATTCAGTGCCTTCCTCATTTTTAGAACCTGCTTTTGCCATATTCCATCCCTGAGAACTACTTTCAAGGCAGAAGCAAATGCAGTCCAACAGGATGAGACTTTTCATCTAAAACTCATCTCATAGATATGAGAGAATAGAAATAGCAGTGAGGAAATGTTAGGGGCAAAAATAGAATATTGGGGACCAGCTATAGTTATAAGAAATATTAATCATGCTCTGTTAGCCATCATTGCCTTGTTCTTATTAAAGAAAGGATATTCTAATCTGGCTGGGAGTTGGGACCTGGGAGTCGGGACCTGGGAGTCAGTCTTGGACCTGGCAGTCAGCCTTGGAATGTGGTCCATTCTCATTCAAGGACTGCCTATTTATATGAAAAGTTTAACAACCTTGTTGCCCAAACAATGGAGTCCCACCACAGCCCCCATTGCCTACTTCTCCATGCCTGTAAATCCTACTTCCCCATGTAATCTTCTTACTAACCAATAGAAGCAGCTGGCTTATGGGGGCATGCAGAGCATATTTTTTGGATGACCTGCTGCTCTCCCATACTGCCGGCATTATTGGAATAAATGCTGAATATATATATATATATATATATATATATATATATATATATATATATATATATATATATAAAATGAGCACATTGTTTCTAGGTGGACAGAGATTTTATTTGCCTGCTAGGACTGACACGCAGCTGAGAGACATATTATGAGGCTACTGTAGTAAACTAGAGGGATATGAGAGTGTAAATGGGAAAAAGTGGAGGTTAATCGGTAGGACCTACAGAAGGATTTGATATGGAATCATACATCTTAGATTTTTATCTTGCGCAGAAGGGCTGATGGTGATGCCATTTTCTGAGGATGGGAAATACTAAAGAGAAGAGCAGGTTTAAAGAATAAAACTCAAGTGTGTTGTTATTGGCTGTGTAAGTTTAAGCTGCCAATTAGATATGATGTTAATAAGTAGGCAGTGGGGCATATGAATCTGAAGGACTGTGAAACAGACAATTGGGAACTGTTTAATAAAATAAAAAATACATATTGGAACCTGATACCTGACACAGAGCTTCTAAACCCCTTTGGCATTTCCTGGGTGATAGGAGCATCTTTCGTTCTAATAAAGTGATACTGGTGGGCTCCTCTGGATAGCTTCCAGATGAGAGCTGGTCATCAGAACGAGCAAGCCATGATTAGACTCTTGGAATCTTCAACCCCATTCCCATTCTCCTATAAAGGGAGGAGGGCTGGAGATTGATCAATCATGCCTATGTAATGAATCCTTCATAAAAATCCCCAAATTACAGGGTATGGAGAGTTTCTGGGTTGGAGGGTGGTTTGTCCCAGCTCCATGAGGACAGAAGCACCTGTGGCCAGGACCCTTCCAGATCTCATCTTATGTATCCCTTCATCTGCCTGCTCATCTGTATCTTTTATCATAATAGACTGGTAAGTTTATGGAAGTGTCTTCCTGACTTCTGTGAGCTGCTCTAGCAAATAATCAAGTCCACAGAAGAGGTCATGGGAACCCCAATTTATAGCCTGTCATTCAGAAGTATCGGTGACAACCTGGGACTTGCAATCTGATTAGGTTGTCTCTGATCAAACCCAAGCTACTTCACTGGCCAGCTGTGTGACCTTGGACAAGTCAATTAGCCTTTCTATAACTTAGTTTCTTCATCTGTAATATGGATTCATAAAAATATCTACCTCCTAGACTTGATGGTCAGATTAAGTGGATTTATATGTATAAAGCCCCTAGAATAGTCAGTGCCTGGCACATACTAAGCACCCAATTAATGTGCTATAGCTGAATGTTAGCCTAAATCACTAGATTTACTTTCTTCTTATCTGCAGAATAAGAAAGTGCACTCTCCTCCACCGCCAAAAAAAGTCAGAGTTAGAATGAGGCAAAAATGCTTATACAACTATCAAATCAAATAACCATCCTTCATAAAAATATATATGTTGACCATTTTTGCTAAACACAAAGAAAAAAAGCAAATTTATTAATTTTCACTATCGATATCAAATGGGGTAGTCAGTCTCAATAAAATAATAATTTTATAGGAAACATTTGTTAATTTTAATTAAATAAAGTAATTCACATTTGGCTAATTAAGTATTGCCAAGTAACGTTGTAGGGCAGCTACTTCAATAAATAGAGAAGAATGATTTATATTTAACACACTGGTTGTTTATCCATAAATTTGTGTTTTTAATTGTTTGGAAGCAATTTGTTCTCTTCAGCAAATTAAATGTTCCTCTGTGTAAGTATTAAGACTATTTTATTGGTGACTTTTTTATAAAACAAAGCTAACTTCAGCTTAGTTCCTATTTAAATTAATGAAAGTTTATTTCATTTATGAGCTTCTAAATCTTTCCTATTGGTAGTAAAATTGGGTCCCATTACTAAATTCGAGAAAGGAGAAGAACTTCTCTGCCCATAATACCACTACTCAATTACAATAAATTATGTAAAAGGACTGTTGTTACTTTGGAAGAACTGTGAGGAACATCTGCCAACCCTGAAAGGTGACAGGGCTGACTGTGCTATAACATCTTAGGCTTCAGATCCATTTGAAATTTTGTTTGAATATACCACCGTGCATTGCATATCACAGACACCCTTTAAATGTTGAAAGTATGAAGGAAAGGAAGAAAAGAAGAGAGGGAGAGAGGAGGGAAAAATCTCCTTGAGTACAGCATGGTTTGGAAGCACTAGTTTCTAAACATGGTGCATCAACAGGGACTGACTCAATCTTGAAAAGTTTCCATAGTTAGGCTGATGTGTTCTGTTGAAATTCACCCATGAATTGCACACCTCCTTGCTGAGGAGTCACACCAGATGTCCTGTTCAAGGGCGAATAACATTTATTCCTGTAGGCTACATTCATCTGTGAGAAAACAGAAAGAGAGCAGTTAAGAGCTGGTTAGTCAACGTTAAGTTATGCTCAGTGCACTGTATCGGGAATACAAAGCATTTTCCAGATGGCACCATAAAGTCAGTTCCTTTTTGCAAAGCTCCATCTCATTTTTGAGAAATAGCTCTTGTTCTTTCATTCCCCTTGGTCATTTTAGAGCTGCTTTTCTTGCCATAAATGCAACACTTCTACTAGAGTGTCAGGTAGAATATCTATTGTATTTTAGATACTACGTCTAACAGACTATAAGTGTTCAGATATGAATTGACAAAAGAGGGTGATAAGGTCATTTGGCCAGGTCATCAGGATGACAGAGTGCTAAATAGATATTTGGATTCTACTTATAACCTTGTGTCATTCTATGTTTCAATGTCTACATATGTATGAAAACTATCGTAACTCTCAGAAATTCCTTTGTGAATCATGCAAGGCCCACCCATCTTTTGATTTGTTTATCTGCTGACCTTCATGAATTCTGCTAGCCAAATTGTTCAGCTCACTTTCTTCCAAATGCTCCTTGTACTTCAAATGCAAGCCTTTCATCAAACCTTATCTTTAGCCTAGAATGTGTTTTCTCTCCTTCTCTGTCTAGCGAAATCCTACTCCTCCTTGAGGCATGGACCAAGTCTCCTCTTCAAGAAGACATGCCATATTTATGTCACTCTGTGAAGGGATTTGTGTAATTTCACTTAGTCATCACAACAATCTTAAAAGGAACTATTATTATGCCTTTTTTAACAGATGAAAATATGAGATTCTAAAAAAATGCCTATTTTCCAAAGGCATTATCAGAACCTGGCTTTAAACTCAGGTTTCTTTGACACCATGAGTTCCTTCCGCAGTTACTTAGTGTCCTTTGTTATAATTACTGCTATTATTACTGTTTGTTTTCTTCATGTGAAGGTTCATGTCTCCTTAAGTAAATAGCAGATATCTTTGAGAAAGGAATAGTATCTTTATATTTCTAACACTGGGACACAAACTGCATGAGAGCAGATAATTTGACTCTGCTATTCACTGTTCTTACTCTAGCACACAGAGCAGTGCCTGACACATAGTAAATATTTACTAAATAAATTTCTGTATGTCTCTTCCAGTGCCTGGCCTTGCACATACATGTTTCCAATAGCTATTTGTTCTAAATTGAGTTTTAGGTTAAAAATCTTCTTGGATATTTATACAACACTTTCTCCCTATAGCTTTTCATGCTTGTTATCTATCTTTTGATATTGACATTGTCTACTTACTGACTATTCTCAAATCATAAATTTAATTATTGGCTCCACTCTTGGTTTCTCATGCTGACAAACAAGCACTGTCATGTTTGTCTTTAATGATGTAGAACAAGAAGCACTACCTGAAAATTTATTCTCAATAAAAATTGCTTACTAAATATCAGTTACTAATTGCTAATTATTTCTATACTAAGCACTTGAATTACATTATTGAATTCTAACAGAAAAAAATTATTTTTTATTAAAATCATGTACTGTTTAAAGTATTACATAGTCTCCTTCCCCCCCCCATTGACCTCTCCCCAGCCACTCTCACCCCTCAACACATGCCCTCACCCCCCTAATGTTTGTGTCCATTGGTTATGTTCATATGCATGCATACAAATCCTTTGGTTGATCTCTTACCCTCTCTCTCCTCTGCCTTCCCTCTTAGGTTGGATAGTCTGTTTGATGCTTCTATGACCCTGGCTCTATTTTTATTCATCAGTTTATGATGTTCATTATATTCCACAAGTGAATGAGATCATGCGATATTTATCTTTTTCTGACTTGCTTATTTCACTTAGTATAAAGCTCTCCAGGTCCATTCATGCTATTGCAAACAGTAAGAGTTCCTTCTTTTTTACAGCAGTGCAGTATTTCATTGTGTAGATGTACCACTACTTTTTAATCCACTCATCTGTTGATGGGCACTTAGGCTGTTTCCAAATCTTAGCTATTGTAAATTGTGCTAATATGAACATAGGGGTGGATATATCCCTTCTGAATGGTGTTTCTGATTTCATGGGATATATTCCTAGAAATGAGATTAGTTGGTCAAATGGAAACTCCATTTTTGATTTTTTGAGGAAACTCCATACTGTTTTCCACACTGGCTGCACCAGTCTGCATTCCCACCAGCAGTGCACAAGGGTTCCTTTTTCTCTGCATCCTTACCAACACTTGTCATTTGTGGATTTGTTGACGATAGCCATTCTGACAGGTGTGAGATGGTACCTCATTTTTGGATTCTACTCTTGGATGATTAGTGACTTTGAGCATGTTTGGATTCTAATCTTGGGCGATTAGTGACTTTCAGCATGTTTTCATATGTCTCTAGGCCTTCTGTATGTCCTCTTTCAAAAAGTGTCTATTTAGGTCCTTTGCCACTTTTTTTTATTGGATTGTTTATCTTCCTTCTGTTAAATTGTATGAGTTCCCTGTAAATGTTGGAGATTAAACCCTTATCAGTGATAACATTGGTAAATATGTTCTCCCATGCAGTGGGCTTTCTTGTTGTTTTGTTGATGGTTTCTTTTGCTGTGCAGAAGCTTTTTATTTTGATGTAGTTGCATTTGTTTATTTTCTCCTTAGTTTCCTTTAGTCCTAGGAGCTGTATCAGTAAAGATATTGCTACAACACATGTCTGATATTTTGCTGCCTATGTATTCTTCCAATATTTTTATGGTTTCCCATCTTACATTTAAGTCCTTTATCTGTTTTGAGTTTACTTTTGTGAATGGTGTAAGTTGGTGGTCTAGTTTCACTTTTTTGCAGGTATCTGTCCAATTTTCCCAACACCATTTATTGAAGAGACTGTCTTGACTCCATTGTATGCTCTTGCCTCCTTTGTCAAACCTTAATTGAGCATAATGGCTTGGGTCAATTTCTGGGTTCTCTGTTCTATTCCATTGGTCTATATGTCTGTTCTTGTGCCAGTATCAGGCAGTTTTGAGGACAGTGGCTTTGTAAACAGCTTGATATCTAGTATTGAGATCCCTCCTACTTTGTTCTTTTTTCTCAGGATTGCTGGGGCTATTTGGGGTCTTTTTTAATTCCATATGAATTTTTGGAGAGTTTGTTCTAGGTATTTTAATGGGGATTGCATTGAATCTATAGATTGCTTTGGGTAGTATGGACATTTTAATGATGTTGATTCTAATGGTCCATGAACATGATATATTCTCCCATTTGTTTATGTCTTCTTCTATGTATTTTTTCAACATCTGGTAGTTTTCTGAGTACAGATCTTTTACATCTGTTGTTAACTTTATTCCTAGGTACCTTAATTTTTTTGTCGCAACGGTAAATGGGATTGTTTTTCAGTTTCTCTTTCTGAGTTCATTATTGCGGTATAAAAATGCCATAGATTTCTGGGTGTTAATTTTGTATCTTGCTACATTGCCAAATTCATTTATTAAGTCTAGTAGTTTTTTGATGGAATCTTTATTGTTTTCTATGTACAGTATCATGTCATCTGTGAAAAATGACAGTTTTACTTCTTCCTTTCCAAGTTGGATGCCTTTTATTTCTTCTTCATGTATGATTGCTATGGCTAGCACTTCCAGTACTATGGCAAACAGGAGTGGTGAAAGTGGACATCCCTGTCTTGTTCCTGTTCTTAGGTGAAATGGTTTTAAATTTTGCCCATTGAGTATGATATTGACTGTAGGTTTGTCATATAAGGCTTTTATTATGTTGAAGTATGATCCCGCTATTCCCACTTTGCTGAGAGTTTTTATCAGGAAAGGGTGTTGGATTTTGTCAAATGCTTTTTCTGTATCAATTTATATGATTATGTGATTTTTGTCTCTCAATTTGTTTATGTGATGTATAACGTTTATTGATTTGTGGATATTGCACCAGCTTTGCATCCTGGAATAAATCCCATTTGATCATGGTGTATGATCTTTCTAATGTAATGCTGGATCCAATTTGCTAGAATTTTTTTTGAGGATTTTAGCATCTATGTGCATCAGGGATATATTGGCCTGTAATTCTCTTTCTTTGTAGTGTTTTTATCTGGTTTTGGGATTACAGTAATACTGCCTTCATAGAAAGAGCTTGGAAGTGTTCCTTCCTCTTGAATTTTTTGGAATAGTCTGAGGATGATAGGTTTTAGTTCTTCTTTGAATATTTGGTACAACTCCCCTGTGAAGCTATCCGGTTCAGGCTCTTGTTTGCTAAAAGGTTTTTTTTTATTATTATTATTATTACTGTTTCAATTTCATCAGTAGTTATTGGCCTATTCAGGTTTTTTGATTCTTCCTGATTGAACTTTGGAAGCTTGTATTTTTCTAAGAATATGTCCATTTTGTCTAAGTTGTCTAGTTGGTTGGAGTACAGTTGTTCGTATTTTTTTTTTTATAACCCTTTGTATTTCTGAGGGGTCAGTTGTTACTTCACCTATTTCATTCTTGATTTTGTTTATTTGGGTTCTCTCTCTCTCTCTCTCTCTCTCTCTCTCTCTCTTTTTAGGTGAGCTTAGTTAGAGGTTCATCAATCTTGTTTATCCTTTCAAAGAACCAGCTCTTGGTTTTACTGATCTTTTGTATTGTTTTTGTTTTTGTTTTGTTTTGTCTCTATGTGGTTTATTTCCGCTCTGATCTTTATTATTTCCTTCCTTCTGCTTACTCTGGGCTTTTCTTGTTGCTTTCTTTGTAATTCTTTAAGTTGTAGGGTTAGATAATTTATTACTGGTTTTTCTTGTTTCTTGAGGTAGGCCTGTAGAGCTATGAAATTCCCTCTCAAGACTGCTTTCACTGTGTCCCATAGATTTTTGAATTGCGGTGTTTACATTTTCATTTGCTTCCAGGATGCTTTTTATTTCTTCTTTGATCCCCTTGGTAGCCCAATCATTGTTAAATAACATGCTATTTAGCCTTGATTTTTTTCATTGTTTTTATTGTAGTTGATTTCTAATTTTATGCCATTGGGACCTGAGAAGATGCTTGATATGATTTCTATCTTCTTGAATTTGAAGAGACTTTGCCTGTGTCCTAATATGTGGTCTATCTTTGAAAGTGTGCACTTGAGAAGAATGTATATTCTGTAGCTTTGGGGTAAAATGTCCTGCAGAGGTCAATTAGTTCTATTTGCTCTAGTGAGTCATTAGGATTGCTGTTTCTTTGTTGATTTTTTGTTTAGAGGTTTTATCCAGGGGTGTCAATGGTGTATTACAGTCTCCTACGATGATTTTATTGCTGTTGACCTCCCCCTTGATATCTTCCAGAAGTTTTTTTGTTGTTGTTGTTGTTTTTGTTGTTGTTTTTTTTAATGTATTTGGGTGCTCCTGCATTGGGTGCATATATGTTTACCAGAGTTATATCCTCTTGTTGAATTGCTCCCTTTATAATTATGAAGTGGCCTTCCTTTTCTCTTATTATGGCCTTCACTTTGAGGTCTATTTTATCAGATATAAGTATTGCTACCCCACTTTTTTTCTCATTTCCATTTGCCTGAAAATTTTTTTCCCCATCTCTTCACTCTCAGTCTGTGTGAGTCCTATGTTCTGAGGTGGGTCTCTTATAGACAGCAAATATATGGGTCATATTTTCTTATCCATTTATCTACCCTACATCTTTTGATTGGAGCATTTAATCCATTTACATTTACGGTTATAATTGACTAAAGGCCCGGTGCACGAATTCATGCACCAGTGGGGTCCCTCGGCCTCGCCTGCATATTGGGCTGAAACTGGCTCTCCGACATTCCCTGAGGGGTATCAGGTTGTGAGAGAGTGCAGGCCAGGCCAAGGGACCCCATCGGTGCACGATCGGGGCTGGGGAGGGACACGGGAGGTCCCCAGGGCATATGCATCTGGCCCATCTCTCTCAGTTCTGATCGGCCGGACCCCAGCAACAAGCTAACGTACAGGTTGGAGTGTCTACCCCCTGGTGGTCAGTGCACGTCATAGAGACTGGTCAACCGATTGACTGTCTGCCCCTGGTGGTCAGTGCACATCATAGTGAGCGGTAGAGTGGCCTTAGCATATCATTAGCATATTACACTCTGATTGGTTGAACAGCCAACTAGATGACTGGACACTTAGCATATTAGGCTTTTATTATATATGATAGGTACTTGTTTGTCACCATTTTATTCTTTATGCCTATGTTCCTTTTTCCCTTTCTATTTCTTTTTACAGCAGTCCCTTTAGCATTTCTTGCATGCTGCCTTGGCGGTAATAAACTCCCTTAGCCCTTTTTTATGTGTGAAGCTCCTGATTTCACCTTCAATTTTGAATGATAGCTTTGCTGGGTACAGTATTCTTGGATTCAGTCCCTTGCTTTGCATCACTTTGCATATTTCATTCCATTCCTTTCTGGCCTCATGGGCTTCTATTGAGAAATCAGTTGATAGTCTAATAGGAGATCCCTTGTAGGTAACTTTCTGTTTCTCTGTAAGCCTTTAAGATTCTTACTTTGTCATTGATGTTTGCCAATTTAATTATGATGTGTCTTGGTGTCAGTCTTTTTGGGTCAGAACAAAAATTCTTAATCCCATTTCACATTTTAGAAAAGTAGGGCTCTGCGAGGTTAAGCAACTTGTTCAGGACCACCTAGTCAGTAAAGTGATGAGCTAGGATTAAAGCCCAGGCTCCAAACCACCTGGCTCTACCACATTCATCTGTCTTGTGATGTTCTGGTGGAGGAATCTGAACATCGTAAGCTGGCGTGTTCAAGTTAGACAAGTCCTAACAGACAAGTCTGACAGTAAATAATGGCTGTATTGGGGGGGTTGACTATGAGGAAAACTCTGAAATGGTTGAGTCACACAAATATTAAACCTTCGTTTTGTTGACATAGTCTGAGAAATTATTAAACATTGCAACTAAAGTTCCTGCTTTGAGTAATGTTACTTTAGTTGGTGATAACTAGTTTCTATTCATTCATGGAAGGAAAATCAATAATATGTAATATTATTATCTTTAACTTCACTCTAGTAAAGTGAAGTGTTTATTAACATTTTAAATATGGATAATATTTCACTAAGCTTTTTTAACAGGATTTCATCTGCTAAATTAACTTTAGTTTTGGTTTGATCATGAGTCACATCTTTTTTTATTTTTTTATTTCAGGGAGTAAGACAAGTAAATCAGTAGTTACCAGTGAATATTTAAATGAATAAAGACAATGAAAAACATGAGTTCTAAGTATTTGTAATAATTTTCACAATTTTTACAGATTTGGAGCTGATGAGAGTCTAGTTGTTCTTGTGTCTTCTAAAATTATCTGTAATTGAAAACTTGGTTTAGCTGATTTTTAATTCCGTCTGGTGAGTACTACTAAAGTCTTTATCATTTGTATAAGTACCTTTCAAGAGACAACATAATCAGACAAAATTTTAGATTTTTAGAATTCGAATGCTATTTTTTATTTCTTATTTATAGTATGTAACACTGAACAAATTCCGCAAAAACAAGTGCTAGTTTATTCAACTTTAAGTTGAAGTTAATGTGTAACTCAAAAAATTTGAAAGAGATCTATAAACATACAAAGTGCTTAGGATTCCTCTAATTAAGTTAGCAATGCAAATATTTGGTGGAGGACTGTGATATTCTGCTACTTTCTTCCTTTGATTTCTGTGTAATATGATAATAAATGCATAGCAAAGAGCAAACTTTAGTTCATACTACCTGCTATGTAGTTCAATCCCAGATGATAGGGGAAAAACTGGAGTGGAGCTTAGGACTCAGTTTTGTTGTTGTGGCTCTATTGTGACTTTAATAAATCAGTAGCTTCCGATAGAGTGAGGCTGACTCTTATCTTATTGTCCGAGTCTAAAGTCTCCTGATCTGCAGGCTTTGTATCATAGCTTGGAAGAAGATTAAATAATATTTCCTTTTACAGCAAATCAGTAATTAATGATAAATTATTTAAATGACTGCAGATTGCCTTTGGCTTTCACCTTGAATGCATGCACTCCAAGCAGATGAGTCTTTAAAAAAAAAACATATCTGACATTCTTTATTAGCAGAAAGGACAGAGTCATTGATAACTCATTAAATGGCATTGAGAACCCACTGTGTGTTAGGCTCTGCACAGGTGCTGAATTTCAGTGATGTCCCTACCTTTAAGGAGCTCACCATAGTGGAAGAGAAAGATATTCCAGTAGCTAATTGAAGAATACATCCCAATATCATATTCCTCTGATGTCAAAATCAGATGAAATAATGTGGAGGGAGAGGGGGAACATGGCAATATGTCCAAAAGTTAGATAAGGAGGATTATAAAATAAAAATTTATTAAATAAATACCATTTAGAAAGTACAAAACATATATGGGTGTCTTGATGTAGAAGGAGGTGAAGCAAAGAGTTGAACCCAAGAATGTTAGAGGTAATGAGGCAAAGGAACCTGGCCAGGGCACGCATGGGAGGAGAGGAACTATGGATGAGGAAGTCTAGCAGGGAACTTGTCTCAGCCTGTGCTAGGAAAAGCAGGCTCCAGATCCTGGAGGAAGTTGGTGACAAAGGAACACAGATTCTCCCATCCATAGAAACATATGGGAAAACCAGCAAAAGCCATAGTCTCTTCCACAAGGAACAGAGGAGAGAAATCAGGGGCAGCTGCAGGAAAGGCCACGGCCACCTTGTATAGCTCTGCTTACTCATCCTCATGCCACATTCATAAGCCTTAGTCAGGCTTATCTAGTGAGATGATACATGACATAAATATCACCAAAATATTGGGAATTTCTCTTGTGTTGCCCTAATCCTACTACCCCCCTTAACTAGGAGACATGAGGTTGACATTGTCAAATGGTGAAGAAAGGGGAACCAAAACCCCAATTATATATTCTTAATTTTAAGCTTAAAAGCTTTCATCAAAGCTGAAAAATATAAAGAATTTGGAATAAAATATTTGAGAAACTGGTTATTTCCTCTTCTCATCAATGCCACGATGTTTTAGTTTGTATCTGCTGCTGGTGTAAGGTGGAGTTGCGGCATTCGGCTGAGTTTGCATTTTAAATTATGGAGAAATCACTGAGTGATCTGAATTACCCTAGAGAGAAGCCTACAGAATTAGGTCTTAA
The DNA here is from genome assembly GCF_963259705.1 of Myotis daubentonii. Lineage (NCBI taxonomy): Eukaryota > Metazoa > Chordata > Mammalia > Chiroptera > Vespertilionidae > Myotis > Myotis daubentonii. The sequence goes on along the minus strand of NC_081848.1, from coordinate 10,542,016 downwards.
CATATAAATTAAGTCCAAATTTAGGAAACCAGAGAAAGCCATATATTTACATACCAGAATTTGCGACATGAGGAAGTTGCATCAGCTAAACATTTTTTCCAAGGTTAGTCAGGTGGCCATAAGTAATTTTAGGGATATCCATAAACAAAAAATACTTCCCATCTCTTTCCTGATGCCCTTAATTTATACAAGCATATAAATTTGAATGCTGGGACTTGTTATACCTTATTGTATGGAAATAGTATTTTAATTAAAAGTATAGTGAAACTTTGTATCAATTTCTCTATAAAATGCTTTGTTTATTTGTTTTTATTTGATTGATTGATTTTTAAATTTATATTTATTGTTGAAAGTATTACAGATGTCCCCTTTTCTTCCCTTTGGTTTTGTTTAAAATACCTAAAATCTTAACAGTTAAAACAAGTAAACTATTGAAACAAAACAATGAAACATCATTCCAGTTTTTGCAAATATATGTGCTTATACCTTGGAAACAAATTGGAAGTATGTAAGTATAAATATAAAGGGTAGCGCTTATGTTCAGGTGGTAGTAAGAGGTGATTGTTTTTCTTTATACTTTTTTATTTTTTTTCAAAACTTCTATAATAAACATGTTATAATTTTTGTAATAAGAAAATAATTATTTAAATTTATGTTTAGAAGATTTTAAGCTGAACTCAAAAAGCATTGGAACAAGAGATGAGCCAAGATATTAAAAAACCTAGAGTTATTCTTGTCTTAATAAATCATGGTTTTTATTAAAAAGGAAAAAACAGTAAAAACAACAATGTGGGTGAAAAGTGACCCGGTGGAAAGTGTACTTGAGTTCGTGAGCACACCAAACACCAAACAGCATGTGGGAATGTCTGTTTCCTTCCACTGAGCTGGGCGGAATCCTGGCCACTTGCAACAGAAATTTGGGGCCTGTTTTTGTTCAGGAGCTAAGTGTCTGCTGCCTTAGGCTGAGCTGGCGCTCCCCTATTGTCAGCCTCTTCCATTCTGGGCCTCCCAAGCCCTCTGATCACCATCTGCACATCCCCACATCACAGACCCTGACAGTGCCCTAGGCCATAAAAAAAAAAAAAAAGCTCAAAGGATATGCCAGAGATGAAGGAAATGACACAGGCACTTGGTCTCAAACAAATAAGCAAAGAGGGGAAATATGGCTGGGAACCTAAACAAGAATGCAGGGGAGGAAGTAAACTAGCAAACAAAACTCAAGGCTAAGATCTCCGAAAACAAAAGCCCATTTGTTGGTGAGGATAAGAATGTCCACACCAAGACCAGGGGAACTAGAGAACTTCCTTAGTAGCCCTGACTGGACAAAGACTGCAAAGACCTATGGATTGTGAAGTTCTGGTCTGGTCTGGGGCTTAAATCCAGACAGACCTTGGCTACCTAACGGGATAAACTTGGAATCTTCCAGACCTAAGCTCCAAGGCTAAAGCCCCACTTTGTGCTCGAGGGGGCGTCATTCTTGCAAATACAGTGCAAGGTTCTGGAGGGGTGCAGCCTGCTACGAATCTCTTACCAAAAGTCATCTGTAAAATGGGTTAATGCTCGCGGCCTCAGATCCTGTGGTCCAGGTCAATGCCAGGAGTGGGTATTACCCAGTTTCTCCTGGGCTCACTAACTTCTGGTCCCAATGAGATTACAACAACTTTATGGCCTCTTTTCAGCCCTTTGTGCTATACTTTGTTAGAGGGATACTCAGGGCTGCTTACATTTAAATTCTTAAGGTTTTTCTAGCGATTTAAGTATCTTTAGTTTTATTTCATTCCCTCTTTTCCTAGGATACAGACATAGTTCCATCATATAGGACTAGAAACATCTCCAAGTCAAAGACAAGTCCTCTGTATTTCAAATTACTTCAGACCCGATGCTTGGTTACCAGATAAAAACTCTTGGTGTCTGACCCTATCTTCTCTTAGGACAAATTCTTGACTAAGAAACTCCTCAGTCCCTCTCATAACTGGCTTTCACTGGGCATGAATCGTAGCTATAGATGCAGAGTCTGCAGAACGGTGTCTGCCTATGTCACAGGAAGCTCTCAGGGGGAGGCGGCACCTGGAGATCTCACTGTCCACTTGGAAATGATGGTCATGTGAATGGAAGGCCAGGAAAAATGCTCTCTTCTGAGGCTCTTTTCAGATGTCGGAACCTACAAGGATCCGGAGAGATTGTGAGAATTAAGGGGACATAAAAGGGTAGATTTTGTTTTTTCTTATTTAATACTTGGCGAATAGTCATGTAGGAGCTCAACTTTTCACTCCAGAACAATGCTTCCATTTCATATATTTTATTAAACACTGATCTTATGAGAAGAGAGTACTTATTTGCTTATCTTATTTTTAAATTATAGTTGCTAACAGACCAGTAAGGAGGCATGCATTTCAAGCTTTGGGGAGGAGTAGGTAGAAACCTCACATTTTTCTCACTCCTCAGACAACTTCAGGAAAATACCAGATTCTAGGTAATCATCTAGAGTTTATGCTGCTGAGCTATTCTGCTGCATTTACTCCCTGTGCAGAATGTGCTAGATGAGCCCCTCCGGGCCAGGGCTGGGAGCTGCTAGAGATCAGATAATTCAATACTATCCCTTAGCCCATCCCAGTGAATGGCCCAAAGTGAGGGTTCACTCAGTGTCATCATTTGATCTCCAGTGTTTCTTTTAGAGAGCTTGGAAGTGGTTGTGAAGGGTGAGGTGAGGGAGGTGGGAGTGGGGGGGGGGGTGGAGGGGAGCTCATCCCAAGGCCTCTGACTGCTCTGGTGAAGCCTGGTACAAAGGGGAAGTCCATTCTACTTTTGAAAGGGCAAGGAGTTCTAAGATCTTTAGATGTGCAGAGATGTAGAATATATGAACTATTTCTGACTGTAACTCGAGGTAAAATAAATAATAATTGTCAAGCAATGCCAAAGAAGGACAGAAATGCCAGAAATGGTGGGGGGAAAATGAAGTTCAGTGGCAAGGGGCAAAGGGGTTCAAAGAAATGAAGCAAATTAGTACTGCAATTTAAAAAATTAGAGTTTACAAACATAAAATGGGAATATTGGCTCAATAAAAATTTACCAAAAGTATGTGGAACTCCTAGTTATCTTAAGATGTCAGCCAGTAACATGCTACTGCTGTTTTTTGTTTGTTTTGTTTTTTTTTAATGTAGCATGACACTTGACTATTACAGGATCAGAGATTCCAGGGGAAATGTCTTCCATGCACATGGAAATGATTATATGTTTATTGAAGACTCTTGTCTTATTTGTAGATAAACATCTCAGCAAGATGAGAAAGAGCTAGACAGTCACCATAAGAAAACAAAGACAGATTTAGGACAGCAAATCTAAGAATAAAACTGATAGGGAATTTCAATTGTTCAGCTCAGGAAAGTGATGGCTGAGAGATGATTTAATATGAGTCTCTAGTCTATAAAGGGTCATTATCTACTGGTTTATGACCATCTGTTCTGTACCTTCCCTAAGGATGGAAAAGAGGAAATGAGCTTTAACTACAGAAAAGTAAATTTAGGTTAGACCAAAGAGACTTCCAAACAAAGGTCTATGTAACATTGCCAGCTCGGTGGCATTTCCTCTTCTGACCTCGTCTGGGACACAGACAGGTGTTACCCATATGGGATGAATTTTATATAGCCCAGCTGGGATCAGTCCTTGAATCATATCAGGCTTTAAAAAATGATGGAATGTCACTTGGATAGAACTTATTGTCTTCTGCCTTAAAGCTTTGGTCTGAATGAAAATCCTTATGTCCTCAGTAGAGTTATGTGTTGATGCTATTGACTCACCATTAGTAGGAATGAACTTTTATTGATTCACTGCTAAGATGTGGGCACATTCTCTCACCCCTTTCTGCCTGTTACCCAAATACCATAGAGTGCTGTTTCTACAATAAAATTTGAAGCATTCTTTGCTTAGGGTCTTGCCCTATCTCAAGGTCTGCATAAAATTCAAAAGTCTTAGGAAGTTGTACCAGGTCTTCCCTGAGCTGCCTTAGTCAGCCTGCAGACACTCAACTCTTGCCTTTCTTCCTTGGATCCCAGCTGTGCAGAGCCAGAGGCCAAATTTGAAATGGTGCCTCATCATCCTATGGCATTTCCCATGCATCTCATTTTCCCTAGAATGCTGTTACCTCCCTTGTTTGGGCAGAAAACTAAAAATTCAATTCCCCACTCAAATTTTTCAGCATTTCTGATTGGTTTTCTGTCTTTTCTAGAAAACTCTCCATTCTCCTTCCCTCATAAACTGTAGTCTTTTGAGCACCTATTCATCCATGAAGAACTTAACGTGTTAATTACAGAGCTTCAAGTCTATCTTTCCATCAAACTACAACAGGCTTAGCAAAAATAGAGATAATTTTTGATCCCCTATGCCCAGTTGCCCAATAAATATTTCGTAAGTAAGAGGGAAAATGAATAAGTAAATGATAGGTAAACAATTGTGAAATCGTTCTTTAGCATTAAGGGTAGAAATTATTATCATAGGTAAAAACTAAAATTGTAGCAGAGTAACAGAAAAAAAATTCACAATTGCTTTAATTTTTATTCCTATTTGTAAATGTAGTCCCAAAACAATTACTGATTTACATTAGTTGGTCTGTTTGGATTAAACGCTATTAACAAATGAGTATTTGTTGATGATATAAACTAGTACTTGTATTTGCAATATTTTCTTGCCCTTCGTTAACATTACTGATATCTGAACTTTAACTAACTCTATATACATATGCTGAAAAATAATAATCTTCTTAGAAAACTAGAAGATATGTATTTGTACCAGTTATGTAGCATTTTAAAAAAATCTTTATTGTTGAAAATATTACATATGTTTCTTTTTTTTCCCATTGACCCCTTCTAGCCCACACCTGCCACCCACCTTAGGCCTTCACCACACTACTGTCTATGTCCTTGGGTTGTGCATATATGCATACAAGTGATTTGGTTGATCTCTTCCCACCCACCCACCCACCCCCAACTTCCATTTTTTAAAACTGGGTGTGTTTTCTTGAAAGCTGAATAAAAGGAAGGTGGCTTCATTAGATAAAATTTGAACATCTTCAATACTGTCTCCATTTTAAATCAGTTTACTTCAACTGAATAAATATGCATTCTCCACTATATTGAATTCTAAGACCTGGATGTTTGAGAAAATATGATGATAAATAAAAGTTTATTTCTTCAATAATCTTGCAATCTATAAGGAAGGAAAAACACCTACACAAATGACTGTAATATGAGGAAAGGTACAATTAGAGAAAAATTGACAGAGCATGGAAGGAGGGTAAGAGGAGGGTGGTAAGAGGCTTCATGGAGGAGGTGACATTTGAAACTAGTGTCTAAGACTGGGATGGATGTCAACAGGAGTTGGGCAGTGGGGAGTTGGTACATTAATCCACAAATAGAGCAGGAGCCAGCAGGATACTTGAGTGTGTTTTCAGGAAAGTCAAGATTACATAAGGCTAGGGTGCATGTGGTTCAGTCTGAAGAAAAGATAAGCCAGGGCATTGAACTTGAGGATGAGTTGTGCTTAAGTCAGTAGTTGATGGAGAGATGTGAAGTTATTGATGAGGAGAGTGATTAACAGCATGTAGATGTCCTGAAACAGGAGAAAAGTAGCGAAGACAAATTACTATCATCTACATGAGAAGCAACAAGGCCTGAAAGATAGGAGGTAGCACTGGGGTTGACAATGAAGAAAGCAAGTGGAGATATTTTGTACAGAAAAAAAATATAATCTGCAGGAATAGACAATCAACTGGGTAAAATGTGAAAATGAACACACAGGGGGTCCAAAAAGGGTTTAAGGTTCCCATCTGGGTTCTAAGGAGAAAGGTGCTACAAATTAACATAATATAGGAAACCAGAGATGAAGAGATAATAATTGAGGTTTAGATACATGGGTCAAGTGCAAATGGAATATGCAGATGCAGCTACCCAGCACACATTTCTGAAGCGAGGCCTCTTCTGGAGCTCAGAAGGGAATTTTGGGGTAGAACCTTAGCGTCTTCTTCACAGAGAGGATGTTTTAACCTATGGTTTGTCCTCTCACTGATATAATCCTTCCGAAGACCCTATACTTTGTGGAAGGCACAGTTCACTTCACTTCTCTTTTGCTGACATCCTTAAACCAGGCCAGCATTTTTAGTCCTATGTAGGAGATGTGCTACAAGCAATAGATAAAATACATTTATGAAGCCTTTAAAATATATGAAATGCCCTGTAAATGTAAAGTGACAATTAGAGCTGTGTTCCTGATCATAAGCAAATAGAAAACAGTAGCCTATAGGAAGCAAGGGTAACTAAATATTAGAGATTAAATTATCTATAATAGTGAGGAGAGAGAGAGAGAGAGAAAGGGAAAGAGAGAGAGAGAGAGAGAGAGAGAGAGAGAGAGAGAGAGAGAGAGAGAGAGAAAGAAAGAAAGAAAATGAGGGAATGACAGTCTCTTTTATATGCTGTAGTTGTGTAATTTGGCACCTACAAGATAAATGTTCAGATATATGTAGTAAGCTTGCTCTTTGGGGAGCTCTTGCTTCCCTTTCTTCTCTCTAATATCTCTTCAGCTTGACACAGGATTTAATACGCAGGTGAGAAATGATAAAGTATATTTTTCAAACTAAAGAAACTCAACAAAAGACTTTCATTTCTATTACTTGTTCTCTTTTCTTCATGGTGTTTCTTACTTGTTTTTTATTTTTTCCAATTCTAAAAGTCTCAAGGTCAACTTTCATAAAGCAGAGCAGAATCATGGCTACATCCAGCATTATTAAGATCTTTGAGCTTGTTGTTTCGCTCTGTGGTTATACAAAATATGTATATCATATATTTCCTTTTATTATTTGTAAGATGTTGCTTTTATTACCTTATCTATAAATTAACTCACTTGTCATTCATTTTGATTTACTTGCTGTGTTAGTAATTATAAGCTTAAAAATACTTCTTCACTATATCAAAAAAGTATCTTGGCTATAAACCTTTCTCATAAACTCTTTGAAAAATATTTTCACAGTAGTAGGTGTGGTCATCTGGCACTTTTAACATGACATTTTATTTTTGCTTTAGGTCCCTTTAATAAGTTAAATCGGTATTTTATGAACAAATGAAAATTTTAATTTAACAATTCCTGGGTAAATAGGGTTGCTTGCCTTTTAAGGTTTTCAGGCACTGCTGTGAAAGCCACATAGACTATAACCTTTCCGTAAGAATTTGATGATGAAAATGATGGCAATGATGACTGTTCTGGAAAAACCATTTAAAAATGAATTTAATAAGAATCCATCTTTGACTTTGAATAACCCAGAAGAGTTTCCTATTCTCACAGGACTGAAGAACATTCTACTAGCACCATCATCTGGACAGCCCAGTCTTTCCAAAAATACAGTTATTAGCAAAGCAACCACTGCACTCATTTCCTTTAAAAACACAGACTGTAAAGCTCAAATCCCAAAGAGTATATTTTTTAAGTTTAAGTATCATATTATTATTATTATATTTCATTCTTTCACAATATCTGACTATTTTCTCAGAGCATGATATTGAAAAGTCAAAATAATAAGGTCAAAATTTTCTAAATAAAATGAGTAATTGCTTCAATTTTTTTCTCAGTTTTTATTGAAGTTAAGGCCAATTCTAATAACATTGCTTTGCAAAATTTCATCTCACAATGGCTGACATAGCCTTATAAGTTTCAGGCAATGGGTAGTTGGGGAGGAACCACAGTGAAGAGGCCACCCTCAAAGGAAACAAACCTTATTGTTGCTGGAGAGAGGTTGAGGAAGAAAGGCAGAAGGCAGGTAGCAGGACACTTAATATCTAGTCATTGTGTAGTATAGAAGGTGTGTTAATATGAGGTATATGTTAATATGAGGATAATACTGTTTGAATTAAACTTTTTCATTTTGAGATCATTGCAGATTCACATGCAGTTGGAACTTCCAGTATTATGTTACACTAGAGGCCCAGTGCATGAAATTCGTGCACGGAGCGGGGGGTGTCTCTCAACTTGGCCTGCACCCTCTCCAATCTGGGACACCTCAGACATATCTCTCACAATCCGGACTGCTGGCTCATAACCACTCGCCTGCCTGCCTGCGTGCCTGATTGTCCCTAACCGCCTCTGCCTGCCTGCCTGATCACCCCTAACCACCTCTGCCTGACTACCTGCCTGATCGCCAACAACTGCCCTCCCCTGCCAGGGCCTAATCACTCCCAACTGTCTTCCCCTGCTGGCCTGATAGGCCACAACTACCCTACCCTGCCAGCCTGATTGCCTCCAACTGGCCTCCCCTGCCTGCATGATTGCCCACAACTGTGTTCCCTGCCACGACCCGTCTCCTCCGTGCAGGACCAGCCTCCTCCACACTGTGCAGAGCCGTGGGACCCCCAGGCCTCATTGTGCGGAGTGGCCTCCTGGCCCTGCCTCCACTGTGCGCTTGGCCATCTTGTGGTGGCCACCTTGTAGTGGCCATCTTGTGACAATGTCATGTAAGGGTGTGACACCACGTAGGCTTTTATTATTTAGGATAAGAGTGATAATAGCTACATCTTGTGTTGTTCCTGTTCTTAGGAGGAAAAGCATCCAAGTTTGCAACATTAAGTATAATGTTAACTACATGATCTCACTCATTTGTAGAATATAATGAACAACATAAACTGATGAACAAAAATGGATCCAGAGACATAGAAGCCTCTAACAAAGACCATCAAACCTCACAAGGAAGGCGGGGGGGGGGGGGGGAGGGGGGGAGGTAAGAGATTAACCAAAGAACTTTTATAACCAACGGACATAGAAAATAAGGAGGGTGAAGGCCTGGACTGGGCTGGGGGTAGGAGGCGAATTAGGAGAGGTCAATGGGGGAAAAATAAGTCATATGTAATATTTTCAACAATAAAGAAATTTTTAAAAGAAATTTTGTATTTACTCTTTTAATTGTTTTTGTTTTTTCTTTATTTTTAATCTTTATTGTTGGAAGTATTACATAGGTCTTCCTTTATCCCCCATTAACCTCTTCCAGGCTACTCCTGCCTTCCCACTCCCAGGCTTTCACCACTCCATTTTCTGTATCCACAGGTTATGCATATATGCATACAAGTTCAGTGATTGATCTCTTCCTACCCACCCTCTCCTGCCTTCCCTCTGAAGTTCAACAGTATGTTCATGCTTCTATGACTCTGGGTCTATTTTTGATTACCAATTTATTTGGTTCATTAGATTCCACATATGAGTGAGATGATGTGATACTTATCTTTCTCTGACTGGCTTATTTCGCTCAATATAATACTCTATAGGTCCATCCATGCTGTTGCAAATGGTAAGAGTTCTTTCTTTTTTATTGCTGGTTATATTCCATTGTGTAAATGTACCATAGTTTGTTTGATTTTTACCCACTCATCTACTGATGGACACTTAGGCTATTTCCAAGTCTTAGCTATTGTAAATGGCCCTGCTATGAACATAGGGATGCCAACATTCTTTCTGATTGGTGTTTCAGGTTTCTTAGGATATATTTCTAGAAGTGGGATGACTGGGTCCAATGGGAGTTCCATTTAATTTTTTGAAGAAACTCCATACTGTTTTCCACACTGGCGGCACCAGTCTCCATTCCCACCAGCAGTATACTAGGGTCCACTTTTCTCCACAACCTCACCAACACTTGTCAATGGCTGATGTGTTGATGATAGCCATTCTGACAGGTGTGAGCTGATATCTGACTGTTGTTTTGATTTGCAACTCTTGGATGATTAGTGACTTTGAGCATGTTTTCATATGTCTCTTGGCCTTCTGTATGTCCTCTTTTTAAAAGTACCTATTTAGGTCCTTTGCCCATTTTTTAATTGGATGGCTTGTCTTCCTTTTGTTAAGTTGTATGAGTTACCTATGTGTTTTGGAGATTAATCCCTTATCAGATGTATCATTGGCAAATATGTTCTAGCTTGTGGTGGGCTCTCTTATTATTTTGGTGACTAGGGGCCCGGTGCACGAATTTCGTGCACTGGGTGTGTGTGTGGGGGGGGGGGGGGAGTGTCCCTCAGCCCAGCCTGCCCCCTCTCACATACTGGGAGCCCTCAGGTGTTGACCCCCATCACCCTCCAATCGCAGGATCGGCTCCTTGCCCAGGCCTGGGCAGGGGACCCTCATTTCCCCCCATCACTGGTTCTGCCCCCAGCCCAGGCCTGATGCCTCTGGCCCAGGCATCAGGCCTGGGCAGGGGACCCCCAGACCCCTCCGATTGCTGGCTCTGCCCCTTGCCCAGGCCTGATGCCTCAGCCAGAGGCGTAGACCCCATCAACCTCTGATCACCTGATCGGCCCCTTGCCCAGGCCTGACGCCTCCACCAGAGGTGTCAGGCTTGGACAGGGGACCCCCATCTCCCCCTGATCACTGGCTCTGGCCCCCGCCCAGGCCTGAGGCCTCTGGCCCAGGAATCATGCCTGGGCAGGGGACCCCCATCTCCCTCTGATCACTTGCTCCACCCCCCGCCCAAGCCTGACGCTTCTGACCCAGGCTTCAGGCCTGGGCAAGGGGACCATAATATCCCCCCAATCCCCGGCTCAGCCTCCCGCCCAGGCCTGATGCCTCGGCCAGAGGAGTTGACCCTCATCACCCTCCGATCACCAATCACCGGATCGGCCCCTTGACCAGGCCTGAGGCCTCTGGCAGAGGTGTCTGGCCTGGGCAGGGGACCCTCTGCTCCCCGCGGTTGCAGGCTCTGCCCCTGCCCAGGCCTAACGCCTCTGGCTGAGGCGTCCGGCTCGGGCAGCGGGGACCCGCAGCTGCAGCGGCCCCGCGATCGTGGGCTCCGCTTTAGGCCCAGGCAAGGGACCCCTAGCTCCCGGGACTGCCAGCTTTGACCGTGTCCAGCTCCCATCGCTGGCTCCACCCCTACTTCCTGCTATCACTGGCCAGGGCAGCAAAGGCGCCTGATTCTCCGATCATGGCTGGGGGGCAGGGCAAAGGTGGCCGCAGGGCCGCCTTTGCCCTGCCCCCCAGCTCTTAGCCCCCCCCCTGGGTTTCCAATCACTGTCAGTGGCAGGGGGCTTCTTCCTGCTTTCCCTTTCGCCTCCCTGCATTGTGTCTACATATGCAAATTAACCGCCATCTTGTTGGCAGTTAACTGCCAATCATAGTTGGCAGTTAATTTGCATATAGCCCTGATTAGCCAATGAAAAGAGTATCGTCGTATGCCAATTACCATTTTTCTCTTTTATTAGTGTAGATGGTTTCTTTTGCGTGCAGAAACTTTTTATTTTTATGTAGTCCCATTCGTTTATTTTCTCCTTAGTTTCCATTGACCTTATGAGATGTATCAGTAAACATGAGAGATGTCTGAGATTTTGATACCAATGGTTTCTTCTAGGATTTTTATGATTTCACATCTTACACTTAAGTCTTTCATACATTTTTAGTTCATTCTTGTGTATGGTGTAAGTTGGTGGTCTAGTTTCATTTTTTTTTTGCATGTACCTGTCCATTTACCCAACACCATTTATTGAAGAGACTGTCTCTGCTCCAGTGTATGTTCTTGCCTGCTTTGTCAAATATTAAGTCAGCATAGTGGCTTGGAACAATTTCTTGGTTCTCTGTTCTATTCCATTGATCTATATGCCTGGTCTAGTGCCAGTATCAGGCTGATTTGAGTACAGTGGCTTTGTAATATAGCTTGATATCTGGTATGGAGATTCCTCCTACTTTGTACTTCTTTCTCAAGATTACTGCAGCTATCCAGGGTCTTTTGGTTCCATATAAATTTTTAGAGTGTTTATTCTAGGTCTGTGAATTATGCTGTTGTTATTTTAATATGGATTGCATTGAATTTATAGATTGCTTTGGGTAGAATTGACATTTTAATGATGTTGATTCTACCAATCCATGAACATGATATATTCCTAAACTAGTTCATATCTTCCTCTATCTCTTTTTTCAGCATCTGAAGTTTTCCAAGTACCGATCTTTTGACACCTTGGTTAAGTTTATTCCTAAGTATTTTTAATTTTTTTGTTGGAATGGTAAATGGGATTATTTTTAGTTTCTCTTTCTGAGAGTTCACTATCCTATATAATAAAAGAGTAGTATGCAAATTGTCCCCTTGACCGGGAGTTCATCTGGGAGTTTGACCAGGGATCAGGGCCAGCTGGGGGAAGGAAAGGAGGCCCTGGCTGGTGATGGCAGCAGGCAGCCTGGGGAAGGGAGGGAGTACCCGGCCAGCAGGAAGCAGCTGCTAGGGACCCTACCAATGCACAAATTTCATGCACTGGGCCTCTAGTTGGTGTATATTAATTTTATATCCTGCTACATTTCTGAATTTATTAATTAAATCTAGTAGCTTTATGATGGAGTCTTTAGGGTTTTCTATGTACAGTATCATGTCATCTGTGAAAAATTAGAGTTTTACTTCCTCCTTTCCAATTTGGATGCCTTTTATATCTTCTTCTTGTCTGATTGCTAGGGCCAGGATTTCCAGAACTATGTTGAACAAGAGTGGTTTAAGAGGGCATCCCTGTCTTGTTCTGGTTCTTAGGGGAAATGGTTTTAGTTTTTACACATTGAGTATGATGTTGGCTGTAGGTTTCCATATATGGCCTTTATTATGTTGAAGTATGTGCCCTCTATTTCCACTTTGTTAAGAGTTTTTATAAACATAAAAAAATGTTGGATTTTGTGAAATGCCTCTTCTGCATAGTTTGATATCATCATGTTATTTTTGTCTTGCAATCTGTTTATATGCTGTATCACATTTATTGATTTGCAACGTATTGCACCAGCTTTGCATCCCCAGAATTAATCCCACTTGGTCATAATGTATGATCCTTTTAATGTATTGCTGGATCTGGCTTGCTAAAATTTTGTTGAGAATTTTAGCATCTATGTTTATCAGGGATATTGGCCTATAGGTCTCTTTCTTTGTCATGTCTTTATCTGGTTTTGGAATTAGGATGATGCTGGCCTCATAGAGAGTTTGGAAGTGTTCCTTGCTCTTGAATTTTTTGAAACAGTAGAAAGGTTAGTTCTTCTTTGAATATTCCCTGTGAATTCGTCTGAACCATGGTTTTTATTGCTGGGAGTTTTTTGTTTTGTTTTATTTCGTTTCATTTTTATTACAGCTTCAATTTCATCAGTAGTTATAAGCCTATTCAGGCCTTATGATTTTTCCTGATTGAGTTTTGGAAATTTGTATTTTTCTAGGAATATGTCCATTTCATCCAGATTGTCCCATTTGTTGAAATAAAGTCATTCATGCTATCTTATTACAATCCTTTGTATTTCTGTGGGGTGAGTTTTTATTTCACATCTTTCATTTCTGATTTTGTTTATTTGGGTCCTCCCTTTTTGTCTCCTAGTGAGCCTGGCTAGAGGTTCATCAATCTTGTTTATCCTTTCTAAGAACCAGCTCTTGGTTGTATTGATCTTTTGTATTGTTTTGTTTTGTTTTGTTTTGTCTCTATGTCATTTATTTCTGCCCTGATTTTTATGATTTCCTCCTTTCTACTTCTTCTGGGCTTTTCTTGTTTTCCTCTTTCTGTCTTTAAATTGTAGTGTTAGATAACTTATTACCAGTTTTTCTTATTTTTTCAGGTAGGCCTGTAGCACTCTTAACTTTCCTCTCAGGACTCCTTTCACTGTGTCCCATAGGTTTTGGATTATTGTGTGTTCATTTTCATTGGTTTCCAGGATATTTTTTACTTTTTTAAAATCTCTTTGGTAACCCATTCATTGTTTAATAGCACACTATTTAGCCTACATGTATTTGATTGTTTCTGAGCATTTTTATTGTAGCTGATTTCTAATTTCATGCCATTGTGGTATGAATAGATGCTTGATATGATTTCAATCTTCTTGAATTTGTAAAGTCTTAGCTTGTGTCATAACATGTGATCTATCTTTGAAAATGTCTTATGTGCATTTGAGAAGAATGTATATTCCATAGCTTTGGGGTGGAATGTTCTGAAGATGTATATTAGTTTCATCTGTTCTAAAGTATCATTTAGTATTGCTGTTTCATTATTGATTTTTTGTCTAGAAGATTTTATCCAGTGATGTCAGTGGGGTATTAAAGTCCTCTACTATGATTGCATTGCTGTCAATTTCTCCCTTGATATCCTCCAGACATTTTTTGTATATATTTGGATGCTCCTATATTGATTGCATATATGTTTTTTCAGAGTTACAACGTCCTATTGTATTGATCCCTTTATTATTATGAAGTGACATTTATCTCATGTTATGGCCTTCACTATGAGATCTATTTTGTCAGATACGGATGTTTTCTTATCCACTCAGTTACCCTATGTCTTTTGATTGGAGCCTTTAATCCATTTATATTATAGGTTATTATTGATAGGTACTTGCTTGTTGCCATTTTATTTCTTTAAACCTGTGTTCCTTCTTCTCTTTCTATTCCTTCTTTTTACAACAGTCACTTTAGCATTTCATGCTTTGCTGGCTTGGCAGTAATAAAATCCCTTAGCCACTTTTTGTCTGAGAAGCTCCTGATTTCACCTTCAATTTAGAATGATATCCTAGCTGGATAGAGTATTCTTGGATTATGTTCCTTGCTTTGCATCACTTTATATACTTCATTCCATTCCCTTCTGGCCTGATGTGTTTCTATTGGTAACTTTCTGTCTCTTTCTGGCAGCCTTTAAGTTTCTTACTTTGCCATTGACATTTGCCAATTTAGTTACAATATGTCTTGGTGTTGGTATTTTGGGGTTCATCTTGTTTAGGACTCTCTGTGCTTCTTGAACTTGTGTTAGCCACCCCACACCCCACACCCCAAAGCCAGGGAAGTTTTCTGCCATTATTTCTTCAAACAAGTTTTTATTTCTTGCTCAGCTTCCTCTCTTTCTGGCACACCTATTATGCGGATGTTGTTTTCTTTCATGTTGTCCCAAAGTTCCCTTAGGCCAGTGGTTCTCAGCCTTCTTAATGCCATGACCCTTGAATACAGTTCCTCATGTTGTGGTGCCCTCCAATTTCATTGTTACAAATTAAACATAATGAAAGCATAGTGATTAATCACAAAAACAATATGTAATTATATATGTGTTTTCCGATGGTCTTAGGCGACCCCTGTGAAAGGGTCGTTTGACCCCCAAAGGGGTCACGACCCACAGGTTGAGAACTGCTGCCTTAGACTTTCCTCCTGCTTTTGAATTCTTTTTCCAATTGCTCTGCTTGGTCTTTTTTTTTCTACCTTGTCTTCTAAGTCGCCAATTTGGTCCTCAGTTTTTTCTAGTCTACAGTTGAAACCTTCCATTGTGTTCTTTATTACAGCTATGTCATTCTTCATTTCCTCTTGATTCTTACACATTTTGGTGAATTTCCCCTCCAAATGTTCGAGCATCCTTATAACCATTACTCTGAATTCTTTCTCTGATATATTGTTTGCCTCCATTTTGCTTAGTTCCTTTTCTGCTGATCCTCCTTTTCTTTCATTTGGGGGTGTTTCTTTGTCTCCCCATTTTTGCTGTACCTTTGTAATCATTTCTACGTATTAGATCAAACTGCTATGTCACCCAGATTTTTTGAATTGGTCTTATGTAGTAGATGTTTCGTGGTACTCAGTGGTGCAGTCTCTTATGTTGCCTGGGCTGGGTGTTCTAGGGAGTCTCCCTACTTGAGATATCTGGGTTCTCCAGATGTAGTTAGCCTTGAATGTTATTAACTCATTCATAAATAGAGTCTCCTCTTAGGGTGTCTGATTATGTGGCTCACTCCCTACCACGTCGTGCCAATCGTTTTGGAGGTGCTATCAGAACAGCACAAACTATGACATGATAAGACAAGAAACAGAAGGAACAGAACATGAATGTACACAAGACACCTATAACCCCAATAAAAGTGACCACCAAAGAAAAGAGAATTATGAAAGAGAAAAGAGCAAGAATGATATTAGGAAAAAAATTAAAGAAAGAATATGGGGAGGAAACACAACTAAACAAACAAATAAGCCAAAAATCACAAACAAAAAACACTCAGAATAAAAGGGGGGGAAGGAATCTGTAGATGCAGAGCTTACAGAAATAAATTAAGGTTAAGGAACTGGATGAATAAGGGAAGAACCATAGTTTATAATAGAGGATGGAGAAGACAAATGAGAAGACAAAAATAAAAAATAAAATAAAATGATTTTTGAAAAGGAGAATAGTGAAGAAAACAGATAAGCCTAAATTTAGGAAGTGAAACAAGTTAAAAAATTAGAAGGAAAGAACAAGAGAGGAGAACAAAATTAAGTAGTTAAGAAAGAGAAAAGAAAACAGGAAATGGAGTAGGGACAGGGAAGAAGAAGTTAGATATATGAATAAACCAACACAGACTAGAATAATAACACATCAATAAAGCAGATAAAAAAGATCAATTTTAAATAAGGGGAAAAAAGAAAGGAAAGAAAAAATCCAAAACAGAAAAGGGAAAAGAAAAACAGGGGGAAAATAAGAGAGGGAGGAAAAGCTTGAAGCTCCAAGTGATTCACTGGTCCTCTGCTGTGTCTGTTCCACAGGCCTTTGCTGAAAGTAGGTGGGGCCAATCTGCCTTCTTTGCCTCTTATTCCCTCCTCAGTCTGTCCTCAAGTCTGTGTCTCCCTCCCTGTGCCAAAGCCTCCGATGAGTGATTGCAATTGGAAAGTCCTGTGTTCTGGGTTTAGAGAATAAAAACAAAGACAAAACAAAACAAAAACCAGAATGAAACTGCAGCTTTCTCTCCCCTCAGCACCTTGCTGCTTTCCCCTCTCGGTGCAGCCTTGGGTGGCTGTGGTCTTGGGTCCAGACTCCCCAGCAGCCAGCAAACCTGTGGCTTTTCCTTTTCACAGTCGGGGGTTACGCCTGCCACCAAGGGATGCAGTTTTGGTGCTGGCCTGGTCTGGGCTTCTATTTTTCTGAGGGAACTGATACTCCCTCTCCCTCTCAGCCCCCTCGCCTGCCACCACTCTTGAGCCCCTGCCACCCTTCTTACTGGTCTCCAGGTGTTTTCTGCCCTTCCTTGGTGTAGTTGCCTGCTCAGCTGTGCCTAATTTGTTAATTCCAGGTGGATTTTCTCCAATTTAGTCGTATTTCCAATCTTGCCCTGGGCTGAGGTGTATGACATGTCTGCCTATTCTGCTGCCATTTTTTCTTCTGTATTTACTCTTTAAGAAGTGGAAAAAGTTTCCCTCTATTCCTAGTTTCCGGAGTTTTTATCACGAATGGGTGTTGAATTTTGTCAAATACTTTTTCTGTGTTGTCTGACATTGTGGTGTGATTTTTCTTCTTTAGTATGTTAACATGGTTGATTTTCAAACATTGAAGCAATCTTACATCCCTTGAATAAACCCCACTTGATAATGCTTTAGAATTCTTTTTATATGTTGCTAGATCCTGTTTCTTAATATTTTATTTAGGAGTTCAACATCATAAGCATGTAGGAGATTAATCTATGGTTTTCCTTTCATTTTTTTTTATTTGGAAGTTGTGGAGAGGGATATGACTTTATATATGTTTTGTATCCATGTAATAACAACTTCATAAAATTAATTAGGAAGTACTTCTTCCTCTTGTTTTCTGGAAGTGATTATGAACTAGTGGAATTGGTGTTAGTTATTTTTTTTAAAGTTTTGGGAGTATTCTCTGGTGCAAGTATGTATGTGTGTCTAAAAATTTCTTTTATGGAAATTTCAAAGATATGAATTCAGTTTTCTTTCTTTATTTAAATATATTTTTTATTGATTTCAGAGAGGAAGGGAGAAGGTGAGAGAGATAGAAATATCAATGATGTGAGAGATAATCATTGATTGGTTGCCTCCTGCATGCCCCCTACTGGATATTGAGCCTGCAACCTGGGCATGTGACCTTCACCAGAGTCAAACCCAGGACCCTTCAGTCCACAGGCCAATGCTCTATCCACTCAGCAAAACCAGCTAGGGCAAATCCAATTTTCTTAATAGTTATAGGGATATTCAGATATCTATTTCATATTGGGAAAATTGTACTAGTTTGTGTTTTTGAGGAATTAGTCCATGACATCTAAATTGTGACATTTATGCATGTGGAGTTGTTTGTAGCATTTCCCTTATTGCCATTTGGAATCTGCAAGGTCTGTAGTGATATTCCCTGTTTTATTCCTGACATTGGTAAATTTTGTCTTTTCTTTGTACCTTTGTTCATCTTGCTGAAAGTTTATTGATTTTAAAGATCTTTACAAAGAACACAATTCTATTTCATTGCTTTTCTCTATTGTTCTGTTTGTTTGTTTTTACCTTCATTGATTTCTGCTCTTTGTTTTCTTTCCTTCTGCTGATTTTGGCCTTATTTTGCACTTTTTCTAGGTTGTTGACATGGGAGTTTATATTTTTAATTTGAGACTTTTCCTATTCCTAATGTATGGATATAATGCTATAAAATCCCCTTGTAGCAGTGCTCCAGCTGTCCCACCAATGGTGATGTCTTATATTTTCACATCCATTCAATTCCATGCAGATTTTAAATTTCCCTTGAGACTTTTTCTTTGACCTGCAGATTACTGAGCATTCTGTTATTTAGTTTCCAAGGGCTTCACATTTTTTCTTTTATCCTTCTGTTGATTTACGGTTTAGTTCCATTGTGGTCAGAGACACACTCTATATAATTTCAATTATCTAAATGCACTGAGGTTTGTTTTATGACACAGGATATGGTTGATCTGGGTTTATATTCTATGAGAACTTGAAAAGAATATACATTCTGCTGTTGTTACATGGAGTGTACTATAGCTGTCAGTAGATCTTGGTTTATGATGCTGAGTTCTTTTATACACATGCTGGTGTTCTGTGTATATGTTCTACCTATTATTGAGAAAAGGTGTTGAAGTCTCCACCTACAACTGTGGACATGTCTATTCTCCTTTTACTTCAATTACTTTTGCTTCCTGTATTCTACAGCTCTGTTGTTTGCTGTAGACACACTTAAGATTCCTTTGTCTTCCTGGTAGACTTGCCATTTTACTATTATATAATGTCCCTCTTTGTGTGTAGCAGTTTCCTTTGCTCCAAAGTCTATTTTATATTAATGTAACCACTCCTGCATTCCTTTGATTAATGTTTTCGGGATATATCTCTTTCTGTCCTTTTACTAACCCATGTATCATTATATTTAAAGTTAGGGTTGTTGGGTGTTTTGTTTTTGGGGGTTTTGACAGCATATTGTTGAGTTAGTTTTAATTCCCTCTGCAAATCTCTGTTTCCCTTACCTTTTAATCATTTCCTCCTTCTGTTCTCCCCTTCACTCTTTCTGCCTCAGATACCTGGATCTCAATGATCTTCCTCAAACTGAACAGGCACATGTCCCCTCAGGCCTCTTGCTTTTACTGGTCCCTCTGGCCAGGAAAGGTGTTTCCCTTTTGCAAGGCCCACTCCCTCATTCTCTTCTCATTTACCACTCTGGGTAAAACAGAAATTTACTACCCACCATATTCCCTGGTTCACTTCTTCAATTTATTTATCTCTTCAGCAGTGATCACTAACAAACGACGTATTTTCCTTATTTCTTTTGTTTACTATCTGTATCATGCACAATCATCTGCTCAACTGCTAAGTCTTTGATGTCTACAGCAAGACCTGGCTCATAGAAAATATTCCATACTTATTTGTTGAAAAAATGAAGGTATGACAGAACTGGCCCTGGTTTGCTCCCCATGTTCACCTGTGAATTATTTCCCTCTCATCTGTCTCCAGCAGCACTGACCTTCTTTCACCTCCTCCGAGACACACTTCAGACATAAGGCCTCAAGACTTCAAAGCGTGCTGCTCTCTCTTCCTAAAGTCTATCTCTCCATCCCATCCCTGCTGCCCAGCCAACCAAATGCAACCAGAAGCTAACACTATCTCAGAGAAGCTTCCTCTCACCTCTCATACTAGGTCAAATTCCCCAGTAACA
Organism: Myotis daubentonii; assembly: GCF_963259705.1. Lineage (NCBI taxonomy): Eukaryota > Metazoa > Chordata > Mammalia > Chiroptera > Vespertilionidae > Myotis > Myotis daubentonii. The sequence continues at coordinate 10,522,124 of NC_081848.1, read as the reverse complement.
GGCTTGCAAAGCATTGATCACATTTTGTAATTACTATTTGTTTGGGCAATTATTTAATTAATGTATATCTACTTTACTGAATGTTAAGATTGATTAAGATAGAGACTGTGACTGGTTTGCTCAGAATTATATTCCTAGTAACCTGCACAATCCCTGACACATAGTAGATAATAAGTATTTGCCAGGTGAATAAAATAATAAATGAATGAATCAATGAGTACTCATTTTAAATTCTTTTAGCTTCCAGAAATGATTGGAGAAATTAAGAATTGAAAGAGGGCCAAAACCGGTTTGGCTCAGTGGATAGAGCGTCGGCTTGCGGACTGAAAGGTCCCAGGTTCGATTCCAGTCAAGGGCATGTACCTGGGTTGCGGGCACATCTCCAGTAGGAGATGTGCAGGAGGCAGCTGATCGATGTTTCTCTCTCATCGATGTTTCTAACTCTCTATCTCTTTCCCTTCCTCTCTGTAAAAAATCAATAAAATATATTTTTTAAAAAAAAGAATCAAAAGAGGAACACCTGTGCAACTGTTAGCTATAGAGGACTCACCTGTTTATAGACACTAAACCAAGCAGATAAGACTATGTCTAGATATGTGAGTGTGAAGGTTGAAGGGGCAATGGGCTCTCTTTTCTTTATGAAGTTCAAGTGATGGTTGTTTGCTGAGGGTTGGGAGAGGTGGTATAGAGATACTAGTGTTTCTCATCTACAGCACCATTGACACATTGTGCTACACAATTCCTATTTGTGGGGTCTTTCCTATGCATTTTGTGATGTTTACCTGCACATGTTGCCTCTACTCACTAAATGCAAGTAGCGAAGCCACTTGCCACTGTACCGATGACCATGAAATTGTGTCCAGAGGTCTCCAAATGTCCCCTGGGTAGACAAAATTGTGCAGAGTTAAGCACCACTCAGATAGACTTTAAGATGTTGAGAGTGCCTGAAAAAATATTATGAGAAATGAGAAAGCAAGAAAAAGAGGCCATATGTGAGAGAGAATAATAGTGTGATGATAAATGAACTGAATCAGGTCTTGTATAATGATAGTTAGAAATATCTGAGGGCCCCGCTGATCTATAAGAGTGACTTTGTAGTGCTCCAATGCATCAGTACATGCAATTGCATTATTTCCTCCAGAAGTGCACAGCAACATGGATAAAGAAATAAGCAGCTAATGGACTGATCCAAGCTTGGGACTTCTGCCAGCTAAATGTAAGCAAAACAAAAAGATGAGGAAATAAGTGCATTAAATATTTTGACTGGAATTTTCTTAGATGTCAGTGACAAGGAGAGGTGGATAGAAATATAGCCAGTGCACCAGCTCCAAAACTCTGCTACCCATTAGAATCACATGGGGAGCTTTGTAAAATCCCAATGGCCAGGCTACACCCCATAGTAATGAAATCAGAACTTCTGGGGGTGGTGCCAAGCATCAGTAGATTTAAAGATCTCAAGATGATTCCAAGGTGCATAAACGTTTAGAAACCTCTGCGTCCTTAGCATAAAACTCTACTCCAGTGCTTTGCCCAGTGCAATCCCACACGAGCATCAACATCACCTGAAAACCTGTTAAAAATGCAAATCCCAGGCCCTACCTGAGACCATCTGAATCATAAACCCTGAGGTGGGGCTCAGTAGCTTCATTTTAACAGGACCTTGAGGTGACTAATGCGTACTCAATTTTCAGAATCATAACATTTGAAAAAAAGAAGAGCTTTTGGTAATGTATTAAAGAAATTGTTTGGAAGTAGTCAACCCTCATTTTTTGTCCTTGTGGTACAATAGTCCTCCCTTACCCACAGGGGCTATATTCCACGACTCCCAATGGATAGCACACTACCCTATACATACTATGCTTTTCCCTATACATATATATGTATGATAAAGCTTAATTTATATATTAGGCTCAGTAAGAGATTGATAATAATAACTAATAATAAAATAGAACAATTGTAACTGTAATAAAAGTTATGTGAATGTGCTCTCTCTTTTTCATAACCAATCTTACAACTGGGATGGCTACTACATGATTAACGATCAGGGAGTGTATGCAGAGTGCAGAAGCTGGACAGAGGGATGATTCATGTCCCAGGCAGGGCAGAGCAGGATGGCCAGAGACTCCATCATGTACTCAGAATAGCATGCAATATATAACTTATGAATTGTTTGTTTCTGGAATTTTCCATTTAATATTTGTGAGCTGAGGTTGACTTCAGGAAACGGAAACTTTGGAAAGAGAAACCATGGATACGAAGGAACTACTATATGTGGAATGTGGAAAAGTCAATGTCCCTTGGATGTAAAGGATGGCCTGTAGATAACCATGAAACACATGGTAAAGAAGGACCAGAATGATAAAGGAGGTGTTGGTACTGTCCACTTGGGTGCCACGCTCGCAGGCTGGCATTGTTTTAGAATGTATGTCAGACTCACAGTTTTTTGTCTTCTGATCCTGAATCAGAGATGCGTGTATTGTCCTTCTATGTGAGAGAATATGTAAGTAGAAAATGTTTAGGATGTCCTCTGTGTCACCTCAGAGTTCCTGCTCAGTGTTCAGCTTGGTAGGTCCAATCCCACAGGACACACCATTTGATCAAGTGAGAAGTGCACAAAATGGTGCCTCGGTTCTCAGGCTATGGGATGCTAACGTCTGAACTCACTGCTTTTCTAAATTTTTTCAGTTTAAAATTTGGGGTGGTGTGTGTGGGTGTGTGTGTGTGTGTGTGTGTGTGTGCGTGTGATGTGCTGGAACCAAATTGTTTTTCCTACCTTTTATTATTTCCATTTTGGAATCCTTTTACCTAGCTTTGGCAATATCCTTCCTCACTTTCCTGTAGGGGAAAAATTACATTTGCAGCTTTTTCACCTGCAATTACCCAAGGCTGCCAAGCAATGACTATACGAAGACTGCAGCAGAATCGTTGGATACAAATAAATACAGGGGCTTATCGAATAGCATTCAGAACATAGACCAGTTTTCACTCAAGAAGAAAAATAAGTAATGTAGAATAGAGTCTGAGTTCAAAACTCATTTAACGAGAGAGTTATTTATTTGTGTGTTTGTATATATTATATGGACAGGGAGAGGAGTACATTATACAAACTGGGCTAATGAAACCAAAATAAAATAAAAAGACAATAATCATCTAGTACTTAGCAAACATAAAAATAAAAGTTTTATGTTTTTTCTTAAATGTTTCTTTGTTCATTTTATTTAGGCGATGTCTGTCGTGCTGCCTTTACATTAAACGTTCATCTCCAGAGATGATGTCGTTCTTATTGACTTTGACTCAGCACCTAAGTGCAGGCTATATGTATGTAAATTCCTAACACTCTTCAGAATAGCACCTCACTATAGCATATATTTACAGTATTCTGGAACTTCTCAGAACACAAATGAGAACTTATAAAAATGCTAAAAGGGGTCTCTGAAACAACCAAATAGATGTCTCAATGATCTGTTCTAGAGCAGTGATTCTCAGAGTTTTCAGATTAATCCAAAAAAGTACTGGTACTTGCAGGCCTCCTTGTTTTGAATTTAGTATTTGGCACCCAAAAAACCCCCAAAGTATTCTACTAATTCAATTCATTTTATCCTCACAGAAGTCTTATAAGGTAAGTACTTACTATTGTTAAACTCATTTCCACATGAAGAAACTGAGATTGAGAGAGATTAGGTAATTTAACCAAGGTCATCAGCAGAAAAGTGACAGAGCTGATGTTTGAACCCAGGAAATCTGGCTTCGGAGTCTGTGTGCTTAACCAAACTGCTATCCTATGTTTCCTTCCACTAATAAATAAAAGATTATAAATGTATTAGTGCATTTAAATCTAGTTGCCTTTTAATAAACACATCTGAAAAGTAGTAATGTGTATTATAAGCTAATTTACATACTGTTTCATAGACTTAACAATTCTACCTTCCTCAATAAACCACTACTGTAAAGCTCAGAAATCTTGCTTTTTCTTAAACCAAATGCAGCACTTACATATTTTACACTTAGGCACCGTTTTAATGAGCTTGACCACCTGGTTTTCAACTCCATAGAAGACTAGTAGCAGAATATTGAAAACCTTGGGTTTTGAAATCAGAATGACTTGGTTCAATCCCAGGCATGCCAACTTTTTACCTGGGTTACTTTATTCATGTTACTTTATTTAAATCAGATTTCTCACATATAAAAGCTGCATAGAATATTTATCCATGTCATAGGATTAAATGAAATAATACATGAAAAGCATATTGGTAGGTTGTACATGATGAGCCCCCAATAACGGTAACTGTAATGGTCCTGTAGGTAGTAGCAACAGTAATAGCAACAAGGGGAACTATAAAGATCTTACGAGTGACCATTAAAGGCAGCCTGACAGTCAAATGTTAAGATAATGTCATTTATTTTTAAAATTGTCTAATAGGAGGCTAAAGGACAGAATTTTGTAGCTAAAGACCAGGTGCTTATCAAAATTAAAAGGATTATTATCAAATCTGAGAAGTGATTGTTTTTTGAGTTTGGGAGTATTCTTCAGAAACACACAGCTTTGGAAATATTAATAAAGGTTTTAAATGGTACCATTTCACAAACTGGTAAACAGGAAGTTTTTGAGAAGTTCTGAATCACTTTTTAATAAATCATGTAGAAAATAGAAAATAAACTTCTCTCACTGCTCTCAAACACGGAAAAGCATATTTTTCTCACATCCCATAATTGCCACAGTGACTGTTTCATCCACTGTCTGCAGTTTCTTCACATTATGCCCTCAGGTGGTATGTCAGACAATTTCTTTTGCAGTTTCCCAAAATGAATTTCTGGAATGCCAATCAAGGCCACATATAAAGATCAGATCACATCAGTCTGTAGGCTGAAAACTAAATAGCTAGCAACATTTACTACCAATCAAAAATATATTTGCACAGAATATATACTTGCAGGACTTATTCAAAAATGAAATCTAGGTTGAGTTGAGAATGGAATCTTTGTTAGTCAGATATGTCAATCACTTGTTCAATGATATGATGCCTTTAAAATTTTTCACATCTTCATGATTATGGGAAGACATGCTTTTTAGAAAGCCATCTTTATTAATGAGCCATAAATAGTCTCCTCACCGCCTGCTGCAGAATTTGGTAAGAGACTTTGATGCAGAAAGATTCCAAGTCACGAACAGGTTCTTTAAAACCCCTCATTATAGATATTTTGTGATTATATCTTGCTTATTCCACCACTGATCAGAGATGCTTTACATATCTATAAGCTGCTTCTGTACCTTACTCTCTTTTCTAATCATCGACATGATTTTAAAAGAGAAATCTACAGAAGTGAGCTTAATATGGAGAGTCACTCTCATATATTAGCATAATGTCATTTATTTTAAAAAAAAATGTCTAATAGGAGGCTAAAGAGTAGAATTTTGTAGATAAAGACCAGATGCTTATAAAAATGAAAAGGATTCTTATCAATTCTGAGAAGTGATTGTCTTCATTTGGGTTCTTTAATTTTGCTGCCAGTGAGGAAATGATGAGCCTTTTCTCCCTAGGGCAAATGGGAAAGTATATTCCTCAAGTGTGGATGAAGGAAAGCCTTTTTATGCTCAGATTCTTTGTACCATGGAAGACATAAAGTGTCATCCTTATGCACAAACTCAGAATTCCTCTTCTCATTCCTCACTGTGCATACTTCTCTTGAATTTCATGTCAGGACTAACTTCCTAGTAGGCCAGTTGATGACCCCTGAATGTATAATGTCAGGAATGTCCGTGAAGCAGTAGGATTCTATTGGAAAGACTGTTGGGCTGAGTCAAATACTTTTAGTTTAGCCATACCCACTGTTACCAAACTAAAAGGGTCCGTTTGCCTGTGCGCATGAAAATCCAATGAGGCGAAAACAGAAACTTGCAGCAAAGAAAGTCTGTGAAGGACTTGGGCAATATACCAGCAATCATTTTCTCCAGCTAGAAAAACACTGGATTTGGAGAAATCCTGCATAATGTAAAATTGGAATTACTCATCTAGGCATGCTTGACATTTTTTGGGGGGATAATTAGCTAATTCTGTGTTGTGGGAGGCTGTGCATTGCAGGATGCTTAGCGGCATCTCTGACATCTAACCACCAGATGCCAGTAACACTGTTCCCTGAACGGAGACAACCACTTGAGAACCACTGACTTAAAGGAATTAACACTTGGAGGCATTGCTTTTTCTGCTCTGGTTACATATCTTTTAGAGTAGCCTTCTTTATTATTTTTCAGAGTTTTCTATTGTGTTACTTTCAGCATTCTATTCCAGTTCCCTCTGGTAATTTATTTCAAAATCCTCTGGGATAAATTTCTCTTTAATTTGTTCTTTGAATATATGGACCCATGTGGACAGAAAGGCAGTCAAATTCCTCTTACAATTCTTGTAAATTTTATGTCACAAGGTTTGGTACCATTGTTCAAGTGGAGATGTTTAAAATGAAGTGCAAGTACAGTGTGAAGTAGCTGATAAAAGAGGCTCTAACCTCAGTCTTTTTTGACAGGTTGTCAAAAAACCTCAGGGATGTACGCATCACTAATTATGATGAGGAATCCAGAAACAACTGAATCTTCTCCCTCATCCACTGCAGCTGTTCCCTCCCCATCAACCCTTTTCCCCTGAACACTTATTTCCACACCTTCTCATACATACTTCCACGTTAACGAAGACAGAATTGGCAGTTATAACTCACCCAGTCATTTCAATTACAGTTTTCAGTGAGCCACATCAAGAACTAAGAGTAAAGGGCAAAACCACACTCAGCTGTGGCATTTTTATTGCCTTATTTTAAGACATTACCAGTAACTGGAATCCTCACTAAACTTTGAAAGCAAGCTCATTTACAGTATATTGAGTATACATTTGGTGGAAAATGAGGTACACATTTTGCTAACTGTGTATTTTTTTTCCCAAACATATATGTGGGACAAATGTAATAAGCCACCACCCTTCCAACAAAAGATACAAACAGCATTGCAGTTTGACTGAATATATTTCTTGGTTTTGAGATAAAATCAAGAGCAATCCTCCAATCCTTAGAGCATGGATCCTCTATCACAGTGGTTCTCAACCTGTGGGTCGCGACCCCTTTGGAGGTCGAACGACCCTTTCACAGGGGTCGCCTAAGACCATCGGAAAACACATATATAATTACATATTGTTTTTGTGATTAATCACTATGCTTTCATTATGTTCAATTTGTAGCAATGAAATTGGAGGGCACCACAACATGAGGAACTGTATTAACGGGTGGCGGCATTAAGAAGGTTGAGAACCACTGCTCTATCAAGTTCACACGTTCTGAAAGCAGCCTTTTTCTTCTACACTCCTCTTCCGCCTCTCCTTACATGAATACAGTTAACTGGGATCAGCACAAGCCTGCTGGAATGACAGTCCCAGATAGGTGAGCCCACTAGCTTGCTTTGGCTCTTATGAGCATGATGTTTCTTAATGGCCCTCTGCCCTTTATTTCACCTGCTCATAATTCTAACTACAGTCCTTGGGTTACTTAGTCATGACAGTTACCTTCTTGGAGTTGCCAAATGCCCATTCCATAATGACATGGCTCGCCCCAGCTATTCAAATCCTAAATTCCCCCCAGTATTCCCTTCTTTCTCTCTGCACATAGGTCAGACAAAATGTGACATCTAGCTTTGTGCATCCTGGACATTCCCAGAGCTTTCCTCCTAGAGGACTTTAACAAAGAGATGAACAACAATACAGTCATAGTAGGGGCCTTTAACACCCCTCTGATTTCACTGAATAGAAATTCCAGACAAAACTTAACAAGGAAATAGAGACTCTAAAGGATATACTGAATCAGATGGATTTAATTGACATTTATAGAACATTTCACCCCAAAGTTGCAGAATATACATTCTTCTCAAGTGCACATGGATCATTCACAAAGACAGACCACATGTTAGGACACAAAACAAGTCTCTACAAGTTCAAGAAGACTGAAATCATATCAAGCATCTTCTCATCATAGTGGAATGAAATTAGAAATCAACTATGGTAAAAACACCTGTTATAGCTATGATTGTATTAGTATGTAGTGACCCCCATGTTTCAATATTAAATTATAACCCTATGTGAGACTCACAAAACCCAAATGTACTTTCCCAAATGAGTGAATGCCCAGAACTTGTACCCTAGTCCAGTGGTCGGCAAAGTCATTAGTCAACAGAGCCAAATATCAACAGTACAACGATTGAAATTTCTTTTGAGAGCCACATTTTTTAAACTTAAACTATATAGGTAGATACAGTGTTATTAACTTAATTAGGGTACTCCTAAGGCTTAGGAAGAGCCACACTCAAGGGGCCAAAGAGCCGCATGTGGCTCGCGAGCCGCAGTTTGCCGACCACGGCCCGCCCTAGACCCATATCACACCAGTACAGCACACCACAGCCGGCAGCCACCAATAAGGACCATCGTGTTTACTCGACCACATAAAAACCCCGGACTTTTGACATTCAGTGTCTCCTGCCCCAAGAGAGGAGGACTCCACGTTGCTCTGCGAGATGACCTCGAGACGCTCCACTGAGACCTAGACCCAGCCGCAGCCGCTCCTGTCTTCGTCTTTGTCCTTGTCGGTGTGCATCGCTGGGTGGCTGCGCTGGTGCTAGGATCCACTAGGAACTGGTAATAAACCCTGTGTGATATCAGACTAACGTCTGTCTCTGTGTGTTGATGTTTATGACTTGGCTCAGTTGCCTTAGGCCTTAAAGATCCAAGGGGGACAATATTATCACTGACCCTCAGACACCTGTGCTTGTCCCGACCAGGCTAAGGCAGAATAAGTAACTAATAGAATTTGGTGTCAACTGGGACAACACCCAAGAACATTCAAACACATGGAGGCTAAATAGCATGTTATTAAACAATGAATGGGTTACCAATGAGATCAAGAAAGAAATAAAAAAATTCCTGGAAGCAAATGAAAATGAACATGAAACAACCCAAAATCTGTGGGACACAGCAAAAGCAGTCCTGAGAGGGAAGTTCATAGCACTACAGGCATACCTCAAAAAACAAGAAAAATCAGCAATAAACTATTTAACCCTACAACTTAAAGAACTAGAAAGAGAACAGCAAGAAAAGCCCAGAGTAACTAGAAGGAAGGAAATAATTAAGATTAGAGCAGAAACAAATAACATAGAAACAAAAAAAACAACAAAAAACAATTAAAAAATCAATGAAACCAAGAGCTGGTTCTTTGAAAGGATAAACAAAATTGACAAACCATTAGCCAGACTCATCAAGAAACAAAGAGAGAGGACCCAAATAAACAAAATCAGAAACAAAAGTGGAGGAGTAACCACTGACACCACAGAAATACAAAGGATTGTAAGAATGTACTATGAACAAACTATATGCAAACAAGCTGGACAATGTGGATGAAATATACAAATTCCTAGAAAAATAAAATCTCCCAAAACTGAATCAGGAAGAATTAAAGAACACAAGTAGGCCAATAACAACTGATGAAATAGAAGTAGTAATCAAAAACTCCCATCAAACAAAAGCCCAGGACCAGATGGCTTCATAGGGGATTTTTACCAAACAAACATACAAAGAAAAACTAACACCTATACTCCTTAAACTATTTCAGAAAATCCAAGAGGAAGGAACACTTCCAAACTCTTTTTATGAGGCCAGCATTATTCTAATTCCAAAACCAGATAAAGTCACTACAAAGAAAGAGAATTACAGGCCAATATCCCTGATGAACATAGGTGCTAAAATTCTCACCAAAATATTATCAAATTGCATCCAGCAATATATTTAAAAGATCAGACACCATGATCAAGTGGGATTTATTTCAGGAATGCAAGGCTGGTACAATAGTCACAAATCAATAAACGTGATACATCACATAAACAAATTGAAAGACAAAAATCACTTGATCATTTCAATAGATGCAGAAAAAGCATTCGACAAAATCCAACACCCATTTTTGATAAAAACTCCTAGCAAAGTTGGAATAGACGGAGCATATATCAACATGATAAAGGCCATATATGAAACCTATAACCAACCTAATACTCAATGGGCAAAAACTAAAACCATTTTCCCTAAGAACAGGAACAAGACAGAGATGCCCACTCTCACACTCCTGTTCAACATAGTACTGTAAGTGCTAGCCACAGCGATCAGACAAGAAGAAGAAATAAAAGGCATCCAAATTGGAAAAGAAGAAGTAAAACTGTCATTATTCACAGATGACATGATATTGTACATAGAAAAGCCTACAGACTCCACCCAAAAAATACTAGATTTAATAAATGAATTTGGCAATGTGGCAGAATACAAATTCAACACCCAAAAATCAATGGCTTTTTTATACACCAATAATAAACTCACAGAAAGAAAAACTAAAAAAATAATCCCATTTACCATTGCAACAAAAAATTAAGATACCTAGGAATAAACTTAACTAAGGAGGTAAAAGATCTATACTCAGAAAACTACAGGACATTGAAAAAAGAGATAGAAGAATATATAAACAAGTGGAAGAATATACTATGTTCATGGATTGATTGAACCAACATCATTAAAATGTCCATACTACAGAAGGCAATCTATAGATTAAATGCAATCCTTATTAAAATACCAAGAGCATATTTCACAGAGCTAGAAAAAATATTCCAAAAATATATGGAATCAAAAAAGGCACTGCATAGCTGCAGCAATTTTGAAAAAGAAAACCAAAGTTGGAGGAATCACAATACCAGATTTCAAGGCCACTCCTCCATGAGGAACTGTATTAAAGGGTCACAGCATTAGGAAGGTTGAGAACCACTGCTCTGTGAGAAGGAGCAAACATTGATTCAAAATAAAGGTTTTGTTTCTGGAGTTGTTGAGCTTGAAGTTTAAATTTTGCTTCTTCCATAAAATAGCTGTATGAGTTTTGGCAAGTCACTGAACTGCTATTTTATAGTATTACTAGAGGCCCAGTGCACAAAAATTTGTGCACTCGGGGGGTCCCTCAGCCCGGTCTATGCCCTCTTGCAGTCTGGGACCCCTCGGAGGATGTCCACCTGCTGACTTAGGCCTGCTCCCTGGGGGATCAGGCCCAAGCTGGTAGTCAGATATCCCTCTGGCAGCCCTTGAGGGATGTCCACTTGCCAGCGGGGAGCAGGCCTAAGCTACAGTCGGACAAGCTTAACGCTGCTGAGTAGGCGGGAGAGGCTTCCACCACCACTGCTGTACTAGCAGCCATCAGCCTGGCTTGTGACTGAGCAGAGCTCCCCCTGTGGGAGTGCACTGACCACCAGGGGACAGCTCCTGCATTGAGCGTCTGCCCTCTGGTGGTCAGTGTGTGTCATAGTGACTAGTCATTCCCAATTGTTCTGCTGTTAGGGTCAGTTTGCATATTACCCTTTTATTATATAGGACTAGAGGCCCAGTGCATGAATTCGTGCGCCAGTAGGGTCCCTCAGTCTGGCCTGCGGGATTGGGCTGAAACCTGCTCTCCAACATCCGCTGAGGGGTCCCGGATTGTGAGAGGGTGCAGGCCAGGCCGAGGGACCCCACCAGTGCACAATCGGGGCCGGGGAGGGAGGCGCGGGAGGTTGGCCAGCTGAGGAGGGACGCGGGAGGGCTCCAGGGCATGTCTGACCCATCTTGCTCAGTCCTGATTGGCTGGACCCCAGCAGCAAGCTAACTTACTGGTTGGAGCACCTGCTCCCTGGTGGTCAGTGCATGTCATAGCAACTGGTAGACCGGTCAACTGTATGCCCCCTGATGGTCAGTGCACATCATAATGACTGGTCAACTGGTCTACTGTCTGCCCCCTGGTGCTCAGTGCACATCATAGCGAGCAGTTGAGCGGCTTTAGCATATCATTAGTATACCAGTAGTATGCTTTGATTAGTTGAACAGCCGACCAGACAACTGGACACTTAGCATATTAGGTTTTTATTATAAAGGATTATAACAAATGAAGATGTGAATTATCTAATAAATTATATTTAAATTTTTGTTTTTATTTACTTTTTAAAAGATTATTTTTATCAACCTTGTAAATACCTAAAACAAGGGAAGAGCAGTGTGTGCCTGTGAAAACAGGGTTTCTGAGAAAAACATAGGCTACTAAATCTTTCGTGACACATTACATTTTATAAGGGCTAAGCTGCAAGGAAGCTGCCCTGCTATGGCTACCTTAGGTCAACATGTCTGCACTAGTCATGATTTTTGAAAGCCAAGAATAATGGAGCACTCACCATGTAAACCAGAAGTCACGGTTTCCTGACAATCCCCAAGCCAGAGATGATTATGTTGACTCATGTTTACCTGGGCCTTTAGGAAGAATAACTAAAACAGGTTTATTTCCTTGGATGTGATCCAAGATTTTTCATGAGTTAAATTTTTGTTATTTTCAAGATAACCACTCTAAAAGGAGTAGCTTTTGCCATTCCTTTGAATACAGAAGACAAACTATTGTGTGCCTGTAGCAGGTCTCTGTCATCTCAAGGGCACAGACTTACAGAGCTTGGTTTGCAGTAAATTTTCTCATCCTCATTTCACACATTTTTTTTCCATTTATTTTTTAACTATAGTTTGTTCTTGAGTACTTCAGGCTTGCAAACTTCTCTAAATATATTAGGTATTAAAATATTGGTGTGAGAGAAGGGTAGAAATATTAAATCATTTTCTCTCATGGGGTAAAACCGTAAAACTGGGACTTCATGATGAAAACTGAATTGGTTTTAAGGCTCTCATCTGAAGATCATGAACTTCTATACTGATGAAAATCTTTTCTTTTTTAAAATATATTTTTATTGGTTTCGGAGAGGAAGGGAAATAAGAGAGATAGAAACATCAATGATAAGAGAGAATCGTTGATTGGCTGCCTCCTGCATACCCCATATTGGGGATTGAGCCCCAACCCTGCCATGTGCCCTGGCCAGGAATTGAACTGTGACCTCCTGGTTCATAGGTCAATGGTCAACCACTGAGCCATGCCTGCATGGCGTACTGATGAAAAATCTTCATAGGTGATCAATCATTTTATTTTAAACCAGGTTATATTAATCTGTTTTTAGGCAGAAAGACATAGATTTTCATGTCCATTTTTAATGGATTGTTGATTAATAAATAGAAGTGTTTTTTTTTTGTTTTCAAAGCTTTAAATCAAAGTTTTCCTGTGCATTAGACAGGTCCTATGTGTATGAGAAAAACTTGATGGTAGAGTATGTCTCAGGCTGTTGGAGTTGCTTAAACAAAATGCTATGACTGGGTGGCTTATAAACAACAGGAATGTATTTCTCATAGTCCTGCAAGCTCGAAGTCCAAGATGAGAGTGCCAGCATGGGTGGGTTCTGGTGAAGACCCTCTTCCAAGTCACAGACTGCTTTGTCCTCATATGGTGGTAGGGACAAGTCAACTGTCTGGTGTTTTATTTTTTTTCTGTTTTGTTTTAATAAGGGCAGAGCCTTCATTATCTATTCACCTCCCAAAGGCCCCAGGGGGTCACCTTTGGAGATAGGATTTCAATATATGAATTTTGGGGAGACACAAATACTCAGATCATAGAATGGTGTGAGGCTGAACAAGAGCAAGAGAGAAAGGCTGGCCTGGTCAACCATTCGCATAGACAGTGATGGCGAACTTTTTGAGCTCGGCATGTCAGCATTTTGAAAAACCCTAATTTAACTCTGGTGCCGTGTCACATACAGAAATTTTTTGATATTTGCAACCATAGTAAAACAAAGACTTATATTTTTGATATTTATTTTATATATTTAAATGCCATTTAACAAAGAAAAATCAACCAAGAAAATGAGTTCGTGTGTCACCTCTGGCACGCATGTCATAGGTTCGCCATCACAGGCATAGGAGGAGCATTTGCAGAGACTGACATACACGGTATTGTAGACCTGGCATGCCCAGCTCAGTGCCTTGAAGAGGGAGAAGAAGGTCAGTGTATTTGAGTCTGCTGCCAACAGGAAAAAGAAAACTCTAAAGAATAATATTTACACCCTTGTGGGTCCATGTTACCCTCCAATCCAGGGGTTGGCAAACTTTTTCTGTACAGGACCAGAGAGTAAATATTTTGGTCCTTGTGGATCATTTAGTCTTGGTCACAGCAACTCAATTTTGCCATTATAGCACAAAAGCAACCATACACACACAAAAAAAAAATAAATAAATGAGGGTGGCTATGTTGCGATAAAACTTTATTTATGGACATTAAAATTTAAGCTGCATATAATTTGCCTGTGACAAGAAATAGTGTTCTTGTGATTTATTAAAATATTTTAAGAATATGAAGACTATTTTTAGTTCACGAACCACGTAAAAGTAGGCAACAGGCTGGCTTTGGCCTATGGGCCCTAGTTTGCTAATTTGTACTAATCTCTTGCTGCTCAAAGTGTGGTGCACAGACCAGCAACACTGAAATCACATGGGAGCTTATTAGAAATGTTGATTCTCAGGCTCCACTTCACGCACTCTGCATCAGAATCAAAATTCCAACAAAATGCCTGGTGATTTATACACACATTAAAAGTGTGAGAAGCACTGATCTAAGCAACAGTTTAGATGTTACTGGCCTTGGCTACACATTAGCTCTGACTTGGCTCCATGCTCAGGGTACACCCCAGACCAATTGAGTCAGAGCCGCTAGGACTGGGGCCCAGGCATTGTTTTGTTTTGTTTTATATTAAAGCACTTCTGTGGTTTCAATGCATAGCCAAAGTTGAAAACTACTGCTCTGGAGACTTTAAACCGTTAGAAGCTTCCCTTGAAAGAAATTTCACTCGGAATGACTGGCAATTTAAAGGGTGATATATTAGTTAGCTTGGGCTGCTATAACAAAATACCACAGATTGATTGGCTTAAACAACAGACACCACTTCTCACAGTGCTGGAGGCTGGGAAGTCCAAAATCAAAGTGACGTCAGTTTGGTTCCTGGTGAGGCCATCTGTCTGGCTTATAGACTTCTGGATATGTTCGCACATGTGCTTTCTTCAGTGTGTGTGTGTGAGAGAGAGAGAGAGAGAGAGAGAGAGAGAGAGAGAGAGAGAGAGAAGGTGATGATTTCTCTTTCTCTTCTCATCATGTGAGGGCACTAATCTTAAGGGCCCCACCCTCATGACCTAATATAACCCTACTTACCAGCCAAAGGGTCCACCTCCAAATATCATCACACTGTGGAGTAGTATTCAACATATGAATTTTAGGGTGGCACAAACATTTAGGTTCATTGCAGGTGATGAGAGCAAAGATCAGCTTCTTTTCTAGTCCCTGGATGATTACTCATAAAAATACAGGTATTAGGGCTTTACCATTTAAAAGGTACTTTCTCACTCATTACTTCTTTGATCCACTGATGTCTCAGCCATTAGATTGCTAGACACTATGGGTATCACCCCCATTGTGTACAGAGAGGAAAATTAAGAGAGGTGATTCATGGGCTGAAGTCCATCCTGACAATATGTGGCAAAAATATGTCTGCTAACTTTGACGTTGTTGCTTCTCAGTTTGCTAATAGCCAAATGGTCTTGAGCATGAGATTATTGCAAGGAATGAAGGAAGGGAAAGGCAGGAAATACCATGTTACCAATTATTGAGCAACTGTACTATGCCAGGTGCTGTGCTAAATGCCATATATATATATATCCTATCTAATAAAAGAGAAAAATGGTAATTGGCGTACGACGATACCCTTTTCATTGGCTAATCAGGGATATATGCAAATTAACTGCCAACTATGATTGGCAGTTAACTGCCAACAAGATGGCGGTTAATTTGCATATGTAGGCACAATGCAGGGAGGCGAAAGGGAAAGCAGGAAGAAGCCCCCTGCCACTGACAGTGATCGGAAACCCAGGGGGAGCTAAGAGCTGGGGGGCAGGGCAAAGGCGGCCCTGGGGCCGCCTTTGCCCTGCCCCCTAGCCATGATTGGAGAATCAGGTGCCTTTTCCGCCCTGGCCAGTGAGAGCAGGAATTAGGGGTGGAGCCAGCGATGGGAGCTGGGCACGGTCGAAACTGGCAGTCCCGGGAGCTAGGGGTCCCTTGCCTGGGCCTAAAGCGGAGCCCACGATCGCGGGGCCGCTGCAGCTGCGGGTCCCCGCTGCCCGGGCCGGATGCCTAGGCCAGAGGCGTTAGGCCTGGGCAGGGGCGGAGCCTGCAACCGCGGGGAGCTGGGGGTCCCCTGCCCAGGCCTGACACCTCTGCCGGAGGCCTCAGGCCTGGTCAAGGGGCCGATCCGGTGATTGGTGATCGGAGGGTGATGAGGGTCAACTCCTCTGGCCGAGGCATCAGGCCTGGGTGGGGGGCGGAGCCGGGGATTGGGGGGATATGATGGTCCCCTTGCCCAGGCCTGAAGCCTGGGTCAGAGGCATCAGGCTTGGGCGGGGGGTGGAGCAAGCGATCAGAGGGAGATGGGGGTCCCCTGCCCAGGCATGATTCCTGGGCCAGAGGCCTCAGGCCTGGGCAGGGGCCAGAGCCAGTGATCGGGGGAAGATGGGGGTCCCCTGTCCAAGCTGACACCTCTGGCGGAGGTGTCAGGCCTGGGCAAGGGGCCGATCAGGCGATCGGAGGGTGATGGGGGTCTATGCCTCTGGCGGAGGCGTCAGGCCTGGGCAAGGGGCCGATCAGGTGATCGGAGGGTGATGGGGGTCTACGCCTCTGGCCGAGGCATCAGGCCTGGGCAACGGGCCAATCCTGCGATTGGAGGGTGATGGGGGTCAACGCCTGAGGGCTCCCAGTATGTGAGAGGGGGCAGGCTGGGCTGAGGGACACTCCCCTCCCCACACACACCCAGTGCACGAATTTCATGCACCGGGCCCCTAGTATATATCTATCTATCTATCTATCTATAGATAGATAGATAGATAGATAGATAGATAGATAGATAGATAGATATAGATATATATATATATAGATATATATATAACTAGAGGTCCGGTGCACAAATTCGTGCAGGGGTGGGGTCCCTAGGCCCGGCCCGAGATCAGGGCCAATCAGGGCCATCTCACCCAGTCCCAATTGGGGCCAGGCTGATCGGGGCCAGCAGATTGGTGCCTGCCATCCCGGGGGAGGGATGGGGATTGAGAGATCATGGGAGGTTGGTCAGTGGGTTTGGGGGAGGGACCAGCCAAGGGGAGGGACCACAGGAGGTTGGCCAGCCACAAGGAGGGACCAGGGGAAGTTGGCTGTGGGGGTGCACTGACCGCCAGGGGACAGCTCCTGCATTGAGCGTCTACCTCCTGGTGGTCAGTGCGCATCATAGCAACTGGCTGACTGGTCATTCCAGTCATTCTGGTCATTCTGTCATAACAGTCACTTAAGCTTTTATATATATAGATAATCTCATTTATTCTTCACAACAACCCTGAGGGAGACTGTAAATATTACTTTATTTTTAGAGACTAGAGGCCCAGTACATGAAATTTGTGCACTCGGGGTGGGGGGAGGGGTCCCCCAGCCTGGCCTGTGCCCTGTCACAGTGTGGGAGCCCCACAATCGGTCTCCCCAAAGAGGTAGGCCCCACGCACCCATCCGGGCCTCCTGGATGGATTGGCTCAAAGAGGTAGGCTGGAGCCGGGAGTCCTGCCTAGGAACTGCACAGAGCCAGGAGGCAGGATCCTCAGGACTCCCAGACAGGCCTCGCAACGTGGAGCCAGGAGGAGGCAGGACCCCCAGGCAGGCTCCGTGCCATGCATGCAGCGTCAAGCCCAGCCCCACCCACCTGTGTGTGCCTGTTGTGTCCATCTTGTGATGGCGTGAGGGCATTACGGCATGACGACTACTTAGGCTTTTATTAGTAAGGATGATAAACTGAGTCTCAGATTTCCCAAGGCTGCAAAACTAGCAAATGATATAAGAAGAATTGAAGACTAGTTTTTCTAATGCTGAAGCCACTTTTTTGCCTGTTTGTTTGTTTTTGCTCATTATAAAACATAACTCACTTGGCAAGATTGTCACTGAACCTGGCTTAATACAGCACTTAGGTTTCTAGGTAAAAAAGGTAGAAGTTAAAGGTCATTTTAACACCTCAGTCAATGAAGTGGTAGATACTATCTCCCTGGTAAGACAAATATAAATATCTGCTCCTAAAAAGAATTATCACCAAATAGCCATGTGGTTAAATGGTTGCTGCTTATAAAATGTTGTCTTTCCTACACAGACTGGCATAATTTAGTTTACTTTTTCAGCCTCCCATGAGAAATAACAGGAAAAGTTGCATTTCTCAGCAAAGATTGCATTACATCATCAATCCTGATAATTTCTGTAAACATAAAATGCACCAGTATTGCTTGCTGCTGCCTCCACCAAATGGAACCTGCAAATTAATAAGGCAAGTGATTCATGAAGAAGTTAACTAAAGACCTTGTGTAAATGGGAAGGGAAAGCAGCACACTTGTTTGCCCTCTTCTAACCTTCTGCACCTGTGATCCCTTGCCTACCTATCCCCTCCCTCTCCTGCACCCTCTCACCTCACACACATTCCCCCAGCTATTGATCTTCTCTGAAGGATAACTAAAATCTTCTCATGAAAATGGCTAAGTAGAACTAGTTGTTTTCTCATCTCTCTCCATTACCTATTCTTATGCAAGTTACATCTAGACATTTGAAGTTTATTCACCAAGGTCCTCCCCCTACACATATACACACCCCACTCAGGGATAGAAACCATGTTTGAAGTTTGTGTTTAAAATAATTATCAGCATAGTCATCATTTTCTAGGATAATAGTAATGATAAAAAACCATCACTTTCTTTTCTATTCTACATAGGTACTAGGTAATTTCAGAAAAAAGTAAGGATTTTAACTGAATTGTTCAAAGTCAGGTGGCAAACAACAGTTGCGTTTGAACCACACTCTGCCCCCCTCCCACCCCTCTCCAAGGGCCATACACTTTTCCCTCTGGCACACTACCTCCTGCGATTGTAGATATCAACTATGGAAAAGTAACTGTGAGCCAGGAACCATGAAGACACTGTGTACATTCTCTTCAACTGTCACGGCAACTCTATGAAGGAAATTTATGGTTTCACTCAATTGAGGACCTTAGAAGCATTAGCTATAGCTTTCCTTTCCCATATAGATGTAAGAGCACATAAAAGGAATAGAATAATATTAAACATTAGAGGGATTAAAAAAATAAATTATAAAATGGAACACTATATAGCCCTTAAAAGAATGTCTTTGAAAATAAAGTTAAAAGAGAAAAAGCAGCATTTAAAATCGGATTGGGGGGGGGGGGGACGGGGGGGACTACACAGAAAAATCACTAAATAAAAGTAAATGTCATCTTTCTTGTCTATTTTTAAGCTTTCTAATGTATTTTTAAATTCTCTTCTTAGACCCACCCCCCTGTCTCTCTGTGTCTGTCCTTGTCTCTTTCTGCTTTTTGATCTCTTTAAAAACTAAATGAAGATACTAACCCTGCCTGCTAAGGATTCTGAGTGCAGTCAGGGAGACAAACACACATGTGCTATGATGGTAAAGTATAAATTGCCTATGAGTTAGACTATAACTGTTAGAGGATTGCCTCTTGGAAAACACAGATGACATGAAGAGGCCACAAGAAGGAATGGATAGAACTGTGGGGGGAGAGGACGCCCAGCCCCTTAGCCTTAAGGCCCTCCCATGGCGCCTTCCCCAGCTGGCCTCAGAGGCCAGACTAGGGCACCTTACCTGAAAATGAGAAGTGCACGCTGAGCTGGTCCTATCACTAGAGTCTTTGTTGACGGGAGTCCCAGTGCCCTGTTGTGCTAACAGACTGATTTACCAGCTCTCCCCAGTTCTCTTAGAACTCTGGCCCGGGAAAATGAGGAAAGAGAAGCTGAATCATTTAGGATTAGGATTTTCCCTTTCTGCTTTCAGCCATTTGATCTTTCATCATTTAAAGCCATTCCCTTGCAAATACCCTCAAACGTGCACTCCTTCTTCCTCTCGGCCTTATTGGCAAAACTCTTGCCCCGGATGAGCCCCTGTCATCTATGCTGCAGGGCAGTGAATGCTGTTGGAGAACCTGGGAATTCATGATTGCACAGTTGTGCTGACTGCTGCGAGACTTCTTCCTCAACTCCCCCAGTGTCTTTGCTGGTCCAGTATCTAGGTGATAATTCTGTGAGCCTGAACAATGAGGTGATGTATTTATTCATTTAATTAGTTATTACCCAAAATCGTATTTCAGAAGAAAAAGGAAAATCATTTTACATTTGGGTCTTTGAAAATTTTGAGAAAATAGTTCTCAAGTCAAAATCTCTAATGAAAAGTAATATTGCGACTACACATTAAAATTTTTGATCTTGTAAAAATTAAAATCAGACATGGACCTAATAAAATAATTGGTAAATTTCATGTATTTTATTTTAAAGTTATACTTGTTATCTAAATTATTTTATTTCATATATGGCTTCTTAATTAAGTTTATTGGGTGGCATTATAAACTTAATTATAAGTGTAAGTGTGCATCTCTATAATACATGATCTGTAGATTGCATTGTGTGCCCACCACCCTGATATGTGATTTTAAATGTGTGTGTTTAACTAAATTAAATAGTATGTATAGACAAGTTGTCAAAAAACATTTTTTGGAGGTAGTAGATTTTCTAACTTGGACAAGGAAAATATCGTATTTTATATGGAGTTGAGTTCTAGTCTAGAGCTGCTTTATATCCAGGCATAAGCTAACTAGTGGTCTTAAAATGAATGTGTTCAAAATGGAGCTCTTGCTTGATTTCCCTGTTGTGTTTCTCTTCAGGTTTTTCTGTCGGGTCCCTCACCACCTGATCTTGCTGCCCTAGATTCTTTCAGTGCAATCCCTTTTTATGTATTTCTGCTCCTATGGCTCCTGGCAACTCAAATCCTTCAGCGGCATCTCATCTCACTTTGAGTAAAAGCATAGTCTTCCTATGACTCTCAAAGCTCTACAAAATTGGGCTTTCTCTACCCCCTCATCTCATTATTTACAACTATCCCCTCATTGCTGATCTTATCTTTAAGCACACACTTGACTCAGGCATTTGCTCGTGCTGCTACCCTAGTCTGGGACACTTTTCCCCCTAGATGTGCACAGTTAATTTACTAAATTCCTCCTTGTCTTTCTTCTTTCCAGTCTTTGTTGAAATGTCATCTTAACAGTCAATACCTTCCTGGATATTTTAAAAAAATAATGATGATGATGATGATGATGATAATGATGGTGATGATGATAATAATAATAATAATGTAGGAGATTTCATCAGTAGTTTTCATACTGAGCCCTCATAATAACAATCCATAATTATCTTATTTAATTGATTACCTGTTTATTATCTGTTCTACCCCTGGAATAGCAGCTGGCAAAGTTTTTTGTAAAAAACTAGATGGCAAATATTTTAGAACTTGCAGGCAACACAGTCTGTTAGAACTGCTAAACTCTAACATTGCTTGTCAAAAAAAAAAACAAAAATAGTCAAAGACAATATGTAAACAAATGGGAATGGCTGTGTTCCAATAAAACTCTATTTATTGACATTGAAATATGCATTTTATAATTTTTTCATCACAAAATATTATTCATCTTTGATTATTTCAAGAATTTAGAAATTAAAAAACACACTCTTAGTTCAGATGCAATACAAAAACAGGTGGCAAGCCAGATTTGGCCTCTGAGCTATAATTTTCTGACCCCTGACCTAGGATATTAATAATCAGAAAGCCAGAAAGCTTGTTTATTGTATTTTCAGACCTAGAACAGCATCTGACATATAGTAGCTGCTCAGAAAAGTATTTATTAAAAGAATGACTATGAGTTTCTCCAGCCTCCCTCCCACATTAAAGAGTAAATCTATTGAGAATTGCTCGAAGGGTTAAAATAAGGCTTCTCTTACATGTCAAACGTTTTTACTTATACAACTCCGGTTGGCTTTACATTACAACATTCTCCAGTAAGTCTTAAACATGATGGATTTTTACCTGATATAATATACAAGACCAACCTTATGCCAAATAAAAGCAGTCAGTATCTTCCAAGATATTTAAAAAATAATAACAACATCAGCCTCCATCCAGTATTCTCTATACCTCTTACATTGCTTTAATTAACTTCATTGCAAATATTTTCATCTAACATTTTATACTTAGGCCAATATCTTTGATGAATATAGACGCAAAAATCCTCAAAAAAAACCCATTAACAAACAAAATTCAACAAAACATTAAAAGGATCACATACCATAATCAAGTTAGGTTTATTCCAAGGATGCATGCATGGTTCAACAATCACAAATCCATCACTGTGAAACATCATATTTTAAAAATAAAGGATAAAAGCACATTATTATCTCAGCAGATGCATAAAAAGCATTTCAAAACATTCAATATCTATTTTTGAAAAAAAAATTATTAAAGTAAGTATGGAGAGAACATACAACAACACAATAAAAGCCATATATGAAAAGCCTACAGCTAACATCATATTCAATGATGAAAAGCTGAAAGCTTTTCCTTTAAGATCAGGACAAGACAAGAATGTGAACTATTGCCCCTTTTTATGCAACATAATATTAAAAGTTATAACCAGAACAATCAGGCAAGAAGGAAAAAAGGCATCCAAATTGGAAAGAAAAAAATTGTATCTATTTGCAGATGACATGATATGACACATAGGAATCCATAAATACTTTACAAAAAAACTGTTAGAACTAATAAACAAAATCAGTAAATTTGTAAGATACAAAATTAATATGCAAAAATCTGTTGCATTACTATACACTAATAACAAACTACCAGAAAAGGAATTTTTTTTAAAAAATCCCATTTACAATTGCATCAAAAAAGATAAAATACCTAGGAATGGATTAACCAAAAAGCTGAAAAACCTGTACACTAAAAACTGTAAGACATTAATGAAAGAAATTGACAAAGATATAAATAAATGAAAAGATATTCCATGCTCATGGATTGGAATAAGTAATATTGTTGGATGTCAATTGTCACCAAAGGATTGTGAGTCAAATGATGTAAGACATTAGTGTGACTTTCACATGCTCTTTTTTTTCAAATATATTTTATTGATTTTTCTTTTTTTTTTTTTTTACAGAGAGGAAGGAAGAGGGATAGAGAGTTAGAAACATCGATGAGAGAGAGACATCCATCAGCTGCCTCCTGTACACCTGCCTCCTGTACACCTCCTGTACCTGCGACCAAGGTACATGCCCTTGACTGGAATCGAACCTGGGACCCTTCAGTCCGCAGGCCGATGCTCTATCCACTGAGCCAAACCGGTTACGGCCACATGCTCTTTCATCTGTCCTCTGGCTCACCCAGTTTTAACCATGCTTTAGAGTTTTGAGGAGCATTACAAAAATGATCTAAAGATCTGCTCACCAATATGTTGAAAGGAACCTGAGTCCAGGATGATAGTAAAGTAGAAAACCTCCCCACCAACTTGGACTGCTCATTTTAGAAGTAGGACAGCATAAAGAAATTTAAGTATTGCTTACAGGCTTGAAGCCACTGTATTTTAGACTTTTTCTAAAACAGCAACTCAGCCTTGAACCTAAAATTGGTGGGTTTTCCAAGTCTGGTTCCATAGCATGAGAAATTATGTGAACAGCTGCTTCACCTTCATAGTGAAATTGCAGTTTGAAAGAATGATGAAAATGAACACTAATTGAAGACCTCCTATTTGCCGAACACTGCTGGTGCAGCTGATGAATCCAGGTGAAGAAGGTAAGAGCACAGCATGTGTATTTCTTCCCGGGTTTCTAAGTCTTTGGGAATGCTGTGCTATTTTGTGTCAAGGTGAATTGAGTAGGTTTTTCTTAAAGTGGGGAGACTGGATAGTTTTTAAAGGGATGAAGTAAGGGATAATTGCTGCCTACAGTCGAATCAGTTGAGCCGTGAGCCAGTCAGAGATAGACAAATTCCATATAATTTCACTCATATGTGGAATCTAATGAACAAAGTAAACTAACAAACAAAATAGAAACAGACTCCTAGAGAGAGAACAGACTGACAGCTGTCAGAAGGGAGGGAGGTTGTGGGACTGGGTGAAGAAGATGAAGGGATTAAGAAAAAATAAATAAACACCCCAAAAACTCATAGACACAGACAACTAGTGATTACCAAAGAGAAACAGGGATGGGGAGAGGTAGAAGAGGGTATAGGCAAGATAAATGGTGATGGAAGGAGACTTGGCTTGGGGTGGTGAACATGTGATCAGTGGAGAACTCTCCTCATCCCACTGGTTCCCGGGGGATGTGGGCTTCTTGCAATATCATGAGAAAAAGAATTTTCTGATACTCACAGGGGAGGATGAGATATTATAGAAAGCTTTATTGTTGTGGCATTAGACCCATGAGTTTCTAAGGTACCATTTTTCTTTATACAACCAAGGAAGGAGTTGCATTTTGCTTTCAGCAGAGTTAGGATTAAAGCTGTTGCCAGAGTTTTTGTTCCATGATGGGGCACAGTCCAGTCTATCCTCAGGCTAGATTAGTGTGAGTTTCCAGCTGCACCCATCAGTCCATTGTGTGTGGGGTGTGCATGGCTATGGAGGGAACATAGATGAACAAGAGATGAACCAGAGAGACAAGAGCCAAGGGCCAAGAGTAGCAAGAGAGTGAGAACTCCTTTGATTTGGGATTATGTATCCCCGAAATTTTCATGGGTTTACAGTGGCTGTGCCCCCTCAAGCCAATCCATGGTTCCCCTGGGCTAGATTAACAAGCAAGTGCCTTACCTATGTCACACCAACCTCACTGCCCACATGTCCATCCTCTCCTTTGTCCAGTCCCTTCCCCCAGTGATCTGCGGGAAATGGACTGGTGGTTCCCTGGGGAGTGTGAAGTTGCAGCTTCCTGGTGAAGCTGACCAAATGACCATGCTTACGATGTCTGGCCTCCACCTTTGCTCCGTTGCTGTTATTAATAATTAGCTAATTACAATGATATAAATGACACAACACAATATATAAATGATGTATTATAGAATTGTACACCTGAAACCTATATAATTTTATTAACCAATGTCACCCCAATAAATTCAATAACAAAGTAAAAATCAGACAGCTCAGCTCAACACTCCTCTCACATTCCCACATGCACAGCAAGCCAGGAACTCCAACCAAATGAAAATTTTCCTTGGTTCTTGTTCGCTTTGAAAATGTGTGAAGGACTTTGTTTTATGAGTTCAGTAACAAGTCTATGTGAATTTTTTAAAAGAGAGAGAACATGTAGATCTAGCTACTAAATACTTATTTGCTGGATTCATAATTTAAATGTTAAGATATATTTCAAGAATTCTTAAGGGAAAACTTAATGTAAAAGAAGAAACATAACGTTTTATTCAGGAGCTACAACAGATAATAAAATACACTTCAGTTCAGCATCAAAATTATGTGTAGACTAGAGGCCCGATGCACAAAATTTGTGCTAGGGGCTTGGTCCTCACAGCCCCTCGCAGCCCCTCATAGCCCCTGCTTCACAGCCCCGGCTTCATCCTGTAGGTCGTATGGAATGTCACCCAGTCGTTTGGCTGTTTGGTCTAATTTGGATATTAGCTCTTTATTATATAGGATATTTATAAATGTTTCAAGAATGGGAAACTTTTATTTGTGTAATTACTTTTGTTTTACCACAAAATGTCTGTAGAGATTTCTTTTGATATTGGTTTAATGATGTCCTCTCAGTTGTTTAGTAATTTTAGAAAGAATACATGCAGTCTCACCAAGAGTAGGAGGTCACCTGTGATAGAATGTGAAGGAGATCCCTCCAGCATGGTGCTACCACCTCTGACTTGGGCAGGGTCTCACAGGCCTGCTGTCCATCTTCCACTCTCACCACTGGCTCCCCATGAGAGCTTAAGCAAGTCACTCGAGGCATGTCAAATGGTAAATTGTTTTACTAAAAATGGTGGTTATTTTGTACAAATGTTAACAATATTGAGAGGTTTGTGAAACTAAGATGCACAGCGCCTGGCATATTGTAAATGCTCAATAAATGTTTGTGGGCTCACCATCCTGTCTTTCTCACCTTCCTGATCCCTCTTGATGCCATCTTTTAAAATATAAATATTGTCACAGTAGCTATACACATTAAGCTCATTCACACTTGTTATTTGTCCCTACGCAAAAAGACATGGGCCATATTAGGTTTGGAAGAGAGAGAAAAGAGATAGAACTGAGTTGAAAAAGGGGGTGGGCCCAAAAAGCTCAAAATGTACTTTATTAAATCATAATTGTGCTTAGATTATTGGCATCTAGGAACAAAGCCAAAGGCCTGTACTTCCTGCCACCCTTCTAATCCCTGTAAGCGTTGGGCTACTTGTAGGACATAATTAGGTGATGGTGCTAGGGGTGGCATAGGCCTCTCTGAGGGAACCACTCTTACTTGGACCAAACAAGATACGAAAAAAATTTCTCTTCAGTCTCTTCTTCTCACTTAAGGCAAAGTCCTGCAAGTGGTAGCTAGGGATACCAGAAGCAACTTTGCTAGCTTTCCATTTCATCCTTCATTATACTTTCACAATGTCCCTTTCCTAGACTACTCTCATTCACAAGTAAGTCCTGGGAAAACTTTCCCAAGGCTCATCTGTCTTGTTTCTTTCCTCTGCTGCTGTGGGTATGTATGGTTCAGATTTATCTTTCTACCAGTAAATGATGAAATCTTAGATTTGAGTGTGATCCTCCAGTTAATAGAGATGGAAAACATGGCCTGCTTTGGTATGGACTTGTTCAGCCAAGTTCCATAAGGAAGATAGAGTGTGCCCTATTTCCCAGCCCCTTTTTAAAGTTCAACTTTAACATCTGGGACAAAATCGCCAACTAAAATATTACCTTCCCTTTCCTTTCCCCCGTCCATGTATTTCCTGAAGGAACACTTTATGGATGAGAGACAAGGTTTCAGTAGTATTTCCAATATCACCTCAAAATACCACATTTTCATATCACTTATGATTTCACCTAAGATTTTATTCTTTAAGGAAATTTGAACATAAAGCCAAACTGTAGGTAGACATGACATCTGCCAGATTGCGTTTGAATTACTTATTCATAAAAATATTTATCACCAAAGGAATAAAATTACATAAAGCAGAAGTGAAACCTCTGGATAAAAAGGCAGATTGAATGCATCTCCTTTCCTCTCTAAAGCCTCACTAAGGGGGAAAAGTGCTATCAGAGGAGAAGGAATCTTAAAACCTTATTACATAAAATTCAAAAATAAAAGGAAAATTTCCCCAAACTAAAGGATAAGGGTTTCCAGATTAAACTTATCCATTGTTTGCCCTGCTTAGTGGATGAAGATAACCTGTACTGAGCCACTTCATCATGAATTTCCCAAACATCAGGGGGAAAAGAGGACTCTCACCTAGTAAGAGCAAAAGGTAGATCCCTTACAAAAGATTAGGAATCAGATTGACTTCAGACTGCTCAGCAGCAATCCCAGGTACGAGAGGCAGTAGAACAATGCCTTATGTTTTGAAGGAAAATAATTTCCAACCTGGAATTCTATAGGCAGCCAATTTTCAATCAAGTTGGAGTAAAATACAGATATTAAGGAAGGCAATGTCTCAAAAAAATTAAAATAAATAAACAAAACAATTGTCTTTCTGCTTCCTTTCTCAGAAAGCGAGTGGAGAACTCTCTCCATCAAAAATGAAAAGAACAATAAAAAGGGAGACACCGGCTATAGGAAATACAACATGGAGAAGGCAGAGAATCCTCTGGATCCTTAAAAAGAGACACACAGAGTGGTAGGTGAACCCCAAGCCCAGGGCAACCAGCTGGTTCGGAGCAAGCCGGGAGCCTCTTGCAGTGAATTTAATAGAAACCCTCATATCTCTGAACATCTTGAGAGGAGATTTAGACACTTGCGAAGAGTTTGGTGTTGGATGAGTAGCCAGTGTATAGAAAAAATAAACCAAAAAAGGCAAAAAAAAACCAAACCACCTTTTTTCAAGAGAAAATAAATGATGTTAGGGGAATGAAGTACCAACAGAAACCTGTTTTTCAGGGTCATAAATATTGATAAGGGAAGAATGTGGTTGTCCCCATGAGAAGGTCAGTGGGGGAGGAAAGGTTGTACTATTTTCTTCTTTTAAAAATCCCTGTGGAACTGGCTGACACTTTATATGGCATGTATAACAAATAAAAATTAAAAACAAAAATTTAAATTTAAACTAAAACATACTGCATATGTTCTAGTAAGAAGCATCTTGCCAGAGGGCGGACCAGAAAAGCTGCAGGTGCGGGTCTGGTGTCTCCCTCAGGGTGTCTACTCTGGTACTGTTCTGTCTGGGAACTCAAGGTTCTGCCAATTAGACAAGGGTCTTTTATGAACGTTAATAGGGATTTTCAACTTACCTTATAAAATGTGTCAAGCATATTAAGAGTCTTTAAAATATGCATCTTTAATATTTATATAGAAAATATCTTTCAGATGAAAAGTAAAACCTATTTCCATATATTTATGAACATATAAATTGCTTATAGAAAATACATAAAATCTAGTAACAAAGTTCTCTGTTTCAGGAAGAACTGGGTGTATTGGGCATTAGGAAGGAAGGGATTGCCTTTTCACTGTATATCACTTGTAGCTGGATTTTCTTTACCAAGGTTCATCCCCTTTCTTTTCAAGGTTCATGTAAATATAGAGGGAAACATTTAAATACTAACCAGAAATAAATACATCAGTCTTTATCCGTTCCGTAGGCACATTGACAGCTGTGGTACTGAAGAAACAGTGTTGGGCTTAGAATCTGGAAACACTGATCTCAGTTCTGACTTACTAATTATGGAACTTTGGGTGAGAAAATTTAATCCTTCTGATGCTCAGGTCTTCATATGTAAAATTTTAAAGTCATAATCTCAGGGGAAAATTGAATGATTTAAAGTAATACTTATAAAAGTAGTATTGTTAAACTCATAGCACTTAGATGTATAGTGCAGGTTGTAGCTTAAATGTACACTGGAAAGTAAAAGCAAACTTGAAACATCCATCTGACCAAGCTATTATTCTACACTAGAGGCCCAGTGCACAAAAATTTGTGCACTCGCAGAGGGGGCGGGGGGGGGCAGTCCCTCAGCCCGGCCTGTGCCCTCTCACAGTCTGGGACCCCTCGGGAGATGACCACTTGCTGGCTTAGGCCTGCTCCCTGGGGGATAAGGCCTAAGCTTGCAGTCAGACATCCTTCTGGCAGCCAGGGAGCCCTCGGGGGATGTCCAACTAAAGGCTTAGGCCCCCAAGGGATCGAGCACAAACCGTTAGTTGGACATCTTAGTGCTGCCACGGAGGTGGGAGAGGCTACTGCCACCACCTCTGCACTGGCCAGGCATGAGCCAACTTCTGGCTGAGTGGCACTCCCCATATGGAAGTACACTGACCACTAGGGGGCAGCTCCTGCATTGAGCATCTGCCCCCTGGTGGCCAGTGTGCATCATAGCAACTGGCCATTCCCAATCTTTCTGCTGTTAGGGTCAGTTTGCATATTACCCTTTTACTATATAGGATAGAGGCCTGGTGCATGGGTGGGGGCCAGCTGGTTTGCCCTGAAGGTTGTCCCAGATCAGGGTGGGGGTCCTGCTTGGGTGCCTGACCAGCCTGGGTGAGGGGCTGATGGCTGTTTGCAGCTGGTCACACTCCCTTCAGTGTGGGGGTCCCCACTGGGGTGCCTGGCCAGTCTGGGTGAGGGGCTAAGGGCCGTTTTCAGGCTGGCCTGTGACTGAAGCTCCCAGCCTCTCTTTTTTTTCTTTTTTTTTATTCTGGGATTTATTTACCTTCTATAATTGAAACATTTGTTGCCGTCCTGCTCACTACAGCTCTGAGGCTGCGGCTGGCTGAAAGCAGGTATTAGGAGCTTGTTTAGCTTCTATAATTGAAACTTTGTTGCTTTTGGAGCTGTTGCTGTTGGGCTCAGAGCTGAGCCGCAGCAGGCAGGGAACCTTGGCTTCCTCCATCACTGGAGCAAGCAAGTCTCCTGCTCGCTTCAGCTGTGTGGCTGCCGGCCACCATCTTTGTTGGCAGTTAATTTGCATATCTCACTGATTAGCCAATGGGAAGCATAGCGGAGGTATGGTTAATTACCCTTTTTGTGTTTTATTAGATAGAACTAGAGGCCAGATGCATCACATTCATGGATTGGGGTGGGGTCCCCTTAGCCCAGCCTGTGCCCTCTCACAGTCCAGGATCCTTTGGGGGATGTCCGCCTGCCAGCTTAGGCCTGCTCCTCCTTAGCACTGCCTCGGAGGCGGGAGAGGCTCCTGTCACCACCCCTATGCTCACTAGGCCAGCTGTGAGCTCAGCTTCTGGCTGAGCAGAGCTCCCCCTGTGGGAGCACACTGACCACAGGGGGCAGCTCCTGCATTGAGTGTCTGCCTCCTGGTGGTCAGTGCGCATCATAGCGACTGGTCATTCTGCCATTCGGTCAATTTGCATATTAACCTTTTATTAAAGAGGATTATATAGGATAATTGCAGAAGTTCAGCCAAACTTCCTTAAATTTTAAATTGCTACATACTAAAACTCCACAAATATTGTCAATCTTACTGGGCCTTCCATACCAAGGGTGCCAAATATAACCAGGAGAGTAAATGAAAAATGTGTAAAGCTGACTTTTTTTATTCTTTCCTAATAACTTCTCTGAATAACAAACCCTTTAGCTAAACAGTTCCATAGTTATGTATGAACACTGTTTGCGTCCTTCAGGTGATTCTTTTGCTAAAAGGCTCACTCTGGAAAATAATCTAATTTTGTTATATCAATAAAGCACTTTTATTACAGGACATCCTCAGGGAATGTGAATATATTTGTAACACAGAATCATGAGGTTTTAAAAGAGATAATGTAGATAAAAGATTCAGCATAGTGTTTGGTGAATGGAAAACATCCCATAAAAAGTAGCTATTTAAAGACTGAAGTCCATTGAAAAGGTCATTTTAAGGTTGCCAGATGATTGAAGGAATATATAAATATAGATGTGACTAGAGAAGCATGATTTGGGGAGGTGAGGAAAATGACAGATGAAGTTGAAGAGGGCCAGATCAGATAGTGTGCGATTTGTAGGTCATGGCAAGGTAAGGACTCTCACCAGCTCCTATCTAATTGTGAAACCTCCCAAATCATGATTCTCTAGTCATAAAACAATGCTTTGTGTTTTCTGCTCTTTCTACCTGGAAAACTCTTCCTGACGTTATCTCCATGACTGGATCCTTAACTTTATCAGGACTATGCTCCAATGTACCCCAGACAATCAGACACTATCTATAACCAGAGAGATGCTTGCACCCAATAGACAAACATCTTGTCTCTATCCCCTTACTCTATTTTAATCACACCACTACTTGACGTTATATAATTTATTTGCCTATTTGGTTTTCTTTCCCATTAAATGTCATAATCTCAGGGGAATCATTCCAGGAGGGCGGGGAACATTGTTTTTGCTTTTTATTGCATCCCCTATGCCTAGAACAATGCCTGGGACAGAGTTACTGTTCAATCAAACCTTTTGACTGAATGGAGGAATAAGTGAATACATCAAATTATACTAAATTTGTATTCAGGATACTTGGATCTTAGTATTAGTTCTGCTGATACATTTAATTTTAATTGAATGCCCTTAGAATAGATCATTTACTCATTTTCTAGTTATTAATTATTTCAAGTAAAGGAAGAAAAATTAAGCAGCTGATTCTGTATAGGTTGGCCAGAGAAGGCATAATAAGATGACATTTGACCTGAAATATGAACAATCAGATGGGAGAGTGCTGCAGAGGAGGAAAAAGCTGTCCAGGTAGGACCCTTCCATTCAGGGCTCTGAGGTAGGAGAGTGCTTGCTGTCTCTGAAGAAATGAAGATGCTAATCTGTGCTCTCTCAGTTGCCTTAGATCTCACATATGATTTTCGTGGTTTGAGTTATCTTACTCAGCTAGTTATGAATCTTCTTTCTTTTAATCCTAAATATGGTAGAGTATCGTATTTTGCATATTGACATTTGATCATATGCTATATAGTTTAATATGTATCATATACTTATGACTATCATTATTCAGGAAAATATCAAGGAATGACAAGGGTGATTGATGTCTACACATAATTTTCATTTTTATGAATTTTTGAACCATACCTTTAGCTGTGATTTCAAATTGCCTGTAAGCTGTGAAAATAACACATTATCAGGTCAGGACGTATCTTAGCAATTCTTTTAAAAAGAACACCTTGGGTTTGTTTTTTGTTTTTAACAACCTTGTTAAAAATCCTACCATAATTTTCCCCCTTTCAGCTTACTAGTCAAGTGCATTTCTGCATCCCTTTATGTGCTGGGAAGGCATCTGAAGTAAATTAGAAGTGCAGAAATCCTTAGGGTTTGCATGACAGTTGGAAACAGTTTGGCACTTAATTAAAGCACCCAAATCCAACTAATAATAATATTGCAATCTGGAGTGCATGAGAAAGGCATTATAAGCATTTCTGTTGAGATTAATTATGTGGGTGAGATACAATTTTTAAGATGGAACACTAAAATCAATTTTAAAAATTACCTAGATATATGAGGTCAGCCCCAATTCCCTTCTTACTATCTTGGAAAATAAAGACATCAGTACAACTTTATAAATGACTTAGAAACTTATTCTAACCTTGGGCAAGTGTGGGGTCAATTTCAAGGATGGGATCTCTGGGGCTTGGCTCAGATGAGCATGCCAAGTTACTCATGAAGCCAAAGCCATGGTCCTGAGTGGTCTACAGTCCTCTCCAGTCATAGCTGTTGTTGGTCCAGTTGAACATCAATGACTTAATGTCACCTTTCTCCCTGAATGTTCATATGAACTCATCACACAGAGCTGTCTCTACTAAGATCCTGCCTTTCCCACTCTGAGGCCCAGCCTTTGGGACTTTCAAGGTGACTATTCAACAATCATTAATCTTCGCTTATATAGAAATTTTTCTTTCCCACAGTCTTTTTCTTTCTTTTCAGATAACATGCATATTTTTATTTTGTTTTTTATTGAATTTATCAGAATGACATTGGTTAATAAAAATTATATAGGTTTCAGGCATACAATTCTATAACATATCATCTGTATATTGCATTGTGTTTACCACTGAAAGTCAAGTCTTCATCCATCACCATTTTTCCCCCTTTACCCTCTTTGACCTCCCCCACCCCCTTTCCCTCTGTTAATCACCATAGAGCTGTCAGGTCTGCGGTTTAGTTTTATTCCTTGCTTAATCCCTTTACCTTCTTTATCCAGCTCCCCAACACCCCTCCCCTCTGAAAATTGTCAGTCTGTTCTCTCTATGAATGAATGAGTGTGTTTCTCTTTTGTTTGTTAGTTTATTTTGTTCATTAGATTTCTCATATGGATGAAAACATATGGTACTTGTCTTTCTCTAACTGGCTTATTTCACTCAGCATAATTCTTTCTCCATCTATGCTGTATCAAAAGGTAAGATGTCCTTCAGTTTTATGGCCGAGTAATATTCCACTGTGTCAATATACCACAGCTTTTTATCCACTCATTTACTGGTAGGCATTTGGGCTACTTCTAAATCTTGGCTATTGTAAATAATGCTACAATGAACATAGGGTGCATATACTAGTATTCTTTTGAATTGTTGAGTTTCTTCAGATATATTCCCAAAAGTGGAATTACTGGGTCAAAAGGCAGTTCCATTTTTAGATTTTTGAGGTAACTCCATAGTGCTTGTCACAGTGGCTGCACCAATCTGCATTCCCACCAACAGTACATGAGGTTTCCCTTTTCTCCACATCCTCACCAACACTGTTTATTGATTTATTGATGATAGTTATTCTGACAGTGAAGTGATAGATCACTGTGATTTTTAATTTGCATTTCTCTGACTAGTGACATTGACCCTCTTTTCATGATGTCTATTAACCATCTGTATGTCCTCTTTGGAGAAGTGTCTATTCAGGTGTTTTGCCCATTTTTTCAATGGATTGTTTGTTTGTTTTTTGGTGTTAAAGTATATACGTTCTTTATAAATTGTGGATATTAACTCCTTGTCAGATGTAACATTGGTAAATATGTTGTCCCATTCAGTAGAATGTCTTTTCATTTTGTTGATGGTTTCCTTTGCTATACAAAGAATTTTCAGTTTGACATAGTTCCATTTGTTTATTTTTTTTCTTGTGTTTCCCTTGCCCATTTATGCAACTTTTAAAGTGACCTTCTAAAATAGCACACCTATAATTCACTCTGGATAGTTAATGTCACCATTGTC
Source organism: Myotis daubentonii (assembly GCF_963259705.1). NCBI lineage: Eukaryota > Metazoa > Chordata > Mammalia > Chiroptera > Vespertilionidae > Myotis > Myotis daubentonii. Next base: position 10,487,913 of record NC_081848.1, on the reverse strand, counting down.
TGCAACCAAACTAGACTATTTAGCCTATGTTCTATGTATATGGATGTCTACGTTCTGCTTCCAAGCTTCCTGTATAAACTTAGTCCCTGACTATTCCCTTTATTCACCAAGAAATTAAAAAAAAATAAAATAAAAGGTTGAACCCAGCCCAGAGACATGTGTGTCTGGTCACCATAGTATTATAGACTTGTGTTTTTTTAACCTATCTACATGGGGCATGTATCCTTTCTTTCAACATAGCTCTATCACTGCCTGCTGTCTTCCACTGTCCTGGTTATTTTTACCACCCTTGCAAAATGCATCCCAGGCAAATGGAAGGACTTTTTGTTCCTCCACACTGATCCTTCTGTCATATTTCTGCATGCCTAATCCTTACTCATTTTTTAAAATATATTTTATTGATTTTTTACAGAGAGGAAGAGAGAGGGATAGAGAGTTAGAAACATCTATCAGCTGTCTCCTGCACACTCCCTACTGGGGATGTGCCCTTGGGACCTGGGACCCTTTAATCTGTAGACTGACACTCTATCCATTAAGCCAAGCCAGTCAGTGCAACCTTGCTCATTTTTCAAGGACCAACTCCTTTGTCAGATCTCTCTTACGCCTTTTTTGACACTCCCTGGAGAACTAAGTTCTCTCTCCTCTAGTATCTGTAGAATCTTCTGTGTTTATCTGAAGATAGTCAACACTTTTCTATTAGTTTTCTATGGATGTTGTAAGAAATTGCCACCAATAGGTAGCTTAAAACAACATTTAAATGATAATTTATTCTTTCTGTTTTTTTAGGCTAGAAATACAAAATCAATAAATTAGGCTGAAATCAAGGTATTAGCAGGGCCATATTAACTACAGAAGTTCTGAGGATAATGCATTCCTTGCCTCTTCTAGCTTCTGGTGGCTGCCAGCATTCTTTGGTTTATAGCTACATCATTCCAATTTCTGCCTCATGGGTTTCACTGCCTCCCCTTCCTCTATCTCCCTCTGCTTCTCCCTTTAAAAAAAAAAACTTATTGTTGATACTATTAAAGATGTCTACCATTCCCCTCACTTCTGGCTATCACCACACTGTTGTCTGTGTCCATGGGCTAAATGCATGTGATTATTACACTTACGGCCCACCTGAATAATCTCTTGCTCTCAAGATTCTTAGCTTAGTCACATCCCAAAGTCTTTGCCATTTAAGGTAATGCTCACAGGATTCAGGGATTACATCATAAACATATATTTGGGGGTCATTGTTGAATCTACTATACCTTCCCTATATATATATATCTAGTCATTCAGACCCTACAGGGACTAGGAGCTACCTGAAAGCAAAACCATAGCCTAGTTCTTCCAAAGGTTTTAGCATCTCACTTTGCACCAGGTAGGGAGTGAAATCAGGAGTTTTATTCAAAGTATTTAACAGGTACAGTGTGGGCACCAACTATTCAGAATCAATGCTGGCTACAGGGCTATGCCATGGGTTAAGCATTTAGTTTTGGGACATTCGGGAAGTGTGTGTGTGTGTGTGTGTGTGTGTGTGTGTGTGTGTGTGTGTTTGGGGTAGAAAGTTCCTCAGGAGGATCTGGGCTACTGGGGCTGTCTGAAGAAGGGGGGCACTCAGAGACACTGGGGCAATGCTGCTTACAAGCAAATAAAGAAGTATTTGTATGTTCTAGCAACTGGTATGATGGTATTGTGTGGACTGAGACAGTATCAGCCTGAAAGAAGATATATATTTGTCGAATGGATGAATGAACAAATAAATGAGCAATAGAGTTTTCTCATATAAACAGGTTACTGTGGAAGATATTCTTAGATTTAAAGGCCTATCCTGTTCTTCAAATAGCATCATGAAGGTGTTATCAATGGAGAGCTCTCCTAGTGCCCACTGGTTCCTGGTGGGAGTGGACTTCCTGTGATATCACAAGAAAATGAATTTTCTGAGACTCAAACAGGCATTTATTTGCATGAAGTTAAATCCCTGAGTTTCAAAGGTCCCATTTCCCTCTCTCTGTCCATAGAAGCAGCATAGCTGTGACTTCACTGGAGCTAGAACTACAGTTTTCATTCCATGTTGGAGCATAGTCCAATCCAACACCAGGCTAGCTTAGTTTGTGTTCTCCGCAGCAGCCATTCAGTCCATTGATTGTGGAGGGAACACAGGCAAATGCAAGAGAGCCACAAGAGCCGAGAGCCAAGAGTGAGAACTCCTTTGTCTTGGGATTATGTATCCCCAAATTTCTGTAGGCTTGCAGTGGCCCCACCCCTTCTGGCCAATGACCTCTGTTCCCAGGTTTGACTGACAAACACATTCCTTATGTCACCCAACTCCACTGTGCATGTGCCCACCTTCCCCTTTGTCCAGTCCTTTCCCCAGTATTCTGCAGGGAATGGAGATGTGGTAATGTGGGGAGTATAAAGTTGCAGCTTCCTCGTGAAGCTGCCCTAATGACATGCCTGCAATGTCTGGCCTTCCTTTTGCACCTTTCCTATTATTAATAACTAGCTAATTACAATAGTAACAAAGGAGCTGCTTACTACACCTGTACATCATGTGGTGGTCCACCCAGAAGAATTTTCACACATTATGGATGCATGGGGCCACCAGGTCCTTCCGATCTGGCAGGCCTAACAGGCCCGCTTGTGATCCCAGGAAGGATGGTCTGAGAAGAAACAGAAGGACCAATGCCTATTCATCCAATTGCTGCCGAAAACTACTTGACATTTTTTACTCTGATGTAGGGTGCAAGAGCAGAGCATGAAAACAAGGATTGCTCTCACATGGTTGAGGGTCAGTGAGTGACAGCACCGCATAATTAGTCTGCACAGCCATGGACAGACCATAATTGCAAATATGCAAGTAGTGGAGGGAAAGGTCTAAAATGGAAAAAGAGAGCTTTGGCAGAGATCAAGAAGTGCATACACCCAAACTGCCTAGTAATTTTTCAAGTGTTTTGATATGAGAATCATTAAAAATGCCCAACGTCAAAGTGCAAATTTAGCCACGATTAAAAGCTTCATTTGGATGAAAGGAGGACTCTTAAATACAAATGGCATTCAAGGTGGGGGAGGACAGCACTTTTTGGCTGTTATCAGAAAACCCATTGCAGCTCAGTCTTTGACCCCTCACTCCTTTTCCCATCACATTAACTGAGTTGAAAATGCTAATTCTGTAATCATAGCTTGAGTACTGCCTCTTCATAGTGGTCCCATAGCCATCACCTCATTACTTCTCTCCTGAACTCCCAGAAAAATCCACTCACTGGTTCCCAGACTCCCCTGCAGCCAGTCCATCCCACTCAGGACTGAAAACTCCTCTTTAGGAGCAGCTCTCAGAAGTCAGTCATCAGTCAGTTCAAAGGCCTCCAGGGCCTCCTCCCTGTGAGACAGCTAAACAGACTCTATGCTTTCTGTCTGCCATGTTTTACCCTCCTGGGACTGGAAGTTGCCTTGTCAGCCAGAAGAGGTTCCAAACATTCTCAGCCTTCAGAATTAGCCCCTCCTTCAAGAAGCCTTCCTGGGTTCTTCCTTCTTTATTTCCAGTCTCTGAAAGGAAACACGCCTTCCTCTGATTATGTTTTTATTTCAATCTCTGAACTTAACCACCCACTCCTTTCCCTTATACTGTGAGCTTCTTGAGAAACAAAATGTGTTGTTGTTTTCTTCCTGCATACACACCCTGACCTAAACCACCACCATACCCCCAACTCTCCACAGAGCTAGTGCACAAATCAGACCGTGAAGCAAACTGAATTAACTTAGTGCTGGTTGAAAAGAGGCTCTTGGGAAGTGGAGCACCACAGAGCTCCTCAGTTTTATGTCCTGACCTCAATGGCAGAAGCTGTATCTAACTTATCTACCCTTATATGCTATTGTCTATTTTGGTGGATAACATGTCCAATCAATGTATGCTGAGTAAAGAAATGAATAAGTGAATGAATGAGTGAATGATTAAAAGATGACCAGGTGAACCCCTGGCCAGTGTGGCTCATATGATTGGGCGGTATCCTGTGCACCAAAAGGTTGCTGATTTGGTTCCCTGTCAGGGCACATGACCAGGTTGTAGGCTCGATCCCTGATAGGGGGTGTGCAGGAGGCAGCTGATTGATGTTCTCACATCAATGTTTCTCTTTCTCCCTTTCCCTTCCTCTCTTCTCTAAAAATCAATAAAAATATTTATTTAAAAATATGACTAGATGAATATAAGAAAGAGGTGGAGAGGTATCAGAAGACAGCCCAAAAAGTGAGAGAACTTGGGATGACCAAGGAAGTGGGGTGTCCTCCCAAAATGTTTTCTGCCTCCCAGTTTTTCTTACATCCCTTCCCCGACTCACCATAGAGCTGATGGGGAAAGGCCCAGGGTCTGTCTGAGAAAGTGAGCCTGCTGGTTAGAAGTAACTGGATGGAACAGTGCAGTCAGCCTGCTGTGAAATCATTAAAGCCATCCCTAGGGATTTAGAATCCCACAGATGCTATAAGCTGTGCTCTGGCCCATGCTGTAGCCCTGCTCAGCATCTCACTCTTATTGCCCTGCTGCGGTTCAGAGCTGAGGAGCCAGAATGGCATACAGCAGGGACAGAAGGATAAAAAAAACCAACACTGGTAATTCTGGTTAAACTTGGGGCACTTCATGATGTCTAGGCTCACCGTTTTTCAAAAGATTCAATGGAGCCATATACAGTGGGAAGGAATAGAATCACTGGGGGATGGAAATGGGGAAGATTAATTTGTTCTCTCTGACACAGGGGAAAATTAAATGGACACATTTCATATTGTTACATATGAATGTAGCTTCTGATTATATGATTTTTGCTTAAATCCAAATAACCACAGAACACTTTTTTTCATTTTAAATGTATTTTTTATTGTTGATAGTATTATAGATATCTCCCGTTTTCCCTCCCTTTCCCCAGGCCCTACCCAAGTCTTCATTACCCTATTGCCCTTGTCCATGGGCTATGCATATCCTATCTAATAAAAGACAAAGATGCTACTTGACCGTACCTTCGCTAGGCCCATCAGGCAATCAGAGTGATATGCAAATTAACCACTAACAAATATGGTCGCTAATTTGCATACTATAGGCAGGGCGGGCCAGCGTGAGCCCCCATCCAGGCCCTGGTGTGTGGCCCTGGGTGGCAGGGCTTAGGCGGTGCGATTGCACCGCCTAAGCCCCGCTGCCAGCCAGGACCCCCGTGTGCTGCCTAAGCCCTGCTGCCAGCCGGGACTCCCATGTGCGACCCTGGGCGGCGGGGCTTGGCGGCACGATCAGCCCAAGGAAGCCCTATTCTTGCAGGAATCTTCCTGCAACGAGCCTCTAGTAAATATATAAGTTCTTTGGTTTATCTCTTCTTATCCCCCAACCCCATATCGAGGTATGTCACTCTATTCCATGCCTCCCTGCTTCAGGTCTTATTTTGTTGGTCAATTCATTTTGTTCATTAGATTCCACAGTGAAGTGAGATGAGGTGATATTTGTCTTTCTCAGTTTGGCTAATTTCACTTAGCATCATAGTTTCCAGGTCCCTCCATGCTGTCCCAAAGGGCAAGAGATCCCTCTTTTTTACAGCTGCATAGTATTCCATAGTTTAAATTTCCCACAGCTTTTTTATCCATTCATCTACTGATGGGCATTTGGGCTGTTTCCAAATCTTAGCTACTGTAAATAATGCTGCTGTGAACATAGGGGTGAATATATTCTTTCTGAATGGTGTTTGGGGGTTTTTAGGACACATTCCCAGAAGTGGGATCACTGGGTCAAATGGAAATTCCATTTTTACTTTTTTGAGGAAACTCCATACTGTTTTCCATAGTGGCTGCACCAGTCGCATTCCCACCAGCAGTGAACTAGTTAATGTTCCCTTTTCTCCACATCCTTGCCAGCACTTGTCATTTGCTGATTTATTGATGATAGCCATTCTGACAGGTGTGAGGTGATATCTCATTGTGGTTTTAATTTGCATTTTGCTGATGATTAGTGGCTTTGAGGATTTTTTCATGTGTCCCTTGGCCATTTGTGTGTCCTCTTTGGAGAAGTGTCTATTCAGGTCTTCTGCCCATTTTTTAATTGGATTGTTTGTCTTCTTTTTGTTGAGTTGTATGAGTACTTTATATATTTTGGATAGTAAACCCTTATCAGATGTATTATTGACAAATATGTTCTCCCATTCAGTGGGTTCCCTTTTCAACTTGATGGTGGTTTCTTTTGCTGTGCAGAAGCTTTTTATTTTGATGCAGACCCATTTGTTTATTTTCTCCTTAGTTTCCTTTGCCCTGGGGGGATGTATCCATAAACATATTGCTACATAAGATGTCTGATATTTTACTGCCTATGTTTTCTTCTAAGATTTTTGTGGCTTCATGCCTAACATGTTTTATCCACCTTGAGTTTATTCTTGTGTATGGTGTAAGTTGGTGGTCTAGATTCATCGTTTTGCATGTGTCTGTCCAGTTTTCCCAGCACCATTTGTTGAAGAGACTGTCTTTCCTCCTTTGTATGTTCTTGCCTCCTTTGTCACATATTGAGTATGGTGGCTTGGGTCGATTTCTGAGGTCTCTGTTCTGATCCATTGGTCTATATGCCTGTTCTTGTGCCAGTACCAGGTTGTTTTGCTTATAATGACTTTGTAGTATAGTTTTATATCTGGTATTGTTATCCCTCTTACTTTGTTTTTCTTTCTCAAGATTGCTGCACCTATGGTTCCATATAAATTTCTGGATTATTTTTTCTAACTCTGTAAAGTATTCCATTGGTATTTTAATAGATATTGCATTGAATCTGTAGATTGCTTTGGGAAGTTTAGACATTTTAATGATGTTAATTTTTCCAATCTAGGAACATGGTATAAGCTTCCATTTGTTTGTATCTTCCTCTATTTCTTTTTTTAAATATATTTTTATTGATATTTTTACAGAGAGGAAGGGAGAGGGATAGAGAGTTAGAAACATCGATCAGCTGCCTCCTGCACACCCCCTACTGGGGATGTGCCCTCCACCAAGCACATGCCCTTGACTGGAATCGAACCTGGGACCTTTCAGTCCGCAGGCTGACGCTCTATCCACTGAGCCAAACCGGTTAGGGCAAAATATATTTTATTGATTTTTTTACAGAGAGGAAGGGATAGGGATAGAGAGAAACATCGATCAGCTGCCTCCTGCACACCCCCTACTGGGGATGTGCCCTCCACCAAGCACATGCCCTTGACTGGAATCGAACCTGGGACCTTTCAGTCCGCAGGCTGACGCTCTATCCACTGAGCCAAACCTGTTAGGGCTCCTCTATTTCTTTTTTTCAATGTCCTATAGTTTTCCAAGTCCAGGTCTTTTACCTCTTTGGTAAAGTTTATTCCTAGGTGTCTTATTTTTTTGTTGTTGTTGCAGTGGTAAATGGGATTGCTTTTTAAGTTTCTCTTTCTAAGAGTTCATTATTGGTGTATAAAAATGCCATCAATTTGTGGATGTTGATTTTAAATCCTGCTACCTTGTCAAATTCATTTATTAAGTCTAGTAGTTTCCTGGTGAAGTCTTTAGTGTTCTCTATGTACAATATCAGGTTATCTGTGAATAATGACAATGTCACTTCCTCCTTTCCAATTTGGATGTCTTTTATCCTTTCTTCTTTCATGCTATGGCTAGGACTCCCAGTACTATGTTGAATAACAGTGCTGAAAGCAGGCATCCTTGTCTTGTACCTGTTCTTAAGGGAAACACTTTTAGTTTTTGCACATTGAGTATTATGTTGGCTGTAGGTTTGTCTTATATGGCCCTTATTATGTTGAGATATGATCCCTCTATTCCCTCTGTAATGAGAGTTTTTGTCAAAAAGGGTGCTGAATTTTGTTAAATGCTTTTTCTGCATCTATTGATATGATCACGTGGTTTTTATCTTTCAATTTGTTGATATATCACATTTATTGATTTAAGAATATTGTACCAGCCTTGCATCCCTTGAATAAATCCCACTTGATTATGGTGTATGATCTTTTTAATATATTGCTGGATTCAATTTGCTAATATTCTGTTGAAGATTTTAGCATCTGTGTTCATTAGGGATATTGGCCTGTAATTTTATTTCTCTGTAGCGTCTTTATCTGGTTTTAGAATTAGGATAATGTTGGCTTCTTAAAAGAGCTTAGAAGTATTCCTTCCTCTTGAATTTTTTGGAATAATTTGAGGAGGATAGATGTTAGTTCTTCATTGAATGTTTGGAAAAGTTCACCTGTAAATCCATCTGGTCTAGGACTTTAGTTTGCTGGAAGTTTTTAAATTACTGCTTCAATTTCCTCAGTTGTTAGCCTACTCAGGTTTTCTTATTCTTCCTGATTGAGTTTAGGAAGATTGTATGTTTCTAGGAATTTGTCCATTTCACCCAGGCTGTCCAATTTTTAGGCGTATAGTTATTCATAGTATTTGTTTATAATCTTTTGTGTTTCTGTGGTGTCCATTGTTATATCACCTCTTTCATCTCTGATTTTATTTATTTGGGTCCTCTCTCTTTGTTTCTTGGTGAGTCTGACTAGGGTTCATCAATTTTGTTTATTTTTTCAAAAAACCACCTCTTGGATTTTTTGACTGTTCTTTTTTTAGTCTCTATGTCATTTGTTTCCACTCTGATCTTTATTATGTCCTTCCTTCTACTTCCGCTGGGCTTTTCTTGCAGTTCTCTTTCTAATTCATTTAGTTTTAGAGTTAGATAGCTTATTAGTCCTTTTTCTTGTTTCTTGAGGTAGGCTTGTGGTGCTATGAACTTCCCTCTCACAACTGCTTTCATCATGTCTCATAGGTTTCGGTGGTTGTGTGTTCATTTTCATTTAATTCCAGGAAATTTTTAATTTCTTGCTTTATCTCATTGGCAACCCATTCATTGTTTAATAACATGCTATTTAGCCTCCATGTATTTGAGTGTGTTTTTTTTATTGTAGTTGATTTCTAACTTCATGTCATTGTGATCTGAGAAGATGCTTCATATTATATCAATCTTCTTAAAATAGTATATACTTGTCTTGTGCCCTAACATATGGTCTATCTTTGAGAATGTTCCATGTGCACTTGAGAAGACTGTATATTCTGTTGCTTTGGGATGAAATGTTCTGTATATCTCGGTTATATCCAATTGATCCGGTGTGTCATGGAAGGCCTCTGTTTCTTTGTTAATTTTTTGTCTGGAAGATCTATTCAGTGATGTCAGCGGGGTGTTAAAGTCTCCCACTATGACTGTATTGCTAGCAATCTCTCCCTTAAGGTCCATCAAGAGTTTTTTAATGTATTTGGGTTCCCCTATATTGGGTGCATATATCTTTACAAGGGTTATATTTTCTTATTGGATCAATCCCCTTAGTATTATGAAGTGGCCTTCTTTGTTTCTTGTATGGTGTTTGTTTTGAAGTGTATTTTGTGTGATATGAGTATTGCTATGCCAGTTTTTTTCTGTTTGCATGCAATATGTTTTTCCTTCCCTTCAATCTCAGTCTGTTGTTCTGAGGTGGGTCACTTGTAAACAGCATATATATGGGTCATGTTTTCTTATCTATTCAGTCAGCCTATGTCTTTTGACTAGAGCATTTAGTCCATTTACATTTAAGGTTTTTATTGATAGGTATCTATTTATTGCCTTTATTATTTTCTTTATGCCTATGATCCTCTCTCTCTTTTTCTTCTTCTTAAAGCAGTCCCTTTAACATTTCTTGCATTGCTGGTTTGGTGGTAATGTACTCTTTTAACCTCTTTTTGTCTGAAATGTTTTATATTTCACCTTCAATTTTAAATCATAACCTCGCTGGATACAGCAGTCTTGGATTTAGGCCCTTGCTTTTCATTAGTTTGACTACTTCATGCCTGAAGTGTTTCTCTTGAGAAGTCAGTTAACATTTTAATGGGAACTTCTTTGTATTTAATTTTCTCTCTTGCTGCCTTTAAGATTCTTTATTGGTCTTTAATATTTGCTACTTTAATTATGATGTGTCTAGATGTGGGTCTCTTTGGGTCATCTTGATTGGGATTCCCTGTGCCTCCTGAACTTATGTGGCATTTTCCTTCACCAGGTTGGGGAAGTTTTCTGTCATTATTTCTTTAAACAGGTTCTCATTTATTTACTCATCCTCTGCCCCTTTTGGTATTCCTGTAATGCAGATGTTGTTATGTTGTATGTTGTCCCAGAGCTCCCTTATGCTATCTTCCTGTTTTTTAATTCTTTTTTCTATTTGCTTCTCTAATTGGTTATTTATTTCTACCTTGTCTTCCAAATTGCTGATTCGGTCCTCTGCTTCATCCAATCTACTTTGAATCCCTTCCAGTGAGTTCTTCACTCAGATATATCATTCTTCATTTCAGTCTGGTTCTTATTAATGGCTGCTATGTCCCTACTCATGCTGTTATAATTTGTACTAAATTCCATATGCATCTTTATAACCTTTGCTTTGAACTCTATTTCTAATAGGTTACTTGCGTCCATCTCATTATTTCTTTTTCTGGAGATTACTTCTTTTCTTCCATTTGGGGGTTACTTTGTCTCCCCATTTTAGCTGTCTCTTTATATTTGCTTCTGTGTATTAGATAGAACTTCTATGCCTCCCAGTCTTTGTGGAATGGCCTTATGTAGAAGGTGTCTTGAGGGATCCAGCAATGTGGTCTCTTTGTTCACCTTAGCTGGATGGTCTAGGAATGCCCCTTGTGTGCATTGTTTGGGCTCTCCTGTTGAAACTGGAACTTGATTGTTGATGTCCCATTTGTGGGAGGGATCTCCCCTCTGATTTTCTGCCAGTGAGGTTCAACCCCAATGTTGTTATGCCAGCTGTCCAGTGGTTGGGGTCTCCTTAGCCCAGAGACTGGGTCTGCCTTGAGTCTTACATCTTGGTTGACCCTGTTCTGAGCTGTACTCCCTTCCTCCATGGAGCTGATCCCACAGGTGTCAGCTGCAGGTGATTGGGGTCCTGCTGGCTTTTGCCTCATAGAGCAGTCAGGGATGGTGTCTGTGGCAGGGACCCAAACTGATGTTTCTATCACAGAACAATTTACAAACTGAAACTTTGACTGCACTCTGAGAACACTTGAACTATTAATCAGTGAACTAGGACACTACTCTGTCATCCTTACAACATCTCTGCAAGACATGAAGGAAGAGGCACACTGTCTACCTGGCACAGAGAAAGGCTGACATATGAGCAATGTGCCTATTTATGGACCAGCAAATCCCTGGGTATGAGTGCTGAGAGCATGCACAGGCCTAAAAGCCTCAGTAACCACAGTCATTCATTCAACAGGATTGATTATCTGCTGTGTTGGACACTTTCTTCCAGTGCCAAAGATACAGCAGCAAATAAAACACACAAAATCTCTGCCTTTAAGGTACTTATATCATTAAGTTAAATATTTACACCAAAATAAGCAAATATAGACAATAAATATTGAATAACAAATAAATACAGTAGAGAAAAAAAAGCACGATAAAAATTAAAGATTTATGGAGGTTGCTTTTAGGTATTGACAGAGTTAAATTTTGATAAATGGGGTTTGACATGAGCCAACATGTATCAGATAGTAGAACAGAAAAATGATGTTCCAGGGTGAAGGGAGGGCATGATGACTGCAGGTTGCAGTAGTCAAGGAAAGACTCCAGTAGAGAAGTAGACCTTGAACTTGACTTTGAAATAAAGCATCCACAATGACTTAGAGGCTGAAGAGTAGAAAGTATTATGTGAATAGTGGTAAAATTTGCATAGTACAAACATTAGGAGTTTTAAAAACTAACCATCCTAATAAGCTGATTTTGTTGAAACCATTCTTAAGAGATTTACTTTAATATATATATTAAAGTGCACCTGGTGCACAAAAATTTGTGCACTGGCAGGGGAGGGGGGCCTGTCCCTCAGCCCCACTTGTGCCCTCTCAGTCTGGGTCCCCTCGGGAGATAATGACCTGCTGGCTTAGGCCTGCTCCCGGGTGGCAGAGAGCAGGCCCAATCCCTAGGTGCAGCCCCTGGTCGGGCTCAGAGCAAGGCCGATTAGGGAGTTGGGGCACCGCCCCCGGTCATGCACAGAGCAGGGCGGATCCAGAGGTTGCAATGCCACCCCCAGTCACACTCAGGATAGGGCCGATTAGGGGGTTAGGGCACTGCCCCCTGTCACACTCAATGCAGGGTTGATGGGGAGGTTGTGGCGCCACCCCCTATCATGCACAGAGCAGGGCCAATCAGGAGGTTGGGGAGCTCCCCCATGTCATGCACAGAGGAGGGCTGATAGGGGAGTTGGGGCACTGCCCCCTGTCACACACAGAGCAGGGCGGATCAGGGGGTTGGGGCACTCCCCCCATCACACTCAGGGCAGGGCCCATGGGGGGGTTGGGGGCGCCCCACCCTGTCACACACAGAGCTGCAGGGCGGTGATCAGGCAGTTTGGGAGCTGCCCCCTGTCACGCTGCTCCAAGGGCCAGGAGTCCTTGTGGCTCCACTGATCCCAATGCTGGGAGGCCTCGCGGCTCTGCTTGCCACAGGGGCAGTGAGGCCTCTCTGCTCCGCTGATCCCGGTGCTGGGAGGCCTCGTGGCTCCACTGATCTTGGTGCTGGGAGGCATATTACCCTTTTACTATATAGGATAGAGGCCTGGTGCACGGGTGGGGGCCAGCTGGTTTTCTCTGAAGCGTGTCCCAGATCAGGGTGGGGGTCCCGCTTGGGTGCCCGGCCAGCCTGGATGAGGGGATGATGGCTGTTTGCAGCTGGTCACACCCCCTTCAGGGTGGGGGTCCCCACTCGGGTGCCTGGCCAGTCTGGGTGAGGGGCTGAAGGCCTTTTTCAGGCTGGTGGGTGACTGAAGCTCCCAACCTCTCCTTTTTTTCTTTTTTTTTTTATTCCTGGATTTATTTATCTTCTATGGCTGTCACTGGAGCTGAGAGCCAGCTTAGCTCTGAGGCTTGGCTCCAGCTCTGAGACCTCGACTGCTGAAAGCAGGTATCTGGTTTGTTTGGGTTCTATAATTGAAACACTGTTGCAACTCCAGTTTGGGCTGGCTGGCTGTAAGCATGGGGTTTGTTTAGCTTCTATAATTGCAACATAGTTGCTTAGAGTGCAAGCTCAGAGGCCGGCAGCGGCAGGCAGGGAACGTTTGCTTCCTTCATCACTGGAGCAAGCAAGCCTCCTGTTTGCTTCAGCTGCCTGGCTGCCGGCTGCCATCTCGGTTGGCAGTTAATTTGCATATCACCCTGATTAGCCAATGGGAAGCATGTTGGAAGTATGGTTAATTACCATGTTTGTCTATTATTAGATAGGATTCACACATGCACAGTCAAATACAACACAGGCTAATGCTATATGATGCCAAGTCAATGGCTGAGATATGAAAAATATTGATTTGAATACAAGAAGAAATGAACACATGAATAATTGAATGGTGTTCATAATTGAGGTCAATTCAGTGACAATCACTAGAATGGTTTCTCTATGTAGAATTTTGTGTAATAAACTTCCTTGAACATCTGTTTCATCTTGGAGCTACAGAGCATATGATGGATCTGATGAAGGGCAAATAGAAGGAACTAAGACATTTAGTATTTCTATCATTTTTCTTTTCATTTTGAAGATTTCTAGGCTCTCCAGTCTTATCAACAAATTAAAATCCCCCCCAAAAAATGTTTCTTGTATAGAATGAGCTCTTGAACTTTGGAGGCATATGCTAAATGACTGTTATTTGCACACCTCTAATGCCTACTCTACAACAACATCTTCCCAAAGATCCATGCATCCTGCCATTCATGCTCTTGTGTGGTCCCTTTTCCATGAACCTGGGCTGGCCCTATATAACCAATAGGAAGAGTTAAAAGCAATTCTAAGGTGAAGCCAGAAAAGACTTGCAGTTTCTGCATTGATCTCTTAGGACACTCATTCTGACAGGAGCCAGCACCCATGTAAGAAACCTGACTGCTTTGAGATTGCCCTGCTGATTGAAAGCCTATGCTAGTTACATGGAAAGGTGGAATAAAAAGAAAGCCCGCCCACGCCCAGCTGTTTCAGCCATTTCAGCCCAGGTGCCTCACAGATGATTAAGAAGTAATCTCTGACAGGTGCATATATCCCAAGAAACTAGAAACACCAATCAGAAAGGATATATGCACCCCTATGTTCATAGCAGCACAATTCACCATAGCTAAGATTTGGAAACAGCCTAAGTGCCCATCAGCAGATGAGTGGATTAAAAAACAGTGGTACAGCTACACAATGGAATACTAAACAATGGTAAAAAAGAAGCAACAGCATGGATGGAACTGGAGAGCATTATGCTAAGTGAAATAAGCCAGTCAGAGAAAGATAAATATCACATGATCTCACTCATTTGTGGAATATAATGAACAACATAAACTGATGAACAAAAACAGATCCAGAGACAGAGAAGCATAGATCAGGTCGTCAAACCTCAGAGGGAAGGTAGGGGATGGTGGGGGGAAGAGGGGAAGATCAACCAAAGAACTTGTATGCATGCATATAAGCCCAACCAATGGACACAGACACCAGGGGGTGAGGGCGTAATTGGGGGTTGGGGGGGCAATGGGAGGATAAGGACACATATGTAATACCTTAATCAATAAAGAAAATTTAAAAAAAGTAATCTCTGTCATCTCCCCCAATGAAATATTCAGATGCTTCAAGACACTACCAAGATCTAACTGCACCCATTGAGAGACCCCAGATGAAAACCACTCAGCTGAGCCTAGTCTGTGTACAGAGTAATATAATGTTATGTTAATTAACTAATAAAACTATGAGAACAATACAATGGTAACCTATAGTAAAAACTACAGTTTACTTATCAGAAATTATATATAAATGTAGCTACACTTTAAAATTTTCAACATTATACCAAAGTAAAGCAAAAATATTTTTAAACTACATTAATTTTGGGGTAGTCTTTAAGGTTTAAACATCCCTTTTATGTATATTCCTTAATTTAACCCTACTAGCAATCCTATGAGATATTATATTTCCTGTTATAGACTAAGTGTTTGTACCCCCTTTCCCTGACAAGTTCATATGATAAAACTGTAGTCTTCAATGTAATGGTATTTGGAAAGGGGGCTTTGGGAGGTAATTGGGACATGAAGGTGTAACTCTCATTAATGAAATTAGTGCCCTTATAAGACTAGACAGGGTAGAAATGATGTCTCTCTCTCTCTCTCTCTCTCTCTCTCTCTCTCTCTCTCTAATGTAAGAATACAGCAAGAAGACTTTCATCTGCAAACTAGGAAGAGGCCTTCATCAGCAACTTGACCATAAACATCTCAGCCTCCAGAACTATAAGAAAGAAATGTCTCTTGTTTAAGCCACCTAAACTGTGATATTTTTGTTATAGAGGCCCAAATTGACTGGGGCACTCCTCATTTTAAATATTAGAGATTGGGCCTCAAAAAAGAATAATTGACTTGTCCAAGTGCCTGCAATCAATAAGAAGCATATTTTCAAGTCTTATTTCACTGACTTCAAATGCTAAGCATTTATATTCCTGAGAGCTTGACCTCCCACTCAATCTCTCAGCAAAATATTTGTAAATAATACATAATGTTATTTTATATGCAAGTGTCCCAAAAATGTATATGCACTTTGAATGATTATAAAGTCTGTGTTTATTAACATACACTTCATTTTCAAAATTTGAAAGAATCTACAGAAATAATTTTTTATTTGTCAATGCCTGTTTTAAATCTGGTAAACATCGATTATTTGTGTTTGGTATTTGTGTTCAGTATTTGTGTGCCCTGAATTTGTCGGTTGTTGCTGGCTTTGTACTGTAAACTTTATATTTTATGTATCTCCATTAAAAAAAAAGTCTAGTGGAACTTTAGGATAACTTTCTTTGTTCAGAGCTTAGTCAGGCTTCACTATTATTTCAAATCAGTTAAACCTGAAAAGGAGTGAAAATTTAAGTGCGGTATCAGCTGTTAAAGTGTGTATACATTTTGGGGGAATATATACTAGTATATGTATATATGTATATACTAGAAGGCCCGTGCACAAAAATTTGTGCACTGGCAGGGAAGGGGGGTCCCTCAGCCCAACCTGTGCCCTCTCACAGATCATGCTGCCACTGGCCCTGCCCACCCCACCCACCCCGCCCAAGACACGGCAGGCCCAGATCCCCAGCTGGGGTGGACAGCAGCTTGGGTCATGCTGCCACTCGCCCGCTCACCCCACTCGCCCCGACCACCCTGTCCAAGACACGGCAGGGCAGGTTCTCACCTTGGGCGGTGCAGCGGGATCTGCCTGCAGTATGCAAATTAGCCACCATCTTTTGTTGGCGGTTAATTTGCATATCTCACTGATTAGCCAATGGGAGGCATAGTGGAGGTACGGTTAATTTCAATCTTTGTCTATTATTAGATAGGATATAAAATCAAGTGCCCTAACCGGTTTGGCTCAGTGGATAGAGCGTTGGCCTGCGGACTCAAGGGTCTCAGATTCGATTCCAGTCAAGGGCATGTACCTTGGTTATGGGTACATCCCCAGTGGGGAGTGTGCAGGAGGCAGCTGATGGATGTTTCTCTCTCATCAATTTTACTAACTCTCTATCCCTCTCCCTTCCTCTCTGTAAGAAATCAATAACATATATTTTAAAAATAAAATAAAATCAAGCAATTAGGTTCCAATGATTCTCTATTGTCCAAATGTAATAACCAATGTTTATTGAACTTCCTATGATCCAAACACTATCTAAGCAACTTATATGCAGTGACTCATTTAAACCCTATAAGAATGCTGTAAGGTAGTTCTCACCACCATCACCATCTTCATCACCATCCTCTTCTCCATATCACAGATAAAGAAACCAAGGTACAAAAGTGTTAGACAAATTGACAAGCATCTCAGTTAGCTCATCAGCTCTGAGGTTTGGACCCTGGCAATCTGACCTAAGAGCCCAGCTCTGAATCTCTACACTATGCTTCCAATTACTGAGAGTGGCCATCAGTGTTCTAGCCATTGGGACTGCCCCCTCTCACACCTGGTACATGCACCACAGTTCAGGGATGGAGCAGGTGTTTCAAAGCAGACCACTGTTTTGGATATCATCATCCAGAATACTGTTGTCTAGCACTGTTCCACCATTCATTCACTCCCTCATTCAAGCATTTACTCATTTATTCATTCAGCAAATACTTACGGATCACTTACTTCATGCCAAGCTATTTGGCAACTGTGGGCCTGGGTCTCTGCACAGGAGTCTCACCATCCTATCTCGTGTACACTGCCTTCGTGCTCTCTCTGTGGTGTCTCCAGCCAGCACAGACCATTCCTGGCACCTGAATCCTCCTTTCAGCTCATATAAAGCACTTTATATTCATTAGAATTCTATTGCTCCTTGCAACAAACCCTTAAGGAAGTAGCCATCATTATTGATTCCTCTTTACAGACAAGAGTTCAACTTTTACTTTTTTCTCAAACTTCTCCATCAAAAGATCTCTTAGAAAAGTCTTCCCCTAAGGGAGGCAGCCAGCACAAGGGAGGGGGTCCCAGCCCCAGTTGTTCTGCACCATTGGGATGTTCGATGCTGATTTTATTGCCATCAGCCGTGTGAGTGTCACAATTTGACACTAATAATAAAGTACAAAGGCTCGCAAGTAATTCACCTTAAGAAAATAAATTTGCTGGGCTTCACAGTTCTCTGTAAGAAACCAGCTTGTACCTGCATTTCTCTGTTCTTCAGTTGAGTCTAAGGAGGAGTACTGAGCTCGCAGGTGCTGGGACCACGGCAGCAGGGAACTTCTGTGCCACCGCCTGGAGAAGAGGCCATCAGGAACGGTGACTTGTCCAAGGTCACAGAGAATTAGGGCTGAAACTACTTCCTAATTTCCTAATCTGGAATAGATAGATAGATAGATAGATAGATAGATAGATAGATAGATAGATATAGATGATAGAGATAGAGATAGAGATAGAGATAGAGATAGAGATAGAGATAGATATTTAGCTCCCTGACAGCCTGTCACACTTTTCCACTTCAGACGTGCCTTTTAGAGTCAGCCCAGAAACCTGGTTTTAGCAGGTGGGACCAGGGCCATATTAGGCCAGGATGAGTCCACTTACATGTTTTGGCCACACCTCCAGGATGGCTTCTTACAGCATCAGCAATTACTGCCAGGGCCTGCCAACAGCTCCCAAGCTCAGACCCCGCATTCCTGCCTTATTATTTTTCACCATTCCAAAGCAAATATCTCTAGAAGAAGACTGGCCTATCACTTGTCAAAATTTCTAGACACTCTGATTTTTTATTTTAAAGGTGCTGTCATTTTCACGCAAATATGCATAAATCAGGAGAGTGTAGTGTCAAATATATCTGAGCCCTGAAGGGTTTGAGGCAAAATCAGAAGCAATCAATGAGATTTTTCATGGCCCTCGGCTCATCTACATTCTGCTAATTTCCTGAGACAAAGTGAAGTCTGACAGCTAATGACTCGGTTCTTGATGCTGGAGAGTTTTGTATAAATGAAAACCTGCCAGTCTGTTTTTTTGAGAAAAATATCCGTGTAAAGGCAGAATTATTTACTATTATAAATGTTTAAATTCCTATATTTAAACATGCAAAGGGAGACATAAAACATCTTAATTAAATCAATCGCTGAAAGGACTGAGCAACCTCCTGAAGGACTGGTTTTAAATTTAGTGCCTCTTGAAGAATTGGAGTCTTTTTGGTTGCAAATGTGAACTGTTTGTACAGAAGGCCTAGGGGGTGTTGCTGTAACTTCTTAGTTTTAGATCTGCAAAGTGCAAATGGCTGGGACAGATAAGATCCCCCATTGTAGGAGGCTGTGGCTTGGAACTCAGACACAAGGAGATGGTTGAGAGGGACAGGAGGGAGCCTCTCTTTATCTTCTTTATCATTCTGACCAAATGAAAGGTATAAACAGAGGATTTTGAACTGATTGGCATGTTTATGCAAATGCAGGAAGCTAGGGGAAGGAACAAACCAATGAGGAGATTTTAGTTTTGTTTTTCCCCCAAATAAATATAAAAGACAGAGGAAATGCTGATAGAACAGCTTTGATAGCTTGCCTCCAAATTTAAAGCAAGACCTTTTGTCTGGTACAATGCCCTTTGGGTTTGGGGAGTACTTTTGAGGACCTAATGGAATTGTTACTTAGAATAGGCTGGGACCATACATAATTGACTCTGGCCGATTACACTCCAAGCCTGTCCATGATCAGCCTAAGGTCCATTTAGCTTCTGGGGTCCACCGAGGAGCCTCATTCTAAACATAGAAGCCCTAATCTAGAGTGTCTGGTTCTAAAATTGTATTAAATTGAAGTTGGTAGACAGAGAACTTGAAGTCTAACATGTAACTCTGAATTATACCTCTGCTAAGTAATCGGTATGGAAGTAAAACAGGAATTTTAGGGGAATACAGGCAGGTTTAGGGAATTTTTAGAATTGGGGTCCATGGAAAAAACATAGGGCTACAGACTGGGAGAAGGTACATTTGCATAACACAAGGCAGCCAGGTGCAGCCACATTTCCATAAGACAAGGGAACTGGAAGTAGCCAAAAAAGGTCTATATTTACAAAATAAAGGAGGAAGAAAGCCCAGAAGGAATGGAAGGACAATGAGGGAGGAGGGCCTCAGGAGTTACTATAGTAACCAATTCAAAGGGGAATATTGACCAATCAGAGGGGATATCAGGACACAGAAACTGCAGCCTTTATAAACCATGGAAACAGGAAGTCTGTGTGACTCTTTCCCTCCTCCATGTGGGAGTCTGTACTTGTTCTTCAATAAATCTCCACCTTTGCTATATCACCTTCTGTCCGTGGATTCATTCTTCGACTCCGGCAAAGAATCCGGGTTACAGTCCAAGAATTCCTTATCAGAAGCAATCGAGGGTTTAGCTGGGACAGTGGGGTTTCTGGCCTTGGTAGCAGACTCAGGAAGTGCCTTAAAGTGGTTTTATCCTCTTCACATGTATGGGATGCAGTACATCAGATATTTATAAGTCAGGGCAGCATGGAAAACTAGCATTTATTGAGTACTATCTGCAGGTCAGGCACTGTGCTAAGTGTTTTGCATACATAATCTTCTTCAACCCTAGGTGATATGTATTCTTGTTAACATCCCCAAGAGAAAACAAAGTGAGGAAGGTTAACTAATTTTCCCAGAGTGACAGAGCTGATAAGTGGCAGCGACAGGATTTGACCTCATGCTGTCAGAACCCAGAACCCTCAGAGTGCAGTGCAGAGAATGCCTCTCCCAGGCATGCACATCCAGGTAGAAAGAAGAGAAATAGCCTCTAGAGACCAGGATGATGCACCCAAAAAGTTACAGAGCAGGATGCATGCAAGGCTGCAATGAAGGGACAGACCCCACATGCCAGTTTCCAAGAAATGAAACTTAAATGTTTGATGCAATCTTACCTGGGTCATGCTATTTTACCAAAGTTGGCTACCTTTGAGTAGAAAGCCTATGACCCACATAAGGACAACTATCTTCAAGTAAAGGGAGGTAGATTTTTATTTCACAGGCCTTTGGAAAAATTAGAAGGTGATCACTGTCCTCTTTCTTCTTCCCCTTCTCCTGATTGCAAATGGTCCAGGCTCTCACAGGCATAAGACAAATGCCTGGATGCCAGGTGCACAATCTACATGTAAGATAGAATCAGGCCCCTCAGGAAGCTTCTACACTAATAAAAGACAAAGATGCTCATTGACCGTACCTTTGCTATGCCCAAGCCACACCCACCAGCCAATCAGAGTGACTATGTGCAAATTAACCCAACCAAGATGGAGGCTGGCAGCCACAGAGCTGTAGCAAGCAGGAGGCTTGGTTGCCCCGGCGATGGAGGAAGCCAAACTTCCCTCCTGCTCTGGCCAGCTGTGGTCTCTGCAAAGGGCAACAAAGTTTCAATTATAGAAGCTAAATAAATCCCAGATACCTGCTTCCAGCCAGCCTCCACTGGGAGCTTGGGTGGCTGGGGGCTGTGGCCAGCCTGCAAACAGCCATCAGCCCCTCACCCAGGATGGCCACACCCTCATGAGGTGAGGGTCTCCACTGGGGGCCTTGGCCAGCCTGCAAACAGCCATCAGCCCCTCACCCAGACTGGCCAGGCACCCCAGCAGGACCCCCCTCTTTAAAGGGGGTGTGGCCAGCCTGAAAACGGCCCTCAGCCTCTCACCCAGGCTGGCCAGGCACCCCAGTAGGACCACCACCCTGATCCGGGACACCCTTCAGGGCAAACCAGTCGCCCACCCTCCCCCTCCATGCACCAGGCCTCTATCCTATATAATAAAAGGGTAATATGCAAATTGACCCTAACAGCAGAACAACTGGGAATCACTGGTCACTATGACACACACTGACCACTAGGGGGCAGATGCTCAATGCAGGAGCTGCCCCCTGGTGGTCAGTGAGCTCTGCTCAGTCACAAGCCAGGCTGATGGCTGCCAGTACAGTGGTGGTGGTGGGAGCCTCTCCCGCCTCCTCAGCAGCACTAAGGATGTCTGACTGCAGCTAGGCCTGCTCCCTGCTGGCAAGTGGACATCTCCCAAGGGCTGCCGGGCTGCCAAAGGGATTTCTGACTGCCAGCTTAGGCCTAATTCCCCAGGGAGTGGGCCTAAGCCAGCAGGTGGTCATTCCCCGAGGGGTCTCAGACTGTGAGTGGGCACAGGCCGGGCTGAGGGACCCTCCCGAGTGCACAAATTATTGTGCACCGGGACTCTAGTAGGCAAATAAAAATCTAGGGTTAAAGGCTTGAACTCCCTCCACCCTTCACAGCACACAGTCTTATATTGTATTGGCTGTTCTTTTGATGTATTTGTGCTCTCTAAGCTGGTCTGATTTTTTTGTGTGTTTGGTGTTCTGCTTTTTGTTGTTGTTTTTTTATATATCTATCTAAAGATAATGTTATGGTGACAATTTATTTTCAAAAGTATTGTTCATGCCAATGAGATGGGGTTTAATTTTTTTTGGCCTTTCTATCCACTATACTCCCTAGTCCCCAAACTCAATTGTTTATCTTACATCTTGAATTATGAGGTTAGTTGATTTCATACTCCATGTTTATTTCATTCTTTTTATTCCCTTAACTCCCTTTAAATTCAATAACATGGTATTGATTTTGCATATCTGGCATTTGCACTAGGCATGAATGCCTTTGTTGAACCAACCAGGTCTTAGATCTTATTTATCTTTAAGTAGAGGCCTGTGTGCACTGGTGGGGTCCCTCAGCCTGACCTGCAGAATCCCTCAAGGGGGTCCCAGATGGCAAGAGGGCATAGGCCAGGCCGACGGACCCCACTGGTGCACGATCAGGGCCAGGGAGGGACTGTCGGAGGGCTCCAGGGCGGTGTCTGGCCCATCTCGCCTAGTCCCAGTTGGCTGGACCCCAGCAGCAAGGTAACCTACCAGTTAGAGCAGGGGTGGGCAAACTTTTTGAATTGAGGGCCACAATGGGTTCTTAAACTGGACCAGAGGGCTGGAACAAAAGCGTGGATGGAGTGTTTGTGTGAACTAATATAAATTAAAAGTAAACATCATTACATAAAAGGGTATGGTCTTTTTTTTTTTTTTTTAGTTTTATTCATTTCAAATGGGCCGGATCCGGCCCGCGGGCCGTAGTTTGCCCACGGCTGAGTTAGAGTGTCTTCCCCCTAGTGGTCATTGCACATCATAGCGACTGGTTGAATGGTCGAGTGAACAGTTGGACACTTAGCTTATTAGGCTTTTATTATATAGGACTAGAGGCCCAGTGCATGAAATTTGTGCACTGGTGGGTGGGGGGGATCCCTCAGCCCAGTCTGCGCCCTATCGCAGTCCGGGGCCCCTCGCTCCTTACCATCTGCCTGCTCACTACTCCTTACCACTCTGATCGCTGCTCCTTCACGCTGCCACAGAGGTGAGAGAGGTTCCTGCCATCACCACTGCGCTTGCCATTCGTGAGCCCGGCTTCTGGCTGAGTGCACTGACCACCAGAGGGCAGTGTACATCATAGCGACTGTTCGACCTCTTAACTGTCTTGCCCCCTGATGGTCAGTGAATGTCATAGCGAGTGGTTGAACAGCCTTAGCATATCATTAGCATATTACACTTTGATTGTTTGAACGGATGACCAGATGACTGGACGACCAGACACTTAGCATATTAGGCTTTTATTATATAGGATAAGGCTCTAGCACCTAGAATCATGCTGGATACAGAATAACTCTTCCCTTTATCTCTATCTCTATCTCTTTTCTCTCATTGTTAGCAATAGCAACTATAATTAATGAAGATCTAGATTCTTTAAATTTTAAAAAATTTCTGTGGTTCAACCTACTTATGAAATACAAAAGCTCATTGGGTATCTGACTTCTACCTAAATACTGCAAGCTCCCAAATAGGTAAATTCCAAAGCTCAGGTTCCTGAGGCACTGAGTCTGCCAAATGTATATCTTGTGTGTTTGCAGTCAACTCTCCATTGTCCTTTAATAAGTTTGTCTGCCTTTATTTAAGTTTGCCCTGAGGTAAGCAGAATGGATGCATATAATAAATTGAAAACTAAGTGATGAGACTTTAAAATATACAGTGGGATTTTTTTCCTCATTAAATGAGTATTTTCCTACAAAGTATCTGTAATCAAACAACTTCAATAGGCTGTCCTAAAACCAAGGACATCCAGCACCATATTTTAATATGAAATATGGAAAGGATTGGATTAGTTATTGAAGCCTAATTTCTTCTCTCACACATTTTTCCCTTTGGGTGCTCATAACTCTCTGAATATTTTTATCAGAGGTCTCCTCACATACAGTTGAACTTACTATTTTACATATTAATATCCATATACCTCGCTAGAGAGTAAATACATCAAGGATAGGAAATACATTTTATTCCTTTTTTATATCATCACCATCTATTATTGTAAAGGTAAATAAATGTTACTAGGTTAAACAAATGACAAGTTATCAATCAACTTAATTTTTAAACTAATCTCTTATTCTGTGGGGCTTTCTGTTAAATTTTATATTCTAAGTCATTGTTTTGTTTCTGAGCACACACAAAAAAAATCTTGATATTTCTTGTAAAGTAGGAAGCAGTATTCTAAGTCACAGAGCTTGGACCCAGTCCCACCAAATTTGTAAAACTCTACAGTAACTGCAGTCCACACTGACTATATTTCTTGGAACTGAATTCTTTTTCAATTATTTTTTTGTATGTGCTACTTTTGTCTCCTGAACTAAGCAGATAACCCAGAAATACCTAATGGATAATGAGCAGGGTGACCAATTCTTCCTGGTTTTAGCATTAGAAGTCCCTATCCCACAAAACCCTTCAGTTTCATACACACTAGGACAGTTGGTCACCCTGATGGTGGATGGGTTGTTCAACTGCCTAAATGACTAATCTTATAGTTTCTGTTGACCACTGACTATAAAGGTGATGTCTATAACCACCTTAGTCCTCCTACGGTCACGTGTGTGGGTGAGAAACACAAACATGCAAGCATCTATTGTAACACTTGTATTTAGAGGGATTTCTTACTGAGTAAATACATACTTTTTCAAATTTTTAGCTAGACACAATCTGCACATTTGGGTTGGCCCTTCTGAAGGAATTCTTAGTTATATGGAACTTAAGAAACCATTTGATCAAACTTTGAGTGAAACTAAGCAAGATAAAAAGTGAATTGGTCAAAGTCTCATTAAAATTGTAAAAGAGTCTTAAGTATAACCCTGGGCTTATTCCCATAGGCCTGTGCGCCAACCCTCACCTGCTGCCCATACAGGGTAATTTGGGACTAGATCTAAATTTCATAGTACAATTTATTTTATTGAACATATTTTTGCCCTCAAAATGGGGCTGCATTCAGTGGAAGGGTCTTGTATCATGTATGCATAAGCACTGCTTTTCCTGGTTCAGTCATACAAAGACCCATACTGTCATGTGAAAAAAACTTAAAGAATGCAATTACCATTGGTTTTTCAATTTTGTTTTCAGAACTTTACTTCACTTAACTCAGACTTTTAATCTGCCCTCATAATTCATCTCCATATTTCATAGACTATGAATCATAAATAAATATTTCACCCATTGTACAAGCTCACAAAATTGATCAAGGGAGAAGGGTGATTTTTTAAAATTAATTTTGCTAGTGCTCATTTATGGAATTTCAAATCAGAGAAATTTTTGTAATTGTTGCTTGCTTCAATGTGATTTTCTGATTGGAGTGGTTATAAACGTATTCACACTGATTGGCCCTAGGCACAAATAACTGATATCCCCAGGATAAAATGAACATTGAGTGAATGATAGAAGAAAACAAGTGGCTAGAAATTTAAAATGGCCTTTGATTTGAATTAATTTTTATACTCTACTTCTGAGTAGTTGAAGACTGTTCTTCTACCGCTTGACTTTTCATTTTGTCCCATATTTCTGTCTTTTAGGGAACACACTTTTAAAACATTTTTATTTTAGCCCTGATTATGTCAGACATTGGGCTACTCATTGCAGTTAGAGAAATAGATTTTCCAGCCATCAAAGTACCTATAGGCCAGCGGGGAGGGAAAAAAACCACACACATACAACCATAAACCAGAGTGCTGAATCCACTTGTTTCACAAAATAAATTGCTGAAATAAATATAATCTTTCAGATAAAATTTCTGGTAGGAAGAGACAATAATCAGGTGACAAAAATGTTCTGGTTTCTTTGGTAATTATATTTCTTATATAAATGAGTAATTTGACATGTTGGTTTCTAAGTAAGCCTCCTGGAGTTTGGTGAGTTATTTCCAAAGATTTAATTGCCTCAGGGTGAAATGAGAGAGCCACTGAGTATGTCCTGCTTGAAAATAGGCTCTGAATCCTCAGTGATTCTAACAAGATGTGGGCACCCACCCGAGAATTCAGCCCTAGAAAAAGATTTAAGCAGTCATGTTCATCTGTCTCCAAACTCTGAACTAAAGTAGAAAGCAAATAGAGATGACTTTTCAGGAAAATATGATGCAGTGTCTTTAACTTTTTTAATTTCCTCTGGAGATCTAATCTTACGTGATGGAATGTGTTGGTGCATATGGACTCAGTGTGCTCAGCCATGTTGTCTTTGTGGAAAATATGATAAAAATGGGAAATATGAAATACAAACTAAAAATAGCCAATATGTTCCTGATAACATGTGCTTTCAGGCAAAAGTAACTGAATTTTGGAAAGGACTTTTGTGTTAGTCAGCTGAGGAGATTATAACAAAATACCATATGCTGAGTGGAGGCTCGGGAGTCCTAGATCAAAGTTCTGGCAAGGTTTGTCCCTGATGAGAACTCTGTTCCTGGCTTGCAGGTGGCCTTTCCTCTGCAGGAACAGGGTGTTAGGGGGAGGGGACAAGGAAGGGGGAGGGAGAGATGCCTTCTTCTTATAAAGCCTTTAATCCCATCATGAGGGTGCCACTCTCATACCTCCTCTAACCCTGATTACTTTCCAAATACCACTAAATTGGGGGTTAGGGCTTCAAGTAAGGAAGGGGCACACATACTCAGTCCATAATAACTAGCACCAATTATCAAGTGCTAACTAGATTTCCAAGAGTTGGTAAATCCTAGGAAGTATCAAAAGAAAGAAAGAAGAACTCCTGCTTTCCTGTTGGCTGGAAGAAAATGCACAGTGCTTGTTCTGAAAGGAAGAATTATGCTCGCTGCACCTGGGCCTTCCAGCTCAGAGATTTGTTACCTGGAGGCAGCTGAACCCTGTGGTCTTTAGGGCTTGTCAAAAGATACCTGCCCTAGCCAGTTTGGCTCAGTAGATAGAGCCTCGGCCTGTGGATTGAAGGGTCCCTAGTTCAATTTCAGTCAAGGGCACATACCCAGGTTGTGGGCTCCATCCCCAGTGGGGGGCATGCAGGAGGTGGTTTATCAATGATTCTCTCTCATCATTGATGTTTCTATCTCTCTCTCCCCCTCTAAAATCAATTAACAAACATAAACAAACAATCAAACAAAAAACACAGTACTTAATCCTGACAAAGGGGCAGAAAAGCAGGAGAAAGAACAACCACAAAGTGAATTGTCACGAATAAATTAAGATCTGTTGTCAGTCCCAGAACTAATTCCTAGTATCCTTTATGCTTGAATAAATCATAAATAATATTCATTTGTATTCTATGGAGCAACAATCTTAGTTCTCTGATCATATCATTTGGAACAGCTCCCTGAAGTTTATCATTTTAATTTTAAAAAAAGTTTAGTCTTCTCTTTTTCTGAAAATATCTTAATAAAACTGTAGTTAGTTAAAAGTTTGCATGTTCTCCCACATGAAAGAAGCAAACAATAGCATTTATACTATCAAAAGACACTTGAGCTATTTTTTTTTTAGCACACACATCTTATTTATGAAGAAAGGCACAGAGTATTATCTTTAGTTAGATGATCCATGCTTTGATCTGCCTAAGTTCAAGGTTACTACGCCTCCAGGCAAAGGAATCTGTTTTGCTTCATTTTCCTCTGAAAAACTGGGGCCTCAAATGTCCTTTCCTCAGATTTTCAGTACTAATCAGAGTAGCGGCTGGAAAATAAGCGTGAATCTTCATGTCCAAGCGCACCTCAGTAGATTGCTTGGAAACACAAGTTCAAGTCACAGTTTATTTCAAATTAACAAAGCATATGGGTATTGAAGACTTGCAGGTAAAAATATTTCCTCAGCAGTGCTGGAGATCAGATTAGGGTGAAAGCCTACAGAGCGCACTGTATGCCTTATGAGAAAAGGTGAAATAGACTAACTGTTTGTGTCACCCCAACACTTGTATGTTGAAAGCTAATCCCTAATGTAGTGTTTTTGGAGGTGGTCTTTGGGAGGTGATTAGGTTATGAGGGTAGAGTTGTCATGAATGGGATTAGACACCCCAAATCATGGGTTCATTCAATGTTATTAGTGTCACTCATCTCTAGATTACTCAAAATCCATACCTATCTAGCCAACCAACATGTTGCTACAAATCATTTTGAAAATAAGGATGTAATAAATGTTAAATAAAATGGGCTCAGAAACACATAAGGAATTCTGCTCCATTCACCTATAAACACATTAGGTTTAAAAACAAAGTCTCCAATTCCTGAGGTGATATTTAGGCCATAAGGCCATTTCCTGTGACTCCTCAGCCGCATCCCTTTGGGCCCACTGGGTGGCCGACTTTGGTCTGGCCCATTTGTGGGGGTGGATTTAATTTTTGGTCATTTAAGACAAGCATTATTCTCTTTATCTTTGCTCCGCCATTACAAGTTTAATGAGGCCAGCACATGGAGAACTTGACCAGCCCCATCAGTCCTCTTGCCAAGTCTCTCCTCTAGCGAGGGTTTATTTTATTTCTACTTCTGGTTTTCCCTACTTGCTTCCACCCACTGAACTATGCCCAGCTGCCCCCAGCAGTTTTGTCATGGGCCTAATGGGGTCACTCCAGCTTGACCTTGTCATGATATTTATCCTGGAAATGCAGTGATGCTTGCAGTTCTGGGAAGAGAAGTACTCCATGCTGCCAAAGGACACATGATGGAACTTTTAGGACTACCAGCCTGTGACTTGGGAAAGGAAGCTTGGAAATGTTTGCTTAACCAACACTAACCTCCAGTTTCAGTTTACCTGTGTGAAAACAGAGCTAAACAGAGAAAAGAGCCCTGGGGAGGGGGTTAGCAGACCTGAGCACGGGGTCTGGTTCTGGCTGGTGTAATGCAACCTTGAGCAAAGCCACAGCAATGGTGGTTATGAAGGACTTAGGGGCCTGAGATCTGTGGTTCTTATCCTGGTTCTATCACTTATTTTGGCACCTTATGAATTTAGGTGAGTCACTCAATAATTCTGAACCTATCTTCAGAGAAAGGGTAATTATACCTACCTTACAGGGTTGCTGTGATAATAATATGTAGTAATATATTTTGATAGTATCGTGAATTCTTAGTTGAAGAATATTGTTTTATAACATGTTAAAACTAATTTGTGAACCGAAATGAGTATTTAAAATGTATTTGTATAGTTCTGTTTCACCTCCACCACTAGATCACTTCTTATGCAAAAGTATATTGTAATTCTACATAAAACTATATAATTTCTATAAAATTCTTCTCACATGTGAGTTACATTTTTTAAATATATAGACAGATATAGTTTTGTATACAGTCATTTCTTTTGGTATAAGCATAAAAAAGTAAGATGTGGAAAAAAAAGGGATTTGTTTGAGTAAAAACAAAAATGTATAAAGGTTAAGTCATGCCCCATAGTGTGCCTTGAAATAACCCCTCAAGAAGGTAATATATATATATATAAATAACAGATTTTTGGGCCAGTCCACCATTAGCACAACAATTCTCATTATCTTCCAAGGTATTTTGATATCACCCACCTCTTCTTCAGATAAGCCCTGAAGCCTCAAGTATTTCCTTATTTGACAAATGCAGTTTCTAAGGAGAGGCAAACCTTCTCCTGACATCCTGACTAAGCAAAGTTTTTATTTTTCACTACAATATAGTTTGGGAATAAAAATAACTTTATAAGCACTGCTGCTTCCAATTAGCAATTTCCCTTATGTGGTTACCATATGCCAATGAATAGATGATGCCCTGAGACAGCCTCAAGGAGAAAGAGTACAGTTAACAGCAGTGGTAGCAGCTAGATGAAGATATGCCGTCCTTGTCCCTAACCAGAAGAAAATTTAATATAGTTAATTTCTAGTTTCTAGCAGAGGAGATGCCTGGACTGTTGTGTCTGATCTGAAGAAAATAAATTGAGTGCTATGATCTGGAAGTTGTGTCTCCCTGAAATTCATAAGTCAAAACCTGATCACCAAAGTGATGGTATTAGGAGGTGGGGGCCTTTTGGAGATAATTCGATCATGAGGGCTATGAATGAAATCAGTGTTCCTTTATGTGACCCCAGAGAGACCCTTCACTCCTTCCACCACTGAAGTTACAGCAAGAAGATGGCTGTCTCTGAACCAGAAAACAGGCTCTCACCAGGCTCCAAATCTGCCAGCATCTTGGTCTTGGAGGCCCCAGCCTCCAGAACTGTGAGAAATAAATCTCTGTTTATAAGCCACCCAGTTTATGGTATTCTGTTAGTCCAAATGGGCTAAGGCACTGAGCTGGTAATATGGCTAGCCTCCTAACAGGTTAAAGGCAAGGGACAAAATAGAACAGCATAGAATTTAAAATCTAAACCGCTGGGTTGTATTATAGTCTAAGTAACAATTAGACCTTGGAAAAAATAACTGTGAACATCAGCTGCTTTACCTGTAAAATGGGAGTAAAAACAATACATCCCTCACAGGGCTATTTTGAGAAATAAAGGAAACAACTGATGGGAAATCATCATATGAACAGAAAAGCACCCTATAGAAACACAAATTATTTACATGCTTAAGCTTTCATGAGACAAAAGGGATGTGAGGATCTACACACACACACACACACACACAAAAGTAATTAATAAATTATTAAGTACTGAGCTTCTGGTAGTTTACTATTGTTGCAAAAAGTGGTTTCCACTGAGTAGTTGAGTTTTGAAAGCTATTATGGCTCTTTTGATTGTGATGCTTCCTTTGTCCCCTTCCTGGCAGAACTGGGTGGAACTTAGGCCTTGCCTTTCCTAGCAAAGTTCAGAGCCTAGAAAAATTCCCTGCAAAATGTGAAAGAACTCCTCATTAACACCAAAGGAAATTTTATAAAGGAAAATAAGTATTCCATAGTGGGGGCAGGCAGGTATGTTCCAAGTGTCCATAAGGAGTGTCCTACAGTAAATGAATATTGACATTTCTTTTTGCAATCATTTGTGTGTTTTTTTACTCTACATCCCCATGACTTGTTTATTTTATAACTGGCAGAGGTTATTTTGTTTTGTTGTTGTTATTGTTGTTGTTGCTTTAGTTAGCCAAAACAGTACCTCTGCTTTCTTTTTTTAAATTTAAATTCTTTATTGTTTAAAGTATTACATAAGTCTCCTTTTTCCCCCATTGACTTCTCCCTGATTGCTCCCACGCCCCAGCACATGCCCTTACACCCCCTACTGTCTGTCCATTGGTTATGCTCATATGCATGCATATAAGTCCTTTGGTTGATCTTTTACTCCCACCCCCCTGCCTCCTCTGCCTTCCCTCTGAGGTTGGACAGTCTGTTCTATGCTTCTCTGTCTCTGGATCTATTTTTGTTCATCAGTTTATGTTGATTATTATATTCCAGAGTGTGATCACGTGGTATTTATCATTCTCCAACTGGTTTATTTCACTTAGCATAATGTTCTCCAGGTCCATCCATGCTGTTGCAAGTGGTAACAGTTCTTTCTTTTTTCAGGAGCATAGTATTCCATTGTGTAGATGTACCACTGTTTTTTAATCCACTCATCTGCTGTTTCCAAATCTTAGCTATTGTAAATTGTGCTGCTATGAACATAGGGGTGCATCTATCCTTTCTGATTTGTGTTTCTGATTTCTTGGGATATATTGCTAGAAGTGGGATTGCTGGGTCAAATGGGAGTTCCATTTTTAATTTTTTTAGGAACCTCCACACTGTTCTCCACAATGGCTGCACCAGTCTGTATTCCCACCAGCAGTGTACTAGGGTTCCTTTTTCTTCAAGTCATCACCCAACATGAATTAAACCTCATCAGAGACCTCCAGTCCCTCCAAAAGTGATTGCAACCATAGGACTTTGATTTTAACATAGTAGACAATTGCCCCTCAAACATCTATGTGTCTATCATTCAAATGGGCATCTTGTTAAAATGCAGATTCTCATTCAGGAGGCTTGGAGTAGGACCTGAGAGTCTTCATCTTTCACAAGCTCCCATGATGATGGTGATGCTGGTCCACAGATCAGACTTTGACTAGCAAGGCTTTAGACCACTTAATTATATTCTGATTAGTATCATTGTTAAATATAGCTTTTTTGGTCTCACACAAAATTTTGTTGTTTTTTTTTCAAATTATAAAAGATGTTATATTCACTTCTCAAGCACTTTATTCTATGTTTTAAAAAAAGAAGGAGAATTGATTGTCATCACCTGGATGCTGACTGGGACACTGAGGATCCAATTTTATCATTCATCTTTGTGAGAAGGACACTGATGCAGTAATGATATAATAACAACCTTCATTTGTTACATTATTACTTATGCCAGAACTTGCACTCAGTATAATAATTATCTCATTTGTGCTTTTTAAGAACCTGAGGTATAGATACTGTTCTCATCTCTATTTAGTACAGGTTGGAAAACTTCCCTAAGAGCCCAAGCTAGTTCATTGTGAAGCTAGATTTCAAATCCAGGTCTGTCCGACTTCAATTCGGTGCTTTGTCTCATTTTCTACTAGAGGCCAGGTGCACGAATTTGTGCACAGGTGGGGTCCGGCTATCCCCACTCCCTGGTCAAACTCTTGGTCAAACTCCCAGTCGAGGGGAAAATTTGCATATTAGCCTTTTATTATATAGGAGAATGTCCCTGATTGTGTAGTAAAGCTTTAGAAACTGAGGATAAAAAAATGGTCAGTCCCCAAAGATATACCAATTCAAGTGCACACATTTAGTAGAGAATTACTCGGAAAAAGAAGGTGTGCACAGTCTGGCAATTTCAAAATGTGTCAATCTCAAACTTTTGAGGGGACCTGACCTTTCCTGGCTGTGGTGCTGGTCCCAAGACCAGTAAGCCAGGAACCCAGATAATCAATCACCCATAACACTGCTTCCTGGTGTTGTCTCACCAGGGCACTTCGAGCATCTGCTGCCATGCTTAATCACGCATACAGAGTGAGAGTTCTTCACCTGAGTGAAATCACATTTTCTGCTCTCTGCCATAGACAGGGCTCTCTTTATTGCTGAAACTCATAAGGTTTGGACGTTGTTCTGGACAATTTAAAACTAATGGACTCAGGTGGAAACAGACAATGTAAAGACATTTGCCCACAGAAATGTACATTTGATGGTTAGATTTTTCTGAACAGTTTAAGTGGTAGGTGCACTTGTTAATTCTTCTCTAGTGAATGTGAAGCAAAACCATTATTCAAAGTCTAATCTAAGTGAACTTTTAACTTTATAAAATCAGAAGTTTGGTTTCTTCTTTTTTGTTCTTCCTGCTTCTTTAGGGTGAAGCTATTTTATCTCACAACTATTCACTCCATAATAAAGGAATGCAATATAAAGTTAAAATACCTGCAGATTGTTAATGATCTGACTTTTTTTATGTCAAAAATCAATAAAGTTTAAGCTACAGTCTGAGCTCGGTCACTAACATATATTTAAAAGAATTGACTTTAACATGCTTCTATTTCTTAAAATTATTATCATACAGCTTGAAAGCTACTTTCTCTTCACTCTAAAAAAATCAACAAATGCTTCCAAATTTTATTTACTAAAAAAGAAGTCATGCTTTATTTTCTTGAAAAGCTGAAATTATATTTTGAAAACTCAGACTCTTGGTATGACTGAGAATTCATACCTATCTCATGACCCTAAATATCAAATTATGACTTTTGTTTTTGAAAGCATTTCCCCACAGTAATCCAACATCCAGAGAAGCTTCTGGGTGCAGGGTCTCAGTGGAGTCTCTCACTTTAGAAGGGGACTCCAGACCATGTGCTACAAATGTGCATCGCATATTATTCACTTCTTACCAAAAGCAAGAAATGTTTGTAAAGTCAAACAATATTGACATCCTTTACATAGATATTAAGAGACTGAGTATATTCAATAATAACAAAGTACACCAATCACTATTTTTGAATTTGTTACATTATTTCCAGGATGAGAATAAAACTTTCAAAAGTAATTTCACCTGGAGCATGTTAGGCATTCAATAAGCATCTTCTGAATGAATAAATGAATAAATTTAGTATGTTATTATAAACTATATCTTTTTTTCTAACTGTTAATGTGTATGTATCTTTTCTGAACAACTATACAGTAAGTTCCTTAAATCTTACTTTTATTCATTTATTCAGCAACTATTTATTAAAAGCATAATATCCCAGGTACTATTTCCAGGCACTGGGAATAAAGCTGATTTAAATAGTCTAAAGTGCCCTAACCCGTTTTGCTCAGTAAATAGAACATCGGCCTGTGGACTGAAAGGTCCCAGGTTCGATTCCATTCAAGGGCATGTACCTTGGTTGCTGGCACATCCCCAGTAGGAGGTGTGCAGGAGGCAGCTGATCGATGTTTCTCTCTCATCGATGTTTCTAACTCTCTATCCCTCTCCCTTCCTTTCTGTAAAAAATCAATAAAATATATTAAAATAAATAAATAGTCAAAAGTGACTGACATCAGTGGTAGTGCAACTCATTAAATCATACACTTGAAATCGCTAATTGCATGATAAATTATATCTCCATAGCATAGTGTAGGTATCAAATTAGAGCTCAACAAACACTAGTTAGTTGATTTATTAATTTATTCAAGACACTGGTATATGGGCACCTGATTGACATCCACATCTGGTACCTTTGCTGAGAAGCAGTGTAGGCTGTGACTCTGATGTAACCCAGACCTTTACTCAAGCTCTGGCTTTGCCAGGGATTTCCATGCGTAACCAGAACATCCTTCAATCTATCAGAACCTCATTTTCCCATTTTAAATGGGGCTAGCAATAGTGCCTCTCTCACTGAGAGAATTAAATAAGAGGAGGGGAGTAGGAGAGGAATGTCAGTGAAGCAAGACTGGCCATATTTTGCTAATTGTTGAAGCTGAGTGATGGCTATCTGGGAATTTAGTGTAAGATTCTCTATACTTTCGTTTAGTAGCTAATGAAAAGTTAAAAGAAACCTTATAGATAATGTAAGTTAAGCTCTGATACATAAAAGGCATTGGACAGAAGGTAAAAATTTTTATTAACCAAAATGAATGTATGATAGAGACAACTTTGGTTTTCCTCCTGAAAATAAAGCCCTGGATATTGCATATTACTTAAGTCACCATGCTTGGCAGGAATTGTAAATTTTATATATATATATATATATATATATATATATATATATATATATATATATATATATTCATATATGATTTTCCTCTCAGATAAATGCAGAAATAAAATCCAGTGAATATTTGCTCTCACAATACCACTTTTATGACTCTGTTACAATGATCATAGAGTGAGCTCAGGAAAAATAGAGACCAGGTTTTCTCACTATTCATGTCACCAAAGATTGTCTGACAGTCTATCACAGTGAAGCCACCTTTTAATTTGTATGTGTAACAGAGAGATCCAAGCTAACTTCTGATTTTGTTTTTGTATTTTTGTTTTTAAATATGACTTCAACTTTCCATCTGGGCTACATGAAAAGAATGCACTGTTCCTTGATGGAATGTTTGAAGAACACTCAACCCCCTGAGCTCTGTACCTTGTCAACCCCTTTAGTTTATTACTCCAGCATTAGAATTAAAGGGAGAAATAAACCACCCATATGAAATCTGTTTTTTATTTCATGTTTTGTAATTACCTCAGGACTAAGAAACTTCCTTTGTTGAGGGCTGAGGAAAGGGAACAGTTTAAGGCTGAACCAGAACAATGGTGCTAGGCTGGCCAGATGCCACAGGGACAATTAGAAGGTGAGAAAAGTCAATAGCCAGGGAACCTAGAAGGACTAGCTATGTGCATGAGGTGGAAGATAAG
Source organism: Myotis daubentonii (assembly GCF_963259705.1). Classification (NCBI taxonomy): domain Eukaryota; kingdom Metazoa; phylum Chordata; class Mammalia; order Chiroptera; family Vespertilionidae; genus Myotis; species Myotis daubentonii. Next base: position 10,452,359 of record NC_081848.1, on the reverse strand, counting down.
GAGCATTTCTTACAATGGGAGCCAGAAATCATAATGGACTCAATGAAAAGAGCAAACAGTATTGCCATAACCAGCTAGAGGCAGGAACTTGGCAGTGAAGGTGAGCTGAGCCTAAATGGATGAATGTGGTGATATTGGCACATCAAAGAGTAAGCCTTGGAGTCCCTCTTTCAGCATGCCTATACTTGATAAGCATGTACTCTGTGGCTGGTGTTGCTACAGTGATATACTAATGGGCAAGACAGAAATAGTTCCTGCCCTTCATAATTATATTCTAGCAGTTGGCATGGACTGTTATAAGCAATGACACAACATCCTAAAGGCTATGAGAGCAGAAGTACAAGGTACTAACCCAGATTCAAGCAATCTCAAGAAAATCATAATTAAACTCAATCCTGACGTATATGCAGGAGTTGGCAGGAGATGAGGTAGGAGTAGGAGGAATATGTCAGTCAGGATGCCTTCAGCTCTAATGAATAGAAAAGCAAAACTGGCTTGAACAGTAAATACACTTGGTAGATGACAAAGCGGTAGAGCAATCCTCGAAGTTGATGGGGCTGCAGGCTGAGTGGCGTCATGGAAGACACAGGCTTTTGCTGTCTCTTTGCTCCATTATCCGGAGCATTGGCTTCTCCCTACCCCTCGCGCCCCTCATGGCTGCAGTGGGGTGCCCACTGCGTTTACCACTCTGTGCTCTCTTGTTCAAACTTAAGAAAGAAATAACTTCCCGTCATTCTCTCTAAAGACCAAGGAAGACCTTTCCCAGCAGCTTCTAGCAAAAGTGTCCCACATCACATTACCCAGAATGGGTCATAAAACCCACCACAGGCAACATAGATTGGATTGCCTTCGGTCAATTTCCCATCACATTACTGCTCCTCCCTGAGGAACAACTAGAATCCATACCAGGAACTCAACCATGAAGTTCACTGCAATGTTGGAGGCAGAATGAAACCTGCCAGGGAGAGAGAGCAACATCTTTGAACTCCCGGAAGCTAAGGAAAGGATGGGAAAGACAAGCACAGGCAAAAGGTGTAGAAGAAAGAGGAAGCAGGTAACATGTTTTCATTGTAGGGAACAGAAAACACAGGCAGGGCAAGAACATCGTGGGTGTGCACAGCGGCCCGTACAAAACATCCAAAAGCTCCGCTCCAGAAGAGTAAGCCCGAAGTTCCTGGGACTGAGTCTGAAACATTACAGCTTGAAGGGTGAAGGGCAAAAGCTGGCAAATACGTTCTCATGAAAGACTGTGGAATGTCGGGCCTGTTTAGAGCTGGTCCTGGGCCAGCTGCAGTAACGGAGTCAGGAGACGATGGTTCTCCCGTCGTTCTCTGGAGCCCAACCCCAGCCTGGTGCTCGGAGGTACCGCTGCTTTGGAGGAAAATGAGACCCAGTCCCCTTGGCACACAGTGTCCTCAAGGTAGGCGCTGGCAGAGTAGTGATGGGACTCCTGCAAGTGTCTTTGAGTCAGGAGAGGTCTGTAAGTGGGAGCTGTAGAAGAGGAAAAGGTGGTGGTGGGTGCTGCCTGGTGTTCACAAGTGACAAATCTGTTTGTGTACCTGAGTGAGAATAAGTATTGAATTTAGCTCTAAGAGAGCTAAATTCTCGGATAGAGGCCTGAAGGTCATTGTAATTTTTTCATTAATAGGAAGCCAGGTGACATTAGATTCGACTAGTACAGAGGAAAGTTTATGGAGCAGAGAGTAGCAAGCTGACTCGCTGAGCAATTATTAGCTATTAATTTATTTAATTAATTTAAAAGTATCACAATACAGAGGTGCAACGGTAGATTGCATTTTTGTTCCCAATGATTCAATATTCCCTTCTCTGTAGAAGGATTAATCCTCCCTGTTGGGATCATCAGACTTAGCAAATAAAAATGCCAGCTGCTTATCTTTCAGATGTCAATAATATTACAAATAATATGCACCATGCAATATTTGGGGCATCCTTCTACCAAAAATTTATTTTCTTTTTACTGAAACTCAAATTTAACTGAAAGTCTGGCATTTTATCTGGGGACCCTAAGCCCTGGTTCTGGACCTGCGACTCACTGTGCCTGTATTGGGAGTGGTATATGTTGCCTCTTCACTGACTTTGAACTTAGCCACATGACATGATTTGACCAAGCAAACGGGAGTGGATGTGACATATGCCATTTCTGAGCAGAAACTTTGAGAGGCTCCAGAAGTTCTCACCAGCTCTCTGGCTGTTTCCCTCTTTCAGACGAGGGACTGCGCCTTCTACCTCGATCCCCAGTACAAGTAGACGCGTAGACCTGCAGCCACCAATATGTAACAGGAGAGAAAAGAATGTTTAGTATTGAAAGCCATCAAGGTCTAGAGTCATGTATTCTCACAGTAAAAGTTACTGATACAGATGTTAACAGCTTCTGAGTAAAAAAATATATGCTGTGAGTACATGAATATGAAAGTATTTTTCCTAACACACAAGGACTATAAGGTTTTTCTACTTGTAATAGTTCATCTATATGATAGCTGATTTTCTCTTCATTTTTAATTAAGGTAAAAAATTCATTCAATCCCTTTAATCTAAGAGCATATTCCTTTCAACCACTGTATAAATAATCTTCACAGAAGTAATTTATATGCTGAGATACCCAGTTTAATTGCTCATAAATATTCAATAGATACTTTCTGTGTGACAGGCCCTGTGTTAAACATAAATTTTTAGCCTGTGGCTAATAGATATTTACCTTTATTCAGACCACATAAAAATCGACATCTTTCCACTTTGGAAAGTGATGTTTGCTAGGACACTCACCTAAAACACAAAAATTGAAGATAAGATTACATTTAAACTGATTTTTTTAAAATTCTTTAACTATCTACTTGACTTTGAAAATTTGCTGTCTTGCCGAGACCGGTTTGGCTCAGTGGATAGAGCGTCGGCCTGCGGACTGGGGGGTCCCGGGTTCGATTCCGGTCAAGGGCATGTACCTGGGTTGCGGGCACATCCCCAGTGGGAGATGTGCAGGAGGCGGCTGATCGATGATTCTCTCCCATCGATGTTTCTGACTATCTCTCTCCCTTCCTCTCTGTAAAAAAATCAATAAAATATATTTTTAAAAAAATTTTTTTTTTAAAAAAAAGAAAATTTGCTGTCTTCTCAGCAGCCACCCCATTCTCTTAGAATCCTAATAAATAAAAAGCCAGGGGCCGTCACGACCAAAACAACCAGACGGATGACCGAACAGCAGGCTGCGTGGGGCAGCCAGGCTGGCAGAGGGGGGCATTTGGGGAAGACCAGGGTGGCAGGGGGGGCAGTAAAGGACGACCAGGCTGGTGGGGAGGGGGCAGTTAGGGGCAACCAGGCCGGCGGGGAGGAGGGCAATTGGGGGTGAACAGGCTGTCAGGGGGGGGCAATTGGGGACAAAGAGGCTGACAGGAGTGATCAGGCTGGCAGGCAGAGGTGGTTAGGGGTGATCAGGTTGGCAGAGGGAGCAGTTATGGGTGATCAGGCAGGCAGGCAGAGGTGGTTAGGGGTGATCAGGCTGGTGGGGGGGCAGTTAGGAGCGATCAGGCAGGCAGGCAGGTGAGCAGTTAGGAGCCAACGGTCCTGAATTGTGAGAGGGATGTCCAACTGCTGATTTAGAGCCGATCCTAAAGATTGGGCCTAAACCGGCAGTCAGACAACCCCAAGGGGTCCTGGATTGGAGAGCGTGAAGGCCAGGCTGAGGGGACCCACCCCATGCATGAATTTCATGCGCCAGGCCTCTAGCACAATTGATAAAATTTAGGTGTAATGGATACACACACATGCACATGTGAGAAATTTCTGCTTCTGAAGCTTTTTTTATTCTATTTCTAATATTCTACATTCTTCTTGGCTATGTCTATGGCATTGACATATGGTTGTCAGAATTTACCCCAGTGCATTCAGTCTTCATCTAACTCTACTTCTAGGAGGTGGTGTGGCTGGCCCAGGTACTCAGATTAATACTAAATAAGTATATTTGCTGACCTTTGTTGAGTTTATTTTTATCATTGCTGGCTATAGCTCTGAAGAGGCATGCCGGACCTGCCTTATAAATGCACAATTTTGACTATTTACAATGTCAATAACAAACATCTGTCTTTTCACTTGGGAATCACTGTCTCCTACCCTCATCTATACTTTAGCCCACTGAATGTGTAACTACAAAGATATTAGGGGGGGAAAATTATGGGAATATTTTTGTCCCTTCAATCAACATTAATTCTGTATTCCTTCCTGGAACAGTCCTGAGGCTGAGCTTGCTGAATTTTATCAACAAGGAAATGTCAGCCAAAGCCTGGTATTTAACTCATTTGCACTGTGCAGTTTGCAGCTCACAAGGTGCCAATTAAAAGCAAGAGAAGACACAGAACAGCCTGTCTGTCAGCTTGTTTAGAGTGAGAACTGATATTAATTATTAAGGGAACTCAACATTAACAACAGCCAAGCCAGAGGAAGCACGCCTATTGAGTACCATCGCCATTGAAATGCTGCACCAAGAACTGTTAAGATAAAATGGTTCCTAGCTGCAACCAGAGGTAGTTAGAAAAGCTGTTGGGAAGTGTCCCTAACAGAGTAATTAAATGCCTAAATCAGGGGTGGGGAACCTTTTTCTACCAAGGGCTATTTGGATATTTATAACATCATTCACGGGCCATACAAAATTATCAACTTAAGAATTATCCTGCTATATTTGGCCAAACATTTAATTAACTCACCCCTAATGCCTTGGCAGGGCCAGACCAAATGATTTCTTGGGCCTTATAGGGCCCGCAGGCCAGATGTTCCCCACCCTTCCTTATATGATTATAGATGGAGATTATAGAATCTGTATTTCCTAAAGGCTTAAGAAACAAGAAGATATGCAAATATTTTATAAGGCATCTCCTGTGTGTCAGTTCCTGCAATAAGCACAGCAATTCAGCAATGAACTAGATGGTGGGGTTCTGGCAATTTGGGAGCTTACATTTTAAAAAAAAGTGATAACACAGTCTGTCCTCAATCACAGACTTTCCTGTCCTCACTTTACCTACTATGGTCCTGTTTACTATTATATCTGGACCTCCAGAGTCAACTAATATTAACTACTATGCATTTCTTCTATACCACACATATTTCACAACCCTACATGGTAAGGATTATATTATGCATTGTACCAATAAAGACTGTGAGACTAGTCCTAGTCGGTTTGGCTCAGTGGATAGAGCATTGGCCTGAAGCCTGAAGGGTCCCGGGTTCTATTCCAGTCAAGGGCACATGCCTGGGTTGCGGGCTCAATCCCCAGTAGAATGTGTGCAGGAGGCAGCCAATCAATGATTCTCTCTCATCATTGATGTTTCTATCTCTCCCCATCCCTTCCTCTGATATAAATAAAAAATATATATATTTTTTTAAAAGACTGTGAGACTAAAAAAGATATGTAATTTAATTATTATCACAAAGTCATGGGGAGTAAATTTGAGGTTAGGTTTTTAAATTACAAGACTTCTCTACTATCTTTCCATCTCACTTTGCTACTTCTATTTTGCCTTACCCCACTGGCTATTTAAGCTTAGACATGCTATGTGTTACTCCCTTCCGAATCTTGATATTTGTTTGTTTTATCATTTCAAGGATCAAGCTGTCACTCAAATGAGTGCTTTATGAGTGCTTCATGATATTGTTACTTTCCACCTAGAACTTCTAGACCAGGGGTGGGCAACCTTTTTGTGAGTGCATGCCAAAACCAGAAAAATCTCTGACTCAAAATTCTTCTGCGTGCCAACCCTAATTTTTTGAGAACATATTATGCCTACTTGATATCTTTTAAGGTGTGCGTATGTGAAGAACCTTGAAGAAATAATAAAATTCATTCGAGCGACAAAAACACAGTATATGATGATGAAAATACATTTTTTAATGTATACATGTACACTGATAGTCTGAAAGAAAACTTTATGACTCTGTTTGATATTATCAGTGGGATTTTTGCTGCTGCATCACTGATGACAGAGATTTTACATCAGGTTTATATTTCGTGACCTTCAGAGATATGCACGAGCTACTACTTTCATCCGTCAGGCTACTCCTATTATGAGACTTAACAAAATTCATCACTGAGAACAAAGATTCACAAGCATATGTGGATGAAACCAAAACACTGGTCGGGTCTAGGAAGGCAGGGAGAGTTAAGGCAGAGGCATAGAAATTGCTCTTCCCCTCTCTCGTCAATCCATGTCTATGGTCTTTAAGATGTTATTTAAAATTATTTATTTATCTAAGATGCACCTACACTGAACTTATCTGAAAAATAAAAAAAGTTGATATTAAGAAAAAAATTGTAAATTGAAGATTATAAGAGAGGGTTTCGTGTGCCAGCAAAAGTTACTGGCGTGCCATGTTTGGCACGCGTGCCAGGGGTTGCCCACCCCTGTTCTAGACAGTGTTTAGACTTTTATGTTATGATAATTTAGTGCCTCTAGTGGTAAGAGATTCAGCGGTGGTAAGCTGATAAGAAGGTGATCTGGAGTTAGCAGGATTTATTAATGCTCCTCAAATTACATTGTGTAATAGGACATCTCTATGATTATGAGTAAAACCTGTCCAGCTCTGTATTATTGTGAGCAGTGTAAAAGAAACTCTTTCTGATCCTCCCCCCAGAAGCAAAATAAAGCATTCAAAATTACATTTGTAAAGTGAATGTTTGGAACTCAGAATAATATTTTCAACGAAGTTTAAAAATTAAATGGGGCCCTGGCCAGTGTGTCTCAGTTGATTGGGCATTGTCCCATGCGCTGTAGGATTCCTGGTCAGAGCACATGCCCACATTGCAGGCTTGATTTCGAATCAGGGTGCATGTGGGAGGCAGCTGATAGGTGTGTCTCTCTCTCCCTCTTCCTTCCTCTGTCTCTAAAAAGTCAATAAAAACATATTTTTAAAGTTAAAATGGGAATAATATCAGGAAAAATGGTAGAATAAGGACCTTAAGAATTCTCTTCCATAAAAGAAATGAGAAAACTGATAAAAAATTTTAAGAATCTATTTTGTCATAACTCTAGAAATTAACAGAAGGCTTTCCACAATCCACAGAGTTTTAATTGAGGAAATATAGCAAACTATTAGCAGAAAACAGCAATCTTTGTGAAGTTTTAACTTATAATATTGCATCTTTCTTTCTCCAGCTTCACAGAAGCCTTAAATGTCACCAAGAACAATACAGTAAATCAGGTGTACTTTTATAATTAGCAATGAACAACCTGAAAATGAAATCAAGAAAATAATTCCAGTTATAATAGCATCAAAAGGAATAAAATACTTAAAATAAATACAACAAAAGAAGTCTAAGAGTAGTATATTAAAGACTACAAATAATTAAAGTAGTATATACTAAAGAATGGAAAGATATCTCATGTTCATGGATTGAAAGACTTAGTATTGTTAAGATATCAAAATTACCTAAATTGATATATAAATTTGAAGTAATACTTGTTGAAATCCCAGCTGACTTTTTTGCAGAAATTGACAAGCTGATCCTAGGTGGTGAAAGAGACCTAAATAGCAAAAAAATCTTGAAAAAAAAAATTAGATGATACACTTTTCAACCTTAAACTTATCACAAAGTTGCAATTATAAAAATTGTGTAGCACTGGCATAAGGATAAACATATAGATCAATGGAACTGAATTAAGAGTCCAGAAGTAAACCCATAAATGTAGAGACAATTGATTTTCAACAACAGTGTCAAGACAATTCAATAGGTAAAAAATGGTTTTTTAAACAGACAGTGCTGGAATAAATGGATATTCACATACAAAATAATGAAGTTGGACCCCTCACATTATCTTTAAAAATTAACTCAAAATGGATAAAATATCTAAATGTAAGAGCAAAAACAAAGAACAAAGGTACAAATCTTTGTGGCCTTAGATTAAGCAATGGTTTCTCTACCTAAAGCACAAGCCACAAAAATAGTAATAATAATAATGATAATAATAATAATAATAATAATAATAATAAATTGAACTTCATCAAAACTAAAAATTATTTGCTTCAAAGCATAAGTAAAAATACAATCTTCAGAATGGAAGGAAATATTGTAAATCATATATCTGATAAAGGTATAGTATCCATAATATGTAAACAACTCTTACAACTTGACAAAAGGCAAGTAATACAACAATGAAAGTGGGCAAAGGATTTAAATAGACATTCTTCAAAGGTACTATGTCAAAATCATGTGCAAGAAGGTTCATTGCAACATTGTTTGTAATAACAAAAAGCTGGAAACCAGCTAGATACCCATCAACATGAGATCCATTAAATATACCCATGTAATGGAAAAATTATATGGTTTAAAACATGAGGTTGAATGTTATATGCTGCTATGAAAAGATCTTTAAGATATGTTAAAAATCAGTACAACGCTATGATCTCATTTGTGTTAAATAGAATATAAATAGAAAAATTAATATTAAGGAATTATTAGTTTATCAGCTTGGCATACAACACACAATGAGTTTATACATTATTAGAGGTGCAGTTGAACAAAAATAATCCTGGAAACAAACAGACTTGGGGTAGAATTTTCATTATACAACTTACTAACTAAATTTGGGCAAGTTGCATAACCTTTCTGAGAATTCACTTCATCTAAAACTGGAGCTAAAACTTCACCACAGAGTCATTATGGAGATACTATGAGATATCCTATATAATAAAGAGCTAATATGCAAATAGTCATCACGCCCTTGTGCCCTCACGCCTTCCTGCCCTCGCACTGGGGCCGGAGGACCTAAGGCCAGGCCAGGGGACCTGAGGCCATACACCCCCGCCCTGATGCCAGGGCATGGGGACCTGAGGCCAGGCACCCACCCAGCAGGGTACAGGCTGTGCCCCCCACCCTGTGGGGCTTGACGGGGGTGGGGCCGGCCGGGTCTGGGTCTCTGCAATTTCAAGTCTCGCATGGGTGGGCGGGGACTTGACTCTGGGTCCCGCAGTGCGCCCCAGACTCTGACAGGAGGGAGATTTTCATATACAGTTTACTAATTTTCTTTCATCTCTGACACTTCTATTATAGAGAAAGGACAAATAGCAATACAGTGGGACCTTGACTTACGAGTGTCCCGACTAATGAGTTTTTTGAGATACCAGCTGTCTCTTGGCTGATTTTTTGCATTGAATTGATAGAGTAATTTGAGTTAACGAGCTCCTTAATGAGCTCCTTAACTAGCTTGGTCTCGGAACGAATTAAACTCGTAAGTCAAGCCCCCACTGTATTAAAATATTTCCTCTAATTAATTCCCTTTTCATGTGCAAGAATTTTATGCACCAGGCCACTAGTGTACATATAAAAACTTTAAATCTCTTTAATAAGTAGTCATACATAACATTACTTTAATGTGAGTGAAATAGTTCTCATGGCAATTCTAAATCCAGAGACCACTCGAAAATTCTTGATTTTTAAGTGGATCCAAGATGTCTCATCTGAGAAGCTCTACTGCTTGGGCCTAAATCTTCCCCCTACAGTGCCTTACTTTTCTGAACACTCATCTCCAGCACCCTCAAATTCTGAACCCTTAGAATGGTTTCTCTACCTAAAGCACAAGCCACCAAAAATCTGTTCAGCCCAGAGCATTGAGGAAGTTGTGAAGAGTTAGCAGCAGCAGGGAAGCTCCTGCAGAAGAGGATTCCAGCCTCAGGGAGATGAGGACATCAAAAGGCATCAGCAGCAGTGGACGGCTCTGTGTACAGAGGACCTGCGCCAGCATTGTGGTTGTGGTGGCCGAAGAGGTGGGTGAACACATCTATCAGTGCAGATTGACCTTGTGTAGTGAGTGTCCAGATATCATAGCCCATCCAGACAATGAGAAGGGTTAGAGTGAATAGGTTATAGTGTCTTCTTGTACGTGGCTTTTTGATTTTCATATTTGTTTGATTTACTTTGGATTATTTTTATTGGGATGGCCGAGTGGCATTGTAAAAAAAAAAAGAAAAGAAAAGAAATCTGGAGACTAAGGGAACAGGGTTTAATTGTAGCTCCCTGACTCTCTAGCAAAGCAAACTTAGGCAAGTCTCTTAACCCATCTGAGCCTCCATGTATTTGGTGATAATAAATACATAAGCACCTGCACCATACCTCAGAGATGAAATCTCAATCATTACTTCTCTTCCCCTTCTCTTCCCCATCCTCTTAGTTCCTCCCTTCCTTTCTTTGTGATATTATTTGCCATTTTGGTCTTGGTTAAAGATGCTTTTTCTTCTTTGCACCCAAAACCTAATGGTGTTGGCTATGTCTGTGGATATGAACCATGTTTGCCCAACATAGTTTTTTCAGGTTTCTGAAGACATGTTTCAATGATCATGTTGCAAAGAACTTAATAGGACTCCTACAGAGCACTAGAGAGAGTGCCACTTTATTTCCGCTTTTAAAATGTGACTTGTAAAAGCTAGAAATGGGAGGATAATGGGGAACTGTAATAACTTGCATAGGTAGTCTCCACATGAAAGCAGAAATCACTGCTGGCAGACTCTTCCCCATCTTCATCAGCACCTTGGTTCATGGTGCATTTCCAATATGGTCAGGCCTGGGTCTCCCTGTGGGGAGAGGGAGCCGAGGAGTATTCAATCGCCAGTTGACTTCACGGGGTTGAAACAAAAATTCCCCTCCCAGGATTCCTTTCTCTACGTGTTCTCAATATGCACTAAAAGGGCAAAAAGAGATTTCCTTATGGGGACTGCTTTGCAGGAATCAAATTCATTCATTTAAAGAAACATGTAAGAAATCTTAAAAATTAGAGTGACCTCAGTCTCTTTCCTTTGGAAAACAGTATCTTTGTTTTTATTCCAAAATTTACTACCAGACCTCACCATATCTTTACTGCACCAATTTCTAAAATATGTTCATGACTAGCTTATACCTTGGTAATTTCTATGGCTTTTTGTTCCCTCATGTGTGTGTTTTTTAAAAATGTCTAAATCCATTGCATTGTTTCAGCTCAAATACACCTAATAAAGACAAGAGCTCCCTGAAATGGAGTGGTGAAAAAAATGCTTTACAATTTTGATTTTCAGAGGGAGCAACATTTTGATCTCCTCAAATCATAATTGGACAAAGAGGTGTCCTCTCTTAGATGCCTCTTAATTAATTCCCTTTGTTCTTTCCTGATAGAATGGAGGGCAGACATAATGAGAGGATTGAGATATTCCCCATAGATTTTTTTTCTAATCATTTCACTTTCCAAAGTAGGGAATAGGATTTTTTTTATTATTATTTTACTCTTTCTTTTGACCTCTGGCATAATTCCGTCTGAAAAAATATTCTCCTCAGGAGTCAAATTACAAAAGAGCAAGCTGTTTGGCTCCAAACATATGGGCTGTTTTCATTTTTTAAAAAAAATAAAGTCTGTTAACATTTTCATGACCTAAAAATATCTCACTCTCTGTTCTAACCCTGTTGTTTGTGAAATGACAGCAAAGCAAAAGGAATTATATTAATCCAGCTATCTAGTTTTTTCTACCATCTCTGGCTGTTCTACATAGTAGAAAAATATTATCACAGTCAACGGAAAAATAGACTTTATTTCAATGGCTTCCTCTTTTTTACAATGGTTCCAACCTTGGCTGTGCATTGAAATCACCTGGGGAGTTTTCAAATACACTAATGTCTCTGCCTGCTCCCAGATATTCAGCATTTATTGGTCTGTCAATAATTTTAAAAGGCCAGCAATTAGAATTTTTGAAATTGCCTGGTGACTGCAACGTACAACCAAGGTTGAGAACTACTGGTAGGCAGAATTGTGGAACAAAGGCTAAGGTGCAAGGCCACAGCTCCAGGCCCCCACAACCTCCCCTTCATTATAACTCCCAACTGAGTAGTTTTGCATGTCTATGTTTTATATCTGGGGAGCCTGTTTGTTGCTTTTTTTTTTTTAAGAAAAAAAATGGTTATTCAATTTTTTTCTATTCTGTTTTAGTGCAGAAGGCTAACATCTCACTTCTTTCTCCAGGCTGGCTTCATGTCTGTGACCAAAAAGAAAATGGTTTTCAGTTAATTTTGTCTGTTTGTTCTATCTCTAACATATCACAAAGATAAATACATGGGTCAAAGTTGAGTGATGGTTCTCTTATTCTGGTGGCCTTGGAGAGAGCAGAACTCTTCTGCCCGATGCTCAAGCACTGCAGAATAATTTAAGGGGGAAAAAGTCTTTGAAGAAGGAACAAAGACATCTGCTTAGGAATATTTAAGATTTCTTGACCTTCTAAAAAAGCTGGATGACTACAGATATAAATGAAGACCAATGGTTGAAGTCTTCATTAGGTGATGAAATGTATTAAGGAACCTTGAAGTCATGCGGTTAATGGATATTACCTCTGCTGACTGCAAGTCTCCAACAAAATGAGAAATTGCAAGGGCCCAGCACAAAGGCCACTAGATATGCCATATATTAGCTTAAACAGGACATTTGGAAACTACAGGGCTGGGTGCTGTTGAGTGACAATGGTGACAATTTCTCTTTCACTTCCAGGTTTTTATTTTAGAATCAATGAGTTAAGGGGTAGTAAACCACAGTACTAAAGTCCCATGGGTCTTGAGCTCACAGAGGGCATCTTTTTAAACCAGTTTTGCTTAAAGGTTAAAAAAAGTTTTGTCATAATAATTGTAGTGATTTTTGTTTTGGTTTTTTATTTGGGAAAATATTAAGTCTTTTCCTCTTTCTTTTTTTGAGCTCAAAAATTTATTTAAACCCACCATGAAAGTTATAAGGCAGAGAGAAAACAAACAGTAAAATGGCAGAAATAAGTCTTCTGTTATCGGTAATCACTTCAAATGTAAATGGATTAAACTCCCTAATAAAAAGGCAGAGATTAGAAAATGGATTTTTTTTAATGATCCAACTATGTGATGTCTACAAGAGACTCACTTTAGTTCTAAAGACACAAAAAGCTTAAAAGTAAAATAAATAAATAAATAAGTATAAAGTATATTCCATACAAAGTAAACCTACAGAAAAAAGAGAAAGTATTTGAAAACCATGTTTTATAATGTGCTAATTTCCAGAATATATAAAGAACTCCTACAACTTAAAAAGACAAGCAGCCCAAATGAAAAATGGGTAACAAATTTAAACATACATTTCTCCAAAGAATTTACATAAATGGCCAGTAAGCACATGAAAAATGCTCAGTATCATTAGTTAAGTAAATGTAAATCAAAACCACAATAATATACCACTTCACACCCAATGAGATGGTTATAACCTGAAGGAGAAAAGAGAGAAATAACAAAGGTTGGTGAGGATGTGGAGAAATTGGAACCTCATACAATGGGAATGCAAAGCAGTGCAGCTGCTGCAGAAAACGGTTTGGCTGTTACTAAATATAGAAGTACCCTATGACCTAGAAATTCTCCTTCTAGATATATACCTAAAAGAGTTTAAAACAGGCATGCAAACCAATGAATGAATAAACAAAATGTGGAATATACATACTATGGAATATTACTCAGCTATAAGGAATGTAGTTCTGATATATGTACAACATAGATGAACTTAAAAATAGTATGCCAAGTAAAATAAGCCAGATAAAAAAGGATAAATATTGTATTTACCACTTATGTAAAAAATCTAAAATAGACAAATGCATAGGGAAAAAAAGTAGATTGGAGGTTCCTAGGGGATGGAGTGAGAAGAAAATAGTGAGCTATTCATCACTCCACATAGAAACGCTGGAACTAGATTGCACAACTTTGTGAATGTAAGCAATGCCATTGAATTGTACATGTTAAAATGGTTAAAATTACTATATTATATTATACTAGAAGCCTGTTGCACGAAGATTCGAGCAATAGGCCTTCCTTCTCCTGGCTGCTGGCACCAGATTTCTTCCGGCACCCAGGACCCAGGCCTTTGGTCTGGCTGCAGCGGAGAAGCCAAGCCTCTTCAGTCTTCAGTCTTCAATCTTCACTCTGGCCGGAGCCTTCAGTCTTCACTCTGTGCCTGCATATGCAAATTAACTGCCATCTTTGTTGGGTTAATTTGCATAGTCACTCTGATTGGCTGGTGGGCGTAGCAGAGTGACACCAATTTGCATGTTTCTCTTTTATTAGTATAGATATCACCACAATAAAATAGCAGATATTATCAGTAAAGGATAGATACTGATATTCTTTTTTAATTCTCAGTTATTTGATAACTATCCCCAGTTTACTTAGAAAAAAAGCAGCACAATGAAATAAGTGGTTTTTAAATACATATGTTGCCTCCCAAGGGGACTACTTGGAAGGCTCACACTCTTTTAGCTGCCCTGGTCTTCTGGAAAAAATCATCACGTCTCCATGTGCTACCCTAGTCATTTGTGGGAATGAAATGTGCAATCATGGCTGACAGTTTCTGACACACCACCACCTTCCTGGAATGACAAGTGTTATTTTAAGATAAGCTCTGCTGCAGGCCCCGCCACAGACACATTTTCAAGTGGATGCTTCTCTTTGGTGAGTCACTCGGCTGAATTTCCAAGTAGCTCACAAGAAATGTAAAGTTCTTAAAAAGAAATCAACATCTTGTAGATTTGATTCCTTCACCTTTTCTTCACTTATAAACCTTGGAGAGATCCTGGACTCTGTCTCCAGTGATGTACCCTTCTCTGCCTGCTTTCACTGTCCACATGACCTCATTAGTCAGATGACCTGAAATAGCACCTATGCTTTGACTCCAGATTTCTACCTTCTATCCTGCACTGAAAACTCATACGTGCGCCTATTCAATATTTTTATTTGATGTATTATTACATAGTGTCTAATTTGTGCTGAGCACTGTATCAGGAACCATAAATGTATTAATTCACTGAATCCTCATAAGAACTTCTGATTGTGCCCTCAAACATATGAGGAAACTTAGGACAGTCAGGTAAAAAGTATACCGAGGTCACACAGCAAGGAAGGGGCAAAGCTGGAATTTGAACCAGGAAATTAGGCTCTAGAATATAAGCATGTAATCGATACACTATTTTGTTCTCTGCTGTGATGAATAACAGACATTACAAACTTTACATGCAAAATTCAACACTTGCTTTATCGCAAAAAGTCTCTTCCTTCTCCAACCTTCCCCCTATTAGTAAATAATACCTTTAGTTTTCCAGTTACTTCATCCAAAAAAATATTGGCTAATCCTTGAGTCTTTTCTTTCTCTTGTAGCCCACATCCAATCCATGGGCACATCCTTCTGGATATACTCAACACTTTCTCTCCACCTCCACTACTACTTGGGCCAAACCACTTCTCCCCCAGCCTCCTACCTGGATTTCATTCTTGCTTCCTTGCCTGTTTTCCATCTAGCAGCCAGAATGAGCCTCTTAAAACATAATTCAGATCATATTTCTCCTCTGCTCAAGACTCTTTCTCTCTAAGTAAAATCCAAAGTTCATACTATGTCCCTACAAAACCCAATGCAATCGTGCCCTTGTTGCCTTAGTGATGCGAAAAATAATCTACTCTCATTCTCCTCGGTCCTCCATTCTTGCCTCACTGACCTTGCTGCCATTCCTGGAGCACATGAAAAGCTCCTATTTTTTTTTTTTTTTTGGCCTGTCTGCTCCTTTTTGAAAATACCCTATTACTAGCTCCCTACCTCACTTTATAAGTATTTGCTCAAAAATGCTCTTATCGAGATACCAAGTGCTGGAGAAGATGTGGAAAAGGGGGAATCTTGGTGCACTGTGTTTAGGAAGGCAAATTGGCACAACCATTACAAAAAAATGGTATGGAGTTTTCTCAAAAATTAAAAATAGAACAATTATATAATACAGCTATCCCACTTCTGGTTATATATCCAAAGAAGATGAGATCACTAACTCAAAGAGATAATCATACTCCCATGTTTATTGAAATTCTATTTACAACAACCAATACATGGAAACAACCAAAGTGTCCATGAATAGATAAATTAATAAGGAAAATGTGATATATATATATATATATATATATATATATATATATATATATATACACATACATATAGTGGAATATTATTTGGCCATAAAAATGAGGAAAATCTGACATTTGCAACATGGAAGGAACTTACTAAGAGAAATAAGCCAGACAAAGACAAATACTATACACATACTATAAGATACAACTTATATGTAGAATCTAAAAAATCCAAACTAATAGAAACAGAGTAGAATGATTGATGCCAGGCTGAGAGGTGGGGCTGAGGAGGCAAATGGGGAGATGCTGGTCAAAGTATATAAACTTCCGAATAAGTTCTGCGGATTTAATGTATAGCATGGTGACTATATATATTGTATTATATACTTGCAAATTGCAAAGAGAGTGAAGTCTTAAGTGATTTCTCACTAAAAAGGGGGTATTATGTGAGGCAATTGATGTGTTATTTAACCTTATTATGGTAATCATTTTATAATATATGTGTATCATATCATCATGGTGTACCCCTTAAACTTACACAATATCATATGTCGATTATATCTCAAGCTGGGAAAATGCTCTTATTAGAAAGAACTTTCTAATATTTTATAGAAATTAGTACCTCCCCATCACCCCCTATCCTCTTTATTCTGCATTCTGTTTTTGAAGCCCTGTATTTTCCCCATGTCATTATTGACAGTGGTATTTCTTAATGACCCAACTCCTTGTCCCTGGAATATAAGCTCCTTAAAGGCAGGAACTTTGACTTTGTCACTACTATTGCTCTACCCCCAGGAAAGCACTTCCCATAGTGTCACTCAGTGAGTATTGTGGAAATAATTCCTGGTAGTAGGCCTGAGTTAGTGAAAGCCCCCTCTGTCTATATAATGGGTCTTAGATCTTCTCAGAAAGGAAATGGCGATCGTACAAGAGCTCAGAGATCTATCACAGAGGGTGTGGATCTGTCTCCTAGACAGTCTTTCATTCACCTGACCCTCTAATGTTTCATGATTGCACTGATGTATGGTCATCTATGTGGGGTCGTCCCTTATTAGAAATGTGAGTAGGGAAGCAATGTGCCAGATGTGCATATTACCTAGAAATAGCTATTATTTACTGAACTATAACATAAGTACTCAATACGGTTTTCATAAAAATGTAAGTACTATTACCCCTATTTTATAAATGAGCAAGTAGACACTATTAGAGATGGAAGTAAATTACTCGAGGTCACAGAGCAAGAAAAAGTCAAATTTATTAATTTTATTGACTTAGTTTGGATTCTCTCAAAATTAAACCCAGCATCAAAGTTTTGGGTGCAAGTAGTTTTTTGAGACGGTGACCCCAGGACGAACTGTAAGGAAGCCTGGAGGAGAGACTGGAAAGGAAGGAGAGTCAGAAAAGGCTGCATTAGGAACGGGTCACTGCTGTGGGAAACCGAGGCTCAAGCCCCCTGAAGACTGCTGGGAAACTGTAGAGCACATCTCAGAACTTCCCACTGATGGTCCAGGAAGCGGGGTATTTCTCCAACAACAACATCCCTCATTGGTCAAGGATTGCTCCTGAAGTTTTAACTTCCCCACACTTCGGTCCTGACCCACTTGTGGAATGAAACACTCAGCTGTCCAGAAAATGCCCCAAAGCAGAGACACAGGAAGTGTTTCAGCCTGAAAGGGAACTGACCGTGGGTGACCTCCAGGGTAGCCTGAGGGAATATTGACAGAAAAATAAGAATGTCTGCCACGCATATGCAGGTGTCATCAGAGAGCAAAACCCACTGCTGCCCTGATGTTATTCTACCCCTAGCCCAATTAGCTCTAATTTGAACCTCAAATTATACAGAATTCCTGGACCCACCTTTCCCCACATCCCACAGTCCAGTTCGTCTTCCCCAGGGGTTTATTTTCATTTGCCCAGCTTGACTCACTCATTTCTTCAGCAAATATTTGTCAAGTCTCTTATTTGCGTCTGGTCCAGGGATAGGAACACAATGATGACTAAAGCAGTGCTGTCCTCAGGAACTCTGCTCACAGGTTTGTAGGAGAGACATGAGGAGACCAACAGTTTGGGGGAGGCTGCAATGGAAATGGGTAAAGAAGGAAGCAACTGTAAACATTTGTCAAAACCCATTGACTAGCACATTAAAAATGGGAGAGTAAATTACAAAATTGTAAAAATTGATTGTAAATTATACTTCAATAAAACTGACAAATACTTAAGTTACCAAAAGGTTAGGGGGGAAGATAAGGAATTAAACCTTAGCACCACTATTCTAATGTAACACTTTATACCCCAGTATACATAGAACGCTGTTATAACACTACTCTGAGGCTAAAAACTAGATGCTGAGCTAGAAAAAAGTTTCTAAAACTTTAGCATGTGTCTGCATCACTTCACGGAAGGCATGGGAAAACACAGATGGTAGAGCCTGCTCCCAGAGTTTCTGATTCAGTAGGTTAGGGGTGAAGTTGAGAATTCGCATTCCTGACAGATTCCCTGAAACCTGTCAGAGTGACGCTGCTGATCACTTTGAGAACCACCACTCTGGAAAGAACATGTTGCTAAGGAAATGCATTCCAGCCACAGTATGAGATAGACTGTAGAAGGCAACATGTGCACATACATTTTAAGAGAATGCTTCATTTATTGAGAAAATAACCCTGCTGCATAAGAAGGCTGCCGGGTTGCTAGTCTGCTTCTTGATATGGGTGATGGTTACATGGCTGTTCCCTCTATGAAATTTCACTGAGATACACACTTAGGATTTATGCACATTTCAGTATCTGCCAAACTGAATAAAAGATTTACTTTTAAAAAAAATAGAAAATAAGGAGTATGTGGTCCATTTTCATCCAAGCATCACCCCCTGGTTGACGGCTTTGGGAGACATAGGTTTGTATGTTTATTTAGGGGCTCTGGTGGAAGAAGAAATCAACTTTCATGAACTTTCGCTAAAGAAGTTTAGCCCCATGTCCTTGCCTCAAACACACCCATGTGATCCAAGAAGACGTGATGTTCTTGATGCTTGGCAGTCAAAGGGGAAACAGAACATTAGCTAGCTACATTTTCTTCAGACTCTCAGAGTAGTAGGTGGAGACTGGTGTTCGCTAATGTAAAGATGCAGCCCGTAGGAACGTTCACATGCATCTCGACATTAAAAGGCAATCACAAGCAAAGCTCTGTGCAGCCACAGAGCCATTTTTGGAGACTTGCACTGAATGTCTTCCTTTCCCATTACTTTCAAGAGGATTTTGCCATCAGAGCATGTCCAAAAACCGGAGAATCGCAATGGTCACAAATACTGTTGGCCTGAAGGATTCTTGGCACAAAGTTGCCCTAGGGATTAGTACGTTGAAGGACACATGAGTCAGTGTGCAAGGCTGTTTGTTGCCAGGAAAGGAAAATTGGGTCCCAATGGCACCTGTAAATTCCCAGACACTGTGTGGCATCAGGCAGAACTATCCGTCTTCTGCTTGCTACGCAATCGTTATAGTCATGAGATGCCATTATTTTTCTCTCTCGGCATTGAACAGCAGTTCCACCGAGGTTATCATAATGGTACTGAGCACTTGTACGTACACCTGTACAGTGCAGAGCATGGCAAATGCTCTTGATGTGGTGTGTTATATTGACCAGAATCTGAGCCCAGCTCCTCCACTGCTTCCTGTTAGAGCTGTTTGGTCATTAGAGTGATGTGCTTTGATCACCCCCTGGTGTTGGGCCTGTGGAATAACAATAAGCTCTGACCTTGCTGTCTCTCTAGAGAAGCACTCTGCTTTAAGCCATCCTACTATCTGAAATTGCAAATCGGCCCATTGAGTGGCATGTATAAATCCACATGGCTAAAAGCATTGACAGAATTCACAATTGCAAGTTTTAGAAATGGAATCCATTTTTCTGCGAAAAGCATCCAAATTAATAAAACCAGCTATGAACTAGCAGATAATAAACTCTGCATCGCCGATAACAAAGCCTGTTGGTTGCAAATGCAACACCCTGCTATTTTATAGCCCCTCTAATGGATAAAGTTAGTACTTTCTTTCAAACATTGTGTGCAGAGACCAATTCAGGGATTTAAGTCACTCATGCCACAAAGCTATTTTCTATTCTTACTTGCTTAAAACTGCACAAGAGAATAATTGGTGTTTCTTTCCTCTTGTGATTAAACATAACCCTGCTAGAAATTAATAAGTGTGCAGATACCTCATTCATATTCAGGAGGCAGGTGCAGCAGAGCAACTCCTGCCACTATGACCACATTCTCAGTAAGTCAGCCTAATATCAAATATGTATCACTGGAGTGGTTTACATGAAGCATCTGGCCAGAACTGTGAATGCTAACCAGTAACAGTCACTGAAAAGGCAAAAAGGACTTAAGTTTGTCATTCTCAGATCAGCAAACAAAGAAACCAGGCAATGAAACAGTGCTAAAAGATTCCAAAAGACTTTTGGTGAAGAAACTCTTCATGTTTTTTTATTCAAGGACAGAATAAAATTATTTGAGAGTTTTACACATCCATTTACTCAACAATATTTCTTAAATACTTATAGTATGCTGAGCACAGTGCTGGGGACTGGCATGCAGAGGAACAAGTTAACACAAGGTTTCTTCCTGCCTAGCAGTTATATTTAATCTGGATAAATGAGCAAAGTACATAAGAAACCTGGTTCTTTAAATTATTATTTTTTTTTAGTTTTCAAAGATCCTTTGGAGATTTGATTGACCCAATCATGGGAACAGACTGAGTGAGTCTGGATCCAGGAGGAGTGGATGGGGAGGTAAGAGTTGGATGAGATTATAATCTAGATGTGAAGGAGGGCGTAATCAAATGTGCCAAATGCTGCTGAGAGTTTCAAGGAAGACATAATTCACATTGGATTGACAATGCGTTGGTCATTCAGGGAAAGGTGAAGCCAACAATTTTGACATGTTTGGGAACTAAAAAAAAAAAAAATACATGCAGCAATAAGTAAAGGAAAAAGTGAATAAAGTAGTATGAACAGAGAAATTAGTTTGAAGAAGAGAAATGTTGTAGTATGTTTGCATGCTGGGAAAGTAACACAGAAGACAGTGGATAAATACAGAGCACTTACGGTGAGCTCTCTGTCTCCATTGATGGAAAAGGGTGAACACGTGAGTGAATGAAGCCCACAGATTCCCCTCCTCTCCTACAAAACCTGTGGAAGAGCTGCCCATCAGTCACAGTCCGGTCCAACAAAGCTTGAACTCTGTAGCATCTCGCCTTCTCCCACCGCCACCAGGAACTAAGCAGGAAGCGCCTGTATTTAGGACCACGCCCACATTTTTCTGTGCCTGTTGCAGTGTCAGCCTCCAATCAAAGACTGATGAGTGGGATAGGGGAGCATCAGGGTCTCTTTAAAACCTCATGAACTGCTATTGCCAGGCAATTCACACTTTCAACATGAACCCCCTTCTCTCCTCACAGACAGAAGCCCACAGAGCAGCCTGGACAGACTAGTTCTCTCATTCTGACTGATTTTCTATAAGAAATCCTCATGGAGAATTTATGATAAATGAAAATCTCTACCTCATCACACATTCAATCATTCATGTATACTTCTCTCCATTCATATGATATGAGGAAAATAAAAGTTAGTTAAGAAACCAAAACAGATTTCTTTATGAAGGAAAAGCGAACTGTCTTTGTTTAGGAAAATGCAGTAGGTGGATGGGGAAGAGAAAATAGTCCTCGATAGGCCAGGATTTAGACACAAGAAATGATGCATTGCTTTGCACAGTGAAGGGCAGATTTTGATTTCTGCCTGTCATCCTCACATGGAGGAAAGAAACAATTCAGTAGTCTCCCCTTATCTGTAGTTTTCCTTTCTGCAGTTTCAGATACCCACAGTCACCATGGTCTGAAAATACTAAATTTCCTCAACCATTCACATCTGCTGCTCCTGACAGTTCAACCATCCATATTCTCATATCTTGATGATCTAGGATCACCTGTGGCAGGTGACCTTCCTTCTGACGTGTTGGCAGTCAATAGTAGTCTAACACTAGGTCATAATGGCAACATCATTCACCTCACTTCACCTCATTACGTAGGCATGTAACAGCTCACATCACCACAAGAAGAAATGGTGAGCACAGCATAATAAGATATTCTCTCTCTCTCTCTCTCTCTCTCTCTCTCTCTCTCTCTCTCTCTCTCTCTCTCCTCTTTTTGTAAGTAGCACGTTAATAAGCAAAGGAACTTATGAGACTTGTCATGGGCAGCTGCAAGACAAGTACTTTTGCACTTCTGCCTGGCAAATGATCAAAGTTTATGGGGAAATTCTGAGTTCAGTCACATATCCTGGAGGCCTAAAATACCCAATCCAGATAGTCTCATCTTCACACTTTTATCTCAAGACTATATATCCTTGGAGCAGCTCTGAGAGCAGGGAAGGGAAGCAGAGCGTTCTAAAGCACAGGGGAAGAGGGGAGGAGGAGAGGAGGGGAGGGAGGAAGGAAAGAGGAGAGGAGGAGAGAAGGGGAGGAGGGGAGGAGCCTCCTATTGCCCAGGACATAGTAATACATTTTGAAGGATATAGAAATTGCACATTCACATAAATTTTTATTGCAGTACCTATATTTTTCTATTTATTATTAGTTACTGTTGTTCGTCTCTCACTGTGTCTAATTTATAAATTAAACTTTATCATAGGTAGGTATAGGAAAAAAACATTGTATGTTTGGGTGTGTACTATTCATAGTTTCAGGCATCTACTAGGGGTACTGGAATGTATACCCTTAGGCCAGGTGGGAATACTGTATTTACTGGTAGAGTGCAGTAGGGAGAGCCAAAGAGTATTGTCTCAGCTCTGTGTGGAGGATCCACTGGTTCAGGAATGGCCAAAAAACTTTTAAGAACACCACCCCTACAAACACAGATATCCCTTCATGGTCCCAAACCTTCTATGAATCTTTCTATGCTCATAGTCTTGGGTTGGTGATATTTGGGGAAGTGGATTGACTGTGCACAAAGGAGCAAAGGCCAGACACAGGGGGTCATCAGCCTTCCCAGAGGATCAGCCTTCCTGTGCTGGATCTTCAAAGATGAAGTGCCTTAAAAACACAGAAAGCCAGGAGGAAGGAAAAATGGTGGCCGAATAGGTAGCCATGTTGTGCACCTCATCCTGGGGCCAGACTGAAAATACAACTAAATCTGAGAAAATCCACCCAGAATTAACAAATCAGGCACAGCTGAGGAGACAACTTACAACAAGGAAAGGCAGAAAACATCTGGAGTCTGGTAGGAATGGGCATGTGGGATTGTGAGGGGCAGCGGGCCAGCAGGCCGAGAGGGAGAAAAGAAAGCTGGGTTGCACCAAAGCCACATCCCTTGGTAGTAGACATAACATCGAAGTGTGAAAACGAAAAGCCACAAGGCTGCTGGCAGCCAGGGAGTCTGGACCCAAGACCACAGGCATGAAAGTCTCTTATCTACCTACTTCATAGACATTTGGTTAAAGTATAAAATGTTTGAACCTGGCTATAAAGCAAGTCATGTTCCTGGGCTGAAGAAACTCCAAGAAGGCTAGTTGCTAGGGAGAGGAGTCTGGGTGTTGCTACAGGATGTCATTACCTTGTGCCCACAGCCACTGTTTCCGGGCGGGGCTGGGCTGTGGGCTGCATTTTGCACAATGGGGCAGCATCGGCTGCGATTTGGTGGACTGTTGCTCCAGGGTGGAGGTGGGGCCTGTGTCCTACTTTGGGGGAAGCTGAGTGTTGCTTTGTGGGCCCCAGGTCCGCAGTGCCATTTCTTTGTAAATGGCCAGTGCACGTCACGGCATCTCCTGCATTGTACGTCTGCCCTCTGGTGGTCAGTGTGCATCATAGCGACCTGTAGGATGGTCGGACACTTAGCATATTAGCCTTTTATATATATACTAGGGGCCCGGTGCACGAAATTCGTGCACTGGGTGTGTGTGGGCGGGGGAGTGTCCCGCAGCCCAGCCTGCCCCCTCTCACATACTGGGAGCCCTCAGGCGTTGACCCCCATCACCCTCCAATCGCAGGATCGGCCCCTTGCCCAGGCCTGACGCCTCTGGCCTAGGCATCCGGCCCGGGCAGCAGGGACCTGCAGTGGCAGCAGGGGGCGCCACGATCGCGCGGGCCCCGCCCCTGCCCCTGCAGGATGCCTCTGGCCTAGGCGTCCGGCCCAGGCAGCAGGGACCCACAGCTGCAGCGGCCCCACGATCGTGGGCTTCACTTTAGGCCCAGGCAAGGGGCCCCTAGCTCCTGGGACTGCCAGCTTCGACCATGCCCAGCTCCCATCTCTGGCTCCACCCCTACTTCCTGCTATCACTGGCCAGGGCGGAAAAGGCACCTGATTCTCCGATCATGGCTGGGGGGCAGGGCAAAGGCGGCCCCAGGGCCGCCTTTGCCCTGCCCCCCAGCTCTTAGCTCCCCGCTGGGTTTCTGATCACTGTCAGTGGCAGGGGGCTTCTTCCTGCTTTCCCTTTTGCCTCCCTGCATTGTTCCTACATATGCAAATTAATCGCCATCTTGTTGGCAGTTAACTGCCAATCTTAGCTGGCAGTTAATTTGCATATAGCCCTGATTAACCAATGAAAAGGGTATCGTTGTACGCCAATTACCATTTTTCTCTTTTATTATATAGGACTAGAGGCCCAGTGCACAAAAATTTGTGCACTCGGGGGTAGGGGGTCCCTTAATCTGGTCTGTGCCCTCTCGCAGTCTGGGACCCCTCAGGGGTGACCGCTTGCTGGCTTAGGCCTGCTCCCCGGCGGATTGGGCCTAGATGGCAATCAGACATCCCTCTGGCAGCCTGGCAGCCCTCAGGGGATGCCAACTTGCCAGCAGGGAGTAGACCTAAGCTGCAGTCGGACATCCTTAGCGCTGCTGAGGAGGCAAGAGAGGCTCCCACCGCCACCGCTGTACTGGCAGCCATCAGCCTGGCTTGTGGCTGAGCAGAGCTCCCTGCTGTGAGAGCGACTGACCACCAGAGGGCAGCTCCTGCATTGAGTTTCTGCCCCCTGGTGGTTAGTGTGTGTCATAGTGACCAGTCATTCCCAGTCTTTCTGCTGTTAAGGGTCAGTTTGCATATTACCCTTTTACTATATAAGATAGAGGCCTGGTGCATGGGTGCGGGCTGGCTGGTTTGCCCTGAAGGGTGATCTGGATCAAGGTGGGGGTCCCGCTTGGGTGCCTGACCAGCCTGGATGATGGGCTGATGGCTGTTTGAAGCTGGTCACACCCCCTTAAGGGTGGGGGTCCCCACTGGGGTGCCTGGCCAGTCTGGGTGAGGGGCTGAGGGCCGTTTTCAGGCTGGCGGGCGACTGAAGCTCCCAGCCTCTTTTTTTTTATTTATTCTGGGATTTATTTACCTTATATAGCTGTCACTGGAACTGAGAGCCGGCTCCAGCTCTGAGGCCATGGCTGGCTGAAAGCAGGTTTCTGGGTTTGTTTAGCTTCTATAATTGCAACATTGTTGCATCTGGAGCTCAGAGCTGGGCTTCGGCAGGTGGGGAACCTTGGCTTCCTCCGTAACTGGAGCAAGCAAGCCTCATGTTCACTTCAGCTGCATGGCTTCCAGCCGCCATCTTGGTTGGCAGTTAATTTGCATATCTCGCTGATTAGCCAATGGGAAGGGTAGCGAAGTTATGGTTAATTACCATGTTTCTCTATTATTAGATAGGATATAGATAATAGAAATGGGAAAATGACTATTGATGCAAGTTCCTCAGCCAGGGACTTGATACCTCTGGTTGCAGGAAACTGGAAAAACACATGGATAACAGCAGGTAAATGGGACATGCTTTATTATGAACCAAGCAGCCAAAAAATGGCTGGTCGGTGTCAATTTATATATATGCTTAAACAAAAGAGGCCTCAGGCCAATTGGGACGCTGGGTCTACATTAACATAAACAGGTTATATAAGGGTGTGCTTACTCAGTATGTACAGTGCTACTGCTGAGTCATTGCCCTCAGGCACACGTAGGGCAAAGGGGTCTTTCAACTAATAATACCGCTGTGTCCTTGCCTGCACGCATGTGCATGCGTATGGCGAGTAGGCCTTGAACCTCTGGCGTACTCTAGTCATTCCCCCACAGTGACTATTACCTACCTTTCTATCTTTATCACCTGCCGCTCTATTTACCAAACCAGAATTCTTTAAAACAGAGACAAACAAAACACAACTTATGAATATTCTCTTACAGTGGTCAGCAAACTGTGGTTAGGCAAACCGCAGCTCGCAAGCCACATGCAGCTCTTTGGCCCCTTGAGTGTGGCTCTTCCACAAAATACCGACTTCTGCTCATGGGCCATGAAGTTTCAATCGCACTGTACGTGCATGCCCACACGTGGTATTTTGTGGAAGAGCCACACTCAAGGGGCCAAAGAGCCTCATGTGGCTTGCGAGCCGCGGTTGGCCGACCATGGTCTTGGCAGAATAAGCACTCTTCTAAGGTGGTTTTAGCAGGGTATAAATAATAAGTGCACTCCAGCTGTCCTCACTCGATTTCACCAATTTTTTCCTAAGCACAACTGAGGATGAGAATGTGTTGATGAGAAAAACTTCTAAAATATAAAAACCAGGTTTTGATGTGAACTGCAGCCATCTATAGGGCCATGTAATACCATGAAGGGATTGAATGGTCACGAGTTACACAGTCTGATTTAGTTGGAATGTGTTTCTGCGGGGAGACACTTATCAGGGGCCTCCTTACTCACACAGAAAGTGATAGGACCAGCTCTTCCTCTACGTTATTTAAGAAAAGAAATATCTGTTGTTTTTCAGGTGGAATGAGGCACTGTCACTATTTATTGCACTTATTTTCTTTACTATTAGATCTAAATTTCTAGCTAATTTCTGACAATTGAAATTTTCTATTCTTATGAATCCTGATAATGTTGGAGGGTGAATTAGCATACTGTATTTACAGGTAAACACAATCAGGGGTTGAGGGGGAAGGGAGGGTCTCTCCATTTAGAAAACATCAGCACCAGTTTTTAGCTGTAACTCTTCTTCTGGCTCAATAGGTCCAGAAGCTCACTGGCTCCAGCCAATCAGGGCCTCAACTCCTACCAATTCCATTCCCTCACCTTACTCCAACAGCCTGTTGGGTCTTTAAGCTGCTGTGAAGTCAGGGTTGGGCCTGATAGTTGGATAGAGAGTGGGAAATATCATTTCTTTTCTTTCAGGTTCTGTTTCTTTCTACTTTTCTGCTTCCATCTCCTTAAAGAGACAAGGAATTGCCTGCTTCTTGGCTGTGGGAAAGCCCAGCAACATGAATAAGGCAGCTAGATGGCGACCCCTTTCCTTTCCTCTCACTGATAATCAGAAAATATACCCAAGAAATCAAAACCTGGGCAATAAACTCATTCCTTTCTTTCACTATGAAAAAGGAAACACTTCGGGCTGATGAAATGCCAGAAGCTACCCTTCAGATGAAGCTCATTTCTCCTCTCCCTCCCTTCCTTTACTTGGCTTGTGGTTTCTAGGAAAATCTGGAGCTGGAGAAGCTCTCAAAGAACTTCAGCTGAGATCCTGGGATGAGAGCATTGACCCTGCATTTGTCGGGAGAGACACTTCTATTTACTCTGTGGATTTAGTGTCCTTTGCAACAGGAGGCTGCAAGAAGGGTCTTCTTGGGTTGACTCAGCTTCAGTTCTAACTTCAGCATAATCTCTCCTTGGAACTAGCCTCCCGATGCTTGACAGGAGGGGTTATGGGCTACTTTCTTCCCTATTCTGACTGGAGAGATCCCATATCAGAAGAAAACTATTTATTGTCTTCCAGGTCCCTACACTAGGCTACCTTCTTCCCCAAAGCCACCAAATTCCCTTTCTGGAACGACTCAGCATGTTTAATGTATTTGTAAGGAGGACACTTTGCCTTGTCTGAGATTTATTTGTTACAAAACAGATTTTCAGGGTACAAGGGCCAAGGTTTAAGTTAACTTTTCTGTTTTTTGTTGTTTTTTGTGTGTGTGTTTGTTGTTGTTTGGTAGTTTGTTTTGTTCTTGATAGTCAACTTCTTTTTTGCGTCTTGAAATCAGGGAGACACAGTGCATTCACTCAAGCTCTGATTCTATTTGTCTTTCTAGGATTTGAGAGGGAGCCCCAAGGCTAGGGCATGATTTCACTGGGGAATTGAATATAGTATCCCCTAAGTCACCATGTCCCTGCTTTTCAGCTCTCCCTCCCTCTTCATTTACCTGCTGAGCTCACAACTTGATGGTGATTTTGTCCTCTCAGAAAAGCATGTGCTGTCCCTCTTATTATATACTTTCTGGGCTCCTGGATGTTCCAATTTTTGAGATCACCCCCCCCCCCCAATAAAAAGAAGGAGTTAATAAATGAAGTTAGCTATTTCAAATCAAAGGAACCACTTTACAATTTAGCTACACCAAAGCTCAGCTTTATGGATGAGCACCCTGTGAAACCCCACAGTCTCTGTGGGTAGTTCAGTGCTCTGTCTTAAAATTCCTAATATTTGAACAGGAAGCCTTCATTTTCATTTGCACTGGACGCTGTAAATTATGTAGCCAGTTCTAAATTGCTTGTCAAAACAAGAGATGTAACATTAATAACCCTGACCCCACAAGAGCCACATTGTGAACTCTTTTTTATTTAAGTGTTATTTGATTTTTTATTTTCATTGATTTCAGAGAGGAAAGGAGAGAGAGAGAGAGAGAGAGAGAGAGAGAGAGAGAGAGAGAGAGAGAGAAACATCAATGATGAGAATCACTGATTGGCTGCCTCCTGCATGCCCCCACTAGGGATTGAGCCTGCAACCTGGGCATGTGCCCTTGAACTGAATGGAACACAGAATCCTTCAGTCCACAGGCCGATGCTCTATCAACTGAATCAAACTGGCTAGGGCCACAATGTGGACTTTTACCTGCTGTAACAGGATGGAATCCATTTCCAAACAGTGACTAGGCAGGCGACTCAGTACACGTCTTAGGTGATCACTGTGTACTAGTAAGTCATATAAACGTCTGACTGCTATGCTCTACACCTGAAACTAATATATTGCATGTCAACTGTAATTGAAAATTTTTTTTAAATGTTAAATGGTGGAGCACATAGGTGGGTCCTGGCTTAGGAGATGGAGGGAATATGTTAGAACGTAGACATACAACAGTTGGGAGGAAGGGGTAGTTATCAGAGACCTTTCCTGAGTTCCTAACTTAAATATGTGTCTCCCAGACTGAAATATGTTGAAAGTACATCTATCCATTCACCTGCTTTCTTATAAAGACAGATCTACCTCCTGCCTCTGCTGTGAGTGTTCCACAAACTAGAGCTATTATGCTTACCTCATGGGGTTTTGTGAAGCTGATTTAGATAATAAAATAATAGCCAAATATAAATAATAAAACCAAGATATGCTTCCACTTCTAGAGTCAGTGTGCTTTGCTAAGCATTTAAATGCATCCTGCCGTTTAATCCTCACTACAACCAAAAAGTAGGCCTAATCACATGTGAATATTACTACTGAGAAAAATGAGGCTCAGAGAGGTTAATCCAGTCTATGTAAATAGATAGAGGTAGTAGACCTGAAATGCAAGCTGCGCCTCTGCCTTCAAACTCATGTTCTTAACCACTGTAATATGATGATTAACTTTAAATCACTATCATATTTATATGTAGATCTTATAGCTACTGCTGGGAGGGGACAGAAATCCTACTATGTTAATCACCCCTAGAAAAAAAATGAGATTGGACTGAGCAATCAAACATGGCAGGAGCTTCTTGCAGAAAAGTGTCATTATGCTGTTGTGGAGGGTGCGGACAGACTCCCCCAGGAGGTGTCTGCACAAACAGCCCTGTAGCAGCCAGGAAAGAGGAAGGAATGGTGGCATGGCATTCAATTAACTCTTGCCTGGGTTGCAGGCTCACATTGCTAATCTTGTCACAACACTCCCCCAACAATGTCCATGCCTCACCTGATGGTGAGACTTTCCTTGTCAGCCATAACAATGGTGATAGCTTCAGTGTTCAAATGCCCTGTGTCCTGGGGCCTATCCTCCTGGAATCTCACTGTGACTTCAAACTACTGCCTCCCACAATCCTTCACCCTCACACCCCTTTTCAAGATCAGCCAATGATATCCATCCTCATTCTTGTTCCAAGACCCCTGTTGAGCCCCACATGCACTCAGTACCTTGTTGGCTCAGTCTTTCTCTCCATCTTCTTATATAACATCAGTCTTCAACTGGATGAGCTCAGTGATACCCAAATTCCTGCTTATAAACTGTAAATGTATGAGGTGCATAAGACTTATCCAGGAAAGCTGTTAAAACTAAAAAATCTTTGATCTACCCAAAACACCCTGAAAATATCTCCTGGTATAGAAATATAAAAGGGGTTTCCCAGATAATTCTGATTCACAGACAGGTTTGGGAGCTAGTGGGCTAGACTAAGGTCTTCCTGGCATGGAGCAAGACCTTACTTACCTTCCTATCTTTGAGGGCACAGCACAATTATTTGTGCAGCAGGAACTCTTCAAATTTGTATTGTATTCCGCTGAGATAAGTAAAAGAATAATGATACCAGAGGAACCGTAGGCTTACAATTCACTAGTTTTATTTTTGCCCTTCTCTCTTAAGAAACCTTGTACCATGACCATAGCCTGTATCTTTTCATCCCTTGGGAATATTCTACCTTGAAATTCTTCAATAACAAAATTCTACTTATTAGATCTCTCTCCCTAGCTCCGCTCAACAGTCATTTTTGAGGCCCTTAAACTGTAGTTGGTTTAGACTTACTCATTCCGTATCTAATCCTGATCTGTGCATGGAGTTAGCTCTGTTGTGCTGGACCCAAGATTCTGCATGCTTGAAGACAGGCCCATGGAGTTGAACGTGTTTCAAAAAAGAAACATGGCAGATCATGTGATATTTATCTTTCTCTGACTGGCTTATTTCGCTTAGCATAATGCCCTCCAGTTCCATCCATGCTGTTGCAAATGGTAAGAATGCCTTCTTTTTTCTCACTCATTTGTGGAATATAATAAACAACATAAACTGATGAACAAAAATAGATCCAGAGACAGAGAAGCATCCATCAGCTCGTCAAGCCTCAGAGGGAAGGTAGTGGAGGGTGGGGGTAAGGGTGAGAGATCAACCAAAGGACTTGTATGCATGCATATAAGCCTAACCAATGGACACAGACACCAGGAGGGTGAGGGCATGAGTGGGGGGTGGGGGGCAATGAGGGGATATGAACACATTTGTAATACCTTAATCAATAAAGAAAAAAAAGTAAACAGAAAAAAAAAGAAACATGGCAGATATACCTGAGATCAATATAAAATAAAGAAAGTAAACTGTAATTGAAAAACTAAAATTTTAATAAAAATATACATGGCAAATACCAACCACTAATAAAGCAGGCTTTCCAATTCATATGTCCTATTTCCAATTCATGGGTCCTATTTGTATGTAATACCTGCCTCATCTTCCCCTTTTGGTAAATAAAACTTGTTCTAGATCTGTGCCGACCCTTATGGGTATTTTTGCCTCATGTCCCTGAGCCAGTCTATGCCACAGATTTAGTTTATAGAAATAATAGAATTATTTCTGAAGGCAAACATAAGCCCAGTGTATAGAAATTATAAAAAATAATATTTTAATTTAGAATAGGTTAAAACTTTATACCAACTGTATCTATTCAACCATGAAATGGACTATAGCAAGGAACAGCATTTTTATGCACAATGGACAGTTTTAAAACTTAATAAATTGAGCCCTAAGCAGTTTTATCAGTGGTTAGCACATTGATCTGTGGACTAAAGGGTCCCAGGTTCGATTCCTGTTAAGGGCACATAAATTGGTTGCAACCTCGGTTGCAGGCTCGATTCCCAGCCCCAGTTGGGGTACCTATGAGGTGTATCTCTCACATCCATGTTTCTCTCCCTCTGTCTCTTACCCCTCTCTTCCACTCTTTAAAAATCAATATCCTCAGGTAAGGATTAACAAACAAACAAATAAATAAATAAATCACTATTAATCAAAATTAAAGTTTTCAGCTGTATTGTTTACTATAGGAGGATTAAAAGTACATATATGCTCGTTCATGTGCATGCATATACGGTGTATGTATACCTCTTACCATTTAGATATCTATTTTGTTAATAGAAGACATAAGTGAAAAAATTAGCAATGCTTTTTAGCCATTAAATGTTAATATCTGAAGACATCTAGTTCAATTTGCTAAGCAGATCTGTAATTCTTCTCTTTCAGCTTTACAACCCAGAAATGTAATCATTAAGGAAGATGGGACCCCTAGCTCCTGGTCTTCTCATCCTAACTTCATAGGATAAGTACTAAGTAGCAAACACGGATAGCCTAATCACATTGACCAGTAATTTCCTCCAGTAATTTTATGCTAGGTGACCCTGCTTAAAAACACTCTCACCTTTGGAGTGGAGTTGAGCTCACTCTTTCACCTCTATTGCAACAGTCTTGATCTCTATTGCAAAAGTCTTCCTTGTCTAATTTCATCCAGTACAAACTTTTCTTTCTGGAAAAAAAATATATTAACTACCACCTCCTGTGGTTATGAAGTACTGGATCATAACAAGGAAATTAGTCACTAATTTAGCCTTCAGCTTCCCAGAAAAGTTTTCTTCCTGTCCTGAGCCATACTGTGCTACCAGGGCTGTTTGTAGTCCCTGCAGGTCGCCTGTCTGTCCCTTCATTGGTTCTTGCCCTCCATTGTGGAATCCAGTCTTGGCGTGGCACCCATCTGCCCATTCAAATCCTACCTGCCTCTGAATTAAGAATTCTAGAAAGGCCCCTCTCTACATCTTAGTGATTGTCCCAGATGCTCATTTGCCCTCATCTGTGCACTTGCATGTACTGAAAGGCTGTGTTTGAAATTAGAGTTAGTCATATAACAACATTAGCATGGCTATCTCCCTTAAAGTAGAAGATGCATGCTGTAGAAGAGATTCTTTCACTAAGCAGGAGGCTGGCCTATGGTCAAGTTAGAATCATCCCCTATCTTAGGTGAGCATAGCACAATGCTTTGTGTTAGTTTTCATCATTGGAAATGTGTTATTTAACAGAAATGGAAATGTTTAAAAGATTATAGAGTTGAAGGTATGGTGTCACCATGAATACTAAGCTTATTGAGGGGGGATCACTTTTTAAGTTATATAAATGTCTAACCACTATGCTGTACACCTGAAACTAATATAATTTTGACCATCAACTATAATTTAAAAAAATTTTTTCAAAAATAAAGACCTGTAATTCTCCCCTTAAAAAAAAGAATATTTAATGGAGTTGAGATTGCTAGCTGATGGGTGTTAATTAACTTGATGGGGAAAATCCCTTCCCAACATAATATGTTTATCAAGTTATAACTTTATACATTTTAAATATCTGACATTTGGATTTCTCAATTATACTTGATAAAAATAAATACAAATCAAAACAACATCATGAGGAATAATATATAGCTGTATCTCCCATCTTGGGAACTCAGCCCCTTCCTCACTATCTACTCCTTTAAGTCTAGAAAACATGTATTTGAAGTGAGAAATCTGTCAACTCTTGGCTTTTCATAACACAACCAAATGGTTTGTGTGATTTCCCCATCTTCACCCTCAAATTAAGTTGAAATTGTTTGTAGCTACAAAGTAAATTTTCCATCAATATAGTTAATAGTTGCACAAATGGTGTTCTGATGGATGTTTGGAAAGGTTTTGCCCAAATGCTCATATCAACCAGCCTATGGTATATGAAAGGCATTCTACATTGCTCTTTGAATTAATCAGATGTTCTTTGAAAGCAAGACACATTAAACTTTAGCAATGGTCATCACTGGTGCTCTTTAAAATGGGATTGTTGATTGACACAAATGAAACTGGTCAATATGAATAGAAGAGTAATGAGAAACTTAGTGGACCAGTTCTCAGACAGGACTGAGTGAGGTGAACTGGGGGTGGTGAAATGGAATGAAAAGGTTTCATTAGAACCCAAGACTGATCAAAACACAGCCCTTGCCCTCAAGAAATTTAGCTTCCTGGAATGGTATAGTTCTCACTGTAACAGTAAACTGAATGTTATGATCTCCATAAACTAAATTTATCTTTGACCTTCTCTCTAATCAACTCACTCTAAAGATCATGAAGTCTCACCTAGAGGATGTTCTAACTAGTAACACCAACACACATACCTCACCCCCTACTCCAACACACACACACACACACAC
Organism: Myotis daubentonii; assembly: GCF_963259705.1. Taxonomy (NCBI): domain Eukaryota; kingdom Metazoa; phylum Chordata; class Mammalia; order Chiroptera; family Vespertilionidae; genus Myotis; species Myotis daubentonii. The sequence continues at coordinate 10,418,251 of NC_081848.1, read as the reverse complement.
ACACACACACACACACCCTTCTGAAGTTGCCCTAGGAGGAAGCTCTACTCCCTATTGCTTTGTATGCAATGATTTTACTGCAGCCATTTTTACTTTTTTTATTGATTTCAGAGAGTAAGGGAGAAGGAGATAGAAACATCAATGATGAGAGAGAATCATTGATTGGCTGTGTCCTGCATGCCCTACACTGGGGATTGAGCCTTCAAACCTGGTATGTGCCTTGACCTGGAATTGAACCGGGACCTCTTGGTTCATAGTTCAGTGCTCAACTACTGAGCCATGACCGCCAGGCCATTTTCATTTATTTCTGGTGATATCAGGACAGCTAGAACAATGAAAGCTCCTCTTGATCATAAGGTTTTAAAAGATTGTGGCTCCCAGATTTTACCTAATCCCTTATTTTATAACAAAGACACCTGAAGCCGTGAGAAGTTACATGGCTATCTCCTTATAGTCACACAGTTAGTTACTGTAAAAACCTGGCTTTGAAACCAGCTCCACCTACCAGGCCAGTGCTCTTTCTAATGGGTTACATTGGGAAAAAATCTGACTTGTTTTTGTCAAAGCAATGTACCCCTGCTTTCGGGAAAAGGCACAGATCGACAGCTACATTATTTTTCTAATAGCCAATGCAGTTTCTCATGAAAGTATATTCTTCTCTCTCAAAGTAAATTAAATGGCATAATATTCCCATAAGCTGGATTTAGTAACATATTCTCCATGATAAACAACATATTCTCCATGAGTCAAATCGGATTCACCTCCTCTGCAATGTGAAATTGAAGTTTATGTGCTATCTGTTGATGACGATTGACTATAAATGTAAGACCATTTAGTAAGCAAATAAACTACTCAGTTACGAGGTAACATAATACATAGCAATTTTTATAAATCTCTTTTCATCTTGCCTTTCCACTGGTTTGAAAGAATTAAAGAGGACATTGAGATGCATTAGGTAAATTGTGATATTAACAATGCCATTTATGTGATTGTCATGATTTGTAAAAATATGAAGAATAAAAACATACCTTGGGACTGAAAATATAAGTTCAAAAATGTGGTTTTCTAATAGAATTTTCTGTAGAATGAACATCTCAAGGATCAATTGTGGGAGGGCAGGAGGGGGGGGGGGAGTCTTGCCAGCCCCCTACCCACACTGAACAGATTTATTTATAATGTCTGCATTTTATGTTTGAATTCTATAGATTTAATTTAAGGAAAGGGTTCCAAAGCAGACAGGCAGGAATGAAGGGAGGGAGAAAAGAAGGAAGGGAAAGATTGAAAAGCTGTGTCATTGCCTTTGCTTATTTTGAGTAGAACTGCATACTATTTGTCAAACCTCAGCCCAATTCCCATCTTTATTTTATTATAACATAAATATTTTTAACTGATTTGGACAAGTACTACTAAAATACTAAACACTTATAAAGTGACCAGGATTAAAATAATATGCACTGATAAAGTATAACTAGACACATATTAATGAAATGGAATATAAATCAAGTCAAATTAAAAGATGATTTTCATAATTTTCATGGAATTGGGGATCCTTACTGTTGCATTAGATGATTCTCCAGTAAAACAGGACCTATGTGTATATTAAATATATATAAAATATCCTATTGGTATATAAAATACCATATTGGTATATATACATATAGAAAAATACATATAGACACATAAAGAGATACTTACTACAAGATTTATTATAAGAAATTAGCTCACACAATTATGTAGGATAACAAGTTCCAAGATCTGCAGGTGGCAAGCTGGCAGCCCAGTGACTTGAGAACTGGAAGAGCCAATGTTTTATTGAAGTTCAAAGGCAAGAAAAAACTGATGTCCCAGCTCAAAGCAGTCAGGCAGGAGGAATTCCCTTTTCTTGGAGGAAAGGTCAGTCTTTCTGTTCTACTTGGGTCTTCAACTGATTGGATGAGGCACACACACACCAGGAAAGGCAATCACCTTTACTGTCTATCCATTTCAATGTTAAACTCATAACAATATCTTCACAGAAACACCCAGAATAATGTTTGACCAAATATCTGGGCACCCCCGTGGCCTCATCAAGTTGATACATAAAATTAACAGCTGTCAAAATTCCAGGTTAAAATTTTAAAAGAAAACACAAAACAACTAATGTAGATGAATATTGCTCTTTCTTGGTATAGAGGAGGTCTTCTGAGTTTATGGAAAAATATAAAAGCCTATAAAAAATAAGGACATTTACTTACATAAATGTTTTACTATGGCAATAATTTGCATCTTTTGTTTTGCTTTATTTGTATTCAAACTTTTTTTAAAAACCAAGGAATTGGGGAGAAGGAAGAATGACATTTAGCTTCTAGGAATTATTTCTTCAACTTTTCTATGAAGCATAAGCCAACCAATTCCAATGCCTTGTTCCTGTTTTGTTTTGTTGTTATTGTTATTTAAAGACTGGATTGGGAAGGATTTACTTAAGGCGTCAAAAAATTATTCATACTGTTAGGTAAATAATCAACTCCTTAGTTAAGTTTATGGGAACAAAGAACAATATTGAATTTTCTAGAACTTTCCCTAAGCTATACTCATTTTTTTTTCATATTTGTTTTCTCCAGCAAATGGTATATAATTGTTTCCTATTATGCATGTAAATTTTAAGGTCATCATAAAGTCTCAAGTTATTTACAGGAAGTTAATTTATAAACAAGGTGTTATTTAGCAAGCAAATTGAGCCATAAAGTTGTAGGCAGTTGTAAATACAGACTTCCTTTGCTTGCTCCTAATGCTGAAACATAATTTGTTTAATATTTTGAATGAGGTGACTATTTTTGCAAACAAATGAGTGAGATTTTGGACTTGATCCATAGAAATTTATTTTATTGAGCATTTATAGGCAGTGATATAATCTCCAATGTGCTGTAGTGGTCATTTTAGTAGCCATGTAAATTAAACTGCCATCAAGATATGCAACAATGAAACCTAGATTTGAAGGGCATTCCTCTTCATTTTGGAAGCTATTACTTCATGAAGAAAGAAAACTTTTTTCTTTCCCCACTTTGTGGTATTTGATCAAATATCACTGTTGTACATTAGGGCTGCCCAGCTGTGCAGACTGTGGCATGAGTCACCTGGAATAAGTGGCACAGTAGCTTCGACCTATGCAGAGCTCTGCCTTCGTAACTGATTTTGGCAGACCTCTTCATAGAGAGTAAACTGTAAAACGTGGCAGGTTTAACCCAAATCTCTCTTCAGTGCATCTGAAGTAGGAAGGGACTGCTTTGTGGGATGCTGGACCACCTTTACCTGGCTTGTGAGAGCTGAATGTGCACAGTTCTTCCCAACTCTATATTCCATGACAACATGTTGGTAGCATGAAATAGACCATAAAGGAAATATTTACACCATAGAAATCTAAAAAATATATATCAAGGCTTAATTTTTTCCCCAGAAAGCTATTTGTTAGACACCACTGGGCTCTGCGATGGAGGAGTGGACAGGCTTTCTAGGTTCACAAGCTTTGTTTGAAAAGATAGGATTTAAACGCTGCTCTTACCTACTTAACAGAGGGACTCGCTAGAAAAATATGTAAGAGTCACTTTACTACCCTAAGCTTAATCAAGGGGCCAATCATAAGGAAAGGCAAAATACCTGAAGCATTCCAAAAGCCTTTATGAAAAACTGACAATCTCTGAAGGGAAGGAAACAAAATAGGTATAATCTTCTCAGTCCCTAGCATAGATACACCTTAGTTGTTTCACCAGAAAATACACTGTATTTATGAATCCCATCAATGAAATTTCAGATTTTCAATTTGCACCATATAATCCATATTGACTTTAGCTGTCCTCTATTCACCACTGTAATACTCCAGTGCATGCCCCAATTTCTACCCAAGGCATTGATGTATCATGAAGTTGCAAGAAAATCATCAAATGTAAGTAGAGAGCTTCAGAATTCACAAAAGTATCAAAAATAAACACTTTTCATTATATAATAAAAACTAGAAGTCTGGTGCACGTAATTCATGCACTTGGGGGGTCCCTCAGCCTGGCCTGCACCCTCTCATAGTCCTGGAAGGGAGCAGGCCTAAGCCATTAGTCAGACATCCTTAGCACTGCCACAGAGGCGGGAGAGGCTCCTACCACCGCCACTGTGCTTGCCAGCCATGAGCCCAGCTTCCGGCTGAGCAGCGCTCCCCCTATGGGAGAGCACTGACCACCAGGGGCAGCTCCTGCATTGAGCATCTGCCCCCTGGTGGTCAGTTCACATCATGGCAACTGGTTGCTCTGCCATTTGGTCAATTTGCATATTAGCTTTTTATTATATAGGATAAAGCCCTGGCTGGGTGGCTCAGTTGGTTAGAGCATCATCCTGAACACCATAAGGTTGTGGGTTTTATTCTCAGTCAGGGCACATACCTAGGTTTTGGGTTTGATCCCTATTGGGATGCATAAAGGAGGCAACCGATTTCTCTCTCTCTCTCTCTCTCTCTCTCTCTCTCTCTCTCTCTCTCTCCCTCTCTCTCTCCCTCTCTAAAAATCTAAAAATCAATAAACATATCCTTGGGTAAGGATAAAAACTTTTTAAAAATAGAAACACATATTGTCTGTAATATGCTTTTAGATGTTTTAGCATGAATTATATGCTATATACATAATCTGTGTGTTTAACTTTAATACTCACATAGAAATGAATAGTTAATAGCTAAAGTATTCTAATCTGAAGTCCACACTTGAGGCTTGGTTAGTTAGCATTTGAAAAACCCCAACCCAATATGCAGCATTATTTACAATAGCCAAGATATTGAAGCAACCAAAGTGTCCATTGTAGAGAAATGAATAAAGGAAACATGATACATATATACAATGGAATATTACTCAACCATGAAAAGAATAAAATCTTAAGATTTGTTACATGAATGGACTTAGAGATTATTATGCTAAGTAAAATAAGTCAGAGAAATAATACTATATGATTTTATTTATATATAGAATCTAAAAAACAAAGGAATAAACCAAACAAACAAACTCATAGATACAGAGTACAAACTGATGTTTGACAGAGAGGAGGGTGTTGGGAGGCTGGGTGAAAAGGTAAAAGGAGTAAAAGTACAAGTTGGCAGTTACAAAACAATCATGGGGATATAAAGTACAGCATAGATAATATAGTCAGTAATCTATATATATAAAAGCCTAAGTGACTATTATGACCAGACAACTGGCCAGTAGCTATGTTGCGCACTGACCACCAGGAAACAGCTCAATGCAGGAGCTGCCCCCTGGTGGTCACTGCACTCCCACAGCTAACCTCCTACAGCTGGCCAACTCCCACAGTCCCTACCCCGATCTGGACTGGGTGAGACGGCCCCAATCAGCCCTGATCACCGGTCAGGCCAAGTGACCCCACCCATGCACAAATTTGTGAACCAGGCCTCTAGTATTGTAATACTATGTATGCTGTTAGATGGGTACTAGACTTGTGAGATGAATGCTTTGTAAGTTACATGAACATCTAATCACTGCTGTACAACTAAAACTAATATAATATTGAGTGTCAAACTGTAATCTACACTAATAAAAGAGAAACATGCAAATTAGTATCACTCCGCTACTCCCACCAGCCAATCGGATGAGTATGCAAATTAACCCAACAAAGATGATGGTTAATTTGCATAAGCAGGCTCAGAGCAAAGACTAAAGACTGAAGACAGAAGGCTGAAGACTGAAGACTGAAGAGGCTTGGCTTCTCCACTGCAGCTGGACCAAAGGCCTGGGTCCCGGGTGCCAAAAGAAAACCGGTGCCAGCAGCCAGGGGAAGGAAGGCCAATTGCGTGAATCTTCGTGCAACGGGCTTCTAGTCTATACTAATAAAAGGGCAATATGCTAATCAGACTGGATAGACATTCCAGACGTCCTTCCTGACAAAGCCGGGGTGTGGCCAGCCTGTAAACTGCCTGCAGCCCCATGCCCAGGCCAGCCCCACCCCCCAGTGGGAACCCCCACCCCAATAAGGGCACGGAGGGCCTGCAAACTGCATGAGGCCCCTCGCCCAGGCCAGCCCCACCTCCCAGCAGGGACCCCCACCCAGATTGGAGGCATGGCCGGCCTGCAAACCCCAGGCTGGCCCCACCTCCAGCAGGAACCCCCATCCTAATCAAGGGTGGGGCCAGCCTGCAAACCCCACAGCCCCTTGCCCCGGCCAGCCCCACCCCCCAGCAGGGAACCCCTACTCCAATCCGGGGCCCCCTTCAGGGCAGGCCAGCTGGCCCCCACCCAAGCACCAGGCCTCTATCCTATATAATAAAAGGGTAATATGTAAATTGACCCTAATGGCAGAATGACCAGAATGACCGCTGGACCAGTCACTTTGAGGCACACTGACCACCTCTTGGTTCCTTTCCCTGGCTGGCAGGCTCTGATCACCTGATGGGCACCTGCAGTGGGAGCGGGGCCCGTGAGCGGTCGGAAAAGCTGACCTCTCGGTCCCTTCCCCTGGCAATCAGGCACTGATCACCCGATGGAGAACGGGGAAACAGGGCTGGGTGGCAGCGGGAGGTGGGGCCAGCTGAGGGCAGCTGGGGAAGATAGCCCTGATCACAGGCCAGGCCTCAGGACCGTACCCGCGCATGAATTTTGTGTGCCAGGCCTCTAGTTAAAAATTATAAAAAGAAAATCCCAATCCACATTCTGGAAGAAGCTACTCTAAGAACTTCCAATCATCTAATCAATGCTAGAGTGATTGTTAATTAACATAAGGGAAGTTAAAAGTAATTTTCATTGGAGAAATGAATAGTGTTAACAATATGATTGGTTGAAAAAAGTATAGGCTCCTCCATCATTTTATGAAAAAGTAAAAGACTACAGCAAGCCCAGAACCTAATTCTTTTATGTTCAGACCATAAGTCTAGAACCCCATGTGGTCTGGTGTCTCTCACTCAAAGAGAGAACTGTGCCTCTGAATCCCAATATAAGACTAGATGAGGCTGCCATAAGAATATCCCATTTGCCTTGCAATTCTATTCCACGGGAAAACCATACTCTTTTTTCTCCCGGTCACCCAACCTACCCTACATTTAGCAAACTTCCCTATAATTAGGTGAAGCCATGTCAGTTACTTCTGCCCAAAGCCATATGGGCAGAACCACTAGGTGGGAGAAGGCTCAGTCTTTGTATGACTGAATGGAGAAAATCTACCACCTCCAAAGACCTGTGAACTGAATGAGATATAAACAATATTACATTTAGCCACAGGAGCTTGAAAATTACATTATATTACAGCAATTAGCTTACTTGCACTAATGCTGTGAGTAACTGCATTATTCAATATTGAAAAAGAAAGATTGGGGGAAAAACAACAAATGCAATTCATGTCTGCAATAAGGATACAAATATTTTCCTACTCTAAGTGTCTAGACTCAATGCCTTAGGAAAGAAAGAGCATTTAGTATTGAATGTGGCTAAATCAAAGTTATAAAGTTCAATAATCCCTTTTAAGCTATCTGGATGGTTCTTAGGATGCCATTAAATAGAAAGTCTAGGTATGGTAAGATAGTTTGATGTTCTTCTGTCCCACAAACAACTCTTGCCTTTCCTCCTCCTAGAAAAATGCAATAGGAATTCAGCACACAATTTATAATGAGTAATATTCAGATGAAATCAAAAATAAGATGAAAATTAGTACCTGTTATTTTGAGTTCAAAAATTACAGGTACCTTTTTGGAATAACATATCATTGCTTATTTACTTTTACTGATCTCTCAAAAGATATTCTGGAAAATATCAACATGATTTGTTTCATCCATTTTATTAAAATACTGATGAAAAGTAAGCAACTTTACTTAATAAAATATCTCTCTTATGTAAAATCTGACATGCAATAGTCTTTAATCTACAATCCATAATGCTGAGGAGAAATTCCATCTCAAAGGATTACTCCTTTAGGCCTTAACACACAAGAACAAGACCAATTTAAATATATTATCCATTACTATCTGACACCTTCAATTATATTATTTTAATTGCATTTAGTATATTTCTCTGTGGCTCATGCAACTATTATATTTTTTAATTTTTAAAAAATATCAGAATAGTTTTAGATTCACAGAAAACTTGCAGAGCCAGCCAGCATGTCTCAGTGGTTGAGCAGCATGGACCTATGAACCAGGAAACCACAGTTTGATTCCCAGTCAGGGCACGTGCCTAGTTTGTGGGCTTGGTCCCCAGTGTGGGGCATGTAGGAGGCAGCTGATCAATGATTCCGTCTCATCGTTGTTCCTCTCTCTCTCTTCCTCTCTGAAATCAATAAAAATATATTAAAAATTCATACTTGCAGAGTTAGTGCAAGTATTCCTATATAAGTTTTGCCCAGTTTCCCCTATTGTTGTCCTAAACCACCATGGTCCATATATTATAAGTAAAACCAAGGTTGGCACATAACTGTTAAACGAACTAACAGTTTATTCAGATTTCACGAGTTTTTCCTCGATGTCATTTTTCTGTTTCAGGATCTCATTCAGGTTACAACTTTACATTGTCATTATGTCTCCCTCCTCTTCTCTAGTCTGTTACATTTTCCCAGACTTTCCCTGTCATTGATAACATGACAAGAGCTCTAGTCAGAGTTTTTGCAGAAATGCAGTTTGGTTTCATTCAATGTTTTCTCGTGTTTATACTGGAATCATGGGTTTCGGGGAGAAAGACTATAGGTATAAGGTGCCATCTCATCATTTATATCAAGATGATATGCTATTGACATGACTTATTATGGATGATATGAGCCTTGATCACCTGAATGAGATAGTTTTTGCCAGGTCTCTCTGTAATAAAGTTACCACCACTCCTTAACCCTTTCCAAACTCTACTCTTTGGAAGCAAGTCGTTAAGTGCAATGTGGCTGGCTCACATGAGGAAGGTGAGGAGGTAGGCAGGGGTGTGGGGGGGCAAGAGAAGATGAAGAGGAACTAAGCCCTACTTCTTGGAGGTGAGGCATGCCTACATAGATTACCTGAAATTCTTTTGTAAGGAAGAATAATCTCTTCCATTTATGCATTTATTCAACCATTTACTTTTATTTACTATAGACTCATGACTATTTTAGACCTTAAATTATAGTCCAACATACTTTATTGCTAAAATTATTCTAGCTTTGGCCTTTGGGACTACTCATTTTATTTTTGAAAATGTATATTTCTGTAAACAGAGATTTTTGAAGGCTGAAGAAGTTTCAAAGTTTTATTTTTAGAAGTAAGAAGAGATGAAAACTTTGTTTTATAGGAAATGCAAGTTCATGGAATCAGTATGAGCAGTTGATAAAATTAGAAGGATGATTTTTTTAACTTTGTGTATTTATATTTAATAAGAAGGGACAAATAAATCCTTGAATATTTTATCTCTGGTAATTTTCCAATTGGGAGAAAGTATATTAAAACTTCTGATATTATAATCAACTGTAATTAAAAAATTACCAAATAAAAACTTCTAAGAATAAGTTGCATACTGCCACAAAAAATATTTTTTTAGAGTAAGTGTATCCAAAAATGTTGGATATAGTGTTTTGTGTCATTAAGATAAGAATGCAACAAAGTTTAGGAGAGGGAAATATTTAGTACAATATTTAAATGGAAAGGCATCGTTTTTCAGTGGTTTTCACACTGCAGGTCACAACCTATTAGTTGGTTATGAAACCAATTTAGTGGGTCTCAATCAGCATTTTTTCCCCAAAATTCAAATATTCTAATAGATATTAGAATAGAAAATATCAAAGTACATTTATTAGGTTTCTACAGAGAAATAGACCAATAGGAGAAACACATATCATATGTGTGCATATATATTTATATGTATACTAGAGGCCTGTTGCAGGAAGATTCCTGCAAGAATAGGGCTTCCTGAGACCACAGCGAAGCAGAGAAGGGAGCGAAGCCCACCGAGGCTCCCTTCTCCGCTGCCTTGCTCTCTCCCTTCTCCACTTAGCCCTCGGCTCCCTCCCTTCTCTGCCACTTTGCTCTCTCACCAGTTCACAGATCCAAGGCCCTGATTCCCTGGGCAGCGTCAGGCGCTGCCGGCCCCCCCTCGCCGGGTCAGGAGTCCGGGTCCTGGGTCCCGCGGGCAGGGTCACACGCTGCTGGCCCCACCTGCAGTATGCAAATCTTTGTTGGCATTTAATTTGCATATTGCGCTGATTAGCCAATGGGAGGCGTAGCAGAAGTATGGTCAGTTATCATGTTTGTCTATTATTAGATAGGATATATATGTAATGATATCAATATAGATCTATATGTATCTACTTATAGAGATGTATTTACTTTAAGGAATGGCTTTCATGACTAGAGGCTATTAAGTTCAAAGTCCACAGGGTAGGCCACTGGCTGAGAGACCCATCAGTTCAAGTTGCAGTTTGAGTCCAAAGGCATTCTGCTGGCAGATTTCCCTCTTCCTCAGCAGAGGTCAGTCTTTTTTTTTTTTTTCATTAAGGTCTTCAACTTATTAGATGAGACCCACAACATTATGGATGGTAATCTGCTTTACTCAGAGTCACCAATTTAAATATTAATCTCATTCAGAAATATCAGAAGAATATTTAGGCAATTAGAAGAATATTTGTTTTTAATCCTCACCCAAGGATAACTTTTCTATTGGTTTTTAGAGATAGTGGAAGGCAGAGAGGGATGGAGAGAGAGAGAGAGAGAGAGAGAGAGAGAGAGAGAGAGAGAGAGAGAGAGAGAGAGAGAAACATTGATGTGAGAGAGACAAAACTTTTTCTTTCCTAAGCATGGATTGTTTTATCTTGATGTTACTAGCTTCAGTGCCTAGCCAGGTACCTTGTACAAGTAAACACCCAATGAATATTGGTTAAACTAAATTACTTTCATTGACAGGAGTACTATAATAAAGTGTGTTATTTTGACTGACTCTTACTGGTGACATTTTATGTACATTTTTTCATATTCTCTCAATGACTATAAAACAAGAATTATTTTATAAACCAGAAACTGATGCTTAGAAGTTACAAAACTAGCCTATGGTTATACAGTTGAGAAACTACAGAAATTTGAACTCAAGACTGTATATCTTCTAAGCAAATTTTCTTCCCTTTAAAGAAGGGATATCAAACAGGTCCTGACTCTGTGCTTGCTTCAGGCAATTTTGTTGAGAAGTAAGCATTTCCGTGAGGCCTCAGCAGAGAGAGGGGTCTTGTCAGGGGAGCAGAATAAAGTATGCACATTTGACATCTTGGCTCCCCATTATATTGTTACCAAAATGGCATGCAAGATGGAGTGAGCAATTTACTCAAGGTCAATGTTCAATCTGATAAAGAGAGAATATTAAATTCACCAATATTCAGGACTGAATATAAAATTGCATTGTTTATTTCTTTCGGGATCTCATTAGCACTTCAGGCAAGTAGTTCAGTTGGGTGTGGGCAGACAAGATTGAGAAATATAACCTTGTCTGGCAAAAAAAAAAAAAAAAAAAAAGGAAAGGAAAGGAAAATAACTTTTATGATATTTGTTTGTTTTTTCCTTTAAAGCTATCACAGTGTCTTTTGCACAAACCCTGTATACATGAGAGCTTAACTCTAAGGCTCTCTTTGGAGTCTATGTTTCAAGATCAACTTACAAAAAGATTATTTTAATAGTTCAGCAGAAAAAAAAATAATGCCTATACATGAGATCTATGCCGTACTCACATTATCTCAAGTTCAATTCCACAATAAGTTACTAGATATTTCTTTCAAGCCCTAGGATATCTTCTTCTCTCTCCCTGTGTTAGACCATAGAATTGCTATTTCATCCTGCATATATTTTCCTAATAAATGGCTTATAAATGCGAGAGAACCACTGCAGTTTCCCAGGAGAAAGATTACCTGCAGCCACATTTTATATCTTTTTCTTGCACATTTCTATTCTGTGCTATTAAAGAGTTTGTAGCCCTGGCCGGTTTGGCTCAATGGATAGAGCGTCGGCCTGCAGACCGGAGGGTGCCAGGTTCGATTCTGGTCAAAGTACATGCACGGGTTGCAGGCTCGATCTCCAGGAGTGGGCATGCAGGAAGCAGCCAATCAATGATTCTCTCTCATCACTGATGTTTCTATCTCTCTCTCCCTCTCCCTTCCTCTCTGAAATCAATAAAAATATATTTTAAAAAAGAGTTTGTAAGCTTCTTTTAAACTGTGAGGTTGACTTTAGGTGTGTGCATGGCAGCACTGCATGTCTTCATTGATAATCACAGAACTTTACAGGCAAACTCATTCACCTCCTTGAAATACATGAAGGTGAAATTTTCAAAATATATTAAAATCCATGTCATACATTATTATTCCTACAGTGAAAGCCAAGCAAATAATTAATTGAATTTTCCAAATATGCAAATTAGGAGTTTATCAAATGAGGCCTCTAGTTTAACAATCCATCTCAGGTGAATGATGAGGATGGTGCTTTTATACAAAGAATAGTATTTTACTTCTCCATCAGTATTCACTTATGAGGTGAAATGTGAAAACATCATTGAAATTAATATAATTATCACTTATAAAGCTTACCTCACTATTTTCCATTTCATTTCCTTTAGGAAGTCTTACCTGAAAAAACAAATAGATTTCAGTAGACAACCAAGTAAAGAGAGTTGGATGCCAGCTTAGCCAGTAAGAGTGTTGTTATTGGCACAGAACAGGCACTACTTGCCCATGCCTGTCTGCTTACACAGGTTCCTACATAAGCTATCTGCTCATAGGACCTAGAGGTTATTGTCCTAGCTCCTGTGTACTCTCTTTTACAAACATGTAAAGGGAAAATGGAGAACGTTGTCAACTACAAAAGGTTTATTAATAAAATAAAAATATGAATAAAAGTAGTGTCCTTGCTCAGGCAGTTATACACATCTGAGATGGCCTACACCCACAAGTGATGGAGGAATTATCATCTGAGATATTTGAAACAAGACTGCCCAGAGCTCTTAGGAAATACTTTATAATAAGGCCAAATAGGTAGAGAGGAATATATAGAGTGATTTTTTTCTTTTGTTTATTGGTGGCTAAGACCCATTTTGTAATTCCCATTCATCCCTCCTAAATCAAGATCTGAGAAAAGTCATTCTGATAAGGAATAACTCTTTAAAGTTATTTTTAAAAATTTAAACTAAGGAGCTGTGGGGACCTGTCTAGAATACACTGTATGCTCAAGGCCAATTAGAGTGCGATGACTTGTCCAGGGAACACCGGATGTTCAAGGCCACTCTGAGCACAGAACTCCTAATCAAAGTGTTCAAGGCTGAGATGCTATACACAGGTGCAAGGACACAGTAATCTCACAGTACACTGCCCAAGCATGTCCTTCTGTAACCCAAATGATTGATGTCACTGTTTGACGGAAACCCACAGAGCACATCACAATTTATGAATAAGTAAATGAGCAGTGTGATTTAAATAAGTAATTAACTTATATTTACCACCCACTACAGGGGTCACAATAGTTCTTAAACAATGCCTCTATGAAAAAATGTATAAGAAAAAGCTTGTAGAAATATTGGTATTATACACAGAATACCATAAGAGCTCAATAAATCCCAGTTTGTGTGTCTTCTTAAATGGTATCGGTGTTTAAGTTCAAGGCAGGGCTCAATGTGAACTGATAAAATTGCCACTCAGAATAGAAGCCAACATGGAAAACTTGGTAGGAAGCCATGAGTTTTCTCTAATCCTTCTTTCCATCTTTATAACCTTGGAAGATGTTTGTACATCTTTTTAGCATAAATAGAAAATCAAATAAGAGACCAGACACAAGCTGTCATCTGAACTCTTGATACACTATGTCCAGATCAGTAATGAAGAGAAGTTTTAGCTTTGCAAGAATATTCAATAGTGAAAGCAAGTAAGAGGGATTTATTCCCTCTTCTGTAGAAAAAAATTACATTACTTAGTATTCATCTATGCATGGGTGGAAAGTACTTTATTAATGCTGAAAGTAAAAAAATACATATATATTTATTTTTAAATTTTAAAACCTAAGCTAGTCAGAATCCCAAGCTAATAAGAAATGAGCCTTGATGAAAATAAAATATATTCATTTTATTTTGAACTTCTACTGTATTATTCACTGAGTTTGTTTCTATGGGACATATAAAGATATAATTGTATTAATATTAATGGCTCACATTTATTGAGTTTTTACTATGTCATTATTTCATTTGATCTTCATAATAATGCTATGAATAAGGAGACCTAGAGTCCAGTGATTAAATTATTTGCTCAAGGTCACACAGTTAGAAAGTTGCAGGCTAGGATTTAAGCCGAGCTCTGTTTTACTCTAAACCTAGTATTTATTTTAATATTTTTGTTTATTTCAGAGAGGAATGGAGAGGGAGAGAGAGATAGAAACATCAATGGTGAAAGAGAATCATTGATTGGCTGCCTCTTGCATGCCCCCTACTAAGGATTGAGCTGCAACCCAGGTATGTGCCCTTGACCTGAATTGAACCTGGGACCCTTCAGTCCACAGGCTGATGCTAGGACATAAACCTAGTACTTTTAATGACTACATTCTACTAGTGAAACTACCAATGAATGAATAAATAAGCAAATAAATGAATAATTCTGACAATTGATTGTTTCATTGACATTATTCTTTTTCCCCCTTTATTGATTAAGATATTACAAATGTGTCCTTATCACCCAATGTCCTCTCATCCCCCCAATCCTGCCCTCACCCTCACCCTCTGTTGTCCACATCCATCGCTTATGCTTATATGCATGCATACAAGTCCTTTGGTTGATCTCTCCCCCTCACTCCCTGGAAATCATATTTCTTATTGCAATGGTAGCTGCATAAGGCTGTTCCTTCAATAGGACTGTGATGTAGCAGGCATGATATGATCAGCACATCCTCAAAAACATTGACTCTAATTAAACCAGCATAGCTGGGCATAGTTTCAAGGGTCCCAAAGATTAAAGGTAAGATGCCCTTCTTATTTTTGTGCAGAAGCCAGTCATAAATACTCTTCTTGACAAAAGTACAATCATCTCAACACTCTAGGAATCCTGTTATCAATCACCTCTCCTTCAACCTAAATGCCCTTTGTATGCTAATCTAAAATTTCTATGATCTGTGCCCATAGCCCATTCTCTACGCTGCAGAGGGAAGGGTCTGTGGTCTTCTAAGGGTTCACCTTGCAACTGAGACCAACATTTCAATGGGAAAAGGTGTCAAAATGAACCTAGAGTTTGTTCACATCTTTCAGATACCCTATATTACAGCAAGAAAGAAGGGTCGGGGATTCTTTCTGCCAGTGGATCTGAAACTATTGGGATTGTGTGTGTCATTTTGCATTTATACCAAAAACCTTTCTTGAACAAATTTAGAATACTTTTTCTCCTCTATTAAGCATATGAAAACTTTCTCTTTGTGGATGTTGATTTCCACTTCCCGCTTCCTACCTCCACCTCACATTTAGAGTAGATTTGGTCTCATCTCAGCAGTGAGAGAAAAGCGTAAGGGGTCTAGGGGGGTAGGGTGAAGATGCTGTCCCTCTCACTTTGCCAGAGCCCTGAGTGCCATGTTTGACAGCAGCTCCGGAGCATGCCGTTCACATGGCACTTTGTGTGAACAATGCCCCTTGCAGATGTGCCATGTAGTTGCCCTGCCGTGAACTGTCTTAAACCAAACTGTGAAACCTGAAGTTTTCCAAAGGCCCATCTTACCTCTTATTCTGTTTCCTTCTTTCAATCGGTGATGGTCTCTCTCATTCCCCATCCGTCCTTAGCAGTCAGCATGTGTAGTTGGCCCTGGCTTCATTCGTTGAGCTGTGATCTTAGGTAAGTTACTTCATTTCTCTTTGCTTCAGGTCCCTGGCTGTAAACTGAGGTCAAGAATGGCATCTACCTCATAGGGTTGTTGTGAGTACTAAAATGGTAAAAGTAGTACGGCTGGTGTGGTTCAATGGTTGAGCATGGACCTATGAACCAGGAGTTCACAGTTTGGGCACATACCAGATTGTGGGCTCAGTCCCCAGCAGATGGCGTGCAGGAGGCAGCTGATCAGTGATTCTCTCATCATTGATATTTTTTTTCTCTCTCTCCCTCTCTGAAATCAATAAAAAATATATTTTTTAAACAAGGGAGTTGGGTAAGGTATGTGAAGTATCTAGTTCACTGCCTGGCCCTCAAAAGAGTCCATGAATGCTAGCTAGTTTTACTGCTATTATCATGATCATAACAACCATCCAGTTGCCCAACACCACATACTCAAAACACAAGGAGGTCTTGGCATCCTCTAGTGAAGATAAATGGAAACGTTAGTCAGCTCTAAGGGGTCTAATAGATTATGCAGCCCCATCCCTTTACTCATTTTAAGTAATCTGAAGCACAGAGATGACAAGAAATGCTCTAAAATACAAAGCTGGTTATAGGACTGGAGACAAGAACTGAGGCCCTCTGCCTCACAATCTAGTACATTTTTCACTGAATCAAACATTTGGTGATATTTCCATGTGGCCAGCAGGCTTCAGTTATCCAGTCTTCAATCAAGAACAATTTCAATCAGGCATATGTATTAGGCTGATTATAATCAGCTGCTAGGAAACAAAATTCTGATTGATAAACTCATTTTCATCTTCTTCTTCCTAAAATGGGATTAATGAGACACACTTTGACTTATAAATTCATAGCAGTGAAAGGCAAGGGAGTTTACTTCTGGCCAACTCTCCCAGGTCCCTGAAATGCAGGGCTCACTCTTAGCTGTACCCCCAATTCTCCTGAAGCCAGAGAAAGGGAAACAAACCTGTTAACCTGGGGGTTGTCACATTCAGAGTTGTGTAGTAAGGTTCTCTTTGTCTCAATTAATCTCACTTGCTCTTGAGAACTCAGTTTAAAATCTATTTCTTCAGAAATTTTTCTCCAACCTCTAGACTAAGTTAGTTCCCCCCTCCCCACCACTTCCACTTACATTCCACAGCCTCCGGGGTAAATGAATAAGTAGTGCTATCTACACTGTTATTACTGGGAGATATTTTTGAATAGGATCATATTATCACATAATTTCAGGTTGTTTTCCTTTATAACATTTCACCAAAGAATTCTGGTGTTTCTCTGGTCACTGACATAGTGGAAGGGATACAAGCCTAAATTTGTTATTCTGTTCTTCGTCTAACCCTTTTTTCTGCTTTAGAACCCCACATTGCATTTAGTATCCTTGTTATTTAATTAAAAAGCTTAACCCTTTTCATTTTCTGTGATTTGTAAAAATTTTTATTTCTAGCACCTTATCATATGATATTTGCACTATTTGAGCTACTTCCTTTTCTTAGATTTCTATTCTATTCAATTGTTGTTTTTTTATTTGAATCATTCACTTTTGTCCGCAATTTGTGTAGACTTTATACAAGCGATTTTATAATTATTTAATGATTATTACAGAAATTTTAAGCATAATTAATAGCCTAAATTTAATCAGTGTTAACTCCAATCAGTTCTGTCCAAAATGGACATTAATATCTCTAGGGATTCTAATTCTATCTTGTTTTCAAGCTGCCTAATCCCTCTTTGCCTCAGTTTCATCATTTACGAGTATTATCTGGGGCTGATAATGGTGCCTAACTCATAGGGTAGCGTAGGGATTAAATGAGCCAATATGCATCCAACTTTGGTGGCATGTCTCCAAATCTTTCTGTCTTATTTTCTGACTACAGGCTTCTTTGACTTTATTTCTGTGTTGGTGGGAGCTGGAAGATGACTAGTGACAAAGAGTAGAGATGGAGAGAGATTGCACTCTAAGACAGAAAACTCAGAGTGAAGAATTTGGTATGCAACCTTGCTGTGAATGAATACATGAGTGAAACGAAGCAACCATCTAATAAAGGCAGGTTCCAGCCAGTCCTAAGAAAAAAAAATCATCCACCAGGGATGGAGACTTGGGCAGGGCTGCGTGGTTACCAGAGGAAGGGTATGACTGAATATCCACGTTGAACACTGGGCAGGACTGAGATCCCGTGGCTGGAGGGTGTGTGGAAGAATTCCACAGTAGGCTGCAAAAAAGGTAAAGAGAATGGGTTTACATTCTCCCTGTTCCAAGAAACAAACAAAAAACGATGGTGTCTGTGGTCAGGGATAGGACAATGAAATGCTGAGAATCCACCTCACCATTAGCTTCTCTGTGACATTCAGGTAAGTCACAAGCTCTCCCTCCCTTCCTCTTTCCTCAACCTGCTACCTTCTCCAGTCTGCCAGGCTGATGGCCTTTATTCTTGCTGACTGAACACTGCTCCTTCGTCTTGCTAATGATTGCTACCCTTGTATAAGGTTTTCAGCAAGCTCTCTTCCAAGACAATTTAAATTAATTTTGCAAATAAGATTTCACAGAGCATGCATAATATGCTTCGATGGGATCGAAACATATTACATTTACTCTATAGCAAATTAGCAAATTAGCTTTTGCACAGATTAGAAGTTATTATTTTACTTATGCATTTCATTACTTTTCTCTCTTTTTTTTAAACTATAAAAGCTGCCTGAATGATAGCAAGTGTCTTGAATAATACAACATCTTATCATGTTACAGCTCAGTAGGAATTTTTCAGACACATGCCACATGGGTAATACTGAACTATGCAGTTGTACAGAAGTTCATTAAAGGCAAACTTTTAGAAAAAAGGCAGAAAAGAAAATCATATTTTATGAAATAGACTTGTAGAGTTCTGGGCTCAGAGTCTAGGAAGAAAAAAAAAATGAATCTTAGGCTTGTAAGAGTTTTCCAGGGATCTTTAACTCGTTTTGGCATTTATGACAGCCTCATAACTAAGAAAACACTGTTTGGTGTCTTATTCTGTTTCAAATAAAATTATCTTAGTACTTGAAACTAGAATGTGAGCTACAAAGGTACACAATGATACACAACAGAGCTGGTACTTGCTCTTAGGCCTGTCAAGTTGCCCTCACCACAGCAGATACAAAACATAAGCTTCCAAGAGAAGGCAGCTTCCATTCCTGTGATGCCTGCTCCGTGTGAGCACTGGTAGAGTTCGTGAGCATGGTAAATGAGGGCAGCTATTGACTTCCGGTTGTTGTGTTGCTGTGATTTTGGTGCAGTCCTAGTTAGCTATCACTCGAGTTTGGCAAGTAGATGTGATCTATGGCCTCCAGGGAATGGCAGTAGGGTTTCTTTCTGAGTACTGGCTTTGAAGAACTCAACTGTAACCTCGAAAAGAAAGGTGGGTTATGAAAGGCAGGCGGAATGAGAAGTAATGGGTTTCTTTAAGTTCTTTTTATTTATTTTTTGGTACAGGTGTCTATTAACATTCCAAACATGGGCACAGCTGCTTCTGCTAGCACTCCCTACAGGAAAACATTCTTGTGCCTGTGATCTCTTCAGGTTTTGAAAGGTGCTCATCCTCAATCTACTAATATAAGATGTCTCAAAATAACACTGGTAGCAGAACAATTTTTTCCCTAAGAAAAAATTGCTCATGATAACTGGGAGTTGTGTGGTATTGGGTATTCAGAAAGAAAGAAATTTTACTCTACCCTTCTAGGTTCATCTGGCTGGTGTGAGAATTAAATAGACATGAGACAGACTGTGAGAGAATAACCAAATTTAATTACTTACGTTTATACATACAGGGGTTCCATAGGATTTGGGACCTAAGGGCAAGGTGGGCAGTTGATGCTTATATGCCATCTTGAGCTTAGGAGAAGAGGGTAGTGGTTTGGGACTTGACAGGGAAGACAATTGACATGGAGATGGAAAAGCAAATGCTTGGCCACACAGAGACAATGGATCAAACAGTGGACTCTGATCTCTAGGCCCCACCAAGTCTCCCTAACATACCTATTTCATATTATACTTTAGTTATCTGTGGTGACAGCTTCCTTCCTGGAATAAGCTCTCTATCTAAAATATTTTAGGGTCAGAGAAAAGAAAGAAAGAAAGAAAGAAAGAAAGAAAGAAAGAAAGAAAGAAAGAAAGAAAGAAAGAAAGAAAGAAAGAAAGGAAGGAAGGAAGGAAGGAAGGAAGGAAGGAAGGAAGGAAGGAAGGAAGGAAGGAAGGAAGGAATGAAGGAAGGAAGAAAGAAAATTTTTAGGCAGTAAATGGAAGGTCAGTTTCTTTCTGAGTCTTTTGTTTCTCAAAAATAAAAATAAAAACTTCATGCCAGAGATACACATGATGGGGTGGCAAATTTTGCCTCCCTACAAGTGGGAAAAAGCCCCCCATACCCCATCCCTCTAACTTCTTAAAAAAAAATCTTGGATTTATTTCTTAGCTATGAGACCTTCGGCAAGTTACTTAAACTTTACGAGCCTCAGTTTCCAATCTGTAAATGGGAATAAAATAATGTGTCAACCTATGTTGTTGGCACCAATTCAATGCCCATAGGAATCCCTAATTTGGTGTGCACTGAAGAAGGAAACTTTATTTGGTACGAACAGCTCCACAGTGATACAGCCCAGCGGTGAAAACAGCACCACTGTGGAACAGTTTAATTTGAGGGCTAAACCCCTCTTCAGGAGGCGGCTCTGCTCTGTTCCACAATGGTCTGCTCCCATGAGACACCTTCAGCAGTTCAGGTATATACACACTGAGAGGCCAGATTATTATGACTGACCACCCCATCAGTACTTCATTGACACATCCAAAAATACTGAATATTGAAAACTTCCTAAGCAAATACTCTCAAGGTTTTATTATTATTATTATTATTATTATTATTATTTGCATAACTAATTCACTTCATTGTACTGATGGGGTAGTCATAATAATCTGGCCACTCAGATTATATATACTAATCCTATCTAATAAAAGAGAAACATGGTAATTGGCGTACGACCACTACCCTTCCCATTGGCTAATCAGGGTGATATGCAAATTAATTGCCAGCCAAGATGGCGGCCGGCAGCCAGGCAGCTTGAAACTAACATGAGGCTTGCTTGCTTCAGTGACTGAGGACTCCAACGTTCCCCGCCTGCGGCTGCAGGCCTCTGAGCTGGTAGTTTGAAACATAGTTACAAAAATAGAAGCTAAACAAAACCCCAGAAAACAGCTTTCAGCTAGCCGGGATCTCAGACCTGGAGTTGATACAGAGTTTCGATTGTAGAACCTAAACAAACCAGATACCTGCTTTCAGAGGCGGAGGCCTAAGAGCTGGAGCCTCAGAACTAAAGCTGGCTCAGAATAAAAAAAAGAAAGAAAAAAAGGAGCAGTTGGGAGCTTCAGTCCCAGCCTGAAAACAGACCTCAGCCCCTCACCCAGACTGGCCAGGCACCCCAGTGGGGACCCCCACCCTGAAGGGTGTGTGACCAGCTGCAAACAGCCATCATCCCCTCATCCAGGCTGGCCAGGCACCCCAGTGGGGACCCCCACCCTGATCCAGGACACCCTTCAGGGCAAACCAGCCTGCCCCACCCATGCACCAGGCCTCTATCCTATGTAGTAAAAGGGTAATATGCCTCCCAGCACCAGGATCAGTGGAGCTGAGAGGCCTCCCAGCACCAGGATCAGTGTGACAGGGGGCAGCGCCCAAACCCCCTGATCGCCCTGTGGCTCTGTGTGTGACAGGGGGTGGGGCCACAACCTCCCTATCCGCCCTGCTCTGTTCCTGACAGGAAAAGGCGCCCAATCCCCTGATCAGGCCTACTCTGTGCCTGATAGGGGGAGCTCCCCAACCCCCTGATCTGCCCTGCTCTGTGCATGACGGGGTGGTGCTGCAACCTCCCCATCGACCCTGCCTTGAGTGTGACAGAGGGCGGTGCCCCAACCCCCCAATCGGCCCTACCCTGAGCGTGACTGAGGGTGGCATAGCAACCTCCCAATCCGTCCTGCTCTGTGCATGACAGGGGGCAGCGCTCCAATTCCCCAATCGGCCCTGCTCTGAGCCAGACCAGGGGCTGCACCTAGGGATTGGGCCTGCCCTCTGCCACCCGGGAGCAGGCCTAAGCCAGCAGGTCGTTATCTCCCAAGGGGTCCCAGACTGCGAGAGGGCACAGGCGGGGCTGAGGGACGCCCCCTCCCCCCCGAGTGCACAAATTTTTGTGCACCGAGCCTCTAGTATACACACACACACACACACACACACACACACACACACACACATATATATATATATCTCAACACTAATAAAAGAGAAAAATGGTAATTGGCGTACGAGCTACCCTTTTCATTGGCTAATCAGGGCTATATGCAAATTAACTGCCAACTAAGATTGACAGTTAACTACCAACAAGATGGCGGTTAATTTGCATATGTAGGCACAATGCAGGGAGGCGAAAGGGAAAGCAGGAAGAAGCCCCCTGCCACTGACAGTGATCAGAAACCCAGGGGGGAGCTAAGAGCTGGGGGGCAGGGCAAGGCCGCCTTTGCCCTGCCCCCCAGCCATGATCGGAGAATCAGGCACCTTTTCTGCCCTGGCCAGTGATAGCAGGAAGTAGGGGTGGAGCCAGCGATGGGAGCTGGGCACGGTCGAAGCTGGCAGTCCCGGGAGCTAGGGGTCCCTCGCCTGGGCCTAAAGCGAAGCCCACGATCGTGGGGCCACTGCAGCTGAGGGTCCCCGCTGCCCGGGCCGGACGCCTCAGCAAGGGGCCAATCCTGCAATTGGAGGGTGATGGGGGTCAACGCCTGAGGACTCCCAGTATGTGAGAGGGGGCAGGCTGGGCTGAGGGACACTCCCCCACACACACACCCAGTGCACGAATTTTGTGCACTGGGCCCCTAGTATATATATATATATTAGTATATATAATCTTCATACAAGAGAATTCTGGGTGAAATTCTTGGAATCTGTCATCCTCTGGGTCCTAGGTACTCCAGAGGTACTCAGGAATGAGCCTTCCCATCCCTGCCAAGCTATAATTAATAATAATGGGAACATAAATACATCGTTGTAGAATTTTTCTCTTTTAAATGTGAGAATAGGAAAAGAAAATGAAGTAAATAATTACTACCCCTCTTTCCTCTCTTTTTTGGTTTAATGTTCACATGCCTCTGTTAGAAAAATCCTAGAAATCATTAGACTCAGCATTGGTACTCTTGACTATAGGTACAGTCTACCAATGCTATCCAATATAATTTTTTGCAGTGAAGGAATGATCCAGTATCTGCTCTCCAAAATGTTAGCTATTAGCCACATGTGGCCATTGATGACTTAAAATGAGGTTAGTATAACTAAAGAATTGAATTTTGAATTTTATTTAAATAAAAGCTTAAATTTAAATAGCCACATATAGCTGGTGTCTCTTGGGCACGAGATTAGTTTTGCCTTAGTGACTGAAAACCTAAAGCAAAGAAAGACTGGCATTAGGAGGGAATCCATCTATTGCTTCTACTTTGTTAAAGTTTATTTTTTTAAGTATGTTTTTATTGATTTTTAGAGATAGAGGAAGGGAAAGGGATAGAAAGATAGAAACATTGATTGGCTGCCTCCTGCATGCCCCCTACTGGGGATTGAGCCTGCAACCTAGGCATGTGCCCTGACCAGGAATCGAACCAGTGACCTCTTGGTTCATGGGTCAATGCTCAACCACTGAGCACACCAGCCAGACTATTACTTCTACTTTTATCTGTTAAAATGGTCTGGCCCTCAGGATTTATAGACAAAATAAGATTATTGTTTGCTACAATTGTCACATTTCTAAGCAGTGAAATTCCAAACAGGATCACATCATTGTACCATTTTTACAAGATTTGACATCAATATTTCAAAACCCAACTTATTAGAATTGCTTGATTATAGTCACTTCCATATGAGAATGTTTACCAATAGGACTAACTTATACTCGAATTATCGGGCCAAGGTACTTAATTGGAGAGATGTTTATACCGGTGTATTCTCACCCTTCCTCCTTTCCTTGACACACCAAAACTTCCATTGTCTATTCCTAAAACACAACTCACTATCTTAAAATGTTTTTAAGCTGCTGAGACATATGTAATACTTACTAGGTCATGCCCTATTTTAGGACAAATGTCTTGCCTACCCATCTTCACATTGTAAGAAAGAAGATACAAGAGTGCACTGAGATTTGTATTGATATGTAAAACTTATTTTGCTAAAAGTGGGGAAACTAGCTATTGAGGTGACATCTGTGAGCTGGCGCATTAGACGGTCTCATGCCATGCAGGTGTGGAGCAAAGTGTACCCTGGCAGGAATAGGGCATTAGAGATGCGGCACTGTGTCAGGCTGGCACCAAAGTGGTCTATCTGAAGCATGTGAAAAGTATATACTAGAGCATGCTCACGGCAGTAAACAATTGTCCTCATTCACATGGTGCGAAAAGGCCATTTAGTGACTAGCAGGTTTACTATAGATGCTTTTGGAAAAGACACTGCTACTCTGTTGCATAGTTGTGATTATTTATGCTACTTTTATTTTATTGGAGCACTTTAATATTTTGTTCTTTTGAGCATACACACCAAAGTTCTAGAATTCAAAAACGTGTGTACAAAAAAAAACATGCAAACCATTATATATAATAGCTATATTCTCCCCCAAAGAATCATTCTCTGTCATTCTCTGAACCAAATCCATTCTTTTCATCCTTTCTTACAGAAACACTCAACCTCAACTCCCTGCAATTTATTCCCAGAACTTTACCTCTCTCATCTCTCCCCCCAAAACAAGGCCTCCAGAAGATGGGCCAGTAGCCAATCTCTCAGCAATCCTGAGAAAGAAAAAAAAAAGGCATAGTAGAGGCTTTCTTAGTAGAAAGTAAAAGAATTCTGTATCCCCATCATAACACTTACCAGGGTGTTGGCAAAACAGGATGAGCCGGTGGATCTGGGAGTACCTTTGAATACACACCATTTCCCTATGAAGATATATGGACCCAGATGCTTCAAAGGGAGGATATCATAAATATCTGTGCATATTAAGATAACTGTGTATATCACCCTGTAATAGGAGAGGGAGGAGCAAAGGCTGCAGGGTAACTGTGCCCAGAAAGACTTCCCCTTCCCCACCCCCCAGTGACCTCCTTCCCGAATAGGAGGGGACCCTGTCTTCTCAGAACTACATAGAAAGAGTCCAAGGAGCACTTGTCAGGCGTGGAATTGGGGGTTTTGAGGACAACAGAGTCCAGGGGCCACTCAATTGTATTCTCATTTTTTTTATATTTATTAAATTATTGCCTCCTTTTCCTAGTTCACCCTTAAATACTTTTTTTATGATGCTGGAGCTGGGACTCAGAACACTACATTTCTGTTTGTCAATGGGCCCCCTATTAGACTCTGCCAGTAGGGGGCAGTAGCTGAGGAAGACTGGCCTGCAGGAAAAGGGATAAACACAGGCAGTTTTCTCTTTGCTGCCTGTGGGTTCCTGTAGCCTCCTTGTTACCAGCAGAGTCACCTCAGGAATGTTCTTCCCAGAGGCAGAGGTTCCTAGTAGCAGATGAACCCATTTGGGGATTTTCCAACATTTGCAGGAACTGCTTCATCATGCCTACCCCCTGCCTAGAGACAACACATCAGGCGAGCTGCGCCCTCTCCCTGGAGACCTGGGGCTCAAGTCCACAGGGCCTCTCCTTAAAATTTCCAATAATCCCAACCCTTTATCTTTGTTCCTTCAGCCCTAGGGGTCATATCTGCCTCCTGCAGTTGCCATTCTCTGAGTTTTGTATTTACCCATTTGGTTACCTCTTTATATCTACTTAACCAATGGTTGTATTCAAGTCTCTCTGATCAAGTAACAGGAGTAGTTTCTGTCTCCTGACATTTCAATGAATTCATAGAAGCACAGATAAACTAAAAGGTAATGACTTCTTTTCTAGAGTGACAAGCTGAGTGAGTAGGCTAGGCCATGTGGTGGCTGTGAGTCAGCCGCAGTGGTTGAAGAAGTCCGTGTTGACATTCAGTGACATGGAGAAGTCACACGAAAGTGTCCTGAGTTATATGATACTAGAGGCCCAATGCACGAAAATTCGTGCAAGAGTAGGCCTTCCTTACCCCAGTTGCCAGCACCGGCTTCCCTCCAGCACCTGGACCCGGGCTGCTTCACTCCAGCCCTGGCTTCGTCCAGAAGGACGTCCAGAATGACACCTGGAAGGACGTTCGGTCTAATTAGCATATCACCCTTTTATTGTTATAGATTTGGGTTGTCTGTTTACTTGTCTGTCTTCTGAAGTACAGGCTGTGCAAGGGGAGCGGTAGTATCCATCCACTGTAGGCTCTATCCCAGTGCTCTTTTATATTCGTTGAATAAATGAGTGAAAAAAATTAAACAGTGACATTTTGGGTGATAACTAATTTAACAATATGGCCAAGGATCTCCCTCTACAATAAAAGTCTGAAAATCAGGCTAAATGAAATATTAAATACTTAGTGCAATTTTAGATGACAGCATTTTAACATGTCTAAGGATCTCCCTCTAAATGAAAGTCTAGACTAAATGGAAAAGAATCACTTTAAATATTTAAAGGTGGACACTCCATGTTCCCTTTTTGTGTTTCCAGCATGTCTGCCTTCTCTGTTTCCAGGCATAGTCAGCTGTCTGGGGCCAGTCTTGTAGCATTATTAATTACCTTCCAACATCATTCAACTGTAGCAGTCTTGGCAATCTTATTATCTCAGAGGGACAAGGAGCAAAGATTAGTTGTTTTATCATTTAAGTAATGAGAATTTTACACTTCTCTAAAGAGATTTATGAGAGTAATTAGTCTAAGCAGGAGTCCCTAGCATGAGTGTTATTAGGTGTAATAATTAACCCTAGTGGGGTGAGTTGCTAACAACTTAACAATCATTGAGGATGGCATGAAATGTCAGTTTCAGGCATTTGCAAATACATATAAATGTGCCTTACTAATAATTGTTTATTAAAACACTAAATATAATTATAAAATTATCAATAAAAATGAGGGGTCAGCAAACTTTATATTTTTATATCTAATCATTCGCTTAGTTTTTCATGTTAAAATACAATTACTTGTCAAAGAAACTGGAGGATGTATTAGCTTGAGTGCTGGTCTTGAATTTAGATCCCAGCTCTGCCAATTATTGAATCTGTGACTCTGGTTAAGTCCTTCAGCCTTCTGAACCTCGCAATTCTTTGGCTGTAAAACAAGGAACTGAACTAGATATCAAAGGCCCTTTCCAGATCTGGCCATCAGTAACTATAGACGACACAGACATTGCTTAAATCAGGCACTCGGAGTTAGTGCCTAGGCCATCCAGGTTATGAACTGAGTTCTTGACCCCTAAAGAGAAAATAAAATTAGGATTTACATGCCTGCAATCTTTATATATACATGATCTTATTTATACTCCTTCTACTAGGAATTATGTCCCTATTATATAGACAAGGACACTGAAGAAACTTGAGGAACTTGCAGATAGGTAAAAGTTTGAGTTAAATAAAATATGTTAAAATATCAGTTCCATTACTGTGTGGATGACATCTGTGAATGGGGATAATCATGTTTTTGCCTTGAGATCCCTAAAAAAAAATGAGATAATGCATGTTAAGGTCTTAGCAAAATATGTCTCAGAATAAACATTCTATAAGTGTTAGCTATTATTGTGATTATTTTTAAGATTATAACTACAAAATACCAGTCAAGTTTTGAACCAATGTCATTTTGGTTACAAACCCCATTATACCATCTTGATAAACTGAGAACTTGGAAAAATTTTGTGTGTTTTTTTAAATTACTATGCATCTCTCTCTCCTGTTTTGAAACTTAACTAATAGGTGAATATATTAACAAGCATTGGATTTATTGTTAGTTATAAAACACAAGCAAATATCTCCATGATACTTCATATTTCATTAAATCAGATTCTGTAGTTGATAAAAGGATAGCACTTTTAAAGGCATGTTTAAACAAATTAATCTAAATGTAAAACAACTAAAATTTAATTTTAGTTGTTTGGTTTAACAAGGCTCTTAGTAACACCATAGAAATTACTGGACTTAATTGGTAGGGGAGGAGTCTATTGCATGCTTGCTGAGTAGTAGGCATCGTGTTATCACCTTTAACCAATGTACAAGTCATATGCCTAGTCTTTTCCTATTTTGGTCTTTTTCTGAGCCACAAAATGCAGAAAATTATTGGACTGCTTATTTCTCCATCTTCCTGAAGGTGGTATGTATATAACTAGTACTTCAGCAAATTTCATTTTTGGTATTTTTTCAAAAATGGAAAATCTATTCCATCCCACATGCTGTTCTTACAATGTGATAGTGATAGTCCTCCATTGAGAGATGGGATCTACATTTTCTCCTCTTGAATCTGAGCAGGTCTGTGTCTACAGCAGAAATGATGCTATGAGACTTCCAAGGCTAAGTCACAAAAGTTTTCCAACCTTCTTCATCTTGCTTCCTGGTCCTCGTGGAAGTTTATCCTTGGAACTCAACCATCATGCTCTGAGCACACCAGGCAGCCATGTAAAGCTCATACATAGGTATTCTGGCAACAACCAGCTGAAATCCCAGCCAACACCGAGTGCCAGACCTGTGAGGCTTTAAGATGACTCCAGCCTTCAACCTTTGAGACACTCCAGCTGACTCTGAGAGGAGAGGAACACGTTGTTTACACTGAGTACTGCACAAATGCAGCTTTGTGAGTGAAATATATAACAATGATAAGAATAAGTATCATTCAAGATGCATTGTATTATATACAATTGGTACCTTAAAGCAGTACAGCTCATTTTTATTCAAAATCAGTTGAGTACGCATTAGACAAATGATTATTCTTCTTGAACACATTATTTTCTTCTACAGTGGTCTTATTCTTCATGTAGAAGGAAAAATAATTTTTGTTCTACCCTTCTAAGTTCTTCTGACTTGCCTAATTATCAAATTGACATGAAACAGATTAACAGGTGAAAAATCACCAAATTGATTATGTACATATGGGTATTCTGTAAGAATATGAAACCTGCAGGCAAATCAGGCAGTTGAGGCTTATATGCCATTTTGATCTAAGAAGAAAGAAGGGTAGTGATTTGGGGCTTTAAAGAGCAGGAAGAAAATTCACATGAAGATGGAAAAGCAAATGCTGGGTAAACAAATATGTGCTGGACCATCTTTAACAATGGGATACAGAGAGAACTTTGATCAAACTGTCTTTGCTTGGTTCCTCCCTGTCACACACTAGTTCATAGTGAACCATAGTTATTTATAACTAGAGGCCTGGTGCACAAAAATTTGTGCACTGGGGTGGGGGGGGGGCGGGAGCTCAGCCCGGCCTGTGCCCTCTCGCAGTCTGGGACCCTTCGGGGGATGTCTACCTGCTGGCCTAAGCTGACAGTCAGACATCCCTCTGGCAGCCTGGGAGCCCTCAGGGGATGTCCACTCGCCAGTGAGGAGCAGGCCTAAGCTGCAGTCGGACACCATTAGCTCTGCTAAGGAGGCGGGAGAGGCTCCTGCCACCACCACTGTGCTCGCAGCTGTCAGCCTGGCTTGTGGCTGAGCAGAGGTCCCCCTGTGGGAGCGCACTGACCACCAGGGGGAAGCTCCTGCATTGAGCGTCTGCCCCCTGGTGGTCAGTGTGTATCATAATGACCAGTCATTCCCAGTCATTCTGCTGTTAGGGTCAATTTGCATATTACCCTTTTATTATATAGGATGATAGCTCCCTTCCTAGAGCAGGACCACTATCAAAATTCTTTAAGGCAGTTAGGCAGAAGGTCAAAGGTTCTTTCTGGGTCTTTCGTGCCTTAAAAATAACCGACTTAACATAATCAATATTTTTTTAAAAGACATATTTTGGGGTAACAAACTCTGCATCCCCTCAGTATTCATATAGCTATATCTGTAAAAGATGTAAGCTAATGCTTTGAGAGGAAAAGAAATTCTGAGATTGATTTTAACTTTAAAAACTTTAGAAGAAATTAGATTTTTAAAAATACCAGCTTCAGCATTTTTGTGGTCTTCTAAAAAAAAAAACAAAGAAATAGACTGGTATGATATGAAGTAACCCAAAAGACTTAAATGACCCTTGTAGTGGTCAGAGGCCAATGAGAAATGATCTTTGCTCCTATCTGATAATGATCTTCTTTACTAACACTGCACTATGAATTTTCAACAAACTAACCCTCGTTCAGGTAATTCCACTTATTTGTTAGTCCTGTTGATGGTTTCTTTCATTGTGCAGAAGCTTTTTATTTTGATGTTGTCTCATTTGTTTTTTTTTTTCCTTAGTTTCTATTGCCCTAGGAGATGTATTGGTAAAGATATTGCTACAACAAATGCCTGTTATTTTGCTGCCTATGGCTTCTTCTAAGATTTTTATGGTTTCCCATCTTACATTTAAGTCATTTATCCATTTTGAGTTTATTGTTGTGTATGGTGTAATTTGGTGGTCTCGTTTCATTTTTTTTGCATGTATCTGTCCAATTTTTCCAACACCATTTATTGAAGAGACTGTCTTGACTCCATTGTATGCTCTTCCTTCCTTTGTCAAATATTAATTGAGCACAATGGCTTGGGTGGATTTCTGGGTTCTCTGTTCTATTCCATTGGTTCATATGTCTGTCCTTGTGCCAGTGCCAGGCTGTTTTGAGAACAGTGCCTTTGTAATATAGCTTGATATCTGGTATTTTGATCCCTCCAACTTTATTCTTCTTTCTCAGGATTGCTGTGACTATTCATGGCTGTTTTTAATTCCATATAAATTTTTGGAGATGTGTGAAATATGCCATTGGTATTTTAATGGGGATTGCATTAAATCTATGGATTGCTTTGGCTAGTATGGACATTGTAATGACGTTGATTCTACTACTCCATGAACACGGTATATTATTCCACTTGTTTATATCTTCCTCTATCTCTTTTTCAACGTCCTGTGGTTTTCTGATTACAGGTCTTTTACCTACTTAGTTAAGTTTATTCCTAGGTATCTTAATTTTTTTTTGTTGTAATTGTAAATGGGATTTTTTTTTTAGTTTCTCTTTCTGTGAGTTCATTATTGGTATATTAAAAAGCCATAGATTTCTGGGTGTTAATTTTATATCCTGTTACATTGCTGAATTTATTTAGTAAATCTAGTAGTTTTTTGATGGAGTCTTTAGATTTTCTGTGTATAATATCATGTTATCGGTGAATGAATAATGACAGTTTTACTTCAGAATATTGACTTTAAATGCTAAAGTCAGACAATATTAATACATAATTCCATCTATAAAATTATTGCTCAGTATCAATCAAGACCTCTTAGCTCAGCATTGTGTGTGAATTTAATTTTATCAAGAAAGGGTGTTGAATTTTGTCAAATGCTTTTTCTTCATCAATCAATATTATTATGTGATTTTTGTCTCTCAATTTGTTTATGTGATGTATAACGTTTATAGATTTGCAGCTTATTGTACCAGCCTTGCATCCCAGAAATAAATCCCATTTGGTCATGGCATATGATTTTTCTAATGTAATGCTGGATCCAATTTGCTAGAATTTTGTTGAGTGTTTTAGCATCTATGACTATGTTCATCAGGGATATTGGCCCGTAATTCTCTTTCTTTCTAGTGTCTTTATCTGAATTTGAAATTAGGACAATGCTAGCTTCATAAAAAGAGCTTGGAAGGGTGCCTTCCTCTTGAATTTTTTGGAGTAGTCTAAGAAGGGTAGGTTTTAATTATTCTTTGAATGTTTGGTAAACTCCCCTGTGAAGATGCCTGGACTAGGGCTTTTGTTTGCTGGAAGTTTTTTGATCACTGCTTCAATATCATTGGTAGTTATCGGCCTATTCAAGTTTTTTTTATTCTTCCTGATTGAGTTTTGGAAGCTTGTATTTTTCTAGGAATATGTCCATTTTGCCTAGGTTGCCCAGTTTGTTCAAGTAGAGTTGTTCATAGTATTTTTGTACAATCCTTTGCATGTCTGCGGGTCGGTTGTTACTTCACCTCTTTCATTTCTGATTTTGTTTATTTGGGTCTGAATTTAATTTTAATAGAGTCACATGGCAATGAAGGATTTGTCCTGAAGTAAAATAGCATTTGACAAAATATAAGAAAGGAGTTTGTAAAATCAAGGGATAGGCCCTGTCTGGGTGTTTCAGTTGGTTAGAGTGTCATCCCGTACATCAAAAGGCTGTGGGTTTGATTCCAGGGCAGGGCACATACCTAGGTTGTGTGTTCATCCCTGGTCAGAATGCAACCAATCAATGTTTCTCTCTCACATCAATGTTTCTCTTTCTCTCTCTCTAAAAAAATTAAAAAAAAATCAATAAACATACCCCCAGGCAAGTATTAAAAGCTAGACATGGCTTATAAATGTAACAAACATGTGAATGGGTCACCTTAATTTGGTTGATTTGCATGCCCATGGCAGATGACAAAGTTTCCAAGGCACTGAGTTCTTTTCCTTTCTCAGTTATCCAGATGGACGGCACCCTTCTTAGCATAGTACTCAGGCAGCCACGATCAACTGCCTAGGAAGACAAGGGAAGAAGAAACCTATTTGTCAACTCAAACAGGTAGTAACTAATAAGTCATTAGTTTGTTCTCCTGGGATGAGAACATTGTTATAGGGTTGTGCATTTTTGGTCCAAGGTCTTCTTCTCTTGATGTTACCCAGTTTTTAAGTGGTGATGGTTTTCCCAAAATTCCCAGCACTCATTCCAAACTGAGTGCTACTCTTCCATATTTCTTTGCAAGTAAAACAGGTGTAACTTCTACCATATGTGACAATAGGCTGGGCTCTAACAAGTTAATACCAACCAAGTGTTGCCAGAGATATTGAAGGGCAAGATTTCTCTGTCACTAGTGAGGTTCTTGGGGTACTGACTAGACAAGCATTTTCAGAAGCCCCACAGGAAAGTGAGACGTAGAAAAAGACTTTATTTGCATGGAGTTACATTTCTCAGGTTCCAAAGCCCGTATCCCTTAGTCTAGTCCTGAAAGAGGTACAGCTGGGGGTCCAGCAGGGCCAAAAGGAGGGCCAGTATCCAGAGCTTCTGTTCCATGTTGCAGCCGGGCTCAATCCAGCATTCAGGCTAATTGAAGTCCATCAGTCCATTGTGTGGGTCCCACATGGCCGTGAGCCACATGGACGGATGCAGGGGAGTGTGCCTCCTATATCAGAAGTCCCAAGAGAGCTAGAGGGCTGTGAGCTAAGAGCCAAGAGAGTAAAGTGCAATTCTTTGTCTAGGAGTTTAAATATTCATGTTTAGTGCCCTTGCAGTGGCCACACCTATTCTGGCCAACTACCTACTCCCAGGTGTGACTGACAGGTAAGCACCTTCTTTGCTTTGAAGTTTGAATTGCCTTTGTCCAGTCAATGAGCGGAGAACAAACTTGGAGAGCGTTAAATTAGCAAAGCTGTACTGAAAAGGAAAATGGGAGGGCTTGCAACCTAGTTCAGTATCAGGTTAAAACCGTCGTCTTACTTCCCCACTCTGACTGAACTTGGGAGGAGCTACAGAGCCTAACCCCAGGGCCCCGCCACAGCTGACTTGGGCAGAGCTGTGCGGACCCTCAGGAGCCCACCACAGGAAAGATATACAGGTCAGAGCCACTCCACGAGTTCAGTTCAGGCTTTGGATCCAGAATTCCCCTGGACTAGCCTATATTATCTAATCTCCCCTTTACTTCTTTCCCGTTAAATAATAACCATATTATTACAATGGTATAAACAAGGAGCCAGTCACATACTACTTAGACTTTCTTTGGTGTCTTTTATTGCTAGGTGATGATATTGTACAATATATTGCAACCAGAAAGAGGAAGAAAGTCAACTATGATATTAAAATTAGAAGAAAAAAACAAAAAACATCATACATTACAAATTGTCTGAGCTTAGGTTACTTCTTTAAGGGCAAGGTGAAAAAAATTTGAGTTTTAAAACCATCATATACTGTATACCAGTTGTCAACTTAAGAAAAGTCCAAACCTGTAAGAATTTTTTATGAGTTTATTTGAGCCTAATTGATGATAATTGCCGGAAAGCAAAATCTCAAGGGATTGAGAAAATGCTCCAGAAAATGGCAGTTTTACCACTTATTTTATACATCAGAATCAAAGGGGAAGACTTAAAGGGGTTGCATGAAATGCATTGGTGATAGATTAGGGAGGCAGGAGAAAGCAAAGCAGAAAAATCTCTGGGATTGGATAAAAAGTGAAACAATAAATAGATACATACTTCTTTTACATGGATGGGGAAAGGAGAGTTAACAGTTAAAAATTAAGATGATGATTAGAACAATGGGGGGATTTGTGGTCTCTGCGTTGGTGCAGTGGGTGTGCTTTGAGGAGCAGTGGGTGGGGAAAGGAAATTACTTTTATGTTATCAGGTATGTATGTTATCTTAGATGCAAAAAGACAATACATAGGCTCTGTTAGGATGAAGATTGACCTTTGTTAGGGATAAATACCACCCTAGAAAATGACTACTTACCATGAACTGCTTTTTATTAGGAAGTTTTAATTTCAGAGCATCCTAGTGGCTATTTTAAAAGGTCTCTGAGTTTGTAAGGAAAATGCAGGTCTCCCCTGAGCTTGTCAGGTTTAGTATGTGGCCCTTCTTTCATCCACACAGTGTTTCTCCATCAATAACAATTTCAATTTTGGAATGACACAGACAACCCAATAAAAATAACAAAATTGTTGGTGTTTCCTTTTTAAAAAAATATTTTTATTGATTTCAAAGAGGGAGAGTGAGAGAGAGTAGAAACATCAATGATGAGAGAGATTCATTGATCAGCCTGCTCCTGCACACACCAAACTGGGGATTGAGCCAGCAACCGGGGCATGTGCCCTGACTGGGAATTGAACCATGGCCTGTTTCATAGGTTGACACTCATCCACTGAGCCACACCAGTTGTGCATTGGTGTTTCTTTTCAATATCCTTATCTTGCTTTTTTCATTGTTTTTTGATCCCCACATGCTCAGAGTTCTTCTACCACTAGTATCCATGAAACCCCAAAGCAGGGTCCTATAAAAAAAAATGGGGAAGGGAAGCAAAGAAGAAAAAAATCATCATTTAATCTCTATAACTTTGTTATAATTCCATAAAAAAACATTTTCATGTACATTTTTAAATTAACTTAAGAAAATATGGTTAGAACCTCTGACATCTTGTTAAAACCCTGGATGATGATAGAGTACAATGATGGTTAGGGGAGTTTATTGGTGTGGAAAGGGGAAATGCTCTCTGAATCTTGATTCTGATTGTTTCTGAATAACAGTCTTACTTAAACATGTCTGAATAAGAAATATTACTATGGAGTTGTATCCCTCTCCATGACTTTATATCTGTTTGCCTTTATTTTTAATAAATTTTATTAAAAAGAATATTCTTATAAGGATTGTTATCTAAAATGTAGTTTACAATCCCTTTTTTTAAAAAAAAATATATTTTATTGATTTTTTTACAGAGAGGAAGGGAGAGGGATAGAGAGTCAGAAACATCGATGAGAGAGAAACACTGATCAGCTGCCTCCTGCACACTCTCCACTGGGGATGTGCCCGCAACCAAGGCACATGCCCTTGACCAGAATCAAACCTGGGACCCTTGGGTCCACCGGCTGACGCTCTATCCACTGAGCCAAACAGGTTAGGGCTACAATCCCTTTTAAGAGAGCTGCTTGTCCTTAGTGACTTTCAGTAGCAAATCAGCAATCTATTTCATAGGCATGTGTGTAGCTGCTTTTAGTTTGGATGTTTTGAATCAGGTAGAATTGCCAAGCATTCATATCCCTGTGTCTGGTTAAAGTCATTCCATGGAAAAGAAAGAGAATTTGTAATGTGAACAATACCATCAGGCGTTGATCTACCATTACCTAGAGCCAGTGGGCTCTGAATGACCACACCTGGAAAACACAGTTATGACGGGTTAGAAGGGCCATTCTGAGAGTAAAATGATAAAATTTCTAAGATACCTCTTGCATGTGTTCTCATCTTAATTAGCTAGTTATTAATCCTATATAATAAAACCCTAATATGCAAATCAACCAAACAGCAGAATGACTGGTTGCTATGATGCTCACTGACCACCAAGGGGCAGATGCTCATGCAGGAGCTGCCCCCAGCCTGCAGGCTCCAGGCCAGCCAAGGCGGGTGCCAACAGGATCCCCCTAATTGCCCCACCGGTCACCCTACTGAGGGAGGCGACCAGCTGCAACAGTGGGGGACAGGGCCGGCAAGTGAGCAGTGCCAGACTGGCCAAGGCAGGTGCCAGCGGGGGCCCCCCAATTTCCCTGCTGGTCACCCCACAGATTGGCCCCGATCACTGGCCAGGACTAGGGCTCCTACCCATGCATGAATTTCATGCATCAGGCCTCTAGTCTTAATAATAGAAAGAGAGCAAAGGGGAGGACAGACATTATAAGCATGGTTACAGTTTTATGCTCCCCAGGAACCCACCAGTCCATTCCCTGCAGATCACTAGGGGAAGGGATCCAACATAGGGGAGATGGGTGCATGCACAGTGATGTCGGGGTGGCATAAGGAAGGTGCTTGCCTGTCAGTCTACCCCGAGGGGAAATATCATTGGCTAGAAGAGTGGAGCTGCTGCAAGCACATGAAATCTTGGAAGATTAAAATCCCCAGGAAGTTCCCTCTCTCTGGCTTGTTCCCTCTCATTCTCACTTGCTCCATGACCCACACTCATCCTTGCACTTGCCGCCATAGCCATTGGCCTTAAGCGGCCGCATAGCCATGAAGCCCCACATGCAATGGACTGCAGCTGGGAACACAAGCTAAGCTAGCCAGATGCTGGACTGGATTGTACTTTGATATGGAGCAGAAATACTGGGCAGTGGCCTTAATTCTAGCCCTGATGCAGATACAGCTGGTCTTTTTCTGGGACAGATGGAGAGGAGACCTTGGAAGGGAGCCCCCTTAATTTTACATCAATAATAAAGCTTTCCATGAAACCCCTCCTTCCTGGGGGCCGCAAGGAATTCTTTCCCCGAAAACACCCTAAGAACTCTACTCCCACAGATAACAGATAGAAACCAGCTCCATCAATTGCAAAGTAAGCAGTTTCATCTGCTCTAATTAATTTGGGAACAAAAGGTAGACAGCACATCCCAAATGATAATAGTCAGAACAAATTCAGCAGCTGCCTTTGTTTACAGGCTGTGTACACAGAGTCAGATGGAAAGATATTTAAAAGAACAGTAAATGGCAAGCAACATGGATAATGAACTGGATTAATGTAGCAATTAAAGTTTATTAAAATGAAGTATTACCCTTAGACAGAACCTGACAGTGATGTAAAAGCTGAGGATCTGCTTTTCAAAACTGAGGTTTAGCAAAGACAATTTAAATTCCCAGGAGGCTGTAAGATCCATTGTGAACATGTATGGCCATGTTGAGACAGTTTAGGTTTAAGAAGTAATCTTAGAAGAGTGAAGGATTGAGAGCAAAGATAATTAAATATTTCTCATCCGGGGAGGTAGGTGTCCCTTAGACAAAGGGTGCCAGGTGTTCTGCTGATAAGAGTCTTCTGGGAGATAATGCTTTGTTCTTCTCATGAGAAAGAAACTTGTAAGTTATAAATACTTTACCTGAAATGCAAAAACCAAGGAAGTTGGAAGTGTAACATGAAAGGGAGATGATGTATAAATTATTTAACAAATGTAAAATGAGGCATCTAGATGTTAAGAGGGGCTTAAGGCAAAATTAATGAACCCATTCTTAGAAGGTAGTTAAAATTATCAACTATATATATAAAAGCCCAGTAACCAGAATGGCAGAACAACCGGTCTCTGTGACATGCATTGCAGTGGCCAACCGGCAGATATGGGCCCAAATCAGCCCCCCAACCTCCCGCGGCCCCTACCCCTGGCCGGCCCTGCCCCCAACCAGGCCCCCCCACTGCAAGTCAATCTCCCGTGGCCCTTCCCCTCCCTACCCCTCACGCTGGCAAAATGGAACTTAGGCCTTGAAGTTTTTTCTATTACTCATTGTAATATTGGGGGTCGGGAGGAATTTGGTGATGGGGAGGAATTGGGTGGGGATGGGGAGGAAGTTATGACAGAGAAACTAGCATATAAATTTCATCAAATTGTAGTATTACAGTTTATCAGAGTTTTATTATGAGATCTTCCTTTCTGCTAGATGTTTTGCTATTGTACTTGGTTTGCTATCAGTGGTATACAAACATGAATCAGTTTTATTTTTCTTTAATCACTATCCCCACAAGTGCTGTGTTGACTGCCTTTCCTTGGTGTGGTGGGAGATAAAATTCCTTATGCAGAGAACCTGGACTTCCAAGTTACTTAAGGTTCAATTAAAAATTCCATGGATTCAAACCTTCCCCAACGTGTCCAGACTCATGGTTTGAGGAACCTGACCTGGTAAAGACGTGTGTTTTAGATTTTGACTCCTCCTTCCTTAACCTTACCTTGAAGTGGAGAGAAGGCTTTAGTCTGCTCCTGAAACCTCTTTCATCCCCTTTCCTAGGATTTTGGAAGCTCACAACTCTAGCTATTCATTAGCATCTCCAGGGACCTTTTAAAAAAACATCTATAGCAGGTTCCTCCTCATCCTCATACAAAATTTTAAAGGTAAGAGAACAAGGGCAGGTGTTTGTTATTTTAAAAGCTACTGGAATTGTCCTCTATATTAGTTTTGACTGGTTTTCCTGGTACCATCGACTGGTCATTGATATCCTGTAGGTGGCAGGAATCCAACTGGGGTGGCTGGAGAAAGACCTGTGTTGAGTCTTCAGCTGACCTCCCCATTATGTAAAAAGCAGTAGAAGATTTGGCTCCAGCCTGACCTCTCCAAAGCTCCTTAATTCCCTCTTCTGACACCACCAGAGTGCAATAATTGTCCTCTTGCTGCTGAGGTCTTCTTGCCCCAAGTCCGCCTCTATTAAATGGTAAAAAGGCTCTTCATCACCCATATTCTATAGTGTCCAGCTGAGCCACAAGACACTTGAGAAACCTGCATACACGCAAAGTGGTGAGTGGGTAAGCAGAGAGCCCCCCTTCTGCCCTTTCTCCTTACTCTGCCGACTTGCTCTGAGTGCTTTTCCTCCGCTCAAGAGGGTACATTCAACATAGCCTCTGTGTAAGTAGATGAACCAGTGATGGGATACCATGCTCTGCTTTCTGGGGTATCCCAACCTTTCCAACTGTTTTGACCAATACTGTCTTCCACTGGTGGAGTGGGGAGTTCATGATGTTCTGATTCCAAAACCCAAGATCTTTCCACTAGGCAATAATAGAGGTAAAAGGAAAATCAGAGCACAGAACACAGAAGGGGGAATGTTCACCTGTATGGCAGAAGCTAATTCCAGACAAAGCCTGCCCATGATATAATCTGAGGGGCTCGGCATTTCTGTACCATTTGCCTTGAGCACTTCTATTCTCTTGGCAGTATTTCTCAAGCATAGATACAATCATTAGTTTAGTTATAACACAAAAGTAAAATCAAAAATCTACTCCTTACACAATTACAAAATACTTGAAAAAGTGAAAAAAAAAAAAAGGCATAGTTCCCTTCTCAGATGTACAGGCAGTGTAATGGGCTTGTCCTTTGGGGAAATTTAAGATATATAATAATTTTTAATGATTCACAAAGCAATTATTTATAATGTCACTGTGACAGATTTACCCAAATTTATTTTGCAATAGAAGAATATTTTAATAAGTTAATTATTAGAAGTTTGATTTACACTGACAGGAAAATTTTACCTGTGCAGCCTGGCACTAAATCCTAAAATGTGTCCAGACCTGGAAAAGACTTCCAACCAACATCTCCTCAGGTACACAGCAGTGCTTCTAACTCAGATAGGCACCTGGAAGACCTGATGACCTGTGAGAAGTGGGCAATTTCGCTGTGGGGATAGCACAGATATAAGCAATCAAAAATTTAACTTTAAAAAGTAGGTATCACACCTATAGGTAGAATCTCACAAATTATAATAATTTCTATTTTAACAATTAGTGAGGGCACTTCTGCTTTTAGTAACAGTAGGCTAGACCATTTAGACCATTTCTCCTACCAAAAACAAACAAACAAACAAACAAAACCTTGTAAAACATAAAGAAAGCATTTTAAAATCCTTGATATACTGGGAATAACAAAGCAGACAGAAAAGGACAGTGACAAGGTTTAGAAAAAGGAGGAAACATGGGGGAAGACCCCTGCAGTAGCGACTGTCTTCCCCACACAGGTGTCATATCATTTCTGGACGAAGTGACTGGGAGGTTGAGAAACCATTACTTGTGATGGTCAAGCAGGACTTGGGGAAAATTTGTAATGTAGGTCCACCAGGCAGGAAGGACTCTGGAAAATTCCTCAGCTTTAAGTTGGGACCCAGACGGACACCACCTGAAGCCTGTTTTGAACCATCTCAAATCCCTGAAACTGTGTTAAGGTGATCCACATTCATATCTGCCCCTATTGACCACGCCAAAACAAATGTAAATCCTATATGGAGAAAGATAACAGCATCTAGAATCTCAAATTATTTCTTCAGATTTTCATGGTGAAAAAAACACACCAAGACACAGGTTAAAACTGATAAAACTAAAAAATGGAAAGATAATTTTCACAGCAGCCGTGGGAAAATATAAATTAGTATCAAAGAAGCAAACATCCCATCCTTGGGAAACTATATTAAAGATATACTGTCAGGTGCTGGCCACTGTTTCTCAGTGGTTTGAGCATTAGCCAGGCCATGGAAGGGTCTCGGGTTCGATTCCCAGTCAAGACCACGTACCTTCCTGATCGGGTCATGTTCAGAAGGCAACCAATCAATTTATTTCTCTCAAATCAATGTTGTTCCCCTATTTCTCTTTCTCTTTCTCTTTCTATTCCTCTTTCTCTTTCTTCTCTTCCTCTTCCTCTTTCTCTCCCTCTCTCTCTCTCTTTCTCTCTCTCTCTCTCTCCTTCCCCCACCTTCCTTCCACTCTCTCTAAAAATAAATGGAGAAAAAATATACCTTCAGGAGATTAACAACAACAAAATGAAGATACACTGTCAGAAAGTATATCTTATGCACAAGGTTTTTCATTGTGGCATTGTTTGTGATAGCAAATAATTGGGAAAAAAAAACAAATGTCTACTAATGGAGGACTTGTTGAATAAAGCATAGTTCCTGCACAAAATCCTGCTCTGGGACATCCAGACACTGTGTTTCCCAATATGAAGTAACACAACGTACACTGCAGCCCTTGTGAAATATTCTTGTCAGAAACAGTTGACCCTGAATCTCATTGGGCCCTTAGAGTTGACTTCTAATTTATAGGATATATGGGACTACAGGAACAAATAAATGACACTCTAAGGAAACAGACAAATCCAGAATATGGGGAATTTTCCAGGGCAATACATTCAGTTCTTCAACAAAACAATGGTATGAAACAAAAAACGTGGTAGGAGGGAGTTTAGAACATAACAACCAAATGATGTTGTGCAACTTTTTTTTTTTCTAACTGAAGTAAGTCCAAGCCATTTTAAAGACAATCAGGGAAGTTCAAATAATGACTAAGCAATAGATTACAAAAGGGAATTGTTGATTGTGTAGGTGTGATAATGGCATTGTGGTTAAGTAAGAAAATGATTGTTTTTAGAGATGCATCCTAAAATATTTGAGGGCAAAATGACATGAGATCTGGGATTTGTAAGAAAACTACAAATGAGAAAAGATGAACCAAACATGGCAATATATTGATCTTGATAATTGTTGGATCTGCATTATGGCTATATGGGTTTCATTATACTCATTTTGTATATATTTTTAAAGTTTCACAGTAAATTTTTTAAGTGAATATGTTTTCCAGAAATAGAACCTCGAGTACCAAAACCATTAGCTATTTATGCAGGATGCATTTCTACTGCAGATACTTGCATATTCTACAAGCTGGTATAGTGGTCACAGGCTGGCCAGGCCCTTGACCTTACAAGTTTACAGTTTTGTGAACATGAGTGGGAAGGCAGTAGCAGGAAGTGAAGGAGTGCAATAACAGTGCACAGGATGTGTTGGGATAACACAGAGAATGCCCAGCCTGGAACTACAGTGGCAAGGGGTCAGAATAAACTTCTCAGGGTGTTATCTATGCTGAGAAGTGAATGATTAGTAGAAATTAGGGAGGTAAACAGTTCTACCTCATCACAGGCCAATGTTTGGCAAGAGAAACTAAGTCCAGACACAAGGGACAGAAAGAAGGCTATATCTGGTCTTTGGTCACCAAGACCACTTGGAAGAACAAAAGATGGATCTTCCCTCTATTCCCTCTGCACAGCCATTTGAGTTGTTCATGTGCA
Source organism: Myotis daubentonii (assembly GCF_963259705.1). NCBI lineage: Eukaryota > Metazoa > Chordata > Mammalia > Chiroptera > Vespertilionidae > Myotis > Myotis daubentonii. The sequence continues at coordinate 10,376,134 of NC_081848.1, read as the reverse complement.
GCTGAATGCCTATCATCCTGCAAAGTGGACCACTATTTGATGCCACCTATTTTCCTGTGTCTACTCTGCTTAAATATACACACAGCATCTTTCACTATACCTCAGTTTTAGCTACTTGGAAAATAAAACCATGCCTCCAAGGTGACCTCCTTAGGGCCCCCAATGTGAATTTTGCACAACTCATAAAGTTAGTACTTTGAGTATATGTTTCTGGAACATAATCCCCTTTAGTTATACTCTACCCACACAATTATGCATCATGTGGTAACAAATCAACCAGCACAAGCTTTATTTTCTTTATGCAGTTTTGATTCTAACAACAATCCCATGGTAAAAGCACTAACAGACACATTTTAGAGGTGAGGAAATGATAGTTCAGAAAAATTAAGCAACTTGTCCCAAGTAATGACCTAAGACTTTTGTAAATGAAATCCTTTACCAACACCTGCAAATACATGCCCACAGCCTAGGTTCATACTTGAAAGGACAGTTGAAGCAGAAATGTTGTTGGTAGTTTCCACTACTAGGTATGGGGCTGTGATAAGGGGCTGGTAATTCTCAGCTAGTTGGAGACTGACTGTTGCTACCGGTCTGGAGTGTTTGAATAAAATGTCATATGGCCAGGTACAGGACAGCTTCAGAGAAATGTATTGAACAAGTTAGCAACTTCTGTTGAATTCATGTTTATCTTCCTCACAAAAACATGCCTTGAATTCACAATCTTACTTTTTAGGAATTGTGTATATGAGAATGTCACCTTCCCTTCTATTTCAGTTTGAGTCAACCCTTATGTTCATCTTGCCACTGGTCTTTGATTGGACTTGACTCTCCTGTGTGGTTCATGAATACATGGCATACTAACCTGGATAAATAGAGACACATTCAATTCCCAGAAGCAGAGAGAATGGCAACAATGATTATGTCGTTTAAATAAATATAGCGACAGTAATGCCAACATAATCTAGTCCCATGGTGAAAGTAATTTAGCACCCCTGTTCAGACATATCCTGCTCTCCATCAATTACCAGATCAGCAAGAAATCACAAATTCAGCTGAGCCACCTGGATAATTATAGAAGGTGTCCACACTTGTGTAACCCAGCAATGCTGGGCAGAAGGCAGGGCTGAGAAAATTCCATTGCTGCAAAACAAACTTTCTCCTATTTTTCTTTAGCAGCCCCATCCTGATGCAGGGAAACCTGGAATATGTGGCATTTTCATTTTATTTAACACTAAAGGCCCGGTGCACAGATTCATGCAAGAGTGGGATCCCTCAGCCAATCAGGGTCATTGGGGCTGTCTTACCCAGTCAGGGGGGCAGGACTGTGGGAGGTTGGGGGCTGGTTGGCCAGGGGTAGAAAATGCAGAAGGTTGGCTGGCTGGGGGGGAGTGGGGGGGGGAACCTCAGGAGGTTGGCTGTGGAAGTTTACTGCCCACACATTGATCATCTGCCCCCTGGTGGTCAGTGTGTGTCCTAGTGACTGGTTGACCAGTCATTTGGTCAACCAGTTATAACAGTTGCTTAGGCTTTTATATATATACTAGAGGCCCAGTACACAAAATTCATGCACGGGTGTGGTCCCTAGGCCTGGCTGGCGATTGAAGCATGGGCATCTGGCATGGAAGGGCAGGTGCCAGCTGACCTCTGGGCCCTGGGCAGCACCTGGGCCCCTGGACCCTACATGCCCCCCTCCACCTGAGTCATTGGGCCCCCACCCAGATCCCTCAGCTCCTGGGAGCCGGGTGGTGGCCCTACCCCCTGCTGCTGCCGCTGGCCACCATCTGTAGGGTGATCAGTGGGACAATCAGGCCCCGCTCATGCCTGCCTTGACCTGGCGCTGCCCACTCACCTGCTCCACCATCCCGCCGCAGTCCCACTCTCATCAGGGCCCATCAAGGTCAGCAGCACCTCCACTGTTGCCCGCTGCCAGTGCCACTTCACCGATGCCTGCCATGTACCGCTCCACCCCCTGGTGGTCAGCACACATGTAGCGACTGGTCAAACTCCCAGTTGAACTCCTGGTTGAGGGGACAATTTGCATATTAGGCTTTTATTATATAGGATAGATAGATGTAGCAGTACTCATCAAATCTGAATGCAGGTATGCTACACTAACAACAGCTTCGACTCTGGGTGACTTATCAATGAGGTAATAGTGAAAAGCTGTAAATGTATATCAAATGCTAACTGCACGTACATTATCTCAAGGCACACAGCAATCTTATTATTTCCGTTTTAACAAACCAGTACACTGAGGCTTAAGATGGCTCAGTAACTTGTTTAAGCTACTAGGTGGCAGAATATGGCTTCAAATTCAGGTATTTCTTTGAGTCAAGAACCTGTGCACCAAACAAATAAGTCATGCAGGCCCTGCACACCGTATTTAAGTAGGCTCTGTCTCTCCCACTGGTCTAGGAAGCCCAATGCTGCAAGTAACAGGAAGCCCAGTAGTGGCTTAAACACCGGGCATCTATTATCTCATTCCACAAGATGTCAGATGCTGGAATAATGCAAATCTTATTCTGAGGCTCCCCAGTGTCATCTCACTCACATTTCTCCCTGTCATTATGGATGAGCAGTTCCAGCATAGCTGCCAGTGTAGCTCTCCTCCCAGAGCATCTTCCAGAGGTTAGGGAGGGCTTCTCCACATGTCCCTCAGTATCACAGGAAGGAACGTCATTTCCAGAAGTCTCTGCAGTTATCTTGCTGTGCAATTTGCCAGGGTGTAGCTCCAGCCCACACTTAAACTAACGTCTGCCCCTGATAATGACTTTGCCACTACTGGTTTAGTCTTATTAAAATTTATCACCCCAAACCCAAAGGCTGGGGAGAAGCCTCATGAAACATATGCATTCCTAATACCAGAAGAAAGTGGAAATCTTTAAACAAGGCAGTCCACAGTGATAGGAGGCAGAGAGAATTGTTGAATAGTCAACAATAGTTGACCACCTTCTCCAACTTCGGCTACCAATACCCATCCGTGCCATCCTTTATGCTAAAAATAACAGCCTCACGCTTAACACTCATTCTTCCATTTCCTAAAGGGAGAACTTCTCCAGTCTCATCCAGTTTTGCATCTGGCTCCAGGTCCTGAACATCTGGGTGATGCTCGGTTTTCTTTATTGGTTCCATATGTTCAATTCTAGGGCTAAAAGACAAGTTCTCTCCCTGCAACACAAGTGCACACTTGGAGAAATGGAAGATAACTGGCACACAATGTACATTTGAACAGGGACATGACGAGAGGCGATGCCGAGAGCCTGGTGCAAACATCACTGCTCATCGGGCAGGAATAGTGAGGACTCCGCCTGAGCAGCACAGTCAGCTCCCAGGACTGCCGTGTGGAGGCCTGGTTCTGCCCTCTGGGAGGTTGTCCCTTACCCACTGTCCTCAGGAGACCTGGTTCTGCCCTCTGGGAGGACCTCCCTGTCCTCCATGAAACTGGTTCTGCTCTCTAGGAGGCTCATCCTCCTGACCACATTTGAGATGAGCCACGAGAAACAGATTGCCTGAAGGAGGCACAGATTTAGCTGCTCACCTCCTGTTGGTTCAGGTTTTAGAAGCCTGCAATTTGCCTTAGAGGTTGATCCTTCAAGCTGTTCCAGGTCGGTATCAGGTTTTCTTCAGAAACAAAGATCTTAGCAGACACTTCCAGTCATTGACATGGGTTAGTAACCACAGGTAAAATTTTTGATTTGATATGGTCGCTACTTTTGAAAGCTGTGTTTCCCAACCATTGTCTGTCCTTTAATCTCTGCACCCCAACCTTCTTCCTATCTTTGTATTGCATGGTCTCGATCTTAAAACCTCTGTCTTTGTTGGAGAAGCTTCCATCTTTATTCGATCTTTGAAGGCAGACTTACCTCTCATCCACTAAGAAATAATTAACAGTGTGGCATAGTTGCAAGAGGCCTGAGGCACCAACCTAATTAATTTTATCTTCTGATAAATTTCCGGTGTTCCTGCTGCTTCCTAAACTAGCTTTAGCTTGGAGGACTGGGGTGTGCAGAAACTAATACTTTTCCAACACTGCAAGACTTCAAAATAAAAGACTCAACCTGCTCATGTCTGCCTACATGCATGAAATGTGCAAAGCCTGCTCTCTTTCTTTTTGTTTGTGAAGGGGCCACATTCAGACAATTTGTCTTTCTTGTAGAACCTTATTGAAGGAGCAAAAAAACAAACAAACAAAAAACACAAACAGCCAAAAAAATCCCCATACATTGAATTTTCTTACATTTCTTCTAAGCTACAGCCAGATCAGAATGCAATCTGCATCCCCAGAAACAACTGGCAGTTGGGCCAAATATTTTGCAACCACATAACAAGTATTTAAAACTTCACAGACTGGCATAGTGCAGCTATCACTGTCCTCCATTCTATCTGCTTCATTTAGCAAATTCTATATTTTAAGTTCCTTACAGCTTTCTGGAACAAAATGTATAGCATGCTGATGCTATAAACTTCAAATAACAGGGAGTCTAATGAAAACTAGTTGAAATTATATGAGGCTTATTATCTCAAAAAGTCATCCAGTAACAAGATATTTCAACGGTTATTTTCATCATCAATAAGGTTATCAAGAACATTTCCTCCCTCTTTCTTCTCCATCACCTCAGGGTGTTTGCAACTCAGCTTATACTAAAATCTGGCTTTAATAGCTCCATGTATTATCTCCCCACAGAGTTTTATCCAGAGGAAAAAATAAAATAGAATTAATAGCAGTGGCTCAGTGCATTTCTGTCTTCTATCAGACTGGAAAACTTACCCCAAAGAGTCACCATTTTATCATATTGACCAGAATGATATTCTATGCCTATGCCTGTCAAGTGGATGAAATTCTAGTTACTGGTTTGATCAAATCAATATCCATCCCTTTTAACTAGAAAAGGGCCCATAATACCCAAGAATAATTTTTGTGCCCTAGCTGGTTTGGCTCAGTGGATAGAGCATCAGCCTGCAGACTGAGGGGTCCTGGATTTGATTCTGATCAAGGGCACGTGCCTAGGTTGCGGGCTCCATCCCCAGTGTGGGGTGTGCAGGATGCGGCCAATCAATGATTCTCTCTCATCATTGATGTTCCTATCTCTCTCTCCCTCTCCCTTCCTCTCCAAAATCAATAAAAATATATATTTTTTTAAAAAGAATCTTTTTGTTAAAAATGCAGGAAGAGCAGTTGTTGGGTAGTAACCACATTGTCTAATCACCTAAACTTTTATTTTAGAACAGTGTTTCTTAAAATCCATGGAGCTAGTGTTCTGATTAATACAAACATATACCTGTGCCCTGCTCAGACTTAAAATAACAGATACTCCAGCATAAGGTGCATTTAACAAGCTCCCAGGTGATTCTTTAGCACTTTAAAGATTGAGAACCACTGCAGAAATCTTTGGGATCTCATGACTCCAATTTATATCCTCAGGTCATCTATATAGAACACTGTCCTGGGTAGATGCTCACTGGAGTGTAATTACTGTCCTATCTGGAAATAGATGAACTCTCTTTTCTCTTCTTTTGCTTTACATTTTCTTTCCAGAAAATTTGTCTAATTTCTTTATTGCTTCCTATGGAACAAAGTACTTTAGAAACCAAATAAATGCCATTTTAAAGGGTTATGTTAGTCTTTCTTCTACTAATCTTATTCCCAAAAAAGGGGCTAAGTGAAAATATGATTTTAAAAAACTAAAAAAATAAAAGTAAAATAATTCAGTTTTACCCTAGCCTGTTTGGCTCAGTGGATAGAGTGTCAGCCTGCAGACTGAAAGGTCCCAGGTTCAGTTCCGGTCAAGGGCACATGCCCAGGTTGTAGGCTCGATCCCCAGTAGGGATCATTATTGATGTTTCTATCTCTCCCTTTTCCTTCCTCTCTGAAATCAATAAAAATATTTTTTAATCATTTTTTATTTTATATTTTTAGCTCCCTTCAATGAAAATGGAGGTAGAATCTAGGCTTGCAGTTAAATGGAGGTAATAACATCATAAAAGTTGATAATCTTTTTAATGTTAGTCATTTGATGGCTTCATAGAACGTTCTTCTCCAAGGACAGCTTATTTCCTACTCCACTTGTCATGAAGATCTATGTAGGCTCCTCATCCATTATAAATTCCATTTCATGGGGCAGATGAATGTTTTAAGTGCTAACATAGAGCTTACCATATTCTGGGCACTGTTCAAGTGCTTTATTTATACTAATTTAATCCTCATATTAATTATTTGAGGCATGTATCCTCATTATGTCATAAGCCCCATTTTACTGACAAGAGGACAGAGGCAAAGCATGTTAATGACTTAATCATAAGGATGAGGTGGGCATTTGAACTTGAAGTCTGGCTGTAGAGACTGTTCTTGTAACCATGATGCTATTAATGCCTCTCAGCTAACACCACAAACTGTTGTCCTATTAACCACTGATGGCATGTGTTGAGTTGTTAAAATTTTGTAACTAGTTTAAAGCATCTAAAAACCAATAGAACACTTCTTAAAATTATGAATTCTGGCCTTTATTGAAAAATCAGAAGATTCATGCTGACAGTATTAGGCCAGGAACATCCCATAGTGACCCATAGTTTGATCTGAGTAGAAAATGTCCCCTTCAAAGGTTCCTTCTCCTGTTTGCTAGAGTTCCTCTCACCTCCTGTTACCTCCTGACACTGAGGCTGAGGACTTATGCTCTTTCTTTTATTATTGTAAAGGCAAGAACCCACAGCTCTAGGTAAGAAAGACCATGTAATATAGTGACTCATTGATTCTGGAGCCAGACCACTTGACTTAAACTCCAGATCCAACGTTTATTATTGTACGGTCCTGAGAAGTTACTTAACCTCTCTGTACCTCACATTCCTCATCTGTAAAATCAGGACAATGTAACATTCACTCAAACATTTTTATATGAGTTAACATATGTGAAGTGTGGGAAAGTGAAAGACGGACTAAGAGCACCTTTGCTTCAAGGAAATGGAAGAGAGTATATCACTTTGGAAACCTGAAGAATCTTCTGAGGTATAGAAAATAAGGCTCTGTGGTCCATCTTTAGTGTAGTTAGCTTTCAGTAAAAAACCCTAGCAGCATGCTTACCAGTCAGTTACTGAACCGCCAGGCTTACGCAGTAAGGTAATAAGGACAAAGAACTGTGTACATGACCAACAGCACGTATTCCAGGAAGACCTTCCCAACACAACTAGACAGAGAGATGGAGACAGCTAGAAAGGTCACCAGCCCACTTTTTGAATAACCCAATAGGAAACAATAAGACCTAGGTGACGCTTGGTAAGAATGTTACCGCATAGTACTCAACCAATGAAGAACCGGGAGAGGGACTCTCGTGCACTGGGGGTAAATTGCTTGAGGTAACCACCCCAGGTGTGCCTGTTTAGCCAGACACCCCATCTGGCTAGAAAGCCATTAAAAGTTTCACTTTCACCGCCTTGTGTCTCTGAGTCCGTTATTTGAATTCAGACAGGTGAGCATGTTTCTCACCCTAGATGATATTCAGTATGCAAACAAGTGTGTGACTTGGCAACGGCAGATTGAGTCGCATCCCACTGCGTGATCCCAGCTCAACTACTAAAAGCAGGGAGGAGGGAGAAAGTCTCCTTCATCATTCTCCAAGAGTTCCCTGTTGCAGAAGCGTTATGTCAGCGCCACCTAACATAACCCAGGCCTACCACAGCGGAGCCAGGAACTCACAGCCAGTCACTCATGCCAAAAGCCAGAGTGCCTTCCACCAGGCCTCCCCATCTCAAATCCTACCACCACCTTGGTATTTATTATACAATGAATTTATTGCACTTAAAATCATGTTTGAGCCACCCAGTGTAAAAGAAACTTTAGTTCACTTGTCAGTGGAAGAGCCATGTTCCTTTCTGACTCCTGGGTCCATTTTTATATCAGCAATTAAAGATTCATTGATTTGTTTGAGGGGATAAACTTTACTCTGTTTCCACATGTTATGCATTTTTTTCAACTTTATCCAGAAGTTTGAAAGGTCTCTGACTGGGCCAGTTTCCAGGTGAGGATGCTATAGGCAGTGATGTCGAGGAAGGTCCCAGCTCCTCCTCCTCAGTCACAGCTTCCACACAAAATGACTACAATGGCATGTCTTTTAGTGGTTTTAGTGGTGTCCGTAATGAGCATACTTTAACTTGTTCCTTTGTCCCAAATCATCTTACTTAAAACATTATCATCCCCAGTTATTTTATTATACTGAGAAACCAATCATTAGAAGAAAATGTCAGGATGTCTAATGCATCCTCATGCCATTTATATTTTCCAAGAAAAGTGTTGGATGAATAAACTCACAGAACAAATAGCAAAGTCCTAACTTCATAGCTTGACATTTAAGACTCTCCAGAATCCAGTACCACTATATGTCACTCTAATCTTCACATACATCTCAGAGAACCTGGCAGGAGGGGTTTTCTGACCCCATCACTATTATTGCTTCTTCCAACTTATTCTCAGACATTATTGACTCTAGGGAATATTTCTGGATATTTTCTCTTCACCCTCAAAGGGTTTACCATACCCTTTTTTGTTCTAGCTTTCATTAATTACATTTAAAGTATGTAGCCATAGCCTGGCCCATGTGGCTCACAGAGGTGATGATTTGATTCCCGGTTAAGGCACATGCCTGGGTTGCAGGCTCAATCCCCAGTAGGGGGCATGCAGGAAGCAGCCAATTGATGTTTCTCTCTCATCAATGTTTCTATCTCTCTCTCCCTCTCCCTTCCTCTCCCTCTCCCTTCCTCTCTCTCTCTCTCTCTCTCTCTCTCTCTCTCTCTCTCTCTCTCTCTCTCCCCCCCTCTCTCTCTCATCAATAAAAAATATCTAAAAAATTTTTAATTAAAAAGTAAAATGTGTAGCCATAATTCTGTCCCCCACCCCACCCCCCCCCCCGCCCACCACCACCAAACCAAGAGGTTCCTGATAGCAGAGACTGTATCTTAGGTTTCTGATTAAAATAGATCTTATTTAATAATTTTAGTTTTTCTTTTATAATCTATACTTACCACACAAGCATTTTTTCAAAAGAAGTCAAGAGATAGATCCCTTCAAATTCTCCTGTAAAATAATCATTGGCTTATTTTCTATTGGCCATTCTAGCTTCACTCCAAATATGTACATAATTTCACAATGATCCTGTGCAGCATAGATACCACAATAAAAATGGTGTATATTGAATTTCAACTATGGGCCATGTGTTCTCTGATGCACGTTACATACAGTATTTTATTAATAATGAGATATGAGCCATGTATCATCATCATTCCCAGGTCAAAGATGAGAGAGCTAGAGCCAGGTAGGTTACATAATGGTCCGAGGCAAATGGTGGGATAAACATTCAGGCTCCACGCTCTGCTTTCTCATCCACTGCTCTATACAGCCACTCCAAGCAATCTTTGTAATCTTCCCATTTTACACTTGACATTGCATCACCAATATTTGCCATATAATTTAGCTTTTAAGGAGTACTTATATCTTAGCAATCTAAATCATCTCAGAATCCAAAAGACTGTTACAAAGAAAGGGCAAGAAAACACTAACAAGGAATGTCTTATTCATTTACTTCTTCTTAGGACCTAACACAAAACCTTGAATTGTTGAATCTGTTGATTTGATGTGATCAACTTGCTTGCATCTCTGTAGGAAAGAGTAGAATCCTGGTCTAAGAGGAAGTGTTTCTCCAGGGAGACACCCACTTCTTAGAAGAGCTGAGGCATGGTTAGCACAGCCTGTACTCCTCCTTTGTGCAGCCACTGCAGGGCACGACACATAACGGGTGTTTAATGTGTGTTCTCCCTCTAATTCACGTCTCTCTCACTGAATCAGTCTTGGCAAAAACCCTGAAATTTTGGACTGATCAAATAAAACTATTTTTACTGTAAACACATACATTGTACCACTCTTATAAATTCTTTGAAATCACACATATTTGTGATGTTGGTGAAGTCTTACAAACCATCTTCCCACTGTCTCTTGCCACCTCTTCCCTCTTCCTTCAAGCCACTTGAGGTGACAAGGAGACATGCTAGGGGCCTCTGGTTTGCTGACAGTGCTTTCAGTCATGAGCGTGTTGCTAAAATCCAGCTTTATGAAGTTGCAAGTAACAAGAAATTACCATGCAGCACATCACCTGGAGTGCCATTATGCAAATTTACAGATGGCTCAGCTGCACAGTTTAGACAAATATTTATCATCGCCCTAAAGCCTGCCTTGTGAAGAGAAAACAGGCCAAGTGGTATTCTATCATTGCACATTCCCTATTTTTCAAACCTGGAATGAACTAGGCCATGTTTATCTAGGACGCTAAAACTTTCTGCATGGAGTATCCTATTAGCCTTTCATAGAGGAAGCTAGTTTTAAGGAAACTTTGATTAACCTTAAGAAGAAAGGAAAATAAGAGAGCTGTCTTATTCCCTTGTTCTGAAAGGCACGTTGGAACACGTGGGTCAGAATCAGAATTACAAAGAGACAGCTTTCAAGCCATCTAAGGTTCTAGGGGGTCTTTTCCCAGAGGGGCTAGTCTGGGAAAGTTGGACTTCCTTTTACTGCTTATGTACAAAATGTTGCCATACTTTAAATTTGTGGATTTTGGGGGTTGTTGTTACCAAATGAATCAAACATACAGTTGAATATGTTATTTTCAGAACAGTTACCTTGGAAGGTTATAAAGTTATTCCGAAGAGGCTGCCTCGGTCAGGAGAGTTTGAGAACCCTCCTTGGAGAAGAGCCTTTACAACCTGTGCACTGTTCTCTCCAGAAATGTCTCTGCCATCGCAGTGCCTCAGTATTTGATTTCTGAATCAGTCAAACAGAATCCAGACCCAACTCTCTCTTATGAATAAAGTGACTAATGGAGCTGGATGACACTTTTCAAAAATCAGAAAGTCAAAATCAAAATAAGGGTGGTGCTGCAGAGCTATTTCAGCGATTTCTAAAAGTAATTCTTGCTCAGAGGCCCCCAAAGACGCCCCGAAACCTAGAAAAAGAGGGTCAGTTCTTTATCTAAGCAGGAAAAAAATTTGGAGTGTTTTTATCCCATGACTCAAACCAAAGACAGAACAAAAGAACACCGTGTCACATGCCAGAGATGCTCTCTGAGCTCCCAGGAGTAGAGATAGGTGGAATGTAACAACCAGACCTGGGTTCAAACCGCGGCTCTGCGACCACCAGCTGGGTTACAGGAGACATGACATAACCTGAGTGTCTGTGTCCTCACCCATAGAATCAGCTTGATAACAAATACCTCAAAGGATGGTTCTGAGAATTTAAATGTGTAAATAAGTGATGGGCACATATTAATCTCTCAACGCACCATAGCTGCTACAATTATTATTTCCATAGTCAGTTACTTGTTTTCATTGGAGTCACTGTTCTCATTGCACCTCCTCACTTCATCCATTCTGTTTTACCTAACTTTAAAATTATTTTGTATGCCCTAACCGGTTTGGCTCAGTGGATAGAGCATCGGCCTTCGGACTGAAGGGTCCCAGGTTCGATTCCGGTCAAGGGCATGTACCTTGGTTGCAGGCACATCCCCAGTAGGGAGTGTGCTGGAGGCAGCTGATCGATGTTTCTCTCTCATCGATGTTTCTAACTCTCTATCCCTCTCCCTTCCTCTCTGTAAAAAAACAATAAAATATATTTTAAAAAATTATTTTGCATAAGTACATCTTAATCACCCTTTAACCCTCTTTAAAGGACTTTGTCACATTACATGATAGCAGTTTTATACACAATGTGAAGCTTAGAAAACAACATTGTTTTCAAAAGAGGTTCTACCACCCTCTACACACAAACTACATTCAGGTCTTCAATACTGTCACAGTGTACAAGCTAGTAAAAATTTCTAAATAAATTATTTTAAGATTTTGGACAAGATTGATTGGTTTGCTATGATCACAAGAACGAAAGTGTGGACACTGGACAAGACTGCTGGGACAAAACACTCATAATCGCCCTCTAAAACTGGTCATTAAATTGAGTATAAAATAGGACCTATCTTACAGCGCCAGTGTGAAGACTGGGTGAGTAAAACCACTTTACTTATAAGTAAAGAGCTAGTGGTTGGCCTATAGTGAGAGCTTAATGCGGGGTAGCTCTGATTACTGTTGTTAGTGGTCCATGGTAGCAGAGACAAGGGGATCAAATTTATGGAAAAAATAGAAAGAGGAATAGAAATAGAGAGTGAAGATATAATTTTACAAAAAATAGATCTATTTTTGGTATCAATCATAGTTTGTGAAAGTTCTCTTCCCTTGATTAACTGTGGAACACAATGCAGTTGAAACAGGAATTTTTAGGGGTGAAAAGACAGGTTTTAGGAAATTTTAGAAATCAAGGGGCCCATGGAAGAAGCACAGGGCTGCAGACCAGCAGAAAGTCTATTTCCATAGAATGGGGGAGCTGAAAAGCTGCAACAGGTACATTTCCATAGAATGAGGGAGCTGGGAACAGCAAAAGGTCTATATTTGCAAAGTAAAGGGAAGGAATCCCTTCATCCAGAAGAAGAAATCCCAAAGGGAATAGGAAAACAATAAGGAAGGGGGGGGGGACTCACATGTCCCATGTGAAGTTGACCTTTGAGCCCAGGAGTTACTATAGTAACCAGTCTAGGGAATAGTGACCAATCAGCGGGGATATCAAGGCACTAGGATCTGTAGCCTTTATAAGCCAAAGGGAAAAGGAACTCAGTGGGACCCTTTCCCCCTCCCCACATGGGAGTCTGTACTTGTTCTTTAATAAACTCCACCTTTGCTATACCACCTTCTGTCTGTGAATTCATTCTTTGACTCCTGACTCTGGCGGACAAAGAATCCAGGTTCCAGTCCAAAAAATTCTGTATCACAGTGACTGACAGGCACAGTATGGAGGGTTACACATGCCACAGACATGATGGGGCTGCCAATTGATAGACCTTCAGACTTTACAGCCAAGTCCAACATGCTCACTTTCAAAATCACTCTCAGTATTCATTAGATATCACGTTAAACATTCCCCCCAAATTACGTTTATATCTGATGCATAAAAATTAAATGAATGGTTTAGCAGTAAAAAAAAATTAATCTGTGGATACAGCAAAAAAAAAATTACACATTTGTGGAAAAGGAGAAAATTATAAACAGATGGGGAGTTCTGCATCCTGAGTGTAAGCCCCCAGTCTACTAGGAATTAGCTGTGTGGCTCTGGTTTAGTCACTTGTCTTCTGGGCCTCGTTTCCCTAGCTATTGAAAGACAAAAAAGGGTGCCAGTGTGTCCCAAACTTTAGTCATCCATAAGGACTTTACAAGTATTGCCATATTCATCCTGTACAATGATATCCTTAAAACCATGGTTTTCTTGCACTATTTTCATAATGCATATTAAAGTAATTAGTTACTAAAATTTTTAAAATAATTCCTTCTTATACAATCTAGAAGCATACCTGGTACAATCTAGAATGCACTCATTGGGAAACATGAGACGATCAGTGAAGTCCCTTACAATTCACAAACTCAGCTGTGCTATACCTGGTGAAAAAAAAAGATAAGATGAAAAGAAGAGTGTAGAAAAAATAATATTTAGTTTTGCAATAACTGCATGAGTTTTTTTTTAATTTTTCAGTTAGAGGAGCTAGAACCAAGCAAATTATTTCTCTCTCTTTTAATTAAATCTTTATTATTGAAAGTATTATATATGTCCCTTTTTTCCCTCATTGACCTCTTCTAACGTGTGCCTCCATACCCATCCCCCACCCCAGGCCTTCACCACCCTATTGTCTGTGTCCAGGGGTTATGCATATACCCATACCAGTTCTTTGGTTGATCTCTTTTCATTTACCCTCCCTCCCCCGCCTTCCCTCTGAGATTCCACAGCAAATTGTCTCTTAATGTGGAAGTTTTCATCTAATCTCAAAGTCAATGCTTTGACCAGCATATAACAGATACTGTTAGATGCAGAAAGAAAACGGAAAACCCAAACCACAAGATTGTCCAGGGAAGTGACTCACACCCCTCAGCACAAATGGAGGGTGAGATGGCATGACTCCATTTGAACCTGGAGAAGCGAGGAGGCATATGTGATAGGAAAGGGAGGTTTTCCACAGTAAGAAATGAGGAAGGTGTGAGGACCAGGGGAAAACAAAATGTTTGCTCCCTGCATTCTACCACTTCCTGTTTCTCAATTGTCATCTTTGTCATATAAAATTTACTGTCTCAAGTGAATCAGAACATCCTAGTAGGTTGTTAATGACCTTCATAAATCAGGTAAATTAGTTATTTTTTCTTACCATTTTTCTTCTTCATTAATTTTATGATTAATTTATGCTGCTTCCCATGCAAGAGCGAAAATAGGGGCCCTCCCTTTTCTACGTAAGGAAAGGCAAATGGAAACCAGTACCTGACCTCGCCTGGTATCTGCTTCTATCCTTCCTGGGCCTCAAGGCTCCGTCTCTGTCCAAGTTGAGAATTGTCCACAGGACGGTGGAACTGAAACAGGAATTTTAGGGGTAAAATAGGACAGGTTTAGGAAATGAAGGGGTCCATGGAGGAAGCACAGGGCTGCAGAGCAGCAGAAGGTATATTTCCATAGAATAGGAGAGCTGAAAAGCTGCAACAGGTACATTTCCATAGAATGAGGGAGCTGGGAACAGCAGAAGGTCTACATTTACAAAATAAAGGTAAGGAAGCCCTTCATCCAGAAGAAGAAGAAGAAGAAGAAGAAGAAGAAGAAGAAGAAGAAGAAGAAGAAGAAGAAGAAGAAGAAGAAGAAGAAGAAGAAGAAGAAGAAGAAGGAGAAAGCCCAAAGGGAATAGGAAAACAATAAAGAAGGAGGGGTTTTCCATGTGAGATTTGACCTTTGAGCCCAGGAGTTACTATCGTAACCAGTCTAAGGGAATAGTGACCAGTCAGAGAGGATATCAAGGCACCAGGATCTGCAGCCTTTATAAGCCAGAGGGAAAAGGAACTCAGTGGGACCCTTTTCCCCCTCCCATACCTGGTAGTCTGTATTTGTTCTTCAATAAATCTCGACCTTTGCTATACTACCCTCTGTCCGTGGATTCATTCTTCCACTCTGGTGGACAAAGAATCCGGGTTCCAGTCCGGAAATTCCATTTCAGAACCAGAGGCAGAGTGGAATCTCCCCTCTGAGTCCGAGGTGGTCATTTTGTAGAAATGCAAAGCTCAGCACTTTGGGATGGAGAAGAAGCAGGTGAGAGGGAGGGCTCTTTGCTGTCTTGTCTGCTGGTTTACTGAAGGGGCCTCAAGATCTCTGCTGCCTTACAGCCTGGGTCACTGAGCATTGTTGAAGAGGACCCGGGGTCCTCCATAAGTTACCTTGTTAAAGCTATGGAAATACTTAGTTTACTTAAATAAAAATTTAATTTACCAATGATGGCAAGGAGAACATGCAGAAAAAATGTCAGCCTCTACATCAGTATCGAAGAAAATCCAGCAAAAAGCTAAACCCACAGATGGACCCTAAGAAAGATTTCCCAGTTCCACTCTCTCTACTCAGCTTCCTTCTCCTCCACTGTGCCAATGTCTCCTCGAGAGCAGTGGCTCTCAACCTTGGCTGCACATTAGAATCACTTGGGAATCTTTTTAAAATCCTGATTTCTGGGCCTCATCCTCCGGAAATTCTGTTTCTTTGTTACTAATGTTGTGGCCCCACCCCATCACAAAGAAACAGAATTTCCGGAGGATGAGGCCCAGAAATCAGGATTTTAAAAAGATTCCCAGGTGATTCTAATGTGCAGCCAAGGTTGAGAGCCACTGCTCTAGAGAATTGTTCTTATTTTTGAACATAAACTTTGTTCACTCTAGCTTGTGGTTCATCCATTAGAGAGACACTGAAGATATGTGGGTATATTTTTCTGATGGGTTTCTTTTCTAAAATTAGTCACCTCCAATCCTCTGAGAGTACACAGAAAGGGACAAGTTACATAGTCTAGGTTTCCAAGGGATTCCAAGCATTTTCTATATGTGGGGGTTCCCACATTTTTTTGTGAGAGGTACATTTTCCTTTCCCAAAACCTTGAAGTACCCACGTGAGTGCACATTCTAAAGTGCACAGAGATGGTCAGGGCTGTGCATCTCAGAGAGGCCAAGGTGGCAACACCCAATCACCCCTCTCTACCTTCCCCTCCCTCAGAAACATTCATGAGCCTCGGATGGGGGGGGGGGGAGGAATTAATCCACTGACTGTGGACCTTTGTCATGTTTCACTCATTTATTACCTAAAGGTAGAGGTCAGTTGATGCCTTCATTTTATAAATAGGGGAAATGAGGCACAGAACAGGGATAGAATTCTTCTTCAAACTCAAACCGCGTGTGGAAGTCATTTCTTGCTCTTCATAAGCCTCATAGCTCCCTCTGTCCTAGTACTCACCCTACCATAATACCATGTGACTATTGTTAGGGTTTAAAGGACATATCAAATCCCATATAACTCAGGAAACAAAAAGCTCCAACTGTGAAGAGACTAACATAACAAAGATGTTTGCTGTATTTACAGCAACTAAGTTATCACCTTTTCCAAACAGCACTTGCTCCTCCAAAATTTTCCATATGCCATCTATACTGTCCAAAATGTCTTTTTCCCTCCTTTCTCTTCGCTTGTTAAGCTCCTACTTATCCTTAAAAACCCAACTCAAGTGATCCTCTTCTCAGTGAAGCTTCCATTGGCTTTGACCTGGTTCCCACCGCCCTATGTTGGTACATTTACTGAAGCAGTTATGACAGTGAATTATAATCATCTGTTCCGATGTGTGAGAACCCCACAATGCAGAGAGTGTTCAAATTTCATCATCACCAGAGGCACACAGCAGACCCCAGACCTTACCGAGTAGACATAATTCCATACTGACAAACCTTTTAACTCACAGTAACCTATCAGGCATAGGAAGCAGATTGTACAAACATCCCCAATTAGAAAACCAAATTAGACATCACTTGCAATTTGTTGTCAATCACTGTTTCTCTTAAATGAGATGCTAATAAATACATCCACAGCCCAGAAGTGCTGGGGGGTTATCATGTAGAATGAAGCATTGATATTAACCAGGAAAAAGGTGGTAGTGTGCAGGGATTTTACACCTGAAATTGATTTTAGAGGCCACTTTCACCTCTTTTACAGGAAGACCTCTCCACTGCTTTGATAACTGAACACAAACAGGTACCATTTTCTACCTGTGAATACTAACGAGTCACTTCATTATGTTATTTTCAAATCTCTGCACATAGTGGTTTGTGAAGCCCATTATCTTCTAGCCGTTGGTTTGGCTGGAGTGAGATTACGTTAGGAAAGAGCAGGCTATCTTTCCCCAGGTGTTGCTGTGTGTGGAATCACTAAGTAGGTAAGCAGCATCCAGTAAAAGAGATAAAGGTTTTATGTGCCTTCAGAGAAGCAATGTAATGTGAGTTCAGGTAACAGGCCTGAGTTCTGAATGGGCATAATCAATGCCACCCCTGATGGATGACTGCTCTGTGAGACCTTTAAGAAACACAGCAGGACTATGAGAAAAACCATGGAGATGGGAGCAGCAAAATGAAAGATGTAGCTTTCTCTCTCCAGCTATCAGCATTAGGTCCTGCTGTGCCAATGCTGAGGCCATAAAACCCTGGCTCTCACCACTGAGAGAGGATGGTTTTCAGCAGTCATCACTCATACATAGGTAATTACCTCTCCTCACCCTCCATGTCCCGCTTCTGTGCGAGCTCAGGGCGGGGGCGGGTCACTTCCTTCCAACCGTGATATACTGTGTTGCACACTTTCCTCTCTGTGTGCTGCCAAAGGCCACCCTTACTGTTCCAGATGAAAGATCTTTCTATAATCATGGTAATTGGTGAAGCAATATGGTCATTAGTCAGCACATAATCCTAGACAAATACACTTAATGACATGCATAGTCACAAAAATTGTGGGCTCTTTAGATCACAATAGAAGAAGCTATTGTTATGTTTCTTTGAAAGGCTTTTAAGATCATTTTCAAACAGCATGGCAAATAGTTTTCAAAAACAAGTAGGCTGCCAACATCCTTTTGGACACAACTGTGTACCCAGCATGGAATAGCGGAAAAAATGTAAAGTCAGGGATCCAATGGCAGCCCCTTATTAAGCTGTGACTTTTAGTCATGTTATTAACAACTCAGGCCCTGGTTTCCTCAACTGTAATACAGAGCTACTAGTATTTACTTTCTAAGGCTATCATGGAGGTGATATACGTATATACATAATCAGAACACAATAAATAGTACCTTTTAACATGATTAGTTATATTATGATTTTTACTTCATTTTCCCCTAAAGTTTACACCTACATCTAACAAACCATGTCCTCTTTCCCTCCATCATCACTGAGTATGTTTGTAGAAGCACTTCTGGGAACTCTAAACAACTTTTAGTTAAATCTTTAAAATAATACCAAACTTCACACACCTTGTAATTTATAATATTAAGGTACTGTCCTACTTTCCTAACAACTTAGATGGTGAGCAATAAACCTATAGGTTGTGGGTAGAAGACAGGCTCTGCCAATAGCTCACTGGAAAACATGAGACAGTTCTGCCAGCAGCATCAAGCAGACAGACCCAAGCAGGGGCTTGGAGCAAAAGCTATCCTGGAAAGCTCTTGGGCTCTTATTTGCGATATAGTAAGTACAATAGAGACATTATATCACCAAACATTTGTGGTGCATTCTCTATGTGCCAGGTGTCATTCTAGGCACTGGGATTAAAATAACAGAATCAAGTTCCTACTCTTCTAGAACTTTCCTTCTAGTTGAGGGAAAGACAATGAATAAATACACACATAAATACACTTATCTGCGAAGATAAGTGCTACAAAGAGAAGTCAAGCAGTAAACTGGAGCAAGGAATTGCAATTGTGGGTGGGGAAGGGGATGCCATTTTAAGATAACCATTAAAATAGTTGGAAAAGCCTCACTAAAAGGCAATATTTGAGCAGAAACTCAAAGGAAATGAGGAAAAATTCAGGCGGATATCTGGGGAGAGTGTGTCTTGCAGAGGAAATAGCAAATGCCTTTGGAAATTTTTGAGCAGAAGAAGAACCAAATATGGCATACATTTTTTTAAAAATCCTCTGGACGCTATATTGAAGGTAGATTTTATATCAACATCAGAAACAAGGAGACCAGTTATGAATTTAATCCAGGAAAGGAGATAGGTCATGCCCAAGGTAACAGTGGGAGACATGTTAAGAACTATAAAGTTTGAATGTACTTTGGATAGCCAAAAGGATTTCCCAATGAATTGTATGCAGGGCATGAGAAAGACATGGACAATGTGAACATATTATGCTGAGTATCTGAGAGGGGGAAGGTGTTGTTTACTGAGTTGAGGAAGATTGACAAAAGAGTAGGTGTGGGGAGAAGATAAAAGGTTCCATTTTAGACATGTCAGTTCAGAAGACCTATTGGACAACCTCAGGTGGCTGCTGAACAAGCAGTTGATTATTCAAGTCTAGAGTCTAAGGGAAAGGTCCAGGATGAAGATGTGGGTTTGGGAGCCATTAGTGTATACATGATATTTAAACCCATGGTGCAAAATGGGATCACCTAGGGAGAGAACAAAGAATGGCAACAGAAGAAATTTGAGAACTCAAACTTTGTTAAGTAGCCAAAGCAGAATAAAACAGAAGCATGATATGATTAGAATCTCCTCAAATCCTATGCAATATATAAGGGGTTCCAGAATTTCTGTATGCTCCGTGATAGACAAGGAGAGGAGTTGGTAATACTGGATGGTGAACCTGTAAGAAAAGGTGTCTGTACTAAAGGATGTCCCAAAATTCACGCAAGAAGTAATTTTGATAGAAAACACAGGTTTATAATTGAAAATTGTAAATTTTTTATTGATTCATAAAGTATACAGTATAGGGTTATGTATGGAATAGCATATCAGGTAAATGGCCTCCACGGCTTTGCTGGCACATAAGCACTCTTTCGTTATTGCCTGAGCAGCCACATTTTTGAAGAATGGTCCGATGATGCCTCCAGCCCAAAATCCGCACCAAACAGTGACACGTTGTGGGTGCATTTGTTTCTCAACAATCACTCGTGGATTTTCTGAACCCCAAGTGTGACAATTTTGTCGATTAACCAAGCCATCAAGATGAAAATGAGCCTCATCAAAATTCAGCCACATTTATGCAAAAAGGTCATGGAAAATTTCAACAAAAGAGTGCATATGTGCCAGCAAAGCCGTGGATGACATTTGCCTGATATTCATTCCCTACATAACCCTATACTGTATAATTTATGAATCAGTAAAAAATTTACAATTTTTAATTATAAACCTGTGTTTTCTATCAAAATTACTTCTTGCGTGAATTTTGGGACACCCTTTAGGAACAAGCAGTCCCCAGGTGAGAGCAACAACAAGATACTAGTACTAGGGAGACACTCAGCCCCAACCAACACCAGGTGGGGGACTGAATCCTTAGGCTATGACTCCACCAGGATCTGACTCAACCAAGAAGGAAAATCTCCCGAATTCATGAGCCACAAATTTAACCATCAGATGCTGGCCGGACACCACTGACCAGAGGAAAGGTGGGATGCTCCAAGGGCCTAAGCGCTTGTTAGCTCTGGGACTGCACTTCCCCACCCTCATGTAGTCACAGAAGCCTCTCTCCATATTCCCAGATCCATATTGAAGAGAAGCAGAAATGGGGAAAGCATAAACACAGATTTATCTAAAAGACTGAATTACATATCAGGTACTATTTAAATTAGCAACTGAGTTTAATGAATTACACTACATTTAGTATCCCTCCTGCCTGCTACCCAATAAAGGAGGGCTTCTTAACGTGATTAGATGAATTATGAAAAATACAGGAGCTGTACTTTCTTTGCATATTTAAAGGTGGTATGTAAATTTACAATCAAAGAAATTTATAAAAGCGTCTTGTCAGCTGTGAAGTATTGAGTCTGAGAGGGTAGGAATGTGAAAAGCCCTGAAGTGTCATCAGTTTGGGACCCAGAACACATATTTGGAAGTTAGCATAAGCCTGTGGTTAGTTAGGTAAAACTACTAACAGATGATTTAGACTTCAGTACCTGGGAAGATAACAGAATTGAAGAGGAAATAGTAAATAACTCAGGGAATTGAGTCACATCAAATATTATAAGTTACTAGAGGCCCAGTGCATGAAATTCTTGCGGGGAGGAGGGGGGAGTCCCTCAGCCCTGCCTGCAATGAAGCCAGCATCTCTCACCCAGGCCACTATGGGCACTGCCATATTTGTTGCAGAGTGACAGTTAATTTACATATTACTCTTTTATTAGATAGGATATGATGTAGTTAGGGCTTTAAAAGGCAACCATTGTTATTTTCCTTGTCTTTAGTCAAATTCAAACCAGTCAATGCCTAATAATCCACATTAGCAGAAAAGCCAAGGATTATCCAGTCTTAGGAATTACCCATGAACCATGGGAACTTAGTCAAAGGAGTGGTACGCCCTGCCTGTCACCCAATCTGCAGACAGCAGCTCAGAAGACCTAGATGTCAGAATACCTGACCAGGCATCTCAGGTGCATGGCAGAGGTAACTGGATCCCATTCCAAAGGTGTGTGTTCCACAGGTGGGGCCGAATGCTCCTCTTCTCAGCTGAACACCTGATGTTCAAGTCCAACTAACGGCGTACAATCAGCAACACACAGAGCCTTTTCGAGTTTCTCTAAAGTGAGATTTATAATGGTAAATTGGTTGACAGAATGTGTAACCTAGATCTCCTCCTTCTGGACCAAAGGCACTGATTTCTCCAGCCACCCAGAGGGTTGCCCACTGATGGCTCACAACAGAGTCCCTGCCCAGGAAGAGTTTCCTCTGTCTAGTGTATGCAGCTTTCTCTGAGGTGCCTCCCACTCAAGGACTGACTAGGGTGGGACATACAGAGACCCAGCCCCCTGGTCTAAATTTGGGTGACCTCTGAGGAGCATCTCAGCTTCGGAGCTGCTCACAGTGAACTACATCCCAGTTCACCTGATCCCCTGGCCAGTCCTGCTGGGCCTGCTCCTTTACATGTGTTGTTCCTGAGAGCTCTCCCAGGAACCAACCTGAACACAAATCTCCATCTCAGTCTGTTTCCTGGAAAAACCATCCCTGACAGGTGGTTGGAGAACTTTTTATTTTAAAAGTCTTACCCAGTTTTTTCCTCAACTGCATCTTCCATTGCCCAGATTCTGTGTTGGATTAGGCTCCCTCTTCAGAAATAAAACCGTTTCCATTCAGTGCTTAATTTTTGGTCTCTTGATCTTCATCAGGAGGCTGTTCTATCTCCCAATGCTTCAGGGATATAGAATAAAGAATCTAATAAGCCCTGATCAGTTTTTCTCACTGGTTAGAACATCATCTGGAAGACTGAGGGTCTCAGGCTTGATCCCTGGCCCCGGTTGGTTGTCTCTCTCACATTAATGTCTCTCTCTCTTTCTCTCTCTCTCTCTCTCTCCCTCCCTCCATCACCCTCTCCTCTTCCCTCCCCCTCTCCCCTTCCCTCTCCCTTTCCCTCTCACTCTCTCTAAAAAATCAATGGAAAAAATATCCTTAAGTGAGGATTTCTTTTTTAAAAAAAGAATCTAACCAGTTTGCTAATTACAGGTGATTTTACTTCTGCCACTTTCATATCTTGTCTCTGTTCAAACCAAATTATTGAACCTTTAGTAATTCCACTGTGGGACTGAGGCATTTGATGGTTCTCCATTTCAGCTTTTTAAGTTACTCTTACAGATTCAGATAAGCTCACAAAGGGAGCCTCAGAGCTGGAGCCCAAAGAGCTTTCCAGTACAGACACCAATCGCCAAAAACAAGCGCCCTCGGGTTACAATCCCAGCCCAGACACTGAGGCCAAGACTGCCCCACTTGCCAGGGGAGTTCTCTCTTCGGTTTTTTTCTTTCTTTCTTTCAACCTCATTAGGAGCCAGGAGCTTATAAAACAACAGAGAGTTTTTTATAACACTCATTTCAAACATTTCCCAAGTAAAGTATTTGAAAATCTTAAATGTGTGTCTCCCAGGAGGTTTCAAGGATTAAATCAATTTTCTTATTCCCTACCCAGAACTTAGAAGAGTATTATTATTATAGGGGGAGAAGAGCCTATTTGTCGTCTCTGCCCTGCCCATGACTCTAGAAACAGTGCCCAGAAGGTGAGACCACCAGCAACTTTTGAATGAAAGCTTCTTTACTTAAAAATAATTAAGTCCTTCAAATTAAGGGGCCCAGTAAATTACTAAATATCGAATTCTGGCTGATAACCAACCTTTAAATGGCAAATCATAAATCCCTTAATCTACTGCTTACGCTTAATTTCAATTTTAATTTGTTTAAGTTATTCTGCAAGTTTTCTTAGGGAGTTTCAGTAGAAAATATGGGCTGAACTTTTTTCCTGTGGGGAAAAATTAAAGATTTACAGAATACAAACACAATTTAACTGAATAGATTGTTATGAGGTTTCACAATGGTAATTAAAACTAATGGCATAAAATAAACTCATAATCTTTCTGCTAATAATTACCTTGATTGTTTGACTTGTAAATAACAGTTTATGAATGTTTATTATTGTTCCCTGCAGTGAATACTAACCTACCCTTGGACTTCGCCTGAGTTGTCCATTTTAGCTCACTAAATAGAAACATAGAGAACACTAAATAAATAAGGAGGGAGGGAAGAAATATATGGTAATATATTATTTTTGTTGCAGTTTCCCGTAGGAGGCAAGAGGCTGAATTTCATAGCCTACCCCAATCCCATAAATGTGAACTTTCTTGCTTTCTCCACCTTGGTAAACAGCACCATTTATCCCAAGCAAGAGATGCAGAGATTGTCCCAGCCGTCTCTCCCACACACCAAATCTTCCACCAGCCCAGCGTGTGCCACTTTCTATAGAGCTCTTCATCCTTGCCCTCCTCCCAAGTCCCACTTCATTCCCTTCCTCAGGCCCTCTCTCTTCCGGAGTCTCTTACATTCTCACAATTATTTCCAAACTGGCCTCCTGCCTGCTAATATAATCCACTTCTAATTGATCTTTTTAAAATGCAAGCTTGATCAAATCACCTCTTCCCTTCTCTCCTCACAATCTTTCAGAGGTTCCACATTGACCGGAATAAAATCCTTCTCCTCCTCTATACTGTCCTCACCTGGTACTTACATCTCTGGTGTCAGCTCTTGAAAATGTACGTGTGATGTTCTCTAGCCCCACTGAGCTCCTTATGGTTCTCTGAATACCCTGCCCCCTCTTTCACTCTGTGTCTGTGACACTCCTCCACCCCTGATTGAATGTTTAAGCACTGTCCCCTTTATAATGACCTGCAATCTCTAACCCTGTGGTACAAATACTCTACTTCTGTGTATTACCAAAGTATCCTATTATATGCCTTTGGCTACATTAGCTACATTACACAGCTATTAGCTAGTTGTACTTCCGTCTGTGTCTTTAGGTTCTAAATCCTTAAGGATAGGGGCAAAGGCTTTGATCCACAGTGATTTGACAGGACCTAGTACTTAACAATTTCTCAGTAAAATTCTGTAGAATGAATGAATAAATGCAACAGGATATAATAAGTGGTAGTCCAGTTTATATTACTCATTGCCATCTGATATAATTGCCATTTCATTCAGCAGAAAACTTAGCACAAAAGTGAAAAAGGTGTTGCTATAAAATGTTTCACCAGGAAGGTATCCTATATAATAAAAGAGAAACATGGTAATTAGCTGTACATCCGCTACCCTTCCCATTGGCTAATCAGGGCAATATGCAAATTAACTGCCAGTCAAGATGACGGCCGGCAGCCAGGCAGCTTGAAGCTAACATGAGGCTTGCTTGCTTCAGTGACGGAGGAAACCAACGTTCCCCGCCTGCCTTGCCGGCCTCTGAGCTTGCAGTTTGAAACTTGTTACAAATATAGAAGCTAAACAAAACCCCAGAAACCTGCTTTTAGCCAGCCAGGATCTCAGAGCTGGAGTTGAAACAGTGATTCCATTATAGAACCCAAACAAACCAGATACCTGCTTTCAGCAGCAGAGGCCTCAGAGCTGGAGCCAGAGCTAAAGCTGGCCCAGAATGAAAAAAAAAGAAAGAAAAAAAGGAGCGGTTGGGAGCTTCAGTCACCCGCCAGCCTGAAAATAGCCATCAGCCCCTCACCCAGACTGGCCAGGCACCCCAGTGGGGACCCCCACCCTGAAGGGTGTGTGACCAGCTGCAAACAGCCATCATCCCCTCACCCAGGCTGGCCTGGCATCCCAGTAGGGACCCCCACCCTGATCCAGGACACTTCAGGGCAAACCAGCTGGCCCCCACCCATGCACCAGGCCTCTATCCTATATAGTAAAAGGGTAATATGCCCCCCAGCACAGGGATCAGCGGAGCTGCGAGGCCTCCCGGCACCGGGATCAGCATGACAGGGGGCAGGGCCCAAACCCCCTGATCGCCCTGCGGCTCTGTGCGTGACAGGGGGCGGGGCCACAACCTCCCTATCCGCCCTGCTCTGTTCGGGACAGGGGAAGGCACCCCAACCCCCTGATCAGCCCTGCTCTGTGCCTGATAGGGGGGAGCTCCCCAACTCCCTGATCGCCCTGTGGCTCTGTGTGTGACAGGGTGCAGTGCCCCAACCCCGCCCCCCCCCCCACGGGCCCTGCTCTGTGTGTGATGGGGTAGAGCCATAACCGCCCTATTGGCCCTGCCCTGAGTGTGAGAGTGGCGGTGCCCCAACCCCCTGATCGGCCCTGCTCTGTGGGTGATAGAGGGTAGCGCCCCAACCCCCCCCCCCCACGGGCCCTGCTCTGTGTGTGATGGGGTAGAGACATAACCTCTCCATCGGCCCTGCCCTGAGTGTGACAGTGGCGGTGCCCCAACCCCCTGATTGGCCCTGCTCTGTGTGTGATGGGGGCGGTGCCCCAACTCCCCTATCGGCCCTACTCTGTGAGTGACAGGGGGAAGCTCCTCAACCCCCTGATCGGCCCTGCTCTGTGCATGACAGGGGGCAGCGCCCCAACCCCCTGATTGGCCCTGCTCTGTGCATGACAGGGGGTGGCGCCGCAACCTCCCCATCGACCCTGCCTTGAGTGTGACAGGGGGCAGTGCCTCCACCCCCCTATCAACCCTACTTTGAGCGTGACTGAGGTTGGCATCGCAACCTCCTGATCCGCCCTGCTCTGTGCATGACATGGGGTGGCGCCCCAACTCCCCAATCAGCCCTGCTCTGAGCCCAACCAGGGGCTGCACCTAGGGATTGGGCCTGCCCTCTGCCACCTGGGAGCAGGCCTAAGCCAGCAGATCGTTATCTCCCGAGGTGTCCCAGACTGCGAGAGGGCACAGGCCAGGCTGAGGGAACCCCCCTCCCCTCGAGTGCACAAATTTTTGTGCACCGGGCCTCTAGTCTATATATACAAAAGCCTAAGCGACCGGCTGACTGGCCAGTAGCTATGACATACACTGACCACCAGGAGGCAGATGCTCAATTCAGGAGCTGCCAAGCTGCAGTCATTTGGCAGCGGTAGTTCTTGGCTGATGCACCTGGAACCAGAAAGGAGGGAGCCTGATTCAGGGGTGCATCACCAGAGAACTGCCCTCTCTCAATCCAAGACTCCTCAGGGATGTCAGAGAGCCAGTTTCAGTCCGATCCCCACAGGCCAGGCCGAGGGACTCCACCAGTGCACGAATCTGTGCACCGGGCCTCTAGTACATATATAAACCCATCTACAATAAACTCCCAACTGGAAAGCATAAGTTAAACAGGCTATCAGAGGTCTAACTTCTCTTACTTTCTGCTCCCTCATGCATGACTTCCAGTTGCCACTTCTGCCCATGAATGAGACAACAGCTAGAGCTGCATCCATTGCATCCACACTGTAGGCAGCAGGAGATAGTTTGCCTCCTTCTTTTAAAAACATCTTCCCAAATATCTCACTCAACATTTCAACTATCTATAATAATAAAAGCATAATATGCTAATTATACCAGACATCCTTCCAGACGACCTTCCAGATGAAGCCAGGGCTGAGAGGGAAGCCTGGGTTCTGGGTGCCTGCCAGTGGCCAAAGGCACCCCGGGTCCTGGGTGCCAAAGGGAAGCTCTGGCAGCCGGGTGAAGGAAGGCCTACTCTTGCACAAATTCCATGCATCGGGCCTCTAGTCATTTCATAACAACACCTCATAACAACATAACTCTATTTGGTTACAAGGAAAGAGGGAAAACGTAGTTTGTCATTTAGATATTTTGTCCTGGGTATCTATCCTGGGTCACTTTTAGTAGGAAATCTTCATTAATATAATTCATTAATTTATTTATATTACCCATTTAATACTCACAGCAATCTTATGAGATAGCCTCTGATTACCCCCATTTTCATAGATGAGCTTAGATACAGAAAGTGAAATAATTTTCCAGGTCACACAGCTGACATGTGGAGGTGAGTGTGTACCTAGAAAAGGCATTTAAGAAATGTTAGTCCATTGGCTTTAGGGATCTTTATTTATTTAAAGACTGTGATTATTAATTGAATAAATATTTACTGAGCATTTACTATTTTCCAGATAATATGTTAAGTTCTGGGGAATATATCAGTGAACAAGAAAGATAAGCCCCCATGTACACATAGAGGTTACATTTTAAGAACAGAGAACAAAGATTAAATAAACACATAAAGAGATGATAGATTATGAACAGTACTATAAATAATTTAAATGATTTGATGTGAAGTGTATCAGTCAGGATAGGCTAGGAGAGTAAGCTACAGTAACAAACTACCTCTACTTGCACAATGAGGGTCAGCAGGAGACCTCTGCTCAGCCGGAGACAGGCTGAGAGAGGCACCATCTCCACACGCTACAGTCACCTAGGCAAGAGAGGAATGTTGCATGTTTAACAATGATAATTAAAACTTCCTACCAGAGATTTGAACATGGCAGCCAACCAGGATGGCAGGGAGGGAGAGAGTGTGACAAAGTAAAGGAGTAAGAGGGCAGTGTGTGGACATGTGTGGTGTATGTGTGGGTGAGTGAGGGACAGATACATATCTCAGGAGTCCTGGGGACTGGCAGATCGAACTCTCCTAGACAGGGAGCCCCTGTTACTGCTACAGGCACCCATAGGCTAGCATGGCTTTGGTGCAGAACACACACCATCTTGTAGAGCAGGAGCAATGGAGGCCAGGAATGCAGCCACACCAACATCCAGACTGACCTCAGACATCAACCCTGGACCTGTGCAGGAAGCTGCTTGCCAGCCATAACCCATGTGTAACCACAGCTGTGCCATGGCAGTGAGCAGCAGGGTACCACACTGTGGGTCCAAGACATCTGCAGTGAGTGTGAGCCAGAGAGACCTCCCGAGCTGCACCTCCTCGCTGGAGCCCAAACCCAGTGTCCCAGGATTCTGTGCTTCAGGACCATGAGCTATGAGTGCAGCCAGGGTTACCCCACACCCTGCTTCATCCCTGGTCCCAAATCAGAGCTGCAGCCTGGTGCACGCTACACTCCTGCCCAAACAGAGCCCTAACCTGGTGCACACCACCCCCGGCACAGACAGAGCCATAGCCCAATGCACTCCTCCCTGGCACAGACAGAGCTATTGCCCAGTGTGCCCTACCACCATCCCAGGACAATGCAGCCAGAGCAACCTGGTGTACCCAGCCACAGGTCAAGGAGCACACTGCAAATGTGCTGCCAGAGAGACCTAGGGTGCCATCCTGCCTCGGGTGCTGGGGCTGCCCAGTAAATTGAATGCCAGAGGGCTCTGAGTCCTTATAGGGAGTCATACATCAGAGGAACTGTGCATGCACCCCACTGACCCCTAGAATAAGAAGTAGACAACTGAGGGACAAGAGCTGTGGGGGAAGGGGGTACAACTCAGAGCAGAGACAATAAAGGTGTGAATCTCAAGGCAGACCCAGCCTGTGGGCTAGAGAGTCCCAGATCATTGGACCACTAGGGGCTTTAACCACTCAGACTCCAAGCAGGGAGCCCAAGGCCAGGAAGAGACAGCAAAAATGGGAGAAAAAGAAACAACCCCAGGGAAAGGAAAGGAGGAAGCACCAGAAAAGTAACTAAATGAAATAGAGGCAAACAATATGTGAGAGAAAGAATTTAGACTAAGGATCATAGAGTTCCTAAACCTGGATGAAAAAAATCAACAACAGCCCTAACCAGTTTGGCTCAGTGGATAGAGTGTCGGCCTGAAGGGTCCCAAGTTTGATTCCAGTCAAGGGCATGTACCTTGGTTGCGGGCACATCCCCAGTAGGGGGTGTGCAGGAGGCAGCTGATCGATGTTTCTAACTCTCTATCCCTTTCCCTTCCTCTTTGTAAAAAATCAATAAAATATATTTTTAAATAAATAAATAAATCAACAACATATGTAAGAATAAATAGGAAATGAAGAATGATATAGCTGAAATAAAGAGCACAATGAAAGGTTTGAACAGTAGACTAAAAGAAGCAGAGGACTGAATCAGCAAGTTAGAAGACAGGGTAGAAAAACACATCCAATCTGAACAGCAATTGGAGAAAAATATTAGAAAGCAGGAGGAGAGCTTAAGGGAGCTTTGGGACAACATAAAATGAACCAACATTCATACAATAGGGGTGCCAGAAAGACAAGAAGAGGAGCAAAGATAATAAAACCTATTTGAAGAAATAATGACAGAAAACTTCCCTGATTAGGGGAAGAAAAATCACACAAGCACAGAGAGTCCCAAACAAGATGAACCCAAAAAGATCCACACCAAGACACGTTATAATTACAATGGCAAATGTTAACGACAAAGAGAGAATCTTAAGGACTGCAAAAGAGAGACAGAAAGTTAGCTACAATGGATCTCCCATTAGATTATAGATTGTCAAATGATTTCTTAACAGAAACACATCAGGCCAGAAGAGAATGGAATGAAGTCTACAAAGTGATGCAAAGCAAGAGACTGAATCCAAGAATACTCTATCCAACTAGGCTACATTCAAAATTCAAGGGGAAATTAGGAGCTTCTCAGAAAAAAATAAAAAAATAAAAAATAAAAAGACTAAGGGATTTTATTACCACCAAGCCAGCAATGCAAGAAATGCTACAGGGACTGTTGTAAAAAGAAGAAATAGAAAGGGAAGAAGTAACAAAGGCATAAAGAATAAAAATGGCTACAAACAAGTATTATTTTCAATAATAATCTTAGATGTAAATGGATTAAATGCTCCAATCAAAAGACATTGGGTGGCTGAATGGATAAGAAAACATGACCCATATATATGATGTCTACAAGAGACCCACCTCAGAATAAAGGACTCACATAGACTGAAAGTGAAAGGATAGAAAAAATTTTTCAGGCAAACAGAAATGAAAAAAAAGCTGGGGTAGCAATACTTATATTTGATAAAATAGACCTCAAAGTGAAGGCTATAACAAGAGATAAGGAAGGCCACTTCATAATACTAAAGGGATCAATACAATGAGAGGATATAACTCTGGTAAACATATATGCACCCAATGCAGGAGCATCCAAATACATAAGAAAACTTCTGGGAGCTATCAAGAAGTTTGAGACAATACAATCATAGTAGGGCTTTAATAACCCATTTACATCACTGGATAAAACTTCTAGACAAAAAAATCAACAAAGAAACAGGAATTCTAAATGACTTACTATATCATATGGAACTAATTGGAATCTTCAGAACATTTCACCCCAAAGCTACCAAATGTACATTCTCAAGTGCACATGGAACATTTTCAAAGACCACATATTAGGTCACAGGCCAAATCTCTTCAAATTCAAGATGATTGGAATCATATCAAGCATTTTCTCAGATCACAATGGCATAAAATTAGAAAACAACTACAGTAAAAATAAATTTTAAAAAATCAAGCACTTGGAGACTAAATAGCATGCTATTCAAAAAAAATAATTGGGTTGTCAAAGATATAAAAAAAGAAATAAAAATATTCTGGAAACAAAGTAAAATGAAAACACAACAATCCAAAATCTGTGGGACACAGTGAAAGCAGTCCTGAGATGAAAGTTCATAGCACTACAGGCCTACCTCAAAAAACAAGAAAAATGGGTAATAAATTATCTAACCCTACAACTTAAAGAATTAGAAAGAGGGAAACAAGAAAAGCCCAGAGTAAACAGAAGGAATGAAATAATAAAGATCAGAGCAGAGAAAAAAAAAGATCAGAGTAAAAAAAAATGACATAGAGACCAAAAACACAATACAAAAGATCAATAGAAACAAGAGCTGGTTCTTTGAAAGGATAAACAAGATTGATGAACCTCTAGCCAGGCTCACAAGAAGAAAAGAGAGAGGACCCAAATAAACAAAATCAGAAATGAAAGGGGTGAAGTAATAACTGACCCAACAGAAATACAAAGGATTGTAAAGATAATACTATGAACAACTCTAGTCCAACAAACTCGACAACCTAGATGAAATGGACATATTTCTAGAAAAATACAAGCTCCCAAAACTCAATCAGGAAGAATCAAAAAACCTGAATAGGCTGACAACTATGGAAGAAATTGAAGCAGTGATTTAAAAAACTTCCAGTAAACAAAACTCTGAGCCAGATGGCTTCACAGGGGAGTTTTACTGAGCATTCAAAGAAGAACTAAAACCTACCCTTCTCAGACTATTCTAATAAATTCAAGAGGAAGGAACACTTCCAAGCTCATTCTATGAAGCCAGCATTACCCTAATACCAAAACCAGATAAAGACAACACAATGAAAGAGAATTACAGGCCAATATCCCTCATGAACATAGATGCCAAAATCCTCAACAAAATCTTAGCAAATCGGATCCAGCATTACATCAGAAAGATTATACACCATGACCAAGTAGGATTTATCCCAGGGATGCAAGGATGGTACAATATCCGCAAATCAATAAACATGATACATCACATAAACAAAATGAGAGACAAAAATCACATAATCATATCAATTGATGCAGAAAAAGCATTCAATAAAATCCAACACCCTTTCTTGATAAAAACTCTTAGCAAAGTGGGAATAGAGGGATCATACATCAACATAATAAAAGCCTTACAAACCTACAGCTAAGACAGGGATGCCCACTTTCACTACTCCTGTTCGACATAGTACTGGAAGTGCTAGGCATAGTGATCAGACAAGAAGAATAAAAGGCATCTGAATTAGGAAAGAAGATGTAAAACTGTCATTATTAGCTGATGACATGATATTATACATAGAAAACCCTAAAGACTCCATCAAAAAATTAATTGATCTAATAAATGAATTTGGCAATGTAGCAGGATACAAAGTTAACACCCAGAAATCTATGGCATTTTTATACATGAACAATGAACTCACAGAAAGAGAAACTAAAAAACAATCCCATTTACCATTGCAACAAAAATATTAAGATACCTAGAAATAAACTTAACCAAGTAGGTAACAGACCTGTACTCCCAAAACTACAGGACATTGAAAAAAGAGATAGAGGAAAATATAAACAAGTGGAAGAATGTACTGTGTTCATGGATTGGTATAGTCAACATCATTACAATGCCCATACTACCTAAGACATCTATAGACTCAACACAATTTTCATTAAAATACCAACAGCATATTTCATAGTCCTAGAACAAACTCTCCTAAAATCTATATGGAATAAATAAATAAATAAAAAATCCCGAATAGCTGCAGCAATCTTGAGAAAAAAGAACAAAGTTGGAGGGATCACAATACCAGACATCAAGTTATATTACAAAGCCACTCCTCTCAAAACAGCATGGTACTGGCATAAGAACAGACACATAGACCAATGGATCAGAACAGAGAACCCAGAAATTGAACCAAACTAGTATGCTCAATTAATATTTGACCAAGGAGGGAAGAGCATACAATGGAGTCAAGACAGCCTCATCAATAAATGGTGCTGAGGAAATTGGACAGATACATGCAAAAAAAATGAAACTTAACATCCAACTTACATCATAGACAAATATAAACTCAAAATGGATAAAAGACTTAAACATAAGACAGGAAAGCATAAAAATCCTAGAAGAGTGCATAGGCAGCAAAATATTAGATATAGCTAGTAGAAATATTTTTACTGGCACATCTCCTAGGACAGGAGAAACTAAGGAGAAAATAAACAAATGGGACTACATCAAAATAAAAAGCTTCTGCACAGCAAAGAAACCATCAACAAAACAACAAGAGAGCCCACTGCATGGGTGAACGTATTTGTCAATGTTATATCCAATAAGGGCTTAATCCCCCAAATTGATTAGGAACTCATACAACTTAACAAAAGTAAGATAAACAATCCAAACTAAAAATGGGCAAAGGACCTAAATAGACACTTTTTGAAAGTGGACATGCAGAAGGCCAAGAGACATATGAAAACATGCTCTAAGTCACTAATCACCCAAGAGACGCAAATCAAAACAACAATGAGGTACTATCTCACACCTTTCAGAATGGCTATCATCAACAAATCAACAAATGACAAGTGCAGGCAAGGGTTTGGAGAAAAAGTAACCCTGGTACACTGCTGGTGGGAATGCAGACTGGTGCAGCCACTGTGGAAGACAGTATGGAGCTCCTCAAAAAATTAGAAATGGAACTCCCATTTGACCCAGTAATCACACTCCTAAGAATATATTCCTAAAATTGGAAACACCATTCAGAAACAACATATGCATCCCTATGTTCCTAGCAGCACAATTTACAATAGCTAAGATCTGGAAACAGCCTAAGTGCCAATCAGCAGATGAGTGGATTAAAAACCTGTGGTACATCTACACAATGGAATATTATGCTGCTGTAAAAAAGAACGAGCTTTTACTATTTGCAACAGCATGGATGGACATGGAGAGCATTGTGCTAAGCAAAATAAGCCAGTCAGAGAAAGATAAATATCACATGATCCCACTCATTTGTGGAATATAATGAACATAAACTGGTGAACAAAAACAGATTCAAAGACACAGAATCATTAACCATCAAACTTCAGAGGGAAGGCAGGGGAGAAGGGTGAGGGAACCAGGAAGAGATAAGAGATCAACCAAAGAACTTGGGGGTGAAGGCAGGCTGGGAGAGAACAATGGGGAGGATAAGGGAACCTATGTAATTATTTCAATAATTAAGAATTAATTAAAAAAAAAACTTCCTACCAGAAGGAATAGATGGACGCGTGTCACTTCTGCTGACATTTGAAGTTAG
Source organism: Myotis daubentonii (assembly GCF_963259705.1). Lineage (NCBI taxonomy): Eukaryota > Metazoa > Chordata > Mammalia > Chiroptera > Vespertilionidae > Myotis > Myotis daubentonii. Next base: position 10,341,967 of record NC_081848.1, on the reverse strand, counting down.
TGAGTCACATGTTGAGAGGACCCTGTCCATGCACAAGGGACAGAGTAGGAGAACGGAGACCTGAAGAGGCAGAAGTGCATCCTCCTCTGCAGCTGGAGAGACTGGCAGTTTCACCTTCCAGGGCACTTCCCTGAAGATACTCTTTGTCCCCCAGTTGGAGACCCTGATTAGGGTTTTGTTGGGATATTTTCCTATAAACACAGAAAGAGGCGATCATGCCTGGAGTTCCATCTGGTGTACACTCTTCTCTTTACCGTGAGGGGCTTTGATTATACCCTATGAGTCTGTCAATACTATCGCCACAGTCTCTGCACCACGGGTTACTGCTTCCCCTAAAGCTACCCACGAAACTCCAAAAAAAGCAACTTGTCACTGTCAAACACTTTTCCTAAAAGCCCGGAGATTGTCTGCCGTCACAATGACTGTAATGTTTCCTAACGCTATAATGTCATGAAAGGGTTGTTTCATGCTATGAAACCTTAATCAGACTCAGCACTCCACTCTGGAGAATGTTTTATAACCACCAATCCATGTTTTTACTGGCAGAAAGTGTCTATGTTCCTTCTGCTTTCTTTGGGTTCAGTAAGAATGAATTGATCATCTCATTTCTTGTGGGGCATAATTGGTCTATATCACTAATTTCACTAAATGGTTTCACTACCTGTGAATTATTGTAATTTTTTTGAAAACTGATAAAATTTGTGGAACCATTCATCTTCTTGTGGAATCTTTCCGCTCTTTGAGTCTCTAATGGTTTTCATTATTTTTTTCTTGTGATATACTTCTCTAATTTTTCTTTATTGCTCTGTAGTTGCTGGTGCATTGCTGTTTTTGTAAAGAAATTTTGAATCTTGGTATACCCTACAGGTTTTGTTCTGATTTATATTCATATTTATGAAATGTTACTAAACAGAATTAATTTAAAATTGCCCAATTTGAAATATTCTAAGACCTACTTTTTTTAATTTTTATTTATTTATTTTATTTTATTATTTTTTTTTAAGAAATGCTTTCTATTCTATTCAAGAGAGAATATCTGGGTGAAATCCCAGAGTAATTGTATATTAATTTGTTTTTTAAGACCCTAACTTAACAATAAAACAAAGTATTAGTATTTTACCCTCAATATACATATAATTGGTGGGAATAGTGTATGTTGCACACATTTTTGAAGTAGTCTTAAATGAGAAGCTGATTTGAGGAATTTTCATTTTGTGCATCTAATTTTAATCAATTACATATAAGTTTCAGTTGAAATTATATGCCTAGTTTAAATAGTATCTGATTGAGAGTCAGAAAAGCTAGGTTCTAGTCATATCTCTGTCAAAGTCAGGCCCAGGACCCTGGCCAAGTTTCTTAAAATCTCTACCCTTTAATTTCCTTTTTTTTTTAATGATTGGACTGGACTAGGTAATATTTAAAAGGTCTTCTCCCTAAAAGCTATTTTCTGCCCGGGTTCAGCCCCAGCGGGCCCAGGGGTCCCCAAAGGTGTGGACGGAGTCGGCAAAGAAGGAAGGACACGGAGACAGCGTTCAGTTGATCAGCAGCCTAGCCAGGATCTCTAGCCAGGATCTCCAGCCAAGTTCTGGTCTGGATCTCCAGCGAAGTTGTGGTTAGAATCTCCAGCCAGGTTCTGTGTCCATGTTCTCTTGCTAGGTTCTCCAGGTTCTCCAGCCAGGTTCTGTAGCCATGTTCCCTTGCTAGGTTCTCCAGCCAGGTTCTGTCCAGGTTCTCCAGCCAGGTTCAGTCACCAGGTTCCAGTCAGGCTCTCTTGCCAATTTCTGTAGTCAGGCTCAGTCCAGGATCTTTTGCCATGTTCTCTCGCTAGGTTCTGTCTCTAGGTTCTGAGGCCAGTTTCTGTCCAGGATCTTTTGCCATGTTCTCTCCAGCGAAGTTCTTCTGTCTCTAGAGAACGTTCTGTGTAGGTTCTGTGCCTAGGTTCTGTCTCTCTTGGTTCTGTCTTCTAAGTTCTGTCAGACCTACTTTTTAAAACTGGAATTGTGCCAAGCACTTTATGTCAAACAACAGGAAAAAGAAAACAATAATCTCCATGTTTCGTTAATAAAGTGCCAATGCATTAATTTTGTCCTAAAAAGAACTATTTTAGTATTCAGTGTTTGCACTTTGAGATACTTCAGCTGATGATCTTTTTTTTATATTTTATTGATTTTTTACAGAGAGGAAGGGAGAAGGATAGAGAGAAAGATCAATGAGAGAGAAACATCAATGAGCTGCCTCCTGCACACCCCCTACTGGGGATGTGCCTGCAACCAAGGTACATGCCCTTGACCGGAATCGAACCTGGGACCCTTCAGTCTGCAGGCCGACACTCTATTGACTGAGCCAAACTGGTTAGAGCTCAGCTGATGTTCTTGGCTCAGTGACGTGATTCAGCCTGAATTAAATATTTGTACTGCACACTAGTATTTGCTCATCCAATAGCTACTCTCCCTTTCCTTTTTGTTTTCTATAAGCATAACAATGTTTATATATTTAAGGAATCTTAACCTATTCAAATGCACTAGAAGTATTTTTTGTTGAATGTAGTGGGGTAATACTGGTTCACAAAACCATGCAGGTTTCAAGTGTACAACTCAATAAAACATCATTTGCCACTGAATCATGTGCCATTGCCCAAATAAGTCTATTTCTGTCCCCATTTTCTCCCCTTTGCCCACTTCCACCTACACCATCCCCGTCTGTCTGGCTAACACCACATTGTTGTATGTGTCTCTGTCATATATATAAAAAAAAAATTTTCTTAATCCCTTCACCTTCTTTCATCCATCCCACCAACCCTCCTCCCTTCCGACAGCTGTCAGTCTGTATCCAGACTGTATCCATGCCTCTGTCTCTATTTTGTTTGCCAGTGTGCACTTACACAATGGAATACTACGTTGCTGTAGAAAAGAAGGAAATCTTACTTTTTGCAAAAGCATGGATGGACCTGGAGATTATTATGCTAAGTGAAATAAGCCAGTCAGAGAAAGACAAGTCCTGTATGATTTCACCTGAATGTGGAATCTATTCTCCCTTTTCTTCATAACAGAATGCAGTTACATTCTGGTGAGCAACGTACCTTTCTAAGAGCTACATTTCCCAGCTTCCTTTGTTGCTAGAATAGCCATATAACCCAATTTTGGGCCAATGGGAAATAAACAGGAGTCACTGGACAAGGCTTCTAGGTAAGCTACTTAAAGAATAGGCTGACTTAGATGCCTTGCTTACACATTTGCCCTTGATCTTTCCCCTCTTCTTTTATGGGTTGCAAACATAAAACAGTTGTCTTGGGTTCATAAAATTATGTCAAACACTAAATTTTCTTAAAGGCAAAGATGTGACAATGTGTATATGTGTGTTAAATTTCCAATATTTCTCTAGTTTTTCCTTTTTATAAAGTTCTATAACAATTTTATGATGAAATATCCTGTTGCAATCTTCTAGGTAGAATTTTTAACTTTTCTTACCTGCATTAACTTTGTTTCCTTGGGGCTTTTGTCTTTTAGTTAATCCATTTGTCGTCTGTTATTCATACTGAGCACAGCTGTCTCTTCCAGCGGCGTTAATACTAGTACCTCACTCTATCCTCAAGAAAAAGATCTTGCTCTGCACTTACACATTCTTCCCAGAGCATGGCAATAGCTACCTATGATTTACTCTGAAAGCCTTAGTACAAGGACTGATCAGACTATCACTGAAGAGTTCCTTGCGTAGGTCGATATTCATGTGGCAAAGAACAGTTATCCAGCAACTTCCGGGATCTCTGGGCATCTCCATTTCTCCCAAGTATAAGTACAATTAGGAGATAAAAGTTTTAAAACTGCATAATTGAAAGGAAGCAAGGTGGTAAGTAATTTCCAGAATAAATGAAATAGTCCATCTTCAGAAGCAGAAATTCTTATACCATTTTAAAAGCTTTTATAGCTTCAAAAAATACTTTGATTAAATAAATTTTGGGTATGATATCATATAAATTTGTGACCTATTTTTTAATGGAATGTTTTGGGGGTATTTCATGAAACTACTATTCTGTGAAATGCCTTTTGAAAAAAGATGACATGCAATATGTAGATACTATATTAATGGCATAAAGAATATTACCAACCATTAAACTAGTACTCTTATTCTCAAAGCTAACAAACTGTTCACCTCAAAAAGAAAAAAGAAAAAGACTGTGGTTTGAGGGGAAAAAATGTGTAATACAGTAAAATTAAAATTGACTTGCAGTTATGAATTCAAATGTAAACTTTAGGCATAAAGGAATTAGGCCATCTTAAGTATTAATTTCTCTATGAAGACAAGAAAGCAATTGATAAGTTTCCATAACAAATGTATATTCTGAAGATGCCTAGTAAAATGACTAACAACTAGGATGTTTCCTAGTCAGTGATTTAAATTATTCCTTCATGCTTGTTTCATTATTCCAGAATTCCAGGGGGAAATAAAACTCAATTTCAAAAATAAACTTTGCAGTTTAAAATGAAAGCAGGCGAGCTTTTCCCCTGTGTAGAAAGGGCTGTTTCTAAGCGGCAGTGAAATTACTCAGCCTGTCAAAAGGCAGCATTAACAGTCAATGCAGGGCGTTTGCTGAACAAATATCTATAGAAGCCTCTTCTCAAGCATCTAGTGAACTTACTGGAAAGTTGCAAGAAAAAAAAAAATCAAAGTGGTGGTAAATGCCTTATGAACCAGAGGAGTTCGGGAAAGATAGCAAGAGCATTTAACTGGAATGAGTAGGAAGATCTTCCTCGCACAGAAGATTGGAACTGGACTTTGAATCATGGCATCAAAGAAGCAGAGACTCTTAGGTTTGGGGATCCGGAGGTGGTAAACTCAGACTTCAGCCGGTAGAATACACAAAGGAAGTGAGCTGAAGCCAGAGCAGCTGGGAGTCTGGGAACTGTGGATAAGTATAAAGTGCTTGCTCTGTCTCAGGAAAGCAACCCGCTCTTCCCAACACCAGTTGTTGCTCAGTGGAAATGCTGAACCGCTGTCACATATTTTCTGAGTCCTGCCCCCCGCCCCCCCCCCCACCCCGGAAACCTGAAATTTCAAATTTTTATGTGAACCTGGACATTAATCTTGAATCTTAAATACTGACAAATAAATCCATCTGCTTTGCAGCCTGATGTAGGCCAGATTTAGCTGTGAGCAACTACTGATTTGCTATGTCCGCTTTAAGGTCATCAGGTCCAACACTTGCTCACTTCAGAATCCTTGGTTCTCCTTAGGGCTTTTCCACCAAGTGGGCCTCCTCCCTCCGACGTAATCCCTTCTGCAATGGGAATCTCCATGCCTGGCAAGGCTAATTGACTCCCAGAACTTTCTTCCTTACATTTGCCCCCAGCATTGTCCTGCTTGTACCCATGTGCTACAGAGTTCTTCTACACGGGTGCTTACAGGAGTTGAGACAGTCATTATGTCCTTCATAAACAGTGTCTGGTGCCTTCAACTTCTATTCACCTGGCCTGGTTTCAAATTTCTACCACTGTAGATACCTTCATCTCGGTGGATTCAGTGATCTGATTTCCTCACTACATAGCACCCAGAACTAAATGAAGTGGTCTACATGAAGAAGGAATGCTATCACCCATGTTTTCGGTTTTATAGGTTACATCAGTCTTGTATCAGTGCATGGAACTAAAACACCTCAAATATTTTAACAGAAAGGGGTTTACATAATGCAAAATCATTATGTTTGCTGAAGGACACCAGCCGGCCTCACTGGTGGGAGGAAATGCCAGAGGAACACCAGCCGGCCTCACTGGTGGGAGGAAATGCCAAACTTTTCAAAGCAACGGCACCATTTGACATGATGGCCTCACATGACAATGAATGAGGTCTCCGGTTTCTGCACATCCTCAACAACACTTGACCCAGTCCATCTTTCGTTTCAAATACTATGTGTTTAAAAATATTGAAATATGCTTCATGTACATTATACCATAGGAAAAGAGATAAATAACACTGTTTCTCTACTAATATGTCCTTATGAATTGAGGACTTCATTGCTATTACAAAACAAAACAACAGTAATTTTTTTCCCTTTCAACCTCAGGGAGCTACCTCATCTGAGGTTTTGTCCCATCCAAGTCCCGTCCATAAACTGAATTATCCACAGGTATCAGGTTTAGCCTCCTTCACTTAATTTGGTTCAATCTGTTGTCACCCAACAATGGTGCTCCCCATGTATAGGATGACATTGAAGGTTAGCTTTTGCTCAGCCCAATTAGGTTCTGATTTCCTCAGGGATGTATCTCCTGAGAGTACTCGCTCATAAACCTGCACAAGATTTTACATCCTGGAGTTTGTCTTCAAGAACCATAAGACAAGAGTTAGCTTCTCTGGATCTGAGTCCCATGATCCTTTAAAATGAGGATAATATGACTTTCCTTCCAAAATTACACTGAGTGGATATTTGACATTCATCTGAACTTTTTTTTCTGGATTTAGTGAATTGGTAGGAAATAAAAACTGTCTCCTCAGATAAAAAGCCAAAAAATGCTAGGTAGTTTATTTTTCTAAATATCTTTGATGTCAGTTCTCCAAAGTCTTTCCATTTTCTCAAGAACTGGCAATGCAACAATAGCAGCTGCAGCTAAGGTGTTATAAAGCAGAAATGGCCCCAACTTTAATGGTGCAAGTATCTGGTGTAAAGTTAATTTCTAGCATAGAAGTCGATAATGATCAAAATCTAGTTTTTGATAGCAGAGCTGTGGGTTTTTCTCTTCAGAAGTTATGTGGGATGGGTACTGTTCCAGGTAGCTTAGTGTTGAGCCTGTTTCTCCTGCCCTCCAAATGGCTCTGTTGTATTAAAAAGGCAGACCCTATCTGTAATACTTTCAACAACAAAGCTTTAAGAAAAAAAAGGTAGCCCTCTTTAACAACATCCTTTTTCTATTAAGTCAACCAGAGTTAGCATCTGTTGTTTGCAATTAAGTATGATTGAGGATTAAATGGGGTAATCTGTGTAAAACATGCGGCATCATGGTAGCTGCTGAGTACACGTTAGGAATTATGATTTTATGGCCCTTCTACTGTCTGTATGGTTTTCAAATCTTGGCTTTGGTCACTAGGAGGAGTACTTGAGTTAGTAAATAGAAAGCATCTAGAACTGTGGCCTACACTTAATAATCATTCAGTATATGTTGCCCTTTAATCATAGGACCATCCCGATGGTTCAGTCCAAGCCCCAAACTCCCAGAGCCAACCTGAGTGAACAATGCTAAATTGCTCACTCAGATTGGCTCTGGGAGTTTGGGGCTTGGACTGAACCAAGAGGCCTTTGTCTTGCCAGGTATAGGTATCGATATGAGATCTGAACCCAGCTCTCCTTAGGGAGACCTGATTCCCAAATGCACAGTGTTCTCTGGTTAACGGGCATTCTGGTGCCAAGTCCTGCCATCAGTCTCTGCCCCAGGCATCGGAAGCTGAATGCTTCATAAATAAGAAAATCGATTTCTCTGTTTACTCTCCCGTCACATCTGCATTTGAGTTGGAAATTTTAACATTATTTATCACAAGGAAACATTTAAAAACTTTACTACAACTAGTAAAGTTTGTAAATCAAAGATTTGGAAGTTGTCTGACGGCCAATTCCCCAGATTTCATAAGAAAAAACCTTTGTTTCCTAAAAAGCCGGACATGTTTATCTTCACTTCATTGAGACCAATGCAAGCTTTTCCAAGATCAGGGCAACAATCTCTGATGTGGGTCTTCATTGAAGACATGATTCATCCATCTTTACTTTCAATTATGTGAACAGGAAAAATATCCTCTATTAAACTGGAGAAAGAGAATCTCTCCAAGTTTAATCTGCTTGCTTTTCACTCTCAAGCAGAGGATATACAGAAAGAAGTGATTCTGAGGGTGCTTACTCTGTTTAGAAGTGGAGATTTTAATAGTCAAATGTGTTTCAGAAAGTAAAATTTTCAATTATACTTTTAAGTGTAAGTGTTGCATATGCTTTGAGTAAGGTCTGATTTTCTCCAATTAAATTAATTTTTGAAATTACAAAATATTATAGTGGGACATTCTGCTCTGCTTCCTCTTTTTTGTGAAGTGATTTACCCCTCCTACTGACACCTGCCCCCCCCCCCTCCACCCCAGACCAATGACCTGGGCTTGTCCAGTGAATGGTAGTAAGGCTGTTTGATCTATGTCCATTACTATAAAACTCACGATAGTCTCTCATCAAAGACACATTCAGCATCACTATAGATATGAAAGCTGAAAGTTGTCTCCATTTGTCCTATCCCCAAGTATATCTCTACTAATTAAAAACTCAAGGAATAGCCCTGGCCAGTGTTACTAAGTGGTTAGAGCATCGGCCGAAGCACCAAAGGATCGAGGGTTTGATTCCCAGTCAAGGGCATGTACCTTGGTTGCAGGTTCCATCCCCAGCCTGGCCTGGGTGGGTGTGAGAGGCAACCAATCAATGTGTCTCTCTCACATTGATGTTTCTCTTTCTCCCTTCTTTCTCCCTCTCCTTACCTCCCTCCCTTTTACTCTCTCTCTAAAAAAAAAAAAAAAAAAAAAAAATCAACAGAAAAATATCCTCAAGTGAGACAGTGTAATTTTTGTTTTGGCCACAAACCCCCCTTCAGTCACCCTCACAGGATCCTCCTCTCATCCTTTAAATATTAGCTTTACCTCTTTTCCATTCTCCAAGTTTGCTCACTCTGCAGGCCTCCCCCCTTTCCATTTCCATTCAGATGGAATTTTTTAAATCACCTAATTTCCTTTGTCATATTAAAATTAATGGTTTTGAAAGTGCTTTCAAATAAGAAAAGTTCTTTATAGCTTATCCTGTAAACAACAAAGGATCTTCATCCATGTAGAGGTTCTTTTTTTTTTAATATATATATATATTTTATTTCAGAGAGGAAAGGAGAGGGAGAGAGAGATAGAAACATCAATGATGAGAGAGAATTATTGATCAGCTGCCTCCAGCAAGCCACAACCTGGGCATGTGCCCTGACCAGGAATTGAACCATGACCTCCTGGTTCATAGGTTGATGCTCAACCACTGAGCCACCTGGCTGGGCCACATGCAGGTTTTTTAGGTTACGGTTTCCCAGATGACAAGTGGGAGCACATTTTTGAAAGGAGTGTCTATGGAGTGACTCCTTAAGTAAAGGCGTGTAGAGAATACAGGTGGTCATCAAGCTCACTTTGAATTTTTCAGTATCTAAGGATTATATCATCAGAGGACATTTGGGACCATTTGGGAAGCTACAATAATGTTCAAACATGTAATAATTCTGAATAAAATATAATTCCCTGCCTAATTAAATATAGTACTGAGGTCAAAATCAAGAAAGGGAAGTTTCCAGATACCAGAAATGAAGATAAAACAGAAAGCCCGAGACGTAAGTGGTATCAAAACTGAGACAATAATGGGATTTAGGCCTGAACTATAATGCCCATCCGAGCTGGGGCATGCGTCTCTTGCTCGCTGGCACCATGAAACTGAGCTACCTGTATAAACTTAGCCGTCCTGTCAGGCTGGTCTGTGTGTAAATTGGATTCTAGAAGATTTCTGTTTGCCACCCAAGAAGAGAACTTGCACATTCTCTATCAAATCAGGGCCCTGATTTTTAAAAATAACCCTGAGATATTGTAAGATACATGTCTTAAAAAGTAAGCTTACTAATTTAAGTTTTCTGCTAAGGCCTGACCTTTACAGCATCAATACTCATGGATAAATCTTTAGCTTCTGGTACAAAATTACATAAAGCCTGGTGCAGGCCAGGGGCTGTTCATAGGCCCCAGGCTGAGCAAACACAAAACATTTTGTGAGCGCACTCCCACGAATCTCCAACTCCAGAGAAGATAATTAACTGGAACTGGAGATGACATTTAATAAAAAGTTACAAAGCACAAAAATAAATGAACTATCATGACAAGAGATTTTGTATCCTAAGACCTGAAGAATAAAATTATATAAGGGGTTTTTAAAATAAGCATGCTGAAATGTTCAAAGAGACAAAGGAAAAAATAAAAATGCTATGAAAGGACAGAACAGGAAGGAAAAAAGAACAGGCAGTTTGGAAAATAACAAAATATAAATTTTATAAGTAAAAATTCAAAATAAGGCTCAAATGGTGATTACAGTAATACAATTTAGGAGAGTCAATGAATTGAAAGGAAAATATGAAATAGAGATAAAACTATGAAAAAGCAGTGAACAAATTGAGAAAATGTAATGAAAAGCTAAAGGTGTGTGTGTGTGTGTGTGTGTGTGTGTGTGTGCGCGCGCGCGCGCTCCTGAGCACGTGCGCGCATATGCGCATGCGCATACTTGTACCAGGACATACACACATGTGTATTGAAGTTGCTGAAGAAGTAACTAGAGAAAATGCAAGAGAGGTAATATTCAAAGAGATAATTAAACTAAGAAATTTCCAAGACTTATGGGAAACATGAGTCCCTAGGTAGAAGGCTATGCTAAGATTTGAACAGAAAAAAAAAAACAAAAAAACCCACACCTGGACACATAGTAATAAAACAGGAAACACTCAAAATAATGAAATAAACTTTCAAATGCTGATTTTTTTGCTTAAGAAAACAATGTAAGCCACTGGATTATTAAAAAATCCTTCTTCATAGGTGGGAGTTATATCTAGAATTACATTATACTAGAGGCCCAGTGCACGGATCCATGCATCAGTGGGTTCCCTCGGCCTGGCCTGCGCCCTCTCACAATCCAGGACCCCTCGGGGGATGTCAGAGAGCTGGTTTCAGCCCAATCCCCACAGGCCAGGCCGAGGAACCCCACCGGTGCACGAATCCATGTACCAGGCCTCTAGTATGCATATAAGATCTTTGGTTAATCTCTTCCTGCCCTCCCCTCTCCCCACTTCCCTCTGAGATTCATCAGTCTGTTCTATGTTTCAATGCCTGTGCATTGAGCATCTGCCCCCTGGTGGTCAGTGTGCATCATGCTACCGGTCAAATGGTCAAACAGTCAGACTGTCACGTAGGCTTTTATAAATATACTAGAGGCCTGGTGCACAAAAATTTGTGCACTTGTGGGGGGGGGGGAGCAGGAGCCCCTCAGCCTGGCCTGTGCCCTCTCGCAGTCTGGGACCCCTCGAGAGATAATGACCTGCTGGCTTAGGCCTGGTCCCGGGTGGCAGAGGGAAGGCCCAATCCCTAGGTGCAGGCCCTGGTTGGGCTCAGAGCAGGGCTGATTGGGGAGTTGGGGCACCGCCCCCTGTCACACTCAAGGCAGGGTCGATGGGGAGGTTGCGGCGCCACCCCCTGTCATGCACAAAGCAGGGCCAATCAGGGGGTTGGGGCGCTGCTCCCTGTCACTCACAGAGCAGGGCCCATCAGAGGGGTTGGGGCTCTGAACCCTGTCATGCACAGAGCAGGGTCGATAGGGAGGTTGTGGCCCTGCCCCCTGTCACATACAGAGCCGCAGGGCGATCAGGGGGTTTGGGCGCTGCCCCCTGTCATGCTGATCCTGTTGCCGGGAGGCCTCGCGGCTCCGCTGATCCCGGTGCTGGTAATATATATCCTATATATATTACGCTTTTACTATATAGGATAGAGGCCTGGTGCACGGGTCGGGGCCAGCTGGTTTGCCATAAAGAGTGTCCTGGATCAGGGTGGGGTCCTGCTTGGGTGCCTGGCCAGCCTGGGTGAGGGGATGACGGCTGTTTGCAGCTGGTCACACACCCTTCAGGGTGGGGGTCCCCACTGGGGTGCCTTGCCAGTCTTGGTGAGGAGCTGAGGGCTGTTTTCAGGCTAGCAGGTGACTGAAGCTCCCAACCGCTCCTTTTTTTTCTTTTTTTTTTTATTCTGGGACAGCTTTAGCTCTGAGGCTTGGCTCCAGCTCTTAGGCCTTGGCTGCTGAAAGCAGGTATCTGGTTTGTTTGGGTTCTATAATCAAAACACTGTTTCAACTCCAGCTCTGAGATCCCGGCTGGCTGAAAGCAGGTTTCTGGGTTTTGTTTAGATTCTATATTTGTAACAATGTTTCAAACTGCAAGCTCAGAGGCTGGCAGCGGCAGGCGGGGAACATTAGCTTCCTCCATCACTGAAGCAAGCAAGCCTCATGTTCGCTTCAAGCTGCCTGGCTGCTGGCCGCCAACTTGGCTGGCAGTTAATTTGCATATCGCCCTGATTAGCCAATGGGAAGGGTAGCGGAGGTATGGCTAATTACCATGTTTTTCTTTCATTAGATAGGACATTATTTCTAATAAATGGGGAATTTAAAGAAACTGAAGTTTTACCATGGGTTTACTAATTTGTAACCAGATTTTAGTTTAGTTGCCACATCCTGACTCACTATTTAATGAAGCTCTCTTTGACCCTGAAACCCATGCTGCCCTGTGGCTTTATACACAAGTCATCTTTAAGCCATGTTACCTGTAGCTGTCCCAGTCTCAGCTTATTTGAACTTTGACTAAAAGCTTTTTGAGGGAGGGTGAGGCAATTCCCTAATTGTATTTACAAAAAGGGATATTAAAATTTCCTTTAAGGACCAACACTTGTGCATTTTAGGATCCAACACCTGTTCATTTTAGGATCCAACACCTTATACAAGACTCTACCTGCTCTGCTCCCACTGGGCCTCTCCTTAATATTTAGCACAAATGATCACTCTCTCCCTTGGTTCCTTTCTCTTTCCAACTGCTGTTTCTTTCTCTTTCCCTTCAGAGACTCCACCTGTGACCATATTACTTTAGTGGCATAGTAATGGGACATCAGAAAGTATTTGTGGAAGAAAAGATAGATGTGAAGGTGAAAAGAAAGATTTTATCTACATTCCAAATTTCTCAGCATAGCATATGTGATTCTGCCTCATCTTAAATCTCATTTTCTATCTACCGTCTTCCTCCATGAAGGTCAAAATTATTGTTTCCCCCTAAATTAATGATGCTGGCACAAAATAAATGTTGGTTGAATGAAGTTTGTTAAGTAAATAGCTGCCTGAAACACTATGCTCTTGCAACAAAAATTTATTATATAAAAGATGTCCCCTAGAAAGTCTTCCCACGGGCTGACCTGGCTCACCCCTTAGCACTGTGGGTCCTGCTCTGTGGTGCCAGGGGAATAGGCGAGCCTCACGCCAGCACAATGCAATTATGTGTTGACTGTGGCAGGAAGTTGAGAAATTCAACTTCTTTTTTTAGAGAGATGATTATACTTAGAGGAACTGTGGTTCCTAAATTCTGATTGGGCTTTTATGTAGAGATGTTGGGGGAGACTGTGATATTTTTCATCCAGGAGCTAGAAACAAACAAACAAAAGCTGGTTTTCCTCTTCTTTCCTTTCCCCTCCTTCCTTCCCTCCCTCCCTCCCTCCCTCCTTTTCTTCCCTCTTCTAAGCTCTTATTTTGGGGTTGGCAGGTTAGAGTTCATCATTTCTGAACTCCCAGATGTTTCTGAAGAACACTGCATAGGTTATAAATCCCTGGACATGCCAATGCTTCATTCTCCTTTTTCATGTTGCTCCTTGGTCATTAGTACTCCAAACAGATGTTCTGTAATTTTATATTCTTGGCCATAGCCAATCCCCGTGCCCACCCCACACCTGCCCCCATTGGTACATAAAATGCAGAGAGGATAGCCATGCAATTATGTTCTCGTTTGAAAACAAAAGAGCACTGATTTGGGGACTGACTTTTATGTTATCCTATAACACTGCTATGAGACAAACTAGAAATGACCAGACTGGGATGAACCCCATTACCTCAGCAGGGATCCAGAAGGCTGGAGGTGGCTGTCCCAGGGCAGAAACAGGCTGCAGGCCAAGAGCCCTTTCTCTGTCCTAAGTTACCATGAATCAGACAGTTTAGACTGTAAACAACTAACCTGTTTTCTTTCTAACCCATGACCTTTTTCTAGGAAAAACAGAGTCACCTTCTTTCCATGAGCCTGACCAACATGCCCTGAGTCCTGGATCACACAGGGAAGAGGGGCTGGGCTCTTCCCCTCTCCTCCACCCTCACCTCTCAAGTCTCTTGTCACCAAAGACTCAGAGAAAGAGGACAGGTCAGCTGTCCCTGATGACATGCTCCTACAGCAGATGTCCTGTGATCCCTGAGGGCTGAGTCTACATTCCTAAGGTGGCTTACTTCTAACAACCACCCCCCCCCACCACCACCACCACCCACCCTTCCCAACCTAGTCTCCGCTGCTTTCTGCTTCCCTGGTGTCTTCCTCCTGGTTTCTCATTAGAAGGCTTCCTCTCAACTTTAGAAAGTGTTACGTTGATTTTGCAATCAAGCCCTTCTTCTTAGGTTGAGGTTTAAGGGGAAAGAGGAGGAGGGAATGGTTTAGACACAGTTTTCTGGGTAACTTCAAGAATCTGAAAATTGTGTTTAACATACGGAATATAAGATTCGTGTCAGAGGAATATTGAAGAACAGGAAGCTTAATGCTTCCCAATATGGACTTCTTTGTGGCAGAGTTGTGTTTGGAGAAATGTGTTATTTAAATGGCTTCTCAGAAAGATTTGCTGAAACCCCAAGATTTCCTGGCACAATTGATAATCTGCTATAATCAGTGAGAACAGAGTGGAGGCCAGATGAGAGCAGAAGCACGAAACATACTAATGAAATTGCTTTTCGGAACAATACCACCTAAGTGAAAACCCTTATCTTTTGCAGTAATGCTTCTGCCTCCAGACCCCATAAATATAGCCAGATTCTCTGCTGATGCAGAAATGTGTGATTTCCTCCCAACAGCTCGGAGGGCACTCGACTGTCGCTGCCAGCGCCTGGAAACCTGTTTTGACATTGCAGTTCCTGCTTTACAGTCTACGAGCTGTTCTTTTCAGCTGGGAGTGAATCGTGCTCCAAATGCAATCTCGTTCTCTCACGGAAACACAGTGTTAAAGCCTTTTTTGCCTCCTGAGAAAGGAGGGGAAAACTTCCCGTAGTAAGGACACCCGGGGGAAGATGCAACTGCGAGGTGTATGCTTCAGGGAAATTCAAAGGAAGAAAGAGAGTCCGGGCTGTCTTCCTAAAGCAGTTGTAGCTCCAACCAGGGTACCTGGAACTGGCAGTGAGCAGGCATTGTCCACCCCCAAATGCTGAAAGGCCTCACCCAGCACCCCCACTTCCTCAGCCACCAGACTCCTCTGCAACCCAGATGGGTTTTGTTTTAACCTCTATTATGACTGTATCCTTGCCTCCCCACTTTTCCTCTTTTACCTAATTTATCCTCATCAGTGCTGCTCATTTGACTCTGAAACAAATTGTTTTATTATTTTGGCATTCTGTTTTTTCCCCAGTAAGTAATAGTCATCTCAAAGCTGGACCATAATGTTTCCAAAGGCAGGACTGTTTTGTGTTGATTCCCTGTAGGTCCTCAGCCACAGTTAAGCTGACCTAGGGCAGTGTGTGGTGGGAAACTCATTCTCTGGAGAGAAAACATTTGGTGAAGCTGCCTGTGTGAAGTCACTGAATGCGGAACTGGGGAGAGATGGGCACAGTCAGCTCTCACAGGGTAACACTAGCTGGCTGGAGCACGCCCTGTCTCACCCATACCCCACTTACAGTGAGCTGAGATTAAATTACTGTATTGTAGAAATGTAAACTCAAATTTTAGGTGTTTTCCCAAACTTAATTAAACAATTCCCCCCTTGCTTCATCCAAACCCCCTTTGAGTGGAATGGAAAGTAGTCCAACATGAAGTCCAGCTGATTTTATTTTGCTGATTTTTTTTTCTATTAGGAATACACTTTCTTGGGGTAGATCTGAATCTATAGAGTGATGGAGTATCCTTCCCTCACTCCCCCACCCTGTCCCCACTAATCCTATCTCACTTTCCTATTTTAAACTCCAGTGAGATCAACTGTGGCATACTAAAGATAGGCATGAGTTTGCAACATTCCAACCACTGAGAGATAATATCTTTGTCCCTCTTCCACTGTCACTGCTTAACCATCTATAATAATAAAAGCATAATATGCTAATTAGGCAGGACATCCTTCCACATGTCCTTCTGGGATGAAGCTGGGGCTGCAGCTGCTGGATTGAGGCAGCCGCCACGGCTGTGAGGGAGGGATCTAGGCAGCCGCCTATGGCTGAGATGGTGTGATTCAAGCAGTTGCCCACAGCTGCAAGGGAGGATTGAGGCAGCCATGGCTTCAAAGACCTACTCTAGCATGAATTTCATGCATTGGGCCTCTAGTACGTTATGGTAGAATTGGCGCTGTGCCAGTCTGAGTCTGAGCCTCAGGAGAGTGGCAGCTACCATTTCCTGGTTCTTGGAAATACTTGCTCTTAAACCCACCTGCCATGCCAGAGGAGACCCAAGCAGCCCCGTGGTTAGATTTGTGTGAGTGAACCAAGGGCCCTGCCTTGCTCACAGCCTCTATTGACAGAACTCCCATGTGGTAGCCAGTGCCTCCTTGCCAGCAGGTGAGTGAATCCTCTTGGAAGCAGATTCTTCAGCCCCGGTTGAACTGCTCCAGCTAATGCACATGAAGTGGAGATGCGCTAGCCCCAACACATCTTAGCCAGGTTGAACATTTCTGAGCAAAGTGAATGATCACTGTTGTTTTGAGTCACTAAATGGTAGGATGGATAATCAGAATATTGATCAACTTACCTCTCTCCCACCCCTTTACCACAATTAGCACATAGAATATTATCCGTCTGGAAGGAACCTCTTCCCCTTCCCACTCTTCCTCTTCTTTCCCAGCCCTCCCCTCCCTTCCCCCACCCCCACTCCGTCTGGGTTAAGGGTCCCTCTTCTCTGTTCTGTAACACTGTGTGAATCACTTACCATGCTGTTCAGATCTATACATCTTATCTGAAAACTTTGGGAGTAGATGTGTCTTGAAACTTACAATTTTTCATACTTTAGAAAGGTAATGTGGTACATGTAATGGATCTTCTATAAAGTTTGCAGTTGGGTTTACAGCAGCACCTTATAATTCAAACCAGTAATAGGCCCTGGCTGGTGTGGCTCAGTTGGTTGTGCATTATTCCTAGAGGGTGTGCAGGAGGCAGCTGATTGATGTTTGTCTCTCTACGTCTCCCTTCCTCTCTCTCTAAGAATCAAAAGAAAAAAATTAAAAAAAAACAGTAATAGTTCATTAGCGAAATATAAAAAGGTTCATATTAAGTGGACTAAATAAAAAATATAAATAGAAAAAATAAATAGGCTTTAGGAATTTCAGATAAGACATTGTGGACCAGTATTCTAGATTCCAGGTCAATTATCTCTCTCTGGGCATTAAATCATTCAAAGACAGGAAATGCTGCCTATAAATAGCTCCTCTGCCTGACACATTATAAGGTTTCCAAAAGAAACATGCTGAATTCAACACACACACACCACCACCACCACCACCACCTCTACCACTACCACCACCACCACCACCATTTCCACCTCCATCACCACCACCACCTCTACTTACACCACCACCACCACCACTAACACTACCACCTCCTCCACCTTCACCTCCACCTCCACTTCCACCACCATCACCACTTCTACCTCCACCTCCACCTCCACCTCCACCTCCACCACCACCACCACCACCTCCACCTCCACCACCACCACCACTTCTACCTCCACCTCCACCTCCACCTCCACCTCCACCTCCACCTCCACCATCACCTCCACTACCACCTCCACCACTACCTCCAGGGTTATTGACACAGCCTGTAGTTTTGGAGGCATGTTTATTTCTGGAAAGGCTGCTAACCAGAAAACACCTCGTACCTCTTGTTTTGGACTTATTTGGATCAATTGTCTGAGCTAAAAGTTCTCTGGTTAATTTTAATATTTGGTGATGGGTTTGATTGAGAAGGAAAATGAGGTTATCATAAACAATAAGATGAAAATATAAACCACTAGAAAATGAAAACCATGATATATCTATAGGACAGAATTTTACAACTGGTGTGCCCCAGAATGTTTAAAACATGCAATACCTGACTACTTAGGAGCAATGACTTCTCTTCCCTTAAATTGTCAAATAAAACAAATAACAACAGCCAACACAACAATAGTCATCTTGTGTGAATGAATCCAAATTATACCTATTTTTTTGTCAGATCAGCCAAAAATATATTTTTGGTGTGCCACAGAATTTTAGTAATTAGTTTATGTGTGCCATGAGATAAAAGGTTGCAAATTAGTGCTATAATATATAGTAGTTGTTTCATGTCCTGTATGCTACTTAAACTTCATTTAGTATTCATGGATTAGACACATTTTTTTTTTCAAATCAAAAACTATATTTCACTTACTATGTGCTTCTAGGTAAACAAACTCTCAATGGTAAGGCATTGGATAATTCTCTCAAAAGAAATGATTTCATTACCCATCTCTAGCTCCTTCGCTCAGGTTAATATGCATTATCTCAGTGTTTAATTGAAGATAATGAATTTTTACCACCTGAGAATGAAACACTCACATCCTGGAATTTGCAACGTCATCAAACGCTTAAATATTAGCCTATTAATTCATCTACAAGGATTCCATTTCCATATGATTGATATTTGAATTGTTTAGTGACAAAACCAAAGCTGTGTCAAACTTTTAATTAAATTCATTTTTTAATTATCTGAAGTACAAACAAGAGATGAAAGAAAAGAAATGAAGAATTTATAGAACTTGAGCCTTTCCAAATTCCATTCATGTCTGAGTAAATTTGAGGAATTAAATGGGAGAGGGGCGGTGCACACAGCCATGATTGAAATGGGCTCCATTTGAGTTTCTTTTGACCTAGGGAAGATGACAGAGTTAAGATTCTTTTGCTATCTTTATGAAAATTGGCAAAGAAAATCACTTACCAACCATTCCTGGCTTGCAAAATCAGGTTAATTAATCAGCATCCTTTAGACATTGCTAGTTTCATATGCTAATATATTAAATTTGGGTGCTCGGTAGAGCTTTGGACTTCATTACAATCACATAAACCTGCAGTGGCTTTTTTATGATTTAGGAACAACTTTCTAATTTATATCAAACAGCTATTTGTAACAGGCTAATTTTTTTCTATACCAGTTGAATATTCCATTTTTTAGTTGAGCTCACGACACACACACACACATTAGTCCTGGAAATGGTTTCTATGAACTCATGAGCACCAAATATCAGGCCTACATGAGTGAAATGAGAACAGGATCTGTATAAAACAGCACAGGCAATGAGAGTGCATAGTGAATGCCTGCCCCACTCTGTACTAGATGCTGTACCAGACATAATAGGTGATTTCTATCACTAGCAACCTTTGTGTTTGAATACCATTTCTTCCCTTTTCTTTTTCATTTCATTTTACATATAGATTTCTATGTGTAGAATTTCAGAAAACCCTTTGATAGAGAGGTAATGGGAAACCACAGAATCAGAGTTGGTTATTATCCAAGAAGCTACAATCTGAAGCTGTTAGTTTTCCTACTTAAATTATTCTAGAATGAGGAACTGACTGTGTGACTGGATATAGCCAGTTACTAGCTCAGCCCCTGTTATTTACCTCCCACACACAGATCATGTCTTGGGCCTCACCATTTTAACCTCAGGATCTACTTGTCTAGACATTTTAAAATCCTTTAGCCGCCATTATTTATTATAGAGTCAAATGGAATAAAAGGATATGTGAGGTTGTCATTTAGAAGAAAAATAAATCAATAGAACTGCTAACTATTGAAATCAGTTAATGAGAGTGGTGAATAAAAAATGAAACTGTCTCAAAATTAAGCTTAATAAACCTTTATTGAGAGAGGTATGTATCTGGCTGACATAAAAAGCTGGAGAAAACAGTTTTATATCTACAAATGTATCTGTAACCTGTTCTTTCACAAAAGTCACACAAAATGCATAACTTATGTGGCTAGAAAGAATAGACATAAGGGTCAATACATTTGAAAAATGTGAACTTAATACTTAGAATCTTAAAATTTGATGTGTTCAAGCTTCTTCCTTGAAAATTACACTTGTCTAAATGGAATACTATGCTGCTGTAAAAAAGAAAGAACTCTTACCATTTGTAATAGCACGGATAGACCTGGAGAGCATTATGTTAAGTGAAATAAGCCAGTCTGAGAAAGGTAAGTATCACATGATCTCACTCATTTGTGGATTATAATAAACAACATAAACTGATGAAGAAAAATAGATCCAGAGACACAGAGGCATCGAACAGACCATCAAACCCCAGAGGGTAGGTTAGGGGGGTGGGGGGTGGGGGGGGAGGGGAGTAAGAGATCAACCAAAGGACTTGTATGCATGCATAACCAATGGACACAGACAGTATGGGGGTGAGGGCCTGTGCTGGGAGGGGGTGGGAGTGGGTGGGGAGAGGTCAATGGGGCAAAAAGGAGACATATGTAATACTTTCAACAATAAAGAATTTTTTTAAAAAAAAGAAAATTCCACTTGTCTACATGTATCTCTCTCACATAGTGCCAACATCTTTTTCTGGTAAATGAGTACATTAATGTTACCTGACAGATTGCAAGTGTAGGGAGATCCCAATAGAAGGTGGATTTCCTGATCACTCCCAGGGTAGCACCAACCTAGAGCCCAGAAAATCTATTTATCAAGACAAAGAATGTGGCTTTCTGATTTAAAGATAAGAGTGAATGAATTCAGCTACACTTGTGGGCTTCTTACATTAATTACATTGCTCTTTGACATCACAGTAAAAGTGTGGCATTTCTCCACACATAGAAAGCTCATGGGTTATTTTTGTGTGGTCAAAAACAAGTTTGTAGCCATGTCCAGAGCAGTGGCTGCAATAGCAGGGAAAACGAGTCATATATTTTAGAAAAGATTTTTAATGTAAATAAAAAGATTGTCATCATTTTCAAGTTCCAGATTTGTGGTTAGTTTCTGAGCATACAATGTTTCTATCTGATATAATAAAACCCTAATATGCAAATAAACTGAACGGCGGAACGACCGGTCACTATGACGCACACTGACCACCAGGGGGCAGATGCTCAATGCAGGAGCTGCCCCTTGGTGATCAGTGCGCTCCCACAGGGGGAGCGCTGCTCAGCCAGAAGCCAGGCTCACAGCTGGTGAGCACAGCGGCAATGGTGGAAGCCTCTCCCGCCTCCGCCGCAGGTGGGCAGTAAGGAGCAAGGGGTCCCGGACTGTGAGAGGGATGTCTGACTGATGACTTAGGGGAGCAGGCCTAAGCGGGCAGGCAGACATCCCCCAAGAGGTCCTGGACTGTGAGAGGGTGCAGGCTGGGCTAGGGACCCCCCCCCCCCACAAGTGCACAAAATTTCTTGCACCAAGGTTCTAGTTTGTTAATATTAGTATATCATAGCTCTCCAGAGAAATAGAACTAGTAGGATGTACACTATACAGAGATTAGTCATAAGGAGTTGAATGATGGTGCCCAAGTGGTTCCAGCAGCTTCAGGCACCAAGTTGGCGGCTTAGGAGAGCCAACGTTGTGGTCTTAGTCTGAAGGCCAACAAGCTAGAGACCCAAGAAGAGCCAAGGTTTCAGTGCCAGTCAAGGCAGGAGAGAACTGAGGACCCTGCTCAAGGCAGGCGGACAGGAGGAAACTACCTCTTACTTGAGGGAGAGTCAGCCTTTTGTTCTTTGCAGACCTTGAACAGACTGGATAAGGCCCACCACATTAGGGAGGGCAATCTGTTTTACTCAACCTATTGAGTTAAAATGTTAAACTCATTGGAAAACTCCCTCATGGAAACATCCAAAATAATGTTTGACCAGATATGTGGGCATCCCATGGTCCAATCAAGATAACACATAAAATTAAGCATCACTATTAGTATAATCTTCCTCTTATAATACCTTCTGGAAATTGGAAACATGATTAGAGTTGGTGAAGTCAAGTACCCATTTCAATGTTGTAAATAGGAAGAGCTAAGAACCCAGGACTTGAAGACCATGCAGGAGTCCATGGTAATGGAGAGAAAGTCAGGAGGAGGAGAGTCTAGGATTCCAGAAAAAGAGGAAGTCATTGTAGCCTTACCAACCCCTCACATAGCCAATTTATGCAAAGGGAAGAGAAACATTTCAAGTTCACAATTACATTTACAGAGACTCGCTTAAAAATAACAAATCCTTGTACTATAGAATTGACTTGAAATATGCTTATCAGGTAAAGATCCAAACACCAGGCTATCTTAGCATCCTTCTACTGCCTTTATTAAGCATTTACCAAATATAATAATTATATTGTGACTTTGAGGAGATTTATAACATAAATCATAGTTTCATTCCCAAAAGTTTCTTCTCTTCAAATCAATAGGACCAATATCACTGCATATAAATTGCTAAATATATTGAATATCACTTTTGGCTAACTATATTGAATATCATCTATTTATTTATACTGCATCATGCAAGCATACAAATTACCAAGCATACATATACCAAGCATACAAATTAGGTTGTAGCTTCTTAGACCCTCTTTTAGAGAGTAAGATATACAAGCAATTCTCATCTTTGTTATGTAATGTGTTCTTAAAATGTATTTTAAAAGTGACATATTCAAAGTCAAAGAGAAGAACTTTGTGCATTTGTGTGTTGGTTATTTCAACAAAAATAAAACATTATAAAAATCTTGATAATACCTTTCATTTTAGAAACAATGTTCAACACATATTTCCAACATTTCACTTATTTCTAACTTTTAATTTTGTTCCATTTCTTCATAATTAATGTAGTCAGCTTAATTCATTAAGCATCTAATTGAGGCTAAAAAGTCACTGCTTCAGCTTATCTAATGATAATCTCAATTAGGTTGAGTTTATAAGTACTATGCTGTTTAATGCTGGTGTAAGCATTTTCATTTCTCCCATTATACCCTTATTTTAATGAAATAATAAGGGCAAAAAGCATTGAAATATCCAGATAACTGAACAAATAATACTAAACAAAGACTGCTAACTATGCAATAGCTCAAAATGCTTATCAGCTAAGGGCAAAAGTTTGTGTTTTGACGAAAGGCAGTTGGGTACTAATGTGCAATGTGTGATAGGTTTCAAAGCCTATCATATGGAGGGCCCAGGGAGCCATTCCTTAACCACACCATAAATTCAGCAGATAGTCCATAAGGTATTTACATCTACTCTTGAGGGAGGTGTTTAGGGGACATTGGGTATTTTTATTTCCATAGGATAAACCTCCTCCAGCAGTGATTATTCTGAATGGTAAGCACATGCTTTAAAACAAAGATCACAGCTGCACATGTCCAGAATATAAGTTTTAACAACGTAATATTTATTAAAACAGCAAAGAATAAATATAAAGATTTTACATAGCATGGAGTACTAAATAATAAATTGTAGAAAGCACACCTGTCACAGGATGTCTCCCTTAACCCACTGAATCTCAAGTCAGGAGCTGCTGTGCTGGCTGGGAGTGAGCATCGGACACCCACTTAGAGCAACATACCAAAAACACAAGGATGTGGTTTGAGAAGCATGCTCTAAAGTTGGCTTAGCTTTACTTTGTTTTTAGTGGACAGTATCTAATTGATTTTTAAACTTCAAATAATATGAGTTGGGGGTTTTATGTTTGTTGAAAGAGATTAAATGTTAAGAACAACTGAGAAATATTGCACTATTATCAAACAATTAGAGGCCCGGTGCACAAATTTGTGCATGGGTAAGGTCCCTCAGGCCTGGCTGGTGATCAAGGCCTATCTGGGGGCCGACTGGCTTGGGGTAGGGACCCCGGGAGGTTGGCCAGCCAGCCCTCCAATCCAGGCTTATCAGGAGGGCTGGCTGGCAGCGGGGAGGGACCACAGGAGGTTGGCTGGCCGGTTAGGGGGGCCAGCCGGCCATGGGGAGAGGCCGCAGGAGGTTGGCCAGCTAGGGGGAGGGGCCACGGGAGGTTGGCAGACTGCGGGAGGTTGGCTGTGGGAGCACACTGACCACCAGGGGGCAGCTCCTGGTTGAGCGTCTGTCCCCTGGTCATCAGTGCACGTTATAGCGAATGGTCAACTGGTCCTTCTGGTCATTTGGTTGTAACGATTGCTTAGGCTTTTATATATACAGATGACACTTCAGGAGCATTTATAAGTCGCCAAAAAACTGATATAGGCAGATTTTATGTAGCATATTGTATAAAGGCAAGAGTAACATACAATTTGTCAAAGAATCTACCGGGAATCTTGCCCAGGCCTTGGCACGAGACTAAAATGCAGTATTTTAGTGAAATTTAAACAGAGCTATTTTGCATGAACTGGGAGTAGGTTGGGGGTAGAAGAAACTCCATTGTATAAATGCTGAAATATTACCCCAGATTCATAAATATTTGTCTCTGTCTTCCTATTTTTCTATCAGTCCATCTTTATTTGTCTTATTTGTAAAGTTCCCTTTTCCCACTTGTGAAACCATCAGAGACCTAGAGAGACATAAATGGAGCCTCTTATCTCCTTTTTTTCTGACACATTTTAGTAGAGATGTTTCCTCCACGCTCAGGGTCCTAGCCGTGGCCCCCAACTGTTCAGCTAGCTGGAGGCTGCACACAGAAGTCACAGTCTGAACAAAACAGCCCTGACCCTACCCTCATTATGCACCTCTCTTGAGGCTGCATGATGGGAAACAGATGGTCTGGCTGCAAAGCCACAGATGCCAATCAGCTACACCTTTGGCAAACATGTTCTCTCGTCAGGCCTTTCAAATGGCATCTGCTTCTCCTTCCCTGTGGGCATAGGTACTAATTCAAAACCTCCTGTACATTTCCTGTTGCACGTGGGGTTAAACAACATGCTCCCAGAATACAATTTCCAGTCTAAAATAGGCCAGCTTACCCAGGCCAAGACAGAAAGGCAAGCCATGGAACTTCCGCTTAGAGACCAGTGAAGGGCATGTGTATATTTGGCGTGTGTGTGTGTGTGTGTGTGTGTGTGTGTGTGTGTGTGTGTGTGGCTGCAGTTTGAAAGGAGATGCAGCGAAGCTGAAAGGGGCAGTGACAGGGCTTGTTGCTTCTAGAGTTACAGAGGCTGGCCCACCAGCTGAAGGGGAAAATACATAACACTGCTAGACTAGAAGGTTATGTAAGAGAATATACCCATTCATAGGATGTCTAAGAACAGGCAAAACTAGTTTCATGTCATTACACATTACTTTACCTTTTCTAGAATTTTACTTAAACGGAATTATACAGATAAAACATGCATCTTTTTTGGTTTGATTTTTTTCAATGAGCATAATTATTTTCATTCAATTTTTTTAATTTTTTAATTTATTGTCTAAAGTTTTACATATATCTTCTTTTTCCCCAATTGACCCTCCCCCCCCCCCACCCCAGCCATTCCCACCCTGGGCAAGCCCCCACCGCCATTCATTCATAATTTTGATATCAACAGCTCATTTCTGTTTATTGCTGGGAATTATTGTGTTGTGTGAATATACCACAGTTCATTCTCCCTTTCACCATATGATGGACACTTTGGTTATTTTCAGCTTGTGCTTATTACAAATAAACCTATCATAAAGATTTGAATACAAGTCTATATGTGGACATATGCTTTCATTGCCCTTGGGTAAATACCTAGGAGTGGAATGGCTGGGTAATTGGGTAGGTTTATGTTGAATTTCCTAGAAAAAATGTCAAAATGTTCCAATTCATTTAAGAAGCAAGATGTTGACCATCTTTCCATGTGCTTATTTTCCATCTGTATATCTTATTCAGTGATGTGTCTGTTCAGTTTTTTTAATCTGTTTTTGTATTGGGTAATTTATTTTGTTGCTAAGATGTAAGAGTTCTGTATGTATTTTTTAAAGTCCTTTGTCAGGTTTATGTTTTCTAAGTATTTTATCTTAGGTCAATATTTGTTTTTTCATTTTCACAAGAGTGTCTTATGAAGAGCAAATATTTTAACTTTTTATGAAGTCCAATTTAAGAATTTTTTTCTTTTACACTTCAAGCTTTTTGTGTCCTTTAACAAAAGCTTCACCACACTCAAGTCTACTAAGAATAACTCATGTTTTCTTATGTAATTTTATAGTTTTAGCATTTACATTTAAATCTATGGTCAATTTCTACTTAATTTCTATACCCTAAAGATAAGTAAGGTCGGGCTCATCTTTTTTATTTCCTGTATAGCTGTCCAATTGTCCCACACCTTTCATTAAAAATTTCTTTCCTCATTGAATTGCCTTGATGACTTTTTTAAAAAAATATGGACTGTATAATTGCATTTATTTCTGGATCAGTAGTCTGTTTCCATTATCTATATATCTATTTTATTCTATAACAATATTGTTTTTGATAATTATAGCTTTATAATAAATCTTAAAACAAAGTAATGAGTTCCAACATTAGTGCTTTTAAAAAATTTGTTGAAACTGTTCTAAGGCCTTTGATTTTCTGTACAAATTTTAGAATAAATTCTTAACATTTCTACCAAAAAAAGTCCTGCTAGTATTTTAAGGACTGTGCTATATCAGTTTGGGGAGAATTGGCATCTTAACAATATAAAGTTTTCTGATCTATAAACATTGCTCCATTTATTTGGGTCTCATTCAGTTTCTCTAGAGAATATTTCTTAGTACTTGTGGACATGTCTTGCTCATATTATGACAACTAACCTGTTAAGTGGGGATCATAAAAGCCCACATCCCTTAAGGTTATGGATTACTTAAGAGAATGTATGAAGAGTGCATCATAAGCACGCAGTAACCCCACCACCAGCACCACCTGTCAGACAATGAAAAGAAAAAAATATTAAAGATCAGATATTTATTGTAAGTAATATTTAACCAAATAATGATTTGGTAAATCTAGTCTGATTCCAAACTTGCTTTCTTAACCACTATGCTTTCTGTTTCCTAATCAAAACCAGTGATGCTCAGCCTTATATATGCAGGTAGGGTTGTTTGTTAATGGTATTTTTTTCAAGGGTTAACTTTAAAACCTTTCTGAACATAAGTAGAAATACGTTTATTGGCTTCTCTAATCTCTCACTTCAGAACTCCACCAATGCACAGCCCTTCCTCTTCTCTGCTCCCTCCATGACACACCACATTGCCATCATTTATATTAAACTCTGTGGTTCTTTATACAGTTACTCTTTCATTCAAAGCAATTCTTTCCAAATGGAATTGCTAGCATATAACACCTTGTTGGACCTTCTTTAAGGGACTAGAATGGAATGCCTTCATTCTTTAAAAATGAAAAGGTTAGAAGAAGATCTGTAGTACATTTTGTGTGATGAATTTCTAACACTACTCCAATAACTTAAATTACTAGTACTTACTATCTGCTATAGCTAAATTGGGCTCAGTTTGAATAATCTATTTAATGCTCTTGATGTCATTACATGAAAAGGGCACATTCTATTCTTTCATGTGGTATAAATTTCATCCTTTCTGTGGATTCCCAGGGTTGAGTGCAACAATGCTTTGTAGGCACATTTCAAAGGCGTGGCCCAAATGCACATTTCCCATTTAGAACCTTTAAAAAATTTTTGTCACTGTGTATGTTATGTAGGGTATTTATCTTGAATATTTCCAATGAAACAGAAAATGACTCGTCCATTCCTGGCAGCTTTGTGTATTGTTAATGTGAAATCAATTTCTGCTTTAGCTATTCTACAAAGAAAAGTAATTGTCTTCTCTTTCTTGATATCTCTCTCTGCTTTCTCAAGGTTACTTTGCCAGTTTCAGGCCTCATGACAGATGGGGGAAGAAGGGAGGGGCCCTCAGCGGTACAACTTTCATCCTCTCTTGGATGAGAAGTTCAGCAAGTTCACAAGGACATATAGTGCTCTCAGAGTCCTCTGGCTTGCTCAGAGCAAGGCCTGGAAAGAAGGTGTGTGGGACATGTAGTGACAATACAGGTCAGGACAGGGATGCAGCAAAAATAATCTTTCTCCAGAGGATTCAAACTTGACTTCTTGACCATATAATACTCACAGGCTAAGAAAAATTTGGTAAGTTAAGCCTCATGTAAGTTTGCCCCAGATTTCTCACTCAAATACCAAAATGTCATCCCAATTGCACACGGCCAGGGTAAAGACTGAGTTATAATATCCTTAATCCCTTCTCTCACATCTCCTGAAGTTTTCCAGAACTCTGAATCCACTCATTCTACCTAACTCTATTTTCACTGGGCCATTCAGTCAGTTTATTTTACTATGTACTAGGGACTTCAAAACAAGAAAGTCAATGTCTTCCACTCAGGCATCCATAGCCTAGTTAGAGAGTCAGACTATGGTCAAACAATTCAGACTTTGAAATCACAGTCTGTCTTTAAATTTTTGCTTCATTACTCATAGCTATGTGACCTTGGATAAGTTACTGGTCCAAAAGCCAAGGTGAGAACTCACAGTGAGAGGAGACTGTTTTGGGACATATCTCTAGATCATATATGGCCAATAGGTCTTCAAGCTTCAGCTTCCTCACCTGTAATATGGAGATAATAAGTCACCTACCTCGGGGACTTGTAGTAAGGATTAAAGGAGGTAATACAAAGTGAACACACCGTACTGCTACTTACTATTACCTACACCACAGAGGGTAAGGAGGCCTAGATAGCTGGTTGAGGATACATGCCTGAGATCCAAGGTAGCAATTGAACTGCAACCACAAAATTTCTACAGGTAAAGCAGAGGAGAAGGAGGAAACAGACTTGGCAGGATAGTCTTTCTTTTGGAATCCAGCAAAGGAAATGAAAGAGCGGGCAGTTTGACAAGTCAATACAGGAAGGGGAGTCAGACACCAGATGAGGAGAACTCCCCAATGACACAAGAAGAGTCTATACTCAATTCATTAGGCAGTGGGAAGCCATTAAGGGTTTCTAAGTGGGAAAAGGATATGACAATGGAAAGCTGAGGCGGGTGACCATTTTCAGGGGTGGGGAACCTTTCTCTGCCAAGGGCCATGTGGATATTTATAACACCATTCATGGGCCATACACAATTATCAACTTAACAGTTAGCCTGCTATATTTGGTCAAACATTTAATTACTCACCCCTGATGCCTTGGCAGGGCCAGACCGAATGATTTCATGGGCCTTATATGGTCCATGGGGCAGATGTTCCCCACCCCTGGCTTAGGGGGTTATTACAAGAATCTAGTAAGGGAGAACCAAGATGGCGGCATAGGTTAACGCCGGAGTTTGCTGCTTTGAACAACTACTTCAAAAGTGAAACTAAAACACGGAAGGGACATCACCCAGAACCACAGGAACGCTGGCTGAGTGGAAGTCCTACAACTAGGAGGAAAGAGAAATGCATACGGACACTCAGAGGAGGCGCAGTGCTGAAGTCAAATTCTGAGGTGCGGAGTGCGCGGAGTGGGCTGGCGGCGGAGGGCGCAGTTGTTGTTTTCAATCGGGAGGGAGTCGCAGACTCTGAGCTCCAGATCCGGGTGAGTCTTTAGGGACCCAGACTCAAACGGGAGAAGCGGGACTGTCTGGCTTCGGTCAGAGCGAGTGCAGCTTTCTCTCCGAGCTTTGCAGCGGGTGCTGGGACTCAGAGAGGCAGAGCCCCTGGGGACAGGACTGAGAGCCGCCATAACTGCTCTCTCTGGCCCACCCTGTTGATCCTGTGCGACCCGCCCTGCCCACGCCCTGCACAGAGGCATTTGCCGGATAGCCTCAGGCAAAGGCTAGATTAGCACCTCCCTAGAGGACAGAAGTTCTCTCACTGCTGACACAGCTGATTCTCATAGCCACTTGGCCTGGAGGTCAAACCCTCCCTGGAATTAGCTACAACAATCAAGATTTATCTATAAGACTGCAAACAAAGACCACTAGGGGGTGCACCAAGGAAGCATAACAAAATGCGGAGACAAAGAAACAGGACAAAATTGTCAATGGAAGAAATAGAGTTCAGAACCACACTTTTAAGGTCTCTCAAGAACTGTTTAGAAGCTGCCGATAAACTTAATGAGATCTACACGAAAACTAATAAGACCCTCGATCTTATATTGGGGAACCAACTAGAAATTAAGCACACACGGACTGAAATAACGAATATTATACAGACGCCCGACAGCAGACCAGAGGAGCGCAAGAATCAAGTCAATGATTTGAAATGCGAGGAAGCAAAAAACATCCAACCGGAAAAGCAAAATGAAAAAAGAATCCAAAAATGCGAGGATAGTGTAAGGAGCCTCTGGGACAGCTTCAAGCGTACCAACATCAGAATTATAGGGGTGCCAGAAGATGAGAGAGAGCAAGATATTCAAAACCTATTTGAAGAAATAATGACAGAAAACTTCCCCCACCTGGTGAAAGAAATAGACTTACAGGTCCAAGAAGCGCGGAGAACCCCAAACAAAAGGAATCCAAAGAGGACCACACCAAGACACATCATCATTAAAATGCCAAGAGCAAAAGATAAAGAGAGAATCTTAAAAACAGCAAGAGAAAGAAACTCAGTTACCTACAAGGGAATACCCATACGACTGTCAGCTGATTTCTCAACAGAAACTTTGCAGGCCAGAAGGGAGTGGCAAGAAATATTCAAAGTGATGAATACCAAGAACCTACAACCAAGATTACTTTATCCAGCAAAGCTATCATTCAGAATTGAAGGTCAGATAAAGAGCTTCACAGATAAGGAAAAGCTAAAGGAGTTCATCACCACCAAACCAGGATTATATGAAATGCTGAAAGGTATCCTTTAAGAAGAGGAAGAGGAAGAAAAAGGTAAAGATACAAATTATGAACAACAAATATGCATCTATCAACAAGTGAATCTAAGAATCAAGTGAATAAATAATCTGATGAAAAGAATGAACTGTTGATTATAATAGAATCAGGGACATAGAAAGGGAATGGACTGACTATTCTTGGGGGGGAAAGGGGTGTGGGAGATGTGGGAAGAGACTGGACAAAAATCGTGCACCTATGGATGAGGACAGTGGGTGGGGAGTGAGGGCGGAGGGTGGGGCGGGAACTGGGAGGAGGGGAGTTATGGGGGGGAAAAAAGGGAACAAATGTAATAATCTGAACAATAAAGATTTAATTAAAAAAAAAAAAAAAAGAATCTAGTAAGGTAGGAGAGAGGCCTGAACCAGAATGAGCAACGAGGTGAGAGAAAAGGACAATAACGCTCTGGGGCAGTGGGTGAAATCAGGGCTGCTTGAGGGCAAGGATCCTGCTGACTCATCTGAAGCTGCTGATGGCTGGCAAATACTAATAATTTAACAAATGTGTGTTGAATGAAGAGAAGAAGGAAAATAATAAATGAAAAATTAATGAAGATCTAGAGGTAATAAGAGGGATAGTGAACCATAGCGTGAAATAATTCAAAATTAGGATGAATATTTTCCTACATCACTAAGGAAGAAAAGGTATTTTTCATTCAATTTCCTGCAACAGTCAGGGTTTAAAAAGTATATAAGTATATCTGTGTGTGTGCAGGCATGCACTGTGTGCTAGCAGATCATGATTTATAACAGCTGGAGAGTGAAGTCTTGTAAATGGTCATTTATTTATTTATTTATGTGTTTGTTTGTTTATTTATTTATTTATTTATTTTTTTCAAGGCAAATCTCTTTACTTCTTCAGAAAGGTGCACACACACATGGTCGGGGAGCACACGCACACTGAGGGGGTGGTCTGCTCAGGCTTTTATTCCTGACTCACGTGATCTGTCCTTCACTTTTGATTAGAAGAGCTTAGGCTCCCAGTCTGGTGATTGGCTAATTTAAAGGAAAGGGTTGGCCTTTGCCATTTCAAAATGGCAGCCTCAAGGGGAACTGCAAGTCACATGAGCCAAGTTGGCAGCTGCCTAAACTCCCTTCTTTGACAGAAAAGATTACTTGTTTATTCTCACAATTCCCCCCTTTTGTCATTTAACTCTTTTCTTCAAACTCAGCTAACATTCATTGACTTTCATGCTCTGCAGTGTCTAAGAGATTATTTTGATGTTTGGTCAATGTGGTTTCAAACAACCTTTAGATAAGACCTCTCATGCATGGGATAATATAACATCCCTTCCATTCTCCGAACCATTGCTAAATCGGAGAAAGGATCCTCAATTCCAGGATTCTCAGCTCACTCATCAGCTAGAGTACCAACCCCTGCAGGGCCTTAGTGATGGTTTAGTCTGGAGCTGTGTTGTCAGGGATAAATGTAAAACACCGGCCCCCCAACATTACACAAACTCCTCTTTTTCTGCCAGAATCACAGCCAAGGCCAACGTATTCTCCCAGGTCATCCTGCTGGTGGCATCTAGTTGTTCAGCTATACCTTTAACTGTGTCTCGAGTATAGTTAACAATCCTTTGCTGGTTATGGTAAATATAATTAATCCAGTCCACATTCTTGTTAACAGTGGACTACCAGAACAAGACAGATTCAAACCCTGTGGCAATCTGATTTCTAGCCTTAAACTCATTTGGCACTCCTCCTGGAACCCCAATGGGATCTGTGTAAATATGGGGATCAAAGGAGCCCCCTGGACTCTCTCTCTCTCTTCTTCCTAGTCTGTCTGTCTGTTGAAAAGGTTTACAATATGCCAAAATGAAAGGGATAACCAATTGTATCACAGCGCAAGTTCCACTCCAACTGCTGGGCAAGGCCCCAAGTAATGGTCCCTCACAACACCACAGACATCAGCATGGGGTATTGACAGTGCAGAAGGATTGGCTTCTGAGGTTACTCAGCCATTTACACATCCAGATAAATTTCCCATAAACTCCCAGTACTGTTGCCCCGATACCTTGAGAGGCAGGAGGTATAGTTTACATCAGAAGATGGGGGCCGGATGGTTTTGTGGAATCCCTGCTCTTTACCTCTGTTGGATGGGAACAACAGGGAGAGAGTCTTACAGGGAGCATTTCCCCAGGCGGTTTCCTCCTGATACAGGGCAAGCACACATTCCATCCCGTTACTGTCTGAAGTCCGTCCAAATGAAAATGGGACCTCTTGGGCCTCTAGCCTTCTTGCTGCACAAGTGTAACAATTGCTTTTATTTAGGGCACATACAGAATATTTAATCTATTCCACCCAGGCATCAATTCCCTTATAACCTATTTCTATTTGCATGGTGGTGACAGTGGCTTAGGGGATCTTGTCCTGTGACATCTATTCCTAAATCTAGTCCTAGCTGAACTTTTGGCCTAAAGGCTGAAATATCCAAGTCATTCAAGTTATCTATAACCAATAACTTAACTGGGTAAGCATGACCCAGATTGTACACATTGTAAGCCCCTGCAATTTTCCAGAGCCCTAAAGCAAATAGAACTCAGTACATGATGATAATTAAGACAACTCACAGTTTTAGCATTAATTTCAAGGGGCTATGTCCTGGTATAGCCATCCAAGTTGAGGTGTATCCACCCAGAGAAGCTGGTGTTCTTCCCTTAACCCATGTGTGATAATGGGTCCAACCTCATTCTGCAGTCCAAATAGCAGCCTTAGTGGTAAGCAAGACAAGGTAGGGTCCTTCCCAGGAGGGTTCCAACTTGTTTCCCTTCCAACTCTTGATTAGAATGAAGGTAGTCTCCTGGTCAATGGTGATGAACTGGGAACTCAAGAGGAGGGTTTTGAGCCAGGAGGCCTTCTAACCTATGCGACACTAAAGAAGAAGAGATACCAAGTACATAGTCTTAAGAAATTAGTCCCTAATCTCCATTGTAGGAAGATCTTCAGGCATTCTAGGGCCTATTGCAATCACCTAAGTCCAAATCTAGGTCAAGAAAAAAAAGTTTACCTCCATCTGTCCTTAGGTGTGGTCAGCAAATGACACTAATTGGATTTCTGCTATCTGTCTCCCTGAGTATGTTGATATAAACCAGTGATGGCGAACCTTTTGAGCTCAGCGTGTCAGCATTTTGAAAAACCCTAACTTAACTCTGGTGCCATGTCACATATAGAAATTTTTTGATATTTGCAACCATAATAAAACAAAGACTTATATTTTTGATATTTATTTTATATATTTAAATGCCATTTAAAAAAGGAAAATCAACCAAAAAAATGAGTTCGCGTGTCACCTCTGACACACGTGTCATAGGTTCACCATCACTGAAGGTTATTTGCCCTCTGGTTAGGGAGGCAACATGCAAATCATTTACTCTTAAGTGTCCTTGGTTTAGGGAACATGGGATTTACTAGATAGCTCCAAATTGCTGTTTAACCACCTCAGTTTCCCTATTCTACTTATCCTGGATTACTGGCATGTGTCATTTATATAACTTCCTTTCAACATTTCTCTTTACAAACATTACCCTTCCTCACAAAACTTACAACTTTCAGAATCCACTTTTTTCCTTCAAAATGACACCAAAACCATAATTTCTTTCCAATTAGAATTATTAACCCTTAGAAACCTTAATATTTAAGTGACATGAAAGTAATTAACATTCCTCAGATTAGCAATGTATTCACATTTTAAAAGATTTAGAAAGAATAAGATTCAGCCCTAAATGGTTTGGTTCAGTGGCTAGGCAGGGGTGGGCAAACTTTTTGACTCGAGGGCCACAATGGGTTCTTAAACTGGACCGGAGGGTCGGAACAAAAGCATGGATGGAGTGTTTGTGTGAACTAATATAAATTCAAAGTAAACATCATTACATAAAAGGGTACGGTCTTTTTTTTTTTTTTAGTTTTATTCGTTTCAAACGGGCTGGATCCGGCCCTCAGGCTGTAGTTTGTGAGTGTCGGCCTGCAGACTGAAGGGTCTCAGGTTCGATTCCAGTCAAGGGCATGTACCTTGGTTGTGGGCACATCCCCAGTAAGGGGTGTGCAGGAGGCAGCTGATCGATGTTTCTCTCTCATTGATGTTTCTAATTCTCTATCCCTCTCCCTTCCTCTTGTAAAAAAAAAAAAATCAATAAAATTCTTTTTAAATTTTTTAAAAAATAAAATACAAGACTTATTCATTAACAGATTCAAATCCATCCTCTGGTTTCTCCATATGAGGCAAATTCAGATTAATATTTCAGTATCCTGTTATTTCAAAATACCTTGATATTTAATAATTTTTACCATTTAACCCAGCAAATTCTATGTTTAGGGGGATATATATATATATATATATATATATATATATATATATCACTGAAAAGCTTTATCATAAACCCTTTATTTTAGTTACATCAATTTATTATGTCTTAATAATTTTGAGATTTTTAGAGCCAATTATTATTACCCAAGGCATTTTCTTAACAAATTTTGTAACAGGGATTACTCACGGGCTTATTCTTTATAAAATGGGAGTGCCCCCACTCCCATCATGGAAACATTAACCTTGTTGCCTAAACAATGAAGTCCCACCCTAGCCCGAATTGCTTACTTCCTCATGCCTGTAATCCCTACTTCTCCAGGTCTAACTAAGTCCCCCAAAATATAGAAAGCAAGCAAAGCAAATCGTAACCAAACTTGCATTACAGACACACAGACAAAAATCTCACTAGCTAGGAGTTTCTGGCAACTGACGCCCTGAGAGGGAAAGCAGGAAGAGTCCCCAAGATTAAGAACTCTTGGCAGCTGCTGAGATATTCCTGCCATCTCTGCCACGTGTTCAGCCTCACCACAATAGCTTGGTTCCCCCAAAGCAGGACATGCTCCACCTTTAAATAATTTAAACCAAACAAAAAGAGACACAAAACATCAAAGAAACACTCTTATATAGGCATGCATGACCCACAGACAGCACAGAGTGCCCTGCATAAAAACAGTACTGAAGCAGAACACTACTTCCTGTCCATGGTTCTGGGACTACCCTTCCCCAGAACCTCAGCATTCTCCCAATGGACTATTTGTGGAATGTATTCCTTGGGCCTAGAATTTTTGTTTCCTATCCTCAGAAATTCCCTTGTGACTATGTGCTCAACCTCCCATAATGGAGATTCCTCGCACTTCCGAGATCCACTTTGTCCCTCTCTCACCACTTCCCTCATGGGAGAACAGAACCGCAGATGAGAACTCCACACTCATTTTATGTCCAAGACACATACCAATCACATATACCCAACCTCTGAGGATACTCAGTCACCAAAGCAGTACTCAGTTCATTTTCCCTGCCTTGGATCATGCATGAGGTTACTGTGGTTCTTGCTTATTGGGTCCTTCCCATGTTGCTGGCTGACTCTCTATCCTGAGCTCGCAGTCAGCCGGTGGGTTAATGTCTGCCCCTCATCACTAAGGCTACCACAACCTGGGAGCAGGGTGCAACTCTTCAGGAGAGGGGTCCAATTGCCCCCGTAGTGACAAATGGAATCCTGGACAAGCCCCCAAATTATTAGAAATAAGCCAAGCCCCCAAAATCAGGGGTCCTGGTAGAACCCAAAGGATACTCGGGAGTCAGACAGCAAGGCAAATGTCTTTACTCCTGCAGGAGGGTGAGCACGCACAGGTCTGGGAGCACACGCACATTTGTAAATGGTCATTTAAACCCCCCTTATAAATCAGACATTGACCTCTTCTGCATTTCTCAAAGACTATAGCAGAGCCACCTGCTAACTAATCCCTTGCCTTTGCTCTAAATACACTTGACGGCAGTACAATATCCACCAATTTTACACCCTATCCACAAAATTCCACCAAAACCAAACCCCAGGAGGTAAAGGAGAGTTGTTTCTCTCTGGTTTCTTACTAGCCAGGGCCACTCAGATTGCAGCATCATCTAGTGGTTAGACCCTGGGTGTTCTGCCACATTGGAAAGACCTAGAACTGCCCTGCCTGGGTAACTCAGTTGGTTAGAGCGTCATCCTGATACCCCAAGGTTGCAGGTTCAATCCCTGGTCAGGGCACATGCAAGAACCAACCAGTGAATACATATATATGTGGAACAACAAATTGATGTTTCTCTCTCTCCTTCCCTCCTTCCCTCTGTCTTCCCCCCTCTCTAAAAATCAATAAACAATAAAAAGGCCTGGAATTTCAACACTGATGCTTTTTAATTTTGAAAGCATGAATAAATCACTCATCTTCCCACCCCCCTCCACTGTAAGATGGAGATCATATTGCCTGCCTTGACAAGTTCTTGTGGGAACAGAGCAGGATGACAATGATTGAGATGTCTAAACTCCAGGCCCAGTTCTGTGTGTTCTCCAAATCCTAACTCGTGGGATCCTGACGCAGGTGCTGTTATTTCCCCACATAGATACAGTGAAAAATAAATATTCAATTAGTGACTCCAATCATTTTTTATGCATTTGATCCCACAGGATGGGGCACCTTGTAGTCTCGCTGCTGCTTATCATGTCACCACAGCCTGTCACTCTCCGAATACGGTGCAGCATCGAGCAGACAACATATTTTACAATTGCTTTATACAGGGCCTAAATAACTAACTAAGATAAAACAAAATAAAACACGAAAATAAGACATTCATCCTAAGAGCACCCTATTTTTCTTCCTTCGATGACTCACCTAGAGTCCATTGCCCTGACTCTGTGTTGTGTTTTGATGTAACACACTGAGAATATATCATTCCTGAGAGCTGGAGGGCCTGTGGAAGGCAGAACAGCTGGGAGCGACCTGTCCTCACAAGAGAAGGCCCTGGAACTCAGACACTAGAATATTCTCCCCAGGGTGCCTCCAGGAGAGCAGCGTGGGCACCGGCCTTAGTAAGGGGACAGGGGTGGGCTTAGCTACAAGTAATAGAGAAGGTGGCTGGAGGCTGTGCGCCCACACAAATCCACAGTGACACTGCCTGGAAATATAAAAGCTGTGACCCAACACAGTTCCAGGGGTGACAGGAGAAGGCAGTTCTGAGTCTGGAGAGAGTAGGGCAGGCACAGAGCAGGGGGGCCAGAGGGCCACTGAGCCCATGAACGAGAACAACCCTTGTTCAGTCTCCGTGACTGGAGTGATCTGGGGATGATGTGCTCCTGGAACTTAAACCCCAGAGATGTAACATTTGAATCTCGTGTTAAATCTTGGGTTTGTGCCTTTGGTTCAGGAGAGCCCAGGTGTTCAGCGCTGCATACGTGTGCTTTCCGTAACAAGGACCTCAGCCCTTTGCACAGCTCACGGTTCCCAAAGGGTCCCAGACAGAGGAGAAAGGGAAGAGAGTAACATGCTGAAAATGGCGAGTGGTCCCCAGGGATCTGTGCTGGCTACCTCAGCTTCCCATCCCACCTCCTCTCTTCTGTTTCCTTGTGGGTCTGACGACCAGCTTTCTTACCCGATGACTGTGCCACCTTCATTCCATGAGGCAAGTCCTACCCACTGAGGCAACACAGAGTGCAAGGAGCACACAGTCCTGCCTTCCACAGCTTTCTGATTGCCATCCGCTAGTAGAGTGGTGGGAAGAGCACTTGACGAGGAGTCAGAGACCCAGACTCTGGTCCTGATGCCAACACTTTCTAGAAATGAGCTTTGAAACATTTATTAGACTTATTAAGAGGATCAAATAATACTAACAGCAAGCATGTACATAAAACATAATCCATGCCAGGCATTGTTCTAAGTGATTTTTATATGTCACTTGACTCGTAAACAACCCTATCACATATGTACTAATATCACCCCATTTTATAGATAAGAATCTAAGGTACATGAGGATGAGTAACTTGTGCATAGTGACAAAGCTGATAGGGAACAGAGGTGGGATTTGAATTCAGATTGTCTGCCTCAAATTGGGTCCAACCACTGAAAACTCTAAAATGTCATTGAAATGAGGCATCACTTTCTACAAATTGGGATGCAGAGAGTGGAGGGACATTGAAGAACTGACCATGGCCCTGGATGGTGTTACTCAGTGGTTAGAGTGTGGGCTTGTGCACCAAAGGGTCTGGGTTCAATTCTGGTCAAGGGCACATACCTGAGTTGCAGGCTCAGTCCCCAGCCCTGGTTGGGGCCCATGTGAGAGGCAACCAATCAATGTGTATCTCTCACATTGATGTTTCTCTCTCTCTGTCTCTCCCCTCCCTCCCTCCCTTTCACTCTCTCTAAAAATCAATGGGACAAATATCCTCAGGTGAGAATTAACAACAACAACAAAAAGAACTGAATGTGAACCAAGCAGCACAGATTCACCAGCACTCACAGTGCAGTGCTCACAGCCTGGAGCAGTGGTTCTCAACCTGTGGGTCGCGACCCCTTTGGGGGTCAAATGACCCTTTCACAGGGGTCGCCTGAGACCATCAGAAAACACATATATAATTACATATTGTTTTTGTGATTAATCACTACTCTTTAATTATGTTCAATTTGTAACAATGAAAATACATCCTGCATATCAGATATTTACATGACGATTCATAACAGTAGCAAAATTACAGTTATGAAGTAGCAACGAAAATAATGTTATGGTTGGGGGTCACCACAACATGAGGAACTGTATTAAAGGGTCGCGGCATTAGGAAGGTTGAGAACCACTGGCCTGGAGGGATGCTGCACAAATTTTCACAAGGGCTTCCAGCTCCTGGCATTTCCTCGTAAAAGCAGTGGAGGCGTTTTGAGAGCACTTGCCTTTGCATCGCTGTCCTTGGCAACACAGGCGCAGGTGCCTTACTTAATATGTGCCACACTGGCTTTTTCTCACACAGACTTCCTGCCATGGGAACAGGGTTTGGAAGTGGTGATTTCATATCTGTTATCCAAGTAGAAAGAGCATGTCCATTTATGTGTTCTTCAGCGGTTGGCAAGCTCCTTGCCCACATGGGTACTCGGAAATCAATCTACAGTGAGGCAGACAAGAAGGCCCTCCCTCACAGCCCAGCAGTCAGAAACAGACAAAGCTTGGAGAGTTGACTGTCAGCCGAGACACACAGGACTTGTTCGTAAGTGGGCCACACAGCAAGGCTAATACAGATTCTGGGAAAACTAACTGCACTGAATTTGCACGTGTTTCATTTAAATCTTATGTTCAGCTCAAAGTAAAACATGGTGGGGTTATGTTGCAAGAATTGAAAAATTATTGCGAAGATGTACAACTTGCATATGGTTACGGAGTAATGCACATTCGCTTTTTGGAGGAGGTGCATTTGCAGGTGTTGGGCAACTGTATCAGGAATACACCAGTGTTGCCGTTTTGGTAGGTAGAGTTTCACTCAGGGCAGATATAGATTTAATCAGACCAGGAACAAACAGATTCTTATTTTCCCAAATGCAACACACACTCTATGAATAAGTGTTAGGGAGTTGGGCTGGAGTTGGGCAGTGAAGTAGACTCACTCTCTCTCCTGACACGTTTGAAACAAATATTTCTCCCCGACCCCATGTAACCCAATGCCCTCAGTGGCAGCCCTGCCAGTGCTGATGGAAGGAGAGGCCTGACACTTGATGGCCCAGATTTGCTTGTCACCTCCAGCATCATTCATCTTGGCCCAGTGCCTGGGCTGCACTGATCTCCTTGGAGTGGCAAGCAAGGCAGAGCTGCAGTCTTGACGCATCGGAGACCTCTCTGCTGGCCCTGAGGCACGGGGTTGGGATGAACTGTGCCTGTGTGGACCCACTCCAGCTTCGCTGAGATGCAGGTTGTCAGTCAGCGGTCTCCTGGGTGCTGAATTCTCACTTAAGCTTTTGTATTTAACGGGAAACTCAGAGTTCTCTCACACTCTGGGCTTTCAAATGAAGTTCAAATCAGATGTAATTTACGATTTTATAAAGGCTATGCAATATTGTCCATCTCTGTAAGTAGCTCAGAAACAGAATTGCCTTTAATGATAATAACTTCTCATTCTCACATTTGCATTAATGTGTGCCCCTAACAAGATAAAAACATTTCTCTCCTGAGCACATCCATGCGGGGGTTATGCTCATGCATCTCAGTGTCCCCAGGGATCGAGCTGCCTTGACTTAACTTCTGTTGTTTTAAGGGCAATTTGAATGCATGGGACTCATCGGAACACAGATGTATTCTGCCTATCCTTCCAAAAAACCAGCAGTTAGATTACAACAGGCCCTGATTAATGTGGGGCCTGCGTGGAGAAGCAAGCCAACGTGTGCCTAATTGTTTAGCAACAAACACAGGCCCCATCCAAAGCTCTGGAAGTTAGCATTCAAATGTTGCATCAGAACACAGGCACCCAACAGTCCACATGTCCTACTGTGTCCCTGTAAAATCACAAGGCTGCTTCTTATAAAATGACTAGGGGCCCGGTGCACGAAATTCGTGCACTGGGTGTGTGGGGGGGGGAGTGTCCCTCAGCCCAGCCTGCCCCCTCTCACATACTGGGAGCCCTCAGGCTTTGACCCCCATCACCCTCCAATCGCAGGATCGGGGCAGCTGCAGCGGCCCCATGATCGTGGGCTTCGCTTTAGGCCCAGGCAAGGGGCCCCTAGCTCCTGGGACTGCAAGCTTCGACCGTGCCCAACTCCCATCGCTGGCTCCACCCCTACTTCCTGCTATCACTGGCCAGGGCGGAAAAGGCGCCTGATTCTCCATCATGGCTGGGGGGCAGGGCAAAGGCGGCCCCAGGGCCACCTTTGCCCTGCCCCCCAGCTCTTAGCTCCCCCCTGGGTTTCCGATCATTGTCAGTGGCAGGGGGCTTCTTCCTGCTTTCCCTTTCGACTCCTTGCATTGTGCCTACATATGCAAATTAACCGCCATCTTGTTGGCAGTTAACTGCCAATCTTAGTTGGCAGTTAATTTGCATATAGCCCTGATTAGCCAATGAAAAGGGTAGCTCGTACGCCAATTACCATTTTTCTCTTTTATTAGTGTTGATTGTTAGTGGAGGTCTGTGGGTTTTTACCAAGGTCTTTACAAATTTCCAGTGTTGCTAGTTTTATACATACATTGGAATTTGATGTCAGTACCACTTAATCAAGCATAAAATCCACATCTGGGTTGAACAATTTCCATAGGAAAGATGTGCTAACGCAATACTAAAACCTGAACTAGGTGAGTGCGAGAGTCTTTGCATCTTATTTTACTCCAATGAATTTGTACTCCAATATATTCAATTTAAAAAAATCCTTTAAACATGTGTCAATATGTAAATTTCTGACTTCAATGTGTTGACCTATTATTGAAAAACAACTGGACTTTCCTAGTAGCCCCTAAAACACCCCAACACCGCCACCTTAACGGGGGTAGGGGGGCCGGAGGGGGTTGTCCCTATTTATCCAACTGCTGATCTGAGAGGTCAAATAAACATATAAACATGAAAATTTTAAGGAGGATCAGTCAGGCGCCACTCAAGCAAAAAGAAACCACACCAATTCTTGAAGCAGACATACTTTAAGGGAGGGAATTGTTTAAACAGACAAAGGAAACAGACACGGGAGCTGCCTTGGGCCAGGGGAGCTAAGGGAGAGGCTGGGCTATGAGAGCCTGTAAGCTTGAACCAGGCGGTTGCACAGCAGCTCGGCTCAGAAAGGGCTTGGTCCAATGCTCTGCTGTCATCGTCTCATAATTCTTAACATGGGCTCCTCATTTTCATTTTGCATTGGGCTCCACAAATAATGTAGCCGCTCCTGGTATGAATTGTAGAAAATAGCTCTCTTTTTAGATCAAAATTTTCCAATACCAGCAATTTCATATGATTCAACAACATAAAAGCTGTGGAAATGGTACTCAAAACACCGGGAGGAAAGCATTATCTAACCGGCGCTGGAGTCTCTGAGGGTCCCTGAGACTGATTCCGGAAGTGAATAAACAGATCTGAAACCACTGCCCCCACCAGGAACAAGCCCCATTGCTGGGGAGGACAGTGACAGGAACAGCAAGCACAGGAATTAGCGTGTCCCTTCCCCAACTCTAATCTCCCTCTCACGTCCACTGTTGGCAAACTGAATGAGGAGACACCTGGCTCAGGCCCAACTGAGAAAGGGCGCTGACCAGTATGGCTCAGTCGGTTGAGCATCCTCCCATGCACCAAGAGGTCACTGGTTAGATTCCTGGTGAGGACACATGTCGAGGTTACAGTCTGGATCCCTAGTAGGGGCTGTGCAGCTGGCAGCCAGTCGATGGTTCTGAGTCGGGGGCGTTTTCCTGAGCAGGATGCAAGGGTGGTTTCTTTCCCGGGTTCTTGTCCAGGTGGATTGGAAGAATGAAGCCACGGACAAAAGGTGGCAGATTTATTGGAAGCAAGTACAGACTCCCACGTGGGGAGGGGGTCCCAAAGGGAGTAACCCACTAAGCCCCTTTTCCCTAAGGTTTAGAAAGACTGCGGTTCTTTGCCTCTTGATGCTCCTTCCAATTGGTAGAATATTAATTAGCTTCCAAGCTCAAACCCCACGTGGTGGTCCCCTCTTTCTCTCCCCCTTCAGGGGTAGAATTCGCCTGTCTCCTGTGAAAACCTGTTTTCCTCTTTCTCCCATTTGTCAGCATTTCTCTATCCCCTGTGAAAGTTTGTCTCCTCTTTCTCCCCACACCCTGTGGCTTCTCCCTATCTTCGGTGAATGGATGTCTTCCTCTCCCCTTATCCTGTGGCACCTCTTTTTTCTCTGGGAATGTATGCCTTCGGGTGGCTCCACACCCCCAACCAACTATGCCAGTGGTTCTCAACCTTCTGGCCCTTTAAATACAGTTCCTCATGTTGTGACCCAACCATAAAATTATTTTCGTTGCTACTTCATAACTGTAATGTTGCTACTGTTATGAATCGTAATGTAAATACCTGATATGCAGGATGGTCTTAGGTGACCCCTTGTGAAAGGGTTGTTCGACCACAACGGGGTCACGACCCACAGGTTGAGAACCGCTGAACTATGCCTTCCTCCCCCATAGGACCCCTGATTCTTAAAACTCCCTACACCTGCCTATTTTGCCCCTAAAAACTTCTTTCAGTTCTCTATCATCGATGTTTCTCTCTCCCTTTCCTTTTCTCTCTCTCTCAAGAAAGGACATATTAAAAAAAAAAAAATAGAAGGGTGGGCTTAGAGCCCAGAGATAATAGCTGCCTTAGACAATACCTAATTAACACTCCTCAAAACAAGGAAAGAACAAGAGTCAAGTCCAGAGGAACCTGAGACATGGAGACTAAATGTAACGTGTTATCTTGGATTAGATCCTGGAATGGAAAAGGACATTAGTGAGAAAACTAGTGGAAGCCACACAAAGTCAGTACTTTAGTTAATAATAACGTACCAATGTTAGTTTTTTATGTTGTTGTGACAAAGCACCACAGTAATACATTCGCGGCAGGAGAATCCAGGTGTGGTGTGGTTTGTATTTTCTA
Organism: Myotis daubentonii; assembly: GCF_963259705.1. Taxonomy (NCBI): domain Eukaryota; kingdom Metazoa; phylum Chordata; class Mammalia; order Chiroptera; family Vespertilionidae; genus Myotis; species Myotis daubentonii. The sequence continues at coordinate 10,298,014 of NC_081848.1, read as the reverse complement.
TAAATCTAAAATTATCCAAAATAAAAAGTTTATCTTGAGAAAACCTATTAGAACCAATAAAAAAAAAACAGTTAAGAATAGCATCCAAATCACAAGTTATACGAATATTAGCAATAAAATAAAAATTAAATGTACATACAACAGTACAACTACTAAAATTTTTAGGAAAAAATATAAAATCTATAAATCTAGTGAGACCTGAATATATTGAGTGAATATATTGAGTGTGGTGGCATATCCTTGTAAAGGAAGATTTAATATTTTTTAAAAATTACTAAATCTTTCCCAATTAATATATAAATTTAACTCAATTCCAAAAGTACATTTTTATATAACTGTACAGAATGATAATAAAGATCATATTTAATAACTAATTTGAAAATACTGACAAGAAAATTTTGAAGAACAGTCAAAGGAGACTTACCATGCCAAATATTAGAACTTATCCGTAATTTCTAGTAATAAAAAAATATGACTCAGGAATAGATAGAAATAGGTCAGTGCAACAGGTCAGAATGTCCAGGAACAGATCTAGGTCACTTAACAGATGAAAAAGATGACATTTTGGTTAATTAATTCATATTCAGGCCAACAATTTTCTAATTAAATCAATCCAACAAATATTTGAGAAGTGCATAGTAAGCATCAGATACTAACATACAATAAAGAACAAGATAAGCTAAGTCAGTCTTCAAGGAATATTCATTCTAGTAGGTGAGAAAGACAATATGCAAATATGTAAACAGATATACAAAATATTACCAGGTAGTGCTATGAAGAAAAATAGAGCCTGTTAAAATTGAGAATAACAAAGGAGCCAGGATGCCCTCTTTGAGGAGGTGACATATAACAGAGATTTGAGCAAAGGGAATAGTTAATCTTAAAAACATTTGAGCAAAAGGTATTTTTGAAATAGAATAAAGCAAGTACCATAACCCAAAGGTGGGTGAACCTTGTCGCGCTCCAGGAGCAGAGAAGGAAGAAGAGGCAAGAATCACAGAAGAGAAGTTTGGAAATGTTGCTCGGAGTGTGAAATGTCCTGCTTTGCTGGCTTTTACTCTGACTGAAACAGGAAGGTGCTGGAGGCTGTTTGAGTAGAGGAGACTTGACTTGTTTTGTGAAAGAATCACTGTGACAGTTTTATGGTAACAGACCATAGGAAGTCAAGAATGAAAATGAGGAGCCCAGGTAGGGATCTATTGCAACATTCTAGAAGGAAAAATGTATCATGGTGGCTTGGACTAACTGTTAGAGATGGTAAGAAGTTGGATTCTCAATATATCTTGAAAGGCAGAGCCAGCCGGACATGTTTATACAATAGATTTAGGATTTGGTAGAAAGAGTGAAATCAGGACTGATTCCAATGATTTGGGGCTGAGCTACTGGCTGAATGATACATTTACCCAAGATGGAGAAATTAAGAGTGGAACAGTGTGTGTTTCTTTTAAATTGCTGGGGAGCAGTTGGTGAGTTCAAGTTAAAAGTTTGATTATTTTCTAACATTCAAGATAGATGTTGAGAAAACATTAAATATGAATCTAGAATTCCTAAGAAAGGAGTAAATTTGGGGCTCATCAGTTAGAGAGGAATCCAGACAACTAAGTCTAGCACACCTCCATTTAGAGGTTGAGTGGAGAAGGTTCATTTATCAAAAGAGACTAGGAAAGAGGGACCAGTGAGGTGGGACAAAAGGCCAAGTGAACAAAGGAAAAAGGAAGGTTCAATGTGTTAAATTCAGCTGAAAGACTGAACAAGATGGAGACTGGGGCTCAATCTTTGGATTTAGCGATATTGAATGAGTTTCCTTAAAATATGAATAGTACAACCTGATAATGAGACAAAACTGAGTTTATTGCTTTCTGAGTAAAGGAGAGCACCATCTGAATAGATTAAAAATTAGTCGCCCAGCTGGTGTTGCTCAGTGGTTGAGCACTGACCTATCACCAGTTTGATTCCTAGTCAGGGCATATAACCGGGTTGCGGTCTAGATCTCCAGTGTGGGGCGTGCAGGAGGCATCCAATAAATGATTCTCATCATTGATGTTTCTCTCTCTCTCTGAAATCAGTAAAAATATTTTTTAAAAATTATACATGTGTTCACATCATATACAAATATTTGGATTATCTATTTGTGATAAATTAAACCAAAATACACTATAACTATTTGATTAATATAATCTTGAGGTTGTTGTGAAGAGAGAGAGTTCCTAACTGAGATAGGAAACCCAGAAACTATAAAGGAAATAGACAGATTTTATCTCAAACACTGAAAATTTTTATATGGCAATAGACCTCTGAACAAAGCTAAAAATGAAATTTTAAAAAGAGAGGGAGAGAATGGAAAAATATAGTTAGAAAACATATGGTAAGCAAAGAGTTAATAGTACAACTGTATCAGAAAGCCCTTCATATTAGTAAAACAGATACAGAAAGAAATCTAGTACAGAAAACCTGGCAACATACTAGAATAGAAAATGTATGAAAGAGAAATGGCAGATATTGAGTAAATATACAAAAATTTGCTTAATCACACTAATAGTTCTTTTTTAAAAATGTTTTTATTGATTTTAGAGAGAGGGAATGGGAGAGGAATAGATAGAAACAACTGTGAAAGAGAAACGTCCTTGGCTGCCTCCTGCACACCCCCTACTGGGAATCGAGCCCACAACCTGGGCATGTGCCCTGATCGGGCATGGAACTGTGACCTCTTGGTTCATGGGCCAATGCTAAACCACTGAGCACACAGGCTGGGCACACTAAAAGTCTTTTAAAGCAAATTAAAACAATAATGACCCATTGTTACTACCAATTTGAAACAGTAAAAAAGACTATGATCACATCCAGTACTGATGAGGGTGTAAGAAAATGAACCGTCTCATTTACTGTTGGTATAAGAGTGAATGGCTATTTTCTTTTTGTAAATTAATGTGGCAGTATCTATTAAAATTTAATAGGTACATGCAATTTGATTCAACAATTTGTTATGGTTATCTAACTTAGAGAAGTAAAAATATATACCTATAGTAATATTTATTAAAGCATTGTTTTAACAGAAAAAAATAGAAAAAAAACATGAATTCCATTAACATAAGACTAATAAAATAAATTATACTAAGTAGATTTAGTTATTTTGCAACTATGTATAAGTAATGACCAGTGAAATGTCTATGATACATTTTCAACAGGTTTATCTATACTAATAAAAGGGTAATATGCTAATTAGGGCAGACATCTTCCAGACAAAGCCACAGCAGCTGCAAGGCCCACGGCTCAGGCAGCTGTGGGCTCAGGCAGCTGCGAGGCCTGGAGCCGCACTCAGGCCTCGCAGCCACTGCAGCCGGCAGTGGCAGCAGCAGTGGGGTGATGGGGAGGTGCCTTCCCATGATCAGCCCGGTTGCTTCCCACAGAGGGAGGCCAGACTGTGGCTTAGGCCTCCTAAGCCGTCAGTAGGACATCCCCTGAGGGCTCCCGGACTGTGAGAGGGGGCAGGACAGGCTAAGGGATCCTTTCCCCTCCCCACCCCCCCCACCTGCAGTGCACAAATTTTCATGCACTGGGCCTCTAGTTGATGCATAATCCACAAACTACAAAACTTACCCATTTAAAGTATACAGTTCAGTGGGTTTAGTATATTCACAGATTTGTGCACCATCACCACTAATTCCTTTCTATTACCCTAAAAAGAAGCACTGTATTCATCAGCAGTCAATCTCCATTGTCCTACTCTCTTACCACCACCAAACCCAGGCAACCACTCAGCAACTTTCCATCATGGTGCTATGATCTGAATGTCTGTGTCCCCACAAACTTCATATGTTGAAACCTTAATGCCCAAACGCAATGGTATTAAGAGGTCAGGCCTCTGGGAGATGCTTAGGTTATGAGGGTGGCACCCTCATGAATGGAATTAGTGTTTTTATGAAGAACAGCCAATGTTATTTTAAAATGCTCCTTGAGCTCAAGTTTTGGTATGTCTAAAATGTGGAGTTTGTCTTCTATGAAAGAGAGACAGACAATAAAAAAGAAGTAAACAATAACTTTGAAGGATGTTGATAAGTGTTGGGGGGAGAGGGGGTGTGAAAGCATGGTGAGGAATAAAAAGTGTCAGAGTTGCAACGTTAAATAGTTACCAGGGAAAGTCTCACTGAGAAGGTGACCTTTTGAATATATTCTCATATAACTAAATATTGACAATATTACTGAATTCTTATATTGCATGCAATTTAAATAATGTTAATGAAACAAATGTTAATGTAACCATCATTCAGATGAAGAAATTAAACATTGACAATCAAAACTAATAAATAAAATAAAACGCTCCTTGAATTTCTTAAAACAGATGGCCATAGTGAAAAATGGAGTATGCCTCAAAGTAGCTTCTAATTTAAAATCTGCCAGGAAGCACTTGATTGACAATTGAGGAGCTGAAGTTGTTGGAAGTGAATGGTTCTTTGCCATTATTCCTGGTCATTGATCTGCTACACAGCTAGCAGGAAAGCTCAGCCTCGAATGTGTAATTGACTAAAAACCAATTACTAGGATGACATCTTAAAGCAGTTTTCCGTGTGGACAACAAGAGCCATTGCTAGCACTGCGAGAATCAGAACATTTGTGACAATTAGGAAGAAGCGCCTACCCGAGAGGCGCTCAGATGGGCAAGCCAGCTGCAAGTTGGATTTTAGGACCCCCAACCCTCAGCAAGCACAGACGGCACAATCAGAGGCAATGGCCCTGGCCAAGCCATCAAGGCTACCAAAGTAAACTAGAGGAAGGAAAAGCAATCTGACTCTTCTGAGAATGCTGAAGAAACAGGAGACAGCAGACACAAATCGGAGTTTCAACCAGTTCTAATCCATCATGTAGGTTTTCGCATGAGACAGAAGAAGGAAATAGCTAATCTGATGAGAATACCTGTCATCTATTTTCAGGAAGATAGATCACAGCAACATCATGAAACAAGAAGAGAGCAGGACAAATTCCTTGATTAAAAAAATGCTCAATGGAATCACGAATAGTAGGATTCATGTTTCAAAACCAGATTAATGGAAAAGAAAATACACTCTGTAAACATGTACAAACCTCAAAAGAAATAACAAAAATGACAAGTCAAGAGTGGATGGCAACGTTACAGAAGATAGGGCACGAAGAAGCAACCCAAAATTAATTGAATTTCCCAAAGGATAATACAGAACAAATGGGAGAAATTTATCAAGAGTATATTTGAAGAAAACTTTCCAGAACTTAAGATTACTCTCAAACTTAAAAACTTGAAATCGATATCTAGGTTCCAGAAGGAAAATAATAAGCATCAGAACACATGTTAGTGACATTCTTAATCTTTAAGAAAAAGAAATTCTTATCTTTGAACTCAAATTAAGAAAAAAATTATTTGCAAAAGTGATTTTTTTAAAAGTTACTTTAATATGTGTGCATGACTAGAAGAAACAGGTTTGACATTTCTTAGGAGAGATGTGATACAGTGCTATAGAAATAAAAATAATGAAATTTCTAAGAAGTAGCAGAAAGGCATTGATTGTAAATCTCAAAAAATTTTACCTTCTATTTTTTTAATTCAAAAAAGGGAGTTGCAATCTATAAAGTAATGTAGCATTTGCCTTCACTATTTTGTAAAATTTGTTCCTAAGGACCACAATAATTAACTAATTGCAGAATCCAGTAGGCAGTTTTCACTCCAGATTTTTCTATGAAATTTGACTTTTCTAAAGAATTTGAAAATACTACCCACTTCTTTCTTGAAAAAACTGTCTGCCTCAGATTCTATAACCTCTTTCTTCAACAGTGACTGTCAAAACCTGAGAAGTTCATGAGGGGGTAGGAGCAGGGAGGAGGGAATTAATGGGGGAGGGAGAGACATCTACACTTTCAACAATAAAGATAAATTTAAAAAAAGAGATTCCCAGGTTTCAACTTCCAAGTGATTCTGATTCTGAAGCTCTCATCTGGGCCCAGGAATCCTATCTTTTAAATAAGCACCCCATGTACATTTGAGCCTGCAGACAACTTTGAGAAATGGGCTCTTAGTTCTCTTCCATCCCGCTGTTGATTCTCACTCTCTCTTTAGTTCCTCTGACACCAGCCTCCTGAAAACAGGTGGTCTTTAGGGTTTACCCTGCTGACGCTCCCCATTCTCTGGTGGGACTTCACCCACTGCCATGCTATCAATTGTCACTGGTTTGTCAATGACGTCTAAGACCTTTCCTGGGCCCTAGGTTTACATTTCCACTTGTTTTGGACATTTACACACAAATATTCTGCTGCCACCTTAAAATCAAGATGTTCAAAGCCCGATTCATTCATCTTACATCCTTGAACCTGCTCCTCTTCTAACATCACCCGGAACCCAAGTAAGACACATCAGCTTCCTCCACACCCCACAAAACAGTCATCAAATAAATTATTATTTACCATTACAAATACTACATATAAGGAATGTAAGACTGAGGAGCTATCAGAAGATGTTCCACAAAGAGACAATGAGTATGACTTTCCAGCCTCTCAGTTTGCCGATATCAGAAGGGCTATATGCCAGGATGCCCTGCAGTACCTTACAGCCCCACACACACCACCTCATCCACATGGCAGACTTTTAAGCTCAAATGTCACCTCATCAGTGATGTACTTCATGCCTAACATGGACAGCCTGCCACTACCTATGTTCGGACTCTTCTTTCTTGCTCTCCTTGGCAGATTGCCACTTTGGTGTCTGTCTACATCCTTGTAAGGAAAAGAAAAAAGGTCTCTCTCTCCTCTCTCTCTCTCTCTCTCTCTCTCTCTCTCTCTCTCTCTCTCTCTCTCTCTCTCTCTCTCTCTCTCTTTGCTGTGGCCTTCCACAATTTATGAGAAGCACCTGGTAATTAAATCCCAAGATTGTTAGCTCCTCTGATTCAAACAGCCCCTCTGTTCAAACCTGCAAGACAAGATAAGTGACTCTCAAGGCTACAGTTTTGCATCCACCTCCTCCCTGCTGTTTTTACAACACAGGGATAATTGCAACCAGGAGTCTCTAATTGGTAGAAAGTTCCCTTCTCCCCTCCCCTTCAAGCAAGCCTCTTTTGAACTCCTCATAATGTTTACTCTAAGCATGTTTTACAGACTTGGAGAAAATACTGATAACTCCCTAGGACATCTGCCAGACTGTCTTCTGAAAAACAAACTGTATTTTCAAGACAGCCCCTGATGTCTGCTCAACTTCAGGCCCAAATCCTCCTCCTTTCCTTGTTGCTTAGCAACAACCAGGGCTTAAAAGGGGAAGCTGCTTTTTGTTTCTTGCCCTATTTTAATTAGCAATGCACAAGCCCTTTGTGGAAAATAAAATAAACTCCCTCTGCATCTCTTCTTTTAGTTGTGAATTCTTCCTCAGCCTGTGTCACTGGCCAAACCCTAACATTTTGGTGGCCCTTACGGGAGCTGAAATATCCCTGCTCATTCCTGTGAGCGTGCTCGGTTCCAAACGGACATGTAGGAGAACTCAGCTGTGCTGGTCTCTTCTTTCCTCCAGGGAAGGAGGGCTGGAAGGATGAGTTTTCTCCTGTGACATTTGACCAGTTTATCAGCTGAGCCAGTCACTTAACCAGTGATAATGAATTCAACATTAATAATGAATCTGATATCTGTGCATCTAGGTATGTATCTATGTGCCTGTCTGCCTATCTACCTACTAATCTATTTATTTATTTACCTACCTACTTGTCAATTAACCATTTGGAGCAGTGCCATGATGTAGTCAGTGCTATCTAAGCCTTAATTATTATTGTAATTATATACTAGAGGCCCGGTGCTTGCGCCCTCTCATAGTCCAGGAGCCCTGGGGGGAGGAGGGGTGTCCGATTGCCATGGACGTGGGAGAGGCTCCCTTCACCACCTCTTCACTTGCCAGACCATGAGTCCGGCTTTTGGCTCAGTGGCGCTCCATTGAGTACCAGGGGGCAACTCCTGCATTGAGCATCTGCCCCCTGGTGGTCAGTGTGCATCATAGCAATTCCGCCATTCGGTATATTTGCATATTAGCTTTCATTATATAGGATTGGTCACATACAATCTATTAGTTTTGAACAAAATTCTACAAAGGACAGCTATTTGATTAAACTGTGGTTTGTCTTGTGAAAACAAAACGGACTTTTAACACTTTAAATATAGAAAAGTGTGAGATTAAATTTTATAAAATAACTAGAGGCCCAGTGCACAAAAATTTGTGCACTCAGGGGGAAGGGGGGGTCCCTCAGCCTGGCCTGTGCCCTCTTGCAGTCTGGGACCCCTCCGGAGATAACGCCCTGCTGGCTTAGGCCTGCTCCCGGGTGGCAGAGGGCAGGCCCAATCCCTAGGTGCAGCCCCTGGTCGGGCTCAGAGCAGGGCCGATTGGGGAGTTGGGGCGCCACCCCCTGTCATGCACAGAGCAGGGCGGATCGGGAGGTTGCGATGCCACCCTCAGTCATGCTCAGGGTAGGGCCAATTGGGGGGTTGGGACACCACCCCCTGTCACACTCAAGGCAGGGTCGATGGGGAGGTTGCGGGACCACCCCCTGTCATGCACAGAACAGGGCCCATCAGGGGGTTGGGGAGCTCCCCCCGTCACGCACAGAGCAGGGCCCATCAGGGGGTTGGGGAGCTCTCCCCTGTCACGCACAGAGCAGGGCCCATCAGGGGGTTGAGGAGCTCCCCCCGTCACTCACAGAGTAGGGCCGATAGGGGAGTTGGGGCACCGCCCCGTGACACACAGCGCAGGGCGGATCAGGGGGTTGGGGCGCCACCACTGTCACACTCAGGGCAGGGCCGATGGGGAGGTTATGGCTCTACCCCATCACACACAGAGCAGGGCCCATGGGGGGTGTGTTGGGGTGCCACCCGCTATCACCCACAGAGCAGGGCAGATCAGGGGGTTGGGGTGCCTCCACTATCACACTCAGGGCAGGGCCAATGGGGAGGTTATGGCTCTACACTGTCACACACAGATCAGGGCCCGTGGGAGGAGGGTGTGTTGGGGCGCCGCACCCTGTCACACACAGAGCAGGGCCAATCAGGGTGTTGGGGTGCCGCACCCTGTCACACACAGAGCCGCAGGGCGATCAGGGGGTTGGGGAGCTCCCCCCTATCAGGCACAGCGCAGGGCTGATCAGGGGGTTGGGGCACCTTCCCCTGTCACAAACAGAGCAGGGCAGATAGGGAGGTTGTGGCCCTGCCCCCTGTCATACACAGAGCCGCAGGGCGATCAGGGGGTTTGGGCACTGCACCCTGTCACACTGATCCCGGTGCCAGGAGGCCTCTCGGCTCCGCTGATCCCGGTGCTGGGAGGCATATTACCCTTTTACTATAAAGGATAGAGGCCTGGTGCACAGGTTGGGGCCGGCTGGTTTGCCCTGAAGGGTGTCCTGGATCAGGGTGGGGGTCCCGACTTGGGTGCCTGGTCAGCCTGGGTGAGGGGATGATGGCTGTTTGCAGCTGGTCACACACCCTTCAGGGTGGGTGTCTCCAAGGGGTGCCTGGCCAGTCTGGGTGAGGGGCTGAGGGCTGTTTTCAGGCTGGCGAGTGACTGAAGCTCCCAACTGCTCCTTTTTTTCTTTTTTTTATACTGGGCCAGCTTTAGCTCTGGCTCCAGCTCTGAGGCCTCTGCTGCTGAAAGCAGGTATCTGGTTTGTTTCAGTCCTATAATCGAAACAATGTATGACTCCAGCTCTGAGATCCCGGGCTCGCTGAAAGCAGGTTTCTGGGGTTTTGTTTAGCTTCTATATTTGTTACAATGTTTCTTAAACTGCAAGCTCAGAGGCCGGCAAGGCAGGCGGGGAACGTTAGAGTCCTCCATCACTGAAGCAAGCAAGCCTCATGTTAGTTTCAAGCTGCCTGGCTGCCATCCGCCATCTTGGTTGGCAGTTAATTTGCATATCTCACTGATTAGTCAATGGGAAGGGTAGCGGTCGTACACCAATTACCATGTGTCTCTTTTATTAGATAGGACTAGAGGCCCGGTGCATGCAATTTGTACACGTGAAGTGTGGGGGGGCGGTGTGTCCCTCAGCCCAGTCTGCACCCTCTCCAATCTGGGACCCCTCAAGGGATGTCCGACTGCCTGTTTAGGCATCGGACATCATGCCTGCATGGGCAGTCAGACATCCCTCTCATAATACAGGACTGCTGGCTCCCAAAACCCCCCCTTCCTGCCTGCCTGATTGCCCCTAACCGCTTCTGCTTGCCAGCCTGATCTACGCCTAACTGCTCCCCTGCTGGCCCGATCACCCCCAACTGCCCTCCCCTGCCAGCCCAGTCATCTCCAATTTCCCTCCCCTGCAGTCCTGGTCGCCCCTAACTGCCCTCCCCTGCTGGCCATCTTGTGTCCACATGGGGGCAACCATCTTGTGTGTTGGAGTGATGATCAATTTGCATATTACCTCTTAATTATATAGGATTATGATGCAAATGTAATAGACATCAATTATTACTGATTCCTTATATATACTATTTTAAACATCTTACCTAAAACATTATATTATTATGCTATTATTACCCATAAAAATAAAAACCCAATGAGATCAACAACATAGAGTAACTATACGCTCATATTTTGAACTAACAATAGATTCACCATGTATTTTATTTAAATTATAATAAATGTTTCTTTTTGCTAAGACAGCTTTTATCGCCATTAGATTTTATTGATTTTTTAGAAATAGAGCTGCTCCACACTGAATCCACTGGTCTTGGTTGCCTCCACATGGAATATCCACGTTGGTTACCACACGATCCCTTTCAGCACTTGTGTAAACAGGCAAAGATATGCAATCATCAGGAGAATATGGGCCGTACACACCCTGTTTAAAAAAATTAATTTTATTTTAAAATATAGCAACATACTGTTTGGAAGATGATCATTAGATAACCAAAGAGACAAACAAAATCCTCCAAATAAGGTTTATTTAAAATTTTATTATGAAGTGTTTTAAAATAAAAATTACTATAATAAACCCCTATCATCCAGCTGCAACACAGAAAATTTTATCTATAAATATATACATATGCCTAGAAATAAAACAAAAATATCACAATACTATTATAATATTTGAAAATATCAATTATCATATATCTATTATCTCATTGTCCCATAAATTTAAAATATTTTTAGTAAAGCCACAATTCAAATAAAGCCCATACTAGCATTTTGTTGATATGATTTCTGAATTTATAGGTTTTTCCTTCCTTGCAATTTGCTGAAGAAACTATACCAAAGATTTCACACATTCTGACTTTTATTGGCTACATTCCCATGGTATCATGTTCACCTATTCCCTGTACTCTTGTAAACTGGATCTGAGCGTAAGCTCATATTCAGATTCAGTTTTTGGGAAGACACTGCATAGGTGGTACTGTATACATCCATCAAGAAGCTTATATGTCTGGTTGTCTTCCTTTTTAGATATTAGGATCCAAGGTTGATCATTATTATATTCAAGATTATAAAATGATAATTTCACTCTATTATTCCTTCTTCATTTCCAGGCAGGAGTATATCTATAGATAGGAACTTTTACTTACTGATTTTTTTTTTTTATTAACAAAGGAAAATTCATAAAGTCTGGATAAAAGCTATCTAATTTCCTTTTATTTATTTGTTTTTAAAACAATGTATTCATTTCATAGTGTACTCTAAGGGTGGTATCTGATTCCCTCCCCCCTCCTTTTTTAAAACAGCATTGTGAAATAGTAGATTTGATGCGGCTACTGCTGAGCTTCAATGCAGTGATTATCTTATTGATGTTTAAATTGTCAATCTTTGTGCAGTGGGAACTCTTAAGTTGTCTCCTGGGTTTTTTATGTCCTGTCATCTTTAATAGTTTCCTTGCTTTCCAGTATGTCAATATGATATAAGCTCGTCTTTTATATTTCCTGTCCCAGAACCCAGTTGTTCATACTCTGAAGATCTTTGGTTCTTTTAATGAGAAATAGTATTAGAGATCATAATCTGGGTTCTGAGCTAGAAATGGTCTATCATTCTTCTAGGATTTTTCAATGACTGGAGATTAGAAATACGAATTTTAAAAAATCACAAGTTCATAATAGTGTTTCTAATTTTAATCTAGGATTAATGTTTTTACTGAACTTATATAATTGTTCTCATCTAACGAAATATTACTTATTTTTTTAGAGTTGGAGTGAAACTTCAAAGTTAAACTCATTTAAAAATTTTAAAAGTGACAAATCAGAAAGCCATAGAGAATTCACCATGGCAACCTAGTTAGGAAGCAGCAAAATTATCATAGATAGTGCAGTTGAAAAGAAGTTTTGGCATATGAATATTAGCACCTAAATACTCTGTTATTCTGTTGCTTTTCAGAATGGAAGACAATAGCATTTACGGAAATAACTCATTTTCGGGCTCTGGAGGACTTGTCTAGGAGCTCCTGACCTAAGCAGGCTATGATGAAAGAGAGATTACAACACTCGCCCACCTAATGGAATGCTGAAAGAATTGATAATGTATCTAACAGCTCAATATAAAGTATTATTTATCCACATATCTCTAATTCTTTAGACTGCATATACATGCCTTTTCCTTATTCCCTACTAATTTTCAAATCAACTAGAAAAAAAATCCCAGCATTTTAGGATCTACTACATGTCACAGATAGCACTAGAATAAAGAGAAATGAAAATCGATTATTTTAAATATTTCCATCAAGAAAAAATATTTTTTTACGTCTAAGTGGGCACTATATGAAATTTCTATTACCTTTTCCAATCCTTTCTCCCTCTCCCTTTCTCTCTCTCTCTCTCAAATACTGTCTGACTTTTCTGGTTCTTGATATATAAAATTACTTAAGTCCTTTTGAAAACTCATTTATTCCTAACATTCCTAAATCTTAATCTGATTTGCATATAATAAAATTCATTCTTTATGAAGAATCATTGCCCAAATAGATAAAACACCATCTACCCTGAATCTGTCTAATTTCTCTTGGTTTGTATTAAAGATTCTGTGAGTTATTCACGCATTCATTTAACAGTATTTTATGTGAAAATGCTGTGTCTAGAATTATACAGGCTAAGCATTTCATGTATATTCAGATAGAGAAAATAATAACCTTCTTTGAAGCTTAAAATTTAGCTTAGGAAACAATATATACATTAAATATATAGTATATAACTTTTGGAAAAATAATTACCTCAGAAAACAAAATACTACTCTGGGATATGTTAATCTAACAAGATTTAATAGAGAGAATCCTGGTTGGGCCTCAGAAAAAAATGTAGGATATGAAGTAAAGGGAATGTTCAACCATTCTTAGCTACTGCCCAATCTCTTCCCTTCTCTCCAATTCTGCTTAAATGGCAAAGCTTTAGGATTCAGAGTTTTCTGTAATTTTTATAACACCCTAGCCATTCCTAAAGTTAATATCCTAGCGCAGGGTTTCTTTTCAAGTGCTGCTTTTAAATTCTTTAGCAAATAGCAGACAAACATTACATATTTGTTGGACCGAAACTATCTGAATCTATGAATGACTATTTATATGCCCAGGAAAAGTCTTAAATTATCTTTTTCTACCACCTGATATTTGCTTTTCTTCCCAGAGCTTCCAGGTCAAAAGTGAAAACAGAAACATCACATTGAAATGTTCACATTCTCTTCCTTTCTCTTCAGGAGACTGTCTCTGTCTCTCTTCATTTTAACGCCAAGCCACTTTCCCTTTAAGTCAGGAACTTAACAGAAATGCAAAGTTGTTTCTTTGTGTATTCACTATCAATTTACTGGTTCAGTATCTACTTCCAAATCTTTTTAAACCTGCTTTGGGTTGTAGGTGTTTCTGTTTGTTTAAAGTGAGGGTAAAAATATTTACATCAAAACCTACAGTATTTTAAAAGTAAAACACCGCAATTATTTCTTAAGATTTTGCTTATCACTTCTCAAAATCTCTTAAATGTTATAATCTTCTGTAAAAAAAAGTTGAATAGCCTTGCTCTTAGGTCACCAATTAATAAATTATCACAGTAGTGGAGCTAGTATGTGGGCATTCTCACTGTTAGCACAATACCTGTGCTGCTGGAAGTTTCATGAATGTTAACTAAATTACATTCTTATGACACAGAACCTTCTTTAATATGTTTATTAAAGATATTACAGACAAAACATAAGGCCCCACTAGGCTGAAATATTTGGATGAAACTAAAAATTTTTATTAATGACTATTAACAAATATATTAAATGCTCAATTAATGCTAAATAGCAGATATACTAGGAAGACTTCAAATAATTCATCTTATAGAACATGTAAACAAGTTAGTTTGATGTAAATAAATTTTAACAATTAAAATCTATATATTATGATTAATCTTAAATGGTTCATGTGTTCATATATCCTACTTTATTAAAACAGAAAGTGGTCCAGTTAGCTCAGTCAATAATGAGGCTAACATTTGAAATTTCATACTCTTGCCCATGGGAAAGTAACTTAAAAGTGCATCCGTACTACAAATACCAGGCAATAGGCTACTATTTGAAAGAAGACAATGCACTGACAAAGGCACGTGGTGATATTAGGTATCATTTAGCCAACAAATCAAAGAAAATAACAAAATAAAACAAAAGCCAAACAAAAAAATCCCCCCAAAAGAAAACAAAATTACCTAGTTTAATTATGTTAACTATTTTACCAATTTCAACTCAATTTTCCAACAGTGAGTATTTTGAGAATTTGTTCTGTCAAGAATGTCATAACAATTTATTACATTATTTTTTTAAATGTATTTTGGTAGAGAAATACTTCCCTCATATTTTTCAATAACACGAGTCTAACAACATTGTCTTCATAAATCCTTAAAGAAAAAAATACTACGATGTAGAAAAGACAGTAATTAAAATATTCATTTTTTAAAAATCAGAGTGCACACAAGGCAGCATATATCTTCTAATATACATGCTGATAATACTAATATATTAATATGTATAAAAGTAATGTATATAGCCCGACTGGCATGACTCAATGGTTGAGTGTCTTCCTATAAATCAGGAGGACACAGTTCTAGTCCCGGTCAGGGCACGTGATGGGTAGAGGACTCGATCCCCAGTGTGGGGCATGCAAGAGGCACCCGATCTATGATTCTCTCTCATCACTGATATTTCTCTCTCATTCTCTCTCTCTCTCTCTCCCCCTTTGCACTCTTAAAATGGATATAAGTGAGCGTTTCAGGTTTTTCTTTTTAATGCTTGCTTTTAAAAAATAAAAAAGGGGGAATTTGCCGGGAGCCGGTCCATCTTGCTGTTTCAAGGGACCTGGCATATATGGCATACGGTTCTTAATGTGTTTGCTCACCTTCTTGGCGCTGTGTTTTAACCAAGGTCACCTCTCCGAGAAAAGTTGTTTCCCCAGGTAGGGATTTTTCCCTGAAGTTAGGGAGGGGATGAAACTCCGTAACTAAGTGCCAGGTGGGTAGTTAATCAATTTAACTACAAACAATCATGCTTAAGCTACATAATCTTTACTCCCTGGAATGGAGATAAGAAACGCCCTAACCTTTGTAATAGAGATTGACAGGATTAAAATGAACTGGTATAAATACAGATGTAACAAGACAGCAAGAGACAGAACTCAGAAGACAGGACCAAGAGAGACAGAGCCTAGGCACAGAACCTACACAGAACGTTCTCTAGGGACAGAAGAACTTCGCTGGCGAGAGCATGCCGGAGGATGCTGGACAGGGACTGGCCTCGGAGCCTGGAGGCAAAGCCTGGTGAGAGAGCATGGCAGGGGATCCTGGACTGAACCTGACTGCGGAGATTGGCAGGAGAGCCTGACTAGAACCTGGCCACCAAATCTGGCTGGAGAAGTCTCCATGTCATTCCTTCTTCGCCGACTCCGTCCACACCTTTGGGGACCCCTGGATCTGCTGGGGCTGGACCCCGGCACCCCTTTCTCCTTCTCTCTCCCTCTCCCTTACTCTCTGAAATCAATAAAAATATATTTAAAAAATAAAAGTAATGTGTAGGTTGCTTCTGTGAGTGGCTTATGGAATCAATTTATGGTAGTATTTTCCCTGGAAATGAAATTTTTTCTGGAGTTGAACTGTCAATTTTGTGTCTGTTGGATCCAATATTGTGTCTGTTGGGTCCAATATGGTTCAGGCTGGCTGAGGACTCCTATGTTACTCTGGGGCTGATGAACCCTAATAGCATTCTTTACTGGAAAGATAGAACACAGACAAACTGACATCCCGTGGAATGTCAAACCAGGGCATCATCCCAGACTGTTCTATAAGATCAGCAGTGTTTCCCTAACTGTAATATGTGGACCAGGAGCTCCAGATGAAGGGTGGGATGTAGGTGCAAGAAAAAGTGTGTTAGGTAATCTTTGGCACTCTTCGGAGTATTTCATAGTCTCAAATACATCATGAATTTCCAAGGGCAGGAAATACTGTAGTTATTAAATTTGTTTAATAACTTAGTGAACAATTTTTCACAAAGAACCATTATGAAATAATGTCATGTAGAATAATTTTTGGGATATATTTTGGAGAAAGTCAATGCCCTTTATGGACAAATCCCCCTAGGGAAACCTTAATTTAGACCTATATTAATTTAACCACTAGCACTGAACTGAAATTAGAACAACTTTAGAATCTATTTCATGAACAAATGATATATAAATAAGTAAGTGTGAGTATAGGTTTTATTATCTTAATGAAAATAGAAAAAAAAATCCAAGTATGAATTGATTAACTTAAAACTTGTACCTACTAAAAATATATTACCTGTGGAATCCAGCCCATAAAACAAGGGAGAACTGATGATACACTTGGAGAATCATGCTGATTTTCAGAAAGTCGATTCCCATCAAAACTGCATCCTTCCAGGCACAAGCCACTAACCTGCCATGGAAACACATAAAACATTAAAGTCTGGAGGAAAAAATGGTGGCTGAATAGGCAGACATGTCCCGTACCTCGTCCTGTGGCCAGACTGGAAAGACAAGTAAATCGGAGAACATCCTCCCGGAATTAACAAATTAGACGCAGCTGAGGAGACAACTGACAACAAGGAAGGGCAGAGGATGCCTGGAGAACGGTGGGAACAGAGATGTGGACTTGAGAGAGGCAGCCGGCCAGCGGCCCAGGAGGGTGAGGAGGAAGCTGCTTTGCGCCAAAGCGGTGTCCCTTAGCGACAGGTGTAACACTGAATTGTGGAAAGGGGAGGCCACAGGGCTCCCGGCAGCCAAGGAATCAAGACCACAGCTGTGAAAGGCTGAGCTCGAGGCCTGGAGCAGCACGGTACTGGGCGGAGAGAAACCTGCAATTTCATTGTTGTTTTGGTTTGGTTTTGTCTTTGCTCTTTTTTTTTTAATATATTTTATTGATTTTTCACAGAGAGGAAGGGAGAGAGATAGAGAGAGTTAGAAACATCGATGAGAGAGAAACATCGATCAGCTGCCTCTTGCATATCCCCCACCGGGAATGTGCCCGCAACCCAGGTACATGCCCTTGACCGGAATTGAACCCAGGACCTCTCAGTCCGCAGGCTGACGCTCTATCCACTGAGCCAAACCGGTTTCGGCTTTGTCTTTGCTTTTTAATCTCTAAACCCAACATAGGAATTTTCAATTGCAAACACTCGCCCAAGGCCTCGGCACAGGGAGAAAGACAGACTTGAGGTGCCTGAGGTGGGGATTAATAACAACAGCAACAAAAAGATTAGCAAATTGCATCCAGTAATATATTAAAAAGATCATACACCATGATTAAGTGTGATTTATTCTGGGTATGCAAGGCTAGTACAATATCCTCAAATCAATAAACATAATACATCACATAAACAAACTGAAAGACAAAACCACATGATCCTATCAATTTATGCAGAAAAAGCATTTGATAAAATCCAATACCTTTTGTGGATAAAAATGCTCAGCAAAGTGGGAATAGAGGGATCATACCTCAACATAATAAAAGCCTTATATTACAGACCCGCAGCCAATATCATACTCAATGGACAAAAACTAAAACCATTTCCCCTAAGAACAGCAACAAGATAAGGATGCCCACTTTCATCACTGTTTGCTACAGTATTGGAAGAGTTAACCATAGCAATCAGACAAGAAGATATAAAAGGCATCCAAATTGAAAAAGAAGAAGTATAATTGTCATTATTTGCAGTTGATATAATTTTGTACATAGAAAACCCTAAAGTCTACATAAAAAAAAAAACTACTAGATTTAATAAATGAACTCAGCAACGTAGCAGAATACAAAATGAATACCCAGAAATCTATGGTATTTTTATACACCCATAATGAACTCACAGAGAGATAAACTAAAAAACAAACAAACAAACAAAAACCAATCTCATTTACCATTGCAACAAAAAATTAAGATACCTAGGAATAAACTTAACTAAGGAGGTAAAAGACCTGTACTCCCAAAACTACAGGACATTGAAAAAAGAGCTGAAGATATAAAGTGTTCATGGATTGGTAGAATCAACATCATTAAAATGTCCATACTACCCAAAGCAATCTATAGATTCAATGCAATCCCATTAAAATACCAACTGTATATTTCAAAGACCTAGACCAAACCCTGCAAAATTTATATGGAATTAAAAAATACATGGAATAGCTGCAGCAATCCAGAGTAAGAACAAAGTTGGAGGGATCACAATACCAGATATCAAGCTATACTACAAAGCCACTGTTCTCAAAGCTGCCTGGTACTGGAACAAGAACAGACATATAGACCAATTGAGCTTAACAGAGAACCCAGAAATTGACCCAAGCCATTATGCTCAATAAATATTTGACAAAGGAGGCAAGAGCATAAAATGGAATCAAGACAGTCTCTTCAATAAATGGTGCTGGGAAAATTGGACAGATATATGCAAAAAAAAAAAATGAAACTAGACCACCCACTTAAAAAACACACAAAAATTAACTCAAAATTGATAAAAGATTAAAACATAAGACAACAAACCATAAAAATCTTAGAAGAATCCATAGGCAGAAAAATATCAGACATATCTCGTAGCAGTATTTGTATGACTACATCTCCCCAGGACAATGGAAACTAAGGAGAAAATAAACAAATGGAAGTACATCAAAATAAAAAGCTTCTGCATAGTAAAAGAAACCATCAACAAAACAACAAGAGAGCCCACTGCATGGGCGAACATATTTGCCAATGTTATCTCCAATAAGGGTTTAATATCCAAAATTTATCGGGAACTAATACAACTTAAAAAAAGGAAGACAAACAATCCAATCAAAAAATGGGCAAAGGACCTAAACAGACCCTTCTCAAATGTGGACATATGGAAGGCCATGAGGCATATGAAAAAATGTTCAAAATCACTAATCATCCGAGAGGCAATGAGGTACCACCTCATACCAATCAGAATGGCTATCATCAACAAAGGATAAGTGCTGGCAAGGATGTGGAGAAAAGGGAACCCTTATGCATTGCTGGTGGGAATGCAGACTCATGCAGCCACTGTAGAAAACAGTATGGAGTTTCCTCAAAAATTTAAAAATGAAACTCCCATTTGACCCAGTAATCCCATTCCTAGGAATATATCCCAAGAAATCAGAAACACCAATCACAAAGAATGTATGCATCCCTATGTTCATAGCAGCACAATTATAATAGCTAAGATCTGGAAATAGCCTAAGTGCCCATCAGTAGATGGGTAGATTAAAAGACAGTGGTACATCTGCACAATGGAATACTATGCTGCTGTAAAAAAGAAAGAACTCTTATCATTTGCAACAGCATGCATGGACCTGGAGAGCATTATGCTAAGTGAAATAAGCCAGTCTTAGAAAGATAAGTATCACATGATCTTATTCATTTGTGGAATATAATGAACAAAATAAATTGATGAACAAAAACAGATCCAGAGACAAAAAGCATCGCATAGACCATCAAACCTCAGAGGGAAAAGAGAGGGTGAGAAGGGAGCGTAAGAGATCAACCAAATGACTTGTATGCATGCATATAAACATATCCAATGGACACAGACAATAGCAGGGGGTGAAGGCCTGTGCAGGGAGGCGGGGGCGGGCTGGGAGAAGTCAATGGGGGAAAAAGGAGACATATGTAATATTTTTAATAACATTAACAAACTTTAAAAAAGAATACCAAGTAAAGTAAGAATAAAAAGAAATAATAAAAACATAAAAATAAATAAAATAAAATTCTGAGGCACACAAAAAATATTGTCAATCTGACCAAAAAAAAAAAAAAAGAAAAGAAAAAGTCTGAAATGTCAGAAGTGAATGTATTATATCTTAAAGAAAGGTAACACTTTACATTGTAACTACACATTCCAAATAATATAATAACAAATATTGTAGTATTATATATGAGAATAAAGAAGACGAAGACCTGGACCAGTGCTTACTGTGAACTTGCTTTAGACTGAATTCTCAATTTTGGTAAAAGTTTTAGAAAAAAATACAAGTTCCATCAGTTATATAAATGCAGAAATATAATGGTAAAAGCCAAAAAATTATTCTTTCTCTAGGAGGGGAAAGAAAAGCATAATTACAGAACAAGAACATGATTGGAATTTTAATATAATTTTTTTTAAAGAACAGAAAAAAAAATTCAGATAATTTGATGCAAATAATTCTTGATATGTCATGCAAAGCTGAAAGAATTAAAAAGAGAAAAAGTTCATCTCTTTTTTCAAATTAATCTTAATATAAATTTAAGAAGTTATGAAAACAAAAATATAATAATTTTGGTGATTCCATTTCATATTTGTTTGTGTTCATTCTTTCAGTTTCTGCTGTATTAATCTACCCTGAGTTTATCTAAAAGCAACAAATGTAAAGTCAGTATTTTTTATTCAGAAACAATCTATGTTCTCATAAACTTGATAGAAAATATAAACAAATCTTACAAATATTACATAGTACCTAAGTTTTAACATACTAAATGAAAGTATCATAAAATTTAGAGTCACAGTTAACACGTAAAGTTAGTAGAGTTAAAGTCATTTTCCACTATATCACAGTTTGAGAATGGCTTAGGAACAAGGAGGTACTAGGAGAATCTGCCTTGACAGTTTTGAATAGCAAATTTTACAGTTGGGTTGCTGTACCATGGAAAAGATAAGCAATTGTTTCTTAGTGAAAGAGCTGGGATAAGAATATAATTGGTTAATCCTTAAATTCAATATTCTTCCTATATAGCATTGATGTGATGCTATACAGGCCACTTCAAGAGTTTCTCAAGTCATTTTGCTCCTGAAAAAATGTAAATTTAGTGAGTGCCTAGTAATTTCAGTGCAAGAAACTCCCTAGGTAAGATAGTTCTTCTAAGGCCTCTTCTAGAAATTTTATTAAGTTTTAAGCTCAATTATTTCAGAAAAGCAATTTATAAAAGCAGTCCCTATTGGTAGTGCCACAACTTGACTATGACCTATGCATATTCTAAGATAGAAACTCCTTCCCTGACCAGGAGGTGGAAGGGTTTCTGGAGACTATTTCAATAATTGGCACCACTGTCCATGCATTTGCTTAATCAGACACCTGGGAAACATTCTTGGCTCCTTCTCCTAAACTTCACACATGCCACCAACGAACACTTCCTGCCACATCTAACAAAGATTTTCCAATAAATCTGCTCTTTTCTCTCTATATCCTCTATCACTAACCTATTTGAAAATGTAAGTAATTTGCAGATTTAAAGACATTCTTATTGCTGAAAATGCGATGAAAACATATACTAAACTGGTAATATATCAGGAGTGGGAGTGGTATCAACAAACTATATCCTCATTGCTACTGGAATTCTGCATTAAAAGAAGAAATAAAAGCAGATAAACCCCAGATATTACTTTTAATACTGAAAAAAATCATTTAGAGCAGCGGTTCTCAACCTGTGGGTCACGACCCTTTGGGGGTCGAACGACCCTTTCACAGAGGTCACCTAAGACCATCAGAAAACACATATATAATTACATATACATATTGTTTTTGTGATTAATCACTATGCTTTAATTATGTTCAATTTGTAACAATAAAAATACATCCTGCATATCAGCTATTTACATTACGATTCATAACAGTAGCAAAATTACAGTTATGAAGTAGCAACGAAAATAATTTTATGGTTGGGGGTCACCACAACATGAGGAACTGTATTAAAGGGTTGCAGCATTAGGAAGGTTGAGAACCACTGGTTTAGAGGATATAACAAGTCTCCAGGCAAA
The DNA here is from genome assembly GCF_963259705.1 of Myotis daubentonii. Lineage (NCBI taxonomy): Eukaryota > Metazoa > Chordata > Mammalia > Chiroptera > Vespertilionidae > Myotis > Myotis daubentonii. The sequence continues at coordinate 10,275,813 of NC_081848.1, read as the reverse complement.
TGGACTTTCTAATATCAAACTCAAGAATTCGGCCAGCTTAACTTCTAGCTGCAACAGGACGAAGCTAAGGAGCCAGCTGTACTAAGTGCAGAAACGACCCTGAAGGAACAGAGCAGAATGTGAACACCCAAGAGAAAAGCATAAGGAAGTGTGGTATTCAGCCTGGGTTCCTGGCTCAGACTCATAATCAGATAAAGTGACTTCTTCCCAGAAAGGGAGGAGGAAAGGAGAAAGCAGAGGAGTCTAAGAGCATCCACATTAGTAAATCTCTCTCCACACAGAAGAAAACAATGAGAGTGGGAAATAAGAACTCCCCTCTAACAATATATTTAAAATACCTGGAAAACTGCCTGATACATAGTAAATGCTCAAAAGTATTAGCTATTATTGTTCATTAATCTAATCCATCTCCTAATTTCTAGACATTTATAATTATTTTATATAGTGTATCCACTTAAGTGAGGCAAAATAAAGGTTTGAGTGGACATTATCTGAAAAATTCTGGTCAAAGAAACTTTTGCCTATAATATTCAATTTGCAAAGTATTTTCCAAAATTACGTTAGATCAGCAATTTTCAACCAGTGTGCTGCAAGAATTTTAAAACATCTGTACAAATGTACTATTTGGATCAAATGCAAATCATTAAGTGAAAGGCATCTAAATGTGCATCTCTTGTCATAATATAATTTCCTCTAATTATTTTTGTTTTGCTTAGTTTTCAATTTAACAAAACAGAAACTGAATAAAATCATTAAACAAAACAAAAAATCTATACTCAAATAATGTTAGTCATACTTGAACCTCTGATTAAAACACCTGAAGATTTAAAATAAAGTTTGGTTTTCTTTACAGTTTCAAAACATTTTAAAAGGACAGTGGCGATTAGGTCGGCCACAATTACATAAGTATATTCCAAATAACTGATTACCATAACCTAATCTACTTTGAAAGGGCTGTTCATACATATAAGGTCTTATTCAACTCTTCTCACCTCTGAAGGGGTTAGCAACAGTAATATTAGTAACTTTGTTCACTAAAAACATAATTAAGCCATTAACTTATTTCATATATGATGTTGCATTTCCTGCATACTTCCGATTTTAAGTTGAATTTAACTTGGATTTAACAGTGAATTTCATGATAAACTCAGTTTTATTTTGATAAGTTATTATATGGCTTTATTTGCCAGAACCCTCCTTTTAAAAATTAAAAAATATGTCAAACACACATAAAATCATAAAAATATTTTAACTATATATTTACTGCTCATTTTTATTAGACTTTAATATGCAGCCATGCTTATTCCATATTCCCAAGCAAATAAACCATAATGAATACAGCTGAAGTCCTCTGATATATCTTATCTTTCCTGTTCCTCTTCTGCTCTCACATGACCCAGTCATTACCCTGAATTTAGTTATTCATGATTCTTTAATATACATGTATCCATAAACAATAAATAGTATTTTTTCATATTTTCAATCTGTATGCAAATGGTAACATAATGCATTATACTATTTTGTAACCTGCTTATTTCCTTCAGCGAGACTGGTAAGAAGGGCAGAGGCGTGAAAAGGTTGGTCCCACTGTCATGGGTGGTGGCTGAGATTACGGCTATCTCATCTGCAAAGGCCCTCCCCACCCCACCCCCACCCCGGCGAGGAGTATGGGGTCTCAACATCATAGCAGACTCATCAGCCCTGAGCAGCAGAGCAAGGAAGATGTGCCCACATAACATCTGGTTATAAGACTGAAGTTCAGCAGTCTTCAGTTGGTCATTCAGGTAGACTGTTTTACATTTTAGTTGTAATTCCAGTTTGTTCCTGGGAGTAGGTGAATGTAACTTCCAACTACTCCACTGCCATCTTGGATCTCCTGGTCTATTTTTATGTTACATTTATATATTCTTTATTATATAGCAAATATTAATTGAATTTTAGAAAAGATAATCAAACATAATTTCAAGATTTGTATCATTTTTTTTTACCAAAAGCTTTATTTTCAAATATATTGTATCCCGATGCATTAGAAAAGATTATATTGTGTACAAGTTGTTTCACGCTAAATCTTAATTATGCTGGTTTTTCACATAGGTAATACAATCTAATCTATCTCTGCGGGTCTTCCACTACAAAGACAGGTGACTTTGAAATTGGAGTTATAGAATCTTTTCATCACAGCTGGCCAAAATATACATTTTAGACTTACAAAAACATTTAAAATTAGTTTACTACCTTAATCTGCAGCTTGGCCTCTTGCAGTCGACCTTTCCATGAAGCTACAAATTTAAGGCTATCCACAGAACAACCCATTGCCCTATAAAAGTAAAGCATCAATTCAGAAAGAAATAATATTCAGGAAGTAGAATATGAAGATAAATACATTTCTATTTATTTAAAATTTTATAATGTACAAATAATAAAATATCTTAAGTCAGACTTCACACTAAGTTCTTAAAGTTAACAGGCTGTGCAAATTCCTTAAGGATAGGGCCTTTATCATTTTTATTTTTATATCCTCCATTTTGACCATCAGCCTCAAATTCAGGCATATGATGGGTGTTGAATAAATGTTATTAGCTGAATGGAAATGTTTATAATGATCCTGAGGCATTATAAATTAAGATCCCCCTGAATCACTAAACAACAACTAAATTTTATCCAATATATTTTTGGAAGTGTCTCTTTTTCCCCTCATTCTATCTTATTAAAAATTATAGTCTACATACAAGATGATATTCCACATGTTAAAAAAAAATAACTTGATCTTAATCATCAAATACTGTTCCATATCAAGAAGCCTAGTTAGCACTGTCCAACAGAATTTTCTGGAAAGATAAAAACATTTTCAAGCAGTCCAAAATGGTAGCCACTAGCTACATGTGGCTATTTGAGCACTTCAAATATGGGTAATATGACTGATAAGTTACATTTAAAATAATATTTAATTTTGATTCATTTTATTTTAATTAGCTCCATTTGACTTCTGCCTACCATATTGTACACCAAAGATCTAGATAAATAATCAAAAATTTTAAAAAGTTAAATTTTACCTTTTTTAATTCTAATAAACAAAAGTTATGCCTTTTAACTAGTGGTAAACTGAATTACTAAAATTAAGTATTAGGAAATAATACAACTATCTGGATTTAACAATTACTTTATTCACAAGGGAATGCGATCAAAAGTGAATAAAGGAAAGTATAATTACCCTCGTGGACAAACAACTATTTCATTTTAATTACCTTGCAGTTTCTTGGCGAAGAGCATTGAGGAATGTGTCTGGGTGGAAGAGTTCTGATAGGTCAAGTGTATCGGAGAGAAGAGCCTGTTTTTCAGCTCTCTCTACCCAGCTCTAAAAATGAAAAAAATACATAAGCATACATTTTAAAACTTTGTAAATTTGAAAGATAAAGAAATCTATTAGTGAATTATTATGCAGAAGTCATTTTCATCTTAAACCTAATGCAGTTTCCAAATGATCTGAGATGATGGGGGGACGGGGAGAGAAAGAATTGCACTGCACATTATGAGCTGTCACAGTTCTGACATAATATCCATTCATCACAACAAAGCTTCCTTACATAACTTTTTCTTGGTACAAATCTACTCAAAATAAAGCCAAAAAATGAAAATTAATCTAAGATACAGGGTTGCAGTTTGGTTGGCAGGTCTCCCATGACGACTCACCTCTCGAATGTGCACAACTGGGTCTAACTCCAGAGTCCCCAGGGTCCCCAAGTCCTGGCAATGCAAACTGAGCTAGGATTCCAGATCTAGATCTGACAGTCAATTTTCCACTTTACTAAATCAAGTATTAAAGTGGAGGGTAACGTCCAGGAAGAAGTAGTTTTTTGTTAAATGGTGTTTTTAAGTAGTATTTTCTACTTATCTGCCATTTTGTAAATCAAATTACACTCTGTTTGGAGACATATACATAATGTATGTTTAATTAGTATAATAAAAATTGTCATTTGGAACAAATAAGAAAAACAACAGGGAATTTTGTGCAACATTTATTATATGCTTTTCATATAATAACCCAATTTTATGCTTGCTACAACCCTGAAAATTAGTATTAATACACCATTTCACAATGAGGAAATAGAGCTATGGTGAGCTTAAAGTCGGGCCCAAGGTCAAAGAGTGAGTAAGTGCTGGAACCAGTTATAAACTCAGGCAGCATTATGTGCTTTGCTTTTCTGTAATAGTTTCTGGAGGTGCTAATGTGCCCTAAGAGGTAGGTAGCTTACTGATGATTGTTGAATCAGTCTGTTTTTCAGTTGATGTACAGAGATGATATCGTAAAAACCATGCAGAATTCTCATTTGCTAAGTAACTCATTATGCATGCTTTATAAACAGTCTGGGGTGGGGGAATTGTGTTAATTTATCACAATGTAGAAAGTCTGTGTTTCATGTATTGTAACATCCTGTTATAATACATGTATTTACATCTGTCAGCCAGGTCTAGATGGGAGAAATTAAAATCACCAAAGTTACAGTATTTGTCTTTTATCTTAATGCATTTGACTAGGTCTCCTACATTGTAGCAAAAATGTTCCTATGTCCTTCCAACCAGTTAAAAATAAGATTTTGAGACTATATAACAGACTTTAGAAAAAGATCTGTTTAACAAAGTATAATTATTTCTTTGTGAATGTTATCCTTTATGATAATAACAATTCATAAGTATCTATTTTTTGTTTGTTTTAATCCTCGCCCGAGGATATTTTTCCATTGATCTTTTAGAGAGAGTGGAAGAGAGAGGGAAAGACAGAGAGAAACATTGATGTGAGTGAGATAAACACATCGATTGGTTGCCTCCTGCAAGCACCCTGACCAGGGCCCTGGCCGGGGAGGAGCCTGTAACCAAGCAAGGTACGTGCCCCCAAACGTAGTCAAACCCAGGACCCTTTGGTCTACAGGCTGACGCTCTATCCACTGAGCCAAACCAGCTAGGCCCTAAGTATCTATTTTCAATTAAAGAATTTAAAATTATGCATAGCAAATATTGTTATTCCCTATCAAATAACTTCATTATATTATCTGTCTTCTATTTTAATTACCTAAACATATTCAACAAATATGCTTGCATGACCTATTTTGATTGTATGTAATATTTCTTCCTGTTATTTTAAAACAGTTGTTTTAAAAAATATTTACTCTATGAATATTTCAAATTACACTATTATTTCATTAAAGTCTTTAAAATTAATTTTGAATTCAAAAACTCCAAGGGAGTTTTTGCTAGGAATGGGTGTTCAAATTAATTAAAAATTAGAGTGTTGCCAAAACCGGTTTGGCTCAGTGGATAGAGCATCGGCCTGCGGACTGAGGGGTCCCGGGTTCGATTCCGGTCAAGGGCATGTACCTGGGTTGCAGGCACATCCCCAGTAGGAGATGTGCAGGAGGCAGCTGATGGATGTTTCTCTCTCATCGATGTTTCTAACTCTCTTTCTCTCTCCTTTCCTCTCTGTAAAAAATCAATAAAATATATTAAAAAAAAAAATTAGAGTGTGGCTGATAATCAGATTTTTACTTCATTAAAGTTTTAATATAATTATTTTCCACAAATAAGAGAATGAATTGAAAATATTAACACAGTGATAGATTGTTTATATGCTTATTGAAACATGTAAGATGGGATCATCCTTAATAGTTATGCAAATTTAAAAACTAAAATATAGTTTTAAAGAAAAGCAAAATGATGCATGATAATGCTCAAATGTTAGTTGCCAGATGAATAAAATCTTAGTAGTAATGTATAATATATATGTATATATCTAATAGGCAAATTGTCCCCATGGGAGTTTGACCAGGAGACCGATGGCTCGCTATGATGTGCGCTGACCATCAGGGGGTAGTGTGGAATGAAGGAAGGCCCCGGCTGGGAGCTGGCAGCCAGGGAAGGAAGGCCCCAATCGGCCCTGATCACTGGCCAGGCCTAGGAACAAGTTTTGTGCATGAATTTCGTGCACCGGGCCTCTAGTATTTCTATAAAGCAATTTGATGAACTGTGCCAAAGCTTTAAAAATATTCAAGCCATTTTACTCAGTAATTCTTTTTCTTGAAATGTAAATTAAGGGCATAATTAAGAGATTATCACACATGGTTTGCTCATTTAAAATTATTAATAATAGTATGAAATTAGAATAATGAGACATCTATATATATATATATATAAAAGCCTAAGCGACCATTACAACCAAATGACCAGAAGGACAGGTAGACCAGTCGTTATGATGTGCACTGACCACCAGGGGGCAGACGCTGAATGCCGGAGCTGCCCCCTGGTGGTTACTGCACTCACACAGCCAACCTCCCATGGCCAGCCAACCTCTCCTGGTCCCTCCCTCTGGCTGGCAAACCTCCTGAGGTCCCTCCTCCCATCCTTCCAGCCCTGTCCAGCAGCTGGCAGGCCCCATCCACAGGCTCCCAGGCCCTGGCTGGCAGCTGGCAAACCCCAGCCAGCCCTAGCCAGCCTGGCCCTGATCAGGACTAGGTGAGACGGCTCCAATGGGCCCTGATCACTGGCCAGGCCTAGGGCCCCCACCCATGCACGAATTTTGTGCACTGGGCCTCTAGTTATAGAATAATATATTGTAGAAAAGAGAAATTAGCTAATAACAAATATTAGCTAGTTAAATTATGGTACATAAATGTAATAAAAATTGCATAACAATAAAAATTCATATTTGAAGAATATTTAATGGCACTGGAAAATGCTCGTGACCCAATGTATTTGCCAGCATGTAAAAATGCATACAAGTATGAATCTAATTATGTAAAAACATTATTTGAATATGTAGAACGAATATTGAAGAAAGCATATCAAAATACAGTGGGGCCTTGACTTACGAGTTTAATTTGTTTCGTGATGGAGCTCGTAACTCAAATTACTCGTATGTCAAATCAAAAAGTGAACGAGTGAGACACGTGATGCTGGGCTGATGTTGTGGCGTTCACTGTGACGTTCACTGCACCAACTAGCGGTGGGGTATCTGAAGCTGGCTCGTAACCCGAATTTTAGCTCGCAACTCAAAGCAAAAAATTGGCCGAGAGACGGCTCATATCTCGAAAAACTCATTAGTCGGAACACTCCTAAGTCACGGCCCCACTGTAAATCATTTCGGCTGGGTCTGGCCTACAGCCTATTAATGATGATCTTTACTCACTTATATAATAGCAATTATCCTATATAATAAAAGGCTAATATGCAATTTGTCCCCTCGGGAGTTCAACTGACCGGGAGTTCGACCGCTTGCTATGACATGTGCCAACCACCAGGGGGAGACGTGAAACAAAGGAAGGCCCCAGCTGACAGCTGGCAGCCGGGGGAAGGAAGGCCCTGATTGGCCCTGATCGCCAGCCATGTCTAGGGACCCTACCTGAGCACGAATTTCGTGCAGTGGGCCTCTAGTTTAGTATAAAAATAAAATGCATTAGTAAACTGATTCTGTCTTACTTTGTTTTAATGCTCTGTGTTCCTTGGGAGAAAAAGTGTTTAAGACAAATAGCAAGTAATTTAGATAATTATTGTTCTCAATGTCTTTTTTTTTTTTTTAAATATATTTTATTGATTTTTTACAGAGAGGAAGGGAGAGAGATAGAGAGTTAGAAACATCGATGAGAGAGAAACATCCATCAGCTGCCTCCTGCACATCTCCCACTGGGGATATGCCCACAACCCAGGTACATGCCCTTGACCGGAATCGAACCTGGGACCCTTCAGTCCGCAGGCCGACGCTCTATCCACTGAGCCAAACCGGTTTCGGCTCAATGTCTTTTATATTCCTGCAACGTTTTTACAGAATTTATTTAGTATAAATTTAGGGGCTTAAGAATCTGAGAATAAATTCATCAAGAATTAAAATCTAATTTATCCAAAATAAAAATAATACAGTTAGTCATTGTTTTGACTGCAGTAAACAATACATTAAAAGTTATTAGAATGTTAATAACTCAGGGTATAACAAGCTTTTCAATTCACTGCATGAATAGATGGCAATAAACTGTAGCTCATCAGCAAGGTAAATTATCAGGAATTATACTGGAATTGAAACCTCAGAATCATTAAACAAATAAAATATTTCTTACTGAAGTTTGTTGTACTAACTTCAAGAAATAGTTGGTATACTACGATAGATCTGCCATTCCTCGAGTTTCATTTTTTCCTAACCTCAAACCTGGTTTATAATATTATTATTTACATCTGTGCATTAATTAGTCTTACTAATTATATTATCTAAACAAAAGAGAAAAAGTAAGTGATTTTTCCCCCCAAAGTTTAGTCTTTTGAGTTTCAATCTTAAGTCATCTTTGAGTAGACTTCTGAGATGAATGAAAAAATCTGTCTGGAGTTCAAAAGACCAAGATGGTGTTGAAATAGTTTCCTGAAGCTCTAATCATTTTGATTATATGGTCCTTAAAAAATAATTTCTTGCCTCATGTACTCCATTAATAAGGTGACCTCGTCTACCAATTTTAGAGAACTGTTTTAAAACATGTCTTGAATACATTGTAGTTAAGAATCTATCCATTAATGGTTGGCTATCCATTTACATTGACTTTAATTCCTCATAGCATTGCTCAATTTTGACTTGTTTTGTGGTTTGACTTTTATATAGCTAAATTAATATCAAATTTTCATTTTGATATATTCTTTGACCCAAGAGTTACTTAAAAGTAGGTATTTAATTTCCAAATGTTTGAAGATTTTCTATGAATTGTTATTTATTTCTATCAGAGAGCATATTTTCTGTGGTTTACATATATTTACGGTAAATTATTCCAGACTAGTTTGATCTATGTGTAGATCTACTGTGGTAAATTTCTGTGTACTTAAAAAGAATGTGTATTCTGCTGTCATTGGTTGTAATCTATAATAATAAAAGGGTAATATGCTAATTAGACTGGACGTCCTTTAGGACAAAGCCAGGGCCGGAGAGAAGCCAGCCCCCGGGGCCCTGGTGCCTGCAGGCGGCCAGGGGAGGTGGCCGAGGGAAGCCAGCTTGGGTCCCCAGTGCCTGTGGGTGGCTGGAGGGAAGCCAGCCCGGGTCCCGATGCCAGAGGGAAGCTGGTGCTGGCAGCCAGGGGAAGGAAGGCCTACTCATGCATACATTTCGTGCATCAGGTCTCTAGTGTTCTATAAATACCAATTAAATTAGCTAATAATGTCTCCAGACCCATCCATACTGTCTCAAAGGGTAAGAGATCCTTCCTTTTGCAGCTGTATAGTATTCCATTGTGTAAATGTACCTCAGGTGTTTTTTAATCAATTCATCCACTGATGGGCATGTAGGCTATTTCCAAATCTTAGCTATTGCAAATAATTCAGCTATAAACATAGGGATGAGTATATTATCTCTGATTGGTGTTTTGGAATTTTTAGAATATACTCTTAGAAGTGGAATCACTAGGTCAAATGGAAGTTCCATTTTTAATTTTTTGAGGAAACTCAATAATGTTTTTCATAGTAGTTGAACCAGTCTGCATTCCCACCAGCAGTGTACTAGGGTTCCCAGTTTCTCCACATCCTCACCAGCTCTTGTTCTTTGTTGATTTATTGATGATAGCAATTGTGACAGGTGTGAAGTGATATCTCACTGTGGTTTTAATTTGCATTTATCTAACAATTAGTGACTTTAAGCATTTTTTCATATGTCTTCTGGGCATTTGTATGTCCTCTTTGGAGAAGTGTCTATTCCAGTCCTTTGACTATTTTTCAAGTGAATTGTTTGTCTTCCTTTTGTTGACTTGTATGAGTACTTTATATATTTTGGATATCAACCCCTTTTTAGATGTATCACTGCCAAATATGTTCTCCAATATAGTGGGTTTCCTTTTCATTTTGATGGTGGTTTCTTTTGCTATTCAGAAGCTTTTTATTTTGATGTAGTTTCATTTGTTTATTTTCTCCTTTGTCTCTCTTGCCCTAGGAGATGTATCTGTGAATATTTTGCTACATAAGACATCTGAAATTTTACTGCCTATTTTGTCTTCCAGGATTTTTATGTTTTCATGGCTTATAGTTAAGTCTTTTACCCATTTTGAGTTTATTCTTGTGTATGGTGTAAGTTGGTGGTCTAGTTTCATTTTTTGCATGTGTCTGTCCAGTTTTCCCCACACCATTTATTGAAGACATTGACTTTACTCCATTGTATTTATTGCCCCCTTGATCAAATATTAATTGAGCGTAATGGCTTGGGTTAACTTCCGGGGTCTCTGTTCTGTTCCATTGGTTCATATATTTGTTTTTGTGCTACTACTAGGCTGTTTTCATTACAGTGGTTTGCAGTACTTTGATGTCTGGTATTGTGATCCCTCCAACTTTGTTTTTCTTTCTCAATATTGCTCCACTATTTGGGGTCTTTTTTGGATCAATGTCGATTTTTGGAGTATTTGTTCTAGTTCTGTGAAGTATGTGTTTGGTATTTTAATAGGGATTGTGTTGAATCTTTAGATTGCTTTGGGTAGTATGGACATTTTATTGATGGTAATTCTTCCGATCCTTGTTTATATCTCCCTCTATTTCTTTTCCCAATGTCCTATAGTTGTCCAAGTATAGGTCTTTTACCTCCTTGGTTAAGTTTATTCCTAGGTATTTATTTTTTTTGCAATGGTAAATGGAATTTTTTTTTCAGTTTCTCTGAGAGTTCATTATTGGTGTATAAAAATGCAATCAATTTCTGAATGTTGATTTTGTATCCTGCTACTTTGCATAATTCATTTATTAAGTCTAGTAGTTTCCTGGTGGAGTCTTTACAGTCTTCTATGTGTAGTATCATGTCATTTGTGAATAATGATAATTTTACTTCTTCCTTTACAATTTGAATGATTTTTCTTTCTTGTCTGATCACTGTGGCTAGGACTTACAGTACTATCCTATCTAATAAAAGAGAAACATGGTAATTGGCGTACGGCCGCTACCCTTCCCATTGGCTAATCAGCAAGATATGCAAATTAACTGCCAGCCAAGATGGCGACGGCACCAGGCAGCTTGAAACTAACATGAGGCTTGCTTGCTTCAGTGACAGAGGAAACCAATGTTCCCCGCCTGCCTTGCCGGCCTCTGAGACCGCAGTTTCAAACATTGTAACAAATAAAGATGCTAAACAAAACCCCAGAAACCAGCTTTCAGCCGGCTGGGATCTCAGAGCTGGAGTTGATACAGAGTTTCGATTGTAGAACCTAAACAAACCAGATACCTGCTTTCAGGAGCGGAGGCCTAAGAGCTGGAGCCTCAGAGCTAAAGCTGGCTCAGAATAAAAAAAAAAAAAAAAAAGAAGAAGCAGTTGGGAGCTTCACTCCAAGCCTGAAAACAGCCCTCAGCCCCTCACCCAGACTGGCCAGGCACCCCAGTGGGGAACCCCACCCTGAAGGGTGTGTGACCAGCTGCAAACAGCCATCATCCCCTCATCCAGGCTGGCCAGGCACCCCAGTGGGGACCCCCACCTTGATCCAGGACACCCTTCAGGGCAAACCAGCCAGCCTTCATCCATGTACCAGGCCTCTATTCTATATAGTAAAAGGGTAATATGCCTCCCAGTACTGGGATATGTGGAGCTGAGAGGCCTCCCGGCACCAGGATCAGTGTGACAGGGGGCAGCGCCCAAACCCCCTGATGGCCCTGCGGCTCTGTGTGAGACAGGGGGCGGGGCCACAACCTCCCTATCTGCCCTGCTCTGTGTATGACAGGGTGAGGCGCCCCAACCCCCCCAACCCCCACGGGCCCTGGTCTGTGTGTGATGGGGTAGAGCCACAACCTCCCCATAGGCCCTGCCCTGAGTGTGACTGTGGCGGTGCCCCAACCCCCTGATCGGCCCTGCTCTGTGGGTGATAGAGGGCGGCGCTCCAACCCCTTGATCCGCCCTGTCCTGAGTGTGACAGGGGGTGGTGCCCCAACTCCCCTATCGGACCTCCTGCTCTGTGCATGACAGGGGGGAGCTCCCCAACCCCCTGATTGACCCTGCTCTGTGCGTGACAGGGTACAGAGCCCCAACCCCCCTGATGGGCCCTGCTCTGTGCATGACAGGGGAGAGCTCCCCAACCCCCTGATTGGCCCTACTCTGTGCATGACAGGGTACAGAGCCCCAACCCCCCTGATGGGCCCTGCTCTGTGCGTGACAGGGGGTGGCGCTGCAACCTCCCCATAGACCCTGCCTTGAGTGTGACAGGGGGCGGTGCCCCAACCCCCCAATCGGCCCTACCCTGAGCACGACTGAGGGTGGCATCGCAACCTCCCGATCCGCCCTGCTCTGTGCATGACAGGGGGCGGTGCCCCAACTCCCCAATCGGCCCTGCTCTGAGCCCGACCAGGGGCTGCACCTAGGGATTGGGCCTGCCCTCTGCCACCTGGGAGCAGGCCTAAGCCAGCAGGTCGTTATCTCCTGAGGGGTCCCAGACTGTGAGAGGGCACAAGCCGGGCTGAGGGACCCCCCCTCCCCCGCAAGTGCACAAATTTTTGTGCACCGGGCTTCTAGTGTTGAATAAGAATGGTGAAGGGGGACATCCTTGTCTAGATCCTGTTCTTAAGTTTTTGCCCATTGAGTATGAGGTTAGCTATAGATTTGTCATATATGACCTTTATTATTTTGAGGTATAATCCCTCTATTCCCACTTTGCTGAGAGTTTTTATCAAAAAAGTGTGTTGTCTTCCAATTTGTATATATGCACCCCTATGTTCATAGCAGCTCAATTTACAATAGCTAAGATTTGGAAACAGCCCAAGTGCCCACCAGCAGATGAGTGGATAAAAAAAGCTGTTACATTTACACAGTGGAATTACTATGTAACTGTAAAAAAGAAGGAACTCTTACCATTTGCAACAACATGGATGGACCTGGAGAGTACTATGCTAAGTGAAATAAACCAGTCAGAGAAAGATAAGTATCACATGATCTCACTCATATGTGGAATCTAATGAACAAAATAAACTGATGAACAAAATAGATCCAGAGACATAGAACCATGGAACAGACTGATGAATTTCAGAGGGAAGGATGGAATGGGGTTGAGATGGGGGGAAGGGGAGAATTAACCAGGGAACTTATAAGTATATATGTATAGGCCATGGACACAGACAATAGTGTGGCAAAGGCTTGGGAGGGGTGGGTAAGGGGAGGAGGGGGTCAATGGGAAAACAACAACAACAAATAGAACAAAGTGGACATCTGTAATACTTTCAACAATAAAGATAATTTTTTTTAAAAAAGGGTGCTGGATTTTGTCGATGCTTTTCCTGTGTCTACTGATATGATCATGTCCTGAAATAAGCCAAGCATAGAAAGACAATTTTTACTTTTTGTATTTGAAACTTTGTTATTAGATGTGTAAAAGTTTAGTATTAAATTCTCTTGAGGACTTGATTATTTTATTTATTACTACAAAATAACCCTCATCTTTGAAAATCATTTTCCTTGATATAGTTGCACAAGCTTTCTTTTGATTAGTGTTATCATTGTATATCTTTTTCCATCTTTTTACTTTTAATTTATTTGTGTCTTTATATTTAAAATGCAATGCCCAGTACTGGCAAGTGTGGCTCAATTGATTGATCAATATCCCATGCACAGAAAGGATGCAGAATCAATTCTGGTCAAGGCACATGCCCAGATTGCAGGCTTAATCCCTGGTAGGAGGGCATGCAGGAGATAGCCAATCAACAACATCTTGCAATTATATGATGTCTCTCTCTCTCTCTCTCTCTCTCTCCCTCCCTCCCCTTTTCTATCTCTCTAAAAATCAATAATTTTTAAAAATCTTTAAAGTGCAATGCCCTGATGCCTAATAGCCATAACAGTTAGATTTCATTTTATCAAATCTGACAATTTTTGCCTTTTAGTTGGTAGCTTTGAAAATTAATTCAATGAGTAAAATTATGGCTTTAATAGTAATATTATCACATTAGTAATATAACATAATTACATAATAGTTATCACAGTAGAAGCCCATGTTCTTACAATAAATAGCACACAAGGCCTTCATTGCCTGCCCCTACCCCAATTTCCACATCCCTCTACCAAATTATAACCTTCTAACCTTTGACTTCTCTGACCATCTTTTCTTCGTTTAGATTCCTTCAGTCACAATGGCCCCCTTTCTCAAAGAACTCTCTGCCTCAGGGTACTTGTTATTCCCTCAGCTTGAAACTTTCTTCTAGCAGGTGCAATTCCCTTACCTCTTCAAGTCTGTTCAAATACCACCCTATCAAAGATGTCTTCCCCAATTCTACCATTTTAACAAAACTAATTTTTTTAATATGTTTTAACTTTACATATAAAACTCTGCATGCTATTAGTGGGAATGAAAGAAAAGAAATCTGTGGTCAAGTTAAGTCAACACCTGTTTTTATCATTGATTGGTTTAAATTTTCATGAAGACTTGTTTGGTGTTGCTTTGGCTTTTGAGAGAGGCTTCAACATTATATGCTTCTAAATACATTCTGATGTTCTTGGCCAGTGGTCGGCAAACTCATTAGTCAACAGAGCCAAATATCAACAGTACAACGATTGAAATTTCTTTTGAGAGACAAATTTTTTAAACTTAAACTATATAGGTAGGTACATTGTTATTAACTTAATTAGGGTACTCCTAAGGCTTAGGAAGAGCCACACTCAAGGGGACAAAGAGCCACATGTGGCTCGCAAGCCGCAGTTTGCCGACCACGGTTCTTGGCCATTCTCATCTCCATCAGATGTAGAGAAACTCTGAAGGCTGCCTTAACCAAAGAAATCTCTCTTTGCTCTACCCCACTCCCAGTGTGGACCTAGCAGGCTGGATAAGATTTTGTATTAATCTATATTTGCCCTCCTAAGGCATAGAAATCATATTTGGAAATGAAAACTTGTTTTTATGGTAATTTAACCTTTATTTGTTTTAAACTCCCCATACGGTGCTAACCATTTTATGGAATGTGAATGCCAGAATTATCAGAGTAGAACTCCAGCCATAGGAAAATGAGATGATATTTTCTTGTAAGACATATTTTTAGAAATAGTATTAAATAGACTAGGAAATTTCCCTACACACTGATTTATAAACAGAACTTGATATTGCTAAATGGTATTGTAGAAAAATATATGCACAACATGAACACCGGTATTTATTTCAGTGGAAAAACTATAGATACCACAGTAATCCCCTCCCTTTGCTTATTATTTCTTTAACCTTTATGTCCTAATTTTTCTACATAATATTAGTATTTTCTTCCTGTTTTAACCCTTGGTATAGTGAGTACAGAACCTGCCTCCACAGGGGTGGGAAAGAACATTTTTGATGGATTTGCAAACTCTAGCATTTGTTAGGCATTCTTTATAGCTGCCACTGGTATCTCAAAAGACTAAGATTTATTCTCTATTTATCAGGCAGTTGCAAATAATATAAAAAAAACAATAATTCTCAGTATTTTGGGTCCCACTTTATTGGTTATTATCTGGATCGTCAAAAATATGTGGCAAAAATATTTATCAAAAATGTCAAAATAGCAGAAAAAAACCCAACCCAAATTTTTAACAATATAGGTAAGGAACAAACCAAAAAAACCTCACCCAAATTAATGAGATAATGAAAGCAAACGAAGCATTAATAGTAAACCTAGGTACTTATGAAATTGAAAGCATGTTATACATTTCTCATTGCTTAAAAAAAAAAGTAGCTATGATAAACCTTTTAAGAAGAACAAAGTCTGACCATGTGGTTTAGTAATGAATACAATTCAGGGACAAATTAACGTCTAATATGAATTTGGTAAGAGCATGATGGATACCTAGGAGGCTTACTTCTTTTAACTCTATAAAGTCCACTGGTCTAATTTTAAAAATCAGAACCACTCTCTGATTGGGTTCTGGTAATGGTCCCTCACACTGTGTAGCTGACTAAAAACAGACAACAAAACAAAACTGAGAGAGGCTAGTAAGCCCGGCAAGCGGAATGGAGAAACTGAGACATAGTTTGCAGACATCTAGTAAACCCCATCTTCCCTAAACCAAGGACACTTAAGAACAAATGGTTTGCACTTCTCATCCCCAGCCAGAGGGTAAATAGCTTAAATCACCCAACTCAGGGAGACATATAACAGAAATCCAACTAGTGCCATTTGTGCCAACCACACACACCACGGACAGATAAAGTTAAGGGAGTAAATATCATTCTGGTACATCAGCATAAAGCTAATGAGCATTCTATTCAGATCCTCGCCTAAGACCTCCCATAGATGCCCAGCCTTTACACAAGTTCAAAAGGAAAGTCCTAGCCCCTCTTTCCCTCCCAGGAGCATGCTCAGCACCTTTCCCTTTCCCCTCTGCTTCCCCATGGACGTGCCTCTCCTAAACTCTAAGGGACCCCACAAGGCTTGTAACCAGGGAGCAATGGTCAGCAGCAGATCATCCTGGGCTAAGCCCCTGAACCTGTGCCAAAGGTCCGCTTTTCTCTGACTCCTTACTGAGCCAAAGCAGCCCAGCCTAGGCCCATGTCCCCACCTCGTCCCTCCCCTGTTGCTTCTCGTATCCTAGGCCCTTCCTTATGTCACTGTCTACAGCTTTAATAAACATTCTTTAAATATCACCTGGACTTGTGTTGTGAAATCTTTCCTGCAAAAAGTCCAGAACCGACACAATACCAGATGGCCTTAGGCAGACCCTAGCAGGGCCAGCACCCCTTTCTGGTAACAAAACCTCAAGCTGTACAAAGGAGCTGAGGTAAACTTCAACATCTAGAACTGTTCTGGAATGAAATAGTTTTTGCTAGCTCGTTTATTTTATTAACTTAATAGACATGGTCTTAAATGATGAGAAACAAAATATACGTTTATCTTACCTTTAAAGAGGAAAATCTTTACTCTTCTTCTAACATTAATATATGCACCTATTAGAATACTGGAAAGTCTAGCTAAGCAAGATATTTTTACTTTGAAAATAAAAATCAAGACCATTAATCTGGGTTTCTAGACTCAATGTTTGACTCAAGGAAGTGTTATTTTTCAATAGAATCTTGTGATTTTCTTTCATCACCTTGTAGAGAAAACTTTGGGGGGAAAAATTGATTACCTTTGTTGTTTTATTGGCTTTTCCAAAGACAGGAATGAGTTAAGTTGCATGGATTAAACCCAAACAGGGTTCATGAAGACCTGAACTACCATGAGAAACATGGTTACTAAGAATGGCCTTTTGCAGAGTACTTAATTTTTAGTGTGACAAACCAAGGATCTATGCAGTTCACCCTATTTGCATGTCTCTTCCTAATGATTAATTATAATTCATAATTTATGATTAGTCCAAGTTTCTATTTAAAGCCAATCCTTCCATTTGTGTACAGGGACCTTTTTTTTTTTTTTTTAATCCTCTCCAGAGGATATTTTTCCATTGATTTTTACAGAGTGAAAGACAGAGGGAAAGACAAGACAGAGAGAAATATCAATGTGTGAGAAACACATCAATTGGCTGCCTACTGCATATGCCCTGACCAGGGCCTGGGTGGGTAGGAGCCCACAACCAAGGTATGTGCCTTTGACAGGAATTGAACCAGGGACCCTTCAGTCAGCAGGCCTATGCTCTATCCACTGAGACAAACCAGCTAGGGCTAAGGACCTTTTTTTTTCTTTCTTTCTAAGAATTCCCCTTCTAAAATGATTTCATTTTTTTTTCTTGTATTGTTAATTTTTCCATCTTTATTGGATACAGATATGGTGAAATATCCCCCATATTAAAAATCAGACATAACCAAAACTAAATAAAAAACACTCCCTTGGTCCTTTACCCCATCTGCTACCATCTTATCTATCTGTGCCACCCATAACAAAACTTAAAAAACTGTCTAATCTCACTTATGGTGTTTGACACAGTTGATGACTTTGACTCTTAAAACACTCTTCTTTCACTTCTTTCTTTAAAATATATTTTTATTGATTTTTTACAGAGAGTAAGGAGAGGGATAGAGAGTTAGAAACATCAATCAGCTGCCTCCTGCACACTCACTACTGGGTATGTACATGCCCTGACCAGAATCGAACCTGGGGCCCTTCAGTCCGCAGGCCGGTGCTCTATCCACAGAGCCAAACCAGTTAGGGCTCTTCTTTCACTTCCTGATCACCTCAGTTTCCAAGTCTTCTGTCTTCCTTACTGGTACTATTTGATCTTCATTATTGACTCCTCATCATTACCTGGATTTCTCATGTTGGAGTGTACCAGGGCCCACTATTTGGTCAGTGTTTTGGTTTTAAAGACTACCTTTATATGCTAGTGACTCCCAATTTTAAATCTCTTACTCCAACTTCTATACCCTCCATCTAATTCTATGACATTTTCCTCATAATGTCAAAAATTTATCTAAGCTTAAAATACTCAAATCGGAACTCTTAATTTGTAAAAGCATCTTCTTCTTCCCTAAGAAACCTGCTCTATCACCTTGAACTCAGTGGGGGGAAAAATCAACCAATTGCTCAGGCCAAAACTTAGAAATCATTCTTCACATCTCTCTCTGATGTCCCACAGACCTAATATAAAAACTTACCTTTTCTTCCTTCCACCCTCCCCCCCCCCAATTTTTTTAAAATCCTCACCTGACGATATAGTTTATTGATTTTTAGAGAGAGAGGAAGGGGAGAGAGAAACATCAATGTGATAAAGAAACATCAACCAGTTGCCCCCTGTATATACCCCGACTGAGGATTGAACCTGCAAACGAGGTATGTATCCTGACTGGAAATTGAACCTGCCACTGTTTGGTGTATGAGACAAAGTTCCAACCAGCTGAGTCACCCGACCAGGGCAAAATTTACCATAATTTACCAAAATTTACCTTTACATCCATCACCCTAATCCAAAACACCATCATAACCTCACTTGGATTAATGTATTCTCCACGCACCAACAGAATAAGTGTTTAATCCTCTAATCGCAACCATCCACTGATTTCCCATTCACCCAGACTAAATTTAAAGTCTCTTACCAAAGCCTCCAAGAACCTATGGCATGGTCCCTGGCAATCCATTTACCCTCATTTCCAGTAGCACTGTTCTTAATGTATATGTTCTAGCCACCCTGGCTTCCTTTTTATTCCTTAAGCAAGGAAAGCACATTCTTTTCTTAAAATTTTGCATTTGCCAGTCTCTCTGCCTAGATTTATTTTCACCTGATATGTTCATGGTTTGCTCTGTTATTTTATTTAAGTCTCTGTTTAGATATTGCCCATTAAGAGCGGCCTTATTACCTGACAACTCAAACTAAAGTGCTACCCCCTCCTACCCACACACTTTCCAGCTCCGTTAATCTACATTTTTCATTATAGATTAAATGAAAAACTTAATGATAACCTAATGATAATGATGATAAATATCAGGCAACATCTGATATTTATTAGAAATAAAGTCCAAGTTTGCTTCAATATTTGAACAACATCTATTATTTGCTTCACTTTCTGGTTGGCTCAATAAATAAATGCCTACTTTAAAAATGTTCTGACATTCTATAAATCAGCGGTTCTCAACCTGTGGGTCGCGACCCCTTTGGGGGTCGAACGACCCTTTCACCGGGGTCACCTAAGACCATCAGAAAACACATATATAATTACATGTTGTTTTTGTGATTAATCACTATGCTTTCATTATGTTCAATTTGTAACAATGAAAATACATCCTGCATATCAGATATTTACATTATGATTCATAACAGTAGCAAAATTACAGTTATGAAGTAGCAACGAAAATAATTTTATGGTTGAGGAACATGAGGAACTGTATTAAAGGGTAGCGGCATTAGGAAGGTTGAGATCCACTGCTATAAATAAATAACATAAATATTTGTATAAGCACAAATGTTACTACCCTATCTAATAAGTGTAATAAAGTTACTAATGTCAACAAGGCATGACATTTAGATTTATTTAAAATATTAGATTCTTTACTATCATATTTAGATAGGCAGTTTTATATGCCACTTAGAGTAAAAATAACACCTTATGTGCTTACAGGTTAAGCTATTTTAGTCTAAATTATAGTTATGTATTTATTATTGTAAGAGTAAAATTTTAAAAATAATGATTATAAAAACTTAACTTTATGTTAAAAAAATTAAGAACTCTATAGAGTTCAACAGAGAAAGAGATTAATAATAATACAAATATTAAAAGAGAATGCAGCCCTGCCAGTTTGGCTCAGTGGATAGAGCACTGGTCTACAGACTGAAAGGTGCCAGGTTTGATTCCGGTCAAGGGCACATGCCCACGTTGTAGGCTCGATCCCTAGTAAAGAGCATGAAGGAGGCAGCAGACAAATGATTCTCTGTCATCGTTGATGTTTCCATTTCTCTCTTCCTTTCCCTTCCTCTCCGAAATCAATAAAAACATTTTTTAAAAGAGAATGCAGTAAGTGGATAAGAGTAAGGAATAATGTTAGAAGGATGTCAGTCAAGAAATGGTGATAAAAATTTAACTAACACAAAGTATAATAAAAAGTATTTGGCTATGCTGAAATCTAGATTTTTGTAAAATTGTTTGACATATTTATGTTGCCAACATTAGATAAAATTACTTTTAAGAACAAAATTTACTGTCGGTTATTTAGTTCTACATAACTATGAATACCTCAAGGGGAAGCCCTATCTTGTGAGGATGAAATAAAAATGAAATATCTCAAAAGGAATATCCTTGCCATCTCAAAATTTCTCAAAGAGAAAAAATATTCTGTGGATATTATCCACAAAAATATTCAGTATAAACAACCTTCAATCCAGATATATAAACAGAAAGAAAAAAAAAACTGGGTACATCAAAAATTTATTTTCACACTTATAAAATATCAAAACAAGACATTAAAAAGAATACTCATTTAGGAGCAATTTTTTTAAATTGAAATTTTGCATCCATGAAGGTTTTAAAAAAAGCTTGACAAAATCATTGATATAGATTAAAACCATTTTCAGGACACAAAATACAAAGATTTTGAGATTTGTTTAAGCTGTGGATCCTATATTCAAGGTTCTTTCTAGCAAACATATTATTGAAATACATTTTCCTAAACTACTGTACCATATACAAATAGCTATCAACAGTTGCAAATAGCTATCAACAAAGTGAATGTGTACAGGATGCAACCTGTCCATGTTTCTCTCTCACATCGATGTTTCTCTCTCCTTTCCTCTATCTAAAATCAATAAAACATCCTAAGGTAAGGATTAAAAAAATATGGCTGCACGAACCAAGGAAAGCCTTGAAGCACTATTTTTAAAATAAGGGCAACAATATAGCAGATATTACTAACAGAATCACTCTTTACTTGAAAATTAGTTAGAAACATCTATCTAACTAAATCTTTTACAAGATTACAAGAAAGTAATCTTGCTAGAACCTGCTGATTCTTTAAGGAGCCAAACTTGCCATAAGAGTTTAAGTATTCTCTGCACGTTTTCTGCTGTAAAGACCCACTTATTATGCTAGCCCAGGAGGAGGATGAAATTGCTATGCAAGTGATGAAAGCTGAGATGCAGATAAAAATTCAGGGAAGATTTTGTTATGTTGAAAGCCAATTATGCTGCTGTACTGTCACATTTCTAGAACCAAGATTTATCTTCTGCGAAAAGAACAAATAGCATGGTTTATGGGATTGCTTCTATAACACTGAGATCATCACAGACCATAGACTACTGTTTAATATTCTAAACGTGCAAGGTAGTTGGCCATAGGCAGAATTTATTAGCTCACAGTGTTTTGAGAAATTACTGTTCCTATATAAAATTTGATGCCAAAAATTTTGTGATACTACTGCTATAGTAATATCTATATTTTACTGGATAAAATTTCAGATATATATGGCAAGTTCATTTTATGATGATAATAATCCAGTTTAAAGTTTGGCTGTATATTAATCTTAAATCTCAGGTTTTGGGCCATGATGTATTTTTCTATGCAATTCCAATATTAATATACTTATCTGTTTATAGTATCTATCACCTTCACTAAATATAGAGATTCCTGTTGGCAAGAATCTCATGTTTTCTTCTCTGCTGTGAATTTCCAGCACTTTGAGAGGTGGGTGACACATAATAAAAGCTTAATAAATATTCACTGTATGAATAAATTAATTAACATATAAAGAACATACATCTATAGATCTTCTAGTTGAATATAGTATGTAAAAATAGGATGATGGGAGTTTTAGAACAGATACAGACTGCTTTTCCAATTTTGCTGTAAGTCTTTTTATGAATGATTTTATTATCTACTATGTGTAAATACTGTTCTGAGGACTGTGAGAGTTACTAAGATGAGTTGGGAAAATAAAGAGTTTTCT
The DNA here is from genome assembly GCF_963259705.1 of Myotis daubentonii. Taxonomy (NCBI): domain Eukaryota; kingdom Metazoa; phylum Chordata; class Mammalia; order Chiroptera; family Vespertilionidae; genus Myotis; species Myotis daubentonii. The sequence goes on along the minus strand of NC_081848.1, from coordinate 10,253,529 downwards.
TTTTCAAGAATGCAAACTACTGCAGAACCTTCAAAAATAGAGTAAGGCACCTCAGAAAAATAAATAAAAAACAAACTGTAATTTAAATAAGATTACTCTTAAAATTTTGAATCTTAAGATAAAATAAAAATCTTCAAATGTTAGATTGCAGAGTAGGGTATAAACCAGAATTTTCATTGGATAGGTTTAGATAGAAACTAAAATCTCAGAAATATATCATGGGTACTATAGATACACCTTGGGAGGTTAAATCACGATGATTGGGAAACATGAAATAGGTTTATGTCAGTTTGTTTGAGAATAACCCAAAGATTGACTGAATCATTCATTTATTCAACAGAAATCTATTGAAAAACCTTCTGTGCAAGCCAGTGTTCTACACTTTTGGATAGAACAGTGAATGAACAAAAATATCTGCCCTTATGAAGCTTTCATTTTAGTGGAAGAATACAGAAAAAAATAAATAAAGTAAAATGTAAAGAATAATAGAAATTTAGGCTATGAAGAAAAGTAAAGGAAAGAGGATAAAAGTACCAAAGAAGGGGCAGGTTGCAATTTGGAATAGGATGATCAAAGAAGGCATCACTGAGAAGGCGATGTGTGAGCCAAGACCTGCAGGAGGTAAGAAAACTTTCTGGCAGATTTCTGGGGAAGTGCAGTCCAGGTAGAGGAAACAGCAAGGCTAAAGTTCTTAAGAGGGCGTGTGCCAGGTTGTTCACTGAATAGCAAGGACACAGCAAATGAGTGAGCAAAAAGGAGGAGAGGAAATTAAGAGGGGCAATGAGCCGAATCTTAACTTGTAAGTTGTTGTAAAATTTTTGTTAAATGAATGTGCTGAGAAGTCAGGGGGACATTCTCTAAAGGGGTGATATAATCTGACTTATGCCTTAACCAGAACATTTAGGCTGCTCGGTTGAGAACTAATCAGAAAGGGGACAAGGGTGAAAGCAAGGACCAGTTAGGCAGCAGCAGCATTAATAATGACTCCAATCGGGCAGGATGGAGGGGTGTAAGAGATCAACCAAAGGACTTGTATGCATGCATATAAGCATAACCAATGGACATAAGACACTGGGGGGTAGGGGAGGCCAGGGGATTGTCAAGGGCGGGGGGAAAAAAGGGACTCATATGTAATACCCTTTGTAAGACTGTAAGCAATAAAATAAAATTAAAAAAAAATGACTCCAATCAAGGGAGTAGCAGTGAAAGTGGTGAGAGATATCGCTGAATATATTTTGAACATAGAGGCAAGATGATTTTTTTCTGGTAGAATGGATGCAGAATACGCAGAAGAGTTTACAATGGTTCCAAGACTTCTGGCCCATGCCACAGAAAGAGTGGAGCTGTCATTTACTTTTCTGGGTATAACTGTGGGTAGTACAAGTCTTTTGGTAAAGGGGTGGAGTTCAGTTTGGAATATGTTCAGTTTGAGATGTTGATTAAACATCCAAGTGAAAATACTGAGTATGCACCAGAGTTAGGAAAGAGCTATAAATCTAAGGATAATCAAAGTTAGATGGGATTCAAGATTGTGCGATCACTGGATGGAGTATAGGTAGAAAGAATCAGAGGACTGTGCTCCAAAAAATCCAGCATTAGAGATGATGTCGAAGACAAGCCAGTGAAGCAGACAGATAAGAAAATAGAAGAGTATGGTGACCAGGAGGCCAACTTATAAAAAGGATTCGGGGGCAAAAGGTGAATGCTAAAGTTTGATAAAAACTCCAGCATTTCATCATGAAAGGGCACTTCAGTGTGAATGCTCTCATTTTCCATATAATTTTCATACACTATTTAATTACTCTTGAATTTGATGTTTTATTTTTACCATCTTTAAAACTAGAAATAATATCCACCTCGTTATAAATATTACTACATTTAATGTAAAGTGCATTTATGCCTGACATCCAAAATGTGCTGTTCTTACGAATGTTCATTTTTCTCCTTCCATACTTCATTTGATCACTTAAAATTTTTGAATATATGTTTGAAGTGGTGTATTGAAATAAAAGAAAATTACGTGAAGCTCAAATTTAAGTAACTACTATATTTTACTGCTAGGGAAATAAGAAGAGCTATAAATATGGACCCAAAAAGGGCATAATGAGACACAGTGCTGATTTAGAAATGCTAGTCTGGCTCCTTAGAGATTGTCGGGGTTCAAGAGGAAGAAGTAAGAGCTAGAGGCTCACATATTTTTTTACCTTCAGTCTCTCTGAAGTGGGCAACGAAAGTAAAATGCAATGTAAAAAGCGTTTAAAAAGCAATATACGTGGCTAAGGTAACAATAAAAATCTTAGTAGACATTCTAGAAACTGTGAGGCTGAATATTAATTTGAACAAAAGACAAAATGCAGCACCTAAAAAGAGCCTTAGGAAAACACGAGTGAAGGAGGTGTAGGGGCTGATGCCTACACTTGGGGAAACCTGCTCCCCAGCATTGCAGGGGGGCGGGATTTGAAGGGAGCTGCACAACAGCACCGTCGGGTACACAGTGCCCCAAACTTAGGCCTAAAGCAGACGTAACTCAGGCCATCGCAGGGACCAATCTGGGGGGAGTGGATACAAGGAGACAACCTACGTGATTCTAGGTTGCAGTACTACTGCTATTTACTCCTATAGTACTGTACTTTCTCCAGCATTTTAATTGTTGTTACTTATTCCGTTATCTTTCTTCCCTGATAAATTGTAAGGATAGTTCATGTGTCATACTGACTGGCGTTTTATTAATAACAACAACAACTAACTCTATTTATTACTTCAATCTCCCCAGACTTCAAGGTCCCTAATGGGTGATATCAACACTAATAAAAGAGAAAAATGGTAATTGGCGTACGTGCTACACTTTTCATTGGCTAATCAGGGCTATATGCAAATTAACTGCCAACTAAGATTGGCAGTTAACTGCCAACTAAGATTGGCAGTTAACTGCCAACTAAGATTGGCAGTTAATTTGCATATGTAGGCACAATGCAGGGAGGCGAAAGGGAAAGCAGGAAGAAGCCCCCTGCCACTGACAGTGATCAGAAACCCAGGGGGGAGCTAAGAGCTGGGGGGCAGGGCAAAGGCGGCCCTGGGGCCGCCTTTGCCCTGCCCCCCAGCCATGATCAGAGAATCAGGTGCCTTTTCCGCCCTGGCCAGTGATAGCAGGAAGTAGGGGTGGAGCCAGCGATGGGAGCTGGACATGGTCGAAGCTGGCAGTCCCAGGAGCTAGGGGTCCCTTGCCTGGGCCTAAAGCGAAGCCCACGATCGTGGGGCCGCTGCAGCTGCGGGTCCCCGCTGCCCGGGCCGGACGCCTAGGCCAGAGGTGTCCTGCAGGGGCAGGGGCGGAGCCCGCGCGATCGTGGCACCCCCCGCTGCCACTGCAGGTCCCCGCTGCCCGGGCCGGACGCCTAGGCTAGAGGCGTCAGGCCTGGGCAAGGGGCCGATCCTGCGATTGGAGGGTGATGGGGGTCAACGCCTGAGGGCTCCCAGTATGTGAGAGGGGAGAGGCTGGGCTGAGGGACACTCCCCCCACACACACCCAGTGCACGAATTTCGTGCACTGGGCCCCTAGTAAACAATAAGATCCCATCATAAGAAGGACGGATGGCAGGATTTGGCACTATGTAAATGTACCAACCACTGGCTGGCTTGAGTTGGGCCAAAAGAATTGAGTAGACTTGAAGAAGTCACTATAAATTTTGAAATGAAAAACATGGACCCTAAGCAGAAACCCAATAAAAAAAAAATGAGCATGAAAGCTTGCCATTGATACATGGTACTCCAAGTCGGGTTAGCAAAGGTACAAAGGGGAGATATTTAGGAGTCCACTAAATATGTCTAGAATACTGGATCTGTTCAGCATATTCAACTCTGTGTAACGGTACAGGGTATTTAAAAAACCTCACACTTAATTAACTAACTAACCAAGAGTTAAAAATAAGATATACTGCCCAAACCGGTTTGGCTCAGTGGATAGAGCGTCCGCCTGTGGATTGAAAGGTCCTAGGTTCAATTCCGGTCAAGGGCATGTACCTGGGTTGCGGGCACATCCCCAGTAGGAGATGTGCAGGAGGCGGCTGATCGATGTTTCTCTCTCATCGATGTTTCTAACTCTCTATCTCTCTCCCTTCCTCTCTGTAAAAAATCAATAAAATATATTTTAAAAAATAAATAAAAATAAGATATACTAATAAAACGTATAGTCTCAAATATTAATAGTTTCATATTTAAGCATGTTACAGGCAACAGCAGTTTCAGTTCTCCTTTTTGCCAGCCTCAATCATAGGAATGTAGCAGATGCTTATGGCTAGCCAGGCCTGCAACTTCCTGTCCCCAGATATTAGCAATAAAACCTGCACAGAGAAAAAAATGCTAGATGCTGACACATACAAAAGAGAACATCAAAACCACCCAACATCTGAACATGAAACTACAAGTTGCCAGAATTCTTTAGTTCCCTGCTTCCCACAACCTCCCTATAAAGAAACCCTTTGCCTACCCTGAAATATTAAGATAGGCTTTGGGACAAGAGTCGCCCATCTTCTCAGGTGACTGGCATTTGAATAAATCTTTTTCTTTTTTTTTTCACCAGAATCTGTCTCACAAGTTTGGCTTTGGTGGCAGCATGCAGTCAAACCTTAGTTTCAGTTACAACTGGGTACTGGAGATGAAGGTCTATGGATCCTAGCTTAGAATCAATTCATGAGCTAGGCTGGAACAAAAACTGGAGATGTAGAGTCAAGGAATCCAACTGTGAAAATCTGAGAATACGAAGACAGAGAAAACAATAGCAAATGCTGGCACCATGAGATTTATGAACTGGATACAGGACATGCTGAAATTTAAAATAATCAACACGAAGAATCAGCATATACTGGGGAAATGGGTTATAGGAGCTATTCTGCAGCCCAACAGAAAAAAAGAGAGAGGAAATCAGGAACCAAAGAAACTTTCCTAAGATGTTATTTCTGAAGAATAGGCAGAAAATTTGAAGCTGGGAAAATAATTCCAGGGTTACAATAGGAAATAACTTATCTAGTCGATTTATTTGTTCATTCCTTAGTTCATTCATCTATTAGCAGACAGTATACTGGGTACTGGAAATACAGTGAAAAAAAAAAAAGATCTTGCTCTAAGATCTTACGGAGTGGAGAATATAGAATACAAGACTCTCTTTGGCTGAGATTCTTTGAGTACCTAAGGGTTCTTTGGCTTTCTCTAAATTACCAGCATTCAGAGGAGAGTCTTAAACCTTATTCCAACTAAGATTCTATCCATATTGGGAAATGATCCCTCTAAAGCAGCGGTTCTCAACCTGTGTGTCACGGCCCCTTTGGGAGTTGAAAGACCCTTTCACAGGGGTCGCCTAAGACCATCGGAAAACACATATATAATTACATATTGTTTTTGTGATGAATCACTATGCTTTAATTATGTTCAATTTGTAACAATGAAATTGGGGGTCACCACAACATGAAGAACTGTATTAAAGGGTCGGGGCATTAGGAAGGTTGAGAACCTTTTCGCCTTAGGATCAAATATAATTCCTTAATATATTATCATGGCTTAGCCCTTCCTGCCCCTCCAGCTTACTCTTTGAATCTCCCCCCACCCCCCAACCCCTTCTCGCTCTCTATGCTCTCCTTTTAGTTACTTGAAAGCACAAGACTTATTCTTGACTCTAGCCTTTCTCTTGTTTGGCACATTCTTCCCTCTCTTCCTCGCTCGGTCTGTTTCTACTAAGTTCTCCACTTAAGCATCACTTCCCTGATCTCATGTAGGTTAGGTGCTCCTGTTATTTGCTCCCACAAACTTCCTTTTCCAGGAAGTTTATTTTTATTCAGTTTTTTATCTCTTCTGATAAACTCTAAGAATAGCTCCTTGGGACATGATATATATTTATTTTTTAAAAAATACATTTTATTCTTTTTTTTTACAGAGAGGAAGGGAGAGGGATAGAGAGTTAGAAACATCGATGAAAGAGGAACATCCATCAGCTGCCTCCTGCACACTTCCCACTGGGGATGAGCCCGCAACCAAGGTACATGCCCTTGACCGGAATCGAACCTGGGACCCTTCAGTCTGCAGGCCGACGCTCTATCCACTGAGCCAAACCAGTTAGGGCAGATATATATTTATTTTATTTATCATTCTACATTCAGTCACCTCAGCAGTGTTTGACACCAAGATAGGAACTATGGTAAATCAATTTACTAACCACTCCATCTCCAGTACTTTATTCAGAGCATAGCATAAAATAGCTGTGTACAACATTTTTGACTCAATGAATAAATAAATGAATGCCACCCGTAATCCCAGTCAGTCTCACCTTATTCTCACAAAACCTCTGTAATGAACAGGCACTATGCATGACACTCTCAGTAGCTTGCTCTGTTTCCCTATATATTATGCCTTAAAATGAAAGGCTCTGGGATTTTAAACTTCATCTGGAACTGGGCTCAAGCTGCTGTATACTTGTTTGGATTCAGTCTGATCCTTATCCTATATAATAAAGAGCTAATATGCTAATTAGGCTGGATGGTGGAACGACCTTCCGGAACAACCAGTGGGCGGGGGGGGTGGGGCCACAGAGCTGTGAGGCAGCCGGGGCCATTAGGCAGCCTAGCATGAATTTCATGCATCGGGCCTCTAGTACTTTCATAAGAACCCCAAAGCAGGCATTTTCCTTTAATAATAGGACTTCTAATTTTCCCTGTCTACCATGCTCTCATTCCTTTCTTTCACACCTAAGTAGCTACATTGCTCCTCTAAACATCACCAGCTGCTCTGATATGTATCTATGAAACAGAGAAAGCACATATGTAAACAAAGCTCCTAGCAGACCCTGAAACGGATGGCAAGTGAGCCCCAAACTTTAAAGCTTAACCTTAGGGAAGTAGATATCTTTGTACATTTATAATTGAAAAAATATTAAGGTCTGAAAACAAAACAATAAAAAGAAACCCTAAGTGGTGATAGAAATAATGAATATTACATATTTCCTGTTTGGAAAGATAGAAAATAAGCTATGATTAAGCCTGAAAGTTATTTGAGGGTTAGGTGGGTATGTCACATTACAATAAAGGCTAAATGGCTAGAAAGCTTTTAAGAAAATTACACTATAGAATATTTTTCAGTTTTGATGACCAGTATTCAATACATTCAATATGAATAATCATGTCAGAAAAACATAAAAATGTACGTAAAATTCTTTTCAATATTAATTTCAGTATCAACAATATATCACTATGTACACATAGTATAAATATTAAGTGAACTTAAAACACACGGTGTAATATAGGATACTAGTTGCAGCAAATATAGTTTTTGCTCTTTATAAAAATAATCTAAAAAAAGCAAACAATACTGACATATATATATGAACTTATAAATTATCATAGCTGTGCAATTATAACATACAAGACCTTCAGAGAATTTCTATATTCTTCTAAGAACACCCATCGGCTATTTGCCCTTCCTCTCTGCCTTCTCCATTCTCCTTCCCTTCTTTCCCCCCAATTTTTCGGCATTTATTGAAAGATGATGTCCAGGCATATACACAGCTAATTGTAACCTCATTTTCATGTCCAGTAACTTTTCCTCCAGTAACACAACAACTTAGAGACTGGTTTTGCTAGAGGCCTAACGAACATTCAGATGAGTCCCGGATCCCATTTGTAGGCTGGCAGGATAGAGTATGAAGAGAGGAAACAACAAAACAGCCCCTGGTGGAGGTGTCTACACAGATGAGAACAGGGATCAAGCTCTGAGGATGGGCCTTCAGTGGCAGAAGGTCAACTTGCTCTGTATTAGAACAGAAGTGAGGAGAGTGGGTTCAACTTAGGTGGGAAGAAGTGCAGGAATTTTCAGGTGGTCATAGTGCATAGCCTGCATTTTCTCTGCAAAGGGAAGGTGTCCTGCTTAGGAAAAGGGGAGGTAGCATGGGGGTCTTCAGAAAAGTAATGAAGGTTTGAAACCTTCATTGTGGAAAACAGCAGCGATGCTCAGGGTACACCCAACGCTGAACCCTTCATATCTGAAGTTCCACTAGCAGAGCTCGGCAGCTGGTGCACTGACAGAGACCGATCCAAGTTGAATGGTTTTCAGGAAAGATAAAGCATGGAGGAAAGTCAGTTATGGTCCTGGGGAGAGACTGGTTTAAGTATGGGCTATGGTTCCATGCAGACCTGGGCAGGATCAGGAAAGAGACAAACTGGGAGAACACTGAGCAGAAAGGGTCTGGAAAGTCTAAGGCAGCGAGAAAGTAAGAGGGAAATGTGCTTGTGGTAAAGGAGGGATATGTACCTTCTAGGGTTCAGTGATGCAGCACAATGAGTGATGACAAGGTTAAAGATGCTGACAGGAGTGCGCACGCCTAACAAAAGCATGGGTGAAGACGGCTGCACCTGGAAGGACACTAATCAAGTTACTCATATGATATTAGAAGTTGATGTGATTTAAAAAAGGCTGTTTGTGAAACAGGTGCCACAGCAGAGGATGAAGTACTCAGACATCAATGCAAAACCACAGGCAAGGGGATACACTGCATGCACCAACCAACGTGCACCATTTGTTATTATTAAAATAAAATCACTCTTCTTCCCTCTACATCATCCCTGTTCTATTGAATTTTCCTGCAGTTACCTAATGGGATCACTCTGAAAAATAATTGATCAATTTGAGGGGAAAAAAGAAAAAGCAGCTCTCTATTGGGGAGTGAGAGGGGCTGAAGAGAGAGGAATAACATTCCCTAAAGGAAATCAGTCACAGCTGAGTCAGTTTCAGTTATTCTCTGTATAATCCATCTGTATTGTAGACTTTTCTCTAAATTCTCAAAAATTATGAAAAGACACAATAAGCAGAAAGAATATACTTAAAATGGTATATAAAATAACAGATGAGGAAATAAAAATTAAATGGTTGTTTATGTACAAAATCATAATATTCTCACTAGTTGCTAGCAAAAAAGTTATCTCAATGTGTATGTATAATACAACAATTGCACAGTCATGCAGTGGAGTCACTAAATGATTTAGTCTTACCTGTATTGCAAGGGCACGAGACACAAGCCCTCGGAGGTACTGTAAAGGGTCTTCTGGGCCTTCCCACTTGCTCTGCCATGTGAGAGGACACTGCAATTTAAAAAGGGTCCAAATTAAGCTTATATATATAATCCTATCTAATAATAGAGAAAAACGGTAATTAACCGTAACTTCGCTACCCTTCCCATTGGCTAATCAGCGAGATATGCAAATTAACTGCCAACCAAGATGGCGGCCGGCAGCCAGGCAGCTGAAGCAAACAGGAGGCTTGCTTGTTCCAGTGATAGAGGAAGCCAAGGTTCCCCGCCTGCCGCTGTGGGCCTCTGAGCTGCACTCTAAGCAACTATGTTGCAATTATAGAACCTAAACAATCCCCAGAAACCTGCTTTCAGCTCTCAGAGCTGGAGCGAGAAGGACTGCAACAGTGTTACAATTATAGAACCCAAACAAACCCAGATCCCTGCTTTCAGCAGCCGAGGTCTCAGAGCTGGAGCTGAGCCTCAGAGCTAAACCCTGCTCTGAGCTCCAGTGACAGCCATAGAAGGTAAATAAATCCAGAATTAAAAAAAAAAAAAGAAAAGAAAAAAAGGAGAGGTTGGGAGCTTCAGTCACCCACCAGCCAGAAAACGGCCCTCAGCCCCTCACCCAAACTGACCAGGCATCCCAGTGGGGACCCCAACCCTGAAGGGGGTGTGACCAGCTGCAAACAGCCATCATCCCCTCATCCAGGCTGGCCAGGCACCCCAGTGGGACCCCCACCCTGATCCGGGACACCCTTCAGGGTAAACCAGCCGGCCCCTACCCGTGCACCAGGCCTCTATCCTATATAGTAAAGGGGTAATATGCCTCCCAGCACCGGATCAGCAGAGCCGCGAGGCCTCCCGAACCCAGGATCAGCGGAGCCGCAACGCCTCCTGGCACCGGGATCAGCAGAACCTCCCAGCACCAGAATCAGCGGAGTCGCAAGGCCTCCTGGCACCTGGATCAGCGGAGCAGCAAGGCCTCACTGCCCCTGTGACAAGCGGAGCCACGAGGCCTCCCAGCACTGGGATCAGCGGAGCCACGAGGCCTCCTGGCCCCTGGAGCAGCATGACAGGGGGCAGTGCCCAAACCCCCTGATTGCCCTACGGCTCTGTGTGTGACAGGGGGCTAGGCCACCACCTCCCTATCAGCCCTGCTCTGTTTGTGACAGGGGAAGATGCCCCAACCCCCTGATCGGCCCTGCTCTGTGTGTGATGGGGTGGAGCTGCAACCTCCCCATCGGCCCTACCCTGAGTGTGACGGGGGGGTGCCTCTACCCCTGATCGGCCCTGCTCTGTGGGTGACAGGGGGCGGCACCCCAGCCCCCTGATCCGCCCTGCTGTGTGTGACAGGGGGCGGTGCCCCAACTCCCCTATCGGCTCTACTCTGTGCGTGACGGGGGGAGCTCCCCAACCCCTGATCGGCCCTGCGCTGTGCGTGACAGGGGTGGCATCACAACCCCCTGATCTGCCCTGCTCTGTGCGTGACGGGGTGGCGCTGTAACCTCCCCATCGACCCTGCCTTGAGTGTGACAGGGGGCGGCGCCCCAACCCCCCAATCGGCCCTACCCTGAGTGTGACTGGGGTGGCATCGCAACCTCACAATCCACCCTGCTCTGTGCATGACAGGGGGCGGCACCCCAACTCCCCAATCGGCCCTGCTCTGAGCCCAACCAGGGGCTGCACCTAGGGATTGGGCCTGCCCTCTGCCACCCAGGAAAAGGCCTAAGCCAGCAGGTCGTTATCTCCCTAGGGGTCCCAGACTGTGAGAGGGCACAAGTGGGGCTGATGGACACTCCGCCCCGACAGTGCACAAATTTTTGTGCACTGGGCCTCTAGTATTATATATTTTCAATAGCCAAAATATGGAAGCAACCTAGGTGTCTACAGACAGATGAATGGATAAGGAAGCTGAAATATTCAGCCATAAAAAAGAATGAAATCTTGTCATTTTCAACAACATGGATAGTCCTAGAGAGCATTATGCTAAGTGATAAAAGTCAGACATGGAACAGGAGATACCATGTACATGGTATTAACTTATATGGGGAACCTAAAAAAAAATACAAACAAACTCATATTTACACTAATAAAAGACAAAGATGCAAACTGACCATACCTTTGCTACGCCTTAAGCCACACCACCAGCCAATCAAAGCGACTATATGCAAATTAACCCAACCAAGATGGAGGCCGGCAGCCATGGAGCCAGAGCAGGCAGGAGGCTTGGTTGCTCCAGTGATGGAGGAAGCTAAGCTTCCCGCCTGCCACAGCTGGCTCTGAGCTCCACTCAAGGCAACAAAGTTTCAATTATAAAAGATAAATAAGCCCCAAATACCTCCTTTCAGCCGGTCATGGCCACAGAGCTGGAGCGAGCAGGAGGCTTGGGTTGCCCCTGGCGATGGAGGAAGCCAAGCTTCCCGCCTGCCCTGGCTGGCTCTGAGCTCCACTCAAGGCTCCACCCTTCAATTAAAGAAGGTAAATAAATCCCAGAATGAAAAAAAAAAAAGAAAAAAAGGAGAGGCTGGGAGCTTCTGTCGCCGGGGGGCTTGGCCAGCCTGAAAACGGCCCTCAGCCCCTCACCCAGGCTGGCCAGGCATCCCAGTGGGGACCCCCATCCTGAAGGCGGTGTGACCAGCCTAAAAACAGCCATCAGCCCCTCACCCAGGCTCGCCAGGCACCCCAGTGGAGACCCCCCACCCTGAAGGGGGTGTGACCAGCCTGCAAACACCCATCAGCCCCTCACCCAGGCTGGCCAGGCACCCAAGTGGGACCCCCACCCTGATCCGGGACACCCTTCAGGGCAAACCAGCTGGCCCCCACCCGTGCACCAGGCCTCTATCCTATATAATAAAAAGGTAATATGCAAATTGACCCTAACAGCAGAACGACTGGGAATGACTGGTCAATATGACACACACTGACCACCATGGGGCAGATGCTCAATGCAGGAGCTGTCCCCTGGTGGTCAGTGCACTCCCACAGGGGGAGCTCTGCTCAGCCACAAGCCAGGCTGATGTCTGCCAGAACAGCAGTGGTGGCAGGAGCCTCTCCCGCCTCCTCAGCAGCGCTAAGGATGTCCGACTGCAGCTTAGGTCTGCTCCCTGCTGGCAAGTGGACATCCCCTGAGGGCTGCTGGGCTGCCAGAGGGATGTCTGACTGCCAGCTTGGGCCTGATCCCCCAGGGAGCGGGCCTAAGCCAGCAGGTGGACATCCTCCGAGGGGTCCCAGACTGTGAGAGGGCACAGGCCGGGTTGAGGGACCCCCCCGAGTGCACAAAGTTTTGTGCACCGTGCCTCTAGTGTGTGTGTGTGTGTGTGTGTGTGTGTGTGTGTGTGTGTGTATATATTTGTTAATATATCTCAGGATAGTTTTCCATTGATTTTTAGAGAGAGTAGAAGGGAGTGAGGATGGGGAGAGAGAGAGGAAAAAAAACAAAACACGTTGATTTGAGACACAGTTTTTTAAACCCAAAACACTTTTTAATATTAAATACTAGAGGCCCGGTGCTCCCTGGGGGATTGGGCCTAAGCTGGCAGTCAGACATCCCCCTGGCAGCCCAGGAGCCCTCGGGGGATGTCCACTTGCCAGCGGGGAGCAGGCCTAAGCTGCAGTTGGACATCCTTAGCACTGCTGAAGGGGCAGGAGAGGCTCCCACCACCACCGCTGTACTTGCAACCGTCAGCCTGGCTTGTGGCTGAGCAGAGCTCCACTGTGGGAGCACACTCACCACCAGGGGGCAGTTCCTGCATTGAGAATCTGCCCCATGGTGGTCAGTGTGTGTCATAGTGACCAGTCATTCCCAGTCGTTCTGCTGTTAGGGTCAATTTGCATATTACCCTTTTATTATATGAGTGCCTGGCCAGCCTGGGTGAGGGGCTGATGGCTGTTTGCAGGCTGGTCACACCCCCTTCAGGGTGGGGGGGTCCTGCTGGGGTGCCTGGTCAGTCTGGGTGAGGGGCTGAGGGCCATTTTCAGGCTGGCCACGGCCCCCCAGCGGGGACCCTCACCCCATGAGTGTGTGGCCAGGCTGGGTGAGGGGCTAATGGCTGTTTGCAGGCTGGCCACGGCCCCCGCCCCCGAAGCTCCCAGTGGAGGCTGGCTGGAAGCAGGTATCTGGGATTTATTTGTCTTCTATAATTGAAACTTTGTTGCCATGAGCAGAGGCCTCAGCCGGCTCAGGGCTGGCGGAAAGCTTGGCTTCCTCCATCACCCGAGCAAACAAGCCTCCTGCTTGCTCCAGCTCTGTGGTTGCCGGCTGCCATCTTGGTTGGGTTAATTTGCATATAGTCGCTCTGATTGGCTGGTGGGCGTGGCTTAGGGCATAGCGAAGGTACAGTCAATTTGCATCTTTGTTTTTTATTAGTGTAGTTTGAAATAAAAGTAAACTGTACATAAATTTAGGAAAGATTAATAGGCCCCGGCCAGTGTGGATCAGTGGATAGAACATTGGGCCTGTGCACCGAAGGGTCATGCGTTTGATTTCCAGCCAAGTGCAGGTACCTGGGTTGCAGGTGTTATCCCTGGCCTGGTAGGGGAGTATGCTGAAGGCAACCAATCAGCATGTCTGAGAGACACACATTGATTGATTGCCTTCTGTGTCCTGACTAGGGCCAGGAACAGAACCTACAATCCAGGTTCTTACCCTTAACTTGGAATCGAACCTGTGACCCTTAGGTTCATGGGTCAATGTTCTAACCATTTAGCAACACCAGCCAGGGCAACAAACTCATATTTTCTGAGAATAAACTGATGGTTGCCAGAGGGGGGGATGTGTAAAAAAGGTACAAACTTCCAGGGACCTGGAACGATGATTTAAGGAGGAGACCAAGAAGTGTTTGAATGTGGTTTTAAGGAGTTTAAACTGGAAAGCAATGCTAACCTAAATTAAGCTTTACCCAGCAAAAGTGACACAATCAGACTTGGGTTTTAAAACGATTACCCTAGTGAACTAGGGAGCAGGCTTAGGGGAGTGAAACTGCACTCAGGGAAGTCTGGAAGCTGCTGTAATATACTAGTAGGCATGGACCAATGCGGGCCTGCATGAGAAAGATAACAATAGCAAGCACTTCTGCAGCGCTTACAGGGGCAGGCACTGTTCTAAGCATTTACTTATTGTTAGGTCTGATCACATAATTGAATCAATACCCCCTCCCCTGGGAACTGGCCTTTAGACCGCTTCACAACTGATTCCCTTTCTCTGAGACCACATTCCACTTGCTAAGACCATTATCCTTCCACTCCAGACCTTCCCAGGATCCAGATCTTCCCAGAGAATTCTTCACACAGGAGAGCCTGGCCGGAGTCCTTTAAAACTTCTGACTCCCTGTCCCTGGGTGCTGGCATCATTTGGGGCCCAGCCCATCTGGTATCCAGATGACCTAACAAATTTGTAATTCTTTACCCTTTGGGCCTTGTGTGTTCCTCCTTCAGTGACCCTAACATTTGGTGCCGAAACCCGAGAGGGTTCCATGGGAAAGGGGAGCCATTGCCATGGCTTCAGTCACCCTGCTAGGCAATGGCAGCTCATCCTGGACTTACCTCCAAATCCTACTGAGGGTGACACGATCGCAGGCCTCAGTTAGTCTCCCTCCCTTGTGGGCCCTCCCGAACCAGCCAAGGAGGGTGCCGGATCAGGAACCTCTCCTTTTTCATTGCTGACCCTCCATCCCACACAGGCCAATTTTCCACAGTCTCCAGTCTTCTGGTCTTCTGCCCACTCACTCTCACTGACTTCTCAAAAGTCCTCTCGTCTCGAAAGTCCTAGCGCTGGGCCAGAAGACTCCTTAGCCATTTGACTTTGGGTCCTTCTGGACTGGGGATGCCCAGTCTGGAGGGTCAACCCTCATTTTTCATGGTGATCTGTTTAGTGGTGGGGATGCCTGCCCTAAACAGTCCCATTTGGATTTGTGGCCTGTCACTCACCCTTCCTCTCTCGTGGACCACACTACACTCCCACTGCACACTCATGGGGGAGATCAGGCCCAAGCACCTCATTTTCTTTTGTGTCACTGTTTGGCCACAACATAAACTAGATACTACGTCTCAATGGCCTGAAAACGGCACTTTCAATTTTAACACATTGTGCAATTTATTTACTATTGTTTTTTTAAAATCCTCACCTGAGGACATTTTCCCATTGGTTTTCAGAGAGAGTACAAGGGAGAGAGACAGAGAAAGAAACATTGATGTGAGAGAGACACATTAATTGGTTGCTTTCACATACACCCCAGCCAGGGCTGGGGATCAAGCCTGCAACCTATGTACATGCCCTTGACTGCAATTTAACCTGGGACCCTTCAGTCCCCAGGCAGATGCTCTTTCTGCTAAGCCAAATCAGCTAGGGCCACATGGCACAATTTAGAGAATTGCTGTCACTGCAATGGAAAATGGTCAGAGATTGCTTACATCCAGGCCTTTTTCACCCTTCAGTCCCCACCCTCTCTCTGTCAGTCCTGCTCTACCCATGAGATTCT
The DNA here is from genome assembly GCF_963259705.1 of Myotis daubentonii. Classification (NCBI taxonomy): domain Eukaryota; kingdom Metazoa; phylum Chordata; class Mammalia; order Chiroptera; family Vespertilionidae; genus Myotis; species Myotis daubentonii. The sequence continues at coordinate 10,238,007 of NC_081848.1, read as the reverse complement.
TTTCCTTAACACAAAACATCATACCCCTAACATTTCTGATCTGAATCTACTTTTGATCCAGCAGACCACAGACCTTCACCCCCTTACACGTCCCCTCCCTTACCTGATGTAGATAATGAAAACCCAGACCCTCCCAACTAGCAACCACCTTCTCCCCAGGCTCCTGAGAGCCCAAATTCTGAGAACAAGAGCTCCAATACAGACTTTTCCTCACCTAACACTCAATCTCGGGCACCCAAAGACTGGCTTCCTGAACAGCCACTTCTATTCCCACTCTCATTCTACCCCTGAGGGAAGAAGCAGGAATTGAGGGTACTGTCTGGGAATACATCCCATTTTCCATGTCCAACCTTGCACAGATTGAGAGGCATCTTGGGTCTTTATCCATCAACCTGACCACCTTTCCCAAGGAATTTGAGTACCTGACCCAGTCCTATGACCTGATCTGGCACGATATCTATGACATCCTGTCCTCCTCTCTCACCCCAGAAGAGAAAGAACACATTGGGCTAGTAGCTCAGGACTATGCCCATGGCCTCCAAAGACAGGACAAGGTGGCCTCCATAGACAGGACAAGGTGGCCAACCCAGTTGATGCTGAAGAGGTACCCCAAATTCACCTGAGATGGGACTATCAGGATAATTCTCCAGGGCACCAGCTCTGTAGCCATATAATCACCTGTGTCATTGCCAGACTCAAAAAGGCTGCTCATACTAGTAAGGCAGTCAACTATGAAAAACAATAAAATCACTCAGGGCCCCAACAAAAACCCAGCTCTCTTCCTCTCCCGCCTCACAGAGGCCTTTAGAAGTTTACCACCTTAGACCCCACCTTAAGAGAGGGAACCCTTCTTCTGAACATCCATTGTCTATCCCAATCAGCCCCGGACATATGCCATAAACTTTGAAAAACAGACACAGGTCTGCAACCCCCCCTCAAAAGGCCTGGTTAACCTAGCCTTTATGTCTTTAATAATAGAGATGAGGAGACCCAAATCAAAGACAAAAGCGAGGTCAGGCTAAAGCTGAGGCCCAGAAGGAGGCCTTTCAGCTTATAGCCACTGCTCTCATGAACCCCAAACGAAGTGCCGGTCCTCCTAGGGTAAGTCAGGGGCTAAACCTCCTTCGGGACGATGCTTCAAATGCAACAAGGAAGGACACTGAGCCAAGACATGCCCAAACCTGAGACCCCCACCTAGTCCCTGCCCAAGGTGCGGAAGGGAAGGCCACTGGAAATCAGACTAGCCTGGCCCCTCCAGGTCGGAATTCAGCCAGTCCAGCAAGGCCACCCTCTGGATCCGGTTTGGAGCTCCCAGACCTCCGGGGACTGGCCACTGTAGACTGAAGCTGGCCAGTCCCTGATAAGGCCCCACAGACATACATCATCAGGACAAAGCCTCAGGTAGTGGTTATGCTGGCAGGTAAGCCAACCTCTTTTTCTTTTTAAAAATAACTCTTTATTGTTGAAAGTATTATGTCCCTTTATCTCCCAATTCCCCTCTCCATCCGCCCCCACCACCTGCCCCAGGCCTTCACCACCCTATTGTCTGTGTCCATGGGTTATGCATATGTGCATACAAGATCTTTGGTTGATCACCTTCCACCCACTCACCTTCCCCCACCTTCCTTCCCAGATTCTGCACTCTGTTCCATGCTGCTGTGTCCCTGGATTCACTCAGTTCATCAGTTTATTTTGTTACTTAGATTCCACATATGAGTGAGATCATGTGATAATTGTCTTTCTGTGACTGAATTATTTCACTTAGCATAATACTATCCAGGTCCCTCCATGCTGTCTCACAGGGTAAGAGATTCTTCTTTTTTACTGCTGCATAGTCTTCCATGGTGTAAATGTACCACAGCTTTTTTATCCACTTGTCTACTGATGGGCACCTGGGCTGTTCCCAAATCTTAGCTATTGTAAATTGTGATTCTATGAACATAGGAGTGCATACATTCTTTCTGATTGGTGTTTCAGGTTTCTTAGTATATAGCCCTAGAAGTGGGATCACTGGGTCAAATGGCATTTCCATATTTAATTTTTTGAGGAAACTCCATAATGTTTTCATTAATGGCTGCACCAGTCTGCAATCCCATCAGCAGTGTACAGGGGTTCTCTTTTCTCCACACATGTCAGACACAGTAAAGAAAATATCAAGTACTGAGCTACTTCATAAATTACATTAATTCATATCAGAAAATATTGAACTTGTCACATTCAAATTTAACAAAACATTAAATTTTTATCGTAAAATAAATGCGACAGCACTGGATTCAGTTTTTGGTAAAACTCATTAGAAAGTGAAATGTCAGAAACTAATTTACTGATATTGTCTTAGTTAAAGTCAGCCTAATCTCATTTGAGTTTCCCCAAAGACCCTGAAATATTTCCAAAGACACTATCTATGATATAATTGAAATGTGCTTTGCAAAACACATTTTTTATCTTTTGAAAGAAATTTAACAAATTCATTTTCATGCAAATTATAAAAATGTTTAAAAAATAATATTTCACACATATGTAATACCCTTTGTAATACTTTAAGCAATAAAAAAAAGAAAACATCAAAAAAATAATATTTCAGAGGCTGCATTTCTTACTTCAAAGTGTAATGTACAATACATAATTTAATAAATTTATAATGATATTGTCTACATCTTACATAAACACATTTTAATTAAGAAATAAGTCAATTGATCCTATCGCTATGCAAAATATGTAAGTACTTAACAGATCTTAAAGGGTCAAGGGAAGAGGAAGAAATGTTATAAGGAATTAAACATCAATGACCTCTCTCTAAAATATACTTTGGCTTAATCAAGAAAAGTATTTCTTATAACAAAGCCCATTTAGTTTTTTGGTATCTTTCAATATGATTTAATGTAAGACACATTGTATTACAATCATAGAAAATAATTTAAAGTTAAATTATTCATTTTTTCAAATGCTGTGTTAAAGGTCACCCAGAATGATTGACAGTAGAAGTGAAACAAACAAAAAAAGGGTTTGCCAATTACCTTTTATATTCTTCATTAATATCTTACAGAACCCTCTCGAACTACTCTATTCCATGCCCTAACCACCTGTTGAGATGAACAGAGTAACCTATATGATGTTCCTACATCTATAAAATCATTTTGCACAATACTACCAGATGAATACTCTAAGAGCTATTCTTTACACAATAAAATTCCCCGATGTAACAATAACAAAAACAGCTAACAGTTGTAGGGTGCTGGCCATCTGCCAGCACCTTACTCACAATTTAATTTAATTCTCACAACTGTCCCATGAGGTGGGTACCTTTACTATTCTAATTTACAAATGAAAAAAGTAAAGTTAGAGAGGTTTAAGGGACCTGCACAAAGTCACACAGCTACTAAGTGATAGAACAGGATTCAAACAGCAGACCTATTTTTGAGGCCACATTCATAGTCATTTTGCTACATTATTTCTACATAAAAACATTCTTATTGCCTACAGCATTTAATTCACTCTTTTCTTTGGCATTAAAGACCTCAAAATCTAATTTAACTTGAATTTTACTATACTTCACTATATATCATATTCTTATAGTTATTCTCCTAAATTATTCCATACCAAATAATTTACCCTTATAAAGCATTAGTTCATTTTAAAGAAACAGACTCTCGTGAGTATTTTCCTTTGGTATAAATTTAAGTAATTTACATTTATTATGGTAACAGACCTGCCTTGGTTCAAATCCTGACTCTGCAACCATTCTTTGTGTGAGTCTGGCCATGTTGTTTAACACCCTTCTGCTTCAGGTTTCTCACAATAAAATTGGGATAATAGTAATACCATCTAGTAGTTTTATTGTGGTGATTAAATTAGTAAAGTTCCTCAAAATCTCAGAATGCTTTCCCACTGGTTTCTTCAGTATATCAAAGAGCTTTCATGACTGATATTATGCCTACTTTCAAATTAAAAACAGATTAGTCATAATTTGTAGTATAATACAGTACAACAATAGTTTGATAATCACAGTTGATTAATAGCAATAGTAATCTACAGACAAAGGAAAGACTAATAATGCAAAGCTGATTTTATTTCAAGGTAAAGGAAAAGGAACATAAGGTTGTTAGAGCAGGTCTTTTTGTATATATGGAAAATAATTGGGTATTGTGAGGGACTGACAGTTTCTATACCTCAAAATTCATATGCTGAAGTCCCAATCCCTGATATGCTATTTGGAAATGAGGTTTTTCAAAGGTAATTAGGTCATAGGGTGGAACTCTCCTGATGGGATTAGTGTGTTCACAAGAAGAGGCAGCAGAGAGCTTGTTCCTCTTTCCCTTCTGCTCTGTGAGGGCACAGCAAGAAGACGGCCATCAGCAAACCAGGAAGTGGGCCACACCAGGCACTAGATGTGCTGGCAGCTTGATCTTGGATTTCCCAGCCTCCAGAACTATGAGCAATAAACTTCTGTTGTTTGAGCCACCCAATCTATGGTTATGGCAGTCCAAACCAAGAAAGAAAACTTTTTCATATTGATGAGAAAGTATAGGACGTTCTACAAAGGCTATCTTTTGTATTTAAACAGAGAAGGTCTCCCAGGAGGACTATCAGAGGTTTCTCTATATTGAAGTAAACAGCAGGAGAAAACACACAACCGTTTTCTTTCTAGATTCCTATAGAGCCCTAGTGAAATCTTCTCTAGATGCCAAATTCTGTGAAGTTTATATTCTCCAAACAGCTAAAGTCGATCTACTACAAAGATTTTGCTTCTATCCAACAAATCTGAAACAAGTGGATTTTACATTTAAAATGGCCCAATTATTCAGCAAGAGACATGGTGATTTCTTTTTTTTCTGCTAAAAGTAGCCCGATTTCCTACTGGGTAACCATCCTTCTCTTTCTTGCAGTATATGTTACAGATGAAGCTGAATCCATCCTCAGCTCCTGGGAGAGGCATTTGGCTGAAGCCCTAGCCAATGGGACCTGTGCACACTCCGCCCCCAGAATCAGTATGGGACTAGACATAAAACATGAGGCATGCAGTTTGGATCAAAGCCAACATTTTTGTTTGAGTTATGAGGAAACAGATGTTCCTTATGTTCACATGGAGCTCAGAAGACATAAGACTCAGGCTGCTAGAATCCATCCTGTATAGAGGACCAGCCCCAAAGTGAAATCGCACACGCGTGCTCACCCCCCCCCCCCCACACACACACACAATGACTGGATAGGTAGATATACCAGTATAATACAAGCTGAGATCCTAATGACAATTTTAAGTTCCTTCATTAAGATGACTTAATGACAGTTACCTTGGATTCTTCAGTTACATGAGCCAATTAATGCCAACATGGCTTAAGCTAGTTTAACTTGGGTATGCTGTTTCTATTAACTATGAGACATCTGACAAATATGCACATAATAGAAAGGTGATTTATAAAATAATGAAGTAAAAACACATACTTAGTACTGGCTTACCTTTTGGTTTAATAAAGCACTTGCCAATTTCTGTACTTCTGAACTCAGTAAGGTTGTTCCTCTGATGACTTTGCTGAGAGCAGCAAGAGACTGGTGAACACTTTGCACTAAGCGAATGGCATTAAACTGTTCGAGAACGATGAATGATAATATTGGAGATCCTTGTCGATCATTAGGAGGAGACACTTTCTGATGAATCAGGTTTGAATTCTAAAAGAATAACAGATTTATTGAAAAGTAACATAAATCATTGATATATTAAAATATGTAAAACATTATTAAAACCTTTTGTTCTTCTAACCTGTTTTGAAATACTAGTACTCTTATTTTATGAATGGCCACATTTATGAAATCTGTAAATACACAGAAAGGGAATTCTGAAGTTCACCAATGTTTGAGTGGTAAGGGAGTGGGAACTGAGAATAGGGGGTGGGAATTTAGAAAGAAGAACTATATTGAGAAGCAGTAGTCAATACAGTAGAAAAAGTGAAAATAATGGCATCCTATGAGCCAACGAAAAGAGAGCAAAATAGTTACACTCCCACTCCACTAGTATAAAGAGAGCAGAATAATGGCTTTAAAATAAAATGTAAATGGACATTTAATTTGAAAATTATCAGTATAATGGGTGGGCAAAAGTAGGCTTACAGTTGTGAGTATGCAAACAGTTGATTTTAGTATTATTATATTATTTATATTACAACTGTAAGCCTACTTTTGCCCTACCCTGTATATATTGGAAAACCACACTAAAGATCTTGTACTCAAGATATATATATATATATATATATATATATATATATAGATAGATAGATAGATAGATATAGATATAGATATATAGATATATAGATAGATAGATAGATATAGATGTATAGATAGATAGATATAGATATGGATATGTATTTACTGTTATATCTACACATTAACAGAAGCTCTGATACATGGAATGCCTGGGCCTCTCAAATAAAAAACAAAACTCAAAGAATCCAATGAGACCTGTGCACATCCTGCCCCAGAATCAGTTATTAACAAACAGTGGTTACGAGGGGAAATAATTACCTTCTTTCAGTTTTCTAAAACTGTCAAAGAACTGACAAGAGATAAAATTGGGAAGTCCTGTTCTCTCACTTGCTATCCATTACCCTAATTTTCCCTACAGACTGCTTACAATCCTAGTTTAAGGATCCCTTCTCTTTTTTCTAATAGTTGTCACATTCATATTTTCTATGAGAGCACTGTATCTTTTTATTTATTTTTTTAACAATTCAAATGTGTGTGTTTTTAAATATATTTTATTGATTTTTTTTTTTAAAGAGAGGAAGAGAGAAGGACAGAGAGTTAGAAACATCTATGAGAGAGAAACATCGATAGTTGCCTCTTGCACACCCCCTACTGGGGATGTGCCCGCAACCAAGGTACATGCCCTTGACAGGAATCGAAGCTGGGACCTTTCAGTCCACAGGCCAACACTCTATCCACTGAGTCAAACCAGTTAGGGCCAGCACTGTATCTTTTTAGCATGATAAATAATTTAATAATACTGTATGATGATCTATTATGGCCACTACCATTAAATAAATCATCATTAAATAAACTTTATTGGTATAAGATCATTTGTAAAGGCAGAGTTTTAGGCTATGAGCTCAAATTTAGGCATTTTTATTTCTATTATTGCTATATTTAAAAAATAAATGCTGCTAAAATAATTTTTGAGACACAGAAATATACATAAATGTACACATTAAAGTAAATGGCAATAAACTTAAAACTGAATTTAAAAGAAAATAAAAGTATATTATCAAAATTAATTAGATTACCCTTTAGGTCAAAATTGAATTATCTATTTGAGTCAGAGCATGCAATAAATAATACTTAACACATCTCCAAACTAAATCAACTAAGTAATAAAAATGACATAAAATTTGTCCATAATCCCTGATATTAAAACAACATCTCTGGAAGTGAATATGTGGTGTTTAAATATTTATTAATCTTGGGCTAAGCAAGATTAGCAAATAATAATTTAGTTTATCTAAAATATTTTGTGCATTTTTATCCATTATATTAGGCTGATGTGACTAATTTGCACTGTCTGCACTGTTATTTTATAGAACAAGAACACCCAAACTTAAATGATTTACGCAAGATTCTATTTATCTGCAATCCAAAAAAGTACTAAACTTTCTAAGAAGTTTATTTAGGAGAGTAATGATCAACATAAATTGATGAATGAAAATAGACCCAGAAACATAAAAACATAGACTGTCAAACCTCAGAGGCAAGGCAGGGGAGGCTAGAGGGGGGAGGGAAGAGATCAACTGATGAACTCATATGCATATGCATAACCCATAGACACAGACAGTAGGGTGGTGAAGGCTTGGGGGGGAGGGAGATGGGAGAAGGCAATGGGGGGAAAAAGGGACATATGTAATACTTTCAACAATATTTATTAAAAAAATTAAAAACTAGAGAATACTTAAAATTCAAATAAGAGTTCAATTAAGCCCTAATGGTCTAGGATGTGTAGTAAGTGTCAAATAGAAGCTGGATTTCAAAGACTTAAGAAAAAAGGGAGTAAAATATCAAATTAATATTTTATATTAATTACATGCCGAAATGCTAATATTCAGGACATATCAGGTTAAATAAAATGTATTGAAATCAACTCAACTCTTCCTTTGAACTAATTTCAATGCAGCAGCTATTAGAACACTGAAGATGACATATGGGGCTCCCATTTGCATTTCCCATCGTATTTCTACTGCACAGTGGTCTGGAGACTATCACGTAAAGGGCTGTAAGTTCAGCAATAACAAATGAACAGAGGAAAAACACCATTCAGTTGAGTCTCAAAAAGTGAATGACATATGAAAGATGACAAAAAAATGTAAAGAAAAAATGAAAAATTAGGCAAGCTGTAGTATAACCTGCGATAAATTTATAAATGGGAAAAATATAACACAGAAGACAGCAAAATATATTACAATATTTTAAAAACATAATCCACTTCCTAAAGACCTTTACAAAATTTTAATAAAAAGTAATGTAAAATAACCCTAAATATTAAAATAAATGTAGGTATTTTACATATTCTAAAAGGATGAAGTATAGAGAAGATTCATAGCGTAGTAACATGTTAGTGTTACATAATTTTAAGACAAAATATCAAAGTAAATATTATTTATAATTCAAATATAGCTAAAAGCACCACGAGTAAATTATAACATCTAAACTGCATGATTTTTGGTGGAACTACTGAGGCGGAATAGTCATATCTTTAGTCAATTGACTATTTTAAGAAAAGCTTTTTTTTTAATGAGTAAATACAATCGACTGAATCATGTACTTTTTTAAAATATATTTTTATTGATGTCAGAGAGGAAGGGAGAGGGAGAGAGAGATAGAAACATCAATGATGAGAATCACTGATCGGCTGCCTCCTGCACTCCCCCTAATGGGGATCGAGCCCGCAACCCAGGCATGTGCTGGAATTGAGTCCAGGACCCTTCAGTCCGAAGGCCAGTGCTCTATCCACTGAGCTAAAATAGCTAGGGCTGAAGCATGTACTTTTGAAGGATGGCTTTAACATTTTAAAGTTCATCTTGCCATTAAAAAGCTAAGAATATTCAGAGAAAATCTTATCTATGAAGCTGCTGGAGGAAAAGGTTATAGGATATTTTAAAACTTAACTTTTATGCAAAGAATATCTTTTAGATAAAAAAAACAGTCTAATTTGGTATAATTTAGGTGTGAATCCAGAATTTCTGTGTTTTTACTGAAATAGTTTTCTAAGTGGGATGTTATTTTAGATAAGTAAAATGGGTGACACACGGAAGTAGTTATATTTATATATATAATTAGCTCTTTTAGAAAACGGTTCTCAGAAAGAATTTTTTTCATGAAAGGAAATTCAAGCAACAATGAGATGAGGGGTTAGCAAGTTTTTCAGTAAAGTTGCAGACAGTAAATATGTCAGGCTTTGTGTGCCATAAGGTCTCCGGCATAACTACTCAACTCTGCTGCTATAGTGCAATCTCTTTCCTAATAAGTCTCTGGAGTGGAAACAGCCTTTCCTAATTCTAAGTCCATAAAGTTCAGGTGGAATTGACTCAACTAAATTCCAGAAATTAGTGTGCAACTTAAAGCACTTCATTTTCCTGACCACAGAGACTGACTCAAGGAAGGGTACGTGGCCAAACAAAATGCAATAGAATTTTGCAGTCATTTTGATAATAAAGACAGGATCTCTATGAAAAATAGTGCCAACAGATAGAAGAGCAGGGCATATGTGTGTATACATATATGTATACATATGTGCACAAGTATGTATATACACACATGTAGTATATATATCAGTTTCAGTAAAGCAGCTCTTTCAGAATATTTATAATAATTATATGTATTACACATATAATATATATGTAACTCGGTCTTGATTAATTTAAGTTTAACTGACTCTTGTCCCAAGTATTCATAATCAGAATAGTAAAAATTTTGACATATTTGCATTAAATTATGTCTATCCAGAAGTGGATTTCTGACACAACTGTGGAAAAAAAGAGGGTAGGAAAGGGAATTAAAAAAGTAAAGAAAATACTACGAGTTTGGTGAGTTCAGAGTTGAAAAATCTACATAGAATTTCTGGAAGCCCATTCCCCAGGACTGGCTGCTTTATTGTTTTGTTTTATTGTCCGAAAACCAGTTATTAGCAAACAAACAGAACTTTGATCTAAACCTGGTAACAACTATTCCTTTTCATACCAAATTATCAGGTGGATCAAAGGAAACCAAAGCATCATGTTTTAATACTCGTTTTGTTTAGTTTAGTTCCAATTAAAGGTATTGTATTTAAAGCAGAGGTCAACCAGGACAAGTGTGTGCTAATTACCCAATAAACTGTTTAAATCAGAAAATTTGAAGACCTAAAATAGAAGGCAAAATAGCTGGTGACTAGTAGACAAAGGAAAGCCAAGGCTGTGAAAGACTGAGGAGGGGAGTATGCTGAGTTGATGTAGGGAAAATGATATTGGAAGCTATTATTACATCTTTCTAAAAGAAAAACCGAGAGCCCTAACGAGTTTGGCTCAGTGGATAGAGCGTCAGCCTGCGGACTAAAGGATCCCAGGTTTGATTCTGGTCAAGGGTATGTACCTTGGTTGCGGGCACATCCCCAGTAGGGGGTGTGGAGGGGGCAGCTAATAGATGTATCTCTCTCATTGATGTTTCTAACTCTCTATCCCTCTCCCTTCCTCCATGTAAAAAATCAATAAAGTATATTAAAAAAAAGAAAAAAAAGAAAAACCGAAAGAAGTTAGCAAGTGAATAAAAAGAAGCTTTTAAAATGTATATTATTGGTTATTGTTATATGCCTTGAGAATTTCATAGCTTTTATTTAATATACTGTAATATTGATTAACACCAAACCCAGTAGTTACCCATAGAGAGAGAGGTATACGACTCACAGACATCACTGTCAAGAGGACTTTAAGCTTTGTCTGTATCCCATTTCTTTGAGAGAAAGTCATTATTCATTATAACTTGGGTATGTGAAACAAAATGGCAATTTTTTTTGAAAACTAGACTATATTAAAATGGCATATTACTAAGACTACATTTATTTCTAGATAAGTATATTTAACAGGCTATCTGCTCCGAAAGGTGGCCAGAGGAATGCTGCTGCTGTTCTGTGAGGCTACCATAAAAGAGGTAATTTAGTAAAAGACTACATTACAACACAATCTCATATTAAAAGATCTAATGCTGTCCGTAATATTTACAATGCTTAATTTTGTTATGTGAATTTCACCTCATTTAAAATAAAAGTCATGAGTAAAATAATGAATGTAGAGGTTGACAAACAGAAAAAATATAAAAACAAATTCATCATACAGCACTGGAGATTGCTAGGATGCCAATTCATTACTCTAGAAATTGATTTTTAAAATTAAGCATTTATCCTGACTTTCAGCTATGAATTTTACTTCATGGTAAATTCATAGTCCTAGTGAAGGTAGGATAGCTCTTCTAAATAAAACGTGAGCAAATAATTTCAGAAGAAATTAGAGAATTAGAAGTTTTGACACCTTACTTTAAAAAAATCAATTAAAACTATCAGGTAGAAGATTGATAAGGAAATTTATATTGAGGCGAATGTCACCATTAGAAATCACTGATCAATTAGCATCATGCTAAGTGAGATGAACAGTCATATGTGCCTCTTCTTTAAATATATTTTTATTGATTTCAGAGAGGAAGAGAGAGGGAGAAATAGAAACATCATTGATCTGCTGCCCCCTGGATGCCCCTTACTGGGAATCAAACCCACAACCCAGGTATGTGCCCTTGACCGGAACTGAATCTGGGACCCTTCAGTCCGCAGGCTAATGCTCTATCTACTGAGCTAGGACATATGTGCCTCCGTGATATGATATATTATAAAGAATTCAGCTTCACCTATGAAGTACTCATGTAACAATCTTAACATACTCAGCCTTCAAAGTTAATTTCAAACCTGTAGCTATTTGAGAGGCAGGAGAGCAAGTAACACAACAGCCAATGAAGCAATTCAGCTAAAATCAGAATATCTGGCATTACAGCAAAGACATATGACATGATTTCTTCAACTAGCCAGCATGTGATTTAAAATCCATGATATAAGGAAGGGAAGGGAATTCTAGATTTAGAGAGATATAACATTCATACACAGTATGTAGCAGTTGTTTGGATCTGAGTTCAACTGAACTATTAAAATATAGTTGGAGACAGAACATTTGTACATGGACTTGTATTAAATTAAGGAATTATTATTTCTTTGGTAAAGTGTGTTAATAACATAGTAGTTATAGAAGATGGAAATTCTTTATTAGAATGCATACTGAAGTATCTAGGAGTGAAAGGACACGGTATATGTAATTTGCTTTGAAATGCAATGAAAATTAAAGCTGTGCTGAGTATTATCCTTTCCACCTCGTTTTCCCTGGGTCTTCTCTACTTAGCTCTGTGACCAGAGGCTGAGCTTGTTGTTTTGTAATAAAGGACCCTTCTCCTCTAGATTCCTTTAGTTCAGCCAGAGGCAAGGGGGCATTTATTATTCTGAGCCATTTGCTTCTGGGCTCCCTCCCTGCTGGGCTACAGGATGGCACTGTCCCTCTGCTACTCCACAACCTCAACTGCAGCAGCCCTTGTCAGGCAGCCTCTCCAACAGAGACAGTCACAGCTCTTGTTTGATTAACTGCCCTTCCTGCCAGCTCAGGCGCAGAAGTCTTAGATGTTCACTGCTACTGCTAATCCTAAAATGCTTTACTGTCCCTTGTTAACTTCCTTCACCCTGTCCATTCCTGTGTAAACTGTCCCTGCATTAAACCCTCTCCCATGACAAACACCAAAATATTAAAGAAGATAGTCACAATGAAATTTTTAGTAACTTGGCAATACTAAAAACATACATATACAAATGTGTGGGATATAGTTAAAAATGTTAATATGGCTTTCAGTGCTTACAGGAAAAAGAGGGGGTGGGGGAATTACTGAATCAAACAAATCAAGAGACAGAACATTACAAAAAGAAAAAAAGAATAAAAACCAAAGGAAGTACAAATGAAAAGGCACACCCTATTTCTGGAGAAGAGATAATATGCCTCAGCTCCAATCAACCCAGCTTTCTATCCTTTTTGTGCGTCTAGTTCTCCTTTTCCTGCTGATGTCCTGTGGGTTCCGCCAAATAGGATGTCTAGAGAACAGAAAGCAGGGGCAGGAACAAAGGAGCTATGTCCTTCTGTGGGAACCCTGTTCAGAGTACGCCGGATGTTCAAGGCCAAGTTGCCAAGGCCAACTTACCATAAGCAGGTCCAAAAGCAAGGACACGGCGATTGTATTGTACGCACTGTGCAGGTGTGCCTGTCTGTAGCCCAAGTGTTGATGTCACTATGTTGGCAAGAAGCCTCTTTTGTCTAAGTTGGTATAAAGTGTGTTACTGGCCAGCCAGTGCATGGCTACTTGGTTGGGCTACTTCGTGTAGCCCCTATGTTGGAGGCTGCTGACTTTATATAGGGCTGTGTGTGTGTAATGGCTCCTATGTTTGCTGTAACTACTCTGTGTGGCTGCCTGCTTTATGGACTGCTTTGTATGACGGCTCCTTGTTAGCAATGGCTACTTGGGCTACAATGAAGACTCTCGACTTCTTATACCTTCTCCGTCTCATACCCAGTGTCCAGGAGGTCCAGTTCCTGGCAGAGAAGGACCTGTTGGCATAGTCAAGCAGGATCAAGGAGTAAGTACTCCCACAATTGGCGCAGTGAGCAGGGCATCTTCCCAGCTACAGCTTAACCCAGGGGTGGGCAAACTTTTTGACTCGAGGGCCACAATGGGTTCTTAAACTGGACCGGAGGGCCGGAACAAAAGCATGTATGGAGTGTTTGTGTGAACTAATATAAATTCAAAGTAAACATCATTACATAAAAGGGTATGGTCTTTTTTTTAATAGTTTTATTCATTTCAAACGGGCCGTAGTTTGCCCACGGGTGGCTTAACCCCTGGCAGCAGTTGGTTCCATCTCTTAATAAATCTAGCACCTCTATCATAGTGCCTAGCATACAGCAGGGGGCACATCAATAGATATTTGATGAATGAATGAGTAAATGAAAAAATAAAAGAATGCTGACTCCTTTTTTACCCAAGGGAAAGCTAAGAAAAAGTAAGTGATTCAGCTAAGATCCTTTATTTATTTAATGGGAAGTTCTTAGAACCTAGATGACTATTATATACTTTTCATAAAAAATTTCTTTTCAGCCCTAACAGGTTTGGCTCAGTGGATGGAGCGTCGGCCTGCAGACTGAAAGGTCCCGGGTTCGATTCCAGTCAAGGGCATGTACCTTGGTTGCAGGCACATCCTCAGTGGGGAGTGTGCAGGAGGCAGCTGATCTATGTTTCTCTCTCATCAATGTTTCTAACTCTCTATCCCTCTCCCTTCCTCTCTGTAAAAAAATCAATAAAATATATTAAAAAATTTCTTTTCATTGCTTAAGTGTAATTATTCTTTTAAGTTTACCTAATAATTAATCATAACCTGATAATGATTTAAAAAAACAGGAATGTGGCATTAAGTTGTTTCACTTGAAACATTTACAGGCATAAATTTCAATACTCTCCAAAGTAAGAGAATTCCTATATATAATTACCATATATTAACTTGCCTAGCTTAAAATATAACTCTTATGGAAGTTATTATGCAAGTTATAAATTAGTACTATAGAAACATGGAGAGAAAAGTGAGTAACAGCTGAAAAGGCTTCTATAAGATGCTGGCACTTTATTTGGCCAATATTAGTTTAGCAGATGTAGGAAATTCCAGAAGGAAATAGCATCTGGAAGTCCTCACAGACAGAAACCACAGTGGTCTGTTTATATGACACTGAGATCTGCCTCACTATGGAAAAGGCTTAGAAATAGGTTCTATATGGATCCATGCTGTGAGAAAAAAATACTTTCCTCAGGAAAATCAATGTGATAATGATATTAAATATTATTTGGAGGAAGTATACAGGGTGTCCCCAAATATACAGGGTGTCCCCCAAAATGTACACACTTTGAATGATTATAAAGTCAGTGTTTATGAACATACAGTTCATTTTTAAAATTTAAAAGAATCTACAGAAATGAATAATTGTTTTTGTCAATGCCAGTTTTCAGGTAGATGACCAGGCACTGCTGATAACTTGAAGCAATGGAATCACAAACATCAAGAATCATTGTTCAGTATTTGTGTGCCCTCAATTCATGGACTGTTGCCAGTTTTATACTGTAAACTTTATCTTTTATATATCCCCATAAAAAAGGGTAGTAGCACTTTAGGATAAATTTTCTTTGTTCAAAGCTTAATCTGGCTTCATCCGTTATTTCAAATCAGTTAAACCTGAAAAGGAGTGAAAATTAAGTGAATTATCAGCTGTTAAACTGTGTATACATGTTTCGGGGACACCCTATATGTTAGAAGGAAAGTCAAATTCAGAATTTTCTTCAATAATCCACATGAGAAAGAATTAAAACCTAAATATGACAATAGCTTCAGGAAAGAGAAGATAGATAATAGACAAAATATTATAATGATGAAATGTAACACACTTGATAGATTAATTTGGCTATTATAAATTTAATATAATAACTTTGAAAAGAATCAATATTTACCATGCAAATGAGTCTCCCACTTCAGAATTCTGTCTGACAAGAAGACACTGAACCCAGAAAAAGGCACAAGAAGAATGGGAAACGCCTGGGAGACACAGGTGCTTGGGGACTTATTGAGTGGGAGGATATAATAACCTACCGCTGAAGAGGATTGAGTGACATGGTTGCAAAGAGTTTTTCGGTGAAAAACTATTCTTTTCACATTACCTTGATTGGATCACTGTCCATCATATTACCACCTCAGAGCTATAAAAAGCAATATCAAGCACCAGCCATAGACAGCAGTGTCCTTGATGTTACACTGCACGCACCCAGCGCCCATGGGGCCCAGGCTAAAACAGGTGGAAGTGGATAGGTTAGATTTTGAGATTGTAATTTCTCAGAGAATCAAAACTGAATACATGCAAAAAAAAAAAATATCCACATATATACTATGGTGAAAATTAAGGAGATCAGAGATAGAATATTCTAGAACAAAAATCAATTAAAAGGGAATCAGATCAACAGAAAATTCTTCAATAAAAAGACAACTGAGTAATGTTTTCTAAGAGTTCAAAGAAAAGAATTAGGAAGCTAAAAATGGATCTGTAGCCATACTCCCACTCTATCAGTTAAATGTGAATATGAAATAAAGATATCCTCAGATGTAAAAACCCTTAGAAATGTTACTACAGGAAGAACAACATTTTAAAATAATGTTTTGGAAATCAGGGGTTACTCCCTCTGAGCCAGATACCACTGAATCTTTTCATTTCGATGAGAAGCAAATTTTGGAACACTGAGAAAACTGTTAATGGATTCACATGCTGTTTATTTCTTCATTAAAAGCAATGCTTACATTATATTCAGTCCTCTGCTTAAAAGTAAAACTCTGAAGTATGTAAGCCAGTGGTTCTCAACCTGTGGGTCGCGACCCCTTTGGTGGTCGAACAACCCTTTCACAGAGGTCACCTAAGACCATCCTGCATATCAGATATTTACATTACGATTCATAACAGTAGCAACATGACAGTTATGAAGTAGCAACGAAAATAATTTTATGGTTGGGTCACAACATGAGGAACTGTATTTAAAGGGCCAGAAGGTTGAGAACCACTGGTAGCCATCACAGCGGCCTGAGAATCTCTCTCTACTTAGTCTCCCAAGGACTTGACTTCATTAGCTCACTGAGTAAGTAAAAATTGTTCTCTTTAAACAACAGGAAAGCCCTTTCTTAATTAGAGAAAGATGAAGAAGCCAGTCCCAGAGGGAAAAACGTAAAGCAGGGAACTTCATACATATTATTCATTCTCACCAGGAAAATTTAAAAAGTAAAATGACTTCTGGCATACCTTACATTAAGGAATGATGCTCATAAATCTGTCAATATATGTATTCTTTGTTTGTATAAAATGAAGGGATTTGGTGAGGAGCAGGTTGAGGTGGGGTTGGAGACAAAGAATGCTTAGGATTACTGAAATTGACCATTATAAATATGTGAGTCATAAAAATTAAAAGACAAAGAAGTTTGTGTTAAGTTTTCATGAAGTTAGAACTTTCTGAACTACATGTGCCTATCTCTGTAAGAAAAGAACAGGGAACAATCACCCCATCCTATGAAAATATAAAAGTAAGCTCACATGTTATTGAAGCAACTGTTCTCCCAAGATATGAAGAAGAAAAAATTCATTATTTGTACTTTGTATATTGGTGTTAAATGCTGTGTGTAAGAATGTAAAATAATTAGTTTTATTTTTATATTTTATACTTTTAAAACTGGAATTATATAACATTACTTTTTCCTCTAATATCAGTGAGTATAATCAAAAGAATAAAAATCATGTACTTATTCAGTAAAAATATTATTAAAATTCAGTTAATATTATATGTTAGTCTAATCTCTGTTATACTTTACTGAAGATAACACAATAAATCTCTAGATTTAGAAGTTTTAGAGATAGTATAAAAAAACAGTATAACAACTATAATAAAGTTAACATTTATTAACTATTAAGTATCAGGCACTATCATAATAATGTATTTAATGCTAATGACAATGTTAAAAGGTAGTAGTTTTCAACCCTAGCCAGTTTTCTCGGGGGTCAGAGTGTCAGCCCAAAGTCTGAGGGGTCTCGGGTTCGATTCTGGTCAAGGGCACTTACCTCAGTGGCAGGCTCAATCCCTGCCCCAGGTGGGGTGAGTCTGGGAGGCAACGAATCAATGTGTCTCACATCGATGTTTCTTTCTCTCTCTCTCTCCCTTCCACTCTCTCTACAAAAATCAAAGGAAAAAATATCTTTGGGTGAGAATTAAGAACAATAAAAAGCAGTAGTATTCATAAGCCACAGATTTTGCTATTAGGTTTTATACTTTTATAGTCATAATAAAAAATTAAAAAATAATTTACTAGTTAGTGAAATGACACTTTTCATTCAACATTTTTCCTTTGACAAAGGCAACAACAACAAAAAAAAACTAAACAAAAAAAATTGTATCCATCTTATAAATACTTAAGTGACCTGATAAAAAATGTGATTAGATTTCCTAGATTTCTAACTTTCAAAGATGATTTTAAAAAGGACTTTTCAGAATGATGGAGAAAAAAAGTGGTTTAAGATTTCCTTTTAGAATCCGTTGATTTAGTGGATAAATAATAGAATTAATGAGTATTCTAACAATAAGGTGTAGGAATCATGAAACTCTAAAAATCTCGTGTGTGAAGCAGTGTGCACACATCCACATTCAGACACATACAAGTGTATATGGAATAGTGTACATTTAAAACACAAAACAAAACCACTAAAAGTAACAACATTTACCAGAACTCACATTTAATCATTCATAAAAATACTCATCATCATTATGCTAGAAAAGTAATTAATTTAAAACAATCTGATTAGTACTTGATTGAAATCCCTTTGCAAGTACAATCTGCTTATGATTCTAAGTGACATCTTTCTAAAGACCTGTTCTTTTATCTAATTAGCACAGACTTCTTAGGTAATTATATCTTTAAGATAAATACTAGAAAGCATACGCTTTTCTTCTAGACTCTGTATAGTTATCATAGGGATATCAGATTTCCAAAATATAAAAACCTTAAAGCAATTTCAACCTAATATTATTTTTTAAATCTGCCTAATAACAGCTAATATTTATTGAGCACTTAACACAGGCTAGGCACCTTCTAAATACTCAGTATTGACCAATCTACTAATTATAGCAGTCTATTACCCCATTTTACCGAGCAGGCAACTAGGCAAGGAGAGATGAGACAACATGTGCAGTCATATCTAGAAGAGGCAGAGGCAGAATTTTAAACCAGACGTGGGATTCGATAGTCCATGCTTTACTACGTTATACTGCTTTAAGAAAAAAATGGTCAAATATCTCATTTCTGTCAAAATTTAATAAAACTTTATATCACCTTGAAATGTGGTTTATAATAAACAACAGTAAAATTATATTACACTAAAATTTCAAACTATATGAAACTAAACAAACACTCCCCCACCTAAGAACTGGAATTTGCTATTCTAAATGGCACACTGATTCTGTCTTCATTATGAAAATGA
Source organism: Myotis daubentonii (assembly GCF_963259705.1). Classification (NCBI taxonomy): domain Eukaryota; kingdom Metazoa; phylum Chordata; class Mammalia; order Chiroptera; family Vespertilionidae; genus Myotis; species Myotis daubentonii. Next base: position 10,218,814 of record NC_081848.1, on the reverse strand, counting down.
TCCTTATATTCAATCCAAACATATATTAGGAATATTTCATTTTAATCATTTCATTTTCATTATTTCCTCCAAATCCACCTGTTTTGTGTTACCACCTGAGAAGACACTGACTACTTGCTCCCAGTGCCATGACTACATTTTACCCAAAAGGAAATTGAAACATGCTTAGTTCCTACAAGACGTAAGTACTCCTCCCTCCCAAGCTGTGAGCCCTGGCACCCTATTCCCACAGCTACTGTCTTGCACTCAAGACAACTTCACAAAACTGTAGTGGTCTGTCTTAACTGTTTCTGTTCAAGATTATGATAAAACAAGTTCATGATTCATAATAGCTGCACTTTAACTTCCTTTCTTTAGTTTCAACCAATTTGAACAGAGGTTAAACACATAAAACCAAATATTTTAAAAAGCACACAATACAAATCAATTACAAAAAGTTTGCAAGATCAAACTTTCTGAAGGAGAAAAAGGGTAAAATGTCCCCTATATGCACGGGCAAGGAACCTCTTTTCTGCCAAGGGCCATTTGGATATTTATAACATCATTCGTGGGCCATTCCAAATTATCTGCTTAAAAATTAGCCTGCTGTATTTGGTGAAATATTTAATTAACTCACCCCTAAGGCCTTGGCAGGGCCAGACCAAAAGATTTCAGATTTCGAGGGCCTTATAGAGGCCTTGGGATGGACGTTCCCCACCCCTGCAGTAAAGGATTATGCCACTAAATCTACTTAGTGCTCCACCTCAAATCCCCTTCCTTGGATTTATAAACAAGGTGAAAGGCTAAAAACCAATAGTCCAAATTTGAGTGATAACTTAAACTGCCCTTATCTGAAAATATAGTACTTATGGGTTCCTAATTTGTTCAACTAATATGAATAAAGAGTTAAAATTTCTGGGTTTTAAGTATTTTTAGGAATCTTCAATAATCTCCAATTATTAATTTAACTAAACTTTAAATGGTCCATACATATTTTTAGCTTACCAATCTAAAACATGCTATAAATGAGAGAGAGAGAGAGAGAGAGAGAGAGAGAGAGAGAGAGAGAGAGAGAGAGAGACCCAGCAATTAGTGTGGTAACAGTCATGAATCATCCCTGTCCTGAGGAGGCAGTATCTCAGGTGGAGACCCTGGGCAGGGCAGGGCTCTGACTTCTACCCCTCCCTGAAGTAGGAAACTGATTCTCACCTGCAGGGCCTGTGGATGGGACTCTGCAGGTCTCCACTTTCTTATGAAGGCTCCTATTTCACATAAAACTTATCTATATATATAAAACCCTGATATGCAAATAGACTGAACGGCAGAACAACCGAACAACTGGTCGCTATGATGTGTGCTGACTACCAGGGGGCACACGCGGACCATGGCAGGCATTGGCCATGGTGGGATGGTGGGGCAGGTGAGCAGGGGCACCAGACCAGGGCAGGGGCACCAGACCAGGGTGGAGCACCGGTCGCTGTCATCAGGGCAAGCCTCTGGTGGTTACTGAAGATTCTTTATTCCCACACGCCATGGTCCTGTCCGGTGCTTGCACCTTCTGCCGACACCGGCCCGGCTCGCAACCGCTGCCAGCCCCCGGCGCTGGTCCTGATTGCTCAGCGACATCAGTGGGTGCGAGCAGCAGCTGCCACCCGATCGCCCCTGACGGCTTCTCCTCCTCCCACTGCTCCTGAGGAGCCATCGAGGCAGCAGTTGCCACTCACACCTGCTGCCGGCGCTGGCCCCAATTGCTCTGCGCCCTCAGCGGGTGCGAGCAGGGCCCGCGCTGTCAGCACCTGTGGGTGGCGGCTGCGGCAAGAGCTGGGCTGCCAGGGGATCGGGGACTGTGGTGGGAGGGGCCAAGCGGGGGTGGGGAGGATGGGCCAAGACCCACCCCTGTGCCCACCACAGCTTCGTGGCCCACAGTTCCTTTCAAGATGCACAAATTCGTGCACTGGGCCCCTCATATTAAATAAATTTGTATGCTTTTCCCTTGTTAATCTGTCTTTTGAAACAGGCACCCAGCTGAGAATCTAAAAGTGCAGAAGAAAAGACATTTTTCTCTCTCCCACATTATGTTGGTATGACTGGATTTTCAATAAAATATACAGACAGAAGTTGCACCTTAAAGCCAGATCTAATATGAGAGAAAAACATGACCAATGAAAATTCAGACATAGAGACAAAAGAAAATTGTAAGAGTTAAGGTGACAAAATCGTGGAGTAGACTTCACTCTGTCTCGAACTTGGAAACTGGGTCAAACAAGTTTACTTATAATTCGGAGGAAAGGAAAGGCTCTGACAGATACCTGGACTGTGACTCTAAAATGTCAGATGAGATCTTTGTAATGATTAGGATTACTTATACATTAGGTTTTGCTATTTAGTAAGGGATAGACTTAGTCAATTATTCAAATCATTCAATTTCTATCTTATTCTCTAAATGAAAACTGAAAAATTTAAATTATTCTCAGAATAAATTACTCTATTGTATAATATAATAAATATACATATGAATACATATGTTTGTATATGTGAACACATTTTAAGAATTCCATGGAAAATCATCAGAAAATTAAAAATAGCCTGTCAGTTTTTTAAAGTTGCTGAGAAGAAGCTGAGTCTTGACAAGGGGAATATTATCCAAACATCAAGATAAGAGAATAAATTGCTCAAGGAGAAGAACGAACATTTGTGTAAATGTGGTTATTAATTTAAAGATAAGCAAAGGTTGGTTTAAAAAAGAGAGGGTAAATAATAGCAACTTTAATACAAATTGGTATGAAGAATGGAAATCAGGGTCATGACTTCATAGTCATGATAGATAGGCATTTTTATAATATTACTAAATGTTCAATTTACAATATTATATTGTTTAATCCCAGAGAATAAATCCTTATTCAATAGCATTAGCAATTATAATACCCTAAGGCTTTGCCTAGTGAGCAAATATTATATAATTTTTAATATAACATACTCTACATTATAAAAACAAACTGAATCCAGTTGATGTTATTTTTCCTTAGCACTTGCGACTCCACTGAAACACTTCCCCTTTAAAAATAGTCAGTGACTTTAAAGAAAGAGGATAGAGAAGACAAGGTGTGACCAAAAATATAGTAGGTATAGAAGATGACATATCAGATGACCAGAAAAAGACAAATTACACTGGTGACGCTGCTTCCTTGGCTGATCGACTTCTATTGCTATTATTTACCCCATCTAGTTCCAGGAGAACATGGACAATTTGTAGATAAAACAGAAAAAAATCAGAAGGATATTCCACTACTAACCTGGTTTAGTTTCTTCCAGAGATTGAGGACAGGAGAAAGTTCATTAGACCAGATTTCTCTATCAAATTTGCAACCAGCTGTTACAGCTCTGCCCAAGATCCTCAACTGTGAAATAACCTGAAAGAAAAAAATAAATAAATAGCAATAAATGAAAATGACTTCAGTCAAACAGAAATAGCATAGATACAAAAGTGATACTTATTTTATAAAAGTTGAGACAAATATAAATAAGTTTTAATCCCATTATCTTTGTTCAATTGACTTAGTATTTTACTGACTTATTAAGTAGATAAAAAACAGCCCTAACCAGTTTGGCTCAGTGGATAGAGCACTGGCCTGCGGACTCAAGGGTCCCAGGTTCGATTCTGGTCAAGGGCATGTACCTTTGTTGCGGGCACATCCCCAGTAGGGAGTGTGCAGGAGGCAGCTGATCGATGTTTCTCTCTCATCGATGTTTCTGACTCTCTATCCCTCTCCCTTTCTCTCTGTAAAAAACCAATAAAATATATTTAAAAAAACCCAAAAAACAAAAAGAATCGAAAAATAGTATGGAGGATCCTAAAAATATTAAGAATAGAGTTACCATATGACACAGCAACCCCTCTTCTGGGTATCTAGCCCAAAAATTTTAAGACATGCATTCACAAACATATGTGAATATGTTGACTGCAGCATTTTTCACAGTGGTCAAGACATGGAAACAACCTTAATGTCCTTTTACAGATGACTGGATAAAGAATATGTGATACATATATATACAATGGTATACTACTTGGCCATAAGAAAAGTTGAAAGAACTAAATAAATTGATTAACAAAATAGATCCAGAGTCATAGAAGCATGGAACAGACTGTTGAATCTGAGAGAAGGCAGGGTGGGAGGGTGAGAGATTAACCAAATAACTTATATGCATATATGCATAACTCATGGACACAGACAATAGTGTGGTGAAGCCCTGGGGTGGGGGTCGGGGCAGGAGCTAGCTAGAAGGGATCAATGAGGATAAAAGGGGACAACTGTAATAATTTCAACAATGAAGATAAATTTTTTAAAAAGGAAAGATGAAATAGTGCCATTGACAACAACATGGATGGCTCTTAAGAATGTCATGCTAAGTGAAATAAGTCAGAAAAAGTCAAGAATCATATGATTGATTTACATGTGAGATATAAAACTGAAAGCAACAAAAGAACAAGTAAGAAAAACAAACAGAAACTCACAGACACTGACAACAGTGTGGTGATTATCAGAGGGAAGAAGAGTAGGAGGGTAGTAAAGAGTAAGGATGTCAAATATATGGATGGAGACAGAAGACTATCTGACTTTGAGTGGTAGACAGATATACAGATGATGTATCATCGAACTGTATACTTAAAACCTACGTAATTTTATTAATCAATGTTGCCGTAATAAATTTAAATAAAAACAAAATGACAGATTATAATGTCTCTTTTTTGAAAAGCTGCTTCTTTAGCCAGAAATCTCTAATTATCCATTATTAATAACCTCTTATAGATTCTATCTGCTCATTTCTGAAATTCAAATATTTTTTAGTTTGATTGGTTAAATTTCATAATTTCAAAATGCTGATAAATTAAAGATAGTTTTTTTTAAAAAGATGAAATGATAAGAAAGATGGCAAATATCATAGCAAACTGTATAAATTAGTAAAACAATTTTAAATAATTACTTGTTGGTAAAAATAATCAAAAACAGTTTTAAGGCTCTGTATTCATTTGGTGTTATCATCTTAATGTTTCTTCTACTCTTAAGACTCGAAAGAAGTATAGGTCAGGTAGTTAAAGCAAGGTAAACAAGTGTTCCCTATTTAGGGCTTTCACTCCTGCAATATCCTTGTTATCAGGTTTTTATCATTATAACCAAAATCAATTCACTCAGATTTTCTTTTCTAAAATAGTGTTTAATGACTTCTATTTCAATAACAGAATAAAATGACTTCCATTTCAATTCTAGAATAAAATTCTAGAATAATCTAGAATTTTACCAAGTATGCTAAGTATTATAGATATTGGGGTACGTGTATAAAAATCAGTGAAGTACCCATATTTCTTTGTAAATATGTCAACTAAATATTAAAACTGCTTATCTAACATAAACAAAATAAATCCCAAAACACAGGCATATGTTTTCCTAAGCTAGTATTTTAAACATCAATATTTGCAGCATGTTGACTACTTTTCTGTTTCACTTTTTGAGAGATGTTGGTTGTTCTTCCTTATTAAGAGATTGGACTATATTTCATATTTTGTTGAGTTCTTGTATTACTAAAGTTTGTAATAAAATATGAGCCATAAATCTTCAAAATGAATGCACTACTTAATTGTGAAAAATCCACAATCATGCTGGTAAACTCAAGTCTCTTCTAGAGATTTTGATTGATTCTCTAGTCTTGAAAAAACTGTGGTGATTCAGTGTTTCATTTTCTTTGTTTTTCTGATAAATTATTTTCATTTGCTCTAGCTGAACTCTACAACAGCACCTAATTTATCAGCTTTGCTAGACTGCAAAACATCACTAGTTGGTAGTCAGAAGAAGTGCTATTTTAACACTGGAAACATTTTCTATCACTTATTTGTGTTTTAAATTTGTCAATTATGACAGGAAACAAATAAGAATGCAAAGAGATGTCTGAAGGGAAAAGAGTTCAAATATTTCTTATATGTAATGTTAGAACTATTATAAGAATAAAATGTTTGCCAGACTAAAAATGGTCATGTTTTCTGCATTAGAAATATAACAGGTGAGGTTGCTTTTCTTAATCACAGTATCACATTATACTGTAAACTTTAATGAACAGAGTATAAAAAGGGAGTTCAAATAAATAATAAAATATTTTTATAATGAAGATAGGACTATAATTTATAACAATGTACTGGCCATCTTTTGTTTTTAAAAAACTTACATATTTGTCTCTTTTATAAAGCACAGAAAATAAAATGTCTTTTCATTATTCACATTTTTAAGCAATTAAAGTACTTTATTCAATATTGTCATGCACACTGCTTAACAAGGATATGTTCTAAGAAATTAATCATTGGGGAATGTGTCATAGTATGAACATCTGAGTACTTACATAAACCTAAATGGCATAGACTACACTCCTACTATGTGTATATACAAACCTAAAAGGTACAGTCTATTCCTCCTGGACTATAAGCACAAGGGAAAATGATGCCATCAAAAGATGAAGTAAACATGAGATGAATGATGCTATTACCAGCATAATATGGTATCAGGGAAACAATTTTATAAGTAGAAATAATACACTCTAAAATAATAATAAAAAGTACAGTATAGCAAATAATAAGTCCAGTAACAGTCATTTATTAGTCTTACCAACATTATTTACTGTGGGCTATGCTTTCGTAAGACTGGAAGCACAGTAGGTTTGTAAATACTGGCAAAATCACCACAAACACATGAGTAATGTGTTGTGATATGATGGCTACAATGTCACTAGCCAGTGGTCGGCAAACTCATTAGTCAACAGAGCCAAATATCAACAGTACAATGATTGAAATTTCTTTTGAGGGCCAAAATTTTTAAACTTAAACTATATAGGTAGGTACATTGTTATTAACTTAATTAGGGTACTCCTAAGGCTTAGGAAGAGCCACACTCAAGGGGCCAAAGAGCCGCATGTGGCTCACGAGCTGCAGTTTGCCGACCACGGCACTAGGCAATAGAAATTTTTCAGCTCCAATATAATCTTATAGAACCACCAGAGTACATGTGGGCCGTTGTGGACCTAAACGTCATTATGCAGTGCAAGATTACACTATTCTTTTAAAATCTTATCAAAAGGGATAAAATTTCCTATGAACAACATATTTGCATCACTTCTCCCATGTTCTATTCAGACTGAACATGATGTATTATGCCTTGGTATGTTTCGGGATATCTATAAGGTTGTAGAGAAGATGTCACTCCTATTCCACCTGTCCTATTCCAAAGAACAATGGAGACATTTCAGGAATACCTCTGTTTTTCCTGAACAATAGGTGTGTTTTCAGACACTAAACCATATATACAATTGTAATTTCCTTTTTAATTTGGATATTATAAAGCATACAGAGAAAATTTTGATCTAACATAGAACTTAGAGTGTGGGTTTTGTTTTCTTTTGGTACAAACTGTTTCCCTAGTTTTATATTCTTTTCCTTTCCTAATATTCTTTTTAACTAATTTCCACAACTATTGATTTAACACTAATAAATTGTTTATATTTTTGTAAGTTACCTCCATTATAATTCTTCTGGGAGTGAGACACAATATAGATTTTTGAAATAAACATATCCCCAATCTACATGAGTAAGTGGAGTGTGAAAGAAATTAAGTAAATTATAGTTTTATCTCAGGGATTATGGCAGACTCAATGTCTAGAGAAAATTTTGTAACAATATGTTTAAAAATTATTAATAAACAGTAATATCATCAAAAAAACTGTTAAAATTTATGACTCAAGTGCCAGAGATATTAAGGGAAATCTTAAAATGTTAAAGCCAAAGAGGCAAAACTAATCTAAGGGGCCATAGGTTGTTTTGCTTGTTTACTTCATATTTTAAACTACTTTTAGACTTACAGAAAAATGGCAAAAATTGTACAGAAAATGCCCATCATATACTTCACACAGCTTCTCCTAATGTTAGAGCCTTAAATTATCACAGCACAATGATCAAAATGAGGAAATTAACACCGGTACAATACTATTAACGAAACTACTATAGATGAATTTTCTCAGAAACATCCTTTTTCTGTTTCATGAGAATGTCACATTATATTTAGTAGTTATATAACCACAGTCTCGCCCCAAACTGTGACAGTCTTTCCTTGTCTTTTATGAACTTGGCCAGTTACTTTGTAAAATGTCCCTCATTTAAAGTATAAGGTCCACATTTCCAAAGACAGGAAATAGAAATCCAGACCTTGAAAGAGCAGCACCCAATACAGTAATTAGGAAACAACATGCCCCACAGAGGGAGCACTAGGGGAACTTGATTTCTTCTGCCTTGGCTCTGAGATGATAATGTAGTGTGTTTGAAATACTATGATTATGAACATTCACCACCCAAAAATGTCCACATATCAAAACTTATGGAACTACAATGAATAAAAATCTGGAGGATAATTATAACAGTAAAGGTTTATGTTTGAAAAATAAGCAATGCTGAAAACTGAACAAATTAAACAAATTATGAAGTTGAGAATGTATATGAAAGCAAAAAACTTAATAAAATAAAAAATACACACTAGATCAGATAAAAAAGTCGTTTACTAAAAAAGACTAATAAAATTATGAGACTTCTGACTAAACTGAGTGATATCTAGACAACAGATTAAATAAGGGAAGGAACATTTTACTTTAAAATTATACTATGAAAAGGAATAATAGGATTAAAAATGGCAGCAGAGTACAGTACATGGATGCTGCACGGACATGCTCCCAGGAACACACTGGAATTACAACTAAAATACAGAAAAACTTCCTGAGTAATCAACAGAGACCTCGCAGGAGAGAACCCTGACACCGGAGGACCCAAAGTGGAGACGGCATAGAGACTGGTAGGAGGGGCGGAGGTGCAAAAGAGCTGGCCTGGTGCCCACAGACAGCAACTTAAGTCCTGGAGAGATATCTCAGCTGCGGGGGGTTGCCACTGAGAACTCTGGGGTCTAATCTCCGACAGAGAGCACCAAACTGAGGAGGGACCCACATAACATCTGGCTCTGAAAAGCAGCGGGGTGCTGTCTGCCAGGGAGAGAGAGCTGAAAATTCAGGCACCCTCTTACAGGGCCAATGCACAAAATTCCCTGTGGAGCCACCCACCTTTGCTCTGGCAGAGGGAGGGTGGAGTGGACTGGAGCTGTGAGAGCAGAACCCAGGACTGGAGACTCGGGGGATAGAGCTCAGACGGCCGACACCCCAAGCTTCCTGGACTGAGTCATTCACTCACACAGTGGAGAACATCTTTCCCACGTACACATTTGCCTTGCCTGGGGGGAAGACAGTGGACACACCCTATTGGAAAACACCTTGCCCTGAGACTACTTAAGAGATTAAAAATAACAATTATCCTGCGCTAAGGATGTCCACTAATGGCTGAGCCAGCCGGCTTAGGCCCCAGGCTCCTGGGCTGCAAAGGGCACTGGGCCTCAAGTGAAATATAATTCACAAGAGAACAGTAAGATAGATGCCTCAATCTTTCCCTTTAATTGCCATTTTTTAAATGAAAAGATATTTTTATTTCTTACTAAATGATAAACCATGAAACTAAAAACTCAAGTTCATAATATTTATAAGTCGTAAATATAAAATCATTGTGTACATTACAAAATTAAATAGGCTTATAATGTTTTCCAATCCACTTGCTTTATAGAACTCAAAATGTGACAAGTGTTCAAACATAGATTTTACTATAGTTAGAACTCAGAATTTAATACCCTGTGTAAAAAGTTCATACAATATTGCCTCTTTTGGTTGATGGTGTTATTTGTGTTATTTGCAAAGTTGTAGTTAATAAACATGGTCTTGAAATATGAGTTAATATGTTTAAACAGAGGACTAACTCAGAGAAAAGAGCATTGTAAGCTGCCTGATATCAAAAACTGATTTTTCCGGGAATGTCTGACTTCTCTAATAATTGGAAAATCATTTGAGTCAGGATAACTGCAGGTGCTGAGCAAGAGTTACCACATCTGCTGAGTTCATGAAGGCCATTCAGTGCAATGTTACTAAGAATATTACACCAGGAATTAATCCTCAAATGTTGGCAATAAAAAAAAAAATGATTACATTTTAAGAATAAATATAACACATTTTAAAATATTTGCTTTTAAATTACTGTAGAGTCCATGAAAAAGTTCTAGGATGTCAAAATATGCTTAGGAAAAAAAGAATATGTAGCTAGCGCTTAAAAAAAATATGTAGCTCTTATAGAAAAATCAATGTTACTGTTATAAAACACCCTTTTATAAAAGAATTAATTATATAATTGCATGAATTACATTTACAGTAACTTGAAATCACAGGAATAAAACAAACATATTTTGGATGAAACTGATAATGTTCAATGATATTTTACTAATTTTAACAAATGTATTAAGATAGAACTATTTGGTTCATTTAAAAATTTATTCAAGGTAAGACTGGAATATATTGCATTAAATAAAATAACATTTTAAAATAAAAATTTGTGGGGTCTATAGTTTTAAATAAATTAATGTTATTTCTTTTAGGCTCAGTAGGAACGTTTTTTCTAAAAGTTCATCTTTTCTTAGGTTACCTGAGAACTGATCATGCGTTGAGAAGAGCGAGCGATATTGGCAGGCAGACCGAAGAAACTAGGTTTGTCATCCTCTGGGAGCTTTTCAATGACAGCACGATAGTCCTAAATATAAAAAAGGAAAAACAATTTTTCAAAAAAGATTGAACTTAAATCTATTGAAATCCCAGACAATGCTGTAAAGTATTAAATTATTACTTATTAACATATTACATTTCTAGATAAATCTCGCTTTCAGTTTGTATCATCAGTTATCTGTAAGTAATATTCTTTTTACAGCATAGGTGGACTTGGAGAGTATTAGATAAATGAAATAAGCCAGTCAGAGAAAGACAAAGATCACATGATCTCACTTATATTTGGAATTTAATTAATAGACTGATGAACAAAATGGAACCAGAAGCATAAATACATGGAATAGACTGGCCGGTGCCCAAGTTAGGGGCGACTGGGTAAAGAAGATGAAGGGATTTGCTAAAGAACATATATGCATACCCTATGGGCAAGGACAGTAGTTTGGTGAAGGCCAAGGGAGGGGAGAGGGGAGTGGGTGGATGTGGCAAAGGGCAGGGGGAAAGGGGGACACCTGCAATTATGTCAACATTAAACATTTTTATTTTTTATTGCTTTTTAAATATATTTTTATTGATTTCAGAGAGGAAGGGAGAGGGAGAGAGGGATGGAAGCATCAATGATGAGAGAGAATCATTGATCAGCTACCTCCTGCACGCCCCCTACTGGGGATCGAGTCCGCACCCCAGGAATATGCCCTTGACAAGAATCAAACCCGCGACCCTTCAGTCCACAGGCTGACGCTCTATCCACTGAGCCAAGCCAGCTAGGGCAACATTAAAAATTTTTAATTAACAGAAAAAGAAATATAGCCCAGCCGGTGTGGCTCAGTGGTTGAGCATCAACCCGTGAACCAGGAGGTCACAGTTCAATTCCCAGTCAGGGCACATGCCCGGGTTGCCAGCTCAATCCCCAGTAGGGGGCATGCAGGAGGCAACCGATCTATGATTCTCTCTCATCATTGATGTTTTTGTCTCTCCCTCTCCCTTCCTCTCTCCGAAATCAATTTTAAAAAAAGAAATATTCTTTGTCATTACTACCTCCTTATATTTAAATTATTTGATACTATATTTTTTTATCCTAACTTTCCACATTCAAAGGAACCCTGAATTGATTAAAACAAACATATTTAAGTGGCTACACTTAGTATGTGTAAGATTTTGTATAGAATGTTTTCAGGGAACCCCTGTAATTATTTTCGTTGTGATCTACAAGAGTGTAGTTCTGCTTATATCAGAAATAAATATTCTAGCAATCTTTTTCTTTTAATTTATAGAAACCCCAGAAGTCTATATACAAATACTCTGGCATGCAAGCACTGCTTTGTAAATCACTTTATCATAAAGCATTTCCTTGGTTTTTCAGTTAGCAGATAAAATGCACTGATAATCCTATCATTTAATCCCATGAATTACCATGAACATTGCAGACATGATTTGGCAAGTATGCATCTAGATGGGCAAGTAAGAGTATATATCGATAGGATTTATTCAGTTTGGCCCAAAGATGGAAATTGTTTTATTTTTATGAAGAGACAAGTCATTTTAAGGCAGGTATTGTATATGCATATAAACTGTTCTTGCTGAAGCAACGATTCTTGGTGAAGACACTCATCTTCCGCTCCCTGCACACCATCATGTTTTTCCTATTCTTGGCAGCTGCCCCTGAAGTATTTCCAAGGAAACAATCAGATTCCAGGAAGCCCAAGACCTAGAAATATGTCCGATTTTGGAAAGACATGCTATGCTGTTCTTTGAAATTATTCCTTTCCTATAGTTCAACATCTGTAATTCTCCACAAGGACTCCAAGCACAATGTGTAAACATATGCATGCATATGAGTGTAACCTTGTATACACGCACGCATTTGTAAATGTGTATGTGCAGGAGTGTGTGTGCGCTTGTGTTCCCCTATTCCTGGGAAGCTTTTGGATTCCTCCTCCTACCTAGGTCAATTAGAAGGCCAAACACTGATTCTCATAAATCATCCTACAAATATAAAACTATTATTTTATTTGTGTTTATATACTTTGTTCATTTCAAAATAGCTGTGAAATTGTCTCATCTAGACTGACTAGAGCAGCCGTGGGCAAACTATGGCCCACGGGCCGGATCCGGCCCGTTTGAAATGAATAAAACTAAAAAAAAAAAAAGAAGACCGTACCCTTTTATGTAATGATGTTTACTTTGAGTTTATATTAGTTCACACAAACACTCCATCCATGCTTTTGTTCCTGCCCTCCGGTCCAGTTTAAGAACCCATTGTGGCCCTCGAGTCAAAAAGTTTGCCCACCCCTGGACTAGAGTCTTCTCTCTACTTAGGACTCTACACAGACATGTTTCCTAAATAACAGGCAACATCCAGGCTGATTTATCCCCACTTGAACACAAAAGTACATATAACAAATGATAGCATTCATATAAAGCACAAAAACAGGCAAAACTAATGTAGGCTGTTAGAAGGAAGCCTAAGGAGGAATTATGGGGAGGTGATAATGATGTTTCTTTATCCCAGTGCGGGTAACACTCATGTGTTCAATGTATAAAAATGAATTGCAATCCCATGTATGATGTATACTTTTCTGTATGAATTTTGTTTTTCAAAGTAAACCTCAAACAATAGAGATGGAAGACTTTTCAGGGTACATTTTCTGAAGTAGATAAATGATAAATAAGCATGTGATATATCTATTTGCTCATTCACTCTAAGGTTCTCCCACGAGAAAGTGAACTCCGCAGATGCATCAGAATCCACAATGTCTGGAACAGGGCTACCACTGGGCAAATGTTCAAAGTATATTACTGAATAATAAAAAAAACAGATGGGATATTTAGTAATATAACATATAAGAGTAATATGTTTAATATAGGTTTTCAAGCTTTTATTTTTTGATAATTATATTACTGAAACAGAAATTTTTCTTGAAAAAATGACAGAAAAAGGCACAATACTAGGAGAAAAACTATATAATTGTGTGCATACATATTTATATCTTTGTAATTAATGAACATAGATATAATTATAATACTCTAATAAAATATTATTTGGGCATTTATACAAATATAGTTTTGAGGTAAAATAAACTAGAATTGAAGTATTTGGACTATATTTAATACTATTTTCTGGAAAAGGGCCCTGCATTCTAGGAGGTTTTCATAGAATGACTCAAAGCAAAAAGCTAAACCTGGTTAAAATAAATATACATACACAAAAAAGTTCCTGTGAAAGCCAGATAATATCTCATATTTTTAGAGCTGCTTTAAATTTATAAGCCAGTATATGAAAATAGACATTTGTTAAATATTTTTTTTTAATTTCGTTAATATTATTAAACATATCAGAGCCCTCATGCCTACTAGGAAGGAGCATATTCCCTCACTCCAGATCTTCAGAGAAGTTCTACATTTAAAAATTTTCCTTTGCTACTTCCTTCAAGATTTACCTACACAGTATATGCTATGATCATCAGTCAATCTTCAGTAAGTATCCAAAAGCGAATGGACACGTAGAGTTTAGAGAATCAGGCTGCATATTGGTATAACAAATAACCCACATTTGTGAATGATAATTACTTGTGCATTTAGAAAGAAACAACATATATTTAACAATATAAGAAATAACACAAGTATATATCTGGTAATAGATTGACAAGGATTAATTTTACTTACCAAAATGCTGCAGGATTTTGGCAGAGATAAGGTATATGGGAAAATGCTTTTCTTGTTCATTTCGTTTAATACATCAATTACTGAAGAATTAAAAAACTGTTTCAGGTATGATTGAAGAACTCTAAGGTCAAAATAGTTATCTATACGTCCTCCATAAATAGCATTTTCAAGTAAACCATGAACAAATTCCCACTGTACATCTTTGGTACCTATAATTTAAAAATACTTTTATTAGCTTCATTTCTCAGATATTAGAAAATTCTTTTAAATATTCTAAAATATCAACTAAATTCCAGACTCCAATTATATGGAAATATAGACTATAACAATATACTTAATTCAGCTAAGTCATTTCTTAAAATGCTCAGTAATATTAATATGTCAATTAATAAATATTATTATTAATAATTAATATACAATAATCACACAATGGCTAATATTTTTGAGAGATTATTAAATAAAATAAAAATTTCCAAGTGTTTTACATAAATAGACTCACTTAAGAATCATAACAAACAGAATTGTTAATATCCAATTATACAGATGGAGAAATTGAGATACAGGGAGGTTAAGTCACCAAAATCAGAAAATCCCATAGATCTGGAGCAGGGGTGGGCAAACTTTTTGACTCGAGGGCCACAATGGATTCTTAAACTGGACCGGAGGGCCGGAACAAAAGCATGGATGGAGTATTTGTGCGAAGTAATATAAATTCAAAGTAAACATCATTACATAAAAGGGTACGGTCTTTTTTTTTTTTTTTAGTTTTATTCATTTCAAACGGGCCGGATCCGGCCCGCGGGCCATAGTTTGCCCACGGCTGATCTGGACTGAAATGAGGTACTTTGAAACCAGAGCCATATTCTTATCTGCCACACAATACTGTTCCTTAAACTGGAAATTCCTTAGAAGAACATATTCAAAACATAATTTTATACAATGATGAACTTAGTTCATAAAGTAATCCAATTAATAGGGAAACTACTAAACACCTTCACACATTATAGTCTCCTCAAAGTCATGATTTTTATAGTCAACTGTCCATTTTCTATTCTAACAGAAAAGTAATGTAGTATAAAAAAAACCACAGGGGACTTTTCTATAAGCTTCCATTTTGCAACAGAGATATCCTCTTAAAAAAATTTTGTTTTCAAGGAGTGAGGATATTTTTTCATTGATTTTTAGAGACAGACACCTCGATTGGTTGCCTCCCACAAGTGCCCTGACCAAGGAGGAGGGGAGGGTTCAGACCTGCAACCCCAGGTTCTTGCCCTTGACTGGGAATCGAACCCCTGACCCTCTCGTCCACAGATCAATACTCTAACCATTGAGCAATACTGGCCAGGGTCAGAGATATCTTCTTAATCACATTTCAGTGGTAATGTTAAAATGTGAGAATTATATCTTAGGTATGAGTAAATATAGGAAACACAATTATATTTAAACTAGCTAGTTAACATCACTGCTAGCCTTACTAGTTCAATTTCATTAAAATTTTATAATTCAGAGATTACAAAGGTTGATGCCAGTGTTACTATAGCCTTGGGGCATAGGTGATTTAGGCTGCCTCCTGCAGATCTAGGGCCCCTCTAGGGTGGAGGACTAATTAAAGTTGTTTCCCACCTATATCTTACTATCAATAATGGCTAAGTAGCTACAAGGGACTTCAGCAGGACTAGCCAAGTAAGTTCTGATGTTCAGTAAATAATACACTAGTAATGCATATGTCATTCACTCATTCATTCATTCATAAGTAAGTCATACAAGACATACAGAAACATTAATATACCTTTCAACTTAAAAATACAAACAGCCATCACAGAAAATATTTTATAGAATTTTTATTAAAAATAAAAATACCCATTATTCTCAAGACACATTTTATTTTGTTTAGGATATGAGAAAATAAATAGGACATAAATTATAACATAGCAATAGTAATAAGTCAATCATTACTGATGGCTTACTCAATACATTAAACGTACTAAATGTTAAATATTTTACTTAGTATTTCTCATTTAAACTTCTCACAAGTTGAGTCAATTGAAGTAGTACCTACTATTATTCTTATTTTACAGATCAGGAAATTCATACTTAAAGGTCAAGAAACTTGTTGAGATCTCATAGCTACATAATCTCTACATCAACTGCCCTCTATAATTAGAACTTTTTCTCGTTTTTGTATTTAATTCTACATTTGTGGAATTCTCTTAATATCAGGAAATTTTGTAAATATAAAATCATACAGTTAGATTTTTACCATGACATTTAATATTATTTTAAAGTATCTGCCTCTTATTCACAACAACTCAATGATGTGGTAGACATAAAAATCATGTGATGCTATTAATTCCATAACAACCTTGAAATATACTGATGAACAAATCATTCAAACTCTGTTCTCTGGTTTCCTCATCCTAAAAGGGTACTAATAATATTTGCCTTATAGTGGTATTATAAAAATCAAATAAATTTTCAAAAGCATTTTGGAAAATTACCAATCTCTGTGCAAGGTAAAGTATTAGTACATATCCTCCAGAAAACTGTCAAATTAAAACAATAGCTCACGGAAGTCAGGAAAATGGTTCCCCTTGACACAGCATGGGAAAATGTTGAGTAATGTGTGACAAGAATAGGGGAGGTGCTTTGGGAATGTTGGTAATGCTGTTCATTGATTTTGGATTAGTTAAAATTTATAAGTATTTATTGAGTTGAACATTTGTATGAACTTTTCTGATGTACAATTTTAAAAGATGGTTAAATAAACAAAAACCTCAGGATACTATTTGGCATTAACTAATAGTTATTGCTTGATGACGTGGGAAGAAGTAAATAGAACCATCATGTGATTTGTACATGAAAGGAACAGAAATTTTCAAAGCACTGGATAATTGAGGATGAGAAAAATAAAAGAATCCATGGTGACTCATAGGCTTTGAACTAAAAGAATTACATGAATGGTGGTGTCATTTACTGAAATGGGGCAGATGCAGGGAACAATGGTTTGGCAAGTTTGCAGGTTGGGATGGGGGAAAAGGGATCAAGAGTTCTGTTCAGGACATTCTTAAGCTTGAGATTCCTATCAACATAGTCTCTTTAATCCATCATTGTCTAAACTCTAGTGTCTCCTTGCCTGGGCTCTACATAATAAACTTCAAGGGCTGTTTCTGTCTTCAGAAGGCAGAGAACTGGTGGCCTCAGGGGATCGGATTATGTGATCTTGTTTGCTTTTTGCTTCCTAAAGGCTATAGAACAATTAGATCTCTTAAGCGTTATATCAAAAACAGTGACCACACTATATAAGAACTCTCAGAACACAAGCATGGTGGCCAGGACATAAATCACAAAATAAAAAGCAAGTTTTATGAAAGAAAGTTAAGTCACTTTTGAAGAAACCACGATGTTAATGTCAATTTTTTTTCATTAACAACAGATACAAATTTTCATCACTAGAACCTACCATCAAAGAGCCTGTCAATAATGTTGTAACCAGCCCGAAGATCTGATAAAGAAAACTCATAAAATTTGGTCCAACCCTATATAAAGAAAATTTAAAAGTATTAAAGAACTATAAGCAGTGTTCAAAGATACACACACACACACACACACACACACACACCCACACCAAAGTCCTTACATAACTTAAAAACAATGTTCAATACACGCTAAAAATCCAATTCTGACAATTTTTAATAAAATAAACAATGAAGCTAAAGTAATAGTCATATTTTAAAACAAAAGTATTTATCTCCATAGCATGGAAAATACTTTATAATACCATAAAGCTGTTATCATTGAAATATGTGGCAATAGAGGTATAGAGGGAGAACAAATTGGCATAGTAAATTTTGAGTCTACATACTTGGTACACATTTAGTTCCCGTAATTTTAAAACTTTATTGTTGAAAGTATTTCATGTCCCCTTTTTTCTCCCACTGACACTATTGATCTCCCCACTCCAAGCCTCCACCACCGTATTATCTGTGTCCAAAGGTTATGCATATGTGCATACAAGTTCTTTGGTTGATCTCTTCCTACACATCCACCCACCACCAGCTTCCCTCTGAGACTGCACAGACTGTTCCATGCGTCTATGTCTCCAGATCTATTTTGTTCATCAGTTTATTTTGTCCATTAGATTACCATATGAGTGAGGTTATGTCTTTCTCTGACTGGCTTATTTTGGTTAGCATAATACTCTCCAGGTCCCCCTCTGCTGTCTCAAAGGGTAAGAGAGCCTTCTTTTATACGGCTGCATAATATTCCATGGTATAAATGTAACACAGCTTTTTTATCCACTTATGTATTGATGGGCACTTGGGCTGTTTCCAGATCTTAGCTATTGTAAATTGTGCTACTATGATCATAGGGGTGCATACATTCTTTCTGATTGATGTTTCGGGTTTCTTAGGGTATATTCCTAGAAGTGGGATCACTAGGCCAAATGGTATTTCCACATTTAATTTTTTGAGGAAATTCCATACTGTTTTCCACAGTGGCTGCACCAGTCTGCATTCCCACCAGCAGTATACTAGGGTTCCCTTTTCTCCACATCCTCACCAAAACTTGCTGTTTGTAGATTTTTTTTATGGTAGCCATTCTGACTAGTGTGAGGTGGAACTTCATTGTCGTTTTAATTTACATCTCACTGATGATTCTGACTGAGCATTTTTTCATACGCCTCTTGTCCATCTGTATGTCTGCTTTGGAGAATACATGCTAAAAAATCCACTTAGGCCCTTTGCCCATTTTTAAATTGTCTTACTTTTGTTAAGTTGTATGAGTTCCTTATATATTTTAGATATCAATCCTTTATCAGATGTGTCATTGCAAATATGTTCTCCCATCCAGTGGGCTCCCTTTTCGTTTTGCTGATGATTTATTTTGATGCAGTCCCATTTGTTTATTTTCTCCTTAGTTTCCCAAAATCTGTGCTCTTGAGAAGGTACTTGGACGCAGAATATGTGGGATTTTCAGTAGTTTTTAGACCTCCAACTGGATAGGTCAAATAAATATTTGGCTGTATAAGCTGAGAGCTTAGAGAATTAGTATGAGTTGGATGTATAAATTTGGGGATCACTATTTGGATATTGTGAAAACAAAAGAGACTTAAATTACACTCACTAAGTTATATCCTATCTATATATTTAAAAGGCTAATATGCAAAGTGTCCCCTCGGGAGTTCAACAGGGAGACTGGGAGTTCGATTGCTCGCTATGATGTGATGTGTGCTGACCACCAGGGGGCGGTGCGGAACATAGTGGGCAACCAGTGGTGGCAGCGGGGCACTGAGGGACTGAGGGAAGAAGGAGGCGGGGAGGTGGGAAGGCAGGGAACCTGATTGGCCCTGATCGCTGGCCAGGCCTACGGACCCTACCTGTGCACGAATTTCATGCACCAGGCCTCTAGTAACATGCATAAAATAAAAGAAGTTAATTCTGCAAACCAAATATAACCCTGCAATAAGTAACCAATAAATAATCTTAGCAAAAAATAATCTTTTACTAACGTGAGAAATAAAACCTGAGTTGAATTAATAGTGGATCTTTACTAATGAAAGTTGGCATTTAAGAAAAAAAAAGCAAAAGCAAATGAGGAAAATAAGCAAAATAGAGAATTTATAGAAATACATATCTGTATGACCTGGTCTCTATTAATTAATGGTATTCTCTTTATTATTTGCTTTAACTCCAATTTTATGATTTTCATGAGATCAAATTTAGAGTGTTAAAAATATGCCATTTTCAATTTGTGTATATGAAAGTGAATTGCTATATTATCTATTAGGGGCATTTGGTATTTATAATATTTATGAATTTTAAAAAATACACATATATTTTGACCCAAACATTTCACATTTAGAAATTGGCCATCAAAAACAAATGCCAAAAGAGGCAAGTATAGGCAAGTATTTTGTAATAGCAAAGATAGAAAAGAATACACATGCTCAATAAGCAATATAAAACTGCTCGAAAATACATTATTGACATAATGAACATAAATATTTTTAAATTAAATATATATATATAGGCACTAACACTTAAAAATCTCTAAAATGCATTGGTTATTAAAACAAGCTACAGAACTATATTTGTAATGTGCTGCCATTTGAGTAAAAAAGAACATGAATGTATATAAATACATAAAATATGTTTGTATATTAATTTAATACTTCTTAGGGACACCCCAGAAATAGTGAAGAGTTGATGCCCTGGGAATAGATACAAGATAGCAGGAAGACAGAATGGGGAAGTCTACAGTTTTTTAAATATTTTTATTGATTTCAGAGAGGAAGGGAGAGGGAGAGAGAGGGAGAGAGAAACATCAATGATGAGAGAGAATCTTGATCGGCTGCCTCCTGCATGCCCACTACTGGGGATCGAGCCCAGAGCCCACAACCCAGGCATGTGCCCTTGACCAGAAACGAACCCGAGACCTTTTAGTCTGCAGGCTGACACACTATCCAATGAGCCAAACCGGCTAGGGCAGGAAGTCTAAATTTTAATAGCAAACTTTTTTGTAGGTTTTTAATTTGTAGTATATCACTTAATAAAAAATAAAATCTAATTTCATTTTTAAAATACAATTTTTCTTTTTTTAAAAAGATATATTTTATTGATTTTTTACAGAGAGAGGAAGGGAGAGGGATAGAGAGTTAGAAACATCGATGAGAGAGAAACATTGATCAGCTGCCTCCTACACACCTCCTACTGGGGATGTGCCCACAACCAAGGTACATGCCCTCGTCCAGAATCGAACCTGGGACCATTCAGTCCGCAGGCCGATGTTCTGTCCACTGAACCAAACCGGTTAGGGTGAATTTTTCTTTTCTTAATAAAAGTGCATCATTATCACTATACTTCATTTGTCCATCAGGATTAACTGATCCATTAGTGTGAGGGAAAATGTCAGAAAAATTAGGGGTAAAGGCTTTAGGCAGTGGTTTTCAACCTGTGGGTCGCAACCCCTTTGGCAGTCAAATGACCCTTTCACAGGGCTTGCCTAAGACCATCCTGCATATCAGATATTTACATTATGATTCATAACAGTAGCAACATTACAGTTATGAAAAGCAACGAAAATAATTTTATGGTTGGGTCACAACATGAGGAACTGTATTTAAAGGGCCAGAAGGTTGAGAACCACTGCTTTAGAGAAAGGTGGGCCTGGCCATTTCCAACCTTTGTATTTTTTTAGGTGTAATTCCTTCAGCAAGCTAATTATCATTGAGATCCATTGTCTTATTTTGTAAAATGAGAAAATTAAGCATACTCTACCCATAAATGTAGTATGTAAATTATATGAATTAACACACTCCTGTTATTTGCTACTTCATGAGTTTGACAAATTTCTGACAGACTATGTGTTAAGCACTTTTGAACATACACTATTTCATTTAATCCTCACAATAAAGATAAGCATAATTATTATTCCCAACCCAAGTCTGTAACTTCATAACCTATGCCCTGATATTGACATGTACCTGAAACAGCGAGAGGGAATAAAAAAGAGGCAGGTAGAGAGGGAAATTTGAGGAAAGATTATTTGAACAGAAGTAGACAAAGTTGAAAAAGGAAGGGAAAATTTTAAAGATGAAAGAATGATGCAATTGGTGGCTAAGATAGGCATTTGACAAGCAGGACAAATCACTGGTACCAGCTAGGGCTGCCATGGCAATGTGGTCTGCATGTGGTAACAGGAACAGCTAGGGCCTATGTGAGAAAGAGCTTGATGAATTCAAAGACCATAAAGAAGTCGTGTGTGCCTGAGGTGGAAAGAACAAGTGGGAACAGGGGCCTGAGAGAAGGTTGAAGACATGGGAAATTTTTTCCTTTTGGACCATGGTAAGAAATGTGCATATTTTCCTCCAAATACAATAGAAAGATATTTGGTGGGTTTAAGAACAGCAACAAAATAATCAATTTTATATATTAAAAAATTCTGGCTGCTAAATGTAAAAAGTTAGAAGAGTTGGAAGGCTATTTTAGAAAGTAGTATAGGTGAGAGTAGATAAGGCTTAGAAAAATGGGAAGGAAATATGATGAACTTTTAGAAAGTACTAGTAGAATCAATAGGACTTGATAATGAACTGGATAGGGAGACTAAGAAAACAAACTCAAGAACAATCCTAGGTTTCTTTGGAAAATTGGACAGATACATGCAGGAAACTAGACCACCAATTTACATCATATACAAGAATAAACAAAAGGTGGATAAAAGACTTAAATGTAAGTCGGGAAACCATAAAAATCCTAGAAAAACCTTAGGCAGCAAAATCTCAGACTTCTCTCATAGCAATATGTTTATCGATACATCTCCTAGGCCAAAGGAAACCAAGGAGAAAATAAACAAATGGGACTACATCAAAATGGAAAGCTTCTGCACTGCAAAATAAACCATCAAGAAAATGAAAAGGGAGCCCACTGTATGGGAGAACATTTTGGCAATGATACATCTGATAAGGGTTTAATTTCCAAAATATATAAGGAACTCATACAACTTAACAAAAGGCAGGCAAACAATCCAATAAAAAAGTGGACAAAGGACCTAAATAGACACTTCTCCAAAGGAGGACACAGATAGCCTAGAGACAAAATAAAAAGCTTCTGCACAGCAGAAAAAACAATCAACAAAATGAAAAGAGCACAGTGTATGAAAGAACATATTTGGCAATGATACATCTGATAAAGGGTTAATATCCAAAATCTATAAGGAACTCATACAACTTAACAAAAGGAAGACAAACAACCCAATTAAAAATGGGCAAATAACCTAAATAGACACTTCTCCAAAGTGGACATACAGATGGCCAAGATACACATGAAAAAATGCTTAAAGTCACTGATCAGAGAGATGCAAATGAAAACAACAATGAGATATCACCTCATACCTGTCAGAATGGCTACCATCAACAAATCAACAAACGACAAGTGCTGGCGAGGATGTGGAAAAAAAGGAACCCTCGTGTACTGCTGGTGGGAATGCAGACTGATGCTGCCTCTGTGGAAAACAGTATGGAGTTTCCTCAAAAAATTAAAAATGGAACTGCTATTTGACCCAGTTATCCCACTACTAGGTATATATCTTAAGAAAGCAGAAACAGCCCTGACCAGTTTGGCTCAGTGGATGGAGCGTCAGCCTGTGGACTGGAAGGTCCCAGGTTTGATTCTAGTCAAGGGCATGTACCTTGGTTGTGGGCACATCCCCAGTAGGGGGTGTGCAGGAGGCAGCTGATCAGTGGTTCTCTCATCGATGTTTCTAACTCTCTATCCTTCTCCCTTCCTCTCTGTAAAAAATCCATAAAATATATTTTTAAAAAAAGAAAGCAGAAACACCAATCAGAAAGAATATATGCGCCGCTATGTTCACAGCAGCACAATTTACGATAGCTAAGAGATTTGGAAACAGCCCAAGTGCCATCAGCAGATAAGTGGATAAAAAAGCTGTGGCACATCTACACAATAGAATACTAAATGGCTGTAAAAAAGAAGGAACTCTTAACATTGGCAACTGTATGGCGGGACCTGGAGAGTATTATGCTAAGCAAAATAAGCCAGAGAAAGACAAGTGTCAGATGGTCTCACTTATAATATGGAATCTAATAAACAAAATAAACTGATGAACAAAATAGATCCTGAAACATGGAAATATGGAACAGACTGACAAATATGAGAGGGAAGGGGAATGGGAGGGCAGGAAGAGATTAACCAAAGAAATTATATGCATATATGAACCCATTCATACAGACAATAGTGAGGCGAAGGCCTCGGGGAGGGGGGCAGGCAGGAGTAGGGTGAAGGGGGGTCAATCAGAGTAAAAAGGAGACATCTGTAATACTTTCAATAATAAAGACAAATTTTTTTAAAAGTAAATGAATATCAATGCCTTTTATCAAGAGGGATATGCTAAAGAAAAAGCAGGTATGGGGAATTCAGTAGTTGATCTTTGAGATACCTGTTAGACATAAAACTATAAAAATTATGCCTAACAATCACTGAAGGCTTATGATGGTTAATTCATTGTCCTAAACATTTTAATTCAAAGAAATATGAACTAGACTACTATATACAATTCAGGAGATTAACATAATAGATTATGAATCAAGAGCCACATTATGAAGTAATCCCAGCCATTTATACTAAACTTAAAAAATATATATACAACTTATAATATATCCAAGACTAATCCTACTTACCTGTGGAATATAATTTCTTCTCTCTTGACATGCAGCATGAAACCATGCAAAACTGAAGAGAGCATTAGCTCTATGTAGATTACCATTTTTGCTAATTTGCTCAGGAGTCCAAGATTCATAAGTACGCATTAAATTCTTCTTTAAACCTGGAGGTGACTAAAGAAAGGACAATAGACATCATATTATTTAAAAATAAAGTAAAACAAAATAGTATTTAACACATTTGAGAACATATTGTAATGAAAAAAACTTTACAGCATTACCAACTTGACTTAAATTATTTTATTACTGTGTTATTTCAAAATGTACAAATATAAAACTCCTTAGACCTAATAGTTCATCTCTAGTATAAATCCAAAATAATTTTTGAAATTAAAAAACCCTATAAACCAACAATATTCAAAATAACCAATTAAGTTTTATATGATCATTAAGGTATTTGACTGAAATGATTTCCAACATAAAAATACATACAAATAATTCAACTAATTACTTAAAGAATGTCTGCTACAAAGAACAGTCATTCCTAATTTTAAAAAATCATACACAAATACAGACTATTTGAAAAATAACAAAGTGAAAACATTAATATGTCAAATTATGAGTTAAGAACAAGGATATACTCCACTACAATGTCAGAAACTTAAACTAATTTCAATCCTTTTCATTGTTTTTTTTTCTTAAATAAAAAATTGTATTTAAAAGTAAAAGAAAAATACTATTGATTTACTAAGTACATATGCAAATTTTCACTTTTAAAATGAAAATGTTGCCCTGATTGGTGTAGCTCAGTTGGTTGAGCATTGTCCCATGCACCCAGAGTTTGCCAGTTCAGGACACATGTCCCAGTTGTGGGCTCCAATCAATGTTTCTCTCTCTTTCTTCCCGTCACCCCTCCTCTAACTCTAAAAATCAATAAAAACAGATTTAAAATAAATAAATTGAAAATATCTGTTTATGATACATTTATAAAATATTATCATAGAATAGGCAAATTTTTCTGAGAACTATTCAGTAAAACAAGAGATTAGCCTGGCTAGTGTGGTTCAATGGTTGAGTGTCAACTCTTGAACCAAGAGGTTACTGGTTCGATTCCTGGTCAGGGCACATGCCTGGTTTCCGGCACAACCCCCAGAGGGGGACATGCAGGAGGCAGCCGATTGATGGTGTTTTTCATTGGTATTTCTATCTCTCTATCCCTCTCTCTAAAAAAAAAATCAATAAAACATATTTTTTAAAAAATAAATAAATAAAACAAGAGATGAATAGGAAACTGAACCACCACTTGGAGTTTTTAAAGATACTATTCTAAAGATTAGGCAAAATGTATAAGTTATATATAATTTTTAAAAATCATACACAAATACAGACTATTTGAAAAATAACAAAGTGAAAACATTAATATGTCAAATTATGAGTTAAGAACAAGGATATACTCCACTACAATGTCAAAAACTTAAACTAATTTCAATATTAATGCAAGTAAATATAGAGCAATTAAGCATTCAACATAAGAAATCAGCAAAGACAAATACAAATCTAAGGAAAGCATTAAGAAGGAAAAAAAAAATAGCAAATTCAGTGAACAGAAAAGACAAGTATGACAATGGTTATTTGAAATAAATTTTTAAAAACACAACTAATCAAAAAAGAAAAGAAATGTAACAATTTTTAAAAATTATAATTATGTGTGCATATATATCGCAATAATTTTGAACATAATGCACTATGATATTTCCTAGCATAAAATTATCTACATTGATACAACAAATAGCAAACTCACAAGTGTTTAAATAAAACGGAAAATTTTTAAGAAAATGTAATGAAATTACCTCCAAAATAAGATCTTGGATAAGGCTGAACTTTAAAACATTCAAGGAACATTTTTCCTAATATATTAACTCTTCATTAATTGAAATATTTACTGTGTTCTTCCTACATTCCAGGTATTATATGATAAGAACAAAAAAAGAAAAAAAATAGATCCCACCCTTATAGCTCATGCAACCCAGTTCTAGAATGTAGTTTAGTAGCAGAGTATAAGGGGAGAGTGGCTGGAGAAGATTCTGCTGTATTCTACACTAAAAAATGGTTAAAATGATAAATTCATGTTATATGTCTTTTATTATGATAAAACAACAAAAAATATAAAGTAAAATTGGAAGAAAAATTTAAATGTATTTTTATAAATGCCATCATATGATATTACATATTTATGTACTAGAGGCCCAGTGCACGGATTCCTGGGTCCCTTGGCATGGCCTGCGGGGATTGGGCCACCAGCAGTCCAACTGCCCAGGCTCCTGCCTGCTGCTCCTGCTCATCCCAGTCCTGCTGCGCCTGCTACCACCACTGCTCGGTAGGCTCACTGCCACTTCATTGCAGTCTCCGGCTGTGGTGACCAGCCGTGAGCCCTGCGTCTGGCACCTGTTGGTCAGCTGAGTGGTACTCCCGCTGTGGGAACACACTGACCACCAGGGGGCAGATCCTGCATTGAGCATCTGGCCCCTGGTGGTCAGTGCACATCATAGCAATCGGTCAAACAGTCAAATGGTTGCTTAGGCTTTTATATAGAGAGATATTATACCTCACCTAAATGTAAAGGGAAGTTATGCATAACAGACAGTTGTTTACAGAGCTCTGGAAGGCATGTAGAGATTGCTGCACTTAGACAACTAGTGGTTCAAGTTTTAAATCTTACCTCATAGGTTATTTTCAAACTTGACTGTAATAAAATAGGAGTAAAGTTGGGGTGAACTTCTGCAGTGAGCCAAAGACGAAAGGTATCTTTTGGTTGAAGAGTATTCAACTCCTTGTTTATAAAACAACAACAATAAAAATCTACTTAAGTACATACACAAATTTCCATTTTATAAATATACTATTACTAAGTAATTTTTTTACTAAAATCTTTCTGTGATATCCTGATATATTTCTTCATGTTCTGATTATATTTACTTTAAGTATACATCTTCTCTATTATTAGCTTGGATAAGGTAAGAATTTGGACCTAAACTTAGGCCATCAGGCTTGAACTCCAAATTCTGTCACCACTTGTTATTTGACCTTGGGTTCTATGAGTTACAGCATTGATAAGCAAGGATACTAGTAGTACCTACCTCATACTATTAAGAAAAACACTTAAGCCCTAACGGGTTTGGCTCAGTGGATAGAGCGTCGGCCTGCGGACTGAAAGGTCCCAGGTTCGATTCCAGTCAAGGGCATGTACCTTGGTTGCGGGCACATCCCCAATAGGGGGTGTGCAGGAGGCAGCTGATTGCTGTTTCTCTCTCATCGATATTTCTAACTCTCTATCCCTCTCCCTTCCTCTCTGTAAGAAATCAATAAAAAAAAGTATTAAAAAAAAGAAAAAGAAAAACACTTAAAACTGTCTAATACCAAGTAAGTGCAAAGTAAGTATTAGCTATAATTGCTGTGCCTAAGTTGATAGTCATCTTTAGGCCTTCAGATTCTCATTGCTTTAGTTCATGCTTCCAGGAAAGTTGTATAGTGATTAAAATGTATCAATTAGTGTATCATATTGCATATGATAGAAATCGAAAACTTTACCAAACAAATTCATCTGTCCATGCTGCATGCTTTACACTATTCAATTTTTTATGCCTATGTCTTTACTCATCATATGCTTTCTGCCTGTTATTCTCTTTATAACCTGATGAATTCTTACCCACTTGTCAAAATATAATTTAAACATATCTTAGGGGAATATCTTCTTTAACTCTTCACTACAACAATCCTAAGCAGAATTAATGAATTAATTTTACATTCTGTAAATTATCTTCTATAGTATGAATCACACTACATATTAATTACTAATGTGTTCTCTCTCTTCTAAACTAAGTTCTTAGAGAAAAGGTACAAATTTTTATGTAACCAGTACGCAGGACATTTCTTGGCTTTTTTCTGTACTCAGCAAGTGTTTATAGAATGAATTAATGAATATTGATAAATACTGATACCTCTAAAAATATTGATAAATACTGGTAGCTCTAAAAAAGAATGAAGTCTAAAATTATTTTAATAAATACATGTGTAATACTAACATTCATTAGTAATGTGAAATTTTAGAATTAAGATGACCAAAAAATGGCAAAAGAAGTGACCATAAAAAACATTGTTCTTGCTTAAAATCCTATGAAATAAAATGTGCCTATACCTAATAATGATTTAAAAATGTAAAGTTTTAAAATGTAAGTTTTATAATGTCAAACTATAAAGCTTTGCCTTGGGTTAGCATGTTTTGTAAAAAAATTAATAGAAACAATGTATTTGTGACATAGTTGGATAAATAAATTTGTAAATTTATATCCAAATAATTCATACAAACTTCCCAAAAGAAAAGTAAATTTTTACAATTTTTTAAACTTTTGTAATATAATCTACCCTATATACTTCAAAAATTCTAATTAAGTAATCACTTTAATTATATTTTATACAAATTAACAGCTATCAATATACTGTTTAGAACAGAAAGCAAGATTCTAGTATTCACAAGTCTTCTTTACACATTTTAAAACATCATTCATCAGACATAAAATTTATCTTTTCATACATTAGTAATTTTTACAGAATATTTTATTAGTAATGAATATTTAAATATTGATATAAACAGCAGTTTCAAAATCTATACGTTTTGTTGATTATAAGTGAAGAATCATCATGTCCATTGATTCATTTACTCCGTCACTAACTCGTTCCTCAAAGATTTATTGATTACCTATGTTGCGTAAGGTGCTACAGCTGCTATCTTATTAGGACTATACACATTTTTAACACATCACACAACTCTGCTAGGGGCTCCCTCAAGCTACTCTATTCTGTTTGATTCTGTTCCAAATAATACTTCTCTCAGATTAATTAAATTAATTAATTATTAATTCCTCTGCTAAGGACCTGCTTTGACTATGTCCAAGGACAAAAGTTCCAAGCTCTTTGCAAGGTTCTCAGGGTATTCCGGAACCTAGCCCTTCCCTAGACATCTTAACTCCATTGCCCCACACTCCCCTACCAAGCCCGTCTAGTATATCCAAGGACAGCTTCTTTCCCTGTACTGGGCATGAACATAATAGTCGTCGAAGTTGATCTGGGTTTGCATTTAAAACTACCCAGCAATTTGTTTCATCTTAAGATAATTTTCATGTTGGGGCCCTTGAGTTAAGTGAAATGGTTATTTCAGATTACATCATGGTTGTCTTAGCAACTAGGTTGTTTGTTCTACAGGTCTCTCTGACGTGTCTACATCTTTTCTCCCCATACAGGCACAACAAAACAAGAGCATAAAGAAAAAGTTATGTTATATATGAATAGATATACAGTCCTTAAAGCACTTCCTTATTTTTCTTCTGAAAAAAATTCTTTAAGTCTCCCTTCAGTCATGATTATTAATTTCCTGGCTTTCCTTAAATGCCTTTAAAAACACATTTTTATTGACTTCCTACTAAAAGATCCATCTTGGTTTGTACAAATGTACATATTTTAAAAGAAAATACTTAACAGATTTCAAATTTCTCAAATACTAATTTTTAAAATATCATAAATAATGCATGATATATTTTAATGCTGATGTCCCTTGAATATTACTGAATTGTGTATATTAGATGTACAGGGTATGCCCCCAAAAACGTATATACACTTTAACAGCTGATAAATCAATTTTGAAAATGAAATGTATTTTAATAAACACTGCCTTTGTAATTATTCAAAGTTTGTATATACATTTTTGGGGGGACATTCTATATTATTTGTACATCTATTGAATCTACCTTTTCCAGAACGGGCAGCCAAGATACCACAAGATGTAAGTTTTTCAAACAGAGCCAATCTCCATTCTGAGCACATTCTTTAAGCATTTGAATTGCTAAATCAGCTTGACCTTGACCCATGGCAATCTGCAGAAACAAAACAAAACAAAAAACTAAAAAACAAATCTGATAACATGTTGTAACATGCAATCAGGGTTCTCAGTTTTTAATAGAATATATCAGACTCCATAGTTTTCTATTTACTAAAATATATTATTATTATTATTACAGGTTTGCAAGCTATAAAACAGTATAAAATAATTTAATAATCTTTTGTTCCTTATCCCACCATTTCCTGTAATTTTTACCCTCTCAAAAGAAAGGCCTTAAATTTTATTTTTAATGTAACTATAGTCTCATCAAATACTTGGAAATTTACTTCTCTGAATTTCTCCAACATTGCATATATTTGACTCTCAACCTACTGGTCTAGCTATTTAATTTTCTCATTCACTGGCTGGCCTTTCATCATCTAGCAAATCCTAACATGTCAGTGAGCCTCAAGACTACACTCCACCCTCTGCTCCTCTATTGTTTCTCAGAGAGAGGAGATAGGAGGAGAGAGGAAATGAGAAAAGAGGAGGGGAGAAATTAAAGGAAGAGAGGGAATGAGAATCCTGACCTCACCGGAATTCCATTCTATTTTTTCAATCCCTTTAGTCCATCTGCACTTAGAACATTCATGTAGTAGAAGAGGCCACCTTATACAGTAGAAACTTCATAGCATTGAAAGTATTTGAGCAGAAGCGGTTTGACTCCAGATTGTATTCAGCACTTAAGATTTCTCTATTATTAAAAGGCTTGGACAAGGTGACTACTTCAGTCTAAGGTTCTTTAAAATGTAGTCAAGAATCTAATAGGGCTACATGCCTCTTACCATATCAAGTCTAAAATACTCCATGTTTTTTAAGGACAATTAATATAATACTTGTATATTAATATAGCTATATCTGTGTACATATGTATATACTTTATACATATATTGGGAATCCTGGCTCTAATACTTTACTAGGTACATAGTCAAAACATTTATATAAATGGCAAACTATTTTAGAGAGAGAAGGAGGGAAGGAGAAAGAGAAAATTTTGTTTTTCAATTAGAATATAAAGTCTTTGAGAGTGGGAACAATGTCTAATTCATTGCAAACTAAAGCATACAATAAAACAGGTAATAAATACTCATTTATTTTTAAAAAATATTTTTATTGGTTTCAGAGAGAAAGGGAAAGAGAGATAGAAACATCAATGATGAGAGAGAATCATTGATTGGCTGCCTCCTGCACGCTTCCCAATGAGGATCAGGGCAGCAACTTGGGCATATGCCTTGACTGGGAATCAAACCGTGACCAACAACTGAGCCACAACCAATCGGGCTTCTTTTTTTTAAATTTCTTTTTTTTATTTTCAAGGTCTACTAGTAACCTGGAACTAGCAAATAGGAGGGATGAAACAAATACTGGTTGAACTGTTTCAATGCACATACTAGTTTGCCATTTATTTAGTTTTTTGTTTTTATTAATCCTCACCCCAGGATATTTTTTCCTTTGATTTTTAGAAATAGTGGAAAGGAGGGATGGAGAAGAGAGAGTGAGACAGAGAGAGAGAGAGAGATAGAGAGAGAGAGAGAGAGAGAGAGAGAGAAACACTGATGTGAGAGAAACACATCGATCGTTTGCATCCTACACATGCCCTTTATCGGGAATCAAACCCAGACCCTTCAGTCCACGGGCCAGTGCTCTCTCTATCCACTGAGCCAAATCAATGATGGTTAGTTTGCCATTTTAAATGAAATGAAGTAATGTACAACATAATCAGAGTAAAAGGACATTTTGCTGAACTGAAATGGTAACTCAAAATAGAAAATTCAAAAGTTTCCATAAGTCATAAGTTATGTGAAAACACCTTAAAGGTTCATGAATCCTTAGGAGATATTGTAAGAAAAAAAGTTTTAAAGCACAGCAGGAAAATGAAAAGCACACCAAAAGAGAAAAACACACCAGTTTCTTAAATAAAAAAATAATTTGCACTAATATGTTATTAGGCTTAACATATATATGTTCAGCATAGTAACAAAATTTTTAAATAACAGAAGTATAAATAAGTATATACATATTTAAAGGTTCTCCTACATTAAACAATTTTGCAAGCTCAGTACACAAAACTCAAGAAGTTTAAATACTCAAACCTACTGTGAATGCAAATAGTTTTATCTTTCTACTAACAATGCAACCTATAGAAACAGGCTCCCCTTCCTCAAGACACCTTATTGATAATTGAATACTATTCTAATAAGTATGTTAACATAATAAGGACTAAATAAAATTTTCTAAAAGTTAGACTGTGCAAAATCTGCACAACTGAGCCTAACTGATATTTTTCCTATCATCTATTTATGTTCCTCATAACACTCTCTTCATTTTTGGTTGCTGTGAAATATTTGCTTTTTAAATCATTATTATTTTCCCAATGAAAAAGGTTTATTTATTCATTTGTTAAAAATTGAGGGTAAATCGATTTTCAAACTTGCATGCAAACTGAACTGAAAAAAGTAGGTAATCTGAACAAATTAAATCTTCTAAATATACCTCAGAAAAAAAATGATATTATATTAGATAATTTATTTTAAATTTATGTACTTCTTTTATTTCAGTTTTTGTAGGTAAATATTGTTGTGATTTGTTGTAATAGTATACTAGTAAAATTTTAAAAATTATTCAAATGTAGTCAAATATATTAGTTCCAATTACTGCTATAACAAATTACTACAATTTAAAGCCTTAAAACGAGACAAATTTATTATCTTACCAGACTTCTGAAGGTCAGAAGTCCCACTGGTCTAAAATCAAAGTGTTTGGTTTGAAAAGGAAATTAGTATTAAAAGGGCTGTTCTCTTTCCAGAGCCTCTAGGAGAGAATCTTCCCTGCCTTTTCCAGCTTCTACAAGACCCCCAGATGTGTTTGCTCTTGGCCCTCTCCTCCACCTTCACAGCAGCAGCATAAAATGGCATTTCTCTGACCTTTGCTTCTATCATCCCATCTCTGACCTTCACTTGATCTCTTCTGCTTCCCTCTTATAAGAACCCTTGTGATTATATTGGGCCCACCTGGATGACCCAGGATAACCTCTCCAAAATTAACTTAATTACATCTGCAAAATTCCTATCACCATGTAAGGCAACAAATCAGGAAGTGGACACTTTGGGAAAACTTTATTTGGTTTACTAAAACAAAACATGTCTGTTTCACTAATAGGATCAAGTACGGTTAAAATCAGCAGGGTAAATGCACTCACCTGATGATAACACTCTCCACTTCTTTCAGCATTAGCAAGTTCTTGCAGTTCCTGAGAAGGATCAGCACCGGGAGAAATAATGATCAAGATGGGTTCAATTTCTAGTGTCTCCTTGTACAAACGTTTGAGATTTAGAGGAAGTGGGGACAACTCTTTCAGACCTAAAAGACATATTAAAGAAATTTAAAAATAAAATGGTCAGAGAACTATCTATTAAAACTAATTACATAATATATAACAGAGAGTAATTACATGAATTATAATCCCATACATATTAAAGTTTTCACCCTCTAAAATCATTCACACACTAGTAATAACTAAGATTAATTGAATACTTAAAGTGCCAGGCATTTTACTAAATGCTTTAGATCCTTATCATCTAATCTTTCCTACACTACAAGGTATCTCAGTGACCACATTTAACAGATGGAGAAGCACAGAATCAGCATTGTGGTCTTAATATACATTTTCTCCCTACAGGAGATGACCCAGCCATCCATCCACACAGCTTTCCCTTCCTGTATGTGATAACAGAGCACCTACTCTGTGCAATGCATATGGGGAATCAGATTTCTACATGGTCTGGTAAACAAGTTCACTGTTATGATATAGGATAAAGTTACTTCTTATGTACATGCATTAAGATAAGAAAAAGTGGCATAGAATGAAAAGAATGTCTAGTTTGCCCGACCAGAATGGTTCAGCATTGACCTATGAACCAGGTGGTCAAGGTTTGATTCCCAGTCAGGGCATATGCTTGGGTTTCGGGGCTCTATCCGTGCAGGAGCCAACCCATCAATTCTTATCATTGATGTTTCTATCTCTCTCCCCCTCTCTCTTCCTCTCTGATATCAATAAAAATATGGTTTTTTAAAAAAAAAGAATGACTAGTTTACAGATAGAAATATATAGCTCTCAGTGTACATTTGCTAGCCGAGTCCAAATCACTAAAACATACAGTCTTGGTTTTCTTAACTATACTTGTGGCAATGTAATAAGAGGTATTTTCATTCATTCAAACATTCATTTATATAGGCACAAACTCAATACACATTCAAGACCAATTAAATGCACTGCCTGATAAAATATATCAAAGTCTTATAACTGTGCCTGGCCTTTGATTAATTTAAATGACAATAACCAATGTAATAAATAATTTAGGATATGAATGCAGAAGCATGTACAAGGTCTTTCATTTTGGCTGCTGATATTAAAAACTGGGGGAAAGACATCAAGGAGTCTAACTGAGTAATTTCTGGTAGCCTTATAATGCAATTAAAGTTACAAAAATGGAGATTTACTGAAAAGGAAATTACTCAACAGAGCAGACAACATGATTCCATATTGGAATGTATACACATCTATGGGTCTAAAAAGAATAGAAAAATATATGTAAAAATATTAACCATGATTATCTCTAACCATGATTAACCATGATGATCTTTATCTTTTGTTCTATATCTTCTCATAGACCTCTAATTAGATGTATTGTGTGATAAAAATGTCAAAATATATATAAATATATTTCTCATAAAATAACTATGAACTAAAATGTGTTTTATTTGGAAAATATATGCCAATATATTTAAAATTTTAAATGTGGATTACCATATCATTTCTTTTTTAAAAAATATATTTTATTGATTTTTTACAGAGAGGAAGGGAGAGGGATAGAGAGTTAGAAACATTGATGAGAGAGAAACATCAATCAGCTGCCTCTTGCATACCCCCGACTGGGGATGTGCCCGCAACCAAGGTACATGCCCTTGGCCGGAATGAAACCCGGGACCCTTCAGTCCGCAGGCCAACGCTCTATCCACTGAGCCAAACCAGTCAGGGAACCATATCATTTCTTAATTTAACAAATGTAAACTGTAAACTCCATTAAGGCAGGAATCATATCTACTTTGTTCATCATTTTCTATCCAGAGCCTACTATAAATTCAATTATTACTTCTCTGGTCAAAATTCCAGAGAAGAGAAATACAGGAGCAAAAGTATAGTTACAGTTGTTCATATGGAAAATAATACAATAATTAATAAATAACAATACAAGAATAAACTCTGTTTCACGTTCTCACAATGGAATTTGCCCCACCCTGTATATGTTCAGTTCATTTTATACAACATTTTAAAGTACTGAAACACTTTGGATTAGAGAAAAAAGTCATGAAAAATATCACACCATTTAAGATAACACAGGTGATACATTCATGTTACTTGGAATTCTCTGTTAGCCATTCATCCCACAAAACTCCAATAAAATCTCCACTGCATTTTAAGTGAACTGATTCTGTATATAATTAACAAAATCTTTGGTTTTATTAACTCAAGTAATTTTGACTCATGATACCATTATAATTGCAGTGTGAATCATTCAAAACTATTTAATAAAATTAAAGAGCCCAAAATCTTCATTGCACTGTGAATTATCATGGTATAGAACTACTTGTAAATCACTGATGTTATAATCTGACCATTCCTCTGTAAAGTAAATCACTTATTTTGAAAGAAAAATAAAAAACTAAAAATAGTTAAAGAAATAATGTAAACCTTTAACATATCTTACTTAGGTAAAATATTGAGATAGTAAAAAAGAAATAATTTGCAGTTTAAAAAGAAGAGACTATAACTCCTGCACTTTTCAAGTACCTAAATAAGTAGAACATTAATATAAAACTATTACAGGTGGTAGGTATGAGATTCATTCTTCCTCATTCATCTCATCTTCTTTAACAAAGAGACTAACAAGCATCCGATGTACAAAATTACTCTTCCTTTATTGGAGAGAAAAGACAACTCTAAAAATGTACCACTAACATCAATAAAAAGAAAGACAATCAGCAATCAATATCTAACTGAATATGTATTAACCAAGTGGGAAAATACTCTTTAAAAAAGGAATAATACTCAAGCCTAAAAAATAAACAAACCAACAAACAAACAAAAAACATTTATGGTAGGCAGAATTCTAAAGATATCCCTTTCAAGATTCCTATCCCTCGGTTGTTCAATTAAACACTAATCTAGGTATTGCTGTGAAGGGACATTGCACATGTAAGTGGAGCAATTTAATCACTTGGAATCTTAAAAACAGAAAATACTTCCTCCAGCTAAAGTCAAAGTGATGAAGCGAAGAAAGAAGCAGGAAAGGTGAGCCAGACGAAGAGATCAGAGATGTGAAGCATGAGAAGAAATCAATCTGCCAAGTCTGGCTTTAAAGCTGGTGGAAGAGGATGACAAACAAAAGAATGTGACTGTCCTCAAATGACAGAAGTGGGAATGGGAACCCCAATCCTACAACTGCATGCTGTTGAATTCTATGAGGAGCCTGAATGAGTTTGGAAATGGATTCTTCTCAGAGCCTCCCAATAGCCAATACCTGGATTTAGCCTTGGGTGACTTGGAGCAAAGGAACCAGGTGAGCCCACCAGCCTTCTGACCTACAGAAGGCTGTTGTTTTAAGCTAATTTATGATCATTTATTACAGATGCCATAGAAAATGAATGTCCTTCCTTTCCTCTTATACACAGACCTCACGAGACAGGTTGAGCTATGGAAGCAAGGTCCCTGGGACTGGGATGGGTTGCAAGCATGAATAAGAGATTGTAAAACTAGGAAAATTGCAAGGCTCAAAAAGGCTTTTTGGAGAACTGTTGAGAAGTTTCTGATTCCTATAGATACTGCAGCACCTTCCAAGAACATGTTTTGTAATACTTAAATACACAAAGCATAATACTTTGCTCAGGAGAGTTAGTAACAAATCAAAATTAAATCAGAATTTAAAAAGGCATAATCATTGCATTTGGTAACAACTATTTTCAAAAAAGTAATGTTGCAGATTTGGCTAGCACATAAGGCTTGATTTATAGGAGTAAAGTGGCATGCCTAAAAGATTTGAGGAATGCTCTAATAACTTAAATCTGTAAATCAAAACTACTTTCATTAACATATTTTTAAAATAACTATTTTAAATTTATAGATTATAAAAAAGGATTGCTAAAACTTAATAAAAATCTTTCCATGTGAGTGATTTTTTTTTCTTTATTAAGGTATTACACATGTGTCCTTATCCCCCTATAGCCCCCCACTCATGCCCTCACCCCTTTGGTGTCTGTGTCCATTGGTTAGGCTCATATGCATGCATACAAGACCTTTGGTTGATATCTCCTCCTTATCCCCACCCTCCCCTACCTATTCTCTGAGGTTTGACAGTCTGATCGATGCTTCTCTGTCTCTGTTTTTGTTCATTATATTCCACAAATGAATAGATCATGTGGTATTTATATTTCTCTGACTGGTTTATTTCACTTAGCATAATGCTCTCCAGTTCCATCCATGCTGTTGCAAATGGTAAGAATTCCTTCTTTTTTCAGCAGCACAGTATTCTATTGTGTAGATGTACCACCGTTTTCTAATCCACTCATCTGCTGATGAGCACTTAGGCTGTTTCCAGATCTTAGCTATGGTGAATTGTGCTGCTATGAACATAGGGGTGCATATATCCTTTCTGGTTGGTGTTACTGGTTTCTTGGGATATATTCCTAGAAGTGGGATCACAGGGTCAAATGGAAGTTCTATTTTTAGTTTTTTGAGGAAACTCCATACTGTTCTCCACAGTGGCTGTACCAGTCTGCATTCCCACCAGCAGTCCATGAGGGTTCCTTTTTCTCCACATTTTCCCAAGTACTTGTCATTTGTTCCTTTGTTGATGATAGCCATTCTGACAGGTGTGAGATGGTACTGCATTGTAGTTTTGATTTGCATCTCTCGGATGATTAGTAACTTTGAGCATGTTTTCATATGTCTCTTGGCCTTATGTCCTTTTTCAAAAGGTATGTATTTAGGTCTGTTACTCATTTTTTGATTGAGTTGTTTATCTTCCTTTTGTTAAGTTTTATGAGCTCCCTGTAAATGTTGGAGATTAAACCCTTATCAGTGATAATATTGGCAAATATGTTCTCCTATTCAGTGGGCTTTCTTGTTGTTTTGTTGATGGTTTCTTTTGCTGTGCAGAAGCTTTTTATTTTGATGTAGTCCCATTTGTTTATTTTCTCCTTAGATTCCACTGTCCTAGGATGTGTATCCGTAAAGATATTGCTACGAGAGATGTCTAAGATTTTGCTGCCAATGGTTTCTCCTAGGATTTTTAGGGTTTCATGTCCTACATTTAAGTCTTTTCTCCATTTTGAGTTTATTTTTGTGTATGGTGTAAGTTGGTGGACTAGTTTCATTTTTTTTTTTTGCATGTATCTGTCCAATTTTCCCAACACCATTTATTGAGGAGACTGTCTTGACTCCATTGTATGTTCTTGCCTCCATTGTCAAATATTAATTGAGCTTAGTGGTTTGGGTCGATTTCTGGGTTCTCTATTCTATTCCATTGGTCTATATGTCTGTTCCTGTGTCAGTACCAGGCAGTTTTGAGGACAGTGGCTTTGTAATACAGCTTGATATCTGATATTGAGATTCCTCCTACTTTGTTCTTCTTTCTCAGGATTGCTACAGCTATTCAAGGTCTTTTTTTTATTCCAGATGAATTTTTGGAGAGTTCGTTCTAGGTCTGTGAAATATGCCATTAGTATTTTAATGGGGAGTGCACTGAATCTATAGATTGCTTTGGGTAGTATGGACATTTTAATGATGTTGATTCTACCAATCCATGAACACAGTATGTTCTTCCATCTGTTTATGTCTTCCTCTATCTCTTTTTTCAGTGTCCTGTAGTTTTCCGAGTACAAGTATTTTACCTCCTTAGTTAAGTTTATTCCTAGGTATCTTAATTCTGTATATCAATTGATGTAGAAGTAGCATTTGACAAAATCCAACACCCTTTCTTTTAAAAACCCTCAGCAAAATAGGAATAGATGGATCATACCTCAACATAATAAAATCCTTATATGACAAACCTTCAGCCAACATCATACTCAACGGGCAAAAACTAAAACCATTTTACCCAAGAACAGGAATGAGACAGGGATGCCCACTTTCACCACTCCTGATCGACATAGTACTGGAAGTGCTAACCATACCAATTAGACAGGAAGAAGAAATAAAAGGTATCCAAATTGAAAAGGAAGACATAAAACTGTCATTATTCGCAAATGACATGATGTTGTACATAGAAAACCCTAAAGACTTCATCAAAAAATTATTAGACCTTATAAATGAATTTGGCAAGGTAACAGTATACAAAATTAATGCCAAGAAATATATGGCATTTTTATACACCAATAGTGAACTCACAGAAAGAGAGATTTAAAAAACATGAGTGATTTTCAAGAAATTATATTTGAAATCAAATCTCTAAAATTTGTTTTAAATGATATAGTGTTTGTCATTCTCCAGCAAACTAAAATTTTAAAACTTATTCATACAATAAAAACTGTAATTTTATATAAAACTACATTAATAAAATCACTTGACCAAATAAAGTCATCCAACCATACACCATTTTGATTGGGGGGGACTTATAATCTGATACATAGAGCACCTGAATTAATCTGAAAAATAATCATATTATTTTAAATCAGAACAAATATGCTTATGTGAATAGGGGTTAAGTTTCTTATATGTGAAGGGGGGGTTAAGTTTTTCTTAGTTTTCCTTTTCAAGGCCTGTGTGAAGGTATTGGGGAGGTGGCTCGGCTGTGAATCCAGTAAGCAGAACCGATAAGCAGGGTCAGACCAACCCACCAAGAGTCAATACATCATCATCTCATCATCATCATCTCATCGCCTGATGACTAAGGACTATAGCTGAAGTCCATTCCCAGACTCACCATAGCCCCTTCCCCTATATAATCCTGTCCCTGCACCTTGCTGGAAGACAGGATTTGAATGCTTGTAAGTGCCGTATCTTCATGATTGGCTAGCCTTTTCAATAAACGCCTTATATGATTCAACCCTGCCTTCGTTATTGGACACAGCGACAAGCAGCCTGAGTCCAACCCTGGGTTTCCTGGTAACAGTTTTGGAAATATATTAAACTTTGAAAGTATTTGAATATGTGACTCTCATGAGGTTTTTGCTTAATGCTGTTAAACCATAAATGTCATTTAACCTGGAAATTACATAGTGCCATAACAGAAATATTCCAAAGAGTTAGTAGAGATTCAAAATACAAAGTCAATAAAATAGGTCATGTGTGGTATGCAACAAAGAGCATATATTTAAAGACTAAATGGGTGATTAAAAAAAATAGATTCTTTAAAAACTCTCTGAAAATGTCCTTGATTTACTTAAACTTGCATCAAGTCACATAAACAGACAATAAATATATAGATAAGCCAGAAATACATCAGATAGTGTTACTATGTAGAGAATTAGTGTCGGTACAGATTAGGTGGCCCAGAAAGACCTTTGAAAATGCAATGTTTTAAATTAATACTTGAATACACAGAGGAGCCATCCATGAAAAAAAAGAAGAAGAAGAAGAAGAGGAAACAGAGCAAACAGAGCGAATGCACAGGGGGCAAGCAAAAAGGGTCTGGAATGAGGTCAGAGAAGCAAGCAGGGCCAGACTGTGTGGGGCCTTTTAAGCTTGTATACAAAACCTGGATTTTATTCTCAGTGTTTGAAGAAAAATTTGGAAATTTTATGTAAAAAACAAGTATGATTTAGTTTAAGTTTTTGTTTGTTTGTTTTAAGATCACACAGCTTTCTAGAGAGAATAGATTGGGAGGGAAGCAAGAAATGAAGTAGGAAGACAAATTAGGGAGTCACTGATTTAACAAACATTTATAGTGCCTCTATGTTCCTTCCAGAGCTGTTTAAGGCATTGGGGGCACAACTGTGACCAAAACAAAATTTGTTCCCTCATGTGACTTATGTTCTAGTTGGGGGACAAACAATTAAAAAAAATGTATAGTATGTCAGGTCCTGACAACTGTTACAGAAAATAAACAGAGTAAGGGGGATATAGAGAGCCAGGAAAGAATAGGTAATTTTTACATCATGTGTTCAGGGAAATCTTCACTGAAAAAGATGACATTTGAACAGAGAAGTGAGGGAGATAACTGGGGGTACAGCTCACTTGGAAGAAGGAACAGCCAATGCTAAGGTCTTGAGATACAGAAACACACTTAAAGCACTAGAACAGGTGTGGGGAACGGTGGGCCCACAGGGTGTGTAAGGCCAGAGAAATCATTTGGTCTGGCCCTGCCAAGGCAACTGCAGGCTGGACTCAAAATTCAATAAATCTAGGAGCTTTTTTCATAGCAACATGAATTTATATTAAGTGAATTTTATTAAGTAAATGATGTCATAAATATTCAAATGGCCCTTGGCAGAAAATAGGTTCCCCATCCCTGCACCAGAACAGGAAAAAGGCCACTATGCTTGGAAAAGACTGGGCAGGAGTGAGAGCGGTAAGATTAGATATGAGGGGAAGCAAAGAGAAAAACGACAGGGAGGTAAGAGCCTGTAAGGACTCAGAAAGAGGAGACACCATCAGAAGAGGTTGAACAGCGTAATATGATCTAACATATTTCACAAGGCACTTTGGCTGCTATGCTGAGAATAAACTGAAAGTGGGGAAGAAAAGAGGTCTGAATGGCAATAAACTTGCTCATATGATAGTGGTTGAACAAAGTGATAGGTGGTAGTGAAGGTGTGAGAAGTGATGGGATTCTGGATACCTATATTCTGAATATAGAACAGCCAAACATAGCCAAAGCTAGGACAGTAATTAAGGTGAGAGATGATGGTAGTCTGCATTAGGGTTAAAGTAATGACAAAAAAGGAAATGAATCAGAGTAAATTTCAGAGTGAGAATTAAAAGGACTTGCTGGTAGATTGTATATTTAAAGTAAGAAAAAAGAGAAAGGATTACTTTTAGGTTTTTGGTTTCAGCAACTGAATGGATGCTAGCATAGACACATGAAAAGTTCTGTACTGGTCATGTTAAATTGATGATATGACATTCACATGCAAACATCGAATAAGCATTTGGATATGTGAGTCTATAGAATTCTAGGAACATGTCAGGGCTAGAAATAACAGATAAAAGAGTTAGTAATTCATGGATGACATTTATAGCCAGGGACTAGGCCAGGTTACCTAGAGAGAAAATATGTAACAGTGAAAGGGAAAACAAAGTAAGACTGTAGTGGAAGGAAGATCACTCCAATATTTAGAAGACAGGCAGAGAAGCAGCCAGGAAAGGAAAGTGAAAAATTCCCTAAAACTGTTGAGGTATGAAAGGAGAAATATAATAGTCTAGACAGAAGAAGAGTTGAGTAAATGGGTTACTGCAGTCTCTAATTACGGACACACTTTCAACATGTTTTATAGCAAAAGGAAGTAAAGAACTAGGATGGTAGCTAGAGAGGGAACAGGGTCATGGGAGGTACTTTTAAGACAGGTGATACTAAAATCTGTTTGTTTGCTAATGAAATGATCCCGTTAAGGAGGTGAAATTGATAATGCAGGAGAA
This sequence comes from Myotis daubentonii, assembly GCF_963259705.1. NCBI lineage: Eukaryota > Metazoa > Chordata > Mammalia > Chiroptera > Vespertilionidae > Myotis > Myotis daubentonii. The sequence goes on along the minus strand of NC_081848.1, from coordinate 10,175,758 downwards.
GAGAATAATGGTAAGAATACAAAAAACAACAACTTAAATAAATGGGCTGGTCTTTAGTTGGAACAAGGGCATTCATTCATAGTAACAGCAGTGAAAGGATGAATATAAGTACCAAAGCAGGTAGTATATAGATTTGTTGGTGAGAAATAAAGAATTTCTATCTTATTGCTTTTATTTTCTCAAAAAGGCTACTTCAATTAGCTAACTTAAGTAGTAAATATAGGGATAGTTGATTTTCATATTTATTATACACCTACTAGTATGCAAGTATTATTCAATTCTTGTTTATATCTGGTAACATATTACATTCTTCAGTTACAAGATAAAGTATGCTTATCAACATTTTTAACATGGACACTAATATCTTTATTCAACTACTTTATTCTTCAGAATCAAAAAAGTTACATATTTGTAGCTCTTAAAGGAATGTACTTTATAAGTTAATGGTTTAACTATCAAACTACTTAAATATGAATATTATTTAAAACAGATAACATGTAAGCTTACTATAATGGCTATCTATTGTTTGTACCAGCAGTTCTTCTCGGAACTGGTAACAGCCCCTTCCATGACTTCTTTTGGAGAAACTGCTTTCCATATATGAAGTTTGGAGGGAAAGTTCTCTTTAATCACAAGCTTTAAAGTCTATCCCAGGATATCAGCAGCCCTATCCCCCAGAATATATATGAACCCAGAGGCTAACGTCAACATACAAGTAAGAATTAAACAAAAGTCTAGAAGTAATGTGAGAGACAGAGAAAGGTAAAGACATAGAAAGAGAGTAAAACAAAGGGGTGGTGGCAGAAAGAAAAAAGGACCAGCAAGGGTGAGGCAAAGAAAGGAAGTCTCCCCATGTTGTTTTGAGTCCATGAAACCAAGTAGCCCAGAGGCCAGCCCTACCTCTACCTTTCTGGTTATACTTTCTCCCTTTTTTCACTTACGTGAGTTTGAGATGGATATCTGTCATCTGCAATATAGAGTTAGATGGATAAACATTATGACCAATGTGAGTAAAAATTACCTAGTGAATAAAGAGCCTATAACAAATGAATGAACAGGGACTTTCCTCTCCATGCTTAAGGGAAGAAAAGCACAGAGTATGTCCAGACCCATTTCCATATATACATTGCCAGCCAACCGAATGATCCATCTAAAGGGAGCTTCAAAATATTTGTGTGTATCCGCGTGTATCTGCATATTCCAGTGGAGGGTGAAGTGGAAGATAGCGACTATGTGAAAAGTTGGGTTGGTAGATCTTACGCATTGAACTTTTTCCCATAAAAATAAGTGTTGAAGTACTAAACCCAATACCTCGGAATGTGATCTTTTGAGGAAATAGGGTCATTACAGATATAATTAGTTAACTTCAAATGAGGTCATACTGAAGTAGGGTGAGTCCCTAATCCCCTATGACAGGTGACCTTACAAGAAGACAGCCATGTGAGCATGGAGACACACAAGGAAAATGTCATGTGACAATGAATGCAGGGATTTGTTAAGTATCAACAAGTCAAGGAAGACCCAAGATTTCCAGCAAACCACCAGACAAGGTAGAGGCAAGGAAGAAGTCTCCTACAAATTTCAGAGGGTGCATGGCTTTGACAAAAGCTTGATTTTGGACTTCTGGAGTCCAAAACTATAAGAATAAATTTCTGTTGCTTGAAGCCACCTAGTGTATGGTACACTTAGGAAAACCCTAGGAAACTAATACAGTAGGATAGAATAGAGATGGCTATGTGCACGGAATAACTTTAAGGTTTAACGAGACTGTTTTATATTAGTACCCACCAGCAACATTCCTCTACACTGAGAATAAATATTACTCATTCAGTATTTAATAAGAACACAGGCTTTGGAGCTGGGTTTGAGTACTGTCATTTATTAGCTATGTGATCTTGTATCCTCATCTTTAAATGGATATAAAAAGAGCCCCTTCTAGGATTGCTGTGAGGATTAAAATAGCTGACACATGTATAGCACTTAGACTAGTACCTGGCATACAGTAAGAGCTATTTAAGTTTAACTGTGATTATTATCATTATGAACAACATTCATGTTTAAATGAAAGTGTGTGTTCACTAGAGTAAAACTGATCATCTGAAGATAAGAGAAAATTTCTCAAAATAATATCCAGATATAATCAATTATAGCAGCTTTATTAACTAACAAAAATGATTATTCAATACTGTAAAGTTTTACAGTGATAAGCCTAGGGCCCAGTATATTTTTTTTAATTTCAGAAAACTCTGCACTAAACTTCTTTTTTTAAATATATTTTTATTGATTTCAGAGAGAGGAAGGGAGAGGGAGAGAGATGGAAACATCAATGATGAGAGAGTATCATTGATCGACTGCCTCCTGCACGCCCCCTACTGGGGATCAAGCCTGCAAACTGGGCATGTGCCCTGACTGGGAATCAAACCTGTGACCCCTCAGTCCACAGGCCAATGCTCCATCCACTGAGCCAAACCGACCAGGGCTAAACTTCTTTATATGAGAAAATCAGATATATATATATAATCTCAAATGTTAGGCTTACTTGATTGGAATATATTTATAAAATAGTTTCTATATAAAATTTCATATACGTATATACAAAATTAAATTGAAATGAAAGATCTAGAAAAATTATCAGCACACTATTTTAACTGTGCCAGACTTTTCATTTCTAACATAGTTCTACAACCTCCGCAGTTTAGAATAATAAAAATCCATTATTCTTGGATGACTCTACACTTCAATTAAAATACTTTTCATAATCTTTCCTTAACATAGTTTTTCCAAAATTTATTGCATAAATGGAAACATGATATAGTTTATTATTTCCAAATGAGTAACCACTTTTAATTCTACAGGTAAGATGATCTGAAAGACTTTAAAAATGTATTGAACATTTTGTTTATAATCTGAAAGATATATAAATTTTCATTTTTTGTTTTTTAAACAGAATTAAAATAACTCATTTAGAAGGCTTCTTTTCCTAAGCCTATGGTATCTATATGTTTTACTTTGTCTAAAATCAAACATTTGGTTCCCTGCTTTAAATTACTAATCTTGGACATATGTCTAAATGTCTACTGTGCTTTCATAAGAAAACAATTTTAAAAACTTAACTACATATAGGATGTCAATTATGCATTAAACCTGATACACATTAAATATGGTCAGATCCAACACAGAAATTATTTTTTAAGCCAGGTGGAGATTGTAAAATAAGTAGAATGAAGAAAATAATGCCGATAATCTGCTAAACTAAGGTCAGCAGGAATTAACCTGTAGGTTAAACACGAAAGACTCGGTCAGTGGTCTAATTCTGGAAAAGCAAAACCCTTACCCAGAGTCCTGCATACGAACAGAGCCATGGCACTCTGCAGCCTGTCGGGCCTGAGGGCCTGCACCACCAGGACCTGAAAGCAAAGGTCAAGGCATTTTAAGTAATAAAGTTCCTAAAATGGCTTTCCTAACTAAATAACCGTGAGGTCAATTAATTCAACAAATGTTTACTAAAATATGTGAATACTTATCACTGTTGTATATTATTTACTACCCCTCAAACTGTCACAATAGGTTTATACTAAGGCCCATCATTATAGGCAAAATATTACAAAAATCCATTATTTTCTCAAACCTGTCACCAGAAGTAAACATCAGCAAGTAATGATCATAGGATAGGGTTATTTGCTTCTTCGGGATCTAATAACAAAAAGCCAAATGCCAGGTGAAAATAAGGTACTCCAGGTAAGGTACTTCTGATGACAGCAGAACAGAGGCCCAAAAATCTTGCCTAAAGTTTTTAATCACCATTTTTATGCTGAATCATATATACATTTTCTAATAAAGGTGTATTTTTTTTCTTTTTGTATTTTTAAACATATTTGGTAAAATAGGATTCACCAAGGGGATACAAAAGGGACAGAACCACTTTGAGGAACTGAAAGGGTCACTTCTAGAGTATCAGCTCCTAAAGAGCTTTCCAATTCTTAGCCTTTACTTCCCCAAAACACTGAGTGGGACCTATCAGCAGGTTTCATCATTCTATTTTAAAATACGTGAAAAAAAATTCCATATTCCTCGCCAAGAGATATTTTCCCTAGAACGTGCACAATGAGTAGAGAGCCTATAAAGCCTACACCTTAATTTCTTTCTGTAAGTGATTTTCTCTATTGCAAAATCACCCTTGGGTCAGAGTCAGAGGGAGTAAGAAAAGCTACAGTGGGAAACACCACATTCAGAAATATTGCCAGTGATTTCATTATCCAGATAAGATGGCAAAAGCCGAAAGGCCTTTCCCACATGTGCCATGTTAGGGTGATGTGGCACCCAAAGGCAGAGCTTTCACTTGTTTATTTTTATTGAATTTGGCTTCTGAACAAGAGTAATGTTGAATACTTTAATGCATTTAGATAACTTACCTGCTGAAATAAGGAAACTTTCTTTGCAAGAACAGATGGAAACTCTTGCTCACACATTGAATGATGATAATACGTACGCCACAGATCTGCATCTTCAAAGCAGAGGGACTGGTAAAGACCGGGGAGAGCAATCTGGAAAATAAGAATAACCACAGAGTGAGCTACAAGTCAACATAAGTACGTATGTACGTGAATTACTAAGAAAAGAAATGGAAAGTAATTATTGATGGATATTCATTACCTGTTTTCTACTTTATGTCAGTTTATCTAATCATTTCTAGGTCAGAAATAGTATGGTAGACTTATGCAACCCATACTTAAATTACAGAAAATATTTCCAAGAGTACTAAATCAATACTTGTAAGTTAATAAAATCTTTATTTTTTTCAATAAAAACATTTGTAGCTATCCATCTCCACTTTGTGGAGAAAAGAATGCTTTAATTAAAAAAAAAGTGCAGCCCTCACCAGTTTGGCTCAGTGGATAGAGCATCAGCCTGTGGACCAAAGGGTCCAGGGTTCGATTCCAGTCAAGGGCACTGACCTTGGTTGCATGCTCCTCCCTGGTCCAGGCCCTGGTCAGGGTGCACGCAGGAGGCAACCAATCAATGTGTTTCTCTCACATTGATGTTTCTCTCTGTATTTCCCTCTCTCTTCCACTCTCTCTAAAATTCAATGGAAAAATATCCACAGGTGAGGATTAAATATAAATAAATAAATAAATAAATAAATAAATAAATAAATAAATAAATACAAGTTAAAAATTTTTTAATTATTCATATATATATATTATTGACTTCAGAGAGGAAGGGAGGGGGGAGAGAGGTAGAAACATCAATGATGAGAGAGAATCATTGATCGGCTGACTCCTGCACACCCTCTACTGGTGATCAAGCCAGCAAGCCGGGCATGTGCCCTTGGCCAGAATCGAACCTGGGACCCTTCATTCCACAGGCCGACGCTCTATCCACTGAGCCAAACTGGCTAGGGCAAGTTAAAAACTTTTTAAAATTTTTCTAACAAGTGCAGATTTTTAAATTGAGATATACTGTAATTGACATATACAAGTGCAAATTTTAAGCAATGCCACAAGTATAAAAGTATGTCAAATTTCATTTCAATATAAAAATCCTTAACAAAGCAAATTTTTTAAACTATATTCATTTCTGCCCCTATTCATGAACATGTTGCTTCCTTTGCCTCTAAATGTTCTAAATTTCTACTCAGCATTCAATATTCAGCTTAAACAATATCATCTATCAGAGATTTTTCTCAACATATTTATTTCCTCTACCTCAAACAGTATTCTCTCTTCCAAACTTTTTCAAAAGTGATTTACAAGGTCAGAAATATAAATGTGTATAGATGGTGAATTTGGAAGATTTATATTAAAATTTCATGTACTATAAACATAAATCAAGCATTTAAAAATGCTTTATCCAAATATCTATATTCATTTCTAAATAATCAGTTTTATTGCCTAAACTTCATTATTGTAACTTAATAAAATTAAACTTACACAGCAGAAAATTAACTAAGCATACTTTAATTTTTTCAATAAATGATTTAAGCCTATTAGGATAGAACTTGATGGCTGTCTATTAACTTTACTGGCAATTACTGTATAAGGCCCCACCACCAATTTATGTGTGCTACATGTATAATCATCATGTATTTGGTTAGAAAGCTGAGGAAGATTATACACAGTTAGCAAGCTCTCAGCTGCATGTTAGACCCCAGGTCTAATTACCAGGGATACAGGCCTACTATGGCATCAACCACATCACAAGGTAATTATTTGTTTTATTCTCTACAGTGTAACTTCATTCAATGTAGAGTCTTTTTATATTACAAAATATTTATTTGTCATTCCACCAGCACTCTGTAAATAGTAGCAGGTACCAAATAAATGATTAATGAAGAAAACAACCAATGATATAATATAGAATCCATTTATTTTATTCAACAAATATTTATGAAATAAAGGCGGTAAGAAATAGTGGTAGAGCCCAGGCCAGGTGGCTCAGTTGGTTGGAGCATCATCCCATACATACACCAAAAGGTGATGGGTTCAGTTCTCAGTCAGGGCACATACCTAGGTTGCAGGTTCAACCCTGGGCCCTAGTTGGAGCACGTACGTGAAACAACCAACAGATATTTCTCTCTCACATTGATGATTTTCTCTCTCTCTCTCTCTCTCTCTCTCTCTCTCATCAATGAACATGTCCTGGGTCGAGGATTTAAAAAAAAAAAGTAGTAAAAAGCTCAGACTCTGCAGCAAAAAGCTCAATTTCAAATACTGAATCTACCTTCTAAATGACCATTCGCAAGTGACTATATCACTTTGTGCCTTGGTGTCCTTATCTGTCTAATGAGGACAATACAGTGTGGCTATCTCATTATATTGTGGAATGTATTAAATGAGATGATAATCCATTTTCAAATTCTGCAAAATGCCTTGAACATAATCACCCTTAAATGCTAGCTATTCTTATTGTATTTGCTATGTGCTGCTGTACTCTTATGATAATTGTGAAGAACATCAGGGGCAGAAAAGCAAGAATGGGAACATATATATAGATTTTGAGAGAAATGTGTTTTTTATTACCCACAAAAACAACACCTTGGCTTGTAAAGAACACTGATGGAACTGATGGGAGTTGGGCTTTGGAACTTTTGCTTCCCCATGCTGATCCTCACCATCCAAATACACTGAACACTGGGAGGAGGGGAGAGAAAGAGATGAGGAGGGAAGGGAAGGGAGCAGAGAGAGAGAACACTGTATTTGGAAAACCTAGATATTAAAGGCAAGGACTTTGGTGTCAGAATGCCTGCATTAAAATAATTAGCTCCAACACTTCCCAGCTATTTAACTTCCCTGCAGCTTAGTTTCCTCTTTCCTAAAACAGACATACTTATGACCTCCTCATTAGGTTATTGTGATGGTAAAATAAGATAAAGCATCTATAGTATTTAACATGATGCTTAGCACATAATAGGTCCTCAAAAATATGTATGAACTTTAAAATAAACCTTAGTTTCATTCATTTAGCACCTACTACTGCTGATGCTCATTTCTCATCTGTAAAAAGAGTTAATAACCACCTTTTAGGGGTTTTGTGATAATTAAATGAGGTAATTCATTTGAAAATGTTTTGTAAACTGAAATGATAACAAGAAAACACTAATGTATACTATAAACCTTTTCTGAACGTAAAGCTCCCTTTCCTACATGGTTTGCATTTCTTTACATAAATTGTAACATTTATTTAACTTGTAATCTTTACCAAGTGTAACCTCTCAGTAGATCAACTGTTCAAGCAATAATTACCTGTACCCTGTTGATTATTATTACTTTTGCCATTAGGAGTACATGAGCTAGTTCAAGGTCCTGTCCAAAAATCCAGAATTCCCTTCCAATTCTATTTTTTATTTTTTCCATTTTCTTGTAATTGTTTTAAAAAATGTTTCCTACAGTAGGTGATAAACTCCTACAAAATAGGAACTAAAACTTTTATGTATCTGTACTCTTCATCCTCAAAGAGCATATTATAAATAGTTAATACATATTTTAATCCTATGGAATACATGAACAATGCAAAATTACCTTATCCATGCGCCATTAGCTTGTCTACTCATAATCTTAATATGTCCAATCTAAAAAGTATTTTAAAAGATTTAACCATGCATCTGGTATATAGTCAGTATCCACTAAATAAACAAAAGAATAAATGACTTGGGTTTTGCACTAAAGTCAGGGAAATAAAGTTTAATAAGGCAAGGATGCTAATCTCAAAGATCCTAGGAGAAAGGCAGACATGACAAATCATTTTGTATCATGGTAGGTGCTATGATATGGGAATGTTCAAGATACCATACCAGTATATGTCAATAGAAAAGATGCAATGGAGAAATCGGGTAAAAGTCACAGAGGAAGTAATGCTTTGCATAAGTTCTAAAAAATAAATAGACATTTCACAGTAAAAACAGTCAAAGGGCATTTCAGGGAGAGGGAATAATAAAACTAGCAAATATAAGAAACACTGAAGATATGGACTAGAAGTAAAACTGAAGAGGCAAGTAAAGATTAGATTGTGTATCATCTTACAGGTTATCCAAGAAAACTATGAGTTTTATCCTATGAGTGATAAGAAACCATTAGAGGGTTTTAAATAGGGCACTAACCATACCATAAATAAACTAAAATACAAAGGACAGACTAAAATGGAGAGGTCTGAGATTAGAAGCAGGGTCTAATTGCTAAATCAAGTTGAATAATGACAGCCAAAATTAAACGTGACTTTAAGCATGGAGAAGAAGTGAGGATGAGAGAGATATAAAAGATGAATAGAAGTGAAAGTGTGCTGGGGTCCAGCCCCAGCGGGTCCAGGGGTCCCCAAAAGTGTGGACGGAGTCGGCGAAGAAGGAAAGACTCGGAGGCAGCGTTCAGTTGATCAGCAGCCTAGCCAGGATCTCTAGCCAGGATCTCCAGCCAAGTTCTGGTCTGGATCTCCAGCAAAGCTCTGGTCTGGATCTCCAGCGAAGTTCTGGTTAGGATCTCCAGATAGGTTCTGTGTCCATGTTCTCTTGCTAGGTTCTCCAGGTTCTCCAGCCAGGTTCTGTAGCCATGTTCCCTCGCTAGGTTCTCCAGCCAGGTTCTGTCCAGGTTCTCCAGCCAGGTTCAGTCACCAGGTTCTAGTCAGGTTCTCTTGCCAATTTCTGTAGTCAGGTTCAGTCCAGGATCTTTTGCCATGTTCTCTCCAGTGAAGTTCTTCTGTCTCTAGAGAATGTTCTGTGTAGGTTCTGTGCCTTGGTTCTGTCTCTCTTGGTTCTTACTTCTAAGTTCTGTCTTTTTCTGTCTTGTTACATCTGTATTTATACCAGTTGATTCCAATCCTATCAATCTCTATTACAAAGGTTAGGGCGATTCTTATCTCCATTCCAGGGAGTAAAGATTATGTAGCTTAAGCATGATTGTTCGTAGTTAAAGTGATTAATTACCCGCCTGGCACTTAGTTAAGAGGTTTTATTCCCTCCCTAACTTCAGGAGAAAATCCCTACCTGGGAAAACAACCTTTCTCAGAGACCTTAGTTAAAACACATAGTGCCAAGAAGGTGAGCAAACATATTAAGAACAGTATGCCATATATGCCAGGTCCCTTGAAACAGCAAGCATGGACCGGCTCCCGGCAAAAGTGTTAATTTCAAACTATTTTCAACATAAGTACTATACAGCATCCCATTACCGATCCTGAATTATTGTATATACTAGAGGCCCAGTGCACGAATTCATGCACAGGTGGGGCCCTCGGCCTGACTGGCAATTGGGGCCAATAGGGGACGTCTCGCTCAGTCCCAATCAGGGCGGCCAGGCCTGGGAGAGGAACCAAGGGAGGTTGGCCAGCTGGGGGGAGGGACCGCGGGAGGTTGGCCGGCTGCAGGAGGTTGGCTGTGGGAGCAGACTGACCACCGGGGGAAGCTCCTGTGTTAAGCATCTGCCCCCTTGTTGTCAGTGCACATCACAGCGACTGGTCCACCAGTCGACCGGTCGTTCAGTCATAATGGTCGCTTAGGCCTCTGGTCTGCAAACCACGGTTCGCGAGCCACATGCAGCTCTTTGGCCCCTTCAGTGTGGCCACGAAGTTTCAATCGCACTGTACGTGCACACCTGCACGTGGTATTTTGTGGAAGAGCCACACTCAAGGGACTGCAGTTTGCCGACCACTGGCTTAGGCTTTTACCTAGCATATTAGAGAACCTTATATTTATTTATCCTTATATTCTCTATGGGTATACAGCATAGAACCTTGTGCAATGTAAAGACTCAAGATGTATATGTTGAATGAAAAATGAAAATTAATTGTTTAATAATGGGTTAAAGAATTAGAATAATTCTTTGATATTCTTTTACCCAGAGATTTTTGTCATATTCACAGAAATATCAATATTGACTATGACTAAGTAGCAAATAAAATATACACAGAAATAACTCCAATATAAAAAAAATTAAATATCCAACATAGTAGAAAATAAATACCTTCAATGTTGCCACTGCCCAGCTTCTTTCCTGATCTACCCAAGATGGAAGCTGATCACGTATTCTTTGTTGAGAGTCCTTTAATAAGAGTAATTATTTTCCTTGGTATATTAGATAAAATTCAGACAAAAAAATTCAACAGCTAACTTAAGTTTATAAACACTGTTTTTTAACAGTTCATTCTATATATTATTTCTTTATTTTACATATTTTACAAGTCAATATTATAAAAATCTATACTAGGTATAGATAACCATTTAAACAAATGTGTCAATGTAAGAACGGTCCAAACCTGTAAGATTTTTTATGATTGTATTTAAGCCAAACAGACGACAACAGCCTGGATGCAAAATCTCAACGAACTGAGAAAATGCTCCAGAGAATGGCAGTTTGCAGTTTATTTTACACATTATAATCAAAGGAGGAAACCTAGGGAGAGTTACATGACATTCACTGGTGATAGACTAGGGAGGTGGGAGAAAGCAAAGCAGGGCAATCTCTGAGACTGGATAAAGAGTACACGGAGAGACACACACTTCCTTCACATCGGCAGGCACAGGGCTGCTAGCAGCGAACATTTACAGCACAGAGAGGAGCTCTGCGGTCTCTCTCCTGCTCTGGTGGGAGAGCGTGCCCTGAGGGGTCAGGAAAAAGGGGGATCACTCTGACAAGAGTTATCTTAGATGCAAAAAGACAATAGACAGGCTCAGATAAGGTAAAAACTGACTTTTGTAAAGGACAGGACTACCCACCATGACTTGCTTTTAGGTAGGAAGTTTTAATTTCAGAGCATCCTATGTGGTTACTTTAGGTCTCTGAGTTTGTAAGGACAGGCCATTCAGTTTGGCTTAAATAAAATCATAAAACTCTGAGCTCGTCAGGTTTAGTATGTGGTCCCTTTTTTATCCACAGTTGCATTCACTTTCTTGTGCTTAAAACTTTAGAAAAAACTCAAAAGTAATAAGAAACTGGCATAATATGTTACTTTTATTACATCTTACATTTCAGATATAAGCTAGGTTTTGCATTACAGTTTAGGTATGTTCCTTTGTAGAATAATATTATCCATTACATGTTCAAACAGAAAATTACTAGTCAAAAATCTGAATTTGAATAAAGTTAACAAAAGTTTTTAAAAGTAATTTTTAAACTTTAGTTATATATAAAAATTTTTCTAGTCATAATGCAAGATTTGATTTTCTTTGGATTATATAAATAGTCTTGGAATAAAACATATGTACTGAAAAAAAGAAACTACATTGATTTCTTAGTATTTAATTAATATTATTCTAAAAAAATTTGTCTTCAAGGACAAAAAAATATATTTAGGTCCATCTATAGAAGGATAATAGAGACAAGGACATAATCCTCTAATTAAAGTAATTACAACAGTAACTTAAAACTGCTCTGAAGCAGATTATATTTCATGAAGTCTAAGCCAGAACAATTTTCCCTAACAGTAGAATAATTTTATTATTTTTTACTTACAGCTTTCCGCAACATGTCTCCAACAACCACACCTGTAAACGTATCCCATTCCTATTGAATAAAAATATGAGGAACACAAAAAACATAAAAATGCTAACCAATTAACAAAATTTTCTTAATAACCCTGTAAGATGGCTTACAATGCAGCTAAGGACATGTAAAACAAAAGCAAAATCAAACAAAAAAACCCTTTCACATCTTCATATTTCTAGTACAATACTAACATTATGAATATTGATATATTAATATGAAATCTAGAATATAATTAAAACAAAAAACTATATTATATGAGTCTTAATATCTAAAAATGTAAATCTCATGTTCAATGAGCATTTGTCACTACCTATTAATTTTTGCTATTATAGGCCATGTCTCACTAATAAGTCAGCAATAAGGTGCACCAAAAGTTTAAATATTGTGTATGTTGGGTAAAAATAGAAAAAAGTTCTTCTGTTAACTTATCTTTTCCAACAGATAGGGAGAAGACTGTCATATTCCTTTTGTTTTTAAATCCTCATAATCAAAACTGATCAGCTGTTAAGAAATCAAGTGCTCTAAGAAAATCTGTCTTCACCCTGGGTTCCCCCAATCAGATAATAATGGGGAACTACCGTATTTGTTACACATTGGTCAGTAAATAAGGCCAAAACATATTAAAATTTGAAAGCAATATGGAAACACTACCAAATTAAGATTCTCCCTGCCTTCACCCAGCCGGCTCACTCTTCTTCCTAACATTTTGCAATATGAGTCGAAGAAAAATGTTCTCCTTTCCCAAAGATAATTTACTCACATTGCAAAAGAAAAAAATAGGTAATTTAAGTCTTACAAAGTGTGGAACATATTGATCACAGTGAAAAACATTAACAGCAGGAGATTAAGGCATCAGAGTTACTAGTAGAAATAAAAGGAGTCAAGTTAATAAATTCAAGAGAAATATGTAAGTCAGAGCATGTGGAGGTAGAGAGAAACAAAGATCAAACATAGGCCTGCAACTTTTAACTACTTTAATGAGGGAAATGCAGAACATAATTAAAATCTGGTCAAGTAGAATTAAAGGTTATTAGGTCAAGGTTGCCTTCTCCCTCCCTAACTAATGGATTCTCACTTTATGATTATGGCATAATGAAAAAATGCAAATTTTTTTAAATATTAGAAGCACACAGGGTAGATTAGTTAGCTCTAGCTTGAAGGAGGTTCTTTTCAAGTTTGAGAGGGGATTATATGGCAGTCCAGAAATGAAGTCATAGACAAAGAAAATAAATTATACATTAAAAGATTAACATAAACCTTAGGGCACAAGGGAGCTGCCCACCCTTTGATTCCCACCTGTGTCTCTGAGCAAGTCAGTAAAGATCTACACTAATGAAAGAGAAACATGCAAATTGGTGTCACTCTGCTATGCCCACCAGCCAATCAGGATGTGTATGCAAATTAACCCAACAAAGATGGTGGTTAATATGCATATGCAGACCCAAGCGAAGACTGAAGACTGACGACAACTGAAGACTGAAGAGGCTTGGCTTCTCCGCTGCGGCCAGAGCGAAGGCCTGGGTCCTGGGGGCCGGAGGAAAACCAGTGCCAGCAGCCAGGGGAAGGAAGGCCTATTGTACAAATCTCTTCCTGCCACGGGCCTCTAGGAATAAATAATGTAGTATACCCATATCCTTTTGTTTTTTTATATTTATCAGTTCCACTGCTTAGACCAGGAATATAAGAAGGCTAACACTTCTGGTGTCCTGAGTAAGTGGATGTGGGTTCAGAAAAATCTGTGCAGTGTGGGTAAGTTACTTACATTTCTTTTTCTGCCTTATCATCACTTCAGAATATTGGGCCCCCTCAGAGGGGAGTAGAACTTTCAGCACCTTACACTAAATTTCTAACTTAGTAAAAAAACTAATAGGTTGATATATAATTTCTACCCTAAAGTAATTTCTATTCTATCTGTACATTACCAAACTTCTATGTAACTATAATATTTCCTCCTTCACCATTCACTTACATTTTCTTGAAAATGTTCAGGATGCATGCCCCGGACAAAATGCAACGCGAACATCAACTGATCAGCCTGAAAGGAATAACAGATGTTATCTTGCTTTTTCTAAATTAGTGGTTTTGGAAAAGCACAGTCCTTAAATTTTGGTTCCAAAATATGTATTCTGTCTTCAAAATATTTTTATCAATATAAGAATAACATTTACATAGAACAACACTTCCAAGTTGGGGGTGGAGAGGATAGAGAAAGTGTGAAAATTTTTAAAGTGCTAAGGATTAATCATCATTTACATCTCATTAAAAATAAAACAGATCAAACAGACTGTCAAACTACAGCAGGAAGGCCAGGGAGGGTTGGGGGGCAGGAGGGCGGGGGCGGGGGGGGGTAAGAGATCAACTGAAAGACTTGTATGCATGCATATAAGCATAACCAATGGACATAAGACACTGGGGGGTAGGGGAAGCCAGGGGATTGTCAATTGTATGTAATACTCTTTGTAATACTTTAAGCAATAAAACAATTTAAAAAAAGAAAAGAAAAGAAAAAAGGAAAAAAAATAAAACAGATTTATTTAGCTAGTAGAAATCCAATTGTGATGTCTGAATTAGTCTTTACTAACGAGATCATTTGTAAACCTTTCATTCTTGCATTAGTAACCTTCAATCTGTGATTGTGTATGTTTAAATGCTCCTGAATAATATATATACTGCTAAATCAAGATATTTTATTCCTAGAAATGCATGCAAAGGGATCATGAAAGTACTCATAGGTAAGCAATAAGAATATTCACTGCAGCCTAGCCAGTGTTGCTCAGTGGTTGGGCATTTACCTATGAATCAGAAGGTTATGGTTCAATTCCCAGTCAGGGCACATGCCTGGGTTGCAGGCTCCATTCCCAGTAAGGGGTGTGTGGGAGGCAACTGATCAGTGATTCTCTTTCATCATTGATGTTTCTATCTCTCTTTCTCTCTCCCCTCCTCTTTGAAATCAATAAAAATATATTTTTATAAAAAAGAATATTCATTGCAAGATTGTTTACAGTGGAGGAAGAACTGAAACAACCTAAATGTTCAAAAGTCTATCATGAAAATATTCAAATCAAAATAGCATAACCCATATTGTGGAAGGAGGGGAGTTTGTTAATAAACATAAATGGATATACTAGAGGCCCGGTGCACAAAATTTGGGGGTCCTTCAGCCCAGCCTGCACCCTCTCACAATCCAGGATCCTTCTCACAATCAGGGACTGCTGGCTCCTAACCGCTGGCCTGCCTGCCCAATTGCCCCTAAACACTCGCCTGCCTGCCTGATCACCCCTAACCACTCTGCCTGCCTGATCACCCCTAATGCTCACCTGCCTGCCTACCTGATCACCCCTAACCACTCATCTGCCTGCCTAATCACCCCTAACTGCTGGCCTGCCTGCCTGATTGCCCTAACCACTCGCCTGCCTGCTTGATCGCCCCTAACCCCTCTGCCTGCCTGCCTGATCACCCTAACTGCAAGCCTGCTTGCCTTATCACCCCTAACTACTCTGCCTGCCTCAAAACCCCTAACTGTTCGCCTGCATGCCTGATTGCCCCTAACCACTCTGCCTTCCTGCCTGATCACCCCTAACCACTCGCCTGCCTGATCATCCCTAACTGCTGGCCTGCTTGCCTTATCACCCCTAACTACTCTGCCTGCCTCAAAACCCCTAACTGTTCGCCTGCATGCCTGATCGCCCCTAACCACTCTGCCTGCCTGCCTGATCACCCCTAACTGCTAGCCTGCTTGCCTTATCACTCCTAACCACTCTGCCTGCCTGCCTGATCGCCCCTAACTGCTCGCCTGCCAGCCTGATCACCCCTAACTGCCTCTGCCTCGACCCTGCTGCTGCAGCTTCGTCCAAAAGGACATCCAGAAGGTCATTTGGCTGTCCAGTCTAATTAGCATATTATGCTTTTATTATTATAGATATCTTCAAAAATTTTGGAAAAATAGATATCAAATTTTTATCACCGATTTATTTTTGAGATTATAGCCTATTTTTATTTTCTTCTCTTTTCTTAGGTGTTTATACTTTTAAACTTCCTAAAATAAGCTTATATCATTTTTATAAAACACACACACACACACACACACACACACACAAAAACAGGAAATATTTGTTTAAAAAAAAAATCTATTGCCAAAACCGGTTTGGCTCAGTGGATAGAGTGTCGGCCTGCGGACTGAAAGGTCCCAGGTTCGATTCCGGTCAAGGGCATGTACCTTGGTTGCGGGCACATCCCCAGTAGGAGATGTGCAGGAGGCAGCTGATCGATGTTTCTCTCTCATCGATGTTTCTGACTATCTATCTCTCTCCCCTCCTCTCTGCAAAAAATCAATAAAATATATTTTAAAAAAAAATCTATTGAAGCACCATCTTTCAAAGTTTTAATCTAAACATTTTATTTGGCCTTTCCCATACTGTAAATAATACTTTATATCTAATATACGTTTATGATTATAAATACAGATATAGATAAATATAAAAGTATTAAGATACAGTATATACAAAAAAAGACCCTCCTGTAAATACTGTCAGTAAGTGATCTCCTTGCCTGCATGAAAATCACCCCTCTGTAGAAAAGACAGAATGTCTTGAATAATACAATACAAAAGAATTATTTTATAAAAGTATGTGTTGTATATGCTTGTATATACATAGCAATACTCACTAGATATCTATTAAGCAAGTAAATGAAAAACAAACATATTTACAATACTGAGTCAGTGAGTAAAAAATATCCTCAAAATATAAAAACTGGAAGCAGATGGCCATCAGTCAGGTGTGGAAGAAAAAAAAAAGTTACAACCAACTACCATCTGCATGAAGTAGCTACCATTCGACATAAAATATTATAAAAAGCAAGGGATATGGATAGTGTTCTTAGATATTAGAAGATCAATGATTAGCTGGATAAGCCACTATAATGCTTATTTTATAAATTAATGGATACTTAAAATGATTATAATAGCACCCTTTATCTAAAGTAAAAAAATAATGATTAAGATAGTATATATTATATCACTTAATAATATAGTTAATTCTTTACTATATTCATATATATGTATATATAAATATATATATGTATGTATATATACAAATTCATACACAGTATAAGAGGACAATGAATTAGTTCTTTCTTCCTTTGAACTGAGGAAAAATAATGTAGTCTCTAGTGTTAATGGAAAGAAGGCAAGGCTCTGGCACTCGGTGATTCTCTGATTATCTACCAGAGCTAGTGAGCTAATTGTTGATGATTACTGAGGCCAAACTCCAAAATGCTGTCAAAAATAAGCATATAATATGTAGTCAATAAATGGGTAATGGTGGTTACCCTTCTCTTTGATTTTTGGTCACGGAAGACACCTGACCTCAGGGAAAAAAACTTCTATTAATATCTCACCAAACATTTTTTGTATAACATTTCAGATCTTAGATAACACTTCCATGAGGAAAGGGAAATAGTAAGAATATATGCTTTACCCACCTTCCTTCTGACCTTTTTGTATTCTAGCCCAATATAGTTGTAAATTATCTAACATTCCAACAACTTCTATGATAAATTTGGATGAAGAAATGTTAAAGGTACTAACTCATAAACAGTTTTATTATAATCATAAATTTTGTGAAACTAAATATGTTACTTATCCTATAATTGTCTAAAATATTTAGGTTACTAAAATAAACACTTTTGATCTCTTTAAGAAAAAGTAAGTCATAGCCAAAAATCTAAACTGAAATTGCTAGACAGCTTTCCATATTTGGTTTACTTTATTAAAGTCTAAAATTTCTGCTACAAAACAAGTCAATCATTTTCTATTCCACGTCAAGTTGCTTTCACTTCAGTGTGATGTGAATACTAATAACCAGCCTCTCTCCAGTTCGGAGTCACTGCTGCCATACTGCTGTCACCAACACAGCAGCAAAATCAGCACAGAGGAAATTCCGGCAGCCAGTTTAATGTGCTGCTGAGGGCTAAAACCCAAACAGCTTTCACTAAACTATGAGATCAGTTCTATCCTAAGTAATATTATACTGTTAAGTCTTAGAAATATACCTTATTGCTTTACAATTACTGTGCTTTCTGATTTTTTATTCTCCACTGAAACTCTATAGACTGCTCAATTCATGTTTAATAAGTTTCATGTTGCTCATAATAAAAATGTGAGTTTTATAAAACACTCCATCATCAATTAAAAACATGTCTTAAGAATTATTAACCATAGCTTTTTTTAAAAAGTGGTTTTAGCTGTTCACAATAGAGAAGTATTAATATAGGCACTGAAAAATTCCAATTAAGTACTAAAGATGTTAAGAATGTTAAACCTTACAAACTCACTCCAATTGCATCAAAATGTTGAGTTTATCCTAACAAACATATTTTTAAAAGTTAAAGTAACTTCAAAGAAATAACCCCCAGTACATGTCATTAGTATCGTAAAATTCAGGGGTGGGGAAGGTCTGGCCCATGGGCCATATAAGGCCTGCAAAATCATTTGGTCTGGCCCTGCCAGGCATTAGGGGTGAGTAAATTAAATGTTTGACCAAATATATGAGGATGATTTTTAAGTTGATAATTTTGTGTGACTCATGAATAATGTTATAAATATCCAAATGGCCCTTGGTAGAAAAAAGGTTCCTCACCCCTGTGTCTTAAATCATTTCGATATTGAATGCTTATTATATCCGGAATACTTATATTATTAAAAATAAAATAAGAATATATAAACCGATATAGAAATACATAGATTAGAAACAAACAAGAAACTCCTAATAAGTTACTAAAATTTTTGTTTAACTGGGGTCCAAAACTATGTTATTAATAAAGAGTTACGAAACATCTTTCAAAAAAAAGCTACTAATTTTTGGAATAAATAAAAATATTATATTATCTTTTGGCTTAAAAATTTTCAAGAATAATATTTATTTATAACATATCTACTTTCAAAACATATTTGGGGGCACCTTACGATAATCGTAGCTCCATAATATTTTCATAAATCACAGCCTATCTCAGTGCAGAGGTCTTAAAAAGCATTAAATATATTATTAGGAGAGTGACCAAAATGAAACTTTGCAGTCTTAATATGTTCACTAAAAAATAAAAAAGATGCTGAAACCGGTTTGGCTCAGTGGATAGAGCATCGGCCTGCGGACTGAGGGGTCCCAGGTTCGATTCCGGTCAAGGGCATGTGCCTGGGTTGCGGGCATATCCCCGGTGGGAGATGTGCAGGAGGCAGCTGATCGGTGTTTCTCTCTCATCGATGTTTCTAGCTCTCTATCTCTCTCCCTTCCTCTCTGTAAAAAATCAATAAAATATATTTTCAAAAAAAAATTAAAAATAAAAATAAATAAATAAAAAAGATTAAAGCCACACTAAAAAGCTATCATACAATTCAATAATATAGAAATAAAAAAAATAAATCCAATGATTAAAAATAAATTATAAAAACAATAATTACAACAAAGTAGACTTGTTCTATAAAGCAAAGCTTATTCTTCAAAATGCCAGGATAAAAGACAAATATGGCAAACAGACAAAAATGGCAAATTATAGAGAATTTAAAATATAAGATATTTATAAGACAAAAATGGCAAATAATAGAGAATTTCAAATTTATTTACAAATTGCAACTTGGTAAAAATTAAAAAGATGGTTAATATGCAGGATTGATTAGGACACAGGGAAGGAGAGAGCCTCCTTACTCTGTGGAGGAGAGAATTAACTGGTAAACTGTTAGAAGGCAATTTGATAACATTCAACAAAATTTCAAGAGTGTTTATCCTTGGACCAGAAATTATACTTTCATCGAGAAATCTACTGAACAGAAATACCAGCTTACACATGTATATAAAGATGAATATACTGCATAGGATTTCACTGTCATTCATAATTTCAAAAAATAAGTAATTTAATATCCACCAATAAAGCATTAGTTACATGAAATAGCACATAACCATATTTGGAAATATCACAGAGTCACTAAATATATTGAGGTTAACATATTTATGCTTATGGGAAGATCTTCAGGACCTACTGCAACAAAAGATGCAATACAACAGAATATATAGTAAAGAAAATAAAAAAAAAACTTTATCTATGTATTTGCACTTTGAAGGATTTATTCTGTCTCACATAAAGATCCTCAACAATATCATTCTAATCATTAAAATTAATATCCCTTTCCAAAGAATATATTAACTATATATTTTTCCAGATTTTCTAAGAAGCCTATATAATTGGCCCACAATAACTCTATTTCTCACTTAGCTGTCCTTACAAAGTTCTTCAACATATCTTAAGCTATATGCAAAGACTGATATTTTTTAAAATTTCTAAATAAAAAGCCCTTGTGTTTTTTATAATATTCAAAATATCTAAAATGTTTCAATATATAATCCTCTGAGGACCTTATAATATGAAGACTTCTGTGACAAATTTCTCTCAACTCAGAATCAAGCATTAGTTTACTTCCTAATACCAGGAATAGGAGACAATTTTGTCCCTAGCCCAAAAGACATTTGGCAATGTTCAGAAATATTTATTATAACAATAGAAGGTAAGGAAGTGCTACTGGCATGAGTTGGTAGAGGCCGGAGAATGCTGCTAAATATCCTAAAGTGCACAAAACAGTCCCCAACAAACAATACTGTGGCTCAAAATGTCAATATTGCTGAGTCTGAGAAACCCCAGCTAGAAACTGACCTACATAATCCATCCTCGTTTCCTCCTTCAGTGGCTACTGGAATTCCGGGAACTAAGTCAGCTAACCAGTGTTTGCTCTACCTTCTTCACTTGTCACTTTTCTCCCTATTTATCCCAAAAGGCTGCAAGACATTCTAGTCTAGATAGTAATGAATATTATTCTGGGAAAATGTCGGAAATGCCAATCGCATAACCTTCCTTGTAGGGAAACAGTTATATAATTTAACTGTAATACTCTATTAAATTAAGGGTCAGTAGTATTTTATAAGTGAAAAACATAACATTTCTTACCTTAAATAGACAACGGCACACATATTCATATACCATCTGTTTTAATGAGCTGACCAGAGATTGGATTCGCTGTTCTGTGTTTTCAGAATCCTGTAGATTAAAATTTGAAAACTGAAAATTTTTGAAAATTTATGAAGATTTAAAAGGTAGTTCCATAGTTTAATCACACTTATAAATTATCCCTCCAGAGTCAAAGCTGATTCTGGAACAACAATTAACTTTGGCAATCAAACTTAAAGGACTAAACAACTAAGTGCATTAAACTTGTATACTAATACAATAAAAATTGATATCTTTTTCTTCAATGTATAGAAACCAGAGATCGAAAATGGTGTCACTTATGCTAAAACCTATGACACCAAGTCTTGATTTAATACCCGACCTAATTGCAGTTATGACCTTTACCGGAAATGTAATCTTAACCAACCAGGGTACAGTTTTCTTTTGGTCAAACACGAGCAAGGTCATCTGTCACGCAGGCATAATTTCTTCCACGCCCCACAGAGGAAGAAGAGGCGATCTGCGTGTAAAAGCCCTGCCATGTCCTGGACTAAAAGATCCTTTCTTTTCTTTTCCTAATAGAGTCCTTGCCCCACCCTTCTTCCTATAAAAACTTTCCATTTTGTACAACCCATCAGAGAGCCCTTCTACTTGCTAGATCGGATGCTTCCAATTCATGAATCACTTACTAAAGCCACTTAGATCTTCAAATTTACACAGTTGAATATTTTTGACAGTTAAAACTTCTAATAAATGAAAATTACAATCAGTCATCAATAATACAGTATGAATTAGTTTTGACCATACCACTTTGATTCCTACTGGAATTAAAAATACTACATCAGTCTGTGTTAAAACCATCTCATTATTTATATTATCATTTACCAATCCAGCCCCAACACAGTATGACCAGAACCACCCTATAAAGAGTTTTCTCATCCTATATAATAAAAGGCCAGCCACCATAAGCATAATAAGTGGAATGACCAGAGAGAGACCAGAACCACCACACCCCCTCGCAGGCTGGCCCTGCCCCCAAGCAAGGGGTTAGAGCAATCAGGCAGGCAGGCAGAGTGGTTAGGGGTGACCAGGTAAGCAAGTGAGTGGTTAGGGGCAATCAGGCAGGCAGACGGCACCTCGCAGGGCTGGCCCCACCCCCCAGCAAAGAAAGAGGGAGGCCCAGGCCACCTGGCGGCAACTCTGTGGCAGGTGTGTGTCTGGCCAGCAATTGCCCTGCAGAGGGAGGCCCAGGCCAACCAAGCCATTCCAACCCATGCCTGTTGCCTGCAGAGGGAGGCCACTGGTGGCGGGGGGGGGGGGGGGGGGAGTGCACAGATGGCAAGTAGTGGCAGTGGCGGGGGTGGGGCCAGCTGCCTGCAGCCAGGGTAAGGAAAGCCCCAATAGGCCCTGATCTCAGGCCAGGCATAGGGACCCTACCCGAGGGGTCCTGGATTATGAGTGCAGGCCGGGCTGAAGGACGCCCCCCTCCCCCTCCAAGTGCATGAATTTTCATGCAGCGGGCCTCTAGTCCTCAATATAAGAACCTAAACTATCTAAATACATTCCCTCCATATTGAATAGAATGAGCAATAACTTTGATATTGGTGCTGCAAAAATTCATACACACCTTTAGCACAGTGGTTCTCAACCTTCTGGCCCTTTAAATACAGTTCCTCATGTTGTGACCCAACCATAAAATTATTTTCGTTGCTACTTCATAACTGTAATGTTGCTACTGTTATGAATTGTAATGTAAATATCTGATATGCAGAATGTATTTTCATTGTTCACAACCCACAGGTTGAGAACTGCTGGTCTAGAGGATGTATCCAGTGGTGTCAATGGGGTATGAAATTCCACCACTATAACTGTATTGCTGTCATTCTCACCCTTGATATCTTCCAGAAGTTTTCTTACGTATTTGGGTGCTCCTGTATTGGGTGTATATATGTTTACCAGAGTTATATCCTCTAATTGTATTGATCCTTTTATTATGAAGTGGCCTTCCTTATCCCTTTTTATGGCCTTCACTTTGAGGTATATTTTATCAGATATAAGTATTGCTACCCCAGCTTTTTTATATATATATATCCGTTTGCCTGCAAAAATTTTTTCCATCCTTTCACTTTCAGTCTCTGTGAGTCCTTTGTTCTGAGGTGTGTCTTTTGTAGACAGCATGTATATGGGTCATGATTCCTTATCCATTCAGCCACCCAGTGTATTTTGATTGGAGCTTTTAATCTATTTACATTTAAGGTTATTATTGATAGCACTTGTTTGTTACCATTTTTCTTCTTTATTCCTGTGTTCCTTCTTCCTTTTCTATTTCTTCTTTTTACAACAGTCCTTTTAGCATTTCTTGCATTGCTGGCTTAGTGGTAAACTCCCTTAGCCTTTTTTTTTTTTCTAAGAAGATCCTGATTTCACCTTCAATTTTGATAGCTTTACTGCATAGAGTATTTTTGGATTCAGTACCTTGCTTTGCATCACTTTGTAGACTTCATTCTATTCCCTTCTGGCCTGATGTGTTTCTGTTGAGAAATTATTTGGTAATCTAATGAGAGATCCCTTATAAGTAACTTTCTGCCTCTCTTGCAGCCCTTAAGATTCTTTCTTTGTCATTAACATTTGCAATTGTAATTACAACATGTCCTGGTGTGGGTCTTTTTGGTTCTTCTTGTTTAGGACTCTCTGTGCTTGTGTGATTTTTTTCTTCCCTAAATCAGGGAAGTTTTCTATCATTATTTCTTCAAATAGGCTTTCTATTCCTTACTCCTCTTTTTGACCTTCTGGCAACCCTATGATGCACGTGTTTCTTTGTTTCATGTTGTCCCAAAGCTCCCTTAAGCTCTCTTCCTGCTTTTTAATTTTTTTTCCAATTGCTGTTCAGATTGGGTGATTTTTCTATGCTGTCTTCTAACTTGCTTATTTGGTCCTCCACTTCTAGTCTACTGTTGAAACTTTCCATTGTGTTTTTTTATTGTTGCTATATTCTTCATTTCTCTTGATTCTTACATTTGTTGGTGAATTTCTCATCCAGATGGTTGAGCATCTTTATAACAATTACTCTGAATTCGTTCTGACATATTGCTTGCCTCCATTTCATTTAGCCCTTCCCCCATTTGTGGCGATTCCTCCTTTTCTTTCCTTCTTTGTCTTCCCATTTTTGCTGTCTCTTTATGGCCCTGGGCACCTTGCTTGGAGTTTAAGAGTTGAAGTCCCTATCAGTCCAATGGTCCAGAAATCATTATCCCAGAGGCTGGCTCTGCCTTGAATCTCACACATTTATTGTCTCTGCTCTGAGGTGTACTCCCATCTCCCACAGATCTGGTCCCTCAGTTGCCCACCCACTTCAGGTGCTCAGGGTGGTGGGGGCGCATACACAGTTCCTCTGGTGTGCAAATCCCTGTGAGGACCCAGAGCCCTTTGGCATGCATTTGTCTTGCAGGTCTGCCACCCATAGCAGGGTGGCACCTTGGGTCCCTCTGGCTGTGCACTTGCAGCACAGTCCTGTGGCCCCTAGCTTGGCACACCGGGTTGCTCTGCATTGCCCTGGAAGTGCTCTCCTGTGGTCCAGAGAGGGGTGCATACTGGATTGCTCTGGGTAGCCCCAGCAGGCCTGTTCCGGGGTTTGGGGTGGAGCCTATGATGGTTGCTCTGGGTCACAAAATCAGAGCTCTCCTGTGGCCTGGATTAGGTTGCACACTGCATTACTCCAGGTTGCCCTGGGAGCAAGTCCCTGTGCCTGGGGTGGAGCAGGAGCAGGTTGCTCTGGGTTACACAGTCAGCGCTCTCCTGTGTCCCTGACTGAGGCACGTGCTGGGTTACTCCAGGTCACCCCTCCCAGGGCCCAGTGTGGAGCTGAGGCCAGTTGCTCTGGGTCACACAATCCAAACTCTCCTGTGATCCGGGATGAGGCGTGTGCTGGGTTACTCCAGGTAGCCCCAGGACTGTTCCAGGGGTCATGGTGGAGTGGCCGCAGGTTGCTGTGGGTCGCAGTCAGACCTCTCCTGTGGCCTGAGTGAGGCACGCACTGGGTTGTGTGGGGTTTTTTAATGTTTGTCTTTAGTTTTTGTTTTATACTAAGAACATAAATCATTAACATAAATCATTATGTCAATCTATATATATAAAAGTCTAAGCAACCGTCCAACTGGCCGGTAGGTATGATGCACACTGACCACCAGGGGGCAGATGCTCAATGCAGGAGCTGCCGAGCTTGGCAGCAGCGGTTCTTGGGTGACACAACCTGGAACCAGAGATTAGGGAGCCCGGTTCCTCACAGGGCCCTGCGATTCCAACTTCACCTGTGGATTATGTTGTTGCTAGGCCGTGCGATTCCACCTTCAGCTGTGGGTTATGTTGTTGCTGGGGCATTGTCGTCCCCTAATCTGGTTTAGTGCCAAGCTGCAGTGACTTGGCAGTGGCAGTTCTCGGGTAACAAACCCTGGAACCAGAGAGGAGGGAGCCCAATTCCTTGCGGGGTTGCGCGATTCCACCTGCGGCCATGGTTTATGTTGTTGCTGGGGCACTGCTGGCCCCGAATCTGGTTTACTGCACACTTGGGTTTGCATTCCACACACTGTATGACAGCAACTTTGCAGAGTGCCGTATCACACTCAAGGGCCCCTTGGAGGGTGTTGGAGAGCTGGTTTTGGCCCAATCCCTGCAGGCCAGGCCGAAAAACCCCACCTGCCAGAGGGACCCCACTCACTCCTCAGATGGCCTTTGAGCCATGGCGCCGCCCCAGGTGCAGCTGGCCAGAGAGGCAATGTGGGAGGTTGGCTCCAGGGCATGTCGGCCCATCTCACCCAGTCCCGCCCCACAGAGCACCTTCTAATTAATTTCCTTTCAATGTGCACGAATCCATGCACTGAGTCACTAGTATTAACATAAAAGCAGAAGACTGTTACATTGGGACAGTTTGTTAAGAACATAAAAAGGAGGTACTTTCTTCTAAATATAGTTTAAAATTGTTACATGTGGTCTTTTGAAATATAATCCCAAACAAGTTTGCTCAGAAAATTATAAATTAATCACCAGTAAAATAGTCTGTCTTATTCAGTCTCAGCTATAGGGTAACCAATAGCATACCTGTTTGTTTTGCAGAGCTCTCTGGAAAAGTCGAAGAAATGCAGCCAAACTAAAACGGTACATGTTATTAATTTTGGACAAGTCAGAGATAATGAAGTACATCCTGCTGGCACTCTCAGCCAGAGGAAGATAGGCATCCCGCTCCTGTGAATCATTGGTTGGGAGAGAAAAAAAAAAACAAAAATACAAAACACCTGAGTAATAGTGTTTTACTGCCACCTACAGACCACTATGCATATATCCAGCCACAGCTTTACTATTTCTACATACATCCAATGAATGAAGATGACAAATCATAGAATGTTATAACTAAAAGGACTAGCAAGATCTGGTTTTTATTTTTATGAAATTGAGGGAAATATACTTTAAATACATATCTACCCCACATATTACAAAGCTGGAAGTGGTTCATGGGTTGATATTAATGAGGACATTGAGCACTCGTATTAGGGGAAGAGAGTAAGATGGAATGGTAAACCATTGTGATCACAAAATAAACAATGCAATTTCACATTTCAAAAGGAAACCAGTTTAGATAATTCAAGAGGGCAGGACAGTAGTACTAGGCTATCCCTGTAGCAAAAAACAAACAAACAAAAACCTATGAATGTAGTGTGTGGGACTAGATCCAGCAAGATTACTGATGGAACTAGAGAGAAGACTGTAACAGGTGGCCACATTAAGATAATAAAGCATCTAGCATTGTTCAACGTAAGTATAGAAAGAGTGAATAACCACTGTTGCTTTGATTCTGACTGAAGGTAAAGAATTATAAAAAATGAGAATCATAGGATTAAATGGCCTCAAGGTTCTGAGTGGAACTCTGAGAAGGATCTCCATCAAAGCCCCAGGTTTACAAATATGATACTGGTAAAATGTGTGTGACTCAGCAATGCCTGTTAAGAAAAAGAAAGCAAAGAAAGTTTAAATTCCTTTAGGTATAGAATGACAATCATGACATCTGCCAAGTTTAGAGAAGGTGGGGAAATAAGATTGGAATCGAGCTGCAAGTTTGCTCTTATTCTAGTTTCTATAGAGCTCTTGCCAAGATGAAAAAGGTAATAATATATAATTATAAAATTTGAGCAATAGATGAAAAATACTGAACTAAAAATTTGAAAACGTTATTGAAGTAAATGGAAAAGAATGAAAGAAGGTCAGTTAGCAGCCTGCGATACATAACATTAATCTTCTTGGTTGTCTTATTTTCTTCAAGCAAAGCTCAGTCACTAGAATGCAGAAGAGGAAAAATGTATTATACTGAAAGGAGGTTGGAATTTTACAAAAGGAAATGTCAAAAAACGTTTAAAAGATTCTAACCATTTGTAAGAAAACAGTTCAGACCCTCATAATCACATAGTCCAGGATACACAGGTAAAAAAAATGTTTTTAGTAGAAAAAAGAGCTTATAACTCTTTTAACTAATGGATTTCACTTGCCTTAACTTCTGTTCAGGTATGCAAAGATGCTTTAATAGTCATGTTCAATGTGCTCATTTTAAACTCTAGAACTTCAGATAACAGTATGCCTAACACGGGTAGAACCCAGCAGGGTATACTGACCAGCAGTCTTAGCCTCAAGGCCAAGATCTCATCACCCTCTCTGTAATACTAAGAATCAGACCCAAGGCTTTGGTTTTATTAATAGCTTTCTTTTTTTGCAATCTCCATTACCCTAAAGTCCTTATTGTACATTTTTAATATTAAAATAAAAGCTTATAAAAACAGGCTATAAGATCAGTAAGAAGAAATAATTACTTGATCAAGAAAAATTTGAAGTTTGTAAGATTCTTTAAGTGACTCTTGAATAAGTGCACTGCTTGCTTTTGTCTGATTCAAAGATTCAATCAAATCCTTATTTTCCAAAATATTGCCTTGAGATGTGGCAAGTGTCTGTAGAAAAATTAACAAAATAATATTAATGTTATCATACATATTAAAATAATCAATTAACTAAAATTAACTTGATGATGTTTATGAGAACCTACTTTATTTTAAAACAATTTCAACATTTTATAGCCTCCAAGAATGATATAGGAAATTTTTATACTATATCATCAAAGCATTGCATATACATTAATTTATCAATCTAATAAAAAAATACTTAATGTTACAAGTTAAATTATAATCTCATGCTACCTTTTAATGCTTCTTGAAATTCTGAGCATGTAAACAGATAATTAATTAGTGAAATAATCCAATATAAAGACAGTGTTCATTAAAAATTGCTTCTCTTAAACATTATTTTCTTAAAAATTTTTCACCACCATTGATCCCCCTTATACCCTCTTCCACCTCCACTAAACCCCCTTTTCTCCCCACAATCACCACACTGTTGTCCAGGTCCATGAGTTGGTTTTCTTTTTTCTTTTCCTTTTTGCTAAACATTATTTCTTAAAATCTTATACTCCAAAATATCTAGTTTTTTGTTTGAATTTTGATTTTAAGATATATATTGATATGTCTTTGACACAACCAAAAACATGCTGAAGGTACTATTAATTTAAAAAAAACTTAATAGTATATTTACTAGTATATTTATTTACTTACTAGTATATTTATTTCCTTAGTAGTATATTTATTAAATATATTTACGTACCAGAATATTTATTAAAGAAAAAAGGTAATATAATAAATATCTTGAGTAATTAAATTATACCTCTAAGAGAGATTCCTCAAGCTTGGCTAACTGTATTTTCTTATCTTCTTCCTGTTGTAATAGTTTTGTTTTCTGTTCCTCTAAATCAGGTTTTTCATGCTGAATAGTTAGAGCCAAAAGCTTAAAACAAATTTTAATATCAAGGTTATTCTAGTGATATAGTTTAAAGAAAACATAATAAAATAAAAACTTCCCAAAAGCAGGCCTTAAGTTTGACCAAATCCTACAAGTGTTATGATACTATGTACCTCACATGATTCTTTCTGGATATATATATATATATATACATACATATATATATATATATATATATATATATATATATATATATATATATATATATATATATATATGAGACACCTTCACAATTATTTCTGACAAAAAATAGTTAATCTGATGGATAAAATGTTAAATATTACAGGATGGTAGAAGAAAATGCATTATTTAACATATTCATGTGGGATATTTAATACTAAACTTAGATTACATATATAAAAAGTATAGAAGCTACTATTTTTAATGGTTAAGTAGTCACATAAAGAAGTGTGAGATATCTTACTTAAAACACTATATCATCAATTACCTAGTATGGCTACAATTAAAAAATAAATAATAGCAAATGTTGGTTAGAATGTGGAGAAAGTGGAACACTCATATGTTTTTGGTGAGAAAGAAAAACAGCTCAGTGACTTTGGAAAAGTTTGTTCTTCAAAATGTTGTTGCCATAAGAAAAAGCACTCCACTAAAAATCAATTAATTGTACCCTTTAAATTGGAGAACTAACTGTATAGCATGTGAATTAAATCTTAATAAAGCTGTTCTTTTTTAAATGCTGTGTCAATTTCTTAATTTTGGAAATTCAAATTAGGGAATGACACTGGTATGTCATAAATCATATAATCAAAATACACTATATAAGCATTGTCTCTTAGTTTTTGTTAAATATCTAAATAGCGACTTTCAGCAATTACTATGGAGAGCTTTTATTATTTACTTTTTAAAAATACTTTTAAAATTGATTGCAGAGAAGAAGTGAGAGGAAGAGAGAGATAGAAACATCAATGATGAGAGAGAATCATTGA
Organism: Myotis daubentonii; assembly: GCF_963259705.1. Taxonomy (NCBI): domain Eukaryota; kingdom Metazoa; phylum Chordata; class Mammalia; order Chiroptera; family Vespertilionidae; genus Myotis; species Myotis daubentonii. Next base: position 10,145,964 of record NC_081848.1, on the reverse strand, counting down.
TGGACTCCCTCCTACAAGCCTCACACTGGGCACTAAGCCCACAACCCAGGCATGTGTCCCACCAGGAATCAAACCGTGACCTCCTGGTTCATAGGTATATGCTCAAACACTGAGCCATGACAGCTGTGCACTATGGAGAGCTTTTAGGCAAAAGGAGCAATTTTGTCAATTAATTCTGCCAAGTTTTGAATAATCTGCCCATTGTTTTATTTATAAGATTATCATCAAGTAAATCCAAAGATAATGTTCATAGAAATATATGTGGTGAGTCACATAATATGATAAGAAAAATATTTTATAATTAAGGTTTTAAAATTAAATAAAGTGAAAATTATAACAAATAGACATACTATCATATAAATCAAAAATCTAAGATCGTTAGATAAATAAAAAATAGGATGATATTCAAAAATCAACAGGTATATGTTTAAAGTGAAAAAAATAAGTGAGATAGTATATAAATAAATGTCTGGACATTAAACTTTATTTTGAAATCCATGCATTAATAAACCATACCCAGATAAAGTGAATTCAAAGGTGTGTATGCTCTGATGAAGGAAAAAAAATTGAGTGGTAATCAAAGACCCTCAACTAGCTAAGTATGTCAATTAAATGAAATTTCCACATTTAAACCTCATCTGTTACAATTAAAAAAAATAAAGTAGCTGATCATAATCTCTATGATTCTTCCATCTCTCGAATTCTACCATATATGATGGAAACAGACTTAAAACTAAAGTTATACTGAAAGAATCAACAATTTGACTTTAGCAACAAATGCACACTTCTAACACAAATGATACGTGAAATAAACCCAAATGATATACGATAACTTGAAAGTATATTTTCAGAAAATTAAATGCTAAACAGTTTAACAAAATTGCTTCCCATTGAAAAAGGCTAATGAGTATATAAAGCTACAAAAGATCTCCAGGGTAAATTATGATAGATGGATACCTGGCCTCGTAATCCACTTCTTGTAGTAGTAAAGTTAACCTCAGTAACAATGGAAGCTGCATCCGGTGGAATGAAGGGATTTGGGTTTCTCGTTGATAAAAAAAGGCGGAATTCTTCATTGTAGTCAATAATTTTGTCACCTATTTGTACCACATAACGAGGTCCTATTTTTTTAAAAAATGACACAATTAGTTGGCCTTAATATCCTGTGTTTTGCTCCATGACATTAAAAATAAAATTTCTCAGTAATTCTAAATAGTTTGTATTACAGACTTTTCAAGAGTTCAAAAGAGCAACAGTTAGACTACCCAAAACACTATTAACCAGATGCTTTATTAGCTGACACTTATGTAAGCAATAGTCAGTCATACTCATTAAGATGACCCCAAGATATTGAAGCACCAAGAGTATCTACTTATATTCAAGATGGTTTTAGTGTTAACTATATGTTTCATATCCCAAATTTTTCTGAAATTGATTACAGATTATAAAAAATTAAAAACTCTCTATTATATATTATTCTCTATTTCTAAATTCATCAGTTAAAACGTGTTTATTATAACTAGTATTGAGGATGTGATGCTTGGAGATAGAATGAACTGGTATAAGCCTAGGATTATCAACACATGAGTAATTACAAAGTTACCATTAATAACATAAAAAAGGATTTATTCAGATTGCCATACACAGGAAATTCATGACAAGAAGTTAAACTAAGAAAAGTAAAGTTCTGCCTTAAAAAGGAGTGCATTCTATATAATAAAGAGCTAATATGCAAATGGTTGTCATGCCCTCACACTGTCATGCTGTAGCGGCTCAGACACTTAACACTTGGGAGAGAGCAATGGGGACCAGCCAGGCACAAATGAGCTCATGAGAGAGGAATGGGGACCATCCAGTCTGCGTCCCAGGAGAGGGACAAGCCGCCTGCCCCGCAGTCCCAGCCGCCTGCAGCTGCGGCCTGGGAGAAGCCTCCTACCCAAGGTCACCTGTGGCTGAGGCCAGCCCAGGTAAAGCCAGCCCAGATCCTGGGTGCCTGCGCCAGCCAGAGGGAGGGAAGCCTGGGTCCCGGATGCCTGAAACCAGCTGGAGGAGGGAATCCTGGGTCCCAGATACGGGGCAAGGCAGAGGCAGTTAGGGCTGACCAGGCCAGCAGGGGGAGCAGTTAGGGGCGGTCAGGCAGCCAGGCAGAGGTAGTTAGGGGCGATCAGGCAGGCAGGAAGAGGGGTTGGGGTAATCAGGCAGGCAGGCAGGCGAGCGGTTAGGAGCCAGTGGTCCCAGATTGCAAGAAGCAGTTGGACATCCCCCAAGGGGGTCCCACATTGGAGAGGGTGCAGCCTGGCTGAGTGACACTGCCCCCCGGCCCCCGTGCATGAATTTCATGTACTGGGCCTCTATTTCTAAGATAGAAAACAATAATATTCATTATATAACAGATACAGAGATATTAATCAACAATTATATCCATAACTTATTATTTTAAATTGACAACAAATAATTGGTTTTTTAATCCTCACTGAGGATATTTTCCCCATTAATTTCTAGAGAGAATAGAATGGAGTGGGAGGAGAGACAGAGAAACAGTGGTGTTAGACAAGCACATTGATTGGTTGTCTCCAGCAACTGAGGCTGGGGAACCTGCAACCAAGGTATATACTCTTGACGGCGAATCGAGCCTGCAACACTTCAGTCCACAGGCCAGTGCTCTAACCACTGGTCAAACTGGCCAGGGCATGATATTTTTTAAGTAAACAAAAAAAACATATCTTCACAGATTATTTTCAAAGGTTAAGAAAAACATTATAAAAAATTTTTGAGGCCAGAATAAATTTTATGGGCCCAGCACGCTTCTGCTGCACCATTCTGCTCTCCGAGACCAGAATAAATTTTAAAATTTTACTTTAAAACTTTAAGTTAATGTGAAAATAATTCAAAAAGCAGTTTGTGATAGAGGAAAAAACAAAATCAAAATAACACTGTGCTTTAATCATTATTAGAGAAATACAAATTTAAAAGCCCAATATAATACCTTTACAATAACTGAAATGATTCAAGAAAACCTAAGCAGAATAAATGCAAAGAAAACAAACCATAATGACAAGCAGAGTCAAACCACAGAAGACAAATAAACATTTTGAATGAAAAAGAAACATTTCAGGGCATCCAGAGAAAAATGAAACCACTTACAAGGGAGCAACAATAAAACCAGCAGGCTATTTCTTAACAGTAATGACATCGTAAGACTATGGAATAAAAACTTTAAAGTGCTAAAGAAAATAACTGTTAACCCAGCATTCTGTAACAGACAGAAATAAAATACTTCAAAAATGAAAGAAAAAGAAATTTATTTCTAGTGGGCCTTCACTAAATTAAATATAAAAGTAGCCAAAACCGGTTTGGCCCAGTGGATAGAGCATCAGCCTGCGGACTGAAAGGTCCCAGGTTCGATTCCGGTCAACGGCATGTACCTGGGTTGCGGGCACATCCCCAGTGGGAGATGTGCAGGAGGCAGCTGATCGATGTTTCTCTCTCATCGATGTTTCTAACTCTCTATCTCTCTCCCTTCCTCTCTGTAAGAAATCAGTAAAATATATTAAATAAATAAATAAATAAATAAATATAAAAGTAAATCCTCCCCATAAAAGAAGGCGAATCCAGATAGAAATGAGGAGATAAATGGAAAAAATGCTGAGAGAATTTAAGAACACTAGAAAGGGTTAATACATATAAATATAGATTTTAAACACAATTATAACATCATGTGGAGCATGAAAATGTATCACAACAAAAATGAAAAGGTATGTGGAGTTAAAATGCAGTCCTGGCAAAGTGGGAAAGTACTTACTTGTATGAAAATAATAAGTCAAAGATGTGTATTGCTACATGTTGTAGAGTAACCATTAAGAAATCATTAAAAAAATTGACCCAAAAATCAGGTTTATTAGAAAACTACACCAGTTATTGCATGAATTGGTTAACTATGTTAAATTGCATTACAAATATTAAGACTGCATGATTAATGAAAATGCAAGTCAAATGCTATATACCACTGATGAGAGGCATGCTTTTATAAATAAGACCAACAAATAATTGAAAGTAAAAGAATGGAAAAGATTTATCATGCAAACACTAGCCACCCAATATTATTGTAACCATTCTAATGTCAGGTTCAAAAACATGAGACATTTCTAGAAATAAAGGACATTTAATAATGATATAGGAAATAATAGAAGAAATCACCTTTCCAAATATGAATGTATCTAAAACATAGCTCTAAAATATTAAAAGCTAAAATTGACAGAACTAAAAGCAAAATGGACAAATTCAAAATCAAGGAGACGCTAAGATATTCTCTCCATACACCATAGAAAAAAAACAAAAACATAAGAAAAACAGTACAGACGTGGAAGGTACATTTACCATTGCAACAAAAAGATTAAGATACCAAGGAAAAAATACAACCAAGGAGGCAAAGGACCAGAAAATTACAGGACGCTGAAAAAAGAGATAGAGGAAGACATAAACAAATGGAAGAATATACCATGTTCATGGATTGGTAGAATCAGCAAAAACTAAAATGCCCATACTACCCAAAACAATCTATATATTCAATGCAATCCCCATTAAAATACCAATGGCATACTTCAAAGACCTAGAACAAACTCTCCAAAAATTCATCTAGAATAAAAAAATACCCCAAATAGCTGCAGCAATCTTGAGAAAAAAAGAACAAATTTGGAGGGATCACAATATCAGACATCAAGTTTTACTACAAAGCCACTGTTCTCAAAACTGCCTGGTACTGGCACAAGAATAGACATATAGACAAATGGAACAAAACAGAGAACCCAGAGATCGACCCAAGCCATTATGCTCAATTAATATTTGACAAAAGAGGCAAGAGCATACAGTGAAGTCAAGACAGTCTCTTCAATAAATGGTGTTGGGAAAATTGAACGGATAACATGCAAAAAAAATGAAACCAGACCACCAAATTATACCATACACAAAAATCAACTCAAAATGGATAAAGGACTTAAAAGTAAGATGGAAAAACCATAAAAATCCTATAAGAAGCCATAGGCAGCAAAATAGCAGACATTTGTTGTAGCTATATCTTTACCGATACATCTCCCTGGACAATGGAAACTAAGGAGAAAATAAACAAATGGGACAACATCAAAATAAAAAACTTCTGCACAGCAAAAGAAACCATCAACAAAACAAGAGAGCCCACTGCATGGGAGAACATATTTGCCAATGTTATCTCTAATAAGGGTTTAATCTCCAAAATTTATAGGGAACTCATACAACTTAACAAAAAGAAGATAAACAAACCAATCAAAAATGGGCAAAAAACCTAAATAGACACTTTTCAAAAGAAGACATACAGAAGGCCATGAGACATATGAAAACATGCTCAAAGTCACTTATCATCCAAGAGATGCAAATCAAAACAATGAGGTACCATCTCACACCTGTCAGAATGGCTATCATCAACAAATTAACAAACGACAAGTGCTGGAGAGGATGTGGATAAAAAGGAACCCTCGTGCACTGCTGGTGGGAATGCAGACTGGTGCAGCCACTATGGAAGACAGTATGGAGTTTCCTCAAAAAACTAAAAATGGAACTCCCATTTGACCCTGTGATCCCACTTCTAGGAATATATCCCAAGAAAACAGAAACACCAATCAGAAAGGGTATATGCACCCCTATGTTCATAGCAGCACAATTTACCATAGCTAAGATCTGGAAACAGCCTAAGTGCCCATCAGCAGATGAGTGGATTAGAAAACTGTGGTACATCTACACAATGGAATACTATGCTGTTGTAAAAAAAAGGAATTCTTACCATTTGCAACAGCATGGATGGATCTGCAGAGCACTATGCTAAGCGAAATAAGCCAGTCAGAGAAAGATAAATATCACATGATCTGACTCATTTGTGGAATATAATGAACAACATAAACTGATAAACAAATATAGAACCAGAGTCATAGAAGCATCGAACAGACTGTCCAACTTAAGAGGGAAGGCGGGGGTGAGGGGATAAGAGATCAACCAAAGGACTTGTATGCATGCATATGAGCATACCAATGGACACAGACAGGGATGGGGGGGGGGGGGGGTGACGGCATATGCTGGGAGGGGGGTGGGGGCGCCCGGGGGTGGTCAGTGGGGGAAAAGAAGACTTATATAATCATTTAAACAATAAAGAATTTAAATTTTTTAAAAAGACATAGAAGATAATACAATTAACAAACTTGACTTAATTGACTTTAGAGAAAATTAAAACAACCATTAGCAAAATTCACATAATTTTCAATAGTACATAGAACATTTATGAAAATAATCAATGTCAGAGCGAGAGGTTCAACAGAATTCAAAAACAAACAAACACTTCAGAATAAGTTTTCTGACCACAATAAACTTACGCTAAAAATCAATAACAAAAAAGGTAACTAGAAAACTTCCAACTCCTTGGAAATTAAACACCACCAAAAAATTGCTAATTAATTTATAAGTCAAAGAAAAAAATCAAAACTTGTAGTATGAAGCTAAAGAAGGACTTAGAGGAAAATTTATAGACATAAATGCATATATTAGGGAGGGGGGAAAGACTGAACACCAATATTTTTAATTTCCATCTCAAGAATACAGAAAAAATGAACATAGAAAATCTAAGGAAAATAATAGAAATAAAATAATAAAGAGTAAAAATCAGTTTAAAAATACAACAGTCATGGAATGGAATGGACAGCATAGGGAATATAGTCAATAATATCAGATAGTCAATGTATCTTTGTACAATGATGAAAGGTTATTAGACTTGTCATGATCACTTTGTAAGATATAGAGATGTTAATTCACCACTGACCACCTGAAACTAATACAATATTGTATGTCAACTACACTTTAATTTTAAAAAATTATATGAATATATTATTTCAAGCATAAGCAATTATATATTTTTCATGATTGTTAATGAAAATATTCTATCAAATTAAATGAGACATGTATATGTGAAAAAAATAAAATACAATGAAGAAAATCATTGGGGAAAAAGGAGACATGTAAAACTTTAGACAAAAAAAACACAAAGAAAATCAACAAAGTTAAAAGTTGATATTTTAAAAAAATTAGTAAAAAACTAGTAAACCTTATCAAAACTGATCAAGGAACAAAGAAAAAATTACCATTATCAAGGAAAAGGAGACATCATTACAAAACCAAGAGAAATTAAAAAGTTATGACATTATTACATATATTTGACAATATATATAATATATACATAGATTTGACAATTTGGATGAATGGACAAATACCTAAAAAATAACTTAGCCAAAGCTGAGACATGCACAAAATATACACTATAAACAAAACAAAATAAAACCAATGCTGAAAGAGCATCCGCTCAGGTTTACTGGCATTTGCAGTTAAAGATCGATCATCATGGGAAACTGCACTGCCTTAGTAAGAAGGCACTGAGGCGCTAGTTATAGGATTTAGTAGACTTAGATGATTTGGGAATGGTTCAAAGAAAGTGTATTTTGCTGGGGAATGAGTGCCATCAGAAAGAGAAAACAATCTATGAATGGTATCAATAATTTTCATCTAGAAGAGGGGAGAAATAGAGTAAGACTGTTATAATTGGTAACAAAGCAGAAGACACTCAAATTAGCTGGGAGAGAAAGACGTTTGGTTATTTTTGTGATGTGGAAAGTATTCTTGTTTTCGTGCTCAGGCTTGATTATGGTTGATTATGGGCATTGAGTGACATGTCTAATGTTAGAAATGTGAAATGCTTTACGTTCAATAGAACACCATGGCCAAGCTATTAGAGCCAGGCCAGTTCCCAGCCCTCAGTTACCAGGTGCTGCTCTTTTTTTTCCTTCTCATTTATGCAATGTTCATATATAAGCAGAACCTATCTATGCTATTTAGTCAGGACTGTGGTTATCCTTGTTGGGGAGAGTGGTAAGTAAGAGCTCTTGTGGAGTGCTGATAAAGCTCTGTATCTTAATCTGGGTGCTTAAATATATACTAGAGGCCCGATGCACAAAATTCATGCAAGGAGCTCAGCCCTCATAGCCCTCCACTGCCTAGGTCCTCGCAGCCCCCGGCTTTGTCCGGAAGGTTGTCCGGATGGTCGTCCGGAAGGTCATCTGGATGGTCATTCTGCTGTTTAGTCTAATTAGCATATTTGCTCTTTATTATATAGGATACACATTCATTTATATTTCAACAAAATATTAAAATTGAAAAGTAACTGGTTTTCTCTAGTTAGTGAGACTAATAACAAGGAGGGGAAGGACAAAACACCATTGCCATTATGTACTATACAATTATGTAAGCATGTATTATTTGGATATAACATTTTAAAAATTCAAAGTAAATGGCTTATTGTCTAAAAAAGACCCTTGTTTATAAGCCCCATATCCTACTCTTAGAAAATATGAGATGTAAAACTATAAATCCAACACATTCTTAACTGTAGAAAGTCTTCATTTACATTGGAGTTAACCTATGCTGGAGTTAATTTCAACCAATTTTTTCATCAGGACACAAAACCTTTACTGTAGTTTGGAGAACTATGAAGACAGAATGATTGGGTACAAATATAAGATTTGGTCTCCTGTCCTCTTTCCAGAGGAAGTCTTAACTTACATGTCTATTATCTTAGTTTCTGAATCAGGTTTGAGTATATTTTGTTTTGTTTGGTCAACTTGTATAATAGATGTGGGTATTTGGGGTGATTGTATATAAGGATATATTCATGCCATGCTGAGACTAACTAAAATATATCAGTACAGCCCGGCTGGTGTGGCTCATTGGTTGTGTGTGGACTCAGGAACCAAGAGGTCACTGGTTTGATTCCCAGTCAGGGTACATGCACAGGTTGTGGGCTCGATACCCAGTAGGGGGTGTGCAGGAGGAGGTAGCCGATTGATGATGCTTTTCTTTCATTATATTTCTATCTCTCTATCCCTGTCCCTTCATTCTTTCTCTAAAAAAATCAATAAAAACATATTTAAAATATATATCATATCAGTACAGAGATTCATGGGTCACAACCAGTGAGCTAGTTTAGGGTTTCTCAACCTCAACACTACTGACAATTTGTGCTGGAAAATGATTTGTTGTGAGATGCCCTGAGCATTTTAAGATGTCCCTGGCATAGAACTCTTGTATTGTGACAATCAAAAATGTCTTCACATGTTGCCAAATGTAACCTGGAAGGCTGGTCTGGCTGTGTTTATAGCAGTGGCCTCCCAGATCCAATTGGTCTAACAAAGACATACCCACATGGAGAGCCACCCTCTAGAAACAGATATAACAATTAATCACAAACTTAATTCAAATACATATGCCCATATGAAGCAACCATGACTAAAGTTAAGCATCTGGACTAAAAAAGCCAACGATGAAGTTCAGCTATCATTTGTACTATAACTCCTGGATCCATACTCAAACTCCACATGGAAATGAAATAAATGTAATGAACTGGAATGATAATGAAAAATACTTTTGACATATATTGTTAGTAAAACTTGAACTATTTGCCAACTATACCAGCCTCTTTCTTAACAACTTCTACATGTCTAGCTGATCCACTGGTCTTCAATTAATTACCAATTGCAAATTGCCATATCTACCTTCTGCAAGGGCTGAACAATTAGGCACACAAATAATAAAGTAAAAAACAATGAGAAATTGAGGAGGAACTGCACCTTGCTCATTTTTATTATCAATATACTAGAGGCCTGATGCACGAAATTCGTGCAAGGAGCTCGTCCCTCGCAGCCCCAGCTTCATCTGAAAGGTCGTCCGGAAGGACATTCGGAAGGTCGTTCGGCTGTCCATTCTAATTAGCATATTATGCTTTTATTATCAATATATATTTGAAAGATTTTTGAATAGAATAAATTTGAAGAGGAAAAGCATTTTCTATTCCCATTATGGGTACCTGCTTTGATCTCAGTATGTAGAAAGGCAGTTCATATTGCATAGATTAAGGACACTGTTATGTAAATGAAACTGGACAGACTTTGTTTATGTGGTTCTGAGACAGCCATCCACTGTCCCCAAAGGAAATGTATGATGACAAAATGGCAATTCATGAAGAGCTCAACACTATGGAAAAGGACAGTCTGAAGTATACTCAAGGAGAATATCAGACTTCAAAGAATGCGATATGAATGCATCCAACCATGAGAGAAAGGCAAAAAAAGTAAGGTAGGTACCAAGATTAACTAACAACACCCTTTTCATAGTTATAAAATAAACAAATTGATTCGAATAGTCCTGCACAACTATCTGGAACAGTGGTTCCTAATGTGACCCAATCATGATGCAGAATATGTCACTTTTCACCAGACCCAGCTTCACAGACCTTGTTAACACCCCTTCTCAGACAATGCCACAGATACTGCTAAAACCTGACACCAATCAGGGGGTTTATATTTAATGAGCCCTCGAGGGCCAGAACATAGACTAAAAAGAGTCATATCCAGATGGCACTAAAGGGTCATTTACACACACACACACTCATCCTTAAATATAGCATAGCAAGAACTAGCTCAGCAAATCTGAGTTAACGCGATAAAAACAGACTGAGACCAGAGACTGAACTGTGGAAGTAACTCCGCGTTACAAAGGCAAAAGACCCACTACTAGAGTTCATTTCACAACATATCAATGACTGCCAGGCCAAACATACTGATTTGGGGGATAATAGGTGATCAGCAAACAGTGCATGCTTTGCTATTTCATTGCTTTGCCCTATTTTCTTCAATTGTATATTTAAACCTTGTAGTGCTACCAATGTGTGTGGTATAAGTATGTGTATGTATATATGTATAAGTACAGATCCGTGTATGTATGTGTATTCATTTTGCATGACATACTTTACATTACTTTCTAGCTGACAAAGTCTGGGTTAGGTACCTATGCAGAAAAGAGGTAACACAACAGTAGTGAGACTGCTAGTCTTAGAAAGGCCTGCTTGCAAGGTAGGCCCATAACCAGAATCTGGGAATTTGGATTTTGTGAGGGTTCTCACTAATCCCAGATCACCTAAGAGTGTACTTAAACTGTTTATGTAAAAAATGTGGTTTATGATGAACACCTACTTTCCTTTAGGGCAGCGGTTCTCAACCTGTGGGTCGCGACCATCGGGAAACACATATAACATATCAGATATTTACATTATGATTCATAACAGTAGCAAAATTAGTTATGAAGTAGCAACGAAAATAATTTTATGGTTGGGGGTCACCACAACATGAGGGACTGTATTAAAGGGTCGCGGCATTAGGAAGGTTGAGAACCACTGCCTAGGGAGTCTGGAACTTTGCCATGCACCAGGAAGAATGTAGCCTCCAATAAAAATCAGCTTCCAATAAAAACTCTGGGCACTAAGTCACAATTCAGCTGTCACAACTCAGTGCAGGGGGATTAACACGTCCTGGGTGACTCCAATGGAAGAAGACTCTTGGAAGCTTGCACCAGACTTCACCCTTCACCCTATGTGGCTGTTTTCTTTGCTGATTTTGCTTTGTATCCTTTCCCTGCAGTAAGTTTTAGCTATGAATGAAACTATGTTGCGTCCTGTGAGTCTTCCTAATAAAACACTGTACCCAGGAATAGTCTGGGTCTGGGAGATGCCCAACACAGTGACTGTTCAATAAAGGCACTTTAAGAATTTCTCTACTTGCTGTTACTATTAGACTTAATGACATTACAATCAACCTCCACAGAAAGTTTCTATTTCCTCAGATTCAGTGGCAAGAAAAAAAAGTCAGTCAGTTATAAAGTTAATTACTTTGAAAATTTAAAAAATTACTATCTGGAAACTGTCAAATATTTACCTTGAGCAACCAGATCCCGTCTCAATAATGGATAAAGAACAGGTTCTACACTGTCCATCTCTTGTATAATAAGAGTTTTCCCAAAACGTACTGCCAACTCAAGAGCTGTGATAAAGTTGCTATCCTAAGAGAAAAAAAGTATACATATTAATTCCTTCATTTCCTTAATATTTATAAAAATCCTTACAGATAATAAATGAATATATTAACAGGAATATTATGAATATTTTAAAATGTAATATGCATGTTAACAATTCAAATTATTTATTATTGCTTTTCTAATTATAAGTACTTAGGAATGAACCATTTTAGTTGAATAAATTATCAAATAAATTTCATAAATAATTAAAATAGACATAAGAAAAATAAATATTTTTACCTTAACAATAAAAAAAGCTTTTTTCAGCCTTCCATCACAAATTTCAAATTGATGCAGAAACAACTTTTCAAATTCTATGTGCAATAAGTTATTCATCCCGTACTTAATAAGAACTACTTTGGTTAAATTCTAGTAAACTTTTCTTTGTGTAGTATGCCTAATCATGGTGAAAAGAATTTTTAGACAAGATTCTATAACCATGCAAGAATTTTAAGGCTTCCTGGCTAGGAAAAGAGCAGTTTCCAACATCACTCCAGACCTCCAACTGTGGTTAAAATAAATTAAATATTTGAAATAATAACTATTAAGATCTACTGCAAACCACAGTGACATTAAAGTATTTTGTGTATTACCTAATTTACAATTATTCTCAACACACAAATAAGGTCAATATCCCCATTTTATAAATGAAGTATGTTTTAAATTTTTCAATCACCTAAAAAATATCTATTAAAATTAATCATACAACTAGCCCTTCCTCAAAATGAAAAAAAAAAAAACCTGGCCAAAAATTATTTTCTTCACAAGATAAATATGACAGTGAGAAGTGATAACCTGAAAGAATATGATTAAATTTCATTGAACATGTGTCAAATCTTAGGACACATCAAAGATATTCTTGGTCAGTTATAAGAACAATAAATTATAAGAGACACTGAGAGAAACTACAAGTATATTAAAAGTCCAGGAAGTTTTTCTCCAAGCTCAATTAGTAACTAATTTGTATAAGATCTTATACTCGTGTCTTTAAACATAATTTAGTGTAAGTGCTTATTGCTTGTCTCTCTAGCCCAGGACTGGGGAACATCCGACCTGAGGGACTTATAAGGCCCAGGAAATTATTTGATCTGGCCCTGAGTTAAATGTCTGACCAAATAGAGCAGGCTAATTTTTAAGTTGATAATTTTTTATGGCCCATGAATGATGTTATAAATAGCCAAATGGCCCTTGGCAGAGAAAGGTTCCCCACCCCTGCCTCTAACCTATTAGACTGTCATGTCCATGAGTGCAGGAAGTGTGACTACTTTACTCACCATTAAATTTTCAGGACTTAGATCAGTGTCCTGCACTTAAAAGAAATCAAACAAATATTCTTACCCCTTTCTTACAAATTAAAAATCTCAAGTTAAGAGAGTTACATTCTTTTCCCAGGTCGCACACCAGGTAAGTTAATAGGACTCAGCTTTGATCTATGTTTTCTGATTATAGACACAGAGTGCTTTTCACCATAAAATGTCATTACTAGTTGGTATCTAAATTATGTTATACACACCTGCTGGTTAATAACTTCCAAATGTGAGTCTTTCAAATGTGTTTTTAACCATTCTGTAGCTTGGGAAGAAGGGTCTATAAGAAATGGGCACACTCGACTCTAGTTCAAAAGAAAAATTAGAAGTTTTTATTAAATGGAAATAATTTCCTAAAAATTATGAATCAATTACTGAGTTAGTTTTTCTCTTAGTCTTTGGAGAATATAAATATACAACCATGAGGAAGAATTAAAGGTACAGTTCTTAGCTGTACCAGAGGCCACATTAATAAATTTTAGAGTTATCAGTAATTAATAATAGATAATAAAATTAAAATCACAGTAAAGTAAATACAGTCTCATTTACTACTAAGTAACAGACAATGTAAATTAACAACATAGTAAGCAAGAGCTCTAGACAACCAAGTTACTGCCTAACTTTATATATTCTTTGGTTGAATAAACAATAAAGGCCTTAAAAGAGAAGTATGAACTAATTACAAAAGTATTACTGAAATAATTATCAATATAATGGCTTATATTTAAAACATTCATTCTTATAAAGTGTTACATAGTTAATATTACAATAGAAGTGCCCTAGAAGAAAAAATTACATGTTATAATTTAAGATCTAATGCAGTGGTTCTCAACCTTCCGAATGCCTCGATCCTTTAATACAGTTCCTCATATTGTGGTGACCCCCAACCATAAAATTATTTTCGTTGCTACTTCATAACTGTAATTTTTCTACTGTTATGAATCGTAATGTAAATATCTGATATGCAGGATGTATTTTCATTGTTACAAATTGAACATAATTAAAGCATAGTGATTAATCACAAAAACAATATGTGATTATATATGTGTTTTCTGATGGTCTTAAGTGACCCCTGTGAAAAGGTCGTTTGACCCCACAGGGGTCACAACCCACAGGTTGAGAACCGCTGATCTAATGAATTAGGAACTAAATTCATTACAGAATACACATCACTAATTAAACTCTGAAACAAAAGGAAAGTTAAAAACCAGTGAACATGCCCTATACACAAAGCCACTTAGCAGATGAAAAGAAGCCATATATATATATATATATATATGAAAAATTTAAATATATGTAAATTTAAGTCATCTAATAATCATTGTTACCTAGTCAATCAGAGTTAAATAATAGTGACTGATTTAGTTTTTCTTAAATTTTCATTTATCTGAAAACTGTAAGCAGTTGTGTGCTATAGGGAGAAGATACAGGAAATCAAAGTGAAACAAAGACTTAGAACTGAGGTATGTCTAATACTAAGAACAAGATGTTCTTTCAGTGACATACCAAGAAGGAGGCGGGTAGTGGGGAACATATGCCCCAGGGATGAAGAGCATTTTATCAGCAACATTGTTTAAAACTGCCAGCATATGGTGATAATAAAGAGCTGACTGGGTTAATAACAGTTTTATTAGGGCTTTAAAGTTCTTTCCAGACAATGCACACATCCTTTTTTTAAAAAATTTATTGATGTCACAGAGGAAGGGAGAGGGAGAAAGAGAAACATCAATGATGAGACAGAATCACTGGTTGGCTGCCTCCTGTACACCTCCTACTGGGGATTGAGCCCACAACCCGGGCATGTGCCCTGACAGGGAATGGAACTGAGACCTCCTAGTTCATAGGTCAATGCTCAGTCACTGAGCCACACCAACTGGGCAATGCACCCCTTTTTGCTTGCCCCCAGAATGGCCTGCTCTCACCACAGTTCCCTCTGTGTCACTGTTTATGACCTTCACCCAAACTCTATTTCTGAAAGTTTCACTTATTGCTCCATCATGTAAATCTGCTATTCCCAGCAAAATGAGATGGTTAGTAAAGATCCTATTAAGTATTACCAACCTACTACACCTAGGTTTTAGATCTTACTTTATGTTAGCATTCAATAGCAAACATTTCTCAAGTCTACTAAGTTTTGACTAACCATGAACATGATTATTTTAAATGTCTTAAAAAGGTCTTACCCATGACTTCAAACCAATGATCTGATGCAAAATAAGAAAAAAGAAGACAAAGTTTCAAAAAATTATGTTTTTAGAACAAAAAAACATTTTTAAGAATTTCAAAGAGTATTTATAGGTTTTATTCATTTATTTATACTTCTCTGGAGAGATTTAAATAAAATCTCTAGGGTATATTTTAGGTCTGTGTTGATTAAAAGTAGTTAAAATCTACATTTAACAAATCATAATAGATCCAAAAATACTGACTTTTATTCATTCATGTATTCATTTACCTACCAGAGGCTGCATAACCACCATGGTAAGACAATGTGAGTGATAAAGAAATTAATTAGATATATTCTTACCCTTAATGACTTCACATCTAATAAAGCAGCCAAAAATAAAAATTCTATAATGGAAGACTACACAATATTCTGTAAGATCGCAGGTGGAGTTAGGGGAAGCTGCTGGCAAGCAATTCAAGTTAAACTAAGAAAAATAAATTGGAATTATTTGGCAAAGAGATGAAAAAGCATTTCAGGGATAGACAGGAGCATGAAGGAGAGAGGAATAAAAAGCCGGGGTACATTTACGAAACTATCAGTAGTTTGGCACCATAAGAGTAAAAAGTGTAGGCAAAGATGCTGCATACAAAATGGCAGGAGTAATTTCAGTCTTTCTGATCATGAACTTTTCATGGCATGTTTAAGAATAATGAAATTTTCATACTTCAGGAAACTGAAAGTCACTCAAATATATTAATTTTAGAACTGTCATGATGAGATTAACATTTTAGAAAGATCACTACAAAGCAGTAAAGGAAGTGATATTGGGGGCAAGGGACCAACTAGTATAATAATGTATTTAACCAGGTATAAAATGATGAAGGCCTTAAATGAAGCCATTGGTGGTGGATGTAGTTAGAACAGAATAAAATCATTATACATTTGAGAAATAGATTTCACAAGACTTGTTGGACAAGTAACTAAATGTAAAATTAAAGTGAGGATGACTTGCAGATTTGCAACTTTTATTACTGGGCCAAGATTGTGTAATTTCCACTGGTAGGAAATAAATGAGAAGCACTTTATAAGCATGGGGGAGGAAGAAAAAAAGTATTAGAGTGGATAGCTATCTTTACCTACTTTTCATGTGCCACTCAATGTATTTCGTATGGGATTATCAATCTAGCACTGCACTCAAGGGGCGAGCAAGGGACCCAAGCTAACAATCAGAATCATTTTGGGGTGCTGACATAAATGAATTGGGGTGAAAGGGGAGGACAGAAAGGTGAAGACATATCTTTAGTCTGGGAACATATACTCTGATAGTGGTAAGTCTATAGTCACTAAGAGCCATTCTTAACACCGGGTAGAGAGAATCTGAGGATGAATCCATCTCTTCAGAGGAGAGAGAGCAATGTCCTGGTAAATCATCTGAACTCTAAAGCCACACCCAATCTTTGAACCGCTCAGTTATTTAAAAGCATGTGTTACTTTTCTTTTCTTTTCTTTCTTTTTTTGTAAATGAACTGTACTTGGCCACTGAAAGATTCTTCACTAAACTAATAATATTAATAATAATGATTAATAAAGAGACAGAGCTTGAGCTAGCAAGGAAGGGAGCTCTAGATAATATCTAACCTTAGGAGCTAGAACTAGAGGTCAGGAGCTCAGAACAGAGGGCAAATGCGGGAGATACATAATATCTATTTATATATATATTAATTCTTCTCTCCCTGGGGAGGGGGAGGACAGGAATGGGCTGTGGATATTTTTGGTAGAGATTATTTTAAATATCTAGGACACTCTATTTTATTTTTATTACCTATAAGCAAGATAAGAATAGAAACATTTTTATAAGTAAAACTGAGATTAGCTAAGAATTACATGAACAGGAATAATAGAATACTAATAAGTTAAACATATACAGAAACACACACATGTACAGGTATGAGAGGCAGTTCTGCAGCACAGACTGGTTTGATGGCAGAGTTTGAATCTTGGCTCTACCATTTGACAGCTGTGTGACCCTGGACAAACAACTTAACCCTTCTGTGCTTCCATGTCCATATCTACAAGATAGGGTTGGTTTGAAAATTCAAAAAAGTAAGTACTTAAGTGCTTGACCTATATAAATTGTAAAATAGTAATATAGACACAACACAGAAAATACTATACAAATGATGATTATTATTTATTTGAAAAAAATTCCATATGTGATTTAACTTTAAAATTTTGTATTCTTTAGACTAATAGTAAATTAGTTTGCATTTCCTTATCATACTTTGGCAGGAAGGAAAAATAATCTCAGAAATTCTAAGTGGTTCAAAGAAAATTAATTTGAAACTGAACTGTATATACTGTAAAAATCAAATATTTAATATATCTCTACACAAGAAAAATGGTTAATACTGTAAGATTTAAATAAAAAATTATAATACTGTGACATTTAAATTAATCATCTTTCCATATTCTTTTTGGAAGCTTATCACTCACACTTCTCTACTTTCTAACAGCCTTATACTCTCCATTATCCGATTCTAAAAAATCATAAAATTTATCACCCAAACCAACACACTTTTGGGAGTAAAAGGAAAACTATTAAGATTACATCGGGACAAAAGGCATAAAGCATGGCAATCCAGGACATATAATCATCATGACTACGTTCTTCCCCGGCCCCCAAGGACATGGGTCATATAAGCTTTCAGTTATTCTAATAAAACTAATTCTCATTACAAGGCCAATGATGGACAAGTATTTGACTATGTATTTCATCTCCCAGACAATACATGCACTTCAATACTTAACACAAATATGAGAAATTCAAGCATCTTTGAAAGACATACAGTGGAATAATTGTTGACAATGAGTGGCTACAGCCTTAAATGTGGGAAAGCCTCCACTGCGAGGGAGAGTCTCAGAGAAGCGCAGGTATAGTTGGTGAGGAGATGTGATACCTGATTCAAAAATTCATCTCATTCATTATGCCTGGCCATTCTTCTCAGGGAAGACTTCCCAGAAATCCAGTTTACGTGTATTTACAGATCTAATTTCACATACAACACATGGTGATGTTAATGAGATATTATAGACATGTGCTATCTGATCACACCCTTAATTGTAGCAGCTTATTCTAAATCTAGTATACTTTACAACTGAGACAGAGTATTGACCATAATGGCAAATTCATTAAAACAAAATAATTAATTGCCCTAATAAATTTTTCCAAGTGGTTTTTTGTCATATGAATGCATATAAGTATCTATAAGAAACTTGGAAATATTAAATGTAAAATAAATCTACATAAGCTTATTCTTGCAATTATTTTCAAAAGCAATTTCTCCTGTACTTATTATAAAAGACAATTCAGAATACAAAAGTATTTTCATCAATAAAATTAAATTATCATCAATAAAAAATAAAAATTGTGATAAATATATCTTATCTAAAGGCTTATCTACCCCTGATTTCTTATAAAATGAAAAAAGGAGAATGCTTAAAATGTGTTTTTCAAATCTGCAAATGATTGCTTTCTTAGATTACTAAAAAAGAAAGAAGAGCTGATTATAAAACCTTAGAGAAGGAATAACTAAAATAAAAATCACATAGTTTGCAATAATATAATGAATTTATTGACATACACAATTAGAATTTCAAATCTGTAATCCTAGTGTGAAAAATAATAATGAAAGATGTTTCAAAATAAATTAAAGAATAAGCCAAATCAAATTAAAAGAAGACAAAACTGTTTAATCTTTGATCAGCAACTTCTCTCCAATGTATATCAGCTGATTAATAGGATTAATCAAAATAAATTATCCAAGAATGAATAGAGCCCACAATAAAGATCTAATAATACTTAGCCTATGTTACCTAACGAGGAGCATTTAGTGTTTTGAGACTCTGGAGTTATAGAATAAGGAAATGGTCTGTGGGCAGAGAGAGGGGGCCACAAAGTGGAAAGAGAAAACTGTAGTATGTAGTATAAACTATTAAGATAGAAAGAATAGGGGGGGAAACATCACATAATCAAGGGGTGGAAATCATATTCCAAGTTCTGTAACAGAAAGGTAAACCAAGTTAATGGTAAAAATCAAAAGTCATTTAATGAAATGATCTGTCTGTATATATGATTTGGAATTTGTTTTCACATTCATTGCTAATCCTATATAATAAAAGGCTAATATGCAAATCGACTGAACAGCGGAATGACCACCAGGGGTGCTAGCGATGGTGGCGGGAGCCTCTCCTGCCTCCTCAGCAGTGCTAAGGAGCAGAGAGCAGGCAGGTGGTAAGGAGCCAAGGGTCCCGGACTACAAGAAGGCGCAGATCGGGCTGAGGTACCCCCACCCCCTGTCAAGTGCATGAATTTTGTGCACTGGGCCTCTAGTAAGGTTATAATAGTTTCAAGTTTAAATGACTTTTGGGGAACACACACTGTGAGACAATTTTCCAAAAAAAATGCATATGATCATCTCTAACTTATAACCCCCAAATTTTTTTAAATAAAAATATAAAATCATGTACACTAGGTGAAGGAACCATACAACCAAATGAATCAGGTATTCCAAAAGTATTTCTATTACTAAGTGTGAGTTCAATGTAGAATATTTAGCCACCAAAATAGTGACACTTTATAAACTTTTAAGGTAAAAAATAAGTTATACTAAAAATTATAGAATCACCAAGCAAAATACTCCACTTCTGTGTAACTAGGAAAGCATTCAAAAGAAAAACATCTGATAAGGAAATTAAAATTGATTTATTACCTGTAGGATAACAATAGCATTTTCTATGGAAAGATCATCTGATGGTAGGCCTTCACTTTTCCAGATTAACTGCTCACTTTCAGTACAAAGAAATCTCCGCAGATCAAATTCTGAAAAGTTAAAGATATCAATAATACTTCACTGTAACAAGCTTGTATTTGACAAGTGGGAGGGGATACAACTATTTAAAATACACTCAAAAAATCTCACAATTATCTTTAATATTAAATCTATTCTTCCCCATTTAACAGCAGACACTAAGGGGAAAATAGTACAAAGAAACGGAATTCAGTTAATTTATATTTTATCTATTAAATGAATGTTTCACAACTATAATAATTTGTGAAGAGCACAAAATTCATAAAGAATTTTTCAGTTCTTGCATCTCATCTTAAGATATGAAATTACTGTAATAATTAAACTAATAAAATGTTTAACTGTACTCATGCATATACCAAAAATAATTCAGTGGTCTCAGTGTCATAGAGTGATTTTAGGAATAGAAGAATCATCATAACAAAACAATTCTCAGGACATTTGTAAAATTCAGCAAATCTAAAGTAGCTACTGTATGTTTTAACTTACAGATACTTTTTTCTCATTTAAAAAAGTAAAATGACAAAAACCAAAAGATGCATATTTAGTATACTAAAATTTCAAATTCATGAATAACTAAATACAAACTTTCAAGACAAGCTGACTTGGTCCATTCTTCCAAAAAGGTTTTTCTCAAACCCTCAGGAGCAGCAGAAAGGTATGTCATAAATGCAGCAGCTAGTTGAGCTCTTTTTGGAAGAGTATCTAATTCCTCCGTTATCTCTGCAACCTAGAAAAAAAGAGAGTGATGTATGGATATGTTTTAACTTGGAAAAAATGACAGCTTCAAAAGTTAGAGTTTTAACTATAGAGGGGAAAAAATCATTTATGAGTTAAAGGTAATAACCCCTGTCTTGAATAAATTGAAAAAAATGTAAAAATATAGCCAAAACCAGTTTGGCTCAGTGGATAGAGCATCGGCCTGCGTACTGAAGGGTCCCGGGTTCAATTCCGGTCAGGTTCGATTCCAGTGGGAGATGTGCAGGAGGCAGCTGATCGATGTTTCTCTCTCATCGATGTTTCTAACTCTCTATCTCTCTCCCTTCCTCTCTGTAAAAAATCAATAAAATATATATTTTAAAAAAAATGTAAAAATATCAACAAAGCTTTCAATTCTGCTGATCTTAAACAAATGTGTGAAATCCCAATATATTTGTAAAGATTAACATATTTTATCATTGAATTTTCCTAATAATTTTAACAAAAGCAGAACTTTTATTCCAAGTATAGTTAAATATGTACTGTGTGAATTAGCATCATTTTGTAAAATACAATTAAGATACAGAGAGTATGACAAAGGCACAAAGCAAAGATAAATCTTTCAGACTCATAATTTAAAAGCATGGCTGGCTAAAGCATACGTTTGAGCAGAAAATGTAGCAAAACAGAAGTAATGGAAAAAGAGAGGAAGTGATTGGAGGGAACAACATTGTGGAAGGTTTCCCATGCCATGCGAAGGAGCTTCTATTTAACGTGTGGTTATTATGAGCCATTGAAAGTGTTTAAACTGGGCTGTGAGTGATGGTATAGATTGGGTTTTAGAAAAATAATTAAACTGACAAAGGAAGAATGAACCAATTAAAGGGTCAGATAGGAGCGAGACAAACTGGGAGAATTCAGGATAAAAAAAAAAGAATTGGCATTAAGGAAAGAAGACAAATATAAGATATATTTGCAAATGGATTATGACAAGTAAATAAGGAAGAGGAAGAGTCTAAGATAACTACATGTTTTTAGTTTTAATGCCTAGAAGAAAGATGCCTATGAGATATAGAAAATCATACAGACTTGGATAGAAAAATAAAATAAATCTAAACATATGAGTTCCTGAGACAGTTAAATGCAAATATCTAAAGTACAGTTGGAAATATGAATTTAAAACTAAGCAGTCTAGAAATATAGCTCTGGTCAGCATCATTATATATGTGATACTCTTCTGGATGAAATAACCCAGAATAGTTGCAAAGAAGCTAAGTGATAGGATACTGGGGCCAAACATTTCTGAATGAGCAGATGGTGAGAATGTGGTGAGAGAGGGAATCTACAAAACAAACAAAAACAAGAGACAACCTTTAACGGAGTGCTTCAAGAAAAGATAAATGGCTAATAGTGTAAAATCCTAAGATCACTGTACTGGTAAAGGTAAGTTCCAAAAAAAGAGTACTCCATTTTCCATCAACTCTTTTTCATCCCTGCCCCTCCCTTCAATAATATAGATAACAAAGAGAAATAGGTTGCTTTGTCTAAAATCCATTCATATAAAGGTACTGTGCTTAAAGATTAATTCACATAACAGCCATTAACATCTAGATCATTTTTTCTTAAGCCAGCCGAAAGTTAATGGATATTTCTCTCCTTTTTATTTTTTTAACAAATAGATTACATTATAGATCTGTATTTTCAAGGAAGCCCTTATTTTTGACGTTTCTTTCTCACACAAACCTGTGCAGTCCATCTCTTGTGTTCTCTATCAAGCTGATTAATTAAGACTTCCGCAGCTTTAATTGTTTCTTGTGCTTTGCTTACTTCAGCTTCAAGTTTGGCAGCCTCTGAAGTCCTGCTCTGAAATCTGTGAAAACATTAAAGGCAAAGAAATGTAAGAGAGAGTTGATTAAATTAACCTTAGGCAGTAAAGTGAACTTTTATATAAGAATTTAATTAATGATAATACTAATAGTATTTGTGTTCAAAATATCATTCATCAAATAGACACATATCCATATATACATACATATATATACATACATATATATAAAATGTATAATTCATAAAGGGCATTCATTCACTGTACTACTTCTCCATATAACATTCAAGACCCAGTTATAAGATTGATCAAATTTATCTTTTCAGTGTTATTTTATTCTATTCTAGTCCAACAAAGCTATAGCTTTTGCTGTTGCACCTCAAACTACAAAATGTATGGCAACAGTGCATGATAAGTGCTTAGTTAAGATGAAAAGGCACTAAATTAGTGAGTAGAAGACATGAACAGAAAACGTGTTCTGATTGATGGCAACAAGTTATACCAGAAAGCAATGTATATATATAAGAAGACTCCAACAAGAGACCCCCTGAAACTAGTGACCAGATTCACACAAGTTTTATTATTGTACTAGAGACCAGGTGCACGAAAATTCATGCACTGGGGGGGGAAGAGGGGATCCCCTCAGCCCAGCCTATGACCTCTTGCAGTCCGGGACCCCTTGGGGGATGTCCAACTGATGGCTTAGGCCCGCTCCCCGGGGGATCAGGCCTACACTGGCAGTCAGACATCCCTCTGGCAGCCCTGGAGCCCTCAGGGTATGTCCACCTATTGGCTTAGGCCCACTGCCTGCACGGAACAGGCCTAAGCCGTTAGTTGGGCATCCTCAGCACTGCCACGGAGGTGGAAGAGGCTCCCGCCACCGCCGCTGCACTGGCCAGACATGAGCTGGCTTCTGGCTGAGCAGTGCTCCCCCTGTGGAAGCACACTGACCACTGGGGGCAGCTCCTGCATTGAGCGTGCCCCCTGGTGGTCATTGTGCTTCATAGTGACCAGTCATTCCCGGTCATTCTACCATTCAGGTCACAGTCATTCCCAGTCATTCCACCATCCAGGTCAATTTCATATTACCCTTTTATTATATAGGATTATTATATAGGATATTGTTATAAGTGTTCTATTTTATTATTTGTAATTGTTAATACTTATTTTTCCTAATCATAAATTAAACTTTATCACAGGTATGTATGTATATGAAAAAACACAGTATAAATAGGCTTTAGTGCTATCCACAGTGTCAGGCATCAATCGGGCATATTGGAACATATCTCGCACTGATATGTTCCATTTCCCAATCTTCACAATTATTTTAAGTAAAATGTTCCCACATTTATAATAATTGCCATACTAATATTTTCTATCAGACACTAAATAGCAATCACAGGAGCCCAGAGGTATATGAAAGATTTTAAGATTAATAATATTCATAAATGGTCCTTAAATTTGAGTATAATATTGCACAGGGAATATCTTTTCAACACCAAAAAGCACAAAGTTAAAAGAATAGACTTTTTAAATGTCATCATACACTCTCATGGAAGATTATAGAATAGCATCATCTGAAATAAAGGAGTCTAAAACTTTAAAGTCAAAACAATAAGGAAATGGGAATACCAAATGTAAACACTCTCAGTATTAACTTATTACATTTGATTTATCTTGCTCAATTTTCCAATGCTTGGGGATAAATATATATATATATGTAAATATACATATAGTGGTAACTATATCAATGGAGACTTAAATATTTTTGTTCTTATCATAAAAACTTTTTTTAAAAAAGGAATACCTTCTATATTATTTTATACCTTTCCCATTTTTAGAGTGATAAATAACAAAAAAAGGTGAAAATAGTAATTATAACTAAGATTTTCAAAAATAAAAAAATAGTTGAAGTATATTTTCAAATATCCAAAATGCATTTTAAAATTTAACTTACTTCTCTTTAAGTTCTGATACTTTTTGACCAACAGAATTAAGAAGCTCCTCTAGTTTCCTTTTTCTGTCTTCAGTTTTCTTCAAATTTCTAAAATATAATTGAATTTTATAAAAGTTATTCTATTTTAGATACCAACAAAGTGCAGCACTAGCACCTTAAAATGTAATTTTGAAGTAAATAAATGACAATGAAAACTATTAATAATCCAGTAGTCATAATACCTTTACTTAGAATTTGATATGAAAAGCAAAGCTAAAATTAAAAATGTATCTTCTGACTTAGCCATACCACTTACAGAAGCCTATCTTTAAAAATACTTGTGTATGTAGATCTCGGGATAAAAATGGTAAACATAGTCAATTACCTACTATCTCTTCTAAAACTCTATGGAATGAAACCAAGGGAATAAAGATATACATGTATAAGAAGAAAGATAATGAAGGAGAAAAGTATTACAAAAGAGTAATTCAATAAAATTTTGAAAGGTGATAACATACCAGAAATGCCACACAAGTTAAATGGCTTCAGGAAGAGAAGCTGAAAGAATTCTAAAATGCAGACAACAGGTACCTCTAAAATGCTCAGGAAATGCAGACAACAGAGGATTAACAGTCATTATTACAAAGTGTTTGACCTCAGATTGCCTCCCCCACTGAAAGCGTACTATCTTCTTAACGCAATCCTGGAAGTCAAGTTTATACCCCTCATACACCCTCATCCATCCTACCCACACCCTAGGCAGAAGCAATGAGGATTCTTCTACAGAAATGACTGGCCTCTTTCCCCAAAAATACCCACAAACATTGAGAGTTGCTATCAAATGGCCAGGCCACACTGTTGCATGCTGCTGGGCATTTGTGCATTGCACAATCTCCTGGAGTTATCAAAACACAGACTGATATCCTGGCTGATGTGGCTCAGTTGGTTAGGCATCATCCATGCACCAAAGGGTTGCCGGTTCCATTCCAGTCAGGACACATGCCCAGGTTGTGGGCTCATCTCCAGTAAGGGGTTTGCAGGAGGCAGCCGATCAATATTTTGCTCTCACATCGATGTTTCTCTCTTTTTCCCCCTCCCTTCCTCTCTCTCTGAAAATCAATAAAAATTCTTTAAAAAAAAAAAAAACCCATGAACTGAAAGGCCTCACTCTGCACCCCACACGTTGTATCTAATTCAGTAAGTCTGACTGAAGCTCAAAAATGTGTACTTTTAACAAGTTCCCAGGTGACACTGATGCTGCTGCTTCAGGAACCCCACTTGGAGAACCACCACAATAGAATAAGGCCTTCAAAATTGTGAGATCAAATTTTTTCTAGCCCAGTGTTCTAAACCCAGCCTAATTATTGATCACATATAATAATATAATATAGATAATGTTAGACATTGAAAGATCTCAAAACATTTTTCATCCTATTTACCTTTGATTGGGAAGCTAATGTGAAGGAGGTGCTCTAGAAAAATGGACTAAACTAGGAAAGAGAAAGGCAAGGGCATTAATAAAAGAATGAAATCAGAAAAGAGACAAAGGTAATTCCCAGAAAAATGGTGAAGTGAAATCTCAAGATAATAGCTGTAAGCACCAGGCCTAGGGAAGAACTAATTCACATTGAAACACAAGGGAAAAGGCTCCAGAATGGGTAATGCTAAGAAAAAAGTAAGTAGAACATATAGATTCTGAATATGTTTTAGGGTCTGACAGGAAGACTGCGAATGAATACGTGTATGTACACAGAAAAAATAACCAACTGAATAATCTGAGCTAATTGTTAAGAACAAAAAAGAGGTGTCCAAGAAAGGAAATATAAAACATGTCTCAGCAGTGGAAAACATATAGTCAAAATAATGTATAAATGTAAAACAAATATTTCACAAAATTACATTCAGAAAATTATAAAGTTTAGGGGGCTAAAAAAATCTCCTTATCTAGAATAAGAATAATGTCAAAAACTGATCAAGAATATAACATACCTCTTAGTCTGCATAAGAACAAAGGAGATACAATACAATGCTGACCTAGTAACAGCAAATTGATATTTTTAAACCAAAAAAATAAATGGTTAAATTTTCCCCCTGCCTGCCCAGAGAATATTTTAGACAATACACACCAAACATTTCCTAGAACTTAGAAGGTGAAAACAAATATAAAAGCCCACTATTTCCAAAACCTCCTTTTTTGTACTTTAATATTATCCCTCTACAAAACTTTAGCTCTTTCTAAAAGAACTTCTACCAACTTATCCTTCCAACAGCATAATAATGGCAGGGAAAGTTATTGGTTCTTCTTTCCATCTCCTTCCAATTGGTTTTCCTCTTCTTGGTCTGATTAACGTTGAATTTGTAATTAGTTGACTCCTTTTATATGATTTAATGTTTTTAGCTTCCGTTTTAGATATAGACAAGAAATCCTAAATAAGTCTTAATAAGATAACTAAATCATCAAATCGATGAAAATAAATCAAGGTTAGAACTGTTGGTATTTTCTGTCACTTACGACTCCAATCGTGCCTGCTCCGTTTCCAAAGGCTGGATTCGCTCCAGGACATGGGAGTACTGCACGTTGGCTTTGACCCAGGCAGCCAAGGGAGCCGCGGCAGTGCTGGCACGCTTGGCATTCTGAAAAACCCATCAGTTATCCAGCTTCTTAACTTATTTTCAAATAATAACAGAATTAATTCTAGCATATTTTACTTAAGCATTTATTTCACAAATGAAGGTTTTGGTGTAGCTAAAATAAAAAGAAAGTGAGTTGCTATTTGATTAAGTATGTCTCACTTCTTGCTTAAAAATCTTTCTGAATCTCATACAATCTTTAATATAATGATGTTTTATCAACATATTAAGTATTCTATTAGTCACATTTGTAATGACAATGTCTGTCCGCAATAATGTTTAAGCATCAATTATTTCTCTTCTCTACATGGAATACATCTTTATTAAATAAAAGCAATTTCAAAACATGGTTTTTAGTGTTAAAGAAGATGTACAAAACATTTTTAATAAGGGATCTAAAAAACATACCAGAATCATGGAGTTTAAACTATTCACTAAAATTAGATACAAGTATCCTAACACAGACATCTATTATTATCTGACAAGTACACAGGAAGAAAGAAAAACATACCAGGCAAGCTGGACCTGATATGGTAGACTGGGACCTTACCACTGACAGACCAGAGTAAGATTTAAAAATCACTTATGCTAATAAATATGCACCACACCCCAACTTGGATTCTAGTCTACCTAATTCTGACGGTAAATGCTTACTACCTATAATATGTACAGCTTATTTTAAAAAAAAACAACTTTTAGTTATTAGACAATCTAAGCAATTGATAGTCATCACTTCTTAATTTGCAGGATATTATAAAGCACTGAAAAGGAATTTATGGTATAAGTTTAAAAAATTACCTTTGGATCAAAAGATCCTTTATTTTTATGAAGAAGTTCTTCAACACTGTCTCTTATTTCCTTTGGAATATTTCGTGCATCAAAAGTTGCTATGTCTTCTCTCACACCTCTTTTTGCGAGGAAACTAAAATTAAAGCATATTATTTCAAATAAGGTTAAATAAAATTTGCTAGTTCTTACAAAAATATCAATTTAACAAAATAGCGTATGTAATAATTGCAATCTATTGGCTAACAAAAAATAAGGGACTGAAGTATGTAAGCTTTAAATGGACTATCCACATTTTTTATAAACAAGGAGGAACTACAAGAAGCTGCACAACAAATTTCCTAGTATTCTGTGAATAACCTGTAGCAATGAAATAAAGAAATTACAATCCTGTTATTCTACCCACATCCCTTTATGTGAACTACTTGGTACTCGTATGTTCTAGGATATGCAAGAAATTTTTCTGCTTTCTAAGATATTTAAAGTGGTCTCTGAACCTAAATCTCCTCTCCCAACTCCAGATAGAAAAGGACTTTACTACCAATCTAAATCCTAAAATGTAGTTGAATACCATAACAACACTGCTATAGTATAAAACTTGAAGCTGCATTGTAGCCTATTTAGTTAAGACTCAGTCTTTCCTAGTAGCCTGGACAGCGTGGCTCAGTGGTTGTGTCAACCTATGAACCAGGAGGTCACGGTTCAATTCCCAGTCAGGGCACATGCCCAGGTTGTGGGCTCAATTCCCAGTATGGGCATACAAGAGGCAGCCGATTGGTGATTCCGTTCACTGATGTTTCCTCTCTCTCTCTCTCTCTCTCTCTCTCTCTCTCTCTCTCTCTCTCTCTCTCGCTATCCCTCTCCCTCTCCCTCCCTCCCTCTCTCCCTCTCTCTCTTTCTCTCTGAAATCAATAAAAATATTTTTTTAAAAAACAAAAAGACTAAAGTATTTCCTAGTATACATTTTTCTTGTGTTATTTATGGAGCTCTCACTCTCTCTGACTGTACCAAGAGTGCCAAACTCTCCAGGCTAGTGACTATATTTTCTTCATCAGTAAATGACAGTAAACACGACGTGAGTACCAAATAAATGATCATATCTATCGAGACATTCTTAAAAGATTTTAAGGCTTTCCTGTTCTCCTCTTTTGACACTTTTAACAACCACTTATGGAGAAAGAAAAACGTAGATCTCGATATATTGTTACATAGAGTATCTTGAGATATCAGAGCAAAGTGTGAAACCAGATAATTAGATGAAGTTCAGTGTGAGAAACAAAAAAACAAATATTTTAAAATATAAAGGAATGTGTAATTCATTGATGAAATAATAACATTTTTCACAAATTCAAAAACTTACCTTTTCATGCTCACCCAAGATGTATCAAAGATACCCATCAACCTTAAAACTCCTTCGAGAATGTCTCTGATTACATCAGGGGGCATACGCAGTGAGCGGATTTCTGAAAGAGATTCTGGCTTAATGTTTCCAACTGCTAGTTTCGCTTCATACACTAGAGGCTAAAAGACATAAAGGGCATTTTCAACTTCAAAACATATACATAAAAAATTGTTAGCTCATTACAAATCATTGCATATTTGTCATTTTAATAAAATGACTCTAGTTAAACATGCTTTCTCTTCCAATATCAAAATGCTGTAAAACATAAAGTACAAAATGTTCAAGTCAAGAAAGCAAGCGTCCTTGCCACAACAGCATCACTCTCATCTGAAAGATCTAATTTGTTTTGAGACAAGTTGCCAGTTTCAAAGCTCTTTATATTCTAAGACTATTTAGTTGATTTAGTCAAATCTCCAGAAAAGGAGCCTAAGAGTTTGTGTTAATTTACCTACAACATAGTTTTTTCCTCCACAGTCAAAACAACATGATTAACAGGAAACAGATTATTTTTTTTATTACCATCAATTAATTTGCTTACTTCTCCAGGGAGAATTCCCTTCCTGCTTCTTTTACAAATAATATTCTAGTTACAGCCACATTTGATGCTATTAGAAAATAACTTCAGTAAATAATGTTTAAACTCCTATATACAATTGATAGTCAAAAATGTTAGTCTTACCTGTACTTCTTTTAATTCATCATCAATTTTGTTTTTTCTTTCTTCAATTTTAACAACTTCGTCTGCTATTCTGTGCTTCAGTTTTTCAAGTTCTGTCTTTTGCTCACTTGCATCCTACAGAAATATTTAAATGGAAACCCCACAAATTTTAATGCACTTGAAATTTAAAAGCATGATACCTAAAATATAAGTTTTTTCAAAATGACATTTTCTATTAAATGATTTTCTAATTTGACATCAGAATTTCTAAAGAGCCTGGAAAACCAATGATACAATATACTCTATTTACTATCAGGAAGTTCCTATGCTTTATATGTTTTAATTTTTTTGGACAGCAAAGCACTAAGTGCTTATTATATATAAACCAAACAAGTCAGAAATACATAAGTTAGGAAATGATTATAATACACATTTAACACTTGCAAAAAAAAACCCAGAGAGGTTAGTACTATTATGCTAATTTCATAAATGAGGAACTAAAAATAAAGTCTTCTATAATTCTAATAGTAGAGACTAATAATTCTTAAAGACTACAGTATATTAGAAGTTTCTATACTTTATTTTAGAGAAAAGTTAATTGAAATCATGACAATAATTTGATGGCAAATATATGAACACAATTAGTAAAAATTCAAAGGACGCTAAATTTTATACATATATATATATATGGCTAATACGCTAAGTTTCCAACCGTTCGACCAGTAGCTATGATGCGCATGATCACCAGGGGGCAAATGCTCACTGCACAGGCATGGAAACATGGAACACACTGATGAATCTCAGAGAAAAGAGCGGAAGAGGGAGCGCGGGAAGAGATTAACCACAGATCTTATATGCATACTAGAGTCCTGCTCAGCCTGGCCTGTGCCCTCTAGCAATCCGGGACCCTCAGGGGATGTCAGACTGCCACTTTCGGCCGATCCCCACAGGCCAGGCCTAGGGACCCCACCAGTCCATGAATCCAAGCACCAGGCCTCTAGTATATAAATAAGACATGAATTATTTGCTTGCTCCTGAAAGCAAAATCAAGGGTCCTACATACATAAAATGCTTAAATACTATGAATGTTTGTATTTTTTTTTATAATAATAGAAAAACCAAAGAGGAACTTAATCAAGAAACCTGTCAAAAGTCCTTGCAACAGTGGTTCTCAAACATATTATAATAATTCAGGGAGCTTCAAAATTAATGCCTGGAGTCCTATTGCCAAGTATGTTGATTTACTTATTTTGGATGCAGCTAGGCCACAGATATTTTTAAAGACTTCCAAGGTGGTTCCAATCTATAATCAAAATTGAGAATCACTGAACCAACCAACTTTTCCTATATCCCACTCTTTTCTTCAGGTACCTTACACATCATCAGCTCAATCAAATTTTCTACCTTCCATAAGCACCTCTCCCTTTGTATCTGCTACCATTCCTAAACAGGAAGAGTATTTTCTTTATCTCCACAATCAAAATCTTCTTTAAAGGCCCAGCTGATGTGTTCCTTCTTTTATTAAATTTCTCTTCCAAATGGAAGTTACCCTTATTCTGAGTTCCTATAATATTTAATTTGTACATGCCTCATGCCACCAACTTTAGAAGTTGCATAGTTTGGTATTTAAGCTGTCTCTTTTTTAAAAAAAAAAAAATAATAATAAACAGAAATGTCTGCTATTTACAATTAAGCAAAATTAATTAACTTATAATATGACATACACACTTATTCTTCTGTCAGCCAATACAACTAGCAACAGTCTTAGAAAAACCTCTTTTCAGAGTATCACAGAGAAAAGAGTATTACAGCAGTCAATGTGTGTTACTCTTGTTCACTGGTCTGAGAGAACACAGACACCATAGTGCTGAATATTTTCCTTTATAAATACACAATTACTATTTCCTTACTTAGCCTTCACTGTTTCCATATTTCAAATCACTCTTTGAAGTTAAGAGGTATTTGACAGATGTTTTTCATAATCAAAATTGCCTGCTGCTTTAAATAAATATTTATATTAATTTGGTTCTAAACTGCCTTCAGAAAAAAGTTTTACAATATGAAAATTACATTTGATTTTCTGATACATCACTTACCAGGTCAGGGACTCAAAATTATCTTGGAAACTGAATATGTACATAACCATCAATTATCTGGAAATGTTAAAAATTTCCCATATGCCAATGAATCTATTTTGACCTATCAGGTGAACTATCCCTTTCATTATGTCATTCGAATCAGTCCAGACAACCCTCTTTTAGAGCTCACAATATGTAAGTCCCCTTCCCATATTCGGGTTTCCAATGAAGATGACTAGACAAAAAGGAGAGCTAAGTAGAGATACTGCTTCACTGAAGCAAAAAAAAAGAACACTCCCAAAAGGGAACATTTAGAGGTTTTTAAAAAAGCTTCCTGAAAAATAATATGACAGCAGAAATGAAAAATTCAGTAGGAGAATTAGAAAACAAAGTTGAGGAAATTCTGAAGAAATTAAAGCAAAACTATAGAGAAGAAAACAGGTTAGAAAACAAGAAAATTACAGAGCTAGACCAGGAAGCTCCAAGACAAAATAATAAATATTCTAAAAAGCAAGAACAGAGAAATGAAGGAAAAGGAATTATCAAGAAAATAATTTAAGGAAATTACCCATACGTTTTCAGGTAGATAGAACCCACATGGTATCTGACACATTGAAAGAAAATAAACCTAAACCAAGGCAGAGGTCATAACTTTCAGAGCAAGGAAAATGAAGACCTAAAAGATTTCAAGGGAGAGAAAAAACAGTTCACTTCAAAGGATCAAGAGTTAAAATAGCTTTGAGGGTGCCCTGGCTAGTGGGTCAGTTGGTTGAAGTGTCATCCTGTACACCAAAATGTTGCAGCTCAATTACCACTCAGAGCACATACCTAGGTTGCGGGTTCAATCCCAGGTCGGGGTACATAAGGAAGGCAACCATTCAGTGTGTTTCTCTCTCTATTTCTCTCTCTCTCTCTCTCTCTCTCTCTCTCTCTCTCTCTCTCTCTCTCTCTCTCTCTCTCTCTCTCTCTCATCTCTCTCAGTAAAAATCAATATGCCCTCAGGTGAGGATTGAAAAGAAAGGAGGAACCAAAAAGGTAATGTACGAGAGCATCATGAGAGGATATGAAGACATAAAAGGATACCTGGACAAAAAAAGAAATGTTTGTGTAGATGGTTGTAAAGGAATGAAAAAAAAAATAAAAGAAATATTTGAAAGGGTTTAACAAAGAAAGGCAATGACAAAAGGGAATACAATTAAAATATTAAAAGATCATGAAAATATAAATAGAATGAATAAAGACTTATTTCATAAATACTGAGAATATAAAGACAGGGAAAACCCATGAAGCCTAACAAAGATAGCTTTTTTAAAAATACTCACCTAAGGATATGTTCATTGATGAGAGAGAGAGAGAGAGAGAGAGAGAGAGAGAGAGAGAGAGAGAGAGAGAGAGAGAAAACAGTTTTTGTAAAAATAAAATATCAACTTAACTAGCAGAGGGTAAACAAATAAAATTGCTCACAGACAATCTATACAAATTTAAAATGTTTATATTTTTACATTTATGGGTTATAGATAAATTATTATATGATGAATTGAGGAGAAAATAGTTAAGATTTAAAACAATGGGAAAATACCATGTTCTTTTACAAAAGCTCAAGCACACAATAATAGTAGTCAGACTCCGCATAGACAAGCAGTGTTTTTAAGTCACTTAAGTAAAAAGGTTATTTCTCACACTGATAAACAGTAAGGTATGAATGGGCTCCCTATTGCTTGCATCCCTCTGCTCTCTGAACATCACCTGCATTGATACTGTGATCTCCTGAAGGGCAGCATCCGCCTCGTCTTGCTTAGTTTTAAGTAACACACTTTGTTCTCCAGCTTTTCTGTTCAGTTCATCCACAAGAGCTTTAGCTTCATTTAGTTTAGATACACCAGCCTATATTAATAAAATATTGATTGGCAATATTTTTTAAAAGAAATTTCAGACACACACAGCCTATAATCTCAAGCAAAAATGCAAATGTGCACATATAAAACATTCACAAGTAAACTTAATTTTTTTAAATTGCAAATTATACTGATTTATTCAATTGTATAACCATTAAGATATAGTAAAAGACTCCAAAGAGGCTTAAAAAACAGATTCTTAAAGCATCACAATAAAGCTAAACAGATCAACACATATTTGATAGCTTAAGCACGAGGTTTTTATCTACTGTAGTAGATGAGAAAGGAAACAGAAAGCAAGAAAAAATTCAGCAAATGTTTCCCATTTTCAGTCTCATAGATGGTGGTAAAAGAATTCATGGGCCATTTTTTGTATACTGAACATTTGGACTTGTCTGTCTAATACCTATATTTTTTATAAGACATTGCCTCACATGTGGTTCTGGTGGGTTATTCTTCAAAATCCTTGCCAATTCTTTGGGTGATCATTTGACTCTGGCCTGGCAATTATGGTATCCCACTGCCCATGAACAATCCAAGGAATAGACATGAAAAATATTACCTCTTTTCTATGACTTGGGTGTTTGTCAGAAAATTTAGGCAGATAGTAATGGCAAAAAAGGAATGTAACCAATATTTATTAGTCCCCAATATAGAGGACAGGCATTGTACTGGTTCTTTAAATATATCCTTTATCTAATACACACACACACAACAACCACTGACCCAACTAAGCTGCAACTCAGCAAGCTTAAGTGATTTATCCACAGAAGCCTAGAGAACTAAATCAAGAAATTTAACCCTCTCAAAGCATGTACAGTTAGTGGCTTAAAATAAATAAAAATTAATCATTAGAAAAATGGATAAAGATACTATAAATTAAGATAAATTCTAGTTTATTACACAAACAAAGAGAAGCTAAAACTTTAAAAAGAAAATGCTGACAACTTCTGAAGCTAGCATTTTAATGCCACATTTTGCTTAAGCTCTAAAATTATAAAAGAGGAAAATATTCAGGAAGCACTGAGTGACATGGCTAGAATGTTTTATATAAAATATAACTTGAATGTTTATTATAAAGCATAATCACGGCTATGTTTTAATCAATAATAGATACTTCAGAATTTTTTAAAATGCTTTCATGTGATAGGGACTTTTAATGACAGCAACATAAGCTATAATACCACAAAAATACCATACAGTTAAGAAGAGGAATAATTATTGAATCAAAAAATATAAAAACATTACTACAATTTAGTGGGCAATACAAACAAGGCATTTAATATAGTAAAATGTTTACTTATATTAAATATATACCACAGAAAACAAGGATTGTTGTTCTTATAGATAATTCAAGATTACCAATATTATACCTGTAAATGACTTTGCCTTTTTAATAATTCCTTTTTCTTGCTGCTACTAATGGCAGAATATACATGTAAGAAGGTCATATATCGGCTTGGTGTAGCCCCATATGTTTTACAAGAGTCGTGGATTAATAAAAATGATTTTAAAAAATCAGGATCAACTAGAAAGAGATAGAAAACAAAAATTACTTAATATATGCATGATCCATTAAGAATTAGAGAAAATAGGCTGCATGGACATGCTCGCAGGAATAGACTGGAATTACAACTAAAATACAGAAAAACTTCATGAATAATCAACTGAAGACTTGCAGAAGAGAACCCTGATACCCAAGAACCAAAAATAGAGACTGCATAGAGACTGGTAGGAGGGGCAGAAGGGTGAAAGGGCTGGTTGGGCACACATAGACAACAGCTGAAGTTCTGGAGAGATATTTCAGCTGTGGAGATGCCACTGAGAACTCTGGGATCTAATCACAAAGCTGGGCCCCACAGCAGAGAGCACTGAAATTGAGAAGGGTGCCCACATAACATCTGGCTGTGAAAAGCAGTGGGGTTGCTGCCTACCAGGGAGCAACAACTGAAAATTCAGGCACCCTCTTAAAACGCACAACATTCCCTGTGGAGCCACCCACCTTGTGCTTAGGCAGAGGGAGGGCAGGGTGGACTGGAGCTATGTGAGCAGACGCCACAATTGGGGACTCAGTGGTTAGAGCTCAGAAGGCAGAGATTACCAGTTTCCTGTACTGAGTCATCACCTCATGCAACAGAGAACATCTTTACCACACAAACATTTGCCCTGCTTGTGGGGGCGGGGAGGGGAGACACTTGACCCACCCTATTGGAAAACACCTTGCCCTGAGGCCACTTAAGAGACTGAAAATAACAATTAGCCTCCAGGAAGAAGCAACTGCTCCACCCTGTTGAAAAAAAAACTCTCCCCACTGAGGACAATTGCCTGGGGGCAATTCAAATCAAAATCCTATCAGTCTGTAGGCAGAGCTGGTCTCTGGAGGCTTTGAGTCTTTGCCTGATCTAGCCAGAAACAGCATTTGACACTGTCCTGCACTAGAGATTGAAAGGTGTAGAGGATCTACTTAATAAATAGTCACAAACCCAGACAGACAGCCAAAATGAGGTGACAAAGAAACAACCCTCAAATGAAAGAACAAGAGAATTCACCAGAAGAAGAGATAAATGAATCAGATAAGAAATTTATTTGAAACATTACCAGCGGTTCTCAACCTGTGGGTCGCAACCCCTTTGGCGGTCGAACGACCCTTTCACAGGGGTCACCTAAGACCATCCTTCATATCAAATATTTACATTACGATTCATAACAGTAGGAACATTACAGTTATGAAGTAGCAACAAAAATAACTTTATGGTTGGGGTCACAACATGAGGAACTGTATTTAAAGGGCCAGAAGGTTGGGAACCACTGCATTAGAGTCCTTATTCGCAGATAACATGATATTGTACATAGAAAACCCTAAAGACTCCATCAAAAAATTATTAGACTTAATAAATGAATTTGGCAATGTAGCAGGATACAAAATTAATGCCAAGAAATCTATGGCATTTCTGTACACCAATAGTACACTTACAGAAAGAGAGACTAAAAAAGCAATCCCATTTACCATTGCACCAAAAAAATTAAGATACCTAGGAATAAACCTAACAAGGGGGTAAAAGACCTATATGCAGAAAACTACAAGACACTGAGAAAAAGAGATAGAGGAAGACATAAACAGATGGAAGAACATACCATGTTCATGGATTGGTAGAATCAACATCATCAAAATTTCCATACTACCCAAAGCAATCTATAGATTCAATGCACTCCCATTAAAATACCAATGGCATATTTCACAGACCTAGAACAAACTTTCCAAAAATTCATCTGGAATAAAAACAATGACCCCGAATAGCTGCAGCAATCCTGAGAAAGAAGAACGAAGTAGGTGGGATCTCAATACCAGATATCAAGCTGTATTACAAAGCCATTGTTCTCAAAACAGCCTGGTACTGGCACAAGAACAGACATATAGATCGATGGAATAGAATAGAGAACCCAGAAACCGACCGAAACCATTATGCTCAATTAATATTTGACAAAGGAGGCATGAACATACAATGGAGTCAAGACAGTCTCCTCAATAAATGGTGTTGGGAAAATTGGACAGATACATGCAAAAAAAATGAAACTAGTCCACCAACTTACACCATACACAAAAATAAACTCAAAATGGATAAAGGATTTAAACATAAAATGAGAAACCATAAAAATACTAGAGGAATCCACAGGCAGCAAAATCTCAGACATATGCCAAAGCAAATTCTTCACTGATACTGCTCCTAGGGGAAGGGAACTCATACAACTTAACAAAAGGAAGATAAAAAACCCAATCAAAAAATGGGCAATGGATCTAAATAGATACTTTTCGAAAGAAGACAGAAGAAAGCCCTAGCTGGTTTGGCTCACTGGATAGAGCATCG
This sequence comes from Myotis daubentonii, assembly GCF_963259705.1. Lineage (NCBI taxonomy): Eukaryota > Metazoa > Chordata > Mammalia > Chiroptera > Vespertilionidae > Myotis > Myotis daubentonii. The sequence goes on along the minus strand of NC_081848.1, from coordinate 10,107,879 downwards.
GCCTGGGGACTGACAGGTCCCAGGTTCGATTCCGGTCAAGGGCATGTACCTTGGTTGCAGGCACATCCCCAGTAGGGGGTGTGCAGGAGGCAGCTGATCAGTGGTTCTCTCTCATCGATGTTTCTAACTCTCTATCCTTCTCCCTTCCTCTCTGTAAAAAATCAATAAAATATATTTTTAAAAAAAGAAGACAGAAGAAAGGCCAAGAGACATATGAAAACATGCTCAAAGCCACTAATCATCCGAGAGATGCAAATCAAAACGACAATGCTGTACTATCTCACACCTGTCAGAATGGCTATTATCAACAAATCAACAAACGACAAGTGCTGGAGAGGATGTGGATAAAAAGGAACCCTCGTGCACTGCTGGTGGGAATGCAGACTGGTGCAGCCACTGTGGAGAACAGTATGGAGTTTCCTCAAAAAACTAAAAAATGAAACTCCCATTTGACCCAGTGATCCCACTTCTAGGAATATATCCCAAGAAACTAGAAACACCAATTAGAAAGGATATATGCACCCCTATGTTCATAGCAGCACAATTCACCATAGCTAAGACTTGGAAACAGCCTAAGTGCCCATCAGCAGATGAGTGGATTAAAAAACTGTGGTACATCTACACAATGGAATTCTACACGGTGGTAAAAAAAGGAGTTCTTACCATTTGCAACAGCATGGATGGAACTGGAGAGCATTATGCTAAGTGAAATAAGCCCGTCAGAGAAAGATAAATATCACATGATCTCACTCATTTATGGAGTATAATGAACAACACAAACTGATGAACAAAAACAGATCCAGAAACAAAGAAACATCAATCAGACCATCAAACCTCAGAGGGAAGGTAGGGGAGGTTGGGGATAAGAGGGAGAGATCAACCAAAGGACTTACATGCAAGCATATAGGCTTAACCAATGGACACAGACAACAGGGGGGGTGAGGGCATGAGTGGGGGGTATGGAGGGTAATGTGGGGATAAGGACACATATGTAATAACTTAATCAATAAAGAACTTTTTTTAAAAAAATGTCCATACTACCAAAAGCAAGCTATAGATTCAATGTAATCCCTATCAAAATACCAACAGCTTATTTCACAGACCTAGAACAAACTCTCCAAAACTTATATGGATCCAAAAAAGCCCCAAATAACCATAGCAATCTTGAGAAAGAAGAACAAAGTTGGAACATCACAATACCAAGTTATACTACAAAGCCACTATACTCAAAACTACATGGTACTAGCACAAGAACAGACATATAGACCAATGGAACGGAACAGAGAACCCAGAAATCGACCCAAGCCATTATGCCCAATTAATATTTGACAAAGAAGGCAAGAGCATACAATGGAGTCATGACAGTCTCTTCAATAAATGGTATTGGGAAAATTGGACAGATGCATGCAAAAAAATGAAATTAGTCCACCAACTTACACCATACACAAAAATAAACTCAAAATGGAGAAAAGACTTAAATGTAGGACATGAAACCCTAAAAATCCTAGGAGAAATCATTGGCAGCAAAATCTTAGACATCTCTCGTAGCAATATCTTTACGGATACACATCCTAGGACAATGGAATCTAAGGAGAAAATAAACAAATGGGACTACATCAAAATGAAAAGCTTCTGCACAGCAAAAGAAACCATCAACAAAATAACAAGAGAGCCCACTGCATGAGAAAACATATTTGCCAATGCGACATCCAATAAGGGGTTAACCTCCAAAATTTATAGGGAACTCATACAAAAGGAAGATAAACAATCCAATTAAAAAATTGGCAAAGGACCTTAATAGACACTTTTCCAAAATGGACATATGGAAGGCCAAAAGGCATATGAAAAAATGCTCAAAGTCACTAATCATCCCAGAGATGCAAATCAAAATGACTATGAGATACCACCTCACAGAGGTTAGTATGGCTCTCATCAACAAATCAACAAAGGACAAGTGTTGACAAGGATCTAGAGATAAGGGCAACCTCATACACTGCTGGTGGGAATATAGACTGAGGCAGCCTCTTTGGAAAACAGTTTTGGGTTTCCTCAAAAAATTAAAAGTGGAACTACCATTTGACCCAGTTATTCCACTTCTAGGAATATATCCCAAGAATTCAGAAACACCCATCAGAAAGAATATATGCACCCCTATGTTCGTAGAAGTGCAGTTTACAATAGTTTAGATCAGTGGTTCTCAATCTTGGCTGCACATTAGAATCACCTGAGAATCTTTTTAAAATCCTGATTTCTGGGCCTCATCCTCTGGAAATTCTGTTTCTTTGTTACTAATGTTGTGGCCCCACCCCATCACGAAGAAACAGAATTTCCGGAGGATGAGGCCCAGAAATCAGGATTTTAAAAAGATTCCCAGGTGATTCTAATGTGCAGCCAAGGTTGAGAACCACTAGTTTAGATTATTTTTGGAAACAATCTAAGTGCCCATCAGCAGCTGAATGGATGATTAAAAGGCTGTGATATATCTATACAATGGAATACTACACAGCTGTAAAAAAGAAAGAACTCTTATCATTTGCAACAGTATGGGTGGAACTGAAGAGCATCATACTAAGTGAAATAAGCCAGTCAGAGAAAGATAAATATCACATGATCTCACTCATATGTGGAATATAATGAACAACATAAACTGATGGACAAAAATAGACCCAGAGACATAGTAACATCTAAAAGATTGTCAAAGCTCATAGGGAATGCAGGGGTGGGTGGAGGAGTGGGAGAGATCAACCAATAAACTCATATGCATATATGCATAACCCGTAGACACAGATAATAGGATGGTGAAGGCTTGGCGGGGAGGGGTTTGGAAGGGGCAACAGGGAGAAAAAAGAGACATATATAATACTTTCAACAATAAAGATTTATTGAAAAAAAGTTTAGGCTTCTAGCGAAATACTCTAAGCAATAAGAAGGTGTTCAGATCACTAGAGTCAAATATCTATATATATATATATAAGTCTAAATGACTGTTACGACGAGTTGACCAGTCACTATGATGCGCACTGACCACCAGGGGGCAGACGCTGAATGCAGCAGTTGCCCCCTGGTGGTCAGTGCGCTTCCACAGCCAACCTCCTGCAGCCCCTGCCCGCAGCCACTCCCCGCCCCCCAACCCCCCAGCCCCTGGCTAGGCAACCTCCTGGGGTCCCTCCCCCCGGGCCGGCTGGCCCCCCAGTAGGTTTCTATCGCCGGCCAGGCCTAGGGACCCCACCCATGCATGAATTCGTGCACTGGGCCTCTAGTATAATTATAAGTTTCTTAAATTCAAACAACAGATATTCTGTTAGGTCCTACATGAAATTACAAAAATATTTATTTAAAAACAAACAGGGCTTTAAAGTTTAGTTTTGATCAAAAGAGATATAACCTTGTTAGCTTAGTATCATTCAAATTCATAATCATCGTGAATCTTTAATGGATCTGTAACATTAGATGGCCATTTAAGAAATATAAATGATTTAAAATCAATTTCATTAAAAGTACCTGAATATTTTTTCTTTTCTTCTTTTCTTTTTTTTTCACCATATTTTTCTTCACTACCTGTTTCATTGAATAACATTTCAGGTATCTAAAAAATGAAGAGCATTTCTGTAAACCTCAATTCAGTATGAAAAAATTTTAATAAATGCAATTATCAGAGGTTAAAAACCTTTAACACAGATACACACACATGCACATACACACATACACAATGCACACACAAACAGCAGTATCAATTTCACTTTTCTTCTAGGATTTTTTCCAGACGAAAAGAAAAAAATCAAAATATATACATCTTTAGAAGACATTATTTCCTAGACAAGATTTCACACATATCAACCATTAATTGATTGAAAAAAAATGACACTTAAGAAAAGCTCCAATATCTCACTTAAAAGACAATTAGACTGAAATGAAGAAAATCACAATTTAGATTAAATTAGAAAATAATCACAAATGCCATTTAAAATCGCATAATTAAAATATGTGGCATAAAAATAACAAAATGCCTTCATGGCATAAAGCGATCCTAAGGGTCCTTTTTCTTTCTTGAATAAGAAATAACTAAAAGTATATGAAAACAATTTAATAAGTGATAAGGCTAAAAACTATTGCCTAGTTATAACTAGGTTTTTACTACTATCACAAATAAGAAAATAAAAACCTCATAAACAGATCATTATTACTACATAAAGTATGGTAATCTTATAACATTATTACTATTTTAAAATATATAAAAACTCTTAGTTTCCTGGAAAAAAATAAAGCAATAGAACTATGAAGTTTTAAAATTAGGCCAAAAAGCTTCAACTTCTTTCGCCTAATTGTTAACATTGATACCAAGAGAAAACATAAGTAATTCACGTAACTAGGTCAAAAATCATTTTCTGAATTTCTCGGGCTGAATAAAATGTAAGCCAAAAGATTCCTGAACTAATGGAGGGCTTAAAAGGGCCATGACTCCCAAGCCAGAGAATTATTTTCTCAAACAGCTTCACTGATTCTGACAAAACACTTAAACCTCTGTGAGAATATTTTAAATTTACACTTTTAAACAAATGGAAATGTTTCTTTGAAACTTGCTTTCTTTAAATACATCTATTCCTTATGTTAGTTTGTGGCAAACATTTCACAACACACACATATATCAAAGCATCATGTTGAACACCTTAAATATATACAGTTTTTATTTGTCAATTAGAGACCCGGTGCACGAAATTTGTGCATGAAGTGGGGGGGTTCCCTCAGCTCAGCCTGCACACTCTCTAATTGCGGACCCCTTGGGGGATGTCCAACTGCCGGTTTAGGCCCAATCCCACAGGATGTCCTAAACCGGCAGTCAGACATCTCTCTCACAATCTGGGACCACTGGCTCCTAACTGCTCATCTGCCTGCCTGCCTGATCGCCCATAACTTCCCTCCCCTGCCGGCCTGGTTGCCCCTAACTGCCTCTGCCTGCCTGCCTGATTGCCCCCAACTGCCCTCCTCTGCTGGCCTATTTGGTTCTGATTGGTCAGTTTCTATGCCAATCAGCATCAAAAGCTCCTCCTCCTAGGCAGGCACTGGCTCTCCACAGCACCCAGATTTGGTTCTGATTGGTCGTGTCCTATACCAGTCAGCATCAAAAGCTCCACCTCGTAGACAGCCATTGGTTCTTCACAGAACCCACATTTGGTTCTAATTGGTCGGTTCCTATGCCAGTCAGCATCTCCAGGCCTATCACTGGGCCTGATCAGAGAGGTGGGGCTGAACAGCAGCCTTTGCCAGAGGCCGGGAGAGAAAGAAAGGCCCAGCCTCTGGCAAAGCCCAGAAAGAAAGAGGGAAAGAGTGAGGCAAGTACTGATCAACAGCTGCCACTGAGGCTGTGGATCAGACCTTGCCTCTCTCTCTGGGTCTCAGCCCCCTGGACAGTCAGTGCTAGGTCACCAGGCTGCAGCAGGGCAGTCAGTGCTGGGCTGTCACAGCAACCCAGCGCTTACTGAAGGATTTCCGGGTTAGTCAGCCTTTGGTCGTGATCTGTCGTTACAACCCTGGGCTTTAATATATTAGAATTATATCTGAATAAAAGCCAAGGGGAAAAAATGGTCTATTCATAAACAGTATCCTACATTAGCAAAGTTTTTCTGCCCAAATTCTCCTATATTCCCTTTTGCCTCCACTTCTCCTCCTGGAGATAACAATAGCACTTTCTAAAAATTGAATGGGTTATTAACCCTATGATCTCCTATTAACACCCTCACCACTTAATTCCTTGAACTGCTCTCTGTTTTCTTATCCAATACCTTGTTCTCAGCCCATCACCTGCACCCCAAATGGTCATATCAAGACCTTGTCATTAAAAATAACCAAAATCATTCCACAATCTTACTTTCAAACGTCCCACTCTTCCTCCACTACACTCTTATCTTCCCAGCTCATTCCCTTCACAATATCAATAATCCTTAGACCCCATGGACTCCTCCAATCCATTCATTTGACTATCTATATACTGTCATTCACTATCTTCTCATTATAATTTCTCAAATCCCTTGGCCTTCACTTGCTTTGTCATACACAAGTAGCAAAGCCCCAATCCTGGTTAAATGACAGTCACACCTTATTGGAGGTCTGCACTTATGAGTGCTCATGTGACTAGAGAAAAACACACAACAATGCTGATTGGCCTCAGTTGATCTCCATGATCACTAACCTCTAGTGAACCCTTAGTGCTACCTACATATTATCCTAAACCTTTCACTTTTTTACTCTTCTGAACTGCTATTTTATTTATTCTCGAACATAACTTCAAGACTCCAGAATCTGTTCCTTCAACTTTTCTCTCAACTAATAATCATTCTTCCTATTTCACTGAGAAAATAAAAACAATCAGAAGAGCGTCCAAAACTTCCCCAAACTGCACCTACCCTTGGACCTTTGCCCTTGTACTCTGCTTTCTTTCCTGTTATTATGGATGACATTTTCATTCTCCAAGCAAAGACCAATCCTTAATCTTTTCATCTGTGCCCTGGACTCATATGCTGTCCACTATCAATGATATTGCTCTAGCAAATTTTTCCTGTCTTTCCTGTAACATAATTTTTGCATATAAACAGGCTATATAATTTGTCCCATCTTAAAACAAAACAAAAAAACACCCCATTTCCTCCAGTTACTGATCCATTTCTCTCTATACAACATAATTGGTTAAAAGAAATAACCATATTCAGTGTCTCTAATCCTCTCTTCTTATTCTTTCTAAAATGTATTCTAATATGGCTTTTTCTACTAATTAAAACTGCTTTATCAAAATCATCAATGACCTCCATGTTGTTAAACCCAATTTTCAGGCCTCATCTACTTTCATGAGTCATAGTTAATCCTTTCTTACTCCTTTGAAATGTTATCTTCACTTGGCTTCCAGGCTTCGATTGTCTTCACACTCTCCTGGTTTTCCTCGTATTCTCTAGTAGCTCCTTCTCAGTTTCCTTGGCTGGTTCCTCCTCATCATATCAACTTCTTAATGTTGAAGTACCCCAGGGTTCAGTCCTTGGACTATTTCCTCTTTTGTGAACATTCAGTCCTTGGGTGACATCATTCAATCTCATAGCTTTATCTGATAATTCCCCAATTTTTATCTGTATGCCTGACCTTTCCCCTGAACTCCAGAGTCATATATCCAGCCTTATTAACCTTGCATTTTGGGTGTTTGACATTTCATATTAAACGCAAATAGCATAGCAATGATAGATATTTTTTCAAAAAATTATTTTATTTAAAAATTGCTAATATCATTACTATGATGTTTTTATTATAAGCTAGTCTATGATAGGCTAGTAAAATTTTTTAAAGTACAACAGACATCCATGTGGTCTTTAAGAATATAATCTTCAACCCAAAATTTTAGACTCAACTGAACTATCATATGAAGAAAATAGTGTTATCTTCAGACATACAAGAGATGTTCAGGGCTACAATTAAGGAAACCAAAGGAAAGTTCTGAAAATCAGTAACTTAAAAAAAATAGGCTTATATTTTTTTATATCCATATTTAAATGTTAAACTTACTTTCTTCATGCTGCTATCTGACCAACCTTCCATCCACAATACCTGGCATTTCTTATGCAATGCTGGATTACTCTCACAGTTTATTGTGAAGTTTAAATTTGCAGAATCCATTATCAAGACAATATGCAAGTTTTGCTGAATTCCTAAAAAATATATAAGAAAATTATAATTATGGACTATTACAGCAACAATAATTGGGGAAACGAACATATGGTCTGGTTTTACGAATTTAGCATTTCTGAAATAGAATAGTAGGAGCTATTTATTTAAAAAGCACAAGCTATGAAACAGCATTAGAGTATGATTTTTATTTTGGTTAAGAAATACTTGTGTGTGTGTGTATGTGTGTGTGCATACTAACAAAAAATATCCAGAAGGATATTCATGAAGAAGATACTATATTGCTGTTTTGTATGTTATTTATCAAATGTGATACTGGATTCTATTTTATAATTTTTCTATCAGACATTTTTGTTTCAATATTCACAAGCAAAATTGATATCTGGTTTTATTTTAAAATACATATTTTCCCTGTTTCAATATCAATGTTATTTTCCTTTCAAAAAAGAAATTTGGAGACTTTCCTAAATTTTCTATGTGCTGAAACAGTTTAAAATAGCATTGGGATGATGTTTCTTAAAGATGTGGTAGAACTGCCTTATAAACTTGAAGGATAGGGAAAGAAGGGTAGCTCTTGAACAACTTTTCCTATTTCATCAATATTAAAGGTTCTTTTAGAAAAATAAAGAAGGCAAATATAATAGTAATATGTGGGTGGTATTATTACCTTTATTTTTACGTATTCAATTTTAGATATATATAGTACACATAAAACTATTCCTTGTAATAATCGCAGGTTATTAAGTTTAAAAAATCTATAGAGTCTGGCACAAACTAAATACTTCATTAATTCTCTAAGATAGGAAGTACAAGCACTAATTTTACCACATGAAAATAAAGGCAGCAATGTACATTACCAAGCTTTCATTCTTTCCTTTTGCTAAAATTGTGCTAAAGTATTTTTATTATAGGTTAGCCTTTAAGCTATATTAATTGTTTTTTTTCTAAAAGCTCCACAAAAAAAGAAAAAAGTATAAATTACTAACTGGACCCAATATTTAAGAGACCTTTGTAATCTATAGAAAATAAAGTAGATTAAATGAATATTTATTTCACATGAACCAGAGGTTGAACTGATTAATAATTTGGATGTCACTTACTATATGTGAAGTAATTGAAGGTTGGTCCAAAAAATCCATCCTGTGAAGCCTGATCTTTAAGAGGCAACAGCAAGGGCTCTAACTCTTCAAGGGTATAGAGTCCGGGAACTTCACCTACAACAGACAATTACATTTCTTTTGAATTTTAGTTGCATTACACTAAATCAAGAATACATTTTCCATACACAATGCTTTTTCTAATTTTGTATTAAATAATCTGCCCCTATTCAATCTTTGTTTCCAAAAATACACAAACCTTATCATTTCAATATTACTCACAAATCTACATCTGCTGCCTTCATTTGATAAAATTCAAATTCCTAAGCAAACCATTCAAGACAGTTCATGATCAATCCATGTATCTGGCTTTCTAGGTTCTTTTTCAACACTCCTCCACAGGACCTTGTGTTCCAGCCTCAATAAACTTCTTCGTGGCCCATAAATATAATGAAATGCTCCCTCTTTCTGGAATATAAACCTACAGTTTTCCTCTGCTCCCTATCTTCCCCCAAAATTAGTGTTTATCTTTCAAGATATTACTTTGTCAACTGCTATTCCCACGAACCTTTCCTTACTAACCCTATGCTAAGTAATGGACTCTTTTCTCTTTCACATAATATCCAAACATATCACTGGTTAGCATTTATCACACCCTTTAATAATAAACAAATTACTTCCCTACCCTGCCAATTAGATCCTGAATTCCCAGAGGACAAATATTTGATCACATTCAATATTAACGGTAGGGCACTCTTAGCAAAGTATCAGGAACACAAACATTTGTTAGGTAAATAAATAAATACGTGAATGGATAGATAAATAAACTTGTATTCAGTATCGGAAGAACTAATCCACAAACTGCTACTAGCCAAAAGATTGATGAATGGCAAATGAAAGTTGATTAAGACTACAAGCATTTGATAGAGGGCCTGAACCAGGTCTCCTATTGATGCAGTATTTAGCACTGGGTCTGGCACATAATGGGTGTTTAATAAATATTTGTTAAACTAATATACTTATAGTTCACACGAACCTATAAAATTAAGTAAAAATTCTTTTGCTATACATCCAAAGCACTGCATTCATGTAGGGCTCATCACGGTCTGATTTCTACTTTTCTTTAGGCTCAACTCAGAGGTAACAGACCACTCACCATTCTGCAAGCTTGCACATATTCAAACACATGCATACATGTACCTATTTCATGTCTTTCTCTAAATTGCAGCCATACAAAAATACTTTTGATTCCTCAAGTTTAGCAAAAAAAGCTGGCTCTGCTTATATATTATACACAATGGGGAATAAGAATTTGAAATAAAATGAGAGACAAAGGCCTAATGAGTACTTTCTCTGGAAGTAGTTTTCAAATACATTTTTTGCCAAAAATGTTGGCAAAATAATTACTGAATTAATGTTTATCTGGATGTTTGCTTTCACAAAGAAAAAGAAAAAGTAAGGCTGGTCTACTATTTCATCTCAGACAAAATGAACAAGGTCTCCATCTAGTGACGACTTAAGCAATATGTAAGAATAAGAATATGCACCTTAAAAATAAAGAGGCTATTCTATAAAAAGACCACAAACATTCAAACTTACCACTTCCACTGTGCCATTACCCCTCAATTCTTTTAACAGAAATTGAACTACCGCTTGTCTAACTAGCTTCCTGGTCTATCCTTCTCATTTGGACACTAAAGTATACTAGCAGATACTTCATATTATAAATTAAAGGTGTTTTCTTTCAATCAAATCTGTTAAATTCTAAAGAAAAAACTACATTATTCAAAGCCTACCTCGCATGATATAAAACAAGTATTTATTAATAACTGAGTGAAACATGAGCATCATTTAACTTTGTCCTTGGGTCCCCATAATGGAAGAAACTATGCAGTTGAAACTCTTGGTCCAAGTTTAAAACTAAGCTACTACATACCAATGCTGTGAACATAATTATTCATTATAAAGAGATTCTGAAAAATAAAAGATGTGAGAAATTGCATGTATCCTTCCCAAGAAACTATCAAAAAGGTCAGGTGGTTCCAGAGAACACAGGAGTATACCATGATTTGAGAAAAATTAGATCCCATATTATCTGTATTCACATGTCCATATTAAGGCCATACCATATCCACTAAAGATGGACAGTGAGGTTCTACAAATATTTTACTGTAAATTATATTACATATTTCCTTACATACTAGTTATTTTATTTTTGTAGATTAAATTTCTACAGATAAAAAAAATTGCTATATCAAAGGTATGGTACATTTTTTAAATAAGTCAGTACTGGTTGATAAATTTCTCAAGGGGTTACAATAGATCACAGACCAACCAAAAGTAAGTAAGAGGGCCAATTTTTCAGCATATTCACCAATATTCAATGTTAAGAATCATGTTTATATAATTCTTCAATCTTTTGGTTTTACAGAAATTTCTCAATTCTGCTTTGAGCATGTTTAACCCCATGTCATCTTAATAAAAGCTATGCCAAAAATTCTCTGAAACATAATTTTGCACAAGATAATTTTACTGGCATATTTTTTACATTATTATAACTTTATTTTCTATGAATAGAAACCATCCACTTACCTGAAGACAAAAGGCTATTGATCATCTCCAAAAATGCAGGATGCACGAACTGGTGATCCTCAAGAAGTAAAACCACCTGTTGTGCTTCGACGCCTGCGAGATTCAGCACCTGCTCAAAAGAAAAATGTTTTGGGACAATTAAATATTTTTGGAATACTTAAAAACTTTAATTCTGTCTTTAAACTTAGTCACATTATTTCTTTCTTTATTTGTATATCCGTAATCAAAATTAAAAATCAAATGTTAGCTATACAGTTAGGAAAGTAAATCTAGCGCATGAACAAATACTATTTGGGGAAAATTTTAATTTTTTTTTTACTTTTATGTAATACTAGTGCCCCGGTGCACAGATTCATGCACATTGAAAGGAAGTTAATTAGAAGGTGGCCGGCAGGGCGGAACTGGGTGAGAAGGGCCGGACACGCCCTGGAGCCAACCTCCTACAGTCCCTCCCCGGCCGGCCACACCTGGGGCAACACTGCAGCTCGAAGGTGGTCTGCAGAGTGAGCGGGGTTCCTCCAGCAGATGGGGGTCCCTCAGCCTGGCCTGCAGGGATCGGACCAAAACCAGCAGGCCAACATCCTCCAAGGGGTCCCAGAGTGCGAGAGGACACTCTACAAAGTTGCTGTCGCTTCGGCAGCTCTTGTGTTGAGCATTTGCCCCCTTGTGGTCAATGCACATCATACCTACCGGCCAGTCAGCCAGTTGCTTAGCCTTTTACATATATATTAGAGGCCAGTGCACAGGTGGGGGCCCTAGGCCTGGGTGGCGATCAGGGCCTATTGGGGCCATCTCACCCAGTCCTGATTGGGGCCGGACAGGCCCTTCCCACTGCTGGACAGGGCCAGAGGGCTTGCTGGCTGCCGGACAGTGCCTGCCGAAAGGGGGGAGGGACAGGGGGAGGGATCATGGGAGGTTTGCAGGCTGTGGGGAGGGACTGGGGGAGGTTGGCTGTGGGAGCACACTGACCACCAAGGGGCAGCTCTTGCGTTGAGCATCTGCCCCCAGTGGTCAATGCGTGTCATAGAGACTGGTTGACCGGTCATTCTGGTCGTTCGGTCCTAACGGTTGCTTAGGCTTTTGTATCTATAGATATATCTATATGGCTATAGATATAAATTATTGTTGATAGTATTACAGATGTCTCCTATTTACCTCCCTTTTACCCCCCTCCTCCCAGTTGCAACCCACCCCCAGGTCTTCACCACTCTATTGCCTGTGTCTGTGGGCTATGCATATCCGAGATAATAAAAGGGTAATATGCAAATCGACCAAACCGCGGAACAACTGGTCACTATGATATGCACTGACCACCAGGGGGCAGATGGTCAATGCAGGAGCTGCCCCCTAGTTGTCAGTGCGCTCCCACAGGGGGAGCGCCGCTCAATCACAAGCTGGGCTGACGGCTGGCAAGCGCAGTGGAGGTGGTGGGAGCCTCTCCCGCCTCTGCGGAAGCACTAAGGATGTCCAACTGTGACAAGGATGTCCAACTGCAACATTAGTCAGTCGGATATCCCTCGAGGGCTCCCAGACTGCTAAAGGGCACAGGCCAGCCTGAGGGATTTCCCCACTGCCGCCGAGTGCACAAATGTTGTGCACCGGGCCTCTAGTAAGTATATAAGTTCTTTCGTCTATCTCTTCTCATCTCCCCAACCCCACATCAAAGTCAGTCTGTTCCATACTTCCGGGCTTCGGGTCTTTGTTATTCAACTCATTTTGTGCATTATATTCCACAAATAAGTGAGATCATGTGATATTTGTCTTTCTCAAATTAGCTTATTCCACTTAGCATAATATTCTCCAAGTCCAGGTCTTTTACTTCCTTGGTTAAGTTTATTCCTAGGTATCTTATTTTTTTGTTGCAATGGTAAATGAGGTTGTTTTTTTAGTTTCCCTTTCAGAGAGTTCATTATTGGTGTATAAAAATGTCATCAAGCCCTAACCGGTTTGGCTCAGTGGATAGAGCGTCGGCCTGCGGACTCAAGGGTCCCAGGTTCGATTCCGGTCAAGGGCATGTACCTTGGTTGCGGGCAAATCCCCAGTAAGGAGTGTGCAGGAGGCAGCTGATCGATGTTTCTCTCTCATCGATGTTTCTAACTCTCTATCCCTCTCTTCTCCTCTCTGTAAAAAATCAATAAAATATATTTTTAAAAAATGTCATCAATTTGTGGATGTTGATTTTGTATCCTGCTACCTTGCCAAGTTCATTACCTAAGTCTAGTAGTTTCCTGGTGTTGGCGTTAGGTTTAAGTACAATATCATGTGAACTGCAAATAATGTCAGTTTTACTTTCTCTTTTCTGAGTTGGATGCCTTTTATTTTTTCTTCTTGTCTGATTGCTGTGGGTAGGACTTCCAGTACTATGTTGAACAAGAGTGGTGAAAGCGGACAAAAGATAGAAAGTCATTCTTACATGTATCCACATACAGCCCATATAAATTCCTCCTTTTATTTCTTTTATGTCCATCTAACGTTCCATTCTGGGGTACCTGAGGGTTTGAAATTCTAATAGGAAATATTTTTCCTATCTGTCCATAATATGATTTTCTAATAAACATGGCAAAATCAAATAAAGCAAAAGATTGTAACTCACATGTTTGAGATCATTTTTGAACTGTTTGAGTTCATATCCTCTGGAAATCTTTGGGGAGAACAGCACTGCTCCATGCATATGACTGACTAAAGATGTGATGGTCCGACGGCCTACACCACTGCGTCCTGCTAACAGAAGTGAACCTCCGGGAAAGCTCAGCACTCTATCTATCCGAGACATATACTCCAGGACTTCTTGGAAAAGTAAAATATCTAAATTCTGGTTATCGCGTCCATAATGAATAAGACCCTTTTAAAAAAATCACAAAGAAAAATTTATAATTACTATAAGTCCCAATTGCATAATAAAAATATTAATATCTAGCTTAAGATGTTAACTTTTAAGGCACTCCAGAAAAGGAGTTAAGTGACTACATGTATTCTCACACTTTACATTTTATTTATGCAATAATCCAGCTTTACGGCACTTTCTAAGGAAAAACTTATATGTCACACAAGTTCAAGGGTCCACAGTAACCACCTCCTCTTGGACACAATTGCTATAATTAGTAAAAAGCAGTGTGAGCTGTCAGGTTCATTATAAAAACTTCAAAAGACCTTAAATTTACCAGTTGTTACAAATCAAATCAAATCAGTGTGCAAGACCAGATATAATAATCCTAAAATTCCAGAAACTAAGTGCCTAAAAAATATTATGTGAACTCTTGTTCTTCAAGATGAGTCAAAATCCCACACACAGGAAGGATGCACTGCCAGGAGCTGCGTGACACAGTGAAGAGAAAGAGAGAGGACAACTAGACCTCACATACTTAACTGTAAACATTTTCAACTTTGCAACATCCTTTCCAGGCAAAGCAATCAATTCACCAGACCACTGAAAACTTTTCTTGATATACAATCCGGGCTAATTTCCAATATAAATATTAATTTTTAAAGCTATCATATGTAATACTGTTTCTTCTTCTTTATTGTAATTAAATGTAAAACAAAACTGCCGAGGACAGTGCCATTCAAAGGTTCGGTGACCCAGCAGCATCAACATCACCTGCGAGCCTGTTAGAAATTCAGATTCTTTGGGCCCCACCTACTGAATCAGACTTCCTTGAGATGGGGCCCGGGAGTCAGTATATTTTCTAGTTCTTATGCTCACTAAAGTCTGACACCACTGCTCTAGGACGATATACCAATTAATATAAGTCCTTATTCATATTTCCAACACCATGTGTCTTAGCGATTTTATATGTTATCTGTGTAAGCACATGTGCGTGTAGTTAGATCTGCCACAACAAACCATTTTCCAAAATAACCAGCTTTGTATATTTTATAATCTTGTACTCCAAAATCTTTCAATAAATATTTTTAAATTGACTACAATAATAACCAAATTTAAGTTCATAACTGATATTATACCTTTTTAATAACATCCTTGAGTTCTGCAGAATTTAGAATTCCAAGTGGTTTTCCATGTGGAGGCAATGGTTGTCCTGGTGGAGCCCTTGTTACTGAATCATGTCGGGCTCCCCATGTAACATAGAAACTATCTGTAGAAATAAAGGATATTGTTTTAGGCTTGTTATTTGAAATGGAAGCATCAGTAAAGTACATTGCTCATTAAATTATTTTTAAGTTAATTAGTTCAAATAAGATCATATGCAAAAAGGCAAAGATACATTATTTTAAAGTGTGCCTTGGAAGACCAATAAGATAGTAAGATAAAAAGACTTAAACTGCTAGATCACTCTACCTGAAAACTAACTGATGGGATCCCTATTTTATCTTTGCATCCCTCTTCTCTTACCCCCCAAAATGACTCCCTCCCAACTTTCCCTATTATTCCCCTTCTACTCTGCCCCATTTTCCTTCTCTTTCTCCAGAATCTCCACGTGAAATTTATAGAATAAAAATAACATAAAATTCGCAATAAAATAAAATAATCTCAAAACTCTCCTTGAAAAAGAACATAGATCAATACTGCTAATAGTTCTAACTTCCAAAATGAATTTTTAAAATTAACCGAATTTTAATTAGAAAACAAAAATCCCACAGACTTCCCAGAAATTTATCTATAGCACTGTCCCTGTTACCAGTCAAGAAAAATCTGTTCACCATTCTATCCAACGTTTCCCCTCCCAATTCCTCTGGGAACTGTTCATCAAGTATCCTCCTTGTCACATGCCCAACTCAACCACAGCTTAATCTTTCCTAGACCCAAGGTACTTCATGTTCCTCTCCTTCACAATCACATTTCTTACAGTATCGTATTATTTTTCTTACATTATCTTCTACCTTCAGAAACCACTAAACTAAAACTCTTATCTGGGAACAATAATACCATCCTAATCACCAAGTCCAAATCTTTTTTTGTGGTCATTTTTTTGTGCAGCTTCTTACTGAGCCATTCTTATTGAATGTACTTATCAAGTCAAAATCACTACTTTTTTTTTTTTTTTAATCCTCAGCCAAGGATATTGTTTCCATTTTTAGAGAGACTGAAAGGGAGGGTGGGGAAGGGGAGAAACAGAGAGAGAGATCCATGTGAAAGAGACACATCCACTGGCTGCCTCCCACATGCACCCTGTCTGGGAGAGGGGGTGGGGGGAGCGAACCCGCAACCAAGGTACACGCCCTTGACAGAATCGAACCCTCAACCCTCCAGTCTGCCAGCCAACTCTCTAACCACTGAGCAAAACCAGGCAGGGCCAAAATCACAACCTCTTTTCCATTTTCTGTTTATTCCTTATATGTTTATTTTCCCTCAGATCTAATTCAGACTGTTATTCTTTAATTCTAAACATTCCTCTTGAATAATTTAAGCCTATTCTGTTGCTTAAATTATCAATTACTTACGTACCCAAAACCCATCCACTATCTCTAGGCAAGTCTCCCCAGCTTCAGTTTAGTCCCATGTTTCTAATTGCTTAGCAGACATATAATTCATGCATTCATTAATAAACACTCACCACACACCTGTATATAAACACTGTGTTTTGTTACAGATAAGTAGTGAGACAAACATGATCCCTACCTTTATAGAGCTATAAAATTTATGGTAATTCCCAAAAGACACTCAAAAAGTGTGCAAACATTCAAACACACATCTAAAATTAAACTCCTTATTTTTAATCCTCCTCATTTCTCCCCTAGACTCTGGTAGTAGCATCCTTCCCTTGTATCCCTGTCATAGGTCTCTGCCCCTTCAACTATATCCTCACTGCTACTAAAATAACACACACAAAACAAAATCTGATTGGTCCATAACACTCCAATATCACAGATTCCCACTGCCAAAACAAACACGATTCTGCTAATCAAGGCCTTCTGCAATCTGGTTGCACTGACTGCTTGAATCTTCTGTCTCCCTCTCTGCCCCATTATATACTCCAGCTTTCTCAAGCCTTGGGTTCTTTACACACTCTGTTTCCTGTCTGGGATGCCCTTCTCCTCTTCCTCACTTAATATACTCAACTTTTGCCCTGGCCAGATGGCTCAGTTGGGTGAAGCATCATCCCAACTGATGCTCCATCCACTGAGCAAAACTAGCCACGGCTAGCTACAGCGATTTTGAAAAAGAATAAAGCAGGAGAAGTCGGTCTAACCAATTTAAGACTTATGTTACTACAGCAATCAAGACAGTGTGGCAGAAAGGTAGCCTTTTCAACAAATGGTGCTGGAACAAGTGGACATCCATAAGCAAAGAAGTAAACCTTGACCTAAATCTCATTCTTTTTTTTTTTTAATCCTCACCCAAGGATATTTTCCCATTGATTTTTAGAAAGAGTGGAACAGAGAGGTAAAGACAGAGAGAAATATCGATGTGAACGAAACACATCAATTGGTTGCCTCCTGCATGAGCCCCGACCACGGCCCGGACTGGGGAGGGGCCTGCAACTGAGGTATGTGCCCTTGTGCCCTAGACCGGAATCAAACCTGGGACCCTTTAGTCCGCAGGCCATCGCTCTATCCACTGAGCCAAACTGGCTAGGGCTAAATCTCATTCTTTATACAAAAATTAACTCAAAGTAGACCATTGACTTAAAACATAAAACTATAGGGGGAAATCTTTAGAAACTAGAACTAGACAGAGTTATTACCAGACACCAAAGATCCTTTAAAAAACTTTAATTCATTGGGGTTCACAAAATGAAAACCTTTTCACCTGTGAAGGAACCTGTTAAGAAGATGAAAAGACAAGCTATAGAGTGAGAGAAAATATCTGCAAACCACAATTTGACAAAGGACTGGTATCTAGAATAATTATAACTCTCAAACTCAACAGTAAAAAAACAAAATAAACACTCTAATTAGAAAATGGGCAAAAGGCATGAAGAGACATTTCACTGAAGAGGATATACAGATGGCAAATGAGCCCATGAAAAGATGTTCAACTAAATTAGCTGTCAGCAAAATGCCTATTAAAACCACAAGGACATGAATACACACTTATCAGAATGGTTAGAATTAAAAAGTGACAATACCAAATGCTGGCAAGGATGCAAAGCAATTCTATCACTGATATATCACTGATGGGAATGTAAAATGATACAGCCACTATAAAACAGCATGGCAGTTTAAAGAACATAAGCATACAAGTACCATACAACCCTACAACCGTACTTGTTAGCATTTATCCCAGAGAAACAAAACTGTATATTTACACAAAAACCTGTATATGTGTTTATCACAGCTTTCTTCCTAATAGCAAAAAACTTAAAACAACCCAATGTCCTTCAACAAAATGATTAAAGAATTGTTAGTTCATCTGAATACCTACTCAGCAATAAAAAGGAACAAACTAATGAAGTATGCAACAACCTGCATATGTATATCTCCAGAGAATTATCCTGAGTGCAAATAAGATTATTGAAATGGCAATATTAAAGACAGAACAAACTGGTAGTTTCCATGGGGTGAACTACAGAAGGGTAACCTGACAGATCCTTATGGTGATGTTCTGTATCTTAAGTGCATCAATATCAATATCCTGGCTGTGATGTTGTACTATAAGTTTGTCAGATGTTACCACTGGGGAGACCCAAGTTAAAGACACATGTGCTCTCTCAGTATTAATTCTCACAACTGTATGTGAATCCATAATTATTTCAAATTAAAAATTAGTTTTTAAAGTTTCAAGGTAGCTTCCTCAAAAAAATTATTATTATATACCTCTTATCAAGCATTTATCCCAAATTATTCAGAAAAGTTGTACTGACTGTAAAACAATGCATGCTGTATTATAATTATCAGTTTAACAATCTACTTGCACAAATCTTTGTGGCATCTGAGCACATTAGCAATAGTTATAATTGCAAGCAATGACTTTCATATCTGTATCTGCAATCAGATTACAAGTATTTTGGGGCACAAGAATATGTCTGGTTTATTTTTTCAAGTCCCAATATTAAGTTTTATTAGTAAATTGATATTTCTCTATATGAAAATCTTATTTTCCTAGATCTAACATATATCAACCCTTCACTGAAAAGTAAACTATTGAGGACCAGCTGGTTTGGCTCAGTGGATAGGGCGTTGGCCTGCAGACTGAAGGGTCCTGGGTTCGATTCCAGTCAAGGGCACATGCCCGGGTTGCAGGCTCAATCCCCAGTAGGGGTCTTGCAGGATGCAGCTGATCAATGATTCTCTCATATCATTGATGTTTCTATCACTCGATCCCTCTCCCTTCCTCTCTTAAATCAATAAAAATATTTTTTTAAAAAAAGAAAAGTAAAATACTGAGAAAAAAACCCATATAATATTTGAGTCCTACATAGGAGAATTCAGATACCTAATAAGACACTGATATCATCTAATTCCCGAAAGATATGCCAGTTTCTTTATAAAAAGAAATTTTCAGACTAAGAAAAAATGCACCATTTAAGAACCAAAGGCTTTTCACACTAAGCCACGACACTACAGGCCACAAGGCAAAAACCCTCACTGAAAATCAAGCCAACCAGGCTTCTCTCAGCATTTCAACCTACCTTAGGTTCTCCTGACTTATTTTCTGATTTCAAAACTCAAGAAGCACCTAGAAAATTACTCCTAGCATCTCAACATCCTTCTCATCTTCATAATTTCGGCTTATGTAACATGACCCTGGGACCAATATTGAATCCAGAAATGTACAAGGTGGGGCAAAAGTAGGTTTACAGTTGTGAGTACATGAAATAGTTTATTCTTGCATTATTTATTAATTATTGTATTATTTTCCATACAAACTATAAGCCTTACCTGTGCCCCAGGCCCTGTATAGAATGTATTATATAAAATATTTTTGAAGCCTCGCTTTACAATCTGATAGAACAGAAACTCATTTTGTAGCTTAAAAGTAGTTATATTAAGAAATATTTCCACAATACGGTCCTTTTTTTATCAAAAGTCTTTTCACCATGATGATTTTGATCACATGCATTATTCCTACAGCAATTTTCAAAATGCAAATTTGTTATTAAGCAGTAATAATTGCAAATGCAACATAGCTGCTTTGACTATGGAATATTATGCTTTGTTTACCATAACAATGAGTGAAGCTATTAACAAAAATAAGTAGTTCTGTGCTGACATTATGAACAGTGACAGGAATGAGAATGGCCATTACTTTCAAGCTAAAGTTCTCTGTAATCAAATATGGATTTTCACAATAATTTTTAAGTTTCATACATATATAACTATTAAAAACTTCATTAGT
The DNA here is from genome assembly GCF_963259705.1 of Myotis daubentonii. Lineage (NCBI taxonomy): Eukaryota > Metazoa > Chordata > Mammalia > Chiroptera > Vespertilionidae > Myotis > Myotis daubentonii. Next base: position 10,087,290 of record NC_081848.1, on the reverse strand, counting down.
AAAACTCCTTCAGGGAATACAATTTTGAATTGCAAATGTAAAATGCTATGGCCAGAAACCTTTCTTCCCCCAGAAAAACAATTATTGTCATCATAGTTTGTGTGGAATATAATTACTGACATCTAGCAAAAAATAACAGAGCAACCCCTGATGATTAAAATTATCTGAAATTTTTATTTGTTTAGACATACACAATCATGTTACTAGTAAACTGAAGTTCTCATAACATTTATATATTTACATAAACTCAGTATCTATATTACCTGCCATATTGTCTAATACATCTGACCCCCAATCTCCTTGAAACACTGATGTTAAAATGTTGTCAAATAAATGAAGTTCCTTTGCACCAACAATTTTGTCACGAAATAAGCGCCGTGCTTCATATGCTACAATTTCTAATACATAATCTAGTGGATGGTTTGACGATCCTAAAAAAGGCAAAATTTTCTTCAATTGTAATAAAATTAAAATGACTTAAAAGTGGTCAGTTTCAGCATATTATTAGAAATAGTGAAAATCTACATACCATAATTTTGGCATCAGACAAATAGAAAAAAAGAGAAAAAGAAGTTTAAATTCATTGGGTTAACAAGTTCGTAAATTTTTCTATTATTTAAAGTTAGGCACTATTATCTCTAGTTGTTCAATAAAAATATCAATCCCAAAAAGCATATGAAATATGATTTGGTTACAAAGAATAATAATTTAATTTTTCCCAAAACCATGTTTTAATCATGGTAATCATGAATAGTTTATATGGGAAAACATATAAAATATTATAATTTTAATTTTAATGTTCATTAAATTACATTAATATTATTTCACTTACAGTTTTTTTAAATACCATAAATAGTTACAATATTCATTTAACGTAGCTATCACAAACAATAGATAGCGTAAAGATACACACAGACACACAAACACACTATGGCATTCTAAGAAAGATAAGTGATTTGAAATCATGAAAGCAAAACTTACCTCCTTCTAAGTCATATCTGAATAAGCCAAGAACCCACTGGGTAAGAATGCAAGGTGTAAAAATATAGTGACTATAATCGTCAACTGTAAATTTGGCCCGCACCTGTAAAAGAAAATACAGTAAATCATCTGACTACTTTTCAGTTATGTAGATTCACAGAAATGCCAGTTTCTACCAGTGGATGGGACTGTATTTCAATGTAATTGACTTCCTTAGTTATCTTATATATTATATTTTATGAAGTTAAAAACATTACATAAGAAGTGTTGTTCATAGGCTTTGACAAACTGCCAAAAAATAAAATACTAATAAAATAAAATGCTAAAAAGTGCTTCTAAAGAAAGAAATTCAAACCTAAGCTTTATGAAATGGTGGTTGTAATTCCAAGGCACTCACAGATCCAGGTAAGACCCATTTTCTAATGGCGGGAACCACAGAGCTAGTTAACTCATGTTCAAGAAGCCATTGAACTTTTAACACATCGAAGTGTCACTCTCTAATAGATAACCAGTAAAGAGCCTGTCCCTTCCTCCCTGTGGACAGAGCCACTGCTCTTATTCTGGCCTTGATCATTGAACATTTGAATTAAAATTTTTAAATAGAAGGAATTTATTGCTTTCTAACTTATCTTTCCCTACTTCTACTTCAATACTATGAAAAGCAACTTCCACAAACACTTTCCTAACTTTCACATACTATTCGCTTTACCCAGGAAAACCTTTCATCTCCAGCCACTTTGCAAATTTCTATTCATTTTACAAAATTCAAATCACATTTCACCTCCCCTTAACTACCACACACAACAAAGTCATATATTCCTTCTCTACACTTTCTCTGTACCTTATATATACTGTTGTCATACTTGTGACACTGTCTTAATAGTGTATTTGTATGACTAGGTCCCTCATTAGACTGTGAGCCTCAAAAGAACAGAGACTCAGTCATCTTTGCATCCCTACGATTAGTGCGGAAAGAGACTGTACTCAGTAAACGTCTTCTGCCATTCCTTTTTTTTTTTTAATATATTTCATTGATTTTTTACAGAGAGGAAGGGAGAGGGATAGAGAGTTAGAAACATCAATGAGAGAGAAACATCGATCAGCTTCCTCCTGCACACCTCCTACTGGAGATGTGCCCGCAACCAAGGTACGTGCCCTTGACCGGAATCGAACCTGGGACCTTTCAGTCCACAGGCCGACGCTCTAGCCACTGAGCCAAACCGGTTAGGGCGTCTTCTGCCATTCTTAATGCCTGTTTTTAAGCATCATCCCACTGCATCAAAGAAGGATACTGTAGACATTTCATCACAGGTAACAAGGAAAACAAAAAACAAAACAAAACAAAAAAACATCAAACACTACCCTTGGGTTTGAAGCTGGGAGATAGCAACTAACAGAACTCAAGAGAAAGATCTAGTTTTGGAAAAAGGTGAACTCCATTCTCAATTTGAGCTGATAGAAGAATAACCATCCATCCACTAATTCATCCAGTCAATATTTACTGGGTGTCTACTTGAAAATGCCAGGGAATACAATAGTGAATAAAGCACAAAGAGCATCTGCCCTCACAGAGCTGACCCTCTAGTTAAAAGGTCTAACAAACAACAAGAAGAGAAAGTCTGAACATCAACATAGCACAAGATTAAAGATCGTCCTTTGAAGTGATACAAACAGACATGAAAAACACGATGTACTATAAATAAAGATATACCTGCTCATACACTTGTACCATAGATCCTGCTAAGAGAGAAATTTTTGATGAAGAACCCCAAATAGAATGATTCTTCAAATTTTTATGTAAAACTGGTTCCAAATATGCCCCATAAATTGTCTGTAATTGCTCTCTTTCTGGGTAACTGAAAAAGAAAGTTAAAATAAATATTTTTTAAAAGAAGCTGAAATAAATCATTAATCTAAATTATTATTTTAATGTTAGGTTATAGCAGTGGTTTTCAAACTGTGCTGCTTTGAGATCTAGTTGCCTCCGAAATTTACTCAGGGGCTAAGGCCAAGCTCAAAGTCCCTATTCTCACTTCAACCAAATTAGATCCCTAATTATCTGTTGTAAAATACTGAGGGTCCTAATTGAGGATTCCAACAAAATTACTTAACAAATATAACTGATTGAAAATCACTGATCTTTAGAAAAGGATAAAAGGAAAATTTTCCCTAAGATAAGGCACTTTGAGTTATGAAGAGCCTGTACGTAGAGCAGTAATCCACCTCAGAACTAAAAGTAGAACTAATACAACAAATAAAACCAAACTCCCCCAAACTAAAATCTCATTTTTTAAAATATATTTCTTTATTGATTTCAGAGAGGAAGGGATAAGGAGACAGAGCTAGAAACATCAATGATGAGAGAGAATCATTGATCGGCTGCCTCCGGCACACCCCTTACTGGGGATTAAGCCGACAACCCAGGCATATGCCCTTGGCTGGAATCAAACCTGGGACCCTTCAGTTCACAGGATGACGCTCTATCCACTGAGCCAAGCTAAAATCTATCTCAATACAGCTTAATCGGTGGCTGTACCATTTTTGAAAGAAGAATGTTAATATATGTTACAATTAGCATGAAAACATAAAACCTAGATTTTATAAGGCAAAATATATCAGAGAATGTAGTGCCATAAGCATAAAATTGCAAATTCCTGTAACAGTTATGGACCAGGGAGATGGGTAGATGTACTATTAGAGTAATGCCGTCAGTCACAAACATAACCTAACTTTACTTTCTTCAGATTTAAATTATCTGTTTATGCCATTAGCTTATTTTTTCTCAATAGAGAGTGCATCAGGCTGCCGAATGAAGGGTCCTTGGGCTCGATTCTGGTCAAGGGCACATGCCCAGGTTGCAGGCTCAATTCCCAATAGAGAGCGTGCAGGAGACAGCCAATCAATGAGTTCTCTCTCATCATTGATGTGTCTATCTCTCTCTCCCTGACTCTTCCTCTCTGAAATGAAATTAAATATTCTATATAATAAAAGTGTAGTATGCAAATTATCCCCTTGACCGGGAGTTCCTACAGGAGTTCGACCAGGGGGCTGGGCCAGCAGGGGGAAGGGAGGGAGGCCCCATCTGGTGGCAGCAGGAGGCCCCAGCTGGTGGCGGCAGCGGCAGGTGGCCAGGGGGAGGGAGGGAGGCCCCAACCAGTGGCGGTGGCGGTGGCAGCAGGCAGTCAGGGGAAGAGAGGAAGTATCCAGACGGCAGCCAGCAGCTGCTAGGGACCCTACCACTAGGCCTCTAGTCTATCTTCTATACTAATAAAAGGGTAATATGCAAATTAGACCAGGCATCTTCCAGATGTCCTCCCGGACAAAGCCACAGCGGCCGTGGCTGAGGCAGAGGTGGTTAGGGGCAATCAGGACAGTCGGTGATAGAGGGCGGCGCCCCAACCCCCTGATCGGCCCTGCTCTGTGTGTGACAGGGGCAGTGCCCCAACTCTCCTATAGGCCCTACTCTGTGAGTGACAGGTGGGAGCTCCCCAACCCCCTGATCGACCCTGCTCTGTGCGTGACAGGGGGGAGCTCCCCAACCCCATGATTGACCCTGCTCTGTGCGTGACAGCGGGGAGCCCCAACCCCCTGATCGGCCCTACTCTGTGCGTGACAGGGGGTGGCGCCGCAACCTCCCCATCGACCCTGCCTTGAGTGTGACAGGGGGCGGTGCCCAACCCCCCAATCGGCCCTACCCTGAGCATGACTGAGGGTGGCATCACAACCTCCCAATCCGCCCTGCTCTGTGCATGACAGGGGGCAGCGCCCCAACTCCCCAATCGGCCCTGCTCTGAGCCCAACCAGGGGCTGCACCTAGGGATTAGGCCTGCCCTCTGCCACCTGGGAGCAGACCTAAGCCAGTAGGTTGTTATCTCCTGAGGGGTCCCAGACTGCGAGAGGGCACAGGCCGGGCTAAGGGACCCCCCCTCCCCCCCGAGTACACAAATTTTTGTGCACCGGGCCTCTAGTATATATAAATAAAAGCCTAAGCAACGGCCAACCAGTCAACAGATCGCTATGACATGCACTGACCACCAGGGAGCAGACACTCAACGCAGGAGCTGCCTCCTTGTGATCAGTGCGCTCCCACAGCCAACCTCCCACGGTCCCTCCCCCTGTCAAGAGGGCCCCGGTTGGCCCCAGTCACCAGCCAGGCCGAGGGACCCCACCCATGCACAAATGCATGCACCGGGCCTCTAGTATTTTAAGTAAATAAATAATCTATTTCGTTATCTTTATAAAATTTAATAGTGTTTTTGTTTTATAAAATCATAAAACATTTAAATCTAAAATGTACCATTTTGATTCCTGATATTGCTATTTTAGAACAAAGAAAATACAAAACAGTTCTATTTTATTTCTAATATATAAGAAGTGTTGATTAAAAAAGCCTTTATCCTAAATTATTGCATATAGCTTGAGAAGGGCAGGAGCTTAAGTTTAGACTATTTGTATATGCTACATTTTGAAGAAATATCACTAATGATACCTTTAATAAAATGCAAATATGTCTCCCCAAGTAAAAAATAAATTTAAAACCCTTAGATACATACTCTATAGCACAAAGACGAACAATAGAAGTAAATCTGGTAGTAAGCTTATGTCTTCCCAGTCTTCCTCCAGCTGACATAGATGCCACAATTTGAATATTTTCTAAACCAACCCATTCCAAATTTTCATCATAAAATCCTTGATATGTCAATACCTATTTTAAAGCAAATTTAAAAATAAAAGTTTAATGCTTAAGATTTTCTAATCATGATATATTTTTGCATAAAATTCAATTATTTCCAAATGTAATCATCATCTTCTACCTATCTCAAGAATTAAAAATTGAAATATACTTTAAATTCTTATATCATTGAAAGATAACACTGTTCAAGACTGTGTTCAGACTGTCAAACCTCAGTGGGAAGGCAAGAGGAGGGCTGGAGGGTGAGGGTAAGAGATCAACCAATGGACTTTATGCATACATATAAGCATAACCAATGAACACAGAAACTAGGGGGGTGAGGGCATGTGCCAGGGGGGCAGGGAGGTAGAAGAGGGTTGGTCGGGGGGAGGTCAATGGGGGGAAAAGGAGACATACGCAATACTATATGTAATACTTTAAACAATAAAATAAAACTTTAAAGAAAAAGAAAAAAAGACTGTGTTCAATGAATGTTAGCTGAATTACTATCTTTTCAAATGCTTTCTCTCTAATAAACAGTAAAATCCAGATGATAGTATAAATCCACCAGCAATTATTTTTTAAAAAGTGAAAGAAATCAGAAAAAAGCATAAGAAAAAAAAATTTTGGGTTTGTTTTATAAGTATTTTATTCTTTTTGTAGTAATGTAGTAAATGTAGAGTTGCAGACATATAAGCATATAAGTTCTAATTTAGAATTTAGGGTTTCTAATGTGATGTAAATCAGATAAAGAAATAAAATCTTCCACACTGACTGAGAATGTATGGTCTCCAATACCTACACAGGTAGAGAGGGAGACTAATGAACTAAAGCAGCCAGAAGGGGCATGCCTGAGGAAGTCTAACTGCTCTCAGAATGCAAACCTAAAAAACTGAAAACTTCCCCAACTCCAGCACCATCCTCAGCTTCTGCTTTCCTCCTTCTAGGAATGAAGGATATGTAATAGGTATAGAGCAGTGGTTCTCAACCTTCCTAATGCCGCGACCTTTTAATATAGTTCCTCATGTTGTGGTGACCCCCAACCATAAAATTATTTTCGTTGCTACTTCATAACTGTAATTTTGCTACTGTTATGAATCGTAATGTAAATATCTGATATGCAGGATGTATTTTCATTGTTACAAATTGAACGTAATTAAAGCATAGTGATTAATCACAAAAACAATATGTAATTATATATGTGTTTTCTGATGGTCTTAGGCTACCCCTGTGAAAGGGTCGTTCGACCCCCAAAGGGGTCGCGACCCACAGGTTGAGAACTGCTGGTATGGAGTAAAGGCTGCTTTTACTCTTCTTGTTATATATCAACTTGATGTAATACTAACTTCTACATGGAGGAAGATCAAAGAAAGTAGACCTGGAACAAAACTGAGATGCCTCAAGAGTTTAATTTCCCATGACACATGCTAGATAAAACTGACTCTAAGGAAGAAAGCAGAAATTTTTCTAGAGTGACGGAAGAGCAGAGGCTGGATGGACGTGGGCAAAGGTGGGGAAAATGGGGATATCTGTAATAGTGTCAACAATAAAAATAAAGTTAAAAAAATTAATGAAACTAAGCTGGTTTACAATTATATCAAAACACTTCAAGTGATAAGGCTCACCTGTTGCAGAAAAGCTACCAAAGTACTGGTGCCCCATTTGTCAAGTTTGGGTAGGTTGATATCTTTTAAGTACAAAACAAGTCTTTCACAGTCTTTGGGTCTGTATACTCGACCAGTATTAGTACTGATGACCATGCATGTCTGGCTCAGTTTCTGCAGGAGATGTCGAGACGTAGTTTGTGCACTGCAGTGAACCGTAGCAATCTGAGTGGACCGGAGTTGGGAAAAGGCATACCTCAGCAGCATCCTATGGAAGGTGTATGACATTTGACTTTGAAAATACAACCAATAAGATACTCTTTATATTCAATATAAAAGTTCTCTTTTATAAACATTTCATTTTCTAAAATATGTATGATGATGTTTAAGGAGAAATGGTAAAATGGATATGGTAACTTTCTAATTTTTAGACTGGAAAAAATATATTCATATTTTAAGGCAATCCTGGGACTCTTTCAACAACAACAAAGTTTTTAGAAATAAGTTCATTTCATAAAGTATATATTAAAGATACCAACTGTTTCTCCACAGTTAAAGAGGATATTTTAAGATATTAAGATCTCCAAGTTGGGAAAAATTACTATGAGTTGATAGAATTTTTTAATTACTACTAGAAATGTGAAACTAATAATCTTTGTCTCATTTATCTCCAGAAACTATACTCACAAACACTAAAAATGGGCTGGATTCCACTGAATAAAAAGCTATTTTCAAATAGAGATCTAATGTCAAAATTCACTTTTTATAAAATAAAGCAAATGCTAATTTGTGAGTACATCTAAGGTATATTCATTTTTTGTTGTGATTTTATGAACAGATTCTTTTATAAGTATCTTCTAGATTATTCTATTTCCATTAGAAAATACATAACCTGGCAGAAAAAAAAAACATATTATTCTCCATAGTCATATTATTTTTACAAGTAGTGGCAATGAAAGAGTCCTTCATGAAAATAGAAGTGCTAGTTTAACATAAATAAATAAATAAATAAATAAATAAATAAGAAAGAAAGAAAGAAAGAAAGAAAGAAAGAAAGAAAGAAAAGCTATTAAATCATTTTAAAAGAGGAGAGAAGCACAATTCACAATGTACACCTCCATCAACATTTTTTGCTCTTACCCTTTGCCACATCCTTCTGGTCCTACAAGAATAAATGGCTGTTTAGTGTCAGAACTTAACCAGGGTTTGAAATAGTCTAGACCTCGCTGCATGTCAGGAGTCTGGATGACTGGAAGTGTTTGGACATTGCTGAAATCATCAGCAGTCAAATTTTCCGGCTTCTTCGACACATATGATGCTAATCGACCTTGACTCGGGTCATAGTAGGTGTCCATTGGTTTGTGAGCATCTGGAGGAGATTCTCGTGCCCAATTAAAAACCTTAAGAGGAAAAGTTGTGACAGAGTATGTGAAATTTTAATTCTTAAAAGTAAATGTCCCAAAGAGAAACATCTTAGTTCAAACAAGTTCACATACTATAAATCTACTAAATATCTTTTATCATTAAGTAACATTTTATCTCAAATATTCCCTCAACGATCGTTTAAGCAAATAAATGTCAGTACTTTACATATACACCAAGGTATAAAAATATTCATTTTTTAATTGATTTCTTATGAACACTAAATTATAAATTACATAATGTAGTAATCCTAACCTAGACCCTTCATTTCCACCATGTTCAATCACAATGTTACCACCATTGTTCATTGCTCTCTACCTGTTATTCCTCTTTCTCACTTTAAAAACTGTTATTTTCCAAGATATAAAGCAGAGTTAGCTCCTACTGGTACTTTTCAACATCTTTATTATGAGCTTTGGCAAGAGAATATCTGCCTAAATGCAATATATCTTGTGGCATTGAGTAGTAACAATGAGAAATAGTTGGCAACAGAATGACCATGGAAAGGGAAACAATAGAGAAAGTAATAAATGATATCGAAAAAGAAACCAAATGATAAAAATTAAGAAATATAATGTTGGAGTCAACTCAAAGGAACTTATGTTCAATTATTTCAACTAAAGCCAATAGAAAGAAATCCCTTAACATGTAGAATTCAGTTTTATAAACAGCTTAGGTAAACTATATCTTTACATTTATTTAAACAAATATTTATAATGTTTAATACATCTTAGCAATCCTAATGCTAAAACTGTTCTGGTTAAACAAATGATTTTAAAAATTTATTATTCTAAGATTAAAAAGAAATAATTATATTTATTCACATAGCAAAGTAGGTTCAAAATGTCTAACAAAAAATATTTGTTGCAAATTTTATTCTATTATAATGTAATTATATACAATTTTAATAATATAAAATACAAACTAGTTCAAAACAGAAATATAAGTATACATGCGTAAGTATGTACATGTATTTAAGTGCATTATTATTCTAGTGAATGCATAATTTCAAAATTAAAAGTTCTGTACCTTATAGTTATAGGTAATTTTGGCAATTAAGAGTCAATGAAAAAATTTTTTTAATATGCACTGAATATAGGCTTTAAATTGTATTACCTCTCTGGTGAATTCCAGGCGTGATTTCATATTCAGATTTCCACCAAGTCCCCTTATGAGATTTATAATAAATTGATCATGATCTCTGCATCCATGTAGATGTGACAAACCATTCATCACAGTCCCAACCAAACTTGTTTCTACCACATAGTCATTCTGTTATTTAAAATCCATGGTACAGACAAAAGGCAATTAATTAGTCAACTCAGAACATACAGATTGGCATTCACATATCTTTTCTAAGGATCATCTTTAAATGTATCCCTCTTTTCAACTTGTAGAAAGTTTAGATTTCATTCAATTTATGTATAAAATACAAACTTTGAAAATAAAAAATAATCATAAAAAACACAACTATATATTTCTAGCTGTAACTATTAGAATCCTCAAATAGATACACAGTTTGTTTACTTCCTAAACAAAATATAAAGGAAAGGTAAATTAATGAGCATTAGTTTAAAAAGAATAGCTTCTTATTTCCTCTTACTATTAAATAAGAAGCTGTAGTCAAGGGCTATATTGATGGTACTGGACAAGAAAGTTAGTAAAAAGCAGGCTTAAATGAAAAAGCATTTGGAACTTTCTCCCTAGCAGAATTTTAAAATGAAACTTTTGGACTGAAGTCATATAGGTAATTTTGATCTGTGGTCCTTTAGGGCCCCTGTGTAACTGCCAGGGAGTTAGGACAAGAAAGGGTTCTCATTAATCTAAAAGTATTTACTAAGAACCAACTATGCACAAAAACTGTATGCAGTGCTAGGTATTTTTTTAAGAGTGATCTAAACAGAGTACTTTTATCATAGAACTCAAGTCTAGTAGAGGAAATGGTTAACAAGTTGTGGTAAGAGCTATAGAGTAGGCAGACCAATGTTTTGAGAAAGGGTAAGTCAGATTGAGGGTTCAAGGCCTCTTTGAAAAAGGTGAGTGACATTGATACTAACATCTGAAAAGGGAGATCTGGCCATGCAACATATGCCAAGGTAAACCACTGATAAAGTTAAGGAATTAAAAGAAGTCTGAGTAAGCAAAGGAAAAGTGGTTTAAGGTAGAGAGGCAGGCAAGGGCTCAATGGTTGAGCAATGACCTATGGACCAGGAGGTCATGATTCGATTCCTGGTCAGGGCACATGTCCAAGTTGCAGGCTCAATTCCCAGTAGGGGACATGCAGGAGGCAGCCCATCAGTGATTCTCTATCATTGAGGTTTTTTTCTCTCTCTCTCCCTCTCCCTTCCTCTCTGAAATCAATAAAAACTTAAAAAATAAAAATAAAAAAAAATAAAATAAAATTAGAGAGATATCCCAATACACTGTATTCAAGATTTTCAGGTAAGCAGTGCAAGATATTGAGGATGGGAGAATTAAAGTGTTTTAAGACTAACATAATAAAGCATTATGCCAAGAGATATAGGACAGCAATAAAGACACCTGCCTGTTACTCCACCCCCATAGTCTGACAGAGCTCTACTAAAAGGCAACTTAATTATATGAAAGAGCTCTACTAAAAGGTAAACCACACTCTTAATCATACTTCTCACCTCCATGATTAATTGTGAAATATTATAGTTAACTTACCTGTTTTAGAACCCACTGTAAAGCTTTTTCAAAATAATCTCCAATCCAGTTTTCAAGATTATTCCTATGTTTAGGAGGCTGATTCCTCAACCAAGATTTTATCAGCGAATTAATATCTGTCTCTTCATCACTAAAACAGGTGAACAAACATGTAAGGAATTATTTAAGAAGAAATTGTCAGTTTATTTTCAAAATAAATTTCTGGTCCAATAAACTAACCACTCCGTATGTATCTGCTACTGTACAAGAGTTGATTTCATGTACATATTAGTTACTTCTCTATATTCCCACACATGAAGGTATCATTTTCATAAATAAAGCAAATAAATTTCATCTGTATTACTATAAATATAAATTAAAGAATTACATTATTTGCAACATAGCAAAAAAAGTAGACTAAACCCATCCTACTCAAACTGTGGTCTGCTTGTTGGAAACACAGAATCCCAAATCCCATCCCAGACCCACTAAAGCAAAATATTCACTTTAACAAGTGGCTCAAATGCACATTAAAGTTCATGGAAATCTATCTCAGCATCTTAACACAGATCTTCAAAAATACTTGCTCTTTTTCTCTATCCCAAAATTGTCAACTACCTAAATTCCCATGGCATTATTAAAAACTCTTTCTACAGTATAATTCTTGTAGCAAGGCACTTAATTATATGACTAACACCCATGACTGATATTAAATATCATAATGACATATTATTCAAAATAATGTATTACATAATTATAAAATAATTATACTAAAAACAACTCAGAGATTAATAAGGTTAGAATTGACAGGAGCCCACAAGTGCATTATTTTTCCTATCTTGCAACACTGTTTCATAGCAACAATATTAAATACTGAGCCCTTGAATTTCTCCTGTCATATTTCTATCCAGTCTAATAAGGAAAAGAAAAATGGAAAGATCAAAGGTAAATATTTCAACTATATTAGATCATCTCAAAATCTACAAACAAAAGACTCCAAGCTCCTTCAAAATAAAGACATTGTCATTAATGGCATCTCCCTAATGCCTCAGGCAACTGCCTTCCAGGTTTGTCCAAGGCAATCCGAGTTTATACTCATTGCCCCAGGATAAGTAATAGCATTCTCTTTCACTATTTTTTAATTTTATTTTTCAATTGTAGTTTAAATTATTTTGTATTAGTTTCAGTTGTAGTCTCTTTCACTATTAAAAGTCCTCTTGGTTTATTCTATATAGCAATGTTCAATAAATATCTGCTGAAGGAATAAGTGAAACTTAGGTACAAGCTAATCAAACATGTTAATAAGTATTCATATTTTACATGAAGTCACATATATTTATTATGCCTCTCACAAACGATATCTGGCTTACCAACAGTTTTCAAATTTCTACAGCAATATCCATGGCATTCTACTCACCATTTATTTTACTTATATTCTATCCTGTATTATAATTGTTTTATTTATTTCCTCTACTTGAACACATGTTCCATAAAAAGAAGCTCTCTATAAGTGTTAGTTTTAATCCTTTCTTGCTTTGTCTCTCCTAAAATGACTAACTTTGTGGCAAATACATAACATACATTCAATACATATTTTAAAATTTAATTATAATTTTTCATTTTATCCTATATTTCTTCATAAGATTTTAAGAATACATGAAATAAACAAGATAAATTGTGTGAACTATAGCTACTAAAGCATAAACCCAATGTTATATTTTTAATAAAATTTCAAAATGTTAATTAGAGTTTATGACAAGTTTAATATAAATGTTTCAAAGAAATAAGCAATGAAATAATTTTGGAAACAATAAATTTAAACCAAAGTAATAACAATATCATGTGTCATACAACACATAAAATCACTTTAAATGGCCCTAAAACAGTAGAGCACTTTATATAGACTGATAAACATCAAATTCTAAAAAAATTCAAAAAGTAAAAGAGAACTTTCTAATTACTCATTTCAGGAACTAAAACTGGCTCAAATGTCCATGTTCTGACATGTACATATCTAAAATTAGTTTACTATTAATTTTTGCTCTTTAAGCCTATTCCAGATACTGACGAAGAAGAAAAAGTATTAAGAAAAGAGATTTACAATTTGTAAAATTAAAGGTTGGACCATAAGATCATTTGAACCTAGATTAATCCTAAAATTCTATAAATCTGAGATTCTATTATTAAAATATTAACACTAAGCTTTATAATGTTAGCCTCTGCCCTGCCCTGATCAGTTGGTTGGAGCATCATCCTGTACACCAAAAGGTTGTGGGTTCGAATCCCAGTGGGTACATACGTACAGAAGGCAACCAATCAAGGTTCCTCTCTCACATCAATGTTTCTCTCTCTCCTTCTCTCCTTCTTTCCCCACTCTCTAGAATCAGTGACCATATCCTCCAGTGAGGATTTTTTTTAAAGTTTAAATAACAGTAACAGAAAAAACAAGAAAACAAATTAAATACTTTGTTTCACTAAGCAAACAAAAATAATTATTTAGTAATTGTGATAGGACAACATGGCTGAAATAATTCAACTGCAGTAAAATAGTAACTCTCTGAATAAATTAAAACTTAGCAAACAAAAAAATTTAAAAAAGAAAAAAATTATACATATTTATAAAATACATAATTCACTTAGCTATGAAACCACAGTAATAAAGAGTATTCTAATATAATATATGCAGTTGCTTTTATGGTTTACCTAAGAAAGATCATTCCCATTCTAGATATTGTGGCTGGCGAGGCACAACTTAAATCATGAGTTTCAAATACAAAGTTAACATTTGGGCCAAACTGAATCCTTTCCCCACTGGGCATAGTGAGCAGTCGATTGTCATCCAGAACCGAATTCAGAGATTCTATCCATTCAGGATCAATATCACCATCACAGATTATCCACGAGTTGACATCTATTTTCAAACCATAAAAGTAAAGATAGGATAAAAATATATGCAATGATAATAATTAAAAATAAGGAATAAATAATTCTCTTATTCTTTAGAAGTGATTTTCATAAAGTATTACTTTATATTACTGAAGCTAAATATAAAGAACAAAACATCAAACAAGTTGAAATTTTTTACGTAAGTGTGCACTACAAATGTGCTGGAGACCCCATGGATTATCCTGGCTCAGCTGGCCAATCACCTTATATAGCATGTGATAATATTCTATTATCTATGAACATACGGAAATGAAATCTCTCTGAAAGAAAACATGGTGTGCAAGAATTATTTCTATTTCCTTAAGTATGTCTTCCACCATGTCATAAGAATGTATGAATGCTTGCTATGTAATATCTCTTTTAGAAAATATTGAGAACCCACTCTTTAGAGAAATTTTAAAAATTGGTTACTGTCTAAGTTTTTGATATATAAAAAGGTGACTTTAAAGGGGAGAAGTAGTGGACAAGTATGTATATGTCTTTCCACAGGAGAAATCTTTTTTATCCATTCCTCTTAAAATGAGAATGATTTCAAGTTGTATTTGGACCTTTAAAACAAGTCAAAGAGAAAAGTACCAACAACAAAAGTGTGAGAAAGCCCTGGCCAGGTTAGTCAGTTGGGCACATACCTAGGTTACAGGTTCGATCCCCGGTCAGGGCAGGCATGGGAGGCAACCAGTCGATGTTTCTCCCTCACATGGATGTTTCCCTCTCTCTCTCTCTCCCTTCCTCTCTCTCCAAAATCAATAAAAACATATCCTTTGGTGAGGATTTTTAAAAAGTGTGAGAAAGAGTATAGGTAATATCTGGTTTCTAGTTAGTGTAATATTATTGACTACATTGAAAATGAAAAGACTATATTGAAAATCCCTTTCAATGTGTTAGATTTCTAAACTTTTCACTCACGGGCTTAGAAAAACAACTATAATTAAATTATGAACTAACAAAAAGTAGGGAAGTCTTCACTTGATTCTGGCCAAAAACTCTCTTAACCACCAAGCCAAAAAATTTAGACCTTGAAGTCTACTCTTTTACAACTTAAATTTTCAAAATTATTTAAAACACTGTATTCAAACTGATGAGTTAAAAGTATCTGTAAAGATACCAATTTTAATCCTCAATAAAAATTTGTCATCTTGCTTATTTATGAGGCATTATGGTATCAATTCAGCAATCAAAAAGTGTGTATTTATTCAGTAAATTAATCTAGTTGTGAATTTCAACTCACCCAGATTACTTTGAGTTTCTATTATAATAAAAGTTGCTACAGAGTATAGGTCAAAATTATAGTATGTCTTGGGCCCCTCCAAAGTAAAATACCAATATACATCATTGAAAGGCAGTTCATGGCCCTTACTGGTGTGGCTCAGTGGTAGAGCGTCAGCCTTTGCATCGAAAGGTTGTGGATTCGATTCCCAGTCAAGGGCACTTACCTGGGTTGCAAGCCTGATCCCTGCCGCTGGTCTGGTTGCTCGTGGGAGGCAGTCAATCAATGTGTCTCTCACATCAATGTTTTTCTCTTCTCTCTCTCTCTGTTTCTCTCTTCTCTCTCTCTCTCTCTCTCTCTCTCTCTCTCTCTCTCTCTCTCTCTCCTCCCTCCCTCCCCCCCCACCCCCCCCTTTGTGTGAGGATTAAAAAAAGAAAGCAGTTCGTGATCATGTATAAGACTTGATAAGAACAGCATTATACACAAGATCTATTATCCACTAAAATTAAGTACAGCACCGAAACCAGTTTGGCTCAGTGGATAGAGCATCGGCCTGCGGACTCAAGGGTCCCAGGTTCGATTCCAGTCAAGGGCATGTACCTGGGTTGCGGGCACATCCCCAGTGGGAGATGTGCAGGAGGCACCTGATCGATGTTTCTCTCTCATCAATGTTTCTAACTCTCTATCTCTCTCCCTTCCTCTCTGTAAAAAATCAATAAAATATATTTTTTTAAAAATTAAGTACAGCAATGATTCACACAACAAAGACCAACCTTGAGGTTCTCGAACTACTTGGCGAGCACTATTTGTCAAAACACCATCAGACCATTCCCTTGTATCCATGTCAATATGGCCTAATAACTGATGTCTAGGCATAGCTTTGGGATTCATGGTATATTGCTTTACCACTTTGCCAATTTTAAAAAGTGCTGCCCTTAGCATTCGCCATAGAGTTGATTTTCCAGCACCACTTGGGCCAACAATAACAACTCCCATCCTCTGGCGTAATTGTTCATACAATTCTAAAGCTTTCTTGACCTAGTAGAAAAGAGCATGGTAAAAAATGACTTACAGTACACAATATACACATCTCTGCACTCATTCTATAACAGTTATTATATGTAAATTAAGCCTTTGATTTCTTCAGTGGAAGATAAAGCCTTAAATAAATAAAAAATTCCTAAATAAATTTGAACATATATACAATGTGATCTTTAAATCCAGTATTTCCTTAAAAAAACAATGTTTTCTAAGTTATTTGACAATACATGTTTATTATGTTCTTCTCTCACTCATTCATCAATATACTATTTATTACTTTATTCACTTGTTCATTCATTTATATCCTGTGTCCCTCAAAAAAAAAGAGAGCCAAAACCGGTTTGGCTCAGTGGATAGAGCGTCGGCCTGCAGACAGAAAGGTCCCAGGTTCGATTCCAGTCAGGGGCATGTGCCTGGGTTGCGGGCACATCCCCTGTGCGGGATGTGCAGGAGGCGGCTGATCGATGTTTCTCTCTCATCGATGTTTCTGACTATCTCTCTCCCTTCCTCTCTGTAAAAAATCAATAAAATATATTTTAAAAAAAAGAAAGAAACAAAGTGTTCATTTTAAACATGTACTTGTGCTACATAAAAAGACCTACTAAAAAGAACTGCTAAGAAATTGACAACACTAAAATAAGTAGTGAAGGTGAACATCAGCATTTTATATATAACATTCATATAAAATGGATCTGTCATATGCAAGGCTCTGTAAATGGCACAAGGAATAAAATGGTGAGCAAAAATAGACATGAATCCTGCCTTTCATGGAGACTACTAGCTGATGAGGGAGAATCAGTATTAATCAAATACAAAATGAAACCCTAAACAAATATATATAGGGTATCCCAAAAAAATGCACACACACACACACACACACACTTTGGATAATTATAAAACCAGAGTTTATTCAAATAAATTTCATTTTCAAAACTGAGCTGTTAAAGTATGTTTACATTTTTAAGGGACACCCTGTATAACAAGAGTAATGAAAGCAGGTAACAAGGTGAACTAATCTGGACCTAAAGATCAGGAAAGGCTTCCCTGAGCAAATAAGATTTAAGTGGAAAGACGAAAGACAAGTTGAAAGATAAAGAAAAGATAGGTAATAAGGAATTAACTAGTAGGAAGGGTCAATATAGTATAAAATATTCTTGACAGTTACCTGATTGGGTATGATTTCATAATTGGCCTCCTCAAAGACTTGCTGTAATGCAGCACTCAGTTCATCATATTCTACTTCTTTAAAGTCAATTCCAGGAAACACATCTTTGATCAGTGCATCAAACCGAGTGCAATCAGCAAATGTAAACTTTGACATAGTGTTAAGCCTCAATGCTTGTACCACAATATGACTTTCATTAACTAAAGAAAAAGTTTCATTTTAAAATTATTAGTTATGAAGTTAATGATGATAAAAATAGTGTTTAAGTGCCTTAATATACACTGTTAGTAATTAAATGATGCACTAGAATTTAGTAACATTTAAAGACCTATGTTATGTGAATTGATAAGTCTACCTTATTATCTTTTGACTGTTGAAAAATAAGTATCAATAGGTAGAATCATGAACCCTTCTCCATAGAATTTAAATCCCAGGCATTCTCAGGCTTTAATTAATATTAAAAACTATTATCATTTATATTGGCATAGTACTTTACTATTTTGATATAAACCTTATAACAACTGTGTAAAGTAAGGAAGTATTACTAGTATTAGTCTAATTTTACACATGAGAACATTAAATCACCAAGGGTTTAATGACTTACCAGAAAATGCACAGCAGTATTATTTTATACAGCTGGAATTTAAACCCAAACCAACTAATTCCAGATTCAGATATCTCTCCAAATATAACAATATTGCCTCCAGATATTTTATGTACTATGACTAAAAACTAACAAAGCAAAAATCTTTTATCAGCCTTGCTCAAAACTGACTCATAAACCTACCCTTAAACCCAATGTAAATATTAAATGATTGCAAGATTCTTATTTTTTCAAGGATATCAGCTGCTGATTGATAAGAAGTATACAAAAAGGCAAGAAACTATTTTTAGCCTGGTATTTCTAAAAATTGTTTAACGTTTCTATGTTTAAGTATATACAAAGAGGTTTGGCTGCACTAGAGATTATTTCAAGCACTGAACTCACAAATAAGTCATCTTTATTTACTGCAAGTATAGTTTCAATCTTTCTTTAAAATCATCAGAAATAGACAACTGAAAAATACTAATCGAATCACTTCACCTGGCATATGCTCACCTAATAATATAGCTAAAGTACCTTCCTTTTTAAGATGTATACTTTAATCATGTAGAGTCCAAGTAGGTAACTTCATGTAATCCTTTTTCCTATGCTGTCTTACCTTCTTCAGTGTTTTAATTTTTTAAATTTTTTATTTTTCAATTTCAGACACAGAATATTACAGTAGTTTCAGGTGTGCAATCAAGTGATTAGACATTGACGTATATAACTTTCTAAGTGATCACCCAATAAATCTGACATCATTCATAGTTATTACAATATTATTGACTATATTCAGTATGCCGTACTTTACTTCCCCATAACTATTCTGTAACTACCATATGTACTTCTTTACCCTGTCACCTTTTCCACCCATTCCCCTAACCCCACTCCCGTCTGGCCTGGCAACCGTCAAAATGTTCTCTGGGGGGAGAAAAAAGGCAGCTAAAGAGGCAG
Organism: Myotis daubentonii; assembly: GCF_963259705.1. NCBI lineage: Eukaryota > Metazoa > Chordata > Mammalia > Chiroptera > Vespertilionidae > Myotis > Myotis daubentonii. Next base: position 10,068,048 of record NC_081848.1, on the reverse strand, counting down.
ACATGTCATGCACCTCGTCCCAGAGCCAGACTGGAAAGGCAACTAAATCAGAGAACAACCACCGGAATTAGCAAATTGGACACAAGTGAGGAGATAATTCACAACAAGGAGGAGCAGAAGACGCCTGTAGAATGGTAGGAAGGGAGATCTGGGTTGGAGAGGGACACATGAGGGTGAGGAGGAAACTACACTGCACAAAAGCCGCATCCCTTGGCAACAGGCATAAAACCCACCTGTGAAAAGGAAAAGACAAAGGGCTACCGGTGGCTGGCGAATCCAGGTATAAGACCACAGCTGCGAGGGCTGCACCCTGAAAAACAGCCCAAACAGTGCAGTGCCGGGGCAGGGGAGAGAAACCCGCCGTTTTGTGGTTGTTTGCCTTTCTTTTGTCTTTGCTTTTACTCCCTAAACCCAGTACATAGGCCTTTTCAACTGCAAACACACCCGCGGATGTGGTGCAGATTTGTGGCATCTGAGGAGAGGCTATGGAGGGAAGCAGGGCAGGGAGAGGAGACTAGAAATCCGACATTAGGACATTCATAACCTTCCAAACCTAAAGGGCCTTTTCCTCCCAGAAGAGCTAGTCCCTCCCAGTGGCCTCAAGGTAGGGAATACAGCTTGTCACACCCTGCCTGCATTCTGAGCTATACAAAGGGAACACAGGCTCTGAATAGCCCCCAAAGAGCCCTCAGTGCCTGGGTTGGAAGAGGGGCCTGTCAGGCCCTCCATTCTGGGAACCAGACTGATAAAAACTTCAGGTTGCCAGCCAATCCCACTGGTCTCCATACAAGGATCTCTGACCCACCAAGGCCAGAGTAATACTTTGGGACACTCGCAGAGGAGTAGCTCTGGGTGAGGGGAAAACATCAATCTACTAGTAATTCCCAGAAAGCAAAACAGCACCACGCCCACCTAAAGCCCAGTCAGACACTTGAGTGACTAAGATTGAGAGCTGGCAGACAGGTAAAGAGGGCAGATTGGTCCCACCTGCATGCAGCCAAGGCCTGTGGAGACAGACACAAACATAGGAACAGTGGATCACTTGGAGATTCAACACAGTGCTGAACGCCAAAGACAATGCCTGACAGTGGTCAGCACCTAACTGCCTAACAGGAAGACCAGAATTGTCAGACAGAACAGAAGAGTGGGGTCCTAAACCAGCCCCCTTGTGGCATTAAAACTAGGCTGACGCAAATGACACTTCACTTTTTTATTTTTTATTTTTTTCTTTATTCTATTTTTATGTTTTTGTTATGTCTTATCTTCTTTTTTTCTTCTATTTCTTCCTCACTTCTCCCTTTTCATTCTGTTTTTCTTCTCCCGTCTCTGTTTAGTTTTTCTCTTTCCATTCTTTTCACGCCTTGTTAAAAATTATCTCCTTCACTGATATGTTGTTGTTATTGTAGACTCTGTTGGCTTATTAATATATCTAATTTCCTCTTCCCTGCTCCTACTCCACTTCCCCTTCTCTTTCCTCTTTCTTCACTAGTCATTTTTTTCCCCCTCACCTATCTTGCTCTTTTCTTCTCCTAATTTTTAAATTATTTTCACTTCCTAAATTCAGGCCTATCTGCTCTCTTCTCTATTCTCCTTTTCAAAGAAAGAAAAATAAATAAATAAACATTTTATTTTATTTTTTTCTTCTTATCCACTCATCCTCTTTCTCCCTCCTCTATACTAAACTGTGGTCTTCCCCTATTCATCCAATTCCTTAACCTTATTTTCTGTATATATAAGCTATACCTCTACAGATTCTGCCCCCCTTTTTTCCAGGTATTTTTTGTTTGTGCTTGTTGGATTATCAGTTCTGTGGTGTTTTCTCCCCATATTTTTTTTCTTTTTCTTCTTCTTTCCTTTTTCTCTTTTCTCAATATCATTTTTGGTCTCTTTTCTCTCACCTAATTCTCTTTTCTCTGGTGGTCACTTTTATTGGGGTTACAGGTGTCTTGTGTACAATCATATTCTGTTACTTTTGTAACGTGTCTTGTCATGTTGTATTTTGTGCAGTTCGGTCAGCACCTCCACAACGGTTGGCATGATGTAATAGAGAGTGAACTAAATAACCAGATACCCTGAGAGGAGACCCCATCCACGAATGGAACAATAACATTCAAGACGCAACTCTATCAACAAAACCCAAATATGTCAAGGCGGCATCCCGAGAATACCCAGCCCATAAGACCTGAAGGACTGCACCACCAGGTGCAGCATCTACTACATATGATAAATTCAGAAAATATGGGTGGCATAGCAGTTTAATCTAATACACAGAAACAAACACAAAGAAACAGCAAAAATGGGAAGACAAAGAACCAGCCCCATGTGAAAGAAAAAGAGGGGTTACAAGAAAAGGAAATAAATGAAATGGAGGCAAGCAATTTGTCAGAGAAAAAAATTCAGAGTAATGAGAATAAGAATGCTCAAAAGGCTGGATGAGAAATTCACCAACATGTGTAAGAATCAAGAGGAAATGAAGAATGACAGAGCTGCAATAGAGAATACAATGGAAGGTTTCAACCAGTACACTAGAAGAACCTGAGAACTGAATCGGTGAGATAGAAGACAAGGTAGAAAACACACCCAAACAGAGCAGCAAATGGAAAGAAAAAAAACTTAAAAAGCAGGAGAAGTCTAGGGGAGCTTTGGGACCACATGAAACAAAACAAAATCTGCCTAATAGGGGTTCCAGGAGAGGAAACTGAACAAGAAATAGAAAACCATTTGAAGAACTAATGACAGAAAACTTCCCTGACTTTGGGAAGAAAAAAGTCACACAAGTCCAAGAAGCACACAGAGTCCCAAACGAGAAGAACCCAAAAAGACCAACACCAAGACACATCATAATTAAATTGGCAAACATCAATGACAAAGTAAGAATCTTAAAGGCTGCCAGAGAGAGAAAGTAAGTTATCTACAAGGATCTCCCATTAGACTATCAACTGATTTCTCAACAGAAACACATTAGGCCAGAAGGGAATGGAATGAAGTATACCAAGTGATGCAAAGCAAGGGAATAAAAACAAGAATACTCTATCCAGCAAAGCTATCATTCAAAATTGAAGGTGAAATCAGGAGATTCACAGACAAAAAAAAAACTAAGGGAATATATAACCATCAAGCAAGCAATGCATGAAATGCTAAAGGTACTGTTGTAAAAAGAAGAAATAGAAAGGGAACAAGCAACATAGGCATAAGGAATAAAAATGGCAACAAACAAGTGCCTATCAATAATAACCTTAAATGTAAATGGATTAAGTGCTCCAATCAAAAGCATAGGGTAGCTGAATGAATAAGAAAACATGACACACATATATATACTGTCTATAAGAGACCCACCTCAGAATGAAGGACTCACACAGAAATTAAAGTGGAGGGATGGAAAAAAAAATTTTCAGGCAAATGGAAATGAAAAAAAGCTGGGGTAGCAATAGTTATATCTGACAAAACTGAGCTCAAAGTGAAGGCCATAAGAACAGATAAGGAAGGCCACATCATAATAGTAAAAGGATCAATTCAACAAGAGGATATAACTCTGGTAAACAGATATGCACCCAAAATAGGGGCACACAAATACACTAAAAAAAAACTTCTGGAAGAAATCAAGGGAAAGATCAACAGCAATACAATCATAGTAGGGGACTTTACTACCCCATTGACACCACTGGATAAAGATGCTAGACAAAAAAATCAACAAAGAAACAGCAATCCTAAACAACTCACTAGATCTGATGGAATTAATTGACATCTTCAGATATTTCACCCCAGAGCTATGGAATAAACATTCTTCTGAAATGCACCTGGGACATTTTCAAAGATACAGCACATATTAGGGCACAGGTTAAATCTCTACAAATTCAAGAAGACTGAAATCATATCAAGCATCTTCTCAGATCACAATGGCATAAAATTAAAAATCAAGTACAATAAAAAACAATCAAACACATGGAGGCTAAATAGCATGCTATTAACACATTAAGAGCCCAATCAGTCACTGGTGACTGACACTATACTTTCCATCCGGAAAACAAAACAGGCTGGGCGCTTTAAACAATGAATGGGTTACCAAAGTGATCAAATAAGAAATAAGAAAACATTCCGGAAACAAATGACAATGAAAACACAACAATCCAAAATCTATGGGACACAATGAAAGCAGTCCTGAGAGGGAAGTTCATAGCACTACAAGCCTACCTCAAAAAAAAACAAGAAAAATAGTAGTAAGTTTTCTAACCCTACAACTTAAAGAACTATAAAGAGAGCAACAAGAAAAGCCCAGAGTAAGTAGAAGGAAGAAAATAATAAAAAATCAGAGCAGAAATACTAGTAAATGACAGACACACACAAAAAAACAAAAAACACAACAATACAAAAGATCAATAGAACCAAGAGCTCATTCATTGAAAGGATAAACATGATTGATGAACCTCTAGCCAGCTCATCAAGAAACAAAGAGAGAGGACTCAAACAAAATCAGAAATGACAGAGTTGAAGTAACAACTGACCACACAAAAATACAAAGGATTGTGAAAAAGGACTATAACTCTACTACAACTAAACAACCTAGACCCGTGGTTCCCAACCCTTTTTGACCATGCCCCACTTAAACATCTCTAAAATCCCCCCGTGATATATAATTTTTATTATTCAAAAAATGAACTCCTATTCATGTGGAGGAAGAATAAAAGGCCATAAACTTGGTCTAAACAACCTTCCAACGAACATGGCATTCATGGAAGAGAAAAATAAAATAAAAGGAAAGTTGAAGTACTGAGGAAGAAATAACTAAAAAATTGTTAAAAGAAATAATAATATACTGTGATATGGAAAAATAGCAAATCAAGTCTCAACATATATAATGCAGAATTGAAATGCACATGTCACAATATATATTTATATACTGTATATGAAGCCCCTAGAACAGCAGTTCTCAACCTGTGGGTCGCGACCCCTTTGGCAGTCAAAAGACCCTTTCTTTCACAGGGGTCGCCTAAGACCATCTTGCATATCAGATATTTATATTACGATTCATAACAGTAGCAACATTACAGTTATGAAGTAGCAACGAAAATAATTTCATGGTTGGGTCACAACATGAGGAACTGTATTTAAAGGGCCAGAAGGTTGAGAACCACTGCCCTAGAACCATAAGAAATTCAAAAAATTTGCTGTTACTAACTCATTCTTAAAACCCTTAAAAATCAAATTACCCCCTTACAAATCAAATTGCCCCCTGCGGGGTATGTGCCCCACATTCGGAACCACTGACCTAGACAAAATGGACATATTCCTAGAAAAATACAATCTTCCATAACTCAATCAGGAAAAATAAAAAAAAACTGAATAGGCTGATAACTACTGCGGAGACTGGAGCAGTAATCAAAAAACTTCCAGCAAACAAAAGACATGGTCTGGATGGCTTCACAGAGGAGTTTTACCAAACATTCAAAGAAGAACTAACATTGATCCTCCTCAAACTTATCCAAAAAATTCAAGAGAAAGGAACACTTTCAAGTTCTTGATATGAAATCAGCATTACCCTAATCCCAAAACCAGATAAAGACATTACAAAGAAAGAGAATTACACGCCAATATCCCTGATGAACATAGATGCTAAAAGCCTCAACAAAATATTAGTAAATCGCACCTAGCGATATATCCAAAAGATCATACAACATGACCATATGGGATTTATTCCGGGGATGCAAGGCTGGTACAATATTAGCAAATCAAAAAACATAATACATCACATAAAAAAACTGAAAGATAAAAACCACATGATCATATCAATTGATGCAGAAAAAGCATTTGAGAAAATTCAACACCCTTTTTTAATAAAATCTCTCAGCAAAGTGGGAATAAAGGGATCATACCTCAACATGATAAAAGCGTTATATGACAAACCTATAACCAACATCATGCTCAATGGCAAAAACTAAAACCATTTCCCCTAAGAACAGAAACAACACAGGAATGCGCACTTTCACCACTCCTGTTCGACATAGTATTGGAAGTGCTAGCCATAGAGATCAGAAGAAGAAATAAAAGGTATCCAAATTGGAAAAGAAGAAAAACTGTCATTATTCACAGATGACATGATATTGTACATAGAAAACCCTAAAGACTCCATCGAAAAACTACTAGATTTAGTAAATGAATTCAGCAATGTAGCCTGTTACAAAATTAACACCCAGAAATCTGTGGCATTTTTTTTTAATATATTTTACTGATTTTTTACAGAGAGGAAGGGAGAGAGATAGAGAGTTAGAAACATCGATGGGAGAGAAACATCGATCAGCTGCCTCTTGCACACCTCCCACTGGGGATGTGCCCGCAACCCAGGTACATGCCCTTGACGGGAATCGAACCTGGGACCCTCAGTCTGCAGGCCGATGCTCTATCCACTGAGCCAAACCGGTTTCGGCTTTTTTTTGTGTGTGTGTGTGGCATTTTTATACATAAATAATGAACTCACAGAAAGAGAAACTAAAAAAAAAAAAAAAAGAAACAAACAAACAAAAAACCCCATTTACCATTGCAACAAAAAATTAAGATATCTAGGAATAAACTTAACAAAGGAGGTAAAAGACCTATACTCACAAAACTATAGGACATTGAAAAAAAGAGATAGAGGAAAATATAAACAAGTGGAAGAATAGTGTTCATGAATTGGTAGAATCAACATCATTAAAATGTCCATACTAACCAAAGCAATTTATAGATTCAATGGAATCCCCATTAAAATACCAACAGCATATTTCACAGATCTAGAACAAACTTTCCAAAAATTCACATGGAATTTTAAAAAAACAAAAAAAATGAATGTCTGCAGCAATCTTGAGAAAGAACAAAGTTGGAGGGATCACAATATCAGATATCAAGCTATATTACAGAGCTGTTCTCAAAACTGCCTGGTACTGGGCACAAGAAGAGACATATAGACCAATGGAACAAAACGAGAACCCAGAAATCGACCCAAACCATTATGCTCAATTAATATTTGACAAAGGAGGCAAGAGCATACAGTGGAGTCAAGACAGTCTATTCAATACATTTTTTTTGGAAAATTGGACAGATACATACCAAAAAAAAAATAAAACTAGACCACCAACTTATACCATACATAAAAATAAACTCAAGCCCTAGCTGGTTTGGCTCAGTGGATAGAGCGTTGGCCTGCGGACCAGAGGGTCCCAGGTTCGATTCTGGTCAAGGGCACATGCCTGGGTTGCGGGCTCAATCCCCAGGGTGGGGTGTGCAGGAGGCAGCCAATCGATGATTCTCTCTCATCGTTGATGTTTCTATCTCTCTCTCCCTCTCCCTTCCTGTCTGAAAGCAATCCTATACTAATAAAAGAGAAAAATGGTAATTGGCGTACGACCGATACCTTTTTCATTGGCTAATCAGTGAGATATGCAAATTAACTGCCAACTAAGATGGCAGTTAACCGCCAAAGAAGATGGCGGCTAATTTGCATATTGCAGGCAGGATGGTACAGCGCCATCAGAGAGCGGGTTGGGGGTGTGAGTGCCAGCAGTCGCCCGAGACCTGATCCCGCCGGTAGACTCGGACGCGGGCCGGTGAGGCGGCTGCGGCGTCCGCCCGCACTCACGCTGCCAACCCACTAGAGCGGGTAGGGGGAGTGAGTGCCAGCGGTTGCCCGGGACCCGATCCGGCCGGCAAACCCTGACGCGAGCCGGCGGGGCGGCTGCGGCGGTCGCCCGGGACCTGATCACACGGGGCCGGCGGGGTGGCTGCAGTGTCCGCCCGCACTCACACTGCCAACCCGCGAGAGTGGGTTGGGGACGTGAGTGCCAGCGGTCGCCCGGGACCCGATCTGGCCGGCAAACCGGGACGCGAGCCGGCGGGGTGGCTGCGGCGTCTGCCTGCACTCACGCCCTCAATCCGGGAGAGCGGGTTGGGGGCGTGAGTGCCGGTGGTCGCCCGGGACCCGATCACGCGGGCCAGCAGGGCGACTCGCCCCCAACCCGCTCTCCCGCCCAGCAGGGGACCCTCATTTCCCCCCATCACTGGTTCTGCCCCCAGCCCAGGCCTGACGCCTCTGTCAGAGGCGTCAGGCCTGGGCTGGGGTCAACGCCTGAGGGCTCCCAGTATGTGAGAGGGGGCAGGCTGGGCTGAGGGACACTCCCCCAACACACACACCCAGTGCACGAATTTCGTGCACCGGGCCCCTAGTAAAAATATATTTAAAAATAAAAAATAAAAAAATAAACTCAAAATGAATAAAAGACTTAACTATAAAATGGGAAACCATAAAAATCTTAGAAGAATCTATAGGCAGCAAAGTATCACACATATTTCGTAGCAGTATCTTTACTGATACATCTCCTAGGACAATAGAAACTATGGAGAAAATAAACAAATAGGACTACATCTAAATAAAAAGAAACCATCAACAAAACAGGAGATCTCACTGCATGGGAGAACATATTTATCAATGTTACATCCAATAATGGTTTAATCTCTAAAATTTATAGGAACTCAAAGAACTTAACAAAAAGGAAGATACCAATCCAATCAAAAAAAATGGCAAAGGACCTAAATAGACACTTTTCGAAAGTGGACATACAGAAAGCCAAGAGACATATGAAAACATGCTCAAAGTTACTAATCATCCAACAGAGGCAAATCAAAGCGACAATGAGTACCATCTCAAACCTGTCAGAATGACTATCATCAACAAATCAACAAATGACAAGTATTGGTGAGGATTTGGAGAAAAAAGAACGCTTGTACACTGCTGGTGGGGATGCAAACTGGTCCAGCCACAGTATGGAGTTTTCTCAAAAAATTAAAAATGGAAATTCTACTTGACCCAGTAATCCATTTCTAGAAATATATCCCAAGAAATCAGAAACATCAATCAGAAAGTATATATGCACCCCTATGCTCACAGCAGTACAACTTACAATAGCTAAGATCTGGAAACAGCCTAAGGGTCCATCAGCAGATGAGTGGATTAAAAAACTGTGGTACATCTACATAATGAAATACGACACTTCTGTAAAAAAGAAAGAACTGGAAAAGAGGAAATAGGAAAATGATGACTGTACTTTTTGACTCTAAAAGAGACTAAATCTTCAAAGAAACTAATAAATATAAATATGGGTATCAACTCACTGATAAAATGACCTATGTGACCCTGGGGCTCAAAACAATACCGTTGTAATTAGCTAGTTTATATATCCTATATAATAAAAGCCTAATATGCTAAGTGTCCGGTTGTCCAGTTGGCCATTCAAGCAATCAAAGCATAATATGCTAATGATATGCTAAGACCACTCAACTGCTCGCTATGACGTGCACTGACCACCAGGGGGCAGACAGTCAACTGGTTAACCAGTCGCTGTGACGCACACTGACCACGAGGGGACAGACACCCAATGCAGAAGCTGACCCCTGGTGGTCAGTGCACTCCCACAGGGGGAGCGCCGCTCAGCTAGAAGCCGGGCTCACGTCTGCTGAGAGCAGCTGCAGTGGTGGAAGCCTCTCCCGCCTCCAAGGCAGCACTACTGGGCAGCGGCGTCAGCCTCAACGGGGCTGGGATGAGAGCAGCAGCAAAGCTGCGCTCAGCCCTGGCTGGGGTTCCTCTTTGGCTACCTGCCACTTTGGTACTACTACATCCCCTGAGGGGTCCCGGATTGCAAGAGGGCACAGGCCAGGCAGAGGGACCCTACCCGTGCACGAATCCATGCACCAGGCCTCTAGTTATTAATAATAGGAAGGGGCCAATGGAAGGTCAGATATTATAAGCATGGCAATTTGGGCAGCTTCACCAGGAAGCTGCAGTTTTACACTCTCTGGGAAACTACTGACCCATTCCCTGCAGTTTGCAGGCAAGAGAGGTCAAAGGGGAGATAGACAGATAGATGCATGAGTAATAAAGTTGGAATGACATAGGAAAAATGCCTGTCAGTCAAAACTGGGAACAGAGATCACTGGCCATAGTGGGCAGGGATAATGTAAGCCTGTGAAAATTTGGGAAAATTGCCGGTGTCCAGCCCCAGCAGGTCCAGGGGTTCCCAAGGGCGTAGACGGAGTCGGCGAAGAAGGAATGACACGGAGACAGCGTTCAGTTGATCAGCAGCCTAGCCAGGATCTCCATCCAGGATCTCCAGTCAAGTTCTGGTCTGGATCTCCAGAGAGGTTCTGCTTAGGATCTCCAGCCAGGTTCTGTAGCCATGTCCCCTCGCTAGGTTCTCCAGCCAGGTTCTGTCTGAGATCTCCAGCCAGGTTCGGTCACCAGGTTCTAGTCAGGTTCTCTTGCCATATTTCTGTAGTCAGGCTCAGTCCAGGATCTTTTGCCATGTTCTCTCCAGCGAAGTTCTTCTGTCTCTAGGGTCCGTGTAGGTTCTGTCTTCTTGATTCTGTTCTAAGTTCTGTGTGTTTCTGTCTTGTTACAACTGTATTTATACCAGTTGATTCAATCCTATCAATCTCTATTACAAAGGTTAGGGCGTTTCTTATCTCCATTCCAGGGAGAAAAGATTATGTAGCTTAAGCATGATTGTTCGTAGTTAAAGTGATTAATTACCCGCCTGGCACTTAGTGAAGGGGTTTTATTCCCTCCCTAACTTCAGGGGAAAATCCCTACCTGGGGAAACAACCTTTCTCAGAGGTGACCTTGGTTAAAACACATAGTGCCAAGAAGGTGAGCAAACATATTAAGAAAAGTATGCCATATATGCCAGGTCCCTTGAAACAGCAAGGATGGACCGGCTCCCGGCAAAAAATATAATTCCCTGGACAAAGGAGCTTGCTCATTTGGGAGCCCTCTCTCTTGGCTCTGTGGTTCCTTTGGCTTTGCTCCTGCCCATGTTCCCTCCATAGCTATGTTGCCCTGTGGACCCCAGATTCAAAGAACAGATGAACTGCAGCAGGGAACATGACGTAAGTTAGCCTGATGCCAGATTGAACTCTGCCCCAATCTGAAGAGAAAGCTCTGGGCAATAGCTTTGATCCTAGCTCTGCTGAAGCCACAGCTACACTTCTTCTATAGCGGGACAGAGGGAAATGGGACCTTAGAAACTCAGGATTTAATTCCATGCAAATAAAAATTACTTGTTCTCCTGAAAAAAAAAAAAATGTTCTCTGTATTAATGAGTCTTTTTCTGTTCTGTCTGTTTGTTTTGTCTTTGTTAGATTCCACATTTAAAATCATATGGCATTTGTCTTTCTCTGTCTGACTTATTCACTTCGCACAATACCCTCTAGGTCCATCCATGCTGTTGTGGTAATTTCATGCAGTTCTTTTTTCTATGCTGTCTTATTTTTATAGTGTTTTAGCTTGGTTTTCAATAGCAACCTTTCATGAAGTTACTCTTCCCATGGGTGGGAAGAATCATTTATTTTATATAAATGAATAAAAAGGTGGTAAAGTACACTAAAATATATATGAATGTATACTAATCTAAATAAATGATTTAATCTACACTAATAAAAGAGAAAAATGGTAATTGGCGTACGACGAAACCCTTTCATTGGCTAATCAGGGCTATATGCAAATTAACTGCCAACTATGATTGGCAGTTAACTGCCAACAAGATGGCGGTTAATTTGCATATGTAGGCACAATGCAGGGAGGCGAAAGGGAAAGCAGGAAGAAGCCCCCTGCCACTGACAGTGATCAGAAACCCGGGGGGGAGCTAAGAGCTGGGGGGCAGGGCAAAGGCGGCCCTGGGGCCGCCTTTGCCCTGCCCCCCAGCCATGATCGGAGAATCAGGCGCCTTTGCCACCCTGGCCAGTGATAGCAGGAAGTAGGGGTGAAGCCAGCGATGGGAGCTGGACACAGTCGAAGCTGGCAGTCCCGGGAGCTAGGGGTCCCTTGCCTGGGCCTAAAGCGGAGCCCACGATCGCGGGGCCGCTGCAGCTGCGGGTCCCCGCTGCCCAGGCCGAACGCGTCAGCCAGAGGCGTCCTGCAGGGGCAGGGGCGGAGCCCGCACGATCGCGGCGCCTCCCGCTGCCACTGCGGGTCCCCGCTGCCCGGGCCGGACGCCTAGGCCAGAGGCGTTAGGCCTGGGCAGGGGCGGAGCCTGCAACCGTGGGGAGCTGGGCGTCCCCTGCCCAGGCCTGACACCTCTGCCGGAGGCCTCAGGCCTGGTCAAGGGGCCGATCCAGTGATTGGTGATCGGAGGGTGATGAGGGTCAACTCCTCTGGCCGAGGCATCAGGCCTGGGCGGGGGGCTGAGCCGGGGATTGGGGGGATATGATGGTCCCCTTGCCCAGGCCTGAAGCCTGGGTCAGAGGCGTCAGGCTTGGGCGGGGGGTGGAGCAAGCGATCAGAGGGAGATGGGGGTCCCCTGCCCAGGCATGATTCCTGGGCCAGAGGCCTCAGGCCTGGGCGGGGGCCAGAGCCAGTGATCGGGGGGAGATGGGGGTCCCCTGTCCAAGCCTGACACCTCTGGCGGAGGCGTCAGGCCTGGGCAAGGGGCCGATCAGGCGGTCGGAGGGTGATGGGGGTCTATGCCTCTGGCTGAGGCATCAGGCCTGGGCAAGGGGCAGAGCCAGCAATCGGAGGGGTCTGGGGGTCCCCTGCCCAGGCCTGATGCCTGGGCCAGAGGCATCAGGCCTGGGCTGGGGGCAGAACCAGTGATGGGGGGAAATGAGGGTCCCCTGCCCAGGCCTGACACCTCTGTCAGAGGCGTCAGGCCTGGGCAAGGGGCCGATCCTGCGATTGGAGGGTGATGGGGGTCAACACCTAAGGGCTCCTAGTATGTGAGAGGGGGCAGGCTGGGCTGAGGGACACTCCCCCCCCCACAAACACCCAGTGCACGAATTTCGTGCACCGGGCCCCTAGTAAATATATAAATGGGGAAGAGGAGTTTCAAATATTCCCCTGCCAAGAGGTGGAGCTATTCTTAGCCTCTCCACTTTGAAAGTAAGCTAGACTTAGTAACTATCGTCCAAAGCATGGAGTAAGAAAGGGGGAAATACTAACCTCAGGGTAGAAAAACCTGACCAACACTAAGGTAAGTGATGAAGGTGAACATCACTAGTGATATCATGTAGTTAGTATGTACCCACAAATGTGATGTGATATGATGAGAAGGGCACTTTATCTCTTGGTATTCTTCCCAAATATTAATAACTCAGTCTAATCATGAGAAAAACATCAGGGAAAAAAAAACAGAATGAGGAAGAGTCTACATATATATACTTTGACTAGGCCTCTTGAAGACTGTCAACGTCATGAAAACAAAAACAGACTGAGAAACTGTCATTAAGCAGAAGGGACTAAGGAGACCTAACAACTAAATACAATGTGGGACCCTAGATTCAACGATTCAATCCTGGAACAGAAAAAGGATCATAATAGCAAAACATCAAGTGAAGTCCAAGTTTAGTTAATAGTAAGGTAACTATGTCAGCTTCTTCATTTTGACAAATGTACTGTAGTAAATAATACGAAACAATGGGAGTGCTATCTTAGCAAATTTACTGTACATCTAAAATTATTATAAGTTAGAAGGTATTTTTTTATATTTTTATATTTTTGAGTTTTTTAAGAGGTTACTTTGGTATATTATCTCTTTGGAAAAGAAAATATCCTTGTGTTTCTAAGATTTCTGTTCTTATTTAAAGACTAGAAAAATTCTTAGGCTCTACTCCAGACCTACTAAATCAGGAACTTTGATTTGAAGGTAAGCTAGACTTAGTCTAGTCCAGTGATGGCGAACCTATGACATGCGTGTCAGAGGTGACACGCAAACTCATTTTTTTGGTTGATTTTTCTTTGTTAAATGGCATTTAAATATATAAAATAAATATCAAAAATATAAGTCTTTGTTTTACTATGGTTGCAAATATCAAAAAATTTTGATATGTGACACAAAACCAGAGTTAAGTTAGGGTTTTTCAAAATGCTGACATGCTAAGCTCAAAAGATTCGCCATCACTAGTTCAATGATCTGTTTTAACAAGCCTCTATGGCAGCGGTTCTCAACCTGTGGGTCGCAATCCCTTTGGCAGTCGAACGACCCTTTCACAGGGGTCGCCTAAGACCATCCTGCATATCAGATATTTACATTACGATTCATAACAGTAGCAACATTACAGTTATGAAGTAGCAACGAAAATAATTTTATGGTTGGGTCATATGAGGAACTATAGTTAAAGGGCCAGAAGGTTGAGAACCACTGCTCTAGGGGATTCTAAGAACATTAAAGATTGAGAACAAGTGGACTAGACTATTCCTCTATATATCACAACTATTTAATATTTAATGCACATTTTAAAACTTTAGGCAAAAAACTAGGGAAAATCCTAGTAAAGTAAGTAGTTCAATTGAAAAATAATATATCAATATTTCTTTATCAGTTTTGATAAATGTACAATGTTAACAACAGAAGAAACTAGGAATAGCTTATTCAAAAACCCTATATACTCTAAAGTATTTATAACTTTTCTATAAATCTAAAACTATCCTAAACTAAAGCTTATTTAATAAAATAAGATTATATTTGGAATAATGAATCAGACCTTCTTGTTTAATGCCAGTTTTCTTCAGTTGTCTGAGAAGATTTCCACTTCCTCTCAGAACTGTCTTCAAAGCTCTCAAACCCCAGTCATAATGTTGTTGAGGTGTCAAAAGTTCCCTTAAGTAAAAACATGAAAATCATAAAGCATCAAACAGCTATCAGGAATTCCTTTTATCATCATATCCAAAGAAATACAGAATGTAACTAATGACAAATAAAAATGAGTACTGATATCTCATACATATATATAAAAGACCCAATCACAAAATTATCATTCAAGTAAAATGTTGAAGATGAATGGTTCATAAACTGGCTATCTCCCCGCCACACACACACACTTTTTTTAATTTAAATTTTATTTTTCAATTAAAGATTACATACAATATTATTTTGTATTAGTTGTATTAGGTGTAAAGCATAGTGGTTAAACATTCACATACTTTACAATGTCTCTTCCCCCCAATATTTTTAGTACCGACCTGGTACCATACATAGTTAATACAATAATATTGACTGTATTCCCTATACTGTACTTTATATCCCAATGACTATTTTGTAATTACCAATTTGTACTATAAACTGGCTAGAATCTTAATGATTATACAATTACCTGTTTCCTTTATTCCTAAAATTTTTAATCAATCTATCTAGCTCTCAATCTCTGAAATCCTAGTTGTCACTACCTTTTAAATGATATGGACTAGAATTCTCAATTACCCAAAGAAGCTAAAAGCCAGTCTCTATTACCAAAAATAAGACATAAGAAAGACTCCCTCCAAAGAATAAGTTTTCAGTGGTCAAATGGTAAATAAGATCAATAAGTGTCATTTAGCTGGAGCACTCCAAAAAAATTTTTTCCTAAAAAAGTGAGATTAGATCTCTGGTATTTACTAAAAACAAGTAGTTTAGGTCCAGATGTTTTAATTACTTAAAGTAAAATCTTTCCTGTCACACCTTAAGTACAATCACCAATATGAAAATCATTGAATAAATTGGACAAATGAGAAAACAGTCACTAATAAACATAATCAATCATTGGAACCACAAAATATAAAAATAAAACAGAAAAACTCACCTAGATAGATTGAAAATAGCTACCAATTTCCTGCCCAATACTTGAGCATCTTTAAAGCCTTCTGAATAGAGAATAACTTCTGCAATGAGCTCATTGTCTGGACGAGACATGGCTACTGGCCGAAAAAGCTGTTTAAGATTATCAGGCAGTTTTTGCCTTCCTCCATATCCTTTTCCAGCAGGATTCATAGTGATAAAAATGCCAGAATTCGAATTTATTTCTACCTGAAAAATTAATTTAAAATACAGGGATCAAATATCTGAAACTATAAATATAAAACATTACCAACAGATTTGTGACATACTTCTACACATAAATACCTTAGCAAAAAAACTAACAACTAATGTGCTAACCGTCTCCTTATTCAACATATAATAAACTCCTTAGGAATCATACTGCTTTATAGAGGTTCTTTATAATCAGTTTTTTGAGGCTAAAAGTTTAGATGATAACTAGTTTGCATGCCTATTCATTCATGCAACACATGTTTACTGAAAGCTTTCCTTGTGTTATAATTTGCTAAGTACACACAGACAACACAACTCTGAACTAAAGCCAGTAATAGTTTATTCCCTTCTAACAAAGAAGCAATCATAGTGTAATAAATTCTTTGACGGGGAAGAGCAGAATATCAGAAGAGTACCTAGGAGGGGCAGTTCAACACAGCTCAAAGAATAGAAGCTAAATTAGAACATGTAAACTATGAATGGGCAGTTAGGAAGTAGAAATATCTAAAGTAGAAAAATCCTGGCTATAAAGGAAAGAAAAGAGAAAGAGCAGTGATCGGAACAAAAGATGGATTACATTTGCTTATGTTTTAGCTATATAACATTATTATGTATAATATATTAAGAAGGAAAAGATTTGATTATGTTTAAAAGCCAATGAGGAATGGGTCCAGGAAGGAAGGCAGAGGGGACAACTCCAAGCGGATCCCTGGGAAGCCGATTCCAAAGCACAGGTGGGAAGATAAGCACTGGCTGAGAGAAAGGACCACTCTTTCTCAGTAAGAAGAAGAAAGGAAAAGGAAATATGGAAGAAAATAAATTTTGATGATAAAGAGCTAAAAACTTAATACTTTCTCAAGAGTTTAAACATCATGTAAATAACATGTGAATAATTTACAACTGGTCTTACTTTTGTGCCCTACCCAGAAAAACTTGTATTGTGAATATATTATTATAGATAAGAGGATAAATGTACAGTTCTTTTAACTTTCAGTGTGTTCAACATTACTGTAATAGAAACTACTTCAAAGGATGCGGTGAGTATGAAATGAAACAATGCATTAAAACACTAAGCACAGTACTAGCACAGACTGATGCTCAATAAATGTTAGCAAATATTATATCTCAATTATTCTAAATAGTTTGAAGGTTAATTAATGATAGAATGAGACCCAAAAAAGGGGGAGAAACCTCAGAGAAACTCACAGGCAAAAAATGTTTAACACATCGGTCACAGATTAGAAACAGGGGTGCCAGGAGAAATAAAGATAGAATACTGCCTGAATACGAGTGATGGCAAAGTCTTATAAAATGTTTTAATTCTTTAAATTACAAACATATTTTTATACCTCTTTGCCAAGCAGCTCACATACACTTCTATGATTCTTCAAAGCATCTTGAATTGTCTGGATCTGCATAGAAACTGCTGATAGTACAGCTTCTTCCAGTCTGTTGAATTCATCAAAACAACCCCAGGCCCCACACTTGACCAAACCAACAAATATTCGTCCCATTGATTTTACATCGATGCCCTTAAAAATAACAATAAAAATTATATTCACTAAAAAGCAACTGAAATCGCTAATAATAATTTAACAGTTTATGTCATTTATTCATAAGGTAATCATTTCACATATCTCTGCCTCTTTTGCTCTAAAAAATAGAGATTAAATAGCTACTCTTTCAAACTCAGAGTGGTTTCAAGGAGTAAACAAAATAATTCAGGTGAAAGTATTCTGAAAAGTACACAAAACTAAACAAATACTATTTTTGCTTTGGTTATTCTTTAAGTCAAAATACAAATCCTACACAAAATATTTTTTAAATGAATTTAAAATTTACCTTTTCTATTTACTATTCTCCTTACTAAAATCTTTTTCTAAACTCTAACATAAAACTGTTTCTTTATAATAATTCTCTTTAGAAAAGTTTTGGGACTATACTACATGGAACCTTTCTCCATTTTACTTTTCAAATAAAACAAATTCTATTTTCAAGCGATTTAAAAGTAGAGTGATTTTAAATACAACTTTGATATATAAGTACATGAAAACTAATCCAACCATCTAACTAGTTCACTATTACTTAGCTGGATATTTATTGATTCTACCTCATCACAATTAAAAACTAAAACTTGTCTTCCAAGAAGTCCACCCAACGCTTTGACTGATTCAGTTTTTCCAGTTCCAGCTGGTCCGTAAGGATTTCCTCCAAGTCCCATCTTCATGGCTTGAGTGAGAGTTAGGTAGCACTTGTCGGTCAGTGGAGTATACACCAGCTTGGGAGCATTACCCTACACAAGGGAAATAAGGTTTTTATATGCATGTTCTAATTACCATTTACAAATATTTACACAGTGTGAAATTCTTCTTAAAAAGATAAAGAGGCAACAAAAAGATTAACGTTTTTAACATAGAACAGTATCCAAAATATTTTTAATGAAAGAAGCTTTCGAAAATGCAAACTGGAATTAAACTTAATTATTTTCAAGCATGTATTTTTATTCTTTCCTCAATTAATATAATGTTAGGTTTTCAAAACAGTCTCTTGAGTTTTCTATAATAGTACAAAAACATACTTCTAAGGCAAACAAATCCAAAAATACATAATAATCAAGTATAAAAAGGCATTTTGTTTTGTATTTTAAATTCATGTAAATTATTTCCTTAAATTTTATAACCTTCACATATCAGAATTATTTGGAGACCTCAAAGTGTAATTAATTTGAACAATTTCTTATGAAACAATTTTAACATCATATAATTTTCAAATTCTCTACTAAATTTTAGGGAAGACAGATTCCAATTCCAGCTGCAGTTTATGTTTTTCCTTAGTTTAGGCAGACAGATTGGGTCTCAAAATGCATTTCCTTTTTGAAAGAGCCAATTGGCAACTCTCTGACATATGCTTACTTACATAATTGCCAAATTTTTCTGATGATTGATTATGATAAAAATAAGGCAGAAAGGATTCAGATGCACTTATTTTTAGAAAAGGCTATATGAGTTAGGTTATTTTTTCAGAAGTTGTTTTACCTTGAAAAACAAAAACATTTAGTAAACCTATTTTAACATATTTAAAATTGCACAACATTGTCCTTGTATAAGGAGGCACAAACCAAATCACTTCCATTGGGGTTGCCTATATTCAATCTACTTCAATTGAAGATATATCTCAAATTCTATATAAATACTACTCTAAGAAAAGATACACTTAGAGAATTCAGTACAATACTGCCATTATTTTAACTTTTTGATAAAGAGAATGATTTTTTTCCAATATAACATTTTTTAATTATGATGAAACAGAAAGAAAACATTCTTGAAAGTTATAACTAAAATAAAAATAAATCTTTCATCCAAAAGAAAATTTCCTTTAAAGTAAGTAATTTCTAACAGAAAAATAAAACATTTCTGCTACAAGTCATACCTGATACTCATAAGTATACTGAAGTTCAGTATCCACCATTTGAACATAACATATATCATCACTTTTCATATAGAATCTAACTTGTTTTTTCCAAGCCCAATCTTCAATTGTATGAACTTGAACTTGATTCAACTGTTTCACCACATCAATATTATGAATAATGTCAAGGATCAATGCTTTAAGTTTAAGCTCCATAATGCCAGATTCTATATACAAATAAATATAATTGGAGAAAATGTTAGCCTGTGACTTACATACATTATGATATCTTTATACAGGGGATTTCTTAATTAATGTAAATGGTAAATTCATGATATATTTGAGTGGCACAGTAATATAGAACATAGTAATATACACACACACACACACACATATGTATATATCAAATCCACCATCTGTAAGAAATAATAATTTTGTATGTGAAACATCGACATTCACTAGGAAATGAGTTCTGGTTCCTTATGAAGGAGTAAGCACACCCTGCCTTCCTTCCCTCTGAATGCAGGAGTAAAAAACATGGGCAACATGCACTGAACTGCTACTGAGGACCCTGAAAAGTAAAAAGGATTAGGCAACTGAGGAAGGTCAGAATTAGAAGTGCTATCAAACACGCAGAGAATTTACCTTTTGCTTGTTTCCTCTCTGTATTCCTAGGCCTGACACAGTGCAGCCTGAAACCCAGATTGCTGTAGACAGGGAGTCTCCAAGAGCAGGAGTCTCCAGCAAGTAGCTACAGTGCTGGCAGTTAAGACCCAGAAGTGCTCATAACTCTCAGGGAAGGGAGCACTCCTCTGAAATCAGAGAAGCTATGATCCTGAAAGAGTAGGACAAACCGCTGCTGCTCTTTTTCTCTCTGTGTTCTCCCATCAATTGGCCCACATTATGGGTGTGGTCATTGATAGTGTGCAGAAAAGTATAAAGTATATGAAACCTCAGCTTTCTGGCCAGAGGACCAAAAAGGGGGGCCCAATGGAACCAGAAACTACTGGGAAGACCATGGAGAGAAAAGAGATTAGAAAAACGACCCTATAAACTTGCTTATGAATTCAGGCTCATCTCCAAACTGTGCAGGTCTCATCCTCAACATCAAACCAAAGACTTTGAGAACTGGCCACTAGATGGTTCACACGTGCGATCTATACTAGCACAGTAGATTTGGAAAACAGAACTGACAATGGAACCACACCCACAGAAGGTTTGCTGGAACTTGTGGCCTGAACCAAATATGATCAATTGCTAAATGAAAAATATCAACATAGATATTTTAATATTACATTAATCTAGGGGATTTAAACAAAATCCAGACTCTATAACACAATTTTCAAAATGTCCAGGACACAATCCAAAATCATTCAACATACAAAGAACAAAAAAAATCAAATCACATAAGAAAGATGGAAGGAATAAAGACATTCTCAGATGAAGGAAATCTATGAGAATTCATAGACAACAAACAATCCTGCTCTAAAAGAAACACTAAAGGAAGTTCTTCAAACAGAAGGAAAAAGGAACAAGAAGGAAAATTGGAGCATCAAGATGAAGGAAGGGCAATGGAAATGGTAAGCATCTAGGTAAATATAATGGACTATTTTTCTCTTGAGTCCTTTAAAAACGTTTGATGGTTAAAGGAAAAAAAATACAATATAATCTCATGGAGTTTTCATTGTATGTAGATGTAACATTAAGTCAACATCAAGATAAAAAGTGGGATATAAAGAAAACTATATTATAGTAAGGTTTCTGCATTTTAAGTACAATTTAAAAGTTAAGTGTATATATATATAGTAACTTCTAAAGTAACGTCCAAACTAGATAGCCAGAAACAATAAATGAATTAAGATAGAATACCAAAAAATGTTCAAATAACTGAAAAGTAGGCAGAAAATGGAACATTTTCCCATACCAGTATTGCCCGAATCTTCAGAACTTGTGTCGATGTCAGTATAGTGCTCTAACTTATTCACTAGTTGTGCTTCAATCTGATGAAGGCTGTGGTCTTGGATAGCATTTTCTACATCTTCAGTAAATTTAATCTGCTCCGCCAAGCATAATATCTATTAAATTTAGAGAAAACATGTTTTTAAGAGGTGATTTTACTTAGGAATATTTTATCAACTTAAGAAAAGAAACCCTTTTCCCCAAAATTTCTATTGTATTGAATCTCTGTACCTGAATGCCCTTTTGGTACCTCAAATATTAACAGAGAATGCAGCCTAAGCTTACTTCTCAGAACTCATACTATCTCCCATAGGCCTATTTGGTGGGTCCTAGAACTCACCAAGCTTATGGTAAGAGAAGGGACTTGATACTTTCTTCCGCTGACTCTCCTCATAAATGGCTTCTTTTCAACCAGTAAGATGCAAAGATAACAGAGTATGATGCATTCTATTTAATACGTAATCTGCTAGCATTCCAAATAATCACTCACTGTATTACTGAAGTCTGCCATTTCAAATTCCAATTTTATCTTAAATTAAGATCTGTCCTATCTTTCAGTCTAACACGCAAAAAACAGAAACTAGCTCTAGATCAATATAGGTATCTTTACCTTTATATAAAACATGAGACGCTCACCCTGCTTCAGAGGCTTTCTTTAATATAGCAAGACTACTAATAAAGCAAATTGTACATTTAAATACCTGTCTTTGAAAACTTATATTAAAATAGTTTGATACAGTTCTTAGACAAACAAGGTAAATCAATATCCTCCTTTAAATTAAAGGCATAATCCACTATCATATTAAAACAGCAAACCTATTCACCTATTACTATTGAACAGATTGTTTTTTGTGCTATATAAATTTCAGCATCCAGATGAATATCATCAAATGCTTCTATTAACAGGTTAAGTCATTTAGTTATCTACATATGCATTTTATAATTTAGTATAGCAGGCTAAGCTACTGTCTTGCTCTAACTTAAAACACTGTGTAAATATCATATTAGATTCATTTATGGAAGAGAAAGCCAATTAGTAACTCTTTCCAGGGCAAAGTTATCTGCCATACTTTGTTATCTGCCAAACTCACCAGCTTCTTTAATCAGATATATGGTGAAGCATTTAAGCAGATCCAAATCTGCTTTTTTGTGAAAAGGCTCTGCTCTTTAATTTTCTTACTAAAATATTCACTCACCACCTCCACACTAATACTGATACATGTGAATTTTTTTCAGGAAATACTCCTGAATTTCTGTACTATAAATACACATAAATCATCTCAATTACTAACAGTCTGACATACAGTTTCTGTGAGAGATTAACAGAAATGATAGTCAAGATACACTCTTGGCTACTTCTAAAGTCACGTTACCATTAACATATGTGCATGGGCACTAATGTTATTCATTAAAATGTAATGATCTCTAACAGTGCTCTACAAACATTACATGATCTAAACAAAATGAGTTGGCAATGTCAGTATTATTACATTCTCTTAACTAAATGTCAAAACGAATCACTCAGAGAATAACTGGAAAAAGCAGGATTTGAACCCAAGGCTGTCAGATTCTTTCTACTTACCCTGCTACCTTCTTCCCAGACGAGAAAGTGAATTCTCTTATCCTTACAACAATACCTTTAAAGAACTGAATTAACAGTATATAATAACCTGTACCAGACATTCATGTGATGACTTACATCATTCTAGCCCCTCATGGAAATGCTCTTGACATAATTTTTCTTAGCATACCACTAATAAACTAGAATTCTTTGTTTTGATAGATTAATGACCTACAGTGGACCCTTGAACAAGATGAGTTTGAACTGCATCAGTTCACTTATACACACGTTTTAAAAAGTATGGGGTGGGGCAAAAGTTGGTTTACAGTTGTTCCATGGAAAATAATACAATAATTAATAAATAATAATAATACAAGAATAAGATCTGTTTCATGTACTCACAACTGTAAACCTACTTGCTCCACCCTGTATAGAGTCAGCACTTCATATTCCTGTGTTGAGCATCAGGGGATTCAACCAACTGTGGATCAAAATACTGTTTGGTGCCATCAACACTAATCAACACTAATAAAAGAGAAAAATGGTAATTGGCGTACGAGCTACCCTTTTCATTGGCTAATCAGGGCTATATGCAAATTAACTGCCAACTAAGATTGGCAGTTAACTGCCAACTAAGATTGGCAGTTAACTGCCAACTAAGATTGGCAGTTAACTGCCAACAAGATGGCGGTTAATTTGCATATGTAGGCACAAAGCAGGGAGGCGAAAGGGAAAGCAGGAAGAAGCCCCCTGCCACTGACAGTGATCAGAAACCCAGGGGGGAGCTAAGAGCTGGGGGGCAGGGCAAAGGCGGCCCTGGGGCCGCCTTTGCCCTGCCCCCCAGCCATGATCCAAGAATCAGGTGCCTTTTCCGCCCTGGCCAGTGATAGCAGGAAGTGGGGTGGAGCCAGCGATGGGAGCTGGGCGCTGTCGAAGCTGGCAGTCCCGGGAGTTAGGGGTCCCTTGCCTGGGCCTAAAGCGAAGCCCACGATCGCGGGGCCGCTGCAGCTGCGGGTCCCCGCTGCCCGGGCCAGATGCCTAAGCCAGAGGCGTCAGGCCTGGGCAAGGGGCCGATCCTGCGATTGGAGGGTGATGGGGGTCAACGCCTGAGGGCTCCCAGTATGTGAGAGGGGGCAGGCTGGGCTGAGGGACACTCCCCCCCCACACACACACACACACAGTGCACGAATTTCGTGCACCGGGCCCCTAGTTTTATATAAAGGACTTGAGCATCGTTAGATTTTGATATCTGCAGTCGGGGGCAGAGGGGTGGTGAGAGGGTGGGTTGGGGAGGTGTTCTGGAGCCAATCCTTTACAGGTAACCAAGGAACCACTGCAGGTAAGTTTTGGACTCTTGGGGTTGGACCCCGGCATCTGGTGCCCGAACAGGGACCCCTAGGTAAGCATCCCGCACTCGGGACGGATAGGACTCCACCGTAGGAAGAGGGTGGATAGTCTTCGCCAACTCCGTCCACACCTTTGGGAATCCCTGGAACAGGATTCCCTTAGGTAACCCCCCCCCCTTGAAAACCCCCACACTCGGGACGGATAGGACTCCACCAGGGTGCTACAGACCCCCCTATAGAGGATAAATAGGGTAAGAAGGTGGATAGTACAGAACTTAGATTGAGAAGATGTGCCATACTGAGTCTAAAGAAAAAAAGACTCCGTATTGATCTTTTAACATATATGCTTGCTAGCAGAGGAATTAAGGTTACTCCCAGTCAGACAGAACGTTTTATACAAGAAATACGTCCATGCTTTTCTGCGGAAGGAAAGGTGCCAGAAAGGTAAATGTAGAGGCATGGGAGAAGGTAGGCCCAAGGAGCCTCATCCTTAACCCCACTGCAGCCTTTCCACCCCGGGAAAGTGCAGGATTGGCAAGCTCTCCCTGGGATGATAGATCAGGACTCAGGTAATAGCGGAAAGCGCCAATCCTACTCTTAAAATGGATATAAGAGAGCATTTGAGGTTTTTCTTTTTAATGCTTGCTTTTAAAAAATAAAAAAGGGGGAATTTGCCGGAAGCCAGTCCATCCTTGCTGTTTCGGGGGACCTGGCATATATGGCATACGGTTCTTAATATGTTTGCTCACCTTCTTGGCGCTGTGTTTTAACCAAGGTCACCTCTCCGAGAAAGGTTGAATCCCCAAGTAGGGATTTTACCCTGAAGTTAGGGAGGGAATAAAACCCCTCAACTAAGTGCCAGGCGGGTAAGTAATCACTTTAACTACGAACAATCATGCTTAAGCTACATAATCTTTACTCCCTGGAATGGAGATAAGAAACGCCCTAACCTTTGTAATAGAGATTGACAGGATTAAAATGAACTAGTATAAATACAGATGTAACAAGACAGCAAGACACAGAACTCAGAACACAGAACCAGACAGAGAGACAGAACTTCAGACACAGAACTTAGGACACAGGGCTTGGAAGACAGGACCAAGAGAGACAGAGCCTAGGCACAGAACCTACACAGAACGTTCTCTAGAGACAGAAGAACTTCGCTGGCGAGAGCATGCCGGAGGATCCTGGACCGGGACTGGCCTCGGAGCCTGGAGGCAGAGCCTGGCGAGAGAGCATGGCAGGGGATCCTGGACTGAACCTGACTGCGGAGATTGGCAGGAGAGCCTGACTGGAACCTGGTGACTGAGCCTGGCTGGAGAGCCTGGACGGAACCTGGCTGGAGATCCTAAGCAGAACCTCTCTGGAGATCGAGCCCAGAACTTGGCTGGAGATCCTGGCTAGGCTGCTGATCAACTGAACGCTGTCTCTGTGTCATTCCTTCTTCGCCGACTCTGTCTACGCCTTTGGGAACCCCTGGACCTGCTGGGGTTGGACCCCGGCATCAAAAGTTACACAAAGCTATGGCCGGGTAGGTCAGTTGGTTGGAGTGTCATCCATGCACCAAAAGGTTGCAGGTTTGATTTCTGGTTAGGGCACATACTTAGGTTGCAGGTTCGGTTACAAGTTCAATCCTAGGGGGCTGGGAGGGAGGCAACTAATCTATGTTTCTTTCTTTCTTTCTTTCTTTCTTTCTCTCTCTCTCTCTCTCTCTCTCTCTCTCTCTCTCTCTCTCTCTCTCTCTTAATCAATAAAAAACATATCCTCCAGTAAGGATTAAAAAACAAATTTTCAATTGCATGGTAAATCAGTACCCCTAATCCCCACTTTGTCCAAGGGTCAACACTATTTATATGTTTAATAGTTCACATTTTTAGAGAGATAATGAATTATTTACATTTTTACATTTACATTCATTTTACTTGAATACTCAAGAGCTCAGTAATAAGATTCAGGTTCAAACCAGCAACTTTCTTTAGCCTTTATCGCCTGACTAGACGCACGGTGCACAAAAATTTGTGCACTCGGGGGGGGGGGGGGTCCCTCAGCCTGGCCTGTGCCCTCTCGCAGTCTGGGACCCCTCGGGAGATAACAACCTGCTGGCTTAGGCCTGCTCCCGGGTGGCAGACGGCAGGCCCAATCCCTAGGTGCAGCCCCTGGTCGGGCTCAGAGCAGGGCCGATTGGGGAGGTGGGGTGCCGCCCCCTGTCATGCACAGAGCAGGGCGAATTGGGAGGTTGTGATGCCACCCTCAGTCATGCTCAGGGTAGGGCAGATTGGGGGGTTGGGGCACCAACCCCTGTGACACTCAAGGCAGGGTCAATGGGGAGGTTGCGGCGCCACCCCGTCACGCACAGAGGAGGGCCAATCAGGGGGTTGGGGCGCTGCTCCCTGTCACGCACAGAGCATGGCCCATTAGGGGGGCTGGGGCTCCATACCCTGTCACACACAGAGCAGGGTCGATCAGGGGGTTGGGGAGCTCCCCCGTCATGCACAGAGCAGGGCCCATCAGGGGTTTGGGGAGCTCACCATGTCACACACAGAGCAGGGCCAATCAGGGGGTTGAGGAGCTCCCCCGTCATTCACAGCCTAGGGCCGATAGGGGAGTTGGGGCACCGCCCCCTGTCACACACAGAGCAGGGCGGATCAGGGGGTTGGGGTGCCGCAACCTGTCACACTATGGGCAGGGCCGATGGGGAGGTTATGGCTCTACCCCGTCACACACAGAGCAGGGCCCATGGGCGGCGGTTGGGGCGCCGCCCTCTATCACCCACAGAGCAGGGCCGATCAGGGGGTTGGGGCGCCACCACTGTCACACTCAGGGCAGGGCCGATGGGGGGGTTATGGCTCTACCCTGTCACACACAGAGCAGGGCCCGTCGGGGAGGGGGGTTGGGGCGCCGCACCCCGCCACACACAGAGCAGGACCCCTGGGGGCGGGGGGGTTGGGGCGCCGCACCCTGTCACACACAGAGCAGGGCCGATCAGGGGGTTGGGGCATCACAACCTGTCACACACAGAGCCGCAGGGCAATCAGGGAGTTGGGGAGCTACCCCCTATCAGGCACAGAGCAGGGCTGATCAGGGGGTTGGGGCGCCTTCCCCTGTCACGAACAGAGCAGGGCAGATAGGGAGGTTGTGGCCCCGCCCCCTGTCACACACAGAGCCGCAGGGCGATCAGGGGGATTGGGCGCTGCCCCCTGTCATGCTGATCCCGGTGCCGGGAGGCCTTGCGGCTCCGCTGATCCCGGTGCTGGGAGGCATATTACCCTTTTACTATATAGGAAAGAGGCCTGGCACGGGTGGGGGCTGGCTGGTTTGCCCTGAAGGGTGTCCTGGATCAGGGTGGGGGTCCCGCCTGGGTGCCTGGCCAGTCTGGGTGAGGGGCTGAGGGCTGTTTTCAGGCTGGTGGGTGACTGAAGCTCCCAACCGCTCCTTTCTTTCTTTCTTTTTTTTTTTTCTGGGCCAGCTTTAGCTCTGAGGCTTGACTCCAGCTCTAAGGCCTTGGCTGCTGAAAGCAGGTATCTGGTTTGTTTGGGTTCTATAATCGAAACACTGTTTCAACTCCAGCTCTGAGATCCCAGCTAGCTGAAAGCAGGTTTCTGGAGTTTGTTTAGATTCTATATTTGTAACAATGTTTCAAACTGCAAGCTCAGAGGCCGGCAGCAGCAGGCGGGGAACGTTGGCTTCCTCTGTCACTGAAGCAAGCAAGCCTCCTGTTTGCTTCGAGCTGCCTGGCTGCTGGCTGCCATCTTGGCTGGCAGTTAATTTGCATATCGCCCTGATTAGCCAATGGGAAGGGTAGCGGAGGTACGGCTAATTACCATGTTTCTCTTTAATTAGATAGGATACAATTGTCATTTCCCGGATCCAATTATTATGCAATCTTACTTTTGTAGATTTCTTAATGTTGTGTCTTTTACTCTAAATCAATTTAAATCCTACCTGAAAGTTGACAGAGTACTAGGAAACATTTCCAGAGAAATAAAGCAGCTTAATTCTGACTTTGCATTGGCAATATTCATTGATGATTGCTTTACTTTTCTCTAAGAACTTTACAAGGTTTTTTATTTTTATTTTTTAATATTTTTATTGATTTCAGAGAGGAAGGGAGATGGAGAGAGAGATAGAAATATCAATGATGAGAGAAAGTCATTGATTAGCTGCCTCCTGCATGCCCCCAACTGGGGACCGAGCCCACAACCCCAGGCATGTGCCCTTGACCAGAATCAAATCCAGGACCCTTCAGTCCTCAGACCGATGCTCTATCCACTGATAGAGCTACAAGGGCTACAAGGTTTTTTAAAACATATTTTAGTTTGACTCAAAGTGCTAAAGGATACAAATGACATCCATGATAAAAGGGATAAGAATGTAAAACGTTCCAAGCTTCCTATTTCATAAATCAAGCTACTAAATGTTTTCATCTGAAAAGCAAATAACTTTGAGTAGTTGGGTAGATTTTCTTATGAGAAATCATAGAATATCTCAATGCCTACATTTCAGGGTCCCTCAAAACTAAAGTTACTGATGTCCTAAACCGATAGTATTAGTCTTAATCAGCAATAAAACAAATCCTAAACAAGGCAGAATACTTAACACAAGTCTTAGTACTACGCTTTGATAAGGTCTGGAACAAGTTTTATAAGATTGGTAGCTAGGATCCAGTGTTTTAGGAATGAGCTCCTATTAATACTGAGCTGCAACAATCTGCAATGCCCACCATGTAACTGAGCTCTCAGCTTCCCTGCTAACATTTTATTTTTATTTTTTTAATATATTTTATTGATTTTTTACAGAGAGGAAAGGAGAGGGATAGAGAGTTAGAAACATGGATCAGTTGCCTCCTGCACACTCCCTTATTGGGTATGTGCCCGCAACCAAGGTACATGCCCTCAACCGGAATCGAACCTGGGACCCTTCAGTCCGCAGGCCGACACTCTATCCACTGAGCCAAACCCGTTAGGGCTCCTGCTAACATTTTAGATCAGTGGTGTAACCATATTTCCCATCTACACGAATACCCTGCTAAATTCCTATTTGTGTCAACCTCTTAGATCAGTGGTTCTCAACCTTCCTAATGCCACGACCCTTTAATACAGTTCCTCATGTTGTGGTGACCCCCAATTTCATTGTTACAAAATGAACATAATTAAAGCATAGTGATTAATCACAAAAACAATATATAATTATATATGTGTTTTCCGATGGTCTTAGGCGACCCCTGTGAAAGGGTCGTTCGACCCCCAAAGGGGTCGCAACCCACAGGTTGAGAACCACTGTCTTAGATGAGTCCATGGGAGGGGTGGGGACAGTGTTATCTATCCTGTGCCCTTCCATCAACGATGGACTAACATCAGGAAGGAGGAAGCTACTACATGACTGATTCTCCCTCCACATTCTATTCCCCGCCGGCCTGGCTGCTTATATCTCAGCATGCTTTCTGCTTGAAAGAATCGAATTATAGCAAATTAATGGAGATAGAAGAGAACTTCACTATCATGCAGATCTTCCCTCACATTTTACAGTTGAGGGAACTCAGACGCAGAAATTAAGCAATTTGTCAATGATAACTGTTAGATAAACGGAGCACAGAGATGTCAGTTGTTTGAGCACTGGGACTCTACTCTAGGTCAGGGAGCATCCCAGGATGCCATGTTCTCTCCAGACATAAGCCTCCTTACCTGTGATGGGAACAAGGATGAGTCAATTGCACCTTGAGAACTTCGTCCAGCAGTAACACATTCTGTCAACAACTGTTTCAAAGTCTGCTTCATTTCCAAGGCCAAAGCATTTAACCAATTCTAAAAATTAAGTTAGAAAATAATATATGCATATCATAAAACAGATATATAATCTATCTTTTTAACTTTCACATTTCATCTTTTTTTTATTTTTTGTAATCTTTATTGCTGAAAATATTACATATGTCCCTTTTTTTCTCCCATTGACCCCTTCTAGCCTTCCCCCACTCCCCCCACCCCCCCCCGACCCAGGCCTTCACCAACCTATTGTCTGTGTCCATGGGTAATGCGTATATGCATACAAGTTCTTTAGTTAATCTTTTCCCACCATCCACCCTCCTCCGCCTTCCCTCTGAGGTTCCAAAGTCTGTTCCATGATTATATGTCTCTGGATCTATTTTGTTCGTCAGTTTATTTTGTTCATTAGATTCTACATCTGAGTGAGGTGTCATGTAATACTTATATTTTTCTGACTGGCTTTATTTGCTATTGCAAATGGTAAGAGTTCTTTCTTTTTTACTGCTGCATAGTATTCCATTGTGTAAATGTACCACAGCTTTTTTATCCACTCATCTGCTAATGGACACTGAGCAACTTCTAAATCTTACCTATTATAAATTACACTGCTATAAACATGGGGGTGCATGATAAATACAAGTATAATAAATAAATATTTATGAATCACTACTTACTTAACTTTCAAAGACTATCATTTGCAATAAAATCTAAGAGTAAAAGCTGCAATCTTAAATAGCTTTTCATTACTTACTTTAACTCTATGTTCTAGTTTTTCTATTTATCTTTAGAGCTCTTTCCAATATTAAAAACAGTATGATACTTTACTCAGCTCCAAAGCCACTGAAGCAAAAGAGTGAAGAACTTTGTCTATGCAAAGCTCATCATCACAGACACTTCCAGACTTCAGTTTTCCTCTGCTGGAAAATTTGCTCTAGTCCAGCTCTAAAACTTAAGCTCTTCCTCTCTCTGTTCATCTAGTCTCAATAAAACTACAGGAAGGAAAACAAAAGCAGAAAGCAACAAAACTCTTTACCAACCATGGGCGCTATTTTAAAATACTTCTGTGCTTTCAATCACCTGATAAAATGTTGAGGCCCAATCAGGAACAATCCTTTGGCTAAACTGTATAGATACATGCATGATAAGACATGGCCTTTGACTTCAGTTGGAAAATAATTCTGGAACCTAAAAATTATAATTTAATGTGATGCAATCTACTGCTATTTGGTTTTAGCTATATACCTGTAATAGGCCTTTGAGAATTCACTCTCAGTCCTAAAGAACCAATTAATTATAGCTATTCTGCAAATGCACTAGCTGCAAGCTTACTAATTCACCTTGATCATCTTATACAACTCATTTTTATTAATCCTCACCAAGGATATTTTTTCCATTGATTTTCAGAGTAAGTGAATGGGAGGGGGAGGAGGAAGAGAAACAGAGAGAGGAAAGAGACAGAGAAAAACATCAATGTGAGAGACTCAACGATTGGTTGCCTCACACACACGCCTCAAATGGGGCCGGGGATTGAACCTGCAACCCAGGTATGTGCTCTTGACCAGGAATCAAACCCAAGCCTTTAGTGCAGGAGCTGACGCTCTAACCACTGAGGGTGCCATCCAGGGCCATACAACTCATTTATAAAAGAAAAGAGAACTAAGACTTATGGAGTACTTATGTTCCAAACACTACATAATATGCTTAAAGCCAGTTATCTCATTTAATTTTCAAAAGAAAGCCTTTACAACAAATAATGAGATTCCCATTTTACAGATAAGAAAACAGATTCTAAGTCACATAGCTAATAAGTTTTGTAGCTAAGATTATTATCCAAGTCTTTTTTACTCGAAGCAAAGGCTCTTTTCATAATTATATACTGCCTTGCAAAGATTAAAAATCCGTATTCCTTTTAATATCAAATCATTCTGAATAAAACAAAATAACAAATTATTTTCTAAATTAACCAACTTTACCCTACAAATTGACTAAATAATTTTTATATAAAGTTCATACACTTAATTCTTTTAATTTTCATACATGAAAAAGAATTACTTACCTCTACATTGTTTGATAGAAGAACTTTATTTTTTAAAGGTACAACTTCGCCCTCCAAAGATTTCATTGCAATTATATGTCTTGACTCATTATCAAAACATACACTATTAATACCTACATTTTAAAAGCAACAATTTAAATAAAAAATGATTAAAAATGATTATTAGAAATCATATATGGTTATCACATAATATATACTTCATAAACAATATGACAATGCAATAGAATTATGTTAATTTTAGCATATAATGTAATACAATAGCTTTTAATAACCAACAAGAGGAAACAACCCAAGCCCATCAACAGGTAAATGAATAAACAGTGATATATTCAAACAATGAAATGTTATTCAGTAATTTAAAACAATAAAATATAAGGTTGGTATCTCAAAACATTGTGAGAAAAAAAAGTCAGACACAAATTAGTGCATAAGAATACAGACTGATGATTCAACTGATTTGAGGCAAAAAGATGAGAGAAAGGGGGAGGGCAAATAAGACTGCCCTTCCCCAAAATTTGAATATTTGTTTAATATTTAACAACAACAAAAAGCCTAAATACATTAACTAATTTTGATCCCAGAAAACCCTATAAGTTATTATTTTCAAATTTTCAGAGAGGTAACAATTAATTAAAACTGACTAATAAATAGTACAGGTAGAGCTTGATTGCAAGCCTTCTGATTCCAAGAGCTCTTTCCACTACCACCCACAGCCCACAGTTAAAAACATCTTAAAACTTCATATAGACAGTGGTTAATAAATACTTCTGCAAAGCACCAGAGTAAATATTTTCGGTTTCTACAAGCCATGATTCTCTGTATCAACTAACCAAATCTGTGCTAGTAGCATAAAAGCAGCTATACACAATAGTGTGACAGTGTTATGAGTGTGACAGTGTTCCAACAAAATTTCCTTCTAAAAACACTGGCAGTGAGAGATTAAAAATGGCAGCAGAGTAAGTGGATGCTGCACAAACACGTTCCCAGGAACACACTGGAATTACAACTAAAATACAAAAAACTTCCTGACTAATCAACAGAAGACTCACTAGAGAGAACTTGATATGCGAGGACCTAAAGTGGAGACTGCATAGAGACTGGTAGGAGGGGCGGAGGCGTGAAAGGGCTGGCTTGGCACCCACTGACAGCAACTAAAGTTCCAGACAGATATCTCAGCTGTGGGGGGTTGCCACTGAGAACTCTAGAATCTAATCCCCAAGCTGGGCCCCCAAGCAGAGAGCACCACAACTAAGAAGGGTACCCATATAACATCTGGCTTTGAAAAGGAGTAGGGTTGCTGTCTGCTAGGGAGCTACAGCTAAAAATTCAGGGAGCCTCTTAAAGGGCCAACATACAAAATTCCATGTGGAGCCAGCCACCTAGTGCTTAGGCAGAAGAAGAGCAGGGTGGACTGTAGCTGAGTGAGAAGAAGCCAGGATTGGGGACTAAGAAGTTAGAGCTCAGAAGGCAGACACCCCCAGTTTCCTGTGCTGAGTCATTCCCTCATGCAGCAGAGGACATCTTTCCCAGCTAGGTATTTGCCCTGCCTAGGGGGAAGACAGTTGACCCATCCTATTGGAAAACACCTTCCCCTGAGGTCACTGAAGAGACTGAAAATAACAATTAGCCTACAGGCAGAAGCAACTGCCCCACCTTGTTGAAAAAAAACTCTCGCCACACCTGAGGACAATTGCCTGGGGGCAATCCAAATCAGAATCCTATCAGGCTATAGGCAGAGGCGGTCTCCGGAGGCTTTGAGTCTTTGCCTGATCTAATTAGTTAGAAACAGCATTTGACACTGTCCTGCACTAGAGATTGAGAAGCATATAAGATCTACCTAATACACAGTTAAAACTCAGACAGCCAAAATGAAGGGACAAAGAAACAACCCCCTAATGAAAGAACAAGAAAATTCTCCAGAAGAAGAGATAAATGAAACAGAGATAAGAAATTTATCTGATGGTAAAGATGCTCAACAGCATGAGAAAAGATATAGTAACTATGAAAAAAGAACAGTCAGAAATAAAGAATGACAAAACACAAATAAAGAACACATTGGAAGGCATACACAGCAGATTAGGGGAAGCTCAGGATCAAATTAGTAAATTAGAAAACAGGGTTGAAAAAAATCAATCAGAGAACCAAAAAGAAAAAAAAACAATTAAAATACATGAGGAGAGCTTAAGGGAGTTGTGGGACAATGTGAAACATAACAATATTCGAATAACTGGTGTAACAGAAGAGGCAGAAAGGGAGAAAGGGATAGAGAATGTGTTTGAAGAAATATTGGCAGAAAACTTCCCTAACCTGGTAAAGGAAAAGGTCACACAGGTTCAGGGGGCACAGAGAACCCCAAGCAAGAACAACCCAAACAGGCCCACGCCCAGACACATCATAATGAAAATGCCAAAAATTAAAGACAAAGAGAGAATCTTAAAGACAGCAAGAGAAAAGAAAACTGTTACCTACAAAGGAGCTCCGATAAGGCTGACACTTGATTTCTCATCAGAAACTCTACAGACCAGAAGGGAATGGCATGAAGTACTCAAGGCAATAGAAACAAGGATCTGAAACCAAGATTACTTTATCTAGCAAGGCCATCATTCAAAATAGACGGTCAAATAAAGAGCTTCAAAGACAAAAAAAAGTTAAAGGAGTACATCGCCACCAAGCCAGCTTTACAAGAAATGATAAAAGGGACTGCTGTAATGAGAAGAAACAGAGAGAGAAACCTAGATATACATATTTAAAATGGAAGCAAATAAGTAACTATCAATAAAAACCCTAAATGTAAATGGATTAAATGCTCTAATAAAAAGGCATTGGGTAGCTAAATGGATACAAAAACATGACCCAACTATATGCTGTCTACAAGAGACCCACATCAAAACAAAAGACACACAGGATAAGAGTGAAGAGATGGAAAAAAATTGTCCATACAAATGGAAAAGAAAAATAAGCTGGAATAGCAATACTCATATCGGACAAAATAGACTTTGGAATGAAGGCCACCACAAGAGACAACAAAGGTCACTACATAATACTAAAGGGATCAATCCAACAATAGGATATAACACTGGTAAACATTATACACCCAATATAGGAGCAACTAAATATATTAAAAAAAACTTTTAGACGACTTTAACAGAGAGATCAGCAACAATACAGTCATAGTAGGGGACTTTAACACCCTTCTGACTTCACTGGATAGATCTTCCAGACAAAAACTTAACAAAAAAACATTGACTCTAAAGGACACACTGGATCAAATGGATTTAATTGACATTTATAGAACATTTCACCCCAAAGCAGCAGAATATACATTCTTCTCAATTACACATGGATCACTCACAAAGATAGACCACATGTTAGGACACAAAACAAGTCTTTACAAGTTTAAGAAGACTACAATCACATCAAACAGCTTCTCAGATCACAGTGGAATGAAATTAGAAAGCAACTACAGTAAAAACACCCCAAAACACTCAAACACATGGAGGCTAAGTAGAATCTCTAAGACTCAACAAAAGCAGTCCTGAGAGGGAAGTTTATATATGTCAAACCTAAAGCCAACATCATACTTAATGGGCAAAAACTAAAAACATTTCATCTAAGAACAAGAATAAGACAGGGATGCCCACTTTCACCATTCTTATTCAACACTAGAGGCCCAGTGCACAAATTCGTGCATTGGTGGAGTCCCTCGGCCTGGCCAGCAATTAGAGCTGATTGAGGCCATCTTGCCCAGTCCCAATTAGGGCCAATTGATGCCGGCCAGCTGGGGGGAGGGACTGTGGGAGATTGGCCAGCCATGGGAGGTTGGCTGTGTGAGTGCACTGACCACCAGGTGGTAGCTCCTGCGTTGAGCGTCTGGCCTCTGGTGGTCAGTGGGCATCATAGCAACCGGTCAACTGGTCATTCGGTCAACAGGTCATAACAGCCACTTAGGCTCTTATATATAGATATTACTGGAAGTGCTAGTCATAGCGATCAGACAAGAAGAATAAATAAAAGGTAGCCAAATTGGTAAAGAAGAAATAAAACTGTCATTATTTGTAGATGACATGATATTGTACATAGAAAACCCTAAAGAATCCACCAAAAAAACTACTAGATTTAATAAATGAATTTGGCAATGTAGCAGTATACAAAATCAACACCCAAAAATTGATGGCTTTTGTATACACTAATAATGAACTCACAGAAAGAGAAACTTAAAAAACAATCCTATTTACCACTGCAAAAAAAAAAAAAATTATGGTACTTAGGAATAAACTTAATCAAGGAGGCCAAAGACCTATACTCAGAAAACTACAGGGCGTTGAAAAAAGAGATAGAAGATATAAACAATTGCAAGAATATAGTGTGTTCATGAACTGGTAGAATCAACATCATTAAAATGTCCATACTACACAAGGCAATCTACAGATTCAATGCAATCCGTATTAAAATACCAACAGCATATTTCACAGACCTAGAACAAATACTCCAAAAATTTATATGTAATCAAATAGACCCCAAATAGCTGCAGCAATCCTGAGAAAGAAGAACAAAGTTGGAAGAATCACAATACCAGATTTCAAGTTATACTACAAAGTCACCGTAATCAAAACAGCCTGGTACTGGCATAAGAACGGGCATGTAGATCAATGGGACAGACAGAGAACCCAGAAATCAACCCCAATCATTACACTCAATTAATATTTGACAAAGGAGGCAAGAGTATACAATGGAGTCAAGACAGTCTCTTCAATAAATGGTGCTGGGAAAATTGGACAGATACATGCAAAAATGGAAACTAGACCACCAACTT
Organism: Myotis daubentonii; assembly: GCF_963259705.1. Lineage (NCBI taxonomy): Eukaryota > Metazoa > Chordata > Mammalia > Chiroptera > Vespertilionidae > Myotis > Myotis daubentonii. Next base: position 10,031,349 of record NC_081848.1, on the reverse strand, counting down.
AAACCATACACAAGAATAAACTCAAAATGGATAAAAGACTTAAATGTAACTTGTGAAACCATAAAAATCCTAGAAGAAACCATAGACAGCAAAATCCTAGACATCTCTCATAGCAATATGTTTACAGATATATCTCCTAGGGCAAAGGAAACTAAGGAGAAAATAAACAAATAGGACTACATCAAAATTAAAAGCTCTGCACAGCAAAAGATACCATCCATAAAACAAGAGAGACCACTGTATGAGAGAACATATTCAGCAATGACACATATGATAAAGGATTAATACCCAAAATATATAAGGAACTCATTCAACTTAAAAGAAGGGAAACAAATAATCCAATTAAAAAATTGGCAAAGGACCTAAATAGACACCTCTCCAAAGAGGACATACAGATGGTCAAAATGCATATGAAAAATGTTCAAAGTCACTGATCATCAGAGAGATGAAAATTAAAACAACAATAAGGTATCACCTCACACCTGTCAGAATGGCTACCATCAACAAATTAACAAATGACAAGTGCTGGCAAGGATGTGGAGAAAAGGGAACCCTAGTACACTGCTGATGGGAATGCAGACTGTGCAACCGTTATGGAAAACATTATGGAACGTCCTCAAATAATTAAATATGGAACTGCCATTTGACCCAGTGATCCCTCTTATAGGAATATATCCTAAGAAACCCGAAGCACCACTATGTTCATAACAGCACAATTGACAATAGCTAAGATCTGGAAACAGCCCAAGTGCTCATCAGTAGAGGAGTGGATAAAAGAGTTGTGGTACATTTATACCATGGAATACTATGCAGCTGTAAAAAAGAAGAATCTCTTAACCTTTGAGACAGCATAAGGGACCTAGAGAGTACCATGCTAAATGAAATAAGTTAGTAAGAGAAAGTATCACATGATAGCACTCATATGTGGAATCTAAGTAACAAAATAAGCTGATGAACAAAGTGGATTCAGAGACACGGAAGCATGGAACAGTGCAGAATCTCAGAGGGAAGGCGGGGGAGGGTGGATGGGTGGGAGGTAATCAACCAAATACCTTGTATGCATATATGCATAACCCACGGACACAGACAATAGGGTGCTGAAGGCTTGGGCCTAGGGGTCAGGGTGGCCTGGAGGGGGTCAATGGGGGTAAAAAGGGAACATATGTAATACTTTCAACAATAAAGAATAAAAAAAAAGTTATAACTTAAAAAGAAACTGGCAGTGAGCCAGATTTGGCCTGTCGGTCTATAATTTGCTGATCCCTAATTATAGGTAAAAATGAAGAAAAATTTTTATTTCTTAAAGTTAATTTGAAAAATATGACTCTTTTCTAAAAAAATGAAATATTTTAAGAAAAAAATAATCATCATTATTTTTGCAGCAAAGCAATTCCATTTGCAATTACCCAGCAAAACTGACTCAACAATGTCAAAGAATATGGCACTATTACTCTACACTTTTTTTCAAGTAATCTTACCTATTTTCATAGAGTGGTTATTATCTATATACAAATAACTCCTAAGTTTACATCTCCATCCCAGGTATCTTTGCTGACAATAATTGCCTATTAAAAATCTCCACTTGGATATCATTCAGGAGATCTTGAACTCAGTAATGAAGGGACATGTTCTCCTTCACTTCCAAGCCTCTGCAGAACCTATTCCCCCTGCCTCCCCATCTTTCTTCTAGCTAACACCTACTAGTATACATTCTTCAGTCTCATGTTAGAAGTCACTTTCTTTATGATGTCCCAAAACTGACCTAAATGCCTTCATAGATGCAGATATAATGCCATTTACTTATATTGACCATGGGAACTGTCATACTATATTTATCAACTTACTAATTTAGCTCCCCTACTAAACTATAAGTTGTTTGTGTGTATGAGCTGTATTTTATTCAATAGTCTATCTAAGAGTCTAACATTATGTCTGGCAGATAGTTGAAACTCAATAAATATCGGTTGAATAAATGTTGAATCTTACCAGCAAACAGTTTCTTAAGGTGAGACTGAATTACTGAAGGATTGGTAGACTGGCCCAATATTTCTAACAAGTCATCATCACCAATAAAATAAAATCTTGGAAATGCTGAGCGTTTTTCCTAATAAAAGTAAAACAAAAAAAATAACCTTTTCTTTTCAAAAAATTACTGTTAAGTAGTTTACAATTTATTACATAAATATTTTTTAAAAACATGCCTCCAAAAATTCATTTAATGATTTCTGACATCTTTGTAGCTGATCAAGTATTTTCAGTAGACAATTTCTGATTCCTGCATGAGTAGTTAACGTTGTAACTCTGTTGTCTTTCTTGATGTCAGTCATTATTGATCTAAGCAAAGAAAATAACAGTCATTTTCACATCTATTTTAAGTTTTTTGGCTGACATATATTGAGATATTTATTAACCTGCTTAAAACAAACACAAACTATAGATAACCCTATACAACACCAACACATAATTATGCTGCTAATAAATATTGCTAAAATTAATAATACCCCATTACCATTTTTAACTTCCCATACTGCAAATTCTTTCATTTCATTTATTCGCTAAACAAACATTAAGCCCCACATCATGGAGCTATTAGGCTAGTGACAGAGAAAAACGTTAAATAATTTCTCATAACACTTCAATAAAGTTATAATAACTGCTAAAAAGGAAATTACAAAGTACTAGTAAAGTGGCTAATAGGCAAACTCTATAGCTTCTCGGAGGAAGTAATTTAAGCTGAGATGATGAATAAAAAGAGAAATCGGTGATGACGAGGGAAACCGTTTCTGGCAAAGATCCTGGAAAGCAGCTTGGAATGTCTGAGAAGCGACAGGCTCGAGGCACGAATGCGGAAAGGAGAACAGCATGAGAAAAGGTAGAGAAATGGACAGGGGGCAGATCATTTTTCATCCTTAGAGCAAAAGGAAACCATTTTAAAGTTTACTTAAAGCAACAAAGGAAAGAAATGATGAAACTTCACTTTTTAAAAAATTATTCTGGCTGTTGTATGAAAAACTTGTTAAGCAATGACAAGAATAAGTCAGAAGGTTAGGCAGTACTTAAAGTTAGTGACAACAAAAGTGCTTTAGAATAAAATTTTAAAAGTAGAAATATAAAGGGCATATTAAACTATAGTAAGTGAATTAATTGGGTTAAATTTGCTAATTTAATAGATTTGAAAAAGGCATGAGTTATCAAAGATGTCCATTCTATTTCTGCTTTGAGCCTTTAGGTGGTACCATTTATTGACACAGAATCTAAAAGAGAAAATATCTGTGGGAAAGGGATATACTCATCATTTTAATTCTGATATTTCTCAGAAAAGAAATATGGGCTTAATATAGAGGTTGAGAAGACATCAGGAAATAAAAGGAGAAAACAGAGTGAGAAAAGAACCTAAGGCTGAAAGCTGGAGATGTCTACATCTCAATGTTTTGAGAGGGCTCAGCACTAGGAACTAGGAGCAGAACCAGAGAGACAGGCGGAAACAGGAAAGCACAGCGTCACAGAAGCCAAGAGAAGAAACTCTATAAGAAAAAAAAAAATTGCTTAACGCTATTAAATACTAGTCAGAGATAAGAAAAATGCCCAATAAATTTACAATAGCAAAGTTGTGACTTGGTGACTCAAGGAAATATTATATATATATATATATATATATATATATATATATATATATATATATATATATATAGAGAGAGAGAGAGAGAGAGAGAGAGAGAGAGAGAGAGAGAGAGAAAGAAACAGAAACGAGTTCAAAATAGTCCAGGAAGCACATGGCTGAATGAGAGAAAATAGCTGCTCAGAAATAGCTATATAACCATAGAGAAAGAATTGGAATACACAGATGATTCTAATAATGAAAAAGTAATTACTTGCATTAAACACCTTATAATATGAATAAAAACTGCCATATGTGTCTATGTCTTAGGTAGTTGTACTGACCTAAAATCTTCATCCACTCTATTGAAGCGTGCCTGTTCTTTTGGCAACGCTCCACGGCCAAAAATGGGCTCCAAATACACCCACTTCCTCTGAATATGGTTTAAATTCTGCAGGTACTCATCTAACTGTGCAAGTTTTCTTTCCCAAATTGACACTTTATCTTCAAATCCTTTATAATAAGGAGAATCCTTTAAGGACTGAAGAAGGCATCTATTATCTCCAACTTGATTTACTATATCTTTCCAGTCTTTAATCAGCTTGATGGTTCGTTTTTGGCTGTCTTCATAATCAGTCAATGTAAACACTGCTCCAACTCCCCAAAGATCAAGTTCACGTAAAGCTTCTCTGATTGTAACTTCACCATGTGCCCGACTATTTAAATCCTATTAAACACAAAATATCCATGTTTATTACTTCAACATTAATTATCACATAAATAAATTGTAAGAAGTGTAATTTATAAGATGATATATTTTTCAGTGGATATATTTTAGAGGGTAAAAGAGAATTACTGGCTAATGTATCCATGAATATCAGATACAAAGTACCCAGGTTCACATGGTTAAAGTTCTGCACCTTATGTTTTCCACTTCTAAACAAGAAAAACAGAAAATTCAAGCATTGCCTAACTGGTTTGGCTCAGTGGGTAGAGCATCGGCCTGCAAACTGAAGGGTCCCAGGTTCAATTCCAGTCAACGGCACATGCCCAGGTTGCAGGCTCCACCCCAATAGGCAGGAGACAGCCAATCCATGATTCTCTCTCATCACTGATGTTTCTCTCTCTCCCCCTCTCCCTGCCTCTATGAAATCAATAAAAAAAAATTTTTTTAAAGAAAATTCAAGCATCCATCACAAAATACAAAACAATCAGATTTAAAGTTTTGCATGCCTCAGACATTGTATGTAACTTAAGTGTAAGTTCTGATACATCTAAAGTGATTAGCAACCATCCTGATTTATCTTCTACAGCAGTCGCATTTATAACCTCACGAATATCTAAATATGTTCCAGGGTTATCAACAAACATACATTTTAGATAGGAAATAGATCAATTTGACATCAGGAGTCCTTTTATTTTTATACTAGAGGCCCAGTGCACGAATTTGTGCACGGTTAGGGTCTCTCGGCCTGGCCAGCAATAGAGGCCTATCAGGGGGCTGGCCAGCCGAGGTGAGGAACCCCGGGAGGTTGGCTGGCTGGTCACCCGATAGGGACCTATCGGGGGGGCGGGGGGGGGGGGCAGCCAACAGGGGGGAGAGACTGTGGGAGGTTGGCTGTAGGAGCACACTGGCCACCAGGGGGCAGCTCCTGCCTGCATTGAGCATCTGCCCCCTGGTGGTCAGTACGCATCATAGCGACTGGCTGACTGGTCGTTCGGTCATAACGGTCACTTAGGCTTTTATATATATAGATTGAATGGGCAGAACAAAACATAGAAAGTCTGCCACTTATGATAGAATTATGACAAGTTTTACTTTTACCTGAAACCTTTTCTAAATCTGAGTGGCAAATTGGCTGTGGGTTTGACTCCATTAATTTTTGTATCCCTTACCTTTTGTTTATAATATATCCCATGACTTTAAATGTATTACATGTAAAATAATTTGTATTTTATTTTTTTATTAAAGCTGACTCCCTTTTTAAAGTAAGACATTTTTATTTCATATATTTTTCTCTCAAATAAGAGGTTTATATTATTGTTTCTGTACTCTCATATACGGTGCTAGATATATTCAGATGTACTGCTACTGAAAGAATGATGGAATAATGGAACATTGTCACTACTTAAAGGGAAGAAAAAAATTTAACTTGCTTTTTTATTAAATAACCAAATATAAAGCAAAATCACATGCTAAAAAGGTCGGATATGTAAGATATTTATGAAAGTGATTCTTACTTTAAGGTCTGAAGCTTTGGCAACAATTGTATCAGCTAATCTGAGAAGATCACCAAACAGTAATTTCTCTAGACTAGTCCCCCTAGGAAAGCCAAGTAGACGAAAAAGGTCAAGCCAATGGTCTGGAGAAAGATGTTCCCCTCGCACATATTTCAAGATAGGAATTACCATCTGTTAAAAAAGGGGAAAAAAAAGATGCATGTATACATATATGAGCAAAATGCAAATTTGTATTTACTATTAGGTATAAAAATTTAATTATTCATCTTGTTACTACATAATAAAAAGATAATTTTTATATAGAATGAGTAAAACTATCTTACTTTATATTTGTCAACTTCTGATTGTAATTTCACGGTCATTACTGAATGTTCTTCAGCTTTTCTTAATTTGTCATGCCAAGTCATCAAAAATTCCTCAAACAGATACGTCTTAGTCCTATAAAATACCAGAAACACACCTTAAAACTTACATCCCAAAAAGCACTACCAAATCATAAAAATCTAAATATTATTTATGAATCAAACCGAAAAGTAATCCAATCTTCATTGGCCATTTCCTGAAATCCTTGCTGAAACTCCTCATAAAGAGCCCAAATTTGTGCACAGCTCTCAATGTCTTTAGAAATGCTGTATGCCAAAGAGAAGTTAGGCTCTTCTAGTCCAAAATGCTGGCAATCATCACTATTAAAAAATAATGAAATATCATTAAATTTTAAAAGAAGGAAAATTGTTAAATATCATTATTTAACTGTATTCTGTGTGTGTGTGTGTGTGTGTGTGTGTGTGTGTGTGTGTGTAAGCTTGTGTGTTTGATAGTGGAGGTACACAGTGGAAGACTATGCCAACTTTACCTGAGAATTAAAGTTGGCATGAGCTTTTACTTAGGCATGATCTTTTCTAAATTCATTAATATGCATTTTTTACAAGGGAGTCAAAGCAAAGTTGGTACCATATATAAATATATTTTATGTGCATTATATGTTATGTAATATGTAATTTACATTCATAATTGTATATATTTACGGATTAATATGAGAATATTCTCAATTGAAAGGGTTAGCTTTTAGAATATAAGATATCCTTCATTTAATTGGTGTAAAACCATTTAATAAATGTGATACTAAAACTTCTACTCACCTATGAAAGCAATTAGTTTATGGCTACATTTGCCTAAATAATCAAAAATAAAACAATGCTCAAATTTAATACTTTGTATCATTATAACATAATAAATTTTTAATTTGAGGTCTCTTTTTATTATTTTACTAGGTTTATTTTTTCCCTCTGAGCCCTGAAAGTAATTTACCATTCATTTTATATATTCCTTTAAAAAAAATGAGATCACAGAAAGTAAGTATTCCAACTCCCTACTTTAACTTTTCAATAAATTTAATTTTCTGTTCTATTTTTAGACCTAACTAGAATTTGCTTTTCTTTTAGTATCCTTTTATAATCTAACCACAACTCCTAGGAAAGCAGTAGCATGATCACTTATTATTTGTATCTTAAACTATTGAAATTTATAAGGAAAGACAAAGATAACAGATATAAGAAAATTACTAACTTAATATATAAGATTTTTTTCAAATGAGTACTATCAATTTTAAAGAAAAAAAAACATACACCAGCTTTTTTCTTATGACTTCAAGATCATCAAACTCAACTTTCTTCTCTTTTATTAACTTTGCACTTTCATCGAGGGTATTTTGCTGGCCAGTTTCAATAACATCATCGCCGGGCTTTAGTTGGTCCCAACGAGCTTTAAATTTTTCCAATTCTTGATAATAGATCTGAAGACGTGATTTCACATTTCCTTTCATCACTTCAATCTATAAGCCAAAAGAGTTTATATAATTTAATTCAGAGTAAAATCTCACTTTATTTTCACATTTTTATTTCTATTTTCTATTTAAGTGAAAAATATCAATACTAACATTTCAAGTGATTTTTAATTAATTCAAGTGTAAAAAAATAATTCAGATGCATAAAATTAGACCACAAATTTAAATTAAGAGATAGTTCACAAACATCAACATTAGGAAATCATTCATGTGATTAACAGCAACCATTAGCAAAAAGCTAATGTGATTTTAAAAAAAAAAGGTTGTTTAATGAGTGCCACTTGTTCTACCTGAGGGCCTTTCCCAATCTCCCATACAACTAAAGGGCATAAGATTAAATTCTGGTCAATGGGATATGAGTGCAATAGATATGTACAACGTCCAGGTTGTACCCTTAACAGATACCATACACAGCAGAAACAAATCCTATCTAATAAAAGAGAAAAATGGTAATTGGCGTACGACGATACCCTTTTCATTGGCTAATCAGGGCTATATGCAAATTAACTGCCAACTATGATTGGCAGTTAACTGCCAACTAAGATTGGCAGTTAACTGCCAACAAGATGGCGGTTAATTTGCATATGTAGGCACAATGCAGGGAGGCGAAAGGGAAAGCAGGAAGAAGCCCCCTGCCACTGACAGTGATTGGAAACCCAGGGGGGAGCTAAGAGCTGGGGGGCAGGACAAAGGCGGCCCCCCAGCCATGATCGGAGAATCAGGTGCCTTTTCCGCCCTGGCCAGTGATAGCAGGAAGTAGGGGTGGAGCCAGCGATGGGAGCTGGGCACGGTCGAAGCTGGCAGTCCCAGGAGCTAGGGGTCCCTTGCCTGGGCCTAAAGCGAAGCCCACGATCGCGGGGCCGCTGCAGCTGTGGGTCCCTGCTGCCCGGGCCAGACGCCTAAGCCAGAGGTGTTAGGCCTGGGCAGGCGCGGAGCCTGCAACCGCGGGGAGCTGCGGGTCCCCTGCCCAGGCCTGACACCTCTGCCGGAGGCCTCAGGCCTGGTCAAGGGGCCGATCCGGTGATTGGTGATCGGAGGGTGATGAGGGTCAACTCCTCTGGCCGAGGCATCAGGCCTGGGCGGGGGGCGGAGCCGGGGATTGGGGGGATATGATGGTCCCCTTGCCCAGGCCTGAAGCCTGGGTCAGGGGCGTCAGGCTTGGGCGGGGGGTGGAGCAAGCGATCAGAGGGAGATGGGGGTCCCCTGCCCAGGCATGATTCCTGGGCCAGAGGCCTCAGGCCTGGGCGGGGGCCAGAACCAGTGATCAGGGGAAGATGGGGGCCCCCTGTCCAAGCCTGACACCTCTGGCAGAGGCGTCAGGCCTGGGCAAGGGGCCGATCAGGCGATCGGAGGGTGATGGGGGTCTACGCCTCTGGCCGAGGCATCAGGCCTGGGCAAGGGGCCGATCCTGCGATTGGAGGGTGATGGGGGTCAACGCCTGAGGGCTCCCAGTATGTGAGAGGGGTCAGGCTGGGCTGAGGGACACTCCCCTCCCCACACACACCCAGTGCACGAATTTCGTGCACCGGGCCCCTAGTTAATTCATAAGAAAGTATAAAAATAACATTACATGTATTCTTGAATGGCAGTAAGTGAAGATAAACTACGTGAAAAGATCATCATAAAGTGTTTCATTATATAGAAATACTGAGGGAGTCAATTTAATCAGCAATATAAAATTCTTATAAACTTGAACTACAATGCAAGAAATCTTGTGAGAAAAAATTAAGTTTCCATTTTAAGAAAATGACTAAAAGGATCTTACCTGATCTTTAATCATAAGTTGGTGGCTTTCCATCATCAACTCAAATTTATCCCACTTAGCCTTCAGATTGCTAATTGTTTCTAAACCTCCGCCTGCCACAGTTCGTAAAAGTCTGTTTTTATCTTCAGCTTCTTGAAATAAAGGCAAAATCTAAAGGTCAAAGAAATGAAAAAAACTTATCACTTTTTTAATTCCATTCATTTTAATTTTTATTTCATGATTTGCTTTTTAAAAATCAAGATTTGCTTTTAAATAATTTGTTAAATTCCTGGATATAAATTTATAATGTTTATTTATTATTATTATATACAAACTGAACTAAGACAGCCTGACATTAGAAATTTAAAAAGTAGACTAAAAGTGGTAACATGAGGCTGAATAAAACTGTAAATCCATAAAGATAATACTATAGCTATTCAAAGTAAAGTTGTTATTATAAATGTTGTATACATAAGAAAATGCTAAAAAGGTTTCTAAAATAACTAAAGTTAGTGATTACCTAAGAATATAAGTTAATTAAATGTCCTACTTAATAAAGAAAGAAAAGCCCTGAAAAGGGGTACTTAAGAAACTGACAACTGAACAAGTAAAATCAAGCTCCTGCATTCTGTTTCTACTCGAAATGTCCTGAGTCATGCAGTTAGCAATTTGTTCAATGGTCCAGGTATAGGAATAGGTGCTAAACTGCTTGAAGTGCTTAAGTTTTTTAAAGCACTATAAAACAAGTGTCCTATAAATTAATACTGTACTTTTACTAATGAACAAAGCAATAATATCCATAGGAAGATTTTTTTAATCACTGTGCTAACATAATAGACAATATTTGCTTAGAATGATCTGCCTCAAAATCTCAGCCTGGTTTGTTTGCTGCTTATCTTCCAGGTCTCAGTTCAAATGTCATCTGTCTGAGAAGGTCTCTCAGGACCACCTACCCAGTTGAGCATGCTTGCTCTTTCACTTCTCCTGCTCCTTCTCCCCATTTTCTCCTCTCCCTCTTCTTCTCCTCCCTTTCCCTCTCCCCTCTCTTCCCCCACACATGAATGTGCATTCCATGAGAACAGAGCATGTTCACAGCTGCAATCCCTACTCCTAGCACAAAGCCTGGAATACATCTAGCGACCCATACATATCTGTCAAATAAGCAAACGAGTGAGTGCCTCTGTGCTTTCATTAACTGCCACTCATAATTCCATTCCTTCTTTAGGTAATTCCTTCTACTAGACAAATACATTGTTTTATTTGCCTTTAAACCCTCATTTATACCATTAAGCCTTATATATCATAAAAAATGTTGTAATTCCTCCCACCATGAAGATATATTACTTTACTCACCCTTAAACTCTCAATTTTAAGTCTAACACATAGTAGGGACACATAAATTTTGTATTCTGATTTGAATTATTTCTCCTCCTTCCTCTAAACATAACTAAAATCATCCATAATAATTTTTATAAAACTTTGGCTTGCCTCTTCTGGACTCTACCTTTCTGGATATGTTGTTATAAATCTTTACCACTCTGTTATCTTTGTCTCTAATTATGAGCTCCTCCATTGTGTGTGTGTGTGTGTGTGTGTGTGTGTTTCTCATTCAGCTCTAACTTTACATTTTACCATGCTAAAATTACAACCCTTGAAGTAGCAGCATCAATTATTTAAATTTAGTCTTATTCTAACAATCCACATCATAAAATACACTGAAAATTTTTCTGAAGCCAATAATAAGCATTTTTTCATTGTTGACAGTATTACATATGTCCCCCATTTTCCCGCTTTACCCAGCCCCTGCCCCATCCCAGGCCTTTAGCACACTGTTGTCTGTGTCCAAGGTCTATGTATATCTACACTAATAAAAGAGAAACATGCAAATTGGTGTCACTCTGCTACGCCCACCAGCCAATCAGGATGAGCATGCAAATTAGCCCAACAAAGATGGCGGTTAATTTGCATATGCAGGCACAGAGCAAAGACTGAAGACGACTGAAGACTGAAGAGGCTTGGCTTCTCCGCTGCAGCCAGAGGGAAGGCCTGGGTCCCAGGTGCCAGAGAAAAACTGGTGCCAGCAGCCAGGGGAAAGAAGGCCTATTGCACGAATCTCTTCATGCAACGGGCCTCTAGTATGCATATAAGTTCTTTCGTTAATCTCTTCCAGCCCCCTATCACGCTCCCCTCTGAGATCTGTCAGTCTGTTTCATGCATCCATGCCTCCGGACCTATTTTGTTTATCAGTTTATTTTGTTCATTAGATTCCACATGTAAGTCCGATCATGTGATATTTGTCTTTGTCTGGCTTATTTACGTAGCTTGGCATAATAATCCCCAGGTTCATACATGATGTCACAAAGAGTAAGAGATCATTCCTTTTTAACACTGGCATTATTGTTACTGTTTCATTATACCAACATAATATCACGTGTCTAATCATGAACTAACCATTTGGACTAGATTATATGGACGTCATTGTAATATTGAAATTATATGCTATTTCTAAATCGCCACAAAAAATACCTAATTTAAACATCTCCAATAAATAAGATCAATTTTAAACTTTCTTTGTAATTCTCACCTGTGGCTTCTGTTCTTGTAGCTTACAATACTGCACATTAGCATTACCTATCTCTTCCACAGACTGGGGCATAATTGATAAGACTTCCATAGCTTCACTGACAAATGCATCAATTTCATGTAAATGAGCTGAACAGGTAACATTAAAATATAAGAAATGTTATTACCAACAAAAATATTCATTTACACAATTTCTAAATCAAGAAGGATTAGAAATAATCTAATAATATACATTAAATCCTAAATTATAATTTGCTTTCATAAAACTTAATTTCAAAATGTAGAATAAGCAAGGAAATTTCTTTTCATGAAAGTTGATTCACACTGTACTCTAAAATTTTGAGTAAAAAGTTAAAATATACTCATTCTTAGTAAATTTTACTCAAAATTAGGAAATTTTTCAGTCTTTTAAATAATATGCAAAAATATCTCAGTTTAAAGAAAACAAGAAACAGTGTAATATATTGTAAAATAGTAATCATTTGAAGAATAAGAAGAAACACATTATAGCAGAATTATCTGCCTTTCTCAGTAACATATGTAACACACTGATACTAGCTCAGACTCAAATAATAAAAATGCCTTCAATTTTTAAATCTCTTAGGAGTTGAACATGGATTTTACTGCTGTCTTAAAGTTATCATTTTAAGCACATTTCATAATACTTTCTATATCAGTTTTTATTTTAATTTTCACTGAGATTCATACTTCATAACTATTAAAGTATATGTATTAAAGTACATGCCTCTATATTATAAAATTATGTAAAAATAAAAATGTCTTTACCCTGGACAGACTTCTTCAAAGAAAGCACAAGCACATCAAATAACTTCTGGATGAGGTCATCAATCACAGTCTTCACAGGGCTACAATTAATATTTAAGCAGTCTACCTTGACAGCACTGGAAAATGCCAATGGACACATTTTAACATGAAAAAAAGAAATTAGAGAAAAAGACTCGCATTATAATATCATTTCTGTACATTTCTGTTACATTTGAAAATGTATTTCTGCAATACATTTTCAAATGTAACTCAAAAGTATTAGTATGATCTTTAAGCACATTTACATTTCATTTAGAAAAAATGCCATATACTTACTATTATGAATTTTCATTTATTTTGTTATAATATTACAGGTTTGGGGGTTTTTAAAAATATTTTTATTGATTTCAGATAGGAAGTGAGAGGGAGGGAGATGGAAACATCAATGATGTCTACTGGGTATGGAGCCCACAACCCAGGCATGTGCCCTTGACCAGAATCAAACCCAGGACCCTTCAATCTGCAGGCTGATGTTCTATCCACTGAGCCAAACCAGCTAGAGCTATAATATTACAGTTTTGATCATCCATCATGTTTATAAAAAAGGCAGCAATTACAAATTACTAATGTATGAACATGAATATATTTAAATATTCACAAGATATAATTGTCACAGCATGTAACATACATTTTTAAAATACTTATAAAATATATTCACTATTCTGCAAAGTATAAACAATAATGATAATGGAAAGAAAATAAGGGTAGAAAGAGAATATAGATTATTAAACAAAAAAATAACATTTATACCTACCAAAATAACAAAAATATAATGAATTGTTAATTCATGTGTTCAATTGTGTCGGCGAACAGAGCTCTCAGATTTATTGGCAATAGTTTTTAAAAAATGCAACTTTTTCCCGGCCAGTGTGGCTCAGTGGTTGAGCATCAACCTATGAACCAGGAGGTCACAGTTCGATTCCTAATTGGGGCACATGCCAGAGTTCCAGGATCGATCCCCAGTGTGGGATGTGCAGGAGGCAGCCAATCAATGATGCTTTCTAATCATTGATGTTTCTATCTCTCTCTCCCTTCCTCTCTGAAATCAATAAAAAACATGTATTTTTAAAAATGCAACTTTTGTGAAGAGCAAATTAGCAATATGTATCAAATACTTTTAAAACAGGCATCATGCTCTTTGTCTTAATAACTTCACCTTCAGAATTTATCCTAAGGAAATTTTCAGGGCAGACTCCAAGATTATATACAAATATTAATTATAATAGTGAAAAATTAGAAATAAGCCAAATGTAGGAATGACTAAATTATTGTATATTCACACAATTAAAAACCACATTTTTGAGAACTAGGTAATAACATGGAAAAATACTACTGAAATAGTGTTAAGTAAAAATAGCAAAATATAGTATGATCCAAATTTTCTAAGTACATATACTAATATTACAAAATGGGTGGGAAAGGTACTTTATTTTCAGTGCTTTAAAGTTGATAGTTACAGAATAGTCAAGGGGATATAAAGTTCAGCATAGGTAATATGGTCAAAACTACTATAATTACTATGTAATGGTGTCAGTAGGTACTAGCTTTATCAGGGTGATCACTTTGTAAGTTAGATAAATGTCTAATCACTGGGTTGTACACCTGAAATTAATACAATCTTGTATATCAACAGTAATCAAAAATTTTAAAACTATTTTTAAAAATTATAAAACAAATGCAGTATTTTAATAATCAGGAAAAATGGCATGTGTTTTTAAGAACACTAATTCTTTGCACGGTACTCTCAATGCAAATTTTAATGTTCTAAACAAACAGAGGTTGAATCAGACTTGTTCACCTGAGGAAAATCTCATATAAGGGCTAAATTATACAAAGTTAACAAAAAAAGTCTGTCTTCTTCATCTTTGTACTCCCATAGGACAAAATTCTACATGTTATAAATGCTCACTAAATATTTATAGAAAGAATAAAAAAATGAATTAATAAAAATGGTATTTTCCTTTATAGATACTACTAGGGGCCCGGTGCACGAAATTCGTGCACTGGGTGTGTGTGGGGAGGGGAGTGTCCCTCAGCCCAGCCTGCCCCCTCTCACATACTGGGAGCCCTCATGCGTTGACCCCCATCACCCTCCAATCGCAGGATCAGCCCCTTGCCCAGGCCTGACGCCTCCGCCAGAGGCATAGACCCCCATCACCCTCCGATCGCCTGATAGGCCCCTTGCCCAGGCCTGACGCCTCCGCCAGAGGTGTCAGGCTTGGACAGGGGAACCCCCATCTTCCCCTGATCACTGGCTCTGGCCCCCGCCCAGACCTGAGGCCTCTGGCCCAGGAATCATGCCTGGGCAGGGGACCCCCATCTCCCTCTGATCACTTGCTCCACCCCCCGCCCAAGCCTGATGCCTCTGACCCAGGCTTCAGGCCTGGGAAAGGGGACCATCGTATCGCCCCAATCCCCAGCTCCGCCCCCCACCCAGGCCTGATGCCTCGGCCAGAGGAGTGGACCCTCATCACCCTCCGATCACCAATCACCGGATCGGCCCCTTGACCAGGCCTGAGGCCTCTGGCAGAGGTGTCAGGCCTGGGCAGGGGACCCCCAGCTCCCCACGGTTGCAGGCTCCACCCCTGCCCAGGCCTAATGCCTCTGGCCTAGGTGTCCGGCCCGGGCAGCGGGGACCCACAGCTGCAGCGGCCCCACAATCGTGGGCTCCGCTTTAGGCCCAGGCAAGGGACCCCTAGCTCCTGGGACTGCCAGCTTCGACCGTGCCCAGCTCCCATCGCTGGCTCCACCCCTACTTCCTGCTATCACTGGCCAGGGCGGAAAAGGCGCCTGATTCTCTGATCATGGCTGGGGGGCAGGGCAAAGGCGGCCCCAGGGCCGCCTTTGCCCTGCCCCCCAGCTCTTAGCTCCCCCCTGGGTTTCCGATCACTGTCAGTGGCAGGGGGCTTCTTCCTGCTTTCCCTTTTGCCTCCCTGCATTGTGCCTACATATGCAAATTAACCGCCATCTTGTTGGCAGTTAACTGCCAATCTTAGTTGGCAGTTAATTTGCATATAGCCCTGATTAGCCAATGAAAAGGGTATCGTCGTACGCCAATTACCATTTTTGTCTTTTATTAGATAGGATATGCACAATTGAACAAGGCCTTTCATAGAGCTTATTATAAAGTGGTTCCAGTTATATGAATTTCAGATAGTGAGGGGGATATATTCTCAAGTAACTGGTTTATGAGATGCCCCTCTGAGGGCTTCCTCCACATTTAAGGCAATATTAGGTGCGGCACTACACTGTGTGCCTCCCAGGGCATCTGGAAGGAAACAGAGCAGCACTAAAGCAGAGTCGAATGTCATTAGTTTTCTATCCTTTGCTGTGCTCTCAGCAGTAGCTTCTTAGCATTCTTAGACAGTGCCTATGCGTATCAAATATTAGATCCTCATGCCAAATCCGTATAGAATCCTCCTCCCCAATCTAGTCTACCCAAATATGTTCCCCCAACAGAGTCTCAGAAGAGAACCTTCTCAGTGTCAGCAAGCTCTACTCAGATGCTATTCAAGTGTCACAGCTGAGCTCGAGGAGGTGTGAAACTGACTTGACTTCTTGCCACTAAGTGAAGAGTACTGTCCCATGGCAAAGCTGATCTGGTACAAAAGAACTATCACTTTAACTTCTAATACCTTGGAAGTCGTTCTACTTCTTTTCCTTTTATTTTCAGTGCTTTAAAATTTTTTTCCCAATCATGAACAGTAGAAAGATGCTTTTCCACGAGAGCTTCCATATCAACTTGCCCAATTATAATCCATTCCTAAGAATGAAAAATATCATTAAAGAAATAGCACTAATAAATTAACATTCTAAAGTTTATGGTCCAACTATTAATATACATTAGGGTCGAACCAATAAAAAGGGACAAGTGTAATTGTAAGTAAATTTCAACTTAAGTATATAAATACAATCATTACTATGCATCTAAAGAATGAACAGGGGAAACATCTATATATATAAAAGCCTAAGCGACCAAACTACCGAACGACCATTTAACCAGTCGCTATGATGTGCACTGACCACCAGGGGGTAGACGCTCAATGCAGGAGATGCCCCCTGGTGGTCAGTGTGATCCTACAGTAGGAATACCACTCAGCTAACTGACGAGCACCAGACTCCAGGCTCACAGCTGGTGAGCGCAGCTGCACAAGCCTCTCGTGGCTCCACGGCAGTGCGCTACTGAACAGCAGCAGCAGGCACAGCGGGACTGGAATGAGCAGGAGCAGCATGCCGCCCAGCCCAGGTGCTCGGGCTCCTCCCCAGCTCCCTGCCGGTTCGCATACTACTACATCCTTCGGGGGATGTCGGATTGCGAGAGGGCGCAGGCCAGGCTGAGGGACCCCACTGGTGCACGAATCTGTGCACCTGGCCTCTAATGACAATATAAAAATAGAGTGATCAGCCCTAACCGGTTTGGCTCAGTGGATAGAGTGTTGGCCTGCAGACTGAAAGGTCCCAGGTTCGATTCCAATCAAGGGCATGTACCTTGGTTGCGGGCACATCCCCAGTAGGAGGTGTGCAGGAGGCAGCTGATCGATGTTTCTCTCTCGTCAATATTTCTAACCCTCTATCCCTCTCCCTTCCTCTCTGTAAAAAATCAATAAAATATATTTAAAAAATAAAATAAAATAAAAAATTTCTTTAAAAAAAAACTGTTCATAAAATTTTGTTGAAGAAACCTAAAAAACCCTTACTTTATATTATCTTATCAAATTTGATATATACTAAGATAGACTCACTACTTTTAAGCCAAGAGCCACTCCAAGCTTCAAATCTGAAAATATTCATATTCAAGTTATTCTAGAAGTTTAAAATGCAGAAGCATTGCAGTGGCAGTTAAAAAACTGGTTGAATTCCTAGTCATAGTCTTAGAATCAATATCAATGAGCAATGAATGCAATTAGGGTTTATCTTTAGAGTTAGTGGTAATAATACACTTAAACAAAAGCAAAATGTTTAATCATATCATCTCAATTTCATTCACTTCAAAGGCTTCCCTCCATGGATTGCTCTTGTTCCAAAGAATGAAGAAAATGATATATTTCCCTAAAAGGAATTAAAACTGGCACAACATTCCAAGTTGACAGAACAATCTTTTAAAAAGCTACTTTCTCAATCTTCAAATAGTCAAAGAAATAAATTATCTGTCGCAAAAACCTACCCTGTATAAGAATCCTTAATCCCAGCTTTCTGGTTTGCAATATTTTTATTTTATATCACACAATGCAAATTATTGGTTTGTGTATGTAATACTAATTCAACCAACCAGGTGAAATATTATAACAGAAAGATGAAAAATTACATGTTCCATACCTTATGTTGGTGTAAAACAGCTGACAATCTCCTAAACAAATCTTCTGCTTTTCTGAAAATAGTCAGAAATCCACTTGCATTTCTATCAATCATAACAGAAAAAATAGATTCATCTCCTGCCTCACCCACTCCCTTAAACTGATTAGGAATGCCGATAAATCTCTTCATTTCTCTGTAATATTTAGCACGGATTTCTTCAAAAGGAGGCCTGAATTGTAACCGTCCTTGTCTGCAAGTAAATAAGTAACTTTAAGATGTAAGTTATTAGAAAATTTTAGAATGAAAAGTAAACTGGGTTTCAAAAAAATCTTACTTGTACAGTAAGTCTATATTAATTTCGGGAAGATTCTCATTAAGTGCTTCTAAGCCCATCTGATACTGATGCTCCAGAGCTTTGTACAGCTGATGATTCCAGTGCAGCTTCCACGCATGCATGTCACTTGCTTGGAATCCCTAATATGTTATATTTACATTTTTTATTTAAAAATTAAATAAATAGATAGTAGAATGAGGGTTAATGCTTTCATATCATATAGAGTAAAATTATAAGCAATCAAAAACTTATTTTTAAATATCTTAAAATAAGCAACTCCTTAATTACTACTTGTAGTATGAGAGGTTATATAAAGTAAAAAATCTCTAATTTTCATGTTTATAAATGGAATACAAAAATCAGTAAAATTTTTAAAATTAAGTTATAAGTATATTTTAGAATCAGACTTTATGTTTACAGTAAAAGGAACAACAGGTTTTTTTGTGAACTTTTTAGTCTTTTTGCAAAAATCCCCATCGAGTATAGCTCTTTCCTTCACTTCTCACCCCTTAAGTAAACCTTCCACATTTTAAAACATGTTAAGTTTAAATATTAAAATGCTCAGGATAGTTTATATAATCTTTTGCTTCCATATAACCATAAATATATCAATTCTAACACTTTAATGTTTGGGGGTTTTTTTTCCTTAAAGTTCTAAAAACTAAAAAATATATACAGCTCAGCTGGGCATGTTCAGTGGTTGAGCGTCGAACTATAAACCAAGAGGTCATGGTTCAATTCCTGTCAGGGCACATGTTCAGATTGCAGGCTCAATCCCCAGTAATGGGTGTGCAGGAGGCAGCTGATCAATGATTCTCATCATTGATGTTTCTATCTCTCTCCCTCTCCCTTCCTCTCTGAAATCAATAAAAATATTTTTAAATATATATATACATATATATATATATAAATGTATAAGCCACCTAATTCATATTCAACCAACAGCCCACATACTATATGTGGCAGGCACTGTGCTAACTGCTTTTCCTTACATCATTTCCTATATAAAAATGTGAACAGAACTGAAATTTTGCTCAAAAAAGGAAAAAGTTCTAATACAGAGTTATTTCAATCTTTAGGCTTCTGCCTAAACTTAACCTTGCGTTCTATAGATGTCACAATTACCTAAAAGAAAACTAATGAATGATAAATAGTTAAGCACCACGTCAGAAAAACTATAAACTCTGAGTTGAGAGATTTGTTATTCTGTAAGACAAATAGAAATTTCTTATATTTTTAAATGTAAATGCATTGTTATTTTATGGTCTTTATGTATAATTCAATCAAATTCTAATTTTATCAGTAATTCATTAGTAAAGGTTTATAAATAACCTTGATAAACTTTTCAGCAATTCATATATTAAATTCATATATTCTCTGAAATGGTCATATTTCAAAGTGTAGACATATTTCAAAGTAAAATATACTCTACCTGTGCTTCTACACTTGCTAAGCCAGTTCTCAATTCCTGTAACCCATCTTTCCAACGCTGTTGTTGCCGAAGCAGATCAATATTCATAAGAATTACCACCTGTTAAAAATTAGAACGATGTAATACCCTTTGTAATACTTTAAGCAATAAAAAAAAAAAATTAGAACGGTCTCAAAGTATCACCTGAAATGGTAACTTTTCAGTGGAAAAACTGGACAGACACGACTTTAAGTGATCCAGGTTAACTCAACCTAAAGTATGACATACCAATACCTGATCAATGCACTGAGAAAGGCGAAATAGAACTTCAGTGACATTCCAGCCCAAATGGCATAATGCTAACTTAATCATGAGAAAATACCATATAACCCAAATCTAGAGATATTCTACAAGATCAGTGACAAGTATTCATCAAAAGTTTCAAGGTCATGAAAAACAAGCAAAGACTAAGGAGGAGGAGACTCCAGAGACTCAACAACTAAATGCAAGAAGGGATCCTGGATTGGATCCTTGCAAAAGAAAACGGAATAGTGGAGAAACTGCAAAATTCAAAAGCAGCTTATTTCCTAGTTTTGTTAACTCTAACATAGTTATATAAGTTCTTAACAGGGGACACTAGACAAAGTGTAGTATGAATGAACTCTGTTCTAGTTTTACAACTTTAAGTCTCAAGTTATTCCCAAGTAAGAAGTTATTTTAAATTATATTCTAATTACTTTAAACAATACTATTCATAGCTCATTCCATTTTATAAAGTATACCTTTTCACAAAACGTAGTGTGCCATTTTCTCAGCTTCCTATTTTCAGTGGCAAGTTGGTCAGCAGCACTTTGGAGCTTTTGGATGTAGACTTCTAACTCACCGGGATTATCCCAAGTAATCTGTGACTTTCCCCCACTTCCAGCTTTTGAATTCTAAGGTACAACAAATGGCATTTAGTATTTAAATGCATTACTTTTTCCCCAAAAATTCCATATTCTACATCATAAGTCCAATAATTCCTAACACCGACCTGCAATAAAAAGAGCATAATATTCCCATTTTATAAATGATAAGGCAATCTGATCAACATTGAGTAGCCTCATTCCTTCCAGGTTCTCCCTCTTACAAGTAAAAAACCCTGTACCTAACATAACAAACAATCATAGGAAAAGTGAAAGGCTGAAATAAGAAATAGACAGTGAACAAATCTTGCAAATTAAGGAAAAGATACCTTTCCCTACTGTCTCCATATCTCCAGGAAAGGACACTGGAGACGCCTCCAACCTAGAGGGTCAGACAAATAAAGCTCCAGAAAACGCCTATTTCTTCTCATCAAAGGCCTAGGAAAACAGTAGCCTACCAGAAAACCCTTTTAGCAATACCCACCCTGCTCAAGCCAACACCAATAAAAAACACCTCTCTGATATTTCAGTGAGACCAAGTAGAGAGCTGATCTTCCATCCCCTGCTTAGCAAAAGCAGGCAGCACTCAAACTCGCCTGCCAAGGTAATGTCGATGGGCTGAACTATGCTACTTCTCATGAGTTTCCTAAGTCATATTAGATTATTGAAATGAAAATTTTATAACAACATCTGATGTTGTGCTCTGCATATGTAGAGGGAATACCTAAGACAAATATGTAAGAGGGGAGAGGATAGAGAGACATAATAGAAGGTTTCGATACCAATTGAAATAGTAAGGTATAGCAAGTTTCTAGAATACAGAAGAGCCTCAATAAATAGATGATGAGTAAATGAAATTAAAATATCCTATATAATAAAAGCCTAATATGCAAATTGTCCACTCAGGCAGTCGTTCGACCGGGAGTTCGACCACCCACTATAATATGCGCTGACCACCAGGGGGCGGCGCAGAACATGGCAGGTGTTGGCAACACAGCGCTGGCAGCGGGCGGCAGTGGAGGCACTGCTGGCCCTGATGGACCCTGATGAGAGCGGGACCGCAGCGGGATGGTGGAACAGGTGAGCAAGCAGTGCCTGGCCAAGGCAGGTGCAAGTGGGGGCCTGATAGACCCGCAGATCGTCTGCAGACAGTGACCAGCAGTGGCAGAGGGGGGCAGGGCCGCCACCCAGCTCCCAGGCGCTAAGGGAGCCGGGTAGGGGGCCCAGTCCCGATTGATCGCTCCACAGGCAGGACGGTGGAGCAGGTGAGGGGGTGACACCAGGTCAAGGTGGGATGCCAGATGGGGCTATAGGGCTGTGAGGCTGTGGCCACGAGCTGGGGCCGCAAGGCTGGGGGCACGAGCTGGGGCCCGATCTCCATGGGGGGGGTTCCCAAGGAACCCCACCCATGCACGAATTCATGCACTGGGCCTCTAGTTATATAATAAATTCAATAAAATACTCTGTGAATCAGTTCTAAAGCATTTATTGATAACTAGAAGCCCAGTGCACGAATTTGTGCACCAGTGGGGTCCCTCGGCCTGGTCTGCGGGATCAGGCCGAAACCAGCTCTCTGACATCCCCAGAGGGGTTCTGGGTTGCGAGAGGGCACAGGCCAGGCCGAGGGACCCCACCAGTGCACGATCGGGGCCAGGGAGGGACACGAGAGGTTGGCCAGCCGGGGAGGGACCGCAGGAGGGCTCCAGGGCATGTCCGGCCCATCTCCCTCAGTCCCGATTGGCTGGACCCCAGCAGCAAGCTAATGTACCAGTTGGAGTGTCTGCCCTCCGGTGGTCAGTGCATGTCATAGTGAGCGGTTGAGTGGCCTTAGCATATCATTAACATATTATGCTTTGATGGTTGAACAGCCGACCAGACGACCGGACACTTAACACATTAGGCTTTTATTATATAGGATTATTACATGGAACTTAACATTGTATTCCTTAAGAATATGAAAATAGAATCCTTCCGGTATACTACAAGATAGTGAGTGGTCAGAGAATTATTATTATTTTTGTTATTGTTAATCCTCACCTGAGGATATTTTTCTAATTGATTTTTTTTTTTTAAGGAAGTGGAACAGATGGGTAGAGACAGAGAGAGAAACCGGGGCCAGGGATTGAGCCTGCAACCGAGGTACATGCACTTGACCATAATTGAAACCACATCCCTTCAGCCCAAAAGCCAACACTCTAACTACTGAGCCAAACTGGGTATGGCATGGCCAAAGAATTACAAAGAACCTCAGTGTTCTCTCTCCTCCTATCTCAGTGTTTTATCCACCACTATGTCTCATTTAACATGTTACATATAAGTATGTAGTTCTCACAACCCAATTTCTTAATATGAGTTTTCTCTTCAAAAATATGAAGATATTTTTGTTGTTGTTGTTGTTAATCCTCATCCGGGGATACTTTTTCCATTGATTTTTGGAGAGAGTGGAAGGAAGGGAGAGATACAAAGAAAGAGAAATATCAATGTGAGAGAGACACGTCAATTGGTTGCCTTCCACACACACCCCAACCAGTGATGGGGTTCAAGCATGCAACCAAGGTATGCGCACATGACAGGAATCTAATTCACAACCCTCAGTCCATAGGCCGATGCTCTAACCACTGACCCAAACCAGCAAGGGCTCAAGGTATTATTTTGAATACATTTATTAGAAAAGAAAAAGCTCTAAAGGCTTACAATTGAAATAACCAATGGACACAGACACTAGGGCGGGGAGGGTATGTGTTGGGGGGTGGGAGTGGCCAGGGAGAGGTCAATGGGGGGGGAAAAGAGACATATGTAATACTTTAATCAATAAAGAATTAAAATATATATATATTCTATATATTAGGTGAAAAGATCAAAATAATAAAATACGATCCCAAGTCCAAAAAGTACACTTTTAAATATACATAGAAAGCAAAGTTTAAAAGGCTCTACACCAGACTGTTGAGAATAGCCATCTCTTGGTGGTAAGATTAGAAGACCGTTTTGTTTTGTTTTGTTTTTCTTTGTTTACCTAGATTTTTTAATTTTTTCCATTATAAACTTGTATTGAGCTTTGGCAACAGGAAAAATGGTTTTTATAATATCTGTAAATTTTTTATAGGTTTTATATCAGTTTGTGTATAGATTTCATGTAGATTTATATAACTTCTAGTTCATTTTAAGCCTGAGTACTAGTGTGCAGAAAAGAGTTAACGTAGCAAGTCTGATTATCATCCCTGAAAAAGCCTACGTAAGAGATCAGCCCTTAACAGGCCGCTGGGAACCTGGAGTTTGGGAGGGTTGCCACCACGCTAATTTTAGGAGTGGCTCGCGGTACCTAAACAATACGGTTTATGCTGAACGCTTGATTTTCTTCAGGGGACCGGAATTTTGGTACATACTGGGCTGAAGATTCCTACATGACCAGCCTCTAATTAAAACCTGGGCACTAAGTTGCTAATGATCTTCCCCAGTAAGACAACAGTGCACTGTGTTACAACTTGTTGCTGGGAGAATTAACCAGGCCCTGTGTGACTCCACTGGGAGGACTCTTAAAAGCTCCCACCTGGTTGCCCCAGGTCTTCACCCCACACACACTGCTTTTCACTGACTTTGCTTTGCAACCTCTCACTGTAATAAATTACTGCTGTGGGTCCTGTGAGTCCTCCTAACAAATCACAGAACCTGGGCGTGGTCTTCAGGACCATGACACAACTAGTTATCTACTTTCAAGTAATACTTTCAACAATAAAGATTTTAAATTAAAAAAAAAGAATAAAAGGGTAAAAAGAGACAAGAAAAAAAAAGAATAAAAGGGCATATTCTTCTTCTACATAATTTTTCAAATATATCATGTTTAAGAACACTAAAAATGTAGATTTCAAAAGGCTAACAATCACATAGTAACATCTACATTTAAAATTGTTGTGGGTGTTCCTAATTTCATATGTGTGGATATTTCAATAAGCACAAAGAGCAAATAAATCTTAAATTTGTGTCTTTGTTACTGGTTCATAAAAGCTCATTTATGATTAAAGATATTAACCATTTGTCATGCATTCCAAATTCAATACCATGTTTTTGTTACTGTTTTACTGTGGAGTTTTAATTTTTAGTTGTACAGAAGTTGTTTATTGAAATATAATCATGTTATTTTTTTAATTAAATAAATAAGTAAAACCAGTTGTTGATGGAAAAGCACTAGTCTGTATGTAAGGATCATGTCATACTTCAGTGAATAAGTAAATATAATAGCATACGAATTATATGTTATATATGTTAATTCTAAATCAACACAAAAATATGTGAAACATAACCATTTAAATCTACAGTTGGAAAAAAATGTTACTTGTTAAAAGTGAAGGAAATCATTGGAGAGCAAAATAAAGCCTTAGATCACCCTACTTGGTTTGACTTAGTGGATAGAGCGTTGGCCTGAAGACTGAAGTGGCCGGGTTCAATTATGGTCAAGGGCATGTACCTCAATGCAGGTTCCATCCTGACTGGGGCACGTGCAGGAGGCAACGAATTGATGTGTCTCTCTCACATTGATGTTTCTCTTCCTCTGTCTCTTCCTCTCCCTTCAACTTTCTCTAAAAATCAATGGAAAAATATCCTCAGGTGAGGATTATAAAAATAAAAAGCCTTAGATCAATGGCTATATTGAGCTGAAGGATATACTAAAAAATCTAAGAAATAAGAAATACTTCACATGTAAAAACTAATTATAAAAACATAAAAAGTCCATTTACCTTAATTATCTGTTCAAATGCTAAGGCAGATTGTAACATCATTGGTCTCTGACTCTGAATCATCTGCTGATCGATAGAATTGTAAAAATGTGCCACCTACAAAGTAAAAGTCCAATTAGCAAAAGTCAGTAATAAATAGTGTACTTAATTTTTAATTTTTCTTCATTTTTCGTTGTCTGAATGGAAATAATAATTCTTCTCAATTCTAGGATTTAAAAATAGACTCTTTTCATCTCCATTATTGCATTTATGCATGTATTATTATACTCAACAAGCAAATATGTGTTGACCTCCTATAATTTGCCAAGGCATGTCCTGGGGCTAATTAAACAAAGATTATAAAACCTAGTTCCTGGACTCAAAAAGTACACAGTCTCACAGAGAACACAGAGGAAACCAGAAAAGCATGGTAAGTGCTAAAAAAACAAAAAAAAACAAAACCTGAACTCTTAATCCTTGCAACTCTCCAAACCTGCTCATTCCTTTTCTAGTATATAACACAATGACTTATACATTTCTTAGACCAAAAGACATATATATCTGCATTTTCCTTACTCTTCTCTCACATTCCACATTAGTGAAGTCTATTGACTATATACTGTGATAATTTATATTGAATCCAGCTTCTTCACCCCTCCATCAATCCCACCCCACTCCAAGCACCCTCATCTCCTTCACCCCCCCATCAATCCCACCCCGCTCCAAGCACCCTCATCTCCTTCACCCCTCCATCAATCCCACACCGCTCCAAGCACCCTCATCTCCTTCACCCCCCCATCAATCCCACCCACTCCAAGCACCCTCATCTCCTTCACCCCCCCATCAATCCCACCCCACTCCAAGCACCTCATCTCCTTCACCCCCCCATCAATCCCACCCACTCCAAGAACCTCATCTCCTTCACCCCACCATCAATCCCACCCCGCTCCAAGCACCTCATCTCCTTCACCCCCCCATCAATCCCACCCACTCCAAGCACCCTCATCTCCTTCACCCCCCCATCAATCCCACCCCGCTCCAAGCACCCTCATCTCCTTCACCCCCCCATCAATCCCACCGCACTCCAAGCACCTCATCTCCTTCACCCACCCATCAATCCCACCCCGCTCCAAGCACCTCATCTCCTTCACCCCACCATCAATCCCACCCCGCTCCAAGCACCTCATCTCCTTCACCCACCCATCAATCCCACCCACTCCAAGCACCTCATCTCCTTCACCCCCCCATCAATCCCACCCCACTCCAAGCACCTCATCTCCTTCACCCCACCATCAATCCCACCCACTCCAAGAACCTCATCTCCTTCACCCCCCCATCAATCCCACCGCACTCCAAGCACCTCATCTCCTTCACCCACCCATCAATCCCACCCCGCTCCAAGCACCTCATCTCCTTCACCCCCCCATCAATCCCACCCACTCCAAGCACCTCATCTCCTTCACCCCCCCCCATCAATCCCACCCCGCTCCAAGCACCTCATCTCCTTCACCCCCCCCCCCATCAATCCCACCCCGCTCCAAGCACCTCATCTCCTGGCAAGGCCAGTGAAGCAGTCCCCTAACTGGTCTGTTTCCCAGTAGTGCCTCCTACTGTCTATGCCAAGTCTCCGAATCAACCAGAGCGGTCCTTTCTTAAACATAAATCACACCCCTTTTGCAAACTCAAAACCTTCCAATGACTTCCCAATACATCCGAGAAAAAGTCCCAAAGCTGGAAAACTGGAAGCAACAGAACATATGCTATTACAACAACCTGGAAATTCTATCATCTATCCAACATCCTACTGCTCTACTCTAGCTAACTGTCTACTCATAAGTAAAGGTATAATAAATAGATTTTCCCAGTTGTTCTTCCAGGGGTAAATACAAATACTATATAATCATTCATTCATCTTTTGAGCTCCTATTGTGTTAAGCTAAATACTTAGGATACAAAAGTGAGCAAGACTCTCTGCTTTTGAATATGTAGTCCCTCTCTGAAATGGTCACCCACCTCAACCCCTTGTGCTCTTAATAAAACATATACTATATACTCTTCCAGACTCACATCAAACACCATTCATTCCTCTGTAAAAATTTATCTGATACTATCTCTACCTCTACCCAGGAAAATAATTGAAAACTACTACCTCTCTGCTCTCACTGGACTTTGTGAACATCTATAATATAGTACTCATAATATAGTAAATACTGTATTGATATGTTCACATATCTGCCATCACTCTATGAACTGTACTGCAATACATATGGGCTTTGAAGTCAGAGAGACTTGGTATCAAACCCCAGCTTCATAACTTGTTAGCTATGTGGCACTGGAAAACCTGTTACAAACCTGATCCCAACTAGACCAGTCAGGAGATTAATATAAATAAGGCATCTACCAGAAGGTTAGTATTTAATGACAACTCAATGTTTAGCTTGCTCTCTCCCACTAGACAAGTGGTTCTCAACCATATTTGATTTGCACCTAAGGCTACATTTGCCAATGTCTGGAGATATCTTTTATTGTTTGGACTATGCTCATGCTACTGGCCAAAGATGCTGCTAAAAACATCTTACAATGCACAAGATATCAGCAGTTGAGAAACCCTGCAGTAGTTTATGACAGTAATGCGTTCATTCTTTTATCCTCACTGCAGTGTGACTTGGGGTACAGGTGCTCAATTAATCTTTGTTGAAGAAAAGAATAAGTGAGAGACCAAACACACAAGATACTGTCCCTGGCTTCTAAATCCTAATAATCAAGTGAGAGAGAAATTTTTTAAAAAAACAAAAAGTGATTTGCACACTGCACAAAGAATAAGGAACAATCAACTAAAAGAAGACACAACAAAGAGAGTGAGTTTTTAGTTGAGGATTAAGGGAAGACTTTGAGTTTTCTAATCAGAAAGTATAGATATCAGTGCATGGAGCCACGTTCAAGTTTCATATAATCATGAACTAGTGCAATATGAGGGGAAAGTATAGTAGTGAAGGTCACAACCAAGAAGGTTAGTACATAATTAAGAAGGGCTTTGTATACTGTGCCAAGGACATAGTCAATAAGGTGATAATAGTTGGTTTTAAACTGGTACATGATATGACGGTAATGAGCTGAACAGGTAGACTGAGGAAATAACCAAGAACAGAGACCAGTCCATCAGCCTGGTAATTCTCTAAGAACCTGCCCCTTGAAAGCAGGCAGAGGACCCCCTTTAATTAGAAGGTCCTTTAAGACCCATGCAAGTAACATGATAGAAAGATGAACAACAGAGAATATAATATCCTATTTTTCTGAAAGCTTATAAAATGAAAAGCAACAATACCTTAAATTATTAAATGCCTATAGCATTTATAAAGCAAATTGTGTAGCAAATCAATTTCACAAGAGCTAATGGTGTCATTCTACTAGCCTAAAAAAATAAAAAGTAGAAAACAAATATCCAAATATAATGAACTCAGAATAGCCATGTTTTCAAATACATAATTTCATACTTGTTTAAGAATAATTGCTTGCTTGCAGAATTTCTGTGCAATGTTTGCAACTTGCTGTATTTTGGCAGGAATAACAAAGCCAAGTGCAGAAAGCTGACGAACTTCTCTCAGAAGAATCACCAACCGATCTGAATAATGCACTTTTAATGATCCATCATTAGAATCCAATTCCATAATTCTACTGTTAGCCTCAATACTACAAAACAAAATGAATGACTTTTTAAGTTTCATGTTCTCACTCTTTTGACTGATATATATAAAGTTAATTCAAGGTAAAAAAAAAATTTAATTATAGTTTCAACTTTTCTTTTTTCACACAGTATCTCACAATTCAGATCTTGATAATAAACTGTAATAACTAAAATATAACAATATTTCAACCAACCACTTTTGAATTCAGAAAAATCAATCTCTCAATTTACAACTAAGATTCAAAACTGACATATATACCATAAAGAAAAAAGGTTTTGATTCATTTTCTAAAAGTTTTTTTTTTTACTCCTCTTACTTGGTTCTTTAATACTTTTTATTATTATTATTACAGAGAGAGAGAGGGAGAGAGAAATAGAAACATCAATGATGAGAGAAAATCATTGATTGACTGCCTCCTGCATGCCCAACACTGGGGATCGAGCCAACAACCCAGGCATGTGCCGTGACAGGGAACTGAACCATGACATCCTGGTTCATAGGTCGACACTCAACCACTGAGCCATGCCAGCCAGGCAGTTCTTTAATACTTTTATTAAAGGATCAAATGGGAGTAGAAATAATGCAATGTTTCACTTCTCTACTCATGGTTTTACTATCTAAGGACTGTCCTTTCTTTGTTTCTTGTAAAGGATATAATTGCAAATTTTACACTGGGACACTCAAATCAGCAACAATTGTAAAAAGTAAGCAGAGCTAAATTAAGCATAAAGTATTATATTTTCATGACCTTTCTTTCAGGATCAAGTTTATATAATGCTCATTTTAAGTCACTTCCACAATTAAGAGATCTTTCAGGATTAAGAAAGGAAGCTACTAAAAAGCAAAGAACAAATCTAGTCAGCCTATTTAATAACACATAAAACAGGGCACACTTTAAAATGAATTGAAATTATTTAGCAAAAACTTTTCTATGTGAACATAGAGCCTGTAAGAAAATTATTATGGTGGTCCTTTTTGCTTTTATTATCATCTAATCTTCAAAATTAGGTTCCACATACCAGGATATCCTAAAATATGTCCCAAAACACACTGACTCTCTGGGATAATAATGAGTTTTACCAAAAAAAAAAGTGGAAGTCAGGGTATTTCATTGTCAAATGGGAAACAAATACTGGGTTGAACAAAGTTACACAGGCTCTTCCCAGCAGGTGTCGGTCCTTTGGTATAGGATGGATCTCCACCGGAGCCATAGTGAAAAAAGTGTGCATATATTCCAAAATTAGCTAACTGAAGAAATCTTCCTTCGTTTTTTGGCCTGGAACATCTCTCCTATTTTAGGTTCAGGATAGAAAGGAGAAAAGTTAAATGACATGAAGTTATAATCATTTTGCCCTAGCTCCTTTTAGTTCTTCTATTCTTCCTCCAACACCAAAATCCAAGATAAAAGGGAAAAAATTATTTATTCAGTTTAAGAAGCTATCACTTATGGCCTAGTTGTCCTTCTTAGCAATACAGGGAAAATAAATGGAGTTTCATATTATAAAGTTACTTTTAGAAAGTAACAAGTTTCTAAAAATTAAAATATGACAAGTTTCTAAAAATACAATTATATTCTTGGAAAGTATACCAGTACAAAGAAACAATGGTTTTTCTAGACCATCCTTTTTTTTTTCATTTTTAAATGTATTTTTTACTATTGATAGTATTATAGATATCTCTTATTTTCCCCCACTTCCCCCCCTCCTCCCAGCACCCACCCACCTCCCCAGTTCCTCATTACCTATTGCCCATATCCATGAGCTATGCATATAACTATGTAAGTTCTTTGGTTTATGTTTTCTCATCCCCCGAACCCCACATCAAAGTATGTCAGTCTGTTCCATGCCTCCATGTTTCGGATCTCATATTGTTGGTCAATTCATTTTGTTCCACAGATAAGTGAGATCATGTGATATTTGTCTGTCTCAGTTTGGCTTATTCCACTTAGTATAATATTCTTCAAATGCATCCATGCTGTCCCAAAGGGAAAGAGATCCCCCTTTTTTACAGCTACATAGTATTCCATAGTGTAAATGTCCCACAACTTTTTTATCCATTCATCTATTGATGGGCACTTTGGTTGTTTCCAAATTGTGGTTATCTATCTATAATAATAAAAGCATAATATGCTAATTAGACCAGACAGCCAAACAACCTTCCAGACATCCTTCCGGAAGACCTTCCAGACGACCATCTCATGGCCACCCTGCAGAGGGAGGCCCAGGCCACCAACTGGCATGCTGCAGCGGCTGGGCAGGGCCTCCCTCTGTGGGGGCGATCCATCGCAGAGTCCCAGTCTGGTGGTCAAGGCCTACCTCTTTGGGGTGATCAATCTCAGGACTCCCAGACTGTGAGAGGGCACAGGCAGGGCTGAGGTAACCCCCTCCAGTGCACAAATCTTGTGCACCAGGCCTCTAGTTATAAATAAAGTGGATATGAACACAGGGGTGCATATGTTCTTTCCCATTGGTATTTTGGGGTTTTTAGGATTTTTTCCAGAAGTGGGATGACTGGGTCAAACAGAAGTTCCATTTTTAATTTTTTGAGGAAACTCCATACTGTTTTCCATAGTGGCTTGCACAAATCTGCATTCCCACCAGCAATGAACTACAGTGGGGCCTTGATTTATGAGTTTAATTTGTTCTGTGATGGAGCTCGTAACTCAAATTACTCGTATGTCAAATCAAAAGTGAACGAGTGAGACACGTGATGCTGGGCTGATGTTGTGGCGTTCACTGCGACGTTCGCTGCGCCAACTAGCGGTGGGGTATCTGAAGCTGGCTCATAACCCGAATTTTAGCTCGCAACTCAAAGCAAAAAATCGGCCGAGAGACAGCTCATATCTCGAAAAACTAGTTAGTCGGGATACTCGTAAGTCAAGGCCCCACTGTAGTTAGTGTTCCCTTTTCTCCACATTCTTGCCAGCACTTGTTTGTTGATTTTTTTTATGACAGCCATTCTGACAGGTGTGAGGTGATATCTCATTGTGGTTTTAATTTGCATTTCTATGATGATTAGTGACTTTGAGCAGTTTTTCATGTGTCTCCTGGCTATATGTATGTCCTCTTTGGAAAAATGTCTATTCAGGTCTTCTGTCCATTTTTTAATTGGATTGTCTTCTTTTTGTTGAGTTGTATGAGTACTTTATATATTTTGGACATTAACCTCTTATCAGATATATCATTGGTAAACATGCAGTGGAATTCCTTTTCAATTTGATGGTGGTTTCTTTTACTGGGAAGCTTTTTATTTTGATGTAGTCCTGTTTGTTTATTTTCTACTGTTTACTTTGCCCTAGGACAGTGATGGTGAACCTTTTGAGCTCGGCGTGTCAGCATTTTGAAAAACCCTAACTTAACTCTGGTGCCGTGTCACATATAGAAATTTTTTGATATTTGCAACCACAGTAAAACAAAGGTTTATATTTCTGATATTTATTTTATATATTTAAATGCCATTTAACAAAGAAAAATCAACCAAAAAAGGAGTTCACGTGTCACCTCTGACACTCGTGTCAGAGGTTCGCCATCACTGCCCTAGGAGATGTATCCATAAACATACTACTATGTAAAGATGTCTGATATTTTACTGCCTATGTTTTCTTTTATTATTTCTACTAGGGGCCCGGTGCACGAAATTCGTGCACTGGGTGTGTGTGTGGGGGGGAGTGCCCCACAGCCTAGCCTGCCCCCTCTCACATACTGGGAAGCCCTCAGGCGTTGACCCCCATCACCCTCCAATCGCAGGATCGGCCCCTTGCCCAGGCCTGACGCCTCTGGCCTAGGCGTCCGGCCCGGGCAGCGAGGACCTGCAGTGGCAGCGGGGGGGGCGGGGGGGGGGGTGCCGCGATCGCGTGGGCTCCGCCCCTGCCACTGCAGGAAGCCTCTGGCCTAGGCGTCCGGCCCGGGCAGCGGGGACCCACAGCTGCAGCGGCCCCGCGATCGTGGGCTTCGCTTTAGGCCCAGGCAAGGGACCCCTAGCTCTTGGGACTGCCAGCTTCGACTGTGCCCAGCTCCCATTGCTGGCTCCACCCCTACTTCCTGCTATCACTGGCCAGGTCGGAAAAGGCACCTGATTCTCCGATCATGGCTGGGGGGCAGGGCAAAGGCGGCCCCAGGGCCGCCTTTGCCCTGCCCCCCAGCTCTTAGCTCCCCCCTGGGTTTCCGATCACTGTCAGTGGCAGGGGGCTTCTTCCTGCTTTCCCTTTCGCCTCCCTGCATTGTGCCTACATATGCAAATTAACCGCCATCTTGATGGCAGTTAACTGCCAATCTTAGTTGGCAGTTAATTTGCATATAGCCCTGATTAGCCAATGAAAAGGGTATCGTCGTACACCAATTACCATTTTTCTCTTTTATTAGTATAGATGGTTTCATGACTTCCATTTAAGTCTTTTATCCACCTTGAGTTTATTCTTGTGTATAGTGTAAGTTGGTGGTCTAGTTTTGTCTATTTGCATGTGTCTGTCAGGTTTTCCCATCACCATTTGTTGAAGACATTCTCTTTACTCCATTGTATGTTCTTGTCTCCTTTGTCAAATATTAATTGACTGTAATGATATAAGTCAACTTCTGGGATCTCTGTTCTGATCCACTGGTCTATATGCCTGTTCTTATGTCAGTACCAGGCTGTTTTGGTTATAATGGCTTTGTAGTATAGCTTGGTATCTGGTATTGTGATATCTCCTACTTCATTCTTCTTTCTCAAGATTACTGCAGCTATTCAGGTCTTTGATGGTTCCAAATAAATTTCTAGAGTATTTGTTCTAACTCTGTGAAGTATGCCATTGGAATTCTAATAGGGATTATGAATACTGTACCAGCCTTGCATCCCTGGAATAAATGCCACTTGATTATGATGTATGATCTTTTTAGCATATTACTGGATCCAATTTGGTGAGGATTTTAGCATCTGTGTTCATCAGGGATATTGGCCTGTAACTTTCTTTCTTTTTTGTGTCTTTATTTGGTTTTAGAATTAGGATAATGCTGGCTTCATAAAAAGAGCTTGGAAGTGTTCCTTCCTCTTGGATTTTTTGGAATAGTTTGAGGAGGATATGTATTAGTTCTTATTTGAATGTTTGGTAAAATTCACCCATAAATCCATCCAGTCCAGGGCTTTTGTTTGCTAGAAGTGTTTAAATTACTGCTTCAATTTCATCAGTTGTTACTTGCCTACTCAGGTTTTCTGATTCTACCTGATTGAGTTTTGGAAGATTGTATGTTTCAAGGAATTTGTCCATTTTACCCAGGTTTGCCAGTTTGTTGGCATATAGTTGTTCATAATATTTGCTTACAATCCTTAGTATTTCTGTGGTGTCTACTGTTATATCACCTCTTTCATCTCTGACTTGAGTCCTGTCTGTTTTTTGTAGAGTCTGGCTAGGGGTTTGGCTCTTGGATTTATTGACCTTTTGTGCTTTTTTTTTTTTCTTTAGTCTCTGTCATTTATTTCCACTCTGATCTTTATTATTTCCTTCCTTCTACTTCCTCTGGATTTTCTTGTTCTCTTTCTAATTCCTTTAGTTTTTGGGTAAGATAGTTTATTAGTCCTTTTTCTTATTTCTTGAGGTAGGCCTATAGAGCTATGCACTTTCTTGTTTCTTGAGGTAGGCCTATAGAGCTATGCACTTCCCTCTCACAACTGCTTTCACCGTGTCCCATAGGTTTTGGTTGGTTATGTGTTCATTTTCATTTGTTTCCAGGAACTATTTTTTTTTTTAATATATTTTATTGATTTTTTACAGAGAGGAAGGGAGAGAGATAGAGAGTTAGAAACATCGATGAGAGAGAAACATCGATCAGCTGCCTCCTGCACATCCCCCACTGGGGAAGTGCGCGCAACCCAGGTACATGCCCTTGACCGGAATCGAACCTGGGACCTTTCAGTCCGCAGGCAGACGCTCTATCCACCGAGCCAAACCGGTTTCGGCTCCAGGAACTATTTAATTTCTTACTTGATCTCATTGATAACCATATTCATTGTTTAATAACATGCTACTAGCTTCCATGTATTTGAGTGTTTTTGAGTATTTTATTGTACTTCATTTCTAACTTCATGCCATTGTGATCTGAGAAGATGCTTGGTATTATATCAATCTTCTTGAATTTGTATAGACTTGTTTTGTGCCCTAGCATGTAGCCTATCTTTGAGAATGTTCCATGTGCACTTGAATATACACGGTTGCTTTGGGGTGAAATGTTCCATAAATATCAGTTACATCCATCTGATTTAGTGTGTCACCTACGGCCTCTGTTTCCTTGTTAATTTTTTGTCTGAAAGATCGATCCCATAATCTCAGTAGGGTGTTAAAGTCCCACACTACAACTGTATTGTTGTCAATCTCTCCCTTAAGGTCTATCAAGAGTTTTTTAATGTTCTTGGGTGCTCTTATATTGGGTGCATATATGTTTACAAGGGTTATATTTTCTTTTTGAATCAATCCCTTTACTATTATGAAGTGGCCTTCTTTGTCTCTTGTTATGGCCTTCATTTTGAAATCTTTTTTTGTCTAATATGAGTATTGCTACTCGATGTGTTTTTTTTTTCCTTTCCATTTGCATGGAATATATTTTTCCATTCCTTCACTCTCAGTCTTGTGTATCTTTTTTTTTGAGATGCATCTCTTGTAGACACCATATATATGGGTCATGTTTCTTATCCAGTCACCCTATGTCTTTTGACTGGATCATTTAGTCCATTTACATTTAAAATATTATAGATAGGTATTTGTTTATTGCCATTTTTATTTTCTTTATGCCTATGATCCTCTCTCTCCTTTTCTTCTTCTTAAAACAGTCCCTTTGACATTTCTTGCATTGCTAGTTTAGTGGTATTGTACTCCTTTAACCTCTTTTTTGTCTGAAAAGCTTTTTATTTCACCTTCAATTTTAAATGACAGCCTCGATACAGTAGTCTTGGATTCAGGACCTTGCTTTTCATTACTTCTAGTACTTCATGCTACTCCCTTCTGGCCTGGCCTGAAGTGTTTCTCTAGGGAAGTTAGTTGACATTTTAATGGGAACCCTTTTGTATGAATTTTTTTTCTCTCTCTTGAGGCCTTTAAGATTCTTTCTTTATCTTTAACATTTGCTATTTTAATTGTGATATGTCTAGATGTGGGTCTCTTTGGGTTCATCTTGATTGGAATGCTTTGTGCCTCCTGAACTTGTATGGCATTTTCCTTCACCAGGTTGGGTAAGTTTTCTGTCATTATTTCTTTAAACAGGTTCTCTGTTCCTTTCTCATCCTCTGCCTTTTCTAGTACTCCTATAATGTGAATGTTGTTATGTTTCATGTTGTTCTAGAGCTCCCTTAAGCTATCTTCCTGCTTTTTAATCCTTTTTTCTATTTGCTGCTCTAATTGTGTATTTATTTCTACCTTGTTGCCGGGGTCCAACCCCAGCAGGTCCAGGGGTCCCCAAAGGTGTGGACGGAGTCGGCGAAGAAGGAATGACACAGAGGCAGAATTCAGTTGATCAGCATGGTTGGGTTCTCTTGCCTGGTTCTATTGCCAGGTTCTGTAGGTTCTCCAGCCAGGTTCAGTCACCAGGTTCTAGTCAGGTTCTCTTGCCAATTTCTGTAGTCAGGTTCAGTCCAGGATCTTTTGCCATGTTCTCTCCAGCGAAGTTCTTCTGTCTGTAGGTTCTGTGTAGGTTCTGTCTTCTTGGTTCTCTTCTAAGTTCTGTCTCTTTCTGTCTTGTTACATCTGTATTTATACCAGTTGATTCAATCCCATCAATCTCTATTCCAAAGGTTAGGGCGTTTCTTAACTCCATTCCAGGGAGTAAAGATTATGTAGCTTAAGCATGATTGTTCGTAGTTAAAGTGATTAATTACCCACCTGGCACTTAGTGAAGGGGTTTTATTCCCTCCCTAACTTCAGGGGAAAATCCCTACCTGGGGAAACAACCTTTCTCAGAGGTGACCTTGGTTAAAACACATAGTGCCAAGAAGGTGAGCAAACATATTAAGAAAAGTATGCCATATATGCCAGGTCCCTTGAAACAGCAAGCATGGACCGGCTCCCGGCACCTTGTCTTCCAAGTCACTAATTTGGTCCTCTGCTTCATCCAACCTACTTTTAATCCCTTCCAGTGTGTTCATGTCAGACATAACATTCTTCATTTTTGTCTGGTTATTGTTAATTACCTCTATATCCTTTCCATGCTGTTATAATTTGCACTAAATTCCTTTAGCACCTTTATAACCATTATTTTGAATTCTAACTAATAGGTTGCTTACCTCCATCTTACTTAATTCTTTTTCTGCACATTATTTCTCTCATTTGGAGGTTGTTTCTATGTCTCCCCTTATTGGCTATCTCTTTATATTTGCTTCTATGTTTCAGATAGAACTGCTACGCCTCCCAGTCATTGTGGGATGGCCTTATGTAGAAGGTGTCTTTAAGTGTCCAGTGTGTAGACTCTGTTCACCTGAGCTGGATGCTCTAGGAATGCCCCTTGTGTGCACTGTTGGGTTCTCCTGTTGTAATTGAGGCCTGACTGTTGATGTCTCATTATGGAAGGGATCTCCCCTCTCACTTGCTGCCAGTGAGGTTCAACCCCAATGTCTTTGTGCCACCTGTCCAGTGGTCAAGGACTCCTCAGCCCAGAGGCTGGGTTTGCCTTGAGTCTCACACCTTGATTGACCCTATTCTGGGTTGTACTTCCTTTCCCCCACAGAGCTGGTCCCACAAGTGTCAGCTGCAAGCACTTGGGGCTCTGCTGGCTTTTGCCTTGCTGAGCAGTCTGGGATGGTATCTGTGGGGTAACCCAAACTGCTGTTTCTAATTAGAACAGGCAAAGACTCAAAGCCTCCAGAGAACCACCTCTGCCTGCAGTCTGATTGGATTCAGTCTGAGTATCCTCAAGCAATGGTCCACAGGTGGGGTAAGAGGTTTTCCAACAGGGTGGGACAATTGCTTCTGCCAGGAGGCTAATTCCTATTCTCGGTCTCTTTATAGGCCTCAAAAACTCCACAGGGTGGGGCAGAGGATTATCCATAGTGTGGGTCAACTGTCTTTCCCCCAGGCAAAAACATAAGGACGGTATAGGTTTACCTGAGAAAGATGACCTCTGCAGCGTGAGGGAATGACTCAGCACAGGAAACCTGGGCGTCGGCCTTCCAAGCCCTATCCCCAGATCCCCCAACCCTGGCTTATATTTATACAGCTCCAGTCCACTCTGCCCACCCTTTGCCAAAACACAAGGTGAGTGGCTGCAGACAGAATTTTGTGTGTTGGCTTTTTAAGAGGGTGCCTGCATTTCCATCTCTCTATCCCTGGCAGAAAGCAACCCAGCTGTTTTTCACAGCCAGATGTTACGTGGACACCTTTCTCAGTTCTGGTCCTCTATGCTGGGAGGGCCCAGCTTGAGGATTAAACCCCAGAGTTCTCAGTGGCAAACCCCAACAGCTGAGATAACTCTCCGTACTTCAACTGCTGTCTGCGGGAGCCCATCCAGCCCTTCTGTACCTCTGCCCTTCCTACCAGGCTCTATGAGGTCTCTGCTTTCTGTCTATGGTTACCAGGGTTCTCTCCAGGTAGGCCTCAGTTCATTTTTCAGGATGGCTCTTCGGTATTTTTGCTGTATTTCCAGTTTGGTCCTGGGAGCATGTCTGTGAGCTTCCACTTACTCTGCCACCATTTTTAATCCCTTTAGGCCATCCATTTTAAACTCCCATTAGAAAAATTAGGTTGACCAATTAAATTACATTCAAAACATATATAAATACCGTTAAAACAAACAATTTTAGAAGAAGGAAAGCCTAATTCCAAAAATGGAATCTGCACTTCTGGGGAATGAACCTGAGAAACAAGGAGGAGGCAGTCAACTAACTACATCATAAAATTGCCAGCCCTAATGACTGAGAGGTTGATAAACAAAACCTAACCAAAAAACGTAAAGGAGTAGCAGGAAGTGAGAAGGAAAATGAGAGTAGAGATGATTAATTCCATCTTGCCACTGGACTAATAACATAAGAAAAAAAGATTCTTGTGCAGATTTCACTGTTTAGTATATTTAAACTTACCACAAACCCGATCTAGAATCAGACAAACCAGACTGAATATCCCTGGACCAATCATCAAATTGTTCTTGTTCATACAGTTTAAACTGCTCTAAGAGATCTTCAGCACTTCGATGGAAAGATCGATATCCTGATGAGTCAGACAAAACAGCCTCTGCTATCTTGATGGTATCATCCACCTTAATAAGCCAAATTACAAGAATATTTATTATTTAAAATCTAACAAAATTAGCATAAAATAAGCCCCATTCTCTGATCTTAGAAATTATTTTCCCATTCATCTATAAGGAGTATAATAGAAGATTTTCCAGTGAATATAAAAATATCAACCCCTAGTTTGCTTCTAAATTATACAACCTCAGGACAGCAAAACACAGAGGAAAATGCATACAAGGCATAATCTGAAGGTTAAAATAAGGGAAATTCAGGTGAAACTCCAAGAATTTTGCAATACTCCTAAATATATTAAACATCAGTTTGGACCCTTTGCTAAATGCTCTGGTTAATATCTCAAACAATGATTAGTGCAATTTGAATGGCAATTTAAAGGAGAGACATTCCTTTCCTTCATAACTGTACAAAGGACAATGTAGCACCTCAGAAAGCTGACAGAAAATTAAACAGCATCAAAGTAAAACATCAAAAATACAAGCTTGAATAAGTAAAAATCTTGAACATGTTAGCCTTAATAGTTCCCTTATAGCTGTGCTCTTCTCTTGAATATTTTTACAAAGACACTTACCTGGAAAACTGCAATTGGAATGACAAATGGTTTGATAATTATCTCTATACAAGGAATGAGAAGAACCATTACAAACTCCTCAGCACACTTTTTTCAGAATTCTACTTTTCACATAAAAATTTAATGGATATACAAAGAAAAATAGAAAATGTCTTTTAATGTTTTCACTACAATTCTAGAGTGGTTTCTATATTAATTTAGCAGATTTTACAATTATTGTTCTTCAACTTTTATTAAAATAAATACCTTCATGCCCTGACTGGTTTGGCTCAGTGGACAGAGCGTCGGCCTGCGGACTGAAGGGTCCCAGGTTCGATTCCAGTCAAGGGCATGTACCTTCGTTGCAGGCACATCCCCAGTAGGGAGTGTGCAGGAGGCAGCTGATCGATGTTTCTCTCTCATCAATGTTTCTAACTCTCTATCCCTCTCCCTTCCTCTCTGTAAAAAATCAATAAAATATATTTTAAAAAATAAATAAAAATAAATTTAAAAAAAATACCTTCAGTTCCAACTGGCGAACCCAAACTATATTATTGACAACCTCTGAAAGGTTTTTGCCAGAAAGTGGTCCAGATGCATCACCAGGAATTCCTCGGCTCCGGTTCTCAAAATCTAATCGAAAATCTATAAAATTTAAATCAAATAAATGATTACACACATTTAGCAAAGATTTCCTAAAGGCTTTTGGTGTTCCAAGAACTATGTCAAATACTGTAGACAGAAAAGTAATAAGAGTTGGTCCCTTAATGTAGTCTTAATCCTAAATGGTATACAACATAGAAAAAAGTGAGCTATAAAAATATTTTCTCTAGCAAACACTATATTTTCTGATAAACTTTTACCTTTAACTGAGTCCACAAGCCTTGCCAGTAAAGTTTCTCGTTCTAACATCAATTCTTTGCTTATAATTGGACGCTTCACCAACTCTTTGTATTTCAGAAATGCTTGAAGAAGCTAATATAAAATAAAATAAGTATATGTTTATCCCAAGTGCATTAACTTGGTATATACATATATATCCTAAAATAGTTTAAAGAAAGTATTAAGTTTTAAATGTTTCAGTATTTTACCTGTTGTGGACTATCTTGAATTTCTGAAATATAATTTTTCAATTTTCCTGCTATTTTTCGTTCCACAGGTATAATAATTTTTTCATATTGAGACACTGCAGCTTTCCACAAAGGCTAAACAAATTGGCAATATTGTTAGACTTTAATATCTAAAAAAATCGGCCTTTAAAAAGAACAACACAAACAGGAAATTATATTTAGAAACATATATATTCGACCTCAGTATATGGATTATATTGCACTGGATTCAGGCCAGTAAAAGGTTCAAATACTCGAGCCAGGATTTTCTCTTCACTAGCAGGTAAAAAATAGAGAAGCTTCTCATGAATTGTTCTAACATCCAAGACCTAAAACAAATATTAAAAAAAACAAATTTATTTAAATAAGTAAATCTGTACAAATAGGTCTAAAACTTAAAGATACTGAGCAAGAATTTCTTTACCTAGGTCCTCTGAAATGAAAACTGAAACTATAATTTTGAGAATTACTCCGCATCAATATTCAAAGTGATGCACAAAGACATACTGTATCAACACATCAATCAGTGTGCTCAAATCTAGTGAAAAATATAACATCTAAATATTTAAAAATGTGCTTAAAGCTCATTTATATTATAGCTCCTCTCCTCATCATAGTACTTCTGACAGTCATAATTCTGCATTAAATTGCAATTCTGATAATGAAACAATATTAACAATTCTATTATGTACCATTTACAAACTACAGGAAAACAAATTATTATATTTTATATCTAAAATTTTCCCAATAATCAAGAGGTAATCAAAATGGTTAAGTAAAAACACTACAATCTTCCATTTGAGTAGGAAATACCTGTACAAGCTCATGATTTATTTTTATCTTGCTAAACACAAAACACCAATTTAACAAGCCTTCCAACAGAAAAGGCTAAAAGCATTGGTAACTAAGTAAAATTTAACACCTCCTCAACCAGATTTTTGTTGCTCAATACCATTTTTTACTAAAAAGAGCCAGGCTCTTGGGAAAAATTACTAATTCCTGGTATGAGACAGAAAACATAAAAGATGGGCTGGTACATTTTGGGGGGCTTGAAAGTAAGGAAATTGTCAAAGAAACACTGGATTCATGAAAAAATGACACAAGAGCCAACTTACAGGGAGCACTCACTGCCCACACGTAAAACAATGTAAATAAAATAATAATAACGATAATGGATGGAAACATAAAATATAACAACCCACGGGTTCATAATAATTCTTCTAAAAAACATTTCATTGATTACCAATGGAACTTACTATGATACTAACTTATTTATTCATTGTTTTTAAAAAGTGATAAAAGAAGTAATTGTCTACAGCTATTCCTACACACACTTTATTTCAGAGTAACTAATAAACTAATGAGGAAAAAGTTCTTCCACCATCACTAATAAATGTAGAAAAAACAACAGAATTAGAAAGTCCCCATTTTATATTTCCTCGTAATCATTAATGGCTGCTAAAAT
Source organism: Myotis daubentonii (assembly GCF_963259705.1). Lineage (NCBI taxonomy): Eukaryota > Metazoa > Chordata > Mammalia > Chiroptera > Vespertilionidae > Myotis > Myotis daubentonii. The sequence goes on along the minus strand of NC_081848.1, from coordinate 9,988,845 downwards.
CATTAAGAAAAGAACGGGGAGCATTATAACAGATGGGTCAGGCTAAACATACCTGAACCCACATGTCAAACTAAAAGTTGGAAAGTACCTGTAAAGCAGCTGAGACAATCAGAAAAATTGAACACTGGTTAGATATAAAATAGTGTTAGGAAATTGTTATAATTTTGGTGGATGTGATAGTGGTATTGTGATAGTGGTATTAAGGATGAAAGTATATGATTTCTTGAAATGGCTTTAAAAATACTCTAGAATAAAAATAAAAGGCAGGGTAGACAAAGATGGAATAAGAACTAAATAATGTCAAAGGCTGTTGAAATTGAGCAGTGGATACATTGGTATTCATTATACTGTTTTACTTTTAAATATGTTTTAAGTTTTTCATGGTGAAAAAGGTTTTTAAAAATCCCCAAAGAACTATGGTTCCCATAAGCAGAAAAGAAAAAAGTCAGCTTTGCAATCTTTTCATATCCTCATTTTGCCTATCCCTTCAAGCTAAATATATGTCCTATGCTGAAATGCAGAAGTAATGAAAATTAAGCAGCTATTTCAAATATTTCCACGGAGTAACCCCCTAAAAAAGCTGTACTGCTTACAAACAATTTCAATAGCCAAGGGAATATCTGATAGCTTACATATATGGACAAGTGGGCTGATTATCTTTTTTATAACAAAGAACAACAACAAAAAAAAAACAGAAGTTCACAATTTACAAGTTGAACACACACCAAAGAAAAAGAAAGGCGGTGGAAACCAGCACTATCACACCAGATGACTGTCATAAACTATTTCACATGAACTTTAACCCTATTCTCTCCCAAAAATATAAAGAGTTTCTATCAGATGTAGTGCTTATAAGTTATAAAATACATTCATAAACACGTGAGGACCTACTTCACACTTAAAGAAAGAAGCCAAGCCCTGGCTGGTGTGCTCAGTGGTTAGAGTGCCAGCCTGGGAACAGAAGAGTCTCAGATTCCATTTCCAGTCTAAGGCAAGGACCTGGGTTACAGGCTCAATATTGGCGGGAGGAAACAATGGAGGTGTCTCTCTCACACCGATGTTTCTCTCTCTCTCTCTCTCTCTCCCCGCCCCCTTCCACTTTCTCTGAAAATCAATGGAAAAAATATCCTCGGTGAGAATTAACAACAACAAAAAAGACAAAGAGCCAAATAATGAAATGATACCTCTTCAAGGCGTTTGCCAAGTTTGTCAAGTGTTTCAGGGAAATATTTTTCATTTTTCCATGGATGAGGAACATAGCGCTGCCACACCTGACCTGTTAGATGATTACAGGCGATCACCCACTGTTCACAAATTGAAATACCAGCTTTCAGATTTTCTTTCACAAGATAGTAAGGATCTTCCCATAGATTCAAAGTTCCCAACTTTCTCTGAACAAATCTTCCAAATGAACCACCTAATAAAACATAAAGCAAGCTTCTTAATGGAAATGTCTTTTTACAAAATAATTATAGAATACATAACTACAACAAAATTAACATACAAATTAGTCAACTAAGGTTCTATGAAATACCACAATGCACACCCTTAGACTAGCACTGTCAATAACAAACATTTTTTTAAAAAAAAAAGTATTTTTGCATACTGCAATATATCATGTGCATCTTTAAAATGTAGAAATATACATATATATATATATATATATATATATATATATATATATGCATTTTTTAAAGGCTGCAGAGCCTACCATATGGATATAGCACGATGTAACATTCTCAATTGCTATTTGTTACAAACAATGCTACAATACATATCCTTATGTACTTGTCTAATATTTTCTCAGGATAATAATGAGAAGGACATCTTCTGAGTCAAACGCATTTGCACTTTTAATATTGAGAGATAAGCCAATGTAATATTAAAGAACTTTTTAGTTCACTACAAAATAAGTTCTAAATTAATACATGCAGAGGGACTAAAAATATATGTAAATTTAGTTATATTAATGGTCAAAGAATTTGACCATAATTTAAATTAACCAACTATACACAAATATCTATTTAAATAATTATATATCATTTGCTTTCAGAGTTACTTGAAGCAACAATTATTACTTTAAGAAGCATTTTTAGTAAGAACTTAAAGAAAAAGAAACAGAAAACAAAATAAAACAGGCTTCCAAAATTTCAAAAGTTTATTCTTTGCTGGTACCTGTGATCTCTAAGAGATGTAACATGCGTGACTCGGGATAATGCTCGTGCTCTGTTTGTCTCCACACATCATCAACAACATCCCGAGTAGTCTCCACCAAGTCAACGACTTCCAATAAGGACAGGCTGTCCAAGTTATAAAACTCCTAAAACCAAAGTGCATTCATTTTTAAATATAACCATTTCTTTACCTTGGGCAATATAGTCAAAATGTTCTGACTTTTTCAACTGCTACAACTCTAACATTTGCCATATTATTTTCTCCTTTTTCTATCAGATGATATATTGTTATACAAATACTCTTTAAGTACCTTCGCAAACATAAATTTCATGAAAGCCAGAAAAAAAAATAAAAACTGCAAAAAAAAATCTATTCATTTAATTTTAACTTTGGCATAATTTTCTTTAACTTTGGATGCATTTATTTTATTTACCCAAATAAAAGTAGCCATAATGCCATATATACAATACCCAATGTAGTTGGCATAGCTCCATTCATTTACTGCATTGTATGTTACCAATAATACAAGGTTTATTATTCTATATTTCATCATTGTTATAAAAAGAGTTTGAAATTATTTCAAATACTTCATTAAAATATTTTTGAAATAATACTGGAAACAAATAGAAAATTACTTTATTTTTTAAAGAATAGATTTTTTATAATCATAATTAAAATGGTCACTTATTTGATCTCTCTGTAGATACATCAAGGGATAATCAATCAAATAAGTAAAAAACTAAGGCTTTTTAAATTATAAGTTATTTCAAAATGCTAATCGGAATAAAGTGAACATTCTTTCAAAAGAACATATATTACCTCCATATAGATAAACTCTATTAGTGTTTTAGGTTTTTGTTTTTCCCTATCTACCTGCAGAAAAGTAATTACGTTTGAGAAAAATATTTACTAGAGATTACAATCTAACTTTTAAAACTTTTAGATTTTTTTTTAATACTTTTATTGATTTCAGAGAGAGGAAGGGAGAGAGACAGACAGACAGAAACAGCAATATTGAGAGAGAATCATAGATCAGCTGCTTCCTGCATGCCCACTACCAGGGATCTAGTCCATGACCCAGGCAAATGCCCTGATCTGGAATAGAACCTGATCTCCTTGTTCATGGGTCAATGCTCAACCACTGAGCCACACCAACTGGGCAAAATGCTTAGATTTTTAACTTGTACTCATATTAAATACACATCTTAAGTAAACCTTGTTATTTTGTTTGTCACCATTAAGTAATGATTTTAAAACAGACAAATTAAACGTACAATTCTAAAGTACTTTTATCAAAAACCTAACATATAATATATATGAATTACATACTCTTGAAATTGTTTCAAATAATTCTTTAAAATAACTGGCTCTTTCTTTACTAGTCTGTTTATTTCCACGATGAGTTTGTTCTATCCAAAACTGGAACTCATCATTTGGTGTAAGAATACCTGAAAAAGTGAAAAGGAAAAAATATGTCAATTGAAAATGAAAAGCCAGAAAGTAATTTGGTTTATTCACAGATTTTAAATATTTCCTATATTCTTGAGGATGCATTGAAAAAAATATTTTGTAATTTCTATCAACAGAAAGTTCTTACTTGAATCCACCAGAAATAATAACAGCACCAAATTTATACTTCACATCAAGTTTATTGCTCAGAATGATTCCTGCATGCTTTTGTAAGCCAATCAGACCTATACTGTCAGTCTACTTACATCTATGAATTTGCTTCTCAAACACAAGGCTTTCCTAAATCTAATTTCAAAATCATTCTTGCTACTGCATATTACCAAACTGGAGATGATTATGATTTAATCAATCTTTGCAATTTAATTTCAAAATACAAGCAAATTAAAATAGTTTTACTTTTAAATGTACTTTTAAATTTTCCAATGAACTAGACGATCTCTACTTGCCTAATCACATGCTGGAAATAAACGCACTATTCTTTCTGAGTCTGTGAAATTAAAAAAGCATTTAACTTACTAATTAAGCAATAAATACATTTTTCCAATATTTTAAAATAATGACTTATGTTTGTCATATAAGTAATAATTTATCTATAGGCATAAAATTATAATTAGTTTCAGATAAAATACGTTTTAAAATAAAAGTCAATGCCTATTATCTTTACAAAGTATACAATTAGGGTCAATCCTCATTATTCAAGAATCAATTATATTTTCTATTTCTATGAATTGCACATTGTTAAAGATTACATTTTTGTCTTCTCCAAATCCATATAAATCTATTCACATAACAGAAGCTCAGGCTCAGCGAAGACCCAAACTTGTGGAAATAAATCTCTAAAGAAATATATTAATTTACTTATAATTGTTTTTTCTTTGATTAAGCTATCATTATATACCTCGTGTGTCATCTTCCTTAAATTTCATTTTTGATAAATTAGTGTCTGATCTTCGTAGAACTATACCCAATCCATCTTCTAGTTCACTCAAAAGATTCTGAAGTTTGGGATCAAAGTCTCTACTCCATTCCTGATCCTAATAAAAACAGACAAGAGCAAACATTGATCAAAAGCTTGCCAATCAAATTGACTTCCTAAAACACTGCCAAAGAACTAAGCCCACACATGCTTATTTCACTCAAAGCTTGACACCACCTCTGTCTCATTAAGAGGGAAAAAAAGTCATAATGGCAACGTAAGAGCATTTTATGCATTTCTCCAATTTTCATCAAAGCTTACTTTAAAACTTTTTTAATTAAAAGAATATGCACTTTAATTAAAAAATTAAAATACTGATGATATTGACAGCATATAAAGTAATACTTACATTTCTATTTATGGAAGTTTTTATCAAAATCATCTAAGGTAAAAAAAAAAAAAAACAATGACTATACAGCTACTTTACTCACCTTTAACAACATTGGTGCAAATACCTGCCGTACTGCTTGATAAAGGGAATTTATAGGTGATTCTAACATAGATGAAACAAGAATGTTGTTATGTAGGTTTTGATCAGTAATCACTTCCGGTCTCAGCTTGAAAAACACCAGCACTTTATCCTTGGTGTCAGCAGAATCAATCTAAAGTGATAAATAAATGATTTTTAATGTTATCTTCATAAAAGTTAATTTTTAAAAGAAATGCTCCCTAAAAGATTGTGTCCCTGTAATGTTATCCCTTGAGAAAATAGTTAATATAAAAATAATTATATAGCATATTACAACCAATCTATCTCCGCTCCTTAAGAATAAGACCTGGGCTCTGCCCTGACCGGTGTGCTCAGTGGTTAAAGCCTCAGCCTGCACTCTGAGGGATCTCGAGTCGTATTCCAATCAAAGGCACGTCCCTGGGTTCCAGGTTCAACTCCAGCCCCAGTTGAGGTGCATGCGGGAGGCAACCCATCAATGTGTCTCTCTGTGCCTATCTCCCCCTCCCTTCCAGTCTCACTATTAGACTCGGTGGCGGAGTGTCCTCAGGAGAGGATTAACAACAACAGAAAATGGAAACTTGGCAAATTGCATATCCATTCACTAACTTTAAAAAAAAAAAAAAGAATATAATTGTTCTGTCCGGGAAACCTCCTTTGGTCAGGTGGCATGAAAGCCGCTGGGACGCCAGCGTGGAGACAGCCTTTGGCTCCAGGAGCCCAGGAGGCTGGAGCGGGACCGGCGTGGCCGCGGGTCAGATGGGGGCACGCGGGGCTCAGGGCAGGGTGCAGGGAGCCGTACCGCGTTAGAAAAGGACAGGCCGGCGTCGGAGCGCTGCGCCCGGAGGACCATCTGGTTCCCGTCGTCCAAGAAGTTGTTGATTTCAGGACTGCGGTGCAGCAGCGGCTGGTCCCAGGGCTCCGAGCCCGCTCCAAAGTAATTCTGGGTGGTAGTGAGGATGAAAAGCTTCCGGACGTCCTCGGCCCCGCCCGCCATCACTTGGCAGAAGGCGAGAGGCAAGGGCGCACAGGAAAGAGAAGGAAGAAGCAACCTGCGCGAGGGAATGGGGAGCCAGGCTCTGCTCAAAGCCGGAGCCCGCGAGGGCCTGCAACGCTTCGCGGGAGCCCGAGCGGTCGCTATGGCGACGGAGCGCTGCGCGCCGCCGCGGGCGCGCAGGGACGTCCCCTCGGGCGCGCGCACGCCAGGCTGCTAGAGCCCATCGACCACTTCTGCGCGCCTCAGCTGCTCGCCGCAGGCATCGATCGGGAGGGACTCCAGCAAGTTTGTGGCAGCTGGCAAAACCCGCCTTTGGCTCTTTCTCCCGGTTTCCCCTAACGCACTGTTAGGAAAGACGCCTCTAGTGGTCAAGTGCTGCAGCGGGGCCTGGCTTTGGGAGGGCTGGGTTCCAGGGCTGGGTTCCTCTCCGCCCGCACCCCTGAACAAACCGCTCTCAGAGCCGGGTTGCACAACTATAAAGGGGAACATACTGATGCAGAATTTTTGGACTGGAACCCGGATTCTTTGGCCGCCGGAGTCGAAGAATGAATCCACGGACGGAGGATGGTATGGCAAAGGTGGAAATTTATTAAAGAACAAGTACAGATTCCCACCTTGAAGCATCCATCTTATATAAAAACTGCTGTTTGAAATTTTAACCCTGCTATTTCTGGCTTCTGTAAATGCCTGCTGGCTTAAATAATAAAGAAAATAAGGCTACTCCCATTTCGGAGAGGCCATTAAACCTTCTCCAGACGAAGTTATCAGTGCTGGCACCAGGCCACGCCTTTGGTCCAAGTCTCCAAGCGCCAGCACATAGGGCCCTTTAAGAACTTGCAAAGGGAACCGGAAAAAAACCCATATTGGGGAGACAAAGAGGGTAAGATAGTATAAATACAGGAAACTTCCTGTGTGATTTCACCCAGAATTTGAGAGACATTTTCCTCTGGGCCCGCACGTAATAAATGCAACTCCGTCTCTCTAAGCATTGCTTGGTTCTTCTCCGGTTTTTCTGTAACAACCTGGGGAAGGGGAAAGAATTGCACCGTACAGACTCCCCCGTGGGGAGGGGGCAAGGGTCCCACTGAGTTCCTTTCCCCTGGGGTTTACTAGTATAAAGGCTGCAGATCTTTGTGCCTTGATATTCCCTCCGATTGGTCCCTATTCCCTTGGACTGGTTACTATGGTAATTTTTGAGCATCTACCCGCTTACCACTGAGGACCACTAGCCAGGGCCAGTAGAGATAGAAACATCAAGACCAACTGGCTGGCTGCCGAAACCGGTTTGGCTCAGTGGATAGAGCGTCGGCCTGCGGACTGAGGGGTCCCAGGTTCGATTCCGGTCAAGGGCATGTACCTGGGTTGCGGGCACATCCCCAGTGGGAGATGTGCAGGAGGCAGCTGATCGATGTTTCTCTCTCATAGATGTTTCTAACTCTCTATCTCTCTCCCTTCCTCTCTGTGAAAAATCAATAAAATAAAATAAAAATAAAAAAAAAAAAAGACCAACTGGCTGCCTCCTGCAGCCACCTGCTTTGGATCGAGCCCTCAACCTGGACATGTGCCCTGACCAGGAATGGAAACAGTGATCTCCTGGTGCAGGGGTCTACACTCAACCACTGACCCATACCAGGAGGGCCAGAATTTATTTTTCTTGTCAATGGTTTGCACTCATCCAACTCCTTTATCCTGGAGTTTTGTAGATCCCAGGGCTGGGGATCTTGCTCAGCTGCCTCTGCTGGCCTCATCTGTTTATCGGTGAAGCCTGGTGCCAGATATAGACAGTGGAAGCTAGGTGGACATTGTGAGGAAGGGACCCTTCCCTAAGGTATGGGTGGCTATGAATAGAAGCCTCCTTTTTATATTGCCTGAATGGGGCACCTGGAGCTAAAACCGTAAAATTGGGGTGTATACAGAGCTGCCATGTGAAGATTCTTTTCAATGCCGCCTATGTGGTGTTTCAACACTTTGAATGCTTCTCGGATAATACTGAGTAAGCACTGATCATAACTTTTTAAAGTTCCAAACTGACTTTCCTTGTGGTAAAGCAACGAATAAACACCAGATTATTGAACTTCAAGGAAGACTTCCAAATCCATTTCTAGGAACAGTTATTGAGGTAGAGTTGGCCAGGAGGGAATGGTAAGCCACCTTTAAAGATTCCCTTCAAATAGTAACAGAACTTCTAAAGGTTCGCATGATTGGAGGAGAAAGGAAAAATTGACCTAAGGAATGTTAAAAATTATATGAATAGATGCATTGGATTATAGACTTTTTTGGGTCTTCAATCATTTTCTTCTCATAGAATTTTAAAATATATACTTGGGTTCAAAGAACTTGTGTGCATGCATAGAAGCATAACCAATGGACACAGACACCAGGGGGATGAGGGCCTGGCGGGGGGGGGGGGCAATGGGTGGTTAAGGACACATATGTAATACCTTAATCAATAAAGAAAGAAATAAAATATATACACGGGTTCTTTAGTTGTTAGGAAGAATGGTAGAACTTTAGACTTGTCAATTCAATTATGCAAATGAGAAAATTACCCAAAACCACCTCTGAAATAAAACATGACATTCATACCAATAGATAGAGAAAATGAAGTAAAACAAAGACAGAAACATTCATCAATCTAGTAGACGCCAGGAAAGGAGTAAAGAAAAAGGCAAATGAAAAGTATGATAAAGCATAACAAAACATGATACACATAAAAACCAACTCAATCTTTACAATACATTGATTAACCTTACCAATTATGTCATTTAAGGAATTTGAGTATGCCTGGTCATTCTTAGGGAAAGGCAGGAAGTGCTCATGCCTGGATGTCTGACTTGAGTCATTTGTGACCTTATCACATGTGCCAATACTATATTTCTGCCTCCAGGCATCAATGCATATGCTTTTAAGTCTAAATGCCATAGGAGTTATTGCTTGTATCAATGATTTCACTGTCCTTTTTTTAATTTGCTCAATAGCTAGCCATCTTTTCAAATATAAAGGAAATTCTCTGTAGAATAGATTTCTGTAAATTAATGTCACTTTAGATAGTAGTTTGCTACATTCTTTTTCTTTTAAAATAAGCAGATTACGTGCATGTTCTATAATTCCAACTATGATGTTCTTTTTATTGTGAGTCAGTCTGTGAAAGATGTTACTGTCAATCCTCCCACTCATGTATGTCATCCAGGACACAGTTCACTTGTGCCCAGGCACAGTACAGTGTCTAAATTACAGACTATGTCACATATATTATTATAATTTCCCAGTAAGTATGTTTTTATGCCAATTTTCTTTCAGGTCTTTAAAATTGTTCAAAATTAAATCTTTACTTTTATAGCCTTTGAATCGATACCTATGAAAATTTAAATTTAGAGAAAGTTGATATAAAGTTAAATTTTTATAATTTGTTCTTCATTCTACTAAAGGGAGTCATCTGAGTTCCTACTCCTTGTCACTATGGCTTACCTTGTGGGCCAGAGTATTCCCCAAGAACCAGATCATTTCTTGTCAAGCTATCTCTTTTACCTTTGACCCACACCTTGTGGTATGTTGAAAACCACATATTGTAATTTTTTTTCCTTTTGAAGCTGTGCATCTAAAATATTTTCCTAGATACATAATTTTAAATTCTGGTCATTGTTAATTGGACACAGAGGAGATTCAGAGTGATAAATGCTATTTTCAATACCAACGCTGACTTAACATGAGACTTCTATTTTTCAGACAGGAGAACTAACAGTGAGGATTTTGTCTTGCAATTTACCTTTCAAATATGTTACAATATTTTTATGATTAAATGTGTCCAAACACTTTGCACTCCTAGCAATGTTACTTTCCCAATTCTAAAGGCTGTGGTTTAGTTATATGGTGAATACATCTATAAACAGGCAAATTATATTTGGAAAGTGATTTCTACTTTATTTTTGAAACATTTTAATTTTAAAGAATAGCAGAGACAAAAAGTAACAAAATTACTTGACCAGTAGCTATGACACATACTGACCACCAGGGAGCAGACGCTCAATGCACAGGCATGGAAGCAGAGGCATGGACTGATGAATCGCAGAGGGGAGGGAGAGAGGGGAGGGTGGGAAGAGATTAATCAAAGATCTTATATGCACACTAGAGGTCCGGTGCACAGATTCATGCACTGGTAGGGTCCCTTGGCCTGGCCTGTGGGGAACAGGCTGAAACTGGCTCTCCAACATCCCCCGAGAGGTCCAGGATTGCGAGAGGGCACAGGCCAAGCCGAGGGATTTGTGTACTGGGCCTCTAGCAATAAATAAAATTAAAACAAAAGTTACTTAAAAATATGTTGTAATCCAGGTAACACCCTACCTAGCCAATAATGATAAATATAGTGCAGGACATGGGTCCATAATTAAAAGCAAGTCAAGGCAACATGTTCTTTCCCAAAGCTAGAATTTGATGCATGATACATTTCTAGAGAACTACAAAAATAATTTGGAGGGAACAAATTCAAAGTAGTTATTAAAAACTTTATGAATGCTTCCTCTAATTCAATACAAACATCATTTATTCATCATTTCTAGATTTCTCAATTTAAAATTCAATAAAGGCATGCATATTAAAATCATTGAATATGGGTCTCATTATTTTTTAAATATGTACTGGTCTTAGGCTTCTTAATCTATTCATTAGAGAAAAAAATTGCTTTTCTCAGATAAATGGAAATACTGTGAGTAAGGTACTCTCTGATTTTATTAGCCTACCAGCACTTTATAAATTCGGTATAAGAAGCTGGGTATTTAATATTTCTAGGAGTAAGCCTTACTGTCTGAAAGGCTTAGAGATAAAATTGCTATGATGTATCACAGTGCCTAAGTTTAACATTACTGAGTGTTAGGGCTGTGAAAGAATTCACAACTAAAAGAAGAGATGTAGAGAGGAAGTTTATTTCACTTCCTCAGAAGGGAAAGAGCCAGTGCATTGCTAATCAATACAAGGTCAGGTAATAATCAGTGGCCTGCTCTTTCAAAGGGTAATAGCTGCTGTTGCTAGGTGACAAGGAAGGGAGGGGGGTTGGGGGCTGAGACATTTGGGCAGATATCCTCAGGAGGTGTCTTATCAGTATTTTTTTCAAGCCTGTAAAACATGCTTAGAGTAAAAGTTATGAAGACTTCAAAAGAGGCTTGTTTGAAGACAAAGGGGTAAAGGAACTTTCTACTATCTAAAGACTTCTTGGTGCAAATTATCCCTGAGTTGTAAAAATAGCAGGGAGGATGGGTATGCAAGAATGTAGCCTTGAAAGTAACTTGTCTTGCAGTTTGAACAGAAGGGCTATTTCAATTAGAGGAGCTAGCAATCTTGGGGTTTAATTACCAGGTGCCTCTCATAAGTTGTGGAAGGTTACAGTAAGGAAAAAAAGGCCTTTTTCTTGTCCTCACACTCACACTGATTAGGTGTTGGGGGGATTACTTAAAGGTGTTTTAGGAATAAATTTGGCCTACGTAGCAATATAATATATAACCTAAGAAAAATGAACTATCTGATTCTTAATGAATAAATGATATATATCAAACATATATATACATATGTGTATATATGTGTGTGTGTGTGTGTGTGTGTGTGTGTGTGTGTATCTCAAACCTGCCATTGAGTATAGCTCAGAAAGCTGAACAAAATAATCTATAATAATAAAAGGGTAATATGCTAATTAGACTGGACATCATTCCAGACGTCCTTCCTGACGAAGCCAGGGCTGAAGGGAAGCCAGCCCAGGTCCCAGGTGCCTGCTGGCAGCTGGAAGAGGGAAGCCAGGGTTCCAGGTGCTGGAGGGAAGCCGGTGCCAGCAGCTGGGGGAAGGAAGGCCTACTCTTGCACGAATTTTCATGCATCGGGCCTCTAGTAAAAAATAATGTTGAGCCCTGGCCAGTGCAGCTCAGTTGGTTGGAGTGTCACCTGGTACATGGTAATGTCTCGAGTTCCATTCCTGGTCAGGGCAAATAGCTAGGTTTTAGGTTTTTTCCCCAGTCGGGGCACAAGTGAGAGGCAACTGATCCATGTATCTCTCTCATGTTGATGCTTCCTATTAGGACAAGAAAAAGGCCTCTTTTTCCTTGCTGTAACCTTTCATACTCTATGAAAAGCATAGCTTAATTAAACCCCAAGATTGTTAGCTCCTCTGTTCAAACTGAGGAACAAGGTATGCTACTCCAAGGCTGCATTCTTGCATACACTTCCTCCCTGACTGTTTTCACAACCTCGGGATAATTAGTAGAAAGTTCCCTACTGTCCTCCCAGGCCTCTTATGAACTCTTCATAACTTTTGCTCTAAGCATGTTTCACAGGCTTAGGAAAAATACTGATAGGTGGTGCCCTGACCAAGTGGCTCAGTTGGTGGGAGTGTCGCCCCATCTACCAAAAAGTTTGGATGTTCAATTCCTGGTCAGGGCACTTAACCAGGTTGCAGGTTCAATCCCAATCTGGGAGGTATGGGAGGCAACCAGTCACTGTTTCTCTTCCACATCAATGTTTGTTTCTCTCTCTCCATCTTTATAAAATCAGTGGTTAGTAGGGTTAGCGGGGAGAGTGGGATGAATAAGTGAATCACAAAGGATTTTTAGGGCAGAAACTATGTTCTGTATGATCCCATAATGATGGATACATGTCATTACACATTTGTCCAAACCTATAGAATGCACAACACCAAAAGTGACCCTAATGTAACCTATGGCCTCAGGGTGATTTTGATGTGTCCTTGTAGGGTTCATCCATTGTATCAAATGTACTGTCTGGTAGGAGGTGTTAATAATGGGGAGGCTGTGTAATTGTGGATGGAGTGGGTATATGGGACCTGTATCTTCTTCTCAATTTTATTGTAAATCTAGAACTACTCTAAAAAGGTAGTCATAAAAAAAAAGGCTTAGCCTAGACAATGGCTATTAGAGATTAATAGCTTAAAAATGAATTTTGTTTTTAAATCCTTTGAGCTTCATTAACTCATTTTCAGACAATGACATACTTAGATGGTGTTACTCTTTCCCCCTCCCCAACATAAAACTCTTTAGACTTCATAGCACACATGTAGATTTTGTTTATAAAGACCCTGGCTCACCTTTGTGCTTGTGGGCAGTTCGCCCTGGAGTGAGCTGTTGCAGACCTAGTTGTCCAGACCTGGGTGGGCCAGATGCTTGCTTGGGGTGGGCCCTCAGGAACTGTGGCTCTCTGTCCCACTCTCCCTGTTCTCTAGTCCACATCCTTGAATAACTTCCCAGGAAGGGGAGGAGAAAATCAGAAGCAAACTCTGTGTGCAAGCAGATTTGAGAATGATTATGTTCTACCCCTACTTGGTTGGTAATGTAGCAGGTTTCAGAATTTAGGCTCAACATAATTTTCCCCCAGAACGTTGAAGGTGTTGCTCCATTATTTTCTAGCGTCTCATGTTGTTTGTGAAAAATCAGATGCCAATCTGGCTCTTGTCACTTCCTGTTTGGAAAAGATGTGGGCCTTTTTCATTTATTGTGCTGACCTTTTTTTTTTTTTTTTTTTTTTTTTTGCTATTTTCACTGTGATTTAATTAATACTGGTACAAAAACATTACCTGTTAATTAAAAAATATATTTATACACTTTTCCTAAGCAATTTCTAGGATGATAGCCTGTGCAATACTGGCACATCCTGCAAACACTCACACACACACACACACACACACACACACACACACACACACGGGTGCTGGCGCTAGCATGTTTTAATAGTGCAAAAAATATATATGTTTTTAAAAGGAAACAAATATTCACCATTTGCATATTGGTTACATAAATGATGCCCATAAAGCCCTTGAGAAGCGTGAGGGATCTAGAAGCAGCAACGCTCAGAGGTTCAGGAGCCCGAATCACCTGGGGGGCTGTGACAGGTAGATCCTGACTCGGGGTCTGGGGGAGCTGCTGCAGGACCAGACTACCAAGTGGGAAGAGCCCTCAGCCCCACGACCCAGAGCAAGAGGGAAACTGCACACAGTGGACCCCATTTTGGTAAAAAGTAACAGTGAGGAGGTTAATGTCTGCATTACATATTCCCAGGCTTTTTGTATTTGTGGAAGGAAGAGCTTATGGAGGGCTTCTTTCTACATTACATAGATAACTATAGTATTTCCATTTTTATGATATGCAGAATTATTTTTGTCTAAGGAAAACATTTTTAATAATCAATAAATTGATTCATTGAAACAAAAATAAAATTGTAAATCCAAGTGTTATGGGTTGAATGCTTGTGTCCCCAAAATCGTATGTTGAATCCTAATCCTCAAGGTGATGGTGTCAGGAGGTGGGGACTTGGAAAGTGACTAGGTCATGGGGGTGGAGCCATCATGAATGGGGTTAGTGTCCACGTAGCAGGGACCCCAGAAAGCTCTCTCTCCCCTTCCACCATGTGAGGATGCAGCGAGAAGATGCTGTCTATGAACTAGGAGGAGGGTCCCCTACAGACAGGGAATCGAGGCTGGGGCCTTGATCTCAGATTTCAGCCTCTAGACAGTGAGAAGTGAATGTCCACTGTTTAAGCCACACAGTTTGTGATGTCTGTTACAGCAGCCAGAATGGACTAAGGCACTGAGTTAAAGGTTACACTTTACATTGTATATTATATTACTCTTATTAGAATATTCATGCTATTATTTTTAAAGAGTTGTCAGGCAAAGCCCCAACCAACAGTTTTTTTCCAGGCTGGAGGACAAGTGCCTAATACAACAGCCTTCGTTCTGTCTGTCAATTCTGACCCACCTGGTCAGTCCTGCACACAGCACGGCGATCTTTTCCAAATGAAGATCCATTTAGGCCACTGCCTCCCCCACTTCCCACCCCCCCCCCACGCTTGTCACCTTAAAACACTTTGAGGTTCCCAGTGCTCCCAGAATAAACACAAAACCTAGCAAGAGTCACCAGACCTTTCGTGTCTGAACCTGCCTACCTCTCCAGCCCATTTCTTACATGCACAGACACACGTAGGAACACACACACACACACACACACACACACACACACACACACAAACACACGCTTATGCGGGCACACCAACAGTCTGGCCTTACCACTTGCCTTGCGGCACACACATCAGCATGTGTCATTAATGGACTGTTTTATGTTTGCAACCAGCCCTTCACCAGGACCAGAGAAACAAAGCTTCCTGTCCACCAACTGCCCTGAATGCCTGGGGAGGGGACTTGAGGAGGGCGCTGACATTCATTTACTGGGCAGCTGCAATGTGCCAGACCCCTTCTAAGCCCTTTGTGGGAATAAATGGATTTAATTCATTTTGTTCTGTTAAATGAGGTGGTAGAAAGGGCGATTGACTCCCTCTTCCAAATTAGCACCAGAGAAATCATTGAACGAGCGAGAGACCTGGTCACCAGGTTGTAATAACAGAAGGAGGACCCTGCAGAGACTTGGGTGGTGGGTGGCGAGGGTGCTGAGTGTATGCAAGATGTGGGCACAAATGAAAGACAAGCTTTTCATGCCTGCTCTTTCCTCTCCTTGCACAGCCCTGCACACTGGTCCCCAGGCCCTCTGGGCAGAAATCAGCCATGGCCCCATAGTCAGGGCATAGGATGGGAGGTACCTAGGGATGCAGGGGCAGGCCAGTGCACCTGGCACCCCCCTCCTCATGTTCCTCATACCCCAGACTGGGAGCTTCAGCTGGGAGTCCCTTCTCCCTACCCCCTGGTGCTTCTCTCCAGGAGCTTAGGAGACTGTGGTCCGGGCAGGTGGGCAGCGATCAGAGCTCTCCACACTGAAGCTCCTTCAGCCTACAGGGCTCCCACCTCAGCCTGTGAAATACTTATTCCCAGAAAGGTGTGGGCAGGGTGGGTTCCTTCTGGGGCTGCAAGAGAAAATCAATCCAGGTCTCTCCCAGCTTCTGGTGGCGGCCAGCTATCCTTGGTTCCTTGGCTTGGAGACGCATCCACCCACCCATCACTGAGTCTCAGTCACATGGCCAGTGAAGGAGTCCAAATTCCCTCTTACAAGAACACCTGTCATTGCAGGTAGGGCCCACCCAACCCAAGACCTCCTCTGAACTTGATTACATCTGCAAAGGCCCTATTCCCAAATAAGGTCACAGTCACTATTTCCCATAGGCATGGGTTTGGGGACACTGATTCACCAGAGGAATAAATCAAAGACCACCACCCCAGGAGAAGTATCACATAGCACATTGAGGCCCGAGGTTGAGTGGAGACACAAGTCTCAGAGGAGCAAGCTGGGTATGAAATTCCCCATAAATATGGTAAATACACCCAAAAACAACTCGACACATTTTCCGATGGGTACGCTGCACCCAGGTAAATGCAGCCACTGTGAAAAGGTTCCTGCAGGGTTCCTTCTGTGGCAGGTTGTGAAGAAGCCTCTTGTCCGTAACCTGTAGGGATCTCCTGTATGATGTGAGAACATATGTCTGCACTCACCACCAAGTCAGGGGACCACGTGTTCTGAGAGTAGACACATTGCAGCTACATCTCTCTGACACTGCCACCACGCCCCTCATTGCTCTCAGCTCTCCGCCTGGAAGTACCACCCCTGCCGGAAGTCAACGTAGGTGCATCTGGGAGATGGCCTGTTCAGAGGTGAGAGAGCTTCGGGCTGGTGGCTGCTGAAGGTGCAAGGTGCTTGGCCTCTGGAAGTGTGGAAGTGTGTGCAGGCCTTGGGGATGTGGGCAGGGCCTTGAAGCAGCTAAGCCCGCAGTGAGGAGTTCGTGCAGGCGACCTCTGAGGGACTAAGTGCTCACTGCAGGTAGTCAGTCATCTTGTTTGGAACTCTGTGTGCTTCTTTGACTTGTGTGAGTTTTTTCTTCCCAAAATCAGGGAAGTTTTCTGTCTCTATTTCTTTAAATAGGTTTTCTATTCCTTGCTCAGTTTCCTCTCCTTCTGGGACTTCTATTATCGGATATTGTTTAGTTTTGTATTGTTTGAAAGCTTCCTTAGACCAGGGGTCCTCAAACTATGGCCCGCGGGCCACATGCAAATACAAATATTGTGTTTGTTCCCGTTTTGTTTTTTTACTTCAAAATAAGATATGTGCAGTGTGCATAGGAATTCGTTCATAGTTTTTTTTTTTTAAACTATAGTCCAGCTCTCCAACGATCTGAGGGACAGTGAACTGGCCCCCTGTTTAAAAAGTTTGAGGACCCCTGCCTTATACTCTCCTCCTGCTTTTTAAGTGTTTCCCCCCCTCCCCCAGTTGCTGCTCTGCTTGGGTTTTTTCTACCTTGTCTTCTAGCCCACTGATGCGGTCCTCAGCTTCTTCTATTCTACTGTTGATACTTTCCCTTGTGTTCTTTATTGCTGCTATGTCATTCTTCATTTCCTCTTGGTTCTTCAATTCCTCTTGATTCTTACACATGTTGTTGAATTTGTCTTCCATTCTTTTCAGTGTCATTATAACCATTGCTCTGAATTCTTTCTCTGACAAATTGCTTGCCTCTATTTCATTTATTTCCTGTCTCATGATTCCGTCTTTTCTTTCGTATGGGCGTTGTTTCTTTATCTCCCCATTTTTCTGTTCCTTTGTGGTTGTTTCTAAGTATTAGATCAAACTTCTATGTCACCCAGTTTTGTTTTTTTTGTTTATCTTATATAGTAGATGTTTTGTGAGACCCAGAGGTGCAATCTCTGGGCTGGGTATTCTAGGGATTCCCTCTACTTGGGATATTTGGGTTCTCTTGGTGTAGTTGGGTCTTGAGTGTTATTGTCCCATTTGTGGTTGGAGTCTCCTCTCTAGGTGTCTGGTTATGTGGCTCACTCTTTACCACATTGACCGAACAGCACAAAATACAACCTGACAAGACACGAAAACCGGCAGAAAATGTGAATGTACTCACAACACTGGTAATCCCAATAAAAGTGACCACCAAAGAATAGAGAATTAGGAGAGAGAAAACAGAGCAAAAATGATATTGAGAAAAGGGAAAAAGGTAACAAAGAAAAGAAAAATGAAGGGGGGAAGTGTTTTATGGTGTCACAGCATGTGAGCGAGGGTTAATCTTTATGGCAAAACACAGAAGAAGATAAGGATTGATTTACTAGAGGCATGAATTTTGACCAATGTATTCCCCTATTCATATTTAGCAGAGGTGCGGGACAGCCAGCAAGGAGAAACCAGTATCCTGATTGATTTGCATGATGTCTCAACACCTAAACAGTCTGATTAGATCATCAGTGGTGTGGTGGTGGAAGGAGGAGAGCAAAAGCATCTGGAATATTCTTTTTTCTTTTAGGTTTTATTATAGGAAAATTTCAAACATATACAAAAGCAGAGCAAATGGAAATCTCATGTCCTATCATCTACTTCAAAAATTATCCACTTAAAAAATTATCCACTTATACCAATGTTGTTTCATCCTTACCTGCACCCACTCCCCCTTCCTTCATACTATTTTGAAGCAAAGGGGACACGCTTTCAAAATGTAGGATCCTTCTGCTGCTCTTGTAACAACCACATGTCCTAATCAAGATGATGGCAAAATATAGATCCCTGGAAACACTGTCTGCTTGTATTATATATCATCCAGATTTGTGTTTGATACTTTCTTCTTGAAAACAGGCATGCCACATGTGTGTGAGCCATGACCGCAGTGGGATGGTGGAGCAGGTGAGTGGGCAGTGCCAGGCTAAGGCAGGGTGCCAGGCAGGGCTACGGGGCTGCAAGAAGGAATCCTTTCAGACATTGCTCCTTATTTCCTTGCCTTTTCTTCAGAGCCCTTTATTGATGATTTGTGAAAGTCTGTGAGCTGGGAGATATATAAACCAAGATAAATATGAACCACGAAGGAGGTCAGGTTAGTGAGGGGAAACAGCATCTATTTATTTATTCATTTCTTTTTTTTTTCTATCCCCACATCTTCTCTCCTATTCATTTCTTTTTATTTATTCAAGTATTCATTCAGACCTGCAAGCATCAACTGTTTACGTGTAGTAATCCCACTCCATTCCTATGCCCTTTCTTCTCCATCCTTAGCCTAACTCTGGCTCTTCCCTGCCTTCTCCTGGAACCCTGAGGAACAGTTTATCCAGTGGCCTCTTTGCCCCAGGATTGGAGGAGTTTCTGTAATGCTTGTGGGTTCCCATAGATCTGTTTCCTAGAAAAAGATACCAGAACCTCAACCTCAAAGTGACACCTCCATCCCGTCTCAGTTCAGATTCCTTCCTACCGCAAAGCCTCCCTGATTTAGTCAGAGACTGAGTGCTCACCCTCCTCTGCCCTTTGTACCTTTCTCAGAGGTGGATTATATTATTTTCCTTAAAGAGTCCTTACCTCCCATAAAACTGTATAAGATTTAGGACCCACAAAATTTGGATCCATCTCTCATCTACCTCCCAAATAGCAATAATCATATTTTCCTGGGATTATTGACTCACATATTTTGGATTCCCAGCCTAGCCCAGGATCTGCCATATAGTAGTTGCTCAATCCTATACAATAAAAGCCTAATATGCAAATTGTCCCCTTGGGTGAGAGTTCAACCAACTCGGAATTTGACTGCACGTTATGATGTGCACTGACCACCAGGGTGCGGTGCAAAACATGGCAGGTGTCAATGACGCAGTGCTGGCAATGGGCAGCAGTGGAGATGTTGCTGGCCCCTATGGGCCCGATGAAAGCAGGACCGCGGTGGGATGGTGGAGCAGGTGAGTGGGAAGTGCCAGGCTAAGGCAGGGTGCCAGGCAGGGCTACGGGGCTGCAAGGCTGGGGGCGTGAGCTAGGGCCCAATCACCGCAGGCCACCCTGAGGGACCCCATCTGTGAATGAATTTCGTGCACTGGGCCTCTCGGAAATACATAATACACGTTTTCAGGAATTTTGTCTGCAGGTCCTTCTTTCACTGGGCATTTATTATTATCAGTATTTATAATTTATTATTTTTATTTTTTATTTTTTTAAATATATTTTATTGATTTTTTACAGAGAGGAAGGGAGAGAGAGAGTTAGAAACATCATTGACAGAGAAACATCGATCAGCCGCCTCCTGCACATCTCCTACTGGGGATGTGCCCGCAACCCAGGTACATGCCTTTGACCGGAATCAAACCTAGGACCTTTCAGTCCGTAGGCCGACGCTCTATCCACTGAGCCAAACCGGTTTTGGCTCAGTATTTATAATTTAAAGTGAGGCTGACATGTCTACCAAACAGAAGTTAATTTGTTTTTCAGGAGAGGAACCTCCTAGGATGTCATGACTGTGCTTTTTGCCTCCTGTATCAATCCCAGTTTCATCTCATTTGCTCATATCACAGGAAGCTGCCCTTGCCTCACTAGGTTAAACAGATTGCCTCACAGACACTTAAAATTGACAAGGGCCTGCCCTGCCTGCGTTGCTCAGTGGTTGAGCATGACCTATGAACCAGGAGGTCACGGTTTGATTCCCAGTCAGGACACATGCCTGGGTTGTAGGCTTGATCCCCAGTGTGGGGCATGCAGGAGGCAGCCATCAGTGATTCTCATCATTGATGTTTCGATCTCTTCCTCTCCCTTCCTCTCTGAAATCAATAAAAACATATATCTACACTAATAAAAAAGAAACATGGTAATTGGCGTACGACCGATACCCTTTTCATTGGCTAATCAGCGAGATATTCAAATTAACTGTCAGCCAAGATGGCGGCCGGCAGCCAGGCAGCTTGAAACTAACATGAGGCTTGCTTGCCTCAGTGACGGAGGAAACCAATGTTCCCCGCCTGCGGCTGCAGGCCTCTGAGCCTGCAGTTTCAAACATTGTAACAGATACCACGGGACTTCAGCCAGCAGGATCGCAACATTGTATGCAAAGGCCAGAAACCTACTTTCAGCAGCAGAGGCCTAAGAGCTGGAGCCAAGCCTCAAGCTAAAGCTGGCCCAGAATAAAAAAAAAAAAAAAAGGAAAAAAGGAGCGGTTGGGAGCTTCAGTCACCCCCAGCCTGAAAACAGCCCTCAGCCCCTCACCCAGACTGGCCAGGCACCCCAGTGGGGACCCCCACCCTGATCCAGGACACCCTTCAGGGCAAACCAGCCGGCACCCACCCGTGCACCAGGCCTCTACCCTATATAGTAAAAGGCTAATATGCCTCCCAGCACCAGGATCAGCGGAGCCGCAAGGCCTCCCGGCACTGGGATCAGCGTGACAGGGGGCAGCACCAAACCCCCTGATCGGCCCTGCTCTGTGTGTGACAGGGGGGAACTCCCCAACCCCCTGATGGGTCCTGCTCTATGCATGACAGGGTACGGAGCCCCAACCCCCCGTGATGGGCCCTGCTGTGTGCATGACAGGGGGTGGCATCGCAACCTCCCTATCCGCCCTGCTCTGTGCATGACAGGGGGCGGCGCCCCAACTCCCCAATCGGCCCTGCTCTGAGCCCGACCAGGGGCTGCACCTAGGGATTGGGCCTGCCCTCTGCCACCCGGGAGCAGGACTAAGCCAGCAGGTCATTATCTCCCATGGGGTCCCAGACTGCGAGAGGGTACAGACCAGGCTGAGGGACCCCCCTCCCCCGCGAGTGCACAAATTTTTGTGTACCGGGCCTCTAGTATATATATTTGTGTGTGTGTGTGTGTGTGTGTGTGTGTGTGTGTACTAGAGGCCCAGTGCACAAAAATTTGTGCACTTGGGGGGGTCCCTCAGCCCAGCCTGTGCCCTCTCACAGTCTGGGATCCCTTGGGGGATGTCCACCTGCTGGCTTAGGCCTGCTCCCCTGGGGATCGGGCCTAAGCTGGCAGTCAGACATCCCTCTGGCAGCCCGGGAGCCCTCGGGGGATGTCCACTTGCCAGCAGAGAGCAGACCTAAGCTGCAGTCGGACATCCTTATCGCTGCTGAGGAGGTGGGAGAGGCTCCTGCCACCACTGCTGTGCTGGCAGCCGTCAGCCTGGCCTGTGGCTGAGCAGAGCTCCCCCTGTAGGAGCGCAATGACCACCAGGGGGCATCTCCTGCATTGAGCGTCTGCCCCCTGATGGTCAGTGTGTGTCATAGTGACCAGTCATTCCCGGTTGCTCTGCTATTAGGGTCAGTTTGCATATTACCCTTTTATTATATAGGATTCACAAGGACCTTAGTATCAACATCTACTTGGGGTCAACTCTCAAAGAGAACTTTTTTAAAAATTAAAGATAACATTTTAAGTAAAGCAGTGCATGTTTTTTGCAGTAAAACAGATAAACAAGGAAAGAGAATAAATACCATAAGTCCACCACTCAGAGAGAATAATTTGGTATACATCCTTTACCTCTACATATGTATCTATGCCTATTTATTTTTATAAAAAGGAATCATATTGTACGTATATTATGAACTTCTCTCAGTATGTAACAGTTAAATAATGAAATAACTTTTAAAAGCTTTTTATAAAATTGACTTGTATTCTCTGATAGAATGTGCTGAGTATCTTGTTCTAGTCCACACAGTCCTAGGTAATATAAATACTATACACAGGTAATGTGTTATGTAGATGTAATATATGTATATGTACAAAGATGTAATATACATGTATATGTGTATATAGATGTAATATAAACGACAAGACTATGCAATTATACGTGGACTTTTATTTAAAGGACACGACGCCGCTTCTTAGCACAACTCTAGAGGGCACCATTCATTTAGACTCTGATGGTCAGTGAATATTTAACGAAAAAAGTTCAAGATGGCCTTGTCGGGTCTTCTGGCTAGGTAAATTTCATAGGTAAGCGTTTTGAAATGGAGAAAAGTTCAGTTAGGAACGGTTAGTAAAAAAAACGTTTTATTTATTTCTTCTAGTGAAAAACCGTGGGAAAAAACGCAAGCTTTGAAAAGTACAGAAAAAAAAAAACGCGTCTCCTAAGTTTGCCACCTACGAGACGCCGTGGACATTTCCAAGCTAGGAGAGTTGCGGTGCCTCCTGGGAGTTGTAGTGCTGCTGCCGTTTTCCTTGCAGCGGTCAGGACCCCGCGAGACTTCATTTCCCAGTAGGCTGCGCACCCCGGCTGCTGGCGGGACCGGCGCTGCCGCGCTGGCTGCGGAGAGTGACTTTGTGAGCGTCTGTCCCGGTCGTGGGGATGGCTTCGTTCGTGACGGAAGTTCTGGCACACTCGGGGAGTCTGGAGAAGGAGGATCTGGGCACACGGATCAGCCACCTGACCCGGCGGGTGGAGGAGATAAAGGTGCCGGCGGGGAAGCCGTTGGCTGACTAAAAAGGGACGCGGGATCCTTGTGGGACGGGACGGAGAGGAGCGGGGCTGAGGGCGGACAGCGTGGGTGCGACCGAGTCCGGTGAGGGGCCGGGTGGGAAGAATGAGGGGCAGGAAGGCTGGACGTCCGTGGGTTGGGAGGAGTTTGGAGGGGAGCCCAGGTGAGGGTGGGGGCCGAGGCGGCCTGGGTCGGAGGAGAGGCAGCGGCGATGCTGGGGAACGTCGGTGAGGAGTTAGGTTGGGGAGCCGGAGAGGGACGGCGGCGACCGGGAGTCGGGGTCGGCGGCCTCCGGGGTCCGCGGAGGAGCGTGTGGGAGGGAGAGACGCGAGTGAGGACTCCTCTCCGCCCGGGAGCGCCCGGTTCCTGCACCCCCTCTTCGTACGGGCTGTGGGTGAGGAGAACAGCTTTGTAGGACCGCGCCCTCCTCCTCGCCGAAACTTTCCTTGGTGACAGCTCTCCACCTGTTTACCTCCTCCGGGTCCCCGGGCCCGAGGCCGTGCGGAGGGTGAAAAGCACGCGGATGGCTCTCTGGGGCCCTGTGTCTGGAGACGGAGACGGACCGGAAGGCGCGCAGGGGCCCCTGGTGTCGCCGCGGGGCCCGGCACTTACACCCCTGAGCGCCGCGCACGTCGGGGTTGAGGGCGGCAGGTGTGGCGTGGACCGGGAAGGCGCAGACATGCCTTAGAAAGGGGTTCCTAGAGTTAACCCTGTCTCCGGCATCTCTTCCTGGCGAAGGTGGTGGACCTTTTCCGCACGTTCATCTGCTGGAACGAGGACAGGAGAGGACGGGGCTCCTGTCCGTGCGCTCGGCCCGGCTCCCCCTGCCTCTCCCTCTCGGGGTGTTTTTCAGCCGGTGGGGAAGTACTGTCTATTCTCCAAACAGGCCCGCCTTGCCCCCTCCGAGCTCTTCGATTTTGCGTATGTTGCCATTGCTCCGCCTTGTACGTGTCGTTTGACCCATTTTTCCAACTCAGATGTGTTTTTCTGCGTGAGAAGGATCCCCTGGGGGACTAGAAGCGGATGCCGAAGACATCCAACTGGTACTCCGAGTATCAGTGTGGTTTCTCTCATCTGGACCCCGTGCGCCTGCAGGGCTCCAACTCCCTCGCCGCATTGCATCCCTCTGTTCCGGGTGCTTTAGTGTGTCCTGTCTGTCCTACCAAACGGAACTTACATGTGGGCAAGCATGATTTATTCCGTGTCGCCCGAAGCCTTGACTGACTCAGTGCAAAAAGCATTCAGGATGTTGTTTATCATTTGAATGAAAAGAGATGATGGGACGCATCCACTTAGGGTTAAACGAGGCCTTCAGTTTTATAAGTGAGAAGCTAGAAATTCATAGATTGGTTGCGACATAGATTATGGATTTAATTTTTCCATTTACTCTCTTTCCAGCTAGATGTCTGCTTAAAATCGGTGGCTATCATCTGAGCTGATAATAGCTCACCATGAGCACTTCCGGCCCTGCCTTTCTCCACACGCGGCTCTTTGGCCCCTTGAGTGTGGCTCTTCCTAAGCCTTAGGAGTACCCTAATTAAGTTAATAACAGTGTACCTACCTATATGGGTTAAATTTAAAAAATTTGGTTCTCAAAAGAAATTTCAATCGTTGTACTGTTGATATTTGGCTCTGTTGACTGATGAGTTTGCCGACCACTGCTCTAGTCTATTGTTGGATCTCTGTATATTATTCTTTTTTAAAAAATACATATTTATTGATTTCAGGGAGGAAGGGAGAGGGAGAGAGAGATAGAAACATCAGTGATAAAAGAGAATCATTGACTGGCTGCCTCCTGCATGCCCTCTACTGGGGATCGAACCCGCAACCCACGCATGTGCCCTGGACTGGAATCAAACCTGGAACCTTTCAGTCCACAGGCCGACGCTCTATCCACTGAGCCAAACCAGCTAGGGCTGTATACTATTCTTTATTTCTGTCAGTGTATGCTTAATTTCTGACTGGTCCTTTTCCATTTTTTTTGGCATTCTCACTAAGATCCTTGAAGGTCTCACTAAGTTCCTCGGAGGTTTTTAGAAGATTCTTGAGTAACCTTATAACTGTGGTTTTGAACTCTCTATCCAGTAATTTGCTTTCTTCAATTTCTTTCATTTGTGACATGTTTCTTTGTCTCTGCATTTTGGCTGCTTCCCTGTTTGTTTCTATGTATTGGGTAGAGCTGCTATGTCTCCTGGAATTGGTAGAGTGGCCTTGTGTAGTAGGTGTCCTATAGGGCCCAGGGCTCAGCCTTGCAGTCATCTGAGGTGGACACTCTTGGTGCACCCCTTTGTGGGCTGTGTGCACAGTCTTATTGTAGTTGAGCCTTGATTGCTGTTGGCATCACTGGGAGGAATTGACCTCCAGGCCAATTGGCTGTGAGGACCAGCTGTGTCTACCATGGAAGAGCTGCTGTGCAGGAGACACCCTTATGGGGCAGGACTTGCTTCAGGGGGCTTTGGTGCTTACTGAGTCTGCCCCTTGAGTGTGTCACTTACGGATGTGAGGAGTTGTAATCTGGTCCGGTCTCACACTGACCATTAGGTACACTGGCTCTTGGATCTCCAAGGAGGTGCAAAGTCAGCCACTGCCTGGGCCACCCAGCAGGAGCTACAGAGAGATCTGCAGATTCCTCCTCTTTGTATGGGGTTTGGAAGTGCCCAGAGGAGGCCCAGCTGTGAAGCAAGGCAGGTTGCTGCTGGTGCTGGCCTTGTGCCTTCTTTTGATAGCTTTGGGGCTCCCTAACCCAGTTGCAGCTTTTTTGACAGGTTTTAGGCTGAGAAAGGACAGGCCATTCATATGCAAAAGCCACTGTGCACAGCTTGAGTGGGGTTGTAAATTGGGTGGGGCGGGGTCTCAGGGAAAGTCCAGGGTGGAGCAACAGCAATGGCTGCCAGTCAGCCCCGCACCGGGGAGGCCCCAGCACAGGAACAGTGGCCGTTCGGAGCACCTCCGTCTGGGAGAAACCCACCCCCGCATTCCTGCCCCAATTCCAGACAGCCCAGTTTCTCCCCGTATGCAAGTGGGAGCTTGTATCTCCCTCCTGATTAAAAAAGTGGCACGCCCGGGTGCCAGCCCATTCCGCACCTCTTATCAGTCTCAGTGCCCTTTCTTCTTAACCTCTCTAGTTGTAGTACTTCCACTCAGCCAGCTTTCCCGCGGTTCTTGATGATAGTTAAGTATTTTAGTTGTAATTTTGATGTGGTTGTGGGAGGCAGCAAGTACGGGTGTTTACCTATGTCGCCATCTTGGTTCTCCACATTTTTATTTTTAACAGAGTTCCCTACTCATCATATTGGAATGTTTCTGTCTTTTAGGGTGAAGTATGCAGTATGATTAGCAAGAAGTACAGTGAATTCCTGCCCAGCATGCAGAGTGCACAGGACCTGATTACCCAGGTGGATAAGCTCTCTGATGATATTGACCTGCTGAAATCCAGAATAGAGAGTGAGGTAAGAATAGTTTGTTATATTGAGTACGTTTGTAGGGAGGCAGTTCAGCTTCCTGATTCCCGAGACAATTTAGTTCTGTACAACTTTTCAAAGCCTCACTTTCCTTGTTGGTAGATGGAAGTTAAATTAGATTATTTTATTTATGTATTTATCTGTTTTTTAATCTTTCCCCAAGGATATTTTTTCCATTGATCTTTAGAGAGAGAGTGGCAGGGGAGGAGGGGAGGAGGAGGGAGAGAAACACAGATGTGAAAAAGACACATTGACTGGTTGCCTGCTGCATTCACCTCAACCAAGGATTGAACCTGCAACCCAGGTACGTGCCCTTGACCAGGAATAAAACCTGTGACGCTTCTGTGAATGGCCCCATGCTCTAATCACTGAGTGACACGTCCAGGGCCAAATACTTAAATCTCTGATGGCCAACAACCTCTTATACCTGCAGCTGGCCTTAACACATTCAAGCTTCAGCACAGTCTTTGTCTCTTGGCCTTCTGGCAGGTTGGCCTGGTTTGCCAGTCGCCACTCTGCTTTGTGTGGAAAGCCACTTTTCCTGGACACACAGAATACTTGCCCATCTAGTACTGTGTCACTTTGGGACTAGTGCTTGATAAAGTTCTTATCGGTCGTCTGGCAGGCTTTAAGAGTGTTTAGTATGTTAGCCAGAGTGATGTCATCGCAATGAGAAGCAAGCCATTCTGGAAACAGAAATATCTGCTTTATAATTTTGCAATGCATTTTCCCCTTACATTATCTCACCAATATTTTTCCTATTCAGTTTCCTTGTAGGAAAAAGGCAGTTGAAAGAAATCAAACTGATATTCAAAATACCAGTTTGATGTCTTCAGCATCTATTTCTAAATTATCATTCAGTGCTCATTGGTATCCAAAATCAGGATGTTGAGGTATTCTAAAGGTCCTTAAGAAAGACACCAAATCTCTTCTCTTTGTGAAAGTCATTAAAGAACGAAAGTGAACAGATGTGTTTTCAAAATTCTCTGTAAAACTTGCATCACAAGTGGGGAAACTACTAGTTACCTGGAAAAATCTGTTTAATAGCTAGTATACCACTCATTCTCATTGAAGTTTTAATAAAAATAAATCTGTTACTCTACAACTTTGGCACAGTTCAACTAATATTTTCCATGTGTATTTGTTTGATCAATGAAGTCAATAGTGCAATATTGGACTGTACTTTCAGAAATGAAGTGTCTGAAACAGGAGATTAAAGGGCTCTGTACCTTTTGCTGGCCAGATTATGGCTGGTGAAATTTATTCAGTTCTGGTTGTTTTATTTTGAAAGATGGCTGATCTAAATGGGAAGGTCCAGGCCTGAGCACCATACCATCTGAAGAACAGTGAAAGAAGCTGAGGTGTTTTAGCTTTAGTAAGAAACTTTCAAGATTTGTAGCCCTATCGTACAGGAGAAAGATTCAAGTGTATGGCTAGAGAAGAGGAATTACTTTGAATAGGTAGATATTATAAAGGGGTTTATCCAGTCATTTGGTATATTTGTTTAACATCTATAACGTGCCAGGACACTGATAGTTGCAGTACTAGAGAGATTTTATTTTAAAATGTGAATCTTAGCCTGCTATAGATGAGTAAAATAGCATGATACATACTAAATTGTAATAATGCAGTTAGAGGAGATGTAGCTAAGAATGGCTTTCTCCAGGATATAGTGTCCAAACCAAAATCTGAAGTGATAGATAATTAGGCAGAAGAGTTAGGAAGAGTGTTTTAGTTTGACAGAGGGAGCAGCATTGCAGAAGCATGGGAGTAATGGAGAGATGTCACTTTGGAGAGTTGCAAATATTCCATATGACTGTTTAGAGGGTTTGGTGGGAGGGACATGAGATGAGATTAGAAAGGTAAGCAAGGACCTTGTATATCAGTGTAGGTCAGGGGTGAGGAACCTTTTTTCTGCCAAGAGCCATTTGGATATTTATAACATCATTCACAGGCCATACAAACTTACCAACTTAAAAACTATGCTGCTATATTTGGTCAAACATTTAATTAACTTACTCCTAATGTCTTGGCAGGACTAGACCAAATGATTTTGCGGGTCTTATACAGCCTGCAGACCAGACATTCCCCACCCCTGGTGTAGGTAGTGTAGATGTTGTCTCAATGGGACTGTGGAAGCAATGGAGGATTTTAAGCAAGAGTGACATCAGATTTGAATTTTAGGAGTCCCATTTTGCTTGCAGTTTGAAGAAAGGACACCAGGAATTTGAGAGAGGGAAATCAGAAGGCAGTTAAAGTAATCAGGCAAGAAAACAGTATGATGTTTCCTCAAAAAATTAAAAATGCATCTCCCATTTGACTTAGTAATCCCACTTCTAGGAATATATCCCAAGAAATCAGAAACACCTCAGAAAGAATATATGCATCCCTATGTTCATAGCAGCACAATTTACAGTAACTAAGATTTGGAAACAGCCTAAGTGCCCATCAGCAGATGAGTGGATTAAAAATCTGTGGTACATCTACACAATGGAATGCTATGCTGCTATAAAAAAGAAAGAACTCTTACCATTGGCAACAGCATGGATGGACCTGGAGAGCATTATGCTAAGAAAATAAGCCAGTCAAAGAAAGATAAATATCACATGATTGCACTCATTTGTGGAATATAATGATCGACATAATCTAATGAACAAAAATAGATCTAATTCTAGAGACATAGAAACATTGAACAGACTGTCAAACTGTAGTGGGAAGACAGGGGAGGGTGGGAGGCGGTGGTAAGGGATCAAAGGACTTGTATGCATGCATATAAGCATAACCAATGGACACAGTAGGGGGGCGGCAAGGGCAAGTGCTGGGGAGTGGGAGCTGGCAGGGAGAGATCAATGGGGGAAAAGGAGACATACATAATACTTTCAACAATAAAGAATTTAAATTAAAAAAAACAAAGCTGGGAAATGTGAGAAAAATAAATAAAGTAATTAGGCAAGACAGGCTGGTGACCTGCTCTGAAGTCAGTGGCAGTGGGGATGGGGAAAAGTGGACCAATCCTATCGACATATAAGAGAATTGGATCTTTTGGACTTGTTGATGTGGGGAATGAAAGATGGAGGAATCTAGGATAACTGGGGACCTTGGTCATTGATGCCATTCATTAAGAGAATCTAGAGAAGGGATAGGTTTTTGTAGGGGAATGAGTTTAAATATAGGGTTCCTAAGGGGTATCCAAATGGAGTTGCACAGTTGAATTGTATTAAGATAAAGGGTAGACTATTGTAAAGAAAGAGAGGAAGAGAGAGAGAGACAGTGTGAGAAAGCGGGTGAGTGAACTTGAAATGCAATGGCTCAAACAAGATACATATTTTTTAATTGTAGTAATCTAGGCTAGCAGTCTGATTCTACAACCTAGCGCCTAGCTACTCTAGTAGTCTGTGTCAAGAACTGTGGAAGAGATCTGAGATTTTAACTATTTGCAAGTCAGTGTTAGCCTGCCACTGTTTCATGAATGCTATTAGAATACATGAGTCTCCTTGGGTGTGAGATGAAGGATGATAGTTTATTATTCACAGCAGTAGCCACAGTTTGAGCATTTTTGCAGTGTCCCAAGCCCCAGTTCCTAAAGGGTAGTGTGCAGTGGATTTATTATAGAAGAGAACTTAGTTTAGGGAACCTGGGTAGTAAGCATGCCTGCTTTTTGCTTTGGAGGAAAACACCATCTCTTATTTTCTAAGTTGCTTAATACACAAACATCCTTGAAAAAATAGTCTAGGACTAAAGACTAGTTATTGTTTCATTTACAAGATAGTGTAGAACTGTGAGAGAACCCTAAATAATTGTTTTCCAGCTGTGTGTAGAGAAGCAGAATTGGCAGCTTTTAGTGGCTTGTTGGAAACTGAGTCACTCAGGCCCAACCCTGACCTACTGAATTAGAATCTGCACTTTAATACAATTCACCAAGTGTTATGTATATTCTTTATCGTTTGAGAGTATGACTAGGATTTTGTTGTTGCTTGAATGGTTGAAGTTGGTCTTTTCCACATGTGCAGATTATAGCTGGAGGTTAAGGGCAAAGAGAATGCATAGGGAAGGCACACCTATTTTCTTAAGATTCAGACTTGGAAATGGTGCACATCATTTCAGCTTATATTCCATTAGAGGCTTGGTGCATGAAATTTGTGCACGGGTAGGGTCCCTAGCCCTGGCCAGCGATCAGGGCAGATCTGTGGGGCGAATGGAGGAACAATTGATGGGATGATTGGTGGGGGGGGGGGGGGGAGGTGTTGGCATCCACCTTGGCTGGCCTGGTGCTGCTTGCTCGCCGGCCCTACCCCCCGCCGGTCCCCTCCCTCTGTGGGGCGACTGGCGGGGCCCCCACTGGCATCCTCCTTGGCTGGCCTGTGGGCTGGGGGCAGCTCCTGCATTGAGCGTCTGCCCCCCTGGTGGTCAGTGCGTGTCATAGTGACCAGTCATCCCACCAGTGGTTCCACTGTTCAATTGATTTGCATTTTAGTCTTTTATTATATAGGACTAGAGGCCCGTTGCATGAAGAGATTCGTGCAATAGGCCTTCCCTTCCCCTGGCTGCCGCACTGGTTTTCCTCTGGCACCCGGGACCCAGGCCTTTGCTCTGGCTGGAGCCTTCAGTCTTTGCGGCCCCGACTGGAGCCTTCAGTCTTCGCTTCGTGCCTCCGTATGCAAATTAACCGCCATCTTTGTTGGGTTAATTTGCATACTCTCCTGTTTGGCTGGTGAGTGTAGCAGAGGGATGGTTAATTTACATGTTTGTCTATTATTAGCTAAGATTGGTAAGCTCTTAGAGCCATGGTCACAGCCAATTGCGAGGGACACTAGAACATTTAGTCTAGTTGGGTAGTCATGTGTTTCTACTGTGGGAGAGTGGGAAATGGATTTTAACATGTTAAGTGCCCAGCCTGTTTTGTCTTCTGGTTGGAAAGTATAGTGTCAGTCACCGGTGACTGACATGGGGCTTAACGTGTTAATGAACAGCTTGCACATCACCCCATCCAGGTACATGTTAGGGTTAGGAAAATGATGTGGACTTGAGATAACAGCACTTAGAAATATGAAGTCGTGGGAATGGATGAGGTTGCCCAGAGAGAGTATATAGCATAGTGTTTCTCAACACAGGCACTATTGATATTTGGGGCTGGATAATTCTTTGTTGTGGGAGCTATCCTGTACATTGTAAGATGTTTAGCAGTATCCCTGATCTCTACTCTCTAGATGCCAGAACTCCTTCAGTTGTGACAAGCCAAAATGTCTCCAGTTATTGCTAAATGACCCTGGATAGAAATAAGGAAAAAAAAAGTTTATATTTTGGGAACCACTTGTTCAGATTAGGAAGGCTAGGGAGAAAGGAATATCAATATGTATGAAGTGGCCAGAGGGGGAATGAAGCTCCCAAAAGAAAATGAGAAGGAATGGCTGAAGAAAAGGAGGAAAATCAGGGAATGGTGGCTCAGAACTAAGGGAAGGAAAGTAACTGTACTGATAAATGTGTAGCTAAAATTGATGACACATGCTTTGGATTTAGCACCAAGGAGTTAATTGGCACCAATTGTTTTGGGATAGTTTTGGGGGAATGGTGGGTGTAGAAACCAGATCAATGTGTTATAGAGTGAATGAGAGGTGAGAAAGTAAGGACAGTGAATATGGGTCACTCTTGCAAGAAACTTGTTTGTGACAGGATGGAAAGAAATAAGGTAGCTACTAAGCGATAGCATGATTGCTGAAGTGGAAGAAATTTTTTCTTAAAAATGGGAGAGATTTTTACACATAAGTCTGATGGGAGGAGCCATGCATTAGTAGGGTATTTCATGAATGAGGCGTGAAAGAGTGAGAGAGAAAGATATAACAAGGAAAGAAAATAATTGATATTGCAAAGTTCCTAAAAAGGTGGGACAGAATGGGAGGTGGATTCTGACTCAACAAAAGAAAATCTTTCTAAGAGCTGTCCTCCTGTAGAATGAATTGGCAGTGGGGATACCTTTCTAGTAATCTAGGTGAGTGAGCTCTGATGAGATAACGGCTTAAACTAAGAACAGATGTTGACACAAGGAAACTCTGTTCACGGGGATGGGCATTCCTGAATAGGATAAGGGTTTGGACTAAGTGGACCACTTAAGGTCTCTTCCTACTACATCCCAATCTTAATTAGCATTTAAATTTCAACATGAATTTTATTCACTTAATAAGGCTTATTGATTAGCTATGGATGCTTTATTTATTAGATATAGTATAGCTTTAAATATACTTGTCTTTGATGTGTGAATTAGGTCCGCCGGGATCTTCACGTATCAACTGCTGAATTTACAGACTTGAAGCAACAGTTGGAAAAAGACTCAGTAGTCCTAAGTTTGCTTAAACAGCTACAAGAGGTCAGTAACTTCAAATTGAGCTTTAGTGTTTTGGTGGGGAGAAAGTAATTTTTTTTTTCTTGGTCTCATAAAATGTGTATCTCCTGACTATATGGTATTTTTCATAATTTAAAAACAAGCAGCCAGACTTAAAATAATGGGTATATAAAATAAAAATACCTAATAACTACTTTCTTTCAGTTTTCTACAGCTATTGAAGAATATAATAGTGCATTAGCAGAGAAGAAGTATGTCACTGCTGCTTTGCGTCTAGAAGAGGTATCAAATACTTTCTCAAAAGCAGTGGTTCTCAACCTTCCTAATGCTGCGACCCTTTAATACCGTTCCTCATGTTGTGGTGACCCCCAATTTCATTGTTACAAATTGAACATAATTAAAGCATAGTGATTAATCACAAAAACAATATGTAATTATATGTGTTTTCCGATGGTCTTAGGCGACTCCTGTGAAAGGGTCGTTCGACCCCCAAAGGGGTCACAGGTTGAGAACCACTGCTCTAAAGCATGAACAGCCCTAGCTGGTTTGACTCAGTGGATAGAGCGTCGGCCTGTGGATTGAAGGGTCCCAGGTTTGATTTCAGTTGGGGACACATGCCCGGTTGCGGGCTTGGTCCCCAGTGGCGGGCGTGCGGGAGGCAGTGGATCAATGATTGTCTTATTATTGATGTTTCTATCTCTCCCTCTCCCTTTCTGAAATCAGTAAAAATATTTAAATAATAATAAAAAAGCATGAACAATTAGTACTATTCCAGTTTTTAGCCCATGTTCGTTCCATATATTTCTTATCATTATATAAATAGTAGAGGCCCGGTGCATAGATTCGTGCACCAGTGGGGTTCCTCAGCCTGGCCTGCGGTGATGGGGCTGAAACCAGCTCTCGGACATCCCCCGAGGGATCCTGTATTGTGAGAGGGACAGGCCAGTCCGAGGGACCCCACCGGTGCACAATCCGGGCCAGGGAGGGATCTCAGGAGGTCTCCAGGGCGTGTCCAGCCCGTCTCTCCCAATCCCAATAGCCGGGCCCCAGCAGCAAGCTAACCTACTGGTCAGAGCGTTTGCCCCTGGTGGTCAGTGCATATTAGGCTTTTATTATATAGGATATTCTAATTGCCCTGAATCCAGATGGAATGTTTAATAATGATTCCATTTCACTACCAGGCACAGAAATGCTTGAAGTTACTAAAATCCAGAAAATGCTTTGATTTAAAAATGTTGAAATCTCTCAGCATGGAGCTCACCATACAGAAACAGAACATACTCTATCATCTTGGCGAAGAGTGGCAGAAGCTGATTGTGTGGAAGTTCCCACCATCAAAAGGTGCTGCTGACCTCAGGTGGACTGCTTTGCTTAATCTGCCTGGACCTGTTCAGCCTCTGAATATATGCTAAATATTTGTATTGGTAGAAGAGAGATCTATTAGTCTTGCAAGTTTATATTGAGTTCTCATATTTGTCCAAGTGTTTGTTAGGATTAATTCATCTGGGTCTCTAAAGTGTCCTCACTTGATTTCCTTCACATCTCTCTGTCTGTCCCTTTCAGTAGGAAGGAGCAGAGAAGAGAGAAGATTATTGGGTGGGTGGGGTCCATGTGGTGAAGGTATGTAAGACCACACAGAGCTTCCACTGCATAGTAGGATGATCTCATTCCCCACAAGCCCTAATCCCAACCGTCTCTCTTGGTTAGAAAGCTTAAAGAAGCTGTTCAGCCATTCTCCCTTACTAAAAAAAGAAGATGGATTAATGAGACAGGGATTTTACTCAATTTTTCTCTGTCTTTGAGGAAAAAATAGTGACAAAATCATGAGATGGGGGTGCTTTGCTAGATGAAGAAATAGTATAACTCTGGCCCTGGCATTTATTTGTATAACTATTCTCAGTCCCTCTGCCCACCTCTGGATGTGAGACCCCTTCAGTTTGTCTTGTTTACACAAAAGTGAAACCTCTGAGGGTATACTAGTATGTAAAGGACATGGCATTAAACCTGGTATATTTTCCAACACTGAATCTTGAAATTTAGTCTGTTTCAGGGGATACCTCACAGTCTCTTCTTGTTTCCTTTCCCACATTCACTTTGGCCTACACAAAACACACACACACACACACACGTATTTTAGTTACCTATTTTAAAGGAAAGAATCTGGGAATTTTTAGATTCTGTTTCTAAGCAGACTGTAAAATTATGAGAAGATAGCAGATGTACTTTTTTATAACACACCGTTCCTGTTAAACTTGTTTGACAGGCTATTCTCTTTACTTGGTAATAAAGAACAAAAAAGAGGAGGTCTTATGTGAAAGTAGGGTCTCGCTTTCGCTCCTTGCCTTCTTTCAGTCATTCAATACATATTTAATAGCATTTATTATAGGCACATCATCTGCTTTTGCACTTAGTTTGATTATTTGAACATACTAAAAGTGCAGTTTTCTGTTTTAAAATGATGTCAAGGACATACATGTAATAATTAACGTTTGGTTGCATTGGAAGTGTATTGTAGTACAACACATATTTAGGAACTGAGTAGAGAATGGGCCCTAAGGGATAGAAGTAGGAATATCTTGCATTGCTGAGACAGCTGATATTTTTTCCCTTTTTCTTAGATACCAGCAACTTGGAATCTTGCTTACAAACACAACTTCACTTATGCACTGAACAGTCTCAAAATGAAGAGAAGCCCCCTATGCCACCAACCAGCTCTGTCCTCTTGGCATTTTCTATTCTTGGAGAGCTACATACCAAGCTTAAATCATTTGGTAAGGGACACTACGTTGTTTCATTTACATGAAATCTCAGAAGGTCCATTATTAAAGGAATGACAGAAAATATTATAAAATATTCTCTGGATAACATTGATGATAGATCATAGGGTTTGGCCTCATAATTCATCAAATGGAATTGTCATAAGCATTTGCCTTTTTCTTAAGGGCTTAGTTACTTTTCTTTGTTTTATTTTTTAAACTAGCTGCTGCTGTTTATCTGTTTTTTTTAATAATTTAAATTGAAATCTATAGATAATCTGGGAAACTTCAGTGGGAAAACCTTCAGTGTATAATATACGGTGTGTAATGTTATATAAGTATTTTTGTTGTTAGACTCAAAGATCTTTCTTTTTTTTACATAGTTTTATATAAAAGTTTATTCTAGTGATTTTTATGAGTGTTCATATAATTTTTCAGGGCAGATGCTGCTGAAGTATATCCTTAGGCCTCTGGCATCTTGCCCCTCCCTTTTTGCTGTGGTAGAAAGCCAGCCTAACATCATCATCATTCGTTTTCAATCTGTGATGACTGACTTTGAGCATCCGTCACCATCTGAAGTTTTTGCAAAGATCAGACTGGTACTGGAAGTGCTCCAGAAACATCTTCTAGGTATGTATCTTCAAGGGCTTTTTATATTTTGGAAAAGTCATGGTTTTTGAAAGTAAATATTATTTGAAAGTAGATAAAATGACCGCAATCTTAGTGGAGCATTAGAGGTGAGTAGGTTATGCCATGGGAACAAAGTAGTTACCTTCTTATATCTTGCTCTGCTTTGTATTTCTTCTCTGCCCTATGTTGACAGGTAGGGTTATCAGTGTTACCCCAGATTCTGTATTTGTAATTCTTAGTTGAATTCTAGGATGCCCTTCTCTCACTTGACTTCTAGTAACCTCACATTTTGGAACTCCTGCTTTTATTATAGGAGAAACAGAAATGAACCAAGTGCTGGTTTACATATTTTAGTGGGAAAATCCCTTCATGTGACATAAACAAACTAGGGATATCGTAGGAAATGAATGACATCCAACTGAAACTATTGTTTAGGTCTTTATATATTCACATATGAAATAACCAGTTTCTGTATTGCTTAAATCATTTTTTGGTTGTCATACTAATAAAAGTAAAATTTCTTCTGGTGTTTTATTTTAATACTTTTTTGTGTTTGTTTTTTGTTTAGTCTGTTTGACATACCTTTTTGCTTTTCTCAGTTGTCTTATTGAATAGTTAAATCAAGCATTCTTCCTATGGAGAGAATAAAACAGAAATTCTAGTATAGTTTATATGCCTTCTTGGCAGTTATATACTAGTACATAGGGAATAAATATGCTAGGAATTTTTTCTAATTTTGATAGTAGAGAATAAAAAATCTCAAGGCTTGTATAAATTACCAAAATCCCAGGTAGTTTTCTTGTTCCTTCACTTACGGAGATAATTCACTTTTATTTTTATTAGATATAAGCAATGT
Organism: Myotis daubentonii; assembly: GCF_963259705.1. Lineage (NCBI taxonomy): Eukaryota > Metazoa > Chordata > Mammalia > Chiroptera > Vespertilionidae > Myotis > Myotis daubentonii. The sequence goes on along the minus strand of NC_081848.1, from coordinate 9,951,590 downwards.
TTTAAACAAAATATCCAAGGATTGAAAGAAAACAGAAAAGTGATTCAATCCAAATATCTCCTCTATAACACTCACATCAATTGTCCATAAAACTAGGCTGAGCACCTTTAGTGAGAGGATCATTTCCTCTTGAGGCATTTTATTCTACTTTTGGGCAACTCTGAGTACTATGAAGTTTTTCTTTATTTTTCTAAAAATCATATCTCCTTTCTATATTAAATACTATTACCCAAAACACGCATATTGTACATTAAATCTTTAGTGTAGTGGTTTAAAAAATGTATTTGAAATATACTGCCTTGTAATGTCTGCTTTATTGATGCTGTTTCTATTATATGGAGCTGTGTAGAACAAGTCTAATTCTTATGATACATGATGAACTTTAAAATTCTTTACAGGAGCTGTTATTTCCCCTACATCTTATCACCAATATAAACAACCTTAAGGGTTTTTTTGAATGACATAGTTTTAAGTTTCCCTTTATCTTTAATGATAACGTGAATATATTCCATTTCTTCAGTAGTCCTCTTGCTAAGGTATAGTGTTCAAAACAATGAGTATTCTAGGTGTAGTCTTAGCCAATTCAGAATACTACGGGAGCATTTATGCTCTCCTTCTCAGTTCCACGGTTTTTACAGTATAGCCAAAGACTGTTATTACACAGTTAACTCATTGAGCTTAAGGTAAATGTAAGTCCAATGTCATACTCAATGTAAATTGCTACTTTTTTTTTAATCTAACACTTGTACTTGATTTTTAAAAAACTCACCTTAATCTTCGTTAAATTTTTCTTGATACAATGTTATAGTGTTTATTATTCCTACTTTATCTGAGTGCATAATTGTTAGTCATGTTTTCTTATAGTTCAGTCTAAGTCAGTAATGATACTGTTGCCTGAAATAGGCCCAGAGGGGGTGGGTGTTCTGGGGAATTACAGTAGAAATCACTTGACAGTTTGACCCTGTTCCATTAAATTAATTAGTACTCAACCTGGTTTTTTTTTGTTTGTTTGTTTTTTTATTGGATTCAGAGAGGAAGGGAGAGGGAGAGAGAGAGAGAAACATCAGTGATGAGAGAGAATCATTGACTGCCTCCTGTACACCCCCTCCTGGGGATTGAGCCTGCAATCCAGGCATGTGCCCTTGACTGAAAACGAACCCCGGACCTTTTAAATCCATGGGCTGATGCTCTATCCACTGAGCTAAACCGACTAGGGCCTGTTTTTTTATTTGTAAGTTTTCTTAGTACCTAGGATATGTAGAGCAGAAGACAACTTAGTATTGGCAGGTGCTTTTCTAATATCATTATGCATTTTAGGCTTTAGTTTCTCTTTTACCATTTATTCTTTCCCTTCTGGCTCAGAGAGCATCAAATCATATTTAGATTCCTTAGTTCTTTTTGGAATCCTCTACTTTCTTTGGGTTTTACTTATTCTGAAACTTCATAAAGGCTTTGCCCATTCTTTTATATTTGAATATGTATTTTTTCTTTCATATTTTCTTTATTATTAAGCATGATATACCAACAACAAAGAAGCTTTTAAAAGAGGAGAATGAAAAATTTTTTGGAAAGAATTTGGCAAATGGATAAAAAGCCTTAAGATGTTTTATCCTTTAAAGTAGGATTTCAACTTCTAGGATTCGGCCCTAAAGAAATAATCAGTCCAAATCAAATGTGTGTGTGTGTGTACGTGTGTACGTGTGTACGTGTATACGTGTACGCACGCACATATTTCACAAATTCATATTTATATTTATTTTTGTATGAGTCTGAGGGAGGAAGAATACCAACCAAACTTGAAATGTGTCACAGGCAAGGAGAGAAGAAAGATAACCTTATGGGTGTGGAGAGGGTAAATTTGGGGGTTTTCTTTATAAACCTTAGTAGTGTTAGTCTTGTGACAGCAAGCATATTTTGCTTTTGCCATGATTTTCTAGAAACTAAATTACTAAAATTTATGAAGAAGCAGAAACTCTGAGCATACAAATAATTATAGAAGAAATTTGAAAGGTTGTTAAAGACTTGGCACTAAAAAGGTCACCATTAGGCACCGAAGGTTTATGGCTAAATTCTGTGTGTTTTTCAAATTACAGATAATCCCTTTTTAAAGTAAGCTCTTTGGCCAATAGAAAAAGAGGAGAAATGCCCTACTTAATTTTTAAAAAACCAGCCTAGCCCAGCTGGCGTGGTTCAGTGGTTGAGTGTCGACCTATGTACTAGGAGGTCACTGTTAGATTCCCGGTCGGGGCATATGCCCAGGTTGCAGGCTTGATCCCCATTGTGAGGTGTGCAGGAGGCAACTGATCAATGATTCTCTCTCATCAATGATGTTTCTGTCTCTCTCTCTCCCTTCCTCTCTGAAATCAATAAGTATATATTTTAAAAAAACAGCATACATTTAATACCAAAATGTAATAATGGTTGCTTACTCACAAATTAATCACTATAGAATGATTTTACCTTTGATTTATAAATGCAAACATTAAGAAAAATTAAATAAATCCATAGTGTCTTTAAAAAGGACACATTCTGACCAAGGGTTTATTTTAGGAGTCCAAAAGATGGTTCAGCATAAGAAAGCTATCAAACAGTTCATTATGTCAGCATGTCATTGCATCATTAGATAGGGAAAATATGCCAAAATTTAGTGACATTTGCCAATAAAAAACTAAGCAAAATAGGAATATCATCATTTTTAATAGTTTGGTGAATGTTTATGATGATCTGAAGGCGGGGCAAAGGTGCAAAATGGTTTATATGGTGTGAGCCAAACTTTCTTCTCTGGTATGTTTGCATATATTCAACAAATATTTATAGAGGAAGGCAATGTACTAGCTGCTTATATCACTTGGTAAATGCATTTAGAGCTGCGGTCTAGGTCAGCATTGTCTAATAGAAATAAAATGCAAGCTACATAATGTAATTTAAAATTTCCAGTGGCCACATAAAAAAGTTAAATGGAACATGAACTTCCAATTTAATAATATATTTTATTTATCCTAATATATCCAAAATATCATTTCAATATATAATCAATATAAAAATTATTAATAAGCTATTTTATATTTTTATATGAACTTTTCTAGATCTGGTATTTTATACTTAAGTGCATCTCAAATTGGATGTAAATTTTCCCTAGAAATACTTCGTCTGTATTTAGATGTCATAAAATTTACAGTTGAAAAAGTAAGTTCCATGTCCAAGTTGTTCCCAACATACTGAAAATTTAGTTGAAAAAGTAGGTTCTATATCCAAGTTGTTCCAGATATACTGAAAAATTTCCAGTAGCTGTGTTGAGTACCAAAATAATCATTTTCCTATAATATTTTCACCTACACCAACAAATTTAGTTCATCCCTTTTAAATGAACTGATTTGACTTTAAAGCAAAAGTATATCAGTTTCAAAACTGTGGCTGAGTTAAAGAAATTCACTAACCATGAACCAACTTACTATTCTTAACATAGAATTCAAAGCAGTTTTGCATAAAATTTTAAAAAGTTCTAAATTTATCAATATCAGAAAAGCATTCTTTGAATTCTTTTGTTGGTATTTTTGACAGCCAGTTTACAATTAAAATCTTCTGCATTTTGAGTTTTGTTAGAAAAATGATAACATTATTGATCTGTACTATGAAAAGGTTTAATTGCAATATCAATTCTTATGAGGTCACAAATAAGTTTTCTTTCCGTAGAACTTCACATTTAGTTTGTTCGTATGCAATGTGATCTAAATGGAAAACATTGCCATTTTTTATCTCTGATTATTAAATATTTGGCCAGCATTTTGTTCCAAGAATATCTTGAAGATAAGTATTTCTTAATAGAATAGTGTATTCTAATTATAATTCCCTCAAGGTATACTATAGAAAAGGTATTAACGTATTCTGTTTACTAGACTAAATATACAATAATGTAATGTGTTTATTGGTATTTTACTAGGATAAAAACTCAGTTCCTTTGCAGAGATGAAAAAAAGTATTATTAAAAATGGGGATTTTATTCTAAACTAGTTTCAACTTTATATGCAGAATTTCTGAGTACTTTTCATAGAATCAGATCAGTACATTAGCAGTAGATGATTATAATGTAGATGGCTTAATACCTTATTGTTATAGAATACAGGCAGAAATACAGTGCAGATGATTCATTTGAGCAGTGAAAGATAAAATAATGATTGTATGTCTTGCTTTACCCCCAAGCAATCAGTTGAGATAGTTATAAAATTATCTGTGCCGTTTTCTTCCCCATCATCTTACAAGTAAAGAATTCTAGAACACTAAGGAACGTGAGAATAATCTAGACTGTGAATGGTTTCTTATTTAAACTTTTTCTTTTGAATTCAGATTTGCCTCTTGATACTGATCAAGAAAATGAAAAAACATCTACGATCATATTGGCTGAGATGCTTGGTGACATGATCTGGGAGGACTTGTCTGAGTGCCTCATTAAAAACTGTTTGGTTTATTCTATCCCAACAAATAGCAGCAAGTTACAGCAATATGAGGAGGTAAGAGCAGAGATATCACAGGAAATTTAAGAGATTAGCTTCTTATTGGTGGCAGGGATTTTGTTGCTGTTTTTTTGTTTGTTTTTTAGATCTTTAGTTCTTTAGTGACATCTTTAAAAAAAATATTAATAAGGAATAGAAGCAAATTCCTCATAACTTCCTTTTTCTCCTGGCTTCCTACCATTTGATTGGGAAGCACCTTCTTACTAAGTGTATTTTCTTTAGTAAGATACTTTTGAAAAACAATTATTCTTGTATTTATACTTGTATCAGTTATAGTAGTTACTATGTGGCACTGCTTTCTCGTTTCTTTTTACTCTTTCCTTGAACACTAAAATAAGTATATTTATTTTAAAGGTCTTTGTACCTTAATCAAATAGAATCAGAAATTTCTATTGAAGATACTCTTCCTAATTAATTTAAGGCAGGAAAAAAAATGTCTGATAGTTTTATTCCTAGTAATTGATGATTTGTTCTAAAACTTAAATAACCAGTTGGTCCTGTTCTTTTCATTGGATTTGAAATTTTAATATTGAAATGGAAAATATGTATATAATTATTGTTTTTTTCTTGTATTTGTCAGATCATACAATCCACTGAAGAATTTGAAAATGCCTTAAAGGAGATGAGGTTTTTAAAAGGAGATACTACTGATTTGCTAAAATATGCCCGTAACATCAATTCTCATTTTGCTAATAAGAAGTGTCAGGATGTGATTGTGGCGGCTAGAAACCTAATGACCTCTGAAATTCACAACACTGTGAAGGTATTGGGGTTATGATATATTACAGTGTTCAGGAAGCAGCTCCTTTTTGAGATGAATATGTTAGATTGGAAGAGGGCATGACAGTTGCTGAGCTCATGGTGGGAGTTATTAATCTTCTGAATGTTCGTTTTCTTACCTTTAAAGTGGTCCTACTATTTACCTCTTTCCTAGGGTATTGTGAAGTCTAGATAAAGTAATGCACATGAAAGCATTATAGAAATTGAAAAAGACTACATAAATGTAATGCACTACTATTGTTGAAATTAGGTAATATGCCAACCTATATGTTTTTCTCACCTTCATTACTTAATTTTTAGTACACAATTTTGGGACAGGTAGGCTTTATTTATGTCCAGAGATTACATTCTATTGTGAAAATGTTGACTTCATCTTTTAGGCACTAGTTTTGAAGTTAAAATAATAAAAAATGTGAACTATGTAAAATGTAAACAAATTATCTGCAAAGTTAATGGACTGCTTAATTTGCATTGAGGGTAAGTTACTCCTTTGATCTTAGATATTTCTGTGTGTTCACTTCTGTTTTATTTTATCTTCTTACCTTACAAATATAAAGTAATATTTGGTAAATGTAAGGAATTATTAGTTTAAAACAACACATTGACTAAGGTAATCTCTTAATAGAAAATTGCTCAGCTATTTTTCTTCTATCACTGCAGGTACTCTACTCTTTTTCCTTCTATCCCTTCGGCCATATTCCATCGTCCTTGGGAGTAACCTGTTACTATGTCCACTTTAGCTAGCCATTTGAGGGCATAGATAGTAGTAACACATTTTGAGGTAATTTTGGATTGTTAAGGGAGTTGAAATCTGATTACCAGGAATTGTGCTGTGGGTTTTTCTAACATAAATATCACTTGATTATGTAACTCTTCTGCACAAAACCAGTGGCTTCCCATCTTATGTAAAGAAAGACCCAGTAACCTTACAGTAGCTATAAGACCTTACATGATCTGTGCTCCTGTTGCCTCTAATTCCAGGTGCTATTGTATTGGGCTTCTAATATTGCTGTTCCCTGAATTTGCTAAGACCACTGGTTGCAGAACCTTTGAGTCTCTTGTTCCCTTTGTTAGGAACATTTTTACCACAAGTCATGCTACATGACTTGCTCCCTTTCCTGACCATGCTTTAATATTGTGACCTCTGCCCTGGCCAGTGTGGCTCAGTTAGTTAAAGCATTGTCCCGTGCACCAAAGGGTCATGGGTTCAATTCCCGGTCAGGGCACATACCCAGGTTCAGGTCCAATCTCCAGTCTGGGTGGGCGTGGGAGGCAACAGTCAATGTTTCTTTCTCACATTGATGTTCCTCTCTCCCTCTCCTTTCCTCTCCAAAATCAATAAAAACATATCCTTGGGTAAGGATTAAAAAAATAATCCTCCTACTCTCGAAAATAAGCTCATAAGGGAAGGGTTTTTCCTTACTGTGTATCTCCAGCCCCAAGAAAATACCTGGTGCACACCACTATATACCCAGTATTCAGTAAGGATTTGGTAAATGAATTAATATATGTCTCACTTGCCTCTGTCATAACTCTTTGATGTAAATAGGATTGTTACTGTGTTGCTCTGTGACTCTGAGCTAAAATATTTCAACCTAGTTGGACCTCATTTCTCTTTTCAGTAACATGACAAAATTGAACTAGATAATTTCTAAGCTTCTTGTTCAACTAATTCTGACTTTCTATAAAACTATTATTTTTTCCTGAGTGCCCAAATCCTAATACGTAGCTTCTTCTAGATCAGGGTTTCTCAACATGGCACTGTTGATAGTTGGGACCAGATAATTCTTTGCTGTTGGAGGGTTGGCCTGTAGGAAGTTTAGTGGCACCCCTAATCTCTGTTCACAGATGCCACGAGCAACTTTCCTGCTGTGTTAACCAAAAATGTCTTCAGACATTGCCAGATGTTCCCTGGCAATTTTGCCTGGAAGGCAAAATTGTTCTTAGTTAAGAACATCTTTTTAACTAAGATGTAGGTTCTAACCTGGTTCTTTTTCTTGGCATGAAGGCCCTGGAATTAGATACTTTAAACTGCCCAGCTTTGGGAGGCTCATCTTCCTTTTTTCATAAATCATTTTAATTTAATTTGCCTTCATAGTCTTCATCTAAATTTTCTCTAAAACAATTCCCTATGTGTACCCACTATTTTCATAAAACATCTAAAGTTGTTTTTTGTTGTTTTGTTTTTACATTTTAACCTGACAGGTGTCATATTAGATCTTATATTCTTCCATCTTGAGGTTCCCTCGCCCTCCTCATGAAGTCACTGTTTTGAGTCGTGTATTCTGGGTCCACTAGTTTTCAGACGAACATTGGCATTTTCCTAAACATCTCTATAATTATACTTTTTCTTCTGTATTCTGATGTTAGCCATAATTTTGACTAATAGGTCCCTGACATTTGTATTGTTATATAAACTTCATAACAGCATTATGAAGTAGATACTGTTATACTCTTTTATAGATTTGGAAGGCAAGTCTGATGACTTAAACATTTTTATCATACTGAACTTTTTCTGTCATACATTTTCTGTAGAGGTCCAGTATATGAAGAGCAGAGCTGTTCTTCTTGCAGTGGGATTAGGGAACCTGCTGCTTCTACATGCTTAATCTCTCCTTTTTTTGACCCCTAGGGCATCTTTAAGCAGCAAGGTTTGAAAATCATATTTCAGTACAGTTTTTCTTTCTTGTACAATGAGAAAATTGAAGTCCAGAGAGGTTAAATGACTTTGTCAAAGTTAGGGTAAAAAATATCACGAATGTTTCCAAATTAACAGCCTAGTATTCTTCCCTTTAGTCTTGATTAAGTCTGGGAATTTTCATTCATGTAAGTGTTAGAGAAGCTTTATTGATTTTGTATTTTCACCAAATTAGTGCACAGAAGAATTGGAAGAATTATAGTAAAAAGAATTGCTTATTTCTGGGGACATGCTCTCAACCTAAGATTGAGCAGTCATTAAAATACTGCTATGTAGAGGAAGGGAGAGAAGAGAGAGTGAGAAACAAAGATGTGAGAGAGAAACATCAATCAGTTGCCTCCTGCACATGCCCTGATTGGGTATCAAACCCGAAACCTAGGTATATGCCCTGATCAAGAATTGAACCCGCAACCTTTTGGTGCATGGGACAACATTCAACCAACTGAACCACCTGGCTGGGGCTGTACTTAAATCTTTCTATTACCCTATAGAGCCATAGCTTTATCATCATATCTTATTCTTCACTGTATGCTTGCATTTGAATTATTCTGAGGATAGTGCTTTTTCGTTTCTATGTTGAATCTTAGATTATTCCTGACTCTAAGATAAGTGTGCCTGACTTACCCACCTCTGATGAGGATGACAAGCTACAAATACAGAAAATGTCCACAACTCAGTACAATGAAATGGTGAATTTACAGCCTGAAAATACATTGGACCAACATTCCTTTTCTTTGCCCACTTGTCGTGTTAGTGAATCTGTGAAGAAATTAATGGAACTTGCTTACCAGACTTTACTAGAGGCAACAACCAGTAGTGATCAATGGTAAGAGTTCTGAGTTGTGTGAACATGGCAGTGACTTTGTTAAATATTTATCTAAACTGATATTTATTAAGAGAATTAGCTTGAATCTTTTGAGTTTTTTTTTTTTTTTTTTTAATCCTCAGCTGAGCATATTTTTTCCATTGACTTTTTTTTTTTTTAGACAGAGTGGAAGGTAGGGATTAAGGGGGAGAGAGAGAGAGAAACATTGATTGGTCGCCTCATGAATGCGTCCCAACCCAACAGGGGGTTGAACCTGCAACTGAGGTATGTGAACCCATGATCCCTTCTGTCCACAAGCCGACTGAGCAAAACCGACCAGGGGTCTTTTGGGTTTTCTTATCCCATTAGTTAAGTAATATATTTTTTTCTGAAAAATAGTGCAGCACATAAATGTATATTAACAATTGTCTTTTCAATAACATCTTATAGCAAGGTGTAAGAATAGAAACATGTATGGATCACCTAATGGGTTTTCTTGATGTTAAAAATTGTTAATTTTTTTAAAAAGTATATTTTATTGATTTTTTTTTACAGAGAGGAAGGGAGAGGGAGAGGGATAGCGAGTTAGAAACATCGAAGAGAGAGAAACATCGATTCAGCTGCCTCTTGCACGCCCCCCCCCCCCCCCCCACTGGGGATGTGCCCGCAACCCAGGTACATGCCCTGGACTGGAATCGAACCTGGGACCTTTGAGTCCGCAGGCCGATGCTCTATCCGCTGAGCCAAACCAGCTAGGGCAAAAAATTGTTAATTATTTTTAATAGAAAGCTATTTAATTTTAATTTTTTATTTGAATTGAATGATATGACATCAGAAAGCCTGTGTAAGGAATTTAGAATGCTACCTGGAAAATGATTAATACTCAAATGTTTATTATTGGTAGGAGTGGTAATAGTGATAGTTGTATCATCTACTCCAGCCTGCTCTAGCCCCTTAGCTTAACATGTATGTTACCTTTTGAAATCTAGGCCCTAATTAATTTACATTTTAAACATTTATTTTCTAAAGTGATAATAGTTTGTTGGGTACCCAAAGAAAGAAAAGAATGGAATGTATCAAAAATCACCCTTTCAGGATGATTTCTAATGTGCATTGTATACAGGGTACCCCAAACTCTATTTCGCATATATTGAATTTCTTTTTGTAAGCTTTTTCCTATTCCTAGACAAAATTGAAGAGAAAATGATAGGCCATAGCCAAAGTTGATTGCAGAACAGAATGACACAAGCCTCTTCATTTTGTATCTATACGTAGCAGTTTTTTACTTCTTGTCCTCATAGCAGAAAACACCTTTATTAGTTAGGGCTGGACTTAATCATACTGCATCTTCAGATTGGCTTCCAGAGTTTCAGTTTTTACCTCCACATTCACACAAACCCCTTTATTCTATTCTGCTCTAGAAAGAACACGTTTACCAAATACTTCCATGACTTTAATGAATCATTATATTCACAAGTCCTTCCAGTTTTAAATATAAGTAGGAAGAAAAATACATGTAAAAGGAAGTATATTTTCCTTTGGCAAAATAAATATGTGAGAATACAGAATACCCATCATATATATATATACTAGGGGCCCGGTGCACGAAATTCGTGCACTGGGTGTGTGTGTGGGGGGGAGTGTCCCTCAGCCCAGCTTGCCCCCCTCTCACATACTGGGAGCCCTCAGGCATTGACCCCCATCACCCTCCAATCACAGGATCGGCCCCTTGCCCAGGCCTGACGCCTCTGGCCTAGGTGTCCGGCCCGGGCAGCGGGGACCTGCAGTGGCAGCGGGGGGGGGGGGTAGAGGGGGCCGTGATCGCGTGGGCTCCGCCCCTGCCCCTGCAGGATGCCTCTGGCTGAGGCGTTCGGCCTGGGCAGCGGGGACCCGCAGCTGCAGCGGCCCCACGATCGTGGGCTTCACTTTAGGCCCAGGCAAGGGACCCCTAGCTCCTGGGACTGCCAGCTTCGACCGTGCCCAGCTCCCATCGCTGGCTCCACCCCTACTTCCTGCTCTCACTGGCCAGGGCAGCAAAGGCGCCTGATTCTCCGATCATGGCTGGGGGGCAGGGCAAAGGCGGCCCCAGGGCCGCCTTTGCCCTGCCCCCCAGCTCTTAGCTCCCCCCTGGGTTTCTGATCACTGTCAGTGGCAGGGGGCTTCTTCCTGCTTTCCCTTTCGCCTCCCTGCATTGTGCCTACATATGCAAATTAACCGCCATCTTGTTGGCAGTTAACTGCCAATCTTAGTTGGCAGTTAATTTGCATCTAGCCCTGATTAGCCAATGAAAAGTGTAGCTCGTATGCCAATTACCATTTTTCTCTTTTATTAGTGTTGATATATATATATATATATATATTATTTCAGAGAAGAAGGGAGAGGGAGAGAGATAGAAACATCAATGATGCGAATCATTGATCAGCTGCCTCTTGCATGCCCCCTACTGGGGATCGAGCCTGCAACTTGGGCATGAGCCCTTGACAGGAATCGAACCCAGGCTGATGCTCTAGCCACTGAACCAAACTAGCTAGGGCGACCCAACAATATTTTTGTATACTGAATGTCTATGGCCATTCTTTCACTAAAATAGTTTTTAACAGGACAAATAAAATCACAACTACACTGCAATAGCTCCTCTATTATTAAACCTCAAAGAATATATGCAGCAAAAATAAAATAATCAGGTATTATAGTAATCAAGTAGCAACAGTATTTGGGGGTATAATAACTATAACTTATTTTTCTAAACATTTGTGGCATTCTTGTGACTTATTCAAGGTACATAGTTTTAAGATACTCTTACAAAGAAGTGCAGAAACCTTATATTTGCCCTTTCTGAGTGCATTTTAATAATAATCTTTAGGTATTCTAAGACCAGATATAAAGGGCAAAAAAAACAAACCTTGAGGTTAGATTCTATTCTAGAAATGTTGATTCATCTCCTTGCATTGGGGTAAGAAGGAGAAAAGGTGAAAGCTGAAAGTCAGACTGATTCTAAAAGAACCAAGTGAATGCCTTATTGATGTCTTGCCCTTTGCAGAGTGCGTCAGTGAGTAAGTAACATTTGCTTGAGGCTTAGCTCCATTTGTTACTGAAGGGATACTCTGGGTCCTGGCAGAAAACAAACAAACGGGTAAATGGAAAAAGGCTTTGTGTTGAATGCTGCAATTCTTAAAATTATTAAGAGATCCAGGTTTTTAGGACTGCAGTCTAGTTAGCAAATACTGACTGAGAGTATATTTCCATCTAGATGATTGGTGTTTTCAGCAGTGACCAAGGCAGGTATTCGCTCAAATTATCGTTTTAGCTGATGACTCTCACTTAGTTTAAGGTACACTTAGTTTAAGTTTTTTTTCTATTTCCAATATATCCTTATGCATTTCTATTGAAATTGTTTTCCTCTTAGTGCTGTTCAACTTTTCTACTCAGTGAGGAATATCTTCCATTTGTTTCATGATGTTGTACCAACATATCACAAGTAAGTACCACTGTATCTCATTTCTGTAGGATTGTATGTCTGAAATGTGTGTAAGTCATTAAAACCAGTGATCTTATTTCCCACCAAAGATATTTTGGGTACCAAAATTTTTACAGTGAAATGCAGTAAACCATTTAAAATACATGTTTAAAGGACACAGGTCATTTATTAATAAGTTAATAAGGGTACTGTAATCTTGCAATATAATGGGTGATGCAAATTTAAAAACTTGAAAAAAACTTTACCCTGTTTTTATTTATTTATTTTTATATTTTATTGATTTTTTACAGAGAGGAAGGGAGAGGGATAGAGAGTTAGAAACATCGATGAGAGAGAAACATCGATCAGCTGCCTCCTGCACACCCCCTATTGGGGATGTGCCCGCAAACAAGGTACATGCCCTTGACTGGAACCGAACCTGGGACCCTTGAGTCTGCAGGCCGACGCTCTATCCACTGAGCCAAACCGGTTAGGGCTACCCTGTTTTTGATGGTAGATGAGAACTGCCTCACTTTACTTGGTTACAAAACAAAAGGCCATCACTCCACATTGCTATCTAGTAAACATACTACATTTTCTCTTGGCTTTGTAGACTTAATACCACAAGGGATTGCCATTTAACTGTCAGATATGATCAGCTACTCTTTCTAGTTATTTTAGGCTATATTTACTTAATGTCGTGGATTTTTGAAGTTTCTTTTAATATTAACCTGAAAAGTTATTCATAACTTTAAGCCTCCAAGAGCTCTCTCTATTATCCACATTAAGTGTTTTGGATATCTTTTATGAAAGTTTTAAATATTACGTCAGCACAGTTATTCATTAGTTGAGGACTCCTGGTTTAAAAAAACAAAATTAGTTTATTATTTGTAGTATTTTTAGTTCAGATTTTTGAATATTGAGATGTTTTTAAGTAGGTACACCTGTTGTTTTTGTTACAAAAGAAAACACTTATTGTGAACCTTATTATTTTTAGTTATATTTTCTTTGCTGTTTTAAAATTTTTATTTCACTGTCTACTTAGTCAAGTAAAGGAGAAGAGAAAACATCTCTGGGTCAGCTGATAGACATGTTTTTTGAGTTTCAGAGATAGTTGGTTTAGGAGTCCATGCTTAGAAACATTTTTCATTCTACTGTGAAGTTAGATTTACTTCTGTATGATCTTGGAACTCTGTGCTGGACCTATGGTTTACAAATTTGAGTGTGCATCAGAATTACCAAGAAGACTCATTATAATATAGATTTCTGGATCCCATGCCCGAGATTTCTTGATTCAGTAGGACTGAAATCAGGGCTGGAATTTTAAATGAATTTCCACATCATGCTGATGTTGCTTGTCAGGGGACCACAGTTTGAGAACCACTGTTTTAGATGAGGGTTCTCAGCTTTGGCAGTATTTTAGAATCACTTATGAAACATTAAGAATATGTATATTTGCCTAGGTCCTATCCCAAGAGATTTTGATTCATAGGTCTGGTTTAAGACCCACACATCTGTGATTTTTTAAAGCCCTATAAATTTTTCTGATGTGTAGCCCAAAATGAGGACAACTGTCTTAGATTGTTAGTTTCTGACTTTGTATAGTTAGACTGACAATAAAATCAGCAAACTAGGAAGTATTAGTTGAGAGACTGCTGAAGAGGATATATAGCAGAAATACAAGACCTCTTCCCAGGCTAGGTAGGGAGACTAATATGTGTGGAAGATTTAGAGCAGTGGTTTTTGATTTTTGTATGAAAATTAAGATTACCTGGGAAGGTTTAAAACATAAATGCCCTAGCTTCATTCAGAGATTGTAATTTAATTTGTATGGGATTGAAGTCTAAATATATATTTATATGCTTAGAAACATTTTAAATATATTTTTATTGATTTCAGAGAGGAAGGGAGGAGAGATAGAAACATCAATGATGAGAGAGAATCATTGATCAGCTGCTCTTGCATACCCCACACTGGGGATTGAGCCTACAACCTGGGCGTGTGCCCTGACCAGGAATTGAACCGTGATCTGGTTCATAGGTCAGCGCTCAACCACTGAGCCATGCCGGCCAGGTTAAATATCTATATATTTTAAATTTCCCAGGTGACTAATCTCTAGCCAGTTTTGAAAACTAGTGAATTAGAAAATAGTTGAGTGCTTCAGTATATAAATAAAATAGGAATTTGGAGAAAGAGGAAGTAAGTCTATTTCCACAGACTGATCAGTGTTAAATTTCAAGGGATTTATTATGTATATCTATGCTAGGTTTCCAATACAAAAAGTTGACACAGGGAAACATCTTAATTCCCCTACTCTTTCTTGTTTGTTATTCACTGGGATAGTTTTGTAGGATAAGGTCACACTCAGAACAACTTCTCTCTGATTGTAAGTTGGATGATGAGATTATATCTTATGTTCAGCATTTATACAGCAGACAATGATTAAAACCTAGAAAGAGTTAAAAGAGTAGTAACTTCATCAACCCCAACTTCAATAAGAGGTGATTTCTTTCTTTTTCTACCCTCTCTCTTTAACTAGGGAGAACCTTCAAAAACTTCCCCAATTGGCTGCCATTCATCATAACAACTGTATGTATATTGCTCATCACTTGCTGACCCTCGGGCATCAGTTCAGATTACGTCTTGCCCCCATTCTTTGTGATGGCACTACTACTTTTGTGGATCTTGTACCTGGCTTCAGGAGACTTGGTAACTGATATCTTAAATTCAGTAAAGCACATTGATTATGCAGCTTCTCAGCCTGGTATCTTTGTAATTTATGAATGAGGCAGTTAGAAATTAGGTGGTGGTCCTGAGCTCTGTTGGAAAGTAGGAGGGCATTTAATTTGCAAGTATTCCTAGTTATTTAATTTTATAAAGTGAATGTACCCTTTGTGGAAGCATTAATTTTTCTTGACATGATTTCATGATACATTAGAGTTCCAAAGTGCATTGCTAATGTGCAGTGAATTCACCAAATCTGAGTTATGTCAGTAGAATGACAAATAATAAGATTTGTATTGTGACAGTTCCATTAGCGTTGTTGATAAGAGTTCGCTGATGTCAGTACTTGTTATTTTGCAAAACCTCGGGATAGCTCCCTCTTCTTCTACTTCTCTTAGCTTTACTTGGGATTATTAAGAAAATCAAAAGGCATGAAATGTGGGATAAATCAATAATTTTGCTATAATGACAGCCTAAGAAAAGCAGAGACTCTATAATTCACTTAGCTTTTCAATTCCTGACATTCCTTCGGTGGTATAGATCTTTCAGAAAATAAGTAGTTGCTTCTATCTAAGTTATTTTTCTCATCTGACTCTGGACAAGCTATTGGGAAAGACTTATTATCCTGAGGATGGGTTTGGAGGAGCTGGCTAATGTATTAGAAATGACTGTCTCTAGTAACCTTAGGGCAGCTTTATGCTTGTTTGCTAGGTAACAAGCAAGTGTTTTCAAGTAAGCAGAACAGATACATAGTGCATGCTTCTCTCTCTCCTCTTCCACACTAGTTTTGCAGTGTGTAATTGAACAACTGTTAGAATTCTTTATTCTCATTTCTCATTATAGGGACAGAATGTTTTTTGGCCCAAATGCGGGCACAGAAAGGAGAACTTCTGGAAAGATTATCAAGTGCTAGGAACTTTTCAAGCATGGATGATGAAGAGAACTATTTTGCAGCAAGTAAAGCAATCCGTCAGGTGGGAGGCTGTTGTTAGCTCTGGAATTTGTTTTCTATCTTTAGATATCCCCCTTGTTTTTAAACACCAAAAACTATGTAACAGACAGCTCAGTTTATTCCACACAACCCTCATTGGACAATCTGGATACCTTTTACAGTCATATTTATGATCGTTCCCCTGCTGCCCCCCCCCCCCCCCCAAGTCAACAGGAAGCTACCTTCCCATCAAGTCATCATGTGACAAGTTTTAAGTCTGTCATAGCAAATATTTAACCCATGAACTTGGGTTTGGGAAGTTTGAAATATTAGCTTTCATCTTAATGCCCCTCTTTCCTATGTGATTTATTTTTTTAGTGTCATTTCCCTGTCCTCAGGATAAATTTGTTTTTCATCTAGCAGGCATATCACTAAGGTTTAATATTCAAGAAGCACATATTCTTGGTTACTTTACCTCACCTTTATATGCTGCCTTTTCTCTCATAAACACACAAATGATAAATGTAAATCTGGAAAGAAGTTGCAACAATCTCTCTTTTATGTAAATAGCTGTATTCTTCTCACAGGTCCTGCACCAACTGAAGAGACTTGGAATTGTGTGGCAGGATGTCCTGCCAGTGAACATATATTGCAAGGCTATGGGGACTTTACTCAATACAGCAATTTCTGAGATTATTGGAAGAATCACTGCCCTGGAGGTAAGAGCTGTTAGATGGCTCACCAGACTTGATATGCAATTCTTGTCCTAGATTGTCACTTTACTAGGAATGTGTTGTTGAAGTCTCATTTTTAGTCAACACAGATGGTAGAAGAAATTGTTCATGTTTTATGTCTAATTCATAGTTTGTATTTTTAGTTTTGTCTTAATTCTTTCTTGCTCTAGAGACTTGCTAATGTCTCGCTTTTATAGCCATATACGAAGATAGGATTACACTACTTTTCCATCTAGCATCTGCGTAAATTATGAATGAGAAGGTTGGAAACAGTAGTCCCAAGATGGACTATAAAGTATGAAGTCATGTATATTTAATTTGCAAATAAATTAAATTAATTTAGTAAAGTGAGGTGCAGTTGGGATTATATATGTGACCCTACAATAGTTGCCTGGACTCTGCTATCTCATGCCTCTAAAGCATACATTGGCTCAAACCTTGTTTGTAATAACATCCCCTGCTTTGCAGCAAGCTGTGCTACATTCTACAGGAGAAATGGGCTTTTTCATGCAGGCAAACTAAATTACTAACAATCTGTTGAAACATATTTTGTGTCACTCTAGCTGTAGGAGTATTGTCAGAGAGCTGATGAAATCTAGTATGCAGTAAGAGGTGCTAAATTGGTTGGAAAACATATTGCTGTTAGCTGACTGTCTGGACAACATGCACCAAACATCGGCCCTTTCCTTACTACTAAGCTGGCCCAATTCTATTTTGTTGTGTTCCATTTGTGCAAAACCAGGACATCTCTACTGAAGATGGTGATAGATTGTATTCCTTATGCAAAACAGTGATGGATGAAGGACCCCAAGTATTTGCACCTCTCTCTGAAGAAAGCAAGAACAAGAAATATCAAGAAGAGGTTCCAGTCTATGTGCCAAAATGGATGCCATTCAAAGAACTGATGATGATGTTACAGGCCAGCTTGCAAGAAATTGGGGATCGGTGGGTAGAATGATCTTTTCAGTTTTGACGAGTATTAGTGCCATTGAGAGCAGTGCTTCCTTTCCTTCTCTCCCTCCCTCCCTCCCCCCCCCCCCTTTCTTTCTTTCTTTGCATGGGGAGATTATTTTATGTATTTAATTTTTTTATTTTTTTAATTTCTGTTGACATACAATATTATATTAGTTTCAGGTGTACAACATAGTAATTAGATATTTGTGTAAGTTACAAAGTGATCTTCCCAATAAGTCTAGTGACCATCTGATACCATATATAGTTATTACAATACTAGAGGCCCGGTGCACGAAATTCATGCACTGGGGGGGGGGGGGGAGTGTCCCTCAGCCTGGCCTCTCACAGTCTGGGACCCCTTGCTCCTTACTGCTCGCTGCTCCTTGGCGCTGCTGCGGAGGCGGGAGAGGCTCCCGCCACCACTGCTGTGCTCGCTAGCCATGAGCCGGCTTCTGGCTGAGCAGTGCTCTCCCTGTGGGAGCACACTGACCACCAGGGGGCAGCTCCTGCATTGAGTGTGTGTTCCCTAATGGTCAGTGCGTGTCATAGTGACCAATCACTCCACCAGTCATTCTGCTGTTCGGTTGATTTGCATATTAGGCTTTTATTATATATGATTATTCTCTATTTTTTAATGTTACCCAGGAAAGAACTTCCTATTGAGTAGCAGTAGTTGGGACCTTTGCATTATCTATCATAGTGTAGATCTCATTACCACTTTTTCATATTTGTTAACATAAAGACTTCTTGTTTCATATAATTGTGGTCTTGAACATGTTGCTTTGGGATGCTGTACAAATGAACTTGGATTTGTAAGAAGTACACCTTCTCACACCTATCTGGAAATTGTTGCCCATTTTAACCAACAGTGAATGCATTTTAACATTGGCTTTGACACTTTAACAGAAAAGTGACTTTTATTTGTATTATTCAACTCAAACCATTGTTTAATTGACCAGTTTTTCTGCAAGAAGTACAGTAGGGTTAGAGATTAAGCACTGTACATATAGAAAAGGTATACTTTTTCTTAATATAATAGATGATGTTTCATCTCACCACCATCAGTTAACATTGCTGTCCCAGTGTTTGTATGCTGTCTATATCATATCATACTGAATGTGTGGTGGGCATTGATAATGCAAAAAACAGAATAGGTTTAGGTTAGTTACACATCCATGGATGCTTTTATTATTGACTTGGTAGATTATTAACCAGTATGCATACCTTGCTCAGGGAACTCCCTGAATAGGCCTTAAAAGTCCATCTCCATCCCCATAGCTACTTGTTTATCTGTTTTAGCTTTATTTCAGATCCCCAATTATATTAGACCTAGATGGGTCTAAATTGTTCTCAGCAAATATTGTCCTTTGTAAAACACTATAAATGAGATTTCTATTTGTAAAAAAAAAAATCATATCAAAATACTTCTAACTTACATTTAATACAAAATTTGTTTTATTTATTTGTTATTTACAAGTCCTTAGTGGGTAATAAATATCTTTAGGTAAGACTCCAGAAGGCAGCATATAAGAATTTTTCTTTTGCTGTTCAAGGGCCCTCTTACAGCCTAAGAATGATCATTAATTCCTTGTTCTGAAAAAAATAATACTTTCACATCATAGCTTTCTTTTCTTTCTGCCTAGGAAGATTTTTTTTTCTTCCAGAGATTTCAGTAAATATATAAATAATATCTAATTGAGAATTTTTTTACCTTCTGTTGTATAGTTTAAACATTTTAAAATTATAAAATATACATATGAAAGAGCATAGTATATATAACATATACTCATAGTTTAAAGAAAAGGAGTAAAGTAAATGTTCACGTACCTATTACCCAACTTAAGGAAAATTACCAGTGCCTTTGAAGACCCCTGTGTTCCTTTCCAAGTGCTCCCCACCAGAGGTAACCACTATCTTGAATTCTGTGTAATTTCCTGGCCTTTCTTTATAGTTTTACCACATTTGCACATATCCCTAAACAATATATAGTTTTCCACATTTGCACATATTCCTAAACAATATGAAGTTTAGAACTTTCTATAAGTGGAATCTCCTATAACTTGCTTCTTTATAGTTTTTAAATTTATGCACAATGGTGTGCATAGCTACAGTTCATTTTCACTGCTGTATCATATTCCATTATACAGGTATTTTGTAATTTATTTCTTTTTTTTACTTCACATTTACACCAGTATTTGGTATTATCAGACTTTAAAAAATTTTTCTAATTGGTGTGAATTTTGCTCATTGTCATTGTAATTTACATTTCCTTAAATTCTAATGATGTTGAGCATCTTTTTATTGATCCTTCATGTTTTTCCTATTGTAAAATGCCTGTTCATATTTTTTGCCCTTTATTCTAATGGGTTGTTTGTGGTTTCATTATTGACTTACGGGAGTTCTCTATGTATTTTTTTATACCAATTCTTTCTAAGTTGAAATTTGTTGCCTATGATTCACTTTTTAAAGTAGTTACAGGTCCTAATACTCTGTATAAACATATGAGGATGTGGTCATGATTGTCAAGTTCCAACAGGGCTTAGTGAGTATAGAATAAGGGAGAATAGTCTTATCTTCCTAACGTTGACTCTTTATCTGTCTGTGCTGATACTCAAATGCAGCCAGAAAGCCAAAGAGGTCAAAGAGATTGAGTGGTAGATCCATTAAGAAGGGGAAGGATGCCAGGTTTTGTTTTATTTCTATTAAGACAAGCATTTGGGATCACATAAGCATTTTTTAAGTCTTGCTTATACTTCAGAGACATAATAGGAAAAAGAATTTTATCTTTTATTTTGCAGGTGGGCGGATGGAAAAGGACCCTTGGCAGCTGCATTCTCTTCCAGTGAAGTAAAAGCTTTAATCCGTGCCTTGTTCCAGAATACAGAAAGAAGAGCAGCTGCTCTTGCTAAGATTAAATAAGCACCATTCCTAAGAAAGCCATGTCTTGACTATGTGGATTCCTCTCCTGACATAATTACTTCTTTAAAGACTTCGTGGAATCACCCATTGGTTTTGGTGAACCAATATGTAATGGAAGAACCTGGCCTCCGATCAGGGAATCCAGGAGATTCCAAGGGTCAGGGTACAGAATTTGTGAGCAAATGGGAGATGTATTTTGGGAGGTAGGGGAACATATTTGGCCTTGTAGGAATTAAGAAGACTTCCTTTAACATTTCTTTCCAATAAATAATGCTTTGAAAGGGAGTGTCTTTAATAACATGGGAACTTTGACAAAAGAGACCAAATTTTCTTACCTTTTCTGCTATTCTTTTACTGACATTTATGATCCTCACAGAGGGCTCACTGACTTTTTATCTTCTTTCTTCATAACACTATCTGATAATTTCTCAGAATCCCTAGGACTCGTAGGACTTTTAGTATAAAGTTTTGCTATTTTAAAGATATTTTTTATTTGACAATTATAGTTGACATACAATATTATATTAGCTATAGGAGTACAACATAGTAATTAGACATTTACATATCTTACAAAGTAATCTTCCCTATAAGTTTAGTACCCATCTGACCCTTTACATCGTTATTGACAATATTTTCCCTATGCTGTACTTTACATCTTCTTGACTCATTTTATAACTAGCACTTCTTACTTCTGAATCCCTTCAACTTTCAACCCATCTCCCCAACCTCCCTCTCATCTGGCAATCATCAATTAGTTCTCTGTATATATTGGTTTGTTTCTGTTTTGTTGATACATTTATTGTGTGTTTTTAGATTCCACATGTAAGTGAATTATATTGTACTTGTATTTCTCTTTCTGACTTATGTCACTTAGCATAATACCCTCTGGTCTATCCATGATGTAAATGGCAAGATTTAATTCTTCTTTATGGTTGAGTAATGTTCCATTGTATAAATATACTACAGCTTCTTTATTCTCCTGTGGATGGATACTTAAGGTGCTTCCCTGTCTTGGCAAATGTAAATAATGCTGCAGTGAACATGGTGCATATGTCTTTTCAAATGAATTAATGTTTTGAGTTTCTTTGGATAAATACTCAGAAGTAGAATTTCTGGGTCATATGGTAGTTCTGTTTTTAATTTTTATGAATCTCCATACTGCTTCATAGTGGCTGCACCAACCTCCAATCCCACCAGCAGTGCGTGAGGCTTCCCTTTTCTCCACATTCTTATCAGCATTTGTTTGTTGATTTATTGATGATAGCCATTCTCATAGGTGTGAGGTGATATCTCATTGTGGCTATAATATGCATTTTTCTGATGATTAGTATGTTGAGCATCTTTTTATGTCTGAATCCTTTTTGAAGAAATGTCTATTCAGGTCCACTGTCCATTTTTTAATTGGAGTGTTTGTTTGTGTTAAGTTGTATGAGTTCCTTATATGTTTTGGATATTAACCACTTATCAGGTATGTCGTTGGCAAATATCTTTTCCAATTCAGTAGGTTAATCTTTTCATTGTGATGGTTTCCTTTACTGTGCAAAAACTTTTTAGTTTGACGTAGTCCCGTTTATTTTTTTCTTTTGTTTCCAAAGTCCAAGGAGACATATCCAAAAACATATTACTAAGAGTGATGTCAAAGAACTTACTGCCTATGTTTTCCTCTAGGAGCTTTATGGTTTCAGGTCTTACATTTCAGACTTTAAACCATGTTGAGTTATTCATGTATATGGTGTAAGAGAGTGATCTAATTTCATTGTTTTGCATGTGTCTGTCCAGTTTTTCTAACACCATTTATTGAAGAGACTGTCTTTACCCCATGGTATATTCTTGCCTTTATTGCCATAGAGTCATTGACCATATAGGTATAGGTTTATTTCCAGGCTCTGTATTCTGTTCCATTGGTCTATGTGTATGTGTTTATGCCAATATTATGCTGTTTTGATTACTACAGCCTTGTAGTATAGTTTGATATCAGGTAATGTGAGGCCTCCTATTTTGTTATTCTTTCTCAAGATTGCTTTGGCTATTTGGGGTCTTTTATGATTCTATATAAATTTTATGATCATTTGCTCTATTTCTGAGAAAAATGCCATTGGTGTTTTGATAGG
This sequence comes from Myotis daubentonii, assembly GCF_963259705.1. Classification (NCBI taxonomy): domain Eukaryota; kingdom Metazoa; phylum Chordata; class Mammalia; order Chiroptera; family Vespertilionidae; genus Myotis; species Myotis daubentonii. The sequence goes on along the minus strand of NC_081848.1, from coordinate 9,928,966 downwards.
GATTGCATTAAATTTATAGAGTGCTTTGGGTAACATGGACATTTTAATGGTATGCCCTTTTATTTATTTGTATATTCTTCATTTTCTTTCTTCAATGTCTTACAGTTTCCCAAGTACAGGTCTTTTCCCTCCATGGTTAAATTTATTCCTAGGTGTTTTTTTAATGCAATTGTAAATGGGATTGTTTTCTTAATTTCTCTTTCTGATAGTTCATTATTGGTGTATAAAATACAATTAATTTCTGAATATAAATTTTTTATCCTGCTACTTTACTGAATTCATTACTGTTGATCTCTCCTGTTATGTCTGTCATTATTTGCTTTATATATTTAGGTTTGCCTGTATTGGGTGCATCCATGTTTACAAAGGTTATTTCTTCCTGTTGTATTGATTCCTTTATCATTAAGAAATGTCATTTTTTGTGTCTGATTATAGCTTTTGTTTTAAAGTCTATTTTGTCTGGCAAATATATTGCTACTTCGGCTTTTTTGGTTTCCATTTGCATGAAATATCCTTTTCTATACTTTTACTTTCGGTATGTGTCTTTCTTTCAATCTAATGTGTGTCTCTTGTAGACAGCATATTTTTTTTTATGGGTCCTGTTATTTATTCAGCTATCCTATGTCTTTGAATTGGAGCATTGAATTTATTTATATTTAAAGCGGTTATTGATAGGGACCTAGTTATTGCCATTTTATTATTCATATTTATCCCTTTCTTCTTAAAGAAGCCCCATTAACATTTCTTGTATTGCTGCTTTGATGGTAATGAACTCCTATAGCTTTTTCTTGTCTCTCTGATTTTAAATTATAGCCTTGCTGGGTAATCTTGGTTGTATGTCCTTGCCTTTCATGACTTTGAATATTTTTGTGCCAATTTCTTCCCGGGTGATGATGGTGGCACAAAGTGTCTCTTAAGAAACTAACTGTCTCATGGCAGCTTCCTTGTAGGTAACTACCTGCTTTTCTCTTGCTGCTTTTAAGATTCTCTGGCTCTGGCTGGATGTTTCAGTTGGTTGGAGTGTCGTCCCATACACCGAAAGGTTGCATATTCAATCCCTGGTCAGAACACTTACAGGAGGCACCAGTGGCACCAGTCGATGTTTCTCTCTGCCTTCCTCTCTAACTAAAAGAAAACCCCAAAAAAACATATTCTCGGGTGAGGCTACAAAAAGATTTTCTCTCTCTGTCTTTAACCTGTCATGTTAATTATATTGGAATGGGACTATTTGGGTTAATCTTTTGGGGGAACTTTGTGTGCTTCCTGGACTTATATGTCTATTTCTTTTCCAGGTTAGTGAAGTTTTCTATCATTATTTCTTCAAATAAGTTTTCAGTTCCTTGCTCTCTCCTTTATCCCTATGATGTGAATGTTGGTATGTTCAATGTCATCCCAGAGGTTGCTTAAACTATCCTCATTTTTAAAATTCATTTTCCTTTTTTCTTTTTTTAAATATATTTTTATTGATTTTTTACAGAGAAGAAGGGAGAGGGATAGAGAGTTAGAAACATCAATGAGAGAAATCGATCAGCTGCCTCCTGCACGCCCCTTACGGGGGATGTGCCCGCAACCAAGGTACATGCCCTTGACCGGAATCGAACCTGGGACCCTTCAGTCCGCAGGCTGACGCTCTATCCACTGAGCCAAACCGGTTCGGCTCATTTTCCTTTTTTGATTGGATTTTTTTGCTACCTTGTCTTCCAAATCGCTGATTCAATTTTCTGCTTATCTAATCTGTTGATTCCCTCTAATGTATTCTTCATTTCAATTACTGTATTCATTTCTGACTGATTCTTTTTTATGGTTTCTCTCTCCATTTTTATGTTTCCTATCTCTGTTAAAGTTTTCACTGAGTTAATCTACTCTTCTAAGTTTGTTAAGCACCTTTATAACCAGTGTTTTGAACACTATATGGTAGATTGGTTGTCTCCATTTCATTTAGCTCTTTTTCTCACTTTTTTTCCTGTTCTTTCATTTGGGATATGTTTCTTTGTCTCCTCACTTAGGCTGACTCCTTATGTTTGTTTCTGTGTAGTATTAGATCTGCTCCATCTCCTGATCTTGGTAGAGTGCCCTTAAGTGTCCTCTGGGGCCCAGTGGCACAGTCTCCCTGGTCACCTGAGCTGAGTGCTCCAGCAGTGTCCCTGTGTAGGTTGTGTGTGCCCTCCTGTTGTAGTTGAGTCTTGATTGCTGTTGGCATGTCTGTGGGAGGGATTGACCCTCAGACTGACTGGCTCTGAGGGATGGTGGTGATTATAGCTGACAAACTTGTGCAGGGAGTGACCTCAGGGACGTTTTCCTTCAGCAGGGCTCCGGTGCTTGCTTTCCATTGGGTGTTTCATTTCTGGAGGTGCTTGTGTGGTAGTCTTGTGTGGCCTTGAGCTGGCCAAGGGGCATGTTGGCTCTGGAGCCTCTTGTGATGGGAGCAGATGGGTTATCTGCTCCCTGTGCCCGGCCTGGAGCCACCTGGTAGTAGCTACAATGTGATCTGCAGATGATTGCCATCTCTGTTGAGCTTGAAGGCTCCAGGGAAAGACTAAGCTGAAATTCTAGGCTAGCTGCCACTCTAGGCTAGCTGCCACTGTTGCCAGGCTTGTGGCCACCTAGCCAGAGGTACTGGGCATGTGGAGGTCATACACTTCTTGTTTGGGGTTTGTGAATCTGTGAGAGATTTTAGAAAGTCCTCAGTGTGACCTGAGACAGGCCATTTGTGTAGAAACTCTGCTGGAAGAAGTTTGGGCCAGGTGCTCGACTTGGCATCCCAGAGAATCCCCAGGGTGGGAGGATGAGCAGTGTTAGCCAGGTTGGTGGAGACTCAGATTTGGTGCCCACTTTCACCTGCCAGCTGGTTTGGGGGAGGGCTTAACAAAGGAACAGCGGCATCTGCCAGCACTTCTGTCCTGAGTGAGATGCCCTGACGCCTGCCCCTCCAGCCCTCACCCTGATGCTAGTCAGTTCAATTCTCTCCTATGTCTCAGCACTTTTCAAGCTGCTGCCCCAGGGCTGCAGCCAAGGGTGAGTGAGTCTGCAAGCAAATATGTCTGTGCCCAGACCCTTGAAGAGGAACGCCTGGGACTTCAGCAGCCCTCTTTCTTATTCAGCAGCCCTCCCTACTGGCTCTCACAGCTAGAAGTTATGGGGACTTCTTGACATTGGAGTCCTGGGCTGGGGAACCCATTGTGGGGCTCCTCAGGGGACCCTCCGTAGCCGAGATAGCCCTCCTGTTTCTTAGCTGCCACATTGTAGGTGTGGGGCCTGCCCATTCTCGTCTCCGTTCCCCTACCAGTTTCTTCATGGCTTCTTCATATAATCTCTTTATGGCTTCTTCTTTATTATCCTTAGTTATAGGACTCCTGTCCAGCTAGATTTCAGGTGGTTCTGAATGATGGTCCGTAATTTTGATGTGGTTGTGGAAGAAAGTGAGCACAGCATTTACCTACTTTGCCTTTTGTTATTATTAATCCTCAAGGATATTTTTCCATTGATTTTTAGAGAGTGGAAGGGAGGGGGAGAGACAGAGAGAGAGAAACATGATGTGAGAGAGACACATCGATTGGTTGCCTCCCGCATGCGCTTCAACCGGGGCCAGGGATTGAACCTGCAACTGAGGTACATGCCCTAGACCAGAATCAAACCCATGACCCTTTAGTCCAAGGGTCTATGCTCTATCCACTGAGGTAAATCGGCTAGGACCCTACTTTGCCATTTTGAAACTTCTGTAAATTCTGTTTTCTTGGTTGGGTTTTTTTTTGTTTTTGTTTTGCCTTCTCTAGCTCCACTGTTTCGGTACATTATCAAATGGCAAAGATATTTTTTAAATTGATTTTAGAAAGCTGGTGATAGAGAAAGGGAAACAAACATCAATTTGTTCTTCCACTTAGTTATGCATTCATTGGTTGATTCTTGTATGTGCCTGACTGGGGATCAAACCTGCAACCTTGGCATATCAGGACAATGCTCTAACCCTGTGGTCGGCAAACCGCAGCTCACGAGCCACATGCGGCTCTTTGGCTCCTTGAGTGTGGCTCTTCCACAAAATACCACGTGCAGGCGCGCATGTATAGTGTGATTGAAACTTCGTAGCCCATGCGCAGAAGTCGGTATTTTGTGGAAGAGCTGGTATTTTGTGGAAGAGCCACACTCGAGGGGCCAAAGAGCTACATGTGGCTCGCGAGCCGCGGTTTGTTGAGCCGCAGTCTGCCGACCACTGCTCTAACCAACTGAACTACCTGGCCAGGCCAAATGGCAAAGGTTTAAACTTGCCAGTGTTCTTTCAGCATGTTTGTGCCATGAGACACTAACTCTGGGCTCTGTAGCCCAGAGTTTTACTTGGTGGGCATAGATCATCTGTCAACTTACTGTGTGTTTAACTCTTTGCTGCCGTTGGGGGTATATATTACTTTAAAGTTGTCCTGGATCTCTGTAGTGTTCTAGGTGTGTCTTTTCCTACTGAAATATGGTTTCTTCCTGCGAAAAGAGGTTGAGGGTGTGCTCTTCATGTGCTTTTGAGGAAGATGCTGTCTGGAGGAAGTTTTCAATACAGTGAGCATGGTTCCTTAGGCCCAATGGCTGACCCTGGGCACACATAGCAAATGGTTTATCCTCCTGCAAGTGTTCTGCCTTTGCCCTTTCATTCTTGGTTGTGGCTCAGCCTGTAGTCATTGTGGTTGCTTAGTTTTTCTTTTACCTATTTAAGGGTCGTAGAACAAACAAGAAGGGGACGATTGTTTTTCTTTGTATAGCAGAACTCGGCTGTGGTTAATGACAAGCTATTTGTCTATACTCAGCATGTCCTCCTATGAGGACTCACTGAAAAAAAAAATTTCCTGAAGCAACTTTAGTTTTTTGAGAACAAAAGCTCTTTCTTGAGAGAGGAGGAATGGGCCATTTTTACAGGTAAAGAAAATAATTGTTTTTGAAAATTCACACAATTTCAGGTAGCATTCTTTTCTCAGCAACTGAGAGAATAGGGAACTAAGGATAGAACTGAAATGCATCACAAGACTATCAAACAGAGTGGCAGATTTCTTTTGTTCATAGAAGCTATTCTTGTTGCTTGACAGGTATAGCAATTTGGGCTTGGGATTTCTTATAATTGAAAAGCTCACGCCTCACTCCTTCTCTCCCAACAGTAGCACAGAAAACTGCATTACAGTTTTTTTGAGACCTGTAGAATCTGTCCCCCGGGACACTTCCCCTAATGAACAGTTTGAATGCTGTGGCAGACAGAATGGGGACACTCCATCCTCTTCTCTGCCAAAGCAATGTGATGATTAAGTGGATGCTCATCCGGAGTAGGGATGAACCACCTGATGGAGCACGTGGAAGCTGGGTCAGGCAGCTCTTATAGGGACTTTGAAGGTACCTATTCTGATTAGAACTTGAGTTGAAATGGAAGTAGAGCCACATCCCCATAGAAAGAGCTTATCGGTTATGGGAGAAAGGGAACTTTAAGACACTCTACTCATTTAGTGGATCTTTGGGCCAATGGAGAAATCTCTTTCCAAATAACAATCAGAACTACACAAATGACTGAGAAATGAAGTTCAAGAAAGATTCCCCAAGATTAAATCCATAAGGTGATTTGAAAGTGGCTCCTGCTATGATGGGGATACTGAATATGGTTGGTGACAAGTTTCCTGGTTGTTTTGCACAGGGTTTCTCTCTAAAACGGAGGTCCTCCAGATGGCACCCTTTCCTCAGGCCTGGGAGCGGCACTAGACATGAAGGCCTGTCTGTGGAAGTGGAAGCCAGGGCGTGTGGCCATTTTATCCTGGCCTTCTGATCTGGCCTTGGTCGTCCCAGGAAGGTCATTCATTCTCTGACCAGCATCTGTACTACATGCTGCAGTGTTGCTGAACAGGCACTAGTGAATAGGTCAAAAGGTTAACATTGTTAAAGGAGTTGTGGATATTCCCTCCCCCATGCTTGCAAATACCTAGGTTATCACTTAAGGCAATAATTCCCAGCTTTTGTGGGGTTTTATTCTATCGTTTATCTGATTTCCCAAGATTATGTCTGTCTTCTAAAGTTCTGAACAGTGTACATATGCGCGCGTGCGCGCACACACACACACACACCCTATGATATTTTTGTCATAAGAAAACTAGGCCCAAAAATGGTTTGTTTGTCCAAGCCCCACTGCTAGTTTGTGTTTTGGATAAATGAAGTGTATAGGAGTAACTTCTTAGTGGAGCGAGGTAGCTACAAATGCAGGGAGGGGTAAGGCTATTAGAAATTGCTTTACATACAAAAAAGTCTTGGCAAGAAGTAGTCTTTTTAAATTGGGTTTTGATGCTCACATTCTTCCTAACTATAGACATGATTTTGAACATTGTGATAACTTCCTCCTAAAAATAAGCATTTTGCTGTAATGCAGTTTTCTGTGCTACTGTTGGGAGAGAAGGAGTGAGGAGTGAGCTTTTCAATTATAAGAAATCCCAAGCCCAAATTGCTATACCTGTCAAGCTTAAAATTTCTCGAAAGCTCCAATTTTGAGAAGTTTGTCAATTATGTGGTTTAGACCAGTGGTTTCCAATGTGGGGCCCTACAGGGGGGCAATTTGATTTTAAAAGGGGGGGAGGAATTCGAGAATGAATTATTAACAGTGAATTTTCTGCATTTCTTATGGTGCTAGGGGCTTCATATACAGTATATAAATATATATTGTGACATTTATGCATTTCAGTTCTCTATTATATGTTTTGAAACTTTATTTGCTATTTTTTCATATCACTTCATATTATTATATTTTTTAACAATTTCTTAGTGATTTCTTCCTCAGTACTTCAACTGTCCTTTTGTTCTTTTATTTTTCTCTTTCATGAATGCCATGTTCTTTGGAAGCTTGTTTAGACCACATTATGGCCTTGCAGGCTTCTTCCATGTGAATAGGAGTTCACTTTTTGAATAATAATTATATGTCACGGGGGCGGGATGGGGGGGTGGGGGGGCAAGGCGGGGCGTCAGGATTTTGGAGATGCTTAGGTGGGACATGGCCAAAAAAAGGTTGGGAACCACTGGTTTAGACAGAAATTTCTCACTTTGTCATGAGGAGTTTGGTTAAAATTTTGTGAGGTCACATGATATAACAAGATAGCCTTAGATGTTTCAAAACCAAGTTTTTAAACCTCTGTTTAGAGGTTGGGGAGGAGGGCCATAATTCTGAAGAGCTATATATAAGTTCTTTACTCCTCAGAAATCAGGCACCCTAGATTTCTTATGTAGTGCAAGAGAGTGGGATGGGAGTCACTGGGTCTTAGCTCCTGCAGCTACTGAAGAAGATACTAGCACCAAGCCCAAACATGCCTACTCCCTCCCCTGTCTCCGCCTTGTAAGCAGTTAAAACTTCCTACACTCATTCCACTTAACATTTACTGGGTGCCAGGTAAGGCGCTAGTCACTGAACAGCTCCACCCAAACAAAAATTCCCTATCCCTATGGTGATTTAAATTGTAGTGACAAAGACAGGTAATAAAATAGATACTGTGGGTGAACATTTTAAGTGTTATGGAAAAAACGTAAATGTAGAGTGGTAAATGTGAACTCTACTGGAGTCCCAGGAGTGGGGGAAAGGAGTGAGCTGCCATTCTGCATAGGGGGTTAGAGCACACCTGGAGAAGGCGAGTGAGCTATGTGGGTATCTGAGCCAAGACCTTGTAAAGCCCTCAGGTGGGAGGAGTGTGCCCGATGAACTCACAGAATAGCCGAGAGTAGGAGAAAGGAGGCTGGCAAAGTAACGAGGGGAGGGGGAAGGTTGTATAGAGCCTTATAAGGATTTAAAAAAACAACAGACTAATGGGAAACCTTCAGTAGCTTAAAAAAAAACTTTAAAAAATGGAAACATAAAAGTAAAATAATAAGGTGAACGCATCACATGGGTACTCATCACCCAATTTTTGTTTCATCTGTACCCTCCTTCCCTGCCTACCCTTGCTCTGGCAAACACACACTAGAATGTTGAAGTCAGTGCCAGACAGCGTATCATTTCAAATTCGGGCTCAGTTTCTTTTGAAGCTTTTTCCTTTTGCATCCTTCTTTCAGCTCCTGTCATTCCCTCTCTCCTCTGCCCATCAGAGTTGTCCTCTAGCTGCTGGACTCCCTTTTTCCTCACCTTCAGTGCTCACACTGGAACCGCTCTGCCCCCATTCCCTGAGCACGGTTCCCACATAGCAAACGCTTCAGATGCAGTTGGCAGCTGACTCATGCCACCACGCCCCTTTGAGTGCCCCTTCCCCTGCCCCTGCCATTTGCTTCAGCTAACTCACCCACCCCTAGTACTGGGTGGTCAGAAGGTGCCCAGGAAAGACTTTCCTTTTGCTGATTGTTTCAGTAGAGCGGATATCTGCCCTCTTACAACCAGATTCTGGTTCCTTTCATGGAGAATCCAGCAAACATGGTAACTTGGCTCCAGCTATTACGTCCTAAGCCTGGCTGTTGGCTGGAGTCTGGACTGGTGTGGTTTAAGGGAAGGCAACCCCCTTTCCTAAGGACTGGTGGAGTGGAGTGTGGGGAGTGGAGCAGCCCCTTGCTGTCTTCTGTCTTCCACATTCTCTGACTTTAGAGATGCTGCTTTAAAAGAATATTAATTGTTTCAGTTGCATGAAGGGCTCCATTTATGCTTGATTACCATACAGTATGATAAAGATTGAGCATAACATGAAATGTCAGCTTAACTTTGTTAGAAAGTCCATTTCATTTCAGTACTAAGCTCTGTTCCTCAATCCATAGTATTAATAATTTGCAATGTCTGTATCTTCATTATTATTATTAAACATAAAAAATTTAGGACTTCTTGATCACCATTCACCTGGTTAGTAATCTGTTCTAGTAAAAGTAACCAAAATTAACTGGTCTGAAATATTTTTTATCCCTTTTTGAAAATTGGGATGTTTTCTCATCTCAAGGACTGGAACATGATTTGTGATTACATCTGCAGTTTCTTTTATTTTAAGTCCCAGCAATATCATTCATCTTAGTCTAGGATGGTGAACTCTTTTCAAACATAGGTTTTCTCTTTCTATCTTTTCACCTATCTTGGGCTTAATTTCCCTCTCAAGCATGTTTAGTCCTTTCCAGGGTGAAGATAATTCTCCTGATAGGGAACGTGGAAGCAAAAGTGTGATAACATCACATTATCAACTCCAAGTATAGCTGAACTCTTTTCTTTCACTTTTGTTTCCCTCCCTGCCCCCAAAATCCTTTGAAATGTTTTCATAAATGTCAACATATTCTGTACTTTGATCTTCCTGATATTATTTTTCTATGTCCAGCCCATTCTTACATTTTTGTCTATGAAGGACCTGTTTGTTTTTGTTTTGTAAAACTCATTACTGATTTCCATTTGCACCTTCACTCCTGTTTTTTATTGTCTTATATGGTCAGATTTTCCACTTTGAACAGTTCCTCCACCTCCATTTTCACTCATAGAATGATGTCCAACCTTTTTTTAAATCAGAAAAAAACATTTATTTGAGCAAAAAGGAGCTGTAGCCTGGGAGACACAGATTCAGGTAGCAGCCTAAATTGTGTTCTTTGATGTCTTTCAAAGTCTATGGATGTGAGGTGATTTCTGGCCTTTTCCTATGCTCTTTGAAATATGCTTCCCCAAAGCCAGGGCCTGTGCTTAGGCCATACCATTTCTTCTTGGCCTCTTGTGCAATTGGCAGTTGCTCTCTACTGATGTTTTGGGAAAAGAGTTCCCTTCTTTGACTTTCTAAAAAGCAATTATTTATCAAGACAATTAAAAAGCACATTGGACATTCTGGATTTTAGCAGAGTGGGAACTCCAGCAGATTTACGGAGAGCTGAAACCCCGTCTGGCTGTGTCAATTTCTTGTTTGGAAAAATATCAGCTACCTCTTCTACCTGGTGGACAGTGCTGTGCTGCATACGTGTGGCAGTATTTCTAATTTTCCTGTTCCTCTTTACCCCAAGTGCCTGGTTGTTTAACATTTACTTTGTCAACCTATAAGAATGTAACTTGGGATCTCTGAGAACTCAGTAGAATCTTGTTTTCCGCTAGCAAAGCAGTAAAAAGGAAAGAATAGGTCAGTTAGAAGAGAAGCTGACCTATACGACAACGTTTTTTATAAAGACAAAGTCAGTCTCATTAAGAAAGGGGTCATAGTCTTCCATGAAGTACAGATAGTAAACGCCTTTTCTGATTTGCACTGAAGTATATTTGTGGGTACAGGGAACGGGGACGTGACAGGTTGGAGGGAGAAGTGCCGGGCTTGGGCTGGATTCACATTGACTTGGGTGCATACTCAAGCCTACATTTAGCTCTGGGACCTGGGACAAGTTATTCATTCTCAGACTCAGAACCTTCATTTGTAAAACGGGGATAATCTGACTGACCTCGTGGGGCTGCTGAGAAGATGAAATAGACAATCTCTGGAAAACACAGCACAGCGCCTGGCACAGACATATTAACTCTAGTGTTAGCACTTCTCAGTGCACACAGTTGGGAGTTTAATTATATAGGTAGTTCTCCAACGACATGAATTCTGAGGGCAGGGATGGTGTCTCATGCTTTCCTTCATATGGAGCTTGACAGGATAAGCTAAATATATAATGGGTTAATTTGAGGTCAGCCCCACATAATGTGTGGCAACATGGCCTAAATAAAGAGAACAGGGGGCACCTGTGTAGCAGAGCTGGCATGTCCTTGTAAATCACCCGTGAGCCCTCTCACATGGGGAGGATTTCATTTTGGGCCCAAGAGAGCTGCTTTCCTTGGCTCTGTGGATCTTTGAATTTATGTATATGTATAGTAAAGCCTGAAATTTATACCACCTGGAGGCACAAATTACCTTTAGTTCTTGCTATCAGAACTCTTTCGAACCAACTGAAGCCAGGATAGTATCCCTCAAACAGCCCAATTCTGCAAGGCTTCCGAACCAGAAAGATCAAAGCACCCCAGTGCACTTGTAATTCAGCATATTTGATTTGAAAAGTTAGTTTGTGTCAAATATCGAATGAAACACAGGTATAAACAATAGTGGCCTTTTCCTTCTGCAGTGTAGGATGTAGTCAATCATTTGGCAATTTGATTTTGGCACACTATGAACTATTTATTTGTTAAGCCCCATGCTCTGAGCTGCAAAAGCTTGGAGAGGATTTTTTTTTTTCTTTTACAGGAAACTTTTAAATTTACAGGACCTGATGTTTATTTCACAAACTTGTACTACTGTAGTGATAAATATTTAATGTACTGAGCTCAATGGCTATTGCCTTGTACATTTCATTTAAATGATGTTTTGTTACTCTAAAAGTGTGAGTGGTCCATTGAAGAAAGAAGGGAGGAAAACCTTTGCAAACAGATGACATGGAACTCAATTTCAATTTAGAGCAAAGAGAGGAAGAAAAACAACCAACCAAATATTTTTTTAGGTCCTGACAGATTATAGGCTAACAAAGTTTCCATTCAGAAAAAAACATCTGGAAAACTCTATGAAAAATTTCAGAATTGTTTAAGTTGAAAGCCCTTTAAAATGCCACAAATTCATAATTATTTTGAAAGCGAAATCTAGATAGGTGATAATGTAAATTGTGACGTTTTTACAAATGGTTTTGCCTTAGTTTTCTCAGTGGGGGATGGGTGGGAATAAGAGGAAAAAGGGGATGTGAAATGAGAAGCAACTTCAGTAATCGAGAAAGTGGGCATTTGAGTAAATAAATAAAATGAAATAGCAATCACTGAATGAAAAAATAAAGAAAAAGAAAAGTTAGTTTGCTTTTCAGGAAGACAGTCCAGCAGATGTCCTAGTGAGGTGTCTTATCAGTATTTCCCCCAAGCCTATAAAGCATACTTAGAGCAAAAGTTATGATGAATTCAAAAGAGGCTTGTTTGAAGGAGAGTGGGAAGAGAACTTTTTACTGACTATAGACTCCTTGGTTCGAATTATCCCTGAATTGTAAAAATAGCAGGGAGGATGGGTATACAAAAATAGAGCCTTGAGAGTAGCTTATCTTGTCTTTCAGTTTGAACAGAGGGGTTGTTTGAATCAGAGGAGCTAACAATCTTGGGGTTTAATGGCCAGGTACTTCTCATAAATTGTGGAAGGCCACAGCAAAGAAAAAGAAAGGCCCTTTTTTCTGTCCTACAGCTCCTTTGCAAAGTGACTCATTGTCATCAGCATTTGGTAGGTGGTCAGAATTTACATTGCAACTACCCCTAGTTGCTGAGGGGCCATGTGCAACCTGGATCTGAACAAATCAAAGCTGTATGTTTTCACAGTTAATCCTAAGAACACGCCTGTGAGGAGGATATTATTGTCCCTATTTGACAGATGAGGAATCAAGGCTGCGAGAGGCTAAGTGTCTTGCCCAAGGACACAATGGGTAATACAAAGTCAGGGCCCCAACTCAGGTTTGTTTGAGTCCAGGGGTCATTCTGCCTCTATGTCTCAGATGTGTTCGTTGGCCAGGGCTACAATAGCAGAGTGCCAGACACTGGGTGGCTTAGAGACCAGGTGCATCACCTCCTAGTCCAGCAGCTAGACATCCAAAGTCAAGGTGTTGGCAGGATTGGTGCCATATGAGGGAAGGACTGTTCCCTGGCTTCTAGGTGGCCATCTTCTCTGTCTCTCTAGGTCATCTTCCCTCTGTGTGTGTATCTCTGTCCAAGTTCCCCCTTTTTAAAGGATACCAGTCATCTGGAATTAGGGCCCATCCTAATGAGCTTCTTTTAACTTGATTACTTCTGCCATGACCCTTCCTCCAAATATGGTCACACCCTGAGGCACTGGGGTTAGGACTTTAACATATAAATTGGGAGGGGAGGGGGCACAGTTCAGCCTATAACATCAGATAAATCTAAGGTTCACACAGCAGCTGTGCTGTAGACACTTGGTTTACAGTGACAGGACTTTTCCTGTTGTCCCTCATAGCCTTTGTCCATTTTATTTAATCTGTTAACAGCCATGAACACAGCCACCTTCCAAGGGGCCTGCTCACTGGAGGAGCTTCAGGTCAATAAAGCGTTCAGTGGGCTCTAGTTCGATTAACCAGTTACTGCCACAGCTTCTTGGTAACCTGGTTCCTGGCTGGCTGAGCTGAGAGGGGCCTTATCTCCTCCATGACCGTCCCCTCCTCGACACAAGAAATACTCTCCTTTCTCGGGCTCACTAGGTGCTCTTGCCTCCTCTGAGTTCCCAACTTCAGTTTTCTCGCAAAGCTCCTCTATTACATGACATGGCGAAGGACTCCTCACTGAGCCTTTAGATCCCAAGGCCAGCATTCTCACCCCTTTAATGCTCTGAAAACTGCTCTGACCTCAGCGCCTTCTCACACACACACACCCTTTTCCCAAAGAACAACTTTCTTTACTGCAAAACTACAAGTGCTTACTTAACAGTCCAGCTACTATCAGAAGCTGAACTCATTATCACCCAAACCTTAGCATGTTATCTCTAGGTGAAAATGTAGCAGTTTTAAACCCAAGCAGCTAGAGGCCTAGGAACAGGCTGCTGGGCCTACTTCCTCCTCCTCCCCTGCCTTTTCTCCATCCTCATATGCCTATACATAATTTTCCAAAGTCTTCTGCAATTTAAAAACTTTGGAACATTGCTGGATCAAATAAACATCTAAATATTTCAAGTTTCAAGTTCACCTAATTTTAGCTTTTATTATAGAAAATCTATAAAGTAAATTTAGAACTGTTAGTATAATGTCTTGTGCTTTGTTAAAGATATATTTCCTAAAAGTGAGAATGTTCATAAATGTCAGTCTAAGAAATGCTGGCTGTTTACTTTTTGATTATCATTGGAAAGTTAAGGTTTAGAAATTGTATGGTTTTAATAATAGAGGACATAAGGCATGGACATACATTTTTAAAGGAAAAAGAAAGTGAGAAAGTTGTAAGAATGTTTATGAAAGTTGTAATAAGATTTGTGAAAGTTATAGAAGGTTTGTAGAGAGAAATATTAAAAGGAAATTATATAAATAACAGGCCAGTTAGCCAGAACAAGCAGAATAGGGAAACTGAGATAGTAAAACAGCAGTCCACAGTCATCTAGTAAATCCTATCTTCCCTAAACCAAGGACACTTAGGAATAAATAGAGAATAAACCTCATTTTGGTATTTTAGACTACAACCCTCCAAACTAATGTTTCTTTCCTTCCACCAGACCATTTGTCATAACTCATATTATTCTAGCTTTTACCCCAGTAATACTAAAATGTATAAAACAGTTTGTCTCCACCAGGTTACAAGCCCTATTTGTACTCAGGAAATACCACCCCTAGATACCATCACTACTACCTTTTGTGCCCAGGCCTCATCGTCCCCCTGACCCCCAGAGCAAGGACAATAGGCCAAGTACAGATGTTAAAAACTCACCAAAAATGAAAGCTCCAGAAGCCTAGCGAGGGACAAAACTGGAGAAAACAGGAACCTCACCCCAGGGTAACCTACCTTTCCATTAGCCTTCCCGGAGAAAAAATAGCCCCTCTCGAATATCCACCGAATGACTAATAAGTTATATACCCAGGCTTCCACTTTCCTGCAGATTGTTAGTGACAGCATTCCCCCACCTGGCACAGACTCTCCCGTCCAAACAGTGCAAGATACTTTCAAACTCATTACAGACCTCTGGCTCCAAGGCAATTTACAGGATTTCTCTCCAGATCACATCTATTTGTTTACCTGCATAGTGCTTCTGAACCTCACAGATCTCTTATATCCCTAAAATAGTCCCCCTACTAGCCCTTTAGCCAAACAGGGAGGGGTTTAATTGCTAACACCTCCTATTGTTTTTATCTAAACTCTACAGGTCAAATAAAGGAAAAAACACAACGCATTCTACAGAATACTCAATGGCTCAAAGAGATCAGTCAGGACAGCATAGAGCAGCCCGTATGGTCTAGCCTACAAGCAGCTCTGCCCAAATTTACCTGGTTTAACCCCTTTTGGGCTCCCTGACACTATTTCTCCTCCTCCTCCTCCTCTTCAGGCCCTGCATTTTCAGGATAGTTACCAAATTTGTACAAACAAGATTATAAGTCCTAGTTAACCAGACAGCAGGACAGTTTGTCTTACCCAGGTAAAGGGACCCTACCAGCCTATACCCCAGGAAATAATCTGAATTTACTCATTAGGCATCCACGACATCCCCTCTCATGCAGGAAGTAATAAAGGAGAAACGGCGAGCCCATCCCTCTTTATATGTACCCTTTAAGACGGGAATGAAAGGGTTAAAGAGAATAAAATGGGGGAGAGAAAAACTTACTGTGCTTAGCAGATATCTTGCAGAAAGCTTGCAGCCTTGAACACTGCATAGCTCAGATAACCAGGAGAAACCTGGCATTGGGAGGAACCAAGGATGTCAGCAGAACGGCTTGCAACCAGCAAGGATTAATAAAAGTCTGCCTCCTCCTTCAGTCTCTGCTGACTCCTTTCTGTCGGACGCAGCCCACCTGCACCCAGGTGCCTGAAATTAAAATCTCTTTTGATACATTATGGCCTCATGTCATAGGTACGTGACCCCGGCCCACTCCATACCTTTCCCTTACCATGTGCTGTGTTTCCATGACTCATCTTCAGGACTCACATGCTGATTCCTTTAGGCGGTGGTGCTGGAGGCCCACCTTAATGCATCTTGAATTCCTTCCAGCATCCCCCATCATGGCCTGTTCACTTGGGCTAAATGTTGTTTCCTGAATGAAGGGGTGGATGGTGCACTTCTTCCTCTGAGATAGGAGGGAACAAAGAAGGGTGGCATCGTGAGGCCCGAGGAGGGATGTTGAAGGATTCAGCAGATGTCCTCCTCGCTTGCGGGAGACAAGGTTTGGGGGTGAAGAGCGTAAGCTTTGGAATCAGCCCAACCTGGGTCAGATCACTGCTCTGAGACTACTGGCTGTGAGAGTGAGCTGGGTGGGCTTAGGGGCTCAGGGAGAGCAGAGGCCTGGAGGAGCACCCGGGGGAACACATGGGAAGTCCCCAAGATGGAACAGGGCTTGCCAGTGGCAGTGAGGACACAGTGATGTGCAAGTGGCACTGTAGTAGGCTGTGGGGGTCTTGAGAGCCTGATGCTGGACAGCCAGACCCCCATGGAGGAGGGCCCGGACCTGGGATCTTCAGAGCAAAGCCAGGAGACGCACTGCAGAGGCCTGAGGCCCAGTAGGCCAGACTGGGCTGTAGGGGAATAATAGGGTCAGAGAGCCCCCTGATTCTCTCCTCCCCAGACCCCCCTTGGGGCAGCCCCAAATGGTTGACGGCGAGAGGCCATCTGGCTATTCACCTTAGATCTGATGTTGCTCTTGGTTACCCATTTTGGGGAGTGAGTGGGCGCTGTGGGCTTCGGGGGAGAGGGGGAAGGGAGAGGTGTCAGGAGCAGTGGGACAAACTCAAGCTGCAGCTCAGTGACTGCCTGGTCCGGTGGTGGTGACTCGGGGTGAGGCTGGCAGGCAGGAGCAGGGCACCCAGTCCCTGCTCTGCGTCCCCCACAGTCTCCTGGGCAGGGCGCTGGTGTTGCAGGCAGTGTGGCTGTGCAGTGCTGGGAGCCCGGGGACTGCTGGCTGGTGCGAGTGTGGGCTCGTGGCTTCTAGGTCAGTGCTGGACCCTCCAGTGTCTGGGGAGGTCGGGGCACAAGCTGTAAGGGATGCCGAGAGGAGGAGTGGGCGTGAGCAGGTGCGAAGGCAGGTAGGTGAGCAAGTGTCTTTCTTGTCTGCTCTGGGTGCACAAGGGGAGACGGGGGAACTGCAGCAGAAGGCTCTACATTTCAGTCGGACAGGGAGAGGTGCAAGGTACTGGGGTGAGTGATCCTGGGAGGCCCCGCTCAAACATCAAGACAAGACAGCAAGCGCTGCACCTCTCCTCAGCGTGCTGGGTGGGGGACCTGCCGCAGGCAGGGGCCGATGAGGAGGCCTCAGGCAGCTGCTTTTGCCTCCCTCTGCCACCTCGGCCTTTTTGTGGGAATCTCTTCCTTCCCCAGCCCCTCTCTGTGACCTCTCCTTGTCCTTGTGCTCCGAAGTGCTGTGTCTGTGGCCAGTGGCCTCGCAGCCCATCCCGGGACCTTGCAAGATGAGGAGATGACTTTGAGCTGCTCAGAGGCCAAGGATGAGGAAGCCCTGCCCTCCTCGCTTCCCAGCACAGTGGGCCACCCAAGGCCTGGGGACCCCTATCCCACCCTTCACAACTCTGAGACCCCCTTCTGGCTGGGGGCAAGCACACCAAAATGAAGGGCCATGACTCCCCTGCCACCCATCTGCATCTCCTCTGGTGGGAGGGTGGTGACACCGGCCAGTGTGCGGAGCTGCTCTCTGATGGGGCTGTCAGCACTCCCAGGGACTGTCTTGGTCTCGAGCTGGGGCATGGCCAGGAGCCCAGGCTGCTGAAGGGGTGGCAGCTTGCTGTTTGGGGAAGAGTGAGCCAGCAGTGGAGAGGAAGAGGAGCTGGTGTGTGGGAGACAGCGTGCCACGGGCAGGGGTCTCTGCCCAGTGGCCCCCTTGTGGGCTGGGAACATCACTATGCATTGTCTCCCCCTCCGCCCAACACTGGCCTCTCCTCTCTAGGTAAGGGCTGGGGTCAGAAGGTTTGATGCTGCTGGGACTTGGTTAGAATCAGCTACAGAAGTTAGAACTAGCTTGGAGCCTGCCTTTTGGGAGCCGGGTGACTGTGGGCATGTTGCTTCTTGGAGCTTCCAGTTCCTTCTCTATGAAATAGAGATAAACCTATTTACTGCATGAAGTTGTGAGGATAACTGAGCTCATATATGAGAGACTAGCACAGAGCCTGGAAGAACAGATGCTCAGTAAGTGGTGACCCTCACTAGTATTGTCACAAGACTCGAAACCAGAAGACATGGACTTGGTCCTGGATCGTCATGGGCAGGTTATGTGACCTTTGGCAGGTGGCTTAACCTCCAGGCCTTAGTTTTCCCTCTCGGAATGGGAGGATGGTGACACCCCACAGGCTGCATGATGCCGAGTGAAGGAACACATTTAAAAGCACTTGGTTAAAACACACAGCTGAAATGCTGCACAAATAGGGTTATCTTGTTCTCAGAACAGACCTCATGTCCTGGGAGCAGGGAGCCTGACACTGAGTGACCCAGACACTATCCTTAAGGTCTCTTCAGATCTATAATGGCCAGGCCCAGCTGCCCCTGCCTGCCTCACTCCTCTCCCCCACGGCGCACACCTCTCCCCATGGCCCACACCTCTCCCCATGGCCCACACCTCTCCCCATGGCACACACCTCTCCCCCACGGCACACACCACTCCCCATGGCACACTCCTCTCCCCACGGCACACTCCTCTCCCCAATGGCACACACCTCTCCCGTGGCACACACCTCTCCCCATGGCCCACACCTCTCCCCATGGCACACACCTCTCCCCCACGGCACACACCTCTCCCCAATGGCACACACCTCTCCCCCACAGCACACACCTCTCCCCCACGGCACACACCTCTCCCCATGGCGCACACCTCTCCCCATGGCGCACACCTCTCCCCCACGGTGTACACCTCTCTCCACACACCTCTCCCCCACAGCTTTCACCTCTCCCCATGGCACAGACCTCTCCCCATGGCACACACCTCTCCCCATAGCACACATCTCTCTCCACGGCACACACCTCTCCCCATGGCACACACCTCTCCCCCATGGCACACACCTCTCCCCCACGGCACACACCTCTCCCCATGGCGCACACCTCTCCCCCACGGTGTACACCTCTCTCCACACACCTCTCCCCCACGGCTTTCACCTCTCCCTCACGGCACACACCTCTCCCCATGGCGCACACCTCTCCCCCACGGTGTACACCTCTCTCCACACACCTCTCCCCCACAGCTTTCACCTCTCCCCACGGCACACACCTCTCCCCCATGGCATACACCTCTCCCCATAGCACACACCTCTCCCCATGGCACACATCTCTCCCCACGGCACACACCTCTCCCCACGGCACACACCTCTCCCCATGGCACACACCTCTCCCCATAGCACACACCTCTCCCCATGGCACAGACCTCTCTCCATGGCACACACCTCTCCCCATGGCACAGACCTCTCCCCACGGTGCACACCTCTCCCTATAGCACACACCTCTCCCCATGGCACACATCTCTCCCCACGGCACACATCTCTCCCCACGGCACACACCTCTCCCCATGGCACACACCTCTCCCCATGGCATACACCTCTCCCCATAGCACACACCTCTCCCCATGGCACAGACCTCTCTCCATGGCACACACCTCTCCCCATGGCACACACCTCTCCCCATGGCACACACCTCTCCCCATAGCACACACCTCTCCCCATGGCACAGACCTCTCTCCATAGCACACACCTCTCCCCATGGCACAGACCTCTCTCCATGGCACACACCTCTCCCCATAGCACAGACCTCTCCCTATAGCACACTCCTCTCCCCATGGCATATGCTTCCTCTACGGCACATGCCTTTCCCCCATGGCCGGTGGGACATGACTGTCATGCCCCGTTTCAGTATCTTACAGAATAAACACCGAGGACTTCCTGCTAGAAGTGCAGGTGGGGGCCAGACCAAGCTGGCTGCTGGTCTGCTGCCAGGGCTGGAGCCCTGCCCTGGGGTGCGGATCTGCCAGAGCCTTGGACACCTCAGGTGACTGGGGCCAGATCTGGGCCTGGGGAGAGGGGGAGCTGGCAGGCAGTGGGACCTCTGTCTGTCTTGGTGGTCAGCATGCTCAGGGAATGGCAGGCGGTCCTTCTGGGCCTCTCCTGGCCTCTGAGCACTGTGTCTCTGCCCTGAGGACCTCTGGTTTTGAACAAGCCTAAATCCCAGAAGCGATCATGGTCACAGCCTTGCTCCAGCACCATCCTGGAGTATCTCGTGCTCGGCCTAGTTACTGACCCCACCACGCATGCTGCAGTTTAAAGCTGTTTCCTCTGTTCTCTCCTCTTCTTCTGCCAAGATTCACCACCACAAGGGAGTTCATCTGTCTGACATCAAGCTCAGTCGCTGGCAGGAGTTTGCTCAGCTCTCCCCTGGCCTGGGAGGCCTCCCGGGGGAGGTGCGGCAGCCCAGGTAGGGCTTCTGAGGAGGTTGAGTGGGGTCCCTTACTTCCCGGGGGGGAGCCCAGCAACAGTCTTTCTGTCCTGGGGGCCTGGGGGTGATGACGTTGGCTGCGGAAGGGGACAAAGAGGAACATTTCCCGACCAGAAACTGCGCACTCAGCTCCGCGAGCCTGCCCATCCGAGGGTCAGACCTTATCCTACCTGCCCCTCACAAGAACTGCAGGATAGGTTGTTCTTGTCCCAGGATGTCACATGGTACTCTTATTCCCACTTTACAGGTGGAGAAATGGAGGCTTGATGAGGTAAAGGGTCTTGTCCAAGGTCACACAACTAATAAGCGTCCAAACCAAGTGTTGAAACCAGGCTCCCATCTCCAATCTGAGTGCCACATTTTATTTGGATAATTCTGATGTCTAAGGAAAGAGGTCTGGCACTGGCTAAGAACTGCTCGGAGCCTGGAGACACTCCAGAGAAGAGGGCTCTGGAGCCGAGGGGACCCCTCCCCAAATCCAGGCTGTGGGCAGGGGCTGAGAGGTCTCCACTTTGCCTGGACTTCCTCCAGCTGCGGGCTGAGCATCCCCCAGCGCTCTAGAGCCTCACACCTTTGCACCACCTTCTCCGATGTCTCCTCATCTTAGCCACCTGAACAGGCACAGGGACTAAGGGTGGCACTGACTCTGCCAGGAGAGCTGGGAGGCTGTGGGTTTGGGAAATCAGAAGAGACTAAGGATCCGGCTTAGTCAGAATATCATGCAAGGCCCTTCGACGTTTGCTGTGAAAAGTGGAGAGAGCTATGCAGGAGCGAGGCGGTGGTAACTGCAGATGACTCACAGTGTCTCCCTTCTCTATCCATCGGGACTAGAGCACTTATTAAGCACCGGCTGCATGCCCAGTGTCTTGCCAGCTGCGAGGGGAGACTAAGAAGCATGGGTTCTGGGAGCTTGCAATCTGTGGTGGGGGTCCCCGCTCTGGCCGGCTCCTCCACCCGCCACCTCACTCACATCAACTTTTTCTGCCCTGGCTTCCCCAGTCAGCATGGCTCCTGTGTGCAGTTTCAGGCTGGCCCGCCTGTCCAGCTGGCGGGTCCATGCGGGGCTGGTCAGCCACAGTGTGGTCAGGCCCCATGAGGACCTGTGGTGGAGAGGGTCATCCCCCACCCTCTCTACAGTCCCCAGAATTACAACTACGATGTTGCTCTCCTACGGCTCAATTTCTCAGGTGAGTTGCTGGCCCTGGGTGGCAGGTGCAGGCTGTGGTGAGAGAGAGGCACACACTGGGAGGGCCTGCAGCGGGGCTGCCTTCTGAGGGTCCCTCCTAGCGCTGTAAACGGTAAAGTATTCAGTGCATTGGGTGACCATGGTGAACTTCAGCATCAACCTGACCTGATGTTGCACCAACTCTCCCACCTGCTCGTGTGGGGACGGAGGGCTGGCCCTTTTCACGCTGGGCTGCGGCGGGATTTGCCGGAGGTCCCTAGCAGAGCTCTGCGGTTGTTTCATCTACCAACAGCCGCTCCACCCTGTCTGCAGGCGGGTGCCAGGTCCCAGCCAACAGTGGCATGTTACAATTAATAAGATTTCTTCTATTTTTCCAAATATTCTTCCACTCATTCCTCATAACAGTCCTGTCAGGTAGATGAGGCAGGTGTAGACAGATAGGACACCAAGTTTAGTGAGGGAAGTGACTCTCAAGTCCATGTGACTCCAGGGCCAGGGCTCCTCAGCACACATGTGCACATGCACACTCCCCTATAAACACATACACTCACACAGTACATGCTCACGCACACTGACTTCCATGCACACGCGCATGCCCACGCACACACGCTCACACCATAGACACTCACAATACTCCATACACACTCATGCACACTCCCATGCACACACACTCACACCGAACACACTCACTCCTGTGCACAAACTCACACTATACACATTCATGTGCCCACACCGACAAACACTCAGCACTCCTCCATCCCACTGCTACCTGTACCCTGGGGTTTCCCGAAAAGAAGTTGCTGCTGTATTTCTTTCATGTTATTATATGTGGGTACTCTCTGAGCTGTTGTTCAAGAGTGACTGTTTCTAAATTGACTTAAATATACTTGAGAGTTTTAAGTTCTTACCTGACTGGAGAGCCAGTGTTCCTTCCAGTGAATAGATCGCCACAAAGCACACAGAGGGCAACAGAGCAGTGTTCTGGCTCCCGCCAGGGGCTGCCAGCAGAACTGCTCAGCCGGGCCTGCTCTCTGTGTTTCAGTGCAGGGTGACAGGCATTGAGAGAGGCACAGAGGGGCACCGGAGGGAGTCTTTCTCCTGGACGTGGTTGGGGGCACTGAATGAGAAGGGAAAGGGAGCTACTCTCTCCCCAGGTGCGTGTGTTTAGTTAATGCATGCCTGCATTCTACCTGAGGACATGTGTGGGCTTCACCTGTCGGGCATTTTGGGAACAATGCCCCAAGAAGCCAAAACACCCTGGGGAAAACCCCAAATGAGTTCACAGTAGGACAAGCTGGGTACAACCACCCAGGACAATTTGCACTTTTTTTCAGTGCCCGGGTCGGGGGTGTGCAGCCTGTACTCAGCCCTAGAGGGCGCCATGCCACTGCACTCTACACATCGTCCTCTGTGTGAGTGGGACCCTCCAGGTGGTACAGGGCACAACCCACACAGACCCCCAGAGGCCTGGCTGGTGGAGACCAAGAACCAGGACTGTTTGAGAAGGGAGGAGGACCTGCCAGCCCTGGCAGTCTCCCCTGTGTGGGTCTCCCTGAGAGAATAACCCCTGAGTTTGCCCTAAACTCAGGCCCTTTACTTTTGCTCTCCTTGTTCCAGCAGTGCCCAGGCCTCAGCATTCGGGGTGCATGTGTGAGTGAGGTCTACTCCTCTTTACTCCCAGCCCCCAAGTCTTGGGGACACTGTGCTCCAAGGCCTCCGTGTTCCTGGGCCTTGCTTTACACCTTGCGGCCTTGCTCTGTGCCCCTTCATCTTCACGTCTGCCTCCCGCAGCCCATGGCTGGGACACGCTGCAGGACACGGTAGTGCTGCTGCTCAGCACCCAGCTCTCAACAGCTCCCGCGTGTATAATGGGGGTGCCCCCCCCCCATGCTGTGTGTCAGCTACCTGGACAGGAGGGCTGATGCCTGCCAGGTGTGGCAGCAAGGGGGCCAAGGAGGAAGGTGGGGGCGGGGTCTTGCTGGGGCTGGGTTCCTGGCCTGAGCAGCCTGTCTAGGAGGCTGAGGCAAGATGGGATCTATGCTGGAAGCAGGAGGGGCCAGAATGGAGGGTCTGCTCCCCGGGAAGGCCTGGTGCCCCTTCACCTGGAAAGACTGCCTGCCTGTTTCTCTGGCCTCTGTGCTTGGACCTTTCAGGGAGATAGCGGGGATGGGGGGAGGGTTGGAGGGCAAAGGGGGACCTGGTGTACCCAGATGGGGGCACGTGACGCCTCATGGGGGTGGTCAGCTGGGGCGGAGGCTGTGCAGAGCCCAAGCACCCTGGGGTCTATGCCAGCGTTGCTGAGCTTTTGGACTGGATCCATGACATGGTGCGGGTGAGTGTGGGGGCCAGGGCGGGGAGGGGAGGTTTGTAAAGGACCTGCCCCTCAGAAACTGTGGCCTTTACCCCTAAGGCCTGGGCCTGGCTGGGGTGGGGGAGGGTCAAAGGAATGCTCCCCAGAGTAAGAAGAAAAGGAAATGATGCAGAGAACGCTGAATCCACTGGATTTCTACCCACGTAAGCCCTGCTGGGGGAAAGCAGACCTGAGTGTGTGTGATAGCCCCGATCTGCCATTGACCGGGTGACCTTTGGCAAGTTCCTAACTTGGTAACCCTCCGTTGCGGGGTAATAGCCATCGTGGCGCCCTTGCATGCTACTAGCATGAGGATTAAATATGGCAAGAGCTGTACACGGCCTGCGGAGTCCAAGGTTGGAGCGAGGGAGCCTGGGCTTCTCTATGGACGTACTGATGACCACCACTCGCCCCTGGTTTCTCAGGCAGTTACGAGTGCCTGCATTCCCCACGCTGGGGGCAGAGCTCAGCGTTTAGCAGTTTGGGTTTGGCAGCTCATTCCTGTGTGACACTGGGCAAGTCACTCACCTCCATCTGTTCCGAGGGAGGGCCTACTGAGATAATGTGTATAGAATCACGTTATTTGTATCCAGTACGGTACAAAGGCAGGGCGTGGCGAGGGAAAACTCTGCAGGTCGGGCACGGGTGGGTGGCGGATAACAAGCTTGGTGGATTATGGGGGACACGTGCCTCCAACTCCTCAGTCAAACCTTACAAAAAGCCCAGAGAAGCGAGTATTGTTAGCCCACTTGATAGAAATGCAGGTTCCGAATGGTTAAGTGATTTATTAAAATAAAAGTTACTCCGCTAGTGGGGGGGATCCAGCTCCCTTCTCTGTCAGCTCAGGACTCCCTCCCCCAGCCCTGCCCTTTCCTCCTCCTCACTGCAGAGCAGCCTCCTGTTTTGGGGTCTCTGGCAGGTCCACAGATGGAGGAGAAGCGGACCCTGGTGCTGAAGATATGGATACATGTATCCTATTACCGCACACGACACAGTGGCCACCCACTGACCAGCCTCTGGGGGTAGGGCCTCTCCCCTTGGGCCCCGATTTCTAGACCCTCTATCTCACCAGAGAGCCCCAGCGACAAGAGGAAGGATGGTCCAGGTTGGGACCATGGGGGAGCCGATGGACGTGGGGGAGGAGCTGGAGAGGAAGAGGCTGGAAGCTGCCTTCTGCCCTCTCCCCTCCCAGCCCCTGTGCCCATCAATTGGGAGGATGCTCAGGCATACCCGGGGCCTGCCTCCTCCCTGTGCTCTCAGGTGGGTGGTGGTGAGAGCAGTGCCTCCTTAGAGGAGCCCCTGGCCCTGGAGGCTCCTGGGAAGATGGGGTCAAGGCTGGACCAGTCCAGATTAAGCCCATGGAGTCAGGATCCTCCCCACTCTCCACGGTTGGTCTCACCTACTTCCTGTTCTTACCTGGCTCTGACTGGCCCTGCTGAGGCAGGGGTAGGAGTGGGGACACTGGAAGGACACTCTGGTTGGTGTTGGAATAGGGAGTTGGTTTTAAATGACAGTTCTGTGAACTGGTCCAAGGAGTTCTTTTATTAAAGGAACTTTAATAAAAGGGTTGTATGGTCACCATTCAGCCTCTCTCTCTCTCTCTCTCTCTCTCTCTCTCTCTCTCTCTCTCTCTCTAATGGGTAGAATTACAATTTCCCTTTCATACATGTTTCTTAAAGCTCTGGAACTGACTCCTGCTCATCTCTCTAGACTTTTGGCATGTACTTATTTAATTCTTTTTTTAAAAATTCTTTATTAGTTAAGGTATTTCAAATGTGTCCTCATCCCCCGCATTAAATCCCCATCCTCCCCCCCTCCCCTCACTCATGCTCTCATCCCCCTGTTGTCCATGTCCGTTGGTTTGGCTTGTATGCATGCATACAAGTCCTTTAGTTGATCTCTTCCCCTTGCCCCCTCCCTCCTGTACTTTCCCTCTGGGGATTAATAGTCTGATTGCTGTTTTTCTGTCTTTGGATCTGTCCCTGTTCATCAGTCTATGTTGTTCTCTATATTCCACAAATGAGTGAAATCATGTGGTATTTATCTTTAATTCTTTACATTTGTTAAATCTGCGTGTAGGATGCTGCCCAGCCTCCTTGGTGCTGAGATGATGCAAGTCTGAGAAACACGTAAGTCTGCTGTCTCGGGGAGTTCTGGCTTCCCCACAAGACCCATCTCTCCTTAGCTCTTAGCTCCTGTTCCAGAACCGAGCCTTGGGGCTTGGGGAGCTTTCCTTCTGCGGTGATGCTCAGCACTTTCCTGGTTAAGCTTCTCCCGGGCTCTCCTCTGGAGCAATTGAAATGCAATTGGCATCTTGTTTCTAAAAACTGCAATGGATTTTTTTATGGTGCTTACCCAAGGAAGTGCAATTAGCCTGTAGCAATAGCACAGTGTTTACGTGAGTTTATCAGCACGTTTAAAGGAGTGGTAGAAATGAATATTCATTCCTGGAGGGTCTGCTTCCGTGTTCTGAACCAGGGCCTCCTGCATTGTCTCTGGATCCGGGAGGGGCTGCAGGTCTGCTGGGAGCAGCCGCCAGGAGGGTTGGTAAACGCTAAGCAAGTTCCAAGCGCCTCTTGTTGGGTAAGTTGGGGCCTCTCTGTGTGGTCTCTTCCCGTGGACTCAGCATCTCACCGGCCTGGGCACACTGCCAGCCTCCCAGGCTTTCCCTGGATGGCTCCTGGCTGCCCTGTCCGGGGAGAGCCCTTCTCTCTTCCATCGCTCAGTCCTGCTTTTCCTAGAAGGGCTGCTGCGAACAGGGGCAGTCCTGTCATCCCTCAGAACGTTCCTCAGGCTCTTTCCTGCATTTTGTTTTTGGAAGTGCTGGGCTCCCCCACAGTAGGACAAAACAGAAGAAGGTTTCCCTCAGTCTTCCCATTGTTCTTCTCTTGCTTCTGCCCTCTCAAAAGAGAACCCACCTGCACCTCCCCCCACTCGCCCGCCTCCCTTAGCATCCTGGGTCCCTCCTGACCTCCCCACTCAGGCTCCCCAGAATATATCTGCATTAGCCCCACCCTCGGCCCCTGCTTCCTGCTAAACTGATTGCAGCCCCTGCGACTCTGTAAACTGCACCTCGACTCCCCCACCTCTGGGAAGGTATCCTCCTACTCCTGAGGGTGAGGCTGGCTTTCTTAGACATGCCAAGGCTGGGAGAGGGAGAGGCGGCACAGCTGGCACAGTGCCCGGAGGCCCCGGGAGAGCAGTCTGGGGCCTGCTGGACGGTTTCACGTGAGTTGGTGCTGGAGAGACCGAGCTGGAGGCTCACAGGATGGAGAGCGGAGTCCTGGCTCCGGAGGGTGCAGGGGGCCCCAGACGGCAGGGGCTTCACAGCCTGGGCCCAGGTTCCTCAGCTTCTCCTGCCAAGGTCCCTCTGGCTGTGGCACCAGGTGGTGGAGAGTCTGGGGCTCTAACCACCTGCAAATGTGCTGCCCTGAGCTACTGACTCAGCCTCCCTGGAGTTTGGTCTTGCACCTGTCAAATGAGGGGTCTGGGTCAGGTGACCTCCACGGGACCTGCCTTGTCAAGCCAGTGTAACTCAAACCTCTGGCACCTCTGAGACCTCGGCCGGCCCATAGCTTCCAGCTAGGACCCCTGGGGAGCAGAGCCTGTCCCCGGGACAGGTCCGAAGGAACAGGTGTGCTCCAGTTCAGGCCACACAGGATAACACTCCAGCTCTCCCCTCCAGGTCTGCCCTCCGGGTCCCTGGGAGCATTGCCCCTGTGCCCTTCTGCCCAGTGTTTGTGCCCTGGCAAGGGTTTGAGCACAAGTCAAACCCTTGATCTGGCATGGCTCTCAACTGCTCCCTGGCTCCTTCCCCACCCCAGGCTCTGTGTGGGGCTCCTGAGCCTCAGCCTCTTTAAACCAATGAGGGAATTTCCTCCTCCCTCCTCAGAGACCAGGGCACTTTCATTCTGAGCCTTTTCCCTGGATAGTTCCCAGCTGGTCACAGAGCCCTCTGCCCACCAGCATTTCCCCACACATGAGGCGGAGCAGTGAGGGAAGTTTCGGCTTGCAGAACTTCGCAGGCTTGGGTCCATCCCTCCTCTGTCCCGAGCCATGTGCAGGCCCTAGGGATGGAGGATCCTTCCCCACATCCCCTCAGTGCCTGCATCTTCTCCGTTTGATCAGGACTGTGCTGGTTTTAACACAGAAGGCCTAACAGGGTGTGCTGCAAATGGGTCTCCCAGAAGAAAGGACGTTGGGTTGGGCTGTCTGTCACTCATGGTCCTGACAATGGGAAGCATGGAGAAATAGTTTCTATCATGGCCGAGCCTGGGATGGGCTAGGTGGGCCTGGGCTGGGGTTAGGACTTGGAAACTTTGAGCTGAAATGGACTTTGGCAGGGTCCAGTGCTAACTGTGCATGCATGCCCAAGGCTATACAAGCCATTTCTTGCTGCTATTTGTTCATATAAAAACATTTAAACCTGTAAAGAATTTTTGTGAGTTTATTTATGTCAACAATTGTTGGGAAACAGAATCTCAATAGATTGGGATAAAGCTCCAGAGAATGGCAGTTTTTTACTTTGTTTTATACATTACAATCAAAAGAGGAGATAAGTGGGTTACATGAAATTCATTGGTGATAGGTTAGGAAGGCGGGAGAAAGCAAAGTGGAGAAACCTCTGGGATTGGATAAAAAGTAAAATGATAGACTATATATTAGGGAGATCTGATGTGCCTCTCAATCTCTAGTGCAGGACAATGTCAAACATTGTTTCTGACTAATTAGGTCAGGCAAAGACTCAAAGCCACCAGAGACCACCTCTGACTATCATGTGAGAGGAATCCATCTTGTATTGCCCTCAGGCAATTGTACTCATATGTGGCAAAAGTTTTATTTTTCAACAGGATGGGGCATTTGCTTCTGCCTAGAGGCTAATTATTCTCAGTCTCTTAATAGGCCTCAGCATCTCCTCACCTTAGGGCAAATTGTTTTCCAATAGGGTGGGTCAACTGTCTTCCCCCCCCAGGCAAGGCTGCCTGTATAGCAAATGTCTATGTGAGAAAGATGATTTCTGCAGTGTGAGGGAATGACACAGCACATGAAACTGGGGTGTCTGCCTTCTGAGCTCTAACCCCAGAGTCCCCAATCCTGGCTTCTGCTTGCTCAGCTCCAGTCCACTCTGCCCTCCCTCTGTTGGAGCACAAGGTGGGCGGCCTACTGGGAATTTTGTGCATTGGCCCTTTAGGAGGAGGGTGCCTGAATTTCCAACTGTCTCTCCCTGGCAGACAGCAACCCTGCTGCTTTTCACAGGCAGATGTTTTGTGGGTCCCTTCTAAGTTTTGGTGCTCTCTGCTGTGGGGCCCATCTTGGAGATTAGACCCCAGAGTTCTCAGTGGCAACCCCTGTCAGCTGAGATATCTCTCCAAAACTTCAGTTGCTGTTTGTGGGAGCCTGGCCAGCCCTTTTGTGCCTCCACCTCTCCTACCAGTCTCTATGCGGTCTCCACTTTTGGTCCTGGTTATCAGGGTTCTCTCCATCGAGTCTTCCATTGATTATTCATGAAGTTTTTCTTTATTTCAGTTGTAATTTTAGTTTGTTCCTGGGAGCATGTCTGTGCAGCATCCACTTACTCTGCCACCATTTTTAATCTCGACATATGCCGTCTTTTACTTAGGTGAGTATAAGATAGTTAACAGTCAACTATGAGCAGGATAACAATAACAATGGAAGAATTTATGGTCTCCTTCCTGGCATCCAGGCGCATTTGGTTGTGCCCTGAGGGGTCTGGAAAAAGGGAAGTTACAAATTACCCTGACATTTCACAGGTATGTTATCTTAGATGCAAAAACACAATAGGCTCACTGAAGGTAAAGATTGACCTTTGTCAGGAAAGATACTGGCCTATGACATGATTACCCGCTATAAATTGCTTTTTGTTAAAGTTTTAATTTCAGACCATCCTTTATGGTTACTTTAGGTCTTTGACTTTGCAAGACTGCCATGCAGGCCTTACCTGAGCTTGTCAGGTTAGCATGTGGCCCCCTCTTTGTCCACACATTATACTGTTCCTGGGGCCATGCAAAGATTGGCCACTCCGTGTACAATTAATCCTAATAGGTCAAAACTGGTAGTGGAAGGTAGTAGAAGAGAGGAAACCCCAGCCCTCAAGAGGGCCCCAGGCATTGATATGATCTGTGTGTGTGTGTGTATCTGTGTATGTGTGTGTATCTGTTTGGGTTGGTATGTGTTTCATGTGCATGTCTGTGTGATTTGTGTGTACAGGTGTGTCTTATGGGGGACTTGAAGGGCCTGGGGAAGGAGGAAGATGTGAGGATCTGGGGAAGGTTCTACAGAATTTCTTCCCTAACCCTGAAGGCAGAGTTAGTGGAGATTCTGGCCAGTTTCCATATACAGGGTCCCACCGCCTTTACTAGTAGCTGCCCCCTTCAGGGCCAATTTCCCTTCAGGGAAATTCTCACACGGAGTACCATACTTCTTTCTCATCAAAAATGTCCTCATCTTTTGAGGCTGCCACACTAATTATCCCCCTCTACACACACTCACATGCTCACACACTGGCTCAATGCTTTATCCTGGCAGGCATGGTCATAAATTACTAGAAAGAATTAATCAGGAAGCCATATATTAGAAATACAGACCTATAGTTGTGTGTGTGTATGTGTGTGTGTGTGTGTGTGTGTGCGCGCGCGCCTGTGTGGTCATTTTCCACACAAGCTTCTGAATCTGAAGTCATCCTTTCAGGACTGCTTCCCCAGGCCCTCTTTAACATTGTGGGGCCTAGGACACAAGTGTGGGTGGAAGGCACATGCCCTATGTGTAAACAGAAGTAACACACCCAACTAGTAAACGGTTCAATTAAAAATGCCCTCTCCTCTTGCCATGACAAACATTCCCTGTTAAGGATGTGGAAGTCCAGGTCCAAATTTAGAATCCTTGAATCTCTGGACTCTGTCCGGGCTCATGCAGGATGGGAGAGCCAGCTGTGGCTCCCTTCTCTCCCACTCCCTGGTCCATCCCCTGCTACACCTGGCCTGTAGCAGCCATGTGGACACTCCCCTCCTTAGGGTAGGCCCAGCAGTGGGGTGGGTCTGCCCTCAGGGACAGAGGCTGTGCAGTCTCAAGGCCTCTTGAATTCAGGGCCTAGAAGGGAGCTTGTGGGCCCACATGGGCACATTATTTCAGCTCTGTGAGCTTCTCCCCTTAGGGAGGGTCTGGTCAAAAGGGCCAGGACAGCAAGGCTGGGACTAGGGTGAGGCAAGTGGGGTGTCACTGTCAGGGTCACACAAGGGCAAGTTGGCTCCTGCCTCACCCCAATCTTGGCCTGCAGGACAGGGTCCTCTAGGGTGGGCTGCTCAGGGCAGGCCGGCTCCTGTTGTCTGGTCTCATAGGAGCTGAAATTTACTTCTGCCCATCAAGTCAGACAGAGGTAAGGTGACAGAAGTGGACTCTCTCTCCTGTGCATACCACTCCTCCAGAGTCCCGTCAAGCACCTCAGCCACAGTTCAGGGAGCTCCACTTCCAGGTCAGCCCAGCACCATGGCGCCCCCTGGGCTCACACTCAGTGAAAAATACTCAGGATGATTCATGATGATCCCCACTCAGGTGCCTCTCAGAAATGAACCGAAATAAACATGAGGAAAAATTCCAGTGTACCAACGAGTCAGAACAATTTCACAGAGCAGAGTTCAGTAAAAACTAAGGCGAGTCAAAGCTAATTAGAAATATGGGGCAGGGAAAGGCTGTGGGAGAGGAGCTGGAAATGAATCCACGTGCCTTTTGGAGAGATCTGGACTAAATTTGGAATGAATTGTATTCTGCCGCCCCCTCACCCTCACCCCCAAAGTGCTGTGTTGAAGCCCCAATCCCCAGTGTGACAGTATGTGGAGGAGATAGGGCCTTTAGGAAGGTAATTGCAGTTAAAGGAGGTCATAAGGGTGGGGCCCTGACCCCACAGTGCTGGTGTCCCTATAAGAAGAGGAACCAATATCAGAGCTCTCTCCTCATGCACACAGAGAAGAGGCCACGTGAGAACACAGCAAGAAGTTACCATCTGCAAGCCAGAGGGGAATCCACCCCAGAAACCGACCAACCCAGATGGCACCTTGATCTTGGACAATGAGGCTCTATTGTTTGAGCCCCGCAGTCTATGGTATTCTGTTATGACAGCCCTAGCAGACTAATAGGAAACTAAATCAGTGAGGGAGTGCTCTTAAACAGAACACATCCAAGAGCAGGCACAGGGTGTGCTCATAGAGCCTGTCACTCAGTCAGGTATTCGTGGGAGGCATTTAGAAGAGCCTGGGAGGGGAGAAGAGAAAGGCGCTGGGCAGGAGCCCACAGCCTGAGCTCTAACCTGGCCTCCATCATGAGTTAATGAATCCCACTCTCACTGGAACCCCGCTAAGTTTGTATTTTCTCCTCTACGTAATGGAACTGATGATATATGTCCTGCTTAATTTGCAGAGCAGGTGGGAAGACCAAGTAAAATCAAACAATGAGAAGGCTGTGAAGGTTGCCTAGAGCGAGGCAGATGTAAAGGTTGTTTCTCACCTTCGTTGTCCAATCTGCCAGTTCATGTTCACCCAGTCGAAGCGGGTTTGCTCCGTTCTCCCATGCCCATCCAAGCCTTGAGCCCCCAGGACTGAGTACAATAGTTCTGCCTCCAAGGTATGCATGATCTAGATGGAGGCAGACACTAAAGACCAGCTATCTCTTTTATTTGACAAAAGAGGAAAGATGTGGAAGACTTTGGGGAGTTTGCTATCCTTACTTTACAACCATTTACAGATAGATGTTTGCTGCCAAGAAGGGACTGATGTGGTGGATGTAGACATTCCCTACCTACTATTATTGTTTTAAGAAAACCGGTGGAGGCAAATGATGTTTTGATTGTAACTTCAGCAGTGTGGTTTCCATACCAACCTATTTGTGCAGAATAAAAAGCCCGGCGAAAAGCTGCCTCTAATTCACAAGGTGGCTAGCCGTGGTTGAATGGTGGTTTAGAGAAAACACTGAGGCCCGCCCCCACAGTGCCCAGCCAAAGCGTGTGCGGGCCCACACACAGGCACACGGCCCAGAAAGGTAAGTCACCTGGTGCCCTCCAAGCCGTCAGACCAGGCTCTCTCTGGAACCCTGGGCTCCAACGCTGGCCTGTTACTTCATGTCTCTGGGTCTCAGTCCCTCATCTGTACAATAGAAGTCACACTGCCTCATAAGTTTTATTGTCAGGAAACTGAAATGAGATCAAAGGTATAATTATCTCAAAAGAGCAAGAGCAGAGTAGTCGCACAGGCAGTCCAGAACATGGCTTCGTGTGGGGGCTTCTTCCATGCTCCCAGGGGGTGTCAGGCCTGGCATGAGAGGCTGCGTCTAGTTTTGTGCCCACCTTGTCAGAACAGTCACCTTAGAGGACCCAGCCTGTCAGATCTGTCCTGCTGGCCTCGGACCACCCCTTCTTCCCTCCCTCCCCACTCCCTTCTCACCTCCTGCCTTTCCTTCTTCCCTCTACCTCTCCACCCTCCTTTCCTTCTGTGGAATTGCACACCACGTGTGGCAGATGTAAAGATAGATTTGATCACAGTAGAAGCTCACAGTCCAATGGAATTTAGAGACACCACCTTTCAGTACAGGGGCGGGAGTAAGGCCAGACTGGTTAAGGAGAGTCTGCTTAGTTGGGCCTTGACTGATGAATGTCAGAACCGAGCTGGGGCAGCG
Organism: Myotis daubentonii; assembly: GCF_963259705.1. Taxonomy (NCBI): domain Eukaryota; kingdom Metazoa; phylum Chordata; class Mammalia; order Chiroptera; family Vespertilionidae; genus Myotis; species Myotis daubentonii. The sequence continues at coordinate 9,895,707 of NC_081848.1, read as the reverse complement.
GAGGGGCGGGGGCTGGGAGGGGAACAGAGAACAAGGCCATTTTGGCCAAGGGAATAGCATGAAATGCTTAACTTTCCTGGGACATAGCAAGTAGTTTTGTGTAGGTAGTTCTATGATTGTTGACCTGGAGCAGGGTCTGACCCAGGGAATGTATGGAGCCAAACAAGAGTCTGTACTTTGTCTCATGGGAAATAGGGAGGAGCCACTGGAAGCATCAAGCAGGAGAGAGTCACTGTCATGTTTAATGAGAGTATCTGAGTGTGTGACTGAGAGGTTACTCTGAGAGAGGTGTTCAGGGCCTGGGGGCACTGGTATACCTTCGAGTAGGGTCTCAAACTCCTCCTAAAGATAAGATCTTTATTTGAAACTCTTAAATATACGAGATAAAAAGCAATGTTTTATTAGTATGCATTTATTTTATAATTTCAGATTGGTGATGCCTACTTGGTATAAAGTCAATGTGCATGATGATGTCGTTCTGATGAGCAGGGAAGGTTGAAGTCAGGGCTATGCATCAAATTCCAGAGTGACAGCAGCTGCAAGACCCATTTTCTTTCCAGATTTTGGTTTTGGGTGCATACGCTAAGAAATCTGACATATTTGGTTAAGCAGTTGCTAATAGCAATGGTTTCTCACAGCTTGACTTCTAGTTTTAGGACACGCTTTAATTAAAGAGGGAAAACACCATTCAGAGGCCTGCGCAAGGATGAGTTCATTTCCTAGTCTAAGTGTATGGCTTGGTGGGCTCCATGCACCAACAACGGGTAAATACCCATTTTCATCATGATTTACATGGTTAACATGTGTCTTGCTCAGCCACCATAACCAAATACTGTAGATGAGGTGCTTAAACAACAGGACGTGGCTTTCTTGCAATTATAGAGGCTGGAAAGTCCTCTAGGTCTGGCAGGTTTGGTTACAGGTGAGACCTCCCTGCCTGGCTGGGTCCTCACCCGGAGAGAGAGAGTTCTGGTCTCTTTTCCTCTTCTCATCAGGAACACCCTCATCTAAACCTATTTATGTTCCAAAGGCTTCATTTCCAAATAACATCACATTGGGGGTTAGGGCTTCAATACATGAATTTTGGGGGAACATAACTATTCAGTTCACAACAGTTGCAGAGCACCAAGAAATCCTGACTTTTAAAGTTTAGTTGAAAATAGGAATACATTTTCAGAGCTTGACTTTAGTTTCAGGATGCTCTCTAATTAACAAGGAAAAACGAGATTTAGGGGCCTTCATAAAATGTCATTTTGGCATCCGAAAGAGATGCGTGGTAATCTCTATGGACCCAACTTAAGTATATAACTCATTCTCCTTATGGTGTAGGGTTGGGCCATGGGCCATATTAGGCCTATGAAATCATTCGGTCTGGCCCTGCCAAGGCATTCGGGGTGAGTTAATGAAATGTTTGACCAAATAGAGCAGGCTAATTTTTAAGCAGATAATTTTTTATGGCCCATGAATGGTGTTATAAATATCCAAATGGCCCTTGGCAGAAGAAAAAGGTTCCCCACCACTGGTAGAAGATTAAAATATATTTTACACAAAATTTTATAAAATATTGAGAAGCCCCAAGCCACATGTGGAAACAGAAGATATACGAGATTATTGCTAACCTGAAAGTGAAAGGTAGTATGTAATTTATTTGTGTTGGTCATTCACTGGGGACAGCAGGTGGCCCTTGCCATGGCCGACGAGGGCTCATTAGTACTCACTTTCTCAGTGTGGGTCCTGAGAGCTGCTTCTATCCAAACCACCAGGAGCGGGGCTGGGCCGGCTACATTGGGCTCACCTTTCCTACCGACACCACATAGCATTTGTCTGACCTTGGTACCTGTCTTGCCTATGATCTGTGGTCATTGTGGGAGAGCCCAAGCCAAATGCGAGGACACTGAGAGAACTCCCATCCATCTGGAAGCTCCTTCCTGCATATGCTCATGTGGTTTCCACCAAGTACAAAAGCCGCCAAAGTGAAACTGTTAAACAGCGTCTTTTACTGAGCACCTACTATATGCTGGGCACTGTTTTATATACTTTATATATACCAGCACCTTTTTATCTTTGCAGCAACTCTAGGACATGATTGCTATTATTATTTCCATTTTAATGATGAGGAAATTGAGGCACAAAGAGGTTAAGCAACTTGCCCAAAATCACACAGCTAGGGAGCTGCAGAGCTGGGATTCACTTCTGACTGCAGTCTGACTTTCACTTCAAGATGTTCACGCCTGATCACTATGCTCTCTTGTGCCTCGTCAAGGTGAGAATTCATATTAAACCCCTGGAATCAAACATATTTTAATTGTGAATGAATGTTGCATTTGTCCCTTTATAATAACACCCTCAGGCCTAGTCATGGAGTGTGTTCTGCTGATGCTCAGAATGGGGTTTCAGGGACAGTTGTGCAATATGCTGTGCAGGTGTGGATGGGGACTGCACATATATGTGCACTTGTTTGAAATGTACTCTTTGGAGCTGGGCTGGAGCCATCCATGGTCTGGATTCATGATGCTATCAGGTGTCCTGAAGGCAGTAAATTCTCCAAGGGGGTCTGTGAGACAGGAAGTACAAAGAGGGCGGGACAGACCTGTGCAGAAAGGGTGGTGGGATGCTGAGGATGGGTGCGGTGTTACCTTGGCTCCTGAATCCTCCTCAGACCCCACTGCTTTCTGGCATTGGTCCTTCCAAGTCCAGGGAAGCGGCTCATTAAGCCTCCACGGAAGTTAGGAAGTTGAAATGTGGAGGAGGAGACTGGGATGAAAGTGAATTGGCAACACTGGCTAGAATGATAGCAAGGAGCAGGGAGGGAACCATCACTGCAAACCGGTCTATTAACGGAAGGTCCCAAGAGGCCAGGTGGGATTTTCCTAAGAACCAGATGCTGAGCCCAGCCCGTCCAGTAATGCCGATGCCTCAGTTTGGGCAGGAGCAGCGCTCTCTAGAGTCAGGTCATGGTTGAGGTGGCAGCTGACCTGTTTGCTGGGTCTCTGAGTGGCCACACCCCATCTCCCACCCCTTTCCGTTGGAAAGAGTTTATTTCAGGATTAACAGAAGGAATCTCCTGCTGGGTGCAATTTTATGGAGCTGAGTTATGGTGTTCATAGCAGAGAATGAAAATATCATCAAGGAGGCATGCAAGGAGTTCTTGGAGAGGGAAGAGTAAAAGGGGAGTCGGGAGGTGGGGAGAAGCTGCCTGTTCCCATGGAATCACCACTGTGAGGCTCAGCAGCCTCCCGGGCCTTTGGTCACCCAAGTGACCCTCCAGGCTTTCTGCTCCAGTTCCACATGCTCCGCTCATGCCCTGTGCGTTACGCATCATGCCCCGTGAGTTACGCATCATGCCCCGTGAGTTACGCATCATGCCCCGTGAGTTACGCATCATGACCTGTGCGTTACGCATCATGCCCCGTGAGTTACGCATCATGCCCCGTGTGTTACGCATCATGCCCCGTGAGTTACGCATCATGCCCCGTGTGTTACGCATCATGCCCCGTGCGTTACGCATCATGCCCCGTGCGTTATGCATCATGACCTGTGTGTTACGCGTCATGCCCCGAGACCTGGAACCCCTTCCTTATAGCTCAGAAACCTCAAACCACCAGCTACCAGGACCTTGCCCACTTCAGGTCCGTCCACAAGCAAGGAGTTGCCCCGACCTGACCAGGGGCCTGGGGATGGGTGTTGGATGAGGACTTCACATGTCATCCCTACTTAATGGAGCAGGGAGGGAACCAGTGCCTGCGGACACCTCCTTTGTATCAGGCACTGAGCCATGGGTATTAGCCATGTTGGTTCCCTGAATCTTTACAAAAACCCTGCAAGGAAGTAGCCTGTTTTCCGTTGTCTACATGGGAAAACTGAGGCTCAGAGAGGTTAAGTAATATGCCAAGTTCACACAACTAGTGAGGGGCAGAGACAGCATTCAGATACACAGGTTCCACAACCTGTGCTCTCTGCACTCCCTCTGCCTCCTGAGCAGAAAGAAGGTTCAGCTCTTTCCCTGATCCAAGGAGCAGGTGCCAGTGTCTCCCAGGAGGACCCAGGAGGACCCAGGCCCAAATGTCCCCCCCACCTCCGCCCCACCCAGAGTTCTTGCCCTGACCTCAGGCAAGCTGTGTGACCTTTCTGAGTCTCAGGTTCCTGCCTGGATAGAGTGGGGCCAGTGCACTCTCCTTCCCCTGTCAGGGCTGTGAATGTGAGGTGAAAGCTGGTGTCAGAAGCTCTCGGCTTTTGAGAACAACCAGCACTCCCCTGCCAGCGAGTTCACGCCTCCTCCCATGTGCACCCAGGGCATTTCTGGGAGAATATTGATCCCCAAACATTCTGGGCTTGAACTGGTCAAGATCTCACTAGCCAGCCAAGAGGAAAGTCATTTACAATTCCTTTCAGAGTCTGGTCGCTGTGGGAAGGATGGGGGAAAATGTTTGGCCTCTTAGACTGATTTTTCCCCCAGGCCATTACTTAAAAAATTACTTACAAATTTTTTTTAAAAAAATAAAATTACTTCCAAGAAAGATAGGAAGTAATTTTATTAAAAAAAATTTTTTTTGTAAGTAATTTTTTGATTCATGGCCTGGGCAACCAGCCAGGCTCCAGGGAAGGATAGAAGGTGTGCCCAGGCTCTAGGAAGGACAGGCATGAGTCAGTTACCCAGAATCCAGGCCTTTCAAGTCATTTCACATCATTTCAGAATGGGAAAGCAGGGAGGGTAGTGTTGGGAAGCATGGGAGGACAGGATGGGCCTGTGTAGGGCCCTGGGAAGGCGCCACCAAGCGGTTCAGCTCGGCGCTGCAGCCGAGGAGGCCCCTGGCATTGGCCTCTCCAGGTTCCCCAGCTGTCCCATCTCTCTCCTGATGGGGGAAGGGTCACGCTGATATGACCCCTCTCTTAAAACAGCTCCTGCTCTGAGATCCTCCCTTCCTCCTCAGCAAGGCCCTTTCTGATTTCCTGCCCTTAGGCCTGTTCCCTGCCCGTCAGGGGGAGAAAATGACCTGAACAACATCTCCCGCCTGGGACCCTCAGAGCCCTCGCCTTCTCCAGCTCCTGCTGTGGCCAGGCCGGTGCTGCAGGCAGGAGGAGGGCACTTGCTTTAATCAGGCCTTTTTATCTTCTGATGTTTTGACATCTGACCTTGCTGACCCAATAGTTAAAGGCTTTTCTGATTGGTGATGTTAGTAATGACTGTGGCTTTAAAATTATTGAATAATAGACAGAGAACCAAGATGGCGGCATAGGTTAACGCCGGAGTTTGCTGCTTTGAACAACTACTTCAAAAGTGAAACTAAAAGACTGAACGGACATCACCCGGAACCACAGGAACGCTGGCTGAGTGGAAGTCCTACAACTAGGAGGAAAGAGAAACGCATACGGACACTCAGAGGAGGCGCAGTGCTGAAGTCAAATTCTGAGGTGCAGAGTGCGTGGAGCGGGCTGGCGGCGGAGGGTGAGGTTGGTGTTTTCAATTGGGAGGGAGTCGCAGACTCTGAGCTCCAGATACAGGCGAGTCTTTAGGGACCCAGACTCAAACGGGAGAAGCGGGACTGTCTGGCTTCGGTCAGAGCGAGTGCAGCTTTCTCTCCGAGCTTTGCAGCGGGTGCTGGGACTCAGAGAGGCAGAGCCCCTGGGGACAGGACTGAGAGCAGCCATAACTGCTCCCTCCACCTGCCCTGTTGATCCTGTGCGATCCGCCCTGCCCAAGCCCTGCACAGAGGCATTTGCCGGATAGCCTCAGGCAAAGGCTAGATTAGCACCTCCCTAGAGGACAGAAGTTCTCTCACTGCTGACACAGCTGATTATCATAGCCACTTGGCCTGGAGGTCAAACCCTCCCTGGTATTAGCTACAACAATCAAGGTTTAACTATAAGACTGCGAACAAAGACCACTAGGGGGTGCACCAAGGAAGCATAACAAAATGCGGAGACAAAGAAACAGGACAAAATTGTCAATGGAAGATATAGAGTTCAGAACCACACTTTTAAGGTCTCTCAAGAACTGTTTAGAAGCTGCCGATAAACTTAATGAGATCTACAAGAAAACTAATGAGACCCTCGATGTTATATTGGGGAACCAACTAGAAATTAAGCATACACTGACTGAAATAACGAATATTATACAGACTCCCGACAGCAGACCAGAAGAGCACAAGAATCAAGTCAATGATTTGAAATGCGAGGAAGCAAAAAACACCCAACCGGAAAAGCAAAATGAAAAAAGAATCCAAAAATGTGAGGATAGTGTAAGGAGCCTCTGGGACAGCTTCAAGCGTACCAACATCAGAATTATAGGGGTGCCAAAAGATGAGAGAGAGCAAGATATTGAAAACCTATTTGAAGAAATAATGACAGAAAACTTCCCCCACCTGGTGAAAGAAATGGACTTACAGGTCCAAGAAGCGCGGAGAACCCCAAACAAAAGGAATCCAAAGAGGACCACACCAAGACACATCATAATTAAAATGCCAAGAGCAAAAGATAAAGAGAGAATCTTAAAAACAGCAAGAGAAAGAAACTCAGTTACCTACAAGGGAATATCCATACGACTGTCAGCTGATTTCTCAACAGAAACTTTGCAGGCCAGAAGGGAATGGCAAGAAATATTCAAAGCGATGAATACCAGAACCTACAACCAAGATTACTTTATCCAGCAAAGCTATCATTCAGAATTGAAGGTCAGATAAAGAGCTTCACAGATAAGGAAAAGCTAAAGGAGTTCATCACCACCAAACCAGGATTATATGAAATGCTGAAAGGTATCCTTTAAGAAGAGGAAGAGGAAGAAAAAGGTAAAGATACAAATTATGAACAACAAATATGCATCTATCAACAAGTGAATCTAAGAATCAAGTGAATAAATAATCTGATGAACAGAATGAACTGGTGATTATAATAGAATCAGGGACATAGAAAGGGAATGGACTGACTATTCTTGGGGGGGAAAGGGGTGTGGGAGATGCGGGAAGAGACTGGACAAAAATCATGCACCTATGGATGAGGACAGTGGGTGGGGAGTGAGGGCGGAGGGTGGGGCGGGAACTGGGAGGAGGGGAGTTATGGGGGGGAAAAAAGAGGAACAAATGTAATAAACTGAACAATAAAGATTTAATTAAAAAAATAATAAATAAAAAATAAAAATAAAAAAATAAAGTACTAATTAGCTTAGGAAAAAAAATTATTGAATAATAAAATACATTATTTGAAAAATCTACATTATTCAGTAAACCAATGTTTTCCCAGTGACACAGACTTGATGTTACATAATCATACATGGATAAAAGATCCAGTTAAAGTACCGATAGACTGAGAGTGTTGGCCCATGGACCAAAGGGTTGTGGGTTCAATTCCCTATCAAGGCCACTTATCTGGGTTGCAGATTTGATTCCCAGCCCCAGCCTGGAGCACGTGTTGGTGACAACCAATCGATGTGTCTTCCTCATGTGGATGTCTCTCTCTCTCTCTCTCTCTCTCTCTCTCTCTCTCTCTCTCTCTCCTTTTCCCCCTCCCTCTCTCCCTTCCACTCTCTGTAAGCATCAGTGGAAAAAAATATCCTCAGGTGAGAATTAACCAGAAAAAATTCTGTCTTCTTGAGTTTTGATGAAGTATCAAAAAAGAGTATCCACAATTATCTGAAAGATTAGTCAACACTCCCATCTTTTCCCACCATGTAGTTGTTTGAGGCTGGGTTTTCTGCATCTATATCAACCCAAACGATGTATGGCAGCAGGTTCACACAGCAGCAGACCTGGGAATCTGTCTTCTGGTAAGCCGGGGGGATTTGCAAAACTGTGAGACAGTGCCATTCTCACTAATTTTTTTTTATTGAAAATTGTTTTTCATAAAGATCGTTATTTACATTAGGGTTTACTATTGTTATTTTCAAGTGAAGTAATATTTTTAGAATTAAAAAAAATCTAATAAATATTAATAGCTGTAAGCCACATAAGAAAAGTTTTCTGTGGCCTGGGTAATTTTTAACCATGCAGAGGTGTCCCGAGGCTGGTAGTTTGAGCAGCTCTGCTCTGCATGCCGGCTCTGTCAGGTGCCAATTACCATTCGATCAGCTGAGGCGGGAGAGGACAGTCTGGGTGAAGTCATGGTCACGAGGACCCAATCGGCAGGTCGTGAGCGGGCAGCTGGCCCTCTGAAGGAGTGATAGGAACAGCAGGTACCATGACCAAATAAGCAGCATCTTGATTGATCTCTTTTATTTTTTTAAAATATATTTTTATTGATTTCAGAGAGAGTGGGGGAGAGATAGAAACATCAATGATGAGAGCGAATCATTGACTGGCTGCCTTCTACTAGTACATGGCCCCCATTGGGCATCAAGCCCACAACCCTGACATGTGCCCTAACCGGGAAGCGAACCTCAGCCTCCTGGTTCATAGGTTGACACTCAGTCGCTGAGCCCTGCTGGCCGGGCCTGACCGACCTCCTTCAGATGCCAACCGCCTCTGTGAGGCTGGAGCGCTCTGTGCTAACCTGGTCCTGTCCCTGCCACCTGTCAAACCTCAAAGCCGGGATGCCTTCGAACTGCGCTTCGAACATGGCTGTGTCCTCACCATGAGAGTGCGAGTTCCTCGGGGGCAGAGACTGTTCATATTTGTGCCCCAAGTAGGAATAAAAGGACAAAGAAACACACACGGCCACTGCCCTCACGGAGTTAACAGTCCGGCGAGGAAACTGAAGCGTAGTTTTGCACACAGAATGGTGTAATTGCGAACTGTGAAGAAAAGGCACAGGGTAACATGAGGGACCCAAACAAAGAATCAAATCTGGATTAGAGTCAGGGAGGCCTCTGACGATGTGAATTCTTTCAGCTAAGACCTGAGGGACAGTCAGTTAGCCAGGCCAGGCATGTGCTTGCACACCTGGCTCAGAGTCCTCTTGCAGGCACAAGGGGCAGCATAGGCCTGAGGACTGGGGATGCTGGGCTGACGGGTGAGGAGGAATGACAGGGCAACGTGGCCTGGGAGGGGGTCTGAGGTGGCCGGGGTCAGAACATGACAGGTCTTAGGGGACTTGTAAGGGATTGGGACATTTGTTCTTTTTCTTAGTGTGAGTGGAACTTTTTAAGCAGGGAAGGATGTGAGCAGGTTTGGTTTTGGATTGCTCATTCTGGTTCCTGGGGGAGGGGGGGGGGGCTAGGCTGCAAGGGGACACATGTGGGATCTGAGACTAGACTGAGTCCACTTGAGAGATGATAGTTTTGCTTGAACTATCGGGAATCAAAGGGACAGAAGATCTCTCCGTTATTGTCATGAACCTGCGTATATAAATGGATTGAGATATAGTTTGGCGACAGAATATTCTGGGCTTGGTGAAAGAATGGATGGGGGCGGGAATGAGGGAGAAGAAGGTGCCCAAGACATACCCTGGGCCTCTAGCTTGAACAGCTGGAGAATGGGAATGTCGTTCTTAGGACAGAAAGATGGTGGGGAGAGGAGATTGAGGGGAGCACAAGTGTTCTGATTTGGACCTACTTGGCACGAGGTGCCAGCAAGCAGCCCCAGAGCAGGGGCTGGAAGTCCGACTCTGGGAGTCTGAACACCTAAGGCTGAATGATCTGGAATGGGTGGGCGCCACTTGCGTGGACACTGGTGGTCTATCCCGTTGTGGGACTATGTGACTGCCTCGTCGTGGACTCAGAGTTTCTCTAGGAGCGACTCCAGAGCTACAGTGGGGAAGGCTTGGGGGAGGGGCTGCCAGTTGAGGCTGGTCTCACCTCCCTCCCTCTAGTCTAGGCTGACCACATGCCTCTTAGAGGCTCTGGGTGTCCTGGAGGATGACCTCTGAGGCCCAGAGGGGAGAAAGTTTAGACCCACTAAACCACACCACAACAATGCTGAAGATACTGTAAAGGGCTCAGCATCCCCAGGTCTGCTTGGAAGTGAGGAGACACCCCCGTCTTCTGCGGCATATCAGCCTTTGTGTTTCTCAGAATCCCAGCTGAAGCCTCAGTGTTGCTGCCCACAGACCTCCAGCCAGAAGCACGGGGAGGCAGGTAGGTCTGCCGCTTGGGCCGAGTGGCTGAGACCAACAGGACAAGAGAGAGCTGGCCAAACAGCCAAGTAAAGCTAGTTTTCTCCCGAGACTCTGGGCCTAGTAGTTCCAAGTACAGTGACCAAGTATTTGGAGGAGCAAAGAATTTGTCCTGGGCCAGGGTTGTGATGAAAAGTCCCCACTGCTGGGGGCACTGCAACGCTTTCTACATGTTTCTGCCTCTGGGTGAGGGGCGCATAGCTCAGGCCTGTGGTTACAACCCCAAACCCACACCAGCCCCAAAGAGAAGGCAATGCCACGTGTGTGTGTGTGCATGTGTGTGTGTGTTGGGGTTCTGAGGAGGCTTGGAGTGTAGCATGGAGGGATTTTAGCTGAAACAGAGATGGTGGTCTGGGGCACTTTGAAGTCTTTAATGGAAATCTTTCATGCGTAAATGGGCCATATTTATGTCTATAGACCCAGCCTAGTGCTAGCCATTGGTAAACATCTGTGCCATTGTACTGTGCACTACTTTGTGGGGAGAAGGTAGAGGAGCTCACAGGGCGCAGGCGGGGCAGAGGAGGAGGCCTCATGGGGCCAGCAGCAGAGGAGGCGGGAATTTCCCCGGGGGCTTGTTGAGGAAGAGGGGCATCCAAGAAGTAAAAGGGAGAGGAGGAGTGGACAGAATGGGGGCTAAGGGCTGACAAAGGAGAGCAGAGAGAGAGGGATGAAAGATCCCTGATGGACATCGAAAGGCAGGGGCAGATGGGTGCTCTGGCCAGCAGCAAGGGGGACAGACATAGCAGTTCCACGCGTAGGCTCCTTCCCTGCCAGGTCCTTGGAGGGCGGCATGGAAGCTGGAATGGAGACTGCTCTCTGAGCTGGTGATTTCGCTGGCAAGGCCACTCAGCAAACCATGGTTGTATAGACCTTTCTTAGCAAACATCCCCAGATATCTCTGATGTCATGTCATTTTTCAAACCAATATTTGTAGCTTTAAGTCTCACCTTCATTCATTCATCCACCCATCTATGTACTCATTAACTAATTAAAATACCACATATTGAGTGCATTCAATATGCCAGGCACATACTAGGTACATGGGTTAAAGCAACGCAGTCGTTCTCAAAGTGTGATCCCAGGACCAGCTATGTCGGTATCACCTGGCCTGTTAATGATCTCTGACTGCCTTACAAGTTTCCCCAAAACTTAGTGGCCTAAAACAACAACCATTTAGGATCCCTCATATTTTCTATAGACTCTAGACCGGGGTGGGCAACCTTTTTGTGAGCGCGTGCCAAAACCAGCAAAATCTCTGACTCAAAATTCTTCTGCGTGCCAACCCTAATTTTTTGAGAACATGTTACGCCTACTTGATATCTCTTAAGGTGTACATATATGAAGAACCTTGAAGAAATAATAAAATTCATTCGAGTGACAAAAACACAGTCTATGATGATGAAACATACATTTATTTTTTAATGTATACATGTACACTGATAGTCTGACAGAAAACTTTATGACTCCTTTTGATATTATCAGTGGGACTTTTGCTGCTGCATCACTGATGATAGAGATTTTTTTAAAAAAATATATTTTATTGATTTTTTACAGAGAGGAAGGGAGAGAGATAGAGAGCTAGAAACATCGATGAAAGAGAAACACTGATCAGCTGCCTCCTGCACATCTCCCACCGGGGATGTGCCCACAACCCAGATACATGCCCTTGACCGGAATTGAACCTGGGACCCTTCAGTCCACAGGCTGACGCTCTATCCACTGAGCCAAACCGGTTTCAGCACTGATGATAGAGATTTTACATCAGGTTTATATTTCGTGACCTTCAGAGATATGCATGAGCTACTACTTTCATCCATCAGGCTACTCCTATTATGAGACTTAACAAAATTCATCACTGAGAACAAAGATTCACAATTGTAAATGGAACATTATAAGAGAAAGTTTCGCATGCCAGCAAAAGTTACTGGCGTGCTATGTTTGACACGCGTGCCAGGGGTTGCCCACCCCTGATCTAGACTAAAGTCTCTCATGAAATAGCAGTCAGAATCCTGGCTGAGGCTGCAGTCATCTGAAGTCCTGAGTAGGACCGCAGGGTCTGTTTCCGAGGCAGCCCGGTCACCTGCTGGCAGGTTGCTGCTGGTTGTGGTGGGAGGCTTCAGCGCCAACCATGAGCATCTCTCCGCACGGCTGCTTGACTGTTCTCACCACACAGTGCCGTCTTCCCTCTGAGCGAGCCACCCAGACAATAAGTGCCAAACTGCTATTTCTTTTATAACCTAGTCTTGGACGCCACACACCATCACTTCCACAATACCCTGTTGGTCACGCAGGCCAACTCTATTTAATGTGGGAGGAAACCCCACTAGGAGTTTAGCAAGAGGCAAGAATCACAAGGGCCGTTTGTGAGATTGGGAACTTATTAGAAATGCCAAGTCTCAGCTCCAACCCAAGACTTACTGAGTTAGACGGCCTGGGAGGGGTTCCCTGCAGGGTGTGATTTAATAGCCCTCCCAGTGATTCTGACGCACAAAGTCTGGGACCATGGCGGTGATGTATGCAATAGTCCCTGCTCTCAAGTTACTCATGGCCCAGCCTAAACCAAGAAGCAACCCTGAGGCTCTGCTGTAGGAAACACATGGGAGAGGTCAGCGCGGTTTCCTAGCCTGGTGTTTAAGGTCTGCCTTACCTGCGTTGTTCTGACCCTCTCTCTCATTCCTTATTCATGTATCTCCCACCGGGGCCTCTGTGGTAGTCTGGTCTCTCTTTCCTGTCCCCATTTCCCCACATTGCACTCATTCTGGATGTGACAGCATCTGCGTGGTGCCTGACACATAATGGTTGCTCAGTAAATGTGTCCTTGATTCCATTTCCCTTGTTCTGGATTTCACACTCGAAAGAGTCAGAGCCTGTGCCCTTCATCTTGCCAAAGTCTAACCTTTCTTCAGGGCCCAATGAAGGGCCCCATGTTCCTGAAGCATCTCAGACTTCATCTCCCCTAGTTTCTCCAGAACCTTTGAGCACTGGCTCATATAGCCTACCCTGATTCCACTGGTGCATTTTGCCCTGTGTTTTCCCAAGAGTCTCCATTTGTAACTGTCTTTCAGCTCTTATCATGATCTGAAATTGCCTCATTTACTAGTGTTTTCTTGCCACTTTCTATCACCAGCACCTAAGGTCTAGCCCTTACCTCCACCAATAGGCTTAAATCACCATGCTTCCCACCCAGGGACCCTGTGACAGACAGCTTTCAAGGTCAAATACATCTAAGTTGGTGTCTTGGCTACGAGTTCCTACAATGTGCATGGTACCACAGTAGGTCCTAGAGAATGGGAGAGAGTTCCCTTTTCAATGCTGGTACCTGTGGAGCCTTCCCAGCTCAGAGTGGACACATCATGCAGCCAGATTCCTGGCATGGCCAACACGCAGCAGGTAACCCTGGACAAGCCCTCTTCACTGAGTTCAGCTTCAGTTTCCTCATCTGTGAAAAGGTGTTCATAGCCACCCACATCTGAAGTGCCATAAATACCTATGTAAAAATGGATATGGCAGAATTAAACCATGAAGTTTTCAAGGAGGTGAATACTAACCTTAAGAGTTGTTAGTTATTTTACACTTATTTATTAAATGTTTACTACACATTAGGGTCTGGTCCCCGAATATAAAATGATGAAAGAAGTTCCTTAACTACCACTTCACATTTTGCAAGGCTATCAGGAAGAACAAGGCAGGGCAGACAGCCCCCTCTGAGGAAGGGGCACAGACTGTGTGAGGGAGGAGAGGTGGGCGGGCAGAAATTAGATCCCAATGGGGCCAGTGCACAGGTAGCTCCCTAAGTCCTTCCGTTTCCATTCCCTGTGCAGTCCCCAGCTACGGGGAAGCCCATTGCTGACCAGTGTGTCCCTGTGGGGCCAGGAAGAGAGGGCAGTGGTGGGTCGGGTCTCCGTGGATTCCTCTGAGTCTGGTTTCATGGAGAAGGGCCTCTTGGAGAGCCTTGCCTCAGCAGCCGCCATCCCTCCTCTGGAGCCATCCCTCATCCCCATCTTCCTTTTCCTTTTTTAAGTGTGGCAGCCGAAAGGAGACCACTCAAATGTCCCTCAGGTTGCTTCCGCTATGAAAGCAGGTGAGGCTCTGATGGGCTCCAGGACTGATTCCCCTGCAGCTGGCTGAGCTGCAGATGACACATGCTTAGCAACGTCACTTCAAAGCCAGCGTGGAGAGGGGTGGTCATGAAGGTAAAGAATTGCCACTTTGGCCCTAACCGGTTTGGCTCAGTGGATAGAGCGTCGGTCTGTGGACTGAAGGGGCTCAGGTTTGATTCCGGTCAAGGGCATGTACCTTGGTTGTGGGCACATCCCCAGTAGGGGGTGTGCAGGAGGCAGCTGGTCGATGTTTCTCTCTCATTGATGTTTCTAACTCTCCCCTCCTCTCTGTAAAAATCAATAAAATATATTTAAATAAGAATAGCCACTTTGGCAGGGATCTGGTTGAGGGCAGACACGTCCTAGTGGTTGCTTCTAATAAGCTCTGTTTGTACACCTGAACCTAATACAAAATAGTATTGAATGTAAACTATAATTGAAATATAAAAACAAGTTGTGTTTGGCCCTCTCTTGCTAGGTGATACTCTGGGGGTCCCTCTGGCCAGGCTGGGGAGAAAAGCAGCTACCTGCTCACCTCTGCGGTACCCATGTTCAGAAGAGACACAGCCAAGTGTAGCGGAGAGGGCACCGGAGTGAAGCCAGGAGAATGCACATCACCGCAGCCCTGTCCCAGTTAGCCAGTGGTGGTGGCCAAGTCCCAGAGCCTCCTGGGAAACTGTGTTATCTGTGAGATATGGAGGGAGGATGAGGGTGATCTCTAAAGTCCCCTCCTGCCCTCGGGGTCTTGAATTATAGGAGGAGCTTGTTTTAGACCCTGTGACTTTATGAGTTCTGCCTGACTCCTCCCAGTACTGCTCCCCTTCCTCACAAGCTGCAATTGCTTAGCAGGTCAGCATCTCCTCAGGAAGGATTCACTATTGCCCAAAAGGAGAGATGAATACTAATAGTCTACATGTAATGCTTTATGTCCCATTTCTTTAAGAAAAATGTAAATGAAACACTACGGCAATCTTTGGGCACTATCCAGTCCTAGACTTCATGGCTAGTCTACATTTGGGCCTGTGTTAGTTAATGCCCAAGCTTAAACGGATAACTCTCCAGCCCAATGCCTCTGTAAGGTAATAGTGTCCACTACGGATTATCGCCGAAATGGTTCATTCTCGGTCATTAAGGAATTTAACTCCATTTGCCAAATAGCTACCGAGCTCTTATCACAGGTAAAACCCTGTCACATATATTGTAGGCAACAAGGAGAACAGAGCATTCTCTTCCTTAAGGACATAATTTTATACAAAGTGTATTTTATACACTGATGGTTCCAGAGAACAATCATAAGTCTGAGCATCTTAAGGTCTTAGCTCATTGCCTTTACTAAAACAGCAATGAATAATTTTTTAGTTAATGCAAAACTGTGTATTAGTCATCATGTTAAGCATTTTGTAGGGATTTTTATCAATTAGTTTTCACAATAATCCTAGATATGTGGACCTAGATATGAGGTCCCAGAGACCTCAATTAATTTGCCAAAGTCATAGAACCAGTAATGACAGAAAGACTGAAACCAGGTCTGCCTGCCTCTAAAACCCACGAGTTTATCACATGAGAGGTCTGCTTTAAGTAAAGCTGACAACCCAGAGAGACTGGTTGAGAAATGGAGTGAGTGAAGAGTGAGCACTTTAAAGATCAGATAAATTGAGGGACTTTGGAGCAGACCCTGAGTGGCTGCAGGGATTGTAGGCTGCCCCCTTTACCTCACTGAAGGGGGCCTATAGCTGGGTAGGTAACTGTCCTTTGGGTCCCTTGTAGTTCTAGTCTGCTCTTGCCTCTTAAAGGGCCCCACTCTCATTGCCAGCACATATTCACCCACATCTACTTTTTAATTTGAGTGGAGCCTCAGCTTTGAGTCAACCAGATCATTTCTCTTTATTTCGTCTTCACTCCCTCCTCCGCCCAGGCCTACAGAAGCCATTATACCATCCATGTCCTGTCTGAGATCCCAGATACCCTGGCATAGTCCTCAAAATTACTCACTTATCTCCTTTCCAGCCAGCAAAGCAGGAGACAGCCCAAGTTAGGGCCCTCAAGCCTCTGTTAGCACCTTCACCCACTCTCAGAGGCCCTGCCACGCTGAGGAGGGAGCCAGGATCTGGGAAGCACCAGGCAGTGACAGCCCTTCCAATGGGCGTCCAAATTCCCAGCAGTGGGAATGGAGAGCTCTGCCTGGTGTCCCTGGCACCAGCCCCTGACAATTCTATGAAGGGAAGAATGCCTCCATGGGCTGATGAGGAAGTCCGGGAACTCACCACAGACCACGCAGCAAAAGTAAGGACCAGCCTTGGGTTTCTTGTCCTCCCTCCTTCGTGCTACCTTTGTGTCAGGCCCAGTTCTTTCTGACCTCTGCGGCTTCCTGCAGTCTTAGCCCTGCCTTAGGAACGTTTGGAAGACTCATTCTCACTGAGACGGGATGAGGATATGAAGGAGAGTAGGGGCGGGGGCGGGGGGTGATGCTGTAGAGTGGGGAGGAATCAGGGCACGTCTCTCAGAGGATGAGTGGTGCCTCCTGGGACCCTGGAATTGCATGTTGACCCCGGCAAGCTTTGTTCTCAATGCCAACCAAGGAGAGAAGGCAAGAGGGAATCTGACTCATTGAGAGCTTGCTACGGGGTGCCGGCGACACTAGGGCCTTTATACACGGTCTATCCTTTGACTGTAACAATTGCCTTCTGAGTTGGGTTTGACTACTCCCATCCTACAGACGAAGAAGGCTAAGTAACTGAACCATATTCTCACAGCAAATGGTGGAGCTTGAATTTGAACCCAGTGTCTCCGACTTCTAAGCCCATGTGGCTTCCCCAGGAGAGGGTGTTCCACACCTGGAGCTTTTCATTCCTGTGTGGCATGGCCCCTGCACTTTCCTCCTGCTTCCTAGCTGCCTCCCTGCAGCTGGCTCAGACTGGTGCTTCTGGGTTGGAAGGAGAATCCCTTGTGCGTGCACATGTGTGTATGTGTGTGCACGCACATACACTCACATACAGCACACATGTAAGGTGTGGGGAGGATGGAGAAGGAAGGAAGACTTCTGACCCTCAGATTTAGGGTCTCTGCACAGATGTGGGTTCTGTGGGGTCTGCAGAGATGCCGTCTCCCCACCACACCACCAGCTGTCCTCGATGCCCAATGTCTCTCCTACTTGTCAAATCCAGACTTCCAGACAGCGGTCCCCGGGCTGCCCAGGGCCTTGGGGTGGGGTTTGCTGTTGGGTTACAGTGATCCCAATGGGGATAATTTCAGACAGACCCACATGTGGAGCAGTAGCAAAACCAACTGTATTTTACTCAATTCCTCCTTCTATGTGCTAAAAAGCTTTGGGGGTGGGGGGACGGGGGAGGAGAAGGACTCTTTCAGAAAATTATACCCTGCATCTCCCTTTCTGCTGCTCTTAGGAAGTAATTTAATATGGAAATTCGAGCCCATTATTGCACATTTAATTACCCACCAAATGAATGACATATTTAATGAAAATGCAAAATCTTTCAACATGTGTAAGATTTCCAGTTTGCATTTCCAGACATGTTGCAAAATAATTCATTAACTAGAAATGTGTGCTGCTGGGACTGCCTCAGGGGAAAAGCAGGGCTAGGGAATGGGGCCAAGGATGTGGGAGCCAATTAGTTCATGCCTGCCCTGGGGGCAGAGATGACCCAGCATCTGCTCCAATGTGGTCTGAGGTGCAGGCCCCTCCTCACCAAGTGTGGGGGGGAGGCAGCAATGGGGCCAAGGGGCCAGGATGGACTGGTCCAAAGCTGAGTGGGGAGAAGGGGGTGGGGCTACTCATCTCCAGCTCTCTCGCCACCCCTGGTTCCCATATGCCCCAGATTGCAGCCCCAGGTAATATGCAGAAGCAGCTGTCGGTTGTGTGGGAAGAGTTTTGGATAGTTTGGAAAAGAAAACTGTCTCTGAGGTAGTTATTGGGGCGCAGGCTCTATCATCCCCCCTCCCCACAGCAATGCTCTAGCTGCGTCCTCTCTGGCTTTGGCTCCAGGCTATTATTATATATGAGGGATATTTGTTCTTTCACTCACCAGTCAGCATTTGTGGACCATCTGCTGTTTGTGGAAAATCTGCTTGTTAATTCAGCCATGCAAACAACCAAGCTTCTTATTAAATGCCAATTATTCATTCATTTCCTTATTCACTCATTTGTTTTAAGCAATGAACTAACCAGCAAAATATATTGAATACCTACTGTTCACTTATTCATGCAACCAATTGACAACAAAGTACCTACTATTTGACCACCCACACATCTATCCATTCATCCAACCAACCAACCAACCAACCAACAAATATTTATTGAATACTAAATCTTATTTATTCATGTAATCCACAAACATACACAAAGATTAAGACACAAGTCCTGCCTTCAAGGAGCGTAGAATCAAGTAACAACATTAATAGCTAACATTTATTTAGCATTTAATTTTTAAGCTCAACACTGTGCTAAATGCTTTATATATATTAACTCATTTGCTAGGATAGGTACCATGAATAAAGAGGCATAGAGGCTAAATAAATTCTTCAATATTACACGGTTTTTTTGAGTGATAGAGTTTCAGGATGTGAATCCAGACAGACATATTGGAGAGTGTGTGTTCTCAACTATGAATGGGATAGCAGGCAAGTATTATTGCACAGTTCTATGGGAGAAGGAAGAGATGGATTGGCTGGGCCTGGAGAAGATAGAGGAGTTGGCATTTGATCTGGATCTTAAAGGAGGCACAGGGTTCTGTGAGCTAGGGAAGGGCAGGAGAGGCATCTCAAGCTGGTCAATGTTGGAAGCTGGGGAATGCAAAGACACCATTTCTCCCTCAGGAGCTTTCACTCTAGCAGGGGAAGTAATACATGGACATGAATAACTTCACCATAAGTCATCGTAGGGATAGTATGAGATGGTGAGCGATGAATCATACCAGTGGTACAAATGAAATTTGCAGTAACCGAAGGATGAATTCTTCCAGTTGGTGGTGATCAGAGATGCAAACATGGGGAGACACAGCTTAAAGCAGTCATTGAATCAAAGCTGAGTAGGATCTCTTAAAACAGAGATGGGGCTAGGAGAACATTGCAGCAGTGAAATGGCATGGGAAGACACAATGGGCTAGGAAACAAGTGGTGTCATTTCAGGCTTATTTATGTGAGCAGTGAGGGAGGATGGTTCTAGAAGGGACTTGAGTGGTCATCTAGGGAGATTAGGCTTTATTTAGGAGGCAGTGGAGAGAGCCCCTAGGAATTTTTGAATAGGGATGTCCAGTTGACATGGTTCAGTGGTTGAGCATTGACCTATGAACCAGGAGGTCATGGTTCGATTCCCAATCAGGGTACATACCCAGATTTCGGTCTTGATCTCCATTGGGGTGGAAGTGTGTAGCAGGAAGCAACTAATCAATGATTTCAATGATTCTCTCTCATCATTGATGTTTCTAACTCTCTCTCCCTCTCCCTTCCTCTCTGAAATCAATAAAAAATATTTTTAAAAAACAGATTAAAAATAAAATGGTTTCATCCTAACTGGTTTGGCTCAGTGGATAGATAGAGCGTCGGCCTGTGGACTGAAGGTCCCAGGTTCGATTCCAGTCAAGGGCATATACCTTGGTTGTGGGCACATCCCCAGCTGAATTGATGTTTCTCTCTCATCAATGTTTCTAACTCTCTATCCCTCTCCCATCCTCTCTGTAAAAAATAAATAAAATGTATTTTAAAAAAATGGTTTCAGTGTCTATCAATTACAGTTTGATTACTCCAACTCTTGTTTAAATCCAGGGCAATGATGGGAGAAATGTTATTCCTTAGATATACAATCCATTATTCCTTAGATATATGATCCATGTGTAGTAGCATTATGTTTTTCTTGTTTACACATCAGTAAAACATATATATGTATAAATATTTTTAAAATTTAAAGGGGGAGAGTGCTAATTATTCTTTTCCCTCTTCTTTGTATATGGCAGGAGAAGGAATCCCACAAGCTGCATCACCCAGCTCCCTGGCTGGCCAGCTTCTGGTTAGGTGCAGACAATAGGGGCACTGGCAATAGATCTAAGTGGGGGAAGAAAGAGAGGTCAGGAAACAACTTCACTGCTCCATCCTGCTGATCATATCTGTGTCCCTCTAGAAATATATATTAAATATGTTTTTATTTTTCAATTACAATCAATATACAATATTATATTAGTTTAAGGTATACAACATAGTGATTAGATGTTTATATCACTTACAATGTGATCACTCTGATAAGTCTAGTACCCATCTGACACTATACATAGTGAGTACAATATTACTGACTATTTTCTTATGCTGTATTTTACCTTCCTGTGACTGTTTTTATAATTAGGAATTTGCACATCTTAATCCCTTCCCAAGATATACATATACTATATCTTCTTTACCTATTTATCTATTTACTAGAAGCCTAGTGCACTAATTTGTTCATGGGGTGGGATCCCTTGGCCTGGCCAGCGATCGGGGTCGATCAAGGCTGGTGGGGGGGAAGGACCATGGGAGGTAGGCTGGCTGTAGGAGGTTGGCTGTGGGAACACACTGAATTGAGTGTCTGCCCCCTGGTAGTCAGTGCGCATCATAGCAACTGGTCAACTGGTTGTTCAGTTGACTGGTCTTAACATTCGCTTAGGCATATATATATATATATATATATATATATATATATATATAGAGAGAGAGAGAGAGAGAGAGAGAGAGAGATTGTTTTTTTGTTGTTGTTTTTTGTTTTGCCTTCTTAAAGAAGTCTCTTTAGCATTACTTATAATACTGGTTTAGTGATAATAAACTCCTTTAACTTTTTCTTGTCTAGGAAGCTCTTTATCTCTCAATTTTAAATGATAGCCTTGCTGAGTAGAGTAACCTTGGTTGTACATCCTTGCTTTTTATCACGTTGAATATTTTGTGCCAGTCCCTTCTGGCCAGCAAAGTTTCTATTGAGAAATCAGCTGATAGTCTTATGAGAGCTCCCTGGTAGGTAACTAACTGCTTTTCTCTTGCTGCTCTTAAGCTTCTCTTTTTAACTTTTGCCATTTTAACTATGATGTGTCTTGATATGGGCCTCTTTGTGTTCATCTTGATTGGGACTCTCTGTACTTCCTGGACTTCTATGTATATTTCCTCCCAGAAATCTATATTTTGACATTCAATCTAGGTAATTTTAATATTCAGGTAGGTCTGGTAATCATTGATCTCTATTGCTTACAAATCACTTTCTTGTTTAATCTTATAAATGAAAACAATTCTATTATCTATATTTTACAGTTGAGAAAAGTATAACTCAGAAGGGTTGTGATGTGTCCAATGTCACCAACTTTTAAGTAGAATAGCTAGGATTAAAATCTACACTTATAGGTTCTGGTCAAAATGGCAGAGTAGATAAGTGCTGTGCTCATTGCCTCCCATGACCACATCAAAATTACAATTAAATTATAGAACAATACACCTGAGAACCAGCTGAAGATTAGCTGAACAGAAGTCCTATAACTAAGGATATACAGAAGAAGCCATGTCAAGATTTGTATTAGGGGTGGAGATGCAGAATGGACTGGCCCCACAACCGTGTACAGTGGATAAAAATCAGGAAGGATATTTCAGCTTCAGAGGTCCCCAATGAGGAGTGAGGAGTTCTAGCCCCACACCAATGTTAAGAAGAGGAGTTTCCACAACATCTGGCTGTGAAAATCAGCAGGGATTTTGTCTGTTCGGGTGAGGGGGAAGGCTCTGGGAACCCAGGAATCTTCTTAGAAGACCATGTACAGACTCACTTAGTCACAGGCACTCATCCTGGGCTCCAGTGAAGGGACAGCAGCTTAGGGGCTACAGAGACACACAGGGAGAAACGTAATTGTGTGGCTTCGAGGCAAGGGCTGGAAGGACAGGTACCATCGTTCCTGTGTTGAGCCTTTGTCACCACACCCTGACAATTCCCTGAGACCTTGCCCCACCCAACTCATGCACCACCAGAGACTCTTTCAGCAGCAGGTAGATGCCCAAAGTCCACACTGTGGTCTTTCTTTAAAACTTTCAAAGGTACCAGGCCCCAGGCAGGTGGTGGCTGTCTTCAGTGTGCCCTGTGCCTTTTCATGAGAGGCCCCAGCTTGGTACTGATGTCAAATCTAAATCTGCATTAACTTAGTGGACACCACTCACCCCACGTGGTGACTCTCTTTGACTCCCAACTCACTTACCTCATACATTGCCTGAGTTAAATGGCTGAGCCTTACAGGCAGGTCTCACATGCCCTATGCCTTCTGGAGAGTAGTTCCAACCACAGTAATGGTAGCTACCAATCTAAGTTTGCATTGTGGGTTCTGCTACACAGCTCCAGACCTAACACAGGCAGATTTGTAATTCCTACCAGGTAGGCCTGGGCTGGTCACAGGCAGTGGCTAACCTTGGCCTGCACTGGAGCCCTTTCCAAGGGGCTCCAGAACCAACAAACCTGGTGGCCAGCTTCAGACAAAAAAAGAGCACCACTATATTAGCTCCACAAGCAGCACACCCAAAGGATAGTATCAACAAGTACCAGACCCCCCTGGAGTAAATCCCAATTCATGAGGTTAGCAGCTTATACTCTGTGGTCATGGGGAATCCTCACAGCCAGCCAGCCCTGAGGGTTTACCTGCCCTACTGATGTGCAGAGCAATCAAGACTCAACTATAACAGGAGGGCACACACAATCCACACAAAGGGCAATCCTGGAGCACCCAGGTAAGGTGATCAAAGAAATGGCACTACTGGGCACCACAAATTACCTTCTACATAAGGTCACCCTGCCAAGACTGGGAGATGAAGCATACAGAGAGATGAAGCAAACACAGAGAGGTAGTCAAAGGAGACAAAGAAGCATGTTTCAAATGAAAACAGAAACAAATAAACAAACAAACAAACAGGAGAAAACTCCAGAAAAAGAAAAAAAATACATACACAAATTAAATAGAGGCAAGCAATCTACCACATAACTTTCAAAACACTGGTTATAAAAATGCTCAATGGACTTAAGGGAAGAGTGAATGAACTTAGTGAAAACTTCAACGAAGAGAAAGGAAACATAAAAAAAAGAAGATAGAAAGCAAAAAAGAACAAGTAAGATATGAAGAATACAATATCTGAAATAAACAAAACACTAGAAGGAATCAACAGCAAAATCGATGAAGCAGAAGACTGAATCAGCAATTTGGAAGACAAAGTAGCAGAAAATACCCAATCAGAACAGCAAAAGGGAAAAAAAATTTAAAAAGTAGGATAGCGTTAAGAGACCTCTGGGACATCAAGCGTAACAACATTTGTATCATAGAGGTGCCAGAAGGAGAAGAGAGAGAAAGTAAGGATGTGAGAACCTATTTGAAAAACTGATGATTGAAAACTTCCCTAATCTAGTTAATGAAATTGACATAAAAGTCCAGGAAATGCAGAGAATCAGAAATGAGATGAACTCAGAAAGGCCCACTCCAAGATACATCATAATTAAAATGGTAAAGGTTAAAGACAAAGAGAGAATCTTAAGAGAAGCAAGAGAAAATCAGTTAGTTACTTACCAGGGAGTTCCCATAAGACTGTCAGATGATTTTGCAACAGAAACTTGGAGGCTAGACAGGATTGGCACAAAATGATTGAAATAAAAAACCTATAATAAGATTACTCTATTGAGTAAGGCTATCATTTAAAATCAAAGAACAGATAAAGTGCTTCGCAGACAAGAAAAAGCTAAAGAATTTTATTACCATCAAACCAGTATTATGAAGAATGTTACAGGTACTTCTTTAAGAAGAAGGCAAGAAAAAAATAGCAATAACTACATAGTCATCAATAATCACTTTAAATGTAAATAAATTAAATGTTCCAACCAAAAGACATAGGATGGTGACAAGGAAACAAGACCTATATACATAAGTTGCCTGCATCTTCCACTTCTAACTGAAAGATGCACACAGACTGAAAGTAAAAGGATGGGAAAAGATATTTCATGAAAATGAAACAAAAAATGCTAGGGTAACAATACTTATATTAGATGAAATAGACTTTAAAACAAAGGCTATAATAAGAAACAAAGGAGGATATTTTATAATGATAAAGGGATAAATCCAACAAGAGAATAGAACCCTTGTAAACATTTATGCACCCAACATTAGAGCACTTAAATATATAAAGAAAATACTATTGGACGTAAAGAGAGAGATTGACAGTAATTGTCACAGTAGGGGACTTTAACACCCCATTGTCATCAATGGATGGACATTCCAGAGAGGACATAAATAAGGAAACAGTGGCCTTAAATGACATTACACCAGATATATTTAATTGATGTTTTTATAGTATTTCACCCTAAAGCAGCAGAATTATATTTTTTTCAAGTGCATGTGGAACATTTTCCAGGATAGACCAAATGTTAGGCCATAAAATAAGCCTCAATAAGTTTAAGAATGCTGAAATCATACCAAACATCTTCTTCAACCAAATGGCATGAAACTAAAAATCAATTACAAAGAAAAGCTGAAAAAACACACAAATACATGAAAACTAAATAACATTCTACTAAACAAAGCAATGAATTGGGTAACAATGAAATCAAGGGAGAAATAAAAAGTTACCTTGAGACAAAGGAAAATAAAAATGACCCCAAATCTATGGAACACAGCAAAAGCAATCCTAGCAAATTCATAGCAATACAGGCATACTTCAAGAAACAAACAAACAAATCTCAAATAAACAATCTAATCTTATTTTTAAAGGAACTAGAAAAAGATCAACAAACAAAGACCCAAGGAGTAGATGGAAGGAAATAAAATCAGAGTGGAAATAAATAAAATAATGTCTAAAACACAATTCAAAAGATTAATGAAACCAAGAGCTGGTCCTTTGAAAAGATAAACAAAATTGATAAGTCTTTGACCAGACTTACCAAGAAAAAAGAGATAAGGCCCAAATAAATAAAATCAGAAAGAGAAGTGTCAACTGACCCACAAAAATGCAAAGGAATATAAGAAAATACTACAAACAACTATAAGTTAGCAAACTGGAAAATCTGGAAGAAGTGAGTAATTCCTAGAAACATATGATCTTTTAAGACTGCATCAAAAAGAAACAAATCTGAACAGACTGATTACAACCAATGAAATCAAATTGGTAATAAAAACAAATTCCCAACATACAAGAGCCCTGGACCAGATGGCTTCACAGGTGAATTTTACCAAACATTCATAGAATTAGCACCTGTCTTTCTTAAACTACTCCAGAAAATTCAAGATTAGGGAAGGCTTCCAAGCTCATTCTATGAGGTCAGCATGACCCTGATTCCAAAATCAAAGACATTACAAAAAATAACCCACAAAAATTAAAAGCAAATATCCCTGATGAACATAGATACAAAAATCCTCAACAAAATACTAGCATGTCAAATTCAGCAATATAGCTAAAAAGATCATACAGCACAATCAAGTGTGATTTATTCCTGGGATGCAAGATTGGTTCAATATCCACATCTGTGTGATTGCCATGTCCTCTGGTAAAGAAGTGCTAAGATGAACCCAAGGCAGAGAGACTACTGCAGGACAATGGGGTCTCAGGACCCAAGGATGCCCAAGGATCGCAGCTCCACTTTCCACATTGCAGGTGACTCCCTCTGGCCTCTCTGCTCCCACCCACCTGCTGATTTCTCCAAAGAGGCCCCAGGTAAATGACTAAGCTGAGAGCTGTCCAGTTTAACAATCCAGACCTAGTGGGAGAGACTTCTGAAATATGTAAGGCTTTTAAAATGTTATTTAACTTAAGGCACTGCTGTACTGTTACTAGTGTAAGCCCCAGGTGTATCTCTGAGGCAGCCAATCATAGAAATATTCGGAGATAAAATGTCTAAGCCAAGGCAGCTGCTACTTCTCTGAACAAATGAGACAGGTTTAAGCCATCTGGCCAGGGACTGATGTTGGTGGCCTTGGTGATTGTAGCTGAGATTCTAGGCTTCCAAGAAAGTGTGAGGGAGAACATTATCCCTTCAGGAGAGGCACAAAGACCTGTGCTGAGGACTCCTTTGTTTTCATGCCTCCCTCAACCAAAGCCAGCATTGGTTGAACAAGGCTGCCAACATCTCCAAGCAAATTCTTCACATTAACACAGAGACATTTCAGAAGAAAGAAAAAAGGACTTGCACTAATCTTCAGGCTGAGTAATTGGAGAGGTCCTGTAAAAGATTGCTAGCACCAGAGGGCGTGGAGTCAAATCACAATTCAACCCTCATCTGATGAGTATACAGAGCAAATGCCTAACACACACTCAGGTAGGGGCTCCGCTGACCTTTCCAATTCCGACATTAATCTCCCCCTCTTCTCTCCCATTCCAAAACTGTCACTGAGGGGTTGCACTGGGCTCCCTGAGGCCCCTCCTCTCTGTCACTCAAGCCATTCTTCAAAACTCCTGCTCCAGCGGCAGGGGTTAGGCCCTGCACTCCGGAGGCAAGGGTGTGACCCACTTCCCAAGCACCTCTGAGATTTCTGAGGGCCACTAGCTGAATCTGAAAGCAACTTACTTGAAATCCTCATTTTTTAAAATTATGTTGGGGGGAAAAAATCAATCTGAGTATCCACTGTTAAGAAATTCTCCCTGAGTCAGTCAGTTAGGAGAGGTCCCTCCTCTGGGACTTGGCGGTCAAGGGCCTTTAGTGCTGTTAATAGGACATTGGTGTATGTTGATGTGAAGTGACTACAGCAAGTACTAGAGCAGGTAAGAAGCATTATTAGATGGACAAGGGGAACCTTTATATGTCCCCCCAGATGAGCACACAGTGTGGAGAGGCACTGGGTCTCGTGCTTTAACCTCTGTTTTGCCAGCCCTGACCTCTGAAACTAAGGATCAGAAGCTTAACTAAACACCACAGTCTTGGTCAAGCCTAGATTGTAGTTTTGCTTCAGGCCCTGCTGTGATATTCAAGACCGTTCATTTATCATAACTCCATCAATCCATCAATCTGTTCATCTTTTTATCTGTCTGGCCTTATACTTTTTCCAAATGAGTCAAAAATTTTATCTTCAATGGAGTCCAGGCTTTGATGAAGCCAACCCTGTCTCCCCTCCATCCTTGCCTCTTTTGACCCTCTGCTCATGGTCTATATCCTACTGAACTGGTCACACTCTCACCTCCCAGCTATGGCATAGGCTATCCCTCCTACCGCACACTTTCTCTACGTTGACTCCTTTACTAGAGCCATCTCCACTCATTCTTCAGGAAGCCTTCCTTACATCCTCTCCACTTTCCATGTCTGGGTAAATGTCCCTACTTACCCATGCTTTCTTACCGTCTTGAGTTACTCATGAGAACACCTGCCACTCTATAGGGGAAGGCATGAGTGTCATCTCTGGTTGGATAGGTCTGTTCATGGTCCATGTCCCTGGGTTTTAGCCCAAGGGAAGGGAGCTGGTAGCTGTGACTGAGGCTGCTTCTCTGCTTCCATACTGAGGCTGCTTGATCAGTAGATCTCCCTAAAAGAGGCAGCTTCTACCCATGAAGAAAACCAGATGTTTATCTTCGTTTGTTCCTGGGTATCACATGGATTAGGGGGTTAGGACCTATGTGGGGCATGATGGTTAATTTTATGTATCAATTTGACTGGCTAAGGGATGCCCAGATAGCTGCTAAAAGATTATGTCTGGGTGATTGTGAGGGTATCTCTGGGAAAGGTTCGCATTTGAATCAGTGGATCGAGTAAAGAAAATCACTCTCACCTCTGGGTGGGCATCATCCAATCCATCAAGGCCTGAATAGGACAAAAGGCAGAGGAAGGGTGACTTTGTTCTCTGCCTAAGCTGGGAGGTCCATCTTCCCTGCCCTCTGACAGCAGTGCTCTTGGTTCTCAGGCTTTCAGATTCAGACCAGATATAAGCATTGGCTGCGATTCTCAGGCCTTCAGATGCAGACTGGCAGATGGGACTTCTCAGCCTCCCTAACTGCATGATCCAGTTCCTAACAAGTTTCCTTATATATAACCTGGTTCTGTGGAGAACCTGACTAACATGGGATGGGGGTAATATGTATTTTTCCTTCTATGTGTCACTTGAGTCTGGCACCATGGTCAATCGACTCCTCTCAGAGCTCTGCATTCAGGCAGGGTGGGAGAGTCATCAGACAGCCCATGTCCAGTCATTCCGAAAGTGGGAAGTCCAAAGGAGGTATTTTAGGTTGGCTTAATAGAGAGGCAGCAGGCAATCCCTCTGCCTGATGGCCTGTGTTTGCTGGTGAATGTGCTGTCTCGTTACAGGTTCCATGGGGCTCATCTTCCCTGTCCAGGTAGAACTTAAAAGCCTGTTGGAGCAGAGAATCCTGGGACAGAGAGGGAACATGTCACAGGTGTATGTGGCAGAGTCATCCCTGGAATTTCAATTACCTTATCTTCACACTATTATATATTTACATATCCTAATGATAAGCTTACACATTTCAATTACTATGTAATTATGAGTTCTATTACTTAAAGAAAAATACTTGGGGATAATTACACAATTATTAAGTACAATTAGAAAATGACATATCATTAAATTTAGAAAGGCTTTTGAAACACTTTTACCCTCCCACCCTACCCTCCTGCACAAAAGATTTCTCGTATTTGTTCTATTCTCTTTCTCTTCTTCAAGTACAAGTGAAGCCCAGTTCAGTCTAATGTGAACAAGGGGTGGATATTCCCCTGGAGGATCCAGGGACATTGGATCTTGGGGATGTAAGCTCTCATGACCTTTTGGGGGTTAGGGACATCTCTTGACTTTGGAAGCTCTACCTGAGGTTGTGGAATCATGGGGACATTTTTCCAGGCCTGGGTCGGAGTTGTCTAATCTTCCTTGGTACTCCATCAGCTGGGAGTGCAGAAAGGAAGGGAGTAGGTGGGACCTAGCAGTTCCAGTGGCTGCGAATGTTGCAGGAGGCTGGGTTTTTGACTGTGGCAAGAAACAGATTATCGGAGGTCATCTCTGACATGGCTTCAGCAGTTTATCATTTTGAAAGCATTTTTACTTTTCCCAACTCATTCAGTTCTCAGCACCTTCTGATGGAGCAGGAAGATAGGGTAAGAGTTTTTGTTTCCCTCTTGGAGCTCCTTCCTTTGATCTCTATGTCTTCACACTCCTGGTTTTTGTCTTTTTTTTTTTTTTTAATTTTCTCCATTTTCCCTTCTCAGTCTTCTTCATTGTTTCTTTTTCTAATTGGCTCACAGATTACATTTCATTATTCTTTAGAGTTCCATTATGTCTCTTGCTCTCTCTTTGGCAATTCAAATGGGTTAGAAGGAGCAGGTAGGTGAGGTTGGGCGGTAGCTGGGAAAGCATTCAGATGGGGCTGAAAAGCCAAGGTGGCAGAGACTGGCCACTGTGTACACACCCATTTCTCTTTCTCTGGGGCACATAGTTAGTGTGTCTTTCCCAGACTTCCCTGTAGCTATGGCTGGTGTGGAACTGTGGGCAGACTAAGGTACTGTTATGCCCCGATTTCAAGATCCCCAAAGACAGACCACTAGGGAGCCGAGTCCGATGCAAAAGCAAAGAGCCTTTACTCAAGCCCAGGCTCAGTCCCTCCACTCCACCGACGCAGCGGCAGCATGCGAAGAGCCCCGAGTCCCAAGAGAACAAAGATTTTATAGGGCTTGGGGTCGGGGGGTGGGGGCACACTTGGACCACTGATTTGGCCGATTCTGGTTGGTTGAGTGAGGGTCGGGGGCTAGTGACACAAGGGCAGGGTGCGGCTAGGGTCTGGTTATACAAAGACAAGGGGGTGGTCAGCATACTTTTGGCCTTGGGTTAGTTCCCCTTGCATTCCCATTGGCTGATTTAAGGGCGGGCTGAGTAACTGATATATTCTGTGGTTTTTTTCTTGGAAGAGGAGTCAGGGACACAGTCTGCCCTTTCAGTACCTTACTTCCAGGCTTGGCCCATAAAACTTCCTCTCAATCCTCGACTTTCTCCTCCAGCATCTGCTGAATATCGATGTCCAGGATGACATTCACAGTTACCTTGAAGAAGGCAGGGACCCCACCATCTCTAGAGCAGAACGCTCATATCACTCTCCTCTTGTTACTATTTAGAGTTTGAGCAAGAAAAACGTTTATTGCATGAAATCATTGAGATTTCTAGGTTGATCTGTTATAGCAGCTGCTGGTAAATGAAAAGAGCCTTACTAATATGAAGGACAACCTGAACCTTAAAATGTGTATTGGCAGGATTTTCGTCCTCTCTTCTGGTAGGTCTAAATAGGAACCCACTTTATATTTAAAAGTTGATAAAATTGGTTGGTCAGAGGATGTCTTAGTGTCTCCCTGACATCCACACAGCCGTGTGCTTGAGGGAAAGCTGACCCCACCCTCAGCTCCAAGGTTGGACCTAATGGGCCCAGGTATAACCCCACTCCCTCATTGTAGGAATCCAGGCCACTGTGAATCCTGGCTCTAGGATTTGTTTAGGGAGGGCTATTACCCAGTTCATCCAGTGAGACACAGGGCGAGTTTTCTGGGGTTGCTGGGAAAGACGCTTCTTCAATCTTAAGAGAGAGCCACAGAAATTGTGTCACTGATGAGCCCAGAGTTCTGACAACAGAAAGGCAAATGTCCAGACCCTGTCTAAGCAGTGAGCATGGGAGTATGGCCTGCCCCTCAGATCTGTGGTCCCTGTGCAGCTAGGTCCCTATTAGGACTCATTCATTACCATCTCTTACTATGCTTTCAAGCTCACTGATAGTAGTAAAGATGCTTTTCAACTGAAAGTTTCAGAAATTCCAACTGAAGAAAACTAAAGACAATAAAAATGGATTTATTTCATCATGTGACTTAAAAAGAGTGGGGGTGGAGCTGGGTTCAAATGTGGCTCTTGTCCTTTTGTTTGTTTGTTTTGTCTGTTTTGTTTTTGTTTTTGTTTTTAGATGCTCTTGCCATACTATCTCTTCTTCAGGCTGGGATTCTGCAATAATCCTGGGCCTCATAGCCATTGACAAGGAATGAGTTGACACCAGGACTTTCTGATTGATGTTTTAGGCCTTCTCAATTCTCTGGGCACCTGACTGTAGACCTCTTAGTTTACTCCCACAGATAGCTCCCCACATTCATTGTCTGTATCTTACTATTTAAGTCTCAGAAGAATGACATATTTCCCTATTTCCAAGCTTTGGGCAGAATGAGCACCTCTCTGTGGCTCCTCTGCATGGCCACCATAAGTCGTGTTCACCATAGGTTGTGACTGATTTCATCCTCTCTCATGGCTTGAGCCATCACCTGTCCATTGATGACCTCAAACCCACAACTCCATGGAAGGCTCCTCCACAGGCTTGTCTCAGTCTTCTAGCTTCAAGCACCTGCTGCACAGCTCCCTGTGCACACCGGCACGCACCTTGAGCACAAAGCGTCCCAGTAGGAAACTCCTCATCTGCTAAAGAGTTCTCTGACTCAGTTCATGGTGAGTTAACCGAGTTAACTCAAGCGTGAAACCTCAGCACCATCTCTGCCTCTTTTTTTCTTTCCTCTGACATATCCAATGGATTGTCAAGTGCTCTGATGACATTCCTAGATAAGTTTTCAATCTTTGCCCTCTTCATTATCTCAATGGTCATAATTTTAGCCCAACCTCTTCTATTTCACCTGGACTATGAAGGTAGTTCCTGACTGGTCACTCCGCTTGCTTCCAGTCTTACTCCTTTTAAATCCACCCTGCTGACTATCCCAACCTTTCTACAATACAAATACTAATTTCTTAGTTTAAAATCTCTTCATTGGCTGTCCATTACTGCTAAAGAATAAGATCCAAATATCCTAGCATGATATTCCTTTTTCTCCCTAGGGCAATTTTAGAGTTATTTTATATTTATTTATTTATTGATTGATTATTAATTGATTCTTTATTGTTGAAAGTATTACTTATTCCCCTTTTTCCCCAAGCCTGCCCCTGGCCCCCACCCTATTGTCTGTGGTTATGGGTTATGCATATATGCATACAATGTTCTTGGTTGATTACTTCCCACCCATCCACCCTCCACCACATTCCCTCTGAGATTTCACATTCTGTTCCATGCTTCCATGTCTCTGAATCCACTCTGTTCATCAGTTTATTTTGTTACTTAGATTCCACATATGAGTGCGATCATGTGATACTTGTCTTTCTCTGACTTCACTTAGTATGATACTCTCCAGGTCCCTCTATACTGTCTCAAAGGATAAGAGATTCTTTTTTATTGCTGGATAGTATTCTATGGTATAAATGTACTACAGATTTTTTATCCACTCATCTACTGATGGGCCCTTGGGCTGTTTGCAGATCTTAGCTATTGTAAATTGTGCTGCTATGAACATAGGGGTGCATACATTCTTTCTGATTGGTGTTTCAGTTTTCTTAGGATATATTCTTAGAAGTGGGATCACTGGGTCAAATAACAGTTCCATATTTAATTTTTTGAGAAAACTCCATACTGTTTTCCATTATGGCTGCACAGGCTGCATTCCCACCAGCAGTGCACTAGGGTTCCCTTTTCTCCACATCCTTGCCAGCACTTGTCACTTTTTGATTTATTGATGGTAGACATTCTGACAGGTGTGAGGTGATAACTCATTGTCATTTTCATTTTCATCTCTCTGATGATCAGTGACTTTGAGCATTTTTTTCATGTCCCTTGGCTATGTGTATGTCCACTTTGGAGAAGTGTCTGTTTAGATCCTTTGCCCATTTTTAAATTGGATTGTTTGTCCTCCTCTTGTTAAGTTGTATGAGTTCCTTATATATTTTGCATATTAACCCTTTATCAGGTGTATCATTGACAAATATGTTCTTTCATACATTGGGCTCCATTTTTGTTTTATTGATGGTTTCTTTTGCTGTGTATATACTTTTTATTTTGATATAGTCCCATTTGTTTATTTTCTCCTTAGTTTCCTTTGCCCTAGGAGATGTATCCATAAACTTATTGCTACGAGAGATGTTTGGGATTTTGCTGCCTATGGTTTCTTCTAGGATATTTATGGTTTCACAACTTACATTTAAGTCTTATCCATTTTGAATTTATTCTTGTGTATGGCGTATGTTGGTGGTCAAGTTTCATTTTTTTTTGGCATATATTTGTCCAATTTTCCCAACACAATTTTTTGAAGAGAATCTCTTGATTCCATTGTATGCTCTTGCCCCCTCTGTCAAATATTAATTGAGCGCAATGGCTTGGGTCAATTTCTGGGGTCATTATTCTGTTTTATCGATCTATATGCCTGTTCTTGTGTCAGTACCAGGCTTTCTTTTTATTATGGTGGCTCTGTAGTATAACTTGAAATCTGGTATTGTGATTCCTCCAACTTTGTTTTACTTTCTCAAGATTGCTGCAGATATTTGGGGTCTTTTTTTAATTCCATATAAATTTTTGGAGTATTTGTTGTAGATCTCTAAAATATGCTGTTGGTATTTTAATCAGGGTTGCATTAAATCTGTAGATTGCCATAGGTAGTATGGGCATTTTAATGATTCTGATTCTACCAATTCATGAATACGGTATATTCTTCCACTTGTTTATATCTTCTTCTATCTCTTTTTTCAATGTCCTATAGTTTTCTGAATATAGGACTTTTGTCTCCTTGTTAAGTTTATTCCTAAGTATCTTAATTTTTTGTTGTTGTTGCAGTGGTAAATGGGATTGTTTGTTTAGTTTCTCTCTGAGAATTCATTATTGGTATATAAAAAAGCCATCAATTTTGGGGTGTTGATTTTGTATCCTGGTACATTGCCAAATTCATTTATTTTTTTAATTTTATTTTTTATTGATTTCAGAGAAGAAGGGAGAGGGAGAGAGAGAGAGATAGAAACATCAATGATGAGAGAATCATTGACCGGTTGCCTCCTGCACACCCCCTACTGGGGATCAAGCCTGCAACCCTGGCATGTGCCCTTCACTTGAATCAAACCTGGGACCTTGCAGTCTGCTGGCTGACGCTCTATCCATTGAGCCAAGCCAACCAGGGCCAAATTCATTTATTAAATCTAGTAGTTTTTTGGTGGAGTTATTAGAATTTTCTATGTACATTATCATGTCATCTGCAAATAATGACAGTTTTACTTCCTCCTTTCCAACTTGGTTGCCTTTTATTTCTTCTTCTTGTCTGATTGCTGTGGCTAGAACTTCCAGTACTATGTTGAATCAGAGTGGTGAAAGCGGACATCCTGTCTTGTTCCTATTCTTAGGGAAAATGGTTTTAGTTTTTGCCCATTGAGTATGATGTTTGCTGTAGGTTTGTCATATATGGCCTTTATCATGTTGAGATATGCTCCCTCTATTCCCACTTTGCTGAGAGTTTTTGTCAGAAATGGGTGTTGGATTTTGTTGAATGCTTTTCGGCATCTATTGATATGATCATGTGATTTTTGTTTTTCAATTTGTTTATGTGATGTATCACGTTTATTTGCGAAATTTGTACCAGCCTTGCATCCCCAGAATAAATCCCACTTGATCATGGTGTATGATCTTTTTAACATATTGCTGGATCTCATTTGCTAATATTTTGTTGAGGGTTTTAGCATATATGTTCATCAGGGATATTGGCCTGTAATTCTCTTTCTTTGTAGTGTCTTTAACTTTGGAATTAAGATAATGCTGGCCTCATAAAAAGAGTTTGGAAGTGTTCCTTCCTCTTGGATTTTTTTTGAATAGTTTGAATATAGGTGTTAGTTCTTCTTTGAATGGTTGGTAAAATTACCCTGTGAAGCCATCTGGACCCAGGCTTTTGTTTGCTGGGAGTTCTTTGATTACTGCTTCTATTTCATCAGTTGTTATTGGCCTATTCAGGTTTTCTGATTCTTCCTGCTTTAGTTTTGGGAGATTGTATTTTTCTAGGAATTTGTCCATTTTATCCTCATTGTCCAGCTTGTTGGCATATAGTTGTTCATAGTATTTTCTTACAATCCTTTGTATTTCTGTGGTGTCAGTAGTTACTTCTCCACTTTTGTTTCTGATTTTATTTATTTGGGTCCTCTCTCTTTATTTCTTGACTAGAGGCCCAATGCCTCTAGGAATTCATGCAAGGAAGGGCCTTGGCCCCTGCCCCCACCTGCCGTGGCAGCGACTTTGTCCAGAAGGAAGGATGTCTGGTCTAATTAACATATTATGCTTTTATTATTATAGATGAGTCTGGCTAATGGTTCATCAATTTTGTTTATCCTTTCAAAGAACCAGCTCTTGCCTTCATTGATTTTTTGTATTGTATTTTTAGTCTTTATGTTATTTATTTCTGCTCTAATCTTTATTATTTCCTTCTTTTTACTTACTCTGGGCTTTCGTTGTTGTTCTCTTTCTAGCTCTTTAAGTTGTAGGGTAAATAGTTTATTGTTGATTTTTCTTGTTTTTTGAGGTATGCCTATAGTGCTATGAACATCCCTCTCAGAACTGCTTTTGCTATGTCCCGAAGATTTTGGCTATTGTGTATTCATTTTCATTTGTCTCCAGAAAGTTTTTGATTTCATTCTTGATGTCGTTGATAAGCCATTCATTGTTTAATAACATGCTATTTACCCTCCATGTATATGAATGTTTTGGGTGTTTTTACTGTAGTTGATTTCTAATTTCATTCCACTGTGATCTGAGAAGATGCTTGATATGACTTCAATCTTCTTGAATTTGTAGAGACTTGATTTGTGTCCTAACATGTGCTCTATTTTTGTGAATGATCCATGTGCACTTGAGAAGAATGTATATTCTGCTGCTTTGGGGTGAAATGTCCTATAAATGTCAATTAAATCCATCTGATCCAGTGTGTCCTTTACAGTCACTCTTTCCTTTATAAATTTTTTCTGGAAGATCTACCAGTGAAGTCAGCAGGGTATTAAAGTCCCCTACTATGATGGTATTGTTGTTGATCTCTCTGTTAAAGTCCTGTAGAAGTTTTTGTACATATTTAGGTTCTCCGTAATTCTTAATCCCATAAAGGGATTCCTCCCCTCCTAAGTCCCCTACTTTATGCTTTTAAAAAATAATTTTATTTTTTACCAGTTGCCAAAACAGCAGTGGTGAGTGTGTCAAAGATAACAAAGATCCCAAGGTCAAGGTGCAGCCTATGAGAGCAATGATTCTAAATAATTGCAGATCTGGCTATGTCATTTGTTCTCTTATCCCGCTTAAGACTATCCAGATTCCTCTCATCCCTCACTACCCACCCCACCCCCTATCTGTTCCAGCTTCACTAAACTTCTTTCATTGTCACAGAATATGGCAATTGTCTTTGTCACCCGCAGGCCTTAGGGTGAGCTGTCTGAAACACCCATTTATTCCTCCTCTTATGGCCAGTTTTTTCTTTTCCTTTATTCTCAATTTAGGCAAGACTTCCTCCTGGACCCCTTCCTGGGTGTTAGGTCTATGTCCTTCTCTGTGCATGCTCAATACCTCAACATGTGTGTTTCTGAGAAAACTTATCAGATGTTTTAGGATAACATACTTGCTTATTTATTTCCCCATTAGAATAGTGTTAATAGGGCAAAGACTGCTGAACCCCTGACAGCTGAATGAATGAATGAATGGAAACCTGTCCGCCTGGAGCTATCTGGGCTTTTAAGAGACTCAAAAGATGGTGACTACTAACATTTATACTTCCTGGTGGGGTGGTTCTTAGATTTCACCCCCTTTCCTCTGCCATCAGGTTACAAAGTCCCCTCATACACAGAGCCACTGTGCCACTGGAGGGAATACCAGCCTCTTCAGGGATTCTTGGAAGCTCTGAAATGGAGTGTTTTTGTTTTCCCTTTCAGCATCTGTGAAAGCAAGGCATCCCTGGGGAAAGGATTGCTTTTAGCCTCAGAATAATGGCTTGCAGCATCTCCCCAGAGCAGGCTTGTAACAGAACAACTCACTTTATCTCCCCTCCCACCCCCGCCCATTTGATACTTTTCTGCTTCCTACCAGTTAATGGAATCATTTGAGTTCTGCTGCAAGCTCTTGGAGGAGAGTAGCATCCCTAAGGCTTGTCCCGTTAGCACTGATAGAACTTCTGGGCCAGGAGAGGGTGGGCTGGGCGGACCACTCGGGCTGGCTCTGCAGCTCACAGCTCTTCTGCTGGGATGGGGGTGAGACAGCTGTTCCTCTGAGCATGTTGAAAATAAACCACTGTTGATATTCTGGTGAAGACCAAGGTGACAGGCCATTGAGGAAGTTTCAAAGCCAGCCCATGAGGCGGGTAAGGAAGTTAGTGTAGGCTGAGTTATTTGAAACAATTGATCCCCTGAAATCCACAGCGCTCGCAGTGACCCAGACTTGTTCTCTGGGATCTCAGCTGGCTCCGTTTTGGCCCCAGGCACCAGCAGGTAGCAGGGTTACTACGGGATTGAGTTTGAACTAAACAGTCTGGCATTTGAGCTTATGTCCCTTGTGAAAACAATACCAAACATGCACAGATTTGTCTGCCTTTTTCCCAATCACGCATGGAGTTTATTGTGAAATGGCGACGTGGCCTGAGTGTGCACTGCCAGTGTCTGCAAAACATAGGATTTGGTAGTAACGGTGGTCAATTTGCTCTCGATCTCTTTTTGGTTTGGTGCACACATTTTTTTTTATCATGTGCCTAGTATTTATTTTTGTTGGGAACCATGTCACCTCTAACAATGCAGGCCTGGAAACCTACAAGTCTTTCTCTTCTTGGCTGGTAACAGGATGTGATGAATTCCAAATGTTAATATCTGGAGCCAACTTTTTGTGGTGCTTGTTAAGATTGCTAGAGTAATCTGTGTATCTTCATGAAATAATAATAAGGTAAAGAATTCTGCTCTGACTTCTTCAGAGGGGAGGGAATATCTCTGGGATTGGGAATAAGAAGTAAGAAATCCTGCCTGGAGGCAAAGGTCTGCAAGAGGGAGCAAAGACTCTTGGTTGAGAAGATGAGTAAGATCAGCCCCAGAGAGAGCCCTTTCAAGGCAGGAGAAGAAAAATTCCCTGTGCAGGAACGTGAGGACCAGATGGAAGTCTTGCAACAAAGATGGTGGTTCCCAGGCTGAACAACTTCAACTCTATGGCTAGAATTTAGGGACCTTAAGGTCGAATTATCAGATTCCCCTCTCCCCCACATCCCCACACACTTAGGAGGAAACAGAGGCTTAGCCAGTTGAAGTGAGCAGCCTTAAGTCACACAACTAATTAATGAAGGTCAACAGAAAGCTACTTGTATCTCTTTGGGGTTGCAAGTAGGGGTGGGAGAGAGGGTGGTTTAAAGGAAGCCTCAGAGAACTTATATGCATGTATGAATAATCTATGGACAAACTGGCAGGGGAGGCTTGAGAAGGGGGTGGAAGCAGGGGAGGGGGGTTCAACTGTGGAAAAAAAGGGGGCATCTGTAATACTTCAGAGAGTGACATTGGACTTGGTGGAGAGTGCCCAGGCAGGCAGAGGGGTGCAGGGCTTTCAGGATGAATAAATGGGTTGCTTCCTTCCACATGCTGGCCTCTGTCAAGTTCTAATTTTTCTGGCATAGACAAAGAGGTTTTTTTTTTTGCTAGTGATAACTTGGAAAATTTTTTTAAGTAGGTAAAATGAAGGAACTCTGCAGGGAAGAATAAAATGATTTCTCAAGATAGGCTCAGGATACACAGACCTAGGTTTATACAGATTAAAGGAACTACTTCTCTCACTCTCATGATGAATGTCAGAAGGTGTAGTGGCTTAACTGGTGGCCCCCCACCCCAAATTTTCGCATGCTCTAACTCCCGGAACCTGTGAATTTGACCTTAGTTGAAACAATTGTCTTTGCAGATAGTAATTAAGTTAAGGCTCTTAAGATGAAATCACCCTGGATTTAGAGTGGGCCCGAAATCCAATGACAAGTGTCTTTGTAAGAGAAATGAGAGGGAGACACAGGTAAACAAAAGAAGGCCATGTGAAGACAGAGGCAGAGGTGAAAGGGATGCTACCATAAGCCAAAGCACACTTGGAGCCATCAGAAGTTGGAAGAGGCAGGGAAGGATTTTCTTAGAGCCTTAGAGGGAGCATGGCCCCGCTGACACTCATTTCCAGAAATGTGACAGGACAAATTTCTGTTGTCATAGCCACTAGTTGCTATGGCAGCCCTAGGAAATTAGTACAGGAGGTGGCCTTCCAATTCCTCGATTCCTTTTGAGACCTTAGCTTCTCTCCGTTATCTGTGGGCTTCAGCACCGCCAAGTTTAAACCGGACCCTCTCTGACCATCACTGACCACCCAGACTTTTCGGAGAAAAGCTCTAGCATCTCAGGTAGCAGCAATGGGTACTGGTTAAGACTACAGGTTCTGAAGTAGGTTTGTGTAATCTTGGGCAAGTTATTTATTCCTGCGCCTTGATTTTCTCACTTGTAAAATGGGAAGGATAGTTTTACCTAACTTCAGAGAGTTGGTAAGAATTGAAGACATTTATATATTTAGAGTCTCTATAGCAGCGGTTCTCAACCTGTGGGTGGCGACCCCTTTGGCGATCGAATGACCCTTTCACAGAGGTCGCCTAAGACCATCCTGCATATCAGATATTTACATTACAGTTCATAACAGTAGCAACATTACAGTTATGAAGTAGCAACGAAAATAATTTTATGGTTGGGTCGCAACATGAGGAACTGTATTTAAAGGGCCAGAAGGTTGAGAACCACTGCTATAGTGTCTATTTAGACCCCTTTGAAGACCTCGGTCCCCATTTTCCATATTCAGTGATTCTAGGGGCTATTTCAGTAAAACAAAACTGACATTCTTTTTTTAAAAAAATATATTTTATTGATTTTGTACAGAGAGGAAGGGAGAGAGAGATCGAGAGTTAGAAACATCGATGGGAGAGAAACATCGATCAGCCGCCTCCTGTACATCTCTCACTGGGGATGTGTCCGCAACCGAGGTACATGCCCCTGACCGGAATCGAACCTGGGGCCCCTCAGTCCGCAGGCCGACGCTCTATCCACTGAGCCAAACCGGTTCCGGCACAAACTGACATTCTTAAACAAAGGGCCATGGTGACTACTTTTATGTTGGAGTCCTTTACAAAGACCACTGGGAGCCCTTGTGATTGTTAAACATGCTGAGAAAGGGGGAGCAGTAGTTGACAGTCTCAGTAGTTGCTCTAAAGGGGGGAGTTAGTGGGCTTCTGTGATAGGTGGCTTTAGGGGAGAAGTTAGTAAGCAAGGCTTGGCTTAGAATTTGTAAACCAAGTGAGTTACTGGAATAGTCAGTGGTCTTGTCTCTGGAACTTGAGTTGAAATGGAATTACTGTTAAATCCTTTTCCTCATGATCTTACTATCAAGCTTATGAGTCTGCATGAGTTGGTGTTAAAATATTTTTATCTTAATTTGTGCTGCAAGACATGATTTCATGCAATTGCTCTATTCTGCAAGTCATTATACAGCTTTTCAATTTGTGGTTTGGGTTTTATTTCTTACCTCTGAGGACAGGAGAATCTGATTTCCAAAGAGCTGCCTCTCCTTTGATTCGGTCCAGGAAGAAATCCCTAATGGAAACAAGAATGACTGTGTGTCCCCATTGGAAGCCTCCCCTTCACCCCCTTCTCATGCTCGACCAGAGAAAGTCTCACTCTGCTTGCTGAGGGACTCCATGGACCAGGCTTCCATGACAAAACATAGGATGTTCCATTTGTGTTAATTTTATATAACACAACACTTCCACCACCCAACACTCACTCTTATCACCCACCACTTCCCCTGGCATAGCCCAGCCTCCATCGCCATCATTCACCACCACTTCACCTCACTCCATTCTTTACCCCCTCACCGTCCCACTATCTTAAGCAGCACCACTT
This sequence comes from Myotis daubentonii, assembly GCF_963259705.1. Taxonomy (NCBI): domain Eukaryota; kingdom Metazoa; phylum Chordata; class Mammalia; order Chiroptera; family Vespertilionidae; genus Myotis; species Myotis daubentonii. The sequence continues at coordinate 9,854,810 of NC_081848.1, read as the reverse complement.
ATTAAGCCAACACTATGTCCCAGGAATGGTGCGATGTGGTTTGTAACCACTGTGTTGTTCAATTTCCTCTGCAGCTTTTGATATGGATTAGTGGTTCCCAGTTAGAAATATACTGATGGATCCTAGCTCAGAAGTACTGAATCGGAAGTTCTTGGACAAGGGCTTAGTTCTTGGGTGAGCCTTCTTTCCTGGCTCTTTCTTTCCCATAATGTTTCTAGAAAGCCAGAGAAGCCCCACCCAGGCTCTCTCCTGTTGCTTCTTCTATTTTAAGCCCTTCCTTTGTTTCACTGTCCCCAACTTTAATAAACATAATCTACTTACGGTGTGCTCTTGTTAGAGCGTGCCCACACCTTGTATCTCTGCTCTCTTTCTCCTAAACTCTAAGGGACCCCGCAAGACTTGCAAGTAGGGGATCAGTGGGCAGTGGCAGCTCATCCCGAGCTAATCCTCTGATTCTGTCTCCAAGGCCCCCTTTTCCTCTGACTTCCTAGTGACCAAATAGCAGCCCATCCTTGGCTCTCTTCCTCTCCTCCTCCTCCTCCTCCTCCTCCTCCTCCTCCTCCTTCTGTTAATTCTCACTCTAGGACATTTCCCCCCCCATTATTTTTAGAGAGAGTGAAAGGGAAGGAGGGAGGAGGAAGAGGAGGAAAAAGAAAAAGAGAGAGAAAGAGAGAGAAACATTGGTGTGAGAAAGACACATTGATTGGCTGCCTACTGTATGCACCCTGACTGTGGCCAGGGACCAAACCTGCATCCCAAGTACATGCCCTTGACTAGGAATTGAACCTGTGACCCTTTGGTGCATGGGCCAATACTCTAACCATTGAGAACACTGGCCAGGGCAATGGCTCACTTCCTTTACTGTGACTTTTATTTCTCAGTGAGCCAAAGCAGCCCTGCCTAGGTGCTCTCCTGTTGCTTCTCCTACCTTAAGCTCTTACTTTGTTTTACTGTCCCCATTTTATTATTTAATTATTTATTTATTTGAGAGAGAGAGAGAGAGAAACATTAATTTGTTGTTCTACTTTTTAAAAATATATTTTTTATTGATTTCAGAGAGAGGAAGAGAGAGAGATAGAAACATCAATGATGAGAGAGAATCATTGACCAGCTGTTTCCTGCAAGCCCTCCACTGGGGATCAGGCCCAAGACCTGGGCATGTGCCCTGACCAGGAATCGAACTGTAATTTCCTGATTCATGGGTCGATGCTCAACCACTGAGCCACACCAGCCAGGCTGTTCCCAGACTTAACAAAACATACTCTCAAACTCACCCAGACTTATGTAAAATCTTTCCTACACAAAGTCAAGAACCCACACACTACTGGCTAGCCCAAGGCAGACCTTCTCTGAACTCAGACCCTGTCTCTTTGTTTCTGAATAACAATCTCCAGGTTGGGAAACTGAACAGAAATAAAAGTCTTCTCAGAGACAGATCAATGCAAGTCCTTGATCTGGTCTCTTTTGCATTTTCTCTTTTGTAGTATTTTTGAATACTTAATATGTTCTAGAGTCAGAGAACCCAAAGGAAGATTCATAGATAAGAAATGAAAAATTGAGGAGAGAAACCAAGATGGCGGCATAGGTTAACGCCGGAGATTGCTGCCTCGAACAACCACTTCAGAGATATAACTAAAGGACAGAACTGACATCATCCAGAACCACAGGAAGGCTGGCTGAGTGGAAATTCTACAACTAGGAGGAAAGAGAATATCATACCCAGACTCAGAGGAGGCGCAGTGCTGAAGTGAAATACTCAGGTGCGGAGTGCGCCCGCGGATAGGGCTGGCGGCGGAGGGCGCGGTTGTTGTTTTCAATTGGGAGGGAGTTTCAGACTCTGAGCTCCAGATTCGGGCGAGTCTCTGGGGACCAAGACTCAAACGGGAGAAGTGGGACTGTCTGGCTTTGGTCGGAACTCGAAGGCAGCTTTCTCTCCGAGATTTGCAGCGGTTGCTGGGACTCTGAGAGGCAGAGCCCCTAGGGATGGAACTGAGAGCAGCCATAACTGCTTGCTCCGCCCGCCCTGTAGATCCCCGGGGACCTGCCCCGCCCAAGCCCTGCACAGAGCCATTTGCCGATAGCCTCAGGCAAAGGCTAGATTAGCACCGCCCTAGAGATCCAGCACAGAAGCTCTCCCACTGCAGACACAGCTGACTCTCATAGCCAGTTAGCCTGGAGGTCAAATCACCCCTGGTATTACCGACAACAATCAAGGCTTAACTACAAGACTGCACACAAAGACCACTAGGGGGTGCACCAAGAAAAGATTAAAAAAAATGCGGAGACAAAGAAACAGGACACAAATGTCAGAAATGGAAGATATAGAGCTCAAAACCACACTTTTAAGGTCTCTCAAGAACTGTCTAGAAGCTGCCGATAAACTTAGTAAGGCCCTCGAAAAGACTGGTGAGACCGCCGATAAATGTAGTGAGATCCTCAAGAAATCTAATGAGACCCTCGATGTTGTGATAAAGAACCAACTAGAAATTAAGCATACACTGACTGAAATAAAGAATATTATAGACACCCAACAGCAGACCAGAGGAGCGCAAGAATCAAGTCAAAGATTCGAAACGCGAAGAAGCAAAAAACACCCAACCAGAAAAGCAAAATGAAAAAAGAATCCGAAAATACGAAGATAGTGTAAGGAGCCTCTGGGGCAGCTTCAAGCGTACCAACATCAGAATTATAGGGGTGCCAGAAGATGAGAGAGAGCAAGATATTGAAAACCTATTTAAAGAAATAATGACAGAAAACTTCCCCCACCTGGTGAAAGAAATAGACTTACAGGTCCAGGAAGCACAGAGAACCCCAAACAAAAGGAATCCAAAGAGGACCACACCAAGACACATCATAATTAAAATGCCAAGAGCAAAAGACAAAGAGAGAATCTTAAAAGCAGCAAGAGAAAGAAACCCAGTTACCTACAAGGGAATACCCATACGACTGTCAGCTGATTTCTCAACAGAAACTTTGCAGGCCAGAAGGGAGTGGCAAGAAATATTCAAAGTGATGAATACCAAGAACCTACAACCAAGATTACTTTATCCAGCAAAGCTATCATTCAGAACGGAAGGTCAGATAAAGAGCTTCACAGATAAGGAAAAGCTAAAGGAGTTCATCACCACCAAACCAGTATTATATGAAATGCTGAAAGGTATCCTTTAAGAAGAGGAAGAAGAAGAAAAAGGTAAAGATACAAATTATGAACAACAAATATGCATCTATCAACAAGTGAATCTAAGAATCAAGTGAATAAATAATCTGGTGATCATAATAGAATCAGGGACATAGAAAGGGAATTGACTGACTATTCTTGGGGGGGAAAGGGGTGTGGGAGATGCGGAAAGAGACTGGACAAAAATCGTGCACCTATGGAAGAGGACAGTGAGTGGGGAGTGAGGGTGGAGGATGGGGCGGGAGCTGGGAGGAGGGGAGTTATGGGGGGAAAAAAGAGGAACAAATGTAATAATCTGAACAATAAAGATTTAATTAAAAAAAAAGAAATGAAAAATTATGTTGAGTAGTCACTTAATCCCAAAGAAATCCTTGAGGATGGAGACTCCCTCTGATTTCCAAACTCCCCTTACAGCCTTCTCTTTTCCTTTCTTCACAGGGCATCCAGTCTCTGAACCAGGCGGCAAGAGCCAAGGCCCTTGCTTACCACTGGCTCTCTTGTTTTATTGTGAGGACCATGGCTTTGAAAGCTTGTCTTCTTTGGCTCCTGGCCATTATCTGCTGAGGTCACTGGAGGAGGCCAGTTCTGTCATTGTGGCCACCAGTCTGTGAGGGCCTGTTCTGGGGCTCATCCAAGCCCTTGTTCCAGGAGGCAAACTGCAGATGGTTCTTCTATTTTTAGATCCTGGGATGTTGCCCATGAATGAGCCAGTGACCTGGAAGAGCCAACTGCCTCCAGTCTCTGGTTCTGACTCCCTCATTTCCCTTCATTGTTCTACCAAAATTTCTCTCTGTCTGGGGAATGAATTTTCCTCTGACTAAGGATGAAATGACCCAGAGTTAACTGAGCTGGACCTTGGTTTGTGGACACAAGCCCTGATGTACAGGTATTTGCCAAGACTGTGGCTACTAAAACTGGTTTTAGGCACAATGCACTGGACTGCTAGTTACACCAGGAGTCTCTAAATTTGTCATCATGCTTTCCTATCAGCAAACCATATTTGAACATACACTCCAGTTTTTGCCTATGTATTTATTCATAAGTTCTATACATGTAAATTTTACTGATACACACACACACACACACACACACACACACACACACTAGTGGCCTGGTGCATGGAATTTGTTCACATTAAAAGGGAATTAATTAGAGGAAGTATTTTAATATTGCTATTTGCCCTTTCTCTATAATAAAAGTGTCAGAGATGAAAGAAAATTAGTAAAATGTATATGAAAATCTTCTGTCAGAGTCTGGGGCATGCCCCAGGACCCAGAGTCAAGTCCCCGCCCACCTACATGCACCTTGAAATCACGGGAGACCCAGACCTGGCTGGCCCCACCTCCATCAAGCCCCACCAGGTGGGAGGGCACAGCCTCAGGTCCCCTGGCCTGGTGCCAGGGTGGGGGGCATGGCCTGAGGTCCCCCATCAAGCCCTGCTGGGCAGGGGGTGCAGCCTCAGGTGCCCACCCTGGCCTGGTGCCACGCAGCCTCAGGTTTCTGCTGATTGCTCATTACAGCTCGTTATGGGAACCCTGCCTCCTCTGTGGACGCAGCCATCTTGTGTTATGGGAACACTGCCTCCACTGTGGGCGCAGCCATCTTGTGACAGTGTGATGGAGTGAGGGTCAATTTGCATATTGCCTCTTTATTATATAGGCTATGTTATAAAGCTTATATAGAAAACAGGATATTTGTAGGCTGAGATAGTTCTAAGTGTTAGACACTCTCATGTTCCTTTCTAATATCACATAGATAATCTGGTACATCCCTCTGTTGCAATGCTTTACATAGTGAAATGAAAAAATGTTCTTTGGAGATATATTTCGAGCTACAATGCTAACTATTGTTGATTTGAAGAATAATAAAAAGGTTTTTATTGGTCAAAGTATTTCCTCTTTCCAAATAATTAGCAATAATCTGAAAATTCTCTATTAAAAAATGATTATTTTTTAATTAAGCATTGCCTTCTTTCCAAGTTTTCTTAAAACAAAAATCCTTCTAAAAGTGAGAGAAGAAGGATGTTACAACTCCAGCCCTTTGAGTTGGCGCCTAAATCCTTACTTTCTTTTGAGACCTGGATACCTGACATAGAGCCTGACACATAGGAGGAGCTCAATGAGTCTTGTTGGAGAAGTGAACGAGTATGGAAAGGACACAGAAGGGAAAGACCAAGAGGACCAAGAAGGAGAAGGGTACTGGGAGACAAATTGAAGTTATGTTTCCTCCTCTTACTAATTTCGCTTGTGCTGAGAGCAGTCATTTAGCACAGTGTGATTCCTCTTAGCACAGGGCTTCTCTTGCTCTGAAATTCTATTTACCAAAATTTCTGGAGAGTTTGGGTCCCACTGGGTTTGGGAATGGGACCTCTACCATCTAGACATCTAGAAAGAGGTCCCTATCTGCCTTTCCGATAAGCTTAGCAGTGTTATGTTTGGGTTTCTTTCTCTTTATTTCTTGTATATCTCTTGTAGATTGTTGGTTAAAATTTCCATGTGCTTCATATATACCAAGCTATGTTTATAGTTCATTTTAAGTTAATGGTCACTTAAGTTTGAAAACATTCTAAAATAACTATAATTTTTACTCCCTCCCTCCACATTTATGTTTTTGTCATTATTTTTTACTTTATGTGTGTGTGTGTGTGTGTGTGTGTAATTTACCGTTTTAATTATGCTCTTCCTACTTTTTCTCTTTTAACCTTTGTACTTGCTTTAGTGTTGGTTGATCTATTGATTTTATTATGTGTTTGCCTTTGTCAGTGAGATTTTTTTCTTTGCAATATTTTCTTATTCATATTTTGATTATTTTCTTCTTTTTCCTTCTTAAAGAAGTCCCTTTAACATTTCTTGTAATACTAGTTTGGTGATGATAAACTCGTTTAGCTTTTTCTTGTCTGTGAAGCTCTTTAACTGTCTTTCAATTATAAATGATTGCTTTGCTGTATGGAGTAATCTTGGTTGTAGGTACCTGCTTTTCATCACTTTGAATATTTTGTGCCAATCCATTCTGGTCTGCAAAGTTTCTGTTGAGAAATCAGCTGAGAGTCTTATGGGAGCTCCCTCATAGGTAACTAACTGCTTTTCTCTTTCTGCTCTTAAGAGTTTCTCTTTGTCCTTAACCTTTATAATTTAATTATAATGTGTCTTGGTGTGGGCCTCTTTGGGTTCATCTTGTTTCAGATTCTCTGCTCTTCCTGGACTTGTATGTCTATTTTCTTCACCAGGTTAGGGAAGTTTTCAGTCATTATTTCTTCAAATAGGTGTTCAATCCCTTGCTCTCTCTTCTCCTTCTGGTACCCCCATGATACAAATGTTGTTATACTTGAAGTTGTCCCAGAATTCCCTTAAAAAATCTTTGTTTTGTTTGTTTTTTCTCTTTTAAGTAGATGTTTTCCACTACCTTGTCTTCAAAATCACAGATTTGATTTTCTGCTTTATCTAATCTGCTGTTAATTCCATCTAATGTACTCTTCAGTTTTGTTATTATAGTCTTCATTTCTGACTGGTTCTTTTTTAATGTTTTCTATCTCATTTTTTTTTAATTTCCTTTTGTTGAAGCCTCACTGAGATCATCTACTCTTCCCCTAAGTTAATGGAGCATTCGATGATCATATTGTGAACTCTGCATCTGGTAGATTGCTTTCCTCTATTTTGTTAAGTTTATTTTCTGGAGTTTTGTCATGTTCTTTTATTTGGACATGTTTCTTTGTCTCCACATTTTGGCTGCCACCCTTTTTTCCTATGTGTTAAGTAGATTTGATACATCTCTCAGTCTTGGCAGAATGGTCTTAAGTAGCAGGTATCCTGTGGGATCCAGTGACACAGTCTCCCTAGTGACCTGACCCAGGTGCTCCAGGGTATCCCTTGTGTGGGTTGTGTGTGCCCTCCTATTGTACTTGAGTCTTGATTGCAATTGGCACATCAGTGTGTGGTATTGATCCTCAGGCTGACTGGATATGAGGATGATAGCAGACAAGCTATTGTGTGGGGGCTGACCCTATGAAGTGGGATTCACTTTAGAAGAGTTCTGGTGCCTGCTGTGTTCACTGTCTGGGTATGTTGTTTGTTGTGTAAATTGTATGGTGCACTGGTGTGTTCTGAAGTTGGCCACCAGGTATGTTAGTTTTGGGTCCACTTGGGCGGGGCTCCAATGCAGTCCAAGGTCAGCTTCCACCTGTTCCCAGCCCCAGGCCACCTGGTAAGACCTACAGATTGACCCACAGTTGGTACCTGCCTCTGCTGGACTTGGAGTTGCCTGGGAGTAGTTATGCTATGAACTGAGGCCGGCTGCCACTAGTGCTGGACAAGGTATAAGACATGCCAAGGCCAGATGATGCTTGTTTGGGGTTTGTGGACTTTTGAGAGATCTGGGGAAAGTCCAAAGCATAGGCCAAAGCCAACTGTTTGTGAGGAAGAGCTGCTGAAAGAGGTTTGGTTTATGCTCTAGTTGGGTGGGACAGGGTATCAGGGAATCACCAGGGTGGGGCAAAAGCAGTGTTAGCTAGATTAATGAAAAACTCAGATTTAATGCCCACCTGTGCCTGCAGGTTGGGTATGAGGAGGGCTCAACAAAAGAACAAAGGTACCTGCTGGCACTTTAGTCCTAAAGAGAGTTACCCCTCCAGCCCTTGCCCTGAAGCCAGATAATTAGTTCCTAAAAGTATGTCCTTGGCACCCTCTGAACTGCTGTTCCTTTGCTGGATCTTAGGGTGAGTGTTTGTGAGTAGGTCTGTGCTTGGGCCCTTTAAGTGGATGCCTGGGTCTACAGAAACCCTCCATCTCACCCAGACTGAGTCCCTGCTGATTTTCAGAGCCATGAGGGAGGAAACTCCTCTTCTTGGCACCGGTGCTCCAGGCTGGGGAGCCCAGTGTGGGGCTGGGACCTTCTGCTCCTCAGAGGACCTTCTCAGCTAAGATACCTCTCCAGATTTTTGTCACACACGGTAGTGGGACCAGACTGTTTTGCAGCTCTGCCCCTCCTAGCAGTCTGGATGCAGCTTCTTTTTCATATCCTTAGTTAAAGAAGTTCTGTTCAGCTCATCTTCAGGTGGTGCTTAAGAGTGGTTGTTCTATAATTAAGTTGTAATTTTGATGTGGTCATGGAAGGAGGTGAGTGCAGTGTTTATCTACTCTGCCATCTTGACCTGGTTTGCATTGATTTTTTTTAGATTAATTTCAGTAAAAATAGAGCTCTCCATTTATTCATCTTGGTATCTTTTAAACAAAATTTTAATAGTTTTACATTTATGTCCTTAGAATCATGTGCATTTTTTTAAAATTTAAAAACATTGTTTTAATTGCTTTTAGAGAGAGAGGAACAGAGTGGGAGGGAACCAGTAGAAATGAAGACAACAATAACTAATCTATCAGATGTATCCTGCACACCCCCTACTGGGAATTAAGCCCACAACTTGGGCATGTGCCCTGACAAGGAATCAAACCAATAACCTTTTGGTGCCTGGACAACACTCAACCAACTGAGCCACACCGACCAGAGCATCATGTGCATTCTTTATTAGCTTATTTCCTACATATGTTATAGATTTTGTTACTATTGTGACCAATCTTATTTTCTATTTTCTAGATAGTTATTAGAGGTCTGCAGAAATTGTACTGATTTATGTAGATTGATCTTGTATTCAGCCCCCTTGTAGAACTCTTATTATATCTTATAGTTTATCTTTGGATCTATTGGCATTCCTCATAGATGAGCATATATTTCACAAGGAATAGCAGTTTTATCACTTTCATTCACTTCTTAAAACTTGCTCTTATTGTTGCTGATGTTATTATTATTATGTCTTGTGTAACATTAGCAAGGATACCAAGAAATGATGATATTAAGTACTCTGTCTAATTTCTGATCTTCTCTGTTAAGTATGATGTTTTCTGTACATTTTTGGGTATAGATCCTTTATTAATTTAAGGGAGTTCTGTGTGTTCTTTTCCTGAGGATTTTTATTATAAATGCTAGAGGCCCGATGCACGAATTTGTGCATGGGTAGGGTCCAGGCAGCCCGGGGGAGGGGATGCAGGAGATTGGCCAGCCAGCCCTGCCCCCGATCAGGGTGGAAGGAGCCTATTGGGGGCAGGGCAGGCCAGGGGCAGGGGCCACGGGCAGTTGACAGGCTGGCCAGCCCCTGGTCCAACTCCTGGTTGAGGGGACAATTTGCATATTACCCATTTATTATATAGGATATGTGGAATTTTTGTCAAATTAAAAAAAAAAACCTCTTAAGAGATCATTTGCTTTTTCTCCTTTAGTCTAGTGTGTAACTTTTTTTTTTTTTTTGCACAGAAATGGAAATTTATTCAATTAGCTGACTTACTGAAAACAAGTGGAGGTGAGGACAGAGGGGAAAGAATGACATTTTATTATTACTAAGCATTTGTATATTTTTAAGCATTTGTATCTTTTCATTTTGATCAAGTTCAGGTATATCCATACAGCTATCAAAAGGCATGTAAAGAATGAACATTTTAAAAATTTTCAAAAAGCAGTAAAAACAAGACATTATTTATACAGGACATTATGAAATTCTAATGCCGTGATTAGAACCCAAGTTCTGCAGGTTACTGGTATAGAATCATCACCAGAAGCTGTTCTGCAAATAGGCAGGTAAACAGGATGAGAGTACTCCCTTGATTACTATAATAATAAAGATAATTAAAGAAACCTTCCTTTAGTTGGATAACCCTGCATAAATAGGTAACTCAGTTAATCAAAATGTAAACATGTGATTTTCTGATGCCAGTATAGCAAATATATAACTAGTTCGCAACTAGAAGAATTTCTAAATTATCCCATATAGTGATTCTTATGCTTTGCTTCATTGCTGCCTGATCCCTATGTATTTTTTCCCATTCATCATCTTCTGTATCCTGGTCAAATGTTTCAGGGTATGCTGGTAATTTGTCTGTGAGACATTCTTTATAGTAACTCCATACATATTTTCCCACAAGCCACTCCTTGTATTCTTCAGGCGTTGTGCATTCCAGGCCATTATAGTGGATGTTGTAGTGGTGCTTTAACCAGCAGTAGAGATAGTGGATGTTATAGTAACATTTCCAAGTGTTATCTCTGAGCCACAAGAATTTCAAAAAATACAAGTTTTCTAATATTCCACAAAGTTTTGCAGACTATTGTTTGATAAATCTAACTCTTCTAAATGTGTGAGTCCTAAAAATGCAGCAGGTTCAATGAATTCCATGCCATTGCTGCTAAAGTTTAATTTCTTTAACTCATGAACATCTTCAAACTCCTTGGGTAGAAGTTGGTTGATTTTATTGTATGACAAGTCAAGTTTAATAATATTTTGAGAGGTGCTATTTGGAACTTTCTTCAACTAGGGGAAAAGGATAGCTAACACCCTAGTATGTGTCTTATATCCAATGATTCCTGTTGTTAAATCATCTTTACATTACTGAGATAAACCTTACTTAATTATGGCATATTCTTTTTTTATCTTGTTGAATTAAGGTGGCTTACATTTTATTTAAGACTTTGGGACCTATAAATGAAAAAGAGATGTTCTTTTCTTCTTTTTTTAAATCCTCATTTGAGGATATTTTTTCCATTGATCTTTAGAGAGAGAGTGGGAGGGAGAGAGAGAGAAAGAGATATATGAAAGAGACACATCTACTAGTTGCCTCCTGCACTCACCCCAACTGGGGCCAGGGATGGAACCTGTAACTGAGGTATGTGCCCTTGGCCAGGAATAGAACCCGAGAGCCTTTGGTCCTGGGCTGATGCTATAACCACTGAGCACCGGCCAGGACCTTCTATTCTTTGAAAGGTTTGGAATCCACTTAATACTAATCTAACAGAATGAGTTGGGTAGCTTTTATTCTTTCTCTACTTTCTGAAGCAAATTTTTCTAGATAGGAATACTTTGTTTTTTGAAATAACATCTGTAAAAAAAAATGGTCTAATGCCTTTTCTGGCCTTAGATATAGGGGTGTGTGTCCTTTTTTGTAGTTAATCATTTTGATCTCTTTATTTGTTATTAATCTGTTTACATTTTCTATTTTGGGGGGGCCAGTTTTATATTTCATATTTTAATAAATTTTTAAATAATTAAATAAAATTTAAATATATTTTATCTTGGTTTTTATTTTATTAGTGAATAGCTATTAAAAATACTCTTTTATGATTATTTTAATCTCAAAATTGTTCAAACATGGATAAATAGATGTAACCAAAATAAAGGATTTGTGGTAGAGCTTTTCAATGATAATTATAGGAATATTGATGGTTGGGGTACAGTAGCCTGGGGGGAGACTGGTTTCACTCTCTGATGGAGGAGGGGGCCGCCCGCTTTCCCACAGCAGTAACCTTAGATATTATCTCTAAGGAAGAATGTGGCAGTTTAAAATTCAAAGGGCTATAGGCCTGCTTCCAAAGTCTCTGGTAAACTTTGGAGTTTGCTGAACTAAATAATAAAACTTATTAAATATCTAGGTATTTTAAAATGACAAAATACTGAAATATTAATCTGAGTTTGCCTCATATGAAAAATCTAGAGGACAGAATTTAATCTATTAATTAAATATGTCTTGTATTTTATTTGAAATATATCCTTAAAAATGTGAAGGTATTACTAATCTAAGAAATGCTAACTATTTAACTTGCCACCTAAAATTGAAGGCTTCTAAGAGTTTAAAGTTCAAATTAAGTTAGGAAAAATTATATGGTTGTGATAATAAAATGCATAAAGTTTAGAAATTCATTTTTAAGAAAAATAATTTTTGCATCTTCTCTACAGAAGTTAGTAGTTTAAAATATATTTTAGTCCTTACGTGTACTATGTATGGTAAAATTTCAACCTAGGATATAATATTTATTGGTCTAATTAAAAAAGGAAGATTACTTCTATGGTCTCAACCAAATTTTAATATAAAAACCAGTTTAAATTTAATTAATATCTTTTAGAGTAATTACAAAAAGTATATAATATAATCTTTGGGTTTTATATATATACTAGAGGCCCGGTGCACAAAATTCATGCACAGGTGTGTGTGTGTGTGTGTGTGTGTGTGTGTGTGTGTGTGTGTGTCCCTCAGCTCAGCCTGCACCCTCTCCAATCTGGGACCCCTCGAGGGATGTCCGACTGCCCGTTTAGGCCCGATCTCAGTGGGATCGGGCCTAAACGGGCAGTCAGACGTCCCTCTCACAATCCAGGACTGCTGATTCCCAACTGTTTGCCTGCCTGCCTGCCTGATTGCCCCTACTGCTTCTGCCTGCCAGCCTGATCACCCCCTAACTACTCCCCTGCTGGCCCAATTGCCCCTAACTGCCCTCCCCTGCTGTCCCGGTCACCCTTAACTTCCTTCCCCTGCTGGCCCGGTCACCCCTAACTGCCTTCCCTTGCCAGCTTGGTTGCCCCTAACTGCCCTCCCCTGCTGGCCTGGTCACTCCCAACTGCCCTCCCCTGCTGGCCTGATTGCCCCCAACTGCCCTCCCCTGCTGGCCTGGTTGCCCCCAACTGTCCTCCCCTGATGGCCTGGTCACGCCTAACTGTCCTCCCCTGCAGGCCTGGTTGCCCCTAACTGCCCTCCCTTGCCAGCCTGGTTGCCCCCAACTGCCCTCCCCTGCAGGCCTGGTCGCTCCCAACTGCCTTTCTCCTGCAGGCCTTATCCCTCCCAACAGCCCTCCCCTGCTGGCCTGATCACCCACAACTGCCCTCCCCTGCTGGCCATCTTGTGGTGGCCATCTTGTGTCCACATGGGGGCACCCATCTTTGGCCACATTGGGTGGCCATCTTGTGTGTTGGAGTGATGGTCAATTTGCATATTACCTCTTTATTAGATAGGGTATTTGATAGTCTTTACAAGTTAAATTTTAAGACTTTAGTAGAAAGATAGCCTTGGGACATTTCAAGGGCCCTGGAATGATTCAAGGATTTATTCTCTCTTCTTAAAAGAAACATTTTTGAGCTAAATTAGGCCTATCTAATATACTTGAAATCACGTGGGAAGCTTTATCAAATAAAAATTAATAACTGTGTTCTATTTATATACATATATATTTTAAATGTTATAAAGATTTCAACCTCTAAGTGAGGGCAAAGCAAAATTTCTGAATACTTCTTAAGCAAAACCAAATTATTCAGCAACAAAATTTTAAGACAAGAAGCCTCCGGCAGCTGGCTCTTTAAATAGGCTGGGGGAGGGAGCGGCATTTGTACTTCATAGGTCAAATGTATGTTTGCTTGCTTTGCTTTTTTAATAAAGGTGGATACTTTAATTAATACATTAGCTTTTTACAATACAATCAAGGTCTCATATAATCTCATTTATATGAGAAGCCAATATTTTTATAAGCAATTAGGTCTTAACAAAGGCCAAAGTAAAAATTTGCATACATATGCAAATGAGCACTAGCCAAAAAGAATGCTGTTTAAAAGTAAATTTTAAGCTTAATAAAAAGGAGAAATTTTAAAATCTCTTCCACTACTATTTACAAAGTAAACTAAAAGTTATTATTCAAGCATTACATCTCATCATTAATAAGACACCATAAGTAAAAAGAGTGTTACTTTTACTTGATATGTATACATTACAGTATTGGTCAGCATCTGAAAAGCATTTATTAAATAGGATAGCTCTACAGTAATATATCAAAGTAATATTTGTTGCTCTGTTTAAAAGAAAGAAAAAGGTTTTAAAAAGAAACTCCCTAAATGTGGCCTAGAAATCACTCTTGGAGAAAAAATAGAAGAAAATGCCCTTCAAATATTTAGAAAACTGTAATTAAAAATCAATGCATTAGGCCTCAAAAAGGAAAAGTAAATAATTTACATTTTGCCTCCCTAAACAAAGCTTATGTCAATATACTCAAAGACTGATAGCAGAAATCCAATTAGTGTCATTTACTGTCTGTACCCAAGGATAAATGAAGTTTGAAAATAAGCCTTATTTCAGACTGATTTAAATTGGCAAATTGAAATAAGTGAATATTCAGGGGAACTTAGTTGTACTAGGCAGGAACCTATTCCTGGAACATTAACTATTTTTTACTGATGGCTCATCTCATAGTAAAGCTGCTTATCATGCAATAAGTTCAAGGAATGTCCCACTTGCATGTTCCCAATTTGAAACAAAAAAAGAGGGGATAGTAGAGTAATCTCCAGTAAGTAAATTACATCAAGCCTTAATTACTTTAAAATTTTTTCACTTGTAATGCTGATGGCAAGACACCCATGGAATTATACTGGTATCAGAATAAGCCAAAGGAAAATGGTTTGGTTAAAATTGAAAGATCCTGAGAGTCTGGTTTATGGAAGGGTCCCTTTATTAACCTTTGGTCGAGGATATGCTTGTGTATTTACAGAAAACTCCTCCAAGCCCATGTGGAAACTTCAACAATGGATCCGAGAGAGGAACTGACCAGACTACTCCAACCACAGATAGCAATGGCCCCAAGCAACACGCTGACGAGACAGAGGAGAAACAGTCTAGAGGTGGGGGATGGTAAAGACGCCTTGCCATGCTAGCAGTCATCAGCTGTGCATTGGTGCAGGTTGCCCTGGACCAAGCCAAAGAAGGTCAGACCTGCATTGTCATTTCCCACCATTTTTCTACCATCCAGAAGTGGAATAGCATTGCTGTCATGTCACAGGGAACAGTGATTGGGAAGGGGACTCAAAGAACTGATGGCCCAGAAAGGAGCTTATTGCAAACTAGTTCCTTTGATGCCTGGCAGCAATTTTAAAAGGACACGCAAGAACTCAATCCTTTTCATTGAATTTTAAAATCTTAAAAGGACCCGAGCTCTGCAAGCAGCATACTCCTTTCAACATCTATTAAGAAAACAAAAAAGGGGGAGATGCTTGAAACTACCCATTGTCTACACCAGTGATGGCAAACCCATGACACGCGTGTCAGAGGGGACACGTGAACTCATTTTTTTGGTTGATTTTTCTTTGTTAAATGGCATTTAAATATATAAAATAAATATCAAAAATATAAGTCTTTGTTTTACTATGGTTGCAAATATCAAAAAATTTCTATATGTGACATGGCACCAGAGTTAAGTTAGGGTTTTTCAAAATGCTGACATGCTGAGCTCAAAAGCTTTGCCATCACTGGTCTACACTATCATGGAAATGCAGCAGAGAACACAGAAGGCTGATGGACCTTGGGCTTTAGCAAGGGCTAAAAGCTATGCATCAATTGTTCTGTTGAGACAATGGTGGCTCAAGGCAATCCCCCTAACCTGATCATCTTTTACTGTTTACCAAACCTTACCTTTGATATGTGTGTTTGCTTTGCTAAAGGGCAAATGTATATTCCAGTAAATAAAAAGCTATGGGTCCGGAGATTCAGGGAGCCACTCCACTAGAGAGTAGGCCTCCGCCTGACTGCCCCCAATAATTTCTAAATCTGTATTTCTTGTCTAGTATATCCATTTGTGCATCAGCTTCTTCTCCAGATCCTGAATCCTCGCTGCAAAGGATTATGGCAGTCCACTTGTTTATTGAACTCTACTTTTGTTTTCTTTCTTTTGTTTTGTATTTGGCCTATTGTTCATTCTCTAAGCTCAAGTGAAAACTGTAGCTCATTTGTTTTCAATGGTTATTTTTTCTGATAAATGTGTTCATAGTTGAAATTTTGTTGTGAAGGCTGCTTAGCTGTGTCTCTTAAGTCTGGCATGTGCTCTTCTCATTATCCTTCAATTCCAGGTATTTTTTATTGTCACTATGCTTTCTAATTTACCCAATATTTATTTAGTAATATGCCAGATGTACAAGGCTTTAAAGCTATTTTATTAATACTTTATTATTTTAATCCACTGTGTTAAGATAATAATATGTATAATGTTGATTTTTTGGTGACTGTTGAGGCTCTTTTTGTGATCTGGTAAATTGTTTACATGTTCTATGAGCTTAGTGTCTTTAAATGTGCTAAAAATGTGCTTTCTTAACTTAAGGGTTGATGTGATGCTCTTCCCACTTCCCACTTCCCATATAATTATCATTTCAAGTTTATGAGTCATGAGTCATTGGAATGTTCTCTATCATTGCTTATTATTTGTCTGCTTGTTCTTGCAGGTGGTTGCAAAAGTTTCTAATTAAAAATTTTATGTGTTTCTCCCTGTAGTCATGCTGTTGCATTTTATGTGTTTCTCCCTGTAGTCATGCTGTTGCATTTTATGTGTTTCTCCCTGTAACTATGCTGTTGCATTTTATATCTGAAGCCATGTTTTAAGGATATGTATGATCATAATTGTTTTATCTTTCTGACTTTGTTTTCTTTTTAGAAACATCCCTCTTCATGATTCTTTTTGCCTTGAATTCAATTTTGTTTGATACTAAATTTTCTCCCTAGTTTTATTTGGTTCAAAATTGTCTCATACTTTTTCCATCCTTTCATTTTTTTTTAATTTTTTTTTTACTTTTTGGTCACATTTTGTTTTAAGAATATTCTTTTTACAAAACATATTGCTGAATATTGCATCTTTTAAAAAACAATCTGTGAGTCCTTATCTTTTGATGGAACTTTAATCCACAATAAGCTGTACTCATTACCTAGAACTGCTGTAACAAAATACCACAAATTGGGTGGCTGAATACAGTAGAAATGTATTGTCTCACAGTTCTGGAGGCCAGAGAGGCCTGAACTGAGGTATTTGTAGGGACATGTTTCCTTTGAATTCTGTGGGAGAATTCTTCCTCGCCTCATCTTAGCATCTGGTAGTTTGCTGGCAACCTTTGGCATTTCTTGGCTTGCAGCTGAATACAGTGGGGCCTTGACTTATGAGTGTCCCGACTCACGAGTTTTTCCAGATACGAGCTGTCTCTCGGCCGATTTTTTGCTTTGAGTTGCGAGCTAAAATTCGGGTTATGAGCCAGCTTCAGATACCCCACCGCTAGTTGGCGCAGTGAACGTCACAGTGAACGCCACATCATCAGCCCAGCATCACGTGTCTCACTCGTTCACTTTAAGATTTGACATACGAGTAATTTGAGTTATGAGCTCCGTCACAGAACGAATTAAACTCCTAAGTCAAGGCCCTACTGTAGTTCTCTCCCTTTGCTGTCATATGGCCTTGTCCATGTGTCTCTGTTTTCTTATAAGGACGTTCATTATATTGGATTCGGGTCCCCCCTACTCCAGTATGACCTTATCTTAATTTAACTAATTACATCTGCAATAAACTTACTTTTAAATAAGGTTACATTCTGAGGTGTGGAAATTTAAAACTTCAGTATATTTCTTTTTGGAGGGCACAATCCAATCCATAACACAAATTATGTAATTAATTTTATTTTTAGTCATCTTATTTATAATTTATATCACTGTATTTTACTTTTCTCTCTTTTCTTTATTCCACTCTTCTCTCATTAAATAAACTTTTCTTTTGCTGGTTTGAAAATCCTGAATTCTATTTTATGCTCCTAGTTGTTATTATTTAACATATTAAAATCATAGTCATGTTTATGTGTTCTCATCAATTCTCCATCACTTTTTATTCTCTAGAACAAAATAATTAACTTTCACTTTCCACTGGTCTCACTTTGAAACAATTGTTTTGTTTTTAATATATTTTTATTGATTTCAGAGAGGAAGGGAGAGGGAGAAAGAGATAGAAACATCAATGATGAGAATCACTGATTGGCTGCCTCCTATTGGGGATCAAGCCTGCAACCTGGCAGGTGGCCTGATCGGGAGTCGAACTGGTGACCTCCTGGTTCATAGGTTGGCATTCAACCACTGAGCAACACTGGCTGGGAAGAATATAAATTCTTGGCTTGAAGTTCACTTATCTGTGTTCCAATGGAATCCATTTTTATTATATATATCATTTGTTGATTTCTGTATTTCAATGATTAAAATTTTTGTATCCAATGTTTCTATTTGATTTTTGTTTATAACTGCAATTTCTTAACATTATTCTTCCTTTTCTTTATTAATTATGCTTATTTTAAGTGATTGATGTTTTCATTTCATTAATTCTAATTTATGTTGTATCAATTGTACAGTTTGCTGTTTTTTTTGTTTTGTTTTGTTTTTTTACAGTGGTATTCCTTCTCGGATGCCTGGTAGTTTTTGCCTGTGAGTTTATTTTCCCCTGGGAGTACTAGCTTTCTTGACTTGAGTTGTTAACTGGGGAAGAGACCATGATCTGGGCCTCAGCATGAGCTGCTTCTGTTGAGTTAAGAAAGGAGGAGGCAAAGAGAGGCACACAGGTCCTGGGCTTGCCTTTCTCCTTTCTGACCTCTTGCCAGGGCCCTGCTTGCTGGGAGTCAGGCAGATTCCTGAGCTCTCCTGTTTTTGAGGACCGGGTTCCTGATTTGTAACTAGCAAGCACCAAGAATTCCGAGCATGTGGGGAGGAGAGAACTCTCCAAGCAGCTGCCATTTCCTGTTCTTCACCTCAGTCAGGTTCAGCTGCCTCCTGGGCATTTCTCCCACTCATGCCTGGTTTCCTGGCAGCTGCAGTTTTTCTGTCCTGTGGGGGCTGAGCGGGGCTACGATGCATCCTCACCATCTTTACTGTGCTTCTTCATATCAGTACTTTCCCACTGGCTGCTGAGGTATCTCCAGGGTTGGGGAATAGAGGAGGACACCCGCAGCCTGCTTGCAGCTCCACACCTCCACTCACTGTGCTCCCTGGTACTTCGGAGCATTCTGCCGACCCCACCCACCTGTAGGGAGGTGTTCCCATCTTACAGTTGCCCTTCAGGCAGCAAGGCTGTGTCACTGTGTCTCCCTTTGCTCTGCTAGCTAGTTAATGCTTCTTCATCTACTTTCCATTTCCAACAGTGTCCTCAATCTCCCAGTCTCCTATTGACTCCTCTCCAGTTCACATCACCCAGTGTGTTTATAGGATCTCCCTTCTGCTTTACCTTCATTTGTAGGATTTCAGGAAGTCATATTGAAACAGAAGTCCTCTAATAGAAAATATTTTGAGAACTAAACAAATGATTCTTTAAGTTTGCCTAGAAGAAAAAAATATGGAAGGATAGTCCAGAAAATTTTGAAGAGAAAGGACTCAATATATTATTGTAGAGCTATCCTATATAATAAAAGCCTAATATGCTAAGTGTCTGGTCGTCCAGTTGGCCAGTCAACCAATCAAAGCGTAATATCCTAATGATATGCTAAGGCCGCTCAACTGCTCACTATGACATGCGCTGACCACCAGGGAGCAGACGCTCCAACCAGTAGGTTAGCTTGCTGCTGGGGTCCGGCTGATTGGGACTGAGTGATATGGGCTGACACTCCCTGGAGCCCTCTGGTGGTCCCTCCCTGTCTGGCTAACCTCCTGCATCCCTCTCTGGCCCCGATCATGCAGGGGTGGGATACCTCGGCCTGGCCTGTGCCCTCTCACAATCTGGGACCCCTCAAGGGATGTCAGAGAGCTGTTTTCAGCCTTATCCTGCAGGCCAGGCTGAGGGACCCCACTGGTGCACGAATTCGTGCACCGGGCCTCTAGTAGGAGATAAAACACTATAGTATTAGCATAAGAATAGAAAAGAGCATATTATAGTAAGAATGCAGATCTGAGAAAGATATGTAATATGTATTTAGTTTATGAATAAGAAAATGCTTTTCTGATCAGTAGGGAAAGGATGAACTATCCAATATCTATTGCTGGTAAAACTAGCTGTCTGTTTAAAAATAAAATTAATGTGGACTCCTGTTACAGGTCTCCTTGTAAGATATATTGAAGACCTAATCCTTGGTATCTGAAAATGTGACTGTATGGTTATTTTATGTGTAAACTTGGCTAGGATATGCTGCCCAATTTGCTGGTCAAACACTATTCTAGATGTTGCTCTGAAAATATTTTATAGATGTGATTAACATTTACAATAAGTGAAGCAGATGTGAGTGGGTCTCATTCAATCAGTTGAAGGCCTAAGAAGCTAAAACAGGTTTTGTGCAGAAGAAGGAATTCTGCCTCAAGACTGTAACATAGAAATCCTAATAACCTGTAAACTTTCAAGTAATCCCTTGAACCAATTCCTTAAAATAAATCTCTTTCTCTATTATATAATATACTAGAGGCCTGTTGCATGAAGAGATTTGTGCACTGAACGAGGGGGTCCCTCAGCCCAGCCTGACCTCTGGCCAAGGCTTTAGGCTTGGGCAGGGGCCCCCTTGGCTCTGATCGCAGGCTCGGCCCTGCCCAGGAGCCCCCTGGCTCAGGCCCTTCCTAGGCTGCTCAGGGCCCACACAGGGCCTATCTTGGAGTGACCTGGGTGGCAGTGATGTTCCTGGGACCCAGGCCACTGGGTGCCTACATATGCAAATTAACTGCCATCTCTGTTGGGTTAATTTGCATACTCATTCGATTGGCTGGTGGGTGTAGTGGAGTGACACCAATTTGCATGTTTCTCTTTTATTAGTGTAGATCAGGGGTGGGCAAACTTTTTGACTCGAGGGCCACAATGGGTTCTTAAACTGGACCGGAGGGCCGGAACAAAAGCATGGATGGAGTGTTTGTGTGAACTAATATAAATTCAAAGTAAACATCATTACATAAAAAGGTACGGTCTTTTTTTTGAATAGTTTTATTCATTTCAAATGGGCCGGATCCGGCCCGCGGGCCGTAGTTTGCCCACGGCTGGTGTAGATACTAGAGGCCTGTTGCACGAAGAGATTCGTGCAATAGGCCTTCCCTTCTCCTGGCTGCGGGCACAGGTTTTTCTCTGGCACCCAGGACCCAGGCCTTTGCTCTGGCTGAAGCCGCCTTTCGTCTTCCATCTTCGCGGCCCCGGCCAGAGCCACCTTCCGTCCTCCGTCTTTGCGGCTCCGGCTCACCTTCAGTCTTCGCTCCGCTGCTTGGAGCCTATGTATGCAAATTAACCGCCATCATTGTTGGCGGTTAATCTGCATATCGTGCTGATTAGCCAATGGGAGGCATAGCGAAGTTACAGTCAATTACCCTGTTTGTCTATTATTAGATAGGATAACATAATATATTCTATATAATATATACTACATAATCTATATTATAAAAGGCCTGTGGCCCTAACGCTATAACGACCAAAGACTGGTGCAGGTGGGTGGGGTTGCGTGATTTTGCTCACTGGATTTCTAGTATGTAATATATAAATACAAACATATGTATAATATATGTGTGTGTGTGTGTGTGTGTGTGTGTGTACAAAACGGATTTTATAGGTATAAACAAGTTAAGATGAGATCATTAACATGGGCCTAATCCAATATATATGCCTGGTGTCCTTATTTTTATAAGGACAGGAAAACTGCCAAATGAAGACAGAGATGCACAGGGAGAATGCCAAGTGATGGCAGAGGCTGAGGCCAGAGTGATGCAGCTGCAAGCAAAGAATGTTGAGGACTGTGGCCACTAGAAGCTGGAAGAGGTGAGGAAGGATTCCACCCAGAGTCTCAGAGGGAGCATGGCCTACCAACACCTGGATTTCAGACTTGTATCTTTCAGAACTGTGGACAATGAATTATTATTTTTTTAATTTGAATTCTTTATTGTTTAAAGTATTACATATGTCTCCTTTTCCCCCCATTGACCTCTCCCCAGCCATTTCCACCTCCCAGCACATGTCCTCACTCCCCTACTGTCTGTGTCCATTGGTTATGCTTATGACAGATGGTCTTCTTGGGAACCCTGGTCCATATGCTAGCACCTTGAGTATAAAGTCCACAATAATAACACAAACTGTAGCAGGTTCTGATCAGTATTCCGGCCCTAATAGCAAAACTCGTGGGTTCTACCCCTTGGTGGAGCTCACATTTCTTGTCCCCACATGAGGTGATGGCCCACTGGCCACTATTGCTTGTGCCGTCGTGGCAACTGCATAGTTAAGCCTGTAAAGTCAGCCCCCCTGTCTGTTCTTATGGCCAAAGGGATGCTTTGCCCAGTATCTGAATCGAACTGTATAGTGTGTCAGTATCCAGACAGACAGTCACAGCTGTTCATGTAGCAGGGTTCCCCCTACTTGACCCGTCCATGTACCCACATGATCTCCGGGAGGGGTGGCGTACCCTCTCAGAACGGACTAGGGAGCTTTATCCCTTGTCAGGGTCTCATATGTCACAGGACCCAACAGGGTTTGCAACTCCTGTGTCAGAGGGTAAGCACCACTACCCTCTGTTCTAAATAGGCCCCCCCCACTTTGCTAAAGTTGTGATTTGTGCCACCCCTGCATGGGCGTGGTCACACAAGCCTGTAAAGGCAGCACACACGGCTGCCAACTGTCTCTCCACAAGAGAGTAGCTCCCAGTTTCTTTCCATAACTGGGACCAAAACCTGATGGGTACCCTTCTCTACCCCCTTGGGTGACTGCCCTCTTGGCAGTGAGGCACCCTATACTTCTTCTGGGGTTCAACCCCACCTTGCTCCCTTCTGGGACAACTGACACCCTGGCTGTAATAATGATGCCAAGTGGGGACTGGACGCTCACCAGTACTCCTAAAGACCAAACTAGGTCTGTAGACCAACATAGGTCTGCAACAACTACTGGCAGCCGTGTTCAAATTCTGCAAGAGAGTCAGAGGTTAATATGTCATTAACACAATGAAACTTCGGCACCGTGGCCATCCCAAGCAGCCAAACCCCGTGCAACCAAGCCATGACACGTGGTAGGGCTATACAAACATCCCTGAGGGAGGGCAACTAAAGTCCACTGTCAACTTTCCTGTGTAAAAGCAAATTGTCCTTGACTCTCTGGAGCTATGTCTATGGAGAAGAAGGCACTAGCCAAGTCTATCACGCAGTCCTCTGTAAGCCACAGTCAGTTGCCAGGTGCTGTTGGCCTCTTCACTGGTCACACCGGAGAACTGCAGGGGCTGTGTGTATGGGCCAAATGATCCTTATCTTCTCCAGTCAACATAGTCTGTCCAATCTCCCTTAGATGCACTCTGGCATGGGAGAGAGTGGCCTGCCTCACACATGGAAGCTCAACCCCCGTGAAACAGGGCCTACACATCTGTTCCCGTTACTGCAGAGCCAACTGCAGCTAGCGAGTTCAACATGTGGCCTCCGGGGCCCCCAAACCGAGTGTCTTGCCCGTCCCTTAGTCTCTAGATCAAACTCTTCTCCAGGAGAGTCTAAAGTCCTGGAGGCGCTGAGGCCCAGGGGGAGTGCCTTCCCTCCACACTCCATGTTAACCCCTGCTGCACTGGCAGCTGTCTCTGTAGGGCCAGTAGCAGTCACTGGACCACTGATTTATTGTCTCCCTTTTAACCCCTGCAGCCAGCGCTGCTGTGAGACTTCAGTCTTTTTATGTGCATTACTCACAGCATGGCAGCTCAGGGCATCAGCACCTCACCGTCCTCACTCCCAGTGAAAGTTCGACCACAGCAGCAGCAGCCTCACTGCTGCGCTTGCGCACCTGGAGCTGCTCCGAGCCCTCATCCAGCTCCCTCCCTATCTGTTTTCACTCCAGGAGAGGAGCCCCTGGAACTTGGGAAGCAGCAGCCTCACTGCTGCGCAGGTTTACCCAAGTGGCTGTGAGCTCAGCTCCACCTTTCCTCTGCCTGGTTCCAACAGTGGCTCAGTCTCTCTCAAGCCGGCTGCTCCTTGCTGCTCTTTGGGGATCCAGTCTGTCAAGGACTGCAGCATCTTTTCTGCTGCTACTGGCATTACCTTGACCTGCTTCCAGTCCTCTAGGGGTGGGGTATATGGAGCACTGATCCCCAAATCCTGTTGGTGAAGCCAAGTGTCAGCACTCACTCCTCCTTGAACCTGCACATACTTCTGAATCCTGCTCACCCTGCTCACAGCGCCAAGTGTTGGGAACACGGGTCCTCCTTTATCCTCTGTTCACTGTGCCATTGTTGGAGTACTTACTCCTCAAATCCTAGGTCCTTTATCCTGCCCACTACGTCAAGTGTTCGGTCTGATCCCCTCTGCCAGGGACTGGATCTTCTTGGACCCGGGTATTCGATGGAGAAGCCATGAGAAGCTGTGGGTATATGAGAGTCTTCATTATAGCCCAAGTAGTCATTGTTAACAAGGGGCCATTAGACAAAACAGTTCTTCAAAGCAAAGTTCCATACAGTAGCTGTACACTGGCTAGGTAATAAATCATCTTGCCTACAAAACAGCAGCAGCCTCCAACATAGGAGCTAGCCTGACCAAGCAGCTGTACCAGCCATCATCTGAGCCCCCTGCTAAGCAGCTGCACACCTGTACCCACATTAGCAGCCTGCTTGTCAGTAACATAGTTTAATACCAACTCAGACAAAAGAGGCTTTTTTCCAAATAGTAACCTCACTATTTGGGTTGCAGAAGGGCAGGCTTGTGCAGTATATACTGTGTCAGACTACTGTGTCTTTGGTTCTTGCACATGCATATAGCAAAGTTGCCTTGAACACCTTGATTAAGATTCCTGTGCTCAGAGTGACCTTGAACATCTGGCGTACTCTGAACAGGGCCTCCGCACTCCAATTGGCCTTGAGCATTCGGCGTACTCTGGCAGGGTTCCCACAGGTGCTAAGTGCTTTATTTGTCAGGTTTTATCATTGTCTCTGTTTTGAGGGCGAGGGAGGGAGAATGGAGCCAGTAAAAGGCAGAGTCAGATTTGAACCCACAAAATCTGAACCAGAATCTACGGGAGAAAAATAATGTTGGGAAGGGGAGGACTCTGCTATGAAAGACAGAAAATCAATGGCCAAAGGAAGAAATGTTAGCTTAAGTACATGAACATTCAGGAAGTGAGTGTGACAAAGGCACTGTGAACAAAATTAAGAGAAGAGACAGAGAAAGAATATTTCAATATATGTAACAGACAAATGAAACAGCTACTATAAATCAAAGAAGAAAAATAAAATAACCTAACAAACAATAACAAGGGACATAAAGTGGAAATAGAAGATAAAAAGAGTAAAAGTGGAAATAGACAATAAACACATAAAGAGATGTTTAATCTCACTAATGATCAGGGAAATACATATTAAAATGACACGTTACTTTTGCTTTTTAATTTGGCAAAGAGTAACATGATTGAGAATGCTCAATTTTACTGATGGGCTACTCTCCACACTATCGGTAGGTGCTAACTTGGCAAAGGCTTTAGGTATTTAATTCTACAGTGAGCATAATAATAAGAAATGCACATTCCTTCAGTCCCTCTATTGTCATCCCCCTCCCTATTGTGCACACTCTACATTTCTATATCATCAGGGCTTATGATTGCAAAAATTAGAAATGGACTTGGGTAATTTAAGCAGAAAATTGGTTTAATGGGGAAATATCTGGCAGTTGGTAAGTTGGTAGACAAGCTTGGTACCCAAGTTCAGCAGTCTGGCAGGAGCCAGTGAAGGCTGGCGCTGAAGCCTCAGCAGTGCTCATGCCTCAGGAGAGTCTGTCTGCGTGCAGACACTGGCTCTGTCACCATGGGACTCGTGGCCATCACTCCTCCGCTGTCATCACTGCTGCTGCCACCAGCAATCTCTGACTGTCTTTGAGCCTTGGTATTACTCTCTGCTGATTCACAACTGAGGTTACATGTTCTCACCGTGGTACCAGGGGCAGAGCTAGGGCATGCGTGGCTTCTTTTAGCTTTTAAAGTAGAGTTGGGGGGCTGCCACCCATGTGGACTTATACTTTGAATGGTAACAGTATTTATATAAAGAGCAGCCCAAGTCAGCAAATGCCTATAAATGGATCTACCTGTATCAGTGAGGGTTCTCCAGAGAAACAGAATATATACTGAGCCCTGAACACAGAGGTTAGGGGCACTGACCACCCAATGCAGTAAAAAAATCTGTGTATAAACTTTTGACTCCTCCAAAACTTAACTACTAATTGCCTACTGTTGACCAGAGCCTTACAAATAACATAAACAGTTGATTAACACATATTTTGTATATGCATTATATAATATATTCTTACAATAAACATAGAGAAAAGAAAGTGTTATTAAGAAACTTATAAGAAAGAAAAAATCCATTTACAGTAGTTATTGAAAAAAATCTGTGTATAAAATTTTCAACTCTGTTCAACCTGTGTTGTTCAAGGTTCAACACCTCCCACTCCCCACCCCACCCCCATACACACACACACACACACACACACACACACACAGAAACAGACAAAGAGGGGGGAATTTATTATAAGGAATTGGTTCAAGAGCCTGTGGAGGCTAAGAAGACCTAAGATCCACAGCTGGAAAGCTGGAGACCCAGGTGACCCAGTGGTGTAAGTTCCGGTTGGAGTTCAAAGGCCTGAGAGCCCGGCGATCTGATGGTGTAGGTCCCAGTCTGAAAGCTGGCAGGCTGGAGACCCATGACGGGCCAAAGTTTCAGTGTGAGTCTGAAAAGATCCATGTCCCAGTTCCAAGAGTCAGGCAGGAGGAGTGTGCTCTTATTCAGCCTTCTGTTCTATTCAGGCCTTAAACTGATTGCACGAGGCCCACCCACACTGGGAGGGCAATCTGCTTTACTCAGTCTACTGAGGCAAGTGTTAATCTCATGCAGAAACAGCCTCACTGACACACCAGAATGTCTGTGCACTCATAACCTATTGTTGACCCATTAAATGAATCAGCACACCAACATTGTGGCCACACAAGATTTTTTTTAAAAAAAAATATATTTTATTGATTTTTTACAGAGAGGAAGGGCGAGAGATAGAGAGTTAGAAACATCGATGAGAGAGAAACATCAATCAGCTGCCTCCTGCACACCTCCTACTGGGGATGTGCCCGCAACCCAGGTATATGCCCTTGACCGGAATCGAACCTGGGACCTTTCAGTCCACAGACCGACGCTCTATCCACTGAGCCAAACCGGTTTCGGCACCACACAAGATTTATATACTCTCTTTTTATATTTCCATTAAACTGCTCCCTGCCAAAAAATATTTGGCTACCATCATGTAACTATCCCATGCATAAATCAAAAGCACTAGATTTCTCCCTTAAAGGGAAATAGCCCGGGGTCTTATCAGTTACCACACCAGATCTTGGTCCAGGATCTCTGGGTCATGTGCATTCCATCTCTCATTTTCACTATCCCATGTCTATAGTCTATAAGCTGGCATACTGGAGGCAGCTTGTACTAAGATTTTTTTGGAAGCTCGTTATTAAATACAGCCACTATTCGAAATTAAATTACATACACATACAGCAAAATTAATTATATTAAAAACAAAGGTTGTACATACTCAAAACTCACCATTTTGTAATTATTATACTCTTACCTATGCTCTTGAGGTAATTGACATCTGTATTGTATCTGTGAGGTGGAAATACTGTAACATGATGTTCTACTGAGCACCTCTTCTCAATTCTGTTCAATAATATCACGCTAGTAGGATGAAATCAGCCACAGTGCAAGTATTTATACAACAAAAATGGGCAAATACGATAAACCAAGGCTTTTCTTTGGGGTGGGGAGTGGATTTAATAAAAAGTGATAGAAAAACGTCAATAATGATGATTAAACTTAATTATGCATCACATTTACTAGACTGTTCACTGTGAGTAGTACAAAAATTGAGAAAATAGTCTTCCAGTACTTGAAAACTGTTAATCTGATTCAGTGGTGGAGTTTTCATGCTGTTAAACAATGAGTAGAATCTGACACAGATTTCCATTGCTTTACTTCTACCTTATTTGTTAACATAAATGAAAATATCAACCAACACTTATGTCAGAATTACTTCAACTTCATCATCTTCAATCAGAGATTGGCAACAGATACAAGAAACTGGCAAAAATCAATAAAAGCATTCTCTGGTGAAGCAATGGCTATACTAAATTTGCATCTAATATATTGCATATTTATTACTTTTTGCATATTTATTATTTGCAAATTGTGTGCAATATTTTTTTACTCAGTAAAATTAATAATAAACTTATGTACGCTGTGATATTGTGATTTATAATCACAAAATATAGTATTTGTCTTAGTCCTATTTTGGGCACAGAACTCCTAAGACCTTTAGATTTTCCTATATGATGAGAGCAACAAAGATGTCATTTGTTGTTAATGAGACGAGTTTTCGACCCAGCTAAGGTTGGGGGCTAGTTTCCAGGCGAACCAACCTGTGATTTTAAAGGGTTGGAATTTTCAGTTCCATTATCCACCCACCTGACCTCAGGAAAGAAGAAAGAGCCTGGAGGTTGAATCGATCACCAGTGACTGATGATTTAATCAATTGTGCCTGTGTAATGAAACCTCCATAAAACCTCAAAAGGACAGGGTCCAGAGAGCTTCTAGAGTGGTGAACACCTGGAGATTTAGGAAGAGTAGCACACTCCAAGAGAGCATGGACGCTGCAGCCCTCCCCACATACCTTGCCCTATGGACTCTCCCATCTGGCTGTTCCTGAGTAATATTCTTTTATAATAAACAGTAATCTGGTAAGAAAAGTATTTCTCTGAATTCTAGGAACTTCTCTAGCTAATTAATTGAACTCAAGAAGGGGGCCATGAGAGCCTCTGATTTATAGCCATTTGGTCAGAAACTCCAGTGACAACCTAGATTTGCAATTGGCATCTGAAGTGGAAGGGGGCAGTCTTGCAGGAGTGAGCCCTGAATCTGTAACCCAAGAGGGGGGTCGTTGGACCCTCCAGTCTATACCTGGTTGGTTAGAACAGTGGTTGGCAAACTGCGGCTTGTGAGCCACATGCGGCTCTTTGGCCCCTTGAGTGTGACTCTTCCACAAAATACCACGTGCGGGCGCGCACATACAGTGCGATTGAAACTTCGTGGCCCATGCGCAGAAGTCGGTATTTTGTGGAAGAGCCACATTCAAGGGGCCGAAGAGCTGCATGTGGCTCGTGAGCCGCAGTTTGCCGACCACTGGGTTAAAAGATAGGTGAGAACCTGGAATTTTAATTAGTATGGGAAGCAGAGGGCAGTCCTGTGGGACAGACCTTTAACTCATGGAATCTGACACTAACTCTGGGTCAATAGCATCAGAATTGAGTTGAATGGTAGGGAGAATTGCTTGGTAAAGGGGGACCCCCCCACATCTGAATTGGTGACCAGAACCTATTTAATGCACATATTTTGTTTTCTGGAGAGCTAGTTGTTAAAAATTTGCCAGGACCACCAATGTCGGTGGATTAAATTATGTTAACTATCAACAACACATCAATATGAATGAATCTTTCTCAATATAAGTGAAAAACTTAAATCCCAAAAGATTAAATACAAGATGACAGTCTTTTTATAAAGTTAAAAGTAATTTAAATCACTTTTGAAAGAAAATATATACTAACAAATACTAATGTCTATTTACATCCTCTTGTCCTTTTTAATACTTTTTATTGTTGGGTTGTAAGAGTTCTTTATATATTCAGGATACTAGATCTTTACCCGATTTGTAAATGTTTTCTTCCATCCTGGGCTGCCTTTTCATTTTCTTGTCTCCTTGACATTTGCTTCATCCTCTTTGAAACTTGAACTAGAAATCTCCCTGGAAGGAGACTTGTTCTTTAGTCCAAGTTTCAGGGCTCAGGGGAGCCAAGAGTCTCCGAAGGGAGGAAACAGTTAACCAGTTAATCTGAGGAAGCAGCAGCTTTCAGGTGGAGGATAATTAATTAAACAAAAGTTCTGAATTCAATCAAGGGCCAATTTTGGCATCTGCAGAGATTCAATTAGCTGTGATCACAGCCTCAGACTGGAAATGTGTTGCCTTGGGGCCCTTCTGCCCCCTGCACATTAGTGTCTGGAGTGCCTGGTGCGGGCAGGGCCTTGCAGACAGCTCAGACCAGGTGGCCTGCAGCAGGAGCCCAAGAGGCCCAAGTGCAGCCATGATGCTGCAGGCTGTGTTTGCAGCCTGGAAAGGGGCCCTTTGCCCTGCCTGAGCCTAGATAAGTCTCTGAAAGATCTGTGGCCAGGCCCTTTTAGTAATTTGAGTAAGGAGCTCTCCTGCTAAGTGGAATCCATCTACTTCCCTTTAGCAATTGTGTGTTTCAGCTCCCAAGTCCTCTCCTAGGCAGGCAGAACCTTCACCCAGGCCTTTTCCTAAGGGATGTCTTAAAAACACCCAGAAAGAGCTGCAAGGGGGATGGAAGTTTTTAGACAGCTCTGAATGGGGTGCGAGAAGGCCCTTTCTCTGGCAATGGTTCTGGTTTTTTAACCAGGCATTGAGTGCCGCGTGCCATGGCATCTCACAGAGTCGATAACACACTTACTGAACACATGAATGATCACTGTTGCAGTCTCCATTGTATGTATGAGGAACTGGGGCTCAGGGGGGTTAAAAATCACATGAATGCCAGGACTTCAGATCCTGTGTTTTTTTTTTTTTTCTATAAAATAAGCCTTATATTGGAATAAGGTTAAGAAATTTCGAGGCTCATGTAGGAATCATGAAGCACAAAACTGCTCACCAAAACTTAGTTCCCTTCCCTCTTCCTTGATTTCTCTGATAGTCCAATCCACACTCAAGCTTCTGTAGGGAAAGTCTGATTCTTCTCTGTTGGCTTGGAATACCTTCTCCCCATCTCTTACCTCCTATCCTTTAGCCCCTCTTCTCTCTGTATCAAAACAAGGCCTTTAAAAGCAGCTCAAAAGTTGCTCCTCCAGGTAATATTTGCAGATTGAGCCCACCAAACTCCCCTGTCCCCCAGCTGCCTGTCAGTCTTGCTATGCCTGTTGCAGGGCTGTAATATAGGCATTACGGTCTTTGTTATATGCATTCCTTCCCATTCACACCGAAACTTGAATGTTCACAGCAGCATTGTTCATAATAAGCAAAATGTAGAAACAACCCAAATATCCATCAGCTGGTAAACGGATAAACAAAATCAGCATATCTATACAATAGAATAGTATTTGGCCACAACAAGGAATGGAGTACTGATTCATGTGCGCGAGTCTTTTATTCTGTCCCTACTGTGGCTGCCCCAAGAGCAGGGCCTGAGACTTCTCCACCTATGTTTCCTTTGTTTCCAGCCCTGCTGCCCATGGACTCTGGGAAACAAGAGCTAACCACCAGGGTGGTCTCTCTAGACTAGGCCACCTGCAAGGCCCACCACAGTACGGCAATACAGGAGGAAAGGGATTTCTCCTGAAACAGAACTCTGATCCTCAAAAGGTTTGGCAACCATGACCACAAAATGATACAGGAAGGGAGAGCCCTGGACCAGCTTGGGTAGGAAACCCTCCTCATCATTCCCTTCTCACAGATAACCAAGAGTCAAGGCAATTTCCACTTTTCAGTTATATCTTTGGGCAAGGACCTCTGGTTTTCTCATGTACAAAGGAGTAGAGTGTAAGATCCTTTAGGGCCTGTCTCATATATCTTCCGAACCCCGTAGAACTTAACACAGTGCCTGAACACTGCAGGTGATCAACATGTTCTCACTTGTTTGAATGGTGCCAAAAACCTACCTCATCCACCTTACAGGGTGTTTTGAATGTCTAATGAGGTGGTGCAAGTGAAAGACCTTAGAAGGCTTTGCAGTTGTCATGGATGGAGAGACCAGCCCTGTCCTGATCAAGCCCTGCCCTGATTAGTCAAAGACTGGCCTTTTGCATAGAAGCTTTAAATATCTTTTATATGTCAGTTTTGGTAGTTGCCAAAAATTAGAAGCAACCCAATGGCCGTGATAGGTGAATGGATAAATAAGTTGTGGCGTATCCATATAATGGAATGCCACACAGTAAAATCCAGTACCGACTACTGATACAATTTGATACGAGTGTGCAATTTCACTCGTATGAAATTCTAGAAAAAGCAAACCAATCTATAGTGACAGGAAGCACATCAGTGGTTGCCTGAAGATGGGGGAAGAGGGAAGGTGGATTACAAAAGGGCACAAGGAAACTTTTGGGTATGATGGAAATGTTTGCTGTCTTGATTATGGTGATGGTTTCACTGGTACATGCATATGTCAAAATTCATCAAGTTGTGCACTTTAATTTTGTGCAGTATCTTATACTTTAATTAGACCTCAATAAAGCTGTTGAAAAGAAAGATTAGTCTGGGATGATTTTCCTCTTGATGCTGTCTTTCCCCTCCTTTTTCCCTTCAAGAGAAAAGGTTCTGAGAGGCAGGCGTGTGTTATCCTTCTTTTTGGTGAAGAGGGTGGGGACAACTTCCTTGTAGAGTTTCCTCTGTTTCTTCCTGAAGTATTATACCTAGCTGGACTGCAAGGAAACAAGCTTTTTCTAATTTACTCTTCTCTCTGTGCCTTCTACCTTCTGAAGGTTTTGGTTGATGGCTTTGATAGATTTTTGGATGGAGGACAGGATTGTATAGTGGCTCATCCCAAGCTAGTCTTGGATCCAACCTTTAGGACCATAAATCGTCCATCACCCTGTCCTCCAATTCTCCATCCGCTGGCCTGACTCCATCACCTGCATCTCATCTAAGGTCACCATCACTGAGAATATGACATCTTAATGATAATTTTCCCTGAAACATGGCACTGTAATTTTAATCAGAGACTACTCCACATAAAACCTCTAGCTTCTCCAAAAACTTAGGGCTCTTTGGGAATGGGAGCTGGAGAGGAGTAGATGGTTATAAAATCTCTTGACTTTAGCCGAAACCGGTTGGCTCAGTGGATAGAGCGTCGGCCTGCAGACTGAAGGGTCCCGGGTTCCATTCCGGTCAAGGGCATGTACCTTGGTTGCGGGCACGTCCCCAGTGGGAGATGTGCAGGAGGCGGCTGATCGATGTTTCTCTCTCATCGATGTTTCTGACTCTCTATCTCTCTCCCTTTCTCTCTGTAAAAAATCAATAAAATATATTTTAAAAATTAAAAATTAAAAAAAAATAAAATCTCTTGACTTTAGAGATCACTCTGTTCACCTAGAGCCAGTCCCTGGGCCCACACAACCAATTTCAATTTCATTTAATGCCTGCCACATTCTCTAGCCCACAAATCCCTCAATCCTTTCTTAGACGGCTGCTTGGTTTTGCTAGTGTTCTTCTGGTTTACCAACCACACATTCCTGCAGAGAATAATAACACAACAGTTTCGACAATCTTCAACAATGCAGAGACCTTGGGAGCTCTCTGAATATACTTGCATAGCTAACATCATGCTTACCTTCACACCAAACTGGGAAGGCGGGGATGGGTACCTCATTAAGTAGATGTGGATAGAGGGTCAAGGGACTCAGCCCATACATCATGAAGAAAGACCAGATGAGCGTTTCTATCATTTATCTCCCAGGGGGGGCTTTCTCCTCTAGTCTAGCCCCTTTTGCTGCGCATGGGAGAGGGCAGGGAGCTAGTAGTAATGAGGCCTCTGCTCAGTAGCCTGAGCACCACAAAATAGGCTGGAGGCCATGCTTCCTTACTCAGCCTAGTGCCCTAGTTCATCTGATGCCTCAGGATGGACACCCTCGCTGCCACAAATACCACTTCAGCTTCCAGGAGCTGACCTGTACTTCCCTTAAACAGGAATGCTGATCTTCTGCATTCTTTTTTTTTTTTTTTCATTAGAACCCCCTAACTGCCATACAGATCCCTCAAGGGCCTGTCAGAGAGGATCTGGCCCATCTTGGCAAAAGGAATCCTAGATAATGACAGAAGAACTCTAGAAGAGAGTGTGCTTAAAGAGTCTTAACTATCCCATAGAAAGGGCCTCTGCAGATCCCAGTGTGCTGAGTGAGCTGAAGCAAGGCATGACTAATTCTAGGGTTCAGGATTTGGAGGGCAGAGAGAATGAGTGAGATTAATGGCTAGCTCTCTTCCAAACAGGAACACTAATTGGAATTCAGGGCACCACACCATAAAACGACATCCCAAAGATAGGAAAGAGGTAGAGAAGGCCTCTGAGATGATTCAGAGATGAGGAGGATCTGTGTCAGAACAGAACCTGAGATGGTGGAGATTGGACATGGGCCTGGAGGGTGCCCTTTGAAGTTCAGCAGAGGGAGGCAGAAGAAATGCTATTTTATACAGTGGCTCAAAGCAAGTGGAACTTCCTTTGTCACTGACTTTGTGCAATCTGAAAATATAGTAAAAGTCCAGAATTTTAGGCTTAGAATGGCCTTCTGGACTTAAGAGGACAGATGAACTATTCATGGGAAAGCGTTTGGAGGGATAATGTCTGAATGGGGTAGCAGGAGAAGGACCCCACTTATTCAACAAAAATGACTAGATCTAGGTTCTAGAACCTGCTCTAACCTTCACTAGTTGCGTGTTCTCTGTCAAGTAGCCTAAACCTCTCTAGGCCTCAGTTTCCTTTTGTGAAACCTGAGGATGTTAACTGCATCATGCGTAAGGGCTCTCCCAACTCCAATAGTCTAGGACAGTGGTTCTCAACCTTCCTAATGCAGCGACCCTTTAATACAGTTCCTCATATTGTGGTGACCCCCAATTTCATTGTTACAAATTGAATATAATTAAAACATAGTCATTAATCACAAAATCAATATGTAATTATATATGTGTTTTCCAATGGTCTTAGGTGACCCCTGTGAAAGGGTCGTTCGACCCCCAAAGGGGTCTCGACCTACAGGTTGAGAACCGCTGGTCTAGGAGAATGTGGTCCATGGGCAGGGAGAGATGGCCGGAGTGGCCAGGGTGGCTGATGAAGGAGGTGAGTGGTATCAGAAGTAGCCTCCATGTGTTTTGCTTAGAGAATACCTCCCACATGAGCACCTTCTCCAAAGAATAACCACTGGGTGATGGTCAGAGACCTGAAAGCGTTTGGGAAGGACTACGCTCTGACACAGTATGTCATCCTTTATAGACTTACTCAGTGGTATAAATTAGAAGGCAAAACGGGAGGCACTGGTGGAATAAACAAACATTAGAACATGACAAACCTGGGCTTGAGTCCAAGCTTTGCCTTTTACTCATGATGAGCAAATTACATAACTTTTCTGTGCTCAGATTTATCACCAATAAAATTAGGATAATAATACATTTCTCCTAGCGTTATGGGAGACATAAATTAGATGATGTATATAAAGCAGTCAGCACAATTCCAGGTAAATTGTAAATCCTCATTACATGTTATTTCATATTATTCTGATTAGTTCACAGCAGCTGCAGTGGGAAGGGAGACAGCTCCGTTCAGCCTGGATGGGCTGTGTGACGCTCCCTCTCCATGCTGGGCCTGTCTCTCTGAACGATGTTGCAGGTTCCCATGAAACTTTAGAATCTGAAGCCTGTCAAGTAGCAAGATGGTTATTTAGTTAATTAAAGGTCTAAGAAAGAGCTGAGAAGCTGAGACAGGCATTGCAGAAAAAGAGAACTTCTTGACTAATGCAAATCAATCCACGGGGCAATTGAAGTGTAATTACATTTTTGCTGCAATATTTATGGAGATCATTTATACTTCAGTAGACTTACATTTAAATTCACATGCCTTTAAAGAAAGAGTTGGGAGAATATTAAATGTTCTAACTAATTAAATAATGCAACTAATTCTAAATATGCCAGTGGTATCCACTGAGCTACAGAAGAGAAATGGCCAACAATTAATGTGGTAAATGCTGATTTCCTTAATAGAGTTGGACTATTTGTAAAAAGGAAGTGAATATCAATAGTAATAAATGACCTTCTTGTCTGAATGAAAATTAGCTCTGAAAAATGTTGCCATTGTATATCCTGGAGGTTTTATTTGTGTCTCTGGAAAGAGGAGTTTCTTTGCTAAAACACTACATAAAGAATTTAACAATCATTGAATAGCTTAGTATTCCCTCATATGTCTCTGACACTGGTTTGGAAGGTGATGTTGCTCTGTTGCTAGAGACCAGGCCCACTGGCCTGGAGTTCACAGCGGACTTGAATGGAGCAAACAAGACACTGGTGACAGCAGAGCCAGGCTGGGGTTCCTGATGCCAGCATAGAATTTGGTAATGGATTAAAAGGTTTGGGGAGGGGGGAGGAAAGGACATATCAGCTGCATGCTACTGCCTAAAGCAGGGGTCCTCAAACTAAGGCCCGCAGGCCACATGCAAATACAAATATTGTATTTGTTCCCGTTTTGTTTTTTTACTTCAAAATAAGATATGTGCAGTGTGCATAGGAATTTGTTCATAGTTTTTTTTTTAAAAACTATAGTCCGGCCCTCCAAAGGTCTGAGAAACTGAGCTGGCCCCCTGTTTAAAAAGTTTGAGGACCCCTGCCTAAAGCAAGGGTGGGGAACCTTTCTTGTGCCAAGGGCCATGTGGATATTTATAACATCATTCTTGGGCCATACAAAACTATCAACTTAAAAATTAGCCTGCTATATTAATTGGTCAAACATTTAATTAGCTCACCCCTAATGCCTTGGCAGGGCCAGACCAAATGATTTCCAGGGCCTTATATGGCCTGCAGGCCGGATGTTCCCCACCCCTAGCCAAAAGGGTAAAAAATAGGTTGCTAAAAGGCAAACACCAAGCCCCAGGACAACCCTGCACCAAGACTGGAATAATAAAAGGGGAGGGGGGAGTGTGATAACCTGGGACCTCTACAGGCCTGGGGCTCATCTGTCCTATAAGCCTATAACCCCTTCCAGTTTTCCTGGTTGCTGGTGGTGTCACGGCCTCCAGTGCCCTTTCCTTAGCTTTTAAACTGTTTGAGTTGACCTTGCAAAATGTTTAGCCTTGATCAGGAAATGACAAGAGATCTGGTCCTCCCTATCTTCCCACAGACATTCCTTCTTACACAAAGGATGCACCTTTGTGAGCCTGAGTGTCCCTGGGCTCTAGGAGCCAGATACGCAGGGAGTCCCTTACTCCCAGGAAGCCACTGTCAGGAGTTGACCACCACTAGAGAGCGGGTGGAGAAAGCCTGAGGGAGGCTGCAGTCACTGGCGGCCTGCCAATCAGATTTTTGAAGGCCAGGACCTGCAATTTATATACTGGGAGGTGATATATCTTATGGATAAGAGCACAGGTTTTTGTTTGTTTGTTTTCTTGTGCCGAGCCAGCTCAGCCAAGGGTTCGAAAGCCTGCGTGAGGGCTGCGAACGTATGAAGAAATGACAGACAAAGAGAATAAGCTGGGTCTCGGTCAGGGGTGGGCAAACTTTTTGACTCGAGGGCCACAATGGGTTCTTAAACTGGACCGGAGGGCCGGAACAAAAGCATGGATGGAGTGTTTGTGTGAACTAATATAAATTCAAAGTAAACATCATTACATAAAAGGGTACGGTCTTTTTTTTTTTTTTTTAGTTTTATTCATTTCAAACGGGCCGGATCCAGCCCGCGGGCCATAGTTTGCCCACGGCTGGTCTAGGTGGATCTTCCTGTGCCTGGCTGAGGCCACAGAGAGAGATCCAGAGGCAAGCTGAGCCTTTATTTTATAGCCAGAGGTAAACAAGGTAGTGGTCACTATTGTTACAATGTTCTTGTGAGTTTTACTTGTTTTGGCAGCATTTGCTGCACCTCCCACAGCCCATTGGCTACCTAGGAAGGATCTAGGGAGCATCATAAGGTCAAGCCTAATTATGCTAAGAGGACTGTGCCCTCTAAGCTGGGACTTGTTTATGGCTTTTCCAACAGGTCAGTCCGAGGCTTAACCTTATAGCCGCGCCCTACATTTTTAAAAAATATATCTTTATTGATTTCAGAGAGGAAGGGAGAGAGAGATAGAAACATCAATGTTGAGAATCATTGATCAGCTGCTTCTTGCACACCCCCTACTGGAGATCAAGCCCATAACCTGGGCATGTGCCCTTGACCAGAATTGAACCTGGGTTCCTTCAGTCCGCAGGCCAACGCTCTATCCACTGAGCCGAACTAGGTAGGGCAAGAGCACAGGTTTTAATTCAAATTCTACCTGAGTTTGAATCCTGCTGGTCAGATTACTAAAACTCTCTGAGGCTCAGTTTCTTCATTTGTAACCTGAAGCTAACAATACCTTGTTCCATGATTGTGGGAGGAGATTATGGGATAATCTACGTATATACAGTACTGGCTCATACTAAGTGCTCCTCAAAGGGTGCCAATGGCTACAACTATTCATCTAATCTACCTGGAATTTTGCATAGTACCTGTCACACAGTATTTGTCAAATATATTTATTTGATTGTCCCTGGGGTCCAGTTGGATCATGGAGAGGATGGTGGGACATGGGGCATCAAGATGAGGGGGAAGCAGCAGGCTCCTTGCACAGCTGGGGGTCTGTCGGAGGCTGCTGGCTAGATGGAGCTGGAAGTTCTAATGGATTTAGATGTAACTGAGAAGGCTAAAGGGCTAATTCCAACGTAACCCTGATATTTGGGGGGGCTAGCAATCCGAACCTAAGCCAGCAAGCCCAGTGTACATTCTTGATAACCTATAATTAAGTCATTGCCCCATTCTCCACAAACTGGTCTTGTAAGACATGTTACCTAAATGCTCACATCTTACAGAGGCCATAAGCTATGACACAGCCCTCGGAGGGGGGTTATCAGTGCTGGTGCCAGGCCAGGCCCTTAGGTATGGTCTCAAGACCCCAACACCTGGGCCTTTTTGCAAAGCCTGCAAAAGGTCCAGAAGTATAATCCATATTTGGGGGACAAAGGCATCAAAAGGGGATAAAAGAGGGGCTTCCACCATATTGGTTTGCTCAGAATTTGAGAGGCAACATCCTCTGAGTCTGCCGGTGTAATAAAGCTGTGTAACTCTATTTCTCTAAGCAGTGCTTGGTTTTTCTCCAGTCTTCTATAATATAACCATCACTGGTAAAAGAGAACATTATAGCTGGAAGGGAGTTTATCAGCATCCTCCTTAGTTTACAACGGAGAAAATGAAGGCTCTGAGAGGGCCCTTAGCAGTTCCGTGTCACATATCAAGGAAATGGTGATTCCTGATCCCAGTTCCTGCTCAGCCCATTGCCCAAGTGGGCATGGCTCCTTAAGGAGTGTGGCAGGTCTCAACTGAGACTGAGGTCTGACATCTCCAATTGTTCATCATCCAACCTGCCTGTGAGATGGACTGCTTCAGTCCCAAAGAGCCCAGCAACTGTTCCCAGCACTTTCCAGAACCTCTGAGGTTGCAGGTGTTTTGTTGTTGTTGTTGTTTTAAGCTCTGCTGGAGCCTTCCATGCTGTGATCCTGGAGAAGAGGGAGGCCCTGGGTGCAGCCTTCTGGGATGAACTCCCTGCCCTTCCTCAGTCTCCCCATTTGGGCTGCCCCCACATGTCTCACTGAAGGAGTGAGGTGCTGCTGAGGCTGTGATGTGAGTTCTTTCAAGTTCACCTTTGAAACAAGGACAAGAAGTTAGGCTCCAGCTGGCTGAGCTCTGCAGCTCTCTGAGACTGGCTGCTGCCATCAAAAGAATAGAGCCGTCATTCTGCAGGAGGGCTTGCATGATAATTGGGTTTTTGCCTCTCAGGAATTGGAAAGGTGCTAATCTAGTGACTCATGAGCTACAGATATCTCCCCCCCACCCCAAATGAAGCTGCATGTTTTCTGAGTGCCTCATCTTATTTCACTGGAGAGGGCAGGCTGGGGCTTAGCTGTAGAGGCAAAGCCCCGGTTGTCCTGGCAACCCTGCTGTAGTGACCATATACCCCTGCCTCCCCTCTAAACAGCCCATTGCAAACCCAGCCCCTGCCCAGGCTCCTGGGAAGGGGAGCTGGCATGTGAATGAGTTTGCAAAGGAGACAGTCATTTCTAAATTAGTGTTAGAACTTCCTAAGGTTGGGTGAGTGTGCAGATGTGAGTGCACACATGTGTATGTGCATTCGAGTTTAGGTGTGAGGGCTCATGTGGGTTGGCTGACAAGGTGGGCTGCAGCAGCATGTAAGCAGCGTGCATTTGCACTTGCATGCACCCGGATGAGCCCTGCCTGGATGCTGCAATTATTCTTCTGGCTTGGGTTCTGATTACTTTTGCTTTCTCCATCCAAGGCGTATCTTTTCAACCTTTAGGGACCAGAGCTGAATCTTGAGACCTAGCCTTTGTGTCCGGGTACCTGGGGCAGAGGGCTGAGCTGGGTCTTGCTAATGAAGAGGAGGTGGTTTCAGTTGGGGCCCCTTCGGATACAACCCCTTTACCAACCCCTGAAGAGGCAGAAAGCTGGACTCTGACCCTGCTGGGAGGCCACCTGGGGCTGCTCAATACCTGGATGCCCTCCAAACCCACCCTTGCAGCCCCTCTGCCACCCTGCTACACTCCCTGTGCTTGGGTACATCCCTTCCTACTCCTGCCTCCTGTCCTCTTCTCATGGGATCCTGCCCCCTATGCAGCCCCCAAACTTGGTGTACCCCAGGACCTCTAGAGCCCAGAAAGGGAGAGGTTTCATTCAGCATAGATTCTCCCTATCTTCCTCCCCAGCTGCTCCCAGCCTGAGTCACAGTACCCCTGAGGCTCTCCTCTCCTCCCTCCCACTCCTTTCATTAACTTCACTGAAGCTAATAATCCTGCTGGCAATTCCATTGTCTCCTCTTAATTCCAATTTCCTTTTGTCTCAAGAGGCAAATCAGCAGAGTGAAACGGTGAAGAGGCAGGCACAGCCTCCCATGTATTAATTAGGGGAACATTAAGAGGTGATATAAACACACCTCCGGCATTGGGGTGCTGCTCCTGCCTCCCTCTCCCTTAACTTCTTCCCCTCCTTAGCTCCAGCCGGATCTGGAAGAATGTCCCAGGTTAGAACCTGCCCGTTGTCATGCCTGCACTCACTCCTTCACTCCCTCATCACATCGGTCACAGAGTCACAAAGACTTACCTCCTGAATGTGCCTCAAACAGAACTCCTCTCCCCACGGCCACTCTTCAGGCCACCGCCCGCTCATGCCTGATGGCGACGCCTCGAACTGGCCTCCCTGCCTCCAGCCTTGCCCTTGTCAAGTCCTTTTGTAACCAGACAACCAAGGGGTCCGGGCTGCCTGGCACTACTTGAGCCAATTAAGCAGTGACAGGGTTGAATCATATATGAGCGTTTATTCCAATCCTGCCGGCAGCAAGTCATCCACAAAAATCTGCTCTGCACCTCACCACAAACCAGATGCTTATATTGGGTAGGGGGACAAAGATTACATGGGGAAGTTGGCGAAAGGTAATGGGGGCTGGAGATTTGCAAAGGCCTGCAGTTATGCAAAGGCTGGGGTCTTCAAAGGGCCAGTGATATGCAAAAGGCTGGGTTCTTCAAAGAGCTAGTGATATGCAAAGAGCTGGGGATATTCAAAGGGCTAGTGATATTCAAAGAGCTGGGTGTCTTCAAAGGGCTGGCAGCTCTGGTTTCTGCAACCAGGTTGTTAATCTTTCCATGATAATAGGCAGCTCCCTGATGGGGAGGATGGGCTGCATTTCCTGGTGAGCTCCCAGGTCCCGATTAGAATGTGCCTTCTTTAATCAGAATAAAACAATCACAGCTAATAGAGCATGATTGATATTTCTTACAATTATAGCTGGTCCCCCATATTCTATTTCTGCCCCTATCCATTTTTATCATCTCATATGTATGAGATTAGTTTCAGGTGAAAAATCTCATCCTGCTGGCCTGTATTTTCTTCTGCCTTGAAAGCAGTTCCCAGGGATGGAATACAGCGAATGCAGGATCTAAAAAGAGGAAGACATTGAATACAGCAGCAAACAACCAGACTACAAAAATAAACAGGAGAAAAATTAAAAAGAACTTCCGCAACCCAGACAGGTTGGATAGCCAGGAAGTTAGGTTGGATAACAAACAAACAAACAAACAAACACGCAAAAAGTACACCTTCTCATTGTTAGTTGTTTTACCTTGGAGATGGCTTCCCTAATTTGCTGAACGTTGTTTTCTATCAACTGAGAATTTTCAGAAAGATTAAAACAGCACATTCCTTTAATAATAATCTATTGCTGCCCGATTCTCTAGAACTGCTTCCCTGACCTGGCTCAGCTCTTGATTTATCCCCCGGATAGCCCTGGAAGGGGCATTCAGGGCTTTTACCTGCTACAAGCCAGCTGGGTCACTTCTACATTAAGAGGGCCTACCACTGCTGGCATAACAAAAACGGTTGAAGCAATGCAGTCAGCAGGGCTCCACAGGCGGAGAGCATCGCTGCAGTCTGGTGCCATGGCCGTGAGAAGGTCTCTTTTGGTTTGAACCCTGTGATGTTTCTGGGCATAAATACTGTCAGTCGTCCTAAGGAACAAGGCCACCAGGTGCTGTTGGCAGGGATATACGGTTAAACAGTTATCCTACATATCAGAAGTCAACCAGCCAGCAGCTCAGTATGTCATTACCATTAG
Source organism: Myotis daubentonii (assembly GCF_963259705.1). Lineage (NCBI taxonomy): Eukaryota > Metazoa > Chordata > Mammalia > Chiroptera > Vespertilionidae > Myotis > Myotis daubentonii. The sequence goes on along the minus strand of NC_081848.1, from coordinate 9,812,619 downwards.
GGAGGGTGAAATTATCAGAACAATGCATATTGTAGTTATTAGATACTGAAAGACAATAACTAGAACACTCAGTGAAAGTCATTCGCCACAGGAAGCCACTGCAGCAACCTTTAGAGAAAACATCCCTGCATCCCTTTCCCAGACAGTGGATCCCAACGTATAAAGGTCCTCATCTGTGACTTTCTTCCCAAAATGAATAGATGAATTCTATATGTTAGCAATAGGTGTCCCAACTCCTCCGAGGCAAAGTGTCAAGGTCCGTCTGCACAGGTGCCTCCATTGCCAGCTTCAGAGCAGTTGGAGTGGTGCGATGCACATCTCAGGGTCCTGTCCATTTCTGCTTTGGTTGGTGCATGGTTCTTGCTCTGCTGATGTCTGCCTGACTGCCCACCGAATCTCTCTTCAAGGATCTTGGCTCTGAAATCTTTCGTGGGAAAGGGGCGTAGGGTCTTTTCTGAAGCTGCTTCATGCTGAGGGGGGACAGAAGTTTGCTTTCAGAGTCAAGAGATCCTTGCCCTCTGTCAGAGGGACAATGAGGCCTGGGCACAGAAGGAGTTGGCAATGGTGTCTAGAATAGGGCTTTTAACCTGGTGGAGACATTGTGTTATAACCTTTAGTATTATTGGGCAAAAGTTAGAATAGTAAGAATTATGACAAATAGTCTAGGTGGAAGGAAAAAAAAACATTTCTGTTCTAATAATTTCCCTATTAACCCCCCCCAACCCCCTCTGTAAAATCACCCTCATTTTTATTAAGGAGCCAAATTCAGGCCAATTTATTAACTGTGTTAAGTCTAGTTGTAATTTGGCCAGATTGTTTTCATGAACACAGTAAGAATAACAGTTGACATGAAGGAACCTCAAATGCAAATTACTAAGTGAAATAAACCAATGTGACAAGGCTACATATTGTATGATTTCAACTATATAACATCCTGGAAGGCAAGACTATAGAGACAGTAAGATTAGGAGTCAGGGATGGGGAGGGATGAAGAGGTGGATCACAGAGGATTTTTAGGACAGTGAAATACTCTGTATACTATAATGTTGGGTACATATCATTATATATTTGTCCAAACTCAGAAGGTGCAACATTCAGAGTGAACCCTAATGTGAACTGTGACTTCAGGTGATTATGATATATTGGTATTGGGTTATCAATGGTAGCTCATGGACCACTCTGGTGAAAGATGTTGATAAGGGGAGAGAGAAGCTATGCATGTGTAGGTCGGGGGCATATGGAAAATCTCTGTAAATGTCTCTGTTTTGTTGTGAACCTAAAACTGCTTTAAAAGGTAAAGTCTTTTAAAAAATATATATTTTTATTGATTTCAGAGAGTGCCGGAAGCCGTTCCATCCTTGCTGCTTGACACAGTTGCTGCAGGGAAGAAACATCTGCACAGCATATGTTCCAAGGGACCTGGTGTATATGGCATACTGTTCTTAATATGTTTGCTCCCCTTCTTAGCGCTATGTGTTCTAACCAGGGCCACCTCCCTGAGAAAGGTTGTTTCCCCAGGTGGGAATGTTTCCCTGGAGTTAGGGATTAACGGGACTAGGGAAGGGAATAAATCAGTAAAACCCCCTAGTGTTACAGAAATACTGTGTACTATTTATGAGGAACTTAGACTAAGACTGTTAGCAATAAATTTAGGAGTTGCTACGCCCATAACCCCCGGGGTGTAGCCACCAGAGAAAGTACCAAAGCCTATACCCCTAAAAACCCGCTGACACAGGGCAGTCCCAAGGAAGACCACCAGCAAGGCTAAAAGGACAAATATCAAACAGTTAAAGAAATACTGCTGCAAACAATGCGGGCAGGCTCCTTATCTAAAAATCTTATTCAAGTCATTCGAACAGAAAGACTTAAACCAAGTGCCAGGCAGATAGTTAATCACCATAACTACGAACAATCACGCTTAAGCTACATAACCTTTACTTGGGCCACAGAATAGGAAAATCTCCTTCAGTTATTTCCTTATAGCTTAACAGTAGAGCAGTAGAATAGTGACCTTGGAATAGAAATAACAAACTAGCCCTTATAATGAAACACAGAGACTAACCTTTAGAATAGAATGTAGAAACATAGACAATAGGCAAGATAAAAATCAACAGAGCTAGATAGAGATAAGATTTTTAGCAATGGTCAGATAAGAAAACAAGGAACTGTAAAAGGTCAAAGGAGGACCCCAAACATACCATGATGTCACTATAGAGGCATGCTTACAGAATCAAATAGTATAAATACAGCTGTAACAGGACAATAAAAAAAAAACAAAAAACCTGACTATGCTGATAACCTGAATGCTATCTCCGTGTCCTTCATTCTTCGCTAACACCGTCCACACCTTTGGGAACCCCTGGACCGCTGGCGCTGGACCCTGGCAAGAGAGGAAAGGAGAGGAAGAGAGAGATAGAAACATCAATGATGAGAGGGAATCATTGATTGGTTGCCTCTTGCAAGTTGGACTGAGCCCGCAACCCAGGCATGTGCCCTTGACTAGAATTGAACCTGGGACCCTTCAGTCCACAGGCTGACACTCTATCCACTGTGCCAAACCATCTAGGGCTAAAGTCTTTTTTTTTTTTTAAGTTTTAGCCACTCCTCCTATTGGGAGGAGCCTGCATCTCCTTCGCTGAACTTGAGTGTGATTGGGACTACTTTGGTCAGTAGAGTAACAGCGGTGGTGATGCTCTGAGGCTTCTGAGGCTGGCCATAAAAGAAAGGGCCGGCAGCTGCTTGGTTCTCCTGAACAGTCACCCCTGGATATTTCCTCTGAGGGTACTCCTCCTTGTAACCCAGCTAATAAATACACTGTAGGAAGCCCAAGCCAGACAGGGAAACCCCATGTAGACCTGGAAGTCCCAGCTGAGCCCAGCCTTGCAGTCATCACAGCCCAGCTACCAGACACAAGAGTGAAGCAGCCTCCAGGTGATTCAGTCCCTGCTGTTCATGTCAACCCCAGCTGTTTGAGTTTCTCAGATAAGGGCCCAGATATCACAGTTCAGACAGAATCCATCCCTGCTGTTCCCTCTCCGAATTCCTGGCCCACAGATTCTCTGAGCATAATAATATAACTTTTGTTTATGTCACTTAGTTTGGAGTGGTTTGTTACGCAGCAGCAAATAACTAGCGCATTACAACAGGTCAGAAGGTGTAGGAACTTGCTTTCTCTGAAACTAAAGTTTCCCTTCATTTGCAGGCAAGGTATGGGCTGCTGGGGAGTAGGCACGATTGGCCTATGGCAGTGGTCAACTGTGGCTCTTTGGCCCCTTGAGTGTGGTTCTTCCACAAAATACCATGTGCGGGCGCGCACATACAGTGTGATTGAAATTTCTTGGCCCATGCGCAGAAGTCGGTTTTTGGCCTGGGCGAGTCTATTTTGAAGAAGTGGCGTTAGAAGAAGTAGGGGATGCCAGTCGGTCGGGTGACGGGAGACGCAGCGCAGGAGGGCCGCGGGATATGCAGCACGGGGAGGTACATTGTTTTGAGGTACGTTCGCTGAGGTCGACCCCTCCCAACTCTCCCATCCACACTCGTCTATCTGAAACAAGTATACAAGATGAGTGTGGACGGGAGAGTTGGAAGGGGTCGACCTCAGCGAACGTACCTCAATCAGATGAGGATGTTTTTAGCAAAGGCCAGCTTAGGAGTACCCTAATTAAGTTAATAACAATGTACCTACCTATATAGTTTAAGTTTAAAAAATTTGGCTCTCAAAAGAAATTTCAATCGCTGTACTGTTGATATTTGGCTCTGTTGACTAATGAGTGTGCCGACCACTGGTCTATGGGAACAATCGCTAGGCCTGGTGGCCTGGCCAGTTTACCTTTCCTTCCTGCCAATCACTTGGCTAAAATGGGATATAAATGGTGCCACTCATCACCCTTCCTCCCTTTTCCCTCCCTCCTTCTTGCTGTCTGAAGAGGGCTGCTCACTGCATTCAGAGCTCAGCAATGTGCAGAGTGGGGAGGACCTGTCTCCCGCTCCCAGTCCAGGCCTTATCAGTATCTGCCTCTGAGCCAGCTCTTAGGGCAGTGATGGCGAACCTTTTGAGCTCAGCATGTCAGCATTTTGAAAAACCCTAACTTAACTCAGGTGCCGTGTCACATATAGAAATTTTTTGATATCTGCAACCATAGTAAAACAAAGACTTATATTTTTGATATTTATTTTATATATTTAAATGCCATTTAACAAAGAAAAATCAACCAAAAAAATGAGTTCGCGTGTCATAGGTTCGCCATCACTGTCTTAGGGGCTACTAGTGTGTCATTTACAAAATGACTGCATTGCTCACAGGAGAAGATAATTGCAAGTGACAAATGCCCATTCTGACAGGCAGATTTTTCTGGGGCAGGCAGGTCTGCTACTGTGCCTCCTGCATGGATGCAGATGTGGTGTGAATGAGTGGGGAGGGGTTGGGACACACAGTCTGGGACTGAGTGGGGAGGATGTCAAAAGGAGTGTCTGTGTGTGTGTGTGAGAGAGAGAGAGAGAGAGAGAGAGAGAGAGAGAGAGGAGAGTTTGGGAAGGGCTGTAATCTACTAGCTCATCCCATTTCCAAATCCTTCGTAGGCATCAGACACAGCTGTAAAATATGAACAGGATCAGGGTCAGGGGTGCTTTGGGATGTTGCTTCTTTCCATTTATTCTTTTCATGGGGCCTGGGGATCATGGAACTACTTCCTTTCTTTTTTTTTTTTTTTAAATATATTTTATTGATTTTTTATAGAGAGGAAGGGAGAGGGATAGAGAGTCAGAAACATTGATGAGAGAGAAACATCGATCAGCCGCCTCCTGCACATCCCCCACCAGGGAAGTGCCCGCAACCCAGGTACATGCCCTTGACCGGAATCGAACCTGGGACCTTTCAGTCCGCAGGCCGACGCTCTATCCACTGAGCCAAACCGGTTTTGGCTACTTCCTTTCTTTAACCACTTCCTCCAGGAGCTGAGTAAGAAGAAAATGAATGATCAGTGCTGACCTCGATCACCAGGGGATGAGAAAAGTGGGAAAATACTGACCTAACTGGGGCAAGAGGAGAATCTGGGTGACCAATCAGGTCACCAACTAGGTCACGGCTGCCTTACACATTTTCAAAGTAAGCTTTTCCCCATGCCAGGGGTAGCATATCGCAGTACTGCTCTGCTCCCTGGCTTCTTTGTTCACTTTACAGTGTATTTTGTAGACTGGTCTATATGAGCACATAGAGAGAGGTCCATTTTTTAATGAGAGTATATAAAATTTCATTTTATGGGTTTACTATCATTTATTTATTTATTCAGTCAGCTTCCTATATGTGGATATTTAGACACATGTTTCTGAAACTTTACAGTGCATACGAATCATCTGGTGATGTTGACATGCAGCTTCTGACTCAGGAGGTGCAGGGCGGGGCCTGAATTCTGCATTTTTTGACAAGCTCCTGGGCTTGCTTCAGGTCCATTGACCACCCTTTGAGTAGAGAGGATTCAGACTCTGCCATATTTTGCCCTTATAAACAATGCTGCGGTAAATATATTTGTAGGTGCCCTTTATAAAATGCATTTCTATCTGTGGGATAAATGTCTAGAAGTGGAATTTCCAGGCCAAAAGATGTATGTGCTCTGGTAATTTGGTAGCTATGGCAAACTGCCCTTCCTATGATGCCCACCCTGCCAGCATTGTATAGAAGAGCTTGCCCCTCACCCCTCACCAATAGGGAGCATTACCAAACAAATGTGTCCAAATATTGACTTAATATTTTTAGTTTTTATTTTATGAAGTTAGGTGTTACATTATTAGTGCACAGATATTTGTGGCTGTTAGAACCTTGTGGTGAATTGTACCCTCTACATAAGGTGTGATTTTGTTCTGTTTAATACGTTTGCCTGTATCCTGACTTCAGATCTGCATGTGCCAGGTGTGCCTTTGCCCATGCTTACCTTTATTGTCCTGCAAATTTTTATCTAGAGTTTTTCAAACTTAAAGTTAATTTATCAGTTAGTTCACTTGCATTTGCATATTTAAAGTCACATATTATATAAAATCTTAATTTAGACGTGGAGTTTCTTCCACCCTCATTATTTCATGAAATAACTTTGTTTACGCTCTTCACATGCATTTTCAAGATTACGGTTTTCTCCTCTATCATTAGAGGTAATGTTCTGAGTCATTTATCCCAATTTTCCCAAGCGCATTATCTTCACCTCCTTCTAAAAGTTATGATACCGAAAGTTCTGTATTCATGTGTGCTAATGCCACTGAGAAAGTTCTCCCAAGCTGTGAGTCCTTGCTCATTACGTTGTTTTATCCATTTGTCTTGTAGCTGTCTATTTACGAGCTCCTCAATGGAGCTACTTACAGTGTTGCTTTTTCCCTTCCATTAAGTGTATGTTTTCATGAGTAACACATTGGAATAGATTCAAGTAGCAAGCATTCTAAGAGGCTTATATTTTTAAAATATTGAAAGAAAAAGTCCTCAGTCCTCTCCAGCCACAGCTTTTGCACTCAGAGAAGGCAACCACTTTGAATCCTTGTAGCTTTCCTGGCATTTTCCCTATATTTATAAATAACACGTTCATCATTATTTTCTAATGTTTTAAAGTTTTAGACACTATCTATTGACCTCCTACAATGAAAAATGTGAATTTAGCTCTTTCACTCTGCTCTTCTCTGTTTTCTCCTAATATAGTTATATTACAAGTTTTGGGGGGCTAAATAAATATTCAATGTTTATACTATTGTGATTATATAAATATTATTTAGAGTTGAGCCAAGTGGTAAATCATAGTTAAGTTTCCTTTCTGCACAAATTTCTATTATTTCTAAAGTCACTGACTTTCTTTTTGTTTTGTTTGGCCTTTTCTCTATTTCTCATTAATCTATTCCCAACTCTCTGACAGACGCATCATTCTCGTCTCCGTATGTTCAGAACTTCAGGAAGAGACCCCCCTGGAGGCCCCTGGCTTCTTGCTGCAATCCCAATGGGTCACCATGTTAGCCTGCTGCCCAGAAAGTTGTCCGGGCACTCCCTTCACCATCCCTGGGAACCCCCTAGGCCCCCTGCCGTGCTGTGTCCCCTGTCCTCTGGCTTTCTCTTTGTTTACTCGCGTTGCGGTGGAGCCACCTTCCTTTAGCTTTCAGAGGAAGGGTTCATGGAGGGTCAAACTTTGGAGGATTTTCACCTCAGAAAATGTTATCCTATTTGCATGGCTGATTGAGAGTTGGCTCTGTAGGGAATACTGGGTTTGATATAATTTTCCCTTTGAATTTGAAGACCCATTGTCTCCTAGCTTCAAGTGTTGCTGAGAAATGGTTCTGATACCAGATCCTTTGGATGTGACCCCGACTCCCCTGGCCCCTTCCTGCCAGTGCATCACTTGTCTGGATCCTTCACCTCTTTAAACCTGATATTCTGAGGTTTTGGAATAATGTGCTTGGATATCCATTTTCTTGCATTGTGCTGAAAATTATAGGACCTTTCACTGTGGGAACATCTCCTTCAGTTCTAGAAAATTAATTTAAAAATATTGTATTTTTGAACATGTTCCTTCCTTTTTATTTCTCTCTATAAAACTCATATTATTATTGGACATTTGACCTCCAGGACAAATCTTGTAATTTTCTCTTTTCTATTATTATCCTCTTTATCTTTTTATTCGTCTTTCCAAGAGACATTCTTATCTTTTAACCCTTCTATTGATTTTTTTTAGTTCATAACATTATATATATATATATATATATATATATATATATATATATATATATACACATACCTGAATTTCCTTCCCACTCTTTTATTGAATCATTCTATTCTAATTTCTTTTTTTTAAAAAAATCTCTCTGAGTATATTAACTATAGTATTTGGGAACTTTTCTCTGTTACCACTTTTTGAAGGTTTTCTTTTTTTCTGTTTGTGTCTGTGTTTCCTATTAGAGACTCTGAAGTCTTGGTCTCTGGCTAGTGGCTGCTGTTTAAAAGTGAAGCATTACAGTGTTTTTGCAAGTCCTGATTCATGGACCAGACTTTCCAGTGGTCAGTTTCCCTGGGGGTTACTGGACAGGGCCCAGGTTGCTTCATGGTGGACTCTCCATCCTCTTCCGTGACATTATTTTTTCCCTGGACCAGTACGTTTCCAGACAGAAGAACCTGCCTGTCTTCTGCCCTGGGTGGTTGGGTAGGGTGTGGACATATACCTGGAAGCCTGCTTCTTTCTGGGAACCAGGAGGGGCAGGAGGGCTGTGAAAGGGGGCAGTCATCATTAACAGGTGGACCTTCAGGTATTGCCTTGTCTATAGGATGGCATGCCCACTCTGTCTGGGCCTTCCTCTCAGGAACCTAAACCTCCTTCCTGCCTGGCCATGGGAAAGGGACCTAATGGCTGGCTGGGTATCAGACTTTGGGCCCACTCACAGCTTTCAGCTCCCACCACGGCCTGCCTTGGAGGTCCTTGGTGCCTCCCCGCCCTGAGCTCCTCTGGGATCCTGGGGCTCAAACAGTTCTGCTCCTGTGTTCCCCATACCACTGCCCTCTGTGGGGGCAGTCAGGCCCAGCTTTTTAGTCTGCTAAATTTTTCAAATTCCAAAATTCTGTTTACATTTCTTGCTCACTTTTGTCTCCTCTCTTGTTCTGTTTGTTGTGGTGTTATGCTTTTTTCCATCCATTTACTATCTCCTTTTTAGACACATCAGGGAAGAAACAGAGATAAATGTGTTCATAACTTTGCATTTAGTTGGATCAAGTCTGTCCTTTCATTTCCACTCCTCCTATATCACTTTGTCTTCGGTGTGTCAGAGCGACCTTTTCAAAGAGCAAGCCTGATCTTACCTCTCTCTGGCTTAAACTCAAAGCTCCTTAAGTTTTTTTTTGGATGAAAGCCACACTCCTTGACACGGCTTGAAGGCCCGTGTCACCTGCCTCCCCCCTTTACCTTCCAGAATGATTCCCCCTTCACATGCTCTTCCCTCAACTGCCATTCACCTGATTAGTTCCTGTTACCCTGCACTGCTCATCTCAACTCTCCTGCTCCTAGACCAGGTCGGTTCTGTCACACTTTCCAGCTGCTCTCTGCACCCAATGCATTGTCCCTCACTAAGGTGTAAGCGCTTAGCTTCAGTAGTGAGTGTAGCTTGGAGGTAGGGGGATAGAGTTAGGTTCTGTGAGCCAGGGAGTGCATTTGTCTTCTCCAGTGTTGTGTCCCCACAGCCTAGCACAGCACTTACTAAGAAAGGCTACTCCAGGTACATATAGCTGTTGGATGACTGAGTGAATTGTTAACGTAAAAAAAGAACAACATTCAAACCTGTAAGGAATTTTTGTGAGTTTATTTGAGCCAAACTGTCAACAATTGCTGGGAAGCAGTATCTCAAGGGATTGAGATAATGCTCTGGAGAATGGCGGATTCATGCCTTGTTTTTATAAATTACCATCAAAAGGGAAGATGCAAGTGGGTTACATGAAATCCATCGGTGCTAGATTAGGGAGGTGGTAGAAAGCAAAGCGGGGAAACCTCTGGGGTTGGATAAAAAGTGAAATGATGGGCACATGCTTCTTCTATATAGATGGATACAGGATAGTTCACATAGTTAATAGTTGATGATTAATATGATAATAATAACAATGAGGGAATGCCCTAGTGCCATTTCTTGTGCACTGAGGGGTCCAGAAAAGGTTACAAGTTACCCAGACATTTCACAGGTGTTATCTTAGGTGCAAAAAGACAATAGACTCAGTAAAGATTGAAGTTGATCTTTGTCAGAGAAAATATTGGCCTAGGACATGACCATCCACGATAAACTGTTTTTAGTTAAATTTTTAATTTCAGACCATCCTTTGTGGTTACTTTAGGTCTTTGAGTTTGCACAACCGCCATGCAGGCCTGCCCTGAACTAGTCAGATTAGCATGTGGCCTCCTGCCCGTGCCCCCCCCCCCCCCAACCCGGCGGCCCCCGTCCATAGAATGAATGAGTCAGTATGCACCTGGATCTCAGATTGCCTGGCTCAATATGTACCTGGATGAACTCTGTTAATGTAAAAACACAGAAACCTGTAAAGAATTTTATGAGATTATTTGAGCCAAACTGTTGGCAATGGCCAGGAGACAGAATTTCAATGGATGGAGATAATGCTCCAGAGAATGGAGGTTTTTTCCTTGTTTTATACATTACAATCAAAGAGGAGACATAAGTGGGTTAAATGAAATCCATTGGTGGATTTTTACTTAGGTGGATGCAGGAGAGCTAACAATTAACATGATAACAATAACAATGAATTTATGGTCTCTGTCCTGGCACCAGGTGCATTTGGTTGTGCCCCAAGGGGTCCAGAAAAAGGGAATTACAAGTTACTCAGACATTTCATCGGTATGTTATCTTAGGTGCAAAAAGACAATAGGCTTTTTACAAGTTACAACACAATGAGACTCATTGACATGTGGACAAAAAGGGGCCACATGCTAACCTGACTAACTCAGGGGTGGCCTGCATGACGGCCTTGCAAACTCAGAGACCTAAAGTAACCACAAAGGATGGTTTGAAATGAAAACTTTTAAAATTGAAAAGCAGTTTATAGTGGGTAGTCCTAGGCCAGGATCTTCCCAGACAAAGATCAACTTTGATCTTAACTGAGCCTATTGTCTTTTTGCATCTATGCTAACATACCTTTGAAATGTCAGGGTAACTTGCAGCTCCTCTTTTTCTGGACCCCTCAGGGCACAACCAATGCAACAGGGTGAAGTCACCAGTTCCTTCATTGTTATTGTTATCATGTTAACTGCTGACCGTTAACTATCCTGCACCCACCTATATAAAAGGAGCATGTGTCCGTCATTTCACTTTTTATCCAATCCCAAAGGTTTCCCTGCTTTGATTTCTCCTACCTCCACAATCTATCACCAATGGATTTTATGTAACCCACTTACATCTCCTTCTTTGATAATCATTTATAAAAATAGGTTAAAAAAACCCGCCATCCTGCAGAGCATTATCTCAATACCTTGAGATTCTGCTTCCCAGCAATTGTCAACAGTTTGGCTCAAATAAACTCACAAACATTCTTTACAGGTTTGAGTGTATCTTACCTTCACAGACATCACACACACACACACACACACACACACACACACACACACACACACACACACACTTAAAAAATGTAATGCCGATAGCAATCCTCTAAGGTGGTTTCAGTCCGTCTCATTTCACAGAGGAGGAATCACACAGCCAAGCGACAGCATTGGGATCAGCACTCAGATCCCTCTCTGCCTTGAAAGCCCATCAGTTTCTACATTCCTGATGCCCGGAACAGTAACATTCAGATCCCATTCAGAACTGCCAGGAATCAGGGGAGACTGTATGCATCAATGTTTGCTATTATAGCCCCCCTAGACCTCATGGCTTACAGCATTAACATTTGTTCTCACTTATGGGTCTGCAGGTTGGCTGTGGCTCTATTGGCCCTGGCTGTGCTTGACTTGAGGAGGAATATAGGGGCATCCTGGGGGGAGGGGGCCTAGCAATCTGAATCTGTGCCAGTGACCAGTGTCCTAGTGCACATTCTTGTTAACCTATAATTAAGTCACTGCCCCTTCCTTAGGCAATAGCCAGTTTTCCTGGGTGCTCCCAGTTTGCAGGGGCCACTGGCCAGGAATTTGGCAGCTTGGCCAGAGTGGGGGTCGCTGGCACCATCAAGGCCAGGCATTTAGATACAATCTAACTTCCCCATTCTAACTGACTCAGGAGGGTCTGTGAAAGCCCCGCCACAAAAGCCGGTAGTTAGGAAACAGATAGGAAATAAAGAAACTTAGGAATATATATAAGGAGTAATCTTATTGTATAAGGGGTTCAGGCTGTGGATCTTCAAGTCCCCTGAGCCAGCAGAGCTGCTTTAAATAAAGGGTTTTTCCTGAATCTCCGAGGACTCGTTGTCTATTTTCCAGTCACCTGGTAAATTCTGCAACAGACTGAGAGGCAAGCTCAGGACTGCTCCCTATGTGTTCTCATTCCAGACCTGGGCTGAGGGAGCCTCCATGCTCTGGGTACTTTGTTCTCATGGTGGAAAGCAGAAGCCCTAGAGGGCTGCCCTAAATCGCCACCCCTTCTAGAAGCTTTGGACCCGGATGCCACATCCACTCACATCCATTGAGCCAAAGCGAGGCACAAGGCCAAACCCAACATCCCAGGTGCGTCAGGCAGCTCCTGCCATGGGTGTGGGAGCTTGAGAGCATGGACAGCCGCTGAGCGATAATATCATCTGGCACAGTGAGAGCCCAGTCGCCTCCATGGACAATGGAAGCTTTGGAACCCGTTTTCTAGGGGCATTGCGGCCTGACAGTGATGCCTCCTGAAGGCCCTTCATTGCAGCCCACATATCAAGGACCCACTGTGATTAAGCACATGCTTGCTGTTAGAGGCAACCAAACCTCATGGTGGAAGAGGCACCGAATGTCAGAGTGGGCATCTGTTTTGATTGGTTCGGTGCTGTGCAGTTGGGAAGTATTTTGAGTACCACCCTTGAATATAAGTAAATGCAAGTCACACATTTAACTCCTTTTCTGACCTGACACCTCACCCTCTGCTCCAGGACTGAAGAGTTCAGTAACTAGGACCTGTCACATCCACCAGGAACCCAAAGGCACATGTGTTGAAATAAAAGCAGTAGACCTTGGTTAAACTCAAAGAAAAACATCCTGTCTGCCCAGGTTACAGATTAAAAAGGGATGTTCCTTTATTAATTTGACAAACATTTTTTTAGATTCCTTTAAAAGCTGGGCACACTCTGGTGCAACCATTATGGAAAAGAGTATGGAGTTTCCTAAAAAAAAATTAAATATGGAACTGCCATGTGACCCAGTGATCCCACTTCTAGGAATACCCTAAGGAAACTGAAACACCAATCAGAAAGAATGTATGCACCCCTGTGTTCATAGCAGCACAACTTACAATAGCTAAGATCTGGAAGCAGCCCAAGTGCCCATCAGTAGAGGAGTGGATAAAAAAGCTGTGGTACATTTATACCATGGAATACTATGGAGCCATAAAAAGAAGAATCTCTTACCCTTTGAGACAGTATAGAGGGACCTGGAGAGTATCATGCTAAGTGAAATAAGTCAGTCAGAGAAAGACAAGTATCACATGATCACACTCATGTATGGAATCTAAGTAACAAAACAAACTGATGAACAGAGTGGATTCAGAGACATGGAGTCATGGAACAGAATGTGGAATCTCAGAGGGAATGTGGCAGAGGGTGGATGGATAGGAAGTAATCAACCAGATCTTGTATACGTATATGCATATCCCATGGACACAGACAATAGGGTGGTGAAAGCCTGGGGCAGAGGAGGGGTGAGGGTTCTGGCGGGGGTTAATAGGGGGAAAAGGGGGACATATGTAATACTTTCAATGATAAGGAAAATAAGACTTTTTTTGGGGGGGGGGGTGGCTAGTAGCCTGACTCTGTACCTAATTATCAGTATCCCTAATGCACATTCCCGTTAGCCTATAGTCCACTGCTCCTTCCTTAATTATCTGGTCTTGCAAGACCTGTTCACCTAAGCATTCCCATTTTACAGAGGCCATGAACCATGAACCATACACAACCCCCAGAGGGGGTTATCAGCGCTGGCACCAGGCCAGGCCTTTAGGTGTGGTCTCAAGTCCCCCATCCCAACACACGGGGTTTTTTGCAAAGCCCGTGAAAGGTCTGGAAGTCTGATCCATATATGGGGGACAAAGAGACCAAAGGGTATAAAGAGAAAGCTTCCTCCATAACGGTTTGCTCAGGATTTGGAAACAGGCTCCCCTGAGTCACAGTACTAGTACATCTGGAAATAAATGTGTTTTTTTTCCTGTATCTCCGGGTACTCCTGTGTATTTTTCAGTTGCCTGGTAAATTCTGTAACATCGACAATAAACAATTACTAAAAATAAGTAATAATAATAAAATAAAGCAGTTGGTTTCACCCGGAAATAAAAAGCTGGGCACTCTGCAGGTTCCTGGGTGGGGAGGGGTGTTGCACTGCATAGCCAAACGGCAGGGTTTGAAGAAGCCTGCTTCTGTCTGATGAGATGTCACTGCTGGATGGGGCCTTAGGGCTTGCAGACCACCACTTTCAGACAGAGCGAATGTCATTTCACCTCGCGTCCCTCTATGGCAGAACTGGGACCACGTTCCTGGCTGGTGTTCTTTGCTATCTTTAGAGAAAACAGAAAACCCACTTTGAGAGAGAACCCCTGGGTAGTTAGAGGGCAGAGCCTTGGCCGCTGCTCAGGAGGGTGGTGTTATCTGTCCCTGGTCTGGTCGGTTACTAGAGCTGGCTGCCCTGGGGCTTAGAGTGGTTTGGACTCAAGCCCCTAGGGCAGAGCCTGGACCCACCGCCAGCCCCTTGTTTGTCCTCGGAGCCTGGGAACCGGTGGCTGCGAGGCGAGGCTGCCTTTGCAGCTGGTTTAATCGTGCCAGGGTGTGAATGAGTGGGAGGCCATGGTCCTTCTTCTCTGCTAATCCAAACCATATGAAAAGCAAGCCTCTCTCAGGCCTCTGTTCATAATAAATGATTTATGTTGCTGCCTTGAGTGGGGGGTTTGTTCACCTTTTACTCATTCCTTATCCTTATTCATCTCCCCCTTCTCCCGCGCCTGTGATGGCAGGAGGAGGAAATAGGAAGATGGTCAACATACATTGAAACGGACGGTTGAAATCAGGATTAGTTTAAGAGCTTATTGCCTGGGTTTTGTTATAACACTCAACTTGACATCTAAGCCCTGACCCCACCCGCCAGGCGCTGGGGGGAGGGGGGGGGGCAGAGAAGGAGGGGCTGGAGCAGGGGTGGGCAAACTTTTTGACTCGAGGGCCACAATGGGTTCTTAAACTGGACCGGAGGGGCCGGAACAAAAGCATGGATGGAGTGTTTGTGTGAACTAATATAAATTCAAAGTAAACATCATTACATAAAAGGGTGCGGTCTTTTTTTTTTTTTTTTAGTTTTATTCATTTCAAACTGGCTGGATCCGGCCCGCGGGCCGTAGTTTGCCCATGGCTGGGCTGGAGTCTGGTGAGTGGTTCCTGTGAGAGGCTTAGAGCACCTTGGCTGGGAGAGTCCAGGGTGCCAGCCCCGGGCCCTGGTGTACATATTCCCCCACTGCACGGCACAGATCTGGCGGCTTGGCATGGGAGGGAGCACTGGAGAAGGAGTCCTTGTCCTGTCAGATTTTTCCACTTGAAACGTAGGTAAGTTGTCTCCATTTTCTTCGCTGCACAACAGGAATGTGGCCCTGTACTCTGGGGGCAGTCATGAGGGTTAGAAAGGTAAAGGCTGGGAAGGAACTTGCTGAGTTGGGAGCTGGTGCTGGGATTGTCCTTATTAGTGCCTGCTGCTCCTCTGGATGAAGGTGGAAGAAGGAGACCCTCCTCTTTTCCACGTGGGCTAATGGGGGGTCCTGGACTGGAGGGAGCAGGACCCCAGGGCCTGGGCCCTGCAGGAGTGGCTGGCAGTGACTCCTATGTCTGAGCCTTTAGGCTTCTAGCGGGAGCAGGGCCCTGAGCGCCGCCCTGCTGGGCTCTCCAGCCAGAGCACGTTAGTAAAACCTCCGCAGGGCACGGGCTTCCTCTTCCAGGCCCTGTATTAGGCTTTCTCTTGGGGACAGAGAGCTGGGTCTGTACCCTCAGGCCAGCTGAGGCCGCTTCCCTATGTGTAATGCCAGGGACAGATCTGCCACTGCCGCAGCCTCAGCCTCAGCCTCACCTATGCTGGTCTGGCCTCCTGAGCCATCTGCTTTCAGATACCCTCCTTTGGGCGGCATGAAGACATGTCCCGTCCACCCCAACCTGAGAAATTGATCTTTCCTCCCTGGCCCCTGCTTTCCTCTGCTCTGGACATGACCAAGAAGACTCGGACCCCTCGAGGCTGTCCACAGCTTTACCGACCCCTAGCATTCCCCTCAGCCTCACTAGTTTTCAGGTTAGGCTGGAGAGGGTGGCCAGCCCAGTCCCTGGCCCCAGCCCTCAGCATGCCAGCACCCTCCTGTCAGAAGCTTTGAAGCCAGGCTGAGTGCCTCAGAGCCCGGGTTTAGAGCGGAGAACTCACGACTCGAGAATAGAAGCACTACATTCCAGTGGGTTAAACGCCAGCCCTGACATTTAATTAGCATTGATTCCAGCTCCCACACTGGAAGAGTACCTGCTATTTCTTTTCTTTTACTCACAATATGCTGTAAGCCAAGAGCATCTTTCTGAGCTCCCGAACCTCTCGCCAGAAGTCAATCATTTGGAAGCATGATAAATGCTTCTGCAAGCCTGCGGGGTGTGGCTCGGGAGGGAGGAGCTTCTCACAGTGACAGTGGTGAGGGCAGGGGCCCCACACAAGCTCCCAGCCCACTCCTGCCCCGTCGCTCTGAACACACCCCATCTCCCAGTGAGCACAGGCATCTCACCAAGCCCAGGACCACGCCTCTGAAAGCAGAGGAGAGAGCCCAGCAGAGCCCTGGCCTGGCCGTGCTGGGAGCTGGCAGCAGAGGGGTGACGTGGACAGTGTGGGCTGGAGGGACGCCCCTGCCTCACACATATACAGCAGATGCAATGGCAATACGTACCATGAAGGAGGCCCCTGCAATCTCAGAGCTCAGGGAGGGCAGAGATCCTGAGGGTGGGTAGGGGGAGGCAGGGGAGGCACGGGTGGAAGGTTCCAGACAGAGAAAACTGTCTGTGCTAATGCCTGGAGGCAGGAGGGAGCTGGGAGCCTCCCAGGAATGGAGCAGTGTTTCTCACACCTTCCTTTCTTCTCTGTCCTGCCTCAGGCCCGGCCTCAGCATTAGGCTCTTATTGAGCTTTTGACTGATTGTCACCAGGTTAATCTCCGGGAAATGTAGCTCTGATCGCGATACCCACTTATCTGGAAGGAGCTAGTGTGTCCCAAGGCCCAGAGAGCAAGCCTGTGCACTCGGGTCCCCCTCGTTCCCTTCTTCCCGCCATTTTCCTGCTCATGGCCTCAATTTAGCCACACCCCCTCCTGCAAACATACCCTGTGCTTTTCTGCCCCAGCGCCTATGCCCTTGCCAGAAGTTGCCCCCTTGCATTTCCATGAAGGCTTGCAAACCTGCTACCCACACTCAGGCTCCTTCCCCAATGCTGCTCCTCCCTGTAGCCTTTAGACACGGCACTCCACTCCACCAGCACGTGGTCCATCGGGGCACCGTCCACTGTGCGGCTGTCATAGGATGAGCCAGGGCGGCTCTGAGGAGAGCCGAGTGGCTTGGGTTGGAGGTGGGGGAACGGAGCTGAGGCTCCAGGGCAGGCCCCTTCCAGGTCTAAGATGAGTGTATTAATGTTGCCTTTGCTTCCCATGTACAAGTCTCAAAGCTCTTCACCCTACCCCACCCTGGCCTGCCTCCCAGCTTTTGAGTGAGAGCTGGGATGGCTCTTGCTTCTCTGAGCTGAGTGTCTGGGGGCCTTAGAGCAGCTTGCTGCCACATTTATCTCTTTTTGCCTGAACTGCCTGAAACGTGAGTCATTTGCAATAGGGAATTATGGGAAGAGCATGCACTTGGGGTTCAGAGAGACTTGGGTTCAAATCCAGCTCTGCCGTTTGTAGATGTCTATTCTTAGTCACATTATTTAACCTCTCTGAGCCTCTATTTCCAGGGAGACATAAGACCTTCCTTTTAGGTATGTTGTAACGGTTAAATGAGACCATGTAATGGGCTAAAAGTATAGTAGTTACTTGTGCTAAGACCTGCCAAGCTCGAGGTGATGTTCCTCTCTGGAATGAGCCTGAATTTGATTCTCTTCATCACACTGGGGTGGCAGTTTGGGACTCTAAGAGACAGAGCCCTGGCATTCAAAGTCTTCTCCCCTCCTCCTTCATTCCCCATCCAAGACAAGGAAGCAGTGGTCAGGATTATTCACACTTATCTCTCTGCTGGTAGGGGGTTGTCATATGTGATTTCCTTCCTGGATCCTGGGCTAGTGTAGGTCACCTGTTGAATGGGCAACCCCAGAGGGCTGTGCCCACCTCCCATACCAGCCTCTGCAGGCCCACCTTGGAAAGGAGAAGCACTTTGCCCCTTTAACTATGTCCTGGGGCAGAACTACGGGCACTAGATAACATCCCCCACTAAGGTGTGTGGCATTTCTGAGAAAAGTCTCTTTTTGTTCAGAAATTATGCTTGCTATTTGATGTTCTGGGGTCAGACCGGCCTGCATACAATTTCCAACTTTATGATTTGTTAACTGTGAAACCTTAGGCAAGTTACTTAATCTTAATTTTTCATTTGCTCTCTAATAAAACAGGGATAGAATTATTACTAGTATACACATAAGTGTATTTAAAATAGTTAGGATGCCGAACCGGTTTGGCTCAGTGGATAGAGCGTCAGCCTGCGGACTCAAGGGTCCCAGGTTCGATTCCGGTCAAGGGCGTGTACGTTGGTTGCGGGCACATCCCCAGTAGGGGGTGTGCAGGAGGCAGCTGATCGATCTCTCTCATCGATGTTTCTGACTTTCTATCCCTCTCCCTTCTTCTCTGTAAAAAATCAATAAAATATATTTTAAAAAAAAGAAAAAGAAAAAAGAAAAATACAAATTTGTTTCCTTAAAAAAAAAAAAATAAAATAGTTAGGATATTGTTTGTCCTACTGAAATACCCTTTCATTCACCCAGCATATATGTTTTGTGTACCTACTACATATCAAGGTGTGGGGACTCACAGACAATAATTTCTGCCTCGATGAGCTTACATTCCAATAGAAGTGAGAGTAATGGAAGGGTAATGGAAGTTGGGGTGCTGGCAGGGGTGGGGGCCGCATTCAAATGGAGTCGTCAATCCATCCATCCATCCATCCATCCGTCTAATCTCTGAATCTTCTTCCAATATTTTTTACTTTGTATCCTAAGACTCTGCCTCATTTTAAAAATGTAAACTTGAATCTCTTTTCAAATATATATTTCACTTGGTTTACTCTCACCCCAGGTGTATCAAATATACACAAGCAATCTTTTGCAGTTTGTTTACTTGGGGTACAGGTCCTGGCTTCCCTGTTGAGCCCAAAACATCCCCGGGAAGTGGCACCTGGGTGGTCCTCAGCTGGTCCATGTGGTGAGGGAGAAATCATGCAACTGGGGCCTTCGGAGCTGAGGCTGAGTCTTTGGCTTCAAGCTGGTGGCCAATCTCACTCATTCCTTCCCGAATACAGATCTTGAGTAAATGACAAACGAACAAACAAATAACAACAACAAAACAAGAACAAAGAACACATTTAAAATTCTGCGCCTGAGATCTTATTTCCATGAGAGTTAAATGAGGGAAGCCAGGAGGGTGGGAATGCCTCCCCACCCCCCCTTGCCCCCATCCCCACTGTGCCCCTGCATCTCCTGGGGACAGCCAGGAGCGAAGTCACCTGATTCCTTTGTATCCAAAACCCTACTGTTTGGGTAAAATGTGTTTTAGAAAGTTATGTGAACAGGGACATGCTCTTCTGAAAGGACGGCCGTCTTTATCAGGGACGGGGCTATGGCTTTTCGAGTCTAATGAGTAAATTTAAATGTTGGATGCAAATGAGGCATAAAATTAACTCTAGCTTCAAGGAGCACAGAGCAAAGGAGGTAGTTAAACAGCTGTGAGGCTTCCTTCTGACCAGCGAAGCCTATTCCAGCACAGAGACATAATGTGGTAGCTTCCTGGTGGCTTCTGCCAAGCCCCATGGAGGTAAAAGCACAGGGGTGTGGAGACAGGAGCTCCTCCCCTTGCAGACCTGAGGACCAGCAGAATTCATCTACCCCAGAGCTCAGCTTCCCTCCGAGTGCCCCACGTCCGCAGGCTGGCTAGACAGCCAGTGGCCTCAGACAGTCAGGCAGCATGAATTCTTGACAAACGGCTCAGCTCCCACTTGCCTGCAATAATCCCACCGTCAGACTGCACTTGGCCTCCCAGGTGCCAAATTCTACTAGCAGGAGAGAGTGCTATTTCCATACCTGTCCCTCTGATCCTCCTCCTCCTGCCAGCAGATTAATTAAAATGCACATGCGAATACGTTAGTTACAAACACAGCATTCCTCTTCACATGCAAATGCAATCAATAGATACCAAGATGATTTACATAATGACAAAAGATAAAGGAATTCTTTATCGTGCGGCTTTTGGGGTGAAAACTGTAAAAACCTCAGGAGCATCATCTGTAGTCTAAGCCTGTCTGGCACAGCCTGTTCTCAGTTCCGCTCCTCTGCAAACAATTGCTCTAAGATCCATGACATTTCCCCCAAGATCCCTCCTTGTTCAATTCACCCTGTACTCTGCTCCCTTATTCCCACTCCTCAGTACACACTGTTTTGCATTTGCCCACACTTTGCTTTGGGAGTGATTTCCTCCTAAGCTGAAGAAAGGAATGCTCCCTGTCCTCCTCATGCCCACCCATGCTTAGCTGATTAGAAGCTCAACACTGGAAGGGACCCCTGAGACCATCTAATGACACGCCCTCACCATTCAGTTGGGGTGACAGATCCTGAGGGGAGCGAGGAGTGGTCCATGGTGACCCCTATGGTAGTTAGTGGGAGAGCTGGATTCAGCCCTAGAGGCAGTACCCAGAAGAGTTGCAAGGTGGTCGGTCAGAGGGATGTTTCTTTCCCTCTGGCCATCACTGTCACATTATTCATGTGGCTTCAAGGTCTTGTGAGTCTCTTAAGAGATGCTTGATATTAAACAATTGCTATTTGCCAGGAGAGGGCTG
This sequence comes from Myotis daubentonii, assembly GCF_963259705.1. Taxonomy (NCBI): domain Eukaryota; kingdom Metazoa; phylum Chordata; class Mammalia; order Chiroptera; family Vespertilionidae; genus Myotis; species Myotis daubentonii. The sequence continues at coordinate 9,791,919 of NC_081848.1, read as the reverse complement.
GAGAATTCCAGAACCTAGAGAAAGCACAGCTCCTGCCCTACGGGATTCTGTATTGGATACTGCTAACATTTTTGCTTAGAAGTACCCTTTGACATCAGAAAAAAATTGGGGGGTGGGTGGGTCTTCTCTTCACACAACTGAACTTGTGTGAAAGTACATATTAATTGAGCAGATAGAGAGTAACAGGTTACTATGAATCTAGTAGCAGAGCATACATTTTAAAATGGCTTGTATATACAATAACATATTTTTTAGCTCATAGGCAAATGCTAGGAGTATCTTTGGATTTGTAGGTTCCTCAGTGACTGCTGTTCCCACGACTATGTGGTTTAGAACTACTAGGTAGAGAGATGTTGGAGTCCATAGTCCCTGGACTAGCACCAGTTGTCTGGTTTCTGCAGGCAGCAGAGACAGGTGGTGACAAGCCAACACTATCTTTATGCCCATCATCTTGAAACAAACTTCCTGTAGGTGAGTCTTGAAGGAGAAGGGGTCTGGAGAGATATGGAGAGGGGAGATTTCCAAAACATCCAGTATTTCTCAGGAGAAAGTGGATCTTGGTTTGGGAGGATTAGGAAAGTGGCTGTTAATAATAGTTATAACCTATCATTTATTAAGTAGCTACCAAGTGGTAGAAACTGTGCAAAAGGAGATCAGATGGGGATATACATGGATATGCATATGGGCCTAGTTGTAGATATAGACAGATAACGATATAGCCCCCCCCCCCCCCCCATAGAAGACCCAGGGCCTTATGTTCACCAGCCACTGCAGGGGGTCATGATTTAAGAAGCAAATTCTAGCTGCCAAAAGTAAACAGGAATTTTAATCTTTATTGGCATCTCTCAAAGAGCATGAAAATGATGGAATGTAAGACCCACAGTAAAATCTCTTGAAATTCCCTTTCCTTTTCCCTTCCCACACAATCGGCAGCCAACGTCAGAAGCTCCTACTTGGCAAATATTCCAGAATGCTCTCTGGTCCTCAGCTCCCGCGTCTCCGCTGCTACTTTTTCCGGCCCGGCCCGAGGTCTTCACCAGGCGGCGGGTTTAACCTCTCTGGCCGCAGGTCTGGTGTCTCCTCTGCTGGCCCGTCATGCAGAGTCTCCACACCTGGGGCTCCCCCAACAGGAAGAGCCATCTCCCTGCCTCCCACCTCAGCACAGCTGCCTTTCTTTCCCTTTGTTAGTCTTGATTGGACCACACAAAGCCAGGCAACAGTGGATATCGAGAGAACCCTTCTGAAAGATCAGAGGGAGGAAGAGCTGAGCAAAGTCCCCCACAGCAGAATGGGGTGGGGTAGGGATGAGGAGGTGGAGAAAGAAGGATGGAGACTGGGAATATTGACACATTTACACAACGATAAGCCTTCTTCTGGTCACATACATCTTATGATTTAATCTCCATCAAAGCCTCCGAGGGAGGCGAAATGAACCTCGTGTTACAAAGAAAGAAGTAAGGCCCAGAGAGGTTAACGAGGTTGGTAAGAGATTAAGAAGTCAGCGCGGCAGCGTCTGGGAAGTTCCCACTCTCTGCTCAGGCCTCCCCAGCATTTTGGCCACGGGAGTCCCATCCAAACAATTCTGTAGTTCCCTGGGTGGTCTTGGGTGTCTTTTGACCATCCCTTGACCATTTTCCCAGCCCAAATCAAGTTTTATTCCAGACATTTGTTCTGCCCAGGACAGTGGTCGGCAAACTGCAGCTCGCGAGCCACACGCGGCTCTTTGGCTCCTTGAGTGTGGCTCTTCCACAAAATACCGACTCCTGCACACGGGCCACGAAGTTTCAATCTCACTGTACGTGCACGCCCACACGTGGTATTTTGAGGAAGAGCCACACTCAAGGGGCTAAAGGGCCGCATGTGGCTCACGAGCCGCAGTTTGCCGACCACTGGCCCAGGACATGGACTTCATACGGTGGACCCATGCTATGGTGTGGTTGTTCTGGAGAGAAAATACCATGTTTTCCAGGTAGTTTACATACTAGTATACTCTGGCCACACCAGCTTGTTCTCTGTTTTGAAACATGGCCTTGTATTTATCCTGCCCTTGAAGGTGCTTCACAGCCCTGCACCTGCATCCCGTTCCAGGTTTGGCTGGGCAGGCCTGTAGCCAGTTAGTGATGGTCATGTTCCACACAGGAGGGGAGAGAAAAGTGGGTGCCTGTGTATTTGGCTGAATTGTGCCGAAATTCACATGTTGAAATCCTAACCCCCAGGATGCAACTGCATTTAAAGAGGTAATTCAGTTAAAATGAGGCCACTGTTACAGGCGCGAATCCAGTTTGACTAGTGTCCTCAGGAGAAGACTAGGACACAGGTACGAACAGCAGAAAGCCTGTGTGCGGAGACAGTCAGAAAGCGCTGTCTGCAAGCCACAGCCCAAAAGAAACCAGTTGTGCCGATGCTTTGATCTTGGACTGTCTTCCCACAGTCTTCTGAACTGTGAGGAAACGCCCTTCTGTTCTGGAAGCCACTCAGTCTGTGGTACTTGGTTACGGCAACCCTAGCGAATGAATCCAGTGCCATCCTTTGGGTTTGGCAGAGGGCCCTGTCCTGGAAGTGATTCCATGGGAGTCTGAACCAGCAAGAAGAGCCCACACCTACCAGGGCCCTCAGACAAGTGGCTGAGCAGCACACCTGAAGCTCGCTACCTGGAGGCTGTTCTTTTCCAGGTCACAGCAGTGCCTGTGAGAAAGTGAAGTGCAGCGGTGGCTGCCAGCCATCTGAAGAGTGGTGTTCAAGCGGGAGCTCGAGGAAGATTAAATTACAGTCCACAGACAGCAGCATGTCACCTAGGAGTGTGCCGGAAATGGACAATCTCGGGCCCGACCCCAGAATCTGAATCTTTATTTTATTTTTATTTATTTATTTATTTATTTTTTAAATTTTTTAAATATATTTTATTGATTTTTTACAGAGAGGAAGGGAGAGAGATAGAGAGTTAGAAACATCGATGAGAGAGAAACATCGATCAGCTGCCTCCTGCACATCTCCCACTGGGGATGTGCCCGCAACCCAGGTACATGCCCCTGACCGGAATCGAACCCGGGACCTTTCAGTCCACAGGCCGATGCTCCATCCACTGAGCCAAACCGTTTTCGGCTGAATCTTTATTTTAAAAAGAGCCTCAGGAGAGAAACCAAGATGGCGGCATAGGTAAACACCGGAGATTGCTGCCTTGCACAACCACTTCAAGAATACAACTAAAAGACAGAACGGGCATCATCCAGAACCACAGGAAGGCTGGCTGAGTGGAAATACTACAACTAGAAGGAAAGAGAAAAGCATACTGAGACTCAGAGGAGCTGCGGTGTGGAAGTTAAGTGCACAGGTATGGAGGTGGACGCGGAAAGGGCTGGCGGCTGAGGACATGGTTGGCTTTTTCAATCAGGAGGGAGTCTCAAACTCTCTACTGCTCTGAACTCCAGTTCCGGTCGAGTCTCTGGGGACCCTGACTGATACAGGAACAGGCTAGAGTGTCTGGCATCGTTCCCATCTCGAGGGAGGCTTTCTCTCAGAGGTGCTTGCAGCGATTACCCAGACACTGAGACTCGGGGCCTCTTAGGGAAGGACTGACGATCAGCCATAGCTCTTTGCTCCGCCCTATTGATCCCCTGGGACACCGCCCTGCCCAAGCTGTGCACGGAGGGTTTTGCTCTGAAAATTACCTAACAAACTTGCAGCTGGCCCAAGGCCCCAGGGCAACTTGCATTCCTTCACAGCTGAGCTCCTGCTGAGTAGCCTCAGACAAAGGCTAGATTAGCACCTCCTGAAAGATCCAGGAGCCAGTATACCCGGTGGTCAGAGTGACTCAGTGAGCACCAAAGCCCCACTGAAGCAAGTCTTGCCCCGGAGGGGTGTCTCCAGCACAGAAGTTCTCCCACTGCAGTCACAGCTGATTCTCACAGCCAATTGGTCAATTACTCCCAGTAATACCTACAACAATCAAGGCTTAACTACAATATGACTGTGCACACAGCCCACAAGGGGGGGGTGCACCAAGAGTGTCCACCTCAGGTAATTGGGGAGGCTGAGCCACTGGGCCCTATAAGACACCTAGCACAGAAAGCCACTCTATCAACACAGGGAAGCACAAAAAATGCGGAGACAAAGAAATAGGACACAAATGACAGAAATGGAGGAAAGCAAACGACTGGATATAGAGTTCAAAACTACACTTTTAAGGTTTTTCAAGAACTTTCTAGAAGCCGCCGATAAATTTAGTAAGACCCTCGAAAAGACTGGTGAGACCGCTGATAAATGTAGTGAGATCCTCAAGAAATCTAGTCAGACCCTCGATGTTATGATAAAGGACAAACTGGAAATCAAGCATACACTGACTGAAATGGAGGATATTATACAGAGAACCAACAGCAGACTAGAGGATCCCAAGAATCAAGTCAACGATTTGAAATATGAAGAAGCAAAAAACACCCAACTAGAAAAGCAAAATGAAAAAAGAATCCAAAAATACGAAGATAGTGTAAGGAGCCTCTGGGACAGCTTCAAGCGTACCCACATCTGAATTATAGGGGTGCCAGAAGAAGAGAGAGAGCAAGGTATTGAAAACCTATTTGAAGAAATAATGACAGAAAACTTTCCCTACCTGGTGAAAGAAATAGACTTACAAGTCCAGGAAGTGCAGAGAACCCCAAACAAAAGGAATCCAAAGAGGACCACACCAAGACACATCATAATTAAAATGCCAAGAGCAAAAGACAAAGAGAGAATCTTAAAAGCAGCAAGAGAAAGAAAGTCAATTACCTACAAGGGAGTACATATACAATTGTCAGCTGATTTCTCAACAGAAACTTTTCAGGCCAGAAGGGAGTGGCAAGAAATATTCGAAGTGATGAATGCCAAGAACCTACAACAAAGATTACTTTATCCAACAAAGTTTTCATTCAGAATTGAAGGTCAGATAAAGAGCTTCACAGATAAGAAAAAGCTAAGAGTTCATCACCACCAAACCAGTATTATATGAAAGGCTGAAAGGTATCCTTTCAGAAGAGGAAGAAGAAGAAAAAGGTAAAGATACAAATTATGAACAACAAATACACATCTATCAACAAGTGAATCTAAAAATCAAGTGAATAAATAATCTGATGAACAGAATAAACTGGTGATTATAATAGAATCAGGGACATAGAAAGGGAGTGGACTGACTATTCTTGGGGGGGAAAGGGGTGTAGGGGATGCGGGAAGAGACTGGACAAAAATCGTGCACCTATGGATGAGGACAGTGGGTGGGGAGTGAGGGTGGAGGGTGGGGTGGGAACTGGGTGGAGGGGAGTTATGGGGGAAAAAAGAGGAACAAATGTAATAATCTGAACAATAAAGATTTAACTAAAAAAAAAGAGCCTCAGGAGATAAGTATGCATGTTAAAGTTTGAGAAGCAATGATTCCTATCCTTGGATCTCAGGACAGCTCAAGTCATAACTGACCTATGTACCTCCCCTGTACCCTCCACCCACCTGGAGAGGACAACTGGCCTGCCTCAGGAAGGCCCAGGCCAGAGCAGCTTGGGCGGCGATGCTCAGTTTGGCTACACATTGGAATTTTGGGTGGCGCCTTTAAGGCTCATGGTGGTGAGGTCACATTCCAGGCCAAATAAATGAGAAGCTCTGCAGGGAGTCATCTATTACCTCAGAACAAAAACCCCTGAATGGTAAATGGGAACATGGGCCCCTTCCCATGCTCCAACTCTCCTCCCAATGCCCTGTTTCTCTCTGTTTTCTGTACTCTGTAAAAGCTTGTTTTGGGAAACTCTGGGTGGTGGCAAAACAGTAGTACCGGCTGGCTGCTATTCAACCTCACCGGTGGCAGTTGGTGTGGTGATGAACTTCACCAGTTGGCTGCCACCAGTGCGCATGTACATCCTAATAAACCCATGTCTTTCACAGCCAGTCCTCCAGGTAATTTCTTTGGAAATCCAAAACAATATGCCAAGGTTTTCTGAGACCTCAGCACTTTGCATAATGACAGAAAATGCTGTGGCTTAGAATAATAACCATTTATTTAGCTCATGATTCTATAGGTTAGTGCTTTGGGTTAGAGTCTGCTGGGCAGTTCCTCAGTTGCTGCAGGGCCCACCATGTGTCTTCAACCAGCTGCAGATCTGAAGAGTGGCTCTGTTTCCCAGGCACATTGCTAGGGCAAGGGGAGAGGCCATATTTCTTTTGCCATCCATAAGATTAGCTTAGGCTTATTTATGTGGCAGCTTGGTAGAGGGGGATGGCGGGGGGGGGGGGGGGAGGGGGGGAGATCTAGACTCACACTATGTTGCTTCCACCATTTTCTGTTGGGTGAAGCAAGTCATAAAGCATGCCCAGATGTAAAGGATGAGGCAATAGATTGTACCTCTTGATGGGAATTGCTGCAGAAGTACATTACAAAAGGCACAGACACCAAGAGGGGTGGAGGACTGGGCCATTTTTGTAGCCTACCGCATTGCACTGACAAGGACTTGCTCCTTGACCCAACTTTAGTCGGACTCCTCTGAGTCCTCTTTTCAACTAGGCCTTGTCCTGGCCTCTGTCCTTGGCTGCTCAGTTTAGCAAGAATCCTGCGAAGCAGCTCAGGGAGAACTCCCCCATCCTCCATCTCCAACCAGATTCCTTGTTCCCCACCCTTGAAGCCTAGCCAGCAATCTTCTATCCTCTCCCTCACCCTGCCAGTTGGCTATGCCTCCCCAGCTACTCCTGTTTTATTTGAGCTCAGTCTCTCTCCACTATTGCAGTTGTCTTGAATAAAGTCTTCCCTGCCATGTTTAAGACGTGTCCAGTGCCATTTCTCTTTAACAGGCACCGAGGAGTGTCTTCCTCTTCTTTCCTTCCTTGCTCCCGCACACAGCTGCTCTGGCTTGGCCTGAGCTCCCTCCAGATATTGCTTCGGATGGTGAAATTGCCTTTTGAGGAAAATGGATTAAGGCAGTTTGCTGAAATCCCAGAGGTCTATTTGTGATCTTGAGCCAAAGGAGTATCCCCCAGACCTTTCTTAAACGGACATATCTCACCTTACAATGAGCGTAATAATACCTACCTAGCAGGGTTGTGAAGCTTGAATAAAATAGCTGTGAAAGCTCCTAGCTCACAGGTAGTCAGTAATTAGGATTACCAGGGAAGAGGCCAGTGTGAATACACAGAAAGTCTAACTGTAGAATATCCCCCTCAAAAGTAGCTGTATTTTCTCAGCCAGCATGTAACCACACTAAGCACTCTCTGCAAGAGGGAGCTCCTTAGAGGTCTGCAAGAACGAATAGTGTCACAGCAATTGATGGTAAATGAGGATTTTAATTGTCTGCTAGTGGTTGCTTCTCCCTTCAATCCTGCACACATCTTGTTATCTATTAAAGTAGGCTTTTAACATGTTTAATGAAATGGGACTATCAGTGCAATCCCTTTTCTCATGGGCGACACTAATAATGCTGCAGTATTACCAGCTGCCATTCACTGAGGCTTACCAGACTCCAGGTTCTTTACTTAAATTTCCTCACTTAATGCTCAATTCAATCCCAAGAGACGGGTGAAGCAAGTCATAAAGCCAGCCCAGAAGGAAAGGATGAGGCCATAGATCAGTGATGGCGAACCTATGACACGTGTGATTTTTCTTTGTTGATTTTTCTTTGTTAAATGGCATTTAAATATATAAAATAAATATCAAAATTATAAGTCTTTGTTTTACTATGGTTGCAAATATCAAAAAATTTCTATATGTGACACGGCACCAGAGTTAAGTTAGGGTTTTTCAAAATGCTGACACACCGAACTCAAAAGGTTCGCCATCACTGCCATAAATTTTACCTCTAGATGGGGATTGCTGCAGAAGTACTATCCACCTTTTATAGATGAGGAAACTTGGGCTCACAAGGTTATGTGACCTCCTGAGGCCTGTTCAAGCATGTCAAACTCTCGGCCAGCGGACCGCATGCCTCATTGACGCTGGCCACGAGTTTGACATGCTTGCAATGAAGCAGTAGAGGATGCCAACACAGGCATCTGACTTCAGGCACCTCTCCTGCCATTTCTAGGGAACCTGTCAGCTGGAACCCTGTCCGATTTCACAATACGGCTAGCCAGGGGCCCCAGATGATGAGATTCCTGTGGGCATGGCTGAAGATGATAATAACCTGCTCCAACAGCTTCTTTGTATGCAGAAGAAATGTGCATCTCAACCTTATGGGGGGACTGGAGTATAGAGAGGGTTCCAAGCCCTCCAATGGGATCTCTGCAATATTGTCAAGGGACCTGGAATCTCGAGCCCGCCATCTCCTTCACCAGGCCTGGCGTTTCCTGTCTCTGACTCAGCTCTCTCTCGTTAGTGCTGGTAGTGCCTCTCAGCTGAGAATGATTTCTGATAAACTGGGCCTGACATTTTGAAGGTCTGGTAACTGGGCTTTTGTTTTGCCAGACTCAGGCTGTGCTGAGGTGTGTTTCTCCCAAGCTTGACTATTTCTGCCCAAATCCAGGCTCCTCCAGAACAGTGGGCCTGCCAACAATTTTTTAAAAATATATATTTTTATTGATTTCAGAGGAGAAGGGAGAGAGAGAGAGAGAGAGAGAGAAACATCAACGATGAGAATCATTGGTCAGCTGCCTCCTGCTCACCCCACACTGGGGATTGAGCCTGCAACCCAAGCATGTGCCCTGACTGGGATTGAACCATGAACTCTGGGTTCATAGGCCAATGCTCAACCACCGAGCCACGCCAGCCCTGTGGCCTGCCAATAATTTGTATCTGAAATCAGCTCAGGGCAGGCCGGACCCCTCAGAAACCAGAGCTTCCCAGCAGGGGCTGCTTCTAGGGCACTGCCTGTGGGTTGGCGGGGGGCAGTGGGGAAATTCTCACAACTTAGGTTCTCAATGGGGGTGCATGGCTTTCTGGTTGGGGGCATGTGCATGGGCTTCGTAAGGCTCCTGAACCACTTAAAATTGTGCATAAAAGTTTGCTGGTGACGTGTTCAGGGGAGAGGTTCTGTAATTTTCATCAGATTCCCAATAAGGTTAAGAACCCCTAAGAACTCCAGAATCACTCATTTGAAGAACAGGGATTAGAGAAGTGTCAATAGTTAGAGGCAACAGGAGTGCTGGTTCCAGAGAAGAACCAGGGAATGGAATGGATCTAGTAACTCTGAAGTTTTATTTTTGTAATAAATTTATTTAACAATATCATTTCTTGAGACGTACAGGGAGCCATGTACATGTACGGTTTGAACCCTTAAAATGGCCTTTTAAGGAAGGATGAACTTTGTCCAAATGGTTGTCTATATGCTGAGATAGTGATGAAGGGATTCTGAAGTTTTATTAGTCGTAGAGGCTTCAAACAATATAATTTCATAAGGCTTAAGACTTTCTGTAAGAAAAGTACTGTCGTGTGCATTGCAATCCAGGCCTTCCCAACCTCCTGTGTATGTTACAGGGTACGTGTCAGTTCCTGCGTGGTAGAGCCTCACAGACGTGCCAATGTTCTGTGATGAGAGAGCGGCAGCCCAGGCTGTCCAAGCTTGGTCTGCCAGGCCTCCTGCGCTCAGCCCAGCTCAGCCCGGTCCGCCACTGTGAAGCGATGCCTGGTTGGAGGTAGACAGCGCGACGGGAGGGCCTTGAGAAACCCTTCTGGTTCAAGAGTTCCATAATTCAAGAACAATGGTTGTGGTCACTGCGGAGTGTCCGCAGTCAGTGATGTCTGATGTTTTGTTTTGTGTTTTCCTCCTAAAGATCTTTCCTTTCTGCAAGAACAAAAAATGCATGAAATAAAACAATAAAATGTCTTTGTTACAACCCAAGGTATTGTGTCAGGCACCTCTCACAGACACCAGAGAGGTGTGGTCAGACAACCCCTTGAGTCAGAGGGAGAGGGCTGTCCCTAACCTGGATTCTTGTCTTCTCATGCAAATGAATTTAAATGAGAAAACTTCAGATGATTACGCTGTGATAAAGCCAATTTTATGAAAGCAGTTAGAACAAGCAAATCTATACATCTGGTTTATGAAGCACAGATGGGCTCTCAGCTAATCTGAAGAGGGAGTTGGGTGGGGGTCCGAGGTGTTATATACCCCCCTATCTATAGGTTTCAAAATTCCTGTTGAATATTTTGGCACAGATTAATTCTCAAGGTCCATTTTAAAAAAATAATTCTTTATTGTTGAAAGTATTACATATATCCCCCTTTTTCCCCCATTGAACCCCTCCAGCCTGCCCTTGCACCTCCCCCTGCCTTCAGCACCCTATGTCTGTGTCCATGGGTTATGCATGATAAGCATTCAAGGTCTTTGGCTGATTACCTCCCCCTCCCCGCCCCCTGCCCCGCCCCCCCCCGCCCCCACCTTCCCTCTGAGATTCCACACTCTGTTCCATGCTTCCATGTCTCTGGATCCACTCTGTTCATCAGACTCAAGGTCCCTTTTTACTTTGTTGTGTGCTTCCCGGAATTCCTGAGGAGCACCTGGCAACTTTATCTTGCCAAGCCCCCAGACTGCTGGCTTTTCTGCTTAGGGAGTAAAACCGCCTTCCTCCCTTCTTTCCTCCATTTTCTTCTTAGGGAGGTTTTTAACCATTTGCTCTCCTCAAGTGTCATTGGTTTGTGGAAGATAATGGCTTCTTAGTTACAGCTGGCTGCAAATTGCCCATGCTGTTTGGCCTTGTTTTAACTTCCCTGTCTCAGTTTCCCTGTTCCTCTTGCCCTGGAATTTTCCTAGCTTTTCACTGTCCTGTAACAGTATCATAAAAACATACACTCTGGTCCAACACCAGAGAGATACAGGTGGAGGTGACGCACATGGGCAAACACAAGCAGAGTGGCACCACCGCCCATTGGCACAAGCTAATACTACAGACGCAGTAAGTTCATGAGTTCATCTCAGGTCTGGTTTGGGAGGTCTGAGGAGCTAGTAGGTGAGGTACAGCACTTCCTAACTATTGGTTTCTGGGAAGGTTGGGTTGCAGTGTGTGTGTGTGCGTGTGTGTGTTTGTGTGTGTGTAAGGTGAGAGGAGGGTGGAGAGTGTGAAACGGAAGAATGCCTATGCTCTCAGGATTGCACAAGTGTCCACTGGGCCCTGAGTGGATTTCTCCCCTGGAAGCTTGGCTCGCCTCACCTGCATCTGGGCTGTGCACCATTGCTGTGCTCGCCAGCCATGAGCCCGGCTTCTGGCTGAGTGGTGCTCCCACTGTGGGAGCACACTGACCACCAGGGGGCAGCTCCTACATTGAGCGGGAGCAGGCTGAAACAGGCTCTCTGACATCCCCCAAAGGGTCCTGGATTGTGAGAGGGTGCAGGCCAGGCAGAGGGACTCCACTGGTGAACAGATCGGGGCGGGGAGGGATGTGGGAAGTTGGCCAGCCTGGGAGGGACTGCGGGAGGGCTCCAGGGCATGTCTGGCCTGTCTCACTCAATCCCGTTTGGCCAGACCCCAGCAGCAAGCTAACCTACCAGTCAGAGCATCTGCCCCCTGGTGGTCAGTGAACATCATAGAAACTGGTCAACCGGTCAACTGCCTGCTCATGATCAGTGCACACCAAGCGAGTGGTTGAGTGGCCTTAGCATATCATTAGCATATTACGCTTTGATTGGTTGAATGGATGGCCAGACGACTGGACACTTAGCATATTAGGCTTTTATTATATAGGATTTTTCCCTCTAAAAGGAACAGTTGGAGCGTAGGGTGCATATAGAGTGAACAAATGTAGGGTCTGTCAGCAAACATTGCTCACAGCCTGGGGGGGGGGGGTGAGCACACCACACAGGTGACACCTTACACTGCTCACTGCCTGGTGGGGTGAGCACACCACACAGGTGACACATTGCACTGCTCACAGCCTAGGGGGGTGAGCACACCACACAGGTGACACCTTACACTGCTCATGCCTGGGGGGGTGAGCACATCACACAGGTGACACCTTACACTGCTCACTGCCTGGGGGGGTGAGCACACCACACAGGTGACACCTTACACTGCTCACTGCCTGGGGGGGTGAGCACACCACACAGGTGACACATTGCACTGCTCACTGCCTGGGGGGGTGAGCACACCACACAGGTGACACCATTCCTACAAAAGGTAGTACTATTTTGCTTTTACTCCTAATGCACTGCTGGTTGAAGGTAGGAAGTTTAAGGAACACACATGTCTGCATGCAAAAAGACAACAAGAATTACCTACTTTATAGTCATCTTGTTCAAATCAGCAAGCTGCACTTAGCTAATCGAAATTCAGATGAAGCACTTTGAAGCTCCTCTATTACTTAAAAAACAAATATGAAAAAAATGCATTTCATTCTGGTGTGTCATTTGTTGGAAATAAATGATATTCATGAAGGTGTTGTTGGCAGAGAGATGCTTGAAAATAGCAGCCAGAGATATTCTCTCCTATTTTGTTTAGGAACAAAATATAAAACATTTAAAAAATAAGCCAGTTTAATTTATAAAGTACAAAATGTAGTGATTTCAAGCATCAGGTCATCAAAACAGCTTTTTATGCTGCAACACCTAGTAAATATTTAATCTTCATTTTAATACACGTTCAGGTCCCAAACCAAACATGTTGGACTAAGATGATGTTTTAAATTCCAGAGAGGATTCCCGAGTCACCTTCCTGTGAAGTGCGGAGCAGGCGCCTCTGTGAAAGGAAGGGGCCAGCCATTGGAGACAGGCAAGACTGGCTGGCTGTCCTCTGGGCCGCTCCATGAGCAAGCTCCTCGCTTTTCCTATCTAACAAAGGGCTGTGGAGACGAAACGTGGGTGCTGCCTAGATGTGATCTTTCCATGGATGGCGACTTATTGTCACGTAGGTTTTGGTTCCGCTCCTTCCTTGCAATCAGTGTAGTTGCTCCTCCATCACCTACGCCATGGCCAAAGCTGCCCCCGGCGCATTGTCCTGTTTCATTGCCTTCACAGCACTCATCGCTGTCTGACATGCTCTCATTCATTATTTGTTCTACTGTCTGCTGCTTGTATTAGATCTGAGAGAGCAGGAATCTCGCCTGTTTTCTTCATCTTCGCCTCTCCTGTGTTTAAAATAGCTTGACACGCATACATGCTCAGTAAACACGTGTGGCCCGAATGCTGCGTGCTTTCTAGCCCTTTTCCCTCTTTCAGAACTAGCTGTGACAGTCGCTTCGACTCCATCTTAGTTTCTTCCTCTGTCACAGGAGCACAGGGATCTGGATCAGCAATTGGCGACGGCAGTAGGTGTGCCAAACCCGGCTCCTACCTGTCTGTGTGGATAGTTTTCTGGAAGCAGGCCACCTCCCTTGTTTCCATATGGTCTGTGGCTGGCTTTGTCCTCCGGTAGCCTAGCGGAGTCCTTGCAGAGATGGGGTAGCTCGCAAGCCTAAAATAGAAAAGTTGACTAATTTCTGGTCTAATTGAGTCTTGAGACCTTTCTACTCCTGAGGCTCTTAATCTTGTGAAACTCACACCATGTTCACTGCTCTGCATAATTACAAACAGCTAATTTATTTTCTGGAGCTTCTTTGAAGTTTCGTATTAGATCATGAATTGTCTTTGGTTGTGGAGTTTATACTAATGATTTGTTCGAGATTTTAGCCCCAAATGCTGCCAACTTGAGATTTGCGGTCACTTTTTCTTGTCATCAGCAACTGCGGTTCTAGGAGGGGATTGCCTTAACACTGTGCTTCCAGCATGCTTGGCCTTGGAACCAAGAAGTGTTTTTAGCTGGTATCGCCCCAGCTTCAGTGTCACAAAACATCAGCTGAGAACTGGAGGAGGAGATGGAGGGCGGCAGGTTCCTTATTCCTCCGAGGAGACTCTTCCCTTTTTAAGTTCCCTGCCCACACAGTTCCACAAAGGACCGAGTTTCAGAGGTGAGGCAACGTGGTATAATGGAAAGAACATAGGGTTGGGCTTAGGAGAGATTTAGTTCATGTTCTATATTTGCCACTCGCTAGTCACATGATTTTGAACCGGTAACCAGCTTCCTGCGCCTCCATGTCCTCACACGTGAGGTGGAGGTAGATTGATGTCAAGCTAATAAAGGAGAGTGGAAAACCGTGGTCATTTAGGAAAAGTTATTTGAGCACCTGTCACACATCAGGCGTTAGTCTAGGTCACAGTGATGGCGAACCTTTTGAGCTCCGCGTGTCAGCATTTTGAAAAACCCTAACTTAACTCTGGTGCCATGTCACATATAGAAATTTTTTGATATTTGCAACCATAGTCAAACAAAGATTTATATTTTTGATATTTATTTTATATATTTAAATGCCATTTAACAAAGAAAAATCAACCAAAAAAATGAGTTCACGTGTCACCTCTGACACGTGTGTCATAGGTTCGCCATCACTGGATTAGGACCCAGTGGTCAGCAAACTCATTAGTCAACAGAGCCAAATGTCAACAGTACAACGATTGAAATTTCTTTTGAGAGCCAAATTTTTTAAACTTAAACTATATAGGTAGGTACATTGTTATTAACTTAATTAGGGTACTCCTAAGGCTTAGGAAGAGCCACACTCAAGGGGCCAAAGAGCCCCATGTGGCTCGAGAGCCGCAGTTTGCCGACCACTAAGTCCTGGGTCACAGCAAACAGTCAGACAGTACTCTTGCAGATCTGAGTCCTAGTACGGGAGGTAAACGAATAAACAAACATTCAATACAATGATGAGCACCATGAAGGAACATAAAGCAGGATAAAGGGACAGCGAGTAATGGAAAGGCTATTTTGTTTGATAGGATGGCCAGGGAAGTCCTCTTCCAGTGGAAACTGAAGGAAGTGAAGGGGACACAGGAGTACCTGGAGGAATGGCATTCTGGGACAGAGAGGTCGTGCGTGCGTGCGAGAGCCTGGGGTTCAAAGAGGAGCAGACAGGCCAGGGTGGGGGACTGGAGGCGGGACAAGGGAGGGCCGGTGGTCAGACGTGCAGCTGGAGGAGCAGCCGGGATGGCTGCGCAGGGCCTGCGGGCCCTGGGGAGGACTCGAGGCGCAGGGAGGCGCAGGGAGGGAGAAGCCGGAAATCCGAGCAGCGCTGTGACATGCTTAGTCTGACCTGTGTTTTTAAACAACTCAGGCTGTTGTGTGAAGACTAAGCTGTGGACTAATTTTTAAGTGCCTGTTATAATTTCTTGCCCACAGAGGACCCACAATAACTGTGTGCACTCCTATGGTACAACCTATTTGCCGGGAATTACCTGCAGCTGCAGCAGGAGAGTGGGCGCCAGCTGGGAAAGCTGTGTGATTGCTGAAGGGTGGCAGAGGGAGAGCAGCCCCCTCTGGGGAAATGATTCCCATCCCAGCAGGCTCGGGGCGGGGGAGCGGGAGATGGACGCTCCCGCCTCTGGCCTGCGCCACCTCCTGGCTGAAGAGACCACCCAGCCGTCCTCCTTGTCAGCCTCAGAGACAATTAGGGGCCCTCGGGCCGGGCTCTGCTATTTGCCATGTTTGAAACTGGATCATAAAATGGGAGATGATGACAAGAGCTTTAGAAAGACCACCCATCACTAGCCTCTCAGATCTGCTCTCTGAGCAGCCTCCTGGGAGCCGCGTGGAGGCACAGGGCAGCGCTGGCAGCACAGTGGGCAGGAGGGGTTCTTCAGGGGAAGCTGAGGGTTTCACAGAGTAGCGTGTGGACTGAAGTCCTCATGCCTGCTTGAAAACTCAAAGCCCAGTGTGGGGACCAGCAGCTCCCATGGGGGAGCGGGGCAGGGCAGGGCGGGGCGGGGCGGGTTGGTGCTGACTCTGGCGTCAAACTCCGAGTGACTGCTCCTGTGGGTTCAACTCTGCCAGCCCAGGTCCAGGAGGAGCCGCCCTACCCTGCCCGGAGGGGACTGCCTGCCTGCTCAGCCTCCCATCTCCTTGCAGTGTCATTTCTGCCTCTGACTTCAGCGCGCTAGGCCTGCAGGTGGCAGATTGCTGGGTCTTCTGCCTGCACAGTCCTTGCTGGGCTGGGTGGGGAGGAATTTCAGTGGGGTGACTGGAATTTCTGGTTTGTCGGGGATGGGGTTTTTCCTGGATGTGGGAATCTCAGTGCTAAACTGGGAAAGTCCCAGGCAATGCCTTGGCCAGTTGTTCAGTGGTTAGAGCATCAGCCTGCAGACCAAAGGGTTGTGGGTTCAATATCCTGTTAAGGGCACGTGCCTCAGTTTCAGGTTCCCCAGCCCCGGTAGGGGCATGTGTGGGAGACAATCAACAGATGTGTCTAACATCGGTGTTTCTCTCTCTCTCTCTTTCTCTCCCCCTCCTTCCTCCCTTCCACTCTCTCTGGAAATCAATGGAAAAAATATCCTCAGGTGAGGATTAAAAAAAGAAAGAAAAAACTCCCAGGCAAACCACGACCAGTTGGTCACTGAGGGCTGTCTAGACCAGGGGTCGGCAAACTCATTAGTCAACAGAGCCAAATATCAACAGTACTTCTTCAAAATAGACTTGCCCAGGCCGAAAACCGACTTCTGTGCATGGGCCACAAAGTTTCAATTGCACTGTACATGCGCCCACACGTGGTATTTTGTGGAAGAGCCACATTGAAGGGGCCAAAGAGCCACATGTGGCTTGGCAAACTGTGGCTCACAAGCCACATGCGGCTCTTTGGCCCCTTGAGTGTGGTTCTTCCACAAAATACCGACTTCTGCGCATGGGCCACGAAGTTTCAATCGCACTGTACGTGCGCCTGCACGTGGTATTTTGTGGAAGAGCCACACTCAAGGGGCCAAAGAGCCGCCTGTGGCTTGCCAGCCGCAGTTTGCCGACCACGGGTCTAGACCAATGGCTTCTTGAGAGTGGGAGTTGCATCTTGTTGTTTTTATAATCACTTAGTTGCGATGTAATGGTGTCGGAGCACACAGTAGGACTCTGTTGCTCTGAGTTGTTCTGAGTGTCTGTGAGTCCATGTATTCCTCTAAGTTCTTCCCGACTACGCCAGGGCCGGTTCCCTCTCAAACCCTGCCTGCTGTACTAACTGTTGGAAACTTAGTCCAAGTTCCTCCTTTATCCTCTGCTCACCAGCAGGTGTTGGGTCCAAGCCCCTCTGCCTGAGGCTGGTCCTCCTAAGACACCTGGTCTTAGACGGAGAAGCCGTGAGAGGTTGTGGGTGTATAAGAATGAGTCTTTATTGTAACATGAGTCACATTGTAGAAGTATCTGAGCTCTCCAGCTCAGCAGCTTCTCCTGTCTCTCTAGCAGACTTCTTCTTACTCCATCCTCAGCTGACTCCAGCCAACTAGCTGGTCAGTAACCTACTTTTATACCATTTAGAGAAAGAAGGCTTCTTGCCAACAGTGACATCAGTCATATTTGCTACAGAAGGGCACAGTGTACTGTGTCCTTGCACCCGCCCATGGTATCTTGGCCTGATTAGGATTCCCAAGCTCAGAGTCCTTGAACATCCTGTTTAGGCACATGCCCAGAGCAGTCTTTGGTCATTCTGGTGTATTGATAACAAGGCCTCTGTGCTCTCAATGGCCTTGACTATCCGGGGACCTGGCATGGTTCCCACAAATGGACCGTTTCAAGGGTACACTTCAGTGGCTTCTATTCACAGCTATGCAACCATCATCGCAATCAGTTTTAGAATATTTTCATCATCCCCCAAAGAAGCCCATACCCATTTGCAGTACCACTCCACCCTGGCTCCAGCCTTGGGCCACCATTAATCTGCTTTCTGTCTACAGATTTTTGTCTTCTGGACATCTGTAATAATAAAAGCATAATATGCTAATTAGATTAGATGTCCTTCCAGACGACCTTCCAGACGACGCCAGGGCTGTGAGGGAAGCCTGGGCCCGGGGTGCCAGAGGGAAGCTGGTGCCAGCAGCCAGGGGAAGGAAGGCCTGCTCTTGTACGAATTTTGTACATCAGGCCTCTAGTTTCATATAAATGGAATGATACAATATGTGGCCTTTTGTGTCTGGTGTCTTTCACTTAGCATAATGTTTTCAGAGTCCATTTATGATGTAACGTGTATCAATACTTCACTCCATTTTTATAGCTGAGTAATGTTCCACTGTATGGGTATACCATATCTATCTATCTATCTATCTATCTATCTATCTATCTATCTATCTATTTATTATCTATCTATCTATCTATCTATCTATCTATCTATCTATCTATCAGTTTTTGGGCAGTTGGGTTGTTTCTACTTTTGGTTATCAGGAATGATACCACTACAAACATTCAAGTGTTTGTGTGGACTTGTGTTTTCATTTTTGTGGGGTGGAAATCTAGGAGTAGGATTTCTGGGTCAATGGTAACTCTGTTTAATCATCGGAGGAACTTCCAGACTGTTTTTCAAAGCAGAAGCATCATTTTACATTCTCACAGCAATGGATGAGGGCTCTGATTTTTTCACATTTTCACCACCACATTGTTATTATAACCATCCTAGTGTGTGTAAAGTGATATTTTATTGTGTTTTGATTTGCATTGCCCTAATGGCTAATAATAGGAGCTATGTTTTATTCATGCTTATATCTGAGCACTTGGCACATTGCCCGGGGCAAAATTAGTGCCTAACACAGGATAGTTGAGTTCTAAGTTATAGAATTAATCACACTAAGTCCCCATTGCTAGACGAAGCCAGTCTATATGCACACTGGGTGGGTCTGCATTGGGTTTAAGAAAGAGCCCAAGGAATACATATTGAGGCTCAAGACAGAGATGGAGATGCCTTCCTCGCTGGCATAGAACAGTTTTGTTATCTAAAGACCATGTGCTTCGATGCCAAACAGATGTAGATTGAAATCTCGGATAAAAGGGACAGATTATAGAGGATCTTGTGTGATAAACTCAGTTTAGGCTTTTATCTTGATGGCCCTTGGGAAACACTATAGTCCTATAGGCAGAGCAGTGGTTCCAGTAGGTTTGTATTTTAGAAAGAGGTATGGTGAGCAGGTCACACCCAAAGCCAGCATGCAACATGAAAAGGTGTTGGATGTGATGGAGGCTGGACAGGGGCAGTGAGAGAGGAAAAGGGGTATGGGGTGGCGGTGGGTTAGACATTAACACTGAGGGAATGGACCCCTTTGCAAATCTGGTGAAACCCAAAAACCTCTTCCACAGGAAGAAAGTGCACAACATTTAGCATGCAAGCTTCAAGGCCGCAAGAGCACTGCTTAGAACCCAAGTCTGTCTTGCTGGCGCTGTCAGCAAATCACGTTTCCTCCCTGAGCTTTGCTGTGCCAGATGATCCCAACTTCCTCCCTCATCCCAGGGTCTTTGCCTCCTGATAGATAGTGCTCAGGAATATTCCCTGGGGGGATGGGGGGTGTCAGGTTGGGAAGACTTCCACCCAAGGGAGGATGCAGGGAAGTGAGTCAGTATGTGACATGGGCCTGCTGGTGTTTGGGGAGCTGAATGTTAGGAGCTGTGTTGTTGGCCTTGTGTTTTTTATTGAATGTCTGCAGAGAAAAAAGCACACCAACTACATTTCCCACCTTATAAACAGTGTGTCTGGCAGTGGTGGTCTGGAGAATTATTGCCTGCTGTCTGGTTTTGTTTATAACTTTCTCAAGAGTTTGAATTATTTCAGAACTCACATCCAAGCATTTGGCTGCAAAGTTAGGGTTGGTTTATAGTCATTGCATCCCTCCAAAAGTAATTATTCTCAACACTAGAGTCCTGGTGCACGGATTCATGCACCGGTGGGGTTCCTTGGCCTGGCCTGAGGGGATCGGGCCGAAACTGGCAGTCAGACATCCCCCAAGGGGTCCCAGAGTGTGAGAGGGCACTCTGCAAAGTTGCAGTCACTTGGCAGCTCCTGTGTTGAGTGTCTGCCCCCTGGTGTCAGTGTGTGTCATAGCTACTGGCTGGCTGGCTGGTCAGCCAGTCACTTAGGTTTTTATATATGTAGATGCTTCCTTGGTTGCCCCTTCTGCTCACTGCTCACACACTGGGGCTGGGATGACTGGGATTTCCCTAATGTCCTGAGACATTCATTGCTGCCAAGGGTGGGGTTGGACTCCGGGAGGTCGGTGGTAAGGGGGGAGTGGCCTCTGGATCCCAGCAAGTGTCTGAGACTAACTGGGGTGACCTTAAATGCTTTAGGAAAAGCAACTGCCCTTTCAGCAGTCTCACCCACTAGAAACGGTTGTAGTGGGATAGATTTTTATGATATAGGGGCATGTCTCCTGGTTGTCTTGTTGCTTACAGATGATGATTCTCCAACCTGATCATCAGTCTATGCCAGCCTGGCTGGGTAATACTCACCTGGGGACTTATGAAAAAGACAAATTCTAGGCTCCAGGAATTCTAATTTATGGGGCATGGGATAGGACATGAGAAAGGTATCCTTCTTTCTTTCTTTTTTTTTTTTTTTTGAAACTCATTTACTGTTTACTAAGGTGATTCTAACATGTACTCATGGTTGGGATTCATGTTTTCAGATAAACATTATTGTATTTCATTCAATTTAACAAATGTTTATTAAGTATTTAGTATGTGTAAGGTGTTTTGCCCAGTGAGATGAAAAAGACAATTTCTGCTTTGTTTTATAGTCTGGTAGTGGAGAAAGACAGGTAAAAACTAATTATGCTCTAGTGTGAGAGATGCTGCAGTGAGCATATGTACCAGATGCAGATGAAGAGGAGGGAGTTGTTCAGTGGGTTGGAAATGATCAGACAAGAGACAGGACCAGGGAGTGGATGGATCCAGGTTTGCAAAGAGGATGCCATCTGGTCACAGAATTCTCTTTACCTCAAAGGTTGGTTCTGGATTATAGCTGATATCCCATTAAAACAATGACCCAAACAGTGACTGTAGTCATTCTAATGAAAATCAGGGCTGACACAAGAGTTGCTAATGTGATTGAGCATTGTTCTGGGAATTCTTGCTGATACACTATGCAGAAACTAGGATTAAGTCATGTAAATGTGGAAAGGAGGAAATACATTGTTATTATATATTGAGGATCTATTTGTGTACTAGAAAACTTAAAAGAATAAGTTGAAACACTGTGAAAGGTAATAAGAAAATTTCGTAGCTAAAAATACAACACCCTATTGTGACAGAAAGCAGATTAGTGATTGTCTGGGAATGGGGTGGGGGAGTTAGGAGGGAAAGATTACAAAAAGGCATGAAGAAATTTTAGGGGTAATAAATATGACATGTTCACTGTCTCATGGATATGGGCAAATATAAAATATATCAAAGTCTCACCTTAAATATGTGCAGTTTATTGTAACTCAATTATCTATACTAACAAAAGGGTAATATGCTAATTAGACCAGGAGACCTTCCAGAAAAAGTCAGGTGGCAGGGCGGAGGCAGAGGCGGTTAGGGGCGATCAGCCTGGCAGGGGAGGGCAGTTGGGGGCGAGCAGGCCAGCAGGAGGGGCAGTTGGGGGTGACCAGGTCAGCGGGAGGTGGGGGCAGTTGGGGGCAAGATCAGGCCAACAAGGGGGCAGTTAGGGGTGATCAGGCCAGAAGGTGGGGGCAGTTGGGGGCAATCAGGCCAGCAGGCAGAGTGGTTAGGGGCGATCAGGCAGGCAGGCAGATGGGTGGTTAGGAGCCAGCAGTCCCAGATTGTGAGAGGGATGTCCAACTGCTGGTTTAGGCCCGATCCCACAGGGACATCCCCTGAGGGGTCCCAGATTGGAGAGGGTATAGGCTGGGCTGAGGGACACCCCTCCCCTCCATGCACGAATTTCATGCATCAGGCCACTAATATCTCAATTAAGCTGTAAAAATAGTTCCTATATATCAGTAACAACTAATTAGGAAATATAGAGGAAAATTCTATTTATTATAGCATTAAAACCCTAAAATATATTGAATAACCATAACATAAGGTGATATTTATGTAAAGAAAAGTACAAAACTTTGCTGAGTCATAAATGAAGACTTGAATAAATTGAGATGCACACCTTGCTCAGATAGGAAACAGCTCTGCCACTCACTAGCTGTGTAACTCTGAGGAAGTTACTTGTCTCTCAGTTCCTCATCTGAAGGTGAAGGTAAGTAAAATATTTCATAGGTTAGTTTTGAGGATTATAGAAATGAATGCATGGAAAGTGCTTAGAATATGCCTGGCACAGAGTACATGCTCTTTAATTATTTGCCATTTTTATGCCTCTAAATTTAGATGGAAGAATAATTAGTTGAAAATAACCAAGGATAAAAAGTGTGGAAGATTAATAAGAGGGCTAACTCGGGCCGAAACCGGTTTGGCTCAGTGGATAGAGCGTCGGCCTGCAGATTGAAGGGTCCCAGGTTCGATTCCGGTCAAGGGCATGTACCTGTGTTGTGGGCACATCTCCAGTAGGAGATGTGCAGGATGCAGCTGATCGATGTTTCTCTCTCATCGATGTTTCTGACTCTCTATCTCTCTCCCTTCCTCTCTGTGAAAAACCAATAAAATATATTAAAAAAAAGAGAGGGCTAACTCGGTCAAATATTTTTAAAAACTTATGAACCTACAAATTAAACCAGTAGGGTAATGGTTTAAGACTAGACCATTGTTCAGTAGAACAGAACTGATAACCAGAATCACACACGTATCCATCCACTGAACAAATATTTATTGAATGAGTGCTGTTCTAAACACTGGGGATATGTCAGTAAAACAAACAAACAAGCCAAAACAAAAACAAGTAAAGTCCTTGTTCTCAGGGATCCACCCTAATAGATGGAGCCAGACAGTAAACAAATATCTAAAGTTATGTGGGGGATAAACACTATGAAGAAAACCATGGGGATAGGAGGGTTGGGGAGAGATGGAGACTGTTGGGTGGCTGGGGAGGCCTCTTGCTAAGTGAATAAAGAGTCACTCAGATATCTGGATGAGTGTCCAAGTAGAGGGAGAAATAGGTGCTGAGACACTATGGCAGGTGCAGGTGACCTGCTCAAGCCTGGTATGTTCGGAGTAGAATGAGGGCAAAAATGAAGCCAGAAAAGGCCTTCTGGGAATTTTTAACCAGATAGTTGCCAGATAAAATACAGAACAGTAGTTACAGTTTAATTTCAGAGACACAGTGAGTAACTTTTCAGTATAAGGTGTCCCCATCCATAGTTGGGAATACCTATACTAAAAGTTTATTTGTTGTGTCTCTGAAATCCAATTTTAACTGGATGTACTGGATTTCTGTTTCCTGTCTGAGGAAGATTGTTAGGATGTAATGTTAAATTTAAGAATCAGTGTTATGGGCTGAAAGTTTGTGGGTTCCCTACCCCAAATTCATATGTTGAAGTCCTAACATATGGCATTAGGAGGTGGGGCCTTTGGGAGGTGATGAGGTCATGAGACTGGAGCTTTGTGAATGGCGTTCGTGCCCTTGTAGAGCAGGCCCCAGAGAGCAGCCCTGCCCTCTGCCATGTGAGGACACAGCGAGACAACCAGGACAAAAGCTCCCCTTAGACACGGAAACTGCAAGCGCCTTGATCATAGACTTACCAGCCACCGGAACAGTGAGAAATGAATGTTTGTTATTTGAGGGATATCAGTCCAAATACACTAAGACAATCATGATTTAAAATTATGTTTACAATGAGATCTCAACCATATTAGAAATGTGTAGAAAAATGTTTGGAAAGGAATACACTGCAGGGTTAACCCCCTTGCACCTAGATGATTGCCTAATGGGTAATAGTTTAATTTTTTTCCTTACAGATTTCCGTAATTTCCATGCGCTCTGTAGTTTGATCAGTTTGTTTAAATCAGTATTCCAAGTGCCTAGAATAATGCCCTTCATTGACACAGAATGAGTACTGTTATTGTTGAATTATTGGATTAATTGTACATATGTTACTTTTATTTTATCTATTTTATTTATTATTATTTTTTAATCCTCACTGGAGGATATTTTTTCCATTGATTATTTTAGAGAGCATGGAAAGGGGGGAAAGGGGAGCGAAGAGAGAGAGAGAGAGAGAGAGGAGTGGGAAACACTGATGTGAGAGAGACACATTGATTGGTTGCCTCTCACACTTATCTCAACCAGGCCAGGCATTGAATCTGCAACCCTTCGGTGCGTGAGCCAGCACTCTAACCACAGAGCAACACTGGCCGGGGCCATATGTTACTTTTAAATCAGGAAACCTGCAGTTAACTGTGGGGAACAGAGCAATAGGTAAATTCATCCAGAAATATATGGGTGAAATATATGGCACCCAGAAAGGGGAGGGAGGTCAGAGTTTCAAGGGGGAACCCTGGGTGCTGTCTACCATCTACCATGTTCTTCCCAGGATGAAGGGGCTGGGTACTTCTGCCTGAGGCTTCCATTCGGTGGGTACAGGGTCTATAGGTTTGGCTGGGCGGTATGATCTGGGTCCTGAAACATGGCAAGGGACCGGCGACACTGAGGGATTCTGAGCTGACAGTATGCTTGAGTCTGTAGGCCTGCCTGGAGCTCCATGATGTTCTGATGCTTTGAAAACAGGCTGAACCAATTGCATTCTCCCTTTGTTCTGAGTTAAGTATTTTGGAGAAATAGGGCATTATAATGGATTCCATGTTAGTCCCTGAAAAGTATTTGGCTTGACTGACTGACCCCCGAGTGGCTGGCAGTCTCATAAACATCAGAGATTTAGAGTGTAACAAGCATAACACTTCAATAATTCATCCTCCTATTGGCAACTGCAAGTTTCCAGAATTCCATACTTCAGTGTCCACGCCCATGCAAAAAACAAACAGAAGGAGGAGGAGCAAGGGTGGGGAGCAGGAGCGAAATCCTCATGGGTCCTGCTCTTGGGCCTAAGGGAGATGCGCCCTAGACATTCATTGACCAGCCCGGCAGTGTGCAGGAGGCTTTTGTGTTTGTTTGTGTGGCTGTCTTCTGCCCTAGACTGCTCCTCATTCTTCCTCAAATCCCAGGGCCAGTCCAGTGCCCAGAACCTTGCCGGCTGGGACCACACACGTTTGTCCATCCCAGTTGAACCCTCCAGAAAAGTGGGAACAAAACTAAAAAAAAAAATCTCTCATTCAAAAACAAAATCCTCTGCACAACAGAGCCACTGTCACCAGCATCAGTCGTCCAGAGGCCCTGTGCCCAGTCTGGGTCCTTGGGGGTAAACTCAGGGGTGCAACCACATCTGAAAATGGTCCTATCTTTTTAAACAAGGGACTGAGTTGCTTTTCAGAGACAGACCAAAACCACAAGTCGTGCAGCCAAAGCATGTGCAGAGGAAACAACGTTGACCTTCAGCTTCACCGGGGACCAAAGCCTGGGCCCACCCCACAGAACCAAAGGTCTGGGACATGACCAGAACTTGCACACCCAAACCCTTTCAGAAGCGAAGAGTCCATTGTCCAGGAAGATCGGTGCTGACGCCCCTTTACCACAAATGGCCAAACTCCAAGGTTCTCTAATTAAAACTTGCCCAGCCAGCACTTCACATACCTGGTCCGCCTGAACTCCCTGGATGGGGAGTTCAGATTTTTCTAGCACGAGTGGCCCCTTCTCCATGGTGTGGCACCACACAATAAATACCACTTTCTCTCACTGCACTGGTGTCAGCGGAATCAGCTAGCTGCAGCACCCGAGGGAGGGTGGGGTGGGCACCGGGAGGGGGGGAGGGCGAGCTCTGGCTCCATTGCAGCAGCAGTGCAGGCCTTGAAGGCCCTGGGTGCCAAAGGCACCATTTTGGGAAAGAGCGTCTGGCCGGTAGCTTAAATGGAAACGTCCCATGTCTCCATAAAGGGGTTGTTGTCAGCATCCCAGAGGCACTTGTTTCCTGCTAAGAGCGGCTGAAATCAGCTCTATGGACCCCCCACCTCAGGGAGCCTCTGTGGGTCTCCCCTTTCTGCTTTAGCGATGGCTTCTTGCCAGGAGGACCACAGGGGCGACCTGGAGAGTTGGAGGAGGTCCATTATGGGACAGCCACCAGCAATCACTTCCACCCCCCTTGGCCCATTCATCACTCCTTAACCGGGCATTCTCTCATTTATTTGCTTATTCAGCAATGTTTATTAAGTACACTTTCTGTGCCAAGAGCTCAGCGAGGCTCTGGGGAAGAGATGTGGCCTCTGGGGCTCACCTTGCCAACCAAACCACCTGTTTCGTTGCCCTTATTTCACTTCCGTCCTCTGTCCCCATGTTCACACTCCCCTCTGACTGTCCCTCCCATACACCCAGCTCGGGCCTATGTCAGGGCTTGGGTGTTTGCTGTTCCTCCTCCCCAGGGCTGCACAGGACCGGCGCCTTCTCTTCATGCAGCTCAAAGACATCTCATTGCGTCCTTGGAGGCCTTATTACTCCGAATTCACTGGATAGTATTTGTTTAGCACTCTATTGTTTGCTTCCCTCCCTCTGAATGTTGGCTCTTGAGAGCAGGGGCCCTTTCTGCTGTTTACAATGGTTCCTCCCACGTGGAATGGGGCTTGGCAAACAGTAGGTGCTTGAGAAAGTATGGGCTGAACCAATTGGTAGCCAAGCTTTCACTAACTCACCTGGCCTCTAGGGGGCTCTGCTCACTCAGAGGGACACAACTTAAACTTAACTTGGCCCATACATGGTACCATGGTTGGAAAGAAAAATTATGAAGCAAAGATAGAAAACTTGATACATTTCAAAAGCTAGCTAGTTAATCAGATGTGTATCCTAAGGTGACATAAAGCCTCGTGGGCATCTTGGCTGATACTGATCCTGCTTCATCCTGCGTGTGGGTGTTAGCTCAGCTGGGCCCCTCCTGCTAGAGCCAGAGCCTTTGCCGAGCCTCCTCCCTGGGTGAGGACCCAGGACATGCTTCCTGGCCCTGGTGGCCGCATGTGTCCCTGCAGCAGTCCTGGCCTCTCGGGTCGGGCCGGGCTTTGGCTGTTGGCAGAGTAGCTTCATAGAAAAAAGTTCCATGCAGAACAGAGCTGTGTCCACTGCTTGTTCTGGGGGAGTCTTGCCCCCTGGCCCCTCATCCTCCCTGCACATCCTCAGCAAGTCCCCTGGCTGAGCGTATGCTGCTTGCTCCTCCTGTTCCTTCGGGTGAAGTCTGGCTTCTTTCCCTCCCTGGTCTAAGCCAGTGCCTGGCCCAGCTGCACCCGAGGCCTCATGGCCCTGAAAGGAAAGATGTCCGATTCCTACGTGGGATCTTGGGATATTTGTTACAGAACTTATCTGAGTTTCACTTTACTCATCTGTAAAATGGAGGTGATAATAACTGCCTCCTAAAGTTTTGTGAGGTCCAAAGAGGTACAGAACCTGGCAAAAAGAGAGGAAAAGGTGGATCTGGTTATTATTACGAAGCCTTGAGGTCTTCAGTCCCATTACCCTGAGCTCCTCACTGGCTGGTAGGAGTTTCTGAATTCTCATAGTAACAGGTGAGTTTCCGTCCATCCTTAGGTGGAGGGCACAAGCTGTTTCCATCCCAGGCAGCCAGGGAAGCAAGGATATTAGACTGGGAGTCAGGACCTGGGCAAACTTAACCAGGTGTCCCCCTGTGAGGTCAGGTGAGCCTCTTTTCAGCTCTGCTGCGCCATATTTTGCAGTCTGTGTGGTCAGAAACCCACAGGAAGCTGGAGAGCTGATTTCAAGGAGTAAGAAAGGAGATGTCCAGCCTTGCTTAGTGAGTGAGGGCTGCAGGCAACACATGCACTGACCCAAAAGTTGACTCGATCTATGAAAACAAATGTGAGAAACCTCTAAGATTAAATCCCTCCTGATGCACCATCCATGCCGGTTTTCTCAGCTACTGAGAAAGCAGATGGGGTTCTTTGCTTTGGTCACGAAAAAGGCAGCCCCAGCAGCCCCCATGCAAGAACAACTCTGGAATGTCCCACAGGCAGGAGGGAGAGAGGCCAGACTAGCCTGTGGGGGTGGGGGTGGGGTGGGAGTGGGGGGGGGGCAGGCTCTCCCGTGCCTCTCTGCTGTCATGAGCAATGAGCATGCTTCTCTGGCTGCTTCACACAGCTGTCCTTATCTTCAGGAAGCAGAGTGTAAGTTAAACATCAGTTAGTGCCAGGTGACAGGCTGAGGCACCCTTGGAAAGCATGCACCCTCCAAACCCCACCCCCTTCCTCCTTCTGTGAGCTGGAGATAAGGGTGGTGTGACCATCCTTGCCTTGTCAGAACTCTGGGCAATCAGTGAGATCGAGAAAGTCACTTCCGCACTTGGGAGAAGAGACATGTGACTATTGGTAGAAATCCTGGCCAAATGGCACCCACATTTATTATAGGGAGAAGGGCCTGAGAGACTGACTGAGTTAGTTATTATCTATCTATCTATCTATCTATCTATCTATCTATCTATCTATCTATCTATCATCTATCTATCTATCTATCATCTATCTATCTATCTATCTATCTATCTTCTATCATATACTTATTATCTATCTATCTATCTATCTATCTATCTATCTATCTATCTATCTAGTCTCACTACAATTTAGCAAGCATTTGTTGTCTCTTACACTTGGTAATACAAAAATAGAACATGGCTTCTGCCCCTAGGACTCACATTACAAGTCCCTGTTTGATCAAGTCTCCTCTTAGTGTAACAACCCCAGTTCTGCCTCCCATCCTTCATATGAAAGGCTCTGAGCCCTCTCGACATTCGGCTTGCCTTCCAGTCTCCTAGATATGCTGTGTATGTCATCTCACTTTGTTCCCATAATGACACCCTCTGGAACTGGCATTTGAAGCCTCCTTGTTTCAAGAGGCTCCAAGAGGTCTCTGACGGGGCTGGACCCATGTGAGTGGGGTGATGAGGTAGGGCACCTCTACAGGACCTGGAAGGCTTCCCAGAGTGCATGACGCCTGCCTGGATTTTCATGGACGAGTTGAAGGCCCCTGGATGCATACGAGGCCAAAGGTGTTTCAGGTATTTTGCTCAAAAGCTTAGAGGTGGGAAACAGCCTCCTGTGCTATGGAAATAATCGGTAGTTTTGTTGCAGCTTAGAAAAGTCAAGAGACCCTTCTATACCAGGCTAAGGAGCTAAGATGGTACCCAGTGTGTGTGTGCATGTGTGTACATGTGTGTGCATATATGTGCATGTGCACACACATGTGTGCACTGGGATTTACTTGGGGAAGAATCATTGATGGGTTCTGGATTTGCTTGCCTCTCTGGTGAGAGGCAGATGATGCAAGAGGAGGTGGGGCTGGTGGTAGACAGACCAGCTAGGAGGTCATCGTAACTGTCCAGTCATGTTGACCAATATTTTTTGAACACATGCTCCTTGCCAGGCACAGTGGTGAGCACCTTACAAGACTTCTATCAGAAATCTTGCAGCAACAGCTGAGGTGTGTATTATTATCCCCATGTTACCTACGAGGAAACAGAAAATTCCAAAGGGTAAATAACTTTCCCAGGATCATACAGCTATCAGCAGAAACTAGGATTTGAACTCTGCTCTTTCTGACCATGTTCCAAACCCTTCGCCATTAATTACCTGGCATGGTGAGGGCCTACATTGGGACAGGGACAATAGGAATGCAAGTAAAGGAAAAGTCTGAGAAACATTCAGGAGGGAAAACCAGTGAATTTGGTGAGTGGATGGACTTAGAGAAGGAGTGAGAGGGAGAAGCTTCTGGCCCAAGTGACTCTGGAGCCTGAAAAAGTTTTGATGGAAAATATTGCTTTTTTTTTTTTCCCCCCAGATTCAGCTGGTGCAGTGGAGCTAGGTCATGACTCCACCCACCACCACATGACCTGCCCCTCCTTGTTTCATTCAGAGCTGATTGGCAATCTATCTACACTCTCTTTTGGTCAATAAGAAAAACGTTGGCTAGGACAGGCTCAGATGAGAGCCCTGCCTGAGGTCTCCAGGCCCACTCCAGGTTGGTCCAGCTAATCTGCTCTCTTTGGACATGGTCATTCCTTCAAGTACTCAGCCCCTGATTGCAGCATCATCATCTAGTGCACACTTCTCCATCGGGATCATGAACCCAAGGATAATGCCCTTTTTGGCCAATTATCTAGCAACTCTACCAGAGAAGGCATTGAGGTGAGGGAGGCATGATGGGTTCTCCGTGGACCCACACTAGCACCACCGCATCTCTTCCTGAGGGCTCGGAAGGCACCTGTGTAATAAGGAATTCTGGAGTTCTATGGGATGGACCTCAGGAAGCCTTCTAGCCTTTTGGAGAAGTAAGGCACTTGTTTGCTTCTTGCCCCTTTCCCATAGCACTCAAAAATTTTCATTGAAGGTTTGCTCTGTAACAGGCATACCTTTTGTCCCTTTCCTCATTCCATGGGCTTCTTTGGGGATTCCCAACAGCAACCCCACACTCTGCCTGATATCCTTACCCATCAGTTCCAGGACCACAGGAGGGAACTGACAGCTGAGGCTTTCTGAGAACTTCACTTGGTGCTAGGCTTTCTGTTTGCTTGTTTTTAATGCATCATCCCATGTAATGCACAACAAAGCCACAGTGTAGAAACATTATTCCCATTTCAGGGACAGGAAGCTGAGGCTCAGAGTGCTTAGGAAAATTGCCCAAGGCCATATAGCAGTACTTAAGAGGTGGCCCCAGCCCTCCTCTGTCCCGTTGCTCTGAATATACCCGGGAAGGCCTGTGTCATGTCTGCAGCTCATTCTGGCTGCAGCCTTCTGACATTATGCCTGAAGGTCTGCGTCACTCATTTGAATTCCTCCTGTGCAACCATGTTGCTTCTGCATCAGAGTCACTTGCAATTGTATTGTCAGAATTTCATTTTGGAAAGTCATCCCTCCTTGGGAGCATAAGGTCATGGGGTTTGCCTGTCTTTTCTCTGAAGGTTTGGCAATCTGCCTTTACTGGTATAAACATACATGTCAGACTCTGCCCAGCTCCCCCAATGAAGAGCATAACTTTGAGATGACCTGGCTCCTATTTCTCAGGAGTTCTCCTCCCATTCCCCTCTCAGGCAGTATGCCTTGGAGCAGAATCAGGTTCAAGATGGATAATTTGCCCTCTCCCCAACGTCTGCGTTCTGAGAGTCAGTTTCAGAAGCAAATGACAAGTGCACTGGATGTTCACTGCTCGTACCTGCTCTGACAGTTCCTGCGATGAAAGGCATCTGTAAAAACATCTGATGAGGTGACGCAGACTGGAAAACGATGTTTCTGTGGGTCTGTAAAGAAGGAATGTTGATGTGTCTGTGTGACAGCAGGGACTCGCTGGGCTCTCCATCCATCCGTGCTTCTGGAATATCACCGTGTGTGGCTGCAAAGAGCGGCATTGGAGTGCATGTGCAGTTTTATGTAAAACAACATGAACTGACTTTTATGAGGTAGACAACACAGAGGAGGGGTTCGGAGCATTTATTTTTGGAGACAGATGGATTTTAGTGTTTTCTCAACACTTCATTAGCTCTGAGATGTGGGTCGATTCCTAACATCTTTAAGCTTTAGTTTTCACATCTGTGAAGTGAGGCTGACACAGTCCCTCCATCAATGTCATTGGGTGGGTGAAGACTCAGTGAGATCATGCACTGCAGAGCCTGGCACAGAGTGAACTACTCAGTTCACTTTAGTGTGAGTGCCTGCACCTGTTCTTATGGAACATTATTCTGGTTTGTATCCGTGTGTGGATCTGAATGAAAACCTGTTTGTGCCTCTGGGATGTTTCAGTCTCACAGACACTGGTGTGTCCCGAGGACAGGAGACCTCAAGAGCCTGGAATCCTTCTAAATCAAGGGTCAGATCTGCGACGAATCTAGTTGAGCACTCGTCTCAGAAGCGCAGGCATGGGCACATCCTTTGATGTGCAGGGACGGAAAGCACAGGCTGAGGCTTCCCTGTCTTTTCTCCAAAGGGTGAACGAAGATCAATAATAGGTGGAGGTGGTTTTCGATTCGAGGAGAGAAAGGTGGCGCTCTGACACCCAGGCTGGCTGTGGGTGGGACCTCTCCTGGGGAAGCGCTCCGACTGGCCGGGCACCCTCCTCCCAGCGCTAGGCCAAACTAGAGAGCTCTGCTATGTGCTTCTATCTGCCTCCTGGGAAAGAGCAGCAGCCTGCATGTTGTATTTCCTCCTCAACTGAAACTCCAGCTTAGATTTCCAGGCAGCACAACATTTGTTTTTAGAAAAAAACCGAGCTAGCTCAGAGGTGACGAGGGTGACAGGGCTACAATTATCACCCGTTCCTCAGCACCTGGTGTATTGTGGGAAGGGTGCTGACAGCTCTGAACTCCCTTTGTGTGGGGAGTTGAAGCCCCCAACCTCTGCTCGGAACATTTGATACAGACATACAGCTGTGGGACCTGCATGGGGTGGGCTGGGGGGCTGTCACCTCCTCTCTTTTTTATGCTGTGGGAGTGGGGCTGAGAGGTTATAATACTAAGCTAGACTTTACTTAGGAGTCTACTCAGGGTGCCAGACCTTACAATAAAGGAAAGCAAACCAATAGGTATTCATTTGAGATTAACTGACCTTTGTAAGGGGTCAGGATGGAGAGTGACCTCCAGAGGGCGCCAGAACGACTCAATGTTAAGTAGCTGCTAAAGAAGTCAGTGGAACAGCATAGAGAGGTAGGGCTTTTGAGTCACAAATTCAGGCTAAAAACCTGATTCTGTGCCACATGTAGAATCTCTCATGCGAACAACTCAACCTTGTAGAGCTTCCACCTCCTCATCTGTAAAATGGGGCAGGAGTACCTGCCTTGAAGGGTTTCTAATGAAGACTAAAATGAAGATTAACTGAGATAATGCAGACCAAGGTGGGAGGAGCAAAGGATTACTGCAAAAGCACACACTGAATTTATGCTCCCCACTCAGATATGTTCAACCATTTTTTCCTATGTACATTGGTGCTGATACAATAATAAAATGTGAATAATAAAATGTGAATTCCAGCCGAAACCGGTTTGGCTCGGTGGATAGAGCGTCGGCCTGCGGACTGAAAGGTCCCAGGTTCGATTCCGGTCAAGGGCATGTACCTGGGTTGTGGGCACATCCCCAGTGGGAGATGTGCAGAAGGCAGCTGATCGATGTTTCTCTCTCATCGATGTTTCTAACTCTCTATCTCTCTCCCTTCCTCTCTGTAAAAAATCAATAAAAAATATATTTAAAAAAAATGTGAATTCCAAGAAAAGCATCCCAGAATTCCCGGCAGACTTTGTGATGCTTTCTTCAATTGAAAGGCACTGAGCACCATACTCTACGTGGGGTCTGAGGATGTGATTACAGTGGGGCCTTGACTTACGAGTGTCCCGGCTAACAAGTTTTTTGAGATACCAACTGTCTCTCAGCCGATTTTTTGCATTGAGTTGATAGAGTAATTTGAGTTAATGAGCTCCTTAATGAGCTCGGTCTTGGAATGAATTAAACTCGTAAGTCAAGGCCCCACTGTATTGTGAACTGAGAGTTCTCAGAAGCCCCAGGAAAGTTGGGCACCCACAGCCACAAGATGGTGGCTCCCAGTCCCCTCAGCCCCACTGGGGTGGCAGGCGCATGGTATGGCCTGCTTCCAGAGTCCCCCAGTCCCTTTAGCCCCCAAGCCGCCCAGGGCCAGCCCGAGGTGCAGGCAAGCCTCGGATGGTGGCTGCCCAGCCACCCAGGGCTGCCTGAGGCTCAGGTAACCAGGGCTGGCCGAGGCTTGCACTGCCAGCAATGGCAACAGCAGAGGTGTGATGGGAGCGTCGCCTTCCCCTGGTCACCAGGTCGCCTCCTGCCCCTGAGGGCTCCTGGACTGTGAGAGGGGGCAGGCCGGGCTGAGGGACCGCCCCACCCCCCGCCCCCCACTCCAGTGCATGAGTTTTCATGCATGGGCCTCTAGTAATTGAAATAAGAGCCACATGGCATAAGAGAGGAATCTAGCTTAGTCTTAGGGGAGAGAATCCTATCTAATAAAAGACTAATATGTAAATTAACCATCACCCCATCACTCCACCACAAAGATGGCAGCGCCCATAGCCACAAGATGGTGGTGCCCAGTCCCCTTAGCCTCACTGCTGAAGTGTCCAGGACTACCACTGCTCTGGTGGGCCAATCCAGCCTTGCCGCTTTGCCACTGTCGCACCGCTGCGGTGTCTGGGCCTGTCAGCCCCTCCATGAGGCTGAATGCTGCGTCCAGGGGCACATGCAAGTGGGTGGGGACTTGACTCTGGGTCTTCTGGTGCAGGAGGACTTGATGCTATGTTCTCGTTTTTGCTGGCCAGCAGGTGGACATCCCCCAAGGGGTCCCAGATTGCAAGAGAGCACAGGCCGGGCTGAGGGACCTCCCCAAGTGCACAAATTTTTGTGTACCGGGCCACTAGAATGTATATAAAACAGAAATGCACCCCTTCCTTTAGGGTCCCTGATGTCTCTCTGGGTTGGCAGAGAAGCTGAAATCATGGATTTGTGCACATGCCACACACACACAGGTTTGCTAGACAGAGTGAGCAGGAGCGTGGGCCCACCCTGCTGGAGAAGGGGCCGGAGCACAGAATTTCCCTTGGGTTGCTGCATGGAGGGATAGTGCTAAATATGATTTTTTCTTTTCTAACATCAAAATCCCTGGGAGACTGGAGTTTCCTGTGATGCTGTTGCCAGGTGTGCTTTTGAGGAGGCTCTAGAGAAAGGTAACATCAAAGTGTGGCCTGGCCTTCCTTCCTTCTCCTTGACAAAGACCGCTCATGCTCGGACACAGCTGCAGCTCTTCCTCAGGTGTTTCTATTGCAAGGCTGTGCTTTGATTTGGGGCTCCAATTCTCTCTCTTGGGTTTGTTGCTTCTGGCAGCCCTGGTCCCATCAAATGACGCTGGCACATAGGACAGCTGCAGTGACCAGCCGGGTTGCCAGGGAGGCTGCATTCTGTGCCAGGAGCCTGGCACTCAGCAGGTTCCATATTGGCCTGCCCCAGATGTTTGTGACGGTGTAACAAATCCCCCAGAACTATCACAACAAACCATGGCGTAAATGAACAGCAGCGTAGTATTTCTCTCAGTTCTATGGGTTGGCTGTGCTCAGCCGAGATTCTTCTCTATTCTACAAGGTAGCTGAAGTCACTCATGAGACTTCGTTCACCTGAGAGCTGGTAGGGCTGGAACATTCCAGATGACCTGGCATTCTCCATCCACATGGCCTCTCATCATATAATAGTCTGTTCCAAGCTTCTCTAAACAAGGCTGGGGACTTCCAGGAAGACAAGCCACAGTGTTCAAGCACTTATCCCGCCTCTGTTTGCAGAATGCTTGCTAATGTCCCGTGGGCCAAAGCAAGTTACACGGCCAAACCCAGAATTACTGTGGGAGGGGACGATGCAGGGGGAGAACTACCAGGTACAGTCTAGCTAGCACATGGCCTTTAAAAGTGCAGCTGCCAACAACTACTCAGGAAACTAATGCAGGGCTTGATGAGGCAAGACTAGAAGATGAAAAACACTCCTGGGATTGTGCAAGGCTTGAACATATTTCATTCAATCAGTTATTCAATAAATAACTCAACTTAGTACCGGACACTCTACTGGGCATAGCAAGAAGACCAAGACATTATCTATCCCTGCTCATAAGGAGCTACCAGATCATTGGTTACAGACAGACAAGCAATGTGTAGTGTAGTGTGTATGACTGTACAGTGACTGAGTTTTGCCTTGGATCATATAGAGTCAAAGAGGAAAGGGATTGAAATCAGACTGAGGGGCAGAGAAAGCTGCCTTAGGGAAGGGACACTTGAGCTGAGCTGAGGAACAATGGGAGTTGGCCAGGCGGTTTGGCAGTTGGGCATCCCGAGCACGGGAGACAGTGTGTGTGAGGGGCTGGAATGAGAAACGACTTGAAACCAACAGAAAATTGATGTAGTACCTGGTTCCACATGTCCAGAAGGAGGAGACTGTGCGGGAGAGGAACCAAAAAAGTCAGGAGAGTAAAGGTCCTTGAACTGTATCACGCCCTAGTGCTTTGAAACCAAGGGAGAGCATTAGGAAGGCATCTTCTTAAATGGCATTTAAATTGTTTCCTATAATAAGCACATTTACCAAAGGACTTGTATGCATGCCTATAGCTCTAACCAATGGACACAGACAACAGGGAGGTGAGGGCATGGGTGGAGGGGGGGGGGCGTCGGGGAGGTAATGGGGGGATAAGGACACATATGTAATACCTTAATCAATAAAGAAATTAAAAAAATAAAATAAAAAAGCATGTTTGCTTGTATAGAATATAATGTAAATGGGAAAACATTATCCTGGCTGTCACCCACTGAATGAAAAGGCTGATGCCAAATGTAGTTATAATCTGACTAGTGGCCTGGTGCATGAAATTCGTGCATGGGGGGGTGGGGCGGGCGGGGGAGGAGTGTCCCTCAGCCCGGCCTGCACCCTCTCCAATTTGGGACCCCTCGGGGGATAACCGGCAGTCAGACATCCCTCTCACAATCCAGAACCGCTGGCTTCTAACTGCTCACCTGCCTGCCTGATTGCCCCTAACTGCTTCTGCTTGCCAGCCTGATCATCCCTAACTGCTCCCCTGCTGGCTTGATTGCCCCTAACCATCTCTGCCTCAGCCCCGCACCAGGGACCCAGGATTCCCTCCTCCAGCTGACCATAGGCACCTGGGACCTGGACCGGCTGCAGCCACAGGGGATGGTGGGCAGGTGGCTTCGCCTGGGCTGCAGCTGCAGGTGCTGGTGCCCGGGACCACAGGGTGGGCGGCTTCTCCATCTCCCAGGCCACAGCCAGCTGCAGGTGCTGATGCCCGGGACTACAAGGTGGGTGGCTTTGCCTGGGCCCGGCTTTGTCAGGAAGGATGTGCGGATGGTTGTCTGGAAGACGTATGGTCTAATTAGCATATTACCCTTTTATTAGAATAGATCATGGTGTGTTTTTTCTTGCCATCATTAACCATAGTAACTGCTGCTTATGTATTAAAGTTCTATTCCTGCTAAGTCTAGAAGCAGCCTTAGAATCCCTCTCACCATTCATCTTAAGTCTGATGCTTAGTTGATCAGAATTAATACCTGAGGTGAAGCCTCTTACTGCAGATGTATCCCAGAATGTATGGCATCCTCTCTGCTTTATGATCCAGCTAATAATACATTGCCTCAATCATGTTGATTGAGGTCATTTTCCCCCTTGCAGTTTCTAGTAGTAGATTACCATCTACTGCCTAGGAAGCAAAATTTACTGTCTCCATGTAGATCTCAAAATAAGGCATTTTTCTCATCAATAAAATTTCATTCTTTCAGCATGATTAATTTTGTCAACAATGTTTTGAGGCAGTAACAGTTTATAACAAATTGAGTGAATTATTGTTTCAGGTACTGTGCTGTGTCATACACAGATTTCATTTTATCTTTGCAACAACTCTATACAGTAGGTACTATATATAATTACACAGATGAGAACACTTAGATATAGAGAGATCAGGTAACTTGATCAGTAAAATCTGAAAATGGCTAAGTCTCATTTCAAATCCATGAGCCATGCCATTTAAGCATTACACTCCACTCAGTATTGTACTAGAGCCTGCTCTTACTGGCTCACAAATTTTCAGGAATTTTGTAAGCTGGTTAAACATGTTCATTATTAAAAATTAAATTATATAATCTTAAAAGTGAATAAATTACATTAAAACCAAAGGTAATACATACTCTAAATTCATCACCCCTCAATTATTTACTACACTTTATTGTTCTGACTCTTGACATTATTTATGTCTTTTGGGTCTTTCTGGTAATAGTGTATTACTGCATGTTTCTCCTCAGCTCTGCATTTAGTGGCATCACATTAGCAGCTGAAAACAGCCATGAATGGAAAATTTATGCCACAGAAATTGGCTGATAGTATAAATCAGAGTTTTGTTTTCTTTGATTGAGAGCCAGTTGTTAAACATTTATCAGCACAACACTGACCACATTGGTGGTGGTGGTCTTGTCAGAATGTGTTATATTATGCAGATGAAAATCTATTTAAACAGACTTGATGTAGATATTTTCAAAGATGGAAGAATTGTCCCTGTCAACTATTTTAGTTGATTCATATCTTCACTAATTGTCATCATTGCAGTTTTCAGTCCCCATATGGATTGCTGGATATAACATGTCATGCCCTGTCCCTGTCCCTGTCCTTTGTAGCCTTTGTTACCTTAAGGACTTTAGTTTTCCATTTTTATGTTTAAGTACCAACCTTACCGGCCTAAAAATGTAAGCTTTAAACACTGCGCTCTCTGTTCTGTATCCTTCAGATGAAAAGTGGAGTTGGGTTGCAGCAGAGGAGAGAAATTCAGAAGGGGAATATTGGAGTCATGACTGCAGTGGGAGAAGGGGGAACCTATTTTCTGGGCCACAGGTGCTGGCGCCCTGGACCACAGGGCTGTCAGCTTTTCTGGCTGGCTGCGGCCTGGGATCACGGGGCAGGCGGCTTCTTCGTCTCCTAGGCTGCAGCCAGCCTCAGGTGCTGGGGCCCGGCTTCTCAGTCTCCCCGAGGACATGGGGCGGGCGGATGTGGGGCAGGCGGCTTCTCCAGATGGCTGTGGCCTGTGATCATGGAGTAGGCACTTCTTCATCTCTCTGGTCGCAGCCAGCCTCAGGCGCTGGGCCCGGGGTTCTCTGTCTCCCCTGGGATGCAGTGTGGGCGGCTTCTCCGGCTGGCTATGGCCTGGGATCACGGCCTGGGATCACAGGGTAGGCAGCCTCTTTATCTCCCGGGTCAAAGCCAGCCTCAGGCGCTGGAGCTGGACTTCTCTGTCTCCCCTGACTTCTGCGTCTCCAACAGGCCTGGAGCAGCCAGAGCTGGGATGCTTGCATGGTAGCCATGCGACGCAAGTATCCCGGCTTCGGCCTCTGCCAACTTTGTTGGGTTAATTTGCATATCACTCCTGATTGGCTGGTGGGTGTGGCTTGTGGGCATCACAAAGGGATGGTTAATTTGCATGTTTCTCCTTTAGTAGTGTAGATGACAGTCTGAACTGAGTCAAAGGCAGTTGCAATGGCAGAAAAGGGAGACATAGAAGAGGCTCTTAGGAGGTCATAAATGTAAGGTTTGGTGCAGAGGGAATATGAGGGCTAAAGAGAAGATAAAGATAATGCCATCTCCTGCTGCCCACTTTCCCATCCATGTACCCTTCTCCAGGGGGGCACAGAAAGTCAAGTGCCAACCAAGGGAAGTGCTCATCAGGCTGGGTGCCCTGGCGGGGTGAGCTTCTGACAGGAGGGACTTCTCAGAGGGGACTGGGTCACCTATATTAATACACTGTCCACCTTGTAGGCGCTTTGCAAATGGACATGGCCCAGGCAGTATATCTGAGTGTTAACAGTCAGGGCTCCTGAGAACCCCGAGTAGAACCACTGGAATTCAATCCTGGTTCGGTTGCTGGGTGCTTTCTAGCTCTGATTTTAGGTAAATTAGCTAAAATCCCCGTGCCTCCTTACTCTGGTCTCCTTATTCTTTTCCATTGAACTGCTGGTCTATTCATATGCCATGTTACAATTTCTGTAACTTTATAATACATTTAAATATATAGAAAAACTGGTGCCTTTTAATTGCTATTTTTTTCATAATATTCTGTCTTTAGTTTGTTCATTTTTCCATGTGAACTTCCAACCAGTTGGGTAGTAACTCTTACATTGATTTTACATTAATTCATAGACGAGGAGAATTTACACCTCTCCAATGTGGAGTGTGGCCAACACCATGGTAAGCCTTTTCATTTGTTCAAATCTTCTTTTATACTTTTAGAGTTTTCTTTATATCAGTCTTGTGCATATATCATTAATTTTTATTGCTTGGTATTTTGTCTTCATTTTTGCTGTTGTAAATGGGGTCTTTTCTTTTATTAACCTTCAAATTAGCTGCTGTTTGCTATGTTCAGGCTCTTGAGTTCTGTATACTAATGTCGTATTCAGCCAACTTAGTGATTTCTCTTACTGCTTGTGATAGTTGATTTGGTGTTGCCTTTCTTCTTGTTAGATTTTTGGGGATTCACACATGAAAATAGTGATACTTTTGCCTCCTTCTTTCTGATGGTTATAACTTATTTCTTTCTATGTATAATTGCATTGGTTAGTATTTTTAGAATAGTACATACTGAAGATAGTGAACATTCCTAGCATTGATGAAAATGCTTCTGATATTTTCTCATTAAACTTTGGGATTCAGAGATATTTATTTTATCCAGTTGAGAGAGTATGATACATTATTCTTTAACTATATATGAGGTTTTAATAAATGAATGTGGCTGTGTGATTTCATTTATACAAAAATTCATGAATAGACAAAAAACGAATCTATGGTAACAGGTGAGGACATGGTTATTTTAGTGGGGAAATTATTGACTGGGAAGGTACAGTCTTCAAGAGGGAGGACAATATTCTATATTTGGACCTGGGTGGTGGGTTGGATTTTTGAGTCAGTGTTATGCTTGTTTCATTCAAAAGAATTTGGAAGAATTCATTCTTTTTCTATGCTCTAAAAATGTTTAAGGACTTTTAGAAATCACTAATTCTTTTTCTTCTTTTATTTATTTTTAATTTTTTAAAATTTTATTTGATCTTTTTTACAATATACAAATAACTCTATTACCAGATTGTAGGTACAAAATAATTAGCCATTTACATGCAATAAACATTAATATTTCAAGAAAAAAGATTTTAAATATAATAATGTTACATACAATAAACATTAATATTTCAAGAAAAAAAGGATTTTAAATATAATAATATTACCAAAACTGTACTAACATAGTATAATATCACAAAAGTTGTAGGAAATATTAAAAATCTGCAAATAACAGGATTACTTCTATTATATTCTAAAATATTTTTTTCTTCTGGCTCTATTTTTGTTAATCAGTTTATGTTGTTCATTATATTCCACAAAATGAGTGAGATCTTGTGATATTTATCTTTCTCTGACTGGCTTATTTTGCTTAGTATAATGCTCTCCAGGTCCATCCATGCTGTTGCAAATGGTAAGATTTCCTTTTTATTACTGCAGCGTAGTATTCCATTGTGTAGATATACCACTGCTTTTTAATCCACTCATCTGCTGATGGGCATTTAGGCTGTTTCCAAATCTTAGCTATTGTAAATTGTGCTGCTATGAACATAGGGGTGCATATATCCTTTCTGACTGGTGTTTCTGATTTCTTGAGATATATTCCTAGAAGTGGAATTACTGGGTCAAATGGGAGTTCCATTTTTAATTTTTTGAGGAAACTCCATACTGTTTTCCACAGTGGTTGCACCAGTCTGCAATCCCACCAGCAGTGCAAGAGGGTTCCTTTTTCTCCACATCCTTTCCAGCACTTGTCATTTGTTGATTTGGTGATGATAGTCATTGTGACAGGTGAGAGATGGTACCTCATTGTCATTTTGATTTGCATCTCTCGTATAATTAGTGATTTTGAGCATGTTTTCATATGACTCTTGGCCTTCTGTATATCCTCTTTTGAAAAGTGTCTATTTAGATCATTTGGCCTTTTTTTTAATTGGATTGTTTATCTTTCGTTTGTTAAATTGTATGTGTTCCCTGTAAATTTTGGAGATTAAACCCTTATCAGAGATAACATTGGCAAATGTGTTCTCCCATTCAGTGGGCTTTCTTGTTGTTTTGTAGATGGTTTCTTTTGCTATGCAGAAGCTTTTCATTTTGATTTAGTCCCATTTGTTTATTTTCTCCTTAGTTTCCATTGCCTTAGGAGTTGTATTGGTAAAGATATTGCTACGACATATGTCTGATATTTTTCTGCCTATGGATTCTTCTAATATTTTTATGGTTTCCTGTCTTACCTTTAAGTCCTTTATCCATTTTGAGTTTATTTTTGTGTATGGTGTAAGTTGGTGATCTAGTTTCATTTTTTTTGCATGTCTTTGTCCAATTTTCCCAACACCATTTATTCAAGAGACTATCTTGACTTCATTGTATGCTCTTGTCTCCTTTGTCAAATATTAATTGACTCTAATGGCTTGTGCCAATTTCTGGGTTCTTTGTTCTGTTCCATTGGTCTATATGTCTGTTCTTCTACCAGTACCAAGCAGTTTTGAGAACAGTGGCTCTGTAATATAACTTGATATCTGGTATTGTGATCCCTCCAACTTTGTTTTTCTTTCTAAGGATTGCTGCAGCTATTTGGGGTATTTTTTAATTCTATACTAGAGGCCCGGTGCATGAAATTCTTGCACTGGAGTGGGTGTCCCTCAGCCCAGCCTGCACCCTCTCCAATCTGGGACGCCTCGGGAGATGTCTGACTGCTAAGATGTCTACAGGGATTGGGCCTAAACCGGCAGTTGGACATTCCTCTCACAATCTGGGATTTCTGGCTTCCAACCGCTCACCTGCCTGCCTGCCTGATTGCCTCTAACCGCTTCTGCCTGCCAGCCTGATCACCCCCTACTCACTTCCCTGCCAGCTTGATTGATGCCTAACTGCTCCCCTGATGGCCCGATTACCCCCAATTGCCCTCCCCTGCTGGCCTTGTCATCCCTAACTGCCCTCCCCTGCAGGCCCGGTCACCCCCAATGCCCTCCCCTGCTGGCCTGTTCACCCCCAACTGCCCTCCCCTATTGGCCTTATCACCCACAAATGCCCTTCCCTGCCGGCCATCTTGTGGCAGCCATCTTGTGATGACATGGGCATGGCCATTTTGTGACCACATGGAGGCAGGCATCTTGTGCAAGGGCGTGACGGTCCATTTGAATATTACCTCTTTATTATATAGGATGAATTTTTGGAGAGTTTGTTCTCAGTCTGTGACATATGCTGTTGGTATCTTAATGGGGATTGCATTGAACCTATAGATTGTTTTGCATAGTATGGACATTTTAATGATGTTGATTCATCCAATCCATGAACATGGTATATTCTTCCATTTGTTTATGTCTTCCTCTATTTCTTTTTTCAATGTCCTGTAGTTTTCTGAGTACAGGTCTTTTACCTCCTTAGTTAAGTTTATTCCTAAGTATCTTAATTTTTGTTGCAATGGTAAACGGGATTACTTTTTTAGTTTCTCTTTCTGTGAGTTCATTATTGGTGTATAAAAAAGCCATAGATTTCTGGGTGTTAATTTTGTATCCTGCTACATTGCTGAATTCATTTATTAATTCTAGTAGTTTTTTGATGGAGCCCTTTAGGGTTTTCTATGTACAATATCATGTGATCTGCAAATAATGACAGTTTTACTTCTTCTTTTCCAATTTGGATGCCTTTTATTTCTTCTTGTCTGATTGCTATGGCTAGCA
Organism: Myotis daubentonii; assembly: GCF_963259705.1. NCBI lineage: Eukaryota > Metazoa > Chordata > Mammalia > Chiroptera > Vespertilionidae > Myotis > Myotis daubentonii. The sequence continues at coordinate 9,748,973 of NC_081848.1, read as the reverse complement.
TTTCCACTACTATGTCAAATAGGAGTGGTGAGAGTGGGCATCCCTGTCTTGTTCCTGTTTTTAGGGGAAATGGTTTTAGTTTTTGCCCATTAAGTATGATGTTGGCTGTAGGTTTGTCATATATGGCCTTTATCATGTTGAGATATGCTCCCTCTATTCCCACTTTGCTGAGAGTTTTTATCAAAAATGGGTGTTGGATTTTGTTGAATGCTTTTTATGCATCTATTGACATGATCATGTGATTTTTATCTTTTGATTTTGTTTATGTGATGTATCACATTTCTTTATTTGTGAATATTGTACCAGCCTTGAATCCCTGGAATAAATCCCACTTGATCATGGTGTATGATCTTTTTAATATATTGCTGGATGTGATTTGCTAATATTTTGTTGAGGATTTTAGCATCTATGTTCATCAGGGATATTGGCCTGTAATTCTCTTTCTTTATAATGCATTTATCTGGTTTTAAAATTAGGATAAATGTTCCTTCCTCTTGGATTTTCTGAAATAGTTTGGAGAATATAGGTGTTAGTTCTTCTTTGTATGTTTGTTTGGTAAAAATCTCCTGTGAAGCCATACAGACCTGGGCTTTTGTTCAATGGGAGTTCTTTGATTACTGCTATTTCATCAGTTGTTATTGGCTTATTCAGGTTTTTCGTTTCTTTCTGACTCGGTTGTGGGAGATTGTATTTTTTTAGGAATTTGTTTATTTCATCCACATTGTCCAGCTTGTTGGCATATAGTTATTCATACTATTTTCTTACAATCCTTTGTATTTCTGTAGTGTCAGTGGTTACTCCTCCACTTTTGTTTCTGACTTTATTTATTTGGGTCCTCTCTCTTTGTTTCTTGATGAGTCTGGCTAATGGTTTATCAATTTTTTTTTTATCCTTTCAAAGAACCAGCTCTTGGTTTTATTTAATTTTTTTTGTATTTTTTTTTATTCTCTATGTTATTTATTTCTGCTCTAATCTTTATTATTTCCTTCTACTTACTCTCAGCTTTTCTTGTTGTTCTCTTTTTAGTTCTTTAAGTTTAGGGTTAAATAGTTTATTGCTGATTTTTCTTGTTTTTGAGGTATGCCTGTAGTGCTATGAACTTCCCTCTCAGGACTGCTTTTGCTATGTCCCAGGGATTTGGGGTTGTTGTGTATTCATTTTCATTTGATTTCTTTCTTGATCTCATTGGTAAGTCATTCATTGTTTAATAACATGCTATTTAGCCTCCATGTGTTTGAATGTTTTTGGGTGTTTTTACTATAGTTGATTTCTAATTTCATTCCACTGTGATCTGAGAAGATGTTTGATATGATTTCAATCTTCTTGAACTTGTAGAGACTTGTTTTGTGTCCTAACATGTGGTCTATCTTTGTGAATGATCCATATGCACTTGAGAAGAAAGTATATTCTGTTGTGTTGGGGTGAAATGTTCTATAAATGTCAGTTACATCCATCTGATCCAGTGTGTCCTTTAGAGTCTCTGTTTTCTTGTTAGGTTTTTGTCTGGAAGGTCTATCCAGTGAAGTCAGAGGGATGTTAAAATCCCCTAATATCACTGTATTGTTGTTGATCTCTCCATCAAAGTCCTCTAGAAGTTTTTTATATATTTAGGTGCTCCTATATTAGGTTCATATATGTTTACCAGAGTTATATCCTCTTGTTGAATTGATCCCTTGAGTATTATGTAGTAACCTTTGTTGTCTCTTGTGATGACCTTCATTTTAAAGTCTATTTTGTCAGATATGAGTATTGCTACTCCAGCTTTATTTTCTTTTCCAGTTGCATGGAAAAATTTTTTCCATCCCTTCACTTTCATCCTTGTAGACAGCATATGGTTGGGTCATGTTTTTGTATCCATTCAGCTATCCTATGCCTTTTGATTGGAGCACTTAATCTATTTACATTTAAGGTTATTATTGATAGGTATTTATTTATTGCCATTTTAATTCTCTATGGTTAGGTTTCTCTCTCAGTTTCTTTTTCTCATTACGGCAGTCCCTTTAGCATTTCTTGTAATGCTGGCTTGCTGGTGATGTACTCCTTTAGCCTTTTTTTTGTGTGTGTGTGTGTCTGGGAAGCCTTTATTTGTCCATCAATTTTGAATGATAGTCTTGATGGATATAGTAATCTTGGTCTCAGACCCCTGCTTTCCATTATCTTGAGTACTTCATGCCATTCCCTTCTGGCCTGTAGAGTTTCTGATGAGAAATCAGGTGTCAGCTTTATGGCAACTCCTTTGTAGGTAACAGTTTTCTTTTCTCTTGCTGCCTTTAAGATTCTCTCTTATTCTTTAATTTTTGGCATTTTAATTATGATGTGTCTGGGCATGGACCTGTTTGTGTGCTTCTTGTTTTGGGGTTCTCTCTGCCTCCTGAACTTGTGTGACATTTTCCTTTACCAGGTTAGGGAATTTTTCTGCCATTATTTTTTCAAACACCTTCTCTATGTCTTTCTTTCTGCCTTTCCTGGCACGCCTGCTATTCTGATATTGTTATGTTTCACATTGGCCCACAACTCCCTTAAGCTATCCTCCTGCTTTTTTAATTGTTTTTTCTTTTTGGTTTTCTGAGTGAGTGATATGTTCAACTCTGTCTTCTAATTCTCTTATTCGATCCTCAGCTTCCTCTTATCTGCTGTGTATGCCTTCCAATGTGTTCTTTATTTGTGTTATGTCATTATTTATCTCAGACTGTTCTTTTTTAATTGTTACTATATCTTTTTTCATGCTGTTGAGCATCTTTACCGTCATTACTCTGAACTCTGTTTCAGGTAAATTTCTTATCTCTGCTTCATTTATCCCTTCTTCTGGAGAATTCTCTAGTTCTTTCATTTGGGGGTTGTTTCTTTGTCTCTTCATTTTGGCTTTCTGTTTGGGTTTGTGACTATGTAGATCCTCTACACCTCTCAATCTCTAGTGTAGGACTTTTTCTTTTTCTTTTTTTAAATATATTTTATTAATTTTTTACAGAAAGGAAGGGAGAGAGATAGTTAGAAACATCGATGAGAGAGAAACATTGATCAGCCACCTCCTGCACACTCTCCGCTGGGGATGTGCCCACAACCAAGGTACATGCCCTTGACCGGAATCGAACCTGGGACCTTTCAGTCCGCAGGCCGACGCTCTATCCACTGAGCCAAACCGGTTTCGGCAGGACTTTTTCTTTAAAAAAAAATAGACTTAGAAACTTACTTTGTAAAAATTTCTGGCATGTACTATTATAGAGAGAAAATTTGCCAACTTTTTCTATTTATTCTTCTGTAATTGCTCTGTTTAGATTTTCTATCTTTTATAGAGTCAGTTTAGAAAATTATATGACTTATGCAATTATTCAGTCTTTTGAAAATTTCAACTGGATTTACATAGAATTGAGGAAAGTAGTGTTTTGATTTCCTTTATACCTTGGTTTCCCCCTCTATATACCTTATTTGGTAGAGTTTTGCTTTCTCTCTTATTAATTAGATTATTTATTTACTTATGTATTTTCCTAAAAGTCAGCTCTTGGATTTATTCTAACATTTCCCTTTTTAAATTAATATTTAGTTCTGCTCTTAACTATTAAATCCTTCCTTCTGCTTTCCTAAGCATTGTCTTATTATTTTTATAGCTTCTAAAATTAAATGCTTAACTCACTTATTTTATATTCCCTTGATTAATATTAGTATTTAATGAAATAAATTTCCCTTTTGATATTACTTTAGCTGTATCCCGTTGAATTTATATATATATATTATCTTAATTATCATGTTCTAACTATTCTGCTATGTTATGAATATTTTCATTCCTTTTTTGACCTAAGAGTTGTTTTAAAAAGACTTTAAACTTTTTTCCCAGTGGTGAGAATTTTTTTTTATTTTAGATTTTATTATTCATTTCTAGTTTTAGTGCCATATGACCAGAGAATGAATTTTGTACTTTTTTACTTTGAGTACATTTCAAATGAAGATGTCTCTGTTTTAAGAGTACAGAATTTGAAATGTACAAATAAAATGTACTTATTAAGCTATATTATTTTAGTCTTCTGTAGACTTAATTTTCATCCACTTGATCTTTGACCATAGAAAGTTGAATGAGGGCCTATTTCCTCTTTTCTTATATCTTCTATATTTGCTTTGTAAATATTGATGTTACCCATTTATACATAGGTAGTCAGAATGCTTTATTTCATGGTGAATTGTTGCTGTTAGCATTATAAAGTGCCATTGTTTGTCTCATTCTTTTCATCCCAATCCAGCCTACCCGATGTTTAGATACTGAACTGTTTATTTTTGTGTGCATGTACCTGGTACCATTGTCCATCTGTTTCTTGTTAATCTTCTAAATCCCTTTGTTTTAGGTGGATTTTATATGCAGCAGGATTGGTTTTGCTTTGTGATACAGTCTAAAGCCTTTTTTTTAAAAAATAAGGTGAGTTTAAGTTATTAACATGGATTTACCAGTATATGACATATATGTTGGGGCATAGTTCTGTCATTGTTTTTGTGATATGCTTCTGGTTTTTTACTTACAAAACATTCTCTATGTGGACTCCCTCTCCCTTCCCCCTCCCTGCCTTTGCTTAGAAGGTTTGTATTTTAGAAGGTTTGTATTTTTTTGGTACTTATCTTCATAACTATAACTTTACATAATACACTTAATCCCCCCTTTTTATATAATACATTCAATCCTTTATTTCTTAGATAATAGGTACTAATTTCTTTCACATCTTTATTCAGTGTTTTTGCTTCACCACGACAATTGCCTCATTCTTTTCTTTTAAAATCATGGTGAAATATTTAGTCACTATTTATTCAGCTCTGTGGAAACATTTTCCTGTTGATTCTTCTTCACCTGCTATTTGTTTTTCCTGTTTCTTTACTCCTTCCCTCTTGCTTTCTTTGTCTAGACCTGTGCTGGTTCCTTTCCGAATGCTCACTTTTGAGGGAGGGGAGTTTTTCCTTGTGGTTAGCGTGTGTGGGCTGGGCTGTGTTCATGTTGCCAGAACTTCTCTCCAGGACTCAGCCTTCTGCGTACAGCAGTTTAGACTTTACTTCTCTCCAGCCAGAGAAGATAGGCCGCTGTGGGCTAACCCACAGGCACAGCCCTTCTTTCCCGCCCACTGTCACGAGGATGGACTGTCTCTGGGTGGCACCTGGTCTCTCTGCACCCTCTCTGCTTCGTGGAATTGGGTCTGGAGACTCTCCTGGCACCACTCCATTTCCTTTGTCCTGCTTTTGAAATCATGGGGTTTAGGTTTTACATCTCAAGGAGGGCTTCTCACCTTCCAGAAATGTATTTTGCAAGTTCTCTCAGCTCTGCTGCTGGTTCTTTCTCCACTTCTTCCAACTGGATCTTCATTATTGGGATGGCATGTCCATCTGCCTTGTGGCTTCAAGTTTCAGGTCTCTCCTACTTTGCAAAGATGGAGTTTGTGTTCCTGCCTCTCGTTTGCCTTGTGGCATGGAGGTGATTTCTGAGAGGAGAAGGAGGAAATGCCAGCTCTATGTTGCTCCATTCCTAGGTGATATTATTATGCAACTCTGCTGCTGGGCAGTGGACACAGTGGGGGTAGTTGTGCCTGGAAACAGGGGATGGTTTCTAGGGAGGCCTGCAGGGTAGGAGGGCTGGATCTTCAGGCTTATAGGGATGGGCACCAGGTGAGGAGGAGAGTGGCCTCCCTCACAAGTGGGTCCTCAGCTCCTGACAGCCACCCACAGGGCAGGAGCTGAGGGCGCAGAAGCAGCTCTGCCTCCTGGGGGCCCAGAATCTGTTCTGTGCATGAAGAGGCTCCATGACCTTGAACATATTCAGTGCACACAGGAACAAGAGTAGCCAGCTTACATTTACAGATGGGGCCACCAAAGTTAGAAGAGAAAAGTGTCCCAGCTGGTGAATCTCTTGATTTACAGCCATGAACTCTCTCTTGAAAGTTCTGCCTCATAAACCATCGTAGGAGCCTGTGGTCTCAAGCTCAGGCTCCTCAGAGGAGACCACCTGCAGCAGCCTGAAGGCTGTCTGCACGCTCAGCCCTGAACCATGCCCTGCAGTTCCCTATGTGTGGACTCCACTCCCACTGCTGCACACCCCTGAAGGCAGCCTTCCTTGACCCTTCCCTGTTCTCTCCTGTGCTGGTCTAATGAGGTCCCTGGCCTTGAACTTCCTTTGCAACTTTTACTTATCCCACTATTTTGAAAAACTTTGCTTGTTTTTTTTTTTTTTTTTTTTTTTTTTTGCCGTTATTCTTCCTTATCAGGAATATTCTTCCCCTTCATTTTTTATTGTTTATTCCCTCCTCTTACTTAGGGCTCTGCTCAAAAGTCATCTGCTGGAGGCTGCCCCTGGCCACCCCTAATAAAATAGCACCCTCAAGTACCCTCTAGTCAAATTACTTTCATTCATGGCAAGTTATTTTATAGATGTTTTTGTTAATTGTCTACCTTCAACCACTAGAATGTAAGTTTCATGAGAGCAAGGATTTTATTTGTTATATATGGCACCACATACTCTGCAACTAGAAAAGTGATGCTACCTAGTAGGTGATATATATATTATAGGAAGGAAGGAAGAAGGGGAGAAGGAAGGAGGAGAGGGAGGGTACAAGGGAGGAGGAAGGAGGGAAGATCACTGCATTCACTCACCGCACTGAGCTGGCATTTGTGCTGAATTGCCTAGTTCTCCCGTAAACTGCCATGTCTTTCTGCCCGGGGCAGAGGCTGCCTCTGCATAGTAGAGGCTCAATATATGTTTATTCAGTTGAATCAAAACACAGCATCTCTGCCCCTAAATGAATCTCAGAGTGAAGAAGTTCATGTTCAGAAACCCTGGGGAACAATCTATTAATACCCCACCTTCCCCTAGGAATTCTAATTTTGCAGAGGCATCCCTTGTGATGTGGAGAATGTTTTATAAGCAATAGATTTCTTTCGATAGGGACCGGTAGTGTTTCTAGGAGGGCTAGCGAGGCCTGTCCCTACCCCTCTGCAGTAAGTGGGTGGAGGTGGGTGGGGCTGGCTCCACCCATCAGTGTGTCCTCTGATTACTCCCTGCCCCCATCCACACAGGCATTTCCTAGAGGAGTCAGGAAAGAGAAATGCCCAGGAATCGCGAGAGCTCGGGGAGTTCACTGACGGATGGAGTGGACTCGCTGGGGCCAGGGAGGGCCTTGCTTTCTCCCACTCTTCCTGGGACACCGGTTCCTCTCCTGGCCCCTTCGCTCAGTCCCAGCTTCCCGAAGAGCACTCACCACTTTGAAGCCATGTTCTGAGCGTTTGTGCACAGAGAATCCATCTGGTACCATCCAGCCGCGATCCCTCTAGGAGCCCGCTGTGCTCAGAACCCCGACTGCTCAGGCTCAAATAATTCATTGTGATGCTTACTTCAAATGGAAGAATATGAAATTGCTCAACAATTTACTAAAAAAGTGCCAAGCAATTTACTAAAAAAGGAGCAGAGTCCTCAGGGGTGGAGAGCCACTTCCCATTCACAGCGCCCTGGCCTGTCCACCTGCTGGGGCTGGTGACGTGGGACAAGCTCTCGGAGGTCACCTGGCCCCACAGGCCCGAGCAGCTGCGCTAGTGCCAGTGTCTCATTTTAATAGCATCGCCATAGGGATCTCTGCAGAAAACCGCTGCTCTAGTCCAGATTCCTGGCGGTGGGATTCCTTGTAAGCATCCCTGACATGTCCATCGGCTTCTGCTTGAAAACTGTGGTGGCACCACTATCTCAGACAGAAAGCTCTTACCCATACTGAACTGGCATGGCCTCCAGCCACAGCCCCAGTTTCCCTCCTAAGAAGGAGGACCTGTCCTACAGGCTGCCCGGAGCCAGGGCAGTGCTCACACCTCCGCGGTTGCCAACACCGTTTCTTTGTAGCACCAGGTCTTGCTCCCTGTGGCTGCCCTGTGGGGAACCACGGCCACACAGCCTGGACAGAGCTCCTGGAGTTAATCCTTCCCAGAGGCAGCCCGGAACCAATGAGTGTGCATGCAGGGGCCCCGTGCTCCTTAGCTGAGATAATTCGGAGGCACGAACATCGCGCCATTCTCCAGCTTCCCTGCAGGATTCGGCTCCCGTCACCACCGAGAAGCTGGTTTCAGAAAATGCCTTTTCATTGGCTGCCTTCCTCCCCTGGATCACTCTTCCCTGAATTCCTTGTACTTCCCAATAAACTTTACTCTCAAACCCTTGGTTCAGAGGTTGCTTCTGGGGGAACCCAAACCAAAAACCTAACCACAAACATACAGGAAAATTGGGGACAATCATATAAAGACAAACGGAGAGGTGTAACACTCGATGGTGTGAAGACTCCACTATATAAGAATACCCTTTCCCCAAAGAATCTTTGTGTTTGATGTCACTGTAATCAGGATCTCTATAGGATATTCCAGAAATTGAGCAAAATGACCACAAAAGTCATGGTGGAATCAAGGGCACAGATATCTAAAACAAATTTGAGAGAGAAGAACAAAAAAGGGAACCTTACTTGGCATTATGTCAACACAAGTTCAAAGGTGTAGAGATAAAACCAGCATGTTCTACATGGGAACGGGAGCAGGCCTTGGAAGGGCAGCTGGAGCCAGGACCAGGTGCAGGAGAGGCAGGTGTCAGGAGGACAGGCCACGCGTGGGATGGAGGCCACAGGCTCTTGTCCATTTCTACAGAAGGATGCAGTTTAGGTAGAAGTGAGAGAAAGAGGATCCAGTCCAAGGCGTGTCCTGCTCAGTTCCACATGACGCTTCCTGGTTAAACATGTACCACCTGGGGCAGATGGGACAGGCAGCGAGCCCAGTCTCTGATCAGGGTGTCATTTTGACGTGGCACTTCCTCTTAGTGCTTCCATTATCGTGCAAAGAGGGTGATGGCCACATTTCTGGACAGTGATGTGCTGTGAGTGCTGGAAAAGTGGCTGGTGGAGTTCTGAAAGAGGGACTCTGGTTAGCACTGAGAGAACCACGCGCTCCTATCGCCAGCATCTGATCACATCTACTCCCTGACCCAGGACCCAGAATCAGAGAGACACACGACTCTTATGACAGGGAACCCCACACGGAGACACACAGACGTGTTGAGAGGACATGTTGGCGAGATTTATTTTTCACGCTAAGTTCCATGGCAGACGCCCTTCCTAGTGCTGGGGGCTGGTTTGGATGTGGGAGACACCATGCTTCAAGCCCTCCCAAGCACTCATGCACACGGACGTTCTGTGATATTGTATGTCAACTTGGTTGTGCTACAGGGTGCCCAAGATATTTAGTCACACAGTATTCTGGGTATCTCCGTGATGGTGTTTTTCAGATGAGATTATCATTTAATGGGTGGTCTTTGAGAAAAGGAAATAATGTGGGTGGGCTGCATCCAGTCAGCTGAAGAATCCAGTAGAGAATTCCCCAGCCGGCTGCCCTGGGACTCCATCGGCAACATCGGCTCTTCTCTATTCTGCAGCAGACAGCTTTGGGATTTGAACTGCATATCGGCTCTCCAGGGTCTCTAGTCTGCTGGCCCACCCTGCAGAGTTTGGACTCGCTAGCCTCCATATTCATGTGAGCCAATTCCTTACAATAAATCTTTTTACATTCTATTAGTTCTTTTTCTCTGGACGACTCTGACCTAAATGCACATGCACACACTCACACACATGCACACACTCGTGCATGCACACACACATGTACACACACATGCACACATGTAGAATTTGCCCCTAAAGCTGTAGTGCAGAATGGGGTTTGGCAACATACTTCTCTCCCTCCCCACATCCCCTGCTTTCATTCCTCTGCCTCACACCTACCCACAAGTCCCAAGGATGGATAAAGGTAAGAATTTAGATCCAACATCCAAAGGGCACCTGGGGGCTGACTCTGGGAGACCCATCTGCAGGCGCTTGGCCCCCACTCCACACCTGGAGTTTCTTCAGCCTTACCCAGCTCTCGGGGAGTGTTCCCAGAGGACAGCACAGGAGGACCTCTCCTGCCTGGGGACCATAGGGTCTGAACAAGCTCTAGTTTCTCTAGTGGGTTCTCTTCTCCACCCTGCCTCTACCCTCCCTCCCTCCCTTCTCATTGCCACTCCCCATACAAGTGGGCCATGTAGTTCCTGCTGTTCTCACATCCTTGGGAAACAGACCCCTGGTCTCAATGAGAGGAGGGAGACGTAGAAGGGAGGAGCCTGGAGCAAAAGTCAGAAAACAGATCCCTGAAGCTCACTTCACCACTGCCCAGTCCACTGACCTAGTGCCTGTTGCCAACTAGGGCCCTTCTCCTAGCCTGTGAGAGGAAGAGGGTGCATAAGATGGTCTCCGAGGACGGGCATTTGGCGAGCCTACACCATGCCCCAGCTGGATGTAGTGGAGAGAATGCTGGGTGTGCCCGGCACCTGATGGGGGCCCCTTGAATGCTTGCTGATGCAACTGAATGATGGAATGACAAATGACCTACATTTGTGATCTGGTGGTATGACTTTTGCCAAATCACTGGTGTTGCTTAGACCTCAATTTCAACAGAAACGAGTGTCTTGAAGTGACCATCCTGGGAGGCTGCAGCTATGCAAAGATCATTTTTCCTCAAAGTGGTCTAATTTCCTACTTTAGACACAACCTCTATAAGAGCGTACACATTCAGGGCCGCCACATTTGATCATCTCAGCAATTTTCCGCATAACCCTTTGCTATCAGTGTTTCACAGACATTGAAGGAGACTCAGATGGTGAAGTGATCCTTCCAAGTCACAGAGCTAGAAAGTGACTGGATTTGTTCATTCATTCATTTATTCATTCATTCACAATATCCCCAGGCCCTGTATTTGACATGGGCACCCAGTGATGAATCAGGATGACAGGGCTCTTGTGCCCAAGGAGCTTAGATCTTTCAGATTCCTTAGATCTTCCATACGGTCTCTAGCGCTCTGGTCCCAACACTCTGAGTTTAGATCCTAGGATGGCTCTTGATCTGGCACAACTGCCCTCTACCTTGGGCCAGTGGCTCTCTTTGCTGAAAAGTTAAAGAACCAGCCCCTGAGGTGGCGTGCAAGGAGCTCCAAATAACCCCTGCCCATCGGAGTCACCCCAGACTAGGTCTGGAGCCTATGCTTTGGGTGAGTCTATCCCAGCAAATTTTATTCTAAATATCAGGGTGTGTGCATCTGTCTCCAACAGTCACCAGGTTCTGGGGGCTTCCAGGACATGGGCCTCCAGGCCTTGGTACAGGTGCCTTGGACAAGTCGGTATTTAAGAAATATTTGCTGAGTGAATGAATGAATACAGAGTTGAGCAAACATTCCTCAGGGGGCTGAGTGTGAGCCCTACGGGCTGGGCCAGAGTGATATGCACCTGACTCAGGCTACCTTTTCCAGAAGTTCCCCAGCTTGAGCACACAGCTCCCCTCCCCCTTCAGAGTCCATAATTAATGTGGCGTCCTCAGTAATAAACATGCACCCTGTGGGCTCCAATCTTTCTCATTAGAGGCCCAGGCAGATTGCTTCTCTTCATTTTCCTGGCACTAGTGAATGAATCATGCTGCCCAGCAGATGACCCTGTGTTGTACTCGGGTGAAAGTGTTCCGATCCTTTCAAGAGCCGGCACTAGTGGCCAACACAGAGCCCCACATGGGAGAGACACAGGCCCAGGTTTGGTGTTTTGGGGTGGAAGGGGGTCCAGGTGTGCCCCAGCCTAATGGCCTTCAGGATAAAGCCTCAACTTTGAGGGTGACATTCAAGACCCTCTCAGGCTCGGCCTCAGCCTGCCCTGTTAAATCATTTTTCCCCACACCACTCCCTGCAGCATGTTCCTTCCTTCCCCAGTAGGTTACTCATGCATTTCCCTTTATTGGTTCCTCATCCTTATGGGCCTCTGAAGCTCAGTCATTGTGAAAAGCCCATAGAATGGCACCTCCTTCAGGAAGCCTTCCTTGACCAACCCCAGTGTGGCGCCCCATATCCTCCTTTCACCCTCGGCATAGAATGTCCTCTAACCCTAGCTCTCTCACTGTGTGTCACTTTCCTTACCTGTGTCTCAGGTTCCTTGTTTTTAAGTGAAAGGAAACCCCTTCACAGACTTTTATGAAATTTAAATGAACTTATTTCATTAAACAGTTACAAATATTTATTCTGTATTTCGTTCAAAACACACAGGACTAGGTGCAGAGGACAAGAAGATGAATAACAATACAGCTGTAGTCTCAAGTAGCTTGTAGTTCAGTGGGAAATTATCTAAATAATAGTAATAATAGCTTCACATGTATGCTTTCCAGGGCACATTGGGCTGAATGCTCTATATACAGACAAATGTACAGGAGATTCTGATACCAAGGAATAAAGTGCTTTGAAATTAGATAGAGTCCCCAATAAACTGAGATGATTTCATTATCATTGTCCGGGCCCCATCAAATGACACCATAGTGTACAGAGAGTGTGCGGTCGGTCTGTCTCCCTTCTCTGTCTCTCAGGGAAGGCTCTGCAGGCGGGAGGAGGAGGCAGGGCAAAGTCCCGTGGTGCTGGGCAGGGAGAGGACAGGTGGGGAGGTCACTGCAGCGTCTGGCGGGGCAGGATGCTCCTTGGGGCCCAGCCAGACTCTAGGTCACTTCACAAAAGGTCATTGCATCTGCATGGAGAATTTTCCAGCTCTTAATGAAGCCACCGAGGCAGTGCGTTGGTAAAGTTCAGCCTCTAATCCCCAATTAAGGTGCTGGGCCTTAGCTGCATCCGGCATCTGGTTGCCAATGGCTACAGTAATCGTGTTTTTCGAGCGCGCTTTCTCTCTTTCCAGTACAATTTCCAGTGGGAGGAGGTCTTTCCTTCAGGCTTCTGACAGCCAGAAACCTCTCCCCCAGGTGATGTCCCAGAGGGTGAGCAGGGAAACCTCTGCGGTCAGCTTAGCTTCCAGCTCTCCCCAAGTCCCTGTTCAGTTCTGAGCCCCTCTCCTGCTCCCTTCAGAGTCCTCACCAGTGTTTCTTGTGGCCTCAGGCCATTTATGAAGAACCTACTCTGTGTCAGGTACTTTGCACGTATAACCATTTAATTCTCTAAACAAGCTGTGGAGGAAGAGTGAGCCCCCCTCAGCAGAGGGTGAAGGGAGGGTCTTAGAAGGCATGACCTGCCCCCAGGTGGGACAGGGCGGAGACCAGACTTACTCTGGGCCTGTGTGACCCTGAGTCCTTCACCACACCCATTCTCACTCCACTGCTGGTGTGACAGGGGCTCTGCAGGGGCCTGTGGCTGAGGACAAGGAAGGATGACCAGATTGCTATAATACTGCTTATGACAATAATGACAATGGCTGTCATTTTGAGCCAGTGCCTGGCATTTAGTAGATGCTGAGTATTCAGTTTTCACATGAAAGGAATCTGTTCAGTTACTGTCTGGGCACACAGTTATACATCTCACTTAGCTTCACAACAATCCTGCCACATAAGTAACTTTACCCCCATTTTACAGAGGGACAAATTGAGGCATAAAGAGATTAAATTTATCTACAGGTTGAAATCTATAAAATTTCTGCATATGTAGGTAGAAATGGAAATATATCATCAACTTCATATGACTCTGCCTAATTGTAAATGGAATAACCAGGATCTGAACCTAGTTCTTTGCTAATTCCAAAATTCCTTCCCTCCCTCTATAGCAGTGATGGCGAACCTTTTGAGCTTGGCGCGTCAGCATTTTGAAAAACCCTAACTTAACTCTGGTGCCGTGTCACATATAGAAATTTTTTGATATTTGCAACCACAGTAAAACAAAGATTTATATTTTTGATATTTATTTTATATATTTAAATGCCATTTAACAAAGAAAAATCAACCAAAAAAATGAATTCGCGTGTCACCTCTGACACGCGTGTCATAGGTTCGCCATCACTGCTCAATTGCATAGCCTTCCCTTTACAGTGTTTGGAAAGTGTCTGATAAGATAGAAGGGAACTGGTGCCGAGCAGAAGAGAACGGAGCTCTGCTAACCATCTCCTTCAGCTTTGGAAGACTCTTCCTGCTCCAGGAAGTGTTGGCCTGGTGACACTTTCCTGAACTGGGGCCATCTCTAAGGGTTATGGTCAGAACCTTGGGCTTGTAACAACCATAGCAACAGAGGCAAACACATTCTCTAAGTAGGAATGAGCTCAGAGGAAGGGGTGGGGGGAGAGGGGAAGAAGTTAACCAAAGAACTTATATGCATAGATGCACAGTCCATGGACACAGGCAATAGTGTGGTGAAGGCCTTGGGTGGGGCAGGGGGTGGATGGAAGGGGGCCAAGGGCAGAAAAATGGGGGACCTCTGTAATACTATCAACAATAAAAAACACATTAAATTTAGAAAAAAGGAAAAAACGCTTAGGCTGTGCCCATGTAGAGATTCTCACATGGCCTTGTTCCTGAGACAAGGCAGAGCAGAGGCAGAGCCCCCTGAAGAGTGAAAGGCAGTGGGCTGGGGTCTTGCCACACGCCTACCCCAGGCTCAGCAGAATGCTGGGCGTAGAGCTGGATTCCTGGCTGTAGACATGCAGTTGGGTTTACTTTGAATAATAAAGGGTAGTTGGTCCAGCCTTGGAGCCCCAGAAAGCATGTGCATTATTTACCAGCCACTAGGAAATCAGCTTAGGGGATGAGGAGCATCTTTCCGTTTCAACCCCCGTCAGAGAGTCACAGAGACATGGAAGACATCAGTCTCTCTCGGAGCCTCAGCTATTTCCCTCTTTATGTCCTTGATTATGGATTAAGCACCCAAGGCCCTGTGTGTACCCTGCCCAAGACCATGAGCTCTCCAGAGGTTGGGACCAGGTTGCTTTCATCTCTAAGCTCCCAGTGTCTATGCCTGAGTCATGCTAGGTGCTCAGAAACTGTTTAAAAAACATGAACAAAAGTGTTGACAATAGATTACAAATAATGGAACGAGATGAGAGATGTCTGCCTCTGGCCTTGTCCCACGGCCACTCCCCCTAGAAATGGTGGTGTTCCCTGAGCATACGAGCACCTGGCTTCAAGGCAGAGATCATGTGGCTCCTGGGGCCAGGCCATTTCAAGTTCCAGTTTGTGGTCCCACCGACTTCAGGGGCTGAGTGGGGGCTGTTTCTTCCTTCTTTGGGACAACACTGAGTCCTATGTCCTTTGAACCCTCCCTGGGTGAGTCCTCCCCATCCTCTCTGCACTAACGCCTGCCTGATGAAGGACGCTGAGGATACTCAGCAGGCTAGCATGGGTGCTGGGACTGCACCCTCCATGGGAAAGATTGCTGATGTCCCCAACAAGGATAAGTGAGAACCCCCATCCGCCCCAACCCATGCTTTCACAGAATTCTTTCACCCTCAAGCCAAAATATTGAAATCATGGGCAGCACTTTAAAAATGCTGATACCTCGGCCCCACTCCCAAGAGATTCTTATTTCGTTGCTCTGGAGCATGGCCGGGGCATCAGGATTTTCAAAAGTGCTCCAGGTGTGTTTTTTAAAAAATAATTTTTGTAGTTTTAATTGTTTTTATGTTTTTATTGGTTTCAGAGAGAGGAAGGGAGAGGGAGAGAGAGATTAAAAACATCAATGATGAGATAGAATTATTGATGGGCTGCACCCTGCACGTACCCCGAGGGGGATGGAGCCCGAAACCTGGGGAAGTGGCCCTGACTGAGAATTGAACCGTGACCTCCTGATTCATAGGTCAATGATCAACCACTGAGCTACACAGGCTGGGCTCTCCAGTTGTTTTTAATGTGCAGCCAAGCCCAAAGACCTCTGCATATGGTCCATTGTCTCTCCATCACCTAACACAGTCCTTGCATTCAAGGAATGTTTTTTTGTTTGTTCGTTTGTTTTTAATCTTTGCTGTTGAAAGGATTACATAGGTCCTCCTTTTTCTCCCATTAACCTCTTCCAGCCCACTCCCATCTCCTCCTCCCAGGCCTTCACCACCCTATTGTCTGTGCAAAGAATGTTTGTTGAGCGGATAAATGAATGGTAAAGGAATGAATGAACACCGGGCTTCCTACTCAACCGCCAGCAACAGCATAAGCTGGTAATGTTTTGGAGACATATGAGCCCAGGCCCAATGCCTCTCCATGCCCCTCAACACCCTCCCCATTCTCCACATTCTCAGATTCAGTTTGCCTGCCTATACTTTGGGTTTGTGTGCTTTTAAAAAACTCTCCAGGTGATTCAGATGTGCAGGTTTGGCTTAGAAAAATGAGTGAGTGAGTGAATGAATCCATGAGACATCTGAGCTAATCAGAGGGGTGTAGAAGCAAAAATAGATGAGCATTCTATAATGTTTAGGAAACTGGTGGGTTTGATCTCCCACTAGTCTTGTTTCTTTTTGCTTCATTGGCAAAATACACAGCACTTGGTGGGGAAGCAAGAAGTGGCCCTTTCCTCTTTCCTTCTGGAAGTCAGTAATTGCCCGGAAACGTGAGTCTGGCCTTTTCTTTTTGGATTCCAATTTGCAGGTCGCTGTGGTTGCTGCCTTTTTGTTAGTCCATGTATTGGATTGGACATTGAGGTCATGGTATGCAGGAACAAACCATGAAGGGGGAAGAGGGATGAGTCAGTTTGGAAGTGGGTGACAAATCCAGTGCTCAGCTCAATTCAGCAGGACCTGGGAGCCTGAGTGGCTGTTCAAGCCACTTACCCTTTAGTCACCAGGGACACGGAGGAGGAACGGAGGAGTCAGAGATGATGGTGAGGGAAGAGACCAGCGGATCAGCCCCTGCAGGCAGTGCGGAGTCTCCTCTTGCTGCTCGTCCGCTGCTCTGAAAGGAGGCACAGCGGCAGCTCTAGAGGGACACACACCTTCCTGGGCTTGCAGGGCCCTCCACAGCCCGGTGGGCCCTGCAACTGCCCCCAGCTGCGCTTACAGCAGCCTCCAGTAGAAACAGTAAGACAAACATACAAAGAACAGCAAAGCTACAGAAGCGGGCCTTTTACTGCCAATGTTCAATGGTATTTTCAGCAGGGATGGAAATGTTCTGGATTCTCCTGTCCGTTAGGGCAGCCACTGGCTTACAGGCCACACTTGGAGTGTGACTAGTAGAGGGAAATGACTTTTAAATTTTATTTCATGCCATGAATTTCAATGTAAGTAGCCATGTTAGTGGCTACCGTATGGGATAGTGCAGGTCTATATGGCCGGGCTGATGGGGAGGAAGCAGCATGGGCCTGGGTGAGTAGGAAAAGAAAAACACTAGCCTGGCACCACATGGTGGGCAAACTCCTCAAGTCTTTGTTGTGGGGCTGGAATACTTTATGGAACGTTTCCCCTTGAGCCAGGCGCTCTGAGCCGTGGCTTCTTGGGATCGTGAGCTGTTGTAGAGTTTTGTTCTTATGGTACCGCTCACAGCAGGAAGGGAGGCTCCCAGTGAACCCCACTACACTCAAGGGAGAAGTGACTTTGTTCTTCCATGGCAACAGTTCCCAGACCCATCCTGCGGAGGAGACCCTAACAGAGCCCTCCCTCCCCTCCCCCTGCTGGGCCCAGAGGGGAGCTGGGGTAAGAGCTCAGACTCAGCAGCATGCAGCTGCCTCTCAAATTGGGAGGTAAGATTTCCCGGCTCAGATTTTGCCATTACCACAGCCCTGGTAATTTGCAGGGCTGTGTTAAGAAAATCACTTAATCTCTCTGAGCCTTCTCTGTAAAATGAGTGGGCTGACAGCCTCTGAGAGGTTCAAGGTTCCTTCCAGCGTGAAAATTCAGTTTCTAAGGGTTTACAATTTCCTTACTAGACACAAATTGAAGTCAAATGGGCATTGGAATGGCTTCCCTCTCACTGCAGTGAGCTTTTCTTTCAACCCAATTACCGTCGACATTAGGTCTTTCATTTATTAATATTATCAGTACTATTAGAACAGCTTCTCTTTTCTACTGCTCAGCCTGGATCACCCCCAGGAAAATCATTGTCAGCTTCAGCCAGGCCTGAGCAAGCAGCAGCCCAGAAACACAGTCTGGCCTGCAACCAAGCACTTGCTATCATCTCCGCCTTTCTCCCCCTCTATTCCTTCCTTGTTTCTATCATCCTCCCCACTCTTCTATCTTTCCACTTCCTCTCTTTCCTCCCTCACTCTTTCCTCTAGCTTCCTCTTTCTTCTGCTTTTCTCTCTCCCATCCCTCACCCTCAGGTCTCCACTTCCCCTTGCACTCCTGCCTTCTCTATGTCCTGGGAGCCCACCTGGTTTTATGCTCTTCCCAAGCTACAGACTAAGGGACCCTTTGGTGGGCAGCACAGGATGGCTGCAAAGCCTGGGGACACAACCTCCAATGTTTTTCAAATGAACTTACCTCTCCAAACACAATGCAGAGAGCCAGGCAGGGGAATAGCTCTTGTTGCAAGCAGAAAACACAAAAGGAAAGTAAAAACCTTCCAGCTATTGTAGACCAAATATTTGTGTTCTCCCCAAATTCAGTGTTGAACCCCTACCACCCAATGTGATGGTATTGGCAGGTGGGGGTTTGGGGAGGTAGTTATGATTAAATGAACTCATGAGGGTGGAGTCCTCCTGAATGGGATTACTGTCCTTTAAAGAGTCAGGAGAGAACTTGCTTCCTCTCTGCCACACAAAGATAGAAGTTGGCTGTCTGAAATCTGGGAATAAGATCTCACCAGAACCCGACAAAAATGCACTATAGTCTTAAACTTATAGTCTCTGGAACTGTAAGAAGTAAATTTCTGTTGTTGATAAGTCTGTGGTATTCTGTTATAGCAGCCTGAACGGACTAAGACACAGCCAAGCCCACCCCCAAGTTCAAATGTCTCATAAGGCATTAGCAGGAATGTCTGGGAATCAAAATGGGGGTGGTTACCTCCAGCTTAGGAAGGGGGCCCTGCTCCCCAGACTCAGAGAGCCTTGTCTCACAGAGAGAGGCAGGCAAAGGATGGGCACAGGCCTGGGGGCATCCAGCGACTTCTCCAAGGAAGTCCTGCAGTCCTCCACCCATAACCCAGGCTCCGCAGCCTGGCTGCCACTCTGTCAGGAAATCTCAATGGGATACTGCAGCTCAGGCTGGGGACCAGTGAGTCTGCACATTACAAGTGCCTCTCTTTTCCTTCCCCATGGAGGGTAGTGAAGAAAAGCCCTGGCTTACAGGGACTGTGCTCTCCACACAGTCTGGAAGACTTGTTGCTAGCTCAAATCAGCCATGCTTACTTTTCACCCCCAACCCCTCCATTCTACAAGGAACCCTGCTCCACAGAGGTAAGACTTGAGATTCTGGTTGCTTCTGTGACCAAAGCTCCCTGTTAAAGCCTTAGTCCTCTTTGTCAGGGGTAGCTGAAAAGCAGAGGAAGGGAAGATGACCTTGAACTGCTTTCTCTAAATCTTCAGGGCCAGTCTGGGGGAATAAAATTAGTCCTAAATCTGGATTCCTAGCCAGTGCACCATTCACTAGCTTTGTGTTCCTTTCAAACATTCTTTTTTAAAATCTGTGAAATGGGAATGGAACACCTCATTCACTGGGGATCTTATGAGGATTGAAGGGATAATGGATGCGCACTTCTCTTGGACAGTGAGTGGATAGATAGGTGGTTCAGTTAGCCAGGGAATTGGAGGAGGGTAGACCCAATGACCTCTTCAGGTTACTCCTAGCTTGGCCATCTATAGCTCCAGGGAAACTTAAGTGAGTCCAGAAATGACCAGACAATTGGCAGAAGTAGATAATGCTTAACAGCTCATTACTTGTGTGGCTGACAAAGCAACAGGGCCTTTAGCAATATTGAAATAGTCAAGAGAAGGTGCCATTAATAGGCATTTCTTTAGCATCCGGAGCAAATTTCTCCAGCATCATGAATCAATTTCCAGCAGGCTCCTGCCGATTTGGTTTTCACGGAAAGGCTGATGCTGATGTGTCTGGAGGAAGAGATCAGAGGGAGTATTGTCATATTTGAGTAATATTGACACTTAGCCAGGAACAAAGGAGCTTGTTATGCAATAGACATAATGGGAAGGGCCAACCCAGGGCAGCTGCCTTGAATGGCAAAGCTGTGGAGTGAGAATTTCTCCAACGGAGATAAAACCAAGCTAACTGCAACACCAGCATTGGGTAATGGGAGGGAAGTGGCTCAGCCTAAAGAGCTGGCCAACTTTCAAGGAAAAGGAAGCTTTCAATAACCACCCTCCAAGGCCACTGTGGCTAGTAACACAGACTTACTGGTAACGACAATCGGCGATGACAGTAGCAGGCGGCACGTCCCCAAACTTGAAGCCTGCAGCAGATGCAGTCTGTTCTCCCGCCTCTGTCATTTCTGTGGAGGTAGTGGATGGAAGGGTAGGGTGAGGCTGGGGCAGGACAGATCCACTTGCTCATGATTAGGGCAGAGCTGTTAGGGACCCTCTGAGGTTGGGACTTTTACATGGAAGATAGAAAAGGTGTCCTACAGTCCTGTTAGGAGCGCTTTATTCAGAGAAGGGTGCCTTCCTGTTTCCTGCTCCTCTCAAGGAAAGAGGGTTTAACAGAGCAGTAAAATGGCCAGTGAACTTCAGGGAAGACTTTTCTTTTTCTTTTTTTAAAATTTATTCATTTATTTATTTATTTGCGAAAGAGAGAGAAGGAAGAGAGAGACATTGATTTGTTGCTGCACCTATCTCTGCTTTCATTGGTTGCTCCCTGTATGTGCCCTGACCAGGGATGGAACCTGGAAGCTTGGCTTATTGAGACCACACTCCAACCAGTTGAGCACCTGGCCAAGTCCTAAATACTTTCTGTTCACCTGGCCTTTGTTAGAAGTGAAAGTGCCTGTTTCCATGAGAAAAGTGCTGTGAACATGAACATCATAAAACCAAGCGCCTCAATCATTTTTCAGTTTAACCTCAGGAGAATCAACTCAAGAGCTTCAAAACCCCAGGATAGACTGGTCCCAAAGCATTTCCTC
Source organism: Myotis daubentonii (assembly GCF_963259705.1). NCBI lineage: Eukaryota > Metazoa > Chordata > Mammalia > Chiroptera > Vespertilionidae > Myotis > Myotis daubentonii. The sequence goes on along the minus strand of NC_081848.1, from coordinate 9,728,175 downwards.
CTCTGCCTTTTGTTGCCTTGTTCTTTTTTCTCTTTTCCACGCGTATGATCCTCTTCCTTAAAGGCTACATCTCGTCTCTTTTTCTCCCTTGGATTCTTAAGCTTTTTTGTACTGATACTGACTGTTTCTACCTCTGTTTTGCTTTTTTGGATGCTCTTGTGTTTGTCTAAATCTATTTCGTCACAACGTTTTTTCCTCTTATGCTTGGGCTGCCTCTCCTCCGATTTTTCTCCACCTTCTGAGTGCTGTTTTCTCTTCCTGTGTCCATTTGTGACTGGCTTTATGGGCACTGGTGCTGTTTTCTGAGAGGTGCTTGCAAACTCTGATTCTACACGGTATGAGCTGTAATTATACTCTTGCTGACTACAGATCAGGGGTGCTGGTTTTCCTGAGAAACAGTGTCTGGTGAATCGACAGTTGCTCCGGGAGTCTAGCCTCAGCCTGAGCTGGTGGGCACTGAGGTAACTGGTTTTCCACTGTTTGTGAAATATTGCATGGTCTTGGGTGGGTCTGGATGGTTTCAGTTGGGAGTCGTTGGTCAAACATTTCGTACCTGGGTCTGAAACCTCTTCTTTGTCCCTACGGGTTTCCAAATAGTCCGCTCTCATCTGTCTGAAACAAGTCTTTGGTTCTATGCTTCGGGCTTTCTGCACTTGGATATAATCTTCAAGTTCATCTTGAAAAGAGTCAGATGTCTTCTTAGAATTCTCCATTAGGTTGACAACAAGCGATTTTCCTTATCAGGCTGAGGACTTAGTGGAGAAATCTGATCATATTCACACATTAATTGCCTTCAGTTTCTAGCATAAACTTTCCCTAAACAGTGAGACTGCAACAACTGGGGAGCTTTTGAGGGGCAGGGGCCTGCGTCTACAACTACTGTCGCTCTCCCCGCCAAGCCTCTGGCAGGGGGATAGGCCCAGGTGGAGGTGACAGAGAGGCAGGAACGGACAACCCCACCACTGAGCAGGCAGGGTTGGAGGAGGAGCGGAGACCAGGATTCCCGAGGGGAAGTTGCTGCTACCAGCCGTAGCTGACTGGCTGGCACTGACACTATGTCCCAAGGAAGACTTCTCTGAGCATAAAGACTGTGAGCATGTGAGCCATAAAGTTGGGAGATTTCTTTCCTTTTGAAAGAGACAGGATGGCAAGCAGTAGGGAAGGGTTTCAAGGGTCTTTAAAATACAGGAGGCTGTCTTCTTTCTGGGGTGGTTGGGGTAGCTTGTCCTGTAGGCGAGGGGATCCACAAACAACCGCTCTGATTCCAGGCTCTACCCTCCCCTGCTGCTTCACCCATCCAACCAGGTCAGCCTGTGGGATACAGGTGGATGACAGCAGCCATACAGCCTCTCAGAGCTGATGTCCTATGTAAATGCCTCTAGGACTGAACTACATGAACCCAAGGGTCATCACTTTGATTTTCATGAAAAACATTTTGAATATGATATTGCCTCCTTCTTAACTCTACCTATGTGTGAAACAACCCAGCCTTCTCTCCCTCTGTCTGTCTCTCATTTTTTTGAGTATTTTATTATATGCAAATTTTACATTAAAAAGTTATAAATAGATATAGAGCTCTACTTCATTAAGTATGAAGTATGATCACTGAAGTATCCAGGGGGATGTGAACTAAGGTCTGACATTTACTTTGAAATGCATCCAAACATAAGTAGATGCTATGGGTTGAGTTACATCCCACCAAAATCCACATGTTAAAGTCCCTTCGAAGTGATCTTATCTGAAGACAGGGTCATTACAGAGCTCATACAGTTAAAATCAGTTCATTGGTGGCAGGGAGGGCAAAATCCAATATGACTGGTGTCTTTATAAAAGAGGAAAATTTGGCCCAGCCAGCATGGCTCAGTGGTTGAGTGTCAACCTATGAACTAGGAAGTCAAGGTTCAATTCCTGGTCAGGGCATATGCCCGGGTTGTGGGCTCGATCCCCAGTGTGGGATGTGAAGAAGGTCTCTTATCATTTATGTTTCTAGCTCTCTCTATCTCTCTCCCTTCCTCTCTGAAATCAGTAAAAATACATTTTTTGAAAAAGAAGGAAATTTGGACACAGACATACATGTAGGATGACAATGTGAAGAAGCACGGGGAGAAGACAGCCATCTACAAGCCATGGAAAGAGGCCTAGAACAGGTCCTTCCCTCACAGCCCTCACAGGAACCAACCCTGCTGACTCCTTGATCTCAGACTTCCAGCCTCCAGAGCTGTGAGACAGTGCATGTCTGTGGTTTAAGCCACCTGGTCTGTGGTACTTTGCTGCAGCAGTCCTGGGAAACTAATGCAGCTGGATTGATGGGTGATTAGAGGTTTAGATTGATAGATGATACATAATAAAAATCTATACTAATAAAAAGGTAATATGCAAATTGGACCGGACGTCTTCCGGATATCCGTCCATCCTGACAAAGCCAGGGGCGTGGCCATCCTGCAATCCACCCTCAGCCCCTCGCCCAGGCCAGCCCCGCCCCCAAATGGGGACCCCCACCCCAACTGGGGGTGTCGCCAGCCTGAAAACTTCCCAGGCCCCTCTCCCAGGCCAGCCCTGTCCCCAGCGGGGACCCCCACCCTGATCTGGGGCATGGAAGGCCTGCAAACCCCGTGGCACCTGCCCCGATGACCCTGACCCCCTACAGGCCCCCCAACCCTGTTCCAGGACCCCCTTCAAGGCAGGCCAGCTGGCCCCCACCTGTGCACCAGGCCTCTATCTTATATAATAAAAGGGTAATATGCAAATTGACCCTAATGGCAGAACGACCAGAACGACAGCTGGACCAGTCACTATGAGGTGCACTGACCACCTCTCAGTCCCTTTCCCTAGCTGTCAGGCACAAATCACCTGATAGCGAATGGGGAACCAAGGGTGGGTGGCGGCAGGGGGGCAGGGCCAGCTTTGGGCAGCTAAGGAAGACATCCCTGTTTGCAGGCCAGGCCTAGGGACCGTACCTGCACATGAATTTTGTACCCCAGGCCTCTAGTAAGTATAATAAAACTAGAGGCCTGTGCACGAATTCGTGCACGGGAGGGGTCCCTCTGGGTGGCCAGCAGGGATTGGGCCAAAACCTGCAGTCCAACATCACCTGCCACTCCTACCTGCTGCTCCCACTCATCCAGATCCAACTGTGCCTGCCATGGGCTCATGCCCAATCAGTCCCGATTAGGAGAGGCTTGTGCTGCCACAACAGCACTCACCAGCCATGAGCCCTGCTTCTGGCGCCCTCCCAAGGGGAGTGGCCTGCGGGATCGGGCTGAAACAGACTCTCCGACATCCCCCGAGGGGTCCCAGATTGTGAGAGGGTGCAGACCAGGCTGAGAGACCCCACCGTTGCAAGATCCGGCCAGGGAGGGACTGTGGGAGGGCTCCAGGGCGTATCTGGCCCATCTCTCTCAGTCCTGATCCGCCAGACGCCAGCAGCAAGCTAACTTACCTGTTGGAGCATCTGCCCCTTGGTGGTCAATGCACATCATAGTGACTGGTCGACCAGTTGACTATCTGCCCTCTGGTGGTCAGTGCATGTCATAGCGAAGAGTTGAGCAGCCTTAGCATATCATTAGCATATTATGCTTTGATTGGTTGTACAGTTGTTCTGCTGTTCAGTCTATTTGCATATTACCCTTTTATTATATAGGACTAGAGGCCCGGTGCACAAAAATTTGTGCACTTGGGGCCGACGGGGGGTCCCTCAGCCCGGCCTGTGCCCTCTCGCAGTCTGGGACCCCTCGGGAGATAACGACCTGCTGGCTTAGGCCTGCTCCCGGGTGGCAGAGGGCAGGCCCAATCCCTAGGTGCAGCCCCTGGTCGGGCTCAGAGCAGGGCCAATTGGGGAGTTGGGGCGCCGCCCCCTGTCATGCACAGAGCAGGGCAGAAAGGGAGGTTGTGATGCCACCCTCAGTCACGCTCAAGGTAGGGCCAATTGGGGGGTTGGGGCACCGCCCCCTGTCACACTCAAGGCAGGGTTGATGGGGAGGTTGCAGCGCCACCCCCTGTCATGCACAGAGCAGGGCCCATCAGGGGAGTTGGGGCTCCATACCCTGTCACGCACAGAGCAGGGCCCATCAGGGGGTTGGGGAGCCCCCCCCGTCACGCACAGAGCAGGGCGGATCAGGGGATTGGGGCGTCGCCACTGTCACACTCAGGGCAGGGCCGATGGGGAGGTTATGGCTCTACCCTGTCACACACAGAGTAGGGCCTGTGGGGGGGGGCGGTTGGGGCGCCGCACCCTGTCACACACAGAGCCGCAGGGCGATCAGGGGGTTGGGGAGCTCCCCCCTATCAGGCACAGAGCAGGGCTGATCAGGGGGTTGGGGTGCCCTCTCCTGTCATGAACAGAGCAGGGTGGATAGGGAGGTTGTGGCCCCGCCCCTTGTCACACACAGAGCCGCAGGGCGATCAGGGGGTTTGGGCGCTGCTCCCTGTCACACTGATCCCAGTGCCGGGAGGCCTCGCGGCTCCGCTGATCCCGGTGCTGGGAGGCATATTACCCTTTTACTATATAGGATAGAGGCCTGGTGCATGGGTGGGGGCCAGCTGGTTTGCCCTGAAGGGTGTCCTAGATCAGGGTGGGGGTCCCCACTGGGGTGCCTGGCCAGCCTGGGTGAGGGGATGATGGCTGTTTGCAGCTGGTCACACACCCTTCAGGGTGGGGGCCCCCACTGGGGTGCCTGGCCAGCCTGGGTGAGGGGCTGAGGGCTGTTTGCAGTTGGTCACAGATCCTTCAGGGTGGGGGTCCCCACTGGGGTGCCTGGCCAGTCTGGGTGAGGGGCTGAGGGCTGTTTTCAGGCTGGCGGGTGACTGAAGCTCCCAACTGCTCCTTTTTTTCTTTTTATTTTTTTATTCTGGGCCAGCTTTAGCTCTGGCTCCAGCTCTTAGGCCTCTGCTGCTGAAAGCAGGTATCTGGTTTGTTTGGGTTCTATAGTCGAAACACTGTATCAACTCCAGCTCTGAGATCCCGGCTGGCTGAAAGCAGATTTCTGGGGTTTTGTTTAGCTTCTATTTTTGTAACTATGTTTCAAACTGCAAGCTCAGAGGCCGGCAAGGCAGGCGGGGAACGTTGATTTCTTCCGTCACTGAAGCAAGCAAGCCTCATGTTAGCTTCAAGCTGTCGGGCTGCCGGCCGCCATCTTGGCTGGCAGTTAATTTGCATATCTCGCTGATTAGCCAATGGGAAGGGTAGCGGGCGTACACTAATTGCCATGTTTCTCCTTTATTAGATAGGACTAGAGGCCCGGTGCACGAAATTCATGCACTGGGGGGTGGGGTTCCCTCAGCCCAGTCTGCCCCTCTCACAGTCTGGGAGCCCTCAGTGGATGTCCTACTGATGGCCACAGTCTGGCAGCAGAGGCTTGGAGCTGGAGTCCCGTGTGTGTGTGTGTGTGTGTGTGTGTGTGTGTGTGTGTCCCCACTGGGGGTCTTTCCCCAGCCACATTGGAGGCTCAGAGCAGGCACTGTGTGTGTGTGTGTGTGTGTGTGTGTGCTGGGAGCCTGCCCCCAGCCACACCATGGAGGCTTGGAGCAGGAGCCCCTCTGTGTTGATCTCTCAGTCTCCTGGCCTTCACTGCATGTTGTACTCTCCCTTGAGTACAGGACGGGGGTGCTGCTTGCAAGCTGGGCTTTTCTGGTCCCAGATCACCATGGCGACTGGGGAGCAGGCCCAGCTTGGAGCTGCCCACAGGCCAGGCTTGCTTTCCTGCTCCCGGATCAGGCGCAGCTGGGGGCTGCCTACAGGCTGCACTTTTCTACTTACCGATGGCCGGATCACCACAGTGACCCAGGGCCCAGTGGTACTTTCCTGCTCTCCAACAGTCATAGGGTCCCGGCTGGGGGCGGGGCTTATGCCCCGCTACCCAGGGCTGCACATGGGGCCCGGATGGCAGCTTGCACTGTCCCACCCTGCCTGTAGTATAGGATAGAGGCCTGGTGCAAGGGTGGGGGCTGGCTGGTTTGCCCTGAAGGGTGTCCCGGATCAGGGTGGAGGACCCGCTTGGGTGCCTGGCCAGCCTGGATGACGGGCTGATGGCTGTTTGCAGCTGGTCACATCCCCTTCAGGGTGGGGGTCCCCACTGGGGTGACTGGCCAGTCTGAGTGAGGGCCTGAGAGCCGTTTTCAGGCTGGAGGGCAACTTAAGCTCCCAGCCTCTCCTTTTTTTCTTTTTTTTTATTCTGGGATTTATTTACCTTCTATAGCTGTCACTGGAGCTGAGAGCTGGCTCCAGCTCTGAGGGCTGAAAGCAGGTTTCTGGGTCTGTTTGGCTTCTATAATTGAAACTCTGTTGCCATCACTGTAGCTCTAAGCTCTGAGGCCGAAGCTGGCTGAAAGCAGGTCTCTGGAGCTTGTTTAGCTTCTATAATTGCAACATAGTTGCTTAGAGTGCAGCTCAGAGGCTGGCAGCAGCAGGTGGGGAGCCTTGGCTTCCTCCGTCACTGGAGCAAGCAAGCCTCCTGTTTGCTTCAGCTGCCTGGCTGACGGCCGCCATCTTGGCTGGCAGTTAATTTGCATATCCTGCTGATTAGCCAATGGGAAGGGTGTCGGGGTTATGGTCAATTTGCATGTTTCTCTTTTATTAGATAGGATGTTAATGATAGGTAGAATTGAGGTGCTGAACTTATGGGTGTTCACTGTAAAATGGTTTCAACTTTGCTGTATATTTGAAATTTTGAAAAAATGTTAGGAGGGAGAGCATTACAAAATGTTCACTTAGAACAAAGAAGAGAACTTTGTTACAAATAGCAGCTCACTTCCTAGAAATTCACTGACTAGATAATTCCACGGAAAATATCAAATGAGCAATCAAATGAGTAACAATGGCATTTCACACACACACACACACACACACACACACACACCACAATCTAACTCTGGACCAGATGCTGAAGCTTGGTCCCCAGATCCTGATGTCTCCATTGGCACAGTGCACACATGAGTCATATGCATATGTGAATCAAGATTAGTTATTATCAGGACACTGTTGTGATGGGTTCTTTCTCTGGCTTCCTGCCATTTGAGCTGTCTAAGGGATGCATTCCTCAGCTGCATGCAGAAACAGTAAAAGATGAAGCATGAGGGATTGTGGGATGGGAAGCAAAGAGGGCAGAAGCAAGCTTCTCTCTCCCTTTTCATCTTCAGGGAAGACCAGGAAAACACTGCACTAATGATGATGGTCATCGTTGCTGAGCACCTGCTGTGAATGGGTATCTGTACACAGAGATGCTAATAATAACACTTGTCACTGTTGAGCATCTACACTACATATTTTATATACATCATTCATTTGCTACTTTCATCAAACCTAGAAGGTAAATATCATTATTTCCATTTCACAAGACAAGATAGAATGAGGCATCTGCCCAACTTCACAGGTAGTAAAACAGCCAGAATTTTCAAACCCAGGTTATTCTGACTCTGGAATCTTCATACTCGCACACCCACCTGCTGTTTCTTTTCATTTTATAAAAATATATTTTTATCAATTTCAGAGAGGAAGGGAGAGGGAGAGAGAGATAGAAACATCAATGATGAGAGAGAATCATTGATTGGCTGCCTCCTGCACACCCCCTACTGGGGATTGAGCCTGCAACCCGGGCATGTGTTCTTGACCAGTATCGAACCTGGGACCCTTCAGTCTGCAGGCTGATGCTCTATCCACTGAGCAAAACTGGCTAAGGCCCACCTGCTGTTTCTTGTTCTCCTGGCCCTCTAAGATCAGGATTTTTAATGAACTAATCCCAGTTTCTTCACCAGACTGAACCCCAGTTCTGTTCTCATTCCCACTGTTGGTCAGTTGTCAGGAGGAACTAGTGACTCTAGGTTCCTTGCTTGTTTCTTTTTCTTTTTGTACTTTAAATTATTTTTTATTTTTCAATTACAGTTGACATACAATATTATATGAAATTCAGATGTACGATCCAGACATTATATAACTTACTAAGTGATCATGCTGATAAATCTTATACCTGACACCATACACAGTTACTACAATATTATTGAGTATTCCCTAGGCTGTACTTTATATCCCCATCACTATTCTGTAACTACCAATTTGTACTTCTTAATCCCTTCACCTTTTTTTAACATCCCCACAATCCCCCACCCATCTGGCTACTATCAAAATGTTCTCTATATCTATGAGTCTGTTTCTTTTCTGATTGTTTTTTAGATTCAGTTGCTGATAGATATGTATTTATTGCCTTTTCATTGTTCATATTTTTTAATCTTTTCTCTTCTTCTTCATCTTCTTCTTAAAGAAGGTCCTTTAACATTTCATGTGATATTGGTTTGGTGGTGATGAACTTCTTTAGGTTTTCTTGTCTGAGAAGTTCTTTATCTGACCTTGAATTTTAAATGATAGGCTTGCTGGGTAGGGTAATCTTGGTTGTAGGTCCTTGCTTTTCATCACTTTGTATATTTCTTTCCAGTCCATTCTGGCCTGCCAAATTGAAAAATCAGCTAACAGTCTTATGGAAGCTCCCTTGTAGCTAACTAACTGCTTTTCTCTTGCTGCTTTTAAGCTTCTCTTTTTGTCTCTGACCTTTGGCATTTTAACTATGATGTGTCTTGATGTGGACAGTCAGGTGTGTTCCAATTTGATGTCATTACAACCAAAAGTGAAATAAGCACATATATATTTATACACTGGTATTATTATTTTTATAAGATAGTGTCTCCAAAGTGGAATGTCCAAGTCAACATGTAGAGATATGCTGTGTGTTAAATGCCATTGTTACTGTGGAGATTGCTCATTTGATATTCTGTGGAATTATCTAGTCATTGGGTTTCTAGGAATTGAGCTGCTATTTGTAAAAAAGTTGACTTTTCTTTGTTCTAAGTGAACATTTTGTGATGCTTAAACCACAGACATGTATTGTCTCACAGCTCTGGAGCCTGGAAGTCTGAGATCAAGGTGTCAACATGGTTGGTTCCTGTGAGGGCTGTGAGGAAAGGACCTCTCCAGGCCTCTCTCCATGGCTTGTAGATGGCTGTCTTCTCCCTGTGCCTCTTCACATTGTCATCCTTTATGTGTGTCTGTGTCCAAATTTCTCCCTTTCATAAGGACACCCATCATATTGGATTTCACCCACCTTGATGACCTGATTTTAACTGTATGAGCTCTGTAATGACCCTGTCTCCAGATAAGGTCACTTCAGAGGGACTTTAACATGTGGATTTTGATGGGATTTAATTCAACCCATAACATCTACTTATTTTTTGATATGTTTCAAAGTAAATTTCAGATCTTAGTTCACATCCCCTTGGATTCTTCAGTGATCATATCATTAAGTAGATAGGGCAGGCTGCTTGAGTTGCTATGCGCGGTGTCACATTGATACGTGGTGGAACACACCATCATTTCAGCTATTTTGAAACAGATATGATTGAACTGGCAAGTACTACTCCTCTGTTCAGGTGTGAGGAGGATATTTTTCTTTTCTTAGTCAATCCATAGAAGGTGTTTGGTGAAATTCCACCAGTGCTGATCCCAGAACCTCCGGACTACTAGCAGTTCAAGGATCAGGCAGATCCCCTTTTTAGACCCACACAAAACAGGCAGTAGAACCCCTTCCCAGCAGGTGCATGGCCTTCTGCTGGCTAAGCTCCCGCCACCTCTCTGGAAACCAGAAACATTTCCAATTTCTCCCCAGGCCCAAGGAAATGGAAATCCGATTCTCTGTTGCTGGAACCTTGGCTCTTGCCAGGTTCTAAGGTGATTAAAACCCATTCTTTCTTTGGAAATCCCTGAGCTCTCACATGCATCCTCCACCTGCCACCAGTGTGGATGCCTTGGGTGTGGCAAACTGTTTCATGTAGCTGTAGGTATTTCATTTTCAATGCTATGGTATTCCACTAATGTGCATAGTTTATTATTCATTTTACAGTTGAAGGACTTTGGGGTTATTTTTAATTTGGGACTACTATAAGCAATGCTCTGAAAATATTTCTATAGATGTTTACTAGTGCACATGGGCATGCATCTTCTACAGCAGTGTAGTCTGCTACTCCAAGGGATCTCTAAGACCTTTTTAGGAATTCATGAGGTCACGACTGTCTTAATGAGACTCCTGGCATTGGCAACAGATGGTACTAGAAGTCATTGTTGTATTCACCACAATGTACCACAGTTTAAAAAATGCCAGTTCCATTTAAGTCCTTCATTATGTAGGAAAAATTATGCATTGTATTAAATCATGACCCTTGAGTACACATCTTTTTAATATTCTGTGTAACATCAAAAAATGTCAAGCACCTAGGAAATATTTAAGAAGAGCAAGATTTCTACAAGAAAAACTCTTTACTTTTATTAAAGGACATTGAATAAGACTTAAACAGGTGGAGAGGTACATTGAATTCATAGATTAGAAGACTCAATATTACCAAGCTGTTAATTATCTCAAATTTTACTTGAAGATCTGATGCACAGAGATTGCTATACACATACATTTTTGTAAAACTCCTTAGCACCTTAATGCAAGAAAGTTGAATTCCTAAGTACTTGATATTTTTTGATGCTATTATAAAATGTCTTTAATAAATTTTTTTCTGTTAGTGCCTGACATACAAAAACATCATTTAAGAAATATTAGCTTTGCATTCAGCAAACCTGCTAAAGACCAGACTGCATAAATAACCCCAGGAAGTACCTACACAGTGTAGGAAGCAGAGAGACTGTGGAGTTTGATGTTGTTGAAGGATAAAAGGGTTCAGAGGCAGCAAATGCTGTGGTTCATGGTGGAATTCCAGTGCAAGGCAGTCAGTAAGCAGCAGAAGGTAACCATTATAGATGCTATGCATGTGGTATGGGTCCTCCGTGCAATTACCAGAAGAATGACCAGAACAGTGAGAATAGGAGCAAGAATGAGGGATAGCAGAGTATTCCTAAAGGCAGATCCAACAGTTCTGGCCTCACTGCATGCCACAGCACCAACCTAACTACATGCGGAGACCCTATGGGCATCACCACAATATTTCAATCCTCTTGTGCAAGAAAGGATGAAAGGTACTGACAACAAGGTGCAGGGGAGTGAGGTAGATCATTAAGATAGAATATGTATCATGATATAGACTACCATTCTGCAGGGCCCACCTTGCTGAAGACAGCCTAGAGAGGACGGCAGTGCAGAAGATAAGGAAAGTCAAGGGGAGGAGACCCAGTTCAGCAGCCACTTCAACATCAGTACTTTTGCAGATGCCCCCAAACCCACCACAAGATGGCAAAGACAAAAGCAGCCCATCCACCAGCTGAGAATTGGTCTTCTCCCAAGGCTGAGTAGGGTGGGGCTGAGTAAATGCCAGTTTACCATCTCTACTATTATTCGATTAAGTCACCCAACAAGAATAAATGGACCTAAAATTCCAGTGATAAGAAATGAACAAAACATTGGAGCCGAAGACCTTAAGTCCTTCCTTTTGCCTGTTAACCAGATAACTAAAATTATCTGCAATATCTATGCAGCTTGGGCTTTTTATTATTTTGATTTAAATACATCTTTTTTGTAATGACAAATGGACGAACATGTTTGGGGTTTTTTTTAGCCAGGTTTTTCTCTATATATCCTTAATGGTTTTTAAATGGTTTTATATCTAGCCAAGTTGAGATTTTTAAAAACTACATTTCTAATCTTATATAATAAAAGCCTCATATGCAAATTGTTTGACTGGGAGTCTGACTGGGAGTTTGACCGCTCGCTATGACATGTGCTGACCACCAGTGGGTGGCGCGGAACATGGCGGGCATTGGCAATGTGGCGCTGGCAGCGGGTGGCAGTGGAGGTGCTGCTGGCCCCAGTGGGCCCTGACAAGAGCTGGACCACAGCAGGATGGTGGAGCAGGTGAGCGAGCGGCGCCAGGCCAAGGCGGGTGCAAGCGGGGGCCCAATCGCTCTGCTGATTGCCCCACAGATGGTAACAAGCGGTGGCGGCAGGGTGCGGGGCTACCGCCCGGCTTGCAAGCACTGAGAGAGCCAGCAGGAGGCCTGGCCCTGATCAATTGCCCGCAGGTGGGATGGTGGAGCAGGTGAAGGGGTGGTTCCAGGCCACAGCGGGGTGCCAGGTGGGGCTGCGGGGCTATGAGGCTGGAGGCACAAGCTGGGGCTGTGAGCCTGGGGGTGTGAACTGGGGCTCAATTTCCACAGGCCACCCCAAGGAATCCCACCCATGCACGAATTCATGCACTGGGCCTCTAGTTTGTAATGAAAGTTTACAACATGATTTTTTTAAAAAAGCCAATAAATTTTCAATCATCCTATATCAGTGGTTCTCAAGCTGTGGGTCGCAACCCCTTTGGTGGTCGAATGGCCCTTTCACAGGGGTCGCCTAAGACCATCCTGCATATCAGATATTTACATTACGATTCATAACAGTAGCAACATTACAGTTATGAAGTAGCAACGAGAATAATTTTATGGTTGGGTCACAACATGAGGAATTGTATTTAAAGGGCCAGAAGGTTGAGAACCACTGTCCTATATAATAAAAGGCTAATATGCAAATAGACTGAACGGTGGAACAGCTAAACAACTGGTTACTATGATGTGTGCTGACCACCAGGGGATGCGCGTGGAACATGGTGGGCATCAGCAGTGGTGGGATGGTGGAGCAGGTGAGCCGGGGCGCCAGACCAAGGCAAGGCGCTGATTGCTGTCAATAGGCTAAGCCTCTGGTGGTTACTGAAAATTCTTTGCTCCTGCATGCTGCGGTCCTGCCCATGCTCGCACCACTGCCAGGGACGGAGCCGCTTTTTGCACCTGCTGCTGGTGCTAGCCCCAATCGCTTTGCATCATCAGTGGGTGCCAGTGGTGGTGGGAGTAGGGCCGCTGGCAGACAGAGGGCCTCGGTGGGAGAGGCCTGATGGAGGTGCGGAGGATGGGCCGAGATCCACCCCTTTGCCCACCGCAGCCTTAAGGCCCACAGTTCCTTTCAAGGTGCACTAATTCATGCACTGGGCATCTAGTCTATTAATAAAGGTCTTATCCTATCTAATAAAGGAGAAACATGGTAATTAGCGTACAACTGCTACCCTTCCCATTGGCTAATCAGGGCGATATGCAAATTAACTGCCAGCCAAGATGGCGGCCGGCAGCCAGGCAGCTGGAAGCGAACATGAGGCTTGCTTGCTTTAGTGATGGAGGACTCCAACGTTCCCCGCCTGCCTTGCCAGCCTCTGAGCTTGCAGTTTGAAACATTGTAACAAATATAGAAGCTAAACAAAATCCCAGAAACCTGCTTTAGTCAGCCAGGCTTCAGCCAGCAGGACCGCAACATTGTTTCAAATACAGAAGGTAAACAAAGGCCAGAAACCTGCTTTCAGCAGCCGAGGCCTCAGACTGGAGCCGAGCCTCAGAGCTAAAGCTGGCCCAGAATAAAAAAAAAAGAAAAAAAGGAGCGGTTGGGAGCTTCAGTCACTCGCCAGCCTGAAAACGGCCCTCAGCCCCTCACCCAGACTGGCCAGGCACCCCAGTGGGGACCCCCACCCTGATCCAGGACACCCTTCAGGGCAAACCAGCCGGCCCCCATCCGTGCGGCTCTGTGTGTGACAGGGGGCGGGACCACAACCTCCCTATCGGCCCTGCTCTGTTCATGACAGGGGAAGGTGCCCCAACCCCCTGATCAGCCCTGCTCTGTGCCTGATAGGGGGGAGCTCCCCAGCCCCTTGATCGCCCTGCGGCTCTGTGGGTGACAGGGTGCGGCGCCCCAACCGCCCCCCCCCACGGGCCCTGCTCTGTGTGTGACGGGGTAGAGCCATAACCTCCCCATCAGCCCTGCCCTGAGTGTGAGAGTGGCGGCGCCCCAACCCCCTGATTGGTCCTGCTCTGTGGGTGATAGAGGGCAGTGCCCCAACCCCCTGATCCGCCCTGCTCTGTGTGTGACAGGGGGCGGTGCCCCAACTCCCCTATCGGCCCTACTCTGTGAGTGACAGGGGGGAGCTCCTCAACCCCCTGATGGGCCCTGCTCTGTGCGTGACGGGTGGAGCTCCTTAACCCCCTGATCGGCCCTGCTCTGTGTGTGACAGGGTATGGAGTCCCAACCCCCCAGATGGGCCCTGCTCTGTGCATGACAGGGGGCAGCGCCCCAACCCCCTGATCCGCCCTGCTCTGTGTGTGACAGGGGGCGGTGCCCCAACTCCCCTATTTGCCCTACTCTGTGAGTGACAGGGGGGAGCTCCTCAACCCCCTGATCGGCCCTGCTCTGTGTGTGACAGGGTATGGAGCCCCAACCCCCCAGATGGGCCCTGCTCTGTGCATGACAGGGGGCAGCGCCCCAACCCCCTGATCGGCCCTGCTCTGTGTGTGACAGGGGGGAGCTCCTCAACCCCCTGATTGGTCCTGCTCTGTGTGTGACAGGGTACGGAGCCCCAACCCCCCTGATCGGCCCTGCTCTGTGTGTGACAGGGGGCAGTGCCCCAACCCCCTGATCGGCCCTACTCTGTGTGTGACAGGGGGTGGCGCCGCAACTTCCCTATCGACCCTGCCTTGAGTGTGACAGGGGGCGGTGCCCTAACCCCCCAATCGGCCGTACCCTGAGCGTGACTAGGGGTGGCATCGCAACCTCCCGATCCACCCTGCTCTGTGCATGACAGGGGGCAATGCCCCAACTCCCCAATCGACCCTGCTCTGAGCCCGACCAGGGGCTGCACCTAGGGATTGGGCCTGCCCTCTGCCACCCGGGAGCAGGCCTAAGCCAGCAGGTCATTATCTCCCGAAGGGTCCCAGACTGTGAGAGGGCACAGGACGGGCTGAGGGACCCCCTCTCCCCCCTGAGTGCACAAATTTTTGTACACCAGGCCTCTAGTATAAGAATAAAAGAAAGCACTTTATGTCTATTCAGTTAAATGATTCTTTCACATCTATTGTGATTATCATGATTTCCCCCCTTATCTATACTAATAAAATGGTAATTATGCTAATTAGACTGGGTTGACCGGCCATCTTCTGCATGTCCGGCTTCCTTCCGGACAAAACCATTGTGGTGGGGGCCGAGGCAGAGGCAGTTAGGGGCAATAAGGCCAGCAGGGGAGGGCTGTTGGGGGCGAGATTAGGCCAGCAAGGGTCGGGAGATGGGGACAAGATCAGGCTGGCAGGGTAGGGCAGTTGGGAGTGAGATCAGGCTGGCAGGGGAGGGCAGTTGGGGGTGAGATCAGGCTGGCAGGGGAGGGCAGTTGGGGGTGAGATCAGGCTGGAGGGGAGGGCCATTGGGGGAGAGATCAGGCTGGCAGGGGAGGGCAGTTGGAGGCAAACAGGCTGGCAGGGGAGGGCAGTTGGGGGCGAAATCAGGCCAGCAAGGGAGGGCTGTTAGGGGTGACCAGGAAGGCAGAGGCAGTTCGGGGCGAGATCAGGCCAGCAGGGGAGAACAGTTGGGGGTGAGATTAGGTCGGCAGGGGAGGACAGGTAGGGGCAATCAGGCAGGCAGGTAGAAGCAGTTAGGGGCGATCAGGCAGGCAGGCAGAGGGGTTAGGGCAATCAGGCAGGCAGGCAGGTGAGCAGTTAGAAGCCAGCGGTCCCAGATTGCGAGAGGCATGTCCAACCACCGGTGTAGGTCCAATCCTTGTGGGATCGTACCTAAACCGGTGGTCGGAAATCCCCCAAGGGGTCCCTGATTGGAGAGGGTGCAGGCTGGGCTGAGGGAACCCCCTCCTCACCCCCTCCCTTTGCACAAATTTTGTGCACCGGCCCACTAGTCCTGTTAATAAAGTAAATTATCTTGCATTTTTGCATTAAACACAGCTTTTCATCCTAATATATAAAAACCCTGGGTCGTAAAGACCAGTAACCACCAGGCACCACCAACCGGAAGTCAGTCCTGCAGTCAGCGCTGGGTTGCCATGGCAACCCAGCGCTGACTGCTTCTGCTGCAGGCAGGGTGCCCCAGCACTGACTGCTGAGGGCGCTGTGAATCAGGGCCAGAGAAAGGCCTGAAGAGAGAAGCAGGGACTGATCCATTGCCTCTGTGGCAGCTTCTGATCAGCACTTGCCTCTCTCTTTCTCTCCCAGTCTGGCCAGCAGCTGTGCCTCCATTTCTCTCCAGGCCTCCACCAGGGCTGCTGATCAGCCCTGCCTTTCTGATCAGGCCCCATTGATAGACACAGAGACGCTGACTGGCATAGGAACTGACCAATCAAAACCAAATGTGGGTGCTGTGAAGAACCAATGGCTGCCTAGGAGGCAGAGTTTTTGATGCTGACTGGCTTTGAAACTGACCAATCAGAACCAAATCTGGGTGCTGTGGGGAGCCAATGGCTGCCTAGGAGGTGGAGCTTTTGACACTAACTGGCATAGAAACCAACCAATCAGAACCAAATTGGCCAGCAGAGGAGGGCAGTTGGGGGTGAGATCAGGCTGGCAGGGAAGGGCAGTTGGAGGCAACCAGGCCGGCAGGGGAGGGCAGTTAGGGGCAATCAGGCTGGCAGACAGAGGCAGTTAGGGGAAACCAGGCTGGCAGGGAAGGGCAGTTAGGAGCCAGCAGTTGGACATCCCCCAAGGGGTCCCCAGTTGGAGAGGGTGTAGTCTGGGCTAAGGGAATTCCCCCCCACCCCTCCATGCACAAATTTTGTGCACCGGGCCTCTGGTGTTATATATCTTTCTACAAATTTAGGTTTGGTTTCTAACATTTTTGAAAATGTGAGATTTGCTTATAATTTTTCTTTCTTCTAACATTTCTGTTGGATTTTGATATCAAGATTATATACTTAAAAAAAAAAAAAAAGATTATATACTTAAAGGTCCCAGCTGTGTGGCTTAGTTGGTTGAGCATCATCCCATGCACCAAAGGATTGCTGGTTCAATTCCTGGACAGGACACATGCCCAGGTTGTGGGCTCAATCCTCCAATTGATGTTTCTCTCTCACATCAATGTTTCTCTCCCTGTCTACCTTCCTCTCTCTCTAAAATCAATAAAAACATTTTTTTTAAAAAAAGGTTATACTTAAGTTGAGAATTGTTGTCTTATTTCTTTATTTCTCATGATTATTTGTATAAATATCCAAGTATTTCTTCCATAAATTGCTGGTAGACTCTGGTGAGACCATTTGGATTTGGAGTTTTACATGCAGAAGTATGTGGGGGGTTTTTGTTACTACTAGATCAATTTCTTTAAATGCTTACATGGCATTATTCAGCTTTTCTTTATAATTTATTTAATTGGAGTCTGTTGATGGAAATGTTAAATGTCTATCAGTTTCACTATTACTAAGAGTGCTGCAATGAACACATTTATACAAATATTTGGCAAATTTGTGACTCTACATTTAAAATATATTTTATAAGATAATTCTTACACGAGAAATTGCTGGGTCACAAAATATAAACATGTTTAGCTGTTTGGGTCTTGATGTCAGACCATTTCTTACCTGAAGAAGCAGCACTGAGGAGAGAAGTGCTCTCTGTACGAGTTGTTTCTTGGGGTGACAAATTACCCAGAACTCCATGGGTTAAAACCATAATGAACATCATGAGTCAGAAACTTGGGAGGGGCTTAGCCTTGAGATGGTCGTCAAGGCATGAGCCAGAGCTGCATCATCAGAATGCTTGTCTGAGGGTGGAGGATCCACTTCCAAGGTGGCTCACTCATGTGGTTGGATAGCTGGTGCCAGTCCCTGACAAAAGACCTTAGTTTGTCCCCCAGTGTGGGCTCTCCACAGGCTGTTTGAGTAGCATCACCACATGGTGGTTGGGTTCCCCAGAGCAGGGGGCGTGCGGGAAGGGGAAGGAGAAGGGGGAGGAGAAGGGGGAGGAGAAGGAGGAAGAGAGAGAGAGAGAGAGAGAGAGAGAGAGAGAGAGAGAGAGAGAGAGAGAGAAAAGAGAAGCACAAGTGTTATAAAGTAGCTCCGGAAGTCACACACCATCACTTCCACCACATTCTATTCCTTAAAAGCAAGAGATTGTGAGCATGTTTTAAGACCATTACAGCCTCTCTATGAGGCTAGTTTAAGTGGATTGATCTCCTTGGCACGAACCTTCAAAAACATGTTTCTAAGGAGACGCTGTCAGCCCATTGAAGTCACTGAGGTAAATGAGATCAGCTGGGAGAGTGTGGAACTGTGGCTACAAGCTTTTAAGCGTCTGCTGCCCTTGGTGTCCAGTGTCCTTAGTGTTCTGGCTACTCCCCAGGCTCAAGATTTATGTCTTAATTATGTAAATAGAGCGATTATGCCATCAGGGGCTCTGGTAAGCTAATTACCAAGCAAGAAATCAATGCCACTGAAGTCGAGACTAATGAATTCCATGGTTCCCAACATTCTGACTTCAAGTGCGACATCAAGGATCTTATTTCAACAGACCATGCGAGAGAGCTTGAGGGCGAGGGCCCTTCTCACCGTGATTGCTTCAGTGAGACCCTGTCCAAACTTCCTTTTCTCATGGATGCTGGGGGCTGACAACAACCCCTGGCCAGCCTCTCCTGCTGCATGGCCACTGCTGCACTTACCACTCCGCCTGTAAAGTGCAGCTCTGGGAAGAAACCATGTGGATTATTATGGCCAGTGCCAGTGGGAGGGAGGGGCTCCAGCCAGAGCATCAGCTCAATTGGATGTGACATTTGCATTTGAAGGATCGAGGGAAGTTGAAAAGGTTCCACTGGGGTCCCTTTCTCCCCAACTCTCTGCTTCTCATGACCTGATTGTCCCTGGCAACGGCAAGACTGGACAGGGAGGTCTCCTGACTCTAAAGGCCCTGGAGGCACAAGAACGTCTCCTCTCCTTCTGGTGCACCCTTTGCTCTCCTCCATCCCACATCACAGGGCTCTGGGCTCTGTTTCTCTTGCTCAGTGGGGCTATTTTCCCTTTCATTCCAAATGGCCTGGTCTTGCCCTCCGCATGTATCCAGTGCTGATACAAGAAACAGACACGTGCAATCTGGTTCTGCATTTATTATAAAAACGCTCTTGAGGGCTATGTCTGGGTACATCTACAACAATGTTATGATGGGGATTTGTCTGGTGTCCCAGAATTGTGACCAAGGTCCAAACCAAAGCAGTGGACAGGAGGCACTGAGGAGCCCTGCATTCTAAAGAGAGCTGCCCCCGGGCAGGGTCAACGCACCCTGGCAACATGACAATGTGGTTAAAAACCACAGGTTGCAGAACCAGCTGCCACCTTCAGCCCACACCCCACACTGACCCCTGTCCCCCCACTCTTGCTTCTATAAAGAAAGGATGGGGGGAAGTGGAGAGAGAGCATCAGAGCTGCCAACCCTATAGTGTTTGATGTGAGGAGCAGTTCCCTTTTCTCCCCCGGGAAGACATATGTGATCACAGAGACCACTGGCCACTTCTGGTCTGGATAGATCTATAAAAGGCCTATGGAGGTGGCCCGTGCCAGTGGAGGGAGAGGGACTATAGAGGGCCTGGAAGGGAGGCTTGGAGGTACCCCCATCCCAGTTCTCATCAGCGCTTGGAAAACAAAGATGTCCCCAGCCTTTCCTGTGGTTCCACTTAAAGGGTATGGGCTGAGGAGGGTCAGGAGCTGTGGGCTACGCAGACTGTTGCCACAGCAAGTAGGGGTGCCTCCACCCAAGGAAGGTTAGGGGTCATGGCCCAGATTGAAGGGGGACTTTGCCACCTCCTCTCTGAGTGGGCCCTTGAGTGAGAGGCGATCAGGCTGAGTTGGGCTTTGCTCCAAAACATGACCTCACCTTCCACGTGGCCACTGCCACTTCAGCAGGGTCACTAGCCTCACATTGGAACAGAATGAACCAGGCCAAGATCAGGGATGTCTCCTCACCACCACTGCCCCTCCGCCATGCTGAGATGCCTCCCGCCTGCCCGGAAGTCTGGAGAGCTAGACCCAGAAGAGGAAGGAGGAAGAGCAGAAGTGAAAGAAGAGAGCGCACTGCCCCTTCCACCTCCAGTCCCTGGAGCCATAATCCTCCTGAGGCTTCAGAGAAGGAAGAACTTTGAATCAGAGACAAATCTGGAGTTTTAAACGGACTGGACTGGGATTTTAATAACCGAAAGTGACAGGAACATGACTTTCTACCCAAAAGGTCATTAAATGACGGGGGAGAGGGATTCAATAGAACACAGAAGAAAGCAGTGACTGGAAAAAGTTAATTTTCTTGTTTATACCCCACTGAGTTGAGACTCTTCAATAACCCACTGCACATCCTTCCAGTCAACGCTCCCGAAGTAAAGCCCCATGGACAGAAACCTCAAAAGTTTTTGCAAGGCCATCCAGGACATGAGGAAATGAGCTGTGCGCACACTATGGGAGCAGAGGTAAATTGGGAAGGCATTTTGAGGGAGCGATTTGGCAATAAGGTATCATAAGCCTTAAAAAGTCCATGCCATTAACACAGCAGTTTTATGCTTAGGAATATATTTATTCAGTGTTCAACAAATTTTTTAAAAGTTTTAAAATATTGTTTTATTGATTTTATAGAGAGAGGAAGGAAAAGAGAGAGAGAGAGACAGAGAAAGAGAGAGAGAGAGAGAGAGAGAGAGAGAGAGAGAGAGAGAGAGAGAAACATCGATGGGTTGCCTCCCATACCCACCCTGACCAGGGACCAAACCCACAACATGGGCACGTGCCCCTGACCTGGAATCAAACCGGCAACATTTGATGCACAGGACAATGCCTGACCAACTGAGCCACACTGGCCAGGGCCTTGTTCTACAGATTTCTATGGAGCCCCAATATGTGCTGGGCACTGCTCCAGGTACACTGGCCAAGACAGACATGATCTTATCCTGTGGACATTACAACTTGGTGAAGGGGAGAGACAGGAAAACAGGATTTACACTGTAGCCTGACTCCTGCTCTAGTAGAACGAAGGGCAGGTGACGGTGGCCACTATGAGAGGGACAGTTGAGCCTGTCTGTGGTGATAATGGTGATGGTGGGGTGTCAGGGAGGCTTGCCTGAGATGGTGATGTCTAGGCAAGAGATTGCAGGTTGAGGGAGAGTGTGTATAAGAGTGCAGAGGCAGAGATAGCACGAAGAGAGCCTGGTGTGCTTAAGGAGCCCGAAGAAGTTCAGTTTGGCCAGAAAGAGAAGCAAGAGTGGGAAGATGATAAGGGGGGAGGCTGGAAAGAGGAGGCAAGGGACCCTAAGGAAATAATTCAAGATGCACAAAAGACTCACCAAAGCCTCATGTATAATTGTGATACCTGAAGTCTGGAGACAAGTTCGATGACAAACAGTAGGTTCCCAGTGACACCAATACAATAGCACACTGCTCTGCTCTGAATTTATTGACACAAAGAGATGTTCAATGTCATATTATCAAATAAAAATCAGGATATAAAATAGTATGAGGAATATGGTCTTATTTTTATTTTAAAAATTTTACAAAGCCCTAGCCCAGCGATGGCGAACCTTTTGAGCTCGGCGTGTCAGCATTTTGAAAAACCCTAACTTAACTCTGGTGCCATGTCACATATAGAAATTTTTTGATATTTGCAACTATAGTAAAACAAAGACTTATATTTTTGATATTTATTTTATATATTTAAATGCCATTTAACAAAGAAAAATCAACCAAAAAAAAAATGAGTTCGCGTGTCACCTCTGACACGCGTGTCATAGGTTCGCCATCACTGCCCTAGCCAGTGTTGCTCAATGGATAGAGCACCGGCCCGAGGACTGACTTTGGTCAAGGGCACATACCTTGGTTGCAGGCTTGATCCCTGACCCTGGTCCAGGTGAGTGCAGGAGGCAACCAATTGCCTCACACGTGGATGTTTCCCGCTCGCTCTCTCCCTCTACCCCACCCTTCCACTCTCTCTAAAAATCAATGGGAAAAAATATCCTCAGGTAAAGATTAACAAAAATAAATAAAATAAAGATTATACAAAGACTCTGGAAAAATATTAACAATACTTACCTCTGAGTGCTAAGGTTGCAGGTGAATTTTATTATTTGGTTTTTGCTCAGCTATAGTTTCTACTGTTGTTTATCTGTGTGCAAGTACTGCTGGGTAATAAAGAAGAAGTGAAAACTATAAGACATAAAATCTCTGAAATGTAAGCTTAAAATCCTAGTGACAGGAAAATCTTGGTTAAACAAAGAAATTATTCAAAATTGAGAAGGGGAAGTCTGTGTAAATGCAACTGACGTGGAATATCGATTTTAACATTTGTGATCTTCAACCTTAGTGCTCATCCGACTGTGCACCATATGCACAGTCCCACCATGGCAGGGTGTGGGCCAGGCAGCACCAGCGTCTCAGGGATGTCTCCAATTCTGCCTCTTCCTCAGTTTTGGTCTTTGTATAGTAAAGCTACATTCTCTAGTTTCTTTTTCTTTTTTGAGGTATAATTCATATACAAAACACTGCATGTATTTAATGCACATAATGTGATGAGTTTGAACATGAGCTTATACCCATGAAACTGTCAAGGTAATAAATATATCCATCACCTCCAAAAGGTTCCTTGTGCCTTTTTGTGGTGTGTGTGTGTGTGTGTGTGTGTGTGTGTGTGTGTGTGTGAAACACAACATGAAATCTGTTCCCTTAACAAAATTTTAAGTGCACAGTACAGTGTTAACCACAGGCATGATATTGCACAGTGGATTCTAGAATTTAATCATCTTGCATAACAGACTTTATGCCCATTGAAGAATTTGCAAGCAGATTAGCTTATAACGACACTTAAGTTCACTCACAGCCTTACCAATTCCAGTGGTTCACACAGCTCTGTCTAGGAAATAGGCAGCTTTTGTTGGTCCTGGTGGGTGGCCCACTTCGGAACCTGCAAACACATATCTAGCATCATGAGTATATACCAATGTCTTATGGAGGCTTGCACAGCTGTGATGTACTGTCTCATCTTTGATGACAATCCTTGTGTTAGTGATCATGTTTCCTTTTTGCCCAGGATGTGTGTAATCAGAAACCATGTGATGCTCAAATATTAGGGTTTGAGTGGAGCTCTTCAGAGTCAGCTGTGAACTCAAGCTGCCCTTCGGATGGGAGTCCACCAGCCCTGTGTCTGAAGTTCGCCAATCTCCCTTCTGTCGCCTTTTCCGCTCCTGTGTTCATGCAGGTCCTCTGAGCAAGAATTCCTCCTCTGAACCACTGTTGGCCTACTGGCCCATCACAGCCCAGCTTATGTCTCACCTGCGAAAAGCCCTCCCCAATGCTACAATTTACATGAAAATGGCCTGTACGTGTTTCATGGGAAGAGCATAGACTTTGTCACTGGAAGCCCTGACATCCAACTGACACTCATGACTTGCTAGTTGGGTGATCTTGGGAAATTTACTTGATCTTTAAGAAATTGTTTTATTTTCTCTCTTAGATGTGAGGGTTACAACATATTATAATTTAGGTCCCTTAAATTACCAAACATATGTGTATTCAACAAGCATTCATTAAGCACCAACCATGCAGTCAACAGTAAACTAGACATCACATGAATGCTAGTCTTGTTGCAGCATTCAGTAGTCAACAGTAGCCTTCTAGAGAACTTAGCAAGCTGTGCCTCTTATGTTTCACCTATGAATGTCTTGTTCATTCTTTTGTATTACCAAAATGTTTGTCAAATTCTTACTGTGAGCCTGTGGGGACAAAATGATGAACAAGAGCCTGCCCTTTTTTGATTGCATGGATACAAAGGGGACTTTTGAAGACTTTAAACAAGGCAGTGATTTGATGGGATTTGTACCTTTAAAAATGCCACATTTTCCCCAATTAGTTGGAACTTCCTCCCCTTCCTTGCCTAACTAAGTCCTCCCATTTGTTATTTTTCCAATTTGATGTCATCTCCTGCAGAGCTACTTCCCTGACCTCCAGGTCTGGGTTTGCACCCTCCCACGTGCTCTCTTCATAACCCCCGCACAGCTCTAATTACACTGGGCGGTAATCGCCTTGCAACTTGTCCATGTGCCCCCAGCCCATGAGCTCCATGCCCATCTTTTCATATTTGTATCCCAATGTCCAGCCAGAGCATAGAGTCGGTGCTCAGTAAGGATTTGCTGAAAAATGGTGACTCTGGCAAGAACAGTTTCAGGGAGCAGTGGGAACAGGAAAATGAAGCAAGAATGGGAGGTGAGTCCTGGAGACAGTGAGAAGAGTTACTTCTTCAAGAATCTTACTTAAGAAGGGAATGGTGGAGAAGGGCAATGGCTAGAAGAGGACACCGGTGGGATTGGGTGCTTATTTTGTAAGATGGGAGAGACTTCAATATATTTAAATATTGATGGGAAATATCTGAAAGGAAGGAGATTAAGATAAAGGAGACTGCATTAGTCAAATGTGGCTGTAATAATGTTGCATAAGAAGCAACCCCCAGTTTCAGTGGCTTCCAGTGAGAACAAACAGTTATTTGATTCACTCATGTGTCTGCAGGTTGGCTCGGCAACATGTTGCACGTCTGCATATCTGGGTCTGCTCCATGTGCCTTTCATCCTCCTTGGGCCAGTGGGCTAGCCAGCACAGGTGCCTCTCATGGTGTTGGCCCAGGCTGAAGAGGGAGGATCAGAAACATGCAAGAGCTCTTAAGGCCTTGGCTCAGAACAGGCACGTTGTCACTTCTGTCCACATTCCATTATCCAAAACAAGTCACATGGTGATCTCAATCTCAACATCGATAGGTCAGGGAAAAGCACTCTGCCCACAGTGAACCATGGCAAAGATGGGACCAAGAAAGAATTGTGAGCTAACAATGGAAAGAGAGAGAGAGAGAGAGAGAGAGAGAGAGAGAGAGAGAGAGAGAGAGAGAGAATGGAAATAACCAATGAGGTGGGTAATTTGAGAATTGAGGAATGCAAGAGAATAAAATATTGACAATGGAATAGTGCAAATGATAAACCATGGAGCCCAGGCTAGAAAGAGAAGAATGAAAATAAAGTGAAGACCAATAGGTGAGCCAGTACAGGGAACAAAAGGAGCTGATGAAGCCGGAGATAAAATGTGGTACAAGTAGCTCAGTAAGAGATGATAAGATAAGAGGGCAAGTCCCTTGAAATTCATATCATTACAGTGGAGCGGTTCAAGCTGCTGGCCAGGCTCAGGCTGTGGCCATGAATAGCTGAAGTGGAGAGGAGGTGAAGGTGACTAAAGCTAAGGTGATGGAGGCACTGGGAGACCCAGGACTTGGGTTGGTGGTCATGCAGATGATAGAATTACCCAGGGGGGAGCAGCGGGGTGAGGATGGATGTCGCAGGGAACCTGGAGAAGGCAGGGTTAAGGAGAGGTTGGGACACAAGCCTCAGGGAGGCAGGGTTTTGCATGGGATCGGAGGCACCTTTTCTGAAAGCAGTATCAGGGAGCATGGAGTAAGCCATCTCCAACTTCTGACAGACATTTCTGGGTTATGGAAGAAAGAGCAGTTCCTAATAGAGAAGCCTGCAGGGGAAGCAACATTTTTGGGGAAGAGCCAAGTTCCAGTTAGCGAGAGAGAGAAAGAGCTATGCATTGAAGAGTCTGAGGAAACAGGAAGTTTGTTTACTGAAGAGTTGGTTCTGCAAGGGAGGAAGCCCACAGCAGTGGGAGAGCAGGCACATGCCAGGGGAAAGACATCATGTGTGTGAGGCTCACCTGGGCCTCTTGGGGAAAGAAGGTGCCAGGTGTTTCTGGAAAGAGGGAATCCAAAGCCAGGAGACTTAGTTGCTAGGACTCCCACCACGTGGGGAAAACAGTTAGATGTCCCTGGAGGATGAGGCAATCCTAACTCACTAGAAAAGCACAGGGCACTAAGAAATGCTTAATAAAAGGACTTATAACAGAAGAAAGCACTGGGCCCATGAGCCACCTTCTTCTCCACTGGAAAGAGCTGCAGCTCTTATTTTCTGGCCCCGGCCAGAGAAAGGGTCAGTAGCCTGCGATGCGACAGTTGCTTCCAAACTTGGGAATTACCTGCCCAGAAATTTCAAAACCTTTGGTTATGAGTTTTGATTGCTCATTAATCTTTATGGAGTTTACCTTGATAATTAAATTACACATATTATTTACCAGGTCATCCTCTCCAATTAAGATGACAATTAGCTTCCATGTTCCACCAGGTATTTAAATACTAGCATCTCCATGAAAAAGCTTAATGAAACAATTAGGACATATAATCACACTAACACGGGGGAGCCCATAGGGAGGATTTGGAACATCCAACAGTAGACTGGAGAGTAATGGGACTTCATGGTGAACACAGAACAGTACTGACTGTCACATATCCTGTGGCACTTGAAGAAGAGTGTGAGCCAACTGGGAAGACTGGGCACTCCTTACCTTGGCAGGTCATAGAAACAGAAAATTAGTGTGTACAACAGTGTGGGCAATAGGCCTTAAAAGAATGATGGCCAACAATGACAACATTTATTGCTGCTACTATTTGTTAGATGCTTATTGTGTGTAAAGCATTATACCAGGAACTTTACAAACATTATGCCAATTCATACGTACTAAATCCTCATGAAGTTAAGTATTGTGCTGGCAAAGAAATTGAAGCTCAAAGAAGTGCAGTAACTGGCCTAAGTTCATGTGGCTAGTAAGTAGCAGAGTTGATACTTGAATCCCGGTTGAGAGGAGGCGTATTCCTCCATATGGTGGGAGACTGACGTAAAGCAGAGAGGTTCTGGCCATGATGGTGCCTGCTGCTAAGGCCATGTGGCTGCCACAAGAATGGCTTGGTCCAAGGGCAGCAAATATATGGCAAATGTACTGCCTGTCACTCCCTGTAGTTGTCCCCATAGCGGACATCACTAATTTATCATGATACTCTCTCCTGCTGATCACAGATGCAGCCTCATAATCCTCCTCACCACAGCACTGCAAGCCACCCCTAAGTCAGTCTTGGCCATCCTGGTGTAGATGCTGCAGGAACACGGGAATGACAAAGAACTGGGCTTGAGTTTGAGGTACCTAGCTCTGCATCCTGGTTCTCCCTCTTCAAGCAGTTCCTGAGCTCACTTCACCATCTGTGAAATTTGAAGGCTTGTGAGGATTAAATAAATGCCAAAGTGTGAACCGCAGCGCCTCCAGCACAGTAAGTCCCAGGGAAGCATTTGTGTCCTTCTTTCAAAAATAGTGATCAACACGTTTAGACTTGGGTCAGGGGCAAGGGTAGGTTTCTCAACATCTTAGAACCTGACCTAATAGAGAAAGGCAATGACAATGAACCTGTATAAAGAGGTCCAGGGGCCAGGACCTACAGTGACGAGAGTGGCTAATGTGTCAAAAAGTGATCTAGCCATGTTTGGAGGGAGGCCCCATGAAAGAGAGGCAAGGAAGCCAAGTGTGGCAGCAACCAAGAATCCCTGGATCAGGCTCAACCTGGATACAAATTCAAACCTATATCAGCCCAGGTGAGCCAGCCAAG
The DNA here is from genome assembly GCF_963259705.1 of Myotis daubentonii. Lineage (NCBI taxonomy): Eukaryota > Metazoa > Chordata > Mammalia > Chiroptera > Vespertilionidae > Myotis > Myotis daubentonii. Next base: position 9,700,931 of record NC_081848.1, on the reverse strand, counting down.
GTGACCTGAGGTGAGGCTTTGGTAGCCCTAGGATGAAGAATGTGTGCTAGACAAACAGAATGTGTCTTACTTGACCTTTTCATTATTTTCCATGTAGGTTGTGTTGGGTTTTCTTCTAGTTTTCTAAAGTTGAAAAATGACAATTTATTCTGTTTTAATTTGAGGGGAGGAGGGGACTGTCCATATCAAAAAGGAAGGTGAGTTTCAGAATAGCCTAGATGCCAAGAGTCATGAGGGCAATGACCATCTTCGGGAAGAATGGAGAAGAGCCATGGAGCTGGAGCCAAGCAGAGAAGGGACAGTTCAGGGGTGTAGATGGAAGAAGACTAAGAGGTAGCCAGCAGGAACTGCAAGGTCTTCTCCTACCTTTGATTTCAGTCTCCTATCAGATTTAAGTAGATCGTTGCATGTCCCTCTAAAGTCCTAGTGTCCTGTTATCTCATTTACCCTTTCCAGGTCTTGACCTTGGGTTGATGGATGTGGGGGAGGTCTAGAAAGAGCCCCAAGTTATAGAGGTTAGCAAGTCATAGATCCTAGCTTAGAGCACCAGATCTTGGCAGCAGTTTAGGGCCTGGGTTTTAGGGAGAAGGAAGGAAACTATTGTTCAGAACCAGGTCCTAGTTCAGGGTGGGTATATTAGGCTCTACTGATGGAAAGGACTGAAGGCTTTCTTGGGTCACCTGGAGTCAGTATATACATATGTTTTGAATGAGGAAAGAAGTATGATAAGGAAGAGCATGGAAACAAGGCAGTTAGAAATCTCAACCACATAGTCAGGCCTCATGGGTACCAAGCAAGAAGAACCTTGAAGAAGAATAGGAACTGAAGTTTAACTGGATTTTGCAGAGATCAAAACCAGAAGACTGAGTCAATCCCATGTCGCTCTAATGATCAGGATAGATTGTTACCCATAGCAGTTCTCATCTTCACTGAAGTGTTTTCTACTCCACATGTCTGCTTCTTTGTGTTTATCTACTTCTCAGGCGGTAGACCAACCCCCTCACTGTACTCATACCTTTTGCTTACTTATAATTTAGTTTATGCATAAATATCACTTACTTATGGTTGCTCATGGTCTCTGCTTGCATCAATTTCTGCTCCTAACAGCAGTGAAAATATTCTCTCTAGGGAATCTCATAATTCAGATTCCCAATAGAGAAAATCTAATTGGTCCAGATCATCATTATTGTCTCAGTTGAGAAAGAACTTTAGAAGTCACGACCTCATAGATTGGTTGTCGTGAGTTTTCCAACTATGAGAGGAAGAGTTTTCCATTGAAAGCAGCCCATGACTATGCAACTGTGTACTTAGCCTGTGTCCTCTTTCTGTCCAGATTGGAAGTTTCCAAAGGGCAAGGCCCAGAAACTGAGACTCTGTTGCTCCCGCCTGTGTCAGTCATAGGTGATCCTGAGGACTGTGTGGGAGATGAGTCTACCTGCCTCAGAGGTCAAGCACATCACCAATAGGAGTCAATATCAGTTATGTGGCACTTCCCATGGCCAGGCATTCCATAGAGAGAATCACATTTAATCATTACAACGACTATTAAAAAAAATTATTATGTCAATTTTACAGATATGGAAACTAAGACTTAAGCAACTTGTTCAAGGTCACAAAGTCAGGCAATAACATACAACTTTTGGAGCCCTTCATGAGTTTGGCCTTCCCAGCACAGACCCCTGTAGCGACTATGTGATCAAACTGGGGGAAGGAGGTTCAAATAGGAAAGCCAGTCTCCTGACTCTGTGGGAAGGTCAGGAACATAGAGAAAGAAGTTCCTGTTCCTGGCCTTGTGTGCTTTTCTCCTCTAGCCCAAGCTGGCCAGGAACTCAGTTGGCGTTATATAACTGGTGGATGGCTCCTTTCTATACTATCTCTTTGTGGAAGAGAAGGGACTATGCTCAAAACAAGGGTCTGTCAAAGTATAAAGAGGGACCAGTTATGCTTTGGTCTCATCACTACCCTCCTCCTCCTCCTCCTCCTCCTCCTCCTCCTTCTCCTTCTCCTTCTCCTTCTCCTCCTCCTCCTCCTCCTCCTCCTCCTCCTCCTCCTCCTCCTTCTCCTTCTCCTTCTCCTTCTCCTCCTCCTCCTCCTCCTCCTCCTCCTCCTCCTCCTCCTCCTCCTCCTTTTCCTTCTCTCCCTCCCTCCCTTCTGCTTCTTCCTATATCCTGGTGCCTCAGTGTCAAGATATCTAACAACACCCAACTATTCTCTCGAAAGCCCTGAGACAGTTTGGCCCACCCATCCAGACACCCCTTTGTCCAGATTCTGGACACCAGGACCTCTCTATTCCCTGCCTCTAACTTTCCCTGTCTCCCCCCCATCAAAATGTCTATACTACTAGAGCCTCTAAGCTAGGAAACTGGAAAGCAGTTGAAATAAACCAACTCACTCCAAGTTGGGAGTAAACCAGATGGATTACTAATTGGGGAGATTTAGAAAACATTTGTTGAAAGTCTACCTTGTGATAGGTTTTGTGCAGGGGACTGGGGAGGAGAACTGTGAGACAGAGGAGATCGCTTTTTACTCAAAAAGTAAGAGAAGAATACAAATAATGAAGCCATGAATGCCACAAAGAGGAGCATGACTTTATTAAGACTGGGGAAGGGTATTATATCTGGGTCGGGTGTGGGAAATCAAGAAAGGCCTATGGAAAAACCAAGATGACGGCATAGGTAAACACCTGAAATTGCTGCCTTGCACAACCACTTCAAAAATACAACTAAAAGACAAAACAGACATCATCCAGAACCACAGGAAGGCTGGCTGAGTGGAAATTCTACAACTAGAAGGAAAGAGAAAAGCACACTGAGACTCAGAGTAGGTGCAGAAGTAAAGTGCAGAGGTACGGAGGCTCGAGCGCGTGTGGAAAGGGGCTGGCAACAGAAGACACCGGTGTCTTTTGCAATCGGGAGGGAGGCAGAAGCTCCAATGGCCCTTACTCCAGTTCCGGGCGAGTCTCTGGGGACCCAGACTCATACGGGGAGAAACTGGACTGTCTGGCATCTGGCAGAACTCGAGGGCGGCTTTCTCTCAGAGATGCTTGCAGCAATTACCACGGGACACTGAGACAGGACACTGAGACCCGGGGCCTCTTAGGGCAGGACTGAGGATCAGCCATAGCTGTTTGCTCCGCCCTGTTGATTCCCTGAGACCCTGCCCCTCTCAAGCTGTGTGAAGAGGCTTTTGCATATGAACAGGCTGGCCCTTTGAGATCTAAAATTACCTAACAAACTGCAGCTGGGTCAGAAAGACCCAGAACATCTAAAAGAAGGCCCAAGGCCCCACAGCAGCTTGCATTGCTTCACAGCTGGGCCTCATCTGGGCACCTCCAAACCCCAAACAAGGAAGAGGAACCTGCAGATCTCTCCATAGCTCCTGCTGGATAGCCTCAGGCAGAGGCTAAATTAGCACCTCCTTAGAGATCCAAGAGCCTGTGTACCCAGTGGTCAGATTGGGACAATCCAGATTACAACTCCTCAGATCCATAAGGGACACACTCAGGGGGCAGACTCAGTGAGCACCAAAGCCCCACTGAAGCAAGTCTTGCCCCAGAAGGGTGTCTTCAGCACAGAAGTTCTCCCACTGTAGACACAGCTGATTCTCACAGACAATTGGCCTGGAGGTCAATTCCTCCCAGTGATACCTAAAACAATCAAGGCTTAACTACAAAAAGACTGTGCACACAGCCCACAAAGGGGTGCACCAAGAGTGTCCACCCCAGGTAATTGGGGAGGCTGAGCCACTGGGCCCTATAGGACACCTAGCACACAAAGCCACTCTGTCAACACAGGGAAGCATAAAAATGCAGAGACAAAGAAACAGATCACAAATGACAGAAATGGAGGAAAGCAAATGACTGGATATAGAGTTCAAAACCACGGTTATAAGGTTTTTCAAGAATTTTCTAGAAACTGCCGATAAATTTAGTGAGACCCTCGAGGATATAAAAAAGGACCAACTAGAAATTAAGCATACACTGACTGAAATAAAAAATAATATACAGAGATCCAACAGCAGACAAGAAGATCCCAAGAATCAAGTCAAAGATTTGAAATACGAAGAAGTAAAAAACACCCAACCGGAAAAGCAAAAAGAATCCAAAAATATCAAGATAGTGTAAGGAGCCTCTGGGACAACTCCAAGCGTCCCAACATCCAAATTATAGGGGTGCCAGAAGAAGAGAGAGAGAGCAAGATATTGAAAACCTATTTGAAGAAATAATGACAGAAAACTTCCCCCACCTGGTGAAAGAAATGGGCTTACAAGTCCAGGAAGTACAGAGAACCCCAAACAAAAGGAATCCAAAGAGGACCACACCAAGACACATCATAGTTAAAATGCCAAGGGCAAAAGACAAAGAGAAAGTCTTAAAAGCAGCAAGAGAAAAAAAGTCAGTTACCTACAAGGGAGTACCCATATGATTGTCAGCTGATTTCTCAGCAGAAACTATGCAGGCCAGAAGGGAGTGGCAAGAAATATTCAAAGTGATGAATGCCAAGAACCTACAACCAAGATTACTTTATCCAGAAAAGCTATCATTCAGAATTGAAGGTCAGATAAAGAGCTTCACTGATAAGAAAAAGCTAAAGGAGTTCATCACCACCAAACCAGTATTATATGAAGTGCTGAAAGGTATTCTCTAAGAAGAGGAAGAAGAAAAAGGTAAAGATAAAAATTATGAACAACAATTACATATCTATCAACAAGTGAATCTAACAATCAAGTGAATAAAAAATCTGATGAACAGAGTAAACTGGTGATTATAATAGAATCAGGGGCATAGAAAGGGAGTGGACTGACAATTCTTGCGGGGAAAGGGGTGTGGGGGGTGTGGGAAGAGACTGGACAAAAATTGTACACCTATGGATGAGGACAGTGGGGGGGGGGGGTAAGGGCAGAGGGTGGGGTGGGAACTGGGTGGAGGGGAGCTATGGGGGGGAAAAAGAGGAACAACTGTAATAATCTGAACAATAAAGATTTATTAAAAAAAAAAAAAGAAAAGCCTATGGAGCACAACTATTTGAGCTGGGTCTGGAAAAATCAGTGGGAGTAAGACCTATAGAGGTGCGGGGGCCATGGTCAGGCAATTCAGACAAAGGGTGCAGGTGGGACACAGCCCTGAAGGTGGGCCTGGAACCTGTATCCACAGCACAATGGGCACAATGTGTGAGGAAGATGATTCTCTTTGAAATTAGAGAGGAACGGAGATTTCTTTAAATCCCAGCCTTCAGTTTGTTCCTACAGTGGAAGGACCCAAGTCCTTCTACAATTTCTTTTCCTCCCCTTTCCCATGATGCCCCCCCTCCCCCCGGCCCCCAGTCCAGTCCCTCCCTCCCTGGAAAATGGGGCTGGGTGCTGTTTTGTCTTCCCCAGCTTCATCTAAGGGCTAACCTGCATTGGAGGCAGCTCCCACCTGACGCTCCAAGGCTTTGGGCAGACCTCCCTCTCATCAGGCTTGTTGGAGCCCAGACGGCAGACCTGGAGGCTCTCCATGGGGCCTCAGAACAGCATGCCGATCTTTTTCACTGGCTCCTTTCCCTCCTCCCAAGTTGACCCAAAATTCTTGGTTTCTATTAACTATAATAATAGTCCTCCCTCTGGATAACTTACCCACTATTGATGCCTAATTTCCATGTGGCACAATAATGATATGAACAGCACTAAATGTGTCACATTAACTTTGCTCACAGTTTTGCATCATTATACCACCGAACTTGATTTATATGCACTGAGTCTTTAACTGCTCTGGGTCTCACCCCACATATGTAAAACGAGGGGTATGGGTTAGGTTAGGTTTTCCCCACCTGGCTGGGGCTCTGAACCACTGGTCAATCAGCTTTTAGAAATAGAGAACTCTGAGCCCTGCCCCCTAAATTCTGACCTAGCAGATCTGGCATGGGGCTCCCAAATCTGTATCTTTCTCTTAGTTTTTCCAGGTGTTCCTACTGCATCCAATCCAAGGATTGACATTTGGGAAACGCGGGAGTAGCGTCATCCCTGGGACCCTTTCCAAACTCATTTAATCATTTATTGATTCATTCACTGCAGAGGGGACACTAGCAGAGATGGGCTGAGAGAAGAAAGGGACAGATGTGGCAGACATTTAATCCATTTTAACAAGATTAGAGTTTATCTCAAAGGCAACGGAAAGGCTTTGGAGGGTTTTAAGCAGGGGTGACACAATCAGATTTTGTATTAGAAACGTTCTTGTGTGGAAGGTGAGCTGGAGGTAGGAGACAGGGAGGAGTGCCATTATCTGCTTGAGACAATGATGGAGACCGATGATGGTGGCCGGGATTGGAGTGGTGGCAGTGAGGGTGGAGAGAGGACAGGTCTGTGGTGTTCAGAAAGTGGAATGGAAGGGATTGAATGATTTTTTTCTTTCGGATCTGGATGTAGTGAGGTATTGTTTTTGTTTGATTCTGCAGCCTTCATTCCTTCCTAGGTTGGGAACTCCTCGCTGTGTGGCTCTTTCTCGGTTAGTTCAGGGAGAAGCAGATACCCCAGGTTTTCACTCAAGTGCTGGTGAGTCAGGAAAGCAGGGACAGCAGAGCAGCTATTCTGGAGGCAGCACAAGTAGCCACAACTTTCAGTGCCCAGAAGCAGCATAACAGAGCTCCAGGGGGGTGCCACCAGCTGATGCCAGCAGTGGTGGCCATGCCGCCTGGTGCCCTGCCTTTGCCTCCAACAACCAAGTTCTCGCTGGAGTGCTGCATGGGCTTGACTTGGTGAAGTCCTAACAGCATCAGACTCTCTGTTCCTGCTTTACAAGACTGGTTCTCTAATGCCCCCCTGCCACTCTGTACGCTATGAAAACACTTTCAGTGAATTCCTTTTCTGCCCAAACTGCCCAGATCGTTTCTTACACCCAGGATCTCTGACTGGTACCTAACTGCATTGGAAGCAGCAAAGATGTGAGCAGCTGGGACAGTGCTAACGATGGGGAATGCATGCAGAGGAGCAGGCTGTGAGGGAAAGAATCCCAGGTGCTGCTGGCTGGTTTACAGAATCTGGTCCTGACTTGCTCACCCTCAAGAAAGGAAGCTTGGGTTGAGCCTTTCTTCACCAGTGAGCGCTTTCTCTGAACTGCACAACTCCATTCCAACCCGAGTAGCCGAATGGTCCTTGCACTTGCAGACCATCAAAAACAGCCTGGTTTCACTGTGGTCCCATCTCTGGGAGGGGGAGCCCTTTAATAGCCTTCCCAGTGCTCTCCCAAATTAATGACATTTTTGACCTCCCAGGCTATTGGAAGTAAATGAGACCACAGATGAGAAAGTGCTTTATTAGCCATAGACAGGGCTGAAAAAATCCTAGGCAGCACATATTGGTCATACTCTACTAAATACAACTCAGAAGTTATATATGTTGACTGTTTTCTAAATTCAACCACTTTTCTACCTACTCACCTGGTAATCGCCAAGATGTTCTCTTTTGTTTTCACATATATGGCAAATGCAGTGGCGACTGGAACCAAGGTTGATACATTTGTGTTGTAGTAAAATACACATGATATAACTTACCTTCTTAACCCTTTTAAGTGTACAGATCAGGGGCCTTAAGTACATTCACATTGTTGTGCAGCCATCATCACCATCATCTCCAAAACTTTTCCATTTTCCCAAACTGAAACTCTGTACCTTCTAGACATTAACTCCCCATTCACCCCTCCTTCCAGCCCTGGGCAGCCCCACTCCACTCTCTGGCTTTCCTAGGTACTTCCTGTAGGTGGAATCATACAGTACTTGGCCTTTGGTGACTGGATTATTTCACTGAGCATAATGTCCTCAAGTTCATCCATCTTGCAACATGTGACAGATATCATTCCTTTTAAAAGCTGAATGAGATCCCCTTGTATGTATATACCACACTTTGTTTATCCATTTGTCCATTGATGGACACTTGGGTTGCTTCTACCTTTTGGTTATTGTGAACCTGGGTGCTATGAACATGGATGTGCAAACAAAGTGTATATTTTTATGATCTCTTCTGATCAAGCAATTAAGTAAATTTATAAAACTGCACTTTAATTTTTCTGTTTTGTAATTCTGAAGAATTATATAATAGAATTTTCATAAAGTGGGTCACACCTGTATTCTTTATTGTTCCAAACTAGGAGGATGGAGGAACACCTACACATGTCCCTTTCACATGTAATGGCAGCACATTAGGGCCTACCAGTGAGGAGTCATTCTTTAAGGGCGATTGCACGGGCCGATGTCAAAGCTATCAGGTAACTCTCTCCACTCTTCAGTCGTGGTCAGAGAGAGTACCCTGACCCTCAATCTTTTTAAAAGGATCCTCCCTTTCCCCACTCCTCCTTCGAGAGGACTAGCCTAACCTACCTTCAGTCTGTCACTAGATTATTCTGACGTGCTGTGGCTCTCTCAGCAACATCAGTAACCACGAATTCTGCATCTCTCGATGGTTTTCTGCACTTGGATAGAAATAATAAAGTATAAGAAGTACATGTTCATTTGCCTTTGTCCACACCTGCTCTGGCTCAGGACTGCCACCTTAGTGTTCTCAGAGTCATTTGCAAATGGGATAAGAACAAAATGGCAAAAGTCAGAGGAGGAGAAAAAAAAAAGATCCCCAGAGCTTGAAAGTAGGGGCTCAGTTTTCATCCACAAAGTAGGTTTGGAGTCCGGACTTGGAACACCACAGAGAGGGTGTCTGCGTTTCCCTCAGCGCTCCTCCAGCTGAAGCTTTCTGTAAGAGGGGAAAATGCACAAAATAACCCTAAACTTCATGATAACCCAGCTGTGTGGGTCTCTATTTCCATTTTACAACTGAGGAAATGGGCTCGGAGACATAGAACTTTCCAGGTTGCGGAGTGTGGACTTGAACAGAGTCCTGCCTTGGATGGCGCTGCTTCCCTCATCCTGCTCTGCTTCTGACCCCTCCAACCAGGGCATTTCCCCTCTTTTCTGTGGAGTGACCTCCAGAGGGAGGGCTGTGACAGCCTGTGCCTCCCCCTCTGTGGGTACATCAGATTTTGACAAGCTCCAGCCATACCTCGCTGCACTGCTTGGAGGCAGTTCTTGGAGCATAAAAGGAAGTTCTAGATATGCCTTATTCTCTGTTGTCTCAGTTCTTTTTTCCTCATTTCCACAGCCCAAGAAAACTCCCGCCTGCCTCGAACCATCTTCTCTCCCTAATACCCATTACTAATCATTTCTCACCACTTTCGACAACACAGAGGATAGTAATAAAAATTCAGACACATACTCTGGGACATACAGATGAGAAACTCAAAGAGAAAAGCTATCAGGAAAAATCACATCCTGGTCCAACCCGGCCTCCTTGGACCCAGTGCAGTTCTGCCCGGAGGCTGGGAGGCACCGAATGACCTCTAGAGGGCCCTGCCTGCCCGGGAAGCCGGGAGCGCCGGTGCAGTTGCTTGCTCTCTGCAGACGCTCCCTGTCGCCAGCCCGTGAATTCATTCGCTGTCTTGCTTGTTTAAAGAGTGAGGCGTTTGCTAATTGAAAACTAAAGATCCCTCCGTGCCCCTCACAGCCGGCTTGCAATCCACTCAGCCCTGCAAGATCGGGTTAAAAAGGCAACACAGAGACACAGTGTTCTTGGGTCAGTAGAGCCCACAGAGGTAACATCTTGCTCTCTCTTCTGAGACCTGAATGGGCAAGCTACCCTCCTCCCCCCCCCCCCCCCGCCCCCTTCGGAGCAGCCAGGCTACAATTGTCTAACACTTCCTCATCTATTACCTTCAGTGAAGCCAGAAAGAAAGGTATTTTTAGACCCAATTAAAAGATGGGGAATCTGAGGCTCAGAGAGATTAAACAATTTAGCCAAGGTCACACAACTGGCAGGTGACAGAAGCAGGACACCAATCCAAGTCCTCTGACTAGTCAAAAGAGGAGTGGCCTCCATGCTGGGTGGCTCTGCCCTGGACCCCATGCGGAGGTGCTGAGCTAGAAGGCACCAAATCCTCCTTAAGTGGATTAAAACCTGGAAAGAATGGCCTAAGTAGACGAGGAGGAGCACTGGCGTTTCAACTATGTCTGTAATGTTTCATTGCTTTGAAAGCAAATAAGTCAACATGTTAGGATTCCTGATTGTTGTAAAATCCCCCTATGAAGCTTGCGGGGGCTGGAGGGGGCGGGGGGCGCGGGGGACAGTCCGGATCCACACCATAGTTCTAAAGGCAAGGGGTAGGGGAAGAGGAACACTATGTCCACTTACTCCTGCTTCAGCTTCCTCCAAAGATGCTGCATTTGAGAGAAGTGCTGGTCTTTGCTTGGGCAAATGGTCCAGTGCTGATCTCTGTGGGATCAGGAAGGTCATCCCAATTCTCTGGGCCTTGGTTCCCCCTTCTAGAGCAATCAAAGTGGAAATTAGATGAGTGCTAAGGCCCTTTCCAACTCAATTTTCCATAATTGTGTGGTTCAATGGAGGAAATGCAAACTTAATCTTTGTGGCCTAGAGTGGCTTGACTCCAGCCATAATGGACTGACTCCCTGGCATGCAGGGTCAGTCCTTCTCCCATGCTGCTCCCTGTGCCTGGAATGCGGTGCTGCCTCTCCCCTGTGGAACTGGGCTTCTCCAACGGGCAGCCCCCTGTGAGGTTTCTTTGGTCTGTGCTCCACAGCACCTGTTTGAGCCATCGGTGCTGTGCTATGTTACACTATTTCCTGCAGGTCTCCACTCTGGATTGGCAGGACATCAGAGCTAGGGCCTGGTTTTATTCCTCTCTGTGATCCCAGAATCTGACATAGAGCCCAGCAGAGGGAGGACAGTCTATGCTAATTCCTAGAGAAGAAAGGGAATGAGAGAGAGCGGGTAATAGGAGAGGAAGGAGATTTCTCTGCAGCCCAAAGGACCCTGGGCAGAGGACACCACAATCTCCTTTCCTCCCCACCCCCACCTCCATTTGGAGTCAAAGTTGACCTGGAACCACAGAGCCCCCTTTTTGAATTTTTATTTCAGGTCAAGTCCAAGCAGGCTTTCGCCAGGAAGAATCAAGCAACAAAAGGGGGTTGACCACAGGCTTTCCAAGAGCAGAGGTCAGAAAACGGACCTTGGCCCAGCCAGCGTGGCTCAGTGGTTGAGTGATGACCTATGAACCAGGAGGTCGCGGTTTGATTCCAGTCAGGGCACATGCTCAGGTTACAGGCTTGATTCCCCGTTTGGGGCGGGCCTGCAGGAGGCAGCTGATCAATGATTCTCTCTCATCATTGATGTTTCTCTCTCCTCCCTTCCTCTCTGAAATCAATAAAAATATATTTAAAAAAAAGAAAGGGGAAAAAAGTAAGTACATTACTAGAAAAAAAAAAGACTTTCTATATAAAAAAAGAAAACGGACCTTGGACCCCTCCTCTTCCGTGACTCCCTGGATGGTGGTGCCTCCCCGGCCCCACCAGTCCTTGTTCTCCGACTTTTCAGAGGAAACGGATAAGCCGGCGCTGAAGCCACTTGTCACAGCAGCCCTGCATATATACAGGGTCTGGGGGGAGCGCAATGTGTAGCGACCGCTCAGTTCCTGCCTGGTTCCGACCTGTCCCAAAGCCAGGAAAGACTGCACCCCCAACCTAAGCCGCTCCCACCGAGCTCTGGCACTGGGAGCCTGGACTCCGGCGCACAGTAGGGCAAGGCGGGGCCTGTCCCAGGGGCGGGGCTCAGGGCGCCCGTGGCCCCCGCGGCCCCGCCCCGCCCTCCCGCGTTCCCGGCGCACGGGCGCAGCGGAGCTGTCTAGGATCAGAGCCCGAGCTGGCGGCCCTCGGCGCGCAACGCGCGGCCTCCACGCCTGGTCCTGCGCCGCACGCCCAAACCGGTGCCCCGCCCCGCAGCGGCCGGTCCACTGCTCCCGAAGGCCGGAGCCCAGCCACCGGCTGCCCGCCGGGGCACTGATCGGCGCGGAGGGGCCGGGAGCCAGGGACCCGCAGAGGAAAGCGGCGGCCCAGACGGCTGCCGGAGGGGCGGCCGAGGGTGGATGCGGCGGGAGACGGAAGCTTCGAGCAGACTGCGCCCGCTCCGTCTCTGCCCCAGTGCGCCCTATGGCTTGAAGGTAAGCGCCAGCAGGATGGAGTGACCGGCGGCCCCAGGCCGAGTCCGGTCGCAGGGGGTGGAGGAGGGAGCTGGGAGGCCGGTGCAGCCGGGCCAGAAGTTTGGCTACTCTGGCGCGGTCTGCCCGGGACTGCTCCGCCTACAGTAGGGCTCTCCACGGACTTTTCTTCCAGCCGCTTGCCGGGAGCGGTGGTGGGGGTGGGGGGGCGGGGGGCAACGGGAACGCAGCGGCTGCCGTCCCCTTTCCCTTCCTCTCGGCATCTTTCGCGCCGCCCGGGCGGGAATCGCCCCAGGCACGAGCGGGCGGGACTCGGGCGGCTTCCCGGAGGAGCACCCGGAGCGAGCCCCTCGGAGCCGCAGCTTCAGAGGGCGGCCGCCTGTCGGCGATCTCCGGAGGACACTTTCCGCCCTGCGCCTGAGCCCGGAACCCCAGGGCGCCTGGCCAGAGGTTCCGACCGCCGCAGGAGGAGAAGGGTTGCTTTTGCAATGCTGCGTTGGTGCGACCTGAGACTTTTCAGTTTCTAAGGACCGGAGCCCAGGGCTGGGGAGAGGCGGGTTCTGGCTTTACTCTTCCGCTTTCTAATGTGCCGCTGTCCTTGGTCCTGAACCAACGCTTTCCTTAGCCATCTCCCTGTTTGAGATCCAGTTGAGGGGGGAGGCTGGGGTTTCAGACCCATCTAGACTTGAGAACCGTACCGATGGTGGGGCAGTAGCGGAGAGGGACTGTCTGACTCTGGAATGGACCAAGGGCCAGGTAGGATGGGGTGCGGAGGAAGGAGGCAGGCAGCTCTGAGCGCCAGACAGAGACTGTCCCTCTCCCTGTCTGAGGCTGGCAGCCCTTGCGCGGTTCCTCTTCCTCTTGAAGAGCAGAGGCAAGAAGCCGCGTGTGCATGTACACAACAGGTTTCGTCCTGGACACAAGTCACAGCACTGCAGCTCCGTGGGGACAGGTCCTTGTCTCAGTCACAGGGAAGCTGTCTGAGCGAGTCCCTGTTGCCCCACCTGGCACCCCAGTACTTTTTGTGCTGGAGGCTCCTGAGATTGGTGAGGTGCAAGACACTTGGTGGATCTTTGCAGTTTCTTCTGCGGATCCAACTACTTATGGATTGTGACCAGGCTACAAACCTTTCAGGCTAATCTTAGATCCTCCCCAGAAACTAGATTTTCGGTGATTCTCCGTTTTTTGGACGATGCCAATACTCTGCGCATCCCTGATTCATCCTGCGGAATTTGGACCACTTGAAAAAGAAATCATTCTTCTCATCTTTCTCCCCCTTCCTGCTGTTTGGTGAAGGTGGGCAGAGAGAGCGAGGCCACGATAAATGTGACCAATTGCAAGAGAATCAGTGAGTGGTTTGCTGGGTCCCAGTCCCCTGCCTTTGACCTCTCTGCTTAGTGTTCAAAATTCCTGCCATGTGATCAGGGGTGGTGGTGTGATGCTATCTCTGAAATCAAATCTGACAAGGAAGAGGGTTAGACTTAGAGTAAAGTGAGGGTGATGGTAGCCCCAGCCTTGTTCCCTTGAAGAGCATTCTGAATTCCTTCTACCTTTCCTGCACAGCCTGGGGATGAGAGGTGCCTGGTAATGGGGGCGGGGGGGGGGGCGTGTTCTGATTTACTGTAGAGGTCTAGGGCATTTCTCCAAGGTCATTTTTTGTTTGTTTTAATGAACTCCCTGCATCTAAATCACCTGGGAACCTGGTTAAGATGCATATTTTTGGTTCTTCCCGGAAGAACTGCTGAATGAGAATCTCAAGCTGGGGCCCAGGGATGTGCTGTATATATTAATCCTATATCTGGTGATCTGGGTGACTCATAAGTACATTGGTTAAGAAATCACCTCTCATAAAAGTTCTAACTCCGTTGACTGGAAGGAACATGATTAAGGTCTTTCATTGACCTCCTTGCTTCAGGTGTGAGACTGTTGTTGATGGAGGGACCACCCCCCTGATTAAATCCCTTTGCTGCAATAAAGGGTGCAGCCCAATCTCCTCTCCCCCAGGATTTTCCTGGACCTTTCTTCTTTTTAAAACAGATTTATTTATTTTTTTTCCTTCTCTAAGGATCTCCAGTATGGCTTCAGATTGACCTGTCCCTGTCTGGGGCCAACCTGCTGTGTTCCACCTACCCTCCCCTTCTGAGGGAATTGTCTTTCATTTTGTACGTGCTGTGATTTGCTAACTCAACTGCTCCTGAAATACCAAGGAGTGATTAGTGCAGCTTAGTAGCACGTTATGTTCCCCAGGGCTGGTAGCCACTCGTGCCCTGCTGGCAGTGACATATTGACTGCATTGATTTGGTCTATAAGCTAGGAAGCTCATAGGAGTGAATAAGTCCAGTAACATTGCTTGTGGGATAGTCAGTCTTCTACCTTCACGTGCAAGGTTACATTGCATTTGTCTAGAACATGCAACGATGCAGGCAAGTCTGAACTTGATAGAAACCCTCCTGTTTCTCTTTCTAAACCAGAGAAAACAAAGGAAGCTCAGGGGCTCATAAAAAATATGACCTCATATATACCAGGGATTGATCTGCTGAATTTAGACAGGCCTGAGATCACCGTTCTCTGAGCAAACAAACATGTGTAAGGGGAAAAGCACGTGGGCTCAGCCTGGAAACAGCTGTCTCCATCTCCCCTACAAATGGAAGGTCTCGTTTGAGTGTTGAAGAAGCAGGCTGTGCGGATGGCATGGGCAGGGGGGTTGAGAATGAGAATGATGAGACTCCTTGAGCTCACCCCACCTTTTCCAGTGACTCATATTTTCTGACCTGCACCCCCCCCCCCTGCATTTCTTTCTCCCTCAGGGCTTAATGCCTATGCATCTCCAGCAGTGAGTGTTTCTGCCTTCCTTAATCCCTAGGAAGGGAAGGCAGAATCAAAGTTGAGGTTTTATAACGCCAGGACCCCAAGCACCGGATTGTATGTCACAGGTCAGAGTAACTAACCTAAGAGCTGAGGTCTTGAAAATAACAGAATGGCTGCCTGGTCAGTTGTAGTTACTGGGACTCTGTAGTTATCTTAGATTATTTGGGTTTCTCAGAGGTCACCCTGGATACCCCAGACCCTAAACAGGGAAGCTTTTCCTTTAGTCCAGAAATATGGTGGTCTCTCTCCTGTTGAATTCAAGTTCTCCCAAAAAGGAGTGGCGTACTCTTTCTAGTTCCAGAGCTCCAGGATTGGGCTCGACAACCAAAACTTCTCCATCCCATCAGGAGCTCTGCTTAGCAAGAGAGCATCCTGCATCTAGGAAGTGCTTGTAAACCACATACAGAAGGAAGGGCACAGTTTGGTTCCGCTCCCTAGCAGATGCCCTCCCCTGGATGTGGCCTCTCATTTAGCTGAACCCCAGCATGACATTTCCCTCCCCCACCTTCCACAGGGCATCTTATGGGCGTGGGAGGACCAATGATTTGGCCTTGGGGTTATGTATGAGCTCTCCAGCTCTCCAGGATGCTAAATGGAGCCACTCAGGGTGTGCAGGTGGCTTATTCGCCAGTGCTGGGCAAGAGCCTGATATCTCCAGCCTTTTAAATTACTCTAATAGTGTTGGAATCCAATGTTAATACATCCTGCCTCTTACCTGTAGCCACCACCAACGTATTTGAAGATTTCTTTTTTATTTTTTTAAACAATAGAATCACATTATCTAAATGCACAGGCTTGGAAAATAGCTTGATTATAGTGTCAGTACTGTGGGTAGAGGAATAGAACTATAAGATTAGCCACTTGGTTTGTTCCTTTTTGGGTCCAGAGAAAGGAGAGAACTTGTCCTTCTGATCTGCACACATTCCCACTTCTTTCTCCTTTCACCTCAATTTGATAAATGGGTTAAATCAACACCCTTGGAAGCTGGGATGTCCCCTGGGAGGGTGCAGCCTCTTCTCTCCCTAGGAGACATGGGGATGTTTCTCTGTGGAGGAGCAGAGGCCCCTGCTGGCTCCAGTGTACAGAGAAGAGGCAGAGGTGACACACTGGGGACTCCCCACTCTCTGGATGGAAGAGGCTGTACTGCTACAGTGCCCCAGGGTCTGAGACCCAGAGGCCACAGGGCATCTGAGAGAGTGTGGGCAGTGTATGAGGGTGGGAGCTGATAGGTGGACTCTTGGAGGCCTTGTAAGTGGTTGATGTTAGGTATGTATGCACGTATAAGGCATTGGCTTAGTGCAGTTTGGGCAACTTTGTCATCAGATGGCACCTATAGGGATCTTTGCTTTTTCTAGGAGGAGATGGCAAACTCTTTGCTTTCTGCAGTGATGGGGAGGGGATACAGGGAGCACCAGGCTTTCCCTGGAGCCCTCTGAGTCATGCCAGCCTGCTCCCAGACAGGATGGTGAGTGCGGTTAAGCAGTATTAGCTCCTGGGGTCCTGTCCATAGGCCCCCACGAGCCTGACCTCCAACTCAAGGTGCAGCTCAGTGTGCCAAACAGCAGCCATAGCACCAAGGACACCCCCTGAAGATGTTGTGGAGCCAGAGTGAGTCCTGAGGCCTGTCCATTGGTCACGGGGCTTCTTGTCCCTACCCCACTTTGCTGTTATTGCTTGGATTCCAAGTGGCCCAGCAGGGAACGGCGATAGAAATGAAGTTGTTTTTGTTACGCGCTGTATAATTGCCGCCTCTTCTTCCTGCTACCCCAGGCAGCAATATCACTAGCAACTCTCCAGGAGCTCTTGGTCTGGGAAAGTGGTTTGCTCACAGACTTCCTTAGAAGGGCTGCTTTTGACCAGTGGTCCTGCTCACCATCTGGTCTCACCATCTCAATGTGCACTTGCTATGGGCAGGGTACTGTGCTGAGCACTTGAAATGTGCTTTTTCTTTCAACTCTTGATCCTGCAACAACTCTCTGTAGGCACCATTATTATCCCCACTTTACATGGGAAGAAGCATGGGCTTCGAGAGGTAAGTGGCTTGCACAAGGCCACAGGGCTAAATGCAGGGTGAGAGTCACAGTCAGACTGATGCTAAAGCAATAGCTCTCTGACCTCTGTGACTGGCACCCAGAGTAAGACAGGGAGAAGAATAGGGATAAGAAGGAACGTTATTTGAAACACTCAAGTGACAGTGAACTTTGCATGTGATACCAGGAAAGGAGGAGGAGACAGCAGAGGGGGAAGGATGGATGAAATACACTTCTTGAGATTCTTAAAGTTGAGGACCATCTAAGACATGTGGTTCTGTACCTGGATCTGGGCACCTTTGGAAGAAATGCGCTGGGAAGGACCTCAGCAAGCAGTGTGCACAGAGGGGAGGGAGGGAGGCAGGAACAGGAGGGAGGCAGGGCCAACTAAGCTAGCAGACTTCTAACCTCACCACGAGTTTTATAAATGACATTTACCAGCATTCAGTCCCTTATTTAAACTGTTTAAAAACAACTCAGAAAGATAGTTAAGCCTGTGGGCTCTGGAGTTAGATGGCCAGAATCTGAATCCCAACTTTAATATTTACCAGTTTGCTACCTTAAGCAAGTTGGTTAACCCCTATCATGTTGGGTTTCTCATCTATAAGTGGGGATGGTAATACTTACGTCATTGTGTTATTGTAGTAAGCCAATAGATACAAGATATGTGAGAGTCCCTGGCTAAGCACCTCATAAATGTTAACGCTAATTATGGTCATTAAGAAATTCCAGAGGGAACATTTTTAGCTGTTTTCCTCTTGCACTAGTTCAGCACCTGATTTTACATCTCTGAAGTTTAGCACATTTCTAAAACTTTCACAGGATTCAAGCTTACATTTATTACACTCTCCCCTTATCTGCACCACGACTCTTTGGTACTCACCTGTCAGAAGCTCTTACTCATCTCGGGCGAGAGGGGTTCAGGTTGCTTGTCATCTCTTTGAATTAGGTTCAGCTGAACTCCCATCTTATCACATGCAAGCCAAGAAGAGATATTGGTCTTAATGGGGATGGCTTTGCACAGCCTCATTTTTTTCTTCCCGGTTTTCCAGTTCCTCCATCTACTTCCTCAGGGTTGGAGCCTTCTTGATTGGCATTGACACATGCTGTGCTGCACTCTGCACAGGCCACGTTTTATTAAATGAAAAAGAAGGAGAACATACGGGTGCACAAGGATTGGGAGACTTCTGTCTTCTCCCCCTGTAGAAAGGGCTAAAGAACCTCACACTGAGAAGATCCCCCAAACTGGCAAGAATATGTCTTTTGGAGCAATTGATGGCAGGAGTAAATGCCACCCATTTTTTTGGGGGTGTGAAATGTGGTCCTGCCTGAGAAAGGGAGGTAACATATTGTTTCTAGGACTCTTCTACTCTGAAAGCTATTCCTGACTTTCACCTTTTTCTTTTCCTTTGAATGCTTCCTTGAGAAGGACTCTTTCCTAATTAATGCAGCTGCTTCTGACCACTCAATAAGGCTTGCTATTCAGTGAAGGTGGGAGATTTCTGAGGGTCTGGCAGGTGTTCTGTTTCCTGGACATCTTCCTCGGGTCATGTGGTTATTCCTTTTTGGACTCAGAGCTCCCTCAGTTCTTACATTCATTATGGCAGAGTCAACAAGAGCAGTGTATTGACAAGCAGAAACTAGCACCCAGGGTCCCAAGAAGAGGATGTCCCCTCCACCCCTTCCCCGAGAAACAAAGACATTTCCATACACATCTTTCCTTGGGCGATATACATTATACACATAGCTGAAGGCCTGCGTCACTCTGGATGACTAACGGCACAAAATCTGCCCTTTCGCCAATCTTCTCTGGTGAGCTGGAGGGAGGTGATGGGAGGCGAAGACTGCTTTCCAGACAGCCATGCTGCCTTCCACACATTCTGAATCCTTCCTTAGTTGTATTTTGTGGTGGCCAGCCTCCAAGATGGACCACGACTCTCCTCACCTCCTTCTACATTAAACAGGGAAGACCTGTGTACAATAATGCCTAAATGACAGATGGTGACTTCTGAAGATAAGTCATAGAGGATATCATGACTTCCACCCAGTTCTTTCTTGGATCACTCATTCTGGGAAAGACAGCTGCCATGTCATGAAGAAACTCAAGCAGTTCTGTAGAAAGGTCTGCACTGCAAGTAACTGGGATCTCCTACCAATGGCCACGTGAATGGACCATCTTGGGAGCCTATCTTTCCTCCCTGGACAAGCCTTGTGGCCACCGCTAAGGTCTTAACTACAACCTTTTGAGAGACCCAGAGCCAGTACCACCCAACTGAGCTGTTCGAATTCCTAACCCTAAATTTTTGTTGTTTTAAGAGACTGGGTTTGGGATAATTTATTTTGCAATAGTATATAACTATGTTTCACACACTATGCTCATGAACGTCTCAGCCAACATCTTTCCAGACAAGGCTACTGATTTCTGTATTCTTCTTTCCTGTACTCACTCTTCTCTGAATGTCTTCTGGCATGCTAACCATTCAATATGCATCTTGCTTTTAATTATTTAATTGAATAAATATTATTGAGCACCAACTATATAGTAGGCATTCATCTTGGTTGCAAATATGTCAGTAAACAAAACAAAGATCCCTGCTTTCTGGGAATTTAAATTCTAGTGGTAAAAATAAATATAAAAATAATCACTGAGTATATTAGCTGGGAGTATATTAGTATAATAGTATTTGGGAAAGCAAAACATCTATTAGAGTTAGATGATGTGGAGTGCTGAGGGGTGAAAGAGAGGACGTTTGCGTTATTAAATAGGGTGGGTGGGATGGATCTCAGTGAGAAAGTGACATTTGAGGAGAGACTTAGAGGCTGTGTGAGAATGAGCTGTACAGAGCTCTCAGAGGGAAGAGCATGCAGGCAGAGGGCATCATGGGTCTGCATGCATTTTAAAGCATTTTAATTCTTATTCCCTATGGAACAATAATAGCACTCTGCATGCGGAACTCCCTTTTAATTTTTAAAACCCATGAGGCAATAGTAATCTCTTTGATTTGTAAATCACTTTCACATACACTATCTCCTTTGGTCATTACAACCCCTATCATAGCCCCCATTTCGCAGATGTGGCCACTGAGGCTCAGAGTTTAGGTGAAACTTGCTCAGGCTCACAGAAGTAGGAAGTACTGCAGTTACTGCCTTATGACAACTCTTGTGCTTCTTTCTTATATAACCATCTTTTTTTTTTTTTTCTATTTTATCCTCACCCAAGGACATTGGTTTCCAAAACTGATTTGAGAGAGAGAGAAACATCAATGTGAGAGAAAAACATCAATCAGTTGCCTCCTATACATGCCCCAAACCTGCAACCTAGGTATGTGCCCTGATGGGGAATCAAACCTCCACCTTCTGGTGTAGGGATGGCTCTCCAACCACGTGAGCCACCCGGCCAGGGCTCCTACAGGACCATCTTAGTGCATAATGATGATCTTTCAATTGTGCATGTCTGTCTTCCTCACTGGACGAGAACTCCTTGAGGCAGAGTCTGCTTCATATGTCTCCAGAACCTATTGTAACCAAAAATGATGCTAAGCACTTGGTAGTCACTTAAACTGTTGAGTAAGTGGGTGAGTGGAGAGGTGAGTGATGGCTTACTTCTCCAGGCTGTGCTTACTTAAGCCCAGCAAGAGTGTCTGGAAGTGGCTGGGGTGTCCTCTACAGGTTGAGTGGGCCAGCCAGATGCTCAGACCTTCCTTTCATCTTCAGTTAGCACGCTCTGCTTCCCTACATTATAGTCTGGCTGGAAATCCTTCACAGTTTCATGGGGCTTAGATCCTGTTTCAGTCAGACACTCCCATAGAGAAGGTGTTGGGAGAACTGTCAAGGAAACATATACAGATGTGTTGGTCCAGGTCAGCCTGGGGACCTGAAGACAAACAGGATGTTGAGGGTTGTCTTTTGACCCCTAGGTGGTTAGTTTTGAATCTTGGATTTAAAGTTCGGGGGACTGGGCTGATCCCTAGTTAAGATACAGATAAGCATTACTTACCTAATACTCTTTAAAAGTAATAACAATTTGGACCTATCTTTCTCACAATCAATTCTAAAAAAAGTGACACCCATCCCCTGCCCAGTATAACAAAGTGATTCAGAGGATGATCTTGGAAGCCAGACTAATGTAGGCTCAGGTGTGTGCTCTGCCAGGAACCAGCTCTGTGACCTCAATCAAGTTGCCATAACCCCTTTGAAATTCAAGGTTTCCCACCACCATAAAATAGAGATAACCATAGCACTTACTTCATAGGGTTTTGCATATCAAGTGTTTAGCCTAAAACCTGACACATGGTAAGCTATTGGGAGGCATAGAAATGTTTACAGATCCTTCCCAAATTTTCTCTCTTCTGGAGGGAAGAAAGGCATTGCAGATGAGGAAATTAGACAAGGTGGGACATGACTCGGAGAGGGTTACCCTTGGAAGAGCCCACTGTCACATCTAGTGCAGGGCTGTACCAGAACTAACTTCTGCCCCTGGGCCCTTTCCACCACACCCTGCTGTCACCAGCCTCAGGGCAGAGCAGAGAGGATGCAAGGAAGTCACTGTAAACTAAGTGCTAAGAGAAGAGTTTGAGGTGGGGATAGTATAATGAAGGGCTGGGCTTTAAGTTGGAGAATAAGTCAATTGACTTCATTTTTATATTTATTTATTCATGTTTTTAAAATCCTCACTGAGAATATGTGTTACTATTGATTTTAGAGATAGGGAAAAGGAGGAGGAGCCAGAGCACATGAGAGAGAGAGAGAGAGAGAGAGAGAGAGAGAGAGAGAGAGAAATCGATAAGAGAGAGAAACATCAATTAGTTGCCTCCTGTATGCTCCTTGACTGTATATGCCCTGATCAAGAACTGAACTGGTGACCTTTTGGTTTATGGGACAACATTCCAACCAACTGAGCCACACCAGCCAGAACTCATTTTTACTTAAAAAAAAAAAAATCACAGAGCCCGACTGGTGTGTCTCAGTGGTTGAACAGAAGACACTGTGTCCTCCTGTCTTATTGTTGTGTGTGTGTGGGGGGGGGAGGGGGGGTCTCCTAGATCACAGTCCCACTGCGTACAGTGCAGAGGGCTAGTACCTAAGCCTGAAGAGGTAAGGACTCCACTCCAGTCTTCAAGGAGTTTACCACCTAGTGGGTAAATAGATAATCATAATATGGTTTGGTAAATCCTACATTTCCAGGTTTGGAAATAGAGAGGAGGGGATCCCTAGCCAGGCTGGTGGTACAATATAATGGGAAAATCAAGGAAGACTTCCTGGAAGAAGTGATGCCTGTGCTCAGTTTTAAAGGCTGGTTAGAAGTTAGCTTTTAATGTCAAGGACTGAAGAATTAAGGAAGGTTGCCCGGGCTGGTGTGGCTCATTTGGTTAGAGCATCATCCCAGGCACCAGAAAGTCGCCAGTTCAGTTCCCAGTCAGGGCAGCTGATCCATGTTTCTCTCAACATTGATGTTTCTCTCTCTAAAATCAATAAATAACATTTTTAAAAAGAATTAAGGCAGAGAAAACAACCTATTATTTTTTATTTATTGATTAGAGAGAGAAAAGAGAAACATCGATTTGTTGATCCCCACTTAGTTATGCATTCATTGGTTGATTCTTGTATGTGCCCTGACTGGGGATCAAACCCAAAATCTTTGATTGCCCTATCAGGACAATGCTCAAACCAGCGGATCTACCTGGTCAGAGTGAGAAAAAAACATATTCAAAGGCTGGCAATGTTATAGTACATGGCTTAAAACAACAAACTTATTCCCTCTCAGTTCTGGAGGCTGGACGTCTGAAATCCAGATGCCAGCAGGGCTGTGCTCCCTCCAAAGGCTCTAGACTCCCCTGGCCTCTTCCAGCTTCCCCTGGCTCCTGGGTTGTGGCAGCGTAATGCCAATCTCTGCCTCCATCCTCACATCTGATCTGTCTCCCTGTGTCTGTCTCCTCTCCTCAGGAGGACACCAGCTATTGGACTTAGGACCCACCCTAATCCAGTGTGATCCCATCTCAATCCTTAACTATTTAACAACTACTCTTAATTACATCTGCAAACACCCTATTTCCAAATAATGTCACATTTTTAGGTTCTGGGTGTTCATGAATTTGGCAACTTGTGGGGATGCTGTGCGGAGCTGCCTGCCTTGCGGGTCCCTGGTCCCTGTAGGCTTCCTTGGCCTCTTCCAGGGCAGGACCATTTCCCTCCCAGTCACCTGTTCTTGGAACAACTGCCTGCTTATCTAATTGAAGCCTGGTCTCCTGCATTAGAAGGCAAATCAGGACAAGAAAGAAAGCAATTAGTATGGCTGGTAGCTCGGGATTAAAGGGGATTCACTGACCTGCTGGCGGCATGGTTAGGAAGAGGGAAGGGGAGGGGAGTTTGGAGAAAGAGAGGGAGTGAAGGGGATGAGTGTTCCGAAAGGGGAGGCCCATGGGAACCCGGGTTCCTGCAGCATTTGGGCTCTGGCCCAGTGAAGGCAGAGGCTGGGTGCTCATACAAAGGGCCCTCCATAGTCGTTAGGAATGCAGGGATTTGTACTATTTCACTCAGCATTCATTCCTCCAGCCCTTATTAATGCCTCCTCTGTGTCAGCGCCTCAGGCTACTGCTCTCATTTCACAGATGACAACACCGAGGCTCCAGTAGGCCAAGAGAACTATCCAAGGTCTCTAGGGGGGAGGAGGGAGGGCAGAGCCAGGACCCAATTCCAAATCTTCTGACTCTCAATGTACCTCACACAGCAATATTCTCCCATATGCTCCAGTCTGCAGTAGGACCCCTGGTCCCCACAGGGGAAGGGCAATAATAATAACAACCCCTGCATATGGACAGGGCTTGACTTTGCACAGAGTGTGTCCCCAGAAGTCACTGTACTGCTGGGCCTTGATGTGGAGGGGTGGAGGCAGGATGAGGAGGGCTTCACAGCCCCTGCCCCTGAGTTCCGCTTTGCTGGGGGTGGAGGAAGGGAAGTGTGGGCTCTTCCTGTGGAGAAGGGGAAGAGCTAGGGCCTCACAGACAGAAGCTAGCAGGGACCGGCTCTGCTGTAAATCCCAAGGGAGCCCCATCCTAAGTTTGCCCAGTTGCCAGTCCTCAAGGACACAGGAGATGCTGATGGTGCTGGGAACTTTCTGGACCCTTGGCATGGATCACTCGCCTGCAACTGAAGAATCCACAGCCTTGAGATTCACTGTCCGGTGGTTCTGCCTTAGCAGCCAACACGGCAATATGGGGTTGCCTCTAGTATCTCCTAGTGGGGCAGGGCGGTCTGAGTCTGTCCCTCCGAGATTTCCGGTGTGGATGCTGGGCTTTAATGACCTGGTCCATAGCGAGGGCTCAGGAATTATGTGTTAAATGACCCGAGTGAGCCCAGAGAGAAAAGTGTACCCCTCACTGTAACAGGTGTGGGGGGGTGGTGTCAGGGACTGAGGCCCGGAGGATTTCCAAGGAGCTGTTCTCTCAGCCCAGTTTTGGGACTCAAGGCCTTTGATGCTCAATCTGGGACTTGGCTTGGGGCCTGCACCTCCTCCCAGCCTCTCTGGCATCTGCCTCTTTATCCCTGGGCAGTTACCTGCCATCCACAGCATCTCCCACTCTGTCTCCATGGTAATCATGGGGACATAGCCCCAGGAATCCATGGTCCTGGTAGAGGGAAGAGGAGGAAAAGGGGAAGGACAGGAGCACAGGTGACCAGCAGTGTCCACGGGCCCGATCTGAGCAGTGAAGCTCCAACAGGCCAGGGAGGTGCACTCGGGGCTGCAATTGAAAAATCACAAATGTTGCTTTAAAACATCTACTTTGAAGGTGTTAATTTCACAATCAGATGCCTTCTTGTGTAAAGTAGCATTCAATGTACGCAAGTGAATAACATCTATTTTAAAATACTGGCTATACTATATTAGGGATTATGTATATCTTCTTTAATTTTGTGATAGCCATGAAAGGTAGGGCATCTTTCTATTCTTGTTGTTTAGTGCACAATAGACCCCGAACATATGTGGAGTGAACAGATTAGTGAAGGAATGTGTATATCTCCAAAATTTAGAACTTAAGTTGGAACCTGCTTTTATTTATTTATTTATTTATTTATTTATTTATTTATTTATTTGTGTGTGTGTGTGTGTGTGTGTGTGTGTGTGTGTGTGTTAATCCTCTCCCAAGGACATTTTTCCATTGACTTTTAGAGAGAGTGGAAGGGAGGGAGAGAGACAGAGAGAGAGAAACATAGATGTGAGAGAGACACATCAACTGGTTGCCTCTTACATGTGCTCAGACTGGGGCCGGGGATCAAGCCTGCAACCAAGGTACCTGCCTGGTGCCCTTAACCAGAGTCAAACCTGAAACCCTTCAGTCCTCGAGCCAACGTTCTATCCACTGGGCCAAACAGCCATGGTGGAGACTGCTTTTAAATACTTAAACATTGTCCACAGTGCTATGCACAAGAGTGGGCATTTAATAAATGCTAATTCACATGTACACGCACACACACACAATCAGTGCTTGTTTCTGGTGGTTTCTGAACAGCATAGGTTGTGATGGACCAGCACTTTTTTCCCAGGTCACAACTGATACCTGTCCTTTCAAACACATCAGTGCGTTACTCTTGGCTCAGGCACTTGGAGGAAGCAGTAAACCTGTGGTGATCCTCGTGGCCTCTTCATCAAAACCCTCGAAGGGCTGTGTTTCCACCTTAGCAGACATTGAGTGGGAAGACACTTTTCTCGTTTTTTCCTGGGGGTTTCTGTAGGCCGCCACCTGGCATTCCGTGTTACTGATGTGGGTCAGAGATGACAATGCAGAGTCCAGGCAGGGAATAAGAAAATTGGTGAGGGAAGCATTTATCAAAATAGAAAGCCTGGAAAATCATTTTCTAATTTAAAATGTAATGCTATGTGCATGCATATAAGCATAACCAATGGACATAAGACACTGTGGGGTAGGGGAGGCCAGAGGAATGCCAAGTGGGGGAAAAAGGAGAAATATGTAATATTCTTTGTAATACTTTAAGCAATGAAAAAAAGTAATGCTATGTGTGTGTTATAGGGATCTGTATGTTTATTTACAAAAATTGCTAAATACTCAGGTTAGACAACATTTAACTGCTGAGCTATGGCCTCAGGTGGCTGTTTTTTCTGATTGCAGATCTTGGCTGTGTTACCAGCTGGCTGGGCGCCCCAAGGGTTGCTAAGAAATTTTTGCATTTTGCTCTGCCCTTTTAATCCCTTTTATAAGGTCTTGCCTCCTCATCACTGGCCACTCACAGAGCCTGGGAGCGCACAGGTCTTAGGTGTCGCTCCCCAGCCCAGGCTGTTCCTGGCCTGCCCTGCCCTGTGCCCAGTGAGCAGCCCTGGGAACCAGAGGCTGCTGTTAGTTTGAGCTTCCAGGGCTGGGGCAGTCACTGGCCCGGCTCTAATGAGCAGGATCAAGGTGACAAAACCCATCAGCCACTTGGAACCACTACCTGCAGAGGGACCAGGACCAGCATCAAACCGGCAGCCTGGAGACACTTGGACAGCACATAATTTCCAAATTAGATATTTCTGAGGCCTGGGTTTTGCAGTGCAGCGCGAGCTCAGAGGCGGCTCTGGCAGAAGCTGCAAAAAGCAAACACATGGAAACCTTACATGGACCGCGATTTCATTCATGGGCAACTGGGCCCTGGGCTTCCCTCCTCCCCTTTTCATTTAGATGCAAATGCAGATCTTGTTCCAGCAAAGTCCCACTGCTGTGGTCCTGGTTCTGGGAGTGGTGGTGATGATGGGGGATTCCAGCTGCTCCAGTCTGAGGGAAGTCAGTTCTATCAGAGCCTGGAGGAGGGGCAGGAGGTGTTGGAGCCAATGAAGCTGGAGCTGCTAAGAACCAGTTCTGTTGTACTCTTTCAACTCTGAAAGTAGCAGCACTATCTACCCTGTAGATTAAACAAGTTCCCTGCCTGGACACAGACAGAAACATCTGGTCCAGGAAGTGCTGTGCAGAACAGGGCCATTGTTTTCACTGCTGAGAGTCCCCCTTCTCTCTGTTTAACTGTGGCTTTTGACGATTGAATGAGTCAATGAAGATTCATTGCATCCAGCAACTCTCCTTACTAGGCTCTTTCGTAGCCCAACCCACCCTGGGAAGAGGTACCATTGCTATTTTATGGATGTGGTCACTGAGCCTCACAGAGGAGGAGTGACTGGTCCAAGGACAGGGCACAGCTGGGATTCAAACGCAGCTCCCCGTGACCTTCCGAGCTGCTCCGTGCACTCACCTACTCTAGAGCTTTGAGAAGGAAGGTGTGTTACCTCCCTGTCACCATGAGGCTTCGCAACCAGCTTTGCACACAATAGGCACAGATGCGTATTTGTTCAATAAATGCATTCATTTTTAGAATTCTTCTAAAACTGCTTGGCCCTGTCCTACTTAGCCACAGAGACTGGGGCAAGTTACAGGTATTTTGTGTGTCTCAGTTTTCTTCATGGGAGAATCTGGACAACAGTCACCTCTGGGGCTGGCTGGTTGAGTCCTTGGAGGTTAGTCTCCTGGCTGGGTGGCTTCCAGAGATGCTGCCTCATGAGGCCCCAGAGGGCTCTGTGCTTCAGTCATTCTTTGTGGGAGAGGGAGAGACAAGAAGGTGAACCATTTGGAACCATCAATAATTTCTTTTCTTCATTTTTTAAGTTACCATCTTAACCCTTAGGAAGCATGCAGCTCAGCAGTGTTAATTAAGTGTGTTTGTACTGTTGTGTGACAGCTCTCCAGAACTTTTTCATTTTGCAACACCGCGACTCTATACCCATCAAACACTAACTCCCTATTTTCTCCTCCCTGAGTCCCTAGCAACCACCATTCCACTTTCTGTTTCTCTGAGTTTGGCTACTTTAGATACCTCAGTAAGTTAATTGTACTGTATCTGTGACTGGCTTGTTTCACTTAGTATAATGTTTTCAAGGTTCATCCATATTGTAGTATGAGCGAGAATTTCCTGCTTTTTAAGATTGAATAATATTCTATTATATGTACATACTGTATTGTGTTTATCCATTCACCCACTGATGGAAACTTAGGTTGCTTTTACCGCTTGGCTATTGTGAATAATGTTGCTGTGAACATGAGTGTGCAAATCTCTCCCTGAGATCTGCTTTCAGGTTTTTTAGGTATATAACCAGAAGTAGGACTGCTAGGTCATATGGTAACTCTATTTTTAATATTTTGAGGTACCTTCGTACTGTTTTCCATAGAGATTCGCCATTTTACATTACCACCAGTAGTGTGCAAGGGTTCCAATTTCTCCAAATCCTTACCAACACTTGTTATTTTCTATTTTTTAAAAGTGGCCATCTTATAAATGCATAACCCTACTTCATGCCTTACATAAAAATTAACTCAAAATGGATCATAGACTTCAATGTGAGAATTTAAACTGTAAAATTCTTATAAGAAGACAGAGGGATTAATCTTCATGAGTTTGGTGTCACTTTCTTAGATGTGACACCAGAAGCACAGTTTAAGTCATTTTCTCCAAGTCATATGACCATAGAAGGCAGATTTAGGATTAGAATTTGTCTCACTCACTCCTAGGCCCTGTCTTTTGCCTCTGTAACTTGTGGCCCTTCCCTGTCAGGCCCCCATGGGCTCGATCGGTTACAGATTAATGCATCCTCTGTAACTTGTTCTGGCTGAAGAGGAAATCAGAAAAGCTCAGTGGTTGAGCATTGACCTATGAACCAGGAGGTCACGGTGTGATTCCTGGTCAGGGCACACGCTCGGGTTGCAGGCTTAATCCCCAGTAAGGGGCATGCAGGAGGCAGCCAATCAATGATTCCCTTTCATTGATGTTTCTCTCTCTCTCTCTCTCTCTCTCTCTCTCTCTCTCTCTCCTGTCTCTGTCTCCGTCTCCCTTCCTCTCTGAAATCATATATATATATATATATATATATATATATATATATATATATATATAACTTCACCTTCTTTTTAGTCTCTTTAAACATCAGGGCTCCCCAGGCCCAGACCAAGACCTGTGAGAGATCCCTATGGTTGTGTGCTGGTAAACGGTTTAACAACCAGCTCTCAAGAAAATAACTCCACGATGTTCTGATTTGTAGCATTTGCCGATTTCATTGTATAAGTACTGAAACGGGGACTGATTGCTCGCTGCCCACTTGATGTGGATGAATGCAGAGCTGGGAAGAAAGGTCTGCACAGCCTGGCAGTGTGGACACCAAAATAAGACACAGTCATTGTCTTCAAGATTTCAGCTCAGCAAAAAAGACAAATACAAAGGTGATGAAAACATGACATGATAGAGAGGACAGCACATGGGAAGGCCACCTAACCAAGCAGGAGTCTCCAAAGGCAGGGCTAGATCACAGGCCTAAGAAATCCCCTCCCTGTTCTTTATGCCCTGTACTCTGCTCCTAGGACAGGCTCTTGAACCGAACAGAAGCTCAATATATATTTGTTGAATAAGCCTGAAGAATTACACAATCACCCAGAGGCCCTTTGGTGGGGAAGGAGAGGAAGGGAACTAACATTGATGAGAACCTGGATCACCCGATGCCATCCCTGTGTTCTCCAACACACACACACACACACACACACACACACACACACACACACACACCAGTGGTCCCGCCTCCTGATCCCCAGAGTGGAAAGCAAGGGATAACTTGTAGGCAAGCTCACCCATCTTGTGGAGACCACAGGAGAAGTACTTGGCAGCTGCTACTGCTTCTCCTGCGTGTTCATTTGTTATTTAGATAAAGGATCCCCTGGCCTCTAGGCTGCCCAGATGGCACTGGCCTTCCTCAAGGTCTTCATCTCTGACTCCTGCAGGGGTTGTCATGCTTTTGATTACCTGGAAAGCACCTGCCTCCCAGGTATGATCTGGAATTAGCCACCTCTCACCTTGAGGGCAGTGGTGTCACCACATGGCTGAGCCTGAAGCCAGGAATCACCATCAGATGAGGAATTGCGTAACTTGTCCTACAGACAGGCTGGTGTGAGCCTAGTGCATTGGGCTGGTGGGAGCCAGGTGAGGGGAGAAGAAAGACAGTGGAGTTCACTTGGCCTCTTGACCCCCATGTTGGATTTTCCTGTTTGTTTTTATTATTATTATTATTATTATTATTATTATTATTATAAGTTTCACCTGAGGACATGCTTAGGGAGAGGGAGGGAGGGAGGGAGGGAGAGAGAGAGAGAGAGAGAGAGAGAGAGAGAGAGAGAGAGAGAGAGAAACATCAATCAATTGCCTTCTGTATGTGCCCCCACTGGAGATTCAACCTGCAACAGACGATGCTCCAACCAACTGAGCCACATTGGCCATGCAGAGTGTTTACTTTTTAGTCATTAAACTGTTAAAGTAGTAATTTTCAAAAGGTTAAAAAAGTATTTATCAATTACACGTGAAAGATTTCTTTAACTCATTAATGACAAAGCTAGGTTCAAAAGAGGATACTTGTATGTATCACTGGAAGAAAGGAAGAAAGCTAGAATAAGGTTGCTAAATTAGATACAAAACTTAATCTCTCACAGGGCAATAAAACCACAAAGTTTGGGATTGTCTTCCCTACTTGATAGAAGTCATTCACAGCATTTTATCAATTCTCTCCCTGTTAACATCTCTTTAGTGTGGGCCCATTTGGATAGCAGACAGTGAAAAAACTAAGTGCCTTCCCCTCGAGATTCGGATGGGCTGTAGGTAGCCTTGGTGCATTACTTCCAGGTTTTGGATACATTTCCTTAAAGCTCAGAGGATCCTGTGTGTTGGGAGATGCTGCCAGTTGCTGAGTATGTCCAGTCTAATCATGCATTCCGGAACTGGGGAAACAACCACAGGATTGGCTCAGGGACCCACTGATTGGACATAGAATCCAGCTCAAACCCCATTGATCACCTGCCTCTGTGAGCCCCTATTGGGACTGCTGATCACAGTGGTGTGTGGGCCCCCCTGGAATTAGTGTCACTTCTAAGCCAGCATCCAGTTGTCCCTGAAGAATCAGATTATTTCTTTTTCTCCAGTGCATGGTCACCCTGGTAAAAGGCATCGGTCCCTTTGGGGAAGTCTGGGAGAGAGATTAATGGTATAAGTGTAGGAAGTTCTTCCTGAAGGGGACCCGGCCTCCCCCCTTCATTCAAAGGATTCTGGGTCTGTAAATTGGCTCAGGTCTGGGAATTGATGGAGGGGTTATGACCTCTGTTTTGGTGACTTAAGTTAGACTTCTGTTTACTTCACCCAGCACTCTTCCGCTTATATGGACCAGGTAGGCTCCACCAGACTCTTAGATGCTGCATGGACTCTGCTACCGTCAGGGCCTGAGACTGTGGGGTTGGGCAAAGAGCCTGCCAGAAGAGTGTTGAGATGTGGGTGCTGAACCTGCCTTTACTCCTAATTAGATTAGCGGAGTGACCTTGGGCAAATGAGTAAGCCTCTTGGGCCATCTTCCCCAATGCTTGCAGAGGGAGTGAGAGCACTCCCTGCTTGGTCAGAGGGCTGCTGGGAAGAAGCCAGCATCTTTAACCGAGCGCTGGTGTTTTCGAGGGTGTGAGTGGAAGACATAAGCTGGGTCTGACCCATCGAAGTGCTTTGGCTCCAACAGTGTGAGAATTATTTGCCTGCATTTTAAAATGAGGGGATTTCGGACTAAAGTCCACATTTCTGTCTTCTTTAGAAGTCCCGGAAGTCAGCACATTCTCACGTGGCAGCAGTAGACTGAGGGGCCTCCTTTAAGTGGGGCACATTTTCCCCAATTTCCCGCCCACCACCACCTCCCTGGTGCACCTGTTTACTGAGGTGCCTCCAGGGGCCAGGGGCTGGGATAGGTGCGTACCATGTGAGCTGTTCACCTGGCAGCGTGACAAGTGCAAGGAACGGGGATGGCGCCAGCGTGAGCAGTAGCTCAGGGAGCCATCGGTCCTCCCCACTGGGGTACGCCTCGCCCCAGATTCCCTCCCGCACTTCAGCCCTCTCACTCCGACTCCGTGGTGACTTCTCACTTCTCTCTGGCTCCAGTTCTTGGAAGACCCCTCTGGTGGTTCTGAGCATCTTCACTTGTTAGATATGAAGCCAGTTCTGCTCTTTCCTCAGCGATGATTACTCCAGCTTCAGATCTCGAACCAGCCTCCCCCTGGCACAGCGGTCCTTCCTCCAGCAGATTTGACTGAGCACCTACTGTGGGGCTGTGCTTAGTGGCAGAGGCATGTTGTTTGTCAAGACCTGCTCTTGGCCCACTGTGCTCCCTGCCTGTAGGAAGGGCACCTGTCATTCCCAACCCATTTGCATAGCACGGTGCCTGCCTGGCTGACACCTAATGAGAGCTAAGCCCTTCCTGTCTCACCTGCCCACCTGCCCAGGGGTCTCAGGTGCTCTTCTCCCCAGGGATCTGGGGTGCTCCTCAGCTTCATAATGAGAATTAGTCATGAATGTCAGAGGGAAGCAGGGCAGATGAGCTCTGACAGTTGGGGAAGGTCCTTCTAGGAGAATCCCTGAGGGAGAACCCTCCGAGGAGAGTAGGGTTTGGACAGCTGGGGGTGGGGGCACGTGGAGAAATGACTACGTTCGAAGCTAGGGGAGTGGGGAGGATGGAGCAGAGGGAGGAGGTAGGACTAGTTCAGCTCTAGCTGGAGTGCAGCCTTCCTGCGGGAGAGCGACAGGTGTACTTTCAGAAGGTCAAAGGCAGAGAGCAAAGAACTTAGACCCTGCCCTTCAGGGGAGGTATTTTGAGCCATGGCTTTGGAAGTGGACTTAGAGCAGCCGTGGGCAAACTATGGCCCGTGGGTGGATCCGGCCCGTGGGCAAACTACAGCCCGCGGGCCGGATCCTGCCCGTTTGAAATGAATAAAACTAAAAAAAAAAAAAGACCGTACCCTTTTATGTAATGATGTTTACTTTGAATTTATATTAGTTCACACAAACACTCCATCCATGCTTTTGTTCCGGCCCTCCGGTCCAGTTTAAGAACCCATTGTGGCCCTCGAGTCAAAAAGTTTGCCCACCCCTGACTTAGAGGCTCGCGTAGGATGGGCAGCAAGTGGGGTTGTGTGTAGGAGGGGAACGAGAGGCTCCAGTCCCTTGATTCCTCACATCTTGGCCCTCCAGGCTCCGGGCTGGGGCACCTGGTCTCACCGCACAGGCCACGCCAGGCACAGCTCCTTCGGAATTGGCAGGAGAGCTCCCCTGCCCTCGTCTGCACTCCTCACCTCAGGAGAAATGAATGGATTCTGAGCCCAGCCTTCTCTGGGAAGCGGGACCAGCCTGAAGAAGGAACAGGGCAGACGGCTTTGCCCTTGTCCTGGTGAGGACAGCGTCACCAGGCCCCTCTGGTTCTGCCTTCCCCAGGTCCTTCTCTGTGGCTGGGCCAGGACTGGAGTGCCAGGCTGCAATTACTGAGACAGCTCCTCCAGAGGGGAAATGAGTGGCCGGGACTCCTGGGCTTAGAGTGGGGAGCGTTCTGAGTGGACGCCAGGAGCCCCGGGCCCAGGAATAGCCAGGGAGCTCCCAGGCATGGGGCGTGGTCCCCAGGCCCAGCTCATCTCGACTGGAGTGGGCACTGGTTGCCTCTGAGGCTGGGCTGCCCCAGGCTGAAGCTAGACCTGCCACCCATGGCTCTGGGCTCCCCCAAGGCTTGGGTGCGCTACTGGCCTCTGGACCCCAGACGTCATCAGGATGAGGAGAGGGTGTCAGAAGATGTTGGAGTCTCCTGTCTCAAAGCTCCTTGCCCCTGGGGACTCGCGCACCCTGGCTCTGGCTCCATCTCAGAGCAATGAGGTCTCCTCGGCCTGCAGGTCCTCTAAGCATATTCTCTGTTCCTGGGGCCCACCCCGCACACCACTCAG
Source organism: Myotis daubentonii (assembly GCF_963259705.1). Taxonomy (NCBI): domain Eukaryota; kingdom Metazoa; phylum Chordata; class Mammalia; order Chiroptera; family Vespertilionidae; genus Myotis; species Myotis daubentonii. The sequence continues at coordinate 9,667,206 of NC_081848.1, read as the reverse complement.
AGTCCTTTTTGGGGGGTCTTAGCCTCACCCAGCCACAGACCTCTGTGTTAATGGGCAGGAACCATAGCAGACAGTGGTTCCCAGACTGAGGATGCTGGCACTGTGAGCACCCTCCCTCCACACCTGTCTCAGCACGGAGATCACGTGTGTGTGTGTGTGTGTGTGTGTGTGTGTGTGTGTGTGGCGAGGGCGCTGGGAGGAGGAAGGCTTGAGCTCCTCTAGTAGCCACACGTGCTTGTTAGAAAAGGAAACGAGTCCCAGGGGAGAAAGGGACTTCCCTGAGGCCACACAGCTGGAGATGCAGGGCAGAGCTGGGCTGGACCTCGGGGGCGACTGGCACAGAGCTCTTCCCTGCACACCCTTGTCCGTCCGTCCTTCCTGTGCCCTGTGCCCTCAGCCCCAGAGCTCTGCCCTCATTCCCTGTCGCCCACGGAGCCTGCTGGCCCTCACCCCTGTGCAAGCTGAACAGCGGCTTTACCCGCTGACTTGCCAGCTGTATGTATTGGAACATGCATCACCTTTCCTTTCTATCTTATTTTCTTCAGAGGGTGGCGTGAAAGCTGTTCTCGCAGCTGCTTCCGTCCCCCCATGCCAGGCATGCACCAGAAATATCAGATTCCATAGAAGACCCAGGGAGCAAGCCAGGAGAGGTGAGGAGTGGGGGATTTTATCATTTAAAAACCGTCACAGAGCCTGTGCAATGGCCAGTGCAGCAACAGTGGGGACAGACATGGGTGCGGTGGAGCCGAATGCGCCATGCAGGGCAGTGGTCTCCCGACCTCACCCCACGCCTCCTTCAGTCCAGACTGGGGGGTAGGGAGCTGCTATCTTTGAAGGTTGGAGAGGAACTGGGGCTGTGATGTGCTCCTGGATCTGTCCCCAGTGCTCCGAGGGCTTCGGCGCAGACCTGCATCTGCTCGGTGTTTTGCAACTCTCTCCTCTGCCCAGTTCGAGCCCTGCCTGTCAAGGCTGCGGACGAGCTCTGAGCTGGCCCCTTAGGATCTGTCCCACCAGCTCGTCAGCACATGTTGCAGGCAGGCAGGCAGGCAGGCACATGGGAAAGTGTGGCTGGTTCCATGCAAACTCCTCCCATTTTGGAAACAGAGAACGGGCCTTACTGTGGGTGACATGTCATCTTCATCTGCCAGACGTCTGGCTCCTGATATGCCACTAGGACTACAAGTCTCAGTGGAACTTCTTTCTGTTTGGTCCATTACCAGGAGGCTGAGCAGTGAACCTGGCTGTGATGATGGCAATGAGAACATGGCTTTGGAGAGCAAGGCGGCCTGGGTTAGAACCCAGATCTGCCATTTACTAGCCGTGTGGTCACCAAGTTCCTCCGGGGAATTGCAGGTGGGAACACACATGCTATTCTACGGGAGGCAGCACGTGTCTTCACACAGCAGCGTGATAAATGCTCCCATTTCTTCTTGCTTTCACAACTACTTACTAGTACATCAGCCTATGTTGTTGAATAGGGTTGTTGAACTGACCGGGCTGTTGTGAGGCTTGGCAGTGACGGGGTAAAACACCTAATAGAGAGCCTGGCGTTGTGGTACATGAGCAGGGGCCTCCCCGCCCAGTGGAAGGGAGCTCTGCAGCGGACACACCAGGCCTCAGGCCTCCCGTGAGCTTGCAGCTGCGCTGGGTTATGAACCACCTTAGTCCCACTGGCTCATCTGCCACAAAAGGATTAATGGTATTTACATAACTGTGGTGCAATGTTCAAAACCGAGAAAGCAGCGTTTGTTCAGTACTATTAACTAAATGGCAGGTTTTCTTTGGATGTTTCCATTTTTCCACGACTGGACTTTTCTGCTACAGGATCTAATGCAATTTCTGCATTGTGTTCACTTGTCATATCTCTTCGTCTCCTTTAACCTGTGATAGTTCCTTAGTCTTTCCTGGGCTGTCATGACTTCGGGACCCTTGAAGAGCTCTGGTCAGGGACTTGCAGACTGTGGGATGCCTCTTTTGAACATCTGTGATGAGCGGGCAGCACAGGATCCTATAGTCTCGCTTTCATACTTTCCTGCCGATGTTTCTCTAGACTCCCGGAGCCTTGGCTGCTGCCCAAACTGCCCAGTCGAGGGGAAAATCCCATCCAGCTACTGAGTGGTGGGAAGATAGCCCATTCAGTGCTCCACACCAGCCTTGTCACCTCTCCTCCATCAAGGCGTGTCCTCTTTCTGTCCAGCTTGGGCTCCTGTCTGGGCCTCAGCTGTGGAGAGTCACTCTATCTGAACAGCAAACTCCATGAGAACAGGACTTGCCTCTCGTTCAGTGCTGTCTCCCCAGTTTCTAGCGAGGGCTGCACGTGACGGGGGCTCAGGGAACGTGCTGAATGAATGAGCAGTTACCATCGCCGTCAGGCACATTTGCATAGGGCCCACGCAGTGCAAAGGGCAGGCATACAGGGTATAGAAGCACAAGGCATGTTGCTTTCTCAAAGGACAAACAGCCCTGGTGAGATCAAACACACACAGACAAAGCTAACACACAGGCCGACGATGCAGTAGAAGCCCTCTCGCCCAGGGTGGTTGATAGGCCAGCTGAAAAAGTTTATTAAAGAGAAGACTCATTAAAAAAATGATACTTCAAACATTTTGTTTCATCTTTCTACCAAATTTTTTGTGTATGTCTCAGGTCTTTCCTACAAGTTTACCAGTTGGAGTTTTGCCTCATCTTGTTTGCATGTGTCCACATAATGCTGTGTACACAACCTCCAGTATGTTTACTTTTATTTTTTAAAGCAGAGCAAAGACTTAAACGTATTAAACAGTGCAGATGTAGGCTCCTCGAGTATCAGAATTTTCAGTTATCTCATTCACATACAACTAGTCAGGATTTTTGTTTCTTTCTAGTGAACTTTCTTTATCAAAAAATTTCCCCAATGCATTCAGCTTAGTTTTTATGAAGCCCATATTTCAATTTGGTGTTCATATTTTGTCATTTATGAAGTAGTGAGCTAGATTAATGACAGTTACAAGAACTAGCATGGACAGACTTGGGAGCAATCCAGCTGATTGGTAAGCACACAGCTCTCCAGGGGTGCCAGGCAAATGGGCAGGGCACAGCAGAAGAGCGAGCATGCTGTGTGCCAGGGGCATTGGCCAGCATGCTTTCCTGAGAGAATGATCAGAGAGCAGTGATCAGTGCAATGTGCCAACAACCTGGAGGGCACTGAAGTGCTTTTTTTTTGTTCATCCTCACCCGAGGATATATTTTCCATTGATTTTTCAGAAAGAGAATGGGAGGGAGGAAAGGGGGATGGGGGGGGGGAGAGAGAGAGAGAGAGAGAGAGAGAGAGAGAGAGAGAGAGAGAGAGAGAGATCAATTGGTTGCCTTCTGCACGAGCCTGACCAGGCCAGGTATCCCCACAACCCTTTGGTCTGTGGGCTGACAGTACCGGCCAGGGCTGAAGTACTTTTGAAGCATATGATCCTTCATCTCAGTTGGTTGTCATTTGCTGAGCTCCCACTCGCTGCCTAGCATGTATCATATGCTGGAGGAGAAAGAGAGGAACAGGATGCAGACCTTGCCATGAAAAGGCACAGGAGATGGGAGGAGATGGACTTGCAGGTTTTGTTATCACAAGGGCTAAGAACAAATAGTGTGCTGTGAGACTGAATAAACAAGTAGTTCTTCTGGATGAAATCATGGAGGGCTTCTTGGAGGAGGTGGCAATAGAGACCATAAGTGAGAAAGGAATTTGGAAGAGGCAGAAACCACTGAGCATCATCCTCTCAAAAAAGCCAAGATGCTGGTATTATCTGAAATAGAAGCAGAAGGTTCCAGCAGCAGCTGGGTTTACCTGTTTATGTCATCACCACATCCCATGGGGACAGGATTCTTGGGCCTCTCCTCCATCAAGTACACCCTGGTATATTTGTTCGGAAGGCGGGAGGGACAACAGAATCAGCCTTCCCGCAGGGAGCCCGGGCACTGCGCAGAGTCGGAAAGCAATGAACAAATCTCCTCTCCCAGGTCATCGCAGCCCTGCGTATAAGGTGGTGCATGCAGTGACCTCCGGACTTCCGGCTGCCTCCTGCCAGGAGGATGGAATGCTTTGTTTCAACCTGAGGTGCACACCCCAGCTGCGGAAGAGATGATGCTTCCGGAGCCGCACATGTAATTAGACGATCAGTCACAGAAAGTCTAAAGCAAAGGCGCCTTTGTGGGAGAGAGGTTTGTTTTCACTGTGCCACTTTGACTATCGGTCGGGCATAAAGGGCTGCAAGGGAGCCTCAGCTTCAGAACGGTAGGACAGGAGCCTCCAGAAAGAGGGCTGAGTCCCCCGACAGGGCTGGGGAGTGGGAGAAAAACCTATTTACCCCAAAGGCCCAGTGCTTCCTAAAGACTCCTCAGCCGGGAGTGCCATCTTCCTGCCACCACCAGCCTTGATGGTGAGCATCGGGTAAGATGTGAGAGCCTCATTCAGACACAGCCTTGGTAGTTCAGCAGCACAGGAACAACTCCACTACCCCAGGCACGGTTATAAAACAGGGGGCTCACACTTAAACATGTTCCGGGGCCTGGCAGCGAATGTAGATTGAGTGAAAGCAGTTGGGTGTAGGGCTATAAGGATTGATGAGGACTCTGGCAAACTTGAGGGCACTGTGCCCCAACTGCTGGGGCTGAATGGGTGACAGGAGGAAGGGGACTTTGCCAAAGCCTTGGGGCCTTGCTCCTTTCAAACTGAGGCAACCGGGTGGGGAACACAGGGTAGAGCTGCAGCTCCTCCTCTTCTTCCATCCCTGAGTGCAGGCACAGCCTCCTCCCCACCAGCTGGGCCTCCTCCGGGAGGGAGGCCGCTACCATCTTTAGTCAGTGTGTCCCCTGTAAAGAGGGCTGCCTCCACGTGGCTCCAGCCTGCTGTTGCCTTGCAAGAATGCTGACCCAGTGTTTCCGAAAGCATGTCTTTCTTTTTATAAGAGAAGCTAGAGATCTGCATTTTAATGTAAATTTTTCAAATTTTAAATACCGGTAATAGTAATATTTTGAATATTTTCATTGATTTCAGAGAGGAAGGGAGCGGGAAAGATCAATGAGAATCATTGATCGGCTGCCTCCTGGATGCCCCCATCCTGGGGATCAAGCCCGCATCCTGGGCATGTGCCCTGACTGGGAATGGAACCGTGACTTCCTGATTCTTAGGTCGATGCTCAACCACTGACCCACACCGGCTGAGCGGCAGTAGTAATTTTTCAACAATGCTCTGTGAACCCAACAACACATATCTGTAAGACAGCCGTGGCCTGTAGCTGCCAGTTTGCACCGCTGATATGAAAGGGATGAGCCAGTCAGTGCTGGGTCTCCTTGCTGGGCTGGTGGAGATATGCCTAGGTAGCAGGCAGCCTTGCAAATAAGACTTTTACCTGCCTGCCATTGCCAGCTTGCATTTCCCATGCAGTGAAATGGATAGATATTCCACGTCTGGCCTGCCCAGAGCGGTGACTCCTTGGGCCCTATGGCAGGTGCCTTATTCTGGGAAGACAGCCAGCTCTGCTTGTCAGGATCACCTCGGTTTAAACTTCTCGGACGGGAACCGTGTGAGAGGGCATGAGTTGCAGGGGGAAGCAGGGTGCCTTGGCCTCCGCGGGTTATTTGCACAAACTTGGCAGCTCGAACTGATCCCTGAGAAGCGCTTCCCCTCCCTCCTGCCAAAGCTCTCCGTCAGCCTGTGCCTCGGGAGCTGTCACAGCCTCATTACAGCTAATTCGTCTTCACTTAGCGCAGCAGAGGCTGGTTTATCAAACTGGGTGGGCGCAGAGGAAGCGTGATTAGCGACATTATGCTGTTTGCCATGACAGGCTCCGAAAACTTAGCTCATCTGTGTCCCAGGAGTCCCCAGATAAGACCGGAGTGTTTATGTTCTGCCTCAGAAATTCTCAGGATCGGAAGCCAGTGTGGCAGCTCCAGCCAGAGGAGCTTCCCTCGCGATGTTCTGAAGGGCGCCTGTTTCGCTCCGTCCCTCCCTCGCCCTCGCCTCTGCTGCGAAGGTGGGAGAGCTGGGACAGCAGCTATCACGGGAGCCTGGGGCGAGCAGGGTCCCTGGCCCCTCCAGCATCCTCTGGCCCAGCCGCTGTCCTGCTGGGAATACTGCCTCCTTTGCGTGGAATGCAGCTCTCCGGGATTTGGATTGTTTGCCTCTGCTGCTGTCTTCCTGGCTGATGTGTCAGGTTGCTAACAACACATCCCGAGGTGCAGCCATCCCCTAGGCTCCTGGGGAAGAACGAGACAGAAAACCTCCCAAAGAAATCATCTCAAGAAACAAAATTCTACAAAGAAATCTCCCAGCCCCGAGGCCCTGGGCTGCACAGCTGGCCACCACCCACGAGCGTGTACACTGTGATATGCCTGGCTGCACAGGGTCCAGAGGAGAGCGGGAGAGGCGCCGGGCTTGCAAAGCAGCCCTTAGGCAGCGGTTCTCAACCTGTGGGTCGCGACCCCTTTGGGGGTTGAACGACCCTTTCACAGGGGTCGCCTAAATACATCCTGCATATCAGATATTTATGTTACGATTCATAACAGTAGCAACATTACAGTTATGAAGTAGCAACAAAAATAATTTTATGGTTGGGGGTCACCACAACATGAGGAACTGTATTAAAGGGTCGCGGCATTAGGAAGGTTGAGAACCACTGCCTTAGAGAGAAAAGGGTCATGGCCAGGAAGGGAACGGGCTGGGTGGGGGTAGCAGGTCCCGAATGCCAGCTGTTGCCTGGCTCTGCTAAGGACAGGAGTGGGGGAGATGGGGTGCATAAGAAGCTGGGTGAGACTCGGGAGAGATGCCGTGGAGCCTCCAGACCCTTCTCCTCTAGCTGACTTAAAATGTTTGAAAATGCAGATGATGATAATAAGGACAGTGACCATGTTGGTAGCTAATACCTGCCATTGACTGAGTCCTTTCTATTAGCCAGACAGGGAGCCACGTAGGGTAAAGCTGTGACCCATCCAGAGGCCTTCATTGCGATTCTGGAAGCAACCGTCTCTGTGAACTTGGGCGAGTCCTTTCACTTTTCTGGGTCTTAGTTTCTAATCTATAAAAGAGAGAGACCAGATGGTATCTTCTCTAAGGGTTATTCCCAGAATAAAATGGAATATTTTACATTTTCCAGGTCAGCGATCAAGAGAATATGAACAACTGAGCGCCTCCTCTGGGCCAGAGACTAGACTAAGGGCGTAGTGTACCTCGTTAACCTTCAAAGTAACCCCCGAGGAAGGCAGCCTGCCAGCTTCAGAGCTGTGCAGACCAGCACTACTGCTCCCAGAGTCCCCCAGCACCACCAGCACTCAGTGACGTTTATCCAGCCGGGAGCCTTCCCAGCAGATGCTAAGGCTACACAACAGGGTTAACACAACCTCTGCTCGTCAGACACACAGAGAGATGGGCCAGACACAGAAGCAGTGAGTACCAGAGAACACTGCAAACAGATGAATTGTAGCAAACACCTCCCCGGCTGATTCTCCTTAGCGAGAAGGAGGTATGATCAGCTTATAGACGGCCAAAGGAAGGTCTAAAATCCTAACCTTTCTCTAGGGCTTTAGAGTTTGCAAGATACTTTGAGATATATCATTTTATTTTATTTTTCCCCCACTCTCTGGAATTAGTATGACTGCTATTATTATTAAGTTATTGCTAATTATTAATGAACTAGGGGCCCAGTGCACGAATTCGTGCACCTTGAAAGGAAATGTGGGCCACAAGGCTGTGGTGGGCACAGAGGCGGGTCTTGGCCCATCCTCTGTGCCCTGGACTGGCCCCTCCCACTGTGACCCTTGGTCCCCTGTCTGCTGGCAGGCCTGCTCCCGCCACCACAGCTCCCATGCGCTGACTGCGCCGGCTCTGCTCGCACCTGCTGATAGCGTAGAGTGATTGAGGCCAGCGCCAGAGTGGCGGCTGCTGCCCCGATTGCCCCTCAGGATCAGGAGGAGGTGGAGAAGCCCTTAGGGGTGATTGGGGCCGGCAGCCGCTGCTCGCACCCACTGACAGAACCGAGCGATCGGGGCTGTCACCAGGTGCCGGCAGCAGGTGCGAGCGCCGGGCGGGACCATGGTGCGTGGGAGCAAAGAACTTTCAGTAACCACCAGAGGCTCGCTCCAATGACAGCAACTGGCATCTCGCCTTGGTCTGGCGCCCCCGCTCACCTGCTCCACCATCTCACTGTGGCCAATGCCTGCCATGTTCTGTGCGCACCCCTTGGTGGTCAGCGCATGTCATAGCGACAGGTTGTTCAGTTGTTCCGGTTGTTCCGCCGTTCAGTCTATTTGCATATTAGGGTTTTATATGTACAGATAAATTGGTAATCAGAGAAGTGGCTCATCGAGGGGGGATTGGGTGGTCCTTTGCATGCTAGACATCCACAGGCAGGCAGTAGATATTAGATGACATAATGCAGTGTGGACGATAGCTCACATAGTTCCTCCAGGTCCGATTGTGCCTGGCCTCCCTCTGCCTTCAAGACTAGAGACTCTCATAGCTGGTGTTTCATCAGACTTTACCAGGGAGGCTATCAGCCAAGCGGTGGAGGTTTAGAGGGAAGAGTCAAGGTTGCTACAAATCTGCATGGATACTTTAACCAAGGTCACCTGTGTGTGCCTCCACACCTCAGGGCTTGAGCTCAGGGCTGGCGGGTGGGAACTACAGGTTGGGCATGGCTGAGTCTCTCTGGAGTGCGTAGAGGACTGGGGGCCACAGAAAACAGGGGTCTCTTTCTATCAAGGCCCCTCACGCAGCTCAGGCCTTTTGCTGGGACCCTCGCACGGCTCAGCTCCAGCTCCCTGGCAGCCGGGGCATCCCTCTTGATGATACCAGCTGCCATTTATTGAGCATCTGGCGGCACAGGCCCCTTCATTTTCATTTTCTAAGTTAATTTGACAAACGCGTCAGTGGAGAGGGAGTTCCTGTGTCCATTTTACAGATGAGAAGACTGAGGCCCAGAGCGATCCCATGTCAAGGCCACACTGCTAGCTAGTGTAGGAGCTGAGACTGAAACCCAGGCTGCTGCCTGATTTAAAAAAACCAGGCCACACTGACTCCTCCCCTTTAGTTCCCAGGATAGAAGGAAGCTTCTCCTCTTCATTTTCTGGTCATCCCTGCTTAGAAAAACCTCAGATGTTGGGGACAGGGATGTGAAGGGGCGAGAGCATGCAGTGCCAGTGAGCACACAGCTCTCAGGACTCTGTGCCCGTCATTGTGGTTGCCTATGACTTGCAACCTGTGGGAGAGGAAGTTAGGGGCCCTGTCCATGGTCCCCAGCCTGTCCTGGGTCAGGGAAGCGGCCTCCCTGCTTCCTCTGTGGCTGTGCCCATGTTGCCCTCCTCTGAGTGAGGTGCCAGGAGCTCAGACAGACAAGGTGCCCAGGCCCATCGTGCTACCCCTGTTGGCGGGTCCACACCCCCTGGAAGGAAAGCAAACGCACAGACAGCAGGTGACGGTGAGCTGAACTGGCCGGAAGGGACGAGCCCCCAGGCAGTCCCTGGGCTGAGCCAGGGTGAGGTGAGACCCCCGTGGTTGCCCACACTCTGCTCAACCCCAAATCCAGCACGTCCTGTCCTCAGAGCTCATCTCTCCCGGCAGCCTGTCGCCCTGGACACTCTGAGAGTGGCATTTTCTGTAAACACCCAGTTGCATAATGGCGCTCAAGACTCTGAAGAAACTCAAGTGTGACCTGTACCCCAACTCCCCTCTTTATAAGGCTGTGAGGGGTTCCACTGGGGGCCCTTGTGGACCCCAGTCTGAGACCTAAGGGCCTGGTGGGGCGAGGCGCTGGACGTGGTCTTGGAGAAACCATTGTGCGGCTGAGATAAAGGCACCTGAGGCCTGGTATCTGATCTTACCACTCCTCGTCCCAGGTTGTCTCCAGACCCAGACTCTACTGTGGGCGCAAGGAAAGGAGTCTGGGCTCTGGAGGCAGACAGACCTGTGTTCATAACCCACTGCACTGGGTGAGCTTGGGCAGGTTGCTCACCCTCTCTGTTCCTGTTTCTTCATCTTTAACGTGGAAATAATATTTCATAGGGCTGTTGTGCAGATTAAAGGAAATAATATTGCACAGTGCTCACCATGACTGGGGTAGAGTAGGAGCTCAGCAGCTGTTACTTTTGTCATTAGAGTGGGAGTCACCCTCGCCACCTCCTGTCCCTACCAGCTGAGCCACTGACCTCTGTGAAAGGGGGCGAAGGCCCCTTAGACCAAAGCCATCCTGTCTTTGAGGAAAGGTCCCGAACTCCAGCTGTCCTGGGCAGAACCACGGGAGTGAAGGGACAGTCTGTCTGGCCGACGGGCAAGAGAGGAAGGAAGCCAGTACTTACACTGAGACGACAGGGTCAGGAAGGCAGCCGAAGTCTGGCTCACATTCATATTTGGGAGGGAGACTGCAAGGGTTAAAGAGCACATGAGACATGAGACTTTTTTTTTTTTTTTTTTACTATTTGTTATAGAAAATTTGAAACATCTATAACATTAGAAAGATTAGTGCAGTGGACCTCGGTGGATCATCACCCAGCTCCAGCCATCACCTTGTGGCCAATTTGTTTCATCTATACCCCCTCCATATTCTCTCCAAAGAAATCAAAGGCATCGTATAACGTTCGTTATCTGTAAATGTTTCAGTGAGTATCTCTAAACAATAGGGATTCTTTAAAACTTAACTAGAATGTCACTGCCACACCTAGACATTATTACCAGTAATTCTTTCATATCAACAAGCTACTCTTGAAATTTTCAATCGTCTTATGAATGTCAAAGACCTTTAAAAAGCTGGTCTCTACGAATCAGGGTTTAAATCAGATCCACACATTGCAATTGGCTGATATGGCTTTTAAATTGCTTTTTTTTTTTTTTTTTTTTTTTTTTTTTTTTTTTTTTTATAAATCCCATCCCCTCCCCTCCACTCTTTTTGTGTGTTTGTTTCTGTGCAATTTATTTTTGGGAGAAACCAGGCCATGAGTCCTGCACATCTGGATTTTGCTGATTGCGTTCCTGTGAAGTTTGGCCTTCACTTTGTCTTTGGGGTACCACACCAAATAGGTACTTGTGTTGGGGTCATCAGGTGAAACCTCGCCCGCTCCTTTCGCCTCAGTGGGAAGGATACGTGCCCAGTGCCAGCCCGGCAAAGCCAGAGGACTGGCTGACACCGGGAGAGGTCCGGCAGCGGGATGAGGGACAGTGGCTGTTACCGGGGCTGGCTTCTCTCGTTTTTATGAACTGGGACGTGTTTTCATAAAGCAGGGCAATTTTCGGCTAAATAGTGAGGATTGTTTTTCCTTCTTCTAGAGCAATAAGGTTCAGGATTTGTCTCCCTCTTGACTTTCAAGAGCATGTTTTCTCAATTCCTTCCTGAAATTAAAGTAAAGGTCAAGGAGGCTGCTCTGAGACCCAGCCCTCCCCCCACCGGCTCCTGCGGGCGGGGAGTCTGGCAGTGAAGTGTGCCTGCCTCCTGGGCTGGTGACCTGGCCTGGTCCCAGGGCAAACCAACCAAATTTCATGATTCCTTTCTTTCTGGGGGACACCAAGGAGGGAGGGGAAGACAGGGGAAGGATAAAAGGAAACAGTACCAGGCCGTGGGCCCTGCTCTGAATTTAGATCTCCTGGGTAATTTCTCGCTGCTCGCTTATCCCCGCTGTGTTCCCTTCCTCTGGGAGGGCCCGGGCCCCCACCCCCTCCACCCTGCTTCCCACCAGCCAACTTTCTGCTCCGCACCCGTGTGAGCTGCCCCTTCCCTGGCACAGTGTTGAGAAGCGAGGGTTTTTAATCAAAAGGCAGTGCACGCAGAGAACAGTACCGCCACCACCCTGCTCGGCAGCACTCCCCCACCTCCTCCCCACTGAGTCACTCCAGCTAACAGTTAATTAATTTGTGACACTTTGACAGTTTTCAAGGAGACATTTTTATGGAGCCATCAAAATCCACAGGGATGGGCTGTCAGGCAGACACTCCTTCTTGCAGTCCCAGACCCTGCCTCACCTCACGGTAGACCCCAGGGGTCCTGAGGACATGAGGGAGGCCTGGGATGAGGCCAGGAAACTCTGAAGTCCTTGGCAGTCGAGGCGGTTCACACTCCCAGGACCACCTGGCCCCCTGGGGCATGGCAGAATCAGCAGGTGTCCGGGATGAGAGCAGCAGAGGTGAGGAGGCCCCAGTCATGCTCACCGCTGGTCTCTCACGGTTCCCAGACAAATCCTCAGGCAAAGGCCCCTTTCCCTGCCCTCCCTGGGCCATCCCCACCCTCCCCTGCAGCTCCTTAGATGAGCTGGGAGTCTGGTTATGTTATATAGCTGCTGGTTGGTGGGGAGTGAGAAGATGGCTCTGGGCCACCTTGCCTGCTGCCTGTGACTTCTCCCCTACAGTGGGGTGCTAATCTAGAAGCTGTGATAGGAGCCCAGGAGCCGTCCTCACCAGCTCTGTGCTTCCCTTTCCAGGGAACTCAGCTTATCTTCCCACCTCCCCACACGCCAATACTCCCCTTCACACGCGTGCACTCTCTTTCTCTTTCCATGCCTGCAACCCCGCGTGCCCCGGTGATGGCCTCCTGGAGGGACCCTAACAAGCAGGGCATCCAACCCTAGCTTTCACCATGACTGGGACCTGGTGGTCCAGGTGGAGATCTCAGAGGAGGTTCTGGTTTCCTTTGAATGGATCCAGGGAGAGAAACAACAGCCAGGGTAGAAAAAGCCCTGCTGGCTCCTTCACACCCGGGGGAGATACTAGTTCCCAGGGATGCCTCTCATTTATTGAGCACCTACCACTACCGTGCTGGGCAGTGAGAAGATCATGAGATGATAAGATAGGTATGATTCTCTTCTTTTCATTGAGGTGACATTGGTTGATAAAATTAGATAGGTTCCAAGTATACAATTTCACATCATCTGTATATTGCATTGGGTGCTCACCACCCAAAGTTGTCTCCTTCCATCACCATTTATCCTCCTCCTTTATCCTCCTCCCACCCCTGCCCCTTTCCCTCTGGTAATCACCATACTATTGTGTGTATCTATGAGGTGGGTTTTTGTTTGTTTGATTGTTTTTTGCTTATTCCCTTTACCCTTTTCACCCAGCTCCCCAGCCACCCTCCCCTCTACTAGCTAGTAGTCTGTTCTCTGTATCTATGAATCTGTTTCTATTTTGTTTGTTGTTGTTTTTTAGTGTATTTTGTTCATTTGATTCCACATACAAGTGAAATCATATGGTACTAGAGGCCTGATGCACGAAATTCGTACAAAAGTAGGCTTTCCTTCCCCCGGCTGCTGGCACCGGCTTCCCTCTGGCACCTGGGACCTGGGCTTCCCTCCGGCTGCTGGCAGGCACCCGGACCCCAGGCTTCCCTTGCAGCCCTGGCTTCATCCCGAGGGTCGTCTGGAAGGATGTCCAGAAGGAAATCTGTTCTAAGTAGCATATGACGCTCTTATTATTATAGATTGGTCTTTCTCTGGCTGGCTTATTTCACTTAATATAATGCTCTCCAGGTCCATTCAGTCAGTCTCAAAAGATGAGAGTTCTTTCTTTTTTACAGCCAAATAACATGCCATCGTGTAAATGTGACATGCATTTTTATCCACCCATCTACTGATGGGGACTTGGGCTGCTTCCAAATGTTGCCTATTGTAAATAATGCTGCAATGGACACAGGGGTGCATATATTCTTTCCATTTAGTGTTTCAGGTTTCTTCAGAGAAATTCCCAGAAGTGAAATTGCTGGGTCAAAAAGCAGTTCCATTTTTAATTTTTTGAGGAAACTCTAATACTGCTTTCCACAGTGGCTGCGCCAATCTGCATTCCCACCAACAGTGCACTGGAGCTCCCTTTTCTCCACATCCTCACCACTATTTGTTTGTTGATTTATTGGAGATAGCCCATCTGACAGGTGTGAGGGGATACCTCATTGTGGTTTTAATTTGTATTTCTCTGATGATTAGTGACATGGAGCATCTATTCATATATCGATTGGCCATCTGTATATTCTCTTTCAAAAAGTGTCTATCAGGTCTTTGCCCATTTTTTAATTGTATTGTTGTGTGTTTTTTGGTGTTGAGTTGTATGAGTTCTTTAAAATTTTTGGATATTAACCCCTTATCAGATGTCTCATTAGTGACTATGTTCTCCCATTCATTGGGTTGTCTTTTCATTCTGTTGATGGTGCTGTGCAAATTTTTTTTTATGTAGTCAATTTGCTTTTTTTGTTTATTTCCCTTACTTAAGTAGATATCAGAAAAAAGTATTGGGCATTTATGAAAAATGTCCAAGATTTACTGACTATATTTTCTTTTAGGATTTTTATGGTTTCAAGCCTAACATTTCAGTCTTTAATCCCTTTTGAGTTTATTCTTGTGTATGGTGTAAAAAGGCAGTCTAGTTTCATTGTTTTGCATGTATCTGTCAAATTTCCCCAAAAAAAACATTGAATTCACTGTCTGTACCCCATTGTATGTTTTTGCCTCTTTTGTCAAATATTAATTGACCATAAAGGTGTGAGTTTATTTCTGGGACCTCTAAGCTGTTAGATTGATCTATGTGTCTGTTTTTATGCCAGTAACAGGCTGTTTTGATTACTATGGCCTCATAGTATAATTTGATATCAGGTAGTGTGATTCCTAAACTTTGCTCTTCTTTCCCAAGATTGCTGTGGCTATTTAAGGTCTTTTGTGGTTCCATATAAATTTTTGGAATATTTGTACTAGTTCTGTGAAATACACCATTGGTATTGAGATAAGAATTGCATCAAATCTGTAGATTGCTTTGGGCAGTATGGATGATGTTGATTCTTCCTATCCATGAACATGGTATATGCTTCCACTTCTTCAATTTCTTTCTTGTCTTATAATTTTCTGAGTACAGGTTTGTTTGTTTTTTTTACATCCTTGGTTAAGTTTATTACTAGGTATTTTCTTAATGCAGTTGTAAATGTTTTCTTAGTTTGCATTTGTGATAGTTTACTATGAGTGTCTAAAAAGCAACTGATTTCTGGATATTTATCTTATATACTAGGGGCCCGGTGCACGAAATTCGTGCACTGGGTGTGTGTGTGGGGGGGGAGTGTCCCTCAGCCCAGCCTGCCCCCTCTCACATACTGGGAGCCCTCAGGCGTTGACCCCCATCACCCTCCAATCGCAGGATCGGCCCCTTGCCCAGGCCAGGGGACCCTCATTTCCCCCCATCACTGGTTCTGCCCCCAGCCCAGGCCTGATGCCTCGGCCAGAGGCGTAGACCCCCATCACCCTCCGATCGCCTGATCGGCCCCTTGCCCAGGCCTGACGCCTCTGCCAGAGGTGTCAGGCTTGGACAGGGGACCCCCATCTCCCCCCGATCACTGGCTCTGGCCCCCGCCCAGGCCTGAGGCCTCTGGCCCAGGAATCATGCCTGGGCAGGGGACCCCCATCTCCCTCTGATCGCTTGCTCCACCCCCCGCCCAAGCCTGACACCTCTGACCCAGGCTTCAGGCCTGGGCAAGGGGACCATTATATCCCCCCAATCCCTGGCTCCGCCCCCCACCCAGGCCTGATGCCTCAGCCAGAGGAGTTGACCCTCATCACCCTCCGATCACCAATCACCAGATCGGCCCCTTGACCAGGCCTGAGGCCTCTGGCAGAGGTGTCAGGCCTGGGCAGGGGACCCCCAGCTCCCCGTGGTTGCAGGCTCCACCCCTGCCCAGGCCTAACACCTCTGGCCTAGGCGTCCGGCTCGGGCAGCGGGGACCCGCAGCTGCAGCGGCCCCGCGATCGTGGGCTTCGATTTAGGCCCAGGCAAGGGACCCCTAGCTCCCGGGACTGCCAGCTTCGACCGTGCCCAGCTCCCATCGCTGGCTCCACCCCTACTTCCTGCTATCACTGGCCAGGGCGGCAAAGGCACCTGATTCTCCGATCATGGCTGGGGGGCAGGGCAAAGGCGGCCCCAGGGCCGCCTTTGCCCTGCCCCCAGCTCTTAGGTGCCCCCTGGGTTTCCAATCACTGTCAGTGGCAGGGGGCTTCTTCCTGCTTTCCCTTTCGCCTCCCTGCATTGTGCCTACATATGCAAATTAACCGCCATCTTGTTGGCAGTTAACTGCCAATCTTAGTTGGCAGTTAATTTGCATATAGCCCTGATTAGCCAATGAAAAGGGTATCGTCGTACGCCAATTACCATTTTTCTCTTTTATTAGATAGGATTGCTACTTTACCGAATTCATTTATTAGTTCTACTAGGGTTCTTTGTTTGTTGGTTTGTTTTTATGGAGTCTATAGGGTTCTCTATATACAGTATCATGTCATCTGCAAATAATGACAGTTTTACTTCTTCCTTTCTAAGTTGGATGCCTTTTATTTCTTCTTCTTGTCTGATTGCTGTGTCTAGGGCTTCTAGTACTATGTTGAATAAGAGTGGTGAAAGTGGACATACCTGTCTTGTTCCTGATATTAAGGGAAACAATTGCATTTTTGCCCATTGAGTCTGATGTTGTCTGTGGGTTCGTCATAAATGGCCTTTATTATGTTGATATATGTTCCCTATATTCCCACTTTGCTCAAAGTTTTTATCATAAATGGGTGTTGGATTTTATCAAATGTTTTTTCTGCATCTATTGATATGATCATGTGATTTTTATCCTCCATTTTAGCCTCCATACCACATTTTATGTGGTATATCACATTTATTGATTTGCGGATATTGTACCAACCTTACCTCCTTCGAATGAATCTTACTTGATTATGGTATATGATCTTTTTAAATGTATTGCTGGATTCGGTTTGCTAATATTTTGTTGAGATTTTAGCATCTACATTTATCAGTGATATTGGCCTTTAATTTTTATATTTTTTATTTTTAGTTTCTTTATCTGGTTTTGAAATTAGGATAATGCTGGCCTTGTAAAATGAGCCTGGGAGCCTTTGCTTCTCTTAAATTTTTTTCGAATAGTTTGAGAAGGATAGGTTTTAGTTCTTCTTTTAATGTTTGGTAAAATTTACCTGTGAAGCCATCTGGTCCAGGATTTTTGTTTGTTGGGAATTTTTTTTATTACTGCTTCAATTTCATTAGTTTTAATCTATTCAGATTTTCTGATTCTTCCTGATTGCATTTTGGAAGATTGTATGTTTCTAAAAATTTATCCATTTCTTCCAGATTATCAATTTGTTTGCATATAGTTGTCATAATATTTTCTTACAATCCTTTGCATTTCTTTGGTGTCAGTTGTTACTTCTCTTTCATTTCTGATTTTATTTATTTGGGCCCTCCCTTTTTTTTTCTTGATAAGTTAAAGGTTTGTCAATCTTGTTTATCTTTTCAAAGAATCAGTTCTTGGTTTCATTGATTTTATATATAAATTTTTTAGACTCTATTTTGTTTATTTCTGCTATGATCTTTATTATTTCCTTTCTTTTATTCAGCTTGGGCTTTGTTTGTGTTCTTTGTCTAGTTCCTTTAAATTTGAAGGTAGACTGCTTATTTGATATTTTTCTTGTTTCTTAAGGTAGGCCTGTGATGCTATGAATTTTCCTCTTGCACTGCTTTTACTATGTCCTGTAGATTTTGGGTTGTTGTGTTCTCATTTTCATTTGTTTCAAGGTATCTTTTGATTTTTTTCTTGATCTCATTCTTAATTCATTCATTGTTTAGTAGCATGTTATTTAGCCTCCATGTCTGTGTGTGTTTTTCAGTTTTTTTCATGTGATTGATTTCTAGTTTCATACTATTATGGTCATAGGAGCTGCATGATATGATTTCATTCTTTGCTGGGGGTCTTATCCAGCATCAGAAGGGTTCAGGAATCTGGAGAAGGGGCTGTGGTAAATTATCAAAGAGTCTAGAGATGAAACATAATTTTGGAAGGCATTTTGGGGAGCCAGAGAAGACTTAGCTAAAGAAACTAAGTCCTCCTTGTCTCAGGACCCCTAGCTTTTTATTAATATAAATTGTCCTAAGGCAAAGTAGATATACATATCGAAAGCAAGGTTTAATATACAGAATCCATTGTCAGATTGAGGGAACTGCCTTTGGCTGTTCAGGTGTTTGGCCAGTAGGAGGCAATAACATGTAGATTAAAATGCCCTCTGCTGTCTGGCAGCAAGCAATCACTTATGCATCCTTTTCAGGTTTGGGGAAATGCCTTTGGCCATTCCAATAGGTAATAACATATGATTCTCCAGCCCTTGCTGATGGCTCAAGGTCCACCAACCTTTTGATGAACTTCTTGCATTTATGACCTGCTGGAATTAGCTTCCAGCAATTCTTCTTAAATTTATTGAGACTTGCTTTGTGTCCTAACATGTGGTTGTCCTAGAAAATATTCCATGGGTGGGTACTTGAAAAGAATGTATATTCTGCTGCATTGGGGTTAATGCTCTGAAGATATCAATTAAATCCATCTGATGTAGTGTTTATTTAAGGCTACTGTGTTTTCTTTGTGTGTGTGTGTTTTTAAATTTTCTGTCTGGAAGATCTATCCATTGATATCAATTGGATGTTAAAATCCACAACTATAACTGTATTACTATCAATCTCTCCCTTTATGTCCATCAATATTTACTTTATATATTTAGGTGCTCCTATGTTTTTTTTTTCTTTTTTTTAAAATTAAATCTTTATTGTTCAGATTATTACATTTGTTCCTCTTTTTTTCCCCCCCATAACTCCCCTCCTCCCAGTTCCCGCCCCACCCTCCGCCCTCACTCCCCACCCACTGTCCTCATCCATAGGTGCACGATTTTTGTCCAGTCTCTTCCCACATCTCCCACACCCCTTTCCCCCCCCAAGAATAGTCAGTCCATTCCCTTTCTTTGTCACTGATTCTATTATAATCAACAGTTCATTCTGTTCATCAGATTATTTATTCACTTGATTCTTAGATTCACTTGTTGATAGATGCATATTTGTTGTTCATAATTTGTATCTTTACCTTTTTCTTCCTCTTCCTCTTCTTAAAGGATACCTTTCAGCATTTCATATAATCCTGGTTTGGTGGTGATGAACTCCTTTAGCTTTTCCTTATCTGTGAAGCTCTTTATCTGACCTTCAATTCTGAATGATAGCTTTGCTGGATAAAGTAATCTTGGTTGTAGGTTCTTGGTATTCATCACTTTGAATATTTCTTGCCACTCCCTTCTGGCCTGCAAAGTTTCTGTTGAGAAATCAGCTGACAGTCGTATGGGTATTCCCTTGTAGGTAACTGAGTTTCTTTCTCTTGCTGTTTTTAAGATTCTCTCTTTATCTTTTGCTCTTGGCATTTTAATGATGATGTGTCTTGGTGTGGTCCTCTTTGGATTCCTTTTGTTTGGGGTTCTCCGTGCTTCTTGGACCTGTAAGTCCATTTCTTTCACCAGGTGGGGGAAGTTTTCTGTCATTATTTCTTCAAATAGGTTTTCAATATCTTGCTCTCTCTCATCTTCTGGCACCCCTATAATTCTGATGTTGGTACGCTTGAAGCTGTCCCAGAGGCTCCTTACACTATCCTCGCATTTTTGGATTCTTTTTTCATTTTGCTTTTCCGGTTGGATGTTTTTTGCTTCCTCGCATTTCAAATCATTGACTTGATTCTTGTGCTCCTCTGGTCTGCTGTCGGGCGTTTGTATAATATTCGTTATTTCAGTCCGTGTATGCTTAATTTCTAGTTGGTTCCCCAATATAAGATCGAGGGTCTTATTAGTTTTTGTGTAGATCTCATTAAGTTTATCGGCAGCTTCTAAACAGTTCTTGAGAGACCTTAAAAGTGTGGTTCTGAACTCTATATCTTCCATTGACAATTTTGTCCTGTTTCTTTGTCTCCGCATTTTGTTATGCTTCCTTGGTGCACCCCCTAGTGGTCTTTGTTCGCAGTCTTATAGTTAAATCTTGATTGTTGTAGCTAATTCCAGGGAGGGTTTGACCTCCAGGCCAAGTGGCTATGAGAATCAGCTGTGTCAGCAGTGAGAGAACTTCTGTCCTCTAGGGAGGTGCTAATCTAGCCTTTGCCTGAGGCTATCCGGCAAATGCCTCTGTGCAGGGCTTGGGCGGGGCGGGTCGAACAGGATCAACAGCGTGGGCCGGAGAGAGCAGTTATAGCGGCTCTCAGTCCTGTCCCAAGGGGCTCTGCCTCTCTGAGTCCCAGCACCCGCTGCAAGCCTCGGAGAGAAAGCTGCACAAGCTCTGACCGAAGCCAGACAGTCCCGCTTCTCCCGTTTGAGTCTGGGTCCCTAAAGACTCGCCTGTATCTGGAGCTCAGAGTCTGCGACTCCCTCCCCGATTGAAAACGCCAACCGCGCCCTCCGCCGCCAGCCCGCTCCGCGCACTCCGCACCTCAGAATTTGACTTCAGCACTGCGCCTCCTCTGAGTGTCCGTGTGCGTTTCTCTTTCCTCCTAGTTGTAGGACTTCCACTCAGCCAGCGTTCCTGTGGTTCTGGGTGATGTCTCTTCCGTTTTTTGGTTTCACTTTTGAAGTAGTTGTTCAAAGCAGCAAACTCCGGCGTTAACCTATGCCGCCATCTTGTTTCCCAGGTGCTCCTATGTTGAGTGAATAATTATTTACAGGGGTTATATCCTCTTGTTGAATTACTCCCTTTATAATTATTTAGTGTCCTTTATTTCTTATAGCCTTTATTTTAAAGTCCATTTTGTGTTTAGTCCATAGACAAAATGGACTTCAAAATAAAGGCTATAATAAGAGATAAAACTTTTTTGCCATTTTCATCTGCATGAAATTTATTTTTCTACCCATTTTCTTTTTCCATATGTATCTTATATTCTGAGGTGGGTCCCTTCTAGGTTGTATATATATATATAGTTTTGTTATACATTCAGCTACCCTATGTTTTTTGATTAGAGCATTTAAGCCATTTACATTTAAAGTGATTATTGATAGATATGTATTTATTGTCATTTTATTCTTTATAACTTTGTCCCTTAGTTGTTGTTCTTTTTTCCTCCTCCTTCTCCTTCTCATTCTCTTTCTACTTCTTCCTCAAAAAGAATTTTTAACATTTTTTTTGCAATACTGGTTTGGTGTTAATAAAATCCTTCAGATTTTTCTTGTCTGGGAAGCTCTTTATTTTTCCACCAATTTTAAATGATAGCTTTGCTGGGTAGGATAGTCTTGATTGTAGGTTCTTTCTTTTCATCACTTTGACTATTTCATGCCAATCTTTTCTAGCCTGATATGTTTCTGTTGAGAAGTCAGCTAGAAGTCTTATGAGAGCTTCTTTGTAATTAACTGTCTTTCTCTTACTGCTTTAAGATTCTCTTTTTGTCTTTAACCTTTGCATTTTAATTATGATGAGTCTTGGTGTGGACCTGTTTTAGTTCATCTTGTTGAGGATTCTTTTTGCTTTTTGGACTTGTGTGTCCTCTTTCTTCACCAGGTTAGAGAAGTTTTCAGCCATTATTTTTTCAAATAGGTTGTGAATCCTTTGCTCTCTCCCTTATTTTTCTGGTATCTCTATAATGTGGATATTGTTGCAAAAGTCCCTTAAACTATCCTCATCTTTTTAACTTCTTTTTTCTTTTTGCTGCTCTGATTGGGTGTTTTTCTACCTTGTCTTCCAAATCACTGATTTAATCTTCTGCTTCATCTAACCTACTTTTAATTCCTTCCAGTGTATTCATTTTTTTTAATGTTTCTATTGATTTCAGAGAGAGGAAGGGAGAGAGGAAGAGAGAAACAGCAATGATAAGATAGAATCATTGATCATCTGCCTTATGCACACCCCCTACTGGTCTGCAACTTGGGTATGTGCACTGACCGGGAATTGAACCGTGACCTCCTGATTCATGGGTTGATGCACAACCACTGAGCCACACTGCCAGGCCATTCAGTGTATTCTTGATGTCACATATTGTATTCCTCATTTCTGACTGATTCTTTTTCATAGTTTCTATGTCCTTTTCCTAGCTGTTGAAGTTCTTGTAAATTCTCACTAAGTTCCTTTAGCATCCTTATAACCATTTTTGGATCTATATATCTGGAAAACTGCTTGTCTCCATTTCATTTAGCTCTTTTACTGGAGATTTCTCCTGTTCTTTCATTTGGGGCCTGTTTCTTTGCCCTGCTTTTTTGGCTGCCTCTTTGTGTTTGTTTCTATATATATTAGATAGATCTATGTCTCCTTGTGTTGGTAGGGTGGCCGCATGTTGTAGGTGTCTTTTGTGACCCAGTGGTACAGTCTCCTTGATCCCCTGACGCGGGTGCTCCAGAAATGTCCCTTTGGGAGATTTTGATAACGGTGGTAAAGCAGTATCTCGTGAGAAGTTGAAAGTACGGCAAGGAAGGGAATTCCGGCGGAACTCCGAAGCCTAGCGCTTTTGGTTTCCTGGTGCTTTAGATGTTGGACAGTGGAGACCTCTTGTTTGGCATCTCCTGGCAGGATAATGTTGGCCCAGGTGAGGGTCGGGCTGGACGCTTATTGAAGGGCCTGGGTGGGGCCGGAGGGCATAGGGACTGGGGTAAAAAAAAAAAATGTCCCTTTGTGGGTTATGTGAGCCCTCCTATTGTAATTGAGTGTTGATTGCTATTGGCCCATTTGTGCATGGTGTCAACCCTCATGGTGGCTGACTGTGAGGATCCACCCCAACCACAGTGAACAAGCTGCTGTGCAGGTGCTGACCACATGAAATGGAATTTGCCTTACTTAGCAGGGTGGGAGCTGCCGAGATCTCCCTCTGGATATGCTGCTTGTGAAGCTAATCGCATCCTGCTCTGATATTAACTGAAGCTGGCCACTGGGTGTGTTGGTTCTGGGGCCTTTTGGTGCGGGTCAATGTCAGATGCTACCTGTGACTGGCCCTGGGCAACTGGTTTACAGCTACAAAGCAATGTGTGGTTTGTGGCTGTCTCTGCTGTGCCTTGGCATGCATGGGAAGGACCAAGCTGCACACCAAGGCCAGCTTCCCTAGTACTGAGTCTAGGGGAAGGTCAGCAAAAGGCTGAAAGCGCCCTGAGATCTGCCTCCACCTGCTCCTACCTGCCAGCTTCCGGTTAGGCCCAGCCACTGAAAGGTCCTCTGGTGGCACTCGAGTTGCATGAGGTAGGTCCTCACTGAGTTACCATGTAGGGGCGAGTGGTGTTCACCAGATTGAATACCACTTGGTGCCAGTCCTGGGTCTGAGGCCACTCCGCAAAAGTTCCAGCATTTACAAGTCAACTGCCCCATGCTGTGTGCCCGCAGACCTTTGTGGTGGGGTGGGATCTCAGGAGTAGTCAGCATGAGACCAAAGAAACCAAGATTTGGTCATGTCTAGGGAGAGCTCTGTACCGGTTGAGCATGGGGGGGGGGGGGAAATGGCCCCTGTTCTAGAGCCACTAGAACTCATCCTCTAGGTACGATTCTTCTGCTGCTGCAGTTCACAGTTTGGCGAGAAGAACAGACACTAAACAAATAATAACCTAGTTACACCCGTGACAAGTGCCCCGAGAAGCACATTGTGCTGTGAGAGTGTGAAGCAAGAGGACAGCTCTGAGCTATAGCATCACGAAGCCTTCCCTGGAGAAGGGGCAGACCTGAAGGGTGAGAAGGAGGAGGACATCAGTCCGGACTAAATCCTGAGCCCCGGTGGAAGGACAGGGCCTGGTCAGGAGTGGGTCACTGGGACCCAGGGGAAGGGAGCTGGGGTGCCTATGCTGGTTGGTTTGTGGCTTTGGTGACAGGAAGTTGAATGGGCATCCGAGGGAGCTCCTTGGCTGCGAGGTGGGAGGCAAGGCTCAGGCTGCTTGGCTGTATTAAACTTCAGCGAGTAGGGGATAGCTCTGAGAAGGTGACTGGGTTATGAACCTCAGGTTGGGCCACTGAGGGCCCTCCAGCCTGTGTCCATCCTCCTGGTTCCAGCTGGATGGGGCTATAGACAAAGCCAGAGACTAAGAATGGAAGAGATTCATGCAAGCTGTTTTACACTTTCTGAGGAAACCCAGATAATTTCCCCACAAATCACATAGCTCTGCTGTTGATCAGCTGCCCTGCAGAACGCCAAGCTGGACTAGTGGGCTTGCTATGCCTGGAGGGGGCATGAAGTGGGGATGGTGTTAGTCCTTCCCACTCACCCTCCTCAGCCCCCTCCCTCCTCCCCCCACCCCCCGCCAGGCCATTGGAGGGCAAGTTTTCCCACTAGTCCACGTCTGTCCATAGCAGCGAGGGGGAGGGTATCCCCACCAACCCCTGAACTTTTGGAGCCAAGGAATTACTGGGAGCAGGGCCTTGCCTGTGCCTGAGCCAGACGTCTAGCTTCACCACCCCACTTGCCTGCGTGTCTGGCTTGGGACGCTGGGAAAGGTGTTCAGGGTGAGGAAATGGAGGATGATCCTAGAAGTGACAGTGTCCATTGCCCCACCCCTACTCCTCAGTCTCCCCTATTGTCCACCCCAACATTCCTCTCCATTCTTCCTCCTCCCCACAGACCCTTCCCCACCATCCCTTCCATTCCCAGCCCCAGTGCTTGGAGGCCTTACCATGGAGGTAAGATGGGACTGTCCCTGTCTGCCCACCACAGAGGCCTTCCCAAGGCTGCCCAGCCTAGAGCTCTGGGAGCTTGAGGCCCGAGGTCCTATTCCTCTGTCCCCTGCTGGGGCAGCCCTCCTGGGCAGTAAGTGAGGCATTGTTCAGTGACTCTGCTCCTTTTCCCTTTGGAATAGGAAGGAATATGATGCTTCCTCCCTTCCCTTTCCCCCTCCCACTCTTTCTTCCTAAAGCGCAGGGGGAGCTGGGGAAGGGCCCACCCCCAAGTCACAGCCTGGATCTCTGACTAGAGGAGCAGGGGTGGCTTGAATTAGGGGGTCCTAGCAGGAGCCCTTCCCCACTTAGTCCCATTCCCATCCAAATGAGGTCTCTCCAACAAATGGCTTTTGAAATGCAAATGCTACCCCCCTTCCTTTTTCGCTGAAATGCTTCAAGTCTCAGAAAAGAAGGGAAAATGATGTGTTTAAGACAGCAGTGTCTCATCCGCCATCCAGCCTGATAAGGGATTGTTCAGTTTTAATTAGACAATTTGATTCCTTCAAATGCCAAACTTCCAGAGGAGGCAGCACACAGGAACCAGGTTGCTGGAGTTGGTGCTGCACTGAGGGTGCCTCAGCCCCACCTCTGGGCCCTGCGCCCCAAAGTCTTGCTGGAGGGTGGAATCAAATTGCAACCAGATTAATGGAATCCTCTCCTCTCTCCTCTGGGACCAGCCAGCTTTCCTCCAGGGCTCCAGGCTGCCCTAAGAGATGGGCCCTTTTGTCCACACCCCACCAGGCTGGGGCCCGAGGGTGACAATAGCCTCCAAGTTTTTCTGAAAGAAAAAGCCAGCGTTAGTGGTCAGCCTCGAACTGTGGAGCTTGAAAGGGGTTTTCGTCCAGCATACTCGGGACAAGCCGTTTCTGTTTGCAGGCTGGGTGTGACTGGGAGAGCAGCCCGCCTTCTCCTGCAACTTCTACTTCCCTACTCCATCCCAGCCCCAGAGCTAGCAAATTTTCAAGTTGGGCACACACAGAAAACTGGCCCGTCTGTAAGGCACTAAGGGTAAATGGCAGAGGAGCCTGAGGCCGGAAACGTATCTCCACATTCCACATGCCCTGGTATCCCCACGCTCCTCGGTTCATTGCAGACACCTTGCTGAAAAGCTGCTGTGTAGGCTCTGAGGACACTGCGACCACAGCAGGCTGGAGGTGGGCCGGGTGTGAGGGAGGACTTGATGGAGAGTACTGACCACTGGAGTGGATGATTCTAGAAGATCTTTCAGTAGACCCTTGCCTTTCTGAGCCGGGGCAGGGCGATGAGTACTGGAGGCAGGTGAGGGCCAGGTACTTTGATGGCCTGAGGCTTGCAGGCCACCCACAAATGGAGTTTCCCATATTCCTGGCTCCCTGCTGTTTCCCACACACCCGAGCAACAGAGAAAGCAGAGCCTGGAGCCCATCTGTGAGCATGGCCTGGGGAGGGTGAGGTGGGAGCAGCAGCTGCCCCCTTTGCTGCATAGGGAAGATGAAGATGGGACCTTGGGGGAGAGGCAGCCCTTGCTAGAGTGAGCCTGGCATCTGCAGGCATCTTTGACAGCTCAGGCTGCCATAATGAAATGCCATAGGTCAGATGGCTTAAACAACGGACATGTCCGGGGCCTGGACGGCTGAGATCATGATCTGTTTCTGGTGAGGACTCTTCCTGGCTTGTATGACTGTCTCTCGCTGTGTGCTCACATGGCAGGGACAGGGAGAGCAAGCTCTCCTGTGTCTCTTCTTATGAGGACATGCATCTCATCACGAGGATCCCACCCTCATGACCTCATCTAGACATAATCACCTACCAAAGACCCCGCCTCCAAATACCATCATCTTGGAAGAGGACAACTTAGAGCTCCAAAATATGAATTTGGGCGTGTGCACAGCAGCAGAATTAGATCATCCATTCCTCTCCCAGGAGATAGGACTGCATAGCTAAATTAGTAAATGCTAAGAAATGGCAGTGACCATGTATACATTTGGCACTAGCTAAATGCTCAATGATTGGGGACTGTGATTTAGAGCTTTTCCACATGAAGCAGGAGCCACCTGGGAGGAAGATGAAGGCAGATGGTGTATGGAGGTTGGTATTTTCATAACACCAAATCGAAATACTTCCTCTGACAACAACAACAAAGTAAAATACTGGGATCTTATTTATCTGAAAAGCCTTATGGCTGTTAAGAATAATTCATCTTGGGTTATACATTCAGCCAATCTTCATTTAAAGCAAGACCAGAAAAAAAACACACAGGAAATTTGGAGCATCTGGCAAATTTAGGTGCTGGCTGCTGCATGGCCTTGGCACTCCCCACCTACACCAGAGGGGCGTTGACTTCACCTGGCTTCTGTGGAGCCCGGACCAGGCCAGGTTACCTGGTGCTCTCCCCGGCTGCCAGAGGCAACATTCACCTGGATGGAGGAGCTTGAGGGGCAGGGCAAGGGCAGGTATCTGAGGGAAAATGCCAGTAATAAAATGCCAGGAGGTCACTGTTTTTCATTCATCCCAAGTTGACACACACCCCGCCAGCATTTTAATGTCTCTGACATCAGAATTCATTTTACACTTGACCCCATCTGAGAGCTGTGTTAGGGTTTGATGGCATTTTTTTATTTCCTAGTGGTACATGAAACAGTGGTGCATATTACATTGAATTCTGTCTCTTAAAAAGTATTTATTTATTTATTAAACTGATTGGGGTGACATTGGTCAACATGAACATATAGGTTTCAGGTGTTACAAGATCTGTATATTGCACTGTGTCCCCACCACCCAAAGTTAAATCTCCTGTCACCTTATATTAGGCCTCCTTCCCCCCCCCACCCCACCCCCAGCCCCCCACCCATCCCCTTTCCTCTGGCAATCACCACCCTGCTGTTTGTGTTCATGCTTCTGTCTTGGAGCTTAGGAAATACAACAATTGGTATTACAGTTGCTGACTATATAGCAGGTGGGCTGGGAGCACTGGATCTTCCAGGCCAGCACCTTTATCCTGCACCCATGGTTCAAGAACAAACTTGCCTTTTTCTTTTCTTTTTTTTTTCTTTACTCCCTCCCAAGGGGAAATAAGCCTTATTGCTTGTTTCTTTTTCATCTTTTTGCTTGGTTTGGTTTTTAAAGTTAACATTCCTTGAGGATGGCATAAATGATTTCCATAGCACCTGGAAATCATGGTGCTTTGTGTGGAGTGCCTTGAAATACTGATAAATTTAATTCCATTGTGTGAAATAGGAACACTTTTGTTAGCAGGAAAGCCGACTCTATTATATGTGCATTATGTTTCAGTCACAACCGAAACACAGGCTGTCAAGCTCATCAGCCCTCCGACTGCCTCTGAGCCGCTGCTCCCGTTCCTCGGAGCCCAGACCCAATGGGGAGAGGCAGAGTTATCCTCGGCAGCTCCCTCCCTGCTTGGCCCCAGTGCCCTCACCCCACCTACCCCGTGACCAAATGCCATGACTCTGCCTCCAGGTTGGCTCCTGAAGCTGAACACTTCTCTGCAGCCTCATCCCCACTCTTTCACCTGGACCCCCACCTCTCTTAGCTGAGTTATAGCCACACCTCCCTCCCCTCCACGCTCTCCTCTACATGCAGCAGCCCTGACCTCTAACGCACCAGACAGCCCTCTGCACTCGACCTTTCAGGAGCTCCCACGCTGACAAGGCCAGGTCTGGCCCATGAATGGCCCTTCAGTGTAATTTTCCCCAGTGTCACTGTCAGACCCTACGCTTGCAGCCAACAGAATTATCTGCCACTTGGCACTGTGTTGTGTGCTCTCTGGCTGGAACATCTCCCCCACCCAGTTGCCTGGCTAAGTCCTCCTCCTGCTTCATCTCAGATGATGCCTCTTTCAGGTCGTCTTTCCCCCCTGGGGTGGGGCGCCCGTTCCTCAGTGCACATGTGCAGACCTATCATTTCTTGCTGGGGTTCCTGCAACAGCCTCCCAGCTGGTGTCCTGCCACCTTACTTGGCCCACCCTTCCATTCTCTATACAGCAATCAGCATCTTCTCTCTGATCATGTTGTTTCCGCTGCCATTAGGCTCAAGTCTAAACCCCTTTAAGGCCCCTATAGTATGACCTTAAGGCTCCCTATGATTCTGTATGATCGCACCTATTACAACCTCCCCAGTTTAACTCATTCCCAGTCCCTCCATGTTTCAGCTAGTCCCAGTCTCTCTCTGGGCCTCCACCCTGACACCTGCTCTCTAGCTCTGTCCACTGACTCCTATGTCTGGACCCTCCCCTGACTCCCAACTCTTTACCTGGCTAATTCCTACACACCTTCAGGTGTCTGTTGAACATCACTTCCTCTGGAAACCCTTTGTTAAATCTCTAAACTAGGCTAGGTATCTCTCCCCTATTCCATTTCTTAGAGCTGACCACTCACAGATTTAATTGTGTGATTAATTGGCCATTGTTTCTTTTAGACTGTGAGCTGGAGAGCCATGTACATTTTGCTCCTGCCTATGTCTCTAGCACTATGTAGAGCAATGCTCTGTAAATATTTACAGGAGCAAAGATGAAGAAATGCATATTTCTATTCCTAACATTGGAAGCTGGGACTCTAACTTGCCTTAGGTGTGTGCTGCATGGGCTGCACTTCATATATGTTTGTTGAATAAATGAATAATGAATGGCCAGCTCTTCTCAAGCTCATTTATGTTATTATACTTCTTCAAAAATTATACTTGCTCATTTATTTATTTTACCATCTGCAAGAACTGGCTAGCAGAGTAGTGGCAGCAGGCCACCATGTTTTAAGAAAATTGTTAGATACAAAAGTTATCATTCCGAGGCTAGAGAGTTTCTCTGTTAACTTCCAATGGTTGGTTTTAGCTCCAGAGTCCCCCCTGGGAGGCGGCCTGCTTTGGGAGGGCCTCCCGCTCACTCCCTGTGTCCATTTCTCCAGTCAGAGCCCGGCCACCCGGTGGCCCTGCTGCCCCAATGGATCCACTGAACCTGTCCTGGTACGATGACGACCTGGAGAGCCAGAACTGGAGCCGGCCCTTCAACGGGTCTGCGGGGAAGGCCGACAAGCCCCCCTACAACTACTATGCCATGCTGCTCACCCTGCTCATCTTCATCATCGTCTTTGGCAACGTGCTGGTGTGCATGGCCGTGTCCCGCGAGAAGGCACTGCAGACCACCACCAACTACCTGATCGTCAGCCTCGCCGTCGCTGACCTCCTCGTAGCCACGCTCGTCATGCCCTGGGTGGTCTACCTGGAGGTAGGTCTGGGCCCCGCCTCACTCAGCACCTTCTCCAGAGAACACCATGCTGGGGCCGCCGGCCCAAGCTTCTCACTGCTTTCTACCCACAGGTTGCCTGGTGCTTTCTCAGATTGTCTCCTCTCCACTCTGGCCTCAGTTTTTCTCTCATGAAATGGGTAGATTGTCTTCTTAAAAATCCCAATTACCAGGTGCAGAGTCCTTACTGAGTGCCAGACCTTGTGTTAAGTCCTTTGAACGCACCATTTTCCAATAGTGTCTTCATTCGCCCCCGAGAGACCAAAGTATTATCACCATTTCACAGAAGTCAGGTGGCCTCTTGGTGGGCCCAGCTGGCACTGTGTCTGGCCCCCAGAATGTTCATCGGCCCGGCGGAAGTGGGAGCCATTGAGGAGAACCCCCAAGGATAGACTGTTCCTGCTTCCAGGCCTGAACTCTCCATTCCTCTTTCCTGCTTCAAAAGTGGGGGCTGCTGCTCTCCTCCTCCCTTCCCTCTGCCCCAAGTTTAAGGCCTCTGGGAACTGTCTGCAGCCCCTTCCTCAGGAAGGACCAGTCACCACTGCTCGGCCAGGACAGAGCCCAGCTCTGTGCCTCAGGACAGTGAGTGGGCAGCTGTCTGTGGTCCAGGCACCGGGCCAGGCATGTTCAGCCCCAGACTCCACAAATACTCATGCTGGTCCTGGGAGCCGATGCTGCTCTTCTCGCTTTAGAGAGGAAGCAGAAGCTTTGAGAAGGTGCCTGTCTTCACCCAGATCACACAGCAAAGGGAGAAGCGCTGATAAGAAGTCCCCAAGTGGACCCACCTCCCGGTGGGTGTTTTTCAGAGCTGGCGGGCAGAGGTGGAAGGGCCTGGGCGCTGTGAGTGGGCACAAGCTGGGTCCTGCCCCTTTCTCCACCAGGGGTTCCGGGTGGAGTCTGGGTGCAGAGGAGTCTGACCAGGCGGCCAGGAAAGAGCCAGTGCTGGCCATTCACATGCCCGAGCTGTTTCCTTCTGGCCCTGGGCTAGAGAGAGGAGTTACCTGTGCCGGGGGCAAACCCTTCTTTCAAAGAAAATATGAGCCCTTGGCAGGTTTGAGGGAGAGGAGGACATCAGTAGAAGAAGCTGAGAGGGTGAGGGGAGGGAGGAGGCCGGTCAAAGCCCACTCCTCTCCCAGGGGCTCCCTGTGCTTCCTGTGGCCACCACACCATCATCCTTCAGCACAGTCCAAACAGGCTGGAGCTTCCTCAAGGGCCTGAGGGAGTGCTGAGCAAGAGCCCAAAGGGATCAAATGAAAGACAAAACCACACAGAAAGATAGAGGTGCCACAGGCCAGGGTCATTCCTCCGCGACCCCAGTGTGTGAGGCCCCAGACTCTGCTCATCGGGTCTGTAGCGGGTCCTGTCCCCAAGGAGCCCTCCTTACTTCACAGGCCTGTCCCCTCCTACTCACTCTCAGGGAGGCCTGGCCTCGGGCCACCTGGGAAAATGGCCTCCCTGTGTCAGTCTCCCTGTCTACAGAGGGGCGATAATAATAGTGTCTCTCTCAGCACTCTTTGAGAATCGGATGAGTAACTATAGAAAAGGTGCTTATCCTGGAATTGGCATGTAACCAGCATTGTGTAAAAGTCAGCCGTGACAGTGGTATTCAAATGAAATGGCCATAGATATCAGCCCCTCCCCACAGAGGACCCACCCGTCCCAGGCGAGAGGCACCCTCTTCCTAGAGTGAGGTGTGCTCTGCCCGGGGCTGTGGGCGTGCGCTCTGGGGCTTCAGACCCACCACCCCACCACCCCACCACACTCTACGGTAGTGCCGAATCTCTGCATGGGCTGTCCTGGGGCTCCTGGCTATCTGAGTCCCTGGACAGGTATGTTGAATGTGCCTGTTCACCACTGTTTAAGGGAAAGCACGGTGTTTCGGGGGGCAGGGTGGGGAATGGCATCTCAGAGTCTCCTCCAAAACAAGAGCTGGACAGGGAGCCCTACTCACAGGACATGGTCTCAGCTACTTATTGTCCCTTGAGAACGTCCCAAGTAAAGTCTCACTCTATCCCAACATCCTGTCCAAGGGTTCTTGCAACCACGTACTGCACCCTCTGTTGTCTGGAACTTTCCATCTCGCCCCATTCCCATCTCGCCCCATTCCCAGTGGAGTAAATGCCTCCAGCAGCCTGCCGTGTCAGCATGTGTCTGATGTGGAACTGCCTGCGCCTTGTCTGTGCCACTCGGCACATGGAAAGCACCCTGGGGTTGGAGTGGGAGGAGGACTAGGCTCCATCCCCGACGCGGCCCCTTTCCTGGAGGGCTCCCAAGGGAAGGGAGTGGCTGTCTGCCCTGTCCCCTGGCCTCAGCCTCTGAGGGGGGCTCCCTGTCGTGTCCCAGGTAAGCAGGGAAGGGAGCAGACTCAGATCACAGGGTTGGTCAGTCACTTATCCAACATGTGTGAGCAATTCTATGTCCTACCCCTGCTTGGGGTCCAAAGCCTTGGCCTGCCATCAGCGAGGAGCATGAGGGCTGTTTCAGTGCAGTCTGGTGGACGTGACAATAGAGCTGTCCCCACAGGAGCTGTGGGAACGCTGCAGGGACATATGACTTGGCATGTGGGGACAAGAATGTGGTGCAGGAAGAAGGGATGCTGTCAGAGAATCATCCAGGGGAGGGAGCGGGACCTGCACTCCAGGCAGAGAAGGAAGTGTGCAGCGCTATGCAGGGAGGGTGCTGGAGGCTTTGAGGTGTGGCAGCCATGTCATTAGCTTCAGAGGCTTGCTGTCACATGCCACAGATAGGAGTGAGCGTGTTCAGAACAGTGCCTGACACATAGTGAGTGCCTCATATGTGCTAGTCATTAGGATTTAGCCAGCCAGCTCAAGGCCCGTCCCGTAGGTCTCAGCTTCCTGTGAGCAAGAATCAGTGAGTGGTGGCCAAAGGTGCAGAGAGGGGACCTGGAGTCCGGTCCTCTCTCTCTACTAAATCACCAGGTGACTTTGGACAAGTCCCTTTTCCTGTTGGACCCCAATCAGAACCTTTGCGATTAGAACCTTTCCTTTCACATTTGGTTGATTTAGTCGTTTTTTACGTAATTGTCTCCTCTGTGGACAAGCCTGACGGGCCTCCCAAGACAGCATAGGAGAGAGCACAGGCTATGCCACCAAGGATCTGCCTCTGCTCCCGGCTCCGCACCCGAGTGGTGAACTCAGCCCAGCTCCCTCCTCCATGACTGGACGGAAGCTACCCCTTTCCTAGGAGCCTTAAGAACAATTCATGAGCAAAGTACTTGACCGCAGTAGGTGTTCTAGAGACAGTGGCTACCAACACATCCCCTGAGCGTCTGAGTCAGCTGCCCTGACTGCCTTCTCGGGCAGTTACTCCTGAAGCTGGGAGGAAGGCTGCGTAGTTTCCTCCAGAGAGACCGGTGGGGGCGGGGAGCCCACGCTCCTGGAGGCGGGGACTTGTCAGTCCTGTTCACCAGGGTCCCCGGGGTCCAGAGTCCAGCACAGAGCCTGGCACACGCTAAGGGTCTACAGGAAAGAAGGAAGAGGATGTGGAAGGTCCAGACTAGGTCCCAGGGCCGTGAAAGCAGCCCCAAAATCCTAGTCCAGGAGAGGCTGCAGGTGCGGGGTGCGCATGTGGGCAGGGGGGCCTGCAACTCTCCCAGCGATGCCAAAAGGTAGGCTCGGTTTATGCCAGGGAAGCCCTTCCATCCCCTCCTCCCCCTCAGGGCATTCAGCCCCTGCCCACCTGGTCAGCGCTGCATCTGAGGCACAGGGACCCCTGTGCCCAGACCTGGGAGGGGCCCTGGAACGTGCCCTCCAAGAGCCTGAGAGAGGACAGTGCCACCAGAGGTTTCCTGTCTCCACACTCACAGCAGCTGCACTGCCGGGCACCGAGCTTAAATGCCAGCATTTGGTTTTCTGCCTGACAGCAGAGAAGAGGGCAGCACGGAGAAGGAGCAGGGTTATAATTAGCCTGCTGTGCTGTGAGCACAGCGTGGGTACTGCCCTGCCCGTGTCACCGTCACCTGAGTGGGCTTTCCTGCTCCTCTTTTCTCCTGTTGGTAGAGGCCCAGGTGCATCTCCTGTCCTGACTGCGCAGGGAGGGGGAGGGGGCTGCCCCAGACTTCAAAGCCCGCTGTGTGAGCGTGGGGGCCTGCATATAAACGGAGGTGTGGGGTGTGGATGTGCAGGGGGGTATGGGTGTGTGTGTGTGTGTGTGTGTGTGTGTGTGTGTGTGTGTGTAAGGGGGAGGTATGAGTGTGTGCGGTGGGGGCAGGGAAGGGAGGCAAAATGCTCCTGCGAATAGCTGGACTCCTCCTATCCCATCATTCCGAGGCTATATCCTTACAGCCCCTCCCCAGCCCACTCCGGGGTTCCTGACAGCCTAGCCCAGACTTCCCTTCCTTCATTCTCCAGGTATAACAAGGAGCAGAAATGTCGTCCCTGTTTTACCAGGTCATTGTCTTTGCCACTGATACTAGCGGACACTTATCGGGCCCCTACCTTGCGCCACACACCATTGTGGGCACTGAAGGAGCCACCTGGTTCCCCAGATACATGGGCCAGAGCAGGACCAGACGCTGAGCCGAGTGGCCTGGGCAAGTCACTCCCCTTTTCTGAGGCTTGGTCTCCTTGTTGGTAAAATGGGGGTCTCAGGTGATCACACAAATGTTTTACAGATAAAAAGTTGAAGTGCCCTAACCGGTTTGGCTCAGTGGATGGGGCGTTGGCCTGCTGACTGAAGGGCCCCAGGTTCAATTCTGGTCAAGGGCATGTACCTTGGTTGCAGGCACATCCCCAGTAGGAGGTGTACAGGAGGCAGCTGATCGATGTTTCTAACTCTCTATCCCTCTCCCTTCCTCTCTGTAAAAAAATCAATAAAATGTATTTTTTTAAAAAAGTTGAAGCACTTAGTGTAGGTTGGTCATCTTTCTTCTAGCATAGTTCTTGGCACAAAGTGACTTTATGTGTCTCAGAGTGAGGCCAGGGCCAAGGGCCTTGGACGTTATGGGCGTGACTCCCTTTGTTGCCCCTCTTCCTGCCCACATCCCAGGCAGAGACCACAGACCCCCCCAGCTGCCGTCTGTGCTGTGGCCTGGCCTCCCCCAGGAGAGCCGAGCTACCGAGCCCGAGCTAATCTCCCTCTTCTGTCACCATCATTTTGCTTTGTCCGCAGGTGGTGGGCGAGTGGAGATTCAGCAGGATTCACTGTGACATCTTTGTCACTCTGGACGTCATGATGTGCACAGCAAGCATCCTGAACCTGTGTGCCATCAGCATCGACAGGTGAGCCCAGGCCTTCCACTTTCAGGCTGCCCACCTCGCCTTCAGAGTCAGGCTCTGTCTATGATGCCATGTGGCTGGCTTTGTGCCTGTGAGGCAGTGTGTTTGTGTGCATGTGTGCCTATGTGTATACACACAAGCACATATGTGTAGGTGCATGCGTGTGTGGCTAGGAAAGTACGTCCTATGGACAGTGATGCTGCTAAGACTACAGCCTGGTACATGGGAGGAAGCAGTTGATTCTGACTGGAGCCCCAGTTCTGTCACTTTCTACTTGAGTGACCTTGGGCAGATTGTGGAGGTTCTTGGGATGCTACTTTCATTGTCCAGACACAAGGATGACGATGCCTACCCATTGAAGGTATGGTGTCTGCTTATGCATTTATGTCCAGCACAGGGCATGTGCCCAGGGGGCCCAGGCTCTGCTCACCTTGTTGAGCTGTATCTGTGGAGCCTTTCACTGATTCGTACACACAGGCCACATGGGCTCCCAAAGGCCCCACCCCTACTCCCTTTGGAAGATGACACGAGCTAATTCCTCTACCCAGCACTTCCTGTACTGGGTAGAGGAATATGAGGGTTCATACATGATTCCTGTTGTTATTGTTTCTGCTGAATGGGCTTAACCCTTGCTCTAGGGCAGTGGTCAGCAAACTCATTAGTCAACAGAGCCAAATATGAACAGTACAATGACTGAAATTCCTTTTGAGAGCCCAATTTTTTAAATTTAAACTATATAGGTAGGTACCTTGTTATTAGCTTAATTAGGGTACTCCTAAGGCTTAGGAAGAACCACACTCAAGGGGCCAAAGAGCTGCATGTGGCTCACAAGCCGCAGTTTGCCGACCACGGCTCTAGGGTTCTGGCTACCAGTCCATCAACAAACACTTCCATCTCTGGTGGGCTCAGCGCAGGTGGAGTAGGTGGGGTTTCAAAGGCACAAAGAGCCAGGCCATGAGATCCAAGTGGCGGGACTGGGGTAAAATATGGCCGAGGATTAATGGTAGCCAGTTAGTCATCAAGCAGTCAGTTGGGCAGCAACATTGTCCTCGCTGTCTGAACTGGGGACAAGAAGGAGGATTGATTTTAGAGCAAATAGGTGGGCTTCATGGAGGGGGACAAGTTGTCCACCCCCAAAGAGTGGGTGTCTCTGGTTGTGCATGTTGTGGAGTGAGGGGTCTCCCCTACCGGTTCCCTTGCAGGTACACGGCTGTGGCCATGCCCATGCTCTACAACACGCGCTACAGCTCCAAACGCCGAGTCACTGTCATGATTGCCATCGTCTGGGTCCTGTCCTTCACCATCTCCTGTCCGATGCTCTTTGGACTCAACAACACAGGTGAGACCTGCCTCTGCCTGCCAAGGGCTCAACTGGCCTCAGTGCAGGATTCCATGGGGGCCTGATTGCCACCCTGGATGGACTAAGGCCAGGGTGGGTCTCCTGGGCCAAGCCTGACTCCATGTGCTTCCTGATTGGGCCAGAAAGGAGTAATGAATGGTCTGGGGCACAATGGAGTTGGGTGAGGGGTGGGAATAATGATTCAGGAGGATATCTGGCCATTTTCAACTTTGTTTATTAGATTTAACAGGCCAGAGAACCTCACAAACTGCATGTGTGTTCCTGTTGCATGTGTGCGCACACTTGGGGAGGCTACTGGGCCTCTTCACTCTTGGCCATGGTATTTGTGTAGTGAGGCTGCAGCCCCAGGGCCAGCTGAGCTCAGGCCAGGTCTCGGCCCCCTGGGGCAGGAAAGGTAGAAACAAGCTGGAGGCTGGCACACCATGGCCTGCCCTTCGCGAGGCAGCTGGAACAACTCAGGCAGAAGAAGCACCGTGCCTGCCTGCTGGTGTGGCCTCGAGCTCACTCTCGTCAAAGAGTCAAGAGCAATGCGGGGGTGCCTCTGGAGACCACTGCAGGGCAATAGTGCACAATGAAGCCATGAAGCGTTGGTACAAAGCTAACTCTTGTGGGAATTGCAAGAAGCGGGAACAGGCCTCAATATGCTCGGATTAATCTGGAGAGGCCCTGAGATAGCGGACAGACATCTACTAGACCTGGAGGGAGCTTGGGAACACAGGTGAGTTCAGCAAACAGAACCCAGTGACCTTGCCCCTAAAATTAAAAGGTTCCAGACCTCCCCTCCAGCATCCAGGAAAGGCTAAAATAATAGCTTACTTTCTTAAAATAAATTTCATTGGGCATTTTTCCCAAACATCCTGGCTCCACTTGTGTGCTCATAGGTGGCAGAACTAATGCCGGTGTAGTAAGGGAATATTAATGGAAAAACTTGGAAGCGGTCCATCATAGCTTAGCTTTTTGCTCACGGTTGTTTAATGCTCTGACTTAGGCTGTGCATTTGCTTGCATCTAGCCCTTCCAGGCCACCGTAGAAGTCTAGTATAGTCTCTGTACCCATGCCCTGCCCCTTTGGTGGAGGGGCCACACTCTGGCCCCTGGGCCTGCTGACCCACCCTCCTGGTGCTCTCCCTCCTCCAGAACAGAGCGAGTGCATCATCGCCAACCCCGCCTTCGTGGTCTACTCCTCCGTTGTCTCCTTCTACGTGCCCTTCATCGTCACCCTGCTGGTCTACATCAAGATCTACATAGTCCTCCGGAGGCGCCGGAAGCGGGTCAACACCAAGCGCAGCAGCCGGGCTTTCAGGGCCAACCTGAAGGCCCCACTCAAGGTCCCAAGATCCCCCTCCCCTCCAAGGTCCCCACTTAACCATCACTGAGGTGGGTCATCTAGTGCTCAGTGGGGACCTGGGACACCGCAGCAGGAGGGAGTCCAGGATGGGGAGCTCTGAGCAGGCTTGGACCTCAAAGGCTTGGACCTCAGTGAAGGGACTTGGATCTCCAGGAGTGGGAGGTGGGAGGGTGGAGGGAATGACCTGGAAGAAGTCGTTGCTTGGAGATCTTTATGTGAACACAGCAGCCCTTGGCACCCTCCTGGGCTCCTCTCCTCTTTTCTTCACTTCTCCTTTCCTCACTCTGATCCCTCTGTCTCCCTTTCCCTCCCTCGGATATCTCCATCCCATCTCCTTACTTCCCACACTCTCCCTCCTCCCTTCTGCACACAACTCCTCCCTCCTCCCCTGCTGTTGCCTACTTCTCCACTCTGTCTCCCTCTAACCGCCCTTCCCTCATTTCTTGTGAATTCTCTCTGCTCAGCCCTCCCCGAGGAAGACAGTATGTGGGCATGGAAGGAACAAGAGCTTGGGGGTTAGACACATCAGGTTCAAATCCTGGCACTGCCACTTTCGCTGAGTGACCTTGGGCAACTTGCTTAACTTCTCTAAGCCTCCGTTTCCTCATCTGTCAAGTGGGACTCATAATACCGACCTCACAGGGATGTCTTGAGGATTCAGTGTGAGAGAGATGTGAGCCTGCTTAGCATGGCGCCAGACCCTTGGCAGGTGCTCCATAAAAGTCAGGGCTCGTTTGTCTCTCGTCCTGCCCACCTCTTGCCTCCTGACCTCGATTGCTTCTTCAGGCCCCTAGCCTCCTGCTCCCTGCCCTCCTCTGAGCCCCTGTGCCCAGCCTGACTACCCAGCACTGGGTCTCTGTGCCCGCCCTCCTCCCCGTGATGACCAGTGTGCTGGCTCACTCCACAGGGCAGCTGCACTCACCCCGAGGACAGGAAACTCTGCACCGTTATCATGAAGTCTAATGGCAGTTTCCCTGTGAACAGGCGAAGATTGGTAAGTGCTTAGGCCAGAACCCACAGCCCGGTCTGCCCGCCTCGAGGGAAATCCCTGCCATGATTCTCAGAAACCTCCCCAGCTGCTCAAAGGGATAAGCACCTTCTTGGCTCCCTCACAGAAGGAGGCCCGACTCACCACACACACCTCACTACAGGCATGTGCAGGGCAGCTCAAGGCTGCAAGGCCCAGAGAGGTCTCCTAACACAAAAGAATGTTTGGGAGAAAGAACTTGGCCTTAATAACAAGATAAAAATAATAATAATGGCTATTGCCATTCATTGAACACCTACCATATTCCTAGTATCTCATCAAATCCTCACAGCAACCCTGGGAGGTAAGTCTTATTGGTCATGTCCACCTTCGTTTTGCAGAAGAGGAAACAGAGGCTCAGAGAGGTTGGGTAACTCCCCTAAAGCTGAGTAGTTAGTGAGAGAGCACATAACCGAACCCAGACTCCTGTGACTCTGAAATCCACGCCTCTGCTGTGCTTTGCACTTGTGTGAGCTGCCCAGGTTCTGGGGCTGGAGGCTGGGTGGGCACTAGGGGAGGAGGGAGCTGAGCAGCCGTAGGGCTGGTGTGAAGTGCAGCCTCTAAGGAGAGCCCAGAGGTGCAGAATCACAGCAAACCCCCGTGGTAGTAGCAGCAGGGTCCAAGCAGCAGGTGTCCCCTTCCCTGGGTGGTTCAGGAAACCCACCGAGGGCCACACGTGGAGTCCAGCCCAGGTGTCCTCAGGGAGCAGGGCCCCTACCATTTACCTGCACAGCAAGAGCAGGACTCAGAGGAGCCGTTTAGGAGGGATTCAGGATGGGGCCGAGGTAGTGTCCCAGGTATACCACCTGGGCATACAGAGAGGCTGCATTTCAGTTCAGGCTGAGAACCTGAGGCCTAGAACAATGGAACCTAAGGTAGAACCTGGGAGGCCCTCCAGACCAGACCAGCAGGGAGGGTGTGGGGGCCCAAGAGCAATGGAGCCATGTGAGGGCTGCTGCAGGTGCTGCAGGTAAGCCTGCAGGGAGAACAGCAGTGCCCTCTATGCAGTTTGAGCATGAGCTCCTATGGGCAGGCCCAGGACATGCATCAGCAATTTATCCCCAGCAGCTAGCTCAGCACCCTGCACTTAGCTAGAGCTCAGTAAATATTGCTCAGTGATTAAAAAAGAAGTGCCTGGGTAGTAACCCCACCCCAAATGGTTATGTGGTTACCGAGGACACATAAGGATTGCAAGTGCCTGGGTAGTAACCCCACCCCAAATGGTTATGTGGTTACCAAGGACACATAAGGATTGCTCTGGGATAGGGGCCCAGATGACCGCACAGGCAGGGACTGCTGTGGGTCCTGGGTCCTATACCCAGACAGCCCTGCCTCTGGGTGATTGTCCTTGCCTCTCTGTGACCTGTGGTGCTGGCAGACATCTGAAGAGGGAGGTAGGGAAGAGCCGGGAGGCCTGTCGAGGCCAGCTAGGGCCAGGTAGGCCAGGTGCGGCTGGGTGGCTCCTGCTTGAGACTTGCCTAGCTTTACCTGAGCTCTCTGCCTGGTGCAGGAGGCTGCGCGCAGAGCCCAGGAGCTAGAGATGGAGATGCTCTCCAGCACCAGCCCACCCGAGAGGACCCGGTACAGCCCCATCCCGCCCAGCCACCACCAGCTGACCCTCCCCGACGCGTCCCACCACAGCCTCCACGGCACTCCTGACAGCTCTGCCAAACCCGAGAAGAATGGGCATGCCAAAGACCACCCCAAGATTGCCAAGATCTTTGAGATCCAGTCCATGCCCAATGGCAAAACCCGGACCTCGCTTAAGACCCTGAGCCGCAGGAAGCTCTCGCAGCAGAAGGAGAGGAAAGCCACCCAGATGCTGGCCATCGTGCTTGGTGAGTCGGCCCTGCTGCCGGCCACACTCAGCTCTGCCCAGCCCTGGCCGAGGGAGGGGCTCCTTATTGCAGGTTCCATTACCTGCCACCCTCTTCCCAGCCCGCATTGGCGAGTCGTGGGACTGGCACTTTCTCAGGCCCAGGCCAAGCCTGTGGATGCATCCTATTAGGTAGACTCCATAATTATGCTCAGCTTACAGATGGAGCAATTGAGGTTCAGGATGGTCCTATAAGTTGACCAACGAGGACCCACAATTAAACTTAGGGAGTCTGACTCAAGAGCATGTGAACTTGACCAGTCTACCATCATCACCCAGAACCTCATAACCCCGGCAAGCCACTTCCCCTCTAGTCCCATCAGTCGAGTAGATTACTTCTCAAGGCTGTGTGGTCATCAATGGTAGACGGTGGGGAA
The DNA here is from genome assembly GCF_963259705.1 of Myotis daubentonii. Taxonomy (NCBI): domain Eukaryota; kingdom Metazoa; phylum Chordata; class Mammalia; order Chiroptera; family Vespertilionidae; genus Myotis; species Myotis daubentonii. The sequence continues at coordinate 9,626,326 of NC_081848.1, read as the reverse complement.
AGCTGTTTATAAACTGGGCAACAGAGCACACAGGCGTTATCATTATGATCTTTATTAATATTGCTATTCCCGAGGAATTAGGAAACTCAGTCCCCCTGCGCTTAACCAAGACCCTAAGGGACCAGAGTTGTAAGTAATTTAAAGAAGGGATGTGAGAGAGCCCGATCCGAATGAGGGCATGGCTGTCAGCGGGCCCTGTCCACAAGGCAATGCTTTCAAATGAAAGTCCCTTAGAAAACCAGATGCTAAAGGTCAAAAATCTGGGCGGGATTGATGTGGGTGGCTGGGAACAGGAAGGACTGATGTGACCCTGTCCTCCAGGTAGCACCCGGCTAGTGTATGACACCCTCACGCCCACCTGGGTAGTGTGTGCCACCTCCACGCCCACCGACAGCTCTGTGATGTGCGTGGGACCGGTGTAACTATCCTCGTTTCACAAATGAGGGCACAGGGTCACAGCAGGTCGATCGTGCCGCTGGGAGCGACTGAGCAGGGTTCAAGCTGGACCCTCTGCTCCAGTCCACAGGGTCTCTGCCCGGCAGTCCTGCCCTCACAGGCACCTCTCCCTCTCAGGGACCCCAATGTCCCAGCAAAGTATCCTGTGCACACGATGCCTTGACACCCAGGATCCCACCCCAGCAAGTCGGCAGAGTGGGTGGGACGGACGTCGGTCTGGGCTGGGGTCTGCAGCATGCAATCCAGGGGCCCGCTGAGTGCAGGCCCTCCCAGCGATCTTCCCCCGCCCTGGGCCAGCCTGACCCCACCCTCTCCCCCAGGCGTGTTTATCATCTGCTGGCTGCCCTTCTTCATCACACACATCCTGAACATTCACTGTGACTGCAACATCCCGCCTGTCCTGTACAGCGCCTTCACGTGGCTGGGCTATGTCAACAGCGCCGTGAACCCCATCATCTACACGACCTTTAACATCGAGTTCCGCAAGGCCTTCATGAAGCTCCTGCACTGCTGACCCGCTGCCCGCCTCCCTGCCAGGCGCCGGCCGCAGTCCCTAGGAGCCCTGGGCGGGAGGGTGTGGGGTGGACTTCCCTTTGCCTGGCAGGCCCCGTAGTGTTAGCTCGACACCACGCCCCACACTGTCGGAATACCCTCACTCTGCCAGGGCAGTGTAGAGAGCCAGGCGTGGTGCCAGCCCTTGGGCTGGACCCGGTGGCTCAGGGGCAGCTCACAGAGCTCCCCTCCCACTTCCAGACCCTTCTCTTTGGCACCAAAGACAGGGCAGCCCACTCTGGCCTTTCTCGGGAGCTGGTGTTGCAGGAGCCAGAGTCAGGCTGGAGGCTGCGCCCTCTGCTGGGCTCAGCCTGGTCCCCACAGGTTTGTGCTGGAGGGGACGGTGGGGAGGCATGGACGCTTCGTAGCCCACGAGGCCCACACCAGGGCTGTTGCCAAGGCCCCAGCTAACCTCCTTCTGGGGACACCCATGTAAATACCAGACCACAGAGTGACCCCCAGGGGAACCCAAGCCAAAAGTCTCCACTCTCCCGCCGACAGGAGCCTCTGCTTCCCTCAGAGACCACCCCTCAGCTCACCCTGCCGCCTCCTGACGGACTCAGGTGAACTTCTTGTAGCAAATGTTAGCCAGCCTGGGGTAGGGGTGAAGATGGCTGGGGCCTGGATGGGGGTGTCTGAGGTTCTTTGGGGGCTGCCTCCTGCCATACTATGCCACAAAACCACTTCCCTTTTCCTTTGCCTCGTCTCTTTTCCCTCCCCCTTCCCTCCCACTGCCTGGGCCTTGGAGGAGCCCTGCTGAGGGAGGAGCCCTGGCCTGGCCCTCCTGAGGGAGGATGGGAAGCTGCAGTTGGGGGAGCCCCCAGCCCCAGGCTCTGTAACATCACTACACATGCTCCACACCAATAAAACTTTGACAAGTCACCTGGCGGCCCCGTGGGGACGGACACGGTGCCAATGGGCACGCGCCACCTTGTCCTTCGCCTCAGAGGCAGCCAAGCCCTGTGTCTGTGCGGGGAGGGTGGAGAGGCACCCTGCACACCCTCCAGGAAAGGGTGGGGGGAAGAAGAAAGGAAGAGGCCCCTGGAGGACCAGGGAGGTGTGTGTACCTGTGTCTCCCCTCCTCCCGCCTTCTCCTCTCAAGCCGCTGAGTGCCCTCCGTCCTGCTACTGGGTGGCCCTGACCCTCAGCCGTCAGCCAAGATGAAGGCAAGAACATTTCCCGTGGGAATCCCAAGCACACCGTGGGCTCCCCTAACCGCCAGAGTGACAGGGGCTGCCAGAGGGAAGCCAGGCTGTCCCCACATCCCGCTCCCCCGCTCCAGGGCCCAGCACCCTAGAGGATCGATCCTCAGACCTCTCGCCCCCCAGGGCAGAGGCTCCGTGGAGAAGGTGGCCTTCGTGGTGCCGCTGTGCTGTGTCTGTCTGCCCCTTGCCCCTCTTCCGTGTCACGTCAGGGCCCTGTTTAGGGCAAGTTCAGGAAGCAGGGAGGCCCTGAAGGACGTGGCCTGGTCCCTCCCACTCTGCCTCCAATCCAATCACAGCTCCGAGCCTTCTGGGGCCATGACCCAGCAAGAGAAACAACCCCATGAAGAAGAAATATTCTCAACTTCTTGAGAATAACAGCAGTGATGACAAACAAGGAGCCGGCACCCACGGCCCAGCTCGGGAGCTGTCAGGGCATAATTTGCATGCTAAATGCAATATTTTTAGCACCGAAGTTCGGAGCACTTAACTTGCCCTGAACACTTAATGATGGACTGGGATCTTCTCCTTGAACCTGAACGTGGCCCTGAGCTCTGGGAGAGGCTCCTGTCCCCAGGAGCACCCGGATCCCAGAGGTGAGCAAAACAGTCCCTCATCTTGCTGGGGGTTCGATAGCCCAGTGCCCACCTTCTGGGGGAGGCACCAGATCCCAAGGGGGCTAGAAGTGCCAAGGGCCTCTCAGCTGCTGACACCCACACCGTAGCCAACATACCCACAGCACACGCTCGCCCACACCACACACTCAGTCTGCAAAAGATTTTGACCTGGATGGAGATGAAAAGCTCATCTTGTCATTAGAAATCTTACGAGATCATATGGGTTTATCAGATGTGGTTATTGGAAGAGATGACAAAGGGAGGGAGAGAGGAAAATGGGAAGGAAGGAAGGGAGGGAAGGAGGAAAGGACAGAGAAGGAGAGGGGAGGGAGGCCGCCTCAGAGCTGCTCGGAGGGGCTGTGGCAGGGAGGAGAGGGGAATAGGGCAGGCATGGGCGGGAGGAGGGACAGGAAAGTGCCTACAGCTGTCATGCAGCTTCAAGTCTCTGCCAGACAGCAGACTGACAGCTAGAGTGGGCAGGGGGCGGGCTGGCCCCACCCCTTCCCCCCTCAGTACTTCAGGGGCAAAGGAATGAGTGTGGGGCCCAGGAACGCCAAGGTGGAAGGGGGTGGCCCAGGTTCTGGCTCTTTCCCAGGAGGCCCTGACATGGCCCCTTTGCCTTGACAGCAAGGGCGGAAAGGGAGCCGGAGGCTGGGCAGGCTACCGACCTCTGACTCTCTCTTCTCTCTGCTTTCCCCTGTGCCTGTCTTTTTTGTAGACTGAGTTTTAATCAAAGAAGCATCCATCTGCCTTGATAGCAGGTGCAGGCCCCCCACCTCCCCAAGAGCATGGCAAGGAGGCGCTCCTAAGGGCAGGCCTCTCTGCTCAGACGCGGCGGGGCAACCGCGTGTGTCCTCTCAGGTGCCCGCACGTGGCTGTGAGTCTTCAAAGCTTTGGCCCTTATTCTTCCCCTGGGGGTTCCTGAGGAGTCCCAGGTGGCCATGGGCTGGGGAGATGTCCTGGGCACTGAGAAGGCAAATAGTGCAGGAAAAACTCTACCCCTTCATCCATCCATCCATCCATCCACCCAGCTGTTGTCTTAGCGAATGTTTATTGAGCCACTGTTGTGCTCCAGGCCCTGAGCAAGGTGCTGAGAATAAAATGGTGAAGAGGTGGACAGGGTCCCTGCCTTCTCGAAGCTCACGGGACAGTGGACAATGGGCATGAATCACGAGGTAATGGCAGAGCTCCACATCCCCGGGCAGAGCTCTGGCTGGGTGTGGAGACCCAGCACCAGGGCACCGTTTTCCGAGTGGCGACGATGCCGTGGGATGCAGCGGCCCCGGTGGGCCTTGGCCTGGAGCAAGGAGGTAGGGAATTAGAGGACTTCCTGAATGGCAGATCAGGAGGCCCCCGAGAGAAGCGACTGCTGCCCCTGCTTCCTGTGGCCTGCGGACAGGGGCAGCCAATTGCCAGCAACCAGGACGTGAGGACTGGCCGGCCTTGGGGACATTGGAAATGCGCCCACTTCTCTGATCCCTTCCCACACCACCCCTGTCCCAGGGATGCCTGCCCAGCCTGTGGCCCACCGCTGCCCTGCCCTTCCAGCCCTAGCGCCCAGGCTGAGTCTGTGGCTTTGACTCCCATCTAGGCAGGGCCATAGGGGGCCTGGCCCCACGTGACCCCTGTCCTCACACCTCCAGGGGACGGTCCATATACTCCTGGGATAGAGGGTGGTGGCCTGGGTGGCAGGCTGGCCTTTGAACCCAGTCTTCTGACTATTGTCTTACATTGTCCGTTCCACCCACTTCCTGACCAGCCCTGAGCAAAGTGGGAGGAGGCTTGTATGGACAGAGCATTTTTAAAAAGGGAGGTAGAGAAAGAAACCCATTCCGGACTAGGCTTTCAGGGGCCATCCTTGGGGTGCCTGTGACCAGCTGCTACAGCAAATGAGTGTGTGTGTGGGGGGGGTGGGGGTGGGGGGGTTGCTTGGCAGGGGCACAGCATCTAGTGTGGCTTCAGCAGCCAGAGGCAAGTCAGGGCACCCGTTCCTGAAGGTCTCTGCCAACCAGCTGCCCTGGCTCTGGTCCTGGGGTTCCGGGGAAGCAGAAGCTGGTGACGAGAGAACAGACCATCTTCCGAGGGGGGTCCCACCCTGGCTTTTTAGGGTTCTGGGTCAGGGAGAAGGGGGCGGTGATAAGAACACTTTCCCACTCCCTCTCCTACCCCAGCTCTGCCGTAAAGCTGGTGTGAGCTGCGGGCAGAGCATGCGGCCTGGAGGGCGGCGGGAGGGGCCTCACGTCCACCAGCAATGCTGCAGGGCCACGGCCCTTGTGTGGGCTTTCTCCCGTCTGCACACCTGGCTTCTGTCCCGAAACCTGGAGGTGTGTGTGGGGCCGGAGCGAGGGAGGCAGCCTACCTGGCATCTGGGGGCAGCTGCTGCTGGTGAAGTGAGGGACGGGTCAGGTACAGGGAGGGGCTGGGATTTGGTAGGAACAAAGCTCTGGCAGCAGACCTTCTGGGTTTTTCTGATGAGGCTCAACTCCAAACTTTCCACCCTGTCCGCCCCCTGAGAGCATGGTCTGTGGAGGCCGGGCTCCGGCCGCCACCCCCCCCCCCCCCGCCACTGCCCCCGCCCCCCATCCAGGGCTGGGAAATCCTGGGGTGGGCAAGAGAGGGCGGAAGCTGCCTGGAGGAGACACGTGCCAGGTCTAGTGCTGCTCTGTGACCCCTAGCCTGAAACGCCGACCTGACCCCAGTCCTGCTACGCACCCAAGCGCGGGGTCCACCCCTCCCACAGCTTCTGTACTGCGGTGGACAACAGGAGGTTTACAGTGTGAGTACTTGAAACACAGGGTTTATTCTTGTATTATTATTTACTAATTATTGTATTATTGCCCATACAAACAATTGTTTGCCTATTTTTGCCCTCGCCTGTATTATCTTCCGGCCCTTCTCCGGGCAGGCTGAGCCCTCACTGCTCTGCCCGGCTGAAGACCGAGTAGGGACCAACACCAGCCCTGGCCCCACCCTCCGTGGTGGATGCAGACACGGCTCCCCTGCTTTGCTTACGCTAAGCCCACTGGCTGGGTCCAGAGCTCAGGGTAATCCCATCTACGGATGGTCATTGGGGCTACGTGGCAGCGGGCACGGCCCACAGTGGGCTCCCCGCCCTGCAGCTGGCCTGATGCGCCTTGAGGTGTGTCCCAGGTGGTGCCATGCTGCCCTGCAGCACGTTGCCCTGCAGCATGCAGCCCCTTCCTCCCCGGGGTGGGCCAGCAACGGAAAATAGCAGTGGCTCCTCTGAGCATCCACCAAAAGGCTCCCCAAAGCTGGCTTGTCGGAGCCCCCCTCCAAGAGAAAAGTTCCTCTGACTTGGGAGAAACTGCAAGAAGCGAACATGTTGAGCGCTTGCTAACTGCTCCCCCTTCTGACCCACAAGGCGTCCGATTCTCCTGTGACCACCACCAGTGAGATAAGCAGCTGGCTGTGGCTGTGCACCAGGCTCAGAAAGTTCCAGCAACTTGAGGTCACCACTAGCAGGTGGCACAGCAGGATTGGCATCCAGGTCCCCCTGTCTTCAAAGCCCGTATCTCCCCACGTCGCAGGCCCCCAGAGCTCCCCTCCCCAGCCTCAGTCCAGCTTAGCCACCACCCTCTGTCTCTTACTTTACAGCCACAACCCCGCAGCCATCATCAGAGTCAGTAGGCCTGGATGGCATGCCTAGAGGGCTGGGATGCAGAAATAAGCACGGGCAGGGATGTGCTCATCCCGAGAGGGAAGGCGCTCTCTGAACCTCACTGCAGGGGGCGTAGATACAGAGCGACCCTCTCTAGCCAGCAGTCAGCGAAGGCTTCCTGGGTGGGGATAGGCACGCTGGATCTTGAAGAGTATAGACTGCTCTGTGGATGCTTACATTTAACTCACTGAAGTGGAGAATGTGCTCCTTCAGTTGCACCAGCCACATTTCAAATGCTCGCAGCAGCACGCGGACCTGGTGGCTGTCCTCTCGAACAGCCTCAGACAGAGAGCGTTTCCACCCTCCCAGGAAGTTCTGTGGGGCAGGCTGGTCTACAATAACTCCTAGGCTAGGAGTTTAGGTACCTTCCCCTAATGGGAGGGAGGAGGGGTGAGGAGCAGGCTGGCGGAGGGCAAGGGAATGCTCAGTTTGGACCACGGCGAGCGTAAAAGGTTAATATCACATCCAACTGGAGATTGAGGCGTTCCTATCCTCCTCAACCCCAATCTCCCTAAACAGGGTTTGCAATTCAACTGGACACCCTCTCCTTGGGAATTTCAAGGGCCTCACTAACATCCAATCCTAAACATCACTAGGAAACTGCTAGGAGGCAGCCGTTGAAGTGGGTGCAGAGTGGATGCTAGGTGTGTCTGTGTCTGGACTCAAGGTGGATGCTGGGTCTGCCTGGAAACGGGGTGGCTGGAAAGAGACAAGAAGGTGCTAGCAGGCAATGAAGGGCGATGCTGGCCGGAGCCCGTCTAAAACCCCCAGCTCCGTTATCTCTTGGAGGAAAGAAGTAGAGGAAGCAGGGGTCTTAGGACCTCAACCTGGGCCCTGGGATCCTCAAGGTTGAAATGCTTCCTAGAGATAGTCTTGTCAGAATCTCATGAGATCCCTGCCATCCATAGGGCAATAAGTGCAGAAGGATGACCTAACTCTTCTAACTCCTTTCTTTCAAGGTTTTTCCTCAAACCCTTTCCAATAGAGTAAGACAGACACCACTGTTCCTCTGCGGCTCTCCCCTGACCACTCCCGGGGATCAATCTGGGCTCTCCTGGTGTGAATATGTAGCCCACATCCCTTCTCTCACTCACTCCCAACCCTCGACTTGGAGCCAGACCCAGACCTCAGGGCACAAGAGGCAAACAGCACTGAGCCCCGCCCCTTCCCTCTTCCACTCCAGCTCGTTCTGGGAAAGACAGAACTCCCGGGACATTTTTAACTACAAGCCGTGCCTCAGGCTTAGTCTCAGGGAGAACAAGGAGAATGGGCCAAGAGGCTAGCAAGGAGCAGGAGGATGGAACCGTCTACTCAGTGCCCCCTGCCCCCGTCCTTAAGACTCCCCACTCATCCTACCAGGAGAGGAAAAGGCTGCAGGCCAGTGTCTGTCTTCCTGGATCCCTAAGGAATGGCACAGAGAGAAGCCACAGGTCGCCCCCTGGTGGGTATTCTCAGCCCTGGCTGCTCTCCACCTAACGCCTGGATGCTGTCCCGGAGACTCTGGGTAGCGCCAGATATTTAATAAGCCGCTCTAACAACCCCCTCATACACTTCCCCCGGGAGATTCTAGTGTGCTAGGGCACACCCAGCTCAGAGCTGCTGGGGTCTCTGTGGGGCTCTAGGCTGCGGCATGGTGGGGTGAAGTGTCCGGGACCCATGAGCTGGCACCACAATCCAGAGACCACAGGATGGGAGACGAGATGCTCCCAGCTCTGCTGAAGATGACGCATGAGCTTGGCATGTACATGGGCAACAGGTGTCTGCTTTGCCGCCCTCATGCCACACTGAGGTAAGCCTGCCAGCTAAGGGCCCTGCATGCAGCCGGGACGGGTGGCACGCAAAGGTGGACCAGCCAACTGGCTGAGGATGGAGCTGGCCATTAGTTGGGGCAGAAGGTTCCTTTTCTCTGAAAACCACAAAACACCCTTGAGTGGAGGGGCTGCTCCAGCAGTGTGGAAAGGTCGAGAGGGCAGATGGGACCCCTAGGTCACCTGTCCTGTCCTCACCACAGCCCCCCTCCACCCCCTTCCAAGGGTTGCCAGCCCTGGCAGAGCCAGAGAGGAAGCAGATGCCAGCCGACCGCTGAGCCAGCGTTCGGTCACACAAGGCTAGTGTGAGCAGCCCAGCCCTGTCCCAACCTGCCCCATAACCAGCAGGCCAGGCCCGGCCAGCTGAGGTGGCCACGCTGTGGTCACAGGAGAGCTTTCCGCTGCTGCTGTACAGGAAAGGCCTGCCCGGTGAGTGCCATGGAACCCAGATAACCTCCTCCTCCCCAGCACCCCCCCTCCTGCCCCCTGGGCCTCCTCGTGTGAACTCATACACATGGATCTTACACACACACACACGTACACCCTATCTAACACTACTGGCCCCTGTACAGCCAGGCTCCACAGGCCAGTCTATCTCTAAGGGGGAGACTCAAATCACAGCTTTATTGACTTTAGAGTTTGAACTTAGCCACACAAAGTGGACACAGCGAAGGGTGGTCAGGGAGACTAGGAACTGAGCGTCCACACAGGATCCCTTGTGGGAAGTTGGAGCGCCACCTTCCTTCCCTCCAAGAGGGACCAGGCCACGGCGAAGGTGTGGTCAGTGCAGCAGCAGGGCGGCTGGCCGGTACATGATGAGCAGAACGTCCTCTGGACTTTCAGCTCCCGCCCTTGTACGAAGTGCAGGTGTCTGGATCTCCTGGTCCCACCCAGGTAAGGGGCCAAGTCACACAGACCTGAGCTGGGGAAGCACTTCTGTCTCCTCTGTGCCTTTGTCCTCAGAGCGGGTTCCTGGGATGCAAAGGGCCCTGTGAGCCCAGGGGCAGCTGGCTAACGGTGGCAGGAGTCTTGGGAATGAGAAGGGAATTCACTTTGGGGGCTCGAGTCCAGGTACAGGAGGAGGAGGCTGGGTCTGCTGGACTCGCACTTGGGGGAGGTGTTGAAAGACCTCTCCAAGCCAGGGCCCCTCCCTGGCTGCAACCTCAGCATGCCTCTTCCTGTCCCTCCATCATGCAGGGGACTAGGTGGCAAGTACAGGGAAGGGGCCCTGCTAGAAGCCCAGCGCACTTCACCAACCCCTCGTCCTCATGGAGAGGAGAGCCCAGGTGTCTATACTTCGGGCTGGTCTCCAGGCTTAGCACTGCCCACAAGGGCCAGCGAGGGCTCCTTGCCCTCCAGGAAGGTGGCAGCGCTCTGCTTTTGGCTCCGGAGGGCCAGCTGCAGGGGTGTGCAGCCCTCCCCAGCCTGGACGTCCATCTGGGCACCAGCTTTGACCAGCACTTTGAGGATAGCCATGTTGCCCTTCAGGGCGGCTAGGTGGGCAGGGGTCCAGCCTCCCTTGCTGCGGGCATGGACGTCTGCGTGGTGCTCCAGGAGATGGATGACGCTCAGGAAGCTGCCCCTCTGCACCGCCAGGTGGAGGGGTGTCCAGCCTGACTGCTCGGCAGCATTGGGGTCAGCCCCGCATTGCAGCAGCGCTGCCACTACTTCCTCCTCCCCGTGGCGGGCAGCCAGGTGCAGGGGCGTCCAGTTCATGCTGCCGGGAGCCCCTAAGTCTGCATGGCTCTCAGCCAGCAGATGGATGATCTCCAGGTGGCCCTTGTAGGCTGCTAGATGCAGGGGTGTCCAGCCCTGCTGGGTCGGCAGCTCGAGGCTGGCCCCATGCCTGAGCAGCATCTTGCAGATAAGGTACCTGCCCCTGGCGGCTGCGGTGTGCAGTGGGCTGTAGCCATCCCGGTCAAGGGCATCAGGGGCCGCCCCACTCTTCAGCAGGTGTTGGATGGCCCTCACTTTGCCTCGCTCCACGGCCAGGTGCAGTGGTGTCCGCAGGTTTCTCTGCTGAGCATCTAACTCAGCCCCCTGGCCTGTCAGCAGCTTGACCAGGGTGACATGGCCAAAGTAGGCGGCCACGTGGAGAGGGGTCTTGCCCTCGGCCTCCCGCAGGTTGGGGTCAGCTTGGCGGGAGACCAGAAGTCGCGCCACATTTTCAAAGTTGTTCTGTGCAGCCAGGTGGAACGGGGTCCACCCCTCATGCTCCTGGGCATCCACGCGGGCCCCGTGGTCCAGGAGCAGGCGGGCGGTTCGGTCGTCCCCATTCTGGGCTGTGAAGTGCAGTGGAGTCCAGCCGTCCTCATCGGCCAGGTTGGCGTCGGCCCCGTGGTCCAGGAGCAGGGCGCACAGCTCAGGCTGCTGGTCCTGGGCGGCAATGAGCAGGGGCGTGTAGCCGCAGGCCGTTTGGCAGTCCACGTCGACCTCATGGGCCAGCAGCAGCCTCACCTGCTCCACGCTGCCCTGCGCCACCAGGAAGTGGAGGGGGGTGACCTTGTTCTCATAGATGCGCAGCTCCTCATCGCTGGGGACCAGGCTCTCACTGTCTGAGAGCTGCAGGACCCGCTTCAAGTCGCCTCCTAAGTCTGCTGGGAGAGAGGTGGGGTTGAAAAGAACCTTGACCTGCCCAGAGGTCATCTCAGCCACCCTTCTGCTTCCTGAAGTACCTCCCAGGGGGGCAGCGGCTAGAGAAGCAGCTTTCCTGACACCCAGGTCTCTGTGCAGTTCTTCCCCTGAGAACGGGTGGCAAGGCCTGGGTGCAAATCCTGACCCACCGCTCAGTATCATGTGCCCTGAACCAACTCTGACTCTGAGCCTCCAGGTCCTGATCCTTAAAGGGGACACAAACAACACCCACCTCATATTACCATTGTGAAGACAGATTGCCCTCCCCACCACTCCCCAGGCACCCCAAGATTCTGATTTCGTTAGTCTAGGTCAGTGGTCGGCAAACTGCGGCTCGCGAGCCACATGCGGCTCTTTTGCCCCTTGAGTGTGGCCACGAAGTTTCAATCGCACTGTACGTGCGCGCCCGCACGTGGTATTTGGTGGAAGAGCCACACTCAGGGGTCGCAGTTTGCCGACCACTGGTCTAGGTGGCCCAGGCATTGGCATTTTTTTTCATTCTCTAATTCCTGGGGGGTGGGGGGTGAGAGGGGGCCTGGGAGGCTGGGAAAATGGTGTGGTTTTCTCTTCCCCGCGAATTCTCTGGCTCCCGATGTGCATTCTGGACTCACCGCTGTCTGTGAGCTCCTGGCTGACCTCCTCACTGACCTGGGGAGGGAGAACCAGAGACCCAGGGTGGATCAGCAGGGCCGTTCTGGTCCATGCCGTCCGCCACTCCTTCCCTCTCCCCAGTACTGTCCTTCAGGGGTAGGACTCACATCCCCCAGGTGCTCAGAGACCCCCTCCTAGCCACTCCCACCACCAGCTGTGTCTAAAGGAAAACCTGATCAGGGAGACTCTGCTAGAAAAAGGTGGCCCAGGGCCTTGACTTCCCCTTGGGCCACATGGCAAGCAGGGTGGCTGTGTGGGTTCAGCCGGGAGCCTACACCAACCGTGGCTGGCTCACAAGTCAAGGAATGGACAGGAGAACAGTGATGGTGCCAACGTCCAGGGTGGGGAAGCCTGGGCGAGCTGAGGTCTCCCCCTGCAGGACAGGCCTCTGCTTCATCCCACACATTTGAGAGAGGCCACGCCCACCACTAGCCCTAGAGAACCTTGGCATACTTAGGGAAACGGGACCCCTGGCACAATGAGGGCTGGGTCCCCACTTCCCCTTCAGCCAGGCGGCCTTGTGAGGGCCACACTTGTACACCACCCCCATTGCCTGCCACAGACCACACCCAGCCACTGCACCCACCTCCCGGGGCCAGCGGAGAGACGGCTTGCAGGACACCTTCCTGGCCAGGGCCTCGCTCTCGGGATCTGTCACAGGGCTCTGGAGCAGCGACAGCAGCAGGTCCGTCTCGACGGTGATGTCTGCTTCACCAGAGAGAGAGAGAGAAAGGAAGGAAGCCACAGGCAGACTAGCAGTCCTCCGCCACTGTGGATACACTACGCTTCCTGTGCCCCCACCCCCACCTCTGTTCCAGGGCTCACACACATTGCACATGTGCACCCGGAGGCAGGAAAGATCAGTCCCAGCCTCGCTCAGCGGGGCCACGTGGCAGGTCACTGACCTTTGAGGGTCAGTCCTTTTTCACAGATGAAGGGAGGACTAGGTGAACTCTAAGTGCTCACACTCAGCCTATGTGCATGTTTGCACACTGAGCTCCTGGTCTGGGAACATTTACAATGGCGACAGTAAGTAGTACCCGGAGAACTCAGAAGCAGCAGAGCCAGGCCCAGCTGCCTTCCCGCAATAAGGGCTTCTAAGCACCTCCCACAGGCTCAGGGCAACTCCCAGAGGTCAGACCCCCCCCCCCCCCCGCCCCCCCGCCCTGCCCCAGTCCTCAGCTGCCCTGAACCCCAACCCCTTCCCAGCGCTGCATGCTGCCCAGAGCCCCCAGGCCTCTCTGCAGAGCCCTCAGAGTGGCCTGGGGCTCCACTTCCTCTCCTGACCCCTCCCACCCCAGCCCCGCCCTACTCCCCATTCCCTGGGCAGGCCAGGCAGGTGAGAACCTGAAAAGCAGGGTCTCTTCTTGGGGTCCTGGTCCCAACAGCGCTTCATCAGGTCCACCATCTGCTGGGCCTCCCCTGGCCACTCATCAGAGACAGACTGTAAGGAGGGCCTCATGCCCGTAGCCACTCCGATGATGATGTTCATCATATTGAGGCCTGCGAGAGGAGCCCAGGAAGTGTGGGTGCTGGAAGGCAGGGCGCTGGGGGGGTGGGCAGAGGGGCTGGGCAGGAGCGGGGTTCTGAGGATCCCCACAGGGTGGTGCACCCAGCAGGGCCCCTATGAATGCATGGGGTGTAAGCAGCTAGATCACAGGTCCACTTTAGTCTCTGGTCCAACCTCAGCCACCTCCCAACCCAAGACCAGACATGACCCTACCCTATTGACCTTTGCTGTCCAAAGATAGCAAGGCTGACCAATAGGCCTAATGGTGAACTTGACTTTCAGCTCCACTGGGTTATCCCAGTTTCCTGACAGTCTGTTTTCCTGACATTCTCGGCAGCAGGGTGGGAGTAGGAGGTGCAGGGAGGAGCACAGGAATGAGAGCAGAAAGCCTGGCCTGGGCTGACCTTCACCCCACCTTTCACTGTAAGGTGAGCTCTGGAAAGTAGGGGAGGAAGGAAGGTGGGTATGGATGGGAATCCCTGAAGAGTTCCCCACAACACATACCTGCCCTGGCCTTGTCTCCATGAGCCCTCAGCCCTCCCACAACCCCTGCCAGGACCCCATCTGAGGGTCCCACTGCCGTCTGCTACCTGAGTATGGTTTCTTTTGAGTGAGGACGTCCCAGATGACAATCCCGAAGCTGCAGATGGGGAAAGTGTTCCTGGTCAGGGGGCCCCACGGGCCGCACAATCCCAGGCAAATCCTCTCCAGCCAGAGTCCCTCTCCATGCCTCCCCCTCCCATGGGGGCAGGGAAGGCAGACCTTATCCCTGCCCTACCCTGTCCTTTGGGCCCCGGGTCCAGGCAAGGCTTTGACAAGCTACTTCCTGGGTATGGAGATGGGGCCAGCCCCCCTCTCACCTGTACACATCATATTTGGGTCCTGGGGCCATGTTCCTCTGCAGGAACATCTCAGGGGGCATGTAGCTGAGGGTGCCCCGCAGAGCCGACCTCTCGATGTACTGCATCCGGGTTGACTGTTCCATCCATTTAGACAAGCCAAAGTCCGAAATCTGGGAGGAAGCCCGGGGTGAGGACGGGGGCAACAGTCTTGCCTCCATAGAACTGTTTCTCTCCCCTTCCCAGCCCAGCCCTCCCACAGTGATCTGGAGGACCTTATCTTTTCAGAGCCCGTTTCCTCATCTATAAGCCCGAAACAATGAGTCCTTAACTCACAGTGCTATTATGAACATTAAATGAGTACATAAGCAAAAAGCACTTCGAGCAATGCCTGGCACAGTACGTACTTGGGAGGTGTTGCCTTCATCCAGAGGGACTATGGACAAAGTTGCTCTTTGGTGAGCTTCTGTCCATCCCATCTCTACAGGTCCTGAAGCATTTACACCACAGATATGCACCCCCTCTTTACTTCCATCCATTAATTCATTCATATGCTGAGTGAGCAGTCACTGAGTGCCAATTCGGCTGGGTACTGAGGTTGAGGCAGCAGATAGAAAAGATGAGAACCCTCACACCCACTCCTGTCCCAAGTGGTTATTCAGAAAGGGGTATAGTCACTAATGAAGTAGTGTTACATATCCTATATAATAAGAGCTAATATGCAAATGGTCATCACACCCTTGCGCCCTAGTGCAGGAACTGCTCAGACATTCAACACTGGGGAGAGAGGAATGGGGACCAGCCAGGCTGTGGCCTGGGAGAAGGACAAGCCATTTGCCTGGTGGTTCTGGGTGCCAGCATCTGCAGCCCAGGAGAGGGACAAGCCACCTGCCTCAAGGTCCCTGGTGCCTGCGGCTGCGGCCCAGGTGAAGCCACCCGCCCATGGTCTCCTGTGGCTGTGGCCGACCTAGGTGAAGCCAGCCCGGGTCCTGGGTGCCTGCGGCAAGCCAGAGGGAGGGAAGGCCAGGTCTGGGTGCCTGCGACTGGCCAGAGGAGGGAATCATGGGTCCCGGGTGCGGGGCAAGGCAGAGGTGGTTAGGGGCGATCCGGCCAGCAGTGGAGCAGTTAGGGACGATCAGGCTGGTAGGGGAGCAGTTAGGGGCAATCAGGCAGGCAGGCAGAGGTGGTTAGGGGTGATCAGGCAGGCAGAGGTGGTTAGGGGCAATCAGGCAGGCAGGCAGAAGGGTTAGGGGTGATCAGGCAGGCAGGCAGGCAGGTGAGCTGTTAGGAGCCAGCTGTCCCGGATTGCAAGGGGCAGTTGGACATCCCCCGAGGGGTCCCAGATTGGAGAGGGTGCAGGCCTGGCTGAGGGAACCCCCCCCACACACATGAATTACATGCACCAGGCCTCTAGTATTATATATTTACAATGGGAATTAGCAATATGAAGAGACAGAGGTGTAATAAGGGTATTTTACAGGGGCCTGCAGGGTGGATCAGGGAAAACCTCCCTGAGGAGGTGATGTTTAAGCTGAGAACAGAAAGATGACTAGCCCTTTGTTAGATAAAGGGGGGCAGGGGGAGGAGGAGAGAGGGGAGTGCTGTTCCTGACAATGGGAACAGAACATACAAAAGTCCTGGGGCAGCCCTAGCTGGTTTGGCTCAGTGGATGGAGCATCAATCTGTGGACTAAAGAGTCTCAGGTTCGATTCTGGTCAAGGGCACATGCCCAGGTTGCAGGTTCAATCCCCAGTGGGGAGTGTGCAGGAGAAAGATGATTAATGATTCTCTCTCATCATTGATGTTTCTATCTCTCTCTCCCTCTTCCTTGCTCTCTGAAATTAATAAAAATATATTTTTTAAAAAGTCCTGGGGCAGAAAAAGAGTGGCATATTTTAGGAACTGAAAAAAAAATGGCCATCATGACCTTTTATAGGGCCATCTCATTTACACACATCCCCACCTGAAGCAAAGCATGGGAAGGACAGAGATTTTTCTTCCCACCTCGGAAATGGAAGACTGAGGCCAAAGAGGGTTGTTGCAGGCATCCTGATACCCGGCGTCACGCACCAGTTCCACTGCTCACCCAACTGGTTTAGGTGTGATTGCTGCCTTCAGTATTCATCCATGAAGGAAACTGCTTAAAGCTCATGACAGGCCAGTCAGGCAGGTAGATAATCCTGCCCACCGGGAGGAGACTCCAAAGTTAAAGGGGGCAGAGGCTGACCAGGGCAATTACCTTGACGTGCATGCTGCCGTCCAGGAGGATATTGCCTGGCTTCAGGTCCAGGTGGAGCAGAGGTGGCTTGATGCTGTGGAGGAAGTTCATGGCCAGGCTGGTCTCATGGATGATGCGGAATTTGAGCTGCCAGGAGATGCTGTGGGTGCCCAGCATCTTCTCCAGGGAGCCGTTGGCCATGAACTCCATCACAATGCCCAGGGGCTGCTTGCACACCCCGTAGATGGACACGATGTGCTGAAACTTGACCTTCTCCATTTTGGTTGCCTCTTCAATGAGGCAATTCACATCAGAGCTGTGGAGGGGGATGGAGTGAGAGGTGAAAGGAGGTGACTATCAGTTACAAGAACAACTAGCAGAACACACAACCTAGGCTTGATGCCAGCCCGTGCAGACCCAGAGGAGGCTTGGGAGCTCATGAGGTGGAATAGGAGGAAGGAGAGACCTGGAAGGATGGCCAGTAGGACACACGGGTTAGGCTCTAGACGGCCAGCAGGAAAAAAGACAGGAAGTAAAGGAGTTTGCAAGGTAGCCCTGGCCAGTGTTGCTCAGTAATTACAGCACCAGAATGTGCACCGAAGGGTTGTGGATTCGACTCCCGCTCAAGGGCACCTACCTGGGTTACAGGTTTGATCCCCAGCCCTGGCCGTGTCTCTCTGGCATGGATGTTTCTCACTTTCTCTTTCCCCTTTCTCTCCCCTTTCCTCCCTCCCTTATACCCTCTCTAAAAATCAATGAAAAAAATATCCTCAGGTGAGGATTAACAACAACAACAAAAAAGCCTGCCATTAATTCTGGCCTTTTGTCTATATCTCCCCCAGTAGATTGCAAGCCCCTGGAGGACCAATATTATGCCTCCTGCTTCCATTTTAAAATGTTTTTATTGCCATTTTGACTATGAAAGTAATACATACACCCTGTAGAAAATCTAGATAATACAGAGAGTTATAAAGAAAAAAATTAAATGGTTAGTATTCTAACCTTCCAAATTTGGCCTCTGTCAATACTTTAGTATATTCTTTTACAACACATGGCCAAGGCCTCTGTCTCACTTCCCCCTTTCACTCCTTCCTCCTCTTTCTCCCATCCCACCACATGGTGTGGGCTGGTTCTCGTAGCCTGAGCACTTCCCTACATTGTTATTCTCTCTGCAGCCACTGAAGCAAGAACTTCAACGGCTGCATGGTATCCCATGTTAGGAGAAACTGTAATATGATGCGTGTAGGTGCTCCCCAGAGCACATTTCCATGCACAGCACAATATATCTTTGTTGAATCTAACAGAAGTCAAGACGTAAGGGAAGGCCTTAGAAAACAAGCATTTGCAAACCCTGTCGCTCTTTTCACTGAATGTGTCCACAGAGCAGTGAACATGCAAATTGCTACGAATTGTTTGGGAATTGCAGGATGAGGATTAGGGAGAAATGACATCTTGGTTGCTTCTTCAATGAGACAATTCAACATCAGAGCTGTGGCGTATTTGCAGAGCTGTGTTGGCACTGCAGTCAGAAGCTGCCGGCAATGTGCTCACGGGGCCCCTGAAGAAGCCAGCCAAACACTCCTGAACTCCAGGAAGAGGCACCTGCTCTCCCTCGAATCTGGGCTGGCTGGCCAGTCCCGGTTCTCCCGTTCTCCTCTCCACTTCCCTGTGGTTCCAGAGAGCTCCCCGTCACCTCTGTGATATTTTTACCTGTCAATCCTTGCGTCCTCTGAGTTCACAGGAACTGAGACATCTGTCATGAAGTGGGAAAAAGCAAGGGATCCGAGGACACTGTGCCCTGATTCAAATCCCAGTTTCACCACTTGCTCTCTGCATGCCCTGGTCAGGCAAGCTCTGCACATCAGTGTCTGGACTGTGAACTGGAACAGCGGGAATTGCATAATTCCCCTGGACACCGGACTTCTTGAAAGCCTTGGCCCTGCCTATGGTCTTGCTCTTTTCCTTATCTCCCACCGGCCTCTTTCATCTGGTTTCTAGTCTCAGGACTTCACTGAACAGCTGTTGCTATGGTTACCAATGACCCCACATTGGAATCTAGACTATGAACAATGTTCAGTTATCTGTTTATGGGTCAGATCTCTCAATCTCTTTTTCTCAAAATGTTAACTTACTTCAGCTGTGTGCCAACATTCTGCAGGATTTCTGCCTCCTGTTCTGGTCTCCTCTTCCTACTTCTTGATCATTACACCCAGTCCCAGGCCCTCTCCCTTCTTCTTCTCACTCTGTATTCTGTCTCTAGGCAATCTTAGCATCTCCAATTGAGTATTTGACACTTACCATGACCAGAGCTGAACTCTTGCTCCTCCCTCATCTCAGTGAATGGGGCCTCCACCTCCTAGTCCTCAATGTCTTGGTGTCATCCTTGAATCCTCTCTTTCTTTCCTTCCCACACCAGTCCCTCAGCACATCCTGCCAGCTCTACGTTTAAAATATAGCAAGAATCTGATCATTTCTCACCACCTCTACCCCCTGGCATCCTGGCCCAAGTCTCCTAACTGGCCTCTCTGCTTCTCTCCCTTACCCTCCACCATCTATTCTCAACCCAGCAGCCAGAGTGATATTTTCAAAATGGCAGTCGGAGCATGTCACTACTCTGCTCAGGACCTTCCAGGGGCCTCTTCTCAACAACAGTAAAAGCTAAAGTTCTTAAAATGGCCTAC
This sequence comes from Myotis daubentonii, assembly GCF_963259705.1. NCBI lineage: Eukaryota > Metazoa > Chordata > Mammalia > Chiroptera > Vespertilionidae > Myotis > Myotis daubentonii. The sequence goes on along the minus strand of NC_081848.1, from coordinate 9,607,479 downwards.
AAAGCCCCACATGATCGGCCCCCAGACACAGATCCCTGATCTCTTCTCCTACTAATCACTCCCTTCCTGACTCTGCTCTTGCCAAATTGGCCTCTTGCTGCTCCTCCATTATCTCAAGCATGTTCCCACTTCAGGACCTTTGCACTTGCTGTTCCCTCTGCCTAGAATACCTCTCCTTAACATGGCTTGCTCCTTCTTTGCCTCAAATCTCTACTCAAATAGTATCTAATTAGTAAGGGTTTCAAGTCTATATAGAATAGCAACCCTACCCCAACTGTGGCAATCCTTATCCCCCATACACAGATGGCCAACAAATTAATATTCCTAGATTAAATGTTTTCTTGGACAATCAGATTACTCAACTCTCCTTAGGTATTTTAAACAAGATAATATCAGGTGGCTATAAGCGCCATAGATCAAATTATTTATTGATTTACTTGTTCACTTATTTATTATCTTCCTCCATTAGAATATAAACTCCATGAAGGGAGAGATTTTGGTTTCTTCACTCAATACTTAACATGAATGAATGACATCTATGTCCTAGCTTCAATTACGCTTAACAAATGACTCACACATTTTAATAGTGTTAGCTCAGACCTCTACTCTGAAGGCTACCAGATGATTCTTCGCGACATGTACAAAACAGAACTCATGCTCTTCCTCTCCAAACCTGGGCCTCTTCTCATGTTTCCCTTGTTTACTGTCAACAATACAGTCCAACAAATACTACTGAACACCAACTATGTGCCAGGCACTGGGGAGAGAGTGGGGAACAGGACAGACACAGACTCTCTCTCACAGAATAGACATTCTAGTGGACCCTTGTTCCTTTGGGCAAGCCAAACATCAAGTTAACCTTCACACTCCCTTCCTCTTTGCCACCCCTATAGCCAACCTAGCACCACCTTGAGCGGATTTTTACCCCCTAAATATTGCATAATCTCTCCCTTTCACTCAATCACAACACAGCAGTGTTTATTTTGGCAGCAGAGGGACAGACAAGGCCCAGGCGTGCTATTGTTGGTCTCATTGTCTGAACAATGAGAACAGTGTCCTAACTAGACCAGCATCCACTCTAACTTTCCAATCCACTCTCCACACTGCAATCCTGATCAATTCCTCCCTGTCACCACCAACCCCACCTGATTGCAAAGCCTTCAGAGCTCTCCACTGCTCCCTCTCTCTCAACTCCAGCCATTTTTCCATCCTTTACTCAATATTCCCCTCCTGCCATGGGCCCTTTGCACACTTTGTTGCTTCTTCCTGGAAAGTTTTCTCCTCTTCACCTACTTACTCATACTCATCCTTCACATATCAGCTCAAGTGTAACCTCCTCAGGAAAGCCTTTTTCTGATCTCAGTCAAGCGCTATTAATAAGCTCTCACAGAACCATACATCTCTCTTTCCTTGTAATACTTCTCACAGCAGCACACACTTAGTTTACATGTCGGTTAACTGATTAATGTCTTTGCCCCTCTAGGCTGTTCTCTAGGAGAACTGGGCTGTATCTGTTGTATTCATCATTATACCATAGGGTCTAGCACAGTGCCTGACATACAGTAGGGCAATAAGCATTCACCAAGAGGATGAATGAATGAGGAGATGAAAGGAGGATCCAGTGAAGTAATGCAGGTAAAACTCCTAGGATAGTACTCCATGCTTGGCAGGCATTAAGTACCATCAAATCCCTCACCCTGTTCCACCCAGGGAGTTCCTGGGACTTAGGGGGAAAGTGGCAGAAGCTATTGTCAGTGTCTAACAATGCAGTCTGCCAATGCCATCTGTTCCCTTTTGCTCTTTACTTCAAAGGCTGTAGATGGTTTGGACAAATCCTGGAATAATCCATCTCTACCCCAAAGCACCAGGCGGGTGTTAAGGGGGAAGGTGGGTGAGTCTGGAGCTATCTCACTTGAAGCAGGTGGGGGTCTGGAATTAGGAAGGGACGGGCTTGAATGTGTGGGACTTGAGGCTGTGTCTTGGGAGCTGGTACAGAGAACAGGACAAAGAGCACCCAAATACCATGCCAACAAGAGTGCTCCCTCCCAGGCCCTCTAGTTGAAGGCCCAGGAGCCTTGGGAGAAAGGCATGGGTTTCATGCTCAAACTTCGCATCCGAGCGTCTCTTTCATGGCTGTACAGGGGACAAGTGCGCAGCCAGGACTAGCAAATCAGGTGGGAATGAGACTGGAGCCCATCTCAGGAGAAGGCGGATATGGTGGAAACAGTGGGAAGAGGTGCAGGTGGAGAGTGGCGGGGAGCCTGAGACAAAGGTGAGGACAGACATGGCAGCATTCCAGGCTGACCTCCCAGCAGGGCCTGTGAGAGCCAGCAAGTGGCCTGGGTGGGGTTGCCATCCCCCAGGCCTCCTCTATCCTGCACTCCTGGGCAGGGCCAGGACTGCCATGGGAGAGGACTGCTTCCCTAGGTCACTGAGCATCACAGAGCCAGGCAGGGCACAGCCTCCCAGCCAGCCCAGCCCTGCTGCCCTGAGGTGCTGAGAGTGGTAGGAGGGTGGCGGAGGGCCACTGAGAGCAGCCCTCCCCACCCTGACACCCAGAAGGAAGAAGGTGCCAGGAAGAAGGAGGCAGGACCAGTTTGGAGGGTAATTCCTGTTGCCCTGCGACCTCTGGATTCCACCAGCAGGTGTGGTGCCAGCTGCATGCAGTCACAGGACAAACGCGTGCTGAGCCTGGGGAATCTGGCCGCCGGCTGGAGTTTAGAAAGGTCGAGGGGACAATCCCACCTCACCCTGATGGCCCCTGCCAGAGCCCCTGCCCTCAGTTTCTCCTCCCCAAAGAGGGGGGGGGGGGCGACAGGTACCTGGTGGCGTCTGTCAGGAGGCAAGGGGAGCACTTGATGGCATACTGGGTCCGCCAGCGCCTGTGCTGCGCCTGGAACACCTGGCCGAAAGCCCCGCCGGCCACCCGGCGCCAGTCGCCCTCGAAGTCCTCGCGGGTGAAGACGGCAAGGCTGCCCAGCCGCTGCTCCACGTCCAGGGCCATGGGGCCGGCGCGCCGCACTCCGCAGGCCTGGCTCCCCGCCGCGCGCTCGGTGGGTCCGGTGGGTCTGAGGCTGGGACGGGAGGAGAGCCGCCTCCCTCCTTCCTCACGAGGAGGAGCCAGCCTGTCTGCGAAGGCGGGGAAAACCCAGACCTGAGCCCTGTGCCCCAGGCAGCAGTGACCCGGGCCTGGGAAGAGGGTATGTCCCTCTGAGCAACCCCAAGAGACCCCTTGCAGCCAGCACTCTTCCCCAGGCTCCGCCTGTGAGCCCCTTGTCCACCCCCACCCGCTCCGTGAGCTAGGGGGGGCGCTGGAAGGGGAGGGGTCCTGAAGTTGGGAGCAGGAGTCTGGCAGATAAGCTGGCCCCATTTGATTCAGATCCAGCTCTAAGGGCAACTCATACTGAGGGATTATGAGGGTTCAGGACTATGCCAGGGGTCCCCATTTCTGAGTGTGGATGCTTGCCGCCCCCTCCCCCCCCCCCGCCCCCCAGCAAGTATGGAGTAAAAAAGGTACAATGGGGATTTTTCTGTTCTGAATCTGTGGGCCCCACTGGCTTAATGCTTCCTTTGTTGTTGCTGGGTTTTATTTGTTTGTTTGTTAACCAGAGTTGATGCGTTGAAGATCACCAAGAAGGGGTCACCAAGAACAGTGGGGTGAGAGGCAGGGTGCATGTCTGCAGGGAGCTCCCCCAGCCGGCCCTGCTATCAACCCCAACCTCAGAGGGGTGGGTGCCTGGTCTGGGGTTGCCCATGGGGAGGTGGACTCCTTGGCCCAGGTAGTGGGGCTGGCTGGCTGCCTGGGACCAGAGATGAGGCTCAGGGAACAGCGGGAGCACGATTCCTGCCCTACTCCCAGGTCACAGAGTGGGTGTGCTGGCGGCTTCCATGCCACCTCCAGGATGAATGCTGACAAGGAGAGTCAGGACCAAAGATTGGCCCAGAGACCATTGTCGAGGGGACCGATGTGGCCACTATTGAGCATTAACTTGGTCCCGGAATCAGTAGCTAACTTGCCTATGGTACAGGCTTTACAGATGTGACCTCCCTGTTTACAGATGTGGGGACTGGGCTTGAAAACAGCAAGTAGTGCATGGCCACATACTGGTAAGTGGTAGCTGAGTTTCAAACCCAGGTTTGTTTGGTTCCGATAGAAAGAGTTAGGCATAGGGAGCAAGGGGTAGCCTTTTAAGAATGGGGGTGGGGTGGGGGGCTAGAATCACGCTCCCTGAAAGAGGGTGGAGGTGATAGAGCCTGAATCTGGAGCAGGAGCCATACCCTACACAATATCAGAGGGAGGCCCCCCAGCTTGCTTTGGCAGGGCACTTACTGCTCCTCGAGCAGCCCTGCCTGCCCTGACTGTCCTCACCCTCCCCACTCCCCCGGAGGTTTGGAAGATGATAGAGGACATTACTGACGGGGAGATGAGGAGATTGGCGGGGGGATGGCGGCAGGCGGTGGGTGAGCATGGAGATTGGGGAGGTACACTCTACAACTCTACAACGGTAAGGCAGAGGGACAGACAGGGCCCAGGCATGCTATTGTTGGTCCACCTGTTAAAACAGACAAGCTATGAGTTCAAGCAACCCCGAGGCTTCTGAAGAAGCTGGAAAAATAGATATATTCACATCCCTGTAGAAACTGGAGCCATTAGACTGGACTCATTCTTTTTTCTCTATCTCTCCTAAGTGGGCCAGGACTAAAGCCTGGTAGTCTTTGGACAGCTCTGGGAGAAGTTGTAGGGAGAGGGGACCTTCTGAGTGTGAGGTCACAGAGGCAAAAGCTTTCTAGATCCCTCATTAATAAACACCTGGTGCTCAGGGATTTGGGAAAGAGGAAGTTCAACCTAGAGGCTGCCAATTTCTTTCCAGGGCTGGGAGCGCAGAGGTTCCTAGGCACTGCCCGGCTGGGAAGTCCACGGCCAGTGAGTAGGGAGGAGAGAGCTGGAGAGGAGGGCTCCACCTTCCACCGCCACTCCTACAGGTGAACGGGGTGGGTATGGATGAACGGGACTGAAGGAGGTGGGCATAGTCTGACCACAAACCAAAACCACCGGAAGGGGCGAGAAACATGCTCTGGCCACAGGAATTTTGCCTCAAGATGCTCTGAGTCTTTTCTATTGACCTCTATCAATGAATTTTATTTTTGGCAGCTGGGGGATGGAAATGTTCTGGACTTGCTCTTAATAAATGTGTGTGTGTGCGTGCATGCATGTATGTGTGTGTGTGTGTGTGTGTGTGTGTGTGTGTGTGTGTGATGGTTTGGGAGGGACCCTAAAATTTTCAACCTGCTGCCCCCAAACCAGTGTGCTGGTAGAGCAGTTCTGCAATACTTTGGAAGATGCTAAAACCCAATGTGAGCCTTTCCCCTAACGAGAATTACCTAGTCTTTGCCTACAGGGCAATTTCCCAGTTTGTCTCCATTCTCCACTCTGCAAACATGTCACAGGACACCTGGACAAGCCCTGGCAGGCCCTGTCCTCTGGTAGCCTACAGGGAGGACAAGGCTACTCAGCAGGAAGGAATGTGTGCAGAAACCTGGAACATCTAGGAAGCAAGACTCCCAGGAGGAAAGGATGGCAGGAGGCAGGGGGCGGGGCTTAAATGCAAAGCAGGTGAGTCAGCTGGGCTTTTCCCTAACAGGCCTCAACTGAGGGGCCTGATCACATCTCCAGATCTCTCTGGGCTCTCCATCTGCAAAATGGGATGATGATATAAAACCCATTTCAAAAGGTTGCTGTAGGGATTAACCTTTAAAAATACACTTACATGAATACTCGTAAATTAAAAAAATAAACAAACCTAAACCTCACGTAGTATCTGAAAATTAACTCAAGAGGAATCATGGACTTTAATGTAAAATGTAAAACTATAAAATTTTTAGGGAAATATATGGAAGGAAATCTTCTGGACCTACTGTTAGGGAAAAGTTCTTAGGCTTACTGCTAAAAACATAGTCCATAAGGAAAAATTTGATAAAAATGACTGACTCATTTATTCTGTGGCAGATCCTGTGAAGAGGATGAAAAGCCAAACTCAGACAGAGAGAAAATATTCACAAACCACATATTTGACGCCAGTTTTCCAGAATATTTAAAGAAGTCACCAAATCAATGGTAAAAAAGAACAACTATCCAATTAGAAAATTACGTAGACAGTTCACTGAAGAGGATATACAAGCAGCAAATGAGTGTAGAAAAAGATGTTACATAGCATTAGCCATTGAGGAAATGCAAATGGAAACTACAATGAGATTTCACTACACACCTACCAGAATGGCAGCGGGGGGAGGGGCATGGGGGGGGGGGATAGTGACAGGGCCAAATGCTGGTGAGGATGCAGAGAAACTGGGTTTTTCATGTAAACTGGTTCAGCCCCTTTAGAAAACAGTCTGGCAGTTCTTATAAAACCAAACATACCATTACTTTACCACCCAATGACTGCACTCCTGGGCATCTAATCTAGAGAAATGAAAACCTACGTTCACACAGAAACCTTATCTTCCATGCTCACAGCAGTTTTATTTGTAACTGAAATCTGAAAGCAGCTTAGATGCCTTTCAACAGGTGAAAGGTCAAACAAGCGGTGGGACATGTATACGACAAGACACTGCTCCACAAGGTACGTGCAACCACTCGGATGAATCTCCAGAAACTTACATGGAGTGAAAAAAGCCAAATCAAGAGTCTACCGCCTATGTGATTTCATTTACATGACACTCTTGAAATGACAAGTTTATAAAGAAAAAGAACACTTTAGTGCTTGCCAGAGGTGGGGAGTGGCTGTGGCTATAAAAGGGCCCTTGTGATGGAACTGCTCTGCGGTGGTGGTCACAGGAATGTACGTGCGATAAAACTGCACGAGTGCGTGTAAAACTGGAGAAATGTGACTGTATCACTGTCAACTCCCTGGCTGTGATATTGTGACATATAAGATGTTATCATTGGGGGAAACTGGCTGAGGGGTACAGGTGTCTCTGTATTATTTCTTATAATTACATGTTTATTATAATTACCTTAAAACAAAAATTTTTTAAATGCATGTGAAGTCCTCTTTCTCCTCCTTTAATTTTCTTCTCACCTTCTCTTTCCACCTCCTGCTCTTCTTCCTCTCCCTTCCCCTCCTCCTCCTGCTAATTCTATTTCATATTCTTCCCCCCTTCCCTTCTTCTCTGCCGGGAGCCGGTCCATCCTTGCTGTTTCAAGGGACCTGGCATATATGGCATACGGTTCTTGATGTGTTTGCTCACCTTCTTGGCGCTGTGTTTTAACCAAGGTCACCTCTCCGAGAAAGGTTGAATCTCCAGGTAGGGATTTTCCCCTGAAGTTAGGGAGGGAATAAAACCCCTCAACTAAGTGCCAGGGGGGTAATTAATCCCTTTAACTACGAACAATCATGCTTAAACTACATAATCTTTCCTCCCTGGAATGGAGATAAGAAACGCCCTAACCTTTGTAATAGAAATTGACAGGATTAAAATCAACTGGGATAAATATGGATGTAACAAGACAATAAACAGCAGAACCTCTCTGGAGATCGAGACCAGAACTTGGCTGGAGATCCGGGCTGGAGATCCTGGCTAGGCTGCTGATCAACTGAACGCTGTCTCCGTGTCCTTCCTTCTTCGCCGACTCCATCCCAACCTTTGGGAACCCCTGGACCCGCTGGGGTTGGACCCTGGCACTTCTCCTTCTTGTTTTTGTTATTTCCAGGCAATATTGCATTCCTAGAAGCAAAATCTTTCCATAAGAGGCGAAAGGAAGTAATCTAGCTTGCAGCACAGAGGCCCCAAGGAGAATGCCTGGCCCATCCTGAGAAAGCCAGAAAAAAAGATCAACTTGCCATTCTTAGAATCATTTCACGGCTCTATCATTCCAGTGTCCCACACCGAGGCTCATGGCATTGTGTGCTGGCAGCTGAGATGTGCAGACATACAGATGTGGGCTGGGCAGGCATACAGCTGTGGTCTGGGCAGGCATACAGGTGTGGGCTGAGCAGGCATACATGTGTGAGCTGAGCAGGCATAGAGGTGTGAGCTGAGCAGGCATACAGATGTGGGCTGGACAGGCATACAGATGTGGGCTAAGCATGTATACAGGTGTGGGCTGGGCAGGCATACAGGTGTGGGCTGAGCATGTATACAGGTTTGCGCTGGGCAGGCATATTTGTGTGGGCTGGGCAGGCATACAGGTGTGGGCTGGGCAGGCATACAGGTGTGAGCTGAGCAGGCATACAGGTGTGAGCTGAGCAGGCATACAGGTGTGGGCTGGGCAGGCATACAGGTGTGAGCTGAGCAGGCATACAGGTGTGGGCTGGGCAGGCATACAGGTGTGGGCTGAGCAGGCATACAGGTGTGGGCTGGGCAGGCATACAGGTGTGAACTGAGCAGGCATACAGGTGTGAGCTGAGCAGGCATACAGGTGTGGGCTGGGCAGGCATACAGGTGTGAGCTGAGCAGGCATACAGGTGTGGGCTGGGCAGGCATACAGGTGTGAACTGAGCAGGCATACAGGTGTGGGCTGGGCAGGCATACAGGTGTGAGCTGAGCAGGCATACAGGTGTGGGCTGGGCAGGCATACAGGTGTGAACTGAGCAGGCATACAGGTGTGAGCTGAGCAGGCATACAGGTGTGGGCTGGGCAGGCATACAGGTGTGAGCTGAGCAGGCATACAGGTGTGGGCTGGGCAGGCATACAGGTGTGAACTGAGCAGGCATACAGGTGTGAGCTGAGCAGGCATACAGGTGTGGGCTGGGCAGGCATACAGGTGTGAGCTGAGCATGTATACAGGTGTGGGCTGAGCAGGCATACAGGTGTGAGCTGAGCAGGCATACAGGTGTGGGCTGGGCAGGCATACAGGTGTGAGCTGAGCAGGCATACAGGTGTGGGCTGGGCAGGCATACAGGTGTGAACTGAGCAGGCATACAGGTGTGGGCTGGGCAGGCATACAGGTGTGGGCTGAGCAGGCATACAGGTGTGGGCTGGGCAGGCATACAGGTGTGGGCTGAGCTGCAAAGCTGGGGTGCTAGGTGTGGCTTCACTGCAGCCTCAGGATATCCCCGAGGAGCCTGCTGCTGGGCTGATGCCCCCAGAGGGTGAGTGCCTAGAATAGTCCTTTGTTTCTACCAGGCAGATGGACTTGGTCCTGAATACTCTAGAAAAATAGGCCCTTTCAGGGTCAAGGTGGAGTAAAGATGGAGTGTATCCAGAATGGAGTAAGAGCATTTCTGAATTTGACCAGTTTTACATTCTCCACTCTGATACACAACACTGACTCCCCTCTGAAGGGCTTTTGATAAAATCTATCTTAAGTGTCAAGAAGCCAGAAATGGAAGCTGTGTTTCAGGAGAGACAATTCTCATCTTCAGGATTATGGCCACAGGTCCTTTGTAGACCTGGCTGCTTGTGATCTGGAACTGGGTCCATAGCAACCTAAGAACCAAACATCCCAGGAATCCTCCATGTCTCTTTGTCAAGCAGCTTAGAAAGAAAGCTTGGCCCTGGGCAGGGCTTTAGAGAATCTGTTTCCTCTTCCTTCCCCTCCTGAGGCCTAGGGTTCATCAATGAATCCAAGAAGCCATGGCCAATACCTTCTCTGGAAGTGACACCGGTACTGCAAATGTAAATGCAATCCCTTTGAATTGAAAACACATTAGAAAGTGAGATGTGAAGAAATACGCTGTGACTCCCTTGAGTGTGGACCTGGCAGGAAAATAGCCCACATGTCAACCTTGAGAATGGTCAGAGCTGAGCATCTGGGACAAGCCAGCCTCCCACTTCCTCTGGGCCCGTCCTGGAAGGGACTGAGCCAGGAACAGCTGGGACAGGGAAGGACCTAAAGTCTAAAAAGTAGTTTTCTTGGGTCATGGTACAGGAAGCACTGGAAGCTTGCTAGCTGTGTGAAAAAAGAAAGGGACTTCTACAATGCGACTGGTTTCATGCTTCTTGTATTTGTTTCTCTTTTTTTCTTACTGTTTAGTCAAGTTCTTTCTTCCTGTCTATGTTTCAGGGGTGGGGAATTAGTCAGACTACTTTGGGCACACCAAGAGAAACCAAGACAAGGTTTTGGTTCACCATCTGGTGGTTGTGAAGAACACATTTTTTTTTTTTTTAATCAAGGCCCATTCTCCACCCTAGATCAATTCAGTTCCTGAGAATGGAGCCCAAGCATAGCATAGGACATAACTCTTAAAAGTCTAAAAACCTCAAAGAGACTAGTAGAATGTGGGCTCCTGGACAAGAATCATAGTCTGTGGTGTTCATTGCTGCATCCTCAACACTTGACACATAGGAGGGAGCTCATGTCATATTTGATAATGAATGAATGAATGAATGAATAAATAAATGAAGGGGAAGGTGAAACTCAAGGGGTAGAGGCTGATTTTTGCAGTCCCTCCCACCTTTCTGCAGGTTCTTCTTTAGTCTCCTCCCCTTCTGAGTTCCTCCCCTTATAGTTTCCGCTTCCACCCCAGGGCCAGGCTGCTAAGACCTCTAGACCAGTGGTTCTCAACCTTCCTAATGCCGCGACCCTTTAATACAGTTCCTCATGTTGTGGTGACCCCCAATTTCATTGTTACAAATTGAACATAATTAAAGCATAGTGATTCATCACAAAAACAATATGTAATTATATGTGTGTTTTCCGACGGTCTTAGGCGACCCCTGTGAAAGGGTCGTTCGACCCCCAAAGGGGTGGCGACTCACAGGTTGAGAACCGCTGCTCTAGACAGTTAAGCTTTCTGGAAGCTAAGCTTCAGGGACTTCCGAAGACCCATATTCCCTGGGAATAAAACTGTCATTTGCTGAGTCTGCTTTTGCCCACTCCATTGGCAGTAATCAACCTGTATTATCTCGTTTAATCTAATCCTCGGAGGCAGTTACTATTATTATTCCCTTTTTTACCAACCTCGAGGAGCTAAGTAACTTAGCTTGTAATTAAATGCTCCAGGACTCGAAGCTGGCTTGGCTCTTGCAGAGGCACAAGCTCTCAGCATTGAAATATGGCCCCTCAGACTGTGAGGTTCATCCAGGTGTGGTGGTGGGCCTTGACTCTAGAGGAGGCAGGGGGGTCCCCTAGACTATGGACCAGCCTACATGTGTGATGACATTCCCCATCCTCCATCAGCCCCTCAGGTGGGTGGGCCGGTGCTGAGGCAGACCTTTGACTAATACTACACTCATCAGAACCTTGCCCGAGGCTGAAAGGTATCTTTGGAAGCTGTGCCTGTGGAAAGTGTATTAGCTCAATCAAATTTGACTTCTGGAGAAACCTCAAGATTAGTCACAGTAGACATGTCTCTCTGTCTTTGCTTTTTTGGCTGGAAAGAAAAGTCCTATTCACCAGTAAGAGGGGAACCATATATGCTGGTAACAGTGCATCTGAGTGTGGAAACTTGACACACAGCCTGTCAAGCAGCAGGAGTTTCCGGCCAGGGAAAGCGGTCCCTTTCCAGCTCTGAGTTGTCTGCTCTCTTCCTCAGGGATGACCTTGGAGAGAGAGGAGTGATGGTTGGTCCTGGGACCTGAATCAGGAGCAACTTGGAGTGGAGGGAGGTGAGGTACTGCGGACGAGAACTGAAGCTTTGTCCCCATTCTAGGTATCCAGTGGTGGCGGGCAGGGAGTGCAAGGGCTGTTTTTCCTAGAAAGTGTTACTGGTTCAGACAACAGCCTATGGGTGTTTCCAGATGATGGCATTGAGTGGAAACAGAGAACCAAAGGAGGCTGTGAATGTCTTTTGCCTTTAAACTTAAAAGAGAGGGGGGGAGGGGAGAGAGAGAGAGAGAGAGAGAGAGAGAGAGAGAGAGAGAGAGAGAGATTTGCGGCCATGTGAGAGAGAATCTGGTCTGGTCACAGAGAATGGAGCTGTCTGCAGGTCAGTCCAGACAAAACACGTGAAGGAGGGAATTAGCACTTTCTCCTGCCCCAGCCTCTAGTGTACTCTGGGTTTCAATCACTTCTCCCCATCCTCCCTCCTACCCACAACCCATGCCCATCTCTGCTGTGCCTTCCTTCCAACGTGAGGAAGGGACAGCTCAGATACCAGCCCGCCCAGGGCAGCCTCTCTGACCTGTGTCCTTGCTGGGCTAGCAGCCCCGTCTCTGCCCTGCGAACACTGTGCTGGGCCCAAGGATAGTGACTCTGTGTCTGCCCCTCTGTGCTGACCAGACATGCTTTGAAAGAAGAGGCTGTCTTCTGTGTGAGCCCAGCACTTATCCCCGTGCCTGGCACATAGTGGGCACTTTATAAATGGAAGCTGTTACTCATTGTATTTTAGCCCAAACCATTACCATCACTGGGGAATGGGGGGAGCATGGAGAGTTTAAAATGGGTGAGAGTAAACAGACTTCATCCCAGGCTAGAGCTGGTGAAAGTCCCCTAAATGTCTTTCTCTGCTAAATGTTAATCATTCAAACAACAAAAGTTTATTGAACACCCATTTTGTGTCAGCACTTTTCTAGGTACTTGGTCAAGTCAGTGATCAGAATAAACAAAAATCACGGAATTCACATGTTGGTGGGAAATGCAAATAATAAGCAATATATCCTGATATGTGACTTATATAGTATAATTATATGTTAGAACTAGAGGCCCGGTGCACAACATTTGTGCACTCTGGGAGGTCCCTCAGCCCAGCCTGTGCCCTCTTGCAGTTCGGGACCCCTCGGGGATGTTCGCCTGCTAGCTAAGAACATCTCTCTCCCAGTCCAGGGATCTCAAAGTCCCAGACCCTGCCTCCTTACCACCCACCTGCAGCAGAGGCAGGAGAGGCTCCCACTACTGCTGCTGCGTTCGCCAGCCGTGAGCCCAGCTTCTGGCTGAGCGCACTGATCACCAGGAGGCAGCTCCTGCATTGAGCGTCTGCCCCCTGGTGGTCAGTGCACATCATCGTGACTGGTCGTTCCACCGTTCAGTCGATTTGCATATTAGGGTTTTATTATATAGGACTAGGGGCCCGGTGCACGAAATTCGTGCACTGGGTGTGGGGGGGGGGGAGTGTCCCTCAGCCTAGCCTGCCCCCTCTCACATACTGGGAGCCCTCAGGCGTTGACCCCCATCACCCTCCAATTGCAGGATTGGCCCCTTGCCCAGGCCTGACGCCTCTGGCTGAGGCGTCCGGCCCGGGCAGCGGGGACCCGCAGTTGCAGCGGCCCCACGATCATGGGCTTCCCTTTAGGCCCAGGCAAGGGACCCCTAGCTCCTGGGACTGCCAGCTTCGACCGTGCCCAGCTCCCATCGCTGGCTCCACCCCTACTTCCTGCTGTCACTGGCCAGGGCGGCAAAGGCACCTGATTTTCTGATCATGGCTGGGGGGCAGGGCAAAGGCGGCCCCAGGGCCGCCTTTGCCCTGCCCCCCAGCTCTTAGCTCCCCCCTGGGTTTCCAATCACTGTCAGTGGCAGTTGGCTTCTTCCTGCTTTCCCTTTCGCCTCCCTGCATTGTGCCTACATATGCAAATTAACCGCCATCTTGTTGGCAGTTAACTGCCAATCTTAGTTGACAGTTAATTTGCATATAGCCCTGATTAGCCAATGAAAAGGGTAGCTTGTACGCCAATTACCATTTTTCTCTTTTATTAGTGTTGATGATACTATGTTGCGGAAAGAAAGGAACGCTTAACATTTAAACTGGTACTTTCAGGGTAATAGAACGTAAGCAAGATAAAGGAGATGGGCTGGGTGTGGAGTATGATGAGGGCTCTTTGGGTACTAGTGACATCTCACATAACTGGAAACCCAGTGACAGCCTGAGTCACAGCTGGATCTGGGACTCAATGGTCTCCTTAATTCCATCTGTTGGTTCTGTTTTTTTCTATTTTGACTCCGTTCTCAGCGAAGCCCTCCTCAAAGATGGCAACATCACCAGTGTGGTTCCCAATTCATGCCTCTCCTCTGAATAATCTCAGAGAGAAAAAAAGGTTCCTCTGCTTTGCTCTGGCACGAGTCTGGGTTGAGTTCAGATTGGCACTCGTCACATGTCCGCCTCTGAGCCAGCCACCCTGGTGAAAGGGAGGGGCAGTCCTGTGATTGGCATGTCTTGGAGTTCATGCTCCTCTCTGGAACCAGGGGTAGAATCAGCTGCACCTGAATCATGTGGTCTTAATCAGGGGGATGAGTGCAGGTTGCCTCCTGCACCAGGATCCCCAAGAAAAATTGAGGTGTCACAACCAGAACAGGGGAAATGGGTGCGGGACAAGCAAACACCAATTGTCCAGTTTACAAGGAAATAGAAGTCCAAGGCCCGGACCCGGAGAGGTGAGCTGGTCCGCCTGAGTTGGTAGTAGGGCGGGGCAGGGCTGGGACCGGTCTTGGGCCCTGCTGGTTGAAGAGTGCCCTTCGGAAAGAACGCTTGGAGCCACGACCTCTAGCCTCCTGTGGAAGAACAAATGACCTTTCCCCGTCAGCCCTCAGATAGTGGTTTTCTTTCATCAGTGACTCCGGCGACAGCAGCTAACAGCCCAGCTATTTGAAAGCCCTTATTTCAAAACACGATTCCCATTTCAGTTCCTGATCTGAATTTATTATGACTTCACTCGATCTGAGAAAAAGAAAACACACACATATTTCTTCATTGCTCCAGAGCCTGGGAGGTGTGGTGCACCCAGGACGAGGGCCTGCCTCTGGCAGCTCTTTAATGCAGGCAGGGTCCCCAGCAGACATCCCCGGGAAAGGTGAGTCCAGGACTAACTGTGGTTGTGAGCGGTGATGCACGGATGCTCTGAGGGTTACTGCTCTGCTGGTTGGACAAACAAGGCTGGTGGCTTCCGCCCTGCCCCTGGGAGGAAAGTCCCAGCCGAGTTCCGTAGGAATGAAGACCATTTATGAGAAGCCGTGTCCTCAGACCCCATCCCTCCACTTATAAACTCTGTAACGCCGACAGACGGCAGGACTCCCAGGTGCTTCCCGGGCCTCGCAGGCACCCGGCACCTGCATACCTGCCCTTCGGAGTGGTGACCCCCGTTAATCCGAGGGCCGGGTCTGGGGCCTCTGGCCTCAGTGGATGCTCCTGAATCCCTGATGTAGGCGCATAGACCAGCGGCCAAGACCATGTTAGCTCCAAGTGGAAGTTTTCTGGTGTCCGATTTGTTTTTCACCCTGATCACATCCTACTACTGCTATAATAGGAGTCCGGGAGTCAGTATCCATTTCACCACAGTCTTGTTTGTGTGTTAATCCTCATCCAAGGATATTTTTTTCGCATTGCTTTTTAAAAAGTTTTTTTTTAAATATATTTCTTTATTGATTTCAGAGAGGAAGGAAGAGGGAGAGAGAGATAGAAACATCAATGATGAGAATCATTGATTGGCTGCCTCCTGTACACCCCCTACTGGGGACTGAGCCCGCAACCCAGGTATGTGCCCTTGGCCAGAATGGAACCTGGGACCATTCAGCCTGCAGGCTGACGCTCTATCCACTGAGCAAAACAGGCTAGGGCACCATTGCTTTTTAGAGAGAGAGTACAAGGGAGTGAGGGCAGAGAGAGAGAAACATGAATGAGATAGAGACACATCAATTGGTTGCCTCTTGCACGTGCCCTGAACAGGGACCAGGGATGGAATCTCACAACTGAGGTACGTGCCCTTGACCAGGAATCGAACCGGGGGCCACTGGTGCATGGGCCTGATGCTCTAACCCCGTGGTCAGCAAACCGAGGCTCGCGAACCACATGCGGCTTTTTGGCCCCTTGAGTGTGGCTCTTCCACAAAATACCACGTGTGGGTGCGCACGTACAGTGCAATTGAAACTTCATGGCCCGTGTGCAGAAGTCAGTATTTTGTGAAAGAGCCGGTATTTTGTGGAAGAGCCACACTCAAGGGGCCAAAGAACCGCGTGTGGCTCGAGAGCCGCAGTTTGCCGACCAGCGGTTCTCAACCTGTGGGTCGCCAACCTGTGGGTCGCGACCCCTTTAGGGGTTGAACAACACTTTCACAGGGGTCGCCTAAGACCATCGGAAAACACATATACAATTACATATTGTTTTTATGATGAATCACTATGCTTTAATTATTTTCAATTTGTAACAATGAAAATACATCCTGCATATCAGATATTTACATTATGATTCATAACAGGAGCAAAATTACAGTTATGAAGTAGCAACGAAAATAATTTTATGGTTGGGGGTCACCACAACATGAGGAACTGTATTAAAGGGTCGTGGCATTAGGAAGGTTGAGAACCACTGCTCTAACCACTTGCAGCACTGGCCAGGGCCCCACAGTCATTTTATATTGTCTAACACAGTCTTTGGCACACAGGAGGTGCTTGGTAAGTATTTGAGTAAACAAGGGGCTTTTCAGGATCAAGCTGTCATTGAAGTGACCTTGTCTGAGGAGCTGCTTAATGTAACAGACCCTGGGCTCCCCACCCCCTCCGTTCCGAGGGGGGCCAGCAGGGTCTGGAAACCCGAGCACCTCCAATTTCACAGAGAAAATGACCTGTCCGCACACTCACCTCCATCCAGGCCTGGGATGTGCCTCGCTGATCAGATGCGAAGGTAATCCCTGGCAGCGGGGAGATTTAGCTGTTATCTCACAGGCTGCCGCTGGATTAGCAGGGCTTTCAGATAAAACCTTAAAGGGGGTAGAGTTTCATTTTTCCCTTCACGCTCAGGGAGCTGGTGAGAAGAACGGGCTACTTCACTGTGCGACTGTTTGGGCCAGAATATAAATGGCAGGAGAGGCAGGGCAGTGGGCAGTGGGCAGTGGGGTGCGGGTAAGGGCTGGATTCTGGTCCTGGCTCAGCCATGGTTCCTCCGGTTTCTCCGATGGAAATAATAATGCTGATCTGACGGCATTGTGCTCAGGAAATGAGTGCGTTGACATGAAAGCCCTTTGAAGAAGGGCTTCTGTGGGAGGCTATTACCTGGCTGCCGGAGACAGGCTGCAAGGCAGGGCTGCACCGGAAACAACAGACTGTCTGTCTGGTGAGCCTTGGAACGAGACCCTTGGGCCCACATTTGCTTGGGAGAAGCATGAAGGGGACCATCCCATGCATGTCCTGTGGATGCTATGTGGGACAGCCATGTAAATTCTAGCTGTCGAGAAGACATGAAGACACAGAGAGGAAGTGTTTCCCAGTGCAGGCGCCGCCGTGGACGCAGAGAAGGGTGAGCCGTGTGGTGAAGAGGCTCATGCCAAGGGCAAGAGTGTCCAGATGGCCTCAGCGCAGGTCTTCCAACGGTTGCTTCCCCTCCTTCCTCAGTTTCCTCACGTGTCAAGGGAGTAAAGGGAGCATAATAGCAGCACCCACTTCATTGGCGGGGGCTGAAACCTGTAAGTCTGTAGTAAAAGGCACAGCCACAGTGATTGTGTCGGGGCTCTGAGGATGTGCAGGGCGTAAAGAGAGGGAAGGCAGGAAGGGCAGCAGGAGCCGGAGTGCCAGGTGCAAGCGAGCAGACGCATGGGGAGCTGGCCTTAGAAAAGGGGGCTCAGTGGGAGCCGCCACTCACAAGTGGGCCTCAGGCTTCCTTGAGGTGCTGGAGCGCTATGGTGACCCCCGAGGACAAGGGGACCCAGGGTCAGTGCTGAAGACTGGCTAGCTCAGGTGCGGCAGAATGTGACCCTGAAACCAAGCTGACTAAGGTGAGGCTCGGAGAGATCACACTGGATGGGTGATGGGCAAAGGCATGTGTGGCTTTGTTAATGTTTGAGGGGTAGTCACAGATATGCTCATATAAAATTATGCCTAAAACTTATGGACCATAGCTCTTACTCCTCAGTACAAGGAATGAACATAATTCTTACGGTAGTTTAAGATAATGTATTTGATCAGCGAAATTTTAGAAAAATTCAAAAAGCGCTATGCTCTCTTTATGCCTTTACCCGTCGACACCACACACCCACACATTCACACACACAATACACCACGTGTACATGCACCAGCAGAGGAGTCTGCCCTTTATCCTGCTGTCAGTTGTGAGAATGTGCCCGAGAAGGGGTGCGACATAATGGAAGGGGAGTTTAAGAGGATTATTCTGCTTCAGTATGCAGGATGGCTTAGACTTCGGAGCGAGACAGGGAGATCTGCCCAGAGGCTATTACTATAATGCAAGTTAGCCTAATCCGGTGCCTGTCTTTTTCTTATTTCCCCCTGATATTGATAACGCAGTGCCAAGTTCCGTGAACACGGGTCCGAATCCTTCATGCTCTCCTGCGCATGCCCCCCACCACACCAGGACTCCCACTGCCACACTCGACAGCCCAGCGCTCCACTGCTGGCGGTCTATATCCCGGATGGTATTGAACTTGGGAGCCCACTTCTCTATCCCCCATCTTCTGGCAGTCAGATCCTTCCAATCCTGATAAAAATCCCCGTATTTAAGAACTCTGGGAAGAGCACACAGGGATGGCCAGCCGGGGCATTGATGAGGCAGCCGACTCCACTCTAAGGACCACAGCGGCCACCGTTTCCTGGGCAACAAGTGCCCAGGAGGAAGCTGAGAGCTTTACAGAAATCCTCCCATTTAATCCTTAGGACAAACTCATGAAGTCAGTATTGTACTTGTCCACCCCCACCTTTTATAGACCAGGCAATGAAGGGGCTCAGTGACATAGGAGGTGGAGCTGGGCTTTGAGCCACTGCACTTACTGCCTCCCAGTGGCTGCCTTGAGAACTGACCCTAGTTCTCCGCCCCCTTGGTTCAGAGGCTTCTGCCCCTGGGAGACAGCTCGCCTGACTTTCAGTCTTGATTTCCTTATGTATAAATTGGAGGTGGGGTGTGCAGACTACATATTTTTAAGCATTGCATTATATTTAGCAAATAAAGTCAGATGGATTCCAATAAAACAGATACTGAAATTGGATGGTCCCTAAATTATTTTCATCTTGGGCATGCTAGAAGCCTTCGTCCTCAACACCCACCCCAATATTTCTCATTATCTGTGCTTTGATCTAGCCTAACTCCCGTTGCACATGAACTCACCTGTTTTTACGTGGAAATTCATCTGCAAGTGCATGTGTGTGTCTGCATGGACTCGAGGCTTGACGGGGAAGTGAGGGATCTAAATGAGTAGATGGAGCTACTGAAGATTAAAGTGCAAATGTGAAGGCATAGACAGACATGTGACAAGGGGCATGCTGCTCAGGCCGAGCTGAATGGGTTCGTCCGGCAGACGGCAGCTCACACGGAGCACCTCCCTTCAACCCAAGGCGATGGGAGCCCAGGTGCTGCTCGCACTGCTGGCACCCAAGGCCCCTCCCCACTCCCAACCAGAGCTGAGCATCCAGAGGAAGCTGAGCCTGGCCCAGCACAAAACCAGCCCCAGGGGCAGAATGCCTCCAGGAGAACCCATTCTTCATTTGGCTGTTTTGAAATTGAGATCAAATTTGAGGTCTTGTTTTTAAAAAAGTCACCCACAGGCTTCAGATGACAGAAGCCCGTTATCCCTGACACGAGCAGCAGCAGCGGTAGGCCTGGAGCTGCCCGAGGTGATGAGGTGCCTGTCAGCTGTCTTGCTGTTAACATGCCTCCTTTCCAGGGCACTCAGGGGTGCGGGACCTCTGCCCCGGGGCCTGCTGAGAAAGAACTACGGATGTCCTGATGTATGTGTACTGGAGATGCAGTCCTGGGAATCAACAGGTTTTCCTGGTTTTAAATTGAGGACAAACAGCTGACATCTGTTTGGGGAGGGGACTTTGGGGCATGGACGTTAGCAACTATGGCCCTTCAGTGTTTGGCTCCCAGTCCACTGCCCATGAGGCCTTGCTGATGTAAATGCCCCTGTCACAGGGTCCCTGGCCAGGCACACTGCCACCCGCTGGTGAGCCCTGGGTGTGCTCAAACCTCAACCCGCCTGGTCTGGTACCTCAGAGGGAGCAGGGGAAGGCAGGTGGCAGGCAGCTGGGTCTTGGAGGATCCCTATGTTTGCCACTGGGTACAGGAAAGAGGAAAAGGCAGACAGAACAGCCAGGTAAGCGCTTGCCTGCATTAAAAGGATGAGCAGAAATGTGAGGGTGGGAGGGGGCAGATAGTGAGTTCATGGTAATTTCTTGCCTAAAAATAATAGTCACTTAAGTTAATGCCTTCTTTTTTTCCAGTGACCGATGCCAGGGGATTCATATGTTATGTCCAATCCACAGAACTCCATGGGTATCTTACAAATGCTCCCACTTTGTAAGAAAGGAAACGGAGGCGCAGGAAATTGGACCCCTCTTCCTAATGCCACGTGTAGGAAGTGGAGGAATGTTTTACGTGCAGAAGTTACACACAGGCTGGGCCACAGCCGGGCTCCCCTGCCTATTGGTCCTGTGAATCTGGGCGAGTGAAGCTGAGATGACACCTACCTTTCAGGGTCTTTGTGCGGCAGGATCACTAGGCACGCGTGACTGTGCCTTGCACGGAGCACACGCTCAGGGCGTGGGCAGGACTCAGCCTCTCTCTGCAGACCCGCAGGCCGCAGCCCCTGAGGACCGAGAGCCCCTGGCATGGGGGAAGGGGGTGAGCTGGGAGTGAGTTGGCTGAGAGAGTAAATGACGGGGCCCTCTAGAGAGCCTGCATTTTCCAGGCGTTCAGGAAGTGGGACCGTATTTTGGAAAAGGTCGTGGAGGATTGAATGTCATCTGGCCTTGTCCTCACAGATCCTGGGAAATTGCTGACAGCAGTGTCCTGGCCCAGGGTAGCATGTCCTGCCCCTTCCTGCTACTTTCTCCCAACATCGACCCTCAGTCCTGCCTGCTGTCCTCTAAACTGCCATGCCACATTGCCTGGGCGGCTGTCACCACCGGTCCCTCACGCCTCTGGGGGCTTCCGGGTGGCTATCGGCTTCCGTCTCGGTCACATCCTCCTTAGGGTGGGCAATGCCAGCGCCTCTGCTTGTGGAACCAGCACTGCTCTCCCGGGATAAGCCGTGACCCGAGGGTGGGAAGGACGGTGCAGGGACTCCTGGCACGAAGCGGTGAGCCCGTCTTCAATGCGGAAGCGGCTTTTCCATGCCGCCCAGGAGCCCTGTGTGTCCCACGGGTTAGCGGTAACGGGACTTGGAGGGCCGGCCCCGCACTGGAGAAGGCGGACGGCGGGATGTAAACCATCTTTCCACCTGGGAGGAGGGAGCTCCAGGAGCGGCCAGACCCTCCTCCGCAGCAGAGAACATTGCTGCTGCAAAGACAGTAACAGAATTTGACATTCCCCACTCTCTGGGGAAGAGATTAGATGTATAATAGCCATTTTCAAGAGCCGGGGAGGAGGAGTGCAGCTGAAGAGGGGGAGGAGGGGCCGGGACTTCCCGTGGAGGCGACAGCCTGCTGGTTACGCACACGGGCACCTTTCCATTTTTAAAGCTCCACAGGATTCTCTCCCCAGACAGCACATCTCGCAGCCTCCAATTTCCTTCTCTGTGCTCTGTTAGCATCAAGCCGTCTCCCTGTGCCACTCAGTTCCCCCTTCAGATGCGTGTGTCTGCGGGATGGGACTGAGCGGGCAGCCCCTGGCCGCTCCTGTGGCTGTCACCTGCCTGCCACGCAGGGCCAGCGCGACAGCGCTGTCACAGCCCCGCCAGCTTGCTCCAGCCCCACGTGGCTCCCTGGGCCCACAGTGAGGGTCTCCAGGCTATTGATTTCACTCCAGCCCCCCAAGTGCCAGTGACCTATCTTGGCTTCAGGAGCAGTTTTTCATGTAAGCTAAGAGCCACCTGACTCGTGAAAAGCCATTTCTTGGGTCTGATGAACAAAATCTAGGAGGAAGATTCCCTTTCCTGCAGGGTCCAGAGATGGTCCAGCTCCGATTCCTTAAAGGACCTGTGTTTTACCCCTTCCCGGGCCACTCAGATGTAATCCAGCTGACATCATAGTCAACTCCCTTGACCTCAAGATGGAACCTGACAATATGTCCTATCTGTGTAGCACTTTGTAATCCCCAAAGTTCCTTTACTTCTAAAGTGTCGTTTAATCTTCGCAGCAATACAGGAGATAGGCTGGGCCTGTATTATTCTAGTTTTAACAGAAGCAGCTACCAAAGCTCAGAGTGGTTAAGTGACTTGTCCAAAGTCACACAGCTGCCAGGAAGTAGGGTAGGACCATAAGTCTTTGGGACTTTGGTCCAGGACTCTGGTGTTCACTGTACCACACAGGTCCCGCCTCCTTCCCTACAGCGCTCAGTACATGTACTGAGAAGTGGAAGAGTCATGTCACTTACTGGACTTTTCACTTAGGGACTTGGGGTGCAGAGGTGGCCCCAGCAGTCTGAGAGTGGACCTAGGGCAGAGGCAGGGGAGCAGGGGCTTCTGGGCATGGGGTGAGAGTGCAGGTGGATTAGGGAAATGAATGTCTGCATCTGTGGGAGTTAGTGACACACAGGATGGGGTGAGCACAGTCTGACTGGAGGAGGGCACCAGGCAGCACTTCCAGGAACGACCCAGATGGGGAGGGGGAGGCTGGCAGAACACAGCTTCCATCTAGAACCGTCACTTACATGATGCCTGGCTTTTCGCTTGCTGGAGCCCAGCCTCTGCAGAACGGGCCGCTGGGCAGGCAGGCAGGTCCTGCCGCGGCAGCTGGCCTCATGCCCATTCTCCTGTTGCCAATGAAAACCACAGGCACAGACTCGGAAAGTCAGTATTTGGTTCTTGAGTGGCTATTTTAGGATTTTATTAACCAGGAGCAACCCAGGGCGTGCAGTTGTGGGTTTGCACAGACACCACATGCCTCAAGAATCCTGGATGTGCGTCACGGTGGAGTTGAGAATTTCTAGTCCATGAAGCTCTCTCAGCTGAGCAGCAAACCTGTCGTAATTGGAACACAAGCTCCAGGACCTGTGTGCGGACTGCTGAGCCCAGGCCGCCCCTCACTAGCCCTGGCAGGAAGGTGGCAAGGGGCCGAGCTGGGGCCCTGGAGCCCTCAGGGAGGCCCGCAGACACTGCCAACACTCTCGCTGAGTGGCGGGTGTGACAGCTGATCCGATGGCACCTGCTCTCGGGACTCTGAGCTCACACTAGCTAACATGCCATGCTTTCTGTGGAAGAAACTCTCCATTCCTCCCGTTTGAACAACCAGACAGAACTTGAAAGGACCTTGGATGCCATCCAGGCCAACCCTCTCATTCCACGGAGGAGGAGTCAGAGGGCAGGCCGGACACCCTCCCGGCCAAGGGAGGCACCCCTCTATGCCGGGGCTTGGGGCTCCGTCATGCAGCCACGGCGGCACCGGCTGGAAGCGTGAATGACTAGGAGTTTAAACGTTTAAACGCATCAGAAAGAACAGAGTATGAGCTAAACAGGAGCAGTGGACGTGGTTAGAGCAGAGCTGGCTTGCCCTGGCTTGTCCACGTCTCAGGTTGGTTTGCTCCAGCAGGAGAATGTTATGGGCACTGGACCTTCTCCCATATGCTCATGCCCTGGGCAGACAAGAATGAGGGGAGGGCTAACTCTTTTTGGAAAAGTAGAGGGGAAAGAAGGAGGGAGAGAGGAGAGATGGTGACAGGGAGAGGAAAGAGTGGAAAGAGGAGGATGGAGAATGAGGGAGTGGAATCAGAAAGGACAATGGCAGGAAGCAAATCCCTGTCAGATAAGAGTCTTCCCTCACTGGGTGGAGCCTGAGGGCCCCCAGTTCCCTCAGGGAAGGCTTCCTCCAAGAGGCAGCTACTAGGGCCCAACCCTCTCTGCAGGGAAGGAACCAGGGCTCCCGGGGCAGAGCCCAGCCAGGCAGGCGCCTGCTTGTTCTGAAACATGACCAGGGGCCCCGCACACCTGGGCTCGGCCGTGCACAGCTTCCCCAGAGCGATCCCTGCGTTCAGCGGCACAGCCCTCTCCCCCACATCGCGGGCTGCGAGCTTCAACAGGACTTGCACGATGTCTGTCTTCAGCAGGGAGGACGCCACCTGGGGCACCTCCATGCAGTTCCCCAGGCAGAGGGCGGCGTTGCCCACCAGAATCTCATCCTCCGAGCTGAGCAGCGTCATGAGAACACTGAAGTCTGCAGGAGGAGAACATGCATCGGTCCCTCCAAATCCCAAGCAGAAGGCTGGCAGAGGGATGGACGGCGCGAGGAGGTGTCAGTGGACGCTGAGGTGCCCAGAAGCTCTGAGATAGGGCATGTCACTCCCTCATTTAGCAAAAATGTACTGCGTGCCATCGGCTCCTTTCGGTGTGTGTCTCTGACGTACCTCAGAGGCCTTGGGCAGCGTCTGGCACAACACTGATGGGAGTGGGTGAATGCTGCGTGGCAGGCACGCAGGGCTGTCTTCTCTAAAGTCCCCAGCCTTTACCTCAACTCTCCACCTGACAGCCCCTAGTGGGAGGCCACGGGCCTGCATCCTGGGCTGCAGGGCAAGCAATAGGGCCCAGAAGAAAGGTTCCTGCCTGCTTGGAGAGGCCCTGGTGAGTCCCCTCCTGGCACATTCCAGGGGAGGGTAAGGAGAACAGCAGCAGGCTGCCTGGCCTGGGAACCCTGCAGCCGATCTCAGTTACTAGAGCAACACTAGGCTCAGACTCCGGTGACTGTCCTTGCTCACTAAAAGTTGAACCTGTTTCTCCCCTGATGAAAGAGGAGAACCCATGTTAGGTCGGTCGGTCTAAGCAGAATGCTTTAGAAACAATTTCAATTTAACTTGGCCACAGGCAGTAGCTCCCAGCTTCAACCCTGTTACCTGAGTCTGCAGCCTGGGCCTGCTACCTGTGCACAGCCCAAGGCTAATTCAATGCTCTCCGAGCTGAGGGTGAGATGGCATCTGACAGTGTAAGCACAGCTGAAGGCCGGGGAGAGGTAGTGGCTTTCCACTAAGTCCCTCCTTTCTGCTCACCTGCGGTTCCCTTTGCAGCTTCAAGGATGACTAGCCTCTGGGGTGTGGGCTCCGCTTAACGAAAGCATCACTTACTCTTGTCCAGTCTTATCACTTCCTCTCGTGCCTCATGGCAACTGTTAGTGCAGACGGCGAGGGTCTTCACGGCATAACGCGAGGCGGTCTGGCCTCCCGCCTAGATTGCGAATGAGATTAGAAAAATACCATCAATCCTGCGACTGTTCTTGGCAGAAACCACAGTGAGCAGCTGTGACTTGCTCGTGGCGTCCTAACATCTAAAAGAGAGGCCCACTGAGAACGGGCGCACTTCCAGAGGAGCGTGGCCCTGCGGAGGGAGTGGCACTCACCCCCTCCCCCAGCACAGCCCACACCAGGGGGTGCAGGCCTGACACGTACACCTGAGGAATCGCCTGGCAAGGCTTTGTGAGAGTGGCTGAGAAGAGAACGATGCTGTCGACTGACAGATCAACCAAAAAGGGAGGGAAGGACCCGCTCCCTGCAGGATTTGAGAACAAGGGCTGACTTGCCAAGGCTGCCAGGCCTGCACAGAGAACATCAGGGACCTACATCATTTTACGAGGTGACAACTGTCAAATCATAGCCTAATGCACGGTGCACATATGCATGCATAACACCACGTGTGTGCATGCAATCGGCAGCCTCTGGCAGGTTTGCAAGAGCTGTCCAGAGTGAATGACAGTCATCATGCAAGCGGCAGCTGAAACTCAGACTGCCCTGTCCTGCGCTCTCAATACTGTCCCTGACCCAGCGCAGCAGCCCCACGCACAGCAAGCATGCTTCCTGGCCCTGTAAGCCCGGAGTTTTATGAGTAAGTCTCCCACGGGGTCACCACGCTAACACGGGTGAGTGACCCTGCTGGGCACAGCTATCGCAGGAGGGATCCAGAGATGGCAGCTGCATGTGTCCCCTCGCCCTTCCGGGTGAGTCTGGTTACCTGTTGTACCCACTCGCTTAGACTCACTGCACTCCTATCACAGGGAAACCTGAACAGCCTTTCGTTACATCCTTTTGTAGCTGCACCCTGCGTATCTCACAGTGGAGTTACATCCTCCATCCTCCAGACAACTGGATAAAGCGCCGGGAGCGGGAAAACGCGAGCAGAGTAAGAGGCTGAGAAGCCTTGGTGGGAGTTACTCAGGCCATCGTTTTCTGGGACAGAGGCCATGCATGTGTAAGACAGGCTCGGACACAGGGTTTCTATGTGTATTTAATGGACAGTTTACCTATTTAATTTATTTACTTACTTACTTAGAGGAACACAAGGAGGGAGGGGGAGAGAGAATTTGTTGTCCCTCCCATTTCTGCATTCATTGGTTGATTCTTGTACGTGACCCAAATAGAGATGGAACCCACACCCGTGGTGTATCTGGATGATGCTCTAACCAACTGAGCCACCCAGCTGGGGAACAGTTTACTTATCTATTCTCCACTCTTTTGTTGATGTTCAGAGCACAGTCTGGGTGGACATGCAGAAGAGACTCCCCATTCAAGGTTGAAATCTAGCAGGGGTGCAAGAGCGGCACCTCACTTCTCTTCCCCAAATAAAATGAGACGTTCCTGGAAACTCCAGAGGTTGTGAGCAATGACGGCATTTTACCTTCAGGAACTTAATCATTTTCTTCACCACTCCTGCTCTCAGGGCCTCCGCGACGATTTCCAGGGAGGAAGGAAGGGTGCGGCTGAGAACGCCAGCAGCTCTCTAGGGAAGCAGAAAGTGAGGGGTAACTCAAAGCTCCTTTCAGACAAGCTGAGGACCTTTACAAGTGAACAAGGGGGAGGTGAAACAACCATTAACACTGGAAGCCAAGTTTGCACCTTGATCTTAAAAATATGTCATGGCCAAGTAGCAAGCACTGTTGTTTTGAATGCAGCTGCCAAGCAGGCCATTCAAAGGGCTGTGAACATTGTCCCTGGCGCATTGTGGCTCCGCTCATTTCTGCTTCACACAGGCCACCCAGTTCGCCTTTTGTAAGCCCTGGCCACTCCGCGGTGCTGCCACCAGGGCCCAGGGCAGCCTTCCTGGATTGATCCTTTGGGTCTTTTAGTTTTTCTTTATTTGTTCTGAACTGTCTTTTTGTTCTATTCTCTGGGAGACTTCCCGTTCTAATTCTTTGAAATAGAAAGCTATTACTACAATTTGGCTATAATACTACTTTGAATTTTTCTGAGGATACACATAATAGTTATTACTTTTTTTGCTTTTTCCTACACCATCTGTGTTTGTTTGTTTTTCTGGTCAATTTTTCTGTTTATTGTGGTTTTTCTATTTATGTGTATGGCTTTCCTGAAATGTCTAGGGACCCTTAGCTGCTGATCACACTTATGAAAAAGATAACACAGTATGTTTGGGCCTGCTGTGTTTATGGGAAGCTGGTGAGAAAGTGGCAGGTGGCACCCCCAGATACTAGGCAGCACACACGTCTTCTCTGGTCTCCCGGTGCCTCTGAAGAAACGTGCTCAGATTCTGTGCCCGGGGTCAGACGGGGGCTGCCGAGTGCAGTCCCCTAGGCTCCCACTGCTGCCCTGCTGCACCTGGCATTTGGAAGGTGCCATCTTCTCCAGGGTCCCTTTCCCAGGGGTGTGCCCCTCAGTCTGTGCTCTACACCCAGGTTTCTCCAGCTCTGCCTCTCCTGACCCACTGGTGTCCTCTTGACTGTTCACTTTGTTGACGTGGGTTTCTACTCCCCCCAATGCCTGTAGCCTCGTTTTAAGAGGTCTCAGGGGAGAAGGCATAGACTGTGTTAGCACGACATCAGTCTTGCTTCCCTCGGGGGCTGGAATGTCTCCACAGCTGACAGCACAGATCTCTTTCCAGGCTCGAGACAGTAGAGAGCACCCTAAGGAAGGACCGATTCTCCTGCTGAAGCTGCTGCCCCCAACTGTGGCACATGCAGAGTCCTGGGAAAGTCTGGCCAAGGGAGTCCTGAATGGTTAGCACGAAGCTAGTGCTGGCCTAGCTTTAGGTTTAGACTAGAGGTAGGGCCTATATGGCCCGTGGGCCATGGAAGGCCCACAGAATCATGTTGTCTGGTCCTGCCAAGGCATGGGGGTGAGTTAATTAAATGTCTGACCAAATATAGCAGCCTAATTTTTAAGTTGATAATTTTGTATGGCC
The DNA here is from genome assembly GCF_963259705.1 of Myotis daubentonii. NCBI lineage: Eukaryota > Metazoa > Chordata > Mammalia > Chiroptera > Vespertilionidae > Myotis > Myotis daubentonii. The sequence goes on along the minus strand of NC_081848.1, from coordinate 9,579,618 downwards.
CAAGAATGATGTTATAAATATCCAAATAGCCCTTGGCAGAAAAAAAGGTTCCCTATCCCTGATTTGGACCACCCAGAAAATCCAATACCCAACAACAATGGTGCTCACCACTTTGGGGGTCATGGATCCTTTCTGAGGATCTGATGGAAGTTGTGCTGCCCCCCACCCATGAAAATGCACATACACTCAGAATTTTCTATACAATTGCAGTGGGTTCCAAGGAACTGCAGACCTGCCACGAGTTCCTAGAGCCCAGGTTAAAAACCCCCTACAATGCCGGAACTGACCTCAGGGAGGTGTGGGCATGCCAGCTCCAAATAGGATGCTCTTGGTCTACTCAGAACCTTTACCCCCATCCTGGAACCAGCCTCCAGTCTGTGAGCTTTGAAGGGCTGGCTTCCCAGGATACCCTGAATGTGACTCCAGTGATTTTCCTAGGCTTTGGGGCCCTAATAGGCGGGAAAGTTGGGGTAATTCTTAATGTGCATTTATACCACATCCTGGGATTCTGGCAAATAGCCTCTTGAACCACATCCGTATCCCCTGACGCACTATGCTCCCCATCCGCCTTCTCCGTTTTCTTATCCAAATGGAAACGGAGTTTAAAAGCCATTCCAGCATCTACCTCCAAGGGGGCTAAGGCCAGCATGCTTAAACAGCCTCTGGGATCACTGGCTTGAAAACCTGGGTTTGGTTCTGTTGATCATGGAAAAGAGATTCTACATAAAATCGCAGGACCCATTCCATTTGCACAAGGATATCTTGAAATAGGACAAATCAGATAAGTTCCAGACCAGACACCAAAGGGCTCCTGGACTCTAGGCGGCTCCACAGATGGGGTGCTGGGCAGTGCTCACCAAACCCCATGAAGCTGAAGGCAAGTCTGAGGATTGTGCGATTATGGGCACCATTCTGAGGAGCGTGCCCTCCCCATCCCTCAGAGAGTTGGCAGAATATAAAAAATGTGATGCCTTTGGAAGGGTAAGATGCACCAACATTACGACAACATGAAGGAGAACAAAGGATGCTGTTCTGGCTCTCCTGATCTTACTGTCAGGACTCCTCCGTCCTGGCTGTTCAGCAGCAACATGCACCTCCTGCTCACCTCTGCGGCCCAGACCTGCAGCCATGGGGACAGAGAAGGGACTGTGAATGCTCTGGTCATCAGAGTCCTTGATGGAGCTCTCCTCTGAGTCCTGATGAGAGCTGACCACCCTCCTGTGCACCACCACATTCCCTCACAACACCTACTGATCTCCCCTCACTACAGGGCACCATACCTTGAGGGCAGGAACCACGTTTTATCTGACTTTGTAAATGCAGGACCTAGCAGTGTGCTCATCCTGCACACTCAATTTTTTCTGAATGAGCACCTGACCAAGTGACTCATCTATCCCTCAGTGAAGCAGAGAGAGTGTCTCCCAGCATTTCCCAGTCCCACGGCCCGTGCTGGCTCTAGGGGCTTCTAGCTCTTGGTGAAAATGAGAACAGTCTATGCAACAGAATGTGTTTAGGTTGTTCCAGGGTTCAAGGTAGGGAGAAAAGAATACTGTACCTCAGAGACAAAGGGAGACTGAAGACACAAGTTCATCATGAGTCCTAGGAGTGCATATATGACGTCTCTGGACAGATCTACATCCTCCTCACACCTGGCCTTTGAAAACCAAACAAGGTAACCCATGACCTTTCTGTCATGCAGCTTCTACACACACACACACAAACTAGTATACTAGAGGCCTGGTGCATGAATTCATGCATGGGTGGGGTCCCTCGGCCTGGCTAGCAATCAGGCCGATTAGGCCGGTAGGCCAGAGTGGAGGGACCGCAGGAGGGTGGCTGGCTGTAGGAAGTTGGTTGTGGGAGCGCACTGACCACCAGGGGGCAGCTCCTGTGTAGAACATCTGCCCCCTGGTGGTCAGTGTGCGTAACAGTTGCTTAGGCTTTTATATATATAAATATATATTTCTATATTTAGTTGATTTTAGAGAGAGAGGAAAGGAGAGGGAAAGGAAGAAGGAGAGGGAGAGGGAGAGAGACACATCTATCTGATGCCTCCAGTATATACCCTTACTGGGGATCAAACCTGCCACCTTTTGGTGTATGGGACAATGCTCCAACCAACTGAGCCACACTAGCCAGGGTTGCCTTGTAGCTTTTAAAGTCATCTTCCCTTGGCAACGGTCTCAGCATTACTGACACTGCTTACATTGCCAATGTCATGAACCTATGTGATGCTGGAAGATTAGAGACCAGTCTATGAGTTAGTGTTAGTGTGGGACACTCCCAAGGAGTCTCTTGTGCCTCTGCCATGTGACCCTGGTTCAACCTGGTCCTGTTTTAACACTGAAGACTGAGCTGCTCAAATGGGTGGACAGGCCAACTCTACCAGCAAACCCTTCAAGGCTCTCCAGGGTGAATGAGACATGATGTGGAGGCTTGCTGACATCGGCCACCCATAAAATCTGTGGTTATAGAAGGAAGAATCCACTGGCTCCAGCACTCTCAAACAAAATTTTTAGAAGATTTAGATAATGAAGAAGAAGCCAATACCCCCAAAGCAGATAGAAGACCAGCCTTAAGGAGAAAAGCTAAAATACCATGAGGCCCAAGCAAGCATCCCCAAATTCCTCAGAGGCAGACATCTGTCTTCTGGTGGCAGCGTCAGCACTGAGGCTCCCCATGATGGCAACACACTGGCTGAGAGCTGAGGTGTTGACTTCCTTGGGGTCTCTCTTCTAAAAGAGAATCATGAGAAAGCAAGTGTGCAGAGAGCAGGCAGATGATGCCAGCATCATCCCCAGATGCACCCCTCGTGCACCAAAACGCCTGGGAACCAGAGAGTGCAGCATCACACTGGCATCAACGGGGTCATGCTGGCAACAGAGTGGAGGCACATGGGTTAACCCCAAAGCATGTGGCCTGGAACAGAGAGGCCTTGAGCTCATCTCAGGGATACCACCAACCAGCCTGGACAACAGAGCTTCCACTTCCACGTCTGAAAGACTGGGCTGTGGACATGCTCAGGTCCCCTGAGACGTGGCTCCCCAGGGACAGGGGCTAGTCCCAGCATGCTCTCCTCGAACTCCCCCACCCCCTTGCTCTTCCCTGCCTCCCCAGCTCAGATCGCCACACTCGCCCTCCTGACCTGGACAACTTTCATTCAGGGTGGCACACAGTCCTTATGACCAGACTGGGGATCACAGGGGACTGATGAACCTGAACACTCTCTCGCCTTCACCCCAGATGCAGAGGCCACGTCCAGCTCTTCCTCCCCCGCGATGAGCCTGCATGTGCCCTCTCCACCTGGCCCAGTTAGCGCTGTTTTAATAAGAACTGTGTAAATTCCAGCTGTGAATAAATGATTCCTGAACCTGAGAGTCAACAGGCGCTCTGGAGTGTGACTGTGTTTAAACTGCTCATGCCCCTGAGAGTCAGAGATGATGAAACGAAGACCTGCTCACCAGCACGCCTCTGAGAGCCGGGAGAGCACCTGCGAGGTTGGCCCGGAACCAGATTTGGAATCTGTTGGGAGAACACCAGCCGTGATTTAGCTCCACACTGCACAAGCTATAGGAGAAATGCAGTCTCAGGGGATGGGGTGAACAGACACAACCTCTGGGCCCCTGTGTTTGCCATGTACCTGGATGACTAATTCGGAAACAGAAGAGAATGTTCCAGGTACATGACGCGGCTTTCATCTCTCCAAGTCTGAAGAATTGCCTTTGATGTTAAACATCAGGTCTCAGATGGCAGCACTGATGCAGAAAGCGCTGGAATCCCTAGGCTCTGCCAAACTGACCTCCCAACCCCCTGCCCTCCCCTCGCTCCGAGTCTGCACTGTGTGCTGTGTAAACAGGAAGTGCAGTGCAAGCACAGTTCCTCGGCACAGCCATAAGGAGACCTAGCTACACATGTGCCTCCAGTGCTACACGTGTCTCCACATGCTACACATGTCTCCACATGCTGTGCACTATTTCTACATGGTACACATGTGTCTCCACATGCTACACACATCTCTGCACACTACACACACGTCTCCACATGCTTCATACCTCTATATGCTACAAACCTCTACACACCCACACGCTACACACATCTCCATATGCTACGCATATCTCCACATTACAAACACATATCCATGTGCTACATGTCTCCACATGTTATACACATCACATGGCACACACGTCCATACATGCTACACTCATGTCTCCACATGCTACACATGCATCTCCACACGCCAGAGCAGCTACTGAGTCCCCAGCCTGTGCCGAGGGCCTGTCCAGGAGCAAAGCAGCACTCTCTCACGATCATTTCTAAGCACGATGTTCTAAAGGTGGTGAGGAAATTAAACAAAAAACAAGAGACACTGAAAAACAACAACAACACTTAAGAATTATGAAAAATGTAAGACCTTTACTGAATTCCCCAGTAGCTAAGCCAAAAAGAGCAGGGGGGATGGTTACCCATAATGCCACTGGCAACCCAAGAGAAGGCTCCATTTTACTGTGCACTCTCTCCCTCACTCACATCTATTCAGTACACATTTGCTAGGCAGTTCCCATTAGGTGCTGATTAAGGGAAAGAAGCTTCCCCAACACACAGTAGGCTTGTCTAATGTGTTTTAAGTACGTTACTGCTTCCAACCCCGTTGAGGACTGGGTCCCCTGGCCCGAGGGGCTGGAACAGCAGTGCTGACCTCGGCCCAGGAAGGCATCAGCCCTCCTACTCACTGGGCCTGCGATGCCCACTGGCCAGCCTCCCTCTATGCTGTACATTCTAAACTATCAGACAGTCAGCAACAGTTAAGGAGAGATGTCAACTTCTGTAAATAAATGTTACCTTTCTTCCAGCGCCAAGTCTGTGAGTAGTCCCATGGCTGAGGTGGCCCTCTCGTCTGAGAAGTCAAGAAATGACACCAGGGCTTCTAATAATCTGTAAAAAAATCCAGTACAACCTCAGAGTGGGCTGTCCTCCAACTGACAGCATTTCCATCAGGGACACCTTGCAAGGAGGCCAGGAAGGAGCCAGATGCAGGTGAGGTAGCTGGAGTGGCCCTGCCATGCCCTCTAGGAAGCCCAGCTCCTGGCCATCCATGACACAGACTCTCCTGCAGAGTGGCTCTTACCACCATGTGCAGTCCCAGGGTTGAACAGTTTTAACCCAAGTCCACTGATTATCAGACGACTACAGGAAGGAATTGCTGGAGCTTCTGCCATGTGACTCTGGCTCGGCCAAGTTCAGTCACATAAATGACATCTAAATGGCATGCTACTAATCTGCTAATGACTAAAGTAGGAGGGCTCCCTAATAAGGTGAGGGATGGAATAAAGACTTCACAAAATTTTGACAGGCTGCTGAGTATATCAGATAAAATTTAATTCAGTTAAACTCAAACTCCTACACTTAGAGCTGGAAATTCTGCATAAGTAACAAAATTGGTAGACCTAGTTTATAACTAGTTCATATGAACAAGATTCAAGGGTTATTGGGTAACTGCAAACCCATTATGAGCAAATAGTCCGGTGGAGTTGCCAAAAAAAGCTAATGCAACCTCACGCTGCCCTGACAGACTAACCAACCCAGGACGAAGCAGGGGCCACTTGTGCAACCAGCAGGCCCATACTCGGCACCCACAGTGCGCTCAGTGCTGTGCTCAGTCCAGGGAGGGAAGGACTAAGCACTTGGGTGATATGCCAGAAACAAATTCATGTCACAGAGTGGGCACAGTCCACCTGGTGGGAGGTGTGGGAGGATGGCGATGAAGGCTTCAAAGAGCAGATGATATGTTAGCTCTCACTTGAAAGTGTAGTGCTGGCTTTTTGTTCCGTTGTTCATTCAATCGACACCTGCTGGGCACTGTCCAAGGAGCTTGCAGGCCAGTGTCAGGCACACGGGGAGCAGAGCATTCCAGGCACGGCACACAGCATTCACCAAGACAACGTGGCATCAGACAGCAGGGCACATTTGGGGGCTGCCAGCAGGTCCTCACAGTGAGTGCTGAGGGTGTGAGGAGAGGACACCCACATCTGTGCTACTGCCTTTACTCAGCTGCTTGTCTAGGCAGGGTCTGGAAGTCAAGTCCAGAGGGAAACCAGGATGCTTAACATGGAAAAGACCAGGCTCCTTCACGCCCTGCAAAGTGGGAGAGATGACGTGTTCTGTAGACCTTCGATAGACTGACCGAGGCCTCGGGATCGGCAGCAGCATTGTCCCAGACTAGAATGGGGCAGGCAGTTTGTGCTCAGCGAAAGGAGGTAATTTTCCATCAACAGCACATCCTGTGGGAGATGAGAGCCACATCCTTTTGTTAGCTGGGAAAAGACCCCAGTCCATCGGCTGTGATAGTGTCCATCCTAATCAAACTGACTCGAAGCTGGAATCTCCCCTGGAGGGCAGCGTGCACACCATGTACGTGCTGGGATGCCCCCGAGAGGACATCGGTGCTGGGCAGGGCTGGGCTGGATAGTTGACGACACCCCAGGCAACTTCAAGTTTCTGCAACTCCCCCACGTCCTCGGGAGTGAATTCAGTGTTCCTCTGTCACAAATCACTTATTTTACAGTTAGTTCCGATTCTTCCTCCGCCAATTGAAATCTGTTCTCCTCGCTCTTAAAGACAATGCTGATGAACCTGAGTAGCACAGAGGAGGGGCTGAGCTGGCAGCCTAAGATCATCTTGCTTTTAGTCCCGGGAGCCATGAACAACGAGGCGTCTCGCTGTGTGAGAGTGCACATCCTAACTGGACTGAAGAGAGCAGCTGCCCCTTCCCACCCTCCTCATCTCCTTTACTGTTGGCGCTTTCTGCTTTGCTGGCAAGCAGCTGTCCCTGTAGATGGACCACACATCAGAAAATGATCGAATGCACCATAAATGCACTTTCGCATCCGTTTAGGACCTGAGCATGGGTCCTGGAGAGAGCAAATGAGTATCAAGTTATTGTTGAGTCCGCACCATGTGTCAGGCATGACACTGGCCACTTCCCTCACTGTGGTTGAAGCTGTTTGCTGGCGAATCCCACGGAAACCCTGCCATCGCCTTCTTCCCTGCCTGACTAGACTGTGGAAGCTGGAACCATTTTCCAATCACAGGTGTCACGTGACCAAAGAGAAACAGAAGCAGTTGTTTCTCTTGATAAAAGGGACAGACCCAGCTGGTGCTAAACTGTCCTAAAGGGGGAGGTGATGCTTGGAGTGGCAGCAGCCTGTGTGACCATGAGGGAAGGGTCAAGAGAAGGACAGAGCCCTTGACTCTGACATCTTGAAGCCATTCCACCAGCCAATGCCACCTCTGGTCTCTGCTGTTACATGAGAAAAGAAGACCAGCTCCTCTTGGTCACGTGTTCTGTTGAACGCAACAGAAAATGTTTAGCTGGCATCCACACATCAACGCTCTTAAGCTTCACCAAAAGTCTGTGAAGCAGGGAAGACACCAGGCTCATCAAGGCTAAGTAACTTTCCTGGGTCACATAGCAGACAGAGACAAGCAAAGGTTTGGGGTCATGACTGCTGGCACCTAAAACCTCGCTGTTTCCACAAAGTGGCACTGGCCCTCCTAGTTCCCGTCACTGTCCACTTGTTCCGTCAATGCACCGTATAGGGAAAAGCACCTGGGAGGTCCCGGGGCCTGCCTGCAGCCTGGCCTGCTGCAAACCGTCTCGTTTCACTGCAGAGAGCACATTCCTCGCTTTCTGGTCTAGTCGGGGTGGGTGTTAATGAGAACAGCAGGCATTGAGGTAATAAGCTAAGGCTTTTTGGCTATTTAAAGAGAGCAGGCAGACTCCCGGGATGATCGTGAATGCCACTCTCCAAGACACTGGAAAAATTCAAATTGAAACCCAAGCAATTCAAAGACAGCTTAGGGGAGAGAAGCTTACGATCCTATAGCTACACTTACGCAAAGAGACCAAAACCAAACAAAACATGTGATGAAGGGACTGAGGAAATGACTGCAGATTGAGGAAAAGTCTGATGGCACCTCTCCTGTCAGAGAGGTGAGAGGGAGACGGGCTGCCTTCACTGGGCAGGTGATGCTCTCACACGCAGGCGGATCTTCCTTACCGGGTCAGGTCCAGGTGGCTGATGACCAGGCTCCGGCCGGTCTTCGTCTGGGCGAGCTGCAGCAGCAGGGCCAGGCTCTGCTGCCGGATGGGCAGGACCCTGGAGGCCAAGAGGAAGGGCAGCAGCCTGCCTGAGCCAGGGTGTGTCACAAGCTGGCGCTCGTTTTCCTCTGCAAGACACAGGAGCGTTCGCCTTGTGCACCGCGGGCAGCGATTACAGTTCTGTCCCCACCTCCAACCCTTCTCCACTCATCTGAGAGCTGGGATAGTGAAGTGTAAGGGCACGGACTCTAGAAGCAGACCGCTGGTCTCAATGACCAGGTGGATGACCTCAGCCGATCTAGTAACTCCTGTGCAACTGCTCCCTCATCAGTGAACTGAGGAAGGTGACGGCTAACAGGGGGTTAAGTGAGTTACTACGTGATGGCGCTTACAGTAGGGACTGGCGCACGTACATTAGTATCATTCTTGTCAAAGGCTCCTTGGTATGTCGTGTGGAAATGTGAGGAAAGGGGAAGAAAGCAGGTGAACTGTCTTTAGACCTTCCACTTCATATAATGGCCAGAGTCCTTGCGGGAAAACTAGACTGTCCCATGAGAACGCTCAAGTGTAAAGCGTGCCCCCTCCCCGCACGGGAAGCCACTCCAGGCAGTGGCCCTGGGTCTTCCCCTCTCGCTGGGTCACTTCTAACCAGGCCTGTGAATGTGAGGGCATCAGGGGTGCAGGTGGAGCATGGCTAAGCGCCGAAACAGACCCGTTTGTCCAGCTCATGTATTTTTTCTTATTCTGGAACAGGAGCTCACTGTGAACAACTGAAATAACTACAGGAGAACAGCTGAAAACGAAAGTCCTCCTCTCGTGTCCTCCTCCGGTAAGCCTCCCCGAAAGGAGCTGCTCCGCACCCCTGCATGAATCCTGTTCCCAGCGTGACCCACCCCACACTGCACCTGGCTTCTCCCTCCCGCTAGGCAACATGCACACACAGGCCCATGTCCTGGCCTGTAAGCAGTCCCTCGCTCATGATACTAGTTTGAGTATCATGCCCTTCAGGAAAGAGGCCCCTGCTTCTCTAGTTTTCTAGAACCCATGATTCCTTCACTCTAATAAATCAAGAAAAAAAATTACATGATCTCATATTCAGCAGTTTACAAACTACATTCACAAGCTCTATTGCTGGCTCCTCACAGGAGCCTTTGAAAAAGGGACACAGCTACCGTTACTCTAATTTCAGAGTTTATGTCCCAGGTCAGATCTTTTCCTATAAAAATACAATCTTTTAAAAAATAATGGAAATTGTTCAATTTTTTATTTACATCGAGGTCACAAAAGTGATCAGATTCTATAGACTTATTAAACCCCAGATGCTGCTGCTATGTAAAGTGAGTCTGGAAGGCAAGCGAACTCCTCACACACGTTACTGTCCTGCTATTGCACACGGATCAGTGTCACAGATGTGGCAGATGACCGCTGTTGGGGAGCACACAGGACTTGGTTGGAAAGTTGCCGCCTGCCCTGTTTATTGGAATTCCTACTTAGGGGAGACAGGGGAGTATGGAGCGGCATCCCTAACTAGTCCTTGACCTTTCCAAACAAGTCTGTGCTTTGCAGAGCCCCAGGTGTTTACTGGAATCCTTATGCTTAACCCCTGAATGCCCTTGCCTAGAGGACAGTGTAAACACGTGTCCTCCCAAGATTACTCACCCCACTGATTGTATCTAAAGATAAAAATTCCAATAAAGGCCTAATGAGGCAGACAATAGAGGCTCCTCTGGCTACTAAAGCCTGGGGCCCCTGAGGCCTCCCTTACATAGTCAACCTGTGTCTGAGTAATCTGTTCATCCGCCATTCAGGGGCTGCTGGTCAGCCCTGGCAGACTGTAAAGCTCGTGATGCTCAACTGGGTCCTGTGGTCAGCAAAAACCCCAGTTGAGACCACTCATCACGCCGACAGCGGCCTCGGCCATGGGGCTGGCGCTGCAAGGGTGCCAGGAACATAAGTGGGTGCAGGCCTTGATTCTGACCCATATGCTTTTTTCTGAGGGAAGGTCCAGACATCGAGTCTCCAGGGCCTGGCCTCTGGGGGAACAAACTTGTCTGCCCACGCAGCTCCTGCATTAATGGGCGTTAAGGGTGATGAGGTGCCCTGATTGGTTTGGCTCAGTGAATAGAGCATGGGCCTGCAGACTGAAGAGTCCCGGGTTCGATTCCAGTCAAGGGCATGTACCTTGGTTGCGGGCACATCCCCAGTAGGGAGCGTGCAGGAGGCAGCTGATCGATGTTTCTCTCTCATTAATGTTTCTAACTCTCTATCCCTCTCCCTTCCTCTCTGTAAAAAATCAATAAAATATATTTTTTTTAAAAAAAGGGTGATGAGATGTGATAGGCCAGGCTTACCATTCCCCCTGCACACAGCTTGCCAGAGCCTGAGAACAGACACACACAGGGTCTCTGCCACTGCATCCTTTCCTGCCGTGGAAAAGCACCTGGAATGGACAAGGGGGAACAATGTAAAAACTGGAACTCAGTCTTCATCTTCCTTTCAGCTGGTTTCATTGCACCAACAGGCCTACAATATAGGGTGAGAAGTGGTTCTATAATCCAGAGCTGCAGGTCACCAGGACCAAAGGACCGTGAGGCACTGGACTGAGAGCTCCAGACAAGGATGCAGGCTGAGGAGGCCACTCTGGGGGCAGGGAGGGGAGGCAGCGAGGGTCTGAGCCAGGGGCTAAGGATCATGGTCACACACGACCTGTGCATGGTGGCCAGCACACCACTTAGGGTACATGGGCCTCCTCATGCAGGCAAACATGTGCTGGTGACTCCAACCCACAGTAGCATCCTAAGCCTCAGGAATTACACTAGAATAACTGAAATACAAAATAAAATAAAAATAAATTTAGCAAACAGCCTCCTATCATATGGGTCTTTCTTCAGATGAAATTATAGATGGGAGCAGCCAGGACTCAGCTGACCTCATTTCCTGATATGATCAGCAAAATTCCCGAAGGAAACGAACAGCAATCTTGCAGCTGGTGGGAAGCCAGCAGCACCGTCGTGTCTCGGACTTTGAAGTGCTTGGGGAAGCCCTGGGAGGTTCTGGGGCCTTTTCTGCAGTCACTGTGGCATAACTAACACTAACCGAGGCTCCGGCTCCAGGGCGCACACAGCACCTCTGCACTGGCCAGGGGCCACCGATAATGACTGCGCGGGGCTCATCCAATGAGGTCTCTGCCTGTGTCATTAGTGTCTGCTTCCATGAGAAATGCTGGTCTTTCCTTTCGTTGACACTGGCTATCTTTACAAACATGCCTACCTTCTTATAACTTCATTCTCACTGATGATACTGAATCCATTGTGTGTTCTGAATAAAGTTCGTTCTGCGCCTAAAGCAATGTCAGAGAAGCCCACGTCAGACTCCTGAACTGCCTGCTGTCCAGCTGTCACCACCCCGGCTGAGAAGAGGAGCTTTGGGACCACTGTGTACAGGGCCTGGGACGGCTGCATACAGGGACTGGGATGGCTGCGTACAGGCAGGGACTGGGACCACTGCATACAGGGACTGGAACCACTGTGGACAGGGACTGGGACCGCGGCGGACAGGGACTGGGACCGCTGCGGACAGGGACTGGGACCGCTGCGGACAGGGACTGGGACCGCTGTGGACAGGAACTGGGACCGCTGTGGACAGTGACTGGGATGGCTGTGTACAGGGACTGGGACCACTGTGGACAGGGACTGGGACCGCTGTGTACAGGGACTGGGACCGCTGTGGACAGTGACTGGGATGGCTGTGGACAGGGACTGGGACCGCTGTGGACAGGGACTGGGACCGCTGTGTACAGGGACTGGGACCGCTGTGGACAGGGACTGGGACCGCTGCGGACAGGGACTGGGACCGCTGCGGACAGGGACTGGGACCGCTGCGGACAGGGACTGGGACCGCTGTGGACAGTGACTGGGACGGCTGCGGACAGGGACTGGGACCGCTGCGGACAGGGACTGGGACCGCTGCGGACAGGGACTGGGACCGCTGCGGACAGGGACTGGGACCGCTGTGGACAGGGACTGGGACCGCTGTGGACAGGGACTGGGATGGCTGTGTACAGGGACTGGGACCGCTGTGTACAGGGACTGGGACCGCTGTGGACAGGGACTGGGATGGCTGTGTACAGGGACTGGGACCGCTGCGGACAGGGACTGGGACCGCTGCGGACAGGGACTGGGACCGCTGCGTACAGGGACTGGGACCGCTGCGGACAGGGACTGGGACCGCTGCGGACAGGGAGTGGGACGGCTGCGGACAGGGACTGGGACCGCTGCGGACAGGGACTGGGACGGCTGCGGACAGGGACTGGGATGGCTGCGGACAGGGACTGGGACCACTGCGGACAGGGACTGGGACCGCTGCGGACAGGGACTGGGACGGCTGCGGACAGGGACTGGGACGGCTGCGGACAGGGACTGGGACCGCTGCGGACAGGGACTGGAACCGCTGCGGACAGGGACTGGGACAGCTGCGGACAGGGACTGGGACAGCTGCGTACAGGCAGGGACTGGGACCACTGTGTACAGGGACTGATGAAAGAGAACAGTGTGATGCTCATCAGTAGGGGAACTGATGGTTGCTTTTAAACTGTTTACAGCTCCTAAGCAACCATTAAGTGCAACTGGGGTGAACCTTACCATTTATCCATTTCTCTATGGTTGGGGGAGATGTGTGGGGGTCAGACAGGGTGGTTGGGGTATATATGGGGAATTGTGTGGGATATGAAAAGGGTGTGTGGATATGTGTAGGAAGTGTGGAGCATGTGTGAGGGGTGAATAGATGCAGTATTTGTTATGTGGATATAAGTATATGGTGTGATGTGTTGTGTGTACATGCTGTGTTGTGTGTTGATGGCAATAAGTGTACACAGAATGAAGGCATGCTGTGTGTGTGTTTTGTGTTGTACTGTATGTGTGTGGTGTTTATTGTATGGATGTTGAGTGTACGCATGCCCTGAGGAGAGGCTGGAGCAGGGGTGAGGGTATATTTCTTGTGTACCCCCTCTCCCACCTACGTTATTGTAGGTCTTCGATCAATATTCATGGAAGGAAGGGAGTCTCTGACCTCTAAACTCTGCCCCTTCACACCGACAACATTCATGAGGCCACACGTCTCTGGCTTACAGTCCTCCATCAGCTCAGTCAGGATCTCAATGCCCCCCGCGTAGAACAAGGGGTTCTGGTCGGGCTTGGAGAGAGTCCCCAGGAGATGCCTGGTCGTCACAGCTGTGCTCTTTCCTGAGTCCAGCAGTTGCTGGGCTTCCTTCTCCTGGAGGTCTGCCTTCTCCCGAAGATCCACTTGATCCAGGTAATCTAGCAAACAAGAAGGGAAACAAAACAACCCTGGCACCAATGCTACCACACAAGGAGTGAGCTCTGTGAGGATGGGGCCTTGAGAGGCATAAGCATTAAAATAACTCTAACTCATCTTCAGCAAGGAGAATTTTAGGAAAAGTGTACAGTCTGCATCCAGAACTTTAAAATCTTGGGGATGCAAAAACAGAATTCCCTATCCAGAAGGCTCTAAAGGGTGGTGTGTACAAAGGAGGAAGGCAGAGATCTGAGTTGGCGAGCAGAGGAGAGAGGCGCAGGCGGCCTGTTAACACAGAGGATGGGATGCAGGCAAGGCAGGGCTATGCAGCCGCGGAGAGAAGGCATGAAGGCAGCCGAGGGCCAGAGCAGAGGACAGGCCATCAGCAGGAACATTCTCACCTTTCACCTGTGTCTGCAGCTGGGGGTTTATTTCTAAGATCTTCTGAAAACACTCTCTAGACTGGAAAAAACAAACAAACACAAGACCTTGACAAGTGGGTATCGGGCAAAGGTGATTATAAGAAAGACACCGGTATCACAGGACTTGGCTTCATTATTTCCTCTGGTCCCTCCTGCTCCCAGCACAGGAGGCAGGCATGTGAGCACAGCAGGCATGTGACATTTTTTTATTTTTTTTTAGGCTTCTCTGGGTCTACGAAGCAATGGGTATTATTTCAAAATTTATTTTTAAAAAGTAGTGCTGTCATATGACCTGTGATAGAAAATTTCCATTCCTAAATCCTTGTGGATCATGTCTGGCTGAGGTTAAATACAAAATTTAGATATGATATTTGCACTGAGAGAGAAGAGGAGGCTACCTGTCAGATATGCCAGGTAGTCAGGAAATAAACAAAGTTGGAGACATTGTTGACAGAGATTGGGAACAGGAAACAAGAGATGCCTACTGAAAGGGTACAGGGCTGCAAAGAGCCGGGCATATAGAGTCAGCTTGAAAGCTTGAGTGAGGGGCTCTCACTGAGGAAAGTGTTGGACAGAATGTTTCTGGAAAAAGAAAGATTCTAGTTCATGAGGCACGATGCTGGGTTTAGGGCAGTGCTGTCCTCAGGAATATCGAGAACTGTCCAGAGGGTACCAAAAGAAAAAGCACAGGGAAAACAAAACAAAACAGTTCTGAGCTTTCTTGAAGGCTCAAGGCTTGTTTAGAAGATTAGGATTAAGAAATAAACTGAAGAAAAACCACGTTAGTAAAGAACAATGTCGCAGGATAGAGGATACACATCAAACACGGTAACTGCTACGGGCTAAATGTTTATGTCCCTAGAAATTCCTATGTTCAAACCTAAACCCTCAAGGGGATGACTTAGGAGGTGGGGCCTGTGGGAGGTGATTAGGTCATGAAGAGGGGGCTCTCGAGAACGAGATTAGTGTCCTTACTAAGAGGCCCCCGAGAGCTCGCTCACTCTCTGGCTGCCTATGAACTAGGAAGCAGACACCAAATTTGCGGTGTCTTGATCTTGGACTTCCCAGACTCCAGACTGTGAGAAATAAGTGTCTGTGGTTTAAGCTACCTGGTCTATGGTATAGCAGTCCCAAAGGACTAGGACAGTGATCCTGTATCCAACTTCTTTCTAACCCTAGATCTAATCTACCAGCAATTCCTGCTGGCTTCCCTGCCGGTATATGTCCAGAATCCCATCACTTCTCACCACCTTCATCATCACCAAGCCGGTACAAGCCATCATCACCTCACTTGGATAATTTGTTGCAAATTATTACTTATTTAACCAGCCTTATTACTAGTTCTATTCTTTATTACCATGTCAAAATATAGTCTCAACGGCTCAAATACAGCAGAGTGAGCCATTAAAACATGAATCAGATCATTTCACTTCTTTACTGAAAACCTTCTGATGGTTCCCAGCTCACTCAAAGTAAAACCCAAGATCCTCCCAAAGCCTGCAAGGCCCGAGGGGATCAGGCCCCCACCTCCCCCATCACCTGCCTGACCTCATCTCTTATCACTCTCCTCCTGGCTTGCTCCATTCTGGCCCTCTCTTCACCTGGCCCACTCCCCCACTATACATCCACTTCTTCTTTACTTCACTACCTCCTTTCCTTTAGAGAGGGCCTTCCTGACCACTCTACACCTTTGCTGCTTCCTGGTTAAGTTTTTTTCAATAACACTATCACTACCCAACATACCACACATCTACTCATTTGGTTTCTGTCACCTGGCCACCTGTACCTGAAAAATATGAGTTAATTAAGTCAAAGATTTTTATTTTCTTTATTGCTGTATTCTTGTTGCCTAGAATAGTACCTGAAATATAGAAAGCATACAATACATATTTGCTGAGTTAAATAATTAAATGAATAAATGAGTGAATAGAATTTGGTAGAGAAGGGGAAATTAATATTTTCTTTTCTACTATTAACCTTATTACAATAAGACTGTATTGTAATAATTAAAATGCAACAAAGGAAATATTTTTTAAAAAGACAAATATTTTTTAGAAGACAATTTCTTTTAAAAAAATCTAGTATCTTATAATGGAAAAACATTTCATGTTCATGGATTGAAAAACTATTATTAAGATGGCAATACTCCCCCAATTGATCTACAGATTCACTGCAGTCTCCATCAAAATTCCACCTGGCTTCTTTGTGGAAATTAACAAGCTGATCCTGAAATTTGTTGGTAATCAAGAGACCCAAAATAGCTAAAATAATCTTGAAGAGGCAGAGCAAAGTTAGAAGACTGTTTCCCAATTTCAAAATTTACTACAAAACTAAAGGAATCAAGACAAATGAACAAATGTGGTATAGGCACAAGAATAGACACATAAATCTATGGAACAAAATTGAGGGTCCAGAAATAAACCCATGCATTTATGATCAATCAATTCTTGACAAGGGTGGCAAAATCATTCAGTGGTAGATAGAATAGTCTTTTCAAAAAGATGGTGTTGGGATGACTGGATATCCACATAGAAAAGTGTGAAGCTGGATCCCTTCCTCATACCATATACAAAAATCAACTCAAACTGGATCAGAGATCTAAATTTAACAGCTAAAGCCATAAAATGTTTAGAAGAAAACATAGGAGTAAATCTTAGATTAGGCAATGACACCAAAAGCATAAGCAACCAAAGAAAAATATAGGTATGCTTCATCAAAATTTAAAAATTTTGCCCAACTGGTGTGGCTCAGTAGTTGAGCATTGACCTATGGACCAGGAGGTTATGGTTTGATTCCAGGTCAGGGCAAATGTCCAGGTTGTGGGCTCAATCCCCAATAGGGGGCATGCAGGAGACAGTCAACCTATGATTCTCTCTCATCACTGATGTTTCTATCTTTCCCTCTCCCTGCCTCTCTGAAATCAATAAAAAAATACTTTTTAAAAATTTAAAAATTTTGTACCACAAAGGATACCATCAAGAAAGTGAAAAGACAAAACAAAGAGTGATAGATATATTTGCCAATAAGTTATTCGATAAGGGACTTTTATCCGTAATATAAATATGGCAAAGGATCTGAAGAGAGATTTCTCCAAAGAAGATAGGCAAGTGGCCAGTAAGCACATGAAAAAATGCTCAACATCATTAGAAATCAGGGAAATGAAAATCAAAACCACAATGAGATACTATTTCACACCCATTAGGATGGTTATAATAAAAAAGACAGATAATGACAAGTATTTTTATTTCTCCAGAATGTGGAGAAATTGGAAGCGTACACTGCTGGTGGGAATCAAGATGCTGCAGCCACGTTGGAAAACACTGGGCAGTTCCTCCAGAGTTAAAACAGTTATCATGTGACTCAGCGGTTCCCTGCTGGGTATTATTTACAATCAAGAGGATAGTAATCAAATGTCTCACAAAAACTTGTACCTGGATGTTCACATTAGCCCAAAGTGGAAACAACCTATTAATGTGGTCTCTCCATACAGTGGGATATTCAGCAATAAAAGGAATGAAGTGCTGATACCACAGCTTGGATGACCCTTGCAAACATTATGCTAACTCAAAGAGGTCAGCCATAAAAGGCCACATACTGTGTAATTCTACTTAGATGAAGAGCCTAGATTAGGCAAATGCATAGAGACAGAAGTAGATTAGTGTGCTTGTCTAGGGCCGAGGTGTGGGTGCGGGAAAGGGAGTGACTGCTAATGAATGTATGGCCTTTGGGGGAAGTGACACAAATATTACAAAATTTATTGTAGTGATGGTTTCACAACTCTGTGAATCGACTAAAAACCAGAGAACTGTGAAGATATACGAGCATGATTACTTTTGGGTGAAAAGGTTACAAGTGCCTTTTGTTTTCATCTTTTTCCCTTTGTCTTTCTCTCCAGAGATGCTTCCTCCAGGGCTGAACACTGGTGAGATGTTGCAGAGGGGTTGCTACAGCAGGGGCTGCCCTAGAGGACCCTCAACATCCTTCCCTACTCTAAGAGCTTAAGATTTTCCCTGGAAAATACTAAGAGGTGGGTTGATATTTAATCAACTTGGAGGAACAAGAGGGTCGGAAGCATCGCTGCGATCAAACCTGCCACTTACATTCCTCTAGGAACTTACCACACTGTAGTTCTTCAGAGCCAGGTGGGCTTTGCCCATGTGGAAATAAGCTTTTGTGCATTTTTCATCACACTGCATGGAAGAGAAAGACCAGTCAGACGTCTCAGAAGGTTGGGGTCACTGGCACCCCCTGACTGCCCAGCTAACTGTAGAAGCCAGGCTCTGTTCCCAGGACAGCTCCCAGAGTGGACAACTAAACCTTTTCCATGCATCTGGGACCAAGCTAACTGATGCCTGCAAGGAGCCAGGATACATGAGAAAGCTCTCTAGCAAACTGATTAATGATGCCCGTCAGCTTGCATTTCCATTTAATGACACTCGTCAGGAAAGAAACCAGAAACCTTGTTTGGAAGAGCTCCTGGGTTTGGCAGATCATAGGAATTGCCTGGGACACTTACAAAACTGCTACCGGCCAGGCTGAACCCCACATCAATTACACTGTACTGTGGGGTGGGCCCAGGCATCAATCTCTTTTTTTAAACTTTCCAGGCGACGTAAATGCAGCCAGGCCTGAAAATTACTGGTTTGTTAGACTAGAGGACACTTTATTCCGGTAAGCAGCCGAGATGATCATTACATCTAGGCCTGGGAAGTTCCTTCCCTGAAAAAAACCACCGTCATACTCTGGGAGCTTACCCTTTTATCCCTGAAGGCCAGGAGGGCTGCCCCCTTCAAAAGGGAGGACTGACACCCGAGGCTGAGACTCAACCATGTACACAGGGGCCCTGCCCCTGTCTGCTCCTAATTATTACTCCAGAGGGAATAACTGGCACAAAGACATAAACTGCAATTTAAAACATCCAATTAAGTAATTGAATCTGCTTTATGTACAAGACATTGGGCCGGGTCAGATGCCTTCAGGGTTTAGTTTAAAGAGGTTAAGGGTGAGGCTCTAAGAAAACATACAAACAAAAAGAAATTAAAATAAAAAGAATGAGGCTCAGGGTCTAAAACATCTGGGGTGAACCCCTGGTGTGGCTCTCACCAGAAGTGGGATGTTGACCAGGTTCCCTGACTTTCCTGATACTCATTGTCCTCATGTGGAAAATGAAGATAATTATAGTCTCTCTCTTCTCTTCTCTCTCTCTCTCTCTCTCTCTCTCTCTCTCTCTCTCTCTCTCTCTCTCCCTCCCTCCCTCCCTCCCTCTGTTGTTGTGAGGGGGAAACGCTTGTCAAACACTAGTATGGTGCCCATGAGATGGTATCTGAGGCTGCTGCTGCAGTTACAATAGCAACCCACTTCAGGAAAAGAGAGAAAATGTAAAGAAAAGTGAAATAACAATAGAAGAGGTAACAATAATTGTTATTGGAGAGCCCTTTATAGAGGCATGAATTTCCATGAATATTGTTTCCTAACTTGTTGCTGAGTGAATGGCAGTAATAGTATAAATAGTGCATTTGCATACAGTCCCATATGGTTCATATAAATTATTCCATACAAACTTTAAAACAATTCTATGACATACATTTATCCTCATTTTACTGACGAGGAAACGAAGGATTAAAGGTCACATAGATGCCAAATGGAAGAGCTCGGATTTAAAATCTGGCCATTTGATTAGGCACCGAAGGCTCAAAAATTATACCAAATCTCCTGCAGAAAAGTGCTCTAGCAGCTCAGTAGAAGGAAATGCACTCTGAAGAAACAGTCTCACAAAGGGCAGCGGAGGAGGATGGACCCGAGCGGGATCCTGAATGTCCTAGTACAGAGAGGTGAAGAGAGAGGATAAAGGGAATGGGCTGAGCAAGGTCGAGGTCAGAGAGTTCAGGGAGCTGCAGTGGACAGTCCAGAACCTGAAGCAGGTGCTGACAGAGGGCAGACCAGGGTGGAAGGGGTGAGCTGGAGTGTGTCTCCACATGGAGGCCTTGAATGCCGGGCTCGAGGAGGATGACTGCTCCATGGCTGTGGCTGGAGAGTTGGTCTGGAGGCAGCGTGCAGAACTGCCCAGAGGGAAAGGCAGGGAGATAAGGGAGGAGACCAGAACAATCACTTAGAAGGAGGGCTAACATCTGATGTCCTAGTGACAGTGGGAGTGAAAGGAAAAGTGCAGACACCAGAGCTCCGTCAAAGAAAGAATTGAGCGGCATCAGCCAACCATAAGTGATAAGGGAAGGAGGAGGTCGGTTCAAACGTTTTGGGATGCCTATGCCTGGAAGACATCATGTGCCATGAGCAGGCGGAAGGGAAGATGAAGAGTTTGTTTCAGATGCTGCCCAGCGGATGGAAATTGGCAGGAGGCAGAGACACACAGCCCTGGAGCCAGGAGGCGCACACTGGGGAAGTAGGTCTGAGAGCCACTTGCAGAGATGAGAGTGGAACCGTGAGAGGAAACGGGAGCTTTGAGGGCTGAACCCTGGAGGACTGAGAGGGTGGGGTTGAGGAAGCGGGAAAGGTGTGGCCAAGGGAAAGCGGAGCTGCAGCACCATGGCCCATGAGAGCCGCATGTCCACAGAACCATCACAACTGGAGGACCAGCGCCTGGCCCATGCCCACTGTGGGTCACCAGGAAGGGGTGTCGCGGGGACACCTTCCTCAGTCACTGAGCAAAGGGCTGCTAGTGGATTTTCTCCTTCTGCTTCCATCATGTGTGGAGCGTCACAGGGATGATCTCACATCCCCTTGAAGGGAATCCTGCCGTGGAGAAAGACGGTTTTATTGTGAGGAAGACATGTTTACTGTGAGGAAGACGAGCTTTATTGTGCAGGAGGTGTTCTGCTGAGAGAGCGACGGTCTGACCCCAACTAAAACCAGCTTTGCTGCCTGATCTTCCCTGACCAGGAACATCGGTCTTGAAATATCATCCTGGGCTTGTCTGCCAATTCAGAGCTGTCCGAAACACTCAACGGGCACGAAGGCACTAATACTATTAGCAGTGGAGCGCACTGGCCTCCACTATCGATACAGTGCTTTGAAAGCGAGTGAAACTGTTTAGTTCATGGCTTTGTTGTAGAGCTCACCACTGTTAGGTCTCGGAACCCCTTTACATTTTTCTCCGTCCCTCCCATGTTTACCCAACGCTTCAACTGGGAGCCTTGCTGGGCCTGTAACAAGGTTGGCTGCTGAGTGTCAGCGTCTTCTAATGTCAGCTCTGCGGGGCCTGCTCTGGCCTGGGCTTCACTGTTAATTACATTGTGCTTCAGTCAACATTTGGGATCAGACCAGTGTGTTACCCTGAGTCCGAGACGGTGTGACTACCGCTTTGGTTCTTTTCAGATCAGAAAAGATACTCCTGGCAGCCCCAAGAGGCGATTTCCTTTCTTCCACAGAAGGGAGTGAGACCCCCAGCCCCAAGGTTCCTGTGAAGAGGTGTTTTGGTAGATGGTTCAGAGCACAGCATACAGTTAGACCGACATCTGCTGTGTGGTCCTGTGCAGGTTACTTCACTCATCTCCGAGGCTCGGTTTCCATGCCAGAAAAATAAGGATAACAGTGGTACTGAACACAATAGAACAGAACGACGTGAGGCTCAAATGCGACAGCTCAAGGCCAGCAAGCAGCCAATGCTGGGTTTTACTCTAATTGTCAGGACATCTCTCTTCTCTTACAGATGATGGTAGGAAAGAAATCATGACCCAATGGAGTGACAAAGCAGGCTGGTGGCCTGTGCCGGAGCTGTGGGGCCCCACAGTTCCTGTAACGTGAGGACTGTGATGTGGCTGAGTCGCCACCACATGCTCTAGGGGAGGAAGAAGTCAAGCACACAGATGGTGGCTCGGGAGGATCCCCGGGGTTTTATGAACCGTAGCAAAGGCGAACTTGCACTCCACTCCCGTCTCCCGGCCTACCGCGCAACAGGAAGCACGCGTGTGGCCAGCACGCTGTGACACAGTGTGCTCCTGCCTGGGCCGCGTGCCCGTTCAGCTGCGGTCGGGGTGCTGTTCGGGGAATCAAGTCCCAAGATAAGTCTGGTATGTTCTCCTGGCACTTCAATTGTGCTTGGTTTTATTTAAAATAATATGCATACATTAAGACATACAGATAAATTGTATGGCATGCAATGCAAAATTCACATGGATCTTTAAGATAAAAAACATGTCCAAAAGGAAATGTCATGCTCTCTGCCTCTAGACCCTCCAGGGGCTCATGCTCATTCCATTGGCAGCACGTTGGCGAGAAAGTATGAGAAGCACTGGTTTTGGTTGTTTAAAGCCCCTATGACAGAGTAATTTAGGGGAATATGGATTAAGGACTATTTAACTATTTAGTAATCTGAAATAATATCTCTAAGAGGTGATCATGACATTTATCTTTTAAAAGCCCTTCTAATATTTTCCCCAACAGACCCCACCTTTAATTGTCTATTTTGGCAGATTTTGGAGGAAATGCCAAGCACAGATATTATGCTACTATCTGCCTGAGGCCTGACTAGCATCCAGGCTGAACAAGAGGAATTCTTTCTTCTGGTTAATCCGCTGCAAAGAGGGGATGCTGGCATACATTTCCAAATGCTTAGGGCTGGAGGGGAAAGCACAGAGTGATGGGGAAGAATGGCGCTGCGGAAGCAAGCTCCCACGGGCTGGAGAGAGAGGAGGAGGCATGACCAAGGGAAGCCATGTGTCTGCTGACACAACAGCCGAGGGTGCCCGCTGCCCTGAACCCTGGGAAACCAATATGAGCAGCAGCCTCTCTGGAGCACTTTCTAAGAGTAGGTACTTTACGTACATTGTCCTAACCCTCAAGAC
The DNA here is from genome assembly GCF_963259705.1 of Myotis daubentonii. Lineage (NCBI taxonomy): Eukaryota > Metazoa > Chordata > Mammalia > Chiroptera > Vespertilionidae > Myotis > Myotis daubentonii. The sequence continues at coordinate 9,556,984 of NC_081848.1, read as the reverse complement.
AATTCTATTCTAGCTGTTTTCTAGGTAAGGAAACTGAGGCTCTGACGGCAGTAACTCTACCCTTGCCCACCACCACACTTTGGCAGGTCCCCTCTACTCACTTTAGGACTGAAGCCTCTGGCCCAAGCCAACCCCACTCCATCCTGTGGAGAAGGAAACACCTTCTTACCTTCAGAGCCCAGTCACAGTCCACTAGTGCCTTCTGGTAGTCCCCAAGTTTTATATAAGCCTGTAATGACAGAGACAGCTGCTGTTCACATTCAACTCTATAGCAAGGGTCTTTAGCTCACACAGAAAGTGCAGTCCAATGGTGATGAGAAGTAACTGGTCCCTCCCCACATCACTCGGGGTCCCAGCATATAACAGATGGCTATCATTACGGTTTAATAAGGGGACTATGTACAAGGTGAGGGCAGGACTTAGGGAAACCAACAGGAATGTTACAGAACCCAGGCTAGCAACAGTGGACAGCCATTAATTACCATTGCCAGAGCTGCAGAGATAGGAAGAGGAGCAATGAGCAAACCAGGAGAGGACAGCTTTGTGAAATGATAAAGGTAATAACAAAGATAATAACAAGTGTTGGTGAAAAAAATCAGAGCCCTCATACACAGCTGGTAGGAATGAAAGATGGTACAACCACTTTGGAAGACCGTCTAGCAGTTCCTCAAAAGATGGAACATACAGTTACCGTATGATCCCAGGAGGACTGCAAACATAAGTTCACGAGAAAACTTGTACACGAATGTTCACAGCACCATTATTCACAATAGTAAAAAAGTAGAAACAATTCAAATGCCCATCAACTGATGGATCAATAAAATGTGGTATAGCCATACAATGGTATGTTATTCATCAATAAAAAGGAATGAAGTACTGATCCATATTACAACATGGATGAACCTTGAAAACAACATGTTAAATAAAAGAAGCCAGACACGATAGGTAAAATATTATATGATTTCACTTATATGAAATGCCCAGAGTTATCAGATGTATAGAAGATAGAAGGTACAGCAAGCCTTAACAATAGTTTTGTTCAACATCATTTTGTTATTATGTTGGTGAGATGCCGGTAGGAAGTTAACTCATGTATATCAACTAGCCTCCGGTAAAACTGGCTTCCTTATATGTCATTTTGATTAAAGCTGCAGAAACTGGACTTACTGTAGCCTAGTGGTTTCTTAGGGCTGGGGGTGGAGGAGGAAAGAAATGGGGGTGGGGGTGAGCTGCTTAAAAGGTTTCTTTTTGGGATAATGAAAATGTTCTAAAATTGACTGTGGTGATGGTTGCACAACTCTGAATATACTGAAAACACTGAATTGTACACTTTAAAGTGAACTGTATGTCACTTATCTATCTATATAAAAGCCTAATATGCTAAGTGTCCGACAGTTGGACCATTTGACCAGTTGCTATGACACACACTGACCACCACAGGGTAGACACACACCACAGGGTAGATGCTCCAACTGGTAGGTTAGCTTGCTGCTGGGGTCTGGCCAATCAGGACTGGGTGAAATGGGCAGGACATGCCCTGGAGCCCTCCCGCAATCCCTCCCTGGTCCTGATCGTATACCGGTGGGGTCCCTCGGCCTGGCCTGCACCCTCTCGCAATCCAGGACCCCTTGGGGGATGTCAGAGAGCTGGGTTCGACCTGATCCCTGCAGGCCAGGCTGAAGGACCCCATCAGTCGTGCACTGGGCCTCTAGTCTATAATAATAAAAGTGTAATATGCTAATTAGGCTGGACATCCTTCTGGATGACCTTCCGGACGAAGCCTGGGCTGCGAGGGAAACCCAGGTCCTGGGTGCCAGAGGGAAGACAGTGCCAGCAGCTGGGGGAAGGAAGGCCTACTCCTGCACTAATTTCATGCATCGGGCCTCTAGTATTTCAATAAGACTATTACCAGAAAAAGATAAAGTTTGTCTTTCCTCATGAGCACAGCAAGAAGAGATACAGGAAATGGGAAGATGTTTAAGAGTTAGACCATCACCATGAACCCTAGTGCTCTTGGGATCCTCTAGAATTGGGGGAAATCCAGAAAATCAAGAATGGATGCAGAATTCTGTGATCCATTCAAACTAAACCAATTTAGCTCACCCATAGTTTCAAGGAGCTAGTGGCATGTAAACAAATAAAAGGATGTTTAACAGCCAGCACAGTGACTACGGGTCCCTCTGTCCTAATTACTGGACACAACTGGTGGTCTGTGAATTCTCATCAAGATGCACTCGGTCGCTAAGCACTCTTCTTCTGCACAGTTCCCTAAAAAGCAGCAATGGTCCCCCTGTTATAAGACAGGAAAGCCAGGCACCAGGAGGATGAGTGGCTTTGCAGAGTCCCATAGGTCACCACTAGTAGAGCCAACACTCCATGGAGGCTTGCACCAGGGCACCGTGACATTCTTACAATAAAACTGATGAGATATCTACATGGTCAGTGTCATAACTCATGGGAAATGCCAGCATCCAACCAAAATGAGGAGGGAGCTGGCAGCAGCTAGCTAATAAATTCCTGCGGGAAACTGCTACAGGGTGCTTTCATTAACTTGGAGTGTGTACTAACTGAAGTTGGAGGACTCTGACCCTTAGCTTTCTGTTCTATAAGGCACCATCCTCTCCTCAGGGCTTGGGATGCATTTGAAAGGTAGAGGATGTGAGTTGGAAACTAGCATCCTTCTAGACAACTGCAGCCATGATGTCATGACACTGCTCTTCAGGAAACATACAGACTTGAAAGGTCTGCATGGGCTTCAACAATTTCTCTACAGCCTTTTACTTTTTCTTTTCTTTTGTTCTTTTTAAAGCTTGGATTCAATACTCTATACCTTCCCCATTCCCTTTTGCTTTTCCACATTTTAAGAACTACTTTTTCCAAATGATTTATCTAAATGACACCAGCAATCCATTGATCATAACATTAGCTCCAGGAGGAAAACAAAGCAATAAAAGGGTCAATTTCTCTCTAGCAAGCAGAAACACTCAATTGACAGGGTCCTCATGACGTGTTTTCTAATATTACATGCGAACAGGGGAGGCATCTTAAAAACAATCAATGACTCAAATGATTCCTAACACCAGGCAGCACATTTTGCATTTATTTGTCTCCAAGTAAGCGTTCTCTTTGGGAAGCTGGGAGGAACTGTTTCACCAAAGCTTTTGGTGCATTTACTTATTTTCATCTATAGTCATTCTTATGTGATTCTCCAGAACTAATCAAAGTGCTATTTAAACTGAGTACGGTAAAAATATAATTTAGATGAATCAGGGTATAGACCGTCTGAATTAGATATAAATCTGAGTTACATAACATTTTCAAAGCAATTCAATTTTATTGCTTTCAAATAACTTCAGAGTAATAAGACTGAACAAGCATTAGTAGGTAAATGTTTCAGGGACCAATTTAGGGATAAATAAAAAGGAACTATAATTATTATATTAATTGTTTGCATTTAAATGTTTCTTTTGAAGTGGGAACAGAAACTTAATTCCCTTAAATTGACTTATTATGCTTCCAATGTTATGTAACTTAAAAGAATTTATTGAACATCTGTTATAAATAAAGCATTAGGGGGAAAAGTGTATGGCAGTTTTTGCCCTAAAAAATGTATGATCCTGTTAGGGTGATAAAATGTACACTAAATGCTAAGTCAACCCTTGGCTATTTTATTCACCAATCATTTCTTTATAACAATTTCTCCACCAATGGGACTAGGTAAATGTCATCTCAACTCGAGTCTAAACTGCTGAGCTAATGAGTGATACTGAGCTTGGATTTACTTATCCTTAAGTCACTGTCACTTCCCAAACCTGTGGCCTCCAAGTGTGGAGTCAACACCCTGTAACTTCCCCGTTCCCTTTTGCTTTTCCACATGTTCAGAACCACAGAGGTCCTGCTTGCACACTCTTCCTCAGCACACACAGCAAGGCCTCCTGAGTCTCCAGTTACAGGAACTGGAGCTGATGCGGGCTCTTCCTCTTGTAATGACACGGCCTCAGCGCATTTCACACGGGTCCTGCTGACAGACACTGCCCATTGGATAGTCACGCCCAGGAAGCTGCCGGTTTTCCAGGCCTGAGCAACAGAGAGTTCTACCACACACAGACTCAGGTGCTTTTCAAGATAAGGCCACAGGTGACATTCTGTTTCAACTGCGAACTATCCACCTTGTCCCTTCTTTAACAAGTAGATAATAAACATCTGGGTGACAGTTTTTACATGGAATTCCAGGAAACAGAGCCCATCCTATATAACAGAAGCCCAGCGACCTAAACAGCGGAATGACCAGAATGACCAGAAACCAGAACTACCGACCCCTCACCCAAGCTGCCCCCTGCCACAGCAGGACCCCCACCCCAATTGGGGGTGTGGCCAGCCTGCAAACCACCCACGGCCCCTCACCCAGGCCCGCCCCACCCCCCAGTGGGTACCCCCACCCCGATCAGGGTGTGGCCGGCCTGCAAACCCCCAGTGGCCCCTCACCCTGGTCGGCCCCACCCCCCAGCAGGGACCCCCACCCCGATAGGGAGGCATGGTCAGCCTGCAAACAGCCCGCGGCCCCTTACCCAGGCTGGCCCCACCCCCGAGCGGGGACCCTCACCCCGCTAGGGCCCCCATCAGGGCAGGCCAGCTGGCCTCCACCCGTGCACCAGGCCGCTATCTACACTAATAAAAGAGAAACATGGTAATTGGCGTACGACCGCTACCCTTTTCATTGGCTAATCAGTGAGATATGCAAATTAACTGTCATCCAAGATGGCGGCTGGCAGCCAGGCAGCTTGAAACTAACACGAGGCTTGCTTGCCTCAGTGACGGAGGAAACCAACGTTCCCCGCCTGCGGCTACAGGCCTCTGAGCCTGCAGTTTCAAACATTGTAACAGATACTGCGGGACTTCAGCCAGCAGATTCGCAACATTGTATGCAAAGGCCAGAAACCTACTTTCAGCTGGAGGCCTAAGAGCTGGAGCCAAGCCTCAAGCTAAAACTGGCCCAGAATAAAAAAAAGAAAAAAGAAAAAAAGGAGCGGTTGGGAGCTTCAGTCACCCCCAGCCTGAAAACAGCCCTCAGCCCCTCACCCAGACTGGCCAGGCACCCCAGTGGGGACCCCTACCCTGAATGGTGTGTGACCAGCTGCAAACAGCCATCATCCCCTCACCCAGGCTGGCCAGGCACCCCAGTGGGGACCCCCACCCTGATCCAGGACACCCTTCAGGGCAAACCAGCCGGCCCCACCCATGCACCAGGCCTCTACCCTATATAGTAAAAGGATAATATGCCTCCCAGCACCGGGATCAGCATGACAGGGGGCAGCGCCCAAACCCCCTGATCGCCCTGCGGCTCTGTGTGTGACAGGGGGCGGGGCCACAACCCCCTGATGGGCCCTGCTGTGTGTGTGACAGGGGGCGGTGCCCCAACTCCCCTATCGCCCCCACTCTGTGCGTGACAGGGGGCAGCGCCCCAACCCCCTGATTGGCCCTGCTCTGTGCATGACAGGGTGGCGCCACAACCTCCCCATTGACCCTGCCTTGAGTGTGACAGGGGACGGAGCCCCAACCCCCCAATCGGCCCTACCCTGATCATGACTGAGGGTGGCATCACAACCTCCCAATCTCCCTGCTCTGTGCATGACGGGGCGGCGCCCCAACTCCCCAATCAACCCTGCTCTGAGCCCAACCAGGGGCTGCACCTAGGGATTGGGCCTGCTCTCTGTCACCCGGGAGCAGGCCTAAGCCAGCAGGTCGTTATCTCCCGAGGGCTCCCAGACTGCGAGAGGGCACAGGCCGGGCTGAGGGACGCCCCCTCCCCCCCAGTGCACAAATGTTTGTGCACCGGGCCTCTAATCCTATCTAATAATAGACAAACATGGTAATTGACCGTACCTTTGCTATGCCTCCCATAGGCTAATCAGCATGATATGCAAATTAACTGCCAACAAAGATGGCGTTAATTTGCATACATAGGCTCCAACTGGTGGAGCAAAGCATGATGGCCCGGGGCTGGCAGAGCAGCGAGACCTCACGTCCCCTGGGGCTGGCGGAGCAGCAAGGCCTCATGGCCCCGGGGCCGGCAGAGCAGCGAAGCCTGACGTTTCTAGGGCCGGCTCCGGCCAGAACTCAGCCAGAGCGAAGGCCTGGGCCCCAGGTGCCAGAGGCAAAACCGTGCCAGCAGCCAGGGGAAAGGAAGGCCTATTGCACGAATCTCTTCGTGCAGCAGGCCTCTAGTATATAATAAAAGGGTAATATGCAAATTGACCCTAATGGCGGAACAATCAGAATGACTGCTGGACCAGTCACTATGAGGCGCATCGACCACCTCGGTGGCTGGCAGGCTCCAATCTCCTGATGGCGAACGGGTAACTGGGGTTGGGTGGCGGGGTATGCGGGTGGTGCCAGGCCAAGGCCCCCACCCCGCTGGTCACCTCTCACACAGAGGGCAACACATGGTGGGGGCAGGGCTGGCGAGTGGGTGGGAACAGCCAACCTCTTGGTCCCTTCCCCTAGCCGCCAGGCACTGATCACCCAATGGCAAATGGGGAACCGGGGGTGGGTGGTGGCAGGGGGTGGGGCTGGCTGTGGGTAGCTGGGGAAGATGGCCCTGATGGCAGGCCAGGCCTAGGGACCATACCCATGCATGAATTTTGTGTGCAGAGCTCTGTGATATAAAACTGAGGAATTAGGGATTTCAGAAACGCACAATTGACTCTAGGCCAGTGGTTCCCAATGTGGGGCACACATCCCAAAAAGGGGCAATTTTATTTTTAAGGGGGGCAATTTGAGAATGAGTTATTAGCAGTGAATTTTCTGCATTTCTTATGGTTCTAGTGGCCTCATAGACATATTTATGCATTTTAGTTCTCTACTATATGTTTTGAAACTTTATTTGCTATTTTTCATGTCACTTCTTATTATTTTTTAAACAATTTCTTAGTGATTTCTTCCTCAGCACTTCAACTGTCCTTTCGTCCTTTTATTTTGCTCTTTCATGGATGCCATGTTCTTTGGAAGCTTGTTAGACCAAGTTAATAGCCTTTTAGGCTTCCTCCACATGAATAGGAGCTCACTTTTTGAATAAGAATTTTATGTCACGGTGGGGGGCGGGGCATCAGGATTTTAGGCATGCATAGGTGGGGTGAGGCCAAAAAAAGGTTGGGAACCACTGCTCTAGACTCATCAGCTGTCCAGTTAACTCCAGTCACAGCATCTTAATCAAAGAGGGATGGATACAATGGGTAAGAAATTAACAGGAGAGCAGCCCTTAGACTACCATTAAACCGGAGGCTGGACAACCCATGGTGGCAGCATCCCAAGGTCTCACAGGTCATTTCATGCCACTAGTTTTCTCCTTTACACACATGGAAAGTGCCTGGTTACCACCAGCGATGCACTAGAGTTGACTTATATGGACAGAATTGATTACAGAGGGCTCTTCCCAAGCCCGCCTCCAATGATTTCAAGTTGGTAGCTTGAAATTGGACCACGGTGAGAGTATTTACACCGTGGAAATTGGCAAATGCTCCATACAAGTCAGCTTCTCCCACACCCCAAACAGAGCCAGTTGTCATGGATACCATCCAGGTTCATCTTTCTCAGATTTCACAAATCTCTCAACTTTGTTGCTGAGAAAACCCCCTGGACCCGCTTGGCTCACTGACCTGGGCTCGGTTGGTGTACAGCACCTTCATGTCCTTCAGCTTCTCCAAACCCTCACTGTAGCAGAGGATGGCTGTCTCGTAATCGCCTCTGACAAATGCCTCATTCCCTTTTCCTTTGAGGGCTATGAGAACAAGTCGTACAGGTGAGCTCTCTACACACAGCAAAATGCTTTCAGATTTTAGTCCCCTGATTTCCGACCGTACTCTGAAGGGCACAGCTTATATCCATCAACGGGGACCTGTCACTCGTGTCTCTCTCAGATAGTTCAGGACTGGCTTCTTTAAGGATTTCTTTCTCCAAATTCACCCCAAATCTTCTAAGCAGCTTCTCAGAAAAAGTAAATGTTCCTGTCTCAGGGCTGAGAACCATTCCAAGCTTGCCACAAAGACCAAGTCTACGCATCCGATGTCATAAAAAGGGTCAAACCACAAATTTTCAGTGAATGTGCTGTCATTCCGTCTGCAGCTCACGTGCCACTGGGTGGTATAGAGTCAACACTGAAAGCATTGTCACGTGTGCTCCCCCCCCACGCAACTTGTATTTCTTTTCATTTCTCCTCTCCCTTCTCATACCTTTGTTTTCTAGTTTCATTTTTCTTTTTTACCTCTTCATCTATGCCTCAGGCCAGCCAGTGTACCTCACTCCCATGCCTCCCTATGTTCCCAGGGCCATTTAGCACTGCTCAATCTGACCTGCCAAGTCCGCCCACGTGCTTAGCAAACAGATTGGACTGTGGAGGCTGACCGACAGCTATGTCCTGCTCCCTGTTCGCTGCATCAGGGTCAGGAGACAGGCCATCAATGGTTCCTGCCTGGTCAGGTCCCTCTGCCGAGGTCCACCTGAACCCACCCACTGGGAGTCCTGATGTCCCCAAACATCAGCAGATAGACTGGCTCCAGCACATATCATTCCAGCCGTGGAAAAGCGAAGGCTGACAATTACCATCCGCTAAGGCTCTGTTTTCCTTTCTTCTCCTGGCTCGCTCCTTTGCATCCTTCTCCACAGATGCCAAGAAGGCCTCTGACAGCAGAGTAATTTCAAATATTAAAAAGAAAAAGCCAATACTATAATCAGTTCCTTATCTCACATTTGGGAGAAAGCTACTCTAAGGCGTTAGGGCCACACTCTCATGCATACACATGTAAGCACACATACACATGTAAGCACACACACACATGCGCACACACATAACTAAAATGAAATCATCTTAATTTGACATGGTAATCTGTGTCATGTATTATTATACATGATGGCTATGTCTATGCTTCAAATTTGAATCATGTCTTTAAAAAGAGTTTTTCTCTGAAGCCTTTTTTGTTCTATTTAGCATAATGAGCTTCTGAGCTGAGCAACAAAAACGATCTGATCCCTTGAGCAGCTGAGTGTAAACTGGAAGATACAGAACAGCTGAATTCAGTTCATACAAAAGATTGGGTGGAGAAAAGAGAGAAGCCTCCAAGCTGTTCTCTCTCACCACCAGCCACAGAACTGGGTGACCAGTAGGTTTTTGCTCATGGGTTGTTTGTAAACCCAGAGGCTATAATTTAAGGGTCTGGAAGCTGCAGTCAGTAAACACTGATCCTAAATAAGTCATACACATTGGGAAGAGAGATGCCGCCCTTACCTGCATTCATTTCATCTGCGTTCTGCAGGCCACAGGTTATCATAAAAGCAAAGAAACAAATTTCAGAAATAATGCTGACTAATAAGTAGAGTGGGGCCTTGACTTACGAGTTTAATTCGTTCCGTGACCGAGCTCATAACTCAAATTACTCGTATGTCAAATGAAAAAGTAAATGAGTGAGACACGTGATGCTGGGCTGATGTTGTGGCGTTCACTGTGATGTTTGCTGCGCCAACTAGCGGTGGGGTATCTGAAGCTGGCTCATAACCCGAATTTTAGCTCGCAACTCAAAGCAAAAAATCGGCCAAGAGACGGCTCATATCTCAAAAAACTCGTTAGTCTGGACACTCGTAAGTCAAGGCCCCACTGTATGCAATTACACGTGGAGACTAGGGTCATTCCCTTTAACAAACCCAAAGGACTGTTTAAAGATGACCAGAGGGAGCAAGGAAAAATAATCAGGGTTTATACTTCCTTATGGAAAATACATCTAGTGAATCTGAAAAAAAACAAACTGTCAGCCTCAGCAGACAGTCTGAGATTAAACTACTCCCTGCTCCGCCTCAGCACAGACCCTTCACGGTGCCTAGGTATATAAGTTCCAACCGAAAAAGCAACCTTCCCAGGAGCTTGTGGAGGGCTGATCGTGGTCTTGTTCAAGGTGGTCCTGCATCCGTCCTCATCTTGGTCTTCCTCTGTGACCAGTAGCCTCTTTTCTGTCTTAAGGATTGCTTTCTCTTGCACACCTGGGTCTTCAGAATTCATCTCCTGGATTAAACTGGCTAGAGAACAAGTCAGACGTGAATCATTCAAACTAGGTCTTTAATAGGAAAGGCTGTTCACTAGAAAGCACAGTGTGGAGCAGGCATAGGGAGAACTCTTATTTTTCCAGCTTTATTGAGATACAATCTACACTAATCTACACTAATAAAAGAGAAACATGCAAATTGGTGTCACTCCACTACACCCACCAGCCAATCAGAGGAACTATGCAAATTAACCCAACAAAGATGGCGGTTAATTTGCATACACAGGCATGGAGTGAAGAATGAAGGCTCAGGGTGGAGTGAAGACTGAAGACTGAAGACTGAAGAGGCTTGGCTTCTCTGCTGCGGCTGGACCAAAGGCCTGGGTCCTGGGTGCCAGAGGAAAACCAGTGCCGGCAGCCAGGGGAAGGAAGGCCTATTGTGCAAATCTTCGTGCAACCAGCTTCTAGTGCAGCCGTGGGCAAACTATGGCCCGCGGGCCAGATCCGGCCCATTTGAAATGAATAAAACTATTGAAAAAAAAGACCGTTTATGTAATGATGTTTACTTTGAATTTACATTAGTTCACACAAACACTCCATCTATGCTTTTGTTCCGGCCCTCCGGTCCAGTTTAAGAACCCATTGTGGCCCTCGAGTCAAAAAGTTTGCCCAGCCCTGTTCTAGTGTATATATATAAAATCCTAAGCAACCATTACAACCAGTCGACTCGTCGCTATGATGCACACTGACCACCAGGGGGCAGATGCTCAATGCAGGAGCTCCCCCTGGTAGTCAGTGTGCTCCCACAGCCAACTTCCCTCGGCCAGCCAATCTCCCGAGGTCCCTCTCCCTGGCTGGCCAGCCCTGATCAGCCCTGATTGCCGGCCAGGCCAAGGGACCCGATCCGTGCACAAATTCATGCACTGGGCCTCTAATCTATATATATAAAAGGCTAATATGCAGTGTCCCCTTGGGAGTTCCACCAGAACGGGAGTTCAATCGCTTGCTATGATGTGCGCTGACCACCAGGGGGCAGTGTGGAACATGGCAGGTGACCAGGAGCGGTGGCATGCAGGTGGCGAGGGGAGGCGGGGAACCTGATCGGCCCTGATTGCCGGCCAGGCCTAGGTACCCTACCCAGGCACGAATTTTGTGCACTGGGCCTCTTGTTGACATATAAAGCTGTACACATGATGATTTGATACATGTTGTGAAATGATTCCTACCAAAAGCTTAGTTAATACTAGTGCGTCCATCTCCTCATATAATTACTTTTTTGTGTGTTGTGAGAACATTTGAGATCTATTCTCTTAGTAACTTTCAACTATAGAATACAGCATTGTTAACTATAGTCACCATGTTGTACATTATGTCTCCAGAACATATTCATCTTACAACTGGAAGTATATACCCTTTAACCAACATCTACCCATTTCTTAAAGAAGGTTCTAAATAGAAAACAAAAATTAGAGCTATTAGAACCAATTAAAAAACACCCCTAAGAACAGGATTTGTTTTGCTTGGGAAAAGGTGCAGATGAATTTAATCATGGCTTTCAAGGAACAGAATTTTAAGCACTTATTTAATTCAACAATTTATGGAGAGCTTATTATGAGTTAGATATTATGCAGAATGCTACAGATAACACTAATGATTAAAAAAGATCGTTATTTTTAAAGAGCTCACAATCTTGTGTGGGAGACAAATAGGTAAAGGCAGCTCTAACATTACTAAACAATAGTCCTTAATCCTACCCTTATCCATCTTCACTTTACTGCCCACCCAGCTTAGGTTCCATGGTCCATCACTTGGTCACCACCCCACCTGCTAGGCAAAACTCCAACTCTAAATGAATCCAGTTCTTCAATTCTCTGAGCCTGTATCAGGGATGCTGAGTACTGACAGAGAAAAACAGATGGATGCCTGGGGGAGGTGGTCTAACTCAACTGGACCACCATCCATTCTCCTTCCCACTAGAGTGCCCACATCCACACCCACCCTCCTTCCCACTGCACAGAAAGAATATCCCTCCTGCTAATGAAGCTAATCTCTCGTCCTGAGCTGACCATACCACTATCCTGTTTTGCATAATCAGGAACCTTGCATCACCAATTAATTATGCCCTCTCCTCAATATTTTCAACCTCTCCCATTCTACCAGCTTCTTCCCATTGGTTTTTATACACTCTCAGTCTCTCCAAAGGCATTTTCCTGTTCTTATTTCTGCATTTTTCCAAAGACTTTTCAAGGTAATTTTTTACCTTTTTTAGTTGTTAAATATTTCAAACAAATAAAGAGTAATATAACTGACATTTTTTGTTCCCACACCATCTGTAAGTTAATAAGTATCCCTTTTCAGCTTGTTTTAATGTTTAGTATTTAGCTTTTGTTGCATAACACGCCACCCAAAAACTTAGTGCTTAAAACAAACTACCATTTATTTAGCTTTATTTAGTTCACAATTCTCTAAGTCAGAAATTTGGGCTAGGCTTAACAGGCCAGTTCTTCTGGTTTCCGCTGGGCTCATCCATGTTCATGGCCAGCTGTCAGTCATCCAAGTGGCTCTCTTCTAGGGAAAGTGTCTCTCATCTCCTGGCATGGGTTTCTAAGAGTGGCATGAGAGCAAGCCCTACTGCACACCTACTTTTCAAGCTTCTGCTTGTGTTATGTTTACAAAGATCCCTTTAGCCAAAGCAGGTCACATGGCCAACCCAGATGCAAGAGATGGGAAGAAAGGAACTAGTGACCATTTTCATGATCGATTAGAGTGTATGTGCTTCTAGTTCCTCTGCCTGTGTCAGAGACAGAAGAGCACTGCACAGCACTGCTGTCCTGAGTTGCTCTGAGTCCATATATTCTTCTGAATTCTCCTCGATGATGCCAAGTACCAGGGCAGGTTCCTTCTCAAACCCTGCCCATTGTACTAACTGTTAGGTCCAAGCCCCTCTGCCTAGGGCTGGACCTTCTTGGATGTCAGGTCTTAGATGGAGAAGTCATGAGAAGTTGTGGGTATATGAGTCTTTGTTGCAGAAGCCAGTGGCCATATAGCCATCAGACAACACAGTCCTTCACAGAAATCCCATATAGGCAGCTGCATACCAGCTGGTAAACACATATCTTTCCCACACAGTAATAGCAGTCTCTGTACCCTGTTATTATCTGAGCAGCCACATGCTGCCTCTAAACTCACCACTTCACATCGTAGCAGCACCTGAGCTCTCTGCCCGAGCTCTCCAGCCTCTCTGGCTCAGCAGCTTCTCCTGTTTCCCCTGCCTATACTGGCTTCACATGGTAGCTATCTCTGAGCTGTCCATGAGCTTAGTCTTACTCTCTCCTCTCTCTAGCTCACTTTGTCTATATACTCCTTAGACAAAGAAGGCTAGTTACCAACAATGACATCAATCGTTTGTCTATAGAAGGGAACAGCACACCATGCGATTACCGTGGCCTTGCAGCTACGTAGTCCTTGGACATTTCTGATGAAGATTCCCATGTTCAGAATGGCCTTGGCCGTCCGGTGTACTATCAACAAGGCCTCCACACTCTAATTAGCCTTGACCATCTGGGACTCTGGTGTGGTTCCCACAGCCTCACACTTTAAAAGACCAGTATTCAAAACTTCAGAGTTTGGAGTAAGGAAAGGTTTATTGACAGAGAAGATGCCCAATTGAGAATATGGGGTCCTTACAGGTTCCTCAAATCCATCTTCCTCAAGCCCGAAGTTCAGGCTGCTTTTAAATCAAGGTGGGGTGGGGGTGAGAGGTGGGAGGGGTAAACAGTGATTGATGATCCTGACCCCAGACATCTGGGCACCACAGGGATCTGAGGAAGAGCACAAAAATCTCTAAATCTCTCTGTTCCCCTGATGATCTGAGTCCAGTCTCAAGGTTCCTGCAAATCTTTGATAAACAGACATTATTTTGTACATATTTCCCCACCTCTTCAGGAGAGGTACCTCATGGCAAGGGGCTGTTCTTCCAAAAACTCTAGGCTCAAGCAGAATTCCTCTAATGATTAGCATATCTATAGCAGGAGCCATTTGCCTGAAGGCTATGGGAACAACACAGGCTAGAATTTAGACAGAATCAGAGACTGAGCATTTTTCACTGCTACATATTCCTAATGCTGCGACCCTTTAATACAGTTCCTCATGTTGTGGTGACCCCCAATTTCATTGTTACAAATTGAACATAATTAAAGCATAGTGATTGATCACAAAAACAATATGTAATTAAATATGTGTTTTTCGATGGTCTTAGGCGACCCCTGTGAAAGGGTCGTTCGACCCCCAAAGGGGCCAAGACCCACAGGTTGAGAACCGCTGGTCTAAACCATAGTTAATCCATTGTCTTATTGATAGACATCCAGGTGTTTTGCAATTTTAATTTTTTTGCTACAGAAATGCTAAACTGAACATCTGTGCACATACTCCCTTGTGCACATATGCAATATATTTTCCAGGATATTGCTGTATCAATTGTTACTCCTACAAGCAGCAGTCTACACAAGTTCCCATGGTTCTACTTCCTTTCTCACACTTGCCGTTGTCAAACCTTTAAATTGCACCATGCTCATGGATGAGAACATCTCTATAATATTTTCATTAGCATTTTCCTGGATATGACTGGGACTGGGAATCTTTTTGTTAGTTTGTAAGCCATTTGGATTTCCTTTTCTATGAACTGCCTATTAGGATAGAAAAAGAAGACCTTCTTTTTCTTTGCTGTGGCCTTCCACAATTTATGAGAAGCACCTGGTAATTAAACCCCAAGACTGCTAGCTCCTATGGTTCAAACAGCCCCTCTGTTCAAACTGCAAGACAAGTTACTCTCAAGGCTATATTCTTTTTTAAAAAAAATATATTTTTATTGAATTTTAGAGAAGAAGGGAGAGGGAGAGAGAGGTAGAAACATCAATGATGAGAATCATCGATCGGCTGTCTCCTGCACATCCCCTACTGGGGATCGAGCCTGCAACCCAGGCGTGTGCCCTTGATTGAAATCGAACCTGGGACCCTTCAGTGCACAAGCCCTGGCTCTATTCGGAGCCAAACTAGCTAGGGCTCAAGGTTATATTCTTGCATAGCCCTCCTCCCTGCTGTTTGTACAACTCAGGAATAATTAGTAGAAAGTTCCCTTCCCCCCTCCTCTTCAAAAAAGCCTCTTTTGAACTCTCCATAACTTTTGCTCTAAGCATGTATTACAGGTTTGAAAAAAATACTGATAACACACCTCCCTAGGACAGCAACCTCCCTCTCAGCCTCCAATCCCCCTCCCTTCCTTGTCACCTAGCAACAGCAGCCATCACCCTTTAAAAGAGCAGGCCCCTGTTTATTACTAGCCTCTGTATTGATTAGCAATGCACTGGCCCTTTCCCTTCACAAAAAGCAAAATAAACCTCCTCTATATTTCTGTTCTTTTA
This sequence comes from Myotis daubentonii, assembly GCF_963259705.1. Lineage (NCBI taxonomy): Eukaryota > Metazoa > Chordata > Mammalia > Chiroptera > Vespertilionidae > Myotis > Myotis daubentonii. Next base: position 9,541,536 of record NC_081848.1, on the reverse strand, counting down.
GTTGTGATTTTTTTCACAGGCTGTGTTGCTGGCCAAAACCCTAACACTGCCTGTTCCCATTCTTGGCCGATTTTCTATTGGGTTGTTTGTCTTTTTCTTATTATGATTTCTTTATATATTCTGAACTAATTATAGGTAGTTGTGAACATTTTGTCCTTGGGTGTGCTTTGTGTTTTCATCTGTTTTTCAAAAGAGTATTGAAGAGAATATTTTGTGTTTTTTAAGGTTACAAATGTACTATCTTGCATTGTCTTCTAAAAGTTTTAAGTTTTGTTTTTCTCATTAAGGTATTTAAACCATCTGGAGTTGACTTTGTGTAGGGCATTAGCACTATTTGTTAAAAGGTTGCCACCTTCCCCACTGATGTGTTGCGCCACCCGTTACATATATGAATCTGCTCTAGGCTCTTCATTCCACTCTACTGGATTAATCACCTTTTCCAGCACCAAACTTCCATGCATAATTACTATCTTTACTAATAAAAGGCTTAGTAGTCATCATGCCCTCACGCTTGATGCCCTCACGCCATCATAAGATGGCTCTGAGCAGCTTCCGCCAGGCTTCCCACAGTCCCGCACGTGTGCCGTGGAGGCAGGACCCCTGGCTCCGGCCTACGTCTTTGGGGCAATCCATAGAGGAGTCCCGGATGGGTGGGTGGGGCCTACCTCTTTGGGATGATCAATCGCAGGGCTCCCGCACTGTAAGAGGACACAGGCCAGGCTGGGGGACCCCCCACCCCCGAGTGCATGAATTTTGTGCACCAGGCCTCTAGTTGCCTTATAATAAATCTTGACCATCTGGTAACAAGAGCTATCCCACCTTCTAATTTTTCTCTAAAATTGTCTTGATTATATTTTTATTTATTTCTTGATTATTCTTAGCTCTTTGATCTTCCATGTGAACTCTGGAATCAGCTTGTTAAATTCTAAACAAAACACTTTTAGGATTTTGACCTAACTTGTACTAAATGTAGCCCAGTGGGTGTGGCTCAGTGGTTGAGCATCTACCTATGAAACAGGAGGTTTCAGTTCCGGTCAGGGCACATGCCTGGGTTGCAGGCTTGATCCTGGAAGGGGGGCAAGGGGCGAGTGCAGAAAGCAGCCAATCAATGATTCTCTCTCATTGATGTTTCTATCTCTCTCTCCTTTCCTCTCTGAAATCAATAAAAATACTATCTATATAAGAGGCTAATATGCTAAGTGTCCGACTGTCCAGGTAATGATGTCAAGTAGCAACACCTGGCTTCCTCTCCCGAGCAACGACTAACCTCAGGTGGGAACACTTTACACTGTAACCAAATGTCTGTGAAGTGTTTTCCTATGCCTCATCTCATTTAATCCTCACAGAAGTCCTGGAGTAGGTAGATAGGAGACTCAGTGGAATCCTATTTTCTATTCATTAGCCAGAAAACAGAGATTTAGAAAGCTTAAAAACTTGATCCGACTGAAAAGAAGTAAGAAATGGTGGACCTTGAAAATGACTTCAGGTTTTCTCACTGTGCAGAATATAGTCAAACACTGCTATAGTTAAATATTTCACCCTTTGTTCTCCCTGCGTGATCTACAATAATAATCTGCTTCATGTTGATATTTACTGTTGTGTTGCTGATATTACCTGAAAGAGAAGTTGGGGTGCTTCACTGGGCTGGAAAAAGTTTAGCTACATCAGAAAGCAGGTCTAATTAAGCAAGTTTATTCTATATTTATAAAAGGCTAAGTTTGACTCACGCATGTGCGGTACATATAAAGCTCTCGCTGGTGCCAATTGCACCTGTATGTTTCGATCTGTCATTGTCGATCGTGAATTTGGTTGTTTTTGTTGACATATTGAAGCTGAAAGAAAGCAGCATCATCACATGGAAATAACAATGGTGATTAAATATGATCGTAATAGTGATCTGGGTAGATATAATTATCCCCGTGTAACCGAAGTTGTCGTCATATTCAGAAACGAAGATGGAGGACCTTCTTTTGAAAGGGACTTGCTCATTCATTGTAAACCAGATCCCAATAATCCCAATGCCACTAAAATGAAACAAATCAGTATCCTGTTTCCTACATTAGATGCAATGATGTATCCTATTCTTTTCCCACATGGAGAAAAAGGCTGGGGAATGGATATTGCATTAAGACAGTGTAATCGACAATAACACTAGGTTCAATGGATGATGCCAAAAAAAAAATTTCCCATCGAATTTCTTAAAAGTATTACTCCTTTCGGAATGCTGTGTCATAAATTAGAATTGAAAGTAGGTGCAATCATCATGCTACTGAGAAATCTTAACAGTAAATGGGGTCTTTGTAATGGTACTAGATTTATTATAAAAAAATTTGTGACCTAACATAGCTGAAGCCTATGTATTAACAGGATCTGTGGAAGAGAGGTTGTCCTGATTCCAAGAATTGATTTGTCCCCCTCTGATACTGGCCTCAGTATTAGAATAAGTTTAATAAATTTATCAGTCATTGATTTTATCAATGTTGTTTTTATAAAGGGTGTCCCAAAATTCACGCAAGAATTTTGTTAGAAAATACAGGTTTATAATTAAAAATTTGTAAATTTTTATTGATTCATAAAGGATACAGTATAGGGTTATGTATGGAATAGCATATCAGGTAAATGGCCTCCACAGCTTTGCTGGCACATACGCACTCTTTTGTTGAAATTTTCCATGACTGTTTTGCATAAATGTGGCTGAATTTCGATCAGGGTCATTTTCATTTTGATGGCTTGGTTAATCGACAAAATTGTCGCATTTGGGGATCAGAAAACCCATGAGTGATTGTTGAGAAACAAATGCACCCACAACATGTCACTGTTTGGTGCGGATTTTGGGCTGGAGGCATTATCGGACCATTCTTCTTCGAAAATGCGGCTGCTCAGGCAATAACAAAAGAGTGCATATGTGCCAGCAAAGCCATGGAGGTCATTTACCCGATATGCTATTCCATACATAACCCTATACTGTATACTTTATGAATCAATAAAAAATTTACAATTTTTAATTATAAACCTGTTTTCTATCAAAATTACTTCTTGCGTGAATTTTGGGACACTGTTTACCATGTTTTTGTTCTTTTTATATCATGTCTTTGTTGTTGTTATATCATGTTGTTATTGTTTATTTATTAATCAATTTATATATTATTTTCATGTACATTTTACTAATTTTCTTTCATCTCTGACACTTTTACTACAGAGAAAGGGCAAATAGCAATATTAAAATATTTCTTCTAATTAATTTCCTTTCTATGTGCATGAATTTGTGCACTGGGCCACTAGTATTTAAAATAAATAAGTTGTACTGAATGTAGAAAGTAATTTGAGGAGAACGTTTGATCTTGGGCTTCTTAGCTTCCAGAACTTGGGGGAAAAAAATATATGTTGCATGGCAGCCCAAACAGATTACTACACCTCCCTAAACTGAGTTAGAGTCTCTTGCACTTTACAAGTCTCTCTTTGTACCATACATCACACTTGAAATTACTTGTTTAGTGTCTGTTTCCCCACTGGATGGCAGATACCATAAAAGTAACTCTTTTATTGTTACTGTACTCTCCTGTTATTTGCAATGCTCAATACATAGCAAGAACCCAAGACATGAATGTATAGAATCCATAAACATGTGGATTCTGGTTACCATAGTGGACAGGGCAGGTTATACAACGGTTTCATCGTCACAGAGAGATCTATTGGCAGTGTCTGAAGGAACTTTGAGTATGAACGAAAGTTAGCCAGATAAAGAAAGATGGGGAGGCAGAGTGAATGACAAAGACATCACACAGAGTATGAACCCTTAGGATATGTTTAAAGAACTGAAAGCATTTTGTTGCTGCACAAGTGTGAGTTTGGGAGACCAGAGGTAAGGAGAGGTCATGGGAGGCCTTTAAGTCCTGATGAGAACTTGAAATGTATTGTGACTGTGGAGAGAATCCAAGCAGAGAAGTGTCTGGGTCAGATTTGCATTTTAGATACATTACTCTGTGGGGAGTGTAAGCCTGGAGGCAGGAAAAACAATCAGAGGGTTGTTGAAACAGTCTGAGTAAGAGAACCAGAACAAAGGGAGGGCTGGGGAGGATGGAGCTGGAGAAAGAAGCCAACCTTGGTGGCTGATTCAGGGTTGAGAGATGGGAGGAGTCTCACGTGACTTGTAAATTTCTGAGTGGTGGAGCCACCTACTGAGACCAGAATGAAGGTGAAGGTAGGAGAAGCAGGTTTTATTTGAGAGGAAGGCAGAGAGGGAAGACATAACAACTTTGGAAACAGTAAGTTTGCAGTGTTTGTGGGGTATATAGTGGATATGGCAGTCGACTCAGAAACAAGAGCTGGGTAGCAATTGAGATGTGAGGGCCATCAGCAAACGGGGTAGTTAACACTGCGAGTTTCTAGATCACTTGAAGGAAAGATGAGCAGCGGGCCAAGGCCAGAAGTCCACAGCACGACATTTAGGGATGGGCAGAGGAGAGGCCCATGACAAACACAAAGAATACATTATGAATGTATCATTTGTCAAGTCACCCAAACTATTTTTAAAACTATTTTATTATTTGGCACCTGCTTCCGGCAGGTTCTATGGCTTATTTCAACACATTCCTATTGGATTTGTAAGTTTGTTTGTTTGCTTATTTCTATCCTCAGACAAGTTTCCTGAAGTATAAATAGGAACTGACTGCTTTGGAATCTCTTGAATGTGGTCTCAGAGTATGTTCTTTGAGATCCCACTGCCTTAGTTGGGGAAGGGCGTTGCCTAGAGAAAGACAGGATATGCTAACCATCAGCCATCGATGTAATTTCACCAATCGTAAGGGAAAGCCATTGATTTTGTCTCTGCAGCTCAAAAACACAAATAATTCTACTCTAAAAACAAGAGGGGTCCCAGATTGATCATCGGGGCACCGGAGTGATCTCGAGGGAACAGCTAGACTCATTGCCAAGGGGAAAGAGAAGTTCCTTGTGACCTGATTCAACATGAAGGGGAAAAAATATGGAAAAAGCAAAATATGGCTATCGGCCTGAATTCCCACAGATGTTAACAGCTTCTCTGATACCCATGAACAGCCAGAAAATCCTCCAGGCTCTAATATTACTTCTTTCTCAATACCCTTTCTGTTTAATTTCTATCACATTTTTTCTTAAGTCATAATAAACCTGTCAGGCAACCCAGAAAAAACTTAATCATTTCTTTTTTAGTCGCTCCACCTTTCTGAAGTAGGATTTAATTTGTTTACGATTCACTGGTACTTACTGATTTCATCCACATTTTTAAGAAATTTCTCCAAGTCTTTCTCTTGTTCATCAGCCATTGTGAACCAGAATCCCTGAGGAAGGCAGAATAAATGATGGCAATTAATAATAATGAAACTCTAAACAGAATTTGTCAGGCTCATTAGCCTTCTAGGACTAAGAGCCAAGCGGTTATTTTTAAGACAAATCTGTTTATAAATGTCATGAATGATAACAGCGGGACGATTTCACTTGACTGTTCTTAAGGCCAAGGGACTTCACTCACTATTTGTGGTGAAACCTCCAGAAAGCTTCCAGGCCTCCCTCCACGGCAGACTCGACTCTGCAAAATGTTCCTCCAAAGCCAGTATCAACCGCTGTGATTCTGAACCTGGTGGGAAGGAGACCCGGAGGAGGGCAGTCGGCAGGCCTCCAGAGATGGAGGAAGGTGCTAGTGCTTAACTCTGATCATGACAGACTGGCTCAGCCAGAAGCTGGGACCTGGCCGTGTAACCAGAGGTGGGACAATCTGCATCTCAATGTCCAAACTGTTTAAAATATAATCTGGCTTGTTTCTGAGGCGTGGAGAGGAACTACAGATTGGTGGAAGGGATTAGAATTTGATGGAGCCATGCACCAGTGACTTCTCTTCTCCGGGCACATTAGATTTATTACCGCACAGTTATTTCTGAGTGAAGAGGTGCATGGCGTACCCAGTGTTTCCCAAAAATTCATCCACGGACCACAGAAATCATCCAAAAATTTGTTAAATATACAGATCCCTCAGCCTTAGCACCAGAGCGCCTTGGTCAGTAAACCCGGGACAGTACCCAGAAGTATCTTGTATTAAACACTCTCCGGGTGATTCTGATTGACAACTAGGTTCAGTAGGTTCAGTAGTCGTATAATGCACCTGTAACTGGGGATTTGCAATCTGCCACAAACAAGCTGCGGTTTACTTGTTCACCAGTTACAAGCTGTGTGACCTCAGCTAAACGCACAACCTCTCTGAGCCTCAGTCCTCATTCATCCCATGCAAATGATAATACAAACCCTGAGGGCAATCCTGAGGTTAATGCAAAGCTCCAGGATCACTGTGGGTGGCAAATGCGAGGCACCCTTACCTATTAAACAGGAATGGGGTGTGCGGCTTAAATACATGAACCAGGGTTCTTCCCAGCTCTAACATTTCAGACCCCCACGGAACTGAGGCCCAGTGAAGTGCATTAACTGCCCAAGGTTAGGAGGACTCGGAGGGAAAGCTGAGAGCTTCCAGGGCAGACGCCGACCCTCTGCTCCGAGGGCAGGGTCCAGGGGCGCGCACGGCTGGGCGAGGCACCCACTCGGCACGAGGCCCGGGCTGGGTGATGCGTTTGGCGCCCCAGGTCTCACTCTGCAGGAGCTGCGGCCCGGGGGGACTGAGCCGCAGGGAGCCCAGCGACGCGCGGGCCCAGGGCACCGTTGCCCGGCAACCACTCTGCAGCGTCCAAGAGCCCGGGCGTCTGCCCTGGAGGTCCCAGGCCGCCGCGGATCCCGACCCATCGGCTGGGGTCCCAACCTGCGTTCTCTGCTCGGCTCTGACAGCCAGATCGGGACCAGGTCCCAGGGAGGACCCGGGCCACCCCGCTGCACTGACCTGAGGCGCTCAGGGTCGCACAAGAAATGGCGCTGTGCGCCGGTGGCGACTGATCTGGCTGGGGCGGGGCGGGGCGGGGCCGGGGGCGAGGGCTCTGAGGGCGGGGCCAGGGGCGAGAGGCGGAGGGTGGGCGTGGCCAGGGACGCTCCGACTGGCTATCCTCGGGCTTTAGTGCCCAGCTGGGGGCCAGCATCTCCGGTGGGGGCCCAGGAAGGGGGCGGTAGGAAAAGAGCTCCGAGTCACCAGCCGTGGTCCCTAAACAGACGCCAGGTTTTCGCCTCTTTTTCTTATAAGTAGGGTGTGTGCGTGGTGGGAGGAGAGACCGAGGCCGGGTGTCCCTTTAGCCCAGCGGTTCTCAACCTGTGGGTCGCGACCCCTTTGGCGGTCGAAGGACCCTTTCACAGGGGTCGCCTAAGACCATCCTGCATATCAGATATTTACATTACGATTCATAACAGTAGCAACATTACAGTTATGAAGCAGCAACGAAAATAATGTTATGGTTGGGTCACAACATGAGGAACTGTATTTAAAGGGACAGAAGGTTGAGAACCGCTGCACCTAATCCTATCCCTGGCGGGGCCCCATCGAGGAATCTCTAGGATCCTTGTTAGAGACAGACTTGGGTGTGAACCTGGCTTTGCTTATTCTACGTTTGAGACCTTCGGAGCGTTGTGTGACTTCTCTGATCTTCCGTATGTAGAACACATCCACACTTTGAATACAAGCACACACCATTACAGAGATTCCAGTCTATTTTTTTAAAAACAAAAGTTCAGTATTGCTCTGGCTGGTGTGGCTCCGTTGGCTGGTGCATCACCTGGTGCACTGAAAGGTTGTCTGTTGGATACCTGGTCAGGGTGCAAACCCAGGTTAGGGGTTCGATCTCAGTCAGAGGCGTGGAGGGAAGGCAACTGATTGATGTTTCTCACATGGATGTTTCTCTCTCTCTCTCTCTCTCTCTCTCTCTCTCTCTCTCTCATCAATAAACACATCCTGAGATGAAGATTTTAAAAAAAATCAGAATTATGTGCTGGATTAAAAAGGGAGGAAAGCAGTTTTGGGGAAAGTCTCAGTTTGAGCTTAAAAGGATGTTAAACACTTGGGACTCCTTGGCAAATTCGTGAACACTTCACAGGAACCTGTTTGGTAGGGACTGAGGAATCCCTGGGGATAGAACTTACCAGGAGGGGAGAGTCCAGCTAGGCCTAGCACTGATTCTGAGAATATTCTGCTGACTCTGGCAAGTGGCCTAGGCCCTATAGCAGCCGTGGGCAAACTACGGCCCGCGGGCCGGATTCAGCCTGTTTGAAATGAATAAAACTAAAAAAAAAAAAAAAAGACCGTACCCTTTTATGTAATGATGGTTACTTTGAATTTATATTAGTTCACACAAACACTCCATCCATGCTTTTGTTCCAGCCCTCCGGGCCAGTTTAAGAACCCATTGTGGCCCTCGAGTCAAAAAGTGTGCCCACCCCTGCCCTATAGGCTACATGGCTGAGCCCCATGGAGCTCAGGGGGCTGTTTGACTAAAACCTCCACAAGGCACTGGCACACGTGCAGTCCTGCTTGGGCGGCCCACATGGAGAGTGGCACAAAGCGGCCAGGGCATTCTCCTCTTGGGAGCAGACCAAGTCCAGCTCCTGCAGAGTGAGTCCTTTAGCATGTGGGTTGTGATAGGAGGTGGTGGGGCTTGGGGACCCAGCAGTACAATCACAGCGGCTCTCCTGAGGGACTGTGATGTCTCCTGAGAAGTAGCAGAGAGTGGAGGTATCTGGCAGAGCAGGGGTGTGACTGCCAGCCAAGCCTGGGGAATTCTCAGAAAGATGTGGGGCACTTCACAGTGACCTTGGAGCCCGTGAGAATGGATAAAGACAGTGAGTATTACTATTAATGGTTATTACTATTACGATTACCCCATTTTCCTCTCAGTCTTGTGAGGCCTTCAGCACACACAGGCAGAGTCTCCAACCCCAGGGTCTTTCTTGTCACTTTGGGACTAACAGTCTTTTTTAATTTTCTTTTTAATATATTTTTATTGATTTCAGAGAAGAAGGGAAAGGGGGAGAGAGATAGAAACATCAATGATGAGAGAGAATCATTGGTCAGCTGCATGCCTCACACTGGGGATCGGGCCCACAACCCAGGCATGTGCCCTGATCTGGAATGGAACCATGACCTCCTGGTCCATAGGTTGATGCTCAACCACTGAACCACACCAGTCTTAATTCCAAATCACTTACTTCCTATCTCAATGTTTTCACCAAACTCCTGTACCTGGTCTCAGAGATATGGGTAAGGCACGGGGTATCAAGGAGGGAACCTATAGGAAGATTTTGAAGACAAGAGCCTAGGCAAGAGATGGGAGAGGTGGCTGGGCAGGAGGGCTGCAAAAGAGGGGGCAGCTAGGTCAAGCTGGAACAGCAACACTCAGCAGTCACAGACGCTGCGGAATCTTCAGGAGTCACTTCCATCTCGATGACGGTGACATGGATCTCTGTCCAGCCCAGGCCTCCTGCCATACCCCAGCCCTTCAGGATCATAGACTGAATCTCCTGGGAGTAGGGACTTTGTTTTATTTTTGTTTTAGTATTCCCAGCACTTAGCGCTTAGTTGGAGCTAAATAAAGATTCATTGAATAAGTGAGTTAACCTCTTGTTCAGTATGGAGGAAGGCTCAAATCTAAGTTATTCTAGGTGGAAAAGGAATAGGATGTTTATAGTTTCTCTGCCTTAGGCTTCCCAGAGAGGCGCATCCTGGAGGACAAACATTGTCACAGTCGCCCTAACTGGTTTGGCTCAGTGGATAAGCATTGGCCTATGGACTAAAGGGTCCCAGGTTCGATTCCGGTCAAGGGCATGTACCTTGGCTGTGGCACATCCCCAGTAGGGGGCGTGCAGGAGGCAGCTGATCAATGTTTCTTGCTCATCGATGTTTCTAACTCTCTATCCCTCTCCCTTCCTCTCTGTAAAAAAAATCAATAAAATATATTTTAAAAAAAAACACATTGTCACAGTCATAAAATATGTTTCATGGTAAATCACATACTTGACAGGCAGATCACTTTAAAATGTCAGAAGTCCTAGGGAGCCCTAGGGAGTCACTGGGCTGTCTGCAAAAATTCCAATGTTCCTCTGTAGGGAGTGGCTATAGGGTCAAGCCTCGGACTGACCTGTGGCAGAGCCACATACAAGTCCCAGCTTGGAGGGCAGAGCCATCCTAGCGAAATTAAGCTATAGTTCTCCCTTGTTCCTAGGTAGCTAATGGGCTGTGGGAGGTGCAGCAAGTGCTGCCAAAACAAGGCTTGAGTAATGAAATAGATTTGAAACTCGCAAGAACATTGTAAACATGTTGACCATTCCCCTTGTTTTGCTTTGTGTGCTCTGACTATAAAATAAAGCTTCGGCTTACAGGCTGGGTCACTGTTTCCTCATTCAGGCACAGTGATCCTACCTGGCCCCAACTGTATTCTCTTGTCTGTCTTCTTTAATCCTTCACCACCCCTCCTCAGGTTCACCCCTGGCCATGCTGGACACAGTTCATTCCTCCTTTCAGGTTCAAGGTAGGACCTCACTTCCCTGTGCCCAGGTGACTTGCTTTGTTCAATGCCGTGTGGGAAGAAGTGAAGTGGGAAGGGTCTTTAAGAGCCAATGTGTGACTTACTGCCGGAAGCCAATTCCAGCATGAAAGCAGGGCTGAATCTGGGAATGGCTAAAGGCATTTCCCCAAATCTGAAAAGGGATGGATTGCTTGCTGCCAGACAGCTCAGGGCATCTTAATCTACATGTTATTGCCTCCTACTGGCCAAACACCTGAACAAACCTAGGCTAATTCCCCCATTCTGACAATGCCTCTGTATAAGAAACCCTGACCCTTTGAAGTGTATATGTCTGCCTCACCTCAGGCAAGTTGTGTTAATAAAAAGCATGGAGTCCTGAGACGAAGAGATTTTAGTTTCCTTTAAACTAGGCTCCTCTGACCCCCAAATGCCTTTCAAAATTATATTTTGTCTCTGGACTCCTATTTACGCACAGCCTTCTCCAGATTTCCGGAACCTTTCTTAATGCTGGAACAAGAGCACCAGCAACTTACCATACCAGCTAGCCCTTCCACTTGCCCCAGCACCAGATGGTGGAGGCTGTGTCTGTCTGAGTCCCCAAGTGAAGGGACATGGACCAGAGATGCCTGTTTACCTTTGATGGACATGTAGCATGAGTGAGCAATAGACCTTTCTTGTTATATCCATAACAATTTTGAACTTGTTCGTTACACAGGCATAATATGTCTAACCTAGCCATTCAGACCATTGTTCTTCACTTGCTACAAGGACAAAACCTAGGGACTTGTTCAGGGGTGTACATACATTATAATCTTTGTGATTTACATTTTAAGTGTCAATTCAACCACACAGCGGGAAACAGACTTTTAAAATGTGTGACATATATTTCAAATAGATTTCTTCTAGAGAAACTTTGTGAATCATATTTTTACCACTGCTTCTTCCACCGACCCAAATCCCCTGTGTGGTACTTAAGATCTACTTTTTTATTATGTCCTCAATAAATATTGTAGAACACTTGGTCACCTTCCACTGTACAGTGTAGTAAATCTGAGAGTTGGAGATTGTTATAAGCTTTCTCTCCTCTCTTTCACTCTGCGCTGCCTTTTGTATAAGTAATACTAGCCCTTTGCCTTTGGTCATCAATCATACTTTATAAGCTTAAGAGAAATAAAGAAGAAAAAGCTCACATACATATTTTCTGAGGACAACTGCGTGAGGAATAAAGAGATCCTACCTTTGCTTGCTGGAAGTAAAGGGCGTAGACAAGGTCAACCTGGAGTGAGGAGCCACACAGACCATGAAGATAGATGCCTGTTAGACCATGGATTCTGGGACTGCGAGTCATTGGATAACTTTGGATTCAGGATTTAGAAAGGGAGGAAGCTGAAGGAATTCAGTGCTGTTTCTTCCCTTCCTAAAGAGAACTCAGAAATTGCATTTGATTTTTTACTGCCTAAACATATGTCCTTTTATTTTTATAAAAAAAAAAAAAAAGCAGCTAATATCCTTGCCTCTCGGACCCACCCTTTGCTCTTTCAGTTCCCACTTTATTATGGATGAAGAAATAATTTCAGGAAATAGTTACAGATTTAGTCTGTGTGTCCAGAGGGAGTAAGAGGCTTCCTTGGTATCTCTATGCACAGTTAATAGCACCACATCATGAAACAGAACACTAACTATACCAAGTATCACACTCATTCCTTTACAAGCATTATCTAACTGAAATCTCTCAACAGCCCTACAAGGTCCTATTTCCTTTTCAGACAGACAGACAGACAAACAACGAAAAAAAAATGAAAAAAGCAATGCAACCAGGAAAGTCATGTCACTTGCCTGAGGCTGAGCCAAGACACGAACCCTGGTCTGATGGCCCCTTAGCTCATGCTATCCCATCTCATTACACCCCCCTGAGAGCTCTGTTTTCAACTCCTACTATCAGTGACCATCTCGGGGACCTCTAGCCCTATTTGGCCTTGCGGATGCATAAACCTCCATACAGAGAACCTCCATCTGCTTCACAGTCTGGCCCAAACCTCCTAAAGTGATGGATACATCTTTCCTAGAGCCCAAGGGCCATGTCCTCCACTCCGTTAAGAAAGACAGGATGACTCCAACATGTCGTCCTCTGGAGCCCTTCTGTGGATCCCCGGACTTCTCTGTCTGAAGAGGAAAGGGGAGCTGGGCATAGAGTGCCAGGTGGAAACTGTGCCCTCCCAACTCTACCTGGCGTGGAGTAATACTGCCACCATGTGGGCAAGCCAGCTACACTTGGGAAACTTTGGTGACAGAGCAGTCTGCTGTTCAGACATTTATTTTTATTAATTTTTTAAATATATTTTTTTGTTGATTTCAGAGAGGAAGGGAGAGGGATAGAGAGAGAAATATCAATGATGAGAGAGAGTCATTGATTGGCTGCTTCCTGCACGCCTGCTACTGGGGTTCAAGCCTGCAACCCAGGCTTATGCCCTGATGGAATAAAACTGTGATCTCCTGGTTCATAGGTGATCGCCTGGTTCAAACCACTGAGCCACACCAGCAGGGCCAGGCATTTATTTAATGTCTGTTGAGCACCTACTGTTGTTACATACTTGGCTAGGCTGCTGCTATTCCTTCTTTGATAGTGAATTAAATGATGCCAAGGATTTAGGCTCTAGTGAATGTTTAACATTTATTCATCATGTATTTGGGGCACTTTTATCTACGGGTAATTTATACCACTCAGAGGTTACAATGATGCATCAGCTTTGTGAAGCAGGGTTTTTTCCCCTCCAAAGTTCAGGGGACAAGAGGATCCACAGAAAAATATAGGATTCCAGAATTGCTTACTGTCCTGATATGGTCTCCATCTCAGTTGTTATAAAATAATGGGGATATGTGTTTCTTGCAAATGACTTTGCTTTTTATGTATGAACAGTTTAATAGATTAAAAGAATATCATAGATATTTAGAAAATAGAGAAAAATAAAAAGTCACCCATGATTTCTTTATCCTGACACCATCACTATTAATATTTTGATGTATTTCCTTTCTGTCTTCTGCAATTTTTTGCAATGATGGAATGATGCTAGGAAAACACTTGTCTATATACATGTGGGCTTTGGAAAAAGTTTGGGATGGAGATAAAAATGTGAGATTATCAGCATATTTCTAGCATCCTGTAGCAATAGGATACAAGTAGGCATCCATATACACATGCATGACTATTTCTCTTAAGCCAACATTAATTGTGAAAAATAAAGTACACTGGACTTAGAGTCAGACAGATCTGTATTCAAATTCCAGTTCTGCCTTTTACCTTCAGTGTCAGGATTCTCCATAAAAATAGAAGCAATAGGAGATTGACATCAAACATATAAGATAGATGATGTAGATAAAATTATATATATAATCCGCCTATATAATAAAAGTGTAGTATGCAAATTTCCCCCTCCACTGGGAGTTCGTCCAGGAGTTCAACCAAGGGGCGGGCTCACCAGGGGAAGCGAGGGAGGCTCTTGCCGGCAAACGGCAGACACTAGCCAGGGGTGGGCAAACTTTTTGACTCGAGGGCCACAGTGGGTTCTTAAACTGGACTCAGAAGAAGGAGCTGCGGCCGTGTTTCCCGACGTTGCCATGTTAACACTGCTGCTGGTGAAGGAGCGGAGGGGAGAGCAAGAGAACCCTCCGCTCTTTCGGCTCCGAGAGCCGGATAGAACAGCCTAACGGGCCGGATCCGGCCCGCGGGCCATAGTTTGCCCACGGCTGCATGCCTACCCGTGCATGAATTTCTGCACTGGGCTTCTAGTGTTATATGTAAGAGAGGGAGAGAGGGAGAGAGGAAGAAAAGGGGGAGGGGGAGAGAGAAAGATTTCTTTTAAGGAATTGGCTCATACAATTGTGGGGGTCTGCAAGTACCTGATCCACAGAGCAGATGGGCAGATGAGCAGACTTGGAATTCAGGTAGAAGATGATACTGCAGTCTTGAGGCAGAATTTATTTTTCAGGAAACCTCAGTTTTTGCTTGAAGGCCTTTCACCTGATTGGATGAGGATACTCTCCTTAAAGTCATTTACTATGTACAAAATACCCACACAATTTGAGCACAGGCCTGAACCTCTTTCAGCGGCTGTTCCACACAAATGGCTTGCCTTGGTCCATCCTGCAGACTTCTCTAAATCTCTGAAAGGTTTACAAACCCCAAACAAGTAGTGACTGGACTCAGTGCCATATACCTCTTGCAAAGTAGCTTCAACCTTGTCGCTAGGTGGCAGCCAACCTCAGTTCATAGCACAGCCTCTCCCAGGCACCTTGAAACCAAGCACAGGGAGCTACCAACTGCAGATTACCTTGTAGCCTCTATCAGGTGTCTCTGGGCTGGGCACAGGCAGCAGCTGACCTGGGCCTGTACCAGAGCTCCTCCCAAGAGGTCCCAAAACCAATTCACCTGGTGACCAGCTTTAGACCACACAAGAGCACCACCCACATATCTACACAAATGAAACACCCAAGGGTGGACTCAGTAGGCACCAGAGCATTAAATTCCAAGCAGGATGAGGAGGGTGTCCATGTGGAGAGGTGGCCTCAAATAGCGAGTTGGCACTTAAGAAGGGAGAGGATGGTATCTGTGTGGTACATGCATGTGTCTGTTCACTGAGAAGGCCTGAGATCAGCAGCACGTCTTGCCTCCAGATCTTGGAACTAGGGCTAATTGTAGAAATGGTTGCTTCTGATACTGAGGTAAAGAAAGTACAAGATGAGTCTGGAACATCTTGTGCCAGATTGAGATGAAGTACTCAAAAAACGATGGGGTTGCCCAACTGGCTTGGCTCAGTGGCTGAGTGTCAACTTATGAATCAGTTACAGTTTGATTCTTGGTCAGGGCACATGCATAAGTTGTGAGCTCAATCCCAAGTAGTGAGCATGCAGGAGGCAGCTGATCAATGATTCTCTCTCATCACTGATGTTTTTTCTCTCTCTCCCTCTCCCTTCCTTTCTGAAATCAATAAAAATATATGAAAAAACGAACACCAATGGGGTCATGTGAAACAGGTACAGCTTGAATGGCTCCTACTGAGTGGCCAGACAAAGAACAATTTGAGCATGAAATAAGTAATTACATTGAAAAAAAAAACAATTGTCTACAATATTACAAATAAAGAAATGAACTGATTGAGAGTTTGATGAGGAAAGATCCAAGATGGCAGTGGAGTAGCTACACTCACTTACTATGAGGACAAAACTGGAATTACAATTAAATTATAGAATAATCATACTGAATAGCCATCTGGAGACTAGCTGAAGAGAACTCTTATAACCAAGGATTTACAGAAGAAGCATATCAAGACTGGTAGGAAGGGTGGAGATGCAAAATGGTATGGCCCCACACCCCCAGGTGGTGGCTGAGGTTCTGGAGATATGTCAGCTGCAGGGGTTTTCCCCTGAGAAACCTGGGGTTGAAAACCCAGGCCACAGTCCCCAGACCAGAGCACCAGAGCCAGGAAGGCACTCACATAACATATGGCTATGAAAAGTGAGGTTTCTGTCCAAAAGGGAGAGAAAGGAGTCCACGAGGGAGAGGAATCCACTAGAAACATAGGCACGATCTTGAAGGGCCAATGCACAACATTTCATTTGCAGCTACTCACCCTGGGCTTCAGGGGAAGGGGGGTAGATCAGGGATTTATGACTCTGGAGAGCTGAAGGGACAGCCACCAAGATCCTTGTGCTCAGTCATTCTCCCATATTGTGGATGCTATCTTTATTGGGTTCAGCGCTCTCCTTTGTGCAATAGGAGCCTGGGGGAAAGCAATATCCTCCTCCCCCCACCCCTCCCGCCCCATACCACCTCTCATCTCACCCTGTGGTGTTTAAGCCTTGCTGATGAGTACAGTCAAAGGCTCTGTGAGTGACTGAGCCTAACAGGCAGCCAGCAGATGGAGGCTGGTGAAGGTGGGTTTCAGGAAGCCTTGGGACTTTTGCTGACCTGCCCAGGGGCCTGGTGCTGGTAAAAGCCAGCCTTGGTACACAGCTTAGAACTTCCTGCACATACCAAGGCCCAGCAGAGGCAGCCACAAACTATGGATTGCTTATAGCTACAAGCAGGTTGCCGAGGGCCAGTCACAGGCAGCATCTTATATTGGCCCTCATCAATATCCTTCCAAAACTGACCTGTAGCCAGCTTCAGATATCAGGTAAGCTTTACAACCAGCATATACAAAGGGAGATCTCAGTGGGCACCAAACTCTACTCAGGCGAATTCTACTTCATGTGTTCAGCACCTGTAGAGCAGCCCACACTCAATAGTTGGGGTTGATCCTCATAGTCAGTTATCCAGAGGGTTGATTCCATACATGAATAGGCCAAAAGCAATCAAAACTGAATTACAATTGGAAGGCCCACATAACCTACTCAAGAGACATTCCTGGAGCACCCAGCTCAGGTAATCAAGGAGAGTTCACCACTGGACTCCATGGGACACCTACTACATAAGGCCACCTGACAAAGACTGGGAGTCATAGCAGATCTATAAAATTCATACAAACAGATAGAGGCAGCCCAAATCGGGAGACAAAGAAATAGGCTCCAAATGAAATAATAGGAGAAATCACCAGAAAAAGAGCTAAATGAAATGGAGGCAAGCCATTGATCGATATAGAATTTAAAGTAATGCTTATAAGGATGCTCAACAGCATGAAAAAGGACATAAAACCATAAAAAAGGACCAGACAGAAATAAAGAATACAATATTTAAAATGAAGATACACTGGAAGGAATTAACAGTAGGTTGGATGAAGCAGAGGACAGAATCAGCAATTTGGAAGATGGGGTAAAAAAAAAAAATCACCCAACCAGAGCAGCAAAAGGACAAAAGAATTGTAAAAAATAAAATGCCCTGGCCAGTTTTGCTCAGTGCTTAGAGTGTCAGACTGCCAACCAAAGGGTCTGAGGTTAAATTCCTGGTCAATATCTGGGTTGCAAGTTCCATCAATCTCTGGCCCCAGTCAGGGCACATGTGGGAGACAGCTAATTGATGCATATCTTTCACCTCAATGTTTCTCTCTGTCTCTCTTCCCTCCATTCCACTGTCTCTATAAATCAATGGGAAAAAATATATACCCATAGGTGAGTACTAACAACAAAAAATGAGGACAGTTTAAGGGACAATTGGGACAACATGAACTGTAACAACATCCACATCATAGGGATAGCAGAAGGAGAAGACAGAGAACAAGAAACCAGAACTTATTTGATGAATTAATGAGCAAAAATTTCCCTACCATGCTGAAGGGAAAAAACATACAAGTTCAGGAAGTGCAGAGCGTCTCAAACAAAGTGAACCCAAGAGGCTGACATCAAGACACATCATAATTAAAATGGCAAAGGTTAAGGACAAAGAGAGAATCTTAAAAGCATAAAGAGAAAGACAATTAGTTACCTACAAGGGAGTTCTAATAAGACTGACAGCTGATTCTCAAGAGAAACATTTCAGGCCAGAATCAAATGGCATGAGATATACAAAGTGGTGAAAAGCAAATAAAGAGCTTCTGTGACACGAAAAAGCTAAAGGAGTTTGTTACCACCAATCCAGTATTACAAGAAATATTAAAGGGCCTGCTTGAAGGAAGGGTTTTTTTTTGGTGTTGAGTGTCACCATGGAGGTGTTTTGGCATAGTCTGAAGCTGTTCACCTGGTATACTGGCTCTGTGGCCTCCTGGGAGGTCCAGACCAAGATCAGGTGCTACTTATGTCCTGCTCAGGGCCACCTGGAATGAGCTACAGAGCAATCTGCAGATGGCTGCTACTTGTGCTGGCTTGGAATTATTCAGGAGAGGTCAAACTGGGAACCAAGATTTGCTTCCACTAGGGTTGGGCCTGGGGACACTTAGCAAGGGGTATATGCACACCAAGCTCAGAGGTTACTTGTTTGAGAGATTTTAGGAAAATCCAAAACATGAGCCAAGACAGGGCATTTGCACAGAAATGCCACTGAAAAGGGCTTGTGTAGGCCCCAAAATTGGGCGAAGCAGGGTCTCAGGGAATCACCAGCACAGGGTGAACAGTGTTAGCCAGATTGATGAAGTCTCATATGGTACCTGCCTGCTGGCTCTGTCAGGGGAGGACTCAGAAAAGGAACAATGGCCTCTGCCAGCACTTCTATCTGGGAGAAAGCTGCCTCTTCCAGTTCTCACCTTGATGCCAGACAACTCAGTTCCTCCTTGTGTGTCTCTGGCACCTTTTGAGCTGCTGCCCAGTGCTAGAGCCCAGAAGGAGTGAATCTAAGTAAGTCCGTGTGAGGACCCTTTAAGAGGAACAAATGTCTTGGACTCTAGCAGCTCTTTGTCTCACCCAGATGGAATTCCCATTGATTTTCATATCCAGAAGTTATGGAGATTTCTCTTCTTGGCACTGGAAGTCTGGGCTGGTAGACCTGGTGTGAGGCTGGAACCTTCCTCCTTGGGGGGTACCTCCACACTGGGATATCCTTCCCGATTTTTATCAGTGGGTTCAGGGCGAGCCGGTGTTGCATCTTTGCCCTTCTATCAGGCTTGATGCGGCTTAAATATATATATATATATATATATATATATATATATATATATATATATATATATATATATATATATATATATATGTTAGAGGCCCGGTGCACAAAAATTTGTGCACTCAGCGGGGAGAGGGGGTCCCTCAGCCTGACCTGTGCCCTCTCGCAGTCTGGGACCCCTCGGGAGATAACGACCTGCTGGCTTAGGCCCGCTCCCGGGTGGCAGAGGGCAGGCCCAATCCCTAGGTGCAGCCCCTGGTCGGGCTCAGAGCAGGGCCGATTGGGGAGTTGGGGCGCCGCTCCCTGTCACGCACAGAGCAGGGTCGATCAGGGGGTTGGGGAGCTCCCCCCTGTCACTCACAGAGTAGGGCCAATAGGGGAGTTGGGGCACCGCCCCCTGTCACACACAGAGCAGGGAGGATCAGGGGGTTGGGGCACCACCACTGTCACACTCAGGGCAGGGCCGATGGGGAGGTTATGGCTCTACCCCGTCACACACAGAGCAGGGCCCGTGGGGGGCGGCGGGGGGGGCGGGGTTGGGGCGCCTCATGTTGTCACACACAGAGCAGGGCCGATCAGGGCGGTTTGGTCGCTGCCCCCTGTCACGCTGATCCCAGTGCCGGGAGGCGTCGCTGCTCCGCTGACCCCAGTGCTGGGAGGCATATTACCCTTTTACTATATAGGATAGAAGCCTGGTGCACGGGTGGGGGCTGGCTGGTTTGCCCTGAAGGGTGTCCTGGATCAGGGTGGGGGTCCCCACTGGGGTGCCTGGCCAGCCTGGGTGAGGGGCTGAGGGCCGTTTTCAGGCTGGCGGGTGACTGACTAAAGCTCCCAACCTGTCCTTTTTTCCTTTTTTTTTCATTCTGGGCCAGCTTTAGCTCTGAGGCTCGGCTCCAGCTATGAGACTTCCACTGCTGAAAGCAGGTTTCTGGCCTTTGTTTACCCTTCTGTATTTGAAACAATGTTGTAGTCCTGCTGGCTGAAGCCCGGGGTTTTGTTTAGCTTCTATTTTTGTAACATAGTTGCTTAGAGTGCAGCTGAGAGGCCTGCAGTGGCAGGCGGGGAACGTTGGTTTCCTCCGTCACTAAAGCAAGCAAGCCTCATGTTAGCTTCCAGCTGCCTGGCTGCCGGCCGCCATCTTGGCTCTCAGTTAATTTGCATATTGCCCTGATTAGCCAATGGGAAGGGTAGCGGTCGTACACTAATTACCATGTTTCTCTTTTATTAGATAGGAGATATATATATATATATATATATATATATATATATATATATATATGTCTTTAGTTGTAGGATGTCTGTACAACTAGATTTCAGGCAGTTCTCAATGATGGTTGTTCTATAATTTAGTTGTAATTTTGATGTGGCTGGTGGAGGATGTGAGTACTGCATTTATCTATGCACCCATCTTTACCAGAAACCTATTTTTTAAATCTAATAAAATAATGCGGTTATTTTCTTCCCAGTCTACCACAATGTCCTAAATAGAACTCTTGTCTTCAACCCTAAATATACTTCTCCCCATCTCAGAAAATGACCCCAAATATCTACCATCCTGGTTAAGGCAAAAACCTAGGTGTCATCTTGATTCACCACTTTCTATTAAACCACAGATGGGGAACCTTTTTTCTGCCAAGGGCCATTTGGATATTTATAACATAATCCTCGGGTCATATAAAATTATCAGCTTAAAAATTAGCCTGCTATCTTTGGTTAAACATTTAATTAACTCAGCCCTGATGCCTTGGCCGGGCTAGACAAAGTGATTTTGTGGGCCTTCTACGGCCCTGGGGCTGGATGTTCCCCACCCTGTTTTAAACCCTCCAAACAACCATCAGCAAGTTCTACCAAGGCCACTTCCAAAATGGATCTTGAACTTGGTCACTTTCCATTGCTGCTACTGTCTCCCTAACTTAAGCCACCATTTCTGTGGGGCTGTGAAGGAGACACTGGAGGTGAGGCCCATGGGAGGCTGTACTACCTCTGTGTATTATACAGCCCGAGACTGGCTGATCAGAAGGATGCTGATGGTCAGCTGGATTTGAGTGGAGGGGAGTAAACACCTGTTGGAACCCACTGAGTCCTACATTTATTCATTCCTAAATATGATTGCCAAAAGTCTTTATGAAAGTAATAGACCAGAATCCTCTAACTCAGTGGTTCTCAACCTTCCGAATGCCACAACCCTTTAACCCTTTTCGGTCCAACCTCGAGGCTGACTCGACAAACCAGGCCCTAGGAGCAGGTCCAACGTTGAGCAATAAGAACATTAAAAAGTTCAACATTCAATCCCATCAATTAATTTGGACCAGACTGTTTGAATTCCAAAAATAACATTGGACCGCAAAGGGTTAATACAGTTCCTCATGTTGTGGTGACCCCCAATTTCATTGTTACAAATTGAACATAATTAAAGCATAGTGATTAATCACAAAACAATATGTAATTATATATGTGTTTTCCGATGGTCTTAGGCGACCCCTGTGAAAGGGTCGTTCGACCCCCAAAGGGGTCGCAACCCACAGGTGAGAACCACTGCTCTAAATGGAAGAGAATTTTGAGAAATGTAGTTCCCAATGTAACCAAGTGGATTGGAGTGCATTTCCACTACACCATTCCCTTACCACCAATCTAAAGTTGTACTCTATCACATCACCCAGTTTTAATTCTCTCTGTGACACTTATTCCTAGTGACTATTGTTTAATTTGCTTACTGTGGCATTTCCCACCAGAAACCTAGTTCAGAGGAGCATGAATCTTGCCTGTCCTGGTATCTACTTTATATCCAGGGTTTAGAATAGGGAGTGGCACATGGCTTTGAATAAATGTTCCTCTCACCTTGACTTTAACAATTCTCTGTTTTTTGATTTGTTGCATACAACCACCTACTTTCACATGCTAATTTCTTAAATAGAAATTAATAGGATTCTTTTGGTTTCAAGTAAAAAGAAAATTCCACCCAAATAGACTTCTGTAAAGGAAAATATGTGGGTTCATGAAATTGAAAAGCTCATGACTTGTTCAGGCATGGCTGGATCCAGGGGCTCCAATGCCACTGAGTTTTTCTGCTTTTTGTGCGTTGGTTCCAACCTCAGGCACTCTTTCTCTTTAGCATTCTACTTTTCTTATGGGTTTAGTGAGAATAGAGCTTCTTTTGGCCAGTAGTTTCAATAGAAGTCCTGAGAGTTGAAGGAGAAACTTCAACTCCCCTCCCCCAAACTGAGGTGCTGTTGAGAGAAGAAAGGAAAAAGGATGCCAGCTGGGCAAACACATGTGTTCACTATGGCTTTGGTGTGAACATCGAGAGATGATATTTTAAAGTTTCTGGAATGTAGTAAGCCCTCAATTAATGATAACAATAATTAATATTGTGTAATTATTATTACTGCATGAAAGCATTTTGTACACCGTAGGGACCAAAGCAATGTTAGATAGCATTATTTCCTTTGGAGTTTAGCAAACTAGACAACCCAATTCATGAGCAGAGAGGAGGAGGAGTGCTCATTTCCCAGGCCCTGGGAATAGCCATGGCCGTCTGGGAAGCTGGGTTGGAGGAAGACTGGGTCCTCCTGGGGTCCTGCACCCTTTCCAGTCAGGTCCTAGTCTGATTAGCATGCTCACCTAAGCTTTCCAGAAGCCTCCAGTCACCGTCCCTCCTCAGATCTCCTGCCTGAGATGGCCCTTATACTGGGATAGATATATTCCAAGAACTTCAATGATGTGTCAGGTTGCAGGGTGGGGGTGGGAGGCTTTGGAGAGCCTGGGACATTTCTACCAGGAGTTTGCAGGATTGGCAAGAGCAGAGGTGGGCAAACTTTTTGACTCGAGGGCCACAATGGGTTCTTAAACTGGACCGGAGGGCCGGAACAAAAGCATGGATGGAGTGTTTGTGTGAACTAATATAAATTCAAAGTAAACATCATTACATAAAAGGGTACGGTCTTTTTTTTTTTTTTAGTTTTATTCATTTCAAACAGGCCGGATCTGGCCCGCGGGCCGTAGTTTGCCCATGGCTGGGCAAGAGGCTGGGTATGTATTTGATGAACAGCCTGGGCAAGGGAGCCCAATGAACATTTGTCACATTCTGCCTGCCCAGCATTTGTTGAAAATTGGAGGAAGTTCCAGCTCTGAGTTCTACCTCCCCAAAGTGGAAGCATGAGAACTCCATTCCCTGGGCTTCTATGCAGCTACTACCAGGCATAGATGAGACCCAAACCCCTCTGACTAGGAGAGAGGTTCTTCCCAGAACCCATTTTTTTGGGCAAAGATAGTGGGAGAGGCATTGGCTTTCTTTCAGGAGTGGGGTGAGTATCGTAGTTATTGTAAGGTCAAGTGCCTGACCCACAGATGGCATTGCTGGGGACAGAGTGGGGAGTGGTGGCTTTTTCTTCAGGCCAGTTCTTCAGTACTGTTATGGGCATTACTTTTGGAAGCTTGGCCTTAAGCCTTGTTCTCCAGGCATCTCATGATTGTGTGAACTAATGATGGCTCTGATCAAAATGGCAATGTGCTTCCTCTATGTTCAGTGCTCCAGCCCTCCGTGGGAGTTAGAGCCATTGCTAGCAAAGGCAGCCAGAACCTGAACAGAACCAATGTGCATCTGATGAGTCAGGCTCCTTCCCTGTGCCTGAGGAGTGGCTCCATTGAAAGACTTGACTATCTGTTCTTGGGGCTTCTGTGAGACAGTGGTGTTCCTTCCGTGTGCGTAAAGCCAGTTTCCTCATACTGTTGGTCTACATGAGCCCTCAAAATTATTACATATTAAGCCCACTTTTTCCTCTAGATAACCCTGGTGATGTGTGAAGACAGCCACTTGAAGTCTCCTGGATTCTGCCCCACTTACCTCCTGCTTTGCTCTCAGAGTTTCTGCCCCAAGCGAAACATGCACACCTGCTGCCCACACTCCTCCTCAGACGTGGCTTGAGTTCCTTCACCTGCCCATGGTGCTGCCCTGGATGTGCCTTCCTCTAGGGTGTGACAATACCGCACGTGGTCTGCCCAGGTCAAGGCAGAGTGGTGGCCCACATGCTCCTGGCTGTGAATGCTTCCTGACTGCATTCACATTCTGGCTCTGCTTCTCACTGGCTGTGACTTTGGGAAAATTATGACAGTTCCCTGTGCCTGTTTCCTTATCTATGAAATAGGGTTAGTAATATCCACCTCATAGAATTATTATAAGGACTGACAGTAAAAATTTCAGTGCTTAGAAGAGTGTCTGACCTAGATCAATAAGAATGCTGAGTAAAGAAAACCAAGATCAATGTCAGTATTGTCGAGTAAGACTCCCTCCACGTTCTGCGTGGAGTAGGGTTCGGTATCTGAAAGAGAAGCCGCACAACAAATGAGAGAAAAAGACACGAGATAATTTTGCAATATTGGGGGACCAGGTGGCAAGTCCCAAAGGACTTCCACCCATGCTCAGGCCTCACCAAGCTTTTATTGATCTGAGGTGCACCCAGAGCATAGCCCTTAGGCAGGTGACCCCCTAGTAACAAGCAGACTAGCCCATCAGCAAGGATTTACATAGTAATAAATGGGGGAGTAGTTTCAGCTACCACTGTCTGAACAAACAGAGGTGGCGCCTAGCTCCGAGCTTTGCTAGGGCTTCAAAGGCACCCAGCCTTGGGGGGGGGGGGGGGTCTCTATCTACGCTTATCAGATAGTGAAGGCAATAAACAGTTTCCCACAAGTATCACAAGTATTTTTCAAAGTCTACACTGCCTCATCTCTCATGCTGAGTTTATAGCCAATTAAAAACCCATCCTCTTTTTTTTTCTTTCTAAAAAAACATATGCTCTGTTGTTAAGACCCATCGCCATCAGCACGCGCTCTGGTTGTTGGATCTTCAAAGAGCGTGCAGGAGTTCACATCTGTCCTTCTGACATTACATCATCTCAGCTGCTCCCGGCCTCGCAGAGACTGGACTTATTTGGGATGCTAACTGCTTTCCAGCGTGTGTGGTGAACTGTGCTGAGCCCGGGGAAGTGTCTTGCTGACATCCAGACACTAAGCTGGGTCTACAGAACTTCCTGCTGTCCCCATGGTACTGAGGGGCCTCCTGAAGGAGAGTCTCCCTAGCCCTTAGCTGGCCGGGGCTGGGCAAGATGTTCCCCAGCCGCCTGCTGCTGGTGTTCTTTGCACGCAGTCCAGGGACCACCTAGGGACCACCTACAGTGGAATCCGTTGTCCCAGATCTGCAGCCTCAGGATTTGTGGGGATGGGATCCGGGAATGTGCAGTTTAGACAAGTGTCTCAGGAGACTCAGAATGCTCTGTGGAAGATGATGGAGGACCGGTGCTGCCTCTGACTTCCCAGTCAGGGCCCCATGTGCGTGCTGGCTGCTCGTGAGAGACCCTCGCCTTGTCTCAAAGATCCCATTGTCTCTCCTCTTGGACAGAGAGTGTGGGAGGACTTGTGGGCTGGACCCCTGGGATCCAAATTGTGGCTTCCTTGGAAAGATTCATCCCCCGTTAGTTGGAGAGATCTTCGCAACTTTGCTCCTCCTGCTCAGAGCCACATTTCCAATGGGCTGTTGATGGCCATCATGACGAGAAGCGCTCCAAACAAACAGACTCCTGTGGGTTACCTTGTTCTGAGCTGGAGTTGGCAGCCAAGTGCCTGGGCTCACCTGTCCAGGAAGAGGAAATAGCACAGTGATGTCCCTGGAAGGCCAAACCAGGACACCTAGACCTGGGACCGGCAGACCCTTCACAGATCCAGCTATCCTGTTTTGCCTCCCATTTGCTCTTCCCAGCCTCCCAAACAGAGGTTCCCCCTTCCCCCGAGAAACCCCAAGGAAGGAGGGCCCCTGATTTTACTTGGTCTGCCTTGTCCACCAGAAATCATGGCTTTGAGTAACAGGCATGGGGTAAGTCCAATAGCAATTTTCCTGCCATTCTGGGTCCTCTACCCCAAGATTCTACAGGCTGCTTTATCATAGAAGAGTTTCTCACTGGCTGGGCATTGTCACCAGCTAGAGGAAGGAGGAGGTATGGTAACCCATGATCAGGGGCTGGGTCAGGGCGAGCACACCTTCTCCAGGCACAGGTGACTCCTGGGACTGAACCGCACCTTGGTCCCTGGTGTAGACTTGCTCAGGATTCTGGGCAGTGGCAGTGCTGTGTGACTCAAGTTCAAAGACATCTTCCTTGGTCAGGTGTAGACTCTATTTGCAGTTACACACACAGACCTGAAAACATGAAAATGCAGGTGACCATGGCTGGTGTGCATGTATATTATCACTTCATTCATACATTTATTCACTCAGTCATGCATACAGCTAGAAAATGTTAAGTTCCCACCTTGTGCCAGGTGCTGTATGACGTGCCAGGATAGAGTAGTGAATAAGACAGACACAGAACCTTCCCTGGAGGAATTTAGAGTTCAGTGAAAAAGAGAAACATTAAATTAGAGATCAAATGAAGAGTGGCACCTTAGGTTATAACTAGAAGGGATGTTAAAAATATTCTACAGACTGCATTTCATGGCCATTAGCTATAGCACCAGAGCAGAACCCTGAGCCCTCTGCTGGGTTAGATGCTATGACCTGAGTTGCAAGATCTTGGGGCCATCTGAAGGAGTCTATGTGAGGGGCTGAGGAGAAAGCAGCTACTCACAGCAGTGAAGAAGCATTTCAATATTTTAACAACCAGATACAACTGTCTGCAAATGCCAGCTATGTCCTGGTCCTGGATAGAATGTAGAATGGGGGACTATGCAACTGGATCAGGTGTTAGGAAAGGTGATATTTAATCTGAGACCTGAGGATGAAGTAAGAGTCAAGGGTTAGTATGGGCACTGGGGGTGCTGAAGAGTGTTCCAGAGAAAGCAGGACATACTTCGGTGTGCAGGGAGCCAGAGGTGAGAAAGAGCATGGCATTGTTAAAGAAATACACATTTTCCCACTCTTTCTGGCACATAAAGTATGAAAGCAGAGTAATGTCAGATGGGCTTAGAGAGGTACTTAGAGGTCTCATTAGCCATATTGAGAGGGTTTAGGGGTGGGACCATAATTTGATGGAGATTACCTTTCTACCACCCCATGAAATGGCAGATTGAAGAAAAAATTACATTCAGTATTAGAAAAAATTTCATTTCATATATGTTCTAGTGTCTTACCCACCACATAAGCTTGCCAGTAGAGAAAGGTTCCTTTTCTGAGAAAGGCTCTGAGTTCTTGGAACAAATGCTCCTTTGAGTTTGTAGGTGTGTTTGTTTATTGGTTATCCTCACCCAAGGATATTGTTCTATTGATTTTTAGAGAGAGTGGGAAGGATGGGAGGAGGAGAGAGAGAGAAACATTGATGGGAGAGAGACACATTGATTGCTTGCCTCCTGTTCGTGCCCTGACTTGGATGGGGATGGAGCCTGAAACTGAAGTATGTGCCCTCAACTGTAATCAAACCCAGGACCCTTTAGTCTGCAGGCTGACCTCTATCCACTGAGCCAAACCAGCCAGGGCTGTAGGTTTTTTTTTAAATGCCACCTCTTCAGAGAGCACATCCCTGATTATTCCATGCAAAAAAAAGTTACTCCTTCATGACCTTCTAGTCCCCTTGTCTCACTGCCTGCTTCTTACAGCCTTCATTGTCATGGACGTCTTATATACCTTTATTTAGAGCATTAGCTCCATGAAAGTGGAGTCTTTGTTTCCCCAGCACCTAGAAAAGTCCCTGGCCTTGAAGGTGTTCAATAAATGTTGAAAGAATGTTGAATGGATGAAGAAAGTCCCAATGAAAGTAGGAGAGAAAGGCCAATGTCCAGGGAAAGGAGAGATGCTGCTTCTAATGTACAAGAGCAAAGGAGGAAGGGAGGCCATGGACGCAGGTGGGTGTGTAGATTTGGGATGGTCAACTGAGGGTGTTCTTTAGAAGAAGGAAGCAAGACCATTCACTTGCTGAGATGAAAAGGATGGCTGAGGGAGGGGTTAGTTTGGGGAAAGTGAAGACATTTTTGTAGAGGAGAATATGAAGGAGTTGGTGAGAAATACTAGTAGGATTGTCAGGCAGTACTAGTGTCAGAGACTAGTTGAGAGTGACTTTAATTATCTCTTGGTACTAATGTGCCTGGTTACATGGTTTTTCTAGAACAGCACCCAGCTGTCCAGGTGTGAACAAAGAGATGGCAGACAGATGATTTTCAGGGCTAGAGTTTTACAAGATAGATGCAGAGCATCAAGGCAAGGAAGCTTTTAATGTCTGAGTGTGAGTGGTTGGAGAGCTGGACCAAAGAATCGAAGTTGGGTGTGTAGGGAGGTGAAGAGAGGACATGATAAATAGGGAAAAATCTGGGAGTCAATTAGCAGAGGCCTCAGTAAGGACAAATAATTGACTTATTGGGAGTACTAGTAGCTGAGTGAGAGAACTGGATGGGTCAAAGAGAGTGTTGGAGAGTGGGGAATCTGAAAATCTGATTCAGGCTGAGTGGCTGGTGATGATCAAGTCTATAGGTCGGTCAAGGTGGCTTAACTGGAGGGAAGGAGGTCACTGGAGACAAGGATGTTAACATGACGGACCTGTGTTTGGAAGGGGTTTTCAACAAAAAGCATTGAAGTCTCCCAGGATGATGGTGGAACTTGGGAGAGAGGATGACCATGAACCAAAAGCCAAGGTCTTCACAAATGAGTGGCATGTGATAGTGACAGCCTGGAATTGGTGGAATCAGATGGTATTTCTTTCATCTTGTCAGTGCAGGCCTGTTCTTCCCCCTGTGTTCTAAGTGCCAGAAAAGGGGTCATTCAGCTTTTACCTTGACATAGAGCTGCCTGCAAAAAAATTTT
This sequence comes from Myotis daubentonii, assembly GCF_963259705.1. Classification (NCBI taxonomy): domain Eukaryota; kingdom Metazoa; phylum Chordata; class Mammalia; order Chiroptera; family Vespertilionidae; genus Myotis; species Myotis daubentonii. The sequence goes on along the minus strand of NC_081848.1, from coordinate 9,512,813 downwards.
TCTGGGTCCCTTGCTTATTCTCTCCTCTTCTTAATCCATATTCATTTCCTTGGTGATCTCACCAAGTGCCAGGGTTCAAACATTAGCTCTCTGATGACAGCTTCTACATGTGTCTCCGAATGGACCTCTTGAACTTCAGCCTGTTCAAAATCTCCACTAGGGTGTTCACAGGTATCTCAGGCTTAAATTGTCCAGAACCAAACTCTGCAACCACCCAACTGGCTTCTCCTCCACTCCTTTTAGAAAGTAAATGCCAACTCCATCCTTTCCGTTGTTCAGGCCGCAAATCTGGAAGACGTCCTTCATGCTTCTCAAACCCACATCCAACCCATTTTCCAATTTTGCTGGCTTCACCTTCAATAGAGGGCTAGCATCTGGCCACTGTCCTCCCTCCACTGGAATCAACTTGCTCCAAGCACACTATCTTCTCCCATCTACACCACTGCCGTGTGACTGTGGTCTGTTCTCAAACCAACAGCCAGAGTGAGGTTTTTGTTCGTTTGTTTGTTTTTTTAACGTCTCCAGTCAACAAAAGAGAAATGTTATTGAGGCTTCAGAGCCACAGGGTTCAGGCAGGAGACTGCCCTGTGGGCTGAGGTGGTCTTGGTGGGAGCCCTATCTAACCTTTTCCTTGGGGTGCAGGTTGATGGTGTGGCTTCACTTCTTGCTGCCGTTGACAGTGTGTGGTGCAGGTGAGTAACACTTACTGCAGTTGTACTCTGGGTGAGCTAGCACAGTGAGGGCTCAGTGATGCCATCCCACAGACAAGGCACCATGTGCAGGGTTCGCTCTTTTTGGATATCAGAGTCAGAGGGTGCAGCCATCCTCCAGCTGTTTGCCCACAAAAATCAGTTGCTGCTGGTCAGATGGGATCCCCTCCCTGTCTTGGATGTTAGCTTTGTGTTCTCAGTGGTGTAACTGGGCTGGACCTTGAGGGTGATGGTCTTGCGAGTCAGGGTTTTCACAAAGAGTCACATCTCTGTGTCTACTGGGGAGACTGCTTGGCTGTCTCATTGAAGACAGTGAGGGCCAGAGTGATCATTTTAAAAATCAAGTTAAGTCATCTCAGCCTTCTGCTTAAATTTTTTCCCTTGGCTTTCCATCTCACTTGAAGAAAAGGCCAAAATTCTCATAATAGTCTACAGATCCCAGGTGACCTAGTTCATGGATGCCTTTGACTCATCTCCTGCCTCTTATGCCTCTACCCCACCCCTCCCTTGCTCTCTGCTCTAGCCACACTGGCCTCCTTGCTCTTCTTTGAATACACCAAGAATCCCTGCCTCAGGACCTTTGCCTTGCTGGTTTTTTTCTGCCTGAGATATTCATTCAGATATTTGCATGGTTCAGTCCCTCACTTCTTTGAGGTCACTGCTCAAATGTCACCTTTTCAGAGAGGAGTATTCTGACCTCCCATTCACCTGGATTAAATCAGGAGCCTTCTCGATCCCTGATTTAGCCATAATAGTCTACATAATGCTGCGGCAACAGTCTGAAGGTGAAATGGCTTATAGCATAAAGGGGTTATCCAGTGGTATGCTGGAGTTAGAGAGAACCAATTGTTAAATTTCCAGGAAATTTTTGAGCCACTTGTTAAGCATAGTCATTAAAAATTAAATTACATAAATTTACCATTAAAATTATATTGAAAATGAAGGCAATAAATACTCAAAATGTATCACGTGTTATTTTACTGCATTTTGCCATGTATGCATGTTTGTTATTACTGCATGTTACTATTATGTCTGTGCAGCTATTTATGTCTCTGTTATCTGTATGTTGGAAATACCTTAATGATGTTCTGATGTGCGGCTGGACCTAACTTCTCGTCCAGTGACACATTGAAATCAGCCACCGTGAGAATATTTATATGCCTCTGAAAGCAGTAAATGCTACAGATCAGGGTTTGATTTCTTTTTGGTGTCTGTCTAGACTTAAGAAAGTGATAGGGAAGATTATTTATGATGCAGATTAAATTTAAAAATGTGCCATGACTGCAGCCATTACACTGTGAATAGCAGAAAATTGAGGCAGTATTCTAGTATTCAAAAACTTCTGTATGATTCAGCAGAGGTCGCTCACACCATTGATGAGTGAGTGAAGTTCTGACACGTACACCTTTACTGTGCCACTTTCATCTCACTAGTTAACATAAATGAATATATTAACCAACATTTATGTTGGAACTGCACTCATTAGTCAATTGCCACCGTAGGGTAATTATGGATACAAAACTTCAGCGAAAATCAAAAGCAGTCTGTGAATTTCAATAGGATATAAGAAATCTCAATATAGAATACTACATATTTTATTACTTGCAATATTTTATTACATTCTCTGTATCAATGAAGTTTATAATAAATACACACACACATGCATGCACCCATGCACACACCCCTACTCCCTGTACATATGTACATCCCCTGTCCCTTCCTCCTAGAGAGCCAGCTGTTGAACAGTTACCACTGGGTTTACTCCACAGGCACCCTTCATGTCCGTCATGTGCCACCTGCTCACATGCTTCACTGTGGACCCAGGTGATGGCACTGCCCCCACCTGCAGCATTGCTGATTGCTGTGTTGGGGAAGAGGGCCACAGTAAGACACACTGGCTGCCAAAGGCTCTCCTAGAAGTGACATGCACTATGCTGCCCGTATGCCGCTGACCACAGCCAGCCGCATGGCCATGCACACCCGTTTGAAATGGTCAAAGAAGTGTAAGCCTATCATGTGCCCAGAAGGAGGAAGAGAACTGGGAAACTGGTGAACTGGCCTAGTGACCACAACATAGCATCTATGTGCTTATTGTCTGCCCCACCCCATGCTGGAATGAAGGTTCCATGAGAGAGCGAGCTGTTTCATTTGATGCTACATCCTAAGCCCCTTGGAGATGCTCAATACATACTTAGGGAATCTGAGAGACTAGTCTGAAGGAGGAAGACTCTGGAAACAAGCCTTCATGGATTAATGAAGAGGGTTATCATTGTATGATTTCTCCAAATCTTGGTAAGCAACGTGCTTTTACCCCTCGCCCCCTCAATGCAGCTGGAAATGTGTGGCACAGGAAATCACAGAGATGCATACGGCTCTGTGACATTAGAAAAGGCCCAGAGCCAGCACAAGAACCAGTCCCGAAGGATACAGACACCACTGCAGGGGAAGACTCCACTACCCAAGCCGCGACTAGGATGAAATACATAGGACACAAAAAGGAGGTGTCGCTCAGATTAGCGCAGTGTCGGGACCTTGTGTTGGACGCTGTCACACACCTGGGATGCCAACAACACCAACACCCATTTGTTTAGTACCTACTATGTGCCAAGAAAGTGCTACACTGGCTTTCAGTGCCTTATTCACTAACCAGTACCTCAACTCTATTAGCTTGATAGTTCCAGCTTGTCAAAAGAGGACACTGAGTCTTGGGGAGACGGAGGAAGATCAAGGAAGTGGTAGAACCAGGATTTGCATAAAATCTTTTTGAATCTGACACCTGGTCCTTCTAAACGAGGATTCCTCTGTCATCTTGAGAGGGAAATTAGAAACCATCATTCAGGCATTTGGAACTCCAGACACTGCGTTTAACTGACCATTTTCACAGGTCAAAAAAAGAAAAAAAAGAAAAGAATACCACCGGCTCCTCCCCATTTGATCCATGACACTCTCCTTGAATTGAAATAAATCCCAGTTTGACCATGATGGTTGTTGTTTTTTCTTTCAGTTTTTATTGAACACAAGTATTCTGACAGAATGCAAAGTCAAAATTCTCAGTTAGTACTCAGTATTTACACCAGTGAGAATGGAAACAAAGGTGGTCTCGGTGTTTCACTTGGTAAAAAGTTTATAACAAGAGAGAAGGCCCCCGAAGTTGGGAATGTTGGATAGGGATGTTAATGGAGGTCTGAAAACCGCCATCCAGACAGACAGCCTAGAGTGAAAACCTGGGGCTTGAAGGCTCCATACAAAAGTGTGAAAATAGAGTTCCACTGCCAGAGCTGCACTGCGTACACTGTGGCCCCAGGGAGCGGAGGCCCGGGCGTCCACCCGAGTGCCCCAGCAGGACTCGGCCATGCCGGCATTCATGTGAATACATATGTATGGCACATACACATATAGACACATAGACATTGGAAATGGGCAGAATTGACCCCCCTTCAAAAAATTAAAAAAGAAAAACTATAAGCTTTTATCTCTTAACATAAAAGATAGAACATCTTGAAAATAAAGTGACTCTCTCTTTGATTTTAGAGAAAGCATCGCTCTGTTTTATTTTATATTTTTAAGGAAAGGAAAGCTCACGCATGCAGATACAAATCTATGTATATTGGGAGAGAAGCTGACCAAAAGGTGGGCAGAGGGTTGGGTTCCAGCTAATGGTGGACTCTTGGAGGAGGGTGACTGTCTGCTGCCCTGGGCCAGGTTATCTGAGGGTTGACTATACCTCTTTTTCATCCTAATCATTGGAACAAAAATCAGTTTGCCTAACCACACCAGCTTGGAATGAAACGCAGTCTCCTCGAGGTATAATGTGGGCTTGGCCTTGATCAAAGCCACTAACACCACAAGATGCAGAACTGATCCCACTGACAACCTGGTGACAGAAGAGCCACCAGACCTTGCGGACCCTCCGCCTGACACGCAGGAGCTCCCGTTCTGCTGTGTGCTCTAAGAACTGTCTTCAAGGTGTTCGTGCCTGCGGGCCTGTGCCTCGGAACCAGAATTTGTGCGGCCCTAGAATCAAAGGGGCCGAGCGCTGTGGACTGGGATCCTCCATTTCCATCCCCAGGAGATGAGAAAATGCAAAATAACCCCACATTGAGCAAATGACAAGACCATTATTTTTCACAGTTTGAAATGATAATCTAGCACACTGCCACTGATCAGGCTGCAGAAGTGTCAGGACCTGGGTGTGGCCCACAGCACGACTCGGTGGTCTCGCCACCCTCACCTCTTGCTGTTGTACCTTCGGAAAGCAGCGCGTGCTGAGACCTGACTTCTGTTTACTTAGCATCATCATCATCATCAAAATCATTTTTATTCATTTTCTTTGTTTAAAGGCTTCAATTCCTTTTAAGAGTAAATTTTCTTTCCTGAATATTTTTTTTTTCTGAACTATCTGCTATACCTTCCACAACCAAACTATGTTGAAGTTTTATTTCAATACTATGACAAAACACGTTTCACACTAAAATATTCACGCGTCCACAGTGCACAAGCTTGCAGTTCTAAAGTAGAATGAGAAAAAAAGCAAAATGTCTATACAAAGGGCTGGCTTTTCCCTTCTCCCCCCCTCCCATCCCCGTAAAGTTTCTGTATTTCTCCCCCACTTTGTTTCCAATCCAGGAAAGTTGTGTTATGACTCCAGACAGCAGGTTGGGGTTTTTTGTTGTTGTTTGTTTTTTTCTTTTGTTCCTACAAATGCTGCCTAAGTGAACAGAAGGCCGATGTTCCTTTACTTCAACAGATTTCCAAAAAAAGACACTCATTCCCTGAAGCACACGTGTTCTTTCGCTCAAATCTAGATTCTGGGCTCAAAAAGAATTGTATGTATATATTTTATTTGGCTTTCTACAGAAGGGGGATGTTTGGGGTCAAAACGTGTTTCACCAAGACCAGCCACAGCTATACAGTCTTCTCTGCTCGGTCAACAAAGCCTAAGGAACCTTTCAAGAGGAAGGGCAGGACGCTGGGAGCAGAGCCCTTCTCCCAGACACCGCAGGCCAGGCGACTGCTGCTAGAAAGCGGTCTACCCGCAGGGAAACACAAAAGGAACCAAGAACCAAAAAGCAAAACCAGTCCGGAATGAGATGGATTTTCACCTGAGTTGGATGCAGGCGAAAACTTCAACTCAATAGGGGATTACCCCTGTAAACAGTCATGGGGGTGACGTTTCTGTGCTAAAGCAGGCCTGCGGTGATCCTCCCACCTAGGTGGTATTTGGAACTTAAAAAAAAAAAAAAGCAACTACTTTACATGGACATTGAAATGCCATTGAAGTTAAACATTTGTCAACTTGTAAACACTGGAAAGCAAAGTTGGCAGAAAGGAAAATAAAAGAATGAAAAGAAAAGAAAAGAAAAAAAGAAGTCTGAATACTGCAAATTGAGATCTAGCCCCAGAAGCTGCAATTTGGCATTCTTCCTACGGAACCAGAGTCTACGTGGGAACTGAAGTCAGCTAGAAGGGGTGACACACTTTGCATATTGAACAAATACAAAGTGAACAGAAATGATAACTTACTTATGAGGTTTTTACAGAATTCGAACTCGACTGAGAGTATAAAAATAAACTTGGACTTTGTTCATCGGTTAGTTATAGTGCCTGGAAGTGTTTCTCTCTGAGACTGCTCTGTGCCAATTGGGCAATGCCAAGTGCGGTCTTTCTGAGCCTAGATTTTTTTTTTTTCTGAGCTTCCTAGATTCTTAATTTGGGGTCTTTTTGTTTGATTTTTAAATGGTTTCAGGGAACGGAGTGTCCTAGTTTGGCTGTGGGGTTAACCTTTTTGTCTCATTTTCTTACAAGTGAGTGCGTAACAAAGGAACCCTTTCTATAAACCTACAAAAAGGCGATCCCATGTTTATGTTTAGTTTTGTTTTAAAGGCAAAAGACACTAGAGGGGTGAGATGTGTGTGTGTGTGTGTGTGTGTGTGTCTGTGTGTGTGTGTGTGATATTGGAAATGCTCTGGTGAAGCTGTGGTGTCACTTTTAATTTTGATCTTTGCTTGGCTGTCATCACCCATCATGCTTTGCTCTCGTTCTCCTTTGTCTGTGTGGCATCGTTGGGGACCGTCTTCGCTTCGGCTGGTGCTGGCTTCGTTTCTGTCTCCTGGCACTCCGACTTTGCTTCTACAGGGCCCTTCCTGCAGAGAATCGGGGAAACAGCGCTGAGACCTGGGTCCCGAGTAGCTCACCCTCAGCCAGCCCCGCAGGAGGGCTGCAGCTAGAGCAGTGGCCTCCACCCTTGGCTGCTGGTCGGCGTCACCTGGAGCTCTATAAGCCGCGGGTGCTGGGGCCATACCCCAGAACTGGTCTGGACATGGCGACTTTTAAAAGCACCCAAGTGATTCTAGCGTGCAGTCCAAGCTGAGTGCCACTAAACCAGGGGAACGGGACCCTCCCCTTCCAGCCCTTACTGGGGTGGCGGAGGGGCAGCTGATGCAGCCTTTCCTCGCCCCGAGGGGCTGCGGGAGCAGCAGCTCAGCTCGGTATAAACGAGCTGTGCTGGGCTGAGCTCCCCAGGACTGTTTGCAGAGGGCCCTCCTGCAAACCCCCTGCTCTTGCCTGTCCCCACCCCAACCCACTCCACCCCACCTACCCCTGTGCTCAGTGTTTCATGGTGATGCCTCTGTGGCTTGCCTGGGCAGGGGGAGAACCTGCTCTTTGTTCCTGGGGCAGCTTTCCTGGGGAGTCTGCTGAGGGCTAGAGTGGGCTGCCATGCCCCAGGGAAGCTGAGTGGGTTGAGCGGGCAGGGCTATCGGAGCCCCTTTCCTTCCCGAGTGAGGCCCCGGGCTCCTGTGACGGTGCCCTTGTAGCTCTTGGTGGCAGCACCACAGCGCCCCTGGCATCAGCCTCAGGAGCCGCTACAGAAACCTAGGTCTGACTCTGCCAGTTCCTGGAGCTGAGTCTGGCCTGAGGACACACTGGGCCGACTCAGACCCCAGCCTAGATGGTGCCACTGCATCGTGGCACCCCACAGCCCCACCTCTCTGCACCCTGCAGATCGGTGCTGTCCTGGTGGGGACACAGCCCGCCACTGGATACCATGCTGACTGCCTCTGGGCCCCAGGGTGGCCAACAGGGGCACCTTGGTCTCCTTAGCTCGCTTCCCAAATAATGCTCATCAGGGCCTGACTGCAAGGGTTCCCGAGGGAAAACAGACGCCGCTGCTAGGACGATCAGGATACAGCATAATTAACATGGCCTAATTAGTGACAGGAGGCTGCTCGCGCACCTGCCAGGTGTCCCTCTGCTCTCTGCCTGATCCCAGCCCTTTGGTTGAGAGTTGCCTCAGAGAAGCCCTGGATGGGGCTGAGGAGACATCTAACAAGAAGGACACAGCACAGCACAAACGCACACTACCATGGGACACAACCCGACGACAGAGACAAGGAGAGGCCGTACTCGGTCTTTGCTGGTGCAGGCGAGACAGAGCTGTCTGCAGTGGAAGGAGCAAGCTCAGGGGCTTGTCCACTGGCCCCAGCGGCGGGAGCAGGAGAGCCCAGGGCTGCAAAAACATCCTTTGCAAGGTCAATATCTGGGGTCTTGAAGTTCCCTTCGTCCATTTTAAAGTCCTCGCCCTGGGCAGGGTGTGTGGCGTTGACGGAGGCAGCCTCGCTCTTCGGGCTAGTGAGGACCGTGGCTGCCTCGCTTGGGCTCTTCACAGCACCGGGCTGGGTGGGCTCGGGGTCCGGGCCTTTGATGCTGGGAGCCTCCTGCTTGACCTGGGGGGCTTCTATGGCAGGGGCAGCTGCTGCTGCTAGGGGACTGGCTGCCCCGGCTGAGGTGGGGGCTGGAGCAGGGGCTGGTTTGCTCACTGGGGAGGCCTTGGAGGCCTCCCCCACACTGGCAGGGGTGCTGGGGCTGAGCACAGCCCCCTGGTTAGCCAGGACACTAGAAGACAAATTGCTGGTGGCAGGGACTGAGGTCGGGGTGTCGCTCAGGTCAACGAGGGGGGCCACCTTGGGGGCTGAAGCTGGGGGTGGGGAGGAGGTGGCCACTCCGGGCCCCTTGGAAGGGGTGGCCTGGCTGGCGGGCACAGAGTTTGAGTCGGGCGTGGCCGTGGCTGGGGGGGCAATACTGGAGGTCAGGGTGGTGGTTTCACTGGTGGGGCTGTTCTGAGCAGTGGCAAAGGTGTCGGTGATAGTGTCAGAGTTAGCGGTGACGGTGGTGACAGAAGGCAGCATGTCCTCGACAGTGGCTGTGGTGTCAGCAGGCAGCCTGTGGGAGGACAGGAAGTAGAAGAGAATAGACAATGAAGCTGAGACGAGACAGAGGAGCGGGGGAGGGCCAGGCATGCAGGGACGCACAGGCACGGACACGGCCCACAGAGAAACGAGACGCGAGAGGAAGCACAGGCCCTGTGGGCAGAAGAGGAGACAGGACACGACAGAGAACGCCGCAGTCAGGCTACAGGGACCTGCTGGCCCTTCCTCCCTGCTGATCCCGCCACACTCTGCAGGGGACTCCCCGGTGGGCCTTTCTGATCCTGCAGCACCTTCAGGTCAGCCTGCACCACTGCAGCGGCCTGAGTCCCAGGGAACGGGCCTGGTTGCCCTGCTGGGCGCCACGGGCCATGGTGGGGAAATCAGGAGGAAGGCGGACAGTGAGTGTTCCAAAGCCCCTAAGAGCCACGGGTTCTCCAGCCACAGATTTTGTGCTTCCATTAGATTCCATTCCCTTCAAACCCAGAGCAGCCATGCCAGCTGGGCAGTCATTACAACCACGGCCAGATGTTGTTTCTGGCCGAGGCTACCTGAGGCTTCTGAGGACGGGGGTGGGGGGGTGGGGGGGGGCAGAGAGCTTTATCAGGTCCCCGGTCCCCTCCTCTATTAGGAAGAATTCGGAAAACCCTAGAATTCTTGGAAATCCTAAACAGAGTGTGCTAAGTCTCATTCTCAAGGCTCATCTCCCTCACTGACGCTTCGCTCCCGTAAGCTACTTCCAGGGTGTGTGTGTGTGACTTGGGTACAGGGTCTAGGGATCCCACTTATGCAAAATGCCCTTTAAGGGCACCCACAGCCACCCTAATAGAACCAAGAATGCCTTCTCTCCAGGGAGAGAGTAGGGTCTGGCATTTCTTAGCCAAGAGTCCCAGCCTGCAGTGCTTGGCCAGGAGCTGTGGGCGAGCCACACGGGCAGGGTGGGCAGTGGCGAGGGGGTGGGGCTCTGCTGCGGCAGCACCACGTACTCGGGCTCAGTCAGCGGCGTGGTCTCGTTGGGCTCTGTGTGCTTCCCTCCGTCGTGATTTGGGGTCCGCTCCTCCTCAGTGCGCACCTCCACGATGGGCTCCTTGGACTCATCTTTCCTGCAAAGAGAGTTCAGCAGGTTCAGTCCCGGGAGCTGGGGAGGGGTTTCCCAGGGAAGCTGGCTGTAGCTCAGGAACTACCTAGGCCTGGCCCAAGGTGGGCAGGTGGCCTCTGCAGCCAGGCCCAGCGCCCGCCTCCCCCCTCCCCCCCGATCCCCACTCTTGCTAGCTATGTGACCTTGAGCATCTGATTTGCTGCCTTGTTTCCATTTTTTCATCTGTAAAATGGGGCAATAACAGTATCTACGTCACCTGGCTGTTGTGAACATTAACTGAGACAATGAATGTAAAGTGCTCAGCATAGCACCTGGCACAGATAAATGCTAAAAGGTTCTGCACTTATACACATGAAAGCGTGTACACGTATATGTACTGTATGTTCATGTGTATGAACATGCACATGTGTAGGTAGATGCATAGGCATTGCCTGGCACATGGTGGTGCTAAGCAATGCATTTCCTTGCTCTGTCCCTTCTTGCCTGGACCCAGCTCAGCACAGCGAGTCTGCAGAGGCTCCTGCTGGCTCAGGCTCAGCTCCCAGAGGCTCTGGGGGACACACTGGGTCGTCAGCTCGAGGGCAGGACTTCTCCTCTGTTCTGTTCACTGCCGTACCCAGAGCCTGGGAACAGCGCCTTGCCCAGAGTAGCTTCTCACTAAGTGTTTGTTGCGTGATTTGTGAACGAATGAAGGAGTGAATGGCAGCAAGGCAAGTGTGTCTCTCAAATGCTGCCCCCTCCCCATTTCAGCCCCCGCCCCCCAGGCTTAGCTCTGAAAATGCCCTCATTTTGTCCTAGGCAGGGATTTTCACACTTCCATGAAGTTCTAAGTATAAGCTATGAGGCTGAGCCCAAGTCTGCTTTTCAAACAGGGATCCCCACAAAGTCAAGCTTTGAGAAACATTTCTCTAATGCTTGCTCCCCCTCGGGTTCTCCAAGAGGGGGGCTGAGGAAGCTCAGTGGCTGGGCCCTGGGCGGGGGCGGAGCCCGGACCGTGGTAGCGGCGGGTCTGCACTCACGAGAAGGCGGCTTTGCCCTCCTCCATGTCCTTGCCCTTGGCGCCTGGCCCCGCCTTTCCACACAGGTTGACGGCGATGCACATGAGCAGGCCACACTTGTTCAGGAAGTAGCAGGTGATGTCGACAACCACCAGGAGCAGGACAAAGGTGACAATGAGGATGCCCACGATGGCCCCGGTGCTCAGGCCTGCGGTGGGGCTGCCATTGGCTTGAGTGGGAGGGAGAGAGAGGGACGGCTGGTGGTTAACACACTGAGATGGAGACCCTGGACCCTGTGAGCAGCAGCCCAGGAGTGGGGGAGGGCCCACAGCCCAGAGGACACAGCCATGGCATTTGAATGCAGATTGATACCTTGCCTGGTGTTGTGTGTGTCCAGACAACAGAGTCTCTTTATATCTTCAAGAGGAAGTTGGAAACCTCATCTCAGAGACCAGGGGACACAGTCGGGACGAGAGTGGGGACTGGGAAATGGTCTCCAACTCTGCTCGGCACTTCTGCGCCTCCCCCAGACCTGCCTTCTGCTGGACCCCGTGAGCCTGGGAGCAGGAGGGTAGGCGGTGCTCCCTGATTTTAGGCTTGGCTGAGGCTCCTGGGAGCCATCAGGAACAGGGTACCAAATGGGGTGGCAGAGGGTTCCCTGGGCTTCCTTTGGGCTTGTGGGGATGTCAGGCACAATTGGAAGCCCAACACCCACCCCCCACTTCCTCTCCCCACTTTAGGAACAGCGTTGGGCATTGGGCCACAGGGACTTCACGATTTGTCCTTCTGCACTGCACCCAGAAGCCATGGAGGCCTCCCCGGCCTGGCGGGCCAGGTGACAGGTCTGGGAATACTCACCATCTGGGAGCTCAGGCGCATTTGGATCAGACTTCAGGGAAACCAGCAGGCTCACCCAGGGACACCACCCGCATGCACAGGCTCGCTCACTCTCAGGACCAACCCACTGTAGACGGACACACATTCTCACACTCCCAGCTCCCGAATCCCCATCTGGTGGGCTCGCCGTGAATGACTCAACCTCTGTGTCTCACTCCCTTGGTGTCCACCTAAAATCGCCCAGGGCCCTGGGCCACTGATGGCATCGCAGAGGGACCCCAGGCTCAGCCCTAGGGCCCCCTAAAGCCTATGTTATTTGCTTGAAATGGACCCTCTGACCGTTAGGCAATTCCACAGCGTCTGGGAGACCAGCACTCATGCTGCAGCAAGAAGAACCCATACAGCACTCTGTCTCTAAGCCCACGTGGCAGCAGAATGAAACAGGGGCACTTCTGCTTGCTCTTCTGGAAGAAGAAAGTTCCAGAACTGGCAGCTCCATCCCACCACCAAACTTGTCTGAAGCTCCTGGTGTCCTCAAGACCCACTGAGATCACCCAGGTGTGTTGACTGGAGGCAGGCACCATGGCCATCCCTGGGTCTCACTCTGCCTTTGCTGAGCACCAGGCCAGGCCCAGAGGCCTGCCAGCACATACCATTCCAGGTAATGGAACGTGTGAGCCAAGGTAATGGGCATCATAGATGGGGCACACATTCTTCTTTTTATCATGCATGTGTAATCCTGGGGCGGGCGGGGCCTCCTCTGCCTGCACTAGGGGTCCCTATCAGGCCCTGCAACCAGCATCGGTCCCACTCCGCTGCTCCTTACTTCAAATTTCAATTCATGGTACGGGCTTCCAGCCCCGCATGACAGGGATGGCCACTCACCCCACCCAGGGCGCAGGGGGGCTCAGCTGGAAGAGACTCCCAGGCTCTCAAACATGTTCTGCCCTTTTGGAACCTTCGTCTTGTTTCCAGCCCTTACTCCTCAGGGCTGTCTGTCTGGTCCCTAATAAGCCTGCACTGACAATCCCAGCCTGCCCCCCAGATGGCCCCATGGTTGGCCAAGGGCTCTGTGCCCTGAGGAACCAGCTCTGGCTACCTTGTCCCTGGGCTCTGGCAGGAAACTGGCCACTGGTCCCTGCGGTCAGCTAGAGAGGGTCTTTTCCCTAGCAGCTCACCAAAGCAGAATAAAGTCATCCACTCTATTCTCCATGTCCTCACACATTCCGCCCACAGAAGCACAGAAATACAGGCCTCCCTGGTCTGTAGAATCCTGTCATAGGGAAGAAGCATCAGCTGTGGGCTTTCTCTCCATCCTGACACTGGGCTGCAGTACTCTGACATCAGGACCCAATGCGTATTAGTACCCACTTCTGCAGAAGGAACCTGAAGTCCTTGTGTGTGTGGGTATATGCATTTTAGATTCAATGGCACTAATCCTGCATTCTGAGGTTTATACATAAACTAGAGGCCCCATGCACTGGTGGGGTCCCTCGGCCTGGCCTGCACCCTCTCACAATCTGGGACCCCTCAGGGGATGTCAGACTGCTGGTTTTGGCCTAATTTCTGCAGGCCAGGCCAAGGGACCCCACTGGTGCACAAATCTGTGCACCAGGCCTCTAGTATGCATATAAGATCTTTGGTTAATCTCCCCTTCCCCCCTCCCCTCTGAGATTCATCAGTCTGTGTCTGCCCCCTGGTGGTCAGTGCGCATCATAGTTACTGGTCAAACAAACGGTTGAACAGTCACTTAGGCATATATATATATATATATATATATATATATATATATACAGTTCTCGGGTTACCTTTGACTCAATCTATGTCATTGCATGGTTACATTGCCATTTCCCACTCATTTATAAAAAAAAAGTTCCATAATTTCAACGTATGTACATATGTGCTTTATGTTTTTTATTATTTATTTACCACAAGTAAAGGTCAGGAATTGTTATCTTTCTTTTAAAATTTTTTTACTGTTTCACTTCATTACTGCTGTGTATGTGCTCCATGTCAGTGACGTAGGTGCTTATGTAGGTGGGTTCTGACTTATGGCGAAAGTCGCATTATGTAGCGCCGTAGGAACCGATCTCTGACGTAACCGGAGAACCTACTGTATAGATACGGTTTCAGGGGACTAGCCATATCTCTAAAGAGGAAAAATAAACTCCTGGAGAGCTGCTCTATGTGTGGGAGAGGCAGCGAAGCTGTCAGCTTGTGCTCTGGGCTCAGCAGACCAGCTCCAGTGCTGCACTGGTTCTGAAGGCAACACACGAGCTCATTCAGGGGTGGGCCAGAGGGCCAGGAGGGTGAAAGATTTTTTTAAAATGAAATGTCATTGTTGGAGGTGGTGCAGCCAAGCCTCAGGCAGTATCTTCAGGCCTTGGTGCCTCTGCTCGCTAGTGGTGGGGCAGGGAGGGCACCTCCCCAAACCCAGAACCTGCCTCCACCTCCCAGGGGTGCTCACTGGCCCCACGCCCCTGCCCACCCAGCCAGAGCCTCCAGCCAGCATATTGGTGCTCCTTGTCTGACTGGATTCTGGGTCTCGGAGTGGGATGAAGCCGGGTGTCACCCTCAGCTGGGAACCTGTGAGGAGACACCCAGCCCTGGCCCTTGGCTGCCCCCCAACCCCCCTGTCCACCATGCATCTCACTCTGGGTGTCTTGGTCTTTTATTTTTTTTTTAAGTGTCATTTGTATAACTAAATGCCCACGATAGTACCTTCAGACTGGAAAGAGCAAAATAAAATAACACAGAACAAAACAAAACGAAACAAAACAAACAAAAAAAGACTGTGTCACTAAACCAAAAGTAGGTCAGTGGTCTCCCGTTTCTTTTGATGTAAAATTAAAATTCTTTCTCCTGACTTAAAGGCCCTACACAGTCATGGAATCTCCCCCTCCTCCAGCCATTGTAATTCATGGCACTGACCTTACCCCATCTCTGTGCTCCAACTGCTTGAGCCTTTGTTTCACCTGCTGAACACACCCAACTGTTCCCACCTCAGGACCTGCAGATCCCTAACCTGGAACACTCCATCCCTATCACCTCATGGGTGGCTTTCTATTGTCCTGCAAACCTCAGCTCAAATGTCACCCTACCCTCCATCTCTTATCTACTTAGGCACTCCTACCCCAAATCTACCATATTACCTGTTTTATTCTCTTTTCACCACTAGTTACCATTTTCTGTTCATTTACATGTGCCCTCTAGATCTCCTAGCAGATAGCCTATCTGTCTTATATCTCCACAGCATCTAGGGAACCCAACTTACAGGAAATGTTCACAGAACACTTATAAATGAAAGGTTGTTTAGCTGGACAGGAGAATGCTGTCTCCAGATGTTTACAGATGTGTTGTGAGAAGGAAGAGCAGTGTTATTTGGTTTCCCCAGTGGATATAAACTGTGGACAGGAAGGAAGATTTCAGCTCCATATGAGACAGAACTAGCAAACAGGGGTGCTCAAACGTGGTGGTGGGTGTGACCTGCCTAGGCAGGGGAGCGCCCTGCTGCTGGAGGCATTCAAGCAGAGGCTGGACACCCTTGGCAGGGATATTGCAATGCTCTGGACCAGGCTCTGCACTGGGCAGGGCCTAGGATAGAGGATGCCATCAAGTCCTCCTCAACCGTAAGAGCCTGTTACTGTATATTGAGCCTGACACTCCCCAGTATCAATCTCCAGAGTGGGGACTGAGAGGGACTGTTTCCTGGAGGACTTAGGTGGGTCCCACCTTTATTCATTGACTCTTGTGACTTTATTTTTATTGAAAAGATGAATGCCTCAGTGTAATGTTTTCCCACCTAAAGCAGAACTCCTGGGAGCTTTGTTAAAAAGTTGGATTCTGGGGCTTCCCAGTTCCATCCAATCAGAATCTCTGGGGGCGAGGCTCAGGAACTGGGATCTGATCAAGTGCCCAGGTGCTCCTTGTGCGTCCGAGCATTGGAGGACCACTGTTTCTAGCTCTTCTGCCCCTGAGTTACATGGGGAGCAGCTGCTCCTAAGATGAGCTGTGGAGTCCCACCTGGTGGCCTTGACCTAACTGAGGTACTGAATAGATACAGCGAAAGCAAAGACTATTAAAGGAAAGGAATCACCCAGTTCACCACCCAGAGCCAAGATTTCTAGAGGAAGTTGGGTACCCCTCAAGCTGGAGAAAGAGTGTGTGCAGCCTTTGTAAAAAGAAGCACAAATAGGAGGAATACCAGGATACAGATGAGAGGGGTATTCAAGTCAAACCCACATTCATTATCTCCCAGTGGATGTTACAGGATTGTTTAGAGCGGGGAAGCCAGAAGGACCAAGATCATGTCCTGCATTGTAAGTACCATGTTACCAAAGGAAAAAGAAAAACCTCCTGGGGTCTATCTTGGCAAGCTCTTCCTCCTCGCCTCCCTTGCCTGGCCCGCCGGCACACCTGCACGCACAGAGCGCTTCTGAAGAACGGTTCCCCCATCATCCCGGGGTTAGAGCTGACCCAAACAGCGGAGGTACAAAGCCAGGCTGTCCATTGTCTGTGGTTTCTGGTGTGGGAGAGGTTGGCACTGAATTGGGAATTGCCTTGCCCTCAGACTAGACCTGCAAAGGCCTACTTTCTTCAGTGCCTGGGTCTCATATTTACAGGAGCCGGGTGTTCGTGAGTTGTGTGCCACGGGGTCTCGGCCTAGCAGAAGCGCCCCCTCCAGCCATGACTCAGGTGCTGAGCGGAGTTCTGGTCCACTCCCAACCCTGACACGTCTGCTTGTTCCTGCCAGGATCTGCCAACCAGAAGGCTGGTCTTGGGGCTTTGGGGAAACATCTAACTCAGGGGTGGGCAAACTTTTTGACTCGAGGGCCACAATAGGTTCTTAAACTGGACCGGAGGGCCGAAACAAAAGCATGGATGGAGTGTTTGTGTGAACTAATATAAATTCAAAGCAAACATCATTACATAAAAGGGTACGGTCTTTTTTTTTAGTTTTATTCATTTCAAATGGGCCGGATCCGGCCCGCGGGCCGTAGTTTGCCCACGGCCCGTAGTTTGCCCACGGCTGATCTAACTACTGTGGTTATACCCAGAGCAGGGCTCACCACTGAAAACGTTCAGATTCTCACCATCGCGAGGACACCCCGTGCAACCTCTGTGACAGGGTTTTAAAGGGAGCTGTGGAATCGGAGGCCTTGCTGCAAAGTTGTGTATCCGGTGGCCCAGAGTGTGCCCCACCAGAGTGGCCACCTCCTGGTTCTGCAAAGGCCCGTTCCCCTCCCGCTGCCTGCAAGGAGCATCGCTGAGAAAAGGCACAGGGCTCCACTCAGTAGGCGGAAGTTTGGAGTTCTGTGTAATGGGTGATCAAAGTTCTCCAGGTACATGTGCGGTGGAGGAAAGGACTCGACACTCTGTGGGACACACAACTATCAAATAAAATCAAAACACGCCAGAGAGTTCACGTGACTGTTATTTCCTTTAATAATGCAAAGGTGTAAACCTCAGAAAGGCCTGGCTGATTATCTGCACAACAACGTTAGCATTCTTATTAGTAGACGAACGTGATCCAAACCAGCCGTATAGATTTTCCCAAAGTGAGCAGAGACCCTGTGGGCCTGGAGGCTGGGTGTGGGGATGCAGGGAGGGAGGGGGGCGCGGCTACTGCAGGGCTCTCCGGGGCACTGTCTTAGGGATTCCTGGTGGGGCTGGGCCACAGCCACGACCGACCCAGAATTCAGTGTCCATTGGGAGTGGTGCGTCCTCACGCTGTCTCCCAAAGGCATCTCATTACAAACCACGGCCTGTCTGAACGCGGCCACTGCAGTGACGCCAAAGCTGCTTCAGCGGAGGCCTGCTTGGTGAGGGTGTCTGAGGGGACAGGGCTGGGTCAGGCTCCCCTTCCTTTGGGCTAGCTCTCCAAGAGTCCCTTCAGAAACACTGACACTGTCCTTCCCGTGCGGGTGGGACTGGGACCTGGGACTCTGAGGAGGGTGCTCCTGAATGACTTCTGCCCAAGGTGACATCGAGGGTGTGCCGGGGGTCCGGAGGACAATGACGGCTCACCTGCACCAGGACTGAGCTCACCCCCCTGGCCCTCCCTGCAGCTCTTGCTAACTGACCTGGGATTCCCACCCCAGGCCCAGAGGCACCACCTGCCTCTCCTCAGTGCTCTGCCTTGTGCCTAAGAACCACACTGCTCCTGCTGCACTGGGGTGAGGCGGCCAGGAGCCCCAGAGGGAGAGGACTGAATTGTGGCTGGAGGCAGCGGGGGCAGGAGGCAGCTGGGGCAGGAGGCACTATCCTGCCTGAGCTGTTAGTAGCATTTGGTCTCTAGTGTCTGCATTTGAGCCTCTAAACTGTGAGCACTAGGGATGGGCAGCTCTACCCCCAAAACATGGGATCACTTAGATTCCCAAAGGGGAAATCACACAGAACTAAAAATTAAAGAGACCAAAAAGAACAAAAATCAAACTTCTGTGGAGATGCTCAGAGAGGAGACATGTGGAATGATATGTGACCACAATGGAGGGAGGGAGTTTTTATTCAGTAGAAGTTCCATCCCAAATATGCACTGATGTCACTAAGCAGAACTCACCTTGAGTCCCTGTGTGGGACTTTCACATACACCCCTACTTCCTCTCCTGGCCACGTGGGGGCGGCATACTGCCCAACAGCAGGGAGGAGCGCTGGCTTTCACCAGCTTTAAAAATGTCACTGGAGCCACTGACCAACAGGGGTTTGGCGCATTCGGGAAGTATGACAGATTGACTGACCGAGCCCCAATTTATCAACAGTCCAGGCTGGGCAGCCTGGGAGTGGCCTGTGTTCTCCCTGCCGCCCTGTGCACATGTATGGGCAGAGTGCAAGGTTCATGCCTGGCTCACAGTGGATGCTTCCAATCTGGGAGGCTGACTTATTGATAACGTGGTTCGCTGTTGAACCACAACCCCCAAGACATGAGGCTCTGTGCTGACCTGCAGCTGAGCAGCAGGTGTCCGCCCTCCTGGGAGACATGTGTCTCACAAAGCTGACACGCGTTGGGCACATTAACAGGTGGCCCTGCTCACAGAGCCAGCACAGAACCAGGGAAACACTATAAGCAGGACAAGCATAACGGGGGCCAGACCTAGACCATGGGGAGATCAGAACATGTTGCTACCATATTTGAGCATGGCAGAGAGGGTATGGGGCCCCTCTGACAGGCTGCAGGACCAAAGCGCTTCCCGGAATGTTGGATCAACCCCAGTAAATACTCAACAAATCCAATTCTTCTGCTGCACGGTCAACCGGGTGACTTAATTTGCCAGCATGTCATCAAAATGCTCAGGTGAATCACAGTGGTCCGGCTGCCTTATATGGGCACTGAAATGCAAGCAAAGACAACTAGTATTGAGGGGCAGAGGAGGAGCATGGGGTTAGAATGGGGGCATGTGGGGTTTCTAACAAGCTGATGCAAGCTTTAGGGGTACTCAGAAGTCTTCCTCTGCTACATCATTTTCAGGTAAGGACAAAAAATGCAGCAAGTGGCAGATGCGCAGCAATGTCGCTGTAAACCTAGCATGATGCCTTTTAAATACTGCGTAAAGAAAAGAGCTCCCAAGCATACTGTACTGCCACTGAGAGGGTAGACCTCCTTATGAAGTGGCACAAAAATATATGGAAATGGTGAAACGCCTGGAGGTCCAGCTTTCTCCAGTTGCAAACCTTCCTCTTCCAGAGTGCGTGGGGCCGTGGCCATTCTTCCAAAGGGGGCACTGATCATTCTCATAGGAACTGGGCTTTTAAGAAAATTTAACTTTTTTGTGTGTTCTTAAGTTCCTAACAGAGCAAAAGAAGAGTCACTGCAGAGAAAAGCAAGGAGGCAAAGGTGTAGGACGCAGAGCAGCCTCCCAGGGTTGCTGCGTGCCCAGCCATGGGTCCCCAGAGAGAATGAGGTTGTTTAAAAACAAAGGTGGCAGTGGGGGTGTCCCAGTGATGTCCAAGGTGATATGTGTGACGACAGACACAGGAAGGGGGAGGGGAGGAGAAAAGAGAAGGTAGAGACAGAAACAGAGGGAAAAAAATAGATAAAAAGAAAATAATTAGGTCAAATATAGAAAACACAAGAATCAAAGGTTAATTCAACTTCAGTAAATTAAATGGCGGAGGTTAGAGAAGAGTCCAGTGCGGTTTGTTACCACCAGGCCAGCTCCCAAGCTCAGCGGGGCCAGAAGCAGCACAGCAGGGCGAGCTCGGGGTTAGGGGTCAGCGAGCGCATGAAATTAAAGTGAGAGAACAGAAGCCTCCAGTAAGACACAGGTTTTGATTAGGAGAGTGTTACCTTTGACTAAGGTGAGGTCTCTTAGCTACAGCCAATGAGCCTACCCATGGCCTTCCTGCCGCTAGAGCTTTGCACACATAGTGGGAGAGATGTGTTTGATCACTGCGGTCTGTGTAGCAAGCTGTGCAGAGGCCAGGGGGCTGCCTTTTCAACCACGAATTGAATTCTTCTTCCTATTGCACGATCCCACCACCCACAGTGCTGTTAAAGAAAACCTAGCTCTGCGCCCCTTACCTGCTACCACCAGCTGACCACAGAATTCCATCTCCCACCCAGCACAGAGCCACCTCCTCTGAGATGGTACGAGAGTGTGGTGAGCAGCCCCTCCCACTCTCTCTGATTAATGGGGATCCTGGATGATTAACGAGGATGCTGGCATCTCTAGCGGGCAGGACCCTGGAGGACAAGGTCTTCCCAGAACTTCTGGACCTGACACACCCTGGAAGCGGCTGCTATGGGCATGACCAGCATGTGAGCACAGCAAGGCTGGGCCCCCTGCCTATGGGATCTTATCGCTGGAAACAAATGCCATCAGAAGCAGACTCATTGCAAAGGGGTTACTCAAGCCTCTCACTCTCTCAGCTCCTAAATGTCCCATAAAGGCCGAGCAGATCTGGACACTCACACCAGACTACTGAATTCAAGAAAACAACTGACTGAAGAATGCGAAGAAAAAAGGGCAGAGGATGGCAGGGCCACCCCCATTCGGGCACCCTTTAAGCAGTAGTGAGGACATTTCTTGCAGCCATACCCAGGCGCCTGCCTTTGACACTGACCATGTGGCCAGTGCCTGCGGAGGCAAGCTCACCCCAGCATGCGTTAAGGGGTCTCCCTGAGAACACAGAGGGTAGGACCAATCGACGCTTCTGATTTGGCTTAAGACCCACCTGCCAACTCCTGGAGGCCCCCACACGTCCGTCAGACACACACCCATTCATGCACAACCAACCATTGGGAGCCACAGACTGATCTCATTTTGTTGCTGCTTGAATAACCCACTTTCACACACACAGCTCTGTTGTCAGCAGGCCACATCCTTTCTGGCCTCACTTCCATTGGGAGGAGATACCTGGAACCTTAGCTGAGAGCCCAGGGAAACACTATAAGTAGGACAAGCATGAGGGGGCCAGACCTAGACCACGGGGAGATCAGAACATGTTGCTACCATACTTCAACATGGCAGAGAGGGCATGGGGCCCCTCCGACAGGCTGCAGCTGTGTGCTGTATGCCCACCTCTCCTGCCTGTGGATGGCATTTGGCTGGTATGGGAAAGCAGAGAGTGATGTTGAAGATCTCTGCTCGGAGGGATTTGGTCAATGAGGAGACTGGCCACCAGCAGCAAGGGAGCTGGGCCGGAAAGCAGAACTCTCACTTTATTCCCACATTGAGCTGGTCCTGCATCCCTAGAGATGGACCTGCATCTCCTACTGCTCCCATCATGATCTCTAGCAGACTGGATCATCTTTCATGGATGGGATTTCCCAGTATCTATTTTTTCCACTTGCTCTGTTCCAAGTGGTTCAATTTAATCAATTGCAAGACCCTTGGCAGATAGGATTTTTGATGAACTAGGCACCAGGTCTTCCTTCTCTTGAGGGTCCCCAAAGAGAAGAGATTTGGACCATGGCTGTGCAGGTAAGCAAGCATCAGATAGAAAGCGCTTAACACAGGTACATGGTCCTCGTATGAAATGGCAGATGGCAGAGAAGGTCTCACAAAGGAACCTTACTCAGCTCCCCAGGCTCGGCAGGAGCTGGGCCTTTTCCCACCTGAGGGCTCCCCAGGATGGGCTCAGCATCAGTCCTTTGAGGCCAAGTGACACAGGGCCTTTGCCCAGGATGCTGGGCCAAGCCTTCCTGGGAGTCCAGTACATCTCAACCCACTGCACAGGTAGGTACGAAGCAACACTAAGCGCTGCATGGGAACCGATCATGAGGATGGCTGTAAGCAAGCACGTTGTGAGGGCTGTCCAGGCACATTAGGAGGGGTGGCACTGCATTAATTCCAAGCGGGGAACTCACGGAAAGCAGAGGGCTCGTACCTGGGATGGCTGTGGGCTGCGCCGAGGTCCTGAACACAAAACGAGCTGCCTTGGACTTCCCCTGCTGGTTCTCAGCCACCACGTAGACCTCATACTCAGCATTCCAGTCTAGGGACTTGAGCATGATGTGGTCACTGCCAGAAGGGAGCCTGATCTCTGGTTTCCACTCGGAAGAGAGTTTCTGGGAGACACCGACAGGAAGGACACAAGACACCAGGCAGGATTAGGTGAGAACACTGGTGAGACTAGCTAACAGAAGAACTTTGGTGTGTTAATAATGATTGGTGCAAAATCCGATATAATAAAAGGCTAATATGAAAATTGTCCCCTCAACTGGGAGTTCAACCAGGAGTTTGATCAGGGGGCGGGTCCAGCCGCCCAACTGCCCAGGGCCCCTCCCCTTGGATGGCCCTGCCCCAATCAGCCCCTCCCATCCCAATAGGGCAGCGGTTCTCAACCTCTGGATCACGACCCCTTTGGGGTCGAACGACTCTTTCACAGGGTCGCCCAAGACCATCGGAAAACACATAATAATTACATATTGTTTTTGTGATTATTCACTATGCTTTAATTATGTTCAATTTGTAACAATGAGAATACATCCTGCATATCAGATATTTACATTAGGATTCATAACAGTAGCAAAATTACAGTTATGAAGTAGCAACGAAAATAATTTTATGGTTGGGAACTGTATTAAAGGGTTGTGGCATTAGCAAGATTGAGAACCACTGCAATAGGGGGTGGGGCCTGCGGGCCAACCGCCCGTGGCCACTCCCCCCCAGCTAGCCGGACCCCACCCATGCACGAATTCGTGCACCGGGCCTCTAGTAATGAAAATAAAAATCAATGGTAGAATGTGGTGTTTATTCTTTATCAGCCTGACAAACCCTAAGGATTACACAGGTCAGGGGGTCAACCTTACATGTTCGCAAACACAAACAGTGGTGGTTGCTAGTGGGACATGAGTATCAGGTGTACATTTTACCATTAGGTCCAATCCTGGGCCACTCTGAGTACCCACAGGAAGGTACACTCAGCTCAGCAGAGCACTGCACAGGGCAAAATCTGCAGCTGGCGGTACAGGGTCCCTTTTTCTCCTTGAATGCTCTTTCTAGTTATATCCCTCACCGCACCAATGAGCTTGTTCTGAGTGGGAGCTTATCAAGCCACTGGCAGGTGACCTCCTCCCTAACACAACAAGGAGGCTGGCAGAACTCCTGAAAAGTCTTCAGATGGTTTCACAGTTGCTCACTCAGCCCACCTCATCACAGTCTTTAGAGAGGTGTAGGCTGGGCTCACAAGAGCATTTGGCAAATGTTTACTAAGTGACGAGCTGCTCCTCAGAAGAGCAGAACACACTCTAGTGTCACCTGGGAGGTGGTGTGGGCCACGGCGGAGCTGCAGGGAGACTTATCTTACAGCACAGCCATCTCTCCAGGCAGAAGGACTGGCACCAGCCAAAGACCTGCCTTCAGGAAGGGGCCGTGGCCACCACCATTGTGGGGAAATGCTAGAGGGAGTGCTAGTTTCCTCAGCATCTAGCCTGGAAGTGGAGGTGCTGGAAGTTTGCTTGTGCATATGCCACCATATGGTCCCTTTTTTAAAAAAATATATATTTTATTGATTTTTTACAGAGAGGAAGGGAGAGGAATAGAAAGCCAGAAACATTGACAAGAGAGAACATCAATCAGCTGCCTCTGCACACTCCCTACTGGGGATGTGCTCACAACCAAGGTACATGCCCCTTGACCAGAATCAAACCTGGGACCCTTGAGTCCGCAGGCCGACGCTCTATCCACTGAGCCGAACTGGTCAGGGCATATGGTCCCTTTTTAATTGAAAACAAAGAAATTCAGGTGTCTTTCCCCTTATTTCTCTGAAAAGCTTCTTTCGTTGGCAAACATTGTTACCAAAGAGACAACCAGTATATAAAGCACGTATTTAATAAAGCAATCATGATGTCATATAATACATGTTAATATATGTTAATGATATTTAGCAAACACTAAGTTTTCAGAGGATGGTCAAGGTTGTGGAAATCTAACACATCTCCGTGTTTTGCCCCAGCTGTCATTCCAGCCCAGACCTGCCTGGCACAGCCACAGTGATTCTTCTGGAAAACTGACACCTGAGGAGGCCTCCACGGGAGGCACTTCCTGCCCCAGCCGGCACCTTAGCAGTAATTACTGTATTTACCAGGCACGGAGGTTTCCAAGTGCCAGTCACATTTCCGGTTTGCATATATTATAACTCATCTTTATAACAACCCGATAAGCTATTCTGTTCCCATTTTACAAAAGAAGAAATGGAAGTTTGGGGAGACTGGATGATGCATTTGGGTCACATGCTGGACCTGGACGCCATGTGTGTCTGGCCACATCAGTGTAACAACAGCCGGAGGATTCCACCCCTCCCCACCCCCAGCCCTGTCCACTTCCAGTGCTGCCAGGCGTCTGCCCAGCACCTGCTTCTCCTCCAGGACTCTGGGCGGTCTGTGACCTAACCAGGCGAGGGCTCACCTTCCCCTTCGACAGGGCTGATCCAAAGGCAGAAGGAGTAAGTGATCTTTCTGGAAAAAGCCTTTCTTGGGGGCTAGTTGAAGGAAGGCAACTGCTCTGTGGCTCAGTATTTCCTAAGTAAGAAACCCTAGCAATAGACGGTCCCCAGTGCCCTGACACTGCCTCAGCAACTGGCCACGGTTGGCAATGGCCAAGGGTCATTCTTAAACCAAAACAGGAGAGAGATTCTAAATTGGGGGTTGGGGGTGAAAGGTGTAATGATGGAAATCTTAGACGGGTGCTGAGCCAACCAGGAAGAAAAGGCTTAGGGCCACACTCATAGTTAGCAGGATTAGAAGAGCTCAGTGGGGTGAAGAGCTGGCGAGGGAGCTTGCCCAGTTTCATCCATCAGACAGATCTGGGTCTCAACCCTGGCTGGCCCGGCCTTGAAAGGTTAGGCTCTTCCTGACTGCACAGCCCTCACTTCCTCTGCCACGCGTGGCGGTCACCGTGAGCCTATTTCATAGGGTCCTGTGGGGAGAAATTGCATGTCCTCACAGCACCTGGCCCGTGAGGTTGCAGTGATTAGATAGCAGTTGCAAAAAGCACAGGGTAATGGCAAAATAACTTTGTACGAAAGTTCAAGAAGCAGGAAAACCAGTCAGGGTATGAGTTTCTCACCACCACAGCCATTTGGGAGGTTTTGGAATGGTCCCAGTGTGGACATGAACTAACAGCTGTAGGTCAGTCTTGAGATTTGGAACGCTGATCAGGGCCCAACACACAGAGTGATGGGCCAGCCCGCCCAGTAAGGGGCAAAGCTGGACCTGGGACCCGTGTCTGTCCAGCCGCATCAGGCTCTGCCTGTGGTTGCCCCACCACGGTGTGTGTGTCAGGGTTTCGGGGCAGGGCTGAGCCCTGGGAAGGGGCACTCACCGTGCGGTACTTGACCAGGTAGTGTCTGATGGGGGAGCCGCCGTCGTCCTGCTTGATCAGGTTCACCTTGATGGAGTTGCCATCCTCTCCCATCTGCCCTTCGAGCTTAGGAGCGCTGGGTTCCCCTGAAACAGCCAGTTGGTTCACGTGACATTTTCCTCCACAAAATGAAACCCATCCATCAGGAAGGAATGCACTGATGGAGTGGGGCTGGGCTCTTTTGCTTTCTCAGAAATTCAAACGGTTAAAAAGCAGAAAACATAAGACTTTGGATTCCAGTTAGATGCCTCACTTAGCCCAAACTTAGGCCCTTGGGGGATGTTCTGGGCAACTCGCTCCCTGGAAGCACAACCCTTCACACTCCTGAGCTGGGCCTTTGTTCCTGTTTCCCCCAGGAATCTGCATTTTCTTTTCGCTGCTATGCTCTTACAACTGAAGACTTAACTTTTATAAACCTGCTATTTTGAGAAATGGAATGGCCTGAAATATGGAAAAACGGGAGCATTTAAGGAGAAAGCTCACATGCATAAAATATCTTTTCAAAACAGCCTAGTTTCTTCTCTGGATATCTAAGTAATAACATTAAAAAATAATTTAAGTTCCTGGCTGTGATTAAATAAAGCACAATTTGCCAAGGTAAGTTTCTTATGTATCCTGCATTTATGGCTCAGCTGATTGAGATAATCCTCAACACCTTGCCTTAAAGTAACAATCACGAAGCCCCTGTCTTTGTGAGGAGAGAGAGAGAACAATGTGTTTAGCAATTTTCAGCAGAAAAGGTCCCTGTGTGTCTTTATTTGCAGCTTGTGCTCAGTGGGCAGCGCTGCATCCAAGGCCGAGAGGGAAGATGTGCTGTGCGACAGGCTGCTGGGGTGGTGTGGGGGGGCTCGTCAGTGAGCGAGGCACTGATTTACTTTACGATAAACTATTTCATTAGTAGACGCTGAAAGCAATGAGGTGAGAAATGTGTGCTATGGAAAGTTAAAATGAAGACTTAGCACACTTGGAAATGCTGCACTTCCTGTGCGAGCCCCCTCTGAATCGGTTTCATGGCCTCACGTGGGACGCTTGGGAGAGCCCAGAAAACAGACCTTCTGCGTGAGCTGCCTGGGCTTGTGCTCTGGAAGACAGAACCACAGACGTGAGACAAGAGCCAGGAAAGGCTTGTCAATAGGGTTGGGACCTCAGCACCCCAAGTGTACCTTTGGAAACTTGTGAGAAGGCTGCTGGCAAGGCCCTCCAGCCCACTGTCCTGGGTCAGTTACTCTGGGAACCTCAAAACGGCCCTGTGTCCTGCTCTCCCTTTAAGACAAAG
Source organism: Myotis daubentonii (assembly GCF_963259705.1). NCBI lineage: Eukaryota > Metazoa > Chordata > Mammalia > Chiroptera > Vespertilionidae > Myotis > Myotis daubentonii. Next base: position 9,485,887 of record NC_081848.1, on the reverse strand, counting down.
AGGAAGCAGAGAGAAAGCTCAGGAGAGCTCTTGTACTCAGCCTGGGCCAGCGGTGTGCGCGTCACCTGGGAGCTCCTTAGAAATGCAGACTCGTATTTTAACAGGATCCCACGTAATCCATGTGCACATGTAGGCTTGGGAAGTGCTAGCAAAGGGCTCACATAAATGCTGCGACAGTGAAGATGCATAACCTTAATGCTGAGCAACCAAGTACTTGTGCTTGTTATGTGTTTGTTTGTTTGTTTGTTTTGTTGTTGTTGTTTTTTTTTTTTTTTACCAGTGATTAAGACAAAAGAAAAACAAAAATAAAAAAGATAAAGGGGCTTCAGGCAAAAACTTGTCCTATTTTTAAGACATTCTGTAGTCACAGGCCCCAGTGATTCATGGAGAATATTTAGAAGATAATGTCAAGGCATGTATGCTTTTCACGTTCTTTTGGCCCGTTCTAAGCCTTAGTAATCCAGTTAGGTCTTCTATCACCATGAATACCCAGTGCGGAGAGGAAACGCCAGGGAGTACAGGTTACTAGGCCAGCTCCGTGTCACTCACCAGTGCTGAACGGTGGATGTAGGAGATGCAGGGGAACTTTACAATGCTATTCTCTGGCTGGTTAGGGTGACCAACTCACTCTGGATGGCCTGAGACTCTCCAGGTGTTATCACACCCAGTCTTAGGCTCTGGAGAAACTGTTAGTCCCAGGAAAACCAGGGGCTTGGTGACCTGGCACTGAATGGATATGGACACTAGTCATTGTAAGTTTCTGTACCCAGAAACGCAATATGGGCTCTGTGATGAGTGGCCTGTTTGCCTTCAGGAGGAGGGGAGGAGGTGGCATCAGCGGTCCTTCCAACACACCCATTGGGCAGGGACCCAGCCCTTCCCCAGGCACCATGGAAGGGAAATAGAGATGAAATTATTATTATTTCCTCTCAGATTTGGGCAGGGTGGGCTCCCAAGGCTGAACCGATACCGCCAAACCTGGACCTCTACTTTGGGGGATATCTATTTAGATGAGGTGCTTTCTCTGATGTTTGTGAGATCCCTTTAAACTGAATGCTAAGGATGCCGCAGGAGAGCCCGGGGGGCTGGTGCCTTGGCCGGGTCTCCACATTTGAAAATACAGGCCCTGGACCCGATGCTCTCACTCTGACATCACTGTGACACACCGTGGCCACTGCCCCTGATGGACTGTAAGGTCACCACATCTATTTCCATGACACTATAAAAGACAGAATTTGAAATATAGGATATTCATCCATTTTTAGGAAATGCACGCCAAAATCAATAATTCTATATTTCTTGGCACAGAATGGTCCTTTAAAAAATTTTTAAGTTATCTTAAAAAAGTCTTATCTTTTAAAAGAGAACCTACGTCTCTTCAAAGACATATGAATGACTATCTCACCAACGAATCCCTGTATAAACCAACAGCTCTGATGAAGGCACTCTCCTATCCTATATAATAAATGGGTAATATGAAAATCAACCAAATGGCAGAACAACTGGTCACTATGACACGCACTGACCACCAGGGGGCAGATGCTCAAAGCAGGAGCTGCCCCCTGGTGGTCAGTGCGCTCCCACAGGAGGAGCGCCACTCAGCCACAAGCTGGGCTGACGTCTGGTGAGCGCAGTGGTGGTGGCAGGGGCCTCTCCTGCCTCTGCAGCAGGGCTAAGGATGTCGTCCGACTGACGGCTTAGGCCCACTCCCTAAGTCGTCAGTTGGCCATTCTTTCAGGGCTCCTGGACTGCTAAAGGGCACATGCCAGGCTGAAGGGACCCCCACCCCCTCCTCCCGGAGTGCAGGAATGTCGTGAACTGGGCCTCTAGTCTTTGTATGTTTCAGAAAAACATCATTGGGATCACAGAGAAACCACTACACTATATCACAGTTAGAACATGGTTGTAACATTTACCACTATAACTTGCTATCGTTTTATCTCAGTGACAACCATGATACTCTGATATGTGTGTACTACTTTCCCACATAACTTAGAGCATTTTATATCATATAATATTCAGGTATGTCATTTAGAGTGCTTTAAATATGAGTTATTCAACAAATATATATAATGAGTACCTACTAGGTACCAAGTAAGCTACTGGAGTTTCAAAGGTGAATAAGATACATAAAAGAAACTGAGTTATAATCAATTGAAAAAATGCTGGGGCCCATGTATAAAAACATAAACCTTCCTATGACAGTATTTCTAAAGGAAGTGCATATTCAACTAACATCATAGGGATTCTGACCCACTTTGTGGCTGTGTTACTTATCGTAGGCACATCAAGATGTGGGAAGAGCAGGATTTGTTTAATCAATTGTCTTATGCATCTTCAAATGTTTACTGCCAGTCATTTTTTTAAAGGTTAGGTAAGGTGTAAAGAAACTATTTCCTGAACTCTCTGTGCCAGGGGGTAGGGGAGGCTGGGGGAAGGTCAATGAGGGGGGAAAAAAGGAGATATATGTACTACTATTTGTAATACTTTAAACAATAAAATAAAATAAAAAACAAAAACAAAAAAACAAAACAAAAAAGAAGTCTCCAGCCAGCCTGGAGAAGGAGGGGAGCTGAGGCTAAAGGAGTGGGTGTGGCCTTCAGGAGGCTCCCTGCTCTGGAGAACACATTAGGGGAGGAGAGTATTTAGAGGGTCCCCACGTGCACTCTGATCTGCGGTGGTTGCTCTGATTGAAATCATTATGGGTAATTTCAGCAAAACCAATATTGTAATTATTTGTAAATGCTGGTTTGCAGTTCAGCAGCAAGAGGCAGGTTGCTCCAAGAAAACCGTGGGGTTAATTATACCCTCTGAGTTTAGCTTCAGACGCGAGTCTTATTTCCCCCCAAAATATTTTCTGTAAAGACTAAAAGAGCGGTACCTTAAAAATGAACCTTGCCATTAACAAATAAGAAATATCAAGCAGTTCTGGTATTTTCTAGAAGAATGTGACTCGTGGACACAAGAAAATAAAAAAGACTGTACCATAGAGACCACCTATAGTCAGAAATATTACATGCAGGTCCTACGGATTCCTCTTATAAACGGCAATTTAAATGTGTATTTCTGGCCTTGCAGATTGTAGGTTCGTCTTTGTAATTATTGTGCTACTGTGCCCTGAACCTGGAGTCAGCTTCATCCTTCCCCTCATCAGCAGAAGCTCTGGGGTCAGATCTCTGCTGCTGGGTGTCTGTATTCCACAGCAGGAGTGAGAGCAAGCCCGGGCAGTCAGACAGCATTTGTGAAATTTAGGAGGAAAATGGTCTACTACTTCTTCCTCAAAAAAGCCCGACACCAGGAGCTGTATCTTCTGAATGAAAGGCACCCCGAGAAAGGCTGGGTCAGCCTGGCATCTCCCTTCATCCACTCTGCTTTCTCTCCCCCAGCACTTGCAGGTTTGGACATCGGAGATAAACCCACGGTGGATGTAGGGGCTGTATTAGAACCTCTCTCTTTGTCTATCAAGTAGGATTGTCTAGCATTAAAATTATTGTTTCTTTTGTTTATCTTCACTCCTGTTCCCACTTGTGTATGCCTTTTCATTGTTTTAAAAAGCCTAACATGCATGATTTAGCTGTTTAAATATGAAGCCTATTTGATTTTCCCAACTCAGAAACATTCACAAATACATCAAGAGGTTAGGAGTTTGACTGGTCCATAGGGGACCGGCAAATTCCTTAAGGGAATCAGGATTGAGAGCTATTAGAACACTAAGTCTCCCTCCTGAGACCCAACACTTTGCCCTAGATGCCACACAAGCCAATCTAACGTGATCTGTGCTGCATACATTCTTGGACCCTCGAACTGTGCCCAGTGTACGGAGAAAGGATGCTTAGCTCCCTGTGGCCAAGCTCACGGAGGCGTCTAGCTCACAAATCCCGTCCAGCGTGGGATTTCCCAGGAGTTAGGAATGTGAATGTGTGTGCTGGGGGAGGGGTGAGCAGGAAAAGGTTCCCACAAAATACAAATTAACCAGTCACAAATGAACTCTGACAGACCAAACCACAAAATACCAGTTCCCTTCTCGTGGGTATCATGAAAACACCAACAGATTAATTATCTTTGTTTCATCATCCTAAAAAGAAAATATAACCACAAAGGTATGGCTTGCGGTTATGGGGCCGATCCAGGCTGAAGAAGTTATGACAGAAATAACTGCTATCGCCAACAATTAACTCGGCTCCCGCCTCTGAGGCCACAGGCACATGTTCTACATCACCTCCTGGAGGGCAGAGTACTCCTGGGAGGAGCCTCACACTAGTGAACCCTGGGGATGTGTGCACTTTCCACAGCCCCCGTCCCTGTCCCCTGTCCCTGGATCTGGGCCCACCCTTCACTGCCTGCCCTAGTCCCCTGGCGCTAGCTCTCCACCCTGGCAACCAGCAGCGCAGGGAGTCCTTGGGAACAGAGGCAATTAGAGCAGAAGCCCTGGTGGAAAGTCTATGCGAGCTGCCCGAGACCGTGGCCATCCGACACAGCTGTAAAAATAAAGGAGGGAGTGGAAGGGGCGGTTAGTGATGTTTCAATCTAAGAAGGAAGAGTGGGTGTTACAGAGTTTAGTTCATCAGAACCAGCATGTCCTAGTACGAGTCAGTGTCAGTAGCTAAATAAAAAAAAGATCATTATGAGGGTGGGGAAGGATCCATGCTCCGACATGCAGCACACTGAGCAGGGGAGGGGGGGATGAGACGGGGGCAGGGGCTTCTGGCCACACACATGCTGGTGGGGGAGGGGTCCCATTTACAGAGTCCTCAGTAGCTGACGGAGTCACTGGTGGAAGCAGGCCCTGCAGTGACACATGCCATCTCAGGGGCATTGAGGTCCCCACAGCAAGCCCACTGCTGGGCTCTCTGGCAGGGGCCTGAGCTTCCCGGCTGTGAACTGCCACACCCAAAGCTCGGGAGGCTCAGAGCCAAGAGTTGCTGGGGCCCAGTGCTCAATGCCTGTTCTCACCTACCTTCTAATTCAGTGCTGCTGGGCCCAGTGAACACTGTGGATGGGAACCCCAGGGGACGTAGCTAGATCCTTGAGCACATACTAAGCGCACCCCAGGCAATTGGATTTCAGCAGCTGTGGGGTGTACAGCCCACTGCCAGAGAGACTCCCTGCTCACTGACACCCTCCGCATGTAGGTCCAACTAGTGCCCAGAGAAAGGAGGCAATAGCGCCCTGAACTAACAAGCTTTATTCCTCTCCCCCGTAAATGTTATTTGCTCCAATCCCTCCGTCCCCTTAAATTTTATTAATAACGGCCATTTCCTGCTTCTCATCTCACTGACAAGTCCTTTGCCTGTCCCTTTGCCGCTGGCAGGAGAGGGTCCGGCTGTGGAATGCTACAGGCTCTCGGCGAGCGTTTTCATACTGGCCACATTTTTCACTGACAGCTGAGACCACTGCTAAAGTGTGTTTCTAGGGCAGCTGCAGGAAACATCTTCAAACATTTCGTCCCTTGCTGACTCTGTCTGGGAGAGCTCGCTAACTAATCTGTGGGTTAGTTTCTACCTTGTGAACGCTGTGCTTTGTTTCATTCTGAACAGCATTGCACAGAAATGGCCAAGCTAGTTCTTCTTTTTTTAAAAAGTACATTTTTATTCATTTCAGAGAGGAAGGGAGAGGGAGAGACAGAAACATCAACGATGAGAGAGAATCATCAATTGGCTGCCTCCTGCATGCTCCCTACCAGGGATCAAGCCTGCAACCTGGGCATGTGCCCTGCCTGGGAACTGAACTGTGACCTCCTGGTTCATAGGTCGAAGCTCAACCACTGAGCCACACTGGCTGTGCTGGCCAAGCTTGTTCTTCAAAAAGAAAGTAAAAGGTTTCAACCCAATGTCTGCTCACACTAAGATTTCAGGGGGAGTGTCCAGGCTTTGTCCCTGCACATCAGCCTCTGAGCAGTCACCATGGTCTAAAGGAGCCTGATCCCCCTTGGGGAAATGATGAAACCACAGTATTTGGGGTGGAACTTGGAGTTAAGAAAATCTTAGGTTCCCAACATCCCCTGTCCTAAGACTCACACATTAGGATACCTTTTAAAGTATGTAAAATATATGATCCGATGTGTCCCTGCTTTGGGGAAATAAGGACAGCTCTGCTCCAAGACCTCTTTCCAGGATTCTGGATGTAAATGGGACTAAATGGGGACACAGTGGCCATGCTGAGAGAGCCAAAGTCCTCAGAGTTGGTCAGTGTGGAGGGGGTGGGAGAGGGAACATCACAGGACTCACACACGTGGGGAGCACTCAACGAAATGACAGACCAGGAGCGAAGAGCATGCGAGATGAGCTGTGGATGGGTTTGTTCCTGTGGATGTCGCCCAATCAGTTTTCAGAGAAGTGAGGTCAACCGGGGCCCTCGCATGCATGGGCACACTGGGCGTTATTGGGGTTAGTTTCGCTTTTGTGATCAGTGCAGCCTGTATGTGCCTCAGGTTGGGATTTGAAGAAAATTTTCCGTGAGAAGAGAGCAGAATGCACATGACTCCCGGGCCAAGGTTCTGAAATCGTTGTTCGCTTTCGCCGGGAAAGCTGTGAGCAGGGGCTGCCTTTCTCTGTAATCGTGAAATATTTTCACAAAGTCGTGACAGTTGCAATATTAACTAATTATTTAGTCACTGCTCTGTACTTAATTAGCCTACAATTTTATCTCCTTTGCTGTAATGGCCAATCACGTGCTTCTTGGTCACATGGAGCTCTCCTGTCATGGTCACACAAAGTGACTGGCTTTGATTTGTCCCCCCTGCCCGGGAGAGGGTCGCTCTTGACTAGTGACACCTCAGTGATCACAGCAAACTGCTCTAGTTCAAAATTCTTAAGTCTCTCATCTCAGAAAGTCCTCAATTTGCATGAATTTCATGAAGCACTCTCATTGGTTTTAAGCAAATACAACCTTTGCAACTATAGGGTTTCACTGTTGTGAACAAATACATTTTCACATTTTCATGTAAATATGACTCATTTTAGAGTAACTGTGGTTTTTAGAACTACTGGATAAAGTTAAACAACAATGTCATAAAGCTAATTTACAAAACTGTTTTCTGGGAAATAATTTTTGCGAACTATCTGGTAAAAATTCAAGTTTGCAAACTGTGCTGTGGCTAAGTGGTTTTACTGTAGATAGCAGTTTGCATGGCCAAATTCTTAAAGCAAAACATTAAACCAAAGGCTGTCTTGGTATCAAATTGTCATGTGAAGGCTGCAAAGAATGATGAGTTCTGCCTGTGAATTGAAAACAAGAGGAACTCTCCCAAATGTCTTTACTTAGGAAATCTGAGACGGGAAGCAATGAGCGGGCCCTGGGTGCCAGGCCGTGGTCCCAGATTTATTTCACTTATCAGAACAAAGAGTTTTACCTTCTGTTCACCAGCGTGGACGACATCATCAGCACCATGCAAGCCACATGACAAAGTCACATGATACGCACGCACATGATTGGTTGAAAGGAAAGTGGAGAAGGTCACATGGAAAATACAAAAAAATTAAAAACTGATGTAAACAATGGGCAGGGAGAAAAATCAACAACAAAATCACAGACTAAATAAAAGGAGAAATCAAATTAAATTAGCAGCATATATAGGAAACATTGGGAGGACGGTAAAACCGCCCAGAAATGGAGAATAATAAATCATAAAGAGCATTTGGTTAACACCAATAAGCATTAGATATAGCTGCAACACTGCATATTAATAACATGTCAAGGAGCATGTAAAGTGGCTTTAAAACGGGAAGGTGTTTCTGTCAGGACCCGGCTGGCAGAGTCAATCCGGAAACTGCTGAAGGAAGAGAAAACGCAAGTCATTATCACAGGTTCCAGAAACATCTCGGCATCCTTGGGGAACAAGGGCAGGGAAACAGAACACGGGTTGTGAGGGAAAAGTCCCCTGATGCTTAAGGCGTAGACTGAGCTCTGTGAGGACAGGCCGGCACATTACGTCAAGAGAAGTCATTTCATTTCCTTTGGTGCAGAGGAGGGGGCCTGGGCATCTTTTCTCACTTCCCTACTCATGTGCCCCAGTTATCCCAGGGGCCACGACACATGTAAAGGAAGAGGTCAGTGTAGGAAGAAAATAGGTGTCCTTCTGGTGGTTGAGGCAACAGCTCCATCAACAGTGAACAGAAACGAAACCCCTATCCCAAGAAGCTGAGAGTCTGATGTTAAACAAATGCTCAGCGTTTGTAGAGACAGTTAACTCTTTAGAACTGTGGCTGCATTGATAAGACACGTTTTGACTTTTACAAGGAAAAAAATCGTTTTCTTGTTTGGATTTATCCACACTCCTTTTCGTTCTATGTTGTGTTTACACTCCAATTTGTTGCTTAAATGTGACATGAATGACCTTATTTTGTTAGAAGGCATTTTGGGTTTCCCACCTCAACTTCCATAGGCTGAGGGGAGTTTTGGCTATTGCCAATTGAAGCTGGGAGAGAAGAAGGGCCAAGACGGGAGGTGAAGCTATCACTCTGCCCAGCTATTTAAGAATATTTTGAGAGAAATGTTTTAACCAAGGTACGTGCTCCCTTGCTACTGTGAGCTGATAGCATGTAAGCTTCTTACCGTCGGACACACACAGGTTCTGCACATGCCCACCATTGGTGTCCTGTAGGAATTCTTACAACTGAGAAGTTTATCCATTGATTTTATTTAGGACACCTTCATTCATTCATAATTGTGACTAGATCAAAACACACACACACACACGGGACATTCTTTCATTCCAGCCTCATCAATGGAGTGATGATTGGAAGATTTTGTGTGCTTCTAGCTGCTGTGCTGTTAGTTCCACTGCCATTCAGCTGTGCAGCATTTTGCCTTCCTGTTGAGCAATGCATTCATGCTACATACAGGCAGCTGCCCAATTGTGACTGTCTTTCCTTTATCTCGGTATCCACTGGGACCTACAATTTGGGTCAGTAGCCAAGTGGTTTAAAATAAAAAACTCAAACTTTCTCCTCTTTGGATGACACTATGAAACATTTTATCTGTGGGCAGAAATGCCTGGTATTTAATAATTAAGCACATGTCAGGGGAGAAACACCTAATTCTTCCTTAAGGAAAAATATGGATCCAAGGTTGTATTTTACTTCCAGAGAAGATGGACTTACATTGAGGCACCTTAAATATGACAGCACTTGTGCAAATGTGTAAGGCAGCTTCTCCCCTGCGCCTGGCACACACACTGCACACAGGAGAAGGGATGGGGGCATTGTTGTTAGAAGAACAAAGGTCCTGTTAGTTGCATTCCTTTTCCAAATGCAAAAACCCATCATCTGAATTAAACCCACGTGAACACAGTTCATTTTCACCCACTCTGCTCTGCTGGTGAAATGAAACCTCAAAAGCGTCAGGAATTAAAATTCACTGCAGCACACACATGAAGAGAACACCAAGAAAACAGGCCCTTAGCTCTGCTCTGCAGTAGGCAAAACACCATTCCATGCAACACAGACCAGGACAACCTTTTCTTCTCCGTTCAATTTTGTGTGGAGAGCCTGGCCCGGGAGTGGGAGTGGTACTGTGCACACCTGCTTTCTTCTGCTTTCTGTGGCCTGACCCCAGCCCTGCTCATGGATGCATGCCACTCTTCGGTGCACTAAGACATGTTATAAAACCTAAAACTCTCACACAGCTGAGGACCCACACTGTAAACACACACACACACACACACACACACACACACACACACACACGCACACACACGCACATCCACAGTTGATGTCAGGGGATTTAAGGCCTAACCACAGCGTACTTCATTCGAGTTTTAAAACGATTAGCTTGGAGCATGTTATGGCTGTGATGAAGTGCAATGTTTTCCACAACGGAAAAGATGATATGGTCTGGCCCCAACTCTATCATCAGGAGATGAATTCCAGAACTTTCATCTGGATGCTCAATACACAAACTTGAGCAAGCCCGGTTATGCTTGCCCGGTTTTTGGGCCATGCTTTTTCTTGCACTGGGAGTGCCCTTCCTTCCCATGTGCTCTGTGGACACAGCTCCCCCCGCTGGGCCAGACACGGAGGCAGGCTGTCAGGACTCAGCCAGTCTTCCTTCTTGGCTTCACCCTCTGCCTTTCTCCAAATAGCCATTTTTTCCTACTCCTTCCCTCGTTTTCTTTTAGCTACTGCTATATGAGCGTGTGGCGTGTGTGTGTGTGTGTGTGTGTGTGTGTGTGTGTGTGTGTGAGCATCAGTGGGGCGGGACAATGAAAGCTGGGAAGAGATGCTGTTCTTTTGTCTCATCAGGGTTTCTCTAATCCTTTTCTAATTTTGACTTGAGGATAAATTTTGAGAAGTCTCCTCATGCACAGGTATTCTTTACATAATCACCCCAGCTCCTTGGGTGGTGCCCGGTCTGCTTTCGTGGCCAAGGACACAGCATGCTCAGAAAACCACACTGGTGAGGAGCGGCCATGCATTCTCAACTGTTGCTCTAATACAAGGGAAAACCATGAGCAGCGCTGTGACCCGGAAGTCAGATCCGCAACAAGCAGCAATCTGGCCAAGGGCAGCTCAGCTCTGTACTCACTAGATGATTCTGTGGTTGTGAGGGCAGGAAGAGGCCAGGTTGCTATGGAAACAGGAATCACAGAAAAGGCTCAGAAAGGTGATGGAGGAAATGGACATAAATTCATAAGTGTGTCTAGCTATTTAAGGCATTATGATAAAGAAAAGACAGGGATAGTGAAGGAGATATTCTCTCACTGTTTTCTTCCCTGATTTATCAATGTGAATATACTTTAAGGAGATTATCAGAGGTTTTGCCGACAAATCACTCTGACACATTGAGAAATAATATAACCCTCCTTTACTCTTACCATGAATTACAGCTATTATGTGCTGAGCCCTGTTTGTCATACTTGATCTTTAATTCTCACAAATACCTACAAGGTAGGTAAATCTGTCCTCCATTTGAGTGGTGAGAAATCTGAGGTTTGGGGAGGCTGAGCGATTCATTAAGATTATGAGCTGTGCACAGAGGTGGCAGAGCTGGGATTTGAACCAGGCTGTTTCCAGCTCCCAAGCCGGACTCCTGCTGCTGCGGTACACAGCTTGGAACGGCCCAAATGGGGTGGTGGGCCTGCTCCTGACTCAATCAGGTGCAACAAGAGGCTTCTGAGCATGGGGCGGGGTCCCCTCTTGTGGCTGTGCCTGAAATGCAGGGACTTCTGACGTACTAAGGAGAACTCAGCCAGCCAGTGGCACACCCCTGCCTGCACCCTGTCTGCTGCCTTGGGCACGGGTTGGCATGACGCTCTGGGACTCACTCAGCAGCTGTCTCGCTTTGCTCATTCCCCCCAGAAAGAGGTTCAAAACTGTAAACAGGGGAGGCCCGGAGCTCCTTCTACTGTGGAGGATGCAGGGGACACAGCGACAGGGCCACCAATAAGTAAGATTGTATGAGCGAGGCTCAGCCAGGATGATGAAGGCTGGGACTGACCAGGCGACACCATTGTCAGGCTTAGTGGCACTGCTCCTGGGCGGGCAAGCTCGGCTTGTGAACACTATGATGTTCTGTGGGAGGGGGTCGGGGAGAGCAAGTAGCCCTCCTGGTTTATAGAGGAGAGAAAACCAGGCCCGCTGTGGAGGTGAATAATGTGCCTACGGCCTGGCACACCTGCAAGCAGACACTGCTTATTTTCCCACAAATATTTACGAGAAACGTATGCATTTATGAAAAAGCAAAAGGTCTAGGCTTTGCTTTCTAATTTCAGTGTCTGAATCCAACTGTGCCAATGAAAATGAAAGCGAAAACATAACACCCCCGAGGCATTTCTTATGGGCCCGCAGATAGAGTTTTCTGGGCAAATTCCTTTGGCCTCTCTGAATATCAGCTCGGGTCCAGTTCACTAAGCAGCCAGCACTGGCCAGGCTGCAGCAGCCTCAGGAGCCTGCCCGCAGCATTTTCGGGCCAGAACCACACCCCTCACTTGCCTCCCCTCAGGCAGTGCTGCCGCCCAGGAATCAGGGAGGCCCTGTGCCTATTTCTCTTCTCATTTGCTTCTCTACAACCCGGCGCTGCTTCCCGCCAACAGAGTTGAGTTATCACCTGGTGAAGGTGATAACACTAGGCAGACCCACTGTGGCTGGTGGCAAGCAACCTGCAGAGAGATGGATGAAGAAAATGATACTCACTCTCTGGGTGAGACAATGGGACAGGAGTGGAAGAGCTAGCAGGAGCCGCTGAGAAAAGAAAAATGAAGGTGAAAAAAAAGAGATAAAAGATCATCAAGGCGTACAGATGCTGCATGAAAAAAAACGGGAGAGCCAACCCTGGGACGTCAGTACAAGAAGCTGCAGTGAGTTAAAACGGGCAAGAAGAACACGGTGCTCGAGAACAGGTGGCTGGAGGACCAGCAGAGAGCAGCGCCATAGACCTGTGTGCCTGCCATGCCTGCAGCTCAGGCAAGGGACTGGGCCAGGAACAGCTGCAGAGGCCTTCGACCCTGCTGAAAACAAACGGCTGACTCAGCAGGGGCAGCTGTCTCCAGGGGAGTGGAGAGACAGGAGGAAAGGGAAAAGAGAAGGCCGGCTTTTTATTTTAGGTGTCTCTATGGGTGTTTGTATATAGATATATATTTATGCTGACACATACAATTGTAGCAAAACTTCTATGTCTCTCCCTAATTTCAATGTTTGAATAAAATGAAAATGACGGCCCTACTTATTAATGTTTACTACCGATAGAGGTTCATGATTGTTTGGCATCTGGATGAGAAAAACCTCTGCTGCTCTCCAAAAAAATCCCTACAGAATGTGATTCTCTGGATGCTGCTTTGTGTAGGGAGAGCAATGCAAATAATACCGTTATTCTCGCTAAACAAGTAACTCTAAGCAATGTTAGCATGGAAAACGGGCAGAGATGGTGCATCCAAAACATTTGGACAGCTCTTCAGTTTTCCACTGGCAAATCTCCCCACCCAGATCACAAAAAAAAAGTCCCTCTGAGAGCTGGATGAAAATTAGGAAAAATGTCACCGTGTCCTCAACATTGCCTTGATCTTCCTTTCACCTTCCAGATGCGGGGATCTCATTAAACCATGCAAGTACAATGTCACTGGGGTCAGAGCAAGGTAGGCTACTAACTCATCATGATTTGATGGTCTGGTTAATTCAGGTAAAAATGTATCTCTTTCTCTTTTACTTTTTGGCTTGAGTTGTTTGCATAACTATCTATATTATTGTGGCAAAGGGATAGAGTTGTATATGCTTTAATCACAATATATTACAATGCATTTAACTTACACTTGCACTGTATCATCTAGGGGCAAAATGTGAAAACAAAAATCTCAAGATGCCTCTTAAAAAGTAGAGACTCATTCATATATAATCATTTATGTTGCTTCATGGCACAGAAGCAATTAAGAGGTAATATTCGGACAATGAAATGTTGAAGGTGAAGCTCGATCATGAGGAATAGTTTCATAACAAATTGTGACATCATCTCTTCAGGGCCTCAGCTGCTCTTATAGGAAAGCATCCCCTCCCCGCCAAGGCAATCAGAGGTCGTCAGCTTTTCACCTGAGAGTGTCGTAACAGCCTGAAGACATCGGTCCTAAAAATACATGTGACAGAGGTACTTTCCTAGGTTGGAGTTCCATCTGTTTGTTTAAAGCCATAGCTTCCTTAAGACCTTTACACACGCATTTATGAACTGCACACAAGAACCTCCAAACAGGTGAGCCATGCTTTCTACTCCAGCAGCTCAGAAGCAGGAGTCCTTGAGGTATTTGTGCTCTCTGGCTAGTTCCATCTGCTCATCCCTGCTTTGACATATTCACGCCTCTGAATGTGGAGAAGTCTATTATGGAACCGAGAAAGCAACCCCAGTACTGAGACATCTCAACGAACTTCAGGTGATGAGGTAATGTGAAATGCACTGGCCCTCGCCTAGCTCTCCCACTCAGGGCTGGCAGCGATGGCTCTCTGTCCAGTGTGCTAACTCTGTTGATCCTGTACCTTCTCTCCCTTGGGGTGAGGGTGCACCCAGCACCCAACTCTGGGACTGTGTGTAGTTCTCCTTGTCTAAAAGAAGTTTGCCTTTTAGTTTTTAAACTGTAATTTTATTAAATGATTGAGAAAACTAACTGTTCATGCCACTAACAATGCCTGCTACTGCATTACTCATGATCTACTTGGAATGGAGAGCTGACCCCACCATTTCCTACAGGGCCTCCTGGGATCTTGGTTAATTACCTATTTTCATATATCAGACAACAAACAACAAGGTCTGGAGGTCTCCTTTAAAAAAAAATTAAACACTGACTTTCAAAGCAGCATCTGCTATGGGAATTCTCACCTTTACAAGGGCTGAGCTGGCAATGAATGAAAACCGCTTATAGTCTTTGAAGTTCAAGGCCAGTGACTCCAATTCAGTTCTCAGAGCCTAGTTATTGGTGAGAAACTCAAAGGGGCCTCCCCACAGCCTCCCTCTCAGCAAAGTAACTAAGCCCACACGGAGTACTGATAACCCACATCTAGAAGAGCATGAACCGAAGATCAGGCTAAGGACGGTGTCAGGACCCGGACAGTGTCACACCCAGAGTGGTGCCTGCCTTCTGCAAGCAGCTGCCAGCCCAGAGCAGACAGCTGTCAGTCCCACCTCACAGCTCCACCCCTTCCTGTCTCCTGCCAGGACTGGTTCATTCAGAGCCACCTCTGCTGAGATAGTTAATTTAACACTTGGTGAAGATCTCGGAACGCCTACACCAAGCTACTTAGTTTCTGCTGTTGCTGCAAAATTTCTGAATTCATTTTTAAAAGATAAGCTTCCCTGAGTGTCTTTCAGGAACGAGGAGCTTTTTATGAAAAGAGTGTTCAGCTCTCTGAATACCTTTCTTCTAAGTCTCTTTGGGTACTACTTCCCCCCACTATTCTGAGCGCAGCCTAGGAAGGGGCCAGGCCGCAGGGATTGAAGTTCGGGCATCTGTACAGGCAGGGAGATCGCCTCACAGCTCTGCTCCCAGAACGGCGGGCCAGCTTCCTGCCACCCTTGCTCCCTGAATTTGCAGTAACAGCTTACACAATTAGGGTCCCTCCCAGGGAGAATCACCCCTCTCTACATGCTTGGCAGTAGAGTTACTAAGTAGCTGGTTAGTTTTCCCAAACATAGAAGTGGCAGTTTGCAAGTACCTCCTGCTTTAGTAAAGAGCAGGGTTGGCTGAGCTGGGGTCTCACTCCCGGCAGCCCCCTGCAGGACATGCCATGGATTGGAATCTAACCTCATGCTCTGCTTTACAACTGCAGCTGCTGCCCCACCAGTCCTCCTGGCGCCCTCCAGCTGCCTCCCTGACAGACAGAACGAGGACACGAGGCGCTCGATTTTTCTATCTCCTAAAAGCAAATGTGGAAATCCTTTCACATTCTTTTTCCTGTTAAGGGATTTTGAATCGAGGCCTGGTGATGATGTGGCCACTTTTCTGGCCTCCTGGCTAAAGATGAGGTGGGGCTGTAGTGTGTTATTAAGAGATCACCTGCAGATGTCCACTACGCTTGGCTTGGCAAACATCACTGTTGCCACAGCGTAAGTGTCACACACAGAAATTAATACATAAACACAACTTCAAAAGACACAAAAGCTTCATGCTCTAAAACAGAAGGAGGGTTAGCTTCCGGGAGTAACCTATGGACATTAACCAGCACACAGCTAGGCTATGATCAGTGTGGTTAGGGCCTGGACAGCAGCATCTACTTCAGCCCCTCGGGGACAGAAGAGACTGGAACTAAATTAATAACTAGGACAGAGATGCTAATGCCATGGGAACAAGTAGCGAGGTATGAAGAGGCACTTACGTGGAACAGGGGTATCTGCATTTCCCATGGATGGAACACAGATGGAAAGAAAAGACAAGAGATAGACCCAAGGAAAAAAAAAACAGATGTAAAAGAAATGACTTGGATCGCAGAACACAGGGCACTGGAAACTCAAATTATCGAATTATTTCACATCCAGAAAGAAGCAATTCCTGTGGGAGGAAGATAAGACAGGCTTTCTACTTCTTGGAAGAGTAAGGGGATCTCTTTCCAGGGCCCCAGCTTCAAAGAGAAGGAAGCAAGGATCCCCGCCTGCTTTATAATTCCAGGAGTCAGCAGCCTGGGCCTCTGGGACCACTTGTGGAGTCTGTTCTCCATGGTGTGGGGTCTCCTGCTCCTCCCAGGGCGGGCCTGTGAAGGGCTACCTAGAGCAGGGCTCGCCCCAGAGCTGGCTGTCCTGGGGATGAGCGAAAGGAGGGCAGGCAGAGTGAGGGAAAGTGGGGATGACAGAGGGAAACAGAAATGCATCCCTGAACGGAACCGGGAAGAAGCGACTGGAAGTTTGATAGGGAGGGAGACCCTGAGGTGCGTTCCTGGTGTGGGAAGGGTTAGGGGGAGCCAAAAGTCAAAGGCCTCCACATCCTTTTCCCTTTGCTTTGCTGGGATTATGCCTCTGCTCCTCCTCCATCCCCAGCACCCCCTGCTTTTCTCTACGTTAATATCTCTGCTGCATCAACAGTCCCACAGCTCATTATGGGAACTGTCACTGTCGTTACCCTCGTCCTTCAATCACAGGTGCTGAGGGCCTTTGTGACCTGTGTCAAAAAGCAAATCCCCAACCGCCCACTGCACACGCCCTCTAACAACCCCGGCTGTCAGTCTATGACAGTGTCACCAAGACCCCGAGAAAGAGGATAAAGGGACTGGGTGTCAGTCATCACTGAGGGCCAGAGAGCAGGGAGGTGGGGCCACCTCCAGCAGAGGCATCTGAAAGACAAAAGGCTGTCATCTGAACAATGGGTGGCCAGCTCAGGGTCCCAAAAGGCCCCCAGAAGAAGAGGGAGGGGGAGAGGCAGGGCAGACGGCTCTACTTACGGACTGGCTGCGTCTTGAACTCAGAGGCCGTGCTGATCTCGCCCAAACCCTTGCCGTTGAGGGCTGCCAGTCGCACTGTGTATGTCGTCTCAGGCTTCAGGCCCATGATGGTGACGATGCCCTCCATGCTGGCTGTTGTGAGAACATGGAAAGGATCACAAATGATAAAAAGCCTATCGGCGAAATGGTGCAGCTGCTGTGGGAAACACTATGGTGGGTCGTCAAAAAATCAAACACAGAATTATCAGTGGATCCAGCAATTCTACTTCTAGGACTACACACAGAAGGATCGAAGCAGAGACCTGGACAGATATCTACACACCCACGCTCACAGCATTGGTCACAGTAGCCAAAAGGTGGGGGCACCCAGATGTTCCCGGACACATGAATGGAAAAAAAAATGTGGTGCACACGTACAATGGAACATTATTCAGCTTTAAAAAGGAGGAAAATTCTGACACGCATTACATAAATGAGCCTCAAGGACATTGTGCTATATGAAATGAGCCAGACACAAAAGGACAAATACTGTATGATTCCACTTATACAAAGTACCTAGGAGAGTCAACTACAGAGAGACAGAAAAGGGAGTGGTGGCTGCCAGGAGCTGGGCAGGAGGGGAGGGGAGTTAGTGTTTCATGGGTACAGAGTTTGGGATGATAAAGCTCTGGAGATGAACCCTGGTGATGGTTGCACAACAACGAGACTGGACTTAATGCCACTGAACCGTACCCTTAAAATGGTTAAAATGGTACATTTCATGTTGTATATGTTTTACTACAATAACACATAACTACATGCGGAGCAGGGTGGACTGGCCTCGCCAGGTTGTCACACCGAAGCAGGGCTTCTGCGTGGCAGGTGGTTGGGATGGCCCCTCCATCCTGCAGGGTCACAGGAACCAGGTTCTGAAGTGCCAGGGTACAGAGGCCAACAAGTCTACGTGAGATGTGACCGTGCCTAATTCGAGGTTGCAGCATAGGGACATGAACGGATGGCAGGTGACCAGTAGGTGAGAGTGGTATGCTGCCCTACCCTATGGGCAGTCAGGGTGCCCGATCTGGTGAAGGCAGGGGTGAATGTGTGCCCAGCACCAAGGGACTCCTCATTCTGAAGGAAACAAAGACTTTTCCAGACTCACCTTCCTTGGCATCGTACCACTTGAAGTGCCACATTTCCTCGCCCACTGCTTTCCACTCAGCCTTGTATTTGAGGATGGGCACCCCACCTGTGGCCTCTGGCTCATCAAACTGCACCTGTGCTGTGCTCGAGTATGGCTCCACCAGGTCGATGGATGGTGAGGATGGGGTGTCTGTGGGGAGAACACAGATGAAGGCCCAAGTGAGCTTCAGGCAGGACACAACTCGCAATCACGTCTTTGTGGTTTCTGCTCAGTCTTGAAGTCTTGTTGCCTGTCTCCCTGCCCGCCTCCCCACACGATTCTCTCCCCACATGCTCCATGCCCCCATCCTCAAGTCTCCACCACTCCCTGCTTCCTCCTCAGGCTTTGCTGACCCGGGGCCTCTGTTCTCACTTTCCTGGCATCACTCAAGGACACCAAATGGGCCAGCAAGGGTTTTCAAAGGCGGGTGCAGCCGTAAGGGGTGCTCACCTGCTTGGACAAGGATGAATTCCAGAGACTCCTGTCCAATGCGGTTCACGGCGGTGCAGTTGTAGTTTCCAAAATCATTTTCAGAGTCCGGGGTCACCTTGAGAGAGAAGGAGCTCTTGGTTTACATGCCCATGGGATGGTCACAGCCTCAGGCCCTTATTTATTGGATTCAATTAGCAAAGAATAGAAGTAGTAAAGCAGGAATCATTGGCTCCACCCAACCCTTAAGCCAGAGAGGAAAACAGAGAGGGGCTGTGGAAGAAGACACTCTGTCTTCCAGGCCCTGGGGTTGCCCAGGAGACACAGGGGTTGGGCTGAAGCCCGAGTTCTTCTCCAGCTAATGGCTCCCAGCTCAGGACATGCCAGAGAAGCAAGAAGGATTTTAGCAGCATTCAGGAGCCCATCTATAGTCAAACTGCCTTTTCCACCCTGCCGCTGGCCCGTGCCCCGCTCACCTCCAGGTAGCTGGCAGAGGGGCTGTTGTAGATCTTGATATTGCTGTAGTTGGAGCTTGGCAGCAGCTGACCATCTCGGAACCATGAGATTGTGGCACTGGGGTAGGCAAACACCTCGCAGGTGATGTTCACCTGGTTCCCCTCCCAGGTGTACACAGCCACGGGGCCCTGCAGCTTGGGGGCATCTGCAACGAGTGGCAATGACTGTCAGGAAGCCTGCCACTGTCATGGAGCCCTACAGATGCTGTCTCCTGGCACTGGGAGGGGGGTGTGCCCTGAAGCCGAGCTATGCCAGGGTATAGTAGAGGTCGGGGCTGTTCTGGCAATCCTGTGAGCTGACGGGAAGACAGAGGGCATGCAGCAGGTAAGAAGCCTGGGGATGGTGTGAGGAGATGACCTGGGGACCCAGGGAAAGAGATCGAAGCTTGCCAGCTGCAGGTCCTAGCTGCTCTTTTCCCCGTCCATCCCAACCGTCCACGGCCCCTCCCTCCCAGGTCTTTCCACAGTTATTCCTCACATTGCACTTCAAGGTACATGGACTGGGAGTCCTGGCCGATAGTGTTGCTGGCGGTGCAGATGTACTCTCCAGCGTCTGTGTACTGGATGCTCTTCAGGGTCAGGGAGGACACGCGGGCGTGGCTGCGCACCACCATGTGCCCATCCAGAGTCTGCCGGGAGGGAACAGAGAGTGTCAGAGCCCAGGGCAGGATGGGGGCTAGGAGACCAGGCCATCACTTGTGTGACCAGTCTCACACCCTCTCCTCTCTCTGCCAGTGTCTAAGTCTCACTTTAGGTTCCAACTAGAGGGGGAGGCTGCAGAGAGCACCATGGGAACTTGGGTGTACCCCAAACAGAGATGGACTCAGTTTATGTCAAGCAGCCTAGTTGTGTGCCAAGACTGTGTGGCTCAAGGTCCCGATTTGTTTGGCATGTCTCAAATGGAACCGAAGCCCTGAGCAGCAGATACTCCAGCAGAAACCGCCTTGCCTCATGGGATTCTGGGAAACCTGTACTCCCCTCCTTCCCTCCCATCTGCCAGTGCCACAATGCGTGCACACTGGATGGGAAATCTGAGTGTTCCAAAATGCAAGAAGTTCTATAAGAAACCCATATTTATGCAGATGCCTCACTTTCCTGGATGCTTAAAAGTAAAATTATTTTATTTTTTTTAAAAAGCCCAACAACTCAGAAGTCAGGAGCTGCTGAGCTGGAAGGAAGGGTAACTGGGTCCCCTCTCCAGGGACAGTGGTACAGAGAGTCCCAGGTAGATCTGGGGCCCTTAACCCCACAGTCACCACCATTTTTTAGCCCTTGGTACTATAATCAGCTTTCTGAGTCTTCAGAATTACTGGTCAAAAAGGAAATAAGCACATGATCCCCAGGCAATGGGTCCTGGAATATCTCCCAGGGTGTCCCCCCTTGACACTCTAGGTGAATGGTTCCTGGTCTAGGAAATGTCTGGGCATTTTCCCAAGTTCAGATCCTCCAGAAGGTGGGTAATCTAAAGGAGTCTTACTCTTCAGAGGCTGGGCCACACTCTTATCCTAGCATGCAGTGTTCTGTAGAGATGGATAGGTGGGTGGTCTGCATTTGTATGGCATCTGTTACCCAAGAGTTTGGGCCTTTAAAGAATGTAACAACACCCGACTTCAGATTCTTTCAACGTGCTGGCTTGGAAGCCCCAAACCCAGAATTGCACGTCACACAGCAGCCAGTTTGGGAAGCTCAAAAGCGAGGCAGCCTGGGCCTGTGAGCAACCTCAGCAGCTCTGTCAAAGCTGTTCCTGTACCATCAGAAGTAGATTTAGTCCAGCTCAGCCACGTAAGCCCCATCACATTTCACAACCATTTCATGAAATGGTTATACTGACAGCAGTACTTCTTTCTCCCCTTCTAGCTGGCCTCTTTCCTCAATTTCACTATCTGGAAATCTTTCTAATTTAATGATGTCAACGGGCCAGTAGGTGGCCTTCTGTAAAGAATTCTTATTTTGCAGCGGCTCAGGAACAGAATTGATGATGGGATTATTTTCAGCTGCCCAGTTCTCTCTCCGGGGGACACAGTTAGTGTGACTGGGCCCTTTGAAATGGTTACTCTGGCACCGGGACAAAGTCCGGGAGTGCCACCTACAGCCATGCAGACCAAACGTCGCACTGATAATTCAGGCTCGGGAGGAGAAAGCAGATGAATTCTGGGCAAGAAGGAGGAGATCATTATGACTAGAAGACCCTGTTTTGCAAGAGTATGAAGGGCAGTTATAATTAATCCTCTCATCGAAACATTTTTGTCTTTCTTCTTCCAGGTAAAAGTGCGAAGGCTTTTCAGAGCTTACAGAATGGGATTGGCCAGAACCCAATCCGCCTTCTGGACTTACAGTCTTCATCTCTGAGCGAGACAAATAGGCAGGAACGGAACTTCTGAGCCCCAAGGTGACACTCATTTGAAAGTCAATGATGTCCAGCGCGAGATACTGAAGATAAGGACACTTCTGGCAAACGGAGTGAGGTGTTTGCTTTGCTGGGAACAAACCCATTACTTCCGCTTATGATAATAATTCACTTAACATCTTCTTAATGCTCTCTGATAAACCTCAGCTCCTCCAGGTCTAGGTCAAAAGGACAGGGGGAAGGTGTACAAGTCCAAGCAGAATGAGATCTGTAGCTGCTCAGAAGTAGCTGATATTGACCCTTCTCTCCCTTCCCCAGTCCCAGTGGGTCCAGGACTTTGAAGCAATAAAACACCCAGCCTGTGACAGCACTGAGCGATTCCTGTGCCCCAGGAAGGAGCATTTCAGTGAGATGTGCACTGAACTGCAGTCCCTCTGACACGAGGAAGGTCTGAGGCAAAGAGAGCTGATAATGAACTGGAGCTGACGATGGCAATGTGTTCATGTGCAGAAACTAACATCGCGCCTGGGGACAGGCAGGCAGCTTCAAATATTAAACAGAATTACATATTTATAGCTGTGACCTGAACACATGAGTTACGTGTTCTGAATAATTACCATTTCCGAAAGGCTAAGAGGAGAGATAATATAACCTATAGGATTGCTTGCTAGATTCTACGTTTATAGCATTACAATACCAAAGTTTCATCTGGAGAAGAGACAAAGCTTTTTGTTTTCCCATAAAGTAGGCATAGATTAGGTCCTTGAACCTCATCTAAACTATACTGGTTTTTATTTCACTATCTGTCACTCAGTTGCACAAATCAGGTAAAAAGTGATACTCATGACCATGAGCAGGATCTTGGGGGTGTAACAATTAAAATCAAAAGATGAATAATTAGCCTCAATTTTCAAACTAAGTCCCAAATTACCCCAAATGAAGCAAGGAATCAGAGAAATTTCAAAGGCCAATGGCTACCGACTTTAAAACACACACACACAAAGCCATTTGTGCCGAATCATTCTAAGCTCATCAATTTAACACCGTGAAAGTAGCATAGACACGTTTAACAGTTTGGGAGAACCAATGAGACATGTCATTTGCATTGCTTCAAGATGAGATGTGAAGTGATCATTTACCAAGACCAATCATTGTAAAATAAGCGAGCAACAAGATGAGTTGAGCTGGAAGGGAAAGGGCCAAGTGGGTTTTAGATCACTAATCCCGTGCCTTCATGATCCGAAGCCACATCAACCAGGTGAGAGTAAAAAAATTTCACCATTTCACAGTGATGGGCCTGGGAACTGGGGAGATTTAAGTGTAATTACCTGGATGTGATTTTCCCAGCACCATCAAGAGACTAAAATCCAGTCTTAGAAAACAATAAGGATTTGTTCACCCACTCCCAACACAGCTTGCTTGCTCACCCTAAAATGATACTATTGCTAAGTAACAGCTACCACTACTGACCTATTCTTTAATCTAAGTTACTAATTAGTTTAGCATGTCTGGTTGTTAACTATAATGGTGAGTTAAACCGCAACGCTTTCAAAACTAAAGACTGGCTAGTGGTCAGGTAAGCTATACCTCTTGCTTCTCTGGTCGAGTCCACGAAGCCTGGAGAGAACAAGATATAAAACACAACAAGAAAGCAGTAAAAGTTTACAACATTGCTTTAGAGAACTGGTGAATCACACTGCACTCCGTGCACATGCAGCTTCTTTCCAATTCAGAACTTTTCCAAGGCCCACTCTCCATGGTGTGCCTATCACCCAGCTTAATCCAGGACTTGGCTTATGTTCAGCTCCCTCCCACCTCACCCCCACCTTATGCACATTAGGCTGTATCATTCAAAGGTATAGGCTTCCCTCATCTCCAATAGACATACACAGGGACACCAGCAGATGTATTATAAGCTGCTCCTAGACCAGAATGTCTTAATGTCCCTCATAACATTTGGTGACACTACTAGTTCTAAACATATAATCTATAGATACTTATAGAGTGAGCTTCCTCCTTTGGATGTTATAGGAGAGCTTATCACAAATGCACTAATGCCATTTTGTGCTCATGCATTTTATAACTCTGCATGCATACTATAAAAAATAAAATTTTTATTTAAAAAAAGGAACAACAAAAAAGCATAAGACACATTAGGAAGGAGAGGTATGAAGCCTTTAAGACTACAAGTCAGGAAGCCTGGAGGATACCACGCTGAATGCATGCAGGCTCCATCTTCAGCAAACATGGCACTCCAAAGAGTGAGCCATCTCAGAGACACAGAGGTTGGGTTTTTTTCTACCCACATTAACACTTAAAAAAAATTATCTGGCACTTGAGAATCTACTCTGCTTACAGTTTTTCTGTTTTCATATTGGGAGTCAGAGACATCATACCTGCATTGCTCTTTCTGTTGGATGGCATGACTGCCTGATTGTCCCTGGTGTTTAGATAGAAAAAGAATAGAGAAGATGCCAGACACAGCAAGGTAACCCGGGGAATGCAAATGAGTTGGCAAACATTTAGTAGGGGTCCACTAAATGCAAGGAGCTCCTGTGAGATACGAGGATGAGAATGCTGGATTATGTCACATGAAGAAAGTGAGGACAGAGGAACATGCATAGACCAAAGAAGCGGTGGGCCAACATGTCAAATGTGGTTGCCAATTCCACATCACTTAGAAGCTGGTTTGTCACACACCAGGGCTGCTTGAACCAAGATAGTTTTTTAGGAGTTATGTCTATGGAGTTTTTTGATTTTCAGACCTGATTTTCTTGTGTCTCTCCCAAATTCTTATGGTTTTGTGGCATTTAGAATAAGCAGTTACAAGTAATATAATTATTCTAGTTGCTTGACCTCCCAGTACAGGTGGAATGGTAGGCTATGCCTTGCCCCTGATAACTTGGTGAAGGTATGTGGCCTGCTTTAAGACAACCTGATATGCAAAAACACAATAAAATAAATGAGACTATGACTAGTACTATTCCAAAAATTGTTAGCTCCATGTTTTTTTCATATTCACGTTTTATTACCTTGTGAGTCTGCAGGAATATGTATATAAAGTAAGGTGGAACATCCCTTCACTATTCTAAAGTATTCCCTGCTAGAAACTTGTCCACAGGCTGAATAAACCAGCCTCTGGTTGCTCAATACAGGTACCTTTTCCAATTTTAAAAGTGAGCACCTACTTTGTATTGAATGAGGAATTCTTGGTGATAAAAAGTTTGCAGAGAATTTCAAAAGATCTCTCTTATTTGCGGGCTACTTGGGAAGCTCAAGATTCAAAGTTCATGAATGCTTTCCATTTTTTCTCCTTATCTCTTCTGATCTCAACTCTTCACCCATCTCCTTTTCCTTAAACATTAAGGCTTCGGATGCTTTTATTCACCAGTTATTTCGAAGGCATGTTCAAGTAAGGACACTATGAATTTGTTCTGCCAGAGATAGATGATGCAAATTATCATCCCAAAGTTTTACCCAGAATGTAAATGGTACCTGGAATTTAGCTCCACTCACTCAAGCACCCTGGCAATAGTTAAATGAGTCTGGGTAGGAAGAGTAATGAAGTGCTGTGGACACAGTATGGACACACAAACTTTCTTTGTATCTGCATTGTCAATGACTTCTGTACACATTGATCTAATTGACCCATTGTCACGTTCAAATATGTTTTGATTTTGGTCAACATAATAGTGAGCACTAAGAAATGAACTAACTTTCAGACAAATGATCTACCCTAATGGTATTAGCCCAGCTATTATTAGTTGTGGAGCGACCAACTCAACCAGCTGAAGCTTAGCAGGTTGATAGTAATCTCCAATAAGTGACTGGACTAAACCCAGAGACAAGATCACAGATAGGGTGTGACATGCAAGTTCACTGTATTGTTCTTTTAATTTTTATTTTTTTAATGAAGAAAAACAAGTATTCCATTAGAAAGTCACTAACTATGTGTCTATGGCTGGAAGTCTTTTCTCCTCTCTCCTCAGTGAAGCAAAAGACCAAGTTGCTTTAATTAGCTTATATTGTGACTAACTCTATTAAAGAGATCATTAAGCCTTCCACGGAACTCATTAAGTACTGTGGCATTTGGTACAAGAGGGTACTGTGGCATTTGGTACTCTACCTTCTTAGCCAATGACCCAGAGGGAAGCCCTAGTGACATTCTACAGGCTCTATACTGGACCCTGTCCCAGTCAACATTTTTATCAGTAACCTGGACAAAGATATTTTAAGTAAGTGTTTATATAAGGTTGTAGCAATAGCCAATGCAAATGCTAGATGACAGTTGCATGGGGAAGACCACTCCATTGCCTGCCAGTGGGTCTTGTGCTTGGGCTGGGGTCTCCACTGATTGTAGGCCTCATTACTTTCAATATATAAATAAAATAGGGGAGCATGTGGATGGAAATTCCCTGGACCCACAGACCTCTAAAGGATAGTTCTGATGAAAGCCATTCTTGACTGGTTGGAAAGGTAAACTCAAATGGTTGTTCTCATGCCCAAGAGTGTTTGCACATGTGATATCTTGGTAATCACATGATTAGAAGTGGCTACTGGTATTTAGGGGGGAGGAGATTAGGGTGCTACATATCTTGCAATATCATCCTTTATAGTCCCAGTAAAGGAAGAGTCTTCCCAAGTTTTCATTGTGACCCCATTGAGAAACATTGGGTTATAACCAACAAATACAATTTTTAACAGAAATAAAAATAAAATTCTGCATGATTGGTTAAGCAATCAATTGCATAAGAATGGGATAGGAGGCATGTGGCTTAAATGCAGTTCATGGAAAAGAGACCTGAACATTTTAGTTGACCACTAGCTCAATACAAGGCAACAGGATGAGGAAACTGCTAAAGGGGCTAATGCAACTCTAACTGCATTACAGCATCCAGATCAAGGGAGTAATAATCCATGGAAGTCTTCATCATTGACTCTGGGCACCACAACATTTTAATGGAGCACCGGTGAGCTGATGCCATCTATTACGGGGCAACTGGTGAGGTAAAGAACAGACTGAAGAAAACTCGAGTAGCTGTTTTAAGAGCTCTCATACAAAGACTGGCTGCCAGAGGTGGGAAGGCTGAGAAGCAGGCCTCCTGGTCATCAGTGTTGGCTGACTGCCCTGCAGAGGGCTGGCAATGTCACCTTTCAGGCAGGGCTGAGTGACTGTCTGGCAGATATGTTAGAAAGCAGTGCCAGGTAAGACTAAATAAACTCAAAGAGTGGCTTCCTTCCAACCTTCTATGATCCAGGCATTTTATGTGATCTAATTCTCAGGAGCCTTCCTTATCTTGGCAGTTCAATATGATTGTCTATTTTTATCTGCTTAGCATAGCATCCTGATTTTAAAAAGAAAATTGTTTTCTTCCACTCCTACAATTCAGTGACTCTAATCATGCCGATACCTAATTACATATCATGCAACTTCAGATGGAGTTGCACATGAGAAGCAGCCACCAAGTAAAAGTGAAGCTTACTATCTGGAGTCCAAACCACCAAGAAGAGGCCACCTTTCTTTCTTAATTATTAGCTATCCGTGGTATGAAGCTGTACATTGCGCCTCTTTGATGTCAGCAGAGAATTAATATAAATGGCAACTTTTCTGTAAGGGCTTCATTAGGTAGGTGTGCTCATCTGGCGTCACAGCACTGGCCAGCTTGGAGGACTTGTTCTCACATTGATTTACTCACATTCCAGTAATGTCACATCAAGCAGACTATTGTCGTATGGTAAACCACCACCACCTATGTGGCAGGGTTTAAAGAATTATCTCTGGTTGAGACAAATGACCTACACTCACTGACAAGTGAGAATTCCTTGGCTTGAGAAAGTCTCTGCTGAACACCTTCAGTCTCAGTATTTAGCGAGTGTGAGTGTATATTAGTACCTGGTTATTTGTTCTCATTCTGTGAAAATGAATTCACGGATACAAGCTAGAGAACCAAGCTATTAAAGGAGCTGAGGTAGGCAGAAATCTTAATAACTCTTCTGGTCTAGTTTAGCTATTGAGATATTCCTAGAAAAGACGTAGAATTTAAAAGCATCGTTCATCTGGGATAGATGTTATCTCTGCCCTTCACTGAGGTCAAAGATATACACTGCGCCATTCTGGACAAATCTACTCTTAAGACTAATGTAGGAAAACCTGTCAGGCAGCGGTCCTGTGGTTTAAGCCCTGGAATGCAAGTTCAATCCACACAACACACATGATAGGAGCAGAAATCTGAGCTAAAGGTTTAACCCCAATGTTGATACAGAAAGCATCAAGTAAACACCACATTTCTTACTCCAGTACAATATCAAACAGCATATGCGAGTTTCAAAAATACTTAGCAGTTCCTTTGTTGAGTTTTTGCTAAGTTGAATTCAACTCTGGAGGTAAAACTTGCAAAAAAATAATTGGTTTTGGAATGGTATTTCTGTTCCTTTTGACTCAGCCTTGCTTTCTATTAGCGGGACAGAAATCAATTCCTCAAGTGCAGATCCCAAGTTTGGTTCTAGTGTCTCATACTCTCTCTTTCGGGTGTACTTGAGTTTACCCTCTCTAAGGATTTCCTTTAGGGAAGCAGAAGAGTGAAGATCTATAATTTCTGACATTTTGGTCAATAAGTAATCCATTACAAATGCCCTTTGAATCGAAGGCCATTACTTCTGAGTAGGTGACAAAGCCCATTACTACAGGATATATGAGGTGAGACTGGAGAGGTGCCCTAAGATGGTTTAAGTCCCTTTAAAACCAAGCTTCTTTCTCCTCCTGCATTTGGCCCACTTGGTAGCAAAGGGCTACACATTGTGGGGTCCCCTCAATTATTACATATTGTTCATAATAAAGATAGCTTTCTGGTGGCCTGTAAATCCACATGTTTTCAAGTGAAACCTCCCCAGTTGTTTGAATTTGTCACGGAACTTGCTACGTTGTTCTTACACTCTCAGCGAATACACTGCAGAGCCTAGGGCAATCATCATCATGTGGAAACTGCTAATTATTTTTGCCTTTAGATCAACATGATATACAAATGTGATCGAGAATACAGGCAGACACAAAGGCAACCAAGCTTTTGTGCACATAGTGCATGTATAGCATGAGTATACAAAATACAAGGAGAAGAATTGACAGGCTTGTTCTGACCCTATAACTTCCAGGAGACATTTCCTTGGTGCTCCTGAGATGCGGATGAAATCACCTGGAGCACCAGGATGTCAGTTTGCCTTGTTCCTCACAGCCCCAAATCCTGGGTTTGAAAATCACTACCTTCTTCCTCCCCAGAGCGTCTACCTTGACCATACCCACTAACATCACCCCCCCGCCCCTGCCAATCTATGCAATGAACTGCACCTCTTCCATTGTCAGAGGATGTGGAGCAGGATGCATTCAGGTGGGGGGAGGAGGAGGCCATAGAACCTGGACTACAGTGACCATATCCCCCTTCTGGCTCACCGAGGAGAACTGGGCATTGGGCAGACTCAATCGGCTTCGAGTCTGCGTGCCATGCCCTGAGACTCTTGGGTGGCGACATTATACCTTTTCTTCGCTGCTGATGTTTCGGGTGGAAGTTCTCCAGGTGATAGAGGGGATGGGGTCTCCCGAAGCTTCACAGGTAAGAGTGACCTGCTCCTCTAGTTCCATGGCGGTCTGGTTCTCTACATAAGTGATTTTGGGTTTTGCTGAAAAGACAAAACATTCCTGTAATTCCTGTCATGTTTATCTAACCTTCTCAGTGCCCCAGGTTTAAGTGGTAGCATGCACAACAAAGGTTATCTACTTCCTAAGTATAGGCTGTACTCTACATGTTGAAGCCTCAAGAGCTTACCACAAGGCAGGCACACGGCAACACCGCAGTGACTAATAAAAACAACACCCTGCGTAGTAAGAGCGCCAAGTGAGGGCAATGGATGCAAGAGGCATGGAGCAGAGGAAGAGCCCTCCTCTGGTTGGCGTCTTGGTGGGGACACAGCTTTTGGGCTGGGCCATGAGATTTTCAGTAGGTGAAACTTTGGGGTGGAGACCGAGTCATTCCATGGGTAGAAAACTGGTTGAAGGAATGCACAGAAGCAAGAATACATGACGAGAGGGTTGGGAAGAGAGTCATGTGTTTGTGCATCAAAGCAGAGCAGGCAACGCTGCATCTTGACACAGAGTCTTGACCACCTGTTAACGTTCTTGCTTGAATTCTGTCCGGTGGCAGGTGGAGGCCACTGACAGTGTTTGATCAGAGGGATGAAATGGTCATTTGCATGACAAGAAGGTTAATCTAGAAAACATTCAGGATGATTTAGCAAGGGGAAAACCTTGAGGCAGGAAAACAATTTGGGAGCTCTGGCAGTGCCCCAGCTGTGATGTGACAGTTCTGATAGGGCCATGTCCGGGGACTGAAAGGATGGATTTGAGAGAGATGCTAAAGAAAGGCTTTATGGGAAGTTGCAAGTGAGCAGGGGTAGGAGGGATGGCAAGAAACAAAAGAAGGAATGAGGAGGAGCCAGGCGATGCTGAGATTTGTAATGCCCAAGGAAGTTGTGTGGCATTAACTCAAGTACGGAAACGTGGTGGGTAACTCGGGTTGTGGAGTGGGCTGGGGTGGGAAGGAGATGAGTTGAGATGAGTTCATTTTCCAAATGTTTTGGGTAATGCAAGAAAGCACAAGCATTCAAAGCTGAGTTAAATGTTAACACATTAGAGAAAATTGAATTTTCCCAATTTAAAACAATTATACTCTGAAACTGCTAAACCTTCCATAGAAAAGATAACACTGCACAAGTGTAACTTATTTCACTAATAGAGAAAAGGCCAGGCTAGATAAACAAATAAAAAATAAGTAAATTAAAATTATGGCTAATTTTTGAAAGAACTGCATTTCCTCTATATTCAGAATCACCCAGTAACCCCATGTAGGCTAACAAACTACTGCCTACATACAGTTTCCAAACTGAGGCCCTTGATTCTGCTTTAATAAACAGAAAATAACGATAGAGCTGTGCATTTTCTGTGGAAAATATCTGCTTCTATATAAAACTACCACATAGTTCAAATATTCTCCTGACGTTAATCTGTAGCCAGCTTAGCGGATCCTTCATTGCCCGCCAGCACATGGGCTCAT
Source organism: Myotis daubentonii (assembly GCF_963259705.1). Lineage (NCBI taxonomy): Eukaryota > Metazoa > Chordata > Mammalia > Chiroptera > Vespertilionidae > Myotis > Myotis daubentonii. The sequence goes on along the minus strand of NC_081848.1, from coordinate 9,455,489 downwards.
CTCAGTCCAGTGTGGCCCAATGATCATGCATTTGGATCCACGGAGCCCATGAATAAGGTCTTCCTCTAGGAAGGCTTTGTGTCTACCTTGATAAATAGGACTTTGGGAAAGGCCACCGCTCATATTGGATGCAGTAAGCGTTAAGTGCTGTTGAGAAGGAGGTTTAGTGCTAAAATCACAGATTGAGAAGTTAAAAAAACATCAGCCAGACAACTGAATTCACTAAAACTGAACTTTTTTTGGGGGGAGGTGGAGGTTGAAGGCAGTTTTTGGAATTTCTGGCCTCTTGAAACCTAGTCAGACGCTGTGATCAGGACTTGGTCCTGGCAGACAAAGGTTAACAGAAGATGAAGGACAAGTTAAGGGGTATTAATAATATTTGGTTTTGGTGGCTTCATTTCGCAGACGGTTATACAGGGTTCACCGTATAAGTCTCTAGAAAAAGGAAAACTATGTTCTTATTAAAAACATTGTTAACAATGACTGATTTTGCACGGTCTACAGAGGCTGTTGGAAGGAAGGAAGCGTCTACTGATGACTTAGCATCTCTGCACTCCAGAAGCAGGGCTATTGTCAGAACTAACTGCAGGCTTAGAATGCTGCCTTGGAAATAGAAGAGCGGTATAAGTCACTGCCCAGACTGGACCACACCTGAGAGTGGAAAGGCGAGCTCTGATCATTACATTGGGACAGTGGGCAAGCAGGGCAAGTGCAGAGTTTCTTCACTCTGTGCACTGGCATTCAGAGGCATCTGTCCAGGTTTTATCTACAAGGGCACTTGCACCATCTTAAATCACCTCTGTTGTGGGCCCTTGACTTTGGATCCCTGTTCTATTCTCCACCTGCCGCATGGGACCTAATGCCCTAGACTGTGCCATTGCCCCTGTCCCTGTGGACCCACCTGTGAGCACCCCTGATCTCCTCTTCCAGCATGTCCACAGCTCTGCACCCTACCACTGCGGGCCAGCCTTGTCTACTCCCACCCCAACCCAGGCTTCTGCAAGCCCAGTCCAAGGACTGTGGGGTCCTGCTTCTGTGAACTGAGACATTGGACCAGGTGCACCTTCCTTCAACTTATTTGTCCTTTGTTGTAACTCACAAAGTCTGCTTTGGTCCTTAGGGGCCAGCTAAGCAAAGCTTCTGCCACTGATGAACTCGCCTGAGCCCTCAGCAGCATGAGATCTTAAGAGCATCCATATGAGCATAACAAGAATCTGTGGGGAAAAAATACTCCTTCAAAAGGGCCCACAGGGAGGAGCAATGGAAATTCACTGCCAAATTTAAAGGAAGGAGGATGCAACTACTTAGTAAAAAGAGCATCTGGATGATAACTAGGGTGATGCACACTAGAACGCTTCCCTTTCTTAGGAAAATGATGTCAGTCAGGTGCAATTATGGCAGACCCTAATTAGATGTGTCCCTAACCATACTAATTGCCACCCCTTCTTGATCCACAGGAGGGCCGAGCACTTTTTTATTGTCTAAGCTACAGGTTTCTTTCCTCTCCTATCTCATTGCTGTGAACTCGGGTGCCACTAAGGAGCCTGCCCCATTTCTCCCCTGGTGCTAGTCCCAGATTGCAAACCTGAGGGGAAGGAGAGGGAGAAAAAGGATGAAAGAAAGATGCAGCCCAAACTAGCTGGCCTCTCCCAACCTGGTTCTCTGGCCCTAGTACCAATCTCCTAAACCAATGGTGGGGGCCAGAAGGAGGAGAAAAGGAGGTGAAGAACATGAATGGAGAGGGAAGGGAGAGTGCACATGGGGAACTAGGTCACTCCAGGGAGGCTAGTGAACTCTTCCCCAGATGTTACAGAGGAGCATTCTCATTCTGGATGGGGCTGGACTAGACATGGTCCCTAAGACTATGGTTTTTTCCCCCTGTCTCTGTAGGCATCAGGCCATCTCTCTTCTGTTGCTCTACTTGCATATACTCCAGTGCACATCCTCCCAGCTGCAGCTTTAGGAAAGAAACTGTGGTAGGAGAGAGAGAGAGAGAGAGAGAGAGAGAGATGCAGGAGGGGATGCCTTGTGGGGGCAGGGGGTAGAAAGACAAAACCTGCCTTGCCCCAGTTCCTACATCTCACTTTCCGTACCTCATCACCCACTTCCCTGGACCCCACCACTCCCTTCATTCCAGCGTGGCCCTGCATGGCTCCTGCCTCACTCCCACACCTCCTTCTTAGTGCAGCTGTCACCACCAGAGAGGCTGGAAGAGAAGCCAAGAGCTGTCCTCAACCAGCCAAGCTAGAACCGAGTGTGCTTCCACAGAGAAGCCAAGTTATCCATGATGGTAAAGGAGAACACCAATTTCACTATCGCCAGTCATTCCACATGTAATCTATATAAGAAAAGCCTAAGTGACCATTACAGCAGAACTACCCCAGAACGACCGGTCACTATGATGCACACTGACCATCAGGGGGCAGACGCTCAATGCAGGAGCTGCCCCCTGGTGGAGCGCCACTCAGCCAGAAGCTGGGCTCACAGCCTGGCGAGTGCAGCAGCGTTGGCAGGAGCCTCTCCCGCCTCTGTGGCAGCACTAAGGAGCAGCAAGCTGAGTGGTAAGGATCAGTGAGCAAGCGGGCAGTAAGCAGTGAGGGGTCCTGGACTGCGAGAGGGCACAGGCCAGGCTGAGGGACCACCCCCCAGTGCATGAAATTTGGTGCACTGGGCTTCGAGTTTAGATATAATATGTGTTAAATTGGGTTTCATGGAACAGCAACTACCACTGATAGCTCAGGGAATGGGCTTACAAGCTGGGCTTGATTCTTGGACAAGGCACCTAATTTCCTTTTGTTCAGTTTCCTCATTTGTAAATTGGGGGTAATAATTAATTTACCTCATAGGGTTGTGTTGAGGATTAAAAGAGCTAATTTGTGAATAAAATTTCACATAGTGTTCGGCACATTATAGTGCTCATTTCTGTTCAGTATTGTTATTATTATTTTATGGGGCTAATATCTAAATGAATTTTCTAAAACAAGTCATCATTATACATTTTTAGGCTCATCTCTCTGCCACATACATGATGATTAATTCACACAAAACTAACTTCTATTCCCTCAATTATCCAAATACTAATACCTATTACATGCCAAGCACTCTCCCAGGCACTGGGGATATCTGGGGGTAGAACAGACAGAGGTCCCTGTCCACTAGCTCACATTTAGGACACGTGCCCCTCCTGCCTCCGTGCCTGTGCTCGCTGGCCTGCGATGCACACCCGTCCTGCCTCTTATGGGAAACTCCGACTTGTTTACTAGCACAGCATTTGCAAGGGTTTCCCTAACTTCTGTGTCACGCAGGACCAGAGCTCCTTTCTACAAAACACCGTGCATATTGCTATTATCAAGTCATTATAAAGGATTAAATATTTGAGTGTTGGTCATCTTCATGAGCTAGGGAACCCACTGAGAACAGAACCTATTGATGAGCAAAGAGTGCATGTCATTCATCCTTGTGACCTTGACAATGGCCGAGCCTATATGGGGCACTCAAATGTTACTGAATGACACTATCTATTATAATTTATGTGCTTATATGTCAATCTCTCTCATTCATCTCAGGGTCAAAGGGCCATATCTTTAGCTTCTCTGTTTAGCAACAATGGTATTCAATAAATACAATAGTATTCAATAAATACTTGTTGAATGAAGGAATAAATTAACAAATGTATTTGTCTCTCTCTATAATATGAAAAAAAAACAACTTAGTGTGACTGGGAAGACAAGTCAGAATTAGAGAAACGACTATCAAGAATATTTTCAAGAAGTTTAGCTTTCACCTTCAAGTATGTGCTCAGTTACATACTGAATTAATCTGAATAAAACTGATACACTGTTTATAAACCCAATTGTTATAAATGAATAAATAGGATTCATCTGTGATTAGCAAGTCCAATTGTATATAAACGCTTGATTTTCAAAGCTCTGTTTACAAACATGGATCAGTTCTCCTGATCAGGCTAAACAAGCAGGTCCCTTGCAGCTTTCCAGGCATGAACCTCTGACACCTGCTCTAGTAGCACTATCTACAATGGACCAGCTTAGCTGTGTGTGTTTTTTTATATACTTTTATTGACTTCAGAGAGAGGAAGGGAGAGGGAGAGAGAGAAACATCAATGATGAGAGAGAATCATTGATTGGCTGCCTCCTGCAGGCCCCCTATTGGGGATCGAGCCTGCCACCTGGGCATGTGCCCTGCAGAGAAATCGAACTGTGATCTCCTGATTCATAGGTCAACACTCAACCTCTGAGCTACATCGGCCGGGCTTAGCTGTGGTTTTTAAAAAGATGAGCAGAGAGAGTAGAGAGCCATTAAGTTGGACATTTTCCCACTACAAATCTTTTTTCCAAGGTCAGGTCAAGTCAAAATTTATTTCAGTTCTAAATGCATGGAAGTTAACTGAGTTTATAAAGAAAATGTGAATAGAGGTGTGGGGGTTCTTTTCATGACTTTTATGATGCTGTTTCACACAGGCCAGGGAAAGAAAAAAATGGAATCGGAAGCACTGGTCACTAATATGTACCAAGGGCCTATGACGAGCCTGGTGGTGTTGGGAGTGCCAGAGAAAAGGCAATGTGCACAACTAAGTCTCTCACCATCTTGGAGTCTACACACTTAGCGGAGTTGAGGGACAAACAATTCCCAAAACAAATATGTAAATGAGGTTGGCTCAGGTACTGATAATTACAATGAAGAAGACACAGTAAGGTCAATGGAAGAGATTAGTGGAGGCAGGGGAGCTGGTGGTGATACAGAGGCAGGGCAGTGAAGGGAAGGAAGATTCATTGAGAAGGTGGTTGAGTTGAGATCTGAATGATGAGAGAGGAGAAGCAGCTGTGAGCAGATCTGGGTGAGTGATATTCCAAGCAGAAGGAACATCAAATGCAACATCCCTGAGGCAGGGAACAAGTGTGCTGTGCCCGAGGGCCAGAAAGGAGGCCTGAAGCTTTTAAGTGTGGAACAAAGTGGAGGAAGGATGAGATGGGGAAGGAAGGTGGGCTAGCTCAGGTTTAGTTTGTGGGCCAGGGTAGGGAGTCTAGATTTTATTCTGATTGCAATAGGAAGTCATGGGAGGGCTTTAAACAGAGGAGTGACACTCAAGTCATTCTCAGACTTAACGAGTGAGCAGGAGGGGATGAAGGGGACCTATGGGAGGTAGGCAGGGAGACCAGATAGGAGGCAGTCTCATTGACCAGGGGAGCAGGAGGGTGGCTTGAACTGGGGCATAGGTGGCAGAGCTGGTAAGAAGAGGCTGCACTTGGGATAGATTCTGAGCAGAGTGGACAGGCTCTTGCGGATGGATTGAGTGTGCAGGGTAAGGGGAATTTAGTGACCTTGACCCCCACTGTCCTTACCAAAAACTTTGAGGTGGATGGACGCATCCTGCTCTCCAGCCTTGTTCTCAGCGATGCAGACATACTCAGCCTCGTCGTTCTTATCCACCTTCCTGATGGTCAGCTCCGAACTGTCATCACTAAAGACGTACTTCTCATCTTCCTCATTCTCTATCAGATCCCCGTCCCTACAGGGTTCACCAAGGCAAAGGACCATGATTTTGACCACAGAGGGAAGATGTTTGTTTTTAATTTTATCCTATAAAATGCAGTCTGAGCCCATGGGAAAGGCTCAGTCTTCACAAAAAGTTAAGACACCGAATTGCATTTCCAAATATACCTTAGATTCCTCCACCCAAACCTCTGATCCTGTCCCTGGGCTGTAAACTGCACTCACAGACATACCAAAGAGGGCCTCCAAGACCATGCTCTCTACCCGCAGACTGAGGATGCAGGAGGAATCCGATGCACAAGGCAGGAGAACCGTGTAGGGGAGTGCATTCTGCACCCAGAGTGGGTGACATCCCCAGGCAGTCTGTCCCTGCTCCATGGCAATGCCAACCCGGATCAGGCCCTGTGCTGGCCCCTTCTTCACTAGTCCCTGATCCAATGCAGGAGCTGGGTCTTACTTTGTCCAGCTCATGGTGGGCTCCGGGAAGCCTTCAGCGTCACACACCAGGGTGACGGACTGGCCGAGGTTGGCGGTGGCATTCACGATGCTTTGTCTGGCCTGGACGGTGGGCGGTACTGAAGGAAAGAAGGGCTGTCAGGGGTGGTTGGAAGAATCCAGTGGCCTGGAGAAGCGGCACTTCTAGGGAACTCTAGGTCAAGGGTCACACCTGGGGGTCAAGAGTCCTGGGCAGTTGCAGAGTTAGTGTAAGGTATCTCAATTCAGGCACATACTAAATAATTATTGTAAACGGAATAAATAACTCACCCCAAAATGCACTAGTGTTTTATAACAATATACAGGTGTGGGCAAAAGTAGGATTACAGGTGTATTATTATTATTTATTTATTAATGACTATATTTATTATTATTAATCTACTTTTGCTCACTCTGGTACAATGCTGTATTTTAGTAATATAGCTCCTGAAGCTATATTAATGCATTTTATTCATTTTAAAATGGCATTCAATTCATAGCAGCTATTTATTATTATATATTTTTTCAATCAGTGCATATTCAACTTACAACTACCATGGCTAGGGAACTTGATGTTCAAAATGGGATTCTTCATGCTGGAAAATGTTGAAACTCCTTATCCCGGTGATTAAATGGTTAATGCCGATTTGAAATGCACCAGTGCACCAGAGTGACATTTCTCTGGAAATGTCATAAACAGCCCTGTGCACCAACAGTTTTACCAAAGGAATGAAGGGGGAGGGTTTAGCAAAAGTATATATCAATAGCCAAAACAATCTGACCATGATATGCTTATTTTCTTAATACTGACATTATAATTTCCTGTAGACATCTTGTAAATGTCAGATCGATTCCACTGGTGTGTTTATTTGACATTGCAAATTAAGATTAATAAGCCCGTGGGCCATGATTCTGACTGTTCTGAGGCCTGAATTGATTATAATATTTTCATTGCACACTGAACCAGGGGACTAATTTCACAATTACGGTAGCATCAAAGACAATGAAGGCTGAATCAGAATGTATTAGTAAGCATGGGGAAAGTTTCCAGTGGTTCAAGACAATGAAGGACATTAAAAAACTGCACTAATAGGCCCCATAGCTGAGGGAAACCCAGAAGGCAAGTATATATATTGTTTTTTAGGAAGAACAAAGTGGGAGGCAATAGGAAGTAGGGGGATTCAGCTGAGATTGAATGAGTCTACATTTTATACACCAAAGAGGAGGTTGAAGAGAATGATATTGGGGACCAAGGTTGTAGCAATGGAGATAGTAGGAAGAACGGATCTCCTCACCATTCACAATGACCTGAATGTCCTTGAAGTTGATCTCCCCCCGTGCCAGGATCCTGCCCTCACATCGGTAAGTACCCTCATCTGTTTTCTTGATGTTCCGAATCTGCAGGTAGTTGTTGGACAGGACTATGAATCGGACTAGAAGAGACAAGAGGCAGGTTCGTCCAAGGATCAGTTAGAGAACTTGTGTCTGTAGGGAGGTCGCTGAGCCTTTCCCTTTCCCTAGCTTCAGTCTTATGGGGTGGAGCTTTACGCTGAAATAAGAAAATGTGTCCCTGGCTCTGACATAGAGCCAAGAGCAAATGTCTACTGTAAACTTGTCTCTTTCTTTGGAGAAAGTCCCTGAACATACAAGCCACAGATATATATATATATATATATATATCCATTTAGGACCTAAACTGCATGTGGTTCTGGGAGGGACATTGGAGTATGGGTCAAAATGTCTCACAGGCCTGCAGAGGTGGAACCCTAGGGGACTTGGTGGCCCAGGGGTAAGGCAACTGCCAGGGAATTCAGGTCTCACCATCTTTTTTCAGGATGACATCTCGACCTTTGTGTTTCCAGATGATGGTTGGGGGTAGAGAGCTGACCACATCACACACGATCACTGCATCTTCCCCCTCTCTGAACTCCTGGGGAGTTGGTGCATTCTTGAACATGAGCTTTTCTGGAAAACAAACAAGAGAAGAGTGAGGGAAAATAGCCGGTTTTCCCTCATAGATGCCTTTCCACTGGAGCCATACTGCCTGGATTCCAGTTGCAGGCAACTCCCAAGACATATATGCAGTAGTATAGACAGGGTTTCACCCAGTACTTGGTCGAAGGTGCCAGGTAGAGTGGCTGGCACAAGTAGGGGAATATGTTGTGGAAGTCTGGCAATCAATGTCTATCACTGAGTGCTAAATTTATCACACTTTGTGTATGAAACATCTATGGAGGGAAAGGAAGGTCTTTACCAGGGTCCCTTGCCATGTGGAATAGTGCCACTGAGACACAGTGCATAAGTAGAATGAACTGGTAGAACACCTATTCTACAATGAATAGCAGGAGTTATCAATCCTTTCTTTGTCTCCCACTCTGTGTGGTACCCCAGCTTCAACTTTACTATAGCAGAGAGAATTTTAAAGAATAGAACAGAAGAAAAGCAATAATGGCAATAAATACCATGACAATCCATACTGTTCTATTAGTTGTCACTCACCATTACACTGGCCAATGGGACAGACGCATGATTACAAGGTGATGAGAGGCCACCATCAGACCAAGTAGCAATTGGAGCTGCCTGTTCTGAGTGGCACAGAGAGTTCAAATAAAAATATCCCCCTAACCCTCCACTGAGCTTTTTGACTCCATTACCAGCATGGGAGAGTGAAATAAGAGGGGACCCTGAATTGTACAACAGTTAGTCAACACTTGGGGAAGGGATGGGGCACCCATAATAGTTCTCTGGGAACTGTGTAGTTTGAATTTAGAGTTGGAGGTCAGTGGGAGATAGCTGTGACCAGCATGAACCTGCGTTGTGAGTTCTGAGTTGGGTCAGGATCATTTAAGAGCATATTGGAGCTCTTAGTACAATTCAGAAAAGACTAGGGTGAGGAAAGAAAGGAAGAAGCCATGTCAAGCCCTCAGCAGGTCCTTTATTGCCATCCCACTCTGCCTGCTGCCCATGTATCTTCCTGGCTAAAGATGAGGACAAATATAGGAGGAGGAGGAGGCTCTTACGGAAGATCTTCACGTTGACTGTGGCCTCTGACTCACTGCCGTCCTCGCCAGTGACCACACACTTGTAAATGCCGGCATCGTCAATGTCAGCATTGTAGATGGTGAGGGTGGAAGAAGAGTCGTCATTCCATACCACTGAGATCCGCTGCTGGTTCGGGGTGAGCTTTTCTCCGTTGGGGGAGAACCAGGAGATGTCTTTATCTTTGGCATCCCCTGCCACTGAAGAGGAAGAGATTATTTTAGAACCACACAAGTTAAAAAGACAAAGTCCCCTCCGGGATCAGTGGTACTCAGTAAGAGCTACCATATGAGACCATTGGGTGTGATGACTGGGGAGCATGACCATTTCCGTAGAGTGTCACTCTGGCTTCTGTGTTGAACTGTGATTACATAACACCACTTACGGTATTTGGAAGGGACTCAATAAGTACTTGTGCCAGTATCTCATAGCAGTCCTATCCTTAGTGAGGGAAGAGAGGAGATATTTGCTGAGGACCTACTGTGTGCAGAGCACCCAGCTAGGAGTTTATAGCCTCACGAATGAGGCAGGGGCAAAGGGAGTCAGCATATCTAGGAGCTGGGATTGAGGAACTAGCTGGTTTGAGCAAAGTGATCAGTTTGTGTTCAAAGGCTCAGATTGTGGTCTCTTGAGTGGAAGATGAGACACTGGTCAGCCTAGGAGTGTGGACCCCAACTACTTTTATTCTAGCATCTGCCTGCACGAACTGGCATGACCGGCATTCCAGCAGTCCTGCCACAGACAGACAAATTCATCTCCTTCAATGCTGAGGGGAAGACAGCTAGAATCAGATGAATGTCCTTTCCCCAGGCACCGCGGAGGGGCAGACATTGCTGCTCCGCTGTCCCAGACACTGAGCTGGACCAGGGCTCTGGACCCGGCCACGTGGCTCCACCCAGTCTCTGCACACGCCTCCCCAGCCCACACCACCATCCCCGCACAGATGCTTGGTATGGAAATGAAGCAGCCTTCCTCTCAGGGCCCATTATGTTTTCAATAAATATCACTATTTGCAAGATGTGCTGTGGGCTCCAGGCTGCATCCCCAGATCATGTAAATTGCCAAAACGAAGGTGAAGCTGGAGTGAACACATCCACAGGCACCTCACCCACCACAAATCAGGATAGCATTTCAAGGCCCCTCCTGCTGAAAGTGGCTCATTAAATGTCACAGTTCACACCTAGCTCAGCTCTTCCCTGGTTCCCCCACTTTCCAAATCCCAGTCATGTCACTTACAGAAAATCCAAAGTTAATCCGAAGCCTGATCCTGCACAGGACAGCTCCTGGTAATTATCTGAGCTGTGGAAACGGGGCATAATTTCTAAAGAGAAAACAAGGACACCGGCTCTGACCATCCTAGAGCTCTGGTGGGGGCAATGGGACAGAATATTGAATTCACAGTAGACCTGGAAACCCGGGACACGTGTCCGCACTGCAGAAGAGATACCAGTGCTCCATTTCCTTTCAGCAAGTTTTGCGCTTGGGCTTTCCTGTTCTGGGGATTCTGAGAAATAAGCCTCACACTGACTCACTGAGGCACCATTTCTTCCTCTGCTGTCAGTTACGAGCTCTGGAGGTGTACTGAGTGGGGGCTCAGAGCGGACTCCCTCTTCTGGGAGTTGTGCTGACTCTCCCAGGAACATCCCTAGTGCTCCACCACCAAGTGCAAGTCCAGATACAGTTCCCTGTGCTGGGGCTGCCCTTTGAGAGGGGAGGGAGAGGGCCCGAGAGCCTCCTTGGCTCCCAAGTCACACTGTTGACCCTGCAGCAAAGCAAAACCAAGAATTCTGGGTGCGGTGCGATCAGCCAGCACACAGCCCGTGGCTGTTTGTCTGCTGGGAGGCTGCCCTGCATGCAGTGGGCCCCGGGCACTTGCCTTGGCATAAGAAGAATTTGGATTCTCCAACGCTGATTTCCCCCTGGCTGGGAACAATATCCACCTGCAGAGAAACTGAAAAAGACGAAGTCCAGTTAAACACACATTCACATTCCTAAGAATAAAACCGAGAGCTTTCATTCAAAACGGGCGTGTCCCCACTCATGTTTAGAGCAGGGGGCGGTGGTTGTTTGGGTTTTAAGAACCGGTCACCGTCACAGATTCCATGGGTCCTCATGTCGATTCCAGGAGTGGACATGGTCAGACCACTTGCTGTGGCACTGCTGCCTCTGCCTCCTAGTGCCGGTGCCCGGGGAGGGCTGGGCTGACCTCCACACTAAGTGTTTCGGGCCCCTGAGAAGGCTGCGGTCCTACTCCAACCAGCAGCACTTCTGAGAGTCATGGACACAGCTGCTCGACAGCTACTTTTGGAAACCAGGGCTGTGTGAGAGGGAAGCCTGCTGCTCCAGAACTCGGCACAGGGGTCTCCTGCCAACGTGTCACGCTGCCATGCCTAACGACTATGGAGAAGGACCCCACGGGGTGGTGCAGATGGATTTGCCAATGCTCACCTTCCTCATGACTCTAGGACCAGTGCATCTCTTTCCATAACAGGAGCCAGCATCAAACATCCCACCCCAATGAGGCAGACCCCCTTCGGCAATGCTGGCGCCGTGCCCTGGGAAGTTCCCCGAGTACCTTGACTGCTTGACCTGAATTTTTATTTGCATAGCCACGTGCTCTGTCATTGCACTCCACCGAGAAGACAAAATACATTGCACTGGATCTCAGATTCCTGTACTCATTCAGCTCCTTGTTTATCTGTTCAGGACAGATAACTGTATCCATGAAAATACAGTTTTAGGGCAGAAAAGAAATGTTTCTGTTCATTTGGATTCAGCTTCCTTCTGCCTCCGTTCCTCTTAGTAAATCTGAAGGCCCACAGACGTTTGGTTCCACGCATGTAGCTTCGTAAAGCCCGTGCGAAGGAGGGGCTTGGACGAAACAGGCCGGGTAATGAAGACTCTGTAAGCCCTTCCTCAGAACAGCCATTTTGCCTGCACAGTGGAGGTGGGAATGCTGGTTGCCATGGTGAGGGACTTGCAGGCAGAGCTGCTGCAGGTCTCCGTCTGCCCGCATTTGATGAAGGGACCACAGTTGTGCTCAGCAGAATGGAGGAATCAAAGGGCCTGAGTGGGGGCTGAGATGGGGGGCATCTCAGCTATTAGGGGCAAGGCTTTCCTAACCTCCTTCCAACAGACAAAGCAGACCATGGCAAAACCCAGCAGGGGCAGCAGAGAAGGATGGCTTGGAGGAGACAGAGACCGAAAAGCGAAAGAGCCAGGGTAAGGGGAGGAGTCAGGCACGGGGTCCCGCTGGGAGAGGATGCTGAACACTCCACTGTGAGGATAAGAGGCGGGGGCTCAAAGACTGCAAATACTGGTTTGGAAGAAATATGACAGCGATGGAGGGGCAGCTGGTCTCTCCCTCACTTGGTTAGCTGCTGATTACTCATTTGGGGCTCAGGACTGAATTCTTCCTGAGAGAATGCAGTCTTCGCATCCCTTCCCTGCATGCTGCCCACAGCACACAGAGGTGCAATGGAACAGTGTCAGATGAGGGACACTGCAGCCACGGCACCAGTGTGACTGGCTGGGCTGCTTCTCCCACCACGCTTCTCCCTGTGAAGTCAGGTGCCACTCAATTCTACACTGAGGGAGAGGGAGCCGGAAGGAGTCTCAACCATCACCATGTCCTGCCTCCTCATTTTCTGGATGAGAAAAGCGAGGTAGAGTGACTTCCTGAAGGTCATTTCTAGGTAGGGCCAGGGTGGCCCCAGAGCCCAGGCCATGCGGCTTCCAGCTAAGTGTTCTTTCTACTATGCAATGCTGCCTCTGCAAGTAGAGAGTAAACTGTTTCCATTCCAGTTAACAAGCAACCTGGTCCCCCAACTCACCACCTCCCAATAGACCAGAGCGAGTCCAGAACTGACAGGGCCCACAGTGCTTTGGGGAGCACGTGGTCTTACAGAGCCAGTGACAGCACAGTGCCATCCACCTTAAGGGCAAGCAGGACCTTTTCTGTGCCCTTCTGCGGCTCAAATTCCAAGGTAGAAGGGGCCCTCGAAGCCCAGACCTGTGCGCAGGCCATCCGCCACCTGGGTGCTGGCCGTTCCTGGAGCCCCGGGCACTCGCTAAGGCCTTGGAGGCTGCTTCTGCCCACAGAGTTCACGGCCCACATGCCGAGCGCCAGCAGCCAGCTCTCACATCTGGATCCCGTTACTCTCACAGAACCTTTGCTGCTCTGAGAAGGATATTCTTACGCCAAGTGAAAAAACAGCCTTCATTTTCTCAGCTCTTTCCAAACAGAACATGACTCTCAAGGGGCCGGAGAACATGGCAAGGCTGAAGGGTTTCTTACTCAAATGTGGCTGGTGTCTACCTCTGGGCCGTGGTGGGAAATGAGAAACAAGAATTTCAAAGGAATTCCTACTTCAGCAGATCCCATGCACACATTTATCGTCACAGTCATTTTTAAAGGAGAGAGATCCACTTAGAGTCCTGACCCTTTGCACTCATGGAAAAGGCAGTGAGATTCCCCGTTCCAAGCAGTGCCAGCTGGGCCAGAGGAAGCCCGGACTCTGGCCACCAGCGCCTGGATGCGTTCCGCTGCCCCACATGCCGGTTCTTTTTCCGCAGATGCCACCGCGAATGGTTAGGTTTAACGATGGTAAGTGGAACTCCTGCTCCAACCTGCAAACTCCCCTCCACTTCCTTCTTCTATTAGTTCTTTCATTGTTTCCAATAAAAAATCTTAACTTGTGCCTTTCTCTAGTTGCATATATGAATGAAATTTTCTAACCAGGCGTAACTCTTACGTTAAAGAAACTTATGCAAACATTTCTCCCAGAAAAAGATCTCATCTCCTACTTTGCATTAACAGTGCATGTTGTCCACTTCATCTTGGATGCATCCAAAGATACATTTGATAAACCTTGGTGTTGGGCCCATCTTCCTGCAGCCGCTTCACACTCTCTGGTTTATCAAAGACCCTTCCTTATTTAATCGGATGCGCACAATAGATCTGAGGTATAAAAAGACCGATATTGTTTTCTTTCTACAGAAGAGGAAATTAAAGCTCAGAGAAATGAAATGACTTGTCCAGGGTAACTCCGGTAATGAGTAGTAAAGTCAAGATTAAAAGTCATTTAATTCTAAGGCTAGCTCTCCCCCACCCTGCACAGCTATCGCTAACCTTCTGTTGGCTGCCCAATAGGCTCCTTTTCTATTAGTTACTATTTTCTCTCTTCCCAAATTATGGGCTAGAAAGAGCAGAGTGCCCAGAAATCTTACAATCAAGTTGCTGTCATCATTTCTACCATGGTTAACTGTAGCTGGCCTCCTTGCTCACCGATAATCCTAGCATTATAACCTTCCTTTTACAGGTGGGAAGGGGGGTTCAGAGCCAGAATTAATTGTAACGGAGGAGTCAAGAATCAAACCCAGGCTGAATGGAGAGGAAAGGCTCAGCCATTTTATCCCCGTGAACAGACAGAAAAAAGATTCTCCTGAGGTTGAAATGATCCCCCTTTCCTTGTCTCATTTAGAAAGTAAAATAACCCTGTGGGAGATCTTTATGTTTTCAAATGTTATTTTCTGTTTAAATGTGTGTGTTTTTTAAATGATACTATATTCTGAAAGATATGCTGACTTGTTTATTAGGAAACAGCTTCAGGCGTAGAGAGAAGTTTTTTAACTTCCAACCTCCGTAGTAGAAGCTAGCTATAGAGTTTTAGTTGCTAAAGAAAAGGGAGTTTCTGCTTCAGTTCATAAACGACGCTAAGGCACTTAGCAGGATGAGTGCGAATCTTACAAAGGCAAAGCGACAGGAAAAAATCATTCTGATTTCAGAAAGGGGTTCATAGATTTCACTGGAGCCAGCAACTTCTTGCGGCAGTTTATTGTACTGGTGTCCTTTTTTAGGTTCTAATGTGCTTGCGGGGGTGGGAACTGAGCGCAGAAAGTGAACCCAGGTCTCTGTCAGCTAATTGAAAAGACTTTCTGTTAAATGGCTATAAAAGCACTGGTTGCTGAGGGAGACAGAGAGCAGCTGTGCTGTGGGCCCAGGGCAAGGCAGGCACATGTGAGGAAGAGGCCGGGCCACAATGCCAGAGACGGGCTAACTAGAGGATTAATCTGATCAGTGGCTATGCAGCAGATTGCGGGGGCGGGAGGGAGGGTATTCTAGAACCTATTTAGTAATGGCTAAGGGTTTCTGAAAAAGGCATCCAAGTGTCTCTATACTTTTATTTTGTGAGCTATTATTCTAAAAAGTGAGCCTTAAATGTCACTTAACCACTTTAATGAAGTAAACTGAATGTTAACGTCTCTTTCATTTGGGAAAGGCAGGTGTCTGAACCAGGAGGGTCATGACTGAGGCAGCCCCACTTGCCTGCAACAGTTTGCTCTCATTGGCAGCAAACTGCTCAAGGGAAAAAGGGCAACTTCACTGCTAAAGCAGCCAAACCCAATGAAAGTAAAACTAAAACTGCCCAGGCAGTTCTGCAGGGTGATTAAGGCCAAAACTCTGGGCCAGACTGTGAGCTTGAATCTCAGCTCTGCCACTTACTAGCTGTGTGATCTTGGCCAAGTTATTTACTCTCTGGTGCTTCTGTTTTCTTATCTGCAAAATAGGGAAAACAGAACCCATCTCATAGGGCTGTTGGAAAGATGAAGTGAATTAACATATGAGAAGCACTTAGAATAAGGTCTGGCACATAGTAAACATTTTACAGTTGTGTATTCTTTTTTAAACGATTTTTTTAAAAAAATTGATTTTTAGAGTGAGGGGAAGAGAGAGGGAGAGAAAGAGAAACATCGATGTGAGAGAGAAATATCGCTCAGTTGCCTCCCGAACTCACACGGACCAGGGATCGACCCTACAACCCAGGCATGTGTCCTGACCTGGAATCGAACCAGCGACCTCTCAGTGCATGGGATGACACCCAACCAACTGAACCACACCAGCCAGGCTGCATTATCGGTCTTAATAAACCTATATAAACAATCCTTCCCAAAGAAATTATATGGTTAATACTTTTGAGGGAAGCATGTTTCTCTTTATGGTTTAAAATAAAGTAGTAACCTTTCCTAATGATCCAATTGGGGGTCAGGTGGCCTGATTTCACTCTTCATTAATTTGAGATATTTTACCTGCCAGTCAGAACTTTATTGCTATGAAAGATGACTATATTTGCCTGGCCGGTGTGGTTCATTGCTTGAACAAGTAGGTACGGTTCAATTCCAGGTCAGGGCACATGCCTGGGTTGCAGGTTCAATGCCCAGTAGTGGGTGTGCAGGAGGTAGCCGATCAATGATTCTCTCTAATCATTGATGTTTCTATCCCTCTCTTTTCCTCTATCTGAAATCAATACGAACATATTAAAAAGAAAAGATGACTGAATTCAAAGCCAATAAACAATGTGGGTACCCTAGGCAAGTCACTTCACTTTGGTTTCAGTTTTTTCATCTGTAAATGTGGATTATAATCAAACTGAATTCTTGTGGTTGGATTGTCAGGAGAATTAAAAGTCAGAATGAGTCCTGATTAAGAGTCAGAATCTGGAGTCAGAGAGGCCTGGTTCCACTTTCCAGCTCTGATGCTTAGTAACACTGAGTTCTCAGGAGACTCTCAGCGCCTGTTTTCCACATCTGTAAATGAGCATAACAACCTTGCTGATCTCAGGGATGCTGAGATGATTTAGTAAAGCAATGTATATAAAGTGCCAAGTACAAGGTCAACTGTGTTGGTTGTTTTTTAAATGACAGTGCATGTATGATAGTACTTTGAACTTACACACACACACATCACAAACAAAATCCTCAATAATGCTTGTAATGAGAATGAGATAGCAGAAACCTATGGTGTGTGTGTGTCTATTTATATTTGTGTGTACATATGGACACAATCATTGAGAGCCTAGATAAGAGTGCATGTGTGTGTGTGTGTGTGTGTGTGTATGTGTACACAGAATAAGGCAACTTGTCAGATTGCTATTGTTTCAAGATACAGCTGGACATAGGTAAATTGGTCTCATTTTTGGAGAGAAAAACAAATGAACTATCAGGGATGATGAAGGGCCCTCATCTAGACTGGACATGTGAGTCCTACAATTCTAGGTTGAGCTACTGTTGACAGCACTTGGGAAGAAGAAGAAAAAGACAGTTTTACTTTCAAATATTAACCCAAGCCCAGCCAGTGTGGCTCAGGGGTTGAGCACTGACCTATGAACCAGGAGGTCACAGTTTGATTCCAGGTCAGGGCACATGCTTGGTTTGTGGGCACGATCCCCAGCGTGGGGCATGTAGGAGACAATTGATCAATGATTCTCTCTTATCATTGATGTTTTTATCTCTCTCTCCCTCTCCCTTCCTCTATAAAATCAATAAAAAGATATACATATATGAAAGAAAAAAATATTAACCCAAAAGTTGGATGTCATTGCAAAGAAATTATGAAATGTGTGTTTTTACAGATTTGGGCTTCAGGTTCTATATAATAGCATCATAATGGCAGAACATATTCTAATTGCCAATGGAAGCATCCTCATTGCTTAAAGCTGGCTCATAGCAGCAACTAATATCATCTAGAAGTCATACTTAGGTCCGCCAATCCTGTGGTCAGCCTAGCTAGGGCCCCATCTCTCTAAATGCTGAGAATTCTACCTAATTTCCATGTAAATCTAAATAGCCCCAGGCAATCTAGCTGGGGTTTCCAAGCCAATGGAGATAAGCTTATAACCAAAGCCTTGGGAGACCCTCTGTGTGAAGTCCCCACAGGATCCTCGGCCCCTGGTTTCCTGACACGCCTGCCAGCCTAGAGAGTGCAGAAAGCCGTCACGAAAGCGACGGTCATTCCACACCAGCACACAGCAGATGTGTGAGTGAAAAATTTAAGACTGAGGAGGAAGGAAGAGGACTCCTGATGGTGTTGGTGGGTTCATTCATCTGCCATTAGATCAAGACCAACCATACAGACAAGCTGCAGGCCCTATGCAGACACTGCTAAATCAAATTCACTTGAATGAGATGCTGGGCTCATCTACCACGCAGTCATCATTTTAACAAAGCCACCCAAACTGGGCAGTGTTTCATTACAAAAGTGATGCAGGAAGGAGTGCTGGTGAAACTTCTCTGTATCCTCCTCAAAACATGCGACTCTTCCAAACAGAGTGATGGGGGAGGTACGGAGAAGTTGAATATGGCTTCAGAATTCTCCAGCTTTCTATTCCATGTGATACTATAATTGGCATTATGATACAGTAAGGCAGAAAAAGTATTGAGCCACCCTGCACAACTGCGGCCAGGTGATTAATCTGATATTCCATCACCCTAAATAGTCTAGCCTACAGAATTCCGATAGCCAAGCAACAGAAACCAACTTGCCAGAAGCAGGAGGCCCTACTTCTTAGAGTAATACATTATACAAGCTGCTGGGCATCAGGAATAGGTGGGTACTGACTCTGTTCCATAGTCCCGGCTTCAGATCAGAATGCAGAGACAAGGCAGATAACAGCTCCAGCTACCGAGTCCCTGGGTCAAAGTGTGTTTCATTAGTTCTGATCAGATGGTTTAGTTTTATAGAGAATTCAGTGGTTTCAAACCCCAGTTGTTGTCCCCACACATCACCCAGAAGCTAGAAGCCTGGACTATTGGCCCATCATACATGTCCTGTGCTCCTGGTTATAGGGCAGCAAGATCTCCATGTTGTTTTAATCTGCTCGGAAGTAATAGGTCCTTACTCCCTTCGCCAGTCTCCATCCCCAAGAACGGAGCATCTTTCACGGGCAGTCAGAAGAAATGATTCAAAGGGACAGTGAGCAGGGTCATGACCCAATCAAGCTCCACACCCCATCCACAAGTCAGACACCGGGAGGAGCTGGCCTACTGCTGATGGAAGGAGCTTGCTGGTTTACTTGTTTTAATGGAGGATCTTAAAGAAGGAGATGCATTGGCGAATATATTGTAATTATTTTCTCAAAGCAGCAGAAAGAGGGATCCCAATAGAGGCCCAAAGGGGCAGATTCCAGGCCAGGGGTGAGATCCTTCTTGAGTGGGCATTAGCCCAGTCTCATACAGTCCCCAAGGGGTGAAAGCAGGAATGTTCCACAGCCCCTCCCACTGGGGAGCACTTAGCTGAGTGCATGCGTGTGTGCCAGGAGGTGGTAATGTGGTCTAGTTGCACCATGACTTCTCAGTCTTCTACCACATTCCATTCCTGGCCAGGATTGTAGACCCATTATTAATGACAGTTGGAGCTGGAGAGGGCCTGAGGGATAGCTTCTCGCTCCTTCACTATACAGATGGGACATGCCAGGAGCAGAGCCTACAGTCCCTACTACAACGTTTGGGAGCCACGGGGTTCGCCCCACACGCTGCCCCCGGACCTGAGGCCTCTTCGTGATTGGTGTCTCATTTTCTTTGTGTGTCTCCAGTAGCTATTTCACCAACTGTTTTCTCTCACCTGTCTGCCCTAGTCTCACCTCTGTCCCGCAAAAAGCAAGAGTGATCAGAGGGAGAGACAAGCTCTATTAAACACAGCGAGGAAGCCAGACAAAGGGCCGGTGCTCTGCTAGTCCCGACCCAAGCCGATTACAGTGTCCGGGGCTTCCAAAGGCCAGGGGCATTTCGAACAATCTCCTCAGGTTCCCTGCTGCCTTTTCAGACTGCTCTTCCTGTTTCCTTTCCTGGCAGGCCCAGATGCAGGCCAAAATGCAGGGCAAGGACGCAAATAGATGTTAGGACCTCAGCCAACGTTTTCCCAGATAAACGACGTAAAATCTACCAATCTGCTTTGATAACACAGGTCTTCTTAGCAAACTGCTGCATTCTGTCCCATTGCTTCAGGTCGTCCTGACGATGTTTTCCTAGGTCTGCTCTCCTGAAACCTTGCTGATGACTCATCGAACTTCTTTCCTTCCCGCCATAAAAAGGTACTGATACAAGGCAAATGGCTCTCCTCCTTCCCAACAGCTTTTGCCAACATGGCAAGAAGCTGGAATTATATCTTTCAATATTTGTCCAGCTGTTGTTTGCAGATGTTGTATTCTTTACACCCAGAAAATAAGAATTTAGAGAATGCTAGCATGCAACTTCATCCTGAGAATTTTAGATCCTGCCCGTGTCTTTCAAAAATGTCCTTACGTATTCATAGCTTTAAGCACATCTGGGCTATAGAAGATACAAAGGCTTATAATCTCTCAAACAACCAGTGCAAAGAATTGTTAAATTTGGTTTCTCTCAAGTGAAAAATCCACACGCTCAAACAAAGACATATATGTATATACAGCTAAATATACATGTGTGTATATATATATATAATGTGCTGATCACCACTAAGCACTTCATTTAATTCATATAGTCCTCATAACAATCCTACAAGATAGATGCTATTATTATCCTATTTGACAAATGAAGAAACTAAGGATCCGAAGGATTAAGTAACAAGCCCAAGGTCAAGATTTGAACCCAGGCAGATCCAGCCCCTTAGTCCTTGATCTTAACTATGTATTACTTAAAGTTGGTCTGAATTAAAGTCAACTTTCATGAAAAAGGGGTTGATTTTGTGCTGAATGAACCGGGAGACAAGCACACAAGTAGAAAGAGACACTATATAGTGATTCAGACTAGAGGGTGGAAACAGGTTTCAGGCTACACTCTTATCCCTGTGTAGCCCCATCTTTGTCTCTGCACTGAGTCCTCTCTAGCTCCTCCCCTCACCACCAAGGACCATGGCCTCCATGCCCACCTGCAGTCCTTCCCTCCTGCCAGCCCTGCTCAGCATCTGTGGCGACCACCAAGAGGGATCAAACCAGAGGCTTCAGCATTTCATATAATCCTGGTTTGGTGGTGATGAACTCCTTTAGCTTTTTCTTGTCTGTGAAGCTCTTTATTGACCTTCAATTCTAAATGATAGCTTTGCTGGGTAGAGTAATCTTGGTTGTAGGTCTTTGCTATTCATCACCTTGAATATTTCTTGCCACTCCCTTCTGGTCTGCAAAGTTTTTGTTGATAAATCAGCTGACAGTCATATGGGCACTCCCTTGTAGCTAACTGACTTCTTTTCTCTTGCTGCTTTTAAGATTCTCTTTTTGTCGTTAACTCTTGGCATTTTAATTATGATGTGTCTTGGTGATGGCTTCCTTGGATTCCTCTTGTTTGGGACTCTCTGCACTTCTTAGACTTGTAAGTCTGTTTCTTTCACCAGGTAGGGTAAGTTTTTTGTCATTTTTTCTTCAAATAGGTTTTCAATATTTTTCTCTCTCTTCTTCTGGTATCCCCATAATGTGAACGTTGGTACACTTGAAGTTGTCCCAGAGGCTCTTTACACTCTCTTCATATTTTTGATGGACCTTCTCCATGTGCTAACTATGCTCCCTTCTTGCCCAGAATAATGCTATAGCCCTAAAGAACTGCTCATAGTAAGTCATAAAAGTTCAATATAAAATGATATCCTTAACATAGTCTTTACAGTTTTGTTCGGATTTTGTTTTTGTGGTAGGATTTTTATTTAAGCAACCATTACTAAGTTCTTTTGTTCTTCATGAAGAACCTTTCCCTCCATCAACCCAACCCCAACTGTCCTTTACAAACTCAATTAGTTTTACCCACTAAGCAGGGGAGCCTTGGAACCCTGTCTGCAAAATCAACGACAGAAACTTGAGGAGAATCCCCCATGATCCCATTGTGTTCAAGGACTTTGATGTTCAAGGACTAAAATGAGTAGGATCCCTAGGAGCCAATTCAAAGGTCAGGGGCAGATAGGAGGCTCAGCCATGAGAAACAGACACGAACCAAACTCCTCTGATGATGGCGGAGTTTTCTCCTCTTTCACTCTCTCTCCCTCACCCGGTCTCCCAGACAGTGAATTCCCCTCTGGAAACTAACGTTTTGAACTCTCTAAATGTTACCAAGTTATATTGTCCAAGCAAAAACTGAACTCCTTAAAAAGATCTCAGATCACTGGCTACTGATTTTTCTTTCTTTAGAAATAGAATCAGCCTTGACAGTAGCTACACTCAGGAGTGCAATAACTAGTTTTTATTCCAAACAGGATGACAGCCACAGAACTGAGGAGACCTGACTGGTGGCCACTTGAACATATTTAGATGAGTGGCACTCACACAATAATGCTGTTTGTGTTGCCTTTAACCTTCAGTTCTTGTCTCTCATGTATGTAGCTCCTAAGCACTGCGTGCTGCATGGCTTCAATGACACAGCCCGCCAGCGCTGCAGTGCTGTGCCTTCGAAGCAGCAGTGCATCCGCTGGCTGCCAGCGTGCCTGAGGCATCTTCCGGGTCACTCAGGTCTCTTTGCAGCGTGGGCGGTGACAGAATGAGCCACTCATTTCACGTGGGCTGGGCTCTCCCCCACAGGCCTGTCTTTAGTCTGATAGAGTCCCTGCCTTTCTTCCCCTTCAGTCCCTTCTCTCCCCCTCCCACCCTGCTACAATTCTCAGGCCTGGCCTTCTGAATACTTCCATAAAACAGACAGAGAGACAGACAGTTAGACAGACAGACAGACAGACAGACAGACAGAACAACAACAAGAGCAACAAACTTGGGCCCCCCAAAAGCACTGATAATTATGAATATCTCCTCCACAATTTGTGCATTCTACCCTATTTAGTAACAGGCAAGCTTCCTTTATTTCTATAAATAAGTCATATCACTATGTCAGCATCACTATGGTGGCTTTAAAGATGCCAGTATCTTATAGAAAGCCTTTATACAGCGACAACCTGACAGCCACGTCTACTAAAGGGCCAGAGTCGCCAGGGTGAATGGTTAGAGGAGAAGAGGACACAATCCCAGCAGCATCCACACCCTCGCTCGGGTCACTGAGGCTGCCTCTGCACTTCAGCCTGCTCGCTGGAGGCGCAGGCCAGTACTCTATTCCTCTTTATTATCATGAGGCCCCACATACATTTACATTTCACCAAGAATTTCTCACTGAGTCTATTCAGGCAAGATGGCATTTTGAATAGCCTACAGGGACATTACTAAACACACATGCGTGCACACGTGCACACACACACACACGCACACACACACAGCTCGATCTGTACAATGTCAGGATCAAACATCACTGGTCTGTGAGTCATGAGTCTCAGGTAAAGAGAGGTGAGGATAAGACCAAGCTTTCTCCCCACTTCTAGGTAGGTTATAAAACTAAGAAGCAAAACAAAATGAACCACCACATCACAGGCTTTTCACCCACTGTGTCCTGTCCTTTTCCTTTGGGGCAAGGCTATTAAATGACCAAAATGGGCTCAAATCTCAGGCTGGCCCTTGTCTTGGACTAAGATCATTTTGCAGCACGCCAGAGAGAATGACCCAGAATCTCAAACTGGAGGTCAGGAAGGATGGGGCTAGTTTCTCCCAGAGCAAAAGAGCCAGGGTCAAAACAGATTTGACTGATTCTTGCCTCTTAGTGAAAGGCCTCTGCACAGCTCAGAGGTGAGGCCTACAGCTCAGAGGTGAAGCCCACAGCTCCTCTAAGTGTGAGGAGGTGAGGCCTCCTCTACATGTGCGAACCCTTAGATACCAGCTGCAAAGGGTAAACCTGAGAAGTTGGGAATAGGTGACAAAAGAGCATTAAAGACTGCAGTCCGGAAGGAAAGTTCTCTGCACTCTGAGGCTGTGCCTGGGGACTTCCAGGATTGGCACAGACTAGACTGAACAGAGTACAGGATGTTCCCTTACCACCTTTACAAAGGGACACTCCTGGGTTCTTTCTTTCATTGAAAACCGGCCAGGGCCATGGAGGGCTGACTGGGGCCTATTGCCTATCTTAACTGTCAACATCTACCTGCAGGGTCTCCTATGGCCATGGAAGCCAGGCCAGGAAGGGATTTGGAGGTAAAGAAGTGCACGGTCACTCCCTCCTCTGTGCCTTCATAGCAGGAGCTCGCGCCTCCATCACAGCGCTCTGTGCTAGAATGCAATGTAGTAGCATCGTTTAAACAACCGAACTCAGTAAGGGCTGTGGCTCTGCATCTTCAATGCTCAGCGTAGTGCGTGGCACAAAGTATGCCCTGAGAGACATGTGCTGAAGTAACCTGAAGATCCTTTCTTGACTACTCTTTGCTGAGGTTCACACCAGTCTAATGGTTCCTCAAAGCACGGGATGCACATGTTCAGGCCTGAAATATCTCAGGCTACCGGCGTAAGCATTACCTGGAGAGTTTAGGAAAAACAGACGTCCTTGCGCCCCTGAAGGTTATAATTCAGCACCTCTGCAATGGGGCCCTGAGATTCTAATTTAAAAATGCTTCTCAGATGATTTTGATATGCAGCCAAGTGATGGATCACGGGCCTACCTGGGAGAAATGATGAATTTCGAACAATATCAAACTCATTTAAACTCTTCAAGCCCCTGCCTGAAGTTTTTTATTTTTAACAATTTTTCTTATGTTGCCTTGCTTTGTCATTCATCACATTAATCGATGTGACGCAGTTCTACAGAAACTCCTATTTCATGCATTTATTTTCAAGTTTGTCACACCAGCACTTTAGGAAGTATAACCTAACACTCAGGGCCCATATACATGTAAACATCGCGTTTTTCTAAAAGCTGATATGCCCTGCAACCAAAATGGATATAATAATAAAGGATAGGAAGTCACAATGAGGCGCCACTGCCCTGAACACTGAGTTTGACACCCTGGGTCCATCGAGCACAGGATGACAGCTCATACATGACAAATGGAAGGTACCAGTTAAGTGTCAGTTGATCAGTTCAATCTTTTTCTTGCTTTGCTGAGCAGGTCAGCATAAAATGTTCCCCATAAATGCCACGTTAAAGCCCCCACAGCTGAATATGCTGGCCACTGAGTGGGTGTGGTGGGGGACATCTGTTCTGGACTCTGCACACCCTCGTTCACTGGAAGAGAAGGGGAAAGGAGAGAGGCATGAGGCACCAGATACTATCTTTCTCAAGTGTGACTTTGGTGTTCTGAAATAAAAAGTCTCTAGAAACTCTGAATTAGCTATAAATCATAAAACAACACAAATTACTGCTGTAGTATCTTCAAAATGGCAGTTAAAAAGGTTGCCCAGAGCTAAATGGCAGTCTTAGCCCAGAAAGTTTCTGGCCCATGGTATGAGGAACTGCTCTTACCTCCATTCCTGTTATGTTGAGAATTTCAAACCTCGGCAGGAACATTAGCCAGGCCTGCCGAACCTGGCACAATAAAACTTCCAATTGTTTCCAGCAGTTCCTAGCTGAATTCATTTTGCTTTCAAAGCTGCAGAGTCCCAAGGACAAATGCTCCTCTTGTAGGTAAAGAGTATTATTTATCCTTAAATCTCCATGCTAGCTGGCTGATTCTCCTCCCACTCCCCAGCATATGCCTCATTTAGAAGAAAAAGCCATCTGATGATTCATTAGCTCCTCCCTGAATGTGGGGATTCATAAACACTGGCCATTCAACGTGGCCTTACATACTCCCTACAAATGGCCTACACATACGAAATGCAGAAGAAAGTGTATGAATACATTTTCCTTTGTTTCCTCTATTTTAAACTATTAAGTGAAATTTAAAAAAAAAACTACCCAGAAGTCTGTCACCACAGCTTGTTCTGAGGACACTGATCACAGACACAAAAGGACAGACACCCTGAGTACCACGTGGGGACCTCACTTGCTTCTCCAGTGGCCAGAGCACCTGGCACAGGAATGCCCCAACACCCCAACTGCTGGCTGGTTAAATGAGTTGGCGCTGAAAGTTTCTTGTCTCAAATTAGCAAATAGATAACACCGTTTAAGAGATGACTCAAGCGGTGGAGGGAAAAGAGAGAGGAAGAGAACCATGCCAAGCAGCTAGACTATTAGTTGCCTAGAGCAAGGCCAGGTCTTTTCTGTAATTTCAGTGTCTCGTACTTGGTTTTACACCCAGCAGATTCCAATATATACTCTCCATTTCCCGACAGCAGCCTTTCATCTCATTTATGTTTTATCTCCTGAGATGAATATTGTTTCCTAAATTCCTTGGTTAACAATGCATTTTAAAGTTGTTTTCAGTGGAAATGCCTGGGACAGTCCCTAAGAGGGAGGCCGTAGGGTCCAGTGGAAAGAGATGGCTGTACTTGGCAGGAGACCTGGACTCTGGTTCTAATTGCCTCACGTGTGCTGTAGCCCCGGCATCCGGCTGTAAAATTGGGATCAAAGTAGAGGCAGAGGGTGGCAAAGTGGGAAAAGCTGAAGGAAGAAACAACAAATCTAGGGTTCTGTTCTAGCCTTCCCCCCAAAAGACCAACAGCATTTGAGTAAAGTTGCTTTATCTTGCCAGGGCTGTTTATTCCTCTAGAAAAGAAGAGGTTGGACTAACTGAGCTCTAAGGCCCATTCCACCTCCGGAGCCACATATCTGTGGCCACGCTGACAATTTAGCAGGGGTCCACTCTCCCTGCCAAGCCTGGCTTGTCCCCGTCCTGCAGGTGGCGTGAGGAGGCTTTACCTGCTGGCACATGCCCACCTGCCTCCTGAGTGACCCTCACTGATCCTGGTGGCTCACCTGGCGGGAGGTGTTAAGTCGGTGTTGCCACCTTAAGCTTGGGGTCCTGGAGTGCCTAGGGGGTGCTGGAGTGCCTAGGGGGTGCTGACCTCTTGCCAGCCCCTCCCCAAGTGGAGCCTTGGTCTCTGGACTCTGCTCCTGGCTGAAGTTCAGGTCCAAACCTGGTGGACCACCCAGCACTCAGTGCTGCCACCAGTGAGCAGGGAGCATGCTCCTCGCCCAGTGATGGCAAACCTTTTGAGCTCGGCGTGTCAGCATTTTGAAAAACCCTAACTTAACTCTGGTGCCATGTCACATATAGAATTTTTTTGATATTTGCAATCATAGTAAAACAAAGACTTATATTCTTGATATTTATTTTATATATTTAAATGCCATTTAACAAAGAAAAATCAACCAAAAAAATGAGTTTGCGTGTCACCTCTGACACGCGTGTCATAGGTTCGCCATCACTGTCCTAGCCCAAGCTCCTACTGCCATGCTCCTGCCCCGGTCACACCCGGTTCCTCCTCTGTGAGACAGAGATGGCAATGTTGTCTTCACCAGTGTGGTGTGAAGATCATGGGAATGACACTCGGTGTGCCTCATACATAGCAGGCACCCTACAAGAGATAACCATTATTGCTGTTGATAACTCTGATAGCAAGTGCCAGATAGATGTTAACTACACCTTGTGAGTGCCCAGGAGGAAAGCTCAGGGCCAGCCCAGTGAGTGACTGACAGATGCACAGAATGAGCAGACCCACTTCCTGCACCTCTTGCCTGACCGACACCGGGAGTCCATAAGCTGAGCCTGGTGGGTTTCTCTAATGCACTTCCAGTCCCCCCTGAATGGACCATCTGGTAGAAGAGTGAGTTGGAGAGCAGAGTACAAGACAGACTATTCCTCTATCAAGGCTTTCACCCTCTTTGGGGAATAGCCAAAGAGCCGCATGCTTCTTCAAGTGTTAAGCAATCCCTATGGATTTAAAGGAAGAGATATGAATAACTGAGGGCGGTAAGTTGTATTTTGCCAAATAACATCATTATGACAAAAGCTCAGAGGAAACCGAGGTGCTAGAAAGAACCTGCTGCCTCCATTCATATTTTTTTCATTCTTCTTGGGTTTATGCAGGAGCAAGCTTCTTGGACACATGTATTCTGATGTACCCCTGGGGCCTACTTCAAGAAATACTTTTTGAAGCTAAAGTGGCTAAGTGGTCTTATTCAAAGAATTTTTAAGCTCTGGAGGCCAGTATGTTAAAAATGGAGTGGAGTCCCTCGGTCTCATCACAGGTGGCTAGTTGTCAATGTAATGAAATCATGAGAGAAACAGGCTGGACC
The DNA here is from genome assembly GCF_963259705.1 of Myotis daubentonii. Lineage (NCBI taxonomy): Eukaryota > Metazoa > Chordata > Mammalia > Chiroptera > Vespertilionidae > Myotis > Myotis daubentonii. Next base: position 9,427,691 of record NC_081848.1, on the reverse strand, counting down.
AGCAAGCACCGCCAGGACTCTGGTTGCTTCTAAGGTTCAGTCCTGTTCCTGGTAAGAAGGAAGGCTGTCTGGATTCAAACCGCCTGGTAAATGCTTTCCTAAGAAAAACCTGGCCACATCTTCAGAATACTCACATTCATAGCAGGCACGGGGGGCCTCAGAACCTGTGCCTGCCAAGGCCAGACAGAGCCCACCAGACAGAGCTCAGGATGCCGCACGGGGACCTGGGCAGCAGGAGAGTGGGCAGCAGCTTGGAGCCGCCAGGCTGACAGTGCCCGGGAGGCCCAGGCCTCTTCCCCAGCACACACGCTCACCCAGACCCCACAGATGCCTCCAGGCGGACTCTCCCGGCCGAGGCTGTGGGAGCTCTCCTAAGGTATCACTGAAACTGAGATAGCGATGAAGCTCGACAGAAGAATCACACTGCTACTCCAGACCAGGGGTATTTTTCCACTGAGCCAAACTGGCTAGGGTGGACCAGGGGTATTTTTATCCTTGTTTGAAACTGTACCAAGAAGCCAAGAGAAAGTGCACTATGAATGAGGCCCCCTCCTGGGTACAACACTCACATCATCCAGCAAGATTTGACTCTGAGCCAGATGCTTTACAAATGTCATCTCTGGGACCTGCCACTATCCCTACACACTCCCTGACTGAGTAACTGACCCTCCCATCCACCCTCCATGCCAGGCTACTGTTACCCATTTTATTGGTGTGGCAACTGGAGCTTAGGAGGGTTACATAGGAGGCTGACATGCACAGCTCGTAGATGGGGAGCTAGACTTGAGAATCAGGGTTGTCCTGCTCCACAGGCCATTTCCTTTCTCTTACAACATGATGCCTCCAGGAATGCAGTGGGGCTTTGAATGGGAGATTGAATTCTTCTACCTTTTCTACTCTAATACAGGTCCTTGCTGTTTATTCTTAGGGCTAGAGAGAAGAAAGCAGACTTAAATGCTACAGGAAGTCTGCCCTCTGCAATGTGCATTCACATGTCATACCAACACTTCCCAGAGATCCAGGGTTTTCCTTAAGCATGTTCTGTAGTGCCCGGGCATTAGGCTTTTTGAGAGTTTATTCCAGAGAATGCCTTGTAATTCTTATGCTGAGGAAAACACTACCCAGATCTGTTTTCTTCCTCTAGCTAATGCTTCCCAAAGAAGGATCTTGGGGATGGCCATATGCCTCAAAAAAAATGTTTTCTCCTGCCTTCTGACTCCAAAGCGCTTAATGTACTCTTTTTATTGGGGTACTTTAAATATTATTTTATTTTTATTTTTCTAATTGATTTCAAAGAGGAAGGGAGAGGGAGAGAGAGATAGAAAAATCAATGATGACAAAGAATCATTGATTGGTTGCCTCCCACATGCCCCACACTGGGGATTGAGCCTGCAACCCAGACATATGCCCTGACCCGGAATCTAACCATGATCTCCTTGTTCATAGATGAATCACTGAGCCACTCTGGCTATGCTAATTGGGGTATTTCTTATTTGCAAGGTGAGACTTGTGCCTCTTCAGGACAAGAGTAGTGAAGACACCTGGTCTCTCCGTCCTCCAAATGCTCAGCAGCCCCTGTGTCCAGCAGATGGTCTCCATGCAATCAGATGAAGCGAGAAGCTCAGAGAATGTCCAGCACAGCCTCGGCCACAACAGTTCCCACAGACGTAGGGGTGAGAGAAGAGGCACGGCAGTGGTAGCTGATGTTACTGCTGATGTGGGGTCCTGTTTGTGTGCTGACCCCTGGGAAGTCACATGGCCGCTAGGTCCTCAGTTTCTGCATTTATCAGCTCATAGAGATTGTGTGTGAACGTTCTTTGACTCTAGAATATGAATAAGTTGGCTTCCTCCCTATCTACTTTCTCTTGTTTTCCAAGATGCTGCTTAAACTCACTGTCACAAAAGCCATGTGTTTGCATATTTTAAAAGACATGATGTAAAAGCAAAGGAAAGCTCAGCATTTCAGTCTCAGGAAGTTTCAAACGTCCTCATATTTCTAGCAATTTCCATGTGCTTTGTTAGAAGCTCTTTCTAATATCTTATTGGTGGTTCTCTATACTCTATCATATCCTCCAAGGGATTGGAGAGAAGAAATGACCCAAGTGTTGATGGGAAAGCCACACAAAGACTATCTGGCAGCATTCTGATTAAGCAAAGCAGACAGAGCAAAAGATGGCTAAATCATATACCTGCCTCTCCCTCGCTACTGTGCTGCTGAGCCCCACATAATAGGCCTTTGGAAGCAGCGAGCTTGTCAGCATCATTTCCTAGCACAGGGGGTGAGCTGAGGCAAAGATAATTTTCCAGGTTGTTTGGCTATCAACAGACACCAAATTGCTTAGCTGAGCAAACATGATGCCCTTCAACTTGTTGCAAAATTCTTACACAAACCTTGAAAATGAAAATGTGCTCTCACTTTATTTCACAGCAAAAGGATGGGGAATTTGTACTTAGAAATTAAGTTGGTGGCTACACATATAAACATACACTCTTATAGAAAACAGCATTAGGCTTTAAAACTATTAAAATTGGTAATTACATATAATTTAAAAATATATGATGCACTTTCATCACACTTGCCTCCTGCCCATTGGCACGCTGGTAAATGGCTCTTGGTGGTGTGGGAACCCGAATTTGTAGCACATGCCAATTTATATGGTGTAAATACTCCCACCATGAAATTTCAAGTTACCAGTGTGATGTTTTTGAATGCGAATTTGGAAGAGATACATACATACAATCAGAAAGCCAGTGGAACAGCTTCAGCACACTACTGGCTTGCCTGAAACTCAAGCCCTGATCCTGGACTACAAAGATGAGTCATAGAGAGCCTGCTTCTTCCAGGTCAGCATGAGCAGGTAAGTGAGCTGATGCAAATTTGACTAAATGCACTTTAGCTCTGCAGAGGTCAGCCATCCTAGAACAGAGATCTCCCTGTAATCTTCCATGCAGTTATCACTCTCTAGACCAGTGATGGCGAACCTATGACACGCGTGTCAGAGGTGACACACAAACTCATTTTTTTGGTTGATTTTTCTTTGTTAAATGGCATTTAAATATATAAAATAAATATCAAAATATAAATATTTGTTTGACTATGGTTGCAAATATCAAAAAATTTCTATATGTCACACGGCACCAGAGTTAAGTTAGGGTTTTTCAAAATGCTGACACGCCAAGCTCAAAAGGTTCGCCATCACTGCTCTAGACTCTACCCCAGGTTCTTCAGTCTTCAGTGAACATTTCTGTCCTGAGGTCAACCGAGACACAGGAAGAAATTAACCTTCTTTCATATATATATATAATTGATTTCAGAGAAGAAGGGAGAAGAAGAGAGAGAAACAACAATGATGAGAGAGAATCACTGATCGGCTGCCTCCTGCATGCCCCCTACTGGGGATCAAGTCTGCAACCCAGGCATGTACCCTGATAGGGAATCAAATCATGACTTCCTGGTTCATAGGTCAATGCTCAACCACTGAGCCACATTGGTCAGGCAGCTTTCTTTCTTTTTAACTGAGCTTCTTCTCCTGGTCCCAGGAGGCAGGCTTGCTTTGTTATCCTATCTCCGCCTCAAACTTGCAGGAAAGCAGAGTATTCAATGGTTTGCTGGACCCCAGGATGAAGGTGCTTCATCAGAGCCCCATGGATCTGAGGCAGAACCAGCCTGGATACACTGCCACATGTCCCGGCAGTTGGCTTATTCCCCTAAGTTGTATCATCCTGATAATGAACATTAAGTAAAAATTCTGTGTATAACATTTGATTCCTCAGAACTTAACAAAAGTCATCTCTTAGTATCCACGGAAGCTTGGTTCCAGGACCCCTGGATACCAGGAGCTGCAGATGCCCAAGGTCCTTACAGGAAAGGGTGTAGAACAATGCCTACTCTTGGCCCTTCACATCCTCAGATTGAAAATACTGTTCTGGTTGAATCCACAGATGTGAAACTGGGGATACAAAAAAGGCCAGCTGTGTATTTATTGAAAAAATCCACATGTAAGTGGACCTGTGCAGTTCAACCCTGTGTTGTTCAAGGGTTAACACTGGAACTCCAAGTCTTTCTAAGGGTAAAAAGCTAGGGTTGATGTTGGGAAATGGGCCTTGTAGCCCTATTTAAGTCAATGTATCAATTCACATGAGGGCCTGCTGTTCCAAGTTATTTTGCTCTCCTATGTCTTTCTCTCTGTTTGGCTCCTTTTCTTCTATCTCCCAGACTCTACTCTGCTCTCAGATTCTCTTTCTGTCTCTCCTCCTTCATTTTCCTCTTTTAAAATGGAGACAAAAAGAGAATGGAATGAAAAAGAAAGAAGGAAATTTGTAAGATAAAGATTATATTTGCATTTATTTCATCTGTATTGTCTATCTCATGCTTGTTTCTTGGATTTTAAATCCCACACAGTGTTTGAGGAACTTCTTTTTAGAGCTCAATTATCCATTTATATAGTTACTTTTCCAAAATAGAATTCCTCCCACCCACTCCATCTAGTGGATTCTTCTTTCTCCGTTGCTGTAGGCATCCCATTTGAGGGAGTGCGGGGAAGACCCATGGGTGGAAGAATACGAAGTTAACAAGCAGAGGGTCAGAGAGGAAAAGCAGAAAAAGCGATGCTGGGCAGTAGACTCTTTGAAAACCTGAGGCCTCCCACGGTGGTGCCGCATTTCCCCTTCAGCCTAGCCCACTCATGGACCCCGGCTCCCTTCACCCCCCAACCACAGGCTGACCCGCCCTCTACCTGCTCTCTCAGGCTTGTGTCTGGTTACAAATGATAAGAAAAATGTGAGGGCTCTTCTCCCAGATGACTTTTCACTGTGGCTTTTTGAGCTCAATGTATCCTGTCTTACTTCCTGGAGGAATTACAGGCCATGTCAGGTGGTTTGGGGGAAGACAGAGGCCTGAAGAGCTTCCCTTCAAGCCATCTGACAGGGCAGCAGCTTATACCCGGCCTGCTGCACCCATGGGTGAGGGGAACACCAGTGTTACAAACATTCCAATGGGAGGTGAGTGTGAGTGTGCCATCTGTGAATGTGGCAGCGAGAAACACATCCGATATGCCTGAGATCACATTCTGAGGTCTTGCCAATGACCCTTCCCGCCCCCACCACACTGTCAGACAAGAACATCTATCAAGAAGTTTGAAGATGAAGCAGGAGTATAAATTCCAACCTTCCAAGGCCGCATTCATCCTTCCTGGTGACCAATGCAGTATGTCACTTTCACACCTTTTCACATGTTAATTTTTCATCCAGGACACAAACTCAAAAGAGCTTGATAGACAGACTTTCCTCCACAGACATGGAAATAAATGGTATATTTTTTAATGGTGCAATGAAAACATTTGGAAAGCATTTGTTGTATCTGCCTTTAGGAATGTTAAGCTAAATCTGCCCCGTCCCAATGACCACAGAGAAAACCTATATAAACTAAACATACAAAAAACAAACAATGGGGGTGATTTACAGATGTCTCAAATCTTAAGACATAACTCAGAAAGAAAAGTCATCTTTGCAAAAGCCCATAACATCTCCCTTGAAAACCATGGAGTGTTTGTGTTTATCCTCCCAGACCAGGGTTGTTCTCAGAGGTTGGGTGGGTGGGGGTGTGACCTCAGAATGGACCAGGTGGTTTTTCAAGATGTCAGTGTATTGAATGGTGCTCAGATAGTGCTTCACCTAACCTCTTGTAAACTATAGCAATTCAATCGATTGTGGATGAAACAGCTTCAAGTGAGCTATGGGACGGACACCTAGCACCCTTTCTGACCTTGGGACACTTCCTTATATGAACTTGTCAGCAAAATCAAAGCAGGATCCAAGTTAGAGTAACATAAGGAAGCTTCACCACACACCATTGTTTTTAAAAGACTACTGAGCATCCCTCCCCAACCTGTAAGCTTCTCAAGGGCCAGCCTGGTCTTTGACCTCTGCATCGCCAGGATCAGCCCCATCCTGGCACATGGCTGGGGCAGCACGCAGTGGATGAAGTGACTCAACTGAACCCACTGTGACCTCTGGGCTCCTGGCTCTGTGCCCCCATCAGCGTCCCTAATGATTAGACCCTGTTCTATGAAGGCATGTTGTATTTTATTAAAAATGCAGCATCTGGTGGTTGTTTGACCACCCACCCACATTCTTATCATCCTTTATTTTTTACTCACTCATCAATTGCTCTTATACTCACTCACCAACTTCTTCATTGCCTCCAATGTACTTAAATCACATTCTCATTTTCATTATTCTTGTTCTTTACTTCTTTTCCCCTCTCTTGTGTGTTTATATATGTATATTTATATACACGTATAAATGTGTTAGGTGTTAAATTGAGGAACATAAACATGTGTACAAATATGTAAGGAGTATGACTGATATTTTTCACAACAGTGAATGGTATGAAAAAATAAAAACAGAGATATATTATTATTTGTTTATATGAAGACAAAGAGAAAAGCTCAAGAATGCAACCCTTTCAGTGAAATAATTGCCTCATTAGCAAGATCCTAACCCTAGACCCTGGGTCTAGGCTGACTCCCTAGAACCCTGGCCTAGGTCTAAAACCAAATTACACATGCGGTATATTGAAATATATCACATCTCTTATTGAGGAATGGGGCTGATGTGCAAAACTCCTAAATCAAAAGAGTCTCTACCAGGTGCATAAATCTGTGACATACATGTGACCAGCAGGGCGAAGTTTCCCAAGTAGGGCTGATGTACACAATTCCAGTGCTTTCCAAATTGTTACAAAATGCATGACTCACATTCTACTCCTTGCCACCTTCATTCAAACAGTATACACAGCCTCCATCTCTTGGGCCAAAGGTTATTGTGGTGCCGTCATTCACAAATCAGCACAACTGGTAAACTCTATTAAGCTTCCATCAACTCCCCATGTTGCATTAGAGACCTCAGTCAACCTTTTGCCAACAACTGTAAAATGTCTCCAGATGGTTAACACAGCACATCAAAGTTAGTATTCTAAGGCTTCAGTCAATCCAAGAAATACCGATCTCCCCCAAAGGCATGACATCACCAGCAATCTCAATTGCCAAGGCACCTCTGGGGGCTTTTGTTTTGTAGGGGCCTTAAGAAGAAGCCTTTATGGCCCCAACTGATGTGCAACCCCAACCCTCTCCCCCCGCCCCCCCTCCCCCGACACACACACTCTTCTCCAATAGATGCAAAGACTGTTCCCTGAGGATGGAGACATAGTTGTAGCTGGGCTTGGAGTGAATGTAAATGTGAACATAACCTTTGATGAGATCCAAGCAGAGGAGGCTTTCTTGCTGGGACCCCACCCGCCTGAGTCCATCCTTCTTGTTGTTTTCCTCTCTTCACCACCATTTCCTTAGCTAATTGCCACTTCTTCACCTGAGTGAAAATATGAATAGGACCTGGTTTCTCTATGGTTTTCCACATGCAAGTGGAGAAAGACTAAGCTGAATGTGCACATCTTCACATTCCCTAGTTTGTAATATCATTAAAGTCTGAGCCAGCCAAGGGTGGTTGGAGGAGCCGGCTGGGGATGGCACCCTCTGTGCCTCTGGGCTTGGGAGGAGCAGACCGCTGAGCACTGGCTGGGACCCACATGCTGGTGGCTGGCTCCTGTGCACGTGAGCTGCCATGGCACAGCCCTACCTGTTGGCAACATTTTTGAGAACAAATCACTACCACAGATGTTTCTTTCTTTTCTTCCATGTTCTCTAAAACCCCACAACCTTACTTTTTGATGTGAAGAGCCTTTCTGCACCACTTGTGCTCCTTTGCGTGAAGATTAGAAACAAAGTCAAGGCTGCTCAGAACTCCCTGGGGCAGGGTGGGGAGCTGGGGGGTCTCAGTGCCTGTGAAGCAGGGCAGTGAGTCAGGAAGCCCGCCACAGGGAAGGCGGCCTCCCTGTCAGGGTCTTCTCGGGTGTTCTGGCTGCGGTAGAAAGGATAGGGTGGCCAGGACATTTTCAGAAGGGGACACAGGCTTAAATGGATGTGTATGGATTTTCAGTCTTTGGTCTCCTAGGTCACAGCACACCAAAGGACAAACTCCACTGTCCAGTTGAAGGCATTCTGCTGCTGCACAAGGCACACAGAGTTTCACTGAACACCCACTGACAAAGCTAATGGGCCAGAGAGGTATTTTTTAAAATATCAAGCACGTTCATTGGGTATATGAGATGATTTAGGAAAAGTGGCCTTTGGCATTGAGCTGGCCGGAGGCAACAAACATACAAGTTAAGAGACTGGCCCTCCTGCACCTGGCCTAGTCTCCATCGCTACTGCGGAGGCTCTGAAGGTCAAATGCAAGAACACAAGCCCGGAATGAAAGAATGAACCCAGAAATGGACATGTTGCTTCTTCCCCATCATTTCCCCAGCGTGTGATGCTGCCCTGAAATGTGTATGTTCCAAGTGAAGTGCTAAGATCTTTCCAACCCCATCACTAAGTGCTCACAAGCCTGACAAATGTATCTGGACAAACTGCCGCTATTAAAACAGTGGGGCCACACACATAGCAGCTTCCCATGCAGATTCCCATTCCAGCCCACGTGTGGGCAATTCACACCATCATGTGGTCCTTCTTATTGTACTAGTAGGGCTGGGATCCAGGGAAGCGATTCAAATCAGACCCCAGATTTATGGAGATCCTTACCCCAGTTATAAATATGCAAATAGAGCTGGATCTTGGCAGAATTTGTCTGATTAAAATTTCATTCAAATAAAATCAGCCATATTTTGACAGACACGGAGACAAAAAGTTTTATGGTTTTGTGAGGAATTCTCCTCCCCCCCCCCCAAAAAAAAAACACAACAAAAAACAAAACACACACACACACACACACACACACACACACAAACTAATCAAAAACAGGGCTAAGGATGTAACAATAAGGGCAGAGCAAGAAGTCTGTCCATGCTGATGGTTACACATGAGGCATGAAGGGACATTGCACCTTCAGAGGCCACTGTTTTTCCAAGTTAACATCTTCTTAAAACTGCAGGTTACTTAAAAATCTAAATCTCAATAGACCCTATGTGGAGGCTGGAGCTGCCAAGAGCAGTATTTTTCAAAAGTAAGGCTTGACAACATCAAGGGAAAATGATTCGCCATCATTTGCATTTCAGTTCGATCCCAGATTAAACCTTCAAAAACACAGCTGCCAGGCTCAAATTTGCAGATACAGATACAAATTTCCTTTTTATAACAACAGCAGACTTGTAAAAGGCAAACAAAATAGACAATGAAGCGCTCAGAACATTTCCAGCTAAGAAGGAAAAATAACCCATTGAAAGATTCAAGGCAAAATACCTACGTCTCATGGTAAAACAGCTTTATTCATTTCCACTTCCTTCACCGAACACAATTTAAACTCCACATAATTTTTGCTATCAACCCCTCTCCCACAGACTGTAACAGCTAAACTCCCAGTCTGTCTGCAACATAATTAAACAAAATGTGCCATCTCCTAAAACCTGTGAATAAACAATATAGGGCCAAATAAAAGACCCAGACAAAAGAACATACTGAGATCAATCCCCCAGCTACAATAGCCTGCCATCCTGCCAAAGAGTACTGACTTACAGAACACACTGGGGCCCAGAAAACAGTAATTCCGGACACAATGAGGAAAGGGCTGTTGGGGGAGGGGCACTGCTGGGAGCACAGGTGAGGACATTTATTTGAAATGCAAAGGGGATGAACATGAGATAAATTGGCCTTCATGACAGCTGCTAGAATCTTCCGTAAGTCTGTGAAGACAGCTAGGAAGAAGTTCCAGTAGCCCAGCCTGGACTGATGGGGACCTAACAGAAATGAGAGATGAGATGGACTGTATTAGTTTGCTAGCACCGCCAAAACAAACTGAGCGGTTTAAACAACAGAAATTCCTTGACTCACAGCCCTAGAGGCTAGAAGTCCAAGATTAAGATGTCAGCAGGGCCAGGCCCCCTCTGAAGGCCCAGGGAAGGGTCTGTTCAGGCCTCTCCCCCAGGTCCTTGGCTTGTGGCAGCATCGCTCCAGTCCTCACGTGGCACTCCCCCTGTGTGCCTGTCTGTCTACAAATTTCCCCTTTTATAAGGACATTGGTCATATTAGGTTAAGGGTCAACCATATTCCAGTGGGGATCTCTTTTTAACTGGACTAATTACATCTACACTGAGCCTATTTCCGACCCTACTTCTGAAAAAGGTCTGGGATACTAGGACAGTGATGGCGAACCTTTTGAGCTCGGCGTGTCAGCATTTTGAAAAACCCTAACTTAACTCTGGTGCCGGGTCACATATAGAAATTTTTTGATATTTGCAACCATAGTAAAACAAAGATTTATATTTTTGATATTTATTTTATATATTTAAATGCCATTTAACAAAGAAAAATCAACCAAAAAAATGAGTTCGCGTGTCATAGGTTCGCCATAACTGTACTAGGGGGACTCCAACATATAAATATTGGGGGATACACAATTCAACCTATAACATATACAAAAAAGATGAATTAATAATTAGATAGTAAGTGATCATAACATCCAATTCACTATTAGCTCTGGGAGGGCAGTAAGTTATTCCTTTTGATGATGCATCTCAGGCAACATGCCTTCCAAAACTACCCTTCCAAAAATAGTGTGTGTGTGAAAGGGAGGCAGAGCATGGTCTTTGCAGCTAGAGAGACCTGGGTTCAAATTCTGACTTAGCCACTAAGTGCTGTGTGCTTTGGGGAAATTGTTTAGCCTCTCTGGACATCTGTTTCCTCTTCTGCAAAAGAGATGACAATAGCTACCTGACTGCTCTGTAGTGGGGACTGCATGGAATAACGTAAATAAAGCAAGTATAAAATCTTCTGGAACAAGGGGGCAGTCAGCACTCACTAATTCACCCTCCTTGTCCCACTCCTGCTTCTCTCTTGAACCCTGCACTTCCTAGAGAAAGCAAGGTATCTGAAAATCAAGTCACTGTCTTTGACTTTTAATTATATTACTGCAAATTTTCTAAACACAAACACAATTCCACACCAACATCAGCTTGGATTGCCTGGCCCTTACATAGAGCATAAATAATTATTTTAATGCTTTCAGCAGTGTTGGAAGACAAGCTTAATGATTTTTTCCACCCAAGAGAGCTCTGACTCATGTCTTCCAATGTCCATTCAATGCAGAGGGAAAGGAAAATGCCTTAATTTTATCTCAGTTTTTAGTCCCTCTCTTTTATAAGAAAATGGGCCAGGAAGACATAAAAATAAACTTAAAAAAGCATCCCAAAGAAGCCAAGGTAAAACAAAGCAAAACAAGTACAAAAATCACCCTATTCCCCACTGTCCTCCCTCCCAAAACTAATTCCTCAAAATGATTCTTCACATTATTTTTTTATCCTTGGATATTTTTTTTTCAAATCCTACTAATAAAGAAAGAATATGCTAATTGACCCTCATGCTGTTGGAAAGATGGTGTCGCCCACAGCCAATAAGGAGGGAATATGTTAATTGACTGCCACACCATCAAAGATGGCAGTGCCCACAGCCAATAAGGAGGGAATATGCTAATTGACTGCCACACACTCAAAGATGGCGGTGCCCACAGCCACAAGACAGCAGTGCCCAGTCTCCTCAGTCCCGCTGGGGTGGCAGGTGCATGGCAAGGCTGGGCCCGCCCCCAGGTGTGCCTGGTCTCTCCGCGCACCTGCCTTCTGAGTCCCCCAGTCTCCTCAGCCCTCCAGCTGCCCAGGGCTGGCACGAGGTGCATACAAGCCTTGGATGGCGGCTGCCCAGCTGCCCAGGGCCAGCTGAGGCTCAGGTAACCAGGGCTGGCCGAGGCTTGCGCTGTTGGCAGTGGCAGCAGCAGAGGTGTGATGGGGTGTCGCCTTCCCCTGATCACAGGGGACCCCCCTGCCAGTGCATGAATTTCCATGCACTGGGCCTCTAGTAGAATATTTCTATGTCCTCTTAACATCTGGCCAGTGCATTTATTCTATTTCACCCTTTAAGGTTAAACAAGTATTAGACATTTATTTCAGTGATCACTTGCAGAAGTTCGTGTGGAACAAACATTCATTGCAAGTTGGGGGTTTAGAAGTGTCCTAGATGGGAAGTAAGAAGGACATAATCTGTCCTCTTTCCCTTCTGATTTTCCTGGGCCTTTTGGTTCTCTCATTGTCACACATCTACTGCACAGTTCTGTCACAGGATGCCAGAGAGGATGGACCTGGCAAAGAACGGTAGTCCTGCTTTCAGAGTGGGTAGAATTTTAATTAGGAGAAGTCCTTTGACAAAAACAAATTCAAAACTAAACTTCTGTGAGCCTCACTGGGAAAAGGCTGGGGTTCAGAGCTGTGGACCTGGTGTGCGGTCTGGTACCCTCTCCCCCAGGTGCCATGGGGTGAGTGTCGGGTCCACCTTTCTGACCACAACCTCCTCCTCTCTGAAAGCACAATGCTAGTGAGCATCAGCCTCGCTGGTTGCAGGCTGTTCAACGTTCCCAACGAGATGGCAAATATTGAGATGCTTTGAAAAGCACCACAAAAATATAAATAAATTTTCTAGAAAAAAATAGTGTTTAATCTACAAAAGAGGTGAAGGAATACAGACATTATTTCATGCCTCTTGGGAAAGCAATCAATCAAACACATGAATGACACCAGGCTGTGACAAATATTTGCACCCTACTCTGAAACAGCAATGTCAAAGGTCTTCATAGTCATGAAGTGACTTAGCCAAGTGGCAGTCATCTTACACCTAAGAGCCCAAACAAAAATCAGGAAACTTATGACAATTGAAAATGCATACCATCTGTTCTCCTACATGAGCTTAAACTCCACACAGTATTTTTTGAGGAATTGCCATGGGGACAGGAGAAGGCAGATTCTAGCTTTTTTTTCCAAACAAACAGCTCTTCTCTCTGCATTATTAACATGGAGCCGACCTACACTGATTTGACTGATTTTACACTAGGGAGAGTTCAGCCCTAGTTGTTCCACCAATAAAGGCAAGCTGAAATGATCTGCTAGCATCATAACGTGGATAAACAGGTCCGTCTACTTGCCCATTAAACCACATAAACAATGGTCCCAAGGTTCTGCTTTTGGTATAAGGTTGGTACTAACTAGGTCAATCTTGTCCGGGTTTCCCATGCTGGTTGTTATTTCTACAAAGCAATATGGAGATGGGCAAAAGCCAAACAAAAAAAAATGTTTAAAAAGAGAGGTAATCTTTGTTCCTCTCTTTAACGGGCACACAAACTTATGAGTTGTTTATTTCTGCAATTTTCCATTTCATATTTTTGGGCCACAGTAGACCACAGGTAACAGACTGCGCAATGTGAAAGGGCAGATGAGGGGCAACCACTGTCTGCAGGTGCCGGGAACCTCGGGGCGAGTGAGGCTCTGCCGCAGGGAAGCCTGTGTCTCTCACAACAGCAGTTGTGAGTCGGAACTTTAAACCCATGTTTACAAAAGCAACAGAAGCAAACTGGGCCAAAGGACAAGAGACCAGGGAGAAACAGAACCCAGACCACGAGGCTTCGGCTCTGCAGATGCAGACTGATGGTTTGTGTATGTAGCGCCTTCATGCAGGCAACGTTTTCCAAAGAGAGTCCTTCAAATGGGTCTGAATTAACTTGATCAGCCAGCTGCACCTGGGAAAAGTTTTACTTCTACGACTCAATTTTAAACACTTCTGAATTCAATATCTTTTTCTTTTAGATCAGGAAAAATGCATGATGTGAGATTCTGGCCTTATAGTCCAGTCACAATCTAACTTACTGTACAGTTTTCAAAGGAGGTATATAACAGGTGCCTTAAGATCTGGTTCAACATTTCAAAACGAGAAGAAAAGACCAGGCTGTTAGATGAACACCCCCAACTCCCCCCCCAAATACCTGCCATGCTATATTATGAAACCACAACAAACTGGTCACACTGGGTCAGTTCTACAAAGGTCTGTGTATAAATCTGGCAGAACGTCAAGGAGTAAGTCTCACTCACATTCTAAGCTGAGCTGTGTGACCCCTGGGCAGAAACTGCTGAGCACGCATGGCCCACTGCCTGCTCCAGCTGGAGCTGTGGACTCCTGCCTCCTGCACTCCACCAACTCAGCTCTCACACCCAAGGGCTTGCCTCCCGCTGTGAAGTTTGGAATTGTGGCTTCTGAGTTAACTACTGACCGCTAAGTAGGGTTTGGTGAAACAATGTTTAAAAATTAAAAATTCATCTTACCACTCTGAAACAGTGGGTGGTAGCTGCCCTTGTACGGTGGCACCCCCTCTCAGAGAGGCCTGCGGGGAGGTGGCCTGAGGCCCTGTGCGCCACAGACATGACCCTGTCTATACCCGTGGGTTTGGGGGAGCAGACCTTTGAAGGTGGTTCTCTTCATGGCACCCCAGGCCATGGGGCTCTATAATGCTGCTCATAGCCATTTAGAAACACATCATTTTTCCGAGATTGGAAGTGAGGGAGCTTAGGAAGATATATACACATACAGAACATGCGAGCACTTTCCAGAAGTGAAGCAGATCTAGGTCAGTGATTAACAGGAGACGCTCGGGGCCTGGCTTCCTTACAGGGATAGTCTGTGTTACTCAACGGTTCCTCAGATCACAACGGGATCAACACTATGTGTTTAGCATGTCCTACGTGCTCTTCAAATCAGTACAGTAGTGCTCTTTCTTTTTTTTTTTTAATGATATATTTTTATTGCGTGCAGAGAGGAAGGGAGAGGGAGAGAAACATCAATGATGAAAGGGAATCATTGATCAGCTGCCTTCTGCATGCCCCCTACTGGAGAATGAGCCTGCAACCTGGAAATCAAACTGTGACCTCCTGGTTCATAGGTCGCTATTCAACCACTGAGCCACACTGGCCTGGCCATACTGCAGCCCTCTTTAAATGCAAGTCAAAATTCATTATATCAAATTCCCAAGAGCCAGAAATCAAATCGGTGTTGACTGAATGAAGGAGTTAATGAGTAAGTCCGACAGAGCCACTTTTAAAAATTTGAAATCTGATCTAACTCAGCTGAACTTTGTATTGTTAAAAACTACTTAAAGGGATTATATTTGCATTTATTTCTTTGGTGCCTGTCTGGAGATGTGAACTGTAAAGTCTGTATACAGGAAGCAGACCCTTTTTGTTTGGTGATGACGACTGGCTGGAGGCAGAGCTCCAGACCTCCTCCCACGACACAGTATCTGCCACGAATCTGAGGAGCTGAATGGCGCCCTCATTACCTAATAGTCAGTTTTCTTATCCTCATGTAGCAAAGTGCAGGCCTAATAACTAGCCCCACTGATATTGGCATTGTTCCTTGGATTCTGTCATAACATATGCAGTATATCACATCACCCTTAAAACCATCTGTACTTGAGGGAAAATAGGCTTGCTTCACAGGTGAGGAAACAGGTTGAGAAAGGTTAGAATGACCCACCCAAGGTCACACAGCTGTTGCCTTGGATTTGCAATTGTACCAGCAGCCCTGCCCTGGCTCATGGATGCAGTACCCACTGGTGGGCTCTTTATTTTATTAAGTGGTTTCATATGGCTTTGCAGGATCCTTCATCCGCAAATTCCTGACACATGTCTTGCCCTCAGCAACCGAGTGCCAGGCCCTGGGAGGCGAGGGCCATGGCAGTGGTCCAGGCCCTGTGCTCCTCCCCTTCCTCTGCTGCTGCCTTTTTGCTATTTTTCTGATGACCACGTCTCCCCGGGAGAAGGCGGGGAATATGAAAAGGCGTGGAACTGTATCAGTAAATTTTACTACTTAGGAGCAACAGAAGCAAGGGGAGCAGGCAAGAAGCCAGGCGCTAATGATGGTTTTCTCCGCCCTGGAGCCGAGCTGCCCTCAACCAGGGGGAACCAGAGGCTCCCTTATCCACCCGGTGGTGGTGACAGGCTTGTGAGGATGTAAGAAAATATTCCAAATAGATAACAGTCCAGTCAGGGGAGACAAAGGCTACACAAATCCTGGCTCAGAGCAGATATCGCAGAGGTTTGAGCTTCATTGCCTGGAAAGCTGTTTTTAAAATTAGCTTCAGGTCATTACCTTGTCTGGAAAGTGGTGATTCCTAGTACTTCCCAGTCTCCACTGCGTGTAAGGCAGGTGGGGGGCCGGTGGCTGAGTGAAAAGGAAGTAAGTGAGCTCGTTGGGAGCCCAGAGACCACGCGTGAGGTTCCGGATCTCAGCTCTAACAAGGACCTTAGAAGTCATCTCCGAGCTGGCAGGTCTGAGAGCTACAGGCCTTACCCAAATCCACCCAAGTGCACAGAAATGGCTTTACAGAAACCCACAGAGGTCGGAAGTGTGACATCCTATCCCTGTGGAGGGGTGGGGGTCTGGGGGGGCGGGAGAAAAAGGTCCCAGTAGGAACAAAAGCATTAAGTCTGCGAGGCTGGCCAGGCTGCTGAGCCAACACTGATGCGAAACGGCTGCATGAGCGGGTATTTTCAGGCTCTTCCAGGACTTTCGTGGTATTTATTTTACAGAAAGAAATGATACGCCACAGACCAAGAAAATTACATCTGCGACCTCAGTCCCAGGGGTCTCTTCTGCTTTTCTTCTGGGAGGAAAGAAGCCTCCGGCTCCAGAAGGAAAAGGTGGGTGGGGGTGGGAGTGGGAGGGGGTGTGTGAAGTGACAGGATGAGGCTGCACACAGGTTGTCCCAAAGCAGTGGTCCTCCACCCTGGCTGCACAGGAGAACCACACAGCTTGGGAAACCCCGATGCCCGGGCCCTAGCCCTGGCCCCTGGAGGCCACGTGTACAGGGATGGGGAGGGCGTTAGTAACTGTGCCTGTTCCCAGGGGATTTTCACGTGCAACAAGGCTTCCCCTGAGAGCCCAGGCAAGGCTGAACATCCATTTCAGATCGGCCTGTGACTGTGTGCTTGAGCGGCCACTAGGGTGGTGTGTTGAATCATTAATGAGATTGTGTCTCCTCGGCCTCAGCCTTGTGTGCTGCCCGTGGAGAAAATGCCCTGTGACTGTAGCAACAAAGGAAGAATGGACAGGGTGGAATCCAATAACATTCCTGGTGGAGACAAACATTTGGACAGCCCCACATCCATCCCCCCTCCCCCCATCACATTATCGCTTCTCCTGCACAGCAATTCATCTTTATTTTGAAAAGCCATTAGAACACATTTTTTTTTTTCAGTGTGATTTGTTCAAGGAGAGAGATGTCATGGGCTCATTTTCTTTGTAATTTGAAAAAGGAAAATGGATTCTTCCATTTTCAGTGTCAGGAGCAGTTACTAGGCCATGCCGGGCGCTGTGACAACCAGCTCTACGGTGAAGGGCCGGCGCCTTGGTCTCCTGCTCCCACCGAGTGGTAGCAGCTGCTTACTACGCGCACGCCCTGCCCTGCGCTGCAGGACCAGGACGAGCCTGTGCATGGATTTTTGTTTTTTAACAAATAAATGACAAGACAAGGGAGAGGCTTCCAATGACTGCAAACTTCATAGACAAAGGAGTTGCTATCCTGTTTTGATATCTTTAGCTCCGCTTGGGAAGGCTAAATTACAGTAGGAATCTGGACCCATTCCTTTAGCAACTGCCTCATGACACACCATCACCATCTCGGGCTGCTCCTCCTCCAACTACAACTCAAAATTACACATTGGACCGAAATAAAACCCCAACTGCTTGTTTGTTTTACTTAAAGGATCCTGACTTCCTAGCATAATACCCTTGAATTCTAAAAATATCCCGAACAGCCATTCACCTGGAACACTTGCAGATTTCACGCTGTCTGCAGGAAACCGCCCAGGCCACAGTTTCAAGGAGGAGACCAGTTCAGGGGAGGGACAAAGAGGACAGCTGCTTCTGCAGAAATCCAGTTCACTGTTCGGACCCAACCTCAGGCCTGCTTCTCCACTCCCCTCTCCCCCCGGCTCTGCCACAATCCACCTAAAACCGAAGACCAGTTTCTGCTGAATGCTGGGCAAGAGAGGAGTGGGAGGGAAATCAAATAATAAGAGTGTCTTTAACTACACCCTCATGCTTACCAGGAAACGTGGTGACCTTCTTTACAAGTCTAACATTCTGATCACACTCAATTAAGAGATGGATTTTTATGTATGTTTCTCCACGATAAATGTACTCAATCTTTTTTTTTTCCCAAAGAGCTTTAACCTGATTGCAAGATTGATCAGTCTCAGAAGTGAGCTGTCCAGGGATGATAACAGAATCAAGATAAGGAAGCTGGATATATTTGGTAACTAAGCAACCACGCATTTGGCAGTAAGAACACACTTCAGCAGCCTCTTAGGATACCTGGATTGTGTTCGGTGCCATAGGATTTACAGAAAACAGCCACAAAAACAAGAAATTCTGACTCCAAAGCATGATGCCCATCAAGTTGAAAATGCTGTGTGAAGATAAGGGCGGGGGGGCGGGGGGGCAGGAAACATTCTGAAGCAAGAAATAAAATCTTTTGAATTAATGTTTTAAAAATTGACAAAGAAACCCCATGTAGCATATAATTTTCATCTTATGAGATGAATGTAATCGTCTCTTTGAGGGATATTTTTATTCCCGGAGCTCTTCTCATTGGTTACATAAATTTTCATTTTCTAACATGGGTTGTCTGTATACATTAAGATCAAGTGTAATTCAATGATCTTGTCCCTCAGCTCTCTTCTCTGTGTGCTGGAAGTGAGGGAGCTTACCCAGATACATACATAGGACACGTGAGTTACATATCTCAACGGATAAGAACATACAATTTAACCCAAACTCGCAATAAAGCCCTTAGAGCAACTATCACAAAAGCAGACAAGGCCCAGACAGAACTCATGGCTGATTTAACCTTGTAAAAATTCCCTGGGTCAGCAGAGCCCAGTGTGCTTCACTGGTGGATCAGCGGTGAATTCCTTCCAGAAACCTCACTGTATAAGCAGAACCCTCCATGACCCTCTTTGTTTGGAGCTGGTACAGCCATCTACAACTGCAAAAGCAATCATTTTAAGTGTTCATGATGAACACCTAGGGCAACCACTGGCACAATACCAGTAACACACGCAGTTTCCAACAAAAAGTGCCAAATGCCAAGTGTGATTGAGGCTTTGCATTGGCTGCTTTTGGCAGAAAATAAACCCAATACAGGGGAAGAAATGCTCTGGAGTTTCTCTTCACTGAAGATCAGTAACACCAGTTGTGTCTTATTCTTTCATAATTTTTTTTCAAAACTCTACAGTTCCAAGTTCACTCCCACTGTGCAAGATTTGGGATATTGTATTGGTGCCAGAAAAATTGGGCAACATCAAAGGGGTCCTCGAACCTCATGTCTTGCAATTGGAACAGTCCCATGGAAACTGGGGCGGCTGGTAACCTAGTGTGCAGCAGAACTAAAGAGGGAGTACAATCCCATTCTCTGAAATACCACTTAGCTCCATGACCACATTCATACTGTCAACTCCAATGTGGTGAGAGATTGTCCAATGCTGCGTTCCTAAACTTGCTGTTCAAAGGCTGCCTGAGGGGACTCAGCAGGGTCTGCCCCCATGTGTGACCTCAGGGGCTGATAGAAATAACATCAGCTGTAACCCAGAGCCTTCTTGCTGGCCAGTCTCTCCAGGCATCAGGGACTCATGGCTCTGTCTGCATGGTATCAGCAGGTCCAAGTGGAACAGGTTTGAGGCACAGAGGGGAGGATGGAGCTATGTGCAATAATGAATAACAACTTATTACTGTTGGGGGACACTGAAAAATATTTTAAAAATCAGGTTGCTAAAAGCTTGAACTGGATTTCCTCTTAAAAATAACTCTAATATACATGTTTACATGTACAGTCTGAAAAGACAGGTAAATTCTTAACTGTAAAGGTCACATTGCACACTTTTCTCATTTCTTTATAGCATCTAGTACATTCCACTGAGGTGTGTGTGCAGATGTACAGGGAAATGGTACTAGCTGGGTGAGTTAAAAATAGACACATACTACTGTAAACATTTCTGCAACTGAATATTTCCCAATCATCAAGTATTATTTTATTTCTAATTGATGACTATGCACATAAGAGGACTATTAAATTACATAAACATTTAATTTAACAAATATATCAAATTTAAATATATGAAATGTAGACTGTAGCTTTTAATTAAAAACTGCAATATTCCTACCCATCTAACTTGAGAAAACATACTAATGCAAAATTTAAGAAGTTATCTTGAACAATAAACCTAAATAACCAACTTAACACTAGTTGAAGAGAAGCCTTATAACTGAGGATTTATAGAAGAAGCCACATTGAGACTGGTAGGAAAAGCAGACGGGAGAGGGCTGGTCCACTCCCACAGATGACAGCTCAGATGCTGGAGGGATATCTCAGCTACAAAGGTTCCCCACTAAGAAGCAACCCCAAGCTGGGCTCCCCATCACATCTGGTTATGAAAAGCAGTGGGATTTCCATCTGCCACTGAGAGGTGGGAGTCTTCTAATGCTCCGGAGAAAGGGCAGAGAGGACTAGAGTCACATGAGGAGAGTCTGGGGTTTATGGTTCTGGGGAGAGAGCTGAGGAAACAGCCACCAGGATTCCTGTGCTGAGTCATTCACCCACACCACATGCACTATCTTTCTTGGGTACAGCACTCCCCTCTGTATAACATCAGCCTGGGAGAAAGCAATAGCTCCACCCTCTGGGCTCCCTATTGCTCCACACTGTGGAGCTTACACCCTGCTGAGGAGTCACTGCCGATGCCAAGATGTAGAGGTCTGGGCAGATATAGAGGATGTCAGTGACTGAGTTGTGTGGCTTTGGGGTGGGGGTTATTTCGCCCACTTTCCCATGAACCTGACTGGGGCCTCCACCTCATAGTTCCATATTCTGGGCTCCCAGTGTCCACACCTTCCCAAATCCTATTGGCTCTATCCTGCTGAGGGCTGGGCAGAATCCGGGACAAACAGAGTTGTGTGACTCCACCTTCCTCCAAGCCTGATCAGCACATCTCCCTCATAGGAGGTCCACTGGGCCCACTCACCAAATTCCCAGCAGTTCAACCTATAGAGTTTGGGCTCTGGGTAGAATCTGGGACAGACTGAGTGGTGTCGCTGTAGGATAGGAGACATTTTTCCTTCGCACACACAAACGGTGCAGATCCCTCCATTTACAGAGCCAAATCTTTGTTTGGGCCTGATAAACTCTACTGGCCTTACCCTGATGACTCCCTGAAACTACGCCACACCAAAGGTGTGCAAGCACCAAGCAGGTGGCAGCTAGACTTGTATATGCCCTGGTACATTTGCTGAGTGGCTTCAGACCCAGCACTGGCACTGAGACTGAACTTATATTTCTCTGGTGAACACCACTTACCCCTACCTGTTAACTCAATGAGAACCTCCTCATGAAACTCAAGTACTGCCAGAGGCTCTCTCGGTGACTGAGCTTAACAGGCAGGTGCAGGAGGAAGAGGCAAATCTTGGGATGGCTTAGGACCTGTCCCCAGACCCAGTGCTGGCAAAATATGGCCTTGGTGATGCTTCCATCTACACCCAGGCCCAGCAGAGGCAGCTACAAACTGTGGATCACTTTGTAGCTCCTGCCCAAGGACAGTCACAGGCAGCATCTGACATTGGCAGGCACTAAAGTCCTCCCAAGAGAGGCATCAGAACCAACACACCCAGTGGTCAGCTTCAGACAACATCAGAGAAGAATCCAATTAACTTCAAAAGCAACATATACAAAGAAAGATCTCTGCAGGTACCAGCTGTTGCTGTGACAAATTCTACTTCATGTGGTCAGCACCTGTGGGGATCCGGGTTGGTCAGCACCTCAAAGTCAGGGTTGATCCCCACAGTAAGCCAACCCGAGGGTCAACACCATGCACAAATAGACCAATAGCAACCAAGACTCAATTACAACAGGAGGGCCCACATAACCCACACAAGAGACATTTCTGGAGCACCCAACTAAGGAGATCAAGGAGACTGCACCACTGAGTCTAAAGAACACTTACTACATAAGGCCACCCTACCAAGACGGGGTGTCATAGCTGAGCTACCTAATACATAGAAACAAACACAAAAAGGCAGCCAAAATGGGGAGACAAAGAAACATGCCCCAAATGAAAGGACAGGAGAAATCTCTGGAAAAGGAGCTAAATGAAATGGACTAAAGCAATCAGATATAGAGTGCAGAAAGGAAACCCTTGTGCACTGTTGGTGGGAGTGCAGAATGGTGCAGCCACTGAGGAAAGCAGTATGGAGTTACCTCAAAAAAAATAAAATGAGATTGCCTTATGACCCAACACTTTCTTTTCATTTTTTTAAAATATATATTTTCTTGATTTTTTACAGAGAGGAAGGGAGAAGAACAGAGAGCTAGAAACATCGACGAGAGAGAAACATCAATCGGCTGCCTCCTGCACAACCCCCACTGGGGATGTGCCCACAGCCAAGGCACATGCCCTTGACCGGAATCAAACCCGGGACCCTTCAGTCCACAGGCCGACACTCTATCCACTGAGCCAAACCAGTCAGGGCAGACCCAACACTTTCATTTCTGAGAATTTATCTCAAGAAACCCGAAACACTAATTCAAAAGAATATATGCAACCCTATGCTCATTGCAGTGTTATTCACAATAGTCAAGATTTGGAAGCGGCCCAAGTAACCATGGATAGATGAGTAGATAAAAAAAGATGTGGTACATTTACACAATGAAATATTACTTGGCTGTAAAAAAAAGAAGGAAATATTACCATTTGCAAAAGCATGGATAGACCTGGAGAGTATTATGCTAAATGAAATAAGCCAGCCAGAGAAAGATATGTACCTTATGTTTTCACTCATATGTGGAATCTAGTGAACAAAATGAACTAACAAACAAAACAAAAACGGACTCATAGATATAGAGAACAGACTGACAGTTCTTAGAGCGGTGAGGGTTGGGAGGATTGGTGAAAAAGATGAAGGAATTGTGCAAAAAATCCCCCACCAAAACAAAAACCTATAGACACAGACAACAGTATGGTGATTACCAGAGGAAAGGGGGGTTGGGGGTAATAGGAAAGAGTAAAGGGAGGATAAATGATGATGACACAATAGGAGACTTGACTTGGGGTGGTGAACACAAAATACAATATATTGATGATGTATTATAGAACTGTAGACCTGAAATCTATATAATTTTGTTAACCAATGTCACTCCAATAAATTCAATAAATTTAAAAAAGTATTATCTTGTTACATTTTAAAAATCAGCTTCAACAAACCATTGATTATATTAGAGACTTAATTTTATGTAGCTCCCACAGGCATCTTTACTATAATCAGACAATCTGTTCCTATACTACATCATCTAGGTTGCTTTTTAAAAGGATATTTTTAAGTTATGGTTCTACTAGCTAAATTTTGGGGTCCTCCAGAGACTACAGTCTTTTTATTCCTAATCAATACCTAGTACATAGTGAATGTACTTTGTATTTGAAATAAGTTTCTTCAATGACAAATAGCAATATGCTATTTCTAACAATAGTTATACCCAGAAACCTATGCCACCAATTGAAAAATAAAACTCAGTATCTCTTTTAATGGGATATGGGATTTTATAGGTAGAGATATAATTTAGAAAGGTTAAATAAATCACTGTATTCAACAGAGGCCTATGCTCTACCTATAAAATCCCATTTCTAACTATTGTTAGAAATAGCATATTGCTATTTGTCATTGAAGAAACTTACTTCAAATACAAACTTGTTGTTTTGGATAAAGCCATTAAGATGTTTATTGTTTTGGGTGATGTTGCTTGACCTAAAAGTTAATTTAGCAAAAATATGCCCTAAATGATCATAATTAAACCAAATAATAGGAGAGGCTCTCATCAATTTCATTCATTCAATGTTCATTCAACAACTATGTATAGTGTATCTACTACACACCTATATTCACTATGTACTAGGTATTGGTTAGGAATAAAAAGTCTGACTGTAGCCTCTGGAGGACTCCAAAATTTGGCTAGTAGAACCATAACTTAAAAAGATCCTTTTAAAAAGCAACCTAGATGATGTAGTATAGGAACAGATTGCCTGATTATAGTAAAGATAAACATAGAAACAAGGGGAAGAAGAATAGAATAACATTACACATCTTCTTACTATTTTGTGTGACAAAATGGGAAGAGTGTAGAAAGCACGTCTACTGTGTCCAGAGGAGGATGGGTACTTAAGGAAAAACATTTGTACAACTGAGTTGTGGGCTCAACTAGTGCCATTTTTCATGGTTTATCATTTTTACTTGAAATATCTATTGACACACAAACTAAAGTCATTCGGATGTGGGTATTTAGAAGACATTTTCTCAAATATGAATCAAGTGAGGCTACCATTTCGTAGGAAATGCCTGGCAGTATTTGTGGCCAACAATAAAATTCAAGCTTTCAAGTTAAAATTAGCATTTTGGAAAAACTGTATGCACCAACACGAGTTTAACAGCTCTCCAACACTTAAAGGCTTCTCTGATGAAATCCTGGTGATGTTAACATATTCAAATTTTAAACCTTAGTAATGAAATGCGTCAATATTTATCAGATCTGCATAACTCAGATCTTCTAAATGACCAATATTTTCTAAATGCCCAATTAGATATTATAAAATCATGCATGAGTAAATGGTACATTCAAAGTACTTGACAAACCAATGGATTTTAACGTAACACAGTGCGGAAATCTAATTTTTATGACTTCAGATTCCACGTTGCAACTAACTCAAAGCAGCTGCCATTGGTCAAGTTCTGGTATAGTGTTAAAGAATGTTCACAATGATTTTAAACATCTACTAAAATACTCCCTCTTTATCTGGGTGAGATTGGATGTTCTTCTTACTCTTCAACAAGAAGAGTACATTGCTTAGATTGAATTCAGAAGCAAAGATGAGAGTCCAGCTGCCTTTAAGGCAGATATTAGAGATTTGCAAAATGTAACACAATGCTGCTCATGTCAGTTTTATTTTGTTTTGAAATTTTTAATTATTTTTAAATGAATTAAGTACATATTTAAATTTTTTTATTTTATTTTTTATTACCATAGGTATTTATTCATATAGCTTACACAATAAATACAAGAGCTTTAGGGAGTATAATAATCTTTAGGGGCGTCAAGGAGCCTGAGACCAAAAGATTATGATGAGCTAGACCATTGGTTTTTAACCTTTTTCATCTCATGGCACACAAACTACTAAAAATTTTGCACCATACCAAAAAATATACTTTTTGCCTCTCTGACAAAAAATTTTGGTATAATTTTGATTCATCACACCAGATGGCTATTTTTGTGTTGGCTTTTGTCATTTTTTTTTATTTGACAATCTAAGGGAAAAGAGGTCAGTGCCCCTGACTGAATAGTCATATATTGCCCCTGACTAAATGGTCACATAATGAACGTCCAATGAGAAGAGTATGAGGAAGGAGCTGGTCAACAGTAAAGGATGCTAAAGAAGTCAAGGATTTTGAGAATGAAGAGGTCAGTGCCCCTGACTAAATGGTCATATATTGCATGTTTTAAAAATTCTTGTGGTACACCGGTTGAAAATCGCTGATCTAGACAGTGGTTTTTTAAAAAAGCAGCCTTATCAACAACACAGTGCCGCTAAGTGTCTCACTAGTGAGAGTATTATGTACCGAGAAGGCAGGAGAAAACAGGATGGAGGACAGCACAGGCAACTGCTCCAAATATAACCAATATGAACACAAAATTGTCATTTATTTGGTTTGTTTGATGTGAAACTAAAGCTTGGAACATTTTCAGTTTGGGTGTGGGCATCTGTTCAGCAATCAAGTTTTAATTAACTACATTTCAAAAGCTTTAGGTGCCCTAGTCTTTCTAGCCAAGCCTTGCTCTGTAAGACCCAATAGTGCAAATTAAAGTGCTGCATCCTTCAGGTTTGTAAGCAGAATATGCACCTGGGTCTTCTGTGCTTTGTTTGTTTTTCTGATTAGGGAATCCTCTTTTGTCTTTAAGTCTTCATTGCTTCTCTGTAGGGTAACCTTGCAATATATCTTCCAAACTGGACCCATTAAAAGTGAAAATGGGGAACAATTAAAATAATTATGGCAGAATAACAGGCATAAATCATGGCTATTGAGACAAACAAGGACATATGGTCACCCTGCTTCTTCCATGTCTGACTGGCGCAATTTCCAGTTCTCCCAGCATCTACTCCACCTACTCTCTCAGCTGTGAGGGCTTCTTTCTTGCAAGAACACTGAAGACCACCAGGCTGCCATGCTTCTCTACACTTCCCTCTTTCTCCATGTTCCTTGTTCTCTTCCATCTTCTCTTATTCTCAGAGGAATAAGGATGCAAGGCCACACTCTTTGATTCCCCACTTACTCCAATGCGCAGCTCTGCTTGCATTCTTTCTCTCTTCCCTATTCTTTCCTTCCACGGAGCCACAACCAGGGTAGACTTTCCTTTCTAAAAAGTCTTCCCTAGACCTCAAGATACTGCTTTCTCTTTTGCTTTCACTGTGTTTGCTTTCTTCTGCCCACATCCTGGGGAGCTTCTATTTAGGAGGGCTTTTTCCTCACATCCCTTTACATAGGTATTCCCCTGGTTCTTGACTTGATCCTCTTCTCTTCCTACTTTCTCTCAATTGGTGTGGCCTTTCTTTCCTACAGTGAGTCATCTTCACAACTCTGAGTAACTTTTAAGTACGTATTTCCAGTACTTGTCTCTTTTTCTTTAAGCACCATTTTCCATGTTTCCGTCTATGTTTTATCTCACCTGAATGGAGAGCTGGCACCCTAAATGAATGTGATCCACACAGAACTCATTATCTCCCTTCTCCCTATGTCCATATTCGCTCTTTCTGTTACTATCTTTATCCCAGTAGCCTCAACATTTCAACCATCTTTTATTTATCTCATATACATGTTTCTCCTAGTTGTCAAGTCCTGTTGACTTTTTTCACAGCTCTGAAATACCTTCCACTGAGTCTCTTCTCCCTTTTTCCACTGCCACTTTCCCATTTCAGGCCTGTGTGTCACTTGCTTAAACTTCAAAACATTTTCGTAATGGATCTTCTTGCTTCCTCTTTTTCCCTCCCCCAATCATTCATGTACACCTTAGTTAGGGAGTGACTCTGCTGGTGGAGGCAGAGACAGATCAGGGAAGACTTAAAATAAAGTCTCCATTAGCAGCTTGTGGCTCAGAGGAGGAGCCAGAAGACAGCTGAAAGGAGAGGAGAACCTAGAGTGCACATACCAGACATCCAATGAAGAGAGTATGAGGAAGGAGGTGGTCAACAATAAAGAATGCTAAGGAAGTCAAAGATCTTGAAAAAGAAGCAAAATACATTTAATTTGGCAATTAAAGATCCCAGTGCCCTTGGAGAGAGAAATTCCAGTTCATTACTGTGGGTGGAGGGCTGGCTTCTAAGTTCTCGATTTCCTGTCACCATCATCTCCATTCTCCTTCAGCAACTCCTTATTGAGGTCACATGCTATGATTGCTTTTCTTTAGAAAATTGAAATTCCAACACACAACGTTCCAATGGCCATTTTCTATCCTTCCAGTTCCTCTGTACCCTCAGTACCCGTTATGCTCTTATCTTACTGATCCATCTAGTGTCACCCACTCTGGGTTCCACTTGGCTCCACTTATTTTTTGCTGTTTAGTCAAACCCTGAAGTCCAATCCCTCGATGTCCTGCTAGCATCCTTCACTCTTTCATCTTCCTCTTGTTACACCACAGCTGCAGAGCCAACCCCAAGGGTTGAAGTGATCCAGCAGAGAGGTAATGGGGATATCTGAAGGAAATCCCCACCTCATTGCCTATAACATATGACCTCCCTTCTTTAGTGGATCCTCATCATCATTTCACAGTCCTCTGGGTTGGTGTTCTTCATTCTTTCATTCCTACAGTGGCCATTTTAAACCATTCTGATTTTCCTCATTCTGCCCCATCTCTCAGAAGATGTCTTACCTCCTTCTCTATAAAGAAAAGTGAAGCCGCCAGGCGTGAACTTCAACTTCCTTCCTTTATCCCCATAAATAAAGACTGAAAGTTAACTCAGAGCATGAATGGCTGTTCAACATTTGTATTCCCAAGTCTAAGCAAGCACTCTATAAATATTTGTTGAATCAATGACTAAATAAATAACCAAATAATGCCTTATGGTGTTTCCCTTATCCAAATGTAATGCACGAGAAAAGTAAAGCTCAATGTGGTGAAACAACTTTCCCAATGTCACATAACTAGCACAGTGTTAGAACCAGTACTCAACTCAGATGTGGTGATAAACCCCTGCTCTTTCCCTGTGATCATCCATTACCCTCACTGCCACTTGCACATTCAAGGCACACTCCCAAATTTACATATCTAGCCCAGGCCTTTCTTCTTGGCCCCAGACAACTATCCACTTTAAATTTCCACCTGAAACTCCAGCTCTAACAAAATTCAACTCATTATCATTCCCAAACCAGCTCTTTTACTCATATTGTTAATGGTGTCACTATCTACCCAGATGTCCAAATCAGAGCCCTGGAAAACATCTTCTCCATCACACCCACTACACACACACACAAACACACACACACACACACACACACAGACACTCCCATTCCCAGTAAGCACATTCTGTCACTTTTTCCTAAACACCTCTCCCATCAATCCTTTCCTTGAAATAACTACACTGCTATTCTTGAGGCTCTTATAGAGCTCACCTAGACTATCAGCAATTGCATCTAAATCTATTTAGTCCCCTTGCTTCTGGCTCGACCCTCTATAGATCATACTTCTCTCTTACATCATCCTGGAAAAGCACACATATGATGATGTTATTTCCTTTCTTAACACTTTGCAAATGGCCAGCAGCTCAGCTAATGAAGTAACCAAGTAAAAGCTCCTAATATGGGATATAAAGACCGTGGTAAGTTCATTCTGTCTGTGTCCCCAATCACTCCTTGCACACGCTCCCTGCCCTAGGCATACTGAGCTGCTTACAGTTCCCTCCAGCCTACCATGCTGCTTCAGATCACTACTGCCTCTGCACATACTGTCTTCCTTTCCTGGAAGGAACACCTTTCTTCACGGATATCTTCCTCATGAATTCCAAGACATATGCAAAATCCATTCTCTACAACAAATTCTTCTCTAAAACCTTCTTTCAAGCTCCTACTGAACATTATGGTGTCTGTGTAGGACATGTCACATGATGTGAAAATTATTTGTTCATTTGCCTGTTTCCTTGCTATATTGAAAGTTCCTTGAGTGAGGGACCAAAATGTTTTATCTTTTTAGGTTTC
This sequence comes from Myotis daubentonii, assembly GCF_963259705.1. Taxonomy (NCBI): domain Eukaryota; kingdom Metazoa; phylum Chordata; class Mammalia; order Chiroptera; family Vespertilionidae; genus Myotis; species Myotis daubentonii. The sequence continues at coordinate 9,398,490 of NC_081848.1, read as the reverse complement.
TTATCTAGTAGTAATGGGTGTTCAAAACATTTTTTGTTGTTGAATGAATAAACGACAGTTACAAATGCTTCACGTTTCTGCAACTGAGAGACAATGTCACAGAGAACATGAGCAAACTCAAAATCAACTTGGCTACAGATGCCCCTGGTGCATAAAGAGCAGAAGGATGGAAAGTTAATGCTTGCCTGCCATGGCAAAGTGCTCTGGAGAACATGTTGGAGATATGTGTTTTTGAGCAGGCGTGCATATTTTTAGAACATATTACACTGACTTGTTTCATATGTTAGCTCGGAGAAGAGAGGATGCCAAAGGGATATGTGGCAGTTGTCGTTTCCACTTGTTAAAAAAGAAATGGAAACCATAATGCCCGAAGCAGAAATGCACAAATGCAGTATGGTGGAAACGTAGCCAGTTCACAGCAAGACTTCTGCAGCCTTTACACCGGGATGTTGTTCGCCACAGCAGAGCCTATTCGCCCCCTACATAAGGGATATGCCAAAGAGCAAGACCTAAGCTCTGATCCTGAAGCTCTGAGAGCCACTTTGCTGTCTCCAGGCACGAGTGAGGAATGTCTTCCTGTAGCTCATTAAAGCGATTCTTCAATGTTTGCTACTTCTGACCATCTTGAACCCACTCCAAATCTGCACTTGGATGATCCGGTTCTAGTGTGTACCCTCTCCTGGAAGGCAGCCTGTTGCAGGAGCATTTTGCCCAGAGTTAGAGATGATCAAATACCCAGTGCATCCCCCCCTCACCTTCCACTCCCTGACCCTGCACTCTTGCTTGGGATTCTTATGGTCCATGATTGCCTATAATGTCCAGTTCTATCTTTCCCAAGTCAGCTGCTGAGCCCAGTAAGGCTCTGGGCTGGTGGCTCATGAGATCCAGTGTGCACTCACTGCAGTCTGGGAACAAGAACAGACCACAGTGACTGATGGCAGAAACTAGGCTAAGTAAAACTGAAGGCTGAAGAGCCACTGGTGTGGGTCTGGGACCGCCAGCCAAATCTTTCCTTGGCATGAAGAGCCTTCCATGACAGCTGATGACAGAACTAGAAGACAAGGATGGAGAGGGACATATACAGATTCCCCTTTTCCATCATTTCAACTTTATTCAATAGTGGGCTGAGTGTGGGGGGTCTCAGAAAATATGCCCCTGTCAGGCAATTCTAGGGCTTTTTCTACCCAATGCTGAGCTGGCTTACACATGAAAAATTCACTGAATTTTTAAAGCAGTGGAATGTCTCATGACCATATCCAATTGACTTGTCTTCTTTCAGGCTTCCTAGCAGAGAAGTGAATCTTCATTTACAAGGAATGATTCCAGGATCATAAAGATGGTCAATTTGATTTGGCAATATTTTCTCTCTCAGGCTACCACATGTAGTGCTAACTGGTCTGTAACTCTGCAAATAGACAGGGCCTTCGGTTCAGTCTCTCTTTTGTAAGAGTTTTTCTCTCTGGATTCTATATTTCTCTCAACTTGGTTCAGCTGGCATTTTCAGGCTGAGTGTATTCCTCGTGCACACTTAGGATTTGGATCTTTGATTTAGGTGCCAGTCAGACACATGTCAAAGTCATTATTCTTAAGCATGTCACTTCAGAGCATCCATGTGCTTGATGATGTTCTGATGAGGAACACCAGAACCCCACCTGGTTTTGCTCCTACTTCTGAAATGTTGTGCTTCATACCACGTTGGCTTATAGGTCATATCTTGTTCCCATTGTTTATTAGATCAAGACCAGTTCCCTTACCCAAGCATTCGAGGCCCTCCAAACTTTCTCACATTTCAACTACCTAGGCTTTCTCCACTACTCTAATGCAGACACTCCACCTGCAAACCTCAAACAACCTCAGGTCTGAGTCTTTGACCAGCCTTTCTTTCCCACACAGAACACCTTTCCCCATATTCCTACTCTGATGATATTCTATCCATTTAACCCATTTAAACTCACCCCAAATACTTTTTAAGAAAGTCTCCTTAGGCTGCTTCAGTTCATAGAGACCTCTCTCTTTCCTAATGTCCCCACAGTAAAAGCTGCCTGACAACTTGGGAACAAATCAAACTCCATTGTCTTCTCTGATTCATTTACATGTGTTAGTCCTGCCTTCCCAAATGGATGACAAATTCCTTATGGCAAGGAGTCATATGCTTTTTACCCCTCCTGATGCCTATGTTGGTGCTGGAATAGGAAATATACTTAAGAAATACCTGATGAGCTGAATCCAATATAGCAACTTGGATCCTAAATGATACTCTCAACAGGAAATACCAGGTGAGTATGCTGGCGGATAGCTCATGAACTCCCGAGTGACTCAGTTTCCATATAGATAGGGCCACATATACAACAATTTCTTTGCCGCAACCAAATGGGTTAATTTTCAATAAATCTAAATTAGTACATGCAACTAAATTAGTTTTTCCCCCAAAAGTATATTCATGTTGCTTGATATCTTAAATCACATTTTCATGGCTCGAGATATGTTTAGTTAAAATGGTCCTTTTAAAGCCTCTTCAAGAAATGGTGTTAAAAAAATCGAAAAGCCACATGCAAAAAAAAAAAAAAAAAGAAATAAAGAAAACTAGATTCCTATTTGACACTGTTCACAAAAATTAACTCAAAGAAAGATTAAAGACTTAAATTTAAGATCTGAAACAATAAAATACATAGAAAAAAACATAGGTATTAAACTTATAGACCCCAAAGGCAAGGAGAGTAAACAAAAACTTAAATGAAAGGGACTATCTATAATAATCTATAATAATAAAAGTATAATATGCAAGTTAACCAAACAGCAAAACAGCAGAATGACAGTCTAGACAACCTTCCGGACCACCTTCCGGTAGAAGCTGGGGCCACAAGGACTGGTTGAGACAGCCAGGGCTGTGAAGGCCTACTCTTGCATGAATTTTGTGCATTGGACCTCTAGTATCCAACTAAAAAGCTTCTGCACAGCAAAAAACAAAACAAAAACAAAAAACTATCAACAAAACAAAAAGGCAACCAAACAAATGGGAGAAGATATTTGCAAACAGCATTTCTGGATAAAGGGCTAATGTCATAAACTGGTACAGCCACTATGGAAAACAGAATAGAGCCTCTATCTGATCCAATAATTCCTCTTCTGGGTATATACCTGAAAAATTTAAAAACATTTTTTGTTTATTGCAGCATTATTCATGGTAGCAAAGACAATGAAACAACTTAAGTGTCCTTCAATGGATAATTGAATAAAGAAGATGTGGTACCTATATACAATGAAATACCACTCAGCCATATGAAAAGATGAAATACAGCCATTTGAGATAACATGGATGGATCTTAAGAGTATCACGCTAAAATAAATAAGTCAGATAGAAAATGAGAAGAACCATATGATTTTACTCATACATGAGATATTAAACAGAAAGCAACAAATGAACAAGCAAAATAAACAAACAAACTCATATACACAGACAACAATATGGTATTTACCCGGGGGAAGGGAGTTGGGAGGAAGAAGAAGAGGGTAATGGAGGCCAAATCTGGTAATGGAAGGAGATTAGACTTTGGGTGCTGAGCATAAAATGAAATCCTGTACACTAAAGAGGTAATATGCAAATTGACTGTCACCCTTGCACAAGATGGCCACCCCCATGTGGTCACAAAATGGCTGCAACAAGATGGCCGGCAGGGGAGGGCAGTTGGGGGTGACCAGGCCGGGAGGGGAGGGCAATTGGGGGCAACTGGGCTGGCAGGGGAGGGCAATTAGGCATTGATCAGGCTGGCAGGGGAGTGGTTAGAGCAGGGGTGGGCAAACTTTTTGACTCAAGGGCCACAATGGGTTCTTAAACTGGACCAGAGGGCCGGAACAAAAGCATGGATGGAGTGTTTGTGTGAACTAATATAAATTCAAAGTAAACATCATTACATAAAAGGGTACGGTCTTTTTTTTATTTTTAGTTTTATTCATTTCAAATGGGCCGGATCCGGCCTGTGGGCTATAGTTTGCCCACGGCTGGGTTAGAGGGTGATCAGGCTGGCAGGCAGAAGTGGTTAGGGGCAATCAGGCAGGCAGGCAGGCAAGTGGCTGGGAGCCAGCAGTCCCAGATTGGGCCTAAACCAGCAGTCAGACCTCCCCCGAGAGGTCCTAGATTGGAGAGAGTGCAGGCTGGGCTGAGGGACACCAACCCCCCAGTGCACAAATTTCATGCACCAGACCTCTAGTATACAATAATGCACTGTAGAACTGTACATGTGAAACATAATATATTAACCAATGTCACCTGAATAAATTTAATTAATTAAAAATAAAATTGTCCTTTCTAAAATAGTGATTTATTTTCATGTTTTTGAGATTAATTTGTACCATAGTAAAGTTAATTCAGGCTTTACATTTTTAAATTTAGATGGAGCAGACTTTACATTGTCTTCCCTTTCAGTTAGCTGAACAAATGGTACACATTGCTACCTCTATTTCCCCACTGTCCACTTTCAATCAGTCCCACCCTTTTAAATTCTTACTTTAAAGCAAATGACTTGCAGATACATGCTTCTCATCTTCACTTTTCTCCTGAGTCAATTCCACATCTACTACCGAATATATCTTTTCAAATAAAATGCAGTAAAAAAGTATGCAACTCTGTTTAGATTTCAAAATTCTATTTGCAAGGCTGCTTGAAATTTATAATGCATTTTCCATAGAAACTGCATTATAAATAGTAATTCAGTTAGTTCTCTGGCTGGGAAACAAAACTTAGCTAATCCATCTGCAACAAAAAGCAGCAGAGACCAATATGGTCACAATATGAGTAATTAAACGAAGCACTAACAAGTTAATGTAAAAAAAAAGTTTATCTCTGTTGTTAATATTTAAAGAAAAGTACTTTTAATTAGAGAAGGACAGGGAGAAAGCAATGGTGGACACCTGGAGCACTGTTTTAGTTACAGCCACCCAATTCTAAAATCTTGCAAGTTTTAGACCTGCCTCCTCAATCCAGTTACCAGTCCTTCTGACCTTCCCTTCACCTACCTCCTCCATTCCCTCTGCCCTGTCCTCAACTAGACACTGTCCTTCTTTTTTTTTAAAATATATTTATTGATTTCAGAGAGGAAGGGAGAAGGAGAGAAAGATAGAAACATCAATGATGAGAGAAAATCATTGATTGGCTGCCTACTGCACACCCCCTACTGGGGAATGAGCCAGCAACCCAGGCATGTGTCCTCGGCTGGAATCGAACCTGGGACCCTTCAGTCCGCAGGCTGACGCTCTATCCACCGAGCCAAGCCGGCTAGGGTGATATTGTCCTTCTTTACCTAGATTATTATAACGGTTTCCTAGTTGGTTTCTCTGAGTCCAATCTCCTCCTTAAAATCTATTTTGCATATGGCATTCATATAAACTACAGGCATACCTTGAAGATATTGGGGGTTCAGTTATAGAACACTGCAATAAAAAGTATTGCAATAAAGTGAGTTGAAATATTTTTGCTGGTAGTGGGTCTTGCCCTCGATTTGTAATGAAACACAACATCTGTAAAGTGCAATAAAGTGAAGCGCACTAAAATGAGGAATCCTTGTATCTTTCATTGCGGTATTGCTCTGCTCAACAGTATGCCATCTATCCCCATCAAGTCCGAAGGGCATACAGTAACCCTGGACAAACTTTTTGTGGGATGTGCACCTGGGGAGTCCAGTAGAGATACTGGCTCCCATCCAAAGTGGTCCAGGCGCCCAAAATGACTTCTAGGATTCTCAATCAGGAGAGAGCGCAGGCTCTTTCCCCTTAGAAGTCCCTGAGGAGTCCATTTGCTCTTGGAGATTATAAAGTGACGTCCCAATTTGGTTATTGCATAATTCTTTTAGAGAGGAGTTAGATTGCTGAAGCTGTCAGCCAAAAGTGGGAGGATGGGGAGGTGACATGGCCAACCACTGGCTTCTGTGTGACCCTGGGCACCGCTGAGCCCTCTGCGCAGTGAACTGACCCGTCAGAGACACAGCACAGTCGTGAAAGAGCCCTTGCATTTGGCAAATCTCCTTTCCTGAGACTCTGCAGGGTCTTCATTTTGTACGATGGGGACAATGATGCCCTTTACCCACAGCTGCTGTAAGGATTGAGGGAGCGTGCTTGAACGACATATAATGGCGCCTGATAAATACATATATACAGAAGGGTGTGCATTAATTCAATTGGAGGTAGGAAGATGCACAAAAAGCTTTTGGTCAGAGCCTCTGACTCCAGCAAATGTTTGCATTTGGATGAACGCCCGCTTCATCAACTTTGGGCTGGGATTCAAGCAGAATCTTGCTTGGTGTTCTACATTCTGACTCACTAAGAAGAAATATTTGGGGAAAGGAGAATTACTGGTTTACAATTCAGATCCAAGAAATATTCAGGAATTAAGATGATAGCAAATCCAAATGAGATACAGTGTATGCACTGGTTAATTAAAAACAAAACAAAACAACTCCCCAAACAAAAAACAAACAGTACAACAAATAACCAGGCCAGTGCTGGCTCAGGCTCAGGATCAGGCCAGCCAGGAGCAGAGTGGCTGCCTGTTGCCATAGCAACGCGGGCAGGGTGATCCAGGGCTGTGAAGAGCTAGGACTGTGGCTCAGGAGAGACGCAGGCCCAGGGCTCTGTGCTCCCTAACTCGGGCTCTCTTCTAGGATTCTGGCAAGAAAAGTGAAAGGAGGTTTGGGAAGATGCTTATTTGCTTCCATTGTCTGTGTGGTTCTCACAGAAACATATATTTCAGGACTAATCATTCTGAGGCATTATATTTGTAGAGGATTGATCCATTTTCAAAGCATTTTTACCGACAAAATTCTAACTGTGGTGCAGGTATGATGGTATTATTTCCATTTTTTTGGATTAGATCAGCAATTTTCAATCTTTTCCATCTCATGGCACATACAAATTAATCACTAAAATTCTGTGGCACAACAAAAAAAATATTTTTTCCAAGCTGACAAAAGAAAATAATTTTGATTCATTCACACCAGACTACTGTTGTGTTGGCTGCTGTCATCTCTTTACTTGACAATGAAAAGGGAAAGAGGTCAGTGCCCTTGACTAAATAGTCTGGTATTGCATGTTTTAAAAATTCTTGTGGCACACCAGTGTGCCTGCCGGAGCCCAGGGGTTTAAAGTCGCAGGGTTCGATGATAAAGCCTAGAGTGGTGGCCATGGGGTAGGAAAGCCTCTTAAACCCTCTGAGCCTTGGGTTTTTCACTGGCATAATGTGGATGATGTGGCTAACCCTGACTACGTGGCATTGTAAATGGCATCACTCTAAATGTTACAGAAATGTCACCGTGTGAACTCCTGGCCCGTGTTGCTCCTGTACACCCCATCTCTGCTCTGTTGCATATTTATAGGGGAGCTGTCCTCATTTCCAGCTCCCTGGGCTGTTTGGAAACTATGGGAGATAATCTGGAAACAAAGACAGCAGTTGCAATCTGCATTTCTGAATCTCCATTAGCAGAGTCATGCCACCTACTGTGCTGAGAGGTGACCTCATTAGAGAGGCTCCATCAGGAAAACTCAAAGCCTGCAAGGACCCTCTGGCAGTTGGGCCTGTGGTTGGGGAGGGCATCCAGCAGCTGTCGCTGACAATGGACTTCTGTACCCCATTCCTGCGAAGCCTTGTTTTTTAGGCCTTTGCTCCTCCCACGAGCTAGCTGGTTTTGTTTGATCCTCAAGCAAGATGGCTGCTGATTGCGATGAGCTCAGAAGAGCAGAAAGTAATTAAAAATTCATTTAAAAATCTATCTTATAGACATTAAGAACACTGCTGGGGTAAATAAGCTGGCGTCATCTTTTGTAAGACAAGAAAAGAGAATTCAGGCAGCCTGTTGTACATGGTTCAGAGATAAAGTTAATATTTCAGCTGGCTTTGGTACGTTTTCTAGGCCTTTTCCTGAAAATGCAAGTGGGTTAGGACAGAAGCTGGCATTTTCCAACATAATTTCGTAGCAATATGATGGCTCAACCCGGGCACTTGTTAATTGAGATAATTCTTCAGGAAAAAGGACCCCATACTTTCAAAGAGCAGTTTTCTTTAAAGGCCAGTGTCAAATGGTTTTAGAGGGCTGACATTCTAATAAATATGTTTTTTTTATCTCATGATGCAAACCCATCACATTGTATAAGGAACTTTTCCCTGTTGAATATCTGGAGATTAAACCAGGCCTTGAACTGCCAAGGTAGCAACAGAGGTGCAGATGGATCTTTGGCTGTCCTCTGCCCACCCTCACTGTGCCTTCTCCAGTACCAGACCTTCCAGTACCTGCAAAACTACCATCAACGCCACTGCTACCCTGTCCTCAAAGCTCGATGTCATGAACAACTAGAAGTAAACTCTATTGGAAAACGGACAGATATTCTCTCTAAGGAAGCCTACATTCAACAATGTTTTCCTGTGAGTTTTTTTTAACTCTAGTAGCAGAAGGCATACTGAGCACACACTATTGATTAGAAGTTAATTTTCATTAAGTTATCTGTATTTTCACCAATGAGCTGTGTTTTCGGGCCCAAACATCGCTTTATATCAATTTTAAGGGTGGCTAGGTAGCAAACTGATGATGCACTTAATAAAATAAATTCATTTAGTAATTGGATTCGATTATTATCATTACCACATTACCCATTTTGCTCTAAAATTTATGTCCATTTTCAGAACCAGAAACCTATCTGCTCATGGCATTCAAAGGCAGTGCACATATTTTATGTTTAAAGTAATGTGTCATACTTCGAAGTGGAAATAAATATCAAATCAATTTCCTTTCTCCTTGTTCCCACAACAGTGAAAGCAAATGTCAAGTGTTATAAAGCTCCCCAATGATGTCAATAATTTTATAAATTGAGATTTTTAGGAAGGGCTATAAAAGTAATAACCTGTTTTTCGCAGCAAATATTTTCATTCACCTGGGCAGAGTAAACCACGGCCTTCATGGCATTGTAAAGCCAGATTATGAGCAATTTTGACTAAAACCAAAACACTGACAATTTTCCAACCAAAGAAAGTAATGTGTGGGAGAAACTGCCTCCAGACAGCTGTGAGCCTTCGCATCTCCTTTTCTGTGTGCATAAGTTATCACAAACTCTTACCACTGACTCTAAGGCAGTAGAAATGAGGAGGGTTGGGGAGGGGCATGGGGTTGGGACTATGTTTCTTGTCATACAAGGGTAATGGCATGCTGACCTCTACTGACGTACACATGAAGCAAAAATAGAGACATTTCTTTATATGAACTTGGAAAATATTAAAAGCTAACCTTTTCTAATTGTAAAACAATAAATAGGTTCTGAAAAAGAACCAACAAGATAGGTGAATGATGTTCACATTTCTCACTATTATCAGTGTTGAAGTTGTTTTCATCAAGATCATTAAGGATATTTTCAAGTTTCTAAGTGAAAAGAGTTGAAGATTCAGACTCACTCTTCTTTTTCTCACAACTATTATGGAAACAAATGCTAAATCCCTTAGAACTTCATCAAATTATGTGATTGTCTTATAATGTTAGAGTTGGGCATAATTCCTGGATTTTGTCAGCTTTTTTCCTTTTGTAGCTTTTACATTTAGGGAACTATGCTTTGACCCCATCCAGATTCAAATATAAAGAAATAATAACATTTATAATAAAGGTCTGTTTTGGGATTCTTTGTGTTATGTTTACATTTGAAGATAAGGCAGCTACTATTAGTATTCCTGTGGCCAATAAATTGAATTAATGAATGGGTGTCAATCTTTTCTAGATAGAATATTCATGTAGCTTGAATTAGAATATTCATATTTTTGATAAAAAACTAAGAGGAGGTATCTACCATTTTAGGTTATGAGTTAGATAGCGAAGTGCTACAAAGTCAATCCAATTTCATGAGACATTTAAAGTGATGACATTATGTAAGAAGTTTGTTTCTTAATCATGCACATTGGTTGAAGGGCTCTGTTCTGGGAAGGAAATTGACAAGCCAAGGATTCAGTGATACTACAACGTCTATGATCATTAACATTTTTCAACACCTGTTATGCAATCAGCACTTTACATATGTGATTTCTTTTTTTTTTTTAATTGATCTTTAGAAAGAGAGAAAAGGAGAGGGAGAGAGAGAGATAAACATCAATATAAGAGCAAAACATCAACTGCTGCCTCCTGCATGCCCTTTACTGGGGATTGAGTCTGAAACCTGGGCATGTGCCCTGCCCAGGAATTGAACTGGCAACCTTTGATGCATGGGATGACACCCAACCAACTGAGCCACACCAGCCAGGGTACATATGTGATTTTTTTCACTACCCAAAGATATTTTTTACATTGGTTTTCAGAGAGAGTGGAAGGGAGGGAGGGGAAGAGGGAGAAAAAAAACATTGATGTGAGAGAGACACATTGATTGGTTGCCTCCCACATGTGCCCCAACCTGGGCCAAGGCTCAAAGCTACAATTCAGGTACATGCCTTTGACAGGGAATCAAACCTGTGACACTTCGGTGCCTGGGCCAATGCTCTAACCACTGAACACACTTTTTGACATAGGTACAATTCCTATTTTATGGAGGAGAAAACATGGCTTAAAAATTCTCAGAAACTTGTTAAAGACTATACAGGACATACTGCCGACCTGGAAAATGCAAATATTGTATGTATTCAATACAAATATTAAACCAATCTTTATCATTAAACTCATTACCCAGCATTGCCCTGGGTAATGAGGGGGTCAGCTCTTTTTCTCTTAGGTTGCTGACTTGCTGTGAATTAAGGGCTTTTAAGCAGTACCTGCCATTTAGTAGTGGTTCTGCCATTTTTAAAGTATGTAAACCTTTTTCTAATTACAATAAATTTATCTTATTCTACATGGACCCAGAATGGGCTATTCTGATTAATAAAACATTCCAGCTAATGAAGTGTTAGGGGAAGACTACTAATCTTTAAGAAGTAGAACAAAGCCATATACACTTAATAAAAACTAAGCACGTATAATGCTGAAGGGCCACCATGACAAAGATGATGATCATCATTTCACAAGGGAAACAAGACAGCACTACTCAATAGAGATTTCTAGCTGTTACAATCTTAGGTTGGAAGAGCTGGAAGGTACTTCAGAGATCTTCTGTCCAAGCCTTTTACTTATCAATGAGGAACTGGAGACTCGAACCACTAGCATGGGAAGTGACTGGCCCAAGGTCATGCAGGAGTCCAGGGGCAGCCACGCAGTGAGCAGAACACCCTACTTACCTCATCATAATGTAGAACAAAACAAAACAAAAAGATGTGCTTCACTTGCCTTCTAAATGTATTAATTTCCAAGCAACATAGATGTACTTTTTAATGTTTTCTGGGATAGTTATTTCCTGCACCTCCGTTTTCTACTGTGACTTCCACAGCAGAACTCACGCACACTATGTCACGCAGTGTCATGCTGCAAATGAGACACAGCAAGGGACATGTACTTTCTCGAAGCAGTTTCTGGTTTTCTCTCTTCCTTAATACAGTTTTTATTAGGATTGAAATGTGGAGAGGAACTTCTACCAAGCATTCGATTCTGGTCTTGTAACTTAACTTGCCAGGTTTAACTGGGGGTGGGGATTAATCAATTATTTACTTAGCTGGCACCACTTTCCTGTCACATAAATCATATTTAATTTCAGTCTATTACAATGCATTATCGGTGCTGAGACAAAACCCTTGATGCACTATTTGCTTATGAGATGGTTTCACACATACAGCAGCATGGTGCCAAGTGTCCCTGCCCATTTACAGATGACAAACTGCCCCTGTTAAGCTGTGGTTCATGTGAACACTTTAGAGATTTCTATATTTTACAACTTTAACATATCCGGCACCATTTACTACCAAGTGAAAAACCACCGGAACAATCTAGATCGATAGTCTATTTAATCTGAAAATCGATCATTCATGTAAAATGGGACTTAAATATTTTTTGAAAATCATCCAGATCTTTTATTCCACCATCCTTCACAACAAAAGTCTAAATGCTAAACTATTTGAGATAGAAAGACCAAATATGATGCATGAAACTTAACTGAATCCTAGTTTGGAGGAAAATATAGTGCATTTTGGTGGGGTAATGGCATTGGGTATTACCTGATACTAGAGAATTAACGTTAGTTTTCTTATGTATTAAAATGGCACAGCCATTATGTCACAGAGTGACCTTATTTTAGGGATGAGATCCTATTGTTAGGAGATACAATAATGAAGCACTTAGGAGTTAAATGTCATGATGTCTGCAACTCTATAAATTGCTCAGAAAAAAGATAGAAGTGAAGCAAATATGGCAAAATATTAATCTGAACTTAAGCGGTATATAGGTATTCATTCTATTGCTTCTCATTTTTTGTTTTGCTTTTTTAAAAAAATTTACAATAAAAATTAGAAATCACTAAAATATCACTTCAGAAAAAAACCTCAAAATTACTTAGTTTATACTGTTTGGGGCAGGTGGTGGGTTAGTGGCAGAAAACAGAGAAAGTAGCTCTTTCTTAGAATGATTCTCCACCAGCCAAGATAAACACAGCGGAAAGGGGACGAAGCAAAAGCAGGGGAAGATACAATAAGAGGGCACCCAGCTGCTGCACACGAGCTCGCTTCCAGGCCCTGGCACCTTCCACCTGGGTTGTTCAAGGAACATGCGTGAGCAGGTGTGGGCACACTACTATCCAGCTCTGAGGCTCTGTGGTGAAGGAAAGAGGGACACTGCAGATGTGCAAACATTCCAGTTTTTGAATGGAAGTAAAGTGCTACGTGCTTAGAGAACACAGTGCTTTAAAACCCATGCTTTGCATCCTTTGATGCCATCTGCTGTTCACTATAGAGACTCATGTGGTAGACACACCTAAGTATGTTTTCCGAATGATTAATGTCAAAAGCCCACTAATTTCATGCTTAAAGTTGCCCCCAAATACTGTAACCTCTTCTGTACCTCAATTTCCTAATTGGTAAGCTAGGAGTAAAGTGCCTCATAGGCATCCCATGAGAGTCAAATGAAGTAACATCTGTAAAGAGCCTACTAATACGCTTATCACTGAATAGGGAGCCAACAAGTGGTACCACATGGATATCTAGAATCAAAGCACTTGACCATGTGTCTTATTATGTTCTTCTAACTAACATGGAAAAATTAGGGGCAGGTTGTCAATACAATTAGGTTTATCCATATTTAGTTAAAAAACTGTACCTCAGGAGGGTTGATGAATGGAACAATGTCAATCTAGAGAGAGGTTTTAAGTCTTCCAAGAATTCTTTAGCTTTTTCCCCCTTCAATTTACTTTTATATAAGACTGGGATAAATACCTATAGATGAAGTATCAAAAATATGGATGACAAAAATTTTATAGAGGTACCTGATATACCAGAGAGAAGTTCACATAATGGAGTGTGAATATACCCCAAGAAGTATGAGAGACGGTTCAATAAAATGTGGGAAGACAAAATTAGAACTATTTCTATCTATTTATAAACTAAAAAGAAAGTTAAACTTCATTAATATTTTAAATGACTGATGGTGATAGTGTCACCTGGTCTATAACTGAGAGGATGGTTTGTCATGTAAAGTACACAAGAAGTCTGAGTGTTTCTGCAACAATAGACAACTGGAGGTACATATCTTGCTTGTTTGTTCTCTTTCACTGTATTGCCACACACAGCCCTTTAGTTGAGCTCTGGTAAGTGGGTTTATGTATTACATGGCCTAATTTTTAACAAAACCAATCTCACCAAAATGGATGGCTGGCTTAAAAAGAAAGGAAACGTGGGTTTAAGATAATACTAACAAATAAAGCATAAGGGAACAATAAGAAAATGGCAGCAGCGTGGACAGTTCTACAATTCCTAGTGTGAGCACCACCCCAGCCATATGAGACAAAAATAATAATGATCTAATTAAATCAGATCAGAAATCAATAAAAATTTTTAAATAATCAAAATTATGTGAAATATGGAATCGTCCGTGTCTGAGGTCTCCTACTGCCCCCACCGACCATCTGATCATTACACCAGAGGAGCCTCTGATGACCCTTGACATGGCAGGTAAGCCGTGGTAAGACACAGGGCTGCTTACTCTGCACTGACTCACTTACCAGGGCCTCATTCTTCCAAAACCTGTTTGATCACTGGGATAAATGGGCATCCTCGACACTACCATTTCACTCAAACCCTCGGCTGCAGCCTTGGAAATGTCACTTTTAGTCATGCCCTTCTTGTAGTTCAAAGGTACCCCATTCCCTAATTAAAGTGGGACATCTTGTCTATCCTAGGAACTGCCACAACCCCCGGAGTCACCTTTCTCTTCTTCCTTTCTTACTGCCAGTACAACACAGGGGCACATACACTGGGGAGAATTGGCAAATTGATTTTACTCAGATGTCCCCTAAAGCTGGATTTAAATATTTGCTAGTATTTATAGACTAAAGGCCCAGTGCATGAAATTCGGTAAGATCCCTAGGCCGGGCCAGCGATCAGGGCTCGGGGCATTCCAGAGCCTTTCTTCCCTGGTTTCTGGCTGCCAGCCAGGGCCTTCCTTTATTCTATACCGCCCTCTGTCAGTGCACATCATAGTGAGCAATCAAACTCCCGAGGGGACACTTTGCATATTAGCCTTTTATATATATAGATACTTTTACCAAATGGACTAAAGCCTTTCCTACCACAACAGAAAAAAAGCTACTGAGGTAGCCAGACACAGTACCTACTAAAATAAAATCTTACCTATTGTTTTTATGTTTTTACCTTGGTAGGTTTAGACTATCAAAAAGCTTACAGAGTAACCTTAGTCCCAGTCCTTTGATGACATTCTTTGAAAATAAAACTAACTAGAAAATAACCTTGATCCCTGTATAGGTACATTTTGATGAATCAACATATCAAAGGATATACCTGCAAAGCTAATGAATAGTCTGCTATGACCCTCCCCTGAAACCTCTCCTAGGATTCCCTGCTAAAGAGAGATAAAAAGCCTCAAGACAAAGGACCCACAGTACGCTCCCCCTAGAGCACACCCACACCTTGTATTTCTGCTCTCTTTCTTCCTAAACTCTAAGAGTCCCACCAGACATACAACCAGAGGAGCAGTGGGTAGCAGCAGCTCATTTCAGGCTTAACCCCTGAATCTGTCTCCAAGGCCCCCTTTTTTTCTGACTGTCCAGTGAGCTAAGAGCAGCCCCACCTTGGCTCACTTCTTTCCTATAATGTTTCTAGAAAGCCAACGCAGCCCCACCTAGGCTCTCTCCTGTTGCTTCTTCTATCCTAGGCGTTTTCTTTGTTTCTCTATCTCAGCTTTAATAGATGTGCTCTAAACGTCACCTGGACTCATGTTGTGAAAACTTTCCTGCACAAAGTCAATACCCCACACACTACTTGCTAGACTGAGGCAGACCCACTCAGGGCCCAGTCTCCACCTGGTAATAGCTGATCTTTACCTTAGGTACATATTATGGCTTGATATACTAGGTAATGACACATGTACATAATTTATGAAATAATATATACAGGTATATTGAACATGAATACTCAAAGATCATTTAGAGTAAAGGTAATAAAAAATGTTTAAAGAAAATAATCAGGATTCATACATTTCAAAATAAGCTGCAATATGGGACAATTTTTATCATAATAAAATATAAATGTGATGAATGGAAAAAAGAAAGTCCTACATTTTGGGTCAAAAAATCCAATATGCAAGTACAGGATGTGGGAGACAGAGCTCCAAAGCAATCCTGTTAAAGAGGCCTAAGGTTTGCAGCTGACCATCAGCTTTGTGTCAGGTAACAGTGTGCCATGCTAACAAAGACTGAACCAAATCTCAGGCTGCCTCCCTGGAGGGAACTCAAGTGTCCAGGAACAGAGAAACAATAGCCTCACTATATTCTATTGGCCCTCAAGTGGAAGACTATCAATTTTACCAGAAACATATAAGCCTCCACAGAGAGGCTTCCAGCATTGGTAAGAGGTTGGACCAGAAAACCTTCCAGGTCATGCTAATCTGACTTCTGCGTTTGTGAAGACACAGAGTCAGGATCTAGATGGCATGAGGAACAGACTTTAAGAGCTCAGCTTCTCATACCAGGTAGGAAGTCCAGGCAAATGCAACTCCGTGACAGTAGGAACTGTTTCTTTGTCTCTGGCCTGTTCAATATTGCATCCCAACACCTAAGACAGTGCCTGGCATCTAACTTATATTCAGTCACTGTTTGTTACCAGGGTAGGGAATATCTCATTACTTCAGATATACATGAAGAGGCTGCATGGGTTTTTATTTCCAAGTAATTTCCAACTGTAAGATGCTACAGCTTTATACTTGCTTACAACCTTTCCTCGACAAGTTACATTAACAGCACAGATCTCTGAACCACTTTACAAGTTTTCAGTTGAACACGCATCATTTCTCTGGGTGAGTCTCTATTCAGATCAACTCAGATTTTTTCCAAATAACTTGGGAGTTTCTTTTTAATCTTTTTTTTTCTCTCTTCTGACAACTTCTTTTTTATTGAAAATGTACAGAGGTTATTGAAGTCAATTCTGCCAGAAATTTGTAAACAATATTACTTTGTCTCATCTCTATATACACAAAAGACTGCAAGTAAATATAAAAATTAATGTGGTTACTTCAAAATATTTCAGCTAAGGTTTAAGAAAGAAAACTAATTAAGGGCTGTGAAAATATGTGTTCATGAAGAGATGGTAAACCTGCAGCATAGGGTCAATATTTGATGTTTTCTGTAACTTGACAGGACAATAAAGAATAATTCCATAAACCATTTCAGCTTATTATAAATTAGATTCTTTTAAAAAAAAACACCTTAAAATGAAAACAGATGATAGAGGAAACCACTACCCAGATTATGAATATAAAAAGCGTACATGAGCTAAATAGTTGTGATAATACTCTGAAGTAGCACTGAACATAATATTTTATGCTGTAGCTAAACTTCAAAGAATTTTACTCATCTCTTTTGAAATAAATGTCAAAGAAAGATATAATTTTATATCTGCCAGCAATAATCAGTCAATATTTTCTGGAGAGCACTTTTAAATGACGCTAGTAATTGTGATTTTACTTTGAAGATAAGTTCTGTCCAAGCAAGTCCCTAAGGAAAAGGGCAGTCTGGCTGCTCTTTCAAGCCTTGGAAAACATCCCCCTCACTGTTGTCCAAGAGACATAGGCTGAGCATTACAGGAACAGTGCCCCAAGTGGGGAAACACTGAGAGCTGAGAGAAGGCATCTGCCATTTGTCTGGTATCACAATACACCTCCCCCTCCCCCCCCCCCCCCCCCCCCCCCGCCCTGCCACCTCATGACAGCAGCTGGGTGGGAAGGATTCCTACATTGGAAAAGTCGAGAAGATGACCTCTAAAGGTTATGCTCAACTCTAAAACTCTGTGATGTTAGGAAATGCTGCAAATGTGGGTCTGCTGGGTGATTAAATTCCATGCAGATTTCTAGAATGTGTGGAAAATATTGTTCCTTCAAGACTTAATCTAAAGGGGAAAAAAGCAGGCCAGTTCTTATCTCTTTGTGTATTATCACCAAGATTAAAATACACACACACAAAAAGCAGATGCTGCCTTAGCCATGTAGCTGAGTTGGTCAGTGCATCATCCTGATATGCCAAGGTTGTGGGTTCCATTCCTGGGCAGGGTACATACAAGAATCAATCAATGAACGCATAAATAAGTGGAATTAGAAATCTCTCTCTCTCTCTCTCTCTCTCTCTCTCTCTCTCTCTCTCTCTCTCTCTTTCTCCCCCTTCCTCACTCTCTAAAAATTAATAAATAAAATTTAAAAAAATTTTAAAGAGCACTTGATTCAAATAGAGTCATTT
Organism: Myotis daubentonii; assembly: GCF_963259705.1. NCBI lineage: Eukaryota > Metazoa > Chordata > Mammalia > Chiroptera > Vespertilionidae > Myotis > Myotis daubentonii. Next base: position 9,380,664 of record NC_081848.1, on the reverse strand, counting down.
TTTTTAAAATCAAGTAAGGAAGTATTATAAAAGAGCCCAGATAATGCAGTATCCAAATTCAAGGTGGAGTGGAAGGTGGGTGTCAATACCAAGAGAAGTATCGGTGGGTAGGAGGAGATCAACCAAAGAAGTTGTATGCAGATGTGCATAACCCAAGGACACAGACAATACGTGGTGAGGGCCTGGGGCAGGGGTGGGGGCGGGCTATAGGGGTCAATGGGAGGAAAAGGGGGACATCTGTAATACTTTCAACAATAAAGATTTTAAAAAATAAAATAAAAGAGCACACTTTAAAAGAAAAAAAAACGCAATACTAAAAATACCCAGCTCAACGCTGTCTCTGTTTCTGCTCTCAGCAAGGGGCTGTCATTCCTGCTGTTTGCTCTTCTAGGGTGTAGAGCTGTCAGGAGACACAGGCAACCCTGTGGCTCCCCAGGCCTGGGCTGACAGAATCCCATGAATCCTGCTCAGTGACAGATGCTGGACTGAGATAACCAAAAGATAGGAAATGCATGGAACAGCAGCTGGGCAGACAAATTCAACTTCCCACCTGCTGTTGATTTACACATTCATCTCTCAAACCCAATCCGCGTCCATGTAAAAATCTGCCAGCATGTTGAGAAATTCATCAATCTGGGGAAAGAGAGGGAGCTCTCCGTGGCCGATTTTATATTCTTTCTGTAAACACACTTGTGTCGCACAGAGGCAGCTGAGCCGAACAGCCGCGGCTTTTTCTGTTCTCTGCTGTAATCACCATACACCTGGGACTCACACAGCTCGCGCTGCTGTTTTTTTAGATGAGATTTTTTCCCCTCGGATAAAGCTGGCTTTGGAAACTAATTAGATATGTCTGTGTTTTTGTTTGGCTTCTGATGACACTATGGCCATCTAATTTGCATTTCTGTCTTGTCTCTCCTTGGTTGCCTTTGTTGCTTTTCCTTTTGTCTGAATGAGGGGAAACTGGGTTTCAAACACGGCTGGTCAAACATGCTACTCTTAAGCGCCCGCGCGTGTGTAGGTGTGTGTAAAGTCCAAGTGCCTCGTTTGCAGCAAGACAACCTTTTTTCTGAAGAACATTTCAGCTCAACGAAATGCTCTTTAAAATGTCTAATTCCCTACTGTGATTTCCTTTAAAGTTCTAATTAGTTGTGCACAGTAATGAATTCTGAAAATTGCAGTGTTTCATTTAAAGCTTTTAAGGTGCAGGCGGCTCTAATAATGAGTTTTGCCACAATCAGTCTTTGACGAGTGGTTTTGAAATGTAAGTTTCATATTTTTGGAGATGTCGTATATCTTAGAAACAATCACAATGGTGAGTCTTGAATTTGTTGCTTAATGCCATCAAAATGTCAGATTAATGAGTAATTAACAGCATTTGTACATAATGTTATTTCCTTCTTTCTGCAAAGGCCAAGAGCATAATGAAGAATTTAAGCCAAGAAACATCTTTCAACAAATATGTTTTCATAGCTTCCATTTTAAATAACTTGCTATCGGGTCTGTAACTGTCTTCTTTAATGGTCAGCAAACAGCTGGGTTTCCAGATAACACAGTGAACATAAGATAGTCATGTTAGTTAAGCTATTTCCACATTTTACTAGTGTACTTTGATTTCCCGGGAAAGAAATCATCACCACTGCTCTCCCCCTCGAAAAACCACGGCTTTTTTTCTTAAAGAAAGAGTTCATTCAAATCAAACACCCTTTCTGTTGTCTTGCTTTAAGACAACTAAGTTACCTATGTTTTTCAGTCTTTCCCTCTCTTCTTGGACTCCACTGAAACTGGAAACTCTCCGAGTGCACCCCCAGGATAGGCAGGGGGCAGTCTTCTGCCTGGTCAGCCCTCCCCTGGCATCCTCTCCCCATGTCTTCACCCCGGAGTCCATGCCCCCATCTGGCCACTCCCACAGAGTCCTTTGGCCATTCAACTCCCCAGGGTCTGTTGCCCCTTTCTGTCTATATTGGCCTCCCGTATCCCTTCTAAGACTCAGGATTAATGATTTGTAAACCACTCTCTCTGGTAGCCCAGCCTCCTGCATGGCCCTGGCATTTTCCTAAATCCAAGCCAGCTCTTGGCCATCCCCACCACCCATTCTGCCTGTTATCCAGCACCCGGGCCACAGATGACCGAGACACACAGAAGACAAATCCTTGCAAACATGACAAATAACAGGTTCAAACACGGCCAACATGAGAGGCGTCAAGGCTGCTCATCAGTCACTTCATGCAGTCTCATGGCCTCCCTCACCCAGGTCCCACAGGAGCTAGTCCAGCCTGTTCCCCTTCTGCGTAAACTCCTCACTTCTCCTCCAGCACCCACCCAGGTCTCATGGAGAGCCTCCTCACCCGTAGCACAGAGAAGGCCACCACCCATGTGTGTGTCGCCCACCCGCCTCACATCTCTCCTCTCCTCCCTAAACAAAGAGCCTCTCTCAGCTCCCTCCCCCTTGACTTCAGGTCACAGCCCAGTCCACATGAATGCCACCTCTTCCTGCATTTATCCTCTCCCTCTATCGAGCAGCTTTCCTGATACCTCACTATCTTTTAAAACAAAACAAAACCCTTTCGTTGACTCTATTATTGCTCTCACTCCTCAATCTCTTACCTTCCGACTCCCACCAAATTCCTTGACTATGTGCTCCCCATTATAGGCTCTGTGGTTTTCATTCATTCCTCTCTCAAACTTCCACAGTCTGGCCTCCTAGTTTCACTATTCCTTTGAAAAAAAAAAATGACACTGAAATGTTTACCAAACACCTGCTTCTTGACAAATTCATTAGCATTTCTCTTCCCTTCCCTCTTGATCCATGGTTCTCAACACTGCCTGAACATAAGGATTGCTATGAAAATTTTTTTAAAAAAATTAATGTCCAGACTGGGCCCCACCTATAGAAATTCAGGTTGAATTGCTTTGGGGCGGGGCTCAGTCATTGGTACGGTTTCAGAAAGCATCACAGCCCCTCTTCTTTGCTTGCCCTGACTCCTCCTTCTGGTCACCTCTCCTGCTTCCTGTTCTTTAGCTGTGCCCTGGGCATTTCCTCCAAGGGCTATCACCCCACCCCACACACCTTTTCCCCTCTCATAGGTCACTTATAATTCCTAATACAAACAATGTCCAGATGTTGTTTCTAGCTCCAACCTGAAGCTCAGCTCCCCAGTGAGACTGCTGTGCAGTTCTACCTGCGTAGTTTGGCAGTGGTTGGATGCCTAAAGTGATTTAATGTCTAAAACCATCTCCTTCTTATCAGTCCATTCCTATTACTTTTAAAGTTTCAATTTAAACTGCACTAAAATAAAAATCCTGAATAAGTTAAATATCCTTTGTCGAACCAAATTTATTTCCAAATTAATGTAAAAGTAAATGAAACCATAACTGATTTATTGTATTGAATTCCTTAATTCTTTGACAAAAAAGAGGTAAGTACTGTACAGACTCATATAACATGCAGGAATAACTGCCTTAAAATCTTCTTGTTACTGATTGTCAAGGAACAGTTGGCTCTGGAATTCCTATCGAACGTGTTGATCATTACATTGATTTGAGGGCATTAAATAGCTTCGCCTCCATGGCCGATTTGCTCCAAGGCCCTTTGCATAGTCCCACCTGTCCCCCTGACTTCCCACACAGGGTACAGAGGAATATACACAAAATATTTGGTAAGAAAAATAGTTCCCAAACTGCTCTCAAAGGCTCAGAGCGCCAATGACATTCAACATCCTGGATGCGGAGACGTAAGGGGCAGGATCTCCACCTGTCCAGAGCATGAATCAGCAGCTGGCACAATTTCTGAGGCCAGAGATTCTTCATCTTGCCCTGGAGTCTCTCGTTGTCTCAACACACTATACCCCTCACGCCCACTCTCTGCACCCCAGGCCCAGTTTGTTTCCTGCCGAGTCTAGGATGCACTCTCAAAGCTCTAGGCTTGCGATTTAATTATACCCATTCACTTGTCTTCTCAAATAATGAGATGGCTACCACAAGTCATGAAAATCACATTAAATAATATTACCCAAAGCACATTCTTAATGTTTTCTTACAGACATAATACCTGTCCTAAAAATATCAGAAATGGTTAATTTTTCTCACCTTGCCCATGTAAGGGTGAGAGCCACACTTCCACCTGCAGATGCTGCTCCAGCAGACGTCTGGGATTGTGGTTCAGGCATATTGGTTGACAAGACCATGAAAAACACCTCACCAACTGAGCCCTTAGCACCGCCCTCCCCACTATCCTCACATACTATGAGCACTGAAAAGAAGTTGTGGGAAACAGTCCCTTTTTGCCACCAGAAATTCAGGCCCATATTGGGTAAGGTCTTGTGCCCACAGGCTGCAGAAATCAAGCTCGGGTAATATCATCATTGCCTGATCCAACGAGCCCAGTGGGGAACTGGAAGGAAGAGACAGAAACCTGTCTTCACACGGATTACTGCAACAGAACACGCTTCCTCCACATCACCAGGCAACGAGATCTGATCGCACAACCGGTCCTCAGCTCCTGTCATTTATATGAGATGACACGTATTATAGGAAACATTTCCAAATGTATGTTACAAAGGACGACCAATCCAGTGTGAGGCTAACGGGGAGCATGGGGGAATGTGTGCTTCCACAGCCTTCTACCCAAAATGTGTAGGAAAGGAAATGTAGGGAATGTGGGGGAGAACAGGAAGTGATGGAGTACAGGGCAGGGACAAATATCTGCCATTCTCTAAGCGTCAGGATGAATGTGCAGCCCGAGGAGCCACTAATGCTGGAGGGCTTGGCTATATAGAAAGTTGAATAATAAAGAGACAGTGGGAACTCACTTTGGGAGTGGATATACATACTAGTGGAGTTCATCCAATCAAAAGATACGGTGGGATAAGGGACACCATGTCACAGCAGTGCTGCTCACAGTTGCAAAGAGGTGAAAATGGTCCATATGTCCATTGGCGGGTGGTTGGATAAACAAATGTGGAGCGTATGTACAGTGACTGTTATTCTATCTTAAAAAGGCAGGAATTCCTGCCAGATGCTACCACACGGATGAACCTTAAGGACATTATGTTAAGTGAAAACAGCAAGTCATGAAAGGACAAATACTATGATTTCACATATAGGCGGTATCTAAAGTAGTCAATTCATAGAAATAGAAATAGAAGGATGGCTACCAGAGGCCGGAAGAGAGAGGGGGAAAAGGGAAGCTGTTGTTTAATGGGCACAGGGTTTCATTTCTACAAGATGAAAAGGTTCTGGATTTCTGTTGCACAGCAGTGTGAATGTACTTAACACTACTGGGTTGTCTAGTTAAAATGGTTCAGATGGTAAATGTTATGTTATGTGGTTTTTACCACAATAAAGAAATGCAAGAACAAAATAATGGTGGGTGTGTGTCTGGCCGCTACAAGACTCAAAGTTTCCTGTTTGGCAGAGAATTCAGATGGTCTGTCCCCTGTCATGTAGAAAGCATTCCTCTGATTCATCTTCAAAAAAAAGAAACAGCATGTGGCCAGGCCATTACTGAATTTCCCCAGAGCAAACAGGATGTGGGGGTGGGGAGAGAGGATGAGAGCTGTACACGTGGCTGATAGCACATGTTCTAGGAAGATTCCTCAAGACCATCGGTTCTCAACCTGTGGGTCGCGACCCCTTTGGGGGTCGAACGACCCTTTCACAGGGGTCACCTAAGACCATCGGAAAACACATATATAATTACTTATTGTTTTTGTGATTAATCACTATGCTTTAATTATGTGTAATTTGTAACAATGAAATTGGGGGTCACCACAACATGAGGAACTGTATTAAAGGGTCGCGGCATTAGGAAGGTTGAGAACCACTGCTCTAGACAAAGGGAGTTGGAGGCAGCTAGAAAAGGCCCCAGCCCATTTTTTTTTTAAATAACCCAATGGGAGACAGCAAGACTTAGGTGACGTTCAGGATAGGCTGTAAACTCCACAGTACTCAGCCAATGAGGCACTGCAGGAGGGACTCCTGCCCAAGGATAAATATAGCTCCTTGCTAGCCAATTGCTGTGTGCCTGTGATCCACAGACACCCATTCTCAAGGCCCTAATATTAAAAGTCTCGCTTCCGCCATATTTCCTGTCTCTGGGTCCGTCCTTTGAATTCAGGCAGGTGAGCATTTTCTCACCTGTCACAAGTTTCACAAGTTTCATAAAATCCCAAACTGGATTCAGTTTTGGTTGGATTACTCTTTCTGCAGAGTGTGGAGATAGAGCAATTTTAACTCCTCTCACCCCCTTTGCACATAATATTTCAGTCTTTATAAAGCTTCACCGTGAAGTGCTCCTATGCTTGGGAGCCACTGACAAAAACTCACAAAGACCGCCCCCACACACACCAGGCCGAGGAGATAGGAAGTTAATCAGCAAACATTGATAGTAAAATTGAGGGCCACGCGATCACTTTTTCTCTTAAAGTAAAAAACATTCTCAGTGATCAAAATGCAACTCTTTTTAGTGATCACATTTCTTGGTGCTGCTTTAGCAAGTTAACATGGTCTCCAGTTCCTTACCTTTTGATTTTGAGGCGAGATGGATGAAGGCATTTCGTTGCAATGGGACAAAGCCGCAGAGCACCAGCGGGTTGGAAGGCAGGGAAATCAAGAAAAGAGAGAGAAAACTGTTAGTTCACGTCCTTGGGTGAAGGACAAAGTGCACTCCTAAGTACCACGTGAAGAACACAGCAGTGACCCACGTGGAGGTACTTGAAACATGCTTCAAACAGCAGCGTGTCCTTCATGGTAATTAGAAACCCATCGCTCCTGGCACAGAGAACAAAGAGAAGACTTCAGCACCTGCTGAGGACTTCTCCCCTGGCTTCTCTCTTCCTCACTGTTGATGCTGTGATTAAAATCACAGGGGGCAGAATTCCTCCTTCAACAGTGCGAGCACCAGGGTTACCTGGGCATAGATTTCTCTCCTGGCCGCACCTTCTCCTGAACCCAAGGAAAGGCTCTGCTCCCTAAACCTGTACCCAGCACATTGGCACCAACATTTCTGAGAGGGGACCTGTCCATGAGGCCCGGGTGTGAGAAGCAGCAGGCGGAGGCCTACCTCTGCAGGTGGGTCGGGCTGACTGTCTCTCTCCTCCCGGGGCCGCCTGTGCCATCATAAACGCTGAGCGGGGAGAATGGACCATGGTAGTCAACCATCACAGGTTCCTAAAGACCCACACTCTTCCTAACACGCCTGATCCCAGACCCTCTGCTCCCTGCTTAAAGCTGTGAGGCTCGGCTCCGGGGCAGGGGTTGCGCCAATGGCTACGCTGGGAAGAAAGCACGTTGCAGAAACTGCACGAGGAGGGAAGAGGCGCTCCCTTCCCTGCAGGGCAAATGTAGGAACACACACTGCCTAGCGTGGAGACGACTGGACAGGTGTGATTTGGGGGAGCCTGATATTTCTTCATCTTTTTCTTGTTAAAAAAGGAAAATGCTCACAGCTTGGCTCAAAATTTCGGTCAGCGTCTCCTGGGAACACTGCCTCTCCTTGCACATCCCAGAGGCGTGACATCTATGCCTACTGTCAGCTGTATGAGGTGAGCCCTGCACAGAACATGCTCACAACCATCTAGCACTGCAAAGGGCAAGAGGCAGGGATGGCCTCGCTGAGCACCAGCCCAATGGGTGCTCCACAAGCGGAAGCCGTGTCCACACAGCGGGATGTGGGACCAGGAGGATGGAGAGGGCAGAGGACGTATGTTGCCTCTCACAGAAAGCATCGCTCCCCGCTTTCTCACCCACACAGTATTTGGCAAAGAAGGTCACACGGTTCTCCGTACCGCAAAGGACGGTAACCTGGTTCTGGGTAGATCTGGAGGTCCTGGTGGCGAAGGGATTACCCACTGTCCTCCAACCTCCTGTCCCTCCCTCTGGGGCGTCCAGCTAGACTGCGTGTCCCAGGCTCCCTGCAGTAAGCCATGGCATATGAACTGTGGGTGTGAGTGGTACATGCCACCTCCATGACAGGCCATACAACTGCCTGCCCAGTCCCCACCTCCCTTCCCCGGTCTGCTGAATGGCGGTGTCCCGTGAGGGTGGCGGAGCTTGGCATCCTGAGGCCTGCCTGCCTGTGGAGCACAGCCCGCCCCCCGGCTGACGATCATGAGCGTGAGACATAAATGTGCTGTGCTAAGCCACAGGGGACTGAGGTTCACCTGTCATAGGCTTCCACGTTACCTTAACAAATACACCAATCCTGGTTCCTCGGGAGGGACTAGACACCAGACCGTAGCTTCCACTAGATGCTTTCCCCAACAAAGCCCTCTTCCCCCCCTGAAGCTGTTCTGAACATGTGTTCTCCCACACAGTCAAGGAGTCTGTGCGAAAGGCGGGCTTGGCGAACGCGCCCTGGGAGCCGGTGAGCACCACAGCGGACCATCTCTGTGCCAGGCTGTGGCTATGGGTCTGAAGGCAGAGCACCCAGGGCAGGGCTCCTGACAGGCCCCTGCCCACCTACCCGTCTCCCACAGCCTGCCTCGACAAGGCCAACAGGCTTAGGTTCATTTAGAAGGCACATAAAGAAGAATTGCCTGCCAGCAACTGGAGCATCTTGGAGCAGACCACATCTTCCTAAGCTCTTCACAGCGCAATAGGAAGAGAGAGACCTCAGCTCCCAGCTGGTTTAGGTCGAGCCTCCCGGGATTGGTACACTAAGGAAGCAAAGCTTTCCAGAAGAGAGGAAAAGAGAAAAACTCTCTGACGGTTTCTCAGAGTCCACACTACGCTTCCAGGAGATGGTCACTAGCAAAGGGTGCAAGGATACCACCACTCAACATATGCACACAACACATGCCCCTAACACACCAACACCCGCTGACACAGCCCACACCACGTCCCACTCGCCTCTCACTGACGGAGTCGTATGAGTCACTTAGAAGATGCACGGAGCATCTATGGTGTATATGACACGAATCGGTGCTGGAGGGGAAGCCAGGATGTACGGTTTGTAATTCCTGACTTAAAGTGGTTTAAGAATTACTAACAGAAGCAGAACAGAAGCATGAGAGGTCAACTAAAATAACAAGACAATAGTATAAAAGATATCTGCAGCCAAATGATCAGGCAGAACTCAGCCTATTATTTCATTCCAATTTGTTTTCCAAACCCATTTAATTTGCCAACACCACAATTTCCTAGAACTCCCAATTCCAGTTGCCCTGTTTGATTTATTTCCCCATGACATATATCACGTTGTAACACACTATTTAATCGAGTCTAGTGTGTTTACTAAGCTTCATGAAGGCAGGGATTTTCTGTTGCTCACTATTGTACCCAAGTGCCTCACATAGGGCTAGGTACACAGTAGAGGCATCCTGTATAATAAAAACCTAATATGCTAAGTGTCCGACCATTTGTTCAACCATTCGACCAGTCGCTATGATGCACACTGACCACCAGGGAGCAGACACTCTGACTGGTAGGTTAGCTTGCTGCTGGGGTCCGGCCAATCGGTACTGGGTGAGATGAGCTGGACACGACCTGGAGTCCTCCCAAGGTCTCTCCCATGGTCTCTCCCCAGCCCAGATCAATAATGCACTGGTGGGGTCTCTCCACCTGGCCTGCACCCTCTTGCATACCGGAACCCCTTGGGAGATGATTGAGAGCGGTTTTGGCCCAATCCCCACAGGCCAGGTTGAGGAACCCCACTGGTGCATGAATCCATGCACTGGGCCTCTAGTAATATATACATATTTGTCAAATGAATGAAAAGGACTCCAAGTTTCTAAATACAGAAATTAACAATAAACAATCACTATGTTTTTAGTTAGCTTCACACAAAACATCCCAGCGTCTTCGGACTCTGTGATGACAGTAGCCAGAGCCACAAGCCTACTCACCAAGGAAAACGCAGAGCCAGGCGTAAGGACTCCGTGTCAGACACCAGGTGCTGATTTAGAAGCACAGTGGACAATGCCCGTGCTTCACGTGGCTATTTTATTATTTGAATTAATAACGGTACAACCACAAAGGTGGCCCTAGTCGCCCACATATCCAGAGGACCATTAGAGCGCCATTAAAAGTGTGGCAATAAAATAAAAAGGGAAGAATCTAGGCCCTGCATAAAATGCATGTGCTAACACCTGAAGCTCCAAGAGCATTATGGCTCAATCACCACCCATTTCCTTGGCCAGCAAGGCGCTAAAAAGGACTCAGTGGCAGAATGATTGTGGCTGCTGACCCTCGCCACTTAACACACCTTCTTTACCCAGGGTGCCCACAGCAATGCGCAGGCTCACAAGGGATCTTGGAACTGAAATCCCTGACCCTCTCCTAGCAATCCGAGGCCAGGAATTTAGTTTGCACTCTGTGCTCCTAGCATGCCTGGAGAAGGGGGTTCTAAGGCGCTCCTCCCGGCCCCGCTGCATGTAATCCCGTGATGAGATGTGAGGACTCATCCTTGCTGACCTTGTGCTCGTCTCTCAGCTGTGACTGGGAACCAGGGGTCGACGCGCCTTGGCCACAGTTACTGGCGTCAAAACATAGATCCTTGTCTATTAACTGCCCAGGAAACATACCCAACGGAATCTCATTGTAGTGAAGACAGAGCCACGGCTCCGGATGGAGCCAGTCCCATGCCCACGGAGAAGTATGCAGTAACCAATCTGCTGAACGACAGTTTGATTTTCAAAAGCAACACTTGGCCTTAAGACACCAAGCTAAGCATAGATTTTTATTAAAAGTATCTCCATTTGTCAGACAAAAAAAGTTCTCTTTAGGGAACAAGAGGCCTTACGTCCAGCAGAACTGAAAGGAGAAAGTTGCCACTGGGCCGTAGAGTCCGCGCGGAGATTCCGGCCAATGAGAAGACAAAAGCGCTCTCATGCTGTGTGGCTCCCAGACAGAGAACTGGAGTAACTATCTCGCCCTCCTTTTTGCTGTATGTACTCTTCCCCGGGTTTTGATGCGGAATAAATTGTGTGCGTGTGAGTCCTGGAGAGTATTGTGGGCATGCACGCACAGTACATGCACACATGTGGGCATACACGCATGCCCACAGAGAACAGATGACCTCATTAACTCTCCAATCGCTGGCGCACCACGTTAATGACTGCAGACTACCCCCAGTTACAAACACCACGTTTCCAAACCCCACACCCACACAAACTTGGCAGCTGCTCCTACCTGTCTTTCCACCCACTCCTCCCTTTCTCTTTGGAGCCATGCTGACCCCGCTAGAGGGAGGCTCTAATGAAACAGGAACGCAAGGCTAGTTTTTCAGCATCTTAGGCTGGGCAGCAGAGACAGGAGCAAGTCACCTCTAAGGATGAAGACGGGGGCATGCTCTCGGAAGAGGGCACAGGACAGAAGGCACTGCTTGGGAAGTGACGGAGAGACCACACTGCAGTGGGCATGTGACAGGGAGGACATGGGTGAAAGGAAGGCTCAGCCACCCCCAGTGTGGTAAGCACCCTCTCCCCACAGAAGTCTCCTCTGCCTAGCCCTCTGAGGTACAGGGTGAAGCCACTTTGTATCCAAGGGCAAAGATGTAAGTTAAACAATCAACAAACAACTGACCTGCTGAAATGCATCCCCTCTTTAAACTCGGAACTGCCTGAGTCTCTCCTCATATGAAGGGATGCCTCTGATCACGTGCGTCACTGGGCACTAATCACTTAGCTTTTTATTAGTATAATTACATTTCCTTTGGGTGAAGGTTGACTACAACATTTCCATGCCTTGCAACTCTTAATATCACTATGTTTTATTTCTATCTTCCCATCACTACTTAACCATCACCAATTTTGCTAAAAGCAATGGAAATTTTAAAACACTATCCCTAAAAGACAGGCCTTGACTAAAAAGAAATTGCATTTACTGGTATACACTTCCATATTATCTTTAGCTTCTTTTTACACGAGCAATTAGACCAGCAGCCATACAAGCTCCATTTAAACAGCTCCTGGAGGATGAGGGATGACACACATGTACCTGGCAGCTCCCTACGGCAAACACGGGTGAACACAGAGGTGTTGCCGCAGCCCTGGTTAGCCACTGTTTATTGCAAGTTCCATTATTATTCTAAGGCACTAGAATATATGTAGGTAACAGTAGAATTACCTGGGGAGCTTCATTAAAAATTATTCTTAAACACCATTCCTGGAGATTTAGGGGTGGGGAGGTGGGGAGCCCTGGAATGCACCTGGAACCAGCACTCAGGCCAGTCTATTTGGGAATCAAGTTTGGGAATCGCAGTTCCAACTAATATTCAAGAGGTAATGGAATAGAAACAATGCGTAGTTTACACAATTTACAATAGTTACCCCTGCTTTGAGTTTAACACTAGCAGGAATATCTAGCAGGCATCTAGAATGCTCCCAATGTCTGTGTTCCTAGCGCTCAGATCTGTCTGGTTGGTCCAGAGTAAGCCACACCCTAAGAGGAAATGGGGTGGTATCCTGGATACTTACAACTCTGGCAGGGCTGCCGAGGTGTTCCCCGCAAGCAGATAAGGGTATCCACTGGGACTTTGCCTATTCATTGTCTGCGCTGTGGACGAATTTGTATTTGTATTTGCGGGGGGTGTCTGAGTAGCTGAGCAGAGTCTTATTCAAAAGCAAGAGTGTTGCCTTTCATGAGAGAAATATTAATCTAAAATGCATTTCAAAACTACAAAAGAATGTCAGGGAGGCAAGAGAAACTCAATAATTTTTCAATTGCATTGGTTAAGAATACAATTGTGAGAAAAATGAACTGTAATGATATAATAGATCTTTTGTGTTACTTAAAGACTAAGCAATAAAAGAGCAGGGTGATAGCCGTAAGAAGAATCCTATATAATAAAACCCTAATATGCAAATCGACCGAATGGTGCAATGACTGCTCCACCAGGGGGCAGACGCTCAATGTAGAAACTGCCCCCTGGTGGTCAGTGAGCTCCCACAGGGGGAGTGCCACTCAGCCAGAAGCCAGGCTCATGGCTGGCTAGTGCAGCGGCGGTGGCGGGAGCCTCCACAGCAGCACTAAGGAGCAGCAAGCCGAGCGGTAGGGAGCAGCAAGCAGGCAGCCAGTAAAGAACGAGGGGTCCTGGACTGCGAGAGGGCACGGGCCTGGCTGCGGGACCCCCTGCCCCTGTCCCACTCCAGTGCACAAATTTTGTGCACCGGGCCTCTAGTATGGCTATAAACCCATCTGAATTAGTGTCATGACCATGTGAGGTGATGCTCACCTGGGGGTGGAATCAGCACAGAGAATTCTGTGCCTTTGAGTCAGAATGTATCTGGGTTCAAATCCTGGCTTCACCACTTGGAGGAACTGTCTGACCTTGAGCAAACCTTGAACTCTTACAAGAATGGTTTAAAAATTAGAGCTACTTTGGAAAGCACACAGCATGGGCCTGTCTCATAGTGGGCACTAAATAAACAACTATTTCCTGTTATTATTACCTGTCAAGAATAGTTTAGGGAAGGAAAGACTCAAACATCCAGGATCAGACTGCAATGGAGGACAAGAGCCAGCTTCATGGATATCACAGATGGTCTCAAGGTGCATTTGAATTTGAAGGATGGATCGGGCCGCAAAGCACTACTCCCAGAGCTTGGTGCTGGCGTCCTGCAATCTGCCCAGGTGGGTCTAAGGAGGTCGCCTAAGTCTGTCTGACTCAAACTGCAGTTTCTAGAGCGAAGTGGTAGAAACTACGGCTGCCAGGGAGATCCACAACTCATTCTGTCTGCTCCAACCCAATACTCGGTAAAGGGCCACTGTCGTCACCCCAAGCAGAAGTCTCTGCTGCAATTTTGATATAATCAAGGGGGAACAGAAAGGTTCATCCAACTGAATCCCTTCTATTAACATAGGTGATTGAGATTTTTCTTGATTTGTTTATGACAATGGTTCCACCTTTCCATACATGGAATATGCTGTGATCTTTCAGCACAAAATGGTGATTAGAATTTATAAGATGCTGCAATAACCAGTACAGATGACACATGGTCTATCGGTTAGTAGGTATAATGGTGAAAAACAGCCTTCCCTAGCATCTTTGGAGGACTTGGAGAAAACCTGCTTTACCAGGTTCCATAGTCAAACGCTGAACCACATGTTTACCAAACAGAGCACCGCTCAGGAAGACTTTACCCAGAAGTTATGCCCCAACTCAGTGCTTCAGACACCTGTGGGTTGCATCTAGTTTGCTGTGATCACATTAAGATTTTGTAAATTTTCTGATTACTAGTAGAAAGCTGATTCAATTAGAGTACTAACAGAAGTGACAAACATTACACGTACTTGTCTAAAACCCTTCTCCGTGATGTATGATGTACCAAAAGCGTGATGGCTAATGTGAGGCACCTCGGCCACTAGTGACTGGAGGCCTGAGCAATCTGCACATGCTTCTTCAACACACATGGAATACACATTCACAGCATCAAGGGGGAATGAACAGAAGTATCAATTCATGCTCTTTCGCTGGATCCCAAGTAACCTGACTGTGAATGTGTCCTGTACCCGACTTTAACCCTGCAGTGAAAGCCAGGTGAGAACATGCAGGAATAATGGAGATTCTTAAAAACTTTCTAAGTGTTATACAACTGCATCACTCCGGTATCTTCAGGTAAGTTACTACCCAAGGGAAATTCTTCACAAAGAAATTATCATCAGAAGCTACGCTCCAGGATGAAACAAACCGCTGTTTCTCACATGTAATGAGTTTCAAGATAATAAAAAGAATAAAAATGAATGAAGAATTTTAAAATATCTCGTGACTCACTTTATATTCTGAGGAGCACACACAGCTACTCTACTGTGAAGACAGACTGCGCTCGTGCTTGGCGGGGGGGGGGGGGGAGGCGGAGGGGGAGGGCTGCATACCCCACCGTGGGCAGCATGCTGAGTAGGATTTGTGTCATTGACTTGATGAACACAGCAGCAAAACCGGCTTTAGAGAGATGGTCTGGTGCCTTCTATTCTAAACACCACAAATGGTTGGGAACAGACCCCTTCCTGTGAGGCTCAGGGAGATGGCAGATCCGTCCGTCATCCTCACCCCCATGTGCTCCCTCCATGCCCCTCCCAGTCTAGGGAAGACACGGGGAAAGTGAGAAGTGGACTCATCAGTCCTGGGTCTTTTTGTTAGTGAAGGTAGCTGGATATTAATAAAGGAGGAAGCAAAGGGCTTCAGACATGATTACGCTTAATAAACGGGGGAGCCTGAGCTGGTCTGCTTCACCAGGAAGCTACAGCTTCATGCACACTCCAGAGAATTGCAGCATTGATTGCCAAGGATAACACCCCTGCCTGCCCCCTTAGTACCAGATTGTCAGGGGAGCAGGGGCAGGTATTACCTGTGCAATAGAAGTAAAAATGGCACAGGGGGAGGTGCTTGACCATAGAGGCCTGCCTGTCTAACCTGGAGAAGGAACCATTGGTCAGGGGTGGACCCATTTGACACCGGGTAAGCTTGGGAAGTTGATTGGCTATTTTTATAAAGCTCCTGGTTCTCCCCAAGCTCATGATGCTATAATCCCCAGGAACCAAGAAGAGAGCTCTCTCTCTCTCTCTCTCTCTGAGTTTGTGGCCTGCATCTTTTCTGTTCACACTCACCTTCTCTCTACATAGCATGTGGCCTTAGCAACCAAGTGGCCAAGGGCTGCATGGACTCCAAACCCAGGCTCGAGGCGGGAGCGGAGTATAGTGGCACAGCGACGGGCTGCAGCTGGAGCACAAGCTAAGCTAGCCCGACACTGGCCTGGGACTGAGCTTTAACATGGCACAGGATCTCTGGACATTGGCCCTTTTGCTGGCCCTGATTTCCCATGGTGGGATGGACAGAGTTGGGAACCCAGGAGGTGCACTCTTTTGATTTTGCATCCAGGACCCAAATACATCTTACCTACAGGCCTCATTGTAGGTCCCTGAAAATGCTTTTTCTTATGACACCCCAAGGATCCCACTTCCACTGCAACATTCTGTCTACCTAGTGAGAGCATATATGACTTTCCCATCCTTCCTCCTGGAATCATTATCCTCCCTTTCCTCTCTGCCCCCCTGCAAAACAGGAGAGGTGATAATCCAAGAGAATTTCTTAGGTGAGGCTCATGTACTAGTAAAAGGGCACCTGACATCTTGGTCCCGGGTAGATGATGCTACAGAAGACATCCACCTTCAGCAGATAAAAGGAGAATTGGAGAGAAATGGTTGGGAAAAGAGGGGTGGTAGCCACCTAGGGCAGGCAAAAATGTGTGAGCATCCCGTAGAGTTAAGTGGACCTGAGTTTCCTTGCTAGAACACTGCCCAAGAGGGAGGCCTGTAAGGAAAGAGAAAAAGCTGTGGGTTATAGCATCAGCTGGCTGGATGGAGTAGAGTTGGCACTGGATGCCCCTACCTGGGAAGCATGTAGTGAAACATCCTCTAAAGGGGTTCTGAAGAACACTCCCCTGGGTACAACTAGAAGGCCAGTATCTGGATGCCTGTCACCTGGCAAACACCCACTGTCAGCCATGGGAACCAAAGACACACCTACAGAGACAGGACTGCAGCCATGACCAGTGATGTGAGAGACACCTGCCTCTCCCCACCTGGAAATGAGATAAGAGAGGGAGAGGACAAGGGAGGGTAAGGGTGTCACAGAACTGAGCAGTCCTCTGCCTTGCTCACAGTGTGAAAGGGGGAGGCCCTCCCCTCCCCCACTCCCAGTCCTTTAGCTCAAAGAGGGCAAGTGATGCAGGGAAGAGGAAAAGATGAGATTTACCAAGGATATGGGGCTGGTGCTTTAAACTAGAGGATCCTGAGTTTACATTTAGTTAATGAGAACAACTGGGTTCTCATCAAATATGTTCAATTTCACAAATCTTCTCTGAGGTTCTGCTATGTGCCAGGCACTTGAGTGGCTCTTTTGGGCACTTGAGTGACAGTAACACCAATAAACAAAACAGACAAAATCTTTGCTTCCCTCTACTAGTAGGGAAGGGGTTTAACACGGCACAGTCAGCAGCAGTGAATACAGTCAACAGCAGTGAGCATAGTCAACAGCAGTGAGTACAGTCAACAGCAGTGAGAACAGTCAACAGCAGTGAGTACAGTCAACATCAGTGAGTACAGTCAGCAGCAGTGAGTACAGTCAGCAGTAGTGAGGACAGTCAACAGCAGTGAGGACAGTCAACATCAGTGAGTACAGTCAGCAGCAGTGAGGACAGTCAACAGCAGTGAGCACAGTCAACAGCAGTGAGTACAGTCAACAGCAGTGAGGACAGTCAACAGCAGTGAGGATAGTCAACAGCAGTGAGGACAGTCAACATCAGTGAGTACAGTCAACAGCAGTGAGGACAGTCAACAGCAGTGAGCACTGTCAACATCAGTAGCACAGTCAACAGCAGTGAGCACTGTCAACATCAGTAGCACAGTCAGCAGCAGTGAGGACAGTCAACAGCAGTGAGGACAGTCAACAGCAGTGAGGACAGTCAACAGCAGTGAGAAGAGAAAAGTAAAACCATTGGTCCTCCATCAAAATAATTTTCAACAGCTTTCAAACAGTAAATAATTTCTTTCTGAAAGTTTTGCTTTCAGGTTAAACAGTACCTTCTGCAAAAGTACCCAGAGACTGAAGAATAAGACAATGTGTGCATGTACAGAAACTGCTTTCAGGAAGCATGAGTGAGATGGCACAAGCTGAGATAGTGACTGTAATGCTGATGGGAATTGGGTCCCATTTATTCTTTGAAGGCTCTCCTGGGGGGTGGGGTGCCATCTGAAGGCCAGCTGGTGACACCCAGCTTGAAAGACCCAGCAGGAAGCCATGAGTTTAGAGATGCTTAAGGAAAGTCAAGGTCAGCAACAATAGACTAGAAAGATCAGATAAGAGTTTAAAATCTGCTTTAAATTATACCAAGTCAAGCACAACCTTGTTTTCTAAATAGTTCCTTTTATAAAGACATATTTATATAGTAAATAGGTCCACGTTTATGAACAACTCAAGACCTTTGAAAAAACACCCAAAACTTCCTCTTTCTTTCCCTTTTCCTTTTTCTTCCCTGCCTGGTTTCTGATTTGACTCTTCCTTCCTCGAGAAGGATTCTGCCCCAACTTCTCCCTCCCTCGGCCACATGGTTATAGTTGAGAGATCTGGTGAGCTTCAGACTCACGGA
Source organism: Myotis daubentonii (assembly GCF_963259705.1). Lineage (NCBI taxonomy): Eukaryota > Metazoa > Chordata > Mammalia > Chiroptera > Vespertilionidae > Myotis > Myotis daubentonii. Next base: position 9,362,581 of record NC_081848.1, on the reverse strand, counting down.
GCCTGAAAGCACAGGGAAGTCTTGGGTCTTGGGGATAATGACTCTGAATTCCACAGAAAATGCGATTCTAGTCTCCTTCCTGAAGTGTATCATTGCCATTCTTCTGGCTCTTTCGGGGGCGCAGTGTCTCTTTTCCTTGTAAAATCGGTGTTTACTTCCTTCATTGATTGCATCCAAGGTGCAGCTGTGTCTGGGCCAAACTTTATCCCCCGGGATAATAACATTGGACTAAGAAGTGAGTCAGCACAAAGCATGAGGACGGCAATGTTGCAGGAGCCTGTGGTGCTCCTGATGAGCCCGCAGTTGTCATTGGTTTTAATGGCGATTATTGCCCGGAAGAACACTAAAGGTTGCCACTACGCCCCAGTTCTCGCTGTTTACAAGGCTGAGTGGTCTAGAAGATGGCAGTTACGTTTAAATGGCTGCGTGCTGGAAAGGTAAGGGCACTTCTACTGTGAAACCTTCCAACTTTCCAAAATGAGTTAATTCCTACCACTGTCCAGGGATAATGTCAGCCCACAGGGTGCTAATGGCCCCATACAGCTCCTCAGAGCACCACAGAATTAATAGGACAAGTTCTTCGTATGGAACCAAAAGTGACCGCATAGCTCAAAATCTGATACATTTTCCAACCTGGCACGGTCAAGGCTGGCTAATGATTTTCTGACAACTAAGAAAACACTCTAGACTGAATTCTTTCAGGAAACTGGGGTGGGGGGTGGGGGGCTAATTAAGCCCAGCACCCAGAGCACAACATGCAGATCTTCATCCTCCAGTGGTTTAGTTTAAGCAGCAAATCTACTTTCTGCTTTCTGTGTTCCAACTAAGTATTTTATCATCGTGAATTGAGAATAATAATAATAAACTGACCTGGTAAATGTAACTCTGTAAGAAATATGCCTCTGATTTATCTTAGAGAAGAAACAGCATGTGGCCATACCATTACCGAATTTCCCCAGAGCAAACAGGATGTGTGGGTAGGGAGACAGGATGAGAGCTGTACACGTGGCTGACAGCACATGTACTAGGAAGATCCCCCTAGACCAGTGGTCGGCAAACTCATTAGTCAACAGAGCCAAATATCAACAGTACGACTGAAATTTCTTTTGAGAGCCAAATTTTTTAAACTTAAAATATATAGGTAGGTACATTGTTATTAACTTAATTAGGGTACTCCTAAGCTGGCCTTTGCTAAAAACGTCCTCAATATGATTGAGGTATGTTCGCTGAGGTCGACCCCTTCCAACTCTCCCATCCACACTCGTCTTGTATACTTGTTTCGTCTATCTCCTCTCGTTCATCCTCTCTATATGTCCAAACCATTTCAACATAGCTTTCTCAATCCTCGACACTACATCTTCTTTCACTCCAATAAATTCCCTAAAATTAACTTAATAAGCTTTACTTAAAGTTTTAAGTCAACTTTGCACTGTACGTGCACACCCACACATGGTATTTTGTGGAAGAGCCACACTCAAGGGGCCAAAGAGCCGCATGTGGCTAGCTAGCTGCAGTTTGCGGACCACGGCCCTAGACAAAGGGAGGTGGAGGCGACTAGAGTAGGCCCGAACCCATTTTTTTAAATAACCCAATGGGAGACACCAAGACCTAGGCGACCTATTAGGAAATAGGTGATGAAATAGTACGCAGCCAATGATGAACTGGAGGAGGGACTAAATAAACAGGTTATGTTCCTTGCCCTAAGTGTGATCCTGTAAAATGAGTGCCCGCTCTCGAGAGTGTTATTAAAAGTCTCATTTTCACTATGCTTCTGTTTCCTAGTCCATCATTTGAAATTTGAACAGGTGAGCCATTTCTCACAATTCCAGACAGGTTGCTGGGTTGTATGTAAATCTATGGGGCTGACATTAATAAATTCTGTTTATCTCTAATACATTACAATATATTTTATAGGAAAATTTCAGTGTGTGGCACAGACAGCAGACATGCTGAACCCATTGACATTTAGCTAACAGGATTTTTAATAGAATTGAGCTGGCCTGGGAAGGAAAAAAAAAATGGGAAAGAAATGCCAACCAGACAACTCCCTAGAGAATAATTCATTTTGGGTTTATGTGACATTACATACTGCTTCCTCCACCAAGGTTAGATCCTGTATTAGTCTTAACAAAGCAAATTTTGCACATGCAAAAACACCTTCATGATGGCCCCTAGATCAATTACCAGCCATTCTAACAAAAACAAGACAATTCACTGTGAATGGTGTCATTTTCCATTTACTGTGTAGATGACTGGGGGGGTGGGGGGGTGGGGGGCTCCAGATCACAAGTACTAGTGGCTTAGGAACCACCGTTTGGAACCAGCCTCTGTTCTCTTGGCTGAATCTGAATCTGGCTGCTGGCTTGATTTCACCTGGTCCGTTGGCTATTGTTCTACACAGAGCTCTGCAGGTCTGAAAGCAGCTTTCCTCCCAGGCAGGTCAAGAGCCTGGAGCCGGAATGGCTGACTGGTATGTCACAGGGCAGGGGGAGCAGGGGGAAGAATCTCCAGAGAATCTCCTTTCCCCTCCTGCCTGGCTAGGTGTCACCCCATCTCCTTTCTATCCTTCTTCCCCATCCCCTTTTCCTACTTACCTTCCAACTCTTCCTCTCCTTCCCATTTCTTTCACTTAAAACTGGTCATAGGAGATGCCTTAGCATTTTCCCAATGTCTTAATGTTCTTCTCTTAATTTTAAGGTGAGTTAAATATTTTATATTCCCTCCAAAAAAAATTGTACAAGCTAAATTAAATTGATTTTTGTTCCTCTGTACTCTGTCATCATCCAATTATGCTATTTTAGACTTTTGCTTATCCTTGACTTCTTTTTAAATATAAAAGTCTGTTCCAGACTCCTTTTTTTAGGGCTCATTTCTAGTCTATATGCTTCAAGTGAACACTCTAGTCTAGTTTCTGGGTTGTTTTCTTCGCAGATTCTTTTTGCATCCATAGATTCACAAGTTCAGTGCCTCAGTCCTGAATTCAAATTCCCATTTTACCAAAACCTTTTTACTTCACACCCGCATAGGTCACGAGTAAGGCTGGGCACTCGGGACTCATCCTTCAACAAGACAGTCAGCTCACATTCCAGAGGGGAGACAGAGAGGTAAAGAGCAAATGCATAAAATAATCAGAGATGTGCTGTGTGCTGCACAGAGCACGTGAGGCTGCCTGACATGGGTGGTCAGAGGAGTCCTCTCTAAGGAAATGGGTTTCAGAGGAGCCAGCTGTGCACAGAGCTGGCAGAGATTGCAGGGAGGGAACATCAGGCCCCAGAGCCCTGAGGCAGGAAGGAGCCACTTTCTAGGAATTTGGAAAGAATGTGTGTGTGACTATGTACCTAGGGCCACAAAAGGAAGAAAGTGACACAGGACAAGAGTAGAGAGGGTGCAGGGGCCAGAGCTTGAACGATGCATCTGAAGGGCTTGGACTGTATTCTCAAGGGCACCAAGAAGTCATTTAAAGGTTTTAAGCAGGGCACTGGCATGGCCTGATTTTTGATATGTTTCTCTTTACAGGTCACGATGTGAAACTAAACTCCAACTCCAGAGCCAGAGCACTTCCCATCCTGATTCCAAGTCCAAATGACTAGTTACATCCTCAAAACATGCCCCCATGCTGAATCCACCCCTGAAGGAACACCACTCTAAAGGAGACAGGACTGCGGCCCAGCACTGACTGCCCAGGGGCTGAGACCCAGAGTGAGAAGCAGGTTCTGATCCGAAGCCTCAGTGGCAGCTGTTGATCAGTACTTGCCTCTCTCTTTCTCTCCCTCTTTCTCTCCAGGCTTTGCCAGCAGCCGGGCCTTTCTTTCTCTCTGGGCCTCCACCGGGGCTGCTGTTCAGCTCCACATCTCTGATCAGGCCCAGAGATACTGACTGGCATAGGAACCAAAGGTGGGTACCATTAAGAACCAATGGCTGTCTAGGAGGTGGAGCTTTACACTGACTAGCATAGAAACTGATCAATCAGAACGGAATCTGGGTGCTGTGGGGAGCCTATAGCTGCCTAGCAGGTGGAGCTTTTGACGCTGACTGGCATAGAAACCAACCAATCAGAACCAAATTGGCCAGCAGGGGAGGGCAGTTGGGGGTGATATCAGGCCAGCAGGGGAGGGCAACTGGGGGCAAGATCAGCCTGGCAGGGGAGGGCATTTAGGGGCAATCAGGCAGGCAGGTGGGTGAGCAGTTAGGAGCCAGCGGTCCCAGATTGCAAGAGGGATGTGGGAATGGGTCTAAACCGGCAGTCGGACATCCCCAAGTGGTCACCAAATGGAGAAGGTGCAGGCTGGGCTGAGGGAACCCCCACTCCGTGCATGAATTTCGTGCACCAGGCCTCTAGTTTAAAATAATAAAGTGTGTAAAAATGGTAACTGAAATATTTCACTGAAATGATAAAACAGTTATTTTTTTAAAAACACATTATGAGAAGAATGCATGCCTAAGATCAGTATATTTACTAAATTTTAGGTGATAAGTAGGGAGGAAATAAAAAGAAATTTAATCTTCTTTAAGAAACAATCAGCAATATAAATCTCCCCTCCTTGCCTTTCATCTGACCCAACACATGACACATTCATTCAGAACTGACTATGCCAGGTGCTGTCATCGCTCACGCTCACTCCATCTACCCTGACATGGGCAGCTTCCACGTTTCCCTGCCACTGTTTCTCCCCCACAAACACACACATAGCCTCAACTGACACAGCTTCACAGGGTAGTCCTTGCCCTTCCTACACATGGAGTTCCTGGTATTTCTCTTTTAATGCATTTTCAAAAATATACTGGTCATGACCCACTAACTTGATTTCATGACCCAGTCTTTAAGACCACTTCAAAACTAACTTCCTCCACTAAAGTTACAGGCTATGTAGCCTTCTACCTGGACTTAAACAAAAAAATAAGTTCATAAATGCATTAAAAAACTTTGATTGCAACTTGCAATATGGATTTGTTTTCCACCGAACTCCTTCATGTTACTAAACTTACTGAACTCCTTTGGTGTTGCTAAATCCTCCCAGTTAGGACACAAGGAGTTTTCAGGTGACATTGAAATCCCACTCTCCCTCCCCCAAATCATTTCAATAACATCTTATGCTCTCTGCCACTGTTTCTTTCCTTTTTGGTTTAGTTTTTTGTTAATCCTCACTAGAGGATATTTTTTCCATTGATTTTTTTAAAAATTTTTTTAGAGAGAGGGAGAGACAGAAAGAGAAACATGGATGTGAAAGATACATATCGATTGGTTGTCTCCTGCACACACCTGAACTGGGGCCAGGGATTGAGCCTGCAACTGAGGTACAGGCCCTTGACCAGAATTGAACCTTCAGTCTGCATGCTGACACTCTAATCACTGAGCAAAATTGGCTAGGTCTCTTTTTTTTTTTAAATTGATTTTTTAGAGAGAGAAAAGAAGGGAGAGAGAGCTGGGAGGAGATGAGACAGAGAGAGATCGACTTGCCAATACACCCACCCAAGAATTCTTTGGTTGATTCCTATACATGCCCTGAACCCATTTCTCTGGGGTATCAGGATGACACTCCAACCAACTGAGCTGCCTAGCCAGGGCCTCTACCACTGTTTCTGTATGCTATTGCTCCACCTCTGTCTGCCTGTCTGTCTATCTTTTATTTTTCAAGCCCAGCCCTTGCCATAGTCCTTGACTCAGAGCCCAGCTTTCTTTCAGAAAAGCCCCAGGCTGGAGCAGGCCCAGTTCTCACTCACAAGCAAGGAGGACTGTAAATGAGGCACTGTCAGGACACAGGGGGATCTGCCCACCTCCCCCCTCCACCCCCTGCCCCAAAACTTCTCCCTGCACCCAAGAAAATCTCTCCCAGCCAAGGCAGCGGTCTTTTCTGTGACATTTAATAGATATAATTGTTAATTACATGAGAATCATTTGAGCTCATTTAGGTTTTTCATCTACTAGTCAGGGCTAAAATAACAGCTGAACAAAGCAGGCTCCTCCTCTCCAGCACAGACGCAGCCGAAGAACAAATGCTTAAGAAATGAGATTAATGTCCTGAGAGTACAAAGAGAGTAAAAGGATTTAACAACGTATTTTTAGATTCTAAGTACCTAGATACTATGGTAAAAAGAAACGTCAAAGAAAGACTCACTTGGAAAAATATGACAAAGTCTTATTTGCGGTAGCTTTCAGAATGACACCAAGTATCATTGTACCCTCATGATACCAAAATTGAAAGTAACAGATGATAATGAACTTTAAAAAATGCCTTCTTACAATCGTTGTTATTAGTCACTTAGTCTAAGTAGTCCAGCATGATCTTGCAAATGTGGAGAAAATGATCTTTGGGGGCATCTATTTCCAATACTTTGCTAATTAAAAAATTTGTGAGTCTTCTTCCTCGCCACCCCCAAATTTTAGACAGTGTCAAGTTATTTGCTGCGAGGATAAAAGGTACATAATTATGTGACTTTCCTAGGTCAGTGTATTCACCCTCTGTTCCCACTATAAAAGCTAAGAAGTCTCACACGTTTACAACTGGTGGGACATTTATCAGGATTTGGGTTGTTTTGCCAACTTAAATTCTTAGTCACAATCTGGTTTTCCCTCAATACAGCTGGACAAAATTTCCCAGGAAATTAATACATTTCATTATTTCTGAAAATCTATAATCCACAGAGAGAAATATCTGGATGGTCACCAAAACTTTTGCAGTATTTTCAGTTGGATTCAAAGCAAAGTTGCCAATAAGACCTTGGTCATGGCAAATAGATGGTCTGGGTTGGGGGGACTGAGGGAAGTTGAAGTATGGTGTCCTGTGTCCCTCAAGCAGAATGATTCAGGGAGGGGAGGGCTTTGTTCTTAATAATAATGTAACTTACCTGAGCACTGGCATCACACATGTAAATTAGGTTTCAGGAACACTGATGTTCCAGGTAATGGAAAAGACACCACGTGGAAATGACTTGGATCTGAGCATGGAATACATCTTGGGTTTTCTCTCTAGCATATTAGTTTACTCCCTCAGCTTTTGCCAGCCCCCCAATGGCTTATGCGGATGAGATGAAAATTAAAAACAACAACTGTGTTTAGAGAGCATTAGGGAAAAGATATTAATGCTGCCCTGATTTTGTAACGTTTTCTTGACATATGAAATACTGAAGGCTAATTTGCAAAAAGAAACATGTAATTTATGTATTCTCCACTCATTCTCAAGAGGATTTGAGGCAGAAAATATAAAATTCATTTTACAAGGAGTGCCCACATGAATTCACACAAAAAGAGGCATCATTTAAAATTATATATATAATATATATACATGCTTTATTGATTTTAGAAAGAGAGGAAGGGAGAGGGAGAGAGAGAGAAAGATCAATGGGTTGCCTCCTATATGCATCCTGCATCCTGACTGGAGACCGAACCTGCAACTGGGCATATACCCTGACTGGGAATGGAGCTGGTGACCTTGTGGTGTATGGGAGGATGCTCCAACCAACTGAGCCACACCGGCCGGGGTGAGAGGCTTACCTTTCACAAACATGTCTCTATGAAATCTCACATTGTTAAAAAGGTTCTGGTCATAATACAAGATGTTGATCTGCTTTTTGGCTCCTTTCCTAAAACACAGTGGTACCTTTCCAAAAAGGCCAGGAAGCACACGGACGCTGGATGAACTTCGCCAGACATTGCCAAATGTATGGAGGGCAGAGGGATGCCACCTTGTCCGGGCTCAGTTTCTCTGGCACCTTCTTGAGTCACATCTTTACTGACTGGTCTTGCTCTTTGAAATGAGTAGACTAATGTCAGACAGGCTGGGCCTGGAGGGAAATCTGCTTTTCTCTCCCTGAGTCAGTCCGTTTAAACAACTCCAAGCCTGACAGGATTCCAATCGTTTGATGCAGATGCAAGTGTTGCTTTGGAATCACTTGAAAGTATGTGCCAGCTGACCTGCCTGGCTCTGGTTTAACGTCCCCACACCTGCTGTGCTATCATTTCTGCGAGGTAGTGGCCCTGCAAGGCTGAGAGGGGTTCCTTAGAGGAGAGGCCCTGGTGCTGTCCATTCATCACCTCTTCCTCCTTCCATAACAAAGGCGCAAAGCACCGAATGGACAAATTATTTACCAAATAAGATAAAATAAAAAGGTAACACTCAAGCAACAAATAATTGTGAGGTACCTGGAGTAAGGCTCGCTGTGAGTGTGCTACAAAGGCTATGAGTAATTGTCAAAAAGTCACCGCCAGGAGGGAAAGGAGGTGACCAGGTAGTAACTACAATCAGGAAGATAATTTTTATGCCTGTGACTTTTTACGCAGCCATCTATTTCCAGTTTGTCACTTTAAACCTAGATTTCTGTGTTGGTTCCAGACCCATGGCTACCTGAGAACTAAACTTATGAGGGAAGAAGATTTTTTCACTCTTGGTAGTGTAATTCCTCTTTAAAAGAGATCTATATACTGAATTGTACACTAAAGAATGGCTAAGATGGTATATTTTACGTGATGCATATTTTACCGAGAGAGAGGGAGAGAGAGAGAGAGAGAGAGAGAGAGAGAGAGAGAGAGAGAGAGAGAGAGAGAGAGGAGAGAGAGAGAGAGAGATCCACAGTGGCTCTTTTCCTATTGGGTAACATCTGCTCATTGCTTTCCTCCACCTGGCTGTGTATCTGAGCAGAACCTCTTAGTCTAAGCTTCACCAGGTTTTTATTATCACTTGTTTTTGTTATTTTAACATTTTCCCAAGTTTTATTGAGGCATGAAAATTGTATATATTTAGGTTGTACAATTTGATTTTTTTAAAAAGTGTACAATCTGGTGATTCAATATATGTATACATTGTGAAATGATTACCATCATCAAGTTAATTAATACATCCATCACCACACATAGTTACATGAAACTAAAGAACTTTTTTATAGCAAAGGAAATCATCAATAAAACAAAAGGCAAATGATGGAATAGAAGAAAATATTTGTAAACAACAAATCTGATAAAGGGTTAATATTGAAAATATACAAGGAACTCATACAACTCAAAGCACCAAAACAAATAACCCAATTAAAAGATGGGCAAAAAATGTGAATAGACATTTTTTCCAAAGAAGGAACACACATGGTCAGCAGGTGCATGAAAAGATGCTAAGATCGATAACCATTAGGAAAATGCAAATCCAAACCACAATGAGCTATCACCTCACACCTGTCAGAAGGGCTATTATCACAAAGACAGGACATAAGTGCTAGTGAGGGTCTGGAGAGAGGGGGACCCTTGTGCACTGCTGGTGGAATGCAAGTCAGTGCAGCCACTGTGGAAAACAATACCGAGCTTCCTCAAAAATTAGAAATAGAGCCACCATATTTGTTATTTATTTTAAACAAAAACTGTTTCTCAACTAATACATGCAAATAAAGCCCTCTTTAGGGCATCCCCAAGAGTGTGTGTGAAATAGGATTGCAGAACAATTCTGAAATCCATTTTCTTAGCTGGCTAACAGTAAACTCCATGAGTCCTGGCTTTCTGGTCACTGCATGAAGTACAGAATCTACATTTTCGCATCTGGGCAGTGGAGTGAGGGGGTGTTTTCTCTCCTGAGTCTCTGAAACTATAAAAACAGAAACTATAAAACTAAAAGTGATGGTAGGCGTCCATTAGCACAGAATTGGGAAGGAGATAGCTCACACATGGTAATCATTTTTTTACTGTTTAAAGTATTACATATGTCTCCTTTTTCCCTGATTGACCCCCCCCCCAAGCCACTCCCACCCCTCAGGACAAGCCTCCACTGCCCCAGTGTATGTGTCCATTGGTTATGCTAATACGCATGCATACAAGTCCTTTGGTTGATCTCTTACCTCCTCCCACTTCCCCCCGCCCCCCGCCAGCCTTCCCTGACCTCTCTAAGGTTGGACAGTCTGTTCAATGTTTCTTTGACTCTGGATCTATTTTTGTTCATCAGTATGTGTTGTTCATTTTATCCCACATATGAGTGAGATTATGTGATATTTATCTTTCTCTGACTGGCTTATTTTGCTTAGCATAATGCTCTCCAGGTCCATCCATGCTGTTGCAAATGGTAAAAGTTCCTTCTTTTTTTTTTATAGCAGCATAGTATTCCATTGTGTAGATATACCACAGTTTTTTAATCCACTCATTTGCTGATGGGCACTTAAGCTGTTTCCAAATCTTAGCTATTGTAAATTGTGCTGCTATGAACATAAGGGTGCATATGTCCTTTCTGATTGGTGTTTCCGGTTTCTTGGGATATATATTCCCAGAAGTGGGATTACTGGGCTGAATGGCAGTTCCATTTTTAATTTTTTTGAGGAATCTCCATACTGTTTTCCACAGTGGCTGCACCAGCCTGCATTCCCACCAGCAGTGTACGAGGGTTCTTTTCTCCACATCCTCACCAGCACTTGTTGTTTGTTGATTTGTTGATGATAGCCATTCTGACAGGGGTGAGATGGTACCTTGTTGTTGTTTTGATTTGCATTTCTTGGATGATTAGTGACTTTGAGCATGTTTTCATATGTCTCTCAGCCTTCTGTATGTCCTCTTTTGAAAAGTGTCTATTTAGGTCCTTTGCCCATTTTTTGATTGGATTGTTTATCTTCCTTTATTAAGTTGTATGAGTTCCCTGTAAATTTTGGAGATCAAAACCTTATCTGAGATAGCATTGGCAAATATGTTCTTCCATGCAGTGGGCTTTCTTGTTGTTTTGTTGATGGTTTCCTTTGCTGTGCAGAAGCTTTTTATTTTGATGTAATCCCATTTGTTTATTTTCTCCTTAGTTTCCATTGCCCTAGGAGCTATATCGGTAAAGATATTGCTATGACATATGTCTGATATTTTGCTGCCTATGGAGTCTTCTAAGATTATTATGGTTTCCCATCTTATGTTTAATTATTTTAACTATTTTTAGTTTATTTTTGTGTATGGTGTAAGTTGGTGATCTAGTTTCATTTTTTTGCATGTATCTGACCAATTTTCTCAGCACCATTTATTTAAGAGACTGTCTTGACTCCATTGTATGCTCTTGCATCCTTTGTCAAATATTAATTGAGCATAATGGCTTGGGTTGATTTCTGGGCTCTCTATTCTATTCCATTGGTCTATATGTTTGTTCTTGTGCCAGTACAAGGCAGTTTTGAGAACAGTGGCTTTGAATATAGCTTGATATCTGGTATTGTGATCCCTCCAACTTTGTTCTTCTTTCTCAGGATTGCTGTGGCTATTCGGGGTCCTTTTTTATTCCAGATGAATTTTTGGAGAGTTTGTTCTAGTCTGTGAAATATGCTGTTGGTATCTTAATGGGGATTGCATTGAATCTTAGATTGCTTTGGGTAGTATTGACATTTTAATGATGTTGATTCTACCAATCCATGAACACGGTATGTTCTTTCATTTGTTTATGTCTTCCTCTATCTCTTTTTTTCAATGTCCTGTAGTTTTCTGAGTGCAGGTGTTTTACCTCTTTAGTTAAGTTTATTTTTATGTATCTTAATTTTTTTGGTGCAATGGTAAATGGGATTGTTTTTTTTAGTTTCTCTGTCTGTGAGTTCATTATTTGTGTATAAAAAAGCTGTAGATTTCTGGGTGTTAACTTTGTATCCTGCTACACTGCCGAATTCATTTACTAAGTCTAGTGGTAATCATTTGATGGCATATTTTGAACCTTTCCCAGGAACGTGGAGGCAAAATATGGTCCTAGTTTTAACTTTCCATTGATAATATTATGATAATAAAAAAGCTTTATATACATAGTACCTATTTCCCAGCTGTTTCATGTTTTATACTGGAAATCTAGATTGAAATAACTTTTTATTTGTACTTCCTCAATACTTAATTTGGGTGACGAGAGCAACAGACAACATGCTATGATAATAGCAACTCAGAAACTCAGAAGACCTACATGGTGAATATTTGGCAGCTCTGTCCCAACCACTTCTCTTCCAGGTGACACTGGCTATGGGTGCTGGCTGCACAGAGACCTCCTCTCAAGGTACCCATTTACTTTCATGTCTTTTGAAAAATAACCTAAGCTTTAAAGCTATTTGCTATGGTCTAAATGTTTATGTCCACTCAAAATCCATCTGTTGAAATCTTAACCCAGTGTGATGCTATGAGGAAGTGGGGCCTTGGGTAGGTGAGTAGGTCATGAGTGTGAAGCCCTCATAATTAGGATTAGTGCCCTATGAAGCGCTCCCTCATCCCTTCCCACATCTGAGGTTACAATGAGAAGAGCCATGAAGAGGAAGCAGGTCCTTACCAAACATGGCCATGAATTTGGAATCCCAGCCCCCAGAGCTGCGAGAAGTCAATAGCCACCCACTCTATCCTGGTTTGTTTTAACCGCTTGAGTAGACGAAGACATCATCTTTTCTGAGTTCCTAAATTCCCTAATACAAAAAGGAGACAGTATATTGGGTGCAATTTCCTCCAAATTGAGTAATATATTTTCTTTCCTTTTTTTCTTTCTTAATGAGAAGAAGGGAGGTTATCTTAACTTATGTTTGTTGATTCTTGCACTATAGGTAGAAATTTTAATGCACCACGAAGATACAGGATCCATGAGGCAGTGACTTTGTCTAGTTCCTTGCTGACTCTCAGCTCTGATCAGCCAAGAAAAACTGTTGCTGACAGACTGAATGAATGATTTCTAAATGGAGAGCTCAGCAGCCTGAGTGCACTGCTGATGAGAGTCTTTTGGGCCCTTGAGTAAGGTGCTCTCGGAGCACTGCGGATCACGTCTTCCGCTACAGTGCAGAGGGAACCTGGTGCAAAACCAGGGGTTTTCTGAAGAGGGAATTCAGAAAGTCCCCAAGCACAGAAAAAAAATAAAGCCAAAGTGAAGAGGAATAAATATTCAGGTCCATGTAAATAAATGCAATGACTAGATAAAGCTAAACCAGACCTTTTCCCTGCTGTTTAAATGTGTAGGGCTTGTTAGCTAGGGGACTGCCCTACCAGCTGCATCTGTCTCCTGGTTACTAATGTGGAGTCAGCCTTGGCACACTGAGAAGGAAGAAAGCCAAGCCTCTCTGAAATCCCCACTGCAGTGCTCTGAAACCACTCTGTTTGTGTCTCCGACTCTGGGGGAAAGATCAGTTATATGGGCTGCTTTTGGCCTGGCACAAGTGGCTATGATGACTTCATTCCAAACTCTGGGCTGAGATTCCACCTAAGAACAAATCATTCTCCACAAAACCACCATCAAAATACATAAATGGTAACCAAGGTTTAATATTCAAGGTCTCTGCTCTCTTCTCCAGACAAACTTAAACCTAAAAAGGGTAACACTGGGCATCAGAGCACAGGGCTGGCTGACGGGCACCCTGCCAGTCCTCCGGTGTCTCTCAGCACAGACAGAAGGCTTTGCAGTGGACAGCAATGAGCAGGGGACTCGAAAGGACATCTGTGGGTGACTAGTTCACCTTGTGGATCACCATCCATAGATCATGGAGACCATACAGTCGATTCCAAAGCCCTATACCATCTAAAACGAAAGATAATCCAAGAGTGGATCTAAGATGCATCATGATTACAAAACCCCCCCCCCCAAAACAACAAACACACACACACACACACACACATACACACACACACAAAAAAAAAAACCACCAAAAACCAACAAATAAATAAATAAGACACTCATCAAAGCAGCAGGACTTGTTTCATTTAGCTAATGAAGCTTTGGAGAGTAAATTATCCTTCCACGGCTGCTGAAACATACAAGGACGATAAAAGCCACTCTCCATTTCCTAAACAGTTCCACCCTGTCAACCTCCAGATAGACCCTGCCAGTCTGCAGATATCCACTGTAGGGTGTTCCTGGGAGTCTACTGATGCAATATGACTTCCAAGTAGTCATACAACAGAACATCCTAAAGAGTGAACTCAATACTATTTTAGGTTTGTTTTAAATAACGATCAGAGAAAATAGAAAATTAAATGTAATTCAAACAAACAAACAAACAAACAAACACAAAAAACCAAAGCCAACAAATTTGAATGAATCTACAGGGCAAGATCCTGATGTGTTTCCTTACATTGCCCAGCGCGTCTGACCCAGTCGATCTCAAGTGGTCAACAGGGGTTTGCTGATTATCTATTTGAAATAAAGAAGAAGAAACAAGAAACCTAGACCCTTTCCACAAAGCTACTAGGTCAGTGGAGAGCAATTTTAGGTGCAGAAAGCTGCCTAACACAGCAGCTAATCAAACCTACTGAGAGTCTAAAATGCTTTCCAAAAGTTTGGGGGTCCTGCATATGAAGAAGGCAGCTTCTTGTCCTGATCCCACTCCTCTGGGCAGAAAGGCTTTCATGAAACTAGCATGTACTTTAAAAAATCGCCCTGGCTGGTTTGGCTCAGTGGATAGAGCATCGGCCTGCGGACTGGAGGGTCCCAGGTTCAATTCTGGTCAAGGGCATGTACCTTGGTTGCAGACACATCCCCAGTAGAGGGTGTGCAGGAGGCAGCTGATTGATGTTTCTCTCTCATCGATGTTTCTAACTCTCTATCCCTCTCCCCTCCTGTCTGTAAAAACACTCAATAAAATATATTTTTTTAAAAATCCACAAAAGTGAGGGAGAGGCAGAGAGCGTGTTAACATTGGGAGTTGTGGGTGAGCAGAGAAGGCTGGTCACACTCAGCAAGACCCGCGAAGAAGCTCTTGTAATGTTTGCGGAGAGACCTAGTTCTCTATATAACGGTGAACAATGAGCCTTGTCAAACTCTTCTTCTTTTCCATTATAGGAGACGCTAAGTGGCACAATACTTCATGCGTGTGGCATGAGTGGAAAACAGCAAGGCACAGTGAGTTCCCGACGATGGTAAAGCAAGTGTCTGTCTGGCAGGAAAAATGACATTATCCTGCAAAGTGTTCCAGCTGATGTCATTTTTGAAACAGAGGTATTATGTCTATTTGAATTTATAGGGAAAACAATTGATTTTATTTTTGGCCATCTACTTATTGGGGTCTAAAGGAAAATATTTATTGTACCTTTTAAAAGAAGTACCATTCATTATATTCCCAAACAAGTAAGTTCAAATAGAGTAAATATTTCCAATAGCAAACATGAGACACAGAAGTTCATTCTTAAAAATTCAGGCTATGAAAGACTAACATGAAGCATACACCCAAATAGAGCATTAAGGTAAAAATAGCTTATCATTTCTGCTCACTCACAGGTTGGTCCTGCCTTGGCTCTGCCTCCAATTCAAGGTCAAGGAAAATGTACTGAAAAGTAGAGTCTCCACATAATCAGCAGTCTAACAACAGACAGAATGTTCTCAAAGAGGTTATCTACGAAATGACCAGCTTCACTATTTTTTCAGTCAGAGCAACTGTTCTGGAAGAAAGAATGTCTTTTTTTTTTTTTTTTTTTTTTTTTTTTGGCGTAGTATACATTCACAGGAGGCTTAAAAACAAGATCTCTCAGAAAAAAAGTCAGACGAAAGCTAACTTAAATAATTTATTCAAGTAATCATTCTCATTTTTAGTGCCAGATATAAATTATTGATCATATAGGATGCTTTCGATATATTTTTGAAATGTTAAAAAATAGGTTATAAGACATAATGTATAATCTATTTTGAAGACAGATTTTTATAATGAGTATGCATAGGAAAATGAGTGGAAGGATATATAATGAGGTGTTAATAATGGATTATATTTTCAGTCATGTTTACTGAGCAATCATTTATGTGAAGTACCATTTTGCATAGAATTCTGTGAGTTTTGACACATGCATACGATCATATAGCCACCAGCCAATCAAGATATGAGCATGCCCATCACTCTGGAAAGCCCCTGTGTCCTTCTGTAGTCCATCCGTTCCCCCACACCAGCTCCTGGAAATCAAGGATCCCTTTTCTTTTCTTAACATACTGCCTATTGCAGAATATCAAGCAAATGGACTCATACAGTAAGTAGCCTTTTGATTAACATTGATTTTTTTTCTTAGAAAATAGGATTATAGGTGATGATATCCTTATCTTGCTTTCCTATATTCTGCTTTTGCAATTTTAAAAAAATGAAAGTAAAAATTAATTAATTGTGATTGCCTTAAGTAGATAAAGCCATGAAAGCACATGTGACAATAAATGTTGTATAAGATATTAAAATTGTGACTTAGTTCACCAAAGAGTTAATTTTGAGAGGCAGTGGAGAATCAGGTGGGGCAAGGTGAAATCCTAGCAGTGCTACCTGCTAGCTGTGTGGCTCTGGATAGGTTATTGATCATCTTTTAACTTCAATGTCCTTATTTTTAAAATAAGGATTCAAATAACATCTCATAACATTGTTATAAATGTGTTAGATGAGATCACGCATGTAGTCCACTGGTTAAAACTTCAGCACTAAAATTATGTTTATAATTTATTTGATTATTCGTGTCACTATTACTCTCATTATGAAGCTTTGGGAGGTGTTCAGATAGGAAAGAACATTCCAGGCCCAGGAGAAGGGCCATGATGGGGAGGAATAGCAAGTAGGGGCAGAATGAAGGGGCCGGGCCATATGCTCACATTTTAAATCCCCAAACAAAATTCTAGACATTTCACTTTATTATTTTGTTATGATTCCTGAGAAAAGTCAAACACCTGTGATCTTCTATTCTTGGAAATTTAAAAGTGATGGCTCATTATTCAAGGCACCATGGAAAATGTAGTATCCTATATAATAAAACCCTAATATGCAAATTGACCAAATGGTGGAATGATCAGTCGCTATGATGGGCACTGACCACCAGGGGGCATATGCTCAGCACAGAAGCTCTCACAGAGGGAGCACCGCTCAGCCAGAAGCTGGGCTCATGGTTGGCAAGTGCAGCAGAGGTGGTTGGAGACTCTCCCGCTTTCACAGCAGCACTAAGGTCACCTTGGGGGATGTCTTCCTGGGCTTATGCCAGCAGGTGGCCATCCCCAGAGGGATCCTGGACTGAGAGAGAGTGCAGGCTGGGCTGAGGGACGCCCCCCTCACCCCACCCCAGTGCACAAATGTCATGTATCGGGCCTCTAGTTACTAATAAAGACCAGCCACCCTTAGCAATTTAATCCATATTTTCTTACTATTTAGAACCCAGCGATCCATTAGTGAAAATGTTCATTGTATTTGTCTAATTCTCCTTCCACCCCATGTGGATGGCCCAAACCCTCTTACGCTTATTTCACCCCATTATTAGACATGAATTTAGGGGAGATGAGGGTACCCAACTATAAAGCTAAGAGTCCAAACAAGAGTGTGACATTTAAGATAAGTGCACAAGACCGAGCAACTGCAGATGTTCCTCTCCGAGGTTTTTGGTTGTCAGACGCTCCGGGGTAAGAGTGGCTTCATAAAAAAACACACACAGCACCATCCCCTTTATCTTCCCAAGACTGTAAGACACGCCAGAGAGTGAGTAACTCTGTCCTATTGGAAGCTCCCGAATGTTGTGATTGAAATAGAACACTCATTTAATTCTCATCCCCGGGATGAATTCATAATTCATGAACCATTCCAGGCTTTTCATAATAAATGACAACTGGCTGAAAAACATGTCTGTTGTCTTTGGCCAAATATATACATATCATATATACATATATTAAAAGCAGGACTATTGGCTTCATGCATTTTGGCCAAGAAACAAATATTGAGCACATTATAGTTAAGTTCATATATGTACATTGATATGTGTATGTCTTTGTGTGTATATATGTGTGTACATGTAAGTATATGCACGTGTGTGTATAGACAAAATATTCACAGAGCATACATTATTGAGAATCCTCTCGGGCCAAGGAATACTCTCCTGAGACCCAGGCCCACTCTATCAGATGCCTGCTTAGCAACAAGCGATGATTCCTTTGACTAGAAAATATTAGCATCTCCACATCATACCTGTCATTTAAGACGCAGCTCAAGTGCCACTTCTCCATCAAGATCTTCCCAGTTTCCCTACAGGAGAAACAACCTTCTCATTTCTACCTTGGATTCATTATTTATACATATGTCTTCTTGCCATGACAAAACAAAGGCTCCTTGAGAGTAGGGCCCATGGAAAACTAATACTTGTCCCCCTCCCCCCTGGGCTGAGCATGGTACTTTCTACAAAATAGGGGCTCAGTATAAATTTTCAGAATGAAATGGATGAAGATTGTCTTCTGTTTTAATACAGTCATCAGCTTTTGCTCTCATAAGATAACAAACAAGAGCTGAACAGTTTAGAAAATATGACTTGGGAATATGGCTTGGCAATATTCTAATTTCCAATTCCTGGCAATACTGGCTTGTCTTAAAACCTTGTTAAAATTTCAATGGACACATTGGATACTCCATGGATCTCTGGCCCAATCCCGTAAAAGAAAAGGTTTAAGAATAACTTCGTTCTCAACAGCACAGAATGCTTGGATTGAAATGTATGAGGGAGGTAAGAAATGCTTTGTCTTCCAAATGCTGTCAGGTTAACAAAGAACTTTTTGTCCAGGTGCTAGGACACTAATCACATGTAGCTTCTAGTTTTAATCAACAAAGAGAGTAGGTATGTCCCCCTTTTCCCAAATCAAGTATCATGCTGGAGGAATAACTTCCTCCCAAGCTCTGATAAAGAATTACCCAGAAGGTCAGAGAGCTTTGAACAATATTTATCCCAATTTGGCATCTCCCCTCCATTTTCAAAGTGTCAAAAAGTTTAAAATTAGGGAATAAAGATGTGGCATCTTTCAGCACCCTGTTTCGAGACAAGTAACATTCACTGACTACCTGAAGTGGGGCTTTGCCTGCCTTTGCTCATCCAGTCCTCATAACAAGGTAATTCCCATTTAACCCATTCTACAGATGACAATAATGAGGCTCATATGAACAATTATACATATTAGATTCCATAGAGCAGAAAACATTCCTCAAGTAAGAGCTTACTTCCTATACATTAATCTGTAATGCCCAATATTAAAATTAGGGGACTAATGGACAGTGTTGGTCAATTCATTTTCAATTGACGCAAAGGAACACACCTATTTTCTAACTGCTAAAGAGTTTGGGAGAACTTATCTCCAAATGATCATAGAATTTCCAGAAAATTCTGATTTTTACCTAGGAATTAATAATCTCTGAGAAGAGAATAATGCAGGTTTATTAACACAAAAGCTGCAGGCTCACTGTGTACTTTTATTGGGTTACGTTCCTAGGATTTCCCCAAAGGACTCCGCTCCATAAATGTATGTCATTTTGTCAACATGAGGGGTATAACATTTCAAAAGTGGTCTTTTCCTTCTTAAAGTTAAATCTCAAAAATATTTATTAAGTGCTTACTCAAAAAGCCTGGAGCTTTGCCCATTTATTCCATTTAATTCCCATCACCTGATCAAATTTGTATTTTAAACCCCTTGAGGATCATTGATAGCCATACAGAGAGGTTAAGTTTCTTGGCTATGAGCACACAGCTAGTAAGAGGTGGAGCTAGAACCAGAATCCACATGTTTCTAACTTTAAAATCCAGGCCTTTCCAAGTATATCATATAACCACACTCTTATGACCCCAAGCATTTCTGCCTTTTATACAACTGAGTTCAAAAGGTCAAGTCCAGCCTGGCCAATGTGGCTTAGTGGTTGAGCTTCAACCCATGGAGGTCATGGTTCAATTCTCAGTCAGGGCACATACCCATTGGAGGAGTGTAGGAGGCAGCTGATCAATGATTCTCTCTCATCACTGATGTTCCTAGCTCTCTCTCCTTCTCCCTTCCTCTCTGAAATTGATTATATACATATATTTATTTATTATTTATTTTTTTAAAAGGTCAGGTCCTCCCAGCTTGTTTTCGGGTACAATCATCTTCATCATTAAATAATCCACCAAATTGGACTGAAAGTTGCAAATATTTGAACTAAGAAACCACTGTGTGAAACAAACCGAAAGATCCCTGATTCCAAAGCCATTACCTAGAGACGTGGCGGGGGTGTGGGTGGTGGCGGGGAAGGAGAAACCACAAGCAACTGTTGATTGTGTATCTTTGTCCACACCACGCAACTGCCTCTTCTCCGACTGCCATTTTAACATTTCTCTTTGGGTGTTTTTAGAAACAGATGGGCCAGTGACGGGAGTATTATCCATTCCAATCTATGCAGCTGGAGGGTCCCAGAATTGCAGAAGTAGCAGTCTTCTGAATAATTTCTCCTGCCACAAACAACTGCTGCTTCTGCTACGATAATCCCCTTAGCGGCCTGGAGAGCATTCTTCCCATTCCCAGAGCCATGGCTAGGTCTATTTTAAACCACAATGTCCTTTTGTATTTTGGCTAAGAAATGCTTCAGACATGTGGACCACCTGATCTTTGTTTTGTCTTCCTGAAGGCAAATATACCAGATGATAATATTTGGGTTAAAGGACATTTTATCTTCAGCTGTCATTAAAATAACAAAAAAAGAAGAAGAAAGAAAACAGAAAAAAGCAAAGAAAACTAAACTGGGAGGCAGCTAACCTTTTCTCCTATTCAAGCACAGGAGCCTTCATGTATGGGAACTCTATTTTAGGACACCAACTCTTAAGACACCCAGAAAGCCCAATTTGTACAAACCACAGACTTTGGTGACCATATTTTGACCGTGATGCCATGCATTCAGAGTTTTTTTGAAGCTAAGATGTTTACTGTTATGGGGAAAGAAATCTAGATCTCTGACCAAACATTTTCTTTTACATGTCAATGCTCTGCAACCATGAAGTACCCATCTGATAAAATATTTAGAAATCATAACGTACAGAAAAATAAACTCAGTTTGTCATCCATGGGATAAGACTTTGTGTTTTTCCTCCCAGATAATCTTTCTCCCCCCAGTCGCAAAGATTGAGACAGTCAAATACATATAAATAAATAAATAAAACTATCAGATTTTAATCAAAGTTATACAAACTGTATAACTCTGAAGAAACTAGTTCATTTTCAGTGATGACAAAGCTACACTAACACAAATTTTCTATTTTTCAAGTGCACCACTTTTATAACAGCTTAATTGAGATATAATCCACCTACCAAATAATTCAGCCTCTAAAGTTCAGTGGCTTTTAGTATATTCATAGAATTGTGCAGCCATTACCAGTAACAGTCACTGCCTATTCTGAATCTCTCCGTAGACCCTAACAATCACTAGTTGACTTACTGCCTATATAGATAGGGATATTTCATATAAATGGAATCACACAATATGTGTAGGCTTGTATCTAGCTTCTCTCACCTAGTGTAATGTTTTCAAGGTTTATCCATGTTGTTGCATTATATCAGTACTTTATTCTTTTTAATGGCCAAATGACATTTTGCTATATGAGTGTAGATCTCTTTATTTATTAGCTGATGGACATTTGGTTTGTTTCCACTTTTTTGGCTATTGCCAGTAATGCAGCTATGAACACTGTGTACAATTTTTGCATGGTATATGTCAAACATTTCATTTTTTTAATAAATATATTTTTATTGATTTCAGAGAGGGAGAGACAGATAGAAATGTTAATGATGAGAGGGAATCATTGATTGGCTGCCTCCAGCACGCCCTCTGCTAGGGATCAAACACTTGGCCAGAATCGAACTGGGACCCTTTAGACTGCAGGCCGATGCTCTATCCACTGAGCCAAACCGACTAGGGCACAAGCATCTCATTTTTAAATTAAAATCGAAATCTTTGGCAAAGAAAGAAATGTGAGTTATTTTATGTGAGTGAGTGGCAAGGTTTCAACAGGAAGAACTGTGAGAGCTCAGGATAAGTAGGTACAACCTGAGCGAGCCAGGCCTGGGGATGCAGTGCCAGGCCCACCCCCTGCCCAGAGCCTCCTGTGCCAGCCCAGCAGCAAATGGCAGGCACGTCTCTGGGTGGCTCCTATACTGCTGCTGAGGTCACAGGCCCTCCGACCTCAACTGCTCGGAGCAGAGGGTGAGCAATGCCCACCCCACCCACAATCCTCAAAACCCACCATCATTTCCTGGGTTGTGAAGTGGAGACGGATGCTTGAGCCAAACCCTGATGACATTTTTCTGCAACAAATGCTGATGGGGACTAAAATTACCTCAAAAAAGCTTTCTTACTAATCACTGAAGCAGGTCAATAGGCAAGTCAGATTTTTATTCTCTGTTCCCCTGCGACATACCCTCTCATCCAAATGGAAAGGGCTCTTTCACGTAAACAGGTAAGTTAATAAAATAACCTATTTTATGAAAATATTATTCCTAGAAAAGGAGCTACACAGTTAAAATGGACTTTGTTTCTATGTTGATTAAAAATCAAAAGCATTTTCCGAGTGTCTGACGTACTAGCTGAAAAGGTTATACATTAGCTTCTTCACCCTCAAGTAAAATAATATTACAGGCCTCAAGTGCATAGAACTTAATTTATTTCCAAACCGGAAGTTCAAAAGATCAGTAATTATGAGGCTATGTAGGACAAAGAAGCGTTCCGCATCCTCCACATTACCAGAGGTGGTTTGCTAACTGGAGCCTGCAGACAATGAGCGATAGCCCAAGTCAGCTTTGTTCTCATTAGGAAGGCCTTCAAACAAGCTGAAAGGCAGCCACAGCCCAATAAGACCACAGTCAACCCCTGTGTCTTTTCACAATTGGATCTGCTTTTTTTTAAGGAAAACAAAAATCACAAATAGCCAGTCTCCAATGCAATATGCTCATTCACACATATATCATTGTGGTTATTTCCATTAGCAAAATTATAGCGTCTGAATTTCCTGTAATTAAGAGAAAAAATAGCCACAGAAGCGGCATTGGATTTTATGTGTCTACACTATTACCCTTTAAGTAAGACAGTATAAATCACTGTTGCTCTTCTCCCCACTCCTGCAAACAAAAGAGGTGCACCCTTCCCATCCCCCACTGGGAAACAAAACAAAACAAAAACCCAGTGTGGCTTCCGTACAGTCACAGAACCCACCACCAAAAGACACTGGGCACAGTCCTGAGTTTGAGGTTAGCCAGCTGAAAAGAAAAGCGATCAGAGGGGAAATACATACACACACGACAAAAGAAGGGTCTAACTCAGGGGTAGGCCAACTTTGGTTTCTGAGCCACATCTGCCTTCATTTGTAAGGCTTTTAAGCTACAAGAAAAATTAAATTATTGCAAAAAAAGGCCTTTAAATTATTAGAATAAACTAAAAAATATTTCATGGCATATAAGAATTACATAAAAATGTCCACAATAAAGTTTTATTGGGACACATCCTGTTCATTCATTGACATGTTGTGTGAGGTTATTTTCAGGCTACAAAGGCAGAGTTGAATTGTCCTGGCAGAGACCAGATGGCCTGTAAAACCCAAAGGAATTGTTATCAGGCCCTTTATAGAAAAAGTGTGCAGACCCCTCTTTTAGTGTAGCCGAAGCTGTCCCACTGTCACTGGGTGGGTGAGTGGGGAGGTGCATTTGTGGAGAGAGGAAACTCAGATGGGATTTCTGTTCCACAGGAGCACAACAAATACCAGGCATACCAAGTTTACTGGGCTGGGAGTTTTTGCTGACAAACGACTTGCCTCTTTTATAAATTTGTTTCAAGCAACACAGCTTATCAGTGAACACAAGAACACATTAGTTGCCCACAAATTAGCATTTAGTACAATTATCTACAAAAGGGACAAAGAATCCATTTACATTTCAAATCTTCTTCACTCCATTTAGCCTGAAAGTTTTTTTCAAGTAAAAACCACAACAGGAACACTAGATAACTACTTCTTATCAATTTGGACGCCATTTTAATCCACCCTTTAATAATGTTGCCCTTGTGTGAAGGCGGAGGAGAGAAGCAACTAGGGAAATGGAATAACTAATGAATAGAAATTGGAAGCCTGCAAGCTTACTGACAATAGCCAAAGTGTTAGAATGTCAAAGTTTCATTAATTGGATGTGTTAATCAACCGCTCCCTATGTGCTCACATTTCCTTAACTCTATCCTGTGCTTTAAAAAGAAGGCAAGGCACTGTGTCTTTTCCTAAGTCAGAAGTAACATGTGAAAAAAAGAGTTTGTAACCAAATTTCAGATCTACACGTCACCCAGTTTATTTCATATCTAATAATCAAGGAGATATGTTTCTGATATGTTTCTGTTCTTATGAGGAAATAAAGGAAATGACCAAAATGCAAGATGTTAAATACTTTCAAATTCTGGAATGGGAATTAAAAGACTTGTAATAGTTGATGCTGTCTCAAAGCTTGCCCCCAAAATGGTAGTGATATTCTTCACCTTCCCCATGAAATTGCAAGTCTGTGATTTGTTTTTAGTAGCTCATTTACATTCAATAGCAGAATGATGTTCTTCTAATTTTTTTAAAATATATTTTATTGATTTTTTACAGAGAGGAAGGGAGAGGGATAGAGAGTTAGAAACATCGATGAGAGAGAAACATCGATCAGCTGCCTCCTGCACACTCCCCAAGGGGGATGTGCCCGCAAGCAAGGTACATGCCCTTGACTGGAATCGAACCTGGGACCCTTGAGTCCACAGGCCGACGCTCTATCCGCTGAGCCAAACCGATTAGGGCTGTTCTTCTAATTTTTAATCGAAATGTGTTTACATCAAAATTCTTCAGTTCTTTTTAAATTTTTTAATCATTCAGAGTAAAGAAGTAAATACCAACTTGCAGAGAGGCACAGATGGCTAGGGGATCTATGGGAGGCCCAGATGGCATATCAACATGCCCACGAGCTAGTCATCTCATTGGCGGCTTCTTGTCATATACAGTCTCACAAAATTGATATTTGGGCCAGAAAGATGCTGACTAAAGACACCTAGGTCTTCTCTCACTGTCTGCAGCAAATCTGATTTCAAGTTTCATGTGGACTGAAATGGCCCACTTCCTCTGAAGCTGTTATAGGTCAACCATGCTTCTAACACCACATCCAGGTAGTATGTGGAAACAGGTGTACCCTGATATGCACTCAAAAATTGTATTATGACCTCTAGTTTTTCTGTAATACAATCAATTTATAATCTATATTTCATGAAAAAAGTCTTCTTGAAAATTTAAATACAGAGAAATAATATTTCTAAGAAACTTTTTCACATGACTGAAAAAATGCAATTATTACTTCCAACATTATACAAGAGTAGAGTTTATTACGATCTTCTGAACAAATAATGAATTTGCAGAATTAGAAAGTAACCACATTTTCCTTCATTTTGATGAGGTCATAATCTATACGTAGGGGGAAATAAAAACAAACCTAGTGTTCTTAATCAATTTGTAGAAAAGACAAAACAGAACACTGTGTAAACAGTCTTATGTGAAATCCCCAGGTTTGAAAATCAGCTTATTTATGTTATAAAACAACACAAATTATTTAGGAAGCATATCCTGGAAAACAACAAATCCAAATTGATTATGTTTTACTAGAGGCCTGGTGCATGACATTTGTGCATGGGGGCAGCAGGGGTCATCTCTCAGCCCAGCCTGCACCCTCTCCATTCCGGGACATCTCTCTCATAATCTGGGACCACTGGCTCCTAACTGCTCACCTGCCTGCCTGCCTGATCTCCCCTAACCACTGTGCCTGCCTGATTGCCCCTAACTGCTCTCCCCTGCCGGCCTGGTCACCCCTAATTGCCTCTGCCTCAGCCCCCACCACCGTGGCTTTGTCCGGAAGGATGTCCAGTTAATTAGTATATTACCCTTTTATTAGTATAGATAATATTCCAGGCTTCAGTTTCCCACTAGGGAAAATGAGCTCAAAGATTAGGTTATGAGAACTAAGTGACTTAATATACCAAAGTGCCTGGCATGGTGTGAACTCTCAATGGTAATTATTATTACTTAATTATTAAAATTATTCCCAAAGTTTAAATCACATTTTCTCCCAAATAGTTTTACTGTTTTTGATAAAGAGATAGAAAATAAATGGTCCATTCAACAGGCATAAATGTGGGCAAACAAAGTGGGGGAAACAGATAACCAGAAAGAAAGGGGTGAGGAGAGAACAAGAGAAAGTGTGACACTAGGATTTATAATTAAGGAACAAGACACAACACAACCATAATTTAGAGCATATCATAGAGAAGACAAGTTAAATATGGAGAAAAGTAGAGTATGAATAATGAAGGAAAACAACGATGCCATTAAAAACAAGGTCACACCTTTAGCAGTGCTAACAACTAACATGGGAATTCAAGCCTGTATGGGGGAATCCACTGGCTCTTTCTTATTTCATGTTAGACCTTTCAATAATTACTAAAACTTCCTGGCACTGCCATGACAGCAGAGATCAAAGGAACTCTCGGATGGCCACCAAAATATACTCTAGAAGTAGGTAAGTGTGCCAAGGTGGAGTGGTGACAATTACATTGAGCTATTTCCAGGTCAAAGGCACACCTGGTAACTCTTTTCCTAATTCTCCCAAGAAAGTATAGGCTTACTCCTCCAGGTACAGCCTAAGCTGGATTCTACTAATCTGAATGTATCACATTCCCTTTTGCCACGGGGAAGCCACATGAAAGACCAGTGCAACTTCCCAGGATAAGAGCAGAAGGCACTGCTAGGTGACTTCTACTAGGCACAAGAGGCAAAGTTTAGGGTGGTAGGCTCTGGTGGATGAGAAGGTGGGATTTTCCCAGGGACAGCATTTCAAATGGTGGACGACCAAAAACACAGCGGTCCCTCCTTACCCTGGTTTCGTTTCCACAATTTTAGTTTCCCACAGTCAACTATGGTCTGAAAATATTAAATGGAAAGTTCCAGAAATAAACAATTCATACATTTAAATTGAGAGCTTTTAAGTAGCATGAGGAAATCTCACACCGTCCCAGTCCGTCCCACCCGGATCAGAACCATCCCTTTGTCCAGCAGCTTCACGCTATAGATACTCCCTGCCTGTTAGTCTTAGTAACCTTCTCAGTTCTCAGAACGACTATCATGATATCACAGTGCCTCTGTTCATGTCACCCTTATTTTACTCAATAATGGCCCCAAAGCACAAGAATAGTGATGCTGGCAATTCGGATATGCCAAAGAGAAGCCATAAGGTGCTTTTGTTTTATTATTAGTTATTTGTTGCTAATCTTTTACTGTGCCCAATATATAAAGTAATTTGTATGATAGGTATGTATATACGGAGGGAAAACTGTATATGTACAGGGGTGGGCAAAAGTAGGTTTATGGTTGTGAGTACACGAACACAGAGTCTATTCTTGTATTATTATTATTTATTTATTATTGTATTATTTTCCATATGAACAACTGTAAACCTACTTTTCCCACCTCGTTTATAGGGTTCAGTACTATCTGATGTGTCAGGCATCCACAGAAGGTCTTGCAGCATATACTCCATGGGTAAGGGGGGACGCCTGTAAAAATCACCTGAAGCAAACAAGGTCCTACAACCAGCCGGGAACCCAGTGCTTTCAGTCTTTGCTGATGTGGGTTTGGGTGGCATTTGCTTCTTCTACTGCTTGTCTTTTTCAACTCCTTTTGGCCTTCTGGTTTGTTTGTTTGTTCATACACATTGTTCTGCTAGTCAATTGGAGACGTTATTATAAATAGAATGAGTGTATTCTAGTGACTGATCCAGAAAAGCATATGGTGAATGTGAAAAGACAATAGTTACCTACAACCATGCAGTGATGAACTTAAGAGAAACAAATTAAATTGAGGTGGCTCACCCACTTCACAGCAGACAATGGATTATCTTACTCAACACCTCCCATATTCTCACTATGCTTCCTAGTACTCTTTTTTTAAAAAAATATATTTTTATTGATTTTTCACAGACAGGAAGGAAGAGGGATAGTTAGAAACACTGTTGAGAGAGAAATATTGATCAGCTGCCTCCTACACACTCCCAACTGGGGATGTGCCTGCAACCAAGGTACATGCCCTTGACCGGAATCGAACCTGGGACCCTTCAGTCCGCAGGCCGATGCTCTATCCACTGAGTCAAACCGGTTAGGGCTTCCTAGTATTCTTTTTCAAATTTCTTTAACGTCTTATGTATCGTCCCTTAATTGACACTCCATGAGGCAGCATAATATGGTAGTTAAGATCATGGGCTCCACTATCAAGCTACTTAGATTTACCTTCAAGTTCTACTAAACAAATGTGATTTGGGGAAAATTAATGTCTCTGAGTCTGTTTTCTTATTGGAAAAAGTGAGAGTGAAAAAATAGTGCCTACTCTCTAGTGTTGCTTTGAGGATTAAATGCTTGGAAACATGCCCACAGGTATTTGCCATTGTTATGGGGGGTGTGTTAGGGACGGGAAGAAACCTCCACAATGGTCCTGTTCAATCTGATTATCTTCAGAAACCTGATGACTGTCCAATCTTATCTCCTATGTCATCATCATGTGCTCTGGATTCCCAAACCCAACTGCTTGCCTGATATATATTCTTGAAATTACCATGAGCCCTTCAATCCCAACAATCTAACTCAAATTGGAGCAAATGATGTTTCCTCTCATCTCAGGCCCTTTGTTCTACTCCAATTCTTCAAATGACTATCATTATTCTGGTCTCAGATCCTCAAGGAAGCCCTACCTGACCACCCTATTCAGAGAGGCCACTTCCCTCCTCTCACTACTGCAAATTGTTCCCTGTCCTAGTGTCCTGTTGTAGATTCTGCATAGCCCTGATCACTATATCTGAGGTGATCTTTTTCATTTGTTTCCTTGTTGGTTACATATCTCCTCCACTGAGATAAGGCTCCATGAGGCCAGGCCTCTTGTGCTGTTCACTGTTGGTTCATTGGGGCTTAGAACAAGATCTGGCACTTTGTGTGTGTGCAGCGTTTACTAAATGAAATATGTTGAATAAATCCCATGTCATGAATTTCATGACATTGCATGAATTTCAGAAAATTGCATACTTATATATTTTCTTAAGAAATGATTTCATCAGTTATGTTTGAAATCAATGTTTTCATCAGTTTAGCTTCAGCTCTCTGAAATATTTTGTGTATGAACAGCCCCATTAACCTCTGAAGCAGGAGATGAACAGTCTCTCTATAGTTTATTTGTACACTCAATACAGAAGCCTACACAAGTTCAACTTAACTACATCTAGATGATAATTACCCTGCCATGATTTTAGGTATTCATGTCAAAATAAGTGACCCTTAATGTACAGAAGTGTAGATGTGAACAAGCCAACTCATCGCTGTGTCCTGCACTTAAGTTTTCATGCTGTGACCTTTGACCAACTTCATTGTCCTCAGCAAGCATATCAATGCCTCCTATTTAATAATTTTCTGTGTTCCTTAAAATGCAGCCATAAATACTTTTATTAGGAACAGCTAGAATGGCATGACACCCAAGATAAATATCAAACTGGTAATAGTATCGATTATAAGCATTCATCTATCACAAGACTAGCAGGAGGAATAGCCTCTGGTGCATTCTTTGTCCCTTTGTCATATAAATCATTAGTGCCCAAGTTATACTATAAAAATATACTGTAAAGAGGTCTGGTAGCAGAGAACAACCTGCACAGAATACCTGGTCATGTCTTCCACTGCGACCCCATCTTCCAATAAGTAAATGAGAATAAATTCTGTTATATTCTATGGGATGGCCTGCTTCAGCTTTCTGTCTTCTTGTTCAGGTGGCCTTATACCTTTGCTGCATGGCCAAACACTAGTACATTTATTTTGACATAAATGCCTCCTGTCCTTTAAGGAACCACTATTTTGTTTTCTAATAACTATCTAAAATGTATTCTAAAAAATATAGCTACTAGCCTAAGGACAAAGGATGAAAGCAAGTTCAATTCATCCTTGAGCCACTTTCAATAAATGACCAGGTGATATGCTAATAGCTTCCAATGAACCTGGCAGTCATCTGACAGGTAACCAGATCACTCAGCTAACAGGAGAACATATCTGATGACTTCTAATTTGATGATCACTCTTTAACCAGTTGACTCTATTCATTTCGGTTGAACTCAACAGATATTTACTGAATTTATACCCTGTGTTTCATCTCTCAGTTAAGTCCTGGACAGAATGCAATTAAGTAAGAAAGAGAACCTGCCCTCATATAAGTTAATGTTTTTGTAGGTGCATGGCATACAGTAGATATTCAGTAATAAAATAATGTGAATCCACTGAAGCAGAAGACAACAACATGAGATGAGAACATTGGAGAGATTTACAGTGTGCTCTGGGGTTTGCTGCTTGGGGGAGTAGAAAGAACCTGGGATTTGGACTCATGGGGAGCCATTCTGAAATCCAAAACTGATGCTTCTCAGCTGTGTGATATTCTGCAAACTCCTTCCAGTGTTCGGCAAACTCATTAGTCAACAGAGCCAGGTTTGATCTGGTTCAATGGCCACATTTTTAAAGAGGAGGAAACTGATGCAAGGAAACATGCTCAGGATTTCCGGAAAATTGGTTCCAGTGTCCAGATAGGAATTCAAGTCTCCAGGCTGTTAACCAGCACTTTTCCCCAATGCCACAAAAATAGTGTGTGGAACCCCTATAAAAAGAGGAACCCCTTTCATGTGTGACGTGATAGGAATAAGGAATGGCATTTATGTATGTGTGTGTCTGTGTTTGCACAAACATATCATGCTTATGTATAAATATCCAGCAGGCTATATAGCATGGTGCAGAGAATGACTTCCCACGACACAGAAGCTGACGCCCCCAAAAGCTCTCCCCAGCCTTTCCCTCTCTCCAGAACTGGCACAGTCTCTCCCTGTATCTGGTTCCTTACTCAGATCTCAGACCTACTCAACTCCACCCCAATGCCTCCCCTCACCCCTCAACCCAATCCATATCTTATACTCATTCCTCAAAGTTAAATAACACTATAAGGAAGCAAAGAGACAAATTCAGAAAGTGGGACTTCCTGTGGGACGGTTGTAAAAACCATCAACAAATCAATGGCATGAAAAATAAACAGCAGGCCGTGCTCTAAAGTGAAAGAGTGCGAGACAGGATAACCAAATGTCACACGTGAGCCTTGTTCAGCTCTTGACTCAGAAAAAAAAGGGTAGCTGTAAAAGCCAGTCTGAGACAGGGATTCGAATTAGATGAGGCAGAGGAACCCCTTTCATGTGTGACATGATAGTCACATGGTAGCTGTGATCCCTGGGAAAGAAGGTAGGGATGATTTTAGGCGATGTCTGAGATCTGCTTTAAAGTACTTCAGGCAGATAACAAGGGCACATGAAGCAGGCAGGGCAATGTTTGAGAGTGGTTGAATCCAGGTAATGGCTATATGGGCATTCACTGTGTTTTTTAACTTTGAGTATGTTGAACCTTTCTTGATAAAAAGGGAGGTTATATTTCTCTCCAAAACAAAAATCATCAAGAAACAAACAAACAAAAAACATCCCTTAATATACTCTCCCTTTTCAACAACATGTGTCATCAATTAGAAGTGGGCAGTGAGGGAGCTGTTACAGTCTCAGATTCCATTCACTGACATTCTGGTTCACTGACATTCTGGTTCACTGACTCCACTTAACCTTGGGATCCCTCCTAGGCCCTTGTCCCTTCTCACCCTCTTTCATCTCTCTGGGTCTCCTCATCTGCACCCATGTCTTCAGTGGCCATCTGTCAATGCACCCTTAGCCCACCTGACCTTTGAGACCTCTGAGCTGAGCTGCAGTGATCCTATCTAATAACAAACAAAGATGCAAATTGACCATACCTTCGCTACACCCACCATTGGCTAATTAGAGCAATATGCAAATTAGCCGCCAACAAAATGGTGGCTAATTTGCATATACCGGCTGGGAGTGAAGACTGAAGACACTGTAGAAGGTAGCCAAGCAACAGAGCCGAGGTAGTGGAGATGGGCGGGAGAGAAGCGGCAGAGACAGGCGGGGTAGGAGAGGCAGAGACAGGCGGGGTAGGAGAGGCAGAGATGGGAGCGAAGCCCTATTCTTGCAGGAATCTTCCTGCAAACGGGCCTCTAGTTAATTATAATAAACATTAGAGGCCCGGTGCACAAATTTGTGCACGGGTGCGGTCTCTCGGTCTGGCTGGAGATCAGGGCAGATTGGGGCTGGCTGGCAGCGGGGAGGGACCGAGGGAGGTTGGCCAGCCACAGGAGGTTGGCTGTAGGAGTGCACTGACCACCAGGGGGAAGCTCCTGCATTGAGCATATGCCCCCTCGTGGTCAGTGAGCGTCATAACGACCAGTCGACTGGTAGTAACAGTCTCTAAGGCTTTTATATATATAGATAGTGAATATTTCACCTGTACCAGGCAATCTACTAGGTACTTCATTTAAATTATTTGATTTAATCTTTACAACAGATTAAAAACAAACAAACTGGTATTATTTTCCATTCTACAGATAAGGAACCTGAGGCACAGACAGATCACAGTACTTTGCTCAGCCATATAGTCTGTAAATGGCAAGGCATGGATCATAAACCTAGTCTAGTTCTAAAGCACGGGCACCCTCCCACAAGGTTCACCTAACTAATTAGTCCTCTACTTAGAGTTAACCTCCCTAAGACTGTTTCTTCATCTGTAAAATGGGATTAATGGAACCTGACTCATAAGATTGTTCTCAGGATTCAATAGAGTAAGGGCTCAAAAAACATTAGCTATGACTATTCATTGGACATCCAATGAATAGTCATAGCTAATGTCTTTTGAGAAGGGATTCAGATTCTCAGTTCAATGTGAGATTGTTTCCTTAGTACGTTTCAGGGCTCCGGGATCGAGCCGTGCCCTTTCACTGAGTTGGCCTAGGTGTGGTGTGGTGGGCTCCCCTCGGGTGGTTGGTGGGCTCCCCATGCTGACAGAAGCACATCCACTGCTCAGCGCTGGCTGAGGGTCCTCCAGGCTGAGCACTAGGTGAACTGGATAAGATCCCTGATCTCTGAGGGTCAGTTTGTGGGCAAGATATACACACATACACCCAATTATACTCTAGCAATTATGGTAAGTGCTCCATCATGGCTGGTGCAGAGAGAAAAACATGCTGAGAATGGAGTGATCAGCTTTGCAGGCGGGTGGGGGGGGGGGACTGGCAGGCGCAGACCCATCACCAGCACTTAGCAAATACGAGCTTAAGATCACCAGCCAGGCTGCTCTGCTTCAATCACGTTCTCTTTGCAGAATCATTGGGTTTTGATAAGACCTCGCCTACACATCAAAGTTTAGTCCCTTTTTGTGCTCAAGGTTCTTAGGAAATCTTAACTAGAAACTTCAAAGTCCCCCTTTACTGTAAGTGACCTTGCAGTTCAAAGAAGAGAAACAGAAAATGTTTCAACATAAAAAGAAAGCTTAGACTATTTAGTAATTCAACACCCAATACCATTTCCCTTTTGATAAAAAAAACCTCGTATAAAAATATTCCTATGGCTTTCTGCATATGAAATGCATCTAATTGAATAGTAAAGATTCCCTCTACTACCTTTCTCTTTGTGTAGAAAATGTGCCAGAGATGTTCTTGTCAGTGTGACTTAGAAAAGACTAGGCCACAGCTCACAGAGTTGTCTGAGAAGAACAAAACATTTTCTTCTCCCTCATTCTGGTTCCAAAGGCCTAGAGCCTTGGCTGACCCATCTGCCGCTGGCCCGTCCGCCATGGGCATGGTGGCGCTAGCAGGACTAAGAAGCGCCACCCGGTGAGTCACAGGGCCTGTCTGAGAAGCACTCTGGGAATGTCCCCGAACCTGGACCTCAAAGAGCCTGCTGCCAGCAGAGGGGCGGGCGGGACATGTGTGATGAGGGTGGCAGCTCGGTGTGGAAGCCCAGGTCTCGCATGTGCATTAGGATTCCCAAATCGCAGCCAATGAAAAACCTCGGCACTCCATGACAAGGAAGGCCTAGGGAATCATTTAGTTGATGAAATGGCCCCGTGTGTGTAGCCCAAAG
The DNA here is from genome assembly GCF_963259705.1 of Myotis daubentonii. Classification (NCBI taxonomy): domain Eukaryota; kingdom Metazoa; phylum Chordata; class Mammalia; order Chiroptera; family Vespertilionidae; genus Myotis; species Myotis daubentonii. The sequence goes on along the minus strand of NC_081848.1, from coordinate 9,328,832 downwards.
CTAAAGATACCAAAATACCATATCCATCCATCATCTCTGACTTCTATCTCTGATCAAAATGGTGCCAAACAATAGAAAGTTCCTCCTGCCAGAACCTCCAAATCCATGTAACATTTTTTCCCCTTGACGCTGTCCCTCTTCAAGTTGCCTGACTGGTCCATCACTGACTATGAGCAAATGGCCCACAGCCGGAGCGCTGCCTCTCCCCCCACCCCCCCTCCATCCCTCTTGGCTTTGGTGGTTGTTGGCTTAACTGCAAGGACTCTATTTTTCTCCCTGTGTTGGAAGCAGCGTGATAGAACTCACCTGCTATTGATCCTGGGGTCTATTCTTCAACCTCACAGCGTGCAGGTGTGTCTGTGTGTGGGGGTGAGGGGGCTGGGGTCTCCTGCAGAGACGCACAGCACACAGAGGCTTCTGTCAGGCAGGGAGACCGTGGTGTGGGGCTGCTCTGCGTGCTCCCACTGGTCTGCAGAGGGCCCTTTGAAACTCTCAGTCCATCCGCCTACTTGCTTTTAAGGAAAAGGATGTGAAAGGATGGCCTCCAGTCAGAGTGGCATGACTCCTGTACTGGATGGTGTTGGGGAGACACTGAGCAAGCAAGCCTCCCTCACTTCCAGAAAAGCCCGTCTAATGTTCCCACCTGAGAAAAGAGACCGGGCTTCTTCAGCTTTCAAAGGAAAGCCTTCCAAGGGCTTAAGAGTAAAGGCTCTATCCAGCTGTGCTCCATGAGGCCGTAAGGCAGAGGCTGCAGACCCTTCAGAAGAAGATGCATTACAGTGATGGGGGGTGCGGGGAGAGTGAGGGGGGAAGACCAGGATATAAACTAACTTCCAGAAAAAATAAGAAACGTTCCTCCCATTTCACTGGTGCAATGCGACAGCTCAGGTTCTCCAAAGCTTGCCTGACCGTTTTTCTATTTTCCTCTGAAACAAGCTTTCCCAAAGTGGGCCTTCCCTGTGCCACACCAGGTGCCAGGAAGGGAAGCCTCGCGGGCAGCGTGGCCTGTTTTCCATCCAATGTCCTGCTCCAAGCTGGCAGCGTGAATGAGGGGCCTCCGTCTGGGAGTCAGGAAACTCACGGAGGAACACCACACAACGGTGGTCTGTGCTAGGCTTGCACAGAAAGCTGTACCCCTGGCCGTCTACAATGGGACAACTGGAGCGAACCAGGTACTAAGTAGTTCATGTTTGTTATTCACTTGTGTTGTCACTCAGTAACAAGCCAGGCTCCAAAAGCTCAACCATAAATTAAAACGAAGAAACATATAACTGAGAAAATTCTATGTGTACAGTTGTTGTCTGCAAGTTAAGATGGCCGTTGTTTGGTTTTAGCACTGAGTACTTGAGTAGTGACTGTGTTAGTATTTCAGCGTTGAGCACTTCAGTGCCAGTATTTTGTGAAAGGCCAGTTTGAGTTCCCTGCTGTGAAAATGCAGTTGTGGGACCAGCAGTTCCTGGCACTAATCAAAGAGGGGATTCTTCAGTGACAGTTACAAGCGAGGCTCTGTAACCTCCCCGCTTCCTTCCAGCAGCAAGTATAATTACTTATCTGTCTACTGCGTGAGTTCACTTATATGTGGAATCTAAAGAAAACAAAACAAAGGAACAAATAAAACAGAAACACACTCATAGACACAGAGAACAAACTGACGGTTGCCAGGGGATGTCGGTGGGGGGTGGGCGAAATGGGTGAAGGGGGAATAAGGTACAAACCTCTAGTTATTAAAAACAAAAGTCTCAAGGATGTAATGCACAGCGTAGGAAAAAGAGTCAATATTCTCCTAGGAACTATGCATGGTGACAGATGGGTACTAGACTTATCGGAGTGATTACATTGTAAGAATATAAATGTCACATTACGATGTTGTACACCTGAAACTAATATAATACTGTATGTCAACTATAGTTTATCAAAAACATTGGAAATTAAAAAGAAAATAAGACGAAAGCATTTTTCCACCCAGGCAATACTATTTTGATTTTATATTCCTATGAGATGTTCAGACTTTCCCAACCCTCCAAATGCTCCAACAGGTAATTAATTATTTATCTTCAGAATTTAAAGACCATAAACGGACTTTTATATACCTGCAACTTTATTTGAGAGCTGGCTGCATTCCTCCTGGATTTGAATCTGCTACCTGGTGGCAGTGTGCCGTGGGCAAATTAGTTTAACCTCCCAACCTTCGTTTCCCCGCCCGTTAAGTAAAAATCATGGTAGTAAAAGGACCTGCTCCGGTCCCACTTGCTTCTTTCCCTTTTAATCTTCACAGTCCCTGTGTACTACAAAGAGGAGGGTCCGCAGCTAGGGAATCTACTAGTACGTGTGAACTCTCGTCCCACCTTTGTCATTGTTAGTCAGGCAAGCCACCTCATCTTTTAAATTGTAGTTTACTTACCTGAAAAATGGTGAGCATGAAACCTACTTTATGGGATTCACGGTTTGAATGAGATATTGCCTGTGAGTTCTAAAGCACCAGCAGCACTAATTATTCCTGTTGCTTTGTTCCCTTTATGATCCATGACTTGTTTACTGCCCTCAGTAGCAACCCTGGACACAATTCTCTTGTTAGGTAATTATCTCCCCTAACCTCTGGTGGAGCTCTGCCCTCTAACTGACTTTCTTCAGCTTGACATTTTGATCCCAGCCTTCTTGTCCTCTCATGCATGTCTAATTTCCAGTTTATTATAACTGCTATTCCCAAGGATGTAACTACAGCAATGAACTATGTTCTGGAGTTGGAACCTTGAGTGGCCTAGAAAAGCATGAATCCAATAAGACATCTGCAGCACCCCATCCTGAACTCAACCGTTTGTGCCAAAGATATGCCTGACCAAAAGCAACTGAAATGGGAGCAGTGAGCCACTGAGCAATGGGGTACGATGAGAATGTTGTAGGGGAAACAGATTTCTCTGACCAACTGTTTGATCTGGGGCAGCTATTTAAACTTTTTCAGAAGCAGTTAGCTTGTATCTTAAAATAGACGGACTCTACATAGTTCTTGTAACTGTCACTGAAGCATCCCCTCTCGGATTAGCGCTAGGAACTGCTGGTCCCACAACTGCACTTCCACAGCAGGGGCCTCACACCAGCCCTTGTGGGTGAGGGTCCATTATATGCACTGGATCTGCTAGGAAATCAAACTTCTGCAATGACCCACACATACTCCCAGCAACTCAGTCTGTTCTATGCTTTCTTTTCCCATAGCCATGATCATTTTCTAATTTACTCTATAATTGCCTAATTTATCACTTTTACTGTCTATTGTCTACTTCAATCTGCAGTAGACTATGAACCTGAGAGAAGAAATTGTTGCTGTTCCTTTTGCTGATGTGTTCCAAGTGCCTCAAATAATACCTGGCTCACAGTAGATGCTTAGTGAGCACCTGCTGAATGAATGAATGAATGAATGAATGAGTGAATGAAACAGTCAGTCAAAATGGAACATGAGCCAAAGTGTGTCTAGAAGTGCTAGCTCTTTGGGAGTTATGCTTTGGGTATAATTTAAGTTTCTATAAAAGTTCTCATTATTCAAATTTTAATTCCAAGCAATTTTCACTCTCCTTTTTCTACTTTCCTTCTAGTGCCCTGGAGCTCTAGAGTTCACCTAGGCTTCGTGGATACAGTTCACAAGTAAGACATGCAGACTCCACTTCTCCCTGGTATTCAACACTGTGGCAACCCAGCCCTGCATGTGTATGAGGAAGAAGGGGAGGAAGAGAGCTCAGCACTCATCCCCGGTCATTACTTCCTGGCCTTTATGTTTCACACATAAGTTCAAGAGTTCATTCATTGCAGTTCGCAACAAATTATGTTGCAGAAAATGAAATAATGTACTATGTAGTTCTAAATCTTCTTTTTTCAGAAACCATGGTGTCTTGTTTCATTGCTCAGTGATGCAAAACTTCTCCTTTACAGAAGATGTATTAGTCTTGATCCCATTAATGTGGGTCAGTAATACTCTACGTGATAATCCATGCAAGGCAAAGTCATCGTGAATGTTAACTAAAACATACAACCAACAATGTTTTTTTCTATCAGAGGCTTTGAGTTTATCAACCACAGCATAAATGTAGTATTAATGGGGTCAGAGAGAACAGATAAAAATTATTTCCTCATAACTACTTGTTGAGATTATGAAACAGAAGCAATTAGAAATACCACGATTTACAGATAGCTAGAAACCTCCACTGGCTAAGTGCATACAAACCCCCATAAATTTGTAAGATGTTCTTTGCATTAATCTCATAAACATACTTTTTCACTCTGTATCATATTAAGTTAGCTATACTGGAAAATCAATTTATTTCTCCTATAATAAAGCCTAACCCTACAAATGACATTTGGGAGAAAAATGCATCAGAATTTTTGGTTATGTTTTTATTCTGTTCAGTTAATCAAAACAGAAAGCAGCATAATCTTCCTTTGGAAAGATATACTTTCTCCATTTTATGATTATCATTACTATGCATCTCCATCTCCCCATTTCTGAAGCACCTCCCTCATTGCCTTTTCTTCTTTGGAAACATTCTGTTTTCTTTCCCCAACAGTTATCTTCACTGTTCACCCGGTTGTTTCTGCAGACTGCTGAATTCTGTGCCACCCCAAAGTCAGGAAAGAAAGGCAAGTGGCATTTATCAGCATATCACCATCTTGAACAATAGTTGCTTACTCAGTAAATTTAATTATAATTAATAGCTTTTATGCTGATTAAAAAGGAACCTAAATCAACTCTATTTTTTTTCGATTTTCAAGAGAAGAACCCAAAGCCTCATGCATTTTTAAGCCAAATGTGGAGTTTAATGCAATGCATAGATATGGGACATTCTGATTTCTCAACTGCTTTGCTAATTTCATATTTCTAATACATGCTGGCCCAAGTTATAGCTGTGTTGGCCCAAAGCAAAAAAAAAACAATTAACAATATCCTCCAATTCTCCAGAGGTGATAAATCTGAATTGATTAGCTCACATTCTTCCTCTAATCCTCATTTCCTAATCTGCCTACCAGGGATTGAGGAATAAATACCACTCTCTTGAGATTTACTAATTTTTCTATGATTTGGAGTTAAGACAGCATTTCAATCGACTTATTATTTACTAGAGGCCCAGTGCATGAAATTCATGCATAGGGGCGGGAGTCCCCTCAGCTCAGCCTGCACCCTCTCCAATCTGGGACCCCTTGGGGGATGTCTGACTGCCAGGTTAGGCCCGATCCCAGGGATCGGGCCTAACCTGGCAGTCAGCATCCCTCTCACAATCCTGGACCACTGGCTCCTAACTGCTCACCTGCCTGCCTGCCTGGTTGCCCCTAACTGCCCCCGCCCTGCCAGCCTGATCACTCCTCACTGCCTCTGCATGCCAGCCTGATTGCCCCTAACTGCCCCCCACTGCCGGCCAGGTCACCCCCAACTGCCCTCTCCCTGCTGGCCTGGTCGCTCCTAACTGCCCCCCTGCCGGCCTGGTTGCCCCCAACTGCCCCCCGCCAGCCTGGTCACCCCCAACTGCCCCCCCCGACACCGGCCTGATCACCCCACACAGCCTGCTTGTTCAGTCGTTTGGTCATCCCTCACTAACTCCCCTGCTGGCCTGGTCATAGGCAGACATCTTATGAGGGCGTGAGGGTCATTTCCTCTTTATTATATAGGATGTTTAAAGCTTATGGTGCTTCCCTATTCCTCTTTGTTCATAAACAAACAAGTCCAAGACTAACACCAAACTCTAATCTTCAGTACAGAGTGGGCCCTCCAGAACCATTTATTTTGCTAAAATGATTGGTTACCACATGGGAACAAAGTTAACCTGTTCATGTAAACTTAAGTTTTTTAAAAAAATGCAATTGTTATGCTACCCGGAAAGCAGACTGGATGGTAGTACCACCTGGCTGGCTATAGTCGTGCTGAGGATGCACTGTGGTGCCCGCAGTTAAGAATGGGCCATGTCCCTTGACATCCACAATGTCACATGTCAATGGCAGGTGTAGACACTGAGCTCCTTCAAGCAGGAGTCCACTCGCTTCCTGTTAAAAGGCCAAAAGAGCAACATGCAGACATTTTTAGACAAATCCCTTTGGTAATGCTAATGAAGTGAACTATGCTCTGAAGCCCTATAAGTGATCAGGAAGAACAAACAGTTATTCATGCCTCCTACTCACCCTTCCAGGTTGTCAAGTTCAACAACTCCTCTGAATAGAGAGTTCTGCACCCTTAAGCTAGCTTCCCTCCCCTCAGGCTGGGCATTGCGGGGTCACTAATGTGTGGATAACTTCATAAACAGACAGACAGAATGGGGCTGAGCAACAAACTGCTAAGATTTGTAACGACTATGAATTAGAGGACAGAATTATGGGTGAAAAAGTTCACTTTGATCTACAAAAGCCAAAGCCAGCGCAGGTCGTGTGTGAAGTGCTCGTCTGCCTTTTGGTCTTTATGTTGTTAGCTCAGAACATGATGCTACGAACACAGTGACATCAAAAGAGAAAGACCAGGAAGCAGGACGTACACTCATGTCTAGCCCAGCGCCAGTTGCAAAGGATCCCAACGCGATTCTCCCTGCTTCTCATCTGCACCGCCAGCGATGCACTGATTTGATCTATTTGAGCAAAACAACTACCTCAAGAAAGAGTGACTGAAAAACAGCTATGTACATTCTTTCTATTTAACATTTGTGTTTGTCTAAGTCTCAGAAAAATAGAATCTGAGGTCTCAGTCGAAATATATGCCGGCGGGCTTAGGCTCATCTGCAAAGTTGCTAAATGTTAATGATTTACACACCTGTATTGCTACAAAGTGGAGTTAAGTGCAATCAACTTGTAATTACCCATGAAAACGGAGGGGAAGTTATTCAGATACTCTAACATAAAAATCTTACCATTATTGTTCTTGCATTATATCGGGATTATGACTTACGTACTGAGAATCGAACACTTTATTTTTTTAAGCTACCGAATAAAGACTCTACCAACGGAAGCTGGAAATCTGCCTGGCTTTCCAGATCCATGACGCTGTTCAGACCGCTCCCTAACTTTCCCACTTAGAAATAGCCCCCTTTATCTTATGTTGCTGCAAAGTGTCAGCCTGAACCAAAATGTGTGGTCACATTTTCGGATGGGAAAGAGATAAATAAGCACCTCAGTGGTGAACTGTTAACATTAGCTTCCTTACAGGTGTTAGAAGCAAGAGTCCCACTACCTGAACTGTGATTCATTTCAAATAGAAATACTGTTTAATTTTAAGTACCAGACTGCTCTGTCCTCCCCAACTTATGTCATCTGTTCAATGAAATGTGTATTTAAGAATAAGGATCAATTAATTATAAGCTCAGTAAATGCTACCTGAGGTTAGCAGGAAGTCAGGGGTACCTTTTAGAGCATTCATCACAAAATATTCATCAAAAATGTCTACTTTGTCAGTGTGGCAAGATGAATATGTCATGAATGAGAGTGCTAGGGCCAAGAGCCCAGCACTGCCTACACCTGTGAGTCCACAGCCACAGCCTGGCCCTCCCTCGGCTTCTCTTCCGGGGCGCAGGCTCTCACTCTGCCTCCATGGCCACACTTCTGACAGAAACCATTTCCCCACTGGCACTGAGTTTCCCTGCAATGAGAGGTTTCTTATGTGAAGACTGGGAGATAATCGCTCTCCAGCTTTTAGAAGGAAGATAACTGGGGACATTGGCATAACCTCAGATGAGCTATTTATCCATACGGTATTTGTGACCTGGGTAAAATACATCTATCCTGGCTCTATTCGATAACCCAGAAGGTATCCATTCAAAAAATTCCCACTAAGAACCGTGAAGTATTATGCCGGGCACTGCAGGATAACAAACGTGAGTCAGCCACGATCCCTTCTGCAACGGTTCTCGGTTCTCATAACCAGGAGACAGAGCAATACGCTCACCAGCTAGCCCCACCAGCCTGTGGCGAATGGTACGGGACAGCCACAAAGCACCCTGGAGCTCTTGCACAAGAACACTATCACGCAGCTAACACTTGTGTCACCTCATGTTGCAGAGCAGTAAGGTGAATGGACAGAAGCTATAGGGCTGGCATGTGGTAGAGCAGTTGTGGTCTACAACCCCCCCCCGCCCCCCCCCCGCAAAACAAAAAAAAGCTGTCTCCTGCTGGGTGAGGAGAGAAGGTTGTAAAAGACTGGATTAAACACAATGATTTTCATTAGAGGAGAAAGGAAAAATGGGAGGAATCTTAAGTGTCAGTGTGAAGAACAATAATGTCCACGTCCATTACACTCAAGATGACTGTGTCAGATAATCACACGACAGAACTGAGAGGACTGATGGTTGTAGAACTGGATGCAGAGCAAGGGAAGGTACATACACTTTCCAGCCCGGCGTTTTGGGGTGATTACCAACAGAATCACGGGTCTTACCAAATAGGAAATCCCTGAACTGGTGTAGATTTCACCTGGTACAGCTCTGTTTGCAGACTGGTCAAGACATCTGCATGGGTCAAGACAAATCTTTGTGGACTTACACTTTCAATAATCTTCGTGGATGGAAATTCTAGTTTCCCTTGGTTGTCAACATTAGTATTTAACCATTGCAATACCCAGAATCCTGTCCACTGTTAAACAGGACTCTCAGGAAAACATCTGTGCAGACACCGAAGGGTTCCAGGATGGCTTCGTCAGTGAGACTGTCTTCAACAGTCACAGCAAGTGTATTGAGTGTTTACTATGTGCCACAACTCTTCCAAAGGGTTTGCATGGATTCATTCACTGCACTTGCACAAGGACACTCAGGCAGCTAACACTTGTGTTACCTCATGTTGCAGAGCAGTAAGGTGAATGGACAGAAGCTATAGGGTTAGCATGTGGTAGAGCAGTTGTGGTCTACAGCCCAAGCTTCTAAACTCTAGCCCAAGCATGTCAAACTCAAAGGCTAACATGGGCCAAATAAACAAGGTTTAAGTTTATGTGGGCCGCAGAAAAACAAAAGCTTCAATTTTCATAGAAACGTAGGTTTGTTTCTATAGAGACATGCTGACTACAAAGGGCTGAAATAAGTGAAATTGTTAAAATCTTATTATATAAAACCTTAATATGCAAATAGACCGAATGGCAGGACAACCATACAATTGGCCGCTATGACATGAGCTGACCACCAGGGGGCACGCGCAGAACATGGCAGGTGTCGGCTGCAGCTGGATGGTGGAGCAGGTGAGCGGGGACACCAGACCAAGGCGGGATGCTTGTCGCTGTCATCCGGGTGAGCCTCTGGTGGTTACTAAAAATTCTTTGCTCCTGCGTGCTATGGTTCTGCCTGGGGCTTGCGCCTGCTGCCAGCGTCGTCAGTGGGTGTGAGTGGCAGCGGCCAGCCCCAATCGCCCCTGAGGGCTTCTCTACCTCCCCCTGCTCCTGAGGGGCAATCAGGGCCGCAGCCACCTCTCGCACCTGCTGCCAGCAACAGCCCTGCTCACCCCCACAGCCAGTGCTGGCCCTGCTCGCACCCGCAGCCGGCGCAGGAGCTGCTGCTTGCACCCGCTGCCCAGCGCTGGTCCTGATTGCTCAGCACCGATTGCCTCTGAGTGCTTCTCCACCTCCGATTGCCTCTGAGTGCTTCTCCACCTCCCCCGGCTCCTGAGGAACGATAGGGGCAGCAGCCATCATTGCACCCGCTGATGACACCAGCCCCAATTGCTCTGCACTGTCAGTAGGTGCAAGCGGGGCCAGCACCATCAGCATGTGGAAGTGGCGGCTGTGAAAGCAGGGCTGCTGGCAGAGAGAGGATCGGGGGCTGCAGTGGGAGGTACCGGGAGGGGGTGTGGAGGATGGGCCAAGCCTGCCCCTGTGCCCACAGCAGCCTCGCGGCTCACAATTCCTTTCAAGGTGCACAAAATTGTGCACTGGGCCCCTAGTAAAATAATAAAACATTTTAATAAAACTTAATATTTTTTCTTGAACATTAACTTACCAGGCACTGAATAACTGCACAAATTAATAAGTGTAATGCAAATAAACCTATTTATTTTTTTGTTCTCCAAAAGTGAAATATTTCTTATTGCACACACCAAACAAGTCAGTTCAAGACTAATGATGTGCAATCAGCTGCTAAAATATTCGCTGCTAGTATTAGTGGAGAGAAATGGTGCGCCTGCGCGTAAGGCATGTAAGGGAAATGAATGCAACATGATTATAGTAATCAGTCATTAGCGAATGTTGTACTTCATTATTAATAATTATGTATAACAGGATATTATAAAAATTAAGTTACGAAATTTTTATCAAAACATTTCTTACATACCATTATATTGTCTGGGCCGCAAAAAGAAATTCATGTGGGCCGTGAGTTTCACATGCTTGCTCTAGGCCAGTGGTCGGCAAACTGTGGCTCACGAGCCACATGTGGCTCTTTGGCCCCTTGAGTGTGGCTCTTTCTAGGCCTTAGGAGTACCCTAATTAAGTTAATAACAATGTACCTACCTATATAGTTTAAGTTTAAAAAATTTGGCTCTCAAAAGAAATTTCAATCGTTGTACTGTTGATATTTGGCTCTGTTGACTAATGAGTTTGCCGACCACTGCTCTCGGCTAAGTGGTCTCTGAGCATTAAGATGACCAGGTTGACATCAGGAGAACCGCAGTGCAGAAGCACTAAGGAGGCAGATTATCTACTATTGCATTTCATGGCATATAAGAAGCTGCCAATTTTATGATGCACCATTATTGTTAATATCCCACTAAGAAAGAAAATCCTTGGTAATCAAACTATGACATCGTGGTCAAAAGCCATCAGTTATAAGATAATCCTGATTTCAGAGATTCTGAAATGGGGAGGAAGGGGGAGGCAAGAATGTGCATTTTAAAATTTATAAAACACTGTTACCCTATTAATGTCAATGAAACCATCATTTCACCTGTAACAGCTTCTACATCGGTAACATAGGAGGCTGATGATCAGTAAGGTCCCTTCCCACCTAACAACTCCAGGTACCACCTACAGGAAGAACAGGGCCAGCATGAGGGTGAGGAGAGTGAGGTGCCCAGGGCCCAAAGTTTAAGGAAGCACTCGCTTTCAGGGCAGTGGATGTCCAGGGTGGGCACCCGCAAGTGATGAGCGCCTCCTTAAATCCTGCACCCTGGCTGGCCTCATGACATGGAGCCTGAGGAAAAAAAAAAACAATGTAGGGATTCACACCATTTGTCTTTTGGGTGTTCCAATCAAGATCTTGTCATAAAGACCTATTCACACCTAAAAGCAACTTTTCCCAAGTACTTCCCTCTTCCCTATAGAGGTGCGCTTTTTTTGCCCTGGAACATTTCTTTGCGCCCCTACCTCATCTCTAGCTTCTCTCCCTTCTGTTAAAATTCCTGACATCCATCGCACTCACCTGCAAGCAGGCAGGGTATCCATGGGGCCTTGCTACTCAGACCACCCTGACCACACGGCCTGGGAGGACCTTGGAAACCCAGAAGCTCAAGCCCCACTCTGGACCTATGGAATCTGCATTTTCAAGGGATTCCTGGGAGACGCGTAAGCCCAATAAGTTTGAGAAGCACAGGGGTAGGTAAAATCTAGCCAAATACATGGAAGAGCAACTCCAGGTATAACCACCACTACTTGTTAAGCATCTAATTGGTGCCAAGTGCTTTCCTTACAGCATTTCCATACACGCATCAATGTAGACGAGTAAACATGATTCATCTAAATGCAATGCCCCAGGGGAAGTTCTTCGGGGACAACTTCCAATCACTTCAGACCAACAAGGCAACCTTTCGTAAAAAAAGCTTTCTTCTGCAAATAGCGTTAGATTCACCTCCCATTCATTCCCTTCAACTGTAAAGACTAAAGACCAGGACTTCAATGTGCACAGCCTCATACTGGCCATGTGCCCTTAAGCTAGCTAGGAAATTCTCTGAAATGCAGCCTCTTTATCAATAAGATAGTTGATGGTAAAGTATGTTATCAGGATGAAAGTACATAAGGATAGAAAGTGCTTAGCAGTGTGTGGCATGCAAGAAAAGCTCCACAAATAAAGTACACCACATGTCAGCAGCAAAGGCTGGTGAAGTACAAGTATAGATCATCGACCTTACACTTTGCCCCACGCTTCCATTTTCTCAAGAAAAAAGTTTGCTCCCTGTGTTTTGTGATTATCCCTCTATCTACACAGCTTCCACATGATGGCGGGCAAAGATATCATTATCTCTCTGAAAAGCCCCTCTTCCAAGTAAAGATATCTGATGTAATGGTAATTGCGACTGAAAAATCAAGCAGCAAAAAGTGCCCTTCTTACACGACTATAGATGGGCATCATTTGATAGCACAAGAGGAGCCTTGCTCATTTATTGGATCCCAGGGAGGCAGGGTGCTGCTTTGGACAGAGCTGTTAAGCAAATAAAGGTGCTCATGGTTGCTGCGTAACTTCAGCTATTCTTATTTGACCTTGCCAAACTAGGTCTGAGTGACCGACATGACCCAGCATTGTCCCCTGTTCATTCGTATGATGTGTCAGGCATGCTCACCATGTCCAGACCCTTCTTGCCTTTGTTGCTTTTATAAAAGGTTTCAGTGAATTGCTTATTAAAGCTGCTGAATATAAAACGACGCCTTTGAAAGATTTCTTTGGCTTGGTTCCAGCTCAATTAGCAGACTACTTCCAGCTGATGAAAAGTTACAGTCAATATCAGATTATAGTTAGCACTAGTCACAAGAGTAATCAAATTAGATTTTTGGTAGCTATGGCAACACAAGAAAAATTCCCACTAAGCCTGTGGTTTTACAGTCAGACTACCACAGCTTTAGATTAAATTATTGTTTAAAATATTTTATCAAAATAAAATCTGCATCTCCAGAGATACACATTCAAGTCTGGGCATATCACAACATGTATAACCCAGGCTTTTCCAATTTAAATACTAAGTAGCCTTAAGGGTATATGGGAACTATTTGTATGGATCTTGGTCTGTTTTCTCTCTCAACTACTCCTTCTCCATTAGCAATTATGACTGGCTTTCCCATGCTGAAGTACCAAGCTTATAGTCCAGGACTGAAGCAAGTAAAAGGATGATAGAAAAATAAGAAAAGACAATCGCAACTTTTGATGTGCTTATAATCTAAACAGGCTATTAAGTATACAAATTAAAAGAATATAGCAGATTTCAATTCATGAGCATATGGAGTAAAAATGAATATATGCATACATGTATGCATATATGTAAATGACTACAAATCATGTGCAAATTGAGTATAACTGCAAGCAGGCAGGGTAAAGCCTCAATTAGAGTTTATTGTGTTATTTCATTAAAAACAAAACAAAGCAAAGCACACAAAAAAGGCACCCTGACTGGTGTGGCTCAGTTGGTTGGAGCGTCATCCTGTACACCAGGAGGTGGAGGTTCAATTCCCGGTCAGGAACATGCCCAGCTTGTGGGTTCAGTCGCCTTTGAGGGCGGGTATGAGAGGCAACCCATTTCTCTCTCTCCTTCTGCCTTCCTCTCTCTCTCAAATCAATAAAAACATGTTCTTGGGTGAGGACTTTAAAAAAAGGCTTTGATGCCTGTGAGGTGGGGTGCACCTTCTGGCAGACCTCTAGCAGCACTGCGGCAGTGGATGCCTCTTTGATGCCCCCACCCCCCAACTGCAGAGATCCCAACAAGATTAGATCCCATCACCTGTGGTTTAAGTCCCACTCCTGGACTTGCAAGCACAGGTGGCATCTAGCCTTTGTACTTCCTGGGAACTGAGACCCGGGTGACAGCAGCTGGGAGGCTGTCTTGGACCTCTTTTCCCCCCACAGACCACCCCCATCCAGACTTCTCTCCATAAATCTAGAGGTAGCTCTAGAGACAGGGTGGTCACCACTCCGGCTACGCTGTCCTCCAGTGGGGAACAAAGTGACCGCCTCTCCTTGTATAGGCACCCAATCTTCACCAGGGGTATCCTCAAACCTTGACTGGCTTCCGGAAGAGAAATCACTGCCTTTTTAGTGTGGGGAGAATTAAACGAAATTGCATATGCAAAAGTAACTTATAAAATGTGAAAGCTAAATAAGTACAAGAAATTGCAAGACAGTAACTGCTTCTGGAAGAAAAGCACATGCACAGTACTTATCGTCATGCCAATCACACTGTCTGGATCCAAGCAATATGCAAAACACGGTGAAAAAATAGCACAGCAGCAGCCACTCTCCTCTGTGCCCCTAATGACACACATTCACCTTGGCAACTACACTCACAAGGACTTGGCACTTAGGGGCCCTTCAAGCCCCGAGGAAACAAAGCCGGCACTAATGCTACCCTACTTATGATTCCATCTATATGATCCAATGTTTTGGCAATTTACACTCACAGCCTTGTCTCTTTTCCTCTTGTCACTAGAAAATACTGTTACATGATCTAGAGCTTTAGAAATGATATCAGTGATAGCCTCCATTCAAACAATTAACTTAATAATCCATGATTACCAATTAGATGCTCAATTGGACAGATGCTTGCTCTTAGATACAAAAGCAGTGCTACAGATGAATACCACCCACATCCAACTTGACTGACAGGTCTTTTTTTTTCCAGTTTTTTAAAAAAGAACAAGGTTGTTGTTGTTTTTTTAAGTTAAAAAAAGACATTTTTTCAAAGCATTTAAACTCCAGGGTTCTATGTGTCTGACCTGATGATGTATATGTGATTTAGACGGAACACTATTTGTGTATTTTGTATTTTGACTTTGTAAACCTAAATTCTCATCGGGAAACAATTTTTCTTCAAGGACATTTCAGGCTTTGGGGAAACATATAGGCTTACCTAAAAGACCTGTTTCAAATGATCAGGTAAAGCACATTTCTGTAGCGGGCACTTGAAAATCACACCGTATATTACTAACTCAATAGGGCGTATCGTCTTCTGCCAGCCTCCCTTTTCATTATTACATAAATGGATGATAGAAAAAAAATGATAACCTGTAATTCTGCACGCCTATTCAACCCCAAATCTATTGCCGAAACACCATCAGATATCTGAGACTGTGCTCTGTGGAATTTCAGAATCTGTCTCTGGAATTAGCCTTAAAAACTCTGCACCTCAATTATAATACAATCTTATCAGGACTCTAAGCCTTTAAAAGATACCTTTGTGCAAAAAGTCTCCTAAAGAATGGACTCTATTCCTTTGGAAGTAAAAGTACTCTGAAGCAGGCGCTCATTTCTCTCATATGTCAATCTTAATCTAGTTTGGTTATAATCCAGCGGCCGTGTCTTCCCCGCACAGGAGGGCGGGTGGAGGACGGCCATGGAGGGTTTCAGCCACTGATGAACTGGCTGATTTTGTCCATTGGTGGTGATGGAATATCATGGCCTGCATTCATCAAACCCAAGTTCGTTTAATTTTTAAAAATGTTAATTGGTTTTATTATGAAACATAGCCATGATGAAAATATCACCAAAACTATAAAGCTCATGGTTTATCACAGATTACCTTATTTTCTCCATTAATCAGATAAAGAGTACATAAAAAAAAAACTTAGCAGTCTTTAAAATGTATTATTTATTTGTCCCATCAGTTCAGCATCTGTGTCTGGGACAGGAGAAACAGACACTCAGTTCCCCTGGGAGGGAAGGAAAGGAGGGAAGGAAAGCCAGACTGGAAACACAGGCACCAGGGAGACGTGGAGAAGGGGGCCCTGGCCCGGAGCTGATCTCAGGGACCTGCTGCCTTGCTCTCCCACTTCCAGCTGGCTGACTTTAGGTAAGGCATTAACCTCCACTGTCTCGGTCGCTGCAGCTTTAGACGAAGAACAACCAGATAATTCATGTAAAATGCTAAATACATAATAGGAGCTTAACACACCAAAGTTGTGTGGGCATATTTTTCACGGAGGTTCAAGAATCAGCAGCTGAAAACCTCAGCCTCATGCAAACTGGAAGGAGGTGGGACCCGAGGCTGGCCTTCTCCGAGGCCACAGGGCTGTGTGTCTCTCACAGAACCTCCGCTTCAGTCTCCGTGTGGCTGGGTCAGGCTCCCTACTGGCTGGCTTCCTCACAACTCTGGCTGCCACGTGGTCCAGAGGCCAGAGCAGCTGGGCAGAACTCCGCAGGGCCTGTCAGTTGCAGAGAGCACTGCCAACTAACTCAGTCTCTTGGGTTTCCACACAAATTGCTACGAGAGAACTATAGGTGGACCACATCAACCTGTCAGGCCTGGCCAGCCTATGAGTCGCTTGCCGTTGGGAGAGGACTCCAACCCGCTCCAGTCACTGTGGTCAGGAGGGAGCTGCTGTGCCCTAAGCGTGGTTGCCTGGGCCCAAGCAGCTGCAGACAGACCACATGGTGGTCTAGAGCAGTGGTCAGCAAACTGCGGCTTGCGAGCCACATGCGGCTCTTTGACCCCTTGAGTGTGGCTCTTCCACAAAATACCGACTTCTGCGCATGGGCCATGAAGTTTCAATCTCACTGTACATGCGCGCCCGCACGTGGTATTTTGTGGAAGAGCCACACTCAAGGGGCCAAAGAGCTGCATGTGGCTCGCGAGCTGCAGTTTGCTGACCACTGGTCTAGAGGACTCACTGAAATGCTCTTCCAGAAGACCCTCCCTCAAGACGCAGTGATTAAGAAACAGTGAAATATAATGAGACATCCTTCAAAATCTCTCACCACTTCCCTCCATTCCTGTCCCAACCTCGCAATGATGAAAACAGTTGTCTGACCAAAGCTTT
Source organism: Myotis daubentonii (assembly GCF_963259705.1). Taxonomy (NCBI): domain Eukaryota; kingdom Metazoa; phylum Chordata; class Mammalia; order Chiroptera; family Vespertilionidae; genus Myotis; species Myotis daubentonii. The sequence goes on along the minus strand of NC_081848.1, from coordinate 9,312,166 downwards.
CTGTAATTGTGACACCCTACTCAGTCTTAGACCCTGGAAAGGACCCTGATGCGCACAGAATGGTCACCTGCCAAAAGATATGTGCGGGTTCTAACCCCCAGAACCTGTGAATAAAACCTTATTTGGAAAAAAGTCTTGTAGATGAAATTTATGATCTCAAGATGAGATCATCCTGAATTTAGGGTGGGCCCTAAATCTAATGCCCGATGTCCTTATAAGAGAAGCAGAGGAAGATGTGAAACAGACCAACAGAGCCCTGTGGAGACAGGGGCAGAGAGTGGAGTCGTGCAGCCCCGAGCCAGGAATACCTGGAGCCACCCAAAGCGGGAAGACGCAAGGAAGGGTTCTGCCCCAGAGCCCCCAGAGGGATCAAACGCTGCAACACCTCGATTTTAGACTTCCGGCTCCCAGAACTGTGAGACGATACATTTCTGTGTAAGCCACCACGTTTGTGGGCGTTATTATGACACCTGGGAAGGCCATTACGGACCATACAGTAAGCACCAGTGTTTATCCACTCAAGAACTTCCTGAGCACCTATTACAGGAAAAGCCCTGAGCCAGGCAGGGCGCTCCAACATGTTGGATAAGAGAAAGAAAAGGTGGATTCAACAAATAAAGTTTGCCCATGGGCTAGCATGGCATCCAGCTTCATGGTAGTGTATGGTCAGGCAAGAAGAAAAACCTGGCTCAGTAACAGACGTGTGTGAATATGGCAGGCTGAGACTGCGGCAGGTGTGGGGGCAGGCACGGCGCACTCAGCGAACAAGTGTGTGCGGTTGAGTTAACCCCTGTGGTGTGCCCAGGAGAAGCAGTGTTCACCTACGGAGAAGAGCCACTCACACTGCTCTTCCTGCCTTCGTTGTCCAGCTAATGTTTTCACATCCAGATCAAATGCCATCTCCACAATGATGCTGGCCTACTCCCAGGAAAACTAGCTGTTGCTTCTCTGCACATGACACCAGTCTATCCATCCCTTTATCACAGTGCTGATCACACTACTTTGCAATGGTTTGTTTACAAGTCTGCTGCCTGTTTCACTAAATTATAGGCTCCTAGAAAGAAGGAGCTATGTCTCAAAGATCCCTAGGACATGGCACAAGAAGTGCTCAATGGATTTCTTGAATGAATGAGTCATGAGTCAGGATCCTATGTTGAAACATGAATAATAATTAAATGTTAAAATACTCTGAGGTCAAATACTCAAGTGTAGTCATGTTCACAGTCAGAATGAATCATTTTTGTATCAAAATAGAAAACATTTCTACTCTTCTCTGCTCAGTGATAATTCAGTATCAACCTTTCAGCCATCTTCCATACATAATCCTGAGTACAGATACTAATAAGAATAGATTGAACATGATGCAGCAAAAGGTGATGACATTTTAAATTTCAATCCAGCTGAGGAGAATTCTCTGAAGTGCTAGAACAAATGTCTACCTTCTTGTAATCAAGAAATGTAATATAAATGTTTCCCTTTGCTTTTCATTTCCATAGCGGAAATATTTTAAATCAGACAGCACTCCAAGCAGGCTAGTATTAGGAGAAACGGTTTGGGACTGTGGAGTCAAAGAAAAGAAAAATGTACTTAGTTATTTGATTTTTAATATTTAAGTCTAATGAACACCCATTAACTTGTGTAGAAAACATTTCCTCACCCCTTCCCTTGTGAGTTTTCCTCTAAGGGCAACGGAGTGGTGTGTTACCACAGGCTTACCTGTGCCATGTCCATGGTCTTTAGGAAGGGGTAGGAAAATGAACAAGCAATTTTCACAACTTTCAGAACAAAATCTGGAATCTAGGGAAGGATGGGCAAATGTGTGTTTACCTGGGGACAGGAGAACTGAATCTGCAAACAGATGACTGCTCTCTGGCTCCTGGGACTTAGAAATGGCCTCTCTTCCGAAAGCAAGGACTTCCCCCTCAGGAGTCCCTCTGCAGGGTGCTGTACCAGTGGACAGCACAAATGTAAAACAGTCCCCGCTGGCAGGAAGTTCTGTTGGACAAGCGTGTCCCAGACTGTGTTCCTCATCCTAGTGGCACCCACGTAGACATGACTCAGAAAGAAGGCAGTACATTAGGCACATGCCACTGTGGAGGGCAATCTGAGGAAACGACTCTTTCCCCAGCTGCACTCCTGCAGCACCACGGGTCTGTTCACGTCACAGTGTACATGGGTCATGTCTCTAGGTCGTTCAGTGGCTGGCCTGCACCATGGCTGCTCATGGCAACCCTGACAACCCAAATGTATGATTTCTTTATCACGTGTTTCAGGCCATGCCCTCTGTATCTGTATAAGAGTAAGGACCTTACACTGCCAAGTTCAAACAGAACCAAGAGAAAAGGACACAGCAACATCAAAAGGCATTTGTAAAACAACTTACCTGAGTCGAGGTGCTCCTTGTAAAACACTATTATCACTTCTGCATTGGCCTGTTTCTCCTTCCAAATCACATCACAAATGTTTTTCTGACACCCACTGTTTACTCAACAGCAGAATCCACGCCCACTCAGAAAGCAGTTGGCAGTGCCACTGAAAGACTCCTAAGTATCAGGCGCAGACACTTTAGAACATTTCAAAATGCAAATTATGGGAGAGGGCTCCAGATTTCCTTCTGTAACTTTGTTTGCACTGATGTTGCAAATTAATTGACCGGGAGAAAAGGATGACAGGTGTGTTCCTCACTTCTGCCACACACGAGTTCCCACCACTACCCCTGACTTGGTGTTCTGAAAGGTGCCTCGCACATTTAAATGTTTCCTAAAAGGCTCTTGTTTCATTAGCTTGAATTGGAATTAGATGCTTCCATATGGCCCCAAGGCATTAAAAAGTTAGCAAAACTTTCAAAATAACAAAATTAACATAAAGTAACTCTACAATTAGAAACTGAGGAACACCATCCAATACAACTAACACCATGCTAAAATTACTCTCGGGGTGCCAAGAGGTGGGGTGACTGCCAGGGAGGTGTAAAGAAAGACGCGTCTTCACAGAGGCATGCTGTGATTTGTGAGAAATGAATGTGCTTTCTAGATCACTTTTCTACACACAGTTCCCTCCCCCCCTTCCCCCCCTTCAGTTTGGTGAATGCATCTTCAAATTAGACTCTGTATAAAAGAGCTGCTTTTGAAAAAAAATAGGCCCTTTTTCTTTCTCTAGAGATATATTTATACTCAGTTGGAGAAAAGCATCCTAATATATAAAGAGCCAGGGTCCGTCATGACCTAAATGTCCAGATGGACAACCGAACACCAGGCTAGGGTCCCGGCAGGCGTGGCGGAAGTCAGTCCTGGGTCCTGGCTGCCCGTGGCAGGCGGCATGACGGCGGGAGGGAACTGTGGGCCCCTGCCACCCATGGCGCCATGGTGGGAGGGAGCTGTAGGAACGGAGCCATGCTGCCATTGGACTGGCCCCTTGGTCCCTCCCCGTGCCTGCAGGCTCTGAGGAACCAGAGTCATGCTGCAATCTGGGAATCTTGGTCCCTACCCCCGCCTGCAGGCTCTGGGGAACCGGTGCCATGCTGCAATCAGACTGGCCTCTTGATCCCTCTCCCCTAGCCCACAGGCCCAGGGAGCCAGAGCCATACTGCGATGGGACTGGACCCTACCTGAGAGGTTCCGGATTGTGAGAGTGTGCAGGCTGGGCTGAGAGACCCCCCTCCCCCGAGTGCACGGATTTTTGTGCACCAGGCCTCTAGTATAGTACAAAAACAAAGCAAGAAGCAATGGAAAATACTTAGAAATCATGATCATTGGTCTGAAACCCATGAAAGAAAGTTTATCTTAGCAAGACAATTTAGATGAGTCCAGCAACATAGCAACTATTTTTGGAAGTGTCTGAAGTGTGCTTGCTGAGTCAGCAAAAATGTAAATCAAGACACAAATTGTACTTAAAGTAGTACCAAAAACTGTGCACCAAAATACAGTGGTCCCTAGATGTTTCTCCCTGCGGTCAGATGTCACATGAGAAATCTGCATGATTACTCAATCACAGTAATTCAACAAAATAGGCCCAGATTCCGCTTTTTAAAGCTTGACTTGTCCTGAACACCAACCACACAGCCTCTGGGGGATGCCTCAACATGGTGATCTTCAATATGAGTGAACAGCAATGAAAAATAAAATCCTGTTCAATTGATATAATACAGTTATCTGAGACTAATAGTTCATTGATTTTTTTAAAAATTTTAAATATGGCAAAGCCCTTTGCTTTCCCAAAATGATTATCCATGATCAATTCTTCCATTTTAGACTTTATTAATACCCTTAATCAAAATTAATGCAACCATTGGCCAAACTAACAAAATCCAACAAAGCTGGTGACAACTTCTAGGAAAAATTACTTACCAATTATCAGTGAGCATGTTTAATGATAATTACCAATTATCAATAGAAACTTGCCAAAAAACTGGAAACTCTCCAACATTTTTAAATATATTTTTATTGACTTCAGACTGGAAGGGAAAGGGAGAAATAGAAACATCAATGATGAGAGAGAGAATCATTGATGGGCTGCCTGCATATCCCCTACTGGGGATCGAGCCAACTTGGGCATGTGCCCTGACCAGGAATCAAACCGTGGCTTCCTGGTTCATAGGTCGATGCTCAAGCACTGAGACACACTGGCTGGGCAGACTCTCAAATTTTTTAACTTAATAAGAGTTACAGATGAAAGCTGAGTCCTGTAGTTTTCATACAGCCAGTGAAGTATTACAGACATAATTACTAGGCCAGTCATAAAAAGATCCATGTCTCAGTACAATTCTTAACAGCAGTAAGAAATGCCAGTGTAATACTTCGAAGGGTTGCTTAAATAAAAAACCCAGGGAACATCATGTGAGTTATTCAACAAACACTTAAATCCCTTGGCTACATCCTGGGCTTTGTTACCACTGGAAATCGTTTCACCTCTAATCTTAAATTCATATACTCCAATACCCAACTGCAAACATCACCGTTCCTTCTCTTTCCCACTCCCCTGCTCCTGCCATACCAACTCCTGCTATGTGTCGACAGTGCATCTCTCTTTCTGTCCCTTTCCTCCCAATCAATCAGCCTCTTTGACTTCACTTTCCCCAACTTAGGGCTCACTGGCCTCAACCTTACTCCCTTGGTTCTCATCCCATACCACACGCAGCCTGCAAATCCCTACTTCAATCCCACCTTCTGCAAATGCTCCTCCAGCAAAGGGCTTGCCACACGCTGCAGGAGAACAATAAGCTGCAGACGGAACCCGTGATACCTTTGTAGTCTCAAGCATAAACGTGGGTCTAGTGCACCCAGCGTATTCTTATGAGGACAGCATGCAGTCAGCTCCCTCTCGTATTTATTCAAACTTTTCCGGCCTCCTCCAGCACCCAGCTCCTCCCTTTGCTCTCCTCTCCATCAGCAAATGATGCCATCCCTTCCTCTGTGGTAAAACAGAGGCCACTGGGGAATAGATTTTATCAGCTGTCAGGCTCTCTTCCCCAATACCTCCAAGTTTATTTGTCTTCCTAGCAATCCTTCCTACAGTTTCATCAGTTGCAAAAAAAGAGCCATGCCTTTTATTTAAGGCTTGTTTCTCCCACGTGTACCTCTGAGCTCCTTCTGTCTCCCTCTGAGATCCCGCGCCATCAATCAACCTCTTCCTATTCCCTCATCACTCCCTGTGCACCACGCTCATCTTCCTTCAGGAAAAGACAGCTCTCCTCCAGCACATGTCCTTCTTGGGCTACCTGTGCATTTTTCTCCTTGTGGGCAAACTTCTTCAAGGAATGATGTTTCCTCATCTTTCGCTCAATCCTGTGTGCTGCAATCTAGCCTTTCTCTCCACTGAAGTAGTCCGCCCTTATCCACAGTTTACTTCCCACCCTTTCAGTTTCCCTCTGTCAACCACAGTCCGAAGATATTCAATGAAAAATTCCAGAAGTAGACAATTCAGGAAGGTTAAATTTCATGATGTTCTGAGTAGCCTGATGAAATCTCAAGAGCCTGCTCCGTCCCACCTAGGGTGTGGATCCTCCCTTTGTCCAGCTTCTCCACAATGGAGAGGTCCCCTCCCCCCGCCCCCCCATTAGTCACTTAGCAGCCGCTTCAGCTGCCACATTGACTGTTGTAGGATCAATACCAGTGCTTTGTTCCAATCACCTGTCTTTTACTTATTAATGTCCCCAAAGCACAAGAGTGGGGATGCTGGTGATTTGTATATGCCAAAGGGAAGCCGTAAAGGACTCCTTTAAGCAAAAAGGTGGAAGTTCTCAATTTCATAAAGGAAAAAAAAAATTCCCCTATGCATAGGTTCTATGATCTGTGGTAAGAATGAGTCTTCTACCCATGAGCTGTGAAGAAGGAAAAAAATCAAGCCATTTTTGCTGTCACACCTCCAACTGCAAAAGTTAAAGCCACCATACGTGGGTTAAGATGGAAAAGGCACTCAGTTTGTGGGTGGAAGACATACAAAGAGAAAGATGTGTTCTGATTGACAGCGATGAAAGCACTGAGCCTATAGGGCAGTGGTTCTCAACCTTCCTCATGCCGCGACCCTTTAATACAGTTCCTCATGTTGTGGTGACCCTCAATTTCATTGTTACAAATTGAACATAATTAAAGCATAGTGATTAATCACAAAAACACTATGTCATTATATATGTGTTTTTCGATGGTCTTAGGCGACCCCTGTGAAAGGGTTAGGACACAGAGCCATTTACTGCAAGCGAGGACAGGTCACATAGATACAGGACTAGGCTTAGCATTTCATCTTCTCACATCATTACAAGAAGGGTGAGTACAGTACAGTCAGATATTTGGAGAAAGACCACATTCACATAACTTTTATTATAGGATACTGTTATAATCCTTCTATATTTTGTTGTAAATCTGTTATGTGCCTAATTTATAAATGAAACATTATCATAGGTAGCTATGTACAGGAAAAAAAAACAAACACAGTGTATATATAGGGTTTGGCAATATTTGAGGTTTCTGGCATCCACTGGGGATCTTGGAACATATCCCCCATGGATGAGGGAGAACTACTGTACTCCACTTGCTATGACATCAATCTTTCTTCCATTTCCTCTACCTAGTTATTCTCGGTATCCAGTTCTCTCAGTAAAGCAGGGGTGGGGAACGTCCGGCCCGCAGGCTGTATAAGGCCCGCAAAACCATTTGGTCTGGTCCTGCCAAGGCATTAGGGGTGAGTTAATTAAATGTTTGGTCGAACATGGCAGGCAAATTTTTTAATATATATATTAAAAATTATATATATACTAGAGGCCCGGTGCACAAAAATTTGTGCACTCGGGGGTGGGGGGGGTGGGGGGGGTGGGGGGGGGTGGGGGAGTGGGGGGGGGTCCCTCAGCCCGGCCTGTGCCCTCTCGCAGTCTGGGACCTCTTGGGAGATAACGACCTGCTGGCTTAGGCCTGCTCCCTGGTGGCAGAGGGCAGGCCTAATCCCTAAGTGCAGCCCCTGGTTGGGCTCAGAGCAGGGCCGATTAGGGAATTGGGGCGCTGCCCCCTGTCATGCACAGAGCAGGGCAGATTGGGAGGTTGCGATGCCACCCTCAGTCACGCTCAGGGTAGGGCCGATTGGGGGGTTGGGGTGCCGCACCCTGTCATACACAGAGCTGCAGGGCGATCAGGAGGTTGGGGAGCTCCCCCCTATGAGGCACAGAGCAGGGCCGATCAGGGGGTTGGGGCGCCTTCCCCTGTCAGGAACAGAGCAGGGCCGATAGGGAGGTTGTGGCCCTGCCCCCTGTCACACACAGAGCCGCAGGGCGATCAGGGGGTTTGGGTGCTGCCCCCTGTCATGCTGATCCCGGTGCCGGGAGGCATATTACCCTTTTACTATATAGAATAGAGGCCTGGTGCATGGGTGGGGGCTGGCTGGTTTGCCCTGAAGGGTGTCCCGATCAGGGTGGGGGTCCCCACTGGGGTGCCTGGCCAGCCTGGATGAGGGGATGATGGCTGTTGCAGCTGGTCACACACCCTTCAGGGTGGGGGGGTCCCCGCTGGGGTGCCTGGCCAGTCTGGGTGTGGGGCTGAGGGCTGTTTTCAGGCTGGGACTGAAGCTCCCAACTGCTCCATTTTTTCTTTTTTTTATTTATTTATTCTGAGCCAGCTTTAGCTCTGAGGCTCCAGCTCTTAGGCCTCCACTCCTGAAAGCAGGTATCTAGTTTGTTTAGGTTCTACAATCGAAACTCTGTATCAACTCCAGGTCTGAGATCCCGGCTAGCTGAAATCTGGTTTCTGGGGTTTTGTTTAGCTTCTATTTTTGTAACTATGTTCAAACTGCCAGCTCAGAGGCCGGCAAGGCAGGCGGGGAATGTTGCAGTCCTCATTCACTGAAGCAAGCTAGTCTCATGTTAGTTTCAAGCTGTCTGGCTGCCAGCCGCCATCTTGGCTGGCAGTTAATTTGCATATCTCCTTGATTAGCCAATAGGAAGGGTAGCGGTTGTACACCAATTACCATGTTTCTCTTTTATTAGATAGGATATATATATATATATATATATATATATATATATATATATTATATATATATATATATCTTCAGAGAGGAAGGAAGAGGGAGAGAGAAATAGAAACAGCAATGATGAGAGAGAATTATTGATGGGCTGCCTCCTGCACATCCCCCACTGGGGGTCAAGCCCACAACCTGGGCATGAGCTCTGACTAGGAATCGAAATGTGACCTCCTGGTTCGTAGGTTGATGCTCAACCACGGAGCATGGACTGGCAGCAGGCTATTTTTTAAGGTGACAATTTTGTATGGCCTGAGAATGGTGTTATAAATACCACATGGCCCTTGGCAGAACAAGGGTTCCTCACTTCTGCAGTGCACTCTGAGGTCTCCTTCCCCCCACCAGACAGAACCACACCATTGTCATGTAAATCAGGGTACTGGCCGAGGCAGGGCCTGGGCACTTTGCTCACAGGGGCTCACTCATACCAGTCTGAGCCATATTTCCTCTAGAACAGTGGTTCTCAACCTGTGGGTCGCAACCCCTTTGAGGGCTGAACGACCCTTTCACAGGGGTCACCTAAGACCATCAGAAAACACATATATAATTACATATTGTTTTTGTGATTAATCTCTATGCTTTAATTATGTTCAATCTGTAACAATGAAATTGGGGGCCACCACAACATGAGGAACTGTATTAAAGGGTCATGGCATTAGGAAGGCTGAGAACCACTGCTCTAGAAGGATTTCCCTGCTGCTCCCCAATCAGGCTGATGGACCCTGTACCCACATCTCCAACCAATGCCTCAACTGCACAAATCCCCCGAATGCCCAGACCCAGCTACAGCAGCCCCAGGAGCACACTGCTGGCCTCTGGCCTCTGCATGCCCTGTCTCAGTAAATGACATTGCTGCTTCTCCAATCATCACAGCCAGAGCCTGACAGTCATCCTGATGCCTCTTATCCATCCTCCACCAACGTAACACCAACAACAAACTGTCACCCCATTATGTCAGTTCTGTCTTGAGAATCTCTTAAACCTCTTCTGACCCCTTCTCTCCAAGGCCTTGTAAATCCCTCTTCATCTGCCTAATGTTCCTTGACACTTTAAACTCATGTTAAGTCCCTTTTTCCTAAACAGAAATACACCTCACGTTGCACCCAGCCCAGTCCTGAATGACGCGTCACCTTTAACTGGTCTCCTGAGTCCACTTTAGTTCTTTCTGGGGCCTTCTCCATACTGCCTGGCTATCTGCCTTAAACAAAATCTAATCACAGGGCACGGCCTAAACTCCTACATGTCCAGTTCCGGCCCACCATCCTAACTTGCCCTTCCCCTCTGCCCACTGCCACTCACATTATACCAAAGAACTTTAAGGTCCCAAACCTCCTTTTCCTTATGAGCTGCACAGAACATTTCTACTCTACCTTGAAGATTTTCCTGCTTGAGTTTGAATGCCACCTTTTCCCTGAAGGCCTCGCTGTCCTTCCTCAGAACACCTGCTTCCCCCCGGGACTGCGCACCTCCACACCCACACCCACAAGGAGACCCGAAGGCTTTGGAGACACAGACCACGTGTTCATCTTTGCCTTCCCCAAACTCAGAGCACAGGAGGCAATTATTAAATATTTGAGAATCAATACGTGAGTTAATTAATGAATACAAATGAAGTACCATGTGCCAGGACATCTGCTGATACAGTACAAATGCTAATCACATACACACTCAGTACAGCCATTAAGTGAAGCCGGATACCTCCTCACTCCATTGACAAGGCCTGTGTTATGCTTGCTTGACAGACTAGGACTGCACTGCATTATGCAAATTTAAAGAGCACTAGATAATATTTGATGGCCATCACAATACAGCTGAATAGAGGAAAAACTGCTTTCGGGTCCAAATTGTCAAATCCCGTATCTCTCCTTGGTCAGGTTCCTAAAGCCGCCACAAAGGCCAGGTGTAGAAATGAGAGCCTTCCGGAGACATTTACATCACTCACAATAAGTGAGCGGTCTTTTCCTGTAAGACTGAAGAACTGGCATTTATACAGGGATAAAGACTGTGACATGTTAGAAATATTGGACTGTGAGTGAACTACAGGAATTTATTCTTGGATTCATCTGTAAAACTGGATGAAATAAATGAGCAATATGATTATAGATCAGCATTTCCAAAATTGGTTTTTCAGAACCCTAGGGTTATCCAAAATATAATAATATTTCCATTAGCCACCATTTACTAAAGACATCCCATGTGCCAGGCATGGTGCCAAGTATTTTATATACAATTATTTCATTTACTTTCCCTAATAATCCTGTAGACAGCTATGATTAGTATACCCACCATTAAGGAAACTAAAGCTTAAATACAAAGCTTGCCCAAAGTTCCATAATCCAGAGGAATATGACTCTGGAGCCAGAGCTGTTAACCAGTGTTGCTGTGCTGTAAGCCCACGTTCAAGCAAGTTTTGGGAACCTGGTAAACTAATGCCCTTCTTGAGGTTACAGTTGGCATTAACACTGAAAGGACTCTCAGCTGGCTCCGGTAAAGAAAGCTTTTAACTTTCTTCAGCTCAACCTTGCTCAAGCTTCTTTGGCTCCAGGAGCCACTATAACATACCAGGGCGCAGGTTTTACAGCATGCAATTTGGCTTCAGATGATAACCAAAGGGATTATGAACTCACTGAGGCCAGAAAGGAGAAAGGGGCTAATCACTGTGTTCGTTACAGGTGACAGAGCTAGTGGGCAATTGTGTCACAATCTCAAATGCCGGGTGACATAATGACAGTGACAACATTCGTGAGTCAAATGAAAAGTCTTTTCGATTCATTGAATTAGACATCAATCCCCTTGACTCGATCCCATGAATCACAAAACCAATTCAAGAAGCCATCTGCCAAAAGGTGGTAAAAACTGCTTGGTTGGTGCCATGGTTTTCCAATTTTGAGGTCATAAAAGTGTCACACTTCCTTCCTTTCTAGGACTCGCACGTCCTTACAAGAACCCGGGGCTTTCAAGAAAACAGACTAGTGTGGGAGACCTAGTGGTAAGGAGGCTGGAGAGCAAGTGCCCTTGTTACACACAGTTGACTTGCCAATGCCACTGCATTCCTCTCCATTATTCATTCAAATTCCATTTATTGACCACCTACTATGTATCCAACTTTGCACTAAAAATGAAAGACAACCTTTTCTCTCAAGGAGCTCGCAGCCTGGCGCGAGGAAAGCAGCACATGAGAAAAAGCAGCAGACTTTAGGAAGTGCGATCACAGAAAGCGTGCAGGAGCCCAGCCAGTGGCGCAGTGGGTTGGAACGGTGTCCTGTGCACCAAAAAGGTTGCCGGTTCGATTCCTGGTCGAACACATACCGAGGTTGTGGGTTCGATCCCCAATCGGCATGCATACAGGAAGCAATCAATCTATATTTCTGTTGCATGGATGTTCTGTCTCTCTTTCTCTAAAGTCAATAAACATATCTTCAGGTGAGGATTTAAAAAGAAAGAAAACGTGCAGGATACTACATGTTCTCTCACAGTCTAATTATTCCTAGAAGGAAACAATATCAAAAAAGACTTCATGTTCTTCATCCTCTAAGTAAGTACAGGCCTTCCAAAATCCTAAAGGGAACTGGAGGTGAGAGCTGTAAGAGAATGCTGATTAAAGGAGCGTGCAATTCGAAAGCCAGCCAAAGTGCTCATGGTGGGCAAAGCTCAGGAAGCAAGAACGGAGATGCCTGCCTTCTGGTCTGATCCTGAGTGACACCAGCAGAACATGCGGCCTTTGCCTCTTTTCCCTATTTCCCATGGAGATAAATTAGCATAAGGTGATGGGAAAGCCTTATGGATTTAGTGAAGCATCATACAAAGATGAAAAACTGATTTAAGGTCTATTAAAACACATCTTACAGAAAAAATATATATATTTCTGTATAGAAATAATAACTACGTGAGGACTTTTGCAAGGCTAAAATTACTTTACAGAATTACTTCTTGCCTACATGTTTTTTTCCCACTGAACTGTTCATCTTCTAAACTTGGATGGGTTCAAATGGGTCTTTACCTGACTCTCTTTTACCCAAATGACTTGTCCAATAATCCCCAGTTAAATAAATTCACAACTACATTTTACATCCATTATGTAAAAGAAGGAATGAGACCAACCAAATGACCTTCTCCCATGTATCACACTAAAATGCTTACGTATTTTATTATTAACAGACCTAAAAACAAAACAAAACAGTTTTAGGTTGGGAAAATGCTATGGAGTTCCTATACACTCATCAATCTGCAAAAAGTTTCCTTCCTATTAACTTCTTACATTAGCATTGTTGCAACTAATGAACCAATGTTAATATAGTGCCATTACGTGCCATTACATAAAATCCATCTTCTAGTCAATTTCCTTAGCTTTACCTACTGTTCTTTTCTGTTGTTCCAGGAGCCCAACAGGACACCACATCTCTCAGATGGCACGTCTCCTTAGCTTCCCGTGGTTGTGGCACTTTCTCAGCTTCCTCGCTTTGACTGACCTTGACAGTTCTGAGACATTCCAGTCAGGTACGTAGGCTGCCCCTCTGGCATTTGTCTGAATATTGTCTCATGACTGGGCTGGGGTGATGGTTTGGGGGGAAGACCACAGAGGTAAAGTGCCATTTGGTCAGTCATCTCAAGGCTACATACCAGTAACAGGATTTATGACTGCTGATCACCCAGCTGAGATGCTGTTCATCAAGGTTTTCCACAAATTATCCCTTTTCTCCCTTTTCCACACTCTAGGAAAGGAGCCGTCATGTGCAACCCGTCATCAGGGGGGAGGGGGGAGAGGGGTATGCTCTCTGTTCTTTAGGGTGGAGAGTCTACATAATTTATTTGGAATTCCTCATGTAAAATTTGTCTCTTCTCCACATATGTCAATTTATTCAGTCATTTACTTGCATCAGTATGATCGCAGGGGTGTTTATTTTGTACTCTGGGTTATAATCCAATACTACTTTGTTTATTTTGTTGCTTAAATTGTTCCAATTTTGGCTGCCAGAAGCTCTTCCTTTGTCTTGTCCCCATCACGTGGTTCTTTTCTGTCTGTCTTTCTGAGTCCTTCTTTACTTTCTGGCACTGCAGGATGTACATTTCCTGTCCTAGTCCTAGGATCAGCCATTTCTGCGAGGGACCCTGGTTCCTTTCACTGGAGAATCGTCTGAGAAACCAAGACTGGGCACTAAATAGTCTTGTTGCTACTGAAATGTTAGTTCTTTAAGCCCTCTTAGCTGACAGAGCAAAGAAACATATGGATGTTTACAAACTATATATATCTGTATGCAACCATCTTTATATATATTAAACTAAACATTATGTATTTTATCTCCGGTTAACACTTTTACGTTTTCTTTTATTTTTGTAACTTTTTTCTAAAATATATTTTTTTATTGTTGATAGTATTATCAATATCTCCCATTTTCCCCCTCCTCCCGGCCCCTAGCCCCCCTCCAGGTCTCCACTACCTATTGCCCGTGTCCATGGGCTATGCATATAAGTATATAAGTGTTTTGGTTTATCTCTTCTCATCCCCTCAACCCCATATCGAGGTATGTCAGTCTGTTCTTTGCCTCCCTGCTTCGGGTCTTATTTTGCTTGTCAATTCATTTTGTTCATTAGAACAAAATTAAGTTTTCTATTTTAAATGTCTTACAAGATATCTGTCAGTTACATTTCATATGTCCCATTGTACCTAGCACTGAGTATTCGATGAAGAGTTTGCTGATCTAAAATCCAAGGCTCCAGACTGGGTCCAGATACACCTGCAGTAGTGGGTAAGCCTCAGTCTCCTCACCTATAATGGGATAGCAGTGACACCAAAGGCAAAGGATTGCTGGAGAACTGAATGAGATGATGTATGTCAATCTTTAGAACAGAATCTAACACACCATAAGCATTTAACAAATTATAGATAAAAATAAGTTTCTTGCTCATGGGAAAATAAGTTCAAGAGCAAAAGATATTATAGCATTTTAATTTTAGACTCCTTTTTGTTGGTGAAATTCATTTTTACCATCTGACGTAAAGTAAGCATCCATTTCAATGTATTACTTCACTCCAATTTTGAAAGACTGAGCCAGCAATGACGTTACTAGTCATGTTACTCCTGCCCGCAGGCACGAAGACATTGATTTTGCAATGTACACCATCACAGCCCACTCCAAGGAGGGTTAATGGTTAAAGACCAGCGGCCCAGTGAGGAAGAGAGAGCAATGAGACACGGATTGCCACTTCCACATCTCCCCACCACATCAGCGTGCCAATCATTCCACACCACGCGTGCATTTAACAGAAGTAGTCAGGGTTCCCACAGTCAATAATTTCAATTCCTGCAGCTGATTAGAACTGTCTGGATACCTGAAATACCTATCCAGATAAACCTGGAAGAACATGATCAGAAACGCCTTCCATCTTTTCTGAGAAGATATATGGCTGCACTGCGTATATCTGCATTATTTCTACCTGAAGGGCCAGATAAGATGTCAGTCACTCATCCAGTGTTTTCTGAGAACTGATTTCAAGTTAATGCTGATGAGTGCTTAATAAGTGTTCACTTAATCTAAGTCTGATTTTGTCTTTTTCCTAAAGGCTATGTAGCCTAACAGGGTCAGAATGGACGAAAGCTTCTTGCTTGTCTAGCACAGATCATGCGAGTTGTTTTGAAGTTCTACTGAAGCAAGCTTATGAGACATGCAAGTGGTACCTGGGAACTGAGCGGAATGTGTGAGTCCACATCCAAGTCATGTCAACTGTGCAGGCCCATGGGGTGCCTCCTTAGCCCCTGTGAACTGGGCATCTTGTAATGATGCAGTTGGTCTGGAAGCTCAGCATAACTAATTTAGAGTAGTAAGCTGAGTGGTCTTCAGAGGAGGTGGAGTAAGGCCCAGAAAAGGCCTGTGCTAGTGGGTTGAATATCAAGTTCAGACCTCATGCTGAAAATGAAGACTTCTGAGCACAAAACTTGTCATCTCTTTGGAGAGGTCTTCCCTGAGCTTTCTTTTAAGTAGCAAACCCCTCCATCCCTCTGTTATTCTCTAGCCCAGGGCCCTGTTTGTTTTCTGCATGGCACTTAGCATGGTTAAGTTCATTTCATTAATTTACTTTTTTTTTTTTGCTCTGATTCTACCACACCAGCATGAAAATCATGAGGATGGGAAGCTCTTCGTTTTGTCTGTTACTGTATGTCCAATGCCCAGCACATCATAGGCATTCAGTAAAAATCACTCGTGTTGAAAACATTATGCTCAGTGAAAGAAGCCAGACACAAAAGGCTACGGATCATATGACTGCATTTATATGAAATTTCCAGAGCAGGCAAATCCATAGAGACAGAGCCCAGCCAGGCTGGGGGAGGAAAGATGAGAGAGACTGTTTAAGGATACGGGGTTTTCTTTTGGGGTGATGAAAATGTTTTGGATTTACACAGAGGTGGTAGTTGCACAACACTGTCCACGTCACGAACGAGAAATGTTATATTATTTATATCTTACCACAATAAAATAATCAGTGTGAAAAAGGCATCCATTGTGAGCGCGTGTCTCTGGCTTCCTGGTGGATGACAACGAGTGGGCGGAGTGCTTCTCCTCGGGGGAACCCGCTGCATTCCTGCGGCCTGTGGCTGCCACAGGTGTGGCGCTCACAGCCCGAACCATCGAGGTGGACTCTCCTTTTATCAAGTGAACTAATCCAGTGAAAACCACATCCCCATTTAGGTGTACATGTACTCGGTCAAACACAAAACCCTGGGTCAAGTTTCCTAATGTCAGTGGTCCACCCAGAGCACAGCACAGCCAATCCCTTCATTCCTGTCATTGTCGAGATCAATGCCAATTACTGTCGCCACAGCGAAGTCCAAGACAAGCTGCACTGATAATTTCGATTCTAGGTTGAGTGGTTCTCAACCTTCCTAATGCCACGACCCTTTAATACAGTTCCTCATGTTGTGGTGACCCCCAACCATAAAATTATTTTCGTTGCTACTTCATAACTGTAATTTTGCTACTGTTATGAATCGTAATGTAAATATCTGATATGCTATATGTGTTTTCCGATGGTTGCGACCCACAGGTTGAGAACTGCTGGTTTAGAAGCAGGAAATGAAACAGTTGTCTTGGTTGCAGTTCATGTATTTTAGACGTAGCGGGGACAGGATATGAGTTCCATGTATTTGTCCATTTGCAAGCCAACCAAGCTGGCCAGAGGCGAATGGGAAACAGAAAATTTCAAAGCAGATCTCTTTTGCTTCTGTGAATGTTAGTCTCATTGCCAGTGGTCATAACCAGAAAGGCTTGCCTTTGTCATGTAAGAGCTTCCTCTTTATTGGAAATATTCACTTCCATAATTCACCTACTTTTGAGATTATAGGTGAAACATAGGTCGGGGGTGAAGGGCAAAGTGTTGGAAGTAAAATATACTTAGATTATTTATAAAGAGTTCTCCAGTGAAGTACAAAACTTCCCTACAATATTGGTCAGTCACGTAAGCACCATTTTTACGTATCCTTCATGTATTTTCAGCATCTTCATTAATACCTTGTGAACTCATCCACAATTCTAGAAAAAAATCAGTGACTGTGACAACAACTAAAACTTAATGTCCAGGGAAATACCGGGAGCACCGAGGAAATGAAATGCAGGTGATATATATACACAGTATTGACGTTTAAATACAGGAATTTA
Organism: Myotis daubentonii; assembly: GCF_963259705.1. Taxonomy (NCBI): domain Eukaryota; kingdom Metazoa; phylum Chordata; class Mammalia; order Chiroptera; family Vespertilionidae; genus Myotis; species Myotis daubentonii. Next base: position 9,295,013 of record NC_081848.1, on the reverse strand, counting down.
AAAAGTAAAAATTTTCAGTTCAGAACTTTTGGATGAGAGCAATGGGAAGCCCGAGTCTCTCACAGCGTATACCTCACACAACACTCAGCCTTTTCAATCACTTACACCAACTATGAATAATTTAAACTAAGTTTATAGGGTCATGGGAAGGGGGATCATTTTAAACCAACTTCTAAAACTAGAATTCCCAATTATCTGAACCTTACAAAGACATAGACTATTTTTTTAAAAAATGTACACATACTTTCTGAAGGACCTGGATTAGGTTTTTAAGGTGAAGATGGCTACATTGCATACAAAGGACTGTCAATATCTAATTCAGCTCATAACGCCAAATGCCTGAATCTCACCTCTCCCTGGGCAGCCACTATAGTACCACAGAACATGCCCAATCATCCCGAAAGGGTGTGCATCACATCCCATTAAATGTCTCGTCTGAAAATGTTTCTGAATTGTCTTTTTAAGTGAAGCAACCCAGATCTATAAAACCTAGAGACAAATACTTTAGAGTCGGGAAATATTTAATCTTAAAAATACTTTTTTCTACTTCAATCAGACTATTTTGAGACTCTCACATTGTTCAGCCTTCTCTGATACGTTCTTATTCATTATTCTATGTCCTAAGTAACACACCCGACTCCCTATAGAATTCTGCTGAGGAGACAGGCCCTGGCTAACCATTTCTATCTGTCCTCTGTTTCCACTAGATTAGCAATAGCAGGCCATTCAGTAAGCACTTGCTGTTGTGCCCAGTGCTTTATGTACATTATCCCTGAAACCACGCCTTTTCTCCATTTAATGGGAAGGAATGATGGGCTATGGCAGAGCATACTTTACCAAGATGGCAGCAACAGTATGTCCCATCCCCTCTCCTCTGGGCAGTGTGGCCTGGCCATCAGGAGGTGGGCCCTGGGCCGCCTTGGCCAGTAGAACATGCCTAAGGTGACACCCTGGCAGTTACAGGCGAGGCGCTGGCAGTTCCCACTTTCTGCCTCTTGGAGACCAGCTGCCACATAGCAAGCGACCACTCCAGCACTGTTCCATGCTGCTTAACCAGAGCATGAGTGTAGCAATGAAGTAAGTGGAAAACTAAGGCTCCATGACTAGGAAAAGATGCCTCACAACAGATGTAGCAGATTTCAGTTGATGAGAGCCATGTTTCCAATCTATCGGAACCTCTAAAAGTGAAACACTTTCCCCATGTTAACGTGTCTTTGTCAGGTGAATCCACTTTGCTCTCAGCAGTGGTGGGGGGAGGGGCCGTGGAGCACCCCACACTGAGCCCGCTACAAAGGCAGTTGCCATTAACGGGTGGAGAGGCGTGAAGGTGCAGGAATGGGCTGGTCACTGGACTCCACTCTTACTAGTTTCTTTTAAGGTCAAGAGGAAACAATCTGCACCCTCTGCTCAAAACGACAGGATGAATGCAACTCAGGTTCTGAATTTAAGAGTCGCAAGTTTCAAATTGTCATTCAGTAAACTGGCCTGACCTTCCTTGTCTCCTGGAAGGTGCTATAAGCACGGGACACATGAAGACCCAGTGCCTCGTGGCGTGGCTTCTGCACAAGGGAAGAGCAAGTTCAACCTCCTGCAGACTCCCTCATTCCATGACGCTCCCAGGGCCCTTTCCAGTGTTGATGCCCCTCTCACGGCCCTTTCTACCATGTCCTCTGGGCATTCTTCTCATTGAATGCACCACCCTCAGCCAGTGCATCTTACACAATACTCTCTCCACGTCCAGCTCTTAATGGCAACAAGGCTCTTCGGAGGATGACACTCCCCCCCCCCCCCCCCCCGCCCATAGCTCCATCCAGTAACTCCATACACTCTCCACGTGCTCTATGCCACGGAGCCATAAAGTCAGGTGAGAGATACAAGTCTTACTGTTTAATGAATAATATGATCAACTGCCTATTCCACTTTGGATATCCTGTAGGCACTCAAACTCAACATGCTGGGTCTTCCCTCTAAAATGCAAACATATCCTCATCATTCTGTTTAAACTCTTCAAAGGCCCACTTTGCAGAGAAGATAACACCCAAGTTCCCTAATACCCTAATATTGTGGACTAAATCCTCCATTATTCCATCCCTATGCACTCCGTTAGCACCCCTTACTTTCTTACCCTATTGCTTGCAGCTCTCAGAACTCTGCTGTTTCCTAAGTCCATGCCTTCGAGAAAGCTGCCCCCTCCCTGTCTGTGTGCACCACCTCCTGTCCTCTCCCACACTTCCCCTGGCTATCTGCGGTCACCATTACATGCAGTGCAGGTGGCCCTGTGCTGGAGAGTCCTTCCTGCTGTTGCCCGTCCTCTTTCCCGGCCTGTAGGCTAGGATCCCTGCATCCGCGTTGCGTTCCCGTAAGAGACTCAGACGACTTTTATCACTATGTCTCTAGCACCTTATACAATGCTGATCATCGATGTAGTTTAAAGAGACTATGATTTACTCATTCTCTGTTTCTCTGGCACCTAACACCAAGGCTGGATTGTAGGAGATGCTCAAGAACTTTCAATAATAGATAATCACATGATTATATAGATGTAAGGCTCAGAGGATATGTCTATACCAGAATGTATGTTATCCATTGCTGTATAGCAATATTACAACCAACTTAGTAGCTTAAAACAAAATTCTGTGGGTCAGCAACCCAAGCACTGCTGGCTGGGCCTTCTTCCCCAGGTCTCACAGGGCTGCCATCAGAATGTTAGCTAAACTGAGCAAGGATCCTCTTTCAAGCCCATGGTGCTGTTGGGAGCATTCACGTTCTCACAGACAGCTGACTGAGGGTCTCCCTGGGGTGAAAGGGGAGGTTATGCTCAGGTCCTTGCCAATGGGCCTTTCCAACATGGCCAGAAAGGGAGAGTCTCTCAGGGGAGCAGACATCCCATCCTAAGAAATGCAACCATAGAAGGCCTCTGCTGTATGATATTGGTTAGTCCCGGGTCCCACCCATACTCGGGGGAGGGGAATACATGAGGGTGTGAGTGAAAACCAGGGGTGGGAATCACAGGGATCATCTTAGAGTCTGTCCTCCATGCAAAGTCATGGTTTGGAGAGAACTCACCAAAAGGCTGTGTAGCTAAAACAGCAAGGACGGAAGCGAGAACAGCAGGACTTTGTTATGGGTGTTAAAGGGTCATGTTTATATGCGGAGCTTACTATGCAATCTCAAATAATACTCTTTTCTTTATGAAAATGCCTTTTAAGTTACTAGAGAATTCTACAATTAATATGAAATTTCTTGAAAGCATAGCTCTGGATTTGGGGACAAATATGAAATTTAAAACACTGACTATTTTCTTCTGCATTCCTTTCTGCATCATTCTTTTTGTAACTGGCTCTTTAGATCAGCTAGAGTCATTTACTATATCTCAAAAATTTATAGCCAACAATACGCTAGGGAAAATGTCAACCTCATAAAAACTGAAGTTAGAAAAATGAGAAATGTTCACATTTTCCTCCGAGAAGGAGAAATTTATGAAAATAAGGCAAGTCAATGAAGTATATTAAAACATTTCAAGACATAAAGAATGTGCTTAAACACATCAGCAGTTTTTAGACGTGTACCTGTGGGCAAGGCCACATAAGGAACACGGCAGCCTGTGACGAAATGATGCCTGGGCCCGTCATTCCCCAGACAATCCTGGCGTGAGACACAGCAGTCCCTTCAGGGTGGAACTCTGTCCCAGGCCTTCCTTTATCAGTATTCTCCCTTCAAAGGGCTTTTATCCTTGTTATAAATGCTGTGCTTCCCTTTGAATAGTCCCCTGCTCCCTCTGACTAGGGGTTAATCATGACAGCATGGAGAAGGCCCCAAATGCCATTGAAGCAACAGCATGAACGAGGGAAAAGAAAAAACCAAGCTCTGGCTTTCCACCAAAACATAACGCTATTAGCCATCATCTGAAAAGACTTGGAGACCAGGCAACCTGGTCCCTCAAAAGCAACAGAGGTCAAAGTCCCCACAGCGAACATGACCTCTCAGTCTCTCTTTAGTTCTCTGCTAAGATAATCAGGAGAGAATTTTCCAGCAAACTTTTAAGCCTCCATGTAATTTGTCAGGTGTAACCATTACCTACCACTAGATTTTCAGGGTTTATCCAGTGAAATTCAATAGCACCCTGAGGAGTCAAGGGAAAAGGAGCCTTCCTCAAGGTCAGGACCAGGTTGTGAAGGGCATGGCTAATGCCTCAGGTAAGGCTTAGATGCTGAGGACGGCACTTGCACAGGAAGCCAGCCCTGGTGCTACACTGGCTGACACTGGGCTCCAGCTAAGTATCAGGAATTCTTACAAGATCATGGGATTGGGACAAGTCATCACTTGCTAGCTGGGTGGGTTGTTTCACTTCTCTGGGCCTCAGTTTCTCTGCTGTACTTGCTGAGTTCATAGACCAGGAGCCTGAATCCAGGTTCAGACAACCCTGAGCATACCTGGTGAGCTTAGGAGAGGGTAGTCTGTCTGATGTCTATGAGCGGAGGTCGAGGCACTTCCAGCAACTGCATTTACCTGGAGGCCGAGGGAACAAGGCTCGCCACCATGACTCCAGGGTGCTGGGACTCAGTGACTCTGAAGATGGCAGGTAGAGGCTCACAGATCCATCCCCAGAGAAGAGAAGGCCCACATAGAAAAACCAGCGAAGACTTAAATTTTTTAAAAAATATGTTTTTATTGATTTTAGAGAAGAAGGGAGAGGGAGATAGAAACATCCATGATGAAAGAGAAACATTGATCAGCTGCCTCTTGCACGCCCCACATTGGAGATTGAGCCTGCAACCCAGGCATGTGCCCTAAAGGGGAAATGAACTGTGACCTCCTGGTTGAAGCTCAGTTGTTGACACTCAACCACTGAGCCACACCGGCCAAAGGAGGCTTTCTGATGAGGGACTCTAGTGACACCAGGCACAAGCAAGCTGCTCTGGTGTCCCTGAGGCTAAGTGTGACAGCGAACCTGGAGAAGGAGCAAACTCCCCTTTGCAGGTAACAGTGGGACCTGGTTGAAGTGTGAGCTCCAAGGAACACAAAAGCGGGTGCCCTGAGGATGCAATCAACCAAACTCGCCAAGTATTAGCTGACGCTGATCTCTTCCTGTGGTTGGAAGTAGAGACAACACCTGGGCAGCAGGCGCCAGAAGCAGAGGCAGAGGTGCGGGGCTGGACTCAAAGGGGGCTCAGAGAAAAGACAGGAGAGGAGACATTCCCCGAGGGACCCCCAGGTCCTTGAGGGAACTGGCTGTGGGTGCGACCCCATGGGGTATGGGCGGAATGAGAGTCACTAACAGCATTGCTATCAGGAAGGCCACCTTTGCCATCATACAAGCAGCACAGGCTAGGGAGGTTTGGGTCATCAGCATTAATATTCATACTCAGAGAAGTTATGGAATATTTTTTAAATCTAGATTTCACAAAATTTTCCTAAAAGCAAACCAGGATTAAAAAAAAAAAGAAAAAAGAAAAACACTATTCCTTCACCTAATTGTGAGGCAATAAACTGCTTTTATCATCAGACTATGCTAAATCATGCTAATTAAATTTCCTTTTAGTGACATGTTATGGTTTTTCCCAGCTTATCTACTCCAGGCTTCCTCGCTTACCCAGAGCCCCATGCAAACTCTGGGGAGTGAGGGGGGCTGCAAGGCTTCTGTTCAGATCAGGCACGAGATGGAAATTCGAGTCACATTTCATAAAAGATGACTTCTGAGAAATACCAAATCTGCTTCTCACAGCTCAAGGGTGCTTCAAACTCCATTTTAATTAACAACGTTTCCAAGGAAAAGTCCTTTGTCTATCCTCCAAACAGGGAGTACAGGCTTTCTTCCATTTGAAATTGCTTTATTGACTCAACTTGGAGCAATCCCCTTAGGTAGGTATCACCAGCAGATCCAATTCAGCTAAGGACTGGATTCGATTACTGTCAGATAAACAACTTACTACCCACACCGATTTCATCCCCAGAGAAACCCCCATGTTATTGAACTGACACTTCTCTATGAAGGGAAATTGAAAAGACCCTCTGGCCAAAAGGTGCACCTTGATGTTCCGTAGCTGTGCGGCTCGCTGAGCCATATGGACCCGGCACCTGGAGAACTGGGGATGTGTAAGGCAGCACCTGAGCCCTGAGTCCACAGGAGAACTGGCCTTTCAGGAGAGCAGTCTGTGCTCTGTGTCACTATGTAATGCATCTCAGAAGTAGTTCTCCTCTCGCACCTAGCTATTCCATTTGTAGGAATTTGTACTGAGACTATAAGCTGAGCATAGAAAGATGCAAGAATGTACATTTTCATGTTGGTGACAGGGTGAAAACCTGAAAGTAAACTAATGTTCAATGATAAAAGCTGGTTAAATAAATTAGCTGATTTAATATTCTGCAGGTTATCTTCAGACAGCAAAAAATACAGTAGAAAATACTTAATAACACGAGTGGCCCGGTGCACGAATTTGTGCACTGGTGGGGTCCCTTGGCCTGCTGGCCTATGGGGATTGGGCTGAAACTGGCTCTCTGACATCCCTCAAGGGGTCCTGGATTGTGAGAGGTTGCAGGCCAGGCCAAGGAATCCCACTGGCACACAATCGGGGCCGGGAGGGACTGTGGGAGGGCTCCAGGGTGTGTCTGGCCTGTCTCACCCAGTCCTGATCGGCTGGACCCCAGCAGCAAGCTAACTTACCAGTCGGAGCATCTGCCCCCTGGTGGTCAATTCGCATGATAGAGACTGGTCAAATGGTTGAATGGTCAGACACTTAGCATATTAGGTTTTTATTATATAGGATGGAGGAATTATACTATAATGAGGAAAGCACACTATAAAATAGTTTGTACTGTAATATAAAAGCTCTGGTGTCTAAAACATGTATTTTTACATAGAAAAAAGACACAAAGGATAGACACCAAAATGTTAATATGTTGAAGGTGATCATTTAGTGGGTAATTTTAATTGTCCTCTTTTGAGTTTGTAAATTTTTAACAATTAACATATATTACTTTTTAAATAATAAAATATAAAATATTTGGTTAAAGTTAGAATTAGAAGAGAAATGAAAATAATCTAGCTCAACCTTTCATTTGACATGTAGTGATGATGTAGCTTAGAAAGCTATATGGGGGGGCGGAACTGCCACAATAATGGCAATAAACTCCTCAAACTGCTATTTACATGAATGTTACCTCTAAATTATATTTGTGATTAAATTAACTATAACATCAAAATCATCTCTAATTTATCATGAACTGGAGGCCCTCGAAAGCAGTTCTTCAGCTTTTCCAGGTCACTAATACTACCTTTAAAATATTCAATGAATGTCCAGAAAATATGTACATAACAAATAGAAATTATGCACATTGGTTCAGGAATTCAGAGGGATCCAACAGCTGATGTCTAGATTCCCCCAGCAGTGTGCTTTATGCCATACATGGTGACATAAAATCGTGTGACATGGCCTGGCCGGCATGGGTCAGTGGTTGAGTGTTGACCTATGAACCAAAAGGTCATAGTTTGAATCTCAGTCAGGACACATGCCCCAGTTGTGGCCCGATCCCAAGTGTGGGGTGTGCAGGAGGCAGCTGATCAATGATTCTCTCTCATCATTTATATATATATATATATATATATATATATATATATATATATATATATATATGTATATGTATATGTATATGTATATGTATATATATACACACACACATATATATGTATATATATATATGTATGTGTGTATATATATATGTATATATATGTATATGTACACACACACACACACAGTGGAGCCTTGACTTATGAGTGTCCCGACTAATGAGTTTTTCGAGATACGAGCCGTCTCTCAGCCGATTTTTTTGCTTTGAGTTGCGAGCTAAAATTTGGGTTATGAGCCAGCTGCAGATACCCCACCGCTAGTTGGCGCAGCGAACGTCACAGTGAACACCACATCAGCCCAGCATCAGGTGTCTCACTCGTTCACTTTAATGATTTGACATACGAGTAATTTGAGTTATGAGCTCGGTCACGGAATGAATTAAACTCATAAGTTAAGGCCCCACTGTATATCCCTTCCTCTCTGAAATAAAAAAAAATTTTTTTAAAAAATCATGTGACATGGAATAGAAAATGACAGAATAAAGAGGAATAACAAAAATATGTCACACCTATTTGATGTGACATTTTGTGAAATTCTTGTCCCACAAAATTATTTTTAATATCTGGAAATACCCAAAGAATATTTAATAACATAATTTATTATTGCGTGTGCTTGAGATATAAACTACATTTATGACCATGGGATGAGGTTAAATAGTATTGAAGGAATTATCCTAGAAGCCCATTACCCCAGGTTAAAAAAATAACCCTGCACTGGCCAGGAAAACAGCATCAGGGTGATTTAACCCACCAATTACAGTTTTTGAGGGAATAAGGGAAAAGAATGGAATTTCTTAAAACTCATATACAAAATCATCTATTGCTGTTTATGAAAATTAGGAGTTCAACATTTGTATCGGGACCTGAGCATTTGGATTCTTCGTGGTCTACATTTCATGAGCGCTTAAATGCTTTATTTCTAATTATGCTTTACTTACTACCATTAAGTATAGACAGCATTCACCTCTCTGCTATTTGGATTCTATGAAAGTGAATCATACTTGGCCACGTATAAACTCATTTTCTCATTCGTTCTCTCTCTCATTCACTCCCCTTTCACCCTCTCTCAGAACACAACAGTGCAGAGAAATGGAACAATTCCACGGGACGGACTGAATGGGAGACATGCATATCAGCCTCAAGGAGACAAATGTGTGTGTCAGACTATCTCCAACTCAGGCCAAATGCCCGGATCCAATAGCTCTTCCATCAGAACAGCGGGTTTCTGTCCCATTACGACAGCTAATTCCATCAGGTGTTCTCTCACAGGGCTTCAGCAGGAGCCCATGCATGGCCCTCAAACACTCCTTGTCAATAGGACAGACACAGCCCTTAGTTTTATGGGAAGCGATACTAACTGCTTTCCTTCTAGCTCAGGGGAATATAGAGAAAGGAGGAAATTGGTGCCCCATGGGGGGCCCTCCAGCAGAAACCCAGCTCTTTTCCATTCTGTCTCTCAGGAAGCCTTGCACTATCTGTGGCAGGACAGCCCTGGAAATCAAAGCTGAGGCCACATTCACCTACTGCACTTTTAGCCTTCTGCTCCCTTCCCTGGGAGCGCTTCAAAGAGTGCTAGGAAAAAGCTCATCACCCTGCATGGAAGAGTGGGTGTTCTAGAAGCTTAGGCATTACTACGAGATTTGGTTAATTATTAACTCGTTACATGTGCAAAGCACTCTGTGAGATTTCTGAAATCACATTATTTAGGCTACTGTCTGGCCCTGACCCATGACTTTCAAAGAAATTTCCAAAAAGAAAAGAAATTTTCAGAGAAGAAATTACCTAAGGTCAGTAATCAGGTCCAGGGACCTGATCAGAGAATCTCTCTCTCTCTCTCTCTCTCTCTCTCTCTCTCTCTCTCTCTCTCTCTCTCTCTCTCTCTCTCTCTCCCTTTCTCGTTTTAATGAGGCAAAACTCACATAAACACAAAATTAGCCATTTTAAAGTGTACAATTCAGTGGCATTTAGTACAGTATTATGCAGTCACCATCTATATGAAGTTCCAAAACATTTACATCACCCCTGTTGACCCTAAGAACAAATGTACCTGTTGAGAAGGGCTCCTGGGGATCATGTGGAGCCTTTGCTAAACAGGGGGCTATCACAGAAGGCATCTGCCTGCACTGTTTCTGTCATCTGAGCCAACCTTTAAAAAGGAGTTTCTAGGATATTTCAACCAATAGGGCTCAGTCCTTCCCCATCCAATTGGAGCTGTGCAGCTATATCCTCATTAGCATCTTAACCAACCAATCAGAGCAGCTGCATTGTGACCAATCAGGACAGTGCTTTTTGCATAATCAAACTGTGAGGATTTGTAGTCCTCATTTGCATGAAAATGGGCTAATTAAGGACCTGGAATGGGGACTTCTCTATGTATAAGTCACCTCACCTCTGGCTTGAACAACCCACTTTCCCTTTCCACCCAAGATCTCCTGCCCACCCTTAAACACTGAGCCTGGCCAGGCAATTGATTCTGCATTCTAAAGACCTGAAGGGTGCAGGTAAGAGGTAAGTAGACCCAAATTTGAGAATGAGGCTTAGCAAGCACTTCCTGTGACAGAAGGTTTAATCACCCACAGGGACACCAGAGGCTTAGAAAAGCAACTTATGCGCTATCACTCACCTGGTAAGTGGCAGAGCCAGAGCTGGGCCTGGGCAGTGCAGCCCAAGCCATTGCCTTTTGACACTAGCCCGGGGCCACTTAACAGGTGAGGAAACTAAGGCTCGGCGCACAGGCCTTCCCAGTTTTGCAAAAGCAGCGGTAAACCAGGAATCTGAAAAACCACAGGCCTTGTGATACTTCAAGCAGGATGGGCAGGAAAGCTGCCACCTAGATGGGCGAGTTTATATCCGTTTCCAAAAGGGAGAGTCCTTGCTCTTCCGCAGTTCCATCACTGGCAACAGTGCATTTCCTGCTGATCACTGCAAGGCTGTATGGATCTTGCGGTGGACCTGAAGGTTTTAGAAGGCAAAGCTAATCTATAAATGGATACACCAAGACTCCTTAGGTAATGGTGTAAAGTAAATAAATTAAATCACTTCTTAACCACCTAATTGCCCACTGTTTTAAAAATTTCAATGTTGCTGTTTACACGAATATTCTTGGAGCAGATGACAAGGTTAACCCAAATGAATGATTTTTCCCTCTTCAATTCAGGGTGGGGCAAAAGTAGGTTTACTATTGTGAGTGCCCAAAACACAGGGTTTATTCATGTACTGTTATTTATTAATTGTTGTATTTTTTTCCAGACGAACAACCGGAACCTACTATGTCCCTCCCTGTATTTTAGAGCTCTATGTTTTGTCTCTTTTTTTTCGAGGAAGCAGAGGTCCGAGTAGTCCAAGTGTCTGATTGTTTAAGTCTCAGCGACAACCCTCCGGAGTAGACACCGTGATTGTGCCGTTTCAGACTTGGAACCTGCAGCCCAGAGAGGCCCCGGCGGCAGGAGCTGTCCCTGGCAAGCTGGTGCACGTGGGAATCAGGACAAGGACGCGGAGCTGACCTGCAGGGACGTCCGCCAGGGACAGTGCAGAATAATTTGCAGCACACAGAGCAAGTGAGACAGAGAGTGCTGTGACTACACTTCCGCTGAATGTTCCCCTCCAGCTGGGACGTGGAGGTTATACCCCTCCGCCGCCTGCTTAGTAAAACACACCCCATTGTTAACATATGAAATCTCCTCCTCTGTATTGCCTTATCTGGGGTAATAATCTTAAGTTATTGGAAAAGATTTAATTGTGATTTTATTTTAAGTGTGATTTTACTCTTCGTAGTGATTTTTATTACATGGGGGATGAGAACGTCCTCAAGAAAATAAATATTCAATTAAGTGAGTAACAACCTAGTGGAAAATAGGATTCACTTTGTTTGTTTATTATTGTTCAGGAAAAACGGAGCAGAGTAAAGCTCCTGTATTTCGAACCTTGCAAGAACCCACGTGTTCCAGTAAATTCCCCGTAGTATAAACTCATAAATCTGAGTTCCCTGCTGCTGTTTACAGCGGTCACATGGAAGCCTAACCAATATGAGACTTAAAAGTTGGATTTGGCCCTGACCGGTTTGGCTCAGTGGATAGAGCGTGGGCCTGCGGACTCAAGGGTCCCAGGTTTGATTCCGGTCAAGGGCATGTACCTTGGTTGGGGGCACATCCCCAGTGGGGAGTGTGCAGGAGGCAGCTGATCAATGTTTCTCTCTCATTAACGTTTCTGACTCTCTATCCCTCCCCCTTCCTCTCTATAAAAAAATCAATAAAATATATATGTTTTAAAAAGATGGATTTGATCAGCCAGTATCTTTCCATGTCTGCAAACTGTCCTTTATCCGTCCACCTATTGATCTGTCTCCATCTGTCTGTCTGTCTGTCTATCACCTGCTATCTTGCTAATGTACAACATTTAAGACTGCAGCAGATAACTTTGCAGCCAGCTATCTTTGGCCCTCTTGTTGAAAAGAGTGAGCTCCTGTTAACCTACAGCTGGAAACGCAAAGTCCTGTGTCAACATCAAGTGGGGTTCTGTGTGCCTTGGCCAATGGTGTTTGGGCCATGCCAGCACCGGCTGGGGGGCAGTACAGCATAACAGTTTAGAGTGTGGACTTAGACCCTTGCTTTCTGGGTTCAGAGCCTGGCTCCTCTCTTCCTAGCTCTCTGCTCCTAAGCAAGTCCCTGGACCTCTCTGCTCTTCCCTTTTCTTTTTCTGTGAAACAGGTGATGGTCATGCCAACCCCTGCACTGCAGGGAAGTCAGTCAAATAAGGTATGAGGCAGCACCTGGCACTTCCTGAGCCCTCAGTAATGTCACTGCTGCTCCGGGTCATTTTCTTTATTTAATTTCTTAATATATTTTTATTGATTTCAGAGAGGAAGGGGAAGTGGGAGGGAGCGAGAGAGAGAGAGAGAGAGAGAGATCAATGATGAGAGAGAATTATTGATCGCCTGCCTCCTGCACACCCCACACTGGGACGGAGCCCACAGTCCGGGCATGTGTCCTGACCGGACATTGAACCACGACCTCCTGGTTCACAGGTTGATGCTCAACCACTGAGCCACGCTGGCTGGGCCATCAACAGGTCATTTTATACCTGGTTCTTTAATAACCATCAAATTAGTCTAGAGTCTAATGGCGAGAGAGAGTCTAGAGCAAGGGTGGGCAAACTTTTTGACTCGAGGGCCACAATGGGTTCTTAAACTGGACCGGAGGGCCGGAACAAAAGCATGGATGGAGTGTTTGTGTGAACTAATATAAATTCAAAGTAAGCATCATTACATAAAAGGGTACGGTATTTTTTTTCAATAGTTTTATTCATTTCAAACGGGCCGGATCCGGCCCGCGGGCCATAGTTTGCCCACGGCTGGTCTAGAGTCTAGAGTGATGGCGAACCTATGACACGTGTGTCAGAGGTGACACGCGAACTCATTTTTTTGGTTGATTTTTCTTTGTTAAATGGCATTTAAATATGTAAATTAAATATCAAAAATATAAGTCTTTGTTTTACTATGGTTGCAAATATCAAAAAATTTCTATATGTGACACGGCACCAGAGTTAAGTTATGGTTTTTCAAAATGCTGACACGCCGAGCTCAAAAGGTTCCCATCACTGGTCTAGACAATGAGCACTCTTCTAATAAAGACCCAAACTGTGCTGTCTGTCTCACATTAGTTCCCCCTAATGCCATTCAGAGCAATAGAGTGAGTCTTTAGAAACACATCATTCATCTTTTCACAATTCACCTACAGCTCCGTAGCTCTATCCATCCTACTACCGAGCTCTAAGTGACAGAACTTCTAAGCTTCCCAAAGCTGATCAGCAGGTAATGTGACACAATTTAAAAGTCAGTTTAAAAAACTCTTTTATTCAAAGAAAACTTTCCTTGAGCTGAGCCACTTCTCTCACCTCGGAAAGAAAGGCATATTTCTAGAACACGCTGGCCTATGTTAGCAGACAGGATGGAATAAAATAAAGGACTGTATCCAGTCTGGATCTATCATCGAGGGAAAGAAGAAACATTATCTCTCGCCTTTAAATTCCTTCGTCACATATTTTTGTATCGAGAGATATAAATAATGCATGCAGACATCCCAGAGCTCAGAGTGCTGCTCCCGTGTTGGTGTCGTTACCTGCCTCCCCTCACAGCGCCCGTCCTGTGGTGAGTGAGCCAGGAAAGTGACTCTAGGTTGTTTTAGAGCAGCGGTTCTCAACCTTGGCTGCACATGAGAATCACCTGGGAATCTTTTTAAAATCCTGATTTCTGGGCCTCATCCTCCGGAAATTCTGTTTCTTTGTTATGGGGTGAGGCCACAACATTAGTAGCAAAGTAACAGAATTTCCGGAGGATGAGGCCCAGAAATCAGGATTTTAAAAAGATTCCCAGGTGATTCTAATGTGCAGCCAAGGTTGAGAACCACTGTTTTAGAGGGAGGTGGGGGCGGGAATTGCCTCTCCGAGGGCCCAGTGTCTGAGCGCGCTTCCTCCAGCCACTGCTGCTTTCCCACCAGGTTGCTGAAGCCAGGCTCTGACCCACCGCCACCCTGATGTTCTGTGAGAGGTCCTCAAGGCGAGTCAACCAGGTTCCCTGAGAAGTGGCCACCTCCTCTCCGCCCAGGAAGGCTAGCCCAGCAGAAGGGGCTGCCTGGGGCCCTGTGCCGCTGGGAGGGGAAGGGAACTACTTTTTCCTGGGAAAGTGCTTGCTCAGTAAGCGCATTGTGATTTTGTCTCATGTAAAACTGTGTGGCTTTGTTTTATATGTGGTTAAAGAACAGACTAAAACTGGAGACATTTTAGCTCATAAAGGTACCGCCCGTTCTGCTTCTCCCTAGAAATAAAAAGGGGGAAAGCTCACAAAGCACCGTGTTCTTGGTTCTGCACATGGTGTTTCCCCCCAGGAAAGTGCTTTCGCACCCTAACGGGCCTGTAGCGGACTGCCCGGAGCCCAGGAGGAGGCTGAGCTGATGGAAATTTCCTGAAAATTCCCGAAAGAAACAATTCCTAAGTTTTAAATTGAGTGCCATTCTGAGCAGAGTGCTGTGCTATCTCGAGTCCTGCCCCATCCTGCCCGGGACGCGAATCACCCCTTTGTCCAGCTTCTCCAGCGGTAAAGGATACTGGCCCTCTCAGCTGTCAGGTCTCTGCGGTATCACAGGGCTGGTGTTCAAGTGTCCCTTGTTTTATTTAACGTGTTAAGCGCCCTGTCAGTCACTGGTGACTGACACTATACTTTCCGTCCTGAAGACAAAACAGGCTGGGCACTTAACGTGTTAATAATGGCCCAGAGTGCACGAGCAGGGACTCCGTAATCCGGATATGCCAAGGGGAAGCCATAAAGTGCTTCCTTTAAGTGACCAGGTATGTATGTACACATAGGAAAAACATAGTACATATAGGGTTCCATACCACCTGAGGTTTCAGGCACCCACGGGGGGTCTTGGAATGTACTGTCCACAGGTAAGGGGGACGACTGTATACCTACGTATATAATCAGTTCGCGATGGTAGAGGGCTGGCAGGAGAAGGGCATCAGATACACCCGGGAACAGTGGAAAATAAGGGAGAAATGAAAGGTAGCCCAGATCACAGGAGGCTTTAACATGGCAAAAAGGGAACTGAGAATCCAGATGAGGAGGAGGGAGAAGAGGAGGGCAATAACTGGCATTGACTGAGCACTTACTGTCAGGCACCTGTTATCAACAGTGATGAGGAGTCAAGGAAGATTTGGGAACAGGAGAGCGGGATCAGAATTATGTTTATAAAGATTAATCTGACAGCCCTAGCTGGTTTGGCTCAGTGGATAGAGTGTCAGCCTGTGGACTGAAGGGTCCCAGGTTCGATTCTGGTCAAGGGCACATGCCCGGGGTTGTAGGAGGCAGCCAATCGGTGATTCTCTTATCATTAATGTTTCTCTCTCTCTCTCTCTCTCTCTCTCTCTCTCTCTCTCTCTCTCTCTCTCTCTCCCTGTCTCTTCCTCTCTGAAATCAATAAAAGTATATTTCAAAAAAAAGATGAATCTGATACAGCAGGTAGGAGGGGAGACCCGGGGAAGGCGCAGTCGTGACCCCACAGAGAACATACGTGGTTATGGCAGAGGGAACGGCGAGTCAGGACAGAGGCAGACCCGAGGCCCTCACAAGGAACAGATGAGCAAGAGACCGAAAGGATGGTGATGGTCTTAAAGGAACACAGAACAATTGTGGGCGGACATTGGGGCGTATTTGATGTGAGTGGCAGCGGGCGGCATTCACAGTGTGGACTGGAGACAGGCTCAGTGTCCACCCAGGTGGACAGTCTGCGGCTGGCACAGGCTTGCCGAGGGTGCAGAGTGGTCAGGCGGAGCCTGAGAAGAGGCTGGGTGCCTGGGGGGGGGGGGGGAGGGCACTCTTGGAGTTGCGGGATGCGATTCAGTAGGAAAGCTGTGCAAGGAAAAGGAGGCGATGGCCTTGCTTCCAAGACACATGGTAAGGAAAGAGGGCAGTTTTCTCTGCTTCTCTCAGGCCAGAGGAGACCTCAGGTGCTCAGGGCTGGAGGGAGAGATCTGCTGGAGGAAATGGGTTTAGCACGCCACAGGGAGAATGGTGAGCACCTCCCACAGGAAGTGAGAGGAGGTAAAACAAGTGACAAGTGGAAAATACAGCTTCTGAAAGATTTTTCCCTCTTGAAATTAGAAAGAGGAGGAAAGTAGATTAAGAATAAAGGGGTCATTTTGGGGATGAAAAGGGAAAAACAGGGAGTTCTTTTTGGAGGGTTTTTCCTTTTTTGTGACGTGTATAAGGGATGGAAGGGAGGAAGTGCTTGGAACAGACAAGAAAGTCTGAGCTGGGCATCATCACAGGGAACAGAGTAGCCATTGGTCAGTCACCAGGCCACCAGGCCACCAGGCCACCAGGCCACCAGGCCACCAGGCTACCAGACCACCAGGCCACCAGGCCACCAGGCTACCAGACCACCAGGCCACCAGGCCACCAGGCCACCAGGCTACCAGACCACCAGGCCACCAGGCTACCAGACCTACCAGGCCACCAGGCCACGGGGCCACTCCAGACTCACCCATCTCCAGAGGGTTTCAGAGTGGCCTTAAGGTTACTCTTATTTTAAACAGGGGACGGGGGGAGGGGAGGTCTTTAATTTTTTTTTTTCAAAGACACAAGAAAATGGCATGAAAAGAAGAGACTAAAGATGTTTATAGCGTCTGTCTTCCCAGTCCCCTGTTACACTCCAGTGAGCATGTCTACAAACCGGATCACAGCTTTCTCCCTTCCATAAGCAAATGGTGGTTCACTATAGTCCCTCTCCCAGCTTCACAGATGCTAACAGCACACTCCCCACACCATCACACCAAGAAACCTCCCCTTCCGCATTCCCGACTTGAGAAGTGTCTCACAAACACGTTTTAACATAATCACAATGACACACCGAAAGGCATGTCTGGGTTTAGGATAGTGTTATATCCAGTTTGAGAATCCTGCACTTAGCTATTTTTAAAACTTGCATATTAAGTGTGATCCATGTTTTATAAAATACTCTCCAGACATTCCATAGTGGACTGAAACCTATCTCCATGTATATTCTGTGCCAGTGACTGTTTCCTTGTAGCTGAAAACACTTTAATTTAAAACAAATTTATAGAAACAATTTCATGCTATTTCCTTGAACACTTAAATTAAAAACAAACATATTGATTTTTTTATGACATTAGGCAGAATCATAATTCAAAAAGAAAGGGTCTTACCTGTGGAAATATGACAATACATGGAGGAATGCAACAGCCAAACCATCCAGAAATGTTATTCCAGCCAAAAAAGGATGGGGGGGGGGGGGGCGGGGGAGAAAAAGAAAAAAAAACAACTTGTGATCAATATGATATAAAAACAGTTCATTCTCTAAACCAACAAACAAAAAATCATAACAAAGTGGGTATCAACCATCGTTTTATCAAAGAGGAAATAAACTACAGAAGCCACCATTTTGCAGTATTAGTTAGTTTCTCAGTACAAATAGAATTACCCAACATAGAAACAATTCTGAATAGAAGTCATTTTATTTATATGATACAGAAATTTATTTTAAACTTAGCAACTAGAGAAGCCGGCTACGGCCCACAGGCCAAACCTGCTCACGATTTGTTTTTATAAATAAAGATTTATTGGAACATAGCTATACCCATTCATTTACGTATTGTCTGTGGCTACTTTTGTGCTACAATGGCAGAGCTAAATAGTTCCTTCAGAGTTCGTATGACACTCAAAGCCTAAATACGTACTAGTTGGCCCATTACAGAAAGTGTGCTGATGCCTGTTTAAGTGTAAAGATAAAATCATTCCTTTACCTTTTTCCTTCTCAGATAACCCACCCCAACCAGCCTCCATACATGCTGTCCAATGTGGTAACCACTGGGCTGTATGTGAGCGATACCATACATTTGACATGTGGCTTGTCAGAATTGAGGTGTATAAAATACACACCAGGTTTTGTAACAATAACAGGAAGACTTATTAACAACAAAAAAATGTTACAATCTCACTAATAATTTTTAAAAATTGATTACATGGATATATTGGGTTAAATAAGATATATTATTAAAATTAGTTTCAGCCATTTCTTCCTGTTTTTTTTTTTTAATTAGGGCTACTAGAAAACCTTTAAGTGCATATGAAGCTCACATTTTATTTCTGTTGGCCTTGAGTCTAGGCCCTACACAAATAATACTCTGAGAACAAGGCCCTTCCAGGATCTGACACTAAATGACGCAATTCAGCTTGCATCTGTGTCCAGGCTATCCTCCTAGGACCTAGTAGCAAGTGGTAGATAATTGGTCTGCTTTGCTGTTTGCTTAGTCACTGAATTGTACAACTTGTCTGGATAATTTGGTCCTTGAGATGGCTGAAGAGAATGGGTGAAAATGTTCAATTACTGGCTGCATACAGGAACAGTTTAAGGTGCCAGGATCAAACTGGCTGACAGCAATAAATTTTGGTGAAGGACAATTACAACCTTTCATCTTCCCCCATTACTCAGATAGCCTCCTGCAAGTTCACTGCAGCTTGTAAGCAGGGAGTGAGAGGGAAGAGCCGAAAAAAACAAGTTCACGTTAGCCCGTATCTGCCAACTGCAAAAACAAATCTGAACACTTCAACTTATCTTACATAATTCACTAATTATTATTGTAACTTCAAGCATAGTCTACTCAATGTTTACATCACTTAACACCCAAGGTCAATAGATAATATAAAATCAGTGAGTTCTCCTTTTGATTAAACATATCATTTCCCCATCAGTCTTTGTGGTATAATTAGGCAAACTGAAGAACGTTTACATGGATGACTAGAATTTTGCAGCCCTGGAGATGACTGGTCACCATGTCACATCTGCAGTATCTGTGAAATACAACAGAGCTTTCCAGAACGTAAACACCCATTTCTCCCACGGCTGCACAGAGGTGGCCACAGCGGTGTGGCTGTGAGGGAAACGGGCTGGCTTTCTCCCTCATGGAAGCAATCTCAGTTCTCAAGCACTGAGTCACGGACACGTGTGGCAAGAAAAGTGGGAAGCAAAGCATTGATCTCCGTTAGCATTTCCACATGTTTCAAAAAGTTAGACTATTTTCAACTCAATGAAGACCAAATCCCAAGTTCTTTAAGGGTGAGCGCAAGTCCAATGTGCCCAACACGCTGGCCAGAGCTTTCCCCAGCACTATCTTTCTGTCACCAAACTGCTTCAAACCCCAAGCCAGGCCCACGCTGGGTGTGAGGGATACAGCGGCGAACAAGATGCAGTCCTTTCTGGCTCTAAAGAGGCTTAGAAATAGTAGGGAAATCCGATGAGCCCAGAAGGATGTGAGGCAGAGCATAGTAAATCCAGAGCAGAAAAGCAAAGCGCTAGGAGCATGCGTGGCTGGCAAAGTCCCTGCCTTTTACGCGGGAAAAGAATCAGGGAACTTTTGTGGAAAGGATGGCTTGAGATGAAGAGTAAAAAAAAAGATTTTGTGTAGAGAAAATTACCTAAAAATGGCAGGGAGGCAAGAGAGCCATGGACGTGTTGAAAGAATGGTAAACAGCACATGTTGGCTGGCTCATTGATTTGGGGATTAGTGACGATAATTCGAGCAGCATGTTGGAACTGGGTCATGGAGGGTGTCTCGGTGCCAGACAAAGACCCGGACTTCATTTGGCAGCTGGGGAGAGCCCGACTGGGCTTCAGGAAGCCAGGAGTTGTGGGGGGTTCGCTCCCATCTGCAGAGTGACTCTGGCTCTCTGGAACCACGTTTCGATTTTTTCTTTTCTGGGCAATGGGCTGGACCAGACAATCTCTAAAACACCCACATGGTCCAAGAAGAACAGTCTTTATCCAGGAGGAGAGCTGTGACTAGGGAGACTGACCTGCCACAGTGCAGCCCGAGGCCCGGGAGGTCCCGGCGACAGCACGGGCGCGTGGCAATGAGAACCGCGTGTAGGTGATGGAAGCTGGAAGGGAGAGCAGCACGGAAGTATCAGAAGCACTGGAAGAGGAAAATTACAGGAATTGCCAGGAGACTGCACTGGGATGGACAGGAGGAGTCAACGGTAACTGTGAGGTTTGGGGTCTTGGCGAGCTGCACCCTAATTCAATTGACCTCAACAGACACTTATTAATAAACTCCTTATTTTTTAAAATTTTTTTATTGATTGTAGAGAGAGAGGAAGGTCGAGGGAGAGAAAGAAGTATCAATCAGTTGCCTCCTGTACCTACCCTGACCGCACCCGGAACCCACAACCCGGGGATGTGCCCTGATTGGGAACCGAACCGGCGACCTTTCAGTGCACAGGATGGCCACCCCGCCAACTGAGCCACACCGGCTGCACTGCACTCCTTTTGTTTTACACACTGAGCTGCGCAATGGCCTCAGAGATGAGTAAGCAGAGTCCCTGTGGCCAAAGTCCCAAGGGGCACACGCTGCTGGCTTACATTTTGTGTTATTGTTACTGTTGTGACAGGAGCAGAGGGAGACAATAGCAATTTCAGCCTTGAACTAGGCCCCCAACAGCCGAGAGCAATAAAAAGGCAAAGAGATCTGGATTCACAAACCCAGCTCTCTTGTTTTTTTTCTACACATGCCAATTTGAGCAACTGCTGTAACCTTTTTGAGTGCCTGTTGCCTCATTTGTAAAAGAAGATTAATAATACTGTCCTCCCTAAATTACGAAGAGGGTTACATAAACTAATACATACAGTGCCTTAAAATTAGCAACCATATGTATTAGTTTATGTAACCCTCTTCGTAATTTAGGGGTACCCCCCAAAATTCAGATATATAGACTGGATGGAAGAGGGGTCCAGCTAAAGAATATTTGGCCCTAGCTGGTTTGGCTCAGTGGATAGAGTATCAGCCTCCAGGCTGAAGGGTCCCAAGTTTGATTCCGGTCAAGAGCACATGCCCAGGTTGTGGGCTCAATCCTCAGTGGGAGGCATACAGGAGGCAGCCGATCAATGATTCTCTTTTATCATTGACGTTTCTATCTCTCCCTCTCCCCTCCTCTCTGAAATCAATAAAAACATATTAACAAAAAGAAGACACAGATTACTGCCCCCCCCGCCGAGTTTTTTTTTTTTAAAGATAAAATTTGAAGTCATGATAATTAAGATTGTAGTGGAAGTCATGAGAGTAAATAAAAGGGCTAAACAAAAAAAGTGTGGTGAAGAAAGCTGAGAAATACAAGTTGGCGAATGTCCACATCTATGGACCAAAAGAATAAAAGAGTCAAGAACACAGGAAAATTGTGAACATTGGGAAACACAGTACTTCTCCAGACTCTCCTACTTACTAATCACTTTTCTTCTGACAAATTAGTTAAGCCTATAGATTTTAAACTTAGATGAAGGTACCCTATGGCACATCAGAGACATGCAAAAAGGTACCGAAATTTTAGCCCATCTGTATGGTGTGTCAATTTTCTCCAAAGATCTGGCCTAGGGAAAGGAGATTTAGCAAGGTATAAGGAAAACAAAAATAGTGAGCAATGTGGAAAAAATGCAGACAGCCCTAATAAAAGAGAGGCCGCCAGAAGGCAAAGGTGGTCAGAAGTACCACGTGAGGTGGGAAGGCAAGGACAATGACTCCTACAACAGTTGAAAGACTGAGGGATTCAGAAGTCATCAATGACTTTGGAGAGAAGACATCTATAAAGTAGAGGGGACAGAAGTGGATGGCAAAAGATGATGGAGAATGGGAAGAGAGAGCAGAGGTTATACGAGGAAGGAGTGGAAGATGGCAGGAGGAACCAGTGGGGTTGACAAAAGGTTCAGGCTATGACATGAGGGTGATGCAGGGATCTTAAGAAAAGAGGGCAAGAGCTAGAAAAGCAAGAGGAGAGCGAAAGCTGATGGACCAGTTACTGAGGAGTGGGAGAGAGTTAGCCCTAAAAAGGAGGAGAGGCGATTCTTCTGTTGAGACTGGGGGAGGATGATAAGGACATGAGAAATTTTCGGTGGGAAAATAAAGAAGCAGTTCATGTCAGACAGATGAAAACTTCCAAACTGGAGGTGAGATCATTTCCTAAGAGTGGCAGGATGCAGCTGAGGGCTGGTACCTTGCGGGGGGGGGTGGGTGGGGGGGTGGGGGGTGGGGGGGTGGGGGGGGACGGGGGGGGTTGAAGGAGCAGTGATACATTTACTCTAAAAAATATACACCATGTTGCTCACTTCCAGGACATGAGGTTCTGATAGGTCTGCTAGGACATGGGGTTCACATACATGAATTTACCAAATAGTTATGCTTCCTTCCTAGAACACTGAGGCCTTTAGAAAGACTTTCCCACCACGTGCTTAAAATAGAATAATACATTTCCCTAGTAGGTTGAGCATGATTTAATGTCTTCTTGGTGCCCTGGGGTCATCATTATAAAATCTGTCCCCATGCTGGGCTCTGTGATGTGGCAGTGCCTTCCATATGCTGAGATGTGCAGAGTTAGCTGCCCACTCAATAAAGGCCCAAGACCTTGATGTCGATAGAGTGAGTGATTCTGCTGTCTCCTCCTCAATTGTCTTGTGTAAGGGTGAGATGTCTTACAATGTAACATCCACATAAACTGGACAGAACTAAGGGTTCCAGGAAAAAAAAAACATCTAAGAACATTTATTAATCTAGAAACCACTGCTTTCATAGAATTACAACAGCATGAGTTCTACTTGAAAGGCCCAGGGTGCTTCCATATGCTTCCCACAAAGCAAAGTGGTTTTGTGATCATTACTCTACTCAGGCTTAGATATTTATTTCCCTGTGTCTCATTTTCTTGTCTCCACAAACTCAAAGAAGGAGGAGTTCAAAGTCTGACCATCAGGTAAATGTATTCTTACATTGTCTTCTTCACTATAAAAATGCCAGAGAGTTTGATTCAAGGTTATTAACAGGGTCTTCTTAACATAGACTTGAGAGTATTTTATCATAAAAACAGAGTGTTTCCCATGTGTTCTTAAATGTCTATAGTGAATAGAAACTATGTTTCAGCCCTCAACTTCTCATTCTAAATGGTGTTATGATCACTAGGGTTCTGGCGTTGGCTAGCCATGCTGATGCTTTCCAACAATGAAGGCTTGTTTAATATTTATGAACCACAAGCTATCTGTGAATCCCTAAAGCTGCTGACAAGAAGGAAAGGAGATATTGAAGCAATATTTTATCCTCATCCTCCAGGCGATGTTAACAGATTGGAACTGTCCCCAATCACACATCTTCTAGGTCTACAGAAACCAGGGCCAATAAAAAGGAGAGTAAGAAGAAAGAAATAACCACAAAGCCTCATAAGCAATTCACACGGACAAATAAATCATCTGAGTTTGGAATGTGTGGAACTTTACAACATGACACAATAACACACAACAGCTTCCTATCTTAATAGAAAAAAGTGCTGTGGTCTGTACCACGACTCCCCACAACTCATCCATTGGGGTGTTCTGTATCTTGAACACTCTAGGCCACAACAAGGACTTTTGGGTTTTCTTTTAAATCTATGTCCCAAATTCCAGTCTATCAAAAGTAGGGGAAAATAATACACACACACACACACACACACACACACACACACACACACACACACACACACTGAGTGACCAGATTATTATGACCACCCCATCAGTACTTCATTGGGCCACCTTTTGCCTTCAATACTGCGGTGATTCTTCTTGGCATTGACTCCACGAGATGTTGAAAGGTGATGCGAGGAATCTGACACCATGCCTGATGAATACCACTGTCCAGTTCTGTGAGATTTGATGGTTGTGGAACCAGCTTCCCGATGGCTCTTTTAACTTCGTCCCACAAATGCTCAATTGGATTGAGATCTGGTGATTGTGGGGGCCACCTCAGCAAGGTAGTCTCCTTCATGTTCTTGAAACCACTCCTACACAATACGAGCACCATGGCATGGCGCATGGTCTTGTTGGAAGACGCCGTCTCCATTGGGATATGCCATCAACATGATAGGATGAACTTGATCAGCAACAATACTTTGGTATGTTGTGCTATTCAGACGTTGTTCCACATGAATTAAAGGGCCCAAATCATGCCAGGAAAACATGCCCCAAACCATAACACTGTCCCCACCAGCTTGAAGGGTTGTACTCATGCATGTGGGGTGCATGCTTTCATGCTGTTTTCGCCAAATTCTCACTCTGCCATCTGCATGATGCAACTGGAAACGTGATTCAATGGACCACACGACTTTTTTCCAATGCTTGATTGTCCAATCTTTGTGTTCCTGTGCGAATTGAAGACGTTTTATCTTGGTAACTACAGACAGCAGGCCTTCAGCTTCCATATCCATACGATGCAGTGTACGGCTAATTTGCCTACAAATGTCAGGTGGTCATAATAATCTGGCCACTCAGTATGTGTGTATGTGTGTGTGTGTGTGTGTGTGTGTGTGTGTGTGTGTGTGTATATATATATATATATTCCACCTACTTATGGATAACTGGACAGAAAGGCAACAAAGAAACCCACCCCAGGACATGTGGATGAGTTAAGCTGCAGCCTTATTAACATGACTAGATTTGAAGTGACTTTTCCTTTTCTGTCAGAAGCACAAAATGAAAGACAGCTCATCCATCATATAAATTAGCATAGCCTTCAGGCTCAAGCCTCAAAGAAACAAGGCCAAATATAGAAGAAGTCAGAATAAATTGCAAGTCATAATTTGAACAAAAGCAGATTACAACTCCCAGCAGGTTTTTTTTGTCTCTAATGGGTGCTCAGGGATATAAAACCAAATATGTCTAAAATAATAGAAATAACCAGCCCAAGGAAACAAAATGTTGTTGGTCAAGAGACTATAGCTATTCCTGCAAGGTGTACAGGATTGACCTAAATTTCTGAGTCATTTCTTCAGTCTCCACCAGGAATGCTGGTCATGATGCTGTGAACAGTGCATATTTAGTAAACACTTGTTAACTAGTTGAGGACAAGCAAGGGAATGAGAGTGTTTTTCATAGTGGTGGGAACCAAAATTTATTTTATATTTTATTTTATTTTATTTTATTTTATTTTATTTTATTTATGTTGTTATTGATTTCAGAGAGAGGAAGAGAGAAGAAAAGAGAGATAGATTAATGATGAGAGAGAATCATTGATTAGCTGCCTCCTGCATGTCCCCTTACTGGGATCAAGCCCACAACCAGGGCATGTGCCCTGACCAGGAATTGAGCCATGAGCCCTGGTTCAAAGGTTGACACTCAACCACTGAGCTACACCAGCTGGAAGAAACCCAAAATTTATTTTAAAAATTCATAGTGTCCCTAGTTACATTTTAGGGACAAATAGACCACAGTCCCACTTCTCCATCTCCATCACTCAGAGATTGGAGGATTATGAGGTGAGATGAGGAGAAGTTAAAGAATACATATATTTATAATGGAAAATAGGGAACTGCCAATACTAAATCTATAATGATACTTTAACATTTCAACATCTGTATCTGGGATATTACATAGTTAACATTTCAGGATGCTAAGTGAAATAAGCCTGTCAGAGAAAGACAATGATTTCACTCATATGTGGAATTTAATGAACAAACAGCTAACAAGCAAAACAGAGGCAGACTCATAGATAGAGAGCAGGCAGACAGCTCTGGGGGGAGGGTGGGGAGTAGAGGGATTAAGGAAAAGAAAAGAGAGAATTCATGGACATGGACAACAGTGTGGTGATTTTGGGGGTGGAGGAGGATGGATGGTGGGAGAGGGCACAGAGGGGATAAAAGGTGATGGGAAAAATAAAATTAAATTTAAAAGAGAAAGGCAGAATGGATTAAAAACACAACTGAAATTAAAAATAAATAAATGTCCAGGGCTAATGTACAAAAGCCGCAGCCTCTTTTCTCCCAGAAGCAGCTCCTGGAGGAAGAGCAGACCCAGGGCTGTGCTGGTTGCCCTTCAGTCTCCCCAGCTTCTTAGTCCTGAGAATAACCACGGCCCTCTCTCAGACCCGAGGAAAAGCTGTTTCTGCCTCTCCCGAAGGGAGAATTAAACAGACCTGATATCAAGTTTAGGATTGAAAGTAAAAGGAAGAAACTTCTAAGTTTTCAACCTAATTCTTCAGCCCTCTCTATCCTGTCTCCACACCTGCCCATCCTGCAGCTGGGGCCCTCCAACCCTCCCTCCCCCCCCCACCTTCCCCAACATCCTCACCCCCATCAGTACATTTACTGCGATACTTTCTAAACAACAATGACTACTTCTAAGATTACTACTGCTTCAGCATATAGAGAGAGCCAGGAAAGTGCTCAGCTCTGCCTCCCAAGGCAAGTGTGAGAATGCTGCGGATCACACACGAAAAAGCCTGTTTCTGATGCACAGTTCATCCCAGGGCTGCAATTACTGGTCCTAATTCTGAAGCCAGAGGCAGTGATGTGTCTGAATTCCAGGGAGATAACTGAATGGAAATGTTCGCATCTGATCACCTCTCACACACCAATTGCTGTGTATGCCAATCTGGCAATTACCTCCAAAGTAACAGTACAAGCCATGCAATCAAGTTCCTCATCATGGCTGCCTTCAATTGTGGGAGGCAGAACCTGAGTGCAGAAAATTTACAGAGGGAAAAAATGAGTACTGTATCTATTTTAATTTTAAATCAAGTCATTTCTCTTGTAAAACTATTTTTGTGTTGGGAAAGACTCTGTTGAAATACCCAGCTAAGTATAAAAAAATAATCAGTTCACTTGTCCCTGGCATACTAGGAAACAGAAAACAAATCTCAATTTTCACTCTCTTCTTCAATTGAATTCCAACTGATAGAGGCTGTAAATCCCCAACACTTCTTAAAAAGTCTCAGAAAAATGGCATAAAAATATGATTACATTCTCCTATATGTTGCATGACCGAAAAAAGGCCAAGTGTTCACCCAATCCTACATTTTTTTTCTGCATGGACACATAAGAAAGGGATATTTCCCAGCCTCCTCTGTATGAGGTGGGGACAGTGGAATGTAGAGAGAAGTGAGGCAAACCACATCCAGGCCTTGTCCCTAAAGCTTTCCACATGGTCCTCTACACTCTCCCTCTCTCCTGCAGGTCAGCTCTCGAGATGCAGGGGATTCTGGGAAGGATGAGGGGATAGAGGATCCTGAATCCCTGAGTGACCAGAGGGAGAGGAGTCTCCACCCCACATCCCTGTGGATCTTGTTAAGGCCCTGTGGTCTCCCCGTATGGGAGAGGTTATTTCAGTAGCTGGCATATACTAAACAAGCAAGTGCAAAAAGCACAGGAATCAGTTCTACCATCTATGTCTTGTGTAAAAGTTAGGGAATTCACTCAGTTTAAGCTTCAATGTTTAATATATATATATATATATATATATATATATATATATATATATATATGTATGTATGTATTAAAAGAGAAACATGCAAATTGACCGTAACTTTGCTATGCCCCAAGCCACGCCCACAAGCCAATCAGAGTGGATATATGCAAACTAACCCAACCAAGATGGCAGCCGGCAGCCACAGAACTGGAGCAAGCAGGAGGCTTGGTTGCCCTGGCAATAGAGGAAGCCAAGCTTACCGCCTGTCCTGGCTGGTTGTGACCTCCGCTAAAGGCAATAAAGTTTCAATTATAGAGGATAAATAAATCCCAGATACCTGCTTCCAGCCAGCCTCCACTGGGAGCTTGGGTGGCTGGGGGCAGTGGCCAGCCTGCAAACAGCCATCAGCCCCTCACCCAGGCTAGCCAGGCACCCCAGGGGATCCCCACCCTGAAGGGGCTGTGGCCAGCCTGCAAATAGCCATCAGCCCCTCACCCAGGCTGGCCAGGCACCCCAGCAGGATCCCCCTCCCTGAAGGGGGTGTGGCCAACCTGAAAACGGCCTTCAGCCTCTCACTCAGGCTGGCCAGGCACCCCAACAGGACCCCCACCCTGATCCAGGACACCCTTCAGGGCAAACCAGCCAGCCCCCACCTATGCATTAGGCATATAATAAAAGGGTAATATGCAAATTGACCCTAATAGCAGAACGACTGGGAATGACTGGTCAATATGACACACACTGACCACCAGGGGGCAGACACTCCATGCAGGAGCTGCCCCCTGGTGGTCAGTGCGCTCCCACAGGGGGAGCTCTGCTCAGCCACAAGCCAGTCTGACGGCTGCCAGCACAGCAGTGATGGCGGGAGCCTATCCCGCCTCCTCAGCAGCACTAAGGATGTCCGACTGTAGCTTAGGCCTGCTCCCCGCTGGCAAGTGGGCATCCCCCGAGGGCTCCTGGGCTTCCAGAGGGATGTCTGACTGCCAGCTTAGGCCCGGTCCCCCGGGGAGTGGGCCTAAGCCAGCAGGTGGACATCCCCAAGGGGTCCCAGACTGCGAGAGGGCACAGGCCGGGCTGAGGTACACCCGCCCCTCCAAGTGCACAAATTTTTGTGCACCGGGCCTCTAGTATATATAGAGTTGATCCTTATTATATTCAGATTCCATATTTGCCAGTTAATCTACTCAACAAAACTTAACTTGAACCTCCAATCACTCCTTGTGGCTTTTTGGGGTCAGTCAAGGACAGGTACAGGAAACTCATGTTCCCAGCTGAGGGGACAAGGCCACACTCTCAGACTATAAACAAGCGTCCTTTTCATGGTCTAGTCCAGTGATGGTGAACCTTTTGAGCTTGGTGTGTCAGCATTTTGAAAAACCCTAACTTAACTCTGGTGCCGTGTCACATATAGAAATTTTTTGATATTTGCAACCATAGTAAAACAAAGATTTATATTTCTGATATTTATTTTATATATTTAAATGCCATTTAACAAAGAAAAATCAACCAAAAAAATGAGTTTACCTGTCACCTCTGACACATGTGTCATAGGTTCGCCATCACTGGTCTAGTCAGTGCCACATTTTCCATGTTTTGTTCTTTTTGTTGGTGGTTTTGTTGTTTAAAATGGCCCCCATGGTGGTGTTGAAGTGCTGCCTAGCACAAGAAGGCTGTGATGTGCTTGACAGAGGAAATGCGTGTGTTAGTTAGAGAAGCTTTCTTCCATCATGAATTAGTCATGCTGTTTGCCCTCAGTTCAGTGTTAATGAGTCAATAATATGTATTAAATAATGAAATACACATAAAACAAGCTTACATATTGATCAGTTGGCAAAAACGTGACCAGAGGCTTGGAGAAACCTACAATAATTTCATGTTCACTGCTCCGTGTTCCTAGCAACTTTATAGAACACTAGAGGCCTGGTGCATGAATTTGTGCATGGGTGGGGTCTGGCGGGGGAGGGGGAGGAGCCTTGGGTAGTTGGCGGGCCAGCCCATCCCCCAATCAGGGTAGGAGGACCAATAGGGGGTGGGGCCAGCCAGGGGGAGGGGCTGTGGGTGGTTTGCTGGCCAGCCCCACCCGCTGGTGGAACTCCGGGTTG
The DNA here is from genome assembly GCF_963259705.1 of Myotis daubentonii. NCBI lineage: Eukaryota > Metazoa > Chordata > Mammalia > Chiroptera > Vespertilionidae > Myotis > Myotis daubentonii. Next base: position 9,265,527 of record NC_081848.1, on the reverse strand, counting down.
GTGAAACTCTCACTGGAGGGGACAATTTGCATATTAGCCTTTTATTATATAGGATAACTACCACAAACCAGAAGAACTGGCTATAATACAGACATACCTTGTTTTATCACACTTCATTCTACTGTGTGTAACAGATGCTGCATTTTTACAAATCGAAGCCAAGACCCTTCACAAGCACAAATACTGTAACTCGCTTTACTGAGATTGTCTGGAATATCTAAGGTGTGCCTGTAGTTTCCTTAAGAGTTACAGTGCAGATTGTGTGAGATAAAGTATGCTAAAATGTCTAGACATAAGGGGATATAAATTACTTCCTTTAAAATTTCAGCTCCACATTGGGCCAATGAAATTGCTTTATTTACTCTCCATCATGCCTCAAATTCCTAGTGGAAGAAGGATTAGATAAATATTCTCTTTTGCGATAGCAACTGGAAAATATACTTCACGAGATCAAGTACTATTTAGCATAACAAAGGATAAAGGAATTTTCTGATAACTTAAGAAGATCTAGAAACCAATGTGTAACTGATTTAAATCCTTTCCTTACCAGATATCTGCAGACCCTTCTTGCTTTCCAATGAGACTGATAATCTCATAAAAAACTAAACAATTATAAAATGTACCATAGTTATTTGTCAATTATTCAGTATTAACCATCAGCAAAAGATAGCATCTTAACTGTAGAAGGACTATATTTGAGATGGTGTCTGTAGATGTTCTCCCATACTTTCTTCCTATAGCATTAAATCCTGTTATCACAGAGTTGTACCCTCACTCAAAAAGCAATCTCCAGTGTTGGCAGTTAAAAAGTCTGGAATTTGTGTTTTCTTTTAGAGAGGAACCAACTCAAATACACAATCATCGGGGTGACCGAAACCACATGGTTTAAGAACTATAGCAAGCACCTGTTGAGTGTGTATAATCCAGGCACTGTGTTAGAGACTGTCCATAAAGTATATATTACATTGTCACAACCACACAGACAGGTTCTACTCATATCAGTGTAAGAAATTGAGGTGAATAAAGTTTAAATAACTTGCCTAAGGTCACACACCTCCTGAGTCTCTGTGTCCCCACCTGTCAGGTAGACATGAGAATACCAACCCTTAGGTACACAGTAGGTGTGTTCGTAATGAGAGCATTGCCACCTACCACAGGCACAGCCAGTAAGGCTGGTGAGAGGACTCAACACCAGTCTCTCTGGGTCCCAAGTCTATATTCTGGGTCCCACGATATTCTAACCCTTCTGTAAACAATGGGGCCCAGGTCAGAAAGCAAGCATCCTTAATAAGACCAGCGAAGTTTCCTCCACCAGACTTACAATCTCAGTTTACCTAACATTTTTTGAATTGCAGCATAATTTTAAATGAAATGTTCCATTAAATTAATGCATGCGATGTGGTTAAAAATCAAATAGTTCACCAGAAATTCCTATATGGAAAAGCAGCAGGGCCTAGTCCCACCGCTTTCAGAGCTCATTGCCATGCCCTTGTAACCAACTCTGAGTCTTGAAAGAACTTGCTTATGAGATTACCCCCAAAATCTCGAAATACTCTATTTAAACAAATAGTTCTTGCTTATCAATTTCAGATATCTTTGAATCTTGTGCCGTGATAGATGAAGACTTGTTTTCTTAAACCACTATCATCTCCTCAATATAACTGTATTCTTAGTTTTGTTTAAACTTCATTAAAATAAAGTTCACATTATCATGAGTTATATAATAAGAGTTAGTTGTACTGTTCAGAGTAAAGCAAAGTTTTAGGTTAAAATTAATGTCCTTTACTTTATTATGTAGTTTTTACATAGCTTCCAGAAGTCTCTAATTGCACTGTTTTTTTCTCCTTGCTTTATTTACTTTATCATAGTTGGTTTTTTTCAAGCTCTTTAATCATATCTAATATTCCAGAGCCTCCTCCCTCCAGAATGCACTTGGCAGGAGCTGCATCCTCCTGTTTGGATCCCACCTGGTCCCTCTCCAGCTCTGCTGCTACCCTGAGACTTCTCTTCACCACTCCCCGGAGACAGATAAATTTTTCCTCACTTCCTCATCATCTTCTTTCTTGATTCCCTCCCTTATTTTGCTGAAGCACATTCCCCACACAACTTCAGTTATTCATTCTCAACCAGTCTTGTGAATATGGTCACCTGTGATGTTGCCACCCCCTGACAGTGTCATCATCTCAATCATTCCCACACAAGTTTTATTCCATGGGCCCAAAAAACACTGGCTTTTGTGATTTATGTTAGGTACAAAGAAGATTATTGTCACACTTTGTTTGCAAAAGGAGCAGTGTTAGCTGGGCTAATTTTCAGCTTTGCTCATGGTAATAGCCTGCTAGAATTAATAGGTCACCTCCTAACATTGAAGAAATGTGTTTGCAAATTATACTTAGGATGTATCACTTTCTGAACTCTAGTGATATTTTTAGGTTACTAAAGGAACTATATTACATGCTGCTTAAAATAAAAGCTAACATAACACCAGATGTAACGTAAATATTCTGAGCAGCTGTCATGCTACTTTATTTTATGCTGACATTCATACAGAAAATAAAATGGCCAGTTGATGTGATTGCCGAAATAACTTAGAAAAAATTACCCTCATATTGCACAAAGATTTTGATACTAATTTGCTTAAGGTGTGTGCGTACTTAGTTTGATTTATTAGATCACTTTATAATAATGTTGTGGATAGCAACTGAGGAATGAAACATGATTTTATAAAGAAATCCAAATCCTATCTAATAATAGAGAAACATGGTAATTAACCATAACTTTGCTACCCTCCCCATTGGCTAATCAGGGCGATATGCAAATTAACTGCCAGCCAAGATGGCGGCCGCAGCCAGGCAGCTGAAGTGAACAGGAGGCTTGCTTGCTCCAGTGAAGGAGGAAGCCAAGGTTCCCCGCCTGCCGTAGCCCAGCTCTGAGCTCCGGATGCAACAATGTTGCAATTATAGAACCTAAACAAACCCCAGGTACCAGCTTTCAGCCAGCACGGCCTCAGAGCTTAAAGCGGCCAGTGATGGCAACAGAGTTTCAATTGTAGAATCTAAACAAACCCAGATACCTGCTTTCAGTCCACAATGGCCTCAGAGCTGGAGCCAGCTCTCAGCTCCAGTGACAGCTATAGAAGGTAAATAAATCCCAGAATAAAAAAGAAAAAGAAAAAAGGAGAGGCTAGGAGCTTCAGTCGCCCACCAGCCTGAAAACAGCCCTCAGCCCCTCACCCAGACTGGCCAGGAACCACAGTGGGGACCCCCACCCTGAAGGGGGTGTGACCAGCTGCAAACAGCCATCATCCCATCATCCAGGCTGGCCAGGCACCCCAGTGGCGACCTCCACCGTGAAGGGGGTGTGACCAGTTGCAAACAGCCATCAGCCCATCATCCAGGCTGGCAAGGCACCCCAGTGGGCACCCCCACCCTGAAGGGGGTGTGACCAGCTGCAAAAAGCCATCATCCCCTCATCCAGGCTGGCCAGGTACCCAAGCGGGACCCCCACCCTGATCCGGGACACCCTTCAGGGCAAACCAGCCGGCCCCCGCCCATGCACCAGGCCTCTATCCTATATAGTAAATGGGTAATATGCAAACTGACCCTAACAGCAGAAGGACTGGGAATGACTGATCACTATGACACACACTGACCACCAGGGGGCTGACGCTCAATGCAGAAGCTGCCTTCTGGTGGTCAGGGCGCTCTCACATGGGAGGAGCTCTGCTCAGCCACAAGCCAGACTGATGGCTGCCAGTACAGCGGTGGTGGTGGGAGCCTCCCCCGCCTCCTCAGCAGCGCTAAGGATGTCCGACTGCAGTTTAAGCCTGCTCCCCACTGGCAAGTGGACATCCCTTGAGGGCTGCCAGGCTGCCAGAAGGATGTCTGAGTGCCATCTTAGACCCAATCCCCTGGGGAGCGGGCCTAAGCCAGCAGGTGGTCATCCCCTGAGGGGTCCCAGACTGCAAGAGGGCACAGGCCGGGCTGAGGGACCCCCTCCCCCCCGAGTGTACAAATTTTTGTGCACCGGGCCTCTAGTTATTATATAAATACTTCCCTCCGGCCTAGAAAACACTTTCCAGGAATCGTTAATTCATGGATTTGGTTTGGTCTGAATCAAATCACATCTCCAGGCAATTTAGGAAGAAACACTTCATTCCCCTGCCCAGGAGAATGCTTCAAACCAGTGTGATTTCTGTCCTCTGACCAACACTGGGGGGAGCTTCCTATTCTGTTCTATGTGAATCTACACCTGATGGGCAGTCAGTTTCCATTAAGTTACATTAGTAGCTTAATACCAGGAATGCAGGAATTCTGATTTAATTTACCTTAAATTGAAATAAAATCTTATTAAAGAAACTCAAGTCATTCTTAGAGAAGTTAGGTCACTCAAGTCATATGATTCAGGTCTTTGGTTATTTGGAGGAGTATAGTCTGAGGACCTCCTAGATTTGACAGTTTGGGGTAAGACAATGCTTACAAATTCGGGTGAAAATTCACTACAGTCATCATTACATGCTGAAAGAAGCTGTCGGAAATCAATTTTCATGCCAACATCTTATCTTCACCAAGGACTCGTCATTCAGCCGTTCCTGCGGGAGGACAGCAATTCTGAGAACTAACATCCAGGAGACATTGTTTAAAGGTCAAGATGAAGTCCAGAGTTAACCCAACACCGAGCAGCAGATTCATGTCTGCGAGGAAACTCACCAGACTGGGGTGCGACTCCACTTGCAAAGCGTCCCTGTTGTGTGACTGTGGACGCCCACTGGCAAGGTGCTAATATTTGAAATTCCTATAAAGCTGCTACTGTTTTGTTGCCTTTAGTCGTTTCCACTTCCATGTTGCCTCAGAGTGTTTTTTGTTCTCATTAAAAATGTTTTTAATTTTAAGAAGAGTTTAAAAATGTTTAAATTATAATTTACATTCAATATTATTGTTTGCATTAGTTGAAAGTTGTACAGCAGAATGGTTAGCTAATCATATACTTTGCAAAAGTGTTCCCCTCATATTTCCATGACCCAAGAGGCACCGTACCTAGTTACTAAATATTACTATATTGAAATATGACTATATTTCCTATGCTGTACTTCAGCTTTATATACTCTTAACAGCCCAAATTTCTTTTCTTTTTTATGTTAAATTTTTAACTTTAGTTTTATTGTTGACACTATGACAGATGTCCCCCTTTGCCACTCCTTTGCCCTCTTCCACCCAGGCCCCGAGTCCCCTTCCCTCTGGCCATCACCATCAAGTTTATTTTCTTCATTCGGGAAACACACATTTGTAAGTTTCTGTTGTTGTTATTTTTTTAGGTAACAGTGGAAGATGTCCATTTTAAAATTTAATTGTTCAGAAAATCAAATTTCATTTTATCGAATTATTCCTTTATTCACACAAATCTCAGCAAGATCCCAGGTCCTTGGCAGCAGGAGAAAAAAAGCAGTCACAGGACACACCTCACAACACCCCTGATGCACCATCTCCCCTCGGAGTCCACTTCCCACATGGCACTAACTGCAGTGCCTAACCGTGGAAGAGAGTGAGCTCACGAAAGTCTTTTCAAGAAAAAAAAAATTTAAAAAAGGTCCTTCCTCTTAGGACAAAACTGGAAAGGAGCAGGCTCATCAGAACCATCAACCAAAGAAAAATGGGAGAACGATACAGTCCAAAGTTAAGTTTTTAAAAGAGTTTCCTGCTCATAAAAGTTAGGAGATGTAGCTTGTTGCTCTCAAATAGCTTATAATCTTAATAAAGTATATTCTTTTGATATCTGAAATAACTTAAATGTAGTTTTAATATTTGAAAACAGTCAAGAGTATTTGGAGCTAGATCTAGGGAATAAGAGTCTTTTTGGGGGTGCTGTCAATAACCGCTGGAGACTGCAAAAGTGCCCCCCCTTGCCATATGGGGTCACATCCTGGCTGCCACCCCTAGGACCCACCCCACCACACTGAAAGTGCAGGTCTGACGCTGAAACCAGATATTATCCTGTGTGCCCATTACCTAGGCACATGGCTTGATACAAGTTGACAATAAATACTAGTTAATAGATATCTGTTAATATTCCATCCTGGTTAAAAAAAAAAAAAAAGGCAATGGCCCATATCTCTCTCCTCTTGCATCTCATATAACCTCTCTAGCCCAGCACTGTTTCTCCATGGTAAATCTATCAAGGCATGTTCCCAGTTTGTCTACATGCAACAAATCTCTGCCATTTTGTAACAGTTCTGTTGGTATCTTATGGTTGTCCATTCAAAACTTTCACTCTTGACAACTCACCCCATACCTTACCACTAGGGCTGTTCACCAGCTACTGAGTAGCCCCTCCTCCAGCCTCCTAGCAGCATTCTGCATTCACGGTTGCACATCTTCAGAACAAGCAACTGTGGAGAGGGTAGAAGACCCTGGAGCCCAAGGGAACTGGGTCAGAGTCCAGCTTGGCATGTACCTCCTCACTCTGAGCCTGTTTTCCCAGCTGTACAACAGAGACTGGAAACTTCAAACTTAGCATGGCTGAAAAGTACATTAGATGTTATGGCTAGCAGGTACTTAATCATAGCCATCATCGTTACTATGATGATCTTAAAGATGAGTAAATTCAGGCACCCAGAAGTTAAGTCATTCATCTAACCATCTGTATGGCTGGTTCCGGCGCTTGTGCCTCTGCATGCAAAATATTTAACCACAAAACATTTTTTCAGTGTCCAGAGCCTTCATAGCTATTGTTTTAAGCTTTACACAATATTTGTCTATTTCTAATTTTTCCAAAATAACATATTGATTATTCCACACCTGCCTCCTCCAGGTTGTACACCAACAAGAGGAAGTCTGTGGCAACTCATCCCTCTCTATGAAGGCTCCTTCTGCGTTTCCAGAAGGCACTCAAGGAAAGAGATGCCTCTCTACATATAAAAGAGACATCCAATTCCTCAAAGCGCACAAAATCCTGAAAATGAAATTAGCCAATGAAAATCTTAACTACTGCGTTACTTTCTGTAGGTCCACTATGATTTCATGTAAGTCCAAGGCATGAGTCCCTGCCATGTCTGCAATCCTTATTACTTGGGTAATGAGAGAGAAAATGATAGCCCATCTGGTTCAATCTTTTGGCTTTATATACTGTATCTGGAATGCACAGTGCTTCTCTAAGAAGGCCCTGGAGTTTTTAAATTAAGTTGTAGTTCATTTGAAATATTTCCCTTAAACCATAGAATCCTATCTTTTGAAAATCTCTGTAACTCATAATTCAGTGCTCTGCACTTAATAAGTGCTCTTGAGCACAGCAGGCTCTCCGTATATATTTGCTGGCAGTTCAATAAGCATTGGCTGATGATAGTACCCACTTAAAAATATATGCAAACTATATCAAGATGCATAGCGTTGGCACAGCCACATAAGAACTCAAAAAAGTTTCCCTAAAGCAACCATCCCCTGCTTGTGTTTTTTTTTTTAGCCTGTACTTACATGTTTGCATCTCTCTCTCTCTCCCTCCCTCTCTCTCATTGCTGACTCCTTCATATCATTCTTGTCTCATTTCCAAAGTCAAAAGGAACTTTCTTTGACTACCCCCTTTCTAACCACTTACCCTCTTTGGCATCATTCCATTTTATTTTCTTCATAGGACTTCTTACTATGTGAAACATCTCATTCATTCATTCATTCATTCATTCATTCACTCACTCCCCCATTTACACTTTTACCATCTATCTCCTCTTATCAGAGTGACAATTCTTTGAGAGCAGGATCTTAACTTATATGTCACTAGTGAACTCCAAGACCTACAAGGATGCATGGCACATAAGTAGGATTCTTTATTCACATAAATAATATGTGAATAAAGGAAGAAAGGGATAAATAAATATAGCTGTTTTTCTAGTTGTTCTCCAGTTATGTCTCATAAGTTAACCAAGCTATAATCCAACATACAGGCAAGAATTTGTTGCCATTTATTTTCTATATCTTAACATCTTCAGAACAATTTTCTACATGGTTTGGGTACTTAATGAAACTCTCATGAAAAATGACCTCGGGAACATCTAAACTACTCTGTTAAGCAAATTATTTAATTCCAGTGGTTCATATACTAAACTAGTGGCCCAGTGCACAAAATTAGTGCAGGGTGGGGAGAGGGATTCCCTCAGCCCAGCCTGTACCCTCTCCAATCAGGGACCCTTTGGGGGATGTCTGACTGCCAGTCTGAAGGTCGGACATCCCTCTTGCAATCTGGGACTGCTGGCTCCTAACCACTCACCTGCCTGCCTGCTTGATCACCCCTAGCCTCTCTGCCTGCGTGCCTGATCGCCCCTAACTGCCCTCCCCTGCTGACCTCATCTCGTCCCCAATGGCCTTCCCCTGCCGGCCTGATTGCCCCTAACTGCCTGTCTCGGCCTCCACCACCATGTCTTTGTCTGGAAGGAAGTCGCACATCCAGAAGATGGCTGGTTGACCTGGTCTAATTAGCATATTACCCTTTTATTAGTATAGATATATTATATAGGATAGGATTGCTTAAATGGGTTGGGGGAGCCTTTTTCAGCAGGAGGAGATGCTCTTGGCAGACAAAAATACATAATCCCTATACTTGGACTGATAACCAGCCATATGCACTATACTGCCAAACCAGTCATAAAAAAATTGAATTGTTTTCTTACACCTTACACCAAACAGCTGTTGCCCTAAAAACCCCTCCTCAGCCTCTACCTTAGGTTCTGCCTTCACAGTTCACCCAGATTAGGTTCTGATTGGTCAGTTTCTATGCCAGTCAGTGTCAAAAGCTCCACCTCCTGGCAGCCATTGGCTCCTCGCACTTCACCCAGATTAGGTTCTGATTGGTCAGTTTTTATGCCAGTCAGTGTCAAAAGCTCCACCTCCTGGCAGCCATTGGCTCCTTGCACTTCACCCAGATTTAGTTCTAATTGGTCAGTTTCTATGCCAGTCAGTGTCAAAAGCTCCACCTCCTGGCAGCCATTGGCTCCTCGCACTTCATCCAGATTTGGTTCTGATTGGTCAGTTTCTATGCCAGTCAGCGTCAAAAGCTCTGCCTCCTAGGCAGCCATTGGCTCCTCACAGTTCACCCAGATTTGGTTCTGATTGGTTGGTTTTTATGCCATTCAGCGTCTCTGGGCCTATCTCTGGGCCTGATCAGACAGGCAGGGCTGATCAGCAGCCCCAGCGGAGGCCTGAAGAGAAACAGAGTTGTGCCTGCTGGCCAGGCCCGGAGAGAAAGAGAGAGGCAAGTGCTGATCAACAGCTGCCATGAAGGCTATGGATCAGACTCTGTTTGATCCAAAGCCCCCTTGGCAGTCAGTGCTGGGTCACTGCGCCATGGCAACCCAGCACTGACTGCAGGACTGACTTCTGGTTGGTCGAGCCTTCAGTTGTTTTGGATATTGCAGACCCTGGGTTTTTATATATTAGGATGGTCAAACATTTTAATGACAAAACCATTATTAACCGACTTCAGCATTTCCCAAAATCACTGATGAGAGAACCTGGAAGATGTTGGTCATTGGCTTCCAATAAGATTCTAAATTATGTCAAAATTGGTTCAAACCGCCTTCCCCAACTGTCCATATCTGGTGAATGGACAATTGGTCTAGGAGTTCAGCATATGAAGCAATTCCTAAAGGTTTTTTAAAGCATCTACCACTTGCAGCAGTTTACTTACTGTTTTTGTCGTTGCTGCTTTTATCTTTACTGTTGAAAGTATTACTGATGTCCTTTTTTACTCCCCATTGACCCCATCCACCCCACATCCCTCCCCAGGCCTTCACTACACTACTGTCTGTGTCCATGGGCTATGCATATATGCATATAAATTCCCCAGTTAATCTTTCTGCATCTACCCACCCATCCCTGCCTTCTCTCTGAGATTCATTAGTCTGTTTCATACTTCTATGTCTTGAATGTATTTATCAGTTTATTTTGTTCTTTAGAGTCCACATATGAGTGAGATCATGCAATACTTGTCTTTCTCTGCATGGCTTTTTTTACTTAGCATAATACTCTCCAGGAACCTCCATGCTGCTTCAAAGGGTAAAGGAGTCTTCTTTTTTTATCACCTCATTCCATGGTGTAAATGTACCACATCTCTTTTTATCCAGTCATCTACTGATGGGCACTTGGGATATTTCCAGATCTTAGCTATTATAAATTGTACTGCTATGAACATAGAGATGCATATATTATTTCTGATTGGTGTTTCGGGTTTCTTAGGATGTATTCCTAGAAGTGGGATCACTGGGTCAAATGGAAGTTCCATCTTTAATTTTTTGAGGAAACTCCATACTGTTTTCCACAGAGGCTGCACAAGTCTGTTTTTCTACCAGCATGGTATTAGGGTTTCTTTTTCTCCACATCCTCACCAGCACTTGTCATTTGTCCCTTTGGTGATGATAGCCACTCTGACAGGTGTGAGATGGTATCTCATTATCATTTTGATTTGCATCTCTCAGATGATTAGTGACTTTGAGCATGTTTTCATATGTCTTTTGGCCTTCTGTATGTCCACTTTCAACAAGTATCTATTTAAGTCCTTTACACATTTTTTTTATTGGATTGTTTATCTTCCTTTTGTTAAGATGTATGAGTTCCCTCTACATTTTGGAGATTAGGCCCTTATCAGAGATAACACTGGCAAATATGTTCTCCCATTCAGTGAGCTTTCTTGTTGTTTTGGTATATCTTTGAAAATGTCCCATGAGCACTTGAGAAGAATGTATATTCTGTAGCTCTGGGGTGAAATGTTCTGAAGATGTCAATTAAGTCCATCTGATCAAGTGAGTCATTTAGGATTGCTGTTTCTTTGCTAATTTTTTGTCCAGAGGATTTATTCAGTGATGTCAGTGGGGTATTAAAGTCCCCTACTATGACTGTATTGTTGTTGATCTCTCCTTTGATATTTTTCAGAAGTTTTTTTTTATGTATTTGGGTGCATATATGTTTACCAGAGTCATGTCTCTTGTTGTATCAAACCTTTTAGTATTATGAATTGGGCTTATCTCTTGTTATGGCCTTCAATTTGAGGTCTATTTTGACAGATATAAGTATTGCTACCCCAGCTTTTTTTTCATTTCCATTTGCCTGAAATAAATTTTTCCATCCCTTCACTTTCAGTCTCTGTGAGTCTCTTGTAAACAGCATATATATGGGTCAGGTTTTCTTGTCCATTCAGCCACTCAATGTCTTTTGATTGGAGCATTTAGGCCATTTACATTTAAAGTTATTATTGATTGGTACTTGTTTGTAGCCATTTTTATTTTCTGTGCCTGTGTTCCTTCTTCCCTCTTTGTTCCCCCTTCATTTTACAACAGTCCCTTTAGCATTTCTTGCATTGCTGGTTTGGCAGTGATAAACTCCCTTAGACTTTTTTTGTCTGTGAAGCTCCTGATTTCCCCTTCAATTTTGAATGACAGCCTTGCTGGATTGAGTATTCTGGGATTAAGTTCCTTATTTTGCATCACTTTATACTTCATTCCATTCCCTTCTGGCCTGATCTGTTTCTGTTGAGAAATCATTTGATAATATAATAGGAGATCCTTTGTAGATCACTCTCCGTCTCTCTCTTATAGCCTGTAAGGTTCTCTATTTGTCATTAATGTTTGAAATTGTTATTATGATGTGTCTTGGTGTGAGTCTTTTAGAGTTCATCTTGTTTGGGACTCTGTGCTTGTGTGACTTATTCTTCCCCGAATCAGGGAAATTTTCTGTCATTATTTCTTCAGATGGGTTTTCTAATCCTTGCTCCTTTTCTTGTCATTCTGGGATCCCTATTATACAGATATTATTTCATTTCATGTTGTCCCAAAGCTCCTATAGGCTCTCCTCCTGCTTTCTATTTTTTTTCTCCAATTGCTGTTCAGATTTGGTATGTTTTCTGCCCTGTCTTCTAACTCAGTAATTCAGTCCTCTGCTTCTTCTACTCTACTGTTGAAACCTTCCATTGTGTTTTTTGTTGTAGCTATATCATTCTTGATTTCATCTTGATTCTTACATAAGTTGTTGATTTTCTCATCCAACCAGTTAATGAATTGTTTGACCCTTATTCTGAATTCTTTTTCTGACATATTACATGCCTCTGTTTCATCAATTAAGTAACTAATTAATTTATTTTTTAAAATATATTTTATTGATTTTTACAGAGAGGAAGGGAGAGGGATAGAGAGTTAGAAACATCGACGGGAGAGAGAGAAACATCAATTCAGCTGCCTCCTGCACACTCCCTACTAGGGATGTGCCCACAACCAAGGTACATGCCCTTGACTGGAATTGAACCTGGGACCCTTCAGCCTGCAGGCCGACACTCTAACCACTGAGCCAAACCAGTCAGAGTGCCTCTGTTTCATTTAATTCCTTTTCTTTCCTTGGGGGGGGGGTTGTTTCTTTGTCTCCCCATTTTTGCTGTCTTTTTCTGGCCCTGGGCACCCTTCTTGGGGTTTGACAAGTTGAAGACCCTACCAGGGCAATGGTCTGAAAATTGTTAGCCCAGAGGCTGGGTCTTCCTTGAGTCTCGCACCTTTATTGTCTCTGCTCTGAGTTGTATCCCCTTCTCCCACGGATCTGGTCCCTAGGTTGTCTGCTTCAGATGCTCAGCGTGGTGGGAGTGTGTGCACAGTTCCTCTGGTGTGCGATTCCCTCTGAGGATCCAGAGCCCTCTGGCATGCAATTGGCTGTGTGGCCCCGGCACCGTGGCAGGATGGCACACTAGGTCCCTCTGGCAGCACACTTGCAGCACAGTCCTGTGGTCCCTGGCTGGGCACACTGGCTTGTTCTGGGTTTCCCTGGCACTGCTTTCCTATGGCCCAGAGTGAGGCATGTGCTGGGTTCCTCTGAGTAGCCCTTATAGGACTGTCCCAGGGGTCTGGGAGCAGCAGGTGCAGGTTGCTCTGGGTCGCACAGTCAGAGCTACCCTGTGGTCTGAGTAGGGTGTGTGCTGGGTTACTCCAGGTTACCCCAGCAGCAAGACCCTGGGCTCAGGTGGGTTGCTCTGGATCACACAGTCCCCTCTTCCTTGTAGCCCTGAGTGAGATGCATACTGGGTTGTTCCAGTTCTCCCCTCTCAGTGTGGAGCAGGGGTGGGTTGGCCTGGGTCACTCAGTCCGTGCTTCCCTGTTGCCTGGGGTGAGGTGTGTGTTGGGTTGCTCCAGATGTCCCCGGCAGGAGTGTCCCAGGAGATGGGGTGGAGCAGGCACAGGTTTCTCTGGGTCACACAGTCAGAGCTCCCCTGGGGCCCAGACTGGGGTGTGCTCTGTGGTGCTCCGGGTTGCCCCAAGAGCAGGGGTTGGAAGTGGAGCAGGCACTGGGTTGCTCTGGGTCAGGCTAGCAGCACAGTCCTTGTGTCTGGGGCAGGGGTGGGGCACAGGGCTCCCCCTGGCTTGCACTCACTGCATGGTCTTGGAGCCAGATCCTAGGGCACTGGGTCTCAGAGGGCTGGTGAGGGAGGCCTGGTGCAGGAGCTCACTCTGGTGGCATGCACTCCCTGTAGGCATCTGGGAGCCTGCTGGGAGGTACTGCACCGCTCACTGCTGGGGCACGGTGGTGGCTCCACACAGGTTATGGCTGGCAAGTGGTGTTCTCTAGGCATCCCCTGTCTTTCCTTATTGAAAATTGTCTCCTCAGCTGTGTGTAATTTTTTAATTCAGGGTGGATGTTCTCTGATTTAGTTGCTTTTCTGGCCTGGCCCTAGGTTGAGGTGCATGACACTGCTGCCTACTCAGCTGCCATTTTCTATCATGTCTTCATTTGTCTTCCTTTTGTAAGGAGCTTTTACAACTTAACAAAAGGAAGACATACTTGCTGCTTTTAAATGTAGCTTGTGAAGATAGTTAACACAATGGTCATCATGTACTGCCTTTTTTGGAAAAAAAAAAGAGTGGAGTGATTTCAAATGGTCTCAAGTAGGCATTAAGCACAAAATGGTAAATTACAATGGGCATCAATTGACTAATTTTTTTCATTGTACTAGAAGTCTGAAATTTCATAATCCCCATTTTACTAATGAAAATGTAAGTTTCATAATGAGGAAAAAAACATATTCTTATATCATTTTTTGCAAATGATTTTTTAGCACTTGGTGGGGTCTAGAAAACCTTATAGTAGATACTTATTAGATAACAAAGCTTTCAACACATTGGCTGATACTAACTTCTTTTTTTTTTTTTTTTTTAGATCTCCACTTTATCTTTATTTTTATTTATTTATTTTTTTTATTGCTTAAAGTATTATAAAGGGTATTACATATGTATCCATTTTATCCCCCCGCCCTAGACAGTCCCCTAGCCTCCCCTATCCCCCAGTGTCTTATGTCCATTGGTTATGCTTATATGCATGCATACAAGTCCTTTAGTTGATCTCTTACCCCCCTACCTCCTGCCCCCCAACCCTCCCCGGTCTTCCCGCTGCAGTTTGACAATCTGTTTGAGGCAGCTCTGCCTCTGTATCTATTATTGTTCAAAAGTTTATAATGGTCTCTATTGTCCATGAATGAGTGAGATCATGTGGTATTTTTCCTTTATTGACTGGCTTATTTCACTTAGCATAATGCTCTCCAGTTCCATCCATGCCGTTGCAAATGGTAAGAGTTCCTTCCTTTTTACAGCAGCATAGTATTCCATCGTGTAGATGTACCACAGTTTTCTAATCCATTCATCTACTGATGGGCACTTAGGCTGTTTCCAGATCTTAGCTATGGTGAATTGTGCTGCTATGAACATAGGGGTGCATATATCCTTTCTGATTGGTGTTTCTGGTTTCTTGGGATATATTCCTAGAAGTGGGATCACAGGGTCAAATGGGAGTTCCATTTTCAGTTTTTTAAGGAAACTCCATACTGTCTTCCATAGTGGCTGCACCAAAATAAAAAGCTTCTGCACAGCAAAAGAAACCATCAACAAAACAACGAGAAAACCCACTGTGTGGGAAAACATATTTGCCAATGACATATCTGATAAGGGCCTAATCTCCAAAATTTATAAGGAACTCATACAACTTAACAAAAGAAAGATAAACAATCCAATCAAAAAATGGGCAAAGGACCTAAATAGACACCTTTCAAAAGAGGACATCCAGAAAGCCAAGAGACATATGAAAACATGCTCAAAGTCACTAATCATCCGAGAGATGCAAATCAAAACAGCAATGAGGTACCATCTCACACCTGTCAGACTGGCTATCATCAACAAATCAACAAATGACAAGTGCTGGAGAGGATGTGGAGAAAAAGGAACACTTGTGCACTGCTGGTGGGATACTAACTTCTTTTTAAAATTACACTAGACTTCTAAAATAGAGATAAACAAGTCAACACTCTCACCATCACAGACTGAAACAAATAGTTAATGAAGAAGAGATAACAAAAATGAGTAAAATAATTAACTATAGAATAAAAAATATTGAAGACATGACACTTATTATATGTAAACTGAATAGAGAATGGGGATTTGCCTTTGGCTCTAAATTTCAGCTAAATACAGCAGGTGAGAGGTCACTCTGGTCTTAAAGACACATTCCCTCAGGCCCTACTAAGAAGTAATCTAAGCTGGTCTTTGGACCATCCACACCCATCATCTCCCTCCCACCTCTATAAGAGACCAGAGGATATTGGGGAGACAATTCTCCAAGTTAAAGCAATTCACACTCATTGGGAATTGGGAGTGCTCTGACCTATTCCTCTCACCTATCTGAAACTGAGCAATGATGCCCCAAGGCAATCCCTTGAGGCAATAAAGGTACTTGCAGTCAGGAGAAACTGTACAGAAAAAAGCTGTGGTACATTTACACTGTGGAATACTATGCAGCAGTAAAAAAAAAAGAAAATAAAGAAAAAAAAGAAAAAAAAAAAAGGATCTCTTACCCTTTGAGACAGCATGGAGGGACCTGGAGAGTATTATGCTAAGTAAAATAAGTCAGTCAGAGAAAGACAAGTACCACATGATCTCACTCATATGTAAATTCTAGTGAACAAAATAAACTGATGAACAAAATATATCCAGAGACATAGAAATGTGGAACAGACTATTGAATGTCAGAGGGAAGGCAGACATAGATAGCTGGGTGGGATGATATTAACCAAGGAACTTGTATGCATATCCCGCAGACAATAGTGTGGTAAAGGCCTGGGGTGGGAGCAGGGGCAGGTTAGAAAGGGTCAAAGGGGTACATCTGTAATATTTTCAACAATAAAGATACAAATAAAATAAAGTAAAATAAAATAAAATAGAATAAATACCTAAAAGTGCCCAGAGACTAGAAGTTCTACTCAAGATGTTGTAAAAAGAAAACTGTGTTTGAGGTTTACAAAATGATTTTTGAAGAAGATCACACCAACATTCTCCCCCATGAATTAAATTGAGTTTACTGACCCCCAACTGGGGAAAATATGCAGTTTATTGAATGCTAAAAGCTTTTTCATGTTTTTGGCAAGGCTATTTTAAAAGAATTTCCCCCTCTTTCCTGTTTTCATTCAAAATCATTAAACCAAGAACAGAGATGAAATTCCTAATTCTGTAAAATTAACTTGATCTTGAATATGCATGCATATTCTTGTATCGATTTAGATGTACACACACACACACACACACACACACACACACACACATACAGAGAGAGAAAATAGAGCCCTAAAATTCCTAACCAAACATAGGTGATTTTAAGCTGTTTTTTCTCTTTCTTTTAAAGGAAAATGCTTCTGTTCATATGCCCCAAGTCCTTCAATGGGTTTTCTTCTTTCAGGATGTTTTTTTCCTTGAGATGGTCATTGAAATGAATGAAAAATAGACAAGCCCAGCCAAGTGAATTCTTGGCTGCAACTTCCTTGGGAAGTGCTTTGTGGGTAGGCAGCTGAATGAACTGCTATAAAAGTCACGGAGTTGGCATTTAATCATTTCCGTTTCTCTGTTCCTGGGTCACATCTCTTCTCTTTGCCTGCATATGAAATGTCAGGCTGCTAAGATGGAATCAATGTTTCATATTCAATTTCAATCTATTACCAAATATTTGCTTTCTAATAAGAGTTTCTTCAACGATTTTTCTGTTGTCCTCCAAGGTGAGAAAGATAACCCACATCCATGGAATCACCTTCTATTAACATTCTTTCAGCTCTGATTTTGTATAAATAATTGTGCTAGAGTCTGCTGCTCTTCTCCCTATATTCTCCTGTCTCTTCTGTAGTAATAGGAACTGAACGTTCAGTGAGGTTCACTGCCACTCAGCTATAAGTCTCCCTTCACTCTCTGGTTTCTCCTGCATTGGGTGTGGTCAGGTGACCAAGTTTCAGCCAAAGATATGCAGCTTCCAAGAAGTCTCCTCAAGGGGAAGGGAGATTGTCCTTTTTGTTACTTCCTGTTTCTGACTATCTATAATGAAGATGTGATGTGATGACTGAAGCTCTAGCAGCCATCTTGGGCCATGAAGTAGAAGCCTGATAATCAGGGTTTAAAGCAGAGAAATAGCACCCTGGGTCCCGATAGTATGGTGAAGCCATCATACCAACTGTGGACCACCTACCTCTGGATTTCTTTCATCTAAAATATAAATTTATTATGTAATTGAAGCTACTGTTATCTTAGGCTTTTGGTCACCCGTAGGCAAATCTAACCCTGACTGATGCAGCATTCTACTTGTGCTTTTTTGGCAATCTCTTTACTTAAATTCTATTCTCAAATCCATTTATTCCCAGTTCTAAAAAAATAGGAGATCTAATTCAATCAGGAAGATGTATTTAGCTACTAGCTAAATTCCTTCATTCCACAAATCTAAGCACAACACTGTCTTAGAATGATACTGGAGACAATCCCAGAGGAATTTATCTTGCCCAGAAAGGAAACAAGAAAGGTAGAGACTCTGATGGTGATGTTCCAAAATGTTCTATCCTCTTCACCAGACTCATAAACCAGCAAAATATTTGCCTTATGTCTGGCTGTCTACATTATGCACCAGAGAATTAGACATACAGTCCTAAGACAATGTGTTTGCATTGAGAGCATTATCTTAAGCAAAGTAACTAAAGAGGCCTGTTGGCTTAGACTAACTCCTTCCAGTACTCTTAGAATCAAGGCATGTTTTACACTCATTTCAAGTCCATAGGCTAGCACCAGACTTACTGGTTAGGAGTTTCTGTTAATTTCACTGGACTATTAGATCATTCCTATTACTAAATATTTTTGCAGATCAATCTTAGCACTTCAATGATAAGCTGGTTCTGCTTCAACACATTATTGGGATTGCACAGAACCAACCATTGCTATATCTGTGGCGTGGTTTAAATCTCTACCTTTGCTATTTCAGAAGTTTAGTTCAGTCTAGTAAATGGCTTATTATCCTGGAGGCTAGCCAAGCAGAGCCAAACAGTCTACAGTTGGTATTAAAAAGCCACAGATTGCTTGTAATAATATAACCATGCAAAAAGACAATTTGTAAACCTTCATAAGCTGATGACTTATTTAGTGACATGACAATTAGAAAATCACCGTGACATTATTAGTTGCGTTTTGTATAAAAGGGATATTCTTCAGGGATTTAACTGATAAAAATGTATAAACAGAAAATATTTTTCTCACATTCTTAAGCATGAAAAAAAATTCACAGAAATTCCTAAAGCTGATTGTTTCTGAGATTTAGGAAAGATGAAAACATACTCCAATTTATCTCTTAAGACCACTTTCCTGTACCAACTTAAGCCCAAATGAATAACCAAAGGATGTTAGCATAGTTTAGTTCTAATAAGAATCAGGCTTCCACACATGTCCCTAGACACATTTATATAATCTCTTCTCTATTCATGGTTAATTTCCTAGACTCCTGACCAGACATTTCCATAGGCCATCTTTACACTGGCGCCATTCACTGCACACTCCACAGAGCGCTCTGTGCATTTGGATGGCAGAGCCAGGGCATGGCATGCCAACTCATGACCCTTTGGAGTGATGGTCTGTTTCATTCAGTGAATTCATACACTCAACCAGGAGTAAAGCACTTAGCTTAGTATTTGGCACCTAGTAAGCATGCAATTATATTACCTTTATAGCTATTATTACTACTAATTTCTTATTCTGTGAGTTAGTAGTTACTGACTAGTAGGAGCCATCAACTAAGAAAATAATAAACAGCAATTTATCACCAACTACATGGTATGAAATAACAAATTCAATACAATGATGCATACAAAAATGCTTTTAAAATCCTAAAGGCTATTTCTGGACTATGTTGTACACCTGAAACTAATATAATATTGTATGCCAACTGTAACTGAAAATAAATAAATCTATAATAACAGCCTAAGCGACCGTTATGGTGCAACAACCAGAATGACCGGTTGATATGATGGGCACTGACCACCAGGGTGCTGGCGCTCAACACAGGAGCTGCTCCCTGGTGGTCAGTGTGCACCCACAAGGGGAGCGCCGCTCAGCCAGAAGCTGAGTTCACGGCTGGTGAGTGCAGTGTTGGTGGCGGGAGCCTCTCCTGCCTCTGTGGCAGCGCTAAGGAACAGTGAGCCAAGTGGTAAGGAGCAGTGAGCAGGCGGGTGGTAAGGAGCAAGGGGTTCCGGGCTGTGAGAGGCGCAGGCTGGGCTGAGGGACAACCCTCCCCACCCAGTGCACGAATTTTGTGCACCAGGCCTCTAGTAAGTAAACAAAATGCTAAGGGTTATTTCATCAGCAGAGATATCTCTCTATACGTCCTTCTGGGAGCAAACTAGGCTGTGCTCTCCTTTGTGTAACTGTCTCCATAGAACATAGGTTTCTATGTTCTCTGCAATTTGTATATCTGAATACCCAAGTCCCTACATTAAAAGGGTTGATGGGAAAGCATAAGCTGCCTTCGTACAATATTCATGGTGCGCTGAGCACGAGCAGGAATACTCCAGCTGAAACAGCCTTGCCTAGTGCTCATCTCTCTCCCTACTAGCTCAATGACATAATCAATCTTCCTGATTGTCAGATGGGGTACATATTGAAAAGTGTAACTCAAATTCAGTGAAAATAATCACAAATCTCACAAAGATTCAGTATTTCATAAAGGCCATGAAAGTAGTGCTTAGAAAACACTCGAATCACAGCAAAGCTGTTGACATGAGTGAGACTAGCTAATACCTGAAGGAGTTAAAATCAACTGGGATGATGACAGGCTGGTTGCTTTCCAAAGAGGATGATCTAATTCCCAAAGGATTTAGCAGGGCCTTTGGGAAACAAATAGTGCCTGTGAGGGTAGTTGCAGAAATCACCCTCTTAATAATCAGGCAGCAGTGGGAAGTAAAACGTAAGCAAAGGATGTCATGTCATGTTATTACATTATCCCAAAGATATTCTGAGGAACATAAGCAATGATGATTGTCTGAGTCTGCTTGAGCTGCCAGACAAAAGATCACGGACTGGAGGCTTAAACAACAGAAATGTATTTCTCACAGTTCTGGAGGCTGGCGCTACAAGATCAAGGTGCGGGCAGCTTTGGTTTCCCCAGGCTTGCAGGCGAAACCTCAGGTGTTTAATGACACCTCAAGTGTTTCCTCTCACTGTGTCCTCACGTGGTGTTCTGGTGTCTCTTTCCCTTCTCACAAGGACACCAGTTCTGTCAGATTAGTGCTTGAGCCTTATCACCTAATATAATGTTAATTACTCTCCTAGCAGCCAAATACAATCATGTCATAGGTTAGGGCCCCCACATATGAATTTGGGGGGACACATTTTAGTCCATAACAACAACCAAAGAGATGCAGGATAATAGAGATGGCTTCTAGAATTCTGCCTTCACAGAGATCAGGACAGACAAAAACTTAATTTGTTCACTTAAGTTCAGGAAAGGGAAGAGAAACATAGATGGATGAATTCTGCATTGGATATATGAAAGTTTAAGTGTCTGTGGGACTACTGAGTGTTACATCCAAGAGGCAGCTGAATATAGGGGGCCTAGAACTCAGGTGAGGTTATCTGTCCACGAGTATGTAGATAGGTAGATAGATAGATAAATAGATAGATAGATAGATAGATAGATAGATAGATAGATAGATAGATTTTCAGAAGTTTTCAGTGGTAATTGACACCATGGGAGTGGCAGAGCTGTCCCAAGGAGAATGTAGAAGAAGAGGTGGCTAAGATAGAACATTTAAGGGATAAATAGAGAAAAGGAGCCAGCAGAGAAAACTAAGAAGTAACAGAAAAATAGACACTATTCAGGATACAGTGTCTAGTTAACCAGGAAAAAACTGGAAGTCAGTCTTCAAAACGGAGACAGCATCTGCACAGGAGCTGATCCCCAGCTACTGAAGTCAGGTGAACTTTATACCAGAACTGCTCCGATGACTGCTCGAGGTACAGTGGAGCCCCTGAATACCTGTGTGACTTAGGAACACCTCTGGGTTAGGGGCTGTGCTTCGTAGGTTGGTTGCAGGTAGAGGGAACACAACTCACCAAACAGTCCAGGGGTGGGCCGACTGACAGGGTCAGTTTAATGACGCTGCGGGTGTTTCCTCTCCCTACCCATGACCAAGTCCCATGCTTTATTCTGGGAATTCCTAATAGAAGAGCTCCTCTCTCACCTCATGCCCAGAGCACAGGAAGGGGTAAAGCACCTCCTTCTGTTCCTGAACATTGGAAATGCATTCTCCCACCCTTGTTCATTATGAGTCTATAGATGCACTTTCCTTATAGAGTCCAACATGAAAAACAGTAACTTCTGTAGCAAGAATTCTCCACCACAGATAATAGTATAATAACACTAGACCCCTTAGCAATTTTATAATGACTCTTTTAAGGCAGATCTTTCAGGATGAAGCATTCAAGACTATGATTGCTTTAATTTTTAAATATTTTTATTGATTTCAGAGAGGGAGAGACAGAAACATCAATGATGAGAGAGAATCATTGATCGGCTGCCTCTTGCACACCCTCTACTGGGTGTGGAGCCTGCACCTGGAGCATGTGCCCTGACTGGGAATCAAACCGTAGACCTCCTGGTTCATAGGTCAATGCTCAACCACTGAATCACACCGGCCAGGTACTGGTAATAGATACTATTCTACTGGCTCTTATTGACTATGACTATTTTAAAAGAGTAAAAACTGTGCACAACCAAAGCAGTACTTTGAGTGGTTGATTGAATCTGGGCCAACCATCTGATTACTCAGTGACAGAGCCAAACATTTCAAGTTTAGGATGCAGTGGCTGAATTCGGTATATTAAATGGACATGCTTGAGGTCTACGTGGCTGAAATTAGGTGAACCATCTGGCAAACCTAAGTAGCCTCACCCACGACTCCTACTTGGGAACCATCAGAAGGAGAACCACTGTCGCCCACTGTCAGCACAGCACGCATGACCAGCGCACTGTCCGCAGGGAAGAGTTGCCTGAACAGATGCATCGACATGGCCCCACTGGTTACACTGTTGAGGAATAAGCTCTCTTGAATATGTAAGACCTTTCCTATCTTCCATTTCTCACTTTTTTTCTGGCAAAAAAAAAAATTAATGTAAAAGTAAGAGAATGGCACAGCTACTGTCCAATAATATGAATGTAATGAATACTACTGAACTGTACACTTATTAAGGTGGTAAATTTTATGTTATTTGGGGGTTTTACTACAATTAAAAATTTTTAATTAAATGAAAAGAAAAGAGGGAGGGCAAGAAAGAAAGAGAGAGAGAGAGAGAGAGAGAGAGAGAGAGAGCAATTGACTTTTACTCCATCCATAAACTCGGCTAAATCACAGGGCAATGGGAGAGCATAAGCCATGTAAGTTCTGAGCCTCAGGAATATCTCAACTTATAACTTTGTCCAATGAAAATTTATTCCAAATATATTGGTACACATGGCAGAACATGGCAAATAGAGAATTTTCTGGTGTATTTGATTCCTCTTTCTTGACTTCTGTACTTACCTATTTAATGGATGGGATCAGAGAAATCTGTTTAACTTAATGTCACCTTTACAACTCACACCAGAAATGCTAAGACCACTGTGTTTTCAAATTTTATGATATTGGGAAATTTTTACTTATTGAGACAAATAGAGATATTGGCACAATAATAAAAATATCAGGTACAGATACAACACATAGAGCATCTTGTTATAAACCAAAAGGGAGGGAGAAAAAGTATTGTATGTACTTTGTGTATACCCTTCCTTGTCAAGTCGAAGCTTCTGGTTCTATTTCAGTTAGGTATCCAGGTATCCTCAAGTTCTGGACACACACTTTACATATGGTTGGCTTTACTATCAGCAAAAAGGTCCAATAATCACCTTATTTTTTTTTTTTGAGGCATGGGAAAGATGTTTTTGTTTGTGCATCAGATCCATTGATTAAGTCACCGTAGTCCTGGGAATTACTCACTAGCTAAAGCATTACTCACTGGCTGTGACACCAGGGGAATACTAACCATTGTTTTTCTTTCCAGGAGTCATGGTAATAGATACTACTCTACTGTCTCTTATTGAAAAGTTGAAGAGAATGGGGATCTTGGAAAATAAATTGTCAAGATTTGAGAAGCATAACAACTTTATGTTTGCTTTTAAAAATTGTGTACATATTTAAACACAATTCCATTTCTATTCCAGTTCACTACATATTATCATTGTGTTTTTGTTCTTTTCCAGGCAGCCTCATTCACCTCGAAGCTCTGAAGGACCTAACAACAAACTCTCTCAAGCTGTAGTAAGAGAAGAACCTCTCCCAAGTCCTCTGAGAGAAGGCGGAACGATTTCTTCTACCCCCTTGCAAGCTGCTCAAGATGTAAAAGGTCACAAACGGTCCCCCAAACCCACGGTCATTGAAACAGGCTGACAAAACTCTGAGTTCAAGGACTAATGCTCCAAACTGTGATGTAACTCTGTTAGGTCTGTTCTTAGATCCCCTTCGATACAATGGTTCATTGGAAGCACCTTCTCCCCACAAATACTCACCACTGAGAAAGAAGCAGGTTCCCCTGGGACATGCCAACGTGATCTGTGACATGGAGCTACTTGCCTTCACACATGTCCCATCTTCTTTCTGACCTATTTCACATCCTACATTCCTCCCAGCGATTCAGAAAGTTGAAGGGCTGCCCTGCCCCCACTCTCAGGGTACACTGGCACAAACCCTCCAGAGCAGTTGGAAATATACTGACCCACTCATCATGTCCCTGTTCTAGCTGGGCACCGCTTGTGACCTGCCAGGCCAACAGGAAAGGCTCTCGGGGACAGTCAGACAACAAGCAATTAGCACACCTATAAAGCTCTGGTGTCTGCCTCGCCATCTCCTTCTCCCCTGCAGGGCGCTCTTCCCACAAGCTCTGCCCTATGTGTTCCCGCCTTAAACCGCTGTACAGAACCCTGCAGGCTAGAGGGCAGAGCGTCACCACTGAGTAAAAGCTGCTTGGGCAGTGGGGATAGCACTACAAGAGACCCACAAACAGAGGCCCCCCGTTCACATTTGCAGCTGGGCCACGCCCTTTGCAGCCCGGGAAAGTTGCCTTACCTCTCTCAGGCCTAAGTGCTTTCAGTAAAATAACGAGTCCAACTGTCCCCTGACGGTGTCCTGAGGATTAGATAGGCTGGCACGTGAGCTTTCCTGGCTTAGTGCCCACTGCTCATTGTTACTGTTTGCATGCACTCAACCTCCCATATAGACCCATGGGTAGGCTTAATAAACGGGACCATAGACATTTCCCTGAGTTCCTCAAATTAAAGCTGTTTCAGGTTCTAATCAATTTGAATCAAATATTTAAATTCGGTACAGCACCATCACACTGGCCTGACTGTTCTCATGGGAAGTCCACTCAATACCTGAGAACTTCAGACTGTTGAATCAAAGTTCTCTCATACCACTGCCTTTGTCTCAAAGAAAGATGTTCTTTCTATATCTTCCTTGAAGACAGTGGTTCTCAACCTTCTGGCCCTTTAAATACAGTTCCTCATGTTGTGACCCAACTATAAAATTATTTTCGTTGCTACTTCATAACTGTAATGTTGCTACTGTTATGAGTCGTAATGTAAATATCTGATATGCAGGATGGTCTTCGGCGACCCCTGTGAAAGGGTCGTTCAACCGCCAAAGGGGTCGCGACCCACAGGTTGAGAACCACTGCTTTAAGACAAGCGCCCTATGACAAAGGAACATTAAGAGTTTCAGTGTAATGCTTGCTCCTGGTAACCTGTCTAGAGCTATTAAATTCAGAGTGACCTCACCCATCCATCTTAAAGTGTCCATGACACCAGAGGGCCACAATTAAAATATTTTGCAATGTCCGGATATACCAGATATGTCAATCTTGGTGTCAATCACAGCTCTTCCTGAAGGAAGCAGCCTCAGGTGATCATATTTGTTCCCCTTGACCCCACTGCCTGCCAGCCGCTGCAGCCGGAGCTGGGATGGGCATCGCAATGACATGGCCTGGGACACAGGGCCAAAAGCCTGTCTCTTTAGAGACCATAATAGAAAATACTGAAAGAGCGAGATGGGGAGGTGCAAAAATAAAAACTGTAAGGATGAGAGACGGGGGGAGGGGCTGGAGGGACCACAGTGAACCAGAGATGCATGGAGAACGGAGAGAAATGAGAAATTAAGTGGTGAAAGAGGGAGCAGCAGGCAGGAAGCCAGCTGGCAGCACACCCAGGCCCAGGCGTGCTGGCCGCCCTCACTCGCAGCCTTCCTTCCAGCGAAGAGCCAGCAACACCTGCTGCATGGGTCCCAGACCAGCAGCTCTGGATTCAGAATAATCCCAGCTCCCAGCTCTGGGAGATGCAGCCCTGGGTCCCGCTCACATATCCAGGAGCTTATGTTTCACTTAGCGCCTCGCCTGTGTGCTTACCTGAAGGCACTCTGGCCTTGCCACCAAGGGTCTCAGACCCCAGCGGGTCTTCCCGATGCCTGGAGACCTAGCGCTGCACTGCTGCACTTCTTCCTCAGCACATCTCATCGGGGGAGACATTAGAGAATGTACCCGAAGGACTTCTGTCCCCGACTTCTATAGCCTGCGTTTGTATTTCATTGTGGCATTCTCCCTGCACCACATCAGGCTGCGCAGTAAAAGCCCCTCTTTACAGCAGCAGTCAGTCATCTTCAAGAAACGCAGGTGCTGCGCCTGTTTTGTTGAGCCCCATGGGCATAACTTTACAAGCTGGCTCTCCCGCCATTAGACCCAGGCTCTGCCCGGCCCCTGCAGGACCAGGAGGAGGCAGAACCGCCTGGTTGGAAAGCCCCCCGTTGCCATCCAATGGCCTGCCCTGAGCTGGGCTGTCTCTCATCAAAGGGCTGCATCATATACTCTGCACAGCTCTGTTTTATGTCTTTCAGGAAATGCCACGTACACGGCATTGTACTAGTATAGTCCAAAAGTATCATCAACTAGTAAAAAACAAAACACATATTTTAAACATGTTCCCCAGGTTGCATAGTATGTCATTATATGCAATAGTAATAAATACACAGGGTGTGAAAATAGAAATGTATATATTGCACATTTCTTGCGAGTGTTTTTCCTCCAGGAACAAAAATCATGAGGGGAAATGGAGACTTTTATTTGTCTCTAAGAAACACAGTTTAACCTGGGACATTCAAAGGGACAATAAGGTCAGATGTTATATATCAAAATCTTGGGCAAAATGCCAAGCATTTCATTTGAAACCTTGCCTTGGAATTCTGATAAAATTTATACATTTATAAACATAGGTAATCCATGGAAGTGAGTCTTTCTGTTTGTTTCAAATAAACAAAGCATATTGACATTAACATGCTAATATAAGAGTCTTACAGTAGTGCACCAATTGAGGCAGAATGTTTCCAGCTGCAAGAAACACAAAATCCTGACTCAAACCTGCTTAAGCCATTAAAAAATAAATCTCCCATAAGGAGAACAGAGGTAGTGCAGAGTGCAGGACTGCTTGTGATGTTAACATAAACCTGTCTCTCGCCTCTGCCATTGCCAATGTTGGCTGCATCTTTAGATTTATAGTCTCAGGCAACATATCAGACATGACAATGTCCAGGGGAAAATGTACATGATTGTTTCTGTGTGTTTTTTCCCTTTTCTTTTTAGAAAATTTTTTATTCTGAAAAGTTTCAAACCTACAGAAAAGTTGCAAAAATTATACTACCTATATATCCTTCACTGAAACTCATGAATTGTTAAAATTATTCTATATTGCTTTGTCTCACTCTCCATAAACATATACATAATTTTGTCATTATGACTGAACTATTTGAGAATACGTGGCAGACATCATGATCCTTTACCCTGAAATACTTCAGCACCTATCTCCTAAAAACTAGGAAAGTCTCATTGTAATCTACATTGCTGAACAGTGTTTTTCCCCAAATTCACATCCACCAGAACTTCAGAAGGTGAGTTTATGTGGAAATAGGATCTCAGCAGATGTAAATTAAGACACGATTATACTGGATTAGGGTGGATCCTAAACCCATGACTAGTGTCCTTAGACAGCGATGTGAAGACAGGCACAGAGGGGAAGGCCATGTGACAACAGAGTGGCTGTTATGCAGCAAACTATGGAATGGCAAGGACAGTCAGCAAGCACCAGAAGCCAGGAGACGGCAAGGAAAGACCCTTGCTAGAGCCTTCTGAGGGAGCATGGCCCTGCCAATTCTTGGATTTCAGATGTTTTAGCCTCCAGAACTGTGATTCAATATTTTCTGTTGTTTTAAGCCACCCAGCTGGTGACTTTGTTACAGCAGCTCTGGGAGGTAATACACAACCAGAAGGCATTAATGCAGTTTAGGAAATTTAGCACTGATACAGTGCTGGTATCTAATATACAATCTAGATTCAAATTTTACAAAATTTCCCAGTATGTCCTGTATAGATTATTTCCCCCAAATCAGGCCACCATCCAGGATCTCACATTGCATTTAGACATCATGCTGGCTTAGTCTCCTTCAATATGAATGAACTCTCCAGTTTTCCCTGGTCTTTTAACACACCGACAGTTTTGATGAGTACACCAGGAGTTTGGTAGATCAAAGTAGACTGCTTAAGGTCCTGTCAAACACAACATATTTCTTTCAATGTTGCTCATGCTATGCATAGTATCAGTATTACCAACCTCTTTGTTTATCCACCCTCCTTCTCACTCCTTTAAAAGGCCTAACCCTAATTAAAGCTGACCCCACCATGAATCCCTTACCCACTCTTGATCTAATTATCCCTCCCTCTTCTGGAATTTTGTCATAGTTACCGGCTCAAGAGTTCATTTGACATTTAATGATAGCCTGACTTTTTGGTCATTCAACTGTTCATACCTATGCGCCATATCTTATCAAAATCCCCTTACAGCAAGTACTATGCACTCAATATGTATATTACTTGAATTTAATTAAATTAACATTTTCTGTGATTTATTATACAATTAAACTCAATACACTCACCAACTTTGTTTTTCTTGTTTTTTTCTGCTTGACTTGGGTATAGTGCAAAAGAAAGTACAGTAATAAAGAGAATATCTTTCCATCTCAGAAAAGTCAGTAATTATAAACTAGTAATTATTTCCATAAGAATAATTATTCTGCAGGTATACAGCTGATGTTTGCTCATTAGGAGAATGGACTCCAGAGAATAAATGTGACTCATAATTAATAGTCAAGGTGGCTTTATTATCAGCTATAGTATTGAAAAGCTATATGATCCTGTTATTCATCAGAATAAGAAAAATGGAACAATTTGAATCAAGCCTCACTAATTCCTACTTACATTATTGAAAGTCCATCTGATTAAAATAAAGAAGTCTGACTTATAGAATATTTCTGAGGACATGCAGTTTCATTCTTTCAAGTACAGAGAGTTATTTTTTAAAACCAACTCATAATGAATTGCTCAGATGAAATCCTGGTATAATAAATATATAAGAAGGGTCTGTAATTAGCATATCACAGCCAGAGACATGAATCAAATAGAAAACTAATTTAGCTCAGGATCAAACCTGAGAGTGCTTTGACATCCTAGTTTTATTCCAGTTCCTTATTTTCAGAAAATATGAATTGAGTTATTAGGTGATTTTGCTTGCCCTTTCTAAACTGAATTGCTAGTAATGGTCCAATTTTGGCTCCCAAAGCAGTTCAGTTTCCTAAGTCAAAGAAGGTGCTGGCATCTTCTTATCCTGAACGTTGGCCTCTGCTTACGCTGGGAACTGTAGCCTCTGTGCATAAACAAGAGCTCACTGTGCTTACAGATAAGCCATGTGTCCCCTCTGCCTCTGTTTACTCTATTCCTAGCTCAGTGGGCCCACTTTTAAATGTATCACTCATAACTGAATCTTCTGACCTGGTGTTCATCTTTTTATCTCCCAGTTTCAAAATATCTCCAGGGACTGTCTGTCAGGACAACATAGCGTCTGCAGCTTGTGCACAGGACTCCACTATGCTGCAGGCTTGGGGCGTATGACCCCAGATTTCTGTTTATAGAGTCTGCAGCTACTGTCCTAGTTCCAGGAAGATCCGTACAAAGGATCTCCCCATCAGCAGTCACCAGCTGGTGGCCCGCGGACCACTGGTGGTCCATGGGGTCCAAAAGGTTGGCGACCGCTGGATCAGAAGACACAATGTGTAAAACTGGGACGTGTTCTGGTCCCTGTCTTCCTAACTGTCACCTGACCGATTTAAAATCACTATAGAGAACAGAAAGAGAAGTCATCTCCAGCCAAGGAGTTTTAGTTTCGCTGGTCGGACAGACAATTAGTGTCTCAATGGAACTACTTTAAAAGAACGACTTCAGCCTGAACACTCTAAAACCAAAATCGTAACTGTGGGAAGTGTTCTCCGATGTTAAATGGCTTATAACCAGCGACTCATTTAGGGTACATTTTGCAATTCATTTACGGGGAGGATTTTGATAAAATTAGGCAAGTGAACTGATAAACGTTTCCGGGGATTGCCCCGGCCAGGTGGTTCAGGTGGTCGGAGCACCGTCTGTAACCCAAAGGGTGGCAGGTTCAATTCCCAGTCAGGACACATACTCAGGGTGCGGGTTTGATCCCCGGTTGGGGAGCATGCAGGAGGCAAATGGTCAATCCATGTTTCTCTCTCACATCAATGTTTCTCTCTCTCTCTCTCTCTCTCTCTCTCTCTCTCTCTCTCTCTCTCTTCCTCTCTTCCTCTCTTTAAAATCAATTTAAAAAACGTTTTCAGTGGTTGAAGTGAGTTTAATCCTGTTGTGAAACTGTGAAATTCATCACAGGCTTGTAGTCTTGTGCCTGCAACTGCTTCTCCTGAGGTGAGCTTTGGCGAAATCCTCTCAGTGACACCAAAGGGAGCTAGGAGAAATGGCCATATATAAAAAACTTGCTCCCATCTGCGATTCCATATACTAGTAAAGCTAGTATCAGAGTGCCATGTTAGAACAGCCTAACTTTGAGGAGAAATGTAACCATCCTCCTTTAAAAATGCTATTATTTACGTTCAGAATCCATGGTGATGAAAGCAAGGTGGAATAAGAGGGACTTTCAGGAACTCTTAATTACCAGAATTCATGAACGCTAAATCTCCACACATGGTAAGATGCACCACTGTTTTATGTACTAAGAAATCAAAGTTGTCAATTAAATTATGACACAATGCCTTACCACTTCAAATTTCTAGTTTGCACCTATTAAAGGAGTTCTTTAATAGAACAGGTTTAAACCATATATCACCTTTAAACTTAAATAAAAAGAAAAATGGATTAGTTAAGTATTCCTAACATTTCTTCACATTTGGAATCCCAGCCATGCAGGTCCCTGTTTATCCACACAGCACAGCCCTGCGCATAGAGCACTGGGAACGAGAGTCAGGGGAGAGTGCCGGCTGCCTCGCTGGGCTCCCTGCAGCTGCTGACAGGCTTGCTGCCTGTGTGGCCAGGACTTTGGATGTCTACACAGCAGACTATTGCAGCTACCTCACAAGTGCCCACAGCGGAAAGCTGAAAGGCACCAAAGATGGTAAGCAGCAATCCCGTCCTCAGAATTGTTCAACTAAAAGCATATGCATCTTAGACTCAGTAAAACATGGTAGTTTTGTGACCCTGAGCAAGTCCCTTAGCTTGGATTTCAGCTGCTAATGAAAAGAAGAATCCCAGATTAGCAGGAATGGCTTCTTGGCTTGAAGGATCTATGACTTTATTTGCTCCTAATGATCACACTATGCTTCTAGATTATTTGATAACAAGTTGAGAATATGAAAAGGTCTTACACTCCCTGTTCCCTATGTTTGCCACTACCTGGTAAGACCTATAGATATAAATGGGGGGTAGGATGGGAGATATCCAGATGCCTTTACCCAAACCTAGGCCTCTCTGCACAGACTTTTGCTTAAGGATATCTACTTACGTGGTTTGTAAGAAAGTGCTGCACCTGGAGTGGAAGTAGGCAGGCACCAATGCCCACAGGGAATTGTTTATTAGGAGGGAAAGTGCTTCATAACCAAACGGACCTGAGTTCCCATCACAAGTCTGCCCCTCAGCAGCTCTGGAGTTCACATGATCACAGAGTGTCTCTGCGACTCCCCCAAAGCCCTGCTGTGTAAATGGAGATGATCATTCCAGCCTCAGGTTATTTCAAGGAATGCACACTTGGTACAACATCTGGCATAGAGTACACTCCATCCATTCTGCTGGACTCTTCCCGGAATCCTAGGCCCAACCCTGAAGTATAATTATTTGGAAAGTCGCCTTGATGAATGCAATGCTTCCTACTCAATAACTAAAGGAGCAGGGAGCAGGCTTTGAATTTCTCTCTTTTTAAAGATGTTGGGCATGGTAAGCAAGATAACAGAATCCCCTCCTTGCAGATCAGCTAATTTGTTTGGGGTATTTTTATTTTTTCATGAGAGTCATAACAGATTGCAAAATTTAGCACCTGTAAATGCCACAGCTGTGGTCCCCATCAAGTAAAAACAGTACACCACTTTAGTAAGGTTACATTGTGCAGGAAGTCAGAGCCAGTGCCACTCCAGCAGCAGTCCCATAGCTAGAACCTGCGTTAACCTGTAACTTTCTGGGGCCCCATAAAGGCAATTGAAAATTATGTTTGTCTTCTCACCTAATGATAAGACCCATTTACATCTATTGGTCTTACCAGATAGGAGCATTGTGAGTGCTACCTTTTGTTTCACTTTTGATTACATAAAAATCCACTGGTTCAACTTTCTGCCATAATTGCAGTTGATGAAAAGTTCTGTTTACAAACACACACTACTCTCAAATCCAGTTCTTTATAGCACTAAAATAACAAAAATCCTGATGCTGGTTATTTGGTAATCATTCATTATTTACTTGTTTAAATACAATGATTTAAAAATTATATTTGCGATTAGGAATGCCAACTCTGTTTTTTAAAATAGAAAATAAAAATAGAGGTTTTAAAACCATGCAAATGTGCAAGACAATGATTAAAATTAATAACCACCTGAAAGTATTGAGGAATGAGACAAACATTGAATTCACTGTCCTTGAGGGTCCCCATGATGAGTTGACAGTGATAGAATTCCCCCCTAACCACAACTCATGAACAGCAATCAAAAAGGCTTTCTTCCTTTCTTCTTTCTCTTTTTTCTCCCTTTCTCTCTCTCTCTTTAAATAAAAAAGGACTTGACATTTTCCCAAAGAAGATATACAAATGGCCAATAAGTACAAGAAAAGGTGCTCACATCATTAGTCATTCCAATATAGAAGTCAAAACCACAGGAAATACAATATACACCTACTAGGATAGCTATAAGCCAAAACACAGAAAATAGTAACTATTGCCAAGGATGTAGAGAACCTGAAACCCTTATGCGTTGCTGGTGGGAATGTGAAATGGCGCATAGGCTATTTCTTCAAAATATTGGTTTTATTATGTGAAGATACAAATGAGGCTCACATTGATAACTCCTGTGTGGGAGAATGTGTGCAAGAAGTGCACAGAGCCATTCATTTTGGAATGATATATTATTAACCAATCATGCAAAGTCAGAAGGAAAACTGTCAAAATTTCTTGAAACCACATATTGACCTGGAGCGATGTAATATAAAGCTCAATCAAGCAAATGAATAAAAAGATTGCTCAAAGCTACCTTCAAGATTGGTTACAGAATCTCTATAGAAGAAAAACCTCACTTACTCAGAAAATATTTGTTGACGCTCAAGACTAGAGATGTGGTCAAACTGTTTTGTGGAAAATATAAGCAACTTAAAAAGAAACCACATTGTTGAATGACAGTGTTAAAGGTCATGTTTTAATGGGTTTGAAGGACTATATGCAAGCTGGAGGTCTATAAACTAAGCAGTTAGGCATCTACGTTCCCATTCCAACATTTCAGTTAAGCAACCACTCCTCCCCGCACCCCATACAGAAGACGTGAGGCTGGACTCAGGAGAAACTAATAGAGTACCAAGCAGACAAAAAGGTAAGAGGCATGGGAGCACACACCAGGAGATGAAGTGAACGTCTACAAGCTGAATGATGAGACCCCTCCCCAGCCCCTTCCTCCCACCCAGGTCCAGAAGGCCAGAGCAAAGCTTCCATCCTGCATGTTCTTCAGGCAGAAGAAAAACTGAACCACCCCAGAGAAAAGAGCTAAGATCTGAGAAGCCCACTGGCAACCATAACCCTATAGCAAAGTCCATATCTTAGTAAGTCTCAGCCATCCCTGAAGGCTTTTGGCGCTTCATATAAATATGAAGGGATAACCAACGATCACCAGAAATTTGGGGAAAACCTCTTATGTGAAAGTGATAAGCCAAATCTACTAACAGAAGAAATGTCTGATAAATGGAAATCATGTAGGGAGCAGAAGAAAATGAAAAAATAAGCAATAACTAGAAACCCTAGAAATAATTAAAGATGGTACATTCATAAAATAAGAACTGAATGGGAGCCAACATCAAGGAAGACCTTTTGGAAATTTAAAATATGGTAACAAAAATTAAGACATTAATAGTGGAGTTGAAAGAAATTTCTTTAAATCTAGAACAGAATGACAAAAAGAAAAGCAATAACAAGAAAATATAAGAATATTAGAGCTCAATACAAAAGACCCAAAATTTCATAACAAGTATTTAAAAACAAAAGACAGAAATAGAAAGACAAAGAAGAAAAAAATTATCAAAGAATTAGTATGAGAGAATTCTCATACTATAGAATTGAGTGTCTTGAGTTTCAAACTATAAAGGGCCCCACTAAGAGTCTAACACAATAAATGCAAAGATCCCATAGCAAGCCACAGAACTGTAGAATTTCAGAATACTGGGAATAGAAATAAGATATCAAATCCTCTCAAATGGAAAACTAAGCACACACAAAAGAGCAAGAATCAGAATGCCACTGGACTTCTTGACATCAATACTAGAAGCCTAAGAATAAACAATAATGCCTTCAAAATTGCAGTTAAACATTTTCAACCAAGAATTCTCCAATAATCCTCACTTTAGAGAAAACAAAACACACACACACACACAGGTGAGTGTATGTGTGTGTGTGTGTGTGTGTGTAAGTACACACAGAAAAAAATATGTAATTAAAAATAGCTACATTAAAATATGTAATTTAAAAATAGCTGGTTAGACATTAAGAGTCATCTCAGTGTTTCTCATGGTTGGAGGAAGACATGCACAGTGAGTATTTGGTAATCTTACTACCTCTTTGGTGTCCCTACAGTGAATATGTCTCTTAAGAAATTTATCCTCAAGACTTTTGAAGTGGAACAATCTGGTGAAGAAATCTTAAACAAGATATATGAGTTATCGTCTAGGCTGACACTGACACATCAATATGTAGGCAAATTTGGACAAATTTATGAAAAGAAAAACTTTTTATAACTACCAGTCTGCTGCAGCATTCATTGGAACACTCCTCAATGAGTCTGACACCCAATTAGCTCTGCATGTTCAAAGAGACAGTTAAAATTATTTTTAATACATGCATATTATAAACTGAGTACTACTCTTCTATAGTAAATATGTAATGCACAGGTCAGTGGCTTTCATATTGGCTGAGCAAGGAGGCACCAGTCAAAATTTTTGAGTGCAGGGTTTAATTCCTATTTTTCCTTATAGGGAAAAAACACACATCATATATTCATTAAAAAAATATGAATAAGCTGATGAATTTGCTGTCCTCCCTAATGATACAGTAGTTCACAGACTTGGCTGCTCTAACCGACTTACACTCAAGCAACAATTCAAACACAAAAAGAACACACGAAGCCGAATGCTTCTGTCAAAGACAAGATAGCTGAGATGGAAATGAAATTTGAAAATTGGATGAAAAGTACTGATCATGAGGACACAGTGCTATTTGGGACCTTTAGTTCATTTACATCTGATGAAAATGGAAACATTAATGATAAAATTAAAAATATAATTGTCAATGAGCTCTTTTTTAAATTTTGTTTTATTTTTTAATTTTATTTTATTACAAAGATACTGAGAGTCCTTTGATTATTTTACTAAAACAGAGAAAAGGAGGAAGAAGGAGGGACAGGGGGGACACTATCAGGGAACCAGAGACTTTAACAAGAAGAGGTATGCCCTCAACACTACACCTCCCCACCCCTCTTCAGCAATATTTCAAGCTTTTCTTACATTATGAAGCTTCTATTTGGATCTTGGTATCAGAAACCAAATCAAAGGATAGGCCTGGACCATGAAACTAACTTGTGACATGGACTCTCCTCTATTCAACCCAATGTTCAAAATTGTTAAGATTTCATTAAATAGCATCTTTCTGTTTACTAGTAACTAAAACCAGCAGGAAACATTGTTTTTGTTTTTCTCAACTGTAATTAACTTTAAATGTTAATTTATTATGGAAAGAATCACATAAACATGTATAATCCAAATTATGCATAAACCTTTAAGATAAAACAAGACTTCAAGGAAATCCCACTTGGCTCTCCCCTTTCGGGGCCCTCAAGGTGTCTGCATTTACTCCCCTCTGCCACGGGAGACTCAGGGAAGACAGCTTGGGAAGTGCAATTCCCCCATTACTTACCATCCCCTCCTTCATTATCCCCATACTTACCCCAATATCTGTGAGGCTTAGAGGAAAGTAACAGAAATGACTTGTTGGAAGCCCCTTCAGACACTCATTGCTCAAAAAAGGAGCATTTAACTACAGAAATGTACAGCAGGCTTATTATGTGTCCTGATTTGTGACCTCTGAATTTGAGATACTTACTTTGAATTCTCTAAAGTTTCCCTAGAATTGAACAGGTAAATTCCTTTCTTCCTTCCTTCATTTATTCAAATATTTATTGAATACCTTTTTCACTGATCGTAGGTTCCAGTCCATCCAGTGTCCCCGAAGAAACATAAAGTCATGGGGTTTATGGATGGCTCCTCCTCCAACTCCCAGCCCCAGAGTTAAGGATGCCATTTCCCTAGCTTGGTAATGTTTTCAGTAATTTTCAGAAATGCTTTAGACCCCAACCAAGCTAATGTGAGTCACCCCCAGGGCTTCTGTTAGCACAGTTAGGAGACAACCTCAGATTTCTGGCTCAGTTGTCTAGTGTTGCTGCTGCTCTAATTGTCTCCCCACCGAGAGAGTCTCCTGGGAATGACAGAGGGGGCGCAGCCAAAGGAGGGAAGAAAGGGAGTCTCGGTGACTTCCCCTGTCCACCTATATCCACCAGGTCTGAGGAATAGCACCTCGGCGCTGGACCTTTGCTTAGATGAGCCAATACAGTCTGCTTGATGTTTACAGCAGTTTGAGTTATGTTTCTTTCACTTGCAACTGAAGGGGCACCAATGTACCTTACCCAGAGCTGGGCACCACGCCAGCCTATAGGACTCTAACAGCAAATGAGAGTGGGCATCTGTGCAGCCTCCCAACTAGAAAACTAACAGGGACAACAGAATGTCCAGTTAGGAGAGCAGGCTTCCCAGTCAGACATCCAAGTTCAGGCCGAGCTGTGCTGTATGCTGGATATGTGACCTTGGATTGTCCCCTCCGATAAAATGGAATAACTACACCTACCTCACTGGCTTGTGTTAAGAATGACATGAGATTCTAGATGCAAATCACTGTGCTCAGTTACTAGCACACACTCAAATGCCCCAGAACATGACTGTTAGTAAGGGAGGCACGACTGCAGTCTACACCTGCCATTCCATCTCCTCAGAGCATGTTCAGTCCTCGTACTCCGATTCTCCCTTGCACTGGGGCAAACATTCCCAGGAGGACGTCTATGTTCTAGGAAACACTGTTATTCACCAGCCAAGCGTCTCTGAGCTGCTGTCCTCGGTGTGTGTGTGTGTGTGTGTGTGTGTGTGTGTGTGTGTGTGTGTGTGGTGGGGTGGGGGGGGAGAGTATGTACCGCCACAATGAGGTCATCATGAAGCCAGGACAACAGCAACTGCACTGCTTCCCTGTCCCCCTGCTCGACCAAGAACATGCAGGCACACACACACATAGGCTGTTGTACAAAGGAACCACAGGCTTCACAAGTTCTCTCACTCTGCATGGCCTCTGAGAGAATTTCTTTTTTGGGATTTAGGGCAGCCTGCTTCCCGATGTTAGGTTGCAGACCTTTAGGTACACACAGATACACATGTGTGTATGAGTATGTGGACATATAAAATATGTGTAAATATGTATGCATGTGTGGATACACACACACATACATACACATACATACATACATACATACATATATGTAATTCTATAGGGCTGCCCCTAACAACTAAGAGTTTAAAATAAAAGCAATTTTAAAAGGTAACCACTAGGACACTACCTTCCTGCAGCAACTTTGCCCCATGAGGTTCAGGGATGGGGAACAGAGCGTTAACACGGCAACACCCAAAGATCCATCAAGGTAACACCTGCTTTGACACCTAGAAGATGACAGCTATCCATGTAACTCACCTAGTCATGCCTTAAACCGCCTCAGCCTGAGTTCACCATATTTCATCACACAGCCTGCAATTAGTTATCTGCACTGTTTCTCCTTACTTGATCATGCTTTCATTTGGGATGACATCATAATAATAGCAACAACACTTCCAACAATCACTCCACCACTCATTGTGCTTCTTCCATGCTGGGCCTGAAAAGGAGACACTAGTATTCCAATATCACTGCATCGCTCTGCATTTCTCCGCTCCTGCACTGACCACAGTGGTGGCTGTGTCATTTGTGTGATTACCTGTTTAATAGCTGGCTTTCCAACTAAACCATAAGCTCCAAGAGATGAAGAATGGTTTCTTTTTCTTTCACACATTAATCCCAGCACATAGCAAAGTACCCTTCATGAAGTAGAGACTCAATAATTATTTGCTAAATGATTAAATAAGTTAATGTACAGATAGTGGTGCTGAGTTTAAAAAGGAAAGTAATATATGCATAACTCATGGACACAGACAGTAGTGTGATAGTGTGTGTGTGTGGGGGGGAGGATGGGAGGTCAATGGGAGAATAAACGGGGACATCTGTAATACTTTCAAACATAAAGATAAATTAAAAAATGAGCCCTAGCCGGTTTGGCTCAGTGGATAGAGTGTTGGCCTGTGGATTGAAGGGTCTCAGGTTTGATTCCTGTCAAGGACATGTGCCTCGGTTGCAGGCTCCGCCCTGGCCTGGGCCCTGGTCAGAGCGCGTGCAGGAGGCAACCAATTGGTGTGTTTCTTTACATTGATATTTCTCTCTGTCTTACCCTCTCTCTTCCACTCTCTCTAAAAATTAATGGAAAAATATCCTCGGGTGAGGATTAAATCACACACACACACACACACACACACAAAACACTAAATAAATAAAAAAGCATTTTATTTTTAAAAAGTAAAGTAAAGTAGATTAGGTCACACAGGTATTGAATTAATGGTAGAATATCATGCTAGGTCAACCTACAGTGTCCAAACTCTGTACCAATTCTTCTTATTAATCTGAGTCTTTAGTAATTTGAGTTTAGTTTATAATAGAAAATGTACCAACGTAACCAACTGCCGTAGTGTCAAATGGTGCTTTAATTTAAATAAATGTTCTTTATTCATATTCTGTTGTTTTAATTCAAATAAACCTTCTCTGCTTCTTACAGTGAACAGTAATGACAAAGGTAAAAAGTACACAGGGAACACACACTTCAGACTCCAATACTGAACCACCCCAGCCTCTCCTGCAGCCTGACACCACACAGCTGCTCGTGACGGGGACCTGCTCTCAGGGGAAATGTGGCCCGAATGTGATTACCTGGAAATGACATCATGATTTATAACACAATTTTCTAAATTCTAAAGCTACAATTTATAATGAACCAGACAATAGCCATATGGGGCCTGGTTTCCTCTTAATTGGGGTTATCTACATTATCCACTTTCTTCTAATTTTTTTTTTTTAATTTAAAAAACTGTACTGCAAATCATAGAAGGAAGGCAGACTCAAAGGCTCAGCAATTAAAAAATGAATATTCAGAAAGTCAAAGAGAAAAAAGAAATAAGAAAAATATTTTACTTCTCCCCCAAGATTTTCTAGAAATGCATAACGTGTGTTGTAAATATTCCAGAAAACAAGACCCATTTTCTTTTAACTTCACAATTACATTTTTGGTGGCACTTTTTTCCCTCTTGAACAATATGAAATAAAAATTGCCAATATGAGCCACTGGCACAGCTACGAAATAAAGAAAGTTCTATTTGCAGCAATACATTTTTCAGAGGATTTAAAGCCTTTTGATAGATCCTTTTTGATACAATTACAACATAATCAGCACACATGCCATAAAATATCAGTAAGAGGCAATGAATCACACTATATATTTTAATCCCTATCCCAATTTTGAATAACTGTTTCATACCAACCTGATGGTTTACCCCAAATATACCCTTTGAAGGGGGTACTAGAGGGTGTGGGATCTAATCTGTAATTCAATTGGACCTAGAGTGGAAGGAGTTTATTTTTGTTTTTATTTCTGGTTCTGTCCATTAAGAATGAAATGCCCCTGCCAGGGTAGTTCAGTTGGTTGGAAGTTCATCCACCAAAAAGTTTGATCCTGGTTGGGGCTGGTATGGGATGCATCCGATTAATGTTTCTCTCTCACATCAATATTTCTCTGTGTCTCTCTCGCTTTCTCATATCAATTTTCAAAAATTAAAAAAAAGGCATGAAATGATGGTCCCTTCACCCTTCTTACCCCCTCCTCCCCTCCCCTCTCATCACTGTCAGTGCGTTCTCTGTATCCATTAGATGGGGAATTGGACTTGGGGTGGTAAACAGACAATAAAATATACAGATAATGTATTGTAGAATTATATACTTGAAACCTATATAATATTATTAACCAATGTCACCCCAATAAATTCAATAAAAAATAAAGAATAAATAAATAAATAAAAAGAATGAAATGATGATGCTACCAGGTAGGTGTTGTTAAAGTGTCGAGAAATCTGTTTAGCTTAGTTTTTCAAACATGTAACTTTGCTTGGAAAACTCCAAAATTCAAAGACATTTAACTTATGTGGGATCACTCCTCAAAAAGTGAAGTCGTAGATGAGAAAGTGAAGACGAGACCTAGGCACATGTTCACGAAAGGTATTCAGAATCTACTGCAAGGATGGAATACATACTCATTTGAGCTTTTGGCTAGAATGTAGTAACATAGGCTGGGAGGGAGTAAAGAAGCTTAGTGTGAGAGGTGCTGCAAAGTGGTGAATGCCTATATTCTAAATAGCAGTGAGTATGAGAGGGGCAGATGGGTCCAGAGCAGGGGTTGGGAGGGAGGTGGAGCCAATATTTAGAGAATTAGAGATCAAGTGCTACATATGTATCTGGTTGTTTTTGCTCCTATCCACAATTCATCACAACTTATGAGTAGAATATAAAGGTTAAATATTTATGTTATTAAATCAATAAAAAATATAAAAATCAGATGAACTGAGTAGGAATCCCATTTCTTTCCTATCCATCCTTACAGAAGTCTAAATGCCTAAAGGGCTCTTAATCAGACATCACCTCATGTAGGCTCTTAGTCTTACAGGCATGTGCCTTGGCCAATTAGCCAAGGCTCAGTGGAAATTACCCTGCAATTTCAACCTCTTTTATGATGACAACATCACATGGCCCTGAGTAAAGAGCCGAGATGTTCAATCAGGTGGAAAAAGTTTTAGATGTGCCATTAATAAGCTGTGTACATGGATACAAACACTTTTCCTCTTTACGCCTCAAGTTCCCCATTGAGCCCTTCCAACTCTAACATTAATGACTCCACGACTTGATGAACTCTAACCCCAGTTCTGCTCTCTGTGCCACGCAGGCTGAGGTGAGGCAGGCCAACCATCTCTTAGTGAAACCTTGTTGGAAGGGATCTAGGAAAAGCAAAATCTTCACAGGAAAACAATCATTTTTAAGTCTTCATAAGAACAAAACCAAATATCCACAAAGTTATACTATTTAAAATCAAATCATCGATTAGCTACAACCAAAATATACTGCTTTAGACTCGAAAAATAGTCTTTGATAGCTTATTTAATACTTAATTTAATTATAATTCTTATGAGAGCTATTTCGGGAATGAGCAGCCCTAAATAATTCTTTTATGTTTCAACTCCCTTGACTTATTCATTTACTTGCCATTTATCCTTTAGCTACAAAGAAAGAGAATGAGAGTAAGGGAGGAGATGGAGATAAAAGGGTTATATATTTACATGTATCTTAGTACCTAATAAAATAAATCATATTTTCAGGAAAAAAAATAAACTTTCTCCTAGCCCTGAATACTGATAACTTTATCACTTGGATCTCTCTAGCAGGCAAATTGAAAATAATGGGCAACGTTCCAACAGCAGTTTTGCCAAGGAATGCAAGGCCATTTCTTCATATGACCATTTTACATGGCCTCATTAACCTCTCTTTTGAAAATCCAACCCCTAAAAACTAAGACATGACAATACCTATAAATCTATTTCTGCTATGAATTAGTACACTATGCAATTAATTTGGATTCCTTCATTTTAATTATAACTACTTATGCTTGATTTTGGTGGAAATAAAGTAGCCTTTTAATTATGAATAGTTATTTTCTCTAAGTAATAGTTTTCAGATTCCATGTGACCCAGTGTTAACACCCACAGCCCAGTATGGTCATTTCCCTTTTATTCTGATTAACTTTTGCATAAACAGGAGGCGGCCCAGGAAACAGTGTGAAAAGTTCCTCATCCATCCTTGCCGACCACACCTCTCTGATATCAGACCCAAGGGTCTTATGCCCCCTCCCCTGCAGGAACCTCTCCTATGTCTCATTGTCCAGAGCTACAGCTCTCAGCTGGCTGTTGTGATTGGAAATCATGCTGATAACACACCTTACCACAGGGTTTGTGGTTGAAAACATGACCTCTGTTACCTCGCCAGCAGTGTCTGCAACTTAGGAGCCCACTCTCTGAGAAAGCATTGTGATGAGCTGGGCTTAACAGATGTTGGATAACTAAAATTTTCTGAAAGGGTAGACCCTCTTTTCACCACCAAAACATAACAAAAGGAAACCTTGTAAGGTGATGGATATGCTAATTAGCTTGATTGTGGAAGTCACTTTACAATGTACGCATGTCAAATCATCCAGGTGTATACTTTAAATATAAGCAATTTTTTTAAAGAAAAGACTAATCTCCCATGTTCAAACTTTTTCCGTTCAATGAACAAATTCAGCGAAGAGTACAGAATTATGGGTCCTCCATTCCGTGAATAAACTCGAATGGTAAATCATGAGAGCAGGAAATGGCCGGCCTCCTTGAGGAAAAAACGTGCGGGAACACAGCTGCACAGCCTGTCTTTCTGTAGACCAAAATGTCCCCATAACTAAGAGCTGTAAAACAGAAAACCTGATAATCCCACTTTGAAGATAGATTCTAAGAATATCATCTGAAAGCAAAACTCTTGTATGGCGATGCCTATATCAATACTATTTATAACTAGAGGCCTGGTGCAGGAAATTTATGTGTGGGGGGGGGTGGTCCCTCAATACGGCCTGCACCCTCTCACAGTCCAGGAGCCCTCAGGGGATGTCTGACTGACAGCTCCTGCATTGAGCATCTGCCCCCTGGTGGTTAGTGCACATCATTGAGACCGGTCATTCCACCATTCGGTCGATTTGCATATTAGCCTTTTATTATATAGGATAATGAACAGTTAAAAACATATCAATTCCTAACAATGAAAGATTAAGTATCTTATGGCACATCAATGTTACGGATACTTTACCTTTGTTAAAAATGGTATGTATAAAGTCTCAGTTATGCAAAATGAGTAAGTGTGAGAGGTCTGCTGTTCGGCATTGTGCCTGTTGTTAAGTGCTCTTACCAGATTAAGAAAATGGGCATATACACAGCTATGTAAATTATATATAAAACCATGTTCACTTGGAGAAGTAGAACATCATATGTGCACAGCTTCCAACTATGCAAACCATACAAAGGCACACAGGTAAAAATTGGAATTAGATTTAAAGTCATAAACAGAGATTACAATTAATTATATCCCCTTTTTCCATCAAATTAATGGTGTATGGTGACATTTTTTAAAAAGTGAAAATAGCAGATAAAGGAAAAGATAGTATAAATGGCATGGAGAGTTTAACCTGCACAGGGAAAGCCTGGTTCTCATGCTCAGTGAGAAGTCAGTGTCTGGGCGCTTCTGGGGTCAGGCTCCACCATGCTCTCCCCACTCAGGCGGGCTGATGGATCGCTCCAACAGAACCAGGCAAGCAGAACCAGACAGGGGTCAGCAGATTCTCACCACCGGGGCCATATTCCATTTCTATCTGAGATATGTCCAAAGGCCTTCACAGCAGGCTTTAGCGTCGACTTTTCCCCAGAGCTATGTCTACGCTATCAGATAAATCTGAAAATAATCATATACTTTGTAGGCTTGCTCCATCTCTACCAGTACTATTGCTGCTTAAGGTTCACAATTACATGTTCCAACATCAGTCCTTCTCCATTGAGAGTACACAAGTAGATGACAGTAGCATGCTAATTAGTGCCTTAATCCCTGCTCAAAACAGCACAGTTTTAAAAACAATTCTGGCAGTTTGCACATTAGAAAATCAACAAAAACCTTTACAGGATATAAACTGCTGCTGTAAACATTAGTTTATGCCACCACAGGATCCTTACTTTAGTTAAAATTCAGCTTAGCTGACATTAAAATGGAGTGTCAGATTCTAGCAGCTTTCTAATTGCAAAGAAAAAATAAGCAATTAAAGCAATATATGAAAAAAAAACACAGTATACATACTTAGAGGAGCTACTTCTCAGACAGTTGTGATATGGGAAATAAAATCACTAAAGCCAGCAATCCAAAGTTAGGTGGGTGGGCATCTGAT
Source organism: Myotis daubentonii (assembly GCF_963259705.1). NCBI lineage: Eukaryota > Metazoa > Chordata > Mammalia > Chiroptera > Vespertilionidae > Myotis > Myotis daubentonii. Next base: position 9,221,286 of record NC_081848.1, on the reverse strand, counting down.
TCACCATAAAACCTCTTTATTTTTCACACGTCCATTTAATGCTCTGAATTCCAGTGGTGGTGGGTGAAGCGCACAGGTTAGTATTTATGTATTAAAGGTCTGACCGACAGTGAACACAAGAAGTTACTTTATCATTCCTAAATACTACAATTCAGTTTCCGCACCTGCTATAATTCAGCAGACGTTTATTCATGTTGACCATGTGCCCAGCTCCAGAATATAGAGAGAGATGAATAAGACAATGTCCCTAACTTCAGGGACCGAGGCTGGGCTACAGGACCGCCCTATCAAGCGTGAGATCCCACTGAGTCCTTCTACCTTTGGGATGACAGAACACAAGGTTCATTGCTCCTCCCATTCAAGTTTCCACTATAATAAGGGGTTACTAAAATATTCCTTGTAATAAAAGGAGAAAGGGGGCATGGAAGCATAAGAGTGGAGCACAGGAGGGGGCCCTCAACAAACAGATATTATAACAGATCTCTACAAAAGCAGGTGCCAAAAGAAGCAGGGAAAAGGTAGTCCGGGAGTACACCCATGGCCGAGGAAGGAGTTGACCTGCTCTGCAGACACCCAGACAGACTCGGGGTGCAGGACACCAGGACAGACAATGAGATGCAGGGCTGACACTGAGGATGGACCGACTGCTTTCTCCTTTCCCCCACCCTCCTACACCTAGGACCAAATTATAAGGTTTCTGGACCTCAGGCTAATAGAAGATAATTTCCCCAAATTGAAAGATGTAATTCTTTTCATTGCAATGACCCATCAAGTAACAAGGAAACTAAATTTTGAAAGCTTAGGCTTCAATACACTGTGTTCAGAATGTTAGAACACCAAGGATGGAGAGAGGATCATGTTAGTTTCCAGAGAGAACAATGAAAGCACCTACCAAAAATGAAAAGCCAGATGGCATCAGACTTCTCATTAGAATCACAATGACTAAAAGACAATGAGCAATGCCTTCTGGTTCCAATGGGAAATTATTTTCCCAAGTCATATCTAGTCTATCTTATAATCACCAGGACAGTGATAAAGACATCTTCAGATTTGCTTGGGCAGAGTAAAGACATTAGACATGCATGAACTAATCATGCAAAACATTTACTTTTCATTCACCCTTTCTCAGGAATTATTTGAAAATTTGCTCAAGGCTACATGGTAAACAAGAAAGACAATAAATTTATTCCATTCCAACAACTGGATTCAGCCAAAGAGCAATGAGGGTGGTGGTCCTGGGTGACAGCTGTGTAGCCAATCCAGGGCCGATCACCCAGAGGGCAGCAGCAGGCAGACAGAGCAATCAGAGACCCCTAGTCACGGCAGAGTTTCCACACACCTGAAACCATCCTTGAGACCTGGAGACACTGGGTAAGCATAACAAGGTGATAGAAGCAGACCAAAAAGAGTAGAAATTTATAGGAGTGAAAATCCTTACAGGAAAAGAAATATAATCATAATATTCTATTTGGCTTCTCGGTGAACAATATTTACTTGGTCATCATAATGTAAACATTTTTATTGATTATCAACTTTTTAAATTTATGATATAAAAGAATCACTGAAGACACTTATGAGTCAAGAAAAGAAGGTAAATGTTATCCACACTGATACTACATGGAAAAGGGCACATGTTGAAGGTTGGGATAAGAGAGAAAATGGGAAGAGTTGAGAAAGTGTAGGGGTGTTATTGATGTCCATCCATAGCTGACAACACAAAAAGCAAAGACAGTTGACAGCTTAAAGTTAAGAACTTAAACAAACCAGGAATTAAAAATCGTAATAGCCTATTATGGCTCAGTGGTTGAGCTTTGACCCATAAACCAGGAGGTCACAGTTTGATTTTTGGTCAGGGCACATGCCTGGGTCAGGGCACATGCCTGGGTTTCGTTCGGCCTGATCCCCAGTAGGGTGCATGCAGGAGGCACTTGATCAATGACTGTCTCTAATCATTGATGTTTCAATCTCTCTCCCCTTCTCCGTTCCTTTCTCTGAAATCAATTGTGATATTGTGCCAACCACATCACACTGTCCACCCAGTGAGGTTACTAAGGCTTTTTCAAAGAGCTGCCACCAAGTTCTAGTTTGTTTACTCAGTCATTTGATGTGTACTGCAGCAGTAGACTTAGGAAAATCTACAGGACAGTCCCAGCCTCAAAATGCTCACAGGGCAGAGGGAGCCAGTGTCGGGTCAACAAGAACAGTGCATTGTAAAAAGTGCTCTGAGACAGAAACAGAGCAATGAACTCTCTAGAAGTTGTGAAAAGAGGAGTGGGAAGAAGAGAAGAGAAGTATGAAGCATCATCTAGGACCCATACATGAATCTTTCCTTTCTTTATTCCTGTTAAATTTCATCATGCCAAATTTAGATCTTGGCCCTGGCCAGGTAGCTCAGTTGGTTAGAGTGTCGCCACATGCACCAAAAGGTCACCTGTTTGATTCCCAGTTGAGCACATGCCCAAGGTGCAGACTCGATCCCCAGTAGAGGGCATGCAGGAGGCAGCCCATCAATGTTTCTCACATTGAGGTTCCTCTCTCCCTCTCTCTCTAAAATCAATAAAAACCAATTTAAAAAGCAGCACTTAAAAATAAAAAAAAAGAAAGTACAGGAAAGTCCTGCAAATCCAATCCAATCTGGACATTCACGCCAAGTTGATGATGGACATGGCCATTTGACTATTTATTTGCACGTGGCATGTATTTCTCCATTTGACTATCATGATAAACCACTATAAACTCCATCTTCAGTCTAGCAATCCTGCCAAAGAAAGAACTGAGGTCTGACATGACTTGTTCACAGCAAACCTACATGATTGCTGACCCTCTCCAGGCTCATATAGGAGCTGCTTAATTCTTAAAACTTTCTTAATTCTTAAAACATTCTTAAAACTTGCCTGAAGTGGACATTAAATTCACCAGTCTAAGGTAGTAGAATCCACCCTCTTTCCATCTGAAAAAAAAAGTCAGAATTTTTTCTTTTTCATAAATGCCAAAGGTAATTTTCTTGAACTGTCTAAGAATCTTAGTTATGAGTTCTGCCAGTATCCTGGAATATAACTTCATTAATGCTATGAGAGTTTAAATCAATGAAAGCAAAATAATCTCTCCCTCATCAAGCTATGTTATTCATCACCAGCCATAAAAGATAAAGAATCCCAACAAGAATGGATATGGACTAAAAACAAATGTCTTCATTAAAATGGAGCCAAAAGGAATGTATAAAAAAGGAGTAAGAATTCAAGACAGCAGCATGATGCAAAAATGGAAGCTCTGTGCTTTTATTTTATTTTTTTTTTGAAATATACAAAAACAGCAATTTGCTTAATTGACTTAGTAAGCATTTTTACTCAACATCATATATAAAAACAGCCCATGGCCAGCAGAGGACCTGAACAGGCACTTCTCCAAAGAGGACATCCAGATGGCCAACAGACACATGAAAGGATGCTCAGTGTCACTAACTGTCATAGAAATGCAAATGAAACCCACAATGAGATAATCACCTCATACCTGTCAGAATCACTATCATCAATAAACCAAAAAACAAATGTTGATGAGGTGGAGCAAAAGGAACCCTCTAGCACTGTTGGTGAGGATGCAGCCACTATACAAAACAGTACAGTGGTTCCTAAAAAAATTAAAAATAGAATTTCCTTATGACCCAGCAATTCCACTTCTGGGTATACTAGTATATTCAACAAAAATCAAAACACTAACTTAAAAATATACATGCACTCCTATATATATTGCAGCATTATTTACAATAGTCAAGGTAAGGAAGCAATCCAAGTGCCCATCAATAGATAAGTGGGTAAAAAAGATGTGGTACATATATATTACAATGGAATATTATTTGGCAGTAAGAAAATAAAATCTTACCATTTGCAACAGCATGGATGGACCTAGAGCAGTGATGGTGAACCTTTTGAGCTTGGCGTGTCAGCATTTTGAAAAACCCTAACTTAACTCTGGTGCCATAGAAATTTTTTGATATTTTCAATCATAGTAAAACAAAGACTTATATTTTTGATATTTATTTCATATATTTATGGCATTTAACAAAGAAAAATCAACCAAAAAAATGAGTTCATAGTGTCATAGGTTCGCCATCATTGACCTAGAAGGTATCATGCTAATTGAAAAAAATCAAACAGAGAAAGACAAATACCATATCATTTTACTTTTATGTGAAATCTGAAGAACAAAATAAACAATCAAACAAAACTGAAACAGACTTGTAGATGCAGGGAACAAACTAGCGGTTACCAGATGGTGGGGGTCGGGGTGATGGGTGATAAAAGGAATTAAGAACTACAAATTGGTAGTCACAAAATAATCACGGGAATGTAAAGTACATAGAGAATATAGTCCATAATCCTATATAATAAATGGCTAATATGCAAATAGACCAAATGGCCGAACAACCGGTCGCTATGATGTACACTGACCACCAGGGGGCAGACGCTCAATGCAGGAGCTGCCCCCCTGGTGGTCAGTGCACTCCCACAAGGGGAGTGGCCCTCAGCCAGAAGCCCTGAGCCAGGCTCACAGCTGGTGAGTGCAGTGGCGGTGGTGGGAGCCTCTTCCACCCCTGCAGCAGCACTAAGGACATCCATCTGAGGGCTTAGCCCGCCTAAGCCCTCAATCAGACATCCCCCAAGGGCTCCCAGACTGTTAGAGGGTGCAGGTTGGGCTGAGGGGATCCCCCTGTCCCCCCCTGCACAGTGCATAAATTCCGTGCATTGGGCCTCTAGTATTTTAATAACTATGTGTGGTGCCAGATGAGCACTTGCATTATTGGGGGGACCACTTTGTAAATTATATAACTGTCTAATCATTATGCTTACACATGACACTAATAAAAATAATGTTGGATGTCAGCTGTAATTGAAAAAAATACAAAAAACTACCCATGCCCAGCATGTGGGTGTTTGGCTCGGCTCTGTCCTTGGTGCTCTCTGCTTCTTTCTCTAAAAGCATTCAACTCTCTGAGACCCATCTACTATTTAAATGACTGCACATGTCTCTAACCTGATCTTTCCTAAGAATACTAGGCTTATATTTCCAGCTGTCTACTAGGCTTTTCTTCCTAAACAGTCCACTTTAACCTCAAGGTCAACTTGCCCGAAGCCAAACTATCACCTTCTAAAAAAATTAAAAAGCCCCCTCTTCCCATCCCTATTTCTGTTGTTAGTGCCATTCTTTCTTCCTGTCACCCCAGCCTGAACCTAAATCATGACCACTCTTCCCTCTGGTCCATATCCAGATTAAGCACCCAGTTCACCTATCGTCCCTCTTGTGTCTCTTGAATAAACCCCTCCTTTAATTCTCACAATCAAAACTCAAATGCAACCTCCAATCACTCATACATCCCATCTGGTGAGCAAAGCCACCCACAGTTTAACCCTCAGGACCACCCGTTCTTATGACTCACTGCCACCAAGCCACTGCACACACATTCCCAGCCAGAATGCTTTCCATGATTCAGCTCAGTAACATCTACTTAAATATTTAAGTCCTTTCAATTTTTACCTCTGTCAAAGGCATAAATACATGCAGAATGCAGGAACCAATGAGTCTACCTACATCAGATGTAGAAGGAAACGGTGTCTATTAAGAGCTTATTGGGCACTTACCTGCAGGACGCTTTGCTCAGCACCACAGAGGATATGAAGAGCTGCCTCACGCTCAAGCATCTTACAGAAAAATGCATCCCATTTCCAACCAAAATAAGTTACAAACCTCTTGGACAGAAGAATCCTATTATAGGCTCAGTATGGCCTATATCATATAATACATATATCTGAAAGGGCACATAACACTTGATTGTTTTCTTTAATAAATATTAAACTCCCTCTAAAAAATAAGAGCTACCTAATGGGCATCAATTCATTTCATTACAATTAAATGACCTTTGATCTTTAACCTTCATCTTTATGTCTGAGATACCTTACTTTTCAAGAGAGATTCTTATCTGAGATGTTTGTGAATTTTGCTTTAAAGAAACAAATTAGAAGAACATTCACAGATCCTTCAAATTCCTTAGTCCCCAGGTTAACTCTCTCACATGGCTCCTCTGAATGATGATGGGATGACAGAACCAAATGCACCTGCTCATGGAGCGGCCTGGAGAATCCACAAGCTACAGAGCAGCTCTCGTCAGCGCACCCACTGGCAAGGACTTCCTCTTCTTTCAGGTAAAGAGCTATCCATCAGAGAGCTCTCCCCTCCACCCCCCAGTGTACTAGAAAAGCAATGCAGTGTTTGCCAACCACGATAAATGTCATCTAAGAATTATTTAACCATCTTCATATTAATCACCCCAGCATTCTCTAATTAATATTTTATTCAGCAGCACCGAGGAAGTATCACATGCCAGGAAATCCATCTCAAATCCATCCCAGCCTAACTTTAAAATGCCACAACATGTTACTGTGGACTGCGGTATGATTAATGGGACTACAACCAAACCAACACCTTTCTTCGGCAATTCAGGAATGAAAGATTATAAACTCCATGGTTCTTTATACACAGAGAATACATGAAAAACTTTATCAAAGCGGTGGGGGGTGGGTCTGGGGGGTGTTGACAAACTGTGCATGCAGTGTAAGACAGCACCCTAATACTGTCCTGAAGTTCTTAGGCATGTGGGAGGGGTGCCTCGCCTCTATTCTCAGCTGTCCTCAATACCAGCTCCACAAACAGAAAGCAAAAGTCACCCAGTGCAAGCAGACATAAATAGAAGACATGAATATTTCCCCTCCTAGAAACAGAAACGGATATTTCCAGATGTGAGGATTCTTCTTTACACCGGGGCAATCCTCACATGCTCGTATTGAAGAGATCTTTCAAATGTATCCAAATAATATTATTTTAACTATTCTCACAAGAACATCATGCACAAAATCTCAACATTAACAAGAGTGAAGGATAAATATTAACAAGAACCAGGACTTACTAGGATTAAAGCTAGTCTTCATGGTTGCAAGGGAAAATTGCCTGATGTAATTAAGGGTCTCCCATGACTAAAAAAGCATCATTTTCACACTGCAGTGTCAATAGCCACCATAAACATCTTTATGTTTAGATTGAAACCTTATAGACCAATTAAAATTAATAAAGAGATTGAAAATGTATGACTCCATATGACTGTGAGTTCCTTGAGGCTCATAATTGATCCCCATTTCCTAGCATGCTGAATAAACAAGCAATCCAATCTTCTTCTGAATGAACAAAATATTAATAAATATATTAAATACCATTTACCAATCCTTCCAGGTGACTGTGTATAAAGATCGGTATAAAGATGGTAACTGAAACTAGAGAGTAGATGAGATTACCCAGAGAAAGTGTAAGGGGTCTGAGAAGAGGGCCTAGGAGAGCCTGAGGGAACCCTGTTTAAGAGAGGGGCAGAGGAATGTACAATGCCAGTCTTTAATAACTATTAAATAACAGTGTGCCCATCATTTAAAACCTCCTATGAATCAATCCAAACTTCTTTACAAACTTTAGAAATACTTTGCCAATAAGTAAACAGGAGTAAATTACAATGTTTACTATCAACTGTTTTCTGATAAAACTGAGGAGGTCTTTTGTTGGTTTGTTAAATATGCTTTTATTGATTTTAGAGAGAGCAGAAGGGAAAAAGAAACAACAGTGACTGAGAACCATGGATCAGCTGCCTCCTGCATGCCCTCTATGGGGATCTAGCCCGCAACTGGCCACGTGCCCCAGCCAGGAATCAAGCCAGCGGCCTCTCCATGCACGGGAGGACATTCAACGGACTGAGCACACCGGCCAGGGCTGAGGAGGTTGTTTCTATGTCATCTGGTTTCTATGTCATTGGTTGTGCAGTTGAGGCAATTTAGTCTTTAAGACAGTTGAAGACATTACCAACCTTCCTTCATTCAACAAACACTTCTTGCTCGTTGTCGGGCACGATGCTACTCTGAGCAATGCGATGATGATGAAGACACGCGTGCACCTACCTCCACAGAACAGCTTGATGGATGAGACTAACAGTCCCGCAAACATGCCGCTGTAGCTGGATGGGTAAATACATGATGAATATGCTGGGAGGAATGCAGGGATGCTCACATTGCGAAAGTCTGCTTTACGCCACTTCACTTTCACTAAAGACCTACGTTAGTACCTGTTTTCGCTATTCTGAAGAGACTCTTGGCTTATATATATATATATAAAAAAAGGCAAAATTACCATTTGGCATTTGGTTTGCAGGGCGCCTACAGAGGCCCCAAGCACCCCGCGCAGCTTTCCTGGGGAACTGCCCTCAGCGTTTCAGCAGCAAGACAGCACAGCTCTGCACTGTGTCTGTGAGCCTCGGCTTTATCTCCATTTATTTTGTGCATCCTCAACAAGATGTGTCCTCAGGGAAAGGCTTCTTCACGTTACAGGTTTGGGACTCCTGCACCTGGAGCGGGGGAAGCACGCGGGAGGCAGCGCCTAATCCAGAGCTGACCGCTGGAGAACAGCGGGAACGATTTATAAACGGAAAACCAAACAACTAAATATGAATTTCTAGGCAAAGCGAAAGCGAAGACTGCCTGCGGAGGTAGCAACCCAGCGTCAAGGCCTGGAGGTAAGAACACAAAGGCTGCAGGCTGCATACAGTTTATGGGAGCTGGGGTGGAAGGTGAGGGGTGAGGACGGTGAGCGCTGAGGTTGGAGAGAGAAGCAGAAGTCTGATTTTAAAGGATCTTGTAAGCTACACTAGGGAGTCGCGATTTTATGCTGAAAGCAGTGTCAACAAATAACAATAATAAATGGAGCCACCTTCACGCGGAGCCGGAGCTGCCATGCCAGAGAAACTGCCTGGCATGTCTTATGCCTCAAACCTTTGGGAAGCTAAAACAGGGCAAATTAACCTTGGGACTGGGCCTAGAGCAACCTTGGGCCCCAAAGAACTGTTTGCAAAGATAACAGGAAAGCCATTATTATGACTACTGGACTGAAAGTTACAAACATTATTTAGAATTAACATCACTGTTTATGTTATCAGCGCCAATAGGAAGGCTTTCCTTCTACTACTGTACTCCTGACGCCGCTGTTCCCTTCCCTTACTCCTACACAGCCCTGGCCTTTGTCTTCTAATCTGACCATCCCTTGGGCTTCTGCCTGAATCAGTGTGTCCCGAATAGCTTTTCTTTGATTTCAAATAAATGCTTGTTGTCTTTCCTTTGAAAGGCCTTTTCATTTTAATGTTAACAGCAGTAGGCAGCTCTTGTTTTTGAGGCCTACCTGGGAGAAGTCACTTCATCAGATCGCTCAAGTTATAACATAGAGACTACCTTGAACAGTGGTTCTCAACGCATGGTGCCCAGATCAGCAGCCTCCGGAACCCCTGGGAACATGTTGGAAACGTAAGTTCTGAGCCCCATTCAGACCTATAGAATCAGACACTCTGGGGGTGGGTCCCAACAATCTGGGTTTTAACAAGCCTTCCAGGCGACTGTGTCTAAAGATCAGTATAAAGATGGTAACTGAAACTAGAGAGTAGATGAGATTACCCAGAGAAAGTGTAAGGGGTCTGAGAAGAGGAACTAGGAGAGCCCGGGGAACACTGTTTAAGAGAGGGGCAGAGGAAGAAGACCCAAGAAAAGTAAGACCAAGAGGGAGAATCCAGGTGCTAAGAAGAAAGTCAGGAGAATGTGGGGCTGTGGGAGCCAAAGGCAGATACTAACAAGGTCAAGTCTGTTGATAAGTCAGGTAAGACAAGGACTGAAAAGCATCTCTCTTGAATTTAGCAATGAGAAGGTCATCGGTGACTTGGGCAAAAACAGTCTTAGTGAAGTGGTAGGGCTTAAAACCAGACTACAGAGAGAAAGGAAGGGGACAGGCACTGGAAGAGGCTAAGAGGTAGAGGGAGGATATCTTTAAATAGGAGAAGACTTGGTCGTGTTTAAATGACAGTGAAAAGGAGCCACTAGAGGGAATAACTGGCAGAATCAACTCTCAGGAGGTAGAAGGGATGTGGTGCATGAGATTAGACTTGGACAGAACCAGATTCATCTCAGCCATTGTCACAGCACGAAGAGGCTAAGATGGGTGTGGGTACCGGTGTCTTTGTAAGTTTGGGGAGAGAATTCTTATTGAAGGGTTTCTATTTCCTCTATCAAATAAGAGGAAAGGTCATCTGCTGAGTCAGAGGAGTGTGGTGGGGGGCATACATGTAGCGTCTAGAGATGGTCTGTATTAGATGGGGCAGAGTTGAAAGCTGGGAAGTGAGCTGGAGAAGGGTGGCACTGATCCACAGACACGATGGTGGCCTACCAGTCACACAGTGGCAGTGGGAACACAGGTGAATATGTGGGTTACAGAGATATTATGGAGGCAGGGTGACTGAGAGTTGCTGATTAGAATGTGTTTAGATACTGCACAGATGGGACAGAGAGCAGGCTCCTTTGTCCGTGAAAGAGGATAACAATGGTTCCTGGGACAGCTGAGGAGAAAATATATGTGAAGAGTGTGGACTGGTACTTAAGGAAGTGCAAAACTAACCGTAGCTGTGTAATTATTTTGATCTTTATAGAAGAACTAGGGGCCCGGTGCACGAAATTTGTGCACTGGGTGTATGTGTGTAGGGGGGGAGTGTCCCTCAGCCCAGCCTGCCCCCTCTCACAAACTGGGAGCCCTCAGGCGTTGACCCCATCACCCTCCAATCGCAGGATCGGCCCCTTGCCTAGGCCTCAGGCCTGGGCAGGGGACCCTCATTTCCCCCCATCACTGGTTCTGTCCCCAGCCCAGGCCTGATGCCTCGGCCAGAGGCGTAGACCCCCATCACCCTCCGATCACCAATCACCGGATCGGCCCCTTGACCAGGCCTGAGGCCTCTGGCAGAGGCGTCAAGCCTGGGCAGGGGACCCCCAGCTCCCCGCGGTTGCAGGCTCTGCCCCTGCCCAGGCCTAACGCCTCTGGCCTAGGCGTCCGGCCCGGGCAGCGGGGACCCGCAGCTGCAGCGGCCCCGCGATCGTGGGCTCCGCTTTAAGCCCAGGCAAGGGACCCCTAGCTCCTGGGACTGCCAGCTTCGACCGTGCCCAGCTCCCATCGCTGGCTCCACCCCTACTTCCTGCTATCACTGGCCAGGGCGGCAAAGGCGCCTGATTCTCCGATCATGGCTGGGGGGCAGGGCAAAGGCGGCCCCAGGGCCACCTTTGCCCTGCCCCCCAGCTCTTAGCTCCCCCCTGGGTTTCCGATCACTGTCAGTGGCAGGGGGCTTCTTCCTGCTTTCCCTTTCGCCTCCCTGCATTGTGCCTACATATGCAAATTAACCGCCATCTTATTGGCAGTTAACTGCCAATCTTAGTTGGCAGTTAACTGCCAATCTTAGTTGGCAGTTAATTTGCATATATCCCTGATTAGCCAATGAAAAGGGTATCGTCGTACGCCAATTTCCATTTTTCTCTTTTATTAGATAGGATACTTTGAATACAATAAGACTCAGATTTATTGAATGTGACTGATTGAATAAATGAACAAATGAATGAGGCTGAGTGAAAATAGAAGTGAACTATATACTTTCTCCAATGTGAACATTAAAGTTATTAGATTAGACAGTGACTTTACTATTCTTTATTTTTTTTGGAATGGGAGTGAGGGCTTGCCTCATAAAAATAGGTTTGCAGAATTAGTATTTAAAGAAATGAATGATGCTACCTCTCCTTTACTTCAATCCCACCTCCTTTCCTTGTGAATAAAATCTGATGCTACTTCCCCATCTGAATATCCCGGACACACAATCACACTCAACTTCCTGCTCAGCTCCCCTCCCACAGTGTCCAGTCCTCTCTCCATCTTGCCCATCCCGTTGGCTCTACCTGGCACATCCCCCTCCTCCTCTGGGCCTCGCCACCTCCTCCTCATGCTTCAGGACTCAGCATAACGTCATGCTTGCAGGAAGCCTGCCCCACCACTGAGACCCTATTGGGTGCCTTTCTTAGATGCTACTGTAGCACCTAATGACTGTTCTCTTCATTACGCTCCCTGTCTAAATGGGGCACAAGGACTATGTAGGCCATCCACCATTACCTACACTCTCTGAATGTCGCCTCCCCTCCAGTCCCTGTACCAGTGCCCTCCTTCCAGCTTTCATGGCCTCCACCTGCACCAGGCCCTACTACCAGCCCCCAGCCTCTAAGCCCAACTCACACGGCCACCTCTCTTCCAAGGGCTTCTCAGGGCTGCCTTGGTTAGCACTTGTCTCTTTTCCCTTCTTTTTTTCTAACTGCAGCAAATATATAACATAAATTTTGCTATTATAACCATTTTAAGTGTCCAATTCAGTGGCATTAATTATATATTAATTATAATGTTGTGCAACCATCTCCATTGTCTATTTGCAAAATCTTTTCATCACCCTGAACAGACACTCAGTACCGATTAGGCAATTAACTTCCTCCATGCCCGGCCTCTTTAATCTACTTCCTGTCAAGGACAGCAACTATTGTCTGTCTTTATAAATTTGCCTATTCTAGAAATGTCATAAAAATGGAATCACACAATATTTGTCCTTTTTTGTCTGACTCTTCCACTTAGCATGTTTTCAAGGCTCATTCATGTTGTAACATATGTCAGAACTTCATTCCTTTATATAGCTAATATTCCACTGGACATATATACCACATTTTATTTACCCATTCATCTGTTGATAGACACTTGAGTTGTTGCCACCTATTGACTATTGTGAATAATGATGCAACGAACATCAATGTACAAGTATGTGTTTAAGTTCTTTTCTTCAACTTCTTTTGTGTAGATGCCTAGTTGTAAAATTGCTAGGTCATACAGTAATTCTGTGTGTAGCCATTTGAGTGATACCTATGTCTCTTCTGATAAATATAAGTCTCACACCTACATGTAGACCTGAAACGCTGCCTTCCACCATGCCCCACATGTACTCAGTCATCTTTAGGGAACATGCAAAGCCTTGGCCCAGCCAGTGCGAGCGTTCATGGTCCAGCCCTTGTTCCCCTTTTTCCATCTCATCTCCCTGCTATCCTGGGCTCTAGCCATGGTGAATCCCTGTGATCTCCCCATGACTGTGCCTCTGTGCTTGCCAGCTCTGCCCTTTATTTCTTTTCCTTTGCCTGCTCTTTTTGGAAGAAACTGTTCAAGGCTTCCTGGACATGGTCAGGTCTCCCAAAGTACCCCCTAGGCAAACATTAAGCATTCCGAATTGTTCGAAAGGGTAAAATCCACTTTGTCCTCTCTCATCTCACATACCCTGGCATCAACCAATACTGCATTGTATAAAAGTTCAAGAAAGTCTGAAAACAAACCATTATTGGCATAAAATTTCAAGGTTAAACAGACTATAGTGGGTTGCCCAAAGGAAGTTTCATCTATTTAGTGTAAAAAATTCAAGTGTGAGTATGTTCTGTTGATCAGTAAACCACTACTGAATACCATTTTCAACATTCGTGTGATCACCAATGTCTCAAGAACAGGGATTACATCTTTCTAATTTAAATTTTTCCATTATGACATATAACACACGTAGAATAATGCATAACACCAAAATAGATGCTTTTTTGAATTAACATAATTAAAAAAACAAGTAACCTAACTTAAGAACTATAATATTGTTAGCTTTTCATATAACCTTCCCAAATTACAACACCTTCCTTCAGACACTTATCTTTACGAGGGTCTATGTCTTTGAACAATGGAGCTCCATCTGAGTTAGGCAACTAAAAGTTTATGACAGAATAAAGCAAAGTTCAATTTTTATACTGTGAGATCTCATGGTATGTCATCAACAAATGTGTTAGTGATGCTTAGTTCACAAGTCTGTATTTTATATCCTCTTCTGTTTCATCTAGAAAAATAATTACAATTAGTATTAGTAAAATGTCATACTTTTAGGTCTTTGCTAATTTCATTTTGGCTTTCATAGAGATCACTGGAAAAAAATTCTGGTTTGCTTATTTATCTTCAGCTGCGTGTGTGAGAGAGAGAGAGAGAGAGAGAGAGAGAGAGAGAGAGAGAGAGAGAGAGAGAGAGAGAGAGAGAGCTTTATTAAAATATAATTCACATGCCATACAATTAACCCAGGTAAAGTGTTCAATCGATGATTTTTACTATATTCACAAAGTTTGCAACCATTGCCACAATTAATTTAAAAATATTTCATCACCCTGAAAAAAACCTCCTTACCCACTAGAAATCAGTTCCCATTTCACTCTAACCTCCTAGCCCTAGGCAACCACTAATCCATTTTCTGTCTCTATGGATTTTCCTATTCTGGACATTGAATATAAGTGGAATCATATAACAGGCTTCTTTCACTTAATGCTTTCAAGGTTCATCCAGGTTGTAGAATGTCTCAGTACTTCATCCTTTTTAGTTCTGAATCATATTTCATTGTATGGATATACCATGTTTCATTTATCCATTCATCAGTTAATGGGCCATTGGATTGTTTCTATTTTTTGCTATTATTATAATGCTGCTATGAACATTCATGTACAAGTTTTTATACATGAATTTTTTTGATAAAGATGTATGTTTTCACACCTGGAGTAATGAAATTGCTGGTTCACATGGTAACTCTGTTTAAGATCTATTAGGCTGTTTTCCAAAGGAGCTGCACCATTTTACTGCCCACCAGCAGTGTATGAGGTTTGCAATGCCTTCCCATTATTGCTAACCCTTGTTATTATCTGTCTTTTTTATGAGAGCCATCCTAGTGGGTGTGAAGGGGTATCTCATTGTGGTTTTGATGTACATTTCCCTGAGGGCAAATGGTGGAGCATCTTTCCCTGTGCTTATTAGCCATTGTATGTGTTGGCTCTATATTTTTTATAGCTACCCTTCATCAGATTGAGGAAATACTTTATATTCCTAGTTTATTAAGTATTTTATCATGAATGAATGTTGCATTGTATCAATGCTGTTTCTGCCTCTAGTGAGATGCTAATGTGCTTTTTGATACCAGTTGTTTATGTGGGTAAATAATTTTTCATACTTATGAAATCTATGTATTTTTATTAAAAGGTTCAAATTTAAATTATTAACCATAAACTCTAAAAATTATTACTGTAATAAAAATTGTGGATTAGCATATTAGTAATACATTTATTTTGAAAGAAAATTAACTATGAATTTTACCCAGGGTCTCTTTTGAATGGCAGAAACCCTGGTGTGTGTGTTTTCCTCTACCAGTCTGATTTTTGTGGTCCTACCTTTTTAAACTACATCTTGGCTATGTCTCTTCTTTATAACAGTAGCCCAAATATACACTAAAAGTCTGTGAATGCTCTGCATAAGTCCAAGGTAAACACAACACATGAATATTGCAGAAAGCAATTCAAATAAAATATAAATGGTATCACCAGAGGATCTGTGTTCAGCTGTCAGATAACCAAATCCATGCAATATTAAAGAGGGCATTGAAATGTAGGTACACTGACCGATCAATACATACCCAGGCCAAGCGGCTTTAGTAAAACCCGTGTACAACCCTTTAGATCAGTTAACTACCTTCCAGGATTTTAACAAAAGCATGTGGAACAATGGGCTTGGTCTCCATGATTACACATATTCATTTTACCAAAATATGTGTACACAGAAAATAGCACACTCCTTCCCTTGTAAAATTCAAAATCTACTTAATGCCACATACTGTGGAGGGTTTTTAAAGATGTTAAAAACACGTGAAGGATATTAGACCGGTTCGAAGCCACAGAAGTTCAGAATAACTAATGTGCAGGCTGAGCTTTTGGAAGCTCTACTGGCTCAGAGGCCGGTGCCAGGCAGAACCAGCAAGAACCAGATCAGGAAGAGTGGTTGTGAAGATGTGTTTATCACGGTAGAAGAGAAACATGTTAAAAGTAGCTCATCTTACAAGATCTTACTAAAAGAAACCTCAATGACATTGAGCATATTTCTGCTGTTCTACTCCCAATGTTTAAATTCAACCTCTAAGTCTTAAAATACAATGAAGCAAAAAAAAAAATACATCATAAAAGGTAATTTCAAATATATTATTTAAAATCAACTTAGGGGGCAAATTATATCTGCAAGGTATTAACCTTATTAGGTATTAAATCACATATTTCCTCAAAAATACTGCTACATAATTTACTTAATTTTATAGTGTGTGTCTCCACCGTACTTCCCACAACACAAACTACTAAGATTCAGGGAGGAGGGGGGAGTTCATGTTTCATTCTCCTGAGATCTTCAGCATTGCATATATTGCCAGAATTTCAAACGAACTCTTTTTCGATAGAAAACAAGAAAAGGTGCTTACGAAATTACAGAGCTCTGAGCAGGAACATAGATTGCATCCTAGGAAGATGAGCCACTGCCCTCCTCACCCCAACATTCAAGATCCTAACACACTGGGCTTGCACCCCACGAAAAGCAGTGTCCTAAAGGCACTCTTCTTCCATAAACACCGCACTGGCTCTCCAGTATTCAGCTTTTCCACTTGAATGAAATAAAAACCCTCTGAGAACAACAATTACAATCCCCCCATTTTTTTTCTCAGGCGCACTATTGGATTTCTTAGTGCAGGCACAATGCAAATAAGGCAGGCTTCCTTTCACAGCATGATTAATATGCAAAGACAGCCTGCTTTTTTAGTAGGCTGTGAAGAACCACCAACAAGCTTTTCTAAACCCAGAGGTTTCTACAATTATTTGCACTGTTTATTTTTAAACAGAAGATTACACAATAACACCAAGTGCTGTAGCTCTAATTTGCCAGTATTTTGTAAATAATGACAATTTAGATTTTTAAATCCATTGTATCATACTTAAAGTATGGTCTGCTATTGATTTCGATATATCAAATTTCCCCCCAAATCTTGGAAACTCAGTTCTATGAAACAAGATCAAAGCTATACTTTCTTTTTTTTTTTAAATATATTTTATTGATTTTTTACAGAGAGGAAGGGAGAGAGATAGAGAGTTAGAAACATCGATGAGAGAGAAACATCGATCAGCTGCCTCCAGCACATCTCCTACTGGGGATGTGCCCGCAACCCAGGTACATGCCCTTGACCAGAATCGAACCTGGGACCTTTCAGTCTGCAGGCCGACGCTCTATCCACTGAGCCAAACCGGTTTTGGCTATACTTTCTTTTTTAAGAAATTACACTTCATTTTTAAATAGCAAGTGATCTGTCTGGCACATATTGGAAAACTTAGGATTTTTTAAAAAAATATTATAAATTCAAAATAAGACCAAGAAATTACATTTCAATGGTAATCCATCATATATATATATATATATCTTTAAATTCCATATAAAGCTATGTTTTGATAGAAAATCAAATAAAATTGTTAGTAAAACAATGCTACAAAGAAAATGGGATATTTGTACCACAGTTTACATACATATGCACATTTAATCTCAATAAAATAATTAGGGAGTATTTCTAATCAAGAAATTTTTACCAAGGTATCCAAGAAAATGCAAACCTGCCAGATATGATATTTGATTTTTCCTAATAGAAATTTCCCTTGTGTTATCATTACTTTAGTCCTACCTCCACCCACAAAGTTCCAATCACATAACTACCAGACATTTCCACCTAATAATAACACACACACACACACACACACACACACACACACACACATTGATTGATTGATTTCAGAGAGGAAAGGAGGAGAGAAAGTTAGAAATATCAATGATGAAAGAGAATCATTGATCGGCTGCCCCTTGCATGCCCCACACTGGGGATCAAGCCCACAATCTGGTCATGTGCCCTGACTGAAAATAGAACCTCTAGCTCCTGGGTCATAGGTCAATACTCAACCACTGAGCCACACTAACCAGGCCCACCTAATGGTTTTAACAACAACAACAAAAATACATCAACAACTCAAATGTTTTACTCCAGATAGAGATTTTTTAAATCAATGTATTAAACATCAAAATGTAAACTTAATTTTTACATTAATTTTAAAAAAGTAAAACTTCTGCAGTTATAAGATGTTAGATATGGATGAAACTTATGACTTAAAATTGAATTTCAGTCAAAAGATTTTATATATATATATATATATATATATATATATATATATATATATATGTAGGTAAATATTGTTTATGGCCTAAATCAAACTCATCTTTTCACCAACAGTCCCAAATCCCAGGATATGTGATTCTATAGGCCAATGGTGATAGATCATGATCACCACAAATCATCAGTCTTGCTGTAAGATGCACATTAGCATCATTTCAGGGACAGCAGTAAATCAGTCAAGATACCTTCGTTTCCTTGTGAAGTTCTAGTATCCAACCAGTTCAAGTCACTTCCACACCTGTGTTCTCCAGATAGTACCAGATACATAACCAGCTCCATATTTAACATCACCAAAATCAGTACAGGTTTAAATTGTTTTCTTCTTTTGTACTTTTGAACTCTGAGTTAATCAATTTGTCATTGAAAAAGAAAAGGAATGAATTTATTTGTTCTAATCTATAAATAAAAAAGAGGAAAGTGAAGACTAATAACAATGGAACTCATCATTTTAAATCTCTCATTTAGTTTTAAAAGTATATAATTTTAAACCCACTTATCACAAAATTTTAATATTTAAAATGCATGCATGAATTATTAAAATAATTATACATATTTATAATTTATGTCTTCTTAAAATGCCCCACCTTATACTATACATTTACTGTTATGGTATTTAAATAAAATAATTTAACTATCTATGGCTGTTAGTGATCGCTATTTTCTTAATATTGCACCAGCCAGCCAAACTACAACTCAGAATAATGTACTGATTTATCTCCCAGTGACTTTAAAAGGATCTGTTGTAAATATCTCTAGAAAACCAAATAATTACTGATTATTCAAGTTTCTTATTTAGATACAAAACCACTCTTAAATACAGAAATCAGTTGATGTGTGAAATTTTTATCTTCTAAAACAGTGGTTCTCAACCTTCCTAATGCCGTGACCCTTTAATACAGTTCCTCATGTTGTGGTGACCCCCAATTTCATTGTTACAAATTGGACATAATTAAAGCATAGTGATTAATCACAAAAACAACATGTAATTATATATGTTTTCCGATGGTCTTAGGCCACCCCTGTGCAAAGGTCATTCGACACCCAAAGGGGTCGCGACCCACAGGTTGAGAACCACTGTTCTAAAAAATAGTGCCTATATTTAACTTAGCTGTAAAAAAGTATAAATAATAAAAAAATTCTTTTTATGAGAAGGAAGGAAGGGGAATAAACCTCTTGCATGACTAGTTATCTTAATTGCGTCTGACTGGTAATTTAAATTCTAATTCCAAAGCCAATTCAGCTCAAAATGACCTTAAATAGTAATTTAGGGCAATTAACGGACTTATTTTCAATCTCTTATTGAAATATCACACACTATCCTTTTTTTGCTTCATTATGACAGATGGTTTTCTTTAATGAAAATTTAAAATTTTGAACATGTCATAAGGAACTTTAAGTTAGATACACAAAAAGGAAATAACTTTTAGTTGACTTTTTCTGACATTTCAGGGTTGTGTTTGGTATCATTCCACAGGAGTCAGTATTACAAATGTAACCAAAACAGTTTAGAAAATGGTTTAGAATTTTTTACAAAGCTAGTGAATACATTCACCTTGTATCTCCGACTCCTAGATCAGTGATGGCGAACCTATGACACGTGTGTCAGAGGTGACACGTGAACTCATTTTTTGGGTTGATTTTTCTTTGTTAAATGGCATTTAAATATATAAAATAAATATCAAAAATATAAGTCTTTGTTTTACTATGGTTGCAAATATCAAAAAAATTTCTATATGTGACACGGCACCAGAGTTAAGTTAGGGTTTTTCAAAATGCTGACACACCGAGCTCAAAAGGTTCACCATCACTGTCCTAGATCAACTACATAGTACACAGGAATTATTCCATAAACTAGAGGCCCGGTGCACAAAAATTTGTGCACTTGGGGGGAGGTGGGGTCCCTCAGCCCGGCCTGTGCCCTCTCGCAGTCTGGGACCCCTCAGGGGATGACCACCTGCTGGCTTAGGCCCGCTCCCCCGGGGATTAGGCCTAAGATGGCAATCAGACATCCCTCTGGCAGCCTGGCAGCCCTCCGGGGATGTCCACTTGCCAGCGGGGAGCAGGCCTAAACTGCAGTCAGACATCCTTAGCGCTGCTGAGGAGGCAGGAGAGGCTCCCACCACCACCACCGTACTGGCAGCCATCAGCCTGGCTTGTGGCTGAGCAGAGCTCCTCCCATGTGAGAGCACCCTGACCACCAGAAGGCAGCTCTTGCATTGAGCGTCTGCCCCCTGGTGGTCAGTGTGTGTCATAGTGACCAGTCATTCCCAGTCATTCTGCTGCTAGGGTCAGTTTGCATATTACCCTTTTACTATATAGGATAGAGGCCTGGTGCATGGGTGGGGTCTGGCTGGTTTGCCCTGAAGGGTGTCCCGGATCAGGGTGGGGGTCCCGCTTGGGTGCCTGGCCAGCCTGGATGAGGGGATGATGGCTGTTTGCATCTGGTTGCACTCCCTTCAGGATGGGGGTTCCCACTGGGGTGCCTGGCCAGTCTGGGTGAGGGGCTGAGGGCCGTTTTCAGGCTGGCGGGTGACTGAAGCTCCCAACCTCTCCTTTTTTTCTTTTTTCTTTTTTATTCTTGGATTTATTTACCTTCTATGGCTGTCACTGGAACTGAGAGCCGGCTTTAGCTCCGAGGCTCGGCTCCAGCTCTAAGACCTCGGCTGCTGAAAGCAGGTCTCTGGGTTTGTTTGGATTCTATAATTGAAACACTGTTTCAGCTCCAGCTACGAGGCCGGCTGGCTGAAAGCAGGTTTCTGGGGATTGTTTAGCTTCTATAATTGCAACATTTTTTCTTACACTGCAGCTCAGAGCCCAGCAGCAGCAGGCAGGGAACCTTGGCTTCCTCCATCACTGGAGCAAGCAAGCCTCCTGTTTGCTTCAGCTGCTTGGCTGCTGGCTGCCATCTTGGTTGGCAGTTAATTTGCATATCTCGCTGATTAGCCAATGGGAAGTGTAGCAAAGTTACGGTTTATTACCATGTTTCTCTATTATTAGATAGGATACCCAATTAAGTGAATGTTTCCAGTAAATGTTCCTGCCACTCAATAAGTCTGGGACACAGCCGTTTGCAAATGTGTTCACAGACCTGCTCTTTTCTTGGTCACAGCTTCACTGCCAAGCCCATGTCCTTAGACCCAGGAGATGTGGCCACCCTGGAATCTTCTGAGAACTCCTTAGTTCAGAAAAGCTTCTTCAGGACTCTCTAACTGGCCCTAACTCTCTAAATTGTCAATTCCCTTGAAGTTGCCTTAACATTCATCTTCTTAGGTCTTTGCCTTTGATGAACGCCTGGAGCATTTACCTTTTCCTTTAAGAACTCTGCAGGCTTCTTTCAATCTCAAAAATTCCATACTGGAATATGTGAGATAAAAGATTTCAAAAATCGGCTTTGGCTAGTAGCAATTATGAACCCTGAAAGAGACAGGTCATCAGAGGGTTCTCACAGTCTGCTTCAAAATTAAAGCTAACACTCCCTCTCATACCACCTCCCACCAAACCACTGACTTCAACCCAACACACACACACACACACACACACACACACACACACACACACACACACACACTGTGAGCAACAAGAGTGTAGTGGCTATGTATCCCATCTCCCATCCTGCATTCTTCACGCTAGCAAAAGGCTGTGTTTTAACTCATGGGAAAGCTTAAATCCCAGGGACTTTGTTCTTGGGGATATTTTGTTCCAGGGACATCAGTACCAGACATTGCTGAGGGAAGAAGTGCCCCCAGAGAAAATAGGATTAAATGAAATATTGAGTAGTGAAGAAAATACTCTCCCCCCAAATAATTCTTCCAACTCAGCTTAAAGAAAACAGTAGTGAGACTTGGATCATATAAAATGCAAAATATTGGATTCTCTGAAATTGACCAGTCCAAGAGAAAATGTAGGTACTGAGTGGAGTGGATGACCCTCACTCAAAGGCCAGCCATACAGCTTCCCCACAGCTTGTCAGTGTCTCCCTCCTAATCACTAACAGAGCCAGAATAATTATACTAAAAGCAATAAAACGAAACAATTTTAAACACAAGGAAGATAGTAACACAATAAAGAGAAATTAAAAGGACAGAGATGACAAAGGAAGCAAGGAAATTTTTCCAAAGTACTCTGATATAAAAGATGTTGAATCAAGAAATAAGAAAATTATGTTATCAAGAGACATTCAAGCAACAGAAAAAGAACTCTTAGATATTAAATTGCTCTAGCAAAATAAAAATGCAATAGAAAGATTGTCAAAAAGCTGAGAAAACCTCCCAGAAAGTAAAGGGCAGGGGACTGGGAAAAACAAAAAGTTAAATAATAGTGGAGAGAAGATAAGAAAAATTAGATAATCACTCCAACTTCTGAATAAGCGCTCCATGAAAAAAACAACAAGAAAAATAAAAATATCAAATAAATAATACAGGAACATTTCTCAGCACTGAGAGACATGAATTTCTAGACTAAAATGACCCACTGAGAATCTACCTAATAAATCAAAACAGACCTACATCAAGGCACATCATTGTGAAATTTCAAAACACTGTAGACAAAAGTAAGGTCCTAAAGTTTTCTAGACGAAAATGAAAGTTTCACACAAAATATCAGGATTGAGAATATACTGGGCTTCATAACTGAAACACTAAAAGATAAAAAACACAGAATAACATCTTCAAAATTCTTAGGTTAAATTATCTCCAATTTAGAGAATTATATACTGAGCTAATATAAATTAACTGTCACAGCCTAGAAAACCAGCATCTAGACTAAAGAAGGAGAGGAAGGTCTAAGACATATGTCCTCAGGGGAAGAAAGAAAATAACCATGTTTGAACATATCAAGAGTGGATTTATACTTTAGTCTGAGAACTTGACACTTGATTAGTGATAGGTATTTAGAAAGCTAAGCAAAGGATAACTGAGGCCATTATAAACTCTAGGAAAGTCAGAAAATTACAGAAGAAAGGCAATAAAATCACAGAATTGTTCAAGGCTCATCTGTGAATAATATTTGCATGGTCAATGGTCATAACTGTAAACATTAAATATTAAGAGGCCAAGGTAGCCCTGGCTAGTGTGGCTCAGTTGATTGATCATCATCCAGTGCACAGAAAGGTCGCAAGTTGGATTCCTGGTTGGGGCACATGCCCAGGTTGAGGGTTAAGTCCCCAGTTGAAGTGTGTGCAGGAGGCAATAAAACAATGTTTCTCCCTCTCCCTCTCTCTTCTTCTCTCTAGAATCAATAAAAACATATTTGAAAAAAAAAGAGAGAGACCAAGGTAAAGAAGGTGGCAAGAGCAGTGTGTAAGAGTACTAAACCCCCAAAGGAAAAGTCAATAAATACTACTGAAACCTAAAAAAATTAAGTAAGTATAAATAATAGAGATAAAAATATAAAAACAGCTAAAATGTGTAGAAAGTGTTGCTTCGGGGTGCTCAAAATCAAAGATGGGATGGTTGAAGAGGGAGGGTGAGGAAAGGGTTGGGGCAGGAGACTAATGTGTTTTGTAACACGTAATAAAACTACTTAACTTTTAAACAATGTAGATATTTTATTTTGCTAAAACTAAAAATTAAATTCAAGAACAAAAAAGGAAGAATGACAGCCAACTCATTCCAATTGCTTGAATAGTTAGGATCTTTAATATCAAGACATAACTTAGCAGACAAGAGAGAGATTGGTTGAACCAGCTTCTCTTAATGATAAATAAATAGCTATGGACTTCAAACCAAACTGAGAAGCTATATACAACAAAACTCTTCCAAAAGAATGAAATATGAAATTTCCTTTGTCTTAAATTCTTGAGAATTAGAATGTCTCATGAGTGAATTTTCCAGATGAGCAACGCTAATCACACTACCTCTTCCATTCCTACTTGCAATTGGTGAAGCCAATGGTACCGATGTTTATGTTTGTTTTATTTTTCCAATGACTCCTTCACATCATACCTCCTTTTTTATATGAACACGAAAGACACATGCTCAAAAAATGAATTCATATCATTGTTGCCTCCTTGAATGGGCTGCAGTTGGCTCTTCCAAGTGAAGTTTAATTATGAACACCCATTATACTATAGTATGTAATAGTCATTCCCTTGGCATTCTTTTTAAATAAATACTAAATGGCTACGACTGATATGCTTGTTGTGTTCCAGCATCTGCTTTTCATGATTTTTCCATCCACTTAGGTCTTCTTACTGTCAGTATACCTGTACTAGCAGTCATGTTTCCTTGATTCTAATTAAATCTAGGAGTTTTTATAGATGTGGTGGAAACTAGGAAATTAATTAAGGATATAGGGACTCTTTCTGAATAGAGGTTTAAGGGCTTACCTATGAGTCAAGTACCTTCATTTCAGTGCATGGGCTTTGTGATATCTATCTTGGCTATCAAGAGGCAAATTTCCCTGAATTCTTCATTCTTCATGTTCCAAAGTATCAAGGTTGCCAGATAAATGACTTCCAGAATAACGAAGTGTCACCAATATGATCATTAGCAGCAACTGTTATTTATTTAAATTACTAGATTTTATGGCCCCACCTTTGTGGTGAATTGACAGGTTTACTATTAACTCTATATAAGTAGAAAGTAGAATCTATATAAGCCAAGTTGTTTTTTAAATTCTACTTTTCTCAAAATCAAGATCTACTAGACTTTGGTTTCACAGGAAGTAAAATAGCTAAGCAATCAGCCATGGCATTTCTGACTCAGTCACAACTCATGGTCCCATCTTCCTTTCATTCTCAGAAAATGAAAAATAAGCAGGAAAAATGTCATTTTAATTACAATCAATACTTAAAAGCAACACAGATTGTACATCTCTTCACTGTGAACTTTAAAAGAAAGATGGGACATGAAAGAACATATACTGACCTTACTATGTGCCAGACAGTTGTATAAATTGCCTCATTTCCTCCTCACTAATAACACTATTAGGTGGGTATTATTATCTCTGTCTCAAAGATAAATAAACTGAGTGTTGGACAGATTAACTGGTTCAAGGTCATGGAAATCAGAAGAGCCACCTTTCAAAATGCAAATTTGATGTCAAAGGCCTATGCCTCCTCCCCCCACAATATGCACTGCCTCTACAACACCAAAAGGAGATACTAAATTAAGAAAGTAAGAGAATTTATTCATTAGATTCCACATATAAGTGAAATCATATGGCATTTGTCTTTCTCTGACTAGCTTATTTCACTTAGCACAATAATCCCCGGATCCATCCATGCTGTTGCAAAAGGTAAGAGTTCCTTGGTGAGGGCCGAGGGAAGGGAGAGCAGGGTCTGAGTAGAGGGGGGAAAAGGGGAAAATGGGAACATCTTTAATAATCTCAACAATGAAAATAAAATATAATGTAAAAACAAATGAGAATTTGTAATTAAGACTCAAATGAAAGAGCTTGTATTGGATTTACATGCTCTCATTCCATGATAGCAGGTCTTGAAGGTTGTCATATTGTACCCTGAATCCAATTCCCATGTAACTACAGCTTAACTGGTGATTGGCAGCCTCATCCACAGCCGGAATGGACACTCACAATTAAGATATGAATTAAAAAAAACACATTAGAAAAGCAATCAATCACAACCATTTCCACTTCTTTGCCAATCTGATCTAAACAATGCACCCAACATGTGACAAGCAGAACAAACTGCAGGAAGAATTTTAAAAGGCAAAGAAATCAAGGTGTGAATATCATGAGCAATGATACAAAAAGACAAACTGTGTCTAGAAATTATATTTTCACATACTAAATGAAATCGCTGGGAGAAACCCTCTATGTTATCCACTTCCTCTCTTGCAAACCCATCCCGTTGTCCTTTGCAAGGTCTGTAAATTGCCTTCCCCCTCTCTCCTGGCTCTTTGCCACTGGTGTAGTTACAGGGGCCCTGATGGCCCTCAGTGTGAAGCCTTCACTCAACCTTCATTTTGGTCAAGTCCCCTAGATCTCAGCTTTTCCTGTCTTTGACTCTAACAACTTGAATTTCACTATCCAACTGAAATCCCTCCAAGATCACCACACTCCTCTGAAATAAATCCAGTTCCTACTTGAGCCTCATCTTCCTTATATTCCTAACCATCATAATTATTGCTAACCTCTTTTTTATTGTCCTATTTGTTTTAAAACCTGAACAAAGGCAATATATGTCATTAGAAAAGTCAGAGCGTATGAAAAAATTATCTTCTCTCAGTCTTAAACAGTGAAAGAGATGTTTTAAAACAAAATTGGTACTGACAAAAACATGTGTTTGCAACTTTTTTTTTTTTTACTTAACATTATCATCCTTCTCTAACCTAGACATTCACGTCACTGGGCTCTGGTTTCCTCCTTTTGTTCAATATCACTTTCTGAATTATGGACAAGATACCACTCTAATTGCTACACAAATACTACACCGTAAAAACTTCTGGGTGTGACAGAGACTCCACCATGTTCTGATTGTAATTCATGGTGTTTCTCTCCCTGGAAAAAAAGATAAAATTATAGACTATTACTGCCTCTCAGTCTTCATGGTCTCTTTAGCTGGACTCTCTTCTGCTTCTTCCCAAACAGCCTTCTTCTGTGCAGAGCTCAGTCCTTCCTACAATCTCCTCAGCACTCACGCTGGGAAGAATTTCCCAGCAGCTACTGGTGCCCAGGTAATCCTTATCCTGCCTCTGAAATCTTAGCCACATATTTGACTCTAGATGCTACCCGGTGAACTAGTTATCTTTTCATCTCCACTATACAGTAACTCTGAGGTTAAGGTATTGTACTTTTGAGTTTTAGGTTTTTGGTTTGCTCTCTATAGATAACAGATCGTGCAGATGCTCAGTAAGCATTTTTGTTGTCATTACATCTTCCTCTCCTCCAAATCCTGTGCCTTCTCCCCTCTGCGGATTGTTTTACCCTCTCTAGGCCTGTCACTCTGATGACAATGGTTTTCAAACACTTTTGACTTAAGACATAGTAAGGTACATGTTTTCCATCACAACCTGGTCAACAAAAGTTTCACAAAACAATACTTACTCTTACTACATAAGATATACTCTTTTTTTCTATTCTATTACATCCTTTTTTCCCTTCTTTACTTCTTTTTTAATGCTGGCTGAAGCCAAATAAATAGATTTCACTATCCACAGCTGAAAAATACTAACCTGCAAGTAAAGATACTAGAAGGCCCAATTATTTTCTAAATTCTAATGTCTTTAAAACTGAGGCTACCCATCTTTCATACAAGGTTACCCCTTATCTCAATTCTCCCATCATATGGACAGTACCATGATTATTTCATCCCTGGGGGGTTGGTAATTTAAAATATTTTTCTCTCTCAGTCCATTTTGGAACTAGCAACTACCCCTACTGTATGATTTGTCATCGCTAACATCTCAGCTGTGTGCCTCTTTTTCTTAATCCTTATCCAAAGCCATTCAAGTGTATCTGTCCAGAATTACCTGCTTTGTAAAACATATCACAGTTTAATTTCTTTAACAAGGCCCTCTGGTACATAAACTTTGATTGTGTAAGTCTTTTTAGCTATCTGTCTATTAATAAAAGGTATAATTATGAAGTATTTTGGTTTGTAATCCATTTCACATATATTATTTTATTTGATTGAATCTCCTATTCAAACAAGAAATTACAGTTCAAAAAGAGATTTAGTACTTTACATAACACTTAGTTCAGTAGTAGCAGAGCTAAATCTTGAACCCAAATCTTTTTAATGTAGGCCTTTCCCTGCATACAGGTCTTCCTACCACACAAAACAAGAGACTTTCATTGGATTTCACTGGCTTCCAAACCAGTATTAATAGATTCCCCTATATCCCAGGCTCTGTCTGGGTTCTCCATCACTTAGTCCATCTTAGATAATGTAACAAAAATCCTTTAACCTACTATTTTGTCCAGCCACTATTGTGGCTGCTACATAAAACCAAAACTGCCTTAAAGTACTGCAGTAATCTCTACCAATTTGTTCCTATTTCCTTCTCTGCTAATTCATAGCTGGCATTAAACACAGAGCTAATTCATAGCTGGCATTAAACACAGAGCCTAGCACAGCAGATGTTCAATTAATATCACTGACCATACTTGTAAATTTTTAAAAATGATTTCTCCAAGATTTACAGCCACATGCCTCTCCTTTGTCTAGCATTTAAAATTTTAATAAGACTTGAGCCAATAGCTAGTCTGTTTTCATTGCTCTTCAATTCCAATTACCCAGCTAGACTCACCTCTTCCTATAGAGAAATTGGTCCTTCCTCTCCCTATTAATCCCATGCCCATGATGTCCAGATCAAACACTACATCTTCCACACCTTTTTTCAGACATTAAAGTCAAGCAAGATGATTTCAGCCTTTCTAACCAATTTTCACAATGAATACCAGTCTCCTTCTTTTAGGTACTTATTCTTATGGTACCTTTCATGATTTCCTGTCTGACCCAAGTAGGTGCTTTCTTTCCAACCCTCTGAAAGCCTCTACAGGATCAGAAGTTTACTGCCCCCTCAGCCTCCACACAGAATTCTGCACATCATATTCAAAGGACACCTGTTTAATAAACCTTTCAAAAATGAATCGCTATTCCAGATTAACATTTTACAAGAACATATTGAGTACCTGCTACATATTACTGTTTTACATGTGGGATTTTACTTAAGCTCACTAAAACCCATAAGGGAGTGTCATTATCCCCATATTACAGACTGGGATGCAGGCTCAGAAGTGCAAGGACTTGCAGAATATCAGATACAGTTAGTGGACTCAACCCAGACCCATCAGACTCCAAAGCTCCTGATATTGTCCCTCCACCCTGTTCACTTTGGTTGGCCTCATTCAGTCCAGAAGCCAAGGAAACTCACATGTGCTCACCGTTTATCCTGATGCTGTGTGTATTCAAATGACCCTCACTCTAGAAAAGGATGAGCTGCAGCCAACCCATATAAGTTATGGCCCCAGCTTCACCTATGTAAGCCACTTAACCTTTCTCACCCACAGCTTCTATTTTAAGGCTTCACACAATCTGGCCTTGGATAATTATTTCTCTCCTAATTTCTGGCCCTGACCCTGTTCCCCAGAAGGACTGTATGTGCTCATAACTTGAGATGTTACCTCTGCCTGAATCACCCTTTCTTCCTGCTCCATCTAGTAAAGACACGCTCTCGCCCCACGCCCAGCTCGGGGGAGTCCCAACCAGAGTTAATTGCTTCCTTCCTTGTGCTCCAATGACATGTACTCATGTCTCTATTTATAAGTGTAGTCTGTCTCCCTCCCACACTAGATGGCAAGCTTTAGACAGAGGCATATCTTACTGGACTATATGAGCTGAAATCTAGCCCAATTCCTGAAACAGTCTGACCTTCTCAAGATTTCAGAAGGTTTGCTGAATGGAGGCATTCAGGAATGTTTGTAGATTCAGTGTTTGTTGGATTAAGTAGTCAATCAGTCACGTGTTAACATCAGAATACCATTGGTTCTTCCCATTTCACAGAGTTCTTCAAATGGTACCTCCTCACCTCACCAACCATCCAGTCACAGATGAACTTCCCTGGTCATCTCTCATAGTACCCTGTTCCTTTCCTCAGTTTTGATCAGAATATGAATTATAATTAGATGCGTGTTACTTGTTTGATGTCTATATTCCTCCGCACTATGAGACTGGAAGCTCCATGAAAACAGGGGTAATGTAAGTTTCATTTACCACTATATTCCCAGCGCCAAGCACCCAGTATTCAAGAGATATCACTGAATAAGTTAGATAAAGATTAAATTATAATGCATATCAAAAACTGTGAATTGTATGGTGATAATTATAATTATTGGTATTACATATCCAGGTTATCCCTCTTAGAAAGCTAAAATTAAATCTTCCATCTCTTCTCCAATATCATCTGCCTTTAGTTGGTGAAACTGCTTCCTGCCCTATCAATAAGGCACTTACATCTGATACATTTGAATGATAAGAGCAATTAATTTATTTTACGCCAGATAGTAATTTACAGAAATACCAGCCATCAGTGGTGAGAAATGCTAAATCACCTCAGATCTCACTTAAGATTTTCTGTAAAATAAAGGTCAAATAGCTTCTTATTTTAAAAACTTTGATTTTGATATATTATTCCAGGCTTCAGTGCACTACTCAAACAACCTTCACGAGGTGCATGTTTAACAAGCTGGAGTGATCAGCTTAGATTCTCAAGCAAGTGGACCCCAGCAGACCAGCACATAGCGGCTAGCTCAGGGTCTGGCGGTGGCTGCCCCGCCCTTGCAGGGGCTCCTCTCAAGGCTCTGGGGGCCAGGGACCTGACAGTGTGTTCTCATGGTCATGTTTTCTAAATTTTACAAAAAGCCAACGAGTTTGCCTTATTTTCCTTAAAGAGGACATTCAAAATTGTATACCCTTCAGGACCTATGAAACCTAGATCTATCCCTGTGCTAATTAAAGGCTTTCAATCTTATAATGAGAGCACTTTTCTCTCTAACGTATCCATAACCAACAAGACAGTGCAGACACATTTTAACAACTGATTTCTAAAGTCTAGTTCTAATCATTGAGATCATGTTCCTGTAATATCGGTTTTAAGTCCTTCTAAGAAGAAAGCACTATCTGAATAATTATTTTTCTAAATCCATATGCATTTCTCTTTCTCACTAATAAACACAGCTTGAATGCACCGATGTCCTGTGAGCTCTAAAGTATTCACCACAACTCTAACAAGTAGGTATTACTAATTTCCCCATTTCACAGAAGAAGAAACTGAAACTTAGAGAAGTTAAATGACTTGCTCAAGATCAGACAGCTAATAAGGGATATAAGTGGCTGGACTGTCAACCTAAGCTTGTCGGCCACCCTTGATCCCTATACTACTTCTAGGGTTCCTTGACAGCAGAAATAATGTCATCTCAGTCCCTTGTCATTCCCCCCAGAGCTGATGATAAAAAGCTGGCACTCAATATACATATTTGTTCAACTCTTTAAGAGCTGATTGTTACCTAATGTGACATAATCTCAGTGTGGCATTACTAGAAATAGTACAAAATGGCAAGGTAATCAGATACTACAAGTCTTTTTACATGTTGTCTCAATAATGACACAGAACAGGAAATAGGGTCAGATGTTGCCAGTGTTTTGCAACTACACATCAAAAAGTCCTTGTGAGAGTATGGAGTAGAATACAGGTTCTAGAGGAGCCTTTCAAGTCACGTAAGCGAGGCAAACTGTGAAGTCAAAGGAAAGCATATTTGCATATAGCTGGGAGAAAAAGAATACATAGGTATATTGAAGCCTTTTGTTCAGAAACACACAGACACAAGATAGACCAAATGGCTTATTCTTTTAGTGTAGTCCCCTGATTGCTCAAAAGCTAAACCAATACTTTAGGAAAAGTGTGGCATCCTAACCGAAAGCCCTAACTCAGTGTCTGTGTGAAAACATGATTAAGTGCCTTAAGAGTGAAGTGTTGAAACTTCCTGGAAGACGGACATTTGGCACCCAGACCAGCACCAGAAAGCAGCCTCCTAAGGACTGTCTTCAGCTGAGAGACAGCACCATGAAATGAAGGGCATAGTGGCACCCCTGGCAACGCCAAATCATTTACGTCCCTTTACATCAGCAAAGGTTTTAAGGTTTGGCACCAAGAATTAATAACAAAAAAAGCTGTGACCTTCAGCTTGATTTCTGGATTTCATTGCCCCACAGTAGTAAGTACATCCACCTGTATTATCGATAGTAGTTCCACCACACTGTTTTCTCATATTAAAACCGCTGGACGTCAAAGAGACCTAACCATTAGGGGTCAGTGAGTTCCTTGGGCATTTCCCTCTTCCTAAGAGGCCATCTCTCACAATATTCTTCAGAGATTTGCTGAGTATTTTAAGATATGCATAAAATACTCTTGTGAATTTCACTCATATTCCTTCCTTTTAAACTACAGGAATCATAAATTTAGTCTTTTTTTATTCAAAGCTCAAATAACCATTATTATTAAATAGCCAGTTGATTCAAGTTTTCAATTTTGTCTAATGTAACCCATTTTTAAAACTAATAAAATGCTAAAATTTGCTGCCATTTCTTTTAAAGTTCCAGGCTTTTCTTAGCCTATATGTTCATGAGATTACCAAACTAAAAAAATCAATTATGGAATTTACAGTAACATTTATTGTGACACTATAAAATATTTGTGCACGAAAAAACTCAATACTTAAATAGCACAGAGAAGCTTTCTAAATGCCTTTGTCTCCTCCCAGGCTGACTGCTCCCAGCAGACTGATGGTGGCAGGTGCAGTCCCTTTCTCTCCCTCCCTGGCAATTGGTTCTGCTCTCCACCATCACAAATGCAGTATTGGCAGAGGAAGTTCAAACTGTTCTTTAACAACAGGTAGTCAATCACTTACTTTTCACTAAGACAGGAAGAGCTGTCTGTGAAATATCTCTGGAGGTGGGCCAGTGGCATTGAAGTCACTTTCACTCAGGTTCTTTAACATTGAAGATGTAAATACGGGGAATTCATTAGACTAATATTAAATAGAGACTGTGACACCTTAAAAAATTAAGTGGTTGGTCAGAAACACCAAAATCCACATTGCAAGTAGCATGAAGTTGACAAGATACTGTCTATAATTTAAGAAACTGAGTTCTGTAGCAAAGAAAACATCCATCATGTCTCAAGATTCGTTTTGGAATGACAAAATGGTGGTATTTATTTTGAAAGGAAATTAAGACGTTGTTTCCTGTGACAGAAGTATATAAATATAGGTTACTTACATTAAATTACATGTTACCTGTCTGAGGTTTAATGACAAATTTTTCCAAAGAGAAGCACTATTCAAAACTCTCAGAATTGGGGGGTTCTAGGAGACTTTCTCTTAGTGCTGCTTTGGGTAAGTGCCCAAAGAGAACCCTTTGAAAAGCACACCCACACCATATTTTTTTTGGATAATTACTACTTTAATTCTTGAACTACCAAGCCCAAGAAACAGTCACCAGTTAAATCAACGCGGTTTTAGTTCAATTAATTGGCACAGAGTCTTTGATGAACCACCTTTATTGAACAAGGATATGTCCTGCTATTTCCTGCTATGCTATTTAAAAAAATAGTTCCTGGATTTTTTATGCACCAGTAACAAACTCTCAGAAAGAGAAACTTAAAAAAAAATCCCATTAACCATTGCAACAAAAATATTAAGACACTTAAAATAAACTTAACCAAGGAGGTAAAAGACTAGTACTCCGAAAACTACACGACGTTGAAAAAAGAGATAGAAGAAGATATAAACAAGTGGAAGAATAATCTGTGTTCATGGATTGGTAGACACAATATCATTAAAATGTCCATACTACTTAAGGCAATCTACAGATTCAATGCAATCCCATTAAAATATCAACATCATATTTCACAGATCTAGAACAAATACTCCAAAAGTGTATATAGCACACACACACACACACACACACAAAAAAAAAAAACAAACAAACAAAAAAAACAAAAACCAAAAAACAAAAAACAAAAACAAACCTCGAATATCTGCAGCAATCTTGAGAAAGAAGAACAAAGTTGGAGGGATCACAATATCAGATATCAAGTTATGCTACAAAGCCACCATCATCAAAACAGCCTGGTACCGGCACAAGAACAGGCAAATAAATCAATGGAACAGAACAGAAACCCCAGAAATCGACCCAAGCCATTACACTCAATTAATATTTGACAAAGGAGGCAAGAGCATACAATGGAGTCAAGACAGTGTCTTCAATAAATGGTGTTGGTAAAATTGGAGAGATACTTACAAAAAAATTGAAACTCCCATTTGAACCAGTAATCCCACTTTTAGGAATATATCCCAAGAAATCAGAAACACCAATCAGAAAGGATACATGCACCCCTATGTTCATAGCAGCAAAATTTACAATAGCTAAGATTTGGAAACAGCAGATGAGTGGATTAAAAAAAAGTGATGCATCTAGACAATGGAATACTACACTGCTGTAAAAAAGAAAGAACTCTTACCCAGGGGTCCTCAAACGTTTTAAACAGGGGGGCAGTTCACTGTCACTCAGACCGTTGGAGGGTCAGACTATATTTTTAAAAAAAACTATGAACAAATTCCTATGCACACTGCACATATCTTATTTTGTAGTAAAAAAAAAAAAGGGACAAAATACAATATTTGTATTTGCATGTGGCCCGTGGGCCGTAGTTTGAGGACCCCTGCTTACCATTTGCAACAGCATGGATAGACCTGGAGAACATTATGCTAAGCAAAATAAAACAGTCGGAGAAAGATAAATATCACATGATCTCACTCATTTGTGGAATATAATGAACAACATAAACTGATGAACAAAAATAGAGCGAGGAAAAAATATTTTAGAATATAATAGAAGTAATCCTGTTATTTGCAGATTTTTAATATTTCCTACAACCTTTATGATATTATACTATATTAGTACAGTTTTGGGAATATTATTATATTTAAAATAATTTTCTTGAAATATTAATGTCAATTGCATGTAATATTATTATATTTAAAATCGTTTTTCTTGAAAAAATGAAACTAGACCACCAACTTCCACCATACACAAGAACAAACTCAAAATGGATAAAACACCTAAATGTAAGTCGTGAAACCATAAAAATCCTAGAAGAAACCATAGGCAGCAAAATCTCAAACATCTCTCATAGCAACATGTTTAAGGATACATTTCCTAAGGCAAAGGAAACTAAGGAGAAAACAAACAAATGGGACTACATCAAAATAAAAGGCTTTTGCACAGCAAAAGAACCCATCAACAAAATGAAAAGAGAGCCCACTGTATGGAAAGCTCACTGTATTTGGCAATGATACATCCGATAAAGGGTTAATATCCAAAATATATAAAGAACTCATAGAACTTAACAAAAGGAAGACAAACAATCCAATTAAAAAATGGGCAAAGAACCTAAATAGGCACTTCTCCAAAGTGGGCATACAGCTGGCCAAGAGACATATAAAAAATACTCAAAATCACTGATCATCAGAGAGATGCAAATTAAAATGACAATGAAGTATCACCTCGCACCTGTCAGAATGGCTACCATCAACAAATCAACAAATGACAAGTGCTGGTGAGGATGTGGAGAAAAGGGAACCCTAGTACACTGCTGATGGGAATGCAGACTGGTGCAGCCATTATGGAAAACAGAATGGAGTTTCCTCAAAACATTAAATCTGGAACTGCCATTTGACCCAGTGATCCGACTTCTAGGAATATATCTTAAGAAAACCAAAACACCAGAAAGAATGTATGCACACCTATGTTCATAGCAGCACTATATACAATAGCTAAGCTCTGGAAACAGCCCAAGTGCCCATCAGTAGATGAGTGGATAAAAAAGCTATGGTACATTTAAACCATAGAATACTGTGCAGCAGTAAAAAAAAAATAAGAATCTCTTATGCTTTGAGACAGCATGGAGGGGCCTGGAGAGTATCATGCTAAATAATAAGCCAGTCAGAGAAAGACAAGTATTACATGATCTCATTCATATATAGAATCTAATTAACTAAATAAACTGATGAACAGAGTGGATCCAGAGACATGGAAGCATGGAACAGAGTGCGGAATCTCAGAGGGAAGGCGGGGGAGGGTGAGTGGGTAGGAGCTAATCAAAGGAAGACCTTGTATGCATATATGCATAACCCATGGATGCAGACAGTGGGGTGGTGAGGGCCTGGGGTGGGGGTTGGAGGTTGACTGGAGGTTGTGGATGGGGCGAAAAAGAGGACATACGTAATACTTTCAACAATAAAAATTTCTTAAAAAGATCCTGGGTAAAGTTATCTGGATGGAAATCAACAGGTTCAATCTATTGGGGGAAGGAGGGAAGAGCTTCTTAAAAAATTGACTTAGCCCGGGCCAGGTGGCTCAGTTGGTTGGAGTGTCATCCCCTAAATCAAAAAGGTTTTGAGTTAAATTCCCAGTCATGGCACATACATAGCTTTTGGGTTAGATCTGGTCAGGGCTCATAGGGAGGGAACCCATCAATGTTTCTCTCTCTCTCTCTCTCTCTCTCTCTCTCTCTCTCTCTCTCTCTCTCATCAATAAACAGATCTTCAGGTGAGGATTTTTTAAAAAATGTAAGCTTTAGACTAATGAAAACTTATCCCAATTGGTAGATCTTTAGAACCTTTGTATTGGGAAGAGTAACTAAAAAAACTATTAAATTAATGACAGGCCACACTTCTACAATGTCTGGGTTATATTCTGTTTGTTTAACTCTACTGAATTTTAAATAAATTGTAACGTATTGTCAATATTTTAATATATGCTAATATTTGCTGAAGGAAAATTAACATTTTGGGTTTGGGGTAGAGTTGTAAAAGGTTTTCCACATTCTTAAACATGGCTTTACTGCATTCAGTTAAATTTTGTCCAGAAAGACACATTTCTAATCTTAAAATGAAAATCAAGGAAAAAATATAGCTTGCCATAATTGTGCTCACTGCAAACTGCTGAGGCGTGCCTTTATATGGCGAGGGGCATGACATATACTCTATATCATATATGTACCCACTATTTTTATAAGGTAGCACAGGTGGTCTTTGTTCTAATTCTGATGCTATCTCGTTGGAAAATCAGTTCCATCCATTCCTTGACTTTTGCAAGTTAAATTAGCAGAAGATTGTAAAATTATAAAACAAAGATATGACTTAACCATTCCAGGTCATTCAATCAACCCAGAAAATATCCAGAACTGCTGTAATTCCACAACCTTTCACTTTATTCCTAAAGACCAGAAGACACCAAAATAAGAGAGGGTCAGCCGACCGGATTCTTTGGTGTATTAAGTTAGCACACCCTGCATCTGAAGTGTCAAATGCAGGGAGTGGAGAGAGACTGAGTTACCATTGTCCCTGGAGATGATACAACACATGAGGCCAAAAATGTGTGTGTGTGTGTGTGTGTGTGTGTGTGTGTGTGTGTGTGTGGTACTGTTTTTATTTTTTGTGCTGACCCTTTGACAGGAATTCTTCAATTTTTAAAAATATGGGAGAAACAATAAATATTTCTCTTTGGAAAACCGTTCAACTTCTTTTGTTAAGCAACGCTGTGCGTGTTTCACGTCCTGCCTTCTTCCTATCCGCTTGGTCCTAGGGTCAGGAACCAGGACACTTTCCTTTCAGGGACCATGGGTCTGAGTGTCACCCCGGCCTCAGCAGCAGAGAGCAGCCTAACCTGGAATTCCCTGGGCGTGTACCTCCCCGGGGGTCCAAACAGCCTTACACCCATCGCCATGATGGAAAGAAGGCCTGGCGACCCCCCCAAGGGCCTACAGAAGATTAGGGCTCCATTGTCACGTCCCCACCTATAAGGGAGGAGGTCCCAGAAACACCCTCTCTTCCGGAGGTCGTGCCATGGGGACCCAGGGGCACTAAGGGAAAGGGCATGCTGCGAGCATCCCCCAATCAGGTGGTTGCGGGGACCGAGGACCCGGACCAGGGGGCTGGCTGGTCAGCGCAGGCGCGTCGGTCCCCTGGCCACCGCGCCCTCGGAGGCGATGCGCTCCAGCCAGAGCGACTGGGCGCAAGTGTGCGCGCTGGCGGGGGCGGGAGGGATGCTCCCATTCGGCCCCAGACGCCCGAGTGAGCGAGCACCCCCCAGTGACCACCTAGACTCCATTTTATTTGCTCGGAAACCGCGGGTAGGAGGGGGCCGGCCGCAGGGCGGGGTTCCTCCCGGCGGGGGATGAGCGAGACCGTTAGCCTGGAACACCGGGAGACCGTCCTGGCAGCGCCCGGCCGCCGCCGAGCCGCAATAAAAGCCTCTCGCGGCTTCCCGCCCAGCCAAACTCGCTCTGATTGGTCGCCACGGGAGGCACCGGGCGGCTGGAGGCGGCAGCCGGGCGCTGCTCCCGGCCTCCCGGGGAGGGGGCGTGCTGGGTGCTCCCAGGCCCGCCCCGCGCTCTCCCCGGCCTGGCTCGGCCGTCTCGGCAGTTCCAGCGGCACCCGGCACCCCCTCCGCTCGGCTTCCCAGGGGTACTTCCCAGCACACGCCCCCCGCCCCGCATGTCGCCTACCCCACCCAGCTCTCTGCAGCGCCCGCTCCTTTCTTCCCTCTCCCCGTCCATCAGCGCCCCAGCGCGAGTCCTGGGCTGGGGAGGGGGAGCTGCTGGAGGGGAGGGTGGGCACAAACACAAGAGTCTTCCAGGGAGGCCGGGAAGGAGACACCCCAACTGAAATGAACCCTCCTCTTGGCCGCGGAGGTTCGCTGGGCGGCGGCGCAGCCCCCCGCACCGTGGCAGCATCACTACTGTCTGCCTCCCAGCTCCCTATTGTTCGCACTTTGCAAGGACCAGGGACCTCGCCCAAAGAAAGGAGACCGGGGCGCGGCGTTTCGGGTGGCTACCTGCCATTCTTCTCTCGCACCGTGCACGCAGGGTCCTCGGTGCGTGTGAAGGCACACGCGCGCGCACACGCGCACACACACTAGGAAGCCTGGATCACGCCCTCCTCGCCCTCCGCCCCTCCGCACTTCCTCCTGTCAAAACGCGGCGCTCGGCCCTCCCATCCCTTCGAGCTCTGGGGCAAAAGCAGGCTTTGCAACTAACCAGCAATTTGGCAAATAAAAAAACACACACCAACGTCATATCGACGGAGGTGCAAGAACGGCCACACAGACCTGAGATTCTGCCCATGTCGCCCCATTTTGCAAACCGTTATTCGCCCCCCAACGGAGGGGGGGCGGGGAGCCCCACTTTATTAGACCTGGGAAATCACGATCGGGGTGGCTACCCTGGGCTTTATTGTTCACTCTTCCAGGAGCCCGAGCTGACAAGCCCCTGCCCAGCTGAATCCCAGTCTGTGCGGTGGCTCTAATGAGCCAAGGCATCCCCTGCCGCCCGCCATCGGGGAAGGAGCGCTGCCCATCTCCATGGGCAGTCGCAGCGTCCCTGGGAGCCAGCGGCCCCGCTTCCAACGCCCCGGCACGTCAAGTGGAAGGGCGGGCGCGCTGGAGGGGCGCAGGGCGCTCGCTGCGCGGGGAGGCAGCCCGGGTCCACCGCAGCCCGAGAGGGCGCGGGTTCGGCAGGACAGCCAGGGCGATGCGCTCCTTCCTCAGCTCCACGAAAATGAGCACCCTTAGCATTCTCCGTACAATCACCCGAAATAACAGTGTCCCTCGGGAGAGGAGTAGGGAGATGAAGGCAATGATCGAATCGGATTAAGAAGAAGAATTATTTTGAAATGTACCTGCAGTTCCCAGGAAAAACAAAGTCCAGATGAGATCCATAGTTTGCAGCATTGTAATCTGCTGGCCGGGAAGGGTGTTCTTGCCGCGGTAAATTCTGTGCCCAGGCTCCTTGCAGCGAGTGTGGACGGCGGTAGAGCAACAGACCTAGAGGCAGACAATTGCCAGGCTGAGTATGATTATTTTTGCAGAATTGTTTCCTGCCAGCGGCTGCCGAGCTGCGTTCACGCGCTGAGGGGAGAATGAGTGACAGTCCCAGCCTCAGCACACTCGCAACTCGAAGATCCTTGCGCTGGCCCGGGTTCGCTTTGATGGAACTTGGGATGGGAGCGCGGGGCGGAGGGCGGGGGTGAGAACCTCACTGTGTCCTTCCACCACGCTGGCCACAAATAGTGCCGAACATCAAGGAGGTAAGAGACCCGGGAGGCAGATGCGGCCGCCTGCAAAACGCGGCCTGGAGCAGCCTGCCCGAGGAAGCGGGCTCTTTCACGCACAGTCCTATAGGCAGAGCTGGGATTTCTTTTTTCCACACTTCTCCCCCCACGCCTCCTGTCCGTCCTGCCACCAGCCTTCCCTAGTCAGGAGGCTGGATATTTTAATATCTAGCAGATAATAAAAACAAAATCGTAGGTGTCGTTAGGTTTTCAAAGTTTTTTAATCTCTCTGTTAGAGATCCTAAGATCCTTGAAACACAAGGAAAGTCTAGGATTGTTTTTTTGTTGTTGTTTTGTTTTTAGGTACAGGAAATTAGAAATTAGGAGAGGGATAGGGATTGCTGTGGCAGGGTTTTGTTTGTTTGTTGTTTATACTGGCCATGAAGTTTGCTCTCCCACAGGGAAGCAACAGAGTTCAGGGGAAAGAGGTGGGAAGCAATTTAAGTTAGAAGCAAATGCAGATGTTTAGAAGGAATTTCCAGAAATAACTGAAGGAAACGGTTTATGAAGGCTGAAATCTGTGGTCTCTTCATGAAGATCCCCAAGTCCTGTTTGTGTGGGTTTTATGGTGTGGGCACGGTGTTAACTAGTATTTTCTTACAAGGACACACAACCTCAATTCTTGAAGATATTAATGTAGAGTATCACTGAGGCACCAACATAAAGGGTTCAATTACTCTTACAGCTGCGTTTTGGACAGAAGAGGATGGGGAAGCAGGGTGAAAATAAACATGTTCCAGAACCTGAGCAAGCCTTGACTGTTTACGGAACAAAAGGTGAGGGGGAATCAGGAGCTCCTTTGTACAGGCCTGGACAGCCTGATAGCCCAGCACAGTGGAGCCCTCTTAGGGGAAGGCTGCCCACGTGCCAAGCACCAATGCATCAACATCCCCGAATACTCACCTTTTCTTTAAAGGGCAGGCCCTCCACTGCTGTGCCCTCTTTAAAACCCATCTTCTGCTGGCCAGCTGGAGCGGCTGGTATCTCCTCTCCATGTACCAGACCCAGCAGGGCACACAGCACACTGTGACTTCCACAACCCCGAAAAGTTCTTCTTGCAAATCAATTTTCCACAATGTTTACTTTTGTAACTTTTAGCTCATACCAATAATAAGTAATTCATAAATACAGAAAAGTAGAAAAGAAGGAACTAAATAACATATACAGCTGCATTTTGGATAGAAGATTCCAGAGATACCCACATATTTTCTCAGTCTTTTGTATATGCGTATTAGTTTTTAATTGACAGTAGTAGCAACTTGAATCCTGTGTATTTTCCTCGACATTTCATTATAAGCATTTCCCCAGGGCAGTAAAAAGGGTTTTGAAATATTTTTATAGTTATGTAATATTTCTCCATATCATGGTTATGCTTCTCCATTGTTGGATATTCAGGTTATTTCCAGAGTTTGATAATATAAATAATGCTTTTTAACACCTTTTAATAAATATTTATTGAATATTATTATGTTTAGCCCTGTGCTGGGTACACCGGATTATATAGATTTTTTTTCATGGTTGCTGCATTTAAGCATCTTTGGCTTCAGATATGAGCTTAGGCTAATGTGTAAAATTACCATATTAAACTTATGTGGATAAGTATTAGACTCTTTCCTAAAGAAGAGGTTTTGATATAGGCAAAAATATAGAGAACAGGCTTGAGGGAAAAGGAAAAAAATGAAGGCTGGGATACCCAAAATATTTATAATTTTTTCTAACCTATTCTGAACTTTTACCGAGTGAGAAACACAACTTTCTCTGCAAACCTCCATTCTTATAGCTCATGTCTTATAGTAGAATTAAAAATTTCTCACTATTTATCTCCCCAAATGTTCCTATTTTTAGCTCTTCAATGTAGGCAGGTGTGGAAATCCTATCTCACTTCCGCATTACTGAATTTCTTTTCTCTCTCCCTCTCTCCTTCTCTGGACACACTAATTCTGAGATGCTCGAGGGACATCCAAGTGGAGATGTGCAGAAGACAGGCAGATAGAGCGGACCCCAGAGAACATCAATGTTTAACCTCTAGGCAGAAGAAATTGCCAAAGCAATAGTGAAAATGCAGTCAGAGACATGGAAAGAGAATTGAAACGTTATAATGACCAAATCAAAAGGAGAAGAAAGTTTTGAAATGGTCAAATAAGATGATGATTTACAAGTTTCCTGGATTTGACCATTGGAAAGCCAGTCGTGGTCTCTGAGAGAGCATCCCTCCATGGACTGGTGGGGAAGGAAGTCCACTGTCTCAGGACTAGCTTGTCCAGGAAGGAGAGAAGGGGGGTTAGACCACTCTTTTGAGGAGCAGTGTGATAGGGAAAGGTTTTATTGTTCTCTTCTCTTTCAACATGAGGATTTTGTTGTTAAATTATAAAGTTAATTAAATCAGTAGCTAACACCCCACTCCTCACCACCAAAACATTATGGTCTAATTTAGACTACTTGAAAAATGAACCATTTAAGGATTCTTTTCTGGGTGTTGAAAAGGAGACCCCAGGCCTGATCCCAGAGCTAACAGATATCCCAGGAACTTTACTTCACATTTGACATAAGCAAAATGCATTCAGGAAAACACAGCAGCCTAAGATCCATCAAAGCAAGAGACAGGAGAGACTGGAAATATGGAGACCTGCCCAAACACTGAGGATAGGGAAGTGTGAGGACCAGAAGGTAAAATTAAAACCACAGAGCTAAAGAGTGAAAGCCTCTAGGGAGCCCTCAGAACTTTCTCCTAGCCTCTCATATCCCAGAACTGGGTGATGCCAGAAATGACTGCCAAGTTCTACTGCACGGT
Source organism: Myotis daubentonii (assembly GCF_963259705.1). Taxonomy (NCBI): domain Eukaryota; kingdom Metazoa; phylum Chordata; class Mammalia; order Chiroptera; family Vespertilionidae; genus Myotis; species Myotis daubentonii. Next base: position 9,178,804 of record NC_081848.1, on the reverse strand, counting down.
GGGGCTGAGGAAACGGACAAGTTTCCCTTCTGAGTCAAGGCTGGCTCCGGTGCTGGTTAAGGATAAGTGGACACTCATCAGCAGATTCTGCTGAATGGTGCTGGGATCCCCAAGGCAGAGGCAGGAGACAGGGATCAACATAGAACCACTGCTTCTTGTGGGTTGTGCACTGCACGACTGGAAGGCGCCTTTTGAATGAATCCCTCATCAAATACTTCAATCCTTGTGGTGACAGTTTTTCTAGTAGGTGGAAGAAACAAATCGAGAAAGAGATGCTGTTTTCTCATCCTTCCTTCTCCCTTCCTCCTTCTTTCCGTTTCCTTTCTTCCTTCCTTTACTTCTTTCTTTTATTTTTCAAGAAGTTTTTAAAGGTTGGAAAGAAGGAGAAGTTGGGCTCCAATGTGGGCACAAGGTAGACTGGGTCAGCCCCTTGGGGGCTGTGAACTGGTTGCAATCACCTCACATTGAAGAGTCCCCAATTTAGGCTGCCCTGGGAATGAAACCTGACCCCAAGGCAGCTCTCTTCAGCCAAGGGCAGTTTTTGGAGACTAATAGCTGACCATGTCCCAGCATCTGGGCGATTATGACCCAGTCCTGAAAGTAGAATCTGGAAGTTTACCACAGCATCCATTACCCAATTTTAGCTGTAAATCAAAATATAATTTCATAGAAAGTTCAATATTTCTTTTTACTGTGGTAAAATATACATAACATCAAATTTAACATTTTAACCATTTTTAAGTGTGCACTTCTGTGGCATTAAACACATTCATATTGTTATGCAATCTTCACCATGATCCATCCATCTCCAGAACTTTTTCATCTTCCCCAACTTTGTAATCCAGTAAGTGATAACTCTCCGTTCCCTCTCCTCCCCCAGCTCCTGGTTACCACCATCCTACTTTCCTTTTCTTGAATACTTATCACATTATACAAGAAGAAACATATATTTGTCCTTATGTGACTGTCTTATTTCATTTAGCATAATGTTTTCAAGGTTCTTCTAAGTTGTAGCTTGTATCAAATTTTCCTTTGCACGTATATACCACATTTTGTTTATCCATTCATTCATCGATGGACATCTGGGTTTCTTCCACCTTTTGTCTATCATAATTAATGCTGCTATGAACATGGGTATATAAATATATCTTTGAGTCTCTGCTTTCATTCTTTGGGGTATATCCCAAAGTGGAATTGCTGGATAGTAAGGTAATTTTAAATTGATTTTTTTTTTGAGGAATTGCCATACCATTTTCCACAGTGGCTGCATCATTTTGCATTCCCGCCAACAATGCACACGAGTTCCGATTTGTCCACATTCTTGCCAACTCTTCTTCTTCTTCTTCTTCTTCTTCTTCTTCTTCTTCTTCTTCTTCTTCTTCTTCTTCTTCTCTCTCTCTCTCTCTCTCTCTCTCTCTCTCTCTCTCTCTCCTTTTTTTTGATAGTAGTCATCCAAATATATGTAAAGTGGTATCTCCTTGTGTTTTTTACTTGTATTTCCTAATGTCTAGTACTGTTGAGCACATTTCATGTGCTTATTGGCCATTTAGGTATTTTCTTTGGAGAAATGCCTATTCGAATTAGTCCATTTTTTAAATTGGGTTATGTTGTTTTTGTTTTTGGTTTTTGTTCTTACTAGTAAGTTGTAGAAGCTCTTTATATATAAAGGATACCAATCTCCTATCAGCTGTATGATTTACAAATATTTTCTCCCATTCCATGGGTTGCCTATTCACTCTTTTGACAGTATCTCTTGCTACACAAGTCTTTAATTTTAATGAATCCCAACTTGTCAATTTTTCCTTTGGTTGCTTGTACTTTGGTGTCATATCCAAGAAATCATTGCCTAATCCAATGTCTTGAAGCTTTTCCCCTATGTTTTCTTTTAAGAGTTTTATAGTTTTAACTCTTACATTTAGGTCTTTGATCTATTTTGAGTTAATTTTTGTATATGGGTCAGGTAAAGGTCCAATTTATCTTTCTTTTTTTTATCATGTGTATATCTAGTTTCCAGGACCATTTCTTGAAAAGACTTCCCTTTCCCTAATAAATGGTCTTGGTATCCTTGTCAAAAAATCATTTGACCATATATGCAAGTGTATATTTCTGGGCTTTCTATTCTATTACATTGGTCTACAATCAGTCTATCTTTATGTAAATACCACACTGTTTTGATTACTATAGCTTTGCAGTAAGTTTTTTAATCTGGAAGTTTGAGACCGACAATTTCTTTCTTCTTTTTCAAAATTAGTTTGGCTATTTAGGATTCCTTGAGAGTTCATAAGAATTTTAGGATAGATTTTTCTATTTCTGAAAAAAAATGTCTTTGGTATTTTTGAAGAAGATTGAGGGGTGCTGTCCTCTAATTTGCCCAAAATTGTTATTTGGGCTAGTATTGGAGGCATGCTGACATCTTGAAGATAAATATGGTTTAGACATCTCACTCCAGAGCGATGGGAAACCCAGTCATAGCGAACTATCAGAAATGGCCAATTTTGGTGATTTTTTTTCAGTGTAGATATGGAGAGATGAAGCAGAATCAAATAACAGAAACCAGGCCATAAAACGTGCAGCCAGCTTCAGAAAGTTACAGTGAGCTAGTAAAGAAAAGATGGTTTAAGATGGTTTCTTGGCTCTGAGATGAACGCAAACCCCAGGCTGCCTAACTCCCTGTTTTGTCTTTGGAGAAAGCCATCTGAAACAAGTGATTTAACAGACTGAAGAAAGGAGCCAAGATCTTCATGTCAAGATCTTATAAATCACAAAGTGAGACTGAGCTAACTTAAAGACACGACAACTTCCTTTCTGCCTCTTTCACATCCTCCTACTCACACCAGCGACAGTGAAGTGAAGTGGGTGAGTGCTCACATCTTGGAGCTTGACAATCCAAGTTCAAATCCTAGTTTCTCTACCTGTAGACTCTGAATTCGGGCAAATTATTTCACACCTATAAACCTTGTTTTCCTTGTTCATAAAATAGGATTAGAGTAACATATATCTTTTAGACTTCTTATGAACATCAATTAAAATAACACACATAGAGGGTTTAGTATAGGCCTGGCAATCTTTCATCCAACAGGTATATATTGAACACCTATCACCTGCAAGGCACTGTTCTAGTCGTGAAGAATTAAAAAAGTAAATGAACATGTGTTTACAGTTTTGTCAAGGAGACAAATTACTAAACAAAGAAACTAAAACAATTACAAAATGTCATTAAATTCATGGGGGAAAAAACAGGATTCTTTGGTAAAGAATGATAGTAGAGCTGTAGTTTAGATCAGGGAAGGCTTCCTTGAGGAGGTGACAGGTAAGTTGCAACCTAAGAAGGAGAAGTACCCAATTCTGGGAAGAGCATGTGGAGGTGCATTCCAGGAATGTGCAAAGACCCCCGAGGACAGAAAAATCTAGGTGGTTCTAGAAACTAATAGAATTGAGTGGCTGGGATGCAAAGAGCAAGTGGGGCAGGACAGATGATAAACAGTACATCTGAGTCACCTTTAAAGCTAAGGTAAAGAGCTCATATTTTATTCAAAGTTCAAAAAAGCCCCATGAAGGACATTCAGCAGCAGAGAAACATGAGTTGCCCATGTTTTAATAACCACTCCCTCTGCTGTGTGGAGAATAGCGTACAGAGAGGCAGGAGAGGGTGTGGGAGGCCAGTTAGAAATCACTGCAAAAATCCAGGGAAGAGGAGATGGAGACAAGTGGAGATAAAATTGACCAAACTTGCTAATGAATGTGGAAAAGAGAGAAGTCACAATGCAGAATGTGCCAGCAGGATATGCTTGGAGAGGAAGGGAAATGAAATGTCTGACTTTGGATTCGTCTTGTCTACCTGTGAGACATCCAAGTGGAGATGTCAAGTGGGTGGTCAGATGCGAGCATGGAAGTCAGTAGCGAGCGATCTTAGTAGAAGATATAAACTTCAGAGTCATCTGTGTAATTGCTACCTAAAGCCATGGGAAAGGAGGAGATCACCCAGCCAAAAATGTACAGAGAAGAGAGGAAGGCCCAGGCCAATGTCCTGAAAAACAACACTTTCATGAGTTCAAAGTGGAGAAAGCAGAACAGGCAGAAAGACTGAGGAGAGGTGCTAGAGAGGCCGGAGGCCAGCTAGGAGAGAGCAGAGTCATCGGCCCACAGGAGGAGAGACTTGTAGGAAGCAGGGACCTGTCACTGTAATGAATGCTACTTGGAGGCAACGCCAAATGTGACCTAGAAGAGTGTCCCCAGATTTGGGAATATGAAGGACACTGGTAACTTGACAAGAGCAAGTTCACACTCTCTGGGCTCAAAGTGAGTGCCTAGTACATGTTAGCCATAGCAATACTAGTAGGATTCCCTACTCATCCCTTCTTTGAGTTTCTGCGATAATACAGTGACATCGGGCACTAATCAGGGCACAGCAGTGCAGCATTGATGACTAGCTATTCTCAGGTAGAAGTCGGTCTCATTTTGAGGTAGAACCTAGGATATCACTGTCCTTCATGAATAATTGTCACAAGTAGTTGCAGACAATGAATGCTCCAGACGATTTGGTTGCGTCACTACTTAGGGTCACAGGGAGAAATATTTTCTCCTCTCCCAGTGTTACCATCACTTCTCCAGCTCAATCCTGCCCATCTTTCTCACCCCATTCCTCCGTGTATTCTGCGGTTGTACTGCTTCTCTTGGTCACATGCCAAAACAGCATCAGGCATTGACGCTAGTGCCAAGAAAAGGAGCCAGGTAGGCAGAGCCAACACCAAATTTAGGTCCCTCCAGTCTCATCTATGTCTTTGGAGCCAGAGCTGGACCCATCCATGGAGCCTGGGTCCATGAGTGCCACCTTTTCTCCTATGCACACGCAGCTTGGGGAGTGAGAGAAGAGTTAAGACAGAGAGGAAGCAAGAAGACAAGCATTCTTTAAGGAAAGCAAAGGCATTCATACCACCACCACTTCTTTGCAAGAAGAACCAAACTGTTTCTCTCCTTAGTACAGCACTGTATTACATCTCTCCCAGAAGCCTCTGGGACCATCCTAAAGAAACACAGCACCAAATGTGAGGGTGTTGCCGGTCTACACGAGTCTCAGAATCCCAGAGAAGTCTGAATTTAAAGTCAGTACGGAACTAAATGACCGTCCATGCACACCTTCCGAAGACTAGCAGCCATTTTTGTCCCGACACCTCTACCCCCTGAGCACCAAGAGTTCCACAGAGCGGGAGAGCTCCTGGGAGCTCCAAGGAGACACAGCACTTATTCCAGCCACTGTCTCCGAAAGGCAAATTCCCCGCTGCATCAGTGGAACTGTGGAGTGAGCCAGGCATGTCCAGGATGGGAGGTGCCTCCCAACCACCATCTCTGCTTGCATCAGCAAAGGAGCCATCCAAAAGGAAGAGTCGCTCAGTGATGCTCTAAGCAGGGGAGAAATGTGACAAACACCAGGCCTCTGGTCAGAGCAGCCCCTCGCTGCCCACCCCATGGCCCCGCACCCCTGACCCTCCACCCCTACCCCACCATAATTGTCATGCTAAATGTTTGCTGAAAAGATGGGATCAATAAACAAACCAAGAAAGTCCTCTAGGTGACCTCATTGTGGGACTTTGGTTCAGGATCTCTCCCCAGCTCGCATAGCGGCAGTTCAGGCCCTGTCCTCTCTCACATGGACTGCTGCCACAGCCTCCAGACTGATCTGCCTGCTTCGGCTTCCCCTCCAAATACACCTCCCCTAGCCTCCAGAGCCATCTCCCTAAAAAGAATATTTGTTAAAAGCTGAAAATGTCACTTTCCCATGGCAAAGCACTTAACGGCTCCCCATTTCCTTCAGAATGCAGCCAAGCCCCACCGAGGCCCCTCCTGAATCTCCCCTCTTGCTCTTTCTCTGCCCCCTTGTGGACCTGAGTACCCACATGCTCTGTGGGGCCTGGCTCCTGCTGTTTGCCTGGCTGGCTTCTGCTCTGCCCTAAGACTCACTTTACCAGCTCAGCTCTTCCCTAACCTTCCTACCTCTTGCTCCTCACGCCCTTCCCCTGGGCTAGGTGTTCTTCCCAGATGCTCCCAGAGTCCCTCGGGCCCACCTCTATCATTGCACTCACACTGCAGTCGAATCACTTATTTCCAGACTCATCTCCCCTACTGGCCTGTGGTACCTTTCAGGACAGAGACTTTAATTCTAATTCCAACATCACCAGTACCCAGCTTGTTGCCTGGCACATAATAGGTGTTCAATGCTTATGATGGAATTAAAGAATAACTTCTTCCTGGACCACTTGTCTTTAATGTGGGAAAAGCAACCTTTCCACCATGTGAGAACTACTTAGAAGGCAAAGTATGCAGTGGAGATAGTTTCAGGTCTAACTAGTGATGTCAGATTTCATCTGAAGGTGTCTTACAGAGAGCCTGTGGTCTTGATACTTCAGGCCAGTTTCTGAAACCAGTCTTTCATTGTTCTGATCCTTCTATCCTTGGTTAATGCAGAGGACTCTGTTTCCTCACCAAGCTCATCCTCTTTTTGTCTATGAAGTTTGGGCACCCTGGCACCAAGCCCACCAACACAGTAGCTTCCTCTGGTATCTCAATGCCTCCTCTAGGCTCTGGCATAGCAGCCCCCCAGATGGCTGCTGGACCAGGTTTGTCCTGGTCCCTGGCTTGCTCCTGTCCTCCCCTGGTGGCCTTCTCTTCTGTCTTTCTAAAGCTTGCCCCCTTCTGCTCTGCTAATGCTGCATTGATGAAATAAGGCAGCATTACCTGTTTGCTAAATAATTTCAGGTTGCTTTCCCTCTATGATTTCTAAGCAAATGAGTGGGGAAGTTACTGCTCTTATTAAAAACACTATGGGCTGTGTCCCTGGATCATATGACAGACTCTGGTTTAGCAGGTGGTAGCATTTTTACCCACTTTGTCCACTAAAGTACTGAGAACAAAAATAGTTTCTACGTTCAGTTAACCTTACAACAAACATCACGCAATAAACAATAGCTTCACGACTTCTCAGCATCTTGATCTGCCTTCCAATCTTGCCCCTGTCACCTGGCACTGGCGTGCATTCCAGTTTGTTAATGTCCCTCTCAAAAATGCTTCTCAGCGCAGAACCCCATACTCCAAACGAGGTCTGCATGATGCAAAGGTCAGGAGGGCCATTGCTACCCCTGCCCAGGATGCTGCAAATTGTCCCACTCAATCCAAGGCCACTTGGGATAGCAACCAGCTGAGCCCGTTAAAATCCCAGAACTGTGTCCTCTCCTCCTCAGCCACCCTGTCTCTTTGTCTGGCTGTGCCTTGGAAAACTTGGTGTAAGAAAATGTGCAGAAAAAAAATTGCTAAAGGATCTTTTAAATAAATCATTCTCTAAGTACGCCTAAATATTTCCATGTATTCCCTTATTTATTCAAACACCTTCTATATTCCAGGTCTTATTCTAGGCACAAAGGTGCTAAACAAGATGCCAGCTCTCGGCAGAAGAGGAAATAAATGTTGTTATATGCGTTCTCTGGGCCAACCCCTTATGCTTTTATGCTTTTATTTAATCCTCACATGACTCTCCAAGGTGGTGGGAGAAGTTCCATAATTTGTTCAAGGACCTGAGCTCAGGCTTGTCCCTCCCCATATCAGTCAGGATAACTTAGGTCCTGCAGAGATATCAGCCAAACACCAAGTCTTGGAGGCTTCAAAATCACAAAGGTGAGGCTGTGTGAGTTGAGGATCCTCTTCCATGTTGTCCTCACTTACGGGCTGCGTCTGAAGGTGACTCCATCTCCTTGTTGCTGTAATTATGGGAGAAGAAGGGGAAAAGACTGGTGAAGCAAATCACAGGCAGACTTCTAAATGTTCTTCCTGGAAGTAGCCACGTCACTTACACTTTCATTTTCTTGAACAAAACAAGTTCCATGGACACCCCTAACTTCAGGGGGCAGAGAGGTGAAAATTTGTGCCTAGAAGAATTAGAAACACTTAATGACCATCCTAATGAATACCACAGGCTCCAAAGCTCAAGTTCTTTTCCACCACACTATGCTCAAAACTAGTGAGCAGATTCACTACCTTCAAAGAGGCTAGTGGCAGGGAAGCATAAATCCAGAGAGTTAAAAGCCATTACCCATGGAAGATCCAAATCAGGAATAAAGATAAGTTATCCTTGGAATATGCATGAACATCAGTAAGAAATGGGATCCTTTTGACACATTTCAGATATACCTACTAAATTTACAAGCACCTATAGAATATACACTAGAAATGAGACCCTGTTATCATGAGGTATTTTAGGAGTTTAATAACTAGGACTTGTTATAAGATATCCAACTTCTGGCTCAAATTTATATCATGACAAGGTTTTTTAATGTAAGGAAAGAGCCTGCCACCTCTCTTTAGTTCTTTCCCTTGTGCTTTCACTGTAGTTGAGAGCACTGGGGACTGGGGTTGATTTGCATTTGTTGCTGAAATAATATCCGAGCAATTAGCTGTAAATTTGAAAGTGATAAATATGCATAAGAAAGCCAAGCTTTGGAGGACTGCATAGTGCCCTGCCTCACCCCACCCCCCACCCGCCCAACACACAGACACACACACACACTCACACAGATAGAGAGAAGCCATCAGCAAAGCTGCACAATTATGGAAATCTTTGTAAGAATCTAGGACTCAAGATAAAACCTTACCCTTTCCTGGGCATAAATGTTGACTCACAGGCGGTCCAAATGAGATCATTATGCACTACATCAGGTAGCATCACATAACATTTGTCTAATAGCATCAGGCTTAGTCATGGAGCAGCTAGTTACGTAAATCAGAGCCAAATATCACAGAAGAGCTCTCCTAGGCCATCCTCATTTTGAAATGTGTGTGTGTGTTTGTGTGTGTGTGTGTGTGTGCGGGTGGCCACAAACATACACACACACACACACACACACACACACACGTATTTATGCTCTTCTTCAAGTTAGGGAGAAGGTTTTGCAGTCTGAAATTGCTTGTGAGTTTAAATCCCAAGGTTGCAAAATGATGTAACTACCTAGTAATGTGTCCTACCACCTGGTAAACATGGTCAAACCATTTCCATCAATGGACTTGAACTTACTAGCTTTTCAGTACCAGTTTCTCCAAGATGCACCAGAATAAAGGGGCTTATTTGTCCTTTAAAGAAGCTTCACCCATCAGTTTGCTTATACTGAGTATAGGTTGTCTGGTTGGTAATGAATGCATCTCTGAGCTCTCGTATACAGTAGTCGTTTGATGTTTGTTCTGATATGCACTTATTTTAATATTATGTTACATCTCAGATAATTAAAAAGATAAGCATATTGATATAAATATACACATATGTTCTGTATTCCAAACACAAACACTAAAGGTCTTTCAATCTTTAATTAATTTTTTAATTTTCTAAAATATTCAGTGTTTAGATCTGGGAATGGTTATTATCCTCCATTTATGCAAATTACTAGAATGAATAACCATGATGCATTATCAACTTGACATTCAACAAATACTAACTGAGCATTTAATATGTGCCAGGCACTGACTTAGGTGCTAAGTATCCTATGAACAACTATTTAGGCTTATTCAGACTTGGTTTATCCTAAGTAAGGTATTTTGTTTACTGTGTTAATGATGTATTAAAAATTCATTCACTTAAAATAAATTAAGACATCTCTAAATCAGAGAGTATTCTGTGTCTTTATGCATGTAAGTGTCAGATATAATAAATGAGATGTGGATTTATGAAGAGCATGCTAAGAAAGAAAGCAAGTTCATTACCTTTATTCATTTTCTTAAATGGGAAACCATGTCTACACAAATTTTCCTAATAGAATATTTCTTTTCATTGTCACTTCCTATTAAGAATGATCCCAGGCATTCCTGGGGCATAAGCTTCAACTCTCTTTTCTGGAATTCCAGGCTCCCCATCTCTTACTGACTTAATTTCTCACTGTTTTCTGGCATGGATTCTCTATTAAGGTCACATTGTTCCACTTCTGCTCCCCTTCATGTGGCCTGTGTGTTGGTCCAGCATCTCAAACACATTTACTGAGGTTCTAAGAAGGGGCCTGGAGGTGAATAGGAGGCATTTTCTATTTTTAAGGCGTTCACAGTCTAGGGGTAAGATGGGGAGACAGACCCACAATCAGATCATCACAAGGCACACACAGTGTACTTGGGGACCCTGAGGAGGGAAGGAGTGTGTGTGTGTGTGTGTGTGTGTGTGTGTGTGTGTGTGTGTATGAGGGTAAGGTGTAGAGCAGTGATGGCCAACCTATGACACGCGTGTCAGAGGTGACACGCGAACTCATTTTTTTGGTTGATTTTTCTTTGTTAAATGGCATTTAAATATATAAAATAAATATCAAAATTATAAATCTTTGTTTTACTATGGTTGCAAATATCAAAAAATTTCTATATGTGACACGGCACGAGAGTTAAGTTAGAGTTTTTCAAACTGCTGACACGCCGAGCTCAAAAGGTTCGCCATCACTGGTACAGAGGGAGAGGTCAAGGAGAATGTCACAGTGGAGAGTCTGGTGCAACTGACCATTGGACATTTGCCAAGTGAACAAGTGGGGAAAGGGTATTTCAGGCAGAGGGAACAATCTGTTCAAAGGAATGCCGTCTTAGCTCATGTTGCTCCTCTTGCCACACTCTTCCCCCTTGCTTGTGTCTTTAAAATCCAATTCCATCATATTCCTGACTAGCTGCAATCATGCTTAACACTGGGAGGAAGCCTAGAGATTGGGGAAGGGGTATTTTGTTCAGAGGGGACGTTCTGTTCAAAGGAATGCTGTGTTAGCTCATGTTGTTCCTCTTGCCACACTCTTCCCCCTTGTTTGTGTCTTTTTTTTTTTTAACTTTGTCATCTGTTTCTTATTACTTTTTTTATATTATTTTTATTGTCTAAAGTTTTACATATGTCTCATTTTGCCCCAATTGACCTCTTCCCCCAGCCATTCCCACCCCGGGCAAGCCCCCACTGCCCCAGTGTTGTCTGTGTCTTTAAAATCCAATTCTGTCACATACCTGGACTAGCTGCATTCATGCTTAACACTGGGAGGAAGCCTAGAGATCGGGTAACCCAATTCCCTCATTTCAGAGATGAAATCTGAGGTGTAAAGTGTTATATTGTGCATCATGCTTTGATGAAATGTGTTCATTTTCTTGACACATATGTATTGAGCACTGACTGTGTATAAGGCATTGTGAGATGTACAAACACTGACTGTGTATAAGGCACTGTGAGGTGTACAGAAACAAATTGAATCTATTTTTCCCCACAAGAATTTAGTTCTCATTAGAAATATATGGCCTGGAGATTAAGAACACTTTGGTGTCAGAAAGACCTGAGTTTGAAGCCTGACCCTGTGGCACTGTGCTGGTGACCATGAACTACTCATCCTTACTGAAACAAAGCTTCCCCCTGTATACAATGAGGACCAGAATGGACTTTCTTCGTAGGTTTGTTATGAGAATTCAATGCAATGACATTTGCAGAGCACTAGCATTAAATAAATCTTAGTGATGAGTGGTATAGCCTTAATACAATGTAGGAAAATTAAGTGATGGCACTGAGTAGGTACTTAATTAAAACAGAGATGTATGATTAATTCATTAAACTTTTAATTCCAAGGTATTTACCTGATCGAAAATTAACATATAGTTCCTTGACAATCTGGGTTCCTCAAAGCTTTGTGTCAGGCTAGATTAAAATGGAGATTTTTTTTTACTCTCTAAGGTCCAGTAACCTCTTGCAATATAATGAATCCTAATTACTCCATTAGTATCATGCAATTTTTAAAATCGGTCGGTCTGAGCAGCATCCTAAAAACCAGCTGTTCGATCAGAGAAGAGCTCCTTCCCGGGCTTGTGGGTTACACCCACTTAGCAGTTTACACCCTGTCTCGTGTCATTTGTGCTCCACATGGATTGTGAGACTAGCTCCTGTCCTCTGAAACATTGTCAGGAAGAAGGAAGGAAGAACGAGAATCAAGGAGGGAAGACACAGGAGACAGATTGTGATTGTGCTGAAGAGGAAACTTCTGAACCACGAAAGACCTCCATAAAGGAAAGACCGACCTTCCCAGCAGTGGGGCTCATGGCTGCAGTGGTTCCAGACAATATAAGGTCTGCTCTTGTGGTTCTGCAGGAGAGGCATGAGAAGTGGCTGGGAGGGAGTTTAGCAGTGCTTAGCTCCCTCCCAACAATAAGCTTCTATGACCCTATTAAGCCATTCAAGCAAATATTTATTGATCACCTATTATGCATTAAGTCCCCACTTAGAGTGCTAACTAGACAGTATTACAAAAAGCAATGTCCCTATCCATCTAGAGATGGGATTCTAGGTGCCACACGCTGAGGTATCCCGGTGCCTGAACTGAATCTCTCCTGTAGGTACAGCGATATGGATTGCCAGGCATGAGAAGATGAATCTTCATTAATGTATATCACTCCCTCACCCCTGTGAAAACGGGGCAAGAGAAGTAGCTCAGAGGGCTCTGCAGGTAGTAAATAATGGACAACTGTAACTGCTGGAGCTGAACCCACCCCTAACCACAGCGGTAATACTCAGATCATCAAAATCTGCCGAGATAAAGTTACCAGCCATGACTCCATCACTTGCCTGGTTTTTATTTTATGTGCTGCACAGTCGAACCCCAACCTTTGACTCTCTCTGTAACCATCCCTCGTTTGAGTTTGGGTTTAAACAGCTGCCCAGCCCGTCAGCGCATCAGTGCGGCCGAGCGATAACTCATGCAAAGACATTTAAGAGCTCGCAAGTCCTCAGTAGACTAAAGCAGAGAAAAACAAGCTTCCATAGCAACAATACGTCACTCTAAATCACTATTACTGTTTCGTGAACAAAGTGAGGATTGAAATAGAAAATGTGGCAGGGAGTGGGGTCAGCTCAGCAGATAGGATCAACTGTTTTCTGGGAATTAGATCACCTTGGTGAGAGAGACAATGTGCTCATTTTAATCTCCTAAGCAGTTTAATTCTGAAGCTACAAAACTTATTATTTGTAACTTTCTCTGTCACTGAAAAAATGGTTTTATTCCACTCTCTCTCTTTCTCTCTGACAGACAACTGTTTAGTTTTTATTTCATAATCATAAACTTAACTCTGCAATCCAGCTAGACTGAGAAGGGGGTAAGGAAATTATGGAACCCTATGAACTGTGGCAAGAGCACAACAATTATAGAACATTCCAAGCAAATCAGGATGAAGGGGTGCTCTCCCAAGCAACAGAAGGAATGGCCTGGTGGTAAAGATAAAACACAAGTCAAATTTGTTAGAGTTGCCCACAGTCAGCAATGGTGATCTTCTTGCTGGTCTTGCCATTCCTGGACCCAAAGTGCTCCATGGCTGTCACTGTATCCAGGCCTTCTGTCACCCGGCTGAAGACCACGTGCCTGCCACCCACCCACTCAGAGCAGATGAGAAACTATGAACCACTTGTGTTGGGTCCAGCAGTGGCCATGGACAAGATGCCAGGACCTGTATGTTTCAGGATGAAGTTCTCATCCTCAAATTTCTCCCCATAGATGGACTTGCCGCCTGTGCCATTATGGCGTGTGAAGTCACCACCCGGCACATAAACATTCCTTTCTCTTCTTCTTTGCATCCAGCTCTGCTGGAGACAGCCGGCAGGGAGTCCGAGTCGGGGTGAAGGAGCTGGAAGGCTGCAACTGAAAACCTCTGCTGATTCCATCAAGGCTTTGCTTGTTATGATAAACATTCCAGCAGCCAGAAAGTAGCTAGTAAACACTGCAGGGGCTGGGCCGGGGACTTACCTCATTGTGGGACTTGCTAATCATCCACTTATGATTAAAAAACGAAAATGTACGCAAAAGAGCTCTCATGTATGTAAAAGCTTGGAGTGAGCTGCATGGGCTCCCTGAGGCCTCCGACCACAAACACAGCTTAGAGTAAATATAATCTTAGGCAGAAGCAACTTTCTCCAACAAAAACAACACAGGGAAGCCTCTTGGAAGTTATTTGATAAACTATTAAAATAATAACTGCTTGTCTTAGCCTTGGCTCAAGACGGCAGATGTTGGACATGATACAGCCTCAGAGGAGAGCAAGCATTCCCAGCAGCGCAGCGGGCAGGCGCGAAGGCGGCTTTGCTTCAGCCATTTGTTTTGAAGGGACGGGGCAGTGGAAATCAATTCTCATTTGTGAAAAGGAGAGGACTCATGTCTGCTCATATATTCAATAACTATAAAAAACGTAATGCAGGCAATTGCTGTCTTGTTCTTCCCCCCTGTTTTGACACTAGAGAGCTGTGTCCCTAAATGTGCTCCTCATAGGGAAGTTTTGTTCCAGAGACCCCAGTGCGCTCTGAAATCATAAACAGGCAGCATTTCTGCCCAGGTTTCCCCATAGGGGCTGGAGAGGCTGGCCTGGCCTACACTTTCCTTTCAAGCTTACAAGAAAACCTTTGCAAAGGGTTCCTCTCAGTTTTATTCCTGATCTTTTCACAATTCTCTGGGGACGCTCCATCTCTGGTGAACCTCTCTTGTAAGAATTTGCCAAGGTAATAGGTGCACACATGCAGCTATTGTTTTTTAACCAATTCTACTTGCCTTGACATCTCAATGTCAAGTTGGGTAGATTATTTTGCCATTCTACAAGGGGATTGAATTTTCTAAATTTATTGAGTATTTATGCATGGGGTTATAAAATGGATATTCCTTAAATTATCATATACCATGGAGAAAAGTGTGCGAATTACTCTTCTTTACATCCCACATGCATTATCTCATTTAACTTTCACTATGACACTGAAGTAGGCTTTACCTATATTGCCTGTATTGTACTGATTTAAAAAAAAACACACCCAAATATTCAGAGAAATATCTTGTCTTTAGGGTGTTTTTCTCCACATAGCGAAGCATAATTGGGACGTGTTCATCCAAAATGCAATAACAGTGACTAGACCAGCGGTTCTCAACCTGTGGGTCGCGACCATCGGAAAACACATACAGCATATCAGATATTTACATTACGATTCATAACAGTAGCAAAATTACAGTTGTGAAGTAGCAACAAAAGTAATTTTATGGTTGGGGGTCACCACAACATGAGGAACTGTACTAAAGGGTTGCGGCATTAGGAAGGTTGAGAACCACTGGACTAAACTTACCCTCCTGACTGGAACAATAAAAAACTGGACAGGATATGTGAAACAATCATTTTTAAATCATTGGACATCCGGTGACTAAGGACAGTGGTTTCTGAGAGGTAGCCAATAATGCTCCAGCTTCTTACTTTACTGCCTTCTGTGTCAAGGTGCAGAGACTCCCTGAGTTGAGGAGACAGAGCTAGAAGTCAAGGGAGGCCAAGGGAGTGAGAATTCTTAGGACAAATTATGGGAGAAAAGAAAGCAAATGACAGATGTCTCTGGTGATTTGGTAGGTGATAGGGTAGATGTACGTTTAATTTTATAAGAATTTCACAAATTCTTTTCCAAAGTAGTTGCACCACCTACACCCCCACCATCAGTGTATGAGAGTTCTAGGTGCTTCACATCCTTACCTCACTTGCCCTTATCAGCCCTTTAGATTTTAGCCATTCCAGTGAATGTGAAGTGGTATCTCATGATTATTTCAATCTGTGTTTCTCTGACAACCAATGTGTTTAGCATCTTTTCATGTGCTTATTGTTCATTCATAGAACCTCCTTTATGAAGTTACTGTTCAAGTCTTTTGGTCCTGTTAAAAAATGGAATTGTTGGTATTATTGAGTTGTAGGAGTTTTTAATAGATTCTAAAGTCAAGACCTGGGTCAGATATATATATTGTGAATATCTTCTATCACTCTATGGTTTGTCTTTTATTTTAACAGTAACTTTTCAGAAGAGATGTTTAGTTTTGACAAAGTTCAATAGATCAGTTTAAGAGAAAGGTATTGAGAATAAAAAAGTTAATTCCTAAAGGAAGTGGCATATAGGGTTTATGCCACAAATAATATTTTTGAAAGGATTCACAGTGATTTAAGAGCTGGCTCTTCTTACTGCTCAAGAGGGGATTAAAAGTCTTTTCTGGACTGGAGAGAAGGAGCTTGGGAAATGGGAGAGAAAATCAAAGCAAAAGGGGGTTTTGCCTACCCGCCCCCACCCTCTGTCTGTGTGTGGGATCCCATTGTGAAGGCAACCTCCTCCTGGATTTCCCAGGCACAATTCTGGGAAACGATGCCTATAGAAAGTCTCATAGGAGGGTAGCAATGGTGAATGAGGGATACAGGTGGATGGCCTAGGACAGTGATGGCGAACCTTTTGAGCTTGGCGTGTCAGCATTTTGAAAAACCCTAACTTAACTCTGGTGTCGTGTCACATATAGAAATTTTTTGATGTTTGCAACCATAGTAAAACAAAGACTTATATTTTTGATATTTATTTTATATATTTAAATGCCATTTAACAAAGAAAAACCAACCAAAAAAATGAGTTTGCGTGCTACCTGTGACACGCGTGTCATAGGTTCGCCATCACTGGCCTAGGAAAAGCCTTGGGAGGTACAATTACCCTCAGGGGAGATGGGGACAGAAGACAAAAAAGAGTCCTCAGATCTACCATTGGGGAGAGAAATGCTGAGCGAAAGTGTGCTAACTAAAGGGGCCTGGTTTTGGAACAAAGACCACTCATGCCTGGAGTCCAAAGGCCTTTGTGAAAACCTGGACATCAGGAATGAAGTCTAGAAGTCAAGGGTGAGGGTGAAATAGGTGAGGTTCAACCCAGTGAATGCCAGTGTGGACAGCACACCATTGTGAATGAGATGCCTTTTTACGCTGAGCCTCCCACACTTACTAGTAAATTACTCCCTAAGGGAAGGGAAAAGGGGAGGGAGGAAAATCCGAACCAATCTTCATCCAAAAGAGACTTTGTTTTGATCCGGAAGGAAGTGAGTTTTACCTTGAATTGACAAGATTGTTTCCTGCTATGAAAACTATATGAGAGATTGAGAACTAAGTTACAGAGAAACAAGATTTCATAGCTGCACCCCAGCTGTTTTTTAATTGTTGACACTATTACAGATGTCCCCCATGCCACACCCCCTTTGCCCACCTCTACCCAACCCAGCCAGCCTTCCCCTGGCCTTCTCCACACTGTTGTCTGTGTCCATCGGCTACGTAGGCATGTTCTTTGGTTACTTTTTTCACCTTCTTTAATCCAGTCTCCCTACCTCCTCCCCTCTGTGATGGATCTATAGATTGCTTTGGATAGTATGGACATTTTAATGATGTTAGGTCTTATCATGAACACAGTATATGCTTCCACTTGTTTGTATCTTCCTCTATTTCTTTCCTCAATGCCCTGAAGTTTTCTGAGTACAGGTCTTTTACCTCCTGGGCTAAGTATATTCCTAGATACCTTATTTTCTTATTGTTGTTGTTTTTGCAATAGTAAACAATAGGGCTGTTTTCTTAGTTTCTCTTTCTGATAGTTCATTATTAGTGTATAAAAATGCCACTGATTTCTGGGTGTTAATTTTGTATCCTGCTACTTTGCCAAATGCATTTATTAAACCTAATAGTATTTTGATGGAGTCTTTAGGGTTTTCTATGTACAATATCATGTCATCTTTGAATAATAACAGTTTTACTTCCTCCTTTCCAATTTGGATACCTTTTATTTCTTCCTCTTATCCAATTGTAGGGACTAGGACTTCCACTACTATCAACACTAATAAAAGAGAAAAATGGTAATTGGCGTACGACGATACCCTTTTCATTGGCTAATCAGGGCTATATGCAAATTAACTGCCAAGATTGGCAGTTAACTGCCAACTAAGATTGGCAGTTAACTGCCAACTAAGATTGGCAGTTAACTGCCAACAAGATGGTGGTTAATTTGCATATGTAGGCACAATGCAGGGAGGCGAAAGGGAAAGCAGGAAGAAGCCCCCTGCCACTGACAGTGATCGGAAACCCAGGGGGAAGCTAAGAGCTGGGGGGCAGGGTCGGACATCCCTCTCACAATTCGGGACCACTGGCTCTTAACTGCTTACCTTCCTGCCTGCTTGATCACCCCTAACTGCCTCTGCTTGCTGGCCTTTCGCCCCCTAACTGGTCCCCTGCTGGCCTTGTCACCCCTAACTGCCCCCTTGTGGGCCTGGCTGCCCCCTAACTGCCCCCTGCTGGCCTTGTCACCCCCTAACTGCCCCCCTGTGGACCTGGCTTCCCCCTAACTTCCCCCATGTTGGCCTGGCCACCCACCAACTGCCCCTCTGCTGGCCTGGCTGCCCCCTAACTTCCCCCCTGCTGACCTGACCACCCCTAACCACCTCTGCCTTGGCCCCCACCACTGTGGCTTTGTCTGGAAGGAAGTCGGATATCCAGAAGATGTCCGGTCTAATTATCATATTACCCCTTTATTAGTATAGATGGGTACTGGATTTTATTGAATGCTTTTTCTGCATCTGTTTATATGATCATGTGATTTTTGTCTTTCAATTTGTTTATGTGATGAATCACATTTATTGATTTGTGAATATTTTATAAACTTTACATCCCAAGAGTAAATCTCACTTATTCACAGTGTATGATCTTTTTAATGTACTGCTAGATCCTATCTGCTATTATTTTGTTGAGGCTTTTAGCATCTGTGTTCATCAGGGCTATTGGCCTGCAATTATCTTTCTTTGTAGTGTCTTTATCTAGTTTTGGAGTTAGGATAATGCTGGCCTCATAAAAAGAGTTTTGAAGTCTTCCATCCTCTTGAATTTTTTGAATAGTTTTAGGAGAATATGTTCTTCTTCAAATGTTAGATAAAACTTGCCTGTGAAGCTATCTGGTCCAGGACTTTTGTTTGCTGGGAGTTTATTTTTATTACTGATTCAATTTTATTAGTTATTAGTCTATTCAGGGTCTCTGATTTGTCATGATTGAGTTTTGGAAGAGTATATATTTCTAGGAATTTGTCCCTTTTGCCCAGGTTATCCAATTTGTTGGCATATACTAGTAGTAGTTCATAATATTTTCTTATAATCCTTTGTATTTCTGTCTTGTCAGTTGTTACTTCACCCAGCCTTTTTTTCCCATTTGCATGGAAATTGTTTCCAACCCTTCAGTTTGTGTGAACCTTTTGTTCTGAGGTGGGTCTCTCTTAGGCAGCATATAATGTGTCATATATACTTGTCCATTCAGCTACCCTATGTCTTTTGATTGGAGCATTTAATCCACTCACATTTAAAGTTTGCCGAAACCAGTTTGGCTCAGTGGATAGAGGGTCGGCCTGCGAACTGAAGGGTCCCAGGTTCAATTCCAGTCAAGGGCATGTACCTGGTTTGTGGGCACATCCCCAGTGGGAGATGTGCAGGAGGCGGCTGATTGATGTTTCTCTCTCATTGATGTTTCTAACTCTCTATCTCTCTCTCTTCCTCTCTGTAAAAAATCAATAAAATATATTAAAAAAATAAAGTTATTATTGATAAGTACTTATTTATTGCCATTTTTTATTTATACCTATATTCATCTCTCTCTTGATTTCTTCTTCTTCTTGAATCAGTCCCTTTAACATTTCTTACAATGCTGGTTTGGTGGTAATGTTCTCTTTTACTTTTTTTTGTCAGGGAAGCTGCTTATTTCACTTCCAATTTTGAATGATAGCCTTGGATTCAAGTCCTTGCTTTTTATTTTCTTTGAATACTTCATGCCAATCCCTCTGGCCTGTAGTGTTTCTGTTCAGAAATCAGCTGACAGTTTAATAGGGACTCCCTTGTAGGTTAGTTTTTGTCTCTCTTTTGCTGCCTTGAAGATCCTCTCTTTGGCCTGGCTGGCATGGCTCAGTGGTTGAGCGCCAAACTATGAACCAGGAGGTCACAGTTTGATTCCCAGTCAGGGCACATGCCCGGGTTGCAGGCTCAATCCCCAGTGGAGGGCATGCAGGAGGTAGCCAATCAATGATTCTCTCTCATCATTGATGTTTCCATCTCTCTCTCCCTCTCCCTTCTTCTCTGAAATAAATTTTAAAAAAATTATTTAAAAACAAAGTTTCTCTGGTTTTAATGTTTGCCATTTTAATTATAATGTGTCTCTGTGTGGGTCTCTTTGGTTTGATTGGGACTGTCTGTGCTTCCTGACTTGTGTGACTTTTTCCTTCATTAGGTTAGGGAAGTTTTCTGTCATTATTTCTACAAACAGGTTCTCTATTCCTGTTCACTTTCTTCTCCTTCTGATATCTCTATGAGGCAGATATTGTTAAATTTCATGTTGCCCCCAAATTTCCTTAAACTATTCTCATTCTTTTTTTCTTTTCTTCTCTAATTGGGTGTTTTTCCTACCTTGTCTTCCAAATCACTGATTCCCTCCTCTGCTTCATCCAACCTACTTTTTTAAAATATATTTTATTGATTTTTTACAAAGAGGAAGAGAGAGGGATAGAGAGTTAGAAACATCAATGAGAGAGAAACATCGATCAGCTGCTTCCTGCACACTCCTCACTGGGGATGTGCCCACAACCAAGGTACATGCCCTTGTCCGGAATTGAACCTGGGACCCTTGAGTCCGCAGGCCGACGCTCTATCGACTGAGCCAAACTGGTCAGGGCCATCCAACCTACTTTTAATTCCTTACATGTATTTTGATGTCAGATAACCATTCTTCATTTACAACTGGTTCTTATTCATGGTTTCTATTTATTTTTACATGCTATTGTAGTTTCCACTAAGTCCCTTGTAATTCTCTAGCTTCCTTGAATATCTTTATAACCATAATTTTGAAATTTATATATTATAAGTTGCTTGCTTTCATTTCATTTAGCTTTATTTCTGGAGATTCCTCCTGTTCTTTCATTTGGGGCCGATTTATTCGTTTCCCCATCTTGGCTGTCTCTTTGTGTTTGCTTCTATTTATTAGATAGATCTGCTATGATTCCCAGCCTTTGTGAGTTAGCCTTATGTAGTAGGTGTCCTATGGGACCCCGTAGTACAGTATCCTTGATCTCCTGAGCTGGATGATCTAGGAATGCCCCTTGTGTGGATTATGTGGGCCTTCCTATTATAACTTGGTCCTGATTGCTGTTGGCCCGTTCGTATGTGTGATCAACTCTTAGGCTGCCTGATTGTGAGGCTCAACTCTGACCATGTCATACAAGTTGTTGTACAGGGGCTTGTGTAAGTGGGATCATGCAGTATTTGTCCTTCAGTGACTGGCTTCTTTCATTTAGCGTAATGCCCTCCAGGTTCACCCTTGCTGTTACATATGGCAGGATTTCCTTCTTTTTTAAGGCTGATTGAGCTGAATCCTACTCAGTCTTCACAGTTCGATTTCACTGCCTCTTCTCCTCTGTACCCCTGAGTTTTATGATAGTGAAGTTACTATCAAATTCAGGTGTAATCATAAGATCTTTACATCAGAGACCATTTCTGTGTTTTTCTCCAAATAATTATTAGGGTGTAGAGCATAATAGATGGTCAAGCAATGGTTTTCAGTGGATGAAAGAAAATGACCCAACTCTTATTGAGTGAGGTTCATGTGACTTTAAGTCTCCCAATCAATACTTCTGCCTTTCAAGGACAAATTATCCATGTAGTTGGAACATAGCAGCAATGGGAGTAGACATTTTATTTTCCTTTTGCTTCCCAACTGGTAAGCAATTATTTCCTTAAAACTGCCTTTGTAAATGGGGGATTATTTTATCGACTAAATTCATCCCTGGATGCCGTATCATATAAAAATGATTGCTTCCCTATGACTCAATATTCTTAACTCTTTACACATTTTGTAAATGCTACAGTGTTCTCTAAGAGTTTAAGACAAATTTTAAAACACACTGAAAGCAAAGAACAACCTTCATTTGCTTATTTATTTACTTTCATAAACTGTGCCTGACATTCCCATGTTTCCAGATAAACTCTTCTTAAAAACTTGACAGTGGTAGATATGAAGAAAACTTTTCCTAATTTGTAAGGGCTTGTAAAGGACGCCATTGTCTGATGGCATTTTCAGAACGAGGGCTGCTGTAGTTCTGAGAACTGGCTTTGAAATCAGACTTCATATCAGTGTAGGCTCCAATATTTACCAGCCACTGGAACTTGGGCAACTTACATAAGGTCTACAACATTCAGTTGAGTCACCCCAGGGAAGTTTAGAGTATTAAACTTCCCTGTGGAGACTTTTTTCCTTGAAAATAGCAAGGTCTGAGCATGGCTATGGTAAGATTGTTAAAATATTTCCTTGCACCAGGTGTTAGGGTTTCAGGAATGAAAGTTACAGGCCCAGGTACCTCTGTAAACACATATGAAAAAGATCAGAAGTGAAATCATTTCCAGGGAGCACCATTTCTTTGATGGCAATCTATGTGATACCTTAGAGTTTGGAAAAGAAATTTAGGCTTCTCCTGGGGAATGAAAAAAATGACAGAAATAGGAAAACTTAGGCTAAGCTTGTTTCTTTTTGTAACTGCTATGTGAAATTCATTAACGATCAGCTCTACTGTGGCAGCAGGGGCTATAAAGATCTAATGGGCTCCTGACTTTCCCTCATAATATATAGTGAGGGTCTGTAGGATTTCAAAATCATTTTGAAAGGAGACTAAAATTTAGGGCAGAACCTATTGGCTGATGGCTGAAACACTGGTAAATCTTCACGTAAACAGAAGTTGATTTTGAACCCATTCAAAAAACATTCATCATTTGATCCTCCTAAAACCTAAGTAATTTAAGTATAACTCAGTTGAACTGAGGTAGCTCTCCCAGAAATCGGGAAAAAAAATATTTGTTTCATGTTGGCTGAGTTGTTCTTCTATTAAAGAAATGAACCTCAAGGGTGTGGATATAACAACCTGGGCCCACTTGGGGACTTTACACAGGGCAGCTGCAGCAGACATGGCTCCCAGATAACTAACAAAGTGACTAGTAAATAAAATATAGGATTGGAAGCAGGGTAGGGGATGGTGCCAATTTCTTTCCAGAGTAGAACACAGAATGGAGGGATGTGACGTCAGTAGTATCATGATATTAAACTTAGTTTCAGAAGTAGCCCTGGAAACTGCAGTTGGACAAGGGGGGTGACCTTTAAGAAAATGTCGTGAATGTCCCAATTAAATGCTCTGCTTATGCACAACAGCTAAACCCCTATTAGATTCAAGTTCCATGCATAAGAAAAACTGTTCCTACAGCAGATGGACAGGAACCAAAGAGAAAATATCTACACTTAGATGAGCTTGAAAATTCTAAGTAATGGAGAGTGAATTCAAGGCTAAGAAATGGAAAGGGGTGAATGGAGTTAATACACAGTGGAGGATACTGTGGCTGTCATGGGGGACAGAAAAGAACAGGTTCACAGAGAGAAATGTGAGAAATAACAAGGCCTATAAAGAGCTTTCTTGGTCCTGCAGACCCCCATTTACAGCCCTTTGCATAGCTCTGAAACACATTTATCCCCAACTCCACTGATTAGACATAGAGTCCTGGAAGCTCTTGTCTTTCCCAGATGCTCTTCCACCTGACTTGAACATTCTTTCATGAGTTTTAGGAGCTCTCAGCACAATCATCTAGTGCCGTGGTACTCTAGGTAATGGGATTCTCAATGCGCATTTAAACCCTAATTTACCTTGCAAACTGTATTTGTTTTCTTAGTCATTCAACAAATGTTTATTGAGTATTTATTATGTGCCAGGTACTGTTCTAGGTTTTGAGATTACGGTTGGGAATGAAATGGGCACTGCCCCTGGCCTCAAAGGAGCTCACCTTCTAGAGCAGTGGTTCTCAACCTTGGCTGCACATTAGAATCACCTGGGAATCTTTTTAAAATCCTGATTTCTGGGCCTCATCCTTTGGAAATTCTGTTTCCTTGTTATGGGGTGGGGCCACAACATTAGTAATAATAAAGAAACAGAATTTCCGGAGGATGAGGCCCAGAAATCAGGATTTTAAAAAGATTCCCAGGTGATTCTAATGTGCAGCCAAGGTTGAGAACCACTATTCTAGAAGGAAAGGTAATCAGAATATAATTAAACCAAGTTGTTAAAACATTGTAAACAAGGCTGATAACTCTAAAACTTTTCTAGAGTTATAAGGAACATGTCACCTGACATTTTTCCTAAGATTGCTTGGGAAAAGCAGGCTAAATACTTACGTAGAGTTGTACATTTGGTGTAGCTATCTCAGGCCCAGCTGGTACATTTACATATGCTTTACATGAAGCAGCCACGTTTCTACCCACCAAGCATCCTCCTTCACATTTACCAGGTATGGCAGTTATTTATTATTTTTGTTTATTCCCAGGTATGGCAGTTATTTATTATTTTTGTTTATTCCCAGGTATGGCAGTTATTTATTATTTTTGTTTATTCCTTTCTCATTATTTTCCATCCAAACTCCTGTTTCTTGTCATGCCTGCATGGGGTTTTAAGCAATTCAAACATTCACAGTAGGTTTGAATAACCAATAGAATTAACCTTGACCCTCTCAGTTATTTGCTTTTTAAAAGGCACTTTGTAATCTGAATAGGCTTCTAATCTGTTGATTTGAGAGTGAGGAAATGCACTTTCCAATTTTCTCTGGAATAGGGCTAGGCTAGACCTTCTGTGCCCTCTGGCATTTTAACCAGGACCTCTGCCTTCCTTTCAGCCCCAGCCCCAGCAGTGTTTTCTGTAGACTTTATGTCGAGGAGGGGCCTGCAGGGGGGCACTTCCTCTGGCAGCCTCATATCCTCTCAGCCCACCTTCTCTAGCCAGCACTTAGCCACCTGCTTCCCACAGGCGTGTTCTGCCTGGGTCTGACATTAGTTGCACATCTACATCTCACTTTCTAACCAGGTTTCCCTGACTTGGGACACCTGTAGGTGCAGCTTGGAAGTAAAGATGCATCAGTGCCCCGGGGGAAGCCCCTGACCAAAGGGTGATGGAGATAAAGGGTGCATGTTCATCTGTCCTTCACACGAACAAGTCTGGGGAACATTCTACCTGGTTCCCAGAATCCTGGTGGGATGGAATCCCATGGCCCGCAGTGATCCAACGTGAAAACCCACCCTTGGGTCAGCCTTCCCTCCTCCTGTGTTTCTCTCTCTTCACTCCCCACTCCTGTTTCCTTGGATCACTGACCAAACTATACTACCTGCTTTTGGAGAACCCAGGCTAAAACAGAGCTGTGTGCCTTCACCTAGCCATTCACTTTTGTGCTGCTCAGGGAAAGATTAATATGTTAACAGATTACAATTTATTAAGTAGAAATTTGTCAGAGTATTTTTGAACACTTAAGATCAATCCAGTTTGAAATACAATGCAGTGGATATTTATTGCAGTTTACCTAGTACCAGGTGCAGAGTTAGGCTCTGGGGAGACAATGGTGAATGAGCTCTCCCTGACATCGTAGCCCAGTGTGTGGTTCCATCTCTCTGGCAACAACTCGGAGAGAACACCCTGGAGAGGAAAGATAAGCAGAGCTCTGGGGCAGGCAGCCACACTGGGGTAAGTGTGGATGGCAGAGTCAGGTTGCCTGAATTCGCTTCCTCATCCATGACTTCCTTGCTGTGAGAAACATGCTCATCTGTCCAAACTCAAATAATGGACTTAGAAACACGAAGTATGGCCAAAGCAAAACTTTTAATGATGGTCTTGCAAGATCAGGTGTCTGGTATGCAGGCACACCCAGGGCAGTCACAGCAAGCAATGTGTCCCTACTGTGCATGTTCCTCCCACAGTTCCTCATTGGCTGAGTACTATGGGGTGCACAGTCTTTCCTGAATGTTGTCCAAGTTTTATTATTTCCTATTAGCTATTT
Organism: Myotis daubentonii; assembly: GCF_963259705.1. NCBI lineage: Eukaryota > Metazoa > Chordata > Mammalia > Chiroptera > Vespertilionidae > Myotis > Myotis daubentonii. The sequence goes on along the minus strand of NC_081848.1, from coordinate 9,153,110 downwards.
AAAAAGCGGGCTGTGGCTTTTGTTTGTCTCCACCTCCCTTTATCTTTTTGTGGTGGGTAGGTCTTCCTGAGGTAAGCGCTTTTCTGGCACCTATCCATGTTTTACCTGCTTCCTTATTTTATTGTGAGCCATCCGCCCCCTGTTGGTTAGCTCATCCTGTTTGCCTGGGGGCTGTTCAGGTGTATGAACTTTGTTATGTCCACAGGCCACCGTGCAGTAATTTTCCATTCTGGGTTAAATATCTTGTCTTGAAAATGGACCACCTCTGGCTTTATTTCTAATACTCACTGGGAAAATCACCTAATCTCACCCAGCCTCAGTGTTCTCCTCTGTGAAATGCAGAAACCTCCCTAGAGTGATTGTGAAAACTAAATGAAAAAACAATGTATGTAACGGTCTTATTATGCTGCTTGACAGGGAGCAGGTGTACAGCCAATTCCGGCTCTGCAGTTAGCTGTTGGTTTCCAGGTGAGGTGTTAGTGCTGTGGGGGTGTAGGCTTTAAATAAGAGGACATGGAGAGGGGGAGCATAAAGAGGGCATGAGCACCTCTGCTCAACCTGGGTCCTTTGATTACTGGGGATATACATAAAAAGGAGAATTCAGCAAAGCAAAAGGAAACCACAACTAATGATTATAACAGATGTTAAACTTTTAGCCACTTTTTATTCAAGCAATTTATATCATGTGCTGTGTTCCTACAGTATTACATTATGTGTACACATTTAGATGACTTCTGTAGAATGACAATGTGTTCTTAAACATTGGAAATAATTTCAACTAGGAAATTTACATTCTCATACATTTTGTATCACATTTTGGCTGGTTTTATTTTAACAACACTTCCCTCTCTCTAATTATCCTAGTCAGTCAAAAGTTCCTTATACTTTCCATTTTCAGTGCATGGCTAATTCTAGGGTGTCTCTGGGAAATTTACCACCAGCCACTTCATTGGAGATGGTTAAGGGGTAGAAAGAGCTCCTTAAGTGAAGAATGGAAAGGGATGGATGAGTGGTGGGAGAAAGGAGATTGTGAATGGATTCAAACAGGAGAGTTGACAAAAACTAGTATAATCCCTACTGAGAAAGGAGCTGCCTGTCTGTGGGCTCAAGAAGCCATCTTGGACATGTCCTGTCCCTCTCCCCATTCTCAGGGACACCTGTACCTGCCTCATCATATTTGACGTCTCCCTCTCACACTTCTAAGCCTTCAATTTTTCATGAAAAGTCTCACACTGCACCAGCAAAACTAGAGGCAGACAATTTTTCTTTGCTTCTTCCCACTCCCATTTCTGCACTTTTATCCAACCTACTGTTCTCCCCAGGCAACTGTCAAGGTTTTTTTGGCTAAGGAGGGTGTTCTCAGCACTCTGCTCGATGAACAGGTGAGGGTGGGCCAGGGAATGGGTGGGCAGGTGGGGTTGGCATGAGGGGCATCTGGCAGTGTCCTGGGTTACAGGGAACAGGGAGTCTTCAGAAGATCTCTTCCTTCCCCTAATCTCTGACTGGCTTGTTAAAGACTCTCAGTACCTCCTGAGATGAACCAGAGAGTCGGTGTAATGATGATTTGCCTTCATATGGATGGTTTGTTGTATCATTTATAGGTATAATAAGATTTATTAATTCATAGTACTGTGCGAGTAAATGTTTTAATAAGGTCACTAATTCCATTACAGTATGCTATGCTTAATAGTCTTTAAAGGTGGAATAAAATTATCGGCTTCTAATTACTCTCCTCCAATTTTCTGTAGATGTAATGAGGGGTTTTCTAGAAGCCCATGCCTCCCTCTCCCCTCTACTCCTACTGCTACAGAGCTCTGCTGCATTCAAAACACTATATAGTGTAGTGGTTCTAAATTAACATTCTGGGGTAAGAATGATTAAAATTAGAATCTAGCACAACCACTTAGTACCTGTGTGATCTGGGAAGAGTTTCTTAACCTGGCTAAGTCTCAGGATGCTTATTTGTAAAATGGGATCACGATCCTACCTCAAAAAGTTCCCCCTGAAGATTGAGCAAGATCATTAATGCAGGCACCATGCTAACAACGTGCCTGCCAGGGATGATGAGCTAAATAAATGTCATCTATTATATTAGTTATATACGGCTTTGAGACAAATTACTCCAACATAATCTGGGCACATCTAAGCTATCAACCTCTGCCTCAGGTCTCCGAGAAGGCTGTTATCAAGGCCACGCCAGGCTGTAGTTGCATCTGAAGGCATGACTTAGAGAGGAGTCAAGCTTTCCAAGCTGCCAAGCTCACTCATGTAGTTGTTGGTAAGGTTCTGTTCCCGGGGCCTGCTGGACTCAAGGCCTTTCTTAGTTCCTTGACATGTAGGTTTCTCCCTGGTGCCACTCAAATGTGGCAGCTGGCTCCCATCAGAGTGAGCAAGCATGAAGGCAAGAGAGGGCCAGCAAGCCAGAGGACACAGTCATTCTCACCTAATCTCTGAAGTGGCATCCCATCATTGTTGTCATATTCTGTTCATTAGAACAAGCCACTAGGTCTGGGCCACATTCAAGGGGAAGAGACCTTACATGGGTGTGGACATCAGGAGGCAGTGATCTTTAGGAGACATTTAGAAGCTGCCTGCCACAGCAGCAGACATTACTATTGGCCATTTCACAGTAAAACATTTTATGAAACTCTCTTTGGAAACTGTCCTTGATCTCCCTTTGTTTATGGTAGAAAGTCGGCATGCCTTGCACAGCACATAAGGCATTGCAGTTCAGGTCTCTTCTATTCTGGTTTGTTCCTGCCACTCCCCACTGATCTCGTTGGTGTACTCTGCTCACATTTCTCATGCTGTCCAAACACACCGGGTTCTAAGAGCCCCCAAGGGTTCCCCTGGGACTCACGAAGATGTTCTAGGAGAGTTATGCCATTGAAAGAGGTGATGGTATCTGTTTCAATTCCTAATTGTTTAGAAAAAAATCAACACATAAAATTGTGTGCATTTGTTTCCCTTTCAAAAAAGAGCAGGAGAGGCTTTGCTTATGCAGCCGCCGAGCATGCGAGGTTTGAGAGTCAGAAGAGGTTGGGAGACGTCAGGGTGCATATTCATGCCTCTGTGATTGCTGGGACTATTGCCTCTTGTTCTGCGGTGAACTCTTCAGAGTTATACTTAGATGTATTTTTTTGGTGAACTCATTTTCAAGCATCTCAGAACTTACCCTTCCCCCCATTTCTTCTGTTTCCTATAGCATTTTGTTTTGGGGGTTTTTTAAAATATATTTTATTGATTTTTTTACAGAGAGGAAGAGAGAGGGATAGAGAGTCAGAAATATTGATGAGAGGGAAACATGGATCAGCTGCCTCCTACACATCTCCTACTGGGGATGTGCCCGCAACCAAGGTACATGCCCTTGACCGGAATCGAACCTGGGAACTTTCAGTCCGCAGGCCGAGGCTCTATCCACTGAGCCAAACCAGTTAGGGCTCCTATAGCATTTTGGATAATCCCTCTTAGAGATCTCTTGCTACAGATAGTGTATAGAAAGTGTTCCACAGAATCCTGAGATTCCACACAGCAATGGGGATGGGGATAAGGGTGAGCTTACTTTCTGAAATGGCTGGTCTTTTCAGTTTGTATTACCTAAGGCCCTGCCCAAGCCTCCTTCTATGGAGACCTTTCCCTTGCTTATGGGCTATGTTGCCCAAGATATCCCTACCCATTCTGAGGATGGACCCTTTTCTCAAGGGCAACTCCCCTCAGTGCAGGAGTGCTAGACCTGGCGTAATAGGTAATTGGTCCAAGTTAATTATTCACCAGGTAGTGGAGCTGGAATTCAAACCCTGACAGTCTTGTTGCTGCCCCTTGCTTTTCCTCTTCTCACTATACAGCTAGTCACAGCGAAAGAGAACAACTCTACACACCTCGGTAGTCAGCCCTTTGGGTTTTGACAGACAGGTGCTTCAAAGGCAGGAGGAAAACATGGGATTTTCCCATGCTTCAAAACTGTTTGAAAACCAATACTTAGTCACAAATGCTCCCCTAAGGAGCATTTACTGGCAATTCTTACTGTCCCTGTCAATCACTCGCCAAAACACACGCTCTGTGTCTCCCTCCATCACTCTGCAACAGAATGTTTGCTTGTGTCTGCTCACTATTTATTGCCTTCAAAGGTGCCTCGTACTGTGGGCTTACTAATATTTAACTCTCAGTTGTAGCTTCTGACCTTCTTGTATATTGAAGTCTTCCTCTAATTCTATATATAAAAAAATGACAATTCAGAATGGAAATGGGCACCTGTTGTTTTTAATCCTTCCCAGCATCCTGCTTGTTTTGGGAATAGTGCTTCTTCTATGCTGAATGAGCCTGGTGCGACTATCCATTAGGGGCTTTAATCCACCCCCACCTGCAGGCATACACCCATGATCTAGCCCATGACCCATGACCCATGACCCATGACCCAAGATCATGCCCATCTGTATGAAAATAGTTATAGTAGCGAGCACAAGACTTATGTTAGGCCAGTCAGAATTGCCTGGATTGATAAACGGAAGTTGGGAAAAAGAAATTCTCTGGCTGTTAAGCTGGGAATAAATAAATCTGCAGCTGGGGTAGCCTTCCTCCCTGTCAGACGGGAAAAGCTGGGCTGCAGAGAGAGGCCCATGGGAAGCAGGCTTTAGTGAGAGAGGGAAGAGACCTCACATGCTGATTGAGCTCCTTAATCTAGCTGTGCCTGATGCTAGACCCGCCCCTGCAATTTCTAGCTATGTATACTAATAAATTATGTTTATCTCTAAAACCAGTTCGAATTGAGTTTTAATCATTTGATAGACCAAAGTCATGATTAATATAGAGATCAGGGATGGCAAGTCAGTTTCAACCATGCAAACCACAAGAGCTGCTAGATAAAATGCAGGATCCCCTGTTACATTTGAACTTCAAACCAATAATAAATAATATGTAGTATAATAATTTTCAGTATTTGTTTGTGTAAGTATGTCCCAAATATTACACAGGATATACATATAATAAAAAAATTATTAATGGTTTCCTGGAATTTAAATGTAACTTAGCATCCTGTATTTTTATTTACTAAACAAAGAGGTGTAGTACTTGCTTATAACACTGTGTGGGGGGTTCTGAGGCCAAGTTCGGACTCATTGGGAAAGAGCATGGTTATTGAATGATGAGGTCTGCTCTGTACGTCGAAGTAGAGAGGTATCACGAGTGTCATCATGTACCATTCCTGGTTTATCTCAAATGTTTAGAATGTTTTCCTCTGGCAGCCTTAGGCAATGTAATATATTTTAATAGTAATATAAATAATGGTAGCCACCATTTATTAAATCCCTTTAACTAAGAGCCTTACATATGCCATCTAAGTGAATCCTCATGACAATATTTTATTGGCTGTATTTTACAACTGAGACTCAGAGAAGTAAAATCCTCACTGACAGTAAATGGCAAAGCTGGGATTCAAACCCATATCTTCTGACACCAAAGCTTGTGCTTTTCTCAATTTGTCATCCTCCAGGAGGCAAATATTGTTCTAACAGCATCTATGTAAGAGTCATCTTAAAATGCTATTTCACAAATTGCTATATAAACACTTATAAATCCAGTGCTTGGCCCCAAATGGTAAACTGTCCTTTGATGACAAAGAGCAGCAATTGGACAACAAATTAGAACCTCATATGAGGCAGTATTTTGGCAAACAGATTTCAGCAGTTAACACCAAAGGAGTGTCAATTGCAAAAACTGGCTTTAGGCTATAAATGACTAAAATTTGCATTATGACAAGGTGAGAGGGGATCTATTTAACATGTAGTGGGGGAAGTGAGGAGGGCCAGATGAACCCCGCATGAAATTTATTTATTTATTTTTAATCCTTGCCCCAGGACATGCCTAGAGAGAGGGAGGAAGGGAGGGAGAGAAAAAAAAAAAACATCAATGTGAGAGAGAAATATCAATCTGTTGCCTTCTGTACATATCCCGACCAGGTATGTAACCCACAACCGGGTATGTGCAACATTTTGGTACATGGGATGATATTCAACCACCTGATCCACTCTGGTCAGGCCCCACTTGAAATTTTAAGTTAAACGTTTGTGGGGCTAGAAGGTTTATGTTCTAGAGTATTTGCATGAACTGATAGGGTAGAACATTTGCATTTTCGTAGATGGAGGAAGAAGGCACGTGTGCGTGTGTGTGTGTGTGTGTGTGTGTGTGTGTGTGTAGTTAGATTATTTTTAACTTTTCATGTGTTGTGTTCAATGATTTTTAAGCTGGGATATAAGGTAGGGAGATGGCAGACAGGCAACAACGAAGACAGTGGATAGGAGGGCGTCTATCCCCTACCTTATATTTTGGAGCATGTTCTGAGAGATAGAAGCTGAAGGAAAGTTGTATGACTTGCGCATAAGCAATGCTATTCAGGTCCTGAACAGGGAGGCATGGAGCCAGGGAAGGCTATGGTTTCCGCTTTGGCACGCTGCCCCGTGTGTCTCTGGGGCCTTGAAGACTGGAGGCTTGGGACTCATAGGCAGATTTCTTGGCCTGGTTTTCTTTCTCAGAAAAAGTCTGATTAGCCTTTGCAATGGCATGACTTCCTGTAGCTACTGCCTGTGCAGAGGACATTAGCAGTGGGTTGAGCATCCTATGGTGGTTGAGGAGGTTGACAAAGATCTTCATGATGTGTCCATGGCAATTTTCAGAACTACTTGGAGAACTTCTCAGGAGGGCTGGGGACCCATGTGAACAGGAAGCCTTAAACTGTTAGGGCTATCAGGACATCTTTTGTACTTCTGGACTACTAAGGCCTGGGCATCTAGTTTATGAGTATGAAGACCAACTAGAGAGAAAGGATAAAGCAAATTAAATAAATTAGACCAAAGAAAATAGAGGCTTAAATAGTCTCAACAGAGACAAGGGAATCTAACTGCTAGGTGGGCACAATTCCCATGCAATGAAGTAAAAGAGGAACCTAAGAAGGAAAGCATAATTTCCTGTGTTCTCACTCAATCCATGGGAAATGGCTGCCTTCATCGTCCTCATATCTGTTTTGAGAGCCATGGCCTGATTCTGGTGGCTGCTTCTTACCCCAGTGACAGCTGGGGCTTTGTTATCAGGTATGAGAAATCCCTAGGCCACGTCCTTTCCGTTGACCTCCTCACAGAATCACTGTCCTTTTTAGGGTGTTCCATGTTAAGGCTGCAAAGTGTGTTCTGCGATCAGAGGCACCGTTAACATTCCTCCAATATTGCATGTTGTCCCTGGGGGAGGGGGCATTTATTTTATTACTCTGAATTTTATGAATGACACAAGTATTTCATTCTGCTTGTTGCCCATCAGTCCTTAATATATATTATTAAGCTCTAATTTCCACAAATGCTCTATGTCCCCAAATATGGCTCGGCCTTGGCACCATTGAGCCTGTGTCCTTTTAGACTTATCAGCTAGGCACAGTAGGCATTTCTGTGAGGAAAAAAAAAATGGAGAAACTTCAATCAGTCAAAAGCTCACTGCATCCAGAGCAGAATTGGGTTTTTGCAAGCTTAAAAGGAGTATTGGCATTTATGATAGCAAAGAAAAATTAAGAAGTGGGACATTTCTCAGGATTTAGAGCTCCGTCATAAGGGGAAAAAAAAGCAGTTCCTTCAGGATACCTTCTGAAATGATCTTCCTCAAAATGACGCGCCGGCTTTCTGCAGCTGACAGCATCAAGTGCAAGTGCTCTGCCTGACATTGGCAGTCTCTGGTCCCACCATCCATGCTGTTTTTTCTCAGCTTCGAAAAAGACCCTACACGGTAAGTAAGCCAGTCTGCCCAGTGTTCCCTGAATGTGCACATTTTTGAGATTTTTCTAGACCTTTTATTGCACCTGGATGTCCATCTTCCCTATACGTCAAGGCCCAGTTCAGTGCCCGTTTCTCCCCTGGACCTTTTCAATGCCCTCAGCAGGCAGTGCTCCCACCTTAGACTGTCTTATAACACTGTCTTTCAGGTGACCCTGAACATACATTTCTTTTTTAAAAATATATATTTTATTGATTTTTTACAGAGAGGAAGGGAGAGGGATAGAGAGTTAGAAACATCGATGAGAGAGAAACATTGATCAGCTGCCTCCTGCACACTCCCCACTGGAGATGTGCCCACAACCAAGGTACATGCCCTTGATCAGAATTGAACCTGGAACCCTTCAGTCTGCAGGTCAATGCTCTATCCACCGAGCCAAACTGGTTAGGGCTGAACATGCATTTCTTGCTGATTTCCATGCACACTGCCATTAGACTGAAATTTCCATTACTACAAGGTCCACAGCAGAGTGTTGTGGCTTCCCTGCTCCCCAGCCCGTAATGCTGATGGGACAGTGCTGGACATATCATAGGTGCAATGAATGTTTAATGAATGGATAAAGAGAGCAATCCCCAGAGATTTGGGGGGAACAGTGGTCCAGTCCTTTTTGTCTCTGAAAAAGTCAGGTTTGGACTACCTTATGGTGTACAATGTGAAATCTCTACCCCCCTTTGCACAAGTTGATCTTGGTGGGATGTTAGGGTGTGTGAACCCTGACCTGTGTCCTTCAGTTAGAAGAGGTTAAGGAGGGGCAGTGCACAGGGGCTATTTTGTAAGGTTCTCTCCCAGAGCAATGGGGACATAGAAGTGACAGAATATCTGCAGCCGCATTACTTGATTCTCTTGCCACTGATCTCCCTCGCTTTCCACTGCCAGACCTGCTGACCTTACCACTTGTCAGACCACCAGCTCTTCTCAATTCCAGACCAACTCAGGGCAGCAGCGGGCAGAGACAGTGCTGCTTGGGTGGGGTGGGTCTTCTACACGAGTTCCAGGTCTTTGTTTCTGGAATGGAATGACCCAGGCCCTGAATCTCAATTCTGGCCTCTCAGTGGCCTGTTATAAAAGGGAAGGCCCATGTCCTCTGCCTACCCCAAGTACCTGTCCTCCTGGCCTATTGGGAATCCCAGCCCTTTTAAATGATTCATGGTTCTCTTTCCTCTCTCTATCCCACTCCCACTGCCCTAGCTAGACTATTGAATAGGCCTTCCCTAGTGAGACTATTGAATTGTTGTTCCTCCAGATCCATCCTGCACATAGCAGAACCAGCATCATCCCTCTCACTCCCATGCATAAGTCAGTCAGCACTCTATCACCTACTGAAGGAGGCACAGCCTCCTCACCATGGCACCCAAGGCCCTGCATGAGCCTGCCCCTGCATTCCTCCAGGCTCAGTGCTCGCCATTTCTTGACTGAACTTTAGATTCCAGACTCCCTTCTTCTCCCATGTTGTTTCCATGCTTCTCTTTGTTTTTGGACACTCATCCACTATTTAACCTTATTATTTGTCCAACTATCATTTTTTTCTTTGATTCCACTGAAACATTTCCCATTCACACCTCCTGGGCTAGGTTAGAGTTGATGAACCTCTTTTGTGCTCCTTAGTATATCATAACACCTGGCTCTGGCAGGCCAACATTTAAACCCCATCTAGAGCAGGGTTCTCCTGATAGCTTACTGCCAGGGTTACTGCTTAAATCCCCACGTGGCCCCCTCTACCTCCCTCATGAATGTACTATGCATCATGGCCAATATAGCAAAGGCAAAAATCCCAATTCTGACTTTTTTTCATAACCCAATCACAAAAGGACCTTATAAACTGCTCTAAGATAAAAGAGTGCACAGGATTTCTGTGGGTGGCAAATGCCGCCGGATGCTAGAGATCAACAGTGAGAGTCATGAAAGGCACTATTCAAGGGAACTAAAGGAAAAGGAACCAATGAAGTGGGTGGGCTTGAGATATTTGCTGCAGAACTATGGTATATCCTTTAAGCCCAAAACAGATCACTCCATAACTTCAGCCAACTCCTCATCAAGAGCAGATTTTGGTTAGAAGGGAAACCAAATGAAGGACTGGAACCTTCTACTACAACCACATTATTGTTATTGGAACATGGATGCAAGGGAAGAGACCTGCAAAGCTCCTCGGGGGCATTATTGCTCTGAAGGATAGGAAGGTCGGTGGGGCAAGCTTACACTAAATTCAGAATTCAATGCTTGTTCACTCCCTGGCTTTTTTTTTTTTTTTTTTTACAACCCAGGTCAACCGAACTCCTCATCCATATTGGTCTTTTGTAATATTGTCCTAATAGGAGAGCTGTCAATTAACTGCTCCCCTAATATTCATCACTACAGAAAACAATAGTCTCATTGGCCCAACTCAAGATTGCCTCTTTTAAAGAAGTTTGGGAAGTCCACCAGTCACTTTCTTTACCTTTCTCTAACTGGTACTTCCCATTCAATTGACTTATTGGCCATCAGTTGGGTAGTGGAGATTAAGTTAAATTAGCACTTAATGGTTTCTAAACTGCCCCACTGTGGATTAGACCATGTGCTAGTTCTTGACTTGCACAGTAAATTGGTCACCATTTGCCAGCACGGTGATTTGTGCTTTGGCAGCCTTTGCAGATCCTTAAGTAAACCTACAGACTTCCCAGACACAGTAACCAGCCTTGCTGTCAAGAGTCATTACACATTTTCCTTATACGTTGAATTAATATAGATAAGCACTATGGTTGATGGTTTCATTTGTTGTACCATTAATGAAACATAAAACAGATGTGTAAAACACTGTCTTAGTAGTAGAAACTGCATTGCAAATTATTTATCTGTAGAAATCATGTCGTGAATGTAAGGTGGAAACAAAATGTAGTTTTTCTCTTGACGATACTAAGTCGAACTATATTTAAAAACCTATTAAGCACAAAGTCTTAAAAACAGGGGTGGTAAAAAGGAGGTTTACAGTTGTGAGTATGTGAAACACAGTTTATTTTTGTATCAATATTTATTACTTATTGTATTACTTATTTGTATCAAACTGTAAACCTACTTTTGCCTACTTTTAACACACAAAAACAGAGAGAATGGTGTAGTAAATAAGCCTTCTTTTAAAAAGGTAATCTTGAGTTGGGAGAAAGAGATTGTCATTTTCTGTAGTGACAAATCTGATAGGAACACTTTTATTTACATTTCTCATTTGAGGACAGTCTTACAAAGGACCTAGCTGGATAGGAGGCTCAGTTAAATAGAAAACATCTATCCTATCTAATAATAGACAAACATGGTAATTAACCATACCTTCGCTACACTTCCCATTGGTTAATCAGCAGGATATGCAAATTAACTGCCAACAAAGATGGCGGCCGGCAGCCTTGCACTGAAGCGAGCAGGAGGCTTGCTTGCTCCAGTGATGGAGGAAGCCAAGGTTCCCCGCCTGCCAAGGCCCAGCACTGAGCTCCGGAAGCAACAATGTTTCAATTATAGAACCTAAACAAACCCCAGATACTTGTTTTCAGCCAGCCAAGGCCTCAGAGCTTAGAGTACCAGTGATGGCAACAGAGTTTCAATTATAGAAGCCAAACAAACCCAGATACCTGCTTTCAGCCAGCCACGGCCTCAGAGCTGGAGCCAGCTCTCAGCTCCAGTAACAGCTATAGAAGGTAAATAAATCCCAGAATTAAAAAAGAAAAAGAAAAAAGGAGAGGCTGTGAGCTTCAGTCACCCGCCAGCCTGAAAACGGCCCTCAGCCCCTCACCCAGACTGGCCAGGCACCCCAGTGGGGACCCCCACCCTGAAGGGGGTGTGACCAGCTGCCAACAGCCATCAGCCCATCATCCAGGCTAGCCAGGCACCCAAGCAGGACCCCCACCCTGATCTGAGACACCCTTCAGGGCAAACCAGCTGGCCCCCACCCATGCACCAGGCCTCTATCCTATATAGTAAAAGGGTAATATACAAACTGACCCTAACAGCAGAAAGACTGGGAATGACTGCTCACTATGACACACACTGACCACCAGGGAGCAGATGCTCAACGCAGGAGCTGCCCTCTGGTGGTCAGTGTGCTCTCACAAGGGGGAGCTCTGCTCAGCCACAAGCCAGGCTGATGGCTGCAGTACAGCAGTGGTGGTGGGAGTCTCTCCTGCCTCCTCAGCAGCGCTAAGGATGTCTGACTGAAGCTTAGATATGCTCCCCGCTGGCAAGTGGACATCCCCCAAGGGCTGCCGGGCTGCCAGAGGGATGTCTGACTGCCAGCTTAGGCCCAATCCCTTGGGGAGCAGGCCTAAGCCAGCAAGTTGTCACCCCCGAGGGGTCCCAGACTGCGAGAGGGCACAGGCCGGTCTGAGAGACCCCCTACTCCTGAGTGCACAAATTTTTTGCACTGGGCCTCTAGTATATATATAAAAGCCCAGTGACCGGAACAGCAGAATGACCAGAACAACTGGAGTGACTGGTGTCTATGACACACACTGCAGCAGCCAACCAGCCTGATTCAGGACCTGATCGGTCCCCCTCCCACCAGTCGGCCCAACCCCTGATCTGCCCCCATTGAGGCAGGCTGGCCAGACCCCACCTGTGCATAAATTCATGCACCGGGCCTCTAGTTTAGATATAAAACACAATTTGTTCTCTCAGTTGAGCAGAGCATTAACATCTTGTGAAAACAACAATACTTTGGACCTACCAGTATGTGATTTTCACTTTCTTTTTTCCAAGTCTCTTCCCAGGTACTTCACTGGAAGCCAAGAGAACAAGAGAAAAGTATGTACCCTCTCACATTCTCCGTGTGAAGGCCAGGCTGGCAATGAAGTGCTGAAGGGGGAGATAAAGTTGGCCAGAGAGACTTGGCAGCTGCCTCTGGTGAGGGGACATGTATGTTACTTCTATTATCACCCTTTAACATCAAAGGCAAACATGGCAAGCTTACTCAGGAGTGGATGTAACACACCTTCTAAAGAAAAGCTTGGCAGTGCCACAAGGGAGGAGTTGTGGTTGCAGTGCTTTTCCTGACTTGAGTCGTTGGGAAAGCTGGAGAGATCAGGCACACAGGCCTTGGATGCCCACACTCATCACCAGCACCTGTCTAAGGAAAGGAGGATAAAGGGGAAGTGGTGGGAAAGCTCCCAGGGCTCAAGATGTTCAGCAAATCATACCCTTATGGCACCTTCTCTCGGTGGTGCTTAGTGGCCACTCTAAGCGTCATTGGACATTCTGGATGAAAGGGGTGCAGGGGCATTTCCCAGGCAATAAACCCACCTCAGTTGTGCTGTCCTTACCTGGACTCCTAGTTACAGAACTTTCCCTGAAATTGTGTCTCTACAATATGGTCTCCTGCATGGTGATTTCTCACAACCTTGACCTGTTCATTTTACAAATAGATAATTCATGGATTCTGTTTGTAATATTAGGAGTCCAGCTCTGGCCACCCACAATCCATTTTGTAGTTCTGCTTGCTTAATATACAGTCAGAACCACACTCCTTCTCTGTGCAAACTTTCACATTTTGCATGCATTCAAATTTAAGATACTATATTGTAACTTACAAATATTTTAGAAAGATGTTTCTCTGAATAGGCTGAATCATTGAAAATGGAGTTCTCCAGGTATGTATTTATCAGCACTTTCACAGTGTCTGGCACATAATAGACACTCTATAAACAATCACTGAATATATGGATGAATGGTTATGTTTTGGAGAGGGGCTTCTTCCTCTCCCTCCCTATCTATCTATCTATCTATCTATCTATCTATCTATCTATCTATCTGTAATCTATCTATCCTCTCACAAAACAAATGAGGGGAAATTACTTTTTCAGGGAAACCCACTTGTAGTAACCTCAGAACTAGTTCGGTGCCTGAAACCTTAAATGGTAGCCTTCTGTTTACAGTGAAGGTGCTCTGGCTCATGAGACACCAAGGACAAAGGTCTTTTCTTCTGAAAATACATAAAATTTCCCATCAAAACTGATAAAAATGTAAAAAAATAAGTATTTCATGTTGGTGAATAATTTGGATTTTAGGTTTGACTTGGAGAAAAAAATTTATCCATGACTCATTCAAATAATTATTGAGTTTTCATTACATAGCAGGCACCATGTGGGCATTGGAAAGACAAGAGCTCTTTGCTTCAGGAACTTATGACCCAATTGGGAAATAGACCTATAAATGGAATGTGCAGGAGACCTGGTTGTGACATGTAAAGAAATTATTGTGATACTAGCAGCCCATTTTCAGGAAGATTCCTCCAAGAATAGGGCTTTGCTCCTGTCTCTGCCATTCCTACCCCGCCTTTCTCTTCCACTCCTACCTTGACCATCTCTGCCGCTTCTCTCCCGCCCGTCTCTGCTACCTCGGCTCCATTGCTTGGCTTCCTTCTATGGTGTCTTCAGTCTTTGCTCCCAGCTGGTGTATGCAAATTAGCTGCCATCTTTGTTGGAAGTTAATTTGCATATTGCTCTGATTAGCCTATGGTGGGCATGGTGAAGGTATGGTCAATTTGCATTTTGTCTATTATTAGATAGGATAATATGATTCATGCCCGAATAGAAATGAATCCAATGCATTGCTACATCAGCCTAGAAGAGGAAGTCTACAGAATTATAGAAAGTTTCACCCAAGAGGGGGCTTGAACAAACAAATAGATGGTTAGTATAATTCAGCTACATCTTTTTTTGAAAGAAGGAAGGTAGGGATGGAGGGAGGGAAAGAAGGAGGGAGGGAGGGAAGGGGGGTTGGATGGAGGGAGGGTGGGAGGGAGAGAGGGAGAGAGAGAAAGAAAGAAGGAAGGAAGGAAGGAAGGAAGGAAGGAAGGAAGGAAGGGAAGAAGGAAGGAAGGAAGGAAGGAGCATTAACTTTTCTGTGGGTGAAATCTTTCTGATAATGTGCGCCATTCACTTGTCTGCTTTCATTACCTTTGCTTTATAATTACTTCCACTGTTAAGTAATTACACATGAGAGCCTACAACAGATGGCAAATAATTACTTTTTGCCAATTGTCCAAGCCAGTGTTTTCACTATCAACGATAATTAATGATCCAGGCAAAGGCACTAGTAACATAGTGCAGCACAAGTCCTTCTGCTGCCTGAATTCCGCACATTCACAAGAGAGCACAGGAGAAGGCAGCTGGAGAAATAACAAGGGGCTGCCTTGGGAACAGGGGTGGTGGGATTAGGTGTGAAGACCAGTGCCTGTGTGTCTAGTTCCCCTGTTTCCTCACCAGCTTCAGGATCCTTAGCTGCAATTGTGCATTCAAGGCTCTTAGCACATCCTTTCTTATCGCACCCTTGATAAGAAACATATCTGTTCTGGCAAGTTAGAGACATTTAACAGTGTTTATTAACCACCTTAAGAAAACAAACTCTGGGAGGTAGCTCTGAAATCTGTGTTTATGCTTGCAGAGAGATCCAGCTCGCCAACTGTCACACCTGCTTGGACAGCAGTGCTTAGGGGCAGAAGGTCACAGCTGTCACAGGACAAAACAGGGCCTGAGTGAAGGTGGATGGATATTTTGATTCCCACATGTTTCCCTGGGGGCAAATGGCACCTTTCAAAGCTGGCTGCCCCGGGTGAGGTGGGGGAGGGGAGGGGGAGGGAAGGGGGGTAGGAAGGGAACCTCTCTAATGACTAAAACTCACTTAATATTGAACAAATGGGAAAAGCAAAGGTTTTTCAGCATCATTACACATGAAGAGTTTGCAGTTTATCGAACCATGGAAGATGGTCTCCATCACTGTTGCTCACATCCTGCTGGCAACAACCCACCAGGTAAGAAGGCAGATTCTCCCAGCAAGCAAAACAAAGGCCGAGGTGTCCCACCCCGGGCTGGAAACTTTTCCCCAACTCCGAGTCTGCTCAGCTAGAAACGATGTCAGTGAGCGTCCTTTCTATAAAAGCCTCTCCGAAAACTTTTCTTCTGGTTTCTTTGGCCTACAATGTTGAAGGAGCTGCGTCTCCGCCAGCTACCATTGTTTCACAACCTAAAATCGGTTGTGAATTCCAGGAGCCTTGCAGACAGCGAATGCTGTTCCGCAGAGGTGTCTGATGGATCTGAACTTCAACGCTCAGCCGCCAGCTCTGCTGCGGCCAAGGAAAATTGATCCCCTTTCTTTTTCAGGAGCAGTGATGTGAATACCAGGCAGTTTGTGTTTAATGGGGTCCCTGGAGTTTGTGGAGGGAGGAACCAGTTTTGTTTCTGTGGGGCCCGGAACTCACCAGGCCTGACTAAGGGAAAGGAAGCCTCAATGCTGGAGGTGCTCCCTCCCTGTACAAATCCCAGAGAAGGTGAGATTGGGAGCATGCTGGTGAGGCCCAGTGGTGAAACCCAGTTGGGAGAAGAGCCAGGCTGAGGTGTGGCATCTCGCTGATGATGTCTGGGCTGAAAGTAAGACCTGCTCCTGCACCATGAAGGATAAGCACTTACAACTCTCCTGCCCAGGTTGGAAGTCTCAGTTCCCCAGGGCAGGGACTCAGCAGTCCTCATTTGCATTGGATCATCAATTCCCTGGCCTGGGCGGGGCCCTGACCTCTCATGGGAGGACTCAGGGGAGGCAGGAGTGGTCGCAGAAATGGCTGGAGAGGTTGACAGGGGCCAGGTTTAGTAGGCTTCCCACGTCAAGGGAAGGAATCAAAATTTCATCTTATAGAAGATGGAAAACCATCGAAGAGTATTTGGCCGGGGAATAGCACAGTTAGATGGGTATTCAAGGTGGAATGTGGGGCAGCTTGAGGATGAATTTTCGAGGGCCAAGACAGGGGACAGGGAGAGCAGGGAGGGATTTCTGTGAAGAATTCAGGGGAGAGCTGAGGGCTCCAGGTACATTTAACCACCTGTTGGACAAACCTGTTGGATATCCCACCTCAGTTTCCTACAAGCAAAGAAAACCTATCTTCTGACTTTAAAATCCTGCTCCTCCTGAAGTCCCCATCTAGTGAATAACTGCCCAGCTATCCAAGTCAGACACATGGTACTCATCCTTCATACCCTTCATTTCCCTCCTTCCCATACCCTACCACCCTGTCCGGTCCATTTTACCTGCGACCTCAAATCTTCCCCTCCACTCCCTGCTGACATTCAGGTCTTCATCATCTCCTCCCTGGACTTCGGCAAGAGTCTCCTGGCTGGGAAGCAGGGGTCCTGAGAGGGTCTGCTCTTTCAAAGGGGCAAAGAAATGAGCAATGTCTACCTTGGTTGCAGATATAAGCTCTTAAATATGAATCTGACAGGTGAGGCTAAGTGCCCATCCCCTGCACTTAGCATTTTCCACATTTTGTTGACATCACCTAGTTGCCTATCTGTGAACTCCTCCAGGTCAGGGGTCAACAAACATGGCAGATCTGGCCTGCTACCTCTTTATGTAAAGAAAGGTTTATTGGAAGACAGCCATTTGTGATCGTTTACACATCATCTGTGGCTGTGCTTTCTTTGGTTTTGCTTTCCTCACTATATGGTACAGCAGAGTAACTGCGACAGAGGCTGTGTGGCTCACAAGGCCTGACATATTTCCTACCTGGCCCTTTATAGACAAAGTTGGCCACCCCCCTTTTCTAGATCATAAACTTGCCAGGGGTGAGGAATTGTGTTTATGGGATCGTTGTTTCCCTGGGATCTAGCATGGTGCTTGGGACATAAATACAATGCATATCGTGTGTGCATTGTGTGTGTGTTATATGAGGGAGCAATCCCATATTTGCGACTCAGTGGTGCTGAGGAAGGTAAGTTGCAGCCTGGTCTTTATACTCACACACGCACGCATGCACGCACATACGTGAGCAGATGTTGAGGCTGCTTTTCCTTTGAGGATGGCCTTATCTTAAATCACTCCATTGTTGTTATTGACAATGCTCAGCTCCCTTTCATCAAGGAATCCTAAAAACCTTGGCTCGTTGTGCCCTAGGGGTGGCTCTGCCTGGAACCCACAGGCTCTGACAGGGCAACCCTCCCTCAGCCCAGGCCATGGATCCTGTCAGTCCCCAGGGGGAGAAAAGGTTAGAGACTCCCGTAAGGTGTTGCAATGTGGGTACATTTTATAGTTAGTTGTATGCCGTCAATATGTTTTGATGGTTGGGTCTAATTTGGGGATATAATGAATGTAGCTGTTACTTTCTATAAGCAAAGTTTGAACCTGACAGGAGGGGACTGGACACTGTGCCGGGGACTGCCTGTGCTGTGTCTGCCAGTTCTGCTCACTGCTCTATCCTACATATCAGGAACCGTGCCTGGTGCACAGCTAGGTGCTCAACGAGTATTTGTTAATGAAATTCATTCGAATTGTTTTATGTCATCATGTTTGCTCCCCTGTGAGATATGCGTTACCATCCGCCATCTCATAGTGAGCATGCTGGGCCGGGGAGATTATAACGCAGCTAGTCCTGTCACCAGCAAGATTTAAATTCAGACTTTTTTTACTTGGAAGCCTACATTCTCTGTCCACAGCACCAAGAATTAGACTAAGCGGAGCTCCAATGTGGGCCCAAAATCCTTACCTTCCTTTCTGCAGGATCAGAAACTACAGGAAGGCAAACTTCCCAGGTCACTGTTGCCGCTTCAGGTTTGGATCATTTTGTGATTCCAGAAGCCAAGTTTCAAGAGCTGAGGTTAATTCTTTGCCTAAAAAGAGCACAATAAGACTCCTGGGAAGTCTGTGTTGTCTGTGCAGACTTTGGCATCTTCTCTGAAAATTCGGAAGACAGTCGCCTCTCTCCCACTCACGGCACTGAGAGAATCCCATGCTCTCCCAGGCTGCACGGCATTCCACCGAGCACAGTGGGAACCAGGCTACTGAGCTGGGCACTGGCTTTTCAAAAGGCTCCAGTATAATGTAGCAATTGTGCCATCAGCAACAATAATAAAGAAAAAACTCTCGGCCAACTTTCTTCACGTGACTGGACAGGGGAAACACAGAGTGGTCTGAGCCCTCCCTCAGCTTTCCTCCCCGGAAGGCAGGTTCTAGAACCACTGCTCTGAGCATTATCTACAGATGACCCTTGGTGACGTGTCCATTTCCAAAATACATCATTAAGCAGCAAAAACCACCTCAGCAGGTGAGATTAAAATGGATTGTGTGGAAGTTTTCCCTTGTGTTCCTGCCCAGACTCTGTGCTTTCCTTCTTCCAAAGACAATCTTCACATTAACGGACTACAAAAAGCAGCCTGCCAGCAAAAACCAAACATTCATTAAAGTCCCAATAAATAGTAATTCACTGGCGATGGCATTCTCCCTCCTGAAAGTCTAAACGCCTTCTAAAAAGTATTTCAGAAATATGTTGCCCAAGGATGAAAATAGATTGAGTGCTTAAGTCTTATGTTGTTCACATTCAACTTGGTTTTCCCTTGAGAATATTAAATCGAGAAGGGAGAAAAGCCACAGAGATAGCTAATGTGAGCCCTGGTGGAAACCCGCAAGAGAGAAGCAAACGAGTTCTGCATGAACCTTCTCTTTCCTCCTCTCTTACCCACACTCTTTCCCTTCCTCCTTTTCATTTGGCTCTGGTCGTGGTTTCTCTCGCTTGCTTTCAGGACCTTGGAATAAACACCAAGCAGTCCTCTGGGAGACTCTTTGAGATCAGGGAAACCTCAGTTTGGAAATGCCAGGAGAGAGGCTGAAGGGATGGAAACGTGAGTTGCAAATTCTGGGTGGCCTAGGCAGAAGACTTCCCAGCCTGGCGATGTATCCCTTGTGCTCAGAGCTCACTCATCAGAACACCCTGGTTTGGGGAAAGGCGGGAGAAGCAGACAGGAGCCAGGTCACATAACTTTCCCGGGTCATGTTTCAGGAAGCCCCCCAGTAGCAGGAGACTGTCCCCCTCTGTTCTTAAGCGGAGTCCTTGAAATCAAAGGACAAAAAGTTAGAAGGAATCTTGAGGATCATTTTGTCCACTCCTTCTCTCTTTGTACACATGATTAAATCTCTTCCACTTTAAGTAAAAAGTATCCCACTACTTTGTTCTCCAGTCACCTCCTCAGCTTTCACCTTCCCTTCACTGCCAAATACATTGAAAAGCACCTTATATTCTCTCCCCTCATCTTTCCATAATCCATCTTCTACATATCACTCCTGAAAACTGCTCATTGCACAGTCACCAGTAACCTCCTAATTGCCAGAAAACGTGAACACCTTTCCATTTAGTACCTACATTTTTGCCTCTTGGTTGCTGCTCACGGCTCCTCCGGTAAACTCTCTCCTGCTGGCTTTGGTGCCCCCTTTTTCTGGCTTTCCCCATGTTCTTCACAGCTCCTGCTCAGTCCCGTCTGCTTTGATCACCAGGTTTTTACATGCAGCTTTCCCCTTGGCCTTTCTCCACTCTGTGCATTCTATTTGGCTGATCTCATCAGTTCCTAGGCCAACAACCATCATCTCGGTGGATGGTTCTCAGAGGCATGTCACTAACTCAGACTTCTCAGCTCCAGAGCAGCGTGTCTTATCGCCATGGCATCTTCACCTGATGTCTCCAGGCACCTCAAACATGACTGGTCCAAAACAAAAATCAGTCGTTATCTTCCTCCGGTCAGTCTTTCCCCGAGAGTCCTTGTGTCACTATCAGTGTATCCAAACCAGAACCTTTGGGGGTGACCTGACATCTGCTTCTCCCACTTCCAATTAATCACCAAGTTCTTCCAGTTCTTCATTCTATGAATCTTTTGACTCTGCCTCCTGCGCTGCTTCTGCCTTCTATATCTTGTGCCTGCTCTATTGCAACACCCTTCTCATTGACCTTCCTGCTTCTACTTCCCACGTCTCTAACCCGTTCTCCAAATCCAGGTCAGAGTTATCTTATGTACACTGACATGATCTGGCAATTTTCCTCTCTCTGGGATAAAATGCAACCTCCTTAGCCTGACCTAAAAGGCCCATCATTATTTAGCTTTTCTCTACTCCCTGAGCTCATTGCTGGCCACTTGTACCTTCTTATAGTCACTCCAAGTCATTTTCAGTGTCTGGTAACTTTGATGCAATCCTCACCCCCTCACCTTTGCATGTGTCATTACTTTTCCCTTGAAGGCTCCTGACTTTCTGGTGATTACCAACACATCCCTGCAGACTGTTAAACATCTCTTCCTCAGTACACTTTACCTGGGCCTCCCTCGGGCATAGTTAATTGTTGGTTCTCAGTATATTCATAATACTTTGGCCACTCTTTTTTAGCACTTATCCTGCAATTTTGTAATTGCTCCTTGAGGACAAGGACCTTGCCTTTTTATCTTTTGAATTTCTGATACATAGTAGATGAGTACAGTGAGAAAATGAATGAGAAAACTGAGTTTCAGAGAGGTGAAGTGGATTTCCCCAATCACACAATTAGTCAAAGGCAGTTTCTGGGCTGGAACTGTGATTTGTGTTCCATTTACCACATGATGGCTGAAGCGTGAAATTCAACTCTAATGAGTTGGGGCCGGGAGAGTTTGGGTGGGTACAGGGCAGCGGACAGACCCAACCACTGATATTGAAAGGAATTTTAGAGGCGGGACAGGCAGTTTTAGGGGAAAGGAGGGTCCATGGATGAAGAATGATATGTGAAGGGCAGAGATCGCTCCAAGACTCCAGAATGCTATCTTACTTTCACGAAGGATCGAGAAGTGTTACAGAAGGAAGGCATACATTCACAGAGGATAGAGAAATGTTGCAAAATAAGGGGGGAAAGGGGGGCACCAGGTGGGCTATGACCTTGAAACTGATATCCTGCAGCAGAGTGACCAATTAGGAAAGCATGGGGTAAATAAATTAAAGAAGGGTCCAATTAGAAAGGGTCATGTTCAGACAAAGAGCTACCAGCATAAGTAAACTGGAGACAAAGAGACTCAAAACAGATTTAAATTTAGATTTTTTTTCCCATTAGAGAGGGAGAGAGAGAGAGAGAGAGAGAGAGAGAGAGAGAGAGAGAGCAGGCTTTTCCCATTTGGAGACCCTTCCCCAGGGGGTCCCCTTTGGGAACTCCTGCCCAAGTGGAGTATATGCTTCCAATAAACTTCCACATTTTTACTAAAGAAATGTTTTAGTTCATGAGTTTATTCTTCAAACATCATGAGGCAAGGACCCACAAGGAGAATCCGCTCCCCGAGGCCCATGTATCAATATCAAAGTGGAATAATTCAGTAGACAGAAGCTGGCACCTGGAGGAGGTCTGTAGAGACAAGAGTAATCAGGGCTCTAGTTGTCACTGTTGGGGGCAGGCACAGGAAGAGACAGAAGAGCCTTGACAGGGGAGCACAGAACCACTACAGAGACCCTGGGGGCATGCAACACTCAGAAATTCAGGAGGATAGGTGTTCAGGGAGGTGGCCTCAGGTACTCTTATCAGAAGGCACAGAGCTCTATATTAGTCAGGGTTCTCCAGGAAAACAGAACCAGTAGCATATCTATATAATATCCATGTCCATATCCATATCTAAAAGAGATTTATTATCAGGAGTTAGCTCATTCAACTATGGAAACAAAGGAGTCCCACAATCTGCCTTCTGCAAGCTGGAGTTCCAGGAAAGCCAGTGGTGTGTTTGGAAGGCCTGAGACTGGGAGAGCTGAATGGTATGGATTCCAGTCCCAGTCTGTAAGCCTGGGAGCCAGGAGCACCAAGGGCAAGAGAAGGTCCTTGTTCAAATCAAACAGAATGAATTTAACCTTCCTCTGCCTTTTGGTTCTACCTTGGTCCTCTGTGGATTGGATGAGGCCCACCCATGCTGGGAAGAGCCATCTGCTTTCTTTAGTTCACCAATTCAAATGCTAATCTCTTCCAGAAACGCCCACACAGACACACCCTAGATAACAGTAAACCAGATATTTGGGTATCCCATGGCCCATAAAATTTTCCATCGAAAACTCCTATTATAAGCTGGGATTTGAGAGGTAGAACATTGACCCCTGACAAGAGAATAGCAGCCACATGAAGTCAGAGTTCTGGTCTTAGAAACCAGAGCACAGACTGACTACCAAGTGAAAGACTTGGGCACAGGTAACAAGACAGGAGGCCAGGTATCAGAATCAGGCTCCAAAGTGGAGAAAATGGGGAGAATTGGGGAGGGTGTAAAATCCTTCACTCTCAGCGGTGTGATACTCTAAAAAGCAGGAGTTTTCAAAATACACAATATTAAACATCTCCCTAGCATTATATCTCCATATTCCCCAACTCCATTTTCTTTTATTTTCAGCTGCACATTTCATTTTCGTTAAAAACAAACTGGCACTGATTTTGGATTATTGGCCAGTAATGAACCATTTTAGGCAAAGAAGGGTATCTGTCTAAAGAGCATTCAAGGTCTGTTCAAAACCTGGAAGGTCGCTGGCTCCTCCCTGGAGTGTCTCACAGGCAGTTGGAAGGCTGTATTGGAGAGGACGCCCTTGTGTTGGGCTTCAGTTCACACACTGTTCATTGCTGACCTGGCCTCAGAAGGGGTATTAAAATATGCTTCAACCCTTTATTTTCCCCAGCCTAATTAACCAGAGGGTTTAATAAGTAACTGGGATGTTTCCAGTAATTTAGCACTTCATTAGCAATTGGTTCCATTATAATGTGTATCAGCAAAACCAATTCAATTCAGACAACCATTTGCTGCCTCCACAAGAGAGATAATGACTTCTAATTCCCATGACTTTAGCATCTTATAAACCTTCCAAGTAGTTTGCTACTTTTCATTAAGGTGTATCTCAGACAAAAAGTAAGTAAAAACCATGAAAACTGAACCACAGATAAGAAATTAAATGGAATCTGTGAAAGGAGGGTCCATGGATGAAGAGACCCTCCTTAGGGATCCTACCCCATGACTGTGCAGGGACAGGCTTTGTGTTTTTGAATAAAACAAAGTCCATTTCTTGTTAAGTGAGGGAATTTAGATTTTTCCTTCACCAATACCTAAAGCAGCTAGAAACCTCATCCCTATTTCACAGAGATGAAGCCAATGAAATCAGAATGTTGTGAGGAGATGCGGAAATATTCCACAGTGCAGTGGAGAAGGATTTTGGAGTCACCAGACTGCTTTAGCACAGAAATTGTTTCATGACATAGCTTGTGCCATCACTTAACTGACAGTGAATTGTGGCAGGGAGCTCACCCTGGCTCCTGGCTTGGTGCTGACTTTACCTCTTAGTGTTACTCCTTGTGTCTGCCCCTCAGGACCCAGTGCAGCCCTGGGTGCTGAGCAGTAGACAGGTTGGTGCTCAGTTGCTTGACTCTAGATTGCTCTCCCTAGTGTGAGAACAGGCCACGTGCCATCACAGAGATGCCCGATGTCACCTCGTTTATCCAGCGATTGGAGCTTCCTCTTTTAAATAGCAAGGCTTCTGAAAAGAAGAGCGGGATGAACGGCACAATGGCAGGCAAATGAGAAGTGGCCTGAGTCATTTGTTCACTCATTCACTCACGGATACTTGCTGCACACCACAGACTGAAGATTCAATCATAAGCAAAACAGACATGGTCTCTGTCCACCTGAAGCCTCCAGTCTGGTGGGAAAGTGTGAGACGTGAATGCACCATTCTAACAGAGCGGATCAATACTGTGATGGTGGAAATACCTGAGGACATAGACAATGGGGCAGCTCGGGGAGGGCGTCCTAGAGGAAGTCATGCGGACAGATGCCTGTTACAGCTTCACAGACAGTCCTAGTATGTTAGCAAGGTTCATTTAAGGAGGCCTGCGGTGAGCATATTTGTGAGACACTGCAGATCTGACATCTCCCATTCCAAAAAGAATTGTATGTCAAAAGAGAGGCAAACATAATGATCACCAGACAACAGAGATACTTTTCTTTAAATCTTTATTGTTGGAAGTATTATATGTGTCCCCTTTTCTACCCCATTGACACAGTTCACTTTTCTTATGAGAGCAGTTATGGAACCTAACTGCATCATTGTGATGTAGAAGCCAAGGCACTTCTTTTTAACTCTGTGCTATGCTGGGATTTAAGGAAGATGCAGCAGGTGTCTTCCTAGAGCCTTCTATGTGACTCTGGCATTTCTTGTTGTTGTTGTTAATCCTCACCCAAGGATGTTTTTCCATTGACCTTTAGAGAGAGTGGAATGGAGGGAGGGGAGAGGAAGGAAGGGAGAGAGAGAGAAATATCAATGTGAGAGAGACACATCTATTGGTTGCCTCCTGCATGTGCCCCAACCAGGGCCAGGTATTGAACCTGCAACCCAGGCACCTGCCCTTGACTGGGAATCAAACCCAAGACCTTTCAGTGCACAGGCGGATGTTCTAACCACTTAGTAGCACAGGCCAGGGCTGACTCTGGCATTTTTTTTTTTAAAGAGTGTCTCATTTAGCTACTGCTGCATAACAAGCCACCCCAAACTTAGTTGCTTAAATAAGTATTTATTATGTAGCTCATGAGTGTATGTATCAGCTGGGGGTTCTTTGGGCCTCAGCTGGGTTCACGAATGTACTGGGAGTCATCTGTGCATCAGGTCGACAGCTTTGGTGACCTCAGCTGGTCTCTCTCACAGGTCTGGGGGTTGGCTGACTCTTGATTGATTTGGGATAGCCTTGGCTGAGACTCGTGGGCTTTCCTTTACATGGTATCTCATCCTCCAGCAAGCTAGCCTGGATTTGTTCACATGGGTGTCAAAGTTCCAAGAAAGCAAGTGGAAGCATGAAGGGCCTTGTGATGCCAAGGCTTAGAACTGGCATACTGTCACTTCTACGGCACTTAATGGGCCAAAACAAGTCAGCAAGCCCAGATTCAAGGATGGGAAACAGACTCCATTTTTCATGGGAAGAGCTACAAGGTTGTGTAGCAGAGGGCATGAACTCAGGAAAGGGAATAATTGGAGCAATTTTTGCTATCAATCTGCCACAGACAGCAACCTTGACTCTGCTGGAAAACCCAGTGTTTACCTAGTAAATATTGTCATATCGCATCTCCTTTGTCCTATGGGCTTTGTTGTGAATGAGCATACCGAGTCCTGTGAAAAGGACCCCGATGTCAGGCCCCTATGACTTTCCGCAGCCTCTTTTGTAGGGAATCTGTCTTCCCATTTGTATAGAATGAAATTCAGCCAAACCAATAGTCATAAGGGCGTATATGCCCATTAAACAATGCTGGTCAGTTTTACTGACCATAATCATCATATTGGACACTGATATTGATCTGCCCTGGTTGAGATAGGCTCATTGGGACAGAGTGGTTGGCAGGTCACCACACCCAGTAGGAGTGCCATGTGTGCAGATGTTTCTTTAATAAACATTTAATACAGTGCTGGGTGCTGGGATGTGCTTGGGGTCACTGCTTATAAAAGCCTGGGCCCAAAAGTCTCATATATTTAGGGCAAATGAGCCACCAGCTATTGGAATACAGGTGGCCCATTCTCACCTCAAGAAATGAAAGCCAGCTTTTCTAGGTGAAGAAAGGAATTTTTGTATCTTCTGATACACTCTTTTGTATTTTCAAACTCTGTCCCCTTGGGAACTCACATTTTCTTGACTGTGCACTAGGAGAAAGACTGCCTTATCTTTCTCAATGTCAGTTATAGAAATCCAAACATCATTCTGAATGATGCTGCAGTGAGCACGAGAGTGCAGATATCTCTTTAAGATCCTGATTTCAGTTCTTCTGAGGTGGGATTGCTGGATCATGTAGTAGTTCTGTGTTCATTTTTTGAGAAACCTTTTACATCAGCAGCTGCACCATTTTACATTTCCACCAACAGTGTACAACGGTTAAATTTCTCTACATCCTTGCCAACATTTGTTATTTGTTTAATGATAGTCATTTCCATTTCCATGATGCTTAGTGATGCTG
The DNA here is from genome assembly GCF_963259705.1 of Myotis daubentonii. Lineage (NCBI taxonomy): Eukaryota > Metazoa > Chordata > Mammalia > Chiroptera > Vespertilionidae > Myotis > Myotis daubentonii. The sequence continues at coordinate 9,126,573 of NC_081848.1, read as the reverse complement.
AGAATCTTTTCATGTACCTGTTGGCCATTTGTATGTCTTCTTTGGAGAAATGTCTATTCAAGAATCATTTTTAATCAGTTTATTTTTAAAAATTTTTGCTATTGAGTTGTAGGAATTCTTTATATATTTTGGATATTACCCCTTTATCAGATTATTCTGATAGTATAGCTGAGATATGGAAACAACTTAAATATACATCAGCTGATGAATGGATAAAGAAAGTGTAGTATATGAATATATGGAATACTATTCAGTCTTTAAATATGTGAAAACATGGATGGACCTGGAAGACAATGAAGTAAGCCAGCTACAGAAGGACAGATACTGCTTAATTCCACTTAATGCAGAATCTAAAACAGTTATACTCACAGAAGCAGAGATTAGAATGATGGTTGCCAGGAGCTGGGGGAGGGGAATGGGGAGTTGTTGGGTATAAATTTCAGTTATGCAAATGGCATAGGTTCTAGAGCTCTGCCACACAGCATAGAGTCATTGGGTAACAATACCATTCAGTGCACTTAACTACTCAGCCGTAAAAAAAGAAGCAAAAAATTGCCCAGCCAGTGTGCTCAGTGGTTGAGTGTTGATGTTTGAACCAGGAGGTCATGGTTCAATTCCCAGTCAGGGCACATGCCTGGGTTGTAGGCTCAATCCCTAGTGGGGGATGTGCAGGAGGAAACCAGTTGATGATTCTCTTTCATCATTGATGTTCTCTCTCTCTCTCTCTCTCTCTCTCTCTCTCTCTCTCTCTCTCTCTCTCTCTGCCTTCCTCTCTGAAGTCAATAAAAATATATTTTTTAAATAAGCAAATTTTACCCTTTGAGACAGCATGGATGGACCTGGAGAGCATTACGCTAAGTGAAATAAGCCAGTCAGAGAAAGAAAACTACCATATGATTTCACTCATATGTGGAATCTAATGAACAAAATGAACTAACAAGCAAAAAGAGACAGACTCATAGAGTGCAGGCTGACAGCTGTTGGGGGGAATTTGGGCAGTTGGGTGGGGGAGTGGAGGGATTTTTCAAAAGAGAAAAACTCATGGACATGGGCAACAGTGTGGTGATTGCCAGGGACAGATGGAAGAGGGTATAAGGGGATTAATGGTGATGGATGGAGACTTGATTTAGCCAGGTGAACACACAATACAATGTACAGATGATGTGTTGTAGAATTGTGCACCTGAAATCTGTATAATCTTGTTAATCAGTGTTACCTCAATAAATTTAAAAGAAAGAAAAGAATATGTTAAGAGGGTAGATCTCGCCCTAACTGGTTGGTTTGGCTCAGTGGATAGAGCGCCGGCCTGCAGACTGATGGGTCCCAGGTTCGATTCCGGTCAGGGGCATGTACCTTGGTTGTGGGCACATCCCCAGTGGGGCTTGTGCAGGAGGCAGCTGATGGGTGTCTCTCTCTCATTGATGTTTCTAACTCTCTATCCCTCTCCCTTCCTCTCTGTAAAAAATCAATAATCTATCTATCTATCTTTCTATATATAGATGGCAACTAAAGGTGGATAGATTGTCAGCAGTTGAATTGTTTTGAATGTATATATATATATAGAGAGGGTAGATCTCATTTTAAGGATACCACCAACCAAAACAAGCCCAAATACTAACAGGGCACAAGGAAACTGAGGAAGGTGATAGATATGTTTATTACCTTGATTGTGGTAATGGTTCCACAGGTATAGGCATATGTCCAGACTTATCAAATTGTATCCATTAAACATGTGCGAGTAAAGATGAATTATTAATTATATTCTAAAATGTGTTTTTCTGAATGATCCCCAATATTAGCCTTTTAACTTGTTGGTTTATGTCTTTTTAATAAACTCTGTGTTCAAAAGGTTATTTGAGATTTCTCGTTTGTTGGCCTACTGGTAGAAATCTTGATCTACCGAATTGCAGCTGAGCCTTTGCCATGTGCTGTTAACTTTCCCCAGGCTTCCCTACACCAAGCTCCTTTGCTCATCTCCAAGCAACCTCACGAGCTCTCAGTCCTCAAACGGCCCATCTGTTCATCATGTGGGTGAACTCTAAAAAAGAGTAAGAACATTATGGCCAAGCTTTATAGAGGAAAACAGCTAATAATTGTCCTGTGGATAACTACTATACTATCCAAAGGAAGTGTATGGGAGAAATGAGAGCAGCAAAAGAACTGCTGCTTAGTTAGGGTTTAAAATGCTCTGACTTCAAAAGACTCACTGCTGGGTGAGACTAGCTTCAGCACATGACTCCAAAGTGATCCTAGAGGACAGGGGAATGTCTCAGGTGCCACACTCAGAATTCAACCCTTTCACAACGGCCTCTTTCTCAAGGCCACCAGTCTACCTAACGTGTCTCATTCCAATCTCCTTCTTCCATCTGCCTGATGTCGCCAGTCCCTCTAGGGCCGTGGTCAGCAAATTGCGGCTTGAGAGCCACATGCGGCTCTTTGGCCCCTTGAGTGTGACTCTTCCTAAGCCTTAGGAGTACCCTAATTAAATTAATAATGATGTACCTACCTATATAGTTTAAGTTTAAAAAATTTGGCTCTCAAAAGAAATTACAATCGTTGTACTGTTGATATTTGGCTCTGTTGACTAATGAGTTTGCCGACCGCTGAGTCTAGGGATGTCACTGGTTCCAGGGTCCAGCTCCTCTACTTGACATTTCTTGCTGAGAGATGGCAAGTAAAGGTGGATGGCTTTGTCAGCAGTTGAATTGTTTTGAGTAGAGATGTATACTTACTTTCTTAGTAACTTCAACCAAGGGAGGTCAGAAAGCAAAAAGACAAGACAGCCAGCACCTGCTCCTTTCTCTGAGTCAGAGTTGGGTCTCCCACTGCCAGGCTGTTCTGTAAAATTTAGGCCCCTTAATATTAATTGAATAAGCATTTGCACATCAGAATTTTTTGAGTATCAGCAAAGCACAGAACTTTCCTGGTAAGGCAAGAAGCACATAGCCTTTTACCAGGAAAGTTGGCACAGAACTGCTTTGGCTATTTCTTCATGTGCCTGTTGCCTGTCCGGAAAGGGTATACATGTTGACATGTAAGCTTGTAGTTTGGGCCATTATTTCACTTTTTCCTGGGTAGTAGGAAGGCTCCCTCCTACCCAGCCCCATGCAATTAGCATCCGTGGGCTGCTTGCTGGCTCTGTTAAATAGGAAACAGGAACTGCATTTGTGTCTGCTGTTGTACTTGCTTATTTTCCCCAGTTTGCACATAGAACATAGAAGATCTGCTCTAACTACTGATGTTAAGCCCTGATTGCTGCCGACACATTTTTAAGAAGGACAGCGTGGGAGCCCTTTTATTCTTTGCTCTCTCTCTGAGGAAAAGGCCACCTCGGCCCTTCCCACTAAAGTCAGATGCTCTCTCTTGCCATTTTACACACACTTCCACTCAAAAACCATGCATTTGAGCTGAATGAAATAGTCTGGGGAAAGTTCTATTGTAGGATGGTTTGATGCACTATTTGGTTCTTCACATTTTATTGCAACAATCATTTGTTTAGGACCTATTTTTTGTCTGCCTTTGGGGTTCCATGGAAAATCAAGTCACTATCCCTGACTTCTAGGGGCTCACAGTCTGTGGCAGTGAAAGGGGTGTAAATAAAGTAAATTAAAATGAGTTTGAAGCAACCTATAGGAAGGAACATAGAGGTTACTATGGAAGCAAAATGGGGTGACACTTTACAAGGTAAGACGGGAGGTCTTTCTAGGGATAGCAAAGATAGAGCCAAATATTAAAGAAGGAGTAAGAATTTTTAAACATTAATTCATTCACTCAGCAAATACTAAATTTTCCAAGTGCTAAGCTGGGCCCTAGGACATGGGAGTGACAGTTGGTGGATAGAGAAATCTCAGGAAGATGGAAGAGTCTGGACAATGACATGGTAGGTGAGAGAGGGTGCATCCAAGAAACTGCTGGAATCTAAGTGCATGGAGGAGAGTGATGGTGGGAGACAGCATGTAAGGGATGAGAATTCAGTGCTAAAGAGTCTGACTTTATTTTGAAGAGGAGGCAAGCAACAGAATAACCTTAATAGTGACATAATCAAACCTGCGTTTCAGCAAGATAACCCTGTCCTGTTTAAAGGACAGTCTGAGTGGGGATAAGACTTGAAGAAGAAAAATCAGTGAAGAGGCTATTGCTGCAATTAATGAAGAGGAGGCAATGACTTGGACCTGAATAAAGACAATGATACTGGATTGGAGAAGAGAGCATAGTGTGAGACACGTTTAGAGTTTGGAAGTGATGGGCCTGCTGCCTGATCAGGTGTAGTGGGTGAGGAAGAAGGTGAATAGGAGGGCTCCAGGATGCCTCCAGGCATCAGAGGCAACCTCTGTCCACAGGTCTGATGACATCACTTTCCTGCTCACAGGAAGGTTGTTTCCAGGAACAATATCACATTTGTTTGGCTTTTCTGTTTTGTTTGTTTTCTTCCATGTTCAAGGGTAAATTTTAGGGCTCTTGGTCAGAGGAATCTTATAAAGTAAATTGGGAAGCCTCAGCATTAAGAACATGGGGAAATTTATCAAGGGGAGAAGGAATGAGCTGGCAGAGGCAAAGACATCGCACAAACAGAGCCATAGATTAACCACAGATCTAGGAGAATGTGGGAAATACAGAGGAAGAAGGGAGAAAGAATGGCACCAAGAAATACAAAACTGGAAGTAAAACATTACTACAGGTACATAGGTGCTCCTAGATGTTTATTGACTAAATGAGTAAAAACAAAGCAGGAGAAAACAGGGACCACTGCCTCTGTGTTGACCCTCTGCTGATAGACCCTCTGTTTGCATTGCAGAATTGGCCCCAAGTTGCGGGATAAACCCCACCATTCCAGAGGGTGGCAGGAAGGGTGCTCTGGGAAGGGTTGCTGCCACTTGAGCCTCCTGTATTGCACTGATTCTTTCCTTTTCTTCATTGCTGGCATGTCACTGGTTCAGATGTGTTGGACCCCAAAGGGCCCCTGGGTAGTAAGTGACCCTCCTGAGTGTGTACTTTGCAAGGACATGACCAGCTTGGTTTGGAAAATAGTGGATGAGTCAACCAGAGGGGTTAACTTAGAAACCTTCCTCCCATAGCTCAGAGAGAAATATCTGCAGTGAGAAGGTGCTAACTCCTGGGCATCATCTGGTTGCTAGAATGGACACCATGTTGCTTACTCAACAGCCAATGGGTAGTAAGATGTAAAGGGAAGCTTTCAGCAGGGCTTATCATCCAACACAAGCAAAATACCGCAAGGGAGGAGGTGAAAGTGGCCTTAGGCATCATTGGAACTAGGAACTCATGCTCCATCAGGACTCTGCTCTCTAATTTTTGACATCATTCTCTCAGGTGTCTTCTCATGAGGAAGTGGCTGGTGGCCGGCAGGCCCAGGTTAAGATCCATACAATATGATAACCAGATAGAGAGATGGCTTTTGACTTAATCTTTAGTTAGACAATCCCTAAGGAAGGATTATGATCGCCCTGGCTTGGGTTGTTTGCCCATGCACAGACCAATCCTTGTGGCCAATAGCATAGAGTTCTATGACTAGCTGATATTGAGTCAGGCATCCACTCCTCGGTCCATCACTGGCCAGAGAGGCCTGGCCTCATGTTCGCCTCCAGCAGGTCCTTAAATGAGGTTTTCTGGAAGAGAATTATTCTCGTTCTTAACAAAGTGCCACCTGAAGAAACACTCTCTTCTGGATATTGGACACATGTTTGTGAGGAAATAGGCTGCCCAAGCCATTTGGCAGCTGCAAGGGAAGTCTGCCTGCCATAGAGGAGGACATGACAGAGGGCATGGCAGAGAGGCTGAGCTGGAGCCTCTGGACCAATGCAACCCTGAAGTCTGCCCTTCTGGGGCCTTAGCGTCAACAACAACTTTCCTTGTTCTTTATGCCAGTTAATTTTTTTTCTTTTTGTAAGTTGTAGCCAAAAGCATCCTAACTGGTATGGGGTGAGTGTGGATTGTTTCTAGAAAGAATAATGTTGAACAGCCAAAAATGCCCACTAAAATGAGGATGATGTATGGCCGGGCTCAAGTCTGAGGGAAGAGCCTTGGGTTGGGGTTGATGCTCAGTGGAGCATGTAGGCAGGAGAGTGGGGTGAGGTCTCCTCATAATTGCTGACCCTCAGCAACACCTCACTACCCACTGCTATCGATTCTGAGAGTGGGAGCCTGGATCTGAGGGTGAGAAGTCCTTGTTTACCCTTCAGGCCAAATGGTGGTCCCAGGGCAGGCAGGCTGGACTCTTCCCATCTGGTCCTGAAGGCGGGTTCTCAGGGCAGGGCCCAGTAGCTCCTCCCCGCAGGCCCCTTCTTCGCTTCCTCAGCATTAGCGTCCAGCTTGCTTGTAGGTGCTGTGGAGGGAGGGGTGTGTTAGGGTTAGTGTCGCATGGGAAGGTTCTGTGAAGCTGGGGCCCAGGGAAGGTGCTCTCAGAGAGTGGAGGGCAGCAGTGTGGGTCTCCACAACAGCTGGAGGGCTCCGGCTTGGCCAGCTGCTTGGGAAATTGTTCTTCCCCAGGTGCCAGCTTCTCTCCAGACCTTCGTGGCTCAGGGAGCCCTCTCATCTCTGTTTTTCTCACCCAAAGCTCAGGAAAGCCCAGGCCCAGGGACAATGCTGCCTTGTTCCAGAGTTGTGGTTTCTGAGGGGCCTCTTGTTTGGGGGTCCCGGGAGCAAGAATAATGAGCTATAAGCCAAGGCAAGAACTGGGAGCCAGGAAATTTCTTTTCCTTCTCTGCCAAGTGCCCCTCCAATCTAGGACAGGGGGCCTGCTCCCAGCTGGGAGTAGAAAGGGGCCCAGCCTTCAGCTCCGGGAAGTGGGACCAGAGGTAGGAGTCATGCAGCCTCTCAGCCTCACAGCTGTCTCAGGGCGGTCCGAGGAGTCTGAGCATCTAAGGACTGACCTCTAACCTGACCAGCGGTGTGAGTGTGAGATGCATGTCTGTGCGTGTAAATGTGCATGACACTATACAGTAGATGTGTATGTGTCCTTTCCCTGTGACTTGGTTATGGATGAATAGAATTAGAACCCCAAATTTGGTAGGTCTGTTTTGTCAGAAAGCCACCTAACCTACACAAGCCTGAATGAAATTAGACTTCAGCTCTCGGCCCCTGGCTTTGTCTCTGGCGGTGTTGTGAATGGACTTAGTTTTGCAGGCAGGTGTTTAGCAAATAAGGCTGGGGTGTGTGTTGCTCGTGTGGGTGCACTTGCCAGTTCTCGGGCATTGCTATCCTCTGTGCATGTGTCTGTAGTAGGTGTGCTCGGCATGACTTTGCAGAGATCTTACCAAACACAGTGAACGTGTGTGGACTCTTTCTAAGGCTACAGAATGGCCCCCTGGTCAGTTTCCTGTCTCCAGTCCCTTGGTGCTCTCTTTCAGAGTTCCTTGCTCTTTCCCACCAAAATGCCCCTAAAATTGGAGTTCTCCTTCCTTCCTGACTGCCCATCAGAATCACCTGGGGGCCTTTAACAATCCTGATTTCTGGGCCCAACCCCCAGAGGTTTGGATTGAAATGGAGTAGGGTAGATCCTGAGTCCTGGTGATTTTCAAAAGGTCCCCAGATGACCCTGATGTGTGGCCAGGATTGAGAATCATGAGCTAAAAGAAGGGGACCATGACGCCTGTTGCCCTGGGCATGCGCCAAAACTGCTCACACCCAGGGTGAAATTTCTTACACTTTGCCTGTTTTTTTAATAAACATTCTGGCAATTTTTGTGAAACAAATGTAACATATTCATAATACAACTGTAACATTTTAAGTTACTTCACACTGAGTTAAACTTCCACTCCAAGGAGGTGCAGGATTGCCTTCCCGGACCTCCCCTGCCAGCACAGAACCCCACGTGGACCCAGGAATGCGGACCACGGCTGCTTGACCCCCGCCTCCCACAAAGCCTTTCACCAGCAAACCTCGGGGATGTGTTTGCCAGCATCTGCCAAGGAAGCAGGGAAGTTTTCCTAAAAATGTCCCCTGGGTCTTCCCTTCATTCAGAACGGATGGAGGCTGTGCAGTGCCCGGTGCACGGGTCTGCAATAGGGTGCAGAGGCCCAGGTTGCACAGGAGATACTTCAGGGTTTCAGGAACAAAACGTTTAAAAAGTAGTTATTCTGTGTATATTAGGTAAATATAAATAGGACATAAAACCTGTGATTATTGTGGTATTATTTCTTAAAACAAGGTTAGGTGTTTTAAAAAAGAGGGAATAGTTTTAAATTTGATTGAAAAAATGACTATGTAAATAGTAGTACAGGTGGTATTAGAGGTGTGTGTCGATAGTGACAAGTAAATGACTAAGGGATGGCATTCAAGGCCCTCTTAATCTGGCCCTGACCTGCCCTCCCAGCCTTAGTTTTATCTCCTCCCCAATAGGGGCTCTCTGCTTGCTCAAAGAGGCTGCAGGTAGTCCCTTACAGAGTGGTCTCATAAAAATATGGGCTCTGGAATTGTTCTACCTGGATAAATAAAACCAATGGCTCATCCACGTTTAGGGGGAGGAGGCATATACTTCACTTCTTGATGGCGGGTCTATGTGCCAAAGCTCTGAGAAAACATGGGAATAGATAATATTGTCATGGCCATTTGGGAAATATAATCACTCACAATCCATTTAACAGATTTCATGGACATTTCAAGAGCTTCTTCTGCTTATGTAAATTAGGTTTAAGATTAACAGGCAAAATATGCTCTCCTTTTCCTCCCCTCCATCATGACAAGGCCTGGGAATTGTCCAGTTTGAGATTAAGGCTGATATTTAGCTGGTCATTCCTCCCACCATGCTGGAGCATGCAGCGGGCCTGGCTGCATTCCTTGCAACCAGCCTCTTCCCCTTGGCATTGCACTTTGGACCCTGGAGTGGGTGCTCCTGGCCATGCACATCTCTCCTCCTGCCCATGCCTCTGCAGCTTCGGGGGACACACAGAAGCTGAGGGTGTGGGGCAACCATATCAGGTCCCTGGGGAGTTAGTACAACATGGTGGTTGGGAGTGAGGGTCCTGGAGTCGGGCAGACTTGGACTGGAATCCCAGCTCGGCCAAGACGTGGCTTTAGAAAAATCCCTCAGTTCTTTAAGACTCAAGTGCGTCATCAGTTAAGTTCAGATAATGGTGAGAGTCTCTGTCTCATAGACTAGTTGTGAGGATTAAATGAAATAATGAAGATAACAGGGCTCATGTGTGAGTGTCTGTGGCAAGCGGGGGAGACTGTTTGAATGTAAGAGTCTCTGGTATCATGCAGTAATAATAATTACACGTAGGCCAAGCACTTCACTTAATTTATCCCGAAAAGTCTTCTCCATCTTGAAAATGGAAAAGGGGCTGAGAGAGAATAAGCATGTTGTCTAAGACAGGGTGGGCTGGGTTTGAAGCCAGGTTTTTCTTAACCTGGCCTCAGTATGCTTCCCACCTTGGACAGGGCTTCCCACAGCACCTGAGTCAGAGGCCTCTGTGGGCACTCTGGGGGGCAGAGATGCTGCCAGGTGGTCATGGTGACTCTGTCTGACAGTTCACTGCAGATGGTGCCCGGGAGCCATTGGCCATTAACCCCAAGGTCACGGAGAAACACAGCTGCTATTGTTCCATATGCAAATGTACTTATTTACTGCCGCCAGTGGGAAAACGCCAGTTCCTGTGGGAAGGTGGGTGGGCTGGTGTGTGGAGGGGTGGGTGGACAGAGTGTAGGGAAGTGATGAGAGAAGCGGGAGCCGTGAAATGCCAGGTAATGTGCCATGGTGGCCTTTAACCTTCACAGAACATATGTTGCGTCTCTCATCTTTGTTTTGTCAGTGTTCATTTACTCATTCAGTGCCTATTTTTTGAGTGCCCTTATATACTCATCTCTGTGCTATGTGCTGGGGTGAACACATTGGAGCTGACCTTCCAGTTGCAGGGCCAAGGAGGAGACAGAAAATATTCATGTAAAACTGAATGAAAAATAGCATTCTAGGTTTTTTGATCTGTTCATCACTGAGAAGAAATTACACAAGGTAATGGAAAGGGAATAGCGTGAAACACTTCCCGACCTTTTGGATGCAACCCCGATAGCCATCTGGGCACAATGAGCCTAGGTCAGACTGTGGCTTACCACAGTCATAGAACCGCACTGTCTGCTCATTTGCTCTCTGTCTCTCACACTGGATCTTGTGCTCCTGGAGGACAGGTGCCAGGTATTGTCCTCAGCACCTGCAAGGTGGCTGACAGCATCAGTGCTTGTCGCTTACTTGTTAAATTAATGGCTGGCTGGAGGGACGCATGCATTTGATGTTCTTTAGCGTGAGACATCAAGCCTATTTTTAGTGCAGTTATGTCCTCAAAACTTCATGATCTGATTGCATTCATCCTGACCAATGCTGGCTGTTCTTTTGAATGACAATGATTTGCACTGCAGCATATGGCTAGTTTAATTAAGCAAAGGGTATCGTTTTAGCACTATAATAAATAATCTCTAATTTATCAGGCCTCCTGTGTATTTTACAAGTGTGCCATGTGAGCCATGTAAATCTTTTTATGTTTGGGAGGGGTGGAAAAATACCTATTGCTCTGATGTTAGACAGCACATGGAAAAAATGAGCTGATCATCTTGCTGCCCCTGAAGAGGCAGCCATCCATGCTGGAATCATCTAGGATTCCATGAGCACCCTGAAAGTGGAGGGAGTAGGAAGGGAGAGTGGGAGTGGGGAAGAGCCGCCAGCCCCTGCTGTGGAACTGAGTAACCTTCGGTGTCTGTTCCTTATGGGACAGAGCTGTCTCTACTCAGCGGAGAGGTAGCACCCCCTGAGGGACAGGGCCGTGTGCTGCGGGGAGAGCTGGAAGAAGCCCTGGGCTCCTGGGCTCCGTTGCTAAGCAATTGGCAGGGCTGGAGATTTAGAACCCATCTGGGAGAAGGGGCGACTAAAATAAGGCAGGAGGAGAGCAAGCAGAGCACATGTGCGCAATGGAAACCCAATACTACTGAGACATGGCAAAGAAACACCGATAGGTTAGAATGAGACCCTGACACAGCTGTACAGACAGATGGGCCGTCTGGGTCCAGGGCCTTTGGTGAGCTAGATGCCTTTGACCCAGAACAAGGTGTCCTGACTCCCTGCGAATGCCCAGCACTGAGATGGGAGGCGGGGCTTCTTGGATCAGCACTCCCCTTCTGTACAGACCAGGGCAACTGTGCCCGGTGCCACAGGACTGGGCTGCCCAGATGGTGAATCGTGGCCAATGGAAGCTGGAAAAAGGGGTGCTCTAAAGAATGATTTTTTTTTTCACTACAAAATTCATAGACTCTTTCTCCAAACAAACTAACTTGTAATGTGTTCTCCTCAGGAAAGTAGAGCAGAGAAGGTTTCATAGAAAAAGTGGAGTGAGAACCGGGGTCTGTCTGGGGAATCATGAGCTAGGTGGAAGGGGTGGGAGAGGGCATTGGCAGGTGGAGGGACAGCCTGTCACATATGATACCTTTCATTGCCTTTTATAGAAATCCCACGTGAAAGACAGCAATTCCATCTCCTACCATCTCTCTATCTATTCCAGACTCTTAAAAGAGACCTGTGTTTGGGGACAATGAAGAAATCCCTCTGGTTGAGCAGAGCCTTCGTGGACAGAGAAGATCTGCTTATTCTAAGTCCATACACTTTTGAGAAGAACAACGAGATTTATTGGAAAGCAGATCTAGAAGAGATTGTAGAGAACCTTGAGGACTTTATATGTAAATTTGAAATAGAAAATGTACATTTACTGGCACCTATCTACAATATGCTAGGCACTATATTCAGGATAGGATATAGAAGGACTGACTCAATCAAATGGCCGCCTGGGCAGCTCCACCTGGATGTCCCACTGGCACACTGGAGTCCACGTGGCCAGCAGTGCATGGCCACATCTGCGCAAACGAGCTGCTTCCCCTTCATTCCCTTTCCTAGAGGCCTGAGCCATGAACCCAGAATTCATTCTAGACGCTTCCCTCTCCCTCACTCTCCATGTTAAATCAATCAGCAAGTCTCATCAGTTTCACCCCCTAATCCCTCCTCCCATTTCTTAACTCCTTCTTATTTCTCTTTCTTGGATTATGGCCTTAATCTCCTAACTTGTGCCCCTGCCTCCAGGCCTGCGCCCCTCAGTTTCAGACCCCATACTACCACCACACCAACCCCTGTTTAGAACTCTAGACAGGCTCTTTATTAGCTAAAGCAACAGTAGTTATTGATTTTTTTAAGCTTCAGAAAATTTAATTTTCAAATAACCCCAATATATAAAAAAGGTAAGAGCCAAGATGCTCTGAGGAGTGCCTCGCTCGCTCAGTCTTGCTCCTTCTCCTAAGACCACAAAAGAGCCCCAGTGGTCCCACAAACACAGTTTAAAACTCACAGGACATGTTCAAGCCATTTAGCCTCGCTTGCATAGCCTTCTAAATGTGGTCCCTGGCCATCTCTTTGATCCCGCTTCCTGCCACTCTCTCCCTCACATTTTAGGCTCCACTAACACTGGCCTGCACGTGGCTCTTCCCACATATCTTATGCTTCACCGCCATCCCCTTGCCTAGTGACACTCTTATTGGACCATCCTGTTCTCCTCACTGGCTCCTCCATCGGCTGCCCAACTCCATTGATCTCTCCAGACTCTGTTCAAGCATCTGCTCGAACTGGAAGTCCCTCTGAACCCCCAGGCAGGGCCCGCTGCCCCAATCCTCACTTTCCTGAGCCCATGGCTGAAGCTAGACCACAGTCCTTTGTTGGATTGTGTGTACAGTCTTTTCCAGGAGGTTGAGGACCAGGGGGTGACCCACTCATCTCTCTCTCTTTGGCCCCTAGTGCAGTGCAGGAGCCTGATCCCAGTGAATGCTCACTAAAGCTTTGCCACACGAAGTGGTGGCCTGAAGCCCAGGTGCCTCCCCCACCTTCCAGCAGACTGTGAGAGTCCTGCTGTGTGGCCTTTTGGTCTCATTGATCACAGAACACTTCCCCGTGTCCTGTGGCAGTGGACTCAGGACACCTGACATGCCCGGAGATCCAGGCTGGTCTGCTTGATGGATGGTTTGCTGGCTCTCTCCCTGCCAGGCCTAAAGGAAATCCCAGCCTGTATTGCAGATAAAGTGACTGACCAAGTACCTTGGGCATGAGGCCAGTGAGCAGGGCTGTTGAGCAGGGGAAAGAGATTGTCCCGGGACTCGAATGGACATGCAGCTTCTCGAGGGAAATATGAAGTGAACAGGCATTGGCTTCAAGAGCCAGATGCAGGGCTTCATCAGTTCTCTCATCTGACAAGACCGGCCCAGCACTAACACAGGAGATTCAGAGGACAAAACCCTGTCACTGTGCACTTTGGGGGAGGCAGTGGTTACATGGGAAATGTTGTGGGAAATGATGGTGTCATGAGCTGCATGGCCCCACAAATTCCTATGCGCTAGTTCTCATCCCCGGTACCACAAGATGTGACCCTATTTGGAGATGAGGTCTTTAAGGATATAAAATGAGGTCATTAGGGTGGGTCCTAATCCAATAGGATTGGTGCCCTTATGGGAAGGGGAAATGGGTACAGAGCTATGGGCACAGGGGAAAGACTGTGAAGGCCCAGGGAGGAGGTGGCCATCGATGAGCCAAGGAGAGAGGCTGGCCCTGTGGACACCTTGATCTCAGGCCTCTGGCCTCCAGAAGTGTGAGAAAACAAATTTCTCTTGTTTAAGCCACCCAGTCTGTGGTGCTTTGTTATGGCAGCCCTTGCAAGAGACTACGTGAGGGTATGGTGTGATGAGGGCCTCAAGCCATGTGCAGGTCCTTTTGGGACTATGAAAGGCCACTGAGTGACACTGTGCTCCTTGGAGGGGTGCCGATGCCCTACGCAGGAGGCTGTCTGCTCTCAGAGCACCTGTGCTTCTGGCGTGGCTCTCACCAGGCAGCAATGCAAGCACTGTATTTGTTTACTTCTGTCTCCCCCACTAGACTGAGCTCTTGGAGGATAGGGATTGTGTTCCTCTTATTCTTAGCGCCTGGCACAGAGGTGGTACCAGTAAATAAATGTTTGTGGGATTGATGGATTGGACTAGCTCTGCCCTGAATATTTAGCATCAGTTTGGGCTGCCCAAGTCTGCTCTTTGAGGTGAGCTGGCTTGGAGCTCTCAGCACGCTCCTCTCCAGCTTGTTGGCCACTGGCAGTGCTAGTAAACACACCCCCAGCCACAGGAGGTTTGGAATGAAATGGCCTAGATGGGGAAGCAAGATGATTGGTCCCTGTTCTGCCAGAGATGTTATTGGGTGTCTGTCTGAAAGGGCTAATGTGATTGGCTTCCCAAGCAGCTCCCATGGCTAATGAATCCCTTTCCTTTTGGTGTTTCCTGGCTGCGAGAGGGGCTGGATGTCTTGAGCTTGCTTCTCTAGTCCCTTTAAGGTGCAGAGACTGCTCACAGCCTGAGCAAACAGACCGTTTCTAGACCTGCCAGAAGGGGAGTAGCTGCGGGTCAGTGAGGGTCTGACACAATCTCTTTCTGTTGGGCAAACAAAACAACTATGGACATCCCTGCTCTCTGGACTTGACAGTTAACACACCACAGAAACTCACACCTTCTAGCTGTGATTCTAGCCACTCCCTTGCTTCTGTTTTCCTTTGGTTTCCCTCCTGGGGTTCGACCTGTATTTTCCTTTTTCTGCAAGTTAAAAATGTAGGTTACTGGCTGCGTGTCAAATCAGGAGGGTGTGGCAGTTAGAAGGAGTGGCTCTCCACTCTTCACAGCTCAGGCTGTTCCTCATTGTTCCAGAAGCCCCAGCAATATTTGAGAGTCTACATGGCTAATGAATATTGCTGCTGCCAATAGTTTTCACTTCATAATAATTCCTTATATAGTTTTGATCTTACATGAATAGGATTATATCATTTGTTCTCAAAATCCTGATGCAATTCACATTTTTCTTGCTTTACATTTTGAAATATAAATGTAACCCCCCTTTGGCTGGGCGTTAAGTGGCTTGGTCCAGACATCAGCCCTCGGACGGAGCTGGGCTTGCAGACCCATTAGGCCTGGAAGAAGGGCTACCACTGTGGAGCGGGGATGCATTTGTGGGAGGCGGGAGGCCATCCCATGAGGTTTAGTTCTGTGGACTGGAAAATCAACAGCTAGCCCCCTTTTCTGGCCCAGTTTCCCAGGAGTGTTAGCTCTGCTCATTCCCTGCATTGTTCCTGCACTGGACAGGCCTTGGCGGGGTGACAACCGCAGGCTGTGGCAGGCGAGGGCAATGACTGGTAAGAGTGTGTCCCCACCTTCCTGCTGCACCCCTCGCTCCTGCTCACTGCTCTTCTAGAGGCAGAGGGAGTGGGGATATTGGCTTGCCATTGACTCACAGGGCTGTCCTGTGCCCCCTGCTCCTTTCCCCTGTTTGAGTGGGGATCCCTGGAGAGGACTTCTCACCTTAGGTCATTTTTTTTAAATAGGATTTGAACAGCTGACCTGGTCTAACTGTGCTTCAGGTCCCAGACACTTTTCTAGTCCTTTCCGTATCTTTTCTCATGCCAGGTAGCTTTCTGTTTGTGTCCTGTGATCTGGTGAAAGCACCACCAACTTACAAAAATATAAGCAAAAAAACTACTTTTAGAAAAGAGGAACTAAGGAGAGTTAATGGGTAGATATGAAGGGAAGTAGCGGTGATATAAGTTTGAATTGCAGGGTCCTATGTCAGGCTGGCAAGGAGCCACCCTCACTCATTTCCCCAATCCTGACATGCGAGTGCAAAAGGGAGGTACCTTCTTGTATGGACCCCCAGGAGCCATGGGGCTTATCTAAGGGCAGCCACACAGAGAAAATGCTTATCAAGTGTTTGCCACAATGCCTGGTATATAATAAGCTTCAATAAGTGACAGGTGTTGCTGTTATTACTACTAATAAAAATGAGACAATGAAAGAAAAAGACTTGATTTGTCTCCTATTCTTCAGGCCCCTGAGATGGCCTCTCTTGTTCAGGGTTTGCATTGGCCTTCTCAGGACATAAGGAATCTCTACTGACTGCCCAAGTGGACAAGACAACGGGGGTGGGGCGGGGCCAGGCCTGGCTTTGGAACCTTCATGGACCCATAGCTTGTGTCATCACTCTGAGACCTACTTCTTTTCTTCCAGAAATTTGATTTGGGATTTCATCCCTAGACCAAACCTAAGTTTTTTTTTTCAGTCAAGATGGCTATTGAGAGCCACGAATTCGTTTCCCAGAGATGCTATACAAAGCACACACACTGGGTGGTTAGAACAGCAGAACTTCATTATTTCACAGTTCTGGAAGCTAGAAGTTTAAAATTAAGGTGAGGTGTGGGAAGGATTGTGTTTCTTTGGAATTCTCTAGGGGAGGATCCCTCCTGCCTCTTCCAGTGTCTGCTAGCCCTCGGCCTGTGGCAGCATCACGCCAACCTCTGCCTCCATTGCCACCTGGTCATCTTCTCTGCGTCTTTCTCCTCTTCTTCTGAATCACGTCATATTGGATTTAGGGCCCTCCCTACTCCAGTATGCTCTCATCTTAACGAATTCCATCTGCAACCTCCCTATTTCCAAATCAGGCTATGTTCAGCGGTTCTGAGAGCTGGGACTCCAACACACCTTTTTGGGAGACATAATTCAACCCAGAACAAGGCTTCCATTGTCCATCCCCAGATCCCGCACTGCTTGCCCTGAGCTTTGCTTCCACTGCACCAGAAAGAACAGAGGGCTGACCACTGTGGTGACCATTTCCCTCCCCAGGCCTAGCTTTGGGTCCTGCCCCAGCCCAGGCTAAGGCAGCACAGCATGCTATGCTCATCCCACTGCATCCTACACATGCTTGGCCCAGTGAGCAGAATCACTCCCCCAGGTCTCCAGAGCCCTGCCTGCCAGAGAGGACCAGCCTGCTGAGCAGGGCGACCTATCTGCTGGCCTTTCCCTCCTCCTGCCACTCCCCACCTCCTAGCCCAGACTCCGCCAACAAGAAAGGTTGTCATGGTGTAGATGCTCTCGGAAATCCCTGTGTCTGGAGGACAGAGAGATTGGCACAGTCTGAGTGACAGTCACAGCTGAGCAGAAAAGGGGGGTTAGGGGTGGGAAAGAGAGGGAGAGAGAGAGAGACAGACCAAGGACAG
The DNA here is from genome assembly GCF_963259705.1 of Myotis daubentonii. NCBI lineage: Eukaryota > Metazoa > Chordata > Mammalia > Chiroptera > Vespertilionidae > Myotis > Myotis daubentonii. The sequence goes on along the minus strand of NC_081848.1, from coordinate 9,109,519 downwards.
AGTGAGAGCCTGAGCTCAGAGACAGGGTGGGGCCCAAGAGCAAGAGAGCTGCTGCCCCTGACTCCCCCTGTGGCCCGGGGCAGCTGTTCTGCTTTGGAGGGAGCCCTGGCCTGCAGGTCACGTCCGGCCTGTTACCCAGTAACTGTGGAGCCGCGAAGGAAGGGGCAGAGTGAACTGTAAGAGCTATTTATTCTCTTCCCACTTTGCCTCAGAAAGAGATAGTCATTGGCTTTTTTTCCCCAGAAAGATCTAAATGTTCTCTAATTAACCTATTAGTTTTAATTATATACTCATAGTCATTTATTTGCTAATCCCCCAAAAAAGAAAACCCTGGATTCAAAGAAAAGATTCCCCCCAATCAACCCCCACCTTCTTTTTTCTTTTCTCCTGTGAAGTGTTTAAATCACTTGTCAACACAGAGGGAATAATAATAATACGAGTGACACCCGATCGGGACCAGGGGAGTGGGGAAGAGAAACAAAGCCCACAGCCCTGGGCTGAGTGAAGGCTCCTCCATATTCATGAGGGGAAGGCGACCGGAGGGATCTGCGCTGCCAGGCGCGGGGCAGAGCTGCCGCCCGTCCTGTCTCCTGCCCTGTGCCTTCAGGACCGCATGGCTCCGGGGTGACACAGGGACCCCGACCACGTGGTGCTACTGGTGCTGGCTTCCGTCTGCCCTGACATGCCTGAGAGATGAGGCTTGCGCCTGACACAAGCGCTGTTGGCATCGCCAAAACAGGGGGGAAAGACACATAAACACACATTTATATTTATTTTGTGGGGAAACAAGGCATTATAATAAATTATAACCACTGCAAATATTATTAGCACAACAGTGATGATAACTCACTCGCAGATGTGACAAAAATATAAAATAAGCTGCTATTACACGCGAGTTTTTCTGTACCGCCTGCAACCCCACCTTTTTCTCTCCCTCCTGCAGGAGTGCCTGTCAGAATGAAAGGGAGAGAGGGAATGGTTATCTCAGGAAACCCTTGAATTTATTTCTGTACAATGTACAGATGCTAATTTTAGCCAGGATCTATTGTTAGCTTTTGTATGCCGGAAGTTGTGCTAAGACTTGGCATGTCTTTCTCACAGAATCCTGACAACAACCTTTAGGACGTAGACGCCACTATCATCCCATTTCACAGACAGGTAAATTGAGGTTAACAAGGTGAAGCAAGTTGCCTGACGTCACAAAGTCACAAAATCAATCAGTGGTGGAGCCAGAATTCAGAATCCGTTGGACTCCAAATTGCCTGCTGGCAACAATTTTGCTATTCTTCTTCCCAAACTAGATTTATGAGAAAGTCAGTAATTTGCAAATGTTGGTATTTACTTCTGAGAGCAGATGACCTGTGATGTCCCTCACCTGTGAGGTTGAGGCCTGGGGTGCTAGTCTCTGCCTCACTCCTGCCTGCAGCTCTGGGCGAGTCACTCTCTGACCTGCACAGCGTCTCCTTTCCAGGGACACCGGGCGTGGACTCAGGCCCGGGCTTTATTGGAACTGCCAGGAAGAGCTGACAGTGGAGAGAGGAGCATGCTTCCGCAGGAGCACACGGGTAGCTCTCTGAGAGCTAAGGGTACCACGGGATTCTGGGGATCCTGCCGTGGGGGGTGTGGGGGGGGCTTTGTCTAGTGCCCCAAGGATGGCTCATCCCTTGTCAGAAGGGAACCAAGCATCTGCAGAAGTCCAATCAAGGAAGTGTGGGGAACAGGGCCTGGGAGTGTCCCTGTGGGAGATGCCTAATGAGCAGTTCAGAGCCCAGGAGCACAGGGTGGCGCCAGGGTCTCCCGGGCAGGAGCTGGGGTGGGAGGGGTGTTTAACAAGGGCAGGCAGGGAAGGAGAGAGCTGGTAAGAGTGAAAGCCAAGAAGGCTTGGAAAGGCTTGGAAGCTGGTTTCTTTGACCAGAGCTTCAAGGGCAGGGGGGGTGGGGGGAGAGATTCCAGAAATGAATGCAAATTGTGGGTGCTCATACCTCTGGGTCCCCATCCCAGCAGCCCTCATGCGCTTTTCACTGGGGAGGGATCCGAAACAAGAGTCACTGTTGCAAACTGTCCCCAGCAAAGGACCAATGTTTGTCTGCTGTGAGGTGACAGCCTTTCTGGAGCCCCTGGAAGCCAGAACTCCTCTGCCCCAAGTCCAGGAGAACGCTGTGGGGTCCCCACACCTCGAGCTGGGAGGCTCCTTGGCAGGGTCGTGTTCAGCTCCTCTCTCCAGCCCCCCCGGTTGACTGTGAACACATTTTGACCCAAACACCCTCAGCATTTCTCAGGAACGGGTCATTGTCCCAGAGCTCTGCCTCAGAGGGACTTCAGGCCTGTGGATAAATGATCTGCGGAGCCGCAGCCATGGGAAGAGAGATGTAAAAATAATTAAATGGGTAACCTGACACTTGCTCCTTTTCTCCATCTCTGTTCACAGAAGATACATAAAACTTAATGAATCTCACTTCACTCTGGATCTAACCATCTGCCATTTCAAGCTTGGATGTCTCTGCTCTCCTCCCCCTCCCCTTGGTTCCGGAGGGTGGTCCCAATTCCTGGCCTTTGCTAGGGAGCTTCCCTGGGAAGCCGGGTGTCTTCCCTGCAGACTGAGATCCATCAGTAGTCTTGTTCCCATTCACCCCATTGCTGAAAACAGACCCACACTTCTGGGAGCTGAGTGTAGGGACTAACGCCTCATTCATCTGCGCATTGTTAGGATTTAAGCAGACTAGCCAGATAACTGAAACCTATTCTTGCAAGAGCCACGCTCGTTTCTTAAAAATATTAATCATTTTTAGTAGACATTTTTCAAAAACGCCTCACACACGCTCCTTCCTCCTGAAACAGAGGCTACTGATCTCAGTTTCATGGAGCTGTAGTCAGTGTCTGCACCTGCTTTCTGGTTACTCAGACTCCTCTTTCAGTGACAAAGCTCGGCTTTCACGCCTCTCGCTGTCAGGGTGTCTTGTCTCTAATAGCCTCACTGTGTTTCTTCTGCTGGGCCATTTCCATGTGTGGCTGTGGGCTTTGAGGAGCTACCAAACCACTTCCTTGGCTGGCTGCGTGCTAGAGAACAGTCAGCGAGGCCCTCAACAACGCCAAAGAGGCAGGTGCTGGGCTGAGCAGAGGCAGGCGTCGGTCGGTGATGGCTGTTTGGGCAGTCAAGGGTGTCTAGGGTTATTAAATTGGATGTTTCTATCTTGTAAGACTGATGGTGAGACATACCATGGAAACAGTTCATTTAGAGGGAGTCACCACACATTAAAACCCTGAGCCACTGCCCGAGCAGTGTGGCTCAGTGGTTGAGCGTTGACCTATGAACCAGGAGGTCATGGTTTGATTCCCAGTCAGGGCACATGCTCAGGTTGAGGGGCTTGATTCCCAGTGGGGAGACGTGCAGGAGGCAGCCAATCGTTGTTGTTTCTATCTCTCCCTTCCTCTCTGAAATCAATAAAAATATATTTAAAAATAAAAATCCTCAGTCACTTTTGCTGTGTTTGGGTTGCAGGATGTCATAGAGGAGAAGACAAGGAAGAAAAGTGGAATTTACTGAAAATTTATTTCATGACAGGCAGAGTATTCACCAACTATTTCACTTCTCACTACAGTCTAGGGATCTAGACAACATCACCTGTTTTACTGAAAAGAAAGACTTAAAGATGTTAATTAGTAAAATTATTTCATTCTTTTTAGCTTCTTTCTTTTTAATCTTCTTAATTTTTAATCACTGAGTCTTATATGAAACCCCAATATACGTGATAACTCCTACTGGGTTGCTCCTGTTGAAGGCCTGGTCTTTCCTAGACCAAGAGTCCATTGGAACCCCAGGGCTCCATGGGACCCAGATTGAGAACCATGGTGACCAGGCCCAGACATGTGCCATGATTATATCTTATGGCTCCAGAGTTCTCAATCAAATAGGGCCTACGCGAAATCTTCTCTAATTGTGCCCAAGGCAAAGAACAGGTCTGTTAATGGAATTCCCATCTCAGTCTAAGTCCTCTGCCCTCTTTGGGCTGTCACCTCACTCAGTGAAAACATTTATTTGACATCTGATTGCATTCGATTGCTCTGATGCCACAGATCTGGACAAACTGCTCCCGTGAACTAGGGTCCACCCCCTTGGGACCTGGACCTTCTTCTTCTAAATCCTTCTAGCAATTGCCTCCTACCCCTTCTCTTCAGCACTCATTGCACTCGGTTGGTCAGGGAGCAAAATTTACTTTGTTAGACAATCTGATATCTACGATGGAAAGGCGAGTGCAGGAACTCGCCCACCAAGACAAGACTCAGAGGCTATAGGACGTGGCAGGTGGGGGCGGGGTGGGGGGGGGGGGGCAGTGACTGCAGCAAGCAGGTTTGGCACATATTTGGTTGTGGCTGCAGTGTGGGTTAATAAAAAGAGGCAGTTAGTAAGGAAAGTGTTTGAGAATTTAGGCTCTGGAGTCAAGCAAAACAGGATTTTACTTCTGCCTCTGCTCTTCCAGTCATATGACCTAAGCAAACATTTTAATCTCTAAGCCCGAATGTTCTGAGCTGCAAAATAGGAGTTAAAATATCTCCCTCACCAGGTTGCTACAAATGTCAAATGGAACGATGTACACAAGGTGTTTGGCATAGTTCCTGGCACAGACTAAGAAGTCCAGAACTCTTAGTTGCTATTATTATTACCATTAATCTATATATATAAAAGCCTATTATGCAAATTGTCGCCACAGGAGTTTGACTGGGAGACCGACTGACCGTTCACTATGATGTGCACTGACCACGAGGGGGTGGCGCAGAATAGAGGGAGGCCCTGGGCAGCAGCTGGAAGCTGGCAGCTGGCAGCCAGCAGCCAGCAGCCAGTGAAGGGAGGCACGGCAGCTGGGGAAGGAAGGCCCTGGCCGGCAGCCAGAAGGCCCCGATCAGCCCTGATCACCAGCCAGGCCTAGGAACCCTACCCATGCATGAATTTCGTGCACCAGGCCTCTAGTCATTATATAAGCAGCAGGGAGTCCATTGAATGAGAAGTAAGCAAAGGTAATACAGAGAACAGCAAAGGCTACTTTGGTCTGGTCAGAATCTTTAATTTAATTTATTGATGATTAACACAATGGTCTGGGTTTTATTAGGAGACCTTAGGCCTGGGCTTGCACTCTAAGCAGAGACACAAACTAGCTGGGCATTTGAATTTGAAGCACAGAGTGGCAAGGAGTCCCCAGCATCCAGATGGTATTAAGCCATTGGGCCAAATAAATCATTTCAGAGAGAGTGGGGATGGAGACAAGCAGGTCTCACAAGGAGTGGGAGCCAGGAAAGGGGACTGAGAAGGGACAGCCTCAAGTAGAAGGGAAACAGGTGTCCTGAAAGCCATGAGGAGGGAACAATTCAGGAAAGGAGAGGTGGCGGCATTGGGTGCTGGGAGGCCAGGAAGGGCCACTGTGCATAGCAACGTGAGGTGGTTGGGGCCTTGGCAGTTAATGGGGGAAGTAAGTACTGAAGCCCCATTAGATGGCTGGAGGAGAGAAATGGAGGTGAGGGAACTGCAGTCATCAGACATCTGTTTTGAGCTGTTTGAGGGGATCCCTCCCTGAGGCTTGGAGTAGGTGTGAGCGCTGCTGGGAAGCAGGTGGTGAGAAGGAAGAAGGGTGGGCCCCTCCTGAGACCATCAGCTGGAGAGGAGTCCTCTGGAAGCTTGGCCCTGGCACGCTCTCTTCACAGGCAGCAATTTCAACTGGGGAAGAAATGAATTGAAAGTCCCAGAGGCTGTAGGAATTGTTTCCCCCTCCAATTGCCTGTGCAGCTGGTAGAAAGGAAAATGGGGCTGCGGGAGGGGACAAGCCTTGCTGGAACAGAATATTGCTTCCCATCCATCCTGCTGCATGATCCAAGGCCACCGGGTGTCAGCTGGGGGATTGTCCCAGCCCCTGGAGAGTTTGGGGCCACGCCCTGTCTGGTCTTACTGCCAAATGCCCTGGGACAGGTGGCCTGAGATGAATCAGGCTAATTAGCACTCTCTCCTAGTCTAAAAGGAGCCAGAGCCACATAAATTGCTCCCAAGAGGGAGGAAAGGAGGCAGAGAAAGGGAGGTGGGGAAATAAACAGGAGTTACATCAGAAAAACAACATCATCAAACAGCCGCACATCCCAGATCGGTGATCTTCCTCCAGCAGGAGTGGCAGAGGTGGCTGGGACCCAGGGGAACCCCTGGGGTAAGACACCTGTGTTGACGCCTCATTATGGGCACGACTATGCCACTCCCTGTCCCAGTGAGGTCTAACATCTCTGCCCTTTCCTAGCCCACAGCCCTGAAAAGGTATTGCAGAATGTCAGCATCCTGCTCTGTCCTTCCTGACAGGGCTTTCTCTCTAGTAAGATCACCTCAAGGTAGTGCCCATTCTTGCACTGACCTGGGGGATGCAGGAATCCGCAGACTTCACCAGCATAGTGCTTTGAAGAAGAGGGCAACGGGGAAAATTCTGGAGAGTTAGAGGCCAATCATGACTGCATGACTGTGGATCAACCGCTTCACTACTTGGGCCCTCAGAAACATATCTCTAACACCCAAGAATTCTGAGTTCAGCATCCTTATAGTCAAATTGCTTCTGAATTATTTATGGAGGCATGCCTCTTTTTTGAAAAAAAAAAATATATTTTATTGATTTTTTACAGAGAGGAAGGGAGAGAGATAGAGAGTTAGAAACATCGATGAGAGAGAAACATCGATCAGCTGCCTCCTGCACATCCCCCACTAGGGATGTGCCCACAACCCAGGTACATGCCCTTGACCGGAATCGAACCTGGGACCCCTCAGTCCGCAGGCTGACGCTCTATCCACCGAGCCAAACCGGTTTCAGCAGCCTCTTATTTTTAATATTCTTTCTACTTTAACTTTTGTGAGCCTAAGCATTCGTGTTGATCTCAGTTCTGTGTGGGTGGAGATAATGATAAAGAAAGTGGAGGTGGGCAGAGGAGCAAACTAATTATTCATTTGAGAGACAGGGAAGGAAGTCTTAGGTCTGTAATTAAAGACAACTGCCCACAATGAGCACATCTACTTCCCAGATCTTGGTTTCTAATGCCATTAAAAAGAACCAGGATTCCTTGGAGAAATGACTGATTCTAGGACTGGAGCAGGAAACACAAGATGAGTCTAATGGCTGAAAGTACGTAAATGCCACACACACACACACACACACACACTTATGGGGATATGCCAAGGGGACTCATGAGCCAACTAAACTCCCAAGATATAAAATAAATAATGAGTCCATACTGATACAAATATATGATAGAATGAATAGATTAAATAAACAAACATGTAAACAAATTAATAAGAAGAGACAAATCTCTGTCAAATTGCTTCTGAATTATTATTTATGGAGGCATTCACAAGAATGATCAATCATTTAAGTAGATCTTCTACTTTCAAGGAGGTGGAGCCACTCTTCATTGTGGGCTGTGCTCATTTCCTTCCAAAGAGTGTAGCGTGGAAAGGGAGGGGGTTGGGGAAAGAAACTTTAGAGTGGAGAACCCTGATAGACACTACCTTAGCCAGGTGATCAAGGTCCAGCTCAGTAGGGATGAATCAAATAGATAGTGCATAGCCTTGCTATGATGGGATAAGAACACCACTTTCCAACTTCGGTGCTCCCCCAGTCCAAACTCACAATCCCAGTCTAAGCATGAGAAAAACACCGGACAAATCCCACTTGACAGACAGTCTATAAAATACTGACCAGTACTCTTCAAGGTGGCCAAAGTTGTCAAAAACAAGTAATTTCTGAAAAACTGTCAGAGCCATGAGGAATAGAGGAGACATGCTAACTAAGTATAATTTGGTATCCTGGATGGGGTCCTAGAACAGAAAAAAAGGCCCTTAGGTAAAAATCAAGGAAATCTGAATGAACTATGCTCTTTAGTTAATAACATGTCATTATTGGTTCATTAATTTTTAACAAAGGTCTGATACTAATGGAAAATGTTAACAATAGGGTCAACTAGGTGCTGGGAATACAAGAAACCCTCAGTATTATCTTTACAATTTTTGTGTGAATCTAAAACTAGTGTAAAAAATAAAGTTTATTAAAAGAAAAAACCTCCGCAAATCATGTGTTTCTACTATAATTAAGTCATTTGACAGTTCATGCCTGTGTAGAGCAGCTTTGTAATTTTAAAACTGTATTTGGGTAAAGGATTATGGTAGACACTGCTAATTGCCCGCCTAATTTTTATTTTCGTCTTCTTTATGGACAGAATGTCTTTTTTTTTCTTTAGAGGCAATGTGTATAGCTAAAAATACTCATTTTTCTCATGCTCATGCTGCATGTGGTGGCCACTGACACAGTCCTGGTCAATGAGATGTAGGAGAGATCTCTAAGAAAGAGCTCACCTTGAATAAAACGAGAAACCTTCGTTAGCAGAAAGTCCTACGCCAGGTTACCCTTCTCCTTTCTGCTGCAGTTGGTTGAGATTTGTGGCCTGGATGTGCAGCAGCCATTCTGTGACCACGAAGCCATCAGCACGGGGATGAGACTGCGCACTATGGGCTGCAGAGCAGAAAGACAGATAATAACCAGGGTCCTGCTGGCATTGCTGAGTGGCTGCAAGTGCCCCACCTTCTTATTAGGTGAATCAAAAAACCCTTATTTAGAAAATGCTTTTTTAAATTTTCACTTACAGTTGAGATACAATATTATATTAGTTTCAGGTGTATGACGCAGTGATTAGATATTTATATAACTTACAAAGTGATCACCCCAATAAGTCTGACACCATACGTAGTTATTCCAATGTTATTGACTATATTTTCTACACTGTAATTTTTATTCCTGTGACTGTTTTTATAACTGGAAATTTTTACATCTTAATCCCTTCCCCAATGAGGAAGGATCTCATGGTTTTGATGTATGAAGTGGGCTGACCTAACAGGAGATAAATTCTGGGAGACACCATTTTTGGAGAACTCCAGGTCTCTCTTTTAATGTTGGAGTGGTGACACCCTTGGTCCTCTGCTTATAAGATCTGTATCAAAATTCTGGTGAAGCCAGCCAGAGCTCCAGACTTCAGAACAAAGCAGGTGGTCTGGGAGCTGCTGCCGAGTCTGACTTCCTTCCTTCCGCGCCAGAGCCAGTGTCTGAGGAGGTTGCTCCCAGTTACCCCCAGGATCTGAGGCATTGATACTCTGCTGGTATTTTTAGGGTCTATGCAAAGGCACTGGATTGAAGCTGTGCTGACTCATGGCATGAAAAGTGGAGCCAATTGGAAGATAAGGTCTTGTCTATAGTGGGATGTCTTATATTAGACCCTGAAGAAGATCCTAAAGGGATTTAAAATGCATATGCCCAGATAGGCTGTAAAAGCTCCATCCTAGCAGCTGTAACAGATGAGGAATAAACAACTCCAGCGCATGGCTTCTGACCCTTGCCTGCTCGGCATTAGTGCAAGCTCCCCCTTGCCATTATAACCCCATCACCACAGTGGCCTCTGTTCTATTCTCAGCCTCAGAAAGAGTATTCCTCCCAAGGGGTTACCCCTGCTCTAAACACTCTTCCCCAAACCCACCCCTCCTGCTCTGCAGGTCTTGGTTGTAATACCATCTCTCAGAGTGGCCTTCCCTGCCCACCTAAACTAATATTGTTCTTCACGCACCCTCTGCTATCACTCAGAATATAGTTCCTTAATTAATTGAACTTGCTGTGAACTTCTTAAGTTGTCTGTCTCACCCAGGAGAATAAGCTCTAAGAGAGTGGAACAGTGATGTGTTATTTGCAACATTTGTACAATGCCTAGGACATTATCTGGGCCATTTAGGTGCTCAATAAATATTTTCTGAATGAAGATAAACTGCCCCATAAGGGGGAACTCAATATTTAATCCCTCCCTGTGCTTTTCTCACCTTGCACCTGTCTGCAGGCCCTCTTTCCAAGGAGGGCCACAATTAGAATACACATTCTTCTGAGGATGAGAAGATATGAATTGCCATCCCCTAGCAATGTCTCTCCCCTGTGCAGGTGACTTTCAAACAGCCAAAGTGTGCCTTAGAAAAAGGGTGTTTGCAGGGATTTAGAATGCATATGCCCAGATGGGCTATAAGGGCTGTCTAGCAGATAGGACAATGTGGCCTGGAGGAAGTAGGTGCATTCGAGAAGGAGGGCGAGGGAAGTCTGCATTTCAGTATGAATTCTACAGCATGTAATTGTGTGCAAATCAAGCATCAATTCCTGTCGATCCATGATCAGGTTTGTAGAGGCCCCAGAGCCTCTGTCTCCAGTTGACAAGGGTCCTTCCTCACTGACAGCTCAGAGATGGCGAGCCGGGAGGCAGGTGCATGCCGGGAATCTAATCAGCATTCAGCTTAGGCAGCATAGGGGCCTCATTAGTTTTAATGAATTATCACTTTGGAAAAGAAGGGGATGATGTTACATCTAGGGAGTGCCTATCAGCTGCCTTCATTTATGCCCGAGTGAAGAGCCGTCTTCTTTCATTTTCCTTCCTCCCCCAGGTGTGGGTGCCTGAAATTTTTCTACATGCTGGAATCAAAGGCCTCTGCTTTCTCTATGCTAGCCCATTCTTCTAGCTGTTTATAGGCCAAAATCACAGCAGTTTTTGAGTCAATGCAAGATGGAGTCATCGCAGCTGGGAAAAGCTGATGTCTGGTGCAGGCCCAGAGAAGCTCGCTAGTGACCCCGACACCCTGGCAGCCCAGTCTGTTCTCCTGCCCCGGTAAGCAGGACAGCTGTCCCTTGGGTGGGAGTGGCTGGATCATCACACTAACCAGTAATGTGGACAAAAATTCCTCTGTGGCAGAGTGGCTGAGTGGGAGGAAACTAAGAATTGGGGAAAGTAGGGATTTTGTATATCTGTAAAGTCACATCCCTTTCACTGCAGGTGGGAAGTTGGCACAGCATCGTGAAAGCAATTTGGTGACGAGAAAAAGGAGAGGCAGAAACAGAGTTGGTCAAAGAGAAGGGGAGGCAGAGACAGACCCACGACAGAGAGAACGGAACAAAGAGGCTGAAAATACTCCTGGTGGCTGCGCGAGACATTCATCAAGGCGGCTCAGTTTCCACCAGCGAAATGTCCTGAGGATCCATTGATTTTGCCTGAGGGGATGTTCCTCCCCGTTTCCTGGAGAACTGCTGCAGTTTTTTGATGGAAACAGAGCCTGGATAGAATTCAATTGCTGAAACGATGAAAATGTGACCCATGGCTGTGAATTATCAGAGCTGCAAAGTGAGGAAGGTTAGACCCAGGCCACTGGTGAGGAGACTACTTCTCATTCTTCGGTGCCCTGTAGGTTGACTGCCTAGTCACCTTGCCTTCTTAAAACCTTGGTCCTGCGCCCATTAGGTGGGTAAGTGTGGACAAGTTACTTCACTTTGCTGGGACGGATTTCCTCATCTGTAAAGCAGGGATAAGAACAGTGACTGCCTCATGGGCTCTTGTGAAGATGTAAATGAGACATAACATGTCACGTGCTTAGAACAGTGTGTGGCACGTGTTCGCTTCCTTATGATCGTCAGTGTTATCACTGCTGTTATTGTTATTGCTGTCCTTATCCTGTCCTTTTCCGATTGCTATCCGCTTCCCAGTCTGGGGTTTCCTGTGGCGCAGGACCGTGTGCATTCATCACTTCTGACACCGAATGATGTGTTTTTGCCAATGACCACGTTCCTCTAGTCTCCAGAGCGAGAAGGACAAGGGCCCAGTCTTTGCAGCTGGGGAGGAGCCTCTTAACATTTCATAGTATATTATTATGTTCTGGTGAATTGGGATTGTGACAAAAGGAGGTTGGATAAGAAGCAAATCAGTAAGTGAACTGGGAACCAGGTAGTCTCAATCTTAATAATGTTTAAATTAAACTAAACACAAGTTCTAGATTCAGAAAGGGAGGAGATTAACAACCACTGAGAACCAATTATGAGCGAGGCACTGTGCTTATTTTACACATGAGATTGGATTTAGTGCTCACATGAAAGCTTTGAGGTAGTTATGATTGCTCTTTTACAGGTGAATTAACTGGCTTTGAGGGCTCAAGCTGCCTGCCAAGATCACAAAGCATGGTGAAATGCATGTGGTCTGTGAATGTGGCTCTTGTTTTTGTTACCCAATGAGACAGTGTATAATAAGTATAGTGATATTGTGGCTACAGAACCGAAGAAGTGAATGTGGATTATGCTTCTGGAGTTCTTTAATGATGTCTCTGTAAGTTCAAGTTCCAGCACACTTCCTTTGCTCTAAAAACAGAAATAACAAATAAAACACAAAGAGGAGAAGCTAATGAGAAATCAGCAGGCCCCCAAATAAGAAAAACATTTATCTGAACCAGAACTGGAAGCAACACAAGCACGTTGCTGATCTGAGGGCAGGAAACGGTATCAGGCTCACTGTGTGAAGTACGGAGTTGACTTGGATAGATATCCCCCTTCATAAAACAATCAAAGGCCAGCTGCCTGGGGGCTGATAGAAGTGAGTGTGCATCAGAACCACCTGGAGACCTTGCTAAGCATCCCATCCCCAGGATGACTAGTTCAATGTGTCTGGAATAAGAATTTGCATTTTTCACTAATTTCCACAAATGCTGAACACACTTTGAGAACCACTGTTTAACAAGAAGTTGTGGGCTCAAGGAGTGGGAAGAAAATGGACATAGCCTTGTGAGCAGGTACTGTGTCAATCCACCCACTGACTTTGTGTCTGGATCTGCAATATCCTTCATATCACTACCAACCAGCAATACTATTATGCAACTCTGGTTCTGTACTTGGGCCACATAGCATCAAGTGGAGGCAAACACTAAATTACTAGATAGGAAAGGAAAGAAGAAAAATACAATACATAACAAAACATATCATACTCATAATGATATCTGTAAGCCAAAATTCTAAAACACATGAAGAAATCTCATAGTAAGAAAAGTAGACAACAAAATAAGCAATCAGAACATGAATTAACTCCAAATAAAATGAATTATATAGACCTGTCTAACAAAGTTTCTAAAAGTATGCTTAGAATCCTCAGAGAGATAAAAACAATTAAGATCTATGAAAAATGAACAAAAAATATAAAATAAAACAGGAAGAAATGAAAAGAAGAGAAGGTTTTAAAAAAGAACTAGTTGAGAATCCCATAAATAAAGAATAAAGATAATGTCAGAGAAGCTATATTTGAATAATTAAATAGCTAAGACTTTTTTCAGAATTGAAGAAAGACACAAATCCTCTAGTTGAAACTGTATCTTGAGTATGAGCAGAATAAAGATAAACTTAGACTTGTAGTAAAACTACAGAACATATATATATGTGTGTGTGTGTGTGTGTGTGTGTGTGTGTGTGTGTATGTGTATATATATATATATATATATATATATATAATATATATATATATGAGGTAATATGCAAATTAGGCCAGGACACTGTAACAGTCACAACCAGCTCAGGAGGACAGGCCTGGTGAGGACCCAGAGCCTGAGAGAACAGCAGACAGGGTGGCTGCGCCCAGCCCTGGAGCCAGAGGGGCTGGGCTGGGGGCCTGGTTCAATTCTGATCAAGGGCATATACCTAAGTTTCAGGTTTATCCCTGGCCGGGGCCCAGGTCAGGGCTCATGCAGGAGGCAACCAATCGAAGTGTGCCTCTCACTTTGATGTTTCACTCTGTCTTCCCCTCTCTCTTCCACACTCTAAAAATCAATGGGAAAATATCCTCATGTGAGGATAAAAAAAGAAAAAGAAAGAAAGAAATGTCATATCCTATGAAAGAGGCACCTTGAAAATGCCTGAAAAAAGTTGTCATATTTTATGGTGAAAGGATTGGAGTCCGTGTTGATGAAAATACCTTGGTGAGCCCTGGCCGATTTGGCTCGGTGGATAGAGCGTCGGCCTGTGGACTCAAGGGTCCCAGGCTCAATTCTGGCCAAGGGTATGTACCTTGGTCGTGGGCACATCCCTGGTAGGGGGTATGCAGGAAGCAGCTGATCGATGTTTCTCTCTCATCGATGTTTCTAACTCTCTATCGCTCTCCCTTCATCTCTGTAAAAAAGTCAATAAAATATATTTTTTAAAAAAGAAAATGCCTTGGTGGCTGCGGCAGCTGGCAGTGGCAGCAGCAGCGGGGTGATGAGGGTGGCGCCTTCCCCTGATCAGCCCAGTTGCCTCCCGCAGAGGGAGGCCAGACTGCTGCTTAGGCCCGCTTCCTGTAGGGAGCGGGCCTAAGCCATCAGTAGGACATCCCCTGAGGGCTCCTGGACTGTGAGAGGGGGCAAGTTGGGCTGAGGGACCCCACCCCCACCCCAGTGCATGAATTTTGTGCACCAGGCCTCTAGTGAAAGATAAAGAGAAATTTTAAAGCTATCAGAGAGACAACATCCTATTCTATAAGAACAATAATTAAAATGATAGCAGTTATCCTGTTGGCAATAACAGAGGTAGGAAAACAATGAGATAATATATTCTAAATACAAAAAAATTGACCATCAATCTCAAATTTAATAGCCAGCTAAACTACCTTTTTCTGAGCAACCACTAAGAGAATGTACCAACCACATACAGGAATTATTAAAGAAGTAGATGGATCCAGAGAGACAATCTGGAATAATCTGAAATGATGGTGACTACAGAAATGAATAAAACAGCAATAAATTTAATTAATCATTGACTGTTTTAAAACAGGTCATTTTGTTTTGTATTGAAGTAGGGCAAAACTGAAACTCTAGACCAGAGGCAAACATTTTCTGTGAAGCACCAGGTGGTACATACACCCAGCTTCTGTCACAACTACTCACCTCCACCTTTGTAGAGTGACAGCATCCATAGACAATACATAAATGAGTGAATATGGTTGTGTTTCAAAAAAAGCTTTATTTACAAAAACAGGTGGCCAGACAGATTTGGCCTGGAAAGGGTACATGCCTGCTTTTGCTCTAAATAACAATAATGTGATGCAGAGAGGGGCACTGTTGAGTAGGTAGGTGGTTAGACATTTGACTGTCCTTGACATGGTTAGGAAGAGAATAGAAATATTTAATAACTTGGATATGTTCAAATATCAGGTACAATTAAATATGCCTGTTTAAAGAATTAAGGATAACCACTAAAATTTAGAAGTAAAAATAAATAAATAAATACTAGTAAAAGTATATAGCAACCAAGTTACCAGAAAAAGGTAATATAAATGTAAATAATGGTGAAGGTAAAAAACAAAACAAAATATTATAAATGATTGGTATTTGTGTTTTACCTGATCTAGATGATCTTAATAGGTAAAGTAAGTAACAAAAAAGATTGACCATTTGGCACCTACCTGATAAGACTGAAAGAGGCAAGCATTAACTGGTGAAAAGACCTCCTGGAGTGGGTGGTGGTGGTGGTGGTGGTGGTGGTGGTGGTGGTGTGTGTGTAATTAGAATCCTGTAGGAACCAGGAGTTTAGGCAGTTATTCAATACTTACTTACTAGGTGCCTATATAACATAATATTAAGTGTTTATTATGTTAAGTACTGAGGATACAAATATAAAAATCACTGTCCCTTCCTTCAGAAGTTCATAGTATAGAGATCCAGGCTTAAGGGAGTTAATTGCTGCTAATACCTAGGATATAGTTTCCTAGCAAGAAAGGGCCTTATTGACATAGGGAACCTTTCTAAAATAATGAAATTCAGTAGCTGCTGTACACTGTCTGCCCTCACATAACCCCTCCTCCTCCCCACTCCCAGTGTCCAAAGTTCCTTCCAGAGAGAATCTTTTCTTATTCTCTTTCCTGGCTTCTCTTTCTCTCTCCAGTAGGAAGATACTGAGCATGGCTTTGCTGTAAAGCAGAGCTAAGGCCAAAGATCTGAATGTATCGGGAAAGATCAGAAGAGAAAGGGAAATACCGATAATTACTACATCCTCTGTGTCTCACAGAGTCTCTAGGACAGGGGTCCTCAAACTTTTTAAATAGGGGGCCAGTTCACTGTCCCTCAGACCATTGGAGGGCCGGACTATAGTTTTAAAAAAAACTATAAACAAATTCCTATGCACACTGCACATATCTTATTTTGAAGTAAAAAAACAAAACAGAACGGGAACAAATACAATATTTAAAATGAAAAACAAGTAAAGTTAAATCAACAAACCAGTATTTCAATGGGAACTATGGGCCTGCTTTTGGCTAATGAGATGGTCAATGTCCGGTTCCATATTTGTCACTGCTAGTCGTAACAAGTGATGCAAGTGTGCATCAGTTAGTCTAGATCTGGTTGGAGATTTCAGATGTTTCATTCTGGAAAAAGGCTCTCCTAACTTCAAAAAAAAAAAAAAAGGCCCTACTAACTGCAAAATAAAAAAAAAATAGACCTCCTAACTTCAAAAAAAAAAATCCTAACTTGTTCTTACCTCGATCCTCAGGCAGCAGCAGGCTCTGCACAGGCAAGCTCGTGACTCGTCCGATCACACCTGAGACTGAGAGGAGGAGTCAAGAGACAGAGAGAAGGAGGGGAGTCAGAGAGTGTGGCACACATTCCACATATGCACACTGTGGGCCCGGGATGAGTTGGCTGCTAAGCAACAGGCAGTGGTGGCAAAAACACCTGGTGGGCCGCATGTGGCCCACGGGCCATAGTTTGAGGACCCCTGCTCTAGGATGTTGAATGTGCAGTTCCCTTTCCGTTTCCTTGTCTTTTTTCCTGGTTGAACTCCACTCTCCCTAAATCAAGCATGTCAAACTCAAAGGCGAATGTGGGCCAAATAATGTCTGTGTCCATTAGTTAGGCCTATATGCTTCCATATAAGTCCTTTGGTTGATCTCTCCCCCTTACCCCCACCCTCCCATACCTTCCCTCTGAGGTTTGACAGTCTGATCAATGCTTTTCTGTCTCTGGATCTGTTTTTGTTCATCAGTTTATGTTGTTTATTATATTCCATAAATGAGTGAGATCATGTGGTATTTATCTTTCTCTGACTGGCTTATTTCACTTAGCATAATGCTCTCCAGTTCCATCCATGTTGTTGCAAATAGTAAGAACGCCTTTTTTACCACAGCGTAGTATTAGTGGAGAGAAATGGTGTGCCTGCACGTAAGGTACGTAAGGGGAATGAATGCAACATGATTATAATAATCAGTCATTAGCAAATGTTGTAGCTCATTATTAATAATTATGTATATAACAGGATATTGTAAAAATTAAGTTATGAAATTTTTATTACAATGTTTCTTACATACCATTATATTGGCTGGGCTGCAAAAATATTCGTTGTGGGCTGCATGTGGCCCGTGGGCCACGAGTTTGACATGCTTGCCCTAGATCAGTGATGGTGAACCTATGGTACACATGTCAGAGGTGAGACGTGAACTCATTTTTTTGGTTGATTTTTCTTTGTTAAATGGCATTCAAATATATAAAATAAATATCAAAAAATGTAAATCTTTGTCTTACTATGGTTGCAAATATCAAAAAATTTCTATATGTGACACGGCACCAGAGTTAAGTTAGGGTTTTTTAAAATGCTGACATGCCGAGCTCAAAAGGTTCGCCATCACTACCCTAGATGCTTCAGCTGAGATGTTACTTCCTGGAGACACCCTCCCTAACCCTTCCCCCCGCAAAAAACAAAACAAAACAAAACAAAACCTAGGATTGGTGTTTGTCCAGGCTGCCTGTATCATATTGCTTGTGTTTTGGTCTCAAAGACAAGACTGTGAGCTCCTTGATGTCTTGTCTAATCACTGTCCTCCTCACCTTTCACATGTACAGAACCACAGAATGGGCCAATGTAAGGAGGTTTTAACACTAAAAATTCTTCTTTCCATCGTACCCCCTAACCACCACTGCAGATATTGACTTAAACAATTCTAATTTCACTTCAAGGACTCAGCCTGGACACCGACATGAAATCCTCCCAACCTACCTCACCACCGACTACAGAACAAAGTAGGACTGGGTTGGATGCCACTCCTCAATGCTCCCAGAGCACTTGGTACTTCCCTGTCTTGGTACCTAATACAGTTTATTAAAAACTAGAGGCCTGATGCACAAAATTCATGAAAGAGGCTTGGCCCTTGCAGTTCCGGCTGCCTCAGTCCTTGCTGCCTCACGTCCTGCAGCCCAGCGGCCCCACCCACAGGTAGTTCCGGAAGGTCATTCTGCCATCCAGTCTAATTACCATGTTAGCTCTTTATTATATAGAATAGTTTATTTCCTTGCCTTTCCCTCATATTAAGCTCCCTGAGGGAAGAACTTTCCAGTTGACTGTTTCACTCCCAGTACGCAGAATAGTTGGTACTCAAAAAACATTGAATGCATAAGTGACACAGAGAAGCATTAACTCATAATCTTTGGAGGAGAAAAAAATATTTTTTTTTTTTTGCCTTTTAGAAGATTCAATTGATTTAGATATTTGAAAATTAGGAAAATTAAGTAATCAGAAAACATCACACAATTAGATACTAATTGTAGACATGTTATAGCAGATTGGCTGATAGAATTAATATGAGCTAGACTTGAGGAATTGGCTTCATGAAGAAAGTGGGTTCTAAAGGAAAGGCAGGATTTATACAGAGAAGGTGGAAAGAATCACTTGTAGCTATTACTTGGATATGCCAGAGAAGGCAGATTGAGGCTAAGACACAGGCAGCCCTCCATAATTAGTGTGGAAACATTCCTCAATAGGCATTCTGAATATAAGCTGTCATGGTAATTCAATTTCAGATCTGACAAATCTGCATATATTTTCACATGTACTGTTGTATCTGATTGGTTCTTGTGTGAGGTAATTGTGGAAACGTCTGGGTGACAAGAAAAGCCAATGGCAGAGATGGTTTGTGTGCTAAGAGCACTTGGAAGCCAGGCACGAAGAGCTTCTAGAATGGACTGGCATAGGGCTCAGAGTTTCGACATAACCGCCCTGTGGGTTGCATTTACTGATTTATTTTTGGAAGCCTCTCCACACCATGGGTATTTCCTTATTAACTGATTCATCCACTTCAGAGAATGTATCTTCTGGTAATTTAAGCAGCCAGTAGTAATGACTGACCATTATTACATGGGCCGGCCCTATAAGGCAGATCTCAGGGGACAAAAATCCTCTCTCAGGTTCCAGATTCTGTCCTGAGAAAGTTTTGTGCTTATTAGCTGGCTGTGAGCATAACTAGAAATGTGCCTTGAGGACTCCTCAGGGAAGAGGCTGAACATTATTCCTTGACCCAGACTATGAATCTAAGAAGAATGTCTCTTGGTTTTGTTCTTCACCTTGAAGGTGCTCAATAATGTTTGATAGATTCAACTGAGGGGGAGTGGGAGTTAAATCTGCTGGCTTATCCATTTTCACCTTTGGGGCTGGAAGGGGCTGCCAAGAGCTATGTTGTTTGATGTGCAGATGCCTCAATTCCCTTAATCCCCATACCCTTTCCTCCAAGTCATCTAAAATCGCAATCAGTAGAAGCTGGTTTTGGGGTGAGGAGGGTGGGTCAATTGCTTCTGGAAGATTTAAGTCCTTCATGTTATTTGTAAAGGCACCTTTGGCACTTTTTGTCTTTGCCTCCAATGTTGGGTAAGGATTTTGATCCATCTCTCTTAATCATTAAGTCTCACTTTCTTGTTTAGTTGACTTGTCTATGGCCCTTGATTCTATTTCTAACAGCCTAATTGTAAGTGAATTCCCCCTCTGGCTTAGTAGATACTTTACCTAATTTCTTTATGGCTCCCTAATGTATCTCCCTTAGCATTATGCACCTATCCTAAGTAGAGGTAACTTCACTTCCTTTACTGGGAAGGCTGAGACCACCACACCAAGGTTATTCTCTTCCATTTCTATACATGCTTATCTATATTTCCACACTCTTACCTTATCCGAAAAACAAAAACAAAAACAAAACTCTGTTCTTCCAACATTTCTGGCAAAACTCCATAGCAATGCTCAGAATTTCCTTTCCTCCTATCTCCTCTGAGTTCTTGTTTCATCAGTTATCAACCTCCCCACATTACTTCTCCATCCCACATTCTCCATCTTATATGCTGCCAAGAATGTTCAGGCTATGCCCACTGGAAAGCAAAGCAAAACTCAAATAAACAAACAAAAGACCTCTGCTTAACTCTACTTCCCCTGTTGTCTTTTATTCTATTTTTCTCATGCTTTTCCATCTCGAATTGCCATTTAGCTCACTAAGCCTCTACATTCTCATCACCAGCAACCCCCTTGCACCCCTTGTTATCTGATTTCTATTTTCACTACTCTAGAGAAGGTGTTCTTTGCAAAGCCACTAGTGCTGGTGTGTCTACAATTTCTAATTAACCACTTTCCACTTGGCTTCCTCTTGGATACTTGAACATCATGGCCATGAATGTTAATATGTGTGATCATGGATCTCCTCTTCCCTTCACTCTAAAGTCCTCTACTATCTCCTTAATCCATCGAAACCTGCTTCTCCTTCACTGATTCATGGGTACTAGTCTCCATATGATTGCCAATGACTTTCTAACTGCCAGATTCAAAGAGTAAACTTTACTCCTACCTCCCTGGATCTTTCTACAGCGTTTGACCCTTGGTTTATCCTGCCTTTGCAAAACTCTCTACTCCACACCCTTTGCTTGTTAGTCTCTTATTCTTAGGTTGTTCTGCCTTTGTTACCCTTGGCTCCTTTCCTCTGACCTCTTTTTGAAAGGCTGGTCTTCTCTGGAGTTCAGTTTTTGATCCTTTTCAATTTTCATACCCTCCAATTGTGCTTTCCCATGCTCAAGTTCTAGCAGGCAACTTTCTTTTTTTAAAATATATTTTTATTGATTTCAGAGAGGAAGGGAGAGGGAGAGAGAGACAAACATCAATGATGAGAATCATTGATTGGTTGCCTCCTGCACTCCCCACACTGGGAATCCAGCCCACAACCCAGGCATGTGTCCTTGACCAGAATTGAATCTGCGACCCTTCAGTCCACAGGCCGATGCTCTATCTACTGAGCCAAACCAACTAGGGCTAGCTGGTAACTTTCAAATCTTTATTTTCAAGGTCAGCATCTATCTTGAACGTCCTTCTAGACATTTTATCCTACCAGTCTCATAGGCCCCTCAACATATAAAGTGTAGACACAGCATTTTCTCCCTTAAACATGCCTCTCTTCACTCCCCTTTCTTAGTAGCTTCCCTTTCTATGCAGTCTCCAAGTCAGAAAGTTCAGGATCCTGTTGTCACCACCATTTCTTTGCCTCTATTCACTATCAATTACCAGTCCTGACAACTTAAGTGTTTCTCAAACACTTCCCTTCATTCTCCTCAGAACTTCTGCCCCAGTTCAGGCCCTCATCATTTCTTGTCTAGATTCCCAGTAGGTCTCCATGCCCTTAGGCTTTTCCTTCTCAAATCAGTCTTCTTCAGAGCAGGAAGATCTATTTTTAAAACATGAATCTGACCCTGTTATTCTCCTCCTTTAATCACTTGGATAAAGTCCAAGCTGCTTAACATGGCATAAAACGTTCATGATCTGCCCTACCAATTTCTCCACACTCACCTCCCACCATGGCCTCCTCCAATCTTCATTCTCAGTACCATTAAGCTGTTTATGTCCATCCTTCTCCAAATTTACACACGGCCTCTGCTTTTGCTTATGTCCTGCCTTTGCTCATGCTGTCCTTTCAATGTGAAGTCACCATTATGGGCTGGATGAGTCCTACTGGGTGAAATACCCTCAGGGCTTCCTTAATACCTGGGTTATACCTCAATTACTGCACTTCTACAGTGTTTGATGGCTTTTATGCTTGTCCTTCTTTTTTTCTGTTTCCCAACTCTACTTTGGTTTTCCCCTTAATTGGAAATTTAAGATTCTCAGATTGGATTTGCCTAGCCCAGAAATCTTACCTATGGGTAATAGATACCTTAAGAGATATAAAAGACAAGTTATCTTCCCTGATACCTGACTTTTATTCCCCTCTCAAAAATTTTTATTATGTGCTTAGTATGTACTTTGTTGAAAAATAAAAATCAATGATGGAATGATCAACTGGGTCTTTGATCCTGTGTGTTTATAGATACATGGGTCCCCTTGACAGTCCTAGGCTATTGGCAATTCTGTTATTCAAAAGTCATCCCGGTATATATATTTTTTCTGTCTCTATCATCTTTTGAGGTGACAAATTCCACAATTATTACTCATTTTGTGACATAAAGGGCAGACAAGTATGGAAGTTAAGATCTTTAGATTTGAAAATATTAAAGTTTCAACTTGGCTCTCCCTCAAGCTAGATGTTTGAATTTGGTCTAATTAACTTAATTGAACATCAGTTTCCTTATAAATAAAAAGGAGAGAATAATAATATCTAATTCCTAAGATATATGTTATAAACATGTGTAAAAATAAAAAAACACTCAGCACAGCACCTGGCATATGATAAGTACTCAATAGGTGATAACTATTGTTACTATTGCTTAAATATCAAAGGATGTGGTATGAAAAAAATCACAGCAACTAAGATCATAGACAAGTTACTGGAACTCCCTTGTCTTTGGTAAGGTAACGAGATGGTAGATGTGATCATTATCACCTTATCATTCATCATTCTCTTAGAGAACAACCCACCATCAACTCCTGGAGCAGACCTTTGTGCTGTACCTCTACTTACCCTGACCACAACTGATGGAAACAGAGTTGGACACTTGACTCCAGCAGGGCCAATCAGATTCTCTTCCCAGGGATTTGATATTTGGATACTGAGAAACTGACTCAGATGATGAGGGAACATGAGGAGAAAGGCATATAGTTGGGATGGAAGTCAGAAAGCTAAAGTCCTGAGTGTAGTCTGGTTATGGGAAAGCCATGACGTATATGGTATGCACTATTCTATACCATTTTGTGTAAGAAACTTGAGCATCCACAGATTTTGGTATCTGTGGAAGTCCTGAAACCATTCCCCTATGGATATGGAAGAATGACTTCTGTTAAGTTTTGGGGAAGTCAAACGTTACACACAAGTTTTCAGCTGCATGGGATGGTTAGCGTCCCTAACCCCCGCATGTTCAAGGGTTAACTATACATATAGAGAGAGTAAGTGTGAAGGCAGAGAAAAGAGCAGAGAGGAGGGAGATGGGAGAAAGGTCATTCTGCCTTGAGAAATGGGCAAAGAAATTTCAACAACTGAGATTCCAGGTTTGGGTCCTTTGAGTTCTGACAAAGCCTTGTTTCCTATTATTATATGTCAGTGAAATTGACTGTTGTGTCTTCATATAAAGATCCTTTCCTTAACCTAACTTGACTGGGTCTTTGTTTCCAGCAGTTACCTGATCCTTTGTCTTAAAGGTTGCTTTCCAACTCAGAAACCACACACTACTGGTTTATAGTCTCCTTTTAGTCTCTTATTTCAGGATTTGGTAAAAGAATATTGTGGCAACTTTGTTTAGGCTGCTCTTTTTTATATGGATTTTGGTCATGTCTTCTTCATACCTACAAAGTGAGGAATCTTGAATTTGTAAAGTTTTTTCTCAAATGGAAGCTTCTTTCTCCTCCTTCTGGACCTCCTTTCAGTAGATCTGTCCTCCATTTATTTTTACCCGAAGGAGAAAAATTTCTGAAATTCTCACAGAATTTTAGGTTTAAAGGAAGCTAAGTTTAAGAAAAATTTAAATTTAAAATGAGTTTAAGTATAAAGGAAGACTAATGCTTAGTATGATTTCAGATATTCAAACTTTTGCTGATCTTTTTGGTTGTACAAGCAGACACTGAGCTCAGAAATGATCTTTGATGAATCCAAGTTCCTTTTTCTGGATTCAATTCCAAATCCTTCAATTTGTTTAAATGTTCTAGTATTTTTTAATATATTTTATTGATTTTTTACAGAGAGGAAAGAGAGAGATAGAGCGTTAGGAACAATGATCAGCTGCCTCCTGCACACCTCCTACTGGGGATGTGCCCGCAACCAAGGTACATGCCTTTGACTGGAATCGAACCTGGGACCTTTCAGTCCGTAGGCCGATGCTCTATCCACTGAGCCAAACCAGTTAGGGCTGTTCTAGTATTTTTATTCCCAATCATTGCCCATATTAAAACAGACCTGTCGCTTTATTATAACACTCTTTCATGAGTTGGTTGAACTTGGGAGCATTAGCAACAGCAAGTCAGAGCCCTGAGGTGGGAAGTGCTCTGGAGATGCTTTTTCTATCCAAGTAGAAGCCACCTGTGGCTATTCAAATTTAAATTAATTACAAATAAATGGAATTGAACATTACATTTTTTTCATTTTTTCTAGCTGCTTTTCTAGTCCTAAATAACCCCATATGTGGCAAGTGGCTGCTATTAGAGAGTGCAGATATAGGTTTTCTCCATCATTGCAGAAAGTTCTATTAACAATGCTACCCAGAGAGATAAGTATCCAGCTCAAGAAAGCCTGAAGTAGGAGATAAGTCCAACTGATGTGGAGAATGAGTCCTGAGTGAGAGAGGTGAGATAGTAGCTCTTGGAGCAGGTGATATTTGAAGACAATGTCTGTAGGTAGCAGTGGTTCAGTCAAGCAAATGATCTTTAGAGACAGGACCCCAGCTCCTGGGAAAGACTAGTATGTTAGTTGGTTGTGGAACAGACAAACCACACAAACTTAGTAACTTAGCACACTGAAGTTTATTTCTTTCCTAGAGGCCCGGTGCATGAATTTGTGCATGGGTGAAGTCCCTCAGCCTGGTCGGCAATCAAGACCTATCTGGGGGGGGGGGGGGCAGCCAGCAGGGGGAGGGACCATGGAAGGTTGGCTGTGGAGCATGCTGACCACCAGGGGGCAGCTTCTGCATTAAACATCTGCCTCCTGGTGGTCAGTGTGCATCATAGCAATTGGTCAACTGGACATTCCGGTCATTCTGGTTGTTCGGTCATAATGGTCACTTAGGCTTTTATATATATAGATCGTGAAGTCCAATGAGGGTTGGACAATACTTTTCCAACTTTGCAAGGGAATTGATAGAGGATATGCCCAACCATCTTGACTCAGAATTGAAAACCTTTACTTCTGCTCACCCTTTATTAGCTAAAGCTAATCACTTGGCTCCAACTCATCTTTAAGAGTAGCTTGGAAAGTGCGGATTCATATGTATAGCACTAACTATCTCTACAACTAGAAAGAGCAAGGTGGGTCTCCAACCCCATAAGTAATAGTGCTCTGTAAGGTAATAAAAGCAGGGGCTTAACTGTGAGCTCCCTGGGAATTTAGACTATGCTGGCATTCATATGGCGCCTAAAAAACAGCAGATACTTAAAAAATAATTGCTAGATTATGTTGACTCAGGTACTAAAGCTGGGCTCAGGGTGGTCATTGTGTCCCAGAAAGATGGCAGACCTGATGCTGAGGCCCAGGAGGTTGGGCTAGACTTTTTCAAAGCCCTCTGATTACAGATGGACTGGCTCCTAAGGCAGGACTGAGCTTGCAGTTCAGGCCTTGGCTATGGGGAGAGGGAGACTGAAGGGACGAAGTAGCCAGCAGTGTTGTGTTCTGCCATCCACACAGGTTCCTAAGTTCTCTCTCTGTACTTTACTTCTGAACATAATTTAATGTCAACTGCAAACATGGAGATTTTATTGGCAATGCCCTTATGGAGATCATTGATAAATACCTCACACTGATCCTTTATCCTTATCTCCCTAGAGAAATGACCATTCATTCATCTTTATTCTTTATTTTCTGTTTCTGAACCCATTCCTTGTTTCTAACAAAACCACTTTCTTATATGCCCATCATGCCCAGATTTCTTAACGTCTTTGAAATGAAATCTTGCCAAAGGCTTATTGAAAGTCTGAGTAGATTACATCCACCAGTCCCCTTATCTACATGTCTATTTATTCACTTCTTGAACATCCATAAATAAACATTGGATTTGTCCCAAGGTTCAATCCTTGGGGCTCTGTTTCTGTCTCTTCATTCTCTCACTTAGGGATCATGTCTACTGTTAAAGCTTTAACTGTCTCCTCTCCAGGGATCATCTCTACTACTCTGCCCTTTTTCCAAGCTTCAGTTCTGTATCTACAACTGATAGCTCCTTCCCTATGTTTAAAACTGAGCATAACACCTGTCCTCCAAAACTCCATCCCCTTCTTGACTTTCCTATTTCTGTCTATTGTAACATCAACTTTCCAGTACCTCAGGCTTGACCCCATGACTCAGCTCTGACTCCTCACTCTGCCTCCCTACACTGCCATCCCATATTCAGTTAGTCATCAAGTCCTGTGCTTCCTTCATCATGCCTCTCAGATCTCTTTCTTTATTTTCCTTTTGTACTGTCATCATTTAAATTTAGGCCCCTGTGGCTTTATTCTTGGATTATTGCAGGAACCACTTCACTATGCTTTTCCTTCTACCAACTCATCGTATATTCATTCATATTAAACCACTGAGTTTGGTGATATGTAGACCTGTATTAAAATCTTAGAGCTATCTTATAAACTGTATGACCTTGGGCAATTTACTTTACCCCTTTGAATCCTAATTTTCTTACCTCTAAAATGCAATTCATAATAATTAAGAAATCAGTAAAGGTTAGCTATTATTACCTTGTTTTAGGCATTGTCCTAGATATAATGGATGTTATCTCATTTAATCTCCCTCAATAATCTTATGAGGTAAATATTATTATTTTACAAATGAGGAATCTCAGAAAAATTAAATAATTTGTCCAAGGTCACACAGCTAGTAAGTGTCACAGCTCATGTTGAAATCTAGGCAGCTTGATTCCACTCTGCTACTCTGCCTCCTAACATGGTAGTGACTCAGTAAATTTCAACAGCCTAAAATGCAGCTTTGATTCTCCTGCTAATAAGTCTCCAGTCGTCATTCCTCAAAAAATAAAGTCTAATAAGTTTAAAATTGTGTGTTAGCACCCAGGATCTAAAACATTTCTGTGTCTTCACATTATAATTATAATTTTTAAAATCCATAGCATACTGATGGTCCTGGTTATGATAGAGTGTTATGTATTAGATGAATACTCCCAGTAAGAAGCATAAAAGCTAGGCAAAATTAAAAATGTTTACTTAAGAGTCCATCCAAGGTAGCTAGAACATGGAGGATTAAAACTCTAAGGAGGTAATTTTATAGTTTTAAATGTATTTATTAGAAAAGAAAGGCTTAAAGTCAATTATGTAAGTATTCCTCCCAAAAAGCTCAAAAAAGAATAGTTCATCCCCCCAAAAAAGTTAAAGGAAGAAGAAAACCTAAAGAGAAGAAATGAAGAAATCAATAAATAAAAAATAAATAAAATCAATAATCCAAACTTCGGTTATTTGACAATTTTAATAAAATTGATAAAGTTTTAACAAGACTGATCAGGAAAATAGGAAAAAAAGAAATAACTATATCAGGAATAATATGGAGTCATTACTACAAACCCTACAGATATTACAAAAGTAATGTTATGAATAACTTTAAGCCAATAAATTTGAACATTTATATAAAATAGACAAATTACTAGAAAAAACCCCCACAAGTTTACCAAAACCAACATAAAAAGAAATAGAAAATCTGAACAGTTTTTTCCTATTGAAAAATTAATTCTCATTTTAAACCATCCACAAAGAAAACTCTAGGCTTGCCAGACTAGTTTGGCTCAGTGGTTGAGCGTCACCCATGAACCAGTGGGTCACCAGTTTGATTCCTAGTCAGGGCACATGTCAGGGTGGTGGGCTCAATTCCTGGTGGGGGCATGCAGGAGTGAGCCAATCAATGTTTCTCTCTCATCAGTGTTTCTCTTTCCATCCCCCTCCTTCTTCTTTCTCAAAATCAATAAAAACCTATAAAAATCTTTAAAAAGAAAAAGAAAAGAAAACTCTAGGCCCAAATGACTTTATTGGTAACTTTTTAAAAATTTGGGGGGAAAATGCCAATCTTAAGCTCTTCTAGAAAATAGAATGAAATGAAATATTTTATGAGGCCAGCCTACCTTTGATACCAGAACTTGAAAAGGATATTATGAGAAATGAAAATTACAAACTAATCTTCCTCATAAAAATGGAGGCAACTATAATAAAACAAAATGAAACAATTTGATTCAGGATATCATATCATGGCCTTGTGGGGTTTGTTTAAGGAATTGAAAAATGATTTAACATTAGAAAATCAATCAATTAATTAATTATATTTATTTAATAAAGGAAAAAAATCATAAAATTGTCTCAATAAATGCAGATAAAGTACTATTTGACAAATTTCATAACTGTTGATGATTTAAAAATTATTCTCAGGAAATTGGTAATATAAGGAAACTTTCTTTCCCCATAAAAGGTGACTTCTAAAATCATACTCAATGGTGAAATATTGAAAGCTCCCTCCCTGAGAGAAGTAATGACACAAGAATGTTCACTACCATTATTTCTATTTAGCATTGTTTTAAAGATACTAGCTAGTGCAATAATACCATGAAATAAAAAGTATATAGGTTGGAAAGGAAGAAAACAGTCATTATTTGCAAAAAGACATGATTGCTGTATAGAATATCCAAAATACATGCAAATAAATTATTAGAATTGATAAGTAATTTTAGCAAGATATTGGCATTTCTATATACTAGGATAAATCAATTAGGAAATAAAATTAAAGAATAATGCTACTACAATAATATTAAAACTATCAAATAACTAGAAACAAGTTGAATCAAAAAAATCTTTAAAAAACTATAAAACATTACTGCAAGAAAAAGAAACCTAAGTGGAGAAATGCTCTCATATCGAAAGACTCAATATTATAACTTTGTCAGTTTTTCTTAAATTGACCTATAAGATTAAAGCAATTCCAACCAAAATTCCAGTAATATTTTATATGTGAAAATTGACAGACTGATTTTTAAATTTACATGGAAATGTAAAGTCAAGAATAGCTAAGACAATCTTGAAGAAGATTACAGTTAAAGGAAAAAAGAAGGTTGGATATCAAGGCTTATAATTAAAGTACTAGAGGCCTGGTGCATGGGTAGGGTCCCTAGGCCTGGCCAGTGATCAGGACCAATCAGGACCTTCTGCTGCAGGCCGCGGCCTTCCTTCATTCAGTGCCGCCCCCTAGTGGTCAGCACACATCATAGCAAATGATCAAACTTCTGGTCTCCTGGTTGAATTCCGGAGGGGACACTTTGCATATTAGCCTTTTATATATATAGATTAAGGAACCATGTTGTTGACACAAGGATAACCAAATAGATCATTTAAGTAAAATAAAGAGTCTAGAAACAGACCTACACAGATATTGTTCTCTGATTTATGGCAAAAGTGCATGGTTGTGCAGAACGTAAAAGGTGGTCTTTAAATGAACAGTGTTAGATCGATTGGGTATGTACATGGAAAAATGAATCTTGACTTCCATCTCACACTGAAGACAAAACCAATGCAAGAGGGACAATAGACCTAAATACAAAATGTATACAATTAAAGCTTTTAGAAGGTAACATAGAAAACTATCTTCATGATCTTTATGTTGGAAAGAATTTCTTAAGACACACAAAAAGAACCAATCATAAAGGAAGAGATCAAGAAATAGTATATTATTAATATTAAGTACTTCTTTACACATTTATACATGTATGACAAATAATTATTTTACAGAATATTTAAAGAATGTTTAAAAAAGGATAAAAGAAGAAATAGAAGAAAGAGAGAAAGGGGTTGAGGAAGACAGAGAGTGGGGAGAGAAGGAAGGAGGGGAGGAAGAAACACCCTTCTTACCTAATGGGCAAAAGCTCAAACGTGTACTTCACAAAGAAGAATATCCAAATGGCCAGTATAAAAAATGTTCAACCAATTGGTCACCAGGAACACACAATTAAAACCACAATAAAATATTTCTCTACAAGATTAGCTAAAATGAAAAATAAACACCATCAAGTGTTATCTTGGCATAGGAGCATCCAGTAGTCTCATGTACTGCTGATCAGAGTTACAAATTGGAAAACTTTTGGGCAGAATTTATTGTAGATAAATAAATGTCTGCCTATAACCCAGGAACTTCAATTTTAGATGTACAACAACAACAAATGTATAAATACAATGAAAGGATACAAGATTGTTCCTAGCACCTATCTCAAAATCCAACTTTTAAAAATTATTCCAAACAGAAACTCTGTACCCATCAAACAGTAACTTTCCTTGCCTCTCTTGCCAGCCTTTCTAACCTGCTTTCTGCCAAGGATAGGGAATTCTTTCTATATCATAAATTTGCCTAATCTGAATATTTCTTTTTTAAAATTTTTATTGACTTTATTGGGGTTACATTGGTTAATATAATTATATAGGTTTCAGGTATACAATTCTATAACACATCATCTGTGTATTGTATTGTGTGTTCACTACCCAAAGTCAAGTCTCCTTCCATCACCATATATGACCCTTTCCACTCTGCTACTCCCCGCACATCCCTTTCCCTCTAGTAATCACCACACTGTTGTCTGTATCTATGAGTTTTTTTAAATTATTTTACTTAATTCCTTCACCTTTTCATCCAGCCGCCCAATGCCTTTCCCTTCTGACAGCTGTCAGTCTGTTCTCTGCATCTATGAATCTGTGTGTATTTTGTTTGTTTAATTTTGTTCATTAGATTCCACATATAAGTGAAATCACATGGTATTTGTCTTTCTCTGACTGGCTTAGATATTTCTTTTAAGTTGAATCATACAATATTTGTCCTTTTGTGTTTGGCTTATTTCATCTGGGAGAATGTTTACAAGGCTCATCCCTGTTGTTACCTGGAGCTGTGGTTCATTCATTTTTAATCGATGATGGTATTCCATTATACAAATATACTACATTTTATTTGTCCATTCTATTCTTGGTGGATAGTTTTTCTCCCAGTTTGGGGCTATTACAAATACTGTTGCCAGAAACATGCTTGCAGTGTTTTGGTGTCTATATGCTAGGATGTGCTGACTTTGTGAAAACTAACTAAACACTTAGCATTTGTGTCCTTTCCTGTAAGTTATGCTTCAATAAAAACATTTACTGTAGAAAAGTGAGGGATGGAAAGAGGAAAGAGTAAGAAAAAAAAGAAAAGGAAAATTATGGCATGGCCTATAAATCCCGGTGAAGTTGGACCTTGAACAAACACCCTGGCGATCTTGGCATGCTGACACACAAGGCCATTTTGGCATCCTGGTTCCTGGGCCAGGAGACCATTGAGGAGACACTAGTACCTTCCTCAGGACCTTGCTGAGTGAAGAGGTGAGTGGAGGAGATGGAAGGCAAAACTAACAGGCCAGCATGGCCCTCCACATTATGATGAAGCCAGTGCTGTGGTTTCACTTATCTTTTTGCAGCCTGAGGAAAGTATAGAGAAACAAGACCGCACAGCACATCCCCATGGGACCCTACAAGGCTCCTGGCACTGTTCATCTAGGACCCTCGGTGCTTCTGAGGAACCAGGAAGCTAGCAGAACTTCCCTGTTCTCGGCCAGTCGTTGTCTGGGCTGCACTAGCCTCAACATGGCATGCAGTAGGAAGATGGCCCTGGGAGGGCTCCGCTTGCTTCTGTCTTCCATAGACTCCCCTGAGCCAAGGGAGAGACCAGCCTCGTCATCCTCTTCCTTTTCCTGTTTCAGTCATGCTGGCCTTCATTTCGTGCCTTACGTATTTCTTGTCCCTTCCCACCTCGGGGTCTTTGCACATATGATTCCTGCTGCATAGAATACGTGTGCTTCTCCTAACTCCTCTTCCTTTAGGTATCAGTTCAAGCCTCGGGTCTTCAGGAAACTTGTTGTGATCAGCTTCTGTTAAGCACTCCTATCATTATCCTCTTCTTATCAGAGCACTTGACACAGTTTCAGTTTGTAAATATTTGATTCCTATCGGATTCCCTCTGTCATCCAAAAGCTCCACGAGGGCAGGCCTGAGTGACTTTTGTTCACTATTCAGAGCTGATGGCTAGCACAGTGCCTGGCAGAGTGGGTGCTTGTATATACATTGTTTAAGGCTGAATCCAAGGCTCTCCAAAGGTGGCCTAGAGTCACACATCCAACTATCTAATTAAGCCCTTGTTCCAATTTCTTTAACTTACCTCTGTGTGGGCTACCCCACCCCCACCCCCCACACACACTGGCCTAGCTGAAAGCTATGTCACTGTGCTCTCTCCCTCATGTCCACTTCCTCCAGCTCTTGTTTTCTGGGGTGCTTATTGGCACGGGCTAGTGTCATGATGCTCTAGGTGGGATCACATGAAATTGCCAGGTGGGTCTTCCTGCACATCCATCAGGATGAGCAGCCACGGGGGTGGGGCGAACTGAACGTGTTTCTTCTCTAAGACCAGCTGCTTGATTGATCGCCTTCGCACTCACTGGCCCAAGTGTTCTTCCTGTTGCTCTGAGCCAGGCAGGATGCACAGGGAACCTTCTCACGCAGCCACTAGGACAGCTTCCGTGAACTTCAAGCCAGTTGTGAGTGATTGGTGCTCCCCTCAGTTCCACCCGGTTATAAAGCTCCAGTCTTTCCAAGGGGTGAGTTTGCTGTTCTGGGTCATGGCTTCAGCATTTCAGTCAATTTCCCCCTCATCATATGGCCCAGTGGACCAGGACTCAGAATGCAGGATCCCCGTCCCTGACCCAGCCCTCCCATGCCCCCAAAACTGATGGGGTTTCTGAAAGCAGAAGCTGGAACATGAGGGATCAGAGAACTCAAGAGAGGCAACTTATTACCTGCTATGCCAGGTGGTGTGACGGGGAGGGTGACACCGAGTCCTGTCTTCCTTGGGCAGCTGGGACCTTCCAGAGGCTGTCCAACCATCTTCTTGGTGTGGGTGGCCTCCTCCTCCCCCGCCCTGAATGACAAATGTGTATGTTGTCAGCCCTGTTTGTTTCTCTCCTGAGTTTCTCTAGTAAGTTTACCCCTTGTGGCTAAACTACATTTCTTTTGCTTCATTTAAATGTCAGCTCTAGTTCTTCCATTCTGGGGACAGAAAATGGTTGTTTCAACTGCCTTCATTCATCCCTTCAACACAAGTTCACTGTGGGAATACTATGTGCCAGGTCCTGTGCTGAGTAAGTGGTGGGATGCGATGGACATGGTCCCTGCCCTCACAGAGTTTCAGATTAATTGATAATAAAACAGCGAATAATTACAAACTGTAGCAAATAAGCTGAGGAAGAAAAATTAACTTTTGTCAGAGAGTGGGGGAGGGGAGGAAGTAGAAGAAGGTGCTGCTTTAGATGTGGGGACCAAGAGAGACCTCTCTGCAAAGGGGCTGTTTAAGCTGAGAGGGAGCCAGGTGTGAACAGTGTGGGGAAGAGTATCTCCAGGGAAAGGAACAGCATGCGTGACGATGCTGGGCCACAGAGGCAATGCCCAAAGGGGGCCTGGCCCTTCTGCAGAGGACACGGCGTCCCCTCGGGCTTGGGCTCTGTGACTTCTCACCACTGCGGAGGGAGCAGGAATCTCCGACACACAAATGCCTCTTTCTCCTTCAGCAGAAGCCTCATTCCAGCCACCCAGCCCTGCCAGCAGCGTCAGCTGACCGCTGGGCAGTTACAATCAACAAAGAGGGAGAGAATTAGGAACAGGGAAAATTCCCACCGAAGTCACAGGGGTCATCTGGCTGTAGGGACAGGCTGAGAGGAGAGCATTCTCTCTGCTTCCATTTCTCCGCACGCTCCGCTCCACAGGACCAGGGCACTAGTACTTGCTGCTGCCATCACCACAGAGGCTGGCGCTCCTGTGACAGCTCACTGTGTGTAAAATGCATTTAGGTACATGGCACAGGCGGCCTCCCCAGCACCTGTGAGTGAGACACAGGACTGACCCCTTCCTTTTTCTGATGAGTATCTTCCCTTCATTCCCACTCTGCCCCTACAGCCCTTCATTTTCTCATCTGTTTTCTTGCTAATTGAGTTCTGGTTTTTGTTTAAGTGGAAATGTCCCCAGACCCTGGGGATGAATCATAACTAGTTTAAGCCAATCATGGAAATCTGATCGCTGATGATAGTAATTGGTTCAGGGATGAGCATGAGACCCAGTTCCAGCCAATGAGACGTAAATAAACATCTGGGGGAATCTGAGGGAGATTTTATTAACTGATAATAGGAGAGCTAAAGGAAAATAAATAATCAATAATGACAGCTGCCATTTTGGGGGTGCTGCCTAGGGGCTAGACACAGAGAGCACTCTGGCCCCATTTCTCCCCACCTTCCGCAGGACTAGGAGCGACACATTGTGAGTGGACACTGGCTTGTGAGAGGATGTGCTGCTCAGAGCTTTGGCAGCTGGCTGGCGATGATGAGGGTGGCAGAGTGACGAATGGCCACAGCCTGGTGAAGACATCAGCGAGCAGAGCCAACGCCGGTGCCACCTGCCTCTAGGCTGCTTATATATAAGTAGCTCGTGTCCTTGAGATTTAAATCTTTAAACCCTCGTTACTCACAATGTGCGTTCTGGGCCGAGAGCCTCAGGCTTGGGAGCTTGCCGGAGATGCAGAAGCTCAGGTTTCGCTCCAGACCTACTGAATCAGACCTTGCATTTCAAAAAGGTCCCCTGTGACTTGCATGCCTAGTGAAGTTTGCATAGCACTGGGTTGAGCCAGGGTACGGTTGTCAGATTTTTCTGGAACTTGCAGTCCAAAGCAGGCTGACCGATAGCACACCCAGGCTCAGATTTTCTGAGGGCTCCCAGCTCCCTCATCTGATTCCCAGACTGCAGGAGGCACATGTCTTCCTGTGGGGTCTGACCACAGCAACCCTTGGCGCTGCCCTGGAGAGAAGGAGGGGTGGCCCAGGGAAGGCGAGTGAGAGGCACCCCCAGGCCTGAAAGCGGAGGCCTGGGCAGGATCAGTCAGGAAGCAGGGTTAGGAGCCAATGCCTTCCCTTTGCTGAACAGAGCGGGTGACACAAAGGGCAGTGGGATCGGTGGGAGTCTGTGGAGAACGTGCTGGAATGTACTAGGCTCACAGGGCTTGAGGGAGAAGCCAGGGCTGAAGGAGGGACTCCGGGGCAGGGGCACCTGGCCTGGCCCAATGAAGGTGGCCTGGCTTCCAGGTGGTTGCAGATCCAGTTTTGGAACCTGGCAGCCTTTCCAACCCTGGAAGGCACCTGTGTTTTCAGCTCTGTTCACACTCCAGTAGTTTGCCTGTCTTTGTGGGTCTCGGAAGCAGAATGTCCACCTCCTTTCCCACGCACAGCGGAATCTGCCTTGGGAAAAGGGGACTGGCCCAGCTCCTGGGGGCGTGGGAGGCAGAATCTCACGGTGCCTTTATGACTGTGTATCAGTGGGACCAGGGCACCTTTGCCCCTGCAGATTGTACCATCCACCTGCCCTCTGCCTAATGAACTGTGCTCAGGTTCCCTTCCCTTCCCAACTACTCCATGTGGCACATGACTTGTTTGTCCTGGGAGCCAATAGAGCAAAGTAGTTCAGAGTATGAAATTTGCAGCCGGACATAGCTGGTTGCAGTCCTGGCTCTATTGCTCATTAGCTGTGAAGCGTTGGGCTAATTAACCTTCCCGACTCCCAGTTTCTTCATCTGTGAAATGGGAATAATAGTACCCACCTCCGAGATCGGTACTAACACTAAATGAGAGAGCCCGTGTCCAGCCCTCAGAAGCCCCTTCAAGTGGCAGCTGTCAGTATTGAGATTGTATGCGTCTTTGAAAGTGGCCATCTTGGCGGGCCGTGTGCCGGGAGTGGAGGTGCGGGCTGGGGATCGGAGTGCGCCTGCGGAGGTGCAGGCGCTGAGCAGCGTGGGATCTGGGGCGTGGGCCCTGGAGCCTGGACTCCGGGATGGACTCATCCTGACCACCTGACTGCAGGAACCAGAGAGACAGGGAAGCTGAGCTTCTCTGCTGTCCCAGAAACCAACTCCCTCGATGTGGTCCCAACCCACTAAGCTGCGAAATTGAGCTCATATGCTTCCTCCCAGAAACCTTGACTGGCTCATTGTTCTTGAAGCAGGTGCAGGTGTGGGGTGGGCAGGGCCTGCGCTCAGCCCTAAATCCTGCCTGGGGCCCCGCTGGAGTTGCCCTCTGGGCTCTTGCAGTGAGCTCTCCTCTTTAGGAAAGACTTGCACACTCTCCTTCACCTGCCTCTGATGGCCCACTCCTGTGCACACTGCTCCCTGTTCATCTATTCCCAGTTCCCTATTATGAGTCATGTGCCTGGTATGGGGCAGGCACTTGCTAAGTGCTGGGGACATGACAGTAAATGAGATGTAGCTTCTCAAATCACTCAGTGGTCTGAGACGCTGGAAGGGATTCAGGGTGTGGCCAGGCCTGATGAATTGCAGGGTCTGCAGGCAACCCTGTCCCCTGGTGGCAGCAGCACACGGAGAAGGGAAAAGGGGTACCCTCTCAGGGTCCATGGACTCAGCCTGGTGTGAGTGATTGAGGTGGTACTTTGGGGGTCCTAGCAGGGAGATCAGGAGGCCCAGAAGGAGGGGGCTGCCTCCTCATGTGGTTTAGGGGCTGTGAGAGGCAGAATGTGAAGAGACTGTTTATGAGCACAGTTGAGGCTCCCTAAGGTGTCCCCAAAATAACCAGGGGAGGTGTTGCTGTGGGTGAAAGGGGCTGAGGTCTGCAGTCCTAGAAATCAGGATACCTTCAGGCATTCATGTTAATGTGTCCTCCTGAGCACTGTAGGCTACGGAAGCCTGGCTATCTTAGGTTGCTCCAGCTACTATAACAAAATACCACGGACTGGGTGGCTTAACCAACGGGCATTTATCTCTCACAGTTCTGGAGACTGGGAGGCCCATGATCAAGGTACCAGCAGATTCAGTTCTTGGTGAGGACTCTCTTCCTGGCTTGCAGATGGCCGCCTTCTCAGTGTGCCCTCTCATGGGGGGGGGGGGGGGGGCGGGAGCAGGGGGGGGGGAGAGAGAGAGAGAGAGAGAGAGAGAGAGAGAGAGAGAGAGAGAGAGAGTGCAAGGGCTGCAATGGCTCTGGTCTCTTTTCTTCATCTTACAAGGACACTAACCCCATCCTGGGTCCCGGCCTCCTGACCTCATTTGAAACTAAGTACATCACAAAGGCCCCACCTCTAATCACCTCCACTTTGGGTTCCAACACATGAGTTTTGAGGGGACACAAGCCTTCAGTCCATACACTGGGGGAAATATGGGCTGCCCTGAACCGAGCCACATCTCATTTAGAGCAGAGGTTCACCTCCCCTTTCATTTTTCCCTTTCCTCCTTTCCTGAGTGCTCACACACTGAGTGGCATAAGGGGCTGGATGCCATCCACCTCCCAGAACTACTCACCAGAAAGCAGAAGTCTGAATGCAGGAGAGCCCTGCCTTTCTCCAGGGTGTGGCTGCACCAGCATAGCTGCCACCTTCACTTGTGTTCAGAAGGTGACTGTCTCCTGTCTCCTCCAGGGCATCCCTCTGCCTCAAGTCCTCATCCCTTACTTGGGTGACTCTATCTGGCAGTCATATAACCCCAAGGGCTGGGGTTTTGGACCAGGATTCCTCCAGGTGACTCTCCCAGGTTTAATAATCCCCTGCCCCTCCTCCAGCCAGAGGGACTTTCTTCCTAGTGATCTCATTCAGTACCGTGATTCCAAATAACATCCCTTCACCGATGATTCTCAGATCCAACCACTTATACTTGACTTCTTCATTTGAGTGTCTAATAGGAATCTTGATTCAGCCTAACCGAGCTCTTAATTATACTTCTCCACCCCAAACTGTTCCTCCAGGTCTTCCACACAGCAGTAATTAGTATCTCATCTATCCAAACACAAACTTTGGAGAAATATTTAGTTCCTCTCTTCTCTCATCCCCCACATCTAATTCATCAGCAAGTACTATTGTTGTCAGTTCCAAAATATCTCCTATACCCTAGTACCTACTTTTCATACCTACTGCTACCTGTCTAGACAAAACCACCATCATCCTCTCCTGAACTCTGTGAGGGTCTCCTAGCTCATCATCCTTCCGCTCTTGCCCTGCTTCAACCCATTTTCCAAATAGCATTCGAAAAGAGCTTTCTAAACTGCATTATCGGCAATGTCACCTACAGTGGCTTCCCATTGCATCTGAAGGCCAATGGTATGGCCCCTGCCCTGCCTAATCCGCCCCCATCCCCACCCCTCCACCTCTCTGTGCCCTTTCCTCTCAGTCCTCAACACTCTCACTGCCTGAAATGTCCTCCCTCCAGATCGCTCCGTGGCTGACTCCTTCATACTACCTGGGATTCAACTCAAATGTTCCCCACTCAGAGAGGCCTTCCTTGAATCAAATTTAATAGCCCCCATGCCAACTCAGCCACTCTTTAGTTCACTCCCCTGTTATCTTTGGGCCGTATATTATTACCTGTGATTATTTTACTTGTTTACAGGTTATATGCCCTCTCCCCATGTATACACTGTCTTTCTAACATTTAGAACAATCAATGGTCAATAAATATTTGGCAAGTGTATAAATGAATGAAGGAAAGAATTGTGTGAACACTTTTTAAAAGCTGTTTGTGGGAGGAAGATGAGAATAGAAAAACAGGCTCAGCACCAGAAGGTACCTTTGTCTAACAAGAATTTTCACTTTTTTTTGCCGAAACCGGTTTGGCTCAGTGGATAGAGCGTCGGCCTGTGGACTGAAAGGTCCCAGGTTCGATTCCGGTCAAGGGCATGTACCTGGGATGCGGGCATATCCCCAGTAGGAGATGTGCAGGAGGCAGCTGATCGATGTTTCTCTCTCTTCGATGTTTCTAACTCTCTATCTCTCTACCTTCCTCTCTGTAAAAAATCAGTAAAATATATTTTTTTAAAAAAAAAAAAAAAGAATTTTCACTTTTTTTTTGTAATACTCACCCAAGGATAATTTTTTTAGAGAGAGTGATATGGAAGGAAGAAGGGAGGGAGGGAAGAAGAGAGAGAGAGAAACACCAATATGAGAGAGACAAATTGATTAGTTGTCTCTCAAACATGCCCTGAAAGGGACTGGGGATCAAACCTGCAACTCAAGTATGTGCCCTTGACCAGGAATTGAACCCAAGACCCTTTGGTGCCAGGGCTGATGCTCTAACGGTTAGAGTCTAACCTCTGAGAAACACTGGCCAAGGCAACAATTTTCACCTCTTGATTACTGTCTGTATGCCAGTTTTTTACATATAGAGTCTTATTGAACTTTAACAATTCTAAGAGGTAATTGTGATATGGTTTCCATTGTATGTATGAGAACAGTGAAGTGTACAGAAGTTTAAGAACTGGCTTAAGCTCACAGAGCTGGTAGATGGCATAGGTGGCACCCAGCCCTCTCCATCACCTGGCCTCACTCACATGCCATCTTGGAGTCTGGGGGAGTCAGGGCTGCCTTAACGCCTGCTTGGGGGATGCTAATGTCTGGCCCAGGAACAAAAAGGATGGTGATTCTTGCCCACTGAGCATCTGTGGGAGTTCCTAAGGTCAGGGAACCTTCAGAGGCCACTCTGCTTTTCCTGAGCTTTGTACACCGGGGAACTGCTAAGCTGTGATTATTTCTGGGAGGCAGCCACGCAGCTTTGAGGACAGCAGAAGAGTTGAGTGACAGGGTTCCTGACGTTAATGAATGAAAGAAGTGACTTCTGTGGAGCCAGACCCATCAGCTAAGTGTTGATCCTGTAGAAAGTAGCATCTATAAATCTGCATCGAGGCTCTGGAACTTCTCCTGCCTGGTTGTAGAGAGGTGACCAGAAGATTGACCACCCACCCTTGGGCTGTCTCAGTTCTGGCTGCTGCTAAAGGCTTGGCTGGTGCCCGTGACCTTGGGAGGGGTTCCCAGGGTGCATTCAGGAAACAGCACGCTGAGGAACAGAAGCCCCCATCAGAGGCCAAGATAGATCTGTTTTCAGCTGCTCCCTGCTGGGGTGTGATTGATTTCCGGGTGCTGTATCCCTTTTCTTACTTATTGAGTGTGGGTGATGGATTTTTGACAAGATTGATTTTGACCTGAATACTGCTGAGCTAAATGAATCAACATTGTCAATTTCCCTGCCAGGTCCTGAATAATAGTTCCGTGGTTAAGGACATTTTTCTTTCAGTTGAAGTACTGTAATCTACCTTGGCTGCCCAGCGAAGCTGCCCTCTGCCAGCACCCACTGGCCGTCCTCACAGAGGCACAGGTGGGCGGGTCAGCTTGCCCTTCCCACTTTGTTCCCAGGGGCATCCTTGCTGTCTGTGCCTGCTGGGCCCCAGTTCTCTCTCGGAGCTTCAGCCAGAAAGCAAGCTGCAATTGGGCTTGGCCCCATGACAAGGAAAGAGATTCCCATTCTCTCTCTTCTCTCTCTCTCTCTCTCTCTCTCTCTCTCTCTCTCTCTCTCTCTCTCTGGCTGGGATTCCTAAATTGCCATATTACTCACTTTATCTCAAACCCGCAATAATATCCAACCTTTAAGGCGCTGCTGATGTACCAGTTCTCAGGATGGTATTTTTACATCCGTCCTTTGCTCTCACTCTAAGCAGATCTTCATAGGACCGGTGCTGAGGGACCTCAGTGCTCCCCCTCTCTCCCCGGATTATCACAGCAGCAGCCCCTGCTGGGCTCACACGCAGGTGCAGGCCTCCTGGCTCTGACCCACAGGAAAAGGTGAGGTAGATGCCTAGAGCCGCCCAGGCGTAGGGTGGAGCACTCGGGGTCGGGATCTAGCTTGTCTTGAGGCCTCCTCTGCATCTGAGAATGGTTACCCTGAGAAGTAGGCATTCTTCTCACTGTATTATGTATAACATTTTTTTATATTACCAGGGTTAATAATGAGGATTTTGTAATCAAAGAAAACAGGATTATTTCAAGAGAAACATCAAAAGTGCTTTATTCAAAGTAATGTCCATCGCTAGCTACACATTTCCCTCATCGTTCAGGTAATTTTGAATACTGTCCCAATAGAACTTTTCTTGTTTTGAGGTAAACCATTCAGAGACCCAATTTCCACTTATTCGTACATTTTAAAGTGCTGCTCAGAAAGTGCGTGTGTCATTGATCAGAACAAATGGTAATCTGAAGGAGCAAGGTCTGGTGAATACAGCAGGTGGGTTAATACTTCCCAGGAAAGATCTTTTAACGTGTCTTTAACTGGTTTTGAAGTGTGTGATGGTGGGTCATCATGAAGCAAAATTACTTTGTCATGTCTTCTGGCCCATTCTGGTCATTTTACAATCAAAGTGTGGTTCAAATTGATTATTTGCTGTCAGTAGTGATCAGTATTAGCAGTTTAACCAGGTTTCAGAAGCTCATAATACACCACACCTTCCTGATCCACCAAACGCAGAGCATTGTCTTCTTTCCGAAGAGATTTGGCCTTGCAGTTGATGTTGATGGTTGACCTGGGTCAACCCATGATTTTGTGCATTTGGGATTCTCAAAATAAATCCACTTTTCATGGCCAGTCACAATTTGATGCAAAAAAGACTTTCTTTCATGCCCTTGAAGCAACATTTTACTGATAACTTTTCAGTTTTCCATTTGCCTTTCATTCAGTTGATGTGGCACCCATTTCCTTCCTTTAAAATCTTTCCCATTGCTTGTAAATGATTAGAAATTGTTTCCTGAGCAGCGTTTAATCTTTCTGCAAGTTGTTTTTGAGTTTGACATGCATCGTCATCCAATAATGCTTATAATTGTTGGTCTTGAAACTTTTTTGGTTGACCTGGACGTTCTTTGTCTTTCACATTGAAATCATTACCTTTAAAGCGTTTAATCCAGCATTCACAAGTATCATGAGATGGAGCATGTTCACCGTAAGCTTCCCGTAAGCTTCAGCAGCACCTTTCTTCAAAATAAAGTAATGAATTAAAAATCCCCGCAAATGCCCTTTTGTGGGCATGACATTTTTAAGCGTAAACCTATCTATGATGTTAACACCTTCAGCAAATTTGACATATGAAGTTTTGAAACTTGCTGTCAATACAACAAAATAGCTTACATATCAAACCTTATATATATCAACACATGTGTAACTCCATCTATTGAAGAAAATCCGCAGTATTAACCAGTACACCTGGTACACTATTGTGATAATTCACACAAAACTGCCATTTGGTGGGAAGGATCACTTGGGAGGCTCCTCGTCAATTGCCTCTGATAATCAGAACCGCCCTCCAAAATACATTAGAGACATTTTGCAGATGAGATAACTGGGTCTCCCTGAGCTTCAAAGGCCTCCCGGGAGCACCCAGTTATCCAGGACCACTGTGCTCTGTCTATGGCACCCACTGCTCTGTCCCCAGTGGAATTAGAGCTGAATCACATACTTGGGTCGACACCTCAGACAAGCACGAGGAAGCTAGACTTCACTGAGTGTCCAGGAGACAAGGACCAAGCTTCCGGAAGCACCTGATGGGTTCCTGTCCCTGTGCTTGCTCTGCCCATCACCCACCAAGCTCTCTTCCAGGACCTGCCCTCCTGCTGGCCTCGGGCGGGGGGGAGGGCTGCTGGGGGTACCCTGGAGCCCCTTGGCCCTGTGGACACACCACCATTTCCCAGGCTTGGTTCCAGTTCCCAGCTCCCCGGTTGCATCACGGCTCCCTGATTGCTTAGCCCATTCTCAACTGGCTTCCTAAACCCACTATCCTTTACCAATCATAAGCAATGCTTCCAGCTTCCAAGGAAGCTCTCTACCTTGTCCTTAGAGAGACCTCAACAACCGCTGGTGGAACCCAGCTTTCACTGAGCTCAGGAGAAGCGCTGCTGGCTCTGAGTCCAAGTCTGAGCTTTTCTCATGACACCACATCTCCACCGCCAGTATTGTCTCTTTCTACACAAACAGCCTGTTGACATTTCTGTGACTTTGTTATTAGACTGTGCTCACGTTGTCCCTGAACCAGGGACACTTGCTGAATTGATCTGGAGATGTGGGGTTTCCTGAATGCAAGCTTAACCTGAGGATTATTATGGGATAGAATATTCTAGAAAGGCAGGGCCCCTTCTCACCCGCAGGCTGTAATGAAATGGACACGCCTGTGTTTTCCTCATAGACAGCACGTCTGGGCTACCAGCAGGTCACAGCAAGGCCCAGAAGAGTGGTGCTCCTTGCAGCAGGAGTGACCCCTTCAGGCTGGGCGTCCCTTCCCTGCCCCCACCAGACAGCGCTGGGCTTGGCTACGAGGGGAGGAAGGGCAGGGCAGAGGTGGGGGCAGCTGCCTCTGAGGCCAATAAATCTGCAGGTCTTTCAGCTTCACAAAGCAGCAGGCAGCTGAGCCCCTGGGGTCCTGGGGGAGGCCCAGGCAGTGCCATTCTGCTGGGCAGGAGCTGGGGGCAGGGAGAGGGGGGGGAGAGGAGACCCCAAGGCCAGCTCAGCTCAGTGGGGCCTTCCCTGGTGTGGAGAGCTGGGAGGTGTCTGGTGCCTGTCAGACTGCGGGGGGAGGGGGGGGGGCAGGAGGGGGTGTTCTGCTTTTCCTGATGCTCTCAAATCTGATTTCTTACCTTCCTTCTAGTTAACTCGGCCGGAACCACTAAGATAACTGTAGTGAGGGTCCTCAGCGCCTACCAAGGAGGAAAAGCCAAGTGATAGCATTTCTGAAAGCTA
This sequence comes from Myotis daubentonii, assembly GCF_963259705.1. NCBI lineage: Eukaryota > Metazoa > Chordata > Mammalia > Chiroptera > Vespertilionidae > Myotis > Myotis daubentonii. Next base: position 9,066,166 of record NC_081848.1, on the reverse strand, counting down.
TATTCTCTGGGAAAAAGTGCCAAGATTCTAGACCAGCAGGGGCCAAATGGGTCAGAGCGCTCTCTTCTGTCAGAATCCTTCCTTTCAGGCCTCAGGGTGAGGGGTCTGCCCTGAGCTGGTCCCTGCCTGGCCTGTGAAGGGTCAGAAGCCTCCTCCCAGGCTCCCTGGCCAGCCTCCCCTCACTCTGAGTCATTCCATTAGTGCTGAGAAGAGTACAGATACCCAGGATCAGAGTGGATCATCCGGACTTCTTCCACTGGGGTCATCTTACTGACTGGTTATTCATCTGGGTCCAGTGGGAGAAGGGGGGGGGGGTGCCTGGCTGTTTGTTAACTCCTTCACTGCTGGCCAGCAGGCCTGCTCTAGATAGAGCTTCCCAGGGCGGGTCATGGCCCCACAGAGGATCTGGCATTTGCAGGGCGGGGGGGGGGGGGGGGGGGGGGCAGGATTATGTGCCTTTCTCTCTGGTTGGCAGTCTGGGCTGTGGGTGGGTTACTGCTCTGTCCTTCAGCCTAAAATGTCCAAGCAGCTCTTAGACTGGCCTCAGCTTCTTCAGTGTGTTGCATTCATCTGACAAAGGCAGTTTATAAAACAGACAAATTATTTGCAGAGAAAAGTTGCCCTATGCAAAGAAGCAGACAGCTTCCTGTGATCCTTAGAAGCTTCCTTTCCTTTCCTGAGGCCCGCGCAATCCACTTTCCACCAGAGCGCCTTCCTCCTGAGATGCAGGTGGACGAAAGTGAGGCTGCAGGGGAGCTCCGGGCACACAGGATGTGAGAAAGGCTTAGAAGAAGGTGCCACACCCTCCCTGGGCTGAGGGAGGATGAGGCCTTGCTGGACTTTGCCCAGGGGGTCTGGCTCTCAGGTGTGAAGGAAAAGAGCAGGGAGGTGGGGAAACTGGTCCGAAGCTTCTGACCTTGACTGGAGCACTGCTTAACCAACCTCTTCAGTGGATCCCACAGCAGCCAGGCCACCAACTTTTGCAGATAGGTGTTTACACGGAAGCAAATTGTTCCGAGGGTAGCTAGCTGATCAGTGACCCAGATTAAACCCCGAGAGGCTCTTCTCCTCTCTGACACGTCACAGGTCAAAGGTTTATCTCCTTCCTGGGGGATTATAAGCCAGATGATGGTACCTTCACTCTCTAGTGAATCCAGAGGCTCAAAGGGGTGCATGAGCTCTTGGATGGACCAAGGGCGGGGTTTCCCTTCCAAGCACCTAAACTGCAGCCATCATCCCTTCTAGGCAGCCATCCAGCGCCTCTCCGGCCAACACCCCTACTCTGTTTACTGCTTCTGCCTTCCTGGGTTAAAAGGAACTATTCCTGCACCCCAGCCTCCCTCCCCAGCTCAGCCAGTTTCAGCTTTAAATCAGGTTATCTCTCCAGTCTGCATTCCCAGTAACTGAATTATCTTTGCATGAGTACACTGAGGTCTGGACAGGGTGGGAGGGACTGTCTGGGCTGGGGCCAGTCTTCCTGGCTGCTCCCCAAGCTTGGTCTTAGCAGACTCCGAAATAATGCCTTGGTCCCCTCCACACCCTCCTCAGCACAGCCTCTCTGTCCCAGGGGAGAGAGGTCCAAAAAGTCTTCAAGGATGCCGCTGGCAGCCCAGCTGGGCAGAGAGCCAGTGGATCAGTGAGGCCAGCTCTGTTCTCAGCAGGAAATGAAGAGCTAGCAGGAAATGCCACCCAGGCTGGGATCACCATCTGTGGAGTGGCAGTCCTGAGTGGGCAAGGTACAGGGGAGCAAAGGGTGACCCCACTGTCTCCCCCGCAGTCTCAGTCCTCAGGGCCTGCATCGGTCAGCACCCCAACATTCTGAGCCTGGCTCACCAGGGACACCTGCTCTTTGTTAGTGATGCTTAAACTTTGGGGAACCTCTGAGTTGACTTGGGAGGGGGCAGCGTTGAAAGGCTGCTTCTGAAGCCTAAGAGTGGGAGCCGCTTGTGTGGGGGGCGAAGGGGCAACCCAAGGCTGTCTTGTAACAAGCCATCTGGGAAGGAGGAGAGTGGATGCTGAGAAATATGGATCTAGGGATTCAGACAAGAAGGCTAACAGGGCATTGAAGCCCTTTTACAGACCAGATGGTCAATACACACTTCCCCAACCTTGAAAGCAGGGTTTCTCCAAGTATGGACCCTGATAGGCACCCACTAACATCACTAGGGGTGTTTGCTGAAATACAGATCACTGGTTCCCGGTATGAGTCTACTGAATCAGATTCTCTGTGGGTGGGGCCTGGAATATGCATTTATAACGATGATGATGATGATGATCATTGTCATAACCTAGGTTCGTATAGCACTTCCTCTGCACCAAGTTCTTTAATCCATATTAACATACTGAATCCACACAGCAATTTGTGAGGTAGATTTATTGTTATTCCATCTAGCAGATGAGGAAACTGAGGCCCAGAGAGGTTCATTAATTTGCCAAGGTCTGAGTGATCGAACTGGAATTCATACCTGGGTCGGCAGCTTCTAGGCCTGGGTTCTTAATCATCATATAACACAGCCCCGCCAGTTCACATGGAGACTAAAGTCCAAAAGCCCTTCTCTTGGTCATGTGGGTCAGCTCTTTGGTCGGTCATGTGGGTCAGCTTCCGACTAGCACAGAGGGAGGAAGTGAACAGGACCTGGTGCCTGGCTCACTGAGGGGACAGGCAAAAACTTGATTGACAGTCTAGGATGATCACTGACCTAGGAGTTAGGAGACCAGGGTGGTAACATGCCAGGCAATGTTAGGCTAGGCAATTCTTCTCCTAAGGCCTTGTTTCCAGCCATCTCTCAAAAGGACACTAAGCTAGATTTCTTCCTGGCTCTGACCTTTGAAAAAATATGTGCATTTTCCTCACTGAGCAGCTGGGGCAATTTCTTGGGAGGCCGTGTGTGTGTGTGTGTGTGTGTGTGTGTGTGTGTGTGTGTGTATGTGTGTGTGTAGGAGCAGTTACATGTAAGGAAATGTCCGCAGCCTGGCTGGGATTAGTTTGGCTGCCATGAGTCTGAGTATACCCAGGGCAGGCCAGTGGGAATGGGTTGCAGCCTATCTGGGCAGAATGTGCACTGGTACCAGGGCTGTTTCTGTCTTGGCTGTTTGTTCAGTTTTGTCCTGAAAGAATTCCCTGCTGCTCACCTGGGCCTAAAAGGAGAGTGGGAAGGCTATTGGACGAGAGGAAAACTGCTTCAGGGAAACAAACCCAGAAGTAAATACCAGCTTGTGGCTGAATGCGCAGTCTCCTTGCCTGCTTAGAAGCCTGTTCCATGGGGTCAGTCATTCTTTTGTCATTCAGCTCAATTCCATGGGCAAGCCTGGCCATTGGGGACTCCATGGGAGTGCCCCACTGGAACACACCAGTCCTCATTTAGCCTGCATTGGTCTGTGTAGACTCAGCCGTACCTCGGCACATCAGAGAGTGACTAACATTGGGTCCTTATTTGATACTACAGCTTGCTCATTATCCTAAAAGACAATGGTTGGCAGGGAGCCCATCCACAGGGCCTTGTGGACAACTGCACCATACAGCTTCAACAGTTCTCTGCTTAGCAGAAGCTGCAAGAAGAGGCTGTGGTCGCCCAGCTGGTGTGGCTCAGTGTTTGAGCATATGAACCAGGAGATCACAGTTTGATTCTCAGTCACAGCACATGCCCAGGCTGTGGGCTCCATCCCCAGTGGGGCGGGGCGGGGGGGGGGGGGGCGGGGGGGGGTGCAGGAGGCAGCCTATCAGTGATCCTCTTTCAGCATTCATGTTTCTATCTCCCTCTCCCTTCTCTGAAATCAATAAAAATATTTTTTTAAAAATGAAGCTGTGGTGTGGGCATGTGTGTGTCAGTGGTAGGTGGGCAGCTCCTAGGTTTGATGAGAGGTCACTGGCCCTGTGGTCACCTCTGCAGCAAGAGATCATCCTCCAGGCTCAGCTCCTGCCTTAAAGCATGCACCATCCTCCCCTCCCGAGCCCAGGGCAGTCCATGGACTCAGGCTCTCTCTCCTCTGGTGTTCTGCATGGTCCCAGGACAGGTCAGTTTGAACATGGCTGGTGGGAGGCAAGAACTCCAGTGTATTTAGGGGCTGAGCATTGGCCAAGCAACCACTTCACAGGGTTGAAGAGTTTGTTTTGAGCCAGCATCCTGTCTTAGTTTGCGCTATTATAACAAAGTACAACAGACTTGGTGGCTTATAAACACCAGAAATTTATTTCTCACCATTCTGGGGGCTGGAAGTCCAAGATCAGGGTGCCAGCATGGGTGGGGCCTAGTGAGGACCCTCTTCTGGTTGCAGATGCCTGTCTTCTCCTTGCATCCTCACATGGTCAAAAGAGAACGAGGACGCTCTTGGGGTCCCTTTGGTAAGGGCACTTATCCCTTCATGAGAGCTCCACCCCTGAGACTCAACTACCTCCTGAGGCCCCACTTCCTAATACCATCACACAGGGGGTTAATCTTCAACCAATGACTTCTGAGGGAGGCAACCTTCAATCATTGCACAGCTCATGGGGTCAAATGAGAGACCACTGGCCCTGTGGTCATCTGTTCAATCAACATTCACTGGTGGAGCAAGGTAGTGGTTGGGGGTTGGGGCTTGGGGGCTGGGGAGGACCCCAGAGGCTGAGGTGAACTGAGAGGGAGCTCTCTAGGGAAACCAGCCCAGGTCCCTACTAGTGGAGCTACTGTTAGCCTGCTGGTCTCCGTTCAGTGCCCTGAAACATCATCGCTGTCTACGTCACTTCATGCAGGACCAGGACTCAGAGCTACAGTACTTCTTCAGTTGCTAAGTCTGTTTCTTCAGAGACGGCGGGGCGGGGGGTGGGGGGGGGGTGCTACAGGAGCCAGACTTCTCCAAGGGAAGTGAGTCTGCTGTTCAGGGCTCCTCTCCTCGTGCTTGAACAGGTCAGTGATCCTCCTCTCTGAAGCCCCTTTTAACTCCCCTGGCTGACCTGAGTGTCCCTTTCCTCACACTCAGCTCTGTGCCCCTTTATTATTAGAGTATAGTATGATGGATGCAGGCCGGTCTTTCTGTGAGCTCCCCAGAGCACCAACCCTATCTCATTCATCCTGTGTTCCCCAGCCCTTGGCTCAGGGCATGGCTCAGCTTAGGAGCTCTATTAAAGATTGTTGAAGGACAGTAGGCAGTTCACCAGGAGCTCTCTGCCTAGAAAGGCCTCCAAGAAGGCCCTTTCTTGGTGGTTCACCCCTTCTTCCAGGCCCTGTGCTAACGAGGGGACCTGCACTGAGCTCAGAGAACCACTCCTTTCAAAGGAAGATGAGGAGGATATAGTAATTCTGGGGAGGGCAGTTGGGACTGGCAGCTGCTTGGCTGAATCATGCAAATGGCACCCTTTTGGGGTAAGGACACTGGCTGCCCAACACTCCACCCAGAATTGGAATGAGAACCGCAAGCACCCCCCCCCCTCCCAGCTCCTGGATGGCAGCCCCTCAGCTGTCCTCCACCAGCTCATCCAGGCCGAGATGAAGCTGGTGTCTGGCATCAGAGGTTTCTTTGCCATGAGTCAGGTAGAGAAACAGCTTGCTTCCCAAGGAGAAAGTGGAACTTTGTAGGCACACAAGGGTAAATATTGAGTGTGATATGCTGCTAATTAGCTGCACAAAGGCCATTAGCATTAATGAGATCTGTCTCAGTGGCCATTCTCTCTGCAGTGAGCAGGCAGCACCATTTCTCTGGTCCAAACTTACTGGCTCAGTGCTCGAGCCGCTGCTATGAGTCTTTATGACGCTTTCCTCTTGCAAAAAAAAAAAAAAAAAAAAAAAAAAAAAAGAAGAAGAAGAAGAAGAAGAAGAAGGCAGAACTGCAAAGAAGCTTATTCTCTTCCAACACTTCCTGGAACAAAAGCAGAAACTTCAGCTTAAAGATATACTAAAAAGATTTCATTTGTTTTCCTTTCCCAGCCTTATCATATCCCCCTCCCCAACTTTGAAATAAATAAGCTAGAAGAAAAGAGTAGGAGGAGGAATGATTATAACCAGGATTTTTGTTAGTACCTACTGTGTACCTAACACAGAGTCATATATTACTTTATGTAAGCCTCATAATAACCACATGAGGTAGATTCTATTATAATCCTCATTTTACGGATAAGAGAGAGTGAGGCTCAAAGGAGTTTAGTAACTTGCCCAAGTTCCCACAGTTAACACTTAGAAGAGGCAAAAAGATTCATCTATGCCCAAATCCAGAGCCCATGATCTTGACCAAACACAGAACTCCCTTGAAAGGGAGCAAGGGGAGGACCATACTAATAGTTTTGCCTCTTCAAAAGTCTGGGAGGAGAATCAAATCAACCAAAAGAGTTGGTCATCACTTGCTAACACAGCTATTGATTTACAGTTTATTTAATGTCTGCTATGGACTGGTTTTAGGGATGTAATGCATCCTTGTTACCATGGAGATTGTCAGTAAGTGGTAAGACAATAGGAACAGATGACTAATAAAAGGTAGTATAATCAATGGTAAAGACAGGCACTGCGCATTACAAGGGCACAAATAGGGGCACCAAAATGTATGTATGGGGGCACAGAAAAAAATGGAGTGATCTTTTCATCTTGTTTTCTTGTTTTATTGAAATATAATTGATATCTAACATTATGTAAGTTTAAGGTGTACAAAGTGATTTGATGCATGTATATAATTGCAAATTTTTTTACCACAATAGCATTAGCTGACACCTCCTTCCCATCACATAATTACCATTTTTTGTTGTTGTAAGAACATTTAAGATTGATCTTCACAACTTTCAACTATATAATGAAGTATTATTAGCTATAACCACCATGCTGTATCTTATATGCCCAGAACTTCTTAATCTTACAGCTGAAAGTTTGTAGCCTTTGACCAAAATTTCCCGATTTTCCTCAACCCCAGACCCTAGTAATTATTAACCTATTCTGTTTCTTTGAGTTCAGCTTTTTAAAGATTCTACATATAAATGGTATCACATAGTATTTGCCTTTCTCTGTCTGACATTTCATTTAGTGAAATACCTAAAGTCATCCAAATTGTCACAAATGGCAGGATTTCCTTCATTCTCATGGCTGAATAATCTGAGCTATCCTTATATAATATAATATTCTGAGATATATATTAGAGGCCCAGTGCATGAAATTCATGCACGGTGTGTGTGTGTGTGTGTGTGTGTGTGTGTGTGTGTGTGTGTGTGTGTGTGTTGGCGGGGGAGGGGGGGTGGCGGGGGGGGGGGAGCCTGGCCTGCACCCTCTCCAATCCGGGATCCCTCTCACAATCCAGGACCACTGGCTCCTAACCACTTGCCTGCCTAACAGCTTGATTGCTGCCTAACCGCTCCCCTGCTGGCCTGATGGGCCCCAACTGCCCTCCCCTGCTGGCCTCATGGCTCCCAACTGCCCTCCCCTGCCAGCCTGATTGTGCCTACCTGCCTCTGCCTCGGCCCCCAACACCGTGGCTTTGTCCAGAAGGAAGTCAGATGGTTGGAAGCTGTACCGTCTCCCAGTCTAAGTAGCATATTACCCTCTTATTAGTATATATATATATATATATATATATATATATATATATATATATACTAGGGGCCTGGTGCACGAAATTCCTGCACTGGGTGGGTGTGTGTGGGGGGGGGGAGGAGTGTCCCTCAGCCCAGCCTGCCCCCTCTCACATACTGGGAGCCCTTAGGCGTTGACCCCCATCACCCTCCAATCGCAGGATCGGCCCCTTGCCCAGGCCTGACGCCTCCACCAGAGGTGTCAGGCTTGGACAGGGGACCCCCGTCTCCCCCCAATCACTGGCTCTGACCCCCGCCCAGGCCTGAGGCCTCTGGCCCAGGAATCATGCCTGGGCAGGGGACCCCCATCTACCTCTGATCGCTTGCTCCACCCCCTGCCCAAGCCTGACGTCTCTGACCCAGGCTTCAGGCCTGGGCAAGGGGACCATCATATCCCCCCAATCCCCGGCTCCGCCCCCCACCCAAGCCTGATGCCTCGGCCAGAGGAGTTGACCCTCATCACCCTCTGATCACCAATCACCGGATCGGCCCCTTGACCAGGCCTGAGGCCTCTGGCTGAGGCGTCCGGCCCGGGCAGCGGGGACCCGCAGCTGCAGCAGCCCCGCGATCGTGGGCTTCGCTTTAGGCCCAGGCAAGGGACCCCTAGCTCCTGGGACTGCCAGCTTCGACCGTGCCCAGCTCCCATCGCTGGCTCCACCCCTACTTCCTGCTATCACTGGCCAGGGCGGCAAAGGCGCCTGATTCTCTGATCATGGCTGGGGGGCAGGGCAAAGGCGGCCCCAGGGCCGCCTTTGCCCTGCCCCCCAGCTCTTAGCTCCCCCCTGGGTTTCCGATCACTGTCAGTGGCAGGGGGCTTCTTCCTGCTTTCCCTTTCGCCTCCCTGCATTGTGCCTACATATGCAAATTAACCGCCATCTTGTTGGCAGTTAACTGCCAATCTTAGTTGGCAGTTAATTTGCATATAGCCCTGATTAGCCAATGAAAAGGGTATCGTCGTACGCCAATTACCATTTTTCTCTTTTATTAGATAGGATATATATATATATATGCTTTCCTTATCCAATCATCCATTGATGGACACAGGCTGCTTTTATTTCTTGGCTATTGTAAATAATAAATGCTGTAATGAATATGGGGATACAGATATCTTTTTAAGATCCTATTTTTACTTACTTTGTATATATATCCAGAAGTAGAATTGCTGGATAATATGGTAGTTCTATTTTCAATATCTTGAGGACCCTCCATACTGTTTTCCATAGTGGCTGTAAGCGGTTTACATTCCCACCAGCAGTGCACAAGGCTTCCCTTTTCGCCACATCCTCATCAGCACAGGTTATCTCTTCTCTTTCTTACAATAACCATTCTAAGAGGTGCAAAATCTCACTGTGGTTTTGATTTGCAGTTCCTTGATGGCTAGTGATGTCAAATACCTCATGTACGTTTTCATTGGACAATTGTATGTCTTCTTTGGAAAAATGTCTATTCAAATCTTTTGCCCATTTTTAAATTGGGTTATTTGGGTTTTTTTTGTTAATGAGCTGATTGAGTTATTTTTATGTTTTGGATATAAATGCCTTAACAAATACATAATTTATAAATATTTTGTTACATTTTGCAGGTTGCCTTTTTATTTTGTGAATGTTTCCTTTGCTGTGCAGATGTTTTTAAGTTTGATATAGTTCCTTGAAAAAAAATTTGCTTTAGTTGCTTCTTTTAATTCTATTTTGAATCTTTAAAAAAAACACATATTTAATTTGTAGGTAAGTGAACTGTAGTGGATAGGGAAGGCTTCCTAGAAGAAGTACTATAACTAAGCCTATAAGTAGGAGACTGTGTTAGATAAAAAGAGCAGGGGAGGGGCATTGCAGGTCAAGGGGTCACTTGGAACAATGATAAGAAGGTGAGGTGCAGCCAAGTGTGTAACAGGAAAACTACAAGTGTGTTTGTGTTTGTAGAGCATGAAATTTGAAGCAGGTCATAAGGTGGAATGAAGCTCAAGGACTGGTCAAAGGTAGATCCCAGAGGGTCAGATTGGCCAGACAGTTGAGCTTGAACTTTATCCTAAGCAAGGGGAGGGCCATTGTAGGATTTATACTAAGCACAGGAATGGCATGGAAGATGAGACTAACAATGCCGAGAGTGGTAGCTGATGAGTACATGGTAGCAAGAGGCTGTTGCAGTGACTTAGGCAAGACCGCTGGTGGGTGGAATGTGAGCTGTAGTAGAAGGGATGCATATAAGTATAAACTTGATAGATTTTGGGGGTAGAATTGGCAAGTCTCATTGGTTAACAAATGCCAGGGGCTTGAGGAACAGGGAGAGGTCATGAACAGCACTGGAGTTTCTGCCTTGGAAAACTCTGTATAGATAATGACATGCTATTGTATGAAATAGAAACACAGAAGGTTTGGGGATGGGACATGGTTCAGTTTGGGCCATGTTGAGTGTGGTGCAACTGTATAATACCCAGGTGAAGATATCTAATAGCCAGGTGGATGTGAAGTCTAGAGCCTAGGTACCATGGTCGGCAAACTGCGGCTCGCGAGCCACATGCGGCTCTTTGGCCCCTTGAGTGTGGCTCTTCCTAAGCCTTAGGAGTACCCTAACTAAGTTAATAACAATGTACCTACCTATATAGCTTAAGTTTAAAAAATTTGGCTCTCAAAAGAAATTTCAATCGTTGTACTGTTATATTTGGCTCTGTTGACTAATGAGTTTGCTGACTACTGGGGAGAACTACTTGAGACATCCTGAGTTTGAGAACAAATGAGATTCTCAGAATGTTTGGGTTCACCCAAGACAAATATTGGTGAGATAAGAGCTGGTGTGCAGCACATGACCACAACCACCACCACCCTCATCGTCTCACCACTCTTGTCCAACTCTGTATTCGGGATGGAATCAAGTCCTTGGGTACTATACCTGAGCCCATCATTCTGATTCTTCCTGAGTCATATTTTTCTAATTCTTTCGCTTCACAAGTCTAGACCCCTTGGGATTGCACTGGGAAGATCCGCTGGCAGCAGTATAACTCTAGACTTTCTCTGTGTCTGTTGGCTTGGAAATGACAAGGAATTGGTGGATCTGGCAGTGATACTGGTGAGCTAATTACATCATATCTTTCTCCAGCCTTCCCAAGTATAGCAGCTCTTTTTCATTCTGCCCAGTTCTTCATTTCCTGGATCCATGTTACAGTGGTGGTTGAATCCTGGATTGGTTTCTATTGCACAGGTAGTCCTGCTGGTTAGAGAGGGTTAGGTAAAGCTTGCCTAATGCATTGAAATTGACTTTGATGGTTCTTTTCTGCTTCTAAGACTAGCCCATTTCTCCCACTCTACCGAATGCCATCAATCTGTTTAAGGGTGACCAGGGTTCCCCATTATGACTCTCCCTTAGCAAAACTCATATTTTGATGAAATTACATTTCACTAAAATTTACCTGTCCTTGTTTCATTTTTTAATATAAGTTCTCCCTTTCCAGACAGCTCCCTAATATGACAAAAATTGATCTTGTCTGGGTCCAGCAGCAGCAGGTCAGGTGGGAAGAGAAGAAAGCAAATGAATTGTTGAGAAGTACCAAGAAAGTAGATACAAAAGCTGTACCCTGAATTAAGTCTAGAGGTCAAGTTAAGGGCAGAAACAGAAATGAATAGCAAGGTTAATAGTTAGCACAGTGGACTGGAATTAAATAGAAAATATGTGGTGATGAACTGAGACCAACCCTGCCTCCTTCTATCAGGAGAGAGATTTGAGGATCGAAAGAAATCTAATAGGAGCTGGTATCTGCCATCCCAGATGGCTCAGACACAGCCCTCACAGCTAATGTGATGGCTCCTATAATGTAAGCCAGGCTCAGGAAGGGGTCAAAAAGCTGCTTAGCACAGTAATTCAAGGGTAATTTTTCTGCAAGGAGCAAGGTCAAAGACACATTAAAGAGAAGACTCTGCTTTTCTTAGGTGAGGTCAGACTGGGGAGAAAAGATCATTCACTTTAGTGTTTTTGCTTTTAAGATGAGGAGTAAGGAAACTAGTCCAGAAGAGGAACTGAAATTAGAGCATTCACCATTTCTATTTGTACAGCTAGAGAAAAACCTTGATTACCATTTGATTAAACTAAGAGAGTTTGCAAACACAAGAAGCAAAGGAGGAGCGGAATCTTAAGACAGGGGCAGTTTTCAGAGGGCAAGGAGTAGGGGGTACCAATTGGAAGGCTTGAAAGAGAGAGATGTGAGGGATTGGATCGTTCAAGTGGGAAAGACTTCTGAAGACCTAGTTCTCCTTTCCTTGGGTAATAAAAAGGAACAAGTAGATAGGAAGAGCCATAAGTTAGGGTCCTTCATCATACTGAGATGAGAGATCTACGTGATCCTCCAACTAAAAACTGAAACTATATCAACTGTAGCCCAGTTATTTCTGAAAAGATTGGTAAGGCAGGAAGTATGCAGGGAAAGTTGTGTCCTGCATGACACAACTGCAGACGGTGCCGTGCACATGACCGCAGTGTGATGACTCTTCGTAGGGTTGGGTAACATGGCAGCACTGAGTCAGAAACAGTTGCTGCCTGTTCAGCTTGTGGGGTGAGGGACACCTGTTAGTTTTGTCTGCCCAGCAATGTTTCCTTTTCTTCTGATAAAGAATGTTGTTTTTCCTTTAGGGTCACTCCCTCCTCCCACTCTACCCCTCTGACTCCTGATTCCATAAAGTCTTCATGAGACTCTGTCAGGGGCTCAAGCTAGCCAATCTCTCTTTAGAATCTGAACTGTGAGTAGAATTATACAAGGTCAGAACTTGTTGGAGCTGATGTATTTTTGATGGCAGCAACATGAGAAGATTGTTTACAACTTCCAGGGCCACTAGCCCTTAGTGTTACCAAGAAAAGGCACACAGCTAAGAGAATTGAGGCATCTTTGAGCAAAGAAAAAGTCACCCTTTCTCTAGGCAAACAAAGCAGTACAGAGAAACAGGACTTGGTGAGCAGAGAGCAGGTTAAATCCACTCTAATTTGCCACTCATCTGGGTGCCTCAATTACTTTTAATCTCCCATACCCCTGGAGTGGTCCTGCTTTCTGTCCTTTCTGGAGCCTACTTGTAACTACCCATATCCTTCAACTTAAGTTATCCAGAGGAGGTTTCTGTTGCTTGCAATCAAAGAACCCCATGGAATGCATGAGGGGAATATGGCAGAGACAGGGTTGAGGGAGCACCAGCCCCCATTGGGAAATACTCAGCTGAGGCATCACTGGGTAATAGCAGTGTTAGGGGTATTTATGGGAACATCAGTGGCCAAGACAATAAGAGTTACAGAAGATTGTAATAATCAATTCGCTATTTTTTTCCTCATAGATTCACACACACACGCGCGCACACATTCACGCACGCACGCACGCACACGCACACGCACACGCACACACACTCACACCTTCTTCAAGGCAGAAAAGGAGGGACCCTGCCACACCCAGGTAACACATGGCCTCTGTACATGTTAAAGGAGAAGGTGAGGCAGGGATTAAAAGGAACTATGCCAGATGATTCATGTCAGTCCAGATAATCTCAAATTTCCTAAGATCCCTTCATATTCTAGAATTTAAAATTATTTCTACCAGGACATGGTCAGTACCAGTAGGTTAATGGGTTTTTCCTTCTCCCATGACCTATTGCATTTTTTCAAAGCATTTCGGAAACTCGGTCTCTATTGTCAACAAAGCTTTTCTTTTGTGCACATTTCCCTGCTTTTAACACCCCTCCTTCCCTTTCTATCTCCCTTCTCCCTGATATTCAATATACGAGGAAGGAGACATGCGTGTCGCTTTGGAGATGCTAAATTCCAGATATGAACACCAATTTGCAGTTTTCTGGCTACATAACACTGGGAAAATGACTTACCCTCTGAGTATGTTTTTCCTAATCTATAAAGGGCAGACTATCTGCCATGGATGTTTATTGATTTTTGCCACACAGCATCTATTCCTCTTTCTTCTGTAATGGGAACCCAGTTTTGTCCTGAGAACCCCCTCTCTGGCACAGGGGCCTGGTGGTTTTCAAGGGTAGGATGCACTGAGGCCAAGTCCCTTCCCCCTGGGGCATAGCTGTGACTCCAGATTGCCCTGGTAGCAATGGGCATCGTCTCTCCCACTTTAGTGATTGATTCATGGGTGACCTGTGACCCCATGTCTGCCAACAAAAACCAGGCCCAGGAACAGAATTGAAATCATTCAGGATAAAAATGTGTGTGTGTGTGTGTGTGTGTGTGTGTGTGTGTGTGTGTGTATTTCCTCCAAGACTTAAGTCTGGAGCTGTGGGCGCTAACCAACAGGGGACCTTGAGGAAGGGAGTCTCAGAGTGATCTTGAAGCAAGCAGAGCCAAGAGGGAGTTGTTCAATCTTGAGCGCCTGACCCTTAAAACCCCCATTTAGTTATGTAAAGTCACACCCTTCCCCCAACACTCACACCCTTTTCTTATCCTGTTTGAATTAAGGTTTTCAGATACTTGTACTGGAAAGAGTCCTGAGGGACGTCACTTATTGTTAAGGCATTTGATAAGGGTTAGAGCTACACTCGGAACAATGTCTGGATATGGTGGCAAGCCAGTAAATGGAGGCCTTATTTTCATTGTTCTCATTGTGGCTGGGGTTTTCACAGGTGCTCTAGGGCCCTTACCTCTGTCTTTCTTCTCCTAAACCAGACTTTCCCAATGGAGGAATGGCTGGCATGTGTGTGCACCCACAGAACCTGGGCCAGGAAGTCAGAGGCCCCAAATCAAAGGTGACTGCCTGCCCCTGCTGCTGCCACAGGGCTGACCTCAGAGCAGCAGCGAGCAGAGCTCAGGAACTGCTGCTGAGAATTGGCTCCCTAGAGACCTTCCTCCTGAGGGATCCCCTGAAGTATATGCTTCCTGCCCCTTCACCCAGCCAGCCCCCACACCCCCCTACCACATCCTAGACTGGGGGCCTGGGATGGTCAGACTGGGAGCAGAATTGAACATCAAGTGAGCAACATGCTAATTCCATGCAAATGAATATCTATTTTGAATCAACAGCTTGGGCATTTTTTCTAGGAGGGCTGAGGCAGCAGAATACAGAGGGAGGATGAGAGGGAAGGGTGTCCCTTGCAGGTGTCAGGAGCACACTGGAGCCCCCAGCAGGGCAGAGCTGCCTCCTGCCCACCGACCCTAGTGCTTTTTGATCTGCTCATTAGCAAGTATGAAACATGGGGATTCCAAAAAGGAAAAAAGAAAACATAACAAAACTCAGCAATGAATAAGCTAACAGATGGAGACTTAATTCAATTTGCATCCAATCCACCCTAGTACCCAGGACTTTGTCTGCCTAACAATGGAGACTGGGAATGGGGAAGGGTCCCCACTGCAGTTCCCCTCCCGCCTCTGCCCCATCCCTTTATGGAAACCAGATGGGTCTTCTTGTTTTAAAGCTCCTCTCCCCGGGGCTGATTCTGAATTCATTCTCTGATCCAGAGAGCAAGGTTCTTGGGAGAAATGAGCTGGCACTGTGGGGAGGGGAGGGAATGTGAGTGGCAGCAGCAGAGGGGGATGAAAAACCATGTGGGAGATGAGGGACAAGGTCAAGGTGAGCCCCAACACACACACAGAATAAATCAGAAGGCAAGGAAGCTAGGAAGCTGGTACTCAGAGATCTGCCTGGCTCCAAAGCCTGCGTCCTTTTCGCTATACATGCTGCATCCGGAGCCCAGAGCCCAGGCCTTGCTCTGCCTCTGCCCAGCTGTTTTCATCACCATCATCTGGTGACTCTGAATCTCTGAGCATGAAGATTCCTCATGTGCCAAATGGGAATGGTAGCCAAATGGGCCTTGCCACAGTTGCTGTGAAGCATGCAGGAAGTGGAGGCTTTGTGTAATCTTTGTGGTTCTGTAACTGGACAAACAATGAGTCCGTGCTGCCTGTCACTACTTGAGCCAATTAAACAGAGACAGGGTTGAATCATATATGAGCGTTTATTCCAATATTGTCGGCAGTATGGGAGAGCAGCAAGTCATCCATGAAAATCTGCTCTGCAGCCAGCTGTTTTTATAGGCATAAGTACAAAGGAAAAATAGGCAAAAGGACAGTTTACAGATATGCAAAAGGACTGGGGGTCTTCAAAAGGCTTAGTGATATGCAAGGGGTGGGGCTACATGGGGAAAGAGCCAAAAGGTGGACCAAATGGGCAGTTATCAGGTGAACAGAGGGCTGGGGATCTTCAAAGGGCTGGCAATTCTGGTTTCTGCAGCATAGTTGTCAATCTTTCCATGATGATAGGCAGCTCCAAATGGGGAGGAAGGGCTGCATCTCCAGGTCAGCTCCAGCCAGGGTAGAATGTACCTTCTTTAATCAAAATAAAACAATCATGGTTAACAGAGCATGATTAATATTTCTTACAATACTAGCTGGTTCCCCAACATTCTATTTCTGCCCCCTTTCAGTTCTGTGTAGGTTCTCGTGTTAGTGACGATCATTGATAGGGTCCAGGGTGTCACTCACCTTCTCCCCTCTGGGAAGCTAACAGATGGGGTATGTGCACAAAGAACAATAACCAACTGGAAAGGGAAGTCCCACTTTATTAAATAGCATGGCAGCGCCAAACTCTGGCAAAATCTATTGGAGACTGGCTCAGGTCAAATTTCAAACTGAATTTTAGGCACAAATCATAGTTCCCATGGCCCACAAGGAGAGAGGGAAAGAGAAACGCTAGTCTGGCCTCCATGTGCACGCCTCCAACCAGCCACAAGGCAGAGGTGTAGGCCTTCCACCCCCCACCCACCCAACCCCAACTCTATGCCCTCGCCCCCATCCCCCTGCAGAGAGGACCAGGGAAAACCAAAGTGGAAGGGTCCAGGTGTGTGTAGAGGAGGAAAAACTCTTTCCCCTACCCTCTCATGTTCTGTAGCTGGACCTGAAAATTAACCTGACCTAGGACAGATTAACAGGAAAAAAGCGTACAATTCCTATTTAATATTTTTATGAGCTCCTGGACCCGTCATTGGAAAAATAAAGTGGTTCAGACTTAGAGCTCACAAACCTTTTTACAAAGAACAAAAAATTTTGTAGAGATGTGGCGAGACAAAAAAAGCGGGGGGCGGGGGGGGGGGGCTTAACTTGTAGGGTTTGTAAATTGTGAGCCAGTGACCAGGAAATATATGAGGGAAGCTTATGGAAGATGGGCTATTTTAGTAGGTTTGTTTGGACAAATCCATTTTGGTGTTGGTTCCTAGTCTGGTGATAAGGATGTCCTCCTCGCCCTGGCGCAGGGAGAGCACCTTTCTCAAGAGAACGGCATGCCCTTTACTTAGGTAGAAAGGGGCAGGTCAGAGCCCTTCCTGCACCTGCTGCTTCTCAAGGGCCTTTGGCTCAAAGTAATCAACATGCCAAAGTGGCAGATTGGAGAGTGGCATGTTCTGCACCATGTGCTTCCTCTGGGAAGAAAAGGAAGGGCGCTCTGCCTCTGTACAAAGAAGTAAAAGGGGAAGGGACCTTGCCTCGAAGGTCCAGGATTTGTATCACTAAGAAGTGTGCCCAGTGCCATGTTAGACTTGATCTGTCCGTTTTCCACCTGAGGTCCCTATTGAGGCTTCTAGCAGAGGGCAAGGGACAGGCATGGAACCTTGACTCAGCAATATCTGACCCTGAGCCAGCGCGTTTGGATCTGGTGGTCTTACTCTGTCTGGAGAGTCAGAAACCTCAGCTCAGCCTGGACAAAGGCCCAGGTGCTGTTGGAGATATCTGCAACGCAGTCTCCTGTGACAGGAAGGGGAGGACTAAGAAGGACAGGGGGACACAGGGGAGGAGGCCAGCCTGGGGATCCAGGGCCACCTGCCAAGCTTCCCCTACATCAGTGCTGCTCAGGTTGAAAGGCTGTCCCATTGGACAACTTCCTTTGTCATTTCTTTTCAGAGGACAGAAAATTGATTCTGTCCTTGGCTCCAGGCTCTGGCCCTTCAAATGAGTATAATTGGGTTTTCCCAATTTCGTGGGTGAGATGCAGGCATCTAGGGGCAATTGCGTCTGTTCAGAATTCAGCCTTTGAATTGGGAGCTTGGTGAGGAGAGCATGAGTGTGGCGAGTGTAAGAATCCTGGGGTCATTGTGGCCGAGGAGAAAGGAGCTCAGGTCTCAGAGGCGTGGAGCTGGCCTTCTGCATTCTGGAGGGGCAGGCTTTGAACTGAGCTGTCTTAGAAGGGGGAGAAAATTAAGTTTTCAACATCTTAAAGAATGGAGCCAATGGAACCTTAGAAAAGGAAAACCATTATTGGGCCCCAAGGTGGTGGGGACTGCTGGGCAGAACCTCTCAACTTTGTAGTGAAACCATCCCAGTGAAGAATGAAAGGATACTGTTAGTCTGAAGCTGACTGTTACAGGCACAAAATTCCTTTTAACCTCTTGGGGTCTTGTAAAAATTCTTGAGAATTTTGCATTTTCACCCATAACGTATGATTGTTTTAATAAAAAATGGTGTTCTGAATTCTGGAAAGTTGTCCCTTTGGTTGTTCCAGAGGCTTTGCCTCTGGTGCCCCACCTCCAGGTGGAGACATCCCTCTTTCAATAGATAGGGTCGCATACACTGAGAGGGCTCCAATATGGGTTTACAGAAGATTTTGATGATGTGGCCACTTCTCTGCTAAGCTGGGAATGCCACCCAGAAAGCCAGTGGTGAGGGACATGAATAAGAGAAAGCAGAGCGTGCAGCTGATAAAAAATATATTATCTTTTGTTTCTCAAACTGCCCCTGTGTATCTAAATGAATACTTATTTCAAGTTTCCATACTTACAAGGAGAGGAGAAAAGTAGGGAGGAAATGAGTGGAAAGTAACTGGAAATGCTAACTCTGATATAAAAAATTACACCTGGATATTCCCCTGCCTCTTCTCCCATCCCCCTGCAACACACATACACACACACACACACACACACACACACACACACACACACACACACACACGGAGAGAGAGAGAGACCTAGGTAGGGGCTGTTATCATTGAGGCCCCAATCTCTTCTGCCCAAGATTACTGAAAATGATCCAACCATGTATTCATTCTATGCTCTGGAACCCATGGCAGGCAAATTATTAAGCCTGTGTCTTCCTCAGGACCTGTAGTCCAGGAGGAAGTAGGGTGAAAGTGCCCCCCGTACATAGTATTAGACTTTGCTGACCCAGAGATCCATTAGGGGAGACCCAAGCTCCTTGAAATTGGGAGAGCAGCCTGTCAGCCTGCCTTACGATAGGGTCTTGGGGAACTGGGCTTTGTCAGGTTGTCACCTCTGGGAGTGCTTTCCACTTTCCCTGTCATCCCAGCCCTTCATGGCCAGCTGGGAGCACAGTGCCTCTGTGCTGGCCCTGTGGAGACAGCATTTCATTCCCATTGCAAGAGGCTGGGATCTGGCATGAAGAGGTACAGATCCATTTGCCCTGCTCTGCAGGGAGCAACAAGTATGGGAGGGACTCGGGCTGGAGATTGGCTGGTCACCTGGATGGTAACCCTCCCTTAAGCTTTGAAGCCAGTCCCAGATGCAATGGGAAGGCTTTGTCTTCCTCCTCAGGCTCAGACACCACATCTTCTCCAAGTATGATAGCCAGTATGACATAGTGACAAGAATGCAAAATTTGGTATCAGAAGGCCTGGATATAATTCACACAGAGGCAAGTGGTGTGCCTGGACCTCACAGAATTATTGAGAAGAATAATTGCATACACAACTGGAATGTTCAGGTAGTGTCAGGGCAAAAAAACATAGCCTGAGGGAGGAGCTAAGGAATGGAGCTCAATTTCCAGCTGTGTTCTTTTGTATGCATCTGTTTCCTCCTGACCGTGGCCTAAGTTCTGTGTCCCCAGGAATGCTGATCCTGTGTAGCTGAGGAAAGCATGGCCCCTTCCACTGTGACACTCTCTGTGTCTCTCTCCCAAGAGACAATTAGGGATCCCTCTACCCCAGCATCCAACATTTACTTCGATTTTGCTTTTAGCACACTGATTGCAATTACTTGTTTACTCATCTGTTTCCACCAAAAGACTGAACTCCATGAAGGCAAGGCCTGTGTTGTGTGGAGGAGCTGAAAATAGAAGGTCAATGAATGTTTGGTAAATGAAGAAATAAACAAGGCTGAAAGAAGCAGGTTGTCTGATCTGACATCCTCATGGTTCAGCTTTGGCTTTCAGGGCACTTAGTTCTCCCAGGATTTTCACAGCTTGTTCTCCATAAAGAAGAGTGTGAATCCGACAGGTCAGTACATGCTGAATAATAGCAAACCCATTGGTATTATTGTAATGATCCTTATATTTCCATAGAATTCTTTACATTTTCAAATCACTTTCACATTCATGATTTCATCAGATTCCTATTAACAATTAAGCAAAATAAATAAATAAATAAATAAATAAATAAATAAATAAATAAATAAATGCTGAGATTCAGAGAGTGGTCAAAGGACTTTTCCAAGATCATGTACAGAACTGGTGATAAAGTCAGGATTAGAATTCTGATTTTTGGTTTCTGTCCACATGTTCTTGAGGGGAGTCTATGATGTCAGTTACCAAACCACCCACCAGGTGTGCAGTGGCAGCCCCTTTGCTCACTCATTTGTCATGAGTATCTTTGGCATGACTCTCAGGGCCACGCACTATAAGTGCTGTGACTCTAGAGAGAAATATGACACAGCTCTGACTTTGGGGAGCTTAAGGTCTAGTAGGGGAGGCAGATACATAAGTTGAACTTGAATGATAGAAGGTCTAAATGAGGCCTAACAACAGGGTGGAGGGAGAGAAGGAAGGGAAAGAAAATTGATGCATTAGAATTTTGGCATTTCCAAGGGCAGAAGAGTTATGTGATGTTATAGTCCAGACTGTGACCATAGGAGGGTTGGTTAAAGCTAATGTAGATGGATGTTATTAGAGTTGATGATGTGAAGGAATTTTGAAGCTAAGATCTTGAATGAATAGTTGGTATAGATGTGAAACAGATGGTGGCAGGAGCTGAGGAACCAAAGAAAGTTTTAGCCAGGTGATAAAATCTGTAATGAATGAGAGGAGTGAAAAGAAGGTGGAGGATAATGGTGACAAAGATGAATAAAATAGTTAAAAGATGATGAACCATATGACATAACATTCAAAGAAAGAGGCCTTTTTGCAAGAGGGTGCAAAAAGAGAGTTGGAAGGAAGTCACTGGGTTTAATTGGTGTTATGGGCTGAATGTTTTTATTACCCCCAAATTCACATGCTAAAGCCTTAATTCCATTATGGAATTGGAAGGTGGGGCTTTTGTGGGGTAATTAGATTTATATAAGGTCATGAGGGTAGAGCCCCCATGATGATATCAATGTCTTCATAAGAAGAGGAGAGAGACCAAAGCTCGCTCTCTTTCCATATGCACACCCCATAGAAAGACCATCTGAGCATACCAGGAAGAAAGTTCTCACCAGATGCAAAATCTACTGACACCTTGATCTTGGACTTCTGGGCCCCTAAACTGTGAAAAGTATATGTCTGTTGTTTCAACCACCCAGGTATTTTGTTATAGCAGCCTGAGCTAAGCAATTGGTAAATCTAGTCTGTTATATTTACTCAGGATTGGCTAAGGAAGTCACCATGCCTTAACCCAACACAGGTTTATTTCTCACTCATGTTACCGCTTCAACATTGGTCAGAAGGGGACAGGAGCTTTGCTCCATGTGAGCACTGAAGAACCCAGGTTGAGAGTAAGTCCCTACATCTTGAACTGTATCATTCAGAACATGCTACCTCCACAGTTACCACTGCAATGGAAGAGATGACCTGAGAGTTGTGCATGATTGCTTAAATATCCTATGTCACTTCTACTTGCATGCAAGGGTCTGGGGAGCGGGAGGAGCAAGTAAATATTCAATGAGCAATAAAGGTCTACACTCCACAGATAATGTCATGCATTTATTCAATAAATATTTGAGTGCCCATTTGTTTAAACCAATGTGTTAATTGCTAAGGATACCATGATGATGAAGAAGAAGTAGTTATGGTTCCTGCCTAGGAAGTCTGTTATTAACCTTTGAGGCCTTCTTATTCTCCTGGTTCCTGACTCTGAGTCCTCTTTGACTAGAAAGGCTCTTGGCTATGACTTCTGTTTAGATCTCCTCCCTCACTATTCTGAACTCTGCTTCTTAGATCAAATCTCTACGAGGCTACCATGTTACATTGGGTAGAATACGTATAAGTCTGGTTCTGTGAACCATATCTTTTCCAGTTTTTCAGCTTCAGGGACACGGGAATGAGTAGTTCAAGATCATTATGTATCTATTGCTGAAAGATGGGACTTAGGCCTACTGCAGCCAGATAAGTCCTAGGATACTGACCAGAGTAGGAGCATCTTCCTTCTTCTCAGATGTGTCATTTGCAGTGGTGGGTGGGATCTGGTGAGCTAGGAGTTGCCACCTTTTCAGGCTTGCTGCCTCTAAAACCATATCCCTATTCCAGAGGCCATAATTGAAAATCTATTAACTCTGGAAACCAGTATTGCACGTAAACCTTCCAGCCCTAGCCATCCTGCAGTGAGCACTCCCTCCCCGTTATTCCTATAAATCACTGGAGATAGGCTGGGAACCGATCGATGAGAAAAAATTATGCCACAGCATTAGATTTCATCATACACAACTTGAACTATTACTTTTCTGTCCTGTGGTATGAAGAATCAGGAGAATTAATGGTCTTCCTCTTCTCCAAGGATGAGTTTATGACACAGTGTTACCTACACTCTATTTCTTCCTTAAAACCATCAATTAATTTTGGGTACTAACTACTTAGTAACTTCCTGAAATTACAAAGCCCCCCTCCCCACCCACACAGACTATTAATGGGATTTTTAAATAATTATATGCTTTCTCAGTTTTGGCATTCTTCTAGTGTTTGATTTAGAACAAGTTTCTGCCTCATCAGACTCCTCCCTTTGACTTTTCCCCAGACCTCTCTCTGTTCCATATTTCAAGGGAAGTGTCTAGTACTCAACCCCAGTCTGCCTCTTCTCTGCAGGTGGCCAGGATAAGCAAGCCTAAGGTCAGGGTGATTTCACAGTTACCATCCTTCTCTTGTTCCAGCATGCTATTCCCTTGCTTTGGGGAGTCTTTCTGAGCTCTAACTCATTTGAAAACAAAATGGAGGTGTGAGATCTTTGAGCAAAAAGACCTGCTGATAACCCTCTGGGAACATCCCAGTACCTGAGTAGCTATAGTGCATCTAGGTAACTGGGCAGATAGGATAATGGAAAACAAGGTGGCCCAGGACATGGAGATGATGCGGAAGCCAGGTGTTTAGAGTCTGTGAGCCAATCGGCAAACATTTGCTGAGCATCTTCTATGTGCAAAACATTGTGCTGGATGCTATTTTAAATTTTACTTTATTTACGTAGGGAGCCCAAATTTTCTGAGAGGGAAGCAAGAAATTCTACCCAAGATAGTGAGTGCTTTATCCCTTGGTCATTCTCAGGTAAGTTTTGAAAAATTTCACAAGGAGAGCAAATGTCTTCTAGATGGAAGATGGGACTTAGGCCTACTGCAGCCAGGCAAGTCCTAGGACCTGAGTAGGAGCATCTTTCTTCCTACTCAGAGGTGTCGTTTGGAATGGTGAATGAGCACTCATTCATTTGTTCATAATTTCATTATGATTAATTAATGTTATATATGTAAAGCATTAATTTTGGGGCATATAAATATGACAAAAGCATATCATCAGACCTTAGGTATTTGCAGTATTTGCAATCTTGTCCGAAAAGTAAGACTTATGAGATTGAAGGCTGTGTGAGGTAAATGCTTTATGGCTGCTAGAAAAAAGTCCTTGTTGGGGAATGGGTAAGAAGAAAGAGCTTCTCTAGATGTCCTGACTTCTGTGGCTTTTGCACAAACCAGAATCCCATCACCACCTTCCAGTCCTACTGAAGTTGGAGTTTGAACCATGAGGTACATTAGCACAAATCCAAATGACTAGACAGCTGGGAAAGTGCAGAGGGGCTCCCAGTACCTGCCCCCTTTGCCTTTTTCTGAGATTTCCCTCCTCCTACACCATCCAGGGCTGCAGAGGGAGCTTCCAGTTACAAGGAGTGGCTACCTCCAAACAGAGCGATTTGGAGGTGGCCATTGGTTGAGGTGAGGGCTACAGACCAATCTGATCTCCTGTGCCTCTTTACCTGGGATTCTTAGTCTTGGGCCTGAGAAAGTGGAAAGTCTTTCTTTTTGTAACTGGGCTGTAAGTGGTGTATTTTCAGAGCTGCCAAACTAAGTTGCATTCATGCCCTGAGTTCCATGAGTGTCCTTACAAGAAGTCCTCCATTTTGCTTCAACCAACTTGAGTTGGTTGCACACTAGGATGCATGCAGAAATTACAAAATAATTATCTGGAAATCCACTATCACAACTCTCAGAATCCCTTATCCACAATGAGGGGATCATATATTAACAAATTGTTTGAAATCAAGAGAGGATTTTAAAAAGACAATGCCTCTGAGATGCGCCTTGCTCAGAGCTTCCCTTCCCCAGGAGAAGGGAGAGTGGAAGTACTGTTCCTGTCCCTCTGATCCCAGGAAAGCACCACCCATGCCACATAGACTCAGGTGCATGAAGTCAGCCCATTTGGGAGGAGATGCTGGGCTGGAGAAATCTAGGGCTTCAGGCTCTGCCCATCCAGCACCAGGACTGTCTTAGCTCTCAAACTAAACTGCTTGTGAAGCCTCTGGGAAAATGCAGTCCCTGTAGCCAGCCCAACGCAGCCCTCCAGTCTCTCCAGGCTTAGCCATAAAGTGGGCTCAGGCTCCAAACTATGCCTGCAAATGTACTATTTATCTTGCCTGTAAACGCCCCTGACAAGCTGCCCACTGTAGGTGTCCCTCCCGCCCCCGCCCCCACCCCTGGCCTTGTCTGGCAGGACTGGCTGCAGCAAGCAGCTCGGGCAGGGCCTCACCGCCCAGGGTAGCCACATTCAAAATGGAGCAACTGTGGAAGAGGATTTGATGCAACTGAAAAGGACAGATTCTGTTTCAGTCCTTGGTGTGTGTGTTTCTCACTGACCCTTTTCCAAAGCCAGATCCAGACCAGGCCAACCAGGAGATTGCCAGGAACATAGCACAGGGCTGGGAGGGAGCTGGAGGCCTCTGCTGTGTGCCCAGCAGAGCAGAGCCGCCCAAAGGCCCAACCTTGGCTGCGGGTCCTGGTCACCTCACAGGGATGGAGGCGGAGACGTCAGACAGTTCACTGTGTGTTTTGATCACAGCCTCCCCTAGCAGAGATTCTCATGAGAGCTCTAGTTGCTAGGATTAGGGTGGGTGGGGGAGGCTATGGGTCTTCCTGACACACGCCTTGGGGTGACTCTCCCAGGAGTGGGGTAGGTGCCTGCTCCCTCTCCTCCCTCTGACAGGGCCACTGCTCAAGGAAGCCTCCAGAGACAGGGAGTTTTAATCAGGACTACCATGATGTAGGTGAAGGCGAAGTGGCTCTAGCCATCTTGTCTGATTTCAGGGACCATTCAACAGGCAAAACCCCTTCTTTCACCCTCCTCCCACATGGCCTGAAACCCCACCGCCAGATGCATTCCTTTGGGCCCCTGTGTAAATCCAGAGCCCCGAGGCTGTGGCAACACTTCATTCACTGTGATTGACTTGTCAGATCATTTTCTCTTTCATTTATTTATTCAGCAAGTCTTTCGTGAGCACCTACCATGGCTCACACCCTAAGAGCCAGTGCTGCACAGGAATCCCTGGAGAAGAGAGGGGAGAGATGGCTGGTCCAGGCACCTGTAGGTGGGCAAGTGCTACTACAGAAGGTGCTCACAGAAGGTGCTCACAGAAGGTGCTCACAGAAGGAGCCCAGCACTGGTCCACCACTCAGTGGCTGACCGGGAGGCCTTCTGGTTCCCCTGATGAGTCGCAGGGGTCTGAGGCAGAGGCTCTGGGCAGCACTGTGAGCTCCCAGCTCTTTGATTAACCCCAGGCCCCTGATTGGTGCTCATCTCCTGGGGACTTGTGGCTCAGGCGGGGAAGCCTCCAGAGATAGGACCTTGGGTGGTGGGGTGCGGAGGGGAAGGAGGAGGCCCTAGAGAAGGGTTTGAACCCGGTATTCTTCTGCAATCCCCCACCCCAGTTACCTCCCCCCTACCCTGAGGCTTCATTCCCTGCCTGCCTTGCTCCCTTCCAGTAACCCTATCAGAGGGGTCTGGCTACAGGTGGGGAGGCACAGGGTGGACCACTCGTGCCTCTGCTCCCCAGTCTCCCTGCTACCAAGGCCCAGCTCACATACACTGGGTTCCAATGCCATGACTGGTCAGAGCCCTTTTCTCAGGGGAAACAGGCCAGGCACCTCTCCCAGCCCATGCCTCCTCCAAGGCAGAGTTGGTCTGTTATTAATGATGCTCTAAAAGCAGCATGCTGTGGCCAGGGGAAATCAATTGGCCAGAAATGTGACAAAAGGGGAAATACTCTACAGTGTATGAACGTCTGAATTATTGATACCTTCAGTTTGAGGCTTTCAGCTGAGGATTTTTTTCCTCTCTTCCCCCCGTGTTGAGATCAGGCGATGCACCAGCAATTTCAAGCCCCTTGAAAATGGTGGAAGGAAGCAGACTCTGCAGGTGGCTCTGAGAGACTCTGAGGAGGCCTTAGACTAAAAACAAATCTATTCCGTTTAGTCTAGAAACCATTATCATCTCAACTCAAGCTTTCAGATTCAGAGCTAATGTATGATGCTAATAGTTCCTGAAGGATATATAAGCTTAATCCTGACATCTGCTGTGGTCTGAACATCATTTGTCCACAGCCCCCGAGAATAGCAAAGTCCCTGAGGGTCGTTCCCTGCCCCTGCTACCTTCTTCTGCTTTTCAAGTCTCTATTTTTCACCAGCTATAGCTGTTGCTCATAGCTCTGTAAATAATCGCATTGCCACATAACGCTGACTCCTTCTAAGAGGATCTGGTAAATCCTGATTATGAATTCGTGTCCCTACTCCTAACCGGCTTGCTCACCCCCCTGCTTTGTCCCTGCTGGGTGAAAATGCATATAGGAAGCTCTGTTACAGGCTGTCAAGTTTAGCAAACGAATGAACACATTTCCTGTCCACATGATAGAATTTCACTTGGAAATAGTCCCTGGCCTCGGCCAGTGTGGCAGGTCTGGGTCCCATTTCAGGACACTTCCAGAGCAGAGGAGCAGCTGCTGTGCCAATGAGGTGCTACTTGCTGTCAGCGCCTTTCCCAGCATCCTAACCCTTTCCCTGCCAGGCCATTGCTCAGAGCCATTGTCAAGCATGTCCTCCTGACTCTGGGTTTTAACCATTTGTAAGCAGCAAATATGGAAGGCATTTGATTTCTGAGCAGCTGCTAGAATGGAGGAATTTTTCATTCAGGCTCAGGGCTCCCTCCTTTAGCATGTCTTGCTTCACCTTCCATGAACAGCGACCACAGAGAGGCTGGACCAGGAAGAGGCATGCAGGCCTGTGAGAGGTGGGCAGGAGCTCAGATAGGCACTGAGGGAGGAACCTCAGTCTGGGCAGTTTCTCCCATCAATGGAAGGTCTTAGCCGGCCCAGGCAGGACCTAGCCATCAGAGGCCGGGCTAGAGAAGCCAGGTCTCATGGCAGGGCCTGCAGACTTGCCTGCTCTGGGCCCTGCTGCTCTCCCTGCCTGCCAAGTTTGGCCACTTCTCTGGGCCTTCTGGGAAGGGCAGGCTTCTCTTTGCCCCTTTAGGGTTCCTTTCCATAAAGCCAGGAGTAAAGAGAGCCACCGGCACCAGCTTCTACCAGACTTGTGCTGAAATAGTCTAGCTCAGAGCTGGCTCTTGAGTCTTTCTCAGCACTGGCTGCCTCAGTTTCCCCATGAGGTTAAAGTGAGTTGAGAGGGAGCAAGGTCAACTAAAGACAGTGTCCAGATGACTCCAGGCAGGAGACTTTGCCTGCCTGCGCAGAGCCATGTCTCCACCGGCAGTGACCCAAGCCAGGAAAGTAGCACCCTGTGGCGTGATCTTCTGGCCCCTTGCTCCTGCCACAGGCTCTCCCACCTTAGAATGTGCTGGTCCTCCCTTCCCAGGACCACCACAGTCCAGCATCACCTTCCACACTGGTGCTTTCCTGCTGGGGCTGCCGCACAGCTGGGTCCCAGAGGCCCCTGGAGATGTGTGGGCTGCTGTAAACAACACTGCCATTTTCCTGTAAACTGCCAAAGCAGCAGCTTTCCTGACACCTGACATCACGCCTCTCCCTGTAGCAGCAGCAGTGAAACGTTCACAGGCTCCTAACAGCCCTGCCCGCGTCCCCCTTGCACGCCGGGACCAGGATACTTCCTTACGAGGGCAGAAGCTGGCCTGGCCGTGGGTGCCTCACACACCCACACCCAAGTCCTGCCTGATGGATCTGCTTGTGTGACAGACCCAGCTGGTCAGACATGCTGGTGCCCAAGTCCCCTCTCCAAGGAGGTGAAGAGGAAGCCGGGCTCCAGGAGGGAGGTCTGGGAGGGGGCGATGTTGGCGTCTTCAGAGGAAGGGGGCGTCGTGCAACCTAACCTCAGCCTGCTGTGCTGCCTGCTGACACAGGTGACTTTGGGCAAGGTTCTGAGCGTCTCTGAGACCCGTTTTCCTCACAGTAAACCAGAAATAGCAAACCCTACCTCATATACTTGTGGAGATGAAAGATAATGTGTCCAGTAAATAATGGATTTTCAATAAATGTGAACTTACCTTTCCTTCCCTCCCAACCAGATGTGGTGATTCTAAGTGGGGTAGCGATGCCCAATCAATACCCTGCCCTCCAATCAGAAGCCTTCTACCTGACTATGCCTTCAAACAGCCATTAGAGCCAGCTCACCAGCCCCCGGGGGGGCTCGGTAGGCGACCGTTCTGGTTCTGCCAGGGGGTTTTCGGAGCCTCTGGTTGAGCACCTCAACCAGATGGAGCTGCAAACCACCTACCTGTAACTTTCACCCTTTGACATCAATTTCCCCTCTGGAACCACCTGGACCCTCCCCTGCTTGGCACTGTGGGGTCATATGGAAACCCTCGGCTTCAACCAGGAGAAGTTCACAGGTCAAGGCGACAGATGCTGCCTCGGTGTGCACCTGCCTGTGTATGGAGGGTTTCGATCTAAGGCCTTCTCAGTGGGGCTCAGCTTCCATCAAGGCTCCCTCCTCCCAAGGTCCCTCAGATTCTGGAGAGGAAGTGGGCTGGTCCACTTGTACCGAGTGTCCGAGGCTGGCGTGGGAGCACCGTGAACACAGATGATCTGGCCACTGGAGGAGGCATGCGCATTGCATGTGCTTAACCTGTGAGGCTGAGCTGAGGTCCAGGAGCCAGTGGCACAGGATGTCCCTGCAGCAGCAGCCTGGCAGGTCCTGGCCCCTCGGTGGTGGCCGGCTTCCCTGCTGCCCCTGCCAACGTGGCCAGCCAGCGCCTCTCAGATCATGTTATGGAAGTGGAATTTATTTTGAGATGCAACCAGGACTGTGCTGTGTGCACGCCAGCCGAGTCTTGGCAGCAGGGACCACTCTGCTGCGGGCAGTTTCTGTTTAGAATCCCCTAGAAAGAAGAGGACTCCGCGTGGGTGGCCCGGGGTGACATAGGGTCGTGGCTGAGCCCCGGGAGCCTGGGTTCTCCCTGCAAGCGAGGCAGAGCTGTGGAGAGGAGTGGGAGGACAGCTGTGCTGCATTGGGCATGTCACTGAGGAGCGAGATGGCAGGTCCTGCCGGAGGCACAAAGATCGGTGGGGTCAGGCTAAAAAGCAGCATCCACACACTAACGCCAGCCCCAGAGTGGGAGGCGGGCGGCTGCTTCCAGAGGTGAGGATGGCTGTGCCTGTGACCCTGCTGCAGCCAGCTCTGAGGGAGGAGACCTGTGACTGGCCAGCCAGAGACTGTGGCTGCTCAGGCGACCCGGCTGCTGCATGGTTCTCCAGGCCTGTGGCAGCTCTCCAATCCAGCAGCATGCCTCCCCACCTCTCCACTGCTCCTCCCACCCCCCTCATGGCTCTCCTAACCAGCAGCATGCCTCCCCACCTCTCCACTGCTCCTCCCACCCCCCTCATGGCTCTCCTAACCAGCAGCATGCCTCCCCACCTCTCCACTGCTCCTCCGACCCCCCTCGTGGTTCTCCAATCCAGCAGCATGCTCCCCACCTCTCCCACTGCTCCTCCCACCCCCCTCGTGGTTCTCCAATCCAGCAGCATGCTCCCCACCTCTCCACTGCTCCTCCCACCCCTCCCCCTCGTGGTTCTCCTATCCAGCAGCATGCTCCCCACCTCTCCCACTGCTTCTCTGATCCCCCCCCCCACCACCACCCGTGGCTGGCAGTCAGCCCCATGGAAACAGTCTGCTGAATGTGATGTTGCCCCTGAACACAGTCTCCGCTGAGGAGCTTGCCTGCTTCCTCGGTGCAGGGGTGGCTCCTTCATGACCCAGAAATGTCAGTTCTCTTCCACGGGGGGTTCCTCGCCCAGCTCCTTTCTATTTCGGGGAGCTGGTGTCTCCCTGGAGGCATCTCTCCCTTCTCTCTGTGGCGGGGTCACTCTCCCGCTCTCCGTCCCAGCATCTCCGGAGTCTCCCAGAAGCGTCCTCAGATGCCTCTTGTTTTGCTTCCTGCATGAGGAGAGGGGACAGTGGTGTGTGCTGAGGAATCAAAACCGCTTGTCACAAATATATTCCTTTAGGCCGCCAGAGGCAGGTGCTCAAGTTCCCCCAGATCCAGTCATGTTGTTGTGAAGGTTTTTCTTGAGAAACACCCTGTCAGATGCAAATGTGAGCGGAGAAGGGTAACACATTAACTGATTACCACCCATTAGCACTTTAGTGCAGTTTATAGGCTTCCCAGCTGTGAACAGGGCCTGGGGGCAGAGAGAGCTCAGAACAGGGATGGCTGGGCACAGGGGAGCTTCCAGAGAGGCAAGGAGAGAGGGGAGAGAGAGGAGAGAGAGGAGAGAGGGGAGAGAGGGGAGAGAGGGGAGAGGGGAGAGAGGGGAGAGTGGGGAGAGAGGGGAGAGAGGGGACAGAGGGGACAGAGGGGAGAGAGGGGAGAGAGGGGAGAGAGGGGAGAGGGGAGAGAGGGGAGAGTGGGGAGAGAGGGGAGAGGGGAGAGAGGGGAGAGTGGGGAGAGAGGGGAGAGAGGGGACAGAGGGGAGAGAGGGGACAGAGGGGAGAGAGGGGAGAGAGGGGAGAGAGGGGAGAGAGAGGAGAGAGGGGAGAGAGGGGAGAGAGGGGAGAGAGGAGAGAGGGGAGAGTGGGGAGAGAGGGGAGAGAGGGGAGAGAGGGGAGAGAGGGCCCTGGAGGGATGTGTGAGGACAGGGACAGAGATAACAGGGCCCAGGTGAGCAAGAGGCAGGGAGCCCCACAAGGTCCATCCTGGTGCTGCCACTGGCTGCTCAAGCCCCAGGGTCACCTCGCTTTCAGGAAGGGCCGCTGGGACAAGGAGAGCCCTTCCCTGTTTTACATGGAAACCAGGGCTCGTGGGCTCTTTGGAAATCCTTACATTCAGTTTTGCACACATTATTTTCTTCCTAACCATTTGCTACTTACGCTAATGTTAATATCAACCCGTTTACCTTGCAGACACATGCTGCACACTGCACGGCAGGCAAGACAGGCTGAGGCCTGTGGTCCTCAGAGAGGGGCCCTCCATGAGGTGAGGAGCGATTGCGGCCTTAGGCAGTTTTTGCTACGTTTTCCAGCAGGGATTGCAGCGAAAGTTTTCTCTCTCCTTGTTTCTAACAGCCGTAACAGGTAGGTATTCTGTGTTTGCTTATTTTGCTTAAAAAAAAGGAAAGGGAACACTTGTGTTTTACAACCATAATGTCCTAAGAAAGGCAGGTCCTGTACACCAGGCCCTGCTGCAGACAGTGCTGAGTGTGGAGGCGGAGAGGCAGGCCAGGGGCTGATTTAGGAGGGGAGGAGAGGGATGGCCCTGCAGGAGAGTGAGAAGCTTCCAGAGTTCCAGGGACATGCCAGCGGGAGAAGAAAGGGGGAGTGAGAATGGGAAAGGGCAGAGAAGGTAGGGAGAGGGCTTGAAGAGGATGCTCAGAGAATAGGGATATTCACAGCCTTTGTGAATATTTGGGGGGGGGGGCGCTGCTCAGTAACACCCTTCTTTATGTAAAGCCTGACACACACACACACACACACACACACACACACACACACACACCACGCACAGTGTGAATGATTAGATGTCCGTAAGTCCTGTGCAGGAGCTGAATTCCACATCTTGGTTGATGTGTCATAAGGAGCAGAAGGTGTGGACAGCAGGTTGGCCCTCGGCTGAAATTCAGAGGAGACACTGCTTGGAACCTGAGGTGACCAAGGGAACATAAGCTACCAGAACTTGGAGAAATCCTGGGTGACTTTTGACTTACACCGAGTGAGGAAGTGATGGGCCCACAACAACGCTAAAGCTATGCCTTCAGGGCCCAGGAGACCCCGCAGGCATCAGGGATCCTGTAGCGGGATAATATTTTGGGATATTGGCTGATGCATTTTCCTAGACATTTCTCATGTCTTTCTCACCCTTCCCCCATGTGGGAGATGGCAAGTAAGGCACTGAGGGAGTCCGGGTAAATCCAGAAGCCAATCCTTACACTTTGTTCCAAAGGCCCCTCCAAGCAGGACAGAGAGAAGCCAGGATAAAACTAGAGGAGCTGAAGCAAGCCATCAGCCCAGTGTATTCGGACCCCCTGGAATCTAGGTTCATCCAGATGGGTCCGAGGAGGGAGGAGCATCAGCGAGGCCGGAGTTGGTCCCTGGTGAGCAGCCCAGGGAGGGTGTACTCCTGGCCCGCACTCTAGGTGAGTGCAGAGAGGAATTGGGGGGGAGTCCAGAGGAGCGTGGGAGCGAGGGTCCAGGGAATTGTGTCCCTCTCCCACTGAGAGGGAAGTAGGAATTCCCAGAATTCCAGGGTGCCTAGCCCAGCTCTCCAGGCTCCCCAGGAAGCAGGAAACATGGTGTGCAGCTGAGAGCTGTGGGCATGTGGCCCAGAAAAGCCCACGAACCTGGAGAGACTCCATGTGGGAAGAGGAAGACTCAGCAGTGACCGGAGGGCCGCAGCCCATGCAGCACAGGAGGTGTGGGTGATGCCAGTGCGGCCAGAAAGGACGCTGAGGATGGACTCACCAGCCGGCCCCCATTCCGAGGGCACCAGGTCCCCAAATAGATGCAGGTCCCCATGAAGTGAAAAGTGGGAGCCTAGGAATTACCTCAAGTTAATCTCCTGACACAAGCGGGAGCTCACAATAAACATCATTTTACTTATAGAAAAAGCAGTTATAGTCCCAGCTGGAGGCTCAGCTGGTTGGAGTTCTGTCCCCTATACCAAAGAGGTTGGGGGTTTGATTTCCGGTCAGGGAACATTCCTAGGTGGTGGGTTCGATCCCCGGTCGTTCGGGGAGCATACAATATGATTGATGCTTCTCTCTCACATCAGTGTTTCTCCCGTCTTCTCTCTCTAAAAACAATAATAATAAAAACAAATCCTCGGGCGAGGATTAAGAAAAGGAAAAAGTAGTTCAATTTCTTATAGAAACAAGTCTGTGAACTAAGGTTCTTGTCCAAGACATTTGCTGGGAGAGCTGTGGGTCTTGGCCCTGCTGTTGGCCACCAGCAAAGGCCTAGGGGTAGTGTGGGAGGTGGCAGGGGTGCCCGGGTGAGGAGAGGGCACGGGGCGTGGATTTCCCTGGTTGTGCCTTTCCCACAGGACAGCAGGAGAGCAGGAGAGCAGAGGGGGCAGGCGCCTCTTCCTGGGCTTGCTTCAAAGCCCATGCTCAGACAGGCCTCTCTTTCCTCTCGCAGAAATTTGCCATTTCAACCCCAGAGTCACACCGCTCAGCAACAAGGATGAAAGGGATGTGAGCCAGGCACTGGGACCCTGTAGGCAGTGCCAGATGGCCCCGGGGGCCTCCAGGAGGAGTGACTCAGCCACAGTGACAATGGCCAAACACAGACAATGACTGGGCAGTCAGAGCCCCTCGGTTCAGCAGAGAATGGTCCAGAAGGGCCCCGCAACAGATACCCCAAGGTTGGGGTGTAAAATGCAGGTCACCCCACTTGGCAGGCCATCGGCCCCCACCCATCGGTGGTAGGAGAGGGACCTCGGGACATCAGAGCCTCCTGCAGGCGCCTGCGTTGGCATTCACAGCAGGGCCCGCTTTGGCAGGCGGCCTGCCCCTCTCCACCCCTCTCTCTGAGTCTGTAGAAAAGGCTTTTCTCTGGACTCAGAGGAGGTGGGATCCCTGCCTTCTACTACCTGCTTCTTGCTTTGCTGAATTCGTTTCTGTGCCTTTTCCTTGCAGTGAGTGGGTGCCATTTACCCAGCAAGAATGAACCAGTTTACTGACATGTACTCCTTCAGTGGCTGCTCTTGTTTCCTTTTGTCTGCCCTGGACTTCCTTGGATTTGGCTGCCTTAGCATAAGGCTGGAGGGCGATCTTCACAATGTGCTTTGGAGATGGCTTTTAGGATTTAGGGGGACAGGGATGGAGTGTTGGAGCATATGCACCCCAACTAGAAAATTCACCTCAGCCTCCCAGTGGGGGCTGGGGGTGGGGCAGTAAATGGCTCAAGCTTTGCACTAGACTAAAAGGATTACTCCCCCTCTCCCTGCCCCCCACCCCCAACACACACACCCGTTTCCAGCCCCCAGAGTTCAGCCATTAATCACCTTCTGGAAGCCTGTTGCAGGGTTTGTAATGGAAATGACTCTGTCGTCATGGCAACCCTGGCTGGCCTGGCCAGGGGCTGCTCTAGGCTGGCCTGGCTCTTCTGGGTTTCAGGTTTATTTACAAGCTGCTGGCTGGAGCTGGGTAAGAGCAGCTCCTTGTGATCAGAGGCCCAAGGGAAAGGCTGGGAATAAAAGGCCTAAACTAGTGCTTATTCAACAGCGGGGTCCCAAAGCTGCTCACCCATTGGAGGAGGAGGAGCCCTCTCACCCCACTGCCCACTGGCACCCTGCCCGCTGCTCGGCTGCCCCCACAGGTGAGCAGAATTGTGTGTCTGAGAAAAGGGGGCTTTGAAGCAGACACCCAGGCTTCCCTGCCAGCTCTGCCACTTGCCAGCTGTGTGTCTTTGGGCAAGTTACTAAAACTCTGATTTTTCAGCTTCTACCCCCTAAGCAGGGATAACAATGCCTAGTACGCAGTGCAATTGTTAGAATTCAATCAGATAATTACATGATGCAGGAGTGGCAAACTTTTTTGATTAAAAACAAAACAAAACAGAGAGAGCAACAATCTTCGTTTTCACAGGCCACATGGTTTCTGTTGCAACCAGTCAACCCAGCCCTCCCAGTACAAAAGCAGCAGAACATCAGTAACTGAGGGGGGCGCAGTGTTGCAGGGAGCTGCAGAGGTCGCTGGGATTCAGTGGCCCTTAGTGGGCAGTCGGGGTGAGCACGCATTCTGGGAGGACCTGTGCCCGAATGAGTCTCGTTTGCATCCCGGCCACGGTGGAGAGGGGACAGCAGTGTGGTGACACAGCCAAGGGCGGGATGAAAAGTTCAGGCTGGCTTCCGTCAGGCTGC
Source organism: Myotis daubentonii (assembly GCF_963259705.1). Taxonomy (NCBI): domain Eukaryota; kingdom Metazoa; phylum Chordata; class Mammalia; order Chiroptera; family Vespertilionidae; genus Myotis; species Myotis daubentonii. The sequence goes on along the minus strand of NC_081848.1, from coordinate 9,031,194 downwards.
TGCAGGCTCTGCAGGGTGTGGGCATCTCTGGGGAGGGGGGCAGACGGCCCAGCGACCTGTGTGCTCAGCAGTGGTCTCTTAATGCTCCTAACCCAGGCCTTTCTCAGAGTCTTGCTGGGAATGAGGGAAGGCCATGGGGACACCTAATCCACCCAGAACACTCAGATTTCTCCAGCTCGGGCCGTGGGGTTTTCCTAGTCCCTCCAATAGTGAAGGGGTTTTTCATTGTGCTCACAGGGTCCGAACGGCCAGCAGGAAGGGGTGCGCCAAAGCTGCTCTGCCCAAGGGCTCTCTGCCTTGAGAGGGGTAGCAGGCCTCAGCAATCGGGCCACCTGCTCCTGGGCCCCCTGGACCAGGAGGCTGCTGGCCGAGGCACACCTGTGCTTTAGAATGGCGGCTCACACAGCCGGCTGGTGCAGTGACCTCCTTTCAGAACTCGAGCCATTGGTTTTGGGGGGCTGGAGGCCGAGCAGTCGATCCAGGGGATCATAAGGGAGGGGTAGCTTGGTGCTGGTCTGGAGGAGCGTGACCATAAGGAAGGGCTTTTCCCTTTCAAGCCTCAGTTTACCTTCCTGTAAAATCAGTTCCTGCTCTCTGCCCTCGGGCCTCCGTGAGGCTGAATGGGACTGGGGGGGCTGGCTGGTGGGATGGGTGGGAGCGGGCGCTGCATGATGCCATGAGTTATATTTGTGTGGTTTCTTCGGATGACACCGTGTTTTCTCCCCACAAGCTCCGTGAGCCCAGCAGCTGTTCCTTCGCTCTCACCCCTGTGGCATCGCGGTGAGGGGGAGTGTTTCTGGTTCCCACTCATAGCTTGCTTTGCCATGAGAGGCTTTAGTCAGCTCCTTAATACCAACGCCTTGTATGTGTACGGTGCGTCAGTTTTCCAAGTGACTTCACAGATGTCTCCTGATTTCATCTCCATAACAACCCTCAGAGGTTGGCCTGGCAGGCTGGCCTAGCCCCAAGGTGGAGATGAGGAACCCGCCTATTAGGTCAGATGGTTCAACCCTATGCCAGGATCATGCCACCATAGGGGGCAGAGCGGGTCCCAGACCCCTGCTCAGGCCTCACTGGGCGCCCGATCCTCTGCCTTTGCCTCATCGTCACTTCCTGGGAAACCTGCTCCCCTTAAAAAAATGATTGTTCTGGTCTGCATCTAGCTTATCGCTGCAATAAAGTATCAAGGGATAGTTTGCTTTGGAGGCACAGTAGGAAGTAATTTTTTTAAAGGAACAATAAAGACGGTTTTTATTCTGGAAAGTTGCCCTCCATCTCCAGAGCTGAGCTTCCTGTCATTATCACTGGCTCAAAATAAATTCGATTTTCAGTCGTGACTTTTCCCCACAGCCTTTCACAAACTCCAGCCGGACAGGGCTGAGGAGGGTGTGAGCTATTTTCACCTCCGTCTGGGCTTCTCCCTCTTCATTCTTGGAGACAAAAGAAGACAGTTGAGAATCCTGAGGCGTTTTCTCTGCTTTGAATTCGCACCTAGCTGTCTGCACGGGGCCACACACACCAGCAGGCCCGCTGTTCCTCTGTCCCACCCTGAGCCCAGCCCTTTTCCTCTTTGACAGACTTGCTTAGCCCATCACCTCCCAAATGCAAGTCGCAGTGGTAACCTAACAATGCCCTAGTCCTTGGTGCGCTAGGGGCCTGCCTCCCAGCCTTTGGGAACCCACCACAACCGTCTCTATCCAGGTTTGCGGGAGGAAGCCCTGGCCCCCAGTTGTAGCTTCTAGAGGGGCTTGTTTTCTGGATTCCTGCACCAGAAATGCTCTGGCCTCTACGATTTGTCCCTTTGTCTTCTCTAGGCTCCACTTTCATGGTAGCCATTGAGATAAAACAAAAACGATAGCAGGAAGACAAGCCCCTGAGGCTGAGCCAAGCCTCCCTGACAGCACAAGGCCTCTCTGAAGGGAGTGCAAACCAACAAAGGAAATCCTTGAAGGGATCCATCCTTTCCCATTCCCGCCCCATCTCTCATCCCTTCCCCTCTCTTCCTTCTTGTATCTTTCCCCAATCCTTCTCCTCCTTTTCTCTGTAACACCTACCCTTCCTAATTAAGCAGAGAGCTTACATACACTGCAGACTCTTAAACATATTCCCATTTATAACTAATGAGGTTTGTGTCAGTTTTAACTCTAGATTAATTTTTTATAGTGAACATTGAATTCCAAGACACTGTATGAATAATTTTGTTGTGTTGGAAATTTCTGTAGCAAATGCTGCTAGAAAAATAATATGACTGAATCTTGGATATCTTTGAGGCCACAAAAGTGTTTGTATTGTAAGGGCATTTGATATATATGTTGTGCTAAAGGGATACTTAAGCGATGGCATTGACACTTACTCTGACTCACAGAGCTTCACCTGACACCCCCACCAGGCTCCTTCCACGTCCTCACACGTGCCTCCATTCATTCAGTACTGGCCAGGTGTTCCTCACAGCTGTATGAGCTGCTGAATTTAATTACCCACCAAAGATTCCTTGAGATCTTCCCATGTAATTAGCCTCTGGTTGAGTACTGTGAAGAATTCCCAAACTTAAGACAAGATTCCTGCCTTCATGGTGTTTACAGTCTAGATGAGAAAGATGCATCCGGCACAAACACAATCATGTGGAATAGAACAAGGCTCTACCTAGTTCAGTGTTAAACCTTGTGGACTGCAAGTGCCATCCTCAGTCTGTCCACCGGAACCCATCCTTTTGGCACAAGTGAAGACTACACCAGCCCTCCCTCCATCCCTACCTTCCCAAAGCTTCATTGCCCTTTGCATATATTGTACAAGTGCTACTATAGAGCTTACCACATTGTGTTGTATGTTGGTTATTTCCTTCTCTGTCTCTATAAGCATTTTGAGCTCTATCTTGCAAAGGATCTGGTGAGATATCTGCACGAGTCAGTTTTAAGAATTTTATTGAATGTATAATGTGAGCTAAGGACTGGTGCTAGGCAATTATTGGTTGGCTGCCCTTCCAAGTGGGATCCCATAACATGGCTGCATTGCACTTCATTCCTTTTCCAAGGCACATAAGAACTGGAGCTGGTCCAGGGGAGTGGATGTGAAGTCACAGCGTGTTCACCTTAGCAGTCCCATATGGGAGGACATTAGAATCTCTACACATAACTGTGGGGTCAGGAAGTCTAGATTGGAGCAGTTGAAGGTGGAAACAAGACCTTCTGGGCCCTTCTCAGTTGAATCTTTTTGAGAATTGATGTCTGCATTTTAATTCACTCCAATCTATACTAATAAAAGGGTAATATGCTAATTAGACTGGGAGACCTTCCAGGAGACCTTCTGGACATCCTTCTGGACAAAGCCATGGTGATGGGGCCTAGACAGAGATGGTTAGGGGCTATCAGGCCAGGAGGGGAGAGAAGTTGGGAATGATCAGGCCAGCGGGGGCGGTGGCAGTTGGGGGCGAGCAGGCTGGCAGGAGGGGCAGTTGGGACGATCAGGCCAGAAGGAGGGGGCAGTTGGGGGTTAGCAGGCAAGCAGGGGGGCAGTTGGGGGCAAGCAGGCCAGCAAGGGGGGGCAGTTGGGGGTGAGAAGGCTTGCTGTGGGGGGCAGTTGGGGACAAGCAGGCCAGCGTGAAGAGTGGTTAGGGGCAATCAGACCAGCAGGCAGGTGAGCAGTTAGGAGCCAGTGGTCCTGGATTGCAAGAGGAATGTCCGACTGCCTGTGAGATCGGGCCTAAACCAGCAGTCGAACATCCCCCGAGGGGTCTTAGATTGGAGAGGGTGCAGGCCGGGCTGAGGGACAACCCCCTGTGCACAAATTTCATGCACCGGGCCACTAGTATGTCATAAAAATCCTATAAACCCTTCCCACTAAGACAAGACCCATGGTGAGGGTTGGAGGAGAAAGAATTCTCTTTGAGGGTCCTGTCCTTTGCTCAGTGCAAGATGATCTATTAGAGGCTAACAAATCAATAAAAGCAATTTAAGCACCTTTCTTGGAGTCTGTGTGACTTACAGGAAGGCAATAGTGTAGCGCCTGGGTGGTTCCATGGGCCCCTTGCTCCTTCCCCTCTCTACAATTATAGCAAATTTGCCTAATGCACTAAAAGCCAATGAATCATGTCAACTGGTGATGGGATGAGAAGGTGAGAGGGAAGATGTCGGATGCTGGCAGATGCCCTGCTAACCTTGGTTTTAATTAGGTTTGAATGAATAACAAACAAAACAATCCTTCATTTGTGACAACCAACCATGGTGAAAAAAAGGTCCATATTTAGTTGTTGCAAATGAGCAATATTCTAGGCCTCCAGGGAAGCCAATATGCCTTATCCCCTATAGATCACATCTCTTGAAAGGATTGGGGCTCTACTCAACCACTGGTAAATTTAGGCCCATTTCCCCAAAACTAGGAACCAGGTTTAGCACCTCTTAAGTCTTCTACTTGTGGTGGCTGGGAATCCTATGGTGATTGGGCTCATTAGCATTAATTATAAAAAGGAAGTCACAGCATTCCTCTCTTTTATGCTAAGGATAGAATTTTAATAGTCTGAAATTTTAATTAGAAATTCTACAAAATAACTGTCCTGTATTGATCAAAATTGTCAAGGTCAAGAAAGATAAGGGAGGATTTAGAAACTGTTCCAGATTCAAGGCCAATAAGAGACATCAGGACAATTGAATGTACACGTGATCCAGGATTTTCTTTACCCATACAAAACACTATAAGAATAATAAGAAAATTTGAATAAAATCTGTAAATTACCCAATAGCATTGCTACAATGAGAACTTCCTAATTTTGATTATTGTACTATGTTAATGTAAGAGAATGTCCTTATTCTTAGAAAATCCACTTTGAAAGTGTAAAGTGTCATCATACTTGCAACTTATACCCAAAAGGTTGAGCAAAAACTGTATATATCAATCTATCTATCTATTAAAAGCAAATGTGGTAAAATGTCACCATATGTGGAATTTGGGTGAAGAATAGATGGAAATTCTTTATACTAATTTGCATATTTTCGTTTTTTAATTTAAATTATTTTTTATTTTTAAATTAAATTTATTGGGGTGACATTGTTTAATAAAATTATACAGTTTTTAGGTATACAGTTCTACAATATATCATCTGTATATTATAGTGTGTATTTACCACCCAAATTAAATCTTCTTCCATCACTATTTATCCCCCCTTTACCTTCTTTTACAACACCCTTTCCATACGCCTGAAATAATGACAAAGTAAAAACTTAAAAAAAAATCCAATCAGCAAAGAGATTGACAACTATGATTAGAGGAACAATATACTTCAGGCCCCTTTCCCTACTCTTCTCCCCAAACCATCCTCTTTATTCAAATTATGGCCAGGTTTGTGTTTTAAATCTCTAAGTACACAGGGAATTAGGGGACCCATTGATTTATCTAGATGATAAGGTTTCTTATATGATGAGGTTACATAAAAACAGTTAGAGAAGGAACCAATGAAAAATGAAGGCGTTGGGTCAGATGACCACCAGGCTGCTTTGTAGCTCCAACATTCTGTGACCTACTGAGTCTATGAAGTAGAAAGAAAACACTATCATAGTTCGAGGCCTTTAAAACAACTTGAAACAACTCTGCTTTGCTTGTGCTGCTGCTGTTTTCACATGTGGCAGGGAAAGTGGCTAATCTACATATTGCCATGCTGAAGGCTTTCCTTGCTCTGGAAGCCCAAGGCAACCATATTCCCCCATTAGTCTCAGGCAGCCCACTCAGCTCCTCCTCCCAGGGCAATCCCTCGGACTTCTGATGACACATGGACTTTAACAGGGTGCTCAGGACTGAGAATGTGAGAACGCACTCAGTTCAAATGCAAAGGATTTGTGTTGACACTCAGTGTATCCCCATATGCATAAAGATGCGCACGAACGTTTCTCCAACACCAGTCTCCAAAATTACAATTCCAGAACAATTTAAAAATGTGTCCTACATTATAAAATCTTCTTTTAAAAATATTTAACAAGCAACTGCCATCGGTTCTGAGATTCTCTGGACTTCAAGACAAAACCATCTGCCAAGAATGGCTATGACACCTTCATAGATGCGGAATAGGGTGGCACATGGCACTTCTGCACATAACCCCAGGGCTGCTTAGCCCCACGTGCCAGCCAGGAGCTGGCTCTTCTCCTTAGAGGCAGGGACTACAAAGGAGGTCCTTGGTTGGGAAAGGACTACTGGTCCAGATGGGTGACAAATGCCTTCATGGCCTTTTGTTTGTTTGGGGCTGTGCAGTAGGTAACTATGGCCGGTATTGCTATTTGTCATCCCTAATATCCATTCTCCTCTTCTCTCGATTATCAGAATCCCAGTTGTGCTTGTGAGTAGAAATACTCACCTGTGCAGACTGTCCTGAATCTACGAGGGCTCATATGATCTAGGTTTAGCAGATCATGCCTGGAAAGTGCTGCCTGGATTGTAGAGCAGACGTTTTCAGAGCCTTGAGGATGAAGCCACACAGTGCAGGCGCAGCAGGGTTCAGGAGGAGCCCGGCTTCTTCGCTCTCCCTGCGCTGCATCCCACTGTGTGTGAAAAATGAACTCCTGTGGTGAGGTGTGTACTGCATGTCCCCGAATACAACCCAACAGAGAACCCAATACACCCACCACACCCTCCAGTCCTGGTCGATTTCAGAGCCCCCCAGACGTCGCACCCAGAGCCCCCCAGTCTGCATCACTTTCTCCAGTCTGCACTCTCTGGTTCAGGGGTAGGCCCACAGCGTAAGCCAGAAGAATCTGAATAAATCAGGACTTTTGTACCAAAAAGACAAACTCCCTTCACCTGTGGGTTTGGAGTTAAGATGGGACAAAATCTAAAACTGCGGCAGCCATGCACCTGCCCTGAGAGGAGACCTGCTGAGAATAAAGCTAGCGTTCCAGAGCACAAATCCCGCTGAGAGGCGAAGGGACCAAGCTCTTATGACATCATCATCTGAGCCCTATATCACCCAGTGGTGAAAGCCAGCCCTAACCTTGGACTTTCTCATTCTACAAGCCAGTAGATTTCCTCCTTCCTGAAGCTAGTTAGGGTTTCCTTGGGCCAGGCACGTCTGAAAAGCCCTAATTGATTCAGAGGCTTGGGAGGGTGTAAGCCAGCGGTTCTCAACCTGTGGGTCGCGACCCCTTTGGGGGTCGAATGACCCTTTCTCAGGGGCCTCCTAAGACCATCGAAAACACATATATAATTACATATTGTTATTGTGATTAATCACTATGCTTTAATTATGTTCAATTTGTAACAATGAAATTGGGGGTCACCACAACATGAGGAACTGTATTAAAGGGTCGCGGCATTAGGAAGGTTGAGAACCACTGGTAAGCTGACTGAGGGAAGTCTTGGCAGCGCCCTCCTGGGGACTCAGAAAGGGCCTCATGGCTATGACCTGGGGGCGCTCTTTAGGAGCAGGGAGCTCAGTTTAAGAAAAAGCCCAGTCCCTGTCAGTGTCCTTCTTCATTCCAGTTGGACACACATTTTGATCTTTGGGTCCAGTGAGAACGGTTTTGTCAGTCCTGAAAATGAGTCCTGTCTCAAAGAAAAGTGGGGTCTGCTTTGTTTGGCTTGGGGGAGGGAAATGCAGACTAATGGAACGTCCTGTGGTGAGTCATCCCCTCATCATTCAGGAGACACAATCACCAGGGACAACACTCGCTTTCACAAAACTGTCTCTGACACCATCTTAATTCCACAAATTACTGTCAACAGGAGCGGCAAAGAACTATTTTTAAACTGCATCTACTTGGCGGGCCATAGCGTGGGCTTTCAGAGTGCAGATCATAATGGTCCTAGAACTTTCCAAGGGAAATATCCGGCACTCTGTCTGCAGTTTAAACCGCAGGAGATGGGAAGGACCCTGCCTAGAACAGGGGAGGGAACTGCAGGCCTCAGTGGGTGGAGGAGGGCCCATGCCATGGACCCAGGTCTTCTCTGACTTAACACCTTTTGGATGAGTCCCCAGGAGCAAGTGTGACACACTTGCTGTAGGAAGGATGAGAGCCACATTCATGACGAGCTGTGCCGGGCAGGCCCGAATGGACTGCAACATGTGCCTTCCTTTTGAAGGCATCACCTGAGAACAAAACATACTTCAGAGGATACTTTGTCTCTCCTCTGAGCCCACCATTCTGATGTCCATTGTCCCACGTCAGCCATGAGCCCCAGAAATCCACACGTCCCCGGCTCGTTATGGTTTTTGTCACCTTAGTGCAGTGGTTCTCAACCTTCCTAATGCCACGACCCTTTAATACAGTTCCTCATGTTGTGACCCCCAATTTCATTGTTACAAATTGAACATAATTAAAGCATAGTGATTAATCACAAAAACAATATGTAATTATATATGTGTTTTCCGATGGTCTTAGGCGATCCCTGTGAAAGGGTCGTTCAACCCCCAAAGGGATTGCGACCCACAGGTTGAGAACTGCTGCCTTAGTGGGCCTTTGGGAATTAGCAGAGATGGCTTCTGAGGATGGAAAGTCAGGCCTTTCCTCCTGCCCCTTCAACATGGCTTCTGAATTGTCAGACTAGCCATCCTCTCCAGGGCCCAAGCAGGAAAGGGTCCATATGGCTTTCCTCCTCGCAGGCCTTTCTGGGACTTCACCTGACCCCATCCTCTATTAGGCCTCCCCCTTCCCACCAGCCACCAAAGGGCCAGCCACTGAGGGAAGAAAGAGAGTGCCTGCACTCTGGTACCAAACAGAGGAGCCAACCAGCAGTGCAAGAGCCCCCAAGTTTCCACCCTAACCAAGCCTGCTCTTTCCACCCAGCTCTTCCCCTCCCCCCTCCCTCTCAGTGCTCCTCAGACTTTCTCATTCAGAGACAAGCATGCCGCCCAATAGAACTGAGTGGCAAAGGCTCCTACAGGGCTGTCCCGCCCTTACCCCCAAACACCTCAGAGATGTGCTGTGGGCCACCAACACACCCAACCCTACAGTAGCCCTACCCGGTGGGAGGGATGGCCCTACTTCACGGATCAGGCACTGGGGCTCAGAAAAGGTGAGACATTTTCCCAGGTCACCCAGCTTGTGACAGAGCTGGCCTCTGACTCTGAAATCAGCCTTCCCAGCACCCTTTCTCCTCAGCCCGCCTGAGTTTCCCCAGGAACCTGCTGCCAAAGCCATGAGGTCTCTGGGGGCACTCAGCTGTGTGAGTGGGGTAGGGGCATTGCCCGGGGCCTCACACGGGTCTCTTTGCACCTGACAGCGATGAGGGCTCTCTGAGGGCAAGATCGTTCTTATCCCCCACTCCTCTTAAAAAGAGTAAAAAGAGAGCCGTAGCACCTTTGTCTCTGACCCAGGTCACACTGGGGAAGAACACCGGCGAAACAGTCCTGTGGCTCCGAAAACCTCTGGCTGCTTTCCTGGGGTTGAGTCATGTCTCTGCTTCAGGAAAGTGTCAAGAAATTTGGTGCAAGAAAAGAACAAATGCAAATGCATGTGGCATAGAGCTCCCTAAAGGAGCCGAGAACTGGGTTGTATCCACCAGCCCGGGCTGAAAACAAAGATTGCAGAAGGTGTTGATGGGCCTGGATCTTGAAAACATTCCTTTAGAGCAATTAGGAGGCAGCTTAGCGCCTCCCTGGGCTGAATGTGCTTTGAAAATGCCTTTAGTTGAATAAGGAAGGTTTTCTCTTCAAATATGTCTTTTTGAAATATAATGAATGTGTGTGGGTGGGACCAAGGCTGGGCTTAGTCTCTGGGGCCTTGTCCCAGGAGTACAGATGGAGCTAAGTGGGTGGCAGGGGAAAAAAAAAACATCCTTGGAGTTTTTGTCCTGGATGTGACCCAAGCCAGCAGGTATGACACAGTGTCACAAAGATGGCCGTGCCTTTGCTGTTCCATCAAGAGTCTGGAGTGGAACGCAGCACCGCCCAGGGAGGGTTCAGATTCTAGTCTACAGTTTAGGGGGGTCCAGGAAGTTCCTGCTTCTGAGGGGTGGCCCAGAAGAGTCTTTCTGTATTTTCTGGGACTTGTGCCCAAGTGAGAGGAAGCTTGGCAAGGGCTAATCAGACCAGGGCTTGTTCTGAGCCAGGGGTGGTGGGACACTGGTTTTTGCTTTTGTTTTGTTTTTATTGTTATCTTTAAAACTTATTTTAGACAATAATCCAGAGAGAACCAAGATGGCGGCATAGGTTAACGCCGGAGTTTGCTGCTTTGAACAACTACTTCAAAAGTGAAACCAAAAAACGGAAGGGACATTACCCAGAACCACAGGAACGCTGGCTGAGTGGAAGTCCTACAACTAGGAGGAAAGAGAAATGCACACGGACACTCAGAGGAGGCGCAGTGCTAAAGTCAAATTCTGAGGTGCGGAGTGCGAGGAGCGGGCTGGCGGCGGAGGGCGCTGTTGTTGTTTTCAATCGGGAGGGAGTCGCAGACTCTGAGCTCCAGATACAGGTGAGTCTTTAGGGACCCAGACTCAAACGGGAGAAGCGGGACTGTCTGGCTTCGGTCAGAGCGAGTGCAGCTTTCTCTCCCAGCTTTGCAGCGGGTGCTGGGACTCAGAGAGGCAGAGCCCCTGGGGACAGGACTGAGAGCCGCCATAACTGCTCTCTCCGGCCCACCCTGTTGATCCTGTGCGACACGCCCTGCCCAAGCCCTGCACAGAGGCATTTGCAGGATAGCCTCAGGCAAAGGCTAGATTAGCACCTCCCTAGAGGACAGAAGTTCTCTCACTGCTGACACAGCTGATTCTCATAGCCACTTGGCCTGGAGGTCAAACCCTCCCTGGAATTAGCTACAACAATCAAGATTTAACTATAATACTGCGAACAAAGACCACTAGGGGGTGCACCAAGGAAGCATAACAAAATGCGGAGACAAAGAAACAGGACAAAATTGTCAATGGAAGATATAGAGTTCAGAACCACACTTTTAAGGTCTCTCAAGAACTGTTTAGAAGCTGCCGATAAACTTAATGAGATCTACACGAAAACTAATAAGACCCTCGGTCTTATATTGGGGAACCAACTAGAAATTAAGCATACACGGACTGAAATAACGAATATTATACAGACGCCCGACAGCAGACCAGAGGAGCGCAAGAATCAAGTCAATGATTTGAAATGCGAGGAAGCAAAAAACATCCAACCGGAAAAGCAAAATGAAAAAAGAATCCAAAAATGCGAGGATAGTGTAAGGAGCCTCTGGGACAGCTTCAAGCGTACCAACATCAGAATTATAGGGGTGCCAGAAGATGAGAGAGAGCAAGATATTGAAAACCTATTTGAAGAAATAATGACAGAAAACTTCCCCCACCTGGTGAAAGAAATGGACTTACAGGTCCAAGAAGCGCGGAGAACCCCAAACAAAAGGAATCCAAAGAGGACCACACCAAGACACATCATCATTAAAATGCCAAGAGCAAAAGATAAAGAGAGAATCTTAAAAACAGCAAGAGAAAGAAACTCAGTTACCTACAAGGGAATACCCATACGACTGTCAGCTGATTTCTCAACAGAAACTTTGCAGGCCAGAAGGGAGTGGCAAGAAATATTCAAAGTGATGAATACCAAGAACCTACAACCAAGATTACTTTATCCAGCAAAGCTATCATTCAGAATTGAAGGTCAGATAAAGAGCTTCACAGATAAGGAAAAGCTAAAGGAGTTCATCACCACCAAACCAGGATTATATGAAATGCTGAAAGGTATCCTTTAAGAAGAGGAAGAGGAAGAAAAAGGTAAAGATACAAATTATGAACAACAAATATGCATCTATCAACAAGTGAATCTAAGAATCAAGTGAATAAATAATCTGATGAACAGAATGAACTGTTGATTATAATAGAATCAGGGACATAGAAAGGGAATGGACTGACTATTCTTGGGGGGGAAAGGGGTGTGGGAGGTGTGGGAGATGTGGGAAGAGACTGGACAAAAATCGTGCACCTATGGATGAGGACAGTGGGTGGGGAGTGAGGGCGGAGGGTGGGGTGGGAACAGGGAGGAGGGGAGTTATGGGGGGAAAAAAGAGGAACAAATGTAATAATCTGAATAAAGATTTAATTAAAAAAAATAAAACTTATTTTAAATTTTAAAAAATAAAATTAAAGATATTTATGGGTTTACAGAGTATAATGTTATATATATATATATATATATATATATATATATATATATATATATATATATATATATGATTACCAAATCAAGCTAATTCACATACCTATCACCTCACAGTTACCACTGTGTATGTTTGTGCACCTGGTTGTGTGTGTGGTGAGAACACTTAAGATTCACTCTCTTGGCAATTTTGAACACGCACTGCAGTGCCACTAACTAGTCTCACTGCTGTACAGTAGGTTTCAGACCGCATTCATCCTGCCTGACTCTGAAACCTTGTTAAACTCTGTGACCAACATCTCCTCATGTCCTCCCTGCCCTCCCTCCCTCCCCTGGTAACCATGACTCTACTCTCTGCTGCTATGAATTTGACTCTTTAGGTTGAACCTAAAAGTGAGATCATGTAGTGTTTGTCTCTCTGTGTCTGGCTTATATTACTTAGCATAATGTCCTCCAGCTTCATCCCTGTGGATGCAAAGGCTGAATAATATTCATAATATATTCATAGATGTCAAATTTCTTTATTCACGTATCCATCAATTGATGCTTAGCTTGTGTCCATACCTTGGTTATTGTGAATAATGTTGCAATAAACAGGGGAATGCAGACATCTCCGAGACTCTGACTTCATTCCCTTTGGATGTACGCCCAGAAGTGGGATTGCTGAGCATGTGGGCCATGGGCTGGTGTAACCTGCCTGGTCCTAGATGTGCTCTAGGAGCGCAGACATCGGGCCTCAGCCCGCAGGCCATGTTCTGGAGAACCCCAACCATGGCCACTCTGGACCTCCCAGGAGCTGGCATCCTGGCACTGACGCCTGAGCTGCCAAGGGACTGCGGGCTGGACAGGTGTGCTGTGGGTCCCGGCTACTGGCCAGCTGGCTCTCAACAAAGCACCCTGCTGGGAGGGAATGGCACGCTGACTCCTCAGCCCTAGGAGGAGGAGGACTCACACTCCATCAGGGACAAAGAAAATGACCGGTCTCTTCTAGATTGGAGTCTCTGACCTGCTGACCCAGGGCTCTCAAAGACCCTTTCTTCTCTCTGTCCCCATCTCCTTCCCTAATTAGTTCCCGCTTGGCCCTTTCCTAGCGTTTACCATCTAGCAGTTAGAGAGGCCTTTCCTTCTCCTAAAGGAGCCACCTCCAAATCATTCCTTTCCCTGGGCTGGCTTTGGAAGCTTCTGGAATCCAGGTCCCTGGGCAGAACTTCCAAATCCCTACCAGCAGGCTTCCTATGAAAACCCACCTGAGGTGCCTTAGGCTGAGCAGATTAGTCAATGTGCAAACTGCCTCGGGCAGGACTCCCTGGCTGCCCCTCAAAATGCAGTGTTCTGGGCAGTAACTGCAGAGCAGGGCCAGGGCTGGATGCTGGGGCTGGAGGGACATCCGGGGTCAGTGCCCGGCCCCAGCTGCCGCCTCCCACCCCATCCATCCAGGCTTCTGAGGCCAGGCGTGCATGCTGCCCCCGCCCGCTCAGCCCTGGAGCTGGCCACTTTCCAAAGTCTCAGCGCTGGAATCCAGAACCTTGTCCTCTCCTCCCTCTCCCCCACCCCCTCCAGAGGAGAAGTTAATGAGTTTCAAAAAGAAAATGCATGGGAGCACAGGCGTGCAGCAAGGTGGGGAAACATGGTTAGCGGTTTAAACCTAGAAGGTTTCTAGAAATGGCTGAGCTGGGTTCGCCCAGGAGAGTCAGCCGCACTTCCCAGGCCCGTAGGTGCAGGGCCTCTCCCAGCTCCAAAGCCCCTGCAAGGGTCAGCACCTGCCTGTTAAGCATGAGGGTAAGCACCTGCCTGTTAAGCATGAAGCACGCTCCGAAGTTTGGTCGGCAAACTCATTAGTCAACAGAGCCAAATATCAACAGTACAACGATTGAAATTTCTTTTGAGAGCCAAATTTTTTAAACTTAAACTATATAGGTAGGTACATTGTTATTAACATAATTAGGATACTCCTAAGGCTTAGGAAGAGCCACACTCAAGGGACCAAAAAGCCGCATGTGGCTCACGAGCCACAGTTTGCTGACCATGGGCCTAGAATCAGTGGTTCTCAACCTTCCTAATGCCTCGACCCTTTAATACAGTTCCTCATGTTGTGGTGACCCCCAACCATAAAATTATTTTCGTTGCTACTTCATAATTGTAATTTTGCTACTGTTATGAATCATAATGTAAATATCTGATATGCAGGATGTATTTAGGCGACCCCTGTGAAAGGGTCGTTCGACCCCTAAAGGGGTTGCGACCCACAGGTTGAGAACCGCTGGCATAGATCCTGTGTATGTTACAATCCTTTTATAATGCATACATATATCAAACATTATGTTTTATACTTAAAGATCTTACAATTTTATTTTCCAATTATGCCTCAATAATGCTGAAAAAACACACCAAACCACTGTTTCCATCAGGCAATTTGCGGGTTTTTAGAGCTACCTGCAGATTTGGGAAAGAAGGAGGTATCAGAGTAGAGGTCTATATCATAGCATCCAGACAGCTTCACATTGTACACCAGCTGTCCCCTTTCTTAAAATGTCCTCCGGACGTCCAGCGCTGGGAATTGTCCCTCACCCCGACCACACACCTGACTCAGGGTTGGCCCGAGCCTCACGCTGTCTGGGCAGAGTTCCCCCAGGCTCTCTTCTCTTCTTAGACTTAGAGAATCACAAGCTTCTCTCAGCTTCACGTACGGAGCAGTTGCACAGGCTCCTGCCATGGCCCAAGTCCTCCTCTTCCACCCGAGGCTGGTCGCCACCTGTTTCCCAGGCAGAGGACTTGCTGCGAAGAGGCAGGGCTGTCGGCCATGGTTCATGCTCATCCTGGTCGTGCTGCGGAAAAGCGCCCTGAGAGAAGCTCCTCCGTTGCTGTCTGTCTGTCACTCCCACCCAGTCCTGCTCCCTGGGGCTGCCCACAGACAGTTACAGCGGATGGCCCTCTTCTAACCCTCTCCCTGGAAGGGAGATTCTCAATGGAAACATGTTTTAAAAAATTAAAATGCAGTCCTCAAAATAATGTCCTAGCCAGCCCTTTCCTTTCTTGTTCCCCACTCAATGTGAAAAGTCACGGACATGAGCCAGCCTCGAATGACACCTCTCTGCTCACTTCCGTCCATCGGGATGGAGCACGAGGGTGGGAGCAGGGCTGGCCGCCTCTGCTGGCTGCTTGGGACGCCCAGCAGCTTTGATTACAGACTTCTCTCCCTGCAAGCTTCCCGAGGCACGTGTTTCTGAACCGGGACCGACCCAGCCTCCACCGAGCCTCATGTCCATTAGAAAGAGACACCCCCCTTGGTGCCATGCAGTTTGGCCAGAGGATCCTGGGCTGGAGTTCAGGGCCCCCCTGACCAGACCTCTTGGTTCAGGCTGCCAGTTGCACAACTGAGTTAGGCAGCCCTCACCGGCTTATCACAGGCCTGTGGGGCAGGTGACATGGCCGGCACAGCTCCCTGAGGAGGAAACGGGCTTCAGTTGGCCCTGCGTGGGAAGGGTGCCTGCATTTCCTGGCGCATGGTTCAGGCAGATTCACACACCGCCCTACATTCGAAACCCTGCTTTAGCCCAACAGGATTCAAAGGGCCAGAAAGATGTACGCTTGAACATTACCTCTTACCGGCCATGTGAACTTGGGCTTTCCAAAGCCTGGTTTTGCCATTCGATAAGATGAGGATAAAAATTCACATCCCATAGGGCTGCTGGGAGAGTTAGATGAGAGACTGGAGATAAGCTACCCGCCTAAAGCTGGGACACACCTATGTCATTTGGCCGGGGCAGAGGGAGCAAGCCTAAGAGGATGGTGAGGCTGCTGAGCGTGATCAGGGGGCGGAGGCAGGAGCTGAGCGGCAGTGGAGGCTCCTCTTTCTGGTGACTCACAGCCTGGTCACCAGCAAGGCTGGGAGGCAGCAGTCTTGGTGGGGAACAAGTACCCCCAACTCCAAACAGTCAACCTATTGTAGGGGGTGGAGGGCAGTCTGGTGGACCAGCCACGGCTCCTGGGAAATCTGCTGCAGAGTTTGAGAATTAAAGAAAAACAGGAAACGCTCTGGGCAAATATCAAAAGAGGATTTCTTGTCGACTGGTCCCTCCTTTTCTGCAAGGGATGTATTCCAAGACTACCCAGTGGATGCCTGAAACCACAGGTAATACCCAACCCCACATTTACTGTTTTCTCCTGCATGTACATACCTATGGTAAAGTTTAATTTATAAATTAGACACAGTGAGAGATTAGCAGCAATAACTAATAATAAATAGAACAATTATAAGAATCTGCTAATAATAACATTACGTGAAAGAGGCATTGTTAAGCAAATTAGGGTGAGTTGAGCACAAGCTACTGTGGGGAGGAGGCTTCCAGCCTTGGTGTGAAGGGACTAGACAAAGTCAGTGAAGACACTTTCTTGTCACAGCATCTGGAGTCTCATGCCCTTGTTGAGGCAGAAGCGTGATATCCCCTATCCCAGGGCCCCTGACTCGGGCATTGGAGAGCTGGGTGTTCCTTTAGTCACTCATGTGGCTCATGTAGGTCAGATCCCTGCCTCTTTATTAACTTGTTAAAAACAGATTCATTGAACACCTATATTTTCATTTGGTTTTAATTACTAATGTGCATGCATTTATGAAAGTGCTTGTGTGTGTGTGTGTGTGTGTGTGTATGCTCATGTCTGCATGTGTGGTGTCAATCTTTGTGAAATTATAAGTGGCTGTTTTGTGGATGTGTTTTTATGTATGTATCCCTATATGTCAGTCTGTGCATGAGCACAGGTATGTGTGTATGTTTAAGTGTATATGATTATGTATGTAAGTCTGTGTGGGTAAGTCTAAGTGTTTAAGTTTTTCTGTGCATAACCTCTTCTCCAGTAACTAAAGGAAAGTATGTGGAGAAATCTTGTTAATGAGCCTGAGGTTTATGTGTATAGCAACGAGGAGTTATTGTTGGGGAGCATTTGCTCCAAGGATTCTGGGATCTGGGAGCTCGTGCTTCTTCCTGTCACAGTCACCTCCTGCAGGGTAGCATGGGGACCCAAAGAGCCAGGTAGACTGAGGCAGCAACCACAGGTCAAGACAAGCAGGAAGCCAGGACCCAGGAAGGCAAGGCCAGAGTGAAGGAATTTGCCAACCCAGAGGCCAAAACTGAAAAGAGGTTAGAACTCCCAGCAAGAGCCAAGGGCTTGGCATTTATCAGAGGGCTAGCAGAGCGAGAAGACCAGGAGTGGACAGGAAAGCAACTGGTAGCCAGGTGCCCTGGCAAACTGGGCCATGCTTCCCCCACTCATCGGAGCACAAGGTAAGTTCTAGATGAAGGCTGCCTCAAGCAGAGCCTCACTAAAATTCCCTGCAGGGTCACAACCAGTGCCTGGCTTGGGAACCAGTAAGAGATCAGTGTCTATAGGTAACTGGCTCTTCCTGAGACCTGAGCCACCAGTGCCTCCAGTGAAGACTGAGTCTGTGGAGTAGGGCGGGGAAAAGCGCTGAGAAGACCAAGAGCCAGTCAGATCAGGAATGGGGGAGTCAGATAGGACACTAAGGCCACCTAAAAGTATGTGAACACTGTTCATGGTTGTCCATTGCGTGGTCTGTCACTCAGATGGGCTTCTTTAACATTTTTGCTCATGTAATAGTACTTTTATTATGCAGTTATTCACAAGAGGAAACGGAATGCTTCTATTTCACTTGCTTAATAGAGCGCCCAGAGCAGGAGAGGGGCAGCTCCCTAAGCATTTATTTCCGCAATTAGAGTTAGGTTGGAGTTTCTGACAGTGACATCCAGCCTCTCTGGGCAGGGAAACTGACCGTTCTATCTGGTGAGCAGCACCGACTGTCTCAAAGCCAGCTGCCTCCTGGAAGTGCAGATAACAGCCCAGAGGGACCAGCACGCTACAGAGAGGGCAGAGGTGCACTCTCCATCCCATCCCATCCCATCCCATCCCATCCCATCCCATCCCATCCCATCCCATCCCATCCCATCCCATCCCATCCCATCCCATGCCATCCCACCAGTGAGAATTCAGTCTCACTTCCTGCAGTTCCCAAATTGTTGGTTTCTGGGCTGTGGGAGGGATTTTAGATGTTAATGCCAATCTCATCTTCCTGTAGCTGGGTTTCCTTTCAAGCCTGGGCTGTGAGTTGGATTGGCTTGGGGTTGCTGGGGTCTGTTCCCAGCACAGGGCCTGAGGTGAGGAGAGCAGGGGCCACTGGGATAGGCCCCAATGGCAAAATATTTCTTCTCTGGCTCTTGGCTTGGTTTCTCAGCTGTAATTCACGCACTTTGTCCAAACGGGAGGCAGTAGTGTGTGAGCTGGCTGTAGAGTCAGGCTACCCGGGGTTCAAATACCCAGGCCCAAGTGGGCGGGGCTCCGACCAGGTACTGAGAACTGCACAGTGAGTGACAGGCATAGTGACCTTAGGCAAGTTAGTGATCTCTGTGTCCCAGTTTCCTCGCGCATGAATGGAAATAATAGTAGTATGTCCCTCACTGGAGTCTTAGGAGGATTGAGTGGATTAATTACATATATGTCAATACAGGTTATATTAGGTATGATGTATTAATATGTCATATCATAGATGACATGTTCATATAATATGCAATATACACTGATAGCTGAGAACAGTGCATGGCCCACTAATCTCTGATATTATTAACTTGACTCTATCCATAAAATGGAGATGTGGGCAGCACCGACTTCACTGGGGTGTTATGAAGACTGAGGCAGTGCCTATAAAATGTTTTGCCTAATGCCTGACAAACAGTGGACTCTAGATAAACACGTGCAGTCGTGCTAATAAAATCCGGCTGGGCACTGGGGTCAGGGCGCAGACAGCAAGGCGATTCTAGCCACAGGAGCCATCTGCCCGCCGCCTCTCCTAATGGGCGGCGGGGTGGGGGGCTGAGCCCAGTGACATCATGACGGCTGTTCCCAGAGGCCTCTGATCTGCTTAGCTGGCTCCCGGCCTGGCTGAGCGTCCCCTGTCTTATCGACCCAGGGTGGCGGCAGACGGAGGGGCTGTTCCCTTCATGAAAGAAAAATGCCTGCGCCTCCGAAATCCCACCGGGTGTGCGACAGAGGAAGAGTGGGCGAGGCCGGGCGGGGCCGGGGAGGAGGAGCCAGCGTGTGGGAGGAGCCGCGATGGCTGAGCTCCTAGACAAACCCTCTGGAGGTTCCCGGTGCTGGGTCCTGCCTGGGGCTGGGAAAGGCCGCCTGAGTGCCCGGGGGCTTTCCTCACGCAGAGGAGGCCCCTGCAGAGCCTCAAGCCTCCTTAGGTCCTGGGTTGAAACTCTGGGCCGCCACCTGCAGAGACAAAGACCTTCCTTGCTCATTCTTCTGCGGATAAAGAACATTCGCCCGGTGGAAAATACAGAGAGGCCATGCCTTTGCTTTGGGGCTGGACCCTAAGCCCAGCGGTGCCAGCCTGGGTAAGGAGCCTCCAGGGGGCGCCTCCCCACGCCTCAGACCCACTCTTCTTCTGCGGTGCCTTGTCTGAGAGCAAAATCATCTCTTCCTGCGCAAATGGCCAGGCAGACTTAAGCACTGTGCAGCGGAATGGCTCAGCAGGCCTAGCAAATGATAAGAATAATGAGCTTCCGTTCAGCCAACACAGACATGAGCCAGACTGTCCCTGGAGCCCTCTGTAGTGGACAAGATTGCTGGACTCCACTGCTTACCAGCCACATAACCTCAGGCAAATGTACTGAACTGCGAAAGCCTCTGCACCTGGTAAGTGGGGGCCATCCCGTTATGAGGGGTGCTGTCCTGCGACCGAATGAGATACACATGGGTGGTAGGCACAGCCCTGGGCCACCTGGATCCCTTTCAAGGTGGAACTAGCCGCCCACCTATGTGGAGCCGGTCAGCAGCCAGCCTCCCGGCCACTGCGCCTTCGAGGTCTGGCCGCGCTGCACAGAGCTGCTTTGGCTAAGGCCCTGGCCTTTCTACGGAAGCCGTGGAGGCCTCGGCACAACACATGCTCCAGAGAGTGAGATAAACGCTGGGAAGCCCCAGAGGCCTGCCAAACCCATACAGTGTCAGAGTTCCAGTGCCGGGCATCTCCTTTAAATGAAATAAAATGATTGACCCTTGAACCTCCTAGCATGATAATGAAATAAAAACACCTGCTGAGCCGTTCAGGCCCTGGGAGCAGCATATTCCCAACCGAGGGACCCTGCTCTGGCCCAGAGACCCGATGCCACCAAAGGCTGAGGCCCAGAGCAGACAAGGCCTCTGCCGCTGGGCCAGGCTGCAGTACGGGCAGCCTGAGCATTTGGGCCCCACGGTCCCGCCAACACTTCTGTGATGCCAGGTGGCATTTGTGGCAAGTCCAGGTGGGAGGATCCCAACTCAGGCCCCAGGGTTCTGGAGTGAGGCCATGCCACCTGCAGTGCATGCCTTTTGAGAAAGAGCTCCCGGTGTGGTATTAGGTCTTTAGAAGTGGGATGCCTGCCCAC
This sequence comes from Myotis daubentonii, assembly GCF_963259705.1. Lineage (NCBI taxonomy): Eukaryota > Metazoa > Chordata > Mammalia > Chiroptera > Vespertilionidae > Myotis > Myotis daubentonii. The sequence continues at coordinate 9,010,701 of NC_081848.1, read as the reverse complement.
AGGGACATCAAGGGATGATGTAGGGAGAACTGACCGTTGTAAGCTTGTCTGTCACCAGGTCAGGCAGGCCAGCACAAGCCATTGTACAATGAAGGTGGTGTGCCCAGGATTGAGGACAAGCAGAGCCAGAGGGTACAGGCCCCTCCCTCAGCCAGGCCTGTGGCCGTATGGGAATCTCATGAGACGGCTGAACAAAGAGGAAGCATGCTGTGTTTATGCTCAGTAACTGGGTATAAGCTCTGGTGGCCTTAGAAGACAGTAGTGCTTTCTACTTCCAGGAAGATGGAATAGATATACTTCTCCCTATTGCTTGCATTAAATACACTAAAAACCCTGGTCAATAGATAGACAACAACAACAAGAAGGCTCTGAAAGGTGGAGAGAAGAAGGCAGACTAGGTAGGGACATTGGAACCTGAGGAACAATACAAAGGTGACTTCCCTGGCTTTTCCTTTGACCCTATGTATCCCAGCTTGGAATGGAACATTTGGCAACCTGACAAAACAAACAAACAAACAAACAGACAGACAAACAAAAAAATAACAACTAAGACTTGCTCTCTCCAGCCAAAGGATCAGGAAAAGGGCAGTCGTACAAGATAGAAAACTTTTCAACAATAACCACTCTACTCCAACCAAACACCCAACCATACCCTCAAAGCTGAGTTGGGGGCCTGGCCTTCCAAGGTCCACTTCCTGGGCTCTCATAGAGCTCTAGCCCCTTGCTGGGGTGGAGTCTAAGAAGGCCCAATCAAGAGAGGGGACTTCATTTGCTCTCTTCCTGCTTCAGTATCAGTGAATACCACATGGGGAGCTGTATTGCACTCCCTCTAGGCCAGAACAAGGTGGCCCTCTCTCTTCCAGTTAGGGCAGTGTCAGAGGGCGGCTACTGGAGGACCACTCAGAGGTAATGAGGCCACCCCAGCGCAGTGGTGTCAGTAGAGGCCATGTGGGTGCGGTAAACAGCCTGGGTGATATCAGTGGAGGCCATGGGGAGCCTGAACTCCCACCCTGTTCAGCAGAAATGAGGACCTACTACAGTGTCAAGAGATGTGAGTGGACAACTTGAATGTGAACCGCCACCTGGCTGTAATGAGGCAGCACCAACCCTTTCTCGGCCAAGAATTTGTCAGAGGAAACCAATTAAAACAAGGTTTCAGTAAGATCCAGAATCTCATCACATAATATCCCAAATGTCCAGGTTTCAATAAAAAATAAAGGCATACAGATCAGAAAGGGAAAAATAAACTGACCGCCTTTGCAGATGACATGGCTGTTTATGTAGAAAACTCCCAAGGAATATGCAAAAAGTTTCTAGAAGTAATAAGTGATTTCAGCAAGATCACAGGACACAAAAATAAATATATTTAAATAAAAATTATAACAATTAATTGTATTTCAATAAAAGAACAATGAACATATGAAAACTAAAATTAAAAATACAATGCTATTTACAATTGCTAAAAAATGGAATGTTTGGGTATAAATCTAACAAATCATATACAGGACTCATATGCTAACTATAAAACACTGATAAAGATACATGTTTTTAAAAAAGGTCTAAATAAGTGAAGAAATCATGTTCGTGGACTGGAAGACTCAGTATAGTAGTCAACATAGAAGTCCAAGATCATAATGCCAGCAGGTTAGGTTTCTTCTGAGGCCTCTCTTTCTGGCTTGCAGGTGGTCTTGCTGTGTCCTCACATGATGTTGTCTGGGCACGGGCATCTCTGGTGTCTCTGTATGCCCCAATTTCCTCTTCTTATAAGGAAACCAGACAGATTGGATTAGGAACCACTTATATGACCTTGTTTAACATTAATGACCTCTTTGTAAACCCTTTCTTCAAAGTTGGTCACATTCTGAGATACTGGGGGTTAAAACTTCAACAAATAAATTTAGTGGGGGATAAAAGTTAGTTTGCATCAGTTCTTTTGTTGGGGTCCAGCCCCAGTGGGTCCAGGGGTTCCCCAAAGGTGTGGACGGAGTAGGTGAAGAAGGAATGACACAGAGACAGCGTTCAGTTGATCAGCATAGGGAGGTTCTCTCTTTATTCTCTTGTTACATCTGTATTTGTACCATTTGATTTTAATCCTATCCATTCTATTCCAAAGGTTAGGGTAGGGGTCCTCAAACTTTTTAAACAGGGGGCCAGTTCACTGTCCCTCAGACCGTTGGAGGGCCGGACTATAGTTTAAAAAAAACAATGAACAAATTCCTATGCACACTGCACATATCCTATTTTGAAGTAAAAAAACAAAACGAAAACAAATACAGTATTTGTATTTGCATGTGGCCTGAGGGCCCTAGTTTGAGGACCCCTGGGTTAGGGCATTTGTTATCTCTATTCCAAGGTCACTGCTCTATTGTTCTGTTAAACTACAAGGAAGTAACTGAAGGAGATTATCCTAAGTAAAGATTATGTAGCTTCAAAAACAAAAACCAAAAAATAAAAAATAAAAGATTATGTAGCTTAAGCTTGTTTGTTCATAGTTAAAATGATTAACTACCTTCCTGGCACTTAGTTAAGGGGTTTTACTGATTCCCTTCCTTAGTTCTGTTAATCCCTAACTCCAGGGAAAAATCCCCACCTGGGGAAACAACCTTTCCCGGAGAGGTGACCTTGGTTAAAACACATAGCGCTAAGAAGGGGGGCAAACATATTAAGAACAGTATGCCATATACCCCAGGTCCCTTGAAACATATACTGTGCAGATGTTTCTTCCCTGTGGTGACTGTGTCAAGCAGCAAGGATGGACCGGCTTCCGGCATTCTTTAACTTGGCAGTTAAAGTCCTCTGTAGTCTGGCTTCTTCCTGCTCCCCACCCTCATTTTTCATCTCCTACCACTTCACTCCCTATGTGTCACTCACACCCAAACACTTAGTTCTTCCAGTACATCATGGGAGTTCTTACCTCCATGTGTTTCTACCCCCAATTCACCAGCCTATTCCTTCTCCTCCTTCTGATCCCAATTTAGATATTATCCTCTTCGGGAAGTCTTCCCTGACTCCAAGACTGGTTTAGGTGCCCTTCTAGGTGTTCCCATCCCAGTGTCCTCTCCACTTTATACACTCCAATAATTGCTGGCTCACCTCTCCAACTCCTCTGCCAGACTCAGCTCTGTGGAAGCAGAAGCCGTATCTGACTTGTTGACTCATATTCCCAGAGCTAGCAGAGTGTCTGGCATATAGCAGATACTTAATGTTTTCTGAATAACAGACAGTGGGGTTCATGGATTTGTGAGGCTGGCTTTGTGTCCTGCATGCATGGGTCTCCTGCCTCCTTTGCCTGGTGGAGACAAGGGGCAGTCTTCTCTCCCATAGCCAGGCTGAGAGGCACGGTTGGGAGCCCACACTTCTCTTCAGAGGTCCTCTGATACCACCACTTCGGCAGCAGGTCACATGAAGCCATTTATGGGCACATCTCTTTTACTAGTGTTTACAGTACACATGAATGCAGATTACCTAATTATGAGTACCAGGTTTTACCATTTTCAATAAACCTGGCCCTACTTTAAAGCATTCACTTGTCATTCATTTCACCCTCTTTCCAGTCAGGAGGCCCCTGCCCAATCTTGCTCATCTACCTTTTTTTTCACCCCCTTAAGCAGAGGTTTGTTTTTCCTTTCAGTTTTTCAGGACATTACACATGTGTGTATACAGGGGTGTGGGAAGGTATTTTCTGAGTCCTATGTAAACACCTTTGACTTTGGGTTGAAACTGCTGTCTGCAATGTCACTAAAATTTACCCCAATTATCCATTTGGCTTTGCCCCAAACCTTGCCCCACTATGTGGGCCATTTGGATATTTATAACATCATTTAGAAGCCATACAACATTATCAACTTAAAAATTAGCCTGATATATTTGGTCAAACATTTAACTAACTCACCCCTAATGACTTGGCAGGGCCAGACCAAATGATTTCAAGAAACTTAGACAGCCCGCAGGCCAGATGTTCCCCACCCCTGCACCAAAAAATGTGTGTGTTCTGGGCCCAAGAACTCTCATAAATTCCTCTGAACTGAGCCTCTGATCTTGGTTTGCAGTGGGGCATACGTAGAGGGTTTGAATTTCAGCTCTTCAACTGGCCAGCCATGGGACCTTAGTCAGTGACTAAGCCTTTCTATAGCCCACTTTCCTTGTTTGTAAATGACCTTAATAATGGCACGTCTTGGGGAGCCTAAACAAGGCGATGAAGGGCTTGACATATAGTAAGCTTTCAAGAAATGTTTACCCTTGCTATGCAGTGGTCTTCCCACCTCTTCCCCTTTCTTTGAGACCTAGAGTCATGAGACAGGTTTTAGACTCAACTCTTTCACTTCCTGGCTCTATGACCTTGGGTAAGTCTCTTAACATATCTGATCTTTCATTTTTTCAGGAGTATGAAAGGCATGAACACACTACCTTCAAGGATTATTGTCAGATGAGAGATGATTGGCTGTGTAAAAGTGCTTTATCCATGTAAGCACTATGCAAATGGCACTCAGGTGTTGGCAAAGGATCCGGTAAGTGTAGTCGTCCTCACAGCAACTCCTGTCAGCATCACGGTCTGGTTTTACGACATAATAGCTCACATCTGCCATACACATCAGCACACTAAACTTTCATTCTTGTTCCATTAGCCTCCCTGCGTTTGCTTCCATGAGTCTACTTCCATTTTTCCCTTACAGTATTGATTTGCTTAACACCTCCTGCACCATCCCCATCAACATGCGTGCGCGCGCGCGCACACACACACACACACACACACACACACACACACACCAGGCTGGGGGCCTCCATCAATATGCAGGGACTTGGGGGAGGAGTTTTGAAAAAACTTTCTGATAATCCGGGATCTTGGTTGGACTTCCTCTCTTCTTTTTCGGAGGCACTGGATTTTTTCTGGGGATGGGATGGGGGGGGGTTGTGATATCCATATCATCATAGTTTTATTCAATAATGGAGTTTTGGATCTTTGCAATTAGTAAAGCAATTCCTTTATGTTAGTGTGGAGGAAACGGAGGCCCTAGAAAGGAAAGGCTTATCTGAGATCATACTCTTGGGTTTGCATAGGTCTGGGTCTCTTTTTAGCGTGGGTTCTCCAGAAGCAGATCCCGAGACAATTCTTTGCAAGTGATTTATTAAGGAAGGGCTCTCGGGAGAAACTGGAAAGAGGTGAGGGAAGCAGGACAGGGGAGGCAGGAAAACAAGAAGTGTGTAGGTTTAGGCAGGGTCCCTGGAAAGTGACTTCAGCCTGATACTATAGGGACTCTCTGGGTGTAAGTTTGTCAGGACTGGAGACAACAGCCTGAGTATATACCAACACAATGGCTAAGTGTTAGGATGGGTCACAAGAAGGTGTGAGGGGGTGAAAGGGGACCTAACCTGCCAGGCTTTGCTTGTGGGCACACAACTACAAGACAGGCCTCTGTGAGAGCCAGGGATGGTGGCCTTAAAGCAAATCCCTGGACTGGGGACAGGTGTGTGGAGAGGATGAGAGGGTCCCTGGGAATCTGAATGAGCACTGACAGAATCTGTCTTAGTACTTGTTCACTCTCTGAGTGTTTTTCTTCCTTTCTCCCCATAGTTCCTGGCATATAACCAAGCACTCTAAAAATAGTTTCCTCTCCTTCATTACTGGTAGACGTGTAAATTGGTCTCATCACTTTGGGAAACAGTTTGGCATTCTCTCCCAAATTTCAATAGCTTACGCCCCAGCAATCCCCCACCCCCTTCAAGTTAGAAACTCTTTCCTGTGTATGAGAAATCATGGCCAAGCGTGTTCACAGCACAATGGCCCCAAATGAAACCAACCACATGCCCATCAACAGTACCATACACATATAAATTATATTAGATTCACACGATGGAATATTGAAAAGCAATGAAAATAAACTACAGCTTTAAGCAAATGCATTATGAATCTCAAATAAATGGTGCATGTAAGACATTACAAAAGTGTGGCGTGCCAGCACAGCCAAGGGTGAACCTGAGGTGGGACAGTGAAAGATTAAAGACAGACAAGAGAATATAGCTGGGGCTCTGCAGGTGGATCTCCCGTGCCTGGATGAGGACACAGGAAAGACCCAGCCTGCAAACTGAGGCTTTATTTTATAGTCAGTGCACACAAAGCAAAACACGGGAAGTGGTCAACATGTTTACAATGTTCTTGTGTGTTTCACCTTGCTTTGGCAGCACTTGTTGCACCTCCCACAGCCCATTAGCTACCTAGGAAAGACCTACGGAGGGCTATAAGGTCAAGCTTAATTATGCTAAGAGGGCTCTGCCCTCCAAGCTGGGACTTGTTTGTGGCCCTGCCACTGGTCAGTCTGAGGCTTGACCCTACAGCTGCTCCCTACACAAAAGTGTATGTGATTTCATTTATATAAAGTTAAAACAATAGGCAAGACTAAATTACAGTAAAACTCTAAAACAAAACAAGGGAGTGAGTCCCCCAAAGGTGAGTCCCACAAAAGGACATTGTTACCTTTACAAGGTAGGAGAGAGGGAGAAGTTGGAGGGGGAGGAAAGTCGGGCTTCTGGGCTGGCCATGTTCTCACTGACCTGGGGAGTTTGCTTTGTGATAAATCATCAAGATGTACAGTATCTGTTTGGTACGATTTTCTGAATGTGTAGTGTATTCCATAGTCAAAAAAGGTTAAAAGTACTTTTTAAAAAATGTTTTAATTCCCCTTTTCCTCCTACTCTGTTTTAAACTTTTTTCATTGTAACAAAATATACAATAACATAAAATTTTACCATTTTAACAATTTTTTGTATAACTCGGTGGCATTAAGTACATTCGTAATGTTGTGCAGCTGTTACCATCATCCGTCACCGGAACTTTTTCATTACCCCACATAGAAACACTGCCCATTAAGCCATATATTCCCAATTCCTCCTCTTTCCAGCCCTGGTAACATGTTCTACTTTCTGTCTCTGTGAGTTTGCCTATTCTAGCAACCTCACATAAATGGAATCATATAATATTTATCTTTTCTGTCTGGATTATGTTAGTTAGCATAATGTTTCATGGTTCATCCAAGGTTTATCAGAATTTTATTCATTTTTATGGCTGACTAATATTCCATCATATGTACATACCACATTTTGTATATTCATGTCGTTGTACCAGTACACTTGGGTTGTTTCCATCTTTTGGCTGCTGTGAACATGTGTGTGCAAGTATCTGTTTGAGTCTGGCTTTCAGCTCTTTTCAGTGTACACCTCAGAGTAGAATTACTGGATGCCCTTTTGGTCTAAGTGAAAGTAACAGGCCTCTCCTCTTCACAAGAATTTTTGCATAAATTCCAGCCACTAGGAAGACTGGATATTGGAGGGCTGGGTGAAGCAAGGAAGAGGGAGAAGCTCTCATGGCTGAGGAAGAGCCCATGAAGGCCAGGATTCTTGCGTTCTGTGCCAGTTCCACTCACTGACCTGGCATGGTCCTCCTGGCCTCTGTGACCAGTGACCCCATTATTCTGTGGGAACAATAACTCCCCGTTGGTGGGGAAGAGAATAAACAAGGACAAGTGGGAGATGCCAGAGAGGCATCTTAGTGTAGATAAGAAAACAAGATGGGCTATGAAATGAAAACCAATCTTGTACTGAGGTCCTCCCTGTTGAGATGGGGTAAGTGGGTAAGGAGACAAGGGGAGGGGCAGTGCAGAGGGAAGGCAGATGGAGGAAGTGAAGAGGGTGGAAAGCAGGCAGTGGAGAGGAGGCAGACTCCTACGCAGAGGGGCAGGGGCTGGAGCTGTGCTGCGTTCCAGAGGGAAAGACCCGCCCTGCCCAGTGACCCGTACTCTTATGGAGCCTCAAAGCATAAACGCAACAGCACCAGCAGAAACAGGTGCTTTAGGTCAGTGAAAGAACAGTCCCCAGCCTGACCCTCCAGAAGCACATTCCCACCTAATACATTATTGACATGGATGACTTTTATCAAGGCGTTCTGTGTACTGGGTAATATATGTGCATCGTCCACTCTATCACCCCTTACCTCATAGAAATAATTGCCTTCATTTCATTGTTAATAGGACAAGCATTCAGGGAAATTAATACTCAAAAGGAAGAATAAGTGTAGCCAAAAAATAGCTCCTCTGAACTGGTCTGGTGGTAAAGTTGGGGAGTTTGTGGGTAACAAAGCTTAGAGAGTTAAATAGAGGGAAGTCCAAAGGAGTGGCCACGGGTGAGATTGCAGAGCAGAGTGGCAGGTGGAGCTGCAGGGAGAGGATGAGACCCAGTAGAGGGAAGAGAGATGGCTCCTCCACACATCCCACTCCTGCCATCCTCCAGGCCTCTCGGACCCCAGTGCTGCAATGCAGTGCTCACCCACTCATGGCCCTCAGAGCCCAGCCCAGGCCAGTGCTCCATGTGAATGGCCAGGAAGGAGACGTGGAAGTTCTGCTCACTGGGGTCCCAATATGAGGCTGGACTATTTTTTTAAACACTATTTTTTAATCTTCACCTGAGGATATGTTTATTGGTGAGAGAGAGAGAGAGAGAGAGAGAGAGAGAGAGAGAGAGAGAGAGAGAGAGGAAGCGGCAGGAGGGGAGTAGAGAGAAACATCAATGTGTGAGCGAAGCATTGATAGGCTGCTTCCCATTTGTGCTCTGACTGGGGATCGAACCTGCAACCATTTTGGTGTATGGGGGTGGGGAGGTGGACAGTGCTCCAACCTACTGAGCCACCCACTGGGGGATGGACTATTTTAAATAAAATCAGGAGCAGACAGGCGCAGGCTGCTGCACTCTCTCTTCTCAGAGCTGGGGAGGGAACACCATCACTCCTTCCAAGCCAACCCTGCTGTCTTGGGAGCCCCTGCTCCACTAGCCAGGCGCTGGACTCCAGTGTAGCCCTGGGAATGACAGGCACCTGGAGGGCTGTCTGAACCTGCTATCCATCTCTAGAAGTGTCTGGGATGGGGAGTTTAGGTTCCCTTTGACAATTTCCTCACCCATTCATTCAATCATTAGTCTCATATTTGTTAAGCTCCTGTGATGCAGCAGGTTCTACTTTCTATCTTTCTATAAAGATAGGAAGACTTGGCGCTTTAACTCAGTTTCCAGCCTGTGGAGACAGGAGACATAAAAAGATAATTGCCACACAGCATTATCTGTTCAATGTAACTCTCTTGGAAATTATATATATACTAGAGGCCTGGTGCATGAAAATTCATGCACTGGAGCGGGGGGGGGGGGGGGGGCAGGTCCCTCAGCCCGGCCTGCCCCCTCTCACAGTCTGGGAGCCCTCAAGGGCAGGAGGCAAGCTGGTGATCGGGGGAAGGTGATGCACCCATCATACCTCTGCTGCTGCCACTGCCAGCAGAGCAAGCCTCAGCCAGCCCTGGTTATCTGAGCCTCAGGTGGCCCTGGGCTACTGGGCAGCTGCCATCTGAGGCTTGCCTGCACCTTGGGCCGGCCCTGGGCAGCTTGGGGGCTGAGGGAACTGGGGGACTTCGAAGGCAGGCATGCAGAGCAACTGGTGCCTGAGGGGCTGAGGGGACTGAGTGCTGCCATCTTGTGGATGTTGGTACCACCATATTTGAGGGTGTGGCATCAGTTAGCATATTCCCTCCTTATTGGCTGTGGGCGCCACCATCTTTGAGGTCAGGGCAGTCAATTAGCATATTCCCTCCTTATTGGCTGTGGGCACTGCCATCTTTGCGATGGCATAAGGGTCAATTAGCATATTCCCTCTTTATTAGATAGGATACTAAAGGCCTGGTGCATGAAATTTGTGCACTTGTGGGGGGGGTCTCTCAGCCCAGGAGCCCTCAGGGGATGTCACTGAAGCCTGCAGTGGGACATCCTTAGCACTGCCACGGAAGCAGGAGAGGCTCCCACCACTGCCGCTGTGCTCACTAGCCATGAGCCCGGCTTCTGCCTGAACAGTGCTCCCCCTGTGGGAGCGCACTGACCACCAGGGTGCAGCTCCTGTGCTGAGTGTCTGCCCGCTGGTGGTCAGTGTGTGTCATAGCGACCAGTCATTCTGCTGTTTGGTCGATTTGCATGTTAGCCTTTTATTATATAGGATATCAGTACTCAGCTATTAATAGATATTTTTCTTATATTCTGAAAGTTCTCATAGGTTCTCATCCAATGAAAACTTCTCAAAAGAACTTTCTGTGTGTCTTGGCTGATTGGTAGCTGCAAACACCTTCAGTTCACAATCTGGCCACCACACAGAGCCCTGGCTTTCTTTGTGGCTCAAGAGCCACCTTCAAAGCCCTCCTCTAATGGCCTGATTATCTTGAGACAAATGCTTTTCTTTTTTCTTTGGTTTCCCTTTTCCCCCTCTTGTCTCTTCTGAAGAAGGCCCACTGCCTGGCACAGCTATTGTGCTTGGAAATGTGCCTCCCAGGTGGTAAATAAATCGCATGCTATCCCTCCCTGTCACTTCTGATGGGGGTGCATGGAGAGATGAAAGCTGAGACTTCTAAAGTGCTTCTTTGACATGGATGGCATTTCTCATGTACAAGCGAGGAGCCTCAGCGGCACTGGTAGGAGCCACATCTCAGCTCTCCTTGGAGGATCTCCTCTGCCCTGGGCCAGGCAGCTGAAGGCCATGGTCTTCAACCAATCAGTAGAAATGGTGGGTTCCATTCTTGGCAAAGCATGGCTAGTGGCAGGTGGCTCTGTGCTCCTGGGAGGGAGAAGTCAGTCCCCGGTCTGGAGTTTCTGAGCAGTTGGATCTGTATTGTAATATCACACCATACATAGCTATGCCACATACCCAATGCCATCACTTGGGGAATAATAGGATTCTGACACAGTGTTTCCCCAACATAGTGAGTCCCATTCCCACTCCATCCCCACACTAACCCAGCATCTACCTCCAGGTTCCCTGCTGAGCAATCTCTCAATTAAGGCTCATGATCTGCTCTCTTCATTCTCAGATGAGTTCAGATGGAGGTCGAGGAAGTCAGCCACCCGGTGATCTAGCAGAGATCCTGGGCTCTGAAGGGCAAGCGTGTCTCTGTGGTCCCTGTCTGGAGGGGCTGCGTGAGCTGGGGGACTCCAAGGAGCAAACTGGCTTCTGAAATGGGCAACGTTCCCGCAAAGGGACCGGAATCTGGCAGAACCACCAGAATCTTTGCCTCCCAGTTGGCTTCCACCCTGCTGGGGAACAGCTCATGTGTGAAGAAATCCTGATGTCTAAACTTCTGAGTATTTCCACTTAGCAGAGTGCTGGGTGCAGAGGTAAAGAGTATCGTACCTAAAATGCAATGTGTGCAGAGAAGTTCACAGTATGATATTGGAGCCAGAGAATTCGGGGATTATATTCTGGCTCTGTCACTTACAAGCTGAAGGAGGGCAGTATGGAGGCCCTACCTCAGTCTCCACCTCCATACAATGGGGAGAATAATGGCACTTGCCTCTGTTGAAAAGGTTGAGTGGAATCATTTGTGTAACATGCCCAGCTCAATAGCTAATACTTGTTGATGATCAATACATGGTTATTTTCACCCCTCAACAGTTCACACTCTTGAACGGGATGTAACAATGGAAAGGTCATATCTTTGAAGATGGAGCGACTGAGCTTAAATCCCACTTCAGCCTTTGGATGGTTGTATGATCCTGGGCAAGTTCCTTATTACAAGAATAACCACCATCAGCAGCCACCATTTACTAAGTGCTTATTATGTGTCAAGTGCTTCAGCTATGATACCATCTCACTATTCCTTATGTCATTTTCTCAAAATTTTTCTGCCAGAAGAAGCAGAGATGAGATGTAAAGTCAGGTTCATGAACTGCTCTATGCTTCTAACCACTGCACCATCTCACCATATAGCTTCCTCTAGGTTCTCTAAGCCTCAATTTCCTCATAGGTAAAATGGGGTTGCTAATGCCTGACTCTTAGGTTTAGAATGAGAATTAAAGAAGATAACACATATATGAGACTCCCCCAAAATCTTTCTACTATACCTAACTTCAGGAGACAACATGTAATATTAAGACATTCCAAGTTGCAAACGCAGACTCTGAGGGTGGGAAGAAATTTGAGAGGATCATCGAACTCCAACCTCCTTCAACCCCAAGAGTCAGAAGTGAGGTAGCTGGTAGGACTGGCAGGCACTGGCTGATTTCCAGGAGAGGCAAGGGCAGAGTGTTCCAGAAGATGATGACGATGTCCAACCAGGACTTGAGGATTATGTAGGAAAACAAATGGAGCAGAGCAGGTCAGATCGCAGGTCCCAAGGTTTCCAGGATCTGTATTCTCTCTCCAAAATGCATCCTGGTGGGAGAGGACCCAGGCTGCATTTGTAGTGACGCTATGAGTTCTCTGCCTCTTTGGGACATGCCCCTGCCTGCCCTCACCTGACTCTGACTATCTCACAAGTCAGTGACTGCGGAGCTGATGTGACCTGGGACACCCTCAGCAGCTCCTCATTCCCCAAGAACCTGCTCTGGGCTGGGACCGTGGCTTCTGCTTTGCAGCTGGGAAAAGGGGCCTTGGAGAGGAGCCTGGAGGGGGTGCTGTGCTCCTTACTGATGAGCAGAAGGTTGAGGACAAACTGGCCCTGACCTCCACTTTGATCTCCTTGGGAGAACTGGACGCTGTCCAGCCTCAGGCCCCTGAGGTTTGCAGGGGCATCAGAAGCTGTGTGAAACCTGAAAGCTGTCATATGTCACCAGGGAGCAATTCACGGAGGGGAAAGAACACCCTGAATGCTGACGGCTGAGCAGTTGCCAGAGTCCCGTTTCCAGAATCAGAATGAGCAGCTTGCGCTGGAGTTTTATGTCATTTGCTTTCAGTTCCATTTAGTTATTTCTTGTTTTTATATCATGTTTTATTGAAATCCATTTTTTATTTTAATGCTTCAGGCTCAGTCATGGATCTTTTCTCCCCTATCTTTTGCCTCCAGAGCATGGTAAGTTTCATATTATGCAAACTCCACAGAAAAGGGTTTGTATCTTTCAAAAAATGAGTATTTATCTTTCTGAAAGTGGGCTGGGGACACAGCCACACAGTTTGGGGTGAAGTTCAGAACCCACAGGTAGCTTGTTTGCTGCAGCAGGGGCTGCCCCTCTCTGGCCTATGTAACTTTCTGGGGAGCTCAGCCCAGTGCCACTGGGCATTCCGTTTCATGACCATTGACAGGCTGACCAACATGCCGGGGTTCTTGTTCCAGCATTAAGAAGGGTTCAGGAAATCCAGAGAAGGCTTTGCGTAGATTAAATAGGGGTCCAGAGATGAAACGTAATTTTTTATAATATATTTTTATTGATTTTAGAGAGAAAGGAAGAGGGGGAGAGAGAGAAACATCAGTGATGAGAGAGAATCATGAATCAGCTGTCTCCTGCATGCCCCCCACTGGGGATTGAGCCTGCAGCCTGGGCATGTGCCCTTGACTGGAATCGAACCCGGGACCTCCCAGTCCACAGGCCAACACTCTCTCCACTGAGCCAAACCAGGTAGGGTTATTTTAGAGCCCTACCTTCTGGATGTTTCCTCATGATCAGATTCAGGTTCAACAATTCTAGCAATGGATGAAACATAATTTTGAAAGGCATTTGGGGCTCAGAGGAACCTAGTTTAAAGGAAACTAAGATCCCCTAGTCTCAGGACCCCATGCTTTTTATTAACACCAATTGTCCTGAGGTGAGGTGGAGATATACACTTCAAAGGGTCAGGGTTTTGTATACAGAGTCCATTGTCAGAATGAGAATTAGCCTAAGGCTGTTCAGGTGTTTGGCCAATAGGAGGCAATAACATGTAGATTAAGATGCCCTGAGCTATCTGGCAGCAAACAATCAATTTAATGTATCCTATTCAGGTTTAGGGAAATGCCATTAGCCATTCCCAGATTCAGCCCTGCTGTCATGCTGGAATTGGCTTCTGGCACCAATACAGTAGATATTCCCCAACTTTGAACTGTGGGTTCTTTAAGTAGAAAGAGAGAGGAAACAAAAGTATGGTCCTGGAGGCTCTGAGGCAAACCAGAACTTCTTTGGAAATGGAAACAAATCAGGGGTCAGAGTCCTCTCCACTCCTGCTGCCCCACCACGGACTCTGGAGCCTCCCACCAGGCTGCCTGCTTCCATCAGCTCTCCCAGCATCAGTCATCAGGCGACTCCCAGCTCTACACCTCGCCGCCAGACCTGACCTCCTTACTGTGGTCCTCAGTCCCTGCTCACAGCCTGGGCGCCAATGCGCACAGGTGTTCACCGCTTGGCTCCATGCTGGGTTCACTGTCAGCTCCACTTGGTAGCAGGGCCTTCCATTCAGGTCTGCCTCTCCAGGACCGGCGCCAGCCCCGCCACCTCCAGGGAGTTCTCCTGGCCTACTTGGCTGCTTATGCCCATTCTAAACTGTGGCTATTTGACACGTTATCCAAGGTTTCTTATAGATATGACCCGTGTTTTGAGTGTCTTGTCTCTTAATGAAGTTTGAATAATAAAGTTGTAAATAGGCTCTGACTATGAATCCATTTTATGCTGTCTGGTCTGCATAATCTCAGGCAACTTGCTTACTCGCCGTGTGCCTCCCTTTTGTCATCCATAAACTGGAGGTCGTAACGGTACCTAACTCATAAGGGTGCTGTGAAAATTAAATGAGTTAATATTGTAGAGTGCTTAGAACAGACTTTGGCACATAGTAAATACTATATAAATGTAAGTTTTTATTGTTGTTAGTTCCAAATAACAGAATGAATTAGAGTCAGGGAGATTTCCAGAGCTCCCTTGGGCTTGAAGCAGCGAAATGACTCTTGCTCCTGCTTCTCCTTGCACCGCCCCCTCCCGCTCTGTGCCAAGAGGTTGGTCAGTGAGAGCGGCATCAATGAGGAAAAGCTGTAGACAGAACATTGGAAATGTGCAGTTACCAACACTCCCTTTGTGGCAAGAGCCAGCACAGGCTAGTGCCACCCACTCGGCTGAACTTGACCTCCCTTTCCTCACAATGAGTGGTCTGTCAGGGCCCAGGCTCTGGAAGTTTTCCTTTGGGCACTGACCGGGTGAGCATCAGCCTGGGGGGTCTGCACAGTGTGGCAGCACAGAAGGCGATGGAAGGATGCCTGGGCTTAGGTCACTCACACGGGTGAACTCAGACTCCAGGGAAGAATGAAGATGGGTCACGTATGAGAACATCTCCTTCACCCGTGGCCGAGAACCTCCCAACTTTCCACACCCAGCTCATTCTCATCTACAGAGCACATTACAAAGGGCCGCCTCTCCGCCCCATGGATCTCAATGCTGTGAAAGCAGGGCCTCTCTGCCTTGGCTACACATTAGAATCATCTGGGGAGAATTTAAAGACCCTGATTCCCAGGCAGCACCCAGACCAATGAAATCAGAAGCTCTGGGCATGGGCCTGGCATCCTTCAGGATTTTTAAGGCTCCCAGGTTGTTCCAGTGTGCAGTCGAGTTTGGAAATTCTTTTCAGAGCTCATTCGTTCACATGATTCTAACACCTCAGCCGACTCAAGAGCCTACAGCAGCAGCCTCACATGCTCACCCTCTCTGCCCACCCTTCTCCTGGCTTAAGTGTCTCCTCTCTCACATAACTGATTGACCGGCAAAGAGCATTGCAAGTTATGAACTCTTGTTTCTTCCCTCCCAATTTCCCCATCATCATTTGGAGCTCCTCCTCCATCATCTTTGGACCTTGGCTCAGAGCTTGTGTAATCTGCTCACCCCTCTCCTCACCACCCTCATAGTGGGCAGGCATTTCATTTGTGCCACATTAACTGTGGCACATGCTTTTATAAAGCATGTTGCTTTATAAAAATACTAGAGGCCTGGTGCATGAAAATTTGTGCACTCAGGGGGTCCCTCAGTCTGGCCTGCGCCTTCTTGCAGTCCAGGACCCCTCAGGGGATGTCCACCAGCCAGCTTAGCCCTCAGGGGATGTCTGACTGACGTCCTTAGCACTGCTGAGGAGGCGGGAGAGGCTCCCGCCATTGCCACTGTGCTTGCAGCCATCAGCCTGGCTTGTGGCTGAATGGAGCTCCCCCTGTGGGAGCACACTGACCACCAGGGGTCAGCTCCTGCATTGAGTGTATGCCCCCTGGTGGTCAGTGCACATCATAGCGACTGGTTGTTCTCTGTCATTCCACCATTAGGGTCAATTTGCATATTACCCTTTTGTTATATAGGATCGTTTATTATAAGCTTCTTTTTTCTTTTTTAAAAATTTATTTTTATTTATTCCAGAGAGGAAGGGAGAGGGAGAGAGAGATATAAACATCAGTGATGAGAGAGAATCATTGATCGGCTGCTTCCTGCATGTCCCATACTAGGTATGGAGCCTGCATCCAGGGCATGTGCCCTGACCAGGAATTGAACCGTGACCTCCTGGTTCATAATTCAATGCTAAACCACTGAGTCACACCCACCAGGCTATTATAAGCTTCGTGAGGATAGAAGAAATTTGTCTTCTATTTTTGGTTTCTGTGTTCCTAGAGCACCTAATAAAATGTTGACTACCAGTAAATGCAGTTGCCCAAAGATAGAGGAAGGAGCACACTGGCCAACAGTGGTTTAGACAGAGCCACACAGGGGCCTCCCCAGGCTGCAGGGCCGCCCAGCCCACTCAGTCAAGGAGGGCAGGGTACCAGACCTGGGGAGGGAAGTCTCTGTGTTCTTCTACCTCGGAAGGGCCCTTCTCTTCTACTGGAAAGTGGCAAATGTTAAAGGAAACCTGAAAGCATGTCCCGGAGCTCTGTATGTTGCTTGCAAGGAGGGGAGCCTAATAATAACAGCCACTACTCCTTGAGTACTCAGCTTCATATCTGGTGCTTTGCTTACAAGTGTTCACAGTAATTGTGTTATTTAAATGTTTCTGAAAGGTTATTTGCCCAAGGTAAATGGCAGAGCTCCAGAGGACCATGCAGTTTTCAGGAAGCCAGGCATGTTCCAAAGCCAGCTTCAGGTAGAGAGAAAAGAATCAGACAGATGTCTTTGTCCTCACTCCCAATCTACCTTCTTTCCGCATGACTAATGGCAGTGGCCTAGGCAAAGGTTGGCCAATTGCCCTGGTGTGGTCTGCATCACTCTCCCTTGGAGCGGAACACAAAGCCACATTCTTAAGTAGCTTTGGGAAAACAGAAATCAAAGATAAAGTCTAACTTCATGTGTATATACAGTCGACCCTTGAACAATGAAGGGGTTAAGGGCACCAACCCCCCCCCCCACACCCCCATAGAGTCAGAAAGCCACACATGACTTTTGACTCCCCAAAAACTTAATTACATTCATCCTTTGGTATTCTCAGTGGGAGTGGTTTCAGGACTATGCCCCCCCCCCCCTCCCTGAACACCAAAATTCGAGGATGCTCAAGTCCCGTCTCCAAAATGGGCCTCAGTATTTGTGACTTCCCCACCACTGACAGAAAATACTGTTATTGACCCGAGGTTGGTTGAATCTGTGGATGTGAAACCAATCCAGGGATATGAAAGGCTGACGGTGTAGTTATTGAATAAAATCCATGTATAAGTTCAAATCCACACTGCTCAGTAGTCCCGTGTAACCATCTCTGTAGTGGTATCATTGCAATCATCATAATCATTTTTGTAGTGAGGACTAACTGGGTGTAAGTAAGAGAAACTAACTCAAGCTAGTTTAAGGAAAACAAGGGCATTGTTAGGCTACAGGGTTGCCTGGTGACAGCTCTAGGAAGGAGTGCAGCTGGCCTCGGAGGGGCTGGTGCTGCCAGATGCCCTGCCTGCCTTCACTGTGCTTCTCTGCTGGTCTCCTCTTGGACCCGCAGACCTGCTTTCTGTGCCTCCCCAGTACATACTACACAACATGGTGGCCAGAATCCTTGAATTTGTATGTTACATCCCTGGCCACCTAGAATGCTTAATTTTGCTCTTGGCTCCATGTCTGAATTTCTACAGGTGAGCCGTCAACTGGCCCATATTAAATCATATGCCTCCTGATGTCACCCCTTTCCTCATGGGTCAGTGAAGGGGGCTACTCCCATGTCTCTGGACAGGAAGTAGGCTGTAGAGAATGGAGATGTGATTGTGGACTCCCTAACAAGCAATATAATTGCAAAAATGACATTTCATGGATGCGAACACTAGTGTAAGGGTTTTATATCTTTCATTCATACTACAGGCAGTCAAGATAGAGCTTATTATTCTCAGAGAAGGATATTAGAGATTATCAAACCCTGAAACATGGAACATGGAGGCAGCAGCGAAGATTTGGGAATCTTTTTGAGACACAGTTGAACTGCATGTCAGGCATGTTTATTCTATAGTGTTTGTTCCTAGAGGTAAGATGTGTGTGTGTGTGTGTGTGTGTGTGTGTGTGTGTACATGCCTCTGTGGGTCTGTAACTACTTACTTTTCCACGACTATGTGTGTCCTGAGATTTGAGAATGCTCATTTTTCAGCGGGTAGAGAATGCTGGGCTGCAGGCCACCAGCCTGAGTCAGCCGGAGCCAGAGGCCTGGCAGGCATGGACAAAGATGTTCTTTATCCCTCAGGAATGCAGTGACCTCACGGTGACTTTCCTCTGCTGGCCGGGGGGTATGCTCAGCAGAAGGGAGAGAGATTTGGGGTTGGGGCTCAGGGACTGCCGGTCACGTCGTCCTCCATAGGCCTTGCCTTCCTTCACCGCTGTGGGCGGGACCCAGGAGCTCCACAGTCAGGGCAATGAGCCTACAAAGGAGCTGCAATCCCAGCTGAAGGTGGAGTGGGACACTTGGAGCAGAAAGACCAAGGGCGCAAGAACAGGGGGCCCGGTTTCCACAGGCTTTCTCTAGCTGTCTGTGCAATTCCTTTCAAACCATGTCACCGCTTCCGATTTCAGTTTTTCTCATCAGCAATGGGAAGGGCCAGATGACCTCAGTGAGGCACCTTATACACAGTCTTACCTATGACTGTTTTCCCCTCTGCGTGTCCTTTAGGGAAAACCTTGGCCTGGACTGAGTAAAGCAGGTGGGCACACTGGCCGTCCTCAGGAGTGTGCCGAGTATAGGTACAAATAATAGCACGTGAGTATGGTGTTAGGCTACAGATGGGGTGGCTTGGGTGACAAGGAGAATTAGAGAATTACAGGCTACCTGTGTAAGCTTTCATTGTCGGGGCTCAACGTCTGTGGCTATACAAGGCAATTGCTCACCTCGATGGTTTCCAAGGATTCTCTCAGCTCTGACAGGCTCCAGAAGACGCAAGCAGCCGAGGAGTCCGTCCTTTAGAAATCCTTCCCCCACTTATGCTATGTGTTTGCTTGAACTCACCTAGTCTATAATGGTCTGATTGTTATGGCAGAGAAAGAATATTTGTGTCTTGTGTGCACACGTGTGTGTGTGTGTGTGTGTGTGTGTTATGTCTGTGTGTGTGTCTGTGAGTGTGCGTGAGAGAGGGGGGGGTGAGAGAGAGAGAGAGATGGTGGGTGCTGAGGGAGAGGACATGAGAATGAGTTTTCAGGGCCTCCAGGAATCTGTCACGCATTAATTGGTTCTCATAAACCAAAGCCATCAACCCTTCCACAGAAAACACAAGTCTGGGTAATAAACCAGAAATGATGGTCTGAGTTGTTTTCAATCCTTCATATTTCAGGCCGCAGTCACCCCATTTGACCTCAGAGTTCAGTGCACATGTGGGCTGAGTCTCCAAGCCAGCTGGGGACATGGGCCTCAGGGCTCAGGCTCCCGACCACCCCTCCCCCCACTGGAGTTACCCCACTGCCCGTGGTTCCTGGTCTCAACCCTCCTTCAGGCTGGTCATTTAAAAAGCGTCAGTGCTTTTGACAAAGAACCTAAGGTAAATTGCATTTGCCACAAATGTGTGAAGCACGTTTGCAAGGGGCAGCCCCTGTTCACTGGAGTAGTTTCTGTTTGGGCACTGCCTTTCAAGTGGAATAAAAATCTGGTTTATTCCACGGGATACCTTTTCCTATAATTTTCAAATAGTATTTTATTATTTCACTGAAAAGGATTAGTTGAAAAGAACTGAACTCAGATTTGGAAATACACTGTACACACATACAAAGCTTCAATGCTGCCAATTACAACGAATATTCAGATATAATGGCCCTGAAGGGCTGGTGTTAACACCAATCTCTCTTTCTAAGGATGGGGGTTTGGGTGGGGTGGTGGGAATGGGGAGACAGAAGGAGGCTGTGATTGTCCCTGACCTGGCTTGACCTTGAGCCTCTTCCTGCCTGCTTCTGAGTCTTTTCTTCCACCATCTCTGCACCTCAGTCTGGCATCCACCAGAAAGGTCTCTTTGGGGCATTAGGGATGATCCCAGATTGTGGATATCTCTCAGTGTCTGTCTGCAGCTGCTCAATACTGAACACATGTAAGATAAGTAGATTGGCCAAATAGAATTCATCAATCATACTATCTTCCTCTTTCACCTTCAATTTTCATTCCTAATTGCTAGTATGCAGACCTGCACACCACAGGCTCCTCAGAAGGTACCCAAATGTAAAGGCCTCAGAAAATTTGTTTTTACTTAGAATGTGCGAGGGCCTCTATGATCTCCCACAGTGTTGCTTCTGAGCTTAATGATGTGTATGAAAGACTTCCCATTCTCTTTAGCCACCCCTTCTCCTACAGCTGTTTTCTGTGTCTCCCTTTGAATAAATACCACCATCCCTGTCCGCTCTCCCTCCCATCCCATCTTTCCCCACACACCCCAGAGTGGTGCGACTTCTAATTATAAAACAAATACCACTTGCCCTGGCCCGTGTGGCTCAATTGGTTGAGTGCCCTGTCCTGTGCAGCTCAATTGGTTGAGTGCCCTGGCCCATGAGGCTCAATTGGTTGAGCGTTGTCCCATGCATCAAGAGGTTGTTGGCTTGATTCCCATCAAGGCACATGCCTGAGTTGCAGGCTCTGTCCCCAGTAGGGGGTCTGCAGGAGGCAGCAGATTGCTATTTATCTCTCGTCGATGTTTCTCTCTCTCCCTCTCCCTTCTGCTCTCACTAAAATCAGTTTTAAAGAACTGTATTTAAAATAAATACATTACAGGGATGTGATAGAGTCGATAATATTGTAATAACTTCGTATGGCAACAGATGGTTACTAGCCTTAATGCGATGATTGTTTCATTAGGTATATAAATATCGAATCACTATGTTGTACACCTGCAACTAATATAATATTTATCAATTATAATGTAATAACAAGTTAGAAAATCTGCCCCTTATAGCAAATTCTACTTCACCAACACTTTACTGTTTTGTTTTGTTTTAATTTCAGTTGTGTGAAGGAACTTAACATGAAATGCTGAGGGACCCTACCTCACTTATTTATAAATCTCACCATCAGGGCAAGACTAATTATAAGCAGCAAATTTAAATTTTTCTGGGCGTGGTCTGCGTAGGCAGCCCAGGTTACTCTCTTTTGTACAGTCATTGTTGCATCTCAGAGCCACTGTGGGCTGTTGTTCACATGGATTACATCCTGGCAATGAAGCTGGCGAGGGGGACAAGCAGAGAGGGAAGGGCAGCAGGGCACTGAGGGCAGCCTCCAGCTTGGCCCCTCAAAGGCTTTGGGAGCTTGGTCAAAGCCCTTTACCTCTCTGTCTTGTGAGAGAAAGGGCCCTCCCAGCTGTAACCCTGCTGATTCCAGACTGTCCTGGGATCCACTAGTGAACAGGAGCCCTGCTGTGAGCCAGGCGTATCATAAGATGGGCTGCTGGTGAGCAACACTGTGGAGAGTGGATTGCCCTGAAAGTTCTCCACTTTCACTTCCTTCCCTGCCCAGTCCACCCAGTGCTCAGTGCTCAAACCCAGCAGCAGCCTGAAGCCCAGTCTGATGGGGCTCTTTGCTCAGCAGGGTCTTTCCCAGGGTTCTCCCCTCTGCCTGCAGAACCTAGCTCCTCCGTCCCGTGCACGGGCTCTGGGCTCTCCTGCCCCTTCCAGGGCCTGGCTAAGGCGGGGAGCATGTGGGAGTGCTCCATCCCAGGTAAGCAGCCTGGAGAAAGTCTGAGAACTTCTGACTGAGAAAACATGGAAACATGGACCATAGATGTGAGGCAAAGCCATGCACAGGGAAATGCGACATGAGATCAGGAGCCGGAAATACTCAAAATCCTTTGGGAAGCAAAGGGCAGAGCTGGTGGAGGCAGAGAGCAGCGTGGGTGCTGTGAACCAGGGAAATACGTGAGTGACATGTTGTTATGGGGCTGCGGGCATGTGGGAGGCCCAACTGCTGAGAAGGCTGGGAGCATTAATGGCTAATAAGGGTTTATATGGTATGTGGTGGGGTTATGAAACATTCAGCAGGATTCCTGGGGATGCAAAATGTTACCTCAGAGGGCTAAGTCACACATGACAGGGTTTCAGATGGCGTGGTGTGCCCAGAGGGCGGGGTACTGGGAGCCACTAAAATCCCATGCAAAGCTCCTGCTGACTCTACCCGTCTCGAACGCCAGAGAGATTAAGATACACTGGCTCCAGGAGAAAAGTTGAATGAGATGGGCCAGAGGTCTCCCAGCTTTTTCATCCTGCGACGGCACCTGAAAGCAGAGGGCAACAAGCCCATCAGTCGTGAGGGAGGGAGGTCGGTTTGCCCCTGCAGTGGTTTCTGAATAGCAGAGAAGGGTGCGCTGCCAGAGGCTCTGGTGGGACCTGCCCTCTCACCCAGAGGCCAGGGGGTCCTACCCAGATGCGATGCAGCTGAAGCGCCTCAGGTGGGGGCTGCTCCTGAGAGAGAGACCCTGACTCTCATAGAATGGCCTCATGCGCACTTCACCAGCATCACAGTCCCTGGGAACTTACCAAGGATCATGGGAGACGAGGCAACTCAGACAGGGCCAGGTCCCTCTCTGCTGTCTCTCAGTTTCAGAATCCCCCACGGGGTGGCGGAGCCCAGCTAACGCTGCAGAGCTAACTGGTTCATCCGCCAGAGCTGAGCTCACAGTCCTTTTGGGCACTGAGACCACACACAGGAAGGCCCGAGTCCAGCCCCTGTTTGCCGGCTGGAAGGAAGCTACAGCGTTCTCCGCCTAAAGAAGCGGTTCTCAACCTGTGGGTCGCGACCCTTTGGGGGTCAAAAGACCCTTTCACAGGGGTCGCCTAAGACCATCCTGCCTGTGAGATATTTACATTACGATTCATAACAGTAGCAACATGACAGTTATGAAGTAGCCACGAAAATAATGTTATGGTAGGGTCACAACATGAGGAACTGTATTTAAAGGGCCAGAAGGTCGAGAACCACCGAAAGCTTCCGTGCATGAAGTGGAAGCTTAACAGCACAAGGAAAGGCCGAAGCAGAAGTTGGTGGTAAATGTCTTTTTAAGTCATAAAGATAGATTCTGCTTCACTCACAAAGCCCAATGGATAGATGCTTATTCAACAACAGGCATTCAGCGGCTCTCTTTATGTCAGGCACTGTGCTGGGTGCCAGGGACCCACGAATGAGTAAGACCTGGTTCCTGCCCCCAGGAGTCCAGATCACGTCTGTGTGAGTCCATTTATATTTCCTGGGCATTTCTTCCTCGGCCCCTGGACCCATGCGCTGCCCATAAACTACCCGACCATATGGGGACCATCCCTCCTGCACCACAGCCCAGATGGTGGCTGCACCAGGCAGGATTATTTAGGGGTGATCTTTTCCTAACCTCCTCTCTCCCCAGCTCTCACTTAATTACCCAGCATGCCTCATAAATAAAGGGGGGAAGGGTTGCCTTTGTCTGGTGAGCATAAACGTTTTCTAAGTGATATTGTTCCAGCAGCTTCCGAGAGCCTCATAAACATTCCTGGCCCTGGATTTATTACGCGACGATAATCCTGTTTAGCCAGCAGGTGAGATTCATGGTTCTGACCTGGTCCCCAGCAGCCTCCTGTCCCTGGCCTCACGCAGGGGCCAAGGGTGAAAGGTCGCAGAGGCTCAGGGACATGAGTTAAGCCAGCCTCCAGCAGACTGACGCTCCCAGTGACTTTGAGCACTGCTGCCTTTCTCCAGCCCATCCACTCCCAGAGAAGCCTGCCCAAGCAATCCTCTGAGCAGTCCTATGGCCACAAGTAGGCCTCGCGGGGCGAGGGGCCACGCACAGCCCTGCTGCTCCTCTCCGCGTGTTTGTCCTTGCATAGCCTCTTTAAATGAGCCCAGCCCACACGTGCCATGCTGGGTTACTCGGAGATGGCTGCAGGACCAGCAGGCAGCTCCAGGATCCTCCAGGCACCACCATGCCCGCCACCCCCCCTCCCCCCGCCCCCCGGCCCACCACCACCACACACACACAACTGGTTTGCAGCTTTTCTGGTTTTGAGACCCTCCCACACTTGTTCTGGTTCTTAAATTCAGATTCTCTACCCCTGTGTTGGTAGGCTGGGTCCAAACCAGTGTTTGCACTTGGCATGAGAACTTTAGTTCATCGTGACTTCTGTTCCCTATGACTTAGCTACAGACATTGAAATCGTGGACAAGAGATCCTGTAGGACTAACCCAGAAGCACCCATTGCCCTGTGGCCTCCCTGAGAGGAGAGGGACCGTGGGCATGAGAGACTGGTCACCATGACACAGAATCCAAGTGGCCATCGTCCTGGGGGAATCCTGCTATTGTGTGAGCACGTGAGCACACCCACACATATCCCAACCTACCGATGCAGCCCGCAGGCTCGGTTTCCTGCAGTATCCAGTTAAAAAGAAAACACATCTAACTCCAGAAGCTGTGCAAAGTAGTGTAATTTTCCCCCTGAAGATTCTTGAAGAGATGGCCAAGGGGAACATGTACCACATCACAGGGAGACAAGCACTCTGAGCTTTCTGTTTGCTGACTTGTCTCCACAGGTCCTGCAACATTTGGCAGCACTGCACCTACAGCCATGCAGGCTGTGCCTGCACAGCTCCAGGGGCACCGTCCACATGCGCAGCAAGAACACATATATCTTTTTTATAGCATTTTTCTGGCAGATGGTACTACGGTGTCTTGAAAGAAAGGATGTCTTTCTCCATTTTTCTGTATCCCTGTTTTCCAGCTCTTTTCCTGATAATCTCCTGCCTACGCTGGCACCCCCACTTTGCTTCCTCCGTTTCTCCAGCTCAGTGCACCCTCTCACTCCCAAGCCCAGGCCTTTTCTTCGGAGCATGGCGCATGCCCTCCCTGGGTCATGAGTTTAACCTCAGCCCATCCTGTTCTGGACAGTCCTGCGCTGTCAGCATGACCAAGAAGTGGGCCTGTGGAAGACTCCCCCTTCCAGAACGCCATAGTTCTTTCTCTCCAACGAGAGAGAACCCTGGGGCTGATGTTGTCAAGAAGATTTAGGAATCTAGAGAGGACACAAGAAGAACCTGCACTCCTGCCGCAGACCACGGGCGCCCGCTCTCTGCCATGCTCCACCCCAGCCCTTACAGCCTAGAAGCCTGTCGGTTCTGAAGGGGCTCCATGGGAGCATTCCCAGTGCGGCGCTCCCATCCTCCCAGAACCTCACTAATCTCTGTGCGGCGATGTCCTTGTATTTCTGACCAACCTAAGTCTCTTTCTTGTCAACATAAGCCTTAGCCTCTGGTTCAGACCCACAGTGGGAAAGGTTGCCCTCCCCTCCACGTTCCTCTGAACGGGCTTCTAACCAGCCATCTCCTCCCTGCGTAGTTCCCAGTGTGGCTGGAAGGGGAGAAAAGACCCTTACCAGACACCTAGTCATTAGCAGTGCTGCCGAGAAGGTTTGATGGCCACTCCTCCCACCCCCCGTGCCTTTCTGCTTTGCAGATGCCCCTGGTGCCAGGCGCCTGCTCTCCTGGCCGCTGGAGACATTTGCCCTTCCAGGCCAGCCTCCTTCAGTGTCGCTGATTTCTCCTTATTTGAAGCTGGGGCTCCTCTGACCTCCCCATTGAACGCATTAACCTTTCAGGGAAGCAGGTTCCACAGAGAGTTCCCTCCACTGGAACCCTCCCAGAGCAATGCCTGCCACTCATGAAAGCGAGTCACGTCCTTGCTTCCCAAGGTCTCTTGGGAGCTGGGGCTGGCCCGGTGCCTGCCCTCTGTTCATTCAGGGCGAGTGGACCCCCGTCTAGAGTACCGGAGCCCACATCCACAGGGGAGGGTACTCCGTCTCTCTCTGCTACCTTTCCTCCCTTCACTTTGTCTTTCCCTCCTTTCTCCTGGCTCCTCTGTCTTCTCCCTAAAAACACACCACTTCCTAACCACATCCATCACCCTCCCTCAGCAGCCTTCCCAGGGGGCCAGGAGAATGTGGTACATCTTCCTGTCACTTTATCATCTGCTGAAACCCAACAGTGATGAGCACATTATGAACAACCTAATTGGGGTGGGCCAGCGGGGTGGGGGGGGGGGAGAAGGGGGAGCGAACACCCGCCTTGCCCTTCAGGTCCTGTGCCCCCTGGCACGAGCTTGGATTTTTATTCTGCCCTTCCCCCACCTCACACATGTGTATATTCTATATTCCTTTCCCCAGAGAATCGTGGAGGACGTGAAACTGGGGGTAGAGACCCGGCAGGGCAGGAGGTGGAGGAGCAGACCATGCGCGCTGGAGGTGAGACCATGCACCCTGGACCCAGGGAGCTATGTTCAGAAGCACCAACACAGAGGCCAGAAGTGAAGGGAGGTTGGACATGATCATGGGAGGCTGGGAGGCTGGCCATGAGGTAGACCCTCGATGCGGTGGGCAGTTGGGCTCCTGTGGTTGCTGAAGGTGGCAGAATGATCTGGTAGCCAAGACTATCTGCCACATCTTTGGACAGGACATCCTGTCTCCAGGCCGCAGCACCTCTCCCCTCCACACCTGTCTTCTCCTCCAAGCCAGCCCAGCCCCCGCTGCCAGAGACCCTTCCGGAAGCCTTATCCCGTCTTAGCTGGGCACTCAAGGCCCCGATGGCTTAGCTGTCCTCTTAAGTTCTAGGCTTATTTCCACTTTATGCAACTTAGCCTCCATCCTTTGTTATGTTGAAAACTATGATATCTAAACCATCCCACCTTCCCAGGCTCCGTTCAGAGGACATCTCCGGTTGGAAGTTTCTCTGAGTACTTTCCCCTCTGGCTTCCATGACATTTTGTTTTTATCCCTTTGACCACTACTCATTCAGACTTATAGTTATGTATGTGCATATTTCCACCCGTATTCCACACCCACGGGTCAGCACCACCTCTGGGCCCCATGGCCCAGTTCAGAGCCTCACAGAGCTCAGACCAGCCATGAATACTGAGGATCTGTCCTGGGCAAGACGCCTTCATGTCACAAGTGAGTTGACACCAGAGGTCACCTTTGCTTCTGTCCTCAGAAGAAAACGGAAAAGAGAGGGCAAAAGACAGGCACAGACATGTGAAGGAGCCTTTGAGAGGCAGGAGAAAGAGAGGAGCTGTGTGTTTATTTCTGGTTCCTGAGTTGTTTATTATCAGCTTCTCTCACATTACAGCACGCCCTTCACATCCTCACTGACAATTACCCAGGAAGCATTCAACTCATTTCCTCAACTCCAACTGCCTTTAGTACAGTCTAATTTTAACATGACTCTCAGTTGGTTTTTGAGGATGCAAACAAGCTGAAATGACAGATGCCTGCTGCCTGTCTGTCTCTCCGTCTGTCTGTCTGCCTTTCAATGGTGGGCCTGGTGGTGTGCACACACTGGGGGCTGCTACTCCGCCCCTGCTCTGCGAAAGCTAGTCAGACAGATCATAGGCCTCCCCCTGGCTCCAACAGGGAAGTGCCAAAAAAGCCTGAGAGTGAAATAACCACTGAGGGGTCCTCCGGTTCATTCTGCTCCTGGTGGACTTCTGGCCTTGGGAGAGAGATCCAGCAGTCTGCGGCACCTGCCCCAGGTTTTACCACATTCACATCAAGAATTTCTTTTTGCTGTACAGTAGCCCCCTATCCATGGGTTCACTGGCCATGGTTTCAGTTACCCATGGCCACCGTGGTCTGAAAATATTAAATGGAGAATTCCAGAAATAAACAACTCCTAAGTATTAAATCGAGTGCCTTTCTGAGCAGCATTGTGCTCCATTCCTCCTGGGATGTAGCTGATCCCCCTGCCCAGCTATGCACACTGCATAGGTCCCTGCCCTTCAGTCACTCCGTCACCATCTCTGAGATCAGATCCACTGTCGCGGTACTAAGTGCTTGTGCTCAAGTAATCCTTGTTTACAAAAGCAAGAGTAGTGCCCCTTGCAATTCGGATGTGCCAGAGGCTGTAAAGTGCTTCCTGTGAGTGAGGAGGCACGTATGTGTAGGAAAAGCATAGGGTTCAGTACTTTCCCTTGTTTCAGGCATCCACTGGGGGCCTTGGGACCTGCCCCCCGTGGACAAGGGGAACTACTCTACCTCGTTCCCCCTGCTCTAGTTTCAGCTGTCTTGTGTTTGTTTCAGTGGAGACAAAGAATTGTTTTTATGCTCAATTTTGCTCTCTCTTATAAAAAAAAACCTCTGTTCAAAGAGTTATATATCAATATCTTCTAACTTTGAATAGTATATATATATATATATATATATATATATATATATATATATATATATATGTATATATACATATACATATATATGTACACAATAAGATACATAGTTTGAACAAGATATTATATATATATTGTGCCTTCCAGTGTACTAAGTATTTCTTCCACCTATGTGGTTTCATTTACTCTTCACAACAGTGCCGTGATTCCCATACCTTTGCCATCTCCTTTTTCTCAGTTGAAAGGAAAGAAGGTCTGTGAAGTGAAGCAACTCTGCAGAGCTGCACAGCATAAGCCAGCCTGGGACTGACCTCCTGGCTCTACCGCCAGCATTTCCAGGAGACTAGCCTGTCTCTCCTCAGTGTCTTCTAAAGGTTGTTTTGCAATGGGTAGAACTGGCCTCACACCATTCAGTGCCTCCCCCACCTGTGGAACTGTTCATCCATTTGTTGAACAAATATTCATGGAGCGCTACTACATGCTGGGTGCTGGATGGATCTTAAACACTGCAGTTGACTAATTAAGTAATTAAATCCAATTCTGATGAAAACTGCATTAGAACCTGTCACCCTCTGATTTCTCTATATTCTATCTGCATAGCCAAACTCTACCCTCGCTCCTGCCTTCCTCCAACCTCCGCAAATCAATCATAGCCATTTGTTCTCAGAAATTGCACTCACTTCACCAATGCACAGTGGAGGGTTCATGACCGACAGCTGAGTCTTGTTTTTCCTTAAGAACTTCTAGACCAGCTGTGGGCAAACTACTGCCCGCAGGCCGGATTCGGCCCGTTTGAAATGAACAAAACTAAAAAAAAAAAAAAAAAAAAGACCGTACCCTTTTATGTAATGATGTTTACTTTGAATTTATATTAGTTCACACAAACACTCCATCCATGCTTTTGTTCCGGCCCTCCGGTCCAGTTTAAGAACCCATTGTGGCCCTCGAGTCAAAAAGTTTGCCCACCCCTGTTCTAGACGGTTTTTTGAAGAGCATCAAGTCTCCAACCTAGGGTGCATCTAGAAGTGCGAAGATTTTCCAAAGGGGTAGTGAGCATGCTACATGAAGGGAATCAGTATCTACCAAGGCCACATCCAACACACCCTCCAAAACTGGCTGCCTGGAACCTGCTCTTGTTGAGATGTCATTCTGCTTCCACCTTCCCTCACCCGTTTGACAATCACCTTTCCCTCCTTCTACAAAAGAAAAGCACTCCTTTCACTTGTTGTAAATCTACACTAATAAAAGAGAAAAATCGTAATTGGCGTACGACGCTACCCTTTTCATTGGCTAATCAAGGCTATATGCAAATTAACTGCCAACTAAGATTGGCAGTTAACTGCCAACAAGATGGCGGTTAATTTGCATATGTAGGCACAATGCAGGGAGGCGAAAGGGAAAGCAGGAAGAAGCCCCCTGCCACTGACAGTGATTGGAAACCCAGGGGGGAGCTAAGAGCTGGGGGGCTGGGCAAAGGCGGCCCTGGGGCCACCTTTGCCCTGCCCCCCAGCCATGATTGGAGAATCAGGTGCCTTTTCTGCCCTGGCCAGTGATAGCAGGAAGTAGGGGTAGAGCCAGCGATGGGAGCTGGGCATGGTCAAAGCTGGCAGTCCCAGGAGCTAGGGGTCCCTTGCCTGGGCCTAAAGCAAAGCCCATGATCATGGGGCCGCTGCAGCTGCGGGTCCCTGCTGCCCGGGCTGGATGCCTCAGCCAGAGGTGTCCTGCAGGGGCAGGGGCGGAGCCCGCGCGATCGCGGCGCCCCCTGCTGCCACTGCAGGTCCCCGCTGCCCGGGCCGGACGCCTAGGCCAGAGGCATTAGGCCTGGGCAGGGGCGGAGCCTGAAACCGCAGGGAGCTGGGGCTCCCCTGCCCAGGCCTGACACCTCTGCTAGAGGCCTCAGGCCTGGTCAAGGGGCCGATCCGGTGATTGGTGATCGGAGGGTGATGAGGGTCAACTCCTCTGGCCGAGGCATCAGGCCTGGGCGGGGGGCTGGGGATCCCCTGCCCAGGCCTGATGCCTGGGCCAGAGGCATCAGGCCTGGCTGGGGGGCGGAGCCTGGGATTGGGGGGATATGATGGTCCCCCTGCCCAGGCCTGAAGCCTGGGTCAGAGGCGTCAGGCTTGGGCGGGGGGTAGAGCAAGCGATCAGAGGGAGATGGGGGTCCCCTGTCCAGGCATGATTCCTGGGCCAGAGGCCTCAGGCCTGGGCGGGGGCCAGAGCCAGTGATCGGGGGGAGATGGGGGTCTCCTGTCCAAGCCTGACACCTCTGGCGGAGGCGTCAGGCCTGGGCAAGGGGCCGATCAGGCGATCGGAGGGTGATGGGGGTCTACGCCTCTGGCCGAGGCATCAGGCCTGGGCAAGCGGCAGAGCCAGCAATCAGAGGGGTCTGGGGGTCCCCTGCCCAGGCCTGACGCCTGGGCCAGAGGCATCAGGCCTGGGCTGGTGGCAGTACCAGTGATGGGGGGAAATGAGGGTCCCCTGCCCAGGCCTGACGCCTCTGTCAGAGGCGTCAGGCCTGGGCAAGGGGCCGATCAGGCGATCGGAGGGTGATGGGGGTCTACGCCTCTGGCTGAGGCATCAGGCCTGGGCAAGCGGCAGAGCCAGCAATCAGAGGGGTCTGGGGGTCCCCTGCCCAGGCCTGACGCCTGGGCCAGAGGCATCAGGCCTGGGCTGGTGGCAGTACCAGTGATGGGGGGAAATGAGGGTCCCCTGCCCAGGCCTGACGCCTGGGCCAGAGGCATCAGGCCTGGGCTGGTGGCAGTACCAGTGATGGGGGGAAATGAGGGTCCCCTGCCCAGGCCTGACGCCTCTGTCAGAGGCGTCAGGCCTGGGCAAGGGGTCGATCCTGCGATTGGAGGGTGATGGGGGTCAATGCCTGAGAGCTCCCAGTATGTGAGAGTGGCAGGCTGGGCTGAGGGACACTCCCCCCCCCCCCCCCCACACACACACAACCAGTGCACGAATTTCGTGCACCGGGCCCCTAGTCTTATTATAATGCACGATTTGTGCAAAAGTTAAAAGAAAACCACACCTCCATACCATCAAGAAAAGAGACAATTCAAAATATCAATATGTCAGTCAGGGTTTAGTGCAAAAACCAGAAAGCTACTTAGAGACTTAAAGCACAAAGGGACTTCAAGGAGCATGCAGGTGCAGCATCTAGGCTGGGTCCGTGGGCTGATTTCCAGAGCAGAGAGAACTCATCCATAGGGAGCTCATCTGAGCTTCCCCCAGAGCAGTGTTCAGCCGGGATGGAGCCGCTGTCACTACCCCAGCAGCCCCCGCATCCCAGGGAACTGGACATGGGACCCAAAGCTGTGATCCAAGGATTGCGGAGTGAAGCCAAGAAGTGGCCATTGCCACGAGTATCTCCTGACGCGCAGGAAGCTGAAGGACAAACCTGGCACCTGCTGCAGGGAGTCTTGCCTTTCCCGACCTGGGGCAGCATCTGAGGCCTTGGCAAGGACATTTCTGTCTCCCTTCCTCCTGTCAAATTTCACATGAAGGCATCCAACAGCAGAAATGAACTATGCCCCCAATCCTGCATTTCAGGGAGCGCCAAAAATGTGTCAGATTTTTATCCTCTCTAGATAGGACCGTGAAACGGAGGTGTGAGCAACAGCAATATCTGCCCAGCTGGTGTCCATGAACCTCTTTAATTCAGGTGCCATAAACTTTTGGACCGCTCGCTCCTTCCCTTGCCTTTCACATGCTTTTATTAAAGACGAGGGGCCCGGTGCATGGATTTGTACACCAGTGGAGTCCCTCTGCGTGGCCTGTGGGGATCGGGCCAAAACTGGCAGTTCAACAACCCCCGAGGGATGTAGTAGTGTGCGAAGCAGCAGGTGGCCTGGTAGGAGCCTGAGCCAGGGCCAGGCACTGCGCCACCACCGCTTATCCTGGCCCTGCTGCACCTGCTGCCTCCACCCGCCGCTGCCCAGGCTCACTGCCGCTCCGCTGTGGTCTCCACACCCATCCTAGGGTGATATGAGAGCACCCATGGTCCCTTTGATGAGCACTAACCACCAGGGGGTAGACGCTCAGCGCAGGAGCTGCCCCCTGGTGATCAGTGTGCTCACTCAGTCCCAATGCTGGTCCTGGTCTGGATGGGGAAGGGGTGCACAGGGGGAGTGTCCATGGGAGAGGCTCGTGCTGCCGCAGCTGCACTCACCAGCCATGAGACCGGTCAGCTGAGCAGTGCTCCTGCTGTGGGAGCACACTGATCACCAGGGGGCAGCTCCTGCGCTGAGTGTCTACCCCGTGGTGGTCAGTGTGCATCAAAGCGACCAGTCAAACGGTCAAATGGTTGAACGGTCAATCAGTCACTTCGGCTTATAGATAGATAGATAGATAGATAGATAGATAGATAGATAGATAGATAGATAGATAGAGTAGAGTATGTTGGGTTGTTTTCAACCCATGGGCTGATAGGGATGATGAATTTTAATGTAACAATCTTCCATCTTGAGGTGAGCCCAGGAGCTACGAGCAGCGACAGCATCCATGAGAAATTTTAAGGCAGCTTAATTTACATCGGCCAGGTCACAAATTATGTAGCTTAGAATTAGAATGTTCAAGATTTATAAAAAGCTAGCTGGGAAATACCAGTCTCCTGTGAGGCACACAGTCTGCATTCTCATCGTTCTGAATAATAAGAGAGAAGTTGGTGAGTGGCACTTATTCACCCATGACTCAGTCACGACTCAGTTGCATACTTTGCGTGGTTGCAAGGAGGAGAAGGTGCAACTTCCACAGTTACTTCCAGCTGTTCAGTATTACACCTCTGAGTCCTAGGAACACATACTACAGATGTATCCATATTCATTTTCACTTGGGCGCAGTCTCCTTCTTGTCAACCACTTCTCTGCTTATTTATTCATTCCTACCATAAGTTAATGAGATTCAGATTAATGAAAATATATTGTGGGTCCTACTGTAAATAACGCTCATAACTCATAATAACAATCATGAATAAATATGCTAGGTAAGCTTTCCATTTGCTAGTCACTTAACACTGTCTCTCCTGTTATTAATGTTGTGGCAATAATTAATATTCATCCATGCCCAAGTAAATTAATTGTCAAAAGGAGTCCCATGTGTCTCATTAAGAGATAATTTTTCCAAAATATTTTGCTTTGCATATTTAATATTTTCACTAAATTTTTAATGTATGTATATTGTTTTGATCAATTATATAATACTAATATTATACCACTATTTAAGAAGAAAACACCATTTACAGCCTTATGGTTACGAAAATTTTTAAAACTTAGTATGTGTATATAATATATATAATAGTGTTCCAAAACAATGTATATAGACTCCATTTTCACTCCTTTTCAGGTTTAACTGATTTGTAATAATGGGTGAAGCCAGACTAAGTTTTGAACAAAAAAAATTTATCCTAAAGTGCCACTGGATTTTTTTTATGGGGATATATTAAAGATAAAGTTACAGCACAAACCTGGCAACAGTCAACAAACTGAAGGCACACAAATACCAAACAAAATGATTCTTGATGTTTGTGGTTCCATTGCTTCAAGTTATCAGCAGGCCTGGGCCAGAACAGTCACCAGTTTGAAAATTGGCACTGATGACAAAAATTATTTATTTCTGTAGATTCTTTTAAATTTTTTAATGAACTGTATGTTAATAAAACTGCCTTTATAATCATTGAAAGTGTGTATATATTTTTGGGGGGATACCCTGTATATATGATAAGGTAATCAATGAAAGTCTTTAAAGCATAAGAATAGTTAATGTTATAGGAAAATTCTCGGAGGAAGTGACCTGGAGCTTGGGGAGAAAAGGAAGTCAGGGGAAACCCCTGCCTGTTAGGGAGGCTTGACTTTGTGGCGCTGCTGTTTCCGGTAGATGAGGGTGAGTATCACATGCTATGGAACCTAGTTTCCTTCTGACACCTTTGAAAGTGTAGCCATTTTATTATAAAACAGCAACATTTATAATAACCTGGAAATACATCCTATAAAATTATTTAAACTTACAGACAAGGTTTAGATGTCAACTTAAAAATATGCAAGGGAGCAGTACAGTGTTCTTCTCATTTTTTTAGGGTGCCCCATGAATAAAACTGTTGGAGGGCTCTATTCCAGAGTCAGCTGTGCTCCACCTTCTGTCCACATGCTGTCCCATGGGGGGCCTGTCAGATCCAGGCTGAGGAGAGGGGCCAAGAGCAGAAGAGAGAGCAGCTTCCCAAGCTCATTCAGCACAGGCCCCCAAAGCCTCAGCCAGCAAGGCTCCAACTCCAACACTCCTGAGCCAACCTTCTTCGCCCCCCCCCCCATTTATTTTCTTCTGCATGTTAACCCAAACCTTAAACAAGTTTGCTTGCTTGTTTATTATCTTTCTTCCTCCTCTAGACATTAGAAGGTAAACTTCAGGGTCAGAGACCTCCTGTGCTTTTTCCCTGTTGGGTCACCACTGTCTAGCACAGCCCCAAGCACATGGAAGGCACTTCATGAATGTTCAAGTGCATTAAGGTTGACTGCAGGACTGAATGGGTGATGGAAAGGTCTCTGACTCCTTAATGTACCTGAACTGATAAGGCCTCTGTCTCCCTAGTACAACACAACTATCCTGGGCACTTTCCCTCTCTACACTCAAACTGACATGTTCATTCATTCATTCATTCATTCATCCATCCATTCATCCTTCAAACACTTAGTGGGTATGAGCCAGACACTCTCATGGGTGTGAGGGAGCTAGCAGTGCAGGAGAGAAACTGACTTTATTTTTTTATTTTCTTATTTTATTCTTTATTGATTAAGGTATTACATATGTGTCCTTATCCCCTCATTACCCCCATGCCCCACTCATGCCCTCAGAGGAACTGACTTTAAACAAATAAACAGACATAGCTATATTCACCTCTCTGATGGCCGGTGAAGGAAAAGAACAGAGGACCAGGACAGAAAAACAGGATGAGAGTGTCTAATTTAGAATGTGAGACCAGCAAAGACCTAAAAGATGAATCTAGCAAGGATAGAGGTTGTTTTACAGGCAGAGAGAAAAGTGTGTGCAAACAGTGGGAGACAGGTGAGCGAGGAAGAGGTGGCCTGGCCTAAGATTGCAGGGTGGGTAGGGGCCAGAGTGTGTAGAACCTGGTGTGCTTTGTGAAGGAGTTTTGTTTTGATTCTCAAGGCTGAGAAAATCCTTGAAGAGTTATGAGTAGGGGAGTCACATAACCCCATTTATTTTAAAAAATATCTCTTTGCTGAGTAAAAAACAGGTTGAAGACTGGTAGGAATGGAGACGGAGACTAGTTAGAACACTCTTTAAGATGTGCAGGGTAGAGATAGGATGATGGTAGCTTCGACATAATTTCTGTCCCTCTGAGATGTACACCCATTGACAAGATCATTCATTCACACATTTGTTCATGCAGGAACTCATTAGTAAGAACCCGATATGACAGGTGATGGGGATACAGCAAACAAGACAGACATGGTCCTTGCCTCCAGGAAAGCTTACAATCTAGAATTGGAAACAGACATCAAACCCAAACTTCCAGTTTTCCAGCACCTGAGGTGGGCCCATCGAAGGGGAATGAGGGAGGTCTAAGAAAGCCAGGAGAGGCACCTGATCTGACTTGGGATGTCAGGGACAGGCAAGAGAAGTCTAGACCAGCATTACAAATTCCCAGGTACACATGAACTGACCCTGCGTCTGCCTTGTGTTCACCTAACTGCCTACTGACTAACTCCACTAGGTTGGCCTTAGTCTTAGTGTGGCCCAAACTGAAAGCTTTGTCTATGGCCTGCAACTGTCCTCAGGCCCAAACCTTCCCCACAGTGTAACCTTTGACTCAAAGAATGACACTTCTATCTACACAGTTGTTCAAGCCATAAATTCTGGCATCCCTCTCTTACCCTGAATAGCCACACTCACCAAGTCCTAAGTTCAACTTTGCAATAGCCTCTTCCCTTTCTGTCTTCTCTCTAGCCCATGGCCAACCCTCTGCTTCAGGTCATGAGCATCTCTTGCCTCGATTGCTGTGATAACCCCTACCTGTCCTCTCACCTCCAGTCTGCCCGCCAAGCCCATCCCAATGCATTCAGGTGGCTTTTCAAATGTGTACTTCTACCTGGTGGGCTTCCTTTGGTCTCATCCTCAAGCCTTCGCTTGGTTGTCAATTCCTTTGGGGACAATCCTCTGACCCTTTGCCTGGTGTAGCCCCTCCACCCCATGATGCCATAAAACTGGGCACTTGCCTTTCACGTCCATGGTCAACCTCGCCTTCCCCATCAGACTAAGCTCCATGAGGTCTCACGTCTTTATACACAACTCCCTCCCCACCAAACAGAAATTTCTCACAAAGGTCATTTCACAAGGAAGATGTGATCCCTCAGCTGGAAAATCTGGGAAGATTGTCCTGATTGTGCTTAAATGAGAAGCTCACAGCAGGCACACAGGTGGCCCTTGCCCAGCTCAGCTTTGCTCTTGCCAAGCCTCATCCCTTCTGCCTTTCTCCTTTGCTTTCCCTCCTTGCAGAGCTCGCTGCTGTGACCACAGATGGTGAGAGGAAACACAATTGATATTGCTTCATTTGGTTTGAGAGTGCCGTGACAGAAGGAGATGAACTATCTCTCTCTGCACCCCACCCCCAAATCTCTTCTCCTTTGGTTTGTGAATCTTTGAAGACAAGTATCTGAAAGGGGCTGACAGGCAGGTGCTGGAGAGAGGGAGAGAGCCGAGGAGAGGAAGCTGCTAATGCATCTGTGGCTATTACCAGCACAACGACAATTAGAGTTATGCAGGCACTTCAGTTGGGGAGGAAGAAGAAAGAAGAGAGAAGAGAAAGCATCTTATCTGTCAGAGGCGATAGCAGGGTCTGAGGAGCTTGGGCCTCTCACTGCCTCCGCAAGTATTTCAAGACCAAGAAAAAAAGCAGCCTAACTAGGTCTGTCTGGACCGGGGAGCAGCACCCTGGCCTGGCAGTGTGACCTACGGTGCTCCATATTCTTTCCATTGCTCCTCTGGGAATTGACACCTGTAGACCCTTCCACAGAAATTTCTATCGACTCTGAAGGGTGGGTCTGCTCTGTGATTCTGCCCAGGTTCTGAGGGGTTCCCGGGGTTCCTGTTTCCACCCTGAAAGTTCAGTGATCCCTGAACTCTGCTCCTATTTACCTGAGCCTTTCACTTCTTCAGGCCATATGTGATCTTGATTTTTAAAATTTTCATTTCAGTGGAGAAAGATCCTAGATAGATCCTAGAACTGAAAAGTAAGGAGAGAACAGCCACACAGGCATATCTTAGGAAACACAGAGGCACTATTGTCTGGGGGGAGAGAGAGAGAGGAGATTAGGTAGACATCCAGCACGGAGTCTTATCGAAAATGAAGCCAGAGCTGGAAAATGTCATCTGACTTCAGCTGTGTCTGCTGCAGAACTGAGGGCAGCTCAGCCCCCCATCCATCCCATCCCCCTTTGGGAGGGTTCACGCTCTCCTCAGAGGTAGGCAAGCAGAGAGGCAACAGAGCAGCCAGATAAGCTCTGCTGTTAGTTTCTGGGCAAAGGCAGGCAACACTGTGTTCCCTCATTTTCTAAAAGGCTAGGTTCCGCTACCCCCACAACTTCTTGTACCCCAAGACACACACACACACACACACACACACACACACACACACACACGCTGCAGCAGCAGCTTTTGCCAGGCAGCCATATCAGGTAGCCTACATCAAATTCACTAGCTAACCAAAGGGAAGAAGCTAAAATCCAGCCCAGGGCTGGTTGTGTCTCAGCTCCACAAAGGCTCCCAGTCACCACAGGCCTTGCTTCTCTTGGAAAATAACAGTGACAGAGCAGCTGAGAGTCATTCAGTCCAATCTGGGTAGGCATTGTGCTAAGCACATTGCAAGACTTTTCTTTCATAATCCCCACAACAACTCTCTGTGGTAATTTCAGTTACTAATTCCAACTATTGGATGAAGAGATCAAGGCTAGAAATTAAACAGGAAAACCAATCAAGCCAGACAAAAGTCACGCACAGGCCTCTAAGAAGGCTTCTCTGACTTCCCACAGCTGACTTGCTAGCAGACACCCTTCCTTTGGGTTCTAGTAGGATCAGAGCACTTTTCACACAGCATAATAACTAAGGGTTTATCTTTTATGACCAAATTCTCACCAAAAGAATGTCAGTGGAAGCTACCTGTGCAATTTCCCAGCCTGTGTGTACCTGCTTGTGATCTGGCTTTAACCGTGTAGATAGGACAATGCCCCACAAAAGTGGTTTTCAAAGTTGAATGATATTGGACTTAATGCATAGCCAAGTTTAGGAACCACTGCTTTAGAAGATGCTGGGCAAAAAAAATTGGAAAGAACCTGGATCCCTGGGTAACCGAATGGAGCAGAATCTCCTGCCAACTGGGAAGATTCACCTTGAACAGTTATGTGAGAGAGACATCAACCTCTAATTACTCTCACAAATGCCATGGAGGAGACACTTGAGGAGTTAAAAGGAGCATTTGGATGCCTGGAATGTCAACCATTGCTCAAGAAATACAAAGGAAGCAGCAATCATTTGCTTGAAAATACACACATGCATGCCAGTGAGAGTGGGAGCACACACACACACACACATACACACATGCACACACACGCATACACACACTTACACACGCACACAGCTCTCACACTTTTGCTTCATGGCTCTCTCTATCCCATTCATCATTAGGGTGGCAATAAGCTACAGCCCCAGCTTTTTTGGCTTCCCACCAGACTCCGATTAATGGGGAACTTC
The DNA here is from genome assembly GCF_963259705.1 of Myotis daubentonii. NCBI lineage: Eukaryota > Metazoa > Chordata > Mammalia > Chiroptera > Vespertilionidae > Myotis > Myotis daubentonii. The sequence goes on along the minus strand of NC_081848.1, from coordinate 8,971,633 downwards.
TCCACCCACTTTCTTCCACTCCACGGCAGGCTGGGCTTCAGCTTCCTTCTTTATATTCCCCTCCTGATCCCATAAAGCAATTAAAGACACATTTTTTGTAGGCTGCCTTTTCTGTATTCTCTCCTAGAACCTGGCTGATATTCTGTCTGGTTCTTGATCTGCAAGTTTCAGTAGGTGAGGAAATCCCATAATGCAACAATCATCTGTGGACTTGGGATTGTAGTATAAATCTCAGATAGGTTCCTGCTCTGGCTGATGCTTGGATGTGTAAGCCTAGGCCAGCTCAGTAACCTTGGAGGTTAGGAATAGTGCTCCTGGCAAGCAGGGGCCTGAGAGTGAGGATTACTTATGAGCAGAGGAATGGTGGGCAGGAGTTGCCAGGGACCCAATGTGGTAGAGCCTACTCCAGGACCATGGACAGGGAAGGGCTGTCCTGAGGAGCACATGGACAGAAAAGGGCATCTGAGGGCACTGGGAAGAAGCTACGGCCCCACTTGGGAAATCAGCACCAAGAGAAGACACCTCAGGCCTCATATCCATCCAAGAAGAGATAACACTCCTTGAAATTTGGGGCCAAAAATAGAAATTATCAGTAAAAACCATGCGTGCAAAGATACAAGAAACACAGGAAAAGGCCCTAGCCATAAAGTGACTTTCATCCTATCGGACAAGAGATGCTACAGGGCTCCATGAAAGAGGAGGCACTACAACCCAAGCTCTAGGACTGAGTGCTAGTATTGAATAGTATTACTCCCCTTGGAGCTTTGGGCAGATCACTGGTCCTCTCTGAACTTCAGTTTCTTCATCTACAAAATGAGTGTGATGGTAATACCTTCTCTACTGACTCTACTATGGTATTAATAAGATTAATTAAGATAATGTGTATGAAAGTAAAGAGTAAAACATGATTGTGATAAATAGTCACATGCTTTGATTCTCTACTGGCTTCTAATGAAATTTTAGTGCTGAGTAAAAAGAGTTTATTAGAAACGCTACTCATTAAATACTTCCTGGAGTATTGTTGATTTTGTTATTTAAAAAAGAAGCCAAGTAAACTTGGTGGCTGATATTCAGAGGAGAATGGAGAGGCCAGGAGGAGAGGGGAAGGGCCAGGATTCAGAGCAGATGTGGATCACCAGGGCACCTCAGGGATCTTCTTATGGATACTCCTGCTTCCCTACAGCTGGTCTAGAGCCCTCACGATAGACCAGGGGACTGTGGAGGATAGAGAAGAACATGGAATCAAGCCAGTGAGCCCTGGGAAGGGCCATTGGCTCTCAGATTCTCTTCCTCACTGTCTAGACAGGTCAGTTACAGTGTCTGCTATGCCCGTTGCCCCTGTCTCAGGATGCTGTCCTCCCATACCTCCTGCATCTCCTCCCACATCTTGTGAGCAGTCATGTTTTATATTGTGTAACATCTTCTCAACTGAATATAGATGACTGACAGGCTTCTGACCCAGGGGTAGCAACCAATCGATAGACTAGCCAGAGGCCAGCTAATGGTAATTTCTCCACAAAGATGACTGATTTGGAACAATATGGAAAGAACTTGGCAGTTAACAGTGAACACAGAAGCTGAAGGATCATGAGGTAGAGCAGGGGTGGGCAAACTTTTTGACTCGAGGGCCACAATGGGTTCTTAAACTGGACCGGAGGCCGGAACAAAAGCATGGATGGAGTGTTTGTGTGAACTAATATAAATTCAAAGTAAACATCATTACATAAAAGGGTACGGTCTTTTTTTTTTTTTTTTTTTAGTTTTATTCATTTCAAACGGGCCGGATCCGGCCTGCGGGCCGTAGTTTGCCCACGGCTGAGGTAGAGTCTGGTCAGGGGAGCATGAGGAGCCATGAGCAGGTTCTGAGCAAGCAGAAGCATGAGATAGAGAGAAGTCAAACAGAGCAAAGAGTCGGACAGTCAGGTGGTAGCAGGAAGAGGATTGGACAGATATGAAGAGAGGCCAATGCTTAAAAGAGCTGAGATGCCTTGGTGACTTCGCCCTAATGCTACTGCTGAGCCCTGGAACCCCTGGGGTCTGAAGCACCTCGGACCTGGCTAATCCTGGGGCCTGCTCTGTCCAGAGTCTGTTTGCATAGTTTCTCCAGAGTTCCTGGAAGACCTGGCTTTGTGGCTGGGTTTCTCATTTTCTTATCCCATGAGGCTCCTTACTACAAATGCATTGCTTGAGAAACCCTGATTGAGTCTCCACTTCTTGCAATCCAAGATACTGAACTAACAAGCTGCCTTCTAAAATCTGGAAGAGTGATTTTCAGAACCTAGGGTCACTGGCAGGCCCCCAAGATGCCTCCCTTGTTTTGAAGCGGAGCCTGGCCCTGTGGTCTTGGAAAGCTGGCCTTGAATGCCCAGAGCTCCTATTCCTGGAGCCCAGTTTGGAGTCCTCACCAGCCAGAACTGCTGATGAGTATATGCAGTCTGGCTCGTGTCCCAGCCTGGACACCAAGCTCCATCTATGCTCATCTCCACTCCCTCAACAGCCACCCTTTGGCCATCCCTCCAGCCTAGGCATGTGCATGCTTGTGGTGAAGTCCACTCATGGAAGGGTAGACCCAGTGAAGAGGCCATTATAGGCCTTGAAAGGTAGTTCAAGTCTATTTGGACTGGGATCCCAAATACTTGAATGTGGTCCAAAGGGGGTATGGGCTGAGGGTAAGTACTGTCTTTAGTCTTTATAGCAAGTACCCATCAAGAGCTGCAGCTCTGCTTCTTGCTGGGCTGTGGATAAGAACGCTATCACTATGAGACCTTGCTAGGTGCCAGGCACCTTCTAAACAAGGTTTTTATATTAACTTACACGTGGTTAAACCGCCCTGAGCTATCATTACTGCTGCTTTACAGCTCGGGAGACTGGGGCCCAGAGAGATACCCAACTTGCCCAGGAGCACACATTAAGCTGCTGGGTCAGTGCCTCCTCCAACAAACAGCGGAGAGCCTGAGCCATGGTCCCCCACAGCAGACCCCTCCTCACCTCCAGCAGGGCTGTGAGGCACAGAGCCTCTAATCACCCGGCAACATAAGAGCACATCCGCTGAGCACAACTGCTGTAAGAAAGCACGTGCTCTTCATTGTCTAATTCAGGATGATGCCGAATGTTCAGCAGATCCCTGGCCTGGCCCATCAGCCTCTGTCTTTGTACCCCCTTCCTTCAAGCTTCTGCTTTCCTGTGGGCAGCAATGCCCATGTCCTGAACCGTTTCTTCCCTGTCCTTGAGCGGAAGCTGGCTATACAAGGTGGTTGTGGGCTGTCGCCAGCCGGATCTGGCTGCCTCCCTTTCCAGGTTCCTCCTAGTTCCATAGGCCCAGAGCCTGCCACTACCTCTGCCTCAGGCCATAACCCTCACCAAGGTCATGGATGCTGGGGTCTGACAGGCTGGGGTTAAAAACTGACTGCACTTATACGTCAGTTATGGCGCCTTTGTCAATAATTAATTTCTGCATGTGTAACATGTGGGTAATAATATCTGCCTCACAGGACTGTGGCAAGGATTAAGTGAAATAAAGAAAGTAAAGTTCTTAGCTCAGTGACTGGCACACAGACAAAAATGCTCCTTGCTGTTATTAGTTCTGGGATAAATGTATGAGCAGATATTCTAGTAAATACTCTTCCCTCATCGCCTGATAAGAGGGTTTCACCTTCACTCAGCTCCTCACCCTTCCTTTCTAACTCTGAGGCCATCTCCATGCAGCAGACTAGTTCCTGCACCTGCGGAATGCTGAATCACTGTGAGGGTGTCTGTGGACAGACTTAGTCAGAGAAGCTGGGTTCATCTATATGATCAATTAAAAAGGGGACCCAACTTGGGCCCAGCATAATGGCTCCTGCAAAGAAGGGTGGCAAGAAGAAGAAGGGCCATTCTGCCATCAATGAGGTAGTGACCAGAGAATACATCATCAACATGCACAAACACATCCATGGAGTGGGTTTCAAGAAGCATGCCCTTGGGCACTCACAGAGATCCAGAAATTTCCCATGAAGATGGGGACTCCAGATGTGCACCATTGGTACCAGGATCAACAAAGCTGCCTGGGCCAAAGGAATAAGGAATTCCCAATACTATATCCAGGTGCAGTTGTCCAGAAAATGTAATGAGGATGAAGATTAACCAAATAAGCTCTATACATTTGTCACCTACATACCTGTCATCACTTTCAAAAATCTACAAACAGTAGATGAGAACTAATCACTGAGCTTTATTAAGAAAATGCCTGTGGGGAAGGAGATGGGGCTGGGAAGGCGAGGAAGAACTGTCAGACCTCAATGCAGGTCTGGCACCTGAAGGAGACAGAAGGGAAGTGGGGTGGAAGCACTGTAGTCTGGCCTGCCATGCAGTCTGAGGAAGGTTCATCCAACCCATTAAGAGTCCTTGACTCAAAGTCGGCTGATAAAGGGGTTCCCGTCTCCCAGGAATGGGTCTGCCTTAGCATCTCAGCCACACACAAGCAGTGATGGGAAAAGCCCGTGGAAGTATGGTCTTGATGAAGCAGTGCCTGTGGATTTCAATGGACAGCAGCCAAGGCCATTGGTCAACAACCGGGGCACAGTTAGTAAGGGGGCAGGGGGCACATTTTCTCAGCCACTTAAGAAGGAAAGAGAGAAGACAGAGCCATGGGCAGAGGCCAAGGTATGAATTAGTGGAGGGAGCTATAGAATAATAGAATGCAGAGCTGTATGGGGATAAGAGTAGTAAGAACATAAAAACTGCTGGAAATTATAAATTATAATCTCGTAATATTTCTTAAGATACAAGTTATAGATTTGGAATTCTTTATATTTTTGGATACCCTGAGCTATGCCTCCAATGTGATTGAGTCTGAAACTAGTTTTAGTATTTACCAATTCATCTCATAAAATATGGTGTCTGCAATGTAGCAGACATGGTTCTAAGTGCTTTATAACTATTAACTCATTTAATCCCACAACAAGTCAGTGATGTGTGATTGTCATGCTCTTCATACAGATTAGGAACTGGAGCACAGAGAGGTTGAATAACACCTGAAGTCACAGCTGGGAAGTGGTGGAGCTGAAATTTGAACCCGAGAGTCTGCACTCTTACCTGATATACCATCCCTGGCCACCACTGTGTCTTCTCTTTTAATTAAATTTATTGGGGTGAATATATATATATATTGAGTGGCCAGATTATTAAGACCACCTGATGTTTGTAGGCAAGTTAGCCATACACTGCATTGTATGGGATATGGAAGCCGAAGACCTGTTCGAACACCTTTGCTGTCTGCAGTTACCAAGATAAAAAGTCTCCAATTCGCACAGGAACACAAGGATTGGGCAGTGGAACATTGGAAAAAAGTCATGTGGTCCGATGAATCATGTTTCCAGTTGCATCATGCAGATGGCAGAGTGAGAATTTGGCGGAAACAACATGAAAGCATGCACCCCACATGCATGAGTAGAACCCTTCAAGCTGCTGGGGGCAGTGTTATGGTTTGGTGCATGTTTTCCTGGCATGATTTGGGCCTTTTAATTCGTGTGGAACAATGTCTGAATCGCACAACATATCTAAGTATCATTGCTGATCAACTTCAATCCCTAGTCAGGGGGCATACAGAAGGCAATTGATCACTGTTTCTCTTTCACATCGATATTTCTCTTTCTCCTTTTAAATATCAATTTAAAAAAAACATATATCCTTCAGTGAGGATTAAAAAAATAATAAAATACTACTTCTAAAAATAAGAGCACCATGGCCATCAAGAGGTGGAGTGAATGCTCCATTTTGCCAGGCCCCCAAGTTCTGCCCACCCCTTTGGTCATCCGTACCAACCCAGGCAGGTTCAGCACTGAGCACAGCATTCTACATGGTGCAACGGGTGATGTGGCTGACTCAGCAAGGAAGCTGATTGCATCTTTGGCTTTTCAAGAGATTATTATAAGCAGCCAATAGGAAAAAAAAATTTTCATGTTAAAGAATCACTTCTGCTCCTAAACCTGCTGTGTTGTTTCTGCATATTTTCAAAGCATTTAGAATGTATAAGAGGTATTATTTATGGGAATAAATAACAATATTTATGGGCTTTTCATTGAGAGTGTGATCAGCTTTGTGCAATCCCCTGCCCACACTGGGCAGCAGGCCTCTGGGAAAGTCCGGGCTGGGTCCCACGTGGTGGATCCGAGTCCCACACACCTGCTCCAGAGCTTTTCCAGCACAACTGGCTCCGACAGGTCTGCTGCTGGCTGAAATCCACCCCACACACCAGGGAGAAATATTTTAGGGCTTTCATGACACCATAGAGAGAATTAATCAACTAGGTTTCTTCCATGGTGTCAATCTCCTGGGAGTCCCAGAAGCAGGAAGTTCGGATTGGAAGGAGTCTGAAGGAGACAGGTGGTGTGAGGACCAGTCTGGCTTGAGCTTAGTAAAGAAATGCTTTGGTAGGTGGAGGAAAGAGAAGGGGAAGGAGATGGAGGTACAAGGCTAAGTCACCCTATAAGTTGCCCTCTAGAGTTAGCCCTGTCAGCTTCCTTGCCCAGTGGTCCTCTCATTTCCCACCCCAGGCCAGCCCTGTCCTCTAGCTTCAGTGTTTTGCTGCCAAGGCAAACCATCGTTCTTCACCCAATCTCAAAACCACCCGACCCTCCTCCAGTGAGTATCCTCTCTTGTTAAAGGATTTTAAGAATTGAACATTTGAACATGATGTTAAATTAGGTTCTGCTCAGGATGGGAGCATATGGGGCATCTTGCAGGATCCTCAGTGCCACCAGCGTTCTCCTCATGAGAAACTCCAAGGTTCTCCTGTAGGAAAACGTCACTCTGAAGGAAGGAGGGTCCGGGGGAAACGATTCTCCTGGAATCAGATGTCAGAATGATGCTGAGTGCAGGCCTGATGCCTGAGCTCCAGGTATGGAGCCTGCTGTACAAGAGGAAGTCGGGATGATGATGGTGGTGATGGTGGTGACCAGGAAACACAGCTTTAAAAGGACTGCAGTGGCTGGGAGAGGGCTCGGCAGCACCGGCGGCCAGTGGCAGCTGCAGGAGTGGCCTTCAGCCTGGCGGGCACTGTGAACTCCGGCAGCAGCTCGAGATGAAGGTAGGAGGAAAATGTCTGACCCACCACAGGGGGACCAAAGGTCCATGTTGTAAAAACCTTGTTAGATCAGTGGGACATGCTCTGTGGACTCCAAGAACCATTAGCGGAGGTATAAAAAGGATTGGAATTCCTGCGAATGGGAGAGCAGAGACAGAGAAACCCTGACGGCCCTGTGTCACCCCCACCTGGTGTGGCTGGGCAGGGAGGCGTCTGACTGAGGAGGGGAGAGTGGGCCTCACGGGGTTGTGTGGCTTCTTCTACTTACAACGCTCTCTTCACACAATGATCGTTTTTCTCAGATCATTGTTGGGAAGCGCTGGCAAAGGCTCTAAGGGACAAGATGGTATGTGTCCCTTTTACCCCCAAACTGTACATTTACTGGCTTGTGACACCTTCTTGGCAAAACACTGCAAAGAGTCAGCTCATGGTATGTATTTTACCAAATGTTCAAACATTTTCTTTAGCATAAAGTTATAATGCTTCCCAGAAAGGGGTGGTCGGAGGGGTACTCAATCAATAGAGATGGAGTTAGTTAGTTCATTGCAATCTCAATGATCTCAGTTCCTGAAACCGTGGGGCAGCTTTTAAAAATAACTCTTCTCACCGGCTGGTGGTTTCTGCGTGTCACGAAGATGATGCCAGTTGTTGGGGATTGGCGTTAAGTGTAGCCTCAGGCTCACATTGTCTAATTAGACACCATCAACCTCAGCATAAGACTTTGCACTGTGGCTTGCAAACAAGGAATAAAAATAATAGTGTCACTGGGCAGGCCTTCCCTCCTCCTACCTCTGGGAAGGCCTTCCCTCCTCCAACCTCTGGGAAGGCCGCAACTCAAATGATCTGTGATGAGGTTACACAGCCCTGTTTCTCTGGATTCCTGCTCCTCTTTCAGGGGCATTTCTTGCCCACACTGTTGAGAGTGTTGTCTGAAGTCTGTCTCCCTGTGAGCTGAAGGGAGGGGAGCCAGACTCTGAAAGCATGAAGTGCTCTGCTGTTGCACCTATTAATCCTCAACCAGCTCTCAGTCCTTCCGCCGCTCCATTCCCTATTGAAACCTCATTGTCATCCGTGCAATGGTTTCTCTCCTGACTTCTGTGCTCCCCAGACTCCTGCCTCACCTGTACTCAGTGGCAATGCCGAGGAGAGCCCATTTCCATCAGCCTCTCCAAATACACCTCAAATCTTACAGAGGCTCTTGTTGCGCAAGAACAATTTATATTTGTCATTGAGATATAAATAGTATCTTTATTCAGTGGTATCCCCTTTTATAATCGCATACACTGCAAAACCAAACAAACAGGGTTCCAAGCAAATGCTCCTTCAAAACAAAGCACTAGGTTCCAACTCTTTGGCAAATCTCCACTCCTGCCTGATGAATACACTTCTCATCTGGCAAAACACCTCCCTCATGAGGTGCCGGGCTCTCTGGTCTGCAGAGCCAACTTCCCGAGGGAGGAGAATATTATATCGTGTTATCTTGAAATTTTTTTCATTGCTGTTGTTATTGTTGAGGTAAAAAAAAAAAAAGTAAATATATAGGATATCTTTTCTTATTATAAAAATTTCTTTAAAAGATAGTGACCTTTTTAAATACAGCAGCAATAATAACAGTGATAATATTGTAGTGTGGAGTTTATAATATATACAGAGGTAAATAGCACAAAGTTCAAAAGGGGGATAAATGTAAATATAGTACTGAAAGGTTCTGACGCCATATGTAGAGCAGTATACTATCACTTGATGGTATACTAAAGGAAGTTAACAGTGTGCACTATAAATCCTAAAGCAACCACTATAGTAATAAAACAAATAGTTATAGGTAAAAAGCCAATAAAAGAGAGGAAATGGAATAATAAAAATAAATACTCAATTAAATTAAAAGAATTTAAAAATAGAAAACAGAAAATAGATGTGATAAAAAACAAATAGCAAGATGGTAGTTTTAAACCTAACTGTATGGAATCACATTAAATAAGGTCTAAAAACTCTAATTAAAGGGCAGAGATAGTCAGATTGGATAAAAAATAAGCAAGACCTAATAAAATGCCGCCTACTAGAAACTGACTTTAATTTAAATATTTTGAGAAAAATTGGTTTAAAATAGCCTATTATTTATTCATTATTATTTCATGAAAATATGTGTGAACACTAACCAAAAGAGAAATGGAATAACTGTTAATATAAAAGTAGACTTCACTGCAAAGAATATTAACAGGGATTAATAAAAAAGGTCATTCTATAATTACAAATGGGTCGACCCATGTAGAGGGAAAAAAATTTTAACATCTATGCACCTGCTAACAGAATTTTACATGAATGAAAAACTGAAAGAATTGTAGGCACTTATAATGGGAAATCTCAATACCCTTCTCCATAATTGAGAGAATAAGTAGAAATAAAATCTGTAAGGACCTAGAAAAGTTAAACAATACTGTCAGACACCCCAACCTAACTAGGTTTATGGAACACTCCAGCTAATAAACCCAGAATACACATTCCTGTCAAGTGGACATGGAACATTTATTAACACATTATGGTCTATATTCTGGACCATAAAACAAATTTCAATAGATTTAAAAAGGATTCAAGTCAATATCACTAGTCATTAAGGACGTGCGAATGAAAACTACAATGGGGTACACATCGATTTGAATGGCTAAGAAGTGTGACCAAGCCATGTATACCAACTGTTTGGGAGGGTCACTGTTGCAAATGTAAAATTGCACAATTATTTTGGAAAACTGAAAATCCCTTCAAAAGTTAACCATATACTGGCATCTACCATCGACCCAGTCATTTCACTGCTAAGTATTTATCCCAGAGAAATTAAAGCTTATGTCCACACGAAGACTTGCATAGGAGTGACCATGAAAGCTTTATTTGTATGGCCCCCAAACTGGAAACAAGCCAACTGCTCATTAACACAAGAATACACAACTGAAGTGTGATACTCTATGAGAAATTATGCTGTAATAGAAAAAAATGAACCATTGCTTCACAAAGCATGATGAATCATAAAATAATTCTGTGTGAAAGAAGTTAAACAAAAAATATTACATACTGTATGATTCCATTAATATAAAATTCTAGAAAATGCAGACTAATCTACAGTGACAGGAAATAGACCAGTGATTGTCTAGTGGAGGGGTAGAGAAAGGCATTACAAAAGAGCGCAAGGGGCTGGAGGGCGGGGGAGGGGTTGGGTGCAGGCTAAAAGAGGTCAATAGTGATAAAAGAGGGCATATGTAATACTTTCAACAATAAAGATTAAAGAAAAGTGCCCAAGAAAACTTGTAATGGATACGTTTATTATCTTGATTGGGTACACACACACACACACACACACACACACACACACACACACACACGCTGCAGTGAAACCAAAATAAGGTTGCAGATCCAATTTAGGTTGCTAATTAGCTAACACTTTGAGATGGGGAGATAGCCTGAATTATCCAGGTGGACTCAATCTAATCACAGGAATTCTTAAAAAGCAGAGAATCTCTCTTGGCTGTGGTCAGAGAGAGATGGCAACATGAGAACATGTTGACACTGTTGGTAGTTATGAAATGACAGCTCAGTGAGAGGCCTCAGGAGCTGGAAAATGCTCAAAACCTATCTCCCCTGAAACTTCCAACGCCTTGACGGTAGCCCAGTGAGACCCACATTGGACTTTTGCCCTCTAGAACTGTAAGATAATACCTTTGGATTGTTGTAAATCATTAAATTTGCAGTAACTGGTTATGGTAATAGTAGAAAACTAATACACCACTCTTACTCCTAATGTTTAATATCATCATACCTTAAAATTACCCTAATCTGGTGGTGGAATGGTATCCTTTTAAATTTGAATTTCCCTGATTACTATTGACTGTAGCCTCAATGCATATATTTCTTCTGTAAGTTGTATATTCCTGTCCTACAAGGATTTTTAAAATTGGGTTATTTTATTAATTAGTAAAAATTATTTATATATGTTGGATGTCATTCCTCCATTTATTTATGCATTGTAGATAGTTTCTCCTGACTGTTCATAATTTTAATTTTTGTAATGTCTTTGAAATAGAGAAGTATTAAATGTTATGGTAAAATTTATCTGTCCTTTAAAAATGGTGTGTGTGTATGTAAAGAAATCCCACCTCATTCGAGGTCCTAAAAATAATCTACCATCTTTTCTCCTAATGGCTTTAAATTGTATATTTTAGCCCAAACCGGTTGGCTTAGTGGATAGAGCGTCGGCCTGAGGACTGAAGGGTCCCGGGTTCGATTCTGGTCAAGGGCATGTACCTTGGTTGCAGGCACATCCCCAGGGGGGGGGGGGAGCGTGTGCAGGATGCAGCTGATAGATGTTTCTCTCTCATCGATGTTTCTAACTCGCTATCCCTCTCACCTTCCTCTCTGTAAAAAAAATCAATAAAATATATTCAAAAAAATTAAATTGTATATTTTAGGTTACATGTATGGCTTTTACTAGGTGTAATTAATTGTCTCAATTTCACTTACAAAACTAAATCACTTATTCCTTATTTATTAATAATCTTCACATCTATTATATGTCAAGTACCTGTATATACATGAGTTTATTTCTGGTTTTCTATTAAGTTGTATTTATTTATTTGTCTATTCTATAGCAATACTATAGCTGTTCTTAGAACTCTCTATATAAATGTTAGCATCTATGTTCCAAACTAAAATCTACAGAGAATGTAAAAAGCCTCTATGAAAAACAATATGGAGGTTCCTAAAAAATTAAGAATAAAACTACCAAATGACCCTGCAATTTAACTTCTCGGTATCTGGCTGAAAAATTTGAAAACACTTATTCATAAGATATATGTACCCCTATGTTCATTGCAGCATTATTCATAATAGCCAAGACATAGAAACAACCTAAGTGTCCTTCAATGGATGATTGGATAAAGATGTGGTACATATGTACAATGGAATACTACCCAGTCATAAAACAATATAAAGTATTGCCATTTGTGACACGGATGGATCTTGAGAGTATGCTGAGTGAAATAAGCCAGACAGAAAAGGACAAGAGCCATGTTCACAGTGGCGGCACCGCTTCACAGCCCCACCAGCAGTGAATAGGGGCTCCTTTTTTCTTCACAACCTCTCTGACACTTACTGTTACTTTCCTTGTTGATAATAGCCATTTTAACAAGTGTGTAGTGGTATCTCATTGTAGTTTTGATTTGCATTTCTCTAATGGCTAATGAAATTGAGCATCTTTTTATATAGCTGTTGGCCATCTGTATGTCTTCATGGGAGAAGGGTCTCTTTGGGTCCTCTGCCGATTTTTTTAAAATGATTTTCTTTATTTTATTTTTTCCACCACTCTCCCACCTCTCTCCACCCCCTCTCACCAATAATCACTAAACTATCGTCCTTGTCCACAAGTTCCTTCCTTTTCTTTTTCTTTTCATTTTCCTCAATCCCTCCACCAAAAAGCCCCCAATGTTCCCCCCACACACACCAGAGCTGTCTGCTTCATCTCTATCTATGAGTCTGCCTCTACCACTTCTGGGAATTTATCCCCCCCCCAAAAAAAAACAGAAACAGTAATTAGAAAGAATATATGCACCCTATGCTCCTTGCAGCATTATTTACAATGGCCAAGATTTGGAAGCAGCCCAAGTGTCCATCAGATGAGTGGATAAAACAGCTATGGGACATTTACACAATGGAATACTACTACTCTTCTATAAAAAGGAAGAAAATTTTACTCTTTGTGACAGCATGGATGGACCTGGACAACAGTGAAATAAGCCAGTCAGAGAAAACAAGTACCATACAATTTCACTCATATGTGAAATTTAATAAACAAGCTAAACTTTACCCATTTTTTAACTGAATTGTTTGCTTGATTTGGGGTTTTATGAGTTCTTTATATGTTTTGGATACTAACCCCTTGTCGGAACTATTGTTTGCAAATATCTTCTCCCATTCAGTTGGTTGCTTTTTTGTTTTGTTGGTAGTTTCTTTTACTGTGGAAAAGCTTTTTAGTCCCATTCATTTATTTTTGCCTTTACTTCCCCTGTCTTTGGAGTCAAATTCATAAAATATTTTCCAAGACCAAGGTCCATAAGTTTAGTATCTATGTTTCTTCTATGTACTTTATTGTTTCAGATCTTATATTTAAGTCTTTGATCCATTTTGAATTAATTTTTGTACATGGGGACAAACTGTAGTCTAGTTTCATCCTTTTGTATGTGGCTTTCCAATTTTCCCAGCACCATTTATTGAAGAGGATTTCTTTTCTCCAGTGTATGTTTTTGGCTCCTTTTCAAAAATTATTTGTCGGAGAAACCAAGATGGCGGCATAGGTAAACACTGGAGATTGCTGCCTCGCACAACCACTTCAAAAATACAACTAAAAGACGGAACAGACATCATCCAGAACCACAGGAAGGCTGGCTGAGTGGAAATTCTACAACTAGAAGGAAAGAGAAAAGCATACCGAGACTCAGAGGAAGTGCGGTGCGGAAGTAAAATACTAAGGTGCGGAGGTGCATGCCGAGAGGGCTGGCAGCTGAGGACACGATTGTCTTTTTCAATCGGGAGGGAGTCTCAAGCTCTGAGCTCCAGTTCCAGGCAAGTCTCTGGGGACCCAGACTCATACGGGAGAAACGGGAGTGTCTGGCATTGGTTGGAACTCGAGGGCAGCTTTCTCTCAGAGGCACTCACAGTGATTTCCGGGGCCTCTGAGGGCAGGACTGAGAGCAGCCATACTGCTCACTCTGCCCGCCCTGCTGATCCCCTGGGGCCCAAGTTGTGCACAGAGGCTTTTGCATATGAAAGGCCCGGCCCTTTGTAATCTGAAAATTACCTAACCAACTACAGCTGGCCCAGGGCCCCAGGGCAACTTGCATTGCTTTACAGCTGGCTTCTGCTGGGTAGCCTCAGGCAAAGGCTAGATTAGCACCTCCTTAGATCCAAGAGCCAGTGTACCCAGTGGTCAGAGTGGGACCATCCAATTACATCTCCTCAGATCCATAAGGGACACACTCAGGGGGGCAGACTCAGTGAGCACCAAAGCCCCACTGAAGCAAGTCTTGCCCCATAAGATTGTCTTCAGCACAGAAGTTCTCCCACCATAGACACAGCTGATTCTCACAGCCAATTGGCCTGGAGGTCAATTCCTCCCAGTGTTACCTACAACAATCAAGGCTTAACTACAACAAGACTGTGTACAAAGACCACAAGGGGGTGCACCAAGAGTGTCTACCTCAGGTAATTGGGGAGGCTGAGCCACTGGGCCCTATAGGACACCTAGCACAGAAAGCCACTCTATCGACACAGCGAAGCATAAAAAATGCCGAGACAAAGAAAGAGGATACAAACGACAGAAATGGAGGAAAGCAAACTACTGGATATAGAGTTTAAAACCACATTTTAAGGTTTTTCAAGAATTTTCTAGAAACTGCCGGTAAACTTAATGAGACCCTCAAGAAATCTAGTGAGACCCTCGATGTTGTGATAAAGGATCAACTAGAAATTAAGCATACATTGACTGAAATAAGGAATATTATACCGAATCCCAACAGCAGACCAGAGGATTGCAAGAATCAAGTCAAAGATTTGAAATACGAAGAGGCAAAAAACACCCAACTGGAAAAGCAAAATGAAAAAAGAATCCAAAAATACAAAAATAGTGTAAGGAGCCTCTGGGACAGCTTCAAGCGTACCAACATCAGAATTATAGGGGTGCCAGAAGAAGAGAGAGAGCAAGATATTGAAAACCTATTGAAGAAATAATGACAGAAAACTTCCCCTACCTGGTGAAAGAAATAGACTTACAAGTCCAGGAAGCGCAGAGAACCCCAAACAAAAGGAATCCAAAGAGGACCACACCAAGACACATCATAATTAAAATGCCAAGAGCAAAAGACAAAGAGAGAATCTTAATGCGGCAAGAGAAAGACAGTCAATTACCTACAAAGGAGTACCCATACGACTGTCAGCTGATTTCTCAACAGAAACTTTGCAGGCCAGAAGGGAGTGGCAAGAAATATTCAAAGTGATGAATGCCAAGAACCTACAACCAAGATTACTTTATCCAGCAAAGCTATCATTCAGAATTGAAGGTCAGATAAAGAGCTTCACAGAGAAGGAAAAGCTAAAGGGTTTCATCACCACTAAACCAGTATTATATGAAATGCTGAAAGGTATCCTTTAAGAAGAGGAAGAAGAAGAAAAAGGTAAAGATACAAATTATGAACAACAAATACACATCCATCAACAAGGGAATTGAAAAATCAAGTGAATAAATAATCTGATGAACAGAATAAACTGGTGATTATAATAAAATCAGGGGCATAGAAAGGGAGTGGACTGACTATTCTTGGGGGGGAAAGGGGTGTGGGGGATGTGGGAAGAGACTGGACAATAATCGTGCACCTATGGATGAGGACAGTGGGGGGGGTGAGGGCGGAGGGGGGGGGTGGGAACCGGGTGGAGGGGAGCTATGGGGGAAAAAAAAGAGGAACAACTGTAATAATCTGAACAATAAAGATTTAATTTAAAAAATTATTTGTCCATATACATATGGCTGGCTTTATATCTGGGCTCTCAATTCTGTTCCATTGGTCTGTATGTCTGTTTTTCTGTCAATACCACCCTGTTTTGATTATCATTGCTCTGTAGTATAATTTGAAGTCAGGTATTGTGATATATTCAGCTTCCCGCCCCCCCCCCCCCCCTCCAGGATTGCTTTAGCCATTTGGGTTTTTTTGTGGTTCCATACAAATATTATGTGAGTGTGTGTGTGTGTGTGTGTGTGTGTGTGTGTGTGTGTGTGTGTATTCTGTTTCTTTAAAAATGTCATTGGGATTTTGACAAGGATTGTATTAAATCTGCATATTGCTTTAGGTAATAATAGACATTTTAACTATGTTGATTCTTCCAATCCAGGAGCATGGAATATCTTTCCATTTCATTATGTCCTTTTCAATCTCTTTTAATAATGCTTTGTAATTTTCAATATATAAATCCTTCACATCCTCTGTTAAGTTTATTCCTAGATATTTTATTCTTTTTGTTGCAATTGCAAAAGGAATTGTTTTATTCATTTATTTTCCTGAAATTTAATTGTTAGTAGTAGCAGTGATTTTCAACCTTTTTTCATCTCATGGCACACATAAACTACCAAAATTCTGTGGTACACCAAAAATATATTATATTTTAGGTATATAAAAGTAGTTATAATTTTTATATACAATAGGTATAATTTTTTATTAATTCACACTGGACAGCCGTTGTGGTGGCTGCTATTATTTATTTATTTATTTATTTATTTATTTATTTATTTATTTACAATCTAAGGGAGAAGTGGGCAGTGTCCCTAACTAAATATTCAGGTTTTACATATTTTAAAAATTCTTGTGGCACACCAGTTTAAAATCACTGGTATAGAGAAATGCAGTGGATTTTTGTACATTAATTTTGTATCCTGGAATTTTACTATGTTTATTATTTCTAATAGTTTTGGGGGTAGAGTCTTCAAGGTTTTCTGTACATAGAATCATGCCATCTCCAAAAAGTGACACTTTTACTTCTTAATTCCAATTGGAATGCCTTTTATTTCTTTCTCTTGCCCAGGACTTCCAGCATTGTGTTAAATAAGGGTGGTGCGAGTGGACCTCCTTGTCTTGTTCTTGATTTTAGAGGAGAACCTTCCAGGTTTTCACCATTGAATATATTAACTGAGGGTTTGTCATTTATAGCATTTATTATGTTGAAGTACTTTCTCCTATACCTATTTTAATGAGTGTTTTAGTCATAAGTGGATATTGTATCCTATCAAATGCTTTTCTGCACTTATTGATAAGATCATGTAACTTTTATTTTTTGTCTCATTAATGTGGTGTATTATGTTTATTGATTTGCATATGTTGAACCATCTTGTGCCTCTCAATGAACCTCACTTGATCTGATGTATTATTTTATTTGCTAGTATTTTCTTTAGGATTTTTGCATCTGTATTCATTAGAGATATTGGTCTGTAGCTTTCTTTTTTGTGTTTCTTTGCCTGGTTTTGGTATCAGGGTTATCTTGGCCTCATAAAACGTGTTAGGAAGCCTTGCCTCTTCTTCAATTTTTTGGAAGAGTTTGAGAACATGTATCAAATCTTTGAATGTTTGGTGGAATTCACTAATGAAGCCGTCTGGTCCTGAAATTTCATTTTTTGGGGAGGTTTTTGATGGTTATTTCAATTTCCTCACTGTTGATCGGTCTATTTAGATTTCCAGTTCTTCATGATTCAGTCTAGGAAGGTTATATATTTCTAGAAACTTACTCATTTCTTCTAAGTTATTTAGTTTGGTGGCATATAGTCTTTCATAATATTCTAGTGTGATCCTTTGTGTTTTTGTGATGTCCCTATCTTCTCTTTCATTTCTGATTTTGTTTTGTCTTTTCTCTTTTTCTGTGAGTCTAACCTGGGGTTTGTAATTTTATTAATCTTTTCAAAGAACCAGCCCTTTGTTTTATTAATTTTTATATACTCTTTTTGTTCTCTATTTCATTCAATTCTGCTCTAATTTTTATGTTTCCTTTCTTTTGATGACTTTGGGCTGCTTTTGTTCATCTTTTTCTTCTTCTTTAAGATGTAACATTAAGTTGTTTGAGATTTTTCTTGTTTCTTGAGATAGGCCTGTAATGACATAAACTTTCTTCTTATTACTGTTTCACTGCATCCCAGAAATTTTCATATATGGCATTGTCATTATTATTTGGCTCTATATATCTCACCTTTTCTTTCTTCTTTGACCCAGTCGTTTTTTTTTGTAGCTTGTTGTTTAATCTCTACATATTTGTGTGTGTGTGTGTGGGAGGGGAGGGGGTGCTTCCTTTTTGCAATAGATTTCTAATTTCAAAGCATTGTGGTCACAGAATATACTTGGTATGATTTCAATCTTCTTAAATGTATTGAGGCTAGGTATATGACCCAACATACGGCTATCGTTGAGAATATTCCATGTGCACTGGAGAAGAATGTATAATCTGATGCTCTGGGGTGAAAGGCTCTATGAATGTCAGTGATGTCCATTTGGTCTAATGTGTAATTTAAGGTTGATATTTCTTTATTAATTTCCTGTTTGGGGGATCTAGCTATAGCTGTCAATGGAGTGTTAAGGTTCCCTAATATGATTGTGTTTTTGTCATTTTCCCCCTTTAGTTCTGTTAGTAGCTGTTTTTATTTATTTCAATGTTCCCTGATTGGATGCACATATATTGAGAAATGTCATGTTTTCTTGTTGTAATGTTCCCTTAATTATTATAAAATGCCCATCTTTGTGTCTTGTTACCTTTGTTATCTTGAAATCTATTTTGTCAGATAGAAGTATAGCTATACTTGCTTTTCTGTGGATGCTATTGCTTAGAGAATCATTTTCCACTCTTTCACTTTGAGTCTATCTTTGTCTTTGTAGTTTAAATGTGTCTCCCAAAGGCAGCATATGCTTGGGTTTTGTTTTTTGATCCAATCTTCTACTATGACTTTTTATTGGAGAATTCAGCCCATTTAAGTTTAGGGGAATTATTCATGGATGAGGGTTCCCTGTGGCCATTTTATCTTTTGTTTTCTGGTAGCTCTGTTAGCTTCCATTTGTTCTTCTGTGTTTCTGTCTTGGTTTTGTTTGGTGGTATTCTATACTTTTTCATCTGTTTTCTCTCTCTTTTTTTTAAGTTTTGTGTCTCAGTTCTGGGTTTTTATGTGTGTTTACCAGTAGGTTTGTGAAAAAGAAAGTTTCATACATACAGTAGTCCTTTTTCTTTTGAATGCATCCGATATCCGTCTCCTTTGAAAATTTAGTCCTTTATCCCTCCCCTTTTATGTTTTTGTTGTCACAAATTATCCCTGTAAGTTTGTCTGTGATCTTACTCATAGTTTACTAGTACAACATAATTTTTGAAAGGTACAATATGACCCATAACAGTACTATATTTCTTCTTTTACTCAAACCTTTTTTCTTTGTTCTTCAATAACAATTATAAATATTTCTCCATTAGACCTACAAATTTTCTTGTATTTATTTCTAGGTAACTTTATAGTTGTTTTGCTATTGAGAATGAGATTGTTCTGTTTATTATCTTTTTACTATTTTATTGATTAGTCATTAATGTACTGTATAGAAATTGTATTGATCTCTGTACATTAATGTTTTATCTAAAAAACTCATTTAACTATTTATTATTTTAAATGGCTTATCAGATGTGTGGAAACATAAATTTTAAGCTCCATTCTTTAATTCAGCCATGGTTAGAAATAATACTGCAACATAAAAAGTACATGTCTTGATTGGTAATTTAAGTTGAAAGTTTGAAAAGTAGAATGTTAATTTATGTGCTTTCAAAAGACAAATACTCAGCTAGATATTATATAGTCCTAGGTAGTAAGGGAAAAGTTCATGAATATGTACAAACTGGTTACATTACAATTTAAGTTAAATCTGTACCTAGAATAAAGTTGAGTTTCTCTCTAAATCTATTTTCTAAGAAAGCTAAAATATTTCTATAATATTTAAATATTTGTTTTACTTGTTCTAGGGACTATTGGCTTATAATTCTGAAGCTGTAACATGCTTATTATGAAAACTAAATTTGTAAAAATATTTGTTGTAAAGAAATATTTGTTTCCTTAAAGTTCTACTCTGTTTGTCATAGTCGGTTGATTTTATCAACCACCTTGGTGATAATTGATTCACTATGACATCCCTATGTATCTCAAACAGCCTATAAAAGGAATGTGAGGGTATCCTAAATCTAGGGACATTGTTAAGGGTAAATGTTCTTCTTTTAAAATATATTCATAAGTAAGTTTAAGACACTCTGGCAGATTAATCTCCAAACACATGCAGTTTTGATATATCAGCAGAGTACAATCATGTGAATTTTCTATATAAAAGATCATATCTTCTGTAAATAATGAAATTTTCTCTCATCAATTCCAAACTTATATCTTGTTTCATTTTCTTGTCTTGTTGAATTAAGACCAATACTGAATAGTGAATATCTTGACTTTAATGATAATGTTTTAAAAATGTTTAAAGTAAGTATGATATTTGCTATAGGTTTTAGCAGATAGCATTTATTAGATTAACAGTTTGCAAATAAAAATTCCATTTTATTTCTGGTTTGCTAAACATTTTTAAATCATGATTTACTTTGAACTTTCAAAAATGCTTCCATTTTCTATACTTAATGAGATAAGCATATATTTCTACTCTTTTAATCCATTAATACAATTTTTTATATATTTTCTAATATTGACAATTTTTAACTTCTGGGGTATATGAACAGCAGTTTTTACTTTTTTAAATATGTATTTATATTATATAAATTGATATACACCTAAGAAGTTTACACTCTTTTCTTTTCATTACTATCATGCTCTTTTGTTCTTACTGCTCCTATGATGTTTTATTCATAGCCCTATTGCAGTCTTGATTTAGAAATATTTGGAGGGTTATGAACCAAACTCTTCTTCATACTGTTGGTGGCTCAGGTGGGGAATCTAGTAGGAAAGGCTTCTGGGGAAGAACTCATATCGTGTCCACTACTGGGGCTTAGATACCAAAAACAAACAAACCCAAAGTCCTTTGGTTAAGTTCATTGGATACTAGAAGGCTATAACTTTATCTGTGATTCCCAACACTACAATTTTGAGTGTGCATACGTGTAGTCTGCTGATCTCTGAAGAACTGGAGATGAGTAAACTATGCCTTACAGACTGTTTTCTAGTGCCATGTTATTATGTTTCCTTATTGTTATCCTTGTGCTTTATGTTCTAGCCCAATAACTCAGGGCCTGTGGTAATGTGAAATGTGTCCTGCCTTTATTAGAGGGGCAGCCACACCATCCTGCCCAGGCCTCGGTGGTGACAGCAGCCAGGTCTGTGAGAAAGGAGACTCTGGTGACTTGAGTCGGAGATGTGAGACACAGGGATTCCTCCTCACATGCAGATACAACTCTATATCCAGATTCTACTTTGGATGATGTGGGCTTGAATTTCATTAGAAAAGGGGAGCAGTTGCTTTTCTTCAGTCAATCAGAGAAAGTAACAAGCTACAGCAAGTCTTCAAATGTTTATAGAGCTTTCGGAGGAACAACGGACTTCCCGTCAGGATCAGTGAGGAGTATTTAGGAGCCATAGATGTACATCTTCTTCTGGCTGCAGGGGCCCGGCAGGGTCCATGATGGCTAGAGTCACCCTTGCAGGCCAGGCCTCTGCCAGGGTGGAAGTGTGCCCCCGAGTGAGGCTGGGCAGGCAGATCTAGGAGCTGGCACTGGGCCACCCGATCTCTTTCTGGGCCTGTGGTCTGGATGGCTGAGGAACACCAAGCAGAGTTACTTGTGCTATGAATTGTGCCATTGTCTGCCTTTAGAGTTTGAATCAGAAATCTGAACTCTGTAAAGCTCTTGCCTACGGGCATATGACTTTTTAAAACCTTATTTTGTTTTCTTGTATGTTAATTAATGTTTTTCTCTTTTTTTAAAAAAAAACATAGCCTTCAGTTACAAGGGGCAGAGATCCATGATTCAAAGTGACAAGCAATAAAATATTATTCCTTCCCAAATGGAAGTCCAAGGTAGGAGGAGTCAGTGGTTCAAGGACCTAAGTTCTTCTATTTTTTGATATTCTTCCATCTTTAGTATGTCATCTTTCTCCTCAGACCAGCTTCTCCTGTGGTCACAAGAGAGTTACAGCATTTCAGGTATCACATCAGACACCTCAACATGTCAAGGGAGAAGAGATCTCTCTTCTTATGTGTCCCTCTTATGAGAGAAAATCATTCCCAGAAGCCCTTCAGCAGACTTCTTTCAAGTCTCATTGGCCAGAATTGTGTCATATGCTAATGCCTATGCCAATGCCTAATATGGCAAATGAGACCACTATGATTGCCTTAGGATAATCAGGACTGGGCCTGAGAGTGGGGCCAGCCTTCCTTAAAGCATATGACTGAAGGGAAAGAGTGAATAAAAATATGAATAAAATCAGGATTCTCCTTGGGACGGAGAAAGGGAATGAAATGGGAAATGAATACAAACTGGCAATAGGTAGTGGGCACAACACCTACTGCTCCTGAATAAGGAAGTTTCCCAAGCTAGGTTCAGACTAGGAAGGAATCCATATTTGCTCTGGTGGTATTTGGAATAGACCATAAACAGCCATAGGAGGAAAAAAGTGGACGCTCCAGCAGAGACAGAGAGCAACAGGGGCCACCCAGGGACACTGGCTCATTTTCTCCAGGGCGTTTCTTCAACACTAGATGTGCTGCTTCCATCTCCCGTGCAAAATATAACTTAATAAAACCAGAAGCAAATAGTTTTAAAACTGCTGTCATGGGGGCTTTGACTCTTTTTAAATTACATGATTAACAGGAACCTCAGGAAACTGCCCCAACGAGGAGCCATTAGCCCAAAGCACTGACAGCTGGAGAGCTGGAGTGAGTCCACCAGGAGGGATCCCTCCAGTTGTGAGGGGGTGGATACCATTATGCATATTTGAAATCTTTAAGCAACGTTGATCTCAGGAGCAGGGAAATGCTCTGCTCCTACTCCACAGAGACATTTTAAATACACGGCCAACCTCAAGGTCAACTAAGGAAGGGGACCAGTAAGAAATAAAAGAAGCAGAAATTGAATTCAAAAGGTCACTCTTTACTGATCAAAATTGCTTTAGACCACTTCTACTAAAAATGCAGTATCATCGACGTGATCATCACCGACAGTATCATCAACAGCTGGGAGCTTGGGGAAATGCAATTTCTGAAGCTATACCCCAGACCTATTGATTCAAAATCTCAGGATTAACAACCCATAAATCTGTCTTTTAAACTGCTCTCCAGTGATTTCTTCAAGCTTAAGAGGCATTGCTTTAGGTCTGTGTTGTCCCTGTGGCTTTTCCAAGAACATTAATAGATCTTAAGGAGGCGGAGTGTTCAGGAGGAAGGAAAGGCAGTGGGTAAGGCCCCAGACATTCTTATCTGAAAGAAAATGATTAGCTAGCAGAAAAAAAAAAAAAAAGGCGAAGACAGGCAAGGCCTGGAAAAACATCAGTAACTTACCCTAAAATGGTGATGTTATCAATCTGTAATAAAATCCAGTGTGTCAGTGCTGTGGTGGGCATTACATGGGAGAACTTTTATGAAGAAAAGGCCAGATATTCAGGGTTATGGCACATTATCTATCTGGCTGTGCACTGCACAGCTCCAGGAGGAGCCCGTGCTTTTAGTGGTGTTCTAGCATTGTGCAACATGGCAGCCCTGCTGAAACTCTCCTGAGATCAAAGCATTTTAGATTTAAAAAGGATCATAAATTTCAATGCTTCTAACTTATAGACCAAAGGAAGTGAAATAACTTGACCAGATCACATGGTTTACTTAGCAAATCCAAATTTCTACCTTAGGAAATGAGTTTCTAGAGAACAATTCTAAATAAATAGAGAGCTAAATATTGAAACATATTGGTTTTATTTCAACAACAAGAAAATAAAATAAAACCCAATGCAAGTACCTAGGAAGATGGAAATTGTTCTGTAAATTACATTAAAAGTGATTGCATTAATTGGTTAGGTAAATTACATAGATTATGCATATATACAGACATTTATATAAAAATTATATAAATGTGTATATTAACAGTCATGGAAGTGAAGAAGCCATCTTGGACACTCCAGCCTCAACATATATTCCATATATTCGATTGGAGACAGCTCTGACATCAAATGATTGTAATTCTTGATTTATCTTCTCTCCATAGCTGGTGTTATTCATATAGTTATACATATATTTATGGGTATATCTATATCTATATACATATTTATATTTTCCTGTTCTCCTCTCACATTTTATCAGTAAGTGGAGGATGGAAATTAATGATGCAAAGAAATATAGGCACTGAGGTGTCTGAGACTTTAGCACAACTGATTTTTAAAGCTTCAGATAAATATTTTCTAAAGCAAGTTGTAAGTGCTCCTCTCTGTGCTCTCTGCTTAGCCCTGCAGAACATGACATGTAGCTACCACATTAGAATGAAGTCAGAATGGGTCGAGTTCACACTGCAGTTTACCTGGTTTTGATGCCCTAATAGGAGTCACCTAAATTAGGTATATGATAATGTCAGAAGGATTCTTTAACAAAGGGCTTTATTAAGACTCTAAAGGGAATCATTGAAACTCCAAACCAAATTCCTTATGATAGATATATACACACTACAAAGCTACAAGTCTCCAAATCTTTAAAACATTAGTGAGTGTAATGCAACAGGTTCTATCTAAGCAGCTTCTATGTCACTGTAGATCCTCCTCCACATATCACATACTCCCTGAGGGTTCTGCAGAAACCCTCATTTCTTTCTTTATTTTTTAAAATATATTTTATTGATTTTTTACAGAGATGAAGAGGGAGGACTAGAGAGTTAGAAACATCCATGAGAGAGAAACATTGATCAGTTGCCTCCTGCACCACCCCCACTAGGCATGTGCCTGCAACCAAGGTACATGCCCTTGAGCAGAATCGAACCTGGGACCCTTCAGTCCGCAGGCCAATGCTCTATCCACTGAGCAAAACCAGTTAGGGCTGGAACCTTCATTTCTTATTAGAGAAAGTTCTAGTATGCTTAAGCCACTTTCAAAGTAGAATCTTTAAGAACCAGCGAGTTTACTTGGAAGACTTGGTTTCTCTACAAAATGATCTGTAAAATTCTGGGTGCCTGTTTTATTTGTTAATCCTGAGATGGCTCTTCTCTACCCCACACACTGTTTTTGTGTCTGTATTTCCTGTGGTCTCCATAGGTGTTCCCAGAGGAAGGAAATATCTAAACTTCCTTTGACAAGAACTATAGCTTCCTTATTAAGTTGCAACCTGAAGATAGCTGTCCATTTAATATCATGTGTAATGCCATAAACATCTTTTTGGTAGCAGGAGCTCATCAGCATAATGGAACAGTCACTTCATGCCAC
Source organism: Myotis daubentonii (assembly GCF_963259705.1). NCBI lineage: Eukaryota > Metazoa > Chordata > Mammalia > Chiroptera > Vespertilionidae > Myotis > Myotis daubentonii. The sequence goes on along the minus strand of NC_081848.1, from coordinate 8,946,596 downwards.
TATTACACGGATCACATGCATGCCGTGCACAACTATTTACATGAAAGACTCCAAAAGCCAACACTAAAACAGTACTATCGTGGAGGAATTATAGGTGAATTTCTCTTTTACTGAAGTATTTCTGCTTTTAAATTTAAATAACTAAAAATGGTGCTATTTCCAGGAAATTATACTACCTCTAACATTCCTTCTTTGGGTTTATTGAACACATTCTTCAGAAGGGGGGGTTTATGCCTTCCCACCCACTGAGCTCTGGGAGCCTGCTTTTTAGAGAGAGCATTCCTACTTTCTTTGACCCTCTGGTTTTAATGAAAAAGTTATCTAAGACAAGCAGCCATAGAAATCTGATTGGAAGTGCCCTGCGGAGCTTCTGGTTGTCATTTTCCTTGAAAACAGGATAGAGAACTTCAGCTCATGGAACGAAGGGTTTTGCTGACACTAAGACAAGTGCTGTCACTTTACTGGGGAGATTGAAAGCTGGAGGGGATATCCTTAGCAGACTCTCAGTTTTAGAGCCAAGAAATTCCCATGAGAATTTCTGAATTTCACAACATCATCCATAGAAAAAGGTCAGAGCTTTATGTTATTTCTCTGATGAAGTATTTTGGAGTTCATGAACAAGGGTTGTTATGGCCATTTGATGAGTGTGCTTGACTCAGCAGACTTCAGTTCCTCTTGAAGTGTCCAAATGATTTACAGGTATCCAGGGGAATAATGTAGAAGCTTTCAGAAAACACTACAAAACATGTGTTTCTTGTAGGCAACCCCCTTCACTTACATTAGCTTTGCAAGCCTTACTCTGCCGGCCTGCCACAAAGTAGACTGTCCAACCCTGCACCATTGCTCATCTTGATATATGGCTATAGAGAGTACTGTTGGGTTTGATGCCCAGTTCACAAGGATCTCCATTCTCTATGAGAGCTTTTATACACAAGGTGGCCCCAGATGCTTTGCTGATTTTACATGACCCTGACTCTAAGCCCATTAATCGATCTACAGATGAGCACCTGACCAAGCTAGGCCAATCAGAATGCTTCCCTGCAATTTTAAAAACTGGATATTAAAGGTGAAGACTATTCTTTTGTTGATGGCAGGATCAGGGATGTGAAGCTTAAAAACTCTCAGTGATTTATCTTTTCTTCATTACAGAAGAAATCTATCACAAAAGCAAAGAAAGAAGTGGAGACTAGAGATGGGCAACCTTCTGGCCCATTAAATACAGTTCCTCATGTTGTGACCCAACCATAAAATTATTTTCGTTGCTACTTCATAACTGTAATGTTGCTACTGTTATGAATCGTAATGTAAATATCTGATATGCAGGATCGTCTTAGGCGACCCCTGTGAAAGGGTCGTTCGACCACCAAAGGGGTCGCGACCCACAGGTTGAGAATCGCTGCCCTAGGGTCATTTAGGTCCCTAATTCCAATCGTTCCTGAGGTGCCTTTCTTCTTTAGTTGTATAATACTTTTTGATATTCATACAATAAATTCCCATTTGTGCCTAAGATGGTTTCAGCTGGGTTTCTAACACTGATTAAAAGTGTCCTAAAACAAGGACCTTGGGTGATGGCAAACATGCAGTAACCCCCCAGTCCTCTGTCCCATCCATCTTCTAAGAGGAGTAAATTCAATCAAGAGCTCCTGACCAATATTATCAGGTACAATGTTAGGACAGGTGGAGACAGAACAACCTGGACTCAGCCTGAATCAGTATTTAATGCATATTTCTTTGCTATTTTTTGCTTTCTTGAAAAAGCAATTTCTAGTCAACTTTCTTTTCCAAGTTAATCCTGACATTTAGGTTGTAAGTCTGGAGAAAATGAACTCTTTGATCCCAACTGCAGAATTTTTGGCCTTAAGCATTATCCTTTCATTCATGCTTCCATATGGGTAATCACTGGGTCTGGGATAAGGGTGAAGCAAGCAAGGCACCCAGAGCACAACATTTGAAGAGGCAGCCACTTCAGGGTCTTGCAAGTGCCCTGGGCTCCCCACTTGCCTCACGCAAGTGCTGGCCCTGGTAATCCCATGGCTCATGGCATCAGGGCTCATGGCATAGAGAGCAAACATTCAGTGTGGTGAAAAGTTAAAAAATTAAACTGGGAATCAAAAAGCAGAATTTTTATCTTGGCTTTATCACTGACTCAAGGTGATATAAAAAGCTATAAATTGTCTGGTCCTCTGTTTGTAATTGATAAATTAAAGGTAACTACCGTTACCCTAGTTCTTCCAAGGAATTTGTCAAGAATACCATCACAGCCCTAGCCGGTTTGGCTCAGTGGATAGCATGACAGCCTGTGGACTGAAGGGCTCTGGGTTCAATTCTGATCAAGAGCACATGACCGGGTTGTTGGCTTGATCCCCAGTAGGGGTGTGCAGGAAGCTGCCAATCAATGATTCTCTCTCATCACTGATGTTTCTATTTCTCTCCCTCTCCCTTCCTCTCTAAAATAATTTTTTAAAAGCTTCATGGGAAAATGAGTTGGATTACTTGAAAGAAAGCTCCTTTGCTGCCCTATCTGGGACAAGAGATGGCACCAATTTAACAAGCATAGGATGTAAATCATTCATTGAAATCTCTTACCATGGAAGGACAAATATTTTCTAAAAGAATGAAATAAAGCCACCCAGCACTAGAAAGGAAGGAAGGAAGGAAGGAAGGAAGGAAGGAAGGAAGGAAGGAAGGAAGAAAGAAAGAAAGAAAGAAAGAAAGAAAGAAAGAAAGAAAGAAAGAAAGAAAGAAAGAAAGAAAGAAAGAAAGAAAGGAAGAAAGAAAGAAAGAAAGAAAGAAAAAAGAAAGAACATCACAACATCATGTACAGAAAAGTTAAGACTGGTCCAAGGTCATAAAATGCATTCTCTGGAATACAAGACCTAATCTCCTGGGACAATGCTAGGTTTGCCTGTGACTCATTACTTATGTAATTAATTAAAGAAACATGTGTACTGAGATAAGGACTTGGAAGAGCCCTGGTGGTGTGCCTCATTTGGTTGGGTGTTGTCCCATGCACTAAATGGTTGCTGGTTTGATTCTTAGTCAGGTTGTGGGCTCCATTCCTCATAGGGCAGGAGGCAGCCAATCAAAGTTTCACTCTCACATCAATGTTTCTTTCTCTTCCTCTCTATCTCAAAAAAAAAAAATCAATAAAAATGTTTTTTTAAGAAAAGACTCCAAAGAAAAATTCAACAAACAATATGCTCTAGAGCAGTGTTCTCAACCTTGGCTGCACATTAGAATCACCTGGGAATCTTTTTAAAATCCTGATTTCTGGGCCTCATCCTCCGGAAATTCTGTTTCTTTGTTATGGGGTGGGGCCACAACATGAGTAACAAAGAAACAGAATTTCCGGAGGATGAGTCCCAGAAATCAGGATTTTAAAAAGATTCCCAGGTGATTCTAATGTGCAGCCAAGGTTGAGAACCACTGCTCTAGAGGAAATGGAAGTTGGGTAAAATTAAGGTGAAACATATCCCCATGGATAGTGGTCCTTGTGACCCATTTATTTTCCTCACCCGACTCTGAGACTGCCCAGGTGTCTCAAGTTATACTTACTTGTTATTCTAGGTCAGTGATGGTGAAACTTTTGACCTCGGAGTGTCAGCATTTTGAAAAACCCTAACTTAACTCTGGTGCCATGTCACATATAGAAATTTTTTGATATTTGCAACCATAGTAAAACAAAGACTTACATCTTTGATATTTATTTTATATATTTAAATGCCATTTAACAAAGAAAAATCAACCAAAAAAATGAGTTCGCGTGTCACCTCTGACATGCGTGTCATAGGTTCACCAGCACTGTTCCAGGTCCTCCAGGTCCACCTTTATCCAAAAGCCAATCAGCATGGGGCCAAGAGTTGCTACTGTGATGACCCTCATTAGAACTGTTTTATGAGGAAAGGCATCAGTCTCAAGAACAATCCCCCACACCGTTGATTTACCTGGAGCTTCTTAGTCCCAGATACATCAGACAGAATTAGGCGATGAGCAGGTCTAAAGGAGAGAGCTCCCAACGAATATTCTTTACTACTGTTTTTGGCCTTTCTTGACCTTCAACAACACAATCTTATATTTTGAAGTCCAAGATAACTTGAAATAAAATGAAATCTCCTATGTCCAGGGTTCATAGCACCTCTGAACAGTAGCCAGGAATTGAAGTACACTGTATATTTAATACTCTGAATTAGCAGGCAAGGTAGAAAGTCTCCTGAAAATCTCAGCTCCTTTGCTGCCCTATCTGGGACAAGAGATGGCATAGGATGTAAATCATTCATTGAAATCTCTCACCATGGAAGGACAAATATTTTCTAAAAGAATGAAATAAAGCCACCCAGCACTAGGCAATTTAGGAGTCAGTGTTCATGTTTAAATGTTAAACATTTACATTTACAGCAAAGTGACATTCTTAAAGGAGTTATGTTGTCCATTTGCAGCCATTAGTCACTGCTGGCCATGGACTTGGGGCTGGAGCTGGGCAATGAATCAAAGATACCCTTTGTCTCATGTCACTAAGCAACTCCCTCTCTTCTTGTCGCTCACAGAGCCTGAGCTGGGCACATAGCCTGTGTCATCTACATGGTGGATTTACAGGTCTCAATTTATGCCAGAGAAGGTTTCCTGAAGGAAAAAGCAGCTGGGGCTGGGCTCTGGCCATGTCTCAATGATGTGCTGGGAGTAAAACATGGAGAAAGTGGGGATTGGCATGCTTGGACAAGGTTAGACCTGGCCCTTTGTTACAGGCTCCCAAATCAACTGTCTAGAATGATGCGTCAGTCTGTGGAAGGCAAATGCATAGCATGCATGCTGGCATGACCCCTCTGCCACCAAAATGGACATCACTAATTGATCATAGTGCTCTTTCCTGCCAAGCCAGACATGGCCTTGGATACACATTCCTGGCAGCTACTACCAACTTGTTCAGCTGGCACATGCTATGAACCTATTTTTCATCCCTGCGTTGGTCTATGTGCTGAAGTCTGTTTCCCTTCTTTGTCTTTTTACAGTAAGACTGGAGACTTCAGGAATTCTTTATATACAGCTATCACTGATAACAATAATAAAAATAGTTGTAATAGTTAACATTTGACACTCTTATGGGCCAAGCATTTTACATGCATTAAATAATTTAATGCTCACAACAACCTGAAGTTCTCTACAGTCATGTGTCACTTAATGACGGAGATACATCTTGAGAAACGAGTTGTTAGGCAATTTCATCATTGTGCAAACATCACAGAGGGTTCTTACACAAACCTACATGGCATAGCCTACTACACACCTAAGCTATATAGCATAGCCTATTGCTCTGGGACTACAAGCCTTTATAGCATGTCACTGTAGAATACTGTAGGCAATTGAATCACACTGGTAAAAAATTTTTGTATCTAAACATAGAAAAAGTACAATAAAAATATAGTATGAAAGATAAAAAATGGTGTGCCTGTGTAGGACACTTACTATGAATGGAGCCTGGAGCACTGGAAGCTGCTCTGGATGAGTCAGTGAGTAAGTGGTGAGTGAGGGTAAAGACCTGTCACATTACCCAATTGTATTATAGACTTTGTAACACAGTACACTTAGGTGGCACTCAAGTTAAAAAATATATTTTCTTTATTCAATAATAAAGTAACCTTAGCTTACTGTAACTTTATGACTTTATAAAATTTTCATTTTTCTAAACTTCCAATGCTTTTGTAATAATACTTAGCTTAAAATACGAACACGTGGTAATGACTTCTTGATGGCCACGATGTCACTAGGCAATAGGAAGTTTTCAGCTCCATTATAATCGTATGGGACCATTGTCATGCGGTCTATGGTTGACCAAAATATGATTATACAGTGCATTACTGTATATCATACAAAATACTGTCTGTCATTTATTAGACACCTACTGTGTGTTAGGTACCATAACTGATGTTGCAGTCCCCATGTATTCCCATCTCACCATGACCTGAAAACTAGAGGAGAATCAGAAAGTCACCCATAACCACACAGCCAATCAGAGCACGAGTGTGGATGTGACCCAAGAATGTCTAATCCCAAGACCTTGTGTCTCAAATAAGCACTAGACCTGGACCTTTGGCACATCAGCTTAACCCTCTCATTTAGTTTTCGATGTTATTGCCAAAGTGGGGGAGACATTTTTCTCCCAGAAACAGGCTGTTCATAACTTGCTAATTCCCATGGCAACATCCTTTTACCTTCTTGTCCTCGGTATCCATTTCAAATAGGTGAATAAGTAGACCTTCCAGCAGGGAGAGAGAATTGAGGTTATAGATTGGACAGTGTTGAAATAAAGATATTGATGTTTTATTTAGTATGTGGTGCTCCACTAGCAAAGAGGGGCTTCTGCACCCCCATAGAGCACACTTGGGCTGGAGAAGGTGGAGACTTCCCAAGCTTCGTGCCAGGAAGGGCTGCACAGCTGCTCATTGAACAGGAAGGGGTCCCAGCAGCCCCATCTCTGTCCCCTCATGCTAAAAACTTCAGCCACAATGAGTTTCTCTGTTTCCTAAAGGTTTTCCTTAGCTTTAGACCTCCTGTTTATTCTGCCAAGAACTCTTATCTATTAACTGTTATCTGTCCCCTCCACTACTGCCTTCATCTCCCCCCAACTCTGGTACATTTGTCTGGCCAACTCTCACTCATTGTTCATGTTTTAATTTGTCTGTTGCACATTAAACTGAATTAGGTGCTTCCTCTATGTTCTCCTTAGCATGGAGTACTTTCTCCAGGCCAGCACAGGCCACACTGTCTGCCTCGTCCACTGGGCCATAACCTTAGTGAGGAGACTATATGTCTAACTTGTATCCCCAACACCCAGTGCTGTCTCTGGGTCTCTTCTCAGAAGACAACCGATTAATAAATGGATGATCGAATTGACTGGACAGAAGAGCTCACTGTTGGGAACTAACTGGAATCTCCCTGCTTTCTGTGCCCAGTTAACTATGATTGGCAGACGCTCCCAGGCTGGTGGAAATGTGAGAGCAACCCCCACATCACATAGAGATTCAGTAGTGAGATATAAGAATACTGAAAAAACATGCCCAGAAAGATTGCTTTATCCAGATGCTGTCCATCAAACAACTTTAGATATAAAGGAAAGCAAACATAAGTGATTACATCTTAGTTTCATTGCTTAGCATAGCCAAAATCCATATCTGATGTTGAAAGAAAAGTTCAAAATTTGGCCGTGGCATACAAAGGTATATTGATTTCTCAAAAAATAGTGTGAATGAAAAGGGGCCACACGCTAAACTGACTAACTCAGGGAAGGCCTACATGGCAACCTTGCAAACTCAGAGACTTAAAGTAACTACAAAGGATTGCCTGAAATTAAAACTTTTTAAAATTAAAAAGCAGTTTATAATGGGTAGTCAGGTCCTAGGCCAGTATCCTCCCAGACAAAGATCAATTTTGATCTTAACTGAGCCTATTGTTTTTTTGTATCTATGCTAACATACCTTTGAAATGTCAGGGTAACTTGTATCTTCCCTTTTCCCAGAAGGGCACAACAAATGCACAACCCTCAGGGCAAAAGCAATGCACCAGGGTGAAACCACAAATTCCCTCATTGTTATTGTTATCTTGCTAATTGTTGACTGTTAACTATTCTGTACCCACCTATGCAAAAGAAGCATGTAACTATCATTTTACTTTTTATCTAATCCTAGAGGTTCCCCTTAATCCCCACCCCCTTTGCTTTCTTCCACCTCCCTGACCTATCACCAATGGATTTCATGTAACCCACTTACATCTCCTCCTTTGATGATAATTTATAAAAATAGGCTAAAAAATCGCCATTCTCCAGAGAAATTGTCTCAATGCATTCTGCTTCCAGGCAATTGTTGACAGTTTGGCTCAAATAAACTCACAAAAATTCTTTACATGTTTGAATGTTTCTTACAATAACAACAAATATATGTTGGCCTATTCAGGACTGTGAGCACCAAATGAGAATTAATTGCAGAATCTAAGAAAAGGTTATTAAATGTCACCACCTTGCCATAAATTGAATAAAATTTGCCAGCTAAAGCTAGATGAGAGGAAGAAAGGGTCTTGGTTGAGTGAGATAACTGGGAACAGAGAATGGAGTAGGCCTCAGGCTCAGAGATTCAAAACATGTCATCATCATTCTTTCCTTCTGGAAGTTTGGGCTCAGCTATGCTCTACATGTTGGCTTTCTCCTCTTCTGCTAGAGAGGGCTTTCTTCAGAGTCTCTGTGCCCACAAACAGCTCCAGGCTTTTGTCATGCTGGCTTGGGAACCCTGGAGGGAAGGGAGAGCTCCTCTTTGCATATAAACTCTCTGGAAGGATACCAATTGATGTTGCTTGGGTCTCATGCCCCCACCCCTTGACTCCGGGGGCTGGGTACTATGATTGGGCAGACCTGGGCCATGTGCCCAGCTGTGACATAATCAGAAGTATATGTTTGAACTCTGGAGCCAGTCCTGGCATAGAGTTCCTAAAATCCTTGTAATTTCCTGAATGATAAGAGTATCTTTTGTTATAATATTTGTACTTAGTCCCTGGTTCCTTAAAAGGTTTCTAAGACCCTTGCAGAGTGATGAGTGTCTTTTTTGTATGTTAATGAAAATATTATGGCTGAAGTCTCTAGATATCTCCAAGATAGGAGTTGGTTGCCAGAGGAACCAACCAAGGAATTATAGGGTTGGGACTCGTGGCCCCACCCCCACCTCCAAACTCTGGGAAGGGAAGACAGGCTGCAGATAGAGTTCAATCACCAATGACCAATGAATCATGTCTACATAATGGGACCTCCATAAAACTCCTGAATAACGGGGTTCAGAGAGCTTCCAGGTTGGTGAACTCATCATTGTGCAGGATGGAGGAGCACCCCAAATTCCAAAGGACAAAAGCTCCTGCCCTTGGGACTCTTGGGGCCTTGCCTTGCACATACCTCTTCATCTGACTGTCCATTTGTATTCTTTATAATAAACCAGCAAACATAACTGAAGTGTTTCTCTAAGGCAGCGGTTCTCAACCTGTGGGTCGCAACCCCTTTGGGGGTCGAACGACCCTTTCACAGGGGTCGCCTAAGACCATGGGAAAACACATATATAATTACATATTGTTTTTGTGAGTAATCACTATGCTTTAATTATGTTCAATTTGTAACAATGAAATTGGGGGTCACCACAACATGAGGAACTGTATTAAAGGGTCGCGGCATTAGGAAGGTTGAGAATGACTGCTCTAAGGTCTGTGAGCCATTACAACAAATTATTGAACCTGAGGAGGGACCATAGGAACCCCAGATTCATAGCCAAGTCAGACAGAAGTTGTGGGCAACCTGGGAACCCACTACTTGTAATTGATATCTAAAGTGAGGCTGAGTCCTTAACCTGTGGGGTCTGTGCTAACTAGAGGTACTAACTAGTAGTGTCACAACTGAATTGAATTGTAGAACCCGAATGATGTCCACAAGGAACTAGAGAATTGCTTGGTGTGAAAAGTGGTGTCAGAAGTGTTGAGAATAAAGAAATGATTTAGCCTTGTGGTTGGGAGAGATCAAGGTTCTGTAACTCACCAAACTACCCGGAGAGGAATAGGGAGGTAGGAGAGAAAAAAGGAAGGAGAGAGATTGGTAATCTATATCTTGACTATGGCAATGTTTGCACAGACAAATTTATCAAAACTCAACAATATGTATACTTAAAATAAGTGTATTTTGTTAATGCACATTGTACCTCCATAAAGTTGATTTTTTGAAATTTTTTTTACATTCAACATTATTTTATACTAGTTTCAAGTATACAACATAGTGGCTAGATAATCAGATATTTCACAAAATTATCTCTTGATTTTATCTTTAAATAAACTCTTCCAGGGAGTAACATTTCCCTGACTTTTTAGATAGATTTAAGCACCGCACACAAAACATCCAGCAGCCTGGTTCCTATGTCTCTATTATAGCATGAGTCTTATTGCTATGAAGGTCTGTTTAGTGGGCTGTCTCATACACTCTTTTATGAACCTCTGGAAGGCAAGAACTATGTTCCATTTAACTTTTGTATCCAGAAGAGTTGGCACGGTGCTCAATACATAGTAAAAAAATTAGTTTTATATGTATGGGTAACCATTACCACAATGAATGTACAGATTACTTCCATTGTTCCAGAGTCTCCTGCAATTCTTTCCAGACAAGCCCCACCCTCCCTGGCCCTAAACAACTGATTGGCTGCCCCTGTAAATTAGATTGATCTTTTTAAGGCTTCACATCTTATATCTTTTGGAGGTCTGGGAAGGGTGCTGAGTTCTAAGTGGGGGGTCAACATCTGTAAACTGGAAATTTCATGCACCCGATGAGCAGATACATAAAGCAGCATAAATTAAGGGGATGTTGAAGCCTAAAGCTAGAATAATTATAATACCACAACTCACTTTTGTCTCCACTCTTCCAAGAATTAGAAAATATCTTGGAAATGGTGTTATCTTCCTACAGATCATGGAATGCAAGGAAAAATTAACTTCACTTTGATTTTTAAGGGACAAAGAGATTTCAGCTAATAGATGGGTAATTCTAGTACGTTCAGATTTAATTTAAGACAAAGGAGTGGAACTCAAAGAGCAAAAAAATTAATTGTACATAAAGGAAAATGAAAAACTTCTTGAAATAGGCAACTTCTGAGCTGAAATAAAAAACCAGAACAGAAAGGAGAGAATTCCAGGTAGTGAGAACAGAAAAAATAAATAAATAAACAAACTAACTAATTAATTAAAAATGGCGTAGTGTAGGTGGGAAACTATGGTCAGTTTGGTGCTGCTGGAACGTCGAGTACAGGTCAGAAGTGGAAGAGGAACCTGGAGAAATTAGCAGACATTCAATCAAGTCTGTAGAGCAGGTGAGGCACCTGGATCCCTCAGAGTGGTAACAAAGTCTCAGCTGTGAAAAGGGGTGTCCACCTCTATGACGTCATTTCTCTCTTTCTGTCCAGCAGGAAACCTGGGCCTGCTTTGGAGGAGAAGCCAGTGGTCCCCAGGGTCCCTTCCAAACACACAGCATCCAGGGTCCTCCAGCAGAGCCCAGCACCGAGGGCACTCTTTCCATGCCTTTGTCATTTTCTTATTGTCAACTCACCAGTTGGCCATCAAATAGAGGTGACTCAGGGGATGCTCAGTGAAGGGCACCTGTTACTAAATCAACTGTGGTTTATCTGGTTTTTCAGGCCCCAGGTCAGTTCTCATCTCTGTCCACAGCCCTCACTGCACTTCCCAAGTAGGCAGTAAATTTTCCTTGGTCCCTTTCTGTTCCTCTCTCCCAACACAGTGTGTTTCTCCTTCCTTACAAAAGCCTCACTACTTCCTGTGAGTCCTCTCCTGCACCCCCAGCTGTCCTCCTCCCCAGCTGTCTTCCTTCAGGCTTTCAGTTTCTCCTTGATATGTTGTTATTTGAGCCCCTAGGCCAGCCGTGGGCAAACTACGGCCGGCGGGCCGGATCCGGCCTGTTTGAAATGAATAAAACTAAAAAAAGAAAAAAAGAACGTACCCTTTTATGTAATGATGTTTACTTTGAATTTATATTAGTTCACACAAACACTCCATCCATGCTTTTGTTCCGGCCCTCCTTTCCAGTTTAAGAACCCATTGGAGTCAAAAAGGTTGCCCACCCCTGCCTAGGCTCATCCCCTGCCCTGGAGCGCCTGGGCGGTGGGTGTGTTTGTCTGCCCAAGTCCTAGTGTAATTAGGTAGATACCTGGGTGAGCCCAGCACAGATGGGTGCGGGAGATTCCCCAAGTGAGCCTAGAGATTGGACACACAGTAGTAGTTTAGAGCTCAGCCTCTTGATCTAGTGAGGGGAAAAAAAAAGTGCTCCTCTAGGGCCCTGACTTCCCAAAGTTGAGGCCACAAGACTACGTGTGAAAGAGTTATTTGTTGCCAAAACCGGTTTGGCTCAGTGGATAGAGCGTCGGCCTGCGGACTGAAAGGTCCCAGGTTCGATTCCGGTCAAGGGCATGTACCTGGGTTACGGGCACATCCCCAGTAGGAGATGTGCAGGAGGCAGCTGATCGTTGTTTCTCTCTCATGTTTCTAACTCTCTATCTCTCTCCCTTCCTCTCTGTAAAAAATCAATAAAATATATTAAAAAAAAGAAAAAAGAAAGAAAGAGTTATTTGTAAAGGATTGCCTTTCTCACCTCTTCTGGTATGAAACTGAAATTGAAATTATATTCCTCCTCTCTGAAATTCATCATTTCTGGATTTATTTTTTCCTTCCTTACACACAATAACACCATATGTTGGAATAAGTGTTATGAGGGGGTGAATCTTACTCCACAAGTTCAGGTGCATAAGATATTCACACTGTTCTGTTCTCTTTAAATCTGCCTTCATTGCCTTCTGCTCCCCAAACCCTGGCTGACAGGAAATTCAGTCTTGGTCTTTATCGCTGTCTTCTCTTCTGGCTTCTGGGGTCTCAGGGGTCTTACACATCTATCCCAGGCTTTGCTTCTGACCCTTAGAAAACCTTTCCACTCCCTAAATCTAGTAAACTTGCAATCCCAGGCTCTCCTAGATTCCTTCTTAGGATTCCAGACTTAGTCTCCAATTATCTCTCTATTACCGTGAGCTCTTTCTGGCTCAATAAATAAAAATAGAGACCATTTGTTAAAAGTTCATCAAAGCCAGCCCGGCCAATGTGGCTCAGTTGGATGAGCATTGTCCCATGAACCAGGAGGTCATGGTTCGATGCCTGGGTTGCAGGCTTGATCCCCAGTAGGGGGCGTGCAGGAGACAAACGATGATGTTTCTCTCTCATTGATGTTTCTATCTCTCTCTCCCTCTACCTTCCTCTCTCTGAAATCAATACAAACTTTTTTAAGTTCATCAAAGCCTGTGATGTGCCCAGCTCTCACTGCATGGCCTCAGCTGCTTATCACCGTGGCCCCTGCATCCCAGGTGGAGAGAGCATGGGAGTATTATTTGTTCACTGTATATCTATATGTTATTGCCTCTATATGGAGGCCTAGAGGCAAGAAACCACTTGCTCAAGGCCATGCTGAGCACATTGGAAGCCCTGCTTCCCTATGACCCCCTACCCAGCTTCACCTCCATCCTTTGACTTAAGGCCGAATCCTCTTCTTCCCCTCTGCTGGGGTTCTTGTCTTGACATTAAGAAGGGTTCAGTCATCTGGAAAAGGGGCTGTGTGTAACTTAAGTAAGAGTCCAGTGACGAAATATAATTTTGAAAGGCATTGGGGGTCAGAGGAGCCTAGCTAAAGAAACTAAGATCTCAGGACCCCATGCTTTTTATTAACACAAATTGTCCTGAGGCAAAGTGGAGATATACACTTCAAAGGGTAGGGTTTCATATACACAGTCCATTGTCAGAATGGGGAGAATTAGCCTACGGCTGTTCAGGTGTTTGGCCAGTAGGAGGCAATAACATGTAGATTAAGATGCCCTAAGCTGTCTGGCAACAAACAATCATCCCTTTTCAGGTATGGGGAAATGCCTTTAGCCATTCCCAACAGGTGACAACATATGTGACTCAGCCCTTGTTGAGTCCCCAAGTTCCATCAACCTTTTGATGAAACTCTTGCAATTATGACATGCTGGAACTGGCTTCTGCACCCCTCAATATCCCTCAAACCTGGGACATTTCTCTTGCCAAGGGTCAATTCAAGATGCCTTCCTCAGGATCCTGGAGCATTTTGCTATAAGCATCTTGCTATGGTAGCTTCACTACTTCATTCTCCTCTTCCCATTCTGCTCCCATCCTCAACTCCCCACTCCTTCTACTGAGTCCCTACCCAGACCCACTCTCACTCACTCCTAGCCTGTGCCATCTGAGTGTAATGCCACACCCTGCTTATTCACCAAGACATTTCTTTGTCACCATTCAAGCTGCACGTTTCCTCTTCGGAAAGCCCTTCCAATTCTGCTTGACGGAGAGGACAGCTTGCCCAGCTGAACCAGGCTCTTTTACAAATGAACACCGAAACCCTAAGTTGTAGAGTTTGGGGAACATGTTCCATCAGGAATTCAAACCTTGTTTTACAGAAAGGGAAGCTGCCCAAGTAGGCAGTCAACTCTCCATGGTCCCTTTCTGTTCCTCTCTCCCAACACAGTGTGTCTCTCCTTTCCTACAAAAGCCTAACTACTTCCGGCGAGTCCTCTCCTGATCCCCAGCTGTCCTCCTCCCTGCTGTCCTCCTTCAGGCTTTCAGAAAAGGGGTGGGACATGCTCAAGGTCATCCAGCCAGGGAGGGCAGAGCAGGACAGAACTCGTGTTTGCACTCATACAGGCCGGCTCCCGGTCCATTCCTTCACGCTGGCCCTGGAAGGCCTCATCTTCACTTCCCCTTGTGGCATTAGACAAGGAAACAAAGACCAGGACCCTAGAATCTAAATGCTCCTTTCCCCTAGAAACTAGGTGAGGAATCAGACACCTTGCATATGTTCCTTTTTACCATTAAACACCAGAGTGGCCAAATGTGTAATTAAATATGGAGGTAGCTCAGTTGCTTCAGGGTGCTTTTTGTTCCAGTTGAAAATAACAACAACAAAAAGTTGTAACAAACTGGTAGAAGTTCTAAAATTGGAATTGGTACGCAATATCAAGCTAATAACATTTCAAATAATCACAGAGACAAAATAAGTACAAATTTTAGATGAAGCTTCAGTGGGACTGACACATATATAATTTATTTGATAAGCACAGATATTTTAAAAAGGGAAAATGCTATTAAATGTTACCCAAATCACTTTTGATTTGAAATACCGGTATGACAGTCCACTCATCACTTCTGAAGTGCCAGCTGCCAGGACCCAAGCACTGCCTGCAGCACTGACTCCCTTAGGCCCCCAAACCCTCACTTCCCTGCAACCTCTCCCAGTCCACCGCAGCCACCCAGGCCCCACCCACCAAACCAAGTGCAGGGTGCACTATGTTCTCCCTACTGAGACTCAGCACATGTATTATCTTATTTAATCCTCACAGTGACACTATGAGCTCACCTCAATTGTTATTTTGATGAGGGAGCCAAAGCCCACTGCGGATACGCACCTGCCAAGGTTCCCATAGAGGGGTGGAAGGCACCAGACTCCAGGGTCCCTTATCTTATTCACTTCACCATAAATACCTGCTCCCTATGGGTGGATGAGGTACGCATGTAAATCGTCTGGCACATACTAGTACATAATACATGTTAGTTCCCTTTCTGCTTCTGAATATATATCTATAATAATAAAAGTGTAATATGCTAATTAGACCTGACAGCCCAACAACCTTCCAGAAGTCCTTCCATACAACCTTCCGGATGAAGCCAGGGCTGCAAGGTCCAAGCCCCTTGCACGCATTTCTTGCATTGGGATATACACTGAGTGGCCAGATTATTATGACCGCCTCATCAGTACAATGAAGTGAATTAGTTATGCAAATAATAATAATAATAATAATAAAACCTTCAGAGTTTTCAATATTAGGAAGTTTTCAATATTCAGTATTTTTGAAGTGTTAATGAAGTACTGATGGAGTGGTCATAATAATCTGACCACTCAGTGTGTATGTGTGTGTGTGTGTGTGTATATGTATATACACACATATATATATGTAGATATATATATATTCCCAATTAAATTTATATACATTTTAACAGCTGATTGCTCAATTTTGAAAATGAAATGCATTTTAATAAATATTGACTTTATATTATTCAAAATGTGTGTGTACATTTTTTGGGACACCCTGCATATATCTTTACCACTATGCTGTTCTTACTCTCTCTATTAGAGATCTATCCCTTTGGTTTTTAAGGGAGGGAGTTTTAAACATAAAAATGTAAGAGGAAGAAAATAATAAAGATAAGTGTAGAAATGAATGAAATAGAAACAAAATTAAAATGGAGAGGATAAATAGAGCCAAAAACTTGTTCTTTGAGAATAGTTATAAACTTGATAAACCTTTGACAAAGCTGATTTAAAAAAAGAAAAGAAAGAGATGGTACCAATGTTAGGAATGAAGATGGAATGCTGACATATCACAAAACATTAAAGAGATGTTAAGGGGATATTATGATTAGCTTTATACTACAAAGTGTGAAAATTTGATAAAATGGACAAATTCATAGGAGAAACACAACTTACCAAAATTGATGCAAGAAAAAGAAATTGAAAATATAATTATATAATACGTAATTTAAAATATCCTCCAAAGAAATTGCTCCCAGATCCACATAGCTTCAGTGATGAATTCTGCCAAATGTTTAAGAAAGAAAAAAATGCCAACCCCATGCAGACTGTTCCAGAGCATAAAGAGAGGCCGTGCTTCCCAACTTATTTCATGAGGCCAACCTAATCTTAATTCCAAACTTGACAGGAACACAATAAAAAGGGACAACTATAGGCCAATCACACTCAGAACACAGACGCAAAAATCCTAAACAAAATATTGGCTAATGTTGCCCTGGCTGGTGTGGCTTGGTGGATGGAGCGGCGGCCTGCAGACTGGGGGGTCCCGGGTTCGATTCTGGTCGAGGGCATGTGCCTGGGTTGCGGGCACATCCCCAGCTGGGGGCGTGCGGGAGGAGGTTGATCGATGTTTCTCTCTCATCGATGTGTCTGGCTCTCTGTCCCTCTCCCTTCCTCTCTGTAAAAAATCAATAAAATATATTTAAAAAATATATATATTGGCTAATGTATACAAGGATAGTGCATCAGATCAAATGAGATCTATTCCAGGAAAGTAAGGTTAGTTTAACATTCAAACTTCAATCAACCTAATTCATACTAACAGAACGAAAGTGAATCTATAATAATAAAAGTATAACATGCTAATTAGACCAGACAGCTAAATGACCTTCCAGACATCCTTCCAGACAAAGCCACGCAGCAGGGGCCAAAGCAGAGGTGGTTAGGGGCGATCAGATAGGCAAGTGAGCAGTTAGGGCCGATCAGGCAGGCAGGCAGAGTGGTTAGGGGCAATCAGGTAGGCAGGCAAGCAGTTAGGAGCCAGCGGTCCCAGATTGCGAGAGGGGTGTCCAACTGCTGGTCAGACATACCCTGAGGGGTACCGGATTGTGAGAGGGTGCAGGCCGGGCTAAGGGACTCCCCCTCCGTGCATGAATTTTGTGCACCGGGACTCTAGTATTTATATAATCCTCTTAATAAAGAAAAATCAATAAAATTCAACAGCCATTTGTCATTAAAATAAGCAAACAAAAGTCATTCAGCAAAGTAGGAATAGAAGAAAATTTATTAGCCTGATAAAAGTCAATCTACAACAAGCCCATAACAAATATCAGACTTAATGATGAAATATTGAAAGCTTTCCTTCTGAAATAGAGGGTGGAATATTTGAACAACATAACTAGTCAGCCAACAGCACTCCAAGCCAATGTCAACTGAAGGTCCTAGCCAAAAAAGTGAGGCAAGGAAAAAAAATAACCTACAAATTCTTACAAGTTTACAGACACAAGTAAGTTTACAGATACAAGGTCTATATACAAAAATCAATTGCTTTCTATCTAGAAAAAGGAAGTGGTTAGGAAAAAAATTGTAGTTTCCCATTTACAAAATTATTAAAAGAATCAAATATAGGAATAAATCTATTGAATGTGTGAAAGACCTTTGTGTAGAATGCTCTGGAAATATTATTGAAGGAAATAAAAGGAGACGTATATAAATAAATAGAGGGGGAGGAGGTTGACCATGCTCATGAACTGGAGGATGCAACTTTATACAGATGTCAGTTCTTTCCAAATTTAGGTGAAGAATCATGGAATCCAAATCAAAATTATACAGGGCTTTTTTTTTTTTTTGGTGTGTGTATTAATCTTGAAAAATTAATTTCAAAATTCATAGGAAATAGAAAAGACCAAGACACTTGTAGAAAAAAAGAACAGGTGGGAACATAAAGCAAGACTTATAAAACCACACTAGTGAGAAATTGGTTCAAGGAAAATCAAATAGACCAATGAAACAGAATAGCTCTCTAACCCAAAAACAGATCCACAAATAGAGTGACACTTCACTTTTGACAGAGAAAAGGGACTTTTTTCAAGGGATAATTTCCCATATCAATTGGATATGGGCAAACATTTTAAACTTGATCTTACATCACACTGTATATGAATAAATCATTATCAGGTGGATATAAAAGATGTATCTTACATATTAAAGATAAAAACTATAGTTGGCTCTTGAACAACATGGGGGTTAAGAGTGCTGACCCCCAAGCAGTCAAAAATCCACGAATCACTTTTAGGTCCCTAAAAGTTTAACTATTAATAGCTGACTGTTGATCAGCAGCCTTACTGAATATAAATAGCTGATTAATACCTATTTTGTATGTTATATGTATTATGGTATTTTTACAATAAAGTAAGCTAAAGAAAAGAAAATGTTATGAAAATCATAAAAAGAGAAAATACATTTACAGTTACTTTACTGTATTTCTCCATACTGTTAAGTTTAAGTTACCTGTTTACAAGATGAATCATTTGTCTTTCAATATTGCATTATATGACACAAAACACTGTAGATGTTATATGTATTACTAACAGAGTGCATCAAAAATGAAAAGATAATGTAATGGCATAATAATTTGTGTATTGATAATGAAGAAGCAGCAATATGATTACTTTATGGTAACCTAATATAATCAATATGATTGTCTCACAGTAGTAAGGAAATCTCCAAAAAGTTTTAAAATATGTTTTTTGGGGAAAAATACTTAAATAAGTGCACCTGTGCGGTTCAAACCAACGTTGGTCAAGAGTCAATTATCTCACAGTGGTTCTCAACCTGTGAGTCGCGACACCTTTGGCGGTCAAATGACCCTTTCACAGGGATTGCCTAAGAGCATCCTGCATATCAGATATTTACATTATGATTCATAACAGTAGCAACATTACAGTTATGAAATAGCAACAAAAATAATTTTATGGTTGGGTCACAACATGAAGAACTGTATTTAAAGGGCCAGAAGGTTGAGAACCACTGAGGCTTCCAAAAGAAAATATTTTCATGACCTGAGGTAGAAAAAGACATCTTACTAGAACTAGACACAGAAAAAGCACTAAGGACAAAGGAAAGACTGATGAATTGTACTACATTAAATTAAGAACTTCTGTTCATCAAAAGACATTATTAAGAAAGTGAAAAAACAAGTATATATGGAAAAATATTTCACAACACACATGATGACAAAGGCATAAAAAGATGTCTTACAAATCAAGAAGGAAAACAGGGACAACTTCATGGGAAAAATAGGCAAGAATTACCAATAAGAATGCCACAAAAATAAATATTCAATTGCCCAATAAATATGAAGAAGCTGTCAACCTTACTAGTAATCAGTGAAATGGAAAAATAAGAAAACCAAATTATAGTCATACAGAACACTGCCCAGAATGGCTAAAATTAAAGGAAATGGCCATTAGCAAAGAGTGACACAAGGGGACCCTCTTACAGTACTCATGGGAGTAACACTTGTTACAACCTCTTGGGAGAACAGTTTGGCATATCTACTAGAGCTGACATACATCTGCTCTATGACTCAGCAATTCAGCAGGGGCACCAAGAGATGTGCTCAACAATGGTTGTCACCATTTTGTTTGTAATAGCCCCAAACTAGAAATAACCCAAATGCCCATCAATAGGAGAATCATTAAATAACTTGTGTATCTCATACAAAAGAAATTGATACAACAATGAAAATAAATGAACGCCATTTACAATGTGTATGAATCTCATAAACATGACATTGATCAAAACAAACTTGACACAAAAAATATACAGTGTGATTTCAGTTTTTACTATAAAAACTATAGAATTAAGAGGTGCTTGACTAGGTGATAAAACTAAATAAGTGATTACCATAAAAATATGGCTAGTGGTCATCTCTGGGGGCACAGAAGAGAAGTGATTTGGAGGAGGCCTGAGGAAGCTTCTGGGATATTGTTCCATTTTTATTTGGGTGATGATTCTTATAAATGTTTGCTTTGTGACAATTAAGCTGTACATTTTTGTTTTAAAAGTCATTTTCTATGTATGTGTTGTTGTTTTGTAGTTAAGAAACAGAAAGAGGGAGGATTGGTGACACAAACCCTTAGGAAGTCCAGTGAGATTGCCTTCTGGGTTGACATGAATCCACTTGTTATTTTAGACTGAATGATGCCCCAAAGAACAAAGGGAATATAACATGAAAATGTTGAGTCAAGGTGTACCCAGGCAAAAGTGCAGCTTGCCATGCAAATTAGATGTAAAACTAGCCGTGTCTGTTTGACTTCAGAGTAGCTGGGCTGGGGATGGGCCAAACACAATCTATTTTCATAGCAGCTGCCTGAGAAGCCAAGATCAGAGTTGCAGAGAAGGCTCTGGTGTTTGTGAGATGCGGTATGGTGGATGAGGCTAATTAAAACGATGGCTTCCTTAGAGAGCCAGACCCAGGGCGCCAGCCCAGGAAGTGCCCTAAGGACACAGCACTGGGGGCTCCAGGGAAGCTGGCAGAGAAGATGCCTGAAGCCTCTGTGCAGACGCTGGGAAATGCCTTCTCTTGCCACTGCAGGGAAGGATGCTGCTAAGAGGAGCCAAAGGGAGCTCTAGGAGCAGCGTTTCCTGCGAAGTCCCCGTGGGTGATGGCTAATTGTGCGTGTCTACTTGATTGGCTGTGGGGTGCCCAGATTCAACATTATTTCTGGCTGTGTCTGTGAGAATGTTTCCTCGTGAGTTGAGGTTAGCATTTGAATGGGTAGACTCAGTAAAGCAGACTGCCCTCCCCAGCATGGGTGGCCATCATCCAGCCCACTGAAGGCCTGAATAGAGCAAAGAGTGGAGGAAGGAGGAACCCACCCCTTTTGTCCTGCCTCACTGTTCGAGCTGAGACATAGCTCACCTTCTCTGGCCATCAGGCTGGGATTTACACCGGTTTATAGGACTTCAGACTCAGGCTGAATTACCCCACTGGCTTTCTAGGTCTCCGCTTGCAGATGGCAAAAAATGGGACCTCTCAGCTTTCATAATCACATGAGCCAATTCGTCATAATACATCCCCTTTTATAAATAGCCTACTGGTCCTGTCCCTCTGAAGAACCCTGACTGATGCCCTATCTCCAAGGCATTCTGCCTGCCTGCCTGCTGTCGGTGCTCCCCCTCCCTCTGCTGCACCCCTCTCTCCAAACCTTCTCCCAGGGAAACTGCTGTGTTTCATTAGAACCTGGGGCCAGAGCTTCCCCCATGTGCCGCCTATGGGACTAGGCAGTGTCCTGGGTGTGCTGATGCTAGCAGCTGCTGAGAGCCCAGTTTTGCATGGGAGTAGCATTTGGCTCCGGTGAGAGGACTTCCGGATGATGTGAATCCCCAGTTTAGTCTGATGAAGAGGACATTGCCTCTGGGTTGGAAGCCAAGTTTGGCCACTTCCTGGCTGTGAGCTATGTCACCTTGGCAAATTACTAGGAATGTGTGAGCTGTAATTAATATTGTATAGCAAGCACTTTGTGTAGTGCCTGGCACTTAGAAAGTGCTCAATAAACATATTGTTTTATATTCATTTATTATCATAATCATATTTTAATTATTTAAATTATGTATTATCAGTAACAATTAATAAACATTATTTTTATCATCATCCTGCCGGAAGCCAATTCCAGCATGTCAGCAGGGCTGAATCATCTGGAAATGGCTGAGGGCATTTCCCCAAACCTGAAAAGGATGCATTAAATCAGTGGTTCCCAACTTTCCTAATGCGGCGACCCTTTAATACAGTTCCTCATGTTGTGGTGACCCCCAACCATAAAATTATTTTTGTTGCTACTTCATAACTGTAATTTTGCTACTGTTATGAATCATAATTAAATATCTGATATGCAGGATGTATTTTCATTGTTACAAATTGAACATAATTAAAGCATAGTGATTAATCACAAAAACAATATGTAATTATATATGTGTTTTCCGATGGTCTTAGGCGACCCCTGTGAAAGGGTCGTTCGACCCCCAAAGAGTCGAGACCCACAGGTTGAGAACAGCTGCATTAAATGATTGCTTGCTGCATTAAATGATTGCTTGCTGCCAGACAGCTAAGGGCATCTTAATATACATGTTATTGCCTCCTACTGGCCAAACACCTGAACAGCCGTAGGCAATTCCCCAATCTAACAATGGATTGTGTATAGTAGCCCTACCCTTTGATGTGTATATCTACCTTGCCTTAGGACAGGGGTGGGCAACCCCTGGCACACGTTCCAAACATGGCATGCCAGTAACTTTTGCTGGCACATGAAACCCTCTCTTATAATCTTCCATTTACAATTTTTTTCTTAATATCAACTTTTTTATTTTTCAGATAAATTCAGTGTAAGTGCATCTTAGATAAATAAATAATTTTACATAACAAGTTATCTTAAAGACCATAAACATGGATTGATGAGAGAGGGGAAGAGCAATTTCTACGGCTCTGCCTTAACTCTCCCTGCCTTCCTAGATCTGACCAGTGTTTTGGTTTCATCCACATATGCTTGTGAATCTTTGTTCTCAGTGATGAATTTTGTTAAGTCTCGTAATAGGAGTAGCCTGACGGATGAAAGTAGTAGCTCGTGCATATCTCTGAAGGTCACGAAATATAAACCTGATGTAAAATCTCTGTCATCAGTGATGCAGCAGCAAAAGTCCCACTGATAATATCAAACAGAGTCATAAAGTTTTCTGTCGGACTATCAGTGTACATGTATACATTAAAAAATAAATGTATTTTTCATCATCATATACTGTGTTTTTGTTGCTCGGATAAATTTTATTATTTCTTCAAGGTTCTTCACATAGGTACACCTTGAAAGATATCAAGCAGGCGTAACATGTTCTCAAAAAAATTAGGGTTGGCATGCAGAAGAATTTTGAGTCAGAGATTTTGCTGGTTTTGGCACACACTCACAAAAAGGTTGCCCACCCCTGCCTTAGGACAAATTGTGTTAATAAGTAGCAAGGGGTCCTGAGACAAAGAGAACTTAGTTCCTTTAGCTAAGTCTTCTCTGACTCCCTATGATGCTTTTCAAAATTATGTTTTGTCTCTGGACTCTTATTTAATTTACACGCAGTGCCTTCTCCAGATTCCTGAACCCTTCTAGATGCTGGATCAGGACCACTGGCATTATCATCTCACTCAGATCCAGAGGGTTACTGAGCAACCCCTGCGTGGGAAACAAGCAGGAGACAGGCACTGTGCCCTCCCGGGGAGAGGTGGAAGCAAGCTCCATTGGGAGGATGACGGGTGTAGCCTCTCTCCACACCAGAGGTGGGCACTGGAGCACTCGGCCAGGTTCTGGGGCTGTGAGGAGACACGTTGTTTTCCTTCTTGTCTGCAACTCTGTCTGCCCGGGGTCAGGACACAGAGGCCGGGACTCAAAAAGAGGGGGAGGGTCCTTCGCCTGCATCGCACTGCTGGAGCTATGTAGATTTTTTTCCACAAGAGAAGATCAAAATATACAGAATCAGGTGCCACCTTCTGTATATTTTTCATCTCGGTCTAATGTCATTCCATCATGGTCTCAAGATCTGTCAGGTCAACATATTTCTTCTAAGATATATTGGAAAACTGTGGGGGGCTGTTTCTCTCTTCTCCATGTCCTGCATGGAAAAGGAAACAGTCCATTTGCTGAGTGGAGGAGCTGGGGATTAAGAAATTAAAGACCAAGACGCGGAAATAGAGTTTAAGCTGGGGCCAGGTGGGCGCCATCCTCTCTGATGGAGAGGCGGCAAAAAGCGGGCTGAGCCACACAGCAGGTTTATTTTAAAGGCCTAGATTTACATATCAAGTTCCGCCCCTGCCTGATTAACATGTCCACCCTTATTGGGGAAGCATGTTCCCAGGTCGTGGCTCTGCCTATGCTCTGAGTTCAGCTGACAATAATTATAAGAAAATGCCTAGGTGCCCCCCAGGCGGCCCTCTACAGAAAACTACTAACTTGGGAGAATGTGATTGGAAGGAATAACAGGCCTTACTCTCAGCCCAAGGAGAGTCTTGGGAGAGCCACGGTGAAGAGGCGAATGGTGCTGGGAGGGCCAAAGAATATGAGCAGGAAAAATAGCCAGTGAGATTGGGAGAAGGAGATAGCCAGCCAGCCATGGCTGGCGGAGGGGCTCCTCCAGGGAGCACTGACTTGCATGGTCCATATAAAAGGGCCAGAATAGAAACTGGAGCAAGAGTGTGTGGTAGGTTGTTTACAAAAATGCCTCCCATCTCTGACAGGCGTGCTGCTCTTTCCATCTGGAAGTAGAGTCTATTTCTCTCACCTTAAACTAGGCTCGTCCTCTGACTTGCTTTGACCAACAGAATGCAGCGGAGGTGATGCTGCATGACTCCCAGTCCTGGGCCTTAGGGGGCCTGGCAGCTCCTGCTTTCACCCTGCTGGGATCCAGTGCCATGTGGTGACAGTCACACTAAGCCACTCAATGAAGAGAGGCCATACCGAGAGCAAGAGGGCCCAGCCAGCCCAGCTGTGTGCCAGGTGGGAGTGGAGCCAGCAAGGCTGCCCCAGCTCACCCGATCCCCACAAAGGTAGCCGCAGGAGTGACCCTGTCCAACTCCACGCAGAGTAGACCTGCCCAGCTGATCCTGGCCAGTCCACAGAATCAGGGAGAAATAGCAAATCCTTGCTGTTTAAGCCACTAAATTTAGTCTGTTTTTATGTAGCAGTAAATAATTGAAACAGGGTGACTTACACGCAATCACTTAGAGACACTGAAAGGCAGATCCGTTAACATCACTAATTCGCTGCTTTCAGAGCATAATGCTTATTGATCTTTAGTGCTTTTAATAAAACTTCTGTTTTAAATATACACTGTGGCCAGCATGCTCGCAAGTGGGAAATTGGTGCCAATAACTGAGACTTCCCATATGTTTCTAATCAGAGATGAGCCAAGAAGAGAGTGACAATAAACAGTGACGGGCATATCATGTATTGAGCACCTCCTGCGGGATAGGCCCTCTAAGGGGTGCTTCACTGCCATTATTTCATTTTCTCCTTCAGAAGGAGGAGCTATAAAGTGCCTCATTCTACAGAAGCACTTGTCCAGGGCTGACCCATGAACGAGTGGCAGAGCCAGTGTTTGGGCCCCGAGCTCTGAGTACTTGACCTCCAAACTTCACTGCCTTTCTCAAGCCAGAATATTCCAGCTGCTCTTTGGTTTCAGCTATAACTTCAGCTAGTGGGCAGGGGGTTGGGCGCTCACAAAGATGGCTCTTGGGGACTTCTTTTTCTCTCTCTGGAAGAGGTTATGGGCCTTCCAGGCCGGTGGGGCACCTGGCATCTGAAGGCACCTGGCAGAGGCACAAGGCCTCTCTACACAGAAGCAGCACATTCAACAATTCCACATTAGGTGGTTTCACATTTGTGCTCCTCACTTCTAAGGAGGGAGCTTCCCCTTTGAAATCCGTGAGTAGCCCCAGGCGCTCAGAGCCTGAGCTCAGGAATTTCCCCCTGGTCCTAGAAGGAAAGCGCTTGATTCCTGCCCCCTTTTAATCTTGGAAGCCTTCCTGGGAGAGTTTCGCTTTGAGCTCTGTTTTGGAAGAAGTGAAGGAGGCAGCTGGATGAATGCTAAGTAGGACATTTTTAGTTTGAACAGCAACTCTTGAGACACTGCAGAGAAAATCTCAGTAAAGGCAAAAATAGTTCATGTGTTGTGCAGCAAATTACAACTCAGAATCATTTTGATGATTTGAATGGGTTTGAATCAGGGGCCAAAATCAACCTGATAACCTTCAGTAGAAGTAAATGTAAACTCCCAAATATAGGTACAAAGGATCATTTATACCATTTTAGGACTGGGAAGAGCTGACTTGAAAGCAGTTCATGGGACAACTAATTGGGGTTTGGTGGGAAATACATAAACTCAGAATAACCCAGGAGTGAGATGCAGCTGCGAGGAGATCTAAAGCAATCTCGAGCTGCATCACTCCATGTTTCACATGCCAGCGTGTGTGAAGTGGGGAAAAATGACCAAATCTGAAATCTGTGTGTGCAGCTCCAGGTGACACCCTTTTACATGGATATAGAGTTTGGGGACCCAAGGAGAGCACAGGTCACTCAGGCCTATCCCCAAGTTGGACTGGTCAGATTCAAGGGCACTACATGTTTTAAAGGGGTGAAATTTCAGAAGAATTAATATGTCCAAGCATACATGTGTGGCCTTGCCCCTTGACCAGGCCAGCTTCCAGGGCCTGTGCCTCTGACTTTCTTCCTCCTCTGTTTTTTTCACTTCATTGATTTAAGCCCCAGGACCCCTGACCTGGCATGAGCAGACTCGGGCTAGGAGGCCAAGACCATTCTATTCCGCACTGGGCAGTCTCTTCTGCTGTCTCTTTGTTCCTTTTCTCCTGGTGCTGTGGGCAGGGTTGGATCTGCCATTTCTCCCACTAGAGACTAAGCCCTGAGACTCAAATGTGAGCACTGTGAAGGCATAGCACCAGGCAGACTTTGGGGGCAGCCCCAAGGCTGGCTCTAGGTCGTCTCTTTCCTGGACCTCCCACTGTACTGGCCTAGCTCTGTTGAATGCTGCATTAAGGTTTGGGGGCATTCCCCTAATAATAAAACTCTTCTTTGCTTCATTTGTGTATATATATTTTGGGGAAACCTCTATGAATTGAATTGCATCCCCCTCAAATTCATATGTTAAAGCCTTAACCACCCTCCAATGTGATGATATTGGAGACGGGGCCTTTGGGAGGTTAGTAGGTAAATTATGGTCATGAAGCCAGGGTCAGCAAGATGATATTAATGCTATTATTTAAAAAAGACCTTACAAGAAGACTTTCCCTCTCTCTTTTCTTCTCCCCCCCTCCCAATCCCCACCATCTAAAAACAGCAAGAAGGCAGCCACCTGCAAGCCAGGAAGAAGGCCTTCACAGGAACAGAATTGGCTGGCACCTTAATCTTGGACTTCCCAGCCTCCAGAACCGTGAGAAATAAATGTCTGTTGTTTAAGCCACACCACCTATGGTATTTTGATAAAGTAGCCTGAGCTGACTATAGAAACCCATGAAGATAAGAGATTGTTTCAGGGGAGGATTTGGGTGTTCCTGTACAGCTGGCCTAATCTGCCATCATATTGCCATTTCATAGCATCGAATCCAGCCATGGTTCCTGACACTGGTATGCTAGAGCGTGACCCAGAGGAAACTCTCTGGGCAGGAGAAGGGACTTGAGACCATGTCCCATGAGAATAGTTTGGGGACTAAGCTGCTAACCTCTTCTCAGAGGAGAGTTGGGGTTATGAGGAGCACCCCTCAGTGAGACCATTCATTAGAGATGAAAGCCATGAGTGCCTCTTCCTCAGTTTAGAGCAGACTGCCCACCTGAGACTGGGGTACACATAATGGCACCTCTTTCATGGTGAGGAGCCTAAGAGGGAAGAGCTAGAAGATAGGGAAATGTTACAAACCCCACCCTTAAGATAGTGAAAGTGGGTGCTCATGAAGCTCCCAGGAACCATCTTGGCAAGGGATCATGACCACAATCTCATTTTTGGATTCTTGGTTACCCCGGTCAAGAAAACAAAATAAATCCTCCTTCCCTCCCCAACCCTGGGGGTGGGGAAGATGTCTCTAACACAATAGAAGGAATTTGAAGGACTGGGTCTCCACTTTCTACTGACTGAGTTTTGGGCAAGCGCATGCCAACTAAAGTGGGCAGAGTCCTCTTGGAGAGAAGAGAGCAGGCTGAGTCCTGGGGCCTGTGGGAAAGAAGGGATGAACAGCAGTGAGCAAAGAACAGGGACATGTCACTGGTGTAAAACAACTGGGACCACAGAAAGGCCCAATAACTATCTCACGTGTCTACAGAGCCATCCTTAGAAGGTGGCCCCAAGTGGGACAGCCTTGATCAGTAGTAAAGTCACGGGAAGGACATTTTGGATTCTGCGGAGCAGGACTTTGTTAAACCCTGGAGCTGTGCAGGGCTGGAGTCTCTGCCTCTTGAGACGGAGTGTTCCTTGCCACTAGAGATGTTGAGGGACTAAGAGGGATGTGAAATTGGGCTAGGAAGGGCCCTTTCCAAGAATGATCATGGAGAAACACCCTCACAAATTCCTCAGCTCTCTGGAGCAGGTGTCAGAAAGGGACTGTGAGCAGCTGTATAACAATGATTCTAAATACCAGAGAAATAGTCAATGGGCTATGACTGTTTCTGATAGTCATTTTATTTCCAGCTTATCTGGAGATAATCCATCTGGTACTCAGACACTCACGTGTGGCTTGTTACCTGCCTGGCCTGCTCTGTCTTCCTGGGCCAGTGGTTCTCAACCTTGTCTGCACATTAGAATCACCTGGGAATCTTTTTAAAATCTTGATTTCTGGGCCTCATCCTCCAGAAATTCTGTTTCTTTGTTACTAATGTTGTGGCCTTACCCCATAACAAAGAAACAGAATTTCCAGAGGATGAGGCCCAGAAATCAGGATTTTAAAAAGATTCCCAGGTGATTCTAATGTGCAGCCAAGGTTGAGAACCACTGTCCGAGGATCTTGCTGACCAGATGGATTCATCTGCAGGCATTATAAGCAGAATGGCTCTGACATGGAATGAGGGGGACAGTTTCATTCATTCATTCACAAATGGGTAGAAGGTCTTCTCTAGTCCAATCACTGTGCCATGTGCCAAGGGTGCAGGGAGGAAAGACAGACCCTGCCTTCAGGGAGCTTACAGTCTTTAGGCCAGGCAGCCATGTGAGAAATAGACAGTTGGAATTCAGTTATCCATTTGATAAATGTTTGTTGAGTATAAGCTCTGCACTAGGCACAGATTTAGCAGGAACAAGAAAAAGGTGGTCTCTGCCATTGGAGAACATTCCAGTGGGGAATCAGGTGATAGGCTAGTCACACCTAAAGGACATCATAACCTGTTTTGCAGAGTGTCATGAAGGAACTTTAAAAGGTGAGGGAAAGAGAGTGAGAGGGATGGGACCTGCTTTAGAAAGGGCGATCTGGGAGTCTTCACTGAGAGAAGACAGTAGATTTCCACCTGAAGCTTGAGAAGGAGCCGAGTGAATAAGAAGGGTGGAGCGGAGCACTCTGGGTCACTCCTGCTACTATGAAGGTGGGAAAGACCGTGGTTTGTTCAGGAAGCAGAAAGGACATCACTGTGCCTAGATGTGGTAAGTGAGGGCATGAGGTGAGGTTGGAGGAAAGGCAGGAGGAAGATCTAACAGGACTTTGTAAAATTTGAGAGGTGATTTTATTTTAAATTTACTCAAGATCAGTACTTCCAGTTTGGGGACTGCAGTAGTGAGGACTCTGATGCCCTCCCTCCTTCCTGCCCCAGCTTGCCCCGCCCCTCCCCCTTTCCTCCTCAGCTCTGGCTGCCTTCCTGGAGGAGCAGAAGATCTATACTTGCAGGAGACAAGGGAACCCAGATGCTTTGAAGACTGCCAGGCGAGGTCTTTGAAGGGATCAGAGGTGGCTCAGGAGACAGAGAGTGGAAAAAGAGGAGGGACTCATGGAGATAAGGTCTGGGACTCTTTGTCATTTGGCCCTATTCTCCTGAAAGTCAGTGATGGGGCAATTCTCTCATCTCTGTCTCTGTCTCTGTTTCTCTCTCCCCCTAACTCTGACCCTTCCAGCCACCCCCAACCCCCATAGAAGAGAGAGTGGCAGAATTCCTCCCTGAAGGCAGCTTTCTTGGAAGGCCTGGGCTTTTCAGAGCCAGCACTACTGCAGTAACATTTACCACATTGATTTGGGAAGGAAGAAGCACAGAAAGCTGGTCCAGGCAGAAGGCAGGAAAGTCGGGAGTGTCTCTGGTTTAATCTTTTCTTCTCTGTTTTATTTTTAAAATCCACTTTGCAAAGATATATGGTGTCTAACGTTCTGAAAAGGGAAGCAGCAAAGAAACTCCTTCTGGTGTGAATGAAAAGAATTACATAAACCACAGTAAATTTAGTATAAAATTACATCGCCAGCCTCAGAGTAGAAAATGCTTTTCCATCCTGCATTAGCCATGTTCAAGGACCCATTATCCTGCTTTCCCAGTCTGCTGTACTTAAAGGGACACACACATGGGCATGCAGGTCAGGCCCGGCTCATGGGAGGGAAGCTGCTAGAACACATTAATTATTTGACCTTCCTTAGGGAACTGGGTTTTTACATAAGTTCCTCCTTGTATTCTACTTGTCTCTACATTCTAAACTGGGTCTTGGGCTCTTGCTGCTTCTTGGGATCCACAGATTGGGAATTCCTGAAGTGCCAAGAGTTCCTGAAGTCCTGGGGCCACCTCTACCCAGGCTCCTATGAGGCTTCTAGGCTGAGAGGAGAGCTCAGTGCCAAGCTCTGCCACTTCCAGCCGTGTGACCTTGGGCAAGTTACTTACTATCTCTATGCCTGTTTCCTCTTGTGTAAAATGATGACGACAAAAGTATAAAGGCACCCATTTACCTCAAAGGACAGTTGTGGAGTTTAATTGAGGAAATGTGTTTGTAAGCTCTTGGTGCAGTGCCTGACTCATAGTAATTTTTCAAGGAAAGTTACCTACTTTTATAGTCAACTCCTTGTTCAATTGTTCTGGAAAAAGCTGTCATCTCCCTCTGAGATGGGAATTTTCTCCAAAGGATGCTGTGCGGCCCTCATCATGTGGTGTCCCAGCCAAACATGCTTTATTTATTCATTCATTCAATAAACATTTATTGAGTTCTTACTATATGCCCAGTGCTGAATTAGATCTGCTGGTAAAAAGATAAGTAAGACGCTTTTCTGGCCCTTTAAGGGTTTACTGACATTGGACAAGACAGATATGAAAGCTGCCTTGCAGGCTGGAAATAACCACAGGCTGGAGAGGCAAAGGAAGTCCTAAGGTGGGGATTTCCTGAGCCATCCTTGGTTCCTGGGTGTCCAAGGCAGGTTTAGAAGTAGCCAGGGTTCCTCTGTGGAGCAGGTCAGTACAGACATGGGAGAAGGCTGTGGGTAGACTCTCAAGGCTATGGGTATCCATAGCCTCAGCAGAGCCCAGATGTGGTGGGTTGGCCAAGGGAGGTGGGGAGACATGGGCTGTGACCCAATCCAAAGAAAGAGATAGGTCATAGGTTACATAAGCACAGACATGGCTAGTACACCAGCAGGACAAAGCCCAGCCAGGAGGAGAGGGCATGGTCCTGGAGACCAAAGGGCCTGGAGAATCCTGAAACTTCCCCTGTACCCTGAGGCTGCATAAGTTCCCTCCCTTCCCTCTTCTATCTGAGGGAGAGGAGCAAACAAACAAAGGAGAGACTGAGCATCTTTTGTCTGGACTGGCATTTCCTAAAAGGACTATTGCATTACTGGATGAACTCAAGCTCTAAACCGGATTGCATACTTGGCTACTTTCCCCTGCTCTTCCCCAGTTTCTGGGGGGAAGTAGAGAAGATTAGCTGTAGATAATAGAGCTCATTTTCCCTCACATCTGAATTGTAATATGATTAATTTTGTGACCCCTTCCCTTATGTATATGCACCATACCTAGCATAAGTCCTAGCACCGAAGTGACACTTTATAAATGCTGCAAGTCTGCATAGTGAAAAAAATAAGTTGACGAACAAGTCGTATCTGCCTCTCTGGATCCCATTTCTGAAAGACATAAGCCAATATGTGCTTTCTGTATAGATTACAGCCCTGGGCTCTTGCCCATCACTTCTCCTCCTTGAGGCTTGGACCACACCCAGGCCCTCACTATTCTGGAAGTGGGAAGAGAGGCAGTGGGCCTGGGACCAGCACCATTTTGCGCCTGGAAATTTAGTGTATTTTAAATCAAGTTCCCAAGGATGGCCCAACTCCATGCCACCCACAGGTCTCCACCCTGGCCACACACACACTCAGAAACACACCCACATACACAAACAACACACACAGACGCACAAACACAGCTGAGCTGAAATGCCATGTGTGTGGGAGGGGTTCTCAGAGCGGAAGGATCTTGGCTCTGGTTTCATGATGCAATGAGGATGGGGGTAAGGGGGGGAAGGAATAGATGTGAAGGCCCCACCTCACTACTGGGAAGATGCAATGCTAAACACTCATAGCCAAAATCATTTGTCCCTGTGGGAAGGGCAGTGGCAGATGGGAGAGAATAGTTCCTGACCCAGCCAGAGAAAGATTTTATTTCTCATGAGTCTCATGATTAAAATTTGGGGAAGGAGGGTTTCTCAAAGAGACCCTGTGTCTCCTGCCTGGGGCAGGTGGGGACTCAAAGAAGAGAGCGATCTGGGGTGTGGGATGACATCATGGGAGTAGGAGAGCGCCATGGTATTACAGACATGTGGGAATGTCCTGGGTGAGAAGCCTCCAGGAGGACTAAAGAGCTCAGGATCCTATTTCTGGCTTTAATAACAGCCCTAGTGACAACTAACCACAGGAGAGGGGTGCAGGCAGGCAGCTCTGTCAGTGAACAGTGGAATGAGGGTTTTCTGTGAGGTCTGGTGGTCTTTAATGCAGGGGTAGGTGGGTAATGTGGGATGTATTTTTAGTAGTGAGAAGGCACCGATGCCTAAAAAAGAAGGGAAAGTAGTGGGAAATTGATACCACAACAGGGCTTCAAAGGCATCCCTAAAATACAGTTGAGGATGCGATGTGAGCACAGTGCAATGGGTGAGAGCAGGAGCCCTGCCACCTCCTAGCTTGTGTCCTTGGGAGATTAACTTAGCCTCTCAGGGACTCAGTTGCCTCTTCTGCAAATGGGAATAATAGCATCTCTCTCTCTAGACTGTCAAGGTTGTATAAATTCATACATCCTTGTAAAGAGCTTAGAATGATACATTGCTCATAGAATGTACTCAGGAAAACTTAATTATTATAATGGAAAGAGAGCTGGAGTAGGAAACAGCAGACTGAATTTTAATACTGACTCTACCAGTGACCAAGTGAATGCTTCTTTGGGCCTCAGTTTCATCATTTGCAAAAAAGAAAATGAGGGACTAGGTAATCCCAACTTCCTCTGCTGGCTCTGACATTTTAAGACCTTGATTTGGTCATCTAGGTAGAGTTGATACAAGTCCACTTTGCTCCAAATTATCTCAGGGAAGTCAGTGTCTACAGTTCCACTACTAGGGATGGAAGCCTTTGAGGAAGCATGCTCTTTAACCCCCTGCTCCCTTCTTCAAAAAACAAATGGTCCTGGAAGTGACTGCTGAGTATTAAATCAGTAATATATGGGCGCAATTTAATTCCTCCAAAAATAAATGGTCCTGGGTAACAGTAGTTCACAGGGCATGACTCAGAAAGAAGGGAAATGAGGGAATCGTGAATCTAAATTCCTAGCACATGATTTTATTTAGGATAGGTTCTGCCCTGTGTGGCTTTTTAAAGAAAACATGAAGACACAACAATTGCAGCATGAAGAATCTAGTTTAGATACAGGTAAAAATCCAATTAATAGAATATAAAGGGTAAAAATAAACTTTGAATGGGACACTGAGGGAGGTTAGGATTGGATGATGGACTAAGTAAGTTCTTGCGCTTCCATCCATACCTCTGAGTCAGACCAGGGTTCCAAGCCTTCTGGGTTCCTATGAGAGTGGACATCTGCATATCCATGGTAGAGCCTGTTCTTCCTAAACATCTCAGAAGTTTTGTGGCTTCCGAAATGAAAGCTTACTTGGCCTTCCACAGAAAGTCCAGGGTGGGGATATGCTGCATAATGATTCAGTGATGTGCTCCCTCCTGGTCACTGCAAATTGTGCTCAGAAAGTACAGTGGGGCCTTGACTTACAAGTGTCCCGACTAACGAGTTTTTTGAGATACCAGCTGTCTCTCGGCTGATTTTTTGCATTGAATTGATAGAGTAATTTGAGTTAACAAGCTCCTTAATGAGCTAGGTCTCGGAATGAATTAAACTCGTAAGTCAAGGCCCCACTGTATTTGAAATGATCTAGTCATCAGTAAAAAAAAAAAAAAATTCTTTCTTCAGAAAGAAATTCAGATGGCAGAAATATTGTCATGCAATCCAGAAGTTGAGTGCTCAGCAACTGGTCCAGAGATAGAAGAAGGGAGTGAGCAAAGAGGGAAGGGAGGGGAATGTGGGAATTCCAATGGGCTATTGCCTGGATGCCCTCTCTCTACACCTCCAGCCCAAGAAAATAGACCAGTAAGGGAAGCAGTTACTGAGGTCGCTGTTCAGAGGTAAGGGGAAGAAATAAGTCAAGGGAAATGAGATTCTCTTAGGTATTCTTTTTTTCCCATCACTGAGAAAAAATTCAGGGTAGCAAAGTGGTTTTCTCAGACCCTCCCATAGTACTTTGTAGGCCTCCATCCCACTGATGAGGTTCTGTCCCACACTGAGGAACTGAAAAAGGTGGTCATGGGAGAGACCACCCATTCATATAACATTCATTCATTTGTTCCACATTTATTGAGAATCCACTGTATGCCAGACACTGTGCCAGGTGCTTAGGAACACAGAGAAATTAGATGCTGTCCCTGTAGGGGTACAGCTAAGAGAACCAATTGTCACAACACAGCAGAGCAGAGTGGTATGCTAGAAGGAGGCAGCGCATGTTTGGAAAGCACAGAAATGGAGCAGCTGAGTCTGTCCTGGAGTTTGGGTGAGACCATGCTGATCAGAATCCTGAAGGAGAGTAGAAATAACTAGGTGGGCAAGTTGCAAGAGGGCCTTTGGGACACAGGCACCATAAATGAAAAAGGGCTGAGATGCTGAAAATCACAGTGGAAATGGGGAAACTGGACACTGGGTAAAAATGGGGTATTGGTAAGTGGAACTGGAAAGGTCTTAAAGGGTTATGTGTGTGGTGTTCAGGGAGGAGAAGGGTTTGGACAGGAGGGGGGATGGGTAGTGCTGCCTTTAAAGAGAAGTTTCTGCTGCAGTGTGGGGCATGGGTGGGGAAGGGGCAGGCTGGAGGCCCAGATCCTCAGGGGACTGTTATGGAGGAGTTGAACTAGGGAGGTGGGAACAGAAAGACTGGGATAGAGTCATGAGATATGTGTGAGTGCAGTCAATAGGACCAGGGACCCACAGGATACATGGGTTGAGGGTCAGGGGCAGAAAGGAGGAATGAGTGGGAAGGGGCATAAGAGGGGCAAGTAGAGACAAGGAAGTGAGTGAATGTTTGTGGAGGGGAGATCTTCCTCCTTTTCTAGGACAAAGTGCCCATTAATTCTCCAAATCGTTGGATCATAGTCTGGGTTGGGAGGGACCTTGAAGTGACTTATTCTCACCTCCTATCCAGTTCAGGCACCTCCTCTACAGCCCCCTCCTGGTGCTTAGTCATCCAGCTTCTCCATTCATTCAAGCATTCAACTCATAGTTAGTGTGCACCTACTGAGTGCCTGGCGCTGTGCCAGGCCTTGAGGCTATGGTGGTGTACCCAGGCTCATGGGGAAGATGGCAGAGTGGCTAGAGGACAATAAAAGAATGGAGGCATTTGGAAAACAAGGTCAACAAGTCCAGACTTAAGGAATTACAGTTATGTAATACTTTCACAGACATTACCTTAGAGCTGAGATGGCCCTTGATGTTGTCCCAAACTGGGGCAAGGAGGCACCCCCTTAAGTTATTGGATTCGAGCTGCCCCTGAAAAGAAATGTTGCTCTTGGCAAGGCCATCCACCAAGGGCTGATGGCTGAGGGCTGTCTTCTGGTAGCACTCCTAGCAGCTGGGGAAATAAGTCCTTTGTCACTAGTGGAAGATCTGGGTGGTGCTTCTCAGTGCCTACCTAAGTGAGTGTGTGTCTGAGTGTTTTCTGAATGTGTTGATGTGTCTATCAGTGTGTGTGTGTGTTTGTGTGTGTGTGAGTGCGTGCGTGCATTTGTGTGTACATGCCTATGTATCTATAATTAGAGTGTCTGTGTTGTAATGCTGCCCTGTCTTGGATCAGGGCTAGGACAGCTCTGCAGGGGGCCAGTAAGTAAGCCTTGTCCTCTGCTATAATCCACACTGCTTTGGTGGAACCTTCAGTTCCTTCCTGTTCCCTGTTTGGGCCTGGTAAAAAGGTGTGGAATACAAAGTTTGGAGTGGTGTTCCTGGGTTCTCTGCTAACAATTTATTCTATTCTCACCTACTGAGAGGGTGTGAGAGAGGGCTATACTCAAAGGCTCCCTTGTGAAAATTAGAAAAAGGCACTCCTTGCTAGCAGACCTCATGTGAATGCACAGATTGGACAGATTCAGCCCCCACTTGACCCCTCTACTGGGCATCCTCAAAGGTTGTCTTGTATGGACTATATTTCCTGAGCCATGAGGATGTGAATAGGGCTTTGGGGACTGTGAGGAAATCTCTGCCATCTTCAGAATGTGACCTTCACATCACACTGTTGTCAGAAATTAGGATGGCAGTAACTGCCATGAGACCATGCTCCCAGGGAAGACTCCTACTCAAAGACCCCTAGAAGTCTTGACACTCCGAATTCAGGGAAGAAGAGAACCTAAGTATAGCCTTGGAGAGAGCCAATGCAGGTAAGAAATGGAGCCTCTCCAGGTGGTCAGCACCCACGTCTGTCTCCCACATCAATAGGCATGTGTCCAGTGCAATCTTCACAAATTGGTTGCCAAATAGACACAGGAAGAGAAATAACCAGGGATGAGGGTCCATGACTATTTTTGCAGAGATGGTAAAAACAGGACTGCTCTGGATTAGATCCATCCTGGAATTAAATTCAGGGTGGATTCCATGAGAGGTTTATCCAGTCTTTATAACTTGATGTCTCACCAAATACTTTCTCAAATAGATTGTGACTCATTGTCATAGGGAAAAAAACACCCCCTCTTTCCTAAGGTATGTGCTGTCATGTTATATTACACATGTAATTATTGGGTATGGCAGACTAACCCTGCTGGGAAGCGCATAGGACAGAATGGCAGGAGGTTTAGTGTCCTTGAATTCTTGAATGGTGGAGCTGTAAGAAGCTTGAGACCATCTCATCCAGCGCTCATAGCTCACAACTCGGCAGAATTCTACCCGTCATCTTGTTTGATCCAACCTACAAAATAAACAATAAGAGTACATGTGTGCAGGGCATGCTCTCCCCTGCTTATCTCCTGCTGCCAGCCTACTGCATCCTACCAGCAGCATGCAGCTCATGGGGTGTAGTGAGTTACTTGCCCAAGATCGCACAGCTGCTCAGAGGCAAGACCTGTATCAATGTCTGGGGCTCCTATAGCAAAGCAGTGTTCTCTCAATCTTAGGAATCTCTGGCTCTCTTATGATCTACATGGACAGGAGACATGAATGAACACCTAGAATTTACTTGTTAACTTGATGAGACAACAGCTTATACAATCTCTCTATAACCCCTTGTGCATGTGCATGTACACACACACACTCTTTCACACACATAAGCTTAAACTCCTAGACTACAGAAAGGGTCTAGGTCTTATTCTTTTATCACTTTGAATTCCACCTAACTCGATGTCCAGCATGCTGTGGCTGCTCAATAAATGCTTGTTGAGTAAATGAATGATGAATATTAATGCATGTTTACCCTCCCAAAATCCCTGTGACCTTCACCAAAACCTTGATTCCAGAGACCCAATTAGGCTATTTCACATGGGGGAGGGAAGAAGGAAAAAAAGAGAACAATAAAATGTTACTACTATGGCAGGCACTTAAATGCATATCATCTCAGCGAATCCCGTTTTAAAATGAGCAATCCCAAGTGAGCAGTTGTCACACCATAAAGGAGTGTCCCCACCATCCCCTGGTTCCCATACACAAGCGCTTCAAGTACAACAGCTATGGCTTCTGCATCAATTTCTGTTTGTACTTATCCCTGGAAGGATCTGAAAAAGAAAATAACATCAGAGCATCTGAAGACCAAAATCTCCGAATTCTGCGCTTCCAGCCTTCCCCCTTTGTGAGACAGGGAAGCAGGAGAATATTAAGAAGAGTGAGTGCAGGAAGCTAAAAATATCTTCAAAGCTTATGTAAATTCAGTGCACACGGAGGATCTGGCCTTTGGGCTCCAGCTGTTCTCAGGGCTGACTTAGATGCCCTTGACATGGAGATCCAGACATTCTCAGAACCCGCCCACCATTTGTAACCTTTTAAAAATCTGCCTAATTGTGTTCCATGTTCTTTAAATTTATCACCCTTGGGACTTGAGCTACAATATGCTAATGAAGCCACAGAAGAGTCCCAGACACCCCTCCTTCCCAGCCTCTTGGGAGAACAGTGCGAGGTCAGACAGATCCATCCTTGGAATAACAGTGGCCTTTGAGAGGGGCAGTACCCCTACCCATTAGCATGTTAATGGGGAGGGAATCAAAAGATCACTTAATCACACCCAATGAGGGCATCATTTCAATCAATAGCAGAGCTCATAAAAGTCCCATGCCACTGACACTGCATAAAAACAATTCCTAATTGAGAATTAAACAAACTTTTATCTGATGCAATTCTGAAGTTCAGACTTTAAAATAATGCCAAGTTCAGAAGCACATTTGGTTTCATGATTCAGTCTGGCAGCTTGTGTACATTTAATGGATATAGTTCCCTCACAGCTGACATGTTCCCTTCCTGGTTCACGTAGGAAAAAGAGACGGGTGTCCCTTCCCTGAAGGTCACAGTGCTAAGTTAAATGACTGAGTAGGGAGGGGGCTCTAAGTGAGCAAATTTTAACCTTAGGTGACCCAGAGCAGGGCCTGGTCCTGGCTTTCCTGTTTTGTAACTGATACCCACAGAATGTAATTCAGCTCTTAGGCACTCGGAATGCTGGCTGCCAGACTGGAAGACAAGTAGCTTTTAATGCACTGATGACACAGTCTTCCTGACATTAGAGGGATGGCCATGAACCAGGTGGCCAATTACTCTCAGAAAGAACAGCTCAATATCAATTGTGCTAAATCCAAATAGTCATATTCGGCAGAGGCTCTTCAGCATCCAGATGGACATGATTGAATATCCCCTTCAACAGGGCAATTCATCTCATTACTTGCAGAGTTCTACAGCCAGCTCATCCTGGTGGGCCCAGAGAGACCAGGTCCTGGCCAACATTATGTATGTTCAGCAGGAATATTAATATAAAAGAAGAAACCCAAAATCTTCCAAGTCAACACCATCTCATTCTCATGTTAGATGATACAATGCTTGAAATTTCCATTGAAAATCTGGCCAAGCTTCTGAACAAATTTGGAACGATCTTGGCTCTGCCTATGAACACTCTAGAAACCTGCTGACCTCCCACAAAGAAGACAATGGTTTGACCCCCTTAATGCTCACAGGTAAACATCACCTTTGCCTCCTTTTCATTTGGTGATTGAGCTGTGTGGTGTTCCTCTTCATCAGCCCCAAAGCACCTGCACCTGCAGCACTCCCCTCACTCCCCTCACAAAGTATGCACGGGGAGGCGTTGGTCATGTGGTCAGCAAACTCATTAGTCAACAGAGCCAAATATCAACAGGACGACGATTGCAATTTCCTTTGAGAGCCAAATTTTTTAAACTTAAACTATATAGGTAGGTACATTGTTATTAACTTAATTAGGGTACTCCTAAGGCTTAGGAAGAGCCACACTCAAGGGGACAAAGAGCCACATGTGGCTCGAGAGCCGCAGTTTGCTGACCACGGGTAGGGCCACACCAGCCACTGCTTCCTACATTCAGACAGCAAAGTGGTTACCAACTGGCTGAATTCAGCCACAGATCTGTGTGCAGGTCTCTCTCTCTCTCTCTCTCTCTCTCTCTCTCTCTCCCTCTCTCTCCATACACACACTACAAACACATATACACATACAGCATGTTTTTCAAAACGTAGCTTTGAATGGGTTTAGGCCAGTGTCGGCAAACTGCGGCCCCTTGAGTGTGGCTCTTCCACAAAATACCACGTGCGGGCGCGCACATACAGTGCGATTGAAACTTCGTGGCCACACTCAAGGGGCCAAAGAGCCGCATGTGGCTCATGAGCCGCAGTTTGCCGACCACTGGTTTAGGCTATGACCTTCATTTTCCAGGTCTCCACAGTCCCCACTGAGTCTCCTTGCCACACTGTGTTTGGCTTCACTCATTTACCTTTTCTGCCTGGACACTGAGATGGTTTGAGTTTGTAAAACCCATATTTTAAGTCTTATCACCCAGAAATGTGTATACTGAAGCAACAGATGGTTCCTTCAGGATAACACTAGGATTACAGCCAGCAGGCAAATTAATAGCAATCAGCTCATCCAATTGCTTTCATCTGGCTCAAAAGGTATGGCTGGAGTTAGAGAGGAGGGACTCTGGGGTTAGTTACAACTTGACTTTTCTGCTTTTCTCTGTATTTGTAAATCATCCCTGAATGCTTGGCTCAGTACGGCATTTGTCTCCTCAGGCTCCCACAACAAAATACCACAGACTGGGAGGCTTAAACAACAAATTTATTTCTCACAATTCTGGAGGCTGGAAGTCCAAGCAATATCAAGTTGCCAGGGTTGGTTTTTCATGCACTTCTCTTCCCAGCTTGCAGACTGCCACTTTCTTGCTGTGTCCTCATACAGCCTTTTCTCTGCGTGGAGAGAGAGTAAGCTCTAGTATTTCTCCTTCATTTTATAAGGACACCAATCCTAATAGATTAGGATTATTCTTATGACTTTTTTTTACCTTAATTACTTTCTTTTTTAAAAAAAATTTTTTTATTGTTTTCAGAGAGGAAGGGAGAGGGAGATAGAAACATCAATGATGAGAGAGAATCATTGATCAGCTGCCTCCTGCACACCCCACACTGGGGATCAAGCCCACAACCTGGGCATGTGCCCGTGACCAGAATCAAACCTGGGACCCTTTAATCCACAGGCCCATGCTCTATCCACTGAGCAAAACCAACTAGGGCTAATTACTTTCTTAAAGGTCCTATCTCCAAGTACAGTCACAGTGGAGGTTGGGACTTCAACACATGAATTTTGGGGACACAATTAAGAGTACTAACTAGAAATTGCATGTGATGCAATTGTTGCTAACACCCTTTGCTATTGTGCCAACATCAAGGATGGCAAATATGTTAATATTAATTATATCAAGTAATAGTGTTTATGTCCATTAATCCTATATAATAAAGAGGTAATATGCAAATTGACCATCATGCCCTCACACAAGATGGCTGCCCCCATGTGGTCACAAGATGGCCACCACAAGATGGCCAGCAGGGGAGGGCAGTTGTAGGCAACCAGGCCAGCAGGAGAGGGCAGTTGGGGGTGACTGGGCTGGCTGGGGAGGGCAGTTGGGGGCATCCGTACCAGCAAGGGAGGGCAGTTAGGGATGA
The DNA here is from genome assembly GCF_963259705.1 of Myotis daubentonii. Classification (NCBI taxonomy): domain Eukaryota; kingdom Metazoa; phylum Chordata; class Mammalia; order Chiroptera; family Vespertilionidae; genus Myotis; species Myotis daubentonii. Next base: position 8,905,439 of record NC_081848.1, on the reverse strand, counting down.
CTGGGCCAGCAGGGGAGGGCAGTTGGGGCTACCCGACCAGCAGGGGAGGGCAGTTGGGGGTGATCGGGCCAGCAGGGGAGGGCAGTTGGGGGTGATTGGGCCAGCAGGGGAGGGCAGTTGGGGGCAAGTGGGCTGGCAGGGGAGTGGTTAGGGGGTGATCAGGCTGGCAGGAAGAAGTAGTCAGGGGCAATCAGGCAGGCAGACAGGCAGGCAGGCAGGCGAGCGGTTGGGAGCCAGCAGTCCTGGGTTGTGAGAGGGATGTCCGACTGCTGGTTTAGACCCAATCCCTGTAAACCAGCAGTCGGACATCCCCTGAGGGATCCCAGATTGGAGAGGGTACAGGCTGGGCTGAGAAAGACCCCCCCCTCCACCCCAGTGCATGAATTTTGTACATCAGGCCTCTAGTATGTAAATATCATGACCAATGATATTAATTACTCTGATCCCACATCTCTGGAAGATATTGCTACTTAATAATTATGCTCTTCTTATTGTTCTTTCTGAGGTGGGGCCTCAGAAACCTTCTCAACACAATGCTGAGGCAGCCATCAATTGAATTTGGTACAGGAGCTATGACATATTTGACACATGTACTCCATAGCCAGGTCTCCTTCACTTTGGTTAAGGATCTAGGAACTGGATGAAAATTCAGGAGTGGCTGGCACATACCTGTGGCTTCCCATGGTGCTTTCATGCAGGTCAGAACACCTGGCCCATAGAGACTTTTGGCTGATAAAGTCTTGCTTAAAACTCCCTTTCCTTGTTTCTGTATCAAGCAATTAATCTTCTCACAACTTTTCCTTTTTTCCTACAAAGTTATAAGAAGACTCAAGCCACAGATAATGCTTGGAGTTATTGACGTTGCTTTCTGAATGGGAAAGGGGCTGTTGTCTCATATTTTTCTCAGTTTCTACCTAAACACGATCTGAAATTACTTTTTCTCTACTTTTCCTGGAATTTTATTTTTGTCCAATAATCTGTATTGTTCTCCAAGGATCACTGCCCCTGGACTAAACTTTCCCACTGCTATCATTGGATTGGCCTTTCTGTAGATGAGGCAAACGAAATGATTTTAGAGCAGTTAATTATACCACGTTGGCTCTTCATAGAAATGTCTTCCTAAAAATAGGACAACATTATGAGATAAATTTCAATCAGAGAACAAGGTAAAAAAATAAAATTTGGTCTTTTATAAGGCAGTTTTCTAAGATGCTCTTCATGTTATTATCCCTTGAGCTCCTCCTTGAAATAAATACTAAAGAAGTAGATTGTCCTTCCTGATAAAAATGCTTCTCAAACATTTAATTAAAGGAGAAACTCAAGGGATAATAGTAAAGCTATCATGTTTATCTCCTTTCCTTGGCTGCCAGTCAACTCACAGGTATGTTTTGTGCTCAATTGTAGTTATTATTTTTATCTGAAGAATTCTAATACATTATTTTCTTCTTTTATTACTGGACTCTCTTAATCATCCTTAATGTGTATGTATCTCCTATATGAACCATCTTTCCCTTAGCAAGTGAGTGGGGGGTACTTTTAATAAATAATATATCAGTGGTGGAGTCAGGCACAGATCACCAGAGGTCTGGGCTTCAACCCTAGTTCAATCCACCAATCTTCTATTGACGCATCACTGGGGCTGGCCTCCGAGCCTCTCTGAGTGTTCTCCCGGAAGAGATATTAGAACTTTTAAAATGGTTAAAGTCTCCAGACTTTAAAACTAAGCAAAGGCTTATCAATAGTTGTCATGCTCTACTTTAGCACAATAACAAATCCCAAGTCCCCAAACTTGCATAATTTAAAACATGAGAATACCCAAGATTTCAACTTCCCTTTCAGTATCAGCCTCTCTTCCAAATCCCACAGCTGTATTTCCAATTACTTCCAGTACATCTCTTTTTGAATATTTCAAAGGCACCAAATACCTAACAGGCACACAACTACACAACTTAACTCTATTTTTCTACCCTATGCTCCTACAAATCTATCTCTCTCTCTCTCTCTCTCTCTCTCTCTCTCTCTCTCTCTCTCTCTCTCTCTCTCTCTCTCTCTCTCTTTCTCAATGAATATCACTGTTAACTGAGCTTCCCAAACTAGAAACCTGGATGATTTTGCCCCTCACATTCATTCAGTCTCCAAATGCTTCATGACAAGCTCTGAACCTGACCACTTCCCTGAAACCGTCCTGTCACTCTTCCCATAGGGCTTGCTTTTCTCCAGAACTATTACCACAACTGCCTCAGCATTCTTTTGCCCCCAAGTCTTTTCCTCTACTCTCATTTCACCATCAGTGTCATCTTGCTGGTCATTTTCTACTTAAGGACCTTTGCTGGCCTCTCAATTCCTATAAAATAAACACCAAATGAAGTAAAGTAGTGTACAAGGTCCAATCCAACCTTCTCCAGCCTCATTCTCACTCTTCCTTAGGATCTCTATGGTCCAGAGAGACTGAATATCTCATTCTTTTCCAAACAAGCTGAGCCCTTTCACAACTCTCTGCCTTTGCACTTGTTCTTCCAAGAATACTGTTACAATTAATTTTTATTTTTCATGAATTACCTTACATATCCACAATACTCTGGCTACCTATCCCCTACAATTAAATCTTTTTTGCCCTCCCCACCTGTCCTTAGCTGCCTTTTATAAAGTCTTCCTTTCAAATTGTCCATATATTTTTAAATTATTTGTTAACAGGTTCATCTCTGCACATCACTCTGAGCTAATTTATGTCAAGAACCATATTTTTCATAGCAGCAAAACCAAGCACAATAAAGAGCACAAAGCTGATGCTCATGAAATGTTGTTGTAAGCCTTAACATATGAAAGTGGAGCAGGTGAATATGTGGGATGATAAAAGATCTCACTGGACTCTTTGATAATGTAGGATCCTTCATTTATTGGCCCAGACTCCTTGAGGTAGAGAGTAAAAACGAGAAAAGCAAAGGCTGCTCTAGCCTACTTTGTCTTGGCAACTTTAGAACCTCACGGTTCTTCTACCTTTTGCCATTTCCATTCAGTGTTCCTCCTCTGCCGGCTCCATAACTACTCTGTTTTATAGTAAGCAGCATTCTTAGAAGATGCAGGAGGGACAAACCCAGTTATGTGATTTCTGCTCCCAAATTGGAGTAGACTGCACCAATCTTACTGTATGATGCTGTCTTCTTGTGAGCATTTTGTATCTGTGGTGAATCCACAGCACTGAACTGTTACAGATGAAGTGGCAGATTGTATTTCCAAAGGCGGCTGCAGCCTCACTTGCTCTTCTGCTGTGTGACCTTGCTTTGTCCTCATCAAGACCTCACCACTCTCCTCTCCTTGAATCTGGGCAGACCTGTGACTGCTTTGCTCAGGAGGGATGAAACAGCCTTGAGGAGCTGTTGAGAAAAAGGACAAGACTGGAAAACAAAAAGATGACTTGCTATGTAGCAGCAGAAAGTTTAGTAACATTGATTATTTTTTTATTTGTGTTTTGCAATGCAATTGTTTTTGCAATGACATGGAAAATGAAAATAAACCTAATGAATGGGTAGATTTGGCTAAGAGATTTGAATGTCAAAGTGCCAACTGAATTATTTTAGCCATATAAAAGGAACCATTCAGTGTTAAAGAAAAATGAGAGCAAATACAAAGTATACAGGACTTGTTAAAAAATTTTTTTATCTTCTCCATTCACTCACAGAAGAACATTCCAGAAACAGAAATAGTCTCAGGGTGCTACCACATAAAAACATCTCGGGGTAAGTATGGAGTCAGGGCTGTGACTGTGCAACTTTTCCTAGGACCCTAGAGAGATAAGAACTGATGTACCATAGATGCTATCAAATAGACAAAAGGACTTCCAAGTATCTTAAGGGCATTCCTTAAAGATCTGGGTTAAACAGCAGGGTTCCTAAGACTCTTAAGGATGTTGTCTCATAGCAGCTTCCAGACATCCTCAGGTAAAAAGAGGCTCCTGTCAAAGAAATTTGTGGGTGTAGGGTTTAACTGATGAAATATGGAAACGTACAAGAAGCACTCAAATTTTTAAAAAGAATTATAGAAGCAGAAAGAATCAAAGAAAGTACAAAATGAACAGAAGTCTTTGAATCCCTAAGCTTTATGGGCACCAAGCAGGCTGAGAGGCTACTTAGCTGCAAACATGGAAGACTGTGTAGAAAAGAACTCGGAGCCTCGCCCAGAAGGCAAAGCCAGGAGTCCTGGAGGCTGACTCTAAGGCGTAGGACTGACTAAGGAACTGACAAGTATGTGCTTGGCTGGATTTTTGAGCTGCTGGTGGACCAATAACTCTGTGTGCCTGTCATGGAAGAACTATAGCAATTATCGTATGCTTGTGTCACCTGCATGAGTCGGGGGAGGGGACAGATAACTGGTCTCTTTAGTTCATAGATCTTTAGAGCGAGATGAACTATACTAGAAGAATTGCAACAGAGAAGCCCCATTGTCACCTGGACCTGATTTTAGACTTTGAACTGATGCCACCGGGGATGAATCTTCGAAGGTGTTGGAGGACGGGGATGACTGAATGCTTATGAAAGTGGATGTGACTTTTTTGTGACCAGAGGCAGACTGTGACAGATTACATTTTTCAAAAATAACCACAACAATATCTCACATCCATAGTGTAACCTTGCTAATATGCTATTAAGAGATGGAGCCCAATTCCCTCCCCTTGGATGTAGGTGGGCTTGTGACAGTTTTAGCCAATATGGTAAAACAGAAACAATGATGTGTGTCTTCTAAGTCTAGGTCATAAAAGGTGATACAGTTTTGACCTCTAAACTGGGGCATGATATAAGAAGCCCAGCTACTCTGAGGCCACTATGAGAAAGCCCAGACCACAGGGAGAGACCATTTGTAGATGCTTTGATTGACAGCCCACTATGAGGTCACAGATGACAGCCAGTACCAACTGTTAAAGATATGCGTGAAGATGTCTCCAGGTGATTCCAGCCTCCGCCATTGAGTCACAGTCAGTCATGAGACTTCAAGCTCAGGTGCCAGACATCGTGAACGAGAGATAATCCAACTCCACTGTGTTTGTGTGAATTCCTGACTTGCATAATCCATGAATATAATAACATAGTTTAAAAAACCGTTTAGTTTTAAAGGAATATGTTACACAACAATAACTGCAACATATGGACATGGGCTCTCTCAAAATGCGTCCACTTTAATACTGCTTAAGCCCACCCCTTGCCCAGCATCAATAAAACAGACAAATATTAAAAAGTATGTAAATCCTACATACAAAGTAAAAGAAAGGAGAAGGCAAAATTCTGTAAAAAGTGAGGATTGGATTATTTCTGGATATTATCTATTTATTAGAGAAGGAAAATATTAGAAAACAAATTTATCTAGAGAAAAAGGAGAGTAAAATGTTAACTTAGAGTTGACTCCTGAATGCTGGCACTATAGGTAGTACAATTTTCCTTTAGGCATTCAACAATTTCCCTAAAATTAAAAATCTGTCAAAAAAGACTTCTGCTTCTGGCAAAGATGAAATAAGAAACACCAGAATTAGAAAAATTAATTCTAGACTAAATACAGTTCTGGTATTGCCTAATAAATCTTAAAAGCAAGAGTGAAATGGAGCAAAGTATTTTAAAGTAACTAAATTTTGTTCCAGAAAAAAAGATCAAGAATATTTATAAGAATACATTAAATAAATATCCAGCCAGCACTCAACAAGGTACAATTTACAATGTCTGGAAAAAACTAATAGACATTACAAGATGTAGAAAAATATGACCTATAATGAGGAGAAAAATCAATCAATTGAAACCATCCAGAATAGACACAGATGTTAAACTAGCAAAAAGAACACTAAAATAGTTCTTGCAACTTCCATATGTTCAAAAATTTAAGTAGTGACATGGGAGATATTAAAAAGACCTAAATAAACCTTCTACAGAGGAAAACAATGATATCTGAAGTTAAAATTATACTAGATGGGATTAACAGTATGTTAGAAATTGCAAAATGAAAAAATAGTAAACATAAAGATATAAAAATAGATACTATCCAAAATGAAACACATAGAGAAAAACTAATTCTATAAAATTATCTATGAAACAATTTTAAACAGTTTATTATACATTTTACTGGAGACCCTAAAGTAGGGAGACAAAAGACAAAAATTTTGGAAAAATAATAGCCAATATTTTTCAAAATTGATTAAAACTTTAGACCCACAAATACAAGAAGCTCAGCAAACCCTAAGCATAACAAACATGAAAAATACATCAAGGCACATTGTGACCAAATTGCTCAAAATCAGTGCAAAAGAGAAAGTTTTAAAAACAACCTGGAGCTGGGGGTTGAGGAGACACCTTACATACAAAAAATAAAAATAAAAATAAGGATGACATAATATTTTTCATCAGAGTGAACACAAGTAAGAAGAAAGTGGAGCAACATCTTTAAAACAGTGAAAGAACATAACTGTCACTTAGAATTCTTCACCCACTGAAAGTATTTTTCAAAAACAAAGATAAAAATAAAGACCTTTTCAGAAATTCAAAGCTAGAAGATTTTATCATTAGCAAGTCCATACTGTAAGAAATGTTAAAGGAAGTCCTTAAGGTAGAAGAAAAATGATACCAGATGCAAATCTTGATCCAAACAAAAGAAAGAAGAGCACGAAAAGTGGTAACTACAAAGGAAAATATACAAAATTTCTTCCTAATCATTTAAATCTCTTTAAAGATAATTCACTGTTTAAATAAAAATCATAACAATGTTGTAAAATTTAGAACATATGTAAAAGTAAGATGTATGGCAACCATAGTCTAGAGAGTGAGAGGGGAGAAATTTAAGTAAATTACTTTAATATTTTTATAGTATGTGATGTTTATAATATCACTTGAAGGTAGACTGTGATACACTATGGATATGTATTATGAACCCTAAAGCAAGCACTAAAATAACAAAACAATGACATAATAAGCCTAAAATGAAACAAATGGAATTACAAAAAAAAACTCTATCCAAAAGACAGCATAAAATGGGGAGGAAGGGGTAAACAACAAAGATGGCACAAGGAGAAAAAAAATAGCAGGGTAATAGATTTTTAACCTAACAATATTAATAATCACATTGAATATGACTTGTTAGCAAACTCAGATCCAGGGGCCAAATCTGGCCTGCAGCCTGATTGTGTAGGGCTCTGGAGCTAAGCCTGGTCTTGACATTTTTAATCATTTAAAAAGAGAGAAGGAAGCAGAAGCAGCAAAGATCATACAGGTGTGGCCCACAAAGCCTAAAATATTTACTATTTGGTCCTTTACAGAAAAAGTTCGCCAACCCCTGGATAAACACTTAATGTAAAGGCAGAGATTGTCAGATTAGGTACAAAAACAAAGCCCAATTATATACTGCCTACAACACACTTTAACTATAAAACACAAAGAGATTAAAAGTAAAGGGATAAAAATATTTCTCTAATCAATACTAATTATTGCTATCAATGCTTGTACTAATCAAAGGAAAGTTGTGATTATACTGAAATTTGAAAACTAAAGATCAGAGCAAAAAATACTTCCAAGGACAAAAAAAAAAAAAAGATAATAAATTCATGAGAAGGACAAAATGACCCCAAATGCTTATGCACCCAGTAATAGTTTCCTAGTATATAAAGCAAAAGCTGATAGAACAGTAAGAACCAATAAACCAATTTATAATTGTAGTTAGAGAGTTCAATACTCACCTCTAAATAATAAATAAAACTGCCAGAGTATAGAATATTTGAACAGTACAATCAACCAATTTGATCTAATTGACATTTATAAAACATCACATTCAACAAGAACAGAATACACAATCTCTTCAAATAAATATAGAACATTTACCAAAATAGGTCATAATCTGAATCATTAAACAAATCCCAATAAATATAAAAGAATTCAAATCATACAAAATATGTTCTTTATCCATCATATATTTAAATTTGAAATTAATAACAAAAAAGATCTCTGGAAAAATACCTAAATATTTTTAAACTAAATAATGTACTGAGTCAAAGAAGAAAAATTAAAATTTTTTGAACTGAATGAAAAAATCATACAACATATTAAAATTTTTGGAACACAGCTCAATCATGCTTGGGTGAGATTTATAGCACAAAAAATAAAAAGAATTCAAACCAATGGATTCAGCTTTCATCTTAAGAAACTGGAAGAAAAAGAACAAACCTATAATAAACATAAGAAAGGAGATAACATCAGAGTGGAAATCAATGAAAGAGAAAACAGGAAAATAATAGAGAAAATCAATTATACCTCTAGCCAAACTGATGTGGAAAAAAATGACAAGAACCAAATGAATAATATCAGAAATGCCAGAAATAGATCCAATACAAATCTACAAATATTAAAAAATGTTAAGAGAAAATTATAAACAACTCTATGCAAATAAATTAAACAATTTACATGAGCTAAACAATTTCCCTCAAACATACAAATTACCAAAGCTCACTCAAGAAGAAATAGCCCTATATTTATTAAATAAGTAAATTTTCAATTAAAAACCATTTCAATTAAGAAAACTACAGGTGCAGATGGTTTCATTTATGACTTACACCAAACATTTTCAGAAAATTAAAAAGAAGGGAACACCTTCTAATTAAGTCTATGAAGTCAACAGTACCTAATAACTAAATCAGACAAAGATATTAGGAGAAATGGAAAGTATAGAACAATGTCCCTCACAAACATAGATTCAAAATTTGCCAACAAATTAGCAAACCAAATATAACAAGATATAAAAAAGATAGTATGTCATGACCAAGTGAGGTTTATCCCTGGAATGCAAGGTTGGTTTAACATTTGAAATCAAAATAATTTACCATATTAACAAATAAAGAAAAATCCCTCCCTATGTGATCATTTAAATAGATGCAGCAATTGACAAAACCCAACATCTATTCATGATTTTTTTAAAAAGCTTGTAGCAAACTTGAAATAAAATAATGATATTATTAAAAACTAACAGCTAACTTTCCACTTAATGGTGAAAGGCTAAATGCTTACCCTCTTTAAGTCAGGAACCAGGCAAGAATAGTCACCCTTACCACTTCTATACAACATTGTACTAGAAGTTTTAGCTATTGCAATAAGTAAAGAAAAATAAATAAAATGTACCCATACTGAGAAAAAGGAGGTAATACTGTGTGGGTTTTTTGTTGTTGTTGTTGTTTTTTGTTTTGTTTTTGGCAGATAACACGAAATCTATACAGAATACAGTGGAAAATGCCCCCCATCAAGCTACTAGAATTCATTGAAATTTTTATAAGACACCATTTGCCATAGCATAAAAGTGTAAAATACTCAGAAACAAATCTAACAAAAAAATGCAATACCAGTACATTGAAAACTGTTACATATAATACACTGTTGAGAGAAATTAAAGACATTAGTATATGGATAGATAATACCATGATCATTAGTCAAACAACTCAATATTGCTCTGATGTTAGTTCTCTCCAAATTGATCTACAGACTCATGCAATCCTGATAATTCCCAACAAGCTGATTCTAAAATTCTTATGAAAATGGAAGGGACCTAGCCAAAAAATCTTTGAAAATGAGAAACAAAGTGTGAAGACTAACATTACTTGATTTCAAGGTAGTTTGGTATTGGTGCTAAGATAAACAGATCAATGAAACTGAATAGATTTTACAGGGGTCCTCAAACTTTTTAAATAGGGGGCCAGTTCACTGTCCCTCAGACCGTTGGAGGGCCGGACTATAGTTTAAAAAAAACTATGAACAAATTCCTATGCACACAGCGGTGGCAAAAACACCCGGCGGGCCGGATAAATGTTTTCGGCGGGCTGCATGTGGCCCGCGGGCCATAGTTTGAGGACCCCTGGAATAGAACAACCAAGAAACAGACACACATGTATATAGACACCTAATTTTTGACAAAGGTGCAAAGATAATTCAGTGGGAAAAAGACATATTTTTAACAAAAGATGCTGAAATAATTGTATGCCTATATATCCCACACCCCCAAAAAAACCTTCATTCCATACTTTCCACCATGTAAAATAATCAACTCAAAATGGATCATAGATCTCTATATAGAACTTGAAACTATAGTACTTAAAGAAGAGAACATAGGTGAAAATATTTATAACCTTGAGTTAAGCAAAGATTTCTTAACTGTGACATCAAAAGCAGGATCCAAAATAGGGAAAAAATGATAAATTAGACTCCATCAAAAATTTTAAACTTCTGTTTTACAAAAGACACTGTTAAGATAATGAAAGGATAAACCACAGACTGGGAGATAATTTTTGTAAAACACATCCTATATAAAAAAAAGGGTAATATGCAAATTGACTGAATGGCAGAACGACCGGTTGCTATGATGCACACTGACCACCAGGGGGCAGACACTCAATGCAGGAGCTGCCCCCAGGTTGGTATGTGCACTCCCACAGCAGGAGCACCGCTCAATCACAAGCCGGGCTGATGGCTGGTGAGGACATCCCCTGAGGGCTCTCAGGCTGCGAAAGGGCACAGGCCAGGCTGAAGACCCCTGCGCCCCTGCCCCCATGCATGAATGTCGTGCACCAGGCCTCTAGTATCTGATAAAGGATTTGTATCCAGAATACACAAAGATCTCTCAAAACTAAGAAAATAAACAAATAAATGACAAAAGAGTTAAAAGGACAGTTTATTAAAAAACACATATGAATATCAAATATAAATGTGAAAAGATGCTTGTCATCTTTTTTGTACACTTTAAATATGTCTTTAGAAAAATGCAAATAAAATCCAGAACAACATGTACTATCTGCCTATTAGGATGACTAATATTAAAAAGACTGACCATACCAAGAGTTGGTAAAGTAAAGATGCATGGTAATTGAAACTCTCTATCATTACTTGTAGGGTTCTAAACTGGTATAGTCACTTTGTGAAATAGTTTTGCAGTGTTGTTGTTTTTTAAATAAATATATACCTACTATATGACCCAGCCATTCCACTCTTAGATATTTACCCAATTTAAATGAAAACATGTATTCATAGAAAGACTTGTACATTAATATTTATAATAGTTTTATTTGTAATAACCTGGAACTGGAAATAACTCAAATATCCTTCAAAATGTAACTGAATAAATAAGCTGTGGTATATCTGTACATTGGAATATTACTCAGCAATGAAAAGGAATGAACTCTTAACACAGACAATGACAGATGAATTTCAAAATAACCATGCTTCATGAAAGAAGTCAGATAATAAAAAGGAGCATAAAGAGGGACAGAAGTGATTTTTAGGGGTGATAGATATGTTCATTATCTTGATTTGTGGCTATAGTTTCATGGACATACACATATGTCAAAAGTTATCAAATTGTACACTTTAAATATGTGCAACTTAAAAATATGTGTCAATTATAACTTGACAAAGCTGCTTTAAAAATTTAAAAAGTTTAAAAATATCAAAAATATTATTTGCACCACTCTGAGGCCCTTAAAAAATAACGCTAAGCCATAGTCAATTTGGCTCAGTGGATAGAGCATAAGCCTGTGGACTGAAGGGTCCTGGGTTTAATTCCAGTCAAGGGCACATACCTCAGTTGTAGGTCCCCTGACCCTGGCTGGGGTGTGTACAGGAGGCAATCAATTGATGTGACTTTCTCACATCAATGTTTCTCTCTCTGTCTCTCCCTCTCCCTTCCACTCTTTCTCTAAAAAAATCAATGGAAAAAGATCCTCGGTGAGGATTCCCCTCTTTCTTCAAAAACAAAAATAATAACAATAATAACCTTAAACCTGAAAAGGCAGCCTGTAGAAACACCAAATTCTTTCTATAAGATGACGGAAGATAACAGAAAACCTTGGTCTGTGAAGAGGATGCTGGGAGCAGAGATGATGCTCAGCATGTCAGTCATGCCTCTCAATTATGCTCCTGTCATTCTATTCAAATGGGGGAACAACAGAAACCTTATCTATTGTAGGTCATAGATCATCAGACATCCAACGCACTGGGGGCTTCTCCGCAGGAGGGAGAACGAAGGTGGGGCCCAAGGGAGAGGGGGCTGTCACTGGGAGCCAGGACTGAGGAAGGAAGGGAGCTGGTGGCTCCAGATGCATCTTGCAGCTGTGCGGGAACCCAGCCCAGCACACACGCCACGGTGCTGTGTGTGCCCTCCGGGAGAAAAGGGGCAGTGTGTGTGAACTGAAAGGGCTGATTCACAGAAGTTGGTAGCATTTCGGGATCCGAGCCACCCAGCTGGGACATGCTGTTGGTCTGAATGGCAGCTCCCTCCCCATTGAGTATAACAGTCTGCCTCCTATCGACTGTGGTGCTACCATGGCCTTGTGAACACCAAGAGCATCCTCTGCCTTCTGTGAATTTTCTGCAGGGCCACCCAAAGGTGGAGCAAAGACAGTCAACCCAGCCCAACAAGGTAGATAGCAGTGGCCTGGGCTGCATAGCAGTGAAAGGGCTCAAGGCAGAGAAGAGGGCTCCAGCCAAGAAGCTCTTAACAATGGGGCCCAAGCAACAGCCCGGAGCCTGCCTCCCACCACGAGAGCCCTCAGTGTAAAAGAAAAATGTAGCTTGGCCAGTGTGGCTCAGTGGTTGAATGTCAACCTATGAACCAGAATGCCACAATCAGGGCACATGCCAGGGTTGCATCCCCAGTCGGGGGCATGCAGGAGGCAACTGATCAATGATTCTCTCTTATCACTGATCTCTCTCTCTCTCTCTCTCTCTCTCTCTCTCTCTTTCTCCCTTCTTATCTCTAAAACCAATTTTTTTTTAAAGAAAAGAAAAAAATGTAGAGAGAAGTAATATTCTCCTCTTTCTTCAAAAACAAAACTAAACACCAAAATCGTTATCGCCCAGGGTGACTCAGAGGTGACCAGCTCTGAGGCAGCAGTGACGAACTTGCAGCTTTGCAGCATTAAGGTCCCAGGGATCTGGAACAAGAAGCCATGGTGTGGACAATGAGAACAAGCCATTGCTCTCACCAACAAGCCAGGGGCGCGGAGTGGTTAGCTTAACCACAAGGGAGGTCCAAGACTAACTCCTGATGCATTTAAGGCAACCTCCGGAAAATTCCTGGAGACACCGAGGGGCAGGAAACTACAAGTATATTCATGCATTTTAGATACAAATATATGATGACTGAAAATTTTAAGTTTTAGTATTAATATGATGCATTTCTATTCATAGGCCAGGAAATAACTAAAATTAATGTAAATTAGTATCTCGATTAACAGGAGTAGATTTCCCTGTCATATTCAGAGATGTATGCCTGGAGATCAGAACAGATTCAGACTGTCCTACAGTGAGAATTCTGCAAAATAATCACAATGGTATACCTCAGACCCTCCTATAAAATCCACAAAATCAAAGTACGTAGCACTGTTTCAACAAAAGTATGGACTATCATTTCTCAAGCACGTTCACTGTGAGCTTTTAAAAATGTTTTTCTATTGGGGTCCTCGACCCTTCAATGACCCTGCACTTCCTAGTGAGGACAAATTGCACTGGGTGTGGGTAGTGGTGACAGAGGGACCGCTATCTCTCTTGATAACCTAATAAGAAGAAAAAGTAGGAAACCTCACCAGAAAGCGTTTGGATTGGACAGCAGGAGAAACACCTGGTGGAAAGAGGCATGTGATCCTGGAGTTGTTGTCTAAGTACCGTTTCAAAGGTCTTGCTGTTTGAAAGCCCCAGGCGATCTGGGACAGCACCACCTCCAGACATCCTGAGAATTCCAAGGAACATGAACAACAACACTGGTCCCGGGGCACCTTGTTCTTGCGCTCACTCTCTTATTTCCAAGGCGAATATTTTTGAGTAACCATTGGATGCACTAACTAATGAAGGCAGAGTCTGTTCCGTCCACACACAGACCATTTTGTTAAAATTTAATCAGATATTGGCAGAGTCTCCCCACTTTCTGATTGCTGATGTATCCTAACCATGACATATATCCTCACATGTTCCATTCAGCACTCTCCTTCTTAGTGGAGAAGCCAGGTTCGGGTGGCGTATGTTAATCCAGCCATGAGAACATATGTCCTCCCTGAAACACAACCTGACTCTAGGCAAGTGTAATTAAGTTGTCACAAATAGGTGTGTCTCAATCCATCTGGCAAAGGGGAGTCTGTGCTGCCTTATTAAGAAATGTAATGATCTGATCTGATCTAACATCCATTTTCAGTTTTGATAAGTGAAATTACCCAATTAGATTCCTGCAAGTGGGTGTGAGCTGGTGTCCTAACCAAACCTCGGGCTAGGAGTAAGGACCGGGGGATGGCCTGATATATACACACTTAGGTAAAAACAAAATAAAACAAAACAAAACAAAAAACCACATACTGCAGCACAGGAATGCCACACAACTTTCTGAAGATTCTTGGCCAATAATTTGTAAAACGTTAATCTGATTTTCTTGGAAATTTTAAAATAATTGGCTCCTGCTGGCTGAGGCCTCATGCCAGCACTGCATGGTAATTTATTCGTGACATTCCTAGAAGAGAGAATCTGATGAAAGAGCTGCAGTAATATGTTTAGGGAATAATCATGCCATCCTCAGAATAGGGCGTATAAAAGGAAGCAAACAGCAGGACCCCAGCAGAGAGGCCTCTGGGCTTCCAGGGAAAATATTGTCAATTTAAATGGAAATTGCACGGCTCTTCCTCCATTCTCCCTTCTTGGGTTCCAAGTAAGATACTGGTGGGACCATTTCAAGATCAAGTATACAACCCCGGAGATGAATATCTAGATCTCTGCGATTTGCTATTTATTGACCAAAGCTCTGGAGACTGTGATGGTGACTTTGCAAAGAATCCACATAAGGAATCATTTTCTTGGCTTTGGTGGATGTCATTTGATTCTTAGGAAGCTTTTCAAGAAATATTTATCCTTTGGGAAACAAAGGAAAGCACCAAGGTAGTCTAACTCCTTTGGAAATAATAAGCAATGTTTTGTAGCTCAGATCGAGTAGGAAATTCAAACAGAAAATACAACAGGTACTAAGATCATGAGAATGAAAGCATTAAAAAGGGAAGAAAGGAAGGGAGGGGTGGACAGAGGGAGGAATGGAGAGAGAGAGGAAGCAAGCTTCAAGGGAAGAAGTGTGAGGAAAGGCACTGAATCCCAGGACACAGAGAAACTTCTCCATCCCTAGTTGCCATCAACCTCAATGGAGATGGCAGTCTTTGGGAATTATGGCAGGGAAGCAAGAGGGGCACAGTTGAGGCATCTGGAGCTAAACACTGGTTGGGATACCCCGTGGTGTAAACAAGGCACTCTTAACAACCCACTGCTGGATACTCATTTTCAAACCCTAACTCTTTGGTTTTCCCATTTGCAAGGAGGGAGAAAGATGGCATTAGTAACCAGTGGTCTAGGGGTCAGAAAGCACGATGGAATCTGAAATCTAGGAAATGTTAACAAAACAGCCACTCCAACAATGTCCTAAAGTAAAAGTCTTAACTGATGGACCTTCAGCTCCAAGCATGCTGGAAGACCAATACAAGGAGAATGGGAGGCATGGGGAACGAGAATTTAGGAAAATCTGGCAAGAGTTGAGGGCTGAGTGGACTGACCAGGACCAGCCAGGACCACCCAAATGTAACAGGATGTGATAAACTCCATCATCAGTTTCTAAGGCAGTGATGGCGAACCTTTTGAGCTCGGCGTGTCAGCATTTTGAAAAACCCTAACTTAACTCTGGTGCCGTGTCACATATAGAAATTTTTTGATATTTGCAACCATAGTCAAACAAAGACTTTAACTTTGATATTTATTTTATATATTTAAATGCCATTTAACAAAGAAAAATCAACCAAAAAAATGAGTTCGCGTGTCGCCTCTGACATAGGTACGCTCACCATCACTGTCTAAGGGGTCAGTCTGATGAAACAGGTAAGCACAGTGCCAGTGCCTTCTAGGCAGGGACAATTCTTAGGGGAGATAGTTATGGTGACATGGATTCTGGGTGAGTTAGGGTAGCTGTTGGGCTCTCAAAAGTAGAACATAGCAACCAGGGGGAGAGGAGTCCCCCAAATCAAGTGACTAGAATTAGGGTCCAGGATTGCTGATCTGGGATCCGATCCCGGCTTCAAGGCAAGGATCCTGGAAGAAAACTGGCTTTACACAGAGTGGTGTGGAAAGGAGGAGCTAGAGCTTTTTGCTTATCTAGTGCCTGCAGCTCTGATAATTTTTTTGAAGCCAGGTGTTCTGACCTAGAAAATGGAATATCCCCCTTACCCGCAGGGGAAGGGCGTTCTCAATATAGTGTAGTCCAGTTCTCATTGATTCAAAGATTGGATAAGGCTAAGCACACAGGGGCAGGTTATTATTGCTGGCAGATGGCTAGGCTGATGTAGGCAAGGAAGCTAATAAGAACCTACACAACAGGAGTCTCCAAATTCCCCCAATTTAGAGATAACTTCATGTCGCGATGAGGTTGAGATATATATACAGGGCCTCTAGCCTCATAGAGACTTTCTTGTTTATTTATGAATGCAATTGAATGAGAATTTTACAATAATATAAAAATCAAATCATGTTCAATTACATACTTAATGTATAAAAATATAATGGCATGAAATTCATTCTGCCCCAGAAAATCAAAGGTACACAGAGGCGGTATCAGTAGATCATCAGGAAAAAGATGTCCTGAAATGTCATTAATTAAGCAAAGAATAATTGTCATTGGCCAATGCTACATGTGAAATATTGTGCTAGGTTACATGGAAGAATGGAGAATATATAAGGCTTGGTTCCTACATTCAAGGGAATTTTAAACTAATGGAAGGGAGACAGGGGGCTGGAGAGGAGCTCGCACGTAGTATTTAGCACTGAGACTCTGCCTGTGGACCCACAGAAGGCTTCCCTGCCCACATGCGCAGCAGGCAAGCAGTGCCGAGGAAGAACCCCCCAGAGCAGCCCTACAGTGCCTCTCCGGAGTTGCTATATAAAGGCCTGAACTCCTTTGACCCTCGGGTGGGATAATTCTGAGGCATGTGTTTTGTAGGGCTCCCAAGAGTATCCTCAGGGCTTCAGCTCCAGGTAACCACTGTGATAGTGGATGGACAGTGCAGCCTTTATCGGCTGCCTTCCCTTCTCCACTCCGCTACTGGAATCCGCTACTGGGTAAGTGACTTGCACTTGAACCCTTGTTTCAAAGTCAACTTCTAGGGGAATCCAAACCAAGATAAGCATCTACTGTGTATCATGTACCAAACTACATATTTTACATTCATTATCTCATTTAGTCCTGTGAGCAATTGGACAATGAAAAATATTTCATCATGCCATTTTACTGCTTTGTGTTAGTTCTCTATCACAGTCAGGACTTAAAACACAATGAGTGTATCACAGTGTAGTGGACACAAATTGTGGCAGACTCCTGACCCCGGGTCATTCTCCAGTAGTTATGGTCATGCTCTCAGCCCCTGTTTGGCTGCTTGCTTCTCATTCATCTCCAAAAGGAGGTTTGCAAAGGGGCTGCCAATCAGAATGCTGCTTCCACTGCGCCAGGGTCATGTGGCTCAAACTAGACACAGCAGTCTTTTCTCAGTATTTTTACAATTAAGACTGAGAAAAGCTATTCTCTTTCTCTGAAGTGGTGAAGAGAGAAAGGTGTGTGCCCGGGAGCGGGGAGGCCATAGCTCCAGGCTCCTGGAGAAAATGAGTCTTCAGTGGGGAGGATAGAAGGGACATTGAGGAAAGCAGAGGGAGCAGATAGGGAAGAGGAAGTTCCAGGGCCACCGGCCTCTGAAGCCAACCTGAGGCATTCATTGGCATTCATTACAAGTCAATGGTGTTTTACATCAGTCAGGAAAATTTGGATTCCTGCCAGTGGTAACACCATGCCTAATGCACACAGCATAGTAGAGACTGCGGACTGGCTTCCTCAGCATTTATCCCAAATGGTAGAATATAGAAAGCAGAGGTTGGGAATACAATCATAAACTCCCCAGGATTTCTTTAGGTGGAACTTGGATATAACTTAGATTCCAAAAGTCCGAACAGCTCCAGTGAGCCTTGTTTCAGAACTGAGTGAAAAAGAAGAGAGGCAGGGCTCAGGGCACCCACTTTGGGAAGAGAGGCAGAATTCAGGATGTTCTGCAGCCAGCAGTTTCCTAATTTGGGAGGTGTTTTCTGATTGGCAGCTTTCTGCACTGGAGAGGCAGCTTTCTGGATCATGCCAGCAGCTGAGTGTTTCTAAGACTTGACTGTCAGTCCTACCCATAATTTTGCAGCACCCAACCCCCTCTATTAAAATACTTCCTGCTTGCATGAAGGAGAGCGAATTCTGTTATCGGTATCTGAGCTCTGGCGTGCATGCCCCTTCCTCACCTCTTGCTGTCTTCTTACTCTCTCGCTCTACCTCCTCTTTGTCCTCCTCCTCAGCCTCCTCCTCAATGTTCTAGCCACACTGAATGAATGGTGTTTCCCAAACATATCCATGTTTGATGTCCACAGGATAATCAGACATAGAGTGATAAATAAAACAGTCGTTGTGGGTGGTTCTGAGAGTATGAGATGGCAGAAAACCAAACTTCAGAGCATTTTGCATTTAAAAGGCAAAATGACAAAAAGAGAAGTTGGAGGGAGTGCACAAGGGGTGGTCAGAAATCCTGGAGGAGAACACACTGCCATGGAAACCACAGGAAAGTACGACCCACCATATCAGCACTGCAGAGAGAAGAGGAGTAAGAGCAGAGGAAAGGCATTCTGCCTGTGGGGTAGACATCGGATGACATTCCTGATAGTAAAGAGAGAAGCCCAGACAATAAGATTAAGGAAGAAGAGGTAAGGAATGGAGTGAGGGGAGAAAGATTGATAGTGTTGTCACGTATTTTATTTTATTATAAGCATGTCTCTACAAGCACTACCATACCACACCTACTTCTGTCTGATATAGTTGGTGGAGCCCCACCCTAACAGTTTTAATACCTGTGGAATGTGCCCCCACCTCAAATAAAAAATACAAGAGAGAAAAAAGAATGGATAAAGAAAAAAGAAAGGGAAAGAGGGGAAAGTTCAGATCATGCCCAGTTTCACCTTCCACCTTCCACCTCTAGGCTCAAGTCCTTTCTGGCCCTGTCACCCTCCGGCATCACAAAAAGACCCAGAACTCCAAAATGCTACTCACTCTTAGGAATGCCACAGCTACTGAATTGCCGTGTGTGTTGGTGCCTGAAGGACCATTCCCCTGTAGGTAGAACATGTTCCCTGAATAAGAGAATCCTGGAGTCAACCCCAGGGAAGAGTCAGAGTTTAGATGGGAACCAGCACTTGGGGGTAGAACTTGGGAAGTAAGTTCAGTCTCAGTCTCAACCTCAGACCTCAAGCTCTAGTCTTCAGGATCAGGAGGCTGGTACCTGAGCCTGTGCTCCTGGCAGGTACAGGTTAGAGATGGTCTGTGCTACAAGGAACAGGAAACACCCTGTAGTGCACCAGAAGGGAAGAGTGAATTAGTGGTATCTGGAAGGCAGATTAACTCACTGTCTTCACTCGTTCCTTCTTTGTTGCCCACCTTGTCTCAGCCATGTAGTGAAGGGCCTGCATCATTTCTTGGCTGCTGTGAAGGATTACAAATCCTCCCAGAGGTCAGATCAGAAGCCCCTGATCTCAGCAAGATTCTGGCCCTGGACTCACCCTCCTCAGCTCTTCTTCCAGGCATCTTGTGTTGTCATAGATTTCTTTTCCCCGTTGGGTCTTATTCTCACTCCCTCTCAAGGGCTTGTTTGGGGAAACCCACCTCAATGATGCATGCAACAAGGGTCAGAGTTACTCCATCTTCCATGTATTCAATACATACATTTGTTCATTCAATTATTTCTTTAACACGTATGTGCTGATTATGTTATAGGTCTGAGGCATTGTTCTAGGACATAATTGGCAACAAGACACAATTCTTTGATCAACAAGTTTGCCATCTAGTGATAGCTTATCCAGTGGTATGAATAGGGGGCTCCAGTAGTCCCACCCATACTTCAGAATCCTTTCTCTACAGGATGATGGGGTGAGCACAGCACCCGGGTTAGGTATGCAGTCATCTGACCATGACCACTGTCTCCACCTCCCTGGAGCATATGCACATTGGCTTTGCAGTCATTCAGGCATGACCCACTTGCTACCCCACACCCTCCTACCATGGTGTCTGTGCTACCAGGGGTTCACTAGGAAACATTATGAAAAGTTGTGCAAAGAGTCGCAGGTCCAAAGGCACTGTTCATACTGGGGGGGGGGGAAACTAGAGAAGAAAATCCAGAATAGGATGTTCACCCACAAAGAAAACATCCTTTTATACAAAGTAAACATTCAACATGTGAGCCAGAAGGAGGCCAGTGGGGGAAATGGGCCCAAGGGCCCAAGTAGAATTCAAGGGTATCTTTGAAGAGAAGGAAGGATGCATCTCCCCTAGGGACAAGAAAGAAGAGAAGAGGGAGAAGGATGATCCTGGAAGATTCTGATTGGGAGAATAGAGACACTGCCAGAATTCAGATACAATGGGGTAATAGATATTACTTCATCCTGACTGCCCAAACTCCAATGATGTTCCCAGTTAGGGGCTGCCCTTTGTGTGCAGGTAGTTGAGGCAAAGGGGAAATAGCCTCTCTTCACCTCACGCTATGCCTCTTGTCCCTGGAAGCCAGGGTATCACCCCAGACTCACGCTCAGTCAAGCAGATGGTCTTTCAACGCAGTGAGTGTGACCCAAAAGTGAAGAGGAGTTACATTAATTACCTATTGCTGTATAGCAAATCACCTCAAAACTCAGTGGCTTGAAACAGCCAATAGTTGTTCTCTCAGTTTCTGTTGATCAGGAATTCATCTGGGTGGTTCTGGCTTAAGATCTCTCATGAGATTTCAGTCAAGATTCTGGCTGGGCCTGCAGACACCTAAGGGTGAGGACCTGCCAGGAGCCAGTCCATCCTTGCTGTTTGACACAGTCACTGCAGGGAAGAAACATCTGCACAGCATATGTTTCAAGGGACCTGGCGTATATGGCATACTGTTCTTAATATGTTTGCTCACCTTCTTGGCACTATGTGTTTTAACCAAGGTCACCTCTCCAAGAAAGGTTGTTTCCCCAGGTAGGGATTTTCCCCTGAAGTTAGAGAGGGAATAAAACCCCTTAACTAAGTGTCAGGCGGGTAGATAATCACTTTAGCTACAAACAATCACGCTTAAGTTACATAATCTTTACTCCCTGGAATGGAGATAAGAAACGCCCTAACCTTTGGAATAGAGATTGATAGGATTGGAATCAACTGGTATAAATACAGATGTAACAAGACAACAGGACACAGAACCTAGAGACACAGAACCTAGAGACAGAACCTAGCGAGAGACCTGGCTGAAGAACCTAGAGACAGAACCTGGCTACAGAACCCGGCTGGAAATCCTAGACAGAACTTGGCTGGAGATCCTGGCTAGAGAACCTGGCTATGCTGGCTATGATGATCACCTGAACGCTGCCTTCATGTCATTCCTTCTTCGCCGACTCCGTCCACACCTTTGGGGACCTCTGGACCTGCTGGGGTTGGACCCCAGCAAGGACCCACTTGGAGGATAGTTGAGTTACACAAGAGACTATTAGCAGGAACCACAGTTCATCACTGTCTGTTGGTAGGAGGCCTCAGTTCCTCTCCATAAGGACCTTTCTAGAGAGCTTCTTACATAACCTTATGGCATGGCAGCTGGTTTTCCCCAGAACAAATGATCTAAGAAAGAGAAAGGCAAGAACCGCCATATCTTTTATAACCTATCCTCAGACATCACACACTGTCACCTCCACAAGATCCCATTGGATACACAGGGAAGTCCTGCCCAGTGCGGACAGGACTACCAGGGGTGTGAGAAGGGGGTCAAGATCATCACAGCCATTTTTCAGGCTGGCTACCACGGTCACTCATGGTCAGTTGGTGGCTGTACAGTACCAGCGTCCTGTGGTGGTAGCAGGAGTGTCAGAGGCAGCAGCCACAGGAGCACCCAGTCGCACATCTCAGCCCAGCTCCAGACCCCCTTTGAGTCCTGCTTATTTCCCAATAAGGGTATGGAATCCATCCTACTGTATATTCCACACCCTTATAAGCCCCTTGTTTTGCTAATGATAAGGCTGGCTTGTGTTGTTTATAATTAAGAGTCCTAAATGGGATGGGTGATGTTGATCTCCAGGAAATGGTTGGTGAGCTCATGTGATGAGAGTAAGGGAGAAGACAGAGCTGAGGTGGGAGGCTTAGAGAGAGAAGTTTAAGAAAGGATGCCATGAGGGACACAAGTTGGAGTATCCAAGAGAAAAATATAAGGATTGTTGAGCAGCCATGAGGACCAAAAGGGATTTATGTAAGACCCAGTTGAGAGATCATGCAGAACGAGCTGTTCTTTTTTTGTTTTATTTAATTCAACCAAACACCCTCTCCTTTTAGTGTATATCCCATTGGATCATTGAGGAATGCACAGACTACAGAGCCCAAACTAACTAAAAAACTTAAAATATTTCATATTTTTAATTTATTTATTTTGGACCTCAGGGGCAGAGGATTGAATTAATCATACTTTTTATATTTTTCCATTCAAGGCTCCTCACTTGTTTTATGTATTTTTTATTCTCTTTTTTCTCACAGCCATCTCCCCATACCCATGCCCGCAGTCAATCATTCTAATGGTTCAATGTTCATTTGTATGTATTAGTGCAAATGGGTATTGTTTTGTAGGCATGTATTTTTAATTTGTGTAAATGTTGTGCTATAGATCTCATTTCTTACCTTTTCACAAGCTCTGCTTTAAGAGTCATCTATGTTATGTTTACATCGAATCCATGGCTGCTAACTGCTGCAGAGGCTTCCATGGTATACTTCCACCACATTTTACCTCTCCATTCTCCCAGGAATGGATGTTCAGGTTGTATTTAACTTCTCATCGTCGCCACAAATCATTTGGTTGTGAGTATACATGTCCCCTTGTATGCTGGCACTGGAATCCCTGGGTCAGAGGGTATGTGTACACTTAATTTGATGAAATCATGCCTGATTGCCTTCTAGAATGCCTCCCCAAGTTCACTCCCACTAGAGGTGCATGAGGGTGAAAAGTTTAACTTAAAGATTCATGGCATGGTTGGCATGCTGGCATCTTATTCAGGAGCAGACTTTGGCGTCTCTAACCTAAGTTAAAAATATCTTTTACTTGGATTTATAAGATACATTTTTTTTCTCTCATTACAACATTTCACAGGTCCCTCCCAACCCAGTGCTACTTCCCTTATCATCACTGAACAACAGCCTGAACAACAACTACATAATAAGCCTCAGGATATTATTATACAAGAGATGAAGGAGTCCACTGATGCAATCTGTGCCTCCAATTCTGCCCCATGGCCTCTTCTGCCTTCTTGTGAGCTCTCAGCATCTTCAGCTGCACAGGGAACACTCATGGACACTGGGACACTTTCTAAAAGAAACGGGCTTCCCTGGACACTGAATGTATTGCTTGAGTCTTCTTCTTTGCACAGCATCAATAAATAAGATAGCCACCAAAATTGCATAAGTTCTACCTGTCATCTGGGAAAAAGTAAAAAAGCCAAATGATGCAAGAGTTGAAAGGAGAGCAGTCCAGCACTGTTTTCCCTACTGATTGGGTAAGACAAGGCAAGGTTACAGTGGAGTGTGGCATATCTAATGCTGGAAAACAAAGAGGCAGATGAATCAGCCAAAGCAGATTGGCTTTCAAACCACCACCCTACACAGCAGAGAGTCCACAGTAGCTTCTCCAATTGTGATCAATGTTCCATCGAGAATAAGCTAACATTTATGTCTTCCTTCAAAAAGTGTCTATGTAGGTCCTTTGTCCATTTTTTTTATTGGATTGCTTATCTTCCTTTTGTTAAGTTGTATGAGTTCCCTATAAATTTTGGAGATTAAACTCTTATTGGAGATAACATTGGCAAATATGTTCTCCCATGTAGTGGGCTCTTTTGTTTTGTTGATGGTTTCTTTTGCTGAGCAGAAGCTTCTTATTTTGATGTAGTCCCAATTTGTTTATTTTCTCCTTAGTGTCCATTGTCTTAGGAGCTGTATCAGTAAAGATATTGCTACAACATATGTCTGACATTTTTCTGCCTATGGATTCTTCTAAGATTTTTATGGTTTCCCATCTTATGTTTAAGTCCTTTATCCGTTTTGGGTTTATTTTTGTATATGGTGTAATTTGGTGGTCTAGTTTCATCTTTTTGCATGTATCTGTCCAATTTTCCCAACACCATTTATTGAAGAGATTATCTTGACTCCATTGTATGCTCTTGACTCCTTTGTCAAATATTAATTAAGCATAATAGCTTGGGTTGATTTCTGGGTTCTCTGTTCTGTTCTATTTATATGCATAAAAGCCTAAGTGACCGTTAAGACCAAATGACCAGACGACCGGAACAACTGGTCAACCAGTTGCTATGACACACACTGACCACCAGGGGGCAGAGGCTCAATGCAGGAGCTGCTCCCTAGTGGTCAGTGCGCTCCCACAGCCCCTCTCCCCCCAGCCAGTCATCCAACCTCCCATGGCCCCTCCCCCCCATCAACCTCCTACAGCCCCTTCCCCCTGCTGGCTGGCCCCCAGATAGTCCTCGATAGCTGACCAGGCTGAGGGACCCCACCCATGCACAAATTCATGCACTGGGCCTCTAGTTGGTTTATATGTCTGTTCTTGTGCCAATACCAGGCAGTTTTGAGCACAATGGCTTTGTAATATAGCTTGATATCTGGTATTATGATCCCTCCAACTTTGTTCTTCTTTCTCAGGATTGCTATAGTTATTTACCTTTAGATGGGGTTGTAGAGTTCACAGTATACTTTTACAAAATAATCTTATTGGTTCCCATTAAACCTATAAGGCAGCAATTTTCAATTGGTGTGCCAATACGATAGCTGTCCAGTGTGGATTAATCAAAATTTACCTATTTTGCCAGATCGGCAAAATATATATGTTTTGGTGTGCTATAAAATTTTATAATTAGTTTAGATGTGACATGAGGTTAAAAAAAAAAAGGGTCGACAAACACTGCTATAAGGAATTAGGACAGCTACTCCTAATGTCCCTGGTTTACTACAGATGAACTATGAATCAAAGAGTTTAAGTGACTTGCCTAAGACCACATTGCTGGTTAGTTGTGGAGCTAAAAACCAAATGTGAACTCCAGGCTAGGATCTGGAAATGTGATTTCTAACAATGCATTCATTCTTGCAAAATTACACTGTTGCTAAAGAATTTGGAGCCCAAGTGGAGTTCAGTACAATGGCATCTGATCCAAGCATAATCTTCACAGTTACAAGAAACATTCAAAGTGGAACAATAAATTACATGTGACACTTCCAATTTGGGGCACTGTTTACTGGGGAGAAGAGAAAAAGAAGCGATAATCATTGTTTCTTAAGGAAAATCTACAGTCCTTTTCCTCTTTCACCAGTTTACTAGTCAATAGACAAGGTAATTTCACTGGAGGGTTTAAATCCACTGTCTCAGGTTCCCCTGCATGGAGATTAGAAAAGGCTGCTGCTATCCCCACCCCACTGTGCACACACGCCTCCAGCAATTCCTGGGGCTCCCCAAGGGCACAGCTGCCTGGACACAGTGTTCAGAGAGAGAGGCAGGGCAGAGCTTCCAGGCTGGGGATCTGCAATCCATGCTGAGAAGAAATAAATACAGTGGTTCTAGGATCCCGGGCAGCAGTCTGCTACAGAAGAGCTGGGGGGGGGGGGGGGAATATCTGTTTGATTGTAGAGCTAGAAGAGACTACCTGTCTCTTTAAAGATGTGCAATGTCTTGTCAAAACTCCTCCCTGAACCCATGGTGTTATTTCAGGTCCACATTCTTCTGTCTGTGATGCTGCTCCATCTGCCACACTCTGGGGACTGAATGAAGGATCCTCTCATGGTTCCATCCAGCCCACAAGACTCGCATTGCTGATCTCTGACCTCTAACGCACTGCCCATCGCCCATCAGGATCTCTGTGCTAAGAGAGATGAGCTCACACATGAATAACCACTCATGGATGTTTCTCCAGGTTCCTACAGTGTTATTAGTGATGGGAAAGAACCTGAACAATAGGTGATGCAGGTGTAAGAAAAGACAAGTAAAAATAAGCTTACGTTGGACATTAGAATTACGTCTTGATTAGTGTCACCTCCCTGCCAATGACAAAGATTGCTGATAAGTTGACAGGTGTGGCTCTAGCTTTAAGGTTATGTTGCCCTGGGAGTGATTTGACCACCTTGTTTGAAAATGATGCTGTCCTTGTGCCTGAAGAATACACCTGCTACCTTTACAGCCTGGGGGGTGCCTCCCATCAGGGCTTCTGGACAAGCCCTGCGACTGCAGTTTGAGGATGGGAATCCAGTGGGCAGGAGGCTCGAGGGCTTCCCTGGTGGCTGATGGGACAGGACAAACTCTCCTACCAACTCCCGTCTCCCATTCAGTTTGATTTGTATGAAAGAGAGGGCAAGGAGGAAGAAACTCCAGTTTACCAGATTTTCAATATTTCTTTTGTCCTCTTACCCACTTTCCATTAGGGATTTTCTCAATGTCAACCTTTTTCTCTACTTCCTGGTTCCCCACTTCCAGATTCTCATCTGAAATCTTCACTTCGATGGTACCGGTGGCCGAATGTCTTAATCACTGACAGTAGTTACTAAGTTACTTGCTAAGTTGGCAAAGGCTGGTCTTGTCAAACAAACCCCAGGCAATTCACAACTGTCCACTAGGCACTTAGGGAGGCCCTTTAAATTCTCACTTCCTTTTCTGCTTTCTATGACCTCACCAGACCCTGTGCTGACACCAAAACACAGCTGAATTTTAGCTCAGTGGTGATGGAAAAGGCTTGAATTCAGTGGTATTGCGAAATGAGGGGTCCTAGGAAAGGCAGAGGGTCTCCTAATATAAGGAATAAAATGCAGACTTAATCCAGAAAGTCCTCCATGACCTGGCTCCTGCCTACCTAATGAGCTTTCTCTCGGTGCTGTGGCCACAATCACCTTCTTCCCTAACATGTTGAGCCCTCGTTTACCTCAAGCCTTTCCACACTATCCACTTTCCCCAGACATCTGTTGTCATTGCTATTTGCCTAATGTATTGGTTCCCTGGGGCTGCGGTAACCAAGTTCCACAGACTGGGTGATTTAAATGACAGAAATGTATGGTCTTGCTTTCTGGAGGTTAGGAGTCTTAGATCAGCTGGGGCAGGCTCCCTCCAATGGCACCAGGGAAGGTCTTTTCCAGGCCTCTCTCCTGGCTCCTGTGGTTTGCTGGCAATCTTTGTGTTTCTTAGTTTGTAAAAGCATCCCCTGGCCTCTGTCTTTATCTTCACGTGGTGTTCTCCATGTGTGCATGTCTGTGTTCAAATCTTCCTCTTTATAAAGACACCAGTCATACTTGATTAAGGGAACTCCAGTATGACCTCATCTTACCTTAACTAATTACACCTGCAACAACCCTAGTTTCAAATAAGGTGCATTCTGGGATACTGCGGGTTAGGGCTTCAAGGTAATAAATGTCAAGGGACACAAAGCAGCCCAGAACCACAGGCTCTTTCCCATTCTTCAGGTTGTGGCAGAGGCATCATATCCCCAGAGAAGCTTGTCTAACTGTCCTCCCCCAGCCATCTCCCCAAACTCTGCTTGTCTCGCCCATCACAGCTTTCAACCTTGGATGCTTTACCCATTTGTTTCTCCGGTTCACTAAGACGAGAAGCTCCACTAGTGGAAGGTGTCCGGGTCATGTCTGTCCTGCTTTTGACTGGACACCACCCCCACCCCCCAGTGCCAAGCACATTGAGTGGTACCCGTTTCCGGTGCTATGATGAGCCATAGTGAAGCCTGAGGTGAAGGGAAAATTTTTAACACTAATCCTTTCTTTATTGAAAATTTGGATACTTTATTTATGAATAATTATTTTTAGCATTGCTTTTAATTTTTTAAAATATTGTGTTAAAATACTTATTTTAATTACTGAGCTTTTTGGTGCCCATTATGTTCCATGCCAGAGGCCAGTGCCTCACTCACTTCACCCTCCCCCCGTCCATCTGCGCCATTGGAAATGAAGAGAAAAAAGAAGTGGTTACTTAATTGGCCAGGACAGGATGATTCTGCTCATTGTGAAAGGCAGCAGGATAAAGAGGACCCTCCTCAATAGAATTGGGTGGCAATGGACTTGAGGGAAACTGAGGCAAGCGTTGGGTCCTGGAAATCCAAGAGGAAGACGTAACCCTTTGCAATCCCGTTTCTCATGGCAATGAAATTTGGTTTGTTTTTGTCCTGGGCAGCTATATTCTCCTCTTGCCCTGTGGCCTCAAAGCTTACCCAGGGCCCAGTGCCAACGGCACTCCATTTCTGCCTGGCTTCTGAGCCAGAGAGACACACGGGTGTGAACACAGGGCTCCTGGGGCCCTGAGGTCTTTGCTCCCTGTGTCCGCGGTGCTAACATGCCCAGGATGGGGCCAGGGCTTCTGAAACTGGTGGCAGGGATTTCACCAGAAATGTATAAGGATTGTTGGGCTTTCAGGTAAGAGGGAAGCTCAACACACCTTCCCAGGGCTCCAGCCCCTCAGCCCGTAAGCATGTGCTGCCAATTTCTCCGCAGAGCCTTGCCACATTCCTCTGCTGCCCCTTGGAGCCCCTCTTTTCCCTGCTGCACTTCCCTCCCCTGTAGCCAGAATGAGACACGGAGCCTTAGAGACAGTTTATTCCTCCAGCTCCCCAAGACTCATTTCTGTGTTAAACATCTCTCCATCACCCTGTTTCTGGGTGATAGGTCACCTGGAAAGGCCAAGAGTGAGGAATACCTCCCTGGTGCTGAGTGGGTTTCCATGCCAGTGGTGCTCGGGGCCGGGAAGAAGGTGTTTCTCTGCTAAGTCATGGCTGGGGGAGCTGGTTCTGGCCCTGCCCCATCCCTTAGTGTGGACGATGTTCACACAGTAGCCTGGGAAGCTGGCACCAGCCCAAAGCCTGCATAGAAAGTAGCTCCGCAGTGTAGGGGAGCCCACTGCTTGAAGGGCAGCAGCTCTTACCTAAGATGTAGGATGAGCTTGATTGGATTTCCCGGACACAGTGGGTCCTTGAGCACTAAGGGCCTGCAGCTGCCTTCAGTGGAGTCTGATGGTGAGTCACTCTGGCAGTGGATCTTGTAAGAGCAGGTACCTCTCTCACCTGGAAGGAGCTGGGAATTCTCTTTGAAGCCATACTGTGTGGGAGCTGAAGAGGAGAGGCATCAAGGTGCCCCAGACCTAGACCCAGAGACTTTCTTCACCCTCTAAAATTCAGCTTTATTGACTCTAAAATAACAATGCCACCTCCTATAAATGAGTTGCTGTGAAAGTTAAATGTGTAATGTATGTGAACGGGCCTAAATTGATTGCTCTGTGAATGCAACACACACACACACACACACACACACACACACACACACACACACACACACACACACACACACCTCCAAGGGAACCAATGGGAATGGGCATCCTACAGGGCCTGGCCCATCGGGAGCCTTCCAGTCTCATGCCCAACTCAATCTCCCAGGTGCTCAGGGGCTTCCTTCTTGTCTTTTCTACTGGCTGTGCCCGGGAAGAGGGTCACTGTGACCCTGGCTGGAGGGAAGAGCATGTAGGCACAGTATCTCTCTCCTTCTTGTTTCTGGGCTGGGCCATTTTGGATGCTGACTTTCAGAGCTAGATTTCTATACATCTTTGATGAGGAACCACCTGCCCTTGCTGGGTCTTCCACATGTTTGAAGCAAACACAGCCGGCAACCAAAACAGGACCAGAAGAGAAATGCTCACTTTTTCCTTTTTATTTCCAACAGACAGGCTTCTTTTTTTTCTTCTTTTTTTTTTCAGATTCTTAGCCCATAGGGTTTCCACTGCCTGGTTGGTCAAGGAAGACCAAGATGATGGAAAGGCTTGGAGACTGGACCACCCAGCCTCCAGGAGGAAGCTTAGTTTCTCTTCAAGGCATGAAAACATGAGACTCTAACAGAGACAACGAGAAAGGAGCTGCAGACCCTCTCCAGGACCTTGCATGTCCTGAGGTCACAGGGAGGAGTCAGGGATCGGAAAGCACCTCAGGTGTCAGCCAGTTGGCCTTCTCCTCTGATGTTGAACACCATTTCTCACTCAGTCATTCAGTAAACAAGCAACTGCTGCCTATCTAATCCCTGCTTTCAGATCTGGTGGCAGAGAAGGAAGCTCACCATTTCCCATGACCCAATTTTCAACTACAAATGAGAGAATTTTGACTCATTAGTACTTTCAAAGATTTCCCCTGGAGTATAAGCTTTATGAAATCAAGGTTCATGTGTGTTTTACTCCCTACCGCATCCCTTGTGCCTAATTCATAGTTGTCACTCAATTTGTTGAATGAATGAATGAATGAATGAATGGAAGGTGGGTGATTGAGTGAAATAGCCTCATGGCAGAAGAGAACAAATTCACACCTCAAAGGCTCTGGGAGCATGACTAGAGGACTGAGCAGCAAGAAAAGTAATTGTTTTCTTAACGATTCATGCAAAAATTACACTGCATCAAAATATACCTTTGTTCATTTTATTATATAAAATGAGGTTTTCATTTGCTTACCAGAGGGTACAATTTGTGTGTAGCTTGTGGTTTTTCCCAGGCACTCTGCCACATGCCTCTGGTGGTACACACAGCCTGGTTCAGAGCCTGGGGCTTAGTGATTTCCTGATCCCACCCCTGCGTCCTGTTGCCTTCATCTTACACCCAACTTCTGCTTCATTGCCATTCCATCCCCATGCTGCCCTAGCTTCAATGTAGCCCACCCTGACCTTGGTTCCATGACAGCAAGAGGTAGCACTCCTCTTGCCATTTTTTTCTTTCTGAAAATTCTAGGGGAGGCTATGAATAATTGGTCCTTTCTAAAGGGAGATTGATAATCTGTCTTTCTTGAAGCTATTACCAGGCTGGCCTGCCAAGTGGACAAGTGTTAAGAGGAGAAAATAGAGCAGTGGCCAGGGTGGGGAATGAGTTGAAGACAATGGAGTCAGAGCTGCAGAGAGGTCCCCTCCTGGCAGCCAGATGATGAATCATGTCAATCCAAGAGGAGAATCACAAGTCATAGCCCTCATGCCCCCGCCTGCTGCTGCTCCACAGACTGCCTCAGCTCAGGCTGAACCTGGGCACTGTGACACTCATTGTAGAAGAGGCTTTCCTCATGGGTATGGTGGAAACACTGCCACCCACCACTGTGGAGCAATGTGAAGGGCACTGCAAGTCCCAGTCAACAGCACCCAACATATCATTCAGGAGTCATTGTTGAACTTCATACTAACCTAGCACAGTGCTCGGCCCTCAGGGTATGAGCCCCGCCTCCATCAGCTCACAACCAGAAACGCCCACATCCTGGCTCTGCCCTGGACTAGCACCCCTCAGGCACCCCTATAGTCTAAGCCTTCGTGTTAGATTGGGAATGTGGTCCCAGAAGTTAATCAGTCCTTGTCAGTGCTTAGTGCCCATAGCGAGCTGGGCACTTTTATGTTCATGATCTCATTAAATCATTACAATCATCTTATGAACTTATTTTAGAAATAGGAACTTAAATAAGAGATTCCTCCAAGGTCACAAATCTAGAAAGTGGCTTGGCTTCGATTCAAGCCTAAGACAAGAGTCCTTTCTCTGTTCTCTACCCCATGCCTGTGGGAGAAGAGGCAAACCCTGACATAATGAGGGGGCCAGGGCTATGGTCCTGGGCCAGGAAAAGGGAGTCAGCTGGGGAGGATGTCACCACGGTGTCTCTGAGCAACCAGTGACAGCCTGAGGGCCCTGAGGACCTGGAATAGGGAGAAGCACTGTTGCCTGAATCTGGGAAATGCTTGTTCATATTTCTTTCTGGCACCACGCCTGCTAGAGATGAATTCCCAGGTGTGCATAAGGGCCTGGGCGCTTGGGAAGTAATGGCATAGAGGTTAATTAGGTGGTATTTGTTTTGTTGATTTCTCTGAATCTTTGTTTCTTCCAGTGTGCATGCAGAGATACTGACCAAGCTTCTCTATGCACAGTGCTGGGTTCTTCTGGTTCTTAGAAGCCTAGGAGTCTGCCATGTCTTTTCTTCCTTCTCTATGGGGAGGACCGAATGCCTTCCTCTGCTCAGCAGCTCTCACTGTGATTAGGAAAGTCCATGCCCCAATACTCATCAACTATTTCTCAGGTAGGGTGGCTGACTGACCAAGTGTCCCATTTGCCTCAAAAAAGAATAGATGGCCCAGAAGAAATAGAACTGGCCTTTTTCAGATACATTGTTTTTATAGATGAGAATCATATTGCCCATCATTTAAAACCCTTACTGTGCCCTTTTGTTCTATATCTTGGGTCTCTCTTTAGATTTGGTTTTCCTGGGTTGCTCCCATGGAATTGTTGCTCTCTTAATGACAAGGAAGGTACCCTACAGTGACTGTTCATTGTGTGTGTGTGTGTGTGTGTGTGTGTGTGTGTGTGTGTGTGTGTGAGAGAGAGAGAGAGAGAGAGAGAGAGAGAGAGAGAGAGAGAGAGAGAATGCTACTTCCATACTCTCAGGCTGAAATAGAAGAGCTTTCTCTGAGACCTCTGAAATCTCCACGGTGCGGTGCCTTCCCTATGAGGTTCTTCAGTTGGTCTAGAGAAAAAGATAATCACACACACACACACACACACACACACACACAACATAGAATCTGCACAGTGAGTGCATCTCTTTCCCAGCAGGATCAGGACTGGGTGTGGCTTTGGTTCTAAATGCTGAGTAGCACTTCCTTTCCTAGCCTATCTCTTATGGAGAAGCCCTGAATTCTGTTTCCTTGACAACCAGTCTCCCTCTCTCCCTATATTTTTTAATGCTGTGATGATAAGGTGTATTTAAACCCAGCAGCCATGTTCCCATGGTAATAGAAGACCCCCCAGTAAGTTGCCATGGGAACAAGAGATGGCTTTGAAAGAGGATAAAAGTAAGTCGGCTTTGCCAGGGATGACAGCAAAGTTAGAAGCAGAGAGGCTGGAGAATATGACTCAAGAAGGTATCAGGTCATGGATAATGGTCTAGCTTGTTCTACCTGAGGCCAGTGGGAGGTCCTGGGGAAAGGTGACACTAAGCTTTCTACTCTGCTCACAAGAAGACTCTGAACAAAGTAATGTGACTGCTGGAATTTAAAAACTAGTTCTCTCCATTTTTTCTTATTTTTAGTCTTTTTATTTTTACATTACAGTTGACATATTGGACATTATTATATTGGTTTCAGGTGTATAGCCCAATGATTAGACATTACTTACTAACTGATTATCCCAATAAATTGCATACCCATCTGACATCATACATACATTATAATATTATTGACTATATTCCCTGTGCTATACTTTATATCCCCATGACTATTCTGTAACAATAAATTTATACTTCTGAATGCCTTCATTTTTTTTCTCAATACCTTCACCCATCTTGAAACCCTCAAAATGTTCTCTTTAACTGAGTCTGTTTCTGTTCTGCTTGTTTATTATTTTTAGATGTAATTGTTGATAGTTGTGTATTTATTGCCATGTTACTGTTCATATTTTTTATCTTTTTTTCCTTCTTTTTCTTAAAGACCCTTTAACATTTCATGCAATATTGGTTTGGTGGTGATGTACTCCTTTAGGTTTTGCTTGTCTGGGAAGCTCTTTGATTTGTCCTTTGACTCTAAAACATAATTTTTCTGGATAGAGTAATCTTGGTTATACTAGTAGGTCCTTGCTTTCCACCACTTTGAATATTTCTTGCTAATCCCTTCTGGCCTGAAATGTTTCTGTTGAGAAATCAGCTGACAGTTTTATGGGAGCTCCCTTGTGGGTAACCAACTGCTTTTCTCTTGTTGCTTTTAAGATTTTTTGTTTGTCTTTAACCTTTGGCAATTTAACTATGATGTGTCTTGGTGTGGCCTTCTTTGGGTTCATCTTGTTTGGGACTCTGCACTTCTTGAACTTGTATGTCTCTTTCACCAAGTTAGGGAAGTTTTATGTCATTTTTTCAGAGGTTTTCAATTTCTTGCTCTCTCTCTTCTCCTTCCAGCACACCAATGATGCGGATATTGTTACATTTGACATTGTCCCAGAGACACCTTATACTATCCTCATTTTTTATTTTTTGGATTCTTTTTTCTTTTTATTGTTATGATTGGGTTTTTGTGGGAGGGTTTTTTGTTTGTTTGTTTGTTGCTTCCTTATATTCAAAATCACTGATTTGCTTGTCATGTTCATCTACTGTTGATTCTTCATTTCAGTTAGTATACCCTTCATTTTTGACTGGTTCTTTCTTATATTTTCTCTCTCCATTTGTATGTTTCCTATCTCTTTGTTGAAGTTCTCACTAAATTCACCTACTCTTTCCCTAAGTTCACTGGCCATCCTTATAACCAGTGTTTTGAACTCTAAATCTAGTAGACTGTTTGTCTCCATTTTATTTAGTTCTTTTTCCTGAGTTCTGTTTTTTTTTCATTTAGGACATGTTTCTTTGCCTCCTCACTTTTGCTATTTGCTCCTTTGTCTCTCTTTTTCTGAAAAGTTTTTAGGAAACAGAGGAACTAGTGGGGCAGCTTCAATGTGAAGACCATAATGACAGGTCATTTGTTCTGGGAACTAAAAGAAATCATTTTCTCTGAGTTTTGAGCTCTGATTCCCTAGAGCCAAGCACAATATTATTTTATCTTTTCCCCAGCATTTTATCATTTTTCAAACATACAGTAAAGTTGAAAGAATTTTATAATTAATACAGTTAATACACCTAGATTATACCATTAATATTTTACTATGTTTGCTCTGTCACCTACCTAAACATCTGTCCATCACTTTCCCTTGACTGATTTCAAACAGTTAGTGGAACTAATATTCAAATCAGGTCAGTCTCTTTCCAAAGCCTCTTTCTTTTCATTTAAGGTGAACAACCATTCTGGTTTGCCTGGGACTAAGAGGGTTCTGGAACATGGGACTTTGAATTTTAACATTAATGCATCCCAGTGGGCTTGTAACCCTAATCCCTGCATAGTATGCTTTGAAGAATTTAATGTGTGATTAAGGGGGAAAGAGCTCCAAGTAAGCAGGAATTCAGAAACTTCATACCTAAACAACTATAAGTTCAGAGAGAGAGAGAGAGAGAAAAAAAAAAAAACAAGTGTTAGAGAGGATATGAAACTACTAAAACTCTTATATGTTGCTGGTAGGAGTGACAATTGTTACAACCACTTTGGAACATAGGGTTTAGAAGTATCTGCATACACATATCCTATGAATCAGCAATTTCACTTTTAAGTGTTCCCAAAAGAAATGAGAGTATATGTCCACAAAAAAGGTAAAAGAATATTTAGAGCAGCTTTATTCATTTTAGTCCAAACTAGAAACAACCCAAATATTTATTGATGGGGTAATAAATTCTATATATTCCTATTGTGGACAAAAATGGGCCACATGCTAATCTAACTAACTCAGGGAAGCCTTGCAGAATCATAGACCTAAAGTAACCACAAAGGGTGGTCTGAAATTAAAACCTTTTCATTAAAGAGCACTTTATAGGGGGTAGTCAAGCCCTTGGCCAGTATCTTCCCTGACAAAGATCAACTTTGATCTCTACTGAGCCTATTGTCTTTTTACATCTAAGATAACATACCTGCCGAAACCGGTTTGGCTCAGTGGATAGAGCGTCGGCCTGTGGACTGAGGGGTCCCGGGTTCGATTCCGGTCAGGGGCATGTGCCTGGGTTGCGGGCACATCCCCAGTGGGAGATGTGCAGGAGGTTCGATGTTTCTCTCCCATCGATGTTTCTAACTCTCTGTCTCTCTCCCTTCCTCTTTGTAAAAAATCAATAAAATATATTTTTTAAAAAAAAAAACATACCTGTGGGATGTCAGGGTAACTTGTAATTTCCCTTTTTCTGGACCCCTCAGGGCAAACAAATAGTACCAGGGTGCAGA
This sequence comes from Myotis daubentonii, assembly GCF_963259705.1. Taxonomy (NCBI): domain Eukaryota; kingdom Metazoa; phylum Chordata; class Mammalia; order Chiroptera; family Vespertilionidae; genus Myotis; species Myotis daubentonii. The sequence continues at coordinate 8,869,487 of NC_081848.1, read as the reverse complement.
CCATAAATTCCCTCATTGTTGTTATTATTGACTGTTAACTATGCCCACTTATATAAAAAAAAGCATGTGTCTATCATTTTACTTTTTATCCAATCCCAGAGTTTCTCCATTTTGCTTTCTCCCACCTTCCTAATCTATCACCAATGGATTTCATGTAACCCACTTACATCTCCTCCTTCGATGGTAATTTATAAAAATAGGTGAAAAACCATCATTCTCTCGAGTATTATCCCAATACTTTGAGATTATGCTTCCCAGCAATTGTTGACGGTCTGGCTCAAATACACTCACAAAAATTCTTTACAGGTTTGAATGTTTCCTTATATTAACACAATGATGGAGTATGATAGAGCATCCTATATAATAAAAAGCTAATGTGCTAGTTAGCCAGGGCTGCGAGGGCCAAGTCCCTTGCATGAATTTCATGCATCGGGCCTCTAGTTAAAAAATAAAAAAACCTATTGACACATGCAACAACATGGATGAATCTTAAAAACACAATGTTGAATAAAATAAGCCAGGCACAAATGAGTACACACTGAATGATTTCATTCATATGAAAGTCTAGAAAAGACAAATCTCACCTACCGTGATAGACATGAAAGATGGGGTCACGCCTGAGTGAGGAAGCGGGGGAGGGCCTGGGCGGTTCTACAACTTGGCTGGGCATATTTACATGTAAGCACTTAATGAGCTGAATAGGTAAGATTAGTGTACACTTTACTGCTATATCTCAATTTAAAAGTTTTTGAAAAGGCAGACATCAGAACCCTAAAAATAAAAAATAGAGGGAGAGAGAAGTAAATGATGGAGCTGATAGAGAAAGTTGTAGTGTGGTTGTAACACTAGAGCGTGTTACCAAATTACTCTTTGACTCCAGAAATTTGATCCATGAGTCTGTCAGTACCAGGAATTTCACATCACACTGCAAAGAGCCAGTGCAAGTAGTTTGCAATGAAACATCGCTACATTTTAAGAGTAGAAAAATTGTTTCTGCTCTTAAACAGTAGAAGCAGAAATGTTTTCTCCCCTGTCTGAACTGAGGGGTAATTTTAGAAGGAAAAAGAACAAAGATTTAGAAATTACCCTTGGGGCAGATTCTAGGAAATTAAAATCTGAAAACAAGGGCAAAGCTGTTTCTGTCTTTCTCACCCCCAAGGAAAGAATCTAGTCTGGGAAATTTCCATCCCCTAGAAGAGGAGGGGCTCTGCTGGGGACAGGTACATAGGACCACAGGTCTCTAAGTTGCCCTCCGTTACACATCTGGACCAGCCCTGAGGGAGGAGGAGGGTGGGAGCCACAACAGTGCCTTCTATGTACACATGCCTCAGATAGTCAGGGACAGCCTTTTGGAGGCTGGACCGTTGCACAGAAATTTCCTCCCAGGGTCTGCCCCTCAGAAAGAAAGGATGTACCAACTCACTGTGCTTTTGGTAGGTAGCCCCTGGGTCCCACAGCAAGCCTCCCTTCAAACACAGCCTCTCCTCCCCCACAGATGTGGGGAAGACTTGGGCAGGAGACGGGATAGATCTCCCGTCCTTTCATCCCAGATACCTCAGCTACATCGTTTCATTTTGCCTGGATTAATTTTGCATTGCAGCATGATTCACGCTTCCTGTCTGGGTTCCAAAGCATATAACTAGAGGATCCCTGTGCAGAGGAACACCAACTGTTAATACCTTTAACACGCCTGTGTCTGATGATGAGAGTGGGGAAAATACATATTTTCATATTACATCTATAGCCATCTATATATATTTAACCTGTCATCGTGCCACTTTGTACGGGATTGTCATTTTAAGTGGAGGTTTGGCCTCACTCCAGAGTTTGATGCATCAGGGTCAGGCGGCCTCGGAGGCAGCCTTAATTTTTATGCTGAGCTCCCAGAGCCAGATGCGTTAGCTTGGGGAGGCTCTGCCACATTGCGGAGAGGGGGGCTGAGTGCCTCTCATTGGAAAGGGCACAGATTTAAAGAGAAGAAATGTCTCGTCCGCTCACTCTCTCTTTTCTCTGGTGAGGAAGAATCAATCCCTGCCTGGACGGAGGCGTTATTGCAAAAGAGACTCCAAGAAACACCTTTGCAACACTCCCCAACCCAAGATCCCTGGGACACTGTCAGGGGGAGTCACAGGCAGATGGTATGTAGCCTCTGAGCCTTTGTGCACCTACAGGACACTCAGGATTGAGGCCAAGGGTGCTGCTTGTGACTGAGGCCAGGAGGGACAGGGCCATACCTGGGTGGAGGCTAGTAACTCTAGGGCCTGCGGGAGAGTTGGCTCACACTCAGATAAGGACCTGCCCCTCCTGCCTATAAAAAGGAATGATCCATGACGCCACCTTGAGAGTATCAGGAGTCCTGCAAGTTTCCAAGGAAGGTAATGGACTGCCTGGACCAGAGAACACCTGGCCTTCGAACCAGGGGCTAAAGAAAACAGAAGTGGGTTTTTCATTTACCTGTATCGGGGCATCAGCAGAACCACTCTCCTCTCCTCTGGATGAAATTTGGGGACCACAATCCAGCTCCAGCTTTTTCAGGCTCCCATCTCCCTCCTCCCTCCTGGCAGGCCTAGCCCCCAGCCCCTGGGCAACAGTTCCTGGCCCCTGAGACTCTCTCCTATGGCAGAGGTCCCCTCCCTCCAAGCATCTATTTACAGCCAGGGAAAGAAACAGAGGGAGAAAAAACTCCTATTAATATGTGTAGTTCTGCTATATTTTTTTGGTGGGATAATTCCTAACAGACCACAGCTACAGAAGACCAACTGAGCAAATGACAGAGGGACATAAATATCTGGAATCACTGTATCTTGAATTCTGTTTTCTGCAGCCCAAAGAGCCAGATTTAATTTTTAAAAGAGACTTCAGGGAGGTACCCTGGGCCCCTGGCAAGGCCTTAAATACACAATAAATGAAATAAGGCTTTAAGGTTTTAAGGCTCAGTCAGCAGAATTGGCCTGTGGATGGAGGCGAACATGTGTAAGTCTCTGTGTGTACACTCTTGAGTGTGAGTGTGTGTGTGCACGGGCGCAAACATTTGCATGTGTGTGGCAGTCAGGAAGAACAAAGCTGAGAGCTGTGAAGATGAACTTCAACCATGAAACATTCTGATTTTCACACTCCTGATATAGGACATTTGTCTACATGAGAAGGCGGGAAGGAAAATTAAACAATGATTTTCAAATCCCTCACGAGCTATTATGCAGCAAACGTCATCCAGCTGTTCTCCACCCCCTGCCCCAGTTTCCCATCTGCTGCCTGTTTTAGGTGGGGCTAACAGGACAGGACCACTCACCATCTTTTGGTTGGCAACGGCCTGGGTAGTTTGGCATGTGGGTTCTGTACATACTGTCCCCTTGGAGATGGAGTTGGCAGGACCTGGCCTTTCTAAGTGAACTGGAATCTGAGCCTATACCATCTGGATGGTAGGCTCTGCATAGCGGGTACCTGGACCTAAGGCCAATGTAAGTTGTACATTGGCCCTCTCAGGGCACAGTGCCATGTTGCTCATGCCAGCTACCAGAATCACTCTCTGGAGCCCCTGGGAGCAGTTAAGAAAAGATCAAGACTGGCAACTTGGAAGACCTCCCTGTAGGCATCTGGCCTCTAGTCATGGAAACAGAATCAAATATTGGGATGGAAGAATATGCTGCATGTATATGCAATTCATTCATCTATTCAACAGATATTTACACACCCCTATTGGGTAGGGTACCTATTTCAACTTTCTGGCTTGAGCTTTTTGTTGCCTATGTTAGTTTGCTATCTTGTTACCCTCACACAGTGTAGCATAGCCTTAAAGGGTATGTGTAATTTCATCTCCCAGGGAAGATGAAAGAATTCTGCTCCTGCTGCCATTCCTTAGCTCCTGTGGCAGACTGCTCCACTTTAACCAGTGTTACTAGGCCCACTAGTTTTCAAGGGAAGGGCTTGCCTCTAGTGATCCAGGTATTAAGGGACTTAGAAACTAGGTGAAGTGGCTCAGAATGTGAATGAGATTGGGGACATGTCTCACATCCTCCTCGCTTCCAACATTACTTCTGGCCAGGTGACACAAACCTGGGAAGCAATTCTTCTGAATTCTGGTACTAGATCTGGAGATTTAAATCATCTGGAGAGTCAGGGATCAGGAAAGATGCTGTGTGTTTATTACCTTAGTGATTTATCTTTTATGTATTTTGTTTTACTTCTTTGGATAGATGTGCTTATTAGTCATCATGTGGCCAAATCTCAGAGAGAATGGAGAGCCTGGCTCCATTTTACAACTCCTTTTTACCATCTCTGCTCTGTAGTTTGACTGCACATTCCAGAAGCAGAGGGGATCAGTTCTTCACCTACTTTTATTATTGGTCTCTTCTCCTTTGATTACAGATGTTTGTTAACCTGGCTTGTTCCCCTATGAGTTTCTTTAAAGCTGTTCTGCTCATTTCCGAGGTCTATCAGAGTGCTTTTCATAGAAGGGAGCTTAATGCAGTTTTGTCAAGTGAATGAACGAATTAACGGATTACAAAGTGATACAAGTGATACCCTCATAGTGCCTTTGTTCAGAAGAAGTTGAGAGTCCAGATTTGCAAGAAAAGCTACCTTTCCATTCTCCTGGGATGAATGAGAGTAACTCTCATTTTCCATTCTGAGTCCTTTCTAAGTAAGGAGGGAAGACAGATACATTTGAACCTTATTTGCAGAGCTGCTTTAAGCCTTTCCTCTATAAATCAACCCAAATAGAATACTTCTGTTTAGGGAACAGAAAGGCCAGTTAGATGTCTATGGGGACCTTTTCCACACCACCCTGGGGACAAGTACCGATTCCCCTGCCAGTGCTACTTAAGCCACTGTCTCTGAACCTATTCTCATCCCTACTCATTGACCATGAACCCAACTCAAGCCTTCCAAACACATTAGGTAAAACATTCAGATTTGGTTTCTCAATTACCATATTTCCAGAAAACTCCTCCAGCCAGAGAAATATGATATTCCTAGTTTAAGTCAAACAGCCCCAAGCCAGATAAATGTGCTTGAAAGATTTTGAAGTCCCTGCCATTTGCTCCTATCACCTCATGAATTCCCATTCCTCTTATTCTCTGCTCACATTTCTCAGCTCCATCTCAAATGATTACAATATTTGTAAAAAAATGCACTGAGTGGTGACATGTGCCAGACAGTATATCAGGAGCTTCCTACATCACTGGACATCGCTCTCACCACAACTTTATGAGAGAGGTGCAATTATGATTCCCTTCCTATGAGTGAAGACAAAGAGCAGAGGAAGGTTAAGCAACTCATTCAAGCCACATAACCAGTGAGTATAAGAAGCAGACTTCAAACCCAGATCATCCTAACTCTAAAGGCCATTTTCTTAACCACAACACCGTTCACCAACAACCTGCTCTGATCTTGGAGTATCTCGTTGTATTTCTGGAAATTCAGCTCTGGCATCATCTAAAAGTGTTCCTTGCCTTATGGAAAGATTAAGAGCCTCCATCCCTGTTTCTCTAGTGTTAGCCTTCTTCCAGTTTCTATGTTCTCCAGCCTAGGAATTTTGGGTTCAGCCTAGCTTTTCTCTGCATCCCTAAAGGCATCATGAGTAACAATGCTGGGCTCATAGAATGTGCCACAGATACTTGTCCAGCTAATGGATAGGTTGCTGGTCTTCCACCCCATGCCTGTAGGACTTCTGATCCTGGTTCTGGCATTACTACTTTGTATCTGAAGCATGGTTCTTTCCATTCTTCTGATTCTCTGCCTTCTTCTTGGCAGGTTGTCATCCACCCACGCGATGCCCTACTTCACCCCCTACTGCAAAGACCCAGCATGCTTACCCCACTCTCCTCTCTGCCTAAGCTGTATAAATCCACAGGGGAGAATCTTGGGGCATTATTCAAGTGGTTCCCCTTGTGAAGCATCTCCATGGATAGCCCACATTGGAGCTCCTTTGAGTGATTTATTCCAGCAAACAGGAAAACAAAGACCTTGCACTTTCTGCTTCGGGGTGAATGTAGCCAGAGTAAGCAGATTGCACCTCGTTAGCTCCTAACAGTATAGAACCTCTCCAGGAACCATAATTTCGGAGGCAATTCTCCTTAGTAGAGCGCATAGCTTCACTGCCCTCGCGTCATCTGACCAGCACTTCCATCCTGTAGGCAGCCTCAGCCTCTGCTGTCCCGTGGCATGTTTTCCACTGATCTCTCATATTTCATCTGCTTTAGCATTTTGCTTTCCCAAGCCTCTTACTCCCTCATAATTGAATATATTTTATACTGATGAGCAGTGATGTTAATCATGCCTCTGGGCCATGCCTAAAGGGACATGTATTTCATTCTTTCTTGAGCCTTCTGCCAACTTGTACTTTTTTCCACTTCTAGGGAATAAGCTCACTCCAAAGAGTGGAATGTGAACTAGAGGTGAGGAAGGACTTCCTGAATAACAGCCTTTGAGACCCTGGAACTAAGCAGGGAAGGGAATTGCCTTTAAGAGAGATTTTTAAGAATGGAGACACCCTTCTCTTCATTGTCAGCCTACCAGCTAAACACTTAATGCTGGAGCCCTGGGGATAAAGCAAATAATGCATGAATAATCCTCCAAAGCTGGGAACCCAAATTCTCCCAACCCAGTCAGTTTCTATATATTCTCAAGGAGAGAGAGAACAAGAGAGAGAGTAGAGAAGATTTACAACCTGATTGGAATTCATAACAAGTACACACAAAGTCAGCTGGGTGCCCTGGAAGATAGGGATGGAGGCAATTGCCTGCAAAGCTTCCATTGATCCCGACTCTCCAAAGGCTCTCCTGGTGGCCACACCATTCTGACACAAGCATGGTTTCCCTCAACTTCAAAGGTGGGATTTAGTTAAATTAAAAAAGCATAAAGCCACAACCTTGTTTTCTTTCCATTTTAGTGCTCACAGAACTAGAAAGAATTGATATGCCAGTAATAGCAGACAAGAGGGAGAAGAATTTATGACCCCAGAAGTGCTGAGGCAAAGCAATAGAAAGAAACATTTAAGTCTTTCTATTAAAGTAACTCATATTAAAAAGTAATAGAAGCTGTGATGGCAGAGACCTTACTTATTTCATCAGTGATGCCAACAGTCAGCAATTTGTCATGGCTGGAGAACAGGAAACAACCGTTTCCCCATGAATGAGCCAACACTCAGTGCAGCCTGTCAACAAAAAGCTGATCATAATCTGGGAACACTGGGGTAGACAGTTTAAAGACTCATGTGGAGGAGAAAGGGGGAAACAGCAGCCTCACTGTCTGGGGCTGCAGAGCAGGTAGAATATGCCTGTCTATCTTAGTCCATTCTGGCTGCTGTAACAGAACACCACAGACGGGGTGGTTTAGACAACAAACATTTATTTCCCACAGTTCTGGAGGCTGGGAGTCCAAGATCATGATGCTGAAAAATTCAGTTGTTTTGATGGGGGCGCTTTTTCTGACTTGTGGATGGCTACCTTATCACTGTTTCCTCACATGGGGGACAGAAAGACACAAAGAGAGCTGGTTAGCTCATGAGCCTCTTCCTATAAGGCCACTAATTCCATCATGGAGGCTCCACCTTCATGACCCAATCACCTCCCAAAGGTCCCATCTACACATTGGGGGTTAGGGTTTCAACATAGGAATTGGTGGGGGAGAGGGGGACACAAACATGCAGTCCATAAAAATTGCCTTTAAGATGCTGAAGTTCAAAATTAAAAAAGAAGTTAATTTTAGAAAGCGAGGGTTTGTTTGTTTCCAAGTGATAGCCCCTGAAAACTCTGGGCCAATGATAGCATGCTCAACTCCCTGTGTTTTCACATCCTCCTTAGCGAGGATATAGAGGAGGTAGAGGTGAACATTTTGACCTTTCCTTCTATTGCAAAACTGCACCTTTCCTTAACTCTTCCCCTGGTCCCCAAAGAAAGAGAATGAAACACAAATAGGCACAGGTTTTCCTTAGCTTTATTTTTTTAAAAAAGCAATGAAAACCTCCTTCATCTGATTAATGTATCTCTTTAACGTCACCTCATTCCATCTTTTATACATTGACAAGTTCCTCAACCTTTTGTGCAATTACTGACCCTGTATCTGCTTTAGCCACTGTCTGACTCCCGACTGCCAAGCGTCCACTCTGCTAGAGCAGTTCCTGCCCAGGCCACCGATGGCTTCCAGGCACCAAGTCCCAAGACCCCCTCATCATCCTTGGGCACTGTTGGCACTATCTTTGCTTCTCAAAATTCTTCTCCTAGTCTGCCAACCTCAGAAACAATATCCTGGTTCTCCTTCACACTCTTTGACTAATGCTCCTCCTCCTCACTCCTAAATGTTGGATTTTCTCAAGGTTTATACTTCAGTTCTCAGCCCTTCCCATATTTATCTGCATTTTCTTCTTTAGAAATTCACAGTTTCAATAATTACTCCCATAGGAGTAAATAGCAGGCTACATTGTGAACTAAATGAAGGTCTTTGTTAATATTTTATTATTTTGGTATGTGCCATTTTCTCCCACCTCCAGTCAGCTTACAATGCTGCCTGGTATCCTTCCCACATTAACCTCTCCCTAAGTTCTTCTATGTCACCTGGTCTCCTGACTACCCAACTCAAACCCCACCACCAATTATTACCCTTACTGCCACACACACACACACACACACACACACACACACACACACACCCCTAAGAGTTGCTAGGACTCAACTCTTAGCCTTCGTAGATTGGGGGGGGGCGGGGGGGGGGGAGGGTGAGAAATAGGAGTAAAGCACACATGTTTGAAGGCTGAAATAGAACATGAAGAAATGGAAGGGCCACCAAGAGATAAGAATGTTTCAGAGAATTTTCTTGTGATTCAATATCCACTACAGAGTGAGAGGCAGAAGAAAAATTCTACTGACCCTTGGGACCTCCAAATAGCTGTCTAGATTCTTGGGAGAAGACAGCAAATAGAATAAATTTGGTTCAGGGAAATTCTCAGATGACCCAGAATACACCCACAATGGGAACCTATATCTCCACCATCTATTGCCTACATTCCCTCTCACTTAGAAGTTTTTAACTAGAAAAACAGAGTTGGGTCTAGTTACCTACAGGAGTTGAGGGGCCCAGAATAATAGGAAAGTCAAGAGGGGCAGATTTAATTCACAAGCAGGACTTTCTCTGCACTTAGACACTGATCAGGTCATTGGGGCTATCTTTGTGTTATGATATTTCTATATGCAGCTTTGGTACAATTTTTATCTAGGGGTGAGTATGACCTCCTACTCCTAGGTACTTCTCTTCATTTAGTGATGACTTCAGTGCCTGGATATCTTTCTACTAATATGACTATAATGACTACTGCTACTACTGTCATTTTCCTTGGGGATTTAATATTCACATTGATGATGCATCTAATACACTGGCCTTTCAGTTTCTTAACCTCCTTATCTCTAATAATAAGTCCCTGCCCCCTTCTTAGTCCTCATTCACATGGCTACACCAAGACCTTAGCCTCAACAAAAGGCCAAATTAAAACCTTCAAACATCACATTCACTGACCACAATCTCCTGCCTTCTAACACACTCTAGCACTCCCATTCCAGAATTTCTATGACCTCATTGGTACCTCTAATTCAATAACCCCACCATTGCTTTTCACTCTACATTACTCTCATATTCTCACCAAAGTAGTGACAATTGGGATTAAGAAAAGGGATACTTACATATTTGAATTTTTAAGAGTAGGTTACTGTTAGATATATAGAGTGAAGAAGAAAACACCTGATATCTAACTTGAGTGACTAGGGAATGCATATTAAGGAATAAGGGAAGAAATGATGAGTTTAGGTTTGGGCAAGTTGAGTCGAGATGTCTGATAAACCTCTAGCAGTCAGTGATTGTACATAAGAGTGAAGACAGAAACTAGGCAGTCATCAAAGTGTAAGTCTTCATTATCTTTCAGTTATATGACAGTAGCCTCCTGATTCATTCCCCTGCTTCCAGGCATGCCCCTTCTAATCCACCCTGCATTCTAAAACACAAAATTCATCCTGTCATTGACCTACTTTAAGACACTTTACCATTTCCTATTGCTTTCAAGTTAAAATCTGAACTACACTGGGACTTTTAAGATCTAGCCTCTGGTACATGGCCAAACCTGATCTTCCAGCCATTTCTAATTTGCTTTCAATTCACTAAATATGTTACATTCTTTTCTGCATTTTCTCTGTTCATTCTTTAAATCTCCTATTCACTCTTTAAAACTCAACTCAAATGACACCTTGGTAGCAAGGCACCCACTGTTAGTTGCTTATACAGCTCACAGCACTTACCACATTGGTTGTATAATCTGTGCAAACGTGTTCCATTAGACAGTGGACTCTTTGTGGGCATTGAATTTGCTTTATTTCTTGTTATTTCCCCCAAGAACCAGCAGAGTGTCTAGCATATCATAGGTTCACCATTTGTGTTGTTTGACTAAGTGAGTGAACCTTAGCCATTGCTTTGGGCCTTGGCTCTTGATCTCCTCCCAGTGTTTCTTAGTCAGAGGAATAAGAAACAAATGGAAAATTGGTGACAAAACAATCCCTGAGGATTCTGGAGAGAAGAGAGGAGAAAATTCTGTGTTCTCATTTTCTCTCTTCACTTCCTATGCAAACAAAATGCTAGCTTAGATCAGACTCCTAAGAATCTCAACCCTTTCTGTCTGCACAACCAGAGATAAGAAGATGGAGATGAATGTCTCCATGACAGAGATATTTCCTTGGATGTCTGTTGGAATTTTAGCAATTCAGGACTACAATTGCTATTCTGTGTTACTTCTCAGGATACAAATAAGTGTGTAAGAACCCCCTGAGACTTCTAACTTTGAGGATTTCTCCCCATAGTGCAATGTATCTGTTTTGAAAGAGTATTTTGTTGTTAAAGGATAGAAAAGTATAGTAGTAGTCTTGAATCTACTCCTGTTTGGCCCTGGAGAAACTGTTTGCTGCCACTAAAAATTTCCCATTTGTAAGTAGCTGGGTTTGGACTAAAGAATCTGTAACATTTATTTCATATTTAAAAGCTTACATGGGCTCCAAGTTCTAGTAGGATTATAGTACCTACTTAAATCCAAATCAATTCATACATCCTAAAAAAATTAAAAATCAAGACAAGAGTAAATAAAACCACTCATAACCCCAGACTATAGCATAAGTAAGAAGCTAAGAATACTCCGAAATTTAAAATGTGCACAAGTCAGGAAGTAAACCAAAACAGCAGAGTCATCTGGAGAATGCATGCCAGAGAGGAAAGAGCAGCAAGGGTTGTGGGTGGGGGACCAAGAGGTGCAGGGACCAAGAAGAGAAAATACCTTATAGGGTAGGAAAATGATGAGAATGTGTTAGAGACTCGGTGGATCTGAGCACTGGCTCCACTGGAATCAATTGGAAAAGACCAGGAGCCAAAGGCAGAAATCTTGAGTCAGGGCTACTTCGGAGGGAGAGAAACAGACTTCACAAGGACCATTTGGGGGCATTGTGGTAAAGGAAGAGAAGGAACAGGGAGGGGGAAATAATGGTCTTAGAGAAACAAGGGAATCACCAGCTCAGAAGGCACTTCCACCCCTCTCCTGTCTCAGGAACCATGTAGTAAGAAGTGGAATTTCATATCCCAACAAGCGAGTGCTCTCAAACCATTAAAATTCTGGTAAACCTTCTTAATCCCTGTCTACAGAAATGTCAAAAGTTACACGTGAGCTTGACGACCAAATAGTAAATGCCTAAGTAAGAAAAAAGGGGATTGTGGATGCCATACAAAGTATAAAGTGCTGGAACAACCATACACATATTGAATTCTGAAAGAAATATGAAAAAGAAAACTAAGCAAAGAACAGATAAAGAGAGGAAGGAGCATACAACATAATACTTAGAGTAAATATTACAAAACATACAACAACGGGGGGGGGGGGAGACTAATATTTGTAAATGTACTTATCTATTTAAAAAAAGAAAATTTCAAGTTGGCTCAAAAAGCAAAACCCAGTTATAGAATGAATACAAAAGATACATATAAAATGAAGTGATTCAAAATGCTAAAAATAAATAGATGGGCAAGTTATATCAAACAAATTGAAATGATAAGAAGGAAAGGTTATGATTCTAACATCCAAGAAAATAAAATTCAGGCCTATGGACTGAAATAGAAAGATAGCCCAAGTGCATATGGGAGTTTAGTATGTTATAAAGCTGATGTTTCAAATCTCTGAGAAAAAAACATGGACTTTTTAACAAATGGCATTAGAATAACTAAAGTACCTTTGAGAGAAATGGATAAAATTAGCTGCTCTCTTTATATTATTGGTAAAATAAACTTCAAATGCACAAACGATCTAAATATGAAGGTGAAATCATACAGATACTAGACATAGGGAAAGGCTTTCTAACTATCATTGGAGACCCAGCTACAATAAACTGATTATATAACTGCATTTAAAAAACTTTCATATAACAAAAACACCATAAGTAAAGTCTAAAAACAAGTAATAAATAGGGAGATAAAATTTACAATATGGATAACAGAAAAAGGGCTAATATTGCTAATAGAATTATATTGAGAATAAATATTTTAAGACTTCATTGATCCCTGGCCATTGTGACTGAGTTGGTTATAGTGTTGTCCCATGCACCAAAAGGTCACAGGTTCGATTTTTGGTCAGGGCACATACCTAGGTTTTGGGTTTGATCTTCGGTCCTAGTGCATATGGGAGGCAACTGATCTCTCTCTCTCTCTCTCTCTCTCTCTCTCTCTCTCCCCCCCCCCCCTTTCTCTTCCCTACAAACCAATGAACATGTCCTCAGTTGTCTTCAGGTGAGGATTTTTTAAAATGTTTCATTTCACTCATAATGAAGAAATGAAATTAAAACTAAGCTATTTTCTCACCTAAGAAATTAGCAAAAATTTCAAAACCTTGACAGCCACTCTGTTGGTGAAGCAGTAGGGGGAAAGCCACTTCCGTACACTGCTAGTAGGAATGAAAAAAAAATTGTACAACTCCCATTGAAGGAATGGGCAATAGCTAATAGAGTTACAAAAACATTTGCCCTTTGACTCAGAAGTCTGATTTTCAAAAGTTTACACTAAAGATACTCTTCCAACAGTTATAAAATGAAAACAATCATAAGGTGAGTTTTTTTGTTGTTGTTGCACTATTTGTAATAAAAATTATTGGAAATGATCTAAACGTTCACCCACCAGAGTCTGATTAAATAATGAACACCGCCACATAGATCAGTGATGGCGAACCTATGACACGCGAACTCATTTTTTTGGTTGATTTTTCTTTGTTAAATGGCATTTAAATATATAAAATAAATATCAAAAATATAAGTCTTTGTTTTACTATGGTTGCAAATATCAAAAAATTTCTATATGTGACACAGCACCAGAGTTAAGTTAGGGTTTTTCAAAATGCTGACACTCCAAGCTCAAAAGGTTTGCCATCACTGACATAGGTGGTGGGTAATACCACCACATGGAGGACCATAGAGCTATAAGAAGGAATGAGGAAGATGACTATGAACTGATACTGAATGATTGATGTGTTCTAAGCTTAAAAAAGAATTGCAAGGTACAGAAGACTTTTATAATACCGTAGGTTCTTGGGTTACATGGGAGATCCGTTCCTACTGTGCGATGCAATGCGATTTTCACCGTAAGTCGGAACCCACCTACATAAGCACCTACATCACTCACATGGAGCACATACACAGCAGTAATGAAGTGAAACAGTAAAAAAAATTAAAATAAAGATAAAAATTCCTGACCTTTACTTGTGGTACATAAATAATAAAAAACATAAAGCATATATGTACATAGGTTAAAATGACGGAACTTTTTTATAAATAAATGGGAGATGGCGACATAATCACGAAATGACGTACATGGAGTCCAATGTAACCCAAGGACTGTATATACACTGGCTTTTGTGTAAGAAATAATGGAAACCTATATATATGAAAGCCAAGCAACTGGAACAACTGGAATGACCAGTGACTGTGATGTGACTACAGCCGGCCAACCGGCCCAATCATGGGTGGGGCCGGCTACCCAACCTCCCACAGCCCCTCCTCCCAGCCAGCCAACCTCCCGTGTCCCCTCCCCCTGGCCCGCCCAGCCCCAATTGGCCCCAATCAGGGCGGACCAGCCAAACCTTACCCATGCACGAATATGTTTTTACAAAACAAAATACAGGAAGGTTAACCAGGAAATAATGAAATTGATTACCTAAAGGAGGATGAGTAGGAATGAAGTAAAAGGATTAGAAAAGGGAGGGACAATTCTGAGTATGCTTTTCATATAGTTTTAACGAGTTAACATTTTATGTACCTAAAAAATAAGTTGAATCAGCAAGAAAGCAAGTTAATGATTTATATACTCAAAACAAGCTAAATCAATAAGAAAAATATCTAAAGTTGAATACAAACAAGACAAATAACCCTAATTACAATATCAAAATGATAATATAGGACTAAAGGTAATTCACTTAACTTTGAACATAATACATGGACTGAATACCCTCAATGGAATATATTCTAAGGACAAAAGGAACTGCACAGAAATATTGAGCTTTGATGTTGAATTCTGATACTATTTTGTTTGCATTGTAGGAGCAGACAAATTTTACTTGCCAGGGTTCAGGATACAAATACAGAATGGAGAGGGGAAGAAAGCAAACCTGTGGCATTGGATGGAATTGAGTATATCAGTATAAATGTATGAGTCATATATATAAATATTTTTTTTAAAAAACCAAGCTCTGTTCACTGAAGTAGCCCAGAGAAATAATGACATCTTAGTTTCCATGTACTGTGAGTTGGGTTGTGTCCCCCCCCCCCCCCCCCCCGCAAAAAAAAAAAAATGCAGAAATGCTAATCCCAGATACTTGTGAATGTGACCTAACTTAGAACTTGGGTCTATGAAAATGTAATCAAATTAAGATGAAATCCTACAAGATTAGGATGAGCCCTAAATCCAATGACTAGCACCCGTTTAAGAAGATAGAGATGTGAAGATATGCAGACACACAGAGGGAAGGTTGTCTCGTGAAGGCAGAGGCATGAATTGCGGTGAGCAATGCCGAGGATTGCTGGCAACCCCCAGAAGCTAGGCAGGGGCAGGAAGGAGTTCTTCCTTAGAACCCCCAGAAAACCATGCCTCTGCTGACACTTAGCTCTCATACCTCCAGCCTCCAGAACCGTGAGACAGTAAACTGCTGTTAGTGTAAGCCACCCAATCTGTGGTACTTTGCTATAGCAGCCCTAGGGAACTCATACATCTGGCAACCAAATATTGGTTTCTAAATACCACTTGACACAAAATAATAGGGGCTTCTTAAGAAATACCTCCTTCCAGAGGTCTGAGGCATCTCACTGTGCCAGGAAGCAAGTATGTGCTCGAAATCGGATGGGAGCCCTGGCTTCATTGCTCAGTTCGTTAGAGCATCATCCCTATATGCCAAGGTTGTGGGTCAGATCTCTGGTAAGGGTACATACAAGAAGCAACCAATGAATGCATGAACAAGTGCAACAACAAATCTCTCTCCCTCCCTCCCTCCCTTTCTGCCTTTCTCTCTCTCTCTCCCTCCATCCCTCCTTTCCTCCCTTTCTGTCTTTCTCTCTTTCTCTCTCTCCCTCCCTCCCTCCCTCCCTTTCTGCCTTTCTCTCTCTCTCTCTCCATCCCACCCTCCCTCCCTCTCCCTTCATCTTTCTCTAAAACAACAACAAACTGATGGGAGTAAGACAAAAACACCCAGCAGTCAGCTTAAAGGGGCTCTCATTACGCACATTTGGAATCATTTTAGTATTAAAAGGAAAAAGGAGAAGTGATTGCCTCAGTGATTACAGGAATTAACTGGGAAGGGATGTGAGGAACTTTCTGTGGTGATGAAAATGCTCTGTAACTTAATAGGAATGTGAGTTATATGAGTATATGCGCTTGTCAAAATTTATGGATCTGCATATTTAACACACAGACATTGCACTATATGTAAATTATACCTCAATTTGAAAAAAATAATCATAGTAATATGTGATAACATATTGAACTTAACATTTTTTTAATTTTATGAATCCATCATAATACAAAAAAAGGAAAGCTGGAGGAAGGAAAGTTCTATTTTACAGAAGTATTCCAGCTAGACAATGTAGAAAGAATTCTAGAATTAGAAAATCTCCATTTTTCAAACACCAATGTAAATCATTGCTTCAGGCAAGGGTAATCAATGGGTGAGAAAACATTTAGTGGATGGTTTTGAACATCAGGATAGTCAAATAGTTTCAAAGTTATCACCCAACATGTAAGGGGAAAGGTGTCTTTGGAATGCAGAAATCTGGCAGACACCCACCTGACCAAGGCATCCAACCTAACATCAGCAATGATACCACAAATTGACTTTATGTGCCTCCTGATGTGCTCTCACTGGGATGAGACCACTTGTACATTATGCCAGCCAAAGCCCGCTCACTGAATTCAGCCATGAGAAACCATTCAGACAAACCCAAATCATCAGGCATTCTTCACAACTAGTAGAGTAGATTCTCTAAAGGTCAATGTCATAAAAGACCAAACAAGGAAGGAAAACTGTTCTAAATTAAAGAATAAATACATGATAAAATGCAATGCTAGACCATTGATTTAAAAATGAAAAAAAAAACGGGTATAAAAGACATTGATTGTTAGGACAATAGGGGAAAATTGGACATGGGTCATATATTAGATAAAACTATGGTATCTTTGTTAAGTGTGATCATTCTATTGTGAAGACTTTTTTTTTCTAAAAGGAGAAAGAGAATGAAAGCAAATATGGCAAAAGATGCTAATGAGTGGTGAATCTATATGCAAAGATTTATTATATTTTTCAAATAATTGGATTAGAATTTTTCTAAATTAAATATTGGGTGAAATTCTATCTTTAAAAGAAAAACTTCTATACCTTTTCCTAAGTTTTTGCAAAATATCTTTTGCAAAGTATCTCTATGTCACTTTCTTGCCTTAATGCCCCATCACAGCTCCCACCCTCATCATGTTATAGCCAGGATCATTGGAAATGTTACCTCTTCCTCCTCCAAAATAGTAGTTATAAACAGAGCGTTTGTGAAGACACACCTCTCCACAAAATTTTCCAATAGGTCCAAGGTTTCCTGGGCCAAATTCAAAACCCTTTAGTGTGGCCCTTTCATTCATTCTGAACCTATGTTTCAAATTGATGGCCTGGCATTTCCATGTGAAAACTGCAGTAGCTTCAAACTTAACTCATTCCGTTCAGAGACTGACACCTCCCCTTCAAAACCTGGTTCCCTGCATGTTTTCTATTCTTTAGTGGCATCATCATCCTCTCAGTCATCCTAGCTGGCCCTCTCACGATCAGCCTGCCTGTTATTCACACTATGCCAAGCCCTTAAGGCCTACTAAATTCATTCCATTGTCGATCCTCCGGAAATTCTGTTTCTTTGTTATGGGGTAAGGCCACAACATTAGCAACAAAGAAACAGAATTTCCGGAGGATGAGACCCAGAAATCAGGATTTTAAAAAGATTCCCAGGTGATTCTAATGTGCAGCCAAGGTTGAGAACCACTGCATTAGACCTTCACCATCTCTAAGCTCCAGCCTATTACCTCTCTGCCAAATGGTCTCTACTGATGGAGGGCAATGAGGAAGTGACTCTAATTATTACCTTTTCCATTCCCTTCTTCTTCCCAAATAGGTTTATGATAAATGTCTCTGAGAAAGCAAAGCAATTGTTGCCTAAAGTCTTGGAGGAGAAAAGTGACAAACAGTTCACTGCCTCTTCACCTGGGGCCCTGAATACCCAACATGACCAATGGGAGATGAAGAAAAAAACAAACAAAAGCTTGTATCCTAAAGCCTATTGTCCTAATTCCCATTTCAGTAATCAGGGTAGAAAACCAGCTGGAACATTCTAGTTATTTGAAGAGCACTGGCTTTGCCTGCCTTGAAATCATTGCTTGCTGCACTGTGCCTGGTGTTCATGGTGCTGCTGTGGGCACAGGCAAGATGGAATTGTGCT
This sequence comes from Myotis daubentonii, assembly GCF_963259705.1. Taxonomy (NCBI): domain Eukaryota; kingdom Metazoa; phylum Chordata; class Mammalia; order Chiroptera; family Vespertilionidae; genus Myotis; species Myotis daubentonii. Next base: position 8,851,470 of record NC_081848.1, on the reverse strand, counting down.
CCATCTGGCCACCTACTGCTGGCTACAGTGATTGGAGACAGATGCGCTAAAGCAGGAGCTGACAAACTATGGCCTGTAGTTCAAATATGGCTCGTGCCATTATTTATGGCCCACCAGCTAAGAATAGTTTTCACATTTTAAAAGGGTTATTTTTAAAAAGAGAGAGAATATGTGACAGAGACCATATATGGCCATCAAAGCCTGAAATATTTGCTATCAGGTCTTTACCCCCCAAAAAAAAAAAAGTTACTCTAAGGCAGAGATTCTCAACCTGTGGGTCGCGACCCCTTTGGCGGTCAAACGACCCTTTCACGGGGTCACCTAAGACCATCCTGCATATCAGATATTTACATTACGATTCATAACAGTAACAACATTACAGTTATGAAGAAGCAATGAAAATAATTTTATGGTTGGGTCACAACATGAGGAACTGTATTTAAAGGGCCAGAAGGTTGAGAACCACTGCTCTAAGATCATACAAGCATGAGTTTGAATTCCATCTCTGACCTTCACTATTGACAAAACCCTAGGCAAGTAGTTAACCTTTTTTAGTTCCAGTTTCACACCTATAGATGAAACATCTCCATTCAGGATGCTATAAGATTTAAGTGAACTAATGTTGATATCTACTTAATATAATTCTTGGTGCATAAGTACTCCATAAGTGTTACTTATAATTGTAATAGAGAAAAAAATATTACTTAAAACAATCACATTTGTCTTTTAAAAATGAAGACATAATTAATATTAGAGAGGTTATAAATCTTTATATATTCCCCTCTTCTCATTGAGATTAACACGTGAAAAAAAGGGAAAGATGGAAATTTCAAAGCTTCTGCCAATTATTCCAGGCTGCCAAAGAGGAGAGTTGGAATATATAATCTACTGTTTAGCAGAGCACATCAATGGATCTTTGCATATATAAACTGGGGCTCAGAGCTGAGCAGGGAATGAGGAGGTAAATTGGTCTACACAATAAAGAAAATAGAATTGAATTTGAAAGAGGGAATTAGGCTTCCTGTCAGTTCAGGATGGTAGATTGAGCACATGATAAGATTTCCCCCTTTACTAACTCGTAAAAATGACAGAAAATGGAACAATAGTAGAAAAAATAAATATATACAAATTCATTTTCAAATGCAAGAAACAGAACTCTCAGTAGAGTGTAAAATGAAAGTGGAGAGACATCCTAAAAGGAAGACTAATGAAATCTTGCCATTTGTGACAACATGAATAGACCTTGAGAGTATTATGCTAAGTGAAATAAGTCAGACAGAAAAAGACAAATTCTGCATGGCTGCATTAATATTTGGAATCTAAAACACAAAAAAACAACTAAACTAAATAAAACCCAGAATCATAGATTCAAAGAACAGATTGGTAGTTGCCTGAGGTGAGGGGGATTGGGTTCTGAGGTGAGAGCAGCAGTTCTCAACCTGTGGGTCACGACCCCTTTAAGGGTCAAACGACCCTTTCACAGGGGTCGCCTAAGACCATCGGAAAACACATATATAATTACATATTGTTTTTGTGATTAATCACTATGCTTTAATTATGTTCAATTTGTAACACTGAAAATGGGGGTCATCACAACATGAGGAAATGTATTAAAGGGTCGTGGCATTAGGAAGGTTGAGAACCACTGGGTTAGAGGGAATGGGTGAAGAGGACTAAGAACTACATAAAAATTATATTTTATACTTATAAAATAAATCTCATGGCTATGTAATATACAACATGGGAAATATGGTCAATAATATTGTATTGATTTTGTAAGGTGACAGGTGGTAACTAGACTTATGGTAGTGACCATTTTGCAATGTATACAAATGTTGACTCCCTATGTTGTACACCTGAAACTAATATATTAGTGTAGGTCAATTATACCTCAACTAGAGGCCTGGTGCACTAAATTCACACACTTGGGAGCGGGGAGGGTCCCTCAGCCCAGCCTATGCCCTCTCACAGTCCAGGAGCCCTCGGGGGATGTCCGACTGCTGGCTTAAGCCTCCTCCCCCTGGGGAACAGGCCTAAGTGGGCAGTCAGACATCCTTAGCACTGCTGCGGAGGCGGGAGAGGCTCCCACCACCACCACTGCACTCACTAGCCGTGGGAGTGCACTGACCACCAGGGGGCAGCTCCTGCATTGAGTGTCTGCCCCCGAGTGGTCAGTGCGCATCATGTGACTGATTGTTCTGCCATTCGGTCGATTTTCATATTGGCCTTTTATTATATAGGATTTAAAAATCTGAATTCCTACCAACAAGCTATTGGTATATCATGGCTGTAGATACTAATGGAGGTCAATAACCAGATCATGAAAACAAAAGTTCAATCTTATACTCTTTGACCCAAATCCTGCCTATATGAATGGCTACAGAAACTTAGCCATAAAGAAGGAGAACGTCTACTGCATAGGCAAGATAAAACATACAAAAAGAGAAAGACATGGTACTGGAAGGTGGCACAGTAGCTCCTGAATGGCCATTTGCATTTCAAAGATGATGACTACCTGGAGGTGGTAGACTAGGTAGAAAGTCCACTTAATGTCCCTTTTTATAGTTAAGATTTGGCAGAAGCATCACTTGAATTAATGCTATAGTCACTGCAGATGGAAAAGAGGGTTATATGGGCTACCATTAAATGAAATTCCACGTCTCTAATGGCAGAGTAGGCTGCCTTAACAACAAAAACACACACACACACACGCACACACACACACACACACACACACACAAAGTCAAACCCAGAGTAAAAATCCTCCAGGGTCAGTGTAAAGGGGTCCCATATTGCCCACAGGCCAACAACACCTAACTGATGCAGTCATGTAAAAGGGACTCTCAAAGGGTCCATATTACTAGCAGCTGGTACAAATGAAAAGGTGCATAATACAGTAGTAGAATTCCCTAGTAATTACCACTGTTCACCTGTATTGGGAGACAAGGGGAGGGATTGGGTATAAGACAACTTGAGTCATGGCATCATGTAAAAGACATTGGCAGGAAAAGGAGTCTTTCTGGTGATTACCATCATAATAGATTTGGATACTGACCCTTTCCAATAAGCATAATATCTTTCCATAGGTGCCTCTGCCAAAGCAATTTGGTCTTAATGAGAAATATCTCCCCACTGAGAGGGCCAGTGAATGTGGTCATTATCCATAATCCAGATCCATTCATCAGGAGATTGAGGTAGTGGACAAGTGGGTAACCTTGGTAATGACCATATGCAGAGCCTCCAGCGCACCCTACTAGAATGAGGTGCCAGAACTCTTATATACTCATGAAGAAATTCCTCAGGGATAGATATGCATAGTTGCTCTATTCTCAACTCAGTTATGAGTATCACACAGAACCATCAAAGAACCAAGTCATGCTTATCTATAGAGTAAGGGGAAGCTAAGAACTAACAATCCTGAATCTACCATACTCATGGCCAAGGGATAGTTCACCACCACCATGTGGAAGCAGAAGATATCCAAGCAAGAATATTATGAACCAGATATACCACCTTTACCTAATTAGAGTCATCTGTGACATGTTCTAGATTGTTTTAGTCCAGATAGGATATAACCTAACTAAAACACTAAAATGTGGGTGGGTTTGATGCTTTTCAAACATAAATGGGCCCAATAGCCATCATATAGATGCTTAATTTTAAAGAAATCTCTATAAATAGATAAAAGTTGATTTTCCATAGGAGAGTCTCTAGAGGCAAATAGCAACAATTTTCTTACTTAGAAACCCAGGGACTAGTTCCAGAGCCTTGAGGAACCTACCATAAGGCATATATGTCTAATATGGGTGCAATAAAAGGTGCTGCAGAGTAATGCACAATCAGAGTCATAGGAGATCAACACAGGGCTGACTGTGCTAACCTCTGCACCAACTCAAGCCCTCTTGTTTTCTGAGCCCCCATCTGAAGATAAAAGGCAGGCATAAACCCTGGTGGATGGGTTTGCGTAAGATGCTTATATCAGGAATGAAGATGGATCACCAAACAAAGACATGAGTAGGTGCTGGACCTCCCACTTGGAAAAGGCACCTGCAGTGATGCTTTTGCCTAAAGTTCTGAAAGTGTCATGCCTAACAACTGACAATTCAGGACCCAGGCAGTGATGCCGGGACCCTGAACTTTAGACTAAATGAGGAGCCATCTCCCTGTCTGGCACATGGGAAATGATCGGCAAGCAGTTCCTGGATGAGAACACATCAATATGCTGCCTTGGGGAATTCCTGAGATAAGGTAGGAGTTAAACCCAGAGGAGAAAGGTCTCATTGCACTATATGGTGAGGGAGGGCTGGATAGTGAACATGTATTGCTAAGATGCCCAAGTAAAGATATACTGGTGCCAATAGTTGGGGTGGAAAGAAATAGAGATAACAATCTTGACAAAATCAATGGTCATATATTACTGGAGTGAACCAGCTATGATTTTCTCAATTATGGAGATGATATTAGGGATTAAAGAAAGGTAAGTATTAATTCTATTTACCTTCTCCAGGAAACCATGAGGTTCCAAAAGCCACTGCTCTTCTTAATTAACCATACCACGAATTGAAGGGTGATAATGGTAAGACCCTTTCACAGGGGTTGCCTAAGACCATCCTGCATATCAGATATTTACATTACAATTCATAACAGTAGCAACATTACAGTTATGAAGTAGCAACAAAAATAATTTTATGGTTGGGTCACAACATGAGGAACTGTTTTAAAGGGCTAGAAGGTTGAGAACCACTGTTTTAGATGATTACAGTCCTGGGTGACATTTTGACTGCAACTTCATGAGACACCCTGAGCCAGGACTACCCAGCCAACCTGCTCCCAAATTTCTGGCCCACAAAAACTGTGAGGGATAAAAAATATATACGTATTGTTGTGTTAAACTGCTAAGTTTTTAACTTAATTTTTAACTTGCCACACAGCAATAGATAACTAAAACTACCATAGATAGAAAGCAAGCAAGTAGCTTATAAAATATATGCAAAACACACAAGATCTGTTTAGTATAGATGATGAGTAAGGAAATAGCTTATGAGATACATGCAAAATTCATAAGGTATGGTAATTATAAGTAATAAGTTAGTAACCTGTAAGACAGGCTCAAGATACACAGAGTAAATGGAATGTATGATGAAACAAATAAGAATGTTACTTATAGATAGAAAGTAGTGGAAAGAACAGGTCATGATTGTGCCACCTCTAGGGCAACCCTGAATTAGCCACCTATTGGTTGATATCCACATGGTCTCATTTTGGCCATATGTGCTCTGAGCAAGAAATGCAAATCACATTCTTGGCTGTTCAGAAGGCTGGAAGCTACAGCTGTGGCTAAGCATACTTGTTTTTGCCCCTGTGTTCCTCCTATCAGAGAGCAAATGTATGCTTTGGCTCAAGGAACCTTCTGTGTATTGCTCAAATATCAATTCTGATCCTCATAACCATACTCTCGGCAGGGAAGGCTGATGCACCCAGGGTGGGGGCAGAGGCTACCATTGTATCAAGGTAATTTTCCACATGACAGGGACCTGGGAAAGTCACTTCACTACTCTGAGCCTCAGTTTTCTCATTTTTAACAAACGGAGCTAGTGCTACATCCTGGGCAGTACTATACGACTAAGTGAGACAACTGTGAGAAGGCACAACAGAGTGCCAGGTACAAGGTAGGACTCACCAAAAACTAGTTCCTTCTGCCTTTGTGTGAGCCTGTACATATGGCTAACCTCAGCTTTGTCATTCATACCTTCACAGAATTGCTACAAGGATTAAATACAGCACCGTTTCTGAAAGCACCTAGCACCCAATCCATTTTAAATTTCTGTCTTCTTTTCCTTACAAATTAAAAATAATAACAATAACAGTATAACAAGTGCATCTGTGATATAATTTCAAAAATATGGGAAATCCCTACATTCCTACCACCAACTCAGTTACATCCCTCACCTACTCCCGTGCCTCCCACTCCTGTGAAGGGTGGGCATTTGTTCCTTAATGGAGAATTACAGTTCCTCCTGGAGGCAGAAGCCAAATGACTTAAATTCACCCTAAGACACAAATGACTAACAATAGATCCTCGCAGCGAGAGAAAAATTTTATAGGGAGAGGGAGGAGGGACTGAGAAGACAGGGTTCAGAGGAAGGGCATGCAGAGGTGAGAGACAAGAGAAAGGCCTTCAAAAGGAGGCCTACATACAAGGCCATAACAAAGATATATGTAGCATTGTGGGTCTGCCTCGAAAAGGCCAGGAGGCCAAGAGCACCCCACCCGCAGACAGCCCCTCCCTGGGACGGCCCTCCCTCACATAGCCTCCATCCTCAGACAGACAGCCCCTCCCAAAAGATGAGGATGGGCAGCCCTCAAGGTGTCAGGAGTCAGCAGGAAAGACAGGAGCCTCATCCCGTGGAAAGGAGTTAAAATAAGTTCACCTCCTGGAGAAAAGACCACCTCCTCTTCCTTTCTTAGGGTTTCTCCTTAGCCTCAGGACAAGGGAAGGGGATTGTGGGATTTGTGGCCCAGACCAAAAGTGGCCCTGGAGTGGGTTCCAAGCTAGACTACCGGTGCCGCAGAGCAGTCTGACAGCCCTGGTCGGAGGCAGTGGAGAGCAGTGAAAAGTTCCAATCCCAGATTTCAGCTCCTCACCTTATTAAGGCTGTGCCCTGGCCTCACTCACATGTCTTAGTCAGAGTCACCAGAGTGAAATAGACATACCTGCAGAGCAGCTCTACCTGGAAGCTGACAAGCTCAGCACCCGGCCCTCACTTCATGGCCCCGAGAGAGCAGCGTCCTGGGGGAAGGGGAGGCCAGATTGCCAGTAGAGAGTTGCTCATGTGTAAGCATTTCCGGTAAATTGCCTAAAGTGATCAGAAGAAAGAGACCTGAATTGCCACGGCTGCAGTCGTTTTGTATATGTGTGATTCACTTTTATATCTAATGTTATATTTGAATTCTTTTTCTTAAAGTCCCCTTCCCCTAAATTGTACCAGCTTCAGATCTCATAAAACCTGGACCCACAGCTAAAGTCCTTGGGGGTTGTTATGTGGATTAAATGAAATGGCCACCAAAAAAAGATTGGCAGACAGCTGGAAATAAATGCTTATTAAATCTGATGCTGAGGTCCCTGCTCAGCACCCCTCTACCTAGATGAGGGGGCATTAGGAGGAGAAAGGCAGCCAAGAAACACCCCCGCGCCCCAGGTTGAGAAATACTAGCAGACTATAGAGCTGGCAGGGAGCCTGGCGCTCTCCGGCAAAGGCCCGCCGGTCAGACGGGCTGGATGATGTAGTGACTTGATTCAGTGGATAAACATCCAGTGCAGCTCGCTGGAGGCCCCCAGCCTCATATTACTGTTGACACAGAGCAGATTCCCTTTCTCTCAACCACTGTTTATATTCTAGCCAAGTGTCCTACATAAATCTCGCATCCAACCATCAGACTTTCTGGCTGCTGCAGAAGTGACCAACGAGAAAATAGCCTAATAAGGAGTGAGCTGCAGAAACTGGGGTATCGCCATGGAAAGGGCGGCTTGGGGGCACTGACCAGGAAATGTCAATGCGAGACTTTCTGAAACGGGCGCCAGATGGGGTTGGAGGAAACTTCAGCTAAAATAAGGTTCTTTTCAAGAACTGTGTCTCAACCAGGGGACCAGGTCTATGAAATATAGGCTCAGTTCAGCTGGGGTTCAGAGAAAACTCTGATATTCCAGTTCAGTAGTTCCAGGAAATATGTAGGCTTGGTTCCAGTTCAAACTCATTCTTCAGTAGGGGGTTTTCAGAAGAAAAATAGAAAACAACTTTGTGACCGCCCTGTAGTTCCATAAATTAATATCGGGGCTTGGTACAGAGTAGGGTTGTGTGTGGAAAGCGGTGGCTTGGGGTTCCTGGTCTGGCTGAGGTCGCTGATCAGAGCTGTGGCGTGAAAAGGGCACAGGAGCCATCTTTTCCTTGCAAATGGGAGCTAACAGCTGAATGCAGTTCATCTGTGCTCAGCAAGAGGCATTCAGAAACTGCAATAGCTTTGGGCCCTTTTTTTATTTTTATTTTTTTTCAATAGTCCTGCCATGTATCATAAATAGCCTATTCCAAAGTAGCTGTTATTTTAAATAGTAATTAAAGAGTGAGAGTTATCTTCAGGGAATGGAGGAGGGGAGAGGGTGTCTTTATATTTAGAAATTCTGGACTTGATTATAAATCCTAGAGCTTGGCTGCTCTGGGGGAATCTAGCTTCCTAGGCTCCCAATTTCAACATGGTTAACTGACTACTGCCATCTAGTGGATCTGGAGGACTTTGATGATCCAGCTCCAGCTCCTAATGGACAGGAAGTCTTGAGAGGAGGGAAGCTTCAGTAGAACAGCAGATCTAGGGATGGCCTGTGGATAGGATTATGGATCCATCACCCTGGGATACCCAGTACGTAATTTCTCCTCTTTGACACAGGTTAAAAAAGGAAAAGCAGACGTTTAAAAATTTAGTGCCCGTGGATCATCAATGTTCTGCTTTATTTGGCAGTTGAATCAAAGCGGTCACTCAGGGCCTTATGAAGACTGAGAGCAATGCTGTGGACAAGTGCCGTGCTGCTCTGTTCTGAGCTCTCCGTGCAGGGGACGTGGCAAAATCGGACCATGGGCGTGGCTCGGGTGAGGGGAGGAAGCCTCTGCCAGGACACAGGCAGCTGGCTCCCTGCCGCCCTTCTCAGATGGGGCTGTGCCACACTGTCCCACAGCCCCAGGGCTCAGCCCGAGGCAAGGGATATGCCCTACTTGGGGAAGAGAGAGAAAGGGGGCCAGGTCTAGACCCTAGAACTTCCCTCTGCGTAGCTTCTGATTGCTTGGAGTGGTTGTTCTGAGGACAGACACCTAGATATTTGGGGACAGAGCAGATCCAAGAACTGCTGATCTGGAGTTTTCAGAGCTTAAGAAAGGAATCAGATTAACTACACAAGGAATCAGCAAAAGTGCTTAAGATAGTGCTTACAATGGACAAGAAGCCTGATGCGGCCCAAAACATTTGAATCAACAGCCACATAAGGATGTAAGCCAAATATATTCAAAGCATTTGGATGAGGTCTGCTAAGATTTCCTTATCAGTTATTGCAGCCTCATTTTCTCCTAGGCCAGTGGTCGGCAAACTCATTAGTCAACAGAGCCAAATATCAACAGTACTTCTTCAAAACAGACTCGCCCAGGCCAAAAACCAACTCCTGCGCATGGGCCACAAAGTTTCAATTGCACTGTATGTGCACTCCCACATGTGGTATTTTGTGGAAGAGCCACACTGAAGGGTCCAAAGAGCCGCATGTGGCTTGCAAGCCGCAGTTTGCTGACCACGGCCCTAGGTTATAATTTTTCCCTTGTCTGGCAAGGCTATGAGGTTTCTGTCCAACGCTAAGAACCGACCCAAATCACGACCCCCAATCCCAGCCGAGGCTTCGGTCTCTTCATCTAGAAAATGAAGGGGTGAGTTGGTGACCCCTCAGATCTCTTCCTGCCGAATTTGAATCCTTCAAGTCCACATTTTCCTTTATGAGGTTTATTCAAGTTCCGGCTGAAGCGTGCTCAATGTCTGGGATGAACTGAACTCAGCCCTTTTACTATCACTTGGAATGTCTCATGAGGCGTGTTCATCCAGAACAGGAGGCTGATGGGGCTGGAATAGAAACTCGAGGGACCATCAGGTCAGGTGTGTGAAAACTATTTTTGCAGAGAGGACCTGCTGATGAGACAGCCTACCTGGCTTCCAGCCTGTCTCTCACTCATGTGTGACCTTGGCAAGTCATTCATTCACTTAGACTTTGCTTTCTACACCTAAAAAATGAAAATAACAGCCCCTATCCTGTCTCACTCCCAGCAATGGTGAGAGAGAGAGAGAGAGAAAAAGAGAGAGAGAGAGAGAGAGAGAGAGAGAGAGAGAGGAAGAGGAAAAGAGAAAGAGCGTGTGTGTGTGTGTGTGTGTGTGTGTGTGTGTGAGAGAGAGAGAGAGAGAGAGAGAGAGAGAGAGAGAGAGAGGAGAGAAATCTGTTTAGGTTAGGTTAAATCTATTTGATATTATAAATTTCACTCAAATGAAATCTATCAAACAATCGGCTGAATAATCCATGTCTGAAAGATCAGAGAACCTGCTTTTGAAACAAAAGCGAGGCCAAGCCTGAGGTAAATCAGTCACCCTAGCAGACCACAAAACTTCCCTCCTTTAGGCCTGGCCCTTCCGATCCCCGGAGCCTCCTTGCCTGGAACTGCAGCTGGGAGGTGGAGACAGAAGGTGGCCTGGCCCCAGGGCGAGCTGCTGACTGTGGGCGGTAATGAGGAGAGCTGGAACTCAAGTTTTTACCTGGAAGATCTGATTCCTGCTTCTCCACCTCCACTGTAAACCTCTCAGTGAAAGAGCAAAGAACCAGAAAACTGGGAGATGTGATTCATAATTGTCAATAACATTGGTGTCATTTTGATGCTCTAACTCTATTATGTTAATTGCTTTCCTCTCTGCACTTTATTTTAAGGTGAACATTAATTGATTCCCAACTGTAATCACGATTATGGTGAGTTATCCTGATTAATGGAAGATGTGATTAATAGGTAGGAAGGTGCAACTGTTTCTTCTCCTTCCCGAGAAAAGATGATATATGCTGTTATAGCTCTGCTGCACCTTCCCCGAGAATTCAGAGCTAATGCATAGCCATCAATTACCAACTTGCATTGTTCTGCGCAGTTGACTGGACACCGTTCCCACACAGCCTGCCCTGCTTCTCCTCGCCCACTGACTGCTCACGCCCTCTTGAGGAATTCTCCTTTTCCAGACCCCCCATGTCCAAAGGTAAGAGATGCTAGCCTGTCAGCTCTGAATTCAAAACCATGAAGTCAGACGGGCGAGGTGATGAGTGTGTACAGCCAGGGCCAGACCCGGAGAGGACCCCCAAGCAGGCAGAGGAGAAAAACTGTTGCTTAACAGTGCACTTCAGTGCCCAGCATCATACCTGGCGCAGGGTAGCTCGCCACCACATGGCAGTTGAAAAGGAGGATGGGAATGAAGCTTCTCTTCCCTCTTTATGCCCTTTTGCTATCCCAGCTCCCTGGCTGCGGTCGCCCCGTGGCGTTCCTGGACTCCGGTCTGCCCCCCTCCCCACCTGTGCTCCTAAGGAGGAGGTGCCTCTAAACCGCTGTCCTCACACCCATGCACGCTCCTCGGTCCCGTGCCCTGCTCTGTCAGTGCCTCCTGGGGGACAGTAGCTCATCAGATGTACTAATAGGTTTGACAGCTGATGCTGAGGCAGTGGTCCTGTAACAGGAACTTGAACCCCCTCCTCCTGACTCCCCTACACATGGCTCACCCTCCTTCCTAGCCCCCATGGCCTAGCCCCCATATACAAGTCACAGATGTCCTATAATTGAGTCACCTGTTGATCCAGTGACACTTGTGTGTGTAGAAGTTTCAGGCTAGTTGGAAGGGAGAAGCTGAGGCCTTGCTTTGAGTCTGGAATGCCTGACCGGGGCGGAGCTTCCCACGGAGTATTTGTTTACTTATTGCATTGGTCAGGAGGCCTCTCGTGGAGGGTTTTGCCAGAGCTTATGTTTGCAGCCCATGGAGAGTGTCCAGAATTTGCCCTTCTGTGCCTTTCCCAGGGCAGCAGTCCTTTGCTCTGTCACCCATCTGATGAGCTTCTGCTTATCCCTGAGGCTTCAGCTTAAATGTAGGATCGCTGCAACCTGGGTGCCCTTCTGGCCAGACAGACCGCTGGGCTCAGAGCCCACCTGGCCACCCTCCACACAGTCCACAGAGCACAGAGCACAGCGCATCACAACCTTGTAGCCCAGGTGTCTGCTGTCCCTCTTCTGTGTCCGACAAGTCCCTGGGCCCCTGCCCCTAATGCAGTGTGTACCTGCCCAGAGACAGCCAGCAGAGGGGGTGAGTAGGGGCTGAAGTCCAGCCCTCATTCCCTGTCTGCCTGAAAGAACCTTTCCTTCCTACAAAGGCTCAGCCTGAACCCCTGAGCCCTGCACTGGCTGAGCTGGCCGGGGCTGCAGTTTCCTGCCCAGAGACACTGAGCTCGCAGCAGCCCACTCTGCTCTGCAGGCATGATTTTATTGCCATGACCCCTGGGCGTGACCTCAGCTCCCTCACCATTTCCATGATCACATTTAGCATATTGTGGCTTTTTTGTGGACTTCACTGCAAATTTCTCAGAAAAGAAGATGGAGAGTTCTGCGTCTTCTCTATTGTAGCACAGTCTGCCTAATCCACCTGGCCCGCTTATGTTGTCCCCCCAAATGATTCACTCCTCCTAAGAGCATAACCAGGCCTCTTCTCCCTGGCCCAGCTGTTTGCAGTGGCTCCCCTGGGGTCTGTCCCATACCTTGGATCATATACCCATCTTATGACCCCACACCACTCCCCCTCCCACTCACACGTGCAAGCTCTCTTCCATCACAGCTCAGCAAACAAGCTCCCGCTTCTGGGATGTGCCTTTCCCCATTTTACCATTTTCTCCCAGGCCCCACCCCCAGACTCTAATGCCACATTTTAAAGATACCCTGTTATTATAATTTATGAGTTAATCTGTCTATTAAAATATGAGTTCCGTGAGGGCACAGATTGTGCATTATTTGTCTTTGTCTACTTGGTCTGGCTTAGATTCAAACTCCAGCTCCTCCACGTACTGGCTGTGTGACTTTTGGCAAGTTGCTTAACTTTTCTGAGCTTCAGTTTCCTCATCCATAAAATAGAGGCAATAAGCAGGGCTATTTCAGAGAGTCCGGTAATCCTCTCATCCCACTGTGAGGACTGAATGAGGTGATGCACACACCAAAAGGCTTGGCATGTAAGGGTTTGATAGATGTTATTATCAATGCATTACTAAGCATTATTATCATTATCATTGCTATTATTGGGATGCTTACTGACCAGGCTGTACTCTCCCCAACATAGCGGGAAATTGCCATCATGCAGAGGGTGATGTTAGGTCCATGTCCATCCTACAACTGCAATCACCATCAACAGGTACTCAAATGCCTTCTAAGAGAAAATTATGCCAGATGTGTTCTTTCACATAAGACTCAGCATCTGCTTTGTCTAAGCCATGCACCTGGCTCTTGCCCACATGTGCTGGTTTAGTCCAGGCTTGTGCATTTTAAGATCTGTCGTTGCTGGTTATTCCTTCAGCCTCCACCTCATGGCCTTGCTGCTCTTAATTGGTTTGGTTTCAAAATAGCTCATCCTTTCCAGGAATAGGAAGCTGTAGGCTAGGGCCTGATGGACAATTAGTAGATGTGTGTGGGCATGTGTACATACGAGTATTCAACCACCTCAGAAGAACTGAGATTCAGAGCTGTGGACATGTGCTTGAAAGATTATGTTACAAGTTGTGTCTCTTTAGCAAGAGCTTTGAAGGTGCCATAGAGACAATAGGTACATTTTTATTTGGTTCAGTTCAACAGATTTTTATTCAGCATCTAAGTGCCCAGCACTGTGGCAGACAGTCTGATGACTATCCCTGCATTGCTACAATAATGCTGCATAACAATAACAACACAACACCTGAGATTTCTGTCTCTAGTATCTGGGTGATCTGGGGTCAGTTGGGCTACACTGAACTTGGCTGCAGAACTGTGGGTTAGCTGGGGACTGTGGCTTATATGACTCTCATCCTCTGTGTATCCATCAGCTACTCCAGGAATGTTCTTCTCATGTCCTTGGCAGAGGGGAAAAGCTCACACCCAACTACACAAGCCTCTGCTTTGTCATATCTAGAAATATCCCATTGACCAAAGCAGTCACATGGCCAAGCCCCAAGTTAAAGGACAAGAAGGTATTCTCCACCTACTAGAGATCAAAGCAAGTACACAGCTAAGCCTTAAGCCTATGGAGTAGGGAATATACTGTCACCAATAAGATGCTGGCAGAGATGAATATTTCTGCACAATGATTCCATTTACCGTTTGCCCTCGTTGTCCGTGAGGGTAAGAGAGAGCTGCATCTGAACACAGAAGTGAGTTGAGGCATTACCAAAAGGAAGAGTTGATTGTGCAACTTAATTGTGTTTTGTGTGCTGTGATTGTTGCTTATGTTTAGTGACACTGCAGGCAAGCAGATCAAGGAAGAAGCAGGACCAGTGCTCAGAGCTGGTGCTCTGACCCATTTGCTGGGTTCTGAAAGTCTCCCACTAGCAACACTGAGCTTACGGCCGTGAGTTTTCAGCAGTGAGGTGCTCTTCGAAGCTTCCATTTCTCATTGAAAGTGGTTGTTTTATCCGTTCCAATTTAGAGATTATTCTCTTTGCTGGACTCAATACAACATTTTGCTTATACTTTCAGGAGCCTGTATTGGTCTCCTGAAAGTATAAGCAAAATGTTGTATGCAGGGTCCACAGTTCCTCGGGTTGTCAATCGTCCAGTGACTGGAACAGGAGCTGCTTGCCGCCTCCACAAAAAGGGTGAACTCCAGAACAGACGCTCCAGCTGACACGCAGTAAGAGCGCAGACGAGATCACTAAGGAGATGGTTGCTGAATCCTTATTTAAAAAGCTAGCGATCCCATTCTCTGTGGTTCCATTCAGTACACCCCAGCCAAATTTACTCCTTCCTTTTGGCGTGTCTGTAGATTTCAGTAAGAATTTGGGAACTACTCCTCTGATACTCTTGTAGTCAAGCTAGAGCTATGAGCAATATAATAATAATACAGTTAGATCAAATCTTCATTAATTAGAGTGCTACTTAGGAAAAGGTGATTCAGGTCACTCCAAAGGCCTGCCTCTGGCAAGGTGCCTGGGGACTCTGCCCTCAGCATTCCCTTATCTGGCAATTTCACCAATTACTTAAATGGAAAAAAAAAACCCAGAAAGCACGCTCATCAAGATTGTGGTGACACAATGCTGGGAGGGTCACTTACGAGTAAAACACACACAAACCCACACTCAGTACATTGGCAAAGGCCATCACAAGCCCCACACTTACCACAGGCGCAGAAGCAGTGCAGGGTGTGAACGCCCTCTGCCCTGACAACAGCTCAGGTACAGAAAACATCCTGGGAGTGCAGACAAGCTTCCAGCTCAGAATGAATCAGAAGGTGAGACAACTACCCAGAGGGCTCATGGGATCTTAGAGGCTGCATCAACAGCAATTATGTGTCCCTCTGGACACAGGTGGATTCCGGCACTTCTGTCACCTCAGAAACGACCAGGCTTCACTTGGTTTTCTGGTCAGCTAGAAAGACATCCTCCTCTTCTCTCCTTTCCGTCTGATTTTCCTTCCTAAAGCTCTACCGTAAGGCACAGAGAGCATAACTTTTGATTTAGCAAGTAAGCATTTCCTGTATTCAGCAAATATTGATTAAGCACCTATATATTGAACACTGTTCTAATGCTGGGGGTGTGGTGGGAACCAAGGTAAATACCACGCCCCCCCCCCGTCCCCCCCCCCCCCAATGGGGAAAATGCACAGAAGCACACATTACCATGTGAAAAGTGCTAAAGTGATGGTGTTTGCAAAGTGCTGCCTTAAAGCTGACTTTCTCCAGGCAGGAAGTATATTCCTGAGCCACAGAAGGCAGCTTGGTGTTTCAGTGGGAACCAGCATCGAGGTAATTTCATCCTCAGGGCCAAGCACAGAGCCTGGTACGTTGTAGATACTTAATAAATAATTGATGAATGGAGGGATGAGAGGAAGACGGTCCGCAGGTCTGAGAGCAAGCCCAGCTCTGCCACTGGCCAGCAAGCTGAATGAACTCCCTGAGCCTTAGTTCCTCGTAGGAAGCATAGGGAGACCTGGGTGGCTTGGCAGATCTAATGAAATGGAATGGGTGACCACACGTAAAGAGTCCATAATGCTTGAAGGACCTGGGACCCTCAACTCATTGCCAGTGAGATCATCCCTGGAGTATTCTGGGCGTCACATTATAAGAAGGGCATTTACAAATTACAGTCTGTTCAGAGAAGAGACCAAACCAAAGAGACGTTTGGGGAGCAGGAAGATTGAGGGTGAAGGAGGTGAAGGCAGTTCTCCTTAGTGACAGGAAATGGCCCCCATAGGGCCTCAGAGGCAGTACCACGGGGTTCGATTCCAGCTTGGGGACGAGAGAACATCTGCCAAGAACACAGTGAGCAGATTCAAGCTCGGAGCACCTCCTCACTAGGACTTTTAAAGCAGAGTCTGGGGGAACATCTGCTGGGGGATGGAGAGGGAGGGTCATGCAGTCACTTACTTAGTCAACAGAATATTTACTGAGTGCCTACTATGTGCTCTCTTCTTGTTGTAGGGAACTTTGGATTAAAAAAAAGTAAAAAGCCAGACCCTGGGTCTAAGGCTCCCACAGAAGCAAGCAACCCATGCTTTATGCTATTTGCTGCTGTGAGACCAGAGGGAGGGTTTTGTAGGAGGGATCTCACACTTGGGTGGGGAGTGAGATATGACCACTAAGGTCTCTTGGCTCCTATTAGTCTGTGATTCTAGATAAGTCATAGTCTCTGTCTGCAAAGAATTTACTCATCTAATCCACAGACTTTCCTCGGAATTAAACCTTGGAGTCCCAGACCTCTAATGTTTGAATGGTGAGACTCCACAAAAGCAATAATGATGGATGCCTTATATGAGTATCTCACTAATCTGCTGGAAGAACTTTACATCTCTTAGAACAGTGGTTCTCAACCTTCCTAATGCCGCGACTCTTTAATACAGTTCCTCATGTTGTGGTGACCCCCAATTTCATTGTTACAAATTGAACATAATTAAAGCATAGTGATTCATCACAAAAACAACATGTAATTATATATGTGTTTTCCGATGATCTTAGGCGACCCCTGTGATTCATCTGACCCACAAAGGGGTCGCGACCCACAGGTTGAGAACCGCTGTCTTAGAACATCTGAGCCTCACATCTCACCTACATGAGACCATGTCTGAATAGACAAGGAAATTGAGCCACAGGACAACATGGGAGACTCGCCTGAAGCTCCCAGGTCCTTCACAGCAAGGCTGGGTGGAGCCCAGGCTGGCCCCCAACACCCACTTACTCTTCTTGCCAGTAGACCTGATGCATTTAGCTTTCTCCTGTGGTGGTTTTCCTCCAGGGACGTTTCTCTCCCCCCTGCCTGCTCCCCTCCCCCCTGCTCCGTTGTTATTGCAAGCACAGAATCTGGCAGATGAATGACCTGGCTGAGCTCCCAAGTTTCTCTCTGAAATGCAGAGCCCGGCATCCTTTACATTTGGAATTCCAAACACAGCCACTGCTGTGTCAGAGAAATATTAACTGTTTGAGCAGTGGGCCTTGCCACAGGCTGCAGAATGATCCGCGCAGATGAAGGACAGCGGCTCCCTGCCTTTTGTTAGCTGGGAGAGAAGACACATGACCTAGTCCGGACAGTGATGCTGCTTTTTAAAAATAAAATACTGAATAGGGATTCAGATGCCTGTGCTAAGAGCAGTGGCTCGATGGGGCAATGCCCTTCTCTGAGAGACCCATCAATGTGTGCTTTGGCTTATTTATTTGGCTTTTATTTGAGGTTGAAGTAACAACCAGTAAGCAGGTCCTAAGGCCAGGACTTTGCAAATGTTGGGCCACTTGGGATACTGGCAGTTCTATCGTCATTTTTCAATCCTTTGAGTGAATCACTCCGGCAGCCTGACAGGGCTGCTGGGAGCATGCGGCTCCTGCCTCACTGCTATCCCACCAGAGCAGGTAGCATGTTGAGGCCTCACAGGGGGAGTCAGGGTAGGGTGAAGATGGGGGAAGGATGGGGCGCCTGAGCTGAGAGCTGCACTGTGGCCTGTGTATGCACCATGACCAGAGGCCCTGGAGGCAACCCTAAGCCACTCCCCAGGCTGGTTTGAAATTCTCTGACTTGATCCATCAGGCGATTTATGTGATTTGCTTCCAGAAACACCAGAGAACAAATATAGAAAAATCTCTAGCCTTTCATCCATGAAAGACTGGGTTTTGAAAGGAATGCATTCCCTGAAAGGAATTTCAAATTTTTGGCAATGGCAGAATCATTGGAAAATGATTCTCACACACACATTTGCACACATACACGCACATTCACACACGCTTTCTAACTCCCTAAAAACTTTTGGAGACATTGATTTTACATTGTCTGTCTCCCCCCAGTAGAGAATGTTAGCTTCATGAGGGCAGGAATGCTGTTATGTATTCCTGCAGCCCCCGCGCATAAAACTGTGATTGGCACATTGGTGGTGGTTCTCATCCAATAACTGTTGCTTCACTTGTGGCCTGAGGTGCTATTCTTGGAAATTTATTAATTTAGTTTTCAAAGATTTCAACATTATTAAAATGCAAACACTTCTACAATAGTCCTTTAGGTCTAAATAATAGTTCTCAGCTAATACATTTTGAGGACAGGAAACTGCCATGACATTATGAAGCGTAGATACTTTCTAGAATGATGCTCAGCAGGAAAGCACACAGAGGAGGAACTAAAGTAGGAGGGAGAAGCAGGGAGCAGACAGGGAACAGAGCCTTAAACGTGGCCTCTTGACTATCTTTCCTGTTGGTAGTACTTAGGAGCCACACATGAGTCTCTGGCCTTCCTCAGTCCAACATCAGCACCTGTTAAACCCATCTCTGATTGAGTGATTTTCATCATAACCTCATCACCTTTTCCCTGACGTCAAAGATCACCCAGCCATTCTGCTGCCTCCAGTCTCCCACATTAGCCATGCACATCACTTCCAGGCCAACTTTCAAAAATACCACTTCATCTTACTCCCCTGTGGTAGTTACTGGACTGTGTATTAATACTTCTTCCTTTATAGGCAACAGGATAGAATGTGACTACTTTTATTTGGTAAAATTGGAGCAGGAGTGATGAATGTTGCTTCTGGGCTTAAGCGTTTCATTGCCAATGTGACACCGGTCAGAGAACTTTCTCCCCAGCACAGTGACCATCAATATCTGAGATTAGCCTGTGTCCCTGAGTGACCAGGACTGGCAGACACCCTGCTAACCCATGATGGACACGGGGGAAAAAAAGTAGCATTTGTTGTTTAAGGCCCTGATAATTAGGGAGTGCTTGTTACTGCAACATAACATGGCCTCTCCTGACTAATGCACGTGACCCACACAAGAACCTACAATGTTTTTCATTGCCCATTGTTGTGTGTGACATAGCATATAGTCTGTGTGGTTAAACAGACATGCATGTAAATCCTAGTTTTGCTACTTGTCCTCAGTTGAGGACAAGCTACATAACCTCCTAAGTCTCTTCATTTGTCAAATTGGAATAATAATACTTTGGGTTGATGAAATGAAATCACACAGGTGTAGCACCTGGCCTATAGCAGCCATTTGACAAATGTACCTAATAAGTTCCCTTTCCTTTTCCTCTTCTTTAGGCTGACACTTGCATGTTTCTAACTGCTGTCCTTATCCAGCCCACCTGAACCTCCCACTGCACTACTGCACACCAAATGCTCCTGGGATCAGGAGTTGTGTTTCCCAACGCAGCTTCACACTGGAAACACTGAGCACTCCTTTAAACTGCATGGGCCTTACCCTCACTCTAGACAATGTAATCAGTTTCTGGAGTCACCCTCCTCAAAATGTTCTCAGGTAAGAAAGGGAGGAGACAAACAAGGGAACTAACACCCACCCCCTCCTGTGCTCCAGCTTCTGGGTGCTTCACATATTTTTTCATCCACTCCCTGTCACAACTTGTGGCATTGTTGTCTCAGTTTCCCAGATGACAGAATATGCTGGAATTTACTTAGAATAACCTCCTTCAGTTACTTCCTTGTAGCTTAGTGAAACAATAGAGTAACCTTTGAATGGAGATGGGAAGCCCCCTGGCCTTTTGAATAGAATGGATAGGATTGGGACCAAATAGTATAAATACAGATGTTAGATGACAATAAAGGGAAGAACCTGGCTATGATGATCACCTGAACACTGCCTCCGTGTCTTTCCTTCTCCACAGACTCCGTCCACACCTTTGGGAACCCCTGGACCCACTGGGGATGGACCCCAGCAAAAATAGTCTCAGTCAGGTGAAGTAACTTACTTGTCTAGTGATGATCAGAGCCAGAACTAGAACCAAGTCATTCATCTATTCATCTTCTTGCAGGATTTGAAGTTCCTCATGATGATGGCAGGAGTTGAGATAGAGAGAAGGAATGTGAGAGAGTTGAAGCTCGAGTGAGTGTGCGTGTGTTGAATATGTACCTGGGATTTGTAAGACAGCGAACATGGCCATAATTATCAGGAAGGAAGAAGTTTGTACTCATAGATCCCTAGGAATGGGAGACATGCTGTGCAGGACTGCACGGGGTTGGATCAAAATCAGTCAGGAGGTAGAAGGAGAAGGAAGAATATGACTGAGAGCATTTGCAGCGGTTCTCAACCTGTGGGTCGCGACCCCTTTGGCGGTCGAATGACCCTTTCACAGGAGTCGCCTAAGACCATCCTGCATATCAGATATTTACATTACGATTCATAATAGTAGCAAAATTACAGTTATGAAGCTGCAACGAAAATAATTTTACGGTTGGGGGTCACAACATGAGGAACTGTTTTAAAGGGCCAGAAGGTTGAGAACCACTGCTTTATTGGGATTCTAACATGAAGAAATGGGCAAGGCAGGGTAGGCATGCTGAGTAAGCTTAGGAGAGGCTAGTTTGAAATTTTTAGGTGGTCCCTTGCTGTCCAGTGCTGACACTGAGTGATTTAGGAGAGGGGAATATTGGCTTAGTATGCGAACGTTTGAAAAAACAGTTTGGGGATATGGACTCTAGGTTGGTGGGTTTCTATATTAAACGTGAGCTCTCAGGGGAGTCGCCTGTCTCCAGGATTAGCTAGCCCTGAGGCCGGCAAACTGCGGCTCTCGAGCCACATGCGGCTCTTAGGCCCCTTGAGTGTGGCTCTTCCTAAGCCTTAGGAGTACCCTAATTAAGTTAATAACAATGTACCTACCTATATAGTTTAAGTTTAAAAAATTTGGCTCTCAAAAGAAATTTCAATCGTTGTACTCTTGATATTTGGCTCTGTTGACTAATGAGTTTGCCGACCACTGAGCTAGCCTGAGAGGGATAGTCTCTCCAGAACCAAGTTACTAGATGCCGGATCCTCAAGCATACAGAAAATGAGAAACAATAAATACAGTGTGCAATGGTGAACTCTGTAGGTGAGGACAATTGGGAGAAATAAAAGTGATTCAGTCCCACAACTCAAGGCACAAAGGACTTTGCCTTGAGGTCAGGATGTGCAAATGGCGTGACTGCGCTAGGAGAGTGCCAACGCCTCCTCGGGGCCATGCAGCAGAGGGGAAGCAGCATCCATGGGGAAGAACCAAGTTTTGGTTCCCTGTCAGGCTCGCTAATTCTTAGAGATAGCTCACGCCCCTGAGAGTCCACCTGTGATATGCAAACCCACCAACTCAGAGTCCATGCCCCCAAACATCTGTCTGGTTAAAGCCTATGGATAGAAGGAGGAATCCAGAAATGTACGGAGGCAGGACTGAGTGATGGCTCCAGAGAGAACCATGGAAAGAGATCAAGAGTGAAAGATAGAACACAGAGGTTGGAGAGAAGGCATAAGACAGCAGGTGAAAGGGTCATAGGGGCTGAGGAGGCAAGGAGTAGGTGTCAGGAGTAGACTGACTGGCCCCAAGTAGTGCAGGAAGTCTGATTAAGCTACAATTTGTAACCAACGTTCATTCGTTTGATAATCTGTGACAAAGTTCCTGAATGTCTTTTATGAGAACCCTATAGGCAGCTTAGGAAGGATTTGTTAGTCTCTGAATTACCAAAGCACAGGGTGGCTTGAAGTTTTAAGGCTCTTCCTGTGTGAAGGGAGACACCCACAATATTTAGGAGAACTCCTTTGACTTCTCCCCAGAGAAATAGAAAGGATAAGCTGAATCCCTGGTGCCTCCTGGTGGAGTCCCTCTAGCCCAGTGGTTCTCAACCTCCCTAATGCCGCGACCCTTTAATACAGTTCCTCATGTTGTGGTGACCCCCAATTTCATTGTTACATATTGAACATAATTAAAGCATAGTGATTCATCACAAAAACAGTATGTAATTATATATGTGTTTTCCGATGGTCTTAGGCGACCCCTGTGAAAGGGTCGTTCGACCCCCAAAGGGGTCGCGGCCCACAGGTTGAGAACCGCTGCTGTAGCCCATATTTCTCAGGGTCACTGATTTTGAATCTGCCCCTACTGTAACAGACCAGGTGAGCACTCAGGGTATCTAGGAGACTGAGGGAGTGGGCATAAGAGGTAGTTGATCTGAGATCACTTTTAAGCCACTAGTTTAAAACCCAAGGAGCTTCAAGTGGTCATACCAAAGCATGCAGACATTGTCCCCAAACATCTCTCTCTCTCTCTCTCTCTCTCTCTCTCTCTCTCTCTTTCTAGATAAGAGAGACACTCAATTGGTTGCCTGTACCAATTGCATGTACCCCAACTTGGGCTGGGCAATGAACCTGCAACCCATGTATGTGCCCTTTGGTGCGCAGGCCGATGCTCTACCACTGAGCACACCAGCCAGTGCAAACATCTTCCTCTTAATCAGAGGAATAAGTCATTGCTTAAATTCTCCATTTCAACCGTATGGGGAGCCTGAAACTTGGAACTCTTCTTATGCCTCTATACCTTCCTCTCAAAGGTTCTTTCTGCCAATGCTATATGACCCCTTGCTAGTACCGACCTTAATTCTCACTTCTCCTCCCTACCTCACCTTGCACTTCGTATTTACCCCACATGGCTACTTTTTAATATGTTTATTCATTCATTCCTCAAATACAGAGTCCCTATCACGTACCAGGCACTGTACTAGACATTGGAAGCCCTGGATTTCCATCCTATATAACAGTCTTCAATCAACCCAGATTCATAAGGGATCCCTACACAGAACACTGGGACCAGGGCAGTGTTATAGGAGGGGGGACATGCTCAGTTCAATCCCTGACTGGCTGGAGCTTGCACGGGTCTTCAGTCTGCAAGACAGCTGAGCAATAGATGGAACATAGCTAGGAAGTATGTTATCAGTCATGGAAAGAATGGGGTTAACATCTCAGACTTTTCCATTTAACTCACAGTTTGCTGTTGGGGGAGTTTCTTATTCCTCTGGGAGCTTCAGCTCATCAGACAGTAAAATGAGAAGAATAATCGTGTACCCTCAAAGTTGTGGTGAAGATCCACTGATCTTATGCCTGTGGAAGTGTTTTATAAACTGCAAAGAGAGATGATGGTGACTTCCTGCAAGTTAAGAAAAAGTGTGGCCCCAAAGTTCACTTCTGAAAAATGAGCTGTAGCAGTGGCAATGTTCCCATGTCATCCAGATCTCCAAGCCAAATAAGCTAGCTTCTGAAAGCTCTGTAAAAACAGCCCTGGGAGAGACTCCTAGCCACGCCTTTTGCTGCCTTTCTATTACAAACTCCAGTGGTCCCCAGAGGGCCATGCGAGTGAGTAGAACACAGCTACCTGTATACTCTTCCCAACCAGGGCCTTTGAACCTCACCAATCCTCTCGACAGATGTGCCTGGATCCAGATCGCCGTGCTGAGTGCCCATCATGATGATAATAAGCTCCACAGCTGTGCAGTAGCAGATATTCCCCAGTTATGGTGGCATTAGGGAAAGTTATTGGAAAGAACTCTCTCCCGCCATTGAGTAGTAAATGCTTTGTTAATTTGCCTGATGATACATTTATGATGGTTGCTTGCTGATTCTTTTCCACAATCCACCTTTAATGGCCTGTTAGGAGAGGCCAGTCCTCTCCAATGAACCCACTTGATTTCATTATGGTTTGTTATTGTATTTTGTCCAGGGAGTGGCTGCAAAATGAGCAAATGGCCTGCAAAACTCCCTCATTGTGGGTGTAATTGCTGCCTCCGTGCTAAGAAAGAAAGAAAAACAAATAGTAAGCGTTGCTAACTGAAATAGTAAAATACATGCAGTTCAGAACTGCTCTGTGTAGAGTTTTAAGAAGAAATACCCCTATACACACACAAAAGTACAAGCACACACAAAAGCACATATTCACACAAATGGAGGGTTGCCCCTGACACTGAATTATAATATGCAGGACTCTCTCTTCTCTTTCTTGCTTGCTCATCTGTCTTCCACAGCCCCTGAGTGTGTGTGTGTGTGTGCGTGCGTGCGTGTGTGTGTGTGTGTGTGTGTGTGTGTGTGTTTGAAGCTCGGTGTACTGGTATTAATAATTTTTTAGATTTTTCTTTTTGGAAGTGTTGTTCTGTAATTAAATCCATTTCCCATGGGGGAAATTTATGTCACTTGTTTGCATTTCTTGTGCTCCTTTTACAGAAAGAAATGTAAGAAGAAGGTTTTGTTTGCACTTGGTTCTACAATTGCTCCACTCCTTCTTCTTTCTTCTTTCTCAGGTTCTTCTAGCCTCTGGCCGTAGTCATAAAACACAAACAAATCAAGGATTCCCAGAACAATTTTGTGCAGCTTGGATGAGTATTTGTGTGTGTGTGTGGGGGGGGGGGGGGGGGGAGGCGGGTTGTCATCCTTAAGAGAAGCCAACTGTTGAGTAAGTGAGCAAATCATTATGTAGTTAATCTGTTTCTATTGTAAAGATAAACTAGCTGCAGGCTTCTGCTGGCTCTACTTCCTTAGCTGAATCAGAAACCTCCTGTGTGAGGGTAAAGAAAGCACACAAGCTTTATGGATAATTTTCTGGCTGATTTGGTAGTCATACATTTAAGAGCATAGGAATCAGAGGCAATGTGATACACAGGGAAAATGGTCGAACAGTCTGGGGTTCAAAACCTATTATACCGTGAGGACATGCCAAGGTGGAGCAAGCCCAGCAAAGCTTCTCTCTCCCACTGATTCCTGCTAAAGACTCCTCGAAATACCAAAAGCAGCTCTCTGGGGATTGTAAACAAGAGCAAGCAGATTGCTAAAGGGGATTAACACCTGGAGAAGGAAACAATATGAGATGAGTTCCTGGGGCTTTTCTTGCCCTTTTCTCTCACAGCATTGCCCTGAGCATGGCCCCCACGTGAAGATGGACCCCATTGGTGACACTTGCAGCTAAAACTCTGATTGAAACACCATTTTCCTGGCCAGTGGACCTGGCAAGTGGGGTCCTGTAGGCTGGAAAATGTGAGGGAAATAGTGGAGAGGACAGAGATGGGGAAGAAAATCTTCTAATTCTCTGTATAAGTCCTGGGGTCACCCCTGAGGTGCACATGCATGGGGAAGACCAAAAGCAGTATAGCCAGCATTTTGAGACCTGAGCTGAAATATGAGAGACCAATCACAGAAGGTAAGTCAACATTTATAATCTGAGCTGAACTGACCCAGACTAAAACAAACAAACAAAATCAACATTCGGATTTTAACAGGATGTAGAGTGTGCACAACATAGCATTTATACCATCCAGGATGCAATCCAAAATTACTCTATATACAAAGAAGCAAGACTATGTGACCACATATTAAGGAAAAATGTAATCATCAGACACTAACTTAGAGCTGATTCAGATGTTAGAATTGTCAGACAGAGACTTTAAAGAGTTTAAAGCCACTATCACGCATGAGGTAAATGTAAACACACTTAAAAATGAAGGATAGAAAGCTCTCAGCAAAAAAATAGAAATCATATAAATGAGGCAAGTGGAACTTTTAGAACAGATAAATAAAACATCTGAATTTTTTAATAACCATGTTTTCATTGAATGGCCTCAATAGAACTAGAAGGTAGAGCAATACAAATTTTCCAATCTGAGGAACAGAGAAAAAAAATAAAACAAATAAAACTACAGAATGTGAGGTGCTTGTGGAACAATATGAAAATGTCATTGGTGTCCCAAGAAGAGAGGAGAAAGACTATTTCAAGAAATAATGACTGAAAACTTCCAAAGTTTGGTGAGAGACATAAATTTATAGGTGCAGGAAACTCACAAGTCCTACACAGAATAGACTCAAAGAAAACCATTCCCAGACACAAAATAACCAAACTACTGAAAACCAAAAATAGAGAAAATACTGAAAGTAACTAGATAAAAATAGCATGTAATATAGAGGGAAATAGTGATTTGAAATACTGTGGATTTCTCTTTGGAAACCCTGGAAGCCATAAGAGAGTAGAATCTTTTTAGAACACTGAAAAACAAATTTGTCAACTCTGAATTCTATATCCAGCAAAAACTATTCTATACAAATGAAGATGAAATAAAGACATTCTCAAATAAAAATAAGACAATTAATAACCTACCAACCTGCTATAAAAGAAAGGTTAAAGGAAGTTCTAAAGGTAAATAACACCAGAAGGACACTTGGATCTTCAGGAAAGAAGGAAGAGCAGAATAATTGGATAAATATAAAAGACTATTTTTAAAGGCCTTTGAAATATGTGTGTCCATAAAGCAGAAATTAATACATTGTTTCATGGGCTTTTAAGTGTATTTGGAGGTGATCTATATAATATCTATAACATAAAGGACAGAGAATAAAGAAACCTACATGGTTCTAATGTTTCTGCATTGTACTTGAAGTGGTAAAATAGACTGTGAATATACCTAACTAGGTATGTATATTGTAATTCTTAGAGCAACTAAAAAATAATACAAAGGTAAATAGCCAAAAAGCTGATAGATAAATTAAAATAAAATTCTAAACAAAAGTAATCCAAATAAGTAATTAAAGAGGTAACAAGAAAACCAAATATAGGAGGGAAAAAATAAAATAAATAATAAAATGGTAATCCAACACGCCAATTGAAAGAGATTTTTAGATTGAACTTTTTTTCTTTTTTTAATTATATTTATTGGGGGTGACATTGGTTAACAAGATCATAGAGGTTTCGAGTGTACATTTCTATAATACACTAGAGGTCCAATGCATGAAATCCGTGAAAGGGGCTCGGCTCTCTCAGACCCTCGCAGCCCCGGCTTCATCCGGAAGGTCATGGTCGTTCTGCTGTTCAGTCTAATTAGCATATTAGCTCTTTATTATATAGGATGATCTATATAATTGCATTGTATTGTGTGTCCACCACCCAAAGTCAAACCATCTTCCATCACCAAATATTTGGCTCTTTTTAACCCCCTACTCCATCTTCCTGCTCTCTGGTAACCACCATACTATTGTCTGCATCTATGAATTTCAGTTTTATATTCTACATATGAATGAAATCATACAGTTCTTAGCTTTTTCTGAATGACTTATTTTGCTTAGTATAATATTCTCAAGGTCCATACATGTTGCAAATAGCAGTATTTCATCTTTTCTTAATGCTGAGTAAAATTTCATTGTATATATGTATTATATCTTCTTTATCTAATCCTCTACCAAAGGAAACCTTGGTTGTGTCTATGTCTTGGCCACTGTGAATAATGCTGCAATGAACATAAACGTGCATATATCTTTGCGAATAAATGTTTTCAAGTTTTTCAAGTAGATACTCAGGAGAGGGATTGCTGGGTCATACGGTAACGTTATCTTAATTTTTTGAGGAACCACTAGTCTGTTTTCCATAGTGGCTGTACTACTCTACATCTCCACCAGCAGTGAATGAAGGTTCCCTTTTCTCCACAATCTCTCCAACACTTACTATTACTTGTCTTAGTGATAATAGCCATTCTAACAGGTGTGAGGTGGCATCTCTTTGTAGTTTTGAATTGCATTTCCCTAGTGAAGTTGAACATTTTTTCATATATCTGTTGGCAATCTGTATGTATTCTTGGGAGAAGTATCTGTTCAGGTCCTCTGCCCATTTTTTAATTGGATTGTTTGTTTGTTTGGTGTTGAGTCGTATGAGTTCTTTATGTATTTTGGATATTAACCCTTATCGGAGCTATTGTTTGCAAATAGCTTTTCCCATTCGGTTGGTTGCCTTTTGTTTTGTTGTTGGTTTCTTCTGCTGTGCAGAAGCTTTTTAGTTTGATAAAGTTCCATTCATTTATTTTTGCCTTTGGGGTCAAGTTCATAAAATCTTCTCTAAGACCAAGGCCTATAAGTTTAATATCAATGTTTTCCTCTATGTAATTTATTGTTTCAGATCTTATAGTTAAGTCTTTTAATTAATTTTGTATATGGGGAAAAACTGTAATCTAGTTTCATTGTTTTTAGGTTATTTTTTGTGTGTGGCTTTCCAATTTTTTCCAGCACCATTTATAAAAGAGGCTTTCTTTTTCCATTGTGTTTTTGGCTCCTTTGTCAAATATTATTTGCCCATATATATGTGATTTTATTGCTTGGCTTTATATTCTGTTCCATTTGTCTGTGTGTCTGGTTTTTTGGGGGTTTTTTTGTTTGTTTGCTTGCTTGCTTGCTTATTTTTTGCCAATACCATGCTGTTTTATTTATTGTAGCTCTATAGTATAATTTGAAGTCAGATAGTACAATAACTCTGGCTTTGTTCTTTTTTCTCAGGATTGCTTTGGCTATTTAAGGTCTTTTGTGGCTCCATACAAATTGGATGATTTTTGTTCTATCTCTTTAAAAATGTCATTGGGATATTGATAGGGTTGCATTACATCTGCATATTGCTTTAGGTAATATAAACATTTTAACTATGTTGATTCTTCCAATCCATGTACACAGAATACCTTTACATTTCATTGTGTCTTGTTCAATCTCTTTTAATAATGCCTTGTAGTTTTCAATATATAGGTCCTTTGTTAAGTTTATTCCTAGGTATTTTATTCTTTTGGTTGCAATTGCAAAAGGAATTGGCTTTTTCTTTGTTTGAAGTTTTATTGTTAGTATACAGGAAGACAATGAACTTTTGTACATTGATTTTGTATCCTGCAACTTTACTATATCTGTTCATTATTTCTAATAGTATTTTGGTGGAGTCTTTAGGGTGTTCTATACATAGAATTATGTCATCTGCAAAAAGTAACACTTTTACTTCCCTCCCAATTTGGATTCCTTTTATTTCTTTCTCTTGCTGATTGCTCTGTCTAGGACGTCCAGAACTATGTTGAATAAGAGTGGTGAGAATGGGCATCCTAGCCTTGTTCCTGATTTTAGAGGAAAAGCTTTCAGGTTTTCACATTGATTATGATATTGGCTGAGGGCTTTTCATATATGGCCTTTATTATGAATTTTTTCTTAAACCTCCCTTTACTACTTACTAATCAAAAGACCTTGGAAAGTTACTTAATCTTTATGACCCGTAGTTGTTTTTTTAACATTTATCTTTATTGATGAAATTATTACAGATGCCCCCCCTTTTTTCCCTTTGACCCCCTCCATCCTGCACCAGCCTCTATTGTCTGTGTCCATGGACTATGCGCAGATGCATATAGGTTCCCCAGTTGATCTCTCCCCACCCACCCACCCACCCCCACCTTCCCTCTGAAATTTGTTATGAAAGAATAATATCTACCATGTAGGGCTATTACACAAATAAAATGTGGTGGTGTCAGTTAAATGCCTAGTGAATAGTAAGTATACTCAATAAGTGATATCAACTGTCTATCAATGGCTATTAAGAATGACCACTAATGTTTACTAAGTTTATTAATAGTGTTTTATTATTCATTTAGCCTTATATTCTATTTTTCTTTGAGAAAAGCACTAATAGGAAGGTGTGATTATAAAAGTTTAAGGATGTATCTCCCCCAAAACCATAGTTTCTCTTATCCCACTCTGAATCTGAAAAAACTGCTAGACATATTTTATAGCATTACTAAATATTTATAATGTATCTAGCATTATGAATTGATGGATTTTATAGATTGATCCCTATTCATACACCTATCTGTTATAAACACATATTGTCTAGATCTCTTCTATCTTTATTGAAATAATTTCTGCTTACTAAAAAGTAAGTATTGATCCTACTGCTCATAAACATATTTTAATTTCACTTTATTAAATGTCATAGTAAGAACTAGGCCCTTCAATATCTGCTCTTATTGATTTATATAATAAAGGCATCCTCCACACTAAGGAGCAGCACTGATCCATTCTCTTTGCTGAGAAGGTAGACTCCTGGGACTTCAGCCAGAGCAGAGACAGGGACATAGAGACAGGAACATACATTTAAGAAGCCAGAGTTGCCAAGATGCCAGAGAGGGCATGGACCTTGAGATCCATCATCAGTTGTCAAATTTCCTCGGTTAATATTGTCCCAGGGGTAAAAATACAGAGAAGTTTATTTCAACAACTATATATTGAGTACTACCCATCTGTAGGGCACAGAGCCAGGGGCCAGGAAGAGAGATGAATCAATGAGATGAATGAACATAACCGCTACCCTCAGATGCTGAAGGTCTACTGGGGAGACAGCTGGTCAACAGTTCAGTCAGACTGGTCATTGCTCCCATTCCCTCTTGGACCTGCCTTCTGAAGGCCTTGATACCCAGGGACAGGTTTTTTAGAACCCCAGGCAACCCAGAGATCAGTTGGGTGGACCCCCACTCTGGGAACCTGGTTTTCTTCAGTTATCACTGAACACACAGAGAATTCTGGGAGTCTGTGTTTCCTGGCGGTGTTTGCAGTGTCATTTACCATTTTTGCTGCCTGTCATAGGAGCCATTATGTTTGCTTAAGTATTTAAATCAAGTCCTTTAAGCCAGTGGTTGCTGAGCTTTAATTAAAGGACATTTGCATACATTAATATCACCCAGCTTCTTTACACTTTAACTGTATTTTTGCATTCAAAACATGACATTTCAATAACAATAGTTGTCAGTTTCGGGGCTCTAATTTATGCCACAATTACAGGTCCTGCTAATTGCAGCCCTGGCTGGCTTCTCCAGCTCCTTCCGGCGGAGCCAGTGTGCAGCCGTGCTCTGACTCCTTCATGCGTGCACTTCACCGTTTCTAGAGCAGTTCCATGGGCTGCGGAGGGTTTGAAGCTACCTGGTTCCTCTTATCTTCAGCTCTGCGGATGTTCTGGGCCTTTGGGAGTCAAGAGGAGAAACTGCAGCTTTTATGTCAGAGTCTATAGGGATTGGCAGCTTCTGGCTAACACCCCCGTTTTTACTGAGGATAGATTTGGTGTGTTGAAGCTAAGGACCAATTTGGACTCTTCTCTGAGTTGAAGTAGTCAAAAGAAAGGAAAAAAATTTTGGTGGACCATGAGCACTGTGAGTTGCAGGTGAAGAAATAATAGGGAAGTGTCCACCTCTTGAGGATTGTTGAATTCATGCTCCTACTTGAGAACTTGGTCAAGGTCAGTAACCTCTCTTGACAAGCAGAGCCAGTTACTCTCTCCTCTGTGCTCTCAAGGAATCTCGTACTAGGTCCGTTAGGACTCTGACCTCTTGTCCTTATTTTTCTCTCTCTCTTCCCAACTGAACACAAATTCCCCAGGGAAGGAGCTATACTCTGTTTATCTCCTCACTATCTAACACGTTTCCCGCAATAAACATTTCTTGGGGGAAAATGAATAAGAAACCATAATACCAGACCTCAAGGGTCTGAACTACAGCTCCACATCAGGTAGGGGCCCTAGCAGTGGGAGAGGCCACAGCCAGACCTGATCCCTCGGTGGACCAGCCAGACCGCCAGACGCTGGCTGCCGGAGTGGCCAGTGCCGATGACCTCCAGTTACCCCAGCCGCTTCGCCAGACACTGGACTCCCCTTTTCCATGGCCCCTGTGGCAATGTTTGGAAATCAGAAACACAGATGACTTGTGGTGTCCCACAACTGCGAAGACCGAAGGCCGCCAGAGAGGGGAAGGTCTTCCCAACCTCCTCTGCAGCCACAGTGCCTTTCTGAACCCTGCGGTGAAGCCAGAGGGATGAAGTCAGCTGGAGCCTGACATTTCCACACATTGAGGCTAGAACAATAAACAGGGAAAGCAGCAGGCAGACAGACAAGCTGATCCGCTTTCTCAAGTTTCTGTCCAAACACTCTCAGCAAGCCCAGCCACAAACAGTCTGTTTGTCTATTGTGGGCCCCTGAGCTATGGCTGACCCCTGAGAGCCTGGCAGGCTTCCTGGTGACAAGGTGACAGTAGGTTTCTCTGCAGCACAGACAGGATGCTGCGAGTTAGAAGCTGTCTGGGGCCAAAATGGAACCCTGAGGGCACGGGCGGTAGGGCTGCTGGAGGACAGAAGGGAGGTTGCCTTTGCATTCACTGCTCTGCACAGAGACCTGATCACTCCAGCATCTACGTCCTATGTCCTTTCTGCCTGCTGCCTCCTCAGCAAGCCTTTCTGTCTCCCCACAGAGCAGCTCACTGCAACAAGCATGCTAAACGCGGGTGATGTGCCAAGCACTGTGCTGGGTTCCGACACACAAGGAGGAATCAGACTTGGATTCTGTCTTAAGTGTTCACCATCTAACAAATAGTTTTCTTTCTCCAGAGCGAGGTACAGTGTGCCACGGGGGCGGAGACGGAGGCCACTAGGCTGAGTCTGGGCATCCAGGAACGCTTTCTGCAGGCGAAGACATCTGAACTGGGTTCAGAAAATGAATAAATTGTATCCAGATGAAGGAAGATGAGAAGGGTATTTCAGGCAGCACAAACAACATGAGCAAAGGCAGAGGCGTGCCTCTGTGGCGTGTGCAGGAGGCTGGAGGCTGTTTAACAGGACTGGATGCATTGTGCAAGGTAGGCTAAGCAGAGGTGTGGCTGAGGGACTGGCAGGGGTCAGGTCATGGAGGGTCCTGGGTGCCACCCTCCTGAGGCTGACGGGAAGCCTCGGAACAGGTTTAGGTGGGGCAGCCTGAGGAGAGCTGTTTTCAGAAAGACCACTTGGGCTGCAAGGCAGAGAATGAGCAATCAGAGGACACTCCTGGAGGTGAAGAGACCAGTTAGGAGGTTAGCTGCAATCCAGGAGCGAGCCCAGCCAGCAGCAAGGAGTATGGAGAGCACCTGCTGAATCTGAGCGCCGCTGAGAAGATGAACCAGCCCAGACTTGGTTCTGAGGCTTCAAGGCAGGCGAGGCATGAAGAGCAACCTCAAGATTCCTGAGTTGGAGAGCTGTGGGAAGGGAAGTACTGATGGTTGAGATAACACGGGTTGACTGTGTGACTGATATTATTGTGAGTGCTTCTTATGGGATATCTCATTTAACATTCACAATAACCCTGTGAGATTGGGACTGTTGCTTCTTTTCTAAATGAGGAAAGCAAGACACAAAAGTGTTAAATAACTTGCCCAATGTTATACAACTATTACCGGTAGATGTGACCTTGAATTCTTGGCAGTCGACCTCTGGAGGCTATGACCTTGACCACTGTGCTGTATGAACCCCAGGACACAGGTGCCTCTCATAGTGCCTGGCTCTCAGTCATGGGAATCTATCTTGGTTTGAGTTACGCTAGCAAGAAGTTTATTTGGGATGTTGTAACATAATAAGAACACATATTTGGGCTCTAGCCTCATTTCTTGATAAAATAAAAAAAGGCTTCTAAACCCTGTAATTTCTGAGTGGCAAGGGAACCAGGAGCTTCTTTCGTTCTAATATTTGGTCTCTGGTTCTGGTTCCTAACATAGAGCCCTAAAACCCTTGTGATTTTCTAAGCCCCTTGGGATTTCATGGATATTAGAGACATCTTTGTTCTAATGAGGTGACTCGGTGGTCTCCTGGATAGCTTTGGGATGAGGCTGGTCACCAAAACACCAAGCCATGATCAGAAGCTTGGAACTTCCAGCCCCATCCCACATCCTCTAGGGAGAGAACAAAAGGTGGTGACTCGGGGGAAGCCAGCTGCCATCATAAAGAGATGCCCACAACGTGAGAAACTGAGACCAACCAACATAACCAGCAAGAAACAGGTCTACCAAACTCCATGAGTCATATACTAAAGAATGAATGAAAATTTAGAATGGGGTTTTCTGATGCAAAATTCTACACGATTTTCCACCTTGAAAGAGGATCCTCCTGACCCTGTCAAGCCTTCAGATCACTGCAGCCCCACCGATGTCCTGACTGCAGCCTCATGGGAGACCCTGAGCCAGAACCACTTACTTTCTAAGCAGCAGCTGAGTTTTTGCCCTACAGAAACTGGGAGCTAATAAAATGGGTATGGTTTGGGCCAATGAGTTTGAGGGTTGCACCATAGATAACTCATAGACTCCTGGAGGGCCATTGTGTGGTATCTGTCACAAGGCCTTGGTTAGGGTTGGTCTCCTAGCACGCAGGTTAAGTATTTGTAAGCCAACTGTCTGACCTGGAAGGACTGTCCACTTCCCCAGGGCATGGGAACCTTAATTCAGACCTTGAGGGTGGCAACGAGAGTATAAAATGGTGAACTAAGGATGCAGCATGAGATAGAGGTTACTAGTTTCCTGTGGCTGCTGTAACAAACCACCACAGACTTGGTGGCTTCAAGCCTGCAAATGTATTCTCTTACAGTTCTGGAGGTCAGAAATCAAAAATCAATTTTACTGGCCTAAACGGATGGTGTCAACAATAGGACAGTAAAGGGTTGCTTCCTTCTGAAGGCTCTGGGGGGAGATTCCATTTCCTAGTTTTCAAACTTCTAGTTAACATATCTTTCATCCCTTGGGTCCTGGCTGCTTCTTCCATCTTCAAAGCCAGCGGGGAAGCACCTTCAAATCTCTCTCTGCTCTTTACATCACCTGGTCTCTATAATCACAGCCCTGATGACATCCTCCCCATTAGGACAACCTGGAGTAATTGCCCCATGTCAAGAGCTGTAACTTAATTATATCTGCAAAATCCATTTTTGTCATATAAGGTAACATTCACAGACTCTAGAGCATGAACATATTTGGGGCCATTATGTAGCCTACCACAAGCAGAAACACCCCACTTTGGGGTCATACATACACAAATCTTCTGATTAACAATTGTATGATACTGAATAAATAACATTTATCTAAGCCTAGGTTTTCTCACACAGACAATAAAACTTATTAAATGGGTATGCAAAAGAATTTGGTCTAAATAAGTGCTGGCTTTTCTCTTTCTTCCTTTTACTGAGTAGTCAGGGGAAAAAGGACCCGGGCCAAGAAGGAAGAGGACTCAGAGGAAAGGCAGTTTTATGCTTATTCTCCCATTTGGCTATGAGTCCCACTTCACCAAATGAGAAAAACAGAGACACCTGGAGTTAACGGATTTTCCCAAAATCACCTAGCTAGCGAGTATGAGAACTGGATTTTCTGATACTAAATCCTAAAAGTTTTCATTTATGCCCCATGCATTTGGATAGGGCCTGCAAAAATCAGAATGGTTTCCAAACAAACTAAATGAAATGGGAAAAGGACAATAAAATAGTGTGTTATCATGAGCACTGAGAGGGATGGTGGATAAAGGCTTCGAAGGAAGAGCAATCATGAGAACGAAGACAGAGTTCTCAGAAGCAAGACCAGGCTGGCTCTTGGGAAACAGAAAGAAATTGGGACTTGCCTCAACCCCACATGATCCATTCTCATTCTTCTCCTCTCCCAAAGGCTCAGAGGTACACTGTTGAGAGTTCTCTCAGAGCTTTGGAAATAAGTAACTTTTGGATGTGGCTAACTTTTAGTTTGATTAATTTGATGAGACACCATCTTGGGAGTCAGAAGCCAATCTGGGGGACAATTCCATGATTCTGGAGATAATTACATGGATCCCACTGCAGCAAGGCCTGTCTGGCTCTCGAGCATGCAGGTTTCTCCTTGGTCGTGGGCTGAGGTGGATCCAGACTCAGAAGAAGGAAGCTCTGCTTTGCAGGAGCTGAGGTTCATGCGCACTTACACTGAGCAGAGAGACCAGTATATTCCCCTCCCGGGTTGAGAATAAAATAAAGTCAATAACAAAAGCATGGCATGGTCAGCCCTTAACTATTGCAAGGCACTTAACCTACTGTTTCTCACTTGGCCCCACATCTCATTTTACAAAGAAAGAGCTACCAGTTATTGAATTTTTAATATTTGCTAACCATTATGCAAATGTAATCATCTCAAGTTCTCCATGAGGTAGGTCTTCTTACCTCCATGGGAAGGACTTGCCCAAGACCACAGCTACCAGGAGACAGGCTCAGAACTGAAACACAGGAGGGCAAGGTGCTTCCTAGCAGAGGATTTGAAATAAGAAGTGCCTGTCAAATGCCTGGCACCCAGTTAATACTCTGCAAGCAGTAAGTATCATTTGCTACCCTCCGTGTCCTTAGGAAAGCTCTGGCCCATCCCTGATCAAGGATCACTCTTCCACAGACTCATGGAGGGCCAACTCTTTGCTCTGGGGTTAGGTTGAGCCACTGATGATCTCAGGCACTTCTACATTAGAAAGTACTCATGGGAAAATGAGTTTGCACCTCCATGTGACCACTTATCAGAAGGCTGGGAGGGGCATTCCTCTCCAGCCATAAGAGGATTTGATGAGGAAAAGCATGAAGTGAAAGGTGCTGGCATGGTGCATTGAGTAGGGTCTGCTTAAAGGAATCCTTATTATGCACTGAAGGACACTAGGTGACCATCACTCCCCCTGAGGACCAACCCAGAGAGAGGACATGGCCAACTCTGTATTGTGGCTACATCTGCTTCAGCTCATTCTTAGGAAAGCCTGGCTGTCTACTGACTGAGAAAACGGACATGACGCCAGAGCCTGTTTGCAGAGACCAAGCCCAGGATCTGCAGTGCTCTTGACCAGCAAAGACAGGTCTCCCAGCTAGGCCAACTCAACTCTGAGCAGCAGAACTACATTTGAGTGACCAGAGGCTGAGAGGCGAGCCTTAGGCCTTGAGGGTCTGGCCAGCCAGATGGCAAACCTTTGGGTGCTGGGGCTAGACCCACACTTAGCCAGGATGCAGAGGGAAGACTGAGAGAGAAGGGACAGGGAGAGTGATATAGCCAAGAGGAGGTGGGGCTGGGCAGGGGCCAGCAGCCAAGGAGCCGAGGAGGCAGGGAACCAAGTGCCCTACATGGCAAATGGTACCTCTGGAGCCTGGCGCCTATGCCACCTTAACGGTGTTACCTCAGACACCTGCCAAGGCAGCTGTTTGCCCAGAGTCCTTCCTCGCTGGTGGCAGGAAGCCTTGTCTTTTCCCCGGGAATTCCGCCCCAGTCTCATGGGAGCTCATCAGTCCTGAGTCAGCACTGGGACCAGGCCCAGCCCAGCCCAGCTGCAGGGATGGAGCAGGCCCTATCCACAGTCACTCAGGTCTTGACTTTGACCCTTTCCTCTGGAGAAGGAGTCAGAGTGGCCTCCTCAGCACTGGGGGACACGTGACCAGGGGGCCTTGAGATGATATGCTTCGGTATCTCAGAGCCTGGCCTCCGTACTATGTGAAAACACATCCTTAATAAAACGTAGAAAATTAAGCCAACCTCCAAAGGTTTCCGAGAGGGGAGTCGGAGCCTCTGTGGCAGCTGACTTAGTTTCCTCTCAGTATCTGCATGTTCTCAGAGCAGGTGCACAGGCTGAGCCCGACTTCATATGGCTCCACGCGGGCACCTGGATTGGAGTCGCCCCCTGACATTATTGTCCGCTCCTGGCTAATTTCTATTCAATGTTAAGAACAGGTCTTTTGTCCCTTTAGGCTGCTCTCCCATTCAGTTTAATTTAGGAAATAAGCCTTTCAATATCGAATTTAAAATTACTTCTGGTCTGGGAAAGGAGCCCAGCTTGAGGGGGCGGGGGAACTAACAAGGCCTGAAGTGCAGCGGCCTGCACAGCCTGCAGGCCCACTGGGGCGCCCACACATGGGTGGCCTCAGTCTCCACTGGCTTCAGGGCTGCAGAGGGGAGAGGGAGAGCACAGGGACACAGCCAGGTGGGGTGGGGCTGGGGGGTAGGTACAGCATGGGGGTACGTGGTCAGATGAACAAGAGGGGGCTCCAGAGATAACCAAAGGCAGGACTGAACCCCACGCTTTCCCCAAATATGGAGAGCACAGGGCTACCCCAAAGATGGCTTTCTGTTTTGTTTCTCCAAAGAATGAGGACATCCTCAGGCTGCTGCCTAGCGGCCCAACCTACCCCCAACCCAACAAGAAGCCCGCTTCCTGAGGATGGCCACTCAGCCCCTGTCCCTGGCTCTGCCCCAGGACAAAGTGCTCCCAAGTCAATTCAAATATAGCAGGTGGGTGGGAAGAGGCGGGCTTTGAAAGAGAGTCAATGAAATCCAGGCCCTCACTCACTAGCTGGGTGGCCATGGGCAAACTGCTTAATTTCTCTCTGTGAGAATAATGACACCTACCCCAAAAGGGTTCTGAGGACCTGTCACATGGGTGCAGAATAATGGTCCTTGCCCACTTTCCCTTTTTCTGAGCAGGGCCCAAAGAGAGGATGGGGACGCCAGCCTCAGAGCATTTGCTGCCAGCCCAATGGCACCCGGTGCATTTAGCCTGAGCCTCCTATTGAGGGAACATGATCCACAGGGGAACAAGACAGAGCCCCAAAGCCTGAGACAAAAACCATCTGGACAGGTGATGCACATCTGCTGTGTTCTCACTCAGTAGAGGCCCTGAAGCCACCCAGAGAAGCACCCAGAGCCACCTTCATTTGCATAGCGCTTAGAAACTTCAAAACCCCTCACCTGCATCATCAGCATCAGATTAACACCAGATAGAGCAAGTATGTCTGTTTTACTGATGAGAAACCCAAGGTTTGGGCAGTTTATATAAATTGGCTGAGATCATAGCGCAAATGAGATGCAGAGTTGGGGTTCAAACGCACCTCATATGGTCCCCAGTCCAGCGTTCCCTCCATCACACCCTGTCAATGAGCATCTTTCTACTGAAGTTGCACCTGAGCCTAAGAAGGAGACAGGAGCTGCTCCAAGGTTAACCACAGCCTCTGGGTTGGAAGGGCTGGGGTAGAGGCTGGCTCTCCAGAGCGACTTGTTAATTTAGAGCTAGCTTGACCCCTTCACTTAGCTGCTGGACAGAGCTGGGCCAGGGGAGACGGACAGCAGGGCTTAATGGAAATGGGGATGCTGGTGATGATATGAACAATCTGAATTATGGTCTCAATTTTCACAGATCCTGATGGATTTGCAATAATTCCAAACCAGGTCAAGTGTCTGTGTCTCCTCTTTTGCTGATCTCACACAAAGTCTCTCCATTTGTCAGGCCCTGACTCCTTCTCTAAGAGTAGCTGCCCACCCACTCCCTCCCTCCATTAGCTATGCTCTCCGCCTTTCCCTCCGTAGCACTCTAACCTGAGGGCAACTCGGTAGCTGGGCCCAGAGGGACTGGAGCTGCTAACAGCAGGACAGGGGACCTGGGAGCTCTGAGGCATCCACAGAGACAGATTGCACTCTGAGGTGAAGACAGAGCCATCTCCCTGCTGTCCACAGACCTCATCCTGTTTTTAAGACAAAGGGAAAGCATGATTTAATACCTTATGGGTTCTTTGTGTGTGGGTATAATAGGGCTATATATAGTTAATAGACTCTGGGATATGGTCGAGTCCTCCTGGCAATGGGAACTGGGACCGCAGAGGCCTGGAGCACTTGCCGGAACTTCCTCCAGGCCACACCAGGAATAACCGACATAGCTCACAAGCATTCCTGCAAATCTGAAAGATCGTATGGCATCTCCCATCTTCCTGGGCTCCTGCAGCTGGGGCCTCTGAACATGAGAAGGGTTCAGCTCACAGTGAGAGGGTGGCGGTGTTGGTGGAGCACAGTGGCAGGTTCTGGTATGCCTGTTGCTCTCCACCTCTCATGTCTGGTAACTAGCCTGGCCAAAACCTCTCAGGTCATCTTGTCCAACCACCTACCTGGTTTGCAAATTTTCTCCACAAGTGGTCATTCAGCCTTCAATACTAGAAACCAGAAACTTTATGGGATAACCCAAGCTACCTTCAGGTTCAAACATTTTTTCTTTTATTACAAAAAAGTCTACCTCCCTATTGCTTCCATCTTTTCTTATCTACACCAAGGACCAAATAATGCCTAATAAAGTATTTATAACGATGTTATTATTGTCTTGGTGTGTGTTGCCTGGGAACCTCAGGATAGCCT
The DNA here is from genome assembly GCF_963259705.1 of Myotis daubentonii. NCBI lineage: Eukaryota > Metazoa > Chordata > Mammalia > Chiroptera > Vespertilionidae > Myotis > Myotis daubentonii. The sequence goes on along the minus strand of NC_081848.1, from coordinate 8,811,673 downwards.
CCTCCCTTTCTTCCCCCAGGAGGACTTCCTTGGTCTACTTAACAGCATGGGGAAAGGGAAGGAGCCCTAGGCCAGCATTCGGGAGACCTGGGCACTAACCACAGCTAAACTACGTGGAACATTTGGCAAGTCTGTTCATGGGTGTGTCTTTTCCCTTTTAATTCTTTTTTTTTTTAATTAAATCTTTATTGTTCAGATTATTACATTTGTTCCTCTTTTTTTTCCCCCCATAACTCCCCTCGTCCCAGTTCCCGCCCCACCCTCTGCCCTCACTCCCCACCCACTGTCCTCATCCATAGGTGCACGATTTTTATCCAGTCTCTTCCCACATCTCCCATACCCTTTTCCCCCCCAAGAATAGTCAGTCCATTCCCTTTCTATGTCCCTGATTCTATTATAATCAACAGTTCATTCTGTTCATCAGATTATTTATTCACTTGATTCTTAGATTCACTTGTTGATCGATGCATATTTGTTGTTCATAATTTGTATCTTTACCTTTTTCTTCCTCTTCCTCTTCTTAAAGGATACCTTTCAGCATTTCATATAATCCTGGTTTAGTGGTGATGAACTCCTTTAGCTTTTCCTTATCCGTGAAGCTCTTTATCTGACCTTCAATTCTGAATGATAGCTTTGCTGGATAAAGTAATCTTGGTTGTAGGTTCTTGCTATTCATCACTTTGAATATTTCTTGCCACTCCCTTCTGGCCTGCAAAGTTTCTGTTGAGAAATCAGCTGATAGTCGTATGGGTATTCCCTTGTAGGTAACTGAGTTTCTTTCTCTTGCTGTTTTTAAGATTCTTTCTTTATCTTTTGCTCTTGGCATTTTAATTATGATGTGTCTTGGTGTGGTCCTCTTTGGATTCCTTTTGTTTGGGTTTCTCCGCGCTTCTTGGACCTGTAAGTCCATTTCTTTCACCAGGTGGGGGAAGTTTTCTGTCATTATTTCTTCAAATAGGTTTTCAATATCTTGCTCTCTCTCATCTTCTGGCACCCCTATAATTCTGATGTTGGTACGCTTGAAGCTGTCCCAGAGGCTCCTTACACTATCCTCGCATTTTTGGATTCTTTTTTCATTTTGCTTTTCCGGTTGGATGTTTTTTGCTTCCTCGCATTTCAAATCATTGACTTGATTCTTGCGCTCCTCTGGTCTGCTGTCGGGCGTCTGTATAATATTCGTTATATCAGTCCGTGTATGCTTAATTTCTAGTTGGTTCCCCAATATAAGATCGAGGGTCTTATTAGTTTTCGTGTAGATCTCATTAAGTTTATCGGCAGCTTCTAAACAGTTCTTGAGAGACCTTAAAAGTGTGGTTCTGAACTCTATATCTTCCTTTGACAATTTTGTCCTGTTTCTTTGTCTCCGCATTTTGTTATGCTTCCTTGGTTCACCCCCTAGTGGTCTTTGTTCGCAGTCTTATAGTTAAATCTTGATTGTTGTAGCTAATTCCAGGGAGGGTTTGACCTCCAGGCCAAGTGGCTATGAGAATCAGCTGTGTCAGCAGTGAGAGAACTTCTGTCCTCTAGGGAGGTGCTAATCTAGCCTTTGCCTGAGGCTATCCGGCAAATGCCTCTGTGCAGGGCTTGGGTGGGGCGGGTCGCACAGGATCAACAGGGTGGGCCGGAGAGAGCAGTTATGGCGGCTCTCAGTACTGTTCCCAGGGGCTCTGCCTCTCTGAGTCCCAGCACCCGCTGCAAAGCTGGGAGAGAAAGCTGCACTGGCTCTGACCGAAGCCAGACAGTCCCGCTTCTCCCGTTTGAGTCTGGGTCCCTAAAGACTCGCCCGGATCTGGTGCTCAGAGTCTGCGACTCCCTCCCGATTGAAAACAACAACCGCGCCTTCCGCCGCCAGCCCGCTCCTCGCACTCCGCACCTCAGAATTTGACTTCAGCACTGCGCCTCCTCTGAGTGTCCGTGTGCGTTTCTCTTTCCTCCTAGTTGTAGGACTTCCACTCAGCCAGCGTTCCTGTGGTTCTGGGTGATGTCCCTTCCGTTTTTTGGTTTCACTTTTGAAGTAGTTGTTCAAAGCAGCAAACTCCGGCGTTAACCTATGCCGCCATCTTGATTCTCCTCCCTTTTAATTCTTGATATGCATTCATTTGTATAGATTCTGGATGAGTCACAATTGCTGGATAGGCATCTACCATGCGCTGGACTTTAGGATATGTGTTGTAGAAAAGAGGACTTAAAAATAACAATTATCATTTACTGAACATTTATTAGGTGTTAGGCATCTTGCTAAACACACTACAAACATTATCACTTCCTTTCTCATGTTTCTACCTTAATAGGTAAGATCTATTATTATTTCCATTTCATAGATGAAAAAAGAGAAGCCCAGAGAAATTAAGTAACTTGCTAAACATGACATAATTGACAAGTGGTAGAGGTGTAATTTAAGCTCAATTTTGTCCCAAATATGGTTCCCAAAATATGCTCTTAACCACTATGCAATGACACCATGCTTTAACATCATGGAACCCAAAACCTAGCAGGGAAGAAAAAAACTAAAGCAGAAAACACTAGGCTATATATACAAATACCAAATCATTATGTTGTACACCTGAAACTAATATAATGTTATATGCTAATTATACTTCAATTACTTTTTTAAATAATTTTAAAATTTCTTCAAAAACACAAAAGACAAAAAAAGGTAAGTAGAATGGAATTTAAGTTTAAACTTCAGTCTAATAAAAGTGTGCTGTGCTAAAAAAAATAGCAGATATAGATTTTATATATATCTATAAATATATAAATATATATATATATGATGAATAAATAAGTGAACGAATATCCAGGCAGAGCAAGGCAGAAGAGTCCCCAAGAAAACATAGGAGTGGAGAAAATCCCAGGGTACTATTTCCAGGGGGTTAAAGGAACTGAAATGGGAAAGTCCTGTGCAAAAAACACATGAAAGAAAAGATGGCGTTGTTACTAGCCACTCATTTATTAATTTACTCAACATATTATTTTAAGCACTTCTAGGTGACAGGCATATTATGTGTCAATAATACTGTAACATTCAGTCCTTGCCCTTCAGGAAACTAGACTAGGAGGAAAGTCAGATAATCAGGGTAGTGGGGTATAAAAGAAAAAGAAAAAGAAAGGCAGGAATGCTGGAATAATAAGGGAAATCAGCAAAGCAGATGCTACTGTGTGCCACGCGGATGTTAAATGTTTTTGCCTTGAGAAAACTTGGGCCAAATGAATGAAGGAAGACTTCTCGGGTGCAGCTTTGAGGCCTAGAGAGGAAGTTTAGTGCCACCTTGTGAAGGCCCTTGAGTTCTGGGGCAAGGAGTGTGAAACGCATCTCATGAGCATGTGGAAGAGGGGCTTTCCAGGAGAAAGCAGGAGGCGGGACCCCATTGTGGTGTGTGGAGGAGAGAAGTCCCGCCCGACCTGGCACAGCCTCATTGACTCAACACTTGCACTGAGCACCCACCACAGTGTAGTCTGTGAGACAGGGTGTGGAGACTCCACGAATGAGAGACAGAAGGTTAGAAAAAAGACAGAAGGACAGAGAGCCAGGGGAGGGTAAGAAGGCAGGAAGACATGGCACAAGCCAAGCTCTAAGCCTGGGGAAGCCCAGGGGAGACCACGCCCCACAAGTTCCTGGGTACCCACAGATGCGATCACCAGAAGCAGTCTGTGGGCCAAGCACTCACCTAGGGAACTGCTTGTCAAGCATCATGCCCTGGCTCACGCCTGGGCATTGGGCATTGGGAGGTGCTCCATGAGAGCTGAGAGGCTCTCCTCCCGTGGGATCTAAGATTAGCGTAGTCATCAGGAATGTCTGTGCAGACAGGGTGAAGGGCAAGGCTGGCTCCAGTTCCCTTCCAGCAGGGCTGAGGGTAGCAGAGGCACATTGAGCAGCAGATGCAGGTGCTGCTCCAGACTGTCAGCGGTAGGGGGGGGGGGGGGGGGCATAAGAGGAGGGGGCATAAAGGGAGGGGGCGGGGCCTGGCTCAAGAGCACAATTCTGACCCAATGGCCAGTGAGCCCCACACCCATCTGCCCTGCAGACAGAAACCGGTCCTTATGGAGCAGAAACAGCTGACATGTTTCTTCACCATGGAAAACAACAAGTTGGCCCCGGGAGGTGGGGGCGGGAAGAGCTCACCAGACTTCAGTGAAGTCCAGCCCAGCAGCAGCCAAGCACTGGGAAAGGCATTCTTCCTTAATCATTCCTGGAGGATCTGAAGTCACTGTTTACTTCCTGACAAGAAGAGCTCCATGAAGCTTTGGAAATTATTTATTCAACACTTTGCACTTTACAAAGGTCTTTCCCTTACATTGTCCCACTTCATCACCACCACTGCCCTTTTAAGTAGATTAAACAGATGCTACCCTGCATTGTACAGACAGGGAAATGGAAGATCAAAGAAGCTATCTTGCCCAAGATTACACAACTCATGAGTGGCAGCACTGGGATTCACAGCCCTGTTTCTCTTAAAAACCATGCTACCTACCCTACAGTTGCAAAACAAAGCAAAAAAAAGTGTGTGTCACTTTGGGAACACACTAATCTTCCATGAGAAATAGTTTAAGCAGTTTCAAAGTCACCCACATATATCCCAGAAGGGAAAAGACTCATTACAAGGTGAGCTGAGATTCATGAAATGTATTGAATGGGCTGGGCATGGTATGTGTTTGTATGTTACACTCGTTTATTCATCCATTCATTCTACAAATGTTTGTGAAACCAGGCACTGTACATAGAAAACAGGCATAGAGGCATGATGAGAAACACAGAAGGCATGGCTCCTGCTCTCAGAATTTAAGTTCTACTAAAGATTATAGAAAACAAATAACAAAAAAACCCTCTGCATTATGCAAAGTTCAATGGAGCAAGGAAATAAAGGACTAAGGAAGATAATAAGGGGGAAGGTGCATATGTTGTTTAGATGCTGTGGTTAAAGAAAAACTGTGAGGAGGTCTCACTGGGTGTAGGTGTGTGGAGGCAGAAGCCAGATGGCAAGGGGTTGAGCTGTAAATATGAGGTGTGAGACTAAAACAAACTCTTTCCCCTTGCAAAAACCGAGAAAAAACTGTAGGTTGGTGGGATCAAAGTGAGGTTGTTGTTTTTGATGTTTTGTAAGTTGGGAGATGCTAGAGCATGTTTGTATGATGTGCATGATCTGGTAGCATGGGAGAAATTAATGATGCAGTAGAGATAGGGGATAACCAAAGAAATGTAATCTTTGAGAAACTGAAGGAAGTCAGAACCGGAGCCTCTGAGGAAGTGTTGACCTTTAACAAGGAAGAGACACTTTCTTATTGTAATAGGAGAGGAGAAAATTGTTGTGATACAGGTGGATTTGTAAGTTCAATGGGGAATTAACATCCAATAGTTTCTATTTCCTCAAAAAAGATGGAGGTCATCAATTAAAAGTGAATGTAGGATAAGGGAATGGGGAGTTTGAAGAAAGGAGAGAAGGCGTGAAATGATTATCTTGGAAAAATGGAGAGTAAGCTTACTGAAGAGCAGAGGGTAACCAAGCAGTGAGAGAGCCCAACAGAAATGTATCATCATGAATTTAATTGAAAAAAACAAAGCTGTGTGTTTTGTGACTTTCTCCATTAATGTTTAGCTGCCCAGAAGTAGGCAAAGAGAAGGAAAGCAGTACTGTATTTAGAAGTCCAACAGAGGTATTTGACAAGTTCAATGAAGGGAGAGAGGAGCAAAGGAGCTGAGGGTCTTAGTGAAGGAATTATAATCATAGACCACAGAATCTAGGCTGGCACAGAAAGAAATAAAGCTAGGCAGGTGCTGATAGAAAGTGGGAAATGAATGGGATCAAGTGATTAAGGGTCTCCATGAAGTCCATGAAGTCAAAGGTTCATGGTAGAGGAGGTATCCATGTAAAAAATAAGAAGAAAAAAAAGGAGGAAGGAGAGGAGGTAGGTGAGAAAATGTTTGAAATTTAGATTTGAGAAGTGGTAAAGTTTCTATTGATTGTAAGGCCCAGAGAATGACCATAGGAATGAGGGGCAAGGAAGAATAGAGCACATGGCTGAATGGGAGAAGATCAAGGAGCAGAGAGGCAGGGTGTTGAGTGGCTCATCCCCCTGCTGCAGTTGGCTTATGCTTAGTTTAGAGGCAAATGGAAGACATATACAAATACATACCTTGAAATGGACCCTCTGTCTCTCCAAGATGTAAATGCCCCGATTGAGTTAAGAAGCTCATGTATCATCTATTCTGGGCTTAATCAAGGTTCTCCTTTATGGCTATACAACTATCAGTTATGTTGCTCTTTATGGAACATCATGAAATATAGACATATTAAAATACCTCAACATAAATTTTTCTGCAATATCAGACACCATTTAATACCACATTCTAGTTCAGATAAGAGGAGTAGCTGGTGACAAAGGCTTAAGGAAATGAAATTTAAAGAGAAAATGCTCCCCATTAACTTAATGTTTTCCAAATACTGGGGAAAGTCACCCATCCCTCATTGATCATTTTCAGCTTAAGAATGGTGTATACCTGATGCTCTAAGCAGATGGGTCTCCAGGGCTCAGAGAGGAAGGGGAGGTACTTCTGGCCTAGGAGAGAGCAGAGCTGAGAAGCTTCACCTCAAAGCCTTAGTAATAAAGGGGATAGAGCTTCTTACTCTTGGTGCTCCTGGAGGGAGTCTGAGGAGGCAGTCCATTTACATTTTTATATAGATCAAGGAGTAGCACTTGACAACTTCATGACATTGCCTAAATCTTTAGTTGGTTTTATTACCCACCTTCTTTCTTTCTATCAACTAGTGGTTTTAAAATCCCTTAAAGTTAATGACATTGTGTATATGCTTCAGAAACGGTGAGGAAATAGAGAGATAATCTTGGAGGCTGCTGGAGAATGGCTTCAGTGGGCAAACTTCAATCATTTATAGCCCATTTCTATTCTCCTCGGGCCACTCAAACAGCTTATCTGAGTCAAACACTCTGTAGCATGAAGCAATTAAAAAAGAAAAGAAGCCCATTAACTGTATGCACAGACAACAGGAAAAAGTAAAAAAGGCACCAGTCTCCTCTCCCACCTTGTCTTCTGTGAGCTCCTGGGTAAGTGAAAGACTCTCAGAGATAGAGGCTCACAACAAACCTGCAGGAAGAGGCTGATGAGAGCCAGAGAAGTATGTGTCTCAGGTCCTCATCCTGATAGGGTCGGTCTAATGCCACTCACAGCACTCGAGGGCAGGACCAGTGCTCAAACATGCTCTACACCCCTCAAACCCCACCTACTTTACTTGTAAGGTGAACAACAAACCAAGACATTCATCTGTACCACAGAAAGTTGTTTTGAACTTATGAACCTTTGCAGCCACCACTGGAATCTTGGACAATGAAATGGCCTTGACTTGTGTCTTTTCCCAATGTGGGTAAAAATCTGCCGAGAAGATCCCTGCACAGAGAGCCCAAAGGGAAACTTCTTCACCATGTTCCTCTGGCTCCCAAGGTAAGATAGCACAACAGTAATTAGAATTGTAAAAGGTATCTCCTACTCATATTTTAAAAAACTCCCAAGAGGTAGACAGGCTCTGGCAGCCATGAAATGGGATGAAAAGCTCCCTGAATCCAGAGACTGCAAGAAGAAAAGTTGTTCTAAGATAGAGCTCACCAGCCGGTTTCTTAAAGTTCTCCTGACAATGATGATGATGATAATTTGTGGAATGTATAAATCTGAGTCTCGGGGAAATAGCAAATCTGAAAAGAAAGCCTTTCTTAATGCCCATTAAAAGAGGATTTACCACTTGGTGATTTTCATTGTCTAAAATGTTCTTAGGTGGGGTCTTAGGGGTCTAACATTTAAAGAAAAGGGTAAAAATCTAGAAAACGTTTAGAAGGTGATGAGAGTTGGGGTGAATGAGGATGGGGCTTTGTCCTCAGCCCAGTTGATTAGAATTGGAGTTGTTGTTGAGAGAAAGGGGTCAACTTCTCCTTTGCAACTCTACTTCTGGGTTCCTCAAACGCTCTCTCAGCCCCTCCTCCATGGCGTTTCCACACAGGCTGGACATTGGCGATGTGACTGCATTTACTGTAAGATGAGGACGTTGTAGTCATATTCGGGTTATATAGGGTTAGATATATTCACATCCGTGTTCTGCTCAGGCCACCAATGGTTATTTTAAATTAACAGTAAGACTCATACATGTTGTAGGAGTATAAGCAATACAGCCTTTATAGAGTGTAGCTTGGCAATATCTCAGAAAACTCACAGTGGGTACGTTTTCTTAGAACCAGCAAGTCTTGTTCTAGAAATTCACCCTAAGGAAGTAATGAGGCCTGTGCCCAAATTTCCAGGGTAAGGTTGTCCATCTCATCACTGTCTTTAATCATGAAAACTTGGAAATAGACTTAATATCCAGCAATCAGATATGTTAAATAGAATATGTTTAATATAGATATGCTACATATGTCAAATAGAAAAGCAGATCACAAAATGTTACTCACAAGCATACTATTTGGGTAATCTCTACATAGATAAATAGGAAAAGACCAACACTAAGATAGTAACAGAATATTCCTGGAGGATAGGATTATAAATGTTTTAGCTTCATAATCTCATCACCCAACAATTTTTTTAGTTTCTGTTTCCTGCTCTATCTGTATTTTCTAATTTTTCTACAGTAAACAAATATAGCTTTTGTAATAAGGAAAAATATTTATCTTAACACAGTGTTCCTTTAAAATACATCTGCTAAGGAGAATCTCTCTTCCTTTCTCTCTCTCATTCATAGTTTCCCGCCCCAGAAGCAACCTCTATTAACAGTTTCTTGGGTAACTTTTCAATGATACTCTGCGCACAGACAAGTATATGCAGAAAAAAATTATTTTTATTATTTTTCAAAACCACATTAAATTACACCTTAACCCAAGGAGTCAGGAAGGGCTTGCTGCAGAGGAAAGGAAATGGATCACAGGTTACTTGTCAACTCCCTCTGACAAGCAGAGCTGGTACCAGGGGAAGAGAGTGAGGCACTTGCCTCAGGCACCAAATAAGAGCACCAAGTACTCAGGAACCAACACAAAGACTGTGCTAAAGCAATAGTTCCAAAGTCAAATCCAATGCAAGAAATCCATGATGAACAACATGAAGATGGGACCAGTATTACTGTTTTTCCTCTTGCCTTAGGCTGCGGCATGGCTCCACCCAGTACTGTCAGTCACGAGAAAAGGAGAGATCACAGGAGTGGATATTGGGGAAAGAGGAGGAGGGAGGTGGAAAAAAGACCCGCACTCATGCTGGTTCCCCAGGTAGCACTCTGACCTAGTCTCCTGCCCCAGCCCTCACTCCTGCACAGAGGGATGAAGTGAGCCACCCGGTTGGCAGGGTTGAGAGATGAACTTCAAGCAGAGCCCAGCCTCTTCCTCATGGGCTGTTGTCTTTGTCAACAAAGTTGCCAAAAGCTGGCCTCTTTTAAGTCAATAATTGCTTCACTTTCTCAGGGAATTACCTCCCTCTATGTAGAAGGAAGACCCTGGCAGCCATGTTCATGTATTATGACTTCTCCTCCTGGCTTTCACCTCCCTGGATTCAGCCAGGAAACACACCTGACCACACTGGGTCCTTTAGAGTCTCCCCGGACTCTGAAATTAAGACCCAAAGACAGCTAATTTGGTCTATGTGGGATTAGGACAAAAGGAGAGCCAGCTCAGTGTGGCTGGCTGGCCTACAACAGTGAAGCCAGGAGTTGGGGGATGGCCTCCTTCCAGTCACTATGGAGGGGTGCATGGCAGGTAAAGCTGGCCTGCAATGAAGCACACGTGAAGAGAAGCACAGAGGAGAGACACACCGTGGCAGGTCTGTGTGGCTTCCAGACCCTTCAGAAGCCCAGCTATGTTCCTGCCCTTGGTCTCCATGAGATACTCCTGTGTATTTAAAATAAATATTCCTTTTCCATGCTTAAGCAAGCTCCAGTTGGTGTCTCTTGTTTGTACCTAAAGAGTCCTGACTAATATGATCACCAGTGTTAATACCGTTATTTTTCACATCTGCAGTCATAACATAGCCAAGACCCTGCTCACTTATCTGTCTGCCAGATTTCCTTTCTTGCTCTGCCATTACACTGCAGTTTTTCATCCTCTGGATGGCTTGTCTTTTACTTATCTCCCCTTCTCTTTACTTCTTTTCAGTTATAAATTCATACCCTATGAATTACGTAGGACTGTTTTACCTTGTTTACCTCCAACAGTATTAGTCTGTGTAAGCAACGCCACCTACTGCAACAAACAACCCAAACCCCTGTGACGTTAGCACAGTGAAAGTTTATTTCTCTCTCACACATCTAGTGTGGAGGCACCTAGTTGGGTATCTATCTATCCTAGGTGGCTCTTGTCTGGTGATTCATGTCCAATGATTCAGAAATCTGGTTCTTTCCAATATGTGGCTCCTCCATCTTCCAGGGCCCCACAGTCATTCCCTCCCTGCCACATGGTCAGGGGTGAGAGTAGAGATCACAGAGTCACCACGAATGGTTTATGCTGAGCAGGTGTAGAATCAGCGCACGTCACTTAGGCTCATATTCCATCCATCGAAGTCCATCACATGGTTCACCCAGGTGCAGGGGGGCTGTGGCATGTGCCTCAGTCGCGTCCCTGGGGAGGAGAGGAGAGCAGGTTCTGTGCCCCAGGGGAAGGGACAATGCCCTCTAATCTGGGGTGCAGTGTGTTTCTCCTCGTTTTATGACCGTGGGAAGGTCGTAGCCTCTCGTTTCCTCATCTTGTGAAATTAGGACATACACATCAGTTGTTCAAACTGTGTTCTTTGGAACTCTGGACTTCAAGACAGGTCCTAGGAAGAGTGGTGTGCTGGCTCCCTAAAGCGCATTGCTAAGTTTTATGAAATTCCCCTAGCATGTTGTTAAGCAGAGCCACTATTAACAATAAACCACAGATCTATAAACTTACCATTACATTTATTTTAAGGATATTTATTTTAAGGAATGGGCTCACATGATGGGGTCAGGGGCAATTGTGCGCCAAAGTCGAAAATTTGTAGGCCTGGTCAGCCACCTGAAACTGATGTTGCAGCTCTTCCCTGAGTCCAGATTCCCGAGGGCAGCCAGCCGCCTGGAAACTCACGCAGGGCTTCTGTGCTGCAGCCTTGAGGTCCAATTCCTCCTGCTTCTAGAGGCCTGTCTTTTCTCCTAAGGCTTCTGGCTGATTAGATGAGGCCCACACACATTTTGAGGGATAACTGCTTTACTCAAATTCTACTGATTTAAATGTTAATCACGCCTAAAATCCACCTCCACAGCAAGATTAGACTGGTATTTAACTAAACAACTAGCTAAGTAGACATATAAAATTAACCATCACAAAGGGTTTCCAGCTCAGAGCCCCTCTGGCCTCTGGCCCTGCTAGTGGGGTAAATGGACTTGTCTGCCCTAAGATTTGGAAGAAGGTATGTGTTTGGGAACAACAGCCTTAATTATCATTCAGTTCTTCAGTGTAGTCCAGACCAGGAGGAAATCAATTTCACAAGAAATAGAAATGAAATTGAAGTTGCTAAAAGGAATGAGGCCTGGCTGGCATGGCTCAGTGGTTGAGCATCGACCTGTGAACCAGGAGGTCATGGTTCGATTCCTGGTAGGGCACATGCCCAGGTTGCCGGTTCAATCCCCAGCAGGGGGCGTGCAGAAGGCAAGCGATCCATGACTCTCTCTCATCACTGACATTTCTATCTCTCCCTTTCCTTTCCTCTCTGAAATCAATACAAAAATATTTTTAAAAAGAAGTGAGAGTTATTGGAAGGAAATTAATCTCTATTGTGGGGAGTTGTGTTTAACTTAAAGGACATTAGAGGGAAAAAGCAATCCTTTGAAATGGGCCTTCCCCGCAACCCCTGCCACCACCGCACGGTTCCCCATTCATGGGACCAAGCTCACCCTCTCCTCCCCCAACACCTGAGGAGCCCACAGTCACTGAGACCGCCAGCCACCCTGCCCCATGGAGAGCCAGCAGAAGGTAGGTGGCAGAGAACAGTTGCCAACCTGCATGGACTCCGCAGACCAGAGAAAGGAAGTGCTGGAGGCACGCAGGCTTTATGTTTTCTATAGGGAAATATCCGGGGGAAAGTGGTGGTGCCAGGACACCAGGGGAAGAAAGAGTTCAAAGAAAATGGGGGGGAGGGAGGAACATCGTGGTTCAAGCTGAGAATCCACCCACAGCCCAGGAGCATCTGCGTGGTCGACACAGCAGAAAGCTCAGCAACTAGGCCCCGCCCCACATGCGGAGGAGGGAACCCGGCAACTGGACAAAGGTCATAGCACCCCATCCTGAGTATACTAAATCTGCTTCCACCTTCCTCCTGGTGCTTCGGGGTACTCTTCAGGAACAGTAGGGGAGGGGATGTGCGCATTGGGCAGAGAGGAGAGATGGCACCCCTTCCTGGCAGGGCAGCACTGCCCTGCACAGAGAAAGCACCAGCCCTTAGCAAACAGCTCAGCTGGAGAGATTGCAAAGCTCATCATCCACTCAACTGCTCCCTCTGCAGAGCTGAGGCCAGACCCAGACACAGAGAGACAGAAAAGTGGAGGCCCGCCAAGGATTACAGATGCAGCTGGCCAGTGGTCTCACCAAGACTCTCACAAGGGCGTCTCTGTAGCACCAGAATCCCAACAGAAAACACATAGCACACTCAAGTCAGCACGATTCCAGGGGCGTTTGGCAAAAGACTACAAGAAGAGGGCACGGGAGAATGCAGTGACCCAGAGGGATGAGGGAAGGGGCACTGACCAGAACCCAGAAGGAACAAGCCAGAAGAGAGGTCAGCAAACATGGCCACCTCAAAGTAACCCTTCAGGAAAGAGGCTCGGGGCTAAATGCCCTGACCTTACACTCCCTTTTCCCTCCCACCGACCTCAAAGGCTCCCCATTGGCCAAGCTCAACAGAAAGCCGGAGGTCAAGAGCAAGCTCACGCAGTCCACCAGGTCAGCCCTGGAGGGGAGAACAGGCAGAGAGAGCTGGAGAGTGAATCTGGCTGAGCAAACAGAGAGCATCTGACACGGTCACCAACATACCTGAGGCATCCCCGGGTGTCAGGGATTCTGCAAGGGGAAGCCAGTGGGTAATAACAGATAACAGATTTCTGCTTCCTACTGGTCTAGAAACCCCCATACAATGTAAGTATTCCACATGCACACACCACACACACACACACACACACACATACACACATCCATATGCACACACAAAAACACATACACACATGCAAACAGAGATATGTACATGCACCCCCACACATACACATATGTACACACATAGGCAGATACATACCCACATGCACTCATGCACACGCACACACCATTCTTATTCACATTATTCACATTCTGCAGAGGCTTCTCCAGCTCAGTCCAAATTTACAGGAGCTAAAACCAACAGAATTTCAATTAAAATAAGAAGAAGAAAGACCAGAAATGAAGGGCAGACTTAGTAAATGGCAGACAGGAGAAAGACACGCCTCCTGAGAGGGGCAAGCTGATCAAACAGCGGCTCTGATATTGGAAGCAGAAGGAAAAGACGCTGAGGAGGTGATTGGAAAGTGGGACCAGAAGCTGCACCTCCTCCCCCGCCCTTCAGTTCTCCCCTACCTGACCTCCCCCCCCACGCCCCCTCCTTCTCCCACCTGAGAACTGAGCACTGGCAGGGAAGAGGCACACCAGGCTGGGAGGCGGGAGTTGGCCTGGTTTCCACTCTGACCATGTGACTCTCTGTATGTGCGACCTTCAATGTGCTCCTGAGGGCCAGCTCCACACTCCAGGGTGTCTGTGTGCAAATTAGGAGACAGCACCCCCTTTAGGCAGATAAATAGGAGAACTCCTCTGGTGGGCGGCAGCACCTCAGGGTTCCCACCTTGGCACATTGTGCGCTGCTGATGTCTGCCCTCCATCCACGCCAAGTGGATGTGGCAGTCAGGTATTGATTCACATCTGTACATCTCAGCTCATCCTCCCCTCCCAGAGTGGGACAGTATCTGCAAAACAGGGGGGTCCAATGCAGGAAATAAACAAAGAGGAGAGCCGAGGATGTGGAAGTAATTCAGGGTCTGAAGGTGCAACCTACACTGGAAAAGACAGGGATTCTCTGCCACAATTGAGGGGCAGGGAGCCAGTTTCTATTGAAATCTTAAAGGAGGAAGTTAGAGGACATAGGGTTACCTAGTGACTAAATCCTGGATTACATCATCATCATATTGATACAGATGCTGACCAGCTCTCAGCACTTCCTCGTCATTGCAGAGTGAAGGCCAGGAGCTCTGGGGTTACTAGTTGGTTACTAGCTGGTTACTCTTCCAGTTACTAGTTGGTTACAGCATGTACACAGCTCTGTGTTGGGATAACTCTGCTCTCTGGTTTCTTCATCTGTAGAATCAGGTACGTGGAGTACCTTCCCACAGAGGCATTAAAAGAAGGAAGTGAAAGAATGTGTGTGAAGATGTTTTGTGGCTCCCATAGCATGATAAGGCTTCTTCTTGTTGGATGAGAAAATGTCACTTTTGATAACCCTTGGCTTTGTTCCAGCCTCTGCCTGGGTCTCTTGCTCAGGTTTGTAGGAGCCTCACTATCAGCTTAGGAATTGGGGTTCCACTGTCGGCCCAAAAATGGGGCCAGGAAAAGAAGCCTTGTGTCCCTACAGAACAACTTTAGGTTAGACTTAAGGAAGAACTGTCTCGGGTCGCAGCAGTAAATGAGAAAGTGGACTTCCTTTCTGGGAGTGAGGGCGAGGGTCTTTCGAACAGGAGTGGCACCCTCGTCTGCTTAGGAAAGTGATTTAGACATATGTTTGGATTTACTCCCGGGACACTCTGAACTGTAGAGATAAGAGTCATACTTATGAACCCCTTCTAGGCTCCTCTCCAGGCTCCAGAGGTTAATGTTCCCATTTAAATGGAAATTGAGTGCAAAAATATTAGCAACTATTCAAAAGCACCAAATTACAAGGGCCTGTTCTTTGTAGAGTACACACAGAGCTGCCACGGATGTTCTGCACCTTAAATACTAAGGTGAGTCCCGCTGAAGGTCACTCCTCCGCCCGCTGAGGAGCTGAGCCCCATGAAGGATTTCCTTCGGATCACAGGCTCTGGGCAGCAGAAACTTCCCTGCAGGCATCAGATCCCAATGGGCTGAGATGAAAGGCCAAATGCAGACTTTCCTAAAACATCTGCAGAATGTGAGTCACACCCATTGGCACCTCCCAAGGTACTGCCTGACACGTCAATCCTCATTATTCAGTCATTATTCGCTAAATATATGTGTAAGCCCCAAATCAATGCTCATGGCATTTCACAGTCATTCACGGGCAAGCACAGAGCAGTGAACAATCAGAGCTACCTCTGCACACGTGTCCTGCTGAGACTGAACGAGGCTGCTCTGCCTCCGAGCTTCAGCTCTCATGCTGTAAACAATCATCCTTTCTATGCTCCGTATTTTTGTTCTTGTGTGTGTGTGTGATTTCACTGTTTAAAGCGGCATGAGGCCTAGTGCTGAAGTGCTATCTAAGGTTCCTCCGTGCAAGAAGACCGAGTGGGCCTTCTAGAGAAAGTCAGTGTGTTAGATGAGCGTCATGCAGGCATAAGTTACAGTGCCGCTGGCCCTGAGTTCAATGTTATGAATCAACAACATATATAAATAAGATGCCTTTAGACAGAAACACATATAAAACAAGGGTATATATTGAATGGTTGACAACAATGTTATGACCAGAGGTTGGGATGAACCTAACCTTGTATTTCCCTTAGGAGCAATAGTTCATTTTTTGATAATTCAGCATTCGTGGAGACTTTATAGAATACAGCTCCTGCAAAGACTGAGAATCGACTGTAGTAGGTACTCCATCAGTAGTGACTATAACTCCACAGGGCTTTTTCTGGGCTCACGCTATTCTTAATAAAAGGTAAACCCTTGCCAGTGGGTTTAAAAGATCTCCCCACCCATTAAACTGCCTTGCTTCTCAGCCCACTTTTTTCATATTCAGATCTGCATAGCCCATTATACAATATATGCCCCAACAGGTCCACAGTGGTTATCTTGAAGGCCTTGGCCATGCATTGGTGTTGGGGGTTAGGGTGAGGGTATTTGAGGAACTGGTGAGGAAGTGGTTCCCTGATTGACAGCTAAAGTCCTCCCATCTGAGGCTACAGGGGCCTCTCCAAAACCGAAAGTGTGGTCACAACATCAAACTGCAGGAATGAAAAGTTCAAAACCCCGGGAAGAATAGGGTCAACAAAACTAAAAGCACTGGAGGGTAAAGTCCAGTTCTCAGTGAGCAGGGCCCAGAGCCTGTGGGAATAAGGGCAAAAGCTGGGGAGTGGCCTGCAAGTAGTGAGGACTGGGGGAGGGCCGACACCGGCCAGATATAAGTTACAGTGAGCCCTGCGCGGAGGGCTGGCAGCGGGGAAGCCCCCTGAAGGGTGGGGAGAACAGAAGTTGATTTTACAATAAAAGTAATGTGCTTGTATAAATGCCATTGGAGAAGGACTGCTGTGGATCAGGCAACCCCGAGTTTTAGAGGAGAATCTGAGCTTGAAGTGGGGAGAAGCAGAGAAGGAGAAAAATAGTGCCAGCACTCAACCTCCCTGAGCAATTTGTTCCAGCCCCAAACGCATGCACCCCCATCACTAAAGCAAGAGCCCCATGATATTTGGACGCATCTTCTGTAAAAGGCAATTTAGCAACTGTTATAGTCTGTAGATCAAGCGTAATCTTTAGGGTCTCACCCTGTACCTCCAAGTGGTTTATCAGAGCATTCCTAATGAGGTCATGAGAACTTCTCTCGACCTTACTACATTCTTGGTGATGTTATCATACTCTTTAGAGATTATGGTCCAGGAAATAACCCAGCTGGCGTGGCTCTTTTGAAGTCTGGCACTGGCAATGGGGCCCACAGAAAAGAGCCTGGGTTGCTCCTTTAAAAGCCCAGTCCATATTGTCATCTAGATTCAACCATATATACTGCATTGTCAAGCTGAGTGCCAGCTGCTAACTCCATCTGCTAACCCCTGGGGCTGGTCCAGCCCAAGCTCTCTTCAGGGCTATACATCAGAGCGTGACTTAAGGCCTAAGAAGTTGTCGTGTGAGTATCTTAGTCAATGCACCCTTTCCAATCAAGGACAATCATTATCTAGGTGACTCTTCAGTGGCTTACCAGCTAATCAGAACTGCCAGAACTGGGGCCCAGGATTCAGCTCCTATAAAGAGCTGGGTGGCTGACAGTGTGTTGTCCAAACACCCTCCTGATTGGTCTGCCCTCCAGGCACTGTCTGCTCCTCCAACCCAGAGGCTGGTCCAGCCCAGGCTCTGCAAGGCAGCCCTGCACAGGAGTCACTTGGGACGCCTCCTGATGAGCACTGCTTACCTATCGGCTGAGGACTGGAACTGGCTTTCTGGCATAATGGTTTTCACACAATGTTCTAAGAACCAGAAAGCTAATTAGAAGCATAAATTTGCGTGAATGTTTTTTGTTATTTTTAAGAAAAAAAAAGTACTTCACAACCATTTCTACTAAAATCTATTAGAGGTAAAATCAGGAGTGAGGGTCCTTGGAGAGAGTCCAGAAAACTCAGTTTGCTATGGACCTCTGGGTAGAGTAGGGAGTGACATGCTCTGTCTTCCCTCTTTCCCATTCTCTATTCCTGCTCCCTCCTCCTCCTCATTCTAATTCCTCCCTCGCCCTGCCCTCCCCACCTCCCCCCCCCTCCCCTTTGACAGAATTAAAATGTACAGTGATAAGGCACTCAGCTGGCTGCCTGGCCGCCATGACCTGTCTTCTCTCCCTCACTTGCAGATCACAAAGCTGTACCTGCCTCCTAAAAACCCTGCTGCTACCCTCTCCAACTCAGGAAAACTGTTCCAGCTTCCATCTTTCACTTTAAAACATTCTTGTTTTTATGTAATTTCACAGTTTCTGCCCAACTTCCTGGACTTACCACCTCCTCCCAGATCCTTTGGCTTCATGGCTCCGCTGGGTGATCTTGGATCTGATTTCCGTTTCTTTCCAGTTGGGACTTCTTGGGCCCTGTTTTCTCATCTCTACCCTTGCTGGACAAGACTGGTGGCAGTGCAGGCATCAAGAAGATGTACAGTGGCCTCGGGGAAAGCCCAGATGCAAAGGTGCCCTGCAAGGCTGGATGGGCACAAGACCAGGGATTGGGCTGGGAGAGGAAGGTTAACAGACTCATGTGTCAGGCCCTGGGTTAATGTTGTTTTAGGCTCACTCAGTGCAACAATCATTAGGTCCAGGCCGCAGGGGAAGAGAGACGGGTAAGAAGAGGGGGAGAAAGAAAACCAGCTGAGGTGGGCTGGAGAAGCAATTTGGGATTCAGGTGTCACAGGCCGCTGTGGGGAGAGAGACACTGAGGGAGAAAGGGACTCTGAGAAGTCACTGTGGGCTGTGAAATGGATCCCTCCTAACATTCTTTAAGAGATTTAAGCAAAGATTAAATTATCATTCTTCTCTAAATGCAACTCTATACAGAAATTAAGCAACATGGGATTATAGCTTTTTCTCAGGTTATATCAGGACAGAGTCGAAACCCCTTAACATGGCTAACCAGGTCCTAAGCAGTCTTAACCCTCCCGTCATCTGTCACCACTGTTCCAGTCAGAGTTTACATCCAGCCAGATGGAACTTACTTCAGGCCCTTTAACAGGCCAGGTTTTTTCTCCCTGTAACTGAAACCATCTCCCTGGCTGAGTCCTACCCAAGGTTTTAGCTTAGATGCCACTGCTTTCCAACTCCCCAAATTGGAACTCCTTGCCTTTCCTCTGTCTCCCATAGCACCCCGAACCCCTCCAACACAGTTTTTCTCAGACATCATACTTGTGGATTAACTATCTCCTCTGATTATAAACACCACGAAGGCAGAGCTTGCCCGTTTCACTCACCATGCCATCCTTTGTGATTAGCAGTGTCTGATACACAATAAATGCTCGATAAATAGAAACTTAATGAATGACTCTCATGCAGAAGCTTCCACCAAGATACTGTGCTGACTCCTGACTTTCTACAGTTCCCCACCCCGGTTGCCATTTATGTCTCTCTACCTGACAGTTTCTAGCCTCTGGAGTTTAGAGCTCACCCACCTCCTTCTGCTGGATAGCAAGATTGGGAACATCCCTGGCTCCTGTCACCCCAGGTGCTCCATCAGCACGAGCAGCCCCGGGGGGGTGGAGAGCTGCGTGGTGCAGTGGCCTCCAAAGGCAGGACTCCCACCAGCCAGGTGTTCACATCTCCAGAGCTGCCTCTGCGCACCTAGGTCAGAAACTAACTGAAAAGAGAGTTAGGGTTTCCTTACTCCGGCTGGACCTTTCTCCAGCTCCCTCATGTCCTTACTGTCCCTGGGAGAGGACTCACTCATTCATTCATCTCAATAAACAAACATGTACTGAGCACTTAGTGCATGCCAGGCCCTTTGTCTTGAGTAATGTGCAGTCTAGTAGGGAAGGCAACCAATTAAAGACACAATTAGAAAACATGTGGGAAGTCGGGGTTCCAGAGGAAGAAGCCAATCCAGCCCGAGGACTTTCCTCCAGCTCCCGGAGACTTCCGGGTGACCCTATTTTATTCTCTCCCAGTTGAGCCTCTTCTCTCCACTCATCCCCTTTTTAGTGATTCTCTTCTCCTTCTCCCCAGACACCTGCACCCCCCTGCTCACTAGGCCACTTCCTGCATCTTCTCTAAACAATGAGAGCTCCAAACATATGAACATCCCCCTGAGAGGCATTGTCTTCAGTCTCCACACCTCTGTGCCCTAGTCATCGCTGCTCTCAAATGAGTGAATCAGTTGAGCTCCGGATCTAAGGGGTTGCCAGTCTGTCATTCTGGGTCTTCTCTCTATACAGAAGAGCATTTTTCCTAATCTTGACTTCGACTGAACCTTGAGGAAAGAAAGGAGACATCAAGGCTCATATGGGAGAGCTCATGCAAGACCCTAGAGAAGGAGTTTAGAAGCATGGACTCTGAGGTCAGCTGCTAAGGTTTAAATCCCAGCTGTACTACTGACTGGCTAACCATCAGCTCAGCTATTTATTCTCTTCAAGCCTGGGTTTTATTCAGCTGTGATACAGGCATAATAATAGCTCATGCTTCCTGGTGTTTCTATGAGGATTAATTCAGATAATGTATGCAAAGCCCTCCATACAGTGCCTGACACATCACTAAATGTCAGCTCTATTTTTGGAAACCTGTTTCAGGTATTGGGCAGCACAGTCTCCAAGCAAGACTCTGTAGGAGCCACTCCTTGCTGGGAGTGCCAAGAAGAAGGTGCTTTTTAAAGATGACATTGATGAATTAAGTTCCACTCTTGGACTCCATGCGTTGCCTTCCTCCTTTGATTTCTCCAAACTGAATCTTAGGCAGCCACCCAGCATTTTGCATCAAACAGCTCTAGAAAAGACACACTTTGGGAAGTCTGCTATTCCAGCCTGGCATCCTGGGGCCAAAGGCAAAGACCAACCAGAATGACCAGAGACCCCATCATCTCTGTCTGGAGACACAGAGAGGAAAGACCCCAGACATTGTCACTGCATCCCTCATGTCCTCCCATCACTCCCACCAGGAACTTGTGTTTTCTGCTTATGACTCGTCCCCGGAGGTCCCACTTGTTCGTGACCCCAGTTTTGCCCCCTTGAAGATGTGGTCACTGTATCACCCCCCACAGGCAGCAGCCTTGAATGAAATGAAAACTGCTTTCCCACAGGGGTGCAGTGGGCACCTCACACAGAGGGTGGAGTGGGAGCTCTCACGTTTTCTCACTCCCTCACCTTCTGAACACACTTCTTACATTTGAGGAGTATCCCACTCTATGGTCCTGCCTCCCAAAGGTAGTAACAAGAGCAGTCACCCCCTACCCCAGCCTCCTCTGAGCTAAGACACAAGCAGGTGACTAAGAGTCAGTAGCAGTGGCCAAAGTCACATTCCTAAGCCAGATGTGGCATTGACACTGAAGACAGCAGTGATGGCGATGATGGGTTCCTGGCAGTGATGCACACTGTCCCATGCAATTGGGAGCAGCAGCAGTAACAGCAGTTTTCTCATTGGGCCAGTTCTGCAACACATAATGGAACATTATTCTGGATGCACAGCCCCAAGCCTGGTTCTCCAGGCTCCACTGATTCTGTGAGATACCCAACATCCTTTACCAAAGCTCTCCTTCTTGATCAGCCAGAATCAGCTTCTATTGATTATAACTAAGAACCCTCATTCTTACAGGTAAGAATCACAGGGACACATGGTGACAATTTTTTTAAATTTAAATTTTATTTTTTAACACATTCTTATTTATTTCAGAAAGGAAGGGAGAGTGAGAGAGATAGAAACATCAATGATGAGAGAGTCATTAATCGGCTGCCTTCTGCACACTCCCTACTGGGGACCGAGCCCACAACCCAGGCATATGCCCTTGACCGGAATCAAACCTGGGATCCTTCAGTCCGCAGGCCAATGCTCTATCCACTGAGCCAAACCAGCTAGGGCATGGTGACAATTTAAAAGATTAGTCCTACTGACATCTCTCTTGCTTAATAAATCTGCTCAGTTCCTTTAAATTCCCTGTGCTCCCGGTTCTGGCCACCTCCCCCCCGCACCCCCCCCAAACCCCCCCCCAACCCCCCCCCCCACACACACACACACAAAAAAACCACCTCAGACTCCACTGGTTCTTAGGAGCGCAGAGCAGACTGACCCTGCACTGCAGTCTGAGAAGGAATGAGGATCATCTGAGCGTTCGTCAAATCAGCTTCGCCAGGGCAGTGGTCCAAGCTGTCTCTGTTGGGGTGATTGCAAGCAGGCTCCAGGGGCCACAGCTGGAGGCTGAGACCAAATGCCTTCCACAGGCAGCTGATCCACAGCAAGTACAGGGGCCAAGTTCTCACCTGGGTCCAGAGCTGAGGGCTGGAGATGTCAGGCCACGGCAGGCAGGGAGAGCGATTGGAAAGGCTGAGGAGCTAGGGCTGACTCGTGAGACATGTGAGATCCTGTGGCTGCAACACTTCCTGTCCAGAGCTTGGGAGCAGCACCACTTTAAGTCCCTAAAGGGCCCCTCTGGCAAGGTGCCTGGTTGGGCACAAATTAACCTTCCCAGACTCCTGGACAGCTGCAGAAGGAAGGCATGGCAGCCCCTGGGGACCATGCTGGGACTTGTCCACAAGCTCCCTGCTACAGGCCTTCCTGTTCCTCAAAGACCACCCCCCCCCCCCCGAGCAGGCCAATTGAGCAGGAGACAGCTGGCCTCCAGGCTCAAGGGCAGAGGGGCCATGAAGACACAGGGAGGCTGGATGTGAGCTGGAGATTGGAGCCCCCTGAACTATCTCTCCCGGCAACTGGCGGGCTAATATACAAAAAGAACCAAAGCCGAGGCAAGAGAAAGAGAGGCTCCCCACCCCCAATGGCACAGTGTCCAGCTGTGCATCCTCTGGGTCCGCTCTCCTTCTGCAGAGAGGAGCCAACACAGGTTCTTTTCTGCTCAAACTAGTCTGAGGTGGCTTCTGTCACACTCAACAGAAACAAGCCGGAGGTCACATGTTCCTAAGTCGACATCTCATACATGTTGCATGTTCCCTATATGCTCACCACAGATATGAGTGAGGGCCAGCCATCACTTCATGGAGGTGAGCTGTTGTGCTCCTTCTGGCTAGAGAGTTCATGCTTACCTATGAGCACCTCACAGCAGAACCCACACAATCCAGACATCTAGGAAAGTGTCAGCCGAAAGGCAGCCTCTTGGGGAAGAGAGTCAGCACACGTCAGCAGAGACTTCAGTCTTTAATGCCATGTGGAGTTAGTAAGGGAAAGATCCAAGCCTCTTATCCCCTCTGGCTTTGACCCTGGGAACGTCGGATGGCCAGGCCTATCGAAGAAGTGGCAGGCACCGACTGACTGCCCCTACTAGTAGTCCAGCGCTGCAAGAGTCAAATAAAGTGGGGCCCAGCATCCCATTTTCCTGGCCCCTCACCTTGAACCCTCCATGTTCAGGGCTCAGCTCCCAGCTCGAGCCACACTCCGCATTCTTTCTTTGGGATGCTGGTGCAGAGCTCCAGGCCTTAGCCCAGCAACAACTATGGCTTTGTTACTCTGGAGCATGGAAAATTCTCTCCCGGACAGCCTAATTCATTTGACTCTTAAGACAAGACCCCACAGTGCTGTGTCCTCCACTGTGGTCTTTGACAAGCCCCTGGAAGGTCTCCCCTGACTCCCCACAGGCTCACGGGGTCAGAAGGGAGGTCATCCAGTCCAACCTCCTACCCAGAATCCACCCTTTGCAACCACGACAGCTCCCAGCCTGGAGATGGAATCACTTCCCTAGAGGCAGCTGTCCCACTGGCTTTCAATTGCTAGAAAGTCCTTTCTCATATTGAGCTAAAATTGGCCTCCCTTCTACCCCATTCCTTTCCCCTGTTATCATGGCTGTAGTGCACTCTCATTTCTACAGGACTGCCCTGAAGTTATTTGAAAGCAGATCATCTTGTTCTTAAAAACTAATTCTTCTCCAGCTAAACAACCCATTTACTCTGCTATATTTTATGGTTTCAGACCCATAGCCATTCTATTTATTCTTGCCTGGATACTTTCCAGTTTATAAACATTGGGCTCACATCGTAGCATCAGAACCAAGACCTGTTCCATGGGAGGTGCTAAAAAAACATCAACTACGATATTTGGGCCCCTCTCCTTGCCCCTCACTGGAACTCTAGAACTTCAATAGTTCGTGAGGCAGAAATGGCCAGCTGCCTCCAAATATCCTTTTTTCTTTCTTTTTCTTAACAGAAATCTTTTTTTTTGGGAGGGGGGGGAAGGAGCGGGTCTGGACACAGTGTAACCCTAGAAATATATTTCAGTTCCAATCATCCATTGGTGTCACCATGAAACTAATTTCTAACCAAAGAGATATAAACAGAAATGTGTGAGAAACTTCCTGGAAGCTTTCCTAAGAGTGAGAGGGCGACCCTCCTTTCTGCCTTTTTCTCCATCTTGCTTCTGAAACACGGGTGTGATGCCTGGACTCCAGCATCATCTCAGGCCGTGAGGATGAGGCCCTCACACTGAGAATTGGATGAAAGGACCCGGCACCACTGCTGTGGAGCTGTCACACTAACTCACATTGCCTGACTCTAGACTTACTTTATGCAAAAAATAATAGTAATAAGCTTCTCTCTTGCTTAATAATAAACTTCTTTCTTGTTAAGTATTTGAGGGCTCTCTTAAATATACATTCAGACTTAACCCTAAATTTACCACCCTACAGCCACTATAATGGGTTATGTTTACCCCAAGGGACCTCTCAACTAGATAATTCTGACAACAGAGCATTTCAACTCATAATTAATTCTTTTATTTTTATTTCCTTTTTTAACACTTAAAATTTGCTGAACACTCAGCTGAAAGAGATCATAACAAGGGAAACCTAAACCCTGATGTTTCTGTTTCCTAGAGCTGCTGTAACAAGTGGCTACAAGCTTGGTGGCAACTAGGTGTATTCTCCCCTAATTCTGGAGGCCATGAGCCTGAATCAGTGTCATGGGGCTGAAACCAAGGTGTCAGTGGGACCTGGCTCCTTCCACAGGTTCTAGGGGAGAATCTTCTCCCGTCTCCATCTGCTTCTGGTGGCTGCCAGCATCCCTCCACCATGGCCTGCTCACTCCAATCTCCACCTCTGTGGGCACTGCACCTTCTCCCCTTCTGTGTCAAATCTCCCTCTGCCTTTCTCTTACAAAGGCACAGTATATATGATTGCTTTTAGGGTTCACCAAGATAATGAGGATAAGCTCTTCACCTCAAAATCCTTAATCACTTACACAAAGTCTTTTTTCACCACAGCAAGTAACTTTCAGATCCAGGGATTAGGACTAAAATCTTTGGGGTTCCAAGGATTAGGACTGGAATCTTTGAGGGGTTCCAGGTATTATAACTGAACTCTTTTGGGGTTCCAGGGATTAGGGCTGGAGTATTTGGGGGTTTCATGGGTTAGGACTAGAATCTTTTGGGGTTCCAGGGATTAGGGCTGGAGTATTTGGGGGTTTCATGGGTTAGGACTAGAATCTTTTGGAGGTTCCAGGGATTAGGACTAGAATATTTTGGGGTCCTAGGAATTGGGGCTGGAATATTTGGGTGTTTCATGGGTTAGGGCTGGAATATTTGGGGGTTTCATGGGTTAGAGCTGGAATCTTAGAATTCCAGGGATTAGGACTAGATTCTTTTGGGGTTCTAAGAATTAGGATTATAATCTTTTGGATGTTCCAGGGAATAGGACTGGAATCTTTTTAGGGGGGGGGACATTATTTTAAGCTTCCACCCCTGGATATTAAATATGACTCCTCTCAGAATTTAAGACTTAAGACCACAGCTATGTTCCCTGCCTCGCTGTTGGCCAGCTGCCATGCTGCAGGTACAAGCTTACCGCCTGCACAGAGTGTCCCAGAGCACCTCTCCCATAGCAGCGTGTAGGTTCCCAACTCCTCCAGGCAGAAGACAGAAATCTTTCCCCCGTGCTTGCCTCTGCCGCCTGCCTCCTCACCCCACGGCTAGGTCAAAAGCCCACCTGCCCTGTCATTGCACCAGAATTGGCCTCTTCCTTGTGTGATTGACAGTGGGATCACCCAAGGGATGTGACACAGTCTGAAGGCTCTGAAGGTAACACATCTCCTCAGAACACAGGGCTGAAAGAGTCACCTATTCATTTATTCGAAGAAAGGCAAGCCCAGACTGTAAGTGGAATCATGTAAGTCTCAGCTGCAGTTTCATTATCTGTCCAGTATTTAACCTCTTGGTTTCCTCACCTGGGAAATGGAGACAGAAAGGATAATAATACCCACCTGACAGGCTTATTGTGAGAATTTTGAAAAGCTGTGCGTGAAGCATGTAGCACCATGCATGGCTCCCAGGAGAAGCTCAAAAAATGGAGTCTATGCCTCATCCATTCAGTTTTCCCTCCAAGAGCTGACTCAACATCCTGCTAATATTGGAGGTGCGGTCATGGCCCAGACAATCTTGCCCGAAGGGAGCTCACAGCCCAGGTCTGGTGCCCACACAAGTCACCACTGCAGATTGAACAAGGCAGTGGGGAGGAACTCATTTGCTCCGAGACTCTTGGCTAGCCACTTTCTCACACAGGGCAGCACAAAAACCTTTGAAGCAAGGGTGGGGAACATCTGCCCTCGGGCCGTATAAGGCCTGAGAAATCATTTAGACTGGCCCTCCAACAGCATTAGGGGTGAGTTAATTAAATGTTTGACCAAATACAGCAGGCTAATTTTTAAGTTGATAATTTTGTATGGCCTGCGAAGGATGTTATAAATATTCAAATGGCCCTCACCCCTGCTTTAGAGAGAAGAGTGCCGGGACAGGGCCACGGTGCAGCAGGATGGCCTGCAGCTGCCGGAAGCTCCGCTCCTGAAAGTGGATGCGGACTCCGAGACACTCCCAACCAGCACAGCCCACCGCGCCTGGCACAGGCCCTCTGCTCATTGCTCACCTGGGGAAAACAGGCCCAGCTCAGAATTTTTCGTTAAATGCTAAAAGTTGGAGGTGTCAACATAAGAAATATCCAAACCTGTAAGAATTTTTATGAGTTTATCTGAGCCAAACTGACAACTACCGGGAAGCAAAATCTCAATGGATTGAGAAGATGCTTGGGAAAATGGCGGTTTTGCACCTTATTTTCTAAATTAGAATCAAAGGACACTCAAGGGGGTGACACGACATCCTTTGGTGGTAGATTAGGGAGGCAGGAGAAAGCAAAGCAGGGAAATCTCTGAGACTGGATAAAAGCATAATGAAGAAACAACTACTTCTTTTACACTGTTTTACATTGGTGGGGACAGGGCAGCTAACAACACAGCACATGGAGATGGTATGTGGGAACAAGGTAACAATGAGGTTGCTCCATGGTCTCGTGTTCTCGTGGGAGATTGTACCCTGAGGAGTCTGGAAAGGGCAGATTTCTCTGATATTCCAAATGTATGTCATCACAGATGCAAAAGGACAGTAGACAGGGCTCAGTTAAGGTAAAGATTGACCTTTGTCAAGGAAGACTCTGGCCTAGGACTGGCTTTTAGTTGGGGAGTTTTAATTCGGACCATCTTATGTGGTTACTTTAGGTCTCTGAGTTTGTAAGGCCTACCATGCAACCTCCCCCCGCCCCAAGATTGACAGGTTTAGTATGTGGCCCCTTTTTTGTCCACAGCGGTAAATTAATTAAGATATAATTTAAACAACATCAGCCTTCCCTCATCAACAGTTCCTAAGACAGGCTGGACAGCATTAATTGTTGCAATTAATTAGGCATTAAACTAATAATGGGTACAGCTGCTAACAATTAACAACTAATTATGTCAAGCACTTTAACCATATCACAAAAGAAATGGAAATCAGAGGGAAGGGAGAGGGAGAAAGGAGAGAAAGCAGTTACCTTGTAAGCAAATGAGATGCAGTGAGCTCCAAAAGCAGTTGCATCCTGCTGCAGAAATGACAGGAAGTGCTGATCCCAGCGCTGTCCCTGGGAGCTGAGCTGCGCGGGAGCCACGGGAGTCTGAGTTTGAAGAGAGGAGACTTGAATTCAATTGACCAGAACAGTGAGCAGAGCCAACACATGCCAAAGTGCAGTCTCGGTACTTGGCATACATCAACCCATGTAATCCTCACAATACTTCATGATAGTCGCTACTATTATTCCCATTTTATGGCTGAAGAAACTGAGGCACAAAGAGGTTAAGTGATTTGCCCATGCATTGGGGCCTCTGTTCACACTGAGGCACACTGCCTTTAGTAGACACACCAAACAAATAAACCTCACTAAGTTGCTAAACTCTTAATCAAACTCAAATAGCAATGTTTTATCAAACCATGCACTCCACCAATTAATTTTGAGGGAAAAGAAAAAGCACCTACTAAGCAATTCAAACTGGAACTGAGCATTTTCTGAAATGATCAAGCTCACAGAAATCCATAAATTCAAATTATTCCCAATCCAATCTGTATTTTATTTTGCTACTAAATATAAGGACCCCCCCCCCCTCTTCTCCATGGGAACCTGTTATCCTGTTGGGATCTGGCAAGCAGCTCCAGGGACACCCTGCCCCCTCGACCCCTCAGATCCTCTTCCCCTCGCACTTTGCAGTAAACATCATTGCTTGGTTTTTACTCAGGGCTTTTGTTTTCCAACAAGCTTCTATCATTTCAGGAAATAGAAGAATCCGGCTAAACTAGCCACCCATCCACATACAAATGTGCATGCCTACACATAGGCACACAGGCCTCCTTGATATACTAAGGAGGAGATGGTTGACGCAAGAAGGATCAAGACTGCTTGTCCTTACTTAAAGCCAAGAGAGATAACGTGTCTTTTGTGCTGGCCCAACTGCCTGGCAGATGAAGTCAGGACAGAAAACTTATGCACCACGCTCCACATCAGTACTTTTCAAATTCGATTACCCAGAAGGTTCACCTGGGGAACTCATTGGACCACAGATTCTGGGCCTCTCCACAGGAGATTCCGATTCAGTAGGTTTGGGCAGAACCCAAGAAATTGCATCTCTACGTTCTAGATGCCAATACATCTTTGAGAGCCACTGCTCTACCCTATCCCATTTCTGGCCACTTGTCCTTGTCCCAAGCCAGCAGATCTCATAAAGGCCATTAATTGTCCCCAGAGTGAGCTCCTTTGCCCAGTCTGTCCCAGTGACCACAAGTGTTTGTGTTGTTCTCATTGATTTAGAAGTTCAAGTTGTCGTACTTGGTCATACTGGACTAGGACTGTTTTTAAACAGAATCCAGAAAAAGGGGCCAAAGAGGCCCCCTGTCCCCACTCACTTTGCCGGCCTCCTGCCGGGCCTCACTTGACAGTGGGAGGAGTTAGTTCTCTGCTTGCTAGGAGTGAAAAAGAAACTTTGCCACATTAGAGCAGTCTTAAGAGGACTCCTAAGTCCACAGGTGCCCTGCCTGCTCAGGTCCTTTTAGGACTCCTGAGGCGGCTAAGACCTGTCCTCTCTCTTAAGGCAAGACTTCAGGCCCACTATCGACCCGCAGGGCCTCCTCTGGGTTCAGCCCATCACTTTCTGGAGCTGGGACTCGGGGTACCAGAGCCCTGAGACTAAAACCGGAACTGCGGGGCCACCTTGGAGCCAGCAACAGTCTGCCCAGAACAGAGTAGTGATGGGGAGGGAGGAGGTGGGGCGTGTCATCCTGCAGGGGGAGCCTTTGTGCTGGCTGCTTTCAGGCTGCCCTTTGGGGTATGAAGGAAGATCTGACCAGAAACACTCACGGAGTCCAGATGAAATCACCAGGCTTCTGCACGCCCAGGTCGCCTCCATTTAGAATTTGCACCCTCTCCCTTGAAGGTGCTCAGGACTCCAGTCTTGATACGATAAAGTGTCTGACAAAACTCAGGCATTGGACATTGGGGACTTCATGTCAGCCTTTGCTAGGGATATTTAAAAAGGCATAGAGATGGCTTCATACACTGTTGGTAAAGGTGGAAAATGTTCCCTTCTTTCTGAAAGGAGACGTGACTAAGTGGCTGAGAGACCTTAAATGTGCGGTTCTGCTGCTAGGCATTTCCTCTGAGGAAATAATTGGACCAGGGCTCAAAGACGAATGTACAAGGACAGTCACTGCAGCTTTATTCACAGAAGCAAACAATGTAACAACTTAAATACACGAATAAAAAAACAGGAGTTTGGTTAAATGAACCAGAGAAAATACATTCACCAAAATATTATGTAACTAATAAAAATAATGTTGTAGAATAATTCTAATAGACAAGAGAAAATGTTTAAAATAATACCAAATTGTAAGATGTAGTCTGTGAAACAGTATATATAGAATGTCATTTTTTAAAAACTGCATGTGACTGCATGTATGTGTGTGTGATGCCCCTGGAGGGGAAACACCACCACAGAGATAAGCAGTGTTTATCTTCATGAGCATACAGGAAATTCTGTGTTTTCTTTCATGCTCCACCATGTTTTTCAGACTCCAGTGATCAGACAATGGAGTCTGATAAAGATCATAGAATAAATAAAATAATTACTAGCAATATAATTTCAGGTGTCCTGAGTGGGCCATGGTAAGTCTGCTGGGGTAGAATCTTCTTACTGTTTCTGAAATCTGTCTCTGTATAATAACTTAAAAGGATAACTGTGAACACAAAGATGAGTGTTTTAAAGCTCCGCACGCACGTGCAGACA
Organism: Myotis daubentonii; assembly: GCF_963259705.1. Lineage (NCBI taxonomy): Eukaryota > Metazoa > Chordata > Mammalia > Chiroptera > Vespertilionidae > Myotis > Myotis daubentonii. Next base: position 8,781,496 of record NC_081848.1, on the reverse strand, counting down.
GGCAATGTGTGAGTGGAAGTATAAGAAAAACATCTTCGTTCAGAATGTACATATTCATGGGTCCCTACATCCCTTCCAGCCTTCATTCAGGCAACAAAGATTTTTTTCTCCATAATGTCTCCTAGCAGCCAAACACAGGCACTGTTAGTGAATATTAATTGACTTAACATCTTGTGGTGGTGAAACTGTGCACATTCCCCTGTCGCATTTGGTTGCTAGGGAACCATGTGAGACAGCTATGGAGCCCTGGGACCCAGCCCTGTTGAGTGTAGGGCAGGGTTAAACCACAAATCAGAAATGCTCCACGGGACTAATGGTGGATGCCAGCAACTATGTGTATGTATGTGCTCCTGTCAAATAAACAAGAAACAAATAAACATCACTAGGCAGCTTGGCAGTGGGAAGCAAGCCGCTGGGAGAGGGGGGTAGACTCTCAGAAACTGCAGCCCCTTCCCAGGGATCTCCTGGAGTGATCCTTCCTTCTGGGCTCCTTTCTCAGCATTCTTCAAGGCCTGGAGTGGAACCATGCGGCGGGTGCTGGAGGCAACACCTTGGAAGGGAAAGGAGGGACTGTGCAGGTTGGTGTAATTACTCTGAAATTGTAGGCATCATTTTCTGTCATCCCAGTGCTCATATCAGATGCAAAGAAGCTGGTGAGTGCGCCTGGCCTGCCTGCAATTTTCCTTCGACACCTGACATTGGCTCTTCTTCTTTCGTCTTCCCTACCCCTTGTCTCTTCGACTCACACTGCTTCTGGAGAACTCCTTATTAGTGCTGGTCCCTGGTCTGGCCCCTAGGCCCCCTGTACTGCACAAAGAGAAAGCTTCATTGCCCAGGTTTCTGGAAGACCACACTTATGGAGGCTCCCACAGTCCCTAACTCTCCTGCATCTCCTTCCTCCAGTCTTCTCCCTGGAAGGCCTTACTTTACACCAAGTTTCGGGCCATTCCCCCGTTTCCTTCTGACTGGACAACCTCCCTACAGGATGACTCGGTCCTGCCCGGGAGCCTCCTGTGATGCGCCCACAGGTACAGCCAAGGCTTCTCTATTCTGCTTGTGGGTTTCCTCTGGGACGGGTGGGCTCTGGTCTCAGCATCAGCAGCTCTGGCTGGGGAATGGGAAGGTGAGCTCTGTCCCTTGAAAGTGAAAGAGGGAGAGGCTGGAGATACTGGGTGTTCTTATTTGGACTTCACCTTGTTTTTCCTCAAGTACCTAAAATCGAATACAACTATGGAGAGTAATTTCTTTCCAAAAACTGCTCTACAGTCCATATAAATATATATTTATTTTACATGTGTCAATATAAAAAGTCATGTTCTTTCTTTTTATTTCCATCCATTTATTCATTTAATAAATTAATAGAGCACTTGCTCTATGCCCAGAATTTTTGTTGGGCCCTGTGTGGATTAAATGGTGAATTCAAACTGACAGTCCTGGTGTTGTATAGCTTATAGTATTATGGGGAATAAAAAAAAATCAAGGTCAAACAACTTCACATGTAAATATAAAATTATAGCTGTGGTAATGTGATAAATGGGGGGCATATGGAACTATGGGGGGAAGGGGCTGCTCACCTAAGCTTGGGGGCCAGGGAGGCCCTGAGGACATTGATTCTAGGTCTGGAGAGGGACCAACCGGTTGCTCACCACCTCCCTGACCTCACCATGTGAACTGCTGCCTGTTTGTTCTTCCTGGGTGGAGGGGGGACTCTAGAATCTGCTAAATGGAAGACAAAAAGGAACTCACTTGTATTCTTTCTTTTTCTCCAGTCTGAATTAGAAAATGTTGAATTCTCACAAAGATTCCAAATGAAACTCCATGTCATTAAACACATAGACCACTTTTCATAGAATGGATGCTTGGTTAAGGTTGGTGTGAGCAGAGGGATGGTGCAAGGCTACAAGACTAGAGTAACCAACAAGTCAAATGACTCTGGTCAGGAGAGAAGAAGAGTAGAGAGACATCCTGAGGGAAGATCCCAGGGTGAGAACACAGGGAGAGACACAGAGACAGGGAAAAAGACAAGAGGCTGATGCTGGTGGCCAACATAGAGGCCAGGGAGAAACATCCAAGGGGAACTTGGGGAACAGAATAGCGCTGTCTTCCCCCAGTTTCCACTACAAGGTCTTAGGTACACCCTGCACTTCCCAAACACTGTGTGGAGTAAATCTGTGAGGAAGTGTAGAGTCTACCAGGTACTTTAATGTTAGTTTAGAAAAATCAGAAGCTCCCCCAGCCACAGACAGTTTACCTCAGACCTGGAAGGGATCCAAAGAACTTATCCAGGCTTTCACCAGTAATCCCCTCACTGTTTCTCCAGCTAGATGGCTGGCTTCTGTTTGAACATGAAGTGACCGGGAAATCACCCTCGCTGGGGCAGCAGTTCTAACGCTGGGAAGTGTTTCCTCGTACTGAGAATATGTCTGCCTGAAACGGCCATCCGCTGGCCATGGTCTTCACTAGGAAGTCACATAGCCTAGATTGGCTCCTTGTCATGTGAGAGCCAATTAGCAAGAAGACCAACTCTTGTCCTTCATGTCACTGTCCTCATTCATTCATTCACTCTTCAGCTGCTCACTGGGAGCCTGCTCTGTGGTGTGCGGTGACCACTGTAAAGAAAGCAGCCTTGTGCTCAGCAGTCCAGCATTTCCTGTGGGAGACAGGCAGCACGTGGACAATTTCAATAGAGGTTAGAAACTGAGAGAAGGACCCATCCTTCTAGGGCAGTGGTCAGAAAATTGCGGCTCGCGAGCCACATGTGGCTCTTTGGCCCCTTGAGTGTGACTCTTCCACAAAATACCATGTGCGGGTGCGCATGTACAGTGCAATTGAAATTTCGTGGCCCATGCGCAGAAGTTGGTTTTCAGCCTGGGCAAGTCTATTTTGAAGAAGTGGCATTAGAAGAAGTGGGGGGTGTCAGTGGGTCAGGGATACGCGGTGCGGGGGAGGCGCGTGCGATTCATGCACCAGTTGAGTGAGCCAGTCAGTCAGCAGTCTCATTGTGCAGTGGTTAGTGCTAGTCGCATCCGCAAATCATGCGCAGGTGACAAAAGATAGACGAAACAAGTATACAAGACGAGTGTGGATGGGAGAGTTGGAAGGGGTTGACCTCAGCGAATGTACCTCAATCAGATTGAGGACGTTTTTAGCAAAGGCCAGCTTAGGAGTACCCTAATTAAGTTAATAACAATGTACCTACCTATATAGTTTAAGTTTAAAAAATTTGGCTCTCAAAAGAAATTTCAATCGTTGTACTGTTGATATTTGGCTCTGTTGACTAATGAGTGTGCCGACCACTGTTCTAGGGCATTTTTAAGATTTCACTACAATGAAGTTAGCCAAATCTTTATAAAGCGATTTTTTTTAATGTGCAAGTTTTAATGTGTAGCCTTTTCATCCCAGGCCCAGATCTGGAGGGGACTTTGTAAATGTTAACGGAGGGTCTGGCAGGTTGAAATGAAGAACACCAGGTTTGTGGACAGGTTCTGCCTTCCAGATCCAGCCACCCCACACACAGCTTGTAAGAGGCAATTCTTTGTATCTAAGAGAAACCTGGTTTATTAAGTCAGGAGATTAACTCTCCAAAAAGGAGTTGATAAGGAGTAAAAAATAGCTCCCTGGTCCTCTGGCCAAGTCAACAAAAACTAATGGCATCTCCTCGGTCTGTGTGACCTGCATTCCCTGGCCTCTCTGAGCCTCTGATTCTTACAACAAAAGCATCCCTCTAGGCTCCCCAAAGCAGAACATAGTAGTTGGGATTTCCCTATGCTGGAGACTCTTTTGGCTTTGAATTGGTTCTCTCCCAGGTCTACCTCAGGGATCTGGGGCACAAGTTTCTTGGGTGGCCAGGATGCAGAGCTGCAAGTCAGCAAAATGAGAGATTCCTAAACACTGAACTTGTGTAGACACAGGTCCACTAAATATATACAAAGGTTTTCAAGCCTTCCTTTTGGAGTCTAGGACACCAAAATACAAACATTTCTGTTAATTACATTATTTGTTTTGGCAATGAGAATTAGAGCACTTTGAGGTCAAAAGTGGTTTTTTGATTTTGTTTTTCCTGTACCTTCTTACAAGCCATCTTAAACAGGGGAGTATCTGTCCTCTATTAGTATAAAAACAAACAAACAAACATGGGAATATGAAACAGTGCAGCCACTTCAGAAAACAGTTTGGCAGCTCCTCACAATGATAAACATAGAGCTTTGACCCATCAATTACTGTCCTAGATATCTACTCAAGAGAAATGAAAACATATGCCCACACAAAAACTTGTGCATGAATGTCATAGCAGCCTTATCCCTAGAGCAAGAACTCAACTATCCATTATCTGATGAATGGATAAAAAAAAAATGTAGTCTATCTATCCAAACCATGACATATTCATCAACAAAAGGAATAAGAGGAAAGAACTGAAAAACCTGGCTAAAACTTGGAAACATATGCTAAGCAAAGAAGCTGGGCATAAAAGGTTACATATTGCATGATTTCATTTATGTGAAATGTCCACATATAGAAAATCTGGAAAGAAAGAAGGAAGATTATTGGTTGCCTCTTTCTGGGGCAGGTAAGTGGGGTGGCTATGGAGTAAGGGCTCATGGGGACAGATGTTCTTTAGGGGATGATAAAAATATTCTAAAATTGGATTATTGTAATGATTGTACAACTCTGTAAACTAAAAAAAAACAGGCTTGTATACTTTTTAAAAAGTTAAATTTATGGTATGTAAATTATACAAGGCTGGGCAAAGGTAGGTTTACAGTTGTGAGTGTCCACAATAACTTATTATTGTATTACTAGAGGCCTGGTGAACAAAAATTTGTGCACTCAGGGGGGTTCCCTCAGCCTGGCCTGTGCCCTCTCACAGTCTGGGACCCCTCAGGGGTTGTCCACCTACTGGCTTAGGCCCGCTCCCCGGGGGGATCGAGCCTAAGCTGGCAGTCAGACATCCCTCTGGCAGCCCAGCAGCCCTCGGGGGATGTCCACTTGCCAGCGGGGAGCAGACCTAAGCTGCAGTCGGACATCCTTAGTGCTGCTGAGGAGGCGGGAGAGGCTCCCGCCATCATGGCTGTGCTGGTAGTCATAAGCCTGGCTTGTGGCTGAGCAGAGCTCCCCCTGTGGGAGCGCACTCACCACCATGGGGAAGCTCCTGCATTGAGCATCTGCTCCCTGGTGGTCGGTGTGTATCATAGTGACCAGTCATTCTCAGTCGTTCTGCTGTTAGGGTCAATTTGCATACTACCCTTTTATTATATAGGATTATTTATTATTATTATTGTATTCTTGTCCATATAAACAACTGTAAACCTACTTTTGCTGCAGCCTGTATATCAAGAAAACTGTAGAAAAAAGGAGGAGAGAAGAAGGAGGAGAAGAGGCAAATTTTAGAGCCACAGAGGATGGTTTCCTGGTGCGGAAAATAATATATACTCCAGTTCCCAGATGTTGCATGCTTCCTTGAACGAGTGTGTGAGTGTGTGTGTGTGTGTGTGTGTGTGTGTGTGTGTGTGCGTGCATGCATGCACCTGCTGGGCTCAGTCGGGAACACTCTTAGGATACCAGACTGTTATTCTGGTGACGACCAATAGCCATGCTTCCTATAATTACGCCTTCTGTAAGCAGTATTCTTTGGGCTTGTCCTCTGGGAAGGCTCTCACTTGAAGCCCTAAGCTACCATGAGAGGAGGTCCAACAGCACATTGGAGAAGCCACATGGAAAGAGAAAGAAGAGAGAGAATGTCCCAGCCAGCCCCTGCCAGTGTGGCCAGCGCAGCTGAGGCAGGAGCTATGGAGTGAAGAGGCCGTCTTGGATGTTCCAGCCCCAGTGGCCACCCGTGGAACCAAAGGACCACCCCACTGAACCCACCAGGCTCAGGTGCAGAATTATGAAAAACAAAACAGTGTTCTTATTTAAGCCACAAGTTTTGAAGTGCTTTGTTACACAGTAAGAATTGAAATTCCCTGAAAGACCTAATGACCTCCACCCTGGTTACTCACTGATTTGGTAATGGACTTGACTAGGAAGCCCTTGGAGTCTGAGATGGATCTAAGGAGAAACACGACTTTATTGTGTCTATAACGGGGCATTTATCACTGTTGTTTAGGCAATTTCACACAATACTTATCTGATTGGCCTATTAGTTACTTCACATCACTGAGAACTGGCGGCACAGGGATTCTGTGCTTGCAATGAGAAGATTGATTATGGTTGTTATACTAATGGCTGGGAAAAATGAATTTCATCAGAAAACTTGTTTTGAAGCTCCAATGATGGGCCTTGTATGTTTGCTGATGAAACATGCTGCACACTGAGTGTGGATCCTACAAACCCCTGGGACCGAGATGCTGGAGCTGGCAACACACCTGCAAAGATGGATCCAGGGCCACCAAGGAGCAGGAGCACTTCTAACGCCTTTCTCTAGAATCTTATCACTTTTCCCATTGACTGGACCATCTTAGCAAGCAAAGTGTTTTGAAAATAATTTCACTAAGGGGTGGATTCACCCTCCAAAGACAACATGAGTGGGAATCTTTTAGAAGCACTCAGCTTTCCCATCAGCTCTGGGGCATCTGTACGTGCCCATGACTGCTGCAGCACATAAGTCTGCTTTGAAACATTAGCAGAATGCATGCTTTCCTATGCAATGAAACAGTTTGACAGCTAGGACTATGCCAAATAAAGAGTTTCATCAGGAGTCTATCTGAAGGGTTGGAATTTAGATGTTTATTTTAGAAGATAAACCTGGGAAGTTTGGGGCTAAAAACAATGCTTTTTCTCTCCATAGCAGGCTCTCATCACTCAACTCCACTAATTGCTTTATTTTCCCAGTTTCTCAGCCCAAGTACATTTTTGCACCTGAAGTACAGGTCTTGGTAGAAGGGAAGTCATCTCTGTTAAATAGCAGGCTTTTTACAAACTCCTGACAGCAGTCAGAGGAACTGTGTGTGGCTGTTCATGTCCTCTGGACCCAGCGTCCCCATGGCCTCATTAGACTCACTGAGAGCTCCCCAGACCTTTACCACTGAAGGGAGAAAATGAGATTTGCCGGATGGTTTTAGTAAGGGGCTGAGCTCTCACCATAGCACAGCACTAATGAAATTCACCTTCGGAGCCCTTTAATTGCTTGCAGTAGCACTTCACTTACAATCAATGTTCTTCTGTCCCCACTGCAATTTTCTTGTTTTGAAAAATAATAGTGTGACACATGCTGCAATTAGAGCACCCAGGACTGGCCACACTCCTTAGCACCAGTGCATCGGCACCACCTGAAAATGCTCACCCACTAGAGGTAGGCAAATGGGAAGGACGCAGGAGCTGAGAGGGAATCTCTGTAATTGAGCTGCATAATCGTAGGAAACAGAAGACGAGCTTCTACGAATAATGACACGGTAATTGGAGGTCACCCGAAGAGAGCCCCGCTACACTCAACACTCACATTAGCTTTGACAAAAACCATTGTAGATCTTTCTAAAAGACTAATGTGAGCAATGGTGAGGCTGTTTATCAGATTTATCTGGTACCAGCGGAACGTTCTTCCACCCCAGGGGAATCGGGCCAGCCTAAAGCACTTTGCTGGGAGAGAAAATATTTTTATTGGAGTCAGAGGGTAATTAATGCAAAGTTTAATTGCATACCAAAACAGACCCTGTGAACTCTAGAGCCACTTTTTAGGCACTTTCTCTTATACAAAGTATACTCAGGCGGTACCGCCTGTGGAGCAAGGAGCACTCTATACCTGCCAAGGGTGGCACTGACAGGCCCTGGGGAGAGGTGAGAGGCCGGGAAAGAGTGCAGGGAGTGTGTCCAGTTGGATATCTGAGTCTCATCAATTCCATTTGAAAAAATAATCCTCAGCTCTTTTCTTCCACCCACCCTCACAGCCCATCCCCAGGCTGAAATGAGGGAAATTCATTATTATTTGGTGAGTCAATATCAAATTCCAATAAAGAGATAATTTTTTAAAATCCCATTGTGTAGCTGGCTCATTATAACATCCAGATAACTCCTGAGTAAATTAAAATTGCTCATTGCCATAAATTATAATGGTATCAAAATAGATTTCTTTTGCAAAGGAAGTTTCATTAACATGATTCATTTAATCAACCAGAAATGAGATCTGCACAGGGATAAAGTAAAAATGGTGTTCTGAGCACCACCTCTGGGTCAGGTTGTAAGGCTCCTTTAAGCATCCAAAGTTAGAAAACACTCTTCCAGCCCTAGCTGGTTTTGCTCAATGGATAGAGGGTCGGTCTGTGGACTGAAGGGTCCTGAGTTTGATTCCCGTCAAGGGCACCTGCCTGGGTTGCAGGCTTGATCTCCAGTAGGGGGCATGCAGGAGGCAACCAATCAATGATTCTCATCATTGATGTTTCTATCTCTCTCTCCCTCTTCCTTCCTCTCTAAAATCAATAAAATATATTTTAAAAAGAGAGAGAGAGAGAAAAAACACTCTTCTAGCTAATGCTTGGCTACAGGTGGGGCTCTGCACACTGCAGGCTTGCTCCCTAACCTTCCTGACTCCACCACCATCTCATATTTTCTCCCTCACATGCCTACCCAAATGCATAAATAAGAAAGACAAGAGAAATTGAAATTCAAGCCTAGCCACACATAAGACTCTAAGGAGATTAAGGTCATGGGTTGTGTCTATTTATCTTTGTGCCTCCACAGCCCTGAGCATAGTAGATCCTGGACAAACTTTCCAAAATGAATTAAGTGAATAAATGACAAAATAAGGTCTCTATTTCTATTTGCATCAAACCACTAGGTGAAGGGAGCCTCTAAATAAGAGACTATACTGAAGTGTCCCCACAAAAATCCATGCCCAATTGGAACACGTGAATATAACCTTATTTGGAAATAGGGTCTTTGCAGATGTAATCGAGTTAGGATGTGGTCATACTGGGTGAGTGAGCCCTGAATCCAATATGACTCATGTCCTTATAAAAAGAGGAGTGTTTGGACACAGAGACTCAGGCACACAGGGGGAAGGCCATGTGGAAACAGAGGCAGAGATTGGAGTGATGCACCTACAAGCCAAGGAAAGCCGAGAACTACCAGCATCCAGAAGAAGCTGAAGGAGACCAGGGAGGAGTCTTCCCTGGAGTCTCCAAAGGAGGTGCCCTGACAACATCTGGATTTGGACTTCTAGCCTCCAGAATTCCGAGAGAATAAATTTCTGTTGTTTGAAGTCACCCAATTTGTGAACTTTTTCATAGCAGCCTTAGGACACTAAGGTATTTGATGACCCCCTCAGGGCCTACAGGCAATCCCATTAGGAACTCATTGAGAAAGCAGAGGCAAGTGTAGACCATTTTCTAAGACACTTGGGTGTAAAGGAAGGGCCATTTTTTCATCATCTACTGGTCTTGCCCTCATCACTTTTCTCTCAATCAACAGAAAAAGGAAAGTCACAAGTCACCCATGGTGACTTACCACTCAAGTCACAGAGCTTTGACCTCCTTCATCCCCATAGGTTTACCTCCACCTACACCAGCCCCTCACGGCCCAAGCTCCATGCTTCTCATCTAAAGATCTTAAAGCATAGTGTCCCTCTTCCTCAGCTTCCTACCCATACAATAGTCTCCCTCCACTAACCACAGGTATTCATTCATTTGTTCAATCAAGCGATTTACATTTATGCCCCAAGACAATTCAGGTATGACTTGGTACTCCAAATTTGGTCCCCTCTGAAGTCACCCTGCAGGTGTGAGTTGCTGTCTGTTCTTCCAGGGGTCATGAGCAAAGCTGTCCATATAACTGCTATAATGATTGAAATGTTCCCATTTCTGTGCTGGCCAATACTATAGCCACTAGTCATTAGTGTGAATAAGAAACTGCATTTTAATTTTAATTAATTTAACTTTAAATGGTTATATCTGCTCATGGCTACCAAATAGATAGTTCAGACCTAGAAGCAATTTTTAATCAGACACAAAAGACACAGATACCAACAGCCTCTCTCTCTCTCTCTCTCTCTCTCTCTCTCTCTCTCTCTCTCTCTCTCACACACACACACACACACACACACACACACCTCCAAAGGATGAACATTAATTCTCAGAGCCTAAGGAAACATTTCTTAAATATTCCATAATTTTCAGGGCCATTTCAGCCCACAGTAGAGTTAATAGCCCACATTACTATGCAGATCTATTAGTTTAATTCTTCTCCCCCAAACTTCCAAACTCCTTTCAAAATGTACCCCTTTGGGTCACTGATAATTTTAAAAGGGGTGTATTACTGAACCTCCCACTCCTTACTGGCTGTTCCTTTAGCTACATAAAGATCTGCGGATGCTCTGAAACACCATATACAGAGGCTTAAGTGAGTTCCCAAACAAGGTGTCATTCTTTCCTACAGTTTGGAGGAGAGAGAATGGCAGGAAGGGAGAGACTGCTCTTCCTGTTAATGTTATTCTACTGATAATCCCCTCAACTCTATCTCCATCCTCCCCCTTTCTGCCAGAACTTTCCCCTTGCCAGCACCAAGTGGTGGCTTTGAATCTCACCTCTGCTATTTTCCTGGATCTGATTCCAACTTCTGCTTTTTACAAGTAATGACACTGCCTAAGTTCTGTGAGCATGTGTATCGCTGGTCAAATTCCATAAACAGAGTAAGAATATGAAACACCTAGTACAATATTCCCATTTCTCTCCTCCTTCTCTAAGTGGGCCTTCTTAAAAAGAAATCTGGAAAAATGGTGGCAGAGTAAGTGGATGCTGCATGGACATGCTTCCAGGAACAAACTGGAATTACAACTAAAATACAGAAAAACTTCCCGAATAATCAATGGAAAACTCGCAGGAGAGAACCCTGATACCCAAGGACTGAAAGTGGATACCACATAGAGACTGGTAGGAGGAGAGAGGGGAGGAGGCACGAACGGGCTGGCCAGGTGCTCACAGATAGCAACTGAAGTCCCGGAGAGATATCTCAGCTGTGGGGGGTTGCCACTGAGAACTCTGGGATCTAATCCCCAAGCTGGTCCCCCCAAGAGTGCACCAAAACTGAGAAGGGTACCCACATAACATCTGGCTGTGAAAAGCAATGAGGTGCTGTCTGCCAGGGAGTGACAGCTGAAAATTCAGGCACCCTCTTAAAGGGCCAATGCATAAAATTCCCTGTGGAGCCACCCACCTTGTGCTCCAGCAGAGGGAGATTGAAGTGGACTGGTGCTGTGAGAGCAGAAGCCAGGACTGGGGATGCAGGGGATAGAGATCAGAAGGCAGACACCCCAAGTTTCCTGGGCTGAGTCATTCCCTCATGGAATGCAGCAGAGGACATCTTTCCCACATAGACATTTGCCTTGCCTGGGAAGAAGACAGTTGACAAGTCACACAAGTTCAGGAGGCACAGAGAACCCCAAGCAAGAAGAACCCAAACAGGCCCACACCCAGACACATCATAATGAAATACTAAAAACTAAAGACAAATAGAGAATCTTAAAGGCAGCAAGAGAAAAGAAAACTGTTACCTATAAAGGAGTTCCCATAAGGCTGACACCTGATTTCTCATCAGAAACTCTACAGGCCAGAAGGGAATGGCATGAAGTACACAAGGTAATGGAAAGCAAGGATCTGAGACCAAGATTACTATATCCAGCAAGGCCATCATTCAAAATAGACAGTCAAATAAAGAGCTTCCCAGAGGGGGAAAAAAAAGGCTAAAGGAGTACATCACCACCAAGCCAGCATTACAAGAAATGCTAAAGGGACTGCTATACTGAGAAGAAGAAACAGAGAGAGAAACCTAACCATACAGAATTAAAATGGCAATAAATAAGTACCTCTCAATAATAACCCTAAATGTAAATGGATTAAATGCTCCAATCAAAAGGCATGGGGTAGCTGAATGGATAAAAAAACATGGCCCAACTATATGCTGTCTACAAGAGAGCCACCTCAAAACAAAAGACACACAGAGGATGAGAGTGAAGGGATGGAAAAAAATTTCCATGCAAATGGAAAGGAAAAACAAGCTGGAGTAGCAGCACTCATATCCAACAAAATAGACTTTAAAATGAAGTCCATCAAAAGAGACAACAAAGGTCACTACATAATACTAAAGGGATCGATCCAATATGAGGATATAACTTGGGTAAACATACATGCACTCAATATAGGAGGAGCACCCAAACATATAAAAAAAACTTCTAGAGGACTTGAACGGAGAGATCGACAACAATACAGTCATAGTAGAAGACTTTAACACCCCTCTGACTTGACTGGATAGATCTTCCAGACAAAAACTTAAGAAGAAAATAGAGACTCTAAAGGACACACTGGATCAGATGGATTTAATTGACATTTATAGAACATATCATCCCAATGCAACAGAATATACATTCTTCTCAAGTGCACATGGATCAGTCACAAAGATAGACCACATGTTAGGACAGAAAACAAGTCTCTACAAGTTCAAGAAGATTGAAATCATATCAAGCATCTTCTCAGATCACAGTGGAATGAAATTAGAAATCAACTACAATAAAAACACACCTGGAGGCTAAATAGCATGTTATTAAACAATGAATGGGTTACCAACGAGATCAAGAGAGAAATAAAACACTTCCTGGAAATAAATGAAAATGAACACACAGCAACCCAAAATCTCTGGGACATAGCAAAAGCAGTCCTGAGAGGGAAATTCATAGCACTTCAGGCAGACCTCAAAAAAATAAAATAAAAAACAGCAATAAACTATTTAACCTTACAACTTAAAGAACTAGAAAGAGAACAAGAAAAGCCTAGAGTAAGTAGAAGGAAGGAAATAATAAAGATTAGAGCAGAAATAAATAACATAGAGACTAAAAAAAATACAAAAAAATTAATGAGACCAGCTCTTGGATAAACAAACTGATAAACCATTAGCCAGACTCATCAAGAAATAAAGAGAGAGGACACAAATAAGTACAATAAGAAACAAAAATGAAGAAGTAACACCACAGAAATACAAAGGATTGTAAGAAAATACTATGAACAACTATATGCCAACAAACTGAACAATGTGGATGAAATAAACAAATTCCTAGAAAAATATAATCTCCCAAAACTGAATCAGGAGGAATCAGATAACCTGAATAGTCCAAAACAATTGATGAAATAGAAGCAGTAATCAAAAAAACTCCCACCAAACGAAAGCCCAGGTGCAGACTTCTTCACAGGAGAGTTTTGTCAAACATTCAAAGAACTAACACCTATACTCTTCAAACTATTTCAAAAAATCCAAGAGGAAGGAACACTTCCAAAATCTTTTTATGAGGCCAGCATTATCCTAATTCCAAAACCAGATAAAGACACTACAGAAAAAGAGAATTACAGGGCAATATCCCTGATGAACACAGATGCTAAAATCCTCAACAAAATAATAGCAAATCTCATCCAACAATATATTCAAAAGATCTCACCCCATGGTCAAGTGGGATTTATTCCAGGGATGCAAGGCTGATACAATATTCACAAATCAATAAATATGATACATCACATAAACAAATTGAAAGACAAAAATTACATGATCATATCAATAGGTGCAGAGAAAGCATTTGCCAAAATTCAACACCCATTTTTTAATAAAAACTTTCAGCAAAGTGGGAATAGAGGGAGCATATCTCAACATGATAAAGGCCATACATGACAAACGTACAGCCAACATCATATTCAATGGGCAAAAACTAAAACAATTTCCCCTAAGAACAGAAACAAAACAGGGATGTCCATTTTCACCATTCCTGTTTGGCATAGTACTGGAATTGCTAGCCATAGCGATCAGACAAGAAGAAGAAATATAAGGCATTCAAATTGGAAAAGAAGAAGTAAAACTGTCATTATTCTCAGATGACATGATATTATACATAGAAAACCCTAAAGACACCATCAAAAAACTATTAGACTTAATAAGTGAATTCTGCCATGTACCAGGATACAAAATTAACACCCAGAAGTCTATGGCCTTTTTATACACCAATAATGAATTCACAGAAAGAGAAACTAAAAAAAAATAATCCATTTACCATTGTAACAACAACAACAACAAAATAATAAGATACCTAGGGATAAACTTAACTAAGCAGATAAAAGACCTATACTCAGAAAACTACAGGACATTGAAAAAAATAGAGGAAGACATAAACAAATGGAAGAATATACCATCCTCATGGATTGGTAGAATCAACATCATTAAAATATCCATACTATCCAAAGCAATCTATGGATTCAATGAAATCCCCATTGAAATACCAACAGCATATTTCAAAGACCTAGATCAAACTTTCAAAAAATGCATATGGAATAAAAAAAAAAAGACCCCCAATAGCCACTGAGAAAAAAGAACAAAGTTGGAGGTATCATAATACCGGATATCAAGCTATATTACAAAGCCACTGTGCTCAAAACTGCCTGGTATTGGCACAAAAACAGACATATAGACCAATGGAATAGAACCGAGAACCCAGAAATTGACCCAAGCCATTATGCTCAATTAATATTTGACAAAGGAGGCAAGAGCATACAATGGAGCCAAGACAGTCTCTTCAATAAATGGTGTTGGGAAAATTGGACAAATACAGGCAAAAAAAAAAAAAAATGAAACTAGACAACCAACTTACACCATACACAAAAATAAACTCAAATTGCATAAAGGACTTAAACGTAAAATGGGAAACCATAAAAATCTTGGAAGTATCCATAGGCAGCAAAATAGCAGACACATGTCATAGCAATATCTTTACCAACAGAGCTCCTAGGGTAATGGAAAATAAGGAGAAAATAAACATATGGGACCACATCAAAATAAAAAGCTTCTGCGTAGCAAAAGAAACCATCAACAAAACAAGAAAGCCCACTGCCTGGGAGAACACATTTACCAGTGTTATCTCCAATAAGAGTTTAATCTCCAAAATTTACAGGGAACTCATACAACTTAACAAAAGGAAGATAAACAATCCAAAAAAAAAAAAAATGGGCAAAGGACCTAAATAGACACTTTTCAAAAGAGGACATATAGAAAGCCAAAAGACATATGAAAACATGCTCATAGTCACTAATCATCTGAGAGATGCAAATCAAAATGACAATGAGGTAGCATCTCACACCTGTCAGAATGGCTATTATCAACAAATCAACAAATGATAAGTGCTAGCGAGGATGTGGAGAAAAAGGAACCCTTATACTCTGCTGGTGGGAATGCAGACTGGTGCAGCCACTATGGAAAACAGTATGGAGTTTCCTCAAAAAATTAAAGCTGAAACTCCCATTTGACCCAGTGATCCCACTTCTAGGAATATATCCCAAGAAACCAGAAACACCAATCAGAAAGGATATATGCACCCCTTTGTTCATAGCAGCACAAGTTACACTAGCTAATATTTGGAAACAGTCTAAGTGCCCATCAGCAGATGAGTGGATAAAAATACTGTGGTAAATCTACACAATGGAATACTATGCTGCTGTAAAAAAAAATGGGAGAGGGGCACTCTTACCATTTGCAACAAATTCTCTCTCTAATTCTAGAGAGAATTATGCTAAGTGAAATAAGTCAGTTGGAAAAAGATAAATATCACATGATCTCACTCATTTGTGGAATATAATGAACAACATAAACTGATGAACAAAAATAGAGCCAGAGGAAAAATACCCTAATATATATAAAGAGCCAGGGTCCATCATGACCGAAACATCCAGATGGACAACCGAACACCAGGCTAGGGTCCTGGCTGGTGCAGTGAAAGTCAGTGCTAGGTCCTGGCAACCCTCAGTGTGAGTCAGTCCTGGGTCCCAGCCAGCGTAGCAGGAATCATTCCTGGGTCCCGGCTGGCATGGTGGGAGTTGGTCCTGGGTCCCGGCAGCTGGCCCGCAGCACAGCTGTGGGAGGGAGCTGTGGGAACGAAGCCATGCTGCCATCTGACTGGCCTCTTGGTCCCTCCCCCTGCCCACAGGCTCCGTGGAATCAGAGCCATGCTGTGATGGAACTGGACCCTACCTGAGGGGTCCTGGATTGTGAGAGCATGCAGACTGGGCTGAGAGAACTCCCTGAGTACACGAATTTTCATGCACTGGGCCTCTAGTTTTAGAATATAATAGAAGTAATCTTGTTATTTCTAGATTTTTAATATTTCCTACAACTTTTGCGATATTATACTATGTTAGTACAGTTTTGGTAATATAATTATATTTAAAATCATTTTTCTTGAAATATTAATGTTTATTCCATGTAAATAGCTAATTATTTTGTATCTAAAATCTGGTAATATATTTATTTTGTATATTGTAAATATATATATTAAAAAAGAATAAATAATAAAATGGTTGTATTTCAAAAAAAAAAGAATAAATGAAATGGCTATATTTCAAAAAGAAAAAGAAATCTGTATCCTCCCTATGAGCAGATACTGGGAATTTGAGAATCATATTCCATAACATACCTGCAGGAAGCAGCAGCGCCATGCTAGCTCAATGCTCTCTGGCTTCACCAGGCTGAATACCTAGATATTTGCAACTACCCACATGACTGAAGTTTTCAATTTTACCCCAGATACTGCTGATAGAGGAAGCATGGTCTGGGAAAAGGTATGTGTGTGCCTTTGAGAAAAATCCTCCATTTTTCCTCTCACCCTTCCTCACTTCCTACCCCTGATCCCTCCAGAATTTGGCAATTCTTAATGAGTGAGTCATGGCAATGTTTCTTTGCATGAATTCAATAAGACCAGTTTCCAATTGTGGCTGTTTTTTGTTTGTTTGTTTGTTTGTTTGTTTGTTTGTTTGTTTTTGTTTTTTTAAACATATTTTTTATTGATTTTTTTACATAGAGGAAGGGAGAGGGATAGAGAGTTAGAAACATGGATGAGAGAGAAACATCGATCAGCTGCCTCCTGCACACCCCCTACTGGGGATGTGCCCGCAACCAAGGTACATGCCCTTGACCGGAATCGAACCTGGGACCCTTCAGTCCACAGGCCGATGCTCTATCCACTGAGCCAAACCGGTTAGAGCTCCAATTGTGGTTTTTTAACAAAGATTTTGGAATGTCATGTCTAACATTCCTGGACTCTGGATGTCACCAGAAAGCTTTAAGGAATGAAGCCAATAAGCATCCCGTGGAGAAAGCCTGTATCTTGCTTGGTCACGTGGTTCATAGCAGTCTTTCCAGGTAAGGAACGAAGGTTGCTTTCCTGAGAGATGGCAAGGAAGGAACCTCAACATATCATTGAGAACCTCAAGAACTTGAGGAATTCACCCCCAAGTCTGCAGGTATTACAGGCAAACCTGATGGCAGCTAGGTGGCTCTGCTTCTTTGCCCTGTGGGGCTAATTAAAGTTCAATCATGAGACTCCAGCAAAGCATATCTTTTTTAAAAAAAAAATCTATATGATCTATTGTTATTCTTATTGTGTTCATGCAATCAGGCCAAATTATAATTAGACGTAATACAGTAAATAAATTGGTCTTAATTTGGCTCTTTAATGAGAATGAAAGCAGTTTTAGAGGGGAAATTTGTTCCAATAGGGAATTATTAGAACTGAAATGATTTTACTAGATCATTTGTTGTAATTCTTGCTGTTCTAACTTTTGTCCAATAATACTAAATTTTATAACACAGTTTGTTTTCACCAGGTTACAAGCCCTAATCACACTTAGGGAATACCACCTCTAGACACCATTGCCACCTCTTTGCTGTCCCCAGGGAGCAAGGATCTCTTGGCTCTGAAAGAAAACCTTTGTCCCTTCTCAGCATGAAGTAGTTTTAGAAGAGACCCTATGCCCCCTTTTCCATGAAAGAATTCAGCGCCAAGATCCTTGAGGCAGGGGGAATGTGGTGGACAGTTAGACATAGCAGAGCAAGAATGATGGGCCAACTGGAGGAGAAATGGACAGGAGCCTGAGACATGCTCCCTACTCCAACTGCTCTGAAGCTGGCAATGGAGGAACCTATGTAGAGTGGACCTTTACGTTTTACAGAATAGGAGTTGGGATACCTATTGCTAATATATAGAATTATTCTATTCATTTGGGGAAGAAAGTCACAAATGGGGACCTTTATACGTTGAGACTCACTGCCCGGGAAAAGGATGCAGGGATGTTTTCTTTAAAGGTTGCTGCAATAACTTCCTGTGGTGAAAGTCTGTCTTTTACCAGGTGTTCTAGTATCTAATAACTATGATATGAATTTTTCTGATAATTTTATCCTCCCTTATAGTAATGGGCATACTAAGCTGCCAGCCAGTTGGTTTCTGATATGTGGGATAACCGTTTATTCATATATCCCTGCCAACAGCACCAGGTTCTTTGTGGGGAGGGATATTTTTTAGGATGACTTACCATCTTTATACCCCAGAAACAACACCAGAAGAGATTTTCTCCAGGCTGTGGCACCAGACTGCAATGATGCTCTCCACCTGCGGAGCCCTGCTGACTGTATTGCTTTAACCACTTTTGTTATGCTGGTAATGATAGGCCCCCTTAATGTAGAAGTGACCCAGCTGGCTTGGAGCAGGTAAAAGCCCTGAATGCCATTCCAGGGCTATCCGGGGAATAAATCAAGAGCTGAGCCAGGTCAGGGAGGCAGTTCTAGAGAATCGGGCAGCAATAGATTATTTCTGTTGCGGCATAAACACAGTTGTGAGGAATTTAAAGGAATGTGCTGTTTTAATCCTTCTG
Source organism: Myotis daubentonii (assembly GCF_963259705.1). NCBI lineage: Eukaryota > Metazoa > Chordata > Mammalia > Chiroptera > Vespertilionidae > Myotis > Myotis daubentonii. Next base: position 8,762,843 of record NC_081848.1, on the reverse strand, counting down.
ACAATTCTCAATTGGTAGAAAACAACATTCGACAAATTAGAGAAACCATCTCCAAGGGAAAACAACAAGAAGAGTTGTTGTTTTGTTTTTTGTTTGTTTATTTGTTTTTTATTTGACTTATCCAACTTAACTTCCTGGCTACCCAACCTATCTGGGTTGGGAGAATTCTTTTTAATTTTTCTCCTGTTTATTTTTTTGTAGTCTGAAAGCTTGTGGCTGTATTCAATGTCTTCCTCTTTTTATATCCTGCGTTTGCTACATTCCATGCCCAAGAACTGCTTTCAAGGCAGAAGCAAATGCAGGCCAGCAGGATGAGATTTTTTTCATCTAAAACTAATCTCATAGATATGAGATGATAAAAATAGCAGTGGGGAAATGATAGTGGCAGAAATAGAATATTGGGGGCCAGCAATAATTGTAAGAAATATTAATCATGCTCTGTTAACCGTGATTATTTTGTTCTGATTAAAGAACAACCTGGCTGGGCGCTGCACGTGGGACCAGGGAGCTCACCTGGAAATGGAAATGCGAGCCATCCTCCCCATCCAGGAGCTGCTTGTCATCATGGAAAAATTAACAACCTTGTTGCAGAAACCAGAGCCGCCAGCCCTTTGAAGACCCTCAGCCCTTTGCATACTCCCAGGCCTTTGCAACCTCCCAGCCCACATTACCTGAAAACTGCCCATTTTGCATACCCATTCTTATCTTTTTTGCCTACTTTCCCATGTAATCCTTGTCCTTCTACCCAATATAAGCATCTGGCTTGTGGTGGGTGTCAGAGCAGATTTTCATGGGTGTCCTGCTGCTTTCCCATACTTCCAGCAGCATTGGAATAAATGTTCATATATGATTCAACCCTGTCTCTGCTGAAATGGCTCAGGTAGTGACAGACAGCCCAGACCATTGATTGTTGGGTTTCAATTTGGCTAATTTTCCTTCTGGGATGTTCCCTTAGCAGAGAACCTCTGAGAGGTGAAGGAATCAGTGGTAGGATTCAGGCACCAAACCCCATCTGCAAGCTCAAATAGGTTTCTGACTCATAACACAGCATGACTTGGCGGGAAGATTGTGTCCAAAGAAGGCTCCAACTCGCATGGCTCATCTGCCTGAGGGCCCTCTGAGAGAGGCTGTAGAGAAGGCAGTGGGGGAGAGACCTTGGGGAGAAAGTAGAAAGCAGGACCCATGGGCTGAAGTTAGGAGAGAACAGTAGTCCTGAGGGAAAGAAAAGCTGAATAGAGGGAGGGTCCGTTGCCAGCAGTTACGAAGGAATAAGCTGTTAGAAAGAAAGCTGATGCACAGGAACAGGGGTGATGAAGTGGCTGCTGGTTCTGGACTTCCCAGGCTGCAGGAGCACTGCCCAGAGCATTTTCTGTGCTTCCTCGCAATATATCACTGCGGGCTGGGGCACCCTCATTGTGCCTCTCCTCTCTACCACCCAGAAAGGCTTCCCATCTCCTCGCAAATGGCTAAGCCTCTGGCCTCTGCTGGTTGGACAAACTTGTGTCTGCCTCCTGTCTTCCTGACCTCATTCTATTCCAGAGCTCCTCAACTATTCAGGAAAATAGCTCTTCAGGGACTCACTTTCTTCTCATCAAAAATATCTGGGCATGGCTGAATGCCAGGGGTGAGCACTTTCAAGCTGGGTACTCCCCGAATACTGGTAAGTGTAGGGATGGTTTAGGCACCAGAAAACCATTCAGTTCCAGCTCTGGCCTGGTGAGATGCCTCCACGCTGCCTTCCTCACTGCCCAGCAGGGCCCTGGACCAGGCTCTCCAGCTCCAGCACTGCCTTTAGATTCAATTAATTAGCATCACTTGGTCCTCAGAGAAACTGCTCTTTGCAAACCTCATTAGGTAACACTTTTTAGGCATTTGTTGCTTAAAATTCTCTGCTACATGCTGTAACCAGAGAGTTGTGTGATCATGGGGCTTTGCCCTCTGGGAGCTCAAAATCTTATTTTGAAGAGAAAACAAGAAAAGTTTACCTGGTAAAGATGAGAGAGCATCATTCCCCACAGTTTCAACTAAGAAAACAAAACATCTCATTGCCTTAAAATAGCTTTCCGTTACTTTTGCAGCTGTTGCAACCTTTTTCTGATTCCTCCACCATGTCACTCACCTCTGACAAAATAAAAAAGAAAAGATCTCCACAAAAAAAGAAGACAGCCCTTCTCCAGCTTACACGGGAGAGCTGCTGTCTGCTGTCCCTGCCACAAGCAAAGGGGAACTATGCCAAGAAGAGGAACCCAGACATTTAGTAACACCAAGCTGAGTATTCTCAGGGTCTTATTTTGATTTTGCTTTGTAGATATTTTTCAAATGTTAATGCAAAATTTAAAACTGAAAATTTAAAAATACTTTTATGATTCTATTAGTGGTCCAGTGCACAAAATTTGTGCACATTAAAAGAGAATTAGTTAGAGGAAATATTTTAATATTGCTATTTGCCCTTTCTCAACAATAGAAGTGTCAGAGATGAAAGAAAATTAGTAAGATGTATATGAAAATCTCCCTCCTGTCAGAGTCTGGGGTGTGCCGCGGGACCCAGGGTCAAGTCCCCGCCCACCCACATGTGCCTCGAAATTGCACAAGACCCAGACCCAGCCAGCCCCACCCCTGTAAAGCCCTGCTGGGCAGGGGGCATAGCCTCAGATCCCCTGGCCTGGCGCTGGGGCAGGGGGCATGACCTGAGATCCCCCACAAGCCCCATCGGGCAGAGGGCACAGCCTGAGGTCCTCTACCCTGGCCAGGAGCCACGCATCCTCAGGTCCCTGCTGATCGGTCGTTACAACATCACAGCATGATGACCATTTGCATATTAGCCTTTTATTATGATGATCTTATATCCTTACTTATGGTTTATCTTTCAGGTAATAATGGCTAGTAACCTACTTTTGCGCACCCCTATATATGTTATTATTCTAGTCTGCACTCTAGGTTACCAGAAATAGAAGTGTACACAACCCATCTAAGTTATAGACAAAAACTCAAACTCACAGACACAGGCTGAAGTCCTGTGGGAGAGGATATGTGAAAATTGCCAGGAACAAAAGGTGACCCTCAGAGGCCACATGGACTCTCATCTCTTTCAGTCTCTGCATAAATGCTCCTTTCTCATCTCTACTTTATCGGTCAGCTTCCTTTGATTACTCAATTCCTTCACCTCCATAACTTTTACTTCCTCTTCATGGACCCTCCAAATAATCTACATGACCTTTCTGCAGATTTACTATTTTTAGAGCATTTTAATTTTAAGCCTTATATCTTTTTACTTAAAATTTTGACAAAGGAACTGATTAGTAACTAGATCAGAGACACACCTTGGCAAAATCAGCCACACTAGATGGCTGGAGCTCATGACTGGATATATGCCTTCATCGGGGGCTCCCAGATTAGGGTTCCGTGGGTAAGACAGGCAGTAGACACTTCCTAACACAGGGATGCAGTTGATGTGATGTGATATTGTGATATGATGTGATATAAAGGCCTATGTATGGCACAATTTTTAGAAGACAGTTCTAAGATGCTCGATCAATTATATATGTTGAGCATCTAGACTGTGCAAGGTATAGGACTAGGATCTAAAGAAACTGTAAAGAAGAAAATGTGTGTCTTCCTTCAAGGATTTTGCAATCTATATACACACAAAAAAATATGTTAAGGATGATTTAACATATACCTGGTTAACAGTTAAACTTGTATTACCCACAAAGTGATAGAAGAATTCAAAAGAAGGAAAGGTGATATTGAATTATGGTGACCAAGGAAGCCTGTGCAAAAAGAGGGGCATTTTGTTACCTCGAGGGAAGATAAGAGGTGGAGCAATATTGAAAGTCAGTGTCCCAGACTGATGGTAGGAGGGGACATCTGAATCAAAGGATAAACACCAAATGGGCTGAGAGACAAAGTTGAAGAAGTGAGACACAGAAAATGAAGATCATCCATTTAAAATGTTTACCTGGTGCAATCATAGTGCTAAAGCAACCTGCAGATTTACCCATGTAAACAAGGGGGAAGGGAAGGATATGTACATTTAAACTTGGGTAATGGAGATGGGAGACTTAAGCTTCTGATCATGGCATCTGCTTAAGAACATCTGCTTGAAGCATCAGGATTCTGACAAAATAGGAGGGAATTACTGATCCAGGACTGAGAAACAATGAAACCCCTGGGAGGCAAGCCTGCCATTTTGGCTGCTTTTCCCTAGAGTTGTCTGCTAATTCTAGACCGGGTGACCTAGAAGCTGGTAAATGCCTCTGGCAGTCCTGTGGGAGAGAAAGAGAGAGAGAATAGTAGTGTAGAGTCCATTACAGGAAAAGTCCTAATTAATCCTCTCGGGGTGGGACTCAGAAGTATACAGGCAATCTTAGGAACTTCCGTTAATTTCAAACACTTGCATTGAATTAAGGTAATTTCAAATTGTTAGTACCCCCAAGCATCTAGTAGACAAATATAAATCCTCTTGAAGATAATATCTTGAACCTCAAAGTACTCCTACACACAGTTTGGTAAATACAATATCCAGCTCATAAAAAATAAGCAGTAACATGAGGAAATAAGACTACATGGACTACTAGCAAGAAGACCAAGCAATAAACTCAAGCCCATAAGTTTATCACACTTGGACCTTAAAATAATTATGCTCCCTGTGTTCAAGAATAAAGAGAAGATTAAAAACTTGACAAAGAACTATGAACTCTAAGGTGGAATTTCTAGAACTAAATACTATAATGATTAAAAGTTACAATCCAAAAGTTAGGTTAAATAGCATATTAGCAAAGATGAAGGAGTAATTTCTGAAGAAAATTTCCAAAGAACAGAGAGATACAGGACAGAAAAAAAATACGAAAGAGAGGGTAAGAGATACTGAGGATAAAATGAGGTCTAGTATGAATTTCATTGAAGTCACAAAAGAAGAGAAAGGAAATAGGATAAAGGCAATAACTGAAAAGGCAGAGACTGAAAATTTTCCAAAACTGATAAATGACATCAAGTCAAGGATTTGAGAATTCACATTAAGGATAAATAAAAATATATTCATACCATTATTAAACTGATGAAAACTAAGCATAAAAAAAGACCTGCTGCCAGACAGAGAAAATATCTGGTTACTTCCAAAGGGCCTCCTGACCTCAAAGGCTAGGTAATATTCACAAGTCAATTGAAATTAAAAGGCAAACAATTCAATAGAATCAAGGACAGGAAATTTGAACAGGCACTTCACAAAAGCGGATATCCAAGTGACCATAAACTTCTGAAAACATACTCAACTTAATTAATAATCATGAAAATAGAAGTTAAAATCACAATGAGAACACACAACAGATTCGCCACAGTGGCTTTAAGGTGGATAATATGAGTTGTGGATGAAGATATAGAGCAAAGGAAACTCAGGCCCTTATGGTACAAACTTTCAAAAATTAATTGTTAGCATCTACTAAAGTTGAACAAACATATGTCCTATAACTCATTAGTCTCAGGCATAAGCACTGACAACCATGTATAAGAAAGCTCATGGCAGCTCTATTGTTATGGCCAAAACCTGGAAACTGAATAAAGGCCCATCAAAAGCAGGATGGATAAAAAACTGTATATTTACATAATAAAGCAATATACAACTTTATTGAAAAAAAAGCTTTACAGAAAATAAACTACCTCAGCTACTTGTAATATAAAATGTATTAATTCCAATGTTGAGCAAAATCTCAATGTTGTGGATTATACAAAATTTGAAAAGCATGCAAAACTAGTGTTTAAGAATGTATACCTAGTGGTAAAATTATAAAAAGAAACAAAGTGCTGCTTTTCATAGACATCAAAGTATTGGTACCTTTGGGGGCAAAAAAGATAGTGATTGGGGGTGCCATTTAACCAGAGAGATATTTTACAGGTACTCACTTTGTGATAAATAATTGTCTATATTTTTGTTTGTTTTTTATTCATTTCTCTATGTTAAATTTCACAATAAAAGGTTTTAGAAAAAAAAAGTAGAGTCAGGCTTTCTTATAACTATTATATTCTAAAGGCCCGATGCATGAAATTTGTGCAAGGGACTTGGCCCTTGCAGCCCCAGCTTCATCTGGAAGGTCGTCCAGAAGGATGCCCAGAAGGCCGTTCAGCTGTCTGGTCTAATTAGCATATTATGCTTTTATTATTATAGATTGCATATTTCCTGGGTGTCAGCACTTTACAGATATTACTTCATATAATCATCCCATTGATCCTGAGAACTACATTTTATCTCTGCCCTTCTCCCCACGTACTGAGCCTTCATTTCCTTAGCTGCAAAATGGGGATAATAATATCAGCTCATCTCAAGAGGTTATTATAAAAATTTAATGATATATGCAAAGAGCTTAAAATAGTGGCTGACACATAGCAGTGCTACTATTGGGTTAGTTATCATTTCATTTAGGCACAGTACACAGGCTCAGTGAAATCAAGTAGCTTGCACAAGCCCACACAGCTAGAAAGAAAGAAGCTAGAATTTGAGCCTATGTCAGACTCACAGCTGATGCCCTTTTCTCTTCTCTCTGGAATGCTCTGTGAGTTTTATGTCAGACACCAAAGCATTCAGTTGTAGAACAGCGGACCCAGACTCCAGCTGACCTCAGCCCATCCCTTCCTTTGGAAGCAGAAGTAGGATTTGTTCTCTATGTGAATTGACATCATTTATTCATGATGCCACCTTCATTTTTTAAACAGTGGAGGCCATCCCATTTTTTGCCCCAAGCTAACATCTACGTATATAAAAGCCTAAGTGACCGTTAAGACAGATTAACTGTTCGCTATGATGTGCACTAACCACTAGGGGGAAGATGCTCAATGCAGGAGCTGCCTCCAGCCTGCAGGCCCTGAACACCGATGGGGCCTGCTGGCCAACCTCCAGGTCTCTTCCCACAGCCAGCAGGCTCTGATCACCTGATCTGAGCTGGGCCTCCGGGCTGGGACAGAAAACCGGGGGTAGGTGGGAGTGGACGCAGGGACAAGGGAAGGAGAAGGGGGGAAATTGGGAGGTGGGGAACTGTGCCATGGCAGCGTGCAGGCAGCAAGGGAAGGAGGAGGCGGGGAGGCGGGGAGGCGGGGAACCTGATTGGCCCTGGCCTAGGGACCCCACCCATGCACGAATTTCATGCACCAGGCCTCTAGTAGTAAGTAGAAATAATAAACAAAATAGCTTTTTGGTTGTGGGCAACCAGACATGATGGGCTCTATAATTGTGTCTTCTATGGGAGAAACCAGCCCTGACAACCCTCAGCAGCCCTTCCAACCAATCCTTTGGGCTCCAAACCACTATGGCATCAAGCATCTGCAGGTGAACAGCCTGATGGATCCCAGGGCTAATTGCCCAACAGATGCCAATCAGAGGATTGAGTTTCTGGTATCCAGAAAAGTGACTGATGGTGTGGAGAGGGAGAGAGAAAGCAGGGCAGGTGGACAAGGGAAAGAACATTTCTCTTCATCTCAGTTTTCTCCCATTTTTTTTTTCTTTTCATGTCTGCTTTTGAATGAAATGACGTTCTTGAAGCTTGTGATAGCCAGCTTTCTCTCTTTCCCTCTTTCCCCAACCCCGTGGTTGGCAAACTGTGGCTCATGAGCCACATGCGGTTCTTTGGCCCCTTGAGTGTGGCTCTTCCACAAAATACCACGTGCGGGTGCACGTACAGTGCGATTAAAACTTCGTGGCCCACGCGCAGAAGTTGGTTTTCAGCCTGGGCGAGTCTATTTTGAAGAAGTACTGTTGATATTTGGCTCTTTTGACTAATGAGTTTGCCGACCACTGCAATCCCACTTATTAAATCAAGCAGTATTCTATAATATTTTATAGGTTATAAAGAGCTTTTACATGTATGATTCCCATACAAACAGTGTTGGAGACTTCCTGTGTCACTTCTGACATGTAAAAATCTTAGAAATCATTACTCCCGCCTTTATAACAAGATAATGTTGAACAAGTGGAAAATCAATGACTTTTCTTGGACCCATTAGAGAGCGTAGGTCACAGGACAAACTGCCACCTTTAAATCTGGAAAGATAAGTACATCCTGAGAGACACAGTTGAGAGTGGCTTACCTGAAATGGAAGCCACTGGGAATATAACCGGGTGGAAACAATTAAGTGGAAATTTTGATGAATTGCTAGAGGCTGAATATGAACTAGATGAGAGTAAGAAACTCATGGGCCACAGTCATAGGAGATCCCTGACACTTTTCCCCAAGAAACACAACCAGGTTCTCACAGGTGAAGATAAAAAAAGTCTCATAGCTCTGGTAGGGGGAGAATAAGAGTAAGCATTGGTAAATACAACCAGAGTCTTCCCTACAACAAAAGCCTACTCTCCAGGAAAAACAACTTTGCATGAGTCTTATTCCAGCTAGAGGAAGGAAATTCCTTCTACTTCAGCTAACTCCAGCATTTCTGTCTCACCTAAGGGAGGAAAATATGTCAACAGGGGTCAAGGCTTCAAGGAAATGAACTGGAAATGCTGCAGCCAGAATAGGCAGTAGGGAGCTGGGAAGAGCACAGCTATACCACCAGAGAAACACTGGAGAAGGCCCCAGCTCTGAGACACAGGCCCACTGAAAGAATGAGGTTTACTCATAAGATTATAGAATGGTCCCCCTTTCCCACATCTTACTGCCACACAACAGGACTCCAGGACTCCAGTGGATTAAAATGTAAAGAACTGCAAAACACAAACTCTCTCTCAGGGGAAATAATTAGGGAAGTTCAAAGTCAAGGGGAAATAAGAACACTATAGGGCTCTGAAGCCTCTGATAGCTACAGCTATAAAAAACATTAAGCACATCTCAACTCCTAGCCAGATTAACATACCCTCATACTAATACCTTATTACTTCAGTTTCTATTCCCAAATACAATATGGCCAACTTTCAACAAAAAATTACAAGCATGCTGAAACACAAGAGAAAATTCAATCTGAAGGAACAATATGATCATCAGATAGACAAACAAACCAACAACAACAACAACAAAAGCCTAGACATATCACATTCAAACTGGGTAGGTGGACAGAAAAATATAACAAATAGAAAATTTTACAAACAGGACAGAATTTAGTCCAACTATATTAATAATCACTTTACATGTGAATAGCCAAAAGATATTAATTAAAAGACAGATTAATAGAGTGGACTTACAAAAAAAAAAAAAAGCAAGACCCAATTATATATGTCTAAAAGAAGCCACTTAAAAGACTCAGATAAAGGTAAGTGGATGATAAAAGATACACCATGCTACTATTAATCAAAAGAAAGCTGAATAAGCTATATTAATTTCAGACAAAGCAACAAAGCAGATCAGAACAAGAGTTTCAAGGATTAAAAAAGGGTATCTACACTAATAAAAGAGAAACATGGTAATTGGCGTACGACCGCTACCCTTTTCATTGGCTAATCAGGGCGATATGCAAATTAACTGCCAACTAAGATGGCGTTTAACCGCAAACAAAGATGGAAGTTAATTTGCATATGTAGGCACAATGCAGGTAGGCGAAAGGGAAAGCAGGAAGAAGGCCCCTGCCACTGACAGTGATCGGAAACCCAGAGGGGAGCTAAGAGCCGCCTTTGCCCTGCCCCCCAGCCATGATCGGAGAATCAGGCACCTTTGCCGCCCTGGCCAGTGATAGCAGGAAGTAGGGGTGGAGCCAGCAATGGGAGCTGGGCACAGTCGAAGCTGGCAGTCCCGGGAGCTAGGGGTCCCTTGCCTGGGCCTAAAGCGGAGCCCGTGATCACGGGGCCGCTGCAGCTGCGGGTCCCTGCTGCCCAGGCCAGATGCCTCGGCCAGTGGCGTTAGGCCTGGGCAGGGGCAGAGCCTGCAACTGCGGGGAGCTGGGGGTCCCCTGCCCAGGCCTGACACCTCTGCCGGAGGCCTCAGGCCTGGGCAAGGGGCCGATCCAGTGATCGGCGATCGGAGGGTGATGAGGGTCAACTCCTCTGGCCGAGGCATCAGGCCTGGGTGGGAGGCGGAGCCAGCAATCGGAGGACCAGAGGCATCAGGCCTGGGTGGGGGGCGGAGCCGGAGATTGGGAGGATATGATGGTCCCCTTGCCCAGGCCTGAAGCCTGGGTCAGAGGCGTCAGGCTTGGGCGGGGGGGTGGAGCAAGAGATCAGAGGGAGATGGGGGTCCCCTGCCCAGGCATGATTCCTGGGCTGAGGCATCAGGCCTGGGCGGGGGTCAGAGCCAGTGATGGGGGGAGATGGGGGTCCCCTGTCCAAGTCTGACACCTCTGGCGGAGGCGTCAGGCCTGGGCAAGGGGCCGATCAGGCGATCAGAGGGTGATGGGGGTCGACGCCTCTGGCTGAGGCATCAGGCCTGGGCAAGGGCGGAGCTGGTGATGGGGGGGGACAGGGGAGTCCCCTGCCCAGGCCTGAATCCTGGGCCAGAGGCATCAGGCCTGGGCCAGGGGTAGAGCCAGCAATCGGAGGGGTCTGGGGGTCCCCTGCCCAGGCCTGACGCCTGGGCCAGAGGCATCAGACCTGGGCTGGGGGCCGATCCTGCGATTGGAGGGTGATGGGGGTCAATGCCTGAGGGCTCCCAGTATGTGAGAGGGGGCAGGCTGGGCTGAGGGACACTCCCCCCACCCACCCAGTGCACGAATTTCATGCACCGGGCCCCTAGTCATATAATAAAAGAGAAAAATTAGCCGTCCCTCTGCTATGCTCAAGCCATGCCCTCAAGCCACGCCCACAAGCCAATCAGAGTGACTATGCAAATTAATCTGACAAAGATGGCAGTTAATTTGCATATGCAGGTGTCAGGCACCCCAGGAGGCAACAGCAGCCATGGCCACAGGCTTCCAGGACCTTGACTGGCCCTGGGAGGCGAGGTTGCCCACACCTAGCCACACCCGTGGGCTCCTGGGACCTTCACAGGCCCAGGAGGTGAGGCTGTAGCCACACCTGCAAGCTCCCGGGAGAGGAGCGGGTGGAGAGCAGGAGGTTTGGAGGACTTGGCAGAGCAGGAGACTGCTGGACATAAAGCAGAGCGAGAGAGAGAGAGGGCGGCTTGGAGGGCGGGGCTCCCCCTGTCACCCCAGCTTCCTCATCACAGCTGTGGAAACTGACAGCAGGGAGGAGGAAGTCCCACCCCCACAGAATCAGCCAGAATCAGCCTTTGGTCAGACAGCTCTCAGCGGCCTGACAGCCAGGACTCTCATTCACCTGCATCTCAGACCAGGACAGTAGAGAGGTGGGACTGTGTCTAAAGAACGGTTGATACAACATAGCTCTGCAGCCAAAAGATGCTGGCGTGATCAACAGAAAATGTCTGCAGAGCAGTGTGCATCTGATCTTGAAAGAAGGTGGCACCTGCAACAGAATGTATCTGAACACCAGCTACTGGAAAAACGTCGCTCTGATGCCGAAAAACACTGGCGTTATCGACAGAAAATGTCTAAAGACCAAGGTTCCTTTGAAGTTGAAAGAAGGTGGTGGCAACAACAGAATATGTCTAGAGAACAGTCATCAACAAGTACTACCAATATTGTAGGAACTGCCTTCTCAGCGAAAATGGAGTACATGAGGATGCAATTCTTGAACATAGTTGTGGTGGACTGACTACTCGATGTGAATTTTGCCTATTTCTAACTTTCTCTGATGAAAAACCATCCGATGGGAAATTTACTCGATGTTGTAGCAAAGGGAAAGTCTGTCCAAATGATATACATTTTCCAGATTACTCGGCATATTTAAAAAGATTAATGACAAACAAAGATTCTGACAGTAAAAATTTCATGGAAAATATTCGTTCCATAAATAGTTCTTTTGCTTTTGCTTCCATGGGTGCAAATATTGCATCACCATCAGGATATGGGCCATACTGTTTTAGAATACACGGACAAATTTATCACCGTACTGGAACTTTACATCCTTTGAATGGTGTTTCTCAGAAGTTTGCTCAACTCTATATTTTGGATACAGCTGAAGCTACAAGTAAAAGATTAGCATGCCAGAAAAACAGGGCTGCTTAGAAAGACTCATGATCAACATCAACAACCTCGTGCATGAAATAAATGAATTAACAAAATCGTACAAGATGCTACATGAGGTGGAAAAGGAAGCCCAATCTGAAGCAGCAGCAAAAGGTATTGCTCCCAAAGAAGTAACAATGGCGATTAAATACGAGCGTAACAGTGACCCAGGTAGATATAATTCTCCCCGTGTAACCAAGGTTGCTGTCATATTCAGAAACGAAGATGGAGAACCTCCTTTTGAAAGGGACTTGCTCATTCATTGTAAACCAGATCCCAATAATCCAAATGTCACTAAAATGAAACAAATCAATATCCTGTTTCCTACATTAGATGCAATGACATATCCTATTCTTTTTCCACATGGTGAAAAAGGCTAGGGAACAGATATTGCATTAAGACTCAGAGACAACAGTGTAATTGACAATAATACTAGACAAAATGTATGGACACGAGTCACACAAATGCAGTAGTATGTATTTCATCTCTCTGTGCGGGACACGTTCAATCCTATTTTAAATGCAGGAAAATTAACTCAACAGTTTATCGTGGATTTGTATTCAAAAATGGAGGCCAATTGGATAAATTTCATCAAAGCAAACCAATCTAAGTTGAGAGTTGAAAAATATAATGGTTTGATGAATTATCTCAAATCTAGATCTGAAAATGACAATATGCTGATTGGTAAAATGATAATACTTCCATCATCTTCTGTGGGTAGTCCCAGAAATATGCAGCAGCGATATCAGGATGCTATGGCAATTGTAATGAAGTATTGCAAGCCCAATTTATTCGTAACCATGACATGCAACCCCAAATGGGCAGATATGCAAACAATTTACAACACTGACAAAAAGTTGAAAACAGACCTGACTTGGTAGCCAGAGTTTTTAATATTGAGCTGAATGCTCTTTTAAATGATATCTGGAAATTCCATTTATTTGGCAAAATAATAGCTAAAATTCATGTCATTGAATTTCAGAAACACAGACTGCCTCAGGCTCACATATTATTGATATTAGATAGTGAGTCCAAATTACATTCCTCTAATTAATTCCCTTTCAATGTGCACGAATTTCGTGCACTGGGCTACTAGTTATCCTATATAATAAAAACCTAATATGCTAAGTGGCTGGTCATCTGGTGACTGGTCGACTGTTCAACCAATCAAAGTGTAATACGCTAAGGCTTCTCAATCGCTCACTATAATGTGCACTGACCACCAGGGGGCAGACAGTCGACCAGTCACCCAGTCGCTACGATGTGCACTGACCACCAGGGGGCAGATGCTCCAACCGGTAGGAGCTTGCTGCTGGGATCCGGCCAATAGGGACTGAGCGAGATGGGCCGGACACACCCTGGAGCTCTCCCGCAGTCCCTCCCTGGCCTGATCATGCACCACTGGGGTCCCTTGGCCTGGCCTGTGCCCTCTCATGATTCAGGACCCCTCAGGGCATGTCAGAGAGCCAGTTTCAGCCCGATTCCGCAGGCCACTCCCCTCGGGAGGGCACCAGACACAGGGCTCATGGCTGGCGAGCACTGCTACGGCAAAGCGAGACTGATTGGGCGTGAGCCCATGGCAGCCACAGTGGGGCTGGGATGAGTGGGAGTGGCAGGTAGCAGCTGCAGGCAGCATTGGACTGCGGCCTGATCCCTGTAGGCCCCCCAGAGGGACCCCACCCATGCACGAATTCATGCACCGTGCCTCTAGTATAATGATAAAAGGGGTAAATTTTCTAAGAAAACATAGCAAGCCTAAACATGTATGAATCTAACAAAAGAATGTAAAAATACATGAAGAAAAAATTTAAAGAACTGAAAAGAGAAAGACAAATCCAGTTGAAGATTTCAATATCACTGTCATTAATTGATGGATTAAGCAAGCAGAATGTCAATAAAGATATAGATGACCTAAATAGCATTATCAATCAATTTGATTTAATTGACATTTATAGAATACTATATGGAATGTGCTGTCCTATACATTATGTAATATTATATATTCCATACATTACAGAATAACAGCAAGTAAGAGAACATACTTTCTTCTCAAGCTCATGTGGAACACTCACCAAGATACACCACCTTTGTGCCATAGTACACACCTTAACAAATTTTAAAGAATAGAAATCATGCAAAATATGTTCTTAGATCCCAAAGGAATAAAATAAGAAAGCTTAAAAATATTCCCATATATTTAGAAATTAACTTACATACTTTTTTTAAATCTTTATTGTTGAGAGTATTACAGATGTCTCTCTTTTTCTCCTTATTGCCCCCCTCCACCTGGTTCACACCCTGCCCTAGGCCTTCACCACCCTATTGTCTGTGTCCACAGGTAATGCATATATGCATATAAAATCTTTGTTTAATTTCTTCCCACCCCTCTATCCCCCTTCTTCTAAGAATTGTCAGTCTGTTCCATTTTCATGCCTCTGATTCTATTTTATTAATCAGTTTATTATGTTCACTCGATTTCTTATTTGTTTATTTTTAGATACAGTTGTTGATAGAAATGTATTTGTTGTCATTTTGTTGTTCATATTTTTTATCTTTTTCTTCTTCTTCTTCCTCTTCTTAAAGAATACCCTTCAATATTTCATATAATACTGGTTTGGTGGTGTTGAACTCCTTTAGTTTTTTCTTGTCTGTGAAGCTCTTTATCTGACCTTCACTTCTAAATAAGAGCATTGCTGGGTCGAGTAATCTTGGTTGTAGGTCCTTGCTATTCATCACTTTAAATATTTCTTGCCACTGTCTTCTTGCCTGCATAGTTTCTGTTGAGAAATCAGCTGATAGTGAAGGGGCGAGGGCTACGCCCTCCATCTTACCTTGGCCATGTGCTCGGCAAAGGCTTCTTCCCGGAAGCCCAAGCCTCTGCTATTCTTCTAGCCACACCCAGGACTTCTTTAAACTAACCAATGACAATCAAGGAACGTGCGCACCATGGATGTGACCACATCCCATGTGACAAGACCCGACTTGCGCCTGGCCAATCGGCAGGGCCCACAGTCATCTCTCCTCCCCTCACTCCACCCCCCTATTAAAACCCTTTTTTCCCACGGGGCTGTCTCTCTCGTCTCGCCGTTGCGTCGGTAGAGGCTGGGAGCCAGACCTGGGTCTATAATAATAATAATAATAAAAGACTTTGCTTTTGCATCAGACACGGCTGGCTCCCTGGTGTGGTCTATTGGGGATCTTGAAATCTGGGCATAACAATAGTTGTATAGGCACTCCTTTGTAGGTAACTAACTGCTTTTCTCTTGATGCTTTTAAGATTCTCTCTTCGTCTTTAGCCCTTGGCATTTTAATTATGATTGTCTTAGTATGGTCCTCTTTGGGTTCCTCTTGTTTTGGACTCTCTGTGCTTCTTGGATTTGTAAGTCTATTTCTTTCACCAGGTAGGGAAAGTTTTCTGTCATTATTTCTTCAAATAGGTTTTCAATAGCTTGCTCTCTCTTCTTCTTCTGGCACCCCCATAGTGCAAATGTTGGTACGCTTGAAGTTGTCCCAGAGGCTCCTTACACTATCTTCCTATCTTTAGATTCTCTTTCTTTTTGCTCTTCTGATTGGGTGTTTTTTACCCCTCATATTTGAAATCATTGATTTGATTCTCAGAACCCTCTATTTTACTGTTGAATCCCTATATATTATTCTTTCTTAAAAAAGATATTTTATTGATATTTTACAGAGAGGAAGGGAGAGAGATAGAGAGCCAAAAACATCAATGAGAGAGAAACATCGATCAGCTGCCTCCTGCACATCTCCCACTGGGGATATGCCCGCAACCAAGGTACATGCCCTTGACCGGAACTGAACCTGGGACCTTTCAGTCCACAGGCCGATGCTCTATCCACTGAGCCAAACTGGTTTTGGCCCTATATATTATTCTTTATTTCAGTCAGTGAATGCTTAATTTCTGACTGGTCCTTTTCCATTTATTTATTTTTGGCATTTTCACTAAGATCTTTGAAAGTCTCACTAAGTCCCTTGGAGGTCTCATGAAGATTCTTGAGTAACCTTATAACCATGGTTTTGAACTCTATATCCAGTAGTTTGCTTTCTTCCATTAATTTCATTTGTGACATGTTTCTTTGTGTCCGATTTTTGGCTGCTTTCCTGTGTTTGTTTCTATGTATTGGGTAGAGCTGCTATGTCTCTTTGAGTTGGTAGAGTGGCCTTGTGTAGTTGATGTCCTATATGGCCCAGGGGCTTTGCCTGCCCAGTCACCTGAACTAGGCACTCTAGGTGCACCCCTTTGTGGGCTGTGTGCATAGTCTTTTTGTAGTTGAGACTTGATTTCTATTGGTGTCACTGAAAAGAATTGATGACATACGTTTGGAATGTCAGAGAAATCCACACAGCTGCTCTTCCATTGTAGATGCAGCTGGTCCTCACAATCAATTGGCTTGGGGAGGCTAAGCCACTGGGACCTACAGGACACCTACTGCATAAGACCACTCTACCAATTCCAGAAGACATAGCAGGTCTACCTAATACATAGAAATAAACACAGGGAAGTAGCCAAAATGTGGAGACAAAGACACAAGTCACAAATGAAAGCAAGCAAGCTACTGGGATACAGAGTTCAAAATCATGGTTATAAGGTTACTCGTCTTCATGAGACCGCCAAGGGACTTAGTGAGACTTTCAAGGATCTTAGTGAGAATGCCAAAATAATGGAAAAGGACCAGTCAGAAATTAAGCATACACTGACTGAAATAAAGAAGAATATATAGGGATTCAACATTAGAGTAGAGGATTCTGAAAATCAAATCAATGATTTGGAATAGGAGGGGCAAAAAACACCCAATCAGAAGAGCAAAAAGAAAATAGAAACCAAAAATATGAAGATAGTGTAAGGAGCCTCTGGGACTTTTAAAGATCTTTGTGAGAATGCCAAAGGCATGGAAATCTTCCTTCCCCAGCTGCCAGCTGCTGGGCTGGGCCTTCCTTCATTCCACGCCACTCCCTGGTGGTCAGCACACGTCATAGCAAACATGGTATGGAAAAGGACCAGTCAGATATATTCCCAATGAATGAAAAATTTTGTTTGCCATCTTATTTGTGTGTTTTTTAATCTTTATTGTTGAAAGTATTACAGATGTCTGCTTTGTTTTTGTTGCATTTTCCCCCTGATGACCCCCTTCTCCTGGCACCCATCCTTCCCCTTTGCCACATTATTGTCTGTGTCCATGGGCTATGCATATCTACATATATATAAGGCTAATATGCAAAGTGTCCCCTCAGGAGTTTGACCAGGAGACCAGAAGTTCAATTTCTTGCTATGATATGTGCTGACCACCAGGGGGTGGCGTGGAATGAAGGAAGGCCCTGGCCAGCAGCTGGCAGCCAGGGAAGGCCCCAATCAGCCCTGATCACTGGCCAAGCCTAGGGACCCTACCTGTGCACGAATTGCATGCACTGGGCCTCTAGGCCTATCTAATAAAGCGGTAATATGCAAATTGACCATCACTCCAACACATAAGATGGCCGCCCCCATGTGGTCAAAGATGGCTGCCCCCATGCGGCCACAAGATGGCTGCCACAAGATGGCCAGCAGGGGAGGGCAGTTGTGGGCAATCAGGCCAACAGGGGAGGACAGTTGAGGGGAACCATGCCAGCAGGGGAGGGCAGTTGGGGGGGACTAGCTGTGCAGGGGAGGGAACTTAGGTGTGACCGGGCTGGCAGGTGAGGGCAGTTGGGGATGATGAGGCCTGCAGGGGAGGACAGTTAGGGGCAACCAGGCCAGCAGGGGAGGGCAGTTAGGGACAATCAGGCTGACAGGGGAGCAGTTAGATGTCAATCAGGCTGGCAGGGGAGTTGTTAGGGGCTGATTCAGGCTGACAGGCAAGAGTGGTTAGGGGCCATCAGGCAGGCAGGCAGGCGAGCAGTTGGGAGCCAGCGGTCCCAGATTGGAGAGGGTGCAGGCTGGGCTGAGGGACACACACAATCCCTCCCTCCCCCCCGTATGAATTTCATGCACCAGGCCTCTAGTATTAAATAATAGTGGTGAAAGCAGACACCCCTGTGTTATTTTTATTCTTAGGTGAAATGGTTTTAGTTTTTGCCCATTGAGTATGATGTTGGCTATAGGTTTGTCATTTATGGCCTTTATTATGTTGAGGTATGATTCTTCTATTCCCACATTGCTGAGAGTTTTTATCAAAACATGGTGTTGGCCCTAGCTGGTTTGGCTCAGTGGAGAGAGCATTGGCCTTCAGGCTGAAGGATCTTGGGTTTGATTCCAGTCAAGGGCATGTACCTCGTTTGCAGGCTCAATCCCTAAATTTGGTCAGGCCCCATGCAGCAAGCAACCAATCAATGTGCCTCTCTCACATTGACGTTTCTTTCTCTCTCTCTCTTACTCCTTCCACTCTCTCTAAAAATCAATGAAAAAATATCCTCTGGTGAGGATTGACAAAAAAAAATATAATAACAATGTTGGATTTTGTCGAATGTATTTTCTGCATAAATTGATATGATCGTGTGATTTTTGTCTTCCAATTTGTTTATGTGGTGTACCACATTTACTGATTTGTGAATATTGTACCAGACTTGTATCCCTGGAATAAATCCCACTTGGTCATGGTATATGATATTTTCAATGTATTGCAGTATTCAATTTGCTAATATTTTGTTGAGGATTTTAACATCTGTGTTCATCAAGGATATTGGCCTGTAATTCTCTTTCTTTGTAGTGTCTTTATCTGGTCTTGGAAATAGGCTAATGCTAGCCTCCTAAAAAGAGTTTGGAAGTGTGCCTTTCTCTTGGATTTTTTTTTAATAGTTTGAGGAGGATAGGTGATAGTTCTTCATTGAATATTTGGTAAAACTTTCCTGGGAAGCCATCCAGGACAGGGATTTTGTTTGCTGGGAATTTTTTTTATTACTGCTTCAATTTTATCAGTAGTTCTGGGCCTTTTCAAGTTCTTTGATTCTTCCTGATTGAGTTTTAGAAGATTGTATTTTTCTAGGAATATGTCTATTTCATCCAGGTTGTCCAGCTTATTGGAATATAGTGGTACACAGTATTTTGTTTTTATATGATCCTTTGTATTTCTGTGATGTCAGTTATTACTTCTCTTGCATTTCTGATTTTATTTGGGTCCTCTTTCTTTGTTTCTTGATGAATCTGGCTAAAGGTTTATCAATCTTATTTATATTTTCAAAGAACCAGCTCTTGGTTTCATTGATCTTTTGTATTTCTTTTTAGTCTCTATGTCATTTAATTCTGCTCTGATCTTTATTGTTTCCTTCATTCTGCTTACTCTCAGCTTTCCTTGTTGTTCTCTTTCTCCTTCTTTAAACTGTAGGATTAGATAGTTTATTGATGTTTTTCTTGTTTTTTGAGGTAGCCCTGTAGTGCTATGAACTTCCTTCTCAGAACTGCTTTTGCTGTGTTCCAGAGATTTGGGGTTGTTGGATGTTCATTTTCATTTTTTTCTAGGAAGTTTTTTATTACTTTTTTTTATCTCTTTGGTAACCCATTCTTTGTTTAATAACATGCTATTTAGCCTCCATGTGTTTGAATGTTTTTGAGTGTTCTTATTATAGTTGATTTCTCATTTCATGCCACTGAGATTTGAAAAGATGCTTGATATTATTTCAATCTTCTTAAATTTATAGAGACTTAATTTGTGTCCTAGCATGTGGTCTATCTTTGAAAATGTCCCATGTACACTTGAAAAGAATATATATTCTGTATCTTTTGGGGTGTAATATTCTGTAAATGTCAATTAATTCTATCTAATCTAGTGTGTCATTTAGGATTGCTATTTCCTTGTTGATTTTTTGTCTAGAAGATCTATCCAGTGATGTCAGTGGGTATCAAAGTCCCCTAGTATGATTATATTGCTGTCAATCTCTCCAGAAGGTTTAAAATCCTCCAGAAGGTTTTTATATATTTGGATGCTCCTGTATTGGGTACCTATATGTTTACAAGAGTTATATCCTCTTGTTGTATCAATCCTTTTAGTATTATGAAGTTGCCTTTATTGTCTCTTATTATTGTTTCTATTTTGTCAGATATGATTACTGCTACCCCAGCTTTTTGTTTTCATTCCCATTGGCCCAGTAAATTTTTTTCCAACCCTTCTCTTTCATTCTGTGTGAGTCTTTTGTTCTTAGGTGAGCTTCTTGTAGATAGCATATATATGGGTCATGTTTTCTTATCCATTCAGTTACTCTTTTTTATTGGAGCTTCTAAACCATTTATATTTAAAGTTATTATTGATAGGTACTTATTTATTGCCATCCTTACTCTTTATGCCTGTATTCTTCCTTTTCTCTCTATTTCTTCTTCTTACACCAGTCCCTTTAGCATTTCTTGCAGTGCTGGCTTGGTGGCAATAATTTTTTTAGCCATTTTTTGTCTGTGAATCTCTTTATTTCATCTTTTATTTTGAATGATAGCCTTGCTGGATAGAGTAGTCTTGGGTTCAGTCCCTTGGTTTTCATTACCTTGTATACTTCATGCCACTCCCTTCTGGCCTGATGTGTTTCCATTGAGAAATCAGCTGACAGTCTAATGGGAGCTCCCTTGTAGGTAATTTTCTGTCTCTCTCTTACAGCCTTTAAGGTTCTTTCTTTGTCATTAATGTTTGCCATTTTAATTATTATGTGACTAGTTATGGTTCTTTTGGGGTTCATCTCGGCTGGGACTCTCTGTGCTTCCTGCACTTGAGTGACTTTTTCCTTTATCCAGTTAGGGAAATTTTCTGTCATTGTTTCTCCAAATAGGTTCTCTATTCCTTGCTTGGATTCTTCTCTTTCTGGGAACCCTATGATGCAAATGTTGTTAAGTTTCATGTTGTCCCAAAGCTCCCATAAACTCTCCTCCTACTTTTTAATTTTTTTCCCCATTTGCTGCTCTGAATGGGTGTTTTTTCCTACCTGTCTTCTAATTCACTGATTCAGTCCTTACCTTCTTCTAGCCTACTGTTGAGTCCTTCCACAGTGTTCTTTATTTCATCTATGTCTTTCCTTATTTCCAATTGATTCTTATTTATTCTTTCAACCTCTCTTTTCAGGTTGGTATAGCTCTCACTAAGTACCTTAACATTCTAATTAATTCTCTTGTAATTCTCATTAAGTTGCTTGTAGTTTTCATTGAATTGTTTGAACACGCTTATTACCATTACTTTGACAAAATTCTTTATCTGACAAATTGTTTGCCTCCATTTCATTTCATCCTTTTTTTGGAGATTTCTCCTTTTCTTTCATGTGGGGGTGATTTGTCTCCCCATTTTTTTTTGCTATCCCTTTGTATTTGTTTCTATGTATTAGATCAAACTGCTATGCCTCCCAGACTTTGTGGGGTGGTCTTGTAGGTGTTTTGTAAGACCCAGGCGTGCAGTCTCTTAGATCTCCTGAGCTGGGAGCTCTAGGAAAGTCTCTTGCTTGAGTTATTTGGGTTCTCCAGTTGTAGTTGTGTCTTGAATTTTATTGTCCCATTCATAGATGAAATCTCCTCTCAGGCTGGCTGACTACGTGGCTTACCCTTGACCATATTGAGTGAGCTATTGTGGAAGTGCTGACAGATCAGGACAAAATACAAAATAATAAATTGCAAAACTAAAACATACACTAAATCCCTACAGCAACAACAAAAGCAACCACCAGAGAAGAGAGAATTATGGAAGAGAAAATAGATCAAGAAGAAAAAAAAAAAGAAAAAAATATAAGAAGAGAAATAACAAAACAACCAACCAAACAAGCAAACAAAACACACACACACGACCCAAAAATGTGGGGTGGGGGAGAAAAAGAAATATATAGGTGCAGAGCTGAAATAAAGAACATAAGAACAAAGAATTAGGGGAATAGGAAAAGGAAAATGGTTCAAAATAAAGGAGGAAAAAAAGAAAAGTAAGAAAATATTTGAAAAGGAAAATAGAGGAGAAAGCAGATAGACCCAAAACAAGAAGAGGAAAAAAGATGACATGAAAGGGGGAAAGGAAAAGAGAGGAGAATAGAAAAAATAAGAGGAAAAAACAAGATTGCATAGGAAAAGAGAAGAGGAAAATTAGATATATGAACGAAACAATAGAGGCTAGAATAATAACAAATAATAAAGCATATAGATAAAGAAGACAAATAAAAAAGGAAAAAAGAAAGGAAAGAGAAAAAAATTTAAAAAGGAAGAGAAGAAATAAAAAGGTGAAGTGACATTCTTTTCAGCCAAGTTTAGAGGCCCATGGGAGCTCTCTTTGAATCCCACTCTTCTGTTCTGTCTGCCAATTCTGGGACTCCTATGAGGTACTTACGTGCTAACCACTGTCAGAAACGGCCCTCCTTTGGCTTTCAGCAGCCTGCTTGAAGCTCCCAGTGATCCACAGTTTGTGTCTGTCTCCACAGGACTTGGCTGCAAGCAGGAGAGGCTAATCTGCCCTCTGAAGCAGGTTTATTCACAGCATGGGGCCCATGGCTGGGTCAGCAAACCTCCTGGTTCTCCAGGCTCTGACTCTGTCCACCTGCTAGTCAGGTATCAATCTTAATTACTCAAAAGTCTGTTTCTGAAAGAGCTTTGAGGAGCTGTTCAGATTTCAGGGAATGTGGTGGTTGTGTTTCCCTGTCCCAGGGCTACTCCTCTGCAAGTGGCCCAAAGTATTACTCTGCCCTCAACTGGGCAGAGATCCTTGTATGCAATCCAGTGGGATTGGCCGAAACCTGGAATTTCTATCAGCTCTCCCATGCAGGCAAAGTACCAGACTAGACTGGTGCCCAGGATAGTGGGGCAGACAGGCCCTCCCCAATCCAGTCACTGAGGGCTCCTGAAACTGTTCAAACCCTAGGCTTGGCCTCTGCTTTGTTTCCTCTGAAAAGGTCAACATGCAGGGTGTGGCAGGCAGGGCTCCTGAGGGAGGGGCGGGCTAGATCACCCAGGGCAGGGTGTTTTTTCCTTACCTGCCCTGTGGCTGCTGGGAGTGGCCAGCTCCTCTCAGGAAAAGTGACCATTTTGGTTTGGACGCATAAGAATGACCAAATGCAGGATTCGTGGCTACTGCTTTTCCACGTCTCCCTGCCCTGCTTCCCACCCCAGCCTCCCCAGGCACCTCAAGCCCCCGCCTCCCTCCCTGCACCAAAGCCTCTGGTGAGTAGCTTCAAATGAAAACTCCTGTCTCTGGGTTTAGAAAACAAACAAACAAACAAAAGAAAAAACGTGGCTCTCAGAGCAGCTCCAGACTCTGCTACAGCCTGCAACCCTGCGCCTTTTCACTGGATGTTACTTGGGAAACCGGTCCTGGCTCGGATGCTCTGGCCTGTGGAGCCCAGCCTGGGTGCCGGGCCTCCATCTTCTGAGGGAACAGGCCCTCTCATAGCCTAGCGCTCTCCTCTCTCAGCCCCTGCTGGCCTGCCACCCCTGGAAGGGCCAGCTCCTCTCTCCACCTTGCCCTACCTACTGGACTCCAGGTGCTTTCTGTCCTTCCTTGATATAAGCCTCCTCCTCAGCTGGATCTCAGTTGGTAATTCCAAGTGAATGTTCTCCAATTTAGTTGTATTTCTAGTCTGGTCCTGGGACGAGGTGCACGACATGTCTGCCTATTCGGCCCCATTTTCCCCTCCTTATTTCAACTCCTTTCTTTCTTATTCTTCTATTCTTAGGGGCCTGTGTTTGAGTCCCTAAAAATAGGAATGAACTTTTCACAGTGAACTGATGGAGTCTGGAGCACTTAGATCTGTCCTCCTGGTAACTTTGCTCTGACTAATGTCACCAAATGTTCTGGGATGGGGGCAGGAGAGGAAGATGGAATGAAGAGTGTAAAGCCAGGATCCAGGGAGTCCTATGTAGACAAAGGTAAATTTTCCTTTCATCTGTTTCTTCTCTGGCCCATTTGTCTCTCTTCTTCTCCCCCTCCGGACTCAGATCTGGAACCAGAGCTTTTAGAGATCTGATTTCCTTTACTGTCTCCTTCTATGACCTTCCATGACTTTCTACCATGCCTCTATCAGGGCTTGAGAGCAGAGCTAGAGCACTAAGTAGCAGAGGCTCAGGGGGCTGACCTCCTGCAGGAGGTCACCAAGAGAGGAGGCTGGCGGTCTGCCCTGCAATGTGCCCACTGTGAACACATTAAATTCCACATTGTTCTTCCTTCCTCCAGGGAAGCTTCAGTTGGCTTGACTCTTAAACCATTTTTTTATATAAAGAATTTATGACCTTGGCAAATATTAATGCTAATCACAGCATTAATTCCAGGGTTTATTTAAATGCATAGTTTTGGGCTTTGGTCAAAATGTGCTTTTGTCCACAAAGTTACCAGACTAATTTTCTTCATTGAACAGAATGTTTGACAAGATAATAATTGTTTTAGCAGCCAGTTCCCTGCTTAGAAACAGTCAGATGGAAATGCCCACTGCTGAGGCTCTCAACTTGCCAGGCCTCTGGTTCTCCTCCTCAGAACTTCCTTTGCTGCTGGTAGCCCACACCCATGCAAATTAGAAAGAACAGTGGCGCAGATGAGAATGGGAGAGCTCATAGTGACGCTCCCTACCCATTCCCCCTCTTGGCCTTGACCCAAGGCCATGGATGGGGCCAGAGGGAGCCAACATCACAGGCACCCAGTGGTCACAAACCCAGCATTCCCCACCACAGGCCACACCTGAAGAAGGCGGGCTGAGAAGCAAACAGCAGTCTCTGCAACGAGCTGACTGCAGCAGGAACTAATGCTTTGGAACATAGTATTATTGGATTGATTTTACGTAGATGTTTCGCTTCTCTTTAGCAATGAACTGCGGACTCTGAAGGGAGCCAAAAGAAATCAGAAAAAGAAAGAGAAACTGCCGGGGTCCAGCCCCAGCGGGTCCAGGGGTCCCCAAGGGCGTGGACGGAGTCAGCGAAGAAGGAATGACACGGAGACAGCGTTCAGTTGATCAGCAGCCTAGCCAGGATCTCTAGCCCGGATCTCCAGAGAGGTTCTGCTTCGGATCTCCAGCGAGGTTCTGTAGCCATGTTCCCTCGCTAGGTTCTCCAGCCAGGTTCTGTCCAGGCTCTCCAGTCAGGTTCAGTGTCCAGGTTCCAGTCAGGTTCTCCTGCCAATCTCTGTAGTCAGGTTCAGTCCAGGATCCCTTGCCATGTTCTCCCGCTAGGCTCTGTCTCTAGGCTCCGAGGCCAGTCCCTCTCCAGGATCCTCCGGCATGCTCTCTCCAGCGAAGTTCTTCTGTCTCCAGGCTCCGTGTAGGCTCTGTCTTCTTGATTCTGTTCTAAGTTCTGAGTGTTTCTGTCTTGTTACAACTGTATTTATACCAGTTGATTCAATCCTATCAATCTCTATTACAAAGGTTAGGGCGTTTCTTATCTCCATTCCAGGGAGAAAAGATTATGTAGTTTAAGCATGATTGTTCGTAGTTAAAGGGATTAATTACCCGCCTGGCACTTAGTTGAGGGGTTTTATTCCCTCCCTAACTTCAGGGGAAAATCCCTACCTGGGGATTCAACCTTTCTCGGAGAGGTGACTTTGGTTAAAACACAGCGCCAAGAAGGTGAGCAAACATATTAAGAACCGTATGCCATATATGCCAGGTCCCTTGAAACAGCAAGGATGGACCGGCTCCCGGCAAGAAACAATAAGAAACAAGAAAAACAACCCTCCAAATGTCTTCCTAGGTTAAAGCTCTAAAAGGATCTTTAAAATTCTGTTCCGAATTGCTGGGTCTCTGACAGCACAATTGTGATAAACTGATGAATGCCTATTTATACCAAAACATAAAACATATGGATGGTTATTTAGAGGACAAATGCATTCTGACAGATACCTAATTTTATTCCACTGATAGGATGTATCTTGTCAGACTCTTCATTTCATTTGATTTCTGTTTCTAGTTCCGTGCCATGGTGGAAAAGCATTTGTCAGGCCCTTCAGCCCCAAAATGGGTTTAAAATAGTGCCATTACAACTCTGCTTAAAATCAAGGAAAATGGTAAATACCTCCTACTACCCACTCACTCAATAAATATTATCAAGTAAATATCTTTGTGCACCCATTTGGGTAGCAGAATTATTCAAAAATCTTCAGAATAGAGTGTGGGCAAATACCAGCCACCCATGACATATGAATTACATATGGGCATAAAAGGGAAAAAGACTAATTTCCTCAATGCCTAATGGGCAGAACGAGGAGGTCCAAGGTTGTACTGGAAAACTTCTCTTTCTTCATGTTCCAGCTCAAGACCTCCTCTGGGAAGCATTTTCTGACTCAAGCTTTTCTCCATTTGCTTGTACCTATCCATACCCCCATTAAACTGTTTATCACTCTGCATTGTAATTTTTCTGATAGAGAACTTGACTTTCCATTTTTGTGTCCTTGGTGTCTAGAAGAGCACTTTGTACATAGTAGATATTCAATGGAAACATAAGTGAATGGTTATCTCACTATAGCACTTATCACCTGAAATTTCTAATTTACCAAACATTTCCTTCCACCAGACCATGAGTTCATACTCCTTGAGTATGAGACTATCTTATTCATATCCATTTTCTCAGCTATATCACAGTGTTGGGTATATAGCAGGTATTCAATAAATGTTTCAAAAGAATGGATGGATGGATGGATGGATGCTTGTTTGAAGCTTCTGCGTATTTCTAAAAGTCACCAGCTACATATACACCAAACACCTTCCCTCCTCCAAGCTCCTAGCCTTTGGGTTTTGAACTTCATTTTTCCAAGAATAGGTGGCATCTGTTTTTAAAATGTGTTTCCCAAAGACTTCAAGAACAATTGAGGAGCCCTTAAAAGAAATCTAGAGAAGATACTTTGCATGTCTTTTATTCGAGCCCATGAGGTGTCCCCTGATATGCAGTCTTCCATTCTTCCTTAGTAATATAACCTCCAAATTTTAGCTCTGTACAAGGTGCCTGGAATAATAACATTTTCCAGGCTCCCCTGAAGATAGGCGTGATCATATGACTAAATTCTACCAGTGGGATTTAAATGGAACTTCCCAGAAGTATCCTTAAAGGACAGGACATGGCCTTCTTCCTCCTTTCCTCCACTAGAATACAGATAAGATGGCTGGACCTCAGGCAGCCATACTGAGCCATGAGTTGAAAGCCACATGCTGAGGATATGAGAACAGCAAAATATCTGCCTACCACATTGTGGCCTGCCCAATAAGTCCTGGACTTTCTAACTCTGTATTTCTTTTACATGAGAGAAATTTGGGGTTTTCTGTCACTTTCCCCCTAACTAATCCTAAAAAAGCATGAGAAATATCAAGAATATCCATCAAATTAAACTAAATTCAATCAAATTGACACTATGTTCACTAAAGCAATGTCCTTTTTTTATTATTGATTTTAGAAAGAGAGAGACAGAGAAAGAGAGACAGAAATATCAGTTTGTTGTTTCAATTGTTTATGTATTCATTGGTTGCTTCTTGTATGTACCCTGACTGGGGATTGAACCTGCAACCTTGGCCGATAGGGAGGATTCTCTAACCAACTGAGCTACGCGGCCAAGGCAAGCCATGCCCTTTTAAATAAGAGAAACTTCACTGGAAACTCAAGGTAAGAGGTATTTGATCTCATACCTCTTTGACTCTGCTCAGGGCAGGTTCTCACCTGAAGCTCATTTCGTCCTTAATAAGAGAAAAAGAAAAGAAAAAACTACTAATGCTACTGTAAAAATACCCCCCTAGCTTCCATCAGACACAGTCCCAATCTTGAACTGTGTGTGGATCAGTCAACAACCTCCCTAATAGGAGAAATCCCACAGAAAGGACAGTTTTAACTTGGGGTTGGAAGTTCCCACCTCCAGCCCATAACTATGAAACATCTTCATTCAAATAGGCCAGAGCTCAATTTTCATCTCCATTTAGAGCACTTTGACTGTGGTCATTTTTCTGATAATGTCCAGGAATTTCATGGCTTTTTAAGCAAGATGAGGTTGAATGGTTGAATTTACTGTGGGTGAAATGCTGGCAGAAGAAACTTCAATTTAACAACTGCTACCATGGACTACAAATCGAGGACTCTCGGAAGAGTGGTGCCATTGAAAACAGTTATTACTCAATGTTAATAAAAAAATTATGGATCTAATAAAAGTTAATGGGGAAGTATCATGTGCTATAAAACCTGCAGTCAAAGCAAAGAATGCTGGGTTGGGGGAGAAGATTCCACTATAACTCTGTACTGTCTGTGAGCCAAAATCGGCTGTGTCCATAACACTTTTGAAGGGCAAATGATTACACAAATCAAATTAAATTGTGCAATATGTAGTAATAGGATCAACTCCTTTTGTAAAAATAGAAAGGAGCAAATTCATTAACTGCAAGTGAGACCCTGGTCCATGGTTGGCTGCTTTTGGTAAATATCAGTAAACTTTGTATATACCAGCTAGGTTGAGAGCTTGATTTCTCTAGTGAGCACTGTCTAAACAGAGTGGCTATGGTTCTTAGGAATTTAAGATTTCCATAGCATCCATGATCCCTATTGAGATATCGAAATCGAGAAATCAAAAACTTTCCCTCCATGCACCCACTGCCACCCTAGTCAGAACACAGATGGGACTCCCATCCATTCCCTACTTCCATTCTGGCTTCTTTCTTTCTCCACCCATTCAAATCCATTTTCTACATGGCAGCCGAAGTGATCTTTTAAGTTTATGAATAAGATTTTTATCATCCTTAAGAAACTTTCCTTGACTCAGGATTAAAACCAAAATTGTTTTCAAGACTCAAAAGGCTTTGTACAATTTGGATCCAACCATTTCTGTCTGAACATGAGCCACATACCCCCCTACACACAGCCATATAGACGGAAGTGCACCCCTGTCCTCTCAGTTCTGGGAATTTTCAGTTGCTGTGCTCACATCATCCACTGTCTGCCAAGGTCATTTGGACTCATCTTTAATTTTATTTCCTTGGTAGGACTTCCCCAGCACCCAGATTAGGTAAACTTCTGCTGATGTATGCCCACAAGGCATTCTATACTTGCCCCCTTTGTAAAATTTAGTTTACTATTAATTATCTGCACAATGTCAGTCTTCCCCAGTGGACTTTAAGCTTCTTAATGATAGGCTCCATGCCTTTCTTTCTTTTCTTTTTTTAAAATTTATTTTATTTTATTGCTTAAAGCAGGGGTCCTCAAACTTTTTAAACAGGGGGCCAGTTCACTGTCCCTCAGACCGTTGGAGGGCCGGACTATAGTTTAAATAAAAACTATGAACAAATTCCTATGCACACTGCACATATCTTATTTTGAAGTAAAAAAACAAAATGGGAACAAATACAATATTTGTATTTGCATGTGGCCTGCGGGCCGTAGTTTGAGGACCCCTGGCTTAAAGTATTATAAATAGTAGTACATATGTCTCCTTTTTTTTTCCTCCATTGACCTTCCCCCAGTCTCCCCTACACCCCCCCACCACCCCCACCACCCCCCACACACACATGCCCTCACCCTACCTCCCACCCCCCAGGGTCTTGTGTCCATTGGTTATGCTTATATGCATGCATACAAGTCCTTCGGTTGATCTCTTAACCTCCCCCCCTCAACACTCCCCAGCCTTCCTGCTGTAATTTGACAGTCTGTTCAATGCTTCTCTGCCTCTGTATCTATCTTTTTGTTATCAGGTTATAATGTTCTTTATTATCCATAAATGAGTGAGATCATGTGGTGTTTTTCTTTCACCTCCTGGCTTATTTCACTTAGCATAATGCCTTTCTTATTCACCACTTTCCCCCAATACCTAGTCCAGAGCATGATAATTATAGGCAGTCAAATCCTTGTTAATATAAATGAATAAATAATAAACGAATTGTCCCCAAAACCCAAAAGCACTTTGGTAATGCCACTGATTACAAGGTGAAATAACCGCTTGTAACCCTCAATAAGATACAAGTTAAGACATAGGTCTACACCAGAGGTTTAAAAGCAAAATCTGGAAGGTGCAGCATGCTCAGAGGGGAGAGGAATTTCAGAAGTATGTGCAGCTGCTCCTCCCAACATAGACACAGTGGAGCTTTTTTAAAAAAATGTTTTTATTGATTTTAGAGAGATAGAAACATCGATGAGAGACAAACATCGATGGCTTCTGCATGCTCCCTACTGGGGATCAAGCCTGCAACCTGGGCATGTGCTCTGACCAGGAATCGATCCTGTGACCCCTTGGTTCATGGGTCAATGCTCAACCACTGAGCAGCATCAACCAGGCAACAACGGAGCTGTGGCTGCAGCCTTGAATCGTCTCTCAAAGTCAGAAGTGAATCTTTCTCGGGAGCCCTTTCACAGACTTCGAAGGAGTCCTCAGAGGGTTGAAGTTGGGAAATCATCATTTTGAAACCATCAGAGTAAAGGTTGGTTTATGCAAGATTCTCAAAAGGATGCTGATGCCTGCATGGACTCAGAGTATTTCTCACAAAGGACTTATTAGTTGCAAAGGATAAAATGGTAACTATACAGGGAAAAAATTGACTAACCCTTTCACCAGTTGATGAAAATTTGGGAGGGACAGGTTGATATTGTATGACTCCAGATGCGACACCCTGAGAAGGGCACAGCGTCAGTGGCTGAGTATCCTGTCCTGGAATGCATAGCCCCTGTCCAGTTATGAAGAAGCACAACATAAACACAAACCTGAGTGACAGTCCTTGAAGGTGGGAGGGGCTTTATATTCAAAAAGATCAACGTTATCCAACACAAGAAAGGCTGTGGAAGTGTTCCAGATTACAGGAAACTAAAGAACGACACAATAAAGTGTGATACATTATCCTAGATTGGATCCTGCACTGGAGGGGAAAACATCTTCTAAAGGTTATCACTGTGTTAATTGACAAAACTAGAATAGACAATGAATTAATATAGTATCTTACAGAAGTTTATAACTATCCTGTGGTTCTATAAGAGAAAGAGAAAGCAAATACCCCTCTTTTAGGGAAATATACACTGAAATATTTGGAGGGAAAGTGTCATGAAATATCCCACATATTCTCATGTGGTTAAGAAAAAATATTAGAGAGAAAGAACAAGTAATAAAGGAACTGGATTAAATGCCAAAAAAGAGGAATCTGGTTATAAATTGTACTATTTGTATTCTTGTAATTTTTCTATAAGTTTGAAATTATTTCCAAATTTTAAAATAATTAAAGGAGCCTCCAAGCTATAACAAGTCTTCTCCCCTTTTAAGATAAGCTTTTTGTGGCAACCAGGCAGAAGAACAAGCCCTGGCTCTCAATGCCAGGTCCTGTGAGGCGCCAGAATCTTGGTCTGATGTGGACCATCCCTGAAGATAAGGCAGGGAGGGGGGAGAGCCCACGCTCTCACACACAAAGCTCTCTCTGCTGAGCCTCGAACTCTTGAGGGTCTTCAGAACCATCCCCAGGAACTGTACCATGCAAAGCATCACCACAGAGCATGGTGCTGCTTAAGAATGTCTGGTTGCTTAGCAATCTAGACTCTACTTGACAAGATAGAGCTGAGCCCTCCCTCTGGGTCCCAGGGTTGTTGCCTTCCAGAGAGAGAGCCTCTGTTGGTCAAGTTCCAGGGGAGACTCTGGCCAGAGCCGAGTCTAGGTCCTGAGCCTTATGAAGCAACATCCACGGCAATGAGGGCTTGAACCGACCTTCAATCAAACTACTTCAATACTCTGAGCCTCAGTTTCCTCACAGGCCAAGAGAAATAGCTGGGATCAATGATTCTCAAATCCAACTGCATATGAGGATACCTGAATGAGCTGGTAAGCAACCCATTTTGTTATCAAGGAGATCAGAATCTCTGGGGATGGGGCCCAGTCACTGGTATTTTTTGAAAGCTCTTCATATGATTCATATGTGCAGGCAGAGTTGAGAATCAAAGGGCTAAATGACCTAATAGTTCCAAGATTTCCCTTGTAGAGCTCATTGTCTGATGTCTGTAGGGATGTTTTGATTCCTAGTCTCTTCTTCCTCCTTTACCTCTAAATGGAGCCCCTTGACCCTGATACTTTGGGCTCAGCTCTGCCCCACCCCCAGGACCATCCTTGACTGAGCCCACGTCCCTCAATCCCAGCTCAGCCATCTCTGCTGCTGATCCAGCCACTGTCCAGCCCCTTATTTCTCGAGGCTCAGACCTACTTTGTGCCTGCCAAGAACTGGGAAGAGTTTGAAATTTTACAGTACTTACGAAGTAAAAAGTTAGCTTGTTGCATTTTTCTCAAAATTTTAAAGTATGTTTTTACTGATTTCACAGAGAGGAAGGGAGAGGGAGAAAGGGATAGAAACATCAATGATGAGAGAGAATCATTGATCAGCTGTCTCCTGAATACCCCCTACTGGGGATCCTGACTGGGAATCGAACTGTGACCTCCTGGTTCATGGGTCCATGCTCAACTACTGAGCCAAACTGGCCAGGCAGCCTGTTGCATTTCTACAAATGCTAGTAGAAGACATGATATTCCTGAGTCGGAGACAAGGGGCCATTTAATACTTACAGCAGCAGCAGTGTGTTGTTATTTTTTCACCAGTTCCCGAGCCCCAATACTCACAGAGCAACATGAACAAGGCCAGATGGCACCTGCACACTACGTGGGTTGTATTACAGAGCAGAAAGCCTGAGCTTAGGAAACTGAAATCTTTTATAATGAGCAATAGCATGGGCCCTTCTCCAGAAAAAGACACAATCTCTATTCCCCAAGCTGTTTGCTATACAATCATCCTTGAAAAGAGAGCCCAGTGCCCTGCATGCAAAATGTGCAGATATACTAGAGACCTGTGGAGAATTGTCGCCCACCAGCTCCCTCGCTCTAACACCCTGTGCTGAAACTCCTGACTTGCTCATCTGCTAGGATAAGGGCCCTGGCCCTTGTTAATTCTCTCAGAGCTAGTGTTCTACCCCGGAAGCCCTGTTCTGCATCTGGGACCTGCTTCCCTAGGGCCAACTACCTATATCTGGATTGCCCATCACCACAATCCCCCAGATTACTCCTCGCCAAACTTTCTTCCTAGACAAACCCACGGTGAGAGTTTCTGAGCTGGGACAGAATGTGCGAATGGGGCAGAGCTGGCCTGAGGCTGCAGAGCAAGGAAGCAGAGGAGACAGGAAGGGCAGCACCAGGGCAATTGAGGGGTGCAAGCTCATGCACTCTAAACCAGTTCTCAGCCTGTGGGTCGCGACCCCTTTGGGGGTCGAACGACCCTTTCACAGGGGTCGCCTAAGACCATCGGAAAACACATACATAATTACATATTGTTTTTGTGATGAATCACTATGCTTTAATTATGTTCAATTTGTTACAATGAAATTGGGGGTCACCACAACATGAGGAACTGTATTAAAGGGTCACGGCATGAGGAAGGTTGAGAACCACTGATCTAAACAATAGTTCCTGGCCTTCATTGTGCATCAGAATCGCCTGGAGGCCTTGCTGAAATGCAGATTGCTGGGTCCCACCCCAAATACCACTCATTGACTCGGTCTGAGGTGGGGCCTGCAAATATGCATTTCTAACTAGTTCCCAGGTGGTACGGACACCACCCTGGTCTAAACCTTGTCCATGCAAAGCAGGTGAGCTGAGAAATGACAACCAAGTTGAGAAACATGGGACCCCAAGGGGAGACACAAGGGCAAAGAAGGTTTACAGAACCTGGAAGGACATTGGTCAGGCCTGTGATTAGAGGCAGGAAACCTTTTATAAAACCCCTCAGCTTTGCCTGCAGGTCAGAAAGGACACTGTTGGGATTGTTTAGAACAATGACATGTTGGGCTTCCTGGCACTGGCTGCTTGTGACCCCAGGCACCATGCCCACCTTTAACCATGCTTCCTCCCAGTGTCTGCAGCGGGCTCTGCTCTCTGGGTCTTGCCCTACCCCACAGGCAGGTCTGGTTGACATTTTCGGTTCTCCCAGCCTGGTCCCATTAGCTTAACTCATCAGACTAGTTGGTCTCTGTTTGTCTCCCATGTCCCCTCCACACACACACACACACACACACACACACACACACACCAAGCCCACCTTCCCCCTGCCCTCGCTCTGTGCCCTGCGGCTGATGCCCTAACACACTGAAACACCAGGCTCCCTAGTTGCCAGTTCCGTTTTCCAGAGGCGCTCCTGTCTTTTCTTCACACTCCTCCTTCCTCCTCAGAGTGAGTCACAATATTTGCAACCTACCCTGTCTAGCACTGCTACTAGGTGGCTCCCGCACCTCAGTTCC
Source organism: Myotis daubentonii (assembly GCF_963259705.1). Lineage (NCBI taxonomy): Eukaryota > Metazoa > Chordata > Mammalia > Chiroptera > Vespertilionidae > Myotis > Myotis daubentonii. The sequence continues at coordinate 8,728,726 of NC_081848.1, read as the reverse complement.
AGATTTTAAACTGGAAAAGTGTTTCTATGAAACTATTTCCTCCCCTTATCCCTTCAGCACTCAGGATGGCAATGGTTCCCACTGTTATTTCCAGGTACATCACAACCAGTGCCTGTTCCCTTAGCCGAGCCTGCACCTCTGCAAGCAGTCCCTTCAATGAACCTCTTAATCTCTGAGTTGGACTGTTTCCTGATGGGACCCTGGCTGACACCCCTGCCTTGCCTGGCCACACCCCAAGATATGCCAGAGCTCCTCTCTGCTGGACAGAGGTACTGAAAGGGGCCTTTCTCAGTGACAGTGGAGAAATAGCTCCCTGCACCTTCTAGGGCATCCATCCTGCACCCCAGCCCAGGCCACAGGCTCCCCAGTGAAGCAGAGACAGCAGCAGGGTGAAGCCCAGCAGATATGACCAGAGGCCTTGTCTCTGGGCGTTGGAGGCCTGCCTCCCTCAGGTGGAAGCAGGCTCTGTGACCGGGCCAAACAGAAAGAGCAAGGCTGCGCCCAGAGAGCCAACATGCTCCTGAGGCCCAGCTAACCCGCTTCCCCAAAGCCATGTCGGAAACAGCAGGCTGGTACAGCAGCACTCTGCAGTCTCAGATGATGTTGCCATGGTAACACTAGGGTCACTGCTTAGCAACAGGCCAGAGCTGCAGGAAGTTGCTAAGGTATTTTCACATGTGTTAAAGCAAATGGATGTTTATCTCAATCTTGAGTGTAAATACACTGTGGGAGAAAAGAGAAAACATACACACACAAATCACCTGCTGATGTGCATGGCAGCTGATCCTTGAAGCCTGGAGAATGTGCCTTCTTGGCCAGCCAGTGTAGCTCAGTGGTTGAGCATCGGAACCATGCACCAAGAGGTCACCAGTTTGATTCCCAGTCAGGGCACATGCCCAGGTTGTGGGTTCGATCCCCAGCAGGAGGCGTGCAGGAGGCAGGCAGCCAATTGATGTGCATGTATCGATGTTTCTATCTCTCCTTCTCCCTTCATCTCTCTCCAAAATCAATAAAAACATATTTTTTAAATGTGCCTCCTCTCCGGAGAAGGCAGACAGGGAGACCATGTATGACCCAGTGAAGAACACTCTCTAACACAGCTGCCCACCTGACTTCCCGCTCACCAAGCCTCACAACCTTCACCACCACCTAATTTCCAATATAGTTCTAGACTTAAATGGTTTTTGAGAGGCCGTGCAGTTTAGGAATTACATGTGTGGACTCTAAAGTCAGACTGGCTGGGTCTAAATCCCAGCTCTGGCCCTTTCCCGCTCTATTACTTTGGCCATGAAACTTCTCTGGGCCTCAACCTCTTCATCTGGAAAATGGTAATATTAACAGTGCCTACCTTTCAGGATTATGAGTGAATTAAATAATCTAGCCCATGTCAAGCACTTAAAACAGTGCCTGGGAATGCAATAAGTGCTTTATTAATGATAGCTGTTTTTAATATTCAGTGAAATCATAGAAACTTTCCCATGTGCCAGGCCCTGTAGGAGGAATCAATACTAATAAAAGAGAAAAATGGTAATTGGTGTACGAGCTACCCTTTTCATTGGCTAATCAGGGCTATATGCAAATTAACTGCCAACTAAGATTGGAAGTTAACTGCCAACTAAGATTGACAGTTAACTGCCAACTAAGATTGGCAGTTAACTGCCAACTAAGATTGGCAGTTAACTGCCAACAAGATGGCAGTTAATTTGCATACGTAGGCACAATGCAGGGAGGTGAAAGGGAAAGCAGGAAGAAGCCCCCTGCCACTGACAGTGATCAGAAACCCAGTGGGGAGCTAAGAGCTGGGGGGCAGGGCAAAGGCGGCCCTGGGGCCGCCTTTGCCCTGCCCCCCAGCCATGATCAGAGAATCAGGCGCCTTTTCCGCCCTGGCCAGTGATAGCAGGAAGTAGGGGTGGAGCCAGCAATGGGAGCTGGGCACGGTTGAAGCTGGCAGTCCCAGGAGCTAGGGATCCCTTGCCTGGGCCTAAAGCGAAGCCCACGATCGCGGGGCCACTGCAGCTGCGGGTCCCCGCTGCCCGGGCCGGATGCCTAGGCCAGAGGCATTAGGCCTGGGCAGGGGTGGAGCCTGCAACCGCGGGGAACTGGGGGTCCCCTGCCCAGGCCTGACACCTCTGCCAGAGGCCTCAGGCCTGGTCAAGGGGCCAATCCAGTGATTGGTGATTGGAGGGTGATGAGGGTCAACTCCTCTGGCCGAGGCATCAGGCCTGGGTGGGGGGCGGAGCCGGGGATTGGGGGGATATGATGGTCCCCTTGCCCAGGCCTGAAGCCTGGGTCAGAGGCGTCAGGCTTGGGCGGGGGGTGGAGCAAGCGATCAGAGGGAGATGGGGGTCCCCTGCCCAGGCATGATTCCTGGGCCAGAGGCCTCAGGCCTGGGCAGGGGCCAGAGCCAGTGATCGGGGGGAGATGGGGGTCCCCTGTCCAAGCCTGACACCTCTGCCAGAGGCCTCAGGCCTGGGCAAGGGGCCGATCAGGTGATCTGAGGGTGATGGGGGTCTACGCCTCTGTCAGAGGCGTCAGGCCTGGGCAAGGGGCCGATCCTGCGATTGGAGGGTGATGGGGGTCAACGCCTGAGGGCTCCCAGTATGTGAGAGGGGGCAGGCTGGGTTGAGGGACACTCCCGCCCCCCCCCCACACACACACACCCAGTGCACGAATTTCGTGCACCGGGCCCCTAGTCCTATATAATAAAAGCCTAATATGCAAATCGACCGAATAGCTGAACAACCAGCAGAATGACCGGTTGTTATGATGTGCACTGACCACCAGGGGACAGACGCTCAACGCAGGAGCTGCCCCCAGCCCGCAGGCCCCAAGCCAGCCAAGGTGGGCACCAGCAGGGGCTCCCTGATCACCCTGCCAGTCGCCCCTCAGATTGGCCCTGATCACCAGCCAGGCCTAGGGACCCTACCCATGCACGAATTTTGCACACCAGGCCTAGTAAAGTATATAAAGGTCAGTGAGAAGTTGGCCCTGTCCTCCTGGGGTCCACATAAATTCCTAAGTCAGGTGGTAAGGAGAGGGCCAACTCATAGGCTGGTCATTCAGGGTACCCCAAATCTAGCTCCTGTCCTTGCCTACTTAAAGGGTAGTTGTGACAATAAAATAAATGCATGCAAGAGTCCAGGATGGTGCCTGGCATACAGAAAGTGCTCAGTAAAGTTTACCTACTACTACTAAAATAGCTATCATCATTATTCCCCTGCCACACACCAGCTCCAAGCCCCTGCAGCTCCATCTGGGCCTCTTTCCATTGCTCCTAAGCCCTGGAATACTTCCCCCTCTCTTTCCTCCAGGCCAAGCCGATGTGAGACCTGCGAGAGAAATTCCAGCCATGCTTGTTCCTGAAAACCCCTTTGGGCCCCAGGCCCTGGACATCCCTCTTCCTTGACCACACCAAGCTCCCCTGGTGTTCACTGTCTGTCCTTCTGCCTCGTGTCTTCAGGTGTTTATATCTTGCTTCCTGAACCAGAGTGTGAGCCCTCTCTCTCAGACACCCCTTATACATCTTCTCAGATCCTCTCGACCTTACCGCTCTCGCCCTTTACCACTGTCTCACCTCGATTGTCCCCACAGTTACAGGCTCTGCATGGACTCCATCCAACGGCCACCCAGTTACCACGCTGGCTCCTGGGGCCACTGTGCCTCAGCAAAGGAAGCGCACGGTGGGCGCATGACCATCGGGCTCGCTGGTCTTACCGTGTTTTCATCGTCCAGAACCAGGAGCCAAAGAGCCTGGCAGAATAAACAGAGGCACCAGCTCAGTGATAACACCCCAAAGCGCTGAGGCACTGTCATCGGGAAGGTGGGAGACACACTGAACCTTCATCCCATATGGTCCCATGTGCCCAGGAACCAAGATCTCGAGTCTGGGAGCCAAGCAGCGAACAGAGCACTTGCCCTCTCTCCCCCACGTACAGAATGCACACTCAGTCTGCAGCGAGGCCCTGCCAGGTGAGCGTCCAGGTGTCAGGAAAGAGCCTCCTCTGTCATCAGGATTGCACTGGACCGGAAGCTGAGAAACTAAGAGTCAGTGGGCACTCCCACACCAATGGACAAGCAGGCAAGGCCAGGGTTGCTGCACCGGTGGGAATAAGAGCCCTGATTCCAGGAGGAGCTGTGGTTGCTACGCAGTGGGCACGGAGAGGATCACTTCTAGAACCCAGGGGCTCCCTGCGGCTTTTCTAGGTGCTTAAACCCCAGGAAAAACTGTCAAGGGGAGACTGCAGCAACCACAGCCTAGCAAGGGCATGACAGCTAAGGGCAATTCAGGGGTAAGTTTAGTCTCTGACTTTGCTGCCTGCCCAGTGGACCCCTGGGCCAGCAACACCTGTGTCACCTGCAAGCTCCTTAGAAATGCAGACTCTCGGGCTTCTCCCCAAACCTCTGGACCCAAATCTGCCTTTTAACCCACCCCCAGGTGATCCACGAGCATGTTGAAGTGGAGAAGCGCATTAGGCAGCCCCCTGGGCAAGCATCCTAGAACTTTCCCTGCAGGGGAGGGAAATCTAGAATGAGTACTAATGGGTGGGTCTGAGGAGATGAATATTAATCACGTCCTCAAACCAGTGGCAGAGGTGGGAGCTGTCATTCTTTCCCTTAGCCTCTTTTCAGTCTGGCTGCTTACAGCCTTGCTGGAGAATTGGATTCTCACAAAAATGTAGGTTCCTATTCTAGTAGGGGGACTGGATATGAAGGAAGAGCAATAGCAGAGCTGAGCAATGCTGGCCTGAGTTACAGTGACATCTCCCATACGCCCCTCAGATCCTGTTGGTTTCCCCTCTGTCAGGGCCTTGGCTGCTGACTCCACTGCCCAGTATCCAGTCACATCCAGACTCAGGTGATCACCATACCTTAGTTCTTGGTGTGATCTGGCTTCCCATGGGCCCAAAGGAGCACGGCATGCAAACTAGTTAACTCCTCAGAGCAAAGTTTAGTGGGAGAGAGCCTTTCTCTGTGCCCCTTCCTTTGACAAACTGTCCCGAGAGCTGGTAGCTCCAATGGCCTCTCTGAAGATGGTGTTGCACCACTGAGCTTTGTGTCCAGCAGGGGCCAACCAGTAACGCACCCTGTGTTTCACCTTCCTCCTTCGCTGCCTGGCTCCCCCTTTCTTCCTCACTCCCACTTCCTTGCTTTTCACTCTCCAATAATGTTTGCAGGCTTTGGCCTCAGGCTCTGCTTTCTAGGTTCCTAAGTGATGATGCCTTTCAGGGCAAAGCCAGGGTTCAACCCTTCCATCTCACTCAGCACCTTAGAACTAAATATTTCATGCCTGGACAGACTTACCTAGAGAAGGGAAAGAAAGCCTGGCCCGGGTGTGGGACATTCCCACTTTGCAAGAAAGGTCAGCACCAGTGGTGAAGGGATTCAGAGGGGAAATGATGCTAGAAAGCTGCTATGCTGCCCTGGCTTTGGTTTAATACCATCCTACGGATAAGTACCTAACATCCACCAGCCCTGAAACCACGTGTGCATTTGTTTTCCAAATATCATACTCGTGGCCATGGGTAATGTTTGCCCAAACTGGGTGTAGTCCCCTGGCAGGTGTCTTGGTTTATCAGCGAATGGCGATGACAAAACCCCCAAAGGGAAGATGTTTTCTCCTTCCGTTGAGTTTCCTGCACCAACTGAAGATGGCCTTCAAGGAAACTGCTCCTTAGGTTCTATTTTAAAACATGCAGGACCAGCACAGGCCCCTGGCTTTTGGCTTCTTCCTGCCAAGCCCTGATTCCTGAGGCCCTGGACTCCCAGCTGACCTGCTGCCCTCCATGCAACAGCCAGGGGAAGCAGGCCAGCTCAGTGGCAGCTGCTCTTACCGAAGCCCGTCTCCACCCCGCTGGCAGGCACTAGAAGCAGGGCCAGCAAGTAGGAAACCCTTGGGAAAAGGCAGCCACTAGGACCCTAATACTTATTATGCTTCCCTTGACCAAAAGGCTTCTGCCTAAAACTCAGGTTCCAAAAGCATCTCCTACACCAGGGCTCCTGGGAAAGAGCAGGAGTATGTAACTGAGACTCTTGTCCTGATGAGGAAATGGGGAAAAAACAATACAGTAAAATAGCGAACATGTATTGGGGCTTACTCTGTTCCATGCCCTGTATTTCATCTATTATTTCTCTTAATCCTACTCTAAGAGGTAGATACCATTATTATCTCAAGTTTACAAATGAGGAAACTGTGGGTCAGAGAAGTTTGAAAACTTAGCTAACCTTAGAATGGGAGAAAATATTTCAAATCATATATATTACATGAACTCATTACAACTCAATGGTTAAAAAGACAGCTCCAATTACTTGCTGCCCTTTACAAATGGGCAAAGGGTCTGAATATACATTTTTCCAGGGAAGATACACAAATGGCCAATAAGCACATGAAAAGATGTTCAATATCATTAGTCATCAGGGAAACGCAAAGCAAAACCACAGTGAGACACCCCTTCACACCCACTAGGATGGCTATCATAACGAAGACAGACAATAACAAGTGTTGGCAAGGATGTGGGAAAAGCAGCGCCTTCGGACATTGCTGGCGGAAATAGGAAACAGTGCAGCTGCTTTGGAAAACTGCCTGGCAGTTCCCTGGAAAGGCAAACATCAAGTTGGCATTGACCCAGCAATTCCACTCGTACCTATACACCCAAGAGAAACAAAAACATGCATCCGCACAAAAGCTTCTGCACAAGTGCCCATAGCAGCCTTATTCGTAAAAGCCAAAAGGTAAAAACCATCTGAATGTCCTCACCTGCTGAATGGCTGATAACTGGCTCCACACCACACAGCCTCTGCTGAGTAAATGGGAATTAGACAGGACCCTTGACTTTCTACCCAGACAAGTCTGATCGTAGAGAAATGAATAGAAGTTCGTAGTGAGGAAGGAAGCGCCCGCCGGTGAGGCAGGGGATGAAAAGGTTCTGAAACATAAGGACATTTCCCCTGCATTTCTGCACAGCTCCCATGGGAATCCTCAGGGATCCTAGATGAGAATCTTGATGGCAATGTCTCTGAGTCGGCAGGTTGCATGGGAGCAGGCACACTACACAGGAAAGCGCGTGTCTTAGTCTGACCTGCAGGAACATTGTGTGTTCCTTTCAGGGAGTGTCTGGGTTTCCTGTCACCCCAGAGCCTGATCTTCTGCTGATAGTCAACAAGTACTTGATGGATCTCATTGCCTTCTGTCTGTGCTGGAGCTACACAGCCTCTTGGGAACCCCGTGCCCAGCACAGCCCCAGCATCCATCACAGTGCTTGGTACATAATAAACACTCAACAACTATTTGAGAAACAGATGGATGGCTAAGTGAAGAAGTGCCTTCTATCGTGGGACACAGGCTACTGTATATTTGTGAGACATATCAGAATGAGAAAAATGAAGTACCAAGTTTCATGCCTAAAAGAAAAGATAAAGTATTTGATCATGCTTTGGCCCAAAAAGGCTATCCTCCTCATCCACCATCACCACCACCAATGAAACACAACAGCTGGAATTTGGGACATGGTTTTAAAGAATCCCCTACATTTTTGATTCGTGGTTGGGTAAATGGCAGCATAGATATTTCTAGCTAGAATCTTGGGAAATTACACAGCCACTCCTTAGCAATCCCTGAGCTATTAGAGAAAAGTAAGCCAGGAGAAGAACTGTCATTTTGTGGGAGGTGAGGAGTGGCTGTGTAATTTCCCAAGGACACCCTGAGCCCAGGCAGGGAGCTCACACATCAACAGCAGTGCTGGTAATATCAAAGTTTAGGGAACTGACACCGTGTCTTTCACACGTTTTTGAACTGATTATTGGTTCTGGATAATTCACTCCCCCCAAAGGCGTGACTGTATGACCATGGTTTTGCTGGAAGCATTACAAAGAAAAAAAGAAACCTTCCCAAGAAGCCCTGGGGGGTGCATTTCCCACAGGTGAGTTGTGATGAAGGGCTGGCTGGAGACCACAGGCCTGGCCCCTCCCCCTGAACTGCCCCAGGAGACACATTCCTGGTCCAGAACCCAGAAACTATTCACCCACTGCAAGCAGCAAGATGATGAGGACAAAACTGCTCCCTGAGGAGAACTGTGTCCTTGGGCAGAGCAGTGGGGCGAGCTAATTTCTATTAATGAGGCTGTAAGCTACAGTGTTTGTCTACAAAACAGGATAATTCATGAAGAGTAAATATGTCAACTAATTCAAGAGACACGCTAAATCTCCATTGTTTTCTGAAGCTCAGGTTTCCTGCCTCCATAAAACGTGACGCGCGCCTTCAATGTGTGCAGCAGGATCCGTGAGATTGCAGAACGCCGCATTAACTCAGGGCTCCTGGGCTAATGAGGGCGAGTCCATTTTGCAGTAATGAATTGTTGGTAATAGCCCATCATTGAACAGATGTCTCATCCGTCATTGCACCGAGACGCCCACACTCCAGAGCCCTCGGATAGCCTGGGGAGGTGGTACAGCCTGGGGAGGGACCCCCATTTCTGGACTCCTGAGTAGAGCCAGCCCCACGAAGAAAATCAATGGGTGCCTACACAGTGTAATGGGTGCCCCCCAAATCTTCCCTAACTCAAACTATGTCCCCACCCACCTGTCATAGGGCTTAAATTATCCTTCTTTGCATTGTATCCTATTAAAATGTAAATATGTCACCTGGAAGAAGTAATAGATTAAATTAGCATCCAGTATTACTTATTTTCACATTAGGGAGAGCTGGGCCCTGAGGGAGTGACAGGAGGGCAGGTAATCAGTGCTGAAAGGTGACAAAGAAGAGCCCGAGAAGGTCTGGGTTAAAGGGGCAGAGCCAGGCTGGGCCTGCAGCAGGCATGCCAGCCCAGCAAACTCTTGACCATCCCATCATACTGATACTGTTTCCCCGATTACCCGAGCAGCTCAAAGGAAGGGGTGTAACTTATTTATCTTAGCAAATTCCAAGAATCTGGCACACAAATATTTAGAAGATCCCAAGTATCTCTTGAATAAATGTTTGTTTAATGAAGGGGGCCGGGGGGGGGGGGGGAGAAAGGGGTTTTAATATGAGGTAACAGGAGACTTGACTTTGGGTGGTGGGCACAAAGTGCTATGTACATATCTTGTAACTTAGAAATCCACACATTAAACCTATATGTTCATGTTGGCCAATGTCACCCCAATAAAATTCTTAAAAACATAAGTGAACTTTACCCTCACACCCCCCTGAGGAAATCAGAAGAGCTATTATTGCTATTTTGTTGTTGAGGAAACTGAGTCTCATGGAGGCCCATTCACTTGCCCAAGCACAGCAGATCGAGGAGACACAAGCTCTGGACACACAAAGAGGCAGAAAAGCATGTGCTCTTTGTCTAAGATGAAGAGTATACATGGGAAGTAAGAGTGGAAAAAAAGTAGGGCCAAATTCGGGGTGCTTTCGAAGATCAACCTGAGGGTTTTAGATGTTACTCAGGAAGCTGTTTGTTTAGAGACTGGGAACGCAGGAAGCCGAAGAATGCACTGAAATGTGCAAAGTAATATTTTAGAAACATTATTGACATACACTGAGTGGCCAGATTATATATATACACACGCACACACACACACAAACACACTGAGTGGCCAGATTATTATGACCACCCCATCAGTACTTCGTTGGGCCACCTTTTGCCTTCAATTCTGTGGCAATTCTTCTTGGCACTGACTCCACAAGATGCTGAAAGGTGATGCGAGGAATCTGACACCATGCCTGATGAATAGCACCTTTCAGTTCTGTGAGATTTGATGGTTGTGGAACCAGCTGCCTGATGGCTCTTTTAACTTCGTCCCACAAATGCTCAATTGGATTGAGATCTGGTGATTGTGAGGGCCACCTAAGCAAGGTAAAGTCTCCCTCATGTTCTTGAAACCACTCCTGCACAATACGAGCACCGTGGCATGGCGCATTGTCTTGTTGGAAGAAGCCATGTCCATTGAGATACACCATCAACATGATAGGATGAACTTGATCAATGATACTTAGGTATGTTGTGCTATTCAGACATTGTTCCACACAAATTAAAGGGCCCAAATCATGCCAGGAAAACATGCCCCAAACCATAACACTGTCCCCACCAGCTTGAAGGGTTGTACTCATGCATGTGGGGTGCATGCTTTCATGCTGTTTCCGCCAAATTCTCACTCTGCCATCTGCATGATGCAACTGGAAACGTGATTCATTGGACCACATGACTTTTTTCCAATGCTCGACTGTCTAATCCTTGTGTTCCTGTGCAAATTGGGGATATTTTATCTTGGTAACTGCAGACAGCAAAGGTGTTCGAACAGGCCTTCGGCTTCCATATCCCATACAATGCAGTGTATGGCTAATTTGCCTACAAACATCAGGTGGTCATAATAATCTGGTCACTCAGTATTATATATATATATATATATATATATATATATATATATATATATATATATCCCACGTTCAAAGGCTTTAAATCATGTTGTTTACCCATATCTTCAGAAAAAATTCACTTCTACTGTCGTGATAAACAACCTGCTTCCCTATTTATAATGGTCTGGCCCTCTAGCAACTTCAGCACGAAATTATAGCTAATTTGCCTATAAACGTCAGGTGGTCATAATAATCCGGCCACTCAGTGTAGAGGAAAATAGGATGAGCTGAAGAGACAAGAAATTAATGATGCCCTGGCCAGGGGACTCAGTTGGTTGGAGCATCCTACCATACATCAAAAGGTTGTGAGTTCAATTCCCAGTCAGGGCACATATGGACATGTTGAAGGCAACCAATCAATGTTTCTCTCTCTCATAAATGTATATTTCTCTCTCGCTCACTCTCACTCTTTCTGTAAAAATCAATAAAAGCATATTTTTAGGTAGTATTTAAAAAAAGAAAAGAAATTAATGACTAGTGAAGAGATTCCTCATCTGAGTCAGAACCAGAATAGTAGCAGTGGAACTAGAGGGAGGCTGCACATTTGAGAGATTTTATGAATAACAAACAGCAGTCTTGGTGACTGATGGATGAGGAGTGGGGAAGGGACAGGAGGAATGAGGGAGAGTGACTAGATTTCAAACCCACTTAACTGATTGACAGCAGTGGGAGATCTGGATGGGAAGCTAGGACTTTTGGCTCTTGGTCCAACAGCAACTCTGTGTGCTAGATTTCCTGGGATACTTCCAATCATGTATGACTTATTCTTTTTAATAATGGTGATTTCACTAAATATATAATAAAATATGATTTCATTTTGGTAACTTCAAAAGGCTTTTCATATTAAAAAAATTTTAAAGTGATAAATCAGGAAAAGCAAATCATTTGTCAGAAGATGTCTCCCAATTTTTGGTTGTGCAAATATAGTCCCTGCGATTGATTACATGCAGGGTGTTACCGGTGTGGCTCTGGAGTCTGCGAGTCCTGAATGCCAATCCAGATGGACCCATCACTTAGTACTTGTGTGACATTGAATGAGATGCTTGACTTCTGCTGGGAGGGGGCCCTGAGCCTCCCGAGGTGGCAGAGAAGGGGCTGTGGAAGCAGCTATCAGCCACGCTGCCACCATTGCCCTGAGCATGAGAAAAAGTGACTGGTGAAACCCAGAGAGAGAAGTAGGCAAAGCTTCTACTAACAACGTTTTCACTCTGGAACAATCCTGTGTTTCAGCCAGAGACGATGTGGGGGTTTTGGGTTTTTTTTTTTTTTTTGAGAGGCAGACCTGAAGAGAAAATGTAATTACTTTTTCCTGCACTTGAATTTCAAGGCAGTGTCCTTTTAAAATAAAAAAAGGCACTTGAGGAGTATAAGCGAGATGGCAGGGAGAGAAATGAAGGATGGAGAAGAACTATTCATACTGAAGCCTGTGACATTTCACCAGTGGCTCCTTTTGGGAGCAGCTAGTACAAATGTCATTCAGCTGAGACAGTAGGAATAAGAGAAAGAGGTGGGCTGTGCAGGAAATAGCACGACTCTCTCCTCCTCTCACAACCACTCCCCTCCCCCTAAATCCTGGCTCTCCGGAGAAGTCAGGACTGGGCACAGCTGAGGTCACTGGCCTTGCGGTGGCTGCAGACATCCTGTAGCTGTCGCTGCAGTCATAATGCAGCACATGCCCAACCCCAGGAGAGCTGCAGAGCCTTGGGGTCTCTGTCCAGAGACAGTGAAGCTCTGAACCCCACGTGGGCCAGAGGACCAGGGCAGACAATGCCATGTAGCCGCTTTCACCAGAGCCTCTCAGCTGTCAACACTGGGCTCTTTGAGCTGATGATCCAGGGACATAATGAAGGAAGGAGAAGAAGACGGAGTGAAGCTAACCCTAGGTTGAACCCTGCCTTGCCACTTACTATGTGATCTTAGCAAGTTAATTAACCTCTGTGTCTCAGTTTCTTCATCTGAAAAAGGAGTAATATAGCTACAAGGGTGCTGGGAAGATGAGATGTAGGTGTTGCAAGTACCCAGCAGTGAGCAGGTGCTTGACAATGTTACATATACTCACAGATCATGAAGGGAACATCAAGCTCACGTGCAGGCCCCTGGCGGAGGTCTCAACGTCATTCTGCAGGAGGATGGACATTCATAAAACTCAAAAGGGCGTGATGAGACTGTTCTTTCGGGCTCCCGATGCTCCCAGACAGCTGCTCCTATCTCCAGAGATTGATGAGACCTTCAGAACTAATGGAAGCTTCTGGGGCCTGAGATGCTTTACCCACTGGCAAAACCACTTCTTAAAAATATGTTTTTTATTTACTTGCAATGATTTATGCTTTCACATACTTTCCAAAAATATTTGCTGCTACTCACTGAGGTGAAATCCACTTGGCAGCATAATGTCGGTGCATGATAAGTGTGCACTTCCTATTGGCTGGGTTCCTGAGGCTTTTGTCAGGGCCTGTCTGAGCGTGCTGTCCAAATGCTGATCTGGAAGGGGTCCCCGCCCTCCTAGAAATCGGTGGTGTCCAGTATAAACCAAGGCCTTAGAACTACCAACCACATAGGGCTGGTTCTTATGAGGACCCTAAGGAATAAATTCAAAGAAATCGCTTTGGAAAGGATTAAGCTTAAAACAAGTTGTCATTAAACATCAACAGAAATAATCACAAGCAAGAGAAAGTCACGTGGAGAGAACTTATTGAACAAGTTGGAACTGAGTTTCTTCATTGTGGCAAATGCAGGTGATTCATGTAGTTCTGTTTCAGCAGCAGAGAAGAAAAGTTGCTGGACAAAAGGCTGCCTCTTTTTCAGAAAGCAGACATGTTGACTCTCATCTGCCAGGCGCCCTGCTCAGGGCATGTCTCCCAGCAGAGCAAGATCCTGACCCTAAGCCTCCCAGGACCAGAGGGTCCCTGTCTGTAAACGGAATAAGCTGGCACTGGACTGGTGACTTACAGGCCTGATCACAAGTTCAGTCTGAGAAGTGCCCCTGTCATCACTGAGGTCCCGACAGTGGAATGCATGATTTCACTGCGAAGTCCCTCTCCTGCACATCCTCGGGTGTCTTGGGGGACACTGTGGAGGAGGATGCGTGGATGGTGAGGAAGCTTGACTATCGGGTCTTCATGTGGGTCACCGTTCACCCACACCAGTGGGTAGCCAAAAAGCTGCCTGCTGCCGGAGAGAAGGGGGAAAGGGAGCCCAGCCTAATTATGTTTTCTTGCAAATTAAGTGCTGTGACAACTCCGGCACTGAAACATACACAGTGTCTGCTTCATTAACGAGCTGGAGAAAACAAGTGCTAATAATTGATTGAGGCATGAGAATCAGGCACTGGGAAAGTACCCAGCGGAGTTCCGCCTGCCAGTTCTCCCTTCGAGGCGGTGACTAGCATTCCAAGCTCCCCCCAAAAAACATCTGCAGAAATAGTCTCAACTCCTTGTAGATGCTGCCCTCAACCTGTGAGGAGGGAAGCAGATGAGGACGTAGTTCTCCATCCTTCCACTTACCCACAGGTGCCAGCCCGAGCCCCTGTGGGCTGGGGACACAGCATATGTCACAAGGGGCAGGCTTCCCTGACCCATTTACCCAGGGAATGGAAAGACTGTGAGTTGTGAGTGCGTTCAGACCAGGAGTGGCAAGGGACAACAGCCCTGCCATTGGAGCCTCTGACCCAGCAGACCAACCTTGCTCGTGTCTAAGGTTAATCAGGAGGCTGCACGGGCCCTCTGAAAGCCCGAGTAGGAGAATCACAGCACAGACCTCCAGGGTGCGGGAGCAGGCATGCCCTCCCACCCTCCCTGATGTCTCTCCTCCTTCTGAGGAGCCGCTCCTGGCTTGTTTGGTACTAGACTTCGGCAGAAACTAAACACCCATACAGTGACCATGGGATCTGAGTTGCCCATCATGAACTGGGTGCTAACCCTTGAAATCAACAAATTTGAACATACACAAAAGCATTCTATCACCAAAGAGAAGAAGTGTATTCGAGAAGCTGGATTTACAGTGGCCCTGCCGGGAGGAGCTGCAGCCACCGACAAGAAGAGGAGGTCACCGTGACCCTTCTAGCCTGGTATCTCCAGGCAATACTTCCAACTGGGAATATAAATGAGGACCAGCACTCCTCATATAAAAGAGTAGAGCAGTGGTTCTTACATGGAGGGATCCTGCCCCCATGTCTGAAGACAATTTGAGTGCCACAACTAGGGAGTGCTATAGGCATCTACTGGGCAGAGGCCAAGGGTGCTGTTAAAAATCCCACAATGCACAGGGCAGTACCTCCTCCAACCTTACAAGAATTATCTGACCCAAAATTTCAAGAGTGGCATGGTAGACAAACGTTGTGGAAGACGGGAAAGAGGACGGGAAGATGAAGGAAATCAGAGATTAACACATACCCAACAAAAACATGCACAGATATGAACGTCCTCATTTTCCAACCAGTTAAGGCAGTGGTTCTCAACCTTGGCTGCACATTAGAATCACCTGGGAATCTTTTTAAAATCCTGATTTCTGGGTCTCATCCTCCGGAAATTCTGTTTCTTTGTTATAGGGTGGGCCACAACATGAGTAACAAAGAAACAGAATTTCCAGAGGATGAGGCCCAGAAATCAGGATTTTAAAAAGATTCCCAGGTGATTCTAATGTGCAGCCAAGGTTGAGGACCACTGAGTTAAGGTCACGGTTGATAGTCGTTCACTCATCCCATGCTTGTCCTGTGAGCATGTTAATTCTCCTAGACAAAGGGGCCATGCTTTCCCCCGATCCTTGGAGGAGTTTTATTGCCAGAAAGAGTTTGAGTCCCTGCTATAAGTAATTACTTATATCTCCCTATTCCTGCCCCAGACCCACTTTCAGGGACAAATGGCCTAGGACACTGATAGGACCCACCAATCTGATCTAGAGATCCCTGAGAGGAGTAGTTTTGAGCTCAGAATCACTTTCATTAGTGCAAAAAATAAGGGTATTTTACATTTTCATTATAGTCTGACTCCATATCTATGAATTCAGTATTAGGATAACTCTCTTCATTCATGTAATCAATAAATATTGATTGAGCACCTACTATGTGTCAGCTGCTATGCTAGTGGACACTGCAAAAGTAAAGAGAGTAATTTCTGCCCATCTTCACAGAGCTCAGGACTATGGTGTTATGATCATCACTACCATTTTCATCACAGGCTAATTGAAATGAGAGACCAGAACTCAAATCTCATTCGGTTCTTTCCCCAAGAATCTATAATTAACTCAGGTTGTCTCCTGCCCTGAGCTTCACCTGCCCAAACCTACTGGTTGGGGGAGTATCACCCAACATCCCATTGTTCTTTACTTCCTTCAGTGCGTCTGGGAATGTCTGGTGACTCAGATGGTCAACTTGCCAGAGCCCTTCTCCATGAGGATCTGAGAATCCACCTGAGAAAGGTACCAGGGGGCTTTGAAAGAGCTGTTCTGGAAGTTCAGCTTGAAGAGGAGGCATCTATAGAGTTTCTTACACTTGCTCATTGGTTCAACTTCCATCGCCTTGCCTTCTGATTCCTATGGCCATACCTTCTGTGATGGTTATTATCTACTGTGTTTTCTATCATCTCTATTTTTAACCTTGTGGTTATTGTCATGAAATGAAATCCTGACATTTACTTCATCTCAGGACTCTATACTATCCCTTTGTGGTTAAGAGTATACACAGAATTTTGAGATTTCTCACTTTTCTTGTGTTTATTTATTTATTATTTATCCAGTATATATTTATTGAGCATCTACTCTATGCTAGGCACTCTTTTAAGTACTTAGAGTTTACATTCACAGAGAAAGCGGTGACAGAAAATAAACAAATTGGCAGAGGTACAAAAAAAAATGAAAGCAAGGTGGGATGGAGAGTGATTAGGACAGGGAACAGGGTTACACAGCAGCCAGGGAAGGCTCTCTGAGAAAAGAAGGGACAGAACCACCTAAATGAAGTGAAGAATCAGCCAGGCAAAATCTGGGGAGAGAGCACTTCAAGCAGAGGGAAGAGCAAATACAAGGGTCTCACGGAATAAACACACTTTGCATGTGAAAGGGGGCCGGGATGGCTGGAGCAAAGTTAGCCCAGGGGCCTGCTATGAAACAAGGTCTGTGATGTACACAGAATGCAAATCACATCAAGTCACATGAGCCATAGGAGAGGTAGGATCTCATTTTGAGTATGATGGGAAACATTAGAAGAATTTGAGCAAGAACGAGGCATGACCTGATTTACATTTTAAAAAAGAATCGCTCTGGCCACTATGAGGAAAATCTTCCAGAGGGAACCCAGAAAGTGGGCTGGGAGACCATTTAGGAAGCAATGGGAGATGTGTTAGAGAGAAGGTGACACTTGGGCTGGTGGAGATGATACCTCATTAGACATGGGATAAACTTTAAAGACAGCACTGACATGCCTGGCCAGTGTGGCTCAATGGTTGAGCATCATCCCATGAACCAGGAGGTCATTGTTCAATTCTGGTCAGGGCACATGCCAGGTTGTAGGCTCAGTTCCCATTAGGGCATGCAGGAGGCAGCCGATCAATGATTCTCATCATTGATGTTTCTATCTCTCTCTCTTTCCATCTCCCTTTCTCTCTCTGAAACCAATAAAAATATATTTTTTTAAATTAAATGAAAGACATCAATGGTAGACAAAGAGTGAAAGACAAAGAGCAGCCTCGAGAATGAGTACTGGGATTGGCCAGCTGGCACATTACTACAACCAGGTGGCATATTACTACATCCAGGTGATACAGTACTACATCTAGGTGACACATTAATACAATCAGGTGACACATTACTACAAATAGGTGACACATTACTACAACCAGGTGGCACATTGCTACAACCAGGTGGCACATTACTACATCCAAGTGATACATTACTACATCCAGGTGACACATTGCTACATCCAGGTGGCACATTACTACAACTAGATGGTACATTACTACAAACAGGTGGTACAGTACTAGATCCAGGTGACACATTATTACAATGAAGAAACCTGTGAGAGGAATCGTTTGGGGGGATATGTTGGGATACAGAATCAAGCATTCGGTTTGGTAGACAGACGTCTAGAACTATGGTGAGAGGTCAGGCTGACAGAGGTAAATTTGGGAGTCATCAGAATATACACAACATTTAAAGCCACGGACTGAATGAAACTCTCTGGTGAGGGTCTTTAGAGAAAAAAGACTGTGAAGTAGAAGAAAACCTGGGTGTGGTGTCCTGGAAGCAAGAGTTTTTTAAAGTAATTTAAGAGCGAGAGATGCAGAGGGCTTCAATTATATTAGTAATGTGTTCAGTTGTAAACAAGATGACCTCATTCTGACCTTTTCACATGTTTTGTAGGAACGAAATACTTTATTATAGAATGTTTATAACGAAGAAGGGAGTGATTGACTATTTCACATGCTGGTGAGAGATCAAGTAAGACAAGAAAGAGAACTAACCCGTTGTATTTGGCAAATGTCTCACTGGTGATCAGGATAAGAACAGTTCCAAAGAAGGATTGAAGAAAAGAGCCCCTTGAAGTGGATTGAAAAAGAATGGAAGCCGAGAAGTGGCAATACTAACTATGGACACATCTGTTGAGAAATTCTACTATAAAGTGGAGCAGAGACTGGCACAAAAGGCAGGGGAAGACTTATGGTCAAGGAAGTTTTGGGGTTTTGTTTATGTGTTTGTTTTAGGTTGTTGTGGAGTTGAGCAAGAATTACAGCATATCTGTGGCCAGTAGAAAAGAACTAAGCAATCACCCAGGAGAAAAGGGAAAAGTGGAAATGGAGCATCCTTGAGTAGACAAGAGAGAAGGAGATCTAGGCTACAGGTGGAGGCACTGGCCTTCACTGAGCAGGGACTGCTCATTGTTGCAGGATGGAGGCAGAGTACAGACTCTGTTCAGGGTTGAGTACATGGCTCTCAGAGGCAAGTAGGCTAATAATAGATCTGGTGAAGGACAAATATAGTTCCATTCTGATTTGTTCTACTATTTTCTTGGAAAAATTAAAGGTGGTGGTCAGTTGACAAGATACGAGGCCTTTGGAGGTTAAGGAGAGAGCAAGCAAAAGGTAGAATCTTACAGACTTGACGAGCAAATTAAATAAGAACTCATGTAGAAGAGCTGAGGGCCCACTTGAGCTTAGTGGTAACAATTCAATGTGTGCTGGCTTTTCCAGCCACTCTTCACTGCTCTCAGGCAGGGGTGAAGGGTCAGGCATGGGTTGAACCAGTATTGAGGTAAATGGAAGGGTGAGGCATAAGGGAGTTCAAGATGTAGGTAAGTCCTTGGGGTTGAGCACAGATCCTCAAGTCCTCTGGCCTCATGGTGAATTCCCTTCAGGAATTTTTTTCTTTCCTAAGAGCCTCAATGAAGGACCATCCCAATCTATCAGAGAAGTTCTTATAGTATAGAACATCAAAAGGAAAGGGGTTCATGTCTAGGTCTCTTTTCCCAGGAAGCTTCTCAGTCCTATATGTACCCACTGGTTCCCCAGGGGCCAGCACTAGAGTGAAGATTGCTAAGTCCCAAAGGCTGTTTCTCCCCCAGCACCCAAGCAAACCAGGGCACTTTGTGGATTTTCCTCCTGAAGAATCAAGAGCTGCTCCATGGCAATGTTCTCTATCTACCTGACACTGGGTGAGACATTGAGGTGGGCTGGGGCCCTACATTAGCAGGTGTGCTGAGGTCCAACCCCAGCAGGTCCAGGGGTCCCCAAAGGTGTGGACGGAGTCGGCGAAGAAGGAATGACACAGAGACAGCATTCAGTTGATCAACAGCCTAGCCAGGATCTCTAGCCAAGTTCTGGTCAGGATCTCCAGCGAAGTTCTGGTTAGGATCTCCAGCCAGGTTCTGTGTCCATGTTCTCTTGCTAGGTTCTCCAGCCAGGTTCAGTCGCCAGGTTCTGTAGCCAGGTTTTTCAGCCGGGTTCTGTCTAGGTTCTCCAACCAAGTTCTATAGCCAGGTTCTGTCCAGGATCTTTTGCCATGTTCTCTCGCTAGGTTCTGTCTCTAGGTTCTGTGTAGGTTCTGTATCTAGGTTCTGTGTCCAGTTTCTGTCCAGGATCTTTTGCCATGTTCTCTCCAGCGAAGTACTTCTGTCTCTAGGTTCTGTGTAGGTTCTGTGTCTAGGTTCTGTGTCCTGTTGTCTTGTTACATCTGTATTTATACCAGTTGATTCCAATCCTATCTATCTCTATTCCAAAGGTAAGGGCGTTTCTTATCTCCATTCCAAGGAGTAAAGATTATGTAGCTTAAGCATGATTGTTCGTAGTTAAAGTGATTAATTACCCGCCTGGCACTTAGTTAAGGGGTTTTATTCCCTCCCTAACTTCAGGGGGGAAATCCCTACCTGGGGAAACAACCTTTCTCAGAGAGGTGACCTTGGTTAAAACACACAGTGCCAAGAAGGTGAACAAACATATTAAGAACAGTATGCTATATATGCCAGGTCCCTTGAAACAGCAAGGATGGACCGGCTCCCGGCACAGGTGGAAGCACGAACTAGAAAAAAACAAGTGATCTATTTGTGCCTCCATCTGCCAGAGCTCACAGAAGCTCAGGTTACACTCTTCATTCAACAGAATTTAACAAGACAAACAAAAATGACTTCAACCTTGGCTTAAAGATATTGCTATTTGTGTGCAGAAAAGAGTCAGAAGAGCTGGTGCAAAGACAGGTGAGGCTTGGCTTTGGCAAAGGAGATGAAACCGATGTGAAGAGCAGGGACAACCAAGTAAAGCATGTGTGTGATTGATAGGCTGGTCCCTAAAAAACAACTGCATACGTTGGCTACAGTGTCCCTGCTCTTTGCTGTGTCCACCTCATCCCCAACCAGACAGCCAATGCCCTCAGGCCGGTCCCCCTGTGGGGGCCACAATTGCCCTGCCTTCCCAACTGGCTCCCTCCACACCTCTTCCAATCCCTAATCAAAACCAATTTCCACTTCTTCTAAGCACTCATAGGAGACTAGTGCTGAACTGATCAATTAATTCAAGCTAATGCAAGTTATAGCTTAATGTGGTACCCTTCCCAGACAACATTTACATTTTTAAAAGTGGAAAGCAGGAGTTCCTTTCTCAGCCCCTCTGAGATCAGACCTGGAAGGTCCATCTCTTCCTTCTGATCATCAAATACCACATGGGCAAGAGGCACCAATGTCAAATCTTGCCATAAAATCAGGAGATTTTCATCTTAGGAAAATATGCTTATAATGCATTTGGTTATTGCCTGTATTACTTTAATATATGCAGATGAGATTCTCTGATTAATCAAAATGAAACTATGCTTCATTTCCTCTTCTGCTCCAGTCAAAGTGAGTTCCCTAAGACAAGAAGAGAGAAGAGGAGGTGCCTGCCCATCACCAGCACGGAGGACCTCTGCCTGGGACTGGCAGCCCTGCCCAGGCCACTCCAGGGCCTTCTGTGCTCATCTGGGTGCCAAGCAGGAGGGTATCAGGCAAGGCTTGCTCTAGTGGCCTCTGTGCTTCTGAGAGAAGCAGAGGGGGGCCTAGGCTACAGAAAGGACCCAGCTTCAGAAAGAAGTCTGGCCTGTGCCATGTGACTCTCACCTCAGCAGAAAACACGGTGGGGAGGTGTGAATCCATGCTTCAGGGAGCCAGACCTGCTGATGCTGAGGTTTGTCACAAGAAGCCCTAAGCCTGGTACAGACAAGGTATTTAAGGCCCAAACAAGCTTCCCCAACTTCTCTCAGCTTTCCTTGGTCTGTGAAAAACTCAGCCTCCTTCTTGTTCAGGCACTTGCCTGCCCTCCCACCAGAATGGAGAGAGGCTGACCCCTGTGCTCCAAAGAAAGCAGACAGAAGGCAGAGGCCGGGGTCACTGCCCAAGGAGCCCCTGGACAGCCTGGAGACCAGGCTGAGCAGCAGGCAGGGAGGTGCTGCCCATGCAATGACAGCATCCACCAAGGCTCCCAGGGACTTCGGTGGCCTCTGTAAACACTCACCCATCCATCCATGCATGCATGCAATCATCTGTTATTTTTTTAGCTTGAGAAACCAGCAGGCAGCCCTGCTCCCAGACAGAACTGATGACCTCAGGAGGGGCGGGGCACATCCTTCCCCAGGTGGGTGCATTCCCTGCTCACTACTGAGCCGGGGCATGGTGTTACTGTGAGGAAAGTGTCTGCCTTTGGGGGCGAAGGGAGAGTCCAGCATCATCCTGTGAGGACAAAGCAAAGAGCTGTGACCTAATTCCTCGCTCAGGAGCCAGAGCACCCACCACCATCCCACCCCCAGGCCAGTTGCCTTGTTCCTTCTACAAACACAATGCTCTCCTGAGTTAATCTTCCGCTAAATGTCTCCATGCTTCTGGAACTTCAATTACAGCCTCTACGCCCTCAGGTAGATGCTGCCGAGGTGCAAATATAGTTTATATCATCAAGCACACTTTTTTCATGTACTTCCTCACGCTGGTACTATCTCCCCACCTCTGCTTTTGTCAAGGTCCCCTTTCTGTTTGTCTTCCCTGCCTTCCTCTCCAAAGAGCACAGCACAAGGTTTCCCCTGCGCACGACCCTCTGAAGTTTCCTCTCCCTGCACACTCTTGCCTCAAGGATTCTCTCAGGTTTCAGCTGCTGCTTTCCACCTCCCAGTTACCTGACACTTGATTTGAATCTTTCTTGCTTTCTGCTGCTCCCCACGATTCAGTGCATCAGAACTTGCCTGCTCCCCAGGCCACCACCCTTTCTCTGAAATGTGGATGCATGCCCATACCCAAGAGCTGCCCCACCTTGGACAAAACCAGCTGGAGGTCTGGCTTCCAGAAGCTGCAGGCCCTATCAGGCCCATGCCTGCCTTCACATGGCTCTATCCTGGAAGAGAAGCTGGATCATGAGCACTTTCTTAAGATGGAAAAAGACTCAAGAAGGTTGGTATCCCAGCTCCACGAAAGGCAGTTCTACCAGGTTGCTTGCCAAGGCCCAGGGCTCCTACTATCTCCTTCACATTCCCAGTGGATGTCCCTTCCCTCTGTGCGTTTGAGGCAATAAGATCTCCAGACTTTACAAAGAAGAAGTAACTCAAGGCTGAATTACCCCATCGCTGCCATACGTGTTTCTCCTTCCGGTCTGTGCGGGACCAGGCATGGGAGATGGCGCTTCCAATGCCAACTCAAGCCTTCTTCCCCAGCGCCGTGCTGCCTCACATGGGAGATTTCTTTTTCTTTTACTTCAAGTGCAAAAAGGGCTGAGTAAATCATGCTTCTCTTTTTATGATAAATCATCCTCACTTTGTGTTAGATTTAAAGAACAAGTGAAAGGATATAAAGAAAGAAGCAAAGGGTTTCTCATTTAAAATATTGTCTGATAGGCTGTCCTAACTCAGACCTTCCCTCGTTCGACCCTAAAATATAAATCACAGGGGGAAATCAAAGATCTGAAAATTGTAAAAACTAAGACTTACTATAACCTATTGCTTGACTTCAGGAGGAGCCTCTGCTACCTGCCAGGTTGGTGGAGCTGGAGTGTGAAATAGGTGGTGAGGCCAGGCCCCTGTCCAAGAGGAAATGGTCTGCCTGCTGCTCCAGTGCTGCAGGGTGTGCTTTGCAGAAAGGAGGCACTGGGGTGGGGATGAGGAGCAGGATTACTGAGGGTGCGCGGCGCTCAGGGAGCAACGCCAGGGGTAAGGAGGGAAGCAGGATACGCAGGAAGAGAAGTTGCACTAGGATGTGGTCTCCTTGAAGCCTATTTCTCCCTCATTACCATGGAGAAATAAGGGAGTAGGTAAGAATTTAGAAAATACACTCCTGTATTTCCCTTTTCTAAAAAATAAAAAAAGTATGCTTAAAGATATATGATATCCTAGCTAATGCATAAGGAAATAAATAAAGGGTATGCAAATTGGGAAGGAAGAAATAAAACTGTCTTAGTTCACAAATGGCATGATCATCTATATAGAAAATCCAAAAGAATCAACAAAATAAACTCCTGGAACTAATAAATGATTATAGCAAGGTTGGAGGACACAAGGTTAATGTACAAAAGTCAATTGCTTTCCTATGTGTCAGAAATGAAAAGTGGAATTTGAAATTAAAAACACAATACTATGTAATTAACAGTTCCAAAAATGAAATCTTTAGGTATAAACCTTAAAATATGCACAAGAGCTACATAAGGAAAATTAAAAAGCTGTGATGAACAACACCGAAGAGAAACTAAATAAATGGAGAGATGTTCGTGGATAGGAAAATTCAATATTGACAAGATGTCAGTTCTTTCTAATTTGACCTGAAAATTCAAGGTTATACCACCAATCAAAATCCCAGCAAGTTACCTTTATTTTAAAGTTTACATGGAGCAGAAAAAGATCTAGAATAGCCAACACAATATTGAAGGGGGTGGGGGACAAAGTTGGAATGGCACTATCCAACTTCAAGGCTTATAAAGATATAGTAATCAAGACAGAGAAGTATTGGCAAAAGATAGACAAATGTATCCACAGAATAGAAAGAAGAGCCCAGAAATAGACCTACATAAGTATAGTCAACTAATCTTTAACAAAAGAACAAAGACAATACAATGGAACAAAGACAGTCTTGTCAACAAATGGTGCTGGAACAACTGGACATGCACATGCAAAAAATATGTACATAGACACAGACCTTACGTCCTTCACAAAAACTAACTCAAAATGGACCACAGGCATAGTTGCACACTGTAACCCTCCTAGAAACTAACTAGGGGCTAGGCTGGTGTGACTCAGTAGCTGAGCCTCAACCATGAGCCAGTAGGTTACAGTTCAACTCCCAGTCAGGGCACAAGCCCTGGTTGGAAGCTCGATCCTCAGTAGGGGGCGTGCAGGAGGCAGCCAATCAATGATTCTCTCTCATTATTGATGTTTCTATCCCTTTCTCCCTTTCTCTCTCCAAAATCAATTTTAAAAAAATGTAATTAAACCATATTTTTAAAAAGATAACGTAGGACAGAACCTAGGTGACCTTGGTTATGGTGATTACTTTTTAGATACACCACCAAAGACATGATCCATGAAAGAAAGAAACAGTAAACTGGAATTAATTAAATTTAAAAATTCTGCTCTGAAAATGCAATGTTAAGAAAATGAGAAAACAAGACACTGACTGGGAGAAAATATTTGCAAAAACTAAGTATATTCTTATCACATGATCCAGCAATCATACTTCTTGGTATTTACTCAAAGAGTTAAAAACATGTCCTCAGAAAAAGACTGCACACTGAGGAGTGTTTATAACAGCTTTATTTATAATTGCCGAAACTTGAAAGCAACCAAGACGTCCTTCAGTAGATGAATGGAATAGTAAACTGTGATAAATCCAGACAACAAAATATTATTCAGCACTAAAAATAAATGAGCTATCAAACCATGAAAAGCATAGAGGAAATTTAAAGTGTATTACTGCATGAAAGAAGCCAATTTGAAGGGCTACATATTGTATGATTCCAACAATATGACATTATGGAAAAAGCAGAACAATGGCAAGAGTCAAAAGATCAGTGCTTGCCAGAGGTTAGGGAGGAAGGAGGGATGAATTAGTGGGACAGAGAGTCTTTTTAGGGCAGTCAAGATACTCTGCATGATACTGTGATGGTAGATACACATCATTATACATTTGTCCAAACCAATAGAATGCACAAACCAAGAGTACACCCTAACGTAAACTACGGTATTTGGATGGTAGTGATGTGTCAATGTAGGTTCACTAATTGTAACAAATGTACCACTCTGGTGGGAGATGTTGGTAATGGCAGAGGTTATGTATGAGTGGGAAATCTCTGTGCCTTCCTCTCAACTTTTCTGTGAACCTAAAATTGCTCTAAAAATAAAGTCTATTAAATATTTTTAAAGGATATAGAATTAAGTTAAGAAAGGGGAAAGACCGCTACTGCAGTCTACTAAATATAAATCTAAATTGCTCTAAATATGACTGCAAACTAAATACAAGTTTCAGAAATAATTTTTGAAAGAGAAGAAGCCATATAATGTAAAAATAACTATTTTATAATAGGTAATAATCAGGACCGATACTCCTGCTGGAAACAACTAAAAATTCCAGGCCAAATGTAAGTGAGATTGGAAACCCAGTCAGGGAAACAGGACAGTAAAGCAGCCTTTGCTCTGAGGGTGTCTGTCTATCTCTGCAAACATGAGCCTCACTTTTGGCATCAAACTTCAGGGTCTGAACTAGACAAAGGGGCAGAGGTCACACCAACATTTATCCGGTGACCCTTCCCACATAGAGATGACGTCCCAAAAGACTGTGTTTCTTCAAGATAAGGGTGAACGAGAAGTAAAAACCCTAGCCAGCACCCCAGGATACAAGTAAGAGAAGTTGCTTTGGCACTGATCACAGAAACTTACCTGCGAGGTTACAAACACAAGCAGCTCTGAAGCAGATTTGTAGCTGAAATTCACATACTTTGGTTGGGGATAAAAACCACTTTATGGCAGGAATTTAATTTAACGTGGTTCTAGACTGGTAGTTCCCCTAAGCGTTCAGTAGAAGTAAAAGTAAATGCTCTCTGAAGAATTCACCTTCGTACTATGCCCCAAACAGTCTCTAAAAATAATATCTATGAGGGCAATCATAGTCATACAGTCAAAAATAATAAAAAGGTTAAAGTAAATGGAGTGAGAACCAGTCGATAACAAAAAGCAGAAACACATCCACAAAGACTTCAGGTACTAGAATTATCAGACCAGATGAAATACAATCACGCTTACTGTATTTAAATAATGAAAGACCAGTTTTAAATATGCAATAAATCTCTGCAAGGAAACTATAAGAATTATAGCATATTTTTTAAATAAATAGAATGTTAAGAAATTTCTTAGAATACAAACAATGGATAGGTGGGTATAACAGCTGACAGACATAGATAGATAGAGAACTTGTGAACTACATACAACAGAAGAAATGATTCAGAACATGGAACAGAGTCTCGACAAGAAAAGGGAGAGGGAACAGGGGAGTGGCAATAATTGAAAGTAATGGCTAAGAATTTTCCAGTATTAATGAAAGACACAGACTTAAGGAGCCAAACATATCCTACAGATGAATAAAAAGAAATCCACACTCAGTTTCAACATCAATAAACTGAAGAACATCAAATAAAAAATTTTTAATCCTAAAAGATAGATTTCTTCAAAGGAGCAATAGGTACAGTGATAACTAACTTCTCAACAGCAACAGGGATACTCAGAAGTCAATATGGCACCTTCAGTGAACTGAAAAGAATCTATTCCTGGCCAAAAAAAAAGTATCTATAAAAAATGAGGGAGAAAGAAAGAAAGACGTGTTCAGACCAACAATAACTGAGAATTCACCATGAGCAGATCTCAACCAAAGGAAATTCTAAAGGGTGTACTTCGGTAGGAAGTAATCCCAAACAGAAGGATTGAAATTAAAGAAGAAATGAAGAACTCAGTACATAGTGAATGTGTGGGGAAACATAAATATTGACTATATAAAACAATAATAGTAAGTGCTTAAAGGAATTTTAAAAAATTAAAATATGTGACAATAATATATATGCCAGCAGTGTGATGACAAAACCTAAAATAGTCTAAGGTTATTATATTATCAGAGGAGACTAAAGATATCAATTAACTTCAGACTTTGGTCAATTAAGCACCCACACAATAATTTCTCAGGTAACCACCAAGTGAATACAAAAGGAGCGTTTCCAAGCTGGCTGAAAGAAAAATAAAATTATTTTTTAAACTCTTCTGTAAATCCAAACAAATTCAAGAAAGAAGAGTAAAAGAAACATAGAACAGGTCAAACAAATAAAGTGGTATATTTCAATGCAAACATATCAGTAATTATAGTAAATCTAAATGGACTTATTGCTCCAAATAAAATCAAAGCTAGTCATGCTGGATTAAAAATAAAAACCTCACTATATCAATCTTTCAAGAATGTGTCAAAACCATAAGGATACAGAAAAGTTGAAAGTAAAAGTAGTGTTTATAATAGGCATTTGCTTAATAATTATTTAATACCAAACATGTATTTTATATCTTTTCTTTAATATCACAATAAAAACTTTCTAAAGTACTGTACATATTTAAATGTTTCTAATAGTTACAGGTAATCAGTAACATAATTTAAAATAGGACAAATTTTCCAAATCACTGAAGAATATAAAAGGATATAATACATATTCCATTTAGCTGAAGATTGAAAAGAAAAAGCAAAGAAGCATAAAAATGGGAAGCATAAAATAGGTGGCAAATATAAAAACAAATAAATAAATCATGAAATATATATGAGCTTAACTGCCTTATTAAAAGAAAAATGTTCTCCAAATGTGTTACAAATTCAAATCTTAACTCTATGCTCCAAGAAATAGACATAACGGAGAATAGCACAAAAAAATGGTGTGAAATAAAAGAATGAGTAGATTTTTCAGGCAGGTGCAGAACAATGCAGCACAGAATGGCAACATTAAATTCTGAAAAGGTTTTGTTCCAAGCAAAAAGCTCTCAACAAACATAAAATGTCACCTTATATTTATGAAAGTTATAATTCATAATAAAAATTTAATAGTCATGATTTTTTATATGTCAAATAAATCAGCATCATACTATAAAAAGCAAAAATTGTTGGAAACATAGAGGACTATAGATAAATACATAATTGTGGAATACTTAACCACCACTCTTTCTTGATAGATTAAAAAAGTAAAAATAAGTAAAAACAGAGGATTTGAGTAATAAAATTAATAGGATTGAATTAATAGAAATACATCAAACGGTGTACTCTACAATCATCAAATACACTTTCTTTTCATGTTCCCATGAAACAGTGAGAAAAGCTACAAAGAAAGAGCTTCAAAGATACTGAGCTACAAAGAAAGCTTCAATAAGTTCTGCAATGCGTATACTGTGTAGGCAACGTTCTCTGACAACATAATAAAACTAGCAATTGATAACAAAAATGTTTAGGTGAAAAAAGCCTAGAAATTTGAAAGCACTTTCCTAAATTAAATAGCTCAAAGAGAGAAATCTAAAAATAAATAGAGATATACAGATGTATGTATAAAGTGTTATTTATATTAGTGGAATATTTGAATTAACTAAAACTCAATAACAGGTACTTCTGTTAGGCAGTTGATAGGAAGTTTTCCTAAGAATTTTAATGGCATGAAAAAACTCAAGATGTAATATTAATGGTTAAAGAATGGTCTTGAATTTTATATATACATTGCATACTGTAATAATTATTATAGACTAGAGGCCCGGTGCACAAAAATTTGTGCACTCAGGGGGAAGGGGGGTCCCTCAGCCTGGCCTGTGCCCTCTCGCAGTCTGGGACCCCTTGGGAGATAACGACCTGCTGGCTTAGGCCTGCTCCCAGGTGGCAGAGGGCAGGCCCAATCCCTAGGTGCAGCCCCTGGTTGGGCTCAGAGCAGGGCCGATTGGGGAGTTGGGGCGCCGCCCCCTGTCATGCACAGAGCAGGGCGGATTGGGAGGTTGTGATGCCACCCTCAGTCATGCTCAGGGTAGGGCTGATTGGGGGGTTGGGGCACCGCCCCCTGTCACACTCAAGGCAGGGTCGATGGGGAGGTTGCGGCGCCACCCCCTGTCACGCACAGAGCAGGGCCAATCAAGGGGTTGGGGCACTGCCCCCTGTCACTCACAGAGCAGGGCCCATCAGGGGGTTGGGGAGCTCCCCCCTGTCACCCACAGAGCAGGGCAGATCAGGGGGTTGGGGCGCCACCATTGTCACACCCAGGGCAGGGCCGATGGGGAGGTTATGGCTCTACTCCGTCACACACAGAGCAGGGCCCGTGGGGGGGGGGGGGTTGGGGTGCTGCACCCTGTCACACACAGAGCAGGGCCAATCAGGGGGTTGGGGCGCTGCAGCCTATCACACACAGAGCCGCAGGGCGATCAGGGGGTTGGGGAGCTCCCCCTATCAGGCACAGAGCAGGGCTGATCAGGGGGTTGGGTGCCTTCCCCTGTCACAAACAGAGCAGGGCCGATAGGGAGGTTGTGGCCCCGTCCCCTGTCACACACAGAGCCGCAGGACGATCAGGGGGTTTGGGCACTGCCCCCTGTCACACTGGTCCCGGTGCCAGGAGGCCTCTCGCCTCCGCTGATCCCGTTACTGGGAGGCATATTACCCTTTTACTATATAGGATAGAGGCCTGGTGCATGGGTAGGGGCCAGCTGGTTTGCCCTGAAGGGTGTCCTGGATCAGGGTGGGGGTCCCGACTGGGGTGCCTGGCCAGCCTGGGTGAGGGGATGATGGCTGTTTGCAGCTGGTCACACACCCTTCAGGGTGGGGGTCCCCACCAGGGTGCCTGGCCAGTCTGGGTGAGGGGCTGAGGGTTGTTTTCAGGCTGGCGGGTGACTGAAGCTCCCAACCGCTCCTTTTTTTCTTTCTTTTTTATTCTGGGCCAGCTTTAGCTTTGAGGCTTGGCTCCAGCTCTTAGGCCTCCACTGCTGAAAGCAGGTTTCTGGCCTTTGTTTACCTTCTGTATTTGAAAAAATGTTTCAATCCTGCTGGCTGAAGCCCAGTGACTATAGCAGGTTTCTGGGGTTTTGTTTAGCTTCTATATTTGTAACATAGTTGCTTAGAGTTGCAGCTCAGAGGCCTGCAGCGGCAGGCGGGGAACGTTGGAGTCCTCCGTCACTGAAGCAAGCAAGCCTCATGTTCACTTTAAGCTGCCTGGCTGCCGGCTGCCATCTCAGCTGGCAGTTAATTTGCATATTGCCCTGATTAGCCAATGGGAAGGGTAGCAGTCATATGCTAATTACCATGTTTCTCTTTTATTAGATAGGATAACATCAAGTACATATACATTTGTGTATGTCCTATGTTATGGACTGAATGTTTGTGTCCTGCAAAAATAAAAATAAAAATTCCTAAACCCCAGTGCGTAACATTCATAATTAGAATAGAGGGTGGATATGGAATCAACAAAGGAAAGAAAAAAGGCTCGACTATTTACAGGGAAAAGGCTGTATCTGTCTACGTTATTACTTGTACATACCACTGGGAAAAAACTGCTTTTAAATAGCTAACACGGGACACCTGGTCCATGAAAAATTATGCAGAAGCTACAGATTTGAAAATGGAATAAAAACTGGTAAAGATGTTAGAGGAGAATCTTCTGTTCTCCTTTGCAGGAAATCTTTTTAAATGTATAACATGGAGAGAGGGAAGCAGGAGGGAAGGGAGGGAATAAAGGAGGGAGGGGTGGAGAGAGGGAGAGAGAGAGACAGAGAGAGAGAGAGATTGAGAATTTGCCAGGTATTTTCATTCAATTTTCTCATTTAAACCTGAACATCTATGCTACAAGAAAGACCATTATAGCCATTTTATGGATTAGAAGACTTAGTTCAGAGACGCCAGGGCAATGACAAGCTGGTACACAACTCTTGTCCTGTGATGTCAGACCCGTGTTCATCCTATAAAAGCTGCCTGAAGGTGTTTGTGGCTCGGAAGCAACTTTGGAATCTCCTACTTAATGCTGGGCGAAATCTAAGATTTGACGTAGAGTTTCTAGACCCCGTTAAATATTTCACTGGGTCTCTGTCACAATAATGCCTAACGTGTGTTCTTGTGAAAAGGTTGTTTCTGACTGATGTTTGAAGAATGTGGGTGAGCCTCTGACTCCAAATTGCAGAGAGAGCTTGTCGGGTAGAAACCAGGCCAAGAGGTGGTGTAGACTTACTCTTAACACACAACTCCTGGCACCACTGCCTACCTGCTGTGTGACTTTGAACAAGTTCTAAATCTCCATGCACCTCAATTTCCTCACCTGTACAATGGAGTTGGTAAGTTTTCAAAATATTATAGTGAGGATTACAGGTAATACATGCAGTTTCCAGCACAGAGTTGGCCCTTAGTAAGGAAGCTGTAACTTTCCCTTAAATGGTATTTAGAGAGGGCATTTCCATTTATAAACAAACTAGTGGCCCGGTGCATGAAATTCGTGCACGGGGGGGGGGGGCAGAGATTGTCCTCAGCCCGGCTGCACCCTCTCCAATCTGGGACCCCTCGGGGTATGTCTGACTGCCAGTTTAGGCCTTATGAGATCGGGCATCCCTCTTGCAATCCGGGACCACTGGCTCCTAACTGCTCACCTGCCTGCCTGCCTGATCACCCCTAACCACTCTGCCTGCCGGCCTTCTCGCCCCCAACTGCCCCCCCCCTTGCCATCCTCATGGCCCCCAACTGCCCTTCCCTGCCAGCCTCATGCCCCCACCCCAGCCGGTCTCTTGGTAGGTCTCTCGGTCTAATTAGCGTATTACCCTTTTATTAGTATAGATGGTTTATAAATTATCCCACATTTATTTATTCACATAAATTATCTCAACAATGCTTCAAAAATCCCAATTTACAAATGATAAAGTTAAGGCTTCAACAGTAATATCCCATTGTATATACACACCATATTATCTTCATCCATTTATCCATCGATGAACATGGATTGTTTCCATGTCTTAGCTACTGTGAACAATGCTGCTATAAACAGGAGAGTGCCGATAGCTCTTCAATACCCTGTTTTCACTTTTTTGGCTATGTATCCAGATGTGGAATTGCTGGATCTATCTTCAATTATTTGAGGACCCTCCATGCTGTTTCCCACTGCGGCGGCACCAGTTGCCATTTTCAGCAACAGTAGTAGCGCTGTCCTGGCTCTTCTCCAGATTCTGAAGTTTCTCTACCAGCATGTCATCACTCCCCCAATAGCACAGGAGCACGTCAATCAGACGAGGTACATCAAGGTTTCTCTCTTCTAACTGTGGCCTCCTCTCAGCTGACAGCTTTGGCTCTGGTAGTTGTTAACTCATCCAAAATGAGCTTAGCAACTTAGACACATTTCATCCTGAAGACAAGGTTGTTTCTGACTCCATTCCCTGAACCACTTCACAGAAACTGGAGGCAATGTGGTCTAGTGTGGTGGCTCCCAAACCTAGCTGGCTATTAGCTGGTTCTCATCCTAAAAATACAACACTCCAAGCCCCCTCCCCAAAGTTAGGATTTATTAGGCCTGAAATGGGACCCAGGAAATGGAATTATTTTAAAGTTCAAAATCTAAATGTTTTACTACTGGAATCATTAAAGAAAAAAAGAAAAGAAAAAAAAAAAAGACTAACCAATCCTGGCCGGTGTGGCTCAGTTGGTTGAGTATCATCCCAGGCACCAAAAGCTTGCTGGTTCCATTCCTGGTCAGAGCACATGCCCCTGTAGGGGGTGTGCAGGATGCAGCCAATCGATGTTTCACTCTCACATCAATGTTTTTCTCTCTCTCTCTCCCTCTCCCTTCCTCTCTCTTTAAAATGAATCAATTTTTTAAAATCTTTTAAAAATAAAATAAAAAAGACTAACCATAACAAGTGTATTAGGGATATGGAACTCATATCCACTGCTGATGAAGATGTAAAAGCTAAGCATACACCTACCATATGTAGCTATTTCATCACCAGCCATTTCACTCTGGGAATTACCCAAGAAAAATGAAAATGAAAGTGCAAAAGCTGTACATGAATGCTTTACTTATATTTATAAACAATTTAAATATCCAACAACAGGTGAGTGATTAAATGAATTGTGGTACAGCCATACTATAGAACAAAAAAGAATGAACTACTGATACATGCAACAATGTGGGTGAATCTCAAAACAGTTATATTAATGAAAGAAGCCAGCCCTCTTCCCCCCAAATACTACATCCTGCAGTATTCCATTTACATAAAATTCTAGAAAATTCAAGCTAATCTTTAGTGACAAAAGCAGATTCTTGGTTGCCTGAAGAGAGAACAAGGAGGTAAGGAGGGCAGTGGGGAGGGACTACAAGGGGCACAATAAAACTGGGGGAGGGTGGGTGGTGATAAATATGTTCATTATCTTGACCATGATGATGATTTCACAAGTGTATATGTGTCAAAACTGATCAAATTGCATACTTTAAATATGTGCAGTTTATTGTACCTCATTTTTTTAAACATCGAAATGGCCTGCCTCGGAGGAATCAGCATGATCCTAATGAGAAGCCCTTGGACGCCAGTCGCTGACCTCATACACCACCCCATGCACCACCCTATGCACCACCCCATGCACCATGCACCACCCCATGCACCACCCCATACACCACCCTATGCACCACCCTATGCACCACCCCATGCACCACCCCATGCACCACCCTATGCACCACCCCATGCACCACCCCATGCACCACCCTATGCACCACCCTATGCACCACCCCATGCACCACCCTATGCACCACCCCATACACAACCCCATGCACCACCCTATGCACCACCCCATGCACCATGCACCACCCCATGCACCACCCCATACACCACCCCATGCACCACCCTATGCACCACCCCATACACCACCCCATGCACCACCCATACACCACCCATACACCACCCTATGCACCACCCTATGCACCACCCCATGCACCACCCCATGCACCACCCTATGCACCACCCCATGCACCACCCCATGCACCACCCTATGCACCACCCTATGCACCACCCCATGCACCACCCTATGCACCACCCCATACACAACCCCATGCACCACCCTATGCACCACCCCATGTACCATGCACCACCCCATGCACCACCCCATACACCACCCCATGCACCACCCTATGCACCACCCCATGCACCACCCTATGCACCACCCATACACCACCCTATGCACCACTCCATGCACCACCCCATACACCACGGCATGTATCACCCACCACCCACCAGGTGGCATCAATCCCAATTGTGTGCTTTAAGCACCACCCTGACTGCCCTCAGGTCTGCATCAAATTAACTCTTTAGACAAAGATCTAAAATGAACATGGAGTTAAAAATAAATTTACACTAAATACTTTTATTTTGGGTACTTCTGTTAGCTCCTTTACCCAGTACCTGGAGAAAAGGATCTGCTGCTATTGTGTACCAGCATTTATTGGCCACTTGCAGGCACAGCATGGGTCTAAGTGCCCCAGGGTAGGGGTTACCAGGGAGGGGACTAGAAAAAAATGATTAAAGCACCATCCTGCCCCAGAGGTAATGTGTCAGAGTGGCTAGGAGCTTGGGCTCAGCATTCTGACAGCTAAATCAGTAGCTTGGTGGAAGAAAGAAAAACACCACATTAAATAACTGAATTTTTCACTTTTTAAATAATTAGACTGTGTCACATGGACAGAGATTGACACCAAAACTTAAATTAGTGAGGTGTTCTCCATGAGCAGGCATATAGGCCTTCAGAGGAGGGCCAGTGCCCAGTGCCCAGTGCCGGGAATGTAAGCAGGGAGACCTCACAGGAGGGAGTGGCAGAAAATAGGCCTGAAAGGGACCTCGGGTCTTTAAATAGGAGAGAGGCATGGTCAGATATACATTTTAGAAAAATAAATCTAGAAGATGAATTGGAGTGGAGATGGGACTGAGGCCCAGCCGACAATTAGGAGATTTCCGCAATCATCCGAGACACGGCTGATGAAACATTGACCCTCTGGGAGGAAGAATTAATCATGTGGAAGTAAAAAACAACTTAATTTGGTTAGCTTCTCTGGAGTCCTTTTAAGAAACAAATAAAAAAGTTGAATTCATCTAATATTTTAGTTAAGAACAAGTAATAAATTGTATTCAATAAAGAGATATTTTAAATGTACTTAATGTTGGGAAGGCAGTCTCATGCATACCTTCTTTTGACCCCCTCTTAGTTGCATGAGAATGGGCCTTGGGCCTGGAACACTTCCCTACTGAGATGAAGAGCCCTCAGAGTCTGTGCTGAACTGACCTCACGAAGATTTATCTTTCCCTGTTTCAGACGCAATGTATATTCCTTTCCTCTGCTTAAGCATGGGTGTCATATGGCACTTGGCCAATCCCAATGCTATATGTCTCCTGTGAGGAGAGGACAGAGTCCTTCTGCTCCAACACAAGATGAGTACCTGTGGCCAGCTGCCCTGCATTGGCTGCTGAAGGGGACCTGCTGGAGACTGGGGACTGACGCCGACTCCTGGAGTTGATCTTGTCCTGTTTCTTTGTGTGAGTAGAGCACTGTTCCATCCAGGGCTGTACTGTGTTTTCCCTGGCATCTCTGCTACCAAGATACAATGGGCAAAAGTGCTCAGGTGTCTATTCTTAGTGATAGGTAACAGAAGCCATTGTTCATCACTTAAAATCAATAATATAACCAATCAGGGAAGAAAAGGGAGGGGGAGGAGGAGAAAGAATAGTGTGAGTTGTTGCCTTCGGGCAGGAGAAAGAAGATGAATACTTGAACCAAGACACTTAAATGAAGAATGGAGAGATGGATACAGGCTTGAAAACTGTTACAGCGGTTCTCAACCTGTGGGTCGCTACCCCTTTGGCGGTCGAACGACCCTTTCACAGTGGTCACCTAAGACCATCCTGCATATCAGATATTTACATTGCGATTCATAACAGTAGCAACATTATAGTTATGAAATAGCAATGAAAATAATTTTATGGTTGGGTCACAACATGAGGAACTGTATTTAAAGGGCCAGAAGGTTGAGAACCACTGGTTTAGAAGATAATTTTGATGGACTTGGTGATATACTGAACATGGAATATACTATGTCAATCACAGTGTCTTCTATGCCAGCTTCCCTTATGAAGGGTAACTGTCCAGTCTACATCATTCAGGGGGGGAAACGTAAGTGGTCATATTTCATATCATATCAACCTGCTCCTCCTGTTACAGGTGATTGGAGTGGAATGACCAACTGATGTCAGGGAAGCCTTTTAATGTGCCCATAAGTACTCTGCAGTATGGCCTAGTATGCGAAGATGAGCTGGACCAATCTGATTCCTGATCCCAGAAATCCAAAACATTGAACAGAGAGAAAACCAGCAGTGACCAGTAGCACCAGAGACCCAAAGGAGAGCAAGTTCCGATGATATGAAGGAGGAAGTAGGGTTGGGACAGTGAGAGATCATAGCAAGCCAAGTTATGAGGATAACCTATGATATGGAGAAAAGACAAAGAATGGTAGAAGAGAATAAGGAAGTTAACTGTCAGAGGTGAATACTGGAGAAATAGTTGAGTCACATCAATAGCCAAGTTCTACAAACTGAAGATCCTGAGGTTTCTCGAACCACCTTGGGTACAGATACACTTCTTATCTAATTCACAGACATTACCTTTCCACTCCGTTTCTGCCCAAGTAAGTTCCCATTGCTGAGGTACACTGACCATGTCTCTTTTCCTTAGCAACCTAAAGACATAACCAAAATAAGGAGGGTGAGAAGTAAGAGGATTCAAGGATGGCTGCTGGGTGTTCACTTGGGTGAACAAGTAAATGTTGGTACTGTTCACTGATATAGAAAATCCAAGAACAGAAACAAGGTTAGGATGGAGAATTGTATGTTCATCCTTGGGAATCCTGAATTTGAGATGACTGTGGTCCTTTCAAGTAGACCCATCCAGCAGAGCTTGTTTAAGCACTGAAATCTGGAATAGAGATCTGGGCTAGAGATGGAGATTTCATCCTCATCAGCATACGGTTAATAACAACAATGGTGAGTGTGAATGAACTCAACCAGGACAAGTGTGTACAGTGAGAAGTGCAGAGAGCTGAGGTAGAGCACCAATGGCAGATGGAGAAAGGGGTTCCCCAAATGAGTCACAGGAAGACTGGTCAGAGATGCACGGAAAACAATGATTGGGAAAGCATAGCACACATAGGCCAAAAGAATAGAGTTTCAAGGAGGGTGCAATCTGAAATGTTAAATGCAAGAAGAAAGTTAGTAAGACAAGAACTAAATAGAGCCCACTGGGGTTGGAAACTAGAAAACTATAGCAAAAAAAAATACTTTTAATTAAGATGTGAGGATGGAAAGATTATAATAAATTGCAACGAGTATGAGATTTTATGTCAGAATATCATAGGAAGGGCTTGTCATTAAGATAGTGGGGCCAGTATCTTGAGAGACCTCCTTATACTAAACTCTAAACTTAGGAGTGAAATATGTATGTGTATTTCAAATAAAATGATTAAAAATTAAAATCTCAAACTTTAAATTCTATTTTGAAAATTGAGTAGAAATTATAGTGGGCTATACTAGTCGTGAGACCCACTCACTGGTCCTCAGGGCAGCAGGGCCAGAAATGGGCAGTGAGGGCTGGGATTTAAATCCCATAGGGGGAAAAAAGAATTTAGTATGGCTAAAAGATGACAAAGGACTGTAGCCTATCTTCCTGCATGAAACAAAGAACTGAGACTGTGTGTGCTCCCACCTAAGAATTGAAGCTTGAATTGTGATTAAAACATGCTGCTTTTTCATGTAGTATGGGTAGTGAGAAAAAAAGAAGTTTGAAAATTAAAGGACAAAAAAAGATATCCAACTCACAGTTGAATATGGTTATTTGAACCCATAAATTTATCTCTTCTTCCCAATATCCCAATAAAATGATAATAAATAATTAAAGATGCTATAAACCCACAAAGACAAAGAGAGTAGAAGATGAAATATGGCACTAAATGATGGATGATAGAGAAGAGGAAGAGGCATTGACAGACCCGAGAAAGCTGAATGCCAAGTGCATGCACAGGAAGATGTCAATCCTGGGAAGTCCTCAAGTCCTGTAGCACCAGGAGCGATGGAAGGTGGGACTGAAAAGGGTGACTAAATGAAAGTGGAAGAGGTAGATCTCAAGTATTCTTCCCCCGCCCCTCTTTCAGAGGCAAACAACAACCCCAGGATGAGATGGATGGTTCATTCTATGATAAAACCAAGCCAGAGGGACTCCATATCAAGGATATCAACAAAGCAGTGGAGGACAGGTGCCTAATTAAAATCAAGATTTAATGAAAGTGAGACTCCTACCCTCCTTTCATTACCGTGTTCCAAAATACAATCCTAGGTAAATAGGTCCCAGATAGGAAGTTGGTGAAATATTCCCTGGGGAAACTGTCAGTCTCAAGGGAACAGACCTATACATACTGACACTTGTGAGTTTCAAAATAAAGCAGCAGGGTTCTTGCTTGACCACTCCACAGTGACATGCCCGTTAACAAGCACCACCCCAACGGAGCTCTCCTCAGTGCCTCGCCCTCACATAGGAAGGGTCAACCAGGGTTTCAAGAGTTTTGAAGAAATCCTCCAGGATGAAAAAGGAGATCAAATCAATAAGAAAAATAAGAAAATAAAGACAATGAGGATAAAAATTTTAAACTGTAATATTCTCAGAGAAATAAGAGATTATATTCATGACTTAGGAATAGACAGAAACAGGTTGCTATGAAAAGAAACAGTCAATCAATAACAAAAAAAGTCTTAAAACTTTTAAAATATTTGTTAACTGAAATAAGAGAAATTCAATAGAAAGTTTGAAAGATAATGTTGAGGACTTATCAAAAAATCAAACAAAAAGACAGAGAAGTAGGAGAAATAAGATCAGTGCAGGAGATTCAACATGAAAATGTCCAGAAAGAGCACAAAAACAGCAGAGGGAATAAAGCTACTTTTAAATAATATTTTTAATTTCGCAAATAAAATATAGAAGTTTCCAGATTAAAGATTACAACCTATAGCCCTAGCCAATATGGCTCAGTTGGTTGGGTGTCTCGTCCTGTGCATCAAAAGGTTGTTGGTTTGATTGGCAGCCAATCCATATTACATTCTCACATTGATATTTTTCTCTCTCTCCCTTTCCCTTCTTCTCTCTCTAAAAGTCAATAAAATATTTTTTAAGTTACAACCTGTGTATTATAAAGTTTTAAATAATTACCAATTCTTACAAATTTTGAAATCTTAGAACATCAATATTAAAAGAAAAGCTCTCAAAAGCCTAAAGGAAGGAAATAAAAATAGATCACGTCCAGTCTATCTAGAATAAGTTTCATTGGAAACTAAAAATGCACCAAAACAATATCTTACAAGTCAGAGGGGAAATTATTCTAGCCTAAAACCTATACTTGGACAAATTATCAATCAAGTGTAGGACAAAGAGAAGAATTACAGAAAATATGTTTCAAAGATTTATTTTCCATGCATGCTTCTTAGAATAATTAAAGAATGTATCCTTCAAATGAGGAAGCAAACCAAGAAAAAGAATACACAACATGTAGACAAGAAAGGATCTTACACAGGAGGGGGGCAAAGAACCAGAAGGGCAGCTGGCTCAGCAGAGCTAGAAAACAGCTAGTACAGAAGGGAGCAGGAGAGGAAGGGTTCCAGGGAAGGGGAGAAAGAACAGGTATAGGTTGTCTGATGGGTTTCACTACCTGGAAAGAATTTTACAATATTTTTTGGAGTATTTAGGTAAAATCAGTGATACGTAGCATAGACGACTGAGTAAATAAAAATGCACTTATACATGTATCAATATGAATTATTTTCAAGAATAAAATGTTAAAAGGCAAGTCATAGAATTATATTAGGATATAATAACTTGTATTAATTGCATATAAGTTCTTAAAATACAAAAATATTACCTATTATTTGTTGAAATATGTAAATGAAGTTTAAAGCACTAAAAATGGATTAGAATGATATAAAACTTCATCATTTTATTTTCCTCGGATTAATAAATAAGGAAACTAGGACTGAGGATCAAGGACAGAGAATTTCTACTTAATCTTTATGTATTATGCATTTCACTTTTAGGAGAGGCAGTGTAGAATAGTGGTTATTAGCTCAAATTATGTAGCCAGATTCTCTGGATTCATATTCCTGCTCTACTTACTAGTTGAATGACCTTCCACATATAACGTTAACACTGTACTACTACTTAGCTTCATTTACACAACAGTGTCATTCATTGTACTAAAGTCATAGAATTGTTGTGAGGATTAAATGAATCTACATATGTTAAAAATTTTAGAATAATGCCTACTGCAAGGATGATATATTTACTATATATTTAATTACTTGGGAAAATATTTGAAGCAAATTAATGATATTCAGTTCTAATGTTGTATATATAGAGATATTTGTAATGTGGGTCCATATATTTCTGAGCTGCTTTTCACTCAAATTTTTTAAAAATACATGTAGAATTTAGCTAAAAGAAGAACATACAAATATTACCCACTAGAAAGCAATAAAATGTTCTAAAAGTTTCAATGAAAACTTCCACTGTTTGCCAGGCTATAATAACTGAGTCTAGATTTACCCTCTACTCTAATCAGCTAGAAAATTGAACTACATGTATGAAACACTGGTTTTTCAGACATTGGACAAGAAACAGAAGGCAGTAATCCTTGAGAAAAGAGAAACAAAGTGAGCCCTATGATTGTCCTACTCGTTGCCTAGAGACAGTTCCCAATCCACAGAGCAGAGAAGGGAAATTCAGATAGAGCCCGACACTTTCTCTGAGTTGAGGAGAGTGAGAATGGCGTTCAGAAAGACCGAGGTAGCTACGATTTATATGGAAGAACACTGGAAAGAGAGGAACTGCACAGAGAAAGAGTGCCAGAGATCTACAGGGCGGGGTTCTCAAAGTTTTGGCTGGCTAGTAATCCACACATACGTGACCTAAAACGCTACAAGGAAATAAGCAGGCCAAACAATTTCAGAGCTCACATTGGGTTACAAAGAGTCCATGTTATTACCAGTAATAATGGGAGATTTTACAATATATGGGGCATTGGATAGAGTATTCAGCAGGATATCTCCTTTGCAGTAAGACTAACTAACCCTAGATTAAAGGCATCTCTGAACCCACCCTCATAAAGCATAAAAGTAAACCTTAAAGGTTTTAAATAACTTTAAATAACTTAACTATGTGACAAAGGAAAGTCCAACACTTTCTAAAGAAATACAACAAAATCTAGCAGTCACCAGCATAAAATTCATGAGGTCTGTCATCCAATCCAAAATTGCCAAGCATATAAAAAAAGCAGGAAAATATAATCCATAACCAAGAAAAAGTCAATTATTAGAAATGTACCCAGAAATTATAAAAGTTGACAGAATTATCAGATAAGAATATCAGAACATCTAGTATAAACATATTCCATATGACCAAGGATGTAGATAAAAAATGAACATTGTAAAGCAACAAGTGGAAAACTTAAAAAAGACCCAAATGGGACTTCTAGAAACAAAAAACAAAATTTAATATCTGAAATAAAAAAAAAATTCACTAGATCAGATTAATAGTAGAGTAGGTACTACGGCGGGGGGGGGGGGGGAGGCAAAATGGATATAGAAGGCAAACGGCCAAAAAAAAAAAAAAAAAAAAAAAAAGTAAAGCAAGCAACCAATGAAAAAATACCAAGCAGTCTAAAATTTGTGTAATTTAAGTCTAAGAGAGAAGGGAGCGGGAAAGACAGAAAAACTATTTGAAGAAACAGTAGCCAGAATATTTTTACAGTTTATGAAAATGATAAATCCATAGGTCTAAGAGTCTCAAGAAAATCCAAGATGAATAAATACACAAAGAAACATACCAAGACACAGACTAGCCAAACTTCTGAGAGCTGGGGACACGGAGGAAAATCTTAAAAGCAGACAGAGAAAAAAAAGACATTACAGACAGAGAAAGAACAATAGGAAATGCATAGACTTCTCATCAGAAGCTTTGTAAACCAGAAAATGGAGTAATATCTTTTAAAGTATGAAAAGAAAATACTGTCAATATATATTTTCATGCTCAGAGACCTTCACTACAGGAAATGTTAGAAGTAGTACTTCAGATAGAAGAACAATAATATCTGATGCAAATTTGCGTCACTCAAAGAAACAAAGAACACCAGAAACTGTAAATCTGAATGACTAAAATTTATTTTCATTTTTAATCTCCTTAAAGGATAATTAAAGAAAAAAAAATCAGACTACATTACCATAGTTTTTCTTTAAGCATCCTTTAAAGATGTTTAAAGAAAAACTAGGGCAATGTATTATGATGCTTAAACACATGTAGAAGTAAAATAAATGACAATTATAAAAGGGACTGAATATAAAAGGTGTTCATTATCACTAGATTAGAGAAATGCAAATTAAAACCACAAGATACCACTATACACACATTAGGATAGCAATTATCAGAAAAATGAAATATGGAAAAGTTGGAACCCCTGTGCACTATTGGTTGGAATGTAATTGGTGCAGCCAATGTGAAAAACAGTTTGGCAGCTCCTCAAACACTTAGACATAGAATTACCATATGATTCGGCAATTGCACTCCCAGGTCTATACCAAAAAGAAAAGAAAAAAGAAAAATCGAAAGCAGAAACTTAAACAGGTACTTGTTTACAAATATAACAACATTGTTCACAATAACCAAAAATGGAAACAAGTCAATGTTTATCAAGAAATGGGTGAATAAAATTATATATATTCCATATATACTATGGAATAATATTATAGCCTTAAACAGGAATAAAGTTCTGTGTGCTACAACATAGATAAACCTTGAAAACATTATGCTATGTGAATAAGCCAAAAACAAAAGAACAAAATTGTAGAATTCCACTTATATGAGGTACCTAGAATAGGCAAATTCATAGAGATGGGAAATAAACTAGAGATGATCAAGTGGCTGGAAAGAGGGGGAAATACACAGCTATTGTTTAACTGGTATAGAGTTCCTGTTTGCATAATGAAAAGTTTCTAGAACTGAATGGTGGTGATGGTTGGTTAACATTGTAAATGTACTTGATGACATTGCATTGCACACTTAAAATTGTTTAAAATGGGTCGATAAAGAAATAGAAGGCTTGAACAACACTATAGACATGGAACCAAACAGACATACAGAACATTCCCCAAACAAAAACAAAATACACATTTTTCTCAAGTGCACATTCTCCCAGATACACCATATATTAGGACATAAAATAAATCTTAATAAATTTTAAAATATTAAAACCACACAAGTATCTTTTCTAATCACAATAGAATAACATAGAAATCAATAGCAAAAGAAAAACTAGAAAATCCAAAAAAAATTTAAAAACATATTCTTTAAAACCAGTGTCTCAAAGAAGAAATTAGATTGAAAATTAGAAAATATCTTTGGATAAATGAAGATGAAAACACATGCCAAAAGTCATGAGGATGCAGCAAAAGCAGTACTAAGAGGGGAATGGATAGTTATAAAGAGTATTCAAAAAGAAGATCAACAACCTAACTTTTCACCTTCAGAAACTAGAAAATAATCAAGATTAGAGATACAAACAAAGTAGAGAATAGAAAAACAATAGAGAAAATCAACAAAGCTAAAAGTTGGTTCTTTGAAAACACCACAAAATTGACAAAACTTTAACTAGATTAAGTAAAGAGAGAGAGGGGGAACTCAAATAGCTAAAATCAAAAATAAAAGAAGGGACATTAGAAATTATTCCCAAAATAATAAGGATTATAAAAGAATACCATGAACAATTATATACTGAAAAACTGGATAACCTAGATGAAATGGACAAATTCTAAAAATCATACAACCTACCAAGACTGAATCATAAAGAAATAAAAAATCTGGATTATCTATAACTAGTAAGAAATTGACTCGCTAATCAAAAAGCCTCCCAAAAGAAAACCCCAGGAGCACATGGCTTCACTGGTGATTCTACCAAACATTTAAGAAGAATTAATACCAATTCTCTTCAAACGCTTCCAAAATAATGAAGAGGAGGAAATAGTTCTCACCCATTCTATGAGGCCAGCATTATCCTACCAAAGCTAGACAACGACGCTACAAGAAAAAACAATTACAGACCAATGCTTCTGATTATTATTGTTGCAAAAATTCTCAACAAAATAACTAGCAAACAGAATTCAATAGCACATGAAAAGGATCACCATGACCAAATAGGATTTATTCCTGGAATACATGAATGATTCAACAATTAAAATATCAATTGATGAAGTATACCACATTAACAAAATGAAGGAAAAGGACCACATGGTCGTGTCAACTGATGCAGAAAAAGCATTTGACAAAATTAACACCATTTCATAACAAAAACACTCAACAATCTAGGAATAGAAGGAAACTACTAAAAGCCACATATGAAAAGCCCACAGCTAAGATCACCCTCAATGATGAAAATCTGAAAGCTTTTTCTCTAATATGAGGAACAAGACAAGTGCTTTCACCACTTCTATTCAACATGGTACTAGATGTCCTAGCCAGAATAATAAAAGCAGGAAAAAAAATAAAATAAAAGGCTTCCAAATTGGAAAGAAAGCAGTAAAATTATTTCTGTTCACAGATGATAGAATCTTTATGTAAAAACCTAAAGATTACACACACACACACACACACACACACACACGTGCCTGCATACATGCACAGAACTGTTAAAA
Source organism: Myotis daubentonii (assembly GCF_963259705.1). Lineage (NCBI taxonomy): Eukaryota > Metazoa > Chordata > Mammalia > Chiroptera > Vespertilionidae > Myotis > Myotis daubentonii. The sequence continues at coordinate 8,684,088 of NC_081848.1, read as the reverse complement.
CTAATACACTAATACAAAAAAAATTGTAGGATAAATAATCAACACACAAAAATCAGTTGTGCTTTTATACACTAACAATGAATAATCTGAAGATATATATAATTCCATTTATAATAGTATCAGAAAGTATAAAATCCTTAGTAATAAATTTAATTAAGGAGCTGAAAAGCTTTTACACTGAAAACTATAAAATCTTCCTGAAAGAAATTAAAGAAAACACCAAAAAATGGAAAGACATCCCATGTTCATGAATTAGAAAAATTAATACTGTGAAAATGTTGATACTATCCAAAGTGATCTACACATTCAGTGCAATCCCTATCAAAATCACAATGGTGTACTTTGCAGAAATTAAAAACCTACCCTAAAATTTATATAAAATATCAAGGGATTCTAAATAGCTAAAGCAATCTTGAAAAAAAATGCATTTGGACATCTCACACTTGCTGATTTCAAACCTCTTACAAGCTACAATAATCAAAAGTATATTAGAGGAGACATATATAATACTTTCAATAATAAATATTTTTAAAAGTATATTAGTATAAAACCAGATGTGTAGCCCAATGGAATAAATAGAGAGCACAGAAATAAACCCTCACATATATGATAAAATTACTTTTTTTTCTTCTTGTGGTAGGGTCACTTATTTATTTTGTTTTTATTATTATTACTAGAGGCCTGGTGCATGAATTCGTGCACCAGTGGGGTCCCTCAGCCTGGCCTGTGGGAATTGGGCTGAAACAAGCAGTCTGACATCCCCCAAGGGGTCCCGGAATGCTAGAGGGCACTCTGCAAAGTTGCTGTCGCTCAGCAGCTCCTGAGTTGAGTGTCTTCCCCCAGTGGTGAGTGCACATCATAACTACTGGACGGTCAGCCGGTCAGCCGGTCAGCCGGTCAGCTGGTCACTTAGGCTTTTATATATATAAACTAGAGGCCAGATGCATGAAATTAGTGCAAGAGTAGGCCTTCCTTCCCCCAGCTGCCAGCACTGACTTCCCTTTGGCACCTGAAACCCGGGCTTCCCTCTGGCCACCAGTAGTCACCCGGGCTTCCCTCACAGCCCCGGCTTCATTCGGAAGGTTGTCCAGAAGGACGTTCAGAAGGATGTCTGGTCTAATTAGCATATTATGCTTTTATTATTATAGATTACTAGAGGCCTGTTGCATGAAAAGATTCGTGCAATACACCTTCCCTCCCTCAGCTGCCAGCATCAATTTTCCTCTGGCACCCAGGACCCAGGCCTTCACTCCGGCCGGAGCCGCCTTCAGTCTTCGCTCCACCGCTTTGCGCCTACGTATGCAAATTAGCCACCATCTTTGTTGGCAGTTAATTTGCATATCTTGCTGATTGGCTAATGGGAGGAGTAGCGAAGGTATGGTCAATTACCATGTTTGTCTATTATTAGATAGGATGATGAAAAACATATAACATATAATTTTGCATTTTTTTCCATTACAGTTCACATTCAATATCATTCTGTATTAGTTTCAGGTGCACAACATAGTGGTTAGACAATCATATACGTTACAGAGTGGTCCTCTGATATCTGATGTATGCCCACCCCCCGCCTGTACATAGCTATTACAATATTATTTTTTTCCTCCATTGACCTCTCTCTGGCCACTCCCACCCCCCCGGCACATGCCCTCACCCCCTAGTGACTGTGTCCGTTGGTAATGCTTATATGTATGCATACAAGTCATTTGGTTGAACTCTTACCTCCTCCCCTCTCCTCCTCCCCCACCCTGCTTGCCTTCCCTATGAGGTTTGACCATCAGTACTATGCTTCTCTGTCTCTAGATCATATTTTGTTCATCAATTTATATTGTTCACTATATTCTACAAATGAGTGAGATCATGTGGTATTTATCTTTCTCTGATTGGCTTATTTTGCTTAGCATAATGCTCTCCAGATCCATCCATGCTATGGGAAATGGTAAGAGTTCCTTCTTTTATACAGCAGCATAGTATTCCATTGTGAAGACATACCACAGTTTTTTAATCCATTCACCTGCTGATGGGCATGTAGGCTGTTTCCAAATCTTAGGTAAAATTATTTTTGACAGGGGCTTTAAGACCATTCAATGGGGGAAAGGGCAGTCTTTTTAAGAAATAGTGTTGGGAAACTGGATATTCACATGCAAAAGAATGAAGTTGGAATCGCATCCTACACCACATATAGAAATTAACTCAAAACAAATGACCTAAATGTGAGAGCTAAAACTATAAAACTCTTAGAAATAAAAAACAGGGGAAAGCTTCATGACATTGGATTTGGCAATGATTTCTTGAATATTATACCAAAAGCATAGGCAACAAAAGAAAATATAGATAAACTGGTCTACATTTAAAACTTCTGTGCATCAAAGAATGCAATCAACAGAACGAAAAGCAACTACAGAATGGGAGAAAATATTTGAAACATACATATCTCATCAGGGGTTAGTGTACAAATATATAAAGGACTCCTATAACTCAACCACACACACACAGTCTTAGTTTAAACATAGCAAAGAGGGTCAGCTTTAGCTCAAGCGGTTACTTCGGATTCTGCTTGTTGCAGACACATAAACATAGCAAAGAAATTGAATAGATATTTCTCCAAAGACAATATAGAAACGGCCAATAAGCACATGAAAAGATGCTCAATACTAAATATCAGAGAAATGAAAATAAAAAACACAATGGGATACCACCTTACACCAATAAAGATGGCTACTATAAAAAAAATTGAAAATAATAAGTGTTGACAAGGATGTGGATAAATTGGAATCCTGTGCACTGTTGATGGGAATGTAAATGGTGCAACTGCTATAAAAAACAGTATGGCAGTTCCTTAAAAATTGAAAATAAAAGGTGCCATGCCCTAGCTGGTTTGGCTCAGTGGATAGAGTGTCAGCCTGCAGACTGAAGGGTCCCAGGTTCGATTCCAGTCAAAGGCACATGCCCGGGTTGTGGACTCAATCCTCAGTAGGAAGCATGCAGGAGGCAGCCAATCAATGATTTTCTCTCATTATTGATATTTCTATCTTTCTGTCTCTCTCCCTTCCTCTCTGAAATCAATAAAAATATATTTTTTAAAAAAGAAAGGTACCATATGATCCAGCAATTACACTTTGGGGTATACTCAAAAGAACTAAAAGCAGGATCCCAACCAGGTGTTTGTATACCTATCTTCAACACAGCATTATTTACAGCAGCCAAAAGGGGGAAGCAACTCACGTATTTACACACAGATGAATGGATATGCAAAATGCAGTATATACATACAATGAAATATTATTCAGCCTTTAAAAAGAAAAGGAAATTCTGACACATGCTACAACATGGATGAACCTTCAGAATATCTTGCTAAGTGAAATGAGTCAGTCATAAAAAGACAAATCCTCTGATTCACTTATATAAAGTTTCTATGGTCAATCTCATAGAGACAGGACATAGAATGGTGGTTGCCAGAGGCTGAGGGAGGGGAAATCAGGGAGTTGTTTAATGGCTATAAGTTTCAGTGTTGCAAGTTCTGGAGATTGGTTGCAGGATAATGTGAATGTACTTAACACTACTGCCCTGTATACTTAAAAATGGTTAAGATGGTAAGTTCTATGTGTATTTTACCACAATTTAAAATAATTTAAAAATCCTAAGTAAATGAACTGGAAAAATAACCCCCAAAAATATGAATTGAGATCAAAGAAGTAATTGAAAACAAACACTAATAAATATAAGTATAAATATAAATACATAATATAATATCTATTAAATATAAATATTCTCTATAAAATAACATCATAATCTTATAGGGTTTTTAGCAGCCCATTGCCTTAACCATTCAGCCTCCTCATCAGATGCCTACAGTATTTTCTAAAAGTTCAGAATGAAAATTTGGGTAAAATGGAACCAAAAAAAGATTTTTAAGACAAAAATACTCAGATGATAGGAAAGATCTTGAACAATCACTAAAGGAAGATGTGGCATGGAGGGAAGGTTTATGGATCTTGGTTTGGGGACATTGGAGGTTTTTTGATGTTTGTTTTGGTTTTTCTTTGCTTGTTTTTGTTTATAGGAGAGTAGAGGTTTGAGTATGTTTTTAGGCTGAGGAGGAATAACCAGAGGAAGAGATTGAAAATAGAGGAAAGAGATGGGATGTAGAAAACTTCTGAGAACACCATTCAGGAAGAGCTTGTGCAGATAGCCTAGGGCCTGTCCATAAGGAACGTTTAAGTGTACAGAGTCCTCCTATGGCTCAAGCCAAACTCACTGTCAGCAAGGACACAGTTTTTCTGGTGGAGAGAGCTAAAGCTGTGCCCAAGTGGCCCTGAACAACACCTCTGCCTGCAACTTTCCAGCATCCCAAAAGTCCACTTCTCTCAGGAACTCCTCCCTCTGGTCTAAGGCCTTTTATCTGGGGAATTCTGATCATAGGTATGAGCTGAGAACCACCATAGCCAATGTCCTCTGACCATGGAAGTGATCATGCTTCCGCCACATGAGTTGGGACATTTATAGTCTCTGTAAGCGGGCACCAATCAATGTGGTCACTTCATATTATTTGTCCCATTTGAGCATCTCTGAAGACTTGTGGTCTCTCGTAAACTTAACTGGTTATAATTACCACAGTCCTTATTTATTTTTTAAAGCTCACACTATTACAGTTCAGTTCATTTCAAGTTATCATGCCCCAGACACAGAATCAGCTATTCTCCAAGGAAACTTGGCTCCAATCTGTGGAAATTATAGTAGAGACCCAAATGTGCTTACAGAGATGTAAATTGTTTCAAATGAGCATACGAGGTGGTTTGGTGACATCAGAAAAAAATTACCTTAAGAAATTATCTTTTTTTGGCCCGAACCAATATGCTCAATTAATATTTGACAAAGGAGGCAAGAACATACAATGGAGCCAAGATAGTCTCTTCAATAAATGGTGTTGGGAAAATTGGACAGATATATGCAAGAAAATGAAACTAGACCACCAACTTACACCATACACAAAAATAAACTCAAAATGGATAAAGGACTTAAATGTACGACAGGAAACTATAAAAATTCTAGAAGAATCCAAAGGCCACAAAATCTCAGACATATGCCGAAGCAATTTCTTCACTGATACAGCTCCTAGGGCACTTGAAACTAAAGAAAAAATGAACAAATGGGACTACATCAAAATAAAAAGCTTCTGCACAGCAAAAGAAACCATCAACAAAACAACGAGAAAACCCACTGTGTGGGAAAACATATTTGCCAATGTCATATCTGATAAGAGCCTAATCTCCAAAATTTATAGGGAACTCATACAACTTAACAAAAGGAAGATAAACAATCCAATCAAAAAATGGGCAAAGGACGTAAATAGACACCTTTCAAAAGAGGACATTCAGAAAGCCAAGAGACATATGAAAACATGCTCAAAGTCACTAATCATCCGAGAGATGCAAATCAAAACAGCAATGAGGTACCATCTCACACCTGTCAGACTGGCTATCATCAACAAATCAACAAACGACAAGTGCTGGAGAGGATGTGGAGAAAAAGGAACACTTGTGCACTGCTGGTGGGAATGCAGACTGGTGCAGCCACTATGGAAGACAGTATGGAGTTTCCTTAAAAAACTGAAAATGGAACTCCCATTTGACCCTGTGATCCCACTTCTAGGAATATATCCCAAGAAACCAGAAACACCAATCAGAAAGGATATATGCACCCCTATGTTCATAGCAGCACAATTCACCATAGTTAAGATCTGGAAACAGCCTAAGTGCCCATCAGTAGATGAATGGATTAGAAAACTGTGGTACATCTACACGATGGAATACTATGCTGCTCTAAAAAGGAAGGAACTCTTACCATTTGCAACGTCATGGATGGAACTGGAGAGCATTATGCTAAGTGAAATAAGCCAGTCAATAAAGGAAAAATACCACATGATCTCACTCATTCATGGACAATAGAGACCATTACAAACTTTTGAACAATAATAGATACAGAGGCAGAGCTGCCTCAAACAGATTGTCAAACTGCAACGGGAAGGCCGGGGAGGGTTGGGGGGCAGGAGGTAGGGGGGTAAGAGATCAACTAAAGGACTTGTATGCATGCATATAAGCATAACCAATGGACATAAGACACTGGGGGATAGGGGAGGCTAGGGGGACTGTCTAGGGAGGGGGGATAAAATGGACACATATGTTGCCGGGGTCCAAACCCCAGTGGGTCCAGGGGTCCCCAAAGGTGTGGACGGAGTCGGCGAAGAAGGAATGTCACGGAGACAGCGTTCAGTTGATCAGCAGCCTAGCCAGGATCTCCAGCCCGGATCTCCAGAGAGGTTCTGCATTAAAAAGAAAAACCTGAAACGCTCTCTTGTATCCATTTTAAGAGTAGGATTGGCGCTTTCTGCTATTACCTGAGTCCTGATCTATCACCTCAGGGAGAGCTTGCCAATCCTGCACTTTCCCGGGGTGGAAAGGCTGCAGTGGAGTTAAGGATAAGGCTCCTTGGGCCTACCTTCTCCCATGCCATTACATTTACCTTTCCTTCCTCAGAAAAGCATGGACATACTTCTTGTCTAAAACGTTCTGTCTGACTGGGAGTAACCTTAATTCCTCTGCTAGCAAGCATATATGTTAAAAGATCAATACAGAGTCTTTTTTCTTTAGACTCAGTATGGCACATCTTCTCAATCTAAGTTCTGTACTATCCACCTTCTTACCCTACTTATCCTCTATAGGGGGGTCTGTAGCACCCTGGTGGAGTCCTATCCGTCCCGAGTGTGGGGTTCTCAATGGGGGGGGGGGGGCTTACCTAAGGGAATCCTGTTCCAGGGGTTCCCAAAGGTGTGGGCGGATTCGGCGAAGACTATCCACCCTCTTCCTACGGTGGAGTCTGATCCGTCCCGAGTGTGGGGGTTCTCAATGGGGGAGGGGGGCTTACCTAGGGGAATCCTGTTCCAGGGGTTCCCAAAGATGTGGACAGAGTCGGCGAAGACTATCCACCTTCTTCCTACGGTGGAGTCCGATCTGTCCCGAGTGTGGGGCGCTTACCTAGGGGTCCCTGTTCGGGCGCCATATGCCGGGGTCCAGCCCCAGCAGGTCCAGGGGTCCCCAAAGGTGTGGACGGAGTCGGCGAAGAAGGAATGACACGGAGACAGCGTTCAGTTGATCAGCAGCCTAGCCAGGATCTCCAGCCAAGTTCTGGTCTCGATCTCCAGAGAGGCTCTGCTGTTTATTGTCTTGTTACATCCGTATTTATACCAGTTGATTTTAATCCTGTCAATTTCTATTACAAAGGTTAGGGTGTTTCTTATCTCCATTCCAGGGAGTAAAGATTATGTAGCTTAAGCATGATTGTTTGTAGTGATTAACTACCCGCCTGGCACTTAGTTAAGGAGTTTCATCCCCTCCCTGACTTCAGGGAAAAATTCCTACCTGGGGAAACAACCTTTCTAGGAGAGGCATCCCCTCCCTGACTTCAGGGAAAAATTCCTACCTGGGGAAACAACCTTTCTTGGAGAGGTGACCTTGGTTAAAACACACAGCGCTAAGGGGAGCAAACATATTAAGAACAGTATGCTATATACGCCAGGTCCCTTGAAACATATGCTGTGCAGATGTTTCTTTCCTGCAGCGACTGTGTCAAGCAGCAAGGATGGACCGGCTTCCGGCAATATGTAATACCCTTTGTAATACTAAAAAAAAAAAAAAAGAAAGAAATTATCTTTTTTAAAAAAAAGTGTTGTTATTTTCAATTTGCCTCTACTTCTAAATTTTTTTTATCTTGCTCTAAATGTAATGCACCATGCTATATAGTGCTGTACCAAATCATTTTGAGACAGGCCTGTAAGCCAGAATAAGTGGAATAGGGAAACTGAGACAGATAACAGCAGTTTGCAGCCCTCTATCAAATTCTATCTTCCCTAAACCAGGGATACTTAAGAGTAAATGGTTTGCACTTCTCCTCCCAGCCAAAGGATATATAGCTTAAATCACCCTACTAGGGGAGACAGCAGAAATCCAATTAGTGCCATTTGCCAACCACACCCAAGGACAGACCAAGTTAAAGGAATAAATCTCATTTTGATGAGTATTCTATTGAGATCCTCCCCTAAATGCTCAGCCTTTAAAACCCCTCAAAACGAAGGTCTACTAACATGTGCTCTCCTTCCCACAAGCATGCTCATACCTCCTCCCCCTCCCTCCGCCCTTCTTCTCCCACAAGCATGCATCTCCTAAACTCTAAGGGATCCAGTGAGGCTTGCAACCAGGGCAGCAGTGGGAAGTGGCAGTCCATCCTGGGCAAACCCCCTGAGCCTGTCCCCAAGGTCCCCCTTTCTCTGACTTCTTAGTGAGCCAAAGCAGCCCAGCCGAGGCTGACTTCCCAGCCCTTTCTTGTCTCACTGTCCCCAGCTTTAATAAACGTCCTCTAAAACTCACCTGGACTCGTGATGTGAAACTTTTCCTGCACGAAGTCAAGAACCCACACACTACCGGCTGCCCTAGGCAGACCCACTCAGGGCAGGTCCCCTTTCCAGTAATAATTTGTCCAAACTATACTCTTGCCTTCAAAGGTTAAAGTTCCCAGTTTCTTTTCCTTTTTGACCTCTAGCTTCCGTACTGGAATTAGCTCCAAAATGTCCAGGTCTGTATGCTGTCCTTATCAGTACCTCTCAAGCATCAATTACCTAAAAGGAAAAGACAGTCCCAACCTTCCTTCAGAGAACCACCAAAAAGTACACAGGCTTAAGACACCTGGCATCCCTGAGTGAATCCCAAACTCATTGTCAGTGAGGACAGTTCCATGTGGGGTGAGAGATGAGGCTGTGCCTACGAGTCCCTCAACACTTTCTCTGCAACAAGTAACAATAGCAACAAAGGTGAGAACAGACAAATACCAGCTTCACGGGTTTTATATAAAAATCACCTCTAACTCTTCATTTTCATGACCACTGGGGCTTTTATTTAATTCATATCACAGGTAGCTTTAGTTTTGAACTACCATTTCCTTTGGATAAATTGATGAGCATTATTTTTGCCCTGGCCAGTCCAACTTTTCAAAATCCAATTAATATGAGAAAATGAGGCTAAAATAAAACCAAGAATTATTTGTGATTTTTCATACTCGTCCCCAAAGTTCAAGTAGAACAATTTCTATATGGCCTTTAAAATGTATGCAATATTGGCTGGGCTCCTCAAGAATAAGAGACATTTTCAAACTCAAACAATAAGAGGCATTTAAGGTGAACACATTTCAATCTCAGCGTTATATCCTCTTTACATTCGCATACCTAATGTCCACTTCAGAAACAATCAGAACAAATGTTAGCATTTTATCTTTACAACAGGAAACCCGAATCCTTACATTGACCAAAGATTTCCATGACTATAGTTTGAATTTTGTGATAACTACTCAAACACAAGAAAGAGAAAATGTAGTCACTTTCTTCAGGTAACTTTGTGGGTAGGACCCAGTTAGAGCTACAAGGATAAATTGCTTTGCCAAATCCAAACCAAATTGATCGGATATTAAAACTATCTTTGACCTGGGTGGGACTAAGTTCATTATTTTTTAAGGAAATCTTCACCTATTTGACCCCTAGAAACTTTATTACTTAGGGTAAACTACCTCCTTTGAGGCTAGTAATAGTAGAGTTATCCACCTTACACATCCAAGTAGCTCTAAATAAAAAGATTTTCTTGGTTATCTGTTCTGTGCATTTAAGCAAGGGGACACGATCATGTGTCACTTCCCCCGGGAGCCACCAGCCTCTCAGAGGGTTGGAGGCCAGCTGACCTGAGCTGACTTTCACCCACCTTTGGGCAGACTCACTCAGCCTGCCCTTGTGAAGCTCAGCTTTCTGAGCAGTCCCTTACCTAAGCCAACAGTGTCCCTCGTCTCACTTCTCTTTCAGAAGTTGAAAAACATGGCTTCTCCACCATGTCCCATCTGATTCCTGTCATCTGTCTCTGCCTCTTTAGCTCAGCTAAGCCCAACTAGGGTGTGGCTGGATAGAAACTGCCTGGGAAACTGACTAAACTAACTAAATGCAGACACTGCAGAAGTCATGGCCTCAGGCCAAGGTTCTAAAGTGACCCAAATAAAGTAGAAGAGTGTGACCTTCCCAAACCACCAATCCTGGAGATAAACTTTTTAATTATAATTACCCAGGCTTGTGGCCATCTCTTCCTGCTTTTCTTAGCTCCGGTCCAGAGAGGGCATATTTTTCTAAACTAAATTATGGCCACAGTTAGTCACGGAATGCTTTAGTTGAACTATCTAGAGGCCATTGTAATTTGGTATTTTTAATATTCCACTTAAAAGTCACCTTTCTGAAGTATGAAATTATTTCTGAGACTCTACCCTCTGAAAGCCATTTTTAAAAATTCATTTGGCTTGCACAAAATGGTGAAAGCCAAGGTCATAGCTCTGAAAAGACTTTTCTATAAAAACAAAGATTAACTCACCCATGTTAAAGTAATAACATAACGCCAGCTCTTCCATTTTTTTTAAGTCAGCCTCCCTATCTTAAGCTCTTCCTATGGCTCTCATGCAACGGCCTTGACTAAAGCATTCTCAGGGGCCCATTTTCTCCTTCGCTTTCCTGACAGTCCTTCCAAAATCTAACCGGGTGGTGGGGAATTGGTGCCAGTTATACTTCAGACACCAACTACAACTTTTTGAGAATTCCAGATCTGCAAGAAGAAGCACACTGTATCAGGGTATTTAGCCAATGATGCAGAATCTTATTAGAAGAGAAACCACACAGACACTCCATTAGCAGATGCAGCAAATCTCCATATGGTTTGCTTTGTCATCCAGAGCCCTTAATGGACAGTGACATTAAGCACAAAATTAGGGTCTGACCAGATCTGAGAAGCTCATTTCTTGCATGCTCTCAGCCACTATACTATCTTATTCAAATGGCTCTGCTTCTTTTTAAGCTACTGTGTCTCAGTTCCACATCCACTCTTTTATACTCTAATTCAGCGGTTCTCAACCTATGGGTCGCGACCCCTTTGGCGGTCAAACGACCCTTTCACAGAGGTCGCCTAAGACCATCCTGCATATCAGATATTTACATTATGATTCATAACAGTAGCAACATGACAGTTATGAAGTAGCAACGAAAATAATTTTTTATGGTTGGGTCACAACATGAGGAACTGTATTTAAAGGGCCAGAAGGTTGAGAGCCACTGTCTAATTTATAATGGGGCTGTGATCCCGCAAACCACAACTCTGCTTTGCCAACAGGTGCCTGTTAGGCTCTGAATAGGTGGAGCTAGAGGTGATAACCAGAACGGCAAGCTGAGGGGTTTTTTCCCTGGGATCATGTCTCATGAAACCAAAGAATGAAATCATGGACCAGAAAATTTAAGGAAAAGCATGGAAGATGTATTGCAAGCAGATTCAGACTCCCCGCATGGGGCGGGGCCCAATAATGGGTTGCTGCTGAAGCCTTGTGGTCTAGTGGCACATATTTGCTATAAGCCTGCTCTGTCGCCACCTGGTTGATTCCCTCAATTGTTCTTGCCCAGCAACAGACCTGAACTTTCCCGGTTCCTATGGGTTCCTATGTGTCAGTTCACCTTATTGTTGCAGACCCTCCCTATTTTCACATGCCTCCCGCTCTGAGTCTAAAAACACCCTGTTATTTCTGCATGGTTGTTTCTGTAGTTAGGCTGCTCAAACTGTTGTGTCTGCCCCTGATGATGTTCTACCTATCTTGTATTCCACTGGACCCCTGCCCTGTCTGCCTGCATGTCAAGATAACTTCTCGGAGGTTAGAGGAGGGAAAATGGTCACTTGCACTTCCCACCAGTGTCACCCCCATAATGGTAGTTCACCCAGGTGCCTGCAGCTGGTTACAGTAGAAGTTGGTTGTGTTTTCCAGCTTCTTCCCACACTCACAGAAGCAGCCTCATTGACCCACTCAGGGGCACTAGCCATCCAGGTGGAGATCCCCTCCTCCAATGGGTTCTGTTTGAAAGGGCGAGAGCTACGCCCTCCATCTTACCTTAGCAGCCATGTGCTCCGCAAGGCTTCTTCCCAGAAGCCCAAGCCTCTGCTAACCACACCCAGGACTTCTTTAAACTAACCAATGACAATCAAGGGAAGTCACCATAGATACACCGACTTGTGCCTGGCCAATCGGCAGGGCCCACAGTCACCTCTCCTCCCCTTACTCCTCCCCCCCATAAAACTCCTCTTCCCATGGGCTAGCCCTCTCTCTGCCACTTGGCTTACCGTTTCATCGGTGAGTGTGGTCAGGGAGCCGAACTAGTTCGAATAAAAGACTCTGTGCTTTTGCATCGGACTCGCTGGCTCCCTGGTGGGCTCTTGGGGATCTTGAAATCTGGGCATAACACTGATAACCCAGCCTCTTCTCTTTGTTTCCCAGCTGTAGGAGCTGCTTCATGCAGTTTCTGCCTCTGTGTTACCTCTGCATTGCCTTGCTGCCTCTTCAGTCCTCCAACACCTATTTAATCAAGCCCTTATATCCAATTTTCCCTGAAGAAATAACTAGTGTTGTTTCTACTTTACCAGCTAGACTCTGATTGACATAATAGTACATCCTTTTGTTGATTCTAAAACTTACCACTTTCAAACACTGTGCCATTCACCATCTCATAGGCTTCAACAGGAATCAGTGAGGAAGAGAAGTCATTTCCAGCCATCCCAAGCCAGGATGCTAAACCTTGGTCAGCTGGTAGGAAAGTAAATATCCAAGAAAACACCACCAGGTAGAAAACATCCAACTGCCTAAGAACAGGAACCTACACAACCGTGAAAAACATCCAGCTTTGCACATTTCTTAGAGGCACCTTTGTCACCTTGCCCTACACATCTACCTCTATTTCCCCCACCACCACCCACTTGCCAATCTCAGAATGAGATAGATTTGTGAAGCCTGGAGTTACGACCACCCGGCGGGGGCGTGCTTTCCGATTGAAATGAAATGCGGCATTTCTTAAAAAGCCAATTATTCCCAACCTGTTCCATTCGAGTCAAACATGCTAAATGAGCATGTAACATATTGACTTTTGTGCCCTGTGGCATCTGGGCCATAAATGTCCTGCTTATCATAACACATCTCCGTAGCGCTTGCAAATCAGGACCCTCCCAGTAGGGCACACGTGGCTCCTTCATAGCTCAGTGTGGCGAGGAGACAGGCTGCCCGGTGCAGCAGAGCCAGTCTCCCTGCCCTGAACTTCCGCACACGTGGACCTGCCACACCCACCCACCTGCCCATGAGCCAGGAAGCCTTCTCACCTGCACCTGAACACGTGGCAGACAGCACCACGCAGCCAGTGCCATTTCCTGTGAAAGGACATCGGCTGCCCGGGCACCGCCCAGGCAGGCAGACCGTGAGGGTGGCCCCCATGAAGCCCAGTGGAAAAACCTGGGTTTTGAATCAGACCAACCAGCATTGGAATCTTGGCTCTTTCACTTACTCATTACAAGACCTGGGACACGTTACTAAACCTCTCTGAGCCTCAGTTTCCTTCCCTGAAATACGGAGCTGATAATGCCTATTATACGGTCTTTGTAATGATTAAATAATATAATGTATGGTGAGCTCTTACATAGTACCCAGTACCATAAGAATTTGAGAAAGTGTAGGCATTATTGGGGTTTTTTTAAATAATTACTAACAATCTAGTAAATTTGCTGACAGACTGTGCTTTCAATGCATCTCTTCACCACTTCTGCTGTAAGTATAATGACAAACAAAAGGCAAGAAATAAATTTCCTGAGTTCTTTAAAATGATCTCTTGCTGTGCCCCTTCTGGAAGATGCACACCACATACCCCTCCCTCCCATCGTTCCCTGCACAACTCCCAGAAAGCAGGTGAAATGAGTCTCCTGACCCCTCCTTAGCACACGCTCCACTCCTCACAAGCTTTCTCATTTCCTGCTCTCTACTGGATGGATCCCAATAGCTCTGCTCCCAATGATCAGCCAAGAGAAGAGCCTCCATTTTTCCCAGCTCCAGCAGGGAAACCCAGGCCTCCAGCCGAGGGCACAATACTCTCAGCTCAGCCCCTGAACCTGTACACAGGTGTGGCATTAGCGATGCGGCAGAAAAGCTGCATAATTACTTAGAAAGAGTGTCTTCTGATTGTCCTTTCTCTATAAGTGCAATCTCTCCTAATAACATCATCCAACTGAATGCTCCTAATTCTGTCGAAATGCACTTTAATTTTAACTGCTTCTTACGTTGGTGAGCTGTCACTGGAGTCTTTGATTTGTGATGGAAAATAGGGAAGCCATAAAGCACTTTGGTGACAGCTCCCTGATTAGGCAGCAATGCAGCAAAACAAGTTGTCACAATAAAACTGATTAATAAAGTTGCTAGAGTAAAACAAATTAATGCCACAAAACCTTTGCTGGAAATTACCTCCATATCTTGTGGTATGTGACTGATGTATTCCCTCAATTAGCAGAAGCTTTCATCTCATGATCACTTCCAAGTCTGCACTTTGGATCTGAGGTGGGCCAGCGGCCCTGTAGCAGAGTTGTAGCTGAAAACCCAGAGACAAGTATGTCTTCAAATGTGGAGAAGACAGTCATTGACTGTGGGGCCCGGCTACAGTGTTTTGGCCAGGTTCAAGCCTCAGACTAATGAAAGGACAGGGTCCTCTCATTGCCACGTGCAAGTCCCAGCTGGAGGGCAGGGCCCTCCCAGCACAATTATAGCCAACAGCTATGGTTGTAAGCTTGAACCTATGGTCCAAACACGTGGCCCCATGTGCCTGTGTGCTAGAGTTCAGGTGCATGTAGTTGAGTGAGGTTGAAACTAATGAGAATGCTATAAACAACTTGATCATGCCCCTACTTTGCCTCGTGGCATCTGCTATAAAATAAAGACACGGTTTGTGGGCACTGGCACTGTTTCCTCATCAGGGAGCAGTGTCCCACCGAGACCCAGCTTCCATTCTCTTGTCTGCCTTTTCTCGATCCTTTCACCCCCCCAACTCAAGGTCACTGAACCAGGCTGAGCTGGCATGGCACATAAGGCGCCCTGGGGCTGAGTATGCCATGGCCATGCCGGCTCCTCACAATTGACTTGATTTTCAGAGATGCTTCTTTCCTACCTAACTACATGGAAGGCTATTAGTACCTGAAATATAATCTACAGCCAGAAAGTTTTAATGTAAAATAAATACAAAGACCATTGCATACAATGCTACCCGTGGGTCTGGAGTGAATTTATTAAGATGTTTAATCACAGCTGTCTGGCTGGAAGGACACTGTGCAGTTCTGTATACTTCTCTGTCTCAAGGAAAGACTTTGCCCACACTGGAGATGTCAATCACAGCACCTGTCCACCATAGTTCATTGTAACGTAAGTGGTGGTGCTTTGCCATGCAGAGGCCCATTCCCTCACAGCCAGAGGCGATTGGACTGGGGGTGGACATGACCACTGATCCTGGTATAAAATGATGAGCTGGGCCAATGACATTCCATCTTTCTAGGTTTTAACCAGGAAATACTGATGTATATTGATGACAGAATGGGCCAGTTGATTGTGGGAGCTGAAGGTGAGAAAAGTACCATCAGGTAATGCAGAACCACAGCGTGTGTCGGCAAGCTGAAGTTATAGGGAAGCAAAACCTCTGAGGTAGAGAAAGGTACAGAGTAAGACTGAAAGGGCGAGTCGTCTCGGGGCCTGACCACGCTGCTGGCGGCCTCGGGCACCGACTCCCCAGCCCACGGCGGGAGCCCGGCGCAGGCTGCCACCCGCCCGCCGCCCCCAGACCGGACCAGCAGCGGCGGCGGGGCGGGGCGCGTGCTCTCGCCCGAGGAGATGGAGGAGGAGGCGATCGCGACGCCCCCGGGAATGAGACGGAGGACGTGGACTTCCTGCCTGGGCTGGAACTGGTCGATCTACTGGACCCCCAGCAACCGGACTGGCCCCTGGAGCCCGGGCTCAGCTCGCCCTGGGCGGGGCTAGGACTGCACCCTCCATCTTGCCCTGGGTTCTCCATTTTGGGGGCGGCCGCCATGTGCTCAGGAGAGTGCCTTCTTCCCGGAAGCCCAGGCCCCTGCTGGCCACGCCCAGGCCAATCAGCGGGGCCCACAGTCCCCTCTCCTGCCCTCACTCCACCCCCCTTTAAAACCCCCTGTCCCATCAGGCCTCTCTCTCTCTCTCTCTCTCGGCCACTGGAGCTTACCGTTACATCGGTGAGTGTGGCAGGGGAGCCAAACCCGGGTTTGAAATTGATGACTCTTTGCTTTTGCATCGGACTGACTGGCTCCCTGGGGGTCTTGGGAACTTTGAAATCTGGGCACAACAAGACATGAAGAAGTCAGTGGGGCACCAAGAAGAGAAAGAGACAAGAGAGTTGGAGACCAACTCCAATTGAAGAGCAACTTCCATTCCAAGAGGATCTTTGGGTTCAATTCCAGTCTGTGGTCTTAGAACAAAATCCCCTTTACTCTAGAAATCTGGACTGGGTCTCCTTCTTATATACAGGACAACTGGTACAGGGGGAATTTAGAAGAGAAGGGAATCTGTATGAAAGTGAGGAGTGTTCAAACTACTCATCAGAACAGATACCACCCAGTATTCCATACTAGAGCATATCATCTGCAGATCACACCTAAGTACATAGCAATGGGTGCTAGTAGGCTTCAGGAATCATCTCAGCGTTGGATAAAAAGGCTAAAACACAAAGCATTTCTTCTCGGGCATCCCCGCTAGAAGCTGATCATTGTAACTGGAATGGGTAGGTGATGCAGCAAAACCAGAGTCCAGCAGCAGGCTCAGGTTTTGAAGGCAATGAGCACATCACTTCTTCTTCTGACAAAATGCCACCCTCAGGAGACTTTATCCATGCCACCTTTGAGGGCAGAGATTCACATATTGGAGGGAGAAGTGATACAGAGTAGAGAGAGATAAAGGTATTCTCACCAGGTCTAGACCCAAATAATATCTGAGGATCATAAGAACTGTGCTCTTTCAGAGTCCTTAGGAATAAAGAAAAGGTCAATGCCTACACTAATGTGTGCTCTCTCGTTCTCTCTCTCTCTCTCTCTCTCTCTCTCTCTCTCTCTCTCTCTCACACACACACACACACACACACACACATACACACACATACACACACACACTTATGGCACAAATTATTTTTAAATAAAAGTTTAAATGAGAATATACTTGAGTTCACAAAGCTGAGTAATCAAATATCAAATACTCACTCTGAGCAATGTCCTCTTTAAAAATATAAAGCAATAAAGTTTTAAATGCTCCAGAGAATGAGTGTTTCATATATCTTAGTACTGCTGTGCAATTCGGTACAAAGACCACAGATTTCTGAAAGTAAACTTGGCAACTGGAAGGAACAAGTTCAACTCGAACTTAATTTACTAGAGTAAATATGCCACCTCCTTCAGAGAATTGGGGACATGGAATGAAGGACCAGAGTTGAGGGAAATTTAAGATAATTCGAATCTGCAAAGTTCTTTACAGCTCATAATGCTATCTCACCCACATCAGCTCATTTTGATCCTCCTTGGTACAACCCCAAGAGTTACATACCATTATCATTATCATCATCTCCATTTTATAATGAAAGAAACAGGTTCAGAAGATCAAAGACTTTCCATTAGAGAAGGGCATCCTTTGTGCTAGCCAGACCCTTCCAAGCCACATGGGCAGTTTGCAGCTAGCCACAGGACCACATCCTGGCAGCTCCAGCAGAGCCTCTAACCCCACCCCAGGTGACTGCTCTGCCTGCCTGGAAAGTCAGCACCATTGCAGCCCACCCACCAACCTTAAACCAACCATTTTCAGCTTCTGGCCAAAATGCATGCTTGGGCCATATCCTCTATCCCACCCTGTTCCATCTTCTCCCACCTTTAGCCCTTCCTTCCACTGCCCACTTTCCAAATTCAATCCTCTGAGGCCTTGCTAAAAATATAGACCACTAGATTATCCAGTCTTTCTTAAAACATTCCCTCTACCTCCTGGCCTTAATAGCGCTTGAATTTCTCTCTCCTGAGATGATGACCCTCTGCAGCTAAGAAACAGAGGCCCACTTTTTTCACTTAGTTATTCTGAACATGACCTGTTGCTCATACCTCCTTCTTTTGTTCATACTGTTCCGTCAACCTGAAATGCTCCTTCTGCCACCCTATGCCACCCTCACTCCTACTCCTATATTCCTGCCACTTCTACTACTCACTCGTCTGTCAAGAGGAATCCATGTCTTTTATGACCACCTCCTCTATCATGGCTCCTCTTTCATAGACACACTAAACATTTAACTACAGTCATTTGTTTATATACCTCTCTCCCCTACTATATTTCCAGAGGGCAAAGATAATTTCTTACTTGTTTCTATATCCTCTGGCAGTGCCTGACACACAGTATATGCCTGATTAATAAGATAGTATATTTGTCAAATAAATAAAAGCAAGAAAATGATTGGAAATGGCTAAGCCAGGACTCCAATCTAAATCTTCTGATGCAAAACAAAATAATTCCTTCAAAATAATTAGCCACATCCAATGACAAAAGCCTCACCAACAGCCTTTGAAAAGACACCCAGTCCCAGCAGAGGGAGCCACAAGTTGTGGATTACTGATAACTCTAAACAGAGTACTCAGGGCCAATCAGAAACAGCATCTGACACTGTCCTAAACTAGAGAATGGAAGGCGTGGCAGATCTACTTAGTACACCGACACAAAACCAAACAAGCAGCCAAAAGGGGGAGATAAAAAACAAGGCCCAGCCCTAACCAGTTTGGCTCAGTGGATAGAGCATCGGCCTGCAGACAGAAGGGTCCCAGGTTCAATTCCGGTCAAGGGCATATACCTTGGTTGCAAGCACATCTCCAGTCAGGGGTGTGCAGGAGGCAGCTGATCGATGTTTCTCTCTCATTGGTGTTTCTAACTCTCTATCCCTCTCCCTTCCTCTCTGTAAAAAACCAATAAAATATATTTAAAAAAAAAAACAAGGCCCAAACAAAAGAACAAGAGAATTATCCAAAAGAGGAGTTAAATGAAATGGAGATAAGAAATTTATCAGACATAGAGTTCAGAATAATGATGGCAAAGATGCTCAACAGCATGAGAAAGATAGTAACTATGAAGAATGACCATGATAAAGGACTGATAAAGAACACACTGGAAGGACTACATGAAAGCTGAGGATCAGATCAGTGAATTAGAAGACAGGGTAGAAAAAAAATCACTCAATCAGAGAACTAAAAAGAAAAAACAATTAAAAAAACAGGAGGACAGCTTAAGGGAGCTGTGAGACAACATGGAATATAACAATATTTGCATCAAAAGAGTACCAGAAGGAGAAGAAAGTGAGCAAGGGATGAGAATGTGTTTGAAGAAATAATGGCAAAATAATTCCCTAATGTGGTGAAGGAAAAAGTCACACAAGTTCAGGAGGCACAGAGAGTCAGAAGCAAGAAGAACCCAAATAGGCCCATGCCCAGACACATCATAATTAAAATGCAAAAAAATAAAATAAAAATAAAGAGAGAATCTTAAAGGAAGCAAGAGAAAAGTAATTTGTTACCCATGAGGCTGTCAGCTCATTTTTCATCCGAAACTCTACAGGCCAGAAAGGAATGTCATGAAGTACTCAAGATAATAAAAAACATGAATCTGAAACCAAGATTCCTACATCCAGCAAGGATATTATTCAAAATTGATGGTGAAATAAAGAGCTTCCAAACAAACAAACAAAAACACACAAAAAAAAGGCTAAAAGAGTTTGTCACCACCAAGCCAGCACTGCAAGAAATGCTAAAGGGACTACTGTAATGAGAGGGGGTTGGGGAGAGAGAGAGAGAGAGAGAGAGAGAGAGAGAGAGAGAGAGAGACATAGACATAAAGAATTAAAATGGCAATAAATAAGTACCTATTGATAATAACCTTAAGTGTAAATGGATTAAATGCACCAATAAAAAAGGCAAAGGGTAGCTGAATAGATAGGAAAACATGACCCAAATATATGCTGTCTACAAGAGACCAGAACAAATGACTCACACAGGATGAGAGAGAAGGGATGGAAAAAATTTTCCATGCAAATGGAAACAAAAAAAAAAGGTAGGGTAGCAGTATTCATATGTGACAAAATAGACTTCAAAGTGAAGGCCATCACAAGAGACAACAAAGGTCACTACATAATACTAATGGGATTAATCCAACAAGAGGATATAACCCTGGTAAACATATGTGCACCCAATATAGAAGCACCTAACTATATAAAAAAAACTTCTGGAGGACTTTAAGGGAGAGATTGACAGCAATACAGTCATAGTAGCAGAATTTTACACCCCACTGACTTCACTGGATAGACCTTCTAGACAAAAAAATAAAAAAATAAAAAATTAACAAGGAAACAGTGACTCTAAAGGACACACTGGATCAGATGGATTTAACTGACATTTATAGAACTTTTCTCCCCAAAGCTTCAGAATATACATTCTTCTCAAGTGCACCTGGGTCATTCTCAAAGATAGACCACATATTAGGTCACAAAACAAGTCTCTACAAATTCAAGAAGATGGAAATCATATCAAGCATCTTCTCAGATCATAATGGAATGAAATTAGAAATCAATTATAGTAAAAACACTCAAGAACATTCAAACACATGGAGGCTAAATAGCATGTTCATAAACAATGATTGGGTTACCAAGAAGATCAAGAAAGAAATCAAAAACTTCCTGGAGCCCTGGCCAGTTTTGCTTAGTGGATAGTGCTTCAGCCCACTAACTTAAAGGTCCCAGGTTCAATTCCAGTCAAGGGCATGTACCTCCATTACAGGCTCAATTCCAGGCCCTGGTCAGGACACATGTAGGAGGCAACCAATGGATGTGTCTCTCTCACATTGATGCCTCTCTCTCTCCTTTCCTTCCACTTTCTCTAAAAATCAATAGAAAAACATCTCCTGTGAGAATTAACAACAACAAAAAACTTCCTGGAAAAAAATGAAAATGAATGCAAAACAACCCAAAATCTCTGGGACTCAGCAAAAGCAGTCCTGAGAAGTAAGTTCATAGCACTACAAGCCTATCTCAAAAAGAGGAAAAAAAAAATAATAATTAACTATTTAACCCTACAACTTAAAGAATTATAAAGAGAATGACAAGAAAAGTCCAGAGTAAGTAGAAAGAAGGAAATAATAAAAATTAGAGCAGAAATGACATAGAGACTAAAAAATCAATACAAAAGATTAATGAAACCAAAAGCTGGTTCTTTGAAAATATAAACAAGATTGATGAATCCTGAGCCAGATTCATCAAGAAACAAAGAGAGAAGACCAAATAAACAAAATCAGAAAAGAAAGAAGCAAAGTAACAACTGACATAACAGAAATACAAAGGATTGTAAGAAAATACTATGAACAACTATATGCTAACAAGCTGGATAACCTGGATGAAATGGACAAATTCCTAGAAAAATACAATCTTTCAAAACTCAATCAGGAAGACTCAGAAAATCTGAACAGGACAATAACAATTAAGGAAATTGAAACAGTAATCAAAAAAAGTCCCAACAAACAAAAGCCCTGGTTTGAACTGCTTCACAGGGGAGTTTTACCAAACATTCAAAGAACAACTAATATCTATCCTCCTCAAACTATTCCAAAAATGCCAAGAAGGAACATTTCCAAGCTCTTTTGATGAGGCCAGCATTATCCTAATTCCAAAACCAGATAAAGACACTACAAAGAAACAGAATTACAGGCAAATATCCCTGATGAATATGGATGCTAAAATCCTCAACAAAATATTAACAAATCAGATCCAGCAATATATTAAAAGATCATACATCGTGACCAAGTAGGATTTATTCCAGGGCTGTAAGGCTGGTACAATATTCACAAATCAATAAACATGACACATCACATAAACAAATTGAAAGACAAAAATCACATGATCATGTCAATAAATGCAGAAAAAGTATTCAACAAAATCCAACACTCATCTATACTAATAAAAGAGAAACATGCAAGTTGGTGTCTCTCCACTACGCCCACCAGCCAATCAGGATGAGCATGCAAATTAACCCAACAAAGATGGTGGTTCATTTGCATACGCAGGCGTGGAGTGAAGACTGAAGACGACTGAAGATGGTGGCAGCCACAGAGTTGGAACAAGCAGGAGGCTTGGGTTGCTCCCGGTGACAGAGGAAGCCAAGCTTCCCGCCTGCCCTGGCCTCTGTTCAAGGAGTGGCTGGAGGCCTGGGTCACCAGGGAGACCCAGGCTTCCAGCCCACCCTGGTGTCCACTCAAGGAGTGGCTGGGGGCCTGGATCGCCAGGGGCAACCCAGGCTTCCAGCCAGCCCTGGCTGCTGCTCAAGGAGGAGCTGGAAAAAAAAAAGAAAAAAGGAGGGGCTGGGAGCCTGGGTCACCCGGGGGGCGTGGCCAGCCTGAAAACGGCCCTCAGCCCCTCACCCAGGCTGGCCAGGCACCCCAGTTGGGACCCGCACCCTGTAGGGGCTGTGGCCAGCCTGAAAACGGCCCTCAGCCCCTCACCCAGGCTGGCCAGGCACCCCAGTTGGGACCCGCACCCTGAAGGGGGTGTGGCCAGCTTGAAAACAACCCTCAGCCCCTCACCCCACTGGCCGTGCTCCCCCAGTGGGGACCCGCCCCCCATGGGGGTGTGGCCAGCCTGCAAACCACCACAGGCCCCTCACCCAGTCCACCCCATGACCCAAGGGAACCCCCACCCTGATCCGGGACACCCTTCAGGGCAAACCAGCCGGCCCCCACCTGTGCACCAGGCCTCCATCTATATTAATAAAAGGGTAATATGCTAATTAGACCAGGAGACCTTCCAGGAGAACTTCTGGATGTTCTTCTGGACAAAACCGTGGTGGCCGGGGCCAAGGTAGAGGCGGTTAAAGGCCAAGAGGGGAGGGCAGTTGTGGGTGATCAGGCCAGTGGGGGGGTCCATTGGGGGTGATCAGGCTGGCAGGGGTAGGGGGCAGTTAGGGGTGAGCAGACCAGCAGTAGGGCCAGTTGGAGGCGAGCAGGCCGTCAATGCGAGTCAGGTGGGGGTTATCAGGACTTGGGGGGGGGGCAGTTTAGAGTGAGCAGGCCAGCAGGGGGGCAGTTGGGGGCAAGCAGGCCAGTGGGGAGGGAAGGTGGGAGAGAGCAGACCAGCAGTTAGGGGCAAGCACACTGGCACAGGGGGCAGTTGGGGGTGATCAGGCTGGCAACGGGGGTCATTGGGGGTGAGTAGGCCGGCAGGCAGAATGATTAGGGGCAATTAGGCAGGCAGGCAGGTGAGCGGTTAGGAGCCAGCAGTCCCGGATTGTGAGAGGGATGTCTGACTGCCGGTTTAGGCCCGATCCCTGTAAACCAGCAGTAGGACATCCTTCAAGGAGTCCCAGATTGGAGAGGGTGCAGGCTGGGCTGAGGGACACCCCCCCCCCATGCACAAATTTTGTGCACTGGGCCACTAGTTTTTGTTATAAAAACTCTCAGCAAAGTGGAAATAGAGGCCAATAAAATAAAGGCCATATATGACAAACCTACAGCCAACATAATACTCAATGGGCAAAAACTAAAACCACTTCCCCTAAGAACAAGAACCTAAACAGGTACTTCTCCAAAAGTGGACATGTAGATGGTCAAGAGAAATATGAAAAAATGCTCAGTCATTGATCATCAGAGAGATGCAAATTAAAATGACAATGAGGTATCACCTCATAACTGTCAGAATGGCTACCATCAACAAATCAGCAAATGACAAGTGTTGGCAAAGATGTAGAGAAAAGGGAACCCTAGTACACTGCTGGTGGGAATGCAGACTGGTGCAACCAATTTGGAAAACAGTATGGAGTTTCCTCAAAAATTTAAATATGGAACTGCCTTTTGACCCACTGAGCCCATTTATAGGAATATATCCTAAGAAACCCGAAACACCCATCAGAGAGAATGTATGCACCCCTATGTTCATAGCAGCACAATTTACAATAGCTGAGATCTGGAAACAGCCCAAGTGTCCATCAGGAGATGAGCAGATAAAAAAAAGCTGTGGTACATGTATGCCATGGAATACTATGCAGCAGTAAAAAAGAAGGATCTCTTATCCTTTGAGACAGCATGGAGGGACCTGGGAAATATTATACTGAACAAAATAAGCCAATCAGAGAACAACAAGTATCACATGATCTCACTCATATGTGGAATCTAATGACCAAAATAAACTGTTGAACAAAATAGATCCAGAAATGTGGAAGCATGGAACAGACTCGAATCTCACAGGGAAGGTGGGGGTGGGTGGGAAGAGATAAACCAAAGAACTTGTTTGCACATATGCATAACACATGCACACAGACAATAGGGTGGTGAAGGCCTGGAGTGGGGGTAGGGAGCAGGCTATAAGAGGTCAAAGGGCAAAAAAAGGGACGTATGTAATACTTTCAACAACAGAGATTTTTTTTAAAAAAGCCTAACCAATGAATGGAATGATGAAGAGAGTAACAAAGCAGGAAATCACTGTTGCTGGTCTTCCCTACCCTCACCTGCCTCTGCTGAGTGCTGCCAAAGCCATGGAGCCCCAGGCAGCACTGAAGCAGGTACTAAAGCCAGTGCCCACTGCCCTTGACCTCCTTAGGTCACTGTCACATTTCTTGTGCATCAGGGATCAGTTAGGCCAGTGGTTCTCAACCTGTGGGTCGCGACCCCTTTGGGGGTCGAACGGCCCTTTCACAGGGGTCACCTAAGACCATCAGAAAACACATATAAAATTACACATTGTTTTTGTGATTAATCATTATGCTTTAATTATGTTCAATTTGTAACAATGAAAATACATCCTGCATATCAGATATTTACATTATGATTCATAAAAGTAGCAAAATTACAGTTATGAAGTAGCAACGAAAATAATTTTATGGTTGGGGGGTCACAACATGAGGAACTGTTTTAAAGGGTTGTGGCATTAGGAAGGTTGAGAACCACTGAATTAGGCAATTACTTAATATTCAAAAAGGGAGGAAACTAAGATCCTTTGGTTCTTCCTCTTCCTTTTAAATATGAATAACTAAAAGCACAGAGAAATTAAGGAAGTTGTCCTGGGTCACCCAGAAACTTAGGGTCAGAGCCTGCCTCTCGATCCCCATATCCTCCCTCCTGGTCCTCTGCTCCTTCTTTGCTCTCAGTATCTCATGATGATCAAAGCATGAGGTCGTTACCCTGGACTTCATTAAATCCACAGGAGCAGGACCAGGCACGTACACCCAGATATCACAGAAAGGAAACTGCCTGTTTCCCCAGCCCTGATCTTGGACTCAGATAGATCCTAGCTTTTACCCTGATGGTACCGCCAACTAGGCTAGTGAAGTGGCACAACTGAGTTAGCCTCTCTGAGCCTCAAATTCCTCACTTCTTTACTCAAGATTTTATATCCTGCTCTTGGATTAGATATGAAAATAGGTAACATGGTCTATGTTGAAGCTCTTAGCAAGATTTTGGTTTCCATTAGGTGCTTCATAAATAACATCTTAAATTGGTTTCGAATCATGAGAATAGTCATTTGCAAAGGAAGTTTAGGGTCCTCCTTAAAAGCATTCTGCCAATAGGTACACACACACCCCTTACCTACACAGTCTTTTGTTCTAGAGAGTGTTCCATATTTCGCCTAAGTAAAAACATGCTGCTTCTTTCACATAACAGATATTTCACTTTCATAGGCCATTGTATAAACTCACTATCATGCAAAATAATTTTCTCAGTTGAGGCAGTAAAATTCTATTTCATTTGGAATAGAAGAAAAGCATTTGGTTACTTTTATAGTTTTTTAGTATTTTCATTTTCTGTCCTAAATAATGTTCTGCTCTTTATATATTGGTCATGTTCTTTTGCTACCACCTAGTTAGTTTCTTTCTTTCTAATTTATTAATTTAGTTTATCTGTTATCAAAGATTTACATGTACATAGTTTAAAGAGTAAATAATTCTATGAGACTTATTATTACAAACCAGCATGTGCTCCCACCACAATCTTCTTTCCATTTCCCACTCCCTAGAGACAATCACTTTCTACTCTCTTACCTGATTTTCTTCTGAATTTATTTCTATGACACTAAATCACATGCTTGTAACGCTAGTTTTTAAAACCTTTAGACTCTATTGACTCATCTGGAAGATGAAGATGTAACTCTCCTTCCTTCTCCAGGTCCCACGACATGCATGCACACGGTGCCATCTCCCAGTGCCCATTCTCATGGAGCCAGAAGGTAAGTTTGGTTGGGTTGATATTTTGTTTCTACATTATTGTTATTATATAAATGCTCTTCACAGCTCAGCCATTTATATACCATCATTGTTTTTCCATTCCTACATTTATCAATGGTCTTGTAGGCATTGTATGTGCTTCTCACTAATCTACCCCAAAATCTTCACAATCGTGTAAATCTCTCAATACATTCAAACACATTAGGTGTTACCAATTTTGTGTTGTTGAAGAAGCCTCTCTTGGAGCCTTCAGGCCTTCTACACAGCTGTCCTCTTGGGTCCTTCTTTCACAAACTGTTGGATGTTTCCTCCACTCTGTCTCCTGTCGGAGCCCATTTCATAGATCCTATGTCT
Organism: Myotis daubentonii; assembly: GCF_963259705.1. NCBI lineage: Eukaryota > Metazoa > Chordata > Mammalia > Chiroptera > Vespertilionidae > Myotis > Myotis daubentonii. The sequence goes on along the minus strand of NC_081848.1, from coordinate 8,657,527 downwards.
TTTCTTTTCTTGGATTCCTTTGCCTTAGGAAGTGTACGCTTTAGTAGCTTCATAGGAAAGGGTATGCATAGGAAACAAATTTTATGAAGTCCTGAACATCAGAAAATATCTTTATCCTACCTTCATATTTAATTAAGTATAGAATTCTTGGTTGAAAATTATTTTCCCCTCAGATTTTGAAAATATTGCTTAATTATCTTTTAGCTTCCCGTGTAGCTGTCCTCGATAGTCTGAAATTTTACAGTGATCTGCCTTGATCTAACTCTATTTTCATCCACAATGCTACTTCTGGAAATTTATTTTGAGGAATTTTTTTAATCCTCCCATGAGGATATTTCTCCATTGATTTTTAGAGAGAGAGGAAGAGAGAGGGAAAGACAAAGAGAAATATCAATGTGAGAGAAATGCATTGATTGGTTGCCTCCTGCACGAGCCCTGACCAGGGCCCAGGCTGGGGAGGAGCCTGCAACCAGATACACGCCCTTGGACAGAATGGAACTCAGGACTCTTCGGTCCCCAGGCTGATACTCCATACACTGAGCCAAACTGGCTAGGGCCATTTTGAGGAATTTTTACTGAATAACATTTTTTGGTAATTTTTTTCCCCATCTGACTCATTCCTTCTGGATTCCCATTATTCAGATGTTGTAGCTCCTGAGGTATTTGCTTTGCTTTCCTATTTTTCATCTGTCTTTTTGCTCTACTCCAGGGAGATTTACCCAACTTTATCATTTACTCATTCATTCTCTCAACAAGTTTTTGTTGAGTCTTACTATATACAAAGTGATGCTCAAGGTGCTAGAAATACTTCTTTGAAAATAAGAAATCTCTGCCATTATTGATCATGCAGTCTTTGGACCCTACTATTGAGTTTTAGTTTCTGCTACTAAATTTTAAGCTTTCAAGAGTTTTTTGTGATCTTTGAGTGTTCCTTCTTCAAAACATTATATTTTGATATTTGGCTGTACTGTTTTCTCTTATCTTTGAGCATTTTGATCTATTTTTTTGAAGTGTTTTTCTTTCTACACAGCTTCCATCTCCTCAAAGTTGCCTTTGTTTTGGTTTACATCTTTCATAATAGATTCTTTCTTCAAATATTGTGCCTGCTCATATTTAAAAGTGCATGCTTCAACATCACTAATCATCAAGAAAGTGCAAATCAAAACCAAAATGAGATAACACCTCACACCTTTTAGGATGGCTACTATCAAAAAGTCAAGAAATAATAAGTGTGGGCAAGGAGGTAGGGAAAAGGGAACCTTTGTACACTGTTGGTGGGGATGTAAATTAGTTCAGCCACTATGGAAAACAGTATGAATGTTCTCAAAAAAATGAAAAATAGAACCCATTTCTGGGTATTTATCTAAAAAACATAAAAACTCTAACTCAAAAAGTTATATGCACCCATATGTTTATTGCAGCACTATTTACAACAACCAAAAATAGAAGAAACCTAAGGGTCCACTGATGGATAAATAGATAAAGAAGATATATATGAATATTATTCAGCCATAAAAAGAAGATTTTTTTTTCATTTGCAAAAACATGGATGGATGCAGAGGGCATTATGCTAAGTGAAAAAGAAAGAAAGAAAGAAAGAAAGAAAGAAAGAAAGAAAGAAAGAAAGAAAGAAAGAAAGAAAGAAAGAAAGAAAGAAAGAAAGAAAGGAGAAACTGTATGATCTCACATATGTGTGGAATGTTAAAAGAGGGAGAGGGAGAGGGAGAGGGAGAGGGAGAGGGAGAGGGAGAGGGAGAGGGAGAGGGAGAGGGAGAGGGAGAGGGAGAGGGAGAGAATAGATAGATACAAGAGAATGAGTGGTTGACAGAGGCTGGAGCTGAGGGTGTAACAGGTGGGAAAAATGGGGGATGGGAATCAAAAGGTACAAACTTTCAGGTATAAAATAAGTAATGGGGATGTAATATATAGCATGATGACTATAATTAATAATACTGTGTTACATATTTGAAAGTTGCTAAGCGAGTAGATGTTAAAAAATCTTATCACAAGAAAAATATGTACTAATGTATGGTGATGGATATTAACTAGACTTATTGTGGTGATCATTTTGCAATATATCCAAATATTGAATCATTATGTTATACTCCTGAGACTAATATAATGTTATATGTCAATGATATCTCAGTTTTTTAAGTGGCATACTATAACACCGATTAGAGTTCTTTGTGTATGGCTGGGGCATGTCAATCTTGGTTTTCACAGTGGGTAAAAGTAGACCTGGCTATAGTATCATTGAAGAACCCCTTTATTAGTCTCTTTTCTTTGGGACTGGTCCTATTTTCCAGGAAAATCTTAGGCCCACAAAATTCAGTTAATATACTTTTACCTAATCCCTCTATTTCAGAAATCTCACCTACAACTGCCCTGTGTTCCTGGTACAGAGGCACTCTGTTTGCCTTGCCATGGTGACAGATGGCCGTTCTTCTAGCTACACAGGTTATATAATAATGATAATAACAATAATGATAATAAATGTATTAATTTCTATTGCTGCATAACAAGTTGCCCCCAAATTTAGCAACTTACACCAACAAACATTATCTCATAGTCTCTGTGAGTCAGGAATCTGGATACAACCCAGCTTCATGCTTCTGCCTCGAGGTTTCTCATAACCTGTAACAAGAGGTCATGGGTGGGGGAGGCTGTAATCTTATCTGAAGCTCAACTGGGGAAGATCCTGGCAGTGCCCTGGGTTTGATCTTTGCTCAGAAATAATTTCTTAATTTTAGCATTGCTTGCCATCTGGAGAAACTGAGAATTTTCAAATTCACCAAATCCTGGTTCTTGTTTATCAATACTTCCCTCATCTTACATAAGCAATGAGAAGGAACCAGGCAACACCTTCAACACTTTGCTTAGATATCTCCTGAGCTAGATCACTCGGTTCATTAGGTACATTTTCTACTTTCCACATCACTGCAGGCAATAGTGTTATGTCACTACATCACAAAGATCTCCCTCCTTCCAGCTCCCACATACATTTCTCACTTTTCCTTTGAGACCTCACTAGCAGCAGCATCAAAATTCAAATTTCTATTGTCTGTGCAACTTAACTTAGAGGGTTTTTTTTTCTATTACAGACATCAAAAATATTCCCAGGCTGCATCCACTGGCCAAGTAGAAAGACACTTCATATTTTTAGGTATGTTATAGTATCACCCCACTCATGGCACCAAAACCTATATCAGGTGTTTATTGCTGTATAACAAATTGTCCCAAACATAGCAGCTTAAAACATATATTATTTCATCATCCCTATAGTTCTAGAATCCAGATGTGACTTAGCTGGGTGCCTCTGCCTCAACATCTCTCACAAGGCTACAGTCAAAGAGCCAGCTGAGACTATGTCTCAACTGAAAACTTGACCAAGGAAGATCCATTTCTGAGCTCTTACACATGCTGTTGGCAGGATTCGGCTCCTCATGGACTGTTGGAAGAAAGGCCTCAGTTCTTTACTTGCTGTTGGTTGGGGGCTTGCCTTGGTTCTTGCCATGTGGGCTGCTCCATAAGGCAGCTCACAACATGGCAATTGACTTCCCCCAGAGAAATGAGTAAGAGAACAAGAGAAGGAAGCCTAAGGCAGAATCATAGTCTTTTTTATAACCTAATATGGGAAGTGATATGCTATCACTTTTTCCATATTCTGTGGGTTAATTGTGAGACACTAAGTCACACTCAAGGGGAGAGGATTACATAAGAGCATGAATACTAAAAGATAGGGATGATTGGGGTCATCTTGGAGGCTGTCTACCACAACAGTAGACTATACTACACTACACTATACCATACCATACCATACCATACCATACCATACCATACCATACCATACCATACACTATATGCTATATACAATATATGAAATATACATATATACTACTAGAGGCCCGGTGCACAAAAATTTGTGCACTCGGTGGGGAGGGGGGGTCCCTCAGCCTGGCCTGTGCCCTCTCCCAATCTGGGACCCCTTGGGAGATAACGACCTGCTGGCTTAGGCCTGCTCCCGGGTGGCAGAGGGCAGGCCCAATCCTAGGTGCAGCCCCTGGTCGGGCTCAAAGCAGGGCTGATTGGGGAGTTGGGGAGCCACCCCCTGTCATGCACAGAGCAGGGCTGATTGGGAGGTTGTGATGCCACCCTCAGTCATGCTCAGGGTAGGGCCGATTAGGGGGTTGGGGCACCGCCCCCTGTCACACTCAAGGCAGGGTCGATGGGGAGGTTGCGGCGCCACCCCCTGTCATGCACAGAGCAGGGCCCATTGGGGGGTTGGGGAGCTCCCCCCCATCACACACAGAGCAGGGCCGATGGGGAGGGAAGGTTGGGGCACCGCACCCTGTCACACACAGAGCAGGGCCGATCAGGGGTTTGGGGCACCGCAGCCTGTCACAAACAGAGCCGCAGGGCAATCAGGGGTTGGGGAGCTCCCCCCTATCAGGCACAGAGCAGGACTTATCAGGGGGTTGAGGCGCCTTCCCCTGTCACAAACAGAGCAGGGCAGATAGGGAGGTTGTGGCCCTGCCCCCTGTCACACACAGAGCCGCAGGGCGATCAGGGGATTTGGGCACTGCCCCCTGTCACGCTGATCCCGGTGCCAGAGGCCTCGCAGCTCCGCTGATCCCGGTGCTGGGAGGCATATTATCCTTTTACTATATAGGATAGAGGCCTGGTACATGGGTGGGGCTGGCTGGTTTGCCCTGAAGGGTGTCCTGGATCAGGGTGGGGGTCCCCACTGGGGTTCCTGGCCAGCCTGGGTGAGGGGATGATGGCTGTTTGCAGCTGGTCACACACCCTTCAGGGTGGGGGTCCCCACCAGGGTGCCTGGCCAGTCTGGGTGAGGGGCTGAGGGCTGTTTTCAGGCTGGCGGGAGACTGAAGCTCCCAACCGCTCCTTTTTTTCTTTTTTTCTTTTTTTTCTTTTTTATTCTGGGCCAGCTTTAGCTCTGAGGCTTGGCTCCAGCTCTTAGGCCTCGGCTGCTGAAAGCAGGTATCTGGTTTGTTTGGGTTCTATATTCGAAACACTCTATCACCTCCAGCTCTGAGATCCGGGCTGGCTGAAAGCACGTTTCTGGGGTTTTGTTTAGCTTCTATATTTGTAACAATGTTTCAAACTGCAAGCTCAGAGGCCGGCAAGGCAGGCGGGAACGTTGGAGTCCTCCATCACTGAAGCAAGCAAGCCTCATGTTAGCTTCAAGCTGCCTGGCTGCCGGCGCCATCTTGGCTGGCAGTTAATTTGCATATCGCCCTGATTAGCCAATAGGAAGGGTAGCGGACGTACGGCTAATTACCATGTTTCTCTTTTATTAGAAAGGATACAACAATGCAATATAACAATCACAAATAAAGTAAGACAATATGAGGTAAAGCATTAAGTCACACACTAACAGAAATACAGAACAGACAGAAAGGGCCTTCTCTTCAGCATAGTCACTGCCAGTTTTACATTCTGGCTTTGCAATATTCATTGACACATTTGACTGCTTTGTTGGTTGGTAATGCAAACTTTCCCAGATCCCTAAAACCTAATTGTGGTTGTTATTGAACCATTTTCATGATACTAAACTTGTATAAGTTGAGTACTGTATAACTTGGGGAACTATCATTGTTTGAAAGAGAGAAATGTATGCTAACAAATGTAATCATAACATCTATGAAACTCATGGCATAAAAGGAATCTCTATTTCCTAGGGGGACACTGACATCTCTTTCTATGATTCGTCCAGCTTTCAGGCTTGTCTCTCTCTACTTCATACTGACTTCCCTTCCTAATATTCATCACTGATCAGCATCTCAGCCATTCATCCATTCACTGCTCAACCACAAAGCACCACTTGAGTACCTACTGTGGACGAGGCCCTGCACTGGGCACCTGAGAGAATTAGTCATGGTCCCTACACTTCACAGCACACAGTCAGATGGGGGAGGTGAACAAGTGAACACATACAAAGTCTTTTTTTTTTTTTTTTTTGGTTAATCCTCACCCAAAGATATTTTTGCCATTGATGTTTAGAGAGAGGTGAAGGGAGAGAGAGAGAGAGAGAGAGAGAGAGAGAGAGAGAGAGAGAGAGAAGAAACATCAATCTGCTGCCTCCCACAATTGGGGATGGGGATTGAACCTGCAACCCAGGTACATGCCCTTGACCATGAATCAAACCCATGACCCTTCAGTGTGTGGGCCAACATTCCAATCACTGAGCCACACTGGCCAGTTCAAAAGTCTTTGAGCTGAATGGCTATGGTAAGGGACAGCACTCCGGGTGGTGGGCATAGCAACGGGTATGGCAGAGCCAAAACTTGTTTCATGTTTAAAAGGTCTGCCCAAATACAGGTGCTCCTTGACTTATTCCAGTATAAATTGAAAATGACATAAGTCAAATATGCATTTATATACACATCTAACCTAATAAACATCATAGCTGAGCCTAGCCTACCAGAAACTTGCTCAGAATGCTGACTTAACTGCATTTCATCTCACCAGAAGCAGGAGGCACAGATGAGTGTTTTGTAGACCTGATGGAATGTTAAAACACAAAACACAGTATCCAAAAATGCTGACAACGCAGTACACTGTAGAGCATCAGTGTCTGTCCTCATGGTTACATGACTGACTGGCAGCAGCGGCTCATGGTTGCTGCCCAGCATCATGAGAGCGTATCATACCACATATCGCTAGCCCAGGAAAAGATGAAAATTCAAAGTATAATTTTTACAGAATGCATATCACTTTCATATTATTAAAAAGTTTACAAACCTTAAGTTGAACCATTATAAGTCGGGGACTAGCGATAAAGGAAAGAGGAGAGGTCGCTCATGGCTGGTGTGTTTGTCTTAATAAATCCCATGGAGATTTTTGTCTGTGTGGGAGCATCAGAGGCCATAAGTGGAAAGATTAAAGATCAAGGAGAATTGTGTGGGTCAACCATCAAAAAGTAAAGTGGGTTGATGTGGAAACCGCTCTTCTGTTCATTCTCTTTTTCTGCTTTGGCCATTCTAATATTCTCTTACTTTCTCCAGTAAGCTGTGCTCCTTCTCTTTCATTCTTGGATCCTTGAATGTGCCATTTCCTGTACCTACAATACTCCCTCAACCTAACCTTCCTTCGTCTGGCTAGTTCCTACTGCACCTTCAGCTCAGCTTGGATGCTACTTTCTCTGGGAATTCTTCCATGATCACTACCACCCATAAACCAGAGTAGTTCCCACTAGCCCCAGAGAGCTGCCTGCTCTACTCTCTTTCCACTTATTCAATGACTGCAACTCTAGATTGCTAGATTGTAAGCTCCTTGAAGACAAGGGTGTCATTTGTCTTCTCCATTATCAAATTCCCAGAATCTAGCAGAGTGCATGTGGCATGGGAAGGTGCAATGAATGGATGAATGAATGAATGAGCAGAGCATTCTCTGTCTCTGGAAGTGGCCTTATGGTTCTTTGATGGAAGTGTTATAGAGAAGATTCTGGATGAGGCAAGAGGGGTTTGGATTTCAGGGTGAACTATATGAACTTCTAGCTCTGTTCCAACTCTACAATTTTAGGAGATAGCAAAGAATAAAGCAACCATAACTCCATCCTTCCCCAGAATGAAAATATTCTGTTCCTTTAAGCACATAATAATCCAACAAGTTAGTAATTTTGTTGTGAATCAAGACCAAATACAAAGACACTTTTTTAAGGAGGATTGAAACGTCAGATGTGACCATTGGTATATTTCTTCACTGATGTCCTGCAAAGATAAAGAAGGTTGCTGGTTGAGTGAGAGAACACTCAGAAGGTGAATTCTGACTTTCTTCGAAGTGACTGGGCTACCCACCTGGGGCCTCATTGATAGGATAGTTGTTCTTTTTTTAATATATTTTTAGTGATGTCCAAGAGGAAGAGAGAGGGAAAGATAGAAACATCAATGATGAGAGAGAGAATTATTGATCAGGTGCCGCCAGCATGCCCATTACTGGGTATTGAACCCTGGCATGTGCCCTGACCAGGAATCAAACCAAGACCTCCTGGTTCATGGGTTGATGCTCAACCACTGAGCCAAACCAGCTGGGCAGTTGTTCTTGATGGTTTTTGGCTTATTGTCAACCTTGAGAATACAATGAAAGTTATAAAATTACCCTGAAAAAAATGTACATATATTCAGAAATCTGCTTAACACAGTACTTCTCCCTTATCTGGAGGAAATACTCTCCAAGACCCTCAGTGGTTGCCTGAAACCATGGATAGTACCAAACCCTATATTACTGTTTTTCCCTATACAAACATATTTCTGATAAAATTTATAAAATTTAATCCTATCTAATAAAAAAGAAACATGGTAATTAGCCGTACATCCATTACCCTTCCCATTGGCTAATCAGGGCGATATGCAAATTAGCTGCCAGCCAAGATGGCGGCCGGCAGCCAGGCAGCTTGAAGTGAACATGAGGCTTGCTTGCTTCAGTGACGGAGGACTCTAACGTTCCCCGCCTGCCGCTGCCGGCCTCTGAGCTTGCAGTTTGAAACATTCTTACAAATATAGAAGCTAAACAAAACCCCAGAAACCTGCTTTCAGCCAGCCGGGATCTCAGAGCTGGAGTTGATACAGTGTTTCAATTATAGAACCCAAACAAACCAGATACCTGCTTTCAGCAGCAGAGGCCTCAGAGCTGGAGCCAGAGCTAAAGCTGGCCCAGAATAAAAAAAAAGAAAAAAGAAAAAAAGGAGCAGTTGGGAGCTTCAGTCACCTGCCAGCCTGAAAACAGCCCTCAGCCCCTCACCCAGACTGGCCAGGCACCCGAGTGGGGACCCCCACCCTGATCCAGGACACCCTTCAGGGCAAACCAGCCGGCCCCCACCCGTGCACCAGGCCTCTATCCTATATAGTAAAAGGGTAATATGCCTCCCAGCACCGTGATCAGCGGAGCCGCGAGGCCTCCCCGGCACCGGGATCAGCATGACAGGGGGTAGCGCCCAAACCCCCTGATCACCCTGCAGCTCTGTGTGTGACAGGGGGCGGGGCCACAACCTCCCTATTGGCCCTGCTCTGTTCGTGACAGGCGAAGGTGCCCCAACCCCCTGATCACCCCTGCTCTGTGCCTGATACGGGGGAGCTCCCCAACCCCCTGATCGCCCTGCGGCTCTGTGTGTGACAGGGTGCGGCGCCCCAACCCGCCCCCGCCCCCCGCCATGGGCTCTGCTCTGTGTGTGACGGAGTAGAGCCATAACCTCCCCATCAGCCCTGCCCTGAGTGTGACAGTGGCAGTGCCCCAACCCCCTGATCGGCCCTGCTCTGTGGGTGATAGGGTGTGGCGCCCCAAACCCCCCCCCCATGGGCCCTGCTCTGTGTGTGACAGGGTAGAGCCATAACCTCCCCATCGACCCTGCCCTGAATGTGACAGGGTGCGGGGCCCCAACCCCCTGATCCGCCCTGCTCTGTGTGTGACAGGGGGCGATGCCCCAACTCCCCTATCGGCCCTACTCTGTGAGTGACAAGGGGGAGCTCCTCAACCCCCTGATCGGCCCTGCTCTGTGCATGACAGGGGGGAGCTCCCCAACCCCCTCAGGGGCCCTGCTCTGTGTGTGACAGGGGGCAGCACCCCAACCCCCTGATTGGCCCTGCTCTGTGCATGACAGGGGGTGGCGCCGCAACCTCCCCATCGACCCTGCCTTGAGTGTGACAGGGGGTGGTGCCCCAACCCCACAATCGGCCCTACCCTGAGTGTGACTGAGGGTGGCATCTCAACCTCCCGATCCGCCCTGCTCTGTGCATGACAGGGGGCGGTGCCCCAACTCCCCAATCAGCCCTGCTCTGAGCCCGACCAGGGGCTGCACCTAGGGATTGGGCCTGCCCTCTGCCACCCGGGAGCAGGCCTAAGCCAGCAGGGCCTTATCTCCCGAGGGGTCCCAGACTGCGAGAGGGCACAGACCGGGCTGAGGCACCCCCCTCCCCCCTGAGTGCACAAATTTTTGTGCACCAGGCCTCTAGTTTATAAATAACTAACAATAAAATAGAACAGTTACAACAATAGACTGTAATAAAAGTTTGTGAATATGGCATTAAGTAGAGTAAGGAGGACTTGAAGACAAGCACTGAGATACCAGGACAGTTGATCTGATAACTGGGCAGGGAACATATGCAGCATGAATATACTAGAAAAAGGGATGATTCTCACCCTAGATGGGATGGGACAGGTGGCATTACTAAGACTGCTGCCTAATTTAAAACTTATGGATTGTTCTTTTCTAGAATTTTCCTTTAATATTCTCAAACCATAATTCACCTCAGGTAACTAAAACCACAGAAAGTAAAGTGGCAGATATGGTGTGACCACTGTTTTTCAGAGGCTCCCCCAGCTCCCTGCGCTCATGCACGGGCCTCAGGCTGGAAAGCCCTGGCCCTGCATTAGCAGTTAGCAAGCTGCACAAGCAGCTAAGTGAGGGATGTGTTCCTGAGCATGTAGGTCATGAAAAGCACGTTTCCTCTCCCTTTTCAAATCCTTGGGGTGACGGCACAAAAGCAGGCCTGACAGCCACCAGCTGCACCCAGCCACCGACAGATCCTGAACAATATGGAAAGACCAGATTGTAAACTCCTTGAAGTCTGGGTCTGTGCCTGCTCTGCTTATTGTAGAATCTCAAATGAAAAGATGGCGGCATCAGTAAACAAATACTCGCCTCCTCCCACAACCACATCAAAATTACAACTAAATTACAGAACAACCACTGTCAGAACCACCTGAAATTTGGCTGAATGGAAGTCTTACAACTAGGGAATTAAAGAAGAAGCCACATTGAAACTAAAAGCAGGGCAAAGACACAAGACAGGCTGGCCCCCACACCCACATGTGGCAGTTTAAAATTGGGAGGGATACCTTGATTGTGGAGGTTTCTCCTCAGGAGTGAGGGGTCCCAGTCCCACCCCAGCCCCCCCAGCCCAGGGTTCCAGTGCCAGGATGGGATGGGTGTTGGGGGGATGGGTAAAAAACAGTGAAAGCATTAAGTAGGTAGCTCAGTTGGTTAGAGTGTTGTCCCAATATGCCAAAGTTGTGGGTTCAATCCCTGGTCAGGGCACATACAAGAATCAACTAATGAGTGCACAAAGAAGTGGAGCAACAAACTGTTGTTTTCTCTCTCTCTCTCTCTCTAAAATCAATAAGTAACAAATGTTTAAGAACGAAGTACAAGTTGGTAGTCACCAAACAGCCATGGGATGTAAAGTACAGCATATAGTCAATAACATTCTAGTAACTGTGTGCAGTGTCTGATGGGTACAGACTCAGCAGGAGGAGCACTTAGTAAGTTATGTAATGTCTAAGCACGGGGTGCACACCTGAAACTAATATAATAATGTATGTCAACTGTAATTGAAAAATTAAAAAATGATTTTTAAAAGCAAGCAAGAAAGAAAACTGAGCAAAGGGAAAGACCATGAGATTTAAGAGACAGAGTGAGGAAGAGAGAGGAGATTGGAGGGGGCAGTAGGGAGGAGACATACATGAAGAACATTAAAGACAGGATTACAAAAAGAAGCAGGGGGGGGAAAAGTAACAATATACAAAGAAACAAAGCCAGAGCAAGAGTGAGAGCCATGGGGAACTAGGACCCAGGGCAGAAGGTTGCTCTCCTCAGGCACGGCCTCCCCACAATTAGCTGCAGAGCAGCCCTGGGAAGACTAAGCTGTAAAACCGTTTAACGATGGGGACTTTAATCAATAAGAAGCAGTGTAACGTTTGTGCTTCCTGTTCCTCTTATTTACACAGAAGACAAACTGAAAACTCTATTTCCCCAGCCTTAAACATTTCCTCCAGGAAGCCAAGCTCCTTCAAAATCAACACCGAAATAGTGAGAACACAGAATTAAGCACGTGGGCAATGCTATATTTAGATCCAACTCCAAGGCAGTCTCTGGCTTTCTCCTTCCCTCCAGCTGGGTCGAATCTCAGCAAAACTCCTCAATTAAATTGCCACCAATTTGCAGTCTCCTGCTGAGGCTTCCGGTGGGTTTTAAGCAGGAGCCAGGAAGAGTGGCTGATAAGAGGACAGCAGCTCTGGGAGCAAAAGTCAAGTCCAACCTCACCCTGGGGAAATGTCCCTGGGACCGTCCTGCCCTGATCAGCCCTGGGTGGACTGCCCTGCTCAGGACTCGCTCACAGCTCACCTCAGCGCTCCAGCCTCTGCCTGCACAGACCAGGGAGGTGGAAATGCAGCAGGTGGTCAAGAGCACAGGGCTGGGCTCAGACAGGCCCGGCTTTGAATCCCAGCTCTGCCTCTCCCTGCCTATGTGGCTTACCAGTTATGTGGCCTCTCTAAGCTTTAGCTTTGTTATCTGTGAAATGGGCAGAAGAACAGCTGCCATGTAGCATTGTTGTATATCATGTGACTCTTCAGGGAATGCATTCAGCGTATCTGTCACCTGGTCGGAATTTAGCACACATCCCCTCATATGACTAAATCTCACTCCGCCTCCCACAAAACATGGAGATATGCCTACGTCTGAGCACTTAGCATACTGGATTGAAATTATCCAACGCCCAACGTGGGTCTATTTCACCCTGAACAACAACAACAAAAAGCCTGCTCTCCACCTTCAGCACTTACCAACCATGGGTACTCCATAACGTGTTCAGCAGATGAACAAAGCTAGGAGTGATAATGGAAAAACTGTTTCTTTCTTTACTTTCACACGCTACTCAGTACTGTGGCTACCTGATGTGTGGGTTTTATCCCCACACCAGGCAATTCTCAGACACCAGCTGAGCGTCCTACAACCTAACTCAATTCTGACACTGTCTGCATGGGTTTAGCTTCAGAGTCCAGGGATGAAGGGCTCAGTTCAACAAAACCCCCGCCCTCTGCCCCTCTTTAGGTACCAATTGACATCACCTGTACTGCTGACGGCCCAGCTGTGAATCAGAGGTTTCCACACCCACTCCTCTCATTTCCTGGAGTTACTTATAGAACTCAGGAAAAACCACTTACTTACTAGATGACCCGTTTATTATAAAAAGAATATAACTCAGGAGTGGCCAGATGGGAGAGAGGCAAAGAGCAAGGTGTGAGGGAAGGGGCTCTGAGCTCCCACGCCCTTTCTGAGTGCTTCACTCTCCCAGCACCTCAATGTGTCCATGACATGGAAACTCTCAGAAACCTGTCCTTTAGGCTTTTAGGGAGGCCTCATTACATAGGCATGATTGATAGGATTGTTGGCCATTGGCGACTGAGTCCATCCCAGCCTCTCTCCTCTTCCCTCTGTAGAGGTGGGAGGAGGGACAGAGCTGAGCTGAATGTTCCAAGGCTTGAATCCTGTGGTTGGTTCCCCTGGCAACCAGCTCCCACCTGAGCTTATCCAGGGGCGCTCCAAAATAAACTCAGGGGCTTGTAATGAATAACAAAACTCTATTCTATCTTTAAGGCTCTTACCATTTAGGAAATTCCAGGGGTTTTAGGAACTCTAGGCCAGGAACAGGATGGAAAACAAATACAGTGGGGCCTTGACTTACGAGTGTCCTGACTAACGAGTTTTTTGAGATACCAGCTGTCTCTCAGCCGATTTTTTGCATTGAGTTGACAGAGTAATTTGAGTTAACGAGCTCCCTAACGAGTTCGGTCTTGGAACGAATTAAACTCATAAGTCAAGGCCCCACTGTAGATATTTATTACAAATCACAATGTTACAAGTGCATACTACACAGATGGTCAGCTCACATTTCCCCTGTCAATATGGACTCAGAAGTGATCCACAGGACCTACTCTTCCAGAAATTTCTCTGTAATATGATCTCCTTCCTTGTTCTCTCCCAGACTTGCCTGTTCAACCCCTTGCTCTTTAAACGCAATCGGTCACTTAGGGGAAGAGGCCCATCCCACTTAGGGCAGGTGAACTTGGTGAAACCTTCCCAGTCTGCAGAGGCAGCGTTGACTTGCACAGTGACAAGGAGTCTCAGCCCGGAGTCTGGAGTCCTCATCTGCATGGACCATAGTGCCCTGCATTGCCTTCAAGGCAGACATGGCCCAAGGAGCCACTCAACCACTCAGCAGCAGGAAACGGCTAGATGGCAGGTCAAATTGCCCATAATTTTGACGAGGAGAACGGCTGGATGAGTCCAGCACTTCTCTAGGGAGACATGAAATTCAGAATTTAAGCATCAAGAAAAGGAATCATAAAAAAATATATATGCAGAATTTACAGCCTGTCATAAAACGGGAAGGACTTGGGATGCAAAGGGATCCTTGCCTCAGCAGATTGCAGTTGTCAGGAAATCACCTCCCAGCCGGCCCAGGCTGTTTCCCTTCAGTCGATTCCTATCAGGACCAGAACCATCCAAACATTTGCAGTGATAGAATATCAATTGCTTTTTCAAGTCTAAGGCTGCCAGGAAGAGTCAACTCTTGCTGGAAATATGCTCTGAGGTACTCCGGCAGCTATGGAGCCATGCCATGACACCACTAGTCTGTCCAGACTCAGAGGATTTGTGCTCCTGCCTGTGCAGCTCGAGCAGAGCTGCCCCTCCCACTCCAGCAGCCTTGAGTCTGCCAATGTCTAGCGGGGCCTTCGTCCCTCACATGCACCCCCTGCTTGAGGTGTACTCCTCGAGAAACCTGACTCTTAGCCAAGTGTCCTTTCAGTGGCTGGGGAGGCATTTCTCTTCCCCTGTTGTGTGAGTTTGCCAACTGGGAAGAGATGGATGGGGGAGGGTATCCAAGGAGTCACCCCCTCCCCTACCCCTCAGAGCTCTCCTTGTGTAATTCACTCTTCCTCCTCACCCACACCGGAAGGATACTGTCTTGTCAGGTGACACAGATGGGCACCGCCCCTCACCTGGAAGACTAATCGCAGCCTTCATTCCAGCGGGGAGCTAAGCACTCCTTAAACAAAGGGCTCAGAAAGGATCCCGGTACCAAGTCCGAGGAGAGGTGGGGAGACTTTGCCTCTAATTTGCCCTTTGTATGGTGGAGGTGAAGACAAGGCCTCCCCCTTCAAGGTGTACTTAGCTGGAGCCTCACTCCCCCAGCCCTTTCTCATGGATGGCCACACCATCCAGCTTCCTCCTCTCCTCTCTGGGACATTCCAGCCCTTCTACATGTAAGGGATGCCCAAGTCCTGAATCCTTTCTGTGGAGGCCTCTGATATCAGCTGGATGTCAGTAAAGTCATTCCCCATCTGGGCTTCTGCTCTGTGTGTGTGTGTGGCGGGGGGGGGGGGGGGGGGGGGCGGGGGGGGAGGGAGGGGGGAGCGGTCAAGGGATGGCGGAAGTAGCTATTGTCTCCTGGGTGTAGGGAGACATGTGGGTGTTTCAAATGCACTTAGATCTCCCAGAAGCTGGCTCCAACCTAATTGTATGAAGTATAAACATGACTCACTATGGCAAGAACTCATTCCTTTTGAAACTCATATATTCATTTTAGTTATATGACTTGGATTCTACCCTTTATGAAGCAATAATCCTGACCTTTTTATGATAGTCATTTCTCTCCTTCCTGGACCAGTTCATTACAAAGGGCCACCAAATGCCTCTGCCTGAGCAATCTAGGACAATGCAGCCATGTTCCTAGCTGTCTTTTATCATCACGGTTAGGGTAGGATGGGGGCCTTTTCAACTCACTCTGCAGCACATACAAAGACACTTCCAACATCCTATGTCAAGCCCTGAGCACAGACACCAATCCACCTTCCGGAGTCCTGCTGCTCCATTGCCACCCACAGCAGCAATCTCCAGGGACGGGCCCAGCGAAACAGCCTTCCCAAGGAGGAGGGGATGGTGAGCAGACCTCAGGAGCACCTCCCATGCAGGGCACATGGATTTCCAGACTAGAAACCCCTGCTGAGCATCAGGCAGGGCCCAGTGTAAATGTGGGAACTTCAGGGGTCTTGAGTGGCTATCATTCCTTCCCAACCAGCCTCAGTACCTTCATCTTGGGTTTAAGTCTTGAGATATTGAGGCCTCCAAGATATATTCCAGATTAGTCTCCTGCTCTGGGCAACGTTGATGGTAAAACACCTTTTTCTCTCTACTGGAGCCTCTTCTTTATCAATTATATGTATTCTAGTATCTAGCATCTTAGAGAAGGATTCTCCCACTACTCCACACACTCTTAAAACTATTTTCTCCCTTAATTTCTTGGTCAAGCTTCTAGAAAAACACTCTACACTTACCTCACTTGTCACTCACCTCACCCACTGAAACCTGGTTTACACACCACAACTCAGCCACTTGCTACTAAAGTCTTCAGTGACCTTCTGGTCATGACATCCAGTGTCCATCATAATATTGGCACCTCCTGATTTTCCTTTGCTGCTCTGGCTGCTTTTTAACATAGGGTGACCATGGAATTTTTATCTAATCCAGGACACTTCTAAGAGTGGGAAAGGGCAGAATAAACTATCATGTGAGAACACTCAGGCATAAACCAGAACAAATTGCAGACAAGCCAGGGTCACATTTGCTTTCAGTCTCCTTTACCAGCTTCTTTCTCTACTTATCCTTAAAGGCCAGCATCTCTCCGGGCTCTGTCCTTAAGCCCTCCTCTTTTCATTCCAAATACTTCTCTTAGGCGATCTCCCCCATTACCAAGTCTTCAAATATCATCTAAATGCTAATGATTTTCAAATCTATATCTCCAAGTGAGGTAGCCAGCCTCTAAGATGGCACCAATGATCCTTGAAATCTGGTATTCATACCCTGTGTATCGCCTCTATCAATGTATCAAGGTCAGTCTGTGTGACCAATAGAATATGGTGGAAATTATGCTGTGTGACTTCTGAGGGTTAGATCAATAAAAGGCATTGCTATTTCTGTCCTACTTTCTTGTATCACTTGTTCTGGGGGAAGCCAACAACTATATCATGAAGACACTTAAACAAACCCTACGCATAGATGCAAATGGTAAGAATTTACAGCACCAACTCGACAGCATGTGCACCATCTTGGAAGCAGATCCTACAGCCCCCCTTGGACATTTGGGCGACCAACATTTTGAGTGCAACCTCATGAGAAACCCCTAAGCTCAGGCTCTCCTCCATTCATCATTCACAGAAACTGAAGAAATAAATATTTATTGTTGTTTACACTGAGCTTTAAGGGCAATTTATTATAAAAAAAAATAGATAAACAAACAACTTTGTTCTTTCTTTTAAGTTTTATATCCATATGTCTAAATATCTCAACTCTGTACTTGAATAGCCCCAAAACAAGTAAAATTCAGCACTTCTGAAATTCAACATCATTTTCCCCTCACCACTCTCTTCCCTAATCTGCTTCTTCACTGGTTTCCCATCTCATTAAATGGTGGCTGCATCCTCTCAGAAAGCCAATCTCCACCCTTGACTCTCCCCTCTTCCTCCATACCCTATCCATCATTAATTTCTGACAACGGATTCTTCCTCCTAAATAAATGTCTAGCTCCCTCCACCTCTGTCCCTCTATTTCAGTTCAGGCCGTTGTCATCTCTCTTCTGAGTTACTATGACAGCCTCCTTAACTGATCTCCTTGCTTCTGTTTTTACCTCCTTCCTATCAAGATCATTTTATAAGAAAATAAATCAACCACATCACTGCCCTCCATAATAAAACCCCTCAATGACATCATAATGCCCTTAGAATAAAAGCCAAACCCCCATTAGAGCTCACACACACACACACACACACACACACACACACACACACACATGAAATGTCCTCAACCTAGCCCCCACCCTCCTGCTTTGCCATTCCTCACCTGGGCCTGGTCTGCTCCTTTTTGCCTATCAGATTGTGCACATTCTCTTCCTCTGCCTGGGACCACTACCCTTTCCCAGAGCTGTCACCAGACTGACTCTTACTCATCCTTCAGAGTTCAGTCTAAAAGTCACTTCCTCTAGGAAGCCTTCTCTGCATAATGCTGACCATGTCAGTCCTGTTGCAGGTTGGGTTCCCCCAGGAAGCAAAGCCTGAGACCGAGATAAATGTGCAGGAGGTTTATTAGGGAGCACTCTTGAAATCAACACTGTGGAAGGGGAGGAAGCAGGATTGGGAAGAAAGAAAGGTTGAGCTGTGATCCAGCCCCAGAAAGGCCTCAGGTGATTTCATGAGGGTTCTGCGACTCAAATGACCCTTCTGAATTGTCCCACATTGAGGCAAGGAAGTTTGAATTTCATAGACACACATCCATCAGTCTTTGGATGTGGCTGCCCTGGGAGGGGGACATATTCTTGGGCCAGATGGCTCTCTTCAGAGAAGGATATCGCCTCCAGCCAACAGCTGAAGGCGCTCCCTCTACTGCAGTACTCCCAGCCGCTGGGGGACTAAGTCCTCCATCATGATGGAGGCTCTCTGAGGTATATCATGAAACAGGAAACTCTGTTATTTACTCCCACACACCCTATACTTGTCTCTGCATTTCTTGAGCACAAGTTCACACCTTTTTCATCTCTCTGGCCACCACCTAACACTACCTTGCATATAGTAGGTACTCAATAAATGACTATTGGATGAATTTGAGGGACCACAGGTGAACTCCAGGGCCTTCCAGGGAATGACACTTGTACAGGGCTCCCTGGAAATCCCCTTCCCTGACTGCAACAGTTCCCACCTGAGCCACAGCCATGTGACATTTCCAAGGTTGGATCTGGTCCCAGAACAGAGGGTTGAGCCGGCCCTGAGCCCTGGAGGAACAGGGCAGATATGCTCCCCACCTGCTGGGTCAGCTAACTGCTGCAGAAATGCCGAGCTGGAATTAAGTCTGATGCAGCCACATGCCCCAGGGGAATTTTTCTCATTTTATTTTCACATATTAAATTTTAAACAGCCCTTAAAGACTCTAGCCTAACACAGAAATCAGACACAACAAAACAATGTATTTGTTTCCTATTAATATGATAGAGCAGACAGCCCTGCTGCAGCAAAGCTGTGAGTTCCTGGAGAAAAATCAACCCTCTTCTTCTCTGGGTGGACCAGTTGTCTTAGCTGGGCCTGTGTTCCACACAGAGGTCACGACCCCAGCTCCTCAGAGCCCCGGCTGACTACACATGAACTCACCGTTAGGCTTCTCCCGTGGACAGGCCCGGGAGCCCTTGTATAGCTTCTAGCTGCCTGAGGAAGCTCAGGGGGACCAGAGGCTGTGCCCCAATATAGCTCTCTACCAGCCCAGGTTCTCTGACACCAGCTGTGTGCCTTAGCCTCGACAGCTGGGAGGGTTCTTGCAGAATCTCCTGTGAAGGTGGACAGAGGGCACATAGAGGAGAGGTCATCTGTATGCCCATCTCCATTTTCCCCACTGAGCTGGGCCCTGCCACTGGACACAAGATGTTCAA
Organism: Myotis daubentonii; assembly: GCF_963259705.1. NCBI lineage: Eukaryota > Metazoa > Chordata > Mammalia > Chiroptera > Vespertilionidae > Myotis > Myotis daubentonii. The sequence goes on along the minus strand of NC_081848.1, from coordinate 8,638,259 downwards.
AAGCAGCCTTTTAGAACAGGGGCATCTTGACCTAGCATGAAAACAAGTTCTGCAAATCAACCGCAAGTAAAGCAGGCTTTAAATTGGATGATCATATAACTTATCCAAATTAGGACACTTTGGAGAACAAAAGAGAGTGCTTTTAATCATTAAGCCACAATATATACAAACATGAATCACTATATATTTTACACCTGAAATTAATGTTACATGTCAATTGTAGCTCAATTAAAAACTTCATTAAGCCGAGATAACATGAGTGCAGCGTGACTAGCTTTAGAGTCTTCCATCCACTCCTGAGCTTTCAACCCGCCCGCCCCGCTCTCAAGCCTCACTATGCCCAGAGCTCACCCCAAGGGCAGGGCCAAAGATGGAGGAGGCATCTGGATGAAGTGCAGGTCCAGGAAGGCATGTGGCCCAGAAAAGGAAGGAGGGTCAAACACAGATGTGGTGCATGTTTCCTGGGAATTTTAAAGAGCATTTTTGTCTGAAATCTGGTGTGACAAAATGATGAGGCACCAGTTTCTGTTCTGTATGTTCCCTCCTGTGATCCCCTTAGTGCCCAGCACAAAACAGTTTTGTGGAAAGGAAGGTTCTAAAAGGGGAGGTGGGTGGGAAACCCTGATCTAACCCCCTCCCACCTCAAGTTTGCCCTGATCAGCCTGTTCTCTGCATTCAGGGTTGGGACAGCAGCTCTTCCCTCCGAGCTTCTGTTTGCTCATCACTCTGAGTCAAAGGAGATTAGGATCTTCACAAAAGTAAAGAAACTGGAGGCCACTATCCATTACCCACTGGAGGCCTGAGCAGCCACAGGTCATCTGGGGGAGAGTGGGTGCTGAGCCCTGGACACTGAGGTATTGTGTGTCTCTGTGCTGGCGTCTGTGCTGGTGTATGTATGCCCTGGTGTGTGTGTGCGGGCGTGTGTATGCACTGGTGTATGTGCTGATGTGTATGACACTAGGCCCCACTCCCTGCAGACATCTTTTTGGGTGCAGCTTCTCCCACACCTTTCAAACAAAGCTGCTGAGGTCGACCACCTGAAGTACCCATCAGAGGCCTGGGTTCCAGAACTGGCAGCTTCATGAGCCATTAATCCATTAAGCATTAGGTGATGCATGCAGAGGCAATGGTCAGCCATCTTTTTAAGGAAATTGAACTGATAATTAATATCACTCACTGTTGACAGGAAACACTGAGGAGCTGGCCAGACCAGGGTGGTCACAGAACTACAACCCAGCCAGCAAATGTCAGCCCCGCAAAGCCCTGCCAGCTCATTTCTCCCAAGATTAAGCCCAAAGGATGGGCTGTCTGTGTCAGAAAGTGGAACTCTCCAGGCAGAAGAGCAAAGAACAACGAGAGTAAGTGTTCCAGGGGCAGGAGCCACCTCAAGCCATGAATCCAGGTGTAGATGGGCCCCGGCGACCTAGTTAAGGAAATAGCCATCACACTTCAGCTTGTCGCTAAGAACCCAAGGGGTCTCTGCCACCAAGCCACAGCGGTGGCAAAGACTGGGGAGGCCAAGTGGGCACATGCACTCCGTATGAGTGTGGGTGAGCAATCCAGAGGGTTTGCAAAGGTGTGGAGGGCGGCCGAGGACCTGCATGTGAAGGGGAGCAGGGAGGCTATACAAGGTGTAACACCAGGTACAAAGGGAATGAAAGGATGACAAGACTCACCAGCCCGCCCTCTAGGTCCTTGGAGTAGATGGCCAGGGAAGAATGCAAATGATAACACAGGGAGGGCCCAGAGCTCAGGCGTCAGAGGAGAGACAGACGGTGGTCGGATCCGGAAAGCTTCGAGAAGAGGGCCATGTGGATGGGCCCCAAAAGACAGAGCAGGTTTACCCACCCTCAGTCGTGGGGGAAGGAGGCCCCGACAGAGTGACGGAACTGTCCCCTGACATCAGCAAAATCGGAGACCCAGCCCTGGTCATACCACTCAGCTGCCGAGCAACTCTGACCAAGTTACTTAACCTCTTTGTGCCTTTGCCTCATCGCTACGGTGAGAATAATTCTAGTGTCGTAGATGTTTACAAGGCTCAAATCAGCTAACATTTGGAAAGAGCCCTGGTGAGCACACAAAAGCGCTCCAGGAATATTAATTTGTTAATTCCGAACATGGAGCATCGCACTAAGTCTTCTTGGCACTAACCCCGGATGGTCCCGCCTCCAACCTGCTTCCAGGCTGAGAAGATGGGGAGGACATAGGGGTGCAGAGTTAACAGTCAACATTCTAGGTCAGGCACTGTTTCCGAATCGAAAGCAATAAACAGCTTTCACTTGTTGTTAACCCAAAATCCTTCTCCCTGGAGCAGATATTACAGAGTTTAAAAGCAAACTGAAGTCAACATCCAGAATAGAACACACACACACACACACACGCACACACACACACACGGACACGGACACGGACACACACTCCTTCCTCTTTGTAAGAAAGGTTGCCATGGAGATGAAACAGAAACAGCAAAGACACAGAGGAGCCACTGAAATGGCTATAATTAATTTAAAGCATTAGAAACAATTAAAATTGTATTAAAGCAAGTTCATTTGAAGAAGCCATAAATCGGGTGAGCAGATCACCTCAAGCATGAACAAAATAAAGCATGGCGGTGGGGTGTGGGAGCAGCATCTTCAAAGGAGGGAAATGAATTATTGCACAGTATTTGCAAACAATAAAACATGTAACCTAATTTACCTAATTTATCCTGTTTCTTTAAACAAGACAGTTCTCCAATAATTCCGTTTCCTCTAGTCTCTATATGCCAGGTTAAAAAAATAAATGAGGACCGAAAATTACGCCTTGCCAGGTAAATGGATCCATGTTTCCTTGTCAGCCACAGTAACCACAGATCACTCCCCAGCAGCAATGTGGAACGCCCACAGGACACCAGCCATGCTCTGGGCAACTTGTGTCCTTTGTCTCTTTTGCTGCCCGTACAGACTCTATGATGAAGGCATGAGTGGCCTGTCATATCAGCACGGGACTCAGAAAGGTTTGTGCTTCCCCGAGGTCTCACAGCTCTTGGGTAGCCAAATAAGCCCTTGAACTCAGACCTGTCCAGATTCCAAAGTCCATGCTCTTGCCACCATGTCACACTGCTCCTCGTGGAAGAACCCAAAATGGGGCATGGGACAGCGGGCAACCAGCTACCATTTCAGGGCGCTTGTTATATGCCAAGGTCTGTGGTACATCGTCTGATTTGATCCTCACCAGGACCCTGCATTGCTCAGAGAAGGAGTCTACAGCACTCCCAAAGCTCACCTTGCCCAAGGTGTCACAAGCAATCATGGGCAACACCAAGATTCACCCCAGCTCTGTCTAACTCTTTAACACCCCCGCCCTCTGCGTTTGCTCCCTCTACCTCCCCTCCTATAGCACTGAATGCTACCTCGTGTTACAACCTACCTTGGTGGTATCGCTTTTGGTGTGGGGAGGGGCTAGGTATTTTATTTTTCCATTAGACAATTGGGGATGAAAGGGAAAACTTTGCAGAGGAGGCAAATTTCAAGGTAGAGCTGGACTTGGACAACAAGTGAGGTTTGAACAGGCAGAGCTCCTACTTGTTCCTGAGACCAGAGAGTCTATAGTCTTAAACTTAGAGCTGCGGATGGAGGGCCCAGGACAAGGACTGGCACAGGGATCTTTGCATGAGGTGGCCTGAACCCCAGGGGCTGTTTGGAGAAGCAGACCCACTTGTCCAGGGGAGATAGGCCTGTGTTCATGAGAATTATGAGGTGAGGACAGAGTGGAAGAGGAAGCCAGAAGGTTGCTAGCAGGCAAGTCAAATGTAGAACAGAAGCAGGGACAAGAAGGAGAAGTGAAGAGAGCCAATGCAACAACGGGAGTGTACGTGCTGGGGCCTGTCTGTTCTTCAGTGTCTGATGTATGGGTTCCAGGGGCAGGTAGATGACACCAAGGAGCTCATCAGAAGGAGCCAGGTGACCACTAGCCAGTACTGTGCAGGACAGTCATACCTGTTGCTACATCACTGAAATGCATCATGCTGGTTATACACAGCCAATTCCTGAGCCTCCCCACACAGGCTCCCATTGTCTTGGTCACCCCACTGCTCCTCTGAAACCCTCCGAGCTCTCCACACTCCAGCAACTACAGAGATAAACCTGCTCTCATATCCCGTCCTTCGTATGACTGGCCAGCCTGGGCCACTTTGGTGAGTAAATATTTCCTCATGTCACCCCTTGCACTATGACACACACACACACACACACACACACACACACACACACACATTGAATCCTGCCCCACCCTCAGTCAGCAAACATGAGATAGGTGGTATTGGTTTTCCTAATGCAGATTTTGAAAGGCAAAGCAACAGCTCAAGAGAAGTAGCCAGGGGAGGGAAGGGCTAATAAGCTGGCATGAGCCAGAGGGAACCCAGGACAATGAATGGCTGGCATCTGCTCTCACTGCTCAAGTAACTGGGCTTGGATTCATTTCCTGTGGGGGAAACTCCATGGGTCATAGGGAAAATGCTAGGCTAAAGCTGCCTATGAAGAGACCATCTAACTAAGTGCTTAGTTAGCCCACCTTCTGGTTATATTAAATACAGATGGCCATGTTCAAGGGGTAGATTTATTGATCAAATGAAAGATCAGATGAGTAATAGAAGTTTCAGTGGCACCTACAGCAGCCTCCTGCCTGTGATCCAGAAGGGACATGAGCGGGTAATGAAAGGCCTCCAGCCCTCCTGACAGAAGACAAAAGGCCTGGCTAGACAACTTGGGTCTCTAGAAATATTTATTCCTCCACATAATTTATTAGTGCACACCAACATGTGCACAACAGCAATGTGTATTTCAACTTATGACTTCTCAGAGAACAATTTTCTTTCCCTGGATAAAATATAGCTAGATGCCCAGACCACCCACCACAGGACAGTCTGAGCTGAGATAAGACGAAGCAGGAGAAAAGCAAGCTAGAGCTCACCAGGTGGAAGGCAGGGGCAAGCAGAGGGAAGAGGGTGGGTTCATTCATTCATTCACTCATTGATTCAATCAGCTAATATTTAATGAGCACCTACTATGTGCCAAGCACTATTCTAGCACCGGGAATATGGAAGGGAATAAGGTACATATATAATCCCTTCCCTCATGAAGTTTCCCATCTCATAGAGGAGGCTGACAACTTAAATATATAATCTGCTGTCAGGCCATAAATAGGTAGAGCTAGTGCAAAGATTCCGAGGCCAGAATAGTCTTGGTATGTTTGAGAAATAGCAAGAAAGCCAACGTGGCCAAAACAGAGTGTGTAATGGGTGGTAGGGAGTGTAAGGGCTAGAACTGCAGGGCCATAGAGGCCACAGAAAAGAGTTTGGATTTCATCCTGGGTATAACGGGGAGTTCAGAGATGTTAGAGGTTTTTAAGTAGGACAGTGACATAACCTGATTTACAATTTAAAATGTTTCTATTTGGAAACAGCTTAAGTGCCCATCAGCAGATGAACAGATAAAAAAAATATGTGGTGCATTTACACCATGGAATACTACTCAGCAGTAAAAAAGAAGTTACTCTTACCATTTGCAACAGTGTGGATGGACCTGGAGAGTATTATGCTAAGCGAAGTAAGTCAGTCAGAGGAAGGTAAGTATCACATGATCTCACTCATACGTGGACTCTAATGAACAAAACAAACTGATGAACAAAATAGATCCAGAAACATAGAACCATGGAACAGACTGACGAATTTCAGAGGGAAGGTGGGGGTGGAGATAAACCGGGAACTGATATGCATAACCCATGGGCACAGACATAGTGTGTGAAGGCTTGGGAGGGGTGGATGTAGAGAGGAGGGGGTCAATGGAAAAAAAGGGACATCTGTAATACTTTCAACAATAATTTTTAAAAAATGTTTCTAGCTACTGGGTGGAAAATGAATCATAATAGGCTAGAAATGCAGAGACATCAGTAAGAGTCCCTTGCAGTATAAATCCTATTTAGTGAGGTTTATTATATCATGTATTAACCTCTGTATTCCTTACAGCAACAAAAGACATGTTTATTATCTCCTCTTCAGAGTTGCAGAAGCGAGGCATGGAAAGGTCACGTCAGTTTCAGAGCTGGCCCCTGGACCCGGTGCCTCCGCTCTCCCTGCTGTCTCGCGGCCTCTCTGCAGCCGTCCAGGGACGCGTTCGTGGGCCTCGGACACTGGTGGTGGCCAACAGAGGCGGGAGAAATGCCTGGATCTCGGTGACATTTTGAGATGAGTGCTGACACAATTAGCATCTTAATTTGATGGAAGATTTCTAAAAAAAAATACAGGTGGAGACCACTGCTTTGAGAAAGTGCTGATTTCAAAGTTCTAGTAAGAGCCAACCTCTAACTCAGGGGTTGGTAAACCGGGAGACTCGACAGAAGTTCTCACAAGTACAGATGTTAGAAACTCACCCCACAGCCACTGAGGGGCATTCCAGAGAAGGCCCAGGAACCTGCATTTTTAAACCACTTCCCAGGTGACATTGTTACAGGAAACCCAGGTTGGTCTCGGGCTGCCTGTCGCTGTGTCCAATAACAGAGGCAGGGCTGAATCATATTGGCGTTTATTGAGAAGGCTACCAACCAAGAAGACTGGGCGCTTACAAGCATCCAAATCCTGACTTACAGCAAGATGATGTTGATGAGATGATGTTTTAACTTCTGGTGGGTCGGCCTGACCATGCTTATTGGTTCGGCTTGCTGGATTCACAGCTGAGTCACATCCTTAATCGCTTCGCACAGGCCTTAAAAAGGAAAGAAGAAAAAGCTAACCCCCTCTTCACATATAAGAAACTTAGCCCCCTATTCACATATGTATATGTGTTCTAAGATTTAAAATAATATGATTGCTTTTCAGATTAATTCAGGTGCTCTCTCTATAGTCTATCAGATTACAAGTCCCCCCTATCAATATTGAGGCAGTTGGCCCCCAGTCTGGCATTGGAAGCTCCTGCACTTAGCCTTAAATCTTAACTCCTAGGACGTAATTGCAAAGAGCACTTGAGAGGTGACAGTGCCGCACCCCACCTGCAGAGGATGGCCTGAGAAGGAAGTGGTTTGACCCAGTTAATCAGGGGCAGCCCTGGGACAGAATCCAGACTTTTTTATTCCTGGGACAGAGCTGTGTCCACTACCCAGGTTGACTCCTCCGGACAGCACCACCTTGCTTACTGCATCACTCTTTGTGCAAGGATAGACAAAGGACCCTGAATGACCTCTACACTATACTTGGGGTTAGAAGATGTGAGTTCAGGCCCAGCTGGTTGATCCTGGGAAAGTCACTTTACTTCAATGTCCTCACTTTTAAAAGCAGGACTCTAGGTCCTCATGCTTTTGCTATTTGATTAAATTATCTAATTCATGTGAAACCCTTAGCAAGACCTAAAGTTACTTACTCTTTGTGGTTTTATTACCATTCTTCCAGATTTCCTGGCTTCAAATGCAATTCATTCTCCTACAGCGTTTTCATTAGGATTTTGACATCTTTGTGTCTCCAAGATCAAATGATGGAATTCCTGGAGGAAGGAGCAGCTCCGTATGTTACAGCCGATGCCCTCCAGGGCCTGGGGCCCAGGGACACCCGCACCAGCCCTGCCACACTACAGGGAGGAGTGATGAGGGGGAGGGCGCTGAGGAGTCTCCTGCATTCACAGGTGTGGCTGAACCACAATAACCATTTACTTCTGTGTAGCAACTTGCACCTCACAAAATGCTTTCACTAGATTGTTTTAGTAGAACTTGAGCCTCAAAACAACTCTATCAATTAGCCATTTTTTTTACTGCTCCCCCTATTTTAGAAATAAAAAAAACAACTGCGCCCTGGCTGGTTTGGCTCAGTGAATAGAGCGTCAGCCTGCAGATTCCAGGATCCTGGGTTTGATTCCAGTCAAGGGCACATGCCCAGGTTGCAGGCTCAGTCCCCAGTAGGGGGCATGTAGGAAGAAGGGGATCAATGATTCCCTCTCATCATTGATGTTTCTAACTCTCTCTTCCTTTCCCTTCCTCTCTGAAATCAATAAAAATATATTTTTTAAAAATTGAGGCTCAGTTAAGTCATTTGCCCAGATAACACGCTAATAAGCAATAGAGCTGATTTTAGATGCACAGTCTGACTCCCGTCTAGACCAGTGCTATCCAATAGAAATATAATGAGCCACTTACGTGATTTTCAATTTTCTCATAGCCACATTTTAAATAAGAAACATATAATTCATTTTTGAGCTCTTCCCACATGCAATCAACATGATTTTTTTTAACAAAAAATCAACATTTTAACATGCAATCAACATAAAAATATTTATAGTGTTTTTTATTTATTAATTGATTTTTGAGAAAGAAAGGAAAGGAGAGAGATGGAGAAACGTTGGTTTGTTGTTCTACTTATTTATGCATTCGTGGCTGATATTTCCTGTGCCCTGACCGTGGAACAAACCTGTATCCTTGGCATTTCGGGACAACACTGAGCTAACCAACTGATCTACCCGGCCAGGGCTCAACACAAAAATATAAATGGGATGTTTCTCAGTCTTTTTTCATACAGTCTTTGAACGAAAGTATAAAAATGGGTTTCCAGTATGAAAATGTCTCTTTTACAGCTCACAGCACATCTCGACTGACTAGCCATGTTTCAAGTGCTCAGTCGCCACACGTGACTGGTGACTGTCCCTGAACAGCTCTAGACCCGGGTCAACAGAAACCCTTCCTTGAATAATCAGGTAAACACCTTGGGCTGTACAAGCCACATCCATATTCTGTTGCATATTCAGTTTTTCTTTTCTCTTCCTCTCTTTTTTAACAACCGTTTAAAAATGTAAAATCCATCCTAAGCTGGCAGGCTGTCCAAAAACAGGCTGCAGACCAGATTTGGCCTGAGGGCAGGTTTCTCAGCTCCTGCTCTACCCCTTAAGCTCACTGAGGGCAGGAACCAGGTCTGACTGTGCACTCTAGCACCTGGAATAGAGCAGGGGCTTAATAAGTAGTTGGGGATTGAGTGTCCCTGAGGTAGGTCAGGCAGAATTTATTATTCCCACTTGACAGGTGATAAAAATGAAATCATAGAGTCAAAGTCACTCGTCTGAAGTCACGTAGTGAGATACCAACCCAAAGCTGCATGACTTCCAGCCGTCTGCTCTTTCCTCCCGGTCACGCTTCGAACACATGATGGTACCTGTCTCGTAGCTGCACTGGCGGTCTCTGGCTCCCAGTTCTGCCCCCTCTCCTTGCCTCTGGATCTGATCCCCAGCTCCCGGAAACCGGCCACATGTTAGGAAGGCTGGCAGCGCTCCCAGCAGGCCACGCTGTTCATGATGAAGAGCCTGTGTCCGTCCCAGGACCACTCCGGAAATGAGTGCTCTTGTAAGGTTAGAGAGGATGCATTGCTCTTCTCCTTTTCAGGCTAACCGCATCTGCCTCCTTAACAAAGAAGGTAGTGAGCCAGTTATAATTACACACCATACACCGGGGAGCATGAAAGTGACATTAGCAATACTTAAGCCTCGGGTATGTGGTGGCTGCAGTAAACATTGCATAATGGCTGCAGCATCGATCCCAACAATTAACGCCAAGAAGCCGAGACGGAATGGAAGTTCTCCAAGAAACTGCCAGGACCTGAGAGCAAAATGAAACCCAAAATCTTTCTTACAAACAGCTCCTCCTCCAAATGTTAAGAGTGTTTTTTGGTAGTTCCCTCTCCAAACAATTTGTCTGCAGCTTTCCTACGGTCCAGGGAGCAGACAGGCAAGTGGAGACAGACACCAGGAAGCTCTCCGATGGGGTGCTCTCTGCTTCCTGGTCCCTCTAGTCTGGCCCATGAAATGGGCGAATTTGGGGAGCTGCAAGGTCAGGGTGGCTGGACCACAGAAGGCAAGGAGCAGCCTGAAGAGGTTAAGGGCCAGTCTTGCCTGTAGGCAATGCTGAGTCACTAGAGCAGCAATTTATAACCTTCTCATCTCATGGCACACATAAATAATTCCTAAAATCCTACAACACATACAAAAAAATAGATTATTGCAGATTTCAAATAGTGTAAACAATAGCAAATTTAAATTTTAAAAATATATTACATTTTGCTGATCTGACAATAAATAATAGGTATAATTTTGATTCATTCGCACTGGACAGTCATTGTCATGTCGGCTGATGTCATTTTTTTATTTGATAATCGAAGAGAAAAGAGGTCAGTGTCGCTGATGAAACAATCAGGTATTGCATGTTTTAAAAATTCTTGTGGCACACCAGTTGAAAATCACTACACCAGAGAGATGTATGATGAGAAGTTACAGGGCCATTTTCATTTTGGAAGAAGCAGAGTCTGGGAGAGAATGACGATGGCTGAACTTGGCAGTTGGGATGGGGGAGTGGACAGATCTAAGAGATATTTAAGAGGTGAAATTGACAGGACCTGATGAGTGATAGGATGTAGGAGTTAAGGATGTTTTCCAGGCAGCTGGCTTTGGTGACAGGAGGGTGGTTGTACTAAACCCTGGAAGAAAGGAAGGCAGGTTTAAGGAAAAAGACAATTGTGTCTGAGTGTCCGGTATATTAATTATGAAAAGGATTCCGATAAAAGGAGGAAAGGGAAGTATGGCTCAGAAGGAAGGTTGGGTGAAAATATAGAAAATGGGGGCACCTACACCTAGAAAGTGATTGACCACAGAGGCGTGTGAGCTGCCTGGGAGAAAACAGGTAGGAGAAAAGAAGTTCATTGTCAAGGGGTAGAGAAAGAATGAGGCTCCAACAAAGAGAAGGAACACAAAGGCAGAGGAGAAACAAAGAAAGAAGGGGTCTTAGGAACCAAGGAAGAGGAGTTTGGGAATAAAAGAGGTACAGAGCCATGTCCAATGCTGAAAGAACAAGTGAGATTCATTCACTCATTCAATAAAGATTTATTGAACACCTGCTATGTGCCTGCACATGCCAGGTACTAAAGATAGAGCATTGAAGTGGACATAACAAACAAAACTCTCTATCCTCATGGAAATTTCTCAGTCTTTTTTCATACTAGTTGGAGCGAGATCTAATTTAAGCAAGTAAGTAAATGTAATTTGGTATATGTAGTGATTTGAATGGTGGTCCCAAAAAAGATATGCTCAAGTCCTAACCCCTGGTAATGTGCTCTTATTTGGAAATAGGGTGTTCATAGATGTAATTAAGTTAAGGATCTCAAGATAAAATCATCTTGTATTCAAGTTGAGGCATAATTCTGACTGGTACTTGAGACAGACACGTAGCAGGAAGACCATGTGAAGATGAGGACAGAGATAGGAGCGATGCATGTACAAGCCAGGAATTGAGAAGACAGTCTTGGGATAGATATTCCTCTGTGTCTTCAAATCTCTCTCCCCTTCCAAGGGCACCATTCATTGGATTCAGGTCCACCCTAATCCAGTATGACTTCCTTTTAACTTGTTTACCCCTGCAATGACCTTATTTCCCGGAAAGGTCACATTCCTAGAAACAGGGAGGTGGGACTTCAACATATATTTAGGGGGAACACAATTTGACCCACAACAAATACCATATAATCCTATCTAATAATAAACAAAGATGGAAATTAACCATACCTCCGCTACACTTTTCATTGGCTAATCAGGGAGATATGCAAATTAACTGCCAACAAAGATGGTGGTTAATTTGCATATGTAGGCACAATGCTGGGAGGAGAAAGGGGAAGGACGGAAGAAGCCGCCTGCCACTGATGGTGATCGGAAACCCAGGTGGCAGCCAAGAGCCGGGTGACAGGGCCAAGGCGGCCCCCCTGGGCGGCCTGTGATCAGAGAACCGGGAAAACCAGGCCACCTTTGCCTGCCCCCTGCCAGTGATCTGAGAAGCCAGGCAATCGCGCCTCCCGCAGCGACGCAGGCCAGCCCCCAGAAGCCCCAGCAGCCGGTCTTGCTTTGCAGCCCAGGAACTGCCCATCAGCGGGTCCTGGGCTACAAGGCAAGGCCTGCCCCCAGAAGGCCCAGGTACTTTAAAAACAGAACGATCTCCTTTTGAACCAATCTGTTTAGATTCAGGATTAGTAAAACAGTATGGCACTAATGAAATACAGTGATAGGAATTAGGAAGTGCGACACTGATGGTTCTGGGCATGTGAAGGGTGAGGGACAGAAAGGTACACACGGTCTTCCCTTCAGTTCTGCTGGAGAGATGAGCTCCGAGGGCCGGAGCTGCTCCATGCCCAGAGGAGGTGGGTGCGGTCAGTGGCTCTGTTTCAGAACTTCCTGCCAAGCAGAGACCTTACTGGACCCACAGGAACCTTTTTACTCCAGAAAACAGAAACAGCCAGTTCCCAATGGGCATGGGAAAACCAGTGTCCCCCTCTGTGCACAGTGTCCTGATGGGGTGATGGGGGAGGTGGGCGAGGGGAGCAGTGCAGAGTTGTTAGGCAGCTGGAGTGGGAGTGGAAAGGCCATGAAATGTCCACAGTCCTGGCTGTGCCCACGGCCTGGGCGGCTCCTCCAGGCACTGGCTGAGGGATTAGGGCTGATTCTCTCGGGAAGGGAATATTCCATGGGTGAAAGATTTACAGGCTCAGGGTGGGCCGTGTGTTAGTTTGGGGCAAATCCCTCAGCATTCCTGCTGCCAAGCCCTCAAAGGAATGAGGCAGAGGCACCCCTCACCCCCAAGACCCCTTCATGGACATTTTAGCATCTACGTGATTTTTAATCCCTTCAGGGAGACGTTCTGTCCTGCAGTCCCATCCCACCCCACTGTTCCTGTTGTTTTGCCAGCTGGGTCGAGCATCAAGGGGAAGGGGGTTTAATACTCATTGAAAGACTACTGATCCTACGGGGAAAACAACCTATTTACTGTACTATTGTAAATATCATACCCTTTATATCCTGTATATTGGCTTCTTTTAAATAAAGTGAAATGTCTTAGGGAAAAAAAAGGCAAGGCAGGGCATGCCCTGGAAGCCCCAGAAGCCACCTGATATGGTAGTAACTCTATCAGTGAGCACTCTGAAAGTCAGTGGCATAAATGCACCAGTTAAAGGACAGATTATGAGGGTGAATCAAAAACAAAATCCACTTTAAATATAAAGACACATATTGATTAAAAGTAAGTGAATTAAGCTGCAGCTTGTTTTGCTCAGTGGATAGAGTATTAGCCCGTGGACTGAAGGGTCCCAGGTTCAATTCCAGTCAAGGGCATTTACCTCAGTTGCTGGCTTGATCCCCAGTCCTTATCAAAGCATGTGCAGGAGGCAACCAATCAATGTGTCTCCCTTTCCCTTCACTCTCTCTAAAATTCAATGGAAAAATATCCTTGGGTGAAGATTAACAAAAACAAAGTAAATGGATTAAGTAACATTAAAGAGATTATAAGAAAAATATATTCTGTTAGTTGTATAATGGTTATGTTTAAATTATTAACACCTAAGAAACTGGGTGAAGGGTACATATAATATGCTGTAGTATTTTATAGTTTTTTTACATGTATGAGGTTATTTCAAATTAAAATATTAAAAATTAAAAATATGTAAAATATTAATTGAAATGTATCTGCATTACATGAAAAATCTCCTAATTGTTTCTAGCATAATTTATTAAATTGTGCTAAAATTTACAAGAGTTCAATTAAAAAATATCTTAATTCTAAATGATATAATAGAAAATATATAATAGTGCAGTTATAAGCACTAATCTGAAAATAAAAATTTAAAGAAGTGAATTTAAAGAAGGGATTAGCCAAAGAAAATATATGCACAACCCATGGACACAGACAACAGTATGGTGATGGCCAGAGAGAAGTGGGGGGCAAGAGCTGGGTAGAGGGGGCAAAAGGGGGGAAATAGGGACATCCTATATAATAATAATAAAAGGCTAATAAGCACATTGACTTAACGGCAGAATGGCCAGTTGCTATGATGCGCACTGGCCACCAGGGGGCAGATGCTCAATGCAGGAGCTGCCCCCTGGTGGTCAGTGCACTTCCACATGGAGAGTGCCACTCAGCCAGAAGCTGGCTCATGGCTGGCCAGCACAGTGGTGGTGGCAGGAGCCTCTCCCACCTCCATGGCAGCACTAAGAATGTCCAACTAATGGTTTAGACCCGATCCCTTGGGGGCCTAAGCCTTTCTCAGACATCCCCCAAAGGCTCCCTGGCTGCCAGAAGGATGTCTGACTGCAAGCTTAGGCCTGATCCCCTAGGGAGTGGGCCTAAGTCAACAGGTGGACATCCCCCAAGGGGTCCTGGACTGTGAATGGGCACAGGCCAGGCTGAGGGACCCCCCCCCCCCGCCAAATGCACAAATTTTTGTGCACTAGGCCTCTAGTAATCTTAATAAAAGCAGAAAAAGCATTTGGAAAGTTCAACACTCACTCATGATAAAAACTCTCAGTCAATAGAAATAGAAGCAATTTTTGCCACCTCACAAAGGACCACTGCAGAAAACCTCCAGCTAATATCCTACTGAATGGTGAAAGACTGGATGCATTTCCCCCAAAATGGGAAACAAAGCAAGAATGTCCACTCTCACTGTTTCTATTCATCATCACACTGGAAATCCTAACCAGCACAATAAATGAATGAATGAATGAATGAATGAATGCAGATTGGAAAGAAGAATAAACTAACTCTATTTTTGGACATGATTGTTAATGGAGAAAATCCCTAAGAATCTACAAAAAAAAAATTACTACAATCCATATAAGTGAGTTTAGTAAAGTCACAGAATATAAAGTCAATATACAAAAGGCAACTGTATTTGTACTTACTAGCAATGAACAATTAGAAATTTAAACTTATAAAAACACCATTGATCATACCACCCAAAAACCATGTAACACAAGAATAAGACTAACAAAATATGTGTGGGATCAATGTACTGGAAGCTCAAAAACACTGACGGGAGTAATTTTATATGATGTAAATAAGTAGAGAGTTATATTGTTCATAGATTTGAAGACTTAAGGTACCAGTTTTCCCTAGAATGAACTACAGATCAATCCAATCCAATCAAAATCTCTGCAGAAATTTTTGTGGAAATCAATACTCTGATTCTAAAGTTTTTATGGAAAAACAAAGGAACTGGAATAGATAAAATAATCTGAAGAAGAACAAAGTTAGAGAAACCACACTACCTGATTTTGAGCCTCACAATAAAGCCACCTTGATCAAGACAATGTGGTGCTGGACAGAGGACAGCCATGCTGGAGCCTGCTCACACACTGATGGGAGCCAAGTGTCAAATTTTCAGCAGTTTTACAAGTTGGTTGATGTCAAAGTGGTTGCTTGAAATTGTGTACTGTGAAAGTACTTAAAAAACAAACACTGAAAATCAGGACTCCATCCCCACCCCCACCCCTACCAGTTCCCCCACAGACTGGGAGGCAATGTTTACAAATCACAGATCCAATAAAGGCCTTGACACAGAATATATAAAGGATTCTCAAAACTCAATCATTAGAAAGCAAACAAATGGTTAAAAGAATTGACTAGATAGTTTGCATGGCAGTACATGAAAAGATGTTTGTGATTAGCCATGAGGGAAGTACAAATTAAAACCACAATGACCTTTGTAATACTTTAAGCATTAAAACAAAATTTAAAAAAATATATTTCGAAAAAAAAATAAAGATGGAAGGCCAGAAAAAAAGAAATAAAACAGATGTTTTGAACTATTTAAAA
The DNA here is from genome assembly GCF_963259705.1 of Myotis daubentonii. NCBI lineage: Eukaryota > Metazoa > Chordata > Mammalia > Chiroptera > Vespertilionidae > Myotis > Myotis daubentonii. The sequence continues at coordinate 8,622,629 of NC_081848.1, read as the reverse complement.
AAAAAAAAAAACACAATGAGATGCCACTTACACATCTAGTAGAATGACTAAAATAATTGTTTTAAATTGATAATACCAAGTGTTGGTGAGGATGCAGAACAACTGAAACTCTCATTCATTGCTGGCAGGAATGCAAAATAAATAGTACAGCTACTTTGGAAAACAGTGTAGCAGTTTCTTATAAAGTGAAACCTATTCCTCTTACACTCTATCAATCCCACTCCCAGGTATTTACCCAAGTGCAATGGAAACTTACACTTAACAAAAACCCTGTGTGATGATTTTTAGAGCAACTTTATTCATAGTTCCCCCAAATTGGGAAGTACCAAAGTCCCTCAAATGGGGATGGATAAACAACTGTGGAAACTCCATAGGATGGAATCCTACTCAGTCAAAAAAAGAAAGGAAGGAACTACTGACATATAGCAATGTGAATGAATCTCAAATGCATTGTGCTAAGTGAAAGAAGCCTACTCAGAGGCTGCATACTATATGACACAACTTAAATGACATTCTGAAAAGACAAAAGTGTAAAGACAAACCAAATCAGAGGTTAACAGGGTGGGATAAGGGAAGGGGTGGGTACCGGGGGATTATTCAGGACAATAGAACTGTTCTCTATCTTGATTGCAGTGATGGCTAAACCACTGGATCCGATTGTCAAAACCTCATGATTGTACACTAATTCAAGTTAATTTTATTTAATGAAAAATAATGGGAAAAGGTCACTTTGGCGATTGGGTTGAGAAAAGATTGTTAAGGCAGGGCTAGAAGCAGGGAGACTATTAGGAGTCCAGGTGAGAGATATAGTGGCTGGGACTGAAAGTGGCCTTAGAATCTGATGGTACACAGGTCATCAGTGACCTTCTCTAGACACACTTTTCAATGAAGGAGGGACAGGCTGCAAGTGTGAGGAGTGGAGGTGAACATGTACAAACAGGGCTGGACCCTGGATCACTGACTACTCATTCAAGAAACCTACTTGGACCTACCCCACTACATGAGTCCCAGCACAGAGATGGCCTGAGGCTATGGTGACCGATCCTCCTGGTTTGCCTGGGACTTTCCCAATGTTAACACTGAAAGTCCTGCGTCCAGAAAAAGCCCTCAGTCCCTGGCATACCAGGTAAGTTGGTCACCTAAGCCTAGTCCCTGACCTACCCATCCAGCCCATCTGGTCACCCTTCAGTTCTGCCTTCCCTATGGGTTTGGTGATCCTGCCTTCCATTCCTTACAGCTCATTGCTGACGGCTCACACACAGGCAATGCAGGAACGCTGAAGAACAGCGACACTCTGCTGCTCTTTCTGTCACCTCCCTTCAGCCTCTGGTCTGAAGGCTGTTAGATGCCTCCTGATATCAGGAAGAAATACAAGCGCAGTTTTTTCACTCTGCCGCCAGGAAGTCAGGAGCACTAAGCTCAAACACACTTTTCCCTCCTATCTCACTTTTGACATCCTCTCGTGAAACAGACTCAGCCTTTTGCCTTGGTCTTGTCCATCTTGGTATCTCCACAGCTGCAGACATGAAAAAGCACTCCCTCCTTCTTAGCATTCCTCTCTCTTCTGGATCTCCTCCTACCTTCGGCTATATGTTTCTCAACCTCCTTATTGTCTAATGAGCATGTGCTTTCCTCATACATGCTAGAGGAGCAGTCTAGAGCAATATTTAAGTGTCTGGATTTGGGCAACAAACAGGATCTGGGTTCGAATCCTAGCTTTGTCACTTTCTAGCAGCACGACCTTTGATGTTTTACTCCTTGGACCTTCAGGTTTTCCCTCTGTAAAATGGGTATGATGAATTCCACTTCATTGAATTGCTGTAAGAACTAAATTAAATGAGATTATGTGTGAAGGGGGGGAAACTCAGCACAATGCTTGGAACAGAGCAAGCAACAAATAAATGTAGCTCCTGGTATATAAAATGTCTCCAATGGGAATGCTCAACAGTAGGAAAGTGGTTAATAAGTTAGAACACACCATGACTTATTTATAGCATCCTGTATGGCAAAACCATTAAAAATAATGCTTTGAAGAATATTTAATGGCACAGAAAACTGTTCACAGTATAATTTTAAGAGAACAAAATCAGGCTATAAAAACTCAGGTCCCAAGTCTGTTCTTTTTTTTTTTTTTTTTTTGACATTTTATTATCGTTTTATTTTTTATTTTATTTTATTTTACCAGATATTATGACTGTATTTATGTGAAATGCCCCCCCCCACCACCACCACCATAGGTATACCCCTGGAGGCATATCCATACAGAATGCAGATTAGTAACTGCCTGGGGCTAGGGCGGGAGGACAGGGAGGAGGCACTGGGAAAGGGAGGTGACTGTTAATGGGTATGGGTTTCTTTCAAAGTGCTGCTAAAGTCCTACAATTGGCTCCTCTCTGAGGGGGCGTGGCTAGGCCCTAGGGGGTGTGGCTAGACTCTGGGGGGCGGACTGAGCCGGCTTAAAGCCGGGCTGAAGCATAGCGGCCCACACTGTGGTGGCTGTTATGCGAGGAGGCATGGAGGAGTGTGCTGGCCTCTGCGGCGTGGGCTCTTCGTGGGGATGTCGGTGTCGTCAGCAGTGCCCGGGCCCGGCTGAGACGGCAGCGGCCGAGGACAAGCGGTGTCGTCCGGAGCGCCAGGGCCCAGCTGAGATGGCAGCGGCCGAGAGCAAGCGGTGTCGTCAGGAGTGCCAGGGCCCAGCTGAGATGGCAGCGGCCAAGGACAAGCCAGCCCCGGCAGAAAAGCACGTGGAGGCGGACGCGGCAGCGCGGTGCTGTGCGGGGAGTGGAGGAATCGTGAGCCCCATGCCGCCCCCGCACTGCTCGCTGCAGGACCTGCCGGTGGAGATGCTGGTGGAGATCTTCGCCTCGCTCCCCGGCACCGACCTGCTCAGCCTGGCCCAGGCCTGCACCAAATTCCACCACATCCTGCACACCGACAGCATCTGGAGACGGCGCTGCCGGGAGGAGTATGGCGTTCGTGGAAACTTGCAGAACCTGGAGATGATCGATATGTCTTATCGAGAAGTCTATGCGAAGCTGTTCCCATACAGACACATTTTGGGATTGTGGCAGCTAGATACTAAGGGCTATAGAACACTGCTGAATGTCGTGGTGGACGGCTTATGCATTACTGGTTGGACGTACGGGTTTTCCCCTAACACCCATGTGGATGGCCCACTGCAATTCAAGCCCGCGTTCAGAATTCGCCTGATGGAGAGGCAACCAGCCACGGTGGAGTGCTTGGAAGGCCTCCACATCAGGCCCCACAACCGCCAGATGCAGATTCAGAAGGACAGGCTCACCCTCCGGTGCAACAATAGAGACCACCGAAAGGTTTTAACAATGCGACTTAGGGGAGAACGGGGGCGGGTGCTGGTGCAGGAGGACAGAAATCAGTATGACTGCCTGACCTACCGCCGCCTCTACCTCCCGCCGAGTCACCCGGGCGACCTCATCCGGCCAGGCCTCTTCCAAGGCAACTACGATGTCTTCGGCCTAATGATTGCCATGCTCAGCTTCCATGGGGAATATGCCAGGCTCACGAAGGTCACGGGAAACTCCAACGAGACCTCAGAGATCCACCTGATGCGCCGCATCCAGCTGCGAGATGGCGAGATCTTCCGCAGCTTCAACGAGCTCTCCCGCGTGGTCCAGGAGATTGATGACCAGGTGATCCGGGAGAAGCAGCAGAAGCAGCAGCAGCAAGAAAATGGGACTGAGAAAAGCGAGGGCCATGGCTGGCAGTGCCCTGCCCAGCCCAGCGCCCAGGAGTCCGGGGCTGCAGCTTTGGAGGAGCAGCCTGTCCCGTTTGTTCTGCCTGTGGGCGTGCGCTTAAGAAACCAGAACTACCCCCGAACCTGCAGGATGTGTTTCTATGCCGTGGACACTGTTACCTCATATGGCTCAGTGTCCATACGCTTCCCTGGAGTCTTCATCCTGTTCGATGAGAACCACTTCGGGTTCATCTATCTGGAGGTGAAATACTTCATCCTATTCGGCAGAGTCCAGAACACCTTCCAGAATGTGGAGGCACCATCCCCGCAGGCCTTCCTGGAGATGCTCAAGGACATTCATTCCCCAACCCCTGGGAGGAGCAGCTTGCAGATTTGACCTTCTGATCAGATTACCCACCTTTGTTCGTTTTTTTAATCCTCACCCAGGATATTTTCCCATTGATGTTTAGAGAGAAAGGGAAAGACAGAAATATCGATGTAAGAGAAACACATCAGTTGGTTGCCTCCTGCCAAAGCCCGGACCAGGGCCAGGCTGGGTAGGAGCCAGCAACTGATGTAGAAATAAATCTTAGACCAGTGGTCTCAACCTTCCTAATGCTTCCTTTAATACAGTTCCTCATGTTGTGGTGACCTCCAATTTCATTGTTACAAATTGAACATAATTAAAGCATAGTGATTAATCACAAAAACAATATGTAATTATATGTGTTTCCCGATGGTCTTAGGCAACCCCTGTGAAAGGGTCATTATATATATTTTTTAAATTAAATCTTTATTGCTCAGATTATTACATTTGTTCCTCTTTTTTCCCCCATAACTCTCCTCCACCCAGTTCCCACCCCATCCTCTGCCCTTACCCGCCCCCCACTGTCCTCATCCATAGGTGTACGATTTTTTTCCAGTCTCTTCCCGTACCCCCCACACTCCTTTCCCCCAGAGAATTGTCAGTCCACTCCTTTTCTATGCCCCTGATTCTATTATATTCACCAGTTTATTCTGTTCATCAGATTATTTATTCACTTGATTTTTAGATTCACTTGTTGATAGATGTGTATTTGTTGTTCATAATTTTTATCTACCTTTTTCTTCTTCCTCTTCTTAAAGGATACCTTTCAGCATTTCATATAATATTGGTTTGGTGGTGATGAACTCCTTTAGCTTTTCCTTATCTGGGAAGCTCTTTATCTGACCTTCAATTCTGAATGATAGCTTTGCTGGATAAAGTAATCTTGGTTGTAGGTTCTTGGTATTCATCACTTTGAATATTTCTTGCCACTCCCTTCTGGCCTGCATAGTTTCTGTTGAGAAATCAGCTGACAGTCGTATGGGTACTCCCTTGTAAGTAACTAACTGTTTTTCTCTTGCTTCTTTTAAGATTCTCTCTTTGTCTTTTGCTCTTGGCATTTTAATGATGATGTGTCTTGGTGTGGTCCTCTTTGGATTCCTTTTGTTTGGGGTTCTCTGCGCTTCCTGGACTTGTAAGTCTATTTCTTTCACCAGGTTGGGGAAGTTTTCTGTCATTTCTTCAATAGGTTTTCAATATCTTGCTCTCTCTCTTCTTCTGACACCCCTATAATTTGGATGTTGGTACACTTGAAGTTGTCCCAAAGGCTCCTTGCACTATCTTCATATTTTTGGATTCTTTTTTCTTTTTGTTTTTCCGGTTGGGTGTTTTTGCTTCTTCATATTTCTAATCTTTGACTTGATTCTTGTGACCCTTTTTTCTGTGGTTGGATCTCTGCATAATATTCTTTATTTCAGTCAATGTATGCTTCATTTCTAGTTGGTTCTTTTTCATATCCTCAAGGGTCTCACTAAATTTATAGGCGGTTTCTAGAAAATTCTTGAAAAACCTTATAAATGTGGTTTTGAACTCTATATCCAGTAGTTTGCTTTCTTCCATTTCTGTCATTTGTAACCTGTGTCTTTGTCTCCACATTTTGGCTGCTTCCCTGTGTTGATAGAGTGGCTTTGTGTGCTAGGTGTCCTATAGGGCCCAGTGGCTCAGCCTCCACAATAACCTGTGGTGGACACTCTTGGTGCACCCCTTTGTGGGCTTTGTGCACAGTCTTGTTCTAGTTAAGCCTTGATTGTTGTAGGTATTGCCGGAAGCCAGTCCATCCTTGCTGCTTGACACAGTTGCTGCAGGGAAGAAACATCTGCACAGCATATGTTTCAAGGGACCTGGCGTATATGGCATACTGTTCTTAATATATTTGCTCCCCTTCTTAGTGATATGTGTTTTAACCAAGGTCACCTCTCCGAGAAAGGTTGTTTCCCCAGGTGGGGATTTTTTCCCTGGAGTTAGGGATTAACAGGACTAAGGAAGGTAATAAATCAGGAAAGCCCCTTAACTAAGTGCCAGGCGGGTAGTTAATCACTTTAACTATGAAGAATCACATTTAAGCTACATAATCTTTACTTAGGATAATCTCCTTCAGTTACTTCCTTGTAGCTTAACAGAACAATAAAGATGTGATCTTGGAATGGAGATAACAAATGCCCTAACCTATGGAATAGAATGGATAGGATTAAAATCAACTGGTATAAATACAGATGTAACAGGAGAATAAAAACAGAACCTGGCTAGGCTGCTGATCACCTGAATGCTGTCTCTGTCCACACCTTTGGGAACCCCTGGACCTGTTGGGGCTAGACCCCAACAAGGTATCACTGGGAGGAATTGACCTCCAGGCCAATTGGCTGTGAGAATCACCTGTGTCTGCGGTGGGAGAACTTTTGTGCTGGAGACACCCTTATGGGGCAAGACTTGCTTCAGTGGGGCTTTGGTGCTCACTGAGTCTGCCCCCTGAGTATCCCTTATGGATCTGAGGAGCTATAATCTGGATGGTCCCACTCTGACCCTGGGTACACTGGCTCTTGGATCTCTAAGGAGGTGCTAATTTAGCCTCTTCCTGAGGCTACCCAGCAGGAGCTATGGAGAGATCTGCAGATTCCTCTTCTTTGTTTGGAGTTTGGAGATGTCCAGATGAGGCCCAGCTGTGAAGCAATGCAAGCTGCTGTGGGGCCTTGGGCCTTCTTTTGGATGTTCTGGGTCTCTCTGACTCAGCTGCAGTTTATTAGGTAATTTTAGATTGCAAAGGGCCAGGCCCTTTCATATGCAAAAGCCTCTGCACACAGCTTGGGTGGGGCAGGGTCTCAGGGAATCAACAGGGTGGAGCAAACAGCTATGGCTGATCCTCAGCCCTGCTGGGAGTAGCCCGGGGTCTCAGTGTCTGGCGGTAATCGCTGCAAGTACCTCTGAGAGAAAGCCTCCCTCGAGTTCTGCCTGATGCCAGACAGTCCAGTTTCTCCCCATATGCATCTGGGTCTCCAGAGACTCACCCGGAACTGGAGTTCAGAGCAGTCGGGAGCTTGAGACCCCCCCCCCCTACATTGAAAAAAACAACCGTGTCCTCAGTTTCCAGCCCTTTCCATGTGCACCTCCGTACCTCTGCACTTTATTTCTGCACCTCCTCTGAGTCTCAGTGTGCTTTTCTCTTTCCTTCTAGTTGTAGAATTTCCAATCAGCCAGCCTTCCTGTGGTTCTGGATGATGTCCATTTTGTCTTTTAGTTGTATTTTTGAAGTGGTTGTGGGAGGCAGCAATTTCTGGTGTTCACCTATGACGCCATCTTGGTTTCTCCTTCCAGAATCCCAAATCTGTTCTTTAAAAAGTATGAGTATGTGTGTATGCGTGTGTGTGTTGTGTGTTGGTATTTAGAAAAAAAGAAGAAACATAGAAAGTGTTGGCTGCTTTTTTCATTTTTACCCCTTCATGTTATTCTGTATTTTCAAGTTTTCTCTAATGAACATGTATTATTCTCATAGCAATAGCTGTTATTTTAAAAATTCAGTCACCAATTTTTTTTCATTCAACAGAAATTTTTCTAGCACACACTACATGCCGAGCAATATTCTAGACTCAAGACACTGATGGAAAAGTCAGCAGGCAGGTTTTCCCCAAGACACCATCTAGTTTGCATTTAATTCTCCTTACTTTTTTTATGCACTAGTTTTGTCTCCACAAATAAACTGTTATCTCCTCAAGGAAGGAACCCTGTGGTCCTTCACGGTAACATGGGGACAGCACACACTCCATGCTCAAGGGAAGAACTCAGTGATGCATTCCACTTCCATTCCTGGGACACACTGAAAAGGGGCCAGTTCCCTAACATCATTAGGGGAGAAAAGAAGAGGTGTCTTTGTATTTGGGGCTGGTATCTTCCCCCTTCCTCCCTTACACTGAGCATGACCGGGCTGGACATTCACACCTGCCTCCATATCTGGGTTTTCCTGAGAGCACAGGAGCCTTTTGGCTGGCCGAGCCTTATGTAAGGGGAGCTTCTCTTTTTCTAGCCTCCACCCTTAATACACATCAAACCGGCCTTTTCCCATAGTTAAGCAACTTGAGAGCATGGCAGCTGACCTGTCCTCTTGGGTTGATTTGTCGTTTTTGTTTTTGTTTGTGGTTGTTTTTTTGATGTTACTTTCTTTTTTTATTTTTTTTATTTATTGATGAAGGTATTACATATGTGTCCTTTGTCATTTTCACTCTGTGGATCCCTTGGGCGGTCTGGTGAAGCCTGTGGGCCTTTCTTGGAATGTTTTCAATGCGTACAATAAATACCCAGGATCATAGAAAACTAAACATACAAAAATACAATTACCAAAGTATCCTTTCTAAAATATGTTGTATGTCTCCCTACATACTGAGAGCTTATTTTCTATAATTCTGATAATTTTACAAAAATAAAGATACTGCACATTTCTTGTTAAATTTAAAAAATAAAACATACTTGTCACATAGTAATAGATTTTTTTCTTTGTATTGCATTAGAAAAATAAAACATTATATTTGAAATACAGTCAAGTAAAGTAAAATTTTAATTTTTAAAGACATACCCCTAAAAACTGTTTTTGCTTACCTTGAATAAGAACATAAAATGCTGGAATGGCCTGTGACAAGATAATACACAGGAACTGTTGGAAATCCAATTGATTTTTATGTTTTTTATGGTAACATGTTGAAAATCCAATCTTCAAAGATAAGTGTTGAAAATGGAGTGAACGCTTCCACAGCTCCTTCACAAAGTAAAAATAAGTGTCTCCCAGGAGCACCCAAACTCTCCAAGGATTTTTAGTGAAATTTCAGTGAGTGGATTTTTTGGTCCTAAGATCAATGAATTCATCTTTGGCTTGATCCACACCTTGGGTACAGTTTATGTAAGAAGAAAAAAGAATGAGGCTCTAGGGTTCAATTTTGTTGCCGTCAAGATAGAAATGACTTTTGCAAGAGTTCTAAAGTGTTTCCAGGTGTTTGTCGATTACTCTTTTAGATAAATTGACAGAATTTTGTAACTCATCTCCATGGAGGTAAAGCACTTTCTTCAGCATTTGAAAGTTCTATGTCAGCCCCTTATCGGCAGTTTGGCCGAGAAAGCTGGTTGTGTTTTCAGAAGCATCCATGATGGGGACATCGGGACCCTGAATTGAAGGTCATCTCAGATGGTTAAAAATATCTGCCCAGTAAGCCAACCTAGCAGGCAAAATGCTTTCATTCCAAGTGCTCCAACATGGATTTTCTTTTTCTCTTAAAAAAAGTGGAACTTTCCTCTTGAAAGTCAGTGAGCTTCTCCGTGGTAGAGAAGCCCCTGGTTTTCTGCTACCATTTCTGGACAAAACCTATAAAAATGCTATGAATCAGAGACCAGCTTTTGCCAAAGCTGATGACTTTTATGGCTGTGGACAGGACTCCTCTCTCGGGAGGCTGGGAAAGCCAGACGTGCCTGTGTTAAATGCAGCAGGTGAGTGCAGCGTGAAGTGCTTCCTTCCCGAGGGTAACACCGGCGCCGCCTCGCCTCCCGCAGCTCAGGAGCTCCTGCCAAGGCTATGAAGCTGTAAAAGCAAGGCTACGCCCTTTCCAAATGTCAGCGTCCGTCGTTTTCAAAGGGGCCCACAAAACAAGAATTCCTCTTTGTTGGCGTTAGATGGTCATCATGGGCAGAACACGGACGTGGCTAATTGAAAGGCGTCTGTGGTTCTGGGTGACAGCTCTTCCAGGACCCACTGGCAAACATGCCCACTGTTGCTGAAAGCACTTGGTCTGACCCCACAGCCACCCCAGCTCACTGCTTCCCCGGTGCACGCGGCTCCGGGTGAAGGTCTCCCGTGGCGCGAGCCTTCTTTTGTTTGACACGTGGTAGAAAATCTGAAGGGTGTTTTCAGAAAAGGTTCTCATGACATGGGGAGTCCACATTTTTGAAGCCCCTAGCTTTTTAAAATTGAGCTTTCTTGTCTACACACACACAAAGCCCTGCGTTTCCTCTGGGTACATTTTCTAAGAGGGTATGCTGAAGTGCACGTTCAGGCTCCCTGACTTCCAACGTCCATTCTCGAGGATTTCTCTACAGAAGAAAAAACGTTGTTGTGGCCTTTCTGTTCCATTGAGGCATTCATGTACATGGACCAGTATGCGGTTTTCACCAGACCTTCCTTCTCTTTGCCGGCTCAAGACAAATTGGGTCTGTAAAAAATAATATTAAATAAAGCATGTTGTTCCATTGATATTCTTTGAAATGTAATTTTTTGTTTGTGATTTCTAAGTAATTTGTTTGATAAATCTACATAGAATGGAATAACTTGCGTGTTAATTAAGTAAAGTATAAATTATTCATCAAGTTGTATGACAAATAAGTAAAACAAGGCAGGTTTATGATTAGCCAGAAGTTTTGCATTATTAACATCTTTTAACCTCTGCATCGATGGGGGTTGGGGGGAGGGGTGTTACAGTTGTTTCCCAGGAGTCATGTCCTCCCTGGAATTTAGCTATTGTTCCAACTTTCTAGAAACAATGGTTCTCATTTCTCATATTGTCACCATTTCCCACAAAGGTATTTTTTTAATGTTTGGCATTTAACAGGGTAATAGTACAAGTACAACGTGTGAATAACCAACTGTGCACATAAGACTACGTCATAATGCAGACATGTGGAAAGGGAAAAACAGGTCAAAGACAGGATTGTCCCATGGAGCTTCCTGCCCTGTGCATGGCTCATGCATTCCGTTAGCAATCACAAGAAGTCACTCTTTTAAAAAACTTCACCTGAGGATATGTTTTTCATTGATTCTAGAGAGAGGAAAGGGGAGATAAATTGGAGAGGGAAGAGAGGGGGAGAAATGAGAGGGAGGGAGGGAGAAAGACAGAGGAGAGGAGAGGAGAGGAGAGGAGAGGAGAGGAGAGGAGAGGAGAGGAGAGGGGAGGGGAGGGGAGGGGAGGGGAGGGGAGGGGAGGGGAGGAGAGGAGAGGAGAGGAGAGGAGAGGAGAGGAGAGGAGAGGAGAGGAGAGGAGAGGAGAGGAGAGGAGAGGAGAGGAGAGGAGAGGAGAGGAGAGGGGAGGAGAGGAGAGGGGAGGAGAGGAGAGGGGAGGAGAGGAGAGAGACATGGATCGGTTCCCACTTATCCTGTACCAGGAATGGAACCTGAAACCTAGGCATATGCCCTGACTGGAAATCGAACCCTGTGACCTTTTTGATGTAAGGGCTGGCACTCCAAACAACTGAGCCACACTGGCCTGGGCACAAGAAATCACTTTAAATATCACACTTGGACAGTTTGCTCAGCAATTGGACGTTTGAATTTGTCTCTGTCATCAAAGGCTACATTGTGGATGGAGAGTGAAAAACTGACATGAGAGCAATTCAGACTCGCAAAACTCTAGCTCACTATGAACATGATTCATCTCCTTCTGCACTGAGCCACAGATGGTTACAGCTAAGAAATGCTGAAGTGTCTGGGCCGCTCCATGAGAACACTCCGTTCACGCCCAGGGGCCACCTGCCCGCGCAGAGTTGCAGGCCGCAGCCAGCTACCTCGCAGAGTCTGTGCGAAGGCTGATCCCACGCTTCCAGTGGCCAGTCTAACAGCTCTGGAGCTTCAAAGCAGTGGTGGGCGTAGACATTTCCAGCTACCGACAACAGCAGCAATGTGATATGAAAATATTCGTGATTTCCATTGATGACAAAATCACAGGTCATGTTAACACTGCCAGTTTGTTGTCACATTCGTAATTGAAGGAAATGCTACATTTCAGATAGAGGGTAGTTGGGTAGTCCTACTATCTGCTGTCTTGTTATCCTTGCAAACAGTTCTTTGGACAAGGTTGCTTTAGGTCCAGTTCACAGGTTATTCTCCCCTGTTTTAATATTCCAGAGGTTTGAGGTATAGATGTGCAAGGCAGTTCCTCTGGGGAGGGGGAGGCAGCTCTGGCTCCATTTTAAAGAGTATTCCTTTATCATTTTTTTACAAACCGCACAAAGTTGCCATGAAGATGAAATGGGATCATGTATGTAAAGCTGTTAGCAGAGTGCCCAGCACACGGTGTAAACATTCGGCAACAGTGTCTATTCTTGTCTGCATCACCATCGTCGAGCTGAGACAGAGACCTGGAGATCAGCTCGGGAGCAATCTGGTTTTGCAGATGAGGAAATGTGCTTCAAAGAGGCTCCAGTGGCAGAACAGCAGGAGCAGCCAGATTGAGGGCCCCTGCTGGGTACCATTTCCGACACAGCCAACATCGGCCTGGTTCTCCGTGCTCCAACAGCTCAGTGCCCTCCCAGGGATGAGACAGTATGGAAAGCAGCAGCCATGGAATCTTTTCTTCCGGCCCAGGTGTGTTGAGCTATTGGCTGGATGCAGAAAGGACCAAAGGAGAACAGCCATTCCCCGGGAGCACAAAGGGACACGGCCCAGCCCAATGTCCTAATTAGTCCTGTGCTGTCCATCTCTTTCACCAGGCCCTCCTGGGAAGGACATTCAGACTGTTTATTGGGCTTCCTTTCAACACTGTAGTAACTCCCCGCCCCCCACCCCGAATCAACACTGATGAATTTCCTCTTAACGGCATCCTCATCATACCGATAGCCAAGTGTTATTCTGTGAGGATGCAGTTCAGAAACAGCCTCAGATGCACACACATCAGAACAAAATATATATTCCTTGAGGCTGCCCAATGTTTCCGCTGAGCAGCTTCTTCACAATACCTGGAAAGAGGAGGGAGAGAGAGAGAGAGAGAGAGAGAGAGAGAGAGAGAGAGAGACTGTGTGTGGAGGGGCAACACAAGCCATCACTTTGAAAGGGTATACTTCCCCTGGAGAAAAGGTTTAAGGAAATAGGCAGGCAGATTTAATGAAAAACTCCAAGTCTATTGATTGAAATCGGTTGTAATTTTCTCACTATTTGAGAACACATCATCTTCGCATTAGGCAAACATTTTATACCTTATGTGCAGAGAAAACAAAAACTTTCCAAGAGATGGGTGAGTTTAGCCGAGATCCCTCAACCTACTGCACCAGGAGCCCACATCGCCTTCCCTGTTGTTTTTATGATGAAACTTGCCCAGGCCCCTCCAGACTGAAGGCCCCCTCTGCCCCTCCCCTGAGAATCGCACTCACCGTGAGAACAGGCAGCTGCTCCAGAATGCATCGCCCTCCCTGGCCTCTTCCCCACCCTGGTCCACCACTGTCCTCCCAGAAGGCGGCCTTCTGCACCATGTCCTGCGGGAGCCACAGCTGGTGTCCCCAGGAAGCTTTAAGAGCTCCCTGCAGCGGGCTCCGGGGGCACCTGGTACCCACTCCTGGGTGACAGTGATCACACTGCTGTAACTGTGACTTCAGGACACATTTCCCCACATTGTTTGTTCTGATTGGTCACTGTTCCCATTCCTATTGTGATCATGATTGCTCTGCTCATGTTGCTCAATTAAAAAACAGTTTTTTTCACATCTGAATGTTTCTACAATCGGGATGTTTTGCAGCAATGTGCACGTTTAGGGTGGCAGTGTTTCTGATTTTTTTCTTCTGAAAAGTTGTTATTATACTGAGGGTGCATCTTAAAATCAACTAATGTTGCCTATTCATGTGTGTGACCTCCCCGTCCACTATGAACTATGAGGAGCAGCACCTGTGCTCTGATCCTCTTGGTATTGCTCAATAGATGTTGGCTGGAGGGAAGCAGCGGTGGGGGTTGAGGGGAGGAAGAAAAGGGAGGAAGGGAACTCTTACATTTTGCAATTTAGAAAGCACCTTCACGTCCTGCACTCCTCATTTTTATTTCCTGCCGGAAGCCGGTCCATCCTTGCTGTTTCAAGGGACCTGGCATATATGGCATACGGTTCTTAATATGTTTGCTCACCTTCTTGGCACTGTGTTTTAACCAAGGTCACCTCTCCGAGAAAGGTTGAATCCCCAGGTAGGGATTTTCCCCTGAAGTTAGGGAGGGAATAAAACCCCTCAACTAAGTGCCAGGCGGGTAATTAATCCCTTTAACTATGAACAATCATGCTTAAACTACATAATCTTTTCTCCCTGGAATGGAGATAAGAAATGCCCTAACCTTTGTAATAGAGATTGATAGGATTGAATCAACTGGTATAAATACAGTTGTAACAAGACAGAAACACTCAGAACTTAGAACACAGAACTTAGAACAGAATCAAGAAGACAGAACCTACACGGAGCCTAGAGACAGAAGAACTTCGCTGGAGAGAGCATGCCGGAGGATCCTGGAGAGGGACTGGCCTCGGAGCCTAGAGACAGAGCCTAGCGGGAGAACATGGCAAGGGATCCTGGACTGAACCTGACTACAGAGATTGGCAGGAGAACCTGACTGGAACCTGGACACTGAACCTGACTGGAGAGCCTGGGCAGAACCTGGCTGGAGAACCTAGCGAGGGAACATGGCTACAGAACCTCGCTGGAGATCCGAAGCAGAACCTCTCTGGAGATCCAGACCAGAACTTGGCTGGAGATCCTGGCTAGAGATCCTGGCTAGGCTGCTGATCAACTGAACACTGTCTCCGTGTCCTTCCTTCTTCACTGACTCCGTCCACACCTTTGGGGACCCCTGGACCTGCTGGGTTGGGAACCGCAGCAATTTCCCATCAGAGGGCACTGGGGTTCCCTCCCCAACAGAGACATTCCTTGGAGCCTGCCTCCTTACTGCTGTCTGGCCCTCAGTCTGCTGAAGATCGCCAGCACAGCACAGGGGTCACCAGCCACCCAGGGCACACTGCAAAGGGAGAAACTGATCAGGAGGAAACCAGAGATTCAGAGTCTTCCTCCAAGTCATCTTCCCTAGCCAGGGGACTCTCCCTTGGACTCTGCATCCCACAGGTAAGGGCTCACCTCAGCAACCTCCATCATGTCTCAGCTCCTGTCTGGCCCACTGAGCCTACCAAGCTCTGGCCTTACCCTTGCCTATCCCACCTTATTTCCCAAGACTCCAGTTAGCTGATTTTCTCATTTTCCTCAATTCTTGCCTTACCAGCGACATCTTCCCTGACACCCCGCTCTCCCATGACCCATGACATCTTCCTTGATCCCCCTGTCCTCACAGACCTCACCATCCCTGAATAGCACTTGTGGTCTGAGCTGGACCAGATAGCACTGTTTATAATGAGCCTGATGTTTCATAGCATTTCCCACAGCAGAGGGCTAAGCACATGTCAGCATTCAAACATGTGATGAAACAAATCAATACAGTGATTGGCTTTTGGGAGCTCCTCCTCTCCTTATCATTTCTTTGGTCCACACTTCTTTCTACTCCCAGCCCAAACAAATCCCTTTCTCTAAGCCCCCCTGGTGGGTTTAGAATCATGCCTGGTGAGCCTGGTTTTTCCAGGCGTTCTGTTGGAGATGCGCCTGGACCACCCTCCAATCAGCTCCCTGAAGCTCAGACTCTGTCTGGCATCTCTCTGAACTGGCCTCTCTCCTTGGCTGCTGCACCTTTCTTGTAGGTGCTTCTCTGTTCCAGTTGGATAACCACCTTCATGGGTTCCTCTGCAATAGTTCAAGCTTCAAGGTGGCATTCGAATGGGGAAGAGGCAGCCATGTGACACTGTTGACTTACACGGAATTCACAGCCAACTGACTCTATTAGTTTCTGTTGACCTGAGCTGCTGTTAAGTCAGGTTTTTCATCCTTTACATGAACAACTGATCTTGTAACTCAAAAGGGTGCCATTTACATTTGGCACTATTAAATTCCATCATGTTAGGCCTTATCCTTCCAGCTGGTGGTAATCATTTTGAGACTTCACTCTGCCCTTCCATTTCCTCAGCAGAGTGGAAACTAACAGTACACACAGGCTTTACGGGTGGTTCAAGGAGAGAATTAATGCCATGCCGATATCAGGGCTTTAATTCACTTCTTAAACCACTTCTATTGCACCCTCTTGGGGGAGAGGTTAATGATCCTGAGATACCACGAGGCCTGGCCAGCTGTACAGCTTTTTTGGGTCTCATTGTTGTAAGAGTGGGACAAGGCCAACCACCTTATCCCACCCCACCTCTACCCTTGGGCTCCTCCCACAGTGTTCCCTGTCTCAGAAATTGGCACCATCATCCCCCTACCTGGTGGTCAAGCCAGGAACCAAGAAGGCATGCTTAATTCCTCTTTCCCTTCCAGCCCCACATGATGAAATCAGTTCCTTCCTTCTATCAGTTGGAGCTACCTCCTAAATAAATAAAGTGGTTCAGCCACCCTCTTATATTGCAGCCACACCCTTTATACTCTTCTCCCTCCTTCACCTTTTTTGTGTCCACATTTCTGGCCTCAGTTTACACCTCATTTCTTCCAGGAAGGTTTCTTGTCCCCTAGATTAGATTGGGGCTCCTGCCACCAGCTTCCCCAACATGATGTTTTCTCTATCACATGACCTAACTCACTGCTTGTTGTAGCTTATTTAATTCTTCCCAGCTACATCTGAGTTCTATGAGGATGGGCAAGGAGTCTGTTTTGCTCATCATCATATTCCCAGAACATAGTAGATTCTCAAGAAATATTTCTTGAATTATGGCCTTGGTTGGGCAAGTTTAAAATCACTGGCAAGTGATTTGGCTCAATACTTATGAGTCATCCTGGTGTAAAGGAAAGAATACC
This sequence comes from Myotis daubentonii, assembly GCF_963259705.1. Taxonomy (NCBI): domain Eukaryota; kingdom Metazoa; phylum Chordata; class Mammalia; order Chiroptera; family Vespertilionidae; genus Myotis; species Myotis daubentonii. The sequence goes on along the minus strand of NC_081848.1, from coordinate 8,605,959 downwards.
AGCTTTGGCCTCTAAGGAGCAGTGGGGGTTATGTCACCTAAACTCCACAAGCTTCAGTTTCCTCATCTGAAGAGTGGGAATAAAAAATTATCATATAGGGTTTTCACATGCCCAAAGGAAATTATGTATATGAATGTGCTCCCAGACTAAAAAAGTACATGGTTCAAGGGCAGCTATGGCCATGGACACCCAAGCCCTCTACAAGTGGTCCTGCCCTGACTTCAGAGATTGTACCAAAGACTCACCTGGGCTCACCCTTGGGCACTAGCACTTATCAGTTTGGGTTCAGTACTAAGTCTAGCAGGTCTTTGTTATTCCTTCTCCACCTTTCCTGCTGTCCTCGTTCCCCTACACTCCTGGGCCACTTCCAGCAGCTTTCATAACCACTTCTATTGCACTCCCTTGGTGGAGAGTTTAATGATCCTGAAGGCCCTAGAAATACATTGAATTAAAACACAAAATGGATAGCATTGTGCATTTTAGTGAAACAGCAATTAGGAGCAGCAGTCACCATGTACTCAGGAGGGCAGGAGAGCCGAGGAGAAAAGGAATAAAGTGACCTCATAAAAGACACTTAATTTCATTACCACCAGACACAGTTTCCCATTATTGCTCTGGGTGTTTAATGGTTTTATGATTCCATCTATTGATGCTTAGCTAGTTCATTAACTGTGCTGCTAAAAATACAATTATCTCCAACAAAACCTTTATCACTAATAAAAGGGAGGGAGAAAACCTCCATCATTACCAGAAAGCAGTGGGGTGGACACACCTCTGTGCAGTAACTCCTGGGCCCCAAAGTTTGCATGGAGACTGAAACTATTGCTGCACAAGTTTTATGCAACCAATTTAAAAATTCAGTCAAGCAGCTGCTCTATTACTTAGCTGATTCCAGCTAACAGATTGGAATGATTCTGGGCACCCAACTGACAATGGCTTTGAGTCAGCTGAGTCAACCTGTCACAATGCTGGTGACATGAGAGAGATGAAGTCTGCTTGACCATTAGTTATTTACTAATCCCCTACTGGGTGCCAAGCAGGGGTTATAAGGAGACAGGCAACATAGGTAGGGGCCTAAGCCAAACGTCTAGTAAACAACGTGGATCTGTTGGGATCAGAGGGATGAGAATCCCACTTACTAAGCTGGGCTCCGGGTGGACCTCTACTTCTGATCTGGAGGGGAGAGGAGAGAGTGGGTCGTGAGCAGGGCAGGAGGTGAACTCGGCTTTCCATGCCACTTCACATAGAAGCCTTTACTACGGCCTCCCAGGCGCTACAGGGTCTGTCTTTAAGCCCCACCCTTCTTACCTCTCTTCTGAGCCTACAGGAGGTAGGAGGGAGGCCGTGCAAGAGCCCAGGTCTGCAGTCAGGAGGATGCAAAGCCTAATAAAAAACTGAGCAAAGATTTTTTAGGTGGTTTGCTTGTCCTAAGGGGTTTCCCTTTTTTTCTTCTGGAACCCAAACTGCTCTTGGCAGCTGGTTCTCTGGCTTCGTTTCCTATTACTTCTCTCCTTACATACTCTGCTCTGGTATTATTTCTTGAATGTGACAGGCCCCAGGGCCTTTGAATTTTCTGTGTCACCACTTGTAATGACTCTGCCCCCAGAGAGAGTCAGGGCTCACTGCCTCCCTTCTCAGCCAAATACCTCTTCTCAGCAAAGCCTCTCCTGCCCGCCCAGCTGCTCCCACCATTCCCTGCCCCTTCCCTGTTGTGTTTTGCTCTATGACTCTTACCACTACCTGAGATACTGTGTACTTGGCTTTTTGCGTTTGTTGGTTATGTATCCACTAAAATGTGGGCTCTTAGAGCGCAGGGGCTTTTCTGCTTTGTTCTCCGATGACTCCCCAGCATTACAACACACCTAGCATTTAGCAGGTACCTAATAAGTACTTGTTAACTGCCTGAATGTACTTATTTTCTGCTTACTGCCTCTCATCCCGAGCCCACCCCTGTGTGCTACGCTGTAACGCCTCAGCCCTTCAGCAGCTGACTTCCTCAGAAGCTTGCCCATAAAGATGCTGGGGAGACCAGGGGCAGGGGAAAGGGAGAAGCTATTGTTCTTCCTCTGTCTCTCGCACTCTTTCTCTCTTTGCTTCTTCTTTTGGTGATGACTGTAAAGTGCTGTGTTGTTTCCATGATCCCAAATGCAGCTGCAACAGCCCTCCTCCTCGGTGGCCGCTGCTCCCAGTGGTTCCCCCAGCCCCAGCGGTGGTAGCTCCTCCCAGCAGTTCATAAGCTCTGCAGTGCCTCCATCTCCCTTTGCTGGCCCAGCCTCCCAGCACCTGTGCATCCGCTGTATTAAATCCCCTCTGTTTGGTGTACTCAGTGTGGGTTCTGTTTTCCTGACTAAATCCTGACAGATAAAGGAACTTGGGAAGGGGAATCGCTACAGACTGTGCAGTGAAATGGGGGCAGTTCCGACACAAGCGGCCCCACCCTTCCCCACTCTGAGGAGCAAGGAAGCTCTCCGAACAATGAGGAAGCCCAGCACTGGGGATTGGCCTGACAGATGCCAGCTGAAGGCTGACGGCCCTTGGTGGACATGCCCAGCTCGATCAGACTTGGCTCCGGAGGCCCGAACCACATGTAGAGCCCAGTGGATGCAGCCGAGGGTCCCCACTCCCTCCACCCCAGGCCCGGGAGAGCTGCAGTGCAGTCTTTGTCTCTACAGCATCACGGCGGTCATTGGGGTGGTCACGGAGGTGGTCAGCTGGTCGCATTGGTGATTATTGCTTCTTACCTCACGTCCTTCTCCCTCAGCAGTTCCTTCCTGTGACCTAGTGGAGACAATTCACAGCTCGTTTGTGCACATTTGAATGTGTCTGAGGTTGAGATGTGTGAATTTAGCTGGTAGTTGACACTCAAACTGTTCCTGAAAAGCTGTGATCTGTAGTCATCTCATAATCAATGGCATCTTAAAATCAAAAGGCTGTGGTATTAACAACAACAAAAAAAGACCCAAATACCTAACATGTGACAGGCTGTGTTCCACTTGACATGTTCTGCTGCCTTCTCACTTCATCCTGGAAGCAGTCCTATGAAGGGAGGGTTAGTATTCCCATTTTTATGATGAGGATGCAGAGGCCAGAGGATTGGGGCTCGCCAGTGTAGGAGTTGGCAGTGAAGCCGTGTTCTGTCTGGCCGATCCTGCTGCCCATCCGCACACCTTTGACCAGGAGGCAGGGCTGAGAGCAGCTTCTGAAATGACCTTTTGATGTCAGAGCCCTCCAGCAGCCCCGCAGTCAGCCTGAGGTGAGGCCTAGAAGCAGAGCGGAGAAGACCCCCGGGGGATGCAGACTCTCCCTGGGGTCCTCTGGCCAGTCCACCCGGTGAGCATCTCCCCCGGCAAGGCCTCTGCAAAGCAGGAAGACGTGTTAGAGCGGCCCTGCCCGCCAGGGGGTGCAGTGTAGTCAGGAAGCCGATAGGTAGGTGCACAGGAAATGATGTGACAATTGGCAGTTCTGTCTAATGCCACAAGAATGGCACAGGTGTCTGCGTAAGGTTCCAGGGGAGTGAGAGCTTTCCAAGCACAGCAGGGCATCCAGTACTCCGACTGCCTCTGGGGAGAGAGTTTCTGAGTGTCAGGAGCTACACTGGCTCTTTGGCTCCCTTTGGTCCTCACAGTGAGCTCCCAGCGGAGGTCTTGTCATCCTCATTTTATAGACACCCTAGAATAGATCCTACTGCCAATCTGGATGTACACCTTGGTGTGCCTGATCTTCAAAACCACAGCCCTCAAACATGCCGGCATCTGTGTGTGCCTGCATGCTACCCCGTGCTCACTCACACACATGCAAACACACACACACACTCACACACATGCAAACACACACACACACACACACACACACCTTGCTCCTGTCTGCAAAGGCAATTATTTTTTGGAAAAAGCAACATAGGACACATTGCCAGATGCATTCGAAGAAGCCAAATCTTCCATAATCCTCCCTGCGTGTTTTATTGTTTGCAAAGGAGAATGAATTTCAGTGGAGCTTAGTTTTCTTTTGTTTTGCTGAGAGGTCTGGTTAGAAAGTCAAGCCAACAAGTTGTAAAACTTGACATTTATTCTTTAACTGACAAGCAGCTTCGTGCAGAGATGGGGCTGCACTGAAAGGTGGTTTGGTGCTCAGCACTGGCCTCCGCCCCAGGAGCCTGGTCTGTTTGGCGCTGGGCTGGGACACATAGGGATCAGCAGGTTAATAAATGCCAATCCACAGGGACTCCCTGCCTCGCCACCAGAGGCCTCGGGCACAGCTCTTCATTCGCACAGCAGACATGCATCCAACACCTATCAGGTACCAGGCACCAGAGATAATAAAACAGCTCTGCTCTCGAGATGCTCAGGCTGATGAAAGAGAATGAACAAAGCGTAAGCATTATGATGCAATGTAGGAAGTGATATAACACAGTCCGTGGGAGCATCCAGGAGAAAGCAGCTACTTCTGCAGGAGTGGGGGGAGCAAAAAAAGGTGTTAAGAAAACTATAGCAAAATTGGAGATATATCACCAGGGCTTTGAAGATTAAGGAAGATTTTTCTTTCACAGATAGATAAAGGGGGTAGACTTCCTGACAGAGGGCATAATAATTTGAGCAAAATCAGGGAGAATTAGGTTGCAGAGTACAATAAGTAGTGTGATGAAGTCGGAACAAAATTAAGGTGGAGGGGAGGTAGGTTGTGGGTCCAACCTGGGGAATTAGTTCTACATGGATGAGTTGCTCTTTTTGTTTCCTTGTTTGTTTGTTTGTTTTAATTTGTGTGTGAACACAGACTGATTTATTTCAGAACCTGGCTTAATTAATATTTTAATTATATGCTTTCACCGTGCAACAATTTCCAATGAGCACAGGTACATGAAATGAGATCATGTATATGAAAGAACTTAGAGAACAGTGAAGTGTTACAAACTATTGTAAATGTTATTTGTATTGTTCTAAGATTCCCGAGGCAAACAGCTGGCCAGGTGCCAAGGGGCTGGGGGCAAAAGGACACGCAGTACCTCCCAAACGCCCACCTGCCAGCCATGACTGCTCACCAGCCATCAACATGGGATGTCAGTACTTCTTAGACTGAGGAGGAGGCACTTAGACCTAAACCCTTCCAGGGCAGGCCCCTCATTGAACCACAACACTGGTTTGGCAGTGTTGTGTGGCTGAAAGGTAATGGACTTGGTTTCTCAGCCCAACTCTCTACCTGAGTGGCTCTGGGCAGCCTCAGTGTCCTCATCTGGAACATTCAGAGATAATGGTGATGTCTCCACAGTTTTCTCAGCTCTCTGGGGCCTTTCCATGGAATTCAGAGGAAAACCTTTTTACATCTGCCTCATGTGGTTGTGCTGGCCCCACCAGGACAAGATGGTGCAGGAACGTGAGGAGAATAAGGAGAGGGCAGTGGGCGCGCCAAGACTCTGAGTTCCAATCTGGACTTTGTTCCATGGCCTTGGGGGTGTTATTGACTGGCTTAGCTTCCTCCCTTACCAAAAACAGACTGTTGAAAAAAACCAAGTCCCAGCTTATTCAATAGTCAATATCAAATGTTGTATCTGTTCATTCATTCACTGCACACGTATTGATTACCTACTGTTTGCTGGCTACGTGCAATGTTAGGCTACAAAGATTATTTTTAATAATTTTTAAATAAAATATTTTAAAAATAATAATAAGACATGGCCTCGCAGAATCCTAGCCCCGCTGAAAATATGGATATTTTCTTTTTCAAATCAGTGATTTGCCTGATATCTGTTGGAGTAGACAATTATGAAACAGTAAGACAACATGCTATCAGAGAGTGTAGATTTTAGAACAAGGTCCTAGAAGAGAACCAGGCACATGGACTATGTGAACTAACAGAGGTTGTAAGAACAGGGCACTGTGAAAGCACCTGGGAGAGGTACCAGGTGGGACCAAGGAAAGCTTCCTAGGGGCACGACTCCTGAGGTCACTTAAAAGGAAGCCCAGCCTGGCCGGCGTGGCTCAGTGGTTGAGCGTTGAGCTATGAACCAGGAGGTCATGGTTCCATTTCCAGTCAGGGCACATGCCCAGGTTGTGGGCTCCATCCCCAGTGCGGGGTGTGCAGGAGGTAGCCAATCAATGATTCTCTCTCATCATTGATGTTTCTGTCTCTCTTCCTCTCCCTTCCTCTTTGAAATCAATTTTTAAAATTCTACAAAATTAAAATAATACAAAAAGGAAACCCAGGCTGAGGGGCTGTCAAGAGAGTTTCCCTCTGGGAAGTATGAGGCAAGAGAGCAATAGATACCTTTCCACCCTGTTCCAATATTCAAAGGCCAGCTGAGGTGAAGCCTGCATTTGCCAAGAGATGCCCAGGTGACTGTAAGATATTTTCAGGCTGGGAAGTGGGGGTCAGGAAGGGGGCTGGTTACAGGAGCAGAGACAGCCCCTACTCAGCGGGAGCGTTTGCAAACATGACCACTGGCCTTCTTGCCTACCTGCCGAGCGGGCCCATTGCTGGCACCTTGTCTTCATTGAGTCACTGGAGGCCTCGTTCAGCAGAAGCCCAGCAGAATCCTGAATTACTTGTTATATCTCCTTTCTATAACTTCCTGGTGGAATCACCTTGTCAGGCATTTGTCTTCATGCCAGAAGGTCAGCTCAACAACGCACTCTGATCCATGCAGAATTCTAATCGGGCCAAAAACTAGGATGGTTTCATTGTTTAAACGGTAGGAGTTCAAGCTCCCAGAGCTGCCTGGGGAAAATGGTTGGTAATGCACGTGGACATGAGGTGGAGGGCAGAGCACAGCTCCGATGGGAACTGGAGCTGGGGTTCACTCTGTGCTCAGCCATTCACCATCTCTGGGGCACTGGGCGAGTCATGGAACGTCTTTGAGCCTCAATTTCCTACCTTAGTGATGCATGCTGAGAGGCGATGTGACCTCCAACACAGGGCCAGACCACAGGATGTGCAAGGGCTGAGGGGTAAACCAAAGTTAGTACAGCAGATGCATCGCCCACATCACCAGAACTACATGCTGCTGGATGTATCGCCCACATCACCAGAACTACACGCTGCTGGATGCTTCTGCGGGGCATCTTCAGAGAGCTCGCAGTCCTAGTCAGGGCCTGGCAGGAGAACAGGTAGGTGGCACTTAAGTTAGATAATTTGAGGACAGTTTAATAAAGAGATTATGAATGAAGCTGTGGGCAGGGTAGAACGAGACCTTGGAGGCCAGTGCAGTGCTCTGGAACTGACAAGAGCCTGGTCCTTAAAGAGCCAGGGGCAGAAGGGTTACCGGAGCCCAGATACAGAGGGCAGTGTGTTGAGAGAGCTTCACAATAGGAGTGTGACCTTTAACCGAGGGATGCAGCCAGACAGTGGCAACCCCACAGGGAGGGAACCAGAGGAATAAACAACCTGACCTTTGTCTCCTACCTCTCTCCATTCTCCTTCCAGTGCCCCCCATTGGCCAAACTCAAGTAGAGGCTAAAAGATAAAGGAGACCTTTAATATAGTCTATATAGGCCAGACTTCTGCTGGGGCCTGAGCACACTGAAGGAGTGAAAGATTAGATCTGGAGGGACAAACAGAAGACATCTAGCACACCCCACGAAAGCAATCCACAAGAGAAAGGGTCAACTTGGAATATGTACCAAACAGCAAGAACAGCCGGAAGTGACAGTCCCAGTCAGGTAAGATCTGTCCTGCCTCTGCCCTCTCCTTGGTGTTCCTGCCAACTCCAGAGGGGTCAGAAACTAAAGATGGCCAGCAGACGTGAAGGCAGGGAAAGGAGGCCCAAAGCAGGAAGAGAGAGAGCAGCAACCCTTTCCCACTGCAGGCTTTTAGCCTGACATGCACCTGAGCTGGAGAATGTGCTAGCACAGGCTAGCTGCAGTGACAAACAGACCCAAACATTTAGTGACTAAACACAATAGAGTTGTATTTCTTGTTCACATAACAGTAAGTTAAAGTTATAGGTTGAGGAAGGCAGGAGGTTTTCCACCACACAATTATTCAGGGACCTTGCCTGATGATCCTTAACACCCAGCTTCCAACAATACCCCAGGGTCATTTTCATCTCAGTCAACTGGAAAGAAGAAACTATACGGAGGAGCAAATATGGGAAGTTTTTGAGGGGCAGGCTTAAAAATAAAACATATCCTTTCTACTCAGATTCCACTGGCTAGAATCCAGTCACACGATTATACCTAACTGCTAGCGAGACTGGGAAATGTAGTCCACTTGGCCACACAAGTGATCAGAACTCTTATTGTAATGAAAAATTGATTTTGACAGTTGGCAGTCTCTGTTACAGAAAGTCTATAAATTAAATCCTGAATTTTGCTATTGCACAGAATGGGCATTTAAATTATTGAAAGGTCTGTTTTGTATTTAGAAGTTTCAAAAGAACTTTATTATTTGACGGTGGCAGAAGAGTCATGAGATCTGCCCTAGAGGTTCTCAAAGGAACAGAAAAGTACCAGCCAGACAGCAGGTTTGAACAGGACTGAACAACAGCTTGAACAACAGTTTGGAAGGTGTTTGTATTTATTCTAGGGATTACTACTTGCTCAGTGTACCGATTTCTTTGTTATCCTTACATAATCACAATGTTTTATTATTTTTCTCTCATTTTATTTCCATCAGAGAATGTTTTTATTATAATAAATGTAATGTTTAAGTGGAGAAAAAATATAAAATGTACGTTTTTAAAGCCTCTAATGTAACCCTATCTTCTTATTCTGGTTACATTTAGTTCTTTACTGACTACTAGGACCTTCTGCTTTAAAAAACTATATTCATCCCAATACCCAGTTGATGACTGTCTTAGAGCAGGCTGCTGTAACAAATCACCATAGACTGGGTGGCTTAAACAATAAGCATTTATTCCTCGTCTATCGTTTGGAGACTGGAGGTCTGAGATCAGGGGCTGCCGGAAGCTAATTCCAGCATGTCAGCAGGGCTGAATCATCTGGAATGGCTGAGGGCATTTCCCCAAACCTGAAAAGGATGCAAAAATGATTGCTTGCTGCCAGACAGCTGAGGGCATTTCAATCTACATGTTATTGCCTCCTGCTGGCCAAACACCTGAACAACCGTAGGCAGTTCCTCCAATCTGACAATGGATTCCGTACACTAAACCTTGGCCTTTGATGTGTATATCTACCTTGCCTTAGGACAATTTGTGTTAATAAACAGCAAGGGGTCTAGAGAGACAAGAGAACTTGGTTCCTTTAGCTAAGTCTTCTCTGGGTCCCCAAAATGCCTTCCAAAATTATGTTTTGTCTCTGGACTCTTTAATCATTTACAGCAGTTCCTTCTCCAGATTCCTGAACCCATTCTAGATCCTGGATTAAGACCAGGGGCATTAAAGGGCCAGCATGGTCAGGTTCCGGTGAGAGCCCTCTTCCAGGTTGCAGACTGCCAACTTCCCTCTGAGCCCTCACCTGTCAGAAAGAGGGCAGAGAGCCCTCTGTGGTCCCCTTTATAAGGCACCAATCTCCTTCATGAGGACTCCACACCCTCCCTAACCATATTCCAAGGACCACCTCCTAAAACAGGGGTGGGCAAACTTTTTGACTCGAGGGCCACAATGGGTTCTTAAACTGGACCGGAGGGCCGGAAAAGCATGGATGGAGTGTTTGTGTGAACTAATATAAATTCGAAGTAAACATCCTATCTAATAAAAGAGAAAAATGGTAATTGGCGTACGACGATACCCTTTTCATTGGCTAATCAGGGCTATATGCAAATTAACTGCCAACTAAGATTGGCAGTTAACTGCCAACAAGATGGCGGTTAATTTGCATATGTAGGCACAATGCAGGGAGGTGAAAGGGAAAGCAGGAAGAAGCCCCCTGCCACTGACAGTGATCGGAAACCCAGGGGGGAGCTAAGAGCTGGGGGGAAGGGCAAAGGCGGCCCTGGGGCCGCCTTTGCCCTGCCCCCCAGCCATGATCGGAGAATCAGGCGCCTTTGCCGCCCTGGCCAGTGATAGCAGGAAGTAGGGGTGGAGCCAGCGATGGGAGCTGGGCACGGTCGAAGCTGGCAGTCCCGGGAGCTAGGGGTCCCTTGCCTGGGCCTAAAGCGAAGCCCACGATCGCAGGGCCGCTGCAGCTGCGGGTCCCCGCTGCCCGGGCCGGACGCCTCAGCCAGAGGCATCCTGCAGGGGCAGGGGCGGAGCCTGCAACTGCGGGGTGCTGGGGGTCCCCTGCCCAGGCCTGACACCTCTGCCGGAGGCCTGAGGCCTGGTCAAGGGGCCGATCCGGTGATTGGTGATCAGAGGGTGATGAGGGTCAACTCCTCTGGCCGAGGCATCAGGCCTGGGTGGGGGGCAGAGCCGGGGATTGGGGGGATATGATGGTCCCCTTGCCCAGGCCTGAAGCCTGGGTCAGAGGCGTCAGGCTTGGGCGGGGGGTGGACCAAGCGATCAGAGGGAGATGGGGGTCCCCTGCCAGGGCATGATTCCTGAGCCAGAGGCCTCAGGCCTGGGCGGGGGCCAGAGCCAGTGATCAGGGGAAGATGGGGGTCCCCTGTCCAAGCCTGACACCTCTGGCGGAGGTGTCAGGCCTGGGCAAGGGGCCGATCAGGCGATCGGAGGGTGATGGGGGTCTATGCCTCTGGCCGAGGCATCAGGCCTGGGCTGGGGGCAGAACCAGTGATGGGAGGAAATGTGGGTCCCCTGCCCAGGCATGACGCCTCTGTCAGAGGCGTCAGGCCTGGGCAAGGGGCCAATCCTGCGATTGGAGGGTGATGGGGGTCAACGCCTGAGGGCTCCCAGTATGTGAGAGGGGGCAGGCTGGGCTGAGGGACACTCCCGCCCCCCCCACACACACACACACACACACAGTGCACGAATTTCGTGCACCGGGCCCCTAGTCATTACATAAAAGGGTACGGTCTTTTATTTCAATAGTTTTATTCATTTCAAATGGGCCGGATCCGGCCCACGGGCCGTAGTTTGCCCACGGCTGACCTAAAACCATCACATTGGGGGTTAGGATTTCAACATATCAGTTTGGGGGGGCATAAACATTCAGTCCCTAAGGCCTTGTAACATACAAGGAAGATGGCCAGGGCAGCTAGGGAAGGGAGCTGAGGGAGGCAGAACAGAGAACACAAGCTAAGTCAAGGGCCCATCAGGGTGCAGCCATCACAGGCAGGATCTAGCTGGAAGCAAAAACACTTCTATGGCAAATTACAGGAGAGCTCTGGGTCATTAACCAGATAAAACTGGTAAAGAGTTTGTCAGCAGCTATAGAGCTCATAGATATCCTCCCAATAGAGCTCAACAAGCCCAGGGAACAGCACTTTGGACTGTGTGTGGCTCAGTCCTGCTTGGGTCCTGAGGAAAGCCCCCACCACTCACATCTCTGCCAACCCCAACTCCGCTGTTATTATCATCTGCGTTTGATGTCCAACCTATAAATGGTGGAGCCAGAATTGGAACCCAAACCATCACCCCCAGGTTGTAACCACACGGTGGTGAAAACACAGCCTTTGTCTATGGATAAGATAATACATGTGGCGTGCTTACCCTAGCTGTATTCATTTGCTGGGACAGTTGTAACAAGATAGCAGGGTGGGTTAAACAACCAAAATTTACTCTCTCACAGTTCTGGAGACTAGAAGTCTGAGATCAAGATGTCGACAGGGTCGTCCTTCTGAGGGAAGGACCTGCTCCAGGCTCTCTCCTTAGCTTATAGATGGCTGTCTCATCACTGCACCTTCACATTGTCTTCCTTCTGCATGTGTCTATGCCCAAATCTCCTCTACTTATACGGACATCAGTCATATTGGATTAGGGCCCACCCTAAAGACCTCATTTTACCATCATTACCTCTGTAAAGAGGTAATTTCCACAATCGGTCACATTTTGAGGTGCTGGGGATTATGATGTCAACATGAATTTGGAGGGAGACACAATTCAGCCCATAACACTAGCTAAATGGCCATAGTTATTACTATGATCCTGGAATTCAAGGACCCCCCACAATCTTAAGCTCCAGCTCACCTTTTCATCCATCTTTATGTCCCTTATCCTTATACTAATCAAACTCTTTCAGTCACTGTTAACCAAAACACCTTGAACTTTCCCTCCTCCAAGCTTTTCCTGTCCTACAATCTACCTGTAATGACATGCACACCAAATCCTCCTAATAGTGTAAAACTCATCTCAAACCCCATTAGCCCTTGACCATTCTCAAGACCCCAGCCATTTGAAAAGAAGAAAGAAAATTAGCAATTACAAAACACAGTATGTTTTCCCCACCACAATCTTTTATTCTCTCATATCTCCATACACCTGGCAGGTTAAGTGACTGAAGTTCAGAGTGGTTAAGTACTGTGCCCAGGTTGACTCTGCAAATGAAGGTAGGAATGTGTTTCTGTCTCCACCTGCCTGATTCCACGTCCAGTGATCTCCCTGTCCTGAACTCCTGTAGCAATTCTGGCAGAAGCATTCATCTGGCAGTTAAAAGTGCAATGCCAGGCCTTGGTGCTATGTCTTCATTATCATGTGGAGCTTTTACTTTGTGCTTTTAGTAAGTCTTTATTATCCACTTTCTATTTGCATGTCTTTCCTCACCAACTATATTCCCAGCATCTTAATAACAGGAATGGGTGGGTTTTTCACTTGTACCAATCTCTTCATGGCCACTACAAGGCTCAATAGAGATGGTTGATGTTGTTTTAGGGCCAGGTTGGGCATTATTCTCTGCATTACCTAAAAGATACACCCATACTCTTCCAGGGAAATACTCACATGGGCTCCAGCCAGCAGGAGAGGTGGGCCTCTTTCTCCTCCCCCAAATACAGTGGTTTCATGAACTAATTAACGCCAGAGATGGGTATTCAACCATCCCCTCCCAGCTCCAGACCCCTGGCAGACCTCATGCTTGGGCAGAGCACCCCCAGAGCTTAGCCCGGATATCCACATTGACACATTTTCATCTGCCTGTGCTGCATCCCCCTTCCTTTCATGCCCCAGTTTCCTCTATCTCCTCCTTTAGGGCCTCCAGGTTGCCTGAAGCTAACCCTTACTCTTTAGTGGTTACCGCAGGCCAGCACTGTTCTAAGCACTTTGTAGCTATAGCCACGGCATTGAACAAGCAGGACTCAGGAAATGGTATCAGAAACATACTTTTAGTTTGAGTCCCACAGTTTATTTTCACCTCCTCAGTGGGGGCAGCCCTTCCTGGATGAAAACTCAGTCTACATCGCTCCACAGTAATAAAAGTACTACAGTGACTTAAATTGTAAACAGTTCAACAATTACAATGGTCAGATCCCACGCAATATCCAAAACTTGAAACTTGACGCAGTTCACTTGTTTTCCCCTTCCCAGCTGGGCTCTGCAGCATGTATGACTGTTGAGGAGCAAGCAAGGAGGTGTGGAGAGTGTGGGTGAGACCTATGGTGGCCATGGGGGTGACCGCTCAAATCTCCTTCAGGAGAACCTGCTGTGGGGAGCAGACCGAGTTGACTGACAGGCTAGCTGTCATCCTGGGTGCCCGCCTTCACATCTGCACCAAGGCCACGCTTCCCAGGGCTCCTCCCAGCTAAAGGCCAAATGGAGCAGAGTGCTACAGTTGGACCATTCCTGCTTGCCAGGTGACTCTTTTGATGGGCAATCTTTGCTAGGAGACTAGCTGCGGACTAACTAAGAAACTAGCTGGAAATGCTTAAGGGACTAGCTAAGGCACTAGCTAGCTCGCCCAGACTTGCTCAGCAGTGCCCTGAGGTCTGAGATTCTTCCAACCCAATTCCCCTTCCGTTCCCCTCCTACATCATGCCCAAAGCCTCTCCTTTTACCTAACTTGCTTCCTTCCTCTTAATTCTTCATAGATATTTCCCCTTATAAAGCTCTGCTTTTCAGGGACCTGAACGTGTGCAAGGCCTTCATTCTTCCTGCCTGGCAGTTTCTACTCTTCCCCAAGCCAAAGGGGCAATGGCAACTTGGGAAACAGGTGAAGTCACCTTCTCCTTGTGTCTACCAATCCCTCCCATCTTATTTTGATGCTCCTTTGCAAGTGAAGGAGTAAGTGTGTAGGGAGGTAAGTAATTACTTGATGGGCTCTACCTTAAGATGACCTCTCACTCTCTGGACCTGCCAGGGCTTTAAAGCTGACAGTGTTTTTCATGTGGCACTTTCATAGGTTTTTCAATGTGAGCAGTGCCTCTTCTTCTAGCCTTCTCTAGCCTTCCCTTCAACCCCAGGATATTAGTCTAGTTCTCCAGAGAAACAGAACCAACAGGATGTAGATGGATGGATAGATAGATGAGATAGATAGATAGATAGATAGATAGATAGATAGATAGATAGATAGATTTACTATAAGGAATTGACTCATGTGGTTATGGAGGCTGAGAAGTTCCAACATCAAGACCCAGGAGACCCAACTGTGCAGCTCCTCAGGCAGCTCATGTGTCCGGACAGTACTGTCTGCTAGTTAGGCCCATCCTGCCCACATAGGTCTCAGTGTGATGGGTACTTAATTTGGTCCCTTTTCTCCTTTTCTCTGCCTTATCTGTCCTCTCCCTTCAGAGCCTCAGTTTTCTCATTTATAATCTACACTAATAAAAGAGAAAAATGGTAATTGGCGTACGACGATACCCTTTTCATTGACTAATCAGGGCTATATGCAAATTTGGCTAATCAGGGCTATATGCAAATTAACTGCCAACTATGATTGGCAGTTAACTGCCAACTGAGCAGGCCTCAGGCCTGCCGGAGGCCTCAGGCCTGGTCAAGGGGCCGATCCGGTGATTGGTGATTGGAGGGTGATGAGGGTCAACTCCTCTGGCCGAGGCATCAGGCCTGGGCGGGGGGCTGAGCCGGGGATTGGGGGGATATGATGGTCCCCTTGCCCAGGCCTGAAGCCTGGGTCAGAGGCGTCAGGCTTGGGCGGGGGGTTGAGCAAGCGATCAGAGGGAGATGGGGATCCCCTGCCCAGGCATGATTCCTGGGTCAGAGGCGTCAGGCTTGGGCGGGGGCCAGAGCCAGTGATCAGGGGGAGATGGGGGTCCCCTGTCCAAGCCTGACACCTCTGGCAGAGGCGTCAGGCCTGGGCAAGGGGCCGATCAGGTGATCAGAGGGAGATGGGGGTCTACGCCTCTGGCCGAGGCATCAGGCCTGGGCAAGGGGCAGAGCCAGCAATCGGAGGGGTCTGGGGGTCCCCTGCCCAGGCCTGATGCCTGGGCCAGAGGCATGATGCCTGGGCTGGGGGCAGAAACAGTGATGGGGGAAATGAGAATCCCCTGCCCAGGCCTGACACCTCTGTCAGAGGCATCAGGCCTGGGCAAGGGGCCGATCCTGCGATTGGAGGGTGATGGGGGTCAACGCCTGAGGGTTCCCAGTATGTGAGAGGGGGCAGGCTGGGCTGAGGGACACTCCCCCCCCCCCCACACACACACACACACCCAGTGCACGAATTTCGTGCACCGGGCCCCTAGTATTGAGATAATATTGGATCTACACAGCCAAGGTGAGGATTATTCATTATCTACTATATCACTATATATGGCTTTGGCTTTGTTGACCTGCACCTTAGTCAATACCCCAGGTTAAGAAGTCCACCTCCCGCCGGAACCGGTTTAGCTCAGTGGATAGAGCGTCGGCCTGCGGACTGAGGGGTCCCAGGTTCGATTCCGGTCAAGGGCATGTACCTGGGTTGCGGGCACATCCCCAGTAGGGAGTGTGCAGGAGGCAGCTGATCGATGTTTCTCTCTCATCGATGTTTCTAACTCTCTATCTCTCTCCCTTCCTCTCTGTAAAAAATCAATAAAATATATTAAAAAAAAAAAAAAAAAGAAGTCCACCTCCCACCTAGCCAGCATGGCTCAGTGGTTGAGCATCGACTATGAACCAGGAGGTCATGGTTTGATTCCCCATCAGGGCACATACCTGGGTTGCAGGCTTAATCCCTAGTGTGGGGTGTGCAGGAGGCAGCCAATCAATGATTCTCTCATCATTGATGTTTCTCTCTCTCTCTCCCTCCCTTCCTCTCTGAAATCAATAAAAATATCTTTTTTTAAAAAAGAAAGAAGTCCACTTCTGATGTCAGCAGCTCAGATTCCCATGTGGCTCCCCAAATCACCAAGTCCTTCTTCTAAAGCAGGAAGCAGCAGAGCGAAGAAATGACTGCATTTGTGGCTATCTGAAACACCTGCTCTTTTTTAAAAAAAAATTTCTTCTGCCCTGGTTGATGTGGCTCAGTTGGTTGGGCATCATCCCATGCCCTGAAACGTTGCAGGTTTGATTCCTAGTCAGGGCACAGGCCCAACTTCCAGGCTCAATTCCCGGTAGGGGCATGCAGGAGGCAGCCAATTGGTGGTTCTCCCTTTCTCTTCCTCTCTCTCTAAAAGAACCAATAAAACAAAAAATAAAAAATTGATACTGGTGGTTATAAATAGAATCAAACATAAATTCTAGAAATTTAAAACTTGGAAGAAAAAAAATAAACAGTCGCTTATGGAAATGCTATTGGTGATGATCAAGAGTTAACATATATCCCCCAAATGAGTTAGCCATGCTTATAATGGATCTCTTACGCACCACCAGAGGTTGGCTGGGAAGTCAGTGCACCTCCCCAGGATTGACTACATTCTACCCTCTGAGCAGGCTCAGCCACCAACTCGAGCTCTGAGCAGCTAGGTTTCCCTGCCCAAAGGGCCTGGCCACCAGCACTTGTACCAGCTGAGCTCCTGGGCATGCCTCTCTCCTCAGAGATGATGCTGAATCCGACAGGGCCTTTTGAGGAAAAAACAGCCTCCAGGGCCTGTGCTCTGCAACCCTCCGACCTACTATGAAACCACATACCTGCTGGGACCTCCGCCTCACTTCACTGTGTTCTCCCCCACAACCTCCTGGGCCAAGCAGAGCCCAGCTTCAGTCTGTCTAGTATCCTGTTTTCACTCGCAGTCCCACCGCCCCCGACCTTGTTCAGAGCTGCCACTTGGCTCACCTGGCCTATGGCAAGTGTACCCAGCAGCAAGTCCCACCCCCACTGTCATTCCACCAGACTCCAACTTGACACCAAGGTCCCAGTGATCGTCAGCTCCAGCCAGGTTATCCCTCCTCAGAAATCTCCCCCCGAGGCCCCTGTCCAGCAAAACAGACTGGTGACCTCAGGCCAGACATGATGTGCAGATAGGTTTTGTTCGACCTACACAGTGTTCGCTAAATTGTTAAACAATGCTTTAAAATCAGGATTTGCACATAAAAATCCAGATACCTGGCTTGTCTCAAACACCAGGTGGTCTGGCAAGCCCAGTACAATAGTTAATTTTACGTCAACTGGTCTGGGCTAAGGAATGCCTAGGTAGATAGTTAAACCTTATTTCTGGGTATGCCTGTGAGAGGGTTCAGGAGGAGATTAGCCTTTAGTTGGGGAGCTGAGTAAAGAAGCTCTCCAACCCCAATATGGGTGGGCTTCACCCAACCCACTGAGGGCCTGAATGGTAACAGGTGGAGGAAGAGCAAATGCGCTCTCCCTGCTTGAGCTGAGACATGCCTCTTCTCCTGCCCTTGACATTAGCCCTCCTGGTTCTCAGCATTTCGGACTCAGACTGGTATTTACACCATCGCCCTGCTTCTCAACTCTCAGGCCTTCAGACTCAGACTGAACTGCACCACCAGCTTGCCTGGGTCTCCAGCTTGCAGATGGCAGGTCATGGGCCAGATATATACAAGGTGGGGCAAAAGTAGGTTTACAGATAACACCGGAATAAATGTGTTTCACATGCTCACAACTGGTAAACTTACTTTTGCCCAACACTGCACATATGTCCTACTGCTCTGTCTCTCGGGAGAGCCCTGGGCCCACACATTTACATGACAGTCGTCAGCTGGAGCTGGGTCACAGCAGCTGCCCACTCTGCAGCGTCACTCGTTCACTCACACTGTGACCCCATGGACATATGCTCAGGTTGCACACTCGATCCTCAGTAGGGGGCATGCAGGAGGCAGCCCATCAATGATTCTCTCTCATCATTGATGTTTCTCTCTCCCTCTCCCTTCATCTTGAAATCAATAAAATACATGTATATATAAATAAAATAAAATCCCTGTCATTTGGAGAGAGGTGTTATCATTGCTTTTGACAGAGGAGACTGATTGGCTGTTGGGACCCAGCAGGTTGTGGAGGGAAAGCCAGGCTCAAGCAGGTGTCTGGCTCTGACTCTGCATGCTTTCCACCACACCAGGCTGAAAACTAACTGGATTCCAGCGTGACCCGGCTCCTCTTAGAGACAAGGCTAGTACTGCATTGAGAGGAATCCAACTTTGGCAACACCCTGGTTTGTCTCAGCAGAAACTGTTTGGGCCCTAAATGACAGTAAAAGGGATAAACCAGCAACTAGCACACCGAAGCAGAGATGTGGAGCCACCTGGTCAGCCCGGGCCTGAACCTGTCTCCTCCCATCCCTCTCCCTGCCTTCAGTCCCCATGGACATTGTGCCCTTGGCTTCTCTGGGCAGCAGGGACCTTCAGAAGCCACAACAGGCCCATCTGTGGCTACAACAGGTAACTGATCTCCCAGGGAGGAGGGCAACACTTGCCAAGGTCCCCTGCTTCCCCTAGCCACACACATACACAGAGGCCTCTGCTCTGCACAGGAGAGGAGGGAGGGGCTGAGCCGCACAGTGCTCTTGGTTCACCTGGTGTCACTATGCAAGTCCCTCACCTGCGGGTGCTTCCCAGGGCTGAGGTCAGTGCCCAGCCCTCTTCAGGGAGAAGCACAAATTGGGTTAAAAGGCCCCACTGCCATGACTCTGAAACCCCCAGCCTCTGGGTTGTCCTCCCCTGCCCACGAACAGCCAGCTCCTTCTAAATGTCTGCTGGCTTCTCTAATTACTTGGGGAAATGTTCTGTTTGCCAGCGTGCTATTAGAGTGGCGTACAGGCCAGGATGCAAACAGCTCCACACCATATCAATATTTCCAGTGGCGTCCTTCCCGCTCTCTGGTGCCTCCACCTCCACGTGCTCACACAGGAGAGAATCACAGGAGGGCCCTCTGCTCCAGATGCGGTCATCACAGTCCGCTGCTGACTACGGAGCTGCAGCCTGCCTCGAAGTCCGGTCTCCTCCCTGCCCTCGAAGCTACACTCATTCTCTCTTGAGTGTCTGCCTGAGGCAAGGTGAGTGCTTCTGCCAACATCCAGCAGGCTGCCCTTGGGCAAGTCACAGCCCTCCCTGGGCTTCCGTTGCCCCATCTGTAAAATGGCGGTGAGACAATACCTACCCAAAGTGAGGCTGACCTTCTTGTACTTCCTTCAAGCCCTGACACCCATCATAAATGGAAGGCCTACGACCTCGGACAAAAGTTATGCAAATAAATGCCAGATGCCCTGAGTGCCTGCTGACCCTGGGGATGTGCTCAGTCCTGCCCTGACATTTGCAGGACACAGGGCATGTGGTCAGGGCAGGATTACAAATGGAGGCCCGCATAGCATATGTCATAATACTTAAAGTTATAAATCAAACTAATAAAATATGTTTTGTTCTCCTATCCTGATAAATATGCCTTCAGAATGACCTGGAAGGCCAGGCTGAACTTTACAAGCCTGTACTCCTCCATGACATGGCAGCAGGAAGAGCCAGCCCAGCCTCCCCGCTTTTCTTCCCACTCCTAGCTCCATCTCACAGTGCAAGGGCCTTGCACTCATGCTCATGAGCAACCCAGTCTGCCTGTGCACACACACACACACACACACGCGCGCACACACACACACACACGTGCCAATGGGCCCAGGATGTGTTCACCAGCAGCCCAGCCCACTCTCCAGAGCTCCAGAGGTTGGACCTGGGAAAGGGGCCTGGCAATGGGCTTGGGGCCCTTTGGGCAGGAAATCAGGGTCCTGTGTCCCCGTACAAGGTAGAAGATAGAGCACTTCCCTTAGCGCTTCCCCATGGATTTCTCAACCTGTGGGGAAGTGTACACCCACAGGAGGCCAGAGAGGAGCCAGGGCAAGGACCCCCCTCGCCTGGGTCTAAAGGCAGTACTAGTGGCAGTGCAAGTGACATGACAACTGACAATGGGCCAATTGCCTTAATATATAAAGAACTCCTTCAAATCAATGAGAAAAAATAAACTCCCCTATAGAAAAAGAAATAGTTTGTTGAAAAGAATACAAATAGCTCCTTAAGATAGAAAGATCTTCGGTCTCAAAGATCAGAAGCCTGGCAGCACACTGTGTTGGCTGGGTGTGCGAGGCAGGTACTGTCATCCATCGCTGGTGGGAATGAAGGTGGCACAACCTCTGGGAAACAGGATTTGGCAGCAGCTATAGAAACTACAAATGCACATACTCTTTGTCCCAAGAATTCCACATCTAGTTTTTTAACCTTGAGAAATACTTGAACAAGAAATTATATTTACTGCAGCACTTTTTTTGTCATAGCAAAATATTGGTAGCCACCTAAAAGTCACCCAATGCAAAGCCGGTTTAACTCAGCAACGTCTTCTCACAGAACAGAATGGTATGGGGCAGGTTGATGTGAACCAGCGCACAGAATGAGCTCCAGCATACACTGTTAGGGGAAGAAATATAAAAGGCTGTGTGGGACAGTAGTGACGTGCCACTATTTGTGTGAAAAGATAGAGCACATAGACACACAGGAGACTGTCAACAGTGGCTGGCTCCAGAGAGGGAATCTGAGGGGTGGGGGGCAGCTGTGGGCAGGACAATTACTCTTGTACTTCTTTTTGTGCCTTTTGAATGTGCACCATGTGTGATTGACGTATTACAAAGTATTCCAATCATTTTTTACAAAGGTTAGCTTAACACTCCATATGTACCTTGTTTAACATTCCATCTGCACCTTCCTTTTTTTTCTTTTTTGCTAATCCTCACACAAGGATATTTTTTTCATTGATTTTGTTTTAGAGCAAGTGGAAGGGAGGGAGAGAGAGAGAGAGAGAGAGAGAGAGAGAGAGAGAGAGAGAGAGAAACTGACATGAGAGAGACACACATCAATTGGTTGTCTCCCAAACATGCCCCAATCAGGGCCCAGGGCCTGGGATCGAACCTGCAACCCAGGTACATGCCCTTGACTGGGAATTGAACCCTTGACCCTTTGGTCCACGGCATGCTCTCTAACCACTGAACAAACTGGCCAGGGCCATCTGTATCTTTCTTAATAGTATATATAGTTTTCTATATTATATATGTTTTGCAAATCTTCTATGTTTTACTGTTTGAGAGGGCAGAATTCATGTCAAAGAAAAACTAACATTTTCGAACATGTATTATCTGTCAACCCACAATGTCACTTATTTCTATACAATGGCCTCCGGTGATAGGTCCTGTTATTATCCTCATGTTACAAATCAGGGACTTAAGGGTCCCGCAGGGGTTACACACTTTCCTAAGGCCACCAGCTGCGTGTGGGGAAGCTGTCTGATTCTAAGATCGTTCCACTGCAGTCCTGGCTGACTTCCCTGCATGGTCCCTCATCCTCTCTTCCCCTCCTTCTTCCCCTTCCTCCCCTCCTGCCACATTCACATTTATCCTGAAATTGTACTTCTAGGTCATGAGCATCCTGTTCCCACACCTGGGCAGGGCTGGAGAAGAACAGGCCTCTTACAGAGGTTTCCTTCCCCACGGCTGCCTGGAGGGAAATGTTGGGGAGGGACTGACTATGAAGATGAAGAGGCAGGGCGTTTCATATGAGAGAGGATATATTTTAAGCAAAGGTGCCTGGGCTCAGACAAGAACCCGAGGGCCCATTCTGTCACTTCTGCATGAAGCATGGCTCACTTCTTAAAGCTTGGAAATGTCAGCGCGCTGGGCACACAGAGTCCACGGGCCCCTTCTAACGGCAAGCCCGCTTGCACACGGGTCACCCTACCGACCCAGAGCAGAGCGACAGTGAATCCCACAGGGGTTGGCACTGTTTGAGCGAAGAAACAAAGGTTGCTGATATGCCCCTTCTGCCCTCAAATAATCGATATGTTTGTGTATCTGTTTGTTTCCATCCTGAAAACAAAGCCCACTTTGGGCTTCCCTACGGCCATCAGAGCCAAGCTCCAGATCCTGACACGCAGTTCGTGCATGATTTATGCAGGGCTTGAATAATAAATCGCGTGGATGCTGTAGAATTCACAGTGCGCCAAGTAGGTCATTATATAAATCACTCTATAATTTATATGGATGAACCGAAATCATGCAGTAGGAGAACTTCATTAGGAAATCAGTCCTGTGAGTAGATACCCCGGAAGGACTGGCAGGAACACGGTTGTTTTTGAAAAGTCCCCATGTCCGTGACTGAACATGAAGGTGCTCTGCGCTGTGGGCACTCCATCCCTGACTTCCACCCGGCACACAGGCTCCGGGAGCTGGGTTCAGGCCCAGCGGAGACCTGCCACGCCTCTGGGTTCCCTGGTTCTTCTAGCGGGGAGTCAACATGCTACAGGGACTGGGGTCGCCTCAAAGCCAGCTGGCCTCTTACTGTCTCCCCAGCAGAGCCAGCATGAAAGAGAAGGTGTGCGTGCTGAGCGAGAGAACCCACGGCGCTCTTGCCAACCGCAAGCCAGTTTTGAACACAAACCAAAGACAAGCCGAGCGTCTGGCTGGCAGAAGCACTCACCTTGCCTCAGGCAGACGCTGCCTTCACTGGTGCCCCCCAGCCTCCATGCAGAATCCATCCAGCCTCTGTCAGGAGCCCACACTGGGGGTTGGGGGGGACGTCAAGGGCAGATTGACCCAAAGGCAAGTCCAACTGGGGCAGCTTAAACCTCCTGAGTTCCTCTCCCAGCCCCTCCAGGACAGGCATGTGGAGGAGCAGCTGAGCCCTGGGATCCCTTCCTGGCAAAGACGTGCACATCATTAGCGGCAACCTGTGGCAGCACTGCCAACAGGGGGGTGGGCCAGAGGGTGGCTCTGTTAAGAGATTTAGGAGAAGGGAATTCAAGCAAGAGGAGGTCCTGTGTTTTTAAAGATGCTGCTTGAGAAAAATCAGCGAGATGAGGTTGAACCACATGCAGGACAAACCAAATACTCTGGCAAGTTCTCCTGGGGGCATTGCAGGCTCTGGGAGGCTCCCTGGACCCTTTGGGAAGTTGACAGAGTCATGAGACGGCAGAGCAGGGGGAGCCAGCACTGCTCCGTCCTTCTAAGGGTGTGAGTTTAAAGACTCCAATCCCTCAGCACCCAATCATCCTAATTCCTTGATTTGCACAACCCGGAGTGCTGTAGGTCCAGGGCTCAAGGGTGGCCCTTTGCTCTGGATCGGTGGCAGCCAGGGACAGGGCCCTAGGAAGCACATTCAGGCTCCCAGTCTTAGTGATTTGAGGTCAAGAGCTATAGAAAAAGATTCCTCACCTGAACAGCCCACTTTTCATCAGATTCCCCACTGAACCATCAAGATCACCAAGGGGCATGGCAGAGGGGACAGCTAATCCCATACTTCCAAGACCTCCTTTAGCATCACAACTGAGATCCCCCCATTCTGAAAGGTGAAAGGGCTGGGGGTGTCTCAGCCCTTTGGGCTGCTATGAAAAAGACCCCAGGCTGGATAGCTCAGACAACAGAGAATTAGCTCTCACAGTTTTGAAGGCTGGAACTCCCCAAGCTCAGCACCAGCAGACTCAGTCTGGTGAGAGCTCCCTTCCTGGTTCATAGACAGCCGTTCTCTTGCTGTGCCCTCACCTGGCAGAGGGGTGAGGGAGCTCTCTGGAGTGTCTTTTGCAAGGGCACTAACCACCTCCCAAAGGCACCACCTCCTAATACTATCACATTGTGGGTTAGGATTTCAATATATGAACTTTGGGAGGACACAAACATTCAGTCACGATCAGAGGGGAAGCAAGAAAGGGAAGGAGAGAGAGATTTCTCTTGAATCCACTGACTCTAATGGTCCCTCAAGTTACTATCCTGTTTTTTCTTTGTTGTCTTTATTATCCAACTCTTTTTTTCAAAAATAGGCTGCCTATTCTGCCTCAGTGCTACTTGTTACTAAACTCTGTTTTTAATATGCTTTTATTGATTTTTATTTTATTTTTTTAGAGAGAGAGGAAGGATGGGAAAGGGAGAGAGAGAAAAACATCAATGAGACAGAAACATCGATGGGCTGCCTCCTGCACAACCCCTACTGAGAATCAAGCCCACAATCTGGGCATGTGCCCTGACCAGGAATTGAACCAGTGATCTCTTGGTCATGGGTCAAGGGTCAACCCTCAATGCTCAACTGCTGAGCCACACCAACCAGGCTATTCCTAAACTCTTGCCATTGGCATCTCCACCCACTACTCTCTGAGAAGTGGCCAGTGCGCTCCTCCTGCTTGCATCTGGGCAGCTCTGCCTCGGTTGGCCCAGCTGAGGCCACGCCCAGCTGAAACCCCTTCTCCCAACTGCACATCTCATACGGCTCTTCCTCTCTTTATCTCCCAGTCATCTTTGATTCTTCCCCCTTTTTTTTTCCTCCCTCAACATCAGTATCTCCTCTGGTTTCAGAGCGACTCTTGACTCTATGTGTCTAACTCTAACCATGTGGTTTTTGATAAGTGACTCTCTCTGGTTTCTCATATCAGATGCCCCGCCCCCTCAAACTGCAAATGGGTCTTCTTTCCTGGTGTCGCTACCACCATGAGAGAACCACGTCGCCCAGCATCTAAGTCCTTTGGAATCTTCCTTTTATTTTACATTCCACAACCAACTCCTGTCAATTATTCCTATATTTCTCTCATATCCACTTCATTCCCACTGCCCTCACCTCAAACCAGGCCCTCATCATCTCACACATGGGCAAGAGAAACAGGCTTTCCAAGCTGGGAAGATCTAGTTGGCCCAGCATGCCATGTGACGGATGAGAAAACAAAGGCTCAGAGCAGAGGGACATGTGACTGAGATCACAAGCTCTTTGGAGTCAGGGCCTGAACCCTTTCCACTACTCCACAGGCAACCTAACTCTTCATTTCCCCTGACAATCACTTGCCAGGATACTTTTAGGGTGTCTGCCCAGTTCATAACGTCCCTCTCCCTGACCATCTCACCCACAAGGTGGACCAGCATTCACCTGTGCCCTGGGACCTGGAGGAGGGGTTTACTGAATGAGGGATAGCTATCAGACTGAACAGGCCAATCAGATTTTGTTCTCCCAACACCTGGAATTAGGGATAAGGAAATTCTAACTTAGTGTGAATTTGTCTCATTAAGGTGGCCTGCCATCTACCCCGTGGTCTAACGTGAAAAGGAAGATAGGAGACAGAGTGATGCAAATGTATGAAAGGAGCAGAGATAACAGAAGGAAAGAGGTTTAATGGCTTTCTGTCACTGTTCCAGGCCTTTCCTGAAGCCCCAGCCCCTGCTGGGGGTCAAAGGGTGGGTTGGGAGGGGGTGTCGAGACTGGTGGCTTTATCGCTGCCATTATCCTCATCAATGTCCTTAATCCATCTCCAAAGAAACATACAACCCGAGCAAAAACTGGGTTTGTGATGCAAACAGCTTCCGAAGTCTCTGCGATTTTTCTTTAAATTACTTCACTTCGGTTTATGTTGTCTGCAATCAAAGAGCCCTAAGTTCACCACCCACCCCAACCAAACAACACACACACACCACAAACCTACACAGGGGAGAGAACACATGACCTCAAGCCCCTGTAAGGTTTGCCTGAGCCAGATGTGCATGAATGTTCTACTCGTCTATCATGACACTTGCTCTCACAGCTCCCCATCTGCCCACCACTCCTCCCCAAGGCAGTTTCACAGACATCTCCTCTCCTGTTGCCTCAAGGACAACCTGCTCCAGCCACACCCAGAGCTTATGTTCTGTCTACAGGGCCTGCTTCCACACCTTTGCAAATGCCATTGTCCCTTCATGCCTTAGGCCCGTCCTCTCCAGCATTCTGTCTCCTTGGGTAGCTTTGAGCTCGAATTAATTTTCCCTGGAAAGCCTTTCCTGATGAGCCTCTTCCAACTCTAAACCACACCCCCAGCCCAGCTTTTCCTCCCTGCAGCTATGGCTCATAAAAACACCCTCAGTAACATGAATTCTATGTGATATCCTTTCTGGTGCATGCCCTAACTTCCAGGTGGTCTGAAAGCTCTTCTGCAAGGAAGACTGAACATTTTCTAGTCCCCATCCCCACCCTACAGCATCTGGTACAGTTCTTTGCACACTATCGACACTTAATAAACGTAACTGTCTGCTTGCCTGAAACAGGAAAAGTAATAAGCCAACGTCCAAACTTGCTCCCTGCAGGCCTCTTACTGCCTCCCTGGAAGTGGCAGGCATCAGGAGCTCCGGGCCCTCCACGCACTCCAACCCCAGATTAAAATGTGCTGCTGCATGAATGACGCGAAACCCTTTGAAAGGGTCTGAGCGGAATTGGGTGGAAGGCAGAGCTGAAAGCCGCAGGCCCAGATCTTGGAAAGTGAAACCTGTCAGGGGACCAGTGGGAGTGAGTGCACACAGCCAAATGCCAGACCAGGAGGGGAGCTCCCCAGGTCAGCCCAGAAGCACACTGTGGGGGTGAAGACCACCAGCACAACTCCAAAACCCTCCCCACAGTCTTCCTCTTCCAAAGCCCACTGTTAGCGTCAGTAATGAGTTAACTCGGGGCTTTTCCCCTTCTCGTGGCTTATAGCCCTCCCACCACTCTTACCAGTAACTACTCTTTGCAGATGGGGGAACAAGAAAAACCTAAGTGACTTTTTAGTATAATCCTGTCAAAACGTATCTTCACTGACTGAGCTCCTACTTCAGGCCAGGCACTGAATACCTCTTATTTCATTTAATTCTCACTATTAGTCTATTAGGTGTTTATCACTATTATTCCTAGTGGACAGCAAGGCCGCATGCTAAGGAAAGCTTAGCCCAATTGTAAACTGAGTGTTTCCGGGCCAACAGCAGGTCAGGGAAGTCAGCAGGGGACGCATGTCACACTATAGGTCAAATTGAGCATCAAGGGAGAGTAAGATGTTAGTGACCATGCTGAGACCTTGTCCACCCAGAAAGAGAGAGCATTATGGTGAGCAGGAGTTCACATAACAAAGTTCCAGAAGTGAGCTTTTAAAGTGACCATCTGTGTCCTGCAAGAAAGGGGAGAGGGAGCCAACAGATTTATTCTTCTTTCCCGCCATCACACATCCATCTATTTGGTTTATCTATTTGGTTTAATATTTACGGGCTTCTTTTATGCTACTACTTTATTACTTTATCTCATTTAACTCTCAATCCGATGAGATGAGTGTTATCACCCCCCCTGCAACAGACAAGGAAACTAAGGCACAGAGGGCTGAATCACCTTGTCCAAGCTACTCAGCAAGATCACATTGGGAAGAGCCAGGACAAAATCCATGACCTCTAGAACCTGAGCCCAAAGCCATGCCCACAGCAGGGCTTTGCTGGGCGCCACCCTGAGAGGCACTGGGTTTTGGCTCTGAGGTCCCAGCGCAGGCCCAAGGCATTGGGGTGTGGTATGTAAGGAGGAGCAGGGGCCAGCTTCCTAGGGAGGCTAGAAGAGCAGGCCTATGTGAACAGAAGGAACGGTCATCCTAGTTCCACGAGGCTGAAGAGCTGTTCATCCCCCTTCCATCAGGAAGACCCCCTGGAACAGGTGCTAGTATGTGTGGCCAGAGCCTCCTCAGAGCTGGGCTCTCTCACCACCCACACTGCGCCTGTGTGGGAGTCCATCCTGCTGCTGGGTAAAATACTGCATCTCCATTGGTTTGTGTTTGGGGTTATTGGGTAGGGAATCTGAAAACAGCCAAAGGGAAAGGTGTAAGACTTACATCCTTTTTCACTTTTTAAGAAGAATTGTCACTTGTTAAAGAAGGACTGCACGGTATGACTGTGGTGCTGGGGCCGCAGGGTTTGCTGTGCCAGTGTGGTCCTTATGCATCAGGGGATGAGCCTGTTGACCAGGGTAGGTGTTGATGACGGCAGCAAGTAAAGTTTCAGTCTAGATATAAGAGTGTAATTGATCTCCATTTTCATATTCCATTGGATATTAATGTAACTTAATTATCATGCAGAATTCCACAAATACATATGCGTGATCCATGTATCACATAATTGTACTGTCTTGAAATCAAGCCAGATGTGTGGCCTGAGGTAAGTCGCTGAGTCCATGCAGAGAGGCACGTGGTGCAGAGGACATGCACGGCCCCTCCCAATTCCCAGTCCTGGCCTCAGAAATGATGAGATGAACTGATTGGTCCCCAACAGTTCAATTGAATCAAAAAGCTTGCTCACCAAATAGTTAAGTTTGTCCCTGTTCCCCCGGGTGCCTGATCAGGCTGACTTCAGGGTATCTCATGGTCTGTGGGGGAGCACAGGAGACTTGGTTGGAAAGTTTGTAAAGAGGACATTCCACAAAGGGAAGTGTGCTGAAGGTGGACCACCCTGTTTATCGGAATTCTGACTTAGGGGAGTGCCGAAGGCAGCACCCATAATTATTCCTTAACCTTTCCAAACAAGTCTGTGAACATGCAGACCCCTGGGTGTTTACTAGAATCCTCATGCTTAATCTTTAGGTATCCTTGCTTGAAGGACACTGCAGACACAAGTGTCCTCCCAAGATCACTTACCCTACTGATTGTATCTAAAAGATAAACTTTATCTCAAACTGCTGCTACAATAAAAGCCTGAAGAGGCAGGCGAACGCGGCTGTCTGGTTCCTTTAGCCAGGCAGTCCCTTAGCCCTCTCTTTCACAGCGAACCTGTGTCAGAGTAATCATTCATCTGTCGCTCGGGGTCTGCTGGTCAGCCCTGGCAATCGTCTGATAACTGTCCTGATCATTTTATTTCCACATTCTGGCACTGGGTTCTCTCCAGCATTGTTTATTTCTCTCTATAAAATAAAAATTCCTTTTCCTAATCTTTGAGACACTTATCAATATTATGATCAAAGCTTCTCCTTATTGCAATAGTCCCTCCTCCCCCAACTGCTTGAAATAATCCTTTCAAATAAAGTCTTAAACCCAGACTTTTTTTTATTATTGATTCTTTTTTTTAGAGAGAGAGAAGCATCAGTGTGAGAGAAACATCAATCAGTTGCCTCCCGTTCACTCCCAGGAATTGAAGCTGAAACCTAGGTATATGCCCTGACTGGGAATTGAACCCAAAACCTTTTTGGTGTACGGGACGATGCTCAACCAACTGAGCCACCAGCCAGGGCTCCAGATTTGCTTTTTATTTGACAGTTGCAGGCAATGATGACTGTGGCCATGGGAAGACTGTAGGGAGCTCTCAGACTCAACAATTGTCCTCTAATACTGATCTCCAGTCTTTAAAGTACCCATGCTGGTGTCCTATGGTCAGGGCCAAAGACTTGAGAATCTCCCATGCTGGTTTCTGAGGAGAGAGGTAAGGCCAATAACACCACCAATATTACACATGATGGGGAAGAGAGCCTAGCATTAGGCAGTGGCGGGAAATGATGAATGGCTACAACATCTTTCTTTTCAGATCCAGATTCTTTTTCGGGGGCGGGGGGGGAGGGGGGATGGATTTGAGGCTTGTTTTTGTTGTTAAATTCTCATTCTAAAACTTGCTCAATCATACTATTCTCAAAAAATTAAAAATGGAACTTCTGTTTGTCCTAGTGATCCAATCCACTTCTGGGAATATATCCTAAAAACCCCAAAACACCAGTGAGAAAGAATATATACACCCCTATGTTTATAGTAGAATTATTTACAATAGCTAAGGTTTGGAAACAGCCCAAGTGCCCGTCAGTAGATGAATGGATAGGAAAAGCTGTGGGACATTTACACTATGGAATACTATGCAGCTGTAAAAAAGAGGGATCTCTTACCCTTTGGGACAGCAAACATCAGTGGTTCTCAACCTTCCTAATGCCGCCACCCTTTAATACAGTTCCTCATGTTGTGGTGACCCCCAGCCATAAAATTATTTTCGTTGCTACTTCATAATTGTAATTTTGCTACTGTTATGAATCGTAATGTAAATATCTGATATGCAAGATGTATTTTCATTGTTACAAATTGAACATAATTAAAGCATAGTGATTAATCACAAAAACAATATGTAATTATATATGTGTTTTCCGATGGTCTTAGGCGACCCCTGTGAAAGGGTCATTCGACCCCCAAAGGGGTCGCGACCCACAGGTTGAGAACTGCTGGCATAGATGGACCTGGAAAATATTATGCTAAGTTAAATAAGCCAATCTGAGAAAGACAAATATCACATGATCTCACTTATTTGTGGAATCTAATTAACAAAATGAATTGACCAACAAAATAAGACCCAAAGCATGGAGGCCTGGAACAGACTGACATACCACAATATGGGGTTGGGGGGACAAGAAGAGATAAACCAAAGAACTTCTATACTTATATGCATAGCCATGGACACGGGCAATAGGGTAGTGAAGACCTGGGAGTTGGGTAGGGGCTGGAAGGAGGGGGAGGAAGGGGTGGGGAATGGGCGATATCTGTAATACTATCAACAATAAAAAAAAATTTTTTTAAATAATAATAAATAAATACAATAAAATGAAACTTGCTCAATCAGTAAAATTGGTATAAAACCCCAAAACGATGTGTGCCTCAGGGTGCACAAAGTCGGGTGTGGCTCTCCTTCCCTCACACTGCCCCTGCCCTCACCTTTGGCATTGATTGGTCTGCCCGGATGCTGAGGTAAGGGGTTGATTGCCAGCAGTCATGTCAGCAGCTCCCGATACTTATCCTAAGCCTGAGCCACTTGCCACTGAAGTGGAGCCTGGGCCTGCGTGACAAGGGGCAGAGAAGGCATCAGCATTCACCGCTACCTGCTTCTGCTGGGGCCTCTGCCAAATGCCGGTGGGGATTGCAATCAGTTGTGGGGCAACATGCCAACCTCACAGCTGGTGACCAGCCATTAGGGTCACCCACCAGGCAGGGAAATTTCAAGAACTCCTCAGCACACACAGCAAATGAGAGTTATTGCAAACCCAGGTGTTGCAGTCTAGTTACACGAGCCAGTTTGATATGTCAATCTGCTCCTTCAAACTGTATTTTGCATGTGGGGCGCTAGGAGGGAGACTTCCAGCAAGCAAAATAGGGGACAGCAGATATTTTGTTCCCTCATTTATTTATTCCTTGGAGGTTGTTCTCAAGCCTTTGAGCAACAGAAGCACAGAGAAATGTGGGTAAGTTGATCTTGAGGGCATTGGCTCAGTGTGGCCCTCAGCAAGGCGAGCCCGCCCTCCCTGCAAGCCAGCCCGATTCCGCCTCAGGGTGACAGCAGCCAGACCTGCTCCGGCTCACCCAGGACTCCTGTTGCTGCAGCATGAGCCACTGCGCCTGTTCTGGGAGGCATTATAAGTCCGACACTAGGAGTCCCTCAGAGGCAGACACTCCTTGCTTCAAGCCCTGCTCTGCCCTGGCCAGCTGTGTGGCCTGGGGCATGTTTCTTAACCTCTCTGAGTTTCTTGGAGCCTCTGAAACAGGGATAATCTACTTTACAAACTGAGGTTTGGATTAGCTCAGTGGATGTCTATAAAGCACTTAGCAAAATATGGCTCACGGTGAAGACTCAATAGAATAACTGCTATTATTAATTCATCATATTAGACCATTTTATTCATCTTCAGGAATCTCAGAAATCTCCATCACAGCTCATACTAAAAGTCAGCACAACTTTCCCATTAATTGATCCCTTTGTCCTCTTCTCTCCCGTCTCTCTGATGTTTAGGGCGTGCTATAATCTGGTCTTGGCCACTTCTTCAAGTTGACCTGCCACAGGTCTGCCACACTCATTCTTTTTTTTTTTATTGCTTAAAGTATTACAAAGGGTATTACATATGTCTCCTTTTTCCCCCACCCTTGACAATCCCCTGGCCTCCCCTACCCCCCAGTGTCTTATGTCCATTGGTTATGCTTATACGCATGCATATAAGTCCTTCAGTTGATCTCTTACCCCACCCCCTTCTGCCCCCCTACCCTACCCGGCCTTCCCGCTGCAGTTTGACAGTCTGTTTGAGGCAGCTCTCACACTCATTCTTTACCTCCACCTCCATGATACTCCACATCCTGTTTCTCATGCCCCAGAAAGTTCCCCATCTCCAGGCCTAACATCCCTCAAAAGCCCAGTTCAAATCTTGCCTTCTCCACTAAACCTCTTCTGGCCACTCCCACTCATTCATTCAAGAGCAGATACTGATGGAGCACCAGCACTAGGTGAGGCCCTGTGGAAGATGGTGGACAGGACAGACTCACCACACTTCAGTTAGCCCTTTCCATCACTCCATCTCTGAACTTCAGTGGTGCTTATAGCATACTACATCAGTGTTCGTGGCTGAGCCGTGATTCTTGCCTTTTTAGAGAAATGATGCAAGGCAATGTTGTGGAACAAAAAACATGGGGTTTAAGGTCAGAAAGTCCTGGGTTCAAATCCCAACTCTACCTCTTGCTAGCTGTGTGATCTGGACACATACTGAAGCTCACTACAAGAGAAGATGCGGTACCCAGGCAGAACCAGGGCCCTGTCACAGTCCGAGGACTGCTGGCTCCTGCTGGAGCAAACTGCTGACCCTGTCTGACATCTTAGGGTCACTGTCCCTAGCTTCTGTCAGGGTGGAATCTGAGGAATAGCCTAGGCAAGTGACAGACAGCCATTGTCTAGACTGGATATAGGCAATGACTTCTACTCTCTCCTCACAATTTGTGCACAATACAGTATACAGAAATTACATCAAGGTCTTCTTTTTCTAACCAGTTCACAAAATGATCAAGCCAGCTTTTTTGCAATACTTTTTGCCCCTTCTCAGCAAAATTGTTTATGAGTATATGTTTGAATTGTTCTGCGAAACATTTCCAAAGCTAGGTTAGCATAACTTTGACCTCTGCTGGGGGCAGAATCTAGGTGAGGATGCAATAGACTCTAGGTGCCCTTTCAACAAATTCTACCGGTTCTGCACAATATTATTTGACCACCCTCAGAATGGTGAAATTGTAACAGAGCCCAGCAAATCTCCAGGTGTGCTTCCATGGGGCCCGCCATTTACCCCAGGTAAATGGAAAAGAACAAAAGGACTCCCACCTTTGTTTGTCATTGGCTCTTTATATCACATTCTCTGTTTTTTTGTAGTTTGGAGGTTTCTTTGGAGTGATGACAATAAGTATAAGATTGAATTGATTTGCCTTTGGTCAGAATCCTTGTTCTAACTACCTTAGTCCTAAGCCTAAACAAAAAAGAAAAACAAAGAGTCCATTCAAAGGTAGTAGAAAAAGCAGACCACTCCAAAATCCAACCAAAATGACAATTGAAAATTAAAAAGGTCGACCAATTTATTAAAATGTTCAGGAAGGAAGGCAAGATAGGAAAAAACTCAAGAAGTCACAGGTGAATTAAGGCACACTGATTGCAAACAACAGGGACAGAGGGCTGCAATACAAGAGCCATTTTTTCAGACCAAGACCCCATCCACAAATCAGCAGCTGGATACATAGAGTGGAAGGAGGCGCTGCCACTGGAGGCCACAGGCTGAAGTGAGGTCTTCAAGGGTCTAGGTATTTCCCAGAATCTCCACCCCCAACCCAAGACAGAAACTGAAAAGAAGAAAAAAAAAAAACAGAAGAATTTGGGAGCTCGTTCTTCTTGGAAATGGGTAAGATTTCACAGCAAAATTGGCATCCTGAAGTAGGGCCATCCCAATTTTGTCTACTGCTCCCCACTCATACACCCTAAAATGAAGCCAGCCTGTGCAAAGGGTCCACCCACAAGCATCCAGCCATTTCCTTCAGGGGAAGGGCAATAGCAAGGAACTTTACAGGCTACCTATGGTAATCAACCTGTCCCTCAGCTCATAGCTATGCAGGGACAATCCAGTGGTTCTCAACCTTCCTAATGCTGCGACTCTTTAATACAGTTCCTCATGTTGTGGTGACCCCCAACCATAAAATTATTTTTGTTGCTACTTCATAACTGTAATTTTGCTACTGTTATGAATCGTAATGTAAATATCTGATATGCAGGATGTATTTTCATTGTTCGCGACCCACAGGTTGAGAACTGCTGCAAGGAGAACACCAAGGAACAAACATGCAGGCCCCTGAAGAAACAGAATAGAGGAAATACACAGAACTCAAAGACTTCCATTGAGTAACTCCAACAATATTTGAGAAGAAATTGCAGCCACAAACAATAAACTGATAGGAAAACCAAGATGGTGGTGTAGATAAATGCCTGTATTCACCGTCTCCCAAAACCACACCAAAATTACAACTAAAATACAGAACAACCATCATTCAGAACCACCTGAAAGCTGACTGAATGGCAGTCCTACAACTAGAGAAGTAAAGAAGAAAGCACACTTGCGACTGGTAGGAGGGGCAGAGGCTCAGAACAGGCTGGTCTGACACCCACATGTGGTGTTTTTCTTTTTAATCAGGAGGGAGATTTCTAAAACCTCCCATGAGGAGCAAGGGGTCCCAGCCCCACACCAGACCCCCAGCCCAGGGTTCCAGAGCTGGGAAGAGAAATCTCTATAACTTTAGGCTGTAAAAATGAGCATGGATTGTGGCTGAGTGACTCTAAGGCTGCTGGAGAGCCAGAGGGCTCCTCTTAAAGGGCCGGTGCATGGACTTACATGGTCCCACTTTCTCTGATCTCCAAGGCCAGGCAGAGGCATCAGGGGAACCCAGGACACATGGGAAGAACTAGACTGTCTGGCATCAGGGCAGAACTCAGAGTTGGCTTTCTCACAGACAGGAGTGCTTGCAGGGGTCATTGTTCCTGTGCTTACCTTCCCTGTCTCAGAACTGACTGGCAGTCATATTTGAGTTTCCATCAGGGTGGCCTTGGTGAATCCCTGAGACTCTGCCCCATCTAATTTGCAACCCCATCCAAGCTGTTTGCAGTGGATTTTCCATATGAATGGCCTGTCCTAGCTCAGGCTTCAGACTTTGCTAAAATTGCTCAAACAAGCAACAGCTGGTGTCAGCATGTCCCATACCCATCAATAAAAGATCCAAGATCTGTAGCACCAGCCTGCCTTGCTTCACAGCTGGGCCTCCCCTAGGCACTTCCTATCCCTATACAAGTAGCAGCCATCTGTAATCCTCTCGGTAGCCCCTGCCTGGTGGCCTCAGGCAGTGGCTGACTTTGCACCTCCTAGGAAGTCCCAGAGCCAGTGCACCCTGTGGACAGCTTCAGACCATATCAGATTACAACTCTACACATCCATAAGTGACATAAGTGACATAAGTGACGCAAGGGACAGACTCAGTGAGCACCAAAGCCCCACTGAAACAAGTACTGCTCCATAGGGGTATCTCCTGCACAGCAGCTCTTCCACTGTAGCCACAGCTGCTCCTCACAGCCATGGAAGTCAGTTCCTCCAAGTAACACCAACAGCAATCAAGGCTCAACTACAACAAGACTGTGCACACAGCCCACACAGGGGTACACCTAGTGCCCAGCTCAGGTGACAAGAGGCTGAGCCACTAGCCCCTACAGGTTACCTACTACACAAGGCCACTCTACCAATTCCAGAAGACCTACAACCAAGATTACTCTACCCAGAAAAGCTATCCTTTAGAATTGAAGGTCAGATAAAGAACTTCACAGACAAGAAAAAGCTAAAGTGAGTTCATCACTACCAAACCAGTATTACATCAAGTGTTGAAGGGTCAAGAAGAAGGAGGAGGAGGAGGAGGAGGAGGAGGAGGAGGAGGAGGAGGAGGAGGAGGAGGAGGAGGAGAAGAAGAACAAGAAGAACAAGAAGAAGAAGAAGAAGAAGAAGAAGAAGAAGAAGAAGGAGAAATCAAAAATATAAACAATAAAATGGCAATAAATATATATTTATCAACAATTGAATCTAAAAATCAAAATAAACAAGAAATCTAATGAAGTAAATAAAATAGAATCAGAGGCATGGAAACATGGAACAGACTGACCAATCTCAGAGGGAAGGGGGGAGGGAGGGGTGGGAAGAGATTAACCAAAGATCTTATATGCATATATGCATTACCTATAGACACAGACAATAGGGTGGTAAAGGCCTGGGGCAGGGTGGGAACCGGGTGGAGGGGGCAAATAGAGGGGGGGAAAGAGGGACATCTGTAATACTCTCAAAAATAAATATTTTTAAAAGAATAGGCTGCTATGAAAATATAATTGTTGAAATAGAAATATAAGAATATACTACAACATTGGAAGCAAAAAGACAAAGAGATAGATATAATGTGAGAGAAAAATCAAGAGACATAGAAGATTAATCAGGACCAATATCCATCTCATAGAAGTCCAGAGAGAGAAAGAACCAAGAAAAAGGAAGGGAGAAAAGACTCTAATAAATTTTTCTGAGGTCTTTATTTCTGAAAGACCCACCAAGTACTGAGCAAGATGATTCCACACTGACTGGAGCTGTTGGCCTGGGGAAGCTGCAGGCAAGCTAACTAGAGGTGGGCATCCTATGTGATTGGTTTGGAGAGCATATTGGGCCTTCTCTGGTTGGTCCTAAATTGTAAATAGGGACAAAATTTAGGGAAACTGTCAGATGTTAATCTAGTCCTGGCTGTTTGGGGACTATTGTTACACAGGTTATTGTTTGGCTTCCTGGGCTGGTTACCATAGATAATGGGTTGCTCTGCTGGGTTCGTTGCTGAAGACTGTGGATCAAAGTTTGATTTGTTTTTTTTAATATCATCTGGCCATTGTTCATTTGTGTATTCAGTCTCTCAAACCTAAGAAAAAATGCATGAGATCCAGCAAACAGTGGAACTAACTCAGGAATGCACTGGCAAAGCTCAGGATGAGACAGTTAGAAAGAAGTCTGGTCCAAATCAGCCATTCTACAAACAGAGTGATTAAGAAGTTGAAATTAGACATTCTAAGTAATATAGTGAAGAAAGTATGTGTTACCTCAGTCAACAAGAGACACGTGCATTTTGAAATTCCAACTTACCCCATACACAAGAATAAACTCAAAATGGATAAAACACTTAAATGTAAGTTGGCAAACCATTAAAATCCTAGAAGAAACCTCAGACACCTCTTGTAGCAATATGTTTACCAATACATCTACTAGGGCAAAGGAAACTAGGAGAAAATAAACAAATGGGACTACATCAAAATAAAAAGCTTCTGCACAGCAAAAGAAACCATTAACAAAATGAAAAGGGAGCCCAGTGTATGGGAGAAGAAAGCCAATGTATATTTGGCAATGATACATCTGATAAAGAGTTAATATCAAAAATATATAAGGAACTCATACAACTTAACAAAAAGAAGACAAACAATCCAATTTTTAAAATGGGCCAAGCACCTAAATAGATACTTTGCCAAAGGGGATATACAGATGACCAAGAGACATGTGAAAAAATGCTCAGAGTCACTGATCATCAGAGAGATGCAAATTAAAAAGACAATGAGCCGCAGCACGAATGAAACTGGAGAGCATTATGCTAAGTGAAATAAGCCAGTCAGAGAAAGACAAGTATCACATGATCTCACTCATTTGTGGAATATAATGAACAACATAAACTGATAAACAAAATAGATCCAGAGACATGGAAGCATAGAACAGACTGTGGAATCTCAGAGGGAAGACGGAAGAAGGTGGGTGGGTGGGAAGAGATCAACCAAAGACCTTGTATGCATATGTGCGTAACCCGTGGACATAGACAATAGGGTGGTGAAGGACTGGTGCGAGGGATGGGGGTGAGCTAGAAGGGGTCAATGAAGAAAAAGAGGGCATATGTAATACTTTCAATAATAAAGATTTAATTTTTTAAAAATTCCAGGATGAGAGCCATGTTCCAGATATGAAATAAATAAAAATGAATTATTATTATTATGAAGAATTGATAGAATACATAAGGAATCCATTTGACCCTGAAGCTTGGACCAACCTCCTTTGAGCAGCCATGATTTAGTCACATAGGATGACATCTCCTCTACAGATCCATGACTCTATGGTGAGTAATATTTACAATAAACCAATATTGCTAATGCTGTGTATTGATTTTCAATTGTTTATATATAAACAAAGCAAGAAAGGACTAATTATGGTTACAGTATGAAATATACATGTTCTAACCTTTTGACAAAGTAAAAGTAA
Organism: Myotis daubentonii; assembly: GCF_963259705.1. Taxonomy (NCBI): domain Eukaryota; kingdom Metazoa; phylum Chordata; class Mammalia; order Chiroptera; family Vespertilionidae; genus Myotis; species Myotis daubentonii. Next base: position 8,567,990 of record NC_081848.1, on the reverse strand, counting down.
AGTTAGCACTGACCAATACTGGGCGGAGGAGCAGGAAGGAGAAAATGTGAAACCAATTTTCTTATGTTACATGGTGGAGAAACAAGAGGTATTGATGAAGTTCATAAATCAAGGGATGACAGTCTAAGCACCTTATTTTAAATCATAGAGGAAATAAATAGAAGAATAAAAATACAACAAAACTTGGCAGGAAGAAATTAGGGGAAGATACAGGCTTCATCTTTCATAGTGGGAAGTCGATAGCTTCTGCTTCAAGTTGATGAATCAAAAAATAGGAATGTAAACACAGCACCTGAGTTACAGACAAAACAACCCCCCCCAAAAAAAGTCAAGTGAGGACCAAGACCAGCAATGGAGGCGCAGGGAGGTTTAATGTCATCCACACCCTTCTGTACTGTTTTAATTGGTACTTCCCTGGGCATGCATGGTTAATATTCCTTCCTTTGTTTTAAATTTAACCAAAGTTAGGATTCAGACACAACACTTGAGTACTGCCAAAGAGCTAACTTCTTTTTCTCTGTCCCCCAGGACAACCCTGACCTTATTATTTCATTCGGCCTCACCAAGGCTGTGATTTCAGCTGCACTTTCTCAAACTTACCTTCCTGGGGACCCAGAAGAGACGTGTAAGGCGTCTCTTCATTCCTTCAATGAATATGTACAGAGTGCCTACTATGTGCTAGAGCTGGCTCAGGCATGAACAAACCAGACCAAGTCCCCACCTCAGGGGAAGTTTTTATATTCGTGTGGGCAAGACAGATGAAATAAGGAAAACCTGCTCCTGCTTCACCTGAGAGGAAAGAACACAGGCTTCAGAGCTAGACAAACCCTCATCCACATCACTGTTACAGTTATGAGACCTCGAACCAGTGACTAAACCTCTCTGAACCTCACTATCCACATATACAAAATGGGGTTGCTTTTCAGAGTTGTTGAAAGAGTAAGAATGTATTTAGGCTCCCAAGGGGAGTTACATAGATGCAAAGTGGGGTTTTTTCTATCCTACATAATAAAAGGCTAATATGCAAATTGACCAAATGGCAGAACAACCGGTCACTATGACACGCAATGGCCACCACGGGGCACTGACCACCAGCTCAATGCAGGAGCTGCCCCCTGGTGGTCAGTGCGCTCCCACAGGGGGAACACCGCTCATCCAGCAGCCGGGTTCATGGCTGGTGAGCACAGTGGCAGTGGTGGGAGCCTCTCCTGCCTCCACAGCAGGCAGACATCCCCTGAGGAGTCCCAGACTGCGAGAAGATGCAGGCTGGTCTGAGGGACCGCCCACCCCACCCCCAGTGCACAAATGTGGTGCACCAGGCCTTTAGTTTTTAATAAAATAGAAAGGAAAACCCTGGCCAGATAGCTCAGTTCACTGGAGCATTGTCCCAATGTGCCATGATTGTAGGTTCAATTCCTGGTCAGGGCACATGCAAGAATCAGCCAATGAATGCATAAATACATGGAACAACAAAAACTCTCTGTCTCTCTCTCTTCCTCTCTTCCTCTCTCTCTCAAGTCAATAAATATTTTTTTAAAAAAAAATAGATGCCACTGTGGCTCAGCTGGTTGAGTGTCATCCCATGGCACCAAAGGTTTGCTGGTTCAACTCCTGGTCAGGGAACATACCCAGGTTAGGGGGACAGCCAACCCAATGTTTTGCTCTGACATCAATGCTTTTCTCTCTCCCTCCCTTTCCCTCTCTCTTTCTCTAAAGATCAATTTTAAAAATCTTTAAATAAAAATAAAATAGGAAATATAAAATCAATTAAAATGTCAAATCCTGTTGGGAGGAGCCTGTACTGATATAAAGATCAATTTACTCCTGCTGAAATATGAGCCAAATGGAGGTGGGGGAGAGACAAATTAAAAGATACTTGAGAGGTGCTTAGACTTTGAGCCTTTTGGTGCAGAATGAATCTTCATTCAAGAAAAACTCTATTTCCCAAAATGTATTTGGGAAAACACTTGCCACAAGGGGTCTAGAGCCAAACAGATAGTAGGAACACAGCCTATTATAGCTCTTTCTTGGAAAGTCACTTGGTAAGTAACAAATGCCCTGAGAAGTCCTGCAGCAAACAGACCTGTTCAACACAGTTTCCCAACTTACTGCCCAGTGAAATCTCCCATCCCCGCGCCCTTAGCTCTATCCCATCTGAACATCCTCTGTCCACCTCATTTCTACTGAGCTAGTGCTCAGCAGGACCCCTTTTAGAAAATGCTGACTGCAGTAGAGGGCTTGTTGACTGTTTAGCTGCAGCCAGAGCTGATAGTCCTCGTGAGTTCCCTCGCACTAAAAGAAATTCACCAGATTTGAACCAGGTCATGTGGCCGTGGCCGACCAACTGCCAGTCTCACCATCAACATTCAGATTCCTCCCTAAAGCCCTTACCATTCTGCGGGTGGTACACACACGACAGCAGAATCCATGAGCCCGGGGCTGATTTGTGCAGCCTGCGAACCCTCCTGAGGGAGCAATAGGCACAGGAGCAGGACCTCTGGGCTCCTGCCGTCATGTCAGGTTCAGCAGGGAACCTAAGAAATCACACATCTTTTGGATTAACCAGTGCTGTGAAATCTACCCCCAAAACACCAGTTCCTCAAATAGTCGACAACCAACACTGCAAACTTCCAGAGCCTACCACAGAGGCAGTGATGGCAGCATGCCAAAGGCACTGCCGGATCAGCCCCGCTCCACACACCCTCAGCCACCTTCCCGGCTCCACACCACCCTCATCACACACCACTCACACACCACTCCCCATCACCCACCTTGCACACCACTCACACGGGGAGCCACCTCTTAGCTTCTCCTACATGAAAAAAAAAAGAGCTGTCCTTGGGATTTACTGGTTTGGCAGAGAAGTTTAGGAGACAAAACTGCTTCTGGGGAAAGTAGCAAATCAAAGGACATGTCTGGCATATCCTTCTGTCTCCACAACACCTTCATTTTGAGCGGGGAGTGGGGTTTGGGTAACCCCAAGGGCTGCTGATCCTCCAGCAGGAGCCTGAAGCCCACCGCCCCTCCAGATGACAAGCTCTGCTGCTTCTCCAGCCCCTCGGTGTGCAGGCGGTCACCCGAGGCCTCGCCTGGCTTCGCTGCCCTCCACGGACACCATCACTGGCAGCTCGGCTGTGTTCTGCCTGACATTCACTGCCCATCTGCTCAAACCACGTCAGGGAGTTGCACATGGGTGCACAGTGGAAGGTGGAGGAACAGGCAATTGCCTACCAGAGGTGATTGGGGCATGAAAAAGCCTCTTCCCTCTAGACCAGGGCTGGGCAAACTTTTTGACTCGAGGGCCACAATGGGTTCTTAAACTGGACCGGAGGCCGGAACAAAAGCATGGATGGAGTGTTTGTGTGAACTAATATACATTCAAAGTAGACATCATTACATAAAAGGGTACAGTCTTTTTTTTTTTTAGTTTTATTCATTTCAAACGGGCCGGATCCGGGGTGGGGGAGAGGAGGAGGGGGAAAATATGCTGGAGGAGAAAATAGATGGAAGCAAGAATGGCAGACTGTTGATAAATGTCGAAGCTGATGGATTTGGGTGGGCTCATTACACCTTTCTCTCTACTGTGTGTTTCTGAAATAAAAATTTTAATGAATACATGTGTGTGAATACATACACACCTTCCCAATTTCCCTCCCTACCTAATATCATTTCATACAGTTATTGGCAGTTTCAGTTGTAATGTCAATGTGTTTTTGTTTTTGTATCTTTTTTGAGAGCACATTTTGATAGTAAAAGATGCTCATTGGGCAGGAAAGGCCAATGGTGGAGTGTGGGAAGAGGAAAGGCAAACATATCTGGGAGGCTGGGGCCCCTAAAAACATGGAAGAGTGCTCCCTTTACAAACTGTCCAGGCTGGTGCTACTTGAGAGCAGTCACAATGGGGTTGGGAAGTGCGGTAGAGAAACTGAGTGGCCATTTGTTCTTGCCGCCATTGATTGCTGGAGCATTCACTTTGCTATCACCCACCTCTGCTTTTTGTATCAACCAGCTTGAGTGCTAGGGGCCAAGGTGGTTTTGCTTTGAGGCATGAACTTTAGAAGTTTGCGGGCCAGTCCACCTGCCATACCAGTGGACCCAGTCTTCAAGTTCATAGTTCTGCTCTTTTCTCTGACCCCAAGGACCTGGTCTCAGCCTCCAACAGGTTTAGAAGACTTCACTTCTTATCCATAATGTATTGAACCCGTCTAGTTCAAGCTTAAAAGATGAGGCCACCCTTAAAAATATTGTGAAGTGGGGGAAGTTGGTCTTCCCAGCCCATGAACCCAATAGCTTCTCTTTCTCTTCCCATTACACCCCCGCCCCTCTGAATCCAGGCTGTTCCCCTATACAAAAAAAAAAAAAAATTACAATCAATTGAAAAGCAATTCTGCTATGGGAACATCAATTCTTAAAGCATTCAGCAATCAGTGTCTGGTTAAGTAAATTGAAGTTAGCCACACCATAGAATATCTATGCAACTGTCAAAAAGGGTGCATTAGATCCAAGGGGGCTGATATGAAAAGATCTCCAGGAGTGTGGAGAAAGTCCAGGTGCCCCATGAGCCTACGGGGCAAATACAGCCTGCAAAGAGAGGAAGAGTCTTACCAGTTAGTCACCAGAAGTGATCTAACAAGGCCTGCCCCTCAGCAAAAGCCAAATGGGTGAGCCCTGTGGAATGGTAGAGTTTGGAAATGATACTGTGCCTTGTTCCAGGAAAAACGAAAGCTATTCTCCTCTACATGGAGACCTGACAGCAGCTAAAAGGAACAAAGACAGGCATGATTACTGCATATTTATGCCTGCCCTTTTGGGAGGGAAAGCAGTTACCTTAAGATACAAACCTATTAAGTTGTAATTTTCTGAGCATTGGGCATTCTCTGTTTATTTCTTCTTTTTACACCTGAATAGGCAATAAAGATCTTTGAAAATGCCGGGGGATCCCATTCATAGGAGGGACAAAAATGGAAAGGGGGTGTTGTGTTTCCTGAGTCTAAATTTCAAAGGGGAATTTCTGTGCCCTCTGGCAGGGTAAGCCAAATAAGTATGGCAACTCGTAACAGAAGGAGAACCTCCGGGCAGCAAGCTCTTTCTGTAACACCCCATCTGGATACTTTCTTTTTATAACTCTTCTCTAGCGGAAGTTTTGAGGTTACCTTAGCAGGGTGTAGCAGAAACTGCCACTTTCTCTCCTTGGTCCTTGGCTGGGCAGGTGGCTATAAGAAATAAAGACATTTCCCGACCTCCCTTGCCAATTATGGCCAATTGACTAAGTCCTGGCCAAAGAAAAGTAAGAGGATATGGCAAATGCCATGGCAAGTGTAATTTCTGGGCAGAGCCCTTAAAGAGAAAGATTTCTACTCCTCCAACTTCATTTTTCCTGCTGGATGAATGTGAACGCAATGGCTGGAGCTCCAGCAGCCATTTTTGGACTGTTGGGTAGACGCTTCACATTGAAGATAGATGGCACCAAGTAAGGGGTCTGGGTACCCGATGACTCTGGACTGCCATACCAGTTCAGGACAGCCAGTATTTACCGGAGAAATAAACTTCAGTTAGTTTAAGCTACTGTTGTGTTGGATTTTCTATCACTCATAGCCAAGCTTAAACCTACCTAAAAGAGATTTTTTAAAAATCTTCTAGGTTCTTCTCTCTTAAAAGAGTCCTAGACCTTTATCAGATGTGTCTGTGGAAACCTTTACAGGGTCCTGAAATAGCTCAGCATTGTCATGCTGCATGAGACGGAGAATAAGACCATACAGGGCTCCAGTGATGGGTTAAGCGCCTCCTTCTCTATTTCCATAGAAAAATCTCTATTCCTGCAAGTGTCCTAGAGACTCCATTCCCTTTTCTCCAGCCGGTCCCTGGGATCACTGGCAGAATCTGTGGGCAGTCGGCAAGAAGGAGGCTCTCTCGGAGTCTTCCGCTTCATTTCAGAGCAGCTTCAATGAATTTCTTTAACAACCCAAGTGACTAGGTCAGGATAGTCCAGTTGTAGCGACCAGTGCTCCTCTCAGTCTTTCGGTCAGAACTAAAGATTGCGATACTAGACTCCTTATTCCTTTTCCCTCCATAACCCAGATTTAACCCAGCCTAAGCTAAATCTGGGCACCTTTTAATGAGAACTGACCCTTACAGTTTCACTATCTAAGGTCAAACAGCTGTCAAAATGCAGATTTCCATGAAGGGCCTAATGGGAAAGACCATCGTTAAACCCACGGATACAATAAAAACGGTGAAAGGCAAGATTCCTTCCAATGAGCAGGGACAGATTTTGCTGGAAAAGCAGCTAGAAGGCGGGTGCACCAGTGTCTGATTACAACGTTCAAAAAGAGAGCGCTTGGCTGCTGAGACTTCACAGTGGTGTTGAGAAAAGGATGTCAACTTACATGGTCCCAAGAAGAATTAGCATAAAAGAACGGAGGTGGAGGTGTTCACAGCCGCCATCGCTAACGCCTGCGCCGCCTCCAGCTCGCCGAGCTCCGAGCTCCAGCCGAAGGAGAAACGGGTGAGTAAAGAGGTCTCTGGACCATGGCTCCTACAAAGCAGACTGTCCGCAAACCCACCGGAGGTAAAGCACCAAGGAAGCAACTGGCTACCAAAGCCGCCCGGAAGAGTGCGCCCTCTGCTGGGCGGGTGACGACACCTCATCTCTACAGGGCTGGCACTGGGGCACTTCTTGAAATTTGACGTTATCAGGAGCCACCTGAACTTCTGATTCGCAAACTTCCCTTCCAGCGTCTGGTGCGAGAAATTGCTCAGGACTTCAAAACAGATCTGCGCTTCCAGAGGGCAGCTGTTGGTGCTTCGCAAGAGGCAAAGGAGGCCTGTCTGGTTGGCCTTTTTGAAGACACCAACTGTGTGCTCTCCATGCCAACGTGTAACAATTATGCCAGGAGACATCCAGCTAGCACGCCGCATATGTGGAGACCATGCTTAAGAATCCACTATGATGGGAAACATTTCATTCTTTAAAAAAAAAATTCTCTTCTTGTTATTGGTAGTTCTGAATGTTAGATATTTTTTTCCCATGGGGTCAAAAGGTACCTAAGTATATGATTGCAAGTTGAAAATAGGGGACAGAAATCAGGTATTGGCAGTTTTTCCATTTTCGTTTGTGTCTGAACGTTTTTAATATAAATGTGGGGACATAAAGCATTAATGCAAGTCAAATGTTTCAGTGAACAGGTTTCAGCAGTCCCACTTTATAACAATATAAATAAAGCTGTTAAATTTTTCTGGACAATGCCAGCATTTGGATTTTTTTAAAAAAAAAAAACAAGTAAATTTCTTATTGATGGCATCTAAATGGTGTTTGTAGCATTTTTATCAAACAGTAGGTTGCATCCGCTCACTAGACTTTTCAAACTTAGTTGTCCTACATGCAAGTACATGTTTTCAATGTTGTTTGTCTTCTGTGTGGTTCCTGTAAGTTTGCTATTAAAATACATTAAACAAGAGAGAGAGAGAGAGAGAGAGAGAGAGAGAGAGAGAGAGAGAGAGAGAAGGTGGAGCTGGATGCTCTGAAATACTGGAAGGCTGACAGGATGGCACATTGGTCGCCTCCTCCTGGGGTGTCTTTCTGATGGTGTCTTCATGGCCAGCCACCCTGATACAAGTGACTGCAGGTGTTGTCTCACCCTTGCTTCAACAAACCAGAACCACTTTAAATATAGAATTTTATTCCAATGCTTCAAACACAAAGATCTTTTCTCAAAAAGACAAAACTATAGTGGTAACAAACAGGTCAGTGGTTGCCATGGATTACAGGCAGGGAGAGGATATGATAACTAAGGAGCAGACGAGGGAGCTTTTGGGGTGATGGACCAGTTCCCGGTCCTGATATGTGTTTGTGGTGGTTCCACAAATTTACCTCTGTGTTAAAGCTCATATAACTATATATCAGAAAAATTCAAGCTTACTGGATGATGGCTTTCTAATGTAACTTATTTTATTTTAAAAGGTCTTTTCTAAGCATCTAGGTCTGGCCTCATGCTGTACCTCACACACAGAGGCCACTGTGTCACTTGGCGATGGGCGCAGGGACAAGCTCTTAGATTAAGCTACTGGTGGAAGGACAGTGAGACAGTAACTGTTCACAAAACCTATTACATCTTCTTACGGAGAGTCACTCTCTGTGCACGGTAATTCATAGGAGACCTCCAAAGTGTGCAAAATAAAGCAGCTTGCAAAAGAGAAAAAGAACATGCTCAGCTGGCTCAACCTGACTAGTTAAGTAGGAAAGTTACCACCACCAAAAACAAACAAACAAATTAAATTTGAAAAACAACAACAATAACAACAACAAGCCCTACGCACAATATAAGCATCTCCGGCTGTTCTCTATAGGAACCTGCACAAGCCAAAGCTGCCTGCCCAGAGGCCTACAGTGGCTCACAGAAACCTAAGCCAGCCTTGGGCCTGGGGAGGAGGTTGGTACACAGGGAGGAGGGTCCCAAAATGAGATTAAATGTCCCACCAGCACAGCACAGTGGGAACATAGAGCCAAAATTGGTTTTAATTTATAAGCAAGTACAAATTTAAGATTTTTTTTAGAGAAAATGACCAAATTTAATTACATACATATGCATGGGAATCCTATATACATGAGAGAGTCACAGACCCCACATATATGAGAGGTTGAAAGACAGAAAGGGAAAATAAAATATATATGACATTCTGAGCTAAGGAATGAAGTAAGGTGCCTTGGGCCTTAAGAGGGAAGGAAGGTCATTGCAGGACAAAAAAAAAAAAAGCAGATTTTCAGTCATTAGTAATTTTTCCTGCCATATAGATAAGTTAAAAAAAAAGGTATCTATAATAATAAAAGCATAATATGCTAATTAGACCGGATATCCTTCCAGACATCCTTCCTTCCAGACAAAGCTGCAGCAGGTGGGGACCAGGGCAGAGGCAGCAGAGGCCGTTGGCCACGGTGGCAGGGACTACACAAATTTAGTGCATCGGGCCTCTAGTCCTATATAATAAAAGGCTAATATGCAAATAGACTGAATGGTAGAACGACCGTTCACTATGATGTGCACTGACCACCAGGGGAAAGACACTCAATGCAGGAGCTTCCCCGTGGTGGTCAGTGCGCTCCCACAGGGGGAGTGCTGCTCAGCCAGAAGCTGGGCTCATGGCTGGTGAGTGCAGCAGCGGTAGCGGGAGCCTCTCCTGCCTCCGAGGCAGCACTAAGGACCCATCAGGGGATGTCCACCTGCCGGCTTAGACCCACTCCCCAGGGGTCCCGGACTGCGAGAGGGCACAAGTCAGGCTGAGGGACACCCCCCCCCCATTGCACAAATGTCATGCACTGGGCCTCTAGTTTCTTATAATGGGCAAGGCCCCTAGTTTAAATTCTTTAAGGGAGAGGTAAAAGTTTCTCATGAGCCTGCAAGGTCTTGCTTATCTTCAGCTCAAAATAATTCACATGCCAAAATGGCACTTTTGGGGGAGGCCTGTTCTGAACCCCTATACTTGATTATATCCATAGAATGGTTTTCAAGGCATTTTAAATTCTCTTCATAATTTTGTACATTGTTTTCCAAAAGGGTTGTACTGATTTGCACTTTCATCAATACTTTATGTAAGTGGCTGTCTCACCATAGGCTCCCCAGAATTACTAGTTCTATTTTTAAACATCCTTACCAATTTGATTGGTTAAAAATGGATTTAAGGTTTTTTACCCATCTGAGCTTGGGGACTGAGGTTGGTGCCTGCCAGCCCACAAAACTCACACACTGGTCACTTTTGGTAAGTGTGTGCTATTTCTTCTTCCCTCCCCCACTTCCTTCCTCCAGGGGCCATGGGAATGCTATCTGTGCCCCACACCTCTTTCCTGCAGCCCACCTGGGTCTCAGCTGTGGCTGGGACAGACAGTTCCCATGCATGGTCCAGGGAACTGAACTGAGCACCCTCCTTGTCTCTCTGCTTGCCTACCTGAGGGCTTTTTTTTCTAGATCTCAGTTAAGAGCAGTCTGAAGGTAAGGGATTAACACCCTTGAGGGTAACCCTCAACCAACACGGTTATAAGTCAGTGAATAAACACACCAGCCTCCCCGCCAGAGGACAATTCTGAGGGGGCCTCATCCCGATGGAGCTCAGTTGCCCACTGTGGCAACCAGCTCTCTACTGACTTTTCCTCCTTCCCTGTCTCCTTTTCCTTGCATCGCCTGCAGATAAACTAACTGCTCTCCAACCTTTGTTTCAAGATCCTCTTTCAAGAAAACCCAAACTAAGATGAATAGCTAGATAATTTCTCTTTAATCCATCTCCCAATTCTGTGAGGTCCTAGAACATAGTTGCACATTTCCATCAAATGCCAATGGCTGTAAAAACTTAAATCTCCTGTCAGTAAACAGGCTAAAGTGCTTTGGCTGCTTCTAACAAGAAAGCTGTAGCTACCTCCCCTCAGCTCAGTTGTCTTTAACCATTTCAGGGGGCTGTTCATGACCCTCACCCCCAGCCCAGATTGCCCCAAGCTGGAACCAACAGATCCTGACCGGTTTGGTCTTTGGTCCCCATTTGTGTAACGAGCCCCTACTGGCTGGTGCTCTACGCATTTTGGTACCCACTGGAGGGCTTGCAACTTCTCTCCTAATTAGAGAGATGAAAGGGCTGTGCACAGGAGACTCTGCTCCTACATCTGACACCAGCTTTGCACCAGGTGGCATATCCTTCTCCCCCTCGCTTATCAGTCTGTTCAAGCCCATTGCTTTCCAACCACAACTGCTCAGGTTAAGATGCATCAAGATGGAAAGTTGCCACTTGATTAAGATAAAAATAAAATAATCCAAATATGTAACATGTTCCTCCTTTGAACAGATGGCCAGGGAGTTTGCCTCATAACATTGAACATCAAAAATGAATCAGAAGCTCATCTTCGTGCATAATCAAGAATTTGCTCACCGTTTGCGCTTCAGCCAGGCAGGAGTTAGAGCTGCAAAGGTGAGAAGCCACAGTTCCGTCATGAGCCCCTTCTCAGCCTTGTCCTCGTGTGCATGGGGCTGGCGGGGGAGACCGGACAGATGAGAGGGTACCGGACAAATGAAAAATGTGTGAGTCACCCTGTCAGGAGGACCTGCGGCTGCCCTTCATCAGACTATACCTGCTGACACTTTTCCAAAGAAAAAGTATTCTCGCCGTCTCATTTTTTATCTCAGGGAGCTTTCCCAGTCCAGACACTTGTCACTTCACTCCAGTTACAACATTTTGGCACATTGCATGATTATTTATTTGTTTACTTGTCTTAGCTCCCTTGAGCTCTTTGAAGGCAAGGGCCATTTCTTATGTGATTTGATATCACAGAGCCCAGCAAAAACTTAAATAAATATTTGATGAATGAATGCATAAAAATAATCAGAATTATTGAACAAGCCATTCAATTGGTTTGGCTTTCTCCGCTCTCTTTGTTCTATTCCACATGGGCCACCAGTTTAAATCCTTCTACAACTTCCAATGAGAGAGATCTATAGATGCTATGCAGTTATCTCCGAGATATATAGTGAGGTGAAAAAAAGGAAGGTTTGGAACAATGCATTTGCTGAACCTTCTCACCTTGGTTTCCAAACTAGGGTTAATCATAGTACTCATCTCATAAGGTTGTTGTGAATATTACATTACCTAACATATGTAAAGTGCTTTGGACATTGCCGGGAGCCGGTCCATGCTTGCTGTTTCAAGGGACCTGGCATATATGGCATACTGTTCTTAATATGTTTGCTCACCTTCTTGGCACTATGTGTTTTAACCAAGGTCTCTGAGAAAGGTTGTTTCCCCAGGTAGGGATTTTCCCCTGAAGTTAGGGAGGGAATAAAACCCCTCAACTAAGTGCCAGGCGGGTAATTAATCACTTTAACTACAAACAATCATGCTTAAGGTGCATAATCTTTACTCCCTGGAATGGAGATAAGAAATGCCCTAACCTTTGTAATAGAGATTGATAGGATTGAATCAACTGGTATAAATACAGATGTAACAAGACAGCAAGACACAGAACTTAGGACACAGAACTTAGAACACAGAATTCAGAAGACAGAACCTACACGGAGCCTGGAGACAGAAGAACTTCGTTGGAGAGAACATGGCAAAAGATCCTGGACTGAACTTGACTACAGAAATTGGCAAGAGAGCCTGACTAGAACCTGGTGACTGGACCTGACTGGAGAACCTGCAGAACCTGGCTGGAGATCCTAACCAGAACTTGGCTGAAGATCCTGGCTAGAGATCCTGGCTAGGCTGCTGATCAACTGAACGCTGTCTCCATGTCATTCCTTCTTCGCCGACTCCGTCTACGCCTTTGGGGACCCCTGGACCTGCTGCGGCTGGACCCCGGCATCTGGCGCCCGAACAGGGACCCCTAGGTAAGTGCCCTGCACTCGGGACGGATAGGACTCCACCATAGGAAGAGGGTGGATAGTCTTCACCGACTCCGTCCACACCTTTGGGAAGCCCTGGAACAGGATTCCCCTAGGTAAGCCCCCCTCCCCCCCATTGAGAACCCCACACTCGGGATGGATAGGACTCCACCAGGGTGCTACAGACCCCCCTATAGAGGATAAGTAGGGTAAGAAGGTGGATAGTACAGAACTTAGACAAGATGTGCCATACTGAGTCCAAAGAAAGAAGACTCTGTATTGATCTTTAGATTAAGAAGATGTGCCATACTGAGTCTAAAGAAATAAGACTCTGTATTGATCTTTTAACACATATGCTAGCTAGCAGAGGAATTAAGGTTACTCCCAGTCAGACAGAACTTTTTATACAAGAAGTATGTCCATGCTTTTCTGAGGAAGGAAAGGTAAATGTAAAGGCATGGGAGGAGGTAGGCCCAAGGAGCCTTATCCTTAACCCCACTGCAGCCTTTCCACCCTGGGAAAGTGCAGGATTGGCAAGCTCTCCCTGGGGTGATAGATCAGGACTCAGGTAATAGCGGAAAGCGCCAATCCTACTCTTAAAATGGATACAAGAGAGCATTTCTGGTTTTTCTTTTTAATGCCTGCTTTTAAAAAATAAAAAAGGGGGAATTTGCCGGGAGCCGGTCCATGCTTGCTGTTTCAAGGGACCTGGCATATATGGCATACTGTTCTTAATATGTTTGCTCACCTTCTTGGCACTATGTGTTTTAACCAAGGTCTCTGAGAAAGGTTGTTTCCCCAGGTAGGGATTTTCCCCTGAAGTTAGGGAGGGAATAAAACCCCTCAACTAAGTGCCAGGCGGGTAATTAATCACTTTAACTACAAACAATCATGCTTAAGCTGCATAATCTTTACTCCCTGGAATGGAGATAAGAAATGCCCTAACCTTTGTAATAGAGATTGATAGGATTGAATCAACTGGTATAAATACAGATGTAACAAGACAGCAAGACACAGAACTTAGGACACAGAACTTAGAACACAGAATTCAGAAGACAGAACCTACACGGAGCCTGGAGACAGAAGAACTTCGCTGGAGAGAACATGGCAAAAGATCCTGGACTGAACTTGACTACAGAAATTGGCAAGAGAGCCTGACTAAAACCTGGTGACCGAACCTGGCTAGAGATCCTAGACAGAACTTGGCTGGAGAACTGGCTACAGAACATGGCTACAGAACCTCGCTGGAGATCCGAAGCAGAACCTCTCTGAAGATCCAGACCAGAACTTGGCTGGAGATCCTGGCTGGAGATCCTGGCTAGGCTGCTGATCAACTGAACACTGTCTCCGTGTCATTCCTTCTTCGCCGACTCCGTCTACGCCTTTGGGAACCCCTGGACCTGCTGGGGTTGGACCCCGGCAGGACATTTCTTTGAACAGTTCTTGGGTCATGGTAGGTACTCAATAAATGTTAGACATCATTATAATTTTTTAAATGAATTTCAGGGGTGGGAAACATTTCCCCCTCCAAAAAAAATTTTCTATTCATGCTCCTTTTTATTGATGTCTGTTTTTATTTGTTATTCCTATAGCCCGGGCTTTAGGACAGAAAAAGAAGGGAGCTTAGGGATATAAAAAACCATTGGGAAACCTAAGGACAGACTATATCTCACCTTCTCCCAGCCCAACCACTTCTTGCCCACTCCACACACTGCTCCCCTTAGCCTAGAGTCCGCAGTACTAACTCAAGAAAGGGCCAATGCTGACAGATCCTCAAACAGCACCAGCTACTTCATTTGCAGGACCTAGTGCAAAATGAAAAGGTGGGGTCTCTTTTTCAAAAGGCATGAAGACTTTCAGGACAGTGAGAGATGAGCTTAAGTAGCCCGGTTTGGGATAGGAGGGAAATGCCACCCCTTCTCAAAGGAGACATAATGGAGGGAACTGGCCCTGGAGATCTCTGAATCCAATCCCCTGAGAGGGAACTGAGCCCCAAGAGTTCCAGGGTCTTACTCAAGGGCACAAAGTATTCTTAGAGGCCCGGACTTTTTTTAAGGGCAACTTGACCAGGACCCCAATGCCCCGAAACTGCTCATATCAAAAAACTCTATTCCTTCTCACCCAGACCAGCTCACTGAATCACACAACTATAGGTTACTTTTTACTAGTTTAATAATTAAGGTGTAAGCTTGATGTTCACTCCAGGTCCACTCCAGGTGACCACCACACAAATCAAGAAACAGACTGCGGTGTTCCTCTGTGTCTGTTCCAGTCAGTGCCCCGGTAACTACCTTGACATCTAGCATCATTGACTAATTTGCTTTTCTCCGTACCCCATATAAAGGAAGTCACATAGAATGTGAAAAGAAAAATACTATCGTTTCTTTTTCGGTTGTCTTCCCATTATCCAAACTAAATACTCTTGACTGTGGAGACAATGCTTGATTTTTCAGAGACCAAAGCTCATTCAATGCCCTCTTCTCAAGCTTTAGATTTCCAACTACCTTAAGAGTTATTTCTCTGTCTTTGTGTCTCTGTCTCTGATTCTTTTCATCTTACTCTCTTTCTCTATATTTTTAAGTAAATTTAAAAAAAACACAGTGAGAGTAGAGCATCAAACCAAACACAGGGCCCTGCTGAGCACGGGGCCTGTGCAACCACACAGGTGACACCCCTATGAAGCTGCCCCTGTCCTCAGACCTCTCCGGACAGCCGAAGCTGCTGGGAGAGTTGGAGGGAACCGGGCCAGCTGTCTCCCACCTTGGCTTCTCCGTCCAGGCAAACCCTGACGTCCAAAACTCCTCCTGCAAACTCAGTATTTTGATTAAAAGCCATGATCAACTTGTGGGTGAAACAAAAGAAGAAATTGATGTTTTAATACAGCTCATTAGAGCATTTCATTAACTCCAGAAATAGAAAGAGGATATAAAATAGGAAGATTTGTTTAAAATCAACAAGGCACTGGTAAGGAGGGCCACGATTTCAGCGACATTAATTGCTAGGTCATCTCACTGCTGATTAAATAAGAAATCTCAAATACCATTAGACAATTGTGATTAAATGTATGTCATTCTAAGTGAATGTGTGGCTTATTGCCTTCCGCTGAGGCGGCAGGTCACCTTCCTGTTTTGTGCATTTGGAAAGAGCGCGTCGATGCAGTGACAGCCATTATTTCCCAGCCAGCCCTGACACCCTTGGAGTTGCAGCCTAAAATACAGAGCATTTGCAGGGCGGAGGAGTGTGCCGTACAATAGGGAACCTGAGAGGATGAAAATAAATCCCGCTTAATGCCACGGCTGGGCACTTTTCCCTCAGCTCATTCCCTGGCTCTGGGTATTCTGACGCCAGCGTTGCTGGCAGTCCCTGTGGCGTTGGAGTCATTGGAGGACCAGGGGGCGTCAGGCGTCTTCTTGGCTCAGAGAGGAAGCTCCAGGTCCTTGGACGGGATCTGGCAGGGATCATGGGGAAATGAACAGCCTTTGTCTAACCTCCCACTCGCCTCTGGTGAGGAGCCTGGGCAGAACAATCTTCTAAGACCTGTTCTTTTTTCTTTCCCAAGGACAAGGATAGAAAATTAATTTTGTCACTGCTCTGACTGGATTTTGTTACCACCTATCCCATGGGACATGGGCTAAACTCTCCCCACCCTGCCCTTTACCTTGCTTGGATTAAGATCCAAGGTAAAATGAGACAAGCATCTAGCCATGTGCCTATGTACCTATGAGCTCTATCACCCCACACAGCACATCACCCTGTCAGGAAACAGGGTAGCACCAGGCCCAGGCCCACCCAGGTGGGGAGGAGGGTGCAATAGGTTAAGTTGTTTTTAGTGACCTTCTGTTGCAGGCACACGCACACACGCACACTTTGCAAGATCTTTCTAAACTCCGGACCTGGTCGTGTCACTACTCTGCTTCAGGTGACAGCTAGATTTTAGATGTGTCCTGCTAGCTGGGCCTTCGAGGCCTTTCACCACTGGCCCAACCTCCCTCTCCTGCCTGATCTCCATTGACATCCTACACTGTGGTGTAGACTCTCCATAGACCCCAACTCCGGGACGCCACTGTGTCTTTGCTCACACGTCTGCTCTGCTTGGGCTGCTCTTGTTACCATTACTGGAAATGTAACAGCCATGCTTCTCCTGAGTCACTGGAAAGAAATGAGAGAATTTCTCTCCTTTGTGAGAGCTAAGCCATTGTTCCCAACTTCTAGGCTCTGCTATCACCAGGGGGCAGTCAACATGGTTTTCTATTTGAGCTCAAAGAAGGAGAAAGAAGAGGTTGGCTCAAATGCAGACTGTAGGTGAGAGCTGCTTTTGCAGGCATATGGCAGTGTAGTGCCAGGGAAAACGCAAGCACTAAGCCCCGGCCTCGGTAGCTATGGTGTGGCGTAGTGCGGTTGCAAAGTTGCTCATCATCTTGGGGACAGGCCGGCCTGGACAGGAAGCTGAGAAAGGCTGGTTCAGGAGGCACCACAATGCTGAAGGATGGTGGAAGACCAGCTTGGGACAGCAGCGTCAGCTCCCTGTGGAACGGAAACCACAGACCAAGACCCACATGTGTTCTGGAGTTCCTGGAAGGCCACAGGGAGAGGAGGGTTGTCCCAAACAATGACTGGTTTTTAGACTTCCCATCTACCTTGGCTAGCAGGACTCAGAGATAGAGATGGTTTTTGTTGTTAGATACTTATACTTAAATGTCATAGGGCAGCTCACACCAGATACACCCTCCCTCCCCTTGCCCACGTGAAGTCTCCCCACCAGAGCTCCCACAGCAGCCTCGTGTCCATGCTGACCAAGCCCTGTGCCAGCACCTCCCAGGTTTGACTGAGCCCATCCTTGTATCCTCAGTGCCCAGCAGCTTGCCTAGCACACAGAAAATGCCCAGTAAACATTGAAGGCAGAAAATAAGGAGAGAGGGAAGCAACCTCAGTCCAGGTCACTGAGCCAAGCCCCCTGACAACCCCCTCACCCCTGCCACCTCCACCAGGCCCTGCCATGCATGCCCATAACACTAGGGGCCCACTACCATCTTGAGTCACTGAGAGGCTATAAAAAATACTAGTCACAAGCCCTACCTCTGGAGCCAGCTTCTCCGGATTCAAATCTTAGGTCAGCCACATATTAGCTGTGTGACCTTAGGTAAATTATTAACTTCTCTGTGTTTCACCTCTGAATACCACAGCACCTACTTTGTAGAGTTGTTGTGAGGGTTAAATGAGTGGAGCATGTAAAGTATTTACAAGGCTGTGTGGCATGTAGTAAATGCTATCTCACTATTGCATCATGACTATCTACTCAAAAACTCACCTCCCCACTAAACCAGGACCTCCCTGAGGGTAAGAAGTATGTTTAATTTATTTCCATGTATCCAGTACTTAGCACAACCCCTAGCCTGGCTTAGAATAAATGACTGATGAATGAATGAATGAATGAATGAATGATGTAGATTTCAGGTCAGAGTGTAGTGCTATGGAAGCCTGTGGAAGAGAGGACCCCAAGGGCTTTGGATGGTGTTGGCTTTAAGACTGCTTGGTAAGGGGCAAACAAGTGGCTTGAGAGAGGTGGGGCCAAATCTGTAGGGGTGCTGGGCCTCTCTGGAGGAATTACAGGCCAGGAAGTCTCAGGATTAAGATGGTAAGATATTGGAAAGGGATAGAGGCAGACAGAGCTGCCTTCCCTTCCCCTGCCCTCTCTTTCCCCCTCTCTCGGGCTGGTACCTCTTCCTCCTCAGTCCTCAGCACCAGCAAGCCCTAACAAGGCTAACAAGAAAAGCAGCTGGGTCACTCCTTTTGTGTAGGTGGATCACAGACAGAAAGGTTTACACTAAAATCCTGGCTGCTTCACCTGCCACCCCTCCTGGGAGGCACCCTGCGGGCAGAGGAGGCATCAGCACCTCTGTGCCACTGGAAATAAACGATGAGAGCAGCACGGTCGCCTGATGGACAGTCCGCCCGCTGACGCTCGGACAGGAAGGCTTTCTTTTCCACTTCGTCAGTTCTCCTTTGGTACAAAACAGGAATCAATAACAGCTCGCTTCCAAAGTACAGCTTCCCCGATTTGGAAGTTTAACTTTTTTTTTAAATATATCTTTATTGATTTCAGAGAGGAAGGGAGAGGGAAAGAGAGACAGAAATATCAATGATGAGAGAGAATCATTGATTGGCTGCCTCCTGCACATCCCCCACTGGGGATCAAGCCCGAAACCCAGGCATGTGCCCTTGACCGGAATCGAACCTGGGACCCTTAAGTACACAGGCTGACGCTCTATCCACTGAGCCAAGCCAGTTAGGGCTGGAAGTTTAACTTTTAAGCCGCCTTTAAGTAGCCATCCTGACTCAGGCCTCGGGTCCCTCCACATAGTCTATGAACAGCCAGAGCGGGTCTACGGAAGCCAGAGGCACAGCCGCCTCCAAGGGCAGTGTCTGTCCATTAGAATTTGTAGGCAAAGGCCCAGCCGGCTCTGGCTCTGGAATCTTATTTCATTTCTGCTGTGCACTTCGCAGGCCGGTAGGTGTGACAAATGGTCTTATCTTTGTCTAACCTCTGTTGAACCCGTGCTTGCTTCGGGGTTTAACTTTAATATACGGCTTCAGTTAAATAGCAAAGTGGTTCTCTTAAAATGTCAGATGGTAAAATGCTGAATCATTCACCAAGGAAAGGCTGATCCTGAGTAGAAATTAGAATCACGGGGGCACACGAGACGTGCCACATATCTTCAGCCCAAATAGAGGGAGACGGAGCTGAAGTTCAGATCGAATTTAGAGGGCAGTTCTGAGCTCCAAAGGGACTGTTTGCTCTGAAAGACAAAAATGAATCAGACGAAAGGATGAAGCACCAGCTGAAATATTACTACTCCTGATGGTAAGCATAGCGGTGCAGATGTGACCTTCAACATTTCAGGCACGTAACTGGCTAAGCTACACCAAGTGAGACAAAACTACAAAGACAACCAAGCCAACAAAGCTCAAGGTGTAAGGAGTGAGCCCGGCCGGTGTGGCTCAGTGGTTGAGTGTTGTCCCATGAACCAAGAGGTCACGGCTCAGTTCCCATTCAGGGCACATGCCCGGTTGAGGGCTTGATCCCCAATAGGGGGCATGCAGGAGGCAGCTGATCAATGATGTTTCTCTCTCATTGATGTTTCTAACTCTCTATCCCTCTCCCTTCCTCTCTTTGAAATCAATAAAAACATATTTTTAAAAAGAGGAAGTGGTCCAGTCCTGCCCATGTGCCTAGAAGGCTCTTTCATTTTTGCTTTATAATTGTATTATCTTTATATTTATACATGACTTAAACTCCCCAGTAATAATTATTTTAGGCACAATCATTGATGAATCCTAAAATCAGTGGGGAAACAGCATGTTTATGAAGTATCTCCTTACAAAATACTTATCCTATCTAATAAAAGAGAAAAATGGTAATTGGCGTACGACGATACCCTTTTCATTGGCTAATCAGGGCTATATGAAAATTAACTGCCAACTAAGATTGGCAGTTAACTGCCAACAAGATGGCGGCTAATTTGCATATGTAGGCACAATGCAGGGAGGCGAAAGGGAAAGCAGGAAGAAGCCCCCTGCCACTGACAGTGATCAGAAACCCAGGGGGGAGCTAAGAGCTGGGGGGCAGGGCAAAGGCGGCCCTGGGGCTGCCTTTGCCCTGCCCCCCAGCCATGATCGGAGAATCAGGTGCCTTTTCCACCCTGGCCAGTGATAGCAGGAAGTAGGGGTGGAGCCAGCGATGGGAGCTGGGCACGGTCGAAGCTGGCAGTCCCAGGAGCTAGGGGTCCCTTGCCTGGGCCTAGAGCAGAGCCCACGATCGCGGGGCCGCTGCAGCTGCGGGTCCCTGCTGCCCGGGCTGGACGCCTAGGCCAGAGGCGTTAGGCCTGGGCAGGGGCGGAGCCTGCAACCACGGGGAGCTGGGGGTCCCCTGCCCAGGCCTGACACCTCTGCTGGAGGCCTCAGGCCTGGTCAAGGGGCCAATCCGGTGATTGGTGATTGGAGGGTGATGAGGGTCAACTACTCTGGCCGAGGCATCAGGCCTGGGCAGGGGGCGGAGCCGGGGATTGGGGGGATATGATGGTCCCCTTGCCCAGGCCTGAAGCCTGGGTCAGAGGCGTCAGGCTTGGGCGGGGGGTGGAGCAAGTGATCAGAGGGAGATGGGGGTCCCCTGCCCAGGCATGATTCCTGGGCCAGAGGCCTCAGGCCTGGGCGGGGGCCAGAGCCAGTGATCGGGGGGAGATGGGGGTCCCCTGTCCAAGCCTGACACCTCTGGCAGAGGCGTCAGGCCTGGGCAAGGGGCCGATCAGGTGATCGGAGGGTGATGGGGGTCTACGCCTCTGGCCAAGGCATCAGGCCTGGGCAAGGGGCAGAGCCAGCAATCGGAGGGTGATGGGAGTCCCCTGCCCAGGCCTGACGCCTGGGCTAGAGGCATCAGGCCTGGGCTGGGGGCAGAACCAGTGATGGGGGGAAATGAGGGTCCCCTTCCCAGGCCTGACGCCTCTGTCTGAGGCGTCAGGCCTGGGCAAGGGGCCGATCCTGCAATTGGAGGGTGATGGGGGTCAACGCCTGAGGGCTCCCAGTATGTGAGAGGGGGCAGGCTGGGCTGAGGGACACTCCCCCCCACACACACCCAGTGCACGAATTTCGTGCACCGGGCCCCTAGTTTATTATAACGTGAAAGTAGTAACCTTACGGTGGAGAAGCCTGACAGTCCCACTTAAACAAGGGATCATGGTTAATGTCACTGTTAAGACAGAGACATTGCGTGCCGCCCGGCATGAGGCTCTGAGGAGGCCATGGTATCACTTCTGCTGTAGTCTTGCCAAAAAATGGACAACCTGGCCCTAGCTGGTTGTTTAGTGGTTAGAGCAGTGGTTCTCAACCTTCCTAATGCCACGACCCTTTAATACAGCTCCTCATGTTGTGGTGACCCCCAATTTCATTGTTACAAATTGAACATAATTAAAGCATAGTTATTCATCACAAAAACAATATGTAATTATATATGTGTTTTTCCGATGGTCTTAGGCGACCCCTGTGAAAGGGTCGTTTGATCCCCAAAGGGGTCGCGACCCACAGGTTGAGAACCGCTGGGTTAAAGCATCAGCCTGCAGAATGAAGGGTCTCAGGTTTGATTCCAGTCAAGGGGTTATACCTTGGTTGCAGGCTCAATCAACGGCCCCTGTCAGGGTGTGTCTGGGAGGCAACGAATCTATTTGTCTTTCTTACATCAATGTTTCTCTCTCTGTCTCTCCCCCTCCCTTCTACTCTCTCTAAAAATCAATGGAAAAAAATATCCTCCAGTGAGGAAAAAATGAAAATGCACAGCCTGTCTTTAAATCAGAAGATAACTAGCCAGGACTTTCCAAAAGTGGAAAGGTCATGCTGGGCCAGTTGAAACTGAGTTGTTCCAGAAGAAAAAAGCCTAAGCCAGCGGTTCTCAACCTGTGGATCGCGACCCCTTTGGGGGTCGAAGGACCCTTTCACAGGGATCACCTAAGACCATCGGAAAACACATATATAATTACATATTGTTTCTGTGATGAATCACTATGCTTTAATTATGTTCAATTTGTAACAATAAATTTGGGGGTCACCACAACATGAGGAACTGTATTAAAGGGTCGCGGCATTAGGAAGGTTGGGAACCACTGGCCTAAGCAGACAGGACAATCAAAGGCAACTAATTAAGCCTACACATTAGACAATAGCATTGTTTCCATGCCCATTTCCTGGTTGAAGTCATGTTACTCTAGGACTCCCTGTTTGGCAAACCGCGGGTCTCGAGCCATATGCAGCTCTTTGGCCCTATCAGTGTGGCTCTTCCACAAAATACCACGTGCAGGCGTGCACATACAGTGCGATTGAAAGTTCGTGGCCCATGCGCAGAAGTCGGTATTTTGTGGAAGAGCCACACTGAAGGGGCCAAAGAGCCACATGTGGCTTGCGAGCCATGGTTTGCCGAGCCGCAGTTTGCCGACCACTACATAGAATGTTACCATTTGGGGGAATCTGGTGAAGGGTGTATGAGAACTCTTCGTACTATCGTTGTACCTCTTTTCTTAAATCTAAAATTAATTCAAAATGAAAGTTAAACATAAATAAAACTTTAAGTGAATTAAAGGATCTCAATTTAGCAATTATAAGGATGAGAGAAGGGGACCCTTGTTCTACAAAGCGCCAGGCTCAGAGGAAAGGAATGTTGGTAACTGTTGAAAGCATAACGATACTATCAAAAACTTATGAAACGAGGTATATAAATAATGAAGCAGACATCATGGGTTTCTTTTTTCCTATAATTGTGTAAAATCTGCAAAATTTTCATCTCCATGAGCTTTGAAGTTGGAGCAGCTGGTGTGAATGAAGTAAGGTGGCACGGCTCTCTGTTTTCCCACAGAGCAAAAGAAAGCCAGCCGACACCACCCCTGGACGCCAGGGGATACGGGCTGGGCTCTCTAGCTCTGTGCCCTCCTCCATAAAATGGATCCATCTCAGCCCCCGTGCCAAGGAGGAGGAAAGGACAGAGCAGGGCCTGGCAATGCTGGCCCCCTTCACTGAGGGCCATCCTGAGCCGCGTGCCTGGCTGGAGGGGCGACAGCCCAATGGATCGGTCTGACTCCGGCACAGTCATATTTAAAGTCGCTGGCCTCAGGCTCCTCTCTCCCTCTAGGGTTTTCTCACTCTGCTGGGCAAGGGTCCTCTGCAAGGGACAAACAAGCCCACGCTCACCCACACTCATGTCATTTGGGACGTTAGCTGCCACCTCTCCAATCCACTTCCATGCTCATCAGCACTCTCCCACTAGACGTGCAACTTACGTTTTATATCAACAACCGGGTCCACATTGGCCAAGACAGAAACTAGTCTAGTGATAGGTGGGCGGTGAGGTCTGGCAGGAGACAAGGAGATTAGGGGGCCTGGGCCTCACCGGAGAGATCTCATTTACTCCCCACTCACTGGGCTCACACCTGCTGCCACCAGCTCACTCTCAAGCCCCTAGAGCAGCGGTTCTCAACCTGTGGGTCGCGACCCCTTTGGGGGTCGAACGACCCTTTCACAGGGGTCGCCTAAGACCACCGGAAAACACATATATAATTACATATTGTTTTTGTGATGAATCACTATGCTTTAATTATGTTCAATTTGTAACAATGAAATTGGGGGTCACCACAACAGGAGGAACTGTATTAAAGGGTCGCAGCATTAGGAAGGTGGAGAACCACTGCCCTAGAGCACACACACAAAAAAATGCATCTCACTCTTGAGGAAAGCACAGCTCCTCTGGCCCCCGCGTTGCCTGGTTCACAGGGCAGGCCCAGGCAGGCAGCATGTGTTCCTGTCTGCCCCTCCAAGTCACCTTCTCACCTGGCTGTTCCACCTCTTAGCTCCTTCTCCTCTCCGCCAGCCTGTCCTCTGAGAGCAAGTGGAGAGTGACCAGGCTGCGTCCCAGCCCACAGGGGCTGCTCTTCCTCTCCCAAACAGCTAAGCCCACAAGTGTTTGCGGGGCCCTGCTGTCTGTCACACACGCCACAGCTGTCCAGAGGATCTGCAAACGGCTTCGAAGTCACAGTGGGATGTCAGCTCTGGCCCTCGAGCTCACTGACTGTGCATCCTTGCTTGAGTCACTACCCTTTCTGATTTCAGTTACCTCCTCTGTGCAGTAGAAAAAATGGTGGGTACCTTGCAGGGTTGTTCTGAGGCTCACACAAAATGATATCTACAAATCACCTTGCATAGGGTATGGCATACACTGGACAGTCAGTAAATGTTTAGTGGCAACCTCCTTAATAATATAATTATTGTTAATTGAACAAACCAGTCTCAGATGTGGGCACCCTACCTACATCTTCTCGTGGAATCTCATCGTAAACCTCTCAGTTTCTGATCCCAAACACCAGGCTTTCTGGTCTTCACAGCATGGACTCCCTCCTGCTTTTTCACACATTAGGAATGGGCTGATGTCAATGAATGAAGCAACTAGGAGGCACCAGAGCCCCTAGAACCAGGAGCAGGTGCAGGAAGGAAGCCCATCCAAGATCCACTGCTGCAGACCCTGAGGAAGGAGCACCACAGCTGAGTACAAATCCCACAAACTGACGGAGTCTGCCAGCTAGGTTGGGGAGCAGGGGGACCACGAGTCCAACTGGCCAACAGCAAGGTGGGGAACCTGGGCGGTGACACTCAGAGCCCTGCCTGGTTGGGATTAGGGAGGTATGCTGGTCAGATTACCTTGCTATTCAACGTGTGGTTCTGGGACCAGACCATCACTCAGGAGCTCATTATAAATGCAGAACTGCAGGCCCTCCCAGTGCTCCTGAATCAGAATCTGATGCTAAACGATATTCACAGGTGTTTCCTAATCACATGAAAGCTTGAGAAGCACTGAAAGGTAGCTGGTCCTCATCACTGCACTGGGGGAAGCACAGAGCAGGGGATCGCCACCTTGACTGGATATCGAGCTTTTAAAAGTCACAGCCAGGGCCAATGCCAGATAACTCAGAGTCTATGGGGGCAGGACGCAGGAATCAGCGTTTTAAGACTCCCCAGGTGGGCATGAGAGTATGCTTGTCAAGAGGAAGAAATCCAGAATCAGGTCCCAATTCTGACAGTATTTACTGACCATGTAACCTTGGGCACGGGACCTCAGGTCTCTGAACTCCAGAGTCCTCAACTGTAGAGCAGTGGCAATAACAACACCCAGCCCCTGGGGCTGTTTGCAAGGCCCTGTGATTCAGGAACCATGATGCCCTCGCAAACTGTCAAGTTGCTATGATGAGGGACTTACTCATTCCGCTTTTCATGTCACATTTCCTCCACAGCTCAAACCGAAGGAAGTGAAGCCTCATTTCTCTTGGTTTTGTCACTTAATATTACCCTGATTCATCCTCACAAAGTCCCTAGAAGGCACAGAAAGAGAAAACAGTCCACTGGTTTTGCCTCACTCGGTGTTACTGAGTCCCTCACTACCCAAGTATGTGACTCAATAAAGGAAGAGGAGAAAAGACAACCAGATATGACCCCCAGGCTTACACTCTGACAGCCAGTGAGCACTTACAGCTCCAAAGTCTTGTCCAGGATGCACACATACATGCTCATCATGTGTGCTGGGGCGAGAGCGCTACTTCAACCTCAACTTGCAGTCTCTTCCTGGCGCCCAGATCAGGATGACTCAGCTGCAGAACTTCCTAGAAGTTTTAAGAAAAGGGATGTGGAGGAGATCTGTGTTTGAGTGTAAGACCTCAGGTGGGTGAGGATCAGGTCCAGAATGCTATGCTTAGCCCCAGCTCTGCCTCAGACTTACCTCTACCATTAGATGAGTTAACACTCTAAGTTCCTACATCTCCTCCCGATGTCACACTACAAATCTCTCCTAACAGTTGAAATATTGTTGGAAAGTTATGAATAGTCCATCCAATGTCATGAAATAAATATGCCTTATATTTAGAGAGATTTTATTATATTTGAAGCACTTGATAGATGGTTAAGTGTTATTATCCCCATTTTATAAATTTAAAAACTGAGATTTGGGTGCACTGATAAAATTGCCCAAAGTCTTGAAGTTTTATGTAAAAGGCAGTGTCAAGAATAAAGTCCAGGAGAACCAAGATGGCGGCATAGGTTAACGCCGGAGTTTGCTGCTTTGAACAACTACTTCAAAAGTGAAACCAAAAAACGGAAGGGACATCACCCAGAACCACAGGAACGCTGGCTGAGTGGAAGTCCTACAACTAGGAGGAAAGAGAAACGCACACGGACACTCAGAGGAGGCGCAGTGCTGAAGTCAAATTCTGAGGTGCGGAGTGTGCGGAGCGGGCTGGCGGCGGAGGGCGTGGTTGGCGTTTTCAATCGGGAGGGAGTCGCAGACTCTGAGCTCCAGATCCGGGCGAGTCTCTAGGGACCCAAACTCAAACGGGAGAAGCGGGACTGTCTGGCTTCGGTCAGAGCGAGTGCAGCTTTCTCTCCCAGCTTTGCAGCGGGTGCTGGGACTCAGAGAGGCAGAGCCCCTTGGGACAGGACTGAGAGCCGCCATAACTGCTCTCTCCGGCCCACCCTGTTGATCCTGTGTGACCTGCCCCGCCCAAGCCCTGCACAGAGGCATTTGCCGGATAGCCTCAGGCAAAGGCTAGATTAGCACCTCCCTAGAGGACAGAAGTTCTCTCACTGCTGACACAGCTGATTCTCAGAGCCACTTGGCCTGGAGGTCAAACCCTCCCTGGAATTAGCTACAACAATCAAGATTTATCTATAAGACTGCGAACAAAGACCACTAGGGGGTGCACCAAGGAAGCATAACAAAATGCGGAGACAAAGAAACAGGACAAAATTGTCAATGGAAGAAATAGAGTTCAGAACCACACTTTTAAGGTCTCTCAAGAACTGTTTAGAAGCTGCCGATAAACTTAATGAGATCTACACGAAAACTAATAAGACCCTCGATCTTATATTGGGGAACCAACTAGAAATTAAGCACACACAGACTGAAATAACGAATATTATACAGACGCCCGACAGCAGACCAGAGGAGCGCAAGAATCAAGTCAATGATTTGAAATGCGAGGAAGCAAAAAACATCCAACCGGAAAAGCAAAATGAAAAAAGAATCCAAAAATGCGAGGATAGTTTAAGGAGCCTCTGGGACAGCTTCAAGCGTACCAACATCAGAATTATAGGGGTGCCAGAAGATGAGAGAGAGCAAGATATTGAAAACCTATTTGAAGAAATAATGACAGAAAACTTCCCCCACCTGGTGAAAGAAATGGACTTACAGGTCCAAGAAGCGCAGAGAACCCCAAACAAAAGGAATCCAAAGAGGACCACACCAAGACACATCATAATTAAAATGCCAAGAGCAAAAGATAAAGAGAGAATCTTAAAAACAGCAAGAGAAAGAAACTCAGTTACCTACAAGGGAATACCCATACGACTGTCAGCTGATTTCTCAACAGAAACTTTGCAGGCCAGAAGGGAGTGGCAAGAAATATTCAAAGTGATGAATACCAAGAACCTACAACCAAGATTACTTTATCCAGCAAAGCTATCATTCAGAATTGAAGGTCAGATAAAGAGCTTCACAGATAAGGAAAAGCTAAAGGAGTTCATCACCACCAAACCAGGATTATATGAAATGCTGAAAGGTATCCTTTAAGAAGAGGAAGAGGAAGAAAAAGGTAAAGATACAAATTATGAACAATAAATATGCATCTATCAACAAGTGAATCTAAGAATCAAGTGAATAAATAATCTGATGAACTGAATGAACTGTTGATTATAATAGAATCAGGGACATAGAAAGGGAATGGACTGACTATTCTTGGGGGGGAAAGGGGTGTGGGAGATGTGGGAAGAGACTGGACAAAAATCGTGCACCTATGGATGAGGACAGTGGGTGGGGAGTGAGGGCGGAGGGTGGGGCGGGAACTGGGAGGAGGGGAGTTATGGGGGGAAAAAAAAGGAACAAATGTAATAATCTGAACAATAAAGATTTAATTAAAAAAAAAAAAAGAATAAAGTCCAGCCCAGCTGGCATGGCTCAGTGGTTGGGCGTGGACCTATGAACCTGGCAGTCACGATTCAATCCCTGGTCGGGGCATATGCCCGGGTTGCAGGCTAGATCCCCAGTGTGGGGTGTGCAGGAGGCAGCTGGTCAGTGATTTTCTCTCATCATTGATGTTTCTGTCTCTCTCTCCCTCTCCCTTAGTCTCTGAAACCAATAAAAGATATATTTTTTAAAAAGAAGAATAAAATCCAGGACCTCTGGCTCCTAGGCCAATCTCTTCCACACTGCCAACTTCAGCTAAATTCCACTGAATATGTCCATGAGAAACATGTTTCCATTTCTACCTCCAAAATAAGAAAAGCAATGGTGGTAAGTGTGCCATGTCCAGTTGTGACTGGGCCTGTTTTATAATCAATGGGAGAGTTAGTTTCCAAATAAAGTCACTGCCAAAAAGAAGGTTTGCAAAATGTGGATTTCATATTAAAGTGTCTTTCTGATTAGAGGAAAGTGGGACCAACACCAAGGAAAATGTAATGGGAAACAGCTGGAGATGCAGGTGTGCCGACTTATAAATTACTCAGCAGCTCCGCACAAGAGCCCCCAAGACCCTCAGCTCAATGGGAAGACTGGTCTCCATTCCACCCAAGTCACTCTTAAGCCCAGAGGACGATCTTGGCAGGCACTCCCGCTCCCCTCAGGACATGACCTAATGGGCTTTGTCCCAAAGGCTGGGGATGGTAAACACATTTAGGGAGTCTGCCCAGGTCACAGTGAGCCTCTTTCTCTGAGAACTGCCTCCCATTCCTTAGATGGAACCAGCAGACGTGCTTGTATCTTCACATACATATATACACCCAGCCAATGAGAGGCATCCATCCATCCAAGCTGGCTTACTCAAATGAAGAAGAGGAGGGCTCAGGAGCTATGAGGCATCCCCTTTACCCCATGCACATGGAGAAGCGAAGTCCCATGTAAGTCCTGACCGGGCCTTTGTTTACAATGAATGTTTCTTTCAAAGGGGAGCAGAGGACAAGAGTAAATGAAGGGTCTGGGCTCCTAACAGCTTCAGAGCTCCTAGTCCTGGAAAACCATGAAGCAGGAAGTGGAAGAGAACTGGTGATGGCACATCACATTTTGGAAGGACAGAGGCAGTTGGTACAAGACAGTCAAGATTTCACCTACTCCGTCAGTTCTGTGTGACAGAAAACAGGTAGGAGATCCCACATCCGTTCAGTAGGGCTACACAAGATGAATCCTATCAATTCTGGGAACTGCTGAAGATCTGTGCACCTCAACTGGCCCTCCAGCTACAGACCTAAAGAACAGGACAGTGAGCAAAACCAATGACAATCCATACTTTCTCTCCGTTAGCACACACCAAGTCTCCAGAGAGCTCCACTTGCTTAAAGGTAAATAAAGTGAGGGGGTGAGGGAACCCTCATGGGATCTACAGAAAAACAATGTTACACACAGGAAAAGGAGCATTACCCAGAAGACTAAAATAAAGAACACACCTCTGAAGAAGATTTGCTATAGAAACCAGAAGAAAATTTTAGGAAATTGACATCTATAATATAAAAAAAACATTATGTGGTCCTATGAAGTTGAAACTGAAAACTATATGGAAAACAATGTGAGATAAACTGATACCAGGATAAGTTTCAAAGACTGCTACTTGGGATGACATTTTAATTTCCAACGAAAATGTGATAGGGAGAGCTTCTTTGTTTATGCTAAGCCTCACTGTCATTCTTTTAAAATAAACAGTGAGATAGAACTTTCAGGACACAGATACAGAAGTTCGTTTAAGAAGTGGAGTTTTTAAAAATAGTTCCTTAGAAACAACATTAAACAATAGTCAGTTATTATCCACCCGGGTTTCAACCCCTTGCTTGTGAGAGTTCTTCCTTTATCAAATGTCTGAGCAAAAGAACACTACACACCCAATGGGGAAAGATGGTATTCTGAAACTTTATTTTCTTAGCAGAAATGATGGGAATGTTAAAATCTAATAATAACTTTATTATCTCATTTGAGATAATTTCATTGATCAAGTTAAGTTTCATTATCCAAGTTAGTCTCTTTTTTTGTAGCATCAATAAACAACTAAGAAAGTAAAATCCAGGGCGGTTCTCATAGGCATTTTGCAAGAATTTTGTGAGAATATTTTAGAAAAGATACATGATGGTTTCCGAATCTGTATTATTACAGTAATTTCAGCTGCTGTACAAATACACCCAACACTTGTATATTGGAAGAAATAGAATACAAGTTGACCTGTCACTGACAAAATAACCCAAGAACAGCTCTTCACCATTGGGCATCCAGGGTAAGCAAAGTTCTGCCGTCTTCATCATGTGGCCTCCAAGGTTGTTGTTGTCATCTCCTGGCCCTCAGCTAGAATGGGGGCAAAAGAGAATGGAGGAGAGCTCACTGAATGCTGCTCTGGGGAAGTCTTGTAAGTCACAGACATCACTCAGATTCCCATTCCACTGACTAGAACTCAATTACCGGGTAAATATCAAGGGGCTTCGGGACTATAAGAACAACATTGGTCTCCCAGGAAACATGGAAAGGAAGCTGGTTTTGATTTTTTAAAATTTCCAAGAAGATAAAATTATTAAACAATAATTAAGAGCCATATATAGGAAGCAATAAATGAGTGGAATTGACATGGCAGAAAAATCAAACATGTAATTATGGATGGAAACCTTGAGAAACACTTTCGAGATGCCAAGAAAGAGAACAAGAATTGAAACTACCATATTTTATCTTTGGAAGACACCCATTTTTCCACATGTTAACACTTTGGAAATCAAGATAAGCCTTACAATCAATAGCATCTAACAATCACTGTGGACCAGAGAGCTGTCCTGGTGGGTTGTCAAGCCTGAGCATGGGGAGCCTGGGCTCAGCTGTTCATGTTGTAAGCGATTACATGTGAGCTTACTTGCCATTGCAAACATCTTTTAAAAGATTACATTGTGATTTGGCATTGAAGCAAGAAGCACTGTGTATGCAGAAAGGCATGGAATTTGAGCAGCGGGATGCAATTTTTTATTATTGACACAAATATCTGTTATTGGAGAATGACTGAATTTTTATTTTATTTTTTAGGAAAAAACAAGTGCTTTACAGACCCCAAGAAAGGAAAAAGAAGTTATCCTTAAGTAGAAGTTGTGTTATGTTTTGTAACTGATATGTGTGCAAAAAGGATGGCTTGTCACATGCCAAACAATGCAGTTGATAGCAGGAGAAACTGCCAAATCTCTCAAAATAGATACATTTAAAATAAGAAAGAAGCTGGTGTGATCAACTTACCAATTTCACAGGACTCTAATCTTGGCACTATAGCATAGTTTAATTAGCAGCATTTTTCTTACTTGGTTACACATAAAACAATAGTGCTTCTTACATATAATCAATACTGTCTTAGATTCACTAAAATACAGTAATTTAAAAAGATGACAGCTATGAAAGACAAGGACTAGAGATCCAGTGTAAGAATTATGTTTCTGAAGAAGAATCCAGAATGATCAAAAGAGAAGCAATCACTGAAGTTTAATTAAAGAAAACTTTCCAAAAAGGGATGGGCAGAAGGGAATTTGAAGTGAATGAAATGGGTTCACTAATGAGTTCCAGGTAAACATAACTAAGAAGGACACCTACCCAGAAATATCTTCACAGGTTTTTAGGTTATAAATAAATAAATAATGTGTTTTATGTATACATCCAGACCAAAAAAAATAAAGGAGATGGATTATCTATAAATGGATAAAAAACAGGCTGACCTTGGTCTTTTCCTCTACAACCATAGAGCAATATATGCAGACTTTTCACATGGAAAAGATTTAGACTCAAGTATTTTACTAACAGGTAAGTTTTAGTTTTTGAGAGGAGACAGCAGAAGGAGCTCAAGCTGGCTGGTGTGGCTCAGCGGTTGAGCATCGACCTATGAACCAGGAGGCCACGGTTCCTGGCCAGAGCACATTGCCGGGATGCAGGCTCGATCCCCAGTGTGGGACCTGTGTGGGGCCTGCAGGAGGCAGCCAGTCAATGATTCTCTCTCATCATTAATGTTTCTATCTCTCTCTCTCTCTCTCTCCTTCTCCCTTCCTCTCTGAAAACAATAAAAATATTTTTCTTTTTCTTTTTTTAAAAAAGAGCTCAAAATGTCTGCCACTCTTGTATTCTTCATTTAAAAATATATTCAACTGCCCAGGTGATGATTTAAAATTAGATCTCAAAATGGGGAAACTCAAAATATCAAAGGACTAGCAGTGAGCCCTGAAACCAATTAGACACAGAGAAAGGTATAAAATACTTGTTTAAATTGTTTAATAGTTAAAAAGACAAAATGTGTTTAAAAAAAAAAAAAAGAACCAGGAGACATACAACATCAAAAAAATAACTTAATAATAACCCAGATCCCAAACCCATATACTAGACAACTTTCAGATAAGAAGGAAAAACAGAGGGAAATAAAAGTATACAAAAGTCTTCATTCTACACAGTTTTGAACCTAAAAACACCATTTTATTCTTGACTTTACC
Source organism: Myotis daubentonii (assembly GCF_963259705.1). Taxonomy (NCBI): domain Eukaryota; kingdom Metazoa; phylum Chordata; class Mammalia; order Chiroptera; family Vespertilionidae; genus Myotis; species Myotis daubentonii. The sequence goes on along the minus strand of NC_081848.1, from coordinate 8,535,585 downwards.
AATTAGAGAAATATGGACAGGTGTTCACAAACATTTTTTTTAGAAACCCATTACAGCCCTGGCCAGTGCGGCTCAGTTGGTAGAGCATCATCCCATACACCAAAAAGATACCGGTCCCATTCCCAGTCCGGAAACAGGCCAGGGTTGTGGGTTCAATCCCCTCAGGTGGATGGTGTGCAGGAGGCAGCAGATCAGTGTTCTGCTCTCACATCAGTGCTTCTCTCTGTGTGTCCCTCTCCCTTTCTCTCTCTCTAAAAATCAATAAAAAATATTTTTTAAAGTAAAGAAACACATGAGAGTAGGGGGGCTGACTTTAAAAAGATAAATAGAATTTCACCCCTGTCTTGAGGTATTTATTTTTTTAATAACTCTTTATTGTTGAAAGTATTATATATGTCTCCTTTTTCCCCCACTGACCTCCTCCAGCTGTCTCAAGGTATTTAGTGTGAAGACCTATAGCCAACACACAGGATAGCTTTTAATTTGTTACAAGAATAAACAAATGTTAAATTCCTGGGAGAAGTCTTCAGATTACGTTTGGACCTTACTGCATATGAGTATTTTCTATTCCTTGGTGTGAAAGATCCCTACAGTCTGGAAGGAAAGGATGCAGAGTTCTTGTTTACAGACTGGCCTTGTTCAACAGCATCCCTGGTGTCACCAAGAAAGAAAGACACAAAAATTCATATCACAGGGACGCTCTCCGCAGTAACTGTCATTACACACACGGCACTTGGACTCGAAGTCAGTGCATATACCAGGTGTTTCCCATCCACTGTTTAATTTAACATTCACACAAGTAGCTACCGTTTTCCCATTTTTACAGATGAGAAAACAGGCTCCGAAGTAGTGTTTTCCACAATTACACAGCCAGTAACCACCCGGGTGGCAGGGAGGATCTCCACGCCAGGAATGCCTGACTCAAAAGTTTATCACACCATACCATGTCCCTAATTCAAAGAGAGAACGTAGAAGGCAAGGGGGTAAATTTTATAACTTATTTAAGTATTAATACTCTTATCTACATATATAAAAGCCTAAGCAACCATTAGGACCCGTGGACCAGTCGCTATGACAATGCACTGACCACCAGGGAGCAGAGGCTTAATGCAGGAGCTGCCCCCTGGTGGTCAGTGCACTCCCACAGCCAGCCTCCCACAGTCCCTCCAGGTCCCTCCTCCCCCACCCACCCCTGCTGACTGTCTCCCCTTCCTGTCCCCTCCCCTCCCCCCCTTCCTCCCCATAGGCACATCCAGGCCAGGCTGAGGGACCCCACCCATGCACTAGGCCTCTAGTCCTATATAATAAAGAGCTAATATGCTAATTAGACCGAACAGCAGAATGACCATCCAGATGGCTTTCCAGATGAATCCGGGGCTGCGAGGGGCTGCGAGGGGCTGCGAGGGGCTGCGAGGGCCAAGCCCCTTGCATGAATTTCATGCATCCAGCCTCTAGTATAATAATAACAGTGCTGCAATGCACTGAACAGCCCCTCCATAGTCCTCCCTAGAACAGTCACAGCTGGCTGGCGGCCGTCTGAGACATTCCCCAGGAGGGCCCTGGTCCCCCAGGCTCCATCAGCAAGCACCAATTAATGTGCTTTCCGTGCTCTGTGTTTCTTGAGCTACCTACCCTTTCTCTTGCCAGAAAGGAAGATTAGATTAAGTCATTGATTTACTCTACAGAGTTTAAGTCCTAATGCATTGCTCCTTCCCAGGGCCTCGAAGAGGGGACAGTACTTAAGGCAAATGAATGCAGGTGGGGGTGGAAGAGGCATAGAGGGGATACATGGTGATGGAAAAAATTAAATTAAATTTAAAAAAAATATAACACCACCCACCCCCAAAAAAAGACAAAAGAACGCATCTTCAATAGAATTTTAGACACCACCAAGGGAGTTATTTTTAATCCCCGCACCCTCACCCACCAGCCAAAAAAAAACAAAAACAAAAAAACTAACTCTCCACATCGCACCACATTGAGACCATGGTTCCGGTGGGTACCGAAGGCCTCGGCTCAGCTGGGTGTTACCGAGCTCAGCGTCTTGCTCCCCCAAAATCGTGTGCAGAGAACAAACCGGGCGTAGCTCGCCAAGGAGACGGCCCAACCCCCAGACCAGCCCATCCCTGGGTGTCTGTTGCGCTCCGCGGCTCCTCCCCTCGGGGTCCCCGCCCCCCACCAGCCTCTGAGCCGGTCTGAGCCGCCCTGGACCCCCGCCCGCCCGGGCTCGGGGCTGCCGGCGGGCCGCTGCTGCCACCTCTCGGCCGCCGCTTCGGCTTCACTCAGTCGTCTCCCACGCCCACCTCGCGCCCCGCCCCAAGCCCTCCCCAGGCGGCTGGGGGTCTGTGGGCGCTCGGCCGGAGGTACGCGATCACAGGGCCCGGGCAGGGGTGCGGGTGACCCTCCCCGCGCCGGGGCTTCCTTCCGGGCCACTCCCGCTGCGCACCCCGAATGGACGTGGGCACGAGTGTGGCGGCAGGTGCCCGCGCCCCTTACCCACTTGGAGATCCCGAATCGCACAGGTCCCCGACCACAGCCTGTCCCGCCCCCCCTCCCCTGCTATCCCCGGGTTAACAACCGGGCCCCCCACATCTGGGCCATCCTGGCCGCCTAAAGGAATGAGAGTTAGAGCAGTGGTTTTTAAACTCGGATTCCTTTGTCAGACCCACTGGATTAGAATCTCCAGGGCGAGACAGGAAGCTGATTTGCAAAGTTCCCCAGGTGACGCTCAGGTCAGGCAGGCGGGACCACCAGTTAGAAAATCGGCAGGATCCGCAGTGTTACCCGCGCGCACACAGACGCTCCTGAGTCTGTGAAAAGACAAACACCCAGAGTGGGCCCAGCGCTTGGAAATGAAAGATTTCACCGGGAATGATTTCACCCGGAGCTCATCCCCAGCCCACGGAGGGTTCCCAGCCTGCTCCTCTCAGAGTGCCTTAAGGGCTCGGGAATTCTTGTCACAGCCTCCTGGGCCAAAAGAAATACCTACGGGTTCTGTTCATTAAAGCCCAAGTAATGTGACAAGCATTTAGGTCCTAATAACTGAGTGACTATTACAAAAAAATAATACATATAAATGGGGGGGGGAATATTTCTAATTTATTCTTAAATAACCACAACTACTTACTAATGGGAAGTGTGTGCTGGTTGGATACTGCACAGCATTTCAAACCTGGGACTCAGAGTAGACACCACCACACTCATTTCCTATTGTATATTGATTTTCCCAAGTACCTGATGTTTATTACAGCGACCGAACAAAGCCAGCTTCCCACAGATATGATGTCATCAGAAAGCACGGTCGGCAATCTAATGGTGAAAATGCGGACTATCCCCAGCGAGTTATAGTCCGCTTAGAGTCGGACAGATGTCAAGAGTGGCTTAAACATTTAATATGTCCCGTGGCGCCCTGTGAATTCACTGCAGGCCCGGGACCCCTCAGCACAGAGGTTGAGAACAATGCTTAGCAGTAAGTAGCAATCAATAACTGTTGATGGATGGATGAATGCAGCCGCTACCAGAGAACTAAAGGTATGAAGAATGAGCTTTACATGTTAGTCCCTTTGCTTCTCTCAACAGATGTTTAAAAATAGATGATTAACCTCATTTCATGGGTGAGGAAATCAAGAGTCAGAGAAGCTAAGCATTCAAGGCTGCACACCTGGAGATGGCAGGGCTAAGGTTCAAATTCCCGTCCGGCTGATCCCAAGGCTGCTTTTTGGAAAACCACTGTGCCTTCCACAGACTTTCATTATCTGCTCAGGAGGCTGAGGCCAGCAGCAGCCAGGAAACAGAGCCTGCGGGCTGATTCCCAGTCTTAGAAGAGGAAATGGCCAGGTTGGAATTCACTTTCTGGAGGCCCCGTGGCCCACCTCCAGCAGAACCAGCAGCGGTGTCCTCCCTGGGGAGGCCCTGCCTCCCGGACGCCTCCAGCCAGGCACAGCGGGGCCTCCTGAGACATGTCTTCTGGCCTGGCCTGGCCTGTGCCCACTGTAAACTTAATGACACCTCTCACTGCCAAGTCCCTGATGATCACCCTGAAGGGTAGGATTGCACACACACAGGCTGCCCCACCACCTCCTGCTCTCAGCACTGCACTGGGTATTAAGGGGCCCACGTTTCACAGTCCTCCAATGAAGCAGGGGTTCTCACCTGCAGCCCCAGGAAGTTTTAGGTTGCCATGACCCCCAGGAGGAACTCTGAAAGGGTCACACAGGTCAGACTTTGGGTGGCTGGACACTGAGTTTGAAACCCTCATATGAAGGAGAGGGCCCTCTCCTTCATTTGAATTTGGGCCGTGAAGTCAAGGGACCTGTGCTTTGTCATTGTCCCCTCTTCACATGGCTTGCCTTTAGGCCTTACCTTAACCTGGTGGGTCAGGCAGGAAAACCATCCGCCTGTCCTCGCCCCATCTTTGCACGCCCTTTGCCTGGCCCAGCGGACCCCTGCTCATTCTCTAAGCCTCAATTCCCTTGGATCCTCCTCCCTAGCCCCAGAGTCAGGGCTGGGTACGTCTCCTCTGTGCACATACAACAGGATTCCGCTTCTCACCACACACTGCATGATAATTATATGTGTGGGTGTCTCCCCAACCAGACTGGGAGCTGCTTTGAGGTGGGAGCCATGACTTATTCCACTGTTGTCCCTTCAGCACCACGCCTGACACATAGTAGGAGTTTACTAAATCTTTGTGATGAATGAGTTCCTGAATTGCCAGGCCACGTGTCCTAACATTTGGTTGGGAAGACACCGTCACCGTAATTCTAGTCTCTGTGCTGTCAGCATCCAGAGGATCTTGAAAAAGACCTTGGAGGTCATCTAGCCCAATGTGCAACCTGAGGGCCCTGCCCTGGTCGGGTGGCCTGCTAAAATCACAACCCGCAAGAGAATGGCCCTGGGAAAGACTTGCCCACAGGCTACTGTCGCTTCTTATGGCTCTGAGCCTGCGAGACTGTTTAGAAGAAACTGTTCAGACTCAGCTTCACTATCTCTGCCCTGGGGCCCGGGAATCCCTGAGCTCTGCATCCGTCCGGGATTGCTCCCTCCTGGCTATGACAGCACCTCCGCATGCAGCAGCCACCCCAGCCTCCCGACAGCAACTCGCCTTCCTCAAAAATTACTGACATGAGGAAACAGCAGCACGTAGGAACAAAGGAGGCGCTCTCCATGGCAAAGTTTCATGTTTAATTTCTTGAGGAGACTCCATACTGTCTTCCACAGTGGCTGCACCAGTCTGCATTCCCACCAGCAGTGCACGTGGGTTCCCTTTTCTCCACAACCTCGCCAGCACTTGTCGTTGGTTGATTTGTTGATTATAGCCATTCTGACAGGTGTGAGATGGTACCTCATTGTCGTTTTGATTTGCATCTCTCAGATGATCAGTGACAGCATTTTTTCATATGTCTCTTGGCCTTCTGTATGTCTTCTTTGGAGAAGTGTCTATTTAGGCCCTTTGTCCATTTTTTGATTGAATTGTTTGTCTCCCTTTTGATAAGTTGTATGAGTTCCTTATATATTTTGGAGATTAACCCCTTATCGGATGTATCGTTGGCAAATATGTTCTCCCATGTAGTGCGGTCTCTAGTTGTTTTGTTGATGGGTTTTTTGTTGTTGTTTGTTTTTGTTTTGTTTTGTTGCTGTGCAGAAGCTTTTTATTTTGATGTAGTCCCATTTGTTTATTTTCTCCGTTTGCATTATCCTAGGAGATGTAACTTTCTTTTCAATGAAGGTTAAAATTTCGGGGTCGATCCCCCCAAAGTTTCCTTTCACGTGCGGATGTTCTAGCTTCATGAGAGAGTCCGCACGGTCTGGCCCCGCCGTTCTCTCTGGCCACCACCAGGCACTTTGTCACATTCAATCCTTCCCTCATCCCATCCACCTCCCAACCTTCGCACAGCTAGCTGTCTCCTGCCTGGCGTACCCTTCTTCGCATGCCTGTTCATCTTCACAACTCAGTCCAAACAGCCTCTGGGGAGTGTTCCCTGTCTGAAAGCACCCTGCTCTGTGCCCGCTCCCAGGCCTGGCCAACTCCAGGCGGTGCACAAAATGCTTCTTGACTGGAAGAATGGGTGAAGAGGCACCAGGAGCAAGTTCCTGTGAGGGCTTCCAAAATCTGTCTTCTCCTTCGAGAGGAACAGCTGTGGCTGGGCACTGGCTGCCAGGAAGGGCCTCATTCCTCAGTGCCCCTTGCTTCCAGGGGACTCCATTTTCATCGCTGGGAAATGAGCAGAAGTGGCCTCTGTCACCTAAGTGCCCGCATGTTCTTTCCGGGCCCCAGCTTAGTCGGCGGTTTGATGCCGGGGCGGTGCTGGGACCCGCTTGCCCTTGTGGACAAATGAGCTCAGCTACCCACCACACTGCTGAATGAGAGAAACAAACCTCCTTCCGGGCCCCGCCCGCCATGAGGTTCTTTAAGCCGCTGTATTCTTAGGTGTTTGTCTTACAACAGCTTTGCCTTTCACCCTCACTAGTAACAGGAGCAGGCAATTTCCTGGCCTGAGTCATATCTGGTTTCTGCTCACAACAGTGATATCCTCCAGGGATCAGCTCACTGTGGCGTGGTGGGTAAGCGCGTGCTGAGCGGGCCCAGGGAACAATTAGCTGCCTCCCCACTGCCCCCACCACCTACCCTAAGAGACACGCATGGCATCTCTCTCTCTTCCAACAGTTAGCCACCTCTTTCTCCTTCCCCTGCTTCACCTTTTCCTGCCGCTCTGAGGCACAACAGAGGATCCAATGGGAATCACACTCTCAGTGGCCACTCTAACCAGCTGGGTGCTGAGCGAGCCACCTGCCTCCTCCGGCTTCCCCTCCCTCCCCAGGAGGAAGGGCTGATTGCTGAGGGCTTCTCGGCCCTGGCTGTCATTAGCATCACCAGGGAGCTTTTAAAAACTGAGATGCTCGGTAGGTCCCATGCCAAACCTGAAACCAAACTTCTGTGGGCAGGACATCTCTAACTGAGCGTTGAACTCAGTCTTCAGATTGACGTCATCCCAACCAACGCCACCTGGTTCGGGTCACTGTCCAGCCCAGACTTCAGCGGACTCTGTGTCTCATTGATTATAGCCCGACACCTGGGACAGCAGCGGGTGTCACACGTAGCAGATTCTCACTTTTCCTTCTGAGAGGTCGCTGTCATTTTGGATAAAACTCCATGTTTCCTGCATTTGATTTCAGAATACACGAACGGGACTTTCTCTAAGGAGAGGGGGGAACTAGTTCAGTTGCTGTGGGGTCTCCAAAGATTGGCGCAGCAGAAAGAGCATGGCCTCCAGTCCCAGCTCTGCCTTCTCTTGCTGTGTGGCCTGGGCAAGGGACTTACTGGCCCCACCTCTGGCCACTGTAACCACAAAGCAAAGAGCACCTCTTGGAGCAATGCACACGTCGCACCTGCAGCAGCCCTGGCTGCGCCTCTGAGCCCGTGTCCTTCGGTGTAGCATGGGAGTAACGATAGTCACAACACAGATTTGATGCAAAATTGCGAATACTGTATGTCAAACAGTATACGTAGCACCTAGCATGTGGGAAGTTCTCAACAAATGCTCATCTTCTTCCGCTCTCCCCCCGAAAGTTTTCCATATTCCCAAACCCACGCATTTATGTCCCCTGAGTGGGAGAGCCACTATTCCACGGCCACATGTGGTCTTGCAAGGACACCTCTCGAGCTGGCAGGCTGAGAGGCAGCTGAGGCAGCAAGCTCTGGGCTGCACCGCTCCCGAGGGCTCCTCTCCCTCCGAGGCATCACAGGTTCGTCCAGTTGCTATGTCAGTTTTCTGGAAAATGCCAATGAAGTGTCTTGAGAAAATGGTACCTTTTTCTAAATTCGATCACATTTGTTCTATCAACCAGCAGCGGGATGCCACCCCCACCCCCGATCTCCCCTGGCCTAAGGTGACATAGTCCCCCATCAGCAACCAGTCAACCAGCCCACAAGGTGATTCCTAGTGGTGCCACCCCAGGGACACACACACCCTTCTCTGTGTCCCCCACCCCCGCCCTCAACACTGGCCACACAATGGGAATAGGAACGAGCAGGACAGATAGGATGGATCCCACCAAGAGATGTCCTGAAGCTTCCATTCCGTGGGAGCTGCCAGCCCCCTGCACTGCAGACCAAAGCACCCAGCTCCCCGCAAGGCTCCACTCACAGCTGCTACCCAGGAGCTTCCAGTGGGACAGCCCTATGGTGAGCCACACTCCCCTGCCCTTCCGAAGGGAGCTGCCTGCCCTGGACCAGCCCTCTCTCCCCTGCCCAGATGATTGCAACAGAAAGCAGACCCCAAAGGGCCAATTCACTGGCTGGCCAGAGACTGTTGATGTGGCCTAACATTTTTTTAAAAAGGAGGTGGGGGTGGTGTTTGATTTCTGTCTCAGGAAACAGAACTGGGAAATGCCACTCACAACAAATAAGGCAGTTGGTGGCAGGCGCCAACGCTGATATGTCTTGAGGTGAAGAGAGTCGAGAGGCGCCAGAGGGACGACAATGAGCTAAGGATAAATCTAAATTATGAATCAGCAGAAGCTGTGATGGAGAGAAAAGGCAAGCGAGAATTCCAGGCAAGGGAGCTGGTCAGCAGCAAGCAGAGAATGGGGACCTGCAGAGAGAAGGCGGGTACCTTGTTGGGGACAACCAGACAAGATCTGGGCTCCTGCTCCAGTGTGACCTCTGTGGGCGTTCTTTCTCCCGGCTGTGCCACTTCCTCCTAACTTCCCTCCACTGGTCTGGAAAAGTCTGTTTACTGCAACTAAAAGAACGCCACTCAATCGGTTAGCAAGTAGAGACAGACAGAGAAAATAATAAAAGGAGCCAATTAATAAGGGAACCACCTAAAAGAACAACTATCCTGGCGTTTCTGGGAACAAGACGAATTGACATGTGTATAACCATTTGCACATTTTAGCTTGGAAAACTTATGAGAAACATGGAAATTGAAGCCAAGCTCGCTCACTTGCACTCTCGCGCTCTCTCTCTCTCACCAGTCACCACTGCAAAATCAATTCATTTTAATCAGAAAGACAGATGGGGAGCTTTGCAATTTACAGCTCTCCCACCTACTTCTCAGTGGATCTTCTTTTTTCTTTCTTAATTTATTGGGGTGACCTTCTTGAGCTGTAATGAAATTCTGGAGCAAAGAGCTCGGGAAGGGAGAAAAACATCTTGAAATACACCCTTGTTGCCACTAGAGGGAGATGCTTCCGTGTGAAACATGCCGCACCCGGTAACCTACCAGGGAGAATTCTTAAGCTGAGACCAGAAGATGTGAAGGGACCTGTTCCTCTTCTTCCGCTTAGAGACCTGAGGAGGCAGCACCCTCTCAGGAACCAAATGGAGTCTTTCTCCACCCTGGTCAAAATAAAGCCGTGTTTACAAAGTTCTCGTGATATCCCAGAGTTCATGCAGAACAAAGCAGCCGACTGGATGGGGAGGCGGAAGGAGGGAGCCAGGAGAAGAGAAGTCTAATGCTGCCCTCAAACAGCTGAGAGAAACAGGGAGGGGGCCCATGGGTGAGAGCTACAGGGAGAAACTTAATTGCTCAATACAAGAAAGGCCCTTAAAAACAGCTGTCCAGCCATGGAGTGGGTTGCTGGACAGGGAACTGACCTTGACCATCTTCTGGGTGTGTTGGAGATGAGACGCCGTACTGTGTGGGAGGTTGGTCTCGTGGTCTCAGATTGCTTCCAGCTCTGAGTCCACAGAAGGAGACAAGTGGTCATGCCCCTGGCCCTCTGGGTGGCTCTTTGCCAGCCTTATCCCTACCTGCCACCAGAGGGCGTGGTTGCTCTGGAAGAAGCCTTATCAATGAGGTTTTCAGAGTCACAGCTTGAGAGTTCAGTGCCCACCCTGGATTAAAAGACTATCTGTTAGGTCAGGATAGCACAATGGGTCTGGTTTTGTTGAACCCCGCTGCTCCAAACACATTGCAACGGCAGGAAAAATATAAAAATGGGAAACCAAGAGATACATTATCTCCAATCACCAGCCAACAGCATAAGGACTGTTACCAAGCAAAGGGTTCAGGGGGCCAAGAGGAGCAACCCTAGGCAGGTGGAGTTGGACGTACGGGAAGAAGAAAAAAAAATCCAAAATCATCCCATTCAAAATGAACCTGCATATTTAAAATTACAAAACACATGAAGAAATCAAGGGCAAAGCATAACAGACAAAAACATTCGCAATCTGAACATGAAGCAATCCAGATGACATTAATTCTAGGAAGCAGCATAATAGATATACAGAAGTACAGTGAGGATGTTCCAGAGAGAAATGAAGGCATAACGTCTGCCGTGCAAACTAGGGCAACGGCCAAGCAGCACATGCAGAGGCCCAAAGATCAGCACCCACTGGGAGCTCACAGAGAGGAACAAGAGGGCATGTGAAGGCCCCCATGACCCTTTTCTCCTAGGGCAGCACCCAGAGGTACAGCAGCCAGACATCAGACATCAGAGGGACAGTGACTCTCAGACCGAGGGGCCTTGAAGCTATTGACTAGGTATACACCAGCTTCTTCCTGGGACAACCAGAGGCTGCGATGTGTGCCACGGCAGAAGGATGTGGCAGAACCTGGCATCCATGTCCTTGGTGGGAGGTACACCAGTACTCCTGGGTGTGAACAAGGCTGGGGTCCAAGCTGGGTGGTTGCAAGTATATGACCTAGCAACCTAGCGGCAGGGACCCGTGGCTGGGGCAGCACCGGCCCTCTCCAGGCCTGATGGGCACAGCTCCTGTGGGTCCCTGCAGGAAGCCCACTCCTTTTCTGGGAGGACCACCCATAGAGGATCAGTCCTAGAGAGGTCAACACTGACCTCTTAATAACATTTTCAAAAGAAACAAAACAACAGGTAGACATGAGAAAATTTTTTAATCTTGGAAATATAGTCATTAAATTTAAAAACTCAATACTCACAAAAGTCTCTACCCTAGTCACAGGCAGAGAGGGAATTAGAAAGAATGCAGCCAGGGCACGAAGAGATCAAAGGCATGAAAGATTACTTAAGATGGCACATGGAGCCCTGGCCAAGGTGGGGTTTGATTCCCAGTCAGGCCGCATACCTAGGTTGAGATTTTGATCTCTGGTCAGGGCCTCAGGGTGTATACCAGAGGCAACTAATCAAGGTTTCTTTCTCACATCAATGTTCCTCTCTCTCTCTTTCTCACCCCCCCCCTTCCTCTCTCTCTAAAAAATTAATGGAAACATATCCTCAGGTGAGGATTTAAAAAAAAAAGAAATGGCAGACGGATTAAGAGGATCTGATAAACACCCAGTTGGAGTTTCAGAAATAGAGAATGAAGGGAATGGTGAGGAAAACTTAGTTTATTTCTCTCTTTCTTTCACATCCAATCCATCAGCAAATTCTTGTGACTCAACCTTTGAAATGTACTCTGAATCTGACAACTTCCCTCCCTGTGCCTGTCACCATGATCCAAACGCCATAACCTCTCTCCTTCTAGCTGACCTCTAGCCCCTTACAGTTCAGTCTCCATGCAGCAGCCAGCGGGGTCACGGTAGAACATGAATCTGCTTGTGTCATCCCCTGCTCAAAGCCCTCTGATGGCTGCAATCACATTTAGAACAAAGTTCAAAGGCCTTACTTACTATGTCCGGCAAGTTTCTTAATAATCTGTCCTGTAAAATTAGACCTGAAAAAGTTAGAAGTCTGCGTTGCTGTGATGCATGCACACCAATGGCCAGTGCTGCCTCGCATCCCAGCCTCCTCGCCCAGCCCCCTGCACTGACCTCCGGCTGCTCCTCCGACACTGAGCCACTCCACCTCGGGCATTTGCACTTCTTTCTCCCTCCGCCTAGCGGAAGCATCCCCCAGATGAGCATCCCTCGTGTCATTCAGCTCTCTGCTCAAATGCCCCCTCCTCAGAGAGGGCTTCCCTATCCTTCTGTCTAAATACCCTCCCCCACCCTACATCGCCAGCCTTACATACCCGGGAAGACAGAATGGCCTCTCCGGTGAATGGTGTTGATGTAGTTGGTTACCTATATGAGGGAAAAATAACTGGGCCCTTATCTACATGCCAAAAAAACATTGCATCTTTTGCTGATCTGATAAAAAAAAACCAAAAAACACATAGGTATAGTTTTGATTCTTTCACACCAGAGAGCTCTTGTTGTGTTGGCTGTTGTCATTTATTTTATTAGACAATGTAAGGGAAAAGGGGCCAGTGCCCCTGACTAAAAAGTCAGGTATTACATGTCTTAAAAATTCTTGCGGCAGACCAGCTGGAAATCACTGCTCGATCTCATAGCTCCAGGCACATCCAAGTTCCATGGGGCCTGAAGCTTACACAACGAGGAAGGCTGCCTTTAAGAAAATGTGTAATTGTCTGTCTGTACCACTAGAGTCTCTGTGGAGGCAGGGCCCGTCTTGCTCACCACATGACTGGGAGGCTGTCACAGAGTAGTGCTCACTGAGGCTCATGGAATGAATTAAACATATAGAGTGGGGCAAAAGTAGGTTTACAGCTGTGAGTACATGAAACAGAGTTCATTTTTGTGTAATTACTTATTTATTATTTATTATTTTCCATACGAACAGCCCCAAAGAGTGGAAACGATGTCCTTGAAATTCTCTGTGCCCTGCTTCTCAGACCTGTGGCCGCTCTGGCCCTGGGCTCTGCAGTTAGGAGGTCAAAGCCTTCCCCAGGCCCACGGCAGCCTTTCTTTCCTCGTCTGTCTCCCACTATCACCCTCCTTCCCTCTCCCACAGGCTCAACTCCTCCTTGGACATCCCTGGGCCTTTCCCCCACTGTGCCTTCATGTCTGGAATTCCTTTTCCCAGCATGTCCAAATCCTACACTGCCCTCCAGATCCAGATCAAATGCCACCTCTTCTCTGCCAAGCTCCCGCTAAAACTAATCTCCCCTTCACTTCAACTCCCACGGCCTCCTAGCTGTCCTTTGCTTATGGTGACCCTCCCTCCTCACCTGATTGATGTTCCTCAAACCCTCTCCCAAGATAAGCTCCTTGAAGACAATCTGGTTTATTTTCATGTTTCCTCCCATCTATCCCTTATTCAGCAAGGCCTACCAACTAATCAGTAAGGGGTTAAATGGGGAATGACATCCTGAATTCTGGTGCTGTTGATGGAGTAGGCAGTTAGACAGGAATGAGCAGAGCAGGAACTATATATAGACCAGGTACAGAACGTCACCAGGACATAATGTGCCAGGTGCCTAGCAATGGGAAAAACTAGAGAAAACAACTATTATAGGCTAGGACTTTTCCTCCCCTAGTGTGTCATTAGTCATGTGATTTAGACCCTCCTAGAGGACAAACAAGGTGTCGGAGAGTAACTTCACAGGACTCCCTACGAAGCCCTTACATGACCACTCCCTTGAGCATTAAGCCCTCAGGACCATGAGGTCCTGACCAGCATCAAATAATCTTAGAAACAAAACCTTGGGTCTGTTGACCACAGAGACCGAGTGTTGGTGAAACTAGAGATAATATCTAGGCCTCAGTTGTGTTTCATCTCCAGGTCCAGAAAGGCAGCAAATCTGGATGAAGCAAGGCCTTGGCTGACATCAGGACCAGATGCAATGACTAGTGACTCCCTATCCTAATGCTGACCAATCAGTAGTGACCACCCTGGAAAGCTGATAAATATTATATTGAGATTCTCCCCTGAGTCCACCCCTAAAATCCCCACCTTTAGAAAACAGATAAAAATCCTTTAGATATAGGACCCATCCCCCCCACCACCCCTCTCCTCCTTTATCTCTCCCACATGCCTGTGCCTTCTTTCTCAGGAACATACTTTTGCTTTCCTTCTCCTAAGCTCCAAGGGCCCTTCTTTTGCCTCTGTAACTTGTTTCCTGAGCCCATGCAGTCTAGCTGGCTCATTTCTTCTACTCTGTGACTTCCTAAGTAAACTTCTTGCATTAGAGCTCTTGACTCTGAATTATTAAAATATATATATATATATATATATATATATATATATATATATATATATATGGAATGCTGTAGGGCATGGCTATAGGGTTAAGCCTCGGACTGACCTGTTGGCAAAGCCACAAACAAGTCCCAGCTTAGAGGGCACAGTCCTCTTAGCATAATTAGGCTTGACCTTAAGACGCTCCCTAGATCCTTCCTAGGTAGCTAATGGGCTGAGGGAGATGTAGCAAGTGCTGCCAAAAGAAGTGAAACTCACAAGAACATTGTAACTATGGTGACCACTACCTTGTTTACCTCTGGCTATAAAATAAAGGCTCAGCTTGCCTCTGGATCTCTCTCTGTGGCCTCAGCCAGGCACAGGAAGATCCACCTAGACCCAGCTTATTCTCTTTGTCTATCATTTCTTCATCCTTTTGCCGCCCTCACTCAGGCTTTCGAACCCTTGGCTGAGCTGGCTGGGCACAGAATGCTTCATGAATTTGTGTGCCATCCTTGCACAGGGACCATGCTAGTCTTTTCTATCACTCCAATTTTAGTATATGTGCTGCTGAAGCGAGCACTGAATTATTTCTTAACCAAACTCAAGAACCAAGGTCCCACATTCACCACTACTACTGCCACTTTCCAAGGTAAAATACAGGAAGAGAAATGGGCTTGGTGGGGGGGGGGACAATAAATCCATGTTAGACATGTGGGATTGGAGGTGCCTGTGAGATATCCACATGTAGATGAATAGATGGTTCTGGCACCCAGGAGACAGAGCTGGGCTGGAAATTATGCAAAGGATTTCTGTCTCCATTTAATGAATTAAGAAATAACATTTGGAGAAAGAACTTATTCAAACTTATATGGCAGAAAGGAGTAAATTCCAGTAGTGGATTCTGTCTGACACTATCCTGCCTGGGGAGAGGAAAGGAAACAGAAGACTTCCCCTGGGAGCTTGGGGGAAATTTAGGAGAGTTGGGGTTCTACTGGTTGTGCCACACCAGCATGGCCAAGGGTGAACCTGAGGAGGGGCTGTGAAGGATTGAAGAAAAGACAGACAAGAGAATACAGCTGGGGCTCGGTGGATCTCCCATGCCTGGATGAGGACACAAAAGACCCAGTCTGCAAGCCGATGCTTTATTTTATAGTCAGATTAAAACAAGGGTAGATTAACATGTATACAAATGTTCTTGTTTTGGCAACACTTGCTGCACCTCCCACAGCCCATTAGCTACTTAGGAAGGAATTAAGGAGGGCTACAAGGTCAGGCTTAATTATGCTAGGAGAGCTCTGCCCTCCAGGCTGGGACTTGTTTGTGGCCCTGCCACAGGTCAGCCCGAGGCTTGATCCTAGAGCCGCTCCCTATAACTGGTGACTCCAGTGGTTTTAGGCACATCCAGACCTAAAGGAGCCCCTCTTTTTGAGCCCCATGTCCTCAAAGGCAGACTAGTGTGGTTGAAAAGGCACTGGCTCTGGAAATGTGTAACATGTGAGTAATTTATGTATAAGCTTAGGCAAGTCACTTTCTCTCTCAGTGCCTCAGTTTCCTGAACTATAAAAGGAGGTTAAACAAATAATCCTTAAGGTTTCTTATAATCCTGACACATATGAATTAGTAATTCATTTCTTTAATTCTTTTATTTTTAATACAAGCCCAGGAACATTTCTAAGTACTTCATTTCTGAGTAATATTAATATCATTTTTATAGTGTTCATTGTAGAAAATTTGTCAAAAGGGAAAATCCCAAAGAAGGGGGAAAAATCATTACAATATCACTAGTTAGAAACTAGTTGCTAATATTTTGCTGTAATTTCTACTGGTCTTTCTTTTACTGTGCAAATATACATACATCTTTTCCTTTTTAAAGAAATTGGATAATAATATCCACTACTAACTGAGCATCTGTTACACAGCAGGCTCAGAACCAAGTGCTCTGACTACATATGACCAATCCCTGCAGGGCATATAGCAATGTCCCCATTTTACAGAAAAGAAAAGAAAAGAAAAGGGCAAAAAATTCCAGAATTCCTACCAGACTAGCTTTCTGAGCTGCTTTATTTTGTGTGCAATTCCTTTTTCACTTAATTCACCTTTAACATGTTCCCATTTTTCAAATACTTTTCTACCACATTATCTAAGTTGCTTCAAGATACTCAACACACAGTCCCTTACTGCTAGCATTGAAGATATTTTCCATTGTCACTGTCATGGACAATGCTCTGATTATCTTCCTCCCATGTCATTCTTTCCACTCAGTCATAATTGTTTCCTTAGGGTAAATTCATAGAGGTCAAATATCTAGGTCAAAGGATATGTGTATTCTTAAGGCTAGTAACAAATAGTATCAGGTTGCCCTCCCCAAAAATTGAACTATTCTTCACCCTTTAACAGTTTATAAACGTTACATTTACTTGTGACCTCATTAACATTGGGAATTACCTTATTTTTATTCATCTTTGCTGATTTTGTAAATGAAATTTCTTGTCTATAAAGTTGAACTTCTTTCTAATGTCATGGATCACCACATGATTCATTCTAATAAAAATTTCTTATACAAATCCTTGGTAGATATGAGAGAAATAAAGTATTGGAATGAAAGAAAGAGAAAATTAATTTTATTCATTTAACAAAAACCACGTACCTAATATACACAGAGTATGTTATAAGCCCTGCAGGAATTTAAATTAGTAAGAGTGAACAAGTATTGAGCACCTACTCTATGCTCAACAGCAGGCATCTTAAGTATCATGACAGACAAAAAGGCGGGGGGCGGAGGGAGAGGGTACAATATTTATCCTCCAAAAACTTGCAATCTAGTTGGGGAGGGGAAAACCAATGCCCAGAAGGTGTTTTGAACTTAATTTCTCCCTTCCCTGTTCTTTCATGGACCTGCCTTTCTTATCTCCATTGTGGATTGGTGAGTCAACCTTAACCATGCCTCTCTTCCAAGTCACCTGAGAGCCCCAAAGAACAGGATGGTGTCTTACTCAGACTCTTGTCCCATCATGTAAAGGCCAATGACTTCATGATTTCTTCACAGTCACTCGGTGTTGTAAAATGGTGGCAGGTTGCCATGTCCTCTACCCACTCCCACCCCACCCCCACATTAGCCCACTGCGTGCCTGAGAGCATCAGAACCACAGGTGGGCACTCAAATGCAGGTTTTAGGGGTCTCCATTAAATTAGCATTAACAACATTAACATTGGTTTCCTTAAACCCCCACCACACTCCCTTCAACTGCCCGAGCCCTAGGATTTCATGTTTCTTCATTTACATGGCTGAACACCTAAAGGGGGTCAAGAGTTTGGGGTTATTCGCTTGTTACTCGTTCTCATACCTTACTGACGTTCGCATGGACTTCCTGCCCTCCGGGACCTGCACACCTCATGATTGTCTGCTGAAGATTGATACCATGATTGATACCAGGAAGGAATGTGCTCTGAGTTTTCCCTTTACGATTCATTGATATATTTTATCTGTATAGCCCAAAGCATCTAGGGCCAGCTCAGCTAAATACACATTTGCTTCATTCAAATTCTGATTTTGAATGTGAGTTGAATTAATTCAAATTTCAAAAGAGTTTCCAATTGGTGTGGGTTGGAGGGGTTGCCTGCCAAAGGTGGGACATGAACCAGCCTAAAGTATGAGAAAGATTTAGGGGACAAGGTGGGCAGGGGGCCTTGTCCCTTCATCCACCCCTTTCTTCCCTTTTTCCCTCCACCCACTTCTTAAGAGCCTTCAATGAGACACAGAAAAGAGGTAAATTGTTAGCAGAATACTGAAGGGAGTGAGGAGAGGCAGTCAGTGCTATCTGTCCAGGTGCTACACATGCCGCAAGGATGAACCTGGCCCTCAAACACGCAACAGGGCCCTGAGAGACTGGCAGATGGAAAGATTACGAGGCTTGTGAAAGGCGAGAGGAGAGACAAGAGCAATAAGGGGATTCCCAGAAGCGTGACTGAGAGGTATTGTAAGGGGAAAAGTGATGTCATATTTGCCCCACCTTATGGGATAGCATGTGGATCCCGAGAAGAAAGATTCATTGATGTGGACCCCAAGAAGGAATTTATCTGTTGAGATGATGCCCTATGGTCAACTGAGGGCCCAAGTTTTATAAATAATAAGAGCCTAGTGGCCATTTGCTGACAGGGGCTCCTGACATACTCTGTATACCAGGAAGAACCTCAGACTGAGCTCCCTGCTTTCCACACTATGCCCCACTGTTTACGCTGTCTGAGTCAACCACTGCAGGGCAGCACTGGTTTTGTCTTTCTACTAATGGACTAAGACCTGCCCTGTGCCATCAGAACTGCACAATTTGGACACCTCATTTACATAAAACGGACCTCATTGAGAACCTGGTGGGAACTTTTGCTATAAAAGGTACCTCCCCTTTGTCTCAGTAGAACGCAATTTAAATTGCTACCTGACTCTGACTCCAGGTCTGCAGCTCCTTTGTGCTCAAATATTTTTTATTCTCTAATACAGTCTAAAATTAATTTTGGTTTACACTGGTAACAGACTGTGCCTGCACCTATACACCCTCCTATATGTCACTGGTATGATCAAGGGAATGCAGTGTGTATAGCAACTAATAATCGACCAGGCAGGCCCTATGTTGGATTCTGTATCTATGTCACCTCATTGGATATCACCAACTACACGCCCAAGACCACCAAGACTCCCAGTAAGACATTCCCAGACTTCAGGGTACATAAGAATCACCATGGATCTGACTAATGTCACCCAGAAGTGCATTTTCTTAGATCTGGAGTGGAGTCCAGGAACAGGCATTTTTAATAAGCATCCTGTGAGAGTGATGCAGATATCCAAGGACCACTGTAGTCCACCCAAATGAGGTCTCTATGCAGCTCCCACCGGGCCCTGGGAGCTAGAGGCTCCCCGTCATACCTTTAGAATCAGCCTCGGAGCCCACCATCCACAGTGTCTGTGGACAATGACTTCCCCTCCAGTCATTCCTCCTCCATACACTTCAGTACTGCTCCCCCTGTTTCTCTCTCACCAACCTTCCTGCTGTGTCACTTGAGGCCCCCACTGTGTCATAAACTCCCCTAATATCTATATCTATATCTATATCTATATCTATATCTATATCTATATCTATATCTATATCTATATCTATCTATATCTATATCTATATCTATATCTATATCTATATCTATATCTATATCTATATCTATATCTATATCTATATCTATATCTATATCTATATCTATATCTATCTATATCTATGAGGTATGGAGGCATATCTAGTTAATAAGTTGCATTAGAACTAATTGAATGTATTCTTCTGAGTGCACAGTTTTGATTGCCTGTCTGTGGTTAGAGAACCAAATAGGTGACACCATAAAAGAACTTCTAAAAAACTTTTACTAACGTGCCCATAGTACCTAGTCTCTTTTCAGAGAGGAAGGGAGAGGGAGAGAGTGATAGAAACATCAATGATGAGAGAATCATTGATGGATGCCTCCTGCATGATTGGAGATCAAGCCCGCAACCCGGGCATATGTCCGACCCAGAATCAAACCATGACCTCATGGTTCAACGCTCAGCCACTAAGCCACACCAGCCTGGCTTCCCTAATATCTTTGACCCTTTTCCTGCACTCAGCTCTGCAGAGGGTACCACTTCCCAGGCCATCACTGGCCTCTACAGTGCTTCTGTAAATTAGAGAAAGGTGGCTCTTCTGGATGGGAGATCACATCAGCTAAAAGTGCCCCCCCCCTCCTCGCCCCCAACAATCCAGTCCCTAAGGACCCAAGTGTGGGGAAAGCTCAGATTTCAGCCCCTCCCCTCCTCAGACAGTGCAGGAACTATACAAATTGCAGCCTGACCACTTCCTGGTAACCTTCCATGGACATTGCTCAACCTCCCACTCCCCTTGCCAACAGGTCAAAGAGAGGTTGTTGCTATCTTCACTCCCAGTGCCATTTCCAAACCTATACTCTTCTCCTTCCTGTAAAAGCCGCCACTGTTCTGAGCCTCAGCCAAGTGATTGTATGAACCACTAACGTCCCTCACAAAGACCAACTTCCAATCTCGTCCCTGAAGACTGATAGCCTTCCTCTCGCCTACAGTCTCCATCCTGCTGTGTGACCAGGATGCCCATAACTTGTCCAACACTGGAGCCTCACAGCTCACAACCTCCTCAATCCAGTGGTCTTCCTCTCCACTCCCTTCCGATTCCCTCACATCCAGGAACCTTGTCAGAACTGCCCCTCATGAGAAACCTCAAACTCCAGCAGCCCAGCCCCAAGCAGCGATCCACTCTTGTGCATTCCTCTCCTGCGCTCACTCCTGCCACATCTGCTCCCTGGCATCATGGAACCCCATCCCCGAGCCCTTCATTTTCAGCCTGCCCAGCCTAGACCACACAGTTGACCGCCTGAACCATCCTCTTACAAGCATCTGCCTTCAATCTCATTTTCTGAGAAAATCCAACCCTAATGAGTTCCATGATCCACTTTCTCCCACCTCTGCCCAGGCCCTGAGTGCTGCTGAAGAAAAGAATGTAATTCTATGCTGGCACCACGGTCTCCAGACGCCTCTGCATCTGAGTGCTGCACATCAAGCAGCCTGTAGGCCACCGCTCCCACCGCCTCAGAAAGCCTTCCAATCTCCACAGCCTTCTTCTGCACCCCTCTCCCCCAACCCAAAGCCCTCCCAACTCAGCAGACAACTCCTCTTCCTATTTCAATGAGAAACTTGAACCCATAAAATGAGAACGACCTTAACTTTCTGGTCCCGCCCCCTACACGACCTGGCAATTTTTGGCTCCTCCTATTTCCTTCTCCCCAGTCTCCCAGGATGAAGGCCTTCTCCCTACCCCGGCAAGCCCCTCCATCTGTGTTCTCCATCTTTGCAACTTGTCTTCGCCAGTTTTCACTTTTTATCCTATAACCTTACCGATTAAGCCTACAGTTGTATGCAAGCTCAAGTTTTGCAACATTTGAAAACACACAAAAACCTTCCTTCCTGGTCCTCCCAGTCCCACCTTATCTTCCTTTTTTCTTCTCTACTAAAGCCTATACCTGCTCTCCCCACTTCCTCACCTTCTCCTTCCTAATCCAATCCACTGCATTCTGACTCCCCTATTCCCATCCCACCATCAAGAATCAATACCTTCCCATTGCCAAATTCAGTGGATAATTTTCTATCCTTTTTTTCTGTTGCATTTGATCCTATTCCTCACTCTCTCTTTCTTGAAACTGTCTACTCTGCCGTGACTGTAATGTCACCCTCTTTAGATCAGTGTGGTCTCCACCTTGACTCCTCTTCCACACACCACTTTTTCATAGTTGTTCCCTATCAATCAGTCCTTAAACTGCTGCTTTTCACATTCCACATGGGGTTCCTGGACAAAAGTACCTGCCATTGAAGTCTTCACTTTCTCCTATATTCTGACAACTAACAAGCTTATCCTCTAGCCTGGACTCCTTCCTGAACATCAGAGTTGTGTATACAACTGCATGCTAGACATCTCCTTTAGCACATTACCCAGGCACCTCACACTGTACCTGTCTAAAACTGAACTCGTCATCTCCACCCTTGCCCCAAGCCTGCTCCTCCTGTGATCCCCATGTTAATCACCGGCACCATCATCCACCCACCCAGGCAAGTCAGACACCTGAAGTCATCCTTAACTCCACCCTCTCCTTCAATCTACCTCTAGGATTGGCTCTTTATATTGCCCTCATTTTTAAAATCTTTTCACTCCCTTCTAGCCCTACACCTGCTGACTATTTTGTGATAATTCATCATCACCCACCTGGACTATTGCAAGAGCTTCCTAATTGGACTCCTAATTTTTCTCTCTCATATCTACTCCCCACATAATCACGAAAGTGATTCATCTAAACCCAGATTTGGCATGTCAATCTTCTTCTTGAAAGCCCTGTTGCGTGTAAGACAGTTTTAAATTCTTGGCAGGCAAAGTCTA
The DNA here is from genome assembly GCF_963259705.1 of Myotis daubentonii. Taxonomy (NCBI): domain Eukaryota; kingdom Metazoa; phylum Chordata; class Mammalia; order Chiroptera; family Vespertilionidae; genus Myotis; species Myotis daubentonii. The sequence goes on along the minus strand of NC_081848.1, from coordinate 8,513,731 downwards.
CAAGGCCTTCCTAGTCACTCTCCAGCATCAGCCCATCTTTCCTTGTCTTGAACATTACATTTTAGCTATGCCCTGCTCACATCATGCAGTTTCATACCTCCACACTGCTCTGGTCTAGGAAGACCCCCCTGCCCCCGTCCTCCCTCCCATTGGTATGGGTCATCTCCCCCAGCCTTCAGAACAGCTCATCCACCATTTATTACAAAAAGCATTCCTGCCCTTCCTTTGTATTCCTAAGACACCAGTGTTCACTTTTATCTTAGCATTTACCATTATTTTGAAATGACCTCCCAAAACTTTAACCAAATTCAAAAGCAGGAATCTTTGTGCTCTGTCCATATGTGCCCTCCCTCCATGCTGAGCACAGTGCCTAACACATATTAGGTACTCAAAAAGTAATTACTGAATTGATTGTCACAGTGGGCTACAAGGCAAGTATTTTAAATGAAAAAGCTCACTCAGATAACAGGTTACACTAGTAGATGGAAAAGCAGCTGCATGAAACCAGCACTAAGGCTTGTAATCTTTCAAGTATAACCTGGGAAACAGGCTAGGCGTGGAGATGGAGATAAGAATGACATGTCAGGGCACCAGCCTAAGGGTGATGTGTGTGTGAGCAATCTAGGGAAATGGAGGTGGGGATGATGCTGGGGGCAGAAGAGTGTGGGCTTGGAGCCCCGGCACTGTTGGTTCTAAGCAGAGCCCTGATATGAAAACCTGCTGGCAGTACCCGGCCTGAGCTAAATCCAGATGCTGGGTCTGAAGCAGCCAATGGCCCCAAACCCTCACACTCTGCTTCTCACTATTTTCTGAGACCTGCACATATTCCTCCCCTAGAAACAAGCCTCCAGGAAGTCCATAGTAGAGACCAACAAGGAATAGCCAAAGGATATTAGAGGAGAAGTAAAAATGGACCTGTGTGAATGAGAGCTGCCAAGTCCTGGAGGTCCCTACCTTCTCCCGCCCACCCTCCAGCAGCCTTCCCCTACCACCTGAAATACAGAAGCTAGCCAACAGGAGTTAAGAGGCAGGGGCATGAGACCAGCCAGGGAAAGCTCAGGAGCCCACAGAGCGAAGGGAACCTTCTGCGACAGCAGCAAACAGGAGGAACTGTACAGGTAGCTAAAGGCCCAATAGCTGCGTGCGTCCGAATATGGCCTCCCCTGCACACCTCCCTCTGGGTCCGTAGGCTGGAAGACTGCTCTAAAGAAAGGAACAAGGACATAGGGTTGGAATAATACCAGGGACAGAAAACTAAAAATACCATCTAGTGTTGACAAAGCACAGAAAAGGGCAGCTATGGTATGGTTAACAAAGGGTAAAGATAGGGCGCCCTTTTCTGATAAACTCCATATCAGACAACCATGAAGAACCAGAATGACCTCATTCGCAGAGAATCTGGTAGGTGTCCACGGCAAGAATACCCCACCCTCTGTCTTCAGCTGAATCTCTGGGGGCCAAGCCAACCTCTCGCCTCCCCTGACTGGTTGTAGGAGCAGGATAGCATATTTCCTGCCTGGGGAAGGGCCTGGGCAGAGGACACTGGACCTTCCAAATGGGGACTCACACACCTGCTCTGTAGACTGCACTAAAGGCCTTCAGTTTACAAAGATTCGCAAGAAAAAGAAATTGGCTCTCCTCTCTTCCCACCTCCCCATAGCCAACCACTCCCAGCTCCACCCCAACCCAGCTGCAGTGGAGGCTCATTACCAGTTGGACATGCCGTCCTGGAGCCGGAGTGAAGCGCTTGCAGCTGTGACTCACCTTGTGTTGCTCAAGGATGGGAGAAGCCTGGGCGTCTTGCAATTCCCCTCTGGAGGAGGTGTGGGCAGCTCCCAGGCAGCCCCTTGGTGGAATCGCTCCAGTGATAACAACAACAAGAAAGGCAAGCACTTATTGGGTGCTTACTCTATGTTGGGCTTCGTATCTTATTTGTACTATTTGATTAACAGCTTCCAAGAAACTTTTGAGGTGGGTGCTAACATTATCCCCATTGTATGTACGAGGGAATAGAGCAGTTCCATGCTGGTCTGAGGGCCCCTGGGTAGCAGATAGAGAAGCAGGACAAGCACAGATCTTTCTTCCTGATGTCAGAGATCCTGCTCTCAAGCACCACAGAAGGGGGCAGCTTCCTTGCCTCTGTGCTTATCTTCTCCTCACTGCACCAAGTACGACTTCTCCCTTTTCACAGCTGCTCAACTTTTACACTGGAGTGTAAGCTTCCTGAGGTTCAAAATCATTTTCAATGGTACTTTGGGAGTGACACCAACAACACAGATGCTGACTGGCCAGCTGAAGGTTCTAAACACCATGGATGTTTAATAAATGCTATTTATTGGTTGTTATTAAAACCAGTAATGTTCCATACACCAGATAATTCAATTCCTTTCCTCTAAAACAGGGTTTGACAACCTCGGCCCCATAGACATTTGGGGCTGGATAATTCTGTGTTGCAGGGGCAGTCCTATGCCTTGTAGGGTGTTTGACCCCTCGTCTCTACTCACTACTGAACCCCCACCAGTGTGACAGTCAAAAATGCCTCCAGACATCCCTGGGTAGCCAATCACCCTCATTTGGGATCTATTGCTCTAGCAGTGGTCAGCAAACTCCTTAGTCAACAGAGCCAAATATCAACAGTACTTCTTCAAAATAGACTCACCCAGTCCGAAAACCGACTTCTGCACATGGGCCACGAAGTTTCAATTGCACTGTACGTGTGCGCCTGCACGTGGTATTTTGTGGAAGAGCCACACTCAAGAAGCCAAAGAGCCACATGTGGCTCGCGAGCCACAGTTTGCTGACCACGGCTCTAGAGTAACCAAGTAGAACTAATAGTGCTTATTTCCTGAAAGTAAAACAGCAAGAAAGCTTATTTCTACTTACAATAGAACAGCACTCTTATTACTTACTAGAAGCCTGGTACACAAATTCGTGGGGTCTGGCTGGCACACCCCGATGAGGGCCGATTGGGGGTGGGGCCAGCAAGGGGGGAGAGGCTGCAGGCAGTTGACCAGTTGGCCCACCCCCAATGGGGTGGGGGGCCCAAATGGGGGTGGGGCCAGCCTGGGAGAGGGGCCACGGGAAGTTGGGCAGGGCTGATTGGGGCTTGATTGGGCCTGTTGGCCGCTGCAGTGTGCATCATAGTGACTGGTCGTTCCAGTCATTCCACCATTCGGTCACTGGGCTTTTATATATACAGATAGTTAATAAATATGAGAGATCCTGAAACTACTTATAAAGTCAAAGCCCCAGGGCACCAATAGCAGTAAATCAAGATAATGTTCCTGTTCTGCCTGAACCAATCACTTCCTGCCTATAGAGTTTTTGTAGGACTGGAGGTAGCCCATGGCCAAAACAGGATAGGACCGGGTTCAAATCCCAGCTCACAGGCCTAAAGTCATTGCTGTTAATAGCAGGGAGCAGACATAAATCTCCATTTCTCTACTTCATGTCACTGGGCCTCAGGTTCTGTACAATGGGTGACAGTGCCCAGCTCAGGATTATTGTGAGAAGTAAATACAGCTAGAAAGCAACTATCTAGCAAGGTTGGGCTTTACAGGGCTCAGAAGTAGCCTCCCCTTTTCCTGTCCTCACTTGTCCCAGGCCTTTGAGAGCATCGTAAATGTCTGACTGGGTTTTGTTTTCTCCACCAGGTCCAGCAGAGCAGTTCTCACCCCTGGCTGCCCCTGAGAAGACCTGCAGAGCCTTCAAAATGCCGATGTCTGGGCCCCACTGCACAAGAACTGATCAGAATCTCTGGCTTGAAAGTACATATTGAAATTTTTTAAGTACTTATTCATGACATAAGTACTATACTATCTTTCCCATAACTTTATTAATGCCAAAAATAAAACAGTAATATTTGAACCAGTTCTTTAAATACACTAATTGTATATTAATCACTAATAATTAATAACTTATAACTAAATCAGTATATCTCCAAGTGGCATCTATTGTATTCTTAGGATCCACAAGTCCCATTAGGAATTTTTAGATTTTATGTTTTAATTTCAATGACCATTTAAAAATGGGCTTCTCATGGTGTTTTCTTTTTTTAATCTTTGAAGTGATAATCCTCAAATGAAGGATATGTTCATAGAATGAGGCACAAGTCAGTGCTTTTCAAATTTAGGAAACAGCACCTCAAATAATTCAGAAGTTAACATATCAATAGCAAGTTACATTAGTGACAAAATTTGTACACATGGCCAGGAATAAAGCCAACTTGTCACCAAGAGAGTAGGTGCTGTCATTTGTTTTATTTTTAAGAATGATAAGATGCTGTAGTATACAGTAATGAATTTAAGTGCTACTATATAGTATCAGATCAGTACAAAGGAAAAAAATCATAGTTTGCAACTGAAGGCTAAAGTGAGTAGTATTTAAGGGAATTACATGAATTAAAGGATGTTCCTGTGACTCAACTAATGGAATGTTACTGAAAAGGGAAAGGCATGAGCTGGATTCAGTTTGTGTTTGTAGCCTTGCTGTAACATATTAGATCACCCCGGGAAAGTGTTCACTACAGTTGCACGTCATGGCCCCATGGCATCAGGGGTTGGTCTCCTTCTCCCCATGCCCACAGCAGTACCAAACCCACAGAGACACTCAACAAACATTTCTGAAATAATGAACCTGCCACCCTCATATTACCTTAGTCCAGTGGTTCTCAACCTTCCTAATGCTGCGACCCTTTAATACAGTTCCTCATGTTGTGGTGACCCCAATTTCATTGTTACAAATTGAACATAATTAAAGCATAGTGATTAATCACAAAAACAGTATGTAATTATATATGTGTTTTCCGATGGTCTTAGGCGACCCCTGTGAAAGGGTTGTTCGATCCCCAAAGGGGTCGCGACCCACAGGTTGAGAACCGCTGCCTTAGTCTTTCTATCCTTATTTTCCCTATATCCTTAATGTCTTACTTTCCAACTCCTATACTTCTGGGAGCTACCTGAAGACCCATGTGACTCAGGCAGGACATTAGAAAACCAATACACTTTAAGAATTGGATGTAAGGGAGTTCCCATGAGTAGCAATTTCCTTGACTTTGTCCATGGAGCAATGTCTCCATCACATTCTGGTCAGAGCACACACTGATAGCCTCTAATCCTAGGAGTTCCCATTCATGCCCAGCTAGTTAAACTGCACCATATTTTTTCACTGTTGAATTGTCTGGTTACATGGTAGAGACAATGCATTTGAATGGCTTGATCAAATAGTATGTCCTCCAAAGAAATGTTAGAGTGTAGCTAACAGGAACTAAGGAGAGCCACTCTTTGGAGAGGTAAGTGACCAGGCTTGCTAGGCTCTCCTCGGCACCTGCAATGCACTTCCACTCAGGCAGGGAGCGCTTGCCTCTCCAGGGAGGAACCCAGGCTGGCTGGTCCCATGAAGAGGGTGTCCAAACCTCCCTCCTCCCTCTGCCTGGGGTGCCTTTTCTAGTTCCTCTTCTATGTGGGGATTGGGAAGCTCTGAATCCTGACTTCCCTTCTTGTCTCATTTCAATTCCTCACCTACTAATACTCTCTGCTAAACCCCCAAGTGTCTTCAACGCTTTTGTTTCTGCCTAAAAATGAATGGAATCAATTTCCAATTTGCGGGGGACCATGGATGCTAATGTTGGAAGGAGAGCTAAGAGATCCAACCTCCCACTCAATTATGAAGGGGTCATGAAGGGGCTTCCTACATCAGCTCTCCAGCTCTACTTAACTGCTAGCGAACCCTGCTTCCTGCCACACCACGCAAGGCATTTCTAGGAGTATGGATAGAAAGTAAACCGGAGGGTGTCAGTGTTTCATTTTCCCAAATGATGACATTAAAAAATTAACAGCTGGGAAGAATCTACTATCTATACTCTACAATGACCATAATTTCATAAAAGAAAGGATATGTTACAAATAAATTTTCAAAAAGCTGTACTATCAGAATAAAAGGAAGTCCTTTAAACTGGATAAATGTTTGCTTTCTTTTTTAAAATCCCTCCATTTGTTCTCATTCCATGAAGACCTGTGAGCAGTCGATGAAGACTCGCACAGGCTGGAGTCTGGTAACAATGGCCTATAAAGCAGGGGTTATTTTTCCCTAAAGCTGTGGCCCCCTGAGCAGCTTACTCAGTGCCCCCAGACCGAGCCCACTGACCACTGCATACAAACAAGGCCCTGTGGGAGAAGCACTGTGCCATCTGACTGTGCCCCTGACACAATTTAGGATCAGATTCAGTCACAGACAAGATCAGCAAAAAGTCCTGAGCAAAGATATAACTATTGCGATAGTAAACTTCTCCCCACGTTCTATAAAATGCATATTGACTGGGCAAGAGTCCCAAATGTACTATGAAGTATACATATGGCCTATTAAAATTAACATGTACCGTATCTTCACTTTGACTCACTTGAATCTAAAATACTACGTTGAAAACAAAATAATAAAAAAATAATAAAATAAAATGCTACGTCAAGCTGGTGTGTATTAACTAAATAGTAGAACTGTACAGTGGAGGACATACCCATCCAGGAGGCAGGAGGCAGGAGGCCAGGGCTAGCCCTGCACATGCCACTAAGTGGGTCTATAGCCTTAGGCAAGTTTAATCTTTCTGTGTTCAGTTCCATTAAAATGATCTCTTAGGGCCAGTTCAACTTGAAAACTCTTACACGTGCAATAGCATGTCATCTCTCTGAGGATGTATAAGACCTCAGGGAATGAGAAGGACGGTGCACATCTTCTAAAAAGCTGACCACTAGATTATTCTCTAAAACATAAGGATCCACATTAAGGTTCAGCTCTGAACCACAGAGCAGAAGGGTACAACCTAGTCAGTCCCGAAATCCACACATGTTGACTTAAGAATCCACTCTGGGCAAACAAGTGAACGTGAACACTCTCCAGGCCCGTCCTCCTGGAGTTGCACGGCGTCCCACCGTTGGTGGGTAGGAACCACCAATTACTGTCACCTGCGTTATCACTTAAACCTGGACACAATCCCGCAATGCTGGCATTATTACTTTTTTAAGATGAATACAAAAACTGAGGCTCGGACTAGTTAAGCACAGTCCAGGTCACAGCATGAGGGGTGGGATTCAGACAGAGGCTTCTCCCTGCTAAAGCCCGTGTACTTGTCCCTGTGGAGGCCATGTTGCAACCCTCACACCTTTGACACCTGGATCCCTGGATCCACCAGTGGTCATTGGCCTTGGGATTCTGTTAGAACCTGGTACAAACTAAGAAAGGGAGGAAGGGAGGGCGGTAAGGAGGAAAGGCTAGAAGGAAAAATTAATTAACATGTGTTATAAACCTACTATATGTCCATCCCACCCCACCCCCAAACCAGCTAACAAATATCTCTCACTTAATATACATAAAACGATGTAAGATTGCTGTTAATGCCCCAATTTTCAGAAGTGGAAACTAGAGTTCAGATAGGTTAAAACTCTCCCAAAGCCTGGATTCTAAGCCAGATCTACTAGTAATTCTCAAGTTCTGCTGCATTCTTTCTACTATCCCAACTTGCCTACACAGAACATTATGTAAGAAACATTTTTCGTGAAATATAATTCACAAACCATCAGATTCAATTCAGTGTTTTCAGTATATTCACAAGATTATGAAACTATCACTACTAAATAATTCCAGAGCATTCCCATCGCACGAAAGAGAAACCCTTAAACCACGTAGCAGTCACTTCCCATTCTCCCTTTACCCTAGCAACCACTTTCTGTCTACAAATTTTCCTATTCTAGAGATTTTATATAAGTGAATCATATAACATGTAGCCTTTTGTGTCTGGCTTCTTTGCTTAGCATGTTTTCAAGGTTCATCCATGTTGTAGCAGCTATCAGCACCTCATTCCTTTCTCTAGTTGAATAATTTCCATTGAATGGAAATGCCACACTTTTTTATCTATGCAGAAGTTGGATATTTGGGTTTTTTCCACTTCTTGACTATTATGAATAATGCTCCTAAAACATTTATGTACAAGTTTTTGTGTGGGCATGTGTTTTTAATTCTCTTGAGTATATACACCTAGGAATGGAGTTGCCATATAATAGTAACTCTATATTTAATTTTTCTTAAGAAATGCCAAACTGTTTTCCAAAGTGGCCTACTTATTATACATTCCCACCAGCAGTACATGAGGATTCCAATTTCACTATGTCCTTGCCAACACATCCTGTCATTTCTATCATAGCTTCCCGGGAGGCTGTGGTTGGTATCTCTGTAATTTTGACTTACACTTTCCTAATGACTAATGATGTTGAGCATCTTTTCATGTATATATTGGCTATTTATATGTCTTCTCTGGACAAGTATTCAAATCATTTGCCTGTTTTTAAAGCTTTTTAATTTGAAGTAGTCACATTTGCTTATTTTTTCTTTGTTTCTCTTGGGATATTTGTCTTTTAATTGTTGAGTTGTAAGTATTCTTTATATATTCCAGATATTAGGTCCTAATCAAATATATGATTTGAAAATATTTTTTCCCATTATTTGGGTTGTCTGCACTTTCTTGGTAGTATCCTTTGAAGAACAAAAGATTTTAGTATTGATGAAATCCAACTTATCTATTTTTTCCTTTGGGTGCTTTTGCTTTAGGCATTATATCTATTAAACTGTTGCCTAATCGAAGGCCATGAAAATATATACTTATATTTTCTTCTAAGAGTTTTATAGTTTAAATTCTTACATTTGGGTCCTTGATCCATGTTGAGTTCATATGGTGTGAGGTAGAGATCAAATGTCATTCTTTTGTATGTGGATATCCAGTTGCCACCATTTGTTGCAAAGACTATTCTTTCCCCCATCAAATTGTCCTGGCACCCTTGTGAAAATTCAACTGATCATAACTGTATGGGTTTAGAAGAACTTCTATGCAGATGGACATAGCCAATGGACACAGACAATAGGGGTGTGAAGGCCTGGGTTGGGGGTTGGGGGTGCTCTGGGAGAGGACAGTAGGGAGAAAAGGGGACATATGTAATACTTTCAACTATAGAGAATTTTTTTAAAAAGCAAGAAAAAAATTGGTCTAACCAGGAGGCATAACAACTGGATTCTGAAGAATTGGGGTGTAAGTCCTTTCTCTGTCCATTTTCTAGATCTGTGACCTTGACAAGTTATTTAAATTCCCCAAGTTTCATTTCTTCCTCGTTGAAATGTGGATAATACCACAGTACCTACCATCTGGCTGGGAAAGGGATGTGAAAATTAAGTAAGATGATATAAGTTCAATTCTTAGCACCATCTCTGCTCTTTGCATGTAATAAAATGTATCTGTTTTCAATGTTACTATCAGGGTAAATGCTGTGGCTCTTGGGTTTTTTAATCAATGGATCACTATTTCTTACTATTATTTTCCCTTGACATAAAAGAGACATTGTAACACTCACTAGGTGAAATATAGCCCAATCTGAAAACAAACAAAAAATAATAATAATAAATAAATGTATGGGTTTATTTCTGAGCTCTCAAACTCTATTACATTAATTTATACGTCTATCCTTATGCCAATACCACACTGTCTTGATTACTATAGCTTTGTAGTAAGTTTGAAATTGGTAAGTGTGAGTCCTCCAACTTATTTATTGGTGTGTTTTTCAAGATCATTTTGGCTATCCTGGGTCCCTTGTTATAGTTTTCAGTGTATAAGTCTTGCATGTCTTTGTTAAATTAATTTTAATATCCTCAAGTTTACTGATCTTTTTTTTTTTTTTACCAGTTCTAACCATCAGAAGAGAAATGTGAAAAAACATGTTTTCTGATTTTATTTTTTTAGTAGTTGCCTTGTTCTATGGTGCTATGGATGAAAGTGTCAGGAGCAATATGGGCCAATGCTGTGTCTTTCCAAATGAATAAATAAATCCAGGAGCACAATGTTTTTAGTTGTATGCTAGTCACAAAATGAGCTGGGATTGGAGACATGTCCAATTAAGGAGAATTGAAAATGGATATGCAACATTCCAGAAAAGATGGCTTTTGTGACTGAGTTTCCTACCGGAGGAAGAGTGGAACTTCTAAGTGAGATATGTGATGATTACTCATCCCTAATTTCACTTTGCCAGCACTAAACCTTTCTCGGCAGCTTTCTTCAAGGTACTGAGGTGAATGAGATGCAAAGTAAATTCATGGTCAGTACATTCCCTTTCTTGAGCAAAACTGGAATTGATAAAGGATCGGATCATGGTGACAAATTCTAGAAGCCAGTTGACTTTAGGGAGCGGTGAGAGCGGAATTTGCATGTATGACCTCACCCAGAAACTCCAGCCCTGAAGCATATAAATAGGTGAGATCTTACGCAGCTCCAGGCCCAGCAGTTTCCAGACAGATCTAGACCATGGCAGTCCTGGGCTCCACACTGCTGTCCCTGTGCTTTGGCATGCTGCTCATTTCTGCCAGCTCTGCAGATTACCCTGACAGATGCATGTCCTTCAGTACAGTCTCCCCCACCACCGGTCCAGGCATCAAGATCAATTCAAATATCTATGAAAGCAACAGAATCTACACAAGTAAGTAAGAGCCTTTCTCTCTGTCTTTTTTCTCTAAGGGCAGTCTACCAGAATTTCAGAATATAACTCTCCATCTCTGCTCTCAACTACACAAAATATGCATTTTTGACCAGGATGGGAAGTGAGGGCAGAAAGAATGAGAATATGGGCGAGAGTGGGTTGGGTGGGGATGCTTCTGCATGTTCCCTGTGCCAAGCTGAGCAGCAAGGAGCCATTAAGTTCCAACGCCCAGGTTAACTGAGCCAGAGCAAGAGCACACCCATGGCAAGTTCTGACTTAAAGTCGGCATGTTTATTACGGTAAGCAATACAGATTGCATCACAGTTATCTTTTCACATCCATTTGATAAAACAGTGCCCCTGTGGATGACTGTGTACTGCACAACTCCAGGAGGCGCTGTTCTCATTTAGTCCACATGTGAAAAGCCCAGTTCACTAGACAGGGAACGTACTGCTCTCCCACCTTCTCTCTGAGGAGCCTGAAGCTGAGAGTTAAATGACTTGCTTGGGGTCTCACTGCTAGTGGCAGAAATGGCTGTTGAATCTTGTTCTTTTCATTCCTAATCCAATGCTTTTCTTAGAGGTGCCTAGTAATATTTTACAAATATCCCTTTTGGGATCAGCCAAACCTACAAGTCAGGCAAGTGCTGTCTAATTACTTTCATAGCAACATTTAATATAGTGGCTTACATGTACTAGTTCATGTAGCCCCCATAACCTATTAGGTAGAGGCCACTGTTGTTCCTGTTTTGTAGATGATGAGACAGAGGTAGAAATGCTAGTGACTTGCTCAGGTCACAGAGCTACTTGAGTGGTGAAGTTGGGACATGAACCTGAGCAGTCAGAGACTCTACCCTAACCACTACACATATGCCTTTCAGTTATAGTAATAAGAACTGATACTTCTTACTATGCAGTGGGTACTATTCTAAGGGCCAATACTGTTATCTTCCCATTTTACAGATGAGAACTGAGGCAGGTAAGTTAAAGTTTTACCCAAGATCACTAGTAACATAGCTAATATTTGAACCTAAATAACAGCGCAGCTTTGTGCAGCCAGGCTATCCAGCTTCAGAGCCTGTCCTCATCTACCGTGTTCTCCTGCCTCTCTTAGAACTCTAACCACATTTTGAAAGAATACCATGGTCCACAGATTCGGGCGTCAGCAGGAAAATGACTATAGTCTGCCTTCACACGCCCATGCCAGCTTGTGCTTTTATCTGCTTTTTTCACGGGGACTGTCACCATAAGTGCCTCAGTTGTGATAAGGCTCACTACGTCCTACTCGTTCAGGCAGTGGATCTTGTCCCACAGGGCAGGGAGGACCATCTTGTAATCCAAGATGAAAATAAGGACGGCACGTGTCTGACCTTGTATGTGGGAAAGGACCTAGGGGGCCAGAGGGACTACTAACTTGAGATAACACATCACAAGGTGAAGGATTTTGCTGTTAAAATGGAAGAAATAGGAACCTACCTTGTGAAGGTTGGGGTGCAGAGGGCCTTCTGAAAGTAGGAAGACAGGAGGAAGAAGAGCCAAAAGGTGATCAGTAAGATGCCTTACAAAGGAAAGGCCCCTTGGAAGGGACCATGCTGGCTGAAAGGGAAATCCCAGCATCCACAGCGGCAGTGGGCAGAGTAGGGGGGAAGGGGAAGGAAAAGGGGTCTCAGGTTCGTTAAATGCCTACCACGTTCAGTATCCGTCCCCTGCCTCACCTATTTCACCACAGATGTGCTGTAGTTCCGTGATGCGCTGACTGACTCACTGTAGGAATGATTTAAGTTGAGTCAAAACCCTGTGCCCTCAAGAGGTGTGAAGTGCCTGTTTGCACACCTGGGTTACACCACAGTCTCTGGATTTCCTCGTAGAGTGTCACTGTGAGACAGCTGGTGAGACTGAGTAAATGCCCACACAAGCCAACTTCTTATTATTTTGAATTTGAAATTTTCTAAATTTCAGGGTTTGTGTCAACACTGGTTAGTCATGTACAAATGGCTTGACAGGTCCCAAGACACAGTGGCAGCTCAGGCAGTATCTTAGGACAAGTTCCCTGGGTCTGTCTCCATGTCATTGAAGGAAACCCATAAAGCAGTGACATTTATGTTAAGGCTGGACCAGGTCAGCATCTGCCTCCATTTTTTACTTCTGCGGGCAAGAGGGATGTAACCTGCCTGCCTTTATTCCTGCATCTTCAGCTTTAAGGACACTGACTGTACAACATGGGATGCACAGCTTGCTAAATCAATCAGTTAGAAGTTATTTACTGCCCTCCAGGTGCCCAGCACTGGGCTGGCCAGATACTGACACAGAGGAAACCACCGTATGTAATTAAGCCAGAAGGTAATTAAGTTAAAAAAAATAAGTGTTTCAGGTGCGAGAGGGAAAGAAGGGTGAATTGGCCCGGAGGTGGGACACAGCAGGATCTTGGAGAGTAAATGGGAGTGAAATATGTGATGAAAACGAAGTAAGGATTCCACACAGACAGACAGACATGAACAGAGACCAGGAGCAGGCGTGAGTCACGTGTGTCTGTGGAACCAGAGGAAGACTGGCTGCCCCACGAGGGGGTGTGCAAATAGCAGGGGGAGCTAGGTTATGAGGTCATGAAAGCTACGTGCTGGGCACTGTACCCAACAGAACAGAAGCAGAATGTTTTGTGCTCTAGAAATGAGGGTGCTTTGATGGTTTTGGAGAAGAGCATCTCCAGATGGGAGTGTTGTGTGTGGAAGTCTGATCTGGCCACAGCCTGAGTAAATGGCTGAATGTGGAGGAGAAAGTGGAGACCAGAAATCCAAATCATACAGATGCCTAGGAGAGAAGAAAGGAGGATATGAGCCAGAGTGAGAGAGGGAAAGCAGAAGAGAAGACAGAGGCAAGAACATGCCTGAGGGGGAGCCAACAGACTTGACAACCACCTGGATGACACACCCCATGGCTTGCCCCAGTCCACGTCACCATCACGCACACATCTAGGACAAATGTCAGGTTCTCACTGAGCAAGTTAGGGCCCATAGGGTCTGGCTCCACCCACCTTAATTGGCAATGGCAAAGAAATAGAACAGAGAAGTGCATTGTGTTAAAAAATTGTTTAACACACACTGTGTATTAAAGTCTTTGCACTGTTCTTGTTACTCCTCCCAGGAATATTTCTCTTTTTTTAAATATATTTTTATTGATTTTAGAGAGGAAGAGAGAGGGAGAGAGAGAGAGATAGAAACATCAATGATAAGAGAGAATCATTGATTGGCTGCCTCCTGCATGCCCCCTACTGGGAATTGAGCCTGCATCCCGGGCATGTGCCCTGATCAGGAATTGAACCATGACCTCCTGGTTCATAGGTTGATGCTCAACCACTGAGCCACGCCAGCCGGGCTCCTCCCAGGAACCTTTCAAAATAAAGTGTCATGATCTCCATATAATAAGGATAATGTCATTATCTCCAGACCTAGAACCGGGCTTGTGCAAAGTTGGAATTCAACAAATATTTATGGAGTGAATAATGAAGAATAAGGGAACTGAGTCTCAGAGGTGAAATGACTTGTTAGAGCTGGAATTCAGAACCAGCACGGTCGCATCCTATTGTGCTACCTGACCCATTTTCTTTGGTTTGTGAAGGAGAAGTCCTTGAAGGAATTCCTGATGTCTGAAAGGGCCCTGGAGAACACCTTAGCATTGAGGAATTCATTCAGAAGGGACCTTCTAAGGGAGGAAATGAACCCACCGAAATGTTCTCTTGAAACTTGCTCCCCATTACACATCAGAATGCTGGAATTAACAAGTGTCAGTGGGGTCTCCTGTGAATGCATGCTAAGCTAGGTCATAAGAGATTCACTGGAGTGGAGGTTAGGGACTCTGAAGGGTCGTTTAACAGGTGCCTGGATTAGAGCCCCAGGGGCTCAGAGGCCCCCTCCCCCACCTTCATTAACAGACACCGAGAGCTTCTTCGGCATGTCTAAGACTAGGAGGTGGGCTCTGCTCTGATTTGGAATAACATTCCCGATTTTCCGGGAACACTTCCTAGGGGCCCACGTGACCCTGTCACATGTACCAACCCTGCTCTGCCCACATCCCACTCCCCTGAAAGAAGGACAGAGCATCTTTATCCCTCATCTGACAGATGAGAACCAGGCTCCAGAAGTTAGGAGCCCGCCTCGAATCTCGCCCCTGGGAGGTAGCAAAACTCTCCTTTTGTCTAGCTTTTGGCCATGGAAAATTTAGAAAACACAAATAAAATCATCTGTAATCCCACTACCCAGAAATGACCACAGTTAATATCTCGATGGCTTTCCTTCCAGATGTTTTTCAACTTCTTTAACAAAAATATACATGTACATGCTATTTGTAACTTTCTTTTTTCACAGTTAATTTTGATTTCATGACCCTCATCCCCTGTCTTACTACATAGATGGCTGATTGTCTCCTTATCATTTCTTCTCAGTATCAGTGCCTGTGGACAGCAGCACCAACTCAGTGGTCCTTCGAGCGATGGACACAAACAACAACAACTCAATAGGCCTCTGGCAAAGAGCAGACTGGTATTGCAACAGCAGCGTCCTCTATCAGCATCTGGACACACATGAAGGTTTCTTCAAGGCCAACTGGCAATCTCCTTATTTCACGAACATTACAGTGGTGATACAGTAAGACCCTACCTATATATGATTTGCTTGGGCTTTTACAGTTGCATGTTAGGTTTATGCAGTTTTACACTGATCTTGAACGACACAAAATATAATACAGAGATGATGTGGAGAAGTCAGTACTTGCACTCCTTTTCTGCCTTACCGCTCTTTGTCCTACTTTTATCTATAGTTCACACACACACCAGTGCTCAACATAAATAGAAACCTGGTAGTAAAGAAAACCAGAGCTGGACAGTGGTTAAAGCAAAATGAATGAATGAATGAATACATAATACATATATAAATAAAGTAAAGATTTTATTCAGGACTACTGCAATAGGAGAAAAGAGACCTCAGTACAGAACCAGGCTCAATTCTGAATACAACATGAGCAAGTGGAAATTTATAGCAGAGAGGGGTCAGTGGATGGAAAGTTCCTGAGAGGAAACATCAAGGCCTATAGGGGATTCTGGCTAAACTGGCCTAACAGGATTGTTGCTGAGGGCAAGCCCAGGTGATCAGATATCATGTGGGGATGGCAGCAAATGAGGAACTCAGTCAGACATTGAGGGTTATCAGATATCCAGATAAGAGGTTCTTGCTAAACAGACTTAGCAGCCTTCTTGATAAAGCTGGATTTTACAAGCCAGTGCAGAGATGGGCCGGGAGGAGGCGCTGGAGCCGGAGTGAAGGAAGGCAAGCCGAGAATCTTTGTCACTGGCACTCTGTTTGCTTCAGATTCTCTATACTCAAACTGGAGGGTCATTTTTCAAAACACAGATTCATTTTAGAAATGGCCTCTAACAGAAAGTGTGCTGCTTGTGTAATAACTCGCCTCCTAGTGTCACACCGAATGGGCACAGGCTCCTTCGGAGGTGCGTTAACAAAAACCTTCCTCGCAGCCAGGGATGGCTGCCAAGCTCACCTCAGAAACCCAGTGCTGAGAGTCCTTGCGGTCCTGGACTCGTTCGGGGCTGGAAGGACAAGGCTGTCCAGCAGGGCGTGTCCAGTGTGAACAGCCGCCAAGGCTCCATGGGCATGGTGGTGAGGATGCTACCACGCCATCCCACCTCACCTGCCACCATCTCACCTCACCGCCATCCCGCCTCACTGCCATCCCACCTCACCTCACCACCATCCCACCTCACCGCCATCCCACCTCACCGCCATCCCACCTCACCTCACCGCCATCCCACCTCACCGCCATCCCACCTCATCGCCATCCCACCTCACCGCCATCCCACCTCACCGCCATCCCACCTCACCTCACCGCCATCCCACCTCACCGCCATCCCACCTCACCTCACCGTCATCCCACCTCACCTGCCATCCCACCTCACCACCATCCCACCTCACCGCCATCCCACCTCACCTGCCATCCCACCTCACCGCCATCCCACCTCACTGCCATCCCACCTCACCTCACCGCCATCCCACCTCACCGCCATCCCACCTCACCTGCCCTGCCCTTGGACCTCGCTGGCTCCCACAGAGCTACTTGCAGGAGTAGAATCCTGAAGGAGCTCCGACAATCCAGCCTTGCCTGAGTGCTGTCCCTTAGAGGCCAGGCCAGGCTAATTAAGACAATGGTCCCTCCATCTCTCCTCGTTAAAGCCTCCGCACTCCATACAACAACAGATAAAAGACAAAGCAGTGACACTCTGCAATAGAAGCAGCACATTCCCGCCGACAGTGCGGTCTCCAGACCTTCCTGACTCGGGCGGCTGGGATGCACTGGCTTTGCTGCTTGTTGGCAATGTACACACACAGCCTCGATCAGCAAAGCGGATAAAGAGAGGGGAGCAGCACAGCTCTGTGAGGGGTCCCCTGTGCTGGGCAGGGCACAGAAGCGAAGGGAAGAGGTCCCTGGCCAGGAGCTTTGCTTACAGTAAGGTTTGGTGAGGCAAGGCCTGTACAGAAGTGATTACTGCGGTTAAACATCACTTGCTCAAGAAAGCGTCCCTAAGCTCCCGGATAAGTTCCAGAGCCGTTTCCACTCTCTCAACTTCCACTACTTTGTCAGTGCACATGTCACCACTGTGACCAATTACTTAATCTGTTAGTTGATTATTCATTTAAAATCTGTCTCTCTGAAGGGACTTTAAGCACCACAAGGGTAAGACCATGCCTAACTGATTCACTACTGCCCCTCAGCACCATGCACAGTGATTGGCATGTTGTACACTCTCGTTAATTAACTGTCGAATGTGTGAACAAGAGGCTGATATAATAATGGACCCACTAATAGAAGAACAACAGACCAAGCTCTACAGATCACTTCATGAACATTAAGCACCTACTATGTATCAATCATTGTTGACAACAGAACCTGCTCTCAAAGAGCTGGCCCTCTAGTGGGGGGAGAGGCTCACAGCAGGACAATGCATAGAGGGCCCGTCCCTCTGATGGAGATCTGTCTGGGTTAAGGGTAACAGGGAAAACAGCTTCATAGAGTTACTGCTACATCTGTGGGCAGACATGGTCTGGATGGACATCACAGGCAGAAGGACTGGCTTGAACAAAGACTAAAGGTTATACCAGCCTATGGGGAGTTTAGGGGGGTGAAGCTGGTTGGGTTGGCGGGGTGGGTAGACATGATCTTCTCTGAAGCAAGAACATGGATCTTAGTTAAGACAATACAGAGGCCCTGGCCAAGTAGCTCAGTTGGTTAGAACATCATCCAGATAGGACAAGGTCAGGCTACATACAGAAGGCAACCAATGACTGCATGGATAGGTGGAACAAGAAGTCGATGTTTCTATCACTCTCAAATCAATCAATCAATAAATAAATTTTTAATTAAAAGAAAAAAAGACAATACAGAGCAGACCAGTATTCAATGATCTGTAGGGAAAGTAAGCACAAAAGGAATTAAGAGGTTGGGGTCATCTGGGAAGGCAGAAATGTGAGCTGAACTTTGGACTCCATGGCTGAGGTCCTCACCATTATCTTTCATTGATTTGCCCTCCACAGAGCCTTTGTAATCAATGTCAACAGAGTGGCCACCCTTTCTTCTCTGAAACTGGAAAACCAAGGTAAGTTCCTTTGCAGCCCCTTTACATATCTGGCAGTGAACACAGTCGGCATGAAAGTTACTTTGTGGGGCCCTGGAAAAGTCTTCTAGTCGTGTGTTACCCAGATATCAGTTGAGCCTTCTAGCACCTAGATACCCACATAAGATTGGCTCAACCCTTTTTCCTCTGCCCCATAGAAAACAAAAGCCATCCCCAAGATTTCTGCCCATTCCTAGGGGCCTATGTTCTCAGAGTCACCTGTGACTGCAGAATCCTGCTTCCTCGGGACCCATTCCTGCTCAGCATCACGTAGACACCACTTAGTCAGCCCCTTCCCTAGTTTCCACCAAGACTTCCCACTCACATAAAACCTTCACAGTACCACAGGCTTTACAGGAATGAGGGGGCAGATGTGCACAAAACAGGGTGACAGCTTCAGAATAACAAACATTCATTCATTCTCAGAATGGCCTTGGCCACCACCACTACCGCCAGGAATTTCCACTGCCCGTCCACAGGGTGTGGTCCTCAACCTCAAACCATCCTGAGGCTTTTCGCCCTCCTGCGATCTCTCACTCCCCGCTAGGGAGCTAAAACAAATTCAAGAAATTGAGGTTCAGAAAGTAAATGGAAAAACCAGGGCTCAAATCCCACCTCATACTTTTTACACTTTTCTTAGACTTACATCAAAACTATAAAGACAATCCCTTTTTTAAATGAAGCTTTTAAATACAAGGTTCAACCAAGAACAAGGACCATCAGCCTCTCTAGTGTCCAGATAACTAGTCTTCCTCGGGATCCCCCTGCTGGCTACTCACCCGTCATATGCTGCAAATGCGGTCAAAGGGATATCCATTTTCAAAACAAATTTTGATGTGATTATGCCTAACAAACTACGATATGAAAGCCTGACCTGTTGCCTTGGTGGTTTCCCCTCTGTGAGAAGACTGGGTGTTATTTTCTTCCTCGAGGGCATTTTTGAGATGAGTATGAGTGTAAATGCTAAGAAGGAGAAAAAAAAAGTGTGTTTCTAGTCAGGACTCCTTATCTCCACACTAATAAAACCCAGTTAAAAAAAAATAAAAATAAAGTGGTTGTGCCAGACTTTCTGGCTCAGTGAGATGCTAGAGAAACATGCGCCCTGGGTAAATACTAAGTGAGATAAGACAAGGCCACAGACTTACAGGCCCCTCCAGGTAGCAGAAGAATGCATGGGCCTAAGCAAGTCACTGGACATGTCCCGTCTTCTTCTTTATTGTTTTAATGTATTTTTATTGATTTCAGAGAGGAAGGGAGAGGGAGGGAGAGAGAGAGAGAGAGAAACATCAATGATGAGAGAGAGTCATTGATTGTCTGACTCCTGCATGCCCTTCACTGGGGAATCAAGCCCACAACCGAGCATGCGCCCTGACTAGGAATCAAACCATGACCTCTACGACTGAGCAGCACAGGTCATGCTGTCCCTTCTTCTCTATAGTCCCCTCTGTGGTCCACTCAGACCTTTGCAGGTATCATTGCCAAACTCTAGTTTTTCCAAGATCAGACATCCCATTCACTCCACCCCACCCCTACCCCTACCCCACCCCCAGGGCTACAGGCCTGGCTTTTTCTGCTTCTCAGCAAGGCAACCTCAGAGAACCAGTGTGTGGTCAGATCCCTGCACAGGGAATGGCCGGTGCCTCAGCAACCACAGAAAGAAGTTCAGGGGTTTGGACAGCACTTCTTTCCATTTACTTAAAGCAGGAGTAGCCATCCGCAGGTCTGATGGTAACTAGTTCTTATAAGCTTTACATGCAACCTTTGAAATTAGCAACAACAAAAAAAATTGTGCCATTCTGGATCATAGTTGCACTGATGTATCTAATACAATATTAAGGACGCTTGAGGACCAACAACCTACCCACAACAAATTCAGCAGTTATGTAAGTTCCATCCCCTTGGGGCAGTGGTCGGCAAACCGTGGCTTGCGAGCCACATGCGGCTCTTTGGCCCCTTGAGTGTGGCTCTTCCACAAAATACCGACTTTTGCACATGGGCCACGAAGTTTCAATCGCACTGTATGTGCACGCCCACACGCGGTATTTTGTGGAAGAGTCACACTCAAGGGGCCAAAGAGCCGCGTGTGGCTCGCGAGCCGCAGTTTGCCGACCACGGCCCTGGGGGACTACGTAGACCTTAGAGGTAGATAGTGTTCTTTCGCTCCATGACATTCTGTACACCATAACTTTCCCTTCCGCTACATACACTTGGCCCTTGAGACATGCTGATTGAATTCTGCTCATGAACTCTGCTCCAGCGTCGCATCAGATTAGCCTCATTTTCCAACGTAGGTTCTGATGTCCTTTTTTCCCCCAGCAATGATCACAACATCACCCTCCATGACCTCGATGACCTCCATGACTTCCAGGACCTCCATGACCTCCATGACCAGGTCGACCACAACCCGAAGCCCAACGACAAACCGATTCCCAACCACAGCCAAAACCGCAACCTCAACTCTAACCACAACCAAAAGCTTCGCCAACAGAATCCTCCTCAGCCCCATCACAGATGCCATCCAGATCCTGCTCGTCTTCCTCACCAGCAAACTCCTCTTCTAAAAGCTGTTCCTGCCTCTGCCACACCCTCCTGCGTTCAGTTCCAAGCCAGGGCTCCGTCATGTGTGTAAATGAAGGCCTCATGTTCTCAAATGTACCGCTCTCCTGCCACTGCTTTGGACCAAAGAGGAGACTCGGTTGAGAGTAGCCAGTTCACTCACTGGTGGACTTGGGGCACTCAGATGTTCAACTAAATCTTTCAGGCTTTTTGTAACTACTTAGAGCTGGTCTGGGAGTAACCTGGAATTCTGGCTGTAGGTTTAACATGGTGACAGCCAATTCCATCGCCAGTCTAAACTTTTGTTCATTGCCAAATGATTCCCCCGAGTCTCTGTGGGAAGAATCTTTCCTCACTTTCAGATCTTCGATTTCTGACCAAACCCACCCAGATAACAGAGTGTGTTGACTCATGTGACTCCACAGGAAAGGAGAAACAACCCTCATTCTGCTGGCAACACCAGTAGCATTAGAAGGGCAAGGAAACAGGAATGTACCATGTCTGAGCAGCCAAAAATAGGGACAGATTATGGGATAAAGGCATTATTTTCTGTCATACCAAAAAAACTATATTCCAAACAAGAACAATGTGTTAAATTCAAATTCTTTAATAAGTGATCATCTTGAAATACAGAAAATGTCATCTAATTTTATTCATTTGTGCAAGCATTAAAAAATTAATAAAGTGATGGGAGTATGTATGTTTTCAAGGCCAGATCTACGGGTAAAATTTTCTCAATTTTAATATTCCTCAAGTGCAAACTGGTCATTTTTCCCCTAACAGTGCTGTCCACTAGGAGAAATGGGCAAAATACTTATAATATTCACAATACAATGTGAAGCCAAAAGAAAGCATGGTATTTCCAGTAACAGCCAACAAAGTTTTCTTTTAGTGATTATGCTGAGTTCCAGAATGCCAGCATCTAGTGGCCGGCCTTTCTCAAGAACAGTTCCTTCCAATTCCTCCTTTTCCCCTGTGAACAGGCCATACTTTCCTATTTCGTCGGTCTTTTATATTTTTGAAAACTGGACGTTTTGAATATGATAACGCAGTGACTCTGGAATCAGATTCTCCCTTCTCCCCATGGTTGCTGCTTGTTGAGTCATCTATCTGTTCCGTGGCTTTTCCAAACGACTTCTGCCAAGACTGCCTTCTCGTGTGGTCACCAGTCTCTCTCCTGCTGTCGCAGCAGTCAGACAGTGACCCGGCAGATTTTAAGTGTCAGATTTGACAGCCTTTCTTCAGTAAGCATTCCCCAGAAGATGTGAGGTTAGTTTTTTGGTGTGTTTGTTTGTGTGAGTGTGGTTTTTTTTTTTAATTAAATTCTAGATATTAACGGCAGCGAGTCCTGAGCCTGCGGGCTAGGAACAAGTTTCATATTTAACTTTCACGGCCCAACCTGGCCCCCATCCCAGTTTCAATGTGGAAGGTGTGACAAATATCCAGGAAAGATACTCTCTGAAGCTGGGAAACTTTTAGACTCAAAGAAACCTGGGTGAATTCAGAGGAGCTGAGCAAGGGGGCTGGCCCAGCAAGGCAGGACACCTGTAAAGTCCACTTCTGCTGCGAGTTGAAAGCGAACCTTTAACAAGTGGTGCCACAGTCTCCCACCTTGGTTTTCTTATCTGTAGGGAAGAGGTACGTACAGGTCTCAGTTTTTATTTCTCTGTCATAGCCAGACGCCGTTGGTAAGGTAGTCAGAGACGGTAAGAAGGCGTGATCTTACGCCATATCTGACTGACTCACAGAGGCTGCGGGGAGCACTGTTAAGGAGGATTCTGGAGCAAAATCCAGGCTCAGGAATAGAGTGTTGTGCTCAACAAGTGATCTCCTCCGCGGGCTCAGGAGACAGGAATGAAAGCAGCACAGCCAACAGATGGCTGGCCTTCCTGGTCTCTCCTTAAGCAGCTGGGATAGAGGAATAAGAGAAAGGGCTACAGAAGTCCACACGTTCTCACTCTCGGGAATAGCTAATCCTGATCCTCATCTTTGTAATTAACCTCCTGATCCAGATAGGAAACTGTGATACACCAACAGGAAAAGAATACACACAAGCAACTGCAAGGAAGCCCACAGGCTCACCTCACGCACAGTAAAAAGAGATGAACAATAGGTGGACTGTTCATCACTCCCACACTCACTTGCCCAACCTTGTTCTTCTACTTTTCTTGCTTGTAGCATCATGCTCTGTAAATTCAGTGCATTTTCATTCTGTGATAGAAACAGCAACTGCCTGCCCAGCATAACGCACTTTGAGAAAGTAGGAAAGAAAACTGATGCCTTGCGAATCCCATGACCTCAAAGACCTTCACAGAAAGAGTCCCAGCCTGGTCAATGCCCAACTGTAACACCAGCCATTCAGAAGAGGCAGAAAATTTAGACAGTATGTATATTGTCTGCCAACACCCACTTTACTCTGGAAAGTAGATGTTGAAAATATTAATAGTGAAGTAAAGCTTTATTATTTCATAAGAGCATTAGTTAGGCAATTGTCTTAAAGCATAAACTCAAGTTAGACTGCCTGGGGTTCAATTTCATTTGATTTTGTCTCTTACTGGTTGTGGGACCTGACACCAGTTGCTTAACTTCCGTGTACCTTGGTTTCCTTGTCTATAAAATAGGGAGAAAGACAGTAGGCGCCTCATATGTTATTGTGTTGACATTAAATCAGTTGCTATATGTAAAGTACTTAGAACAACACCTGGCACAAAGTAAACACTATATAACTACTTAATGACTAAAAAACTATCACAAATGATACATTGATATATAAGAAAGCCAAGTATCTTTTTTTAATAATTTTTAATTTTTCAATTGCAGTTAACATACAACATTAGTTTAAGGTGTACAACCCAGTGATTAAACACTTATATAACTTATGAAGTGATTGCCCCAATAAATCTACTACCCATTCTTGACACCATAGTTATTATATTATCAACTAGAGGCCCGGTGCATGAAATTTGTGCATGGGCGGCAGGGGGGCTGGGTCCCCTCAGCCCAGCCTGCACCCTCTCCAATCCAGGACCCCTCAGGGGATGTCCGACTGCCGGTTTAGGCCCGATCCCTGGCCTAAACCGGCAGTCGGACAACCCTCTCACAATCCTGGACCACTGTATCCTAATCGCTCACCTGCCTGCCTGCCTGGTCACCCCTAACTGCCCCCCGCTGCCGGCCAGGTCATCCCCAACTGCCTCCTCTCTGCCGGCCTGGTCGCTCCTAACTGCCCCCCCCCGCCCCACCAGCCTGGTCACCCCTTACTGCCCCCCCTGCTGGTCTGGTCGCCCTCAACTGCCCCCCCCATGGGCCTAGTTGCCCCTCACTGCCCCCCCTGCCAGCCTAATCACCCCCAACTGCCCCCCCATCAGCCTGGTTGCCCCCAACTGCACCACCCCTGCTGGCCTGGTTGCCCCCTACTGCCCCTCCTGCCAACCAGGTTGCCCCCAACTGCCCCCCTCTGCCAGCCTGGTCACCCCTAACTGGCCCCCCTGCCAAACTGGTCACCCCCAACTGCCCCCCCTCTGGCCTGGTCACCCCCAACTGTCTCCCTACCCCTCACAGCCCCCCCACCGGCCAGGTCGCCCAACGCAGCCTGCTGTTCAGTCGTTTGGTCGTCCCTCACTAACCCCCCTGCCGGCCTGGTTGCCCCACGCAGCCTGCTTGTTCAGTCATTTGGTCGTCCCTCACTAACCCCCCTGCCAGCCTGGTTGTAGGCAGCCATCTTGTGAGGGCATGAGGGTTAATTTGCATATTACCTCTTTATTATATAGGATGATTATATTTCCTATGCTGTACTTTATATCCTCATGACTATTCTATACCTGCTGGAAGCCGGTCCATCCTTGCTGCTTGACACAGTCGCTGCAGGATAGAAACATCTGCACAGCATATGTTTCAAGGGACCTGGCGTATATAGCATACTGTTCTTAATATGTTTGCTCCCCTTAGCGCTGTGTGTTTTAACCAAGGTCACCTCTCCGAGAAAGGTTGTTTCCCCAGGTAGGGATTTTTCCCTGAAGTTAGGGAGGGGATGAAACTCCTTAACTAAGTGCCAGGTGGGTAGTTAATCACTTTAACTACAAACAATCATGCTTAAGCTACATAATCTTTACTCCCTGGAATGGAGATAAGAAACGCCCTAATCTTTGTAATAGAAATTGACAGGATTAAAATCAACTGGTATAAATACGGATGTAACAAGACAATAAAAGCAGAACCTCTCTGGAGAACCAGACCAGAACTTGGCTGGAGATCCGGGCTAGAGATCCTGGCTAGGCTGCTGATCAACTGAACGCTGTCTCCGTGTCATTCCTTCTTCGCCGACTCCGTCCACACCTTTGGGGACCCTTGGACCTGCTGGGGTTGGACCCCGGCATCTGGCACCCGAACAGGGACCCTTAGGTAAGTCCCCCCGTACTTGGGACGGATAGGACTGCACTGTAGGGTGCTGCAGGCCCCCCCTCCCCATAGAGGATAAGTAGGGTAAGTGGGTAGTTAGTACAGAACTTAGATTGACAGGATGGGTCATACTGAGTCTAAAGAAAAAAGACTCGGTATTAATCTTTTAACGCATATGCTTGCTAGCAGAGGAGTTAAGGTTACTCTCAGTCAGACAGAAAGTTTTATAGAAGACGTATGTCAATGGCTTCCTGAGGATGGAACTGTTAATTTTAAAACTTGGACTGAAGTAGGAAAGCAACTAAAGAACTATTACAGCTACCATGGATCTGAGAAGGTCCTGCCAAATGTCTTTTCCCTCTGGAATTCAATCTGTGACACCTTGGCACCAGAGGCAAAAACGGTTGAACTTCCTCAAAATTTAAATAGTCCCTCGGCTCCACCCAGAGAGGATACATCATCATTGTCTTCAGCTCAATCTAAAAGCAATTTAGCTATGCCTACTGATCGGGAGGAGAATAAATATCATAAACATGACCATTGGTCCTTTCCAGTCAGTAGAGAGGAGAGAGGCCCTCCCATTCAAAACAGGCTCCCCAAATTAGAAAGGAAGCCTGTGGTTCCTATGAGCTCCATGTCTAAATTTCAAAGGGCGATAAGAGAAGCTGAAGCTAATGGAGATCTTGAATTCTCACTCTGCTTCCCAGTTACATATGAGAATGAGTCTGGTGGGGACAGAAACCCCACCTGGGAGCCTATACCTTACAAAGTACTTAAAGAATTAAAATTGGCCTGCTCTGAATATGGACCTCTAGCTCCTTACACACAAACCTTGGTAGAAACTCTAGCCAGTAAATGGATGACTCCTTATGATTGGTCACAGGTTTGTAAAGCCTGTCTCTCAGGAGGCGATTACTTATTATGGAAAACTGAATATGATGATCTTGCTAAGAAAGCTGTAGCCACTAGCAAAAAAACCAGAAAAGGAATAACCCTAGACATGATATTAGGAGAAGGTGATTTTAACACGGCTCAGGAGCAAATGAATATGCCCACAGAGGCACTTACCAAAGTAACCAGTTGTGCAGTAAATGCCTGGAAATCCCTACCTTATACAGCAGGAAAAACAACCACCCTTACAGAGGTTAAACAGAAGGTCGAGGAACCATATCAGGATTTCCTTTCTCGCCTCATACAGGCAGTCAAGAGAGTAATCAATAACAAAGAGGCAGCCGATATCCTAATCAAACAACTGGCTTTTGAAAATGCTAATAATACCTGTCAGGCTTTATTAAGGCCGATTCGCAGAACAGGAATTATAAATGATTTTATAAAACAGTGTGCTGATGTAAGTCCAGCATTTATACAGGGTGTAGCTATAGCTGCAGCTCTCAAAGGGGAGACATACCCTCAATATGTACAGGGTATAGGACAAGCCAGCAATAATACAGGTAATAAAAGAAATATGAACTGCTACTCTTGTGGCTTATCTGGGCACTTTAGCAGAGAATGCCCAAATAAAAATAATAATACTCAGGCCAGATGGCAAGCTCCTCGACAGCCTGGAAATACATTAGGGAATAATATTAACCCTCCAAAAACCGTTTGTCCCCGATGTCAGAAAGGATTCCATTGGGCAAAGGAATGTAGATCAAAATACCATAAAAATGGTCGGCCTTTAAACTCTACAAATAGCTCCCAAGGAGGTTATATCCCATCACCTCAATTGGGAAACTTGAGAAGGGGCCAGCCCCAGGCCCCTGCAATAATAGGGGCATCAACCTTCAACCCCTCTGCAAATTTCGATCAGTCAGTGACCTCTTCAGGGCAACCCCAGGCAGTGCAGGATTGGACCTCCACTCAACCACCCATGCAATACTAACCCCAGACTCGCCAGTAGCAGCCATTCCTACAGGAGTGTCTGGGCCGCTGCCTGAGGGAACTGTAGGTTTAATATTAGGACGGAGCTCCACCTCGTTACAGGGGATCTTAGTCATCCCAGGAGTTGTTGATGCAGACTACATAGGAGAAATACAGATTTTACTTTCCCCACCCACCACAACTATACAGATTCAGCCCAACCAGAGAATTGCCCAATTACTCCTGTTACCAATACATAAAATAGGGACAGCTGTTACCCAGAAAGCTAGAGGGGCCGGAGGCTTTGGATCTAGTGATGCAGCATTTTGGATACAAGAAATCCATGCTACTAGACCTACAAAAATTTTACAAATTCAGGGAAAACCAATTGAAGGTCTACTGGATACAGGAGCAGATGTTTCCTGCATAGCAGGGAAGGATTGGCCCTCTTCATGGCCCACGCACACCACCTCCACTTCCCTAGTAGGACTAGGCAAGGCATCTAATGTAAAAAAGAGTTCTCAGATTTTAACTTGGGCTGATGAAGATCAACATTCAGGGACATTCTGTCCCTATGTCATTACGACTATCCCCTTTACATTATGGGGAAGAGATATCTTGTCTCAAATGGGAGTTGTATTATATAGCCCCAGTGATAGAGTAACATCACAGATGCTAGACACGAGATTTAATCCAGGAAAGGGATTAGGAAAAGAAAGTAATACCTCACACTCCTCGACAGGATTTATAATTGGGGCCATTGCCCTTAGGACTGCTGATCCCATAGTCTGGAAATCGTCACAACCAGTATGGGTCGAGCAATGGCCCTTAACATCTGAGAAAATATCAGCAGCCCGACAATTAATTGATCAGCAATTAGCAGAGGGACATATAGAGCCATCAAATAGTCCCTGGAACACACCCATATTTGTAATAAGAAAGAAATCAGGCAAGTGGAGACTTTTGCAAGATCTAAGAGCCATAAATGCCACCATGGAAGATATGGGCTCCTTACAACCTGGATTGCCCTCCCCTGTGGCAATTCCACAGGAGTATTGTGTTGTTGTTATTGACTTACAGGATTGTTTTTTCACTATACCTCTTCACCCGGCTGATTGTCAAAGATTCGCATTCAGCATACCATCAGAAAACTTTAAACAGCCTTATCAGAGATATCAATGGAAGGTTCTCCCACAAGGGATGAAAAATAGTCCTACATTATGTCAAAAGTTTGTAGATCAGGCATTGCAAGTTATTAGAAAGAAATTTTCAGATCTATATCTTATTCATTACATGGATGATATTTTACTAGCTCATAAAGATCGGGCTACTTTACAGGAAATTCTTACTCAGACCATCCTTGCTTTAGAAGAACATGGTCTAAGAATAGCCCCAGAAAAGATTCAGACTGAACCTTCTTTTTCCTACTTAGGCAGAATATTACATACCTCTACTATCACCCATCAGCCTTTACAATTAAGAAAAGATCATTTAAACACATTGAATGATTATCAGAAACTATTAGGTGATATCAACTGGGTCAGGTCATATCTAAAAATAACCACTCTTGACTTAAAACCTCTATTTGACATTTTAAAGGGAGAGTCTAACCCTAAGTCTCCCCGACAATTAACTGTAGAAGGAGAAAAGGCTATAGCAAAAATAGAACAGGCCATCAATAAACAGCAACTACAGTATCTAGATTATTCCAAATCTTGGGCCTTAATTATTCTAGCCACTAAATATACTCCTACAGGATGCTTGTGGCAGGAAGGACCATTAGAATGGATACATATACCTGTCACTCCTAGGAAGATTGTACCACCCTATCCCTCCCTAGTGGCCACTCTCATTATCAAAGGTAGACGATGCATTATCGAACTCTTTGGAAGAGAAGTTACTGAGATAATAATACCTTATAAAAGAGAACAATTAGACACACTATTACAATTTGAAGAAGAGTGGCAAATAGCTATAGGTAACTTCCCAGGACAAATTTTACATCATTTGCCAAGATCACCTATATTGCAATTTCTCTCCCTACATCTGTTTATATTTCCTATTAAATGTTCAAAAGAGCCATTATCACCTCCTGCCTCCTTAGTATTCACAGATGGCTCCTCTAATGGTAGGGCAGTAACAATCATTGACTCAATAACCCATGTTCAACAAACTCTAGAGACGTCAGCTCAGAGAACAGAGCTTTTGGCAGTTATTTATGCTTTTGAACAATTGCAACAGGTTCCCTTTAACTTGTACACTGACTCTCAATATATAGTTAAATTATTTCCTCATATTGAGACCGCCTCTCTCCCACAAGGAAGAACAGCCATTTTCTCTTTGTTAACTCAGCTACAAACTTACATTCATAAACGAGAAAAGGCTTTCTATATTGGACATATTAGAGCTCATTCCTGCCTACCAGGACCCTTAAGCGAAGGAAATTATCAGGCGGATTTACTAACTCGCCCAGTAGTTTGTACAGCTCTAGAAGAAGCCCGGCGGTCTCATGCCATTCACCATCAAAATGCTTCTGCTCTCCGTCTATATTATTGCATATCTAGAGAAGCTGCTCGAAGTATTGTGCGTGACTGCGGCCATTGTCCTACTCATTTTCCTAGCCCTGCTACTGGAGTTAATCCAAGAGGACTTAGACCCTGTGACTTATGGCAGATGGATATTACTCATGTCCCATCTTTTGGCAAACTTTGCTATGTGCATGTTTGTATTGATACCTTTTCTCATGTTATCCTTGCTTCTGCACATACAGGAGAAGCCTTTAAAGATGTAAGTCAACATCTATTCCAATGCTTTTCCTACCTAGGAATACCAAGGGCACTTAAAACAGACAATGGGCCTGCCTATACCTCTAGAGCTTTTAAAAACTTATGCTCTATGAGTTTGTGTGTGGGGGGGAGGTTGGGGGTTAATGGGGGGGATGAGGACACATTTGTAATACCTTAGCTAATAAAAAATAAAAAATAAAAACTTATGCTCTACATTCGGCATCACACATACTACAGGAATACCCTACAATCCTCAAGGCCAAGCAATAGTAGAAAGGGCTCACCAAACTTTAAAAACACAAATTAAAAAATTACAAGAAAATGAGTTTAAATATTCCTCTCCTCATCATGTTCTACAACATACTCTATTTGTAATTAATATACTAAATGTAGATTCTGAGGGAAATTCCCCAATGTACAGGCATTGGAACCCTGATTTAACTAAACCTAAAGCCCTCGTCAAATGGAGAGACTTGCTTACAGGAGCCTGGAAGGGACCTGATGTACTTTTAACCTGGGGGAGAGGATATGCTTGTATATTTCCACAGGACGCAGACTCACCTGTGTGGATTCCAGACCGTCTAGTCCGACCTTATGTCTCACCGCCCTCCATCTCTGCCTCACCATAGCACACCTGACCAGTGCCCGTTTGCAGCAGATGTGCAGCCCTGAGCTGGAACAATCTGTCCATTGGGAGGATCACATGTGCCTCCTTTTGTCTTTCCACATGTCCCAGCTTTGCCCCACATCTCCTTTCCTTTTTCTTTTCTTTTTTTTAAATCTAACTACTTGTTAGTTGGTTCTTTGGCCTTTCTCCTTCTTTCCTGAACACAGCCTTTTCTAGAATCTCCCTACCCTACTGTTCCAGGAAGGGCACCTCCCTTTTATGCCGTGACTAGGGGTGTTTGGTATATGTCCCATACATGGAGTTATCTTGTGCCAGGAGCCTGACATCCTGGGCTGAGAAAGCCCTGTTCTGGGACTCTCCTTTGTCCTGTATTGGCCCCTCTTACCCTTGTGTCAAGAGGGACCCTCTTCTTACAATCCAATTGCCCGTAGCTATTGCCTGAGCTCTCTGTTCATGCTGAGGTTGAAGCCTCATGGTGGCTGGTACCATGGATCTGTCTCTCACCCAATAGCGTGAGCTGGGCCCTCCCTGGAGAAGAAACCTGGGTTCCCCAAGATACGTGATCAATGCCAGGGCCCTGCCAGCAGGCAAGGGGATCCCAAGGCAGTTGCTGGGCATGGAGGCCAGAGGGACATAGGCTACCAAGGAGACAGAACTGAACCTCACATCACCCTACTTGGCCCAGAGATGGCTGGTAGTCAAAGACGGGTAAGACCCCACAGGGTGGGGCAACCTAAGACAGGCACAGTCGGGGGGCCAGTAGGAGAGAACTTGGGGTTCAACAGAGGTGGGGCACAGATCCTCACCCCCCCAATGGTTCAGGGGCTTGAACACTCGCCCCTTCTGAGGAAGGTCTCCTGTCCCCATGGCTGCTTCCTGCTTCCCATGCCCAGCTCAGATCGGGACCCAGGTAAAGACAGAGACTGGCTGACAGCAGCTGCCCTCTCACTGCAACAGGACTTGTTTCCCATTTCTACCTTGGACCATGGGGAAAGGGTCAGCTGAAGGAAAGGGCTGTGTCAGGATGCTGCCTTCTTCCCTTTCTTCTCCCTCTTTTTTCTAAACACTTCCATGCCTTGCAGTTCTTTTTCTTTCTCTTCTTTTTCTCTCTACTACCCTCCATCTTCCATATCAGCTGACCCAGAGGGCACAGCTTACTCCTCCTCGGACACCGACACCACCATCAACCACGGCCCTGATGGACCCTTTGATGCAGCCCTTCAACTTGCTGACGCTTCGGGAAGCCCGTTGCCAGTGATGCCGCCCGCTAGCCAGACCAACAAAGACAATCAAACCAACAACTTGAGGACAGCTGTAATCCCTTGACTGAAGAGGCCGGCAACCTTCTACAGGAATGGGGCTCCTTGTGCACTCCATCCACTATGTTTATAGTTATGCTCACTGTCATTGCTTGCCAGTCTTCTTCCAAGTTTTAAACGGCCCAATCTGAGAGGTGGCCACTGATTTGCATGCACTATTATTTAAAAAATAAAAAAGGGGGAATTTGCCGGGAGCCGGTCCATGCTTGCTGTTTCAAGGGACCTGGCATATATGGCATACTGTTCTTAATATGTTTGCTCCCCTTAGCGCTGTGTGTTTTAACCAAGGTCACCTCTCCAAGAAAGGTTGTTTCCCCAGGTAGGGATTTTTCCCTGAAGTCAGGGAGGGGATAAAACCCCTCAACTAAGTGCCAGGCGGGTAATTAATCACTTTAACTACGAACAATCATGCTTAAGCTACTTAATCTTTACTCCCTGGAATGGAGATAAGAAACACCCTAACCTTTGTAATAGAGATTGATAGGATTGAATCAACTGGTATAAATACAGATGTAACAAAACAGCAAGAGACAGAACTTAGAACACAGAACTTAGAAGACAGAACTTAGAAGACAGAACCTACCCAGAACCTAGAGACAGAAGAACTTCGCTGGAGAGAACATGGCAAAAGATCCTGGACAGAAACTGGCAACAGAACCTAGCGAGAGAACCTAGCGAGAGAACATGGCAAAAGATCCTGGACTGAACCTGACTATAGAACATGGCAAGAGAACCTGACTAGAACCTGGTGACTGAACCTGGCTGGAGAACCTGGACAGAACCTGGCTGGAGATCCTAAGCAGAACCTCTCTGGAGATCCAGACCAGAACTTGGCTGGAGATCCTGGCTAGAGATCCTGGCTAGGCTGCTGATCAACTGAACGCTGTCTCCATGTCATTCCTTCTTCGCCGACTCCGTCCACACCTTTAGGGACCCCTGGACCTGCTGGGGTTGGACCCCGGCATATACCTACCAATTTGTACTTCTCAATTCCTTAACCTTTTTCACTGATCCCAACCCCCAAAATGTTTTCCATATCTATGAGTCTGTTTTTGTTCTGCTTGTTTGGTTTTTATTTTTTATTTTTTTTTTATTTTTGCTTGTTTGCTTTTTAGATTCCACATATAAGTGAAATCATCTGGCATTTGTCTTTCTCTGACTTATTTCACTCAGCATGATACCCTCTAGGGCAGTGGTTCTCAACCTTCCTCATGCCGCGACCCTTAAATACAGTTCCTCATGTTGCGGTGACCCCCAACCATAAAATTATTTTCGTTGCTACTTCATAACTGTAATTTTGCTACTGTTATGAATCGTAATGTAAATATCTGATATGCAAGATGTATTTAGGTGAACCCTACGAAAGGGTCGTTCGACCCCCAAAGGGGTCGCGACTCACAGTTGAGAACCGCTGCTCTAGGTCTATCCACGTTGTTGCAGATTGGCAAGATTTCACTTTTTTATGGCTGAATCATATTTCATTGTGTCTATGCACCACTTCTTTATCCATTCATTTATTGTTGGCCACTCACATTGCTTCCATATTTTGGTTAGAGTAAGTAATGTTGCAATAAATATATGGATGTGTATGTCTTTTCAATTTAGCGTTTTGAGTTTCTTTGGGTAAATAACCAGAATTGGAGTTGCCGGGTCCTTCTTTATCTCTTGTTATAGCCTTTGTTTCAAAGTCTGTTTTGTCTGGTATAAGTATTACTACCCCATCTTTTTATTTTGTTTTGTTTTCATTTTCATGAAATACCTTTTTTCATCCCTTTACTTTCAATTTGTGTGTCTTTTTATCTGAATTGAGTCTCTTGTAGACATATATAAGGGTCTTAATTTGTTATCCATTCAGTCACCATGTCTTTTGATTGGAGCATTTAATCCACTTGCCTTTAAAGAAATTGTTGATAAATATGTATTTATTGGCATTTTATTATTCATATTTTTTATTTTTTATTCTTCTTCTAAAAGAAGACCCTTTTAGCACTTCTTATAATACTGGTTTGGTGGTAATGAACTTTTTTAGATTTTCCTTGTCTGGGAACCTCCTTATCTGTCCTATAACTTTGCTGGGTAGAGTAATCTTGGTTGTAGGTTTTTAATTTTCATCACTTTGAATATTTCATGCCACACCCTTCTGGTCTGCAAAGTTTCTGCTGAGAAATCAGCTGACAGTCTTATGGGAGCTTCCTGCTAGGTAACTAACTGCTTTTCTCTGGCTGCTTTTAAGATTCTCTGTTTGTCTTTAATCTAAAGTTCTATTGTTTTAAGCCACCAGTTTATGGTAAGTTGTTACAGCAGCCCTAGGAAACTTCAAACTCTTTAGATAATTTGAGAGCATACTGGGGTAGAACCGATTTTCTTCAGCAAGTTGACTATCATATCTTGGTCCTAACATTGTCTTCAGAGGTAAGAATCTTCCTGCCACAGTTGAGCCATCGTGGGGGGATCTTGTTGTGAGCCATGACTCAGAGCCAAATGAGCCTCTGCACGGAACTGCGTGGCCTCCAAACCCTGGCCGAGGTCCGGATTCCAGCCGCTCCCACCGGGATAACGTAAGTGGCTGTGCGCCACTTTCATTATATCCAAGTATCTTTTTAAGTCTAGTTTTGTGTTTTTTTAAATATGACTTTAGAGAGGAAGGGAGAGGGGTAGAGAGATAGAAACATCCATGAGAGAGAAACATGAATCATCGCCTCCTGCATGGGCCCCCACTGGGGATCTAGCCAGCAACCCAGGTATGTGTTCTGACCAGGAATCAAACCAGTGACCTCTTGCTTCATGGATCAATGCTCAACCACTGAGCCACACCAGCCGAGCAAGAAAGCTAAGTATTATAATAATATAAATATGTGCAAATAAAATGGTGTCTATAACAAGGACTGAAATTACGCATTTTAACTGTTATAAATGGCTGATGTCTGGCTTTTCACAATCTCCCTCCAGCCCTGCCTTCACCTCTACCCTTCAAGCTTCTAAGTAGAAGGTACTCTAGCCTTTAGTGTCAGCTATGCTCTCTTTTCCTAGAGAATCTAAATAATGGATAAAAGTCTTAAATTATTCTATAAAATAGTTGAATCAGGAAAGTGAAAATTAGAATTATTTTACTTCTGATTGCTGGACTGTATGTATGTCTTTGAATGGGCTCAGCAGTGAATCTAGGATTCTAGGACATATGGACTGCCCCTACCCTGCTTTTATGTAAGTTACATCCATATAAATAGGTAGAATGAAGTTAAATATATATACCTGATATGCGGGAAATAATTTAACATATGCCAAAACATCTGCATGTTTGTCTATGCATACATATATTTAACAATAATTTTAGACCAGCTGCTTGAATCCAACAAACTCAAAAAGCCATTGGCTAAAATAACTAAATATGAAGACAAAGCACATTTAAAGAGCTTGGGAAATTTTTGAAATCATTATTTTAATTGGTGAACATGGTTTTCTTTTTAAGCCAAACAGACATAGGTTCAAATCCCAGCTCTCCCATTTACTGAGTGACTTTGAACAATACAACCCCAGATTGCTGATTGGTGAACCAGAGCTAACTCCTGCTTTAAGAACATGGTGACTAAGACACCAAACATGTAGTAGCTGGCATGATATTCATTCACAAGCCAATAAATGCCAAAAAAAAAACCAGAAGTTAGTTAATTGCACAGACATCAACACAGTCTCAAATGTGGATGGAATGTTATACCCCACAATCTGGTTAGGGTGCATTTTTTTCCTCTTCTATATACAGTTCTCCCCTCAGGAATGGAGCCTTGGCTTTCCCCCTAGTGCTTTGGGAATTATTGAGGATTAGTACAGCAACAAATTTGGCCCTTGTTTGCTGAAAAACACGTTGCCTCAGTATTGCCACAAATCTGCCAGTTCTACGTGGACCCTGTTCTCAGAGGCCAAACAGGTGGCATGACAAAAAGCATTCTCTGCAAGACCAGCTGAGCCCTCTCTGCCTGCGTCAAATCTACTCCCCACAAGCCAGAACAGTAATTATGAACTACTGTTATCCTGTTATACAGGGAGTGCCTTGTCAGTGAGCTGTCAGTGAGCCCGAGGCCTGAGTCTGGGCTGCTAACAAATGATAGTTTGGGGGGCAGGGGTTCACTGAAAGATCCTTGATTCAGAATTCTAGTTCATCTTTACTTAAATTAGTAGTTGGGGACTAAACCAAATCTTACCCAAAAATGGAAATGGAAAATTTTCAGGAAGGTAAAATTAGCTAGATACACCAGTTTGGAGAAACGCTCAGGGGATTTACTCCATGTTGTGGTGGCTGTTCTCTAAGCTGACACACATAAAGAATAACCCTTTCTGAAGTATGTTTAAAATGTGTGGTGTTAAATCTCAAAACTTTTACCAAACTGGGTTCAGCCAGTTTTTTGGAGATGGCAGGCACTGTCACTCATTCAATAACTAATTATTCAGCAGCTGCTATGTAGCAAGCACTGGTCTAGGTCCTGGCGCAACCAGAGTGAATAAGGCAGACAAGGCTCTGGCCCTCATGACATTGACATCCTCGGGGTTGGGACAATAAACTAATAAGCAAATAAATAAGACAAAGAAAACATATACATTTTAAGACTGCAAGGTAGGGGAGTATGGAGGTATTATAATAGAAAATAACAGAGGACGTCTACATATACTGGGTGAGCAAGAGGGTGAAATTTAGGCTGAGATCTGAAGAAAAATAGGTTTTATGAAAAGGATGGGGCAGGGGATAGGGACAGCATTCCAGGCAGGGGAGCATGACAAGAGCAAAATTCCGACATGTCATATTAAATTACAGCAGGCTAGCGGCAGCTTTCAAGGAGTAACATGATAGAGGGAGGAGAGGTGGTGACAGGAGTGTGGAGAACCAAAGTGAAGCAGACCAGGGAAGAGGCCATGTCAGTAACCCAGGCAAGAAAGTGTGGCGGTTGGACTGGACGATGGCATTGGAAATGTAAAGATAATTATATATTTTAAAGGTAAGACCTGCAGAACTGATAGATCAGAAGGAAGAGGTAGGAATCAAGACCATTCCCAGGTTTCTGGCTTGAAAAAAATAAATGGATGGTAGTATCATTTTTAGGGAAGACTGATGGAAAAATAAATTTTAAAGGAGAATTCAGAACTTGACTTTGGAAATGTTAAGCTTGAGATGCCCACACGACACCCCACTGCCCATCTGTTGCTCTACCTGAGAGCAACTAAAACTCTGAAAATTAACAGACAAAACTAGCCCCCCCCTTTTTTTTACATTTATTTATTTATAACATTTTATCATTTTTATTTTCAATTACAGTTGACCTACAATATTGTTTTGAGTGTATGAGCCAGTGATTAGACATTACATAACTTAAGTGATCATTCCAACAAATCTTGCGCCCACCTGACACCAAACATAGTTATTATTGACTATATTCCCTATTCTGCACTTTACATCCCCATGACTATTCTGTAACAACCAATTTGTACTTCTTAACCCCTTCACCTTTTCTCCCATTTCCCTAACCACCCTCCCATCTAGCAACCATCAACATGTTCTCTGTATCTATGAACGTTTCTGTTCTGCTTATCTTGTTTTGTTTTGTTGTTATCTATTTATCTTGTATTTAGATTCAATTGTTGATAGCTATGTATTTATATTTTATTGTTCATATTTTTTATCTTCTTCTAAAAGAAGACCCTTTAACATTTCATTTAATGCTGATTTGGGGATGATGGACTCCTTTAGCTTTTTCTTGTCTGGGAAGTTCTTTACCTTAGATATATGCTCAAACAAAAGAGGCCTCGTGCCAATTAGTGACGTCCATGCTACCTTAACATGAGCAGGTTATATAAGGATGCGCTTGTGCAGTATGTATAGTGCTACTGCTGAGTCACTGCCCTGGCACATGCGTAGGGGGGCCTTTAACATAGCAATGCTGCCGTGTCAGTGCCTGCACGCATGCGTATGGCAAGAGGGCCTTTAACCTCCAGTGTACTCTGGTCAAGGTCCCCACACAATCCCATAACAATCTTCTTCCTTCTCTAAATTAATATATACTCATTTGGTATTTAAAATCATGGAGATATAAACTCTGAGAACAGGCAGAAGCAGCTTCTGATAGCCTCTGGTCCAAACAGTCATCTCTGAGGCTCTGAGATAGAAGTGGCACAAATGAACAATAACAGCACTGGGACTAGAATTGAAGCCTCAAAACTTTCATGTTATTCAATTCTAAAAATATTCACCAAGTATTCATCATGTCTAAGGCACTATAAATTTTAAGTTTCCATCAATATGCCATTGACTTAATCAACAAAAATCACTAGGTACTCTGCTTAGAATAAAGAGTTTGCCCACAAGGAATCTAGGGTGGTGAAAATCAAAAAAGTAAAGTAACAATTGCAGTGAAGTGATTTTTAATCTATACAAAACAGGCTCTATAAATGATACTCATGATACATTACAAATTTGGTTTTAAAATAGATGTGAACTTAATACAAGTCTTATAATGATTACAATGAATCAGGCACTCCAGAACAATGTAGAGGTACAGTAATTATGTGATGGCATCTTAATAGTCCAAGGGACTAAAGATATTTTTCAAACATGAATAAAAACTGAGTATTTCTATAGTATTAACTCCTGAGGGCTATTCTCCTTTATAGACTACAATATTATTATCAGTTTCATATACTTTCACTTTATAAAGAATTCCCATAGGAAGAAATTTCTGGAGGTTATCCCAGATATACACAGCTACATTTTCTGTTGTGCTGTAGAGAAAAGGAGAGAAGATCAAAAGACAAATAAATAAAATTTCATGTTTAATATTTACAAAGAACAGAAATTCTATTTTTAAAAGGTGTCATTAAACAAAAACTTTAGAAATCACACAGCAATCAAATAAAATGTTAACATTCTTCTTTCTTAGTCTCTATACTAGAGGCCTGGTACACAAAATTCGTGCACTGGGGGGGAGGGTTGGTCCTCAGCCCAACCTGCACCCTCTCCAATCTGACCCCTCAGGGGAAGTCCGACTGCCGGTTTAGGCCCGATCCTTATGGGATCGGGCCTAAACCGGCAGTCGGACATCCCTCTCAGAATCCGGGACTGCTGGCTCCCAACCGCTCGCCTGCCTACCTGCCTGATTGCCCCTAACCACTTTTGCCTGCCAGCCTGATTGCCCCCTAACCACTCCCCTGCCAGCCTAATTGACACCTAACTACTCCCCTGCTGGCCCAGTCTCCCCCAAATGCCCTCCCCTGCAGGCCCGGTCCCCCCTAACTGCCCTCCCCTGCCGGCCCAGTCGCCCTTTACTGCCCTCCCCTGTAGGCCTGGTCCCCCCCAACTGCCCTCCCTTCCCTGTCAGCCTGGTTGCCCCTAACTGTCCTCCCCTGCAGGCGTGGTCCCCCCTTAACTGCCCTCCCCTGCTGGCCTGATCACCCCTAACTACCCTCCCCTGCTGGCCTGGCTGCCCCTAACTGCCATGCCCTACAGACCTGGTCGCCCCAACTGTCCTCCCCTGCAGGCCTGGTCCCCCCTAACTGCCCTCCCCTGCCGGCCTGGTTGCCCCTAACTGCCCTCCCCTGCAGGCCTGGTCCCCCCTAACTGCCCTCCCCTGCCGGCCTGGTCGCCCCTAACTGCCCTCCCCTGCAGGCCTGGTCACCCCAACTGCCCTCCCCTGCCAGCCTGGTCACCCCTAACTGCCCTTCCCTGCCAACCATCTTGTGGTGGCCATCTTGTGCGAGGGCATGACAGTCAATTTGCATATCACTTCTTTATTATATAGGATTAGGTAAGATAATCACACTCACCTTACAACATCTGCAAAGTATGGTACATCTAAATCCAGATTCTTATGATCAAGGGGTTTCATGATTGCCTCCTACAGACAAAAGAGAGGAAAAATATCAATTCCATTTATGACTCAGATTCCAAAGTGTTCCACCTTTTCCTCTAAAACTTATCATTCAGCCACTAACTCGATACTTTTATTGTATACTTTATCTGTCTTACAAAGCCATTTCAGAAAGTTTAAAATTATGAAATAACATAAGCTCTCCATAATGACTGTTTATCCTCCTTACTGAGTGCAAAGAGGTTAAGAAACCAATAAGTAGAGGATTCACTGGAGTTTTCTCATAACAGCCACTGTGATCCAGAATTTGGTTTAACATTCTTGCATTCTGTCCAAAAAGTTACCAA
The DNA here is from genome assembly GCF_963259705.1 of Myotis daubentonii. NCBI lineage: Eukaryota > Metazoa > Chordata > Mammalia > Chiroptera > Vespertilionidae > Myotis > Myotis daubentonii. The sequence goes on along the minus strand of NC_081848.1, from coordinate 8,473,808 downwards.
AAATACTACTCCATAGAGTCTCACCTTCAAGACAATGCCACAGTGTCACTAGGAGAAAGATTCAGAGAGTGCTACATTTTATAAGGCAGACTAAAACTCATATTACACTAAGAGTTCTAAATTTCTGCTATAAGGAGTAATTTAAAAATGATCTTGAGCCCTTAGAAGGAAAAATATAAAACATAAATGCATTTCTTCCTAATGCTTATATATTAACATGGTTTCCCTTATCAATGTCAAGAATTATAATTGCATTATTCTAAGTTTTTAGCTATATTGTACAAAAGCTAAGCATTTTCTACGTTTTTACTTTTAGCTATATTGTTCAAAATCAAAACAATCTAATTTTCCATAATGTCTAACAAGTATACATTAATAATAAAAATAGCAATCATTTTTGAGAAAAATCATAATCATAAAAATAATAAGTCCTAAACCAAACCACCTTTAAAATAGATTAAGTGATATCTACATAGATATCAAGAAAAGAAATATCTTTGTTTTATCTTCAATTCCAGTTCAAGTCCCAACTTTTCCACTGCAGCGTCTTTAACAGGACTCTGGCTTTGCTCTGTATGCCATGATAAGCCACTTTTACTGATGGGAGTGTGTGGTGTCCTTCAAGGTGGTAAACAAAGGTGTATTTAATCATGATGCTTACTTGGGGCATCTCATATTTCTCATACTGCTGTCTTAAATGTCACTCTATGTATTTGTAAGAACTCTGTCTTTATAGCTTTCCAAAGGCACTTTGAGCACAGTGCTGTTTATTCATTCATTATCTCTCTTATTCATTTATTCAACCAACTTACTGAAAACTTTTTTTTTGCTTACACTTTTCATTCAATATTATTTTGTATTATTTTCAGGTGTACAGCATAATGGTTAAATAACCATATACTTTACAAAGTGTTCCCCTGATATTTCCAATACCCACCTGGCACCATAAATGGTTATTACAATATTATTGACTATATTTCCTATGCTGCACTTTACATCCCCATGACTATTTTGTAATTACCAATCTGTACTTCTCAATCCCTTCATCTTTTTCACCCTGTGAGAACTTATTGTTTACCTCCTAGAAAAAAATAACATGAGCATTCTGTGGGAAAGGGCTCTGTCCCATTCATCTTTGCATTCCTAGTACTGAGCCCAAACACTGATGCAAAGTAGGCAAACTTAAATATATGGATGATACTTATTATGAAAGAAATAATGATTATTAATAACAGCATTTTTATGAAACAAAGTTTAGAACAAAAGGAAGGAGCAGACCTGAAGCAAAGAACTAAATAAACAGGTGAAATGATGACATAATAAAAGCTAAGCTGGATACAAGCAAATCTACTCCCAACTTTGTAAAGGAGTAACTATATGACCTAGAGTTAACTGTTTAGCACAGCTGTGGGCAAACTACGGCCCGTGGGCCGGATCCGGCCTGTTTGAAATGAATAAAACTATTGAAATAAAAGACCGTACCCTTTTATGTAATGATGTTTACTTTGAATTTATATTAGTTCACACAAACACTTCATCCATGCTTTTGTTCCGGCCCTCCGGTCCAGTTTAAGAACCCATTGTGGCCCTCGAGTCAAAAAGTTTGCCCACCCCTGGTTTAGCATCTCTCAAACAATGTATGGCATGAAGAAATTACTTAGATATTATCTACAGTCTCTTACAATGCAAGAATTCTAAAGTGATACAATCAGTAAGTCCTTTATTGAACACATTCTTTTGTGTTACCCTTATGATGAACTGCCCCAGTGACTTTATAATCAAACTAGAGTGACTAAAACAGGGTAGTGTTAAAATATATGATCAAAGGCATAAGGAAAATTCAGAGAAAAAAAAGAAAACTTCAAAAAGAAATCTGTATCTTGAAAGAACAGTAGAAATTGTTAAGTGTAGGAAATCAGGAATGGCAGGAAGGAATACAAGATGAGCACGCTACATTTATCTCCATCACTGTAATACAATGGTGACTAATATCCATTAAGTCACCCAAACACCATTAGAAGAACATGAAAGCAGTTCTTCCAACTACTCCCCTACTCCCACACCCAATTCCACGCACCCCATCATGGAACTCTGGAGTTACTTGGTTGGGAAAGTGAAACTCAAGTAACTGATGGGAGTTACTTAGGGGACAGCACATAATAAGCACCAAACATGCCATTACCTCCATATACCCTTTGAGGTCAGTCAAATTCATAACCATGCCTGTAACAGGATCGATCTAGAGAATAAATAGAGGAGAATATTACTATAACATGCTCTTCAGATTTAAACCTCTGGTAAATTATTAAAGGCTGTACAACGTGCAGAAATTGTGCCCACATTTGCCTTCACCCCCAGCACAATCATCAGTCTTGGCATGGGAACACCAAGTGCTCCCGGCATCCTTTCATTGTATTGCTCTTCTACCTGCCCACATACAGCACATTAAAGGTGACACTTAGGGAGAGGAAAGGCCTGGAATGGCAGCAGCCCGCCAGACACAAAGGACAACAGTGAAGCAATAATGATTTGAACAGAATTTTTCACACTGAATCTGTCACATTGGCAGAAAGAGGGCCCACACAGATATATTCAGCACATACCTCTCCATGTACTGTCACCACAACTATGGGAAAGAAAACAAAATACCAAAAGACCAACATGACTTTCAACAGATTAACATCCAAGCACAAGTTAGCAACATAAATTATTAGATCTCTGCCCCCACAAAGCTATATTTCTATTTCCCCCAAAAACATCTGTCCTCTTAGTTAAGGTTGTTTTATCAACCAAAGCAAGAGTCAACCAAGACAGAAGAGCTTAGTAGGAGCTTTAGCTAAGCAGAAGAGCTCAGCCAAAGCCAAGAAGGGTGTAAATTCTGCTGATGATGCTGATGGCACTAGTTAGAAATCTCCACGAGAAAGGATCAAGGTGCTGCCCAATCGCTACCTGTAAAAGTAGGAAATGCACAGGAAGAAGTCCGGCTGCACACCTGCCAGTACCTTTTGGGCAGTACCTTTCTAAGCAAGCAAAACTACTAACTAAAACTCTTATCCCTTTACTTAGATGAATGTATACAGTTTACAGTAATGCTTTGTAAATTAACAAGTGCTTGTATGAAGCACTTGAAAAATCATGATAATAGAATACTTTACAAATTAAGAACTTTTATATTTTTTTCAGCTCCATACAAACACCATGTGATATTATATGATAAATGAACAAACTAAGAATGAGAGGTATCATAGATCAAGTACCAGTAAGAGGCAGTAACTAAACTGGAAATCCTGATCTTCTGATACCTGTCTGGTCTTACTCCACCATACTGTATGCTGTGATACTCGATGGCTTACGTACCTGTTTTTTGAGACATCAGCTATATTTCAAACAATCAACTCTCTTATCCTATATAATAAAAGCCTAGGTGGGGGTCACACGCGCGTCGCCACAAGACGGCCACCATAAGATGGCCGGCAGGGAAGGGCAGTTGTGGGCGAACAGGCCAGCAGGGAGGGCAGTTGGGGTGATCGGCCGACAGGGGAGGGCAGTTGGGAGCGATCGGGCAAGCAGGGGAGCAGTTAGGTGTCAATCAGGCCAGCAGGGGAGTGGTTAGGGGGCGATCAAGCTGGCAGGCAAAAGCGGTTAGGGGCAATCAGGCAGGCAGGCAGGTGAGTGGTTAGGAGCCAGCAGTCCCAGATTGTGAGAGGGATGTCTGACTGCCTCAGGGATCGGGTCTAAACCGACAGTCAGACATCCCCCAAGGGGTCCAGACTGGAGAGGGTGCAGGCTGGGCTGAGGGACACACACACACCCCCCCCCCCCGCCCCCACATGAATTTTGTGCACTGGGTCTCTAGTTCTGATATAAATGAATTACTTTCTTGAACACTGCTGGCAAAGTTTTCAACTCAACCTACTTTCTTCCATACAGCATACTCCCAACCAACATCCCCCTTTTGTCAGTCATTACTTATTCAAATGTACAATCTAATTTTAACATTAGCCTCAGCAACACCTAATTAGAATGAAACATGTGCCCAAAAAATCTCAATATGTGCACTAAAGCCAAAAAAAATGTATTTAAACCATTCATTGGACTATCTATCATAGCAGACGATTAACTGCAAGGTAAAAGCTAAATACATCCCACCAAGGCAACAGCTCTTTTCATTCTGAACTTCCACTTAACTTCTCATTCACGTCTCAAAGCACTACTGCTCTTCCTGTAAGTTTTTTTACTCATTAAGATTGTATCTGCTAAAGATTTTTCCACTTTTATTGAAAGGGCTAAAATTTCATCAGTTTTCCTCTCACCTTTGTAATTGTGCCCATGACCATTTGGATTGTTGCATTTTCCAAACAGTTTCAAGTTTTCTTCATTACTCAGAGATTTGCTGACCAGGAAAAACAAAAGTCAATATAAGCTTCACAATTTATTAATACTTTAGCTCATCAAATGGAGAATCATAAATCAACTGGGTTTCATTATTCAGCTTTATGTCAGGAACCACTGTATGCCCCCCAATTAGACTATCACACCATACAAATTAGCATAAGCAAATTCAACCCCCTTGTTCCACAGCAAGACTCCAAAACCTGATCTGCTCACGGCCCTTCCATTTCTCAACATTTACTGAGTACCTACTACATATTAGACACAGCTGAATGATAAAAGATGCCTGTCGTCAAGTGGTTTAAATTCTCATTGCTTGCCCTGACCAGTTTGGCTCAGTGGATAGAGTGTCAGCCTGCGGACTGAAGGGTCCCAGGTTCGATTCTGGTCAAGGGCATGTACCTTGGTTGAGGACACAATCCCAGTAGGGGGTGTGCAGGAGGCAACTGATGAATGTTTCTCTTTCATTGATGTTTCTAACTCTCTATCCCTCTCCCTTCCTCTCTGTAAAGAAAAATAAATAAAATATATTTTAAATTCTCATTGCTGCCCTAGGTGGTTTGGCTCAGTGGATAGAGCGTCGGCCTGCAGACTGAAGGGTCCCGGGTTCGATTCCCATCAAGGCATATGCCCAGGTTGTGGGTTCGATCCCCAGTGGGGGCATTCAGGAGGCAGCCAATCAATGATTCTCTCTCTCTCCTGCTCCCTTCCTCTCTCTGAAATCAATAAAAATTTTTAAAAAATAAATTCTCATTAATCCTGAAAAATAATTACATGACCTATTAGTCTCTTCTATAACAATCATGCTTTATCATGCCTCCTCTGATAACTTCACCAGTCCATTGAGGGGCATTCAAATCAGGGGACACTTTACAATACTCAACTGTTGTTCCAGGCAGAGAGCACCTTGCTTAATGGAGTTGTATGCCTATACCTGTCCAGTCATTGCATCTTTAATGAGTCCTTACTACCCTCATATGTTCAAGCTTTCCATTATACATCCCCTTTCTGGTTGAGACCCTCTTTATTAGTTCCCCCACCTTCTCCTGCTCCTGCACTTCTTACGCTTAAAATGCTACAGTTCACAAAGCTTTTGCACACAATTATCTCACTGTACCTTCCACAGTAGTGACCAGATGGCACACTCCACCCAGAAGACAGTGACGGGTGCGCACTGCTCAGGGCTGCACCGTTACCTGGCACAAGGCCTGACAAGCACGCAAGATACCTCTCCAGTAAACGACGTTTGGACCTTGCTAGGTAGAAATTATCCTCATTTCACAGATGGGGGAGTGGGTGCTCAGAGTGGGGCTTGCTCATGAGGGACAAAACTCTTAAAATCAACTTCAGCCCCGCAGGCCTGGCTCAGTCTTAGGCGCCAACCTGTGGGCCCGATCCTGGTTCCACGCCTGGTGGGGGCACGTGCCCGGGTTGTGGGCTGGATCCCCAGTAGGAGGCCTGATGTTTCTCTCTCTCTCTCCCTCTCCCTTCCTCTCTGAAATCAATAAAAAAACCAACTCTAGTGCCATCAAACTGTGGGATCGAATTGCAACTGTGCTGCTTGCTCTGAGCTGCCTTAGGAAAGTGAACATCCTGGTTCATTTTCTCTTAGGTGCCGAGAGGATAACAGGCGCTGTATTTAGATGAGTTACGGTAGCTGACACCTACAGAGCGCATACCACGCGCGGGGCACGGTGTGATCCGGGCGAGGTGAGCCCCTCTGGCCGTTACCGCCTCACTCGAGATCACGAGGTCAGGAGCCAGCGCCTTCTCCCTCGCAGTCGGCTCCACTGCCCACCACGTGCACCGCCTCCTCCGGAGCCCGGTCTCTGGACTAGGCTCCTAACGGTGTCGCCGAAAGGGCCTGACGCCCAAGGGAGGAGCGGGCGCGCCGCCCCCACCTCCGAGCGCACACCCGCGCCCCGCGCCCCGCGCCGGGCCCGCCCCACCACCCGCGCTGGGGACACAACCCACCAGTGGAGCCGGTGGGTGGCGCTGAAGGAGACGAGACGGGATACTCGCGCCCAGCGGCGCCGACGGGGAGCCGCCTCGCTCATCGCCTAGCAGTTCCGCGCCCGGCACCTCCCTTGGTGACGGTGGCTGGGGTGGGCGGAGCCTCCCGCCAGGGCTGCGCCCGGAAGTTTCTGCGCTGCGCCCTGGGGCTGGGCTCCCTCTGCCGCCTGGAGGCTGCAGCACTGTCCCTTGCTGATTGGATCTCGGGAGAGCCGGAATTCAGGTAGCTGGGCATGCCTAGCACTGGTCAAATGAATGGGTTCAATTCCGATTTTTATGTCTGCTCAGCCTGAGGCCATGCCACGCAGTCAGGGTCAGTCTGGGCACACTTCGGGCCCCGAAGGGACTTCTTTGAGCCGCCCCTCCCAGTCGCTTCTACATGCCCTGGATTACAATAGAAACTTCCAGTGTCTGGTTTACCGCAGGGCCCGTCTCCTATGGTAAAGGAGGCAGGAATTCGAGGGCACGTGCAAGACCACGCGGCTTTCGGAGAGTAGACTAGCTTTGGACTGTGAAACCGTGTGTCACCCTGGGCTGGCACCGTGCGAGTATGCGCACCCATGAGCACCCACACCAGCGATTCTATGTCAAAGGCATCACCTCTCGTTTCCTCATGCAAACAACTTACATGCCCAGGTCTTGCATTCATGCTTTCCTCAAATAGTTATTGAATATCTACTAGGAGGCATTCCCCCCCCCCCCCCGCCCTGGGAAAGACAGATAAAATCATGGGTGTGGCTGATATATAAGCCCCAATGGTGACTTCTCTCACGTGCCTCAGGTCTCCAGCTATATATTGTTGGTTCTGCATTAAATTATTAACATGCTATGTACCAAACATTCTTCACACATTTTTCCAAAAATGTTTCTCATCTCCCCCTTGTGCTACAAAGAAAAAAAACTTCAAAGAATTATAAGCTTCAGAGATTTTTTTTTTTTATAGATTATCTAGTTCAGTCCTCCCACTTGACAGGTAAGAAAACACAGGCCCAGAATAGTTAAGTACTTAACCAAGATCACGTATAATACAAACAATATTTCCCAGACACTGACTATATATCAGTGATACTCAGACAGTGTTTAACACAGACACTTATTCCAAAAATAGTTTGAAGAATCTAATAAAAGGTAAGACATTTCTGGGAAATCGTTTTATCTATTTGCTTTAGTAAAGTATATCATTGAATTTGAATTCTTGCTCTAAAATTTTTTTATTAAAGCTAATCCTATATAATAAAGAGCTAATATGCTAATTAAACTGAACAGCAGAACAACCGTCCGGATGACCTTCCAGACAAGCCAGGGCCGGCCAGGGCTGCGAGGGCTGAGCCCCTTGCATGAATTTCATGCATCCGGCCTCTAGTTCAATATAAAGGTACTCACAAAATTCACCCTCAGTGATCCAGTTATTGTATCCCCCAAATTAATGGGTTGAAGTCCTAATCCCCAGTACCTCACAATATAACTTTATTTGGAAATAGGTCTTTACAGATATGATTAGTTGAGAGAAGGTCACGAGGGTGGACACCACTTCCTTTTCCCCTCACTTGTGGATCACACAGCCCTTTCCTTGCATCTCTGGACACTGGCCAGTGATGAGTTAGGCTTAGGGAGAGGAAGAGGCCCCGCCTAGGCTTTCAACATTAGTCAGATGCTCACTCGGTTTTACCGAAACTTTCTGCACTGGATTACCAGGTATGTGTACGTAGATTACAAAACATCACTGACCCCTTTCTGTCCTCTTCTTCAAGAACCTCATAGATGGCAGGGCCAACCCAGAATCCAGGCGTCCATGGGTCAAAATCTTATGATTACGCTACTAACATTTATATGTTTAAACTTCCCTCCCTGTGTAGTAGGATGGAGTAAAGGTTTATAAACAGAGGAAAGACATGATCACACCTGTATATTTCCTGGATGTCAACTAGTGGCTCCTTCAGCCTTCAGATCCAGAGAAGATCAAACCTCCATGTCTTGTCTGGAGAAGTATCAGGAGATTTATGTTCTTATGGTTACCTCAGCCTCTAAGCTCCCACATCTGATATATCTGTTCTGCTTAGGTTTCTTCTTGCCATTGTGTGCCTGCTACTGTTGTTCTGTATCTCACTAATACAAACACAAAACTTAGAACTTTTACTTTGTAAACTCTCACATGTGGCATCTGTATGTATGGAACTAAAGAGGTAGGGTTTGTGGTGTTTACAATAACTCTTAAAGAAAACTCAGCCCTGCCATGTGGCTCAGTTGGTTGGAGCATTATCCATATACTGAAAGGTTGTGGGTTCGATCCCTGGTCAGGGCACATTCGGAAGGCGACCAATCAATGTTCTCTCACACATTGATTGTTCTCTCTCTCTCTCTCTCTCTCTCTCTCTCTCTCTCTCTCTCGTTCTCTCTCTCTCCTCTATCTCTCTCTATCTATCTCTTCTCTCTCTCTCTCTCTCTCTCTCTCTCTCTCTCTCTCTCTCTCTCTCCTCTATCTCTCTCTATCTATCTCTTCCCTCCCTCTCACCCCACCCCCTCCCTCTAAAATCAATAACAATATCCTCGGGTGAGGATTTATAAAAAAGAAAGAAAATTAAGAAGAAACTGACTATGTTGGTCCAGGACTGTGCAGTGAGCCTAATCATGAATTCACAATTGCTCCCAAAAGACATGTTTGGGAGTCTTTTCCAGTGATGCTCAACAGGCAGAGGGAGCATGGAAGGTTGAGCTGGCCCAGGGCTGGAATTCAGCAGAGGGAAGAAGTATAACCGAAGGGAAAGGGATTTTGAGGGTGTTGGCAAGAGTGTGGCTTAAGTGCCAAACCTAGGCCGATTGGGGCTATTAGTGAAAACTGGTGGGGTTTAGAAATGCGGAGATTACATGGTCTCTAGTACAACTGTTGCCCAAATAAATGAAGAACTAATGATTTTTCATTAATCTCTGAAGAACTAGACACCTGGGGGTTAGAATAAATGCCTGACTTTAGCAATGTCCTTCTGTTATAGGCACCTCTCACTGACACCAGAAAGGTGTTATCAGACAGGACAGCCCCCTGAGCTAGTGGGAGAGGGCTATCCCTAACTTCGATCCTTGTCTTCTCATGTAAATGAGTTTATAGGAGAGATCTTGACTGCATTGTGAAAAGCCAGTTTATTAAAGTGATTAAAGCATGCACCTTTATTGAAAAAGCAAAGCAAAGCAAGCAACTCTATCCCATCCGGCTTGGAGCACAGATGGGCTTTCCCGGCTAATCCGGAAAAGCGAGTGCCTGGAGCAAGTTCGAGGAGTAATAGACCCTCCTCCTGTCTGTAGGTTTCAGAAGATGATTCTTTTGCTGAGTATCTTGGTATAGGTTAAGTCTCAAGGTTTTCCTGTTGTGGTCTTCCCAGGATCCTGGCAAGTCTCTCTTGCTGAGCCCTGAGACTGCTGGCTTTGCTTCGGGGAGTAAAAGTGCCATTTTCCCTTTCCCTTTCCCCCTCCCTTTCTGCACTCTCTCAGCAGGGAGGTCTTTAACTATTTGCTCCCAGAGTGTCCTGGGGAAGATACCAGTTTGTTGTTTGCAGGCCAGTTGCAAATTACTCACAATGTTTGGCCTTGTCCTAATTTTCCTCTCTCAGCTTCCCCCATTCCTCCTGCCCTGGAATCCGGTAACACTTCAAAACAACACCCTGCCAAGGCCGAACTAGGGGCAGGGTGGGAGGTGGTCATGGGTGGTCCATCTGCAGTGGCATCTGCTGTGGACTGCAGAGAAGCAGCCAGTCTAAAGGAAGCCATCAGGGTGACACCGCTGGCTTCCTGTCTGCTTGAGCACCTGGGGCCAGTGGTAACAGGCAGGCCGTGATAGAAAAACCCGGTGCTTTTCAGATCTATATTCATATTCCACTACCTATGAGTATTCAGATTTCTTCTGCCAAGTGTGAGGGTCTCTGTCACCTACCTATCTGGTGGTGGTAATGACCCACTTCTAGTTTTCCTTTCATGCATTTTCATTGCCGAGAGGAAGGTATATCAAGTAAATACAAATGTAAAACTCTCTTTAAAAAGTGTTATCAACACTTGCTCAGTGTTTTCAAGGAAGAGTCCTAAGAAAATATAAAACCATAATTATTTCTTAAATGCTTTTTTTTTAATAGAAATTTAGAAACCAGATGTCTATGGTTTGGAAAGTAAGGTGCCCTTTTCGTTCTCTCTTTTGTACAGAGCACATTCATTTTAAACCTGGTCCCCAGACCTCGTGGTTCTTCCATCAGGTGGCTATGAAGGTGCCATGAAACCCATAAGGCATTTGCACAGGCACCTCTGCTCGGCCCAGTTCTTCAAAGTTCTTGGCATCCAAGACTAGGAGAAAGTTGCTTTTATTCTAGAAAAGAAACAATATTAAAAATTCCTTTTTTTCTATTAAAAATATATCTCTCTCCTCCACTAGGCTATAAAATTCCTAAGAGGGAGATCATGTATTATTCATCGCATAGCTATCCTCAGTACCTAGAAGAGCGCCTTGCCTGCCCAGTCACTAAATGTTTGCTGAATTGCTGAACTGGAGTGAATGGGAAGCGCATACCTAGAGTGGAAAAATTACATTGTTTATATCGACCACCTTCATAGGTGATTGTTGAAGGATCTTTTTACCTGTTTCACAGAACTTCTTTCTTCCGAATTAGAATTGCCTCCCTCCATCTTGTGTTACTTGGGAGCTGACCAAACATATCACTGCAAGGCAGACTGAGACTTGCCTGGTATGAATACTAGAGTGGCAAGTACATGGTATTAGGACTAACCCCTCCTAAACCACGGCAGGCCTGACTCACTGATCAGAGAACATTCCTCACCAAGCCTTTGGAAGGGTTAGAGTTCTACCTCCCAGGAAGCCTCTATGGATTCATCAGAACTGGTATTCAAGGGGAGCCTGCTTGCCACAAGATTGCCCCAGAAGGGAGGTTAGACATGATTGAGACACCAGATCCGGGCTTCACCACACTAGACTTTAGGGTCACTCAATTGAAACTGGCAGCACAGATGGTATGAATATTAGACTGGAAGTCAGAAGACTGGGGTTACATACTGGCTTTACTACGATGAGATCTGATACAAATCTCTCTCAGCTTTCTTAAGTTACAAATGCCACATGTGTAAATGGTATCCCACAAAGTTGTTTTAATGGGTAAATAAAGTAATATGTCTGAAAGTAGTTTGTAACTGCATTCCTATACGAATATAAATTACCATAGTTCTACAAATAGAAATTTAAACCAATAAAAAGTATGGATTATCATAAAAGGGTACATAAATGGTAAGGACGGGAAGAAAAGAGAAGGTGCCACACTGGAATAAAAATACACTATCGACAGCTTCACTGAATATATCCCTCATATAGCCCTCAAAAGGCCCAGAATTACTTTTCTTTCTGATTGGTGACAGGGAAATACATTTACCTGGTTGGGGGTGATCACTACAGAAAGAATAACCCCACCATCTTCTTCACTGGTCTCTGGTACTGGAACAAAAACAGGTTCTGAAGGATAAAAGTCATCTTCTCTCCAAACCTGTAACTCCCCCAAAAAAGTATTTGATAGGTTAGTTATGAGCTGGAAGCTTTCAATAGCTTTTTTCCCCTCCCAGCATGAATTTGGCTGTCAATATAACATTCCAACAACAACAAAAAACACACAAAAAAACAGACTTACTGAGTTGAATATATGAGAGAGAGAGGGAGCTTTTGCAGCTGCACATTCTATCATCATCAAACACAATTTGTGAAATTATAATTTCCCATCAACCTGAAATATAGTTATGCCAACAACCTTAGCCCCATGATTTCTCTCAAAATAACATCAAGCTCAGGATTCTATTTCTGGGCTTGTGGCTCATTTAGATTCCCTGGAGGGAACATACCCCTACCTAGGTGACTCCATGGTTCTCAAACTTAATAAAAGTAAGTAGCTGAGCCGCTTAAATATTAGAGAAGCTCAAAAGCTACCTTAATCTAAACAGAAACTCATTCCAAGGGCAGAGCAGGTCCTTTCAGGGTTTAGAAAACAAAAGAGATTTTCATTACCTTTAGTGTCTTGTTCACCACATCAACCTTGATCAGAGAATCCCCTACCAAATGCCGAAAGCCACAGCCATAGAAGAAACGATATTTTTTGCCACAGAATTGGCCATAGTTGATCTGGGGAAATTCAACACCTCCTTCCTGTTCTAAGTTCTCAGGGTGTAGATTTTCATGAGAGCACCAAATCTGAAAAGGTTCCAAAAGATTTGTAAGTGATTGCTTAATCCTCACTTATTTTCTTCCGTGTAGGTCTGGAGGGGTGGGGGGCGGGGGTGCAGATAACACTCTGTACGAGTTTCTGACAGGGCTTGAAAATGGAGGTCCTATGTAATTTTTTATATTGTTCTCCTTTCCATCATGGGTAAAAATGCATAAAAAGATTATCTGGTTTTGTGACTAAGCTGATAGGAGGTACAAGTGGGCTTTTTATTCTACTAAAGCTAAGATATTGATAGCTACCCAATAAGATGCCTGTGATAAGCACAAATTATCTAAAAGGCAGGGATGGTCAATACCAACCTCAAATATTTAAACATTTTACAACCATTCGAAAGTTGCGTATATCTGTTTCAAAACACAGAAGAGAGCAGTAAACACAGTGCTCACTCCCAAACCGAATTCTGCGGTTCTTGTGCAAGTGATGTACCTGGACCTGAGCCTGCTCAGCTGAATGTTATGAAACCTACTGTCCGTCAAACACTGTGGGAAATGGCCAGTGAGTAAAAACAACACTAACATCCAATGTCTTCGTCTAATATCTGCTCAGAGCCTACCTTGCCATCAGCCTGTTTCACAGCACTGGCCGAGGAGTAGGACAACGGGCTGAGGTTCTCTCCCTCAGGGGCGTTCAAACTGACACGTAAGGGCAAAACAAACCTTCGAGGGAAAGATGTGGCTACTGAATTGTAGACCTGTTCAGGAGAGAGAAGTAAATGAATGAGGAACTTGTCATTCATACAATGACAGCACGTCCCAAAATTTAGATCCAGGCAACATTATTGTCATTCCTAAGTAATTGCACACATGATCATTTTTACTCATTTATTTATACAACAAATACCTGTTGAGTACCTACTACAGGTACCGTTTTAGACACTGGGAATACCGCAGTGAACAAAACAAAGCTTCTGGCCTCATGGAACTTATTGTCTAGTGGAGAATAATGATAGTAAGTAATATATGTTGTTTAATTAGTGCCAAATAAACAAACGATTATATAGCCCAGGTTCTGACAGTGATCAATGCCATTAAGAAACATATTGCAGGGTGGAGAACTAGCGAGTAACAAGGGCTGCTTCCTTCTTTAGGTTTGGTCAGGATAGACTTCTGGGCGGAAAAGGGTTAATTTAGCAGGCATAGGTTGCTCAGACTCTGCACACTCTCAAGAAAGGCCTGTTTTCCTGCCTGGCCCTTGTCTGGCACCTGGGAGCCAAGCTCTTCCTTGGACTGATCTGTCTGATAAAAGTATGTTGCATACCTGAGGCCTTGGGTCACACTGTACTTATTTATCCAGATAGTTTATGCTGAAATGTGATTTATCACGAGCCCCTGCTTTCTCTGTGGGGTCTGGAGCCTCAGTAACTGAGATTGCCCATGGAGGGGCTATGTGTCTATGTGAAGATCTCCAATAAAAAACCCTGGACAACCAGATGCGTCCCTCCAAGGATTCAGTTTCCTCCAGACTTCACCCCTGCACCTCTTTCTTTTGCTGATTTTTTGGGGGGCTGTGAATCCTCCTAGTGAATTATCAAGCGGGACCCCCAACATAGCCTCTCTGCAGAGGTGATGTTTAAGTAAGAGACTCTAATAAAATAAGTGTATTTTTTCTGGTAATAAGAATGCTTTAAGTACATTTTTCTCCCATAAAATATTGTAAGATGGAGAACGAACTGCCATTTCTCCTATATACCTAGTCCATATTATCTCCATCTCATGCAGAAATGTTTTTACTGAGCAAAGACTTAGTGTTATGTTTAAACTACATGAAGAGTTTGGTGTGTGTTTTTATTACTTTTAAATTTATTTAAATATTTTTTTCTTCTACAAAACCATAACTGAACAAAAAGAGACTCCCAATAATGGTAGATGAGGTCATGTGGAGAGACAGAAAAGCTGGACAAAAATGTTTAAAACAGCTGCTTAAAGGCACTGTTGAGCTAAAAAGCAGTGAAGAAAAATGGGGTGGAGATTTGGGAGGCGATAAACTAGATATTGGGGGTACTTTTTCCCCAAAGGGCATAAGATGCTTTTAGGAAAAGACAGCTAAAGGCTGAGAAAAATCAAGCAATTTCTTTATCATACTTTTTATTTTCAGATAATTGCAGATTCACATGCAGTTGTAAGAATACAGAAAAACAATTGATTTTAAAATGGGCAAAGGACTGAAAGAAATATCTTTCTTTCTTTCTTTTTTTAATATATTTTATTGATTTTTTTTTTTTTTTTTTTTTTTTTACAGAGAGGAAGAGAGAGGGATAGAGAGTCAGAAACATTGACAAGAGAGAAACATTGATCAGCTGCCTCCTGCACACTCCCCACTGGGGATGTGCCCACAACCAAGGTACATGCCCTTGACCAGAATCGAACCTGGGACCCTTCAGTCCCCAGGCCGACGCTCTATCCAGTGCGCCAAACTAGCTAGGGCTGAAAGAAATATCTTTCACCAAAGATAAACAAATGGACAATAAATATATGAAAAGATGCTCAACAGAATTGGTCATTAGGAAAATGCGTATCAAAGCCACAATGAGATAACACTTCATACTCATTAGGATGGCTATTATAAAAATGTAAAAAAAAAAAAAAAAACAGTGTTGGTGAGGATGTGGAGAAATTGAAACACTTGTACATTGCTGGTGGGAATGTAAAATTGTGCAGCTGCTATGGAAAACCATTTGGCAGTTCCTCAAAAAGTTAAACATAGAATTATCATATGACCCAGCAATTCTAGGTAAATACCAAAGGGAATTGAAAACAGGGGCTAAAATAGATACTTGTATGCCAATGTTCCTTTTTAAAAATATATTTTTATTGATTTCAGAGAGGAAGGGAGAGGGAGAAAGAGAAACATCAGTGATGAAAGAGAATCATTGATCACCTGCCCCCTACTGGGGATCAAGCCCACAACCCAGACATGTGCCCTGACCTGAAATCGATCCATGACCTTCTGGTTCATAGGTCGATGTTCAACCACTGAACCACACCAGCTGGACTATTTTCCAATGTTCTTAACAGTATTATTCACAGTAGCCAGAAAGTAAAAACAACTCAAATGTCCACCAACAGATTAAATAAAATGTGGTATATGTATATATATTATTCAACCTTTAAAAGGAATGAGATTCTGATACATGTTACAACATGGATGACCTTGAAAAGGTTATACTAAATGAAATAAGCCAAACACAAAAGAATAATTCATGTATGATTCCACTTAT
Organism: Myotis daubentonii; assembly: GCF_963259705.1. NCBI lineage: Eukaryota > Metazoa > Chordata > Mammalia > Chiroptera > Vespertilionidae > Myotis > Myotis daubentonii. The sequence continues at coordinate 8,457,929 of NC_081848.1, read as the reverse complement.
ATGAGGTAACTAAAACAGGCAGATTTGTAGAAACAAAAAGTAGAAGGGGAGAGGGGGGAACAGAGAGCTGTTATTTAAGGGGTACAGAATTTCTGTTTGCAATGATGAAACAGTTCTGGAAATGGATAGTGGTGATGGTTGCACAACATTGTTAAAGTACTTCATGCCACTGAATTGTACATCTAAAATAGTTAAAATAGTAAATATTATGTTATGTATATTTTATCACATGAAAAAAGAAACAATGCATCCTTCATCCATTTTCACCAATTACAATGTCTTACATAACTACAGAACAATATCACAACTGAGAAATTTACTTTGACATAATCTACTAACTTTATTCCGATTTCACCAGTTACCATGCACTGGCTCTTGCAGGGATTATATCATGCTTCAAATTAAGATTAAGACTATCTAGACCAGGGGTGGGCAAACTTTTTGACTCAAGGGCCACAATGGGTTCTTAAACTGGACTCAGAAGAAGGAGCTGCGGTCGTGTTTCCCGACGTTGCCATGTTAACACTGCTGCTGGTGAAGGAGCGGAGGGGAGAGCAAGAGAACCCTCCGCTCTTTCGGCTCCACGGGCCAGATAGAACAGCCGAACAGGCTGGATCCGGCCCGCGGGCTGTAGTTTGCCCACGGCTGATCTAGACCCAGAGAGAACCAAGATAGGCAGCTAGGCAGCGTAGGTAAATGCCTGTACTTGCCACCTCCCACAACCACATCAAAATTACAACTGAAATACAGAACCACCATCATTCAGAACTGCCTGAAAGCTGGCTGAATGGAAGTCTTACAACTGGAGAAGTAAAGAAGAAAGCACGCTGAGACGAGTAGGAGGGGCGGAGGTGCCGAACAGGCTGGTCCAACACCCACATGTATCATTTTTTAATTGGGAGGGAGATCATCTCTATGGAGGCTGCCCATGAGGAACAAGAGGTCCCAGCCCCACTCCAGACCCCCAGACCAGGGTTCCAGACCTGGGAAGAGAAGTCCTCGTTAACTACAGGCTGTAAAAACCAGTGGGAATTGTGGCTGAGAGACACAGAGGCTGCTGGAGACCCAGATGTTCCTTTTAAAGGACCAACACATGAACGTACTCAGACTCACTTCCACTGAGCTCCAGCACCAGGTCACTCTGAGGGACCCAAGTCACATACAGGGAGAAGGTGAGCTGTCTTGCATCAGGGCAGGAACTTGGTGGCAGCTTTCTCCTAGACAGGGGTGCTAGTAAGGGTCATTGTTCCTGTGCTGAGACGTCCCCTGTCACAGGGCTGACTGGCAGCCATATCTGAGTTTCCATCAGCCTGGCCCACACTGTTTATTCCATCCTGGGGATTCCCTGAGACCTGTCCCATCCAATTTGCAGCCCCACCCAAGCTGTTTGCAGTGGCTTTTCCATATGAATGGCCTGTCTTGGCTCAGGCTTCAGACTTTGCTAAATCTCTCAAACAAGCTGCAGCTTGTGTCAGCGTGCACCAAACTATCAATAAAAGGCCCAAGATCCCCACTAGCACCAGCCTGCCTTGCTTCACAGCTGGGCCTCACCTCCTGCATAGCAGCTCTCCCACTGTAGTTGCAGCTGGCCCTCACATAATTGGTCTGGAGGTCAACTCCTCCCAGAGACACCAACAGCAATCAATGCTCAACTACAAGACTGTACACACAGCCCACACAGGGACGCACCTAGAGTGCCCAGCTCAGGTGACTGGCAAGGCTGAGCCACTGGCCCCTACAGGACATCGACTACACAAGGCCACTCTACCAATTCCAGGAGACACAGCAATTCTACCTAGTATATAGAAACAGACACAGAGAAGCAGCCAAAATCGGGAGACAAAAAACATGTCACAAATGAAAGAAATAGAAGAAAGCAAACTACTGGATACAGAGTTCAAACCCATAGTTGAAAGTCTCATCAAGGATCTTGATGAGATCTTGATGAGACTTCCAAGGTTCTTAGTGAAAATGTTAAAGACATGAAAAAGGACCAGTGAGAAATTAAGCATACACTAACTGAAATAAAGAACAATTTACAGGGATTCAACTGTAGACTAAAGAACTCTGAGGATCAAATCAATGATTTGGAATATGAGGAAGCAAAAAGCACCCAATCAGAAGAGCAAAAAGAAAAAAGAATCCAATTTACCGATACATCTCCTAGACCAGTGATGGTGAACCTTTTGAGCTCGGTGTGTCAGCATTTTGAAAAACCCTAACTTAACTCTGGTGCCGTGTCACATAAAGAAATTTTTTGATATTTTCAATCATAGTAAAACAAAGACTTATATTTTTGATATTTGTTTTATATATTTAAATGTCATTTAACAAAGAAAAATCAACCAAAAAAATGAGTTCGCGTGTCATAGGTTCGCCATCACTCTCCTAAACAGTGGTCGGCAAACTCATTAGTCAACAGAGCCAAATATCAACAGTACAACAATTGAAATTTCTTTTGAGAGCCAAATTTTTTAAACTTAAACTATATAGGTAGGTACATTGTTATTAACTTAATTAGGGTACTCCTAAGGCTTAGGAAGAGCCACACTCAAGGGGCCAAAGAGCCGCATGTGGCTCGCGAGCCACAGTTTGCTGAACAACGGTCCTAGGATAATAGAAACTATGGAGAAAATAAACAAATGGGACTACAACAAAATAAAAAGCTTATGCACAGCAAAAGAAACCATCAACTAAACAAGAGAGCCCACTACATGGGAAAACATATTTGCCAATGTTACATCCGATAAGGGTTTAATCTCCAAAATTTATAGGGAACTCATACAACTTAACAAAAGGAAGATAAACAATCCAATCAAAAAATGGACAAAAGAGCCTGGCCTGCGTGGCTCAGTGGTTGAGCATCAACCTAGGAACCAGGAGGTTAAATTCCTGGTCAGGGCACAGGCCTAGGTTATGGGCTCGATCCCCCGTGTGCAGTGAACAGGAGGCAGCCAACCAATGCTTCTCTCTCATCACTGATGTTCCCACTCTCTCTCCCTCCCCCTTCCTCTTTGAAATCAATAAAAATCTATTTTAAAATGGACAAAGGATCTAAATAGACACTTTTCAAAAGTGGACATACAGGAGGCCAAGAGGCACATGAAAAAATTCTTAAAGTCACTATCCAAGAAATGCAAATCAAAACGACAATGAGGTATCATCTCACACCTATCAGAATGGCTATCATCACAAATTAACAAACAAAAGCACTAGCGAGGATGTGGAGAAAAAGGAACCCTCGTGGACTGCTGGTGGGAATAAAGACTGGTGCAGCCACTGTGGAAAACAGTATAGAGTTTACTCAAAAAATTAAAATTGAACTCCAATTTGACCCAGTAATCCCACTCCTAGGAATATATCCCAAGAAATCAGAAACACCAATCAGGAAGAATATGTGTACTCCTATGTTCATAGCAGCACAATTTACAATAAATCTTTTTTTATTTTTTTATTTTTATTTTTTTTATTTTTTATTGCTTAAAGTATTACAAAGGGTATTACATAGGTGTCCTTTTTTTTTCCCCGCCCTTGACAATCCCCTGGCCTCCCCTACCCCCAGTGTCTTATGTCCATTGGTTATGCTTATATGCATGCATGCAAGTCCTTCGGTTGATCTCTTACCCCCCTCCCTCCTGCCCCCCAACCCTCCCCGGCCTTCCCGCTGCAGTTTGACAATCTGTTTGAGGCAGCTCTGCCTCTGTATCTATTATTGTTCAAAAGTCTATAATGGTCTCTATTATCCATGAATGAGTGAGATCATGTGGTATTTTTCCTTCATTGACTGGCTTATTTCACTTAGCATAATGCTCTCCAGTTCCATCCATGCCATTGCAAATGGTAAGAGTTCCTTCTTTTTTACAGCAGCATAGTATTCCATCCTGTAGATGTACCACAGTTTTCTAATCCATTCATCTACTGATGGGCACTTAGGCTGTTTCCAGATCTTAGCTATGGTGAATTGTGCTGCTATGAACATATGGGTGCATATATCCTTTCTGATTGGTGTTTCTGGTTTCTTGGGATATATTCCTAGAAGTGGGATCACAGGGTCAAATGGGAGTTCCATTTTTAGTTTTTTGAGGAAACTCCATACTGTCTTCCATAGTGGCTGCACCAGTCTGCATTCCCACCAGCAGTGCACAAGTGTTCCTTTTTCTCCACATCCTCTCCAGCACTTGTCGTTTGTGGATTTGTTGATGATAGCCAGTCTGACAGGTGTGAGATGGTACCTCATTGTTGTTTTGATTTGCATCTCTCAGATGATTAGTGACTTTGAACAAGTTTTCATATGTCTCTTGGCTTTCTGAATGTCCTCTTTTGAAAGGTGTCTATTTAGGTCCTTTGCCCATTTTTTGATTGGATTGTTTATCTTCCTTTTGTTAAGTTGTATGAGATCCCTATAAATTTTGGAGATTAGGCCCTTATCAGATATGACATTGGCAAATATGTTTTCCCACGCAGTGGGTTTTCTCGTCGTTTTGTTGATGGTTTCTTTTGCTGTGCAGAAGCTTTTTATTTTGATGTAGTCCCATTTTTTCATTTCCTCTTTAGTTTCAAGTGCCCTAGGAGCTGTATCAGTGAAGAAATTGCTTCGGCATATGTCTGAGATTTTGTTGCCTTTGGATTCTTCTAGAATTTTTATGGTTTCCTGTCGTACATTTAAGTCCTTTATCCATTTTGAGTTTATTTTTGTGTATGGTGTAAGTTGGTGGTCTAGTTTCATTTTCTTGCATATATCTGTCCAATTTTTCCAACACCATTTATTGAAGAGACTATCTTGGCTCCATTGTATGTTCTTGCCTCCTTTGTCAAATATTAATTGAGCATATTGGTTCAGGCCGATTTCTGGGCTCTCTATTCTATTCCATTGATCTATATGTCTGTTCTTGTGCCAATACCAGGCAGTTTTGAGAACAGTGGCTTTGTAATACAGCTTGATATCTGGTATTGAGATCCCACCTACTTTGTTCTAATAAATCCTAATTATTGTAAACAGCCTAAGTGCCCATCAGCAGATGAGTGGATTAAAAAACGGTGGTACATCTACAGAATGGAAGACTACACTGCTGTAAAAAAGAAAGAACCCTTACCATTTACAACAGCATGGATGGATCTGGAGGACATTATGCTAAAGCGAAATAAGCCAGTTGGAGAAAGATAAGTATCACATGATCTCACTCATTTGTGGAATATAATGAACAACATAAAATGATAAACAAAAATAGATCCAGAGACATAGAAGCATCGAACAGACTATCAAACTACAGAGGGAAAGCAGGGGATTGGGGGGGGGGGTGCAAAAGGGGTGAGAGATCAACCAAAGGACTTATATGCATGCATATAAGCGTAACCAATGGACACAGACAGTGGGGGCAGGGGCCTGTGCTGAGGGGTGGGAGCAGGCTGGGCGAGGTCAATGGGGGGGGGGGGGGCGAAGGAGACATATGTATTGTACTTTGAACAATAAAGAATTTTTTAAAAAATGGATTCTTTTTTTAAATATGAAGAAAGTGTAAGGGGCCCCTGGGACAACTTCAAGCATACCAACATTCACATTATAGGTTGCCAGAAGGGGAAGAAAGAGAGCAAGTTATTGAAAACCTATTTGAAGAAATAATAACAGAAAACTTCCCCTACCTAGTAAAAGAAATAGACTTACAAGTCCAGGAAGCCCAGAGAGTCCCAAACAAGAGGAACCCAAAGAGGCCCACAGTAAGACACATCATAATTAAAATGCCAAAGTTAGCCCTAGCCAGTTTGGCTCAGTGGATAGAGTGTCAGTCTGCAGACTGATGGGTCCCAGGTAGATTCTGGTCAAGGGCATATGCCCAGGTTGGGGCTCAATCCCCAGTAGGGGTAATGTGGGAAGAAGCCAATCAATGATTCTCTCTCATCATTGATGTTTCTATCTCTCTCTCCCTCTCCCTTCCTATCTGAAATCAATAAAGATATAAATAAATAAATAAATAAATAAATAAATAAATAAATAAATAAACGAACAGATAAATAAATAAATTTCCAAGGGTTAAAGACAGAGAGAATCTTAAAAGCAGCAAGAGAAAATCAGTTGCATACAAGGAAACGCCCATATCACTGTCAGCTGATTTCTCAACAGAAACTTGGCAGGCCAGAAGGAAATGGGAAGAAATACTCAAAGTGATGAATAGCAAGGATCTACAACAAAGATTATACTAGCCAGCAAGCTCTCATTTAGAATGGAGGGTCAGATAAAGAGCTTCACAAACAAAACAAAAAAGCTAAAGGAGTTCATCACCACCAAACCAGTATTACATGAAATGTTGAAGCATATTATTGAAGAAAAAGGAAGAGGTGGAGGAGGAGGAGGAGGAAGAGGAGGAGAAGGAGGAGGAGGAGGAGGAGGAGGAGGAGGAGGAGGAGGAGGAGGAGGAGGAGGAGGAGGAGGAGGAGGAGGAGGAGGAAAGGGGGGGAAATATAAAAAATATAATGGCAACAAATACATACCCATCAACAATAGAATCTAAAAATCAAAATAAACAAACAAGAAACTTAATGAACAAATAAATTGGTGAATAAAACAGAATTAGAGGCATGGAAGCATGGGACAGACTGACAAATCCCAGAGGGAAGGGGAGCAGGCATACAGGAAGAGATTAACCAAAGATCTTACCTATGGACACAGACAATAGGGTGGTAAAGGCCTGGGGTGGGGCAGGAACCGGATGGAAGGGGAAAATGGGGGGGTAAGAGGGACATCTGTAATACTTTCATCAATAAAAATTGTTTAAAAAGAAGAATATCTGGGCCTGCCCTGGTCGGTTTCCTCAGTGATTAGAGCATCAGCCTGTGAACTGAAAAGTCTGGGCTCAATTCCCGTCAAGGGAACATACCTCAGTTGCAAGTTCCCCAGCCCCAGTAGAGGCGCATGCGGGAGGCAACCAATCGATGTGTCTTTCTCACATTGATGTTTCTCTCTCTCTCTCTCTTCCCACCCTTTCTCCTTCCCTCCTTTCCACTCTCTAGAAATCAATGGGAAAATATCCTCAGGTGAGGATTTAAAAAAAAGAAGAAGAATATCTGGGCCCTATCCAGGTGGTTCAGTTGGTTGGCACATCTTCTCTTTCACCAAAAAGTTCTGGGTTCAATTCCTGGTCAGGGCAAATACCTAGGTTTCAGGTTTGAACTCCTGTTGAGATTCATACTGGAGGCAACCATTAGATGTTTCTCTCTCTCTCTCTCTCTCTCTCCCCCCTTCCTATCCTCGAATGAAGCTGTTTTTAAAAAAAGAATATCTAGAATTAACAACAAAACAAAGAAAACCTACTAAATGGGAGAAGGTATTCACTAATAAAACATTTGATAAGGGGTTAATAGTGTATCCAAAATATATAAAGAATTCAGATAACTCAAACCAGAAAAACACACAACCCAATTAAAAAATGGGCAGAAGACCTGAATAGACACTTCCAAAAGGACACACAGATGGTCAATAAACATATGAAAGTTGCTCTCAGCATCACTAATCATCAGAGAAATGCAAATTAAAATGATAATGAGATATCACCTCACACCTGTCAGAATGGTGATCATCCATAAATCAACACACAATAAATGTTGGTGAAGATGTGGAGAAAAGAGAACCCTAGTGCACTGTTGGTAGGAATGCAGTTTGATACAACCACTATGGAAAAAAGTGTGACGGCTCCTCAAAAAATTGAAAATGGAACTTCCTTATGACCCAGTAGGGGGCATGCAGGAGGCAGCCAATCAATGTTTTTCTCTCTCTTTCTCTCCCTTCCCCTCTCTCTCTCTAAAAATCAATAAAAATATTTTTTAAGTTATGGTATATATATATAATGAAATATTACTCAGCCATGAAAAAATAATGAAATCTTATAAATAAATAAATAATGAAATCTTACCACTTGTGATAGCATGGATGGACCTAGGTATTATGCTAAGTGAAATAAGCCAGACAGAGACAAATACTGTAAGATATTACTTATATGTAGAATCTAAAAAACAAAACAGAAACAGATTTATAGTTACAGAAAACAAACTAATGGAGGCCATTTTGAGGGATGGGGTAAAAAAAGGTGATAAGATTAAGAAGTACTAATTGGTAGCCACAAAATAGGTATATGATGTCAGGTAAAGCACAGGGAATATAGTTAACAATCCTATATAATAAAAGCATAGTATGCAAATTGTCCCCTCGACCAGGAGTTCCTCTGGAAGTTCGACCAGGGGGTGGGGCCAGCCAAGGGAAGGGAGGGAGTACCTGCCCAGCAGCCGGCAGCTGATAGGGACCGTACCAGTGCAGTAATTTCGTGCACTGGGCCTCTAGTATTCTAATAACTATGGTGCCAGGTGGGCACTTGAATTATCAGAGGGATCACTTTGTAACCTATATGAATGTCTATCCACTGTGTTGTACTCCTGAAAACTAATACAAAAAAGTGTTGAATGTAAACTATAATCAAAAAATAAAATTAAAACAAAAAGAATATCTGGAATTGATAATGTACCCTAGCCATCTGCCAGAAACAAATGAAAATCTCTAAAGGAAGATAACAAAATCCTGGATCTCAAAATATTTCTACAATTTTTAAACACAATATTCTGTATATGATAAAAATTAACCAACCTATGAGAAAGCAAGAGAGCATGATAGAAAAAAAAAAGAGTAAACAACAGATGATAGAAACAAAGCCACAGGGAATCCAGATAATAGAGTTTATCAGACTTTATTCTAAATATGTTTATGGAAAATCTTTTACATCAAGAATTATAGCACAGAACTAGAAATTATCAAAGAAAACAAAATCAAAATTCTAGAACTGAAAAATGCAATGAGTTGAAGAACTTGGTGGCTAGGTTTAAGAGCAGAATAGACACAGTTGAAACCTGCAGATTAATGTTTATAGCAATTTTATTCATAAGTGCCAAAAATTGAAATCAACCAAGATATTTTTTCCACAGGTAAATGGACAAGGTGTGGTACATCCATACACTAGAATATTATTTAGCAATGAAAAGAAATTAGCTATGAAGCCACTAAAAGACATGGAGAAACCTTAAAGGCATACTGTTAGGTGAAAGAAGCCAGCCTGAAAAAGCTACATACTGTATAATCCAACTATATGACATTCTGGAAAAGGAAAAACTATAGAGACAGTAAAAAGATTAGTAGTTGCCAAGGGTTGAGGGAACTGAGGAGGTAAGAATAGGTAGAATAACAATAAAAATTATTTTTAAATACCTGGAAAAAGGGAAGGCTGGGTGGAGGTGGGCAAAGGGAGGAGGGGAAATGGGGGATATCTGCAATACTGTCGATAATAATTTTTTAAAAAAGAATAGGTTTGGGGGTGGGGGGATAAGAGATCAACCAAAGGACTTGTATGCATGCATATAAGCATAACCAATGGACACAGACACTAGGGGGGTGAGGGCATGTGCTGTTGGGTGGGGGTGGCTGGGAAGAGCTCAATGGGGAAAAAAGGAGACATTGTAATACTATATGTAATACTTTAAACAATAAAGAATTTAAAATTTAGACAGAAGCTGGAGTATCTGGAGGAGGAATCAAGATGGCGGCATAGGTTAACGCCGGAGTTTGCTGCTTTGAACAACTACTTCAAAAGTGAAACCAAAAGACGGAAGGGACATCACCCAGAACCACAGGAACGCTGGCTGAGTGGAAGTCCTACAACTAGGAGGAAAGAGAAACGCACACGGACACTCAGAGGAGGCGCAGTGCTGAAGTCAAATCCTGAGGTGCGGAGTGCGAGGAGCGGGCTGGCGGCGGAGGGCGCGGTTGGCGTTTTCAATCGGGAGGGAGTCGCAGACTCTGAGCTCCAGATCCGGGCGAGTCTTTAGGGACCCAGACTCAAACGGGAGAAGCGGGACTGTCTGGCTTCGGTCAGAGCGAGTGCAGCTTTCTCTCCGAGCTTTGCAGCGGGTGCTGGGACTCAGAGAGGCAGAGCCCCTGGGGACAGGACTGAGAGCCGCCATAACTGCTCTCTCCGGCCCACCCTGTTGATCCTGTGCGACCCGCCCCGCCCAAGCCCTGCACAGAGGCATTTGCCGGATAGCCTCAGGCAAAGGCTAGATTAGCACCTCCCTAGAGGACAGAAGTTCTCTCACTGCTGACACAGCTGATTCTCATAGCCACTTGGCCTGGAGGTCAAACCCTCCCTGGAATTAGCTACAACAATCAAGATTTAACTATAAGACTGCGAACAAAGACCACTAGGGGGTGCACCAAGGAAGCATAACAAAATGCAGAGACAAAGAAACAGGACAAAATTGTCAATGGAAGATATAGAGTTCAGAACCACACTTTTAAGGTCTCTCAAGAACTGTTTAGAAGCTGCCGATAAACTTAATGAGATCTACACGAAAACTAATAAGACCCTCGATCTTATATTGGGGAACCAACTAGAAACTAAGCATACACGGACTGAAATAACGAATATTATACAGACGCCCGACAGCAGACCAGAGGAGCGCAAGAATCAAGTCAATGATTTGAAATGCGAGGAAGCAAAAAACATCCAACCGGAAAAGCAAAATGAAAAAAGAATCCAAAAATGCGAGGATAGTGTAAGGAGCCTCTGGGACAGCTTCAAGCGTACCAACATCAGAATTATAGGGGTGCCAGAAGATGAGAGAGAGCAAGATATTGAAAACCTATTTGAAGAAATAATGACAGAAAACTTCCCCCACCTGGTGAAAGAAATGGACTTACAGGTCCAAGAAGCGCGGAGAACCCCAAACAAAAGGAATCCAAAGAGGACCACACCAAGACACATCATAATTAAAATGCCAAGAGCAAAAGATAAAGAAAGAATCTTAAAAACAGCAAGAGAAAGAAACTCAGTTACCTACAAGGGAATACCCATACGACTGTCAGCTGATTTCTCAACAGAAACTTTGCAGGCCAGAAGGGAGTGGCAAGAATATTCAAAGTGATGAATACCAAGAACCTACAACCAAGATTACTTTATCCAGCAAAGCTATCATTCAGAATTGAAGGTCAGATAAAGAGCTTCACAGATAAGGAAAAGCTAAAGGAGTTCATCACCACCAAACCAGGATTATATGAAATGCTGAAAGGTATCCTTTAAGAAGAGGAAGAGGAAGAAAAAGGTAAAGATAAAAATTATGAACAACAAATATGCATCTATCAACAAGTGAATCTAAGAATCAAGTGAATAAATAATCTGATGAACAGAAAAAAAAAGAATTTAAAATTTAAAAAAAGAATAGGTGGAATACGGTCATTTCAGAGTGCTGAAATTATACTATAAAGGTGGATACATGACAATATGCATTTGTCAAAACCTATAGAATGCACAGCAGACAGAGTGACTCTAATGTAAACTATGGACTATAGTAATAGAGTATCAATATTAGTTCATCAGTTATAACAAACGAACCACACCAAGGCAGATGTTAATGACAGGAGAAACTGGGGAGATAAAAGGAAGGGATTATATGGAAAACTCGCTGTATTTTCTTTTTTATTTGCCTTTAAACCTAAAACTTCTCTAGAAAGCAAAGTCTGCTAGTGTTGGGGTGTTTTTAATGTGATTTTATTGAGAGAGAGAGAGAGAGAGAGAGAGAGAGAGAGAGAGAGAGAGAGAAACATTGGTGATAGAGAAACATCATTGATTGGCTGCCTCCTGCATGCCCCTGACTGGTGATCAAGTCCAAACCCGGGCAAGTGCCCTGACCTGGAATCGAACCAGTGACCTCCTGGTTCATGGGTCGATGCTCAGCCACTGAGCCAAACCAGCCGAGCTATTAGGTGTTTTTTAATCTACAGCAAACAGCATTCTTAATGGTAAAATGTTGAAATGTTTTCCTGTTAAACTGGGAAGTAGATAAAGATGCCACTTACATTCAACACTGTACTAGAAGTCCAGTAAATAGGCAAGAAAAAGAAAACTAACAAATACATTAAAATCTGACAAGTTTTTTGTTTTTGTGGTGTGTGTGTGTGTGTGTGTGTGTGTGTGTGTGTGTGTGTGAAGTTGACTCTAAAATTTACACAAAACTGTAAAGGGCCAGGAATGACCATAACACTCACTACAGAAAAAAATTAGGAGGACTTGATCTACTAAACATCAAGATTTTTTAATACAGGGATAGTAATTAGAACAATGTCGTACTGGCACAAGACACCAGTGGAACTGAATATAGAGTCCAGAGCAATAATACCTATATGGATACTTAATTTTTAGAATTAAAACTTCCTCTGGAAAGTGCCAAAACCGGTTTGGCTCAGTGGCTAGAGCATCGGCTTGCGGACTGAAAGGTCCCAGGTTCGATTCCGGTCAATGGCATGTACCTGGGTTGCCGGCACATACCCAGTAGGAGATGTGCAGGAGGCAGCTGATCGATGTTCCTCTCTCATCGATGTTTCTAACTCTCTATCTCTCTCCCTTCCTCTCTGTAAAAAAATCAATAAAATGTATTTTTAAAAAAATAAATAAATAAAACTTCCTCTGGAAAGTAATATAAAAGAATATTTTTATGACTTTAGCATAGGAAGATGTCTGAAATAGGTTACACAATGTTTTATTCATAAAGTAAAAGATTGATATATTGAATTTATGGAAATGCAAAAGGCCAAGAAAAACTTAGGCACCCTTTTAAAAAGAAAAGAGTTAGCAGGCTTATACTACAGCTTTCAAGACCTATCAAACAGCTATAATAACATAAATAAGATTAGTAAATATAAATAAATTTTAAAAGCAATGTTTTTAAAAGATTTCAAAATAAAACTCTAGCTATTAATCTCCAACATTTATAGGGAACTCATACAACTTAACAAAAGGAAGATAAACAATCCAATCAAAAAATGGGCAAAGGACCTAAATAGACACCTTTCAAAAGAGGACATTCAGAAAGCCAAGAGATATATGAAAACATGCTCAAAGTCACTAATCATCTGAGAGATGCAAATCAAAACAACAATGAGGTACCATCTCACACCTGTCAGAATGGCTATCACCAACAAATCAACAAACGACAAGTGCTGGAGAGGATGCTGAGAAAAGGGAACACTCATGAACTGCTGGTGGGAATGCAGAATGGTGCAGCCTGTGGAAGACTGTATAGAGTTTCCTCAAAAAGTTAAAAATGGAACTCCCATTTGACCCAGTGATCCCACTTCTAGGAATATATCCCAGGAAACCAGAAACACCAATCAGAAAGGATATATGCACCCCTATGTTCATAGCAGCACAATTCACCATAGCGAAGATCTGGAAACAGCCTAAGTGCCCATCAGCAGATGAATGGATTAGAAAACTGTGGTACATCTACATGATGGAATACTATGCTGCTGTAAAAAGGAAGGAACTCTTACCATTTGCAACGGCATGGATGGAACTGGAGAGCATTATGCTAAGTGAAATAAGCCAATCAATGAAAGAAAAATACCACATGATCTCACTCATTTATGGATAATAAAGACCATTATAAACTGATGAACAAAAATAGATACAGAGGCAGAGCAGCATCGAACAAACTGTCAAACTACAGCAGGAAGGCCGGGGAGGGTGCGGGGTGGGGGAGTAAGAGAACAACTGAAGGGCTTGTATGCATGCATATAAGCATAACCAATGGACATAAGACACTGGGGGGTAGGGGAGGCTGTGGGAATGTCAAGGGGGGTGGGGGAAAGGAGACATATGTAATACTCTTTGTAATACTTTAAGCAATAAAACAAAATTTTTTTAAAAAAAAACTCTAGCTAAAAATAGTTTGTAGTACATACCCCAGGAAAAATCTTACATTGGATTTAATATCAGAAAAAAAGTTAAATCCTTCGGGTAGATGAACTGATACACTTTATCAGAGAATTAAAGTTATGGTCCATTTTGCTGTCCCTTCCAGTAAATTTAAATACATTTAGTGGTCAAGTATAATCAGCAACTAATCACAGCTTCAAAACATCTCTTGGGGGTTTTTTTACGTGCTTTCTATTAGGTATTAAGTAAGTACTTCAAATTATTTACAAGTATTAAATGAATAAGCGACAAAGCTGTGTCCTTTAAACCATTCTCCTCCCATATTTGCCATAGAGATAAGAGAAATAGCTATTTCTAAGGTTACATAGCCAAAACCAGGACTTGGTTAGTTCAAAATTATTTTGATGACACCTGAAAATCAAAGATGTTTACCTGATCAAGCCCTTCCCCAGCTTTCCTAAGATTCTGTAGTTGGTAAACTTCTAGGTTTCTTCCATTATCTTGACAGCACAAATCAATTACAACACAGTCCTGGTCCTCAAAAGCATTGATTTGATGAAAAGTAACAAAAGGCTTACTGTAGTACATCCCTGGAAGAAGCTGCAGGGAAAATATAAACAATGAAAAAGACCTTTTCTTTTCTTTTTTCTTTAGAGAACAGATGCACCAAGCTCGAATTAATATTTCTCCCTGTTATGTGACAGGCCATATAGGTGCAAAAGGTAAAATTTGCAATGTAGAAGCAAATATGCTTTGATTTAACCATTGCTTGCTTAAGCCATCTCACCTCATATTAATCAACAAACTGGGGCTGTTTAATACAGACCAATTGACTATTACAACTAACTCCAGTGTTTTGATCCTGAACTCTACATGGTTAAATAGAAAACACTGCTGCCCTGGCTGGTGTGGCTCAGTTGTCTGGGCCCGTGCACCAAAAGGTTGCCAGTTTGATTCCCAGTCAGGACACATGCCTAAGTTGCAGGCTCAATCCCAGGTAGGGAGCGGGCAGGAGGCAGTCAATTGATGTTCTGCTCTCACATTGATGTTTCTCTCTCTCTTCCTCTCCCTTCCTCTCTCTCTACAAATCAATAAAAACATTTAAAAAAAAATACTGCTAGGTGAGGACATGTGTGAGGGTGTGAGAGTGGCCAGGGAGAGGTCAATGGGGAAAAAATGAGACATATGTAATACTTTAAACAATAAAGAATTTTTTTAAAAGACATGGAAATAAAAAAAACACTGCTATTAAGTAACATGATAAATTTAAGTCGTTAATTCTTTGAAAAATGCATTCATTATTAACATGGAATTTTCATAATAAAATGACAGTACAGTAAATTTAGGATACTATCTCTTTAGAGAGGGGAAAAATAAACAGATATAATAGAGCTATTAATAGAAAGATATTAGACTTTAGTAGGACTATCATATTTGTGCACCAAGAAGTTGTAAAAGCAACTAATTAAAGTATCATTGCAAAAGTTACAGAGGAACTTTGCATGAACAATATCCTCTTTTGCAAATATGATATGGAAAAGTCCATGCTAAGAGGGTTTCTAGATGCCATTTTAATTAAATCAGATAATTTAAAGGATAAAGCCATTTCCTACAATGTTCTAATATGCTAAATCCACTGTGTTAATTAATAAGTAGCTAGTCCTACCTATGAAAGAAGGTACTATCCTTTATTACGAGTCATGCAAGTAATGCCCAATGAAAGTAAAAATCAAGCAAGTGGAAATGTGCCTTTGTTTCCAATCATTTTCATGATAAATAAATTCAAAATACTCCACCTGTCCAGTGTGTTTATTCACCACATGAAACCGTGTGTTATACTGGGGCTCCCAGCTTATTCCATCTGAGAAGGCCTTTCCCCGAATTTTAGAAGTGACTATTTTCCACAGATTCATTTTTAGAGGCTGTTCAATGAAGATTATGTAGTTCTTCGTCATTCCTAAAAGGTTCCAGCAAACATTAAAGTGTTATTTGGTAAACTAGAGTTGTCTGCAACATGACAGTTAAGGGAACATGTCTGAATGCTGGCACACATGACTGCTGACCCAGACAAAGGCGGGCCAAAAGTAATTCTTCCCTGTTTCCCAGCTTTGTTACACAGATTTCCTGTTCCTACTTTAAAAAAGGAAGTGCTTAGAATAGTTTGGTTGAGTGCACTATATTCACTTTTTCTCTTTTTCTCTTTTTTTAAAAATTGTTGTGGTTTAAGAACAAGTAAAGGAGCATAATATAAAAGTGTGATTTATGATCTGAACCTTTATTCCATAATCCTTTTGCTATTTATACCAGGGGTAAGGACCCAGGAGCAGATTGTCTATAAAGGTTTAGAATACAGAAGATAAATCTTCCGAGAAAAAGCTAAAGCAATCTATATAGAATATGAATTTCCCCAAAAAATATAGTCAAGACCTTTATTTGTGGTCTTTAAAGTTATCTAAAATTTTGAATCCTGTCAATTAATTTTTTATGGTCAAATGTGTTTTTAAATTAAGACTTCAACTTTTTAGAACAGTTTTAGGTTTGGAATAAAACTGAGGGAAAAGTACAGAGATTTCCCATATACCTCTTGTCCCCCACACATGCATAGCCTCTGCATTATCGACATCCCCCACCAGAGTAGTACATTTCTTATAATTGACTAGAGACCTGATGCACGAAATTTGTGCAAGAGTAGGCCTTCCATCCCCTGGCTGCCAGCACTGGCTTCCCTCTGGCACCCAGGACTCGGGCTTCCCTCGAAGCCCTGGCTTCATCCAGAAGGATGACTGGTCTAATTAGCATATTATGTTTTATTATTATAAATGAACCTACATTGACTCATCATAATCACCCAAAGTTCATTGTTTACATTATGGTTCACTCTTGATGTTGTCAATTAATTTTTTAGTGATTGCTTGTACTAAAATAACTATCCTTTCAAGCAGTCAGTTGGTTAGGGAAAGAAGTATATTACTAACCAGAATAAATTTAAGTGGCATTAAAATGCAACCTTGATCCAAAATGTTACTATATTCTGATAAACTGTATTAACATAGTATTTGCCTCAGGTACTGTAACACTAAAGCAGGCCCCATTGGAATTTGCTTCATCTTTGGACTCACCGAAACTATGGTAATAAGAAGGTTTAAAACTCTGTGCAGAAGCAATCGAGCATATCACTTGGGCTCCATGGATTGTATCTCCAAGATCCCCCTTTTCTGGAGGAATCCGAATAATATTATAGCAAGAACCTGGAAAATGGAAAATTCTGTCTTAACAATTTTACATATATCCTAAGAATAAAATATAACCCTTGCACTTATGGACTAGGCAAAAGCAGTTAAGAGATTTATGCAATGTGCATGACACCCATATTTCAAACAGACTTAGATATCAAAAACGTATGAACTTTATGAAAGTCATTAGCTAAGATTTTCAAACACCACACCCAAAGTAATCCACCAAGTTTATTATATTGTAATATTCTCAAATAGTTATCCTCTCACACCCTGAAAATGAACTCAATTTCTACTCCATAGGAAAAAAATAAGCTTAGCAGCCAGGAATCCCCTCAAATTCGATTCGTCGCTCTCCCCACTACCCAAACCCAGCAACTACAATCTCTAGTTGCATCCATGTCCAAATCCTTCCCTCCAGTTCTCTGGGTCCTTGGGGTTGCTTTAGGCCCCATCTCATCCCGTCTCATCAACATTCATTCATGCAATCATTCATCTGACTATTACTACTACTTCAAGAATCAACTCAGGTACCCATCCACCCAAGAAGCCTTCCCTGAGTCTTCCCCACCCCAAGTCATTTGGTGCCCCTCCTCTATGCCCTCATTATCTCTTATATAGTCATAGCACTTATCTCACTGTATTATAATTATCTACTTGCTTGTCTGCTTCTACTGGGAGAAGCAGATAAACAACTAGAGCTTTTCAAGAGCAGATTTATCTGCTCCACCTTTGTATCCTCAGAACCAAACAAAGACATACATTTAGTGAGTACACTATAAATAGCTATTAGTGGATTGACTAACAACATGTTTGTTAAATCATTCAATGAGTGAACAAATATTGAGGTCATATTAAATGATCTTCCTGGTAATATTAGAATTGCCAATGTAGGTCCTAAAGAACTTGGGTAACTTGTAGTATTTTGCAAGCACTAAACTTTTTTTGGAACAAGATAACCATACAGTTCTCTATTAGTTTATTCAACAAGTACTTGTTGAGTGCCAATTATATTGCAGGCACTCTTCTTCGTGTCATAAATACCCTATTCTATACACTTGTATATACCAGTGTACAAAATTGACAAAAGACTCTTCTTTTATAAAGCTCAAATTCTAATAAATCATACAATAAGTAAAAATATAATGCTTCAGATGAAGGTAAGAGCTGTAATGGAAAATAAACCAGAAAATGGGGATCTGGAGTAAGTGTACAAGGATGGGTGCTATTATTTACAATTTTAAATATGGTGGTCTGGGAAGGCTTCATAAGAAAATGGCATTTGAATAAAATTATGAAGGAGGTGAGGAAGAGAGTTTGGTGATATCTTGGAGAAACGCCTTCCAAGAGGAGAGAAGAACAAATGCAAAGAATCTCAGCCAGGAGTTAGTTTACAGTGTTCAAGTACATAACAGCAAGGAGGCCAGTGTGGCCTGTCATCGTGAGCAAGAATAGTCTAGATGAGGTAGAGTGAGTTAAAAAAAAAAAAAAATGACTGTCTGGCTCTGGCCAGGTAGCTCAGTTGGTTGGAGCATTGTCCCTGGCACCAAAAGGTGATGGGTACCATCCCCTGTCGGTTCAAAGATGAGGGCTGCTGATCAATGTTTCTCTCTCTCTCTCCCTCTTCCTTCCTCACTCTCTAACATCAACAAAAACATATTCTACAGTGAGGATTAAAAATAATTTTTTAAAAAGTAAATAAACTTAAAGGGGTAAGGGCAGAAGCAAGGAGACTAGTTAAGAAACTATTATAATAATTCAAATGAGAGAGTTGTGCAAGTGGACCAGAGTTGTGCAAGTGGACCAGAGTTGTGCAAGTGAAGGTGATATAAGGTGATTGGATTTTAGATATATAAATATTTTTATAGATTTCAGAGAGGAAGGGAGGAGGAGACAGAAATGGAAACATCAATGATGAGAGAGATAATCATTGATGGGCTGCCTCCTCCACACCCCACACTGGAGATCAAGCCCACAACCCAAGCATGGGCCCTGACCAGGAATCAAGCCATGACCTCCTGGTTCATAGGCTGACACTCAACCATTGAGCCATTCTGGCCGGGTAGGTTTGGAATATATTTTGAAGGCATTGCTGAAATAATTTTTGACCTATTGGATGTTGATGTGAGAGACACAGGTGCGAAGGATGATTCCAAAGTTATCATCTTGAGCAACTGGAAAGATGGAGTTACCATCAACTGAGCAACTGAGTTGCGAAGTTTTTTTTATTGCTTCTTCTTTTTTTTTTTTGAGAGAGAGAGAGAGAGAGAGAGAGAGAGAGAGAGAGAGAGAGAGAGAGAAGAAGGGAAAGGTAGAGAGAAACATGCATGCAAGAGCTAAGTATCAATCCCCTGGCTGCCTCTTTCATGCCCTCTACCCGGCATCAAGCCTGCAACCTAGGTATATAGTATATGCCTTAATGGGGAATGGAACCAGCAACCTTTTGGTGCATGAGACAACACTCAATCAAATGAGCCATACCAGCCAAGGTGGTGGGAAATATTTTAAGCAGAGAAAGTTTAGGGGAAAAAATCAGGAGTTTGGTTTTAGACAAGTTAATTTGGTAATGCCTAGTAGACATCTAGTAAAAACAGTGAGTAAACAATCTACATATTGCCGAAACCGGTTTGGCTCAGTGGATAGAGCGTCGGCCTGCGGACTGAAAGGTCCCAGGTTCGATTCCGGTCAAGGGCATGTACCTGGGTTGCGGGCACATCCCCAGTGGGAGATGTGCAGGAGGCAGCTGATCGATGTTTCTCTCTCATCGATGTTTCTAACTCTCTATCTCTCTCCCTTCCTCTCTGTAAAAAAATCAATAAAATATATTTAAAAAAAAAAAAAAACAATCTACATATATTTAAAAGCCTAAGCGACCAAACAACCGAATGACCGGAATGACTGGTCACTATGATGCTCAATGCAGAAGCTACCCCCTGGTGGTCAGTGCGCTCCCACAGTGGGAGCACCACTCAGCTGTCTGACCTGTCCTG
Organism: Myotis daubentonii; assembly: GCF_963259705.1. Taxonomy (NCBI): domain Eukaryota; kingdom Metazoa; phylum Chordata; class Mammalia; order Chiroptera; family Vespertilionidae; genus Myotis; species Myotis daubentonii. The sequence goes on along the minus strand of NC_081848.1, from coordinate 8,437,961 downwards.
GCGGCCCACCAGCCCAGCAGCAGCCACTCACTCCCTCAGTAGTCCTAACAGGTCCAATCTCCAGAGAACAGGCCAAGTACCAACAGAACAGTGCTGCCAGCACAATCCTGACAGTGCTGCCGGCCTCCTGGAAGTTGGCCTTGGGCATCGTGACTGCTTCCCCTCCCTAGACACTCCACAAGGAAGAAATAATATAAAAGCGGCTGCCAGGTAGCTCCCAACAACCAGTCAGCGGGACGGATCCAGATCCCAGGCCAACAAGGGCATCCCACAGCCCACCCTGAGGACCAATCGTGTCCCAGCCGCCCCCCCCCCTTTGGGACCCCAACTGTGCACAAATTTGTGCACCGGGCCTCTAGTTAGATATAAAATACTGGGGAGGTCTAGGTTGGGGATATAGATGTGTTTTGAGAGCTCATTGTATATAAAACATCATGATTTTATACAGTGATGAGTTATAAAAGGATTAAGATAAGCTCTATAGTTCCAAGAGTACTAAGTAATCACATATAATAATCCTAAGGAGACATATGTAATACTCTTTGTAATACTTTAAGCAATAAAACAAAATTTTTTTAAAAAGTGAAAAACTGGAGATTTGCCCTTAGAAATTAAATATTTTTCTCTCTTTAGCTGATGGAAACATGCTATGGAAACTAGTCACAAAATTGCTGCATTACAAGTATATAAAAAAGTTAAAAGCCCTAGTACATGACACGGTCTTTGAATTTGCCTCAAGAAGATATCTCATTTAATACTTTCTCTTAAATATTGATACAAAATCAGAAGTCAGCCAAACATCTTGGCAATTCTAAGAAATTATACTTTAAGTGAAGTATGCAAACTCTTATTTTTGTTTTCTAATCTTAGTTCAGAAAAAAATGGAAAGTACAAATATTCAGTCCCCAAGAAATATTAACTCCTCACACTGGGCTGCTTTGGAATAAAAAGTCCTACATGTGTGCCCTGTGAACTTAGCTAATAATAATTATGAGTACTGCAATTTCTGCATTTCCTGATTTGTACTAAAATTACAAGTATATTAGTTTAATATTTTATAGAGGTTTTGGAAGACTGCTCTGAAATTTTCAAGGCCTATATAGGGTTGTTATTCCTCTGGAAGGAAAAATTCAACATCTGACAATAATTCTCTATAATCTTTTACTTGGACAAAGGCTCTGATTGATTATAGTTATGGCTTTTCCTCACACACAAAGTGAACAATTTCACAAGTAAAGAGGTTCACTTTTTTCTCTTTTGTTCAAAATAACAAAAATTATACACCATACCCTCTCTTTGTCTCTGTCCTAGATTCACCAAAGCATTAGGTCTAATCCCAGGCACCCTGATTAGTTACCCAGTTATCATAGATACTTTTAAAAAGGGAAAGTTTTTTATTTGAACACTAAAATTTGCTTAATGTTTTGCAAGAGTTCCATTGACTTTATTCTTTATTCTGTGTTGTTGTCTTTATTTCTTTGTTTTTGTGGCCCTTTACAACCACAGAGCACTCTTTTATTGACTATTGGCCAAAACCTATTCAAATAATAAACCATATCATAATTCTAAATTATTTTGTAGAAAAAAACAGGTTTATATTCAGATGCATAAATTATCCTACATAAACCCTTCTCTCCAAAAGAAATATGTAATTTTGTTTTCACACACAAAAGTAATAATAATAATAATCCTATATAATAAAAGGCTAATATGCAAATTGACCCCTAGACCAGGAGTTCGACCAGGTTTGACCAGGAGTTCAACCAGAGGTCAGGGCCAGCTGGACAACCCCGGCCCTAACGGCCTGATCGGGTTGGGCCGGCCAGACCATACCTGTGCACAAATTTGTGCACTGGGCCTCTAGTGTCATATAATTTTACAATATTATTAAGAACTAGTTGGATTGATTAATGTTTTAGAAAACTTTTGTTATTTTTAAAACATCTTTTGAAATATCTGTAAAAGCTAAAACAGTTAAAAGCCTGTTACTTACTAGAGTTAGAAATCACTAAACAAGCACTTTAATATAACGAGAATCTCTAAATTTCCCCCAAACACATCCTAGGTCAGGGGTGGGCAACCCCTAGCATGCGTGCCAAACATGGCATGCCAGTAACTTTTGCTGGCATGCGAAACCCTCTATTATAATCTTCCATTTACAATTTTTGTGAACATATGAATGACTTAAATGTTAAGTTACAAGGAACTGGCAAGACACCTGATGTTATGTTTGGTTACATAAAGGCTTTTGAAAAGAAACTGGAAGTCTTTAAAAGGGATGTGGATGGTGAGAGATATAGATATTTCCCAAACCTGAAGATGCACATCAAAGACCTCCCAAAAGATGACAGAAGAGACTATCAAAGCCTTCAAAAGCTGTTTTTAAACATCATCGAGTCAACTATTGAGCAGTTCTTCCCAAGATTTGCAAAATTCAGAGAACTGGAAGAGATAGCAAAATTCATGAGGTTTCCAGACAGCATGAAACTGCAGGAACTAAACTTACAAATGTTTTCATGGATAGACATGGCTGACTTTGAAATGCAGTTGATTGAATTTCAGAGTAGCTCAATTTGGAAGCAGAAATTTATTGACCTTAGAGTTGACTTGAAAAACATTGAAAAAGAGTGATTAGAGACAGGAGTACCAGAGAGAAGTGTTGAAAACGAACTATTGAGGACTTGGAATGCCATTCCAGAAAATTTTTTCTGTTTAAAAAACTTTGCAGCAGCATTACTCTTCATGTTTTCATCCACATACGCTTGTGAATCTTTGTTCTCAGTGATGAATTTTGTTAAGTCTCATAATAGGAGTAGCCTGATGGATGAAAGTAGTAGCTCGTGCATATCTCTGAAGGTCACGAAATATAAACCTGATGTAAAATCTCTGTCATCAGTGATGCAGCAGCAAAAGTCCCACTGATAATATCAAACAGAGTCAGAAAGTTTTCTGCCGGACTATCAGTGTACATGTATACATTAAAAAATAAATGTATTTTTCATCATCATATACTGTGTTTTTGTCGCTCGAATGAATTTTATTATTTCTTCAAGGTTCTTCACATACGTACACCTTAAGTGATATCAAGTAGGCATAGCACGTTCTCAAAAAATTAGGGTTTGCACGCAGAAGAATTTTGAGTCAGAGATTTTTCTGGTTTTGGCATGCACTCACAAAAAGGTTGCCCACCCCTGTCTTAGGTTGTTGAACTCCCTGAAATCATATGTACAATAGAGTGCCAGTTCTTTTTCTTTTATTGTTTGTTGGGGGCCAGATGTAAGCTGGCAAGGTCCTTGCACCTGCAGGGGCTAGCAAGGCTGGGACCCTTACCCACACAGTTTTCCCAGACTTGTGTGGATAGTGATTATCAGTAGAATGGGAGTAACATTTGTAGAATGAGAACAGCCTTTCATAGCTTGCCAGGAAGTCTATAACTATTTACTGAGATATGCTGTACTGAGAACTTGTCCTTCTGCTGTATCTCTCCCTTAGAGATTAAGAGGAACAAAGAATACATTCCTCTTGGCAGACCTCCTATTCAGTGTGTTATGTATAAATAGTATTGCGTGGTTAATAAAGTTACTTCAGTTCATCAAGAGAACTGGGGTCCTCCAGACCCCGCTTTCCTGTCTTTCTTTCTTTTCTCAATTCCCACCTCCCTGCCTCAGCCCGGCTCAACCCTGTCAGGCTGGCCCTGACAGATCTGGCGCCCGAACAGGGACTGAGGAACTGGGAAAAAGAAGGTGAGGAACTCCATCGGGCTTGGAGAGACGACTGTGAGGAACTCCTCCGGATAAAGAGTGCACTCGTTAAGGTAAGGGAGGAGCAATTTTTTGATAATCGGGAGTAAAGCATGGGGCAATTAGAATTTAGAGAAAATGCCCTTTATGGGCAAACGTTAAAGTCTATGCTCAATAGCAGAGGAACTAAGGTTAATGACAATCAAGTAGAAAATTTTTTAAAATTCATTCAGGAGGTCTGCATTTCCTTATCGAATTTAATATGGGATTATTTAGATCCCAGGCATGACCATAATCAACTGTCTCTTAAGCCAGAAAAAAAGGAGAAGCAGCGTGATAGCACAAAACAGGGGTCTAAAAAAGACAGTATATTAAAAAGAAATAATGTAACTTTTAAAGACAATTTAACTCCTCAAGATGAGGAGGAATTTGAGGAAGCTGCTGCTCTTTGTCATGATGATAATACAGGTATTGTTCAGGCAAAAGAGGAGGAAGAATATTTTTCTGCTGGAACTGAAGAGGGCAGTGATATAGAGGATGTGTTGGAATCCTTTTTAGAAACATTAAAGCTTCTTGGCAAGAAAAAGAGAAGCCGCGGGGGCCGTTCCCGCCGCTCTCCACTGCCTTGTGCAGCACCAGTTCCACTTTCCCCTCTCCAGATGGCCTTGCAGGAAGCACGAAAGTGTGGTGAGGAATTGGGCATTCACGCCTTCCCTGTTATGGAACAGGTGAACCCTCACACAGGACAGCGTGAGCGTGCTTATGACCCACTTCCTTTTAAAACCTTAAAAGAGTTAAAAACAGCCTGTGCTCAGTATGGGCCCACTTCCCCTTATACTTTAACCATCTTGGAAACTATGGCCTCAGAGGCTCTCCCACCTAATGATTGGAGAGCTATTGCCAAGGCTTGTTTATCAGGAGGGGATTATCTCTTGTGGAAATCAGAATATGATGAAAAGGCTAAGGAACAAGCTTCTCGTAATCGAGCTGCCCAGATTAATATTCCTTATGAAATGCTGGTAGGTGAAGGAGTCTATGCTGATACCCATAATCAAATTCAATACCCCCCAGGAAGCTTATGGACAGATTAATAGAGCTGGGATTAGAGCCTGGAAAAAGTTACCCACCTCTGGTCAGAAAACAGAGGAGCTCTCAAAAATTATTCAAGGGCCAGATGAAAAGTATCAGGATTTTGTCTCTCGGCTATTACAGGCTGTTGGCCGAGTAGTGGTGGATGGAGAGGCTGGCATGTTGATAGTTAAACAGTTGGCATATGAAAACGCCAACACTGCCTGTCAAGCTGCACTGCGGCCCTATCAAAGACAGGGGACTCTCTCAGATTATAGCCGCATTTGCACAGATATTGGTCCCTCATATATACAAGGAGTTGCCATTGCGGCTGCATTAAAGGGAACCACCATTGAGAGAATTCTTCAGCAACAATTTAGCACAGGGAAAAGTCAAACATACAAATGTTACACTTGTGGAGGAACAGGACACATGGCAAAACAGTGTCCTTCTAATAAAGGGGTTAATAAAGGAAATGGCAGAGGTCCCAAACAACCTGGACTATTCCCTAAATGTAAAAAAGGAAAACAGAGAACCAAGATGGCGGCATAGGTTAACGCCGGAGTTTGCTGCTTTGAACAACTACTTCAAAAGTGAAACCAAAAAACGGAAGGGACATCACCCAGAACCACAGGAACGCTGGCTGAGTGGAAGTCCTACAACTAGGAGGAAAGAGAAACGCATACGGACACTCAGAGGAGGCGCAGTGCTGAAGTCAAATTCTGAGGTGCGGAGTGCGCGGAGCGGGCTGGCGGCGGAGGGCGCGGTTGTTGTTTTCAATCGGGAGGGAGTCGCAGACTCTGAGCACCAGATCCGGGCGAGTCTTTAGGGACCCAGACTCAAACGGGAGAAGCGGGACTGTCTGGCTTCGGTCAGAGCGAGTGCAGCTTTCTCTCCGAGCTTTGCAGCGGGTGCTGGGACTCAGAGAGGCAGAGCCCCTTGGGACAGGACTGAGAGCCGCCATAACTGCTCTCTCCGGCCCACCCTGTTGATCCTGTGCGACCCGCCCCGCCCAAGCCCTGCACAGAGGCATTTGCCAGATAGCCTCAGGCAAAGGCTAGATTAGCACCTCCCTAGAGGACAGAAGTTCTCTCACTGCTGACACAGCTGATTCTCATAGCCACTTGGCCTGGAGGTCAAACCCTCCCTGGAATTAGCTACAACAATCAAGATTTATCTATAAGACTGCGAACAAAGACCACTAGGGGGTGCACCAAGGAAGCATAACAAAATGCGGAGACAAAGAAACAGGACAAAATTGTCAATGGAAGAAATAGAGTTCAGAACCACACTTTTAAGGTCTCTCAAGAACTGTTTAGAAGCTGCCGATAAACTTAATGAGATCTACACGAAAACTAATAAGACCCTCGATCTTATATTGGGGAACCAACTAGAAATTAAGCACACACAGACTGAAATAACGAATATTATACAGACGCCCGACAGCAGACCAGAGGAGCGCAAGAATCAAGTCAATGATTTGAAATGCGAGGAAGCAAAAAACATCCAACCGGAAAAGCAAAATGAAAAAAGAATCCAAAAATGCGAGGATAGTGTAAGGAGCCTCTGGGACAGCTTCAAGCGTACCAACATCAGAATTATAGGGGTGCCAGAAGATGAGAGAGAGCAAGATATTGAAAACCTATTTGAAGAAATAATGACAGAAAACTTCCCCCACCTGGTGAAAGAAATGGACTTACAGGTCCAAGAAGCGCGGAGAACCCCAAACAAAAGGAATCCAAAGAGGACCACACCAAGACACATCATAATTAAAATGCCAAGAGCAAAAGATAAAGAGAGAATCTTAAAAACAGCAAGAGAAAGAAACTCAGTTACCTACAAGGGAATACCCATACGACTGTCAGCTGATTTCTCAACAGAAACTTTGCAGGCCAGAAGGGAGTGGCAAGAAATATTCAAAGTGATGAATACCAAGAACCTACAACCAAGATTACTTTATCCAGCAAAGATATCATTCAGAATTGAAGGTCAGATAAAGAGCTTCACAGATAAGGAAAAGCTAAAGGAGTTCATCACCACCAAACCAGGATTATATGAAATGCTGAAAGGTATCCTTTAAGAAGAGGAAGAGGAAGAAAAAGGTAAAGATACAAATTATGAACAACAAATATGCATCTATCAACAAGTGAATCTAAGAATCAAGTGAGTAAATAATCTGATGAACAGAATGAACTGGTGATTATAATAGAATCAGGGACATAGAAAGGGAATGGACTGACTATTCTTGGGGGGGAAAGGGGTGTGGGAGATGTGGGAAGAGACTGGACAAAAATCGTGCACCTATGGATGAGGACAGTGGGTGGGGAGTGAGGGCGGAGGGTGGGGCGGGAACTGGGAGGAGGGGAGTTATGGGGGGGGGGGGGAAAGAAACAAATGTAATAATCTGAACAATAAAGATTTAATTAAAAAAAATAAAAAAAATAAAAAATAAAAAAAAAAATAAAAAAGGAAAACATTGGGCAAATGAGTGTAAATTTAAGACAGATATCCAGGGAAATTCTTTGCCTCAACACCAGTTGAGAAACTACCAAAAGGGGCCAGCCCAGCCACGGCAAATAACAGGGGCATTGTCTATTTACTCTCCTGTCCCTGTGCCGTCTCAAGGCCAGCAGGCTACACAGCACCCAGCCTGGCCCAGAGAGCAAAATAGATACAAGAGCTATTCCGAGCAACCCCCGGAAGTCCCGGGCTGGACCTTGGATCCATAGGATAAGACATTCTGTCTGCCCTGGGTGCTGCCCTTGCCTACTGAAATAAACAAAATATCATTAGATTTAAAACCTCCCACATAGAGAAGAAATGATGATATCCTTGCATTTCCAATACAGCTACAGCAAATGCCACCGGATCTGAAATTTAAAAACACGTCTGGGATTTCTGTACACGTGTAAAGAGAAAACTGGCTTAGAACTAAGGCGCACGTAGTCCGATTTTGGACATTTAGATAGAGTTTCAAGCTAAAATCTCTTTACAAATATACAAAATAAAACCCAAGACTGATTATTTCCTAAGAAAGATGGCAAAATTTAACCCAAAGGAAAAAAAATGCTGGCCAGATTCTAGCAGCAGGATTGGCATTTCCATAATAAAGAACAGTTTTTAAATACTAATAAAAAATATTAAAAAGTTAATTTCAAGGCCAAAAAGAAAAGTCAGTAAAATTGTCTCTGTTAAAAGAATTTACTAAAAAATATGCCTTAAAATAATAAATTGGATTTAAATCTCAAGAATTATTGAAATATACTAATTATAAAAAATCTAAATAGCCCAGGTAAAAGACGGCTACTCCCTCTATTTAAGGCTGGCTTCCCAAAGCAATTTCTAATAGAGGAAGGGCTAGCCTCCCTTCCCCCAACAGAGCAGGTAGGCCAAAAATTTCCTGCCAGTGACAACTTTTAAAGAGAGGCTTGCTTCTCAGTTTCCCATCCTTAGTAGAAAGAATGTAACTAATTTGCATTTTAATGGTTACCTGTTTTCAGTCAATGGCACCCCAAGGCTTAGAAGTTTACTAAATTAAATTAGATATTCTGAAATAACAAAATGCTAAAATATTAATCTAAATTTCCCTCATGAAAATCTAGAGGACAGAATTAAATCTATTAATTATGTCTTGTATTTTTAAAGTATGTTTTTTAAAAATGTTACTGATTTAAAAATACTAAATATTTAACTTGCCAGCTAAGAGTTTAAAGTGCTGGTTACATAAATTGGGAGAAATCATATAATTATAATAAAATTTCAATATTTATCTAATTGAAAAAAGAGGATAAATTCTATAATCCCAACCAAAATTTTTAAATACAAAGATCAGTTTTAATTTAATTGATATCTCTTAATAATTATAAAAGGTATATAATCTTTAAATTATATATACACATATATATTTAATAGTTTTTTAAGTTAGATTTCAAAACTATAATCAAGGAATGACTTTAGGACATTTCATGGGCCCTGAAATGTTTTCAAAAGTTTATTCTCTTTTCTTAAAAGATTTTTTAATAAAGCCAATTTAATATACTTGAAACCACATAGAAAGCTTTATCAGATAAATATTAATAAATATATATTTTAAGTTTTTGCTTCTAAGAAAGGGCAAAACAAATTATCTTATTTTATATTTCTTAAAATACAGCAGTAGAATTATAACATATAATTTAATATAACAAAAGCTCATTAATAGTTTTCAATATTTTACAGCAGCATATTAACATTTATTCCAAATAAGCTTACACACTAATTGTTTGGCAGGAATTTAATAAGAACATAAAAGGATTTTATCCCTTCCACTGTGTGGAAGGCCCCCTGGGAAGGCACTTAAGCATTCTATATTGACCTCTCATGACCCTTTTTACCAAAGGGGGTCTTTCTTCCAATTGCCCACAGCTGTTACCTAAGCTCTCTGTTCATACTGAGGTTGAAGCCTCATGGTAGCTGGTACCATGGATCTGTCTCTCGCCCAATGGCATAAGCTGGGCCCTCTCTGGAGAAGAAACCTGGGTTCCCCATGATCAATGCCGGGGCCCCACCAGCAGGAGAGGGGATCCCAAGGCAGTTACTGGGCATGGAGGCCACAGGGGCATACGCTATCAAGGAGACAAAACCAAACCTCACATCACCCTGCTTGGCCCCGGAGGATGGCTGGTTAGTCAACGACGGGTAAGACCCCTCTGGGAGGGGAAACCTAAGACAGGCACAGTCGCAGGGGGCCTCAGGGGAGAACTTGGGGGTCAACAGAGGTGGGGCAGAGATCCTCACCCCCCCCCCAACTATTCAGGGGCTTAAACACTCGCCCCTTCTGAGGGAGGTCTCCTGCTCCCATGGCTGCTGCGCTTCCCATGCCCAGCTCAGATCAGAACCCAGATAACAGAAAGAGATTTAGGCCAGCCAAAATCGGTACCCAGATAACAGAGACTTGGCTAACAGCAACTACCCTATATCTAAATCTAGCTTAACACCAGGAATGCTTGGGGCCTTCTCAAGGATGCAAAATAATCCTTTCCATTAATATTTACAGTGTAAACTAAGATTGTTATTAGATTATTAAATTTAACAGTAAAATAGTAGTCAAGTTTTCAGGTTAATTAAATTTTACTAATTAATATAAGTAATTATTCAAAAAGTATTAGCCAAAATTTTCATTTCATGGATAAATTGCTTAACATACTATAAACCTAAAGCAGTCATATTTTTATACAAAAAATTAAAATTAAAAGTTATCAAGACTACACTAAAAAATTTCCTAAAACCTCTTAATATTAAAAAATAAAAAAGGGGGGATAGTGGAATAATAACCTGTTAAGTAAATGATAACCTGTTAAGTAAATGCTTTAATTGCTTTAATATTTTTACTTGAAAATTAATTTTTTCATTTATAATGCTAATAGCAAGACACCCATGAAAAACATATGTGGTGTCAAAATAAGCCAAAGAAAAATCATTTGGACAAAAATTAAAAGAATCCCAAGTCTAAATTATAGATATGATTCCTTTATTAACCTTTAGTCGAGAATACATTTGTATATTTTCAGAAAACAACTCCAAAACCATGTGGATTCCTGCAACAGAGAGGAATTATCAGGACTGCTCCAGCCACAGAATAGCAGTGGCCCCACGAGACAACGAGAAGAGAAGCAGTCCAGAAATAAAGATGGTGACAACGCTTTATCATGCTAGCAGTCAGCAGCTGTGCATCGCTGCAGGTTGCCCAGGACCAAACCAGAGAGGGTCGGACCTGCATTGCCACCATTTGTCCACCATCCAGAACCGAAATATTACACATAAGAAACTGTCGGAAACTGAAACATGAACTTCACCTAAAAAACAAAGAAGGGGGATCTGTTGGGGGCCAGATGTAAGCTGGCAAGGTCCTTGCACCTGCAGGGGCTAGCAAGGCTGGGACCCTTACCCACACAGTTTTCCCAGACTTGTTTGGATGGCGACTTTCAGTAGAATGAGAGCAACATTTGTAGAATGAGAACAGCCTTTCATAGCTTGCCAGGAAGTCTATAACTATTTACTGAGATATGCTGTACTGAGAACTTGTCCTTCTGCTGTATCTCTCCCTTAGAGATTAAGAGGAACAAAGAATACATTCCTCTTGGCAGACCTCCTATTCAGTGTGTTATGTATAAATAGTATTGCGTGGTTAATAAAGTTACTTCAGTTCATCAAGAGAACTGGGGTCCTCCAGACCCCGCTTTCCTGTCTTTCTTTCTTTTCTCAATTCCCACCTCCCTGCCTCAGCCCGGCTCAACCCTGTCAGGCTGGCCCTGACAATTGTTTTATTGCTTAAAGTATTACAAAGAGTATTACATATGTCTCCTTTTTTCCCGCCCTTAAAAAGCCCGGCTTCCCCTACCCCCCAGTGTCTTATGTCCATTGGTTATGCTTATATACATGCATACAAGTCCTTCGGTTGATCTCTTACCCCCCACCCCTCAGCCCTCCCCGGCTTTCCCGCTGTAGTTTGACAGTCTGTTCGAGGCAGCTCTGCCTCTGTATCTATTTTTGTTCATAAGATTATAATGGTCTTTATTATCCACTAGAGGCCCGGTGCACAAAAATTTGTGCACTCGGGGGTGAGGGGGGTCCCTCAGCACGGCCTGTGCCCTCTCGCAGTCTGGGACCCTTCGGGAGATAACGACCTGCTGGCTTAGGCCTGCTCCCAGGTGGCAGAGGGCAGGCCCAATCCCTAGGTGCAGCCCCTGGTTGGGCTCAGAACAGGGCCAATTGGGGAGTTGGGGCACTGCCCCCTGTCATGCACAGAGCAGGGCGGATTGGGAGGTTGTGATGCGACCCTCAGTCACGCTTAGGGTAGGGCCGATTGGGGGGTTGGGGCACCGCCCCGTCACACTCAAGGCAGGGTCGATGGGGAGGTTGTGGCACCACCCCCTGTCATGCACAGAGCAGGGCCCATCAGGGGGTTGGGGAGCTCCCCGCTGTCACTCACAGAGTAGGGCCGATAGGGGAGTTGGGGCACCGCCCCCTGTCAAACACAGAGCAGGGCGGATCAGGGGTTTGGGGCGCTGCCCTCTATCACCCACAAGCAGGGCCGATCAGGGGGTTGGGGCGCCGCCACTGTCACACTCAGGGCAGGGCCGATGGGGAGGTTATGGCTCTACCCCATCACACACAGAGCAGGACCCGTGGGGGGAGGGGGGAGTTGGGGCACCGCCCTCTATCACCCACAGAGCAGGGCCGATCCCGGGGTTGGGGCGCTGCCACTCTCACACTCAGGGTAGGGCCGATGGGGAGGTTATGGCTCTACCCCGTCACACACAGAGCAGGGCCGATCAGGGGGTTTGGGCGCTGCCCCGCCATGCTGATCCTAGTGCCGGGAGGCCTTGTGGCTCCGCTGATCCTGGTGCTGGGAGGCATATTACCCTTTTACTATATAGGATAGAGGTGACTGAAGCTCCCAACTGCTCCTTTTTTTCCTTTTTTTTTTATTCTGGGCATGCTTTAGCTCTGGATCCAGCTCTGAGGCCTCTGCTGCTGAAAGCAGGTATCTGGTTTGTTTGGGTTCTATAATCAAAACTCTGTATCAACTCCAGCTCTGAAATCCCGCTCGCTGAAAGCAGGTTTCTGGGGTTTTGTTTAGCTTCTATATTTGTTACAATGTTTCAAACTGCAGGCTCAGAGGCCGGCAAGGCACGCGGGGAACGTTGGAGTCCTCCATCACTCAAGCAAGCAAGCCTCATGTTAGCTTCCAGCTGCCTGGCTGCCGGCCGCCATCTTGGCTGGCAGTTAATTTGCATATCGCCCTGATTAGCCAATGGGAAGGGTAGCGGTCATACGCTAATTACCATGTTTCTCTTTTATTAGATAGGATGAGTGAGTGAGATCATGTGGTGTTTTTCCTTCATTGACTGGCTTATTTCACTTAGCATAATGCTCTCCAGTTCCATCCATGCTGTTGCAAATGGTAAGAGTTCCTTCTTTTTTATAGCAGCATAGTATTCCATCGTGTAGATGTACCACAGTTTTCTAATCCATTCATCTGCTGATGGGCACTTAGGCTGTTTCCAGATCTTAGCTATGGTGAATTGTGCTGCTATGAACAAAGGGGGGGATATATCCATTCTGATTGGTGTTTCTGGTTTCTTGGGATATATTCCTAGAAGTGAGATCACAGGGTCAAATGGGAGTTCCATTTTTAGTTTTTTGAGGAAACTCCATACTGTCTTCCATAGTTCTTGCACCAGTCTGCATTCCTACCAGCAGTGCACGAGTGTTCCTTTTTCTCCACATCCTCTCCAGCACTTGTCGTTTGTGGATTTGTTGGTGATAGCCATTCTGACAGGTGTGAGATGGTGCCTCATTGTTGTTTTGATTTGCATCTCTCAGATGATTAGTGACTTTGAGCAAGTTTTCATATGTCTCTTAGCTTTCTGAATGTCCTCTTTTGAAAGGTGTCTATTTAGGTCCTTTGCCCATTTTTTGATTGGATTGTTTATCTTCCTTTTGTTAAGTTGTATGAGTTCCCTACAAATTTTGGAGATTAGGCTTATCAGATATAACATTGGCAAATATGTTTTCCCACGCAGTAGGCTTTCTTGTTGTTTTGTTGATGGTCTCTTTTGCTGTGCAGAAGCTTTTTATTTTGATGTAGTCCCATTTTTTCATTTTCTCTTTAGTTTCCAATGCCCTAAGAGCTGTATCAGTGAAGAAATTGCTTCGGCATATGTCTGAGATTTTGTTGCCTTTGGATTCTTCTAGTATTTTTATGGTTTCCTGGCATACATTTAAGTCCTTTATCCATTTTGAGTTTATTTTTGTGTATGGTGTAAGTTGGTGGTCTAGTTTCATTTTCTTGCATATATCTGTCCAATTTTCCCAACACCATTTATTGAAGAGACTATCTTGGCTCCATTGTATGTTCTTGCCTCCTTTGTCAAATATTAATTGAGCATATTGGTTCAGGCCGATTTCTGGGCTCTCTATTCTATTCCATTGATCTATATGTCTGTTCTTGTGCCAATACCAGGCAGTTTTGAGAACAGTGGCTTTGTAATACATCTTGATATCTGGTATTGAGATCCCACCTACTTTGTTCTTTCTCAGGATTGCTGCAGCTATTCAGGGTCTTTTTTTATTCCAAATGAATTTTTGGAAAGTTCATTCTAGGCCTGTGAAATATGCCATTGGTATTTTAATGGGAAGTGCGTTGAATTTATAGATTGCTTTGGGTAGTATGGACATTTTAATGATGTTGAGTCTACCAATCCAAGAACATGATATGTTCTTCCATCTGTTTATGTCTTCCTCTACCTCTTTTTTCAACGTCCTATAGTTTTCTGAGTAGAGGTCTTTTACCTCCTTAGTTTAAGTTTATTCCTAGGTAGCTTAATTTTTTGGTGCGATGGTAAATGGGATTGTTTTTTTAGTCTCTCTTTCTGTAAGTTCACTATTGGTGTATAGAAATGCCATAGATTTCTTGGCATTAATTTTGTATCCTGCTACATTGCCGAATTCATTTATTAAGTCTAATAGTTTTTTGATGTAGTCTTTAGGGTTTTTTATGTATAATATCATGTCATCTGCAAATAAGGACAGTTTTACTTCTTCTTTTCCAATTTGGATGCCTTTTATTTCTTCTTCTTGTTTAATTGCAATGGCTAATACTTCCAGTACTATATCGAACAGGAGTGATGAGAGTGGGCATCCGTGTCTTGTTCCTGTTCTTAAGGGAAATGGTGTTAGTTTTTGTCCATTGAGTATGTTGTTGGCTGTGGGTTTGTCATATATGGCTTTTATTATGTTGAGGTATGATCCTTCTATTCCCACCTTGCTGAAAGTTTTTATCAAAAATGGGTGTTGTTTTTTGTCAAATGCTTTTTCTGCATCAATTGATATGACTATGTGGTTTTTTTCTTTCAATTTGCTTATGTGATTGTCGTAAGTGTTTCCCTCCACGTCCTGCGTGGTTCAGGGTTCGGGTCTGGAAGAGGAGCCACACAACAAATGAAAAACAAAAGACACGAGAATAATTTGGGAATATTGGGGGACCAGGTGGCAAGTCCAACTCAAGAGGAAGGACTTCCACTGTGCTCAGGCCTCACCAAGCTTTTTATAGTGAGCGGTAAACAAGGTAGTGGTTACCAAAGTTACACTTTTCTTGTAAGTTTCACTTGTTTACACCATGGTTATACTTCCTGCACTTCCTCAGCCCCTTAGCTTCCCAGATAAGATCTAGGGAGTGTTATAAGGTCAAGCCTAATTATGCTAAGAGGACTGTGCCCTCTAAGCTGGGAATTGTTTGTGACTTTGCCAGCAGGTCAGTCCGAGGCTTAACCCTATATCAGTTTCCCACATGTGATGTATCACGTTTATTGATTTTCAGATATTGTACCATCCTTGCATCCCTGGGATAAATCCTACTTGGTCATGGTGTATGATCTTTCTGATGTACTGCTGGATCCGATTTGCTAAGATTTTATTGAGGATTTTGGCATCTATGTTCATGAGGGATATTGGCCTGTAATTCTCTTTCATTGTGTTGTCTTTACCTGGTTTTGGTATTAGGGTGATGCTGGCTTCATAGAATGAGCTTGGAAGTGTTCCTTCCTCTTGGATTTTTTGTAGTAGTCTGAGGAGGATAGGTTTTAGTTCTTCCTTGAATGTTTGGTAAAACTCCCCTGTGAAGCTGTCTGGTCCTGGGCTTTTGTTTGATGGAAGCTTTTTGATGGATGCTTCAATTTCTTCCATAGTTATTGGCCTATTGAGATTTTTAGATTCTTCCTGATTGAGTTTTGGAATGTTGTATTTTTCTAGGAATATGTCCATTTCCTCCAGGTTGTCTAATTTGTTGGAGTAGAGTTGTCCATAGTATTGTTTAACAATCATTTGTATTTCTGTGGGGTCTGTTGTTATTTCACCTCTATCATTTCTGATTTTGTTTATTTGGGTCCTCTCTCTTTGCTTCTTGTTGAGCCTGGCTAGAGGTTCATCAATCTTGTTTATCCTTTCAAAGAACCAACTCTAGGTTTCATTGATTTTCTGTATTGTTTTTTTTGGTCCCTTTCCTTTATTTCTGCTCTAATCTTTATTATCTCCTTCCTTCTGCTCACTCTGGGTTTTTCTTGTTGCTCTCTTTCTAATTCTTTGAGTTGTAGAGTTAGATGATTTACTATCATTTTTTCTTGTTTTTTGAGATAGGCCTGTAGAGCTATAAACTTCCCTCTCAGGATTGCTTTCATTGTGTCCCATAGGTTTTGGATTGTTGTGTTTTCATTGTCATTAGTTTCCAGGATGTTCTTAATTTCTTCTTTGATCTCATTGGTAACCCAATCAATATTTAATAACATGCTATTCAGCTTCCAAGTGTTTGAGTATTTTGGGTTGTTTTTATTGTAGTTTATTTCTAATATTATGCCATCGTGGTCTGAAAAGATGCTTGGTATGATTTCAATCTTCTTGAATTTGGGGAGACTTTGTTTGTGACCCAATATGTGGTCTATTTTTGAATATGTCCCTTGAGCCCTTGCGAAGAATGTATATTCCATGGCTTTGGGTGAAGTGTTCTGAAGATGTCAATTAAGTCCATCTGATCTAGTGAGTCATTTAGGATTGCTGTTTCTTTGCTGATTGTTTGTCTAGAGGATTTATCCAGTGATGTCAGTGGTGTATTAAAGTCCCCTACTATGATTTTATTGTTGTCAATCTCTCCTTTGATATCTTCCAGTAGTTTTTTTTATGTATTTGGGTGCTCTTGCATTGGGTGCATATATGTTTATCAGGGTTATATCTTCTTGTTGTATTGATCCCTTTAGTATTATGAAGTGGCCTTCCTTATCTCTTGTTATGGCCTTCACTTTGAGGACTATTTTGTCTGATATAAGTATTGCTACCCCAGCTTTCTTTTCATTTCCATTTGCCTGAAAGATATTTTCCATCCCTTCACTTTCAGTCTGTGTGAGTCCCTTCTTCTGAGGTGGGTCTCTTGTAGACAGCAAATGTATGGGTCATGTTTTTTTATCCACTCAGCCACTCGATGTCTTTTGGTTGGAGCATTTAGTCCGTTTACGTTTAAAGTTATTATTGAAAGGTACTTGTTTGTAGCCATTTCTATTTTTTTGTGGCTGTTTTCTTTCTGAGCTTTTTATTTCTTATTTTTACACCAGTCCCTTTAGCATTTCTTGCATTGCTGGCTTGGTGGTGGTAAACTCCCTTAGCCTTTTTTTGTCTGTGAAGCTTCTTATTTCCCTGTCAATTTTGAACAATAGCCTTGCTGGATAGAGTATTCTTGGATTCAGTCCTTTGCTTTGCATTACTTTGTAAATTTCTGTCCATTCTTTTCTGGCCTGATGTGTTTCTGTTGAGAAATCATTTGATAATCTAATGGGAGATCCCTTGAATGTAACTTTCCGTCTCTCTCTTGCAGCCTTTAAGATTCTCTCTTTGTCCTGAACATTTGCCATGGTAATCATGATGTGTCTTGGTGTGGGTCTTTTTGGGTTCACCTTGTTTGGGACTCTCTGTGCTTGTGTGATTTTTTTTCTTCCCCACCTCTGGGAAGTTTTCTGATATTATTTCTTCAAATAGGTTTTCTAACCCTTTTTCCTCTTTCTGTTGTTCTGGCACCCCTATTATTCATATGTTGTTTTGTTTCATGTTGCCCCATAGCTCCCTTAGGCTCTCCTCCTGTCTTTTAATTTTTTTCTCCAATTGCTGTTCAGTTTGGGTGTGTTTTGTTTCCCTGTCTTCTAATTCGCTAATTCGGTCCTCCGCTTCTCCTAGTCCACTGTTGAAACTTTCAATGGTGTTTTTTATTGCAGCTATATCACTCTTCATTTCTTCTTGGTTCTTACATAATTCATTGATTTTTTTCATCTGTTTCTTCTTGCTTCTTGCATAAGTTGTTGATTTTTTCCTCCATCTGGTTTATGTACTCTAGGACCCTTAATCTGAATTTTTTTTTTCTGTCATGTTGCATGCCTCTGTATCACTTAGCAGCTTTTCTGGCAAGTCCTCCTTTTCTTTCCTTTGGGGGTTTCTTTGTCTACCCATGTTTGATCGTACTGCCATAACTAGATGCTGAGTCATTCAGTGGCTGCTCCTTGGGTGGCAGTGGCTCCTCGGGCGATGGTTGCTCCTCAGGCAGTTGTGGTAGCAGCTCCTCTGGTGGGTGTGGTTCACAGTTGTGGTGGCTCCTCTGGCTGGTGGGGGGAGGCTTCACACACAGCTGCTGTTCCTCAGACAGAGGGTGTGGCGATCCCATTAATGATTCTTGCCTGGTTGAAGAATTTTGTATCAGCTTTCAGTCAACGCTCTCCACAAACTGAATGAGCCAAGTTTCGTCTGTATGGCTGAGGCGACACAGGCAGCCACATTGTCACCTTCCTGGGGCTAAGTGGAGCCTTGAGAGTTTTAAGCAGCCACAGCTCGGTGGGGGCCAGTGACAGGCTCTGGTTCCACCTTTGCTCAAGGGGCACACACAGACGCGCACACACAGACGCACACCCACGCGCCTTCTCTTGAGTGCCAGTTCTTAAACTTCTCACTGAATCAAATAATTAAGAAAAAAAAAGTAAATTTAGTTTCAGTTGAGATTGGAAGATAAAACAATTTCCTGTCTCGGCATTCGGATAATTAATGATTACTCAATTCACTACATTTAAACACAACTAGTCATGAACTGTTCTATCTGCAACTCATGATGGCATGCATAAGCAAGGCAGAGACACCCAGGAAACACCCAGCGGAGGAATGACTTGCCCAATACAGTTCATCTAACCTGGGAACACTTCAGGACTCTTTAAACAGCAAACTGAGGCAAAGTAACAAGCACAGCGTCTGGTAAGTGCCAGAAGGGTTTCTCAAAGATCTAGGGGCTGCTTGAGCCAAAATCATCAGGGACCTTGTTAAAATGCACCAAGAGATGAGGAGCTGTTAAATTCTTGGCCCCTTTTTGGGTCTACTGAACCACTATCTCGGAAGATGAAGCTCAGTAACCTACATTGCTAAGAAGCATTCCAGATGATTCTTAAACATACTACAGGCTGAGAATGACTGATCTAACGACTGTTTTAGAATATATAATTCAGAATGGTTAAACAGTACTTAAAAGGGATGTTTGCTGCTTCCTATTACAACTGTGAAGAATACATTCCTACCTGAAGTCAGATAATAAAGAAGAGAGAGAGCTGGGTACCCCATCTCTACTTGAGCCAGTAAAAAACAAGCCCGCAGTATTCATCTTCACATAAACCCATGTGTAAATATGGAGAGGAACAGATGAACAACTCACAATGCCAATTGTTTACCAAAGTTACACATTAACCTATACAAAAGTTTTATAGGTTATAGAAGACTGATTGACAGATAAGCTAGTCAGAAATATCTAATACACGTTTCATTCAAACACAGATATGTGTGCTCAGATATAGGAACATGAATTTGCATGTCCTGAGACCCTTCTGTACTCAGAGGTGAATAATTATTAAGGTGGTCTACAGAGTGTGTGTGTTTCAGACTTGGTGCCAAGTCTGGTTTTAGACACTTAGAAGCTTGCCTAAGCAAGTATCTTAAACCTTGTCAAGGCCCACTATCTATAAAAAGAAGTAATAAGCCCTAGCTGGTTTGGCTCAGTGGATAGAGCATCAGCCTGCGGACTGAAGGGACTCAGGTTCGAATCTGGTCAAGGGCACATATTTCAGTTGTGGGCTCGATCCCCAGTGGGGGCTGTGCAGGAGGCAGCCAATCGATGATATTCCTCTCTCATTGATGTTTTTATCTCTCTAAACTTCTCCACTCCTCTCTCTCTAAAAAGTCAATAAAAACATATTTAAAAAAGAAATAATAACACCTTTCTCAGATAAGTGTTAAAGGATTAAATGAGAAAATACCTAGAAAAATGTTTAACGCCAGCACATACTAAGCATTCAGTAAATGTTAGCTATCATTATTAGCTATGAGAACTTTCTGGAGCAAATAGGTAGGCAGTTGGGGAAGTGGGCGACCAGGAAAGAGGTGTGATGTATGTGGTTGTAAATGCAACTGCACTGTAACTTTAACTTACTTTGTACTGTATTAATCCCATTATAAAAATAAATTCCTTCCTATGTGATAGACAATGTATCTTGTCTACATCTTTGCTGCAAAATTCTAAATTGCATATACTTACAATATGGTACTTTATCAAAATTCAAGTTTGAGAAATACATACAGAAAATCCCTACAATGCTTGTGAGCCAAAAAGCACAATGGAACATAAAAATGTGAGTGATGCTGAGAAGGTCAAATAGAAAATCAGCTGCTAAGCATATGTGCAAAAGGACCGCAAAGTATGTACTCAGTGATAAATTATGTACTTTAAGTTCAGTAATGCCATTTCGGAGATTTTTTCTGAACTTTTCAAATGAAGTTTCATAGGTTTACATCTTAACCACAATGGAACCCCAGGAAGATATTAACTTCGAATTATTTTTAAAAAGACTTCCATCCCACTTTACCATGTGGCCCATAGGAGTTCCCCATGTTGTATGCAGTTCCGTCTGGGTCATAATGAGGATGTGCAGTTGCTCCATTCACAGCAATGAATTTGCTCCAGTCTACCTGAAAATTGAAGACCATCAGAAAATTTTAAATATTAACATGGGCAGATCTCTATTTAGATGCGTAAACAGTAGAGATGTGTCAAATACTTTTAAAATAAGATATGAAAACAACAGCCCTAAGTCCTAATATCTCACCTCTGAGAAATCAAAATCATTTTCCCTCCTAAAGAAAAATAAACAAAACACCCCCAAAATAAAGAAAAAACCCCCACCACTAACAAATAAAAAATGTACAAAAAGTATTACCCAATAAGGGTAAATTTCCCCCCAAGATCACAGGAAAGCTCAAAGAGTAAGAATTAAAATTAAAATTCTGGCCTCTCTCTCTCTCTCTCTCTCTCTCTCTCTCTCACACACACACACACACACACACACACACACACACACACACCTACTCCTTTCCCTTCCCCCTTGTCTTCCCCCAGGCGCAGTTACCTTTGCCTTTCTCTCTCCTAAGCTCCAAGGACCCTTCTTCTGCCTCTGTAACTTGTTTCCTGAGCCTGCGCCACCCAATTGGCTCACTTCTACTACCTCTGTAACTTTCTAAATAAGCTTTCTCTTATTTAAAAAATTAAGTTAAATTAAAAATCTGGTCCAATTTTTTATTTAAGTTTTAATTAATGTGTTAAGTGAAAGTAGTATGGGTCTAGACAATCTCCAGTCCAATTCTACCTGTAGCTAGGAAGAACATGAGCTGACCACAGTAAACGTTTTTGTTTTGTTTTGTTTTTCTTTATATTTTTTTATTTTTTTATTTCAGAGAGGAAGGGGGAGAGAGAGAGAGAGAGAGAGAGAGAGAGAGAGAGAGAGAGAGAGAGAAACAGCAATGATGAGAGATAATCACTGATAGGCTGCCCCCTGCATGCCCCCTACTGGGGATCAAGCCCGCAACCCAAGCACCCTTGACTGGAATAGAACCCGGGACCCTTCAGTCCGCAGACTGACACTTTATCCACTAAGCCAAACCAGCTAGGGCGTAAATGTTATTCTGTTTCTCCCTTACCCTAGTCTGCAGGGACTAAGAAAGAAGTCTAAAAGTATGGAAAACCAACCCAAGGTCATTCTAATCAGGACAGAGAGTGCACAGTGGGTATTTGGTTATGTTTGGCTACGGTTCCAATTTCTTATTCAGATATCTACTATGCTGAAAAGTATTTTGAATGAAAAGAAATTTGGGGGTCCATTTTATTCATTTTTTAACCTACATTTTACCTTTTCTGTTTTTTCCAGGGTTTCAATGTCCACTTTATTCATAAAGTTGGTCTCAGTGCTCAGGTAGTAATCACCCTTGTACCGCACATAGTTGACACTGGTGTTGTCAGTTATTGCTGAAACCAAACCCCAGAGTTACTGAAGCACCACAAGAGGAGGGAGAAAGCAGTGTAAACATCCTCTCACACTGAAAAATCTATGTCAAACTCTATATAGAATGTCATATCACATAACAATCTAAATAATCACCATTATCACCTGCAAATTCTGGGCCAAGTAATAGCTGCTTACCAGGTAGCTCAAACTTGGACATGAAACGTTCAAAAACATTCCTGCATGGATCAGGGAGAGCCAGTGTGCCAAATTCTGAGATCACAATTCGATTCTGAGCACTGTTGGCCTTGTATGTATCACTCTGTAGAAACTTGCTCCTATATGTGACGGTGCCCTTCTCCATCCTAAACTGGTGAAGCAACGCCATCCCATCAAACCAGTGATTGTACCTTCAAATGGGAGCAAAAATAGAAAAACAAATGTTAATAAGAAAAACATGGGGTCAGAATGAGAGATTTCAAATATAGAGATAACGAAATGGAATGGGTTCCCAGCACAGCCTGAAATTAAAGGATGATAGCTTGAGTACATCCTGGAGTACAACAGGACAGAGCAACTTACCTTCTCCTGACCCTTACCCTCTGTCAAAAACCTCACACTTCAGAAGGCTGAAGAAAAACCCTAAGCTGGTGCCTCCTAAAATAATTCTGATCTTTACCGTTGACAAGGAGACAATTCTGAGATGTTCTAAGTTGAATTATAGCAGGCCAGAGTGTAGAAGGAAGAGATGAGAAGGGGTTAGTCAGCTAACTTCAGGGCACAACCAACAAAAGACTGCTTTCATTCCTGAGTGTAAGTGGAAACTTTGAATTAACCTCCAGGTGGCTATTCCCATCACTATCTGAAAGAGACTACCAGGCATCGCCCACTGGAGGAGCCTGTGCTTCTTGCTTATACAGGAACTTTCTACAACCGACCCAAAGGGGCAAACAGACTCTGCATCTATCCCAGAACTGAGCCTCCTTCACCGTATCCAACCCACCTTGTCTGTAGCCAATGTAAATTCTTTCCAGTGTACATCTTTCTTCCCCCTACCTGATGTATAAAAAGCCCTTCAACTCCAGGACAGCGGATATACTTGTCTTTCCCACTAGCTGTGCTGGTTGTTTAGACTTCATGCCCCAGCACCTGGTCTTTCTCATTAGCAATGGCCCAATGAATCCTTTAGTTTAAAAAGGCTTTCAGCAGTGGAGGTTCTTTGTTTTACACCCTATAGCCAAGAGAAGAGCATAAGAGGATATAGAATGTTTGACATCTCTCAAATTCAAATGGGTTTCTAAGCTTTTAGAAATCTTTATCTTCATATCTTACATGCATTACATTGTCAATATACTTCAAATTTTTTCAAATTTATCAAAACTATGCAAAAGTAAACACTAGAAATGATCTATTTTAAAGAGGGAGCATTGAAAAACTCTAAGGAAAAGTTTGTGGTTTTGCTTTTAAAAGGATTTAACATCATATAGTCTTTTCTTTCATATGCTTGACAGTTTGAATTCTTAATGTCTTCAGCATGGATAAGCAAGGCAAACATCATTGTCTTAAATGGCAATGGTCCTGAAAGCAGGGATTCAAAGAGATTCAAAGTGTTTATAGTTTCATTATTTACAATAACCTAAAGGTGAAAGCAATCCAAGTATCCATCAATGAATGAATGGATAAGCAAAATGTTTACATACAATGTAATACTATTCAGCCTTTAAAAGGAAGGAAATTCTCCAAAAAATAAAAATAAAAAACAAAAGTAAAAGGAAGGAAATCCTCTTACATGTTACAACATGGATGAAACTTGAGGACATTATGCTAAATTCAACAAGACAGTCACAAAATGACAAATAATGTGTGATAAAAGTTATATGAGGTATCTAAAGTAGTCAAATTCATAGAAAAAGAAAGTAGAATGGTGGGTACCAAGGGCTGGGTGCAGGGGGAAGTGGGTAGCTATTATTTAATGGGTATAGAATTTCCATTTTTACAAGATGTAAAAGTTCTGAAGATCTGTTTCACAACGATGTGAATAAATTTAACACTAACCTGTACACTTAAAAATGCTAAGATGGCAAATTTTGTGTTATGAGTTGTTTACCACAATAAAAAAAAAATTAGGATATAAGAAAGAAAGGGGAGGAAGCAAAGCCCTCTTTACCCAATGATTTCACATACCATATTTATCATAAACTATATTTCCATAAGTTCTTGGATCTATGTCTGGGCTTTCTGGTTTAAATCACTATTTGTCTATTCATGCACCAATATCACAATGTTTTAATTATAGAGGCTTTATAGTATATTTTAATGTCTGGTAGAGATAATTCCACCACTGAAAATTCTCTTGTTAGTGTTTTCTTGATGTTCTTGCATATTTATTTTTCCATATGAACTTTAGTATCAATTTGTTTACTTCCTAAAAAAACTGTTGGAATTTTTATTAAGATTATATCAAATTTTTAAAATTAATTTATGAAGAACTGATATCTTTATGATGTTGAATTATGCTATTCAAGGACAGAAGATGTCTGGAGAAACCAAGATGGCGGCATAGGTAAACACCGCAAATTGCTGCCTCCCACAACCACTTCAAAAATACAACTAAAAGACAAAACGGACATCATCCAGAACCACAGGAAGGCTGGCTGAGTGGAAATTCTACAACTAGGATGAAAGAGAAAAGCACACTGAGACTCAGAGGAGGTACAGAAATAAAGTGCAGAGGTACGGAGGCGCACGTGGAAAGGGCTGGCAACTGAGGACACGGTTGTTTTTTTTCAATCGGGAGGGAGTCTCAAGCTCCCGACTGCTCTGAACTCTAGTTCCAGGTGAATCTCTGGGGACCCAGACTCATATGGGGAGAAACTGGACTGTCTGGCAGCAGGCAGAACTTGAGGGTGGCTTTCTCTCAGAGGTGTTACAGCAATTACCATGGGACACTGAGAAGTGGGGCCTCTTAGGGTAGGACTGAGGAGCAGTCCTAGCTGCTTGCTCCACCCTGTAGATCCCCTGAAACCCCGCCCCACCCAAGCTGTGCGCAGAGGCTTTTGCATCTGAAAGGCCTGGCCCTTTGCAAATCTGAAAATTACCTAAAAAACTGCAGCTGGGTCAGAGAGACCCAGAACTTCCAAAAGAAGGCCCAAGGTCCCACAGCAGCTTGCATTGCTTCACAGCTGGGCCTCATCTGGGCACCTCCAAACCCCAAACAAAGAAGAGGAATCTGCTGATCTCTCTATAGCTCCTGCTGGGTAGCCTCAGGCAGAGGCTAAATTAGCACCACCTTGGAGATCCAAGAGCCAGTGTACCCAGTGGTCAGAGTGGGACCATCCAGATTACAACTCCTCAGATCCATAAGGGACACACTCAGGGAGCAGACTCAGTGAGTACCAAAGCCCCACTGAAGCAAGTCTTGCCCCATAAGGGTGTCTCCAGCACAGAAGTTCTCCCACTGCAGACACAGCTGATTCTCACAGCCAATTGGCCTGGAGGTCAATTCCTCCCAGTGATACCTACAGCAATCAAGGCTTAACTACAACAAGACTGTGCACAAAGCCCACAAAGGGGTGCACCAAGAGTGTCCACCTCAGGTAATTGCGGAGGCTGAGCCACTGGGCCCTATAGGACACTTAGCACAGAAAGCCACTCTATCAACACAGGGAAGCAGCCAAAATGCAGAGACAAAGAAACAGGTCACAAATGACAGAAATGGAGGAAAGCAAACTACTGGATATAGAGTTCAAAACCACACTTATAAGGTTCTTCGAGAATTTTCTAGAAACCACCAATAAATTTAGTGAGACCCTCAAGAAATCTAGTGAGATCCTGAAGGTTATGAAAAAGGACCAACTAGAAATTAAGCATACACTGACTGAAATAAAGAATACTATACAGACTCCCAACAGCAGACTAGAGGATCGCAAGAATCAAGTCAAAGATTTGAAATACGAAGAAGCAGAAAACACCCAACCAGAAAAACAAAAAGAAAAAAGAATCCAAAAATATGAAGATAGTGTAAGGAGCCTCTGGGACAACATCAAGCATACCAACATCCGAATTATGGGGGTGCCAGAAGAAGAGAGAGAGCAAGATATTGAAAACCTATTTGCAGAAATAATGACAGAAAATTTCCCCTACCTGGTGAAAGAAATAGACTTACAAGTCCAGGAAGCACAGAGAACCCCAAACAAAAGGAATCCAAAGAGGACCACACCAAGACACATCATCATTAAAATGCCAAGAGCAAAAGACAAAGAGAGAATCTTAAAAGCAGAAAGAGAAAAACAGTCAGTTACCTACAAGGGCGTACCCATACGACTGTCAGCTGATTTCTCAACAGAAACTATGCAGGCCATAAGGGAGTAGCAAGAAATATTCAAAGTGATGAATGCCAAGAACCTACAACCAAGATTACTTTACCCAGCAAAGCTATCATTCAGAATTGAAGGTCAGATAAAGAGCTTCACAGATAAGAAAAAGCTAAAGGAGTTCATCACCACCAAACCAGTATTATATGAAATGCTGAAACATATCCTTTAAGAAGAGGAAGAAGAAGAAAAAGGTAAAGATACAAATTATGAACAACAAATACACATCTATCAACAAGTGAATCTAAAAATCAAGTGAATAAATAATCTGATGAACAGAATAAACTGGTGAATATAATAGAATCAGGGGCATAGAAAGGGAGTGGACTGACTATTTTCGGGGGGAAAGGGGTGTGGGAGTTGCGGGAAGAGACTGGACAAAAATCATACACCTATGGGTGAGGACAGTTTGGGGGGGGGGGCGGTAAGGGCAGAGGGTGGGGTGGGAACCGGGTGGGAAAAAAGAGGAACAACTGTAATAATCTGAACAATAAAGATTTAATTTAAATAAATTAATTAATTAAAATTTAAAAAAGGAAAGAAGATGTCTTTACATTTAATTGTGTCCTTCAGAAGTTTTTTAATTTGCACATTTCTTATTAAGTTCACTTCTAAGTATTTAATGTTTTTTGTTGCTATTGTATTTGAGGTTTTTTTTCTTACCAATATGTCCCCTAACTTGCTATAGTTTGTGTATATGAAAGTTATTGATTTCAGTATGTTAATTTTACATCCTGTTACCTTACCGTTCATTGTTTGAGTTAGTCATTGATTCTCTATGGTTTTCCAGGTTTACCATGATATCAACCACAAAGAAAGATAATTTTATTTTACTAAACCTTGTGCCTATAATCAATTTCTTTAGTCTAATTTTATTGGTTACATCTGGTAAAATATCAGTGAAGAAAGTGACTATCCCTGCCTTGTTCCTGCCTTAGAAAAATACTTGTAATATGAATATATATATATATATATACATATACATATGTATATATATATATATCCATACACACAATACTTATATAAACATATGAAAATATGTGTGTATAGATATATGTTAAAGTATTCATCAAGTTCTATTTTCTTGAGTATTGTTATAAGGAATGGATGTTGAATTTTGACAAAAATTTTGTCAGAATTTATGGAGATAATCCTATGATTAGTTTTCCTGAAACCTATTAATATGGCATATAATATTAAGGGATTTCTAATAATATGGGATATGATAATAAGAGATAATAATGAACCTACCTTGCATTCTTAGAATTAATCCTACCTAGTGAATTATATTTGTAATGTATTGTTGGATTCTGTTTATTAATAAAATATTTATTAGTACTATGGTAGCACTATATATTTTGTATGTTTTCAAGGATATGCATAAAAATATGAATAAATAATGGTTTTCTTTCTTAATGTATTTTTATTGATTTCTGAGAAGAGAGATAGAAACATCAAGGATAAGAGAGAATCATTGATTGGCTGCCTCCTGCACGTCCCACACTGGGGATTGAGCCCACAACCTGGATATGTTCCCTGATGGAAATCGAACTATGGCCTCCTGGTTCATAAGTCGATGCTCAACCACTGAGCCACACAAACCAGGCAATGGTTTTCTTTTTTGCATCGTCTTTATAGTATATAGACATCAAAATTATCCTTGCTTCGTAAAAAGAAATGGGTAGTTTCCCTTCATTTTCAACTCTCTAAAGTAATGTTTGGAGCACTGGGATTATCTAATATTTGAAGATTTAGGAGAATTTCCCTGTGAAATATTTCCCTGGTGCTTTTTTTGAGAAATAGTTCCTTAATGAGTTTCTCTTTTTCCTCTACAAAAATTGATTGGTTTGAATTTTCTATCTCTGTCAATTTTGATCATCTGTATTTCCTTGGGAAACTAGCTATTTCATCAAGATTTTCATATGTATTTGCAAAGAGGCCTGAAAAGTCTTTTGTAATTTTTAATCTGTTTCAACGGTTTCTTTCTCATTGTCATTTCTTATTTTTGTGCATTTGTGCTTTCTTTCTTTTTCTTTATCATGTGAGCTAGTAATTTTTCTATTTTGGCAATATTTTTCAAAAACATTAAAAACAAAAGTTTCAATAATTTTTGCTATTCTGGTCTAAATCCCTCTAAAACCACAATATATAGAATCAAAATATTTCGGGTATAAAACCAGACACTTAGCTTTCTCATTTAACATATTTCATATTCTTTTCTTTCCTTCTTAGTTTTATTTGTTACAATTTCATATTTTTGACCCCCATTGAGCTGTCAACGAAAATCCCTCAGTAATTTTTAAAACATTCTGCTGTTAAAACACATCTCTTTCATCCTTGTGCTTGTAAAATTTGTTTTCCTCGTCCATATTTACATTTAATAATGATTTCCTCTAGAAGTGCTCAACTTTTTAGATTCCATCTCCCAAAACCCCTGCAGACCATGTCCTTTCATGCATTCATTTATTCAAATCAACCAATACAGGCAGGAACTGTGCCAAACCCAGCGCTTACAGGCACATAAATAACTATGGCACAAAGTGATTGCTGCAGCAATGGGGAAATGTTAAAAATGCTATTCATGCACAGAAGGAACAACAGGATGGAAGGATGTCAGGGTCAGGAGGGATCAAAAGGCTCAAAACATTTGGTTGGTTTGTTAAGGATGTTTGCAAAGCCATGAAGAAGAGAAGGGCATCCTAGGGACAGGAGAGAGAGAGCGGGAGAGAGAGCGAGAGCAAGAGAGGGAAGAGAGAGGGAGAGAAGGAGGGAGGGAGGGAGGGAGGGAGGGAGGGAGGGAGGGAGGGAGGGAGGAAGGAAGGAAGGAAGGAAGGAAGGAAGGAAGGAAGGAAGGAAGGAAGGAAGGAAGGAAGGAAGGAAGGAAGGGAGGGAGGAAGGAAGGAAGGAAAGAGCTATGAAGGCATGTGGTATCTTAGAGTAGTAGCCAGTTAATAAATTAGTGTGTGGGCAGAGCCATCAGTGGTAGGCAATGAGGGTGGAGAAATAGGTCAGTACAAGACCTACCAGCACTTAGACTTAGGGCTTAACATCTTCAGCAGGATAGCCTGGAGCTTTGAAACAGGAGAGTGAAAGTGTGAGACCCGCATCTTAGAAAAGTCACTCCGGACACAGAGGAGAACATGGGGTAGAAAGAGGAGCATCCAGATCTGAAGAAACCAATGAGGAGACGAGGCAACAATTCCCGTGAGAGAAGATGGGAGCCTGAATTGAAGCAGCATAGTTAGAAAAGCACAAATTCCAGAAACAAATCAGAGGGGAATGATAGGATGTGGGCAGTGACAAAAAGAGAGGCTCCAAAAAGTCATGCCTGAATGACTGGCTGATGACACTACATTAACTGAGAAAGGGAATATGTGAAGAGCAAGTATTGGGAAAAAGAAATAGTTTGGTTTTGAATAAGAGTCTGAGCTCTTTGTAAAACATAAAAAAGGCAAAATCCATGTCTAAAGCACAAGAGATGGGAGCAAGGTGAGAGGTACATGTTTGAGAGTATGTATGTGTGGTAGGTATAGCCATAGGTGTGAGACATAACTACCATCTACTGAGCACTGACTACACACCAGAACTGTGCTAAGGACTTCACCACATCTTTTCATTTGTTTATTTGTTCTCTCTCTCTCTCTCTCTCTCTCTCTCTCTCTCTCTCTCTCTCTCTCACACACACACACACACACACACACACACACATTAATCCTGTGAGAAACTATCTTTCTCATGTCACACACATGGAAACCAAGGTTCAGAACAACAAAAAACCCAGTCACAAAGCTGCTAACTGTCAAAACAAGAATCTGAACTCGATGCTGACTCCAAATCCTGGGCTTACAAGTGAACTATGAGAAGTTATTTGGCAGGAAAGGGAGTGAGGAGACGGAAGGAAAAGAAGAGATTAACAATGTACTAAGTGGCAATTTTTGTCAGCTACTAAAACAAACTTTATACATGCCTGTCTCCTTTACTCTTCATACCCAGCCATTAAAATTGATATTAATCCCCATTTTCCATATGGGAAACCTTACTCAAGGTCATAGCACTGATAACTGGTGAAATGGGATTTGAACCCACTGCACCATACTCCAAATAATTTAGTATTTCTACAATACCAAAGAAAGCATGCAATGAGAGAAAAGAAGTGAATATTCAGCGCAGAGGATGGGATATAGCAACACTAAAGAAACAAGTGAAGTGAATTGAGCAACAAAAAAATGATTCTAGGACATGTAACCAGCAGGTAGAGGAAATATGGGAATCCAGGGATGAGAGAATTTTAAGACAGGTGGTCAGTTAGGTCAAATGTTGTAAACAGTCCAGCTGAGGACTAATAAGCCCATTTCATTTAATAATTAACAGGCTTTGATAACCTTTGAGAACAGATGCTGTAGCGTGGTGGGGTTAAAAGACCTCAGAGAGCATATAACCAGCAGTGAGGGGAGGAGAAAGGGTAGCTAGAGAGGAAGGTAAATAGAGTATGAGGGTGTTTTAGGATGACAGGAAACTTGTTGGCTGGGGTGTGGGGTTAGTGAGGGAGAAACAGATACAAAGGGAGGGATGTGAACAATGCAGCAAGGTTCCAGGGGAGAGGAAGAGGCCACTTCCTGCTCTGATTGTGAGGAGGCAGGAATACATACCTACAAATAGGTACAGACCTGGGGAATGTGGGGGGGGGGGGGGGGGCGGGGGGGGGGAGGGGAGAAGGAAGTTGAAGGAGCCCAAAATCTAAATAAATGCCCCTTCATTCATTATGAAGTAGGCAGTTTATCTGCTGAGAGTGAAAGGAACGGGAGGAGGCTTCTAGAAAGGAACCCTGTGGGAGACTGGAAAGAATAATGATGGCACCAAGGACTCAATAGGGCAGGAAATCATAATTGTGTCACTGAATCAATCAGCGAGGCTATGTGATTTCCTCTAAAACAGTGGTTCTCAACCTTCCTAATGCCGCGACCCTTTAATACAGTTCCTCATGTTGTGGTTACCCCCAACCATAAAGTTATTTTCGTTGATACTTCATAACTGTAATTTTGCTACTGTTATGAATCGTAATGTAAATATCTGATATGCAGGATGTATTTTCATTGAACAAATTGAACATAATTAAAGCAAAGTGATTAATCACAAAAACAGTATGAAATTACATATGTTTTCTGATGGTCTTAGGCAACCCCTGTGAAATGGTCGTTCGACCCCCAAAGGGGTCGTGACCCACAGGTTGAGAACCACTGCTCTTGAAGGTCTCAGCAGACCTGGGGGGTGAGTGGAGGAAACCAATATGGGCTAACCTAGGACTGGAATTGGTCAGAGGAAATACAGTGATCACCAGGAAGTGAGGATGGTGGTGAGAGTACATTTGAAGTGACTGATTGTGGAATCTGCACCGGATAGAAGAAATTAAGGAGAGCTGATAAACTGAGAGGACAGAGAAGAGTAGAGAACTTGATGCTCCTCAACATAAGTTTAATGGGAATGGAGGAGTGTGGAGATTGGGGTGTTAAGCAGAGAGTAAACGTTCAGAGTTCAAGATTTCAAGGGCAGGGCACTTCTGTGCAGTAAGTTCCAGGATACAGCCTCACTATGTGGCATTGTTGTAGCGTCACAGAGGGGGACAATCATTGCTGTGGGGATGGTCAAGGAACTGGACTTGACTATCTTCATCATGGATCTTGAAGTCATTCCAAGCAAGCTAACCTACTGGTTGGAGCATCTGTCCCCTGGTGGTCAGTGCACATCATAGCGACTGGTCAACCAGTTGACTGTCTGCCCCCGGGTTATCAGTGCATGTCATAGTGAACAGCTTTAGCATATCATTAGCATATTACTCTTTGATTGGTTGTTCAGTTGTTCCGCTGTTCTATCTATTTGCATATTACCCTTTTATTATGTAGGATATATATATATATATATATATATATATATATACATATATATATATATATATATATATATATCCTATATATACTAGAGGCATATATATATATGTGTGTGTATATATATATATATATATATATATATATATATATATATACACTAGAGGCCTGTCCCCTCAGCCCAGCCTGCACCCTCTCCAATCCAGGATCCCTCTCACAATCCTGGACCTCTGGCTCTTAATCGCTCACCTGCTTGCCTGCCTGGTCAACCCTAACTGCCCCCCCTTCTGGCCTGATCGCCCCTCACTGCCTCTGTGTGCTGGCCTGATCACCCCTAACTGCCCCCCTGCTAGCCTGGTCGCCCCTAACTACACCCTGCTGCCAGCCAAGTCACCCCCAACTGCCCCCCTGCTGGCCTGGTCACCCCTCACTAACCCCCCTGCTGGCCTGGTCACCCCACACAGCCTGCTTGTTCAGTCGTTTGGTTGTCCCTCACTGACTCCCCTGCTAGCCTGGTCATAGGCAGCCATCTTGTGAGGGCGTGAAGGTTAATTTGCATATTACCTCTTTATTATATAGGATATTTATTGAGAGCTATTTAAGTGCAGGGCACTATCCTAGATATTGGGCATATGGGGTGAATAAGAAAAAGTTTCTGCCCTCATGGAACTTACTTTCTAGTGGAGAAACAACCAATAATAAACAAACAAAAACAACATTGGTAGTGCTAAGCAAAGAATTAAAATAGCTGTTATGTTATAAGTTATATAATAAAAAACAGCCTTTTTAGATTGGGAAATCAGGGAAGGCTCAAAGGACATGAAATCTGAGCTGATATCTGAATGATAAGAATCAGACTTTGGAAAAGAAATGGCCTAGCCAAAGCAAAGACCCTGAGCGAAAATAAACATGCCCGATTTGAGGAACTGAAAGAGCCAACGTGTCTGGGAGGGCACTTCTGAAGTGAAGACACTGCCCCTTCCTTCAGGAACTTGTGGTGAAGTAGAGCTCAGCACAGACAGCTCTGACACTTCTCTTTTAGCATAAACCTTCAGAGAACTTCAAATTCGTTATACCTACTGAGTAAAAATGTCAACATTTTAAACAGAAGTAAGTCTCCATTTCTTTCCCTATAGGCTAGTTTTCTCTTCTGGAGCCGAAGAGATTGCATGGCAATGTTAGCCTCAGAGAGGAAGCAGATATTAATGCATATTCCATAGAACAAGTTCATGCTAAGAAATCCAAACTCTTCCAAAAATCAAGGCTTACTTGTCCTTCCCAAACTCAAACTTCCCAGGTCCAATTCGAAGTAGAGAGCCATTGAGCCACTTGGGGAAATGTCCTCGGACTTGGGCAGAGATGGTCTGTGGAGTCTCCTCCACTGTGGCTATTAGGGGCGCAATACAGGGAAGACCCTCCTGCTTACAGGAAACAGCTTTTGTCTGATGACTGTTGTCCATGTACTTCTTCAAAACTGTGAAGAGAACATCAAAAGCACAACAAATATTTACCAATCTTCTATAAACATGCCTATTTCTCCCTCCTGGTCACGGAAATGTAAAACCAACACCAAATATAGTCTCCAAATCTCTCCCTCTCCTTCCTCATTCTCAGTTCAATTCTTTGATTCACCATTTTTTGAGAATCCTTTTTGTACTCTTGCAGTACAAATCTGCTTGAGAATTAACTCAGGACTTTAATTATTATCATTTCTCATAGTTGAACAATGCTCATCTTTTCACAAGGTGGAATCTAACCCAAGATGGACTAATAGCAACCTCATTATAATGATAAAAATGACCACTATTCAATATTATCATAATTACATTGACCTCAGTATTTTATATACATCAGAATGTGATCCCAAAAAATTCATAGGGATTTATGGAGCATTTAGTAGGATCTACAATTTAATTTCTTCTATTTTAATGTAAACATAAATGTACATGGCATCTTCTAGGAGAAGGGTGTCATAAACCAAACTATGCAGTGATATCTGGTCTAAAATTACCTGAAGTTCATAAACCACAAGAAAAAATCATTAATATATAACAAAGAGCTGAAAATTGTTCCTATTATTTCATATTTACTTAGTGTTCACAAGGCAGCATTGCCTAACACAGAGGGGTGGCCAAATATATAACTAACTAGGTACTTTAAAACACAGTCCTTTATTTTATTTCCTGAAACTGAAATAGTGATATAAAAATCTAAACTAGAATATACATAGAGACACTATTCCTCTGAAGTGAGATTTGCATTCTTTTAGCAAACTCTCTTGCAGTATTATATCTATTATCCCATTTCTTTCAAATTGTTCAAAAATTTAGTTTACAGAAACACCTATCAGAAAGGATATGTGTACCCCAATGTTCATAGCTGCACAATTTACACTAGCTAAGATTTGGAAACAACCTGAGTGCCCATCAGCAGATGAGTGGATTAAAAACAGTGGTACATCTACACAATGGAATACTACACTGCTATAAAAAAGAAGGAGCTCTTACCATTTGCATCAGCATGGATGGACCTGGAGACCACTATGCTAAGCGAAATAAGCCAGTAGGAGAAAGATAAATATTACATGATCTCGCTCATTTGTGGAATATGTGAGTTTTGTTCAACATAAACTGATGAACAAAAATAGATCATCAAACAGACCACCAAACCTCAGAGGGAAGGCAGGGAAAGCTGAGGGGAGCGGGTAAGAGATCAACCAAAGGATTTGTATGCATGCATATAAGCATAACCAATGGACACAGACACTAGGGGGGGGTGAAAACATGTGCTGGGGGTGGGAGTGGCTGGGGAAAGGTCAGTGGGGGGAAAAAGAGACATATGTAATACTTTAATCAATAAAGAATTTTTAAAAATTCGTTTAAAGCACATGAAACCTGCTTTGCCATATGTAACAATTCAGTTAAACCCGACTGGTTCCTGATTTCCAAAATAAAATTTACTTTTACCCTGAATGCCCTTCCCGATAATCTATCCCTAAGGAAATTTCATCTATTGCTCAAAGCCTATTTTTAAATACCACTTTGAAAAAAAAAAAAAAGCATATTGTAATACTTAAGTGTGGACCCAGCCTCTGCCTGGCTCCAGAATGCTTGGGTTCAAATCTTAGCCTATCATTTTCCAAATAAATAGCCTGAGCTAAATAATTAACCTCTTTGTGCTATTCCCTCCTTTCTAAGATGGGAATAATAATAATTCTTATTGCTCCTAAGGATACAAAAAATAAATGAATTAGGTTATGTAAAGTTTTAGAAATTGTAAATATTAAAAAAAAAAGTTAGCTATTATTCATGTAGCTTTTTTTTAAGCCTTACCCCAGGATATGTTTCATTGATTTTTAGAGAGCGAGGAAGGAAGGGAGGGAAAGAGAGAGAGAAACATCAGTTGCCCTGACCAGGGATGGAACCCACAAACCAGGTATGTGCCCTGACTAGGAATCAAACCCACAATCTTTAGTGTACAGGACAATGTTCCAACCAACTAAGCCAACCTGACCAGTGCTATTCATGTAACTTTTAATGATCAATCAACAAAGTGTTGGGCACTGCTGAGAGATAAAAAAGTACTAGAGCCCTGATGTAAAGGAACTCACCACCTAGTAAACAGACAAAAAAGAGGTCATTTACACTGCAATCAGTGTTTTGTTTGAACACTATTTTTCAAAGTATAATCTGAGGACTATTTGAAACAGAAATATCTGGTTCTACGGCTAACATGCAGATTCATGGACTCCACTTTGGACTAAAAAATCAGAATTTCTGGGGTAGCGTAAGCAGGTATCTTAGGCATACTAAAATTTGAGAACCACAAATTAGAGGTATAAAGAGGATGCTTTGAAAACTTAGAGGAGGAAACCCTCAAGTATTTGTCTTACTAATTTTATTAATATATGTATACTTGTCTTATTCTCCTCTTAGATTAAAATAAATTCCCTGAGATCAGGTATTTCACTCCTAGTATTTAAGTAGAATTAAATTGAATACCCTGATAGGGCATTTGTCTGAATAGAGATTCATGAATTTAAAACATTTTATGTTTTAGAAAATATTAAATGTCTATATGTTCTGTATTCTATAGCATGCTCTTCAAACTTGCTATGGTACTTGCTATTGTGGTCAACACCTCCATGAACCCCTTTCTAAAATGTTGCCTTCCCAGACATTGCACTTTTCAAACATTCCTGTTTCCTCTTGTTTGCTTTATGCCAGCTTTATTACCACTAGCTGACACTTTGGACAAGTTACTCATCACTCTGAACCATAGGATTTTTAATGCTAAACAAGGATAATGGGGATAAATGGAAAATAATACCTCCCATTCATGTCTATAATCATAACCAAATATAATGCCAGTCCTAATTTTCAAATGTTAATTCCCTTCATTAGCTCCTTTTCCCCTTATCACCTCATGAATGTATTCCTAAGGTCTGATCTTCGACCTTTACTCTTTAATCTCACCTTCAGTCTTCCTTGGAAGTCTCATCTAGACCCTTAATTTTACCAATTACTTTTTGCAAGTGGCCCAACATGTCAAAAGAGAATTCATTTTCCTCCTACCAAATCAATTTCCCATCTGCTAAATCACCTAGCTGCAAACTCTCTGTGGGCCTTGAATTCCTTTTCACAATCACCACGTGGTTAAATTCTGCTGACTATACCCACATAGGGCTAGAAAGAGGATGCTAAGGGGATGATATAGGGTAGTCAGTATAACTTACTAGGGTTCAGAAGTTTGCAAGGTGCATGAAGCAAATCTTTTGCAAAAATTTTTACCAGTCCAGCCGTCATGGGCAACCTCACACATTTTTCTTCTGGCTTGAACCTGTCTTCATCAGCACTGATGCTTCAACTCTTCTTGCCGATCAGTCACTTCCTTTCTCTACTGTCCTAATTTAGGCCCTCACACCTGTTAGGTGGATATTATCACAGCCTCCTACTTGAAAGGAGAAACTAGATAAGGAAGCTATCTTCTAAACCAGAGCTTCCTAATGTGTGGGCCTTTTGATCCCTTTAGACCAGTGGTTCTCAACCTTCTGGCCCTTTAAATACAGTTCCTCATGTTGTGACCCAACCATAAAATTATTTTCGTTGCTACTTCATAACTGTAATGTTGCTACTGTCATGAATCGTAATGTAAATATCTGCTATGCAGGATGGTCTTAGGCAACCCCTGTGAAAGGGTCGTTCAACTGCCAAAGGGGTCGCGACCCACAGGTTGAGAATCGCTGCTTTAGCTATTGGGATGGCTCAAGGCCCCAGGCCAGTAGCCTCCTTCTCTAAGCAGATCCCATCCAATTTACGCTAGTGTGAGAAAAATTTTATCATTTTCTGTATGCTGTGATGGAGGAAAGGTTGGGAAGCACTGCTACTTAATCTTCCTAAATACAGATTGTATTATAGCACATATTGTTCCATAAAACTTTCACAAATGACTCCTCATTGTCTACCAAGTAAAGTCTAAACTGTGATGAAGGCACTGTATACTCTCACAGCAACCTACCTGTCCAGTTCTGCCTCTCACTAATGCCTTCCACCCCAGCCAATCTGGACCATTCCCCATTCTCTTCTCATCATAACTGTACCCTTCTCTTCACCTAGAGTATTTCCCATATCCTTCAGATGAAATTCACTTGCCTTACTCATCCTTCATGATCCAGTGCCCATGTCACCTGTTTTATAAATACAACATTCTTATTTCCTATAGCAAGAACTGATTCTCCTTAGTCTGACCTCACATCCCATCTGTTTTAGCTCTTATGGCACCTATCATATCCTGTTTTGTGCAATATAAATGAACATACTTTATAACCTCTACTGCCAGTACTCCTTGAGTATAGGGCAGGGGTGGGCAACCTTTTTGTGAGTGCATGCCAAAACCAGCAAAATCTGACTCAAAATTCTTCTGCGTGCCAACCCTAATTTTTTGAGAACATGTTATGCCCACTTGATATCTCTTAAGGTGTACTCATGTGAAGAACCTTGAAGAAATAATAAAATTCATTCTAGCGACAAAAACACAGTAAATGATGATGAAAAATACATTTATTTTTTAACGTATACAGGTACAGATAGTCCGACAGAAAACTTTATAACTCCGTTTGATATTATCAGTGGGACTTTTGCTGCTGCATCACTGATGACAGAGATTTTACATCAGGTTTATATTTCGTGACCTTCAGAGATATGCACGAGCTACTACTTTCATCCATCAGGCTACTCCTATTACGAGACTTAACAAAATTCATCACTGAGAACAAAGATTCACAAGCGTATGTGGATGAAAACATGGAGAATAACGCTGTTGCAAAGTTTTTTAAACAGAAAAAAATTTCTGGAATGGCATTCCAAGTCCTCAATAGTTCGTTTTCAACACTTCTCTCTGGTACTCCTGTCTCTAATCACTTTTTTTCAATGTTTTCCAAGTCAACTCTAAGGTCAATAAATTTCTGCTTCCAAATTGAGCTTCTCTGAAATTCAATCAACTGCATTTCAAAGTCAGCCATGTCTATGCATGAAAACATTTGTAAGTTTAGTTCCTGCAATTTCATGCTGTCTGGAAACCTCATGAATTTTGATGTCTCTTCCAGTTCTCTGAATTTTGCAGATCTTGAGAACTGCTCAATAGTTGACTCGATGATGTTTAAAAACAGCTTTTGAAGGCTTTGACAGTCTGTTCTGTCATTTTTTGGGAGGTCTTTGATGTGCCTCTTGAGGTTTGGGAAATATCTAAATCTCTCACCATCCACATCCCTCTTAAAGACTTCCAGTTTCTTTTCAAAAGCCTTTATGTAACCAAACATAACATCAAGTCTTGCCAGTTCCTTATAATTTAACATTTAAGTCATTCAAATGTTCACAAAATTGTAAATGGAAGATTATAAGAGGGTTTCGCGTGCTAGCAAAAGTTACTGGCGTGCCCTGTTTGGCACACGTGCCAGGGATTGCCCACCCCGGTATAGGGCCTTGGTTTTGCCTTCACCCCCACACCTAACACATTGCCTTGCATTGAATTACTGAATTAAATAATTTTAAAATGTATAGTGCACATCAGTAATATTTCTCATAGCTCCATATCAGCCAATTTCAAGAAATAAAAGCATGTAACAATAGTAGCTATAATAGAAAGCTAGAAAAACAGTAACAAAGGTTTTAAGGGATTCCCCAGAATGCAGATAAAAGAACCAAACATTTACATTAGAGAATTTAGCAGTGATTTTCAATTGAGAAAGGTCTAAATAGTGAATAGTCTTCCTATTACAGATTCAAGAGAATCCTGAAACCCTGAATCCTGTCCCTATATGTCGTATAAAACATACAAATGGAAAGGCTGTTTCCCTGACAAGTAAACAAATCCTGACTCTGTCTTAACTCCCAGCTCTTCACTTGCTGCCTATATCTGCTCCAAAAAGAGTGGAAAACTTTAGAAGCTGCCAGTATTCTTCAGAAAAGGCACAGAATTCCACGTTCCTGCTGGAAGGAAGAGGAGGGGGCAGTAAATCTCCTACCTGGGTTCCAATGTACTATCACAGATCTGAAACCCACTGCAATGGAAGATTGCTGACGAAACGGAGAGTTGAAAAAATATTTTTATATTGTTAAGTAGCAGCAGATCCTGTGGTTTCCAAATCCTTTCTCATTAGCAGTGTGGCAAAATACGCTTCCGGGACTGTCCCTGGCTCACTGACAGAACAGGAGGGAAAGTTGGGGGGAGGGGACAGAGGCAAGGCTTCAAAACACAGGCAATCTCTCTTTCGCTCAATTCCAAGACAAGTATCCCAACAACCTATCTATACTAAGCAGCTGTTTGAAATACTGGTCTCCCTCCCTAACTCTCCTTTTCAAATCTGTCCTTGCACTATAATTAAGCAGTTGATCCAGGAATGGATTTCATTAAGCCACTCCTCTCCTCTGAAAGATTCAGATCTCCTCTTTCCTTACAGAATAAAGTCCAAATGTAATCTGTCAACAAGGGACTCTACAATCTGGCCACAACCTACCTTTAATCCTTTGTCTCTCTGCCTTTCTAGCATTTCATTCTTCCTTTTCTTTTGTATTCATTTAATTTACAAAGCATTTTCTCAAGATCTAGTATAAATAAAGCCCTGTGAAGGTATGCCTTTTTTAAGTTATAACCATACATAGTTTTGTTAATTTGACAAACATTTTTGAGCACCAATGTATCAAATACTGTGCTACAAATTGAGGATACCAAGAAACAAAATTTAATCCCTACTCTCTAGCAGTTTCTACTTTATTCCCCTTTGTAAATTCTCAGTCCAATAAAATAACTCTAAATATACCACATTTTTGTTCTCCTGGGCCTTTGAACAAACTTTTCCCTGCCTGAAATATCCTCCTTCTTTCCTTTACAAAAACCCATTTCAAAACCTACCCCTCTGACCCTCTGCTCCCACTAGGAGTTACTACCACTGCCACAGAGATACTTTTAACATTTACATATCATGTTTTCCCAGCAAAGGTATGTAAGTGTATTTCAAGAAAGGAGTGGTTAAAATTGTCAGAAGGGAGAAAAAAAAAGTATCTTAAACTATTCTGTATTTCCCACAGTGCCTAGCACAATATGATGCACAAAGATATTCAATATATATTTTGGCTTATAATCAGTGAAAAGTATAAACTTGCAAAATTTTATTGAAATATTAGAAGTGTAAATTAAAGGGCAATGGTATGCCTACAATAGCCTATCTCCAGAGGTGAGATAATTATTCTTGTTTATGTGGATGGTACCAAAGACATCAAAATTTGATTAAAAAAAATAAGCCTTAATTAGGCATTCAGGAACTTTTGCCTTTTGTTCTGACCAGTAAACACATTTTTTCACTAAAAATCAGTTTCAGTCTTTTTTTTCCCCCAGTTTTATTTTTTTTCTTTATTAGGGTATTACATATGTGTCCTTACAGTTTCAGTCTTAATCATACCAAATAATCAAATCAATACTCTGAACCTGCACAGGGAAGAATCAGATGCTGAAGAATGGTAACACCATCAAGATATAACAAGTATATTATGAAATCTGTTCTGAAACATTCTGTTAGCCTTGGCTTTCACATTAATAATAAATGCTTAGGAAAGAAATAACTCAAGACTTCTAATGATGGGCCAGTATAGTCATCTTTGTATTTAGAACATTCAAGAACTCTATAAGGTAACAGAATAACTCAAAATCCAGGTGATAAGGCATATCAATTCAAATATAGTCTTCTGGCTGCATTTAATATTTAAAAATCCCATTTCTATTAGTTACTTCATTGACCTCCATTAGTGTACCCCTATAGAAACCTAATAATTTTCTCACTTCATAATAAACATTTTTAGAAAATGTTCTTACTGTTTTTAATCCTTCCTTGTATGAGTATTTATGCTATATGGTAAGTATATATACCTTCAAATAGTCATTTCATGAAATGAGAGTTTATTTTAACATTTACAAGGCAGCAAGGTAAACATGCTAACCACCTAAAAAATATCAAATTCCTTGTGGTATTGTTTATAAATATGTCCAAATTTGTGATTGCTTATATCAGCAAAGTATATATAAAATAGATTAAATTATCTATATGTTTTTAAAATGTATGCTATGATTATTAAAAATCTGTTTAATATAGTCATGACATATAATTATATAACATATTAGAAATTTGTAATAAAATCATAGCAGTACCTTCCAATAAAGGGAGAAATTATTTTAGCTAGATAAGTATTAGAGATCTGCTAGTCCAAATTCAATTTCTGAATTATAATAGGATTGAAATGACTCAACAGTCACCTTGTTGTTTACCCAATCTCTTTACATTTGGATCACTAATTTTATCTCATACCACACAACTGCTAATGCTTCTACTAAGTACAATTCATCAATATGGTTGTATAAAAAAAGCCAACTTGCCCTAACCGGTTTGGCTCAGTGGATAGAGTGTCAGCCTGCGGACTCAAGGGTCCCAGGTTCGATTCCTGTCAAGGGCATGTACCTTGGTTGTGGGCACATCCCGAGTAGGGAGTGTGCAGGAGGCAGCTGATCGATATTTCTTACTCTCTATCCCTCTTCCTTCCTCTCTGTAAAAAATCAATAAAATTACTTTTTTAAAAAAGCCAACTCATATAAGGTCTGGTTATTTCTGGTTTTTATTTTAGTACAAGAAAATAATTTTAAACAAAAAAACTTTTATTAATCATGTATAATAACTAATAGTGAAATAATCAAATGATTATTTTAAATAGCAAGAGCACATATAGTTTTCTACATATTGAGAAACTGGACAAATCACATTTAGGTTTTAATTTTTTTTATAATACTAACCATGAAAAACATTTTAAAACTATCTCCAATGCCATCTTCTACTTAAATAAAATATTCCCAAAAAAAGTACAATATTGTTAAACATTATCAAATTAACTCATTGCATCCTCTTTTAGAAGTTGAAGACTAGGAGTTCAAAAAAAAAAAAAGAATCAATAATAATTTAAATAACTTACACTTTTATAAACTACACCAAAGAGTTGACCCTCAAAAGAAAACATATTAATATCCAGTTTAAAGCTCCCTTTAAGTCTAGAAAAGAAATTCAAAGTGTTTCCCCTTCTATGTTTAAGGTATACATTTTCTACAGCTTTCAGAGCACAAATGTCATTCTATCCTTACAACAATAATGGGTTTAAATTATCAGCTTATTTTAAGTACACAACTTTTAACTGTGTAGTGTATTTGCAATAACTGTAAATCTCTGTCTCAGGAGCTCTCTTTTTTGTACTAGAAAGTTTTCAATAGTATTGGCTTCTTTGAAGAGTCCTTCTATCTCGTCGACATAAGAAGCATCTACTGCTGCTCTCTCACTAATGGGGAAAAAAGTTTAATGTTAGACTAAATAGTTATAACATCAAAAACACTATCATAGTCATGTTCTCTTTTATGCTATATTTTTTAGCTATTTCATTTAAATAGCTTTGAACATCAGAAAGCTTCAATAATTTACAAACACTTTGATACAAGTTATATTAATCTCACAAATACTTTTGACTATTCCAATTCTCCTGACACAGCAGAATGTGTACCTTATACATTATAATTCTAATATCAAACTATATGCAGTCATGCTTCACTTAACGACAGGGATATGTTTGCAGAAATGTGTCTTCAGGTGATTTGATCATGTGTGAACATCACAGAGTACACTTATACAAACCTAGGCAATAGATAGCCTAGTATACACCTAGGCTATGCAGTATATTCTATTGCTCCTACTCTACAAGCCTGTACAGCATATTACTGTACTGAATACTATAGGGAATTATAACACAAAGGTAAGCATTTATCTAAACATTAAGAAGGTAAATATACCATATAAAAAATTTTAAAATGGTACACCTGTATAGAGCACTTACCATGAACAGAGTTTACAGAACTGAAAGTTGCTCTCATGCGTGTTGGTGAGTGAATGTGAGGCCTAGGGCATTCACTACTATAGGCTTTATAAACACTGTCCCACAAGCCCTCCCCGCTACTGATCAAGAACAGAACAAGGAAGCTGCCAGTGCTACTCCATGAACAGGAATGTGGGCTGGATTGACTGAAATTATCAAGGAGAAACTGGCTTGGCAAGGTGTAAATCACCATAATAGTGACTACCAGGAGGGACTGAAAGGTGGCCTGAGGGTCAGCAGGAATAAAAAATCAAGATGGAATGATACAAGAGCACAGGGGATAGTCATGGCAACTTCATGTTGGAGTAGTGGTCATATTAAGGAACTCTGTGATACTCTGTTTGTTTTTAAAAGAGCATCTTTAGCCGAAGCCAGTTTGGCTCAGTGGATAGAGCGTCGACCTGAGGACTGAAGGGTCCCAGGTTCAATTCCGGTCAGGGGCATGTACCTGGGTTGCGGGCACATCCCCAGTGGGAGATGTACAGGAGGCAGCTGATCGATGTTTCTCTCTCATCGATGTTTCTAGCTCTCTATCTCTCTCCCTTTCTCTCTGTAAAGGTTCAGTGAACTATATTAAAAAAAAAAAGAGCATGTTTAATATGGAGAGGATATAGAACTGAGGACTCAATATTTTTAGTTCCATTGACTTCTTCTGACATAAAGGACTCTCTTTGGCATTGAATTGATGGAAGACAAAGTTTATCTATGTTTACATCATTATAACCTGAAAATATTCCCAA
Organism: Myotis daubentonii; assembly: GCF_963259705.1. Lineage (NCBI taxonomy): Eukaryota > Metazoa > Chordata > Mammalia > Chiroptera > Vespertilionidae > Myotis > Myotis daubentonii. The sequence goes on along the minus strand of NC_081848.1, from coordinate 8,393,819 downwards.
AGTACAGGGATAGGCTGCCTCCATACTGCCACAGAAAATTTTCACTAACGTGACAGTGGCACTTAATATTTAAGATGGCTCCCAGAGAACTGTGTCATTTTACAGGATCTAAGAATTTATAGCAACAAAGAATTTATAGCAAAGTACTCTGAAGACTATAAACCTACATCTGGGAGGACTATAGCACCCTCTGAATATGTAGCGCTGGAACAGGGGGAACAGGCTCCTCTGTGCTGAATCAGGCAGTGCCTGACTGATTGGGATATAATCTGTGCACTCAAAATTGAGGTGCCATGGCCCTGGCCTGGTAGCTCAGCTGATTAGATCATACACCAAGGTTGTGGGTTTGATCCCCAGTCAGGGCACATACAAGAATCACCATAACTAAGTGAAACAGCAAACTGATGTTTCTCTCCTCTCTTTTCTCTCTTCTCTCTCTCTCTCAATCTCTCTCCACATAATTAATCAATAAAAAATGATTGATTTTTTTTTAATTGAGGTTCTGTCAGTGACAGGGAATCTATTGCCAAGCCCCACAGATACTGGGCCCATCTGAGGAAAAATAATCCCTCCTGAGCCACATATTCTTTCATTTCTTACAGGAAATTCTGCTCCATTAGAATTTTATGGGACCATTGTCATACTTATGATCTATTGTTGACCGAAACATTATATGGTACATGATTACACATTATTTTAACAGCCACACAACCATTATTTAAATACAATGACTGTCCAGTAGTTTTTAAAAAAAACACCTTACAGCCCTGGCTGGTGTGGCTCAGTTGGTTGGGCACCATCCCATGCAGTGAAGGGTTGCCAGTTCTATTCCCAGTCATGGCACATGCCCAGGGTTTCGGGCTTGATCCCTGGTAGGGTACATACAGGAGGCAGTTGATTGATGTTTTGCTCTCACATCGACATTCCCCTCTCTCTCTCTCCCTCTCCCTTCCTTGCTTTCTAAAAAATCTTTTAAAAATGAATAAATACATAAATTAAAAAATACCTTATAAAACATGATAATCTCAGATCAATAAAATATTAAAATTCATCCTTCAAATACACATGGATATTTAAATATTTCATAAATATATTTATTTATCTTTAATATCACTCCATTTTTATCATTAACTTCACCAAATGGTAGTTTTCTCAAAGAGGTTTTATCATAAAATTTTAAATGTTATATCATTTATTTAGAAACCAAAATATATCCAGCCTAGTATTCGTAGTGGTAATAGCAAAACAGGATACTTAGTGAAAAAGTTAGGCTCCTGCCAGTGTTCTCAGTGGTTAGAGAGTCAGCCTATGCACTGAAGGGTCTCAGGGTTTGATTCCTGGTCAATGCACGCACCTCGGTTGCAGGTTAGATCCCCCAGCCTGTCAGGGCGTATGCGGGAAGCAACCAATCCATGAATCTCTCTCACATCAATGTTTCTCTTTTCTCACTTATTTCTCTCCCCTCTCTCCCTCTCTTCCACTCTCTCTAAAAATCAATGGAAAAAATACCCTTGGGTGAGAACTAAGGACAACAAAAAAGTTGGGGTTATTCTTTGAAAATAACAAACTAAATTATTATAAGAAATTGAGGTCGAATTTAAAAATTCCAAAATTATAGTAACTGGATAGGTTCTGCAGTCACTGAACATAAAGTTCCCATATGGAATTTCCTGAAGAAAACGTCTAAGATCAAGACTCAAAAATATAAGTACTTACCTTAAAATCTTTGCATATGTAGACAACATTAGATTAATTTCCTTGCTCATATCTATTAAAAAAACACTGAGTTATGAAATATAACAAACCTTCTGTATTATAAAAATAAGTATATAGAAATATAAGCATTTTATACAACACCATTCAAATCTTTCTCCAGGGATTCATCTTTATCAAATAGTCCAGAGCTTTCAAAGAAAGAGGAATCTGATTTTCTAAGAGAGGACAGTTGTGGACTATCTGGCACTTGAGGCTAATACAAAAAAGGAAAAGAAAATAGGTAAACAGTTAACAGGATCCTTAGGATATATACATTCTATTTTTTTAAAAGCAAATAAAACACCTTTCATAAAAAAAGGAAATATGCTAGAAACTATATGCTCTTGTCATTTGTTAATTATATTTGAAATTAAATGCTAATTAGTTTGAAATTTTATTACCAAGGAAACTTTTAGTCCCAACAAGCACCTGGTTCAATATACTAAATTTTATTTTTACTTTTTTGAATATGTTATTAACCCCCTGATGAAAAAGTTTCCTGTACCTTGAACCAGTAGATGTTTCCATAGCTATATAGCAAACTTTCCATTTAGACAATAGCCAAATGCTTGAAAATTTTTGCAAGATAACAATGTCCCAAATGCAAACATCAGTTGGTGGAAACAGTAGTGAAGAAAGGCAGAATAGTGTTCTAATTTTAAAAGATCAGCAACTCCAGTACTCCTACTTATTATAGCAAAATAAGTATTTGAAGTCCTAAATATCATAAAGATATGAATCCACTTGTGTCTCTAGATACAAATTACCACGAAGAAATCTCCTGATAGTTTCTTGGAGGTTTCCCCATATACTTAGTAAAAAAGCAGCTGGAGTCAATATAGTTCCTGCTGGGACAATCCCAGCTCTGGGAATACGAAAACTTAAATTCCATTTATCAACAGAACTTTCTTAAATGGAAGATATTTGCGAAGTATATAAAATAAAGTATTAAGGCTCTGGGAGCATAGAGATTACCTCCAACTCTCTTGGTCTCTTGCAATTTCTAGTATCAGGTTTTACAAGGTGATTTGCCATCATAACCTGGAGGCAAGAGCTGCAAAATTTTGAGCAACACCAAACTTAAGTACAAACTCCAACCTACACACACAGATCTCTTGAATCTTCCCACCCACTGCCACTGTTCATTTAGGCTCTCATTACCGGTCACTTACCTAAACTTCACAATCTCTCCTTTCTCTAAGTCATCCTACCAACTGCTGTTTGGGCAGTCTTTCAAAACTGATTACCATACTCCCTGAACTTTCAAAACGGTAATTACTGCATTCCCTTATCTCAAAAAACGTGTCCTTGCCTACTCATTGCTCCAGAATAAGTTCAAATTCCATCCAAAGTCCTACATCACCTGGGGCTAACCTACCATTCCCCTGATTTTCGTGGACTCCCTCTGTGTACAGTCAGCCAAACTGGTGTCTGGCACTTCCGCCTCATTTTCGGATTCATCTAAGATGCTTCTACCTTCACAATGTCTCAGTGTCCAAGCCGATATCATTGCTCATCTGAGTCTATCTCATCTCTGACAGACATGAAAACCGGCGCGAAGACAGCTGACCAACCTCAACCAGGTAAAACTGGGACTGGACCAGATCTCTTCTAGCCTGAGGTCACTTCCATGGCCTTCTTCTGTTTTCGTAGAGCATCAAATTTTACCTCTAAGTAACTTCTCTACTAGTTCTGAAGATAATTTCCCTATGAATCCGAAAGATTATGTTGACTAAAGAAAAACTGTTGAAGCCTAAAATGGTATAGTCCCTACATCTCAAGTTATCAATGTACAGCATTTAGCTTGATTTCGAGAAAGTATGCTGACGTGGATAACTGTAATCGGCTTGACTAGTCACATATAATCTTCATTTATATAAGCCAGCAACAACCAGTAATAAATATGTCTGTTCGGTGAATTCCCTACAATGCTGCCGCCTTCCTGCCAGCCTCGAGTTAACAGGCCTCGGTGCCACCTCAGCAACACGCAGAAAATACCACCGGGGCACCGCTTCCTGCCAGCTTCCGGCTAACAGGCCTCGGTGCCACCTCAGCAACATGCAAAAAATACCACCGGGGCACCGCTTCCTGCCAGCTTCCGGCTAACAGGCCTCGGTGCCACCTCAGCAACACGCAGAAAATACCACCGGGGCTCCAGTTCCTGCCAGCTTCCGGCTAACAGGCCTCGGTGCCACCACAATAACACGCAGAAAATACCACCGGGCCCCGCTTCCTGCCAGCTTCCGGTTCCTGCCAGCCTCGCCTCAGCACCACCTCAGCAACACGCAAAAAATACCACCGGGGCACCGCTTCCTGCCAGCTTCCGGCCAACAGGCCTCGGTGCCACCTCAGCAACACGCAAAAAATACCACCGGGGCACCGCTTCCTGCCAGCTTCCAGTTAACAGGCTTCGGTGCCACCTCAGCAACACGCAGAAAATACCACCGGGCCCCGCTTCCTGCCAGCTTCCCGCTAAAAGGCCTCGGCGCCACCACAATAACACGCAGAAAATACGACTGGGCCCCGGTTCCTGTCAGCCTCCGGTCAATAGGCCTCGGTGCCACCACAATAACACGCAAAAAATACCACCGGGCCCCGCTTCCTGCCAGCTTCCGGTTCCTGCCAGCCTCGCCTCAGCGCCACCTCAGCAACACGCAAAAAATACCACCGGGGCACCGCTTCCTGCCAGCTTCCGGCCAACAGGCCTCGGTGCCACCACAATAACACGCAGAAAATACCACCGGGGCTCCAGTTCCTGCCAGCTTCCGGCTAACAGGCCTCGGTGCCACCACAATAACACGCAGAAAATACCACCGGGCGCCGCTTCCTGCCAGCTTCCCACTAAAAGGCCTCGGCGCCACCACAATAACACGCAGAAAATACCACCGGGCCCCGCTTCCTGCCAGCTTCCGGTTCCTGCCAGCCTCGCCTCAGCGCCACCTCAGCAACACGCAGAAAATACCACCGGGGCACCGCTTCCTGCCAGCTTCCGGCTAAAAGGCCTCGGTGCCACCTCAGCAACACATAGAAAATACCACCGGGGCTCCAGTTCCTGCCAGCTTCCGGCTAACAGGCCTCGGTGCCACCTCAGCAACACATAGAAAATACCACCGGGGCTCCAGTTCCTGCCAGCTTCCGGCTAACAGGCCTCGGTGCCACCACAATAACACGCAGAAAATACCACCGGGCGCCGCTTCCTGCCAGCTTCCCGCTAAAAGGCCTCGGCGCCACCACAATAACACGCAGAAAATACCACCGGGCGCCGCTTCCTGCCAGCTTCCGGTTCCTGCCAGCCTCGCCTCAGCGCCACCTCAGCAACACACAGAAAATACCACCGGGCCCCGCTTCCTGCCAGCCTCCGGTCAACAGGCCTCGGCGCCACCACAATAACACGCAAAAAAAAAAACACCGGGGCACCGCTTCATGCCAGCTTCCCGCTAACAGGCCTCGGTGCCACCACAATAACATGCAGAAAATACCACCGGCCCCGCAGGCTCCGCCCGGGCGCCTGAGGGCTCCCAGAAGCCCACTGACAGTGGTTCTCCTCCTCCTTCCCCTTTATCCTCCCTTTCCTCTTCCACCTCTTCTCTCCTCCCTCAGAGTAACTGCACGCGCACGCTTGTCAACTGAAAACTTTACAACTAGGTCATTCTCCTTCTGGAGAAAATAAATGTCCTGTCACCACACAGGGAGGGCCTCGGCGGAACCCAGGCCCGGCCGAGGCTGGGCCTCGGCGGGTGACAGGAGTTCGAGGCCTGGGTCCGCTGTGCAGCCTAAGGCCGCCTCACACGCCCTGTCTTCCTGGCCTCCTCTTCTCCTCAGGCCGCCTCTCAGCCTCCTGCTTCACTTCCCGCCCCTCTCCCCTCCCTCCTGGCGAGGCGCGGCCGGAGACCCCCGGGAGGCCGCACCCTCTCCCCTGCCCTCCCACAAGCACAGGCCGCCATCCCGCCAGCCCCGCCCAAACCAGTCCACCGGGTGCCCAGGACCTCTCCGCGCCAGCTGCTCTCCCGCCAGCAGCTGCCAGACCACGAGAACCAGAGTCCCGGGCGCGAGTGCGCAGACTCCGTGGGCAGCGGGAGCTGGGCGTTCCCGGCAGTCAGCGCGTGCCAGTCACGTGACCGGCAGCCGCCGCCTCTGGAGCCCGGCTGGCAGGGTGCTCAGTTGCCGAAAGCGGCTTTTTCCCTCCGCTTCTCCACTACTCATCCCTTCGACGTGGAATCTCCATAAAACAAAGATCTCTGCCCGCTTTCCACTGTGAGGAAGAAGAAGAGACAAATCTGAGACTGTTCTCCCCCAGAAGAACATGGAAGAATTGTCAGAACCAGGCCAGACTGTGCCCAGCCGCCTGAGTCGCAGTAAAGGAGCACAAAACAGGACACCCACCGCCACGTTCACATCCGATTCCAGGTGGTTGGGGTGACGGAAGGGTTTATGCTGAGTTCCCCTGGCTGCGAGCAAGACTTCTTGACCAGAGCCTTCATCCCTTGACCCCTTTTTCTTTGGGGCAACAGAACTTCGAGAATCACGGGATCTTCGGAAATCACTTTCTTGGTGTGTAAACGAGTTTAGTTCACTTAATTGACAGCTTTCAAAAATATATATTTTGTAGCATGCATGACCCACATCCTTGAAGCTTAGTCTATTGGGCGCTTTAATGTGGCGACTTTGCCCTGTAATTTCAAAGATAGGCATTCTAAACATGCCCAGTTAGCTGATGTGGAAGGGGAAAAAAGGATATCAGCTCGTAAAACAAAGGTCACTGACACCCTCCCCCCCATAAATTCCGGGTGCCCGATCTTACACCTGTCAAAATTTATGGCCCACGCTTTACCCTGGACTGGCACAGGGAGGACTTGCAGGAGGAGTCCTCGCCTCCTGTGCCTTCAACAAGCCCTGCAGGAAAAGCTGTGTTTGTTTACCGCAGAACTCCATGGCACTGGCAGCCCCTCGCGTGACTTCCTCTTCCCCTCGGTCAAGTACCTCCTCTTCTTTTTTTAAAAAAAAATATATATATATATCTTTATGGATTTCAGAGAGGAAGGAAGAGGGAGAGAGACATAGAAACATTAATGATAAGAGAGAATCATTGATCGGCTGCCTCCTGCACGCCCCCTACTGGGGGTCGAGCCCACAACCTGGGCATGTGCCCTTGGTCGGAATCGAACCTGGGACCCTTCAGTCCGCAGGCAGAGGCTCTATCCACTGAGCCAAACCGGCTAGGGCTATCTCCTCTTCTTCATCCGGGTGACAAGCTCCGTGGTGAGCCATGGCTGCGCGTTTGGGATTGTGACCTTTCTTTTTCCTGAATAAATACTTTTCTGTGAGGGGATACCGACCCGACTTTTGTTAATAATTGACACACCTTGGCAAATTATATTTAACACATATATTTTAATGTTTTCCCCCTTTGGCTTATTTAAAAGGTGGTTGTCATACAGACTTGTCAGTATTACGTGTATATGTTTGTTTGTTGGCTGTCTGTGGGAAAGCCAGTTGTTTTAAATAAGTTCCTAGAACACACATACTCAATATGTCTAACTTTATTTGCTAATATTATGAAATAGCAGTCACTCAGTAAAACTAGGCTACATAAGTGTGGTGCAGTCACTGACAGTCTTGAAAGGATCCCAATCATCGTCTGAGAGCTGATAACCACCTACGTTGAAATTTTCCCCATCTCTGGTAAAGTGAGGGGAAAAGTAATGAAAATCCCATAAAGCCAATGTATTTACTTTAAAGAATTGCCATTTATTCTAACACTATGTCCTTCCTAATGTTTTTTGGTGTTAAAGTGTCCTTTCAGCCGAAACTAGTTTGGCTCAGTGGATAGAGCGTCGGCCTGTGGACGAAGGGTCCTGGGTTCGATTCCAGGCACATCCCCAGTGGGAGATGGCAGGAGGCAGCTGATCAATGTTTCTAACTATCTCTCTCCCTTCCTCTCTGTAAAAAAATCAATAAAATATATATATTTTTTAAAGGTGAACTTAAATAAATAAAATTTAATCTTAAACTTAATAAAATTTAATGTCCTTATTTAAAATATAAAATTATGCACTCAGCATTTATCTATTCTTCATTATTATAATTATTGTGGTCCATTAAATCCCAAAGTGTGGAGAATACTGATCTAATTCCTCTCCCAGCCTTCACAGTGTATGATCTCCAAACAGGTAGTTAGCTAGTTCTTAAAATATTTCCAGGAAAAAATTATTCTACCTAATACATAAATGTCTACATCAGATTAAGAGAACACTATGGACATTTTATTTTACTTTTAAAATCTTGTCTCCATTGCATAAGCTAAATGAGTACAAATAAGTGAGAGGGTGTGGAGGGTTATAGTTTTCCAGTGGTTTAAAATATTCAAAGGGCTATCATCATCTCATTTAATCTTCACAAACAACCCTATGGAGTAGGTAGAACATTTGGGTTACTCTATAAAATATAAAAATTTTAAAAAAATGTGTGTCCCAAAACTAAGAAATAGATTGTTATGCATTCTACATTGTTACAGTTGGAGAAAGGTAATTGGCAATAAGCCATTTAAAATTAACTTGTTTGGTCCTCTGCTACTGATCATTGACTCCACTTCATACTTTCATGTTGACTGGCCCAGTTGGACATTACAGTTGGAGGATGAAAACTCGTTATCTCAATGTCAATCATATGTGCATTCTTATCATACACTCCTCTCTTTTTTTTATCATACACTTCTTAAATGTACACTTTTTTCTTCTGATAACCGCCACACCAAGTACCTCCCGTCATCCTGCCATAGACTTATTTTGTAATCACTACTGTGGGCATGATGTTTTTATGATCTTATAAAATTAAAACACTCTTGTTGAAAACCAAACCAACAAACAAAATATAAAACTAGCTGCTAATGTAAGTTTTTTTTCCTAACTCTAGAACCCCTGTTTCCTTATAGTCTCTGTACTGGCAAAAAAGCAAAAACCAAAAGTCACTTTGCTAATTACCTTGCTAGCAAGGTAGTATGATTTAGCATATGTTCAAGGGAAAAAAAATTGTCTAAAAAGCTTTGTTTCTACTAATTATTTCCAAGACTGTGATATTTACATTCTGCTTCTCAAAAGTTATGTTTTAGGTGCTATAATTACATTACATGAATTATTCTAATAGGGCTAATTATTCAGCACTGTTTAAGAAAGTTTTGTGCTGAAGTACGAAAAGAAAGTCTCAAACAGATTAATGTGAAAAAGATGCTTTCAATTGACAGATGCTTTTTTTAAAGTTGCTTGGATATACTTCTGAAAGAGGGACAAACTTTGGGCAGTCAGAACTTCAACTTTTACAGAAGAAATTATTTCATTGAAATAATGGTTGTACATTAAAAAAATACCCACATTCTTTGACAATTTATTTCAAGTTCTATTGCCCTAAGAGAGAGCCCACAGTTAAAGGCGGGTCCAAGACGTGCCAAGTCTCCTCCCTCCAATTTTCTTCCTCGTTCCTCCCTCTTCCTCTGAAGGGCTGGCACGAATGAGCAGCGAGGCGTGTGGTTCTCAATGCTTTTTGCATTCCCTGCTGCCTGCTGAGGAGGCTATCACTTTCTACACAGCCTCCTGAAAAGAGAGAGACCTGAAACCGTCCAGACCACTTCTTCGTCTAGGAAACGATTGAGCACAGGTAAGCAATAATCATTCCTCTTTCTTTGGAAACCCAAGCATGGCGATTAGGGGTAAATAAGCTAGAAAAGCGATTGAGAGAAATTTAAGTGTTCTGACATCTTTTTGATGGGCAGTCAGTAACAACATAAGGAATATAGCAAAGCCAGAGTCGAAATTTTTTCTCTCTTTTAGCAAACAGTGAAGAGTACCACTTTAGAGCAAATATTCTCAAACTTTTTGGTCTCCTGATTTCTTTACATATCTATAAATTATTAAGGACCCTGAAGTATTTTTCTTTCTCTAGGTCATTTACTGTATTACTGTCATTTACAGTATTTCAATTAAAACTGAGAAATTTTAAAAATAGTGACCTATTAATTTATTTTAAAATAACAAAAAGCCACACATGTTAGCATAAATAACATTTTAAATTATAGATCACTAAAAAAAACTATAAAGAGTGACATTGTTTTTTATTTTTACAAATCTCTTTAATGTCTGCCTTAATCGAAGACAGCTGCATTCTCATCTGCTTCTGGTGCAATCTCTGTAATATCAGACAGAATGTAGCTTCTGGTAGACTCCATTGTATACTCCTGAGAGAATGGCGATGAAAAAGACAAATTACATGTTAGAATTACTATGGTAATAACTTTGACCTCATGAACCACCTGAGAGCTGCTGCTTTAGAATGACAACATAGATAAGCTTTTCATTAAAGGGAGTCTCAGCTCCGAATCAATTATTTTAAAAGCAAACACAAAATTTGCCAAAGGTTGAGCATCTTGATGGAAGCTGCCCCAGCACCTTTAGGCTGGGCAACATTTGGACAATATACAATTCCCCAGAAGAGGTTTATTTTACAGTAACAAAGGGGCTGAATAAATATCTGTTTTGACGTATGTATAACAAAAATTAGGACACCCTTAAAAATCCTCTTTTCTTTTTGCCTATATGCAGCTATTTCGGGTTCAATTAAATCTTCCTTTAAAATATCTTTTTAAATCTGATTTGTTCATATTATCTCTCCATGAATATTATGAATTCTTACTTGAATTTCTACATCAATCCTTATAGTAGTTTCATAACCTGTCTCTAATCTCATTCAGAATGCACTGTCAGCTCAGTAACCTGCTTCCCTATTGCCTGTGAAATTAAATTCAACTTCCAAAGCCCTCCATGATTCAACCCCACCTTACCCTGTGTTCCCCGCAGGGCAGCCGGAGTGTCCTCTAGCATAAAAAGTATGGCCTCATTCAGTCCAGCACACCCCCGTACCACCACCACCACAACGTTGTTGTTGTTTTAATTATCACATAAATGCTCTTCCATCTGTTTAACTTTTAAGCATCCTTTCAGATTAAATTCCATTTTTCTTTTCACACAAGGCCATTCCAACTACATCCGTTCCATTTTGGCTTTTAGTCTGTATTTAGCAGTTAATTCTGTATCTCTTATCATTAATTCTTTACTTAAATCTTTACCTAGGTCTACTCCCACACCAACATACAGACATTAATAAGATGGCAAAATTTTCAAGGACAAAGTGATTTATAGAACTGAAAAGTTGGGTTTTGAATCTTGTTGCTGGCAAGATGACTACACACCTGATTTCAGGGAATTTGTTAGGTAATATGCTCCTCATTTTATCCCATACTATTCTGCAGCATTGGAACATTTTTACTTTTAATCTAATAGTATGTTTTTAAACTCCTACTAGCTTAACAATGCTGACTATCTAATAAATATTCAATCAATACATGTTGTTTTAGATTATAAGGAAGTGGTTATTAGGGCATTTGCCACAAATAAATGGGGTGTTTTTTTCTTGAGACTTAAGTAGAATTGAGAATTACAAAATACTGGAGCTGGAAAAAACCTTAGAGATTGGCCATTCAACTCCCTGTTTATCCAAATGAGAAAACTGAGACCCTCCTCATTAAATGACTGGACCCAGACAAGTTTGGAACACATTTGGCCTAATTTCCATCATAATTTTCTACCATTTGCTAGAATCTAGCTCGTTTCCAAAGCTTGCATAACTAAAACTGTTTTTGTTTCAAAAAACTAATTGTCACTGCATCTCCCTGAGAAGATCTTTCTAAGATGGTTTATAACTCTTTTTAAAAAAAAAAAGTCAATAATCTGAGTATCTTAGATGAAATATTTTTAAACATTTTTATCCAATAGAAACTATAATTTTTATAGCTTAGTTAAGAAAGCAAAGAAGCACAGATGAGAAAGGAAAAGGAAAGTTGGGGGAAGAGGAAAGGAACACTATTCTTATAATCATAGATGTACAAGATCTAACAAAAAGAATGGCAAGAGAATAAAGAATTCAAAATAAACTCGCATGAAGTAAAGATAAACTAACTACCAGGGAACAAAAGAAGAGGAAGAACATTAGAGAAAGTATTCTATCTTAAAACCTGCTTTTAGACTTCCCCCATTTTCTTTTTCTCATTGGCTTTAAGATGGAGTGAAAGTTTTAAGACAGAAAAAATGTCAAGCCCTGGCCGGTGTGGCCAAGTTGGTTGTGTATCATACCATGCTTTGAGAGGTTGCCAGTTCTATTCCAGATCAGGGCAATGCCTGCATTGCACCCAGTCAGGGGCCTGCAGGAGACAGCCAATCCATGTGATTTCATATCATGTTTCCCTCTCTTGCTCCCTCTTCTTTCCTCTCTCTAAAAATCAATAAAAAAAAATTGTAAAAAATAAAAATTCTACCAACCCTTTATCCATTGTTGTCATGGTGACAAGTTTTATCATAGCAAACATTTATTTATTTACTGTGTGTAAGTTCTTTTCTGGTGCTGAAGATTTTTTAAAAGAGAATACCTTGTTATCTTAAAGAAATTCAGGCTAAAGCTGGGCAGAACTATTTGTCATCAAAATAATCTCTTTTTTTTTTTTCATTTATGAAGGGTCTTCTCCCTACTCTTTTTTTTTTTTTTTAAATGTATCTTACTGATTTTTTACAGAGAGGAAGGGAGAGGGATAGAGAGTTAGAAACATCAATGAGAGAGAAACATCAATCAGCTGCCTGCTGCATGCCCCCTACTGGGGATGTGCCTGCAACCAAAGTACATGCCCTTGACCGGAATCGAACCTGGGACCCTTCAGTCCGCAGGCTGACACTCTATCCACTGAGCCAAACCAATTATGGCCAAAATAATCTTAATTCAATGTAAGAGCTATTTCAGATGTCTGGAGGAGGGAGGATTGGGGAAGGTGGGTACTGAGAAGAGAATGATTAGCTAGGAATGTAGGAGTTAGGGAAGTTTTCCTAGAGGAGATGTTTGAGCTGGGACTTAAAGGAAGAGGGCTTGACAGGGTGGGGGGTGGGGGGAGGAGAAAGGCAGGGATAACTCAGGCAACAGTATGTAGTGGGGGAGAGTCTGGAAGCAAGAAAACCAAGAAGAGTAGTATTAAAATAGAAAGTTCAAGGAGTGTTGAGGGCTTGATTTAAAACAGTTCCAGTGTGGCCTGGCCGGTGTTGCTCAGTGGTTGACCATCAACCTAAGAACCAAGAGGTCACGGTTTGATATCTGGGCAGGTCACATGCCCAGGTTGCAGGTTCGATCCCCAATGTGGGGCGAGTAGGAGGCAGCCAATCAATGTTTCTCTCTTATCATTGATATTTCTATCTCTCTCTCTCCCTCTCCCTTCCTCTGTGAAATCAAAAAATATATATTTTAAAATTAAATAAATAAAACAAAACAGTGTGGATGGAGATGGAGGGGTGATACCAAATTATAAATCCATTTCTGAGTTATAATCTACAGTATTTACGAGGCAGAGAAAAGATTAGGCAGCTTAATGGTTGAGCATAGTAGACCCAGGCACCAAGAGGGCACCAATTCAATTCCCAGTCAGAGCACATGCCATGGTTGCAGCAGCTTGATCCCCAGTAGGGGGAGTGCAGGAAGCAGCCAATCAATGTTGATGTTTCTCTCTCATCAATGTTTCTATCTCCCTCTCCCTTCCTCTCTCTCTAAAAAAAGTAATATAAACATTTTTTCAAAAAAGATTAGGCAAAGGAGTCAAGAAGGACTTCCAGGTTTAGTTTTGAACAGATCATTTGAACATGTTTGGCAAAGTAATTCATTAGTATATCTTACAGTTGGGACAATGCATCTGGAGCCAGAAATTGAACTTTGCAACTTATATATCCCCCAATAGCTACCACCCTCTCTCTTCACTTTATAGCCAAACTTCCTAAAAGAATAGTTTGTATTCACTGTCTGTACTTTTTTCCCATCCCATTCTGTCCTAGATTTTTGTCAACCTGCCTTTTGTACCCTCACTTTCCCCAAACTGTTCTTTTCCCAAAATTTCCTAATTGTCAAATTCAATGAACAAGTTTAAACTTGTATCTAAAGTATGGGCTTTGCAGTATCTGATTTCAAGCAGCGCCTCCCAGAAGCTCCTTTTTTCCTGGATTCCTATGACACTTCTCTCTTAGATTTGCAAAACTGAAAGAATTATTTTCCACTCAAGCCTCTCTTTTATTCTTTTTCTTAGTTAATGAGGTAACACTCAACAAATTGCTCAAGTCAGAAACTTTAAAGTCATCCTCAGTTCCTTCTTCCATTCAACCCACAACCGATCAGCTAAAAAAAAAATCCTGCTATTAACCTCTCATGAGTCCATCCTCTTCCTTTCATCCCCCACAGGTACTACCTTAGTTTATACAGGCTCATCAACTCTTCCCTTAACTGATAAAATTGCCTCTAAGGTTGTTTTCTAACTTTTGTCCAGTCTTACCCATCAAATCCATTCTCTACACTGCTGCCAGATTATTGACTTTTTAAAACATACATCTGAACACATCTTTCTCCTACTTGAAGTAAGGCAGTATTTTTTCAGAAAAAAAATTGCAAATTCTTTAGTTTAGTTAAACAGGTCTCTATAATCCAACTCTCCTTTACAAGCTTTAGTCAAGCCAAACTTCATTGCAAGTTGCATTTTATGTGACTTGAATTAAGCAGAATCAACAAATGTAATATAAAAATAATAGTCTCACACCGGCCAGTGTTACTCCACTATTTGAACATTGTCTCATGCACAACAGGTCAAGAGGTAGCCAGTTCAATTTCCAGTTAGGGCACATGCCAGATTTTGGGCTTGATCCCCAGTAAAGGGTGTTTGGGAGGCAGCCTATCCATGACTCTCTCATCATTGTTTCTCTATATATATTCCTCTCTCCTTTTCTCTCTCTAATAAAAACATATTTATTTATTTTTTTTAAATATATTTTATTGATTTTTTACAGAGAGGAAGGGAGAGAGATAGAGAGTTAGAAACATCGATGAGAGAGAAACATCGATTAGCTGCCTCTTGCACATCTCCTACTGGGGATGTGCCCGCAACCCAGGTACATGCCCTTGACCGGAATCGAACCTGGGACCTTTCAGTCCTCAGGCCGACGCTCTATCCACTGAGCCAAACCGGTTTCGGCATAATAAAAACATATTTTAAAAAAAATAATAATAGTCGCACCCTGGCCAGTGTGGCTCGGTTGTTTGAGCATTGTCCCGTGTACAAGAGGTCAAGAGGTCGCTAGTTCCAGTCCAGTTCAAGTCCAGTCAAGGCATGTGTCCAGGTTTCCAGCTCAATCCCCAGTAAGGGGTGTTCAGGAAGCAGCCTGTCCATGTCTCCCTCATCAGTGTTTCTCTATATATATTCCTCACCCTTACTCTCTCTCAGCTAAATAAAAACATGTTTTAAAAAATAATAATAGTCTCACCCTGGCCAATGTAGCTCAGTAGTTGGAGTGTTGGCGAGCACACCAATGGGTCTCAGGCTCAGTTCCCTGTCAAGGGAACTTACCTGGTTGCAAGTTTGAACCCCAGCCTGGTCAGGGCATGTGAGGGAGGCAACCAATCAATGTGTTTCTCTCACATTGCTGTTTCTTTCTCTCTCTCTCTCTCTCTCTCTCTCTCTCTCTCTCTCTCTCTCTCTCTCTCCTCTTCCCTGCCTTTCCTCCCTCCCTCCCATTCTCTCTAAAAAGCAATGGAAAAAATGTCCTTGGGTTAGCATTGACTAAAATAGTAATAATAATAGTCTCACTTTATAGGCAAAGTGGAAATATGCGAGCTCCAAATTAGTTTATCTAAAATGACATAATCTCAAAATGGTAGCAAAGTGAGTTGTGCACTGTTAACACTACTGCCACATGGAAGTGTCTCTTATATCTGGTAAATTATCTGCTTCCATGTCAGCATTATGTAAGTGAGACTGTTCTTTATCTCAGAAATTCTTGAGACATACAGCTATTGTTGTGCTATTATTTCTTTTACATTCACTACTACTATCATTTAAAATATTTTTATATCTGATAATGATGTTATCAGAGTGCTAAGGAGTATGATTACTGCTTGTGCTGAAAAACAAAGAAATAAAGTGGGACAAAATTTAGATGCAAGTAAACAATATTAAAAAGTCTAAGTACCACCATGATAGCCTGTGTAGAGAGAGCACACTGCAAAACATTAGTAGTAATGCTGAGAAAGATGAAGAAAGAAAGGAAGCAAGAATCTACTTTGGTTGTTGTAGATTTATGGACTCCAAAGATACCTCCTGACATATGTTTATACTTATTCCCAAGGAAAAGTTAATCTTGAACTATGTGAGATCTTCAGAAATGCATTCTTTCTGTAAAATGTGGCTGCATTTGCATTAATTGCAGGGGGAATGATGGGGCTCCAAACAAGCCATATTCTCTCAGCCTCCCTACTTCCTGGCTTTTGCTCACAGTCTTCTCTCTTTGTGGAATGCTCTCCCCCAGCCATGAAAATGCCTGCCTCTCTTTCAAGGCAGCACAATCATCTTTTCCTCTCAGAAGCCTTCTTCAACACCACCAGGCAGAGAACATCTCTTGTAAATCCAGTTATTACAACATTTATTATACTATTTTGTAATTGTTTATATATTTGTCTCTCCCACTAGATTCTGAGTAATCAAAGGGTAGGAATGAAGTTTCCTGCATGTGTGTTTGTCAGCTTTCTAGCCCCAAGCCTAACACATGCTGGATACTCAACAATTAATAGATGAATGAATTCAAAAATTGTGTAGTAGTATTATTATTTTTAAAGTATTTGTGTCCTACTCTAAATCCATTTACTCACTGACTAACCAAAAAACTGTAGCAAACACTAGTAGTTTCATCCAATTTCTACACATACTACTTAGTACTTTTTAGGTGAATTACTTTCATAAAACATGTATGCATTACATATTAAAATTTGTAGAGAAGACCACCCTAGCCATTATCATATATAGAGAGAGAGATAGAGATAGAGAGATAGAGATATATATGGCTAATATGCAAAGTGTCCCCTCAGGAGTTCTACTGGGAGACCAGGAATTTGATTGCTCTCTATGACATGTGCTGACCACCAGGGGGCGGCACAGAACAAAGGAAGGCCCAGGCCAGCAGCCAGCAGCTGGGGAAGGAAGGCCCCAGCCAGCAGCTGGAAGCCAGAAGGAAGGCCCGGCCAGCATCCTGGTCACTGGCCAGGCCTAGGGACCCTACCCATGCACAAATTTTGTCCACCGGACCTCTAGCATATATATATATATATATTTATATTTATATTTATATTTATATTTATATTTATATTTATATTTATATTTATATTTATATTTATATTTATATTTATATTTGTATATAATATATCTACAATTTAATAACTACCCACACAATTTAATAACTATCCACACTTGTATGTGTATAAGAAACCGCACCTAGAAAAAAACTGTTAAATAGTCACCAACTAGAAAGTATTTGGGGTTATCTTAATTTGGATTAAGTTTTTGCAACTGGGTTTTAATTTCCTGATTCCTCTACCATGTATGTTTGGCCTTAGTAGACTATGCTAGAAAAAAATCGAGTCAGTTCTCTACCTATGAGCATAGATTTATAAACACCCCTATACATATCAACAACAATTGTGACTCAACTACCTTCTTTGGAGCCCCAACCATAACTGCTCTCGGACCCAAGATACTCCTAAACTCTAGAGTAGAGCATTTTAATCATTTCTGTGGCAAAGATCTCCATAGGCAATCTAGTAAAATCTCTGGACCTCTTCTCAGATAATGTTTTTACCTGCATGCAATTAAATACTTGGGATTGCCCTAGCCCCGTGGTTGGCAAACCGCAGCTCGCGAGCCACATGCAGCTCTTTGGCCCCTTCAGTGTGGCTCTTCCACAAAATACCACGTACGGGCGTGCACATACAGTGCGATTGAAACTTCATGGCCCATGTGCATAAGTCGGTATTTTGTGGAAGAGCCAGTATTTTGTGGAAGAGCCACACTGAAGGTGCCAAAGAGCTGCATGTGGCTTGTGAGCCGCTGTTTCCCGAGACGCAGTTTGGCAACCACAGCCCTAGCCAGTTTGGCTCGGTGGCTCGGTGGATAGAGCGTCGGCCTGTGGACTGAAGGGTCCCAGATTCAATTCCAGTCAAGGGCATGTACCTTAGTTTCGGGCACATCCCCAGTAGGAGGTGTGCAAGAGGCAACTGATTGATGTTTCTCTCTCATCGATGTTTCTATCTATCTTCCTTCCTCTCTGTAAAAAATCAATAAAATATATTTAAAAAAAAAAAAAAAAAAAGAGCACATGCCCGGGTTGCAGGCTCAATTCCCAGTAGGGGAAGTGCAGGAGGCAGCTGATCAATGGTTCTCATCATTGATGTTTCTCTCTCTCTCTCTCTTCCTTCTCTCTGAAATCAATAAAAATATATTAAATAAATAATTACATACATACTTGGGATTATAAAGGAAACTCATTATATTAAAATAGTGTCAAAATTTTTTTAACAAATTTTAATATAGTACATATGTGCTTCTTTATTAACACATATTAACACATTAAATAATAAGATCTGCTGATGGGACTTATAACTTCCATATATTTCAAAGTAGTAATGAGTTTAAACCATATATTTCAAGATCTCTGCAACAATAACAACACAATAGGAAATCTGTATATCTGTCAGTGCCAGTTCCAATAATGCTGTGATTTGTCTCCTATAACGTAATGGAAGGAACTTCTAAATTTTGGCAAAAGGCCATATAAACCTAAATTGGTGAAAATAAATACAGAGTGGTGCAAAAGTAAATATACTTACAGTTGTGAGTATATGAAACATGGTTTATTCTTGTATTGTTATTAATTATTGTATTATTTTCCATACAAACAATGGTAAAACTAGTTTTTTTTTCCCATCCAACTTCACAGATTTCCCAGATTTAGAACCCCTGTTCCACAGACAAAGACCTGGAAATATACATACCATATTGGAGTAGGGTGGAGTAGGCTGGGGCAGGAGAGAAAAGCAAAACAAAATTGTTGACATTTTCATATCCTATATTATTTGATTTTTTTACAGAAAGATTGCATTTATGTATTACTTGTATAAAAAGCATAATATCCAGATTCCAGATAAAAAACTGCTGCTGCTCAAGGAGGAAGAAGGCTGTCAGATACTAGAGCCTTCAGCCCCCTTTCCCTCTGCCTCACTCCCAGGTGGAAACGCCATTTTCTCATTCCCTCACCTTTAGCACTTGGATAAACTTTCAGTCTCTCAGGCACAGGAACCCACTGGTTGTAAGAAAGATAGAACCAATCTGTAGTTAAAGGACAAGATTAGGTGTATTTCTGGCATTTTATATTTATATTGATTGAAGCAGGGAGTCCCTCGGGGGTGAGGATGACAGAGCCCCAACGCGCTAGGGCGTCTGCATGCACGACTCCGGGGACCAGGTTCATTGATGCAGATCCGTTTTATTGTGGAACTACAGGGGTATATATAGCATGAGGGGACCAATCAGAGGGAGACACGTTGCTATAGGCGACCAATCAGAGGGAGACACGTTGCTATAGGCGACCAATGGCTGAAAGGCTGGGGTACTATGCACATGGCTCTAGGAGTTAGTTCAGGCGGGCATTGCTACTTCCTGGTGTGCCGAGGAAGCATGTCATGGTGGAGTGTGCTCACACCATTGCATCAGCCGCAGCGCTGAGACATACTTCCCGAGCTCTACTACATTGATGATAATATAATTCCGTTTCATAGTGGGACACTTAGCCACCCTTTGTAACAGTGTTTAATGAGAAAATGCTTTCTAGATTCCAAATATCTGATGGTTTGCAAAGAATTTGTGAACACGTGTATGCATAAGCGGAAGACTCCGGCATCTTTTAAATGTCCAGAGTGTTGGTCAGCATACTGGGTGATACACTGACTTCTGAGCTTGGAGGTAGTACAAGGCAATAAGGAGTAAAAGATCCCTTTTGTGAAAAAGGAACAATCACTACCTTTTAACAGACGGCTCTTTGCTTTCATTAGGAATAAAGATGGCTGTTGAAGCAGTAGAAAACAATTGCCTCAATTTTGTGGGAATGAAATTTATTGACAACACACTTTATTTTGTAGGTAAGTCTAAAGCAATAGGCCAAATACAGGTTTCAGATCAATGTATTCAACTAGAAAAGGCATTGTGAGATGAACTATTAAGTGACTCCTTACTGTCATCAAATTCCATTGTAATGCTAATGATATACTTCTCTGGAAAAAGGAAAATTGGGCTTCTGGAAGTTAAGCATAATATATCCATGGTCCCAGCACCTTGTCCATCACATGACCTGGCACTTCAGTTAAGCAGTAGCCCATTTACAAGGTGAAAGCTAGTGCACATCATGATAATTCCACAAAATTGGGTACATTCAAGGAATACAATTTCCCTAAGCCAACTGGCAGATTATGTAAGAGACTAGAGGCCCAGTGCACAATTTCTGCACTCAGGGTGGGGGGAGGGTCCCTCAGCCTGCCCTGTGCCCTCTCGCAGTCTGGGACCCATCAGGGGATGACCACCTGCTGGCTTAGGCCCACTCCCCGGGGGATTGGGCCTAAGATGGCAATCAGACATCCCTCTGGCAGCCCAGCAGCCCTAGGGGGATGTCCACTTGCCAGCGGGGAACAGGCCTAAACTGCAGTCGGACATCCTTAGTGCTGCTGAGGAGGCAGGAGAGGCTCCCACCACCACCGCTGTACTGGCAGCCATCAGCCTGGCTTGTGGCTAAGCAGAGCTTCTCCCATGTGAGAGCGCCCTGACCACCAGGGGGCAGCTCCTGCATTGAGCGTCTGCTCCCTGGTGGTCAGTGTGTGTCATAGTGACCAGTCATTCCCAGTCTTTCTGCTGTTAGGGTCAGTTTGCATATTACCCTTTTACTATATAGGATAGAGGCCTGGTGCACGGGTGGGGGCCTGCTGGTTTGCCCTGAAGGGTGTCCCGGATCAGGGTGGGGGTCCCGCTTGGGTGCCTGGCCAGTCTGGATGAGGGGATGATGGCTGTTTGCAGCTGGTCGCACCCCCTTCAGGGTGGGGGTCCCCACTGGGGTGCCTGGCCAGTCTGGGTGAGGGGCTGAGGGCCGTTTTCAGGCTGGTGGGTGACTGAAGCTCCCAACCTCTCCTTTTTTTCTTTTCTTTTTATTCTGGGATTTATTTACCTTCTATGGCTGTCACTGGAGCTGAGAGCCGGCTTAAGCTCTGAGGCTCGGCTCCAGCTCTGAGACCTCGGCTGCTGAAAGCAGGTATCTGGGCTTTGTTTAGCTTCTATAATTGAAACACTGTTGCAACTCCAGCTCTGAGGCCCCACTGGCTGAAAGCAGGTTTCTGGGGATTGTTTAGCTTCTATAATTGCAACATAGTTGCTTATAGTGCAGCTCAGAGCTGGGTGGCAGCGGCAGGCGGGGAACCTTGGCTTCCTCCTTCACCGGAGCAAACAAGCCTCCTGTTCACTTCAGCTGCCTGGCTGCCGGCCGCCATCTTGGTTGGCAGTTAATTTGCATATCACCCTGATTAGCCAATGGGAAGCGTGTCGGAGGTACAGTTAATTACCATGTTTGTCGATTATTAGATAGGATACCTTAAATCTGTGAGTAAGCTGTACCATATAACGTAAATATATCTGGCAAATAAAAACAGATTCT
The DNA here is from genome assembly GCF_963259705.1 of Myotis daubentonii. Lineage (NCBI taxonomy): Eukaryota > Metazoa > Chordata > Mammalia > Chiroptera > Vespertilionidae > Myotis > Myotis daubentonii. The sequence goes on along the minus strand of NC_081848.1, from coordinate 8,372,427 downwards.
TAAGATTAGTCTTCCATGGGCCATTTGGCTTCATTTGAAAGCTTCATAGAAAGTCCTGAGGCAACCTTCCACTGAACCAACAAATTTAAGAGTAAAATCTATCACTTTATAAAATTTCTTTTTAGTTACAAATTTACATTTACTAGTATAAACCCTGGATTTAGGTTTTATATCTAACTTACCAGAGAACACACTAAGTCTATCTAATGAGCTTTGTTTTATGGGACCTTGTGGATGATTATATAATACTAGAGGCCCGGTGCACGAAATTCATGCATGGGGGATTGGGGGGGTCCCTCAGCCTTGCCTGCACCCTCTCCAATCTGGGACCCCTTGGGGGATGTCCGACTGCTGGTTTAGGCCCGATCCCAGGGATCAGACCTAAACCAGCAGTCGGACATCCCTCTCACAATCCGGGACCACTGGCTCCTAACTGTTCACCTGCCTGCCTGCCTGATTGCCCCTAACTGCCTCCCCCTGCCAGCCTGGTCACCCCATGCAGCCTGCTGTTCAGTTGTTTGGTCATCCCTCACTAACCCCCCTGCCAGCCTTGTTGCCCCAAGCAGCCTGCTGGTCATTACTGTTACTGTGATGGTGTCCCAGACAATTTGCATATTCCTCTATTATTAGTATAGATTTCTGATAGGGCCAACAACAGTAAGATAGCAGTTAAATAATGGGGAGTGGCAGAAAAGAGTAACAAAAGGTAGGGTGAGAGGAGATTCTGAGTTGAAATATAGAATTTAACATTGTGTTTCTCTTTTTTCCCCTTTAGGTGAAAATGATGGTAAAGTATAAATTTATTTATTTTTCTTTGCTAAAGTAAAAAGAGCTACTTAAGCATCCCACAGACACACCATATCACCATTCTTAGCTGAGAGAAACTAGTACCAATCTATTTGAGAAGCTAATCTTCCCTCAAAGCAATGTGGACCCAGTAGCACAGCCTCGGAATAAAGCTGTCCATAAAGGATACAAAAGAAAACTCCAACAAAACTGCTTATTTACACTTTAGGCAATTCTTGGAATCTACAAAACAGACTTTGCCTGCTACACAGATTGTGAGATTAGCAGGAAGTCATGGATTCTCTAGAGGACATGGGAAAAGGAGATTTGAAGCCTGAAAATTGTAGTCCAAAATCAGTAACATCTTTGTTCTTTAACTCTCTCTCTCAGAAATGCTTTGGAAAAAAGCCTGGGAGGCTACCAGGGAAAAAATATTTTCAAAGTAGAGGAGATGGGGAAGGTGGGAGCAAGCAAGAACTATGAGGTGTAGTCATTAAGTCTGCAAGAAGTGGATGTACCCAGCCCTGTCCTTCTGGCATTCAGAGAGGATCATACCCTATCTGGTCTGTGAGCCTCTAACAGATGTCCAAATTGTTAAAGGTCATTATTTCTCATACTTTTCCTTAAAAATAGCACTTTCCACATTTTTAAGGTGATCATTACTGAACTATAAGTGAAAAAAGTAACTTAAAAATACTATTCATGTTTTTTTTGTTTTCCAGCTTCATTGAGATATAATGACATGTAACTCCTCGTGTTTTTTAAAGATTGCCCTACTCTCCATTTATTAATTCAATATATATGGGGGTAAAAGTAGGTTTACAGTTGTTCATATGGAAAACAATACAATAATTAATAAATAATAACACAAAAATAAACTCTATTTTGAGTACTCTCAATTGTAAACCTGCTTGTGCCACCCTGTGTTGACATCTGTATCTCAGGTACTGTTAGGCACTAGGATACAGTGGTAAGCAAATCACAGTTCCTATAGGTAGAAACAGGCACTTAAGGAAGGCAATTGGAACATGGTATGTTAAGGCACAGGATGCTATGGGAACATATAGAAAGGGCACCTATTTCAGTCCAGTAGATTCTGGGAGGACACTTTGAAGGAGGGACATTTTTGAAGAGGGTATAGAAGTTAGCCAAGGGAAAGTATTCTGAGCATAGAGAAGACCACATGAAAGGCCAAGATATGAAAGAAAGCATAGCATGTACAAGGAATCAAGAGTACTTCAGAATGAGAGTAGGAGAATGATGAGAGAATGATAAATAGGATGCAGATCAAGAAGGTTCTCTTCTTTCAAGATATGGAATTTGGGCCTTATCTTTGGGTAATGGGGCTTCATTAAGCAACATATGCATGATCTAGAATGGAAATTGGTTTGCTGCAAAAAGAGATCCAAAAATATAGTGATAGAATAAGATAGAAAATATTTCTCTCAAAAATAAGTCCAAGTAGGCAGTTCAAGATTAAGGATGCAGCCTGATGTTATTGGGATCTTAAGATGTTCTGTCTTGTTATTCCATTATGCCCTAGTTGTTTAATTCATTCACATACTTGAAAATCATCACCACACTTCCTGGGTCCATATCCCATCTAGCAAGAAAGGGTTCAAAATAAGAGGAAGATGGCCTATTCCTTTTAAAGGTTCTAGATGGAAGTCATACACATCAATTCTACTCATTTTCCATTGACTTTATTCTGAGTGGTCATGTGCCTCATTAAAATTCAGAGATAATTTTATCTAAAATTCAAAATTCTTTCTGGCTTCAGTATAAAGAGCTAGAGGCCCAGTGCATGAATTTATACATGGGTGGTATGGGCCCCCATCGGGTTGGGCGGGTGGGGGGGGAGGGGCCGTGGGCATTTGGCTGGCCCTGCCCCTGATGGGGGTGTTGGGGGCCAATCAGGGGCTGGGCCAGCAGGGGAACGGGGGCTGATCGGGGCCTGGATCAGGCTGGTTGGCTGCCGCAGTGCACATCATAGCCACCAGCCATTCCAGTTGTACTGGTCGTTCCACCGTTCTGGTCGCTGGACTTCTATATATATAGATTGGTGTGGGGACAAAAAAGGGGGGATGACAATTAAGAAGCTATTGTCCTTGTAAAAAATGATGGGGACATGAATTAGGCAGGGATAACAGGGTGCCGATAAAAAGCAATGAATGGATTTTATAAATACTTGGAAGAATCCAAGTATTTTGAGGTTAGCCTAGGGAGGGGATAGAGAGAAAGATGGTGCCTATATTTTCTCACTTAGGAAATGTGTACTATTAGTGAAATAGGAAGCACACGGGGAAGAGCAGGGTAAAGTGGTATGCAGAGCAAAGAGGAAGATAGATGATGAATTTAGTTTTGTATCTTGTCTGTGGGACATCCTAGTGGACATGTCCAGTAGATTCTTGGACATAATAGTTCTAGGCTTGGGATGAAAATTTGGGCTGGAGATAAACCTATAGGAGGCTTATGCGTAGAAATGACAGCTGAAACTATAGGAATAAAAAGACAAAACAGAAGAAATGTGTGAAGTGAGAAAGTAAAAGCCAAGGACTAAGTCAGGGGAATACCTATGTTTGAGGATGCAGTAGAAAGAGAAGCTAATAAACAAAAGAGTAACCAAAGAGGAAGAAGAAAAACCAAGAGAATGCCACAGAATCCCAGGAGAGATTTTCAAGATGGAGGTAACAGTCACTGTGTTGAATTTTACAGCCTTGAAAACCAAGGATAGGAAAGCATTTATTACATTTAGCAACAGGGAGTTTGGTGATCTCGCTGAAAGAAGTTTGGTGGAGAAATAGAGGCAGAGAGAGATTGCAATGAGTAGAAGAGTGAATGGAAAGTAAGGGAATGACACAGTTCTTACCAGAAGCTCCACTATGAAAAGAAGAAACAAGGCTAGGTACCGAATAGGATATGATTGATGGAGGAGTTTTAAATCTCAAAATGAAAAGAGTTTTGTGGGTTTTTTAATTATAAAAATAATGTGTTTATTATAAATGATTCAGGCAATTAAAAAAGAAAAACATGAAAAACATAGGAATACTAATAATCAGTATAATTTGGTGTATTATTTCTGTACTTCTTTAAATATATGTGAGTAAGAGTAGGTTTACAGTTGTGAGCATGTGCAGCACATCTTATTATTATATCATTATGTATTATTATATTATTTGTATTACAACTGTAAACCTACTTTTGCCCACATGTGTGTGTGTGTGTGTTTGTGTGTGTGTGTAATATTATACCTAAGTTTCTTTTTCTAGTTTAATACACATGGACATCCTTACATGGCAAAGAATAATTACAGTTATATTAAATTCATGATATTCCAAAATTTATTTGCTCAGTCCCCAATTGATATACATTTAAATTGTTTCCAGTGCTCCCATAAGCATTATAGCAGAGAAATATTTACACATTTTTCTGATTGTTCCTTTAGGAAAAAATCAAGGAAATAGAATTGCTGGGTTGATATAGAAGAGGGGATGATTGGTAAATCAAGGTTTCAGGAGAATATACATCAGAGCACAGGTAGGGTTAGCCTTAGATATCAGAAGGGGCACCTTTTCTACATTTCCCTTGGGACAAGAGGAATAAGGAAATGACTGGTGGTGCCACAGTAAAATTTGTAAGTGGAGTAGCAGGAAATCATTTATTGAAAGTGAAAGCAGAGATGATGATGTCGAGATCCTGAGGAGGGTAGGGAAGATCTGAAATGATAGCTATGGCTTATGAAAGAGGGTGCTGAACTGTTAAAAAAAAAAGTACTGACAATTTATATGCTTGCAGTGGCACCAGGTTGTGCATTTGTATAATTACCAGTGACACTCAGCAGCCAGGTTTGGAGTTTTGTAGTAGAAAGACAAATGAACAAATGAGTTTGGGATTGGAACGGCTGGCAAAGGGTAGACAAAATGATGAACCATAAGGTCCAGACTGCATAGAAAATGAAAGGAAGACAGGAAGGTTTGGGAGAGAGGAAATGCCTATTTTAAAATCAGGAGGACTCAGTGAAGCGGAGGAAAAGTATAAACCAACTAGGATAGGAGATTGTGATCAGAAAGCAGAGTGTTTGAATTTAACATTTCAGAGGTAGAGTAGTTCTGGGTGATAAGAAGAAGCAGAGTTGTCTTTGGAAATGGATTAAAAAACATTGTGCAACTTTATCTTAGCTGCTTCTGTAGCAGAAGATTGTGATCAGTATCTATTGAAAACTTAAATATAGCCGAAACCGGTTTGGCTCAGTGGATAGAGCGTCGGCCTGCGGACTGAAAGGTCCCAGGTTCTATTCCGGTCAAGGGCATGTACATGGGTTGCGGGCTCATCCCCAGTAGGAGATGTGCAGGAGGCAGCTGATCGATGTTTCTCTCTCATCGATGTTTCTAACTCTCTATCTCTCTCCCTTCCTCTCTGTAAAAAATCAATAAAATATATTTTTTAAAAAAAGAAAAATATATAGTATGCTTGTTTGTAAATTTTGGGGGAAAAAACTTATTTTTAATGCAATTTAATGTCCATCCTAGAAAACCTGGAGTCAGACTACTTTCGCAGATCTGAACCTAAATTGTCAGTTATACGAAATCTGAACAACCAAGTTCTCTTCGTTTCCCAGAGAAGCCACGCTGTGTTTGAAGATATGACTGATTCTGAGTGTGAAGGTATTTTTAAAATATATTTACAAACATAGAAATGACAAGCTACTTCTTATTCCCTTTTACTGCCTACTTTTTTCTATTATAGACCTAGTCCTTAAATGAAAAGTAATAGCAATAGTAATAATTTCACTTACAAGAAACTTTATAGAGTATCCAAATATTGTAGTTGAGATGAAAAATTGATACAATGAAGATATTGCCAGAGGTTGGGAGGAGGACGAAGAGGGTAAAGGGGATCAAATACGTGCTGATGGAAAACCACGTTTCAGGTGGTGGGCACACAGCAGAGTATACAGATATTGTATCCTAAAATTGTACAACCGAAATTTATATAATGTTATTAATCAATGTTACCCCAATAAATTTAATTAAAAAATTTTTTAAGATATATCTAGGGGTCATGTTACTCTGGACCTACATTTGGATCATGAGTTCCTTCATTGCAACTGCATGAACTGTACAAGATTTCTATAGAGTTGGATCCTTCATACCTGCTGGCTATAGCTGAAATTGCTGGTAGCATTTTCAAAACTCAAAATTAAAAATAAATATCAAGCATTTCAAATAAGTCTGTCTCCCATCAGAAATTTAGAGTGCTTAGGAAATGAATAAGTTTACTGTGCTTTCCAAGGTATAAATTCCAAATACCAAAGTTTAGGCAGAGTTGAAACAGTGAATGTGCACCCTTGAAAAATCCTGAATTTTTACCTTAACAGGTAGATTTTTAATATTGTATTTAGCATTTAAAAGTTAAAGACAGCCCTACTGGCGTGGCTCAGTGGTTGAGGGTCGACCTGTGAACCAGGAGGTCTTCATTCGATTCTGGTCATGGCATATGCCCAGGTTGTGGGTTTGACCTCCAGTGGGGGGCGTGCAGGAGGCAGCTGATCAATGAATCCCTTCATCATTGATGTTTCTATCTCTCTCTCCCTTCTTCTCTGAAATCAATAAAAATACAATTTTTTAAAGTAAAAGTTTAAGACAATCTTTCAGAATTCAGAATATCTCTTAAACACTCAAAATGTTACTGCTTTTGTGTGTGATACATATTTGAATGTGTTTTAAAGACTGTCTGAGCAATTGTGTATCATCTCCACTAACTGGCTGACTCACAGTGTGTGGGATGTGTAATGGGTCTATTAAGGATTATCCTTTGGCTAATTTCTATAAATATTGATTTGCAAAAATTCTTCTAACTAGTGTTCTCATTTGTTAATATTTATTTCAGAAAATGCATCCCTGACTAAAATTATAATATATACATATAAAGATAGCTACCCTAGAGGTATGGCGGTAAGCCTCTCTGTGAAGTGTCCAGATATGTTTACTCTCTCCTGTATGAACAAAGATATTTCCTTTAAGGTAAGACTAAACCTATATTTGATAGATAGATAGATAGATAGATAGATAGATAGATAGATAGATAGATAGATAGATAGATATGGAAATTTAGAAAACCTAAATATCCTCAGTCCAACTTTTTATCTAGAACAAGAATGGCAGGAAGCAGAGAACCATTAAAATAGTTCAACTCTTTAACCCATGATGCTTTTTCTAAGTCTGCCATAGGGAGGAAAGGTACAACACTTGTTTCACAGTCTGGGTCTTCTGAATAATCTATCTAAAGGTAAATAATAATATAGAAGACATACATGAATTATTACATTTATTTGAGAATTGCATGACTTTCCAAAATGTCTTGTTAAATGGAATGAAGCCAATTATCCTTCTGTAAGCCTTCTATGTACTTTGTGAATTATGATGATAATATTTTAATCCTAATTGTTTTTTATTCTAAATTCTTTATTGTTGAAAGTATTACATATGTCTCCTTTTTGCCCCCATTGACCTCTATCCGGCCGCTTCCCCCACTCCCGCCCCCAGCACATGTCCCTGCCCCACTACTGTCTGTATCCATTGGTTATGCTTATATGCATGCATACAAGTCCTTTGGTTGATCTCTTACCCCCCTCTCCCACCCTCCCCTGCCTTCCCGCTGAGGCTCGACAGTCTGTTCAATGCTTCTATGTCTCTGGATCTATTTTAGTTCATCAGTTTATTCTGTTCATTATATTCCACAAATGAGTGAGATCATGTGGTATTTATCTTTCTCCGACTGGCTTATTTTGCTTAGCATATGCTCTCCAGATCCATCCATGCTGATGCAAATGGTAAGAGTTCCTTCTTTTTTACAGCAGCATAGTGTTCCATTGCGTAGATGTACCACCATTTTTTAATCCACTCATCTGTTGATGGGCACTTAGGCTGTTTCCAAATCTTTGCTATTATAAATTGTGCTGCTATGAACATAGGGGTGCATATATCCTTTCTGATTGGTGTTTTTGATTTCTTCTGATATATTCCTAGCAGCGGGATCACTGGGTCAAATTGGAGTTCCATTTTTAATTTTTTGAGAAAACTCCATACTGTTTCCCACAGTGGCTGCACCAGTCTGCATTCCCACCAGCAGTGCACAAGTGTTCCTTTTTCTCCACATCCTCGCCAGCACTTGTCATTTGTTGATTTGTTGATGATAGCCATTCTGACAGGTGTGAGAAACCTAATTGTTTTATTCCTGCATCCTTCAGCTTTCAGTTGATATATATTATTTTTAATGTAAATCTAAGTGAATAAAATTAACAAGATTAGCTGTGAAAGCAATGGTATAATGTATCTCAAAGCCAAGTATAAATTATTTCTGGCCACTGCTTTTTTTTCTCTATTCTCCATTTTTTTTTCTCTTGAAGAGTTTCTGATTGGGGGTTTGCCAGTAAAATACTTGAGCAATGGGAACTGAAGTTTAGAATATGACCTAGTGGACATGTTGAGGGACAACTTGGAAGGAAGGAAAAAGCCACTCTAAAATATAATCCAAGTATAATCAGTGTGTATGCCACAAATACAACCTCCAAACAAATCCCTTAACCATCCCCTTCCAACCAGAGGGCCACCCTTTTGGGTGGCAATTTAGACTTCCCATTCACAGGCCTGACAAGCAGGAAGCTTAGTTATCATAATGGCTTTAGAGGCCTGGGATAGACAGGGTGGGTGGAGATGATTAAGCGTGTTGTTATCTAACAACAAAATCAAAAGGGAAGGAGGGAGATGGCCAAGCTCAAACTATGTGGGGTAAAGAAAAACTAATTCAGTTGCAGAAGCAGATTCAGAAACTGGGATAAGCCTAAGCTCTAAGTGGATTATTATTGAGAGAAACTGGGGAGTGTTGAAAGGGGTGGAAATAATGCTTGGCAAAAGAAAAGACAAGACAAGAGAAGGGAAGGGAAGGGAAGGGAAGGGAAGGGAAGGGAAGGGAAGGGAAGGGAAGGGAAGGGAAGGGAAGGGAAGGGAAGGGAAGGGAAGGGAAGGATGCTTGGTATACACTAGGAATTGGAGCAAATCAGATTTAGGGGATCCTGAAACTTATACAATTTGGGCAGGCCTTTTAATGAAAGAGAATATAAAATTACCAAAAGCATCAAGTTTTATTTAGAATAAGAAAAGAAGGGGCCTTAGAAGACATCTGTGCAAGTGGAGGGCTCTGACATTTAAGCTTCATTAGCTTCATAGCAAATCTGCTTCTGAAGGAACTCATTAAATATTAGTTAGAGGGAGGGATAAAGAGAGGGTGAGAGGAAGGAGGAAGGAGGAAGGAAGGAGGAAGGAAGGAGGAAGGGAGGGAGGGAGGGAGGGAGGAAGGAAGGAAGGAAGGAAGGAAGGAAGGAAGGAAGGAAGGAAGGAAGGAAGGAAGGAAGGAAGCTAGTTTTAGCTCATGATCTTTAACCCTTTTACCCCCACTAAAAAGGATCTTAGCAGTGATTATAAATATAGACTATGTTCTACTAGATAATAAGACACAACTTGCTGCCATTATGTGCTCACCTTTCTGTGTTGGTTACTAGCTATAAAGTCCTAGTGCTTATGGATACCTGCTGCCTTTGGGTAAGAACCTTCATGACACCAAGAGGGATTTGTTCAAGAAGTTACTATTAGTCTATTAGTGCCTGTTTCTTATATAGACATTTGGGCAGTCAGGATTCTCTCAAATGTGCTAATGCACTTGGGAAAGGGCAAACACACACACACACACACACACACACACACACACACACACACACACACACACACACCAAAAAAACAGATGTTAGCTCTGGCTTAACTTTCTCTGGGTCTAGATTCAACCCCTCCTGATGTAAACAATCCCATAGGTCCTTGGAGCACTCAATTTCATTATGTAGAGCTGTTTCCATATCCACTTACTGTGCACCTTCCCTACGATGGCTATGAATAATCAACACCAAAACCAAGGAGAGCTACTGCCCTAGGATTTCCTTGCCCCTGTTCTGAAATGTCACATTGAACTATGATTAGAGATCACCTGTTCTACCTATCCATACTCCCACTTTCAACCACAACTTTCCATGCCAGGTTTGAACTAACAGGTTCATCTCCTTCTAATATTTATAGAGCTTTTGAAGTTTTGGCTAAGGATTATTTCTCACTTATACATTAGAGTAGCTTAGTCCCAAATTCATTCCCCATTTTAAGGTCTCTTCCTAAATTCTGGGGTACTGTAGTCAGCTACAGAAATATATGTCAATGGGAGAACTGGTTTAAACTGTCAACAATTTAGGACCCCCTCTTATTGATAAAAGACAAAGTTAAGAGTTACGACTATAAATTCCGTAATTGGTTGAAAAGTTGGGAGGTAACCAAACTTCTTTCGCGCATCTTAGAAAGATGCTGGAATGTTATTTTGGATCTGGAGCTTTCTCTGTTAATCCTTAGTTAGGATCATGAGAATTTTTGCTGCCACGGGGTTAAAATTAAGTTCAAATACCTACAGTTCTGGGATTAACATGGAAAGAACCTTGGGTGGTCCTCAGAATTTCTAGTTCATCTTGAAAAGTAGGTATGGTCAACAAACCAGACCTAGCTGGTTTGGCTCAGGGGATAGAGCATTGGCTTGCAGACTGAAGGATCCCAGGTTTGGTTCTGGTCAAGGTCAAGGGCACATGCCTGGGTTTCGGGCTCAATCCCCAGTAGGGGTGTGCAGGAAGCAGCCAATCAGTGATTCTCTCTCATCATTGACGTTTCTATCTCTCCCTCTCTCTTCCTCTCTGAAATCAATAAAGATATATTTTAAAAATTAAAAGTAAATAAAATAAAATAAACCAATAAAATATATTTTTTAAGAAAAAGAAAAGTAGGAGATGAGGCCCAGAAATCAGGATTTTAAAAAGATTCCCAGGTGATTCTAATGTGCAGCCAAGGTTGAGAACCACTGAACTAGAGCTAGGCTAGGCTAGGCTATGGCTGGAGGTCATCAATGTCTTTAGCTCTGAATGGTTGGAAAAGACAGGAAATGACATTAGCCCATAAAAGGTGGTGCTCTTTGCTAGAAATCGACTCCATCTTGAGCAATGGGAGAAAGAGAAGAAAGCTATATGATTAAATAAATTGGGAAAAACTAGAGAGCTAGACCTGAATGTGCATTCCATGGTGGGAGCAGCCAAAGTGGACAAGGAGAATAGGAAATTAGAATTCAGAGGAAGAGGAAATCAGTGTTCCTATATGCTGAGATTTGTTTTTAATCTTGACTTGTGAAAATAAAAACTTCTTTAGTTCTGTGCAATAATATACTTCAAAATAAACTGCACAGATTCTGATTATTCATGCCCTAAAAATTAATATTTTTTTCTCTACAGAAAATGAGTCCTCCTGCTGATATCAATGATGAAAAAAGTGACATCATATTCTTTATGAGAAGTGTTCCAGGATTTTGCAATAAGATGCGATTTGAGTCTTCATTGTATGAAGGATATTTTCTAGCTTGTAAAACGGAGGGGGATCTTTTTAAACTCATTTTGAAAGAAAAGGACATAGATTGGGATGACTCTGTAATGTTCACTGTTGACTACAAAGAGCTAAATATTAAAATTTCATAGTTTGAACTTTCTGAGTTTTTATCTTCCAGAAAAGTTAAGTTTGAGTCTATAATTGTAATGATGAAATAAAATGAATAATGATCTCAAAAGATACCACTAAGAAATGAATAGTAAGCTTTCACAAAATTGAATTGACGCCCTTTTATGCAGATGAATAAATCATTTGTATAATGTAAAAAGATGCATAGTTTGAAAACATAGTCTACATTGTTGACATTGGAATATAGATTATACTCAATAAAAGTGTTTTGAATCTTTTGGGTTATGATGAAAGATACTGATATTTGAATTTTCTAATTATTAAGAATATCATTAAAACCATCAAAATTTTATAAAGAGACCACTTCAGTTGACTAATTTCTCATTTCCTCCAAAGTCAGAATACTTTCAAAAGTCAAATTGATCCTGCAACATAGAAAAAGGATTATACACACTGAGCAAGTGGCATTCAACCCAGGAATGCAAATGCTTTAATATTCCTAAATCAATTAATGTAATATATCATATTAGTAAAGGGTAAAAACCACACAATCATCTCAATAGATGCAGGAAAGCATTTGACAAAAGCCAATTCATAATAAAAATTGTCAACAAACTTGAAAGAGAAGAGAACTTTCTATTAAAGGGCATCTGTGAAAACCCTACCACTAACATCATATTTAATGGTGGAAAAATAATGCAAGAATATCAGCTCTTCTACTCAGTGTACTGGAGGTTCTAGTGATTGACAATCACAAGAAAAAGAAAAGGCAACTAGATTAGAAAGGAAGAAGTAAAATTGTCTTTATTTGAAGACAACATGATTCTGTATGTAGAAGATCAGAATACACGTGTGCATGCAGACAAACCCCTATTAAAATTAAACAAGGGCCCTAACCGGTTTAGCTCAGTGTATGGATCATCGGCCTGTGGACTGAAGGGTCCCCAGTTCGATTCCGTTGGTTCCTTGGCAGGGACGGGGTGAAACTTTGATTGTGGGTGCAACTGGTTGTCAAAGTTTTCTCCTCTGCACACACATCAGCTGCATGACTTATGTTTTTGATCTGTTGTCTTGTTAAAGAAAATAGGATTTCCCAGCCAGTGTGGTTCAGTGGTTGAGTGTCAACCTATGAACCAGGAGATCTTGGTTCGATTCCTGGTCAGGGCACATGAACTTACACAGATTCATTCCCTCTGAGCTCCAGGGATGGGGCAATGGTTTGGGGGGATCCAGGGACATATGTGGAGGAACTGGATTGTCTGGCATTGGAGCAAGAACTCAGAGGAGGCTTTCTCCCATACAGAGGTGTTCACAGGGGTCATTGTTCCTATGCTGAGACCTCCCCCATCACAGAGCTCACTGACAGCCATATCTAAGTTTCCAACAGCCTGGTTCACACTGTTTGCTCACCCTGGTGACTCCCTGAGACCCCACCCCATCCAATTTGCAGCCCTACCCAAGCTGTTTGCAGCGGCTTTTCCATATGAAAATCCTGTCCTGGCTCAGGCTTCAGACTTTCCTAAAATCTCTCAAACAAGCAGCAGCTGGCATTAGCATGACCCATACCTATCAATAAGAGGCTCAAGACAGCTTGGCCTCGCTTGGGCACTTCCAAGCCAACATAGGTGGCAGCCATCTTCAGATCTCTCTATGGTTCCTGCCCAGTGGCCCCAAGTGATAGCTGACTCTACACCTCCTGGAAGGGCCAGTGCCCCTGGTGGACAACTTAAGACCATATCAGATTACCACTTTACACATCCACAAGCGACACACTCAAAGACAGACTCAATAAGCACCAAAGCCCCACAGGTTCTGCTCCATGTGGGAATCTCCTGTAGAGAAACTCTTCCAACTATAGTCACATCTGGTCCTCACATCCAGTTTAGCCTGAGGGTTAATTCCTCCCAGTGACACCAACATCCATCAAGGCTCAACTATAACAAGACTGTGCACATAGCCTACACAGGGGTGCATCTAGAATGTCCAGCTCAGGTGACAGGAGAGTCTGAGCCACTGGGTCCTAAAGGACACCTACTACAAATGGCCACTGCTAATTCCAGGAGACATAGCAGCTCTACCTAATACATAGAAGTAGATACAAGGAAGCAGCCAGGATGCAGAGACAAAGAAATGTCATAAATGAAAGAACAGAAGAAATCTCCAGAAAAAGAACTGGATAAAATAGAAGCAAGCAAACTACTAGATACAGAGTTCAAAACAATGGTTATAAGGTTGCTCAAGGATCTTAATGAGAGTTTCAAGGGACTTAGTGAGACTTTCAAGGATCTTAGTGAGAATTTCAAAGACATGAAAAGGACCAGTAAGGAATTAAGTATACACTAACTGAAATAAAGAATAATTTACAGGAATTCAACAGTAGAGTAGAAGATTCCAAGAATCAGATTAATGATCTGGAGTATGAGGGGGCGGAAAACACCCAATCAGAAGAGCAGAGGGAAAAAAGAATCCAAAAACATCAAGATGGTGTGGGGAGCCTCTGGGACAACTTCAAGCATACCAATATTCACATTGTAGGGGTTACAGGTGGAGAAGAGAGAGAGAAAGATGTTGAAAACCCATTTGAAGAAATAATGACAGAAAACTTCCCCTACCTGGTGAAAGAAATAGACTTACAAGTCCAGGAAGCACAGAGAGCCCCAGACAGGAGGAGTACAGAGAGGCCCAAACCAAGACACATCATAATTAAAATGCCAAAGGTTAAAGACAAAGAGAATCTTAGAAGCAGGAAGGGAAAAGCAGTTAGTAAAAAGAAGAAAAAGATTAAAATATGAACAATAAAATGGCAATAAATACATATCTAACAACAATTGAATCTAAAAATCAAAATAAATAAACAAGGACTCTGATGAACAACATAAAACTGACTGATAAAATAGAGCCAGGGGCATGGAAACATGGAACAGACTAGCAAATCTCAGAGGGAAGGGGGGAAAGGAGAGCAGGAAGAGATTAACCAAAGAACTTATATGCATACTAGAGGCCCAGTGCACAAATTCGTGCACCCGTGGGGTCCCTCAGCCAGGCCTGCGGGATCTGGCTGAAACCGGCTCTCTGACATCCCCCAAGGTGTCCTGGATTGCGAGAGGGCACAGGCCAGGCTGAGGGACCCCCACCGGTGCACAATCAAGGCCACGGAGGGATGCAGGAGGTTGGCCAGCTGGGGAAGGACCACAGGAGGGCTCCAGGGTGTGTCCAGCCCATCTCGCTCTGTCCCAATCAGCCAGACCTCAGCAGCAAGCTAACCTACTAGTTGGAGCGTCTGCCCCCTAGTAGTCAGTGCATGTCATAGTGAGCAGTTGAACGGCCTTATCATATCATTAGCATATTATGCTTTGATTGGTTGAACCACGACTGGACACTTAGCATATTAGGCTTTTATTATATAGGACTAGAGGCCTGGTGCACAAAAATCTGTGCACTGGCGGGGGGGGGGGTGTCCCTCAGCCCCACTTGTGCCCTCTCACAGCCTGGGACCCCTTGGGGGATAATGACCTGCTGGCTTAGGCCTGCTTCCGGGTGGCAGAGGGCAGGCCCAATCCCTAGGTGCCTGCCCCGCAGCCCCCTGTCACGCACAGAGTAGGGCTGATCCAGGAGTTGGGGTGCCACCCCCTGACACGCACTGAGCAGGGCGGATCAGGGGGTTGGGGCGCTGCCCCTGTAACACAGAGCAGGGCCGATCAGGGGTTTGGGGTACGCTCCCTGTCACCCACAGAGCAGGGCCAATCAGGGGGTTGGGGTGCTGCCGCTGTCACCACAGAGCAGGGCCTATCTGGGGGTTGCAGTGCTGCCCCCATGACGCTGCTCCAGGGCCAGGAGGCCTCGCGGTTCCGCTGATCCCGGGGAGGTGAGGCCTCTCTGCCCTGCCGCTTCGGGGCTGTTTGGCTTCGCTTCACCGCTTGGAGCCTGCGTATGCAAATTAACCGCCATCTTTTAGCTTCTATAATTGAAACATTGTATCTTTTGGAGCTGTTGCTTCAGGAGCTCAGAGCTAGACAGCGATAGGCGGGGAACCTTGGCTTCCTCCATCGCCGGGGCAACCAAGCCTCCTGTTCGCTTCAGCTGCCTGGCTGCCGGCCGCCATCTTGGTTGGCAGTTAATTTGCATATCGCCCTGATTAGCCAATGGGAAGCATGTCGGAGGTATGGTTAATTACCATGTTTGTCTATTATTAGATTAGATATGTATTACCTATGTATACAGACAACAGGGTGGTGAAGGCTTGGGGTGGGGTGGGGTGGGAACAGGGTAGAGAGGATCAATGCGGGGGAGGGAGAACATTTATAATACTCTCAACCATAAAGATTTAAAAAAAAAAAGATTAATACAGAACATAATGTATCTAAGAACACCATCCTACCTTGTCCCTGAGCTCCTGCCCTTGGCTTCCCTACAATCTACTCTCAATATAGCAGCTACAAGTGGTCCTTTTGAAAGTGTAAATCATATCATAAAACATCTCTGCTCAAAATTCTACACAGCTTTCCCATTCCATCAGAGTAAAAGCCAAGGTTCTTAGGATGGCTTACAAGGCCCTACCGCATCTGGTCCCCACTTACCTCTCCAATTTCATCTCCTTCTTCTCTTCTCATTCTTTCTGCACCAGCCACACTGGCCATTCTGTTCCCCAAATACACCAAGCAAACTTCCACCTTAGGGTCTACTGGTTTTCTTTGCCTGGAATTCTGTCCCTCCAGATGTCTATTGCAAAATTTCCCACCTCCTTCAAGACTTTGATACAATCTCTCCTTCTCAATGAGGCTTATCCTGACTACTCTATTTAATACCATAACCTACCCTATCCCACCTCCAGGCACTACTGGTCCCCCCTATACCTCATTACTTTTCATCTATAGGCCCATCACCTTCTAATATACTACGTAATTAACTTATACACAATGCTAATGTTTACTGTGAAATTCTCCAATTTAGGAGAATGTAGGCTCCTGAGAGCAGAGACTTCGTCTGTTTTATTCACTGATGTATCCTAAGCACCTAGTGCAGAACCTGGCATACAGCAAGTACTCAGTATATGAACATATATGAATGAATAAAGAAGGAAAAGTACACATTAATACTTTGTTACACACCGAGCAGGTCAGCTTATCAAATGCACAAACTTCCAAGTTCTCTTAAGTATTGAAGACCTAGGTCATAGTTTCAGCTTTCTGAGCTGAGGAGCAGAGGGCAACATCTATGACTTGTGATTTTTGCCTGTCACTCAGCAGTGGCCGGCAGCCTCAGCATCTTACATGGTTAAATACTTACAAGAGAAGAGAGAACAGCAACACCTGCTGGCCCAGGGCACTGAGGAGAGCGGCGCAGATGGTGCACAATGTACAAAACTAATGCAGTGGCCTGGCTGGTCAGCATTCCTTTCCCACCTTGTTGGCACCTCATACCCTCACCTTCCCAATATCCAGAAAGGCTCCACCCTTCCTTCCTGGGACCTTGACAGGGAGGGTTACACCTGGGCACAAGGTAATAAAACTTCACCCTATGGAATGCCTGTCATGTGCCAGACATTATTTCACTTAACTACACAGATACCCATGAATCGAGTTCCTAATGCAGAGGCTCCAAAGGCTGGTATGGTCTATGGCAGGTGCTCACAAATTGCTTCAAGAAGCAACAACAACCTGAAGTGTTGGGAAGTAGGGCAGGATCTCCGTTTCTCTAAGTAGTAATTACACTTGGGCTGCCTGCCAAAGTCACCATCTTTGTCAGTTGGTGGTTCCATGAAGACAAGAGCCTGCTTTCCTGGCCCCTTCCCTCTTCTAGTATGACTATTAGTCTTTGCTATGCCACCTTACCACCTCACTGCATTGCATTCTGGCCAACCCATCAAGGTTGGAAGCCATGTGTTGCATCCCAAAACCTCACATGTTAGTTTTGCCCACAAGTAGAGGAAAACAAACCAATTTAATAATTATCTGAGTGCCTTTCACATATCTGGCAAATATTTATTGAGCACCCACGATCAGCCAAGGTATTTTATAAGCACTAACAATGCATCAAATAAGAGAAACATATCCCTGTTCCCAGGAGCATACATTCTAGTAGAGGGGAAATGAGACTAGATAATTAGATAATTTTTCCTTACAAATCAAAATATCAGATAGTGGAAAATGCTATCTGGAGAATTCAGAACCTCTCTGAAGAGGTGACAGTTAAACTAAGACCTCAAGACCAAGACAAAAGTTCTCATGTTAAGATTATGAGGAAGTACATTCTAGGCAAAGAGAACAGCTAGTGCAAAGGTCCTGAGGCTGGAGTGAGCTTGGGGTGTGGCAGACAGAGAAAGAGGTCACTGTGGGCGGAGGGGAGTTGGCAGAAGAGAGAGTGGCCATGGGTGGGTGGGGTGGGAGAGGTAGTTGCGGCTTGTTCAGAGGCTCTGTGGACTTGGGTAAGGAAATGAGGATTTTATCTAAATGCTAATAGAGAGCTCTAAGCAGGGGGGTGATGTGATCTAATTTATGTTTCTAAAAGATCATTCTGGACACTAGGAAAATGGATTTTAGTGGGTAAAGGCGGAAGAAGGGAGGCAGGAGGCAATGCATTCGCCCAGGTGAGGGATGGTGATAGTGGGTGAGGACATACCAGTGGAGACAGAGAGAACTCTCAGGTTCACTTGTGTTTGGGCTCAGAGGCAGCAGGAATTGCTGGTGGATTGGACATGAGGGTAAGAGTTGTGATCCCTAGTTTGGGGTCTGACATCACTGTGCTCACAGACAAATGGCTTACTGACCTTATCTCTCAAGCAAGCTGAAAACCTAAAGGGTATAGTTCATTTACTACCTGTTTCTCTACAAAAACCTGTCCCACTACATTTACAATGGAGTTGTCCATGGGCAAAATCACACACAAGGACAGACATCTTCAGAAAGACCTCCAGAGCAGCCTGATATTATTGAATTGTTACATGTTTGAAATAATGACTAAAAAGGAAGTGTATCAGCTGAGAGATAAACCTATTGTATGTGTATTCATAATCACATACACAACCAACATGCATACCTGTGATTTTAAAAATCAATTGGGACCAAAAATTAAATTGCAGCCTATATTTTACCAGATCCTTTCATTGCTTCCATAGAGTTTAACATACAGAACAAGTCTTGTTTGTCATCACAATGCCCCAATTAAAAATAAAGATGAAGAAGGGGGTAAGAGATCAACCGAAGGACTTGTATGCATGCACATAAGCATAACCAATGGACATAAGACACTGGGGGGTAGGGGAGGCCGGGGAAATGTCAAAGGGGGGGAAAAGAAGGAGACATATGTAATACTCTTTGTAATACTTTAAGCAATAAAAAAAAATTAAAAAAATAAAGATGAAGGCTGTTATCCCTATTGTACAGAAGAGTAAACTGAGGTGCAGAGGAAATAAAAGACGAAAGCTCAGGAAGTGAAATATTTTGCCCAAAGATCACCAACTAGTCCCTGGTAGTGCCAGACCTCCTGGTCCTTAGTCAATCCGGTGCTGTTTCCATGATGCCGTAGGTTTTCCCATAAACCACTACACTACTTACTGAACGTCCCTGGGCCCCAAGGAGAGAATAAAAATGAAGTTCAAAATAAAGAGATTAATTGAGACCTTAGTAGAGGCACTCAAGCCACCAACATCGACTGAGCAGCCTAAGACACAGGAGGCAAGATCCCTGCCCTCAAGAGATGTAGAGCCAGAAGCATTAGTCACTGGACCGATATTATTAAGCACCAACAGGCACTGTGCTAGATGTTTGACTTACAAAGATGAACCAGACACAGCACCTGCTTTTAAGAAATTTGACTGTCTATAACAGAAAATAAAACAAATATATTTGAAAAACATTAAAAGCAAACGAACAAAAATGACACTGTAGATTGGGTCTACATCAAGCCAAAATCATCCATCCATCTAGTAAATCCACCTTTATTTATTTATTTATCCTCACCAGAAGATATGTTTTTATTGATTTTTAGAGAGAGAGGAAAGGCAAGCAAGAGAGAGAGAGAGAGAGAGAAACATTGATGTGTGGGAGAAATATCCATCAGCTGCCTCTCATACATGCCCCAACCTGGGATTGAACCCGAAACCTAGTTATGTGCCCTGATCAAGAATCGAACCCACAGCCTTTTGGTGCAGGGAATGACGCTCCAACCAAATAAGCCACCCAGCTGGGAGAGTAAATTCACCTTTCAAAACCGGTTTGTTTGTGAGGGGGCTTTAATTAGTCAGGCGGGTTATTTGGCATTTTACAATTGAAAAATGCAATTGCTTAAATTTTTTGCCTTTATTAGTAATCCTAATAACTATTGCAATTATTTATGGCCTTACAGAGTTATGATTACTTATACTGACAGTAAGTGTCAGACACGGCAACAGAATATTAAACACAAACAATGTTTATTAATGAGCATGGTAATAAGCCATGTATGGTTAATCGGTGAACTCTTCAGAGAAAAGGTGACTTTTAATCAGACTTAAGGTAAGAGACTTGTTTTGATAGAGGAAATGAGGAAACAATTACAACACACTGCCAACTTCTCAAAAGTGTCATAATGTGTTTTGTTTCTTTACAGTGAAAAGAATAAGATTGTTGGGGAAATTTTGTGTTCAGTGAAAACCTGCATTGCCTTTTTAAATTGAGGTATAATTGATAAATAACATTCATTTCAGGAGTAAAGCATAATAACTTGATATTTGTATATTTGTAAAATGATCACCACAACAAGTCTAGCTAATATCTGTCACCACACATAATTTTTTTCTTGTGATGAGTGTTAGGTTAGGTGGCTCAGGAGGCGGCGCAAGAAATAGAGTCCAGTGAATCAGAAAAGAAAGGAAAGGAAAAGGTTTATTCTGCGTCCCCGGGAGACCCACGTACCCCCAGGACAGGGCACGTGGATTCACGCCAACAGGGAAGGGGGCGCTTTTTTTATACTGCAGTTGGGTGAGGGGCGGGGACATGAGCTGAGGAAGTCTGCACCGTAGGGATCATCATGACACTCAACTGAGAAAGTCTCAGCTGCAGGGGAGTGGGCGGAATATTCAGGACGAAGTTCTTATCTGTGTGGGGGTATGTGAATTCAGGGAGAAGAAGCTGGTATCTGTGTCTGGCTCGTTGATCTGTGAGAAATCCCAGGGGAAGTCCATTGTCTCATCACATGTATCTGATCCTGGGCTCTCTCCGACCTAACAATGAGAACTTTTAAAATCTACTCTCTTAGCAACTTGCAAATATGCAACACAGTACTATTAACTATAGTTGCCGAACTTATTTATTTTATAACTGGAATTTTATGCCTTTTGACCCCCTTTACCCATTTCTTTGTTTCCCCAACCCCCTCTCCACACCACCCCTCCACTCCTCACCTCTGTCAACTGCCCATCTGTTCTCTATATCTACGAGCTTATTGTTTTTGTTTTTAATTGCACATATAGGTGAGATCATATGGTCTTTGTCTTCCTCTGTCTGACTTCCTTCACTTCACACAATGCCCTCCAAGGCCCATCCAAGTTGTCACAAAGGGCAAGCTTTCATTCCTGGTTATGGCTGAATATGTTCCATTGTACATACAACCCACATTTTCATTATCCATTCATCCATTAATGGACTTAAGGAGACTCCTCCACTGTCTGATTCCAAACCCATGGGAGCTATTTTCCCACTCTGTAGGTTGCATGTAACTGCTAGCAACACAAAGCAACTCTTGTCTATGGACATGCAAGTTCTGTCCTGTCCAGATGAAGAGCAATTGACTTCCCTCTGGAAAGCCAGTTTTGCCACCATTTGCACATTTATTTCAGTATTCATAGCACCGTTTATCACACATAGTTCATCCTCAACTCACCTGGTAATTGGGGTGACTATCTGTGTTAGTTAACTGGTTTTATACAAGGAAATAATGAACTTCTGTCTTTATGGCAGGAGGTAATTTTGCAGCTGGGCGCCAGGTGCCTGCAGAGGTGAGGCCCCTCCCACCCACAGAAGCTGGGAGGTGGGGGCACTGTCTTCCTTGGATATTTACATTTCAAACGGACCACGCCCAGGTCCTTGAGAAAGATTCCAGAGTCATAAAACTGACAAATGGTTAACTTTCCAAAGTATTTGCATATATTTCGAAGAGACTGTGAAAGAACAAGTTTTCTAAAGTAAATGTTCTAAGAAAAGAGGGGGGGGCAATCTCTTATTTTTCACAGAAAGAATTAATGCTTATTTGCCCTTATGTGTGTAAATCATTACCTGTGTAACCATAGTATCCAACCCCAGTTGGAGGTGTGAACAACGCCCCCCAAATGTAATGCTCAGCCCCCGACGTGCGAGTCCGGGTCAGCCTCCCCAAGGTCCTCTGCTCCCTGAAGTGTGAGAAACCCTAAATGGGTACAGTGTCCGAAAAGGGAGACGGAGAGGCTCAAACCTGCTTGGCATTCACAGCTGAAGGATGCCTGCCTCCACCGGACGAGTTGTTCCTGGAAGGGTCCTCTGGCAACGAGGGTCCCCGACGCTCTGAGAGAAGCCTGGGGAACGCTCCCTGTCCGTTTGCTGTGTCTAAACAAGAGTCGCTAGAGAGAGGACCAGCGGGTGCCTCGCTGGAAGTCACTTAGGGTTTCAAGATGACGGCTCTTTTGACACAGCTACTTCCCCAGGAGGTGAGTCTGTCCCAAGAAAGCTGGGGGAGGCCAGGTTCCAGCAGCAGCCGCCTCACAGTGTGTCCTCCTCACTTCACCAGCACAAGCCGGCTCGCTGGCTGCCTCTCAGCCATCAGTGATTCTAAGCAAGGAACTGAAACTCCTGGCCTTACCTGCCGGGTCTTGAACTGGGCCAGGCAGCCTCCCTCCTATTAGACTCCCTACCCTTGAATGTTGGGACAGGAGGTCGGACTCTTCGAGGTCCCTAAGCTCCTTATATAAATGTGTCAGCTCCTCCTCAGCGCCGTGCACATTACTGAAAGTGTAAGAAGGGCCCTAACCGGTTTGGCTCAGTGGATAGCGCGTCAGCCTGTGGACTCAAGGGTCCCAGGTTCGACTTCGGTCAAGGGCATGTACCTTGGTTGCGGGCACATCCCCAGTAGGGAGTGTGCAGGAGGCAGCTGATCGATGTTTCTAACTCTCTATCCCTCTCCCTTCCTCTCTGTAAAAAATCAACAAAATATATATATATTTTTTAAAAAGTGTAAGAAGGGAGGGAGGATACACTTTTACTGCCTTCCTTGGGCCATGAAGAAAAAAAGTCACAACTGCATAGTCAGGAAAGGCCAATCAAGTGATTTCTTTGGGTAATTTCTGCTGCAACTTGCTGTCTCTACTGAAAAGTCAAGATGCAGCATAATCTTAAAGTTCTGCCTTACCAGGCATCCAGTTAGCATAGAACTGGAGGAAGAATAACCTTTCTGTGTCCTCAATGCAAAAACTCAGGTTTGAAATTAGTTTACTTTTCCTTTGCAATGAGGAAATCAAATAGGTAACTTTTATAAATAGACTTTAAAACCTTGAAATAGGTAATCAGCCTACTAACTAGTCTTATTGACATTTAAAAGCAGTCACAGTGACCCCATCCACCCACATTTTTAAAAAAATATGTTTTATTGATTTTTTTTACAGAGAGGAAGGGAGAGGGATAGAGGGTTAGAAACATCGATGAGAGAGAAATATTGATCAGCTGCCTCCTGTATACCCGTTACTGGGGATGTGCCCACAACCAAGGTACATGCCCTTGACCAGAATCGAACTTAGGATCCTTCAGTCCGCAGTCCAACGCTCTATCCACTGAGCCAAACCAGTTAGGGCCACCCACCTTTGTTTACTTAAGAAGATCATATAGGTTTCAAATGTACATTTCTATGACACATGATCTGTATTAGATTTTGAAAGCACAGAACTGCTTCATTCCAAAACACCCAAATTAGAAGTAAAATAGCAATTTGTTTTAACTATGGTTCTGAGTACTTTTCTTAATCATCTTTACTTCTTTAATTTTTATTTTATTTTTATTTTTGATCTTTATTGTTGAAAGTATTACATATGTCCCTTTCCCCCCATTCACCTCTCTCAGCCCCCACCCTCAATCATCTTTACTTTTGATTGGATATTACAATATTCATAATACCTCATACTTCTTTAAAGCGTATTAAGGAAAAGTCCCGATTACAGTGGGTTAACGACTGTGATTATTTGAACAGCTACAACTATCACTACAGTATTGCCATAGCTCATCCTTGCAGCTGCCAAATTGAGCAAGAGTTGTGGGGATTTCCTCCCAATTTCAAGGGAAATGATTTGAAAAGAAAGTTACATTCAGATTAAGTAGCTCCTGTGACTAATCATGTGACTAATCTTGGTTCATAAGTTCCATGGGCTCTGCTGACTCACTTCTCTATTTAAGATGTTTATTGCCCAGGAAATAACACTTACACCATCAAATCCATTTCCACTGCGAATGATGCCAAAGTTACAGAGCAGCATGGGAAAAGGCTCAACTCCTTCTGTGTGAGTTACCACAAGAATGCTAGCAATAGAGAAAAGAGTTTCACCTGTTACAAGACTCCTTCTCTATCCGACACTATTAACCAATGTTGAGAAGTGAAGAGGGGATAGGTGACTGACCAGACTGGGCTCCCCTGTGTGTCTGAGACTTGGTGGGATCACCGAGTGTCATGGATAAGGGCTTCAAGTTCAAGGATTAGATCCTTACATTTGTCCAGATACAGTAGAGATTTCGTGCCGACCATGCTCTTAAGAAACTAATTCATAAGCCAAAATAACAATTTATTCAAATTTTTTAACGTTTTATTGTGTGGGGGTTTTTGAGAGAGAGAGAGAGAGAGAGAGAGAGAGAGAGAGAGAGAGAGAGAGAGAAATCATTTGTTGTTCCACTTATTTATGTATTCATTCGTTATTTCTTGTATGTGCCCTAATCAGGGTTCAAACTCCCAACCTTGGCTTATCGGGATGATGCTCTAACCAACTGAGCTACTTGGCATGCAATAAAACTGTCAGAGGAACAAAATTCCAGTATTTATAGTCAATATATTCACTTAGCCGTTTTAAAAAATCTATTTAGAAACCAAACCATTATCAGAAGTTTACTTTTGAATATAGTCTCCTGTCTATTGTCTTATGAGCCTCCCTTTGAGCCTGTGAGCTCCTGCAAATCAGGAGCTGTGTCTTTTTCATGTTTATATTCCCAGGGCCGAATGCAGTGCCTAGTCTATAGCAGACACTTAACTATTTCTAAGTAATGAACAATAATAGTGTATGTGAAATCTCTCCAAATTCTAAGGCACTATGTAAACAAAGAATTATGATTATGAGTGGGAATGATGTCATTAAGCCACAACAGACCAATGTACTCATCTTCACAGTAGGGGCAATGGAAGTGTGAAAGCAAACCCTGGGAAGCAAGTGAACATGCACATGTAGAAAAGCAAGATTCATGTCTTAATGTCAATTAAGTGTTTTTAGATAACATCGTAAGAGACATAAATGACAGATAAAGAGATTTTTAGAAGTATTTTAGCCGAAACCGGTTTGGCTCAGTGGATAGAGCGTCGGCCTGCGGACTGAAAGGTCCCGGGTTCGATTCCGGTCAAGGGCATGTACCTGGGTTGGGGGCGCGTCCCCAGTGGGGGATGTGCAGGAGGCGGCTGATCAATGTTTCTCTCTCATCATCGATGTTTCTGACTCTCTATCTCTCTCCCTTCCTCTCTGTAAAAAAATCAATAAAATATATTTAAAAAAAAGAAGAAGAAGTATTTTAGATGATCAAAATATAAGAATGAATGGATGTGGAGAGAGAGAAGGGAAACCTCAAAAACTGAAACTTCATTCCCCTGTACCATGTGTCCATGAACTCAGAAACTCAGGTTCTATACCTAGTAGGAAGCTGGGCAACGTCTCCATAGAAGACTGTTTAATATTTCTTGTTTGCATTTTTTTACCTTGGAAGGTGGAAATGAGGAAAAATAAAAATGCGGGTCAATCAATGAGCGAAAAATTTCCAGAGAATATTATGAGGTTCATTTTATCTTAGAAAAAGATGGAGGTCAGATGGATTGTATTTAGGTGAAATGTTGACTATATTGAAGTTAAAATGTACAAAGTCGGAGATCATCTTTGTGATAAGTTACAGCAAGAAATAAGCCAATGACAAATAAGCTGTTAATTCTGCCCTCACAGCCTTGAGGCCGAGGAACCAGTGGTGGTCATAGTGTGGAATTGGGAAGGTGCCTGGCCACAGACTTGGCAGAGCCACCGACACTGTTGTGTCATGGTTCAGGAGGCACCATTAACTCATTGTCAGCCATCAGTTACATCCATCTGCGTAAGGGAGGAGTATTAAGACCAGAAGCAGGAGAGAACTGGTAGACAACAGAAAGTGCCACTTCCTTCTTTATTCAGAGCATCTTAATTTCCTTTTATTTTAAGTGTATGTTATTTTAAAAATAAAAATTTGGTATGGTAAAATATTGAGATAGGAAGGAATGATTTGGATAAGCTAGTTCTAAAGTAGCAAAAATATCCCTTTCTTTCCACCAAAAGGAGCAATTTTCTTGTTTCTTGTCCACAGTCTCCCTTTCCTGAAAGTCACTTTTTCTGCTCCACAACACACATCCCGCCCAAAAAATAGAAAATAATACTTTCGATGTTTCTGTTCTTTGCTTTTATTTATCTTTCAATCACGTGGATCTCAAAAAAAAATTGGGCAGAAAGTTTCAGGAAACTAGTCCTTGAATATCACCCTGATGTGATTCCACAGTTAGGGGAGGAAGCCAGGAAAATCTTAGTAGCAGAGGATTTTTTTAAAAATCATGATTCCTCATGTACTAGATTAGCTGAGAGTAATAGAAAGCCAGGTAATAAGAGAAAGAAAGAGATGCACCTTCGACAGAGCAAAGTACAGTAAGTGAGTAACTGCTTGGAAACAGAGTGAGGCTGGGCCATGTGCACATTAGTATGCCCTCCAGATACAGGTTTTAAAGAAGTCAACCATCATGCCATTAAACAGAAGACAGAACCAAAGGAAATAAATCCTCGTTATTCTGCCTGGTAACAATCACTCAATCTAAACAGATATCACATGTTCAAAGTTGAAAACAGAAAAAGACAAATCATCATGGAGACTCTTAAAAAACAAAACAGAGCCTCTAGGACCCTTGCGTTCTCTTTTGTGAAATGAAAATCCTCATGTTTCAGAGCCGGAAGGGACGTTAGAGGTCACCCCAAGCCGCCGCCCCCTCTGCAGCCTCTGACAAGTGCTTTTCAGGTTCATTGTTAAGGATTCATAGCTTTCTTCTGAAGAACTGAAAGTCCATTCATGTGAATTATTTATTTTATCATACATCCTTTCTGTGTGATTGAACATTTTCATGATCCCAGAGGAAAAGAAGAGACTCATTCGGGATGTTTGACGGTTATGATAGCTGCAGTGAGGACACAGGTAGCAGCTCCAGCTCTGAGGAGAGTGAAGAGGAAGTTGCTCCTTTACCTTCTAATCTCCCACTTATCAAAAACAATGGACAAGTCTACACATACCCAGATGGCAAATCTGGCATGGCTACCTGTGAAATGTGTGGGATGGTTGGTGTGCGAGATGCTTTTTACTCCAAAACAAAGCGTTTCTGCAGTGTTTCGTGTTCAAGAAGTTATTCGTCTAATTCCAAGAAGGCAAGCATTTTGGCCAGACTTCAGGTAACGGGTAAGCCTCCAACAAAGAAAGCAAAAGTTCTTCAGAAACAACCTTTAGTTGCTAAACTAGCCGCATATGCTCAGTATCAAGCTACCTTGCAAAATCAAGCAAAGACTAAAGCAGTAGTCTCCATGGAAGGTTTCAGCTGGGGTAACTACATCAATAGCAATAGCTTTATAGCAGCTCCCGTTACCTGCTTTAAACATGCACCCATGGGGACCTGCTGGGGTGATATCTCAGAAAATGTGAGAGTAGAAGTTCCCAATACAGACTGCAGCCTGCCTACCAAAGTCTTCTGGATTGCTGGGATTGTAAAAGTAGCAGGTTACAGTGCCCTTTTAAGATATGAAGGATTTGAAAACGATTCAGCTCTGGACTTCTGGTGCAATATCTGTAGCTCTGATATCCGTCCAGTTGGCTGGTGTGCAGCCAGTGGGAAGCCTCTTGTCCCTCCTAGAACTATTCATCATAAGTATACGAACTGGAAAGCTTTTCTAGTGAAACGACTTACTGGTGCCAAAACACTTCCTCCCGACTTCTTACAAAAGGTTTCAGAAAGTATGCAGTATCCTTTCAAACCTTGCATGAGAGTAGAAGCGGTTGACAAGAGACATTTGTGTCGAACACGAGTAGCAGTGGTGGAAAGTGTAATTGGAGGACGATTAAGACTAGTGTATGAAGACAGCGAAGATAAAACAGATGACTTTGGTGCCATATGCACAGCCCACTAATCCATCATATTGGCTGGTCTCGAAGCATAGGCCATCGATTCAAAAGATCTGATATTACAAAGAAACAGGATGGACATTTTGATACACCACCACATGTATTTGCTAAGGTAAAAGAAGTGGGCCAGAGTGGGGAATGGTTCAAGGAAGGAATGAAATTGGAAGCTAAAGACCCATTAAATCTTTCCACAATATGTGTGGCAACCATTAGAAAGGTGCTGGCTGACAGATTCCTAATGGTTGGGATCCATGGCTCAGAAGCAGCAGATGGATCTGACTGGTTCTGTTATCATGCAACCTCCCCTTCTATTTTCCCTGTTGGTTTCTGTGAAATTAACATGATTGAGCTTACTCCACCTAGAGGTTACACTAAACTTCCTTTTAAATGGTTTGACTACCTCAGGGAAACTGGCTCCATTGCAGCAGCAGTAAAACTATTTAATAAGGATGTTCCAAATCACGGATTTCGTGTCGGAATGAAGTTAGAAGCAGTAGATCTCATGGAGCCACGTTTAATATGTGTAGCCACAGTAACTCGAATCATTCATCGCCTCTTGAGGATACACTTTGATGGATGGGAAGAAGAATATGACCAGTGGGTAGACTGTGAGTCTCCTGACCTCTATCCTGTAGGGTGGTGTCAATTAACTGGATATCAACTACAGCCTCCCGCATCACAGTCAACAAGAGAAAGCCAATCGGGTTCATCAAAACAGAAGAAAAAGGCTAAGTCCCAGCAATACAAAGGACATAAGAAAATGACTACATTGCAGCTGAAGGAGGAGTTGATAGATGGAGAGGACTACAGTTTCCTGCAAAGAGCATCTGACCCGGAAAGCAATGGCTCTGCCAACTTCTACATCAAGCAAGAGCCCTGAGGGGGCTCAGAAACGGAGGGTGGGAGGGAAGTTTCACACGGGACTGATTTGTAGTCCACCCAGCTGTACGCGGGGCTGTTCTACTGGGACATTTTGCTAAACAGAAAATTTCAGTTCCGGATTTTTCAGGTGGGTGGGGAAACTATTTTAGTCGTGGGGGGAAATTTTTCAATTTATAAAGATGGACAATTTTTGTGTTGTATTTGAAGCTTTTGAAAGAATTTTGTAATATTTTACACGTTTGGGTTTATGTGCATTGTTAACAAGAACTGAAATTCTAACTTTTTTGGTAAGATTAAAGTTTAGGTAGCAGGACTGAAAGAAATGATTTAAGAAGGATATAGTTGTAAATGCAAGCGAACTGTCAATACAAATGAACCTTTTTGGTACCTGTTGGGAGATTTGGGGATTTTAGAAGTTCGGCCAGTCACATCTCCAGCTTCCTTTGCTGCAGAAACATGCAACTGAACCCCCTCCTGGAGGGGTTGTCACCAAATGGATCATGGAAGGGGTGATTAATTCTGCTTGTCTGCATTTTTATGGCAGGCCATTTTAAATGTTTGTACAGAAATGTTTTTCATTCTGTGAACATTTATTTGGAGTTCTATATGAAACTGGAAGAACTCTGGATACTTTACTATGTTCTCCTTTAATAAAAAAAAATGATAAAAATGATCCTAACACTGAAGTGTTAAAAACTGGAATGGTTGACCAGATATACAGGGTGTCATTCTACAAGTTGAGGGGTAGGGAAAAATGCAATATTGTTCTAAGTTTATTTTATTTTCCTTACTAAAAAGTACCCCACAAAAGGGATTTTGATTAGTTCTCTGCCACTTCCCTCCATCTGTGAGATAATACTTGGTTTAACCACACCCCAAAACAGATGTTCTGTATTACCAGGAGAATCAAATTCTGAGTTGTTTAAAGCCAAAATAAGTTTAGATTTCAAAATCATTCCAGCTCTGCTTTTAACTATCCTGGACTTGTTAGAAAACTAATTTGAATGAGAATTTAATTTTCTTAAGATTCCATATATATCTATATAGTATGAGCTGTCTTTATTTGTGTTCAGAATTAGTTTTAACAATAATAACTGATTTGGACCATTTTGAACATTCCCTATTTTAAAATTCGTATGGCTTCCTTTCAAAAAAGGATCTAAGGGTAAATTGGTGAAAGGTTTGCTCTCTACATTTTCTAATGTTGAGTTGTGACTGAATGAGAGAGCTCTAGCGTTTACCAGTGAGGTTCATAAACGAAACTCTCAGGAATTATTGCATCTGTTCTAGAAGTGCTTCTGGGTCTTCACCTGGACTCTTCAGTGGTGATAGTGACCATCTCCTCTGGAATATCGGTAGGGCTAATTAGAAATTAATCAAAATGATTAAACTCTACAGTCCTTCAACCTATGGAATGCTTTAAAAAATGTTAATGGAAAGCCCCAGGAGACATTCAGGTAAGATTTTTGTTTGAATTTTAAAATGCATAGAACATTAAAAACCAGCAATTTATTTTCTAAAATAATGCTCTACTTTTGGGAATAATAGCATTGGTAATATGCACAGGTTTACCCCATAAAATATTATTAAATAAAAAAATTAAAAACAAAACAATAAACCAGAGAAAGGAAACGGTACTCCAGAGATTCAGAAGCTTTACATGCATCTGAACGACTTATATCTGGAGCCAGAAAAAAATTATAGAAAATTGTTGGGTGTCTTAAGTGGGCTTGAAGAAGTCATGAATATATGGGGATAGGAACATAGAAAAAATAAGATAAGCAAAATGTTGGTAATTGTTGAAGCTAGTAATGAGGACTTGCATAAATTTTAAATTTTTAAAAAATTTGTATTCTCTTTTAGAGAGAGAGGAAGGAGGAAGGGAGAAAGAGAGAGAAACATGACTATGAGTGAAACATTGATCAGCTGCCTCCTGCACACACCTGGACTAGGGATCGAACCCAAAACCTTTTGGTGTTCCAGATGATGCCCAACCAACTGAGCCACCTGGCCATAGCCATTACAGCAAATTGTTGTTTTGTTTTTTTTTTAATTAAATCTTTATTGTTCAGATTATTACATTTGTTCCTTTTTTTTCCCCCCATAACTCCCCTCCTCCCAGTTCCCGCCCCACCCTCCGCCCTCACTCCCCACCCACTGTCCTCATCCATAGGTGCACGATTTTTGTCCAGTCTCCTCCCACATCTCCCACACCCCTTTCCCCCCCAAGAATAGTCAGTCCATTCCCTTTCTATGTCCCTGATTCTATTATAATCAACAGTTCATTCTGTTCATCAGATTATTTATTCACTTGATTCTTAGATTCACTTGTTGATAGATGCATATTTGTTGTTCATAATTTGTATCTTTACCTTTTTCTTCTTCTTCCTCTTCTTAAAGGATACCTTTTAGCATTTCATATAATCCTGGTTTGCTGGTGATGAACTCCGTTAGCTTTTCCTTATCTGTGAAGCTCTTTATCTGACCTTCAATTCTGAATGATAGCTTTGCTGGATAAAGTAATCTTGGTTGTAGGTTCTTGGTATTCATCACTTTGAATATTTCTTGCCACTCCCTTCTGGCCTGCAAAGTTTCTGTTGAGAAATCAGCTGACAGTCGTATGGGTATTCCCTTGTAGGTAACTGAGTTTCTTTCTCTTGCTGTTTTTAAGATTCTCTCTTTATCTTTTGCTCTTGGCATTTTAATTATGATGTGTCTTGGTGTGGTCCTCTTTGGATTCCTTTTGTTTGGGGTTCTCCGTGCTTCTTGGACCTGTAAGTCCATTTCTTTCACCAGGTGGGGGAAGTTTTCTGTCATTATTTCTTCAAATAGGTTTTCAATATCTTGCTCTCTCTCATCTTCTGGCACCCCTATAATTCTGATGTTGGTACGCTTGAAGCTGTCCCAGAGGCTCCTTACACTATCCTCGCATTTTTGGATTCTTTTTTCAATTTGCTTTTCCGGTTGGATGTTTTTTGCTTCCTCGCATTTCAAATCATTGACTTGATTCTTGCGCTCCTCTGGTCTGCTGTCGGGCGTCTGTATAATATTCGTTATTTCAGTCTGTGTGTGCTTAATTTCTAGTTGGTTCCCCAATATAAGATCGAGGGTCTTATTAGTTTTCGTGTAGATCTCATTAAGTTTATCGGCAGCTTCTAAACAGTTCTTGAGAGACCTTAAAAGTGTGGTTCTGAACTCTATTTCTTCCATTGACAATTTTGTCCTGTTTCTTTGTCTCCGCATTTTGTTATGCTTCCTTGGTGCACCCCCTAGTGGTCTTTGTTCGCAGTCTTATAGTTAAATCTTGATTGTTGTAGCTAATTCCAGGGAGGGTTTGACCTCCAGGCCAAGTGGCTATGAGAATCAGCTGTGTCAGCAGTGAGAGAACTTCTGTCCTCTACGGAGGTGCTAATCTAGCCTTTGCCTGAGGCTATCCGGCAAATGCCTCTGTGCAGGGCTTGGGCGGGGCGGGTCGCACAGGATCAACAGGGTGGGCCGGAGAGAGCAGTTATGGCGGCTCTCAGTCCTGTCCCAAGGGGCTCTGCCTCTCTGAGTCCCAGCACCCGCTGCAAAGCTGGGAGAGAAAGCTGCACTCGCTCTGACCGAAGCCAGACAGTCCCGCTTCTCCCGTTTGAGTCTGGGTCCCTAAAGGCTCGCCCGGATCTGGTGCTCAGAGTCTGCGACTCCCTCCCGATTGAAAACAACAACCGCGCCCTCCGCCGCCAGCCCGCTCCGCACACTCCGCACCTCAGAATTTGACTTCAGCACTGCGCCTCCTCTGAGTGTCCGTATGCGTTTCTCTTTCCTCCTAGTTGTAGGACTTCCACTCAGCCAGCGTTCCTGTGGTTCTGGGTGATGTCCCTTTGGTTTTTGGTTTCACTTTTGAAGTAGTTGTTCAAAGCAGCAAACTCAGGCGTTAACCTATGCCGCCATCTTGGTTCTCCCAGCAAATTGTTGATGGAATATTCCAGAAGCCTCTCTTAACTTTCACTACAACTATTGAAGCATCTTTCAATGGACTGGCATGGGAGCTTTGCTCTTAATCAATCCTTTCCCACACTGTAACTTTAAAATGCTATGTGGGGATGTCTATTAAGAGATTAAAAATGGCCCTGACCAGTTTGGCTTAGTGGCTAGAGCGTCGGCCTGTGGACTGAAGAGTCCCAGGTTCAATTCTAGTCAAGGGCATGTACCTTGGTTGTGGGCACATCCCCAGTAGGGGGTGTGCAGGAGGCAGCTGATCAATGTTTCTCTCTCATGGATGTTTCTAACTCTCTATCCCTCTCCCTTCCTCTCTGTAAAAAATCAATAAAATATATTTTTTTTAAAAAAAGAGAGAGAGAGAGAGAATAAAAATGGCAGCAGAGTAAGTGGATGCTGTGCGGACATGCTCCCAGGACCAAACTGAAATTACAATTAAAATACAGAAAAACTTCCTGAACAATCAACAGAAGACTCGCTGGAGAGAACCCTGATAACCGAGGACCAAAAGTGGAGACCGCACAAAGACTGGTAGGAGGGGCTGAGGCTCGAAAGGGCTGGCCGGGCTCCAACAGACAGCAACCAATGTTCTTGAGAGATATCTCAGCTGTGGGGGGTTGCCACTGAGAACTCTGGGGTCTAATCCCCAAGCTTGGCCCTGCAGCAGAGAGCACCAGAACTGAGAAGGGTACCCACATAACAACTGGCTGTGAAAAGCAATAGGGTTGGTGTCTGCTAGGGAGAGATGGCTGGAAATTCAGGCACACTCTTAAAGGGCCAACACACAAAATTCTCTGTCGAACCACCCACCTTGTGCTCCGTCTGTATGGAGCTGTGTGAGCAGAAGCCAGGATAGAGGGCTCTGGGGTTAGAACTCAGAAGGCAGACACCCCAGTTTCATGTGCTGAGTCATTTCCTCATGATGCGGAGGTCATCTTTCTCATGTAGACATTTGCTATAAAGGCAAACTTGCCTCAGGGGAAGACAGTTGAGCTACCCTGTTGGAAAACACCTTGCCCCATGGTGTGGAGTTGCTCTGGCCCAATAAGAGACTGAGAATAACAATTAGCCTCCAGGTAGAAGCAATTGCCCCACCATGTTGAAAAAACTCTTGCCACACCTGTGTATGATTGTGTGAGAGCAATTCAAGACAAAATCCTATCAGTCTGTAGACAGAGGCAGTCTCTGGAAGCTTTGAATCTTTGCCTGATCTAATTAGTCAGAAACAGCATTTGACACTGTCTTGCACTAGAGATTGAGAGGTGTAGCAGATCTACATAATATATAGTCACAAATCCAAACAGGCAGCCCAAATGAGGAGACAAAGAAACAACCCTCAAATGAAAAAACAAGAGAATTCTGCAGAAGAGATAAATGAAATGGAAATAAGAAATTTATCTGATACAGAGTTCAGATTACTGATGTTAAAGATGCTCAGCAGCATGAGAAAAGATATAATAAAACAAAAATAAAGTATGACAGAGCACAAATACAGAACACATTGGAAGGAATAAACAGCAGGTTAGGGGAAGCTGAAGATCAAATCAGTGAATTAGAAAACAGGATTGAAAAAAACACTCAGATAACTAAAAAGAAAAAATTAAAAAACAGGAGGACAGCCCTAACCGGTTTGGCTCAGTGGATAGAGTGTCAGCCTGGGGACTGAAGGGTCCCAGGTTCGATTCCAGTCAAGGGCATGTACCTTGGGCACATCCCCAGTAGGAGGCATGCAGGAGGCAGCTGATCAATGTTTCTCTCTCATCGATGTAAAAAATCAATAAAATATATTTTTTAAAAAAAACAGGAGGACAGCTTAAGGGATCTGTGGACAATGTAAAACATAACAATATTTGAATAGCAAGTGTGCCAAAAGAGGCAGAAAGGGATACAGAATGTGTTTGAAGAAATAATGGCAGAAAACTTCCCTAACCTGGTAAAGGAAAAAGTCACACAAGTCCAGGTGACACAGAGAACCCCAAGCAAGAAGAACCCAAACAGGCCCATGCCCAGACACATCATAATTAAAATGCCAAAAATTAAAGACATAGAGAGAATATTAAAGGCAGCAAGGGAAAAGAAGATTGTTACTTACAAAGGAGTTCCCATAAGGCTGACACCTGATTTCTCATCAGAAACTCTACAGACCAGAAGGGAATGGCATGAAGTATTCAAAGTAAAGGAAAGCAAGATCTGAAACCAAGATTACTGTATTCAGCAAGGCTATCATTCAAAATAGACAATCAAATAAAGAGCCTCCCAGGAAAAAATAAAAAGGCTAAAGGAGTTCATCACCACCAAGCCAGCATTACAAGAAATGCTAAAGGGACTACTGCAATGAGAAAAAGAAAGAGAGAGAGAGAAACCTAGGCATACAGAATTAAAATGGCAATCAATAAGTACCTATCAATAATAACCCTAAATGTAAACGGATTAAATGCTTCAATCAAAAGGCATAGGGTAGCTGAATGGATATGAAAACATGACCCAACTATATGCTGTCTTCAAGGGGCCCACCTCAAAACAAAAGACACACAGAGGATGAGAGTGAAGGGATGGAAAAAATTTTCCATGCAAATGGAAAAGAAAAAAAAAGCTGGAGTAGCAACACTCATATCCAACAAAATGAACTTTAAAATGAAGGCCACACAAGAGACTACAAAGGTCACCACATAATACTAAAGAGATCTATCCAACAAGAGGATATGACCCTGGTGGTAAACATATATGCATCCAATAGAGGAGCACCTAAATATATAAAACTTCTAGAGGACTTTAAGGGAGAGATAGGAAACATAATGATAGTAGGAGAATTTAACACCCTGCTGACTTCACTGGATAGATCTTCCAGAAAAAACTTAACAAGGAAACAGTGACTCTCAGTGGTTCACAACCTTCCTAATGCCATGACCCTTTAATACAGTTCCTCATGTTGTGGTGACCCCCAACCATAAAATTATTTTTGTTGCTACTTCATAACTGTAATTTTGCTACTGTTATGAATCGTAATGTAAATATCTGATATGCAGGGTGTATTTTCAGGGGTCACGACCCACAGGTTGAGAACTGCTGCAAGGATACACTGGATCAGATGGATTTAATTGACATTTGTAGAACATTTCACCCCAAAGCTGCAAAATATATACATTCTTCTCAAGCGCATATGGATCATTAACAAAGATAGACCACATGTTAGGACACAAAACAAGTCTCTACAAGTTCAAGAAGACTGAAATCATATCAAGCATCTTCTCAAATCACAGTGGAATGAAATTAGAAATCAATTACAGTAAAAACACCCAAAAACATTTAAACACATGGAGACTAAACAGCATGTTATTAAATAATGAATGGGTTACCAATGAGATCAATACAGAAATCAAACACATCCTGGAAACAAGTGAAAATGGACACCCAACAACCCCAAATCACTGGGACAAAGCAAAAGCAGTCCTGAGAGGGAAGTTCATAACACCACAGTCTTACCTCAAAAAACAAGAAAAATCAGCAATAAACTATTTAACCCTACAACTTAAAGAACTAGAAAGAGAACAACAAGAAAAGCCCAGAGTAAGTAGAAGGAAGGAAATAATAAAGATTAGAACAGAAATAAATAACATAGAGACTAAAAAAAAAAAAAATACAAAAAACCAATGAAACCAAGAGCTGGTTCTTTGAAAAGATAAACAAAATTGATGAACACTTAGCCAGATTCATCAAGAAACAGAGGGAAGACCCAAATAAATAAAATCAGAAATGAAAGCAGAGAAGTAACCACTGATACCATAGAAATACAAAGGATTATAAGAAAATACTGTGTTGCCGAAACCGGTTTGGCTCAGTGGATAGAGCGTCGGCCTGCGGACTGAGAGGTCCCGGGTTCGATTCCGGTCAGGGGCATGTACCTGGGTTGCGGGCATATCCCCAGTAGGAGATGTGCAGGAGGCAGCTGATCGATGATTCTCTCTCATCGATGTTTCTAGCTCTCTATCTCTCTCCCTTCCTCTCTGTAAAAAATCAATAAAATATATATTTTTTAAAAAAAAAGAAAGAAAATACTGTGAACAACTATATGCCAACATGCTGGATAATGTGCATGAAATGGACAAATTCCTAGAAAAATACAATCTCCCAAAACTGAATCAGGAAGAACCAGAAAACCTGAACAGGCCAATAACAACTGAGAAAATAGATGCAGTAATCAAAATACTCCCAACAAACAGAAACCCAGGTCCGGAGAGATTCAAAGGGAAGTTTTACCAAACATTCAAAGAAGAACTAATACCTATCCTTCTCAAACTATTCCAAAAAAAATCCAAGCTCTTTTTATGAGGCCAGCAATACCCTAATTCCAAAACCAGATAAAGATACTACAAAGAAAGAGAATTGCAGGCCAATATCTCTGGTGAACATAGAGGCTAAAATCCTCAACAAAATATTAGCAAATCTGATCCAGCAATACATTAAAAAGATTATACACCATGACCAAGTGGGATTTATTCCAGGGATGCAAGGCTGGTACAATATTTGCAAATCAATAAATGTCACACATCACATAAAGAAATTGAAAAACAAAAATCATATGATCATATCAATAGATGCAGAAAAAGCATTCAACAAAATCTAACACCCATTTTTGATAAAAATTCTCAGCAAAGTGGGAACAGAGGGAGCATATCTCAACATGATAAATGCCATATATGTTAAACCTACAGCCAACATCATACTCAATGGCAAAAACTAAAATCATTTCCCCTAAGAACAGGAACAAGAAAGGGATGTCCGCTTTCACCACTTTTATTCAACATAGTACTGAAAGTCCTAGCCACAGTGATCAAACAAGAAGAAATAGAAGGCATCCAAACTGGAAAGAAGGAAGTAAAACTCTCATTATTCATATGTGACAAGATAATGTACATAGAAAACACTAAAGACTCCACCAAAAAATTATTAGATTTAATAAATGAATTTGGCAATGTAGCAGGATACAAAATCAACACCCAAAAATTGATGGCTTTTTTATAGACCAACTAGAGGCCCAGTGCATGAAATTCATGCACTGGGGGAGGGGGGTGTCCCTCAGCCTGGCCTGTGCCCTCTCACAGTCCAGGACCCCTCGGGGGATGTCCGCCTGCTAAGCCAGCACACAGACATCCCTCTCGCAGTCTGGGGCTCTCACAATCCAGGACCCCTTGCCCCTTACCACCTGCCTGCCATGGAGGTGGGAGAGGCTCCCACCACCACCATTGTGCTCGCCAGCCGTGAGCCCAGCTTCTGCCTGAGCAGGAGGGAGCACCGCTCAACCAGAAGCTGGGCTCCCTGCTCCTTAGCGCTGGCCCCACCCCCTGCCCACTAGTCTTTCCAGAAGGTCATTTTGTCGCCTGATCTAATTAATATATTAGTTCTTTATTATATAGGATAATGAACTCTTGGAAAGAGAAACTAAAAAAAATCCCATTTACCATTGCAACAAAAAAATTAAGATACTTAGGAATAAATTTAACCAAGGAGGTAAAAGACCTGTACTCGGAAAACTACAGGACTTTGAAAAAGGCGGGAGAGGGCTGGGAGAGGTCAGTGGGGGACAAAGGGGACATGTGTAATACTTTCAATAATAAAGATATTTAAAAAAATATTTTTATTGATTTCAGAGAGGAAGGGAGAGGGAGAGATAGAAACATCAATGATGAAAATCAATGGTTGGCTGCCTCCTGCACACCCCCTACTGGGGATGTGCCCTTGACCAGAATCAAACCTGGAACCCTTCAGTCTGCAGGCTGGCACTCTATCCACTGAGCCAAACCAGCTAGGGCAACAATAAAGATTTTTTTAAAATAAAATAAACTTTAACACTCTGCCCTCTTTGGGATGGGAGAGTGGATAAGGGAAAAGACACTGGCTTTGTCAAGACTGTTTTGTGTTGCTTGGTGTCTTCCAAAGTACCTCAGACTGATAATTTTTATGCTGAAAATAATAATAAATAACCCAATTACAGGAACAAATTGGCTCAAACTTTACAAAATTAGTGGGGGGGAAAAAGTCCTAGAAGGCTCAACAAGTGATAAAAATTCTACTCATTTTGCCTTGGACAGTGCCGGCCCCTCACCAAAGGGTCGTGGGTTTGATTCCCAGTCAAGGGCACATACCTGCATTGCAGGTTTAATTCTTGGGGCATACACGGGTGACAACCAATTAATTAATGTCTTCTCTTTCTCTCTCTCTCCCTCCCTCTCCCCCCACATCATGAAAAAAGTATCCTCCGGTAAGAATTAACAAAAAAGAGAAAAAAAATTTACTCACTTAAATTATAGCCCATAAAACTGAAAAAATCCCCACATCAAAGAGCATTTGAACATTTACAAATGCATTTAATTCAGTTGACCAAATGATAATTGATTAAGTGCTTTTAAATAAGTTTATAACTTTTCTGGTTTGACTGAAATTTTCCCTTAGTTCTAAATTTTATTCCTAGGCCTAATGATATTGCAATTTCCATTTTAATGTCTTCATAAGCTCTCAGATGAAACAGTTAGAAAAATCCCATGACATTGGGCTTGACCCAACCTCTAACAGATTCCATCCTTGGTATGTTGCAATTGTTACCTTTTATTTAAATGAATCTCATATACACAGTCTTATGTCCAATGTACAAGCTATATTTCTTTTTTTTAAATCTTTATTATTGAAAGTATTACAGATGACCCCTTTATTTCCTATTGACCTGTTCTAGCCCATACCCTGTCCTCCCACCCACCAGGTCTTCACCACACTATTGTCTGTGTCCATGGGTTATGCATATATACATACAAGGTCTTTGGTTAATCTCTTCCCATACAAGCTATATTTCTGAAAGGCATATCATCAGACATAGTGTCCTCCATCATCACCATCTAGCCTATCTAATAATAGACAAACATGGTAATTAACCGTACCTCCGATGTGCTTCTCATTGGCTAATCAGGGCGATATGCAAATTAACTGTCAACCAAGATGGTAGCCGGCAGCCAGGCAGCTGAAGCGAATAGGAGCCTTGCTTGCTCCAGTGATGGAGGAAGCCAAGGTTCCCCGCCTGCCGCTGCCGGCCTCTGAGCTGCAGTCTAAGCAACTATGTTGCAATTATAGAAGCTAAACAATCCCCAGAAACCTGCTTTCAGCCAGCCGGGCCTCAGAGCTGGAGTTGCAACAGAGTTTCAATTATAGAAGCTAAACAAAGCCCAGATACCTGCTTTCAGCAGCCGAGGTCTCAGAGCTGGAGCCGAGCCTCAGAGCTAAAGCTGGCTCTCAGCTCCAGTGACAGCCATAGAAGGTAAATAAATCCCAGAATTAAAAAAAAAAAAAAGAAAAAGAAAAAGAAAAAAAAGAGAGGTTGGGAGTTTCAGTCACCCGCCAGCCTGAAAACGGCCCTCAGCCCCTCACCCAGACTGGCCAGGCACCCCAGGGAGACCCCCACCCTGAAGGGGGTGCGACCAGCTGCAAACAGCCATCATCCTCTCATACAGGCTGGCCAGGTACCCCAGTGGGGACCCCCACTCTGATCCAGGACACCATTCAGGGCAAACCAGCCGGCCCCAACCCGTGCACCCGGCCTCTATCCTATATAGTAAAAGGGTAATATGCCTCCCAGCACCAGGATCAGCAGAGCAGCGAGGCCTCCTGGCCCCTGGAGCAGCGTGACAGGGGGCAGCGCCCAAACCCCCTGATTGCCCTGCAGCTCTGTATGTGACAGGGGAAGGCGCCCCAACCCCCTGATCGGCCCTGCTCTGTGCCTGATAGCGGGGAGCTCCCCAACCTCCCCATTGGCCCTGCTCTATGCCTGATAGGGGGGAGCTCCCCAACTCCCTGATCCGCCCTGCTCTGTGGGTGACAGGGGGCGGCGCCCCAACCCCCTGATCCGCCCTGCTCTGTATGTGACAGGGGGCACTGCCCCAACTTCCCTATCGACCCTACTCTCTGCGTGACGGGGGGAGCTCCCCAACCCCCTGATGG
This sequence comes from Myotis daubentonii, assembly GCF_963259705.1. NCBI lineage: Eukaryota > Metazoa > Chordata > Mammalia > Chiroptera > Vespertilionidae > Myotis > Myotis daubentonii. The sequence goes on along the minus strand of NC_081848.1, from coordinate 8,331,791 downwards.
GCCCTGCTCTGTGCGTGACAGTGGGGAGCTCCCCAAACCCCTGATGGGCCCTGCCTTGAGTGTGACAGGGGGCAGCGCCCCAACCCCCCAATCGGCCCTACCCTAAGCGTGACTGGGGGTGGCATCACAACATCCCAAGCCGCCCTGCTCTGTGCATGACAGAGGGAGGCGCCCCAACTCCCCAATCGGCCCTGCTCTGAGCCCGACCAGGGGCTGCGGGGCAGGCACCTAGGGATTGGGCCTGCCCTCTGCCACCCGGGAGCAGGCCTAAGCCAGCAGGTCGTTATCTCCCAAGGGGTCCCAGACTGTGAGAGGGCACAAGTGGGACTGAGGGACACTCCCCCCCACCCCCGCCAGTGCACAAATTTTTGTGCACCGGGCCTCTAGTATATATATAAGGCTAATATGCAAAGTGTCCCCTCGGGAGTTCCACCAGGAGACTGGGAGTTCGCTCGCTCACTATGACGTGCGCTGACCATCAGGGGTTGGCGCAGAACATGGCAGGTGACCAGCGGTGCTGGTGGGGCGCTGAGGGAGGGAAGCAGGAGGTGGGGAACCGCACAGGTGGTGGTGCAGGTGGCAGGGGAGGAGGAGGCGGGTAGGCGGGGAACCTGATTGGCCCTGATCACCGGCCAGGCCTAGGGACCCTACCCGTGCACAAATTTCGTGCATTGGGCCTCTAGTTGTATGATACATAATTGGGAGACTAGGTTTATTATAAGAGAAACCAATAAACGTCAGCCTGAGAACCACACTGCAAGTGACCATTTGGGGTACTTCTAGCTTCAAATACAGCTCTGAAACTCCAGGCCCTCTGTGTAATGTAAAGGTGCTTACAATCCTATAACCTGGATATCCAGACCCAAGAATTCCCTGTGACATTCATCATAAGGACTCCAGAGAAGCAGGCAACTTTCCCAAGTAGACATCTACTTCCCAAGAGTTTATGGATCAAGAAGATAACTTCAGGGGTAGACCACTTTCTCCAAAGACCTTCTGATCCCTGATCTGACAACTGAGTTATATTTAGACTTTCATCTCATTTTGTTTACATTCTGGGTCTCAAAATTCTGCCAGGGTCTGAATTCTTTGTGGGCATAGTTCTGCTTGTTATCTGTGCTGACTGTGCTCAGGGTGTTCTTGTAAGGTTGTGATTTATTGCTGGAAGGTCACATTCACTGGAACCTGGTAGGATATCTGAGGCTTGTGTTGGAGGAGCCTTCCTCCAGGGAGGATTGGTTCACTTCTACCGGCATCTAGTACTACAAGCCTAGATAAGTGCTAAATTTGCAGTGTGTAGTCTTTTTTTTTTTTTTTTTTTTAATATATTTTTATTGATTTTTTTTTACAGAGAGGAAGGGAGAGGGATAGAGAGTTAGAAACATCAATGAGAGAGAAACATCGATCAGCTGCCTCCTGCACACTCCCCACTGGGGATGTGCCCCCAACCAAGGTACATGCCCCTGACCAGAATCGAACCCGGGACCCTTGAGTCCACAGGCCGACGCTCTATCCACTGAGCCAAACCGGTCAGGGCGCAGTGTGTAGTCTTTATAGGCATGCAGATAGTATGAACTTAGGATACAAGATGGCATGAGGGCTGGCCCTTAGCCACATATTCTCAGAGGAGACTTTCTTGCCTCCAACCAGAACCGAGACAAGGCAGACAAGTTTTTCTGCTCTGCTTTTTCAGGTAAAATTATTTTCTAATTTGCCCTTTCTCTGAGGGTAAAACTCTTTGCAGTTCTAAGAGAGTCTCCAATCCAACTCCCACCTGAGCCCAAAGCTTTGCTCCTGGCCCCTGTCACCTTCTTAAAACAAGAACTCCAGGCCACCCGAGATTATCAAATGCTCCCAGGGCCCTCGATGGCCTCAGCATTTGCTTACCTCCCTGAATGTATGCTCATTTCCTTCTGGCCTCAGAGGGTTTCCTTTTCCAAGGTCAGGCACATGTTTTAAAAGGTGTTCTTGTTTAACATTCTTAGATATGCCAGAGCAAAGTAATTTCTAAACTTTAGTCTGTCACATTGCCAAAAATGTCTATAAATTCTCTCTTCCTGGATATCTCAAATACAAAACGCTGGTAGTGACCTCTCTACTATCATCTCTAATTTTCCTTTAAAATTTAATGACACTACTTCTCACCTATTTGTGACTCTCTCTCTCTCTCTCTCTCTCTCTCTCTCTCTCTCTCTCTCTCTCTCTATATATATATATATATATATATATATATATATATATTTGAACATACCTCCCCTCCTTTTAATCTTTCACACGATCTTATTGACTCTAAGTTCTAAATATCTCTTGCATTTGTTCTCTTCTTCATTCTGGCTATTATTCCTTCAGAATTCATCATTTCTTTTCTGGAGCACTGAAATAATGTTTCTATGCTTGCCTCCTTCAAATCCATACTTCACACAGCCCAGCATAACCTATTTAAAATAAATATCTGACCATGTTATTTGCATAATTAGCAATCTTCAGTGACTCCTCATTGCCATGAAAATAGTCTCTATTACTTATCATGGCATATAAGGTCCTCTACAATCAGCCCTCTCTATGTTGCACTCATACCAAACTATGTGCAATCTTCTGCTTGACCTAGCATACTCCAGTCAGCCTCACACCTCACCCCAGCTTCCTTAGCCAACTGTCAGCTCCTTATCTTTCAGAACCCAGGTCAAGACTCCGCTCTTCCAGGAAACTTGCAAGCAAATCCTTACTCCGCCCTTTGTGACATCACTGATTGATGTGCTTAACTATTATTGCACTTACCACACTTAATTGCAATCATATACCTGCTGTTCCAATTAGACTATAAATTCCTTTTAAAGGCCAAGAAGTTATTATCGCCACCCACGATACTTAGGCACAGTGCCAATTACATGAGGTCCTTAATACCTATCAATGAATGAATGTTTATGACTCCCTCAAGAGTTTCTAAAATTGCCACTATCAAAGTCCAAGCCTTTCCTTCTGCCTCTATCCTCTTACAAGTCCTTCTGCCTCCAGTTTATCAACCTTCCCAATATCACCTAAATTCTTTCTGAAGCACAATTCTGATCATGCCCTGCTTAACCTCAGAAGCCTCCCACTGCTGTTCGCTCCTTCCTGCCTTACTTTCCCTGCTGCTCTAGCAGCTCCCAGCAAACCACTGTTTTTCCAAAGTGACAGCTCAGCTCTATCCTAATTACAAAACCAATAAGGAGAGTCAGACAGCACCCGGCCAGCCTCCACTTAAATGCCTCAGTCACCGTCCGATAAAGCTTACTAGCATTAGATACCCTTCCAAATCCCAACTAGAATCTGATGGTGCTGGTGATAGCTATAGCATTCCCGTATTACCGTGACAGCCTTCCCTATTTGGACTACAGGGAAACTCTGCTTCATCACTCAGTTTTACAGTAATGGTGCACTGAGGGCTGCTGTGAGGGGATGAACACTAAGGGGACCACTGTCTAGAGAATTTTAAAACAATAATGAAATTGACTAAGGGTGAGTCTACTTTTATTCACCACCACAAAACAGCAATTCTAAATAATGTCAGTAATAAAATTCTCCCCCCTGCCAGGAAGGCCTGGCCCAGCACCACCACTCCATAGTAAACCACTGCTATTCAGGCACCAATCCCTTTTGAAACCTTTAACCCCTGTAAAACTGAATTAAGCACCTTTTCCTAAACCCTTAATGCACATCTGAATCTCCTGCAAGGCCATAGCATGTTAAGGGGAGCTTATCTTTACTAGTAACCAGTATGGACATTGATGAACACATGCCCCCTTCTGGCCAGCTTCCCATCAACAGTTGGCCTCAGCTGCCCAGTAAGGTCCTTCATAAGTGAAATGAGCCAAGTCCCAGTCCCTCTAGGCTGCTAGGAGAAACTAACTAACCATCGTGCCTTATACTCATCCTGCAGACCAGGCTAACAGCATACAGAATATAATTTGAATTCCAAAGGCTGATATTCACAAAACACCATAATCTGGACCTAATTCTAATTCTTTCTAATACTCTCCTCATACCAAACTACTTATACTCAGTATATTTCTGCCTATTACGTCTTTCTGTGTTACAGTGCTTTGTGTCCGATTTACCTAACTGCTAAGCCCCAGAAGGAAATTTAAAGACTCAATCCTGTTTTATTGCTATAGATGCAATGGACACTCGGTTCTAATAAATAAAACTAGGGACAGATAATACATAAAAGAGCAAAATACATTTTTATTATTCAGAATTTTATTTTAAAAAAAACTTTATTTTCACAGAATACATTTCACATTAAAGATTCTCACAGTGGGGAAAATAACACTTTATTATTTAAAGTTTTATATTTGTGGATGTTATTTTGGGACAAGTAAAATGAACATATTTGAGGAGTTAAGTCTCAGTTTAGAACATGTAATACTTTGATACCTCTACAGGGGTACCTCTTCCCTGCATGGAACTTCTCTATATTCAGAAGTTCTCCAGGCTCTTTTACCCAGGCTTTAGAAATTGGTAATGTGAAATATTAGCATTTCCTAACTTTAAAGTTTCCCAAAGACATATAACCATCAGTGACTGGTATCAACTAAACAAAGGGGGAAAGTTTTCAAACATTAAGTGCTGCATAAGTTTCTGCAGTCTTTACTTATGAATTAATAGTTTTTCCTTTCTCCATAACTCCTAGGACAAATAGAGCAGTTTGATTAGGTATTGAGAGTAATAAAGCTGAATTCCCTTTAAGAGTTTGGTAAATTATAATGCAAAAGCTCATATATAATGTTCAGTTACATTGTGAGTCTTGAGAAGCTGGAGGACAACCTCATTCACTCGCCAGAATGTGGAATTCTGTCTCACAATTTCTTGGATACAATTCCTCTCAAACCTTTTCCTCACAGATTAAATTCTAAAACTAGCCAAGTGATTAGGAGAAGAGATTTATCTCACCAGTGGACTTATCTGTTATTTCCTCCTTATTGTGAGATGAATGTCATGACAGAGCAGAGGCAAAGAGGTGTACAATCAATTTTCAAGGTAGTAAGTCAAGAAGGTCAGAGCTTCCACAACATGGCAACAGCTTTGCAGATGCCCACATCGTGATAGTTGAAATAACAAAGCCCAGCAAAGGTGAAAGCCGAGAGTGCCAAGAGGCCTGCCTTGGCAGCTTTCTGCAATGCATCCTTTTGAACATAGTCAGTAACAACTTGTCCAAGGCCCCTAAGGAAAAAAAAAATCACAGCACAAATGAAACATCACAAATGACACTAGAAGACCACACAGATAACTTGGTTGCAAAAAGACAATCAGGTTCAAAACACAACCAGTCAAAAACCAAAGTAAAGGAATCAAGTGTTTCCTAATAATATAATAAAGACATCTTCCTATTCTTCAGATTCAATTTTCCAGAGTTACTTATATCAGAAACAGTAATTAATTACTATCTACAAAATTTTGGTTTTAAATTAAAGCAATGTTCTACAGTTTTTCATTAATTAAAAAAGAATGTATTAAACAGATGTGATATGTCAGAACCTGTTATAGACATTGAGAGCACAGCAAATAAGACAGCATCCCTCCCCATATGGAATATTCACTCTAGTGAAGGAGAAGGAAAGAGTACCTTTGTGCTATGAAGTAATATTCTAGAAAGGATGACCTGAATGAGAATAATCCAAGCAGAAGTGACAATGACCTTGGCATCTTTGAAGAACAGTAAAAAGGTTAGTATGGCTGGAAAACGGGGAGATTAGAAAATGAAGGCAGATCACATAGGGCCTTGAAGGTCATGAAAAACAGTCTGAATTTTATTTGAAATACTAGAGGCCCAGTGCACAAAAATTTGTGCACTCGGGGGGAGAGGGGGGTCCCTCAGCCCGGCCTGTGCCCTCTCACAGTCTGGGACCCCTCGGGGAATGACCACCTGCTGGCTTAGGCCTGCTCCCCGGGGGATTGGGCCTAAGATGGCAATCAGACATCCCTCTAGCAGCCCAGCAGCCCTAGGGGGATGTCCACTTGCCAGCAGGGAGCAGGCCTAAGCTGCAGTCGGACATCCTTAGCGCTGCTGAGAAGGCAGGAGAGGCTCCCACTGCCACCGCTGTACTGGCAGCCATCAGCCTGGCTTGTGGCTGAGCAGAGCTCCTCCCATGTGAGAGCGACCTGACCACCAGAGGGCAGCTCCTGCATTGAGAGTCTGCCCCCTGGTGGTCAGTGTGTGTCATAGTGACCAGTCATTCCCAGTCTTTCTGCTGTTAGGGTCAGTTTGCATATTACCCTTTTACTATATAGGATAGAGGCCTGGTGCACGGGTGGGGGCTGGCTGGTTTGCCCTGAAGGGTGTCCCGGATCAGGGTGGGGTCCCGCTTAGGTGCCTGGCCAGCCTGGATGAGGGGATGAGAGCTGTTTTCAGGCTGGCGGGTGACTGAAGCTCCCAACTTCTTTTTTTTCTTTTATTCTGGGATTTATTTACCTTCTATGGCTGTCACTGGAGCTGAGAGAGGCTTTAGCTCTGAGGCTCGGCTCCAGCTCTGAGACCTCGGATGCTGAAAGCAGGTATCTGGGTTTGTTTGGGTTCTATAATTGTAACACTGTTGTGGTCCTGCTTGCTCCAGCTCTGACAGCTGAAAGCAGGTTTCTGGGGTTTGTTTAGGTTCTATAATTGCAACATAGTTGCTTAGAGTGCAAGCTCAGAGGCCGGCAGTGGCAGGCGGGGAACCTTGGCTTCCTCCTTCACTGGAGCAAGCAAGCCTCCTGTTCGCTTCAGCTGCCTGGCTGTCGGCCACCATCTTGGTTGGCAGTTAATTTGCATATCTCGCTGATTAGCCAATGGGAAGGGTAGCGAAGTTACGGTTAATTACCATGTTTGTCTATTATTAGATAGGATAATGAGAAACCACAGATGTGCTTTCAGTGGGGAGTGACCTAATTTTACTTCATTTTTTAAAATCTTTAATGTCGAGAGTATTACAGATGTCCCCCTTTTTTCCCATTGCCCCCCTCCACCCAGTTCCCACCCCACCCCAGGCCTTCACCACCCTACAGTCCATAGGTAAGACCTTTGGTTAATCTCTTCCTGCTCCCCTCCCGCTTCCCTCTGAGATTCACCAATCTGTTCCAGTTTCCATGCCTCTGATTCTATTTTATTCTCCAGTTTATTTTGTTCATTAGATTTCTTGTTCATTTATTTTGATTTTTAGATTCAATTGATGATAGATATGTATTTATTACTTTATTGTTTTTATTTTTTATCTTCTTCTTCTTTCTCTTCTTAAAGAATACCTTCCACATTTCATGTAATACTGAAATGTTTGGTGATGAACTCCTTTAGCTTTGTCTGTGAAACCCTTTATCTGACCCTCAATTCTAAATGAGAGCTTTGCTGGGTAATCTTGGTTTTAGGTCCTTGCTATTCATTACTTTGAATATTTCTTGCCACTCCCTTCTGACCTGTAAAGTTTCTGTTGAGAAATCAGCTGACAATTGTATGGGCGCTCCCTTGTAGATAACTAGCTGCTCTTCTCTTGCTGCTTTTAAGATTCTCTTTTTGTTTTTAGCCCTTGGCATTTTAATTATGATGTGTCTTGGTGTGATCTTCTTTGGGTTGCAGGAGGCAACCAATCAATGATTCTCATCATTGATGTTTCTCTCTCCCTCTCCCTTCCTCTCTGAAATCAATAAAAATATATTAAAAAACAAAAACAAAACAAAAAAAAAACCTGTACCTAACAGCCTATTATGCAACCACTAATTTGTTTTCCATCTCAATGGATTTGCCTATTCTGGACATTTTATATAAATGCAATCATACATGTGGCCTTTTGTGTCCAGTTTCTTTCACTTAGCTTAAGGTTTTCAAGGTTCATCCATGTTGTGGCTTGTATCAGTGCTTCCATTCTTTGGCCAAATAACACAAGCATACCTCATTTTATTGCACTTCACTACATTTTGCAGATACTGCAGTCTGTGGCAACCCTGCATCAAGCATGTATATTGGTGCCATTTTTCCAACAGCATTTGCTCACTTCATCTCTCTGTCACATTTTTAAAAAATATATTTTTATTGATTTCAGAGAACAAGGGTGAGAGATAGAGAAAATCATTGATCAGCTGCCTCCTGCACACCCCCTACTGGGGATCAGGCCCACAACCCAGGCATATGCCCTGACCAGGAATCAAACCATGACCTCCTGCATCATACGTCAACGCTCAACAACTCAGCCATGCCGGCTGGGCATCTCTGTCACATTTTGATAATTCTCAAAATATTTCAAACATTTCTATTACTATTATATTTATTATAGTGATTTTTTATATTACTTGGGAAAAACCCTTCACCAGAAAAAAAATTATGACTTGCTGAAGGCTCAGATGATGGTTAGAATTTTCCAGCAAAATGTATTTTTAAATTAAGGTATGTACTTTTTTAACTTTTAATTTTTTTTTTAATCATCACCCAAAGATATATTTTCCCATTAATTTTTAGGGAAAGTGGGAGAAAGAGGGGAAAGACAGAGAGAAATATCGATCTGAGAGAAACACACGGACTGGTTGCCTCCTGCACATGCCCCAACCAGGGCCTGGGCCATGGAGGAGCCTGCAACTAAGGTTCATGCCCTGGACCGGAATCAAACCCAGGAACCTTTGGTCCACAGGCCGACACTCTATGCACTGAGCCAAAACGGCTAACACTATACTTTTTTTAGACATAACGCTACTGCACACTTAATAGACTATAGTATATACAGTGTAAATAACTTTTATATGCACTGGGAAAGCAAAGAACTCCTGTGGCTCACTTTACTGCAATACTTGTTTTATTGCAGTGGTCTGGAACTGAACCCCGTACTATCCCCGAGGTGTGCCTATAGTCACATATAGCACATTTTGTTTAGCTATTCATCAGCTGATACAACAAAGGGTTTTGAGAAGGGGAATGTCTTGACCTGACTTAATATTTTAACAGAATCAGGGGGCAGCTGTGTTGGGAATAGACAGAAGGAGGACCAGTTAAGAGACTACTACTGGAATAGAAGATAATGACCAAGTTTGGGGCTTGAACAAACAGAACAGAAATGCTATTAATTCAGGTGGGTGAGAGTGCTAGAGGAAGCGATCTGGGGGGACATCAGCAACTTAGTTCTATAGCATGCTACATTAAAAATGTCTATTAGATCCCAGCTGACGTGGCTAGGGGTGGAGCATCGACCTATGAACCAGGAGGTCATGGTTCAATTCCCAGTCAGGGCACATGCCTGAGTTGCGAACTCAATCCCCAGCATGGAGGGGTACAGAAGGCAGCCGATCGGTGATTCTCTCTCATCATTGATGTTTCTATCTCCCTCTCCCTTTTTCTCTAAAATCAATACAAATATATTTTTAAAAAAGTCTATTAGATATGGGAATGAAGACATCAAATGAGCATGTGAATATATAAATCTGGGCATAGAAATACCTTACATTATGTTTTCTATAGGTCTTGAGTATTTCAATTTCTCCCTTATATGCAACTAGTGACCCAGCGCGCAAAATCACGTGAGACCCAGACCCCGCAGCGTTGCGGGACTCCCCCGAGTCCCACCATGCTGCGAGACCCAGAGTCAAGTCCCACCCACCTGCATGTGCGCCTTGCCGCGCACGCAGCCTCCTGGTGACCAGTCTTGGGTGGTTACAGCCTTAGGGCCACTGGATTTTTATAATATAGATAATGAAACAAGCTCACAGGAAACAAGCTGAACTAACAACATAATACTGAAAGCACTGCTGTACTTACCAATGACTATGGAGAGAGAGGACCGCAGCCAGGGAGTAGTCCATCGCAGAAGAAGGATTCAAATACGCAGCTGGAAGTAGGCCCAAGAGCAAAACACTGACAACCCTCTCACCAGTCCAGTGGAGAGACGCAGCCTTGGAGCCAGCTATAGAAAGGAGGAACCAGATTCATAAGAGTTGAAGGGGTAAACCTATCTCTCCATTCAGTATCTGCCACACAATAACTCAAATTGACAGAAGAGCAAACAATATGCATATAAGACTTAACACTGAGCATAAAAGAGGGTAAGATAAAGGAGGTAATTGAAAGAGATGCTTCCCACCCCCCCACCCCCCGCCCTTTTTTAGTACAGGTTGTCTCAACACCTACACATGTTGATTAGAAGACAGATCCACTTTACTTATAGGCAAGAAATGGACAAAATATATTTGCAGAATTACCAACCTTGGACTTCAGTATAATGGACAAATACCTAATGAATACAAGTTAGGGATACTTGAGAAATTCCTTTAAAACATTTTTTTTTTAAATGAAAACAGCCAACTCAGAGAAGCAAAGTTCTGATTTCAACTTTTAGGACCATGGTCCTTGTTCTGTCACATTGCTCATAAACAGAAATGGAACAATAAGCAAGCGAAAAACCAAATGGGCTATAAACATTTCCCTGAGAGCCTCTATCTTTTTTTTGTTACAGATCCCCTTTGAGAATCTAATAAAAGGATAGAGCGACTTCCCAGAAAAAATGCACACAAACACATACATTAAAACTATGTATACAACTTCAGGATTTTCAGTCCCATGCATCCCAAGTTAAAACTACTCTTCTAAATCTAACTAAACTAAGCAACAAAATGCAGAAACAAAAACTTTTCAAACATAAAGTTAGTCTAAAAAGCAAAAGATTACACTGTATAATTTCTCATAACTCAGATGCAACTATATCTAAGTGGTTGATCTAAGAGTCAAGAGAAGTCTTTATTTGATCTTTCCAGACTTCAAAAATGGAATTACAGTCAACTCATTATTCACCTACAGGCTTTCTAAGACTAACTTTAATAATATCTAAACAGTATTCATCCAAGAAATGCCATGATTTTAGTATCAATCTATATAAAAACAATCAAGTTAATTACAACTATAAATATGCATAACTTTTCAAAAACTGTCCACTATTTTAGTTATTCATATTTGGCTCCTCTCCATAAACTAAATAAATAAGAATAACTAAACTACTGAACAGACTCTTCCTAAAGCTATATTCTTGTTTAAAAAATTAAACATTTTAAAAAAGACTTATGCCAGAAGATTCTCTGAGTGTAAATGGCATCATTCAACCATGTTGGTGTTGTCTGCCCAAAGGTGTAGGCTAGGTCATTTGACAGAGCTGGACACAAAAGCTCCCCCCACAGACAAGTCCTCCCAAAGACATGGTAATTAGCTAAGATGAAGATGGCCACAGCCCAGAAAGCAGCAGCAATGGAGAAAACATACAATGGCGGCTGGGTGACAGGTGAATGTGCTGTATTCCACACCATCCTGGGGTAGGTTGGTCCTGGAGAAATGCCGAGATTTGAGCAGGTCTGACCACTGGGGTTCGGAGGAAGAGAGCTAAGGAAAGAGACATTAGGAGGATCATAAGCACCTCTCTTGTAACAGGATTGACAGACTTTCTAAATGACCATAGGTAAGCTACTTCAACCCTAAAAGAGGATAACATCTCATCTATAAAAAAAGATAGCATCTACTTTGCCTGGCCGGCTTGGCTCAGTGGTTGAGTATCAACCTATGAACCAAGAGGTCACGTTTCAATTCCTGGTCAGGGCACATGCCTAGGTATGGGCTTGATCTCCAGTGAGGGGTGTGCAGCCGATCAGTGATTCTCTCTCATCATTGATGTTTCTATCTCTGTCTCCCTCTACTTTCTTCTCTGAAATCAACAAAAATAAAAAGATAACATCTATTTCACTGGGTTGCTGTGAGGTCAGACTGAGTAACCACTGGAAAACTGAAAAATCAACAAACCACTTACATAAAAAGGCTTCACTTTTACTAATTTTAAAAAGTAAATTATAGTTTTCTCCTTCCACTTACTCATCCGCTTGGCAGTGGAGTAAGAGATACAAGATACAGTCTTTGTTCTCAAGGAATTCAGTCTAGTTTGGCAAGTTCATCTATTAGCATCCTCCTTTTCAAGATCAATTTCTCCACTTGTACCCCTGAACCCATCTCTTTCTGTCCTGTTTGGGATCCTGTGTCTTGGTTAAAAAATAGGCAGACCTGCCCTAGCTGGTTTGGCTCACTGGATAGAGCGTCGGCCTGGGGACTGAAGGGTCCCAGGTTCGATTCCGGTCAAGGGCATGTACCTTGGTTGCAGGCATATCCCCAGTAGGGGGTGTGCAGAAGGCAGCTGATCGATGTTTCTAACTCTTTATCCCCCTCTCTTCCTCTCTGTGAAAAATCAATAAAATATATTTTTTTAAAAATAGGCAGACCTTAGTAAACCCAACTCCACTACTTACAAGCTGTGAGACTATCAGCAATTAAGACAGGCCTCCTAACCTCAATGTCCTCAATTGTAGAAAGGAAATAATAGCACTTACTTTATAATACTGTTGAAAATTAAATAATATATGCAAAGTGTTCAGTATAATTCCAGGAAGTTATAAGCAGTCAATAAAAGGTCATTTTTCTCCTGTATCTTTAACCTCTCCTTCCAATTGGCCATTTTCCCCCCACTGATGTAACATACTTCCCTTGATACTAATTCCTACAAGGCCCATGTGCTCTTTCCCTGTTCTCTTTCTCCTCCTTCCACCCATGCCTCTTTAAAGTGTTATTTAAATCATCCTGGCTGGTGTGGCTCAGTGGGTTGAAGCATCATCCCATACACCAAAAAGTGACAGGTTCGATTCCTGGTCAGGGCACATACCCAGGTTTCAGGTTTGATCCTGGTGGGGACACGTACAGGAGGCAACCGATTGATGTTTCTCTCTCACATCGACGTTTCTTTTCCTCTCTCTAAAATCAATAAAGTAAAATTTAAAAAAAAATAAATCATCTCAGCTTCCCTATGATTCTTTAACTCAGAAACTTACTTTTATCCCCACCAAAGCTGCTTTGGTAAGTTGCCAATGGTCTCAAGTAGCCATATCCAACAGGTACTGTCAGTCTTCATCTTATTGGGCCTTTCGTCACCACCTGGCCCCATGCTCTTTCCTCCCTTCTTTCCTGACAGAACTCTCTTCTAATTCTCTCATTAGTCTATGTTAGTCTCCTCCTGCATCCACTCTTTTTTTAAAAATACGCTTTTAATTGATTTTTAGAGAGAGGGAGAAGGATAGAAACAGGGGAGCATCATCGATCAGCTGCCTCCTGCACACCCCCTACTGGGGATCGAGCCCACAACCCAGGCCTGTGCCTTGAGTGGAAATCGAACCAGCGACCTCTTGGTTCCTGAGTCCACGCTCAACCGCTGAGCCTCACGGGCCAGACCTCCTGCATTCACTCCTAAATGTTTTCCCAGACGCCATCATCTGCCCATTGCTCTCCTTTCCTCTGCCCACCCCGGTCATTCTGTCTATTCAGCTTCTACTGAGTTGACGACACCCCAATTCTGTATCTCCAGCCCTGATATCTCTCCAGTTTCAGAAGTTTAAGTGCCTGCTGGGCCTCTCCCCTGACATATCATACATGGTCTTCACACACCATGCCAAAAACTAAAATCATCCTTCAACTCACTTTCTCATCCAAAACTGTCTCCCATTTGCATGTTCCCCACTTTAAGGACATCCCAGCCTAACCCAGAAACCTAGAAGTCATGTAGGATTTTCTCTCTAAATTCAGTCAATTGCCAAATCGCGCTGATGTACCCAAACATCTCTTGAGACAATGTTTTCTGTACTTCTCTTCAAGTTCAGGACCTCATCATCCTTGCCTGTACCAGTGCCCTACCTCATCTCCCTGACTTGTGTCTTAGCCCGACCATCTCCCCTGATGGCCCATCTGCCACCCTGCTACCAAAGTGCAATCTAGCCCTAGCCAGTTTGGCTCAGTGGATAGAGCGTTGGCCTGAGAACTGAAAGGTCCCAGATTCAATTCCGGTCAAAGGCACATGCCCGGGTTTTAGGTTCGATCCCCAGTGGGAGACTTGCAGGAGGCAGCCAATCCATGATTCTCTCTCATCGTGAATGTTTCTATCTCTCTCTTCCTTCCTCTCTGAAATCAATAAAAACATATTGAAAAAATAAACAAACTGCAAATCTATGTCAAATTTTTCAATGGTTCCTCTTCACACCAGGTAAAATGCATACCCCTTATCAAGGCAAGTTCTTGTATGATTTGACTCCAGATCCCCTTTCCAGGTTCAGTGCTCATTCCTGACCTCGAGCTTCAGCTTTAGTAACAACCGATTTGTTTTGTTTCCTCTCCTAACAACCAGTGTCTACTCCTTCCTTCATCGCTGCACCTGTTCACCCCAGGAGCCCTAACTGTAATGACCTTATCCCGTGGCCTTGCGGGTCAGGCACACCTCCTTCGGGAACGGAGACAAAGTAATCCTTCCAACCCGGGCGCTGAATACATCCTCCCTCTGGACGGTATAACAATGTGTGGACGGCAGAACCGTTGTTTGGTGTTAAATTATGCTTACACGTGTTTTCCCTATAAAAAGGAAAAGTCTTTGCGGGCAAGAACTGTGTTTTATTCACACCTGAATCCCACGCTTACTGCAGTGCCGGGTATAACACACATGCCCCGTCCGATGTCTACCGGAGCGGTCCCGTACACCCCCTCGAGGAGCAAGACCCGGCACGGGGATTCGGATCCTCTTTTCGGAGTCGGGGTGGGAGCTCGGGAAGGACAGCGGTGCGGAGGGGGCGAGCTCCTCTGAGCAGCCTCGGCGGGGCTGGCTCCCAGAGGCAGATCTTGCGGATGTGCCCGCTCACCACGTCGGCCCAGGCCGGGAGAGACGCGCTCCGGGAATAGCCGGGCCCGCAGCGCGGGGGTCCCTGCTGTGGTTTCGCCGGAGCCAGAGCGGCCATTGGGAAGGAGGAGAGGAGGACCGCCGCGCTCCAGAGGCCACGCCACCCGCAGAGGACTCCTCCCGCCTCCCTGCCCAGCGGGAAGCCGCGCTGGGAGCCCCGGCCGCCGGACCCTCACCTCGGCCTCCTCGGGCACCGCAGAGGACACTCAGCCTCCACACGCTCGCCATCTCGCTCCTGGAGGTTCAAGGTCATCCAGTAACCCGGAAACAGTCACAGGCACCGCCCACCACACCACACGAAAGAAAACAAGGAAAACGCTTGGTGAACCGGAAGTTGGGAGTTGGGAGTTGGGAGCCGGGAGTCGGTGTGCGGCCGCCGCACATGCGCACAAACGTGACCGGAAGTCCGGAGCCCCGAGGCGGACAATGGCGGAGCTGGGAGAGGCCGACGAAGCGGAATTGCAGCGCCTGGTGGCGGCCGAGCAGCAGAAGGCGCAGTTCACCGCACAGGTGCGGGACAGGGACCAGGGAGAAGAGAAACGCGGCTGCAGTCCAGGCCCCAGGCGGCCGCGGGGAGGTCGCCCGATGTCCCTGCCAGGCCCGGTTCCCTCGCAAGAGAAACGAGTGGCGGCACCCCTGCCGCTGGGGCGCGGCGGTGCCCAGGGGCCGTTAAGCAAGCCCCGTTGGGGAAAGTAGGTGTGAAGCAGAAAAGAAAGATTTGGTCAGCGCGAGGGTCCGGGAGCCGAGCTGGGCGGCGAGCCCTCTGGGCTGACGTTCGGGAGATGCAGGTTCTAATCGTGCCTCTGCCGCTGACGCGCCACGTGCCTCCAGGCGGACACCCAGCCACTGCGCGTCTCGGTTTCGCGGTCGCCCGGTCCCTTACTGCGCTGTGAGGACCAGGCGCGATAATGTATTTGGAAGCGGTAGAACCTTATTGGGGGGTAATCAGCCTGCAAGAGCTGTGGAGCTCGTTCGGCACGGAACCCGGCCCGGTGCCGCATTAGCCGCGTTACTTAGGGCTGATTACCTACCGCCTCTTCAGCGAAGGTGACAAGTCGTCTTCTATTACCGCAGAAAGGATTGACTGAGTGCCTAGTTCTCAGCCTCCCCAAATAGTGAACTCTTGGTAAATGGTATTTTTCTCTCCTCTCCGCCACCCCCCCACCACCACCCTGGTTAGAAATCTTTGAGTCCTGAACGTTATGAAAGTGCATACATCTTCTGTGCCTGTATGTGCATTTTTCTGGAGAGTGGATCCATTGGATTCTCAAAAAGGTTAAGAACCCAAGAAGGGATAGATTTAGAATGATACAGGTGCAGTGGTTTGGGGAATTAATTGGTACCATACCTTCTCAACTTACACTGGTGCTAGTTTGGGATTTTTTTTTTTTTTTTAAAGGTAAGTAATCCTGCCTGAAAATTTACATTCTGATTGAGGACTTGACACAAGTAGAAAATAATAGACAGTGGCCTTCAGGCAAGTAAGAATGCGAACTGTTTTGAAGAATTGGTGAAATCTTTAGGGAGGGCCTTCAAGTATATTGAGAGTCAAGTTGAGCCCTAGCCAGTGTAGCTCAGTTAGAGCCTCAGCCCTCACACAGAGGGTTCGATTCCTGGTACCTGGGTTGTAGGTTTGATCCCCAGCCCAGTCGGGAATAGTGGGGGAGGCAACCCCCACTTCCAGTCTCTCTAATGGAAAAAAATATCGTCAGGTGAGGATTAACAACAAAAAAAGAGTCAAGTTGGGTATGCTGTGGGCCTCATTGAAACCATAGGGGTGGGGGTTAAATAAGGGAGTGCCCTGAGTAGCTAACAGAGAAACTGATGATTAAGCAAACACAGGTGACTTGATGGAAAGTATTTTGTAATTACCGAAGAGAAAAATAGAAAAAGAGAGGATAAAAGAATTGTTGCAATGTAGAGCTGAGGGTCTGGACCATATTGGGGACAGTAGGAAGTGAGGAAAGAGGAGAGTCCATGGTTTGTTGATTGAAAGAATGTTTTAATTAGGTGACAGAAAATGAAAATGGGAAGGAAATAAGAAAATTGGCAGGTAGACTTATATACAGGCCCTAATGGTTACTGCTTTTCTTTCCTCTCAGGTGCACCACTTCATGGAGCTATGTTGGGATAAATGTGTGGAAAAGCCAGGGAATCGCCTAGACTCTCGTACTGAAAATTGTCTCTCTAGCTGTGTGGACCGCTTCATTGACACTACTCTCGCCATCACCAGTCGTTTTGCCCAGATTGTACAGAAAGGAGGGCAGTAGGCCATTCCCTAGGAGAATGACAGAAGCAGCAAAGGACTTGTCATTAAGCAGATTGAAGGGCCAGTAAGGGAAAGTTGTCAACCCACTGTCAGGTCAACTTCAGGCTATTACCAAGCATGTTGGTGCTAAAAAGTAACAGATCGAAAATTCAAAAGTGAAATTTATTTATTTGGAATTCAGAAACTCCACATTGTATCACAACAATTATTCAATAAATGTGAGTTCTCCGACTCTATTTTTAAAATCCCATTTTAGGATTTAATAAGATCTCTGATTGGCAGAAACACTAGGACTGAATGTGTTCCAGGGCTAGTAGTGCAAATGGTATTTAAGGGGCTGGAAGAAACATCAGAGCCTTAGCCTAAGGCATAGAAGAAAATTTAGGGTTGAGAAAGGTGAAGAACAGAAAACAGCTTTATTGCTTATACATGACCAAGAAAAGGTAAACATGGCAAAAAACAAAACAAGCAAGATGTGTATTCATTGGGAAAGAGAAGTCTGCTACTGTGGGAGGAAGGGAAGGTCAAGACCCAAACAGAACCAACTTCCTGGAGATGCCTTGTCCCACTCACCCATTCTCCTGAGTCTGCTGAGACTCAGTACTTTTATAGCACAGAAACAATGTTTGAAACCAAAACAAAAGTGAACACTCCCTCCAACAAAGATTTCACTTGCTCCAAGAACAAAACTGCTTTAGGTTAAGAGGTAGTAATTATAGACTGCTCTTCCTCTCTTGGGTCCCTACTAATCCCAAAGGTAAAAATATACACCACTGAACATTGACAGTTGAGTACCAAAGTGTTAATGTTTCAAATAAATAGCCCCAAAGGTAGCACCTGCTTGTAATTGGGATCAGGAACCTCTAGCCAACCATGTACTTCATGACCAAATATTTTGTGAACAACTGTCTGTAAAGACAGATTTAGCAGAACTATAAAATTTACCACCTCGTGGAATGATGTCAGTTATATTCTATTGCTGGTGTCCTATAATGTCATATCGCCATGAAGTATTTGCATATTACATATGGGGTTCAAAGGAAGGCCAGAGAGGTTAACTTACCTACTCCAGACCACACAACCAATTAGTGGCAGAACCAAGACGAGTTTTCAAGCTTTTCACTCAGCCCATGAAGTGACAACTAGGAAAAACAATATGTCAATCTTCTGCCATAATGAAAAAATCAATGTGTTCTGCCAGCCTTCTTTCAGTGTTATTTTCTCATGAATTAACATGGTAGGGATTACACATATAGCAAAAGGGAATAATATGGTCTCTGCTTAGTGCTTTAATCCAAAGGCAAGCTGGAAAAGAAGTAGATATGTCCCTGAGAAGTCTTTCATTTTGGATTTGATTCAACCTAGTTTCAGGGAAAATCTAAAGTTCATTAATAGATTTCAAAATGAACAAGGAAGACACTTAAATGGCAGATGCTGCCCTGAAGCCCGTTCAGAGCCCATTAAATGACTGACTCCTAATTCTTCCCCATTTGTTAAGGATGTAACCGAAAAGAAGTAATTTTTGAACACAAGTCCATTTAGGCAATATACAGCAATGGAACTAGAAAACCATTTACTATCCATAAAGAATTTAAAAAGAAAAAAGACATTTACTATCCAATTACCATGTTTATGGGTATACTGAATATAGCTACAGTCCCTGTCCAGCAGGAAAATTTAACAAAAAACGCTAGTCTCTGCTGATAACAGCTGTCTATGGATGTTGTAAAGGTAAAATATTGGTTCTTATGCTCATTTCCCCATTAAATAAAAGACCAGACCAATGGGGCCAAAATACAGAAAGATCAAAGCACCAAGGCTGAGACAAAGTGGCACCTGCAATATAAACCAAACAAGAGCAACTGGATGTTCCCTTAGCATACATTCCGCACAGCACTGGTTCCAATCTGCCTCGTGATCCTAGCCTTCACTTTCCCCAAACTCAACATTCTAACTGGTATACCCAGGTCATTATTGGATTCTGCCTCCTGGGTCCTTCAATTTGCTGTATATACACTCTACGCTAAATGTAATTAACTGCAAAAAAATAATCTCTTCAAGAAACCTTCATAACAAAATACCAGATTCCCTATTAACAATAAGAGGATCAAGTTTAACAGGCCAAAAGAGAAGACAAGTCTGTCAGGTGTACACAGACGGCACAGGACAACTCCACCCTCAGGCCCCCTGTGCTGCTCAAGAGTCATGTCAAAGCCCCAAGGTGCAAGAGCTGTCAATATCCAAGTCAGTGGGAACTGAAGACTGTTTCTCATTTAGTCATCCTCCGAACTCTCAGCAGACCTTTCATCTGTAGCCACTTTCCAATTTGTACGTTTGTTTGTTTTTGTCCTCTCCTGTATTTCATTGCTAACTACAGGGATACTGACTTTATCTTTTTTTTCCCTTTTGGTTTTCTTAGTGTCTCTTTCCTCAGAACTGCTGGATGCTGAGTCATCAGACTGAGAAGTGTCACTTTCTGCCTCTAAAACGAGAGCAGACTTTTTGAGAGACTTTTTCCTTGATTTTTTCTTACGCTTATGTGGTTGTTTCCTGGTACTAGAAGCCCCAGTTTCTTCTGAGAACTCGTTTGAGGAATCTGCTGTTATATCTGTGACTTCCTTTTTGCTTTTCTTCTGTTTTTTGTGTGACTTCTTTTTCTGCTTTTTTTTGTGAGATTTCTTTGATTTCTTGTGTTTGTGAGATTCATGGGTAGATGATTTTACCTGGGGAGATCTCTTTTTCCCATTGGTAATATCTTGATGATCACTAATAAAAAAGAGAAACACCTTTACTATAGAAAATAAAAATATTTTAATATTCTTCATTCCAGATAGAAAGTTATGGTTAACATCTAAATTTTAAAACAGCTTTGACTTAGGGTTACTATGAGACTTAATAACTCTGAGTTTTTCCTCATCTTTAAAATGAAGATAAAAATTCTAATCTGTAAAACAACACTAAAACCATTAAAAATCACTGGACTCAGGGAAAAAAAAAGTATATTAAGATCTGCTTATCACTAGTATTAGCAACACTGGGCATTATAAAAAATATTTTTTTGCCAATCCGATAGGTAGAAAACTTTTGTTTAAAATTATATAAGAATTTTTGCTGAGACCGGTTTGGCTCAGTGGATAGAACGTCGGCTTGCGGACTGAAAGGTCCCGGGTTCGATTCCGGTCAGGGGCATGTACCTGGGTTGCGGGCACATCCCCAGTGGGAGATGTGCAGGAGGCAGCTGATCGATGTTTCTCTCTCATCGATGTTTCTAACTATCTCTCTCCCTTCCTCTCTGTAAAAAATCAATAAAATATATAAAAATAAATAAATAAATAAATAAAATTATATAAGAATTTTTAATTTGAAAAAATTCTAATCTGCCATACTGAATTACTGTATGGGACACTAGATATAAAGACCTAAGTGCTATACTCCTGGCCATTGTGACTCGGTTGGTTGGGCGCCCTCTCATGCACCAAGAGGTTACCAGTTTGATTCCCAGTCAGGGCACATGCCCAGGGTTGCGGGCTTGATCCCCAGTACAGGGCATGCAGGAGGCAGCTGATGGATGTTTCTCTCCTTTCCCTTCCTCTCTCTCTCAAATCAATAAAAACATTTTAAAAAAAACACAAGTGCTATAGATATGTCAAACATCAATCAGGGAAAGGCAAAATACCTATCGCCTTCCATCTAAATTGCCAATTATGCTTTGGTTACATTTTTAATGGCAAATGTTACATGCTTTGTAAAAACTGCGCTTAAACTCAAATTACAGTTCAGACTTTGTACTAAGCTTAGTTTCTAACTTTTCCAGTAAGCCTATTTGTCTTACCTGTCTGTTTCAAATTCTTCAGGGTATAACTCTTTATAACCACTGTGACCCCATCTGTAAGATGACATTTTATTATACATATTGTTAAAGCAGTGCATATGCTTTTGAAAATTAAATCAGACAGACTTAGGAATGCATGCACACAGACATACACACAGAACAAAAAAAATAGAGATACGGTAAAGCCAACCCCACACAGCCCAGTAATCTTAGTTGGCTATTTTTCTGTGCTGCACACTATTATTTCAGACACAAATAATTCCTTTGTCCATTTGTAAGAAAACTTGCCATTCTCTTCCTTAAGAAAACTTACAATCTGCTCTTTAGCTGTGGAGTACTTCTCCAAAAACACTTCATAACATAATGTCTACCCTGGTACAATTTTTTAAAAATAACTATTGAGCCCTAGCTGGTTTGGCTCAGTGGATAGAGCATCGGCCTGTGGACTGAAAGGTCCCAGGTTCAGTTTCGGTCAAGGGCACATGCCCAGGTTGTGGGCTCAATCCCCAGTAGGGGGCGTGCAGGAAGCAGCCGATAAATAATTCTCATCATTGACTGATGTTTCTATCTCTCTCTCCCTTATTCTCTGAAATCAATAAAAATATATCTTTAAAAAATAGTAATAACTTGAAATATAATTCATAAAGTGTGCAAGTCAGTGGCTTTTAGTATAATCAGAGTTGTACAACCATCACCATTATCTTACTTCAGAACATTTTCATCACCCCAAAAAGAAACTGCATTAGCAGTCACTCTCCATTCCTCCCTCTCCTGTAGCTCATAACAACCACTTATCTACTTTCTGTCTCTATGGCTTTGCCTATTCTAGACATATATAAATAGGATCATATAACAAATGGCCTTTTACGTCTGGCTCTTTTCACCTACCAGCATATTTTCAAGGTTCATCCATATTGTAGTATGTTTTCAGTACTTTATGCCTTTTACAGCCAGATAACATTCCATTACTTGTTCCATATACCACATTTTGTTTATTCATTCGTCAGCTAAGACATTTGGGTTTCCACTTTTTTTGCCACACTGAATAATTATGCTGTGAACATTTGTGTACAAGTTTTTGTAGAGATAATTAAGTTTGTAAAGTTCACATTCTCATGCCAAATATCATTAATGGCCACAAGAATTTAGTCACAAACCTGTCTGGCATGTTAGCTTCATAATCATACAACTTCTTGTTCCAGGATTTAGCCTTAAGAAAATCATCTTCCAGTGCCTCAGAAATTTCATTCCTTGGCCTCCAATTGTCTCTTTGACTTTCTTCATCAAAACCGTCACTACGCATCCGGCTAGATGAGGAAACAGAAGGATTTTTAGATTTAGAAGCAATCTGTGAAGCTACTTTATGGAACATCATGCACAAAACTCATTGAACAAGCTACTAGCAAGAGGGAAAACAAAACAACCTGATACTGTTTTTTTAAATCATGTAAAAAGACATGATCTATTCCTCTCTGTAAATTTGTACAGTTGTCCAATGAGAATCTGACCATTATTACCCACCCTATTGAACTTCTGGACTGTGGTACGCTGTAGTTCACTCACTAATTCTCAACTAGGAGGGCATGCAAAGTGGGAAGCGGAGCATAATCACAGCTGGGGACATTGCAAACTATCCTAGATTCTATATATACACTCCCTTCCTGGAGAACCAGCACCTTGCTGTAGTGAGGTCACAGTAACAATGGGAATAAGTCCCTAACCCATGAGTACGTTGGGGTAGAAAATCAGTTGAAAACAATTGACTCAGCCCGTACTTACAATATCCACTAACCAGTCACTAAAGCTAGCTAATTGGTTATCAAAAATGTTTCAGGGTTCCTATGTGTCAGGTACTGTTCTAGCCACTGAGAATATAATGCAAATGAGACAATCAGAATCCCTGCCCTTAAAGAGATTGTGTTTGAAGATTTATTCACCATGAAAGGTATTAATAATAGTCCACTCAAGAAAAACAAGCTCTGGCTGGTTTGGCTCAGTGAATAGAGCATCAGCCTGCAGATGGAGGGGGCAGATGGAAGGGTCCAGGGTTCGCTTCCAGTCAAGGGTACATGCCCGGGTTGTGGACTTGATCCCCAGTAGGGGGCATGCAGGAGGCAGCCGATCAATGATTCTCTCTCATCATTGATGTTTCTCTCTCTCTCTCCCCCTCTCCCTTCCTCTCTGAAAACAATAAAAATATATGTATTTTTAATTTTTTCAAAAAAGAACAATATTCTGGCCCTGGCCAGTTGGTCAGTGGTTAGAGCATTGACCCACAGACAAGGGTGGCTGGTTCAATTCCGGTCAAGGGCAAGTACCTTGATTGCAGATTCGATCCCCAGCATTGGTTAGGGTGTGTGGGGGATGCAACCAATCAATGTGTCTCTCTCACATCGCTGTTTCTCTCTGTGTGTCTCTCCCCCTCCCTTCCACTCTCTATAAATCAATGGAAAAAATATCCTTGGGGTGAGGATCAACAAAAAACAAAAAAGAACAATATTTTGTTCCTGGAGGTACCACTGGAAACTGAACAACCAACACAAAATAAATCATCATCTGCACTAACAGTCCTTCTAAATTCTCAAAGAACCATCAGAGAAAAAAACAAACTGAAAAATATATTTATTTTTATGTTGAAACTCTGCTTTCTTTACCATGGATACTCTGCATACTTTCTTGTCTAAAGCCATTTACACAAAGCCAGTCATACTCCAAAGTCCACGTACTCTGCAGACACATTCACTCTCCTTAAATATCTCACTATTAACACATTGCGGACCAGTAGTTTTATTGCTAGCTTTACCCAGTGGCCAGATAAGTTTCTATTGAACAAGTACAAAAAAAACACATTTTACATAAATGTTAAAGGCACACTTTAAAATTAAATACCCATTGCATTTTGAAGTTATTAATTACATGTTCTTACAAGATAATATCTTTTTAATAACGTGATTGGCCACAAACCTTAGAACAGAAAACACGAGAATTCTCGTGATCCGTCCGCAATGTGGTAACTATTCCCATGGTGGCTTTAGAATCAGCATTACTACTTTGAGTCATTTTTCATACACACAGCTGTACACCAATAGGCACAGGAGGCCCAACAGATGTTCATAATACTCAGACATTCCTATACCACTACAGGTATGACAATTAAGCCTGCACAATCCCTTATATTAACTCTCAAATTAATAAGAAGGTAATGTGAAAGACTGTGATTTGGTGAAGATAGAGAGTAGATGGGGTAAAGAAGAGGCTTAGAGATAAAAGTTTAAAAATTAAAAAAAGGCTGGGAGAGAGAATGAAAGACTAATAATGGAAAGGAGTATATGATCAGCTAAGCGACCATAGATACAAATAGAAAATCTAAGATTAAAAGATATCAGATAAGGTCAGAATCCATAGAATCCTTAATGTTTACAATTGTTCAAGGTAGACTTAAAATTCTCTATTGCAAATGAGTACAAAGAGTGGGACCATATGCATGATAGCCATTATTACCTTTATACTTGGGTCTAGGTTTATGAAAGAGGGAATGCTTAAGGACTCACAAAACTGAATCCATGTATCTTTAGCATACCAAAATGATTTTAAACAAAAAGTTGATGATTTTGAATAAGATGAGAATTATTTTGGTTCTCAGAGCTCCACTTCACCTTGAACTGCTGGGCAACATTTTCCTTTTGTTCCCCCGGTAAGCATCTTCCATCTGTTTCTCCAGTTCTCTTATTTTCCACATATCTGATTCCTCCTGAATCTAGATTTTTTTTTTTTAAAGGAAAGAAATTAAAATAAGTTACTGAAAATAACACTTTACATCACAAAAAAGTAACTAAAAATATAGACTGCACTAATTATGGGATTTTAGACTGGGTTATGATCAAGTACCTGGGAAATTCTGGTTTTTCAATGTGATTAAACAATCCAACCCAGTAAATCAAATATGTAGAATTCTGCAGCATCAGAATTTTTTAACCCTTGCATAGACACACTTAGAATCTTATCAATTTTTTAATTATGTTGCAATTACCAAATGATAATCCTTTATGTTTCTAAAATGCTTTATCATTTTAAATGTATCATCTCAATTGAACCTTAAGCAATCTTATGAGGAAAGCAAAGCAAGATGCCATTATTATATTCTACTGAGAAGAAACAAAAGCTCAGAAATTTTACCCAAGTCAAAAAGCTAGTAAAGATGGGTCTTTAAACTTTCAGGCTAAGTTCCTTTTCACAACATTCTAATTTTTACTAAAAACAAAATAAAAAGACATGAGAATTGCTAGGGAATTTCTAGAGAGTCAGATTACAACTGACCAAAAAATAAGAATATGTTTTATTTCTAAATCCTCCTATTGCCCTAGCCAGTTTGGCTCAATGCATAGAGCAATGGCCTGCGGACCGAAGGGTCACAGGTTTGATTCCATTCACAGGCATGTACCTTGGCTGTAGCTCCTCCCCAGTCCCAGTCCTGGTCAGGGCACGAGCAGGAGGCAACCAATCAATGTGTTTATCTCACATCAATATTTCTCTCTGTCTTTCTCTCTCTCTTCCACTCTTTCTGAAAATCAATGGAAAAATATCCTCAGGTGAGAATTAAAAATAATAATAATAAATAAAGTTTCATAAATTGCCTTAACAAAGTATTTAAAAATAAATAATCCTATAATATTTTGTTAAATCTGTGCTACATTATCTTTTTTAGCCACCACTTTCAAATCTAAGTTCACCTTTCAACTAGGGGTGATTGAAGGCAATTGCAGAGGCCACTTAGGTAAGTTATAACCTCACTCACAATCAAATTATCAGGTAACATTAGAGTAATACCTTTTAAGATCAAACTAGGAATTACACAGTTCACCAAAGAAAACCAAACAGGGGTCCTTGGCCCTCTTTTCATTCTATGTGTTCTCCTAGGTGACCTCATCTACCTACTCTCATGACCTATGTCATTCCCTATATACCAATAATCCCCAAACCAAGAATCAACATTTCTCCTTTGCTCCAAGTCTGAATTCCCAACTGTTTGGACATCCTATAAGCTCCTCACCGTCCACATCTTCAAACCAAACTAACTACATTTCCCATCATGCTTGTCCCTTTTTTTTTTAATTTTTTTACATTTACAAATATTAAATTTATTATAATTAGAATGAATTTAATGGTTCTCAGATTTGGCCACCTTATAGATCAGTTTGAGAGGATTTTTAACAGAAAATGCACTGTAACTTGGTCAAATTACACATAAGAAAAAAAACTATAAAGAAAAGTAACACATCCCTCAGTTTCACATAATTAAAGGACAGGAGAAAGCATGCAAGCTACAGCATAGCTAAATTTACCAAACCAACCAAAGCCGGGGGGATTTTCTCTTCTGATTATGTGTCATAAAAACGTCCCCTGTCTTATACATACATGTATATGTTACATTCCATCACTGTAAAAAGTCCCCTTTGTGCCTCCCCTCCAGAAAGTTTCAGTCCAGTCCCCAAACTTGGACGGCGGCGCCCGTTCTCCGTCAGCAGCTGCTGCAGGTTCTCGGCGCGCAGCCGGTCCAGCTCCAGCTCCAGCTCCAGCTCCCGGACGCGCCGTCATCGCCGCGCCCAGCTGCTTGCTTTCCAGCCGCAACCGGTTGTTCTCGTCCTCCATGCGAGAGAGGCGCGTCTCCACTCCAGGTACTCCCTGAGGAGCTCCTGCTTGCTCATGTTCTGCAGGCTTTCCGCGTGGAACCGCTGTCCCTCTCCGAGAAGTCCCGCTGCGGAAACTCGCTGCCGTCTCCGCCCATCCCGTCGCTGCCCCCACCTCCCCACCCGCCTCTTCCATAAGCTCTTCGTCGCTGGTGTCCGATTTGGCCGCAGCCCGCTTGGGGTAGAAGCCGGTTTTGAGGTCTGGCTCCTCCTGGTCGTGATCATCCATGAGGAACTGCGTGGTGTTATAGGGCGCCACCGGCTGGCCCTTGGCGAACATCTCGGCTCGAACCCTCGAAGCTCGAAGACGCTGTTTCTCGTCGAACTTTCTCTTCTCCTCCCAAGTCAGCTTGGAGTACGGCTTCCAGTGCGGCTTCTTCTTGGAAGGGCGTCGCCTGTGTTTCTTCTTGCCCAGCTGTCTCTGCTGCTGTTTCCACGACTCCTCGCCTCCAGCGGCAGGAGCCCCCAACTTGTTGTCTTCGGAGTCAGGACACGGTTGGGTGAGTGGCTCGGTCTCGGGCCTCTGTTCCCCTCCCGCTGGCGGCGGGGCGTTCCGCCAGCGGACAAGTCATCTCCATTCTGCCCCTTTTCGTCCGCTTCCAGGCAGCGAGGTTCTGGACAGACCTGGGTTGGCAAAGGAGACGCTGGGGGTCCAGGCTCCCTTCCCCTCTGGCCCTGGACGGCCCCCCGGCTGGGGGAGCGCTCCTGCTTGCCACCTACTGTCGTCCTCGGGCACCGGCTCCTCTGCGCCCAGGGGCGGGTCGGGGTTCGCTCTTCGCTCTTCGTGGACAGCATCAGCACCTGCACGGTTGCCAGTTTGAGGCTGGTGCTGAAACGAGTGGCTCGGCCATGGCAACAAGAGTCCTCAAAGTTTGGAGAATTTTGGCTGCAAGTCCTTGAAGAAAAAAGAGGTTTTTCTTTTCTTGAAGATTCCACTTCGGTAATTCCTACGGTGATGCCTTCAGCCGGTCCTGTCAGCAAACTCCAATTGCAACTTGGGGGCGCTCAAGTCAGTAAAGGGTTAAGAGCCGTCACCGGGATCAGCTAAGCAGGTCCAAAGGGGTGCAGCAGCAGGAACAGCAGGTAATGTACAAGGGGGTCGCCTCAAGCCTCCCCGCAGAGCGCCCCCCACGATGGAGGAATTGGTGGGCTAGATGAGGTTAAGTCCAGTGGGTTAAACCCAGCCCGGAAGGGGTTAAAACTACCCGATGCCACTGCCTCTGAGGGGCTGGACCCACTAAGGGTTAAATCCCCTGCCGCAGAGCTCACAAGGGGTTAAGGTCCCAGAGCCGCCTCCTCCCACTTCCACGGGTGTCCGAGCTCCCAGGTCCTTAGGCCAGGCCGGAGCCTCATCCGAGGACAAACTCATCTCCCCTTTGGCTCAATGCTCTGCTCTGCCCAGTCCTCTCTTCCTCCTGCTCGGACAGCTTAGGACAGCTCTTCCCCTCCTCCCCCTCACTGCCCCTCCCAGCCTGCCTCCCCACCTGCCAACTTCCAACTGCTTACTTGTCCCTTTCTTTTGTTTCCTATCATCATTCTCCTAATCACACAAGATAGTAATATTTGATTCCATAATTATCACCACCATCCAATCAGTCACCAAGTTCTTTGGATTCTATCTCCTAAATTCCTCATCTTCATCCCTACAGTCACTGCTTTCATATGAACCCCCCTCATCATCTCTCACCTGGAAAACTGCAATTGCTTCCTAATTGGTCTCTCTACTGTTCACCCCATTTGATCCATCACCTATCCAATTAAAAAATCATATTTCTAAAATATAATCAAGTCACACTCAGCTTAAAAACATTTGATGGTTTCCCAGCCAGTGTGACTCAGTTGGCTGAACGTTGTCCCATGCACCAGGTCACCTGTTCAGTTCCCAGTCAGGGCACCTGCCCAAGTTGCAGGCTCAATCCCCAGCAGGAGGGGTGCAAGAGTCAGCCCATCCATGTTTCCCATAGATGTTTTTAGCTCTCCCTCTCCCTTCCTTCCTCTGAAATCAATAAAAACGTATTTTAAAAATAAAAATATATATATTTGATGGTTTATTTATTGCCTAGAGGAAAGAAATCTAATCTCCAACCACCATAATCCACGCTGGCCTCATCTTCTGTCACTAGCCCCCACATTCACTACTTTCTGGATGCACACAACTTCTTGCCATTCTCCATGCACTTTCTTACTGCCATATGTTAGCACATGATTTTCTCTCTGTACAGAATGATTTTTTACACCTGGAAATCTTGAACCTGTTCATCAAGAACTAGTTCAAGCCGAAACCGGTTTGGCTCAGTGGATAGAGCGTCGGCCTGCGGACTGAAAGGTCCCAGGTTCGATTCCGGTCAAGGGCATGGACCTGGGTTGCGGGCACATCCCCAGTAGGAGATGTGCAAGAGGCAGCTGATCGATGTTTCTCTCTCATCGATGTTTCTAACTCTCTATCTCTCTCCCTTCCTCTCTGTAAAAAATCAATAAAATATATTTTAAAAAAAAAGAACTAATTCAAATATCAGTGCCTCAAATACCACCCATTCTGAGAAGCCTTTCCTAATTCCCCAAGGCAGATTTCATTATTCCTTCCTTAGTGCACTAAAACATTTTACATGTCTCTATTTAGTAATTATCAAACTATATGGCAATTATCTATTTTATTCATCTTTGTATCTCCCAACAGTACCAAAACGATGCCTGCCACGCTGTGTGCCCTCATTAAGTGTTGAGGGTAACAGGGTTGTCCCTCTCACCTTATTGTGAGCATCTGTATGCCGGATGACATTCCTTAGGAGGACTTTCCCCAGTGGAACCCGGGACATTCTTCAATCTGAAATGAATCAATACACATTTAAAAATAAAAATTCCCTTTATTACCTTATATTTTTATTATAATACTATAAAGAAGCATGAGGTAAAGAAAAGATCACTTAGAACTCAGAAGTCTTGGGTAATAGTTTTTTCTTCAGCATCACAAGGGGGAAATTCCTGATCACAGAAATATGAGGATGAAAGGAGATAGTGCACAATGGAATTCTTTGGAAAGACACTATTTACTCCTCAAAATAACTCTGTGTTGTATGTATCTTCATTTCTAATTAGTAGATAAAATTCCCTCAAAGCCGTAACTTATCTCAGGCCACACAGTCCAATGCAAACGAGGTCCAGGTTAAAAATCAACTCTCCAATCTCACAGTTAGTTGGCGATGAAGCTATCATCTGGGTGTGAGACTATCGGGGGCCACAAATGTCAATAGTAACAAAAACATCCAATACAGAGACGCCCTAAATTCCTCCACTCGGGGAAAGTTTACTTTCTATTTTGTAGAGAAGCCTCCAAAAAAACAGACGACAGGGCTACTCCCTGTGTGGCTAGCAGGGGCTTTGTGCGACCACCCCACCGCTCACTCACCCCTCGATCCTGAGGAAATCGGGCATCTTGTTAGTGTGAGACGAAGAACCACTCCATTACAAGATCTCCTCCGACCCAGGCGGCCCAGGGGTCAGGGCTCAAAGGCAGCTCTGCAGCTTCACCCGAGTCCTTGGTGAAAACGCAGCCTTCCCACCGGTTATTCTGCCCTCGCCCGCGCCCCGGGCCCCGGCGGCCTTTCGCTCGGGCCGGACCCACGCCCGGGACCCGTGCGGCCGGAGGCCGGGGCTGCGCCGGCGCGGAGGCCGGGCGCCCGGGGCGGCTGGGGCATTCCCCGCTCACGCTCCTCGGGGGTGGGCCCGGGGACGGGGTCTCGCTCCCAAGGGGGACGCTGTGGGCTGGGCCCCAAGAAGTATCTAAAGTGCCTCAAGGGGGAGCTGAGGCTTCCAAGGGGAAGACAGAGAAAACACCCCCATCTTTGTCACCGGGAACCCCGCTCCCCAGCGGCCAAGAAGCTCCCGGTAACCTTCCCTCCACACGCCCTCCCCACACAAACACACACAAACACACCCATACCGTGCACCGCGGCCTCGCGTGGCGGGGGTGGGGGAAGGAAGAGGACTGGGAGAAAAGGGAGCGAGCTTCCCGTTCAGGCCGGAAGTCGTGCTCCCGGGAAATCCTTCCCACCCACAGGAGCTCGGAGACGTCCACAGGGAGGGTTTCCAGGCCTCTCCAGAGGTCGACCGGTGCCGAACGGCGGCGGGCGCCTTCCTGGGGAAGGGGGTCGGGCTCCGCTGGGAAGCGAGGCCCGCGGCGGAACGGGGAGACTCCGGAACTGGAAGTGGAAGGACCTTCTGCCGGGAGCTCTCCGGACTCAATTAGGTGCTACCCAGTCTGGTTACCCTGGTAACAGGCGTCGCGGTTTGTCAAGAAACGGAGAGGTGGGTTCGCAGACCTCTGGAATGGTTGCCCATTCGTTAAGTTTCCCTTTAGTCTCACCCTAATGTAGTGTTCGAAGAACCCAAACCTCCTCCTCCTCACTCGGTGGGTGCTCTGGGACTCCTTTTAGTTGGGGAGGAAGGTACGAGGGAACTAGTCTGAAGACAGAGAGGATATTATTACTGTCACATAGCACTGACCGAATGTTCCAGCCTCTCTACATTAGCTTCCTTAATCCTCACCGTAACCCCAGGAGATGGGTGCTATCGTCTTCATCTTGAGGAGAATAAACTGAGGCACAGACATACATTAATTGCTCATGGTCACACAGCCAGTAAGTGAGAGAGCTAAGATTGGAATCTAGGCAGAGTCCATGCCTTTTTTTTTTTTTTAATGTTTTTATTGATTTCAGAGAGACAGGAAGGAGGAGGGAGGGAGAGAACCATCGACGTGAGAGAGAAATATTTATCAGCCGCCTCCTGCCTGTGTACTAACGGAGAATCGAACCTACAACCTTTTGGTTTTTTGAGGGTTTTTTAAAAATATATTTTTATTGATTTCAGAGAGGACGGGAGGAGAGATAGAAACATCAGTTATGAGGGAGAATCATGGATGGGCTGCCGCCTGCACGGCCCTACTGGGGATCAAGCCAGCAACCCCGGCATGTGCCCTTTGACTGGAACCGAACCTGAGACCCTTGAGTCCACAGGCCGAGGCTCTATCCACTGAGCCAACCCAGATAGGGCCCTGCAACCTTTTGGTGCCTGGGACACCACTCAACCAACTGAGGCACACCAGCCAGAGCAAGTCCATGCTTTTAACTACTAAGCTATGCTGAGGATTGAGGAAGTCTGGCAATTCCCAGACTGGTTCCGGCACCAGTCAGCCAAAACCCAGGTGCTGGAAAAAGGAAACTACCTAGACGCACAGACTTCAATGAGTACTCTGGCCCCTCAGGGCTTGTAAGGATCTAGGGGAGGTAAGGCCTTATGATCTGAGAGGACAGCTTGAGATAAATTCTAAAAAGTGATACTAGATAATTCAAGAATAAGGAAAAGATAAAGTGGTGCTGATCCACGGTGTTTTAGGAACAGTTAAGGATAACAGCTAACTCCACCAAAACAATTCCTGACCTGCTCCTCCTCTCCCAAAAGAAGAAATGAGTCAATAGCTACACAAATTATTTTTACTTAAGTCATGTCTTTTCTCAGACTTAAGAGGCCTATTCACCTCAATCATGGAGTCATCCTCAAACGGTCTGCTTACCCAAGTTACTCAATTCTGGAACCTACTAGATGATCTGGCTGAAAGTAACCCTGAGAGCTACAAGAACTTCATTCAACAGCAGCTGAAAGAGGGCAAACAGCTTTGTGCTGCCCCAGAACCACAGCTCTGTCTACAAACAAGAATCCTGGTACGTAGAGTTGGTGCCCTTGGTGGGTGGTCCTGAGTGAAATGATCCTGCAATAACCAGAGAATAGCTTACCGTTAGCTATTGTTACTTTAACACTGAGGGAAACTGCCACTCTAAATGGAAAGTGAAATGTAGTGCAGAAGATTGCATTGAAGGAGTAAAAATGGGAAGTTCATATTTTATATATTTTGGAGATCTCAAAATGAGCCACTTTTTGGCTAGAATGAAAATAAAAGTAATATAATGATTTAATACAGAATCATAAAATTGGGGATTTTTCAAATAAAGAGAACTTAGGGGGGAGAAGTGGTGAAAGACGGTAAAAAAAAAAAATGGAACAGCTGCTTAGATCAATTCCCCCTACCTCCTCCCAGTTCCTCTGGGAGTAGCAACTGAATTCTTGATGAAGAGCTTTGGGAAAATCAGGTAACAGTATAATTTCTCAAACACAGTTTTAATACAAGTAATAATTTACTTGGAGCCTAAAATTCTCACTCTTCAAATTCTGTGAGGTGTTGCTTTTAGGAAATTATTTTTAAATATATTTGATATGCAAAATTATTTGATTTCTAGAAACCTAAAGAGAAAACACTTTTTATCAACCTATGTCAATGGAAAAGGATTCCAGCTCCCCAATCAATCACTCATCCAGTACCTCTGAGTGTTGGCAGACCAGAAGATATGTCTGAAACATCAGGTACATAGAATTATGGGACAGAAAACACATTTAAAAAATTTTACTGGGAATAACATGAACCAGATTTTACTTGGTAAAAGACAATACATGTAAAATATTTTATTTGGTTATAATGTAGCTAATGACTAATAAATATACCTTTATATAAAATGAATACTGTTGCCCGGCCAGCATAGCTCAGTGGTTGAGCATTGACCTATGAACCAGGAGGTCACAGTTCCATTCCCGGTCAGGGCACATGGGTTGCAGGCTCAATCCCCAGTGTGGGGTGTGAAGGAGGCAGCTAGCTGATCAATGATTCTCTCTCATCACTGATGTTTATATCTGTCTCTCCCACTTCCTTCCTTTTTGAAATCAATAAAAATATATTTAGAAAAAAACAAAGCAACTCATTTAAAAAGTTTTTATTACTGTTTGCCTAATAATATAAACTGTTTTTAACCCATATAAAATGCCAAGAAATGCCCTCATTGAAATTGTGTACATTAGCATCTTTATGATTGCTTCTGAAAAATATAGGAATAGAATTTATACTTTCTAGGTTTATCAGGATTATGGCTTAATATATTACCTGACAACATCATTCGTGAAACAGGTTGTCTTCATTTCACACCCTCTGAATCTCACGCACAAATGTTTATCTTTTTTTCTTTTCTTTTTTACACACACAGATGTTTACACGGTCATCGATGTTGCCTACAATCCTGATGTTCTCCAGGCAGCAGAAAAGGACCAAGTGAAAAGAGATCAGTTAATACAGATGGCCATGAAATGCGTTGAGGAACAACTCCAGGTCACTCTCTCACACGTTTACCATATTACCAAATTTAAAATAAAAGGAAGCATTCAAAGGATGAAACAAAACCTGATGGGAATCCAAACTGGCCCCACAGATTTAAAAGAAAAAATGAGAAAAGGTAAGTTAATGAATGTAAATGGAAAATTATACTGATTTAAAATTTTTGTATCCTGTGTGCATTTTGCAAACTGGAAATCTCAATTTTAAAAGATGAATAACTTAAAATAGAAAAAGATAAAGATTAGATATTAGAAATATTAGCATGTCCTTTAAGATTTTTAAATCCTGCAAACTTTTAAATCTTTTTGGTTTAAGATTCTTTTAAGATTCCCAAACTCAATTAGCTGCAGCTTTATCTGCCATCTTGGCTAGCACTACATATATTGCAGCTAGTAGCCTGATAGTACTGATAGTTGTTTATGTTGTTGATTAATTTTGTGATTTTATCCCCCCGCTTTTGTTCCATAAAGAACTAACCCTTGAGCAGATAAGAAGCAGTACTCTGAGCGATTCAGATCACTTCCCTCAACTTTTACTACCAAAAGACCAAGTTTCAAGCAAAAAAGGGTGCCTGATAGAAGAGATTTCCAGTACAGAGATCCAGGTGGAGATGAAGAGACCAGCCTATGAATTAAAAATTGTGGCAGATCAGAATGAGAAACCACTGAAAATTGAATTAAAAGTTGAATTACCTGGTGTTAATTCAGTATCTCTCTGTGACCTTAGTGTTTCTGAGGTAAGTTGAATAGATACTATTGTAAATTTTTATCAGTCAAGTCACTACGTTATGCTGTAGTAACTAACTCCACAATCGCAGTAACTTACAGTAATTTGCTCAGATTACATGTCAGGTAGGCCTGCTCTGCTCAAGAACCTTTTTTTGTTTTGTTTTGTTTTGTTAATCCTCACCCAAGGATATTTTTCCATTGATTTTTTTTAGAGAGAGTGAAAAGGAGGGGAGAGACAGGGAGAAACACTGATATAAGAGAGACACATGGATTGGTTGCCTCCGCATGCGCCCTGACCAGGGCTGGGGATGAAGCCTGCAACAGCAGTAGGGGCCCTTAACCAGAATCGAACCTGGGATCGTTCAGTCCAAGGGCTAACGCTCTATCCACTGAGTGAAACTGGCTAGGGCTCTGCTTGATAGATCTTACACATTTTAAGATACAGATGAAGAAGCAATTCCTATCTGGCCTATTTCATTCTCCTGGCAGAGGAAAATAGAAATGGCCAAACCATGCAATGGATCCTAAAACTTCCTCTCAGACATGGTATATATCACTTTTATTCACATCCTATTGGCTCAAGTAAGTCACTAGGCCAAGTCCTACATTGATAGGGCAGGAAGACTATTCTCAAGAGTCGTCACATGGATATACATAGAATCCTCTTTCAGAGTCAAATAATTGGCAACAATCCTATAGTCTACCACAGTCCACTCACTTCCTCACAAATATGTGTATCTTTCCCCAAGAAAGACACCTCCAATTTTAGTATCAGACTCCAAAGTACAGGATTTTGCCATCATAGTCTTCATTTTGCGCCTCTTGAACCAGACCTATGAATTGCAAGCACAAGTTATCTGTTCCCATAATCCCATACAAAGTTAAATGGGGAGAAGATAGCCACTATTAACAGTCTCAATTCAGAAATGGTAAAAATATGAGGCCCAAAGCAGTTACTGGTACACAGCAATGCTGACATCGTGGTAGACAGGTATTTTGAGGGTCTCTTTACCTGCATGTAGAGGATGTTCTCGCTTTAGGGCCATTACGGATACCTGTATTGCCTAGCCCCGTGGTCGGCAAACTGCGGCTCACGACCCACATGTGGCTCTTTGGCCCCTTGAGTGTGGCTCTTCCTAAGCCTTAGGAGTACCCTAATTAAGTCAATAACAATGTACCTACCTATATAATTTAAGTTTAAAAAATTTGGCTTTCAAAAGGAATTTCAACTGTTGTACTGTTGATATTTGGCTCCGCTAATGAGTTTGCCGACCACTGGCCTAGCCCCATGGTTTTTCATTACCTTCAGTTCCATTATTTGGGAGGTTCATGTAGGATGGACAATGTAGAATATGCCGTCCTTAGATGCTGAGCAATTTACTCAGCCTGCTTCATACCCATAGAATGTTTGGGGCCCAAAGATTATTTTTAATTAATTTTAGTCCAGGTTGGTAATATTTAATTGCACTCAGTGCTATACCCAACAAGTCTTTTTTAGACATGTCCATTTTCCAGTGGCTTGTCCTTTTTTACTTAATAGCTGTCATTTGAGTCAAATGTAAGGATTTATTGAGATCCACCTTAACCCAGGTAGAAATTTCAACAAAAGTATAAAGATTTGTGATTTAGTCTTTGCCTCTAGGCATCTTAATCAGCCTTCATTGGTTAAAAAATAATAACAACCTCAATTTTATCCTTTACTGGTTGAAAAAAAAAATTATTTGCATTTCTGTCAAGTCTTAGAACTTCTTGGCTCTGTATATCTTTCAACTCTGCAAACTGGTGAATTCTAGTCTTAAGTTCATCTCTTTTTGTCATACCTTGTTAAACGTAGCCCATAAAACCAATGCATGCCACCAAAATTTTATTTTACCACTTCTTTACCTAAAGTCACAAATTTACTAGGTAATTTGTCTTCCAAATTACTGTGATGGTTTTACTAAGGGCTTTACCACTATAAAACATGGATCAACCATCGTTCCAGTCTCGTGTTTCCTTGCTGTTTGCTGTCTGCTCCAAAATAGATTCATGTAATTTGGGATGACAACACCCATCTTCTGGTACTGCTCAGTTAACTTTTGATGTATTCGACAGAAATAACAAATCTTAAAAGCTCAGGGATTTACAACAGTAACGTTATTGCCCACTCCAAGTTAATGGCAATAAGTTGGGATCCTCTTCTTATGGAAAAGGAGTAAATAACGGAGAACAGAAATCCAACAACACTCATTTTAATCAGGAAATGCTTTCCTATTTTTATCTTTTAACATCTCTCTTGGTTTATTATTCTTAGAATGATTTATTGATTGAGGTCTCTGAGAAGTACCGATTGCATCTGAATCTTCCAGAATCTGTGGATACTGAAATGACTACAGCAAAATTTATCAAAGAGAAAGCTACATTGATCATCACAATGCCATTGGTGTAAGTCAAGAGCATTATTTGTTTTGGGTTTTCAGTGCTAACGTGATGTGAATTATAGGACCTTCATTATGGGTGAATCTTAAACACTAGTTTCCCGTTTTTTAAGAGTTCCTTTTAATGGAATGAGGTTTTCTCAACTGTTCTTTAAAAAAAAACACACACAAAAAAACAAAAAACACCTCGGTTTCTCCTCAAAAAAACTTGGCATCAAGCAACAATTACTAAAAATAGTATTGCCATGATATACTTTTTTTGAAGATATCTTAAGTAATACCATTTGGGAAAATTTTGTTTCCAAGTAACATGTAAGAATTCTATTTACTCGT
This sequence comes from Myotis daubentonii, assembly GCF_963259705.1. NCBI lineage: Eukaryota > Metazoa > Chordata > Mammalia > Chiroptera > Vespertilionidae > Myotis > Myotis daubentonii. Next base: position 8,294,580 of record NC_081848.1, on the reverse strand, counting down.
TGGAAAAAAAAAATTGTCTCTAGTAAATTTTTGCATCAGAAACAAAACCCAGACTGTGCATGTTTTTTATTATCAAGAGGGATATAGTAGTAAAGTTTCCTCCAGCAATAACCACACAAGGCCAATTTAAGAATATGCAAACCTATGGTTCTGTGAACCTCTGTACTTCCATAAAACAGCTCTAGCAGGAATCCAAGCTACCCAGGCAGGACTTTTAATAGCACATACGGACTTTCCTTTGGATTAGTAACTGGACGTTATTGCACATAAGATGCAAAATACATTCAACTCTATTTTAAGAAAAAGGACAAGTGTCTTTGGGACAAGTGCCTTTCTCCTAAGAAAATAACTTTTTTTTTAAAATATATTTTAATGATTTTTTACAGAGAGGAAGGGAGAGAGATACAGAGTTAGAAACATCGATGAGAGAGAAACATCGATCAGCTGCCTCCTGCACATCTCCTACTGGGGATATGCCCGCAACCCAGGTACATGCCCTTGACCGGAATCGAACCTGGGACCTTTCAGTGCGCAGGCCAACGCTCTATCCACTGAGCCAAACCGGTTTTGGCGAAAATAACTTTTAAAAACTTGTTTTTATTGATTTCAGAAAGAAAGGGAGAGCAGTATCAGTGAGAATCATTGTTTGGCTACCTCCTGCATGCCCCCTACTGGGGATCGAGCCCAGAAACCTGGGAATGTGACCTGACCAGGAATCGAAACTGACCTCCTAGTTCATGGGCTGATACTCAACCACTGAGCCATACCAGCCAGGCCTAAGAAATTAATTTTTAAAAATACAGAGGTGATATACTTTTCAACTCCCATTCATCTAAGTTGTAAGATAGTTGTTCAATACAAATGTATCAACTTTCCAATTTATATCCAAAGCAATGCTCACATCAAACTATAAACATCCCTTAATTAACTTTTCTAGATATAACTTCGTGATTAGTTTCTAGTTCAACATAGTCTTTTTTTGTTGTTCCAAGTCCTCACCCCAGGAATTTTTTCCATTGATTTTGAGAGAATGGAAGGGAGGGGGAGAGACAAACATCAATGTCACATAGATTGGTTGCCTTCCCCACATGGCCCCAGGAATCAAGTCTGCAACTGTGATACACGCCCTTGACCAGAATCAAATGGGCACCCTTCAGCCCGCAGGCTGATGCTCTATCCACTGAGCCAAACTAGCCAGGGCTCAATATAAAGTCTTTAAATAAATTCTTTATTTATTTTAAAACTTTTTAACTTTAGAAACTATTATAGTTGTACTATAAATAATAGATGTTACATTTAAAAACATAATTTTCTTTTTTAAATATATTTTTATTGATTTTAGAAAGGAAGAGAGAGCGATAGAAACATCAATGATGAGAATCATTGCTCGGCTGCCTCCGGCATGCCCCCTACCAGGGGCTCCAGCTCGCAGCAAGCCGAGCAATGTGCCCTTGATTGGAATCAAACCCCAGACCCTTCAGTCCACAGGCCAACGCTCTAGCCACTGAAGCAAACCAGCTAGGGCAAAACATAATTTTCTTAAACCTAACCTGGATTTGAATCCTTCTAGCAATATGATAATTTATCATCTGAAAATGTTCTAGAATTGTATGATGTCCTAAAATCCCATAACCACATAGAAAGAACTAGTTGAATCTCTATTCTCATACTCTCGGCACATACTTATGTCAGCAGCTATGTATTTGTGTACTCGCTAATAAAATGCATATCAAGATCTAGCCAAAACCGGTTTGGCTCAGTGGATAGAGCATCGGCCTGCGGACTGAAGGGTCCCGAGTTCGATTCCGGACAGGGGCATATACCTTGGTTGCGGGTACATCCCCAGTGGGAGGTGTGCAGGAGGCAGCTGGTCGATGTTTCTCTTTCATCGATGTTTCTAACTCTCTGTCCCTCTCCCTTCCTCTCTGTAAAAAATCAGTAAAATATATTTAAAAAAAAAAAAAAAGATCTAACACACGTAAAAAAGAAGGAATTCTTACCATTTGCAACAGCATGGATGGAACTGGAGAGCATTATGCTAAGTGAAATAAGCCAGTCAATGAAAGAAAAATACCACATGATCTCACTCATTTATGGATAATAAAGACCATTATAAACTGATGGACAAAAATACAGAGGCAGAGCAGCATTGTACAGACTGTCAAACTACAGCAGGAAGGCCGGGGAGGGTTGGGGGTGGGGTAGAAACCAACTGAAGGACTTGTATGCATGCATATAAGCATAACCAATGGACACAAGACACTGGGGGGTAGGGGAGGCCAGGGGAAGGTCAAGCGGGGGGGAAAAAAAAGGAGACATATGTACTACTCTTCGTAATATTTTAAGCAATAAAACAAAAATTCAAGTTAAAAAAAAAAGATCTCACACACTTAATGTTTAAATGTTAATGTCCTAATTATCCCAAAATATTTTCACACATTATTTCAAGGGGTTTTTCTTTTTCTTTTCCATTTTTTATAAATGTTTTTATTGATTTCAGAGAGTAAGGGAGAGGGAGAGTTAGAAACATCAATGATGAGAATCAATCATCAATCGGCTGCCTCCTGCACATCTCCTACTAGGTGGGGATCGAGCCCAAAACCTGGGCATATGTCCTGACCAGGAATCAAACCGTGACCTCCTGGTTCATGGGTCGATGCTTAATCACTTAATCATACTGGTCAGGCCTTCAATGGATTTTATATTCATGAAAACATCACCTCCTTCTCCCTGCAAAAAAGCAAAACTTGGCCCAGGAAAAGCATTAACTTAAAATTAACTGTGGAGGTTAAATTTGAATCTTGCCAACATCTTTTTTCCTCAAAACTGGAAATTATTCAAGGTGGATGTTAATTATCCTTGTTTGGAAACTAGATTTTTCTATAAACTTGGTTTTAGATCAACTATCAGTAGTGATCATTTCCCATGTATTCCAGGGCTTGCGTACAGGTGATGAGTACTCCTTGCAACACATTCCTGTCAACCCCTCTTGTAGACAATGCCCCGAGACACCATAACTACATTCACACAAACCTCAGGATTGGAGTTAAGTATCTAACAGAGCCAGACCACACTTTCATCTTGCTATGTGCCATATCCCAACATGAGGTCTTCAGTAACTCCTTGAGCTTACAGTATTAGATTATACCCTTCTGAACTGAGTCCTGATTTTATCAATTTTATAAAGTCAAAATGTATCTGTATTAAGAGCTTATACATACATTAGCTGTCCCTGCACTTAACCACTTAATGTGAAAATCAATTACCTACAGGTCAAAAATTAGATCAGACACATTGAAAACATAATTTCACTTTTAAACAATCTAATTTGAACCAAACCACTTTTTCTAACTTTTACTCTTTCAATTTTGGTAAGATACATAGACTGAATCCAGATTTAGATTACAGGCCAGATTAATTTTTAATTCAGATCAATTTTTATTAGAAGGCAACTTTTAATTTTTTCTTTAAAGGGAACAAAAGAGCCATAAACATTAGCAAATAATGAATTATCTCTGAAGTTTCATGTGTTTGAACCAGATGTGGCTCATACTGATGATGGTCCCTGTGAGACGCTTGTTCCTTCTGCATAATCTTCAGTTCAAGCTATAATTACCAATTACTGTATGTTTTCATAACTGTACAAGGGAAATATTTATGGAATAGATGGAGTGTCACTGTGCACCATGTAATAATGAACATTTAGAAATAGATTCAACAACGAAAGACCTAAATTTCAGAGGATAGCTCCACATACTACATACAAGGAAGCACTAGTCAGATTAATTTTAAATAGTCAAACAATTTCAAATATTTATTAAAGCACATCAATTCAATAAAAAGCCTGGAATTGTGATAATGTTCCCAATTCATTTTTATTATCTTGAACCTCACCCCAGTCCCTGCTCAGAAGGCAAAATGGGAAAAAATATTTAGGCTGATAAGGTAGTATGCAACCTAAATAATTATTTTCTCTCCAATAGGATTTTAGGGCTTTTTTTATTTTACACGAGTCAACACTGGGGTGGAAAAACAAAGGACACTGTAACACACATTTAAGTTTTTCCTCTTTCCAAATAGAAATGACCATTTTGTTGTGGTCATCATCTTTTATATTCTAAACTGTTCACCAATGTATCTCTCTCCCTCTTCAGACAGAACTTGTTGATATACATACAGACTTTGGCACATATCTTGCTAGAAATCATATGTTATATATGTATACGTATTCCAGTTTCCCAAAGTTATCTGAGTAGTAAATTCTGGTAATTAAGTTCATTTGCAAGTAACCTCCAGTTGATATTGGAGGAAAAATTCTTTCACAACTTCTCTGTAAAATTCTATAAGCATATTCTTTTATTTGGAGGTAACTGTAGAATTTTGCTCAGAATTATACATTTAAATTGTTTAAACACCCACACAAATTCTCATTTATGCCAAGCAGCTGGTTTATATTTCTATCTCATCTCAAGGGGGAACCACCTTTTTAGGATACATAAAAAAATAAACATAGAACAGTGGTTGAAGAAATCTAAGAAAATGTTGACTTTTAAAGTTTCACTTATTTTCTTTGAAGTTTTCTACTTTTCCCATCCATGATAAAACCAAGATCATATAACAGAAAAATTTTAATTAGGGTTAAGTTACAACATCACACTTCGATTCAAACCTTTTCTCCAAGAGAGTTAATTTTCCTGATTTTTCTTCAAATATAAGGAAAACATTTGAGGCAATTAAATCTCAAAATCTCATGGTTTCATCCAGGTTATTTGAATATACCTGACTCATTCTACCTCTACATTTCCCAGTGGAAGTACTTATCACCAAAGTGCTATGCTGCATGTCCCTTGCCTACGAGTACACAGCTTAAAAGCCGGTATTTACTAAATGTGCACAATATTTGGGTGTAACTGGCATTTTAAAAGATAACATAATGACCATTACAAATAACTTAACTGGACAGACTAAAAAACAACTGGTTAGCTTTAAAGTAAAAAGAAACACCTATTTAATAACATATTTATATCTTGATAAGAATGAACCAATGTAACTTGGGAAAGTCTGTAGAAATTCTTGGGTTAATTATAACAACATGGTGATAGGTTTTTCAAGGTACTTTCTAAACTCAGCAAGCCACTGGGCTCCAACTGCTCCATCCACAACCCGATGATCACAACTGAGTGTAACAGACATCATGCTGGCCACATCAAATCTAGAAAAAGATAAAAACATTATTAGGTATTCTAGAAGCAATCACTGATTGTAGCCAGTAACCAGCTCAAATGCCAACTCTGACCCTATAATCCCAACCAGGTAACATTATTTTTGACCTATTGTTCATGTCCTATATATTTCCAGACCAAATAGCTTGAAGAAACAGACCAAACAGCCATCTGGAGCATGGACAGGCAAACTAAAACCCCGCAGGCCAAATCCCACCAAATGGAGTTTACAGGAATTCACTTACATAGTACCTATATGGCTGCTTTCACACTACAGTGGCAGAGTACTTGCAACAGAGACCATATGACCCACAAAGCCTAAATTATTTACTATATGCCTCTTCAAGAAAAAAGCATGGTGACCCCTAACTTATTTACTTAGAGTAAATAAGGCTTCCCATCTCAAAAAAGATTAACTGCATTTAGTAAAATAAGAAGAGTTGCTGCCCAGAGAAACTTCATTCTGTACTTAGGTCTGACTCTACCTAAAGTCCCAATAAGGCATGCCAATAAGTCTAAAACTAGACTCAAAAACAGGTATAATGTAATGAAAATGAACTTACAGCTCCCTCTCCATTTTGGCACTTACCCTTTCTCATTATCTGCGGGAACCAGCCTATCTTCTGAAGCACCAATGGCCAAAATACACGCCTGAGGCGGGTTAATAATAGCAGAGAAGTTCTTAATTCCAAACATTCCTAAATTGGAGATCGTAAAAGTGCCACCCTAGAGGGAAAAAATATCATGTTAATTGCTTGTCAACATAAAAAAAAGGACATTTTGAGCCGAAACCGGTTTGGCTCAGTGGATAGAGCGTCGGCCTGCAGACTGAAGGGTCCCAGGTTCGATTCCGGTCAAGGGCATGTACCTGGGTTGCGGGCACATCCCCAGTGGGAGATGTGCAGGAGGCAGCTGATCGATGTTTCTCTCTCATCGATGTTTCTAACTCTCTATCTCTCTCCCTTCCTCTCTGTGAAAAATCAATAAAATATATATTTTTTTAAAAAAGGACATTTTGTGAAAAATCCTTAAAGAAATCTTTTAAGAAAATCTTCTGAACTACCATTAAAAAAGAGAAGAAGAAAATAGAAGTATATAAAGTGACAGACATTAATTAACTTGACTGTGGTGATCATTTCATAATATATGTATATGTCAAAACATTAAGTTGCACACCTTAAATATATATAATTCTGCGTTGCTAATTATGTCATTAAAACTAAAAGGGGGGCGGGGGAGGCCCAAATGAAATACTCTTACTTAAAATATACACTCTTTACAATAACAATAAAAGTAGTTGTGTGGTTTTTGTACACAACTTGGAAAACATTATTTTTAGCCTTTAAAACATTATTTCTGGCCTTCAGAACTCAATTTTTCTTCATTTTTAGGACCTTGTGTCAGTGAGAACACAAGGCAGGAAAAAAAGGTGGAAAATGCAATAAAAACATAATGCCGACCTTAAAAATAACATAATTCTTAACATTCGTAAGGAAAATAACACTTTACCTGGAATTCATGTGGCTGTAGTTTACCCTCTCGTGCTTTGGTTGCTAAAGAAGCAACATCATTAGCAATGGTTTCCAGCCCCTTTATATGTGCATTAAATACAATAGGTGTGATGAGTCCTGCAGGAGTACTGACTGCAACACTGATATCGACAACATGATTTCTATTTAAAAAGAAAAACAAAAATCTCAGTGATCATCACCAGGCTAAGCAAGATTACTGATATTTACTTCAGTTTGTGCTACTGTTCAGCCAGATTTTTACATTCTGCTGTCTACCCCCTCCCCCCACACTTATACTTTTAATGTGTCAGTAGGTTGGTTTCACATGTATTCTCTAACTTTCTCATCTGCCTCAACTAACACATGGGTGTAGCTGGAGAAGACTTAGCATTCAGTGAGGAATTAAAAAAACACACAAAAAAACTCCTTGGATTCTGAGACGAAGTGGATTGGCTGGAGTTGAGTCTGCAAGCAGAGCTTGAGCAGATGAAAGGAAGAATGAAGGGAAAGGGCTGCATTGTGGGAGAAAGAGGAGTGTTCAGGATGTAGGGTGGTGGTGCATCAAACCACAAGATTCCCAATCTTTTCTACTCCATGAGCATCTCTATATTTGGGTCTCATCTCAGAATACATATATATTTTTAACAAAGAAAGTAAAATAAGTCACCAAAAAAACTAAACAAATGAACACCCCCCCCATAAGTATATTTAAATTTAGTTATCTAATTATTCAAAAAATAAAATTGATATATGTGCTATTATATTAACTCATTATTAACAAGATGTTGCAGCAGGTCTAATAATGGCTATAATTTTAAAGTAGTGATAAGCAAAACAATATTTTAACACACCTGCAACTATAGGTTGTGACATGAAAATAACTGAGTTTTACTGATCACCAGCACAGGTATTACCAATAGTTCTTTGATTTGTTTTCTACATGTTTAACAGGAGGAAACAATAAATTTCAGTTACAGGTGAGTGGAAAAGAATGATTCTTTGTCTCATCCAAGTTCTGTAACTCCTGAATTATATCTATACTAGTAGTATCCTTGGGTGTCCGTGAAAGGGTCCCTGATAAAGTGTTCTGCAATCGAGAAAAGTTAAAACTTCACATGAAGGAAAACTCCAGCTCATTCTAGGCACAAAGTTGAGAAGATTGTGGGTACCAAATCCCACAAAGGGCCCAAGCTGCCAGAGGCAGCAGGCTTTTGCCATCTGCAAAAAAGAGACCCACTCTAATAATAGTTTGTGGCTTTAGCAGTTGTAGCTGGGCTCTGTCCAAGATATCACACAGCAAATACTGCTTTCTTAGTTTGCTTTCTTAATTATCCTGTTATTACAATATTACTTATTTATAATCTTCCTAAGAGAGGACGGATGGTGTTTCCTATTTTGTTTACCACTGAATCAAGTAAACAGTACATGTTCAGTAAGTACTTATTGAATAGCTGTATGAACAAATGAATGCATAGTATTTGGTAAGAATTAACAATACTGAGAAACAGCCCTGCAACCTCAATCCTTTGATCTAAGCAGTGGTTCCTTCAGATACTCTTTAAAGGTTAAATATAAATTTACCCTATCACCCAACAATTCCACTTTGAGGAATCTACCAAAGAAAAATGAAAACATGTCAACACAAATTGTATGCAGATGTTCATAGCAGCCCTCTCAAAGAGATGTCTGTGTTTTGACCCTGGAATCTACCAATGTGACCTATTTAGTAAAAGGTCTTTGTAGGTGTAAATAGGATCTTGAGATCATATCATCCTGGATTATCTGGGTGGACCCTAAATCCAATGCCAAGTCTCCTTGTAAGAAACAGAAGGGAAGACACAAACAGAGGAGACCATGTGAAAATGTAGCCAGAGGTAAGAATTATGCAGCCACAAGCCAAGGAATGCCTAGAGCCACCAGACTTGGAAAAAGCAAGAACAGATTCTCCCCTACAGCCTGTGGAGGGAGCAGAGCGCTGCTAACTTCTTGATTTCAGACTTCTGGCCTTCAGAACTCATAATAAATTTTTGCTTTAAGTGACCAATTTTGTATAATTTGTAATGGCAGCCCTAGGAAACTAGTATAGTGTGTAAGGAATAGTAAGACCCTCTGATGTTCTCCAAGAATGGTGTGACCAAGGAGAAAGTCAGAATCAGTAGATAACCTGATATGTTTGATAGGACTGAAAAATGGTTTAGAGTTCTTTTGGGGTGTTTCAGAAAGAATTCATGATGCGTACACAGAACACTAGCTGGCTGGTAAGCAATCTTTAAAAGCAGTTAGGAGACTGGGGAGCCTTTTTTCAGGCTGACTGGTCATAGAGTAAAAAAGCAGAGATCCCCCAACCCTGGCTTCTGTTCACACAGCTCCAGTTCATTCTGCCCTCCCTCTGCCAGAGCCCAAGGCTATGCAACTATATAATGGAGGTATCTCAGAGAACCCAAAGCAAGAGAATGAGTGTTTCAAGCTGCCATTAATTCTGAAGTAGCAACTTGGGATTTTAGATTAAAAGAATACTTTGAGGCAAATGCAGAAGTGAAAAGACAACCAAGAACATCCACCTCAGGTGACTGGGGAGGCTGAGCCACTGGGGCCTATAGGACACCTAGCACACAAAGCCATTCTATCAACACAGGGAAGCAGCTAAACTGCAGGGACAAAGAAACATGTCACAAATGAAAGAAATGGAGGAAAGCAAACTACTGGATATAGAGTTCAAAACCAGGGTTATAAGATTACTCAAGAATCTTCTAGAAACCTCTGAGAAATTTAGTGAGACCTTCAAGGATATGAAAAAGGACCAATTAGAAATTAAGCATACACTGACTGAAATAAAGAATAATATACAGAGGTCCAACAGCAGTCTAGAGGATCCCAAGAATCAAGTCAAAGATTTGAAATACGAAGAAGCAAAAAACACCTAACCGGAAAAGCAAAAAGAAAAAAGAATCCAAAAATACGAAGATCGCCAAAACTGGTTTGGCTCAGTGGATAGAGCGTCGGCCTGCGGACTGAAGGGTCCCGGGTTCGATTCCGGTCAAGGGCATGTACCTGGGTTGCGGGCACATCCCCGGTAGGGGATGTGCAAGAGGCAGCTGATCGATGTTTCTCTCTCATCGATGTTTCTAGCTCTCTATCTCTCTCCCTTCCTCTCTGTAAAAAATCAATAAAATATATTTAAAAAAAAAAAAAAAAACAAAAAACAAAAATACGAAGATAGTGTAAGGAGCCTCTGGGACAGCTTCCAGCGTGCCAACATCAGAATTATGGGGGTGCCAGAAGAATAGAGAGAGCAAGATATTGAAAACCTATTTGAAGAAATAATGACAGAAAACTTCCCCTAACTGGTGAAAGAAATAGACTTACAAGTCCAGGAAGCGCAGAGAACCCCAAACAAAAGGAATCCAAAGAGGACCACACCAAGACACATCATCATTAAAATGCCAAGGGCAAAAGACAAAGAATCTTAAAAGCAGCAAGAGAAAAACAGTTACCTACAAGGGAATACCCATACGACTGTCAGCTGATTTCTCAACAGAAACTATGCAGGCCAGAAGGGAATGGCAAGAAATATTCAAAGTGATGAATGCCAAGAACCTACAACCAAGATTACTTTATCCAGCAAAGCTATCATTCAGAATTGAAGGTCAGATAAAGAGCTTCACAGATAAGAAAAAGCTAAAGGAGTTCATCACCACCAAACCAGTATTATATGAAATGCTAAAAGGTATTCTTTAAGAAGAGGAAGAAGAAGAAAAAGGTAAAGATAAAAAATTATGAACAAAGTGACAACAAATACATATCAACCAGTGAATCTAAAAAGCAAGTGAATAAAAATATGATGAACAGGATAAACTGGTGAATATAATAGAATCAGGGGCATAGAAAGGGAGTGGACTGACAATTCTTGGGGAGAAGGTGGTGTGTGGGGTGCGCGAAGAGACTGGACAAAAATCGAACACCTATGGACAAGGACAATGGGGGGGAAGGGTATGGGGTGGGGTGGGAACCGGGTGGAGGGGAGCTATGGGGAGAAAAAAGAGGAACAACTATAATAATCTGAACAATAAAGACTTATTAAAAAAAAAAAAAAAAAAAAGCAGTCGTGGCTGCACAGGCAACTTTGTGTTGCTTTAATAATTCAGGATAGTTTCTGCACGAGATGCCCACAGATTCAGAGTGTGATAAAAGAAATGATGAGGCTCGACCGTGTTGGGGATGCTGTAAATGTGAGTTGGTGTGTGGCCATCAGGGATCACCAGGTCCAGGGAGTGGCAGCTGTACAGGCTCTGTGACTTTTATGGTGATTTTTCAATGTTACAGCTTTAGAGAGCAAAGAAGTAAAAACAAAACAAAACAAGAAGGTGCAAACAAACAAAAAAGCAGTTAGGTGTTAGGCCAGTGGTCGGCAAATTCATTAGTCAACAGAGCCAAATATCAACAGTACAATGACTGAAATTTCTTTTGAGAGCCAAAATTTTTAAACTTAAACTATATAGGTAAGTACATTGTCAAAATGGCTACCATCAACAAATCAATAAAGGACAAGTGTTGGTGAAGATGTGGAGAAAAGGGAACCCTAGTGCACAGCTGGTGGGAATGCAGACTGGTGCAGCCATTATGGTAAAACAGTATGGAGTTTCCTCAAAAAATTAAATATGGAACTGCCATTTGACCCAGCGAGCCCATTTCTAGAAATATATCCTAAGAAAACAGAAACACCGATCAGAAAGAATATATGCACCCCTATATTCATAGCAGCACAATTTATAACAGCTAAGATTTGGAAACAGCCAAGTGCCCCTCAGTAGATGAGTGGATAAAAAAAAAGCTGTGATACAGCCCTAGCCAGTTTGGCTCAGTGGACAGAGCATTGGCCTGTGGACTGAATGGTCCCGGGTTCAATTCTGGTCAAGGGTACATGCCCAGGTTGCGGGCTTGATCCCCAGAAGGGGACAAGCAGGAGGCGGCCAATCAATGATTCTCTCTCATCATCTCTTCTCCCTTCCTCTCAGAAATCAATTTAAAAAATAATAAAAAGCTGTGGGACATTTGCACCTTTTGAGACAGCATGGAGGGACCTGGAGAGTATCATGATAAGTGAAATACCAGGAAGTCAGTCAGAGAAAGACAAGTATCATATGGTCTCACTCCTATGTGGAATCTAATTAACAAAATAAACTGATGAACAGAGAGGATCCAGTGACATGGAAGCATAGGACAGAATGCAGAATCTCAGAGGGGAGGCAGGGAAGGGTGGGTGGATGGGAGGCAATCAACCAAAGACCTGTATGTACTAGTATATGCATAACCCATGGACACAGACATTTAGGTGGTGAAAGCCTGGGGGGGTGGGGGGGTGGGATAGATAGCTGGAGGTGGTTAATGGTGGAAGAAAGAGGACATGTAATACTTTTAACAAGATTAAAAAATAAAATTAATGGGGGGAAAATATCCTCGCATGAGGATTATAAATAAAATAAAAGCAGTTAGGTTAGTATTCAAAGCATACTAAACATTTTAGTCATAAACAAAATCTGTGCTATAATTTATTTCGTAAGATGATGGGTGGGTGGGAGTGTTTAGGGAGGGTACAATAAAGTTAAATCTTAATTCTTCTTTAATAGGAAATCATTCAGTAAAGTAAAAGAAATGAAAAAAAAATTCATTATGAAGGTAAATACCAAAAGAAATAACAGTTTAAAATCTGTGTTTGCCTCTTGGGAGTGGACTTCAGATTAAAGGCTGAGCAGGTCCCTGTAAGCCATGCAGCAATATTTTAACATATATACTATTATTTTAATAAAAATTAAATTAATAATATTTAAAAGCCTACATAATAGGAAAAGCCTAGGCTTAGAAGTCAGAATCCTGGTTTCTGAGCACAGTTCTACTATTAACATAATAACTCAGGGATAGTTATTTAACTCACAAATCCTCAGTTTCTTCGTCTAGAAAATGGGAGTGAAGCACCTAGCTCATAAGGTGGTCATAGGATTAAATGAGACAATATGTGAAAGACACGGTGCCACCTCTAGTCACATGTCACCATAACATTAATAAAACTGTTTTTTGGTTTGTTTTCAAATTTGTCCCCCCTCTAAAGTTTAGCAGAACTAGTGAACAAAAAATATATCACTTTCCTTTGTAAGAATCATTATCAACTTAACTTTAAATATATATATACACTCATTTCCCTTTATAGAGCTCATACAAAGAATCTGTAGTCTTTACTATGTAAACTTAGGCCTGTCTCATAAATAGTTCTATGCCGTTTACAAATTGTTTTACCTATGGCAGTTATAGTCCTCCCTGTATTCCATTTCTCCTTACCCTACACGCCTAGGTATACATTAGATAACACAACAAAACTGCTGATGGATATACACCTTCCCCAGCAGTGTTATACTTACTGTCTTATAACTGTGTCCAGCCAAGAAGAATTTGCTTCAGGAACTTTTAAACATGCCAAAGCTGAAGCTTTTATGAGGAAGTCATTGACAGAAATTTTGCTTTTCCCTTCTAACATCTGCAAAGACAAGAAGCCATTGTTTTTTAAATTATCTTCCCAAATACTGAAATTATATAATCTTGGGAAAGGAGATGGGAGAGGGATTTAAAAATGTTCTGAAGGGGAAAGGATGAAAAAATATACTCAGGTGAGGATTAAAAATAATCCTACATACTAAAAGGCTAATATGCAAATCAACCAAACGGCGGGATGACCGGTTGCTATGACACACACTGACCACCAGGGGGCAGATGCTCAATGCAGGAGCTGCCCTCTGTTGGTCAGTGCGCTCCCACAGGGGGAGTGCCGCTCAGCTGGAAGCTGGGCTCATGGCTGGCGAGCACAGCAGCAGTCGCGGGAGCCCCTCTCGCCTCCGCAGCAATGCTAAGGATGTCTGACTGCTGGCTTAGACCCTTGGATAGCAGACCTAAGCAGTCAGTCCGACATCCCCCGAGGGCTCCCAGATTGTGAGAGGGCACAGGCCAGGCTGAGGGACCCTCTACCCCCTGAGTGCACAAATTTCATGCACTGGGCCTCTAGTAATGATAATAAACAAACAAACAAATAAGATTATTCACCATGACATAATTGGATTTGTTCCAGGAATGCAAGGTTGCTTTAACATTATTACACTAATGTAATAATGTCTTAATAGGATATAGGACTACAACCACAAGACCATTTAAGAGACACAGAAAAGCATTTGACAAAATTCAACAATTCTTCATGATAAGAACATTCAACAAACTAGAAACAGAAGGTAACTTCTTGATGATAGCAGATCTACAAAAACTCCACAATCATCATCATATTTCACTGGGGTAAGAATTATTTCCCCCTAAGATCAAGAATAAGACAAAGTGTCCACTCTTGCCGCTTCTATTCAACATTGCACTAGATGTGCAAGCCAGAGAAGTGAGATAGTAAAAGGAAATAAAAGGCGTCCAGATTAGAAAGCAAAACTATCTTTATTTGCAGATGACATGACTTTGTATATAGAAAATCCCAAGGAACACACTAAAAACCAATGTTTTAAGAGACAAGATCAATATACAAAAGTCAATTTGTATTTTTATACAATAGTAACAAACTATCTGAAAAATTTATAACAGTATTAAAAAGAAAATACCTAGGAAAAAATTTAATAAAAGAAGTGCAAAAGCTTGTACTCTAAAACTACAAAAATCATTGAAATTGAAGAACTAAATAAATGAAAAGACATCCCGTGCTCATCTTAATATCCCTAACCCTTATAGGAAATATCCAGAATAGGCAAATCTATAAGATGGAAAGTAGATTAGTGGTGGTTTAGGGCTATGGTTATAGCTGGAAGGTGTATGGTTTCATTTTGGGATGATGAAAATATTCTAAAATTTATTGTGATGACTTGTCATACAACTATGAATATACTAAGACCCAGTGAATTGTAAACTTTAAATGGGTGAATGGCATGCTATTTAATTATATCTGAATAAACAATTTAATATCTCTATATATAAAAGCCCAGCAGAACAGAACAACTGGTCGACCAGTCGCTATGATGTGCACTGACCACCAGGGGGCAGACACTCAGGATCTGCCACCTGTGGTCAGTGCGCTCCCACAGTGGAAGCGCTGCTAGGCTGACCGGGATGAGCAGTGCTCCCACAGCGGGCAATCCCCACAGGCCACACCCCCTACCAGGGCATGAATCCGTGCACTGGGCCACTAGTAATTAAATAAAATAATATACTGGACATATATTTTTCATGCCTAATTCACAAATATATTATAAAACAGCTTTAACATTTTGACAATGAAAGTCTGTCATCATCTATGACCCCTGAGGCCAGTTACAAAGTTGTGCTGATGCTTCACTGCTTCATTTATCCGTTCTTGCACCTAATATTTGAGAGTCTACTCTGTTGTGCGTATAACTCTAAAGCCCTGGATATAAAACAATGAAAAAAAAAAGTATATAAATTCTATTATCAGCCCTAGCTGGTTTGGCTTGGTGGATAGAGCATCGGCCTGCGAACTGAAGGGTACTGGGTTCGATTCTGGTCAAGGGCACATGCCCTGGTTGTGGGCTCAATCCCCAGTAGGGGGTGTGTAAGAGGCAGCTGATCAAAGATTCTCTCTCATCATTGATGTTTCTCTCTCTCTGCTTTCCTCTCGGAAATCAAAAAAAAAAAAAAATATATATATATCTTTTTAAATATATTTTGATTTTTTACAGAGAGGAAGGGAGAGGGAGAGGGATAGAGAGTTAGAAACATCGATGAGATAGAAACATCGATTCAGCTGCCTCCTGCACACCCCCCCACTGGGGATGTGCCCGCAACCCAGGTACATGCCCTTGACCAGAATCGAACCTGGGACCCTTCAGTCCGCAGGCCGACGCTCTATCTGCTGAGCCAAACCAGCTAGGGCAATAAAAATATATTTTTTAAAAAATTCTATTATCAGGTAGCTTACAGTTTAAAGGGGATGAATAGATAATAAGATAAACATATAGACATTATTAAGAGCTAAGGAGAAAAATAAAGCTGGGTAAAAGAACTAAAGAGAGAACTTATTTACCTCATTCCTCTTCCCTTAACTTTAGAGCAGCAGTTCTCAACCTGTGGATGGAGACCCCTTTGGCGGTCAAACGACCTTTCCACAGGGGTCGTCCTGCATATCAGATATTTACATTACGATTCATAACAGTAGCAACATTACAGTTATGAAGTAGCAACGAAAACAATTTTATGGCTGGGTCACAACATGAGGAACTGTATTTAAAGGGCCAAAAGGTTGAGAACCACTGCTTTAGAGTAAGATGACCAGAGAAAACGAGGTAATGTTAAATCAAATCCTTCAGGAAGAGCAGGAGGAACCCAGGTAGATACTAGAGGAAGCATAGCCCATGCAGAGGGAACAGCATGTAGGTGTACAGGTAGGATGCTGAGGAATAGCAAGGCAACTATTGTGTCTTCAGCAGAGCGAGCAAGTGGGAAAGTAGTAGAAGAGCAAGTCAGAGAGGTTATAGACAGCCTATATAAGGACCCTACGCCACTCAAGAAGTGTGGTTCTTACTTTTCAATTCTTGAAAATATTTTTCATCTTCCTGTCTCCTACTTCATTCTTTTTAAAAAAAAAAAAAATTTTTCTTTATTGATTTTTTTTTAAAATATATTTTAGTGATCCTCTACAGAGAGGAAGGGAGAGAGACAGAGTTAGAAACATCGATGAGAGAGAAACATCGATCAGCTGCCTCCTGCACATCTCCCACTGGGGATATGCCCGCAACCCAGGTACATGCCCCTGACCGGAATCGAACCTGGGACCCTTCAGTCCGCAGGCCAACGCTCTATCCACTGAGCCAAACCGGCCTCGGCTGATTTTTTTTTTATAGAGAGGAAGGGAGAGGGATAGAGAGCTAGAAACATCGATGAGAGAGAAACATCGATCAGCTGCGTCTTGCATACCCCCAACTGGGGATGTGCCCACAACCAAGGTACATGCCCTTGGCTGGAATCGAACCCGAGACCCTTCAGTCTGCAGGCCGATGCTCTATCCACTGAGCCAAACCAGTCAGGGCCTACTTCATTCTTAATACAAACCTCTAGTCTAGTAAATCTAACATTAATTTTTCTTAAAATATTGCTAACATCATGTCACTATTACTTAATGTTTAATTCATCAAGTCCAACTTCTTCTGCTTATAAATCAAGGTATTTCCCTAAACTAACAACTGTATCCACTCTAGAAAAGGTAACCTATCTCCTACATATGCTATCCTTATTTCCCTTAAAAAAAAAAAGTCCTAGCCAGTTTGGCTCAGTGGATAGAGTGTCGGCCTGTGGACTAAAGGGTCCTGGACTCAATTCCAGTCAAGGGCACACACCTTGGTTGCAGGCTCCTCCCCGGCCTGGGCCCTGGTCAGGGCTGGTGCAGGAGGCAACCAATCGATGTGTTTCTTTCACATCCATGTTTCCGTCTTTCCCTCTCCCATTCTCTCTAAAAAAATCAATGTAAAAATATGCTCAGGTGAGGACTAAAAAAAAAAAATTTTTTGATTTTAAGGGGGTGGGGGGAAGGGAGGGAGAACGGGAAAGGAGGAGTGGAGAGAGGGAAAACTTTCTTCAACATTTTTGCCAGTCCAAACACTTCCTATTCTCCACAGTTCAACCAAGTGTTTCCTACACCATTCTGAATTCCCCAACTGCTTTCACTTGTCTCCCCATTCTCAGAACTCCGGTAACACTTAACAATGTAATCTAGCAGGCCAGGGGCATTACCACAGAGACTGATCTACAAATGAATATTTTACTTTAATAAAAACTGCCTCCTGCCCTAGCCGGTTCCGCTCAGTGGATAGAGCCTGCGAACTGAAAGGTCCCAGGTTCAATTCTGGTCAAGGGCACAGGCCTGGGTTGTGAGCTCAATCTCTAGTGGGGGACTTGCAGGAGGCAGACGATCAATGAATCTCTCTCATCATAGATGTTTCTATCTCTCTCTCCCTCTTCCTCTCTGAAATAAATAAAAATATATTTTAAAAAATTGCCTCTCTCTTTTTCACATGCATGATCTTAATTAGATAAGCTCATGGAGAAGGACTATGCCTTATGCTGCGTTCCCAAAAGTGCCTTATGCTAAACACTATGTAAAGTGTTTGGTACTTAACTATAAACACAAAGTAAACACACTGTATCTTATCTATCAAAGGACTCAGTAGTCTCATAGAATCATAGTGACTCTGCTAGGCTAAAATGGATCCAAGGCAAAGTCAACTATAAATGACAGGCTTTAATCAAGGGTTAGAAAAATGAAATTTCTCCAGGACAGTTTTTCCAAGTTAAAATTAAGATGACACCCATTTTCCATCAACTGGCATACTGTTACAAAAGATATGGGCAAAAATGTCAATGTTCAGTGGTTTATAGAGTTGGAATTTCCAGACCTTTTACCTTATTAAGTTCTTTCCGTACCAGCAAAACTTCTCCCATATTGACATCAATAGAAAGGTAATAATGAGGTATGGTTTGCTTGGATTGCATTAACCGCTGTGCAATAACCTGAAACCAAAGAGATTCACAAGTCAATTATCTTGAGTTGAGGTGAGACTTTAATTCAGGATTCTGTTTGCCTCATTACAATGTTCCTGGTAATGTTTACCTCAAAAGCATTATTAGAATTGGAAGACAGAGGACTATACCGTACCTTAGCCCCTTCTAACATTTTTAATCAGAACAGTGTTTACCCCAAGTATGTAACTGGCCAAACCAAACATCTCTTAAACTAATCATCTAAGACTGCCAACTAAAAAAAAGTCCATTTCAAACTATGGATGCAATGAAGATGCTCCCACCGCCTCAGTTCCAGATTTATGATAATACTCTTACTCGACGAATGTTGCTGACTGGGATATCTGTGAAGACACCTGTAGGTACTGGTGCCACTCCTGGAGCTGGGGGGGGCACGGCAGCTGCTGGAGCCTATGAGAAAGTAAAAAAGCTCTTAGTGACTGTGGCCCAACCTTAGCATAAGCAAATGGAAACAACTACTAATGACTCTTGTACAGATGACAAAATACAAATTAAAAGGCTAATAAAAAAATAGCTATTTCTATCCCAGGTGCAAAAGGGATTCAAATTTGGACATGCTTAAGAGTTTTGATTTTAATTTTTATACTTAGAATTCTGTAATCATGTTTTAAGTATCACTGTTCTTTGAGCCAGAGTATGTATAATGAGTAGTTTATGTGAAAATAATTTTTAAAAAATACATTTTCATTGATTTCAGAGAGGAAGAGAGATAGAAACATCAATGATGAGAGAATCATTGATTGGCTGCCTCTTGCATGCCCCACACTGGGGGATTGAGCCTGTAACCAGGAGGTACAGTTTGATTCCCAGTCAGGGCACGTGCCTGGGTTGCAGGCTCAATCCCCAGTAGGGGTCATACATAAGGCAGCCCATTAATGATTCTCTCTCATCACTGATGTTTCTCTCTCTCTTCCTCTCCCTTCCTCTCTGAAATCAATAAAAATATATTTTAAAAATTAAATAAAAATAGGGCCTGAATGGAAAAAAGAGGATGTGCTAGAAAAAAAATGTAGTGTCACTATTAAAAAACAAAACAAAAACAATTTGGAATGCATGTCAATTTAGTGTCTCATCTTTGCTTTTATAGATGAATGACATCATATTCAAATCCATATACTACTAACCCCTGACATCAGGCAAAAGAAAACACAGTTCTGATTAAGCTATTTCATTCATATATAATGTATGAAAGGGGCTAATAGACTGGACAAAGCACTTTTCAGGGGACAAACTGGAAAAAAAAAAGCCAATGTAACTCACAGGAGCAGCTTTAGTAGGCACAAAAGAGTCGATGTCCTTCTTGATGATTCTGCCTTCTGGTCCCGTCCCTGGAAGAGATTCATAAATATCAATCCCACAGACAACAGCCTACTGTTGGTTCCTCAAGGAGACCAACGCTGTGATTCTGAGCGCAAGTTCCTAAGGTTCTCTACCAAAGGCTGAAGGGATCACAGCCTTAACCCTGCCCTCTCAAGTTCCTAGAAATACCAGCTTTTGTGGATTGTTACTTTTAATTTACAGAGTGCTCTTGCTTGATCTGTAGTGGTTTATTACTATTTTTTAAATATATTTTTACTTATTTCAAAGGAGAAGGGAGAGGGGGAGAGAGATAGAAACATCAATGATAATGTCCTATCTGGTTTGGCTCTGTGGATAGAGCATAAGCCCAAGGACTGAAGGACTCCAGGTTCGATTCTCGTCAAGGGCACATGCCCAGGTTGCGGACTCAATCCCCAGTAGGGGTCGTGATGTTTCTTTTCTTTTTTAAAATATATTTTTTATTGATTTCAGAAAGGAAGGGAGAGAAAGGGATAAAAACATTAATGATGAGAGAAAATCATTGATGGGCTGCCTCCTGCACACCCCACACTGGGGATCATGCCCACAACTGGGCATGTGCCCTGACCAGGAGTCAAACCATGACCTCCTGGTGCATAGGTCGAGGCTCAACCACTGAGCCATGCCTGCTGGGCAAAAGTGATTCTTTTTAACTATAGCAAGTATTCCTCTCTTGAAGTTTTATCTACTTAAATTGTACTTTATTTTTTCATCTCCTTTACTTTCAAATTGGGAAATACCAGCATAAGGGTAATGCTGAGTACAATTTATACCTCTAAAAGGAAGTTTAAGTGCCTCTTCCTGGTTAGCTCAAAAAAACTTCTTTCTGAACCATTAAATAGATCTCATTTGGGTTCTAGATTCATTTGACCATAAAGAGCCCAGGTAGTGTGCTCAGTGGTTGAGCGTTGAGTCTGATTCTGGGTCAGGGCACATGCCTGGGTTGCAGGCTAGATCCCCAATAGGGAGTGTGCAGGAGGTAGCCAATTAATGATTGATGTCTCTCTCTGAAATCAATTAAAAAAAAAGAAAAGAACTCCCTTTGTACAGAGTCAACAGTTATGGTAACAACTGTGTTAGATAAATCAGGCAAGTTAATATTTTTACCCCAAAACCATGATCTTATCTGTGGAACTATTCATTTCTTATGTGGTCTCCATTTTTCACAACTTTCCCAGAGTAGTCAAGGGTCTAAGTCTAAACTGGCCTGTGTTGGAGACTCTGAAGGAAATAGGTGTAATGTCATACATAAGGAAAGATCTTCAAAGTTCTTACTAGAGTTTATTTTTAATTTCCTTCCGCCTCCCATCCACAACCTCTTTAGGTTTAACTTCAGACCCAAGTAGTAAATAATCCTGAACCTTAATTCTAAGGAGATTCAGAATTTAGTTATTAAAATACCTTTTACAATGGCCCACTTCTAGAAAAAATTTGGTCAAATTGATTCATCTTCCCCCAAGGCAGACTTTTAAAAGGATTCACGTTGTATGAAGTTCGTCCCAACTCCTTTCCTTCATTATGAAAATTGAGTTGGCTAGGATTGTGTTTATCCTCACCAGGCGCTCTAGAACAGAGGTAGCAGTACCCCTATTAGATTCCCCTCCTTTTAAAGACAGAAGAAACCATAACCGCCCCTTACAACCAAGGCCGATCGGACACTGCAACCCCTCAAAAGAAGGAAAGCTGTAGCACTGCCTCGCCTATGCTAACCTTCAGCCACCTAACTATTTGCCTATCTCCCCGGGAAGGCACAACAGGCCATCATAAAGCAATACTGGTAAAGGGAAGAAAACTAGACTAGGACAAGAATGTACGGTTGTTGTCAAATATAAACTAAACAAATAGCTATAGTCACTTCAGTCTCATCTGTAGGAGAGAGACTATAATACCAGTTCCTGCTCACAGGATAAAATGGGATAGTGACAAAATTTCAGGTTATGTAAAGTACAGCATAGGGAATACAGTCAATAATAATGTAATAACTATGTATGATGTCAGATGGGTACTAGACTTATCAGGGTAACCACTTTGTAAGGTATATAAATGTCTAACCACTATGTTGAACACCAAAAACTAATACAATATTGTATGTCAACAGCAATTGAAAAAAAAAAAATTTTTTTCAAGTGGGATAGTGATGTGAAAGTGCTTTGCATCAAAAAAATATAAAACAATATGGCTAGCTTTGTGACAAATCAAACTTTGAACATAAGGGTTTAGGATTTAAAAGTTTCTCCCCAAATGATTACATTTTGGTCAAATTTGCTAAGTAATCTGTCCTTCCAGAGAGATTGAGCCCAACAACCAATGGCTAATGACTTAATTAACCACTAAGACTCCCGAGCCCTGGCTGGGTACCTCAGTTGGTTAGAACATTGTCCCATAGGCCAAGGTTTCAGGTTTGATCCTCAGTCAGGCACATATAAGAAGCAACCAAAGAATGCAAAAAATAGGTGGAACAACAAATCGATGTGTCTCTCTCTCCAATAAAAATTAAAACAATATTCTTGAATAATGAGATTTGGTGAGTTTCTAGGTTGGTGAACACATCACTCTGCTGGGAGAGTGGTGCTCCCAGAGAGGGCATGGAAGCTCTGCAACCCATCCCATCCCCACCCCACCCCACGCCTTGTCCTATGTACTTCTTCTATTTGACTGTTTCTGAGTTGTATCCTTTACAATAAAATGTAATAGTAAGTAAAGTGCTTTCCTGAGTTCTGTGAATCATTCTAGTACATTACTGCACCAGGGGGAGAGGGGTGTTAAGAACTCCTGATTTACAGCCAATAGGTCAGGAGTCTGGTGGTCCTAGGACTTGCAACTGGTATCTGAAGTAGGAGAGTCTCATGGGACTGAGCCCTTAATCCTGTGGAGTCTGACGCTCACTCTGGATAGTTAGTGTCATGATAGGATTGAATTATTGGATACCCAGTTGGTGTTGTAGAACTGATTGTCAGTGTGGAAAAAATACATTTGATGTCAGAAAACACCACACAATCAATGATCCTCTCAGCTCACTTATTCTAAACCTCCCCCCCACCCCCTGTAAAATTTATTTGACCTCATCAAGCCCTTCATTCCACTGACTCCTCTGTTCTCATCATCCATTATTTCCTTTTGTCTTCAGTTCCTCCTTACCCATTTTACACCCTATGGATCATTGTTATAATCACTTCCTGATCAAACTCCAAAATGTCAGCCTTCACAGTGCCAGCACCAGAGTTGCATAACACTAGAAAGACTGAAATTTAGTATATACCTATATTGCCCAAAAGCAGTCAAAATGACTGCATTGTGAAAGAATAATATCGGTGCACTCTTCACTTATGTTCCTTAGCTTTTCCAATAACTCACTTCTATTCGACATTTCTTTCATGAATTTAGGGCACAAAAGAAATAAAATAAACAACTTATTAGAACAAGTATCACTGCATAAAGATTCGAATAACAAGTACTAGTTTAGCTTATTGAGCAACTGCAACTTATCAAGTATTGACAATTTATCATGTACTTGTATGTTATCATGTGACGGTAATCGAAAAAAAATGAAAACTGTTATTTCAATACAGAGCCGAACTGGTCATATAAGAAATTTACTCAATTCAATAATAAGAGTTAAAATTTCCCAAGTAGTCAAAATGACTGCTTTTGGGCAATATAGGTATAACACATATATATATATACCGGAAATGAAGGAGGTAACTACAATTATTAATAAACGCATTTATATGTTGTACAAAGTCACAAAATTCTAAGACATTGTGTCCTTATATACATAATTGTTTTTCTAATTGAAATTAAAAAGCAGTCAAAATGACTTCCTTGGGCAATCTAGTGTTAATGTTGCTGAAATTATGTTTTCCTTGAACTCACTTTCCCAATCTCTGAGAACACTCACAACCTAACCTCAAACCTAGCCACACTCATTCTCCAGCTGATATCCTCACTTCAAATAGCAGCAACCAGAGAGGTATTCTACCCATCCTCCACTACCAAACCTAAAATCCCACCCCATATTCTCTTCTCTCCTATAAAAACAAAATGTCCTAATTCCTGTCAAAGGCCAATCCCAACACCTCTTACTTTCCCAAAATATAAGAGATAGTTTCAACCTATCCAAACTGGCTTCCACCATACATTTCTTTTGAAATGACTGCTGTCGAGTCCCCGTACCCAATCCTTGACTAAGTTCTGTTCATTCTATGTCAAAAAAATGTATCTTGAAGCTGTCCATTTCTTTCCTCTTCCACTATCACCACCATAGTCTAATCCAGGGGTGGGGAAACTTATTTCTGGCAAGGGTCATTTTAATATTTATAACATCATTCGAGGGCCACACAAAATAATCAACTTAAAAATTAGCCTGCTGTATTTGGTCAAACATTTAATTAACTCACCCAGAATGCCTTGACAGGGCCAGACCAAGTGATTTTGTGGGCCTGTTCCCCAGCCCTGGGCTAAGCCACCACCATCAGTTCCAGAAACAACATCTTAACAGATGTCTTGGCTTTCATTTAATCCATTTTTAAAGAGGCCAAAATGATCCTTTAAAAATGTAAGTTCTTTGTTTTAATCTTTCAGTGACTTCCTACTGTACTTTAAATAAAATTTAAATTCTACCATCTATACTAATAAGAGGAATATGCAAATTGTCCGGGACACTGTCACAGTTAACACTAACGACCGAACAACAGGCTGCATGGGGCAACAAGGCCAGTGTGTGTGGGGGTGGGGGGGGGCAGTTAGGGGCAACCAGGCCGGCAGGGGGCGGGGGCGCAATTTGGGGCTACTAGGCTGGCAAGGGGGACAGTGAGGGCAACCAGGCCGGCAAGGGGTCTGTTGGGGGCAACCAGGCCAGTGGGGGGAGCAGTAAGGGGTGACCGGGCCAGTGGGGGTGGGGGGTAGTTAGGGGCAACCAGGGCACGGGGGGGAGGGGGGGGGAGGGGGATGTGCAGTAAGGGCGACCAGGCCAGCAGGGGGGCAGTAAGGGGCGATCAGGCCGGCAGGCAGAGGCAGTTAGGGGTGATCATGCTGGTGGGAGGGGGTGGGGGGCAGTTAGGGGCAAGCAGTCCCGGATTGTGAGAGGGATGTCAGAAGGGTCCCAGATTGGAGAGGATGCAGTCTGGGCTGAGGGGACACCCCCCTCCTCCATGCATGGATTTCATGCACCAGGCCTCTAGTAAGCTATAAAGTCCTTTATGGTCTCACCCATATTTCTTTCAACCTCATCTATCATTAGACCCTTTCTTTGCTCATTATGCTCCATTAACACAGGCCACTTTTAGGTTTTCAAATATGCTACGCTGTTTTCCACTTTCAAACTGTGTACTACTGATCTCTTTGCCCAAAATGCTTCTTCCCCAGTTTTCCACATAGTTGGCTCATAGCTGACTCGTCTTCCAGGTCAGATCAAATGTCACATTAGAAAGATCTTCCCCAACCACCCTGTCTAAAAGCAGTCATAACTGCACATTTATTGACTCTGTTACTCACTCATATATCATCTGGTTTCTTTGTCAGCATGTAAATCATCTTATTAAATAATGTTATTGTTATTATAGCTAATACCTATAAATGCTTTCTATGTGCAGATAGTGTTTATTAACTTATTTAATCCTTACAACCTATAAGGAATTCTTTTCAGATACAAATGAAGAAACTAAGACACAAAAGGTCATACAGATAATGTATGGCAGAGTTGGGGTTCAAACCGAAGCATTCCAGCTCCAGAATCTACACGCTTAACTACTATGCCATATTCCCTTTCTGTTCATTTAATTATTTATTGTTGGTAATATAACCATCTGACATGGAAACTTGTCTGTCTTATGAGCAAATGTTGGATGTATAAACAATACTCAACGAGTATTTGTTTAAATAATAAATGAATCATCTTACTTGTTTAAATTCTTCAGAAATACTTATTAACCCAGTCCTTCCTCCCCTTAAAATTTATTCCAACTTATATTGTTTTCCCTGGTTCTAATAACATATAAAGAATGACAATATTCTAGTTATATACATAAACATGGGAAAACAGGTCTTACAATATTACAAGAATCCTCTTAGGTCCAAAAATTTACAGTATCTTATTCTTTTATCTTTGGAGATTGGCTTGTCTTCTGACCACAAAACAACTAAATGCAAAGATAACCAGCACTGAGTGCCCATAGCTGGACAACTGGGAAAATAACCAGTTATTATTTTCTCAATTAAGGAAGGCAGAACATCAAAACAGAAGGCAGAACAAGGGTAGTGGGAATACAGGCTTTAGAATTAAACAAATCTAGATTCAAATTGTAACTTTACTACTTCACAGAAAGGGAGCTCCCTTAAGAGTCTATTTCTTATCCAAAAAAATAGGGAATGATAATTCTTACTTCAAAAAGTGTTACGCAAATTAAATGTAGTACTACATGACTAGTACACAGTACTAGCCATCAAACCAGGTTCCACAAATAGTAATTTCTCCCCTTATCTCAATAAGAATCTTAATGCCTTACATTAAACTTTAGCTTAGTTTTAGTTTTAAAACATTTATTTAAATGCCAGGCAATAATAACAATATGAAGAAAACAAGTATGTTTTGAGTACTTATATATTCTAGATACTATTCTAAGCACTTCACCTGTTTTAACGCATACAATTATCTCAGTTTTACAGATGTAAAAACAGATGAAGTAAGTAATTCCTATAAAGACATATACACTTTAAGTAATTCACCAAAGAACATATTACACAGAAAATGACAAAGCCAGAATTAAATCCTAGATGGAGTGATTCAAGACCCCATGCTAAGCTATACTTTTTCTTTGGGGAGAAAAAGGAAAACATTTTCTTTTGCCCTCTGGGAGCTTTACTTGTTTTTAAGTCATTTCTAATCACCAAACATCATGTTGTGATTGTGTATTGCTACATTCAGTCAGCCTAGAACTAATAGATTTCTTACTATAAAATCAAGTCCTATTAACCAACTTTGCTGAATAAACACATTATAATTTTTGCCAACAATTAAGCAGTTCCCATGATTAGATAAAGGAAAAAGCTATCTAAATTATATAGGTAGATCTTAGACTAAATAAAGCACAATGAAATTTCCCAAATCTGTGGTACCAAGAAAGGAGTTATTTCCATCCCTCATCTTTCTCCCCACCATCCCAGAAAAAATGACTATATATAGTTGTATTTGCTGGTCTTAAGAAACGCAACCAAATTTTAGCTTTACAACTCCATTCCATACAAACAGACTTACCTTTTACTTGTGTAAGGTCAATCCCCTTCTCTGCTGCCAATTTCTTTGCAAGAGGGCTAACAAACAACCGTCCCTTTGGTCCAGCAGGAGTAGCCGGGCGGGTGGCTGATGGTGTAGAGGCTACAGGTTGGGGAGTTGGAGGAACAGGGGTCGCCTTTTTAAAAAAGTTACAAATTGTTAATTCACCACTGCAAAGATTGGTCTGAAAGATCAACAGCTTACATTTTTAAGTCAAAGATATTTTAATTGAATAACTTTCATTTTCCCTCCAAAGATCATAACAGTTTCCCTACTTAATCAACATAATATAGCCATATGAATAATAGCAATACTTTATGTCAAAGACAGAACAAAGTCATCTTACTCCATGATAACATAGAGGCATGGAATTTAATACCGCTGACCAGTATATTAATCCTTATAGATTTTCTTCACTTTACTCTCTTGCCACTTCTTTATTTTCATTTTCTTACATCACCAACATGATTTTCGTTTTTATTAAACCTAATTTCAAAACAATAAATTATGCTGGAAGGTCTCATGTTGAAAGTACCTTAAGAAGTCAAACGAAGCTACTACTTGCCAGCTCCCCATGAATGTATGGCAGTCAGAAATCAAATTTTCTTTGACAGAAATGTGTACCTAGTCTACACCATCATGATTCTGGCATCTGCAGAAGCCTTCCGACACTGTTATCAATGCTTGGAGTTCATACAAGCTCATGTTACAGGTATATAGCATACCGTGTAGAGTATATAGTGTCAGACTAAGTTTTATGCAAAACAAGTCATGTTATGTCAAGGTTCCAATGTATTATAAAGATAAGCCTGACCCACTATAACATGCGACCACCAAGAGGGTTGACAGTGACAAAGATTACATAGTAAATCCTATAGAAAATGGGGAACAAAGCATTACCTTCCATATGCATAAACATCTAAAGCAGAAAAGGAACCTGTCACCTCAGCTTTGTTCTCAGCATGACTCAAGACAGCATGAAAAAAAGGAAAGCTACACGGATCAAATTATTGGCCATTAGGTGAGTGGTACAGTGCCACACCCCTTGTAGGTCTCCACAAATGTTAGCCATCTCCTTTCTCATTCATAAACTCTTAGAGCCAGAAGGAACCTAGAATATCATCTAATCTAATCCCTAAATTTAGGAAGGGATAAATGAGTGTTCCCTCCATTCTGGAAGCATACCTACCGGGAGAGGGGTAGGTGGTGGTGCTTGTGGCTTTAAATCAGTTACTCCAGTTGGCCTATAGTCAGCAAATGCTGGTATATCTGCCTCTTTTTCTACAATGATACAGAGTGGTGTTCCTAAAGGGACATCTCTTGTGCCTTCTGGGACCAAAATTTTTGCCAGGTAACCTTCTTCTTGTACTTCAAAACCTTAAACAGAAAGAAATACTATTATGGAACTTAAAGGATTCTACTACTCCTCCAAATTCATGATACAGTTTTAAGTAAAAGGTTCTTCTCCTTCAAGCTATATTAAGCCTTTGCAAGCTATTTAAATTTTGTGTTTCAGTTTCTTTACCTGAAAAATGGGGATAATATTATCTACTTCACAGGATATTATGAAAATTAAATGAATTCGTATTTTTCAAGTACTTAGAAACAGTACCTGGTACAAAGTAAACACTAAATAAGTATCTATTAAATAACTATGAGAGATTATAGACAGTAGTTAGTTCTAAACATTTTCCTAAAAACATCTCCGAGGGCAGGCCCTGCAGACCCACAGACTCTAAGATGGCATTAGCGTACTGGTATAGATCAGAACCAAATGGATCTTAAACAAAGGCAGCTACTAAAAGCATCTTTGGAGTTTTTCAAAGCGGCTATATTTGGTATTACCAAATGTTAAGAAATACAGTATTACTAGGTTTTCTATGGTGTCAGCAACTTACATTTTATTCAGCTGCTGCTTTCCTTATAAAAAGAAAATAAAGGACTCCAAGACCACAAGAGAGTTTAAAGAGTTAACCAAGGTTGCCCTAGCCGTTTGGCTCAGTGGATAAAGCATCAGCCTGTGGACTGAAGGGTCCCAGGTTCGATTTCGGTTAAGGGCACATGCCTGGGTTGCGCTGGATCCCCACTTCGGGGCATGCAGGAGGCATGATTCTCTCTCATCATTGATGTTTCTATCTCTCTCTCCTCTCCCTCCCTCTCTGAAATCAATGAAAATATATTTAAAAAAAAGAGTTAACCAAGATTATATTTCTCTAGTGATTAGTCTCTAGAATACCAGCCTCTACAGCAACACTGGCATTCAAAGCAGATCTATTGCTACCAATGTTTTTTGTTTGTTTCTCTCTTTTTCACAAACAATTCATTCTTCTAATAAAATCTATGGGGGGAAACACAATATGCAAAAGATAAGGAGTTGCCCTGGTAGAAGTGAGAAAGGGGGATAGGGCACAGTAGAGTGCTGCTTGTTAAGTCCACCTTTGCCCCACAATGCCATCAAGGAATCATGGGGTTTGAAACCAATGATTTCATGATTTCGGAACACAAACTGAAAACAACCACTGCAGAGGATGCCCAGTATCTCCCACTGCATCTTTGGGGATTGAAAAGGAAAGAAATATATTTATCTATAATTTATAAGTATTATCACAAATATATGATTATCTATGTGAGTTTATCTCTGAGCATAAAAATGAATAGAAAAAACATGTGAAAATATGATATCTGAACAGGTGTATTATACATTCTATCAGTCATTCTCAAACTATGAAAACAATCTAAACCCTGGTTTCAGTTTTCCCTCAAAGTCATCTTACATTCTTTGATATTTCCTGCCTTGGAAGTTATGTTCCCCTTGCCCACTTTAGACAACACAGTTCTGATATATCTTCTCAGTAGCATAAATAAGGCTAAAAAGCAAACTGTGGCCTAAAAATAATCTCAAAGTCGACATATCCCTGATTCAATGAAAGTGCAGTATGAAACTGACAAATCTGACTAGGGATACTTTTGTTATGAAATATCCTGTTCCAGGAAATGAATCCCAAGAATTAAAATGTTTCATGTTATCACTCACTCATTATAGGATAGGACGGCAATCCTCTTCCCTCATTGGAAAACTCAGTGTCTCAACCATTAAGAGCTGAAGAAATCTCACCTATAGTGGCCTTGTCAGTCTCTATCTCTGCCAATAAGTCTCCTTCACTTAGCTTCTCACCCACTTTTTTTTCCCATCTCTGAACTGTCCCCATGGTCATGGTGGGAGAGAGGGCAGGAAGAAGCACCTATAGAAACAAACAATTATTGCTTAATACTAGAAAGCCTTGGATACAAGAGCATTCAGGCAAGCTTAGTTTTATAATGATAGTGACTATGACAATCCAGACTCCCATCTGCTGGATACCCCCAAAACACAAAAGCTTAGTGCTCAACAGTGTCCCGCAAGTTAAATAATCCTTCAAATCTCAAGCTTTATCGTATCAGTAATACTCTGACCCACCCTCCAAAGTTAAAAGCAATGAGCAGATGGGAAAGATTTCTAGAGTCAAAATTAAGTCCTCATTATCTAAACAAAGAACCCCTTTTCAACTTTTTTAACACTTAGAATAAGGTAGAATTTTTCATTTTCACAGAATGATCGTGGTCCAGGCTATTCCATTAAAATTTGCTGTACTCTGTGTATTAGCCTCTATCTTTTCATTCAGAGAAAACTGCATTTCTCCCAAACTTCCCAGACATCTTTCCAAGATAAAAACAACTAATACTAAAAACTGCTCTTGCCCTGGCCAGGTGACTCAGTTGGTTGGAACATCATCCTGTATCCCAAAAGGTTTTGGGTTCGATCCCCAGTCAGGGTACATACAGAAGACAACTGATCAATGTTTCTCTTTCCTTCCCCCCTCCGCTCTCTCTAAAAATCAATTAAGCCCTGGCCAGTTTGGCTCAGTGGATAGAGTATTGGCCTGCGGACTGAAGGGTCCCAAGTTCGATTCCAGTTAATGGCACATGTACGGGAGGCAGCTGATCAAGATTCTCTCATCATTGATGCTTTTCTCTCTCTCTCTCTCCCTTCCTCTCTGAAATCAATAAATGTATTTAAAAAAAAAAAAACAGCCCGCCCCCTTCCTCTCTGAAATCAATAAATGTATTTAAAAAAAAAAAAACAGCCCGCCCAACTTGGCTCAGTGGTTGAGCATGGACCTATGAACCAGGAGGTCACAGTTTGATTCTTGGTCAGGGCACATGCCCAGACTGTGGGCTCAATCCCCAATTTGAGGTGTGAAGGAGGCAGCTGATCAATGATTCTCTCTCATCACTGATGTCTCTATCTCTCTCCCCCTCTCCCTTCCTTGCTGAAATCAATAAAAATATATTAAAAACAAATAAAAAACACAAAACAGTCCTGGCTAGCATGCTCAGTGGTTAGAGCATCAGTTTGCACACCAGAGGGTCTCAGGTTTGATTCCCCAGTCAAGGGCACATACCTAGGTTGCAGGTTCCATCCCTGCCCCTAGTAGGGGTACCTGTGGAAGGCAACCAATTGATGTATGTGTGTGTCTCTCTCTCTTCCCCACTCCCTTCCATTCTCTGAAAATCAATGGGAAAAATATCCTCAGTCCTCAGGTGAGAAAACAAAACAAAATAAAATATATTCTCAGGGGAGGATTAACAAAACAACAAAAAAAGACTATTCTTTACAAGTCACTTAAACCCCAATAAAATCTAAACAGCAGATTGGCTAATCTAAATTAAAAATTGTCTGCCTATTTATATGGCTTGTGTGTCCACTGACTTTAGATGCTTACTTGATTATGGGTTTTGTTTGGTGTCTTTGTAGTGCTTTAAGAAAAATCATTTCAATTGATGTCTCACGAAGGCAGGGAAAAAAGTAAAACAAAACTTAGAATTCTGATTAGAAAGAAATTTTAAATATTTTTCTTGTTCAGAATTTGTCATCTTCATCTACTTCTTATCATTAGTGGAGCTGAGATAAAGAAGATGTGGTACATACACAGCATACCCCCCAAAATGTATACACACTGTAACAGCTGATAGTTCAATTTTGAAAATGAAATGTATTTTTTTTAAAATATATTTTATTGATTTTTTACAGAGAGGAAGGGAGAGAGATAGAGAGCCAGAAACATCGACGAGAGAGACATCGATCAGCTGCCTCCTGCACATCCCCCACCGGGGACGTGCCCGCAACCCAGGCACATGCCCCTAACCGGAATCGAACCTGGGACCCCTCAGTCCGCAAGCCGACGCTCTATCCACTGAGCCAAACCGGCTTCGGCTGAAATGTATTTTTAATAAACACTATCTTTGAAATTATTCAAAGTATGTGCATACATTTTTTGGGGAACACACACACATACACACAATGGAATACTACTTAGCCATGAAAAAAATGAATCACTGCCATTGCGACAACATGAATAGATCTTGAGAATATTGTGCTAAATAAGTGAGACAGATAAAGACAAGAATTGTAGCTCTAGCTGGTTTGGCTCAGTGGATAGAGCGTCGGCCTGTGGACTGAAGCGTCCCAGGTTCGATTCTAGTCAAGGGCATGTACCTCGATTGTAGGCTTGATCCCCGGTCCTGGTTGGGGCACATGTGGGAAGCAACCAATCAATGTATCTCACATCTATGTCTCTCTCCCTCTCTATCTCTCCCCCCTTGCTTCCACTGTCTAAAAATTAATGGAGCCCTGACTGGTTTGGCTCAGTGGATAGAGAGTCCGCCTGCGGACTCAAGGGTCCCAGGTTCGATTCCAGTCAAGGGCATGTACCTTGGTTCGGGGCACATACCCAGTAGGGGGCGTGCGGGAGGCAGCTGATCGATGTTTCTCTCTCATCGATGTTTCTCTCTATCCCTCTCCCTTCCTCTCTGTAAAAAATCAATAAAATATATTTTAAAAAATAAAAATAAAAATAAATGAAAAAATGTCCTCGGGTGAGGATTAACAACAAAAAATTAGGATAATTAAGACATAATCCTAACCCTTGAATATAAAGCCAGACATAAAATGGAGAGAAATGAAGTCAGAGTTATGTAGTGAGACAGAATTTGCTGGACAAGATGAAAAAAATATTGAACTAAATACCAGGCAAAACTTCTTCATGAGTGACTGTTAATAATAGATCATGGAGTAGATCATTATGTTCACACAAAAAAGATTCTTGTATAGAAATTTCTACAAATAACTAAGTGAAAGAAAAGTTCTAGTCTTAACCCTTTAGAGAAGGCAGCTGGTTTTTATCCATTTCTAGTATCAGAAACACACAAAAATACATGGGATTACCCTAATATCTAATAAACTGACTTAGTTAAGAGAATCAACTGTGACTGTTGCCTTCAGCTTTGTTTCAATGCTATGATATATGTCCATTCTACACTTATTCTTTATTGTTAATTCTCTCACTTATTAATACTACTGGACTACTTCACACTCTTAGAAAACAGAACACCACATTGCAAAGGAAAACACCAATTGAGGACTTTCATTCAACAGACAGCACTTGAGGCCCACTAAAAACTCTATCTATACATATTAAGTACAAATCATCCTCAAAATATAACATAATGTCGTGAATGAAAAATGCCAAGCATTATCCTGCTACTACATTGTGGCTGAGAATAACACACCTGGAAATAACAACTAGGATTAAAAGTTATCCATTTTCACGTTTAACTTCCTATTTACTTTCACGACAAGAGGTGGCCATATTTAATGCCAGTTTCCAGAATGTGATAGCCATCTCTGAAAACTAATGAATAGATAATAAACTTTCTAGAGTTAACACCCAGAGGCTGAGCCTCACCTGCATGTGAGTGGGAAATGAGCTACCAGGAGCCTGAGCAGAAGGTGTAGGTGGCGAAGAAGTGACAGCAGGGGTTGGTGCTGGGGCTGCTTGTGGGGTGGGTGCTGCCGAATCCAATGTATAATTTTTAAAGGCCTCAATATCCTCAGGTCTAAGGAAGAGAAAGAATGCATAAGTATAAGGGGGGGGGGTGATAAAGCAGATTTAGCTCCTACAGAAGGAGTCTTAGGAGCCTTTAACTCCTTATTCCTCGATTCTGGGTTACAACAGCCCACTAATCACCTAAATTCCAAAAATCACCAGGGTGCTACTCACTTTTCAACTGTGATACAGATGACTGATCCAATGGGAACATCTCTGGTGCCTTCAGCAACAAGTATCTTTGCCATGTAACACTCCTCCATGCTCTCAAATCCCACCGTGGCTTTATCAGTTTCAACCTTTTAACACAAAAGTAGGCGCTTAGGCCTGTGCTGCCAAGTTATGAAGATTATTAGCTTGTGTTTAGAAGTGAAGATACAACCTCTATCACAGAGGTGAAAGAAGGAATTATTTTTAAAACTTGGCGAAAAATTCATTTCTGCCAGCTGCTGACAAGTTGAAACCAACATCTCAGTTTCTTAAGGAATAACTACCCACCCGGAAAGTTAATGCTCAGTTTAGCTAACTCGGTCCCTTTTAACTTATCTCCATATTTTAAAACAACTCACCTCTGCAATGAGTTCGCCCTCGTTGATTTTTTCCCCTTCCTTTTTCTCCCAACGGGCGATGGTGCCTGCTTGCATGGTGGGGGAAAGAGAGGGCAATGCAACCTGGGGGAGGAGGGAAAGGAGGAACACTGACATTGAAACGAGCTGCCTCACTCTCCATCTGGTTTCCTGTTTCAGGCCATTCAATGTAACGCAAAGAGTTTGCGTCTCGCCACCCGCTGGGCCCTGGGGCGTGGGGATGTGCAGGGAGCTCCGGCCGCCAGGACCTCCGGTGCCAGCTTCCTGCTCCCGGTGCCGCGGGTCTGCCGGAGCCCGGACCTGCGCAGACACCCAGGCGGAGCCCCGGGGCGGGCGGGCGCTCGTCTCTCAATGAAACGGGTCGGGAGAGGAGGCTGCAGAGTGACCGCACCGCGGGGTCCCGGAGCGGCGCGGGGCGGGTGCGGGGCGAGGGTGCGGGACCGCGGAGGCCCCCGAGGAAGACTCGCGGCCAAGAAGTCGACCCTGAAGGACAACGGGGTCCCGCGAAGGGCAGGTCGGGGGCTCACCTTCTGATGCGGGGGGAGACTGTAACAGCGGCGGCCGGGCGACCCCAACAGCTGCAGCGGGAAGCGACCCCGCGACGTGGCCCACGGGCCGGGGCGCCAGCCGCAGACGGCGCGGACGCCGCAGTATCCAGGGGTCGCGCCGTGGCAACGAGCCGGGGCCGGAGCGCCCCGCGGGGTTGCGCTCGGGACCCCCGGACCCTCCCGCAGGGCGGCCCGCCGAGCCCCGAACCCGGCCCTGGGAGCCGCATCCCGGGCCCGTCGCGCACAGACGCGCCACATCGTGCCACCGACCCCAACACCCCCAAACCTACGCCGTCTCCGGAGTGACCTCCCCGAGAGCGGCGCGGCGCTGCCGTCAGCCAAGCCGCGCAGCCGCACGTTGTCGTAAACGGGCTCCGACGACGCGCCCCGCCCCTCGCACCCGGGACGGTAAGGAGCGTGCGCTCTTTCCCCCGGCGTCGGGGAAAGGGTGGTCCCGAGAGGGTCCGGGCGACGGGGCGGGGAGCTGAGCGGAGCCCGCGCAGGCGCCTGCGGGGAGCGAGGAGACGCCGAGGAGCGGAGGGCGGCGGGGTCCGCGGAGCGGGGCCTGGGTGCGGGGCCGGCCCGGCGCGGTGAAGGGCACGTCCTCCAGGGAGAGGCCTCGACCGGTGGCGGGAGCGGGCTGCCCGCCAGGGGGTCCGGGGCGGGGGCTGAGGGCGTGACCGGAGGGAGAAAAGCGGACGGGCCGGCGGGCGCGGGGCCTCAAGCCCAGGGCGGGGTCGGGGCCGCGCCCGAAGGGGCAGGGGCCGCCCGAGGCTGCTCCGCGCTCCCGCGCCGCTCCCGGCCGGACTGCCCCCGCCGCGCTGGTTGCAGAGATTTAATGAATTTCGGGTTTGTAGCCCAGCCGGAAACTAGAGCGAGCGAGCTTTCCAGCCGCGGGGTGTGAAGGGCAGCCAAGGGGAGGGTGCATGCCCGCATTCAGGTGGACGGTGGCTGGATGAACGTAGTCCCTGGGTGGAGACACAGAACGGGCTTGCGTTGCAGTTTTACCGTAGGCTCCCCATCGATGTGTGTGATGCTTGAGATATAGTGCCCTAAAACTAACTCTAAGGCCAGGGAGCGGGAAACATGTCTATGTTGTTCATAGCTCAGTATCTGGTGAACAGTGGAGGCCGAATGCATGTCTTGAGTTAACAGAAAGGCACCTATATTTGTTAGGTACAATTTACTGTAGGGGTGCCATCCTATAATTAGAAAGTATCTCACTTCTGAGCTGAGGGTGACATTAGGTTAGCAGGAAGCAAGTGCTGTATTTATTTATATCTCTCTTAAGTCCCTAGTGTGGAGTCGGTCAGGGAACACCGAGAACACAACAAATAGAAGGGAACCGCAGCATTTGGAATGAACATGGTCAGCCCTGCTAGTGATGAAACATCTGGAAAATTAAAGCAGCCAGAAGGTACTATTTCACACCTACTTAATTCAGAAACTTGAAAGTCTAAAAACCCAGAGTTAATGAGGTTGCAGAGACAGAGATGGTCTCCTTTGGGGGCACTATCTATTGGTTTTAGAGATAGCAATATAGTAATCTGAAATAATAGGAAAAAATGTTTACATTCCCTCTCAAAAAAAAAAAAAAAATCCTATCCTAGTGTCCTTGAGGCATTCAAAACAAGGGAAAAAGGGTTTTAGTATCTTTATAACAAAAAGACATGGAAAAAAATAATTATACAAAAATGAAAAGACTAAGCAGGCACAGCTGCCTAGCAAAATAATATGCAGGCAATACAATTGAGAAGTACTGTATAAAATTTCCAGATTAAGTGGAAAGGCATATTTGAAATAATATTTAGAGTAGAGCAATTATATTGTTAAATTATGTAAAAACAAATAACAATTGGAAGAATCAGTGGAATAATTGTGATTGGTGAAAGGGCTTATCATTTTACAAATTATTACAAAAATGTAATGTGGACAAAAGGGGCCACATGCTGACCTGACAAGCTCAGGGAAGGCCTGCATGGCAGTCTTGCAAACTCAGATACCTAAAGTCACCACAAAGGATGGTCTGAAATTACACTTTAAAAGCAGTGATGGTGGGTAGTTATATCCTAGGCCGGTATCTTCACTGAAAAGATCAACCTTTACCTTCACTGAGCCTATCTGTCTTTTTGCCTCTATGATAACATACCTTTGAAATGTCTGGGTAACTTATAACTTCCCTTTTTCTGGACCCCTTGGGGCACAAACTAATGTGCTGGGCTCCAGGACAGAGACCACAAATTCCTTCATTGTTATGTTAATTGTTCCTGCACCCACCTAAGTATGTGTCCATCATTTTAAATATATTTTATTGATTTTTTACAGAGAGGAAGGGAGAGAGATAGAGAGTTAGAAACATCGATGAGAGAGAAACATCGATCAGCTGCCTCCTGCACATCTCCTACTGGGGATACGCCCGCAACCCAGGTACATGCCCTTGACCGGAATCGAACCCGGGACCCTTCAGTCCGCAGGCCGACGCTCTATCCACTGAGCCAAACAGGTTTCGGCAATCATTTTACTTTTTATCCAATCCCAGGGGTTTCCCGGCTTTGCTTTCTCCCGCCTCTCTAGTCTATCACCAATGGATTTCATGTAACCCACCCTACATCCCTCCCCTGACTGCAATGTATAAGTACAGATGTAACCCGCCATTCTCCAGAGCATTATCTCAATTCATTGAGGTTCTGCTTCCCTGCATATGTCGACAGTTTGGCTCAAATAAACTCGCAAAAATTCTTTACAGGTTTCAGTGTTTTTTTTACGTTAATAGTAATGATTTTGAAATGCCTAAAATGTATACTTCCTGGTAGGCAGTTAGACATGAGCAGAGCAAGGACGATAGGCCAGAAGGTCCCCGGGGTGGAAAGCCCGAGATGCCTCGCAATGGACAATCAGTTGGAGGGTGGAACCTGGCTCTGACTTTTCCTCCCCTAGCCAACCCCTTCCCCCCCCCCCCCCCCCAGTCTTCCCTCCCTAGAGATGACATTGAGGCTTCAGTAGTATTTTAGCTCCAGAAATAAGCTAAACCAGCCATCGCTGATCTCAGAACCAGCTGCTTTGGTTTGGGTTTTTTGTTAATCCTCAGCCAAGGATATTTTTCCATTGATTTTTTTAGAGAGAGGGGAAAGGAGAAGAGACAGAGAGAAACATTGATGTGAGAGAGACCCATCGATTGGTTGCCTCCTGCACATACCCCAACCAGGGACCAGGGCCGGGGAACCTGCAACTGAGGTATGTGCCCTTGACTGGAATCAAACCCCAGACCCTTCCGTCCGAGGGCTGACGCTCTATCCACTGAGCCAGTGCCCTGGTGCCCGCCAATCAGTCAGTGAAGACCACAACCCTAAAAGGACACACCTGGAAAACTGCTTAATACTAACAAAAACAAGAAAAAACAAACAAAAATATTCTATTAAGATCTCCTGGGACCTCCCCTAAAATCTCCACCCTTAAAACCCTTAGGCAGAGGAACCATTGCACTTGCCCTCCTGGGAATATGCCCATGCCTTTCCCTAACCCTCTCCCCCTCCCTGCCCCAGGCATGCTACCATTAGCTTCCTCACTCCAAGCTTTCAGGGCCCTTCCTTTACCTCCATAACTTGTTTTCTAAGCCCATTTATTCTAGGAATTACTTCTATGTCTGTGATTTACCCAATAAATGTTCTCTTACAGAGCCAAACTGCCTGGGTAATGAGCCTGGGGCCAGGAGGAGTTGGGGAAGGGACAAGCATGGGTGTGCTCCGGGAGGAAGAGCACACTGGGCTGTCCATCCTAAGAATTTTAGAGGAGGTCCCACGGGAAGATTTCAATGAAATACTCAGTAGCTTTCCAGGTTTGTCCATTCAGAGTTGTGGTCTCCACTGATTGTTTGGCCAGCACCAGGGCACAGGTGTCATTATTCTGTGCAGCTGGTCCTGAGGTCAGCCATGGCTGGTTTTGTTTATCTGCACCTGGATGGTAAGAATGTTTGCTTAAATACTACTGCAGCCCCAATGTCATCTCTAAGGAGGAAAGGTCCAAACCTCAGGACCAGTGCTGGGGGAGGAAAAGTCACCCTGTGGCCGAGGTCCCACCCTACAAGTGATGGTTCATTGCTAGGCACCTGGGTCTTTCCACCCTGGTGACCTCTGTACCTGGCCCATGGTCCTTGCTCTGCTCATGTCTGTCTAACTGCCTGCAACACTAGTACTGACGTTGCTGAACCCAGATTGGTCTGACCCACTGGTCAGACACCTGGTGCCATTCCCACCATCCTGCCGCAGTTGACACCCACCATGTTCCATGGTCTGCCACCTGCTGCCAACACCCACCTTGTTCCGCTTGCGCCCCCTGATGGTCAGCGCATGTCATAGCGACAGGTTGTTCAGTTGTTATGCCGTTTGGTTGTTCTGCAGTTTGGTCTATTTGCATATTAGCCTTTTATTATATAGGATTTATTTTTTAAATATATTTTTATTGATCCTACTGTGGATCGAGCCTGAAACCAAAGTACATGCTCTTGACCAGAATCGAACCCAGGACCCTTCAGTTCTCAGGCCGATGCTCTATCCACTGAGCCAAACCAGCTAGGGCAAGAATGTGTTTTATTTTTTTAAATATATTTTATTGATTTTTTACAGAGAGGAAGGGAGAGAGATAGAGAGTTAGAAACATCGATGAGAGAGAATCATCGATCAGCTGCCTCCTGCACATCTCCTACTGGGGATATGCCCGCAACCCAGGCACATGCCCCTGACCGGAATCGAACCTGGGACCTCTCAGTCCGCAGGCCGACGCTCTATCCACTGAGCCAAACCGGTTTCGGCAAGAATGTGTTTTAAATAAATAAATAAATCCTCACCCAAGGATAAGTATTTTTTAAACTGATGTTTAGAGAGAGAGAAACAGCATCAATTGGGTGCCCCAACTCGAACCCCAAACCTTTTCGTGCATGGGACAACACTCCCACCAAGCAACTTGGCCAGGGCTGAATTTACTTTTGACAGGTATAGCTCAATCATAGGAGGGCACAGGTCAAACAGTCCCAGGATAATAAGTTGACCCCAGAGATAGGCTAGGAATTCTTACATTCCTCAAATCAGGCCTGAAAGAATAGGTCTGAACTCCCCTAAACAGATTGGTAAAGGAATTTAAAGAAAAGGAAAACTCAAAACTCTAAAAAGGTTTGCACTCTTGGGTTCTTATTTGCATATTTTTATATAGTTTCAAAATAAGTGCTAAATCAATGAATTCTTTTTATAATAATCTGTTTTGTGCTTACGTTGGAAATACCAATAGTAAAATATCTGTAGCAATAAAGTAGTCCTTATCTCCATTACTCAAGTAATGAGTAAACATGCTACCAGGGAGATCACTTGAGGAAATTTACTTTCACTAAATGTAAATTGCTTTTTGAT
Organism: Myotis daubentonii; assembly: GCF_963259705.1. NCBI lineage: Eukaryota > Metazoa > Chordata > Mammalia > Chiroptera > Vespertilionidae > Myotis > Myotis daubentonii. The sequence continues at coordinate 8,254,196 of NC_081848.1, read as the reverse complement.
TACTTTCAGTCAATAAACACAAGTGAAAATGATTAATAGTATTTGGTTTGCAAAGTCCATTTTATTCATAGTTTGGTGGTGGTGTTTTTTTAAATTAGTTCACAGATCTGGTATATACAGGCGGTTAAAACTGGTTATCACTTTGATAATCAGAAGCCTCTGGTATAACCATGGTCTTTATGAAAACACATTGTAAAATAGGGAATACATGGTAATCTCTTTGAAAGCAATGGTTGCAAACATCGTGTTTCTAAGAAAATATAATTTTACATATATATTTTAAGCAAGCTATACCTCTTAACATAAATTCAGACAATAGAAGTGTGCAATCATAATGTTTATTTTATAGGAAAAAATGAAAATTATTGTGACCTAAATGCTTTTAAGTAATTTAGAGTCCTCTTGGATTAGATGTAGAGCATAAGATATTTTCCCTAATTTACAACCATCCTGGTCAAAAAGAGCTGAAAAGTTGGTCAATAAGTAGGGTTGTCGTTTTCAAGTGAGTTTAACCTGAATTATTTAGGTACAAATTGTAAAGTGTTCCACCTTCAGCTAATTAGGGAACTGACTAAGCCCATTATTTTGTTTTTAAATGAAAACTTTTAAAGGAATTAAGTTTTTGAATAGACTAGTTTGTATAAGAGGATCATTTTTAAAAATCTAACAGGATATAAAAATTATTTTATGAACTCTATAAACATTCTAGTTCCTTAGATTTCTCAAAGAAAGAGAACTTCAGCAGTCACAGGATGGGCTGCCCCACACAAAAGCCGCTAGGGGACAAGACTCGAGTAAGTCAAGAGACCTCCTAGAGTACAGCCACAGTATATCCAAAAGGGACTATTCACACCAGCATGAATCAATGCACACTCCTCCCCAGAAGGCTTCTCTCTCTCTAGAAACTGGAATGAAGATTACCAACTCATTTTACACAAGAATTATTGGGGTGACATCCTGTAACGGAGGTGCTTAGTGTATATTAGATCGATGAGCTAAAGGGAAAAAATTATCTCATTTGCTCCCCTGAACTCAACTTCTGCTTTCTATGGGGGCACTAGGGCCGTGCAGCTCCTTTTCCAAAGGACATAGAGATAAAAAACAAAAAAGCTAGAGAATTTTGAAATTTTTATCTGATTTAATTTTCTCTGAAAAGGAAATTCTACATGATGGTAAGAATGTTTGCTGAAAGAAAACTGACAAGTACAAACTGATTTAAGAGACAGACACTCAAGGTAAGTTGTACTGGAAATACAGTAATGAATTTTGGCCTGATAACCCTCATGCTGTCTTATAGCAAAACACTAAAATCCATGCAACAGACAAATTAGTGACATTAGGACTTTTTCTCCAGACTTTCTGGGGGGAAAATATACCAGAGTGCTTTCATAATGAATTATTCTTACTTATGACTGACTTTCCCAAGTTTTGACAGTCATTTCTGATGAGAAATCATCCTTCAATAGAAGACCAGGTAAACATACATGAAGACATCAGGTGTCTTTTGATCTGTCTGCTAGAAGAACTATCAAATAGATTATGTAAAACTACCTCCACAACAATGACAGGTAGAACTGGAACAGGAGTTATCATTAGTATGCTTGTAATAAAATAAAGCTCATTCGGAAACCACAAGGGCTGATAAGAAGAGCCCATATAAAAGCTACTGGGTTCTCCAGACAATGGACACAGTATACAGAACGCAAGAATATACAGAACTCACACTCATTATAAAAATAGACATGGTTCTCAGACAAAAAAAGCAAATGAGTACAAAAGAATTCTCCAAACACATCTTTATAAAACAACCAAATGTCATCTCAGAGCTCCAATGAGTGAGTAGTCTGTTGAAATGGCAGAAAAGGGAAGATGAACGAGAGACAGACAGGTCAGGAACCCAGAGCTGACCTGCCCACCTCTCCTGGTTGGCAGTGTACATTGGTGGTCACAGGCAGACTGCTTTTGGAGGGCAAACGTTTTTCTCTCTCTCTCTCTCTCTCTCTCTCTCTCTCTCCCCCCATCCCCCTCTCTCTCATGATGGCTGGTTGATAGTGTTTGATGAATGAATGAGAAAACCCAAGTTATTGAGTAATCTCTAGAAATTTAACTATTTTAACTTTACACTTGACAATGTTACACATGAGAAAGGATTCTAGGTCTTTTCACCCAGAATCAGCCCTGCCATTTACAACTCATGCTCCATGCCCCATGGTTTCTATTGTGCCCTAAAGGATCAGCCTAGACTAAATATATGAAAAAATAACTCTGGCCTTGAACTAAAGAAGGGCAGATCAGTAACTCATGCTCAATACTTCATAAACCACAAATACTGAAATTAATGGTCTGTCTCCTTTTAATTGCAAAGGAGATGCCATGAGCTAAAGAAAGTCATGAGAGAAAGTAAGTCAAGAAGATATGGGTAGCAGCACCTTTCCATACCCGCCTGGATTTTTAAGGAGACTTTCACTCCTTATTCCTTTCAAATATAAAATTCATCAGTTGGAAGGGGAAAAAATGGCTCTAAAGTTGAAGAGTCCCCAGAGAAAACTAGGAGTACATGGACTATGCCCTGTGGGCTAAAGGACAAGTTGCAGAACCAGTTAAGACACAAGAGGCAGCCCGAGGTCTTACTTAATTATGGTTTTAGCACAGTATAGCACAAATATGGGCAGCCCTTTTTCCATCCAACTAACAATTCAGTACCATCCATGTCCAATCCAAAAGATTCCTGACGAGTGGCTTTCATCTTTGGTACCACCCCATGAGTTATTCTTGGTTTGTAATAGCTGCAAAGAAGCAAAAAAGCTGGTATCTTTGCCTTGTCTGTGAGTACAATTGCTGGACTCTGATTGCTGCAACCACTGAGGCCAATTGAAATAACACAGCAGAGTGATGCATCCAATTCCCAGGTTCCAGATAGTAGCAGCCATGCCCCTACAGGAGCAAGATCATCCATCCTATTGGTTAAGGCCATCGGTTTGTTGTCCTCAGAGTAGAATAAAATACTGTGTTCCCACGGACAAGGAACTCCAGATGAATTCATGGTCTACATTTGGACAGGGATTTTAAGTACCACATACATCAGGCACAGAAACGACTGGCCTGTGGCTGTCACACTTGGAGAAGCTTCTATTTTGGCAGCACAAACTAGAAACTTTGTAGGGTATTCTAGTTTTAGTTCTCGTTCCTGAGTGAAGCAGCCAGGGCATGCCAAGTTCCACCAGCCCAAATCCAATACTTAGAATTAATTCTCCCCATGGTCTTCTTCTACCCAGGCTACAATTTTCCCTTCCCATCCAGGGATGGCATCATCATCATGGAAAACCTGGAGAAAGAAAAAAAGCCGTAATGAAAAAGAACACTAAGATAGGAAGTCTCACTAAACAACTGCTGCTGATAAAAATGAGACTTCAAATATAAAGGATAAGAAAGCATAGAGGACCTGGCCACCAGTGTTTCTCAGTGGTTAGAGTGTTGACCAGCACACCAAAGGGTCATGGGTTTGATCTCAGTCAAGGGCACGTACCTGGGTTGCAGGTTTGACCCCAAGCCTGGTCGGGATGCATGCGGAGGCAACGAATCGGTGTCTCTCACTTCAATGTCTGTCTGTCTGTCTGTCTCTCTCTCCCTCCCTCCCCCACTCTCTAAAAATCCATGGGAAAGATATCCTCAGGTGAGGAATAACAACAAAAAAAGTGTAGAGGAAAGCTTTGAGTTTGAGAGTTAGAGTCTATGTCCATTTGGTTCTGTCCCTAAAGTTATAATGGGTAAAAAAAATTATATATATATAACTAGAGGCCTGGTGCACGAGATTCATGCACTTGGGGGCAGGGGCAGGGGGTGTCCCCCAGCCCAGCCTGCACCCTCTTGCAGTCAGGGAGCTGTCAGTCAGTCAGACATCCTTAGCACTGCTGTGGAGGTGGGAGAGGCTCCCCCACCACCTCTGCTGCGCTCATCAGCCATGAGCCTGGCTTCTGGCTGACCAGTGCTCCCCCTGTGGGAGCGCACTGACCACCAGGGGCAGCTCCTGCATTGAGCATCTGCCCCCTGGTGGTCAGTGCACATCATAGCAACCGGTCGTTCCGCTATTCGGTTGATTTGCATATTAGCCTTTTATTACTTAGTCTTAGTTCCATATGTATAAAATGGTAAGAGCATCCCTAACACTACCTTGCTCATAGAAATACAAGAATTCATAAATTAGGAGCCATATAGTACATTGGGCTTCTTAGGAGAAAGAAACAGTATAAACATTAAAACAAGAATGGGGAAAAAATTGGTCAGAAAGACCAATCTTAACATGTTTGCATGCAATTCTTTTCACTCATTCATTCATTCATTCATTCATTCAATTCATTTACTAAGCCACTAATAGAACAGGGTTATTAAAACACTTCAGCGAGGCCCTAGCAAGTTTTGCTCAGTGGATAGAGCATCGGCCTGCAGACTGAAGGGTCCCAAGTTGGATTCCAGTCAAGGACACATGCCCAAGTTGCAGGCTCAACCCCTAGTAGGGGGCATGCAGAAGGCAGCCGATCAATGATTCTCTCTCATCATTGATGTTTCTATCTCTCCCTCTGCCTATCTGAAATCAATAAAAATATATTTTAAAAAAACAAAACATTTCAGTGAGGAACTAACTATTTACAAAATAAAATACTGGCTTTCTCAACCCTCTTTTTTTTTTTAAATATATTTTATTGATTTTTTACAGAGAGGAAGGGAGAGAGATAGTTAGAAACATTGATGAGAGAGAAACATCGATCAGCTGCCTCCTGCACATCTCCCACTGGGGATGTGCCCGCAACCCAGGTACATGCCCTTGACCGGAATCGAACCCGGGACCTTTCAGTCTGCAGGCCGACGCTCTATCCACTGAGCCAAACCGGTTTTGGCTTCTCAACCCTCTTCATTCTAAAACTACAATGAAAGCACTTATAATATTCCATAACCTAGAACTCTTTTCCACAAAAAAGTCTATTTTTAGCAGATGGACTATAAAGAGAAGCACAGGCTAAGGAAATAATCAAGGCGTTAAGAGTAAGTACAGTTGACTCTTCAGAAGTTCCTCACTTTCATATCTGAGAAACTACCATCACTATATACACCAGTTCCACATTCTTGCCTATTTATTTTGCACTACAGAGAAAGCAGAAAGTTTTTGAAGATTTGACTACAGACACAAAAGGGACCCCAAAGCCAAGCTTTTGTTCAATCGAAGGTCCTTTATTTTTCTTAAAATAAAACTTCTGTACAAGTTTGGTCAAAATAATTAAGTCCTTGAAGTAAAGCAGCTATCAGCTTCTTGGGCCACTCCTTGACCTTGACCTTTTCAGTCTAGAGTAGTCAGACTGGTCGGAGGCTTTGGGACGTTCCTCTGACCTGGTTAGGGAACGCAGGTACTTCTGGATACTAGTCCTTGAGTAGAAGGCTTTGGGGGTAAGGAACGACCAATAATACCACCCAGACGCCCCAGGAACACTGTACCTCCTCTTTAACAGTGCCGAACTCAGGATCCAGCGCTTTGAAGTGATACCGGTGATTCCCTTCTCGGTCAATAGCTGCTTTAAAATCCTTCAATGTCACCTCCCCCAACCTGCAACAAATAGAGCTCTAAAATAGACTGTTTACCAACAGGTTGGAAAGATAAGGCTAGCTTTAAACCCAGGCCCCTGCCAAAGTCTCTTGGGGCAGAAATAGTTTGGTTTTGTTAGGTCACTGCCCCTGATAACCCAGATGATTCTACAGAGCAGAGGTAAGGGAGCCAGTCACCAATAGGGAATAAAAATGGCATTACAAATGGGGTGATCTGAGAATTTAAAATAGATTTATTCAGCAACAGCCAAATCACTCTCTTCCTTTTCTCTGGATAAAAGACATAAGGTCTCTGAAATCTAATTTGTTGAACTCCCTTCTAACCCAGACCAAGTAAAAGCAGACTCTCTCTAAGAAAGAGAAATCCTCACTTTCATATCTGAGAAACTACTTTTCCCAGTAGTTGGTTCCACAGCTTAAGTATCTTATTTCAGAGCCTTTAACCTTAGAAGGGAGTATATTGGCCCAGTGTTTGCAGTTTCTAACGGTAGTTGTAGTAATCAAATAGTAACAAAGATCAATGATAGCAATCCAGGGCTATCAGCAGGAACTATTTTGAGCACTTGAAGCCTATTTGCATATCAAGATTGGAAGCATAGTTGTTGTGTGTTGTGATGAAAGGAGCCACATGCTGACCTGACAAGCTCAGGGGAGGCCTGCATGGTGGTCTTGCAAACTCAGAGACCTAAAGTAACCACAAAGGATGATCTGAAATTAAACTTTGACTAAAAGCAGTTATGGTGGCAGTTACGTCCTAGGCCAGTATCTTCACTGACAAGGTCAACCTTTACCTTCACTGAGCCTATCTGTCTTTTTGCATCTATGATAACATACCCTTGAAATGTCTGGGTAACTTGTGACTTCCCTGTATCTGGAGCCCCTGGGGCACAACCAGGTGTGCTGGGCCCCAGGACAGATACCACAAATTCCTTCATCATCATGTTAATTGTTCCCGCACCCACCTAAGTGTGTGTCCATCATTTTACTTTTTGTCCAATCCCAGGGGTTTCCCTGCTTTGCTTTATCCCTCCTCCTTAATCTATCACCAATGAAATTCATGTAACCCACCTATGTTCCTCCTTTGATTGGAATGTATAAATACAGATGTAACCCCGCCATTCTCCGGAGCCCTATCTCAATTCGTTGAGGTTCTGCTTCCCGGCATATGTCGACAATTTGGCTCAAATAAACTCACCAAAAATTCTTTACAGGTTTCAATGTTTTTTTACATTAACATGTGTGTGCCTAGCAGATCATGACTTGTCCCTTGTAATGCCCCTGGTGAAGCTGAAACTGGAATCTCTATGTCCTGTGCTCTCCTCACCTCACCATACAGCTTCTCAAACACCTCTTAGCTGGTTAGATGGATGGGCAGTAACTAATGATTCTGCCTTCCTGCCCTTTTAAAAAGAGAAATAGATCCAAGAATCTTACCTCTTTGGTATATTGACCATGAAGGGTGTAAGTGACCGGTCAGTGAAATAGAGCACTTTAGTGCAGGTGCTGCTGACAGTTGGAGAGCTCTGTGAGTGAGGCAACGCTGCAATCAGAGAGACTGTGGTCAGAACATTCAACTTGCAACCACCCAGCCCTCATTTCCAGGTTTATTAAATGTCCCAGGGGGACGGCAGGGGGGTGGGGAAGAGATTAACCAAAGAATTTATATGCACATATGCATAACTATGGACAGACAGCAAGTGAAGGCCTGGAGGGAGGGAAGGGTAAAGCGGGGGAGAGGGGTTAATGGGGAAACAGGGGACATCTGTAAAACTTTCAACAATAAAGATAAAAATTTTAAAAAAATGTCCCAGGAGGATGAAGCTGCCTGAGGTCACAGTACACTTTTCTTTTCACACCCTTGCCAAACACCAAGTCCACAGGGTGTCACCCACAGGAAGTCACCACTAGGGCCACAAATACAGGAAGTGCTTTGGATATGGACACTACCACAAAGACCATCATTTCTTACCCATTCTAGGTATTTCTAGTAAGGAAATAGCAACTGTTCTGCAGGTATTGTTGCTAAGAGTCAAAAGAGGCCAGAGAAGCCAGCAACATTTCAGCTAGGGCAGAATGGACACATAGCAGGAGCTGCAGGCACTGCCAACACTTACATTTTGGAGGTCTGTGGTAGAGAATGCTCATGCAATTCATGAAATGAGAAATGAGTTGGAACAAGAACCACAGGAGCAAAATAACCTTAGAAACTCAGATGCCAAGGGAGCCTCATGCTTCCAGTCTAAAACAATCTACCTTATCCCTTAGCTACAGAGGATCTATATGTGTTGGCCCATGGTTTTTAACTCAGTTCTCTTGATCCACATCTTGTCTCTAGCTTTGTATAGGTACTTACGTAAAATTTTTATTTAGTTTTAAAATAAATTTGTATTTTTTTAGAATTTTTAAAAATTGATTTTAGAGGGGTGGGGGAGAGAGAAACATCAATGTGAGAGAGAAACACTGATTGGTAGGTTCCCTGACCAGAATGAACCGCAACCTGGGTATGTGCCCTGACTGGGAATAGAACCCAATGACAATGACGCTTCAACCAACTGACCCACACCAACCAGGACTGGAAACATTTTTATTAATGAGTACTTGTGATTATGACTTTAAAAGAACAGGAGGAAAGACCAATCAGAAACTCTTATCATAAGGACCAAAAAATAATAAAGTGTCATTAAAATCTGTCCTGTGCCCTAGCCGGTGTTCAGCACACCAAAGGGTCATGAGTTCGATTCTGGTCAAGGGCACATACCTGGGTTTCAGGTTGGATCCCTGCCCTGGTCAGGGCATGTGTGGTAGACAACTGATTGATGTGTCTCTCTCACGTTGATTCCTGTCCACCCCCCCCCTTCCCCTCCCTCTCTTCCACTCTCTCTCAAAAAAAGAAAAAAATCAATGGAAAAATATATCCTCAGGTGAGATTAAAATAAATCTGTCCTGCAATTCCATCTACATATATTTTCTTATTAACTTTTTCTAGACATTGATCCCATTCAAACTGGCAGCCACAGGACAGCATTTCTAGCAAGGGGTTTCAAACAAAGGAGAGTGTGAGGGAAGAATTAATACAGGGGAAGAAAGACAAGGGAACATTCATCTTTGTATAGCAATCACAGTCAGTCTTCAGAATTTTTCTTCAAAGAATGCCAGTTATTAAAACTATATGCCAAAATGCTCCGTGGACTCTAGCACCTAACAGTCACTTTAATCACTAAATTTTATTATTGATTATTGATTCATTCATTCATTCAACAAACATTTATTGTACACTTACCATGTGCTAAATTTCGAGAATATAGAATCAACCATATGTGGTCTCTGACCTCAAAGAGTTTACAGTCTAGTATGGATGACAAATATGGATATAAATAATTACACTGAAATCAGACTTGTGCAAACTGCACAGAAGGACTGAAGATGGAGTGGTTAATTCCACCTGGAAGAGGTCAGAAGGCCCCATAAAGCTCTTAGAAAATCATCAGATAGAGAAGTCGAAAAGGGCATTCCAAGAGGGAAGGATACATGTATGTGCATGGAATGTGATCATGTATTTTAAAAATTAAAAGTTAACTAGTAAGGCTGGACAGATCACAAGGACTCTGCCAGCATAAAACATTTAGATATTAGTCGTAAGCTCCGGGGAGATACTGAAAAAGAGTGACATAATCAGACAGTAGGAAGGCCAATCTAGCAGCAAAGTAAAGTATGAGTTGGATGGGAGAAACTAGAAACCAGTCATCCCATTAACAGGCAATTAAAAACAATCTGAAAGATGAGGAAGGGCAAGATGGAGTCAGAGAAGGAATGGATTTGAGGAACCTTTTTCTTTTATCTTTTTAAATATATTTTTATTTATTTCAGAGAGGAAGGGAGAGGGAGAGATAGAAACATCAATGATGTGAGAGAACCATTGATTGGCTGCCTCCTGCACGCCCCCTACTGGGGCTCAAGCATATGCCCCTGATGGGAATCAAACCCGGGGACCCTTCAAGTCTGCAGGCTGAAGCTCTATCCAGTGAGCCAAACCGGCTAAGGCAGATTTGAGGGACTTTTAGAAGGGAAAAGTCTTGGTACTTGGGATACAGTTGAATGTTGGGGGTAAAAGGGAAGTACAGTCCGGGGGGAAAAGATGCTGGCAGTATTCCACTGTGTAAATGTACCACATTTTCCTCATCCATTCATCCACTAATGGGCACTGGGGCTGTTTCCAGATCTTGGCTATTGTAAATAACATGGCAGCGAACACAGGGGTGCATGTACTCTTTCTGACTACGTGGCTGTAAAGAAGAAGGAACTCTGTGACAGTTTGGATGGACATGGAGATGATTATGCTAAGCAAAATAAGCCCGTCAGAGAAAGACAAATACCATATGATCTCATATGTGGAACCTAATGAACAAAATAGGACCAGAGCATGGATACATGGAACGGACTGGCAGATCTCAGAGGGGAGGGGGAACGGAAGAGGTTAGCCCAAGAACATATATGCACATATGCATAGCCCATGGATGCAGACAATGTGGCGAAGGCTGGGGGGAGGAGGGGTGAAAGAGGGTAGAGCTGGGGGAAATGGAGGACATCTGTAAGTCTGTCAACAATAAAAAAAAAAAAGATGCATGACAGTACTATTAACTAATATAGGGATAGAGAGGTGAGTTATGTCATACTTTAAAATGTTTATTGGTTGCCTTTATGTATCAAATACTAGAGATGCAAAAATAAATTAGATCCAATCCCCATCTTTAAGGAGCTCAAAGTCTAGTGGGGTGAAATAGCAAAACAATTACAATATAATAAAATGTGAAAATAATATTGCTATGTACTGAATCCTGCCCTTCCCAAATTCATATGTTGAAACCATAAACCCTAGTGTGATGGTATTACAGACAGTATCTTTAAGGATGGATTAAAGCTAAGGGACGTTATAAGAGTGGAGCCCTGACCCCATAGAACTGGTGCCTTTATAAGACGAGGAACAGACATCAGAACTCTCTCTCCACCATGTGAGGACACAGCAAGAAGGTAGCCATCTGCAAGCCAGGAAGAGAGCTCTCCCTCACCAAAACCTGGCCATGCTGGCACCCTGACCTTAGAGAACTGTGAGAAAATAAACCCCTGTTTTTTAAGTCGCCCAGTCCATGGTGTTTTGTTATGCAGCCCAAGTTAATACAAATGTTACGACACATTCTGGGTGAATTTCAAGGAAAGGGTAATCATGAGGTCAAATGCCACACAGAGGCCTAGTAACTAAAACAGGTTTAGTAACTAGGCCATCGATGACTTAGAGAGCAGTTTCAGTTGATTAGTAAAGAAGACGGAGTTGGATTACAGACTTTCCCTGTGAAAACGAGAGTAATGAGGGAGAGCAAGCCTTACACAACATTAAATCATGTTAAAATAATTGTTACTTCAGTGTGAAATTACTATGAAAAGCATGTACAAAAAGCTCAAATAAAAGATCCCCAAACAAATCTTTGTGTGTGTGTGTGTGTGTGTGTGTGTGTGTGTGTGTGTGTGTAAATTTAACATATAACTTTAAAAGGCATCACACATCAATTTTAGTTTTTAAGTTCATGATCATTTGGACTTAATTTTTGTATACGGCATAAGGTATGTGTCAAGACTGTTTTTATATGGGTCCCTAATTACTCCAGGACCATGTGTTGAAAAGCCTATCCTTCTGTGTTGTATTTTTTTTTTCTGGTTGGGTAACCTAAACCTTCGTTCCTTTTGCCATTGACTAGCCCTTTCACAGCTACCTAAAATCTATTGGCCAAATATTTCTGACCTCTCTGTTTTGTTCCACTAATCTATGTGTCTATGCATTCACCTATACTGTACTAACTTTTTAGTTTTGAAATCAGATAGTGTGGTCATCCAAATACTTTGTTCATCTTTCTCAACTTTTTCTGTACGGCTATTTCTTTTTTTAAAAAAAATAATTCCTTATTGTTAAAAGTATTACATATGTGACCTTCCCCCCCCCCCTCCATTAACCCCCTCCAGCCTGTGTGTGTGGCTATTTTAATCCCTTTATTATTCCATATACATTTTAGAATCAGCTTGTTTATATCTACAAAAGGATTTTTATTGGAATATGATTGAAGCTATAACTTATTTGGGGAGAATGGATCATCTTAACAATATTGAGTATTCTAATCAAGAAACATGGTATATCTTCCCATTTCTTTTTATATTCTTTGATTTATTTCATCTGTGTTCTATAGTTTTCTTTTTTTAAATATATTTTTATTGATTTCAGAGAGGATGGGAAAGGGAGAGAGAGATAGAAACATCAATGATGAGAGAGAACCATTAATCAGCTGCCTCCTGCACACCCACAGTGGGGATCGAGCCCGCAATCCGTGCATGTGCCCTTACTAGGAATCAACCTGTGACCTCCTGGTTCATAGGTCGATGCTCAACCACAGAGCTATGCCAGCTGGGCTGTGTTCTATAGTTTTCAACATAGAAACGTTGCACATATTTTATAAGATTGGTTGGTACCTATGTATTTAATGCTTTTTGGTCCTACTATAAGTGGTACTTACAATTTTTTTTCTATTTCCAAGTATTAATTGCTAGTATATAGAAGTACAGTTGTGTCCGGTAACCTTGCTAAACTCATTTTCTTTTTTCTTTTTTCTTTTTTTCATGTCAGACAGGTAATGTGCCAAAGGTGTAACAAGGTTCGTGGGAGGCACATCTCACACAGCAGCGTGAATACCCAATCATCACGCTTATGAACTACAAAAGGATCCCAAACTCATTTATTTAAAAATATATATAATATACATATATATATAACATATATATATTATTTCAGAGAGAGAGGGAGAAATAGAAATATCAATGAGAGAGAATTATTGATTGGTTGCCTCTCACACACCCCCTACCAGGGATGGAGCTCAAAACCCCAGCACATGCCCTGACCCATAATCAAACCATGACCTCCTGGTTCATAGGTTGACGTTCAACCACAACTACAGAGGCTGGGCTAACCTCATTTCTTAGTTTTAGTAGCTTTATTATAGATTATTTGGGATATGTCCTATAGACAATCATGTCATACAAACAGAGCAGTTTTGCATCTTCTTTTCAAATCTCTATGCCTTTTCTTTCTTTTCCTGCATCTATGTTCATCAGAGATACTGATTGGAATCAGGGTAAAATAAAATGTGTTAGGAAATGTTGCTTCTCTTATTTTCTGGAAGAGTTGGTATGAAATTGTATTATTTTTTTCTTAAGTGACTCTATCAGACTCTGGAGTTTTCCTTGATGGATGGAACATCTTAAACTACAAATTCAATTTTATTATAACTATAAACCTATTCAGCTTATCTATTTCCTCTTGAGTAAATTTTGTAGTTTGTGTCTTTCCAGGAATTTATACATTTCATCAAAGTTGTCAAAATTATGGGCATAAAGTTGTTTGTTCCTTAGTATGCATGTAATATCTGTAAAATCTATAGTGTTGTTCTCTCTTTCATTTCTAATGGTAATTTGTGTCTTTCCTTTTTTTCCTTGGGCAGTCTGGCTATAGTTTTATCCATCTACACTAATAAAAGAGAAACATGGTAATTGGTGTACGACCGCTACCCTTCCCATTGGCTAATCAGGGCAATATGCAAATTAACTGTCAGCCAAGATGGTGGCCGGCAGCCAGGCAGCTTGAAGCTAACATGAGGCTTGCTTGCTTCAGTGACGGAGGACTCCAACGTTCCCCGCCTGCCACTGCAGGCCTCTGAGCCTGCAGTTTCAAACATTGTAACAAATACAGACTCCAGAAACCATCTTTCAGCCGGCTGGGGTCTCAGAGCTGGAGTTGATACAGAGTTTCGAGAACCGAAACAAACCAGATACCTGCTTTCAGGAGCGGAGGCCTAAGAGCTGGAGCCTCAGAGCTAAAGCTGGCCCAGAATAAAAAAGAAAAAAGAAAAAAAGGAGCAGTTGGGAGCTTCAGTCCCAGCCTGAAAACAGCCCTCAGCCCCTCACCCAGACTGGCCAGGCACCCCAGTGGGGACCCCCATCCTGATCCAGGACACCCTTCAGGGCAAACCAGCCGGCCTCCACCTGTGCACCAGGCCTCTATTCTATATAGTAAAAGGGTAATATGCCTCCCAGCACTGGGATCAGCGGAGCCACAAGGCCTCCCGGCACCGGGATCAGCGTGACAGGGGGCAGCGCCCAAACCCCCTGATCGCCCTGCGGCTCTGTGTGTGACAGGGGGCGGGGCCACAACCTCCCTATCGGCCCTGCTCTGTTCGTGACAGGTGAAGGCGCCCCAACCCTCTGATCGGCCCTGCTCTGTGGGTGATAGAGGGCGGCGCCCCAACCCCATGATCCGCCCTGCTCTGTGTGTGACAGGGGAGCTCCTCAACCCCCTGATGGGCCCTGCTCTGTGAGTGACAGGGGGGAGCTCCCCAACCCCCTGATGGCCTTGCTCTGAGCGTGACGGGGGCGGGGGGGGGGGAGCTCCCCAACCCCCTCATCGGCCCTGCTCTGTGCATGACAGGGGGCAGCGCCCCAACCCCGATTGGCCTTGCTCTGTGCGTGACAGGGGGTGGCGCCACAACCTCCCCATCGACTCTGCCTTGAGTGTGACAGGGGGCGGTGCCCCAACCCGCCAATCGGCCCTACCCTGAGCGTGACTGAGGGTGGCATCGCAACCTCCCAATCCGCCCTGCTCTGTGCATGACAGGGGGCGGTGCCCCAACTCCCCAATTGGCCCTGCTCTGAGCCCAACCAGGGGCTGCACCTAGGGATTGGGCCTGCCCTCTGCCACCCGGGAGCAGGCCTAAGCCAGCAGGTCGTTATCTCCCAAGGGGTCCCAGACTGCGAGAGGGCACAGGCCGGGCTGAGGGACCGCCCCCCCCCCCAGTGCACAAATTTTTGTGCACCGGGCCTCTAGTTTTATTATACTTTTCAAAGGACCAGTTTTCTGTTTAGTTTTGTTCTAATTTTCGGTTTTCAATGTCATGGATTTCTATTCTTTTTTTTTTTTTAAATATATTCACTGAGCCAAACCGGTTAGGGCGGATTTCTATTCTTATATTTAATAGTTCCTTCCTTCTGCTTCCTTTGGGTTTATTTTACTCTTCTTTTTCATATTTCACCCCCCCCTTTTTTTTTCTTAAAATATATTTTATTGATTTTTTACAGAGAGGAAGGGAGAGAGATAGAGAGCCAGAAACATTGATGAGAGAGAAACATTGATCAGCTGCCTCCTGCACATCTCCCTCCGGGGATGTGCCCGCAACCCAGGCACATGCCCTTGACTGGAATCGAACCCGGGACCGTTCAGTCCGCAGGCCGACGCTCTATCCACTGAGCCAAACCGGTCTCGGCCATATTTCCCTTTTTTTAAATGATATCTTAGTGTGGTTTTTAAATATATATATATTTTTATTGATTTCATTTTAAAATATATTTTTTTATTGATTTTAGAAAGGGAGAGGGAGAGATAGAAACATCAATGATGAGAAAGAATCATTGATCATCTGCCTCCTGCATGTCCCCCACTGGGGAGCCCACAACTCAAGCATGTGCCCTGACTGCAAATCAAACTGTGACCTCCTGCTTCATAGGTCAAGACTCAACCACTGAGCCACGCTGGCCAAGGTTTCATGTTTCTTTTTTATTGTTGTTAATATTTTTCCATTGATCTTTTATAGAGAGTGGAAGAGAGAGGGAAGGATAGTGAGAAACATCAATGTGAGAGAAACACATCAATTGGTTGCCTCCTGCATGCGGGAGAAGCCTGCAACCAAGGTATGTGCCCTTGACAGGAATCGAACCCAGACCCTATGGTCTGTAGGCCAACGCTCTAACCACTAAGAAACACTGGCCAGGACATACTTTAGGTTTTGTTTATTATTATTTTCTTAATTGCATATGTGAAATACAAAACTGGTTATGGTTAGCTTTATACTATTTGGTTTTTGAAAATTATTTACATACTTTTAGATTGGGTCTGGGTAAACTATAAAAGATAAGAAAATGTGAACGTTATTAAGTCAAAAGATACAGAGTAAAATAGAAATTATGAGGCGGTAGATTTCCAACATGTTGGAATGAATAGGGGGGGAAATGTAATGAGTAGGCATAGAGCAGGTAAAAAATAATACCTAGCCATGACCACTAGATGGCGCAACGATTTTGCAGGACTTAAACCGAATGACATAATAAGCAATCAAAGTTTTAAGGAAAATCCCCCCCCAAATCAAGCTTATTGGTGCAAGAAAGAACTGGAATTTTCTGTGCTATTTGAGTTGTAGGATGATTTGTGTGTGTTTTTGTTGTCTTAAATTTTGTTTTATTTGGTATAAATGTTTTAAGCTTATAGTATTTCCCAAAGATATTTTAGCCTTTCTGAGTCAATAGAACAGCACCCTGCACATGGTTAAATGGTACTTGAAGTGATAGGGGTGATGATGATGGTATCTTCATAGTCCTGGAAATAACTCAATACTAACTAGTATTGCTCCAGAAACAACACATTATAAAAGTGAAATTATATAAGAAAAATTCGATCCACAAAATACTAACGTCTGATCTAATACTCTAGGAGACCTTACTGAGCAATAATGAGCACTTACTGGAATTAGGGGGCCAGGACTCCCGGTATTCACTACCTGCTTGAGTTCTGGGTGACTTGCCCCGAACCTGGAGAGCCACACAAAAATCACAAGAATTATGATCAACGGCAGAACTTAACCAAGAAATTTAAATTTTAAAAGTGTGCCTAAAATATACTTGTTCTACCATTTGCCTAAAATACACATCTTCTTCCACAGTGTATAAAACTGTATATATTTATTCTAACAATAATAATGCACATTTATAAAAGGCTTTCTAATTTTCAAGCATTTCCCATATATTGCCTCATCTGATGCGAGCTCATTCAGGGGAGAAGGGGGAAGGGAATAAGCAGTAAAGAGAGAGCTGTGGGGCCAAGCACCACAATTCCTCCGACAGTTAAACAGTTGCTAGGAGTGAGAGTTATCATGAACTCCCTCCCCGGATTGTCAAACCATGATGAAAAGGAAAACCAAAGAGAAGAGCAACTGCAACCTTCAGCAGGGTCTCATCCTTTAGCACTGCCTTCCTCTAGACTAAAATGGATAAAGTTAAGCTTCGTTGGGAGCTTGCCTAAGAGAAGCAGCAGAGAACGAGGATTACCCTTTTTTCTTGCTTCTTCTGGGTCTCCATGACATGCAGGCGCTCCATGAGGCTGGAGATGCCCTGCTCCAGGCTGTCGATGGTGTGGTGCTGAGGGTCGTGGCCGCTGAAGCTGTTGCGCAGGCTGCGGAGAGCATCGCGCACGAGCTGCAGGTCGCTGGTCTGTGGGCGAGAGTGAGGTGCTGCTGGCATGCTGCAGGGTCATGTCATTAACCATATCCTGGCCACTGGGCTTAAGAAGACATAGGGGAGAAATTTCCAGGATAGATCTTTTATTTTTGAGGGAGGAGGTGTGGATTATAGGAAATGGTCCTCCACAGAAGCAGGCCTACTGTTTCCCACCAATTCTTCATTTCGAGTAACAAGTGCCTCAGATCTTTACACACCCAACAGATGCAAGAATAGGGAAGTGGGATACAAAAGGCGAGCCCACTGGTGATGGATAAGATGCTCTTCTGGTTTCAGCTGAAGTGGCAGGTCTGCACTCAAATCTTAAGAACTTACCCCTCTAGGAGTGATTGAAGCAGCTCCTTTTCCTGCCGCCGGAGGGAGAAAACCATTGCTTTGAGAGCTGTGACTGTTGTAATTGGTCACCTACAGCAGCAAGAAGAAATGATGCTTGTTGTGAGAGAATTCCAAACCAAGATGTCCTGTCTTACTTTTCTTCTTTACATTCGTCACTTCCTGACATAGTTTATAATTATATAATTATATATCTGTTTTCATATCTCTATTAGAATGTACAGGGGTTTTTTCCCCTTTGTTCATCACTGCATCCCCTGTACTTGACCCTTCATAGGCACTGTTGAATGTAGAATAAACAAAAGGGAAACCTCAGCTGGGAAGCCCCCAATCTAGACTCTGCCTGGCCACTGGAGGGCCTGAGAATGCTGCTACAGCACCTCTGGCCTTTGCTTTAGTCATTTAAAAATAAAAACAATGACTAACTTTCCTTCCTCCCTTCCTTCCTTCCTTCTTCCTTTCGTTTTGAAATATCTTTTTATTGATTTCAGAGAGAGAGGAAGGGAGAGGGAGAGAGGGATAGAAACATCAATATTAAGAATCATTGATGCCCTAACCCAGTGGTTCACAACCTTCTGGCCCTTTAAATACAGTTCCTCATGTTGTGACCCAACCATAAAATTATTTACGTTGCTACTTCATAACTGTAATGTTGCTACTGTTATGACTCATAATGTAAATATCTGATATGCAGGATGGTCTTAGGCGACCCCTGTGAAAGGGTCGTTCTACTGCCAAAGGGGTCGGGACCCACAGGTTGAGAACCGCTCCCCTAACCGGTTTGGCTCAGTGGATAGAGCCTTGGCCTGCAGACTGAAGGGTCCCAGGTTCGATTCTGGTCAAGGGCATGTACCTTGGTTGCGGGCACATTCCCAGCAAGAGGTGTGCAGGAGGCAGCTGATTGATGTTTCTAACTCTCTATTCCTCTCCTTTCCTCTTTGTAAAATTCAATAAAACTTAAAACTTAAAACTAAAAAAAAAAAAAAAAAAGAATCATTGATCAGCTGCCTCCTGCACGCCCCCTACTGGTAATCAAACCAGTAACCCGGGCATGTGCCCTGACTGGGAATTGAACTGTGACCTCCTGGTTCATGGGTAGATGCTCAACTACGGAGCCACACCAACCACGTAATGACTAACTTTTCTTGATCCTGATTCTGAGTCAGGTGGATCTACCAGGACTATGTTTAGTCATTTACCGGGATTATTATTTTTTTTAATTTAAACTCTTTATTATTGAAAGTATTATATATGTCTCCTCCCCCCCCCCCCCCATTGACCTCTCCTCAGACACTCCCACCCCCCATACCTGGGTTATTTTATGTATTCTTCATAATGGCAGAGAGGGCCACTATTATTTCCATTTTCCAGATGAGCCTTATTTCTAAGGTTCAGAAGCAAGTAAATTAAAGTCACACAATGGTCAAAAGTGGTAAAGATGTACCAATGTTACACCAATAAAGTTAATTTTAACAAGCGGTAAAGATGTATCTGAAACTAGATTTTCTTATCCTGGAATCTGTATTCATAACCCCCTCACCAAATAACCTCCTAAAAAACTGACCTGTGGCCTTGGTTCCGTCCTGATTCAGAAACAAAACCCCCCTCTTTGCCCTTGTAAATGTGGGAGGGAGACCCCGAGTTGGAGGTTACCTCATCTGCCTCTCTTTTCATACAGTGAGCCAAAAGGACATCTTTGTGTTCTAGCTCCCGTTCTAGATCCACCTGCAAACCAGAGACTAAGTCAGGAAAGCATTTCTTCAGGCCATAGGGACAGGAAAGTCAGTGGCTGAAGATGTCCCCACCTGCTGGTAACTGGCCTCGGAGAGTTTCCGGAGTGCTTCCTCCAGCTTGGCCTGGTGATGCTGAAGCAGGCGGTCCTTCTGCCCCAGCTCCTTCTGCAGTAGAGAGAGAGCTTTCAGATGTGGCAAAGTCAAGAACATCGAACAGTTTGCTCCTTGCGGTGCCACTTCCATCAGAGGAAAGCGGAGCCTTGGGGGAACGGTGCTTTCCTCAAGCTACACCCCACACCACACACACCACAGCAGTCTTGCACAGCGCAAAGGATTCTTGGAAGGGTAAAGAGAAAGGGAACTACTGTTTGCAGAAGGACCACTAACTACATGCTATCCATGCTAGTTAGATAGAAAGGTTAGGACTAATCTGAAGTTTCCACACTCCTAGTTCTGTGCTCCTTCTCCTAGCCATGCTCTCTACCTTCAGGGTTAGGGTGAGTGAATCAAGGGAACACAGAAAAGGATTTCCTTGCCAAAAGCAAGGATGAGCACAGAGTACTTAAGTGCTCTTTGAACAACAGCAACATGGGCTGTTCATAAGACAAGGTCAGGTGGAAATTATTTCCAAACTGACGTTCATTCTTACTTTATATTCTCCCAAGAGCCGGTTCCTCTCATCTAGCTTCCTCTGCAGATCCACCTGCAAGAAGGATAAGAAAGAATTAATGGCAGGGAGGTGCTGTCTGCCAAGCCCAGCAGGAAACTAGCTATTCAGTAACCAGGGTTCCTGTGGGAAGCAGAGGGCAGGGCTGCGGTAGAGTCACACAGCTGCTCTGCGTGTCTACACAGACTGTGGACACACAGTGTAGCCTCCGTGTCTCGGTGGCCCCAACGCTGAAGGGCTTGAGGCCAGTGTGTTGGAGGCTCTCCCTTGGGAACAGACGCAAGTCTGACAGGAAATAAAATAACTGCAGACACTGAGAGCAGACAACCTGAAATTGAGAGATCAGGACAGCAGACCTAACGGGACTTCATGCAGGACCCTGTTTTGCTCCTGGGCTTCAGTGAGGTCACAGTTCATTCATTTAACTTACATTCTGGTTGTGCAGCTCATCTTTGTCCATATTTGCCCGCAGTAGTTCTTGTTTGAGCTGAAGAACAGATGTGTCCTGCTGAGTCAACCTCTGCTGCAAGGCATCCTGGGGGGGAATCATACTGATTATTGTGGTCCCAATTAATCAGCCAGCTGGTTATTACTAAGTTATAAAACCCCTCACTGTGTATCCAGCATTAGTTCTGGCCACGCCAGTGGGAGTGACTTCAGGGATGGCCACAGGAGATGAGCAGGGGCTTTCTGCCCCTTCCAGGACAGTGGCACCTAAAGGACAATCCTATTCATTGTCCTACCAAACTACATGAAACCTGATTTTCCTTCACTTGGTACTCACCACTACCCTCTGCGTCATTCCTGACGGTGTGGTGTCCTAGGGCGAGGTCTTGGGGAATAAAAAGGACTTAGATTCAAATGACAAGTTCACCACTTTTGTGACAGTGACGTTGGATGATGCACCCTCCTTCCTCCCCCCTGGCTTTCTCATCTATGTCTTGGGCATATAAATACTCAGTCTACCTCGCTGCCAACTCCCTATTTCCTAGCAGGCTGGGGCCTGTCTCTGCCTGCCACCCTATTCATCCAGAATCCCTGAGGTCCCTCCACCCAGCCTCCCAGACCCCTGCACCTGGCGGCGCTTCCATGCCTAACCTGGACCAGGACTGGACTACACATATTTCCATGCTCAGAACTGCTCTTGGACTATGGTTCCTCCTCCCATATCCTAGAACCTTACCAACTTCAGGCTATCCTTCTCTCAGCTTGGACACTCTTGGTTCCTCCCATGCTTAAGAAAAGGTGAGTTATACATACTTACATAAAAGGGTCATTCCTCCAACCACTGTGACCTCCAATGGAACTATGGACTGGGGCTGCATCCCAACGTATTGACCCTGACTTTCCTCTTTACAGACCACAAAGAAATGGTGGGGGCTCTGGAGAAGGTGGGAGCCCATTCCTGAACATGCTGTCTGCCAGGACGGCACGTGGCAAAGGCAGTCTAAGAGGCCCTGGCGCCAGCAGCTCAGAGGAACGTTTCCCATGCTCCATGGGAGGAAAAGCGCTTCTGTGGTTAATAATTCTAACCTTGCTTTGGGCCACCTTCCTTACGAGAAACCTCCCCGGGTCCTTTAATATGTTACTATTCACTGTGACTCTTCAAGTCCAGAGGGCAGATCTCAGATGTATTTGACCATGGAACACATTTGTTTCTGAAGTATCTCAAAGGACTCAGGCTCTGAAAACGCTCTAGTCTAGCCCACGAATGGAAGTGCAGGGAAGAGGGGAACACTGTTTTCCACTTCCAGTATTTATACACAGACATGCTCCCACTTGGGTGAAATAACATACATTCAAGGTGATAAGCTATATCACTGGTTGTATGAGCAAGTGCTTAAATAATCACATACAGTGGCACACTGTGCAGCCACAAGCAACATGTCAAGCTGTATTTGCTGTATACTATTATTTGGGGGAAAATTATGTATGTACTAGAGGCCTGGTGCACAGATTCATGCACCAGTGGGGTCACTCGGCCAGGCCTGTGGGAATCCCCTGAGGGGTCCCGGATTGCAAGAGGGTGGTTCTCAGGTGATGCACCCCAGAATCGGGCTCCCTCCTCTCTGGTTCCGGGTGCATCACCTGAGAACCACAGCTGTCAAGTCACCGCAGCTTGGCAGCTCCTGCATTAAGTGTCTGCCACCTGGTGGTCAGTGCACATCATAGCTACCAGTCGGACGGGAGACCAAGTGCATGAATTTCACCCTTGCGGGGATGTCCGACTGACAGCTTCTGGCTGAGCAGCGCTCCCCCTGTGGGATCAGGCCGAAACCGGCTCTCCAACATACCCCGAGGGGTCCCAGCTTGCAAGAGGGCACAGGCCAGGCCGAGGGATCCAACCAGTGCATGGTCAGGGCCGGGAAGAGATGCGGGAGGTTGGCCAGCCAGTGAGGCACCGTGGGAGGGTTCCAGGACATGTCCAGTCCATCTTGCTCAGTCCCGATCAGCTGGATCCCAGCAGCAAGCTAACCTACCAGTTGGAGCGTCTGCCCCCTGGTGATTAGTGCACGTCATAGTAAGCAGTTGAACGGTCTTAGCATTTCATTAGCATATTACACTTTGGCCAACCAGTCAACCGGACACAGCATATCAGACTTTTATTATATAGAATTTGTTGATAATTGGTAAGTTGCCTCCAGGAGAGAGGACTAGGTGATTGGGGGGACAGGGCCAGAAGTCAGGCTTTACAAGGATTATCTTTTTGTACCTTATTAACTTTAAACCATTTGAATACTATTAACTATTCAAGAATTAAGTAAATAACAATTTTTAAGAGGATATACCTCTTTAGAACAGATAAAAAAATAAAACTGGAGAGAACTGTAGGAATTGATTGTTTACAGATAGAAACAAACAGGGCAGCACAGAGGGAAGTGGCAGCACCAGGGGTCATAACCCCCAGAAATAAGCCTCGGCAGAACAAAGGTGTATATTCCTCACCACGTCTCACTTCCCACCCACAAAGCTCTCCCTTTCCTAACAGCACAGAGTCTGCCAAAGGCCCCACCATGTATACAAAGAAAGACGAGAGGACCCATCCAGCCTCCTAGCACCTACTCTTACCAGTAGACTACTCGACCTTGTAGATAATTTATTTAAAGATTTAAATATCTTCCTTTTTACCTTTATCCCCTGTAAGTTTCTGGCTTCTTGTTTACATTTCAGCAAGTCCTTCTGCAAACCAAACACAGTTAGATGAGATGGAGCATCTGGGCTGCTTCAGATGCATTACCTCGTTCTGTGAGTAGGAACACAAAACTCAGAAAACCATTGTATGAAAAAGTAACTGTCTACTGAGGCAGAAAGGTCTGGTCCAGTGAACAGTGAAGGCTGACCCAGTCCATTCTGCCCTATGGCCCCCAGGCTCAACGCCAAGAAAGAAGACACCACACAGTCCCATAGGCTTTCATTCCTACAATTAGCAATCTTCACCACCAGGAAATGGAATCATAATAATCTAAATCCCTCTCATGAAATACGTGATCCATCTCAATATGCCTACCCCCAATGTCTTCAATGATTATCTTCGTTTCTAATGTTTAGCCAAGGGTCAAACTGCTGATTCTCCAAGAGCATGTTGTTTTTCATGGACCAAACAAAAATAAATTTAGCCCAATAATGCAGTACCAAGTAATTACCCCTCCTTGACAGTAGATTAAACATATGTATATGATTATCACTAGGAAAGAGATTGTAGGAGAGGAACACCCATAACTCGGACCCACTCTCTTCTTATTGCATCACATCAAGAGTTTGGAATTAACACATCCGAAATGGAAACGGTTAACCTGGACTCCACAGATGGGCTTCAAAAATTCAGGTCAGTGAGTGTGTGTGCATGTGCTCTTGCATATTTCTGGGGAGAGGGTTAATGGTTTTAGGCTATACTTATGGCTCAAAAAAAAGTTAACACATTGCGGACCAGTAGTTTTATTGCTAGCTTTAACCCAGTGGCCAGATAAGTTTTTATTGAATGAGTAAAAAAAGTGTTTTACATAAATGTTAAAGGCACGCTTTAAAATTAAATACTCATAGCATTTTGAAGTTATTTATTACATGTTCTTACAAGCTAATATCTTGTAAATTATGATACTTTGTAAAACACTGTGAAGCGAGAATTCTCATGATTCATCTGCAATGTGTTAAGATCCACTGACCTGAAAGAATTCTGGGAAGTATTCATTTAAAAAGATCTGGACTCTGCCCTAGCCAGTTTGGCTCAGTGGACAGAGTGTCGGGCTGCAGACTGAAGGCTCCTGGCTTTAGTCGGGGTGCATGTGAGAGGCAACTAGTCAATGTGTCTCTCTCACATCAATGTTTCTCTCTCTGTGTCTCTCCCCCTCCCTCCCACTCTCTCTAGAAATGAATGGGAAAATATTCTTGGGTGAGGATTAACAACAACAAAAAGATACTGGACTATATTTGATAATATTATACTGCATATTTGAAAGTTGCTAAGAGAGTAGATCTTAAAAGATATCATCACAAGAAAAACATTTTAACTATGTGATCATTTCTATATATATATATACACATAATATATATGAAATCAATAAGATGTTTATCTGAAACTAATACGTTTATGTCAATTATAAAAAAGAGCATACTGATAATAGATCCAGTTTTTATTTTATATTAGTTAAAAAAATAATGAAACATTTCAAACATATAAAGGTATAATGACATAGATGCCCATTACTCATCACTGAGATTAAAAAGATGTTACCTTTTGCCATATATAGAACACATCTCTCTTTTAATCAAAGGCATAATACAGACATAGGTACAGCTAGAGTCATGAGTCTGCATCCCTTACCCCCTTCCCTATTACTGTCCTGAAGTTTGAATTTTTTTCAAAGGGTAAATGTACATGTCCTGACATACCTTTAGGTCCTGATTCTCCTCCACACTCTGATCCAGACGACTTTGGATTATAATCTGAATATAAGGCAAAAAGAGATGGCTAAGTACCTATGCTGTGAAATTTAGAGGCCATTCATTCAATAGATATCTATTGAACACTGACTACTGTGGAGACAAAGGATAGAAAACAGTGCCTGTTCTCTAGTGGACGCATATGCCCAGGGAGATGGGAGCAGATGAATATGGACAAAGTTTATAGTAGAGTAAGTAAGTATGTGTTGGATGCAGGAGGTTGGGCAAAGGCAAAGAGAAATAGCAAGGGATGAAGCTGGAGAGAAAACTAGGGGCCGGATCATGAAAGGCCAGAGAGGGCAATGGGGAATCCATGAAACATTTTAGGCGAAGAGATGACAAAATGAGGTTTCCCTTAAAGGTAAATCATTCTTGCTGTTTTATACAAAATGAATCGGGAAGAACAGGAGAGGAATCAGGAAAGCTAGTTAGAAGGTCGCTAGAATATTGGATAAAGGCCTGAATTAAAGTAGTGGCTGTGAGAATGGAGAAAACTGCAGATATTTAAAAAGTCAACTGACAAAATTTAGTGACTAATTGGTTATAGAGGGAAGGGTCAGAAAGGATTGAAAAAATGATATTTAGATTTTTGTTTTGGGTATTTGGCTAGATGGACAGTAAAAACACAATCCAAAAGGACAAGTAGTTTTGGTGGTGGTGAGAGAAGGGAGAGAAAAGCTGTTTAATTTAGGATTCATTGAAATGGAGGTGCTGATGGGGAATACACAAGTGGAGGTAATAACAGGCAATTGCATGTTCCATATATAAATCTAGAAGTCCACAGAGAAACTGTGCTAGAAATAAATAGTTGAGGTGACATCTGAGTCAGGTGGGAGGTGAATGAGGCCATGGGGGCACCTATTACCCAGGGGAAAGCATGAGAAGGAGAGGGTCCTAGGAGCAAGCATTTAAGGCTCAGGCAGAAAAGGCCCCTGGATGTAATGCCCGAGGGTAGGGTCCTGGGACTGTTCTGGCATTAGCATATCTCCAGCACCTTGCAACAGCAACTAGCACAGTCACCACTCAATAAATATTTGCTGGTTGATTGAATGAATGAAAGGAAGAAAAAAAGAAGGGAAAAGTCCTCTAAAACAGAAGAGAAAAACCAGGAGAGTTGGAGTTAGGGAAGAGAGCATTTCAAGCAGGTGCAGACAACGGGGTCAAATGCTAAAAACAAATCAAGTACATGAACCAGATCATTTGGTTTTGTCACAAAAGATGGAGCTCACCAGTTGCTCCTGGGGATTGACTCCTGGTTCACAGAAGGCCAAGGGCCTGTCCTGCTCATCTTCGGGCAAGGACCCACTGAGCAGCAAGGCCTGGATAACCACAAACACAGAAAGAAATGTAACTCCATCAGAGAACTGAGTCTGGGGTTGGTGGGCTCATCCCTTATTGAAATCACTCTGGCTTCCTCCAGAAATTCCCTTGGTAATTTGTGAACCTGGTCCTCCAACTGCTCACCGTGGGTCTGTCTGGAGTTCCTCTGCTCCAAGGCTCTTTGGCTCCAGAAAACAATCTAAAATAAACATTCCTCTTGGAAGCGGCATTTCAAAACCAGAGCCCCTCAAACTGAATTTTGCCAGCTGGGAAGTGAACCAAAAGCAGTGTAGAATTTCCTAGCATAGAAAAGCTTATTATAATAAATTAGTTAGAATTTATAGCACTGCCTTGGGTTTGTTAGAATAATTCTGCATTTTTACTCTCCAAGGCAACCTGATAGAACAAGAAGGAAAACATACTTGCAGAGAAATATGGGCATTCATTTCCACTCCCCACACCAGGCTTTGTTTTCATCAGATTTACCCTAAAGCTAAGAAAGCTCAAACTCAAGGGCCCCTCACCTGTACTGCCCTCCCAAGTTCCTATATCTAATATTGGATACATAATCTGTAATCTTAATCATTTTAAAAATATATTTTTTTATTGATTTCAGAGAGGAAGGGAGAGGGAGAGAGAGATAGAAACATCAATGAGAAAGAATCATCGATAGCTGCCTCCTGCATGGGGATTGTGCCCCCCCACCACCTTGAGGATTGAGCCCCCAACTGGGGATTGAGCCTGCAAACTGGGCATGGAGCTTGCAACCTGAGCATGTGTGTCCATCCGGGAATCGAACCGTGGTCGACACACAACCACTGAGCAACACCGGCCAGGCTGTAATCTTAAAGATGGCTTCCCAAACTGTGTACTTTTAGACTCACAAAACTTGGATCTACCCCTGCAGGCAGCTATTACAAGACCTACCAGCTGAATGAAAGATTTAAAAATGTGTCCTCGTCTTATATCACGAGCTTTCTTAATCCAGTCAAGAGAAGAGTTACAGAGATGAGATCCTGTTTCATTAAATAGTATAACACAAATTAACCACAAATGTTGGTATATAAGAATCCAAGAATTGGTTGGTCTGCCAAGCACTAATTAACACTAAAAGTTTAGTAAATCAAATTACTTGGTTATCCCATAGGGTTGTGGCAAGAGGTAAGAAGCCACAGAGCTGCAGGTATCTAAGGGAGAGCCACGTTACAGAAACACTGACCCTAATGGCAAAGTGCTGGATGGGCTCTAGCGAGAGCCTACGAACAAGTCAGAAACCGGGTGTGGCTTAGCAGGCAACTTGTTCATCCCTGAAGGAGTTAAAACGCCAGTGGCTGCTGTGAGCCCCATTGTATTCCATAGGGAACTGAATTCTCACTGTGGTCATGTGGCTGTGATTAAACGCCTCTGTTTGCAGAGAATATTAGGATGCTGACTTTCTGCCTATCGATTCTCTTCTTTTTCTGTCTAATCTGTCATCGGGTTTCTTCCAGGCTGAAAAATGCAAACCAAACTGATGGATATCTATGTTCACATAATCACATTATCCTGGGGAAACTTGGTTGGGTGTAATCCCAAAGTTTTTCATGCTTTAATAGTTCCAATTAAAGGACAGCACGCGCACGCACACACACACACACACACATCCCATTAATTAAACCATTCCTCAATGGAGTGGCAGAAAATGTTTATCTAAAAGGCAGACATTTAAAATATACAAAGAGCCCAGCCTGTGTAGCTCAGTGGTTCAGCGTCGACCTATGCACCAGGAGGTCATGGTTTGATTCCCAGTCAGGGCATATGCCTGGGTTGCCAGCTCAATCCCCATTGTGGGGTGTGCAGGAGGCAGCCGATCAATGATTCTCTCTCATATTGATATTTTTCTCTCTCTCTCCCTCTTCCTCCCACTCTGAAATCAATAAAAAAAATATTTTAAAAAATTTAAAACATACAAAGAAAATGGGTGGGAAATCAACAACTCTCCAGGGAGGAATATTTAGGCAGTAAACATTCCTCCAACCCTTCTCCGTTCCTGGGGCATACATTATGCAAATATTTTACCAAGCACCAATCTCCCTTTTTTTAAGGAACCCTTTGTGTCCTCACCCTGTTGCTGGTTGGCTGGCAGCACCGCCTCCACCGCCAGCCGGCTGCCAGAACCACTCACATAATGTGGGCTTTGTTTATGTCTCCATAAATATTTGACAATTCAAGAGCAGTGCAGTTCCCAGCACAAACAGAAAGGAATATTCCTAGACAATTTCAGGGTCATCAGCACACGACCAGGGCTCCCCCAAATAGAGACAGATGCACAAAGACAGAGGGCTGGGGGGTCATTTCAGGGTAGAAACCAAGTCAAGTGGGTCAGCCGGCCTCTGGGAGATTTCCTGAGCTGGCACTGAAGGTATAGGAAAGACTGAAGGGCTTTGTTGCTCAAAGAAAACCTCTTCTACCTGATGACGAAGCCTTGGCATTCACTCGCAAACGCATTAGGAGCGAGCGGAATCCTTTCGCTAGATTCAGACAGAGACCTTGGTATTACGGGCTCCCGCACCCTTCCTGAAACAGTCCTAGGAGACAATCCCTGACTCTCCAGAGTGCCATTATTTGGGGAAAGCTGCAACTGCACGGCTGTAGCTGCAGCTCGGGCAGGAACCCACCTGTGAGCTGAGAGCCAGAACAAGGGTTTGGTAGGGCTCGATGGCTCCCAGGCTCGTAGAACTCCTGACAACTGCGTTGTAAACAGGAGCCCATCTGGCCCATGTAAGAGCTATACTCACAGAGAAGGAACTGTCTGCCCTTGGAGTCACACTCCCTCTGTCTAAACTCCCCATTCAACTCTGACCTCACACAAAACTGAGTCAGTTTATTTTCAACTGACACCAGTGATTTAAGAATAATAATCAGTTGGTGCGCGGAAGACGAACGACAAGGGAAGGAGCTACCTGTAATCCTGATATCATTTTCTTGGCTTCCTCCATTTCTTTTTCTAAATGTTCTTGTTGTTCCAACAGCTGTTCTTCCCATGAGGTCTCCAGACAGGTGGTGGGGCTACCTGGTCGCCAGTCTCGGGATAATGGAGAGTCTGTCTCCTCTACAACACGAAAGGAGGGAGTACAGTCCATGTTGAAGAAAACTGAGAGTCCGGCAGGAAGTGTTCACAGTCCTCGCATTCACAGGTTCAGGTCACTGCCTCCTGAACCTGTCCTCGCTCACAGCCTGGACTCGCCACCAGGTGGGGTTGTGAGACACAAAGAATTGGCTATTAACTCGGACCCCGGGCTCCTGGGAGCAACACTTCCTCTGTTGGGGAAACACATCCTCTTCAGAACGTTTAGGAAGCAATAAGACCTCCTCTTTGGGAGTCTTGGTGTGGGACATATAGATTTTACTATTAATTCTTTAGAACTGGCTCTCCCGGAGCTTGATTCTGCCAGGTACAAAGAGGGAAGCTGTCAGTGGCCATGAAAACAAAAGTCCTGTTGGTTGCTCTGGAGATTCAGAGACCATTCTGTCATGTAACAGTGTCTCACACAGGAAACGAACCAGTAAAGCATATTTGCACAAATTGTTTAATCTCTCTCTCTCTGGTTTTGTTTTATTTTCCTGCCTTTACAAGCTCTTCTAATTTCATTCATAAAAATGAGTATAGTAAGTCGAATCCCTCTGGGTTTCTGTGAAGATTAAATGAGGTAATTTATGCCCAGGGCCATGTGGTGTGGAGCCCAGAGCAAGCACTCAATCAATGCTCTCCCTCTCCCTCCTCAAGTCCCAGGAGTGTCTGACTCAGTAACATGCTCAGTCGTATTCTTTGATACTAATGCCAGGTTTAGAGAGGGGATAGAATAAGGAAGAAATCAATTCCAGTTTTTCTTCTGAGGGCGTCGGTTGCATTGTGTCCCCTAATAGGCGAATAAAACTCTATCTAAATCACGTGTTTTGCTTCTTCCTGTTTTCCTCTGTGTTTATGTGAGTAAACAGAGAGCAACTAAAACAGAGGAAGGAGAAGTCTAAACAAAGGGAATTCCTCGTGGTCCTTTCTGTAGCCCTCATACCAAACCTGATGTAGACCTGCTCTCAACTGTACGTTCTCACAGACACCTCAGCAACTCCTCTATAATCCTGGCCCTAATTTAAGCAAGAGAAGGACTGAAATTATTTGTATAACACAGAAATCATAAAATCTATTTATGTGAATAAGGCTTCCGACTGTTCCAAAGTCATTTCCTAATTCACAGGCAGAGGGCCGAGGAACAGCCTGTCTATACTGCTGCAAGATTTCTGACAGCCAGGACATCGGAAGTGACATTCTCTAAGAGGGTAACTACGTTCCTTGGCTCTAAAGCAGTGGTCGGCAAACTCATTAGTCAACAGCCAAATATCAACAGTACAACGATTGAAATTTCTTTTGAGAGCCAAATTTTTTAAACTTAAACTATACAGGTAGGTACATTGTTATTAACTTAATTAGGGTACTCCTAAGCTGGCCTTTGCTAAAAACGTCCTGAATCAAATTGAGGTACGTTCGCTGAGGTCGACCCCTTCCAACTCTCCCATCCACACTCGTCTTGTATACTTGTTTCATCTATCTCCTTTCCGAAAACCGACTTCTGCGCATGGGCCAGGAAGTTTCAATCGCACTGTACGTGCGCACCCGCACGTGGTATTTTGTGGAAGAGCCACACTCAAGGGGCCAAAGAGCCGCATGTGGCTCGCAAGCCGCGGTTTGCCGACCACTGCTCTAAAGCATTAGAGCCCTGCAGAGCTGAGCCTGCAGACACAGACTATGGAGAGGCACAAGGATCCCCCAAGCTCTTCAAGCTGAGAGCTATTCCTTGAGCCAACCCAAGCACCCAAGAAATAGTACCTGTCCTGTTCTCTATTCCTTCAGAGGGAATAATCACAAACTCTGCCTTCTCCTCCGACTGGGTGATAATGGATTCGCTCTTTGCACTGTGGATAGGACTGGGTGAAGTCAGGCTGTGATAAAAGGAAGAGAAACAATTATTATGAACAGTTGTTTAGAAGCCAACTTTCATTAATTAATCCCAGATACAGGTTTTTTTTAAAGCTTTTCATATATATATATATATATATATATATATATATATATATATATATATTTGTGTGTGTGTGTGTGTGTGTGTGTGTGTGTGTATTTCAGAGAGGAAGGGAGAGAGATAGAAAATCAATGATGAGAGAGAATTATCAATCAGCTGCCTTCTGCATGCACCCTACTGGGGATGGAGCCCGCAACCCAGGAGTATGCCGTTGCCCGGAATTGAACCCGGTACCCTTCAGTCTGCAGGCTGACACTGTATCCACTGAGCCAAACCAGCTAGGGCCCAGAGACATGTTCGTATCCATCTTACTCCTACTGCCTAACACAGTACCTGGCCCACAGTAAGAACAAATATTTGTTGAATGAATAAATGACCCAGTCCTAGGACATCTTTTACACAACAAGGTTGCCTTGAAGCTTAATTCACTGAGAAGAAATTTATCAGAATTGGTAATCTAGCATTTTAAAGAGCTTCTGGGTTGTGTGTGTGTGTGTGTGTGTGTGTGTGTGTGTTTGTTTCTTTTTAGTCCTTACCCAAGGATATGTTTTTATTGATTTTAGAGAGAGGAAGGGAGAGTGAGAAAAACATTGATGTGAGAAACAGCTATTAGTTGCCTCTCATATGCATCCCAACTAGGATTGAACCCCCAATCTAGGTATGTGCCCTGACTGGGAATCAAACCCACAACCTTTTTGTGTACGGCTGATGCTCAACCAACTGAGCCACCTGGCCAGAGAAAGTTTTGTTTTGTTTTTTACTCATTACCATTACCATCCTGGGCCCAAGTTTGGAGACTAATATAGTATGTGTTTTACTATCTTTGAATACTTGAAGGAAAATCTGTTTCCAATACACTGATCCTTCATACACACAAGCAATACCAGCAGAGTAATCACAGCAAATCAGCTCTGGGCTGATGCCAAAGGAGAGGAAAGAGTGGAAGGTGCCTCAGCAGGGAAAAAGTGCTGGGGTGTGGACAGCACCAGGATGGACAAAGGAGCAGTGATATATCAATGAAGCTAGGACATGATAAGGAAAGGGTAACAGGCCAAAAGAGGAACACCTGCTGGGCACGGTAAAGGTTTACTTGACTTACTCCCGGAGTTACTTATAAGTCTGCCGCACTAGTTTCAAACTGTCATGAGCAACTCGCAACAATTCTTAAGTTCTGATATAATTACTGGCCTCGGAAGGAACTGTTCGGATTTGGGGGGAAATGGAATTTTAAATCTCCAGAAGAACAGCAAAGCTATGACAAGCCGGGGATGTGAGGCTGAAGCTCGCAGCTGCAGAGCCCGTTTCTCTGCACTGCACCTTGAGCACATGGGCACCGAAACACTGTCAGGGGCCATGGGGGCTGCAGGCCCAGCCCCCTCTCAGGAATTCTTTCCAGATCCATCACCTAGACAACAGGGACAGAGTCTAGGATTCACTGACCCACTTAACATGCCCCTGACGTCTCCCAGGCTAATCCTCACAGCCACGAGCAGGAGTTAACATTTCTTCTTTCTAGAAACCAGTAAAAACAAGAGGCAAGCACAGAGGAGGTGCCTAGAGAATTCAGAGCCCCTGAAGCAACCTGAGGACTAGGTTCTCATCCTCCTCATGGTCCAAAGTTTAAAGGCTTCAGTGGGAATGCCCTCAACCAGTAATACATTCTCATCCTTATTAGAACACACAAAAAAATTTAAAGTTGTTGCTTCTTCAACTTAAAGAAAGGAACTTAACCAGACCTATAGATCTACAACCCAAACAAGCAAGGGGGGTGAAGAGTGGCAAGATGTGGTATTTAGAAAAGGTAATTGCGCCCTAGCCGGTGTGGCTCAGTGGATAAAGCATCAGCCTGTGGACCAAAGGGTCCCAGGTTCGATTCCAGTCAAAGGCAGGAACCTCGGTTGCAGACTCCTCCCCAGTGCAGGCCCTGTCCCGGGCTCCTGCAGGTGGCAACCAATCAATGTGTTTCTCTCACATCGATGTTTCTCTCTGTCTTTCCCTCTCTCTTCCACTCTCTCTAAAAGATCAATGGAAAAATATCCTCGGGTGATGCTTTAAAAATAAATAAATAAAGTGTAATTTAAAAAAAAGAGAGAGTGAAATTTCTTAAAAAAAAAAGATAGATAGATAGAAAGGTAATTGCTCTATAGAATTCTCTTATCCACCTTTCACTACTTAGGCAATCTTGATTTCCAGGCCAACATGCATTAGCTGCTGGAAAAGCACTAGTCTAGGGGGACTATCCATAATAATAAAAGTGTAATATACTAATTAGACCGGACAGCCGAAGGATCTCCCGGATGACTTTCTGGACAAAGCCGGGGCTACGAGGGCCGAGCCCCTTGCACAAATTTCATGCATCGGGCCTCTAGTGTTATTTATAAAGAAACAGATTTAAGCCCTAGCTGGTTTGGCTCAGTGGATAGAGAGCCGGCCTATGGACTAAAGGGTCCCGGGTTCAATTCCAGTCAAGGGCACATGCCCGGGGTTGCTGGCTCAATCCCCACTAGAGGGTGTCCAGGAGGCAGCCAGTCAATAATTCTCTCTCATCATTGATGTTTCTATCTCTCTCTCCCTCTCTGAAATCAATAAAAAAATATATATTTTAAAAAGAAACAGATTTATGATTGTGCAGGCCTCAGCATTCGCCTTCCTATAGCAATTGGGATCCATGTGCCGAAAGAGGCCTGAAACAGCTACTCCTTTTTGAGAATGAAGACACTTCCTCAGCTGACAAGGTGCTGTGGTTGACATGTCCCACCGGCTGCATTTGAATGGACCACGGTGGGTAATGTGTGAGTCGAGGGTGGGCTGGGAGGGTGGTGTGAACCAGGACGCTGGAAAACTGCTTTCCTAAAAGCAGACGCATGCTCAGCTCCACCTTCTCCTCCTGAGTGAGCTGTCTCCCACACAAGGGCCGAAGGAGGCGGACGTCTGCATATCCAACCCCACTGGGGGAGTGGCCGAGCAGCCAGAAGAAAACAACATTTTTCTTTCTTGAATTGAGGCTGCCAGTGTGTGAGGCCAGAGAGCTAAGACCATGGCACTGGACGGCCAAGTTAAAAGAGAAAGGACTGAGGAAGAAAAATCCTGAGGCCAGAAGAACCTCATGAATGAGGATAGTGCATTAGGTCCTCTGCCTCAAGCCAGAGGAAAGTATTTTCACACTAATTACATGCTGTAGGCTCTGCCCGATTCACTTTGAGCCCTATTTCATAAGCAAGTAATCCCCTACCTGCCACCATAATCTTCTCAAATCAGGGAACAAGTGATTACAAATCAGGTCCCACCGATACACTTAATCCCCACAGGTTTAACGTCCCTCCAACCTTAATGTATCAGAAAGGGCCATAAGAAAGGGCCACAGGAAAAGGCGTCCTGTTCCCCCTGAAGTGCCTTCGGTGAGCAGAGACAAGACAGGGTAAAGGGCCACTTCTTCCCCTACGCTGGCCCAGCGCCCTCACCGCTGCACGTTATGGTGATAATCCCAGCGCCCTCGCCGCTGCACCTTATGGTGATAATCCCGGGCCAGCAGCCCGTTCTCCCCATACAGCACCCCCACCATCCGCGTCCATCTCTGGCCACCGGCACCCTCCCGCCGGGCTCTGCTCCCACCCAGGCCCCCCCCCCCCCCCCTCCACAGCCCAAGTGGCCTCAGCTCACCATTTGACTTGCGTCCCTCCCATGGCCCCCTCTGGCTCCGGGCTCAGCGAGCCTGCTCGCCTGGGTGAAGCGGGGGGCTGAGCGTCACAGCGCCCCCCGATCCGGGCATGCCTCCCCGAGCGGGGGCAGGCCGACTCCCCGAGCCGCCGGCCGATCGCGGGAGAGACGGGGGAGGGCGGAGAGGCCGGCGTCCCGGCCCCGGGGACCGGGATGCTCCGGGGCTGCGGCGCGCGGTCGGTCCCGGCAGCTCAGACGCGGCAGCAGCCGGGGCTGGGTGGGACCGCCTCCCCTCGCAGGCTGCGGGCACCGGCGGCCGCATGGCGGGCTCCGCGGCCGCGCGGCTGGGGGCATGCCCGGGGCGCGGGCATCTCAGCCCATCTCCGGCCGGAGACGCTCCGCGGCTCGGGCAGCGCGGCCGGCCGAGTCCCGGGCAGCGGCGGGCGGGCGGGGACCCCGGCTTCGCAGCGCCTCCCCGCCCCTCCCGGCCCCGCCCTGCCGCCCTCCCCAGGCGGCCACCCGCGGCCAGGCAGCGCCGGCTCGGACCCAGGCGGGGGGGGGGGGGGAGGGTCGGGGAGCACCCTCCGGGCAGGGAGGGGCCGCCGGCGGGCAGGATCCCCAGGGGGCTGGCCCTGGCCCTGAGAACCCCCGATCTGTACACGTTGCCTTCTCCACCCTGAGCCCTCCCTCCGTGGACGCGGAGGTCGGGGTAGGTAGAAGCCCGCTTCGGAGGGTGCGGTCTCCCCGGAAACCGCGGACGCCCATCTCTCCCGCCTCCTCTCCGGGTGTTTCCGAGTGTGCTCTGCCCACGAGGGGTCGTTTTGCCGGGACACGGGGAGAGGCTGGCCTGAGGTCTGGGAAGCACCAGGCGGCAGGGTGTCCCCCGAGGGGGGGGGGGGCAGGGGATTGGACACTGAGGGCTCTTTCCAATCTTAACCTCCGGTTCCAAGTCCCATCCCGGGGTCTCCTGGCTTTCGTGGTCACTGAGCCATGAGATGGGCTCCCCCGAGCAAGGGTGGAGGGAGGGAGCCCGCTGGGTCCCAGGGAGCACGCCGAGGAAAAGGCAGGGTGCTGACTGAACACCCTAAAAAGGCGAGTGAGAGGTCAGCTTAGCGGTTCTCAACCTGTGGGTCGCGACCATCGGAAAACACATATAGCATATCAGATATTTACATTACGATTCATAACAGTAGCAAAATTAGTTATGAAGTAGCAACGAAAATAATTTTATGGTTGGGGGTCATCACAACATGAGGAGCTGTGTTAAAGGGTCGCGGCATTAGGGAGGTTGAGAACCAGTGGAAGGAGTCAAAGACAGAAAGCAGAACGCCAACTGTTCTCTGAGCCCCTCCAAGAAAACTGTCCCATCAGCCACTGCAGTCGGATTTCCAGTGGGTCACTAACTCCCACTCCCACGGAGGCTGCCCCAGTCTGAGTCCTGCCAGAGGGGAAGGAAGCAGGTGATCTCAGGAAGAAATAGAGGCTCTCCCCTGACCTCCACCCGCCCCCCCCCCCCCCCCCAGGGTGCTGCCAGGCACTATCAGGCACGGAAGAGCAAAAGGCCTGTGGCCAGGCAGGAAGCAATAGATCTCATTATACAACGACACATCCTTTGACTCTGTACCAAGTGACAGTCTAAGAAGCAAGCGAGGAAGAAGTGGTTTGGATTCTCACTAAAAGCACATCTATTGCTTCATGGGTACAGGGTTTCCTTTTGGGGTGATGAAAATGTCTTCAAACTGGATGGAGGTGATGGTTGCAAACATTATGAAAGTACTAAATGCCACGGAATTGTACACTTTAAAATGATTCACGATTGCTGGGCCTGAGCGGCTCAGTTGGTTGAGCATCATCCTGTGCACCGAAAACTTACAGGCCTGGGACACTTACGGAGGAAGGCAACCCATGGACGTTTCTCTGTCACATTGATGTTTTCTTTTCTCTCTCTCTCTCTCTCTCTCTCTCTCTCTCTCTCTCTCTCTCTCTCTCTCTCTCTCTCCCCCCCCCTTCCTCTCTTGAAGCATGTCCTCGGGTAATGATTTTTAAGAAGTAAAATGATTAATGGTTAATTTTATGTTTTGTGAATTTTATACATAAGAAAGCACATCTATTAAATGTGAACACTAAAGTTGAGCAAGGTTACCAGAATATTAAAACGGGGAAAGAATTGCATGTGACCTCCATAGACTAGGAAATGGTCCATCAAACTAAGACGGGATATTATGAGAAAAAGAAATAAGAGGAAAAACACCAAAGACACATAAAATACTTAAAGACAAAGAGCAATTAGGTTTGACTAGAACAGCCTAAGCTGGATTGAGGTAGGAGACAAAAAAGGTCAAAAGATGATAAATTAAACATGATTCAGCAATGAAATGAAGTTGGTAAATAAGCTAACATGATCTGGGGATGTGTTCATAGGAGCATGATTTACATAAGCCAGGAAAGTAATCTTTTCCTGCCACTATACTTGGCATTGATCAGGCTTTTATGAGAGCACTGTGTCCTGTTTTGGTCTCCACACTTGGAGCCTTTCAGTTACAGTCACATATGTATTCTAATCATTAGCCCACTCAAATATGTACTTATCTGCCACAATTCCCAGCCCTATAAGTGAAAGTCGGAAACATTCTAATGCTCTAAGTCAGTGGTTCTCAACCTTCCTAATGCCATGACCCTTTAATACAGTTCCTCATATTGTGGTGACCCCCAACCATAAAATTATTTTCGTTGCTACTTCATAACTGTAATTTTGCTGCTGTTATGAATCATAATGTAAATATCTGATATGCAGGATGTATTTTCATTGTTACAAATTGAACATAATTAAAGCATAGTGATTAATCACAAAAACAATATGTAATCATATAATGTGTTTTTCTTTTTTTTAAAATATATTTTATTGATTTTTTACAGAGAGGAAGGAAGAGGGATAGAGAGTTAGAAACATCGATGAGAGAGTAACATCGATCAGTTGCCTCCTGCACACCCCCTTCTGGGGATGTGCCTGCAACCAAGATACATGCCCTTGACCAGAATCGAACCTGGGACCCTTGAGTCTGCAGGCCGACGCTCTATCCACTGAGCCAAACTGGTTACGGCAATATATGTGTTTTTCGATGATCTTAGATGACCCCTGTGAAAGGGTCGTTCGACCCCCAAAGGGGTCGCGACCCACAGGTTGAGAACCGCTGCTCTAAGACAACTCTGCTCACTTTCTCTT
The DNA here is from genome assembly GCF_963259705.1 of Myotis daubentonii. Lineage (NCBI taxonomy): Eukaryota > Metazoa > Chordata > Mammalia > Chiroptera > Vespertilionidae > Myotis > Myotis daubentonii. The sequence continues at coordinate 8,216,294 of NC_081848.1, read as the reverse complement.
GCTATGAGTTTGATACAGCCCCCTCAGGCCATAACTTAGTTACACCCAGGCAATAAGCCAATGCAATGGAACTGGTTCTCATAAACACTGGCAGCTGATATACACCCTCCGGACATCCAGGCTGGACCATGGCAGGTCCCAGCACTGGCACTGTGGCTCTGCACAAAGCTTCCCCAGGTGGGAAATTCACAGCATCCCACCCTCCCCTCCTGCCAGCACAAAACCACGAGGCAGTGCTGAGGGCTACCCCTTTAAGGCCAAACATAATCAGAGGGAAAGAGAACGGGTCTAGGTGCCTCACGGCCTGCTGTGTTGCTACTAGAGGCTAAGAACCCCAAGACTCCTCAAGAATTCAGCTTTTAGCTAGGACTGGAGCGGTAAAGAATCTGAGGCCACGGTTACCTGGAGCAGCTGGACTCCGACGGGGACCGTTGCTGCCCTTCGTACTGCTGCACCAGAGCTCGCACGCTCCAGTATGGGTTCTCGATCTCCTCGTCCGTGCTGCTGTTCCTAAAGCCAGAGGACACCAGCAAAGGAGAAGGGTCAGTCCTTCACGTCCACTCACCAAGTACTGAAGGTGGCCCTCTCGTGAGCACTACAGGAAAGATGAATAAGGCAAAGCCCCTGCCTCAGAGACACTTGAAACCTCGCAGGGAAGATAGATAGAAACGCGCATAACTTCACCAATCGTTGCGACACCTCGGGGTCATGCTTAGCACACACACGACCACCAAAGCATTTCCTGCCGCGCCTCCGGGGGCAGCTTGGCCTTCAGGATACGTTCCAGGGAGAGACTCCCGCAGACACTGCTCCCAGTGAAGGAAACACACGGTGCCAATGGCATCTCTTCACAGTTCTGGGCACCAGAGCAACAGATTACCTATGCCATTCAACCACTTTGCTGACTGCGAATAGAGCTCTTCAAAAGAAAGGGCTTTTCTCGTTCAAAGTGCTCTTTTCTGCAGCGTGGGGCTGTTTGGGTGATATTTTTATCTACTGCAGATACGCATCTAAGGGAAAATATCAAAGACAGTCCAGTTTCCATGCCCAGATGCCCACCCTTACCTCTGTCTGTATCGAAAGACGTCCCGTCCTGACCGTGACATGTCGTGACACACATCAGCCAGAGCAGCAGCTGCTCCCTGGGCCACGGCCGTGGCACAGTGTGGCTGGTGACTCTGCAGAGGGGCTCTGAAGTCCCGTCCTTGGCTGACGGTCCTGCCAGAGCCGGGTTTGAAGTGAGCTGCCAAAGCAAGGACCAGCCGCATGATAGACTTCAGGTTTCCTTCCACAATATCTGGGGGACAGAAGAGACCGAGAGGCCCTCAGAGGGAGGGAGAGGGCTGAGGACTCATTCACTAAATACGCACTTGCTAGGGATGCAGGTGAGCGAGGCAGTCAAACTCTCTGTCCTCACAGAGCCATGTTCCACAGGGACACAGAAGACGTAAAAGCAATGACAATGAAGTACAGTAACATGTCATGATAGGAGAGGTACAGGATTCTTCGGGGGCTCCGAGTGGAAGCATCGTGCCTAGTCTAGAGGGCTCAGGATTCCCGCAGGAAGTGAGCTCTAAGCTGAGACTTGGTTGATGAGTAGTGGTCCATCAGATGGAGGAGAAGAGGGAGCAGCAAGCATGAAGTCTAGAGGCAAGAGAAAGCATGACATACTAGAGCCTCGCTGTCTGGTGTGGGAGCCGCTGGCTACACTGAGCACTTAAACGGTAGCTATAGTCTGAATTGAAATGTGCTGCAAGTGTAGTATTTACTTAGCACACGCACACCCAAAAACAGAATGCAAAATAGCTCCTTAGATGTAGTATAAAAAATAGAATGTAATAGTTTACATTTTGAAATATTTTAGATATATGAGTTAAATTTTTTATTCAAACTGGTTTCACACTTTTTTCTTTTGTTTAATGTGGTTATTAGAAACTTTTACGTTACACATGTGACTCACATTATACTTCTACTAGAGGCCCGGTGCACAAAATTTGTGCGGGGGGGGGGTGTCCCCTCAGCCCAGCCTGTACCCTCTCCAATCCAGGACCCCTGGCTCCTAATCGCTCACCTGCCTACCTGATCGTCCCTCACTGTTTCCGTGCACAGTTTCCATGCCCAGATGCCTACCCTTACCTCTGTTTGTATTGAAAGACATCCCGTCCTGACCGTGACATGTCGTGACACACATCAGCCAGAGCAGCAGCTGGTGACCTGGTCACCCCTAACTGCTCCCCTGCCGGCCTGATCACCCCCAACTGTCCCCCCTCCACCAGTCTGGTTGCCCCCAACTACCCCTCCTGCTGGCCTGCTGGTTGCCCCACACAGCCTGCTGCTCAGTCATTTGGTCGCCCCTCACTAACCCCCCTGCCGGCAGGGTCGCCCCACGCAGCCTGTTTGGTCGTCCGTTCAGTTGCGATGGTTGCTTAGGCTTTTATATAGATAGATGGCACAGCTCTGCGGTGGAGGAGCTGAAAGAAGTCTAGCAGAGCTAGAACTCAGAGCATAGCAGGAGAGGGTGAAAGCTGAGGGATGAATCAGAGGTCAGGTCAGGAAGGGCCCGATAGGCCATAGGAAGGATTGCGGGTTTTATCCTAAGGACCCTATGATCAGAGGACTGCCGGAGCATATGTACTCAGGGTAAGATCATTCTGGCAGCAACGTGGAGAGCAGATGGGAGGAGGACAAACATCCATGCAGTGGGACTAAGCAGGAAGCCAGGCAAAAGAATATGAGGTCCTGAGGGGCAGTGTTCCCTAAAAATAGTTGACTTTAATGGGCCAGATCCCCAAGCCCACTCCTAATGGGGACCAGATGAAAGAGATTATCGTATTCTAAATTTGCCCTAGAAAAGAAAAAGGAATGCAGGCAGAAAAAATGTGATAGGTCTGGTGAAAGTTAATGTAAGGGAATTGGTAAAATACTTTTTTTTTTTTTTTTAGTTGCATAGCCTTTTAGATATGCAAGGTTTTGAAAGGATTGATTGATACCTTCTACAGGGTGCTCTCAATGGTCAGCATCTACCCTTCCTGAATGACCCCAACACAGAGAACATCAGTAATAGAAACATGACAGGAGTGCCCCCTCTTGCCCCCATTCTCACCAGAGTCACAGGTAACCAGGCCCAGAAACTGAGGCTGAAACAGAACCGGATTACAGTCAGTTCTAGAGAGATGGCGAGAGGACTGGGGGGCCTGTGCTTTCCGAAGACACCTACACCCTTTCATCCTTGCAGCCTGGGCTCAAGGGGACTGAGAAGTGTCCCCTTCTGGCCGTGTGGCTACAGGAGAGGGCATGTGCTGAGGTCACAGAGCCCCTTCATCCTACCAGGAATAGTCTGTGATGTAAAAAAAAAATGCTAGAAAATAGTTTCCATCTGGAAAACTGGATGGAAAAAAATGTAGGCTACTATGATGTGAAATAATTATTGGTCATGAAACTGTAGGAACTTCAAAAACATAATCTAGCCTCATTTTTATTACTTTAAACGAGAAATTCTAAAATCAATATCCCAATTTTGTAATTTCTTCTCTATTAATTGTCTTACACACAGTCAGGCAAACCTTTATTTAATTAAAATGAATAGAAAACTTCTATCTTCACCCAGGTTTCCAAAGCAGTCAAACTTTGATAATCACTCTGTCCCAGTAACTTTCTTTACCGGAAAATGACATGAGGTCATGGGGCTAATCCTCCTCCTGTCTATCGGATCCCTTGACTACACACTGAGCAATTGCCAATAAAGATGAGTGTACTCGTCCACCAAGAACGTGAAGAGGCACTGACCTTTAGCTGAAGTCTGGTGCATACGAATCTTTTTGGAGGCCACAAACTGTAGCACCTTCTCCACGTTATTCTTCATCTCCTGTTGGTTTCTAGGACTCAGCTGTACCCCACTCAGCTTTTCTCCTGCTGTTAGAAGACAGAAAATATATGAAGTTATAAGGAGAAATAATATCAAAGTCTCATATAGCCAGATATAAAGGGAATATTTGATGTAAAAAGTAAGATTATATATAAATATACAAGTGAATTAAGCCTTAGTGCTTGTAATTTGGAATGGGGAGTAGAAAAATTAAAATCTTTTAGATGGCCTGCAAATTTTAAAAAAAATATATATTTTTATTGATTTCAGAGAGGAAGGGAGAGGGAGAGAGAGAGAAACATCAATGATGAGAATGATTGACTGGCTGCCTCCTGCATGCCCCCTAGTGGGAGTCAAGCCCCCCTGCAACCCAGGCATGTGCCCTGACCAGGAATTGAACTGTGATCTTGTGGTTCATAGGTTGACATTCAACCACTGAGCCACACTGGCTGGGCTGGTTTATGTTTTTAAAAGTTGACTCTGGGTAGACATAGATTATACAGAAAGGAAACAGGGAGATTAGTTAGAAAGAAAATGAAAAGACAAGGCAAGAGATAATGTTTTAGGCTAGAGTGAAAGAGGCTACCGGGTGAAAAGTCAAATAGTGGGTAAACTTTTACTGTAAAGCAGACAGCACATGCGAAGGACTGGATATGATACATGGGGAAAAGAGAATAATCAAGGAAAACTTCTAAGTGTCCTGCTTCAAGAGCTGGGTGAAAGGCACTGTGATATGTTGCTTAGATCAAGAAACCTGGAGGATAAAGGGATTAGTGGGGAGAAGGAAATCAGTTCTGATTAGGACATGTGAAGTCAGAGTTGCATTTTGGACATTCAAATAGAGATGCTGACTAGGGGTTGATATTCATGTCTAGAACTCAAGGAAAAGTTTAGGACTAAAGATATATATTGGAAAGAGACCACTTAGGGATAGAGAATATCCAAGGGCTAAGGAGAACTTCAACAACACTCAGAGGTTAGGAAGAAGGAGAAGAGCCAGCAAAGCAAACAGGGAGCCAGTGAGGAAGGAGGAAAACGAAGTCCACAGGGTCCTGGGAACAAGTAAGACAAACGTGTAGTTGCCTTCTTATTCTGTTGCTGGTTTCTTTTGTTGTGCAGAAGCTTTGTAGTTTGATGTAGTCCCGTTCATTCTGATGGATGATTGGATAAAGAAGATGTGATACATATATGCAATGGAATACTACTCATGCATAAAAAAATGAAATACTGCCATTTGCAACAACATGGATGGATCTTGAGAGTATTATGCCAAGTGAAATAAGTCAGGAGGAAAGGGACAAGAATTGTGTGATATCAGTCATATGTGGAATATAAAACAAAAAGCAACAAACAAAACAAGCTTATAGATACAGACAACAGAATGGTGGTCACCAGAGGGGAAGCGGGGTTCGGGAGGATGGAGAAGGTAAAGGAGGTCAAATACGTGGTGATGCAAGGAGACGAGACTTCAGGTGGTAGACACACTATCTGTGCCTGGAAAGCTCCTGGCGAGGAGAGAGGGCGCAGCGTGCCCCCAAGGCTTTCTGTTGGGACAGGCGAGTACTGGGCCTGGGCCCACTGATGCCCCTCTTTCCTTTCCTTTTGTGTATACCTTTTTTTCCCCTTTTCTTTAGAAAAGGGGAAAAAAAGGTATATACCTTGAACTTACATAATGTTATTATTAACCAATGTCACCCCCCAAAAATAATTTTTTTAAGTGTTTGAAGGAGGAAGGAATGATCAACTGTGTGAAGTTCTTTTAAATGGAATAAAATGAGGGCTGAGGCCTGGCACTGGATTTCACAAGGCAGAGGTTGTGACCCTGAGAAAGTTTGAGTGGAGTCGTGGGATCCAAAGCCTGAGGAGGGCGGGTGGGTTAAGTAAGGGATGGGGAAAGGAAGTGAATTCAGTGAACTTTTCTCGAAGGCAAAGTCACAATGGAATGTCACAAAAATACTTGGGTTTTGGAAAAACGAACACATATTCAAACTGCTTGTATATGTACAGAATATCTCTGGAAAGAAATGCAAAAAACTGCTTACTCTGATTGCCCCAGAAAAACCAGGTAGCTGGCAGAGGGACAGAGGTGGAAAAAAAGGCTTTTGACTTTATACCCTTTTGTGCCTTCTGGGTTTTTTATCTGATTACATTTTCAAGTATAATCTATTGAAATAAGTGAAAAATTAAATGTTTAGAATGAGCTCGGAATGAAAGCAGATCTAGGTTTGCACCACTGCTCCGACACGTACAGTTATGTGGTCTTGTAAAGCTGCCTAGCCTTTTTAAATCTCATAAAATAAGATAGTGGCACTCATCCTACCCATGTCATGCATCAAAGTAGCATGCTTAGCACAATGCTTGATATACTAGTATTCTTATTGCTCAATGAATTTACTTTTATGAATCCTCTTTTTTAAGCTTGTTTCCTGAAAATGGGGATACTATTAGCTGTTTCTCAAGGGTTGATGATTAAATGAAATTAAAGGAGATAGAAAGTATTCAACAAATGGCAGCTGCTGCTACTATTACCATTATCACCATCATTATCTATGAATACTCTGGTGAGTCCCTGAACTGTGCCAATGAGGGAGAGGCTGCCTGCAGCAAACCGGGCTTCTGCGCCACGGGAACCCTGCATCCCTCCAGGACCCTCAGTGAGGTCAGCTGACTAACATAACCATCCGCGTTTGAGTACCTATCATGTGCCAGGCACTTGGGGAGGAGTTGTGGAACCAAAAGTACAGAAAAAAAAATTATGCTGTACCTGCTTTTAAAGAGCTCAGTGTACACAGGAGAGAGAGCTGAACAATTACCATTCAGTGAATGGAAATAAAATAATACTAGAGCTACACACAAATGCTATGAAAATAAGGTTATGGCACCATTTGTAAGAGTGACCATCAACAACTGCAGGGCTCCAGAAGGACCAGCCCTTTCATGGAGCACATGGTAGTCAGTATCTGCCTGGCTCCCACCTCCTTTTCCAGCCTCGGTTCAGACATTGATTCTTCTGACAAGCCACTACTGAACCTCCAGAACTGGGCTGGGTGAGCCCCCTGCCATGAGCCCCATCTGTACTCACCCCATCAGAATGTAAGTACATCAATGGAAATGACTTCACTTTCCAGTCTTTCCAACTAGATTGGGGGTGAGGGGAGCTCTTGAGAGCTTAGACTGTGTTTATTATCATATTCCCAAAGCATAACACAGTACCTGGCACACAGTGTTTATTGACTAATAAATAAATGAATTAACCCTGGGAAAGTATTCTGTCTTCTCTACTTCCAATGCCATAGATTTTATTTACACACACACACACACACACACACACACACACACACACACACACACTTTGTTAATCCTCATCCAAGGATATTTTCCCATTGATTTTTGGAGAGAGTGGAAGGGAGGGGGAGAGACAGAGAGAGAAACATCGATTGGTTGCCTCCTGTACGTCCCGAACAGGGCCGGGGATCAAGCCTGCAGCCGAGGTATGTGCCCTTGAAGGGAGTCATGGACCCTTCAGTCCATGGGCTGACGCTCGGTGCCATATGTTTTACCGAAGAAGCCACCTGTTCTGAAGGCATATGAAGGATAAAGAAGGTCAAGTTCTGGTTTATGTTAGCACCAGAGTCCAGGGCCAACTGACCGACAATCTCGATGAGATGAGCCAGGATCACCCCATCCCGAAGGTCCTGTCGCAGGTCCTGCACCGGCTTCACCGCTGGGCTCTTCCTCAGCTGCGCGTTCACCCAGGCCACGTACGCCTGCAGTTGCTGCTGAAAAATGAAAGGTGGGAATAAGGGGAAGGCTGCCCATTATTCTTAACCTCCGCCCTGCACATGCAAGGCCGAATCCGAGGTTGAACTATGGTGGGCAGTGCATCACACCCAGAGGGAGCAGGAGCTTTTAAGGAAAGAAAGAAGAAAGATGGTCAGGCATATAGCACGTTTTAAAATTCCCTAGTTTCATGTTAGTCTCCAAGGATCAGCTAACCTCTGACTAGGGTGGCAGTGTACACACAGATAAGGAGACAAGTATGTCAAGGACTACGACTCCGGCTTTCCTTGAGTTTTGCCTGGATGAGGTCCAGGCCCACAACCACAGCCAGTTTTTGGTGTAATCACTGCCACCAGCAGCCCACCCTGCTTCCCAGGAACAATCACTCATGTCCGTACGCACAATGGGCTGCGATAGTCATAAGAATTGATCTTGGGGATCAGGAATAAGCAGTAAACCAAGCTCAGAACTGCCTTTTGCCCAGCTGCTTTTTTTCACAATGAGACTTAACTGAAATCTTCTCACACTGAACCTAAGATTTATTCTCCTGAGCCTATAATCCTGGGATTGCTACAAAGTTAGTTTTAATCTGTGCTTTATATTGTCAAAGAGGATCTAGTCACCTAAAACCTGCACACACTTACCAAGGAAGGGCTATGGTAAGCAGTGTTCCTGAAAACTAAGGACAGGCTGGGGAGGGGGGGCACTTGCATTTATTCTCCGACAAAGCTAGGGCCCAGCAACCTCAGATGCCTGTTAGGCCCAGGTAGGGACATACCACTCATCCAAACCCTTGGATGACCGTACATGTTCCACTTGTCCCTTACACAGAGCTTGTATGCAGGTGTTTATTCTGATTATTTGGTCTGAAGATGGGCACTAAATATCAAAGTAGCACATGAACAATGTCATAGTGCAGGCAGCACTCTGTCTGGTTTCTGTAGAAGCCCAAGACCCTAAAAATTAAGTTCAAGGGCTAAATTATTAACTTATAATTTGGTTAAAGTTCTGTTGACTTCTAAGCCCCAAGTACTTCCTTAATAAAGTGATGTTGGCAATTACTCATTGGCGGCTTCCTGAGCTTAAATTAAATCTTCCTTATTTTCTCTAAATTGATTTGTGGGAATAAATAAAGTCCTTTGGAAGACAGTACTAAGGCAACAATCAATCAGCTACTGAGAAACTACAGGAACCACTATGATCAGCAAGAAGTGGGGGAGGAATATTTATTGAGTACCTACCATGAACTAAATATCATTTGTGTGGTTTTTTAAAAAAAATATATTTTATTGATTTTTTTACAGAGAGGAAGGGAGAGAGATAGAGAGCTAGAAACATCGATGAGAGAGAAACATCAATCAGCTGCCTCCTGCACATCCCCCACTGGGGATGTGCCCGCAACCCAGGTACATGCCCTTGACCGGAATCGAACCTGGGACCCTTCAGTCCGCAGGCCGACGCTCTATCCACTGAGCCAAACCGGTTTCGGCTCATTTGTGTTTTATACATGTTTTAACGAGCTAATGAATAGACCTGGAACAGGGCTGCCGCACAATTGATGCTTACTAAATGGTCATTACTATTTTCATCATTATCATCATCTAACTCAATTATCAAAAAAGCACAGAAGGGTCAGTATCATCCCAATGGATGGATGAGGTTCAGAGAGATTATGTAACTTTTCCAATGTCCCCACAGCTAGGACATAGTAGACCCGGTATTGAAACCCACTGGGGATCAAGCCCGCAACCCGGGCACATGCTCCTTACCGAAATCGAACCTGGGACCCTTGAGTCCACAGGTCGATGCTCTAACCACTGAGCAAACCAGCTGTAGCCCTAAGTATTTTTTAAATATATTTTTATTGATTTCAGAGAGGAAGGGAGAGGAAGAGAGCTAGAAATATCAATGATGAGAGAGAATCATTGATCAGCTGTTTCCTGCATGCCCCCTACTGGGGATCAAGCCTGCAACACAGGCATGTGCCCTGACCTGGAATCGAACCATGACCTCCTGGTTCATTGGTTGATGCTCAACTACTGAGCACACCAGCTGGGCCCAAATCCTTAAGTATTATTTTTTATTTTATTAAATGTTCATTTTGAAATAATTTTGCCACATAAACGTGGCAAAAACATCACAAATAGTTCCCTTACACGCCTTCCCCAAATATTTACATCTTACACAACCCAGTACAATGATCAATACAGGAAATTAACACTGACACAAGACCACCAACTAACCTACAGTGAAATGATTCAAATTTCACTAATTATCCCACTAATGTCCTTTTTCTGGTTCAGTGTCCAATCCAAGGTCTCACACTGCATTTAGTTGTCGTGTCTCTTTAGTCTCTTCCAATCTTTGCCCTTAATGATCTTGACAATGTTGGAGAATATTGGCCCAAATATTCAGTGTCCCTCAATTTGGGTTTGCCTGATGTTTCCTTTATTTCTGCTCTGATCTTTATTACCATTACTAGAGGCCCGGTGCACAAAATTTGTGCACGGATGGAGTGGGGTAATTCCTCAGCCCAGCCTGCACCCTCTCCCAATCCAGGACCTTTCGGGAGATGTCTGACTGCTGGTTTAGGGATCCCTGCAGATCGGTCCTAAACTGGCAGTTGGACATCCCTCTCGCAATCTGGGACCGCTGGCTCCTAACTGCTTGCCTGACTGCCTGATCACCCCTAACTGCCTCTGCCTGCCTGCCTGATTGCCCCTAACCACTCGCCTGCCTGCCTGATTGCTCCTAACCACTCACTTGCTTGCATGATAACCCCTAACTGCTCCCTGGGAGGTGGAGCCAGCCGGGAGGGGGCATGGTGTTCTGGTCTCTGGTCGTTCTGGTCATTCCACCATTTCAGTCGCTGGGCTTTTATTATATAGGATGTTTTCCAGTTACTTTTTGTGTATATAAGAGCTACTTTGGTATGTTAATTTTATGACCTGTTAACTTATCTTTAATTGTTTGAGTTTTATCAGTGACTAGAGGCCTAGTTCACGAAATTAGTGCACTGTAGGGTCCCTAGCAGCTGCCTGTTGCTGACCAGGACCTCTCTCCCTTCTCCTAGCAGGCCCCGCCCCCTGGTTGAACTCCCGGATGACCTCCCGGTTGAGGGGACAATTTGCAAACTATGCTTTTATTATACAGGATTGTGGCATCCAGGATTACTATCACATCAACCGTAAAAAAAAAAATAGTTTTTCTTCATTGTAGTGCTTCCCAATTTAGTAAGTTACTGGTATTAGAACTATATATATATTTTCTCATGTTAAGAAAGTACTCATCAAGTCTTATTTTCTTGAGTGTTTTTATGAGGAATGGATGTTGAATTCTGAAAGTTTCTTAGCATTTATGGAATTAATCTTTTATGATTATTTTCCCTGACACCTATTAGTCTGGTACTATATGATATTAATGGATTTCCTAACAATGAACTTACCTTTAATTCTTGGAATTAAACTCACCAGATCATAGTGAATTATATTTTTACTATGGTGTTGGATTCTATTGTTAATAAAATAATTATTAGTGCTATATCAGTACTATATATGACATTTCTTCATAGGTACTCATGAACATTAGTCTGCAGTTTTCTTTTTGATTGTCTTTATCATATTTAGGTATCAATATTACCTTTGCTTCATATGAAGTAGGAAGTTTCTCTACATTTTCTATACTCTGAAAGCTTTGGGACTCTCCGATATGTGAAGGTTTGATAGAATTCCCCTATAAAATAATCTGGGCCTGGTACCTTATTTGAGGAATAGTTCCTTAATAACTTCATTTCTTCTACAAAAATTGGTCTAAATTTTGTCTCCTGCAATTTTAATAAGAATTTCCCAAGAAATGATTCATTTCATCAATTTTTTTTCCTTTCTTTTTTTTTAATAATTTTTATTTCTTAAAGTATTACAAAGAGTATTACATATGCCTCCTTTTCCCCCCCCCCTTGACATTCCCCCAGTCCCTACCCCCTGCCCCCCCCCCCCCGTGTCTTGTGTCCATTGGTTAATCTTATATGCATGAATATAAGTCCTTCGGTTGATCTCTTAATCCCCCCCCAAACCCTCCCCAGGCTTCCCACTGTAGTTTGAAAGTCTGTTCAATGTTGCTCTGCCTCTGCATCTACCCCTGTTCATCAGTCTATACTGGTCCCCATTATCTGTCCCAACATCACTGGAGCAGTCCCAACCTCATCGGGGCCATCTCAGCCTCACCGGGGCCGTCCCTACCTCACTGGGGCCGTTTCAACCTAACCGGGGCCGTTTCAACCTAACCGGGGCCGTCCTGACCTCACTGGGGCAGTTTCAACCTCACCAGAGCCGTCCCTACCCCACCGGGGCCGTTTCATCCTCACCGGGGCCGTCCCAACCTCATCGGGGCTGTCCCAACCTCACTGGGGCCATTTCAACCTCACTGGGGCCGTCCCGACCTCACTGGGGCCGTTTCAACCTCACTGGGGCCATCCCGACCTCACCGGGGCCGTTTCAACCTCACCGGGGCTGTTTCAATCATTTCATCAATGTTTTAAAATGCATTTGCATAGACCTGAAAATACTCTGGTAATTTTTTTTGTTTCATTGGTTACTTCTCCATTATCATTTCTCATTTTGTCTTTTGTGCTTTCTCCCTTTATCTTCTTCATTGTGTTAGCCAATAGTTTGTCTATCTTGATATTTTCAACAGATCTTTTTAAAATGCTTTCAAGAATTATTGCTATTCTGGCCTAAGTCCCTCTAAAACCATAATATCTAGAAACAACCACAATTCTCTAGTGTAAAACCTGACACTCGGCTTCCTTATCTAAAAAATTTCACATTCTTCTTCTCCTTTTTCTTATTTTTTGTTACCCCACCTCACACCGTTGACTCACACAATGCTGTCAACCAAAACCTCCCAGTAATTTTTAATATTCTGCTGTTAAATCAATCTCTTCCATCTTTGTTCTTTTAAAATTGATCTTCTTAATGCACATTTACCTCTTATAAATTTCAACCTGTTAGATTCTTTCTCTGAAGATCCCTGCAGACCCTGTCCTTTCATGCATTCATTTATTCAAATCAACCAACACAGCCAGGAATTGTGCCAAACCCAGCGTTTACAGTCACATAAATAACTATGGCACAAAGTGATTGCTGCAGCAATGGAGAAATGTTAAAAATGCTATTAATGCACAGAAGGGTCAAAAGGGAAGGAAACATTTGGCTGGCTTGTTAAGGTTGTTTGCCAGGCCACAAAGAGGAGAAGGGCATCCTAGGTGATTTAAACAAAAAAGAAAAAAAAAGACCTGTGGAGGCATATGGTATCTTGGAGGAATAGCCAATTAATAAATTACTGTGTGGGCAGAGCCATCAGTGGCAGGCAATGAGGGTGGAAAAATAGGTCAGCACAAACCTACCAGCACTTAGACTTAGGGCTTAAGATCTTCAGCAGGAAAGCCTGGAGCTTTGAAACAGGAGAGTGAAACTGTGAGACCCGCATCTTAGAAAAGTCACTCTGGACACAGAGGAGAACATGGGGTAGAAAGAGGAGCATCCAGATCTGCAGAAACTAATGAGGAGACGAGGCAACAATTCCCATGAGAGAAGATGGGAGCCTGAATTGAAGCAGCATAGTTAGAAAAGCACAAATTCCAGAAACAAATCAGAGGGGAATGATAGGATGTGGGCAGTGACAAAAAGAGAGGCTCCAAAAAGTCATGCCTGAATGATTGGCTGATGACGATACATTAACTGAGAAAGGGAATACGTGAAGAACAAGTATTGGGAAAAAGAAATAAGAGTCTGAGCTCTTTGTAAAACATAAAAAAGCCAGTTGGCAAAATCCATGTCTAGAGCACAAGAGATGGGAGCGAGGTGGGAGGTACATGTTTGAGAGTATGTATGTGTGATAGGTTATAGCCATAGGTGTGAGTGAGACATAATAACTAATAACTACCACCTACTGAGCACTGACTATGCACCAGGAACTGTGCTAAGGACTTCACCACATCTTTTCATACTCTCTCTCTCTCTCTCTCTCTCTCTCTCTCTCACACACACACACACACACACACACACACATTAATCCTGTGAGAAACTATCTTTCTCATGTCACACACATGGAAACCAAGGTTCAGAACAACAAAAACCCCAGTCACAAGGCTGCTAACTGTCAGAAGAAGAATCTGAACCCAATGCTGACTCCAAATCCTGGGCTTACATGTGAACCACAAGAAGTTACTTGGCAGGAAAGGGAGTGAGGAGACGGATGGAAGGGAAAGAAGAGATTAACAATGTACTAAGTGGCAATTTTTGTCAGCTATTGAAAGAGGCACTTTATATCCCTGTCTCCTTTAATATTCATACCCAGCCATTAAAATTGATTTTATTGGCCCCATTTCCCATATGGGAAACCTTGCTCAAGATCATAGCACTGATAACTCATGAAAATGGGATTTGAACCCACTGCACCATACTCCAAAGAATAGATTATTTCTACAATACCAAAGAAAGCATACAATGAGAGGAGAGAAGGGAGTACCCAGGGCAGAGGATGTGATATATCAACATTAAAGAAACAAGTGAAGTGAATTGAGCAATAAAATGATCCTAGGACATATAACCAGAGGGCAGAGGAAATATGGGAATCCAGGGATGAGAGAATTTTAAGACAGGTGGTCAGTTAGGTCAAATGCTATAAACAGTCCAGCTGAGGACTAAGAAGCCCATTTCACTGAATAATTAACAGGCTTTGATAACCTTTGAGAACAGATGCTGTAGCGTGGTGGGGTTAAAAGTCAGATGGCAGTGAACTGAGAAGACCTCAGAGAGCATAAAACCAGCAGTGAGGGGAGGAGAAAGGGTCGCTGGAGAGGAAAGGGAATAGAGAATGAGGATAACAGGAAACTTGTTGGCTGGGGTGTGGGGTTAGTGAGGGAGAAACAGATACAAAGGGAGGGATGTGAACAATGCAGCAAGGTTCCGGGGAGAGGAAGAGGCCACTTCCTGCTCTGATTGTGAGGAGGCAGGAATACATACCTACAAATAGGTACAGACCTGGGGAATGTGGAGTGGGGGAAGAAGGAAGTTGAAGGAGCCCAAAATTTAATAAATGCCCCTTTATTCATTACTAGAGGCCTGATGCACAGAATTCGTGCAAGGGTAGGCCTTCCTTCCCCCAGCTGCTGGCTTCGCCGTCCTGGCCCCGTCCCCCTCCTGCACCCGCCTTGGCTTGGTGCTGCCCACAGCCGCCACCACACACCCTGGGCTCCCAGGTTCTGCGGAGCCCTCCACCCCGAATGATCACCCGCTGGACAGTGGCCTGGGCCTCCCTCTGCAGGGCGATCGTGGGGCAATGGCAGGCCTGGCACTAGTGCATGAGGTCCTGCTGTTCGGCCATTTGGTCGATTTGCATATCATGCTTTTATAATCATAGATAGAAAGGAACGGGGAGAATGGAGGAGGCTTCCAGAAAGGAACCCTGTGGGAGACTGGAAAGAACAATGATGGCACCCAGGACTCAATAGGGCTGGAAATCATAATTGTGTCATTCAATCAATCAGCACAGCTATGTGATTTCCTCTAGAAGGGCTCAGCAGGCCTGGGGGGTGAGTGGAGGAAACCAATATGGGCTAACCTAGGACTGGAATTGGTCAGAGGAAAAACAGCGATCACCAGGAAGTGAGGATGGTGGTGGGAGTACATTTGAAGTGACTGATTGTGGAATCTGCACCGGATAGAAGAAATTAGGGAGAGCTGATAAACTGAGAGGACAGAGAATAGAGAACTTGATGCACCTCAATGTAAGTTTAATGGGAATGGAGGAGTGTGGAGATTGGGGTGTTAAGCAGAGAGTAAACGTTCAGAGTTCAAGATTTCAAGGGCAGCACTAGACTGTTTGCTCAGTGGTTAGAGCATAGGCTTGCAGACTGAAGGGTCCCAGGTTTGATTCCAGTCAAGGGCATGTATCTTGGTTTTAGGTATGTGTGGGAGGCAACCAATTGATGTATCTCTTTCACATTAATGTTTTTCTCTGTCTCTCTCCCTCCCTTCCACTCTGTCTAAAAATAAATGGGGGAAAAATATCCTCAGGGGAGGCTTAACAAAAGAAAACAAAACTAAGATTTCAAGGGCAGGGCAATTTTTTTAAAAAAATATATTTTATTGATTTTTTACAGAGAGGAAGGGAGAGGAATAGAGAGTTAGAAACATCGATGAGAGAGAAACATCGACCAGCCGCCTCCTGCACACCTCCTACTGGGGATGAGGGCAGGGCAATTTTGTGCAATAAGTTCCAGGATGCAGCTTCCCTGTGTGGCATTTTTGTAGCAGCACAGAGGACAATCATTGCCGTGGGGATGGTCAAGGAACTGGGAGGCTTGACTGTCTTCATCATGGATCCTGAAATCATTCCAGGAAAGTGTTAGCTGAGGATATTTACTATTCTTCCCAGAGTCATATAACTTAAAAGACTGATGAGTGTGCCTTCCATGACGCCCAGCCAGCATGGCTCAGTAGTTGAATGTCGACCTATGAACCAGGAGGCCAGGGTTCGATTCCCGCCAGGGCACATGCCTGGGTTGTGGGCCAGATCCCCAGTGGGGCATGCAGAAGGCAGCTGATGAATGATTCTCTCTCATCATTGTTTCTCTCTCTCTCTCCCTCACTCTTCCTCTCTGAAATAAATAAAAAAAATTAAAAAAGAAATCACTGACAAAACATTTTAATTGAATTGTCCTTTGTCATGTCACTACCATGTCTGCACGCTGACAGAGACCTAATAAATCACATCTAAGAGAGATCACAGATTCACAGCTGAGTGGCTTATTCTTATCCACAGGTTGAGGGTTACAATGACTTTGCTCCTTTTAAGTCTAATCTGGGGAGCCAACCACTAAACTAAGTCTCAGTGCATCTCCTCTCTGACATGAAGGTATCTGTACCTGGTGTCCAAGAGGCAGGCCAAGGCCCTGTTCTTGTTATACTGGAAATGCCTACTGCTGGCTCTGAAAAAACTGATTTGAACAACAAAGTAGACACTCATGAGGACCGGCCACACCACCAACTTCCCCACCAAGATGTTATCTTAAAAGAGGCCTACAGTGAAAGCCTACGTCCCAGTTTTATGTTTTACTAGAGCTACTTCTGTTAGCAGATGGAATACATATGCTTCTTGCAAGAGTCTGTTACTCTCTGGTTGAACTAGTAGGTCTTTTTCTTGTCCTTTTTTTTTTTTGCCTCAGAATCTTTTCTCAAATTATAACTTGTGTGAAAGCCACATATGTAAAAAAGGGAAAGCAGTGATTCTCTGGTTAGCACCAGGGTGGGGAATTCAGAGACTAGTCCCCCCCTTTTTAAAAAAAAAAATTTTTTTTTATTGATTTCAGAGAGGAAGGGAGAGAGAGAAACATCAGTGATGAAAATCATTGGTTGGCTACCTCCTGTACGCTCCCTACTGGGAATCAAGCCCAAAACCTGGGCATGTGCCCTTGACCAGAATCGAACCTGGGACCCTTCAGTCCACAGGCCAATGCTTTATCCACTGAGCCAAACCAGCTAGGGCTAGCCTAGTCCTCTTTACCCCCCACACCCTACAAGCCATGTGAAGTAACCTCTTAAGGGGTTCTTGCATCAGCTGAGGAAAAAGCAATCACTGAATTTTGCTTATTTCTAGCACTAAAATTTTATAAGTCAATTATTCAGTGAAGACAAAATAGATTCAGCAAAATAAAAATATCCAAAATATTAAGAAGTATACCTTGAACCTTCTGGAGAAGCTCCATAGAACCATAATCAGTTTCCAATCAGGCCCAGAGGGGGTGGGGGAGCTGCAGGTGTAGCTAACAGCTCTTGGGGGTAGCAGTCCAGCTCACAATGACTCCCCCTTCTGTAGAAACATGACCCTCTACAATCAGTGGTTCTCAACCTTCTGGCCCTTTAAATAGTTCCCCATGTTGTGATCTAATCATAAAATTATTTTCGTTGCTACTTCATAACTGTAATGTTGCTACTGTTATGAATCGTAATGTAAATATCTGATATGCAGGATGGTCTTAGGCGACCCCTGTGAAAGGGTCATTCAACTGCCAAAGGGGTCGCGACCCACAGGTTGAGAACCGCTGCTCTACATACTCAGTGATGGGCCCCAGTACTGGTCTGGCATTATATCATCCCTTCCACTGGCCACAGTTGACTGATCCACCTAAGTTGACTGGTCAAGCCTAGTAGATCTCTGGACTTTTTTGGTCTCAAATTTAGGAATAGAATCAGTCCCCTTCCCAACCACCCTTCTCTCTGTTTCTCCCAGTCTCTCTTTTACAAAGTTGTAAGATATAAAACTTAGATGCTGCCATAGGCATGATGTTCACATCTATAGTGAAAGTGAATAAAGCCACCCACAGAACCAGAGATAAGAGGCAAAAAGCAGAGGGAGCGATCCTGCCAGTGTTTGAGTTCTTGATTTTCATTGAGACTGCGCCATCCTTGCCCATTCCATGATTTAGAGTTTTAGCCTTTCCTTGGATTCCATGCAGTAGATTCCATTTTCTATCTCTGCTAGTTCAAGCTGGGTTCTTGGCACTTGCAACCAAACTAATAAGAAAAGCAAGATACTTTCAGCTTTCGACAAGGTATAACTTTCTTCAGTCATCCCAAATCTGGGTTCATCCCACACCAGCCGCCTCCACCATGCTGCCAAAGTTTGACCCCAACGAAACCAAAGTCCTATACCTGAGGTGCACTGGCGAGGAAGTTGGTGCCACATCTGCCCTTACCCCCAAAATTGGACCCCTGGGTCTGTCTCCTAAAAAGGTTGGTGATGATCCTGGTGGGTGTGGCTCAGTGATTGAATGTCGACCTCTGAACCAGGAGGTCACGGTTTGATTCCTGGTCAGGGCACATGCCTGGGTTGCGGGCTTCATCCCCACTAGGGGTTCTGTAGGAGGCAGCCAATCAATGATGTTTCTCTCTCATCAATGTTTCTATCTATCTGTCTCCCTTCCCCCCTCTCTCTAAAATCAATTTTAAAAATATTTTTTAAAAAGGTTGGTGATGACATCGCCAAAGCAACCAGGGGTTGGAAGGATCTGGGGATCACATTGAAACTGACCATTCCGAACAGATTGGCCCACGCTGAGGTAGCACCTACCTTCTGCCTTTGCCCTCATCATGGAAGGCCTCAAAGAACCACCAAGAGACAGAAAGAAGCAAAAACACACACCCATTAGGCACAGTGTAAATGTCACTCTTGATGAGGTTATCAACATTGCCCAACAGATGCAGCGCCAATCTCTAGCTAGGGAACTCTCTGGAAACATTAAAAGAGATTCTGAGGAATGCCCAGTCTTCAGGCTGCAATGCGGATGGCTACCACCCTCACGACATCATGGATGACATCAACAGTGGTGCAGTGGAATGCTGGGCTTAGTTAAGAACTACAAAGGAAAATATTTCAGTTAAAGATCATTTGACAAAAAAAGCAAGAAATCAGATATACTATGTCTGTGACCACAAAGAACTAATCTTGATCCAGAATTAACATCTGAAACTTGTTCCGTGGAAGCTAGAAGGATGCCTGAGCAATCTGGAAGTCTAGAAAGGCTGAGGGTTTTATGACAACCCTCTGAGTCAGGTCTCAGGGAAAAGGAAAGTACACAGAGCAACAATCAAATCTGTGTGAGCAGGATTTTGGCTTGACAAGACTGAACCACTCTAAAGCTCTGAGCAGCTGGTGTGGGGAGAGGCCTTAGCAACCCATACTCTCCATCAGCTTCCTCCAAGACACTCCAAGTAACCCTGCAATATCAATTCAAACTCTTCCAATAAAGACAGTTCTGCCTACCATCTTAATCTGTGCAGGAAATCTTGACCTGGAAAGCTTTCCGGTCGCCCAATGTACCTGGTTTTCTTTGGGACCTGCCCTTCCTTCGGAATAAGTTTGTAAATCCAGCCTCTGCTTTCTATCTCCTCTAAGCAGCAAGGTCAAAGAGAATTCCTACAGGGAACTTGTTTGGGTAGAGCTGCAAAAGCACTGATTGGGCTTTTCCAGAGAAGTCTGTGGGACCTCCCATCCCTAGTGTAGAAACATTCAGGAAGTAGGCTCTATAGCAGTGGTTCTCAACCTTCCTAATGCCGCGGCCCTCATGTTGTGGTGACCCCCAAGCATGAAATTATTTTCGTTGCTACTTCATAACTGTAATTTTGCTACTGTTATGAATCGTAATGTAAATATCTGATATGCAGGATGTATTTTCATTGTTACAAATTGAACATAATTAAAGCACAGTGATGAATCACAAAAACAATATGTAATTATATATATGTGTTTTCTGATGGTTAGGCGACCCTTGTGAAAGGGTCGTTGGACCCCAAAGGGGTCTCGACCCACAGGTTGAGAACCGCTGCTCTATGGCTTCCTGCCTGGCAAGCAGGAAAGGCGAACAAGAAAAGGAGGAGGCTCCTGCAGTGTGCTGGAGAGTGCAGGAGACCTGAATGGCTCAGGAAGGAAATCAGTTTTACAGTGAAACCAGATACGGGACACCCTCCAGCAGCAGAAGCTGAGGAGATGGGGTGGGGTGTTGCTGATAAACTGAGAAGAAGGCAGGAGGTGTGAAAACCTTGCGTTATTACTGGCCTAAATTCTGCCAGGAGAAGAATGTAATATGGCATTTCTTTTCTATTAATTCCTTCAGGTCTTACTCAACCAGGAAAGGCTACTTATTCATTGAAGTTGGTGGCTAATTAGGTAAAAGTAAAGTTCACAAGTAAAAATTTTAGGTTTTTTCTTCCCTCCATGGGTAGGGCTCTTTGTATTAGTGTTCAGCCCAGAAGTCAAAGGATAATATACCAGAAAGTAAAAACCTAAAAACTTTCTGGAAGATTTCATCTCCTAGCCTTATTTTTAAATTTCCATTAGTCATGAGTTCCATAAACACTCTGTTCTTCACAAGTATATGTTATAAGTGTTCAAAAAATGCATGTGAGTGAATGAATGAATGAAAGAATGAATGAAATGAGGTATCACTGTATAGTCTATGAGTGTCCTTTACTAAAAACAGGGCATGGAGCCCACTCTTAGGGTTTTGGGATTGGTTCCCTACCTCCCTAATATATATGATTGTTATCATAATTAGCTAGTTTATTAATATTAATAGAAAGAGAGCAAAGGGGAGGCCAGACATTATAAGCATGGTCATCTGCGCAGCCTCACCAGGAAGCTACAGCTTCACTCTCCCCAGTAATAACCAGTCCATTCCCTACAGATCATTGGGGGAAGGGATCGAACAAGGGGGAAGATGGGCACATTCGCAGTTAAGTTGGGGTGACACAGGAAAGGTGCTTGCCTGTCAGTCTAGCCTGGGAAAAAGATCACTGGCTAGGAGGCTACTCTGATGGAAGCCCATGAAATCCTGGAAGGTGAAAATCCCCAAAGGGAGTTCCCTCTCTTGTGCTCTCTTGCTCTTGCACTCCTGTTTCTCACCTGCTCTGTGACCAGCACTCACCTGTGTGCTAACCTACCATATGGCCTTAAGCAGCTGCATGGCCCGTGGCCCTGTGGACCCCACATGCAATGAACTGCAGCTGGGAAGACAGGCTAAGCTAGTCAGATGCTGCACTGAACTATAATTTTGTTGTTGTTGTTGTTAATCCTTACCTGAGGATATTTTTTCTATTGGTTGCCTCCTGCACAAGCAGATTGAGCCTGCAACTGTGGCACATGCCCTTGACCAGAACTGAACCCGCAACCCTTCACTCTGGCAGCCGACACTCTAACCACCGAGCCAAACCAGTCAGGCTGGACTGTAATTTAATATAGGACAGAAAGTCTGGGCAGTGGCCTTGATCCTAGCCCTGCTGAAGACAAGATTGGACTTTTTCCATGGCAGGACATGGAGATGGGACCTTGGAGGGAAATCCCCTTAATTTTATCCACTGAGCCAAACCGGCTAAGGATTTTTTTTTTTTTTTTTTTTTAGTCATCACCCAAACCCCTTAATTTTACATCATCAATAAAGCTTTCCACAAAAATCCCATCCCCCCCATGGGGAAATTCTTTTTCCTGAGGCATCCCAAGAACTCCACTTCCACTAATAACATGATCACTGAAGGTTATGTCCATGACCACTTAAATAGGGCCTGGTTTGAGTGCCAGAAGCCAATTCCAGCATATCATAATTGCAAGAGTTTCATCAGAAGGTTGATGGAACTTGGGGACTCAACAAGGGCTGAGTCCCATATGTTGTCACCTGTTGGGAATGGCTGATGGCATTTCCTCAAACCTGAAAAGGAATGATTGCTTGGCTGCCAGACAGCGCAGGGCATCTTAATCTACATGTTATTGCCTCCTACTGGCCAAACACCTGAACAGCCGTTGGCTAATTTCCTCCATTCTGACAATGGACTCTGTATACGAAACCCTGACCCTTTGAAGTGTATATCTCTGCCTCTCCTCTGGACAAATTGTGTTAATAAAAAGCATGGGGTCCTGAGATGAGGAGATCTTAGTTTCCTTTAAACTAGGCTCCTCTGACCCCCAAATGCCTTTCAAAATTATATTTCATCTCTGGACTCCTATTTAATCTACGCACAGCCTTCTTCAGATTCCAGAACACTTCTTAATGTTGGAACAAGAGCCCCGGCATTTGAGGATAAAAAATAAGGAAATACGTTCAGGAAAGTTCAGTCCTAACAGCCTCGACAACAGGGCGAGTCATGGGGAAGTGGCACCTGGCACACAGTGCCCATCACTGCTCCACGGGCCTGGCCAGCCCATCACTCACCATGAGGAACATGACGCTGCCTGAGAGCTTGCTGCCAGGGAGCATCTGTTTAGCTGGCATTGACTCCTGTGGGAATAAAGCCAGTGAGCTCGGGTGAGGAGTGGAGAAATCAGTCAGGATAGAAAAAAGAAGGTTGGCGAGTGAGGTGCTTTGTTACATTAAAGACTTAACTGGCCTTTAATTTCCACAGCAAAGCACAGAGGAGGTCATTGTGGAAATGTCTGACCGCCTCTGCTTGGCCCCAGGTTGCGGAAGGCGTGAGGCGCTTGGGAGCGATGTCTGCTGCAGCTGCTCCACATGCCAATCCTCTTCTTCACTGGCCCTATGTCCCCCTGCGGGAATGGCGCCAGACAAAGGCTCCTCCTGTGTTTCTCAGGGACTACCAAGCAGATGAATCTCTGTGAGATTTAAATTTTTACTTTTCTACATGGAGAAAAACTGGTAGGGAAAGTCTCCCAGGTCATGTGCTTAAAAGGTTGAGGCTCAGACACCTGATTTCCTGTTGACCAACATTTTAACAAATCAGCTAAACAACTTTCAGTCCCTCAGGCCATTCATACTCCAGCCAGGCACAGGCTCACTCTGCCTGACAGGCAGGATTTCCACATCACCACAATTTCCCCAAGTTTCAGACTCTGACCATTTACTTTATGTTCACTGCCCCGTGAGCTCCACCAGAGCACAGACTGTGTTTTTCTTACTTCTGTTTCCAGAACCTGGCACGGTGCCTGGTGAACACAGCCATTCAGTGACTGTCTATTAAATGAGTACCTGCATGCATGTTTTCCAGATTAGCAAGAAGAAAAGTCTGGTCTCGGTGAGTAGGTCAGTTGGTAAATCGTTGGTACTTTTCATGATATTATTAAGTAGAAGGTACCTGTGTAATCTTCCACAAACACTACCTCTTTTATGGTACTTATCACATTAAGCTTCCTGTTATGGTTTTTATAGTACACCTATAAATCTCTTCCTATAAATTCCTTGGAAGCAGGAACTAGTTGTTTTTCTATTATTTTATCCAATTCCTCATCCAATAAATGAATTAAATGATGGAATGAATGAATGCTTACTTGCCAGACTATATTACAGTCTTTGGTCTCCCCAAATCCTCCAACACATGCACCAAAGTACTTTTTTAAAGAAAGTTTAGCGAAGGAGAACCAAGATGGCGGCATAGGTTAACGCCGGAGTTTGCTGCTTTGAACAACTACTTCAAAAGTGAAACCAAAAAACGGAAGGGACATCACCCAGAACCACAGGAACGCTGGCTGAGTGGAAGTCCTACAACTAGGAGGAAAGAGAAACGCACACGGACACTCAGAGGAGGCGCAGTGGTGAAGTCAAATTCTGAGGTGCGGAGTGTGCGGAGCAGGCTGGCGGCGGAGGGCGCGGTTGTTGTTTTCAATCGGGAGGGAGTCGCAGACTCTGAGCACCAGATACAGGCGAGTCTTTAGGGACCCAGACTCAAACGGGAGAAGCGGGACTATCTGGCTTCGGTCAGAGCGAGTGCAGCTTTCTCTCCCAGCTTTGCAGCGGGTGCTGGGACTCAGAGAGGCAGAGCCCCTGGGGACAGGACTGAGAGCCGCCATAACTGCTCTCTCCGGCCCACCCTGTTGATCCTGTGCGACCCGCCCCGCCCAAGCCCTGCACAGAGGCATTTGCCGGATAGCCTCAGGCAAAGGCTAGATTAGCACCTCCCTAGAGGACAGAAGTTCTCTCACTGCTGACACAGCTGATTCTCATAGCCACTTGGCCTGGAGGTCAAACCCTCCCTGGAATTAGCTACAACAATCAAGATTTAACTATAAGACTGCGAACAAAGACCACTAGGGGGTGCACCAAGGAAGCATAACAAAATGCGGAGACAAAGAAACAGGACAAAATTGTCAATGGAAGATATAGAGTTCAGAACCACACTTTTAAGGTCTCTCAAGAACTGTTTAGAAGCTGCCGATAAACTTAATGAGATCTACACGAAAACTAATAAGACCCTCGATCTTATATTGGGGAACCAACTAGAAATTAAGCACACACGGACTGAAATAACGAATATTATACAGACGCCTGACAGCAGACCAGAGGAGCGCAAGAATCAAGTCAATGATTTGAAATGCGAGGAAGCAAAAAACATCCAACCGGAAAAGCAAAATGAAAAAAGGATCCAAAAATGCGAGGATAGTGTAAGGAGCCTCTGGGACAGCTTCAAGCGTACCAACATCAGAATTATAGGGGTGCCAGAAGATGAGAGAGAGCAAGATATTGAAAACCTATTTGAAGAAATAATGACAGAAAACTTCCCCCACCTGGTGAAAGAAATGGACTTACAGGTCCAAGAAGCGCGGAGAACCCCAAACAAAAGGAATCCAAAGAGGACCACACCAAGACACATCATCATTAAAATGCCAAGAGCAAAAGATAAAGAGAGAATCTTAAAAACAGCAAGAGAAAGAAACTCAGTTACCTACAAGGGAATACCCATACAACTGTCAGCTGATTTCTCAACAGAAACTTTGCAGGCCAGAAGGGAGTGGCAAGAAATATTCAAAGTGATGAATACCAAGAACCTACAACCAAGTTTACTTTATCCAGCAAAGCTATCATTCAGAATTGAAGGTCAGATAAAGAGCTTCACAGATAAGGAAAAGCTAAAGGAGTTCATCACCACCAAACCAGGATTATATGAAATGCTGAAAGGTATCCTTTAAGAAGAGGAAGAGGAAGAAAAAGGTAAAGATACACATTATGAACAACAAATATGCATCTATCAACAAGTGAATCTAAAAATCAAGTGAATAAATAATCTGATGAACAGAATGAACTGTTGATTATAATAGAATCAGGGACATAGAAAGGGAATGGACTGACTATTCTTGGGGGGGAAAGGGGTATGGGAGATGTGGGAAGAGACTGGACAAAAATCGTGCACCTATGGATGAGGACAGTGGGTGGGGAGTGAGGGCGGAGGGTGGGGCGGGAACTGGGAGGAGGGGAGTTATGGGGGGAAAAAAAGAGGAACAAATGTAATAATCTGAACAATAAAGATTTAATTAAAAAAAAAGAAAAAAGAAAGTTTAGCCCCTAGAAAAACACTTGCAGAAAAAACACTTGGCACATTAACCAAAGATAATGTTCATATGACATCAATACCAAGTGGCAGAGAAAACAAATAAATAGCTTTGAGGCAGATCAGAATGGGGACAAATTGATAGAAAGGGCAGGCCCAAAACATAGGAGTTGGGGATGACATCCAGGTGAGCTATAGAATGTGGCTGTAGCCAAAAGTTGTGGATAATTCAAAATGCAGACTAACCATGTCGATACAACGGACTGCATTGACATGAATCAATTCTATGAGTAATTTGTCAGGTGTGTTCAGACCAGGGCTATTCAGGGAACATAATGGAAGAAAATTCTGCCATGCACAGTTATGCATCATGGCATATGGTTGAGATTAGAGGCTAACAGTGGGTAGAGGAAAGCCTTGATTCAAAGGACAAGGTTTCTCTCTGTTAATGAACCAGTTAGGGCCATAGCTTCATTTCCTGTGGCAGTTTTTGCTGCCACAGAGAATGACGTCACGGCCCTAACCACACAGACCTTAAAAGCAAACGGGTGATGAAGAATAGCTTCAGATATGCTTGGAGCATTTCCCAGAGATGACTAGATAGGTGTGTTATTCTTAGCCTCAGTGAAGAGCTTTCCAGAGGGACTGAAGTGTATTCTGACACTGGCCTTTAAGTCCCGATCTATATCCTTATCACACGACTCTAACAAAAGAGACTGAATATATCTAGCTCTATTAAGCAATCCTAGAGGCTGCAATAGGTCAATCAGGGCCCCATCATCTCTGAAATAACTAACATAGCATTATTCAGTAGCACTAAATGTGATACAGTACATGAAAAGAATTATTCAATATAATTTATTATGTATGTAAAATAATTATTTAAACTTTCAGGGACATTTGAGATTTAACATATTACTATTAATATTGTTTAGATTATGTCAATTTCTCAGAGAAACCAAAATACTGATTGGTTATCAGAGTTCAAATCAGCCATGGGCAAACTACGGCCCACGGGCCGGATTCGGCCCATTTGAAATGAATAAAACTAAAAAAAAAAAAAGAAGACCGTACCCTTTTATGTAATGATGTTTACTTTGAATTTATATTAGTTCACACAAACACTCCATCCATGCTTTTGTTCCAGCCCTCCGGTCCAGTTTAAGAACCCATTGTGGCCCTCGAGTCAAAAAGTTTGCCCAGCCCTGGAATAGATTATACATTAGCCTGTAGATGGGGTGGAAGGGAAGTTTACAGGATGGATAGAAAAGTCAAATGTCAGAAAGAAAAAAGAGGCATTACTACATTACCCTAGAGGTGAATTAATAAAGTTGTGTGTCTATTGTTTTATTTCTTGTTGTTTTGTTTTTATTAAGACTCCATTACCACCACAAAAAGAAAACTCTCCCATTCTCCCTTTCCCTTATGATTTATAACAACTGGAGGTCAGGGGACATTTATGGACACACTAAAGCTCTTCAGGGGAAATGTTAGGAAATGAAAAAGAGCAGAAGGCAAAGACGGGCTGACTCTGTGCTGCTTCTCTCCTCCTGAGAAGACAGACAGTGGGACCGGATACTTGGGACTGAGTTTAAAAAAGGGGAGGCCAGAGGAGGACCTAAGGGGCTCCTGCACAATTGGCGGATAAGTCAGACGTGTGACACTTGAGACCACGGGCAGGCCCAAAGGCAAGGAAATGAGGAACCGGGAATACTGGAAGCACTCACAGAGGTGGCCTCCTGGCTTGTGTGACTGCAGCTCTTTGTTAACAACCCCCTGACATGTGTTCAGAGGACTGGTGCAAAGACGAGGAGCCCTGCCGTGCACGCAGGGTGCAAACTCTGACCTTCAAGGAGGGCTGTGACAGCCTCAGCCAAAGGAAAAGCCTGACTCAGTGGGTTAGGTTGGGACAGCGTCTCTGGAACTTTCCTCTCTGTGTCAGGAACAAGGCCGGGCACAGGGGCCAGGACTGGAGAAGGTTCTGGAACAGGTCAGGCTGCAGAACTTCTTAATTAGAAACAGGAATTGAGGAAAGAGCCTGCCGTGCAGCTGTAGCAAGAAAACCTTACACACAAATTCGCGAGAATGGCTACCTCCAGGAAAGACTGCAGCGATGGCGGAGGCACTGTCTTGCCTGTAATGTTCATATTTAAGAAGAGAATGTACTCATGTGTTCATTGTTTAAAGACTGATTTTTAAAAATCTTAAATTTAAGAAAGAGAAGGAAGAGAGGGAGAGGTGAAAAGAAAAGGAGAAAGAAAGCAACACACAACTAACAGTCTAGGTCTCCTTGTAGGGGTCTCCCTGGAACCTGGGATAAGGCGAAGGGGCGGGGCTCAGAAGCAATGAAAGCCATGGAACAAATCGCAAGGGGGAAGGATCCTACATCAGAATTCTCTAGGTCCCAAGAAAAAGAGATGTAATAAGTAACAGAATTTTGAGAGTAAACACTGAGGAGAAAGACCAGCCAGCCTCTCCCATACTGCCTGGCACACTGGGGCTCCGTTCCCCGCTCTCACACAGAAGGGAGGCAACACTGACTCCCCTGAACTGAGCCCAGAAACCCAGACCTTTTCTCCTCTTACGTCTTCTCTGCCAACCATGCCCTTGGTTGTGGAGAAACGCACTACCCAGGTTTTAAAAAAAGATATCAATAGAAGAGGGCACTTCATACGGACCACCTACCTGCTCACCCTGCCCCCTCAAACTTTCTACCAATGCAATGCCACCCACCCTTCCCTCTGCTCTTCGTTAGCGCCTGGAATAGAGTGAGCACTTCTGCCACAGACTCAGGAATTTCCTGGGGGGGGGAAATCCCTGGGGAGAGTGGAGACCACCTCTTCTGGAAGGAGATGGCCTCTGAATCCGTGTCCTGTCGTCTGGGCTCAGGCTAGCAGCCAGCGACGGTCCATGACCAGCGTAGCTGGAGGCAGGCGGCCCCTTTGATGTCTCGCGGTTCACCCGTGGGGTCGGCACCCTCCCACCACCAAAGCCGCCTTAGGGCTCCGCATGCGAGTTGTTCTGGGTCCTCCCGAGGAGGAGGGCGCCGGAGGACCGGTTCCAGAGATGAGGCGGGAGGCGCTGGGGGAGGGGGGCTGGGCAGTGGGAGGGGCAGACGGGGCAGTTACCTCGTTGAAGCCCTCCTGCAGGACGTCCAGAAAGTTCCCCCGGGTCAGGCACGCCAGCATGGTTCCTGCCGGGGCTCCCCGGGCGGGGCTGCAGGCCCGGCGGCGCCGCCTCCTCCCACTGCACACAAAGACTCCGGGTTCAGCTCGTGGGGATGTCTCCGGAGTCCCGCACGCCACTTACTGGAAACCCAGACCTGAGCCAAACTAGCGGCTTCCACTGGGCATGCTCCTACCGAGGCCCCCGCAGGAGGGGCCGGCTGCTCCGCGGTTCCTATAGAAACAGCTGGGGCGCGAGGGCTGGACCGCGCTGGCTGGAGGGAGAGCGCCGCGGGCGCGCGGAGGCAGGCGTGAGCGCGCGCCACACACACGCACACGCACACACACACACGCACACGCGCACACACACACACACGCATAAGCGCGCACACACGAGCACATAGGCGCGCTCGTGAACGCGCACACACGCACACACACGGGCGTGCCGGCGTGTGCATGCACTTGCAGTCACATACGCACACACCAGGTCTGCAGACAGGCGTGTCTGAGGGCGCGCGCGCTGCACACACATCGGATCTGCTGATTAAAATCGCGAGCAACTCACCGCGTGGCGGGTGGGAAAGGGAGTGAATCAGAGGATTACAGCCTCTCCCCTCTGCCACACCAGCTGAAAACAGCAACCTTTTTCCACATGGGGCCTGGACAGTGAGGTTAGGCTAAAGAAGAGGAAGCAAAAGGTAGAGAAAAAGAAAAAGAGAAGAACCTTTTAGAAGGAAGGAGAGAGAGAGAGAGAATAGAAAGAGAAAACTTTAGTTATTGATGGTATTAGAACACATTTAATTGAAAGAAAGCTAAGCAAATCACACAGGATCACCACAGAAACATCAAGGGTAAACCAAGGATGACCAGGCTTTGACCAAAAAACAAAACAAAAAACACCTTCCTTTCTTTTTAGGATAACTTCTAAAATGTAAAATCCATATTTTTAATGTTTTAAATTAATTAAATGGGTTTTAATTGAAATAAAAACAGCAAAAATGTCCTGGTGCTTTTGAAAGAGTTAAGTAAAGCCTGCTCAAGTGAAAGAGCTATCCCCTCTGTTTCTTCTTATTCAAGCCATAGGACTTATTTATTGTTAAGAACACTAGCTGGTTGTACTCTCAGTGCACACTCTTGTTTCTGTAGGAAACAGGAAGCTGGAAGAGCACCCATAGTACGTATATGTACCCCGCCTGCTCCCAGATGGAGGGAACGGGTTTATAGAGTGTTAAAGCTTAGAGGGGCTGGGGCCTTGTCCAAGGACACAGCAGTTCAGTAACAGAGAGGGTTTGAGGATCTAGGACTCTACACTCATAATTTTGCAGAAGGGACAGATTCTATCCCCAAGTCCCCGTTAGAACCTTAGCAAGAAAGTCAGTCGTGGCTCTTAGGCAACGTAATGACCGCCTCTTCGTGTCAGCAGGAAAAAATCTTTACCCAGAGCAGCCAGAACTGGCAACATCTTGCCTGCATGTTGAAAGCTGCTAAACAAAGATGCTTCTGAGAAGAGAGAGACACCTTCCTTCTGACCACAGCAAGCAGGAAGCAGAAAGCCAGCAGAGGTGTTAAGTGGCTGCTGCTGGTTGAATACTGTGGGTTCCATTCTGGCTAAGGCTGGGGCAAAACCATGACGACAAATCAAACTGAACCCGAGCAGCCCACAAGTTAGAAGACCATCCTTCACAACCTGTCTGGGAATTTAGTTGCCAAGAACACCCCTCACCAGAACCACAGTCCTTACACCCTCAGGTGAGTCACTAACTCATGTGAATGCAACAAGGCCTTCTTAAAAGAGAAGTATGCCACTTTCAAGAGCATAAAATTGCATAGACACAGTAGAAAATATTGAGACATCAGAGGGAGGTTCTGCTGTTACCAAGCGGTCGCTGTTTCTCAAACAACAAGTCATTTATCAAAGGAAGACCCCTGACCTCAATGCTCCTGGGAAAAGACTCATTACATCACTGAATGTTAAAGCTTCAAAGAAAAGATCTCACCCAGCCAGTATTGCTCAGTGGTTGAGCACTGACCTATGGACAGTAGGTTACGGTTAGATTCCGGGTCAGGACCATGCCAGGGTTGAGGGTTCGATTCTCAGTACAGGGCAGCCAATCAGTGATTATCTCTCATCACTGATGCTTCTAACTCTCTCTCCCTCTCCCTTCCTCTCTGAAATTAATAAAAATATATTTTAAAAATATCTCATTTGGCCCAACTCCCTCATTTCACAGATGTAGGAACCAAGGCTAGGAGAGGAGAGGTGCTTAGAGTCACACAGCTAGTGTCTCTGAAGCCCAACCCTATGCTGGAGGAATGAAGGAGAGCATTGTGGTGAACTGAGAAAAGATTTACTACAGGGCATATGGTCCAAGATTGCACTCTTCCCTGGAAATCTATACTTAAACCAACCACATAGTCTACATCAGTAGTGTCCAATAGAACTCCCTGTGAGGGTGGAAATGTTCTATATCTGTACTGTCCACTACAGTGACCACTCGCCACATGTGGCTAATGAAAATGTGGATCTAAAATTTAAATGGCATTTAATTTTAATTCATTTAAACTTAGTACAATTTTAAAGTATTCCATTGTCCCCATACAACTATTGAAATGTCCCCAAAGTTATGATGTATTGTATTTAATTTGCTCTCACACTTGGAAAAAGCACAAAATTCATTTTTTGGCCATATAATCTCAATTTTTTTAATCAGAATATATGTTCACCGTATTTATCATGGGCTGCTTTAGAACGTGGCTCAGGTGAAGAATTGAGCTTTTTCTCTCAGTAGCACTAACATTTACTATTCCTTCCATCCTCCCATCCCACCCTATTGTGATATCAACATAAGAGCTGGGAGGAAAAGAGGGTTAGCTAAAAGAACTGGGAATAACTAGAACAATGATCTGCATCCCACAGTGCCCCTGTGTGGGAAAACAGCAGGCCACTCTGGGTAGCTGAAACATCTCCCACGGCTGCAGGCCTGTCAGTCACTCTGCCTGGGAGGTGAGGCAAAGCCCAAGCAAGCTGCTGTCTGCATGTCGCTGCCTGATTTCTAAAATTATCCCAGGCTTCCTGAGCCCTGCATTATTTTAACAATGATGGTACATACTTCCCTCACCAACTAAAACCAAAAGCTATACAACCGTAATATAGCAAAATCAAGCTTTAACTATGTGCCAAGCCCTGTACTAAGCACTTAGATACATTATTAGCTCATTTGATGGTCACAATTACAATAAAGAGTAGATTTTTTGATACAGTCCCTATTTTACTTATGAAGAAAGAGAGGTTTCGAGGATAAGTAATTTGCTCCAGACCCTATAGCTACTAAGAGCTGAAGTTAAAGTCCAGTTTCTTCATCATTATGCAATCTTTTTTTTTTTTATATTTTATTGATTTTTCACAGAGAGGAAGGGAGAGAGATAGAGAGCCAGAAACATCGATGAGAGAGAAACATCGATCAGCCGCCTCCTGCACATCTCCCACTGGAGATATGCCCGCAACCCAGGCACATGCCCTTGACCGGAATCGAACCCGGGACCTTTCAGTCCGCAGGCCGACGCTCTATCCACTGAGCCAAACCGGTTTCGGCATTATGCAATCTTTTATATGATGCTTGCTACAAAGAGGTTATTCATTAAATGTTTTTAGTTGAATGAATGAGTGAATGAATGAATGAGCTAGTGTAGGAGATATCAGCAAACTCAAAAGACATTCATCACTTCTATTAATATAGACAAGAACATGTTAGCTCAAGTAAGACTTAGAGCATTAAAAGGAAATGTCATTGGTGAAAATATTGATTGTGACTTCTCCTTGTATAGAAGATGTGTGAAATTCTCACCTATGTAAAATTTAACACATCTATTATGGGCCATCATTAGTGACTATGGAGAAGCAAAAAGGCAGTTTGAATAAACAAATAGAATTGTCAATAGAAATATTTTAAGTGACTCTCTGAAATAATTTCTTAATCTTCCTTCTGTTTTCTCACATTAATGAGTTTCTTGGCAGTAGTATATGTTTAAAATTTCTATTGCACTTACCTTTAGAAACATCGGCATAAATATACACAAAAGGGCTCATATTTACAGGCAAACACCCCAAATGTGTCCTAGTTCCTAAACTGCCCTTTGTTCCCAGGCTTTTCTGCCCTTCCGCACCCTGTAATCTTCTTTACACTGCTCAAATGTCTTCAAACACTCCCCTTCCTAGCATGTCCAATATGAATTCCTCGCTCCCAGCTCTTAAAGCCTCCCCCTTCCCAAACTGCCAAGGCTCAGGATCGCAAGCTCCACACTGTCTCACAGATTTACAAGGCTCATTCTCACCTTCATGCCTTCACGACTGTCCCTCTGCCTGGAATGTCCCACCATTCTTTTATCTTTCAAGCTTTCATTTAAAGCAATGATCCATAATGCATTTTAGACCTTGTGGGAAGCAGCCATGTCCATGGGCTGCACGTAGTCCTCAAGAGCAGTGATCCATTCCTCTGGCATATTTATTCCAACTTTATCGTCTTCTACTACACACTGTATTTGAGGTTTATGAACTCCATGCCATACTGGAACTAGTTTAGAAGAGCCCCTGACCAAGCCATCTGCTTGAATGCTCCTGACACACTCCTCTCATTCTGCCATTTCCATCTCAACAGCCCGAGGTTTCACATCTAATAAGATGGAAGACTTGGCAACAACTGCAGGTTTTTGGCTTTCTTTGACTCATACTGTGCAAGGCATTTTCTCTTCGCCTCTTTGCTTCTTTACTTTCCTCCTCCTCCTCAGATCCAAAGAGATCAATGTCATCATTGTCTTTCCTATCTGTAGCTCCACTTCCTGGGGTGTCTTCCATATTAGCAGGGCCATATTGCCCAAAGCTTTCTTCACTCCTGGCAGGCTGGCCTTTTCCCTTTCGGAAGACTTGATGTGATTATACCAATGTAGGGCATGATACAAGCTGACAGGTATTGGGCTGGACACCACTTCAAATACCACATCTGTTTGTGATGGCACATACCCCTTGATATAGCGCTTGTCCACCAGGTAGTTGCTGAGCACCGGGAGGCAAGTGGGGATTTTCAGGTCTCCCAAACCCATGGCTTCCCTGATCCTGGAGCTGGGCAGCAGCAGAGGAAGAAGGAGGGTGCAGGCAGTCGCACGAGGGCTAAGAGAGGAAAAAAGGCTGCCACACTTCTGCTACTCAGGCCTTCACTATGCCTAATTCAAGTCCCACTTCTTTGTGAAACTTCTCTGACCACTCTTGATTTTGGTAAAATAAAGACAGAGATGATCATAATCTGTCTGGAACACTCACCTCCCAGATAGCCCATGGTTCATTCCTGCTCAAATGTCAAGTTAGCTGTTTGGCCTTCTCTGATCACTCTAGTTAAAATGACAGCATCCCCTTACGCCAGCACTCCCAAACCTGATTTATCTTTTTTTCTTCCCAGCATTCATCCCATCTTGTATATTCTATGTTTACTTGTTCATCTGTTTATTGTCAGCATCCTCCTGCCCAGAATGTAAAATTCCCCATGAGGACAGGGAATTTTGTCTGTTTTGTTACTGGTTAATCTTGGGAACTAAGAATATTTCCTGATACATAGTAGATGCTCAATAGATATTGACTGACTAAATGAATGAATCTTCCTCTCTTCGAAATTCAAAGGTCATAGCATGTATGATATCATATGGAACATTAACTTATATAGTTAATTTAGGAATGTGAATCTTTGTCTCTTTTACTGTATTTCCAAGACAAATATAAATAATTTCTGGCCCTGGCCAGTGTGGCTCAGTTGATTGAGCATCATCTCATGCACCAAAAGGTCACTGGTTCAATTCCTGGTCAGGACACATGACCGGATAGAGGCTCGATCCCCAGTAAGGGGCGGGGGGGGGGGGGGGCAGGCGTGCAGGAGGTGGCCAATCGATGCTTCTCTCTCATCAATGTTTCTATACCTCTATCCCTTTCCCTTTCCTTTCCTCCCCCTCTAAAAAAATCAATAAAAACATATTTTAAAAAAGAAAAGCAAATCAATAAAAACATTTTAACAATAATAATAATAATTTCTGGTATCCTTTTATGTTTTTCTCTCTTCATCAATGTATTCTTTCATTAATTATTCATTAATTATATGTTGAGCATCTATTATATGAAATTATATGCCAGGTCCTATTCTTTTATTTTTTTAAGAAAAAATTTCAAGAACTGAGATACACATAAATACATACACACATAAGCAAGAAAAAAGACTAAAAAAAAGAGTAGTAAAACAAAGACTAGTAAAACCGAGACTCCAATATTAATTATGTGGGGACAGAGTGTACAAAGTGTGACAGACTGAGTGGGTAGAAAAAGGGAAAAAGAGACAGAATGGTGAGAGACTGGAGTAGGGTGTTGCCAAAGTAATCACCAGATGCTAGTGCTTAATATAAACTGAACCAAAGCAAATATGCAAATATATTTAACATGAATTTTTAAAATTTACATTTCAAAGTTTTCTGCCAGCTATCCTGCAGGTAAAAACTAAACTAAGACGAGCGACATCTGGTGGATATTTTGGAAGAGATCCTTGAGTTTCTCCCCCATGTATTTGGACTGCATTCATAATGCCAGCGGTTCTCAACCTGTGGGTCGAGACCCCTTTGGGGGTCGAACGACCCTTTCACAGGGGTCACCTAAGACCACCGGAAAACACATATATAATTACATATTGTTTTTGTGATTAATCACTATGCTTTAATTATGTTCAATTTATATCAATGAAAATACATCCTGCATATCAGATATTTACATTATGATTCATAACAGTTGCAAAATTACAGTTATAAAGTAGCAACGAAAATAATTTTATGGTTGGGGGTCACCACAACATGAGGAACTGTATTAAAGGGTCTCGGCACTAGGAAGGTTGAGAACCACTGCATAATGCGTTAGGACTCCACATTACTAATTACACTCTCATGAAATAGTCTTTTTGCAGGACTCAAGGTCTCATTGCAAGAGGAAGCCATGGGGCCTTTCTATCTCCCAACTAATGTCCCTCTGTCTTCTTCAGAATGCATACAAAATCTGACACCACAATTCTCCTGTTAAAAGGTAACTTATTACTTAAAATGTTCACATCCTTTGATCTAGGGATTCCACTGCTGGGACTCTGCCCTAATTAAAATGGTCTTAAATGAGAAAATCAATTATTTTTTACAATGGGGAGAGTGAAACATAACAGTTCAACAATAGTGGAAAGGCAAAGAAAATTACAGTCATTATA
Organism: Myotis daubentonii; assembly: GCF_963259705.1. NCBI lineage: Eukaryota > Metazoa > Chordata > Mammalia > Chiroptera > Vespertilionidae > Myotis > Myotis daubentonii. Next base: position 8,180,383 of record NC_081848.1, on the reverse strand, counting down.
ATGTTTTCCAAACATTTGTACCCACATTAAAACAAACATTTTAATAATTTTGTATCAACAAACATTAAGTTAAAAAAGCAAAAGTCAAAAAGTATGTATATATGACCTCAAATATGTAAATAATACACATGGAAAAAAAGACTAGAAGAAAACATTCTAAAGTATTTAGAGTGATTGCTTCTGGATGGAAGGATTATACATTTTTAAAATCATGGTTTGCAATATTTTTCAAATGCTCTATAATTAACATACTTGTTTTTACAAAAACATTATTTAAATCTTAAACAATGCATATGTTCCGATTAATTTGTAGAATTTTTCAACCTCTGCCTGGTTTTATTAATTTCAGATGAAGATAGGTAGAGTTTCCATAAGGGGAAGCAAGAAAAGAAAGCAAGCCCTGACTGGTTTGGCTCAGTGGATAGAGCGTAGGCCTGCGGACTGAAGGGTCCCAGGTTCAATTCCAGTCAAGGGCATGTACCTTGGTTGCGGGCACATCCCCAGTAGGGGGTGTGCAGGAGGCAGCTGATGGATGTTTCTAACTCTCTATCCCTTCCCCTTCCTCTCTGTAAAAAAATCAATAAAATATAGTCAAAATATGTATGTTTAAAAAAAAAAGAAAAGAAAGCAAATATAATTTAGTTCCAGGATCTGAGTCCTTATGAAGAAACCCCCGGGCTGTAGAACTGTACTGAAAATCCAGTACTGTTGGCATGCTCCTCTAAAAATCACACCAGAAACTTACAGAGGGCTCTGCTGGCACCAGGGAGCTACAGGGTCTCATCACCACATGGGTCCCCATCTTCACCGTCTCTAGAAGAGCCAGGTCAGGGCCACCTTGAAAAAAGAGGAGGAAGAAATGTGTAAAAATACAGGACAGGAAAAAATAAAATTCCAAAAGCTAAACCAACCTAGTGGGGTCAGCCCCTGCCTCAAACCTACCAATGTAAGTCTAAGTATCAGAAACAGATGCTGGTTAACAGGAACTCCAGCCCACGGTCTTATCATCACAACGGGGCTATCCTAATAGCATTTAAAAAAACTAGTCACTTAGGTTTGAATGGTAGTAAACTAAAGAGTAATGCTTCCCTATCATTCGTGAAACCAGGATGCATTTTCCCTTCTCCTCGCATATATCAGTCTAAGACCAGAGCAAGGATTCCGAAGACAAGCAGGAGAGATACTGGGAGCTCTGCTTCTGACATGCACTTCCCGTCTTCTCAGAAATTCAGTATTAAACTAGAAAGGCAGCATTTATATTCTGCAGCAGAAGTTTTCATAGCACTTTACAGTTACAAAGTGCTATCATCTACATCATCTTAATTGGCCACCACAGTAAATAACTCTTGGAAATAGAGTTCATTTTATTGCCCCCGGCGAATAGGAAATAGGCCCCGCCAATTAGTGGTGGAGGCAGTTTTCTAGCCACCTCTTCACTCGGTCTGTGCCAGGGAACAGGCCGGGAAAACAGTGATCAGGATGCGAATGGGGCCAATCTTTGACTACACGCTACATAACATTCCCGGTGCTTAAAAATTCTCACATTCTAGGAAGCTGATACTAATATTACCAACTTTTTTGTGCTGTGATTCCATTTTCAGTACTCTATCCATCTTAAGCAGCCATCCCTCTCCGGGACAAGCCGAGGGCCAGCCGTATTTAGGGACGACGGTGTCCAGGTTGAGAAAGGGAAGCACATTACCGCTTGCCTCCAAGTTCTGGAAGTCTGAGTCAGGAATGCACACTAAGAACCTGTGAGCTCGGAGCGGGTTCCAAACTTCTGCCTCCTCCTTCTCGCCCCCCCCCCTCGCCCCTCCGCGTGTCCCCAGTTCTGATCTGGCCGCTCAGCTGATAGTACTTCCCAGTTACCCGCCGCCTTTCAGCACTTACCTCTTCAATCATCGGTCCGACGGTCGGTCTGGTTCGCCATCGCGGTCCCCAGCCCTTCGGAGCCGGGCCTCGTTCAGCTACAGCGTCGCCGCTGCGTTCTCGCTGCCATGGTGACGCGGAGGCCCGCCCCAGCCAGCCTCCCACGGACCCGCCGGCCTTCTGCCGGCCCAGACCCCGCCCCCTGCCCGCCCCGCCCCGCCCTCTAACGGCCCGGAGATCGCAGCTGTCCCCGGGCTTGACCCCACCCCCTGTGTGTCTGCCTGACCCGCCTCCTGCGAGCCTGGGTCCCGCCCTCCGACTTCCAGGACCGGGTCCCGGTCTGCACAGAGGCGCCTCCTACCGGCCCGGACTCCGCGCAGAAGGGAGCTCGCCTCGGGTCGGTGCCAACCACTCCCTCGCTCCGCCCCGGCCGGCCTCTCCACCTGCCGGCGTGGAGCCCGCAGGTGCTCGCCCCAGAAAGCGCACCAGGCGTGTTCCGTAAGAGATTTATTGTTCCTAGCGGCTCAGCACCTTCGAGAACCTACGGTCTGGCCACGCAGTGCTGTCAGTGTCAGTGACTTGAGGTCCTGGTAATGGATGCTTGGAAAATGCTTCCTCCAAGCCTCAGGTGGCTGTTCAGGTCTGGACGTGGACCCAGCCACTGAGCAAATGGCCCGGGCAGGCCCAGGGCTGTGTACTAAAGCCCGCGAGGCCTTTTCAGAGCACCTCTTCTTCGGCTTTGCAGTTTCAGGTACGCAACAGGGCATCATTAAATTAAGTTCAACAAGGTCAGCTCAAGTACTTAAGGGGTAACCTGTTTTTCCCGCACTTTTTTCTTTTTGAGAGTAGGAGCAAAGGTAGGATCAAAACCTACCTTCCCGCACACTCAACCTACCACCTCGTTTTAAGTGCAACTCCATCCACCCCTGACTAACCCAAATACAACTCCAAGCTCACGGCGGCAAATAAGAGATAGGCATATGGGGAGAGAGCAAGACTGGGGACACAATTCCAGGGGCTCCTGAATTCTTTAAACTTAAAATGTGGCACCATGCCTGGGCTGCCACCCAGTTCTCCAAAAACAGTTCATTGTCTCACGGGAGTCCTGGTGAAATGATGGAAGCTGGTCCCTCTTCCCCGAGGCTCACACTAGCGTCCCGCTCTTGCTGTCATAGCAGGGCGTGGCCTGGGGGAAGCAAAGGGTGGCATACTCTGTAGCATTTTCTGACTGCAGGTGCTTCAGCTCCCGGGCAGAGCGTGGCTGGGGCTGGCTGCACACTTGAATGACTGCGTAATGTAAGCCGCTGTCGTCTGTCCTGGGGCCTTGCTTCCGCTGCTGAGACGCCGGCTGCTCCAACACCTGCTTAGGCGCATGTCCTGTTGTGACATGGCCCTGCCAGGAATGGACAACATTAAGAGAGATTCTTGGATTGGTTTGGCCCCCCCACCTTCCACGATGTCCCTCTATTTTGCTCCATTAGGGGGGCACCGAGGAGGAAGGGCAGAACAGGCAAGTTCTATAGATGACTGAGCTGTGTCTGTTCCAGGGGAAAAGGCCGAGGCCTGGCATCCCTAGCCCAAGCCGCCCTCGAGAAGGGACAGAGGCCTGTCATTACCTTTGTGCCACTCTGCTTCTGCCGCTGCTGCTTCAGTGCCCATCTGGGTGGACCCCCTGGGAGGAGGAAATCCAATTTAAACCCATTCACTCTTCCCTGTCTCTACTGAGGTTGCCATCTTCAAACCTCTATTAAATTATTATGGCAGGCTTCTAACTAATCTCCCTACGTCTGTTCTCACCTTCTTCACTCCCATCATTCCCACATCCAAACTCTTTAGTAGGGAATGCCATCTGGCTCTTTTACAATCTGCCCATAATATCTTCCATCCTCATCTTTCTCTGGTCCCTAACAGAGTTCAACAGATACATGTTGAGAGCCCATTAGATTCCAGGCTCTCTGCCACATTGTGGGGATTGAAGAATGAGTAGGCTGCTTCCTCTGCCTCAGGGAGCTTACAGTCCACTAGGGGAGACAAGTAAGTACACAGACTATTACAATGCAGTGTGGTAAGTGCTTAGCTACCAAACAACTGGTCACTTTCAATCAAATCAGCCTCTTCTCTCTCTCCTTTCTTTTTTCTGCATAAGATAATCCCCTTGCCTAAAATAGCCTCTCCTCCCTGCTCCTCTTCCAACTTGTGAACTTGATGTTACTTCTTCAACATTGGTGTTTCCTGCCATTCTCCCACAGCAGGAGTATGCATCTCTTATAGCACTAGTAGATGACGTTACGGCTACTTGGTTACATATCTATCTCTCAAACTTGACCTTCCCCTCTTTCCTCTTGTGCTTTTCTCTCTCCTCGGGTTCCTTCAGTGCCTCACATACAATATAAGTGCTCAGTAAAGTTCGGTGGATGAATGAAAGCATGAACAAACAACCTTGCCCACTGCAATAATAGAGAGGACGAGACCCAGAGTTTCAGAGCTGGTCTTGAACCCAGTAACCTAAAGGTTCTCTGTCGTGCACTGTCTCCCCTTATCCCTCCCAACACTACCCTTCCCCACCCTTATGCTCCTTCCAAAGACACCACTTCCATTATCTTCTCTAATTTGCTACCAGCTCCCTCCACCCCGACCTCACCCAGTCCCTCTCCTCCCCCAGTTACCCATTTTCTTTTTCCTCTGGAAGATTGATGGGCAGCTCCTGTGAAAGGAAAAACAGATCACCCATGTGTAAGAGACCTGGCCTCTATCTTCCCTCCTTCATCATTTGCTCTGTGATCTCTTTAACATTCTAGGATGATCTTCCCTCCCCTCCCTCTAACAAGTCATCCTGAGCCAGCCCCAAAGCATTTATCAAGGATACCACACCTCTCCCAAAGAGATGGTTCTGGAAGGCGGGGTGGAACAACTGACATAACCAAACCCAAAATACAGACTCAGGCAGCCAGTCATTACATGCCAAGGAGGAAGCTGGGTTGAGCGCTATTCTGAGATTGTCTAACAGGCTAATTCCAGCAGAGGGTAAGGGAAACTGGCCAAATAATGGGCTATTCCTGGATTCAGAGACCCTCTTGCTTCTGCTTCCCTGCCTTTTTAGGGGTCTCTGCTAGTCTGGGATTCTCATTCTGGGAGTCACAGGAGCTGCCACAACCAGGGCTCACTAGTTAGGGCTCCTCAAAGCCCTTCCCTAACAGGTGACCTCCCTCCCTGCTTCCCTGTCCTTGTGTTTAATTAACAAAAGTGTGAGATGTTTAACCTTTAAGGCCCATAGCACAGGGAGCTTTGAATTTGGTGAGTGACTCAGCTACCCCAAGCTCACTGCAGGGCAGATCTCTGATACTCATTTCTGAGCCCCTAGGGTCCCCAATGGAGCCGGTGTGTCTATGATTGTCAACTGTTTTATGGCCAGAGAAACACTTGTCTGAGGAAACAGACTAAATAGTTTGGAGCTTACTCCCATGCTTTTTCTTGCTAGTACATTTCCAGCTCTCACCCTGGCCAACCCTATTTGTCTGACTTCTGTCTTCTGAAGGAAGTTTCCTTTTATTGCTACTTAAAAAGAGAGGAAAACTTACAAACCATGTCCATTTTACTACTGTGGAAAAATCAGGATCCCTCCCCCCCCCGCCCCCCCGCCCTCTCCCCCCCCCCCCCCCCCCCCCACACATTTCTGACAGAGATTTGTGTTCCGGTGAGATTTTTGGTTTTAACGCAGCTTGCTGAGTTGAGAGCTGTTAGTCACTATCTGAATGCTACAGGTGATTCAGAAGAAAGGCATTGAAACTATTTCTGGGCCTTTCTACTTCCTCTTTGGCTACTTCAGTTCTTCCTTTCTCTTACCACTGCCTACCAGCCGTGGGCAAACTATGGCCCGCAGGCTGGATCCGGCCCGTTTGAAATGAATAAAACTAAAAAAAAAAAAAAAAAAAAAAGACCGTACCCTTTTATGTCATGATGTTTACTTTGAATTTATATTAGTTCACACAAACACTCCATCCATGCTTTTGTTCCGGCCCTCCGGTCCAGTTTAAGAACCCATTGTGGCCCTCCAGTCAAAAAGTTTGCCCACCCCTGGTAGCCTCTAATTCCCTATCCTTTGTCACTATTGTCTTCCTAATTACTTCTACTTAAATGGATAAAGAAAATATTAATTCTAAAATGACATAGGGTTGGGCAACCCAATTTTAGTAAATGGAGCCTGCTCCCAAGTTCGATATTGCACAATGCCTGGACACAACCCAAATGGAATATGCAGTTACTCTTTGGTGACAAGGCTTTATTTTTAGCTTAGAATTAAGGAAACTAAATGGGCACTCTCCCATATGGGTAGTAGGAGTAAAAATTGGTGCAATCTTTCTAGAATGCACTTGGCAATACGTATAAAAAGCCTTAAACAAATGTGTGTACCCTTTGGTATAGCAATTCCATAGCCTAAGAAATAATCTGGCAGGTGCAAATATGAATACTTAATATAGCATTATTTACAATGGCAAAAAACAGTAAATATTTTAAATGCTCAACATTGGGAACTGATTGAATGAATGACATCTCTAATCAATGGAAAATCACACATCCATTTAAGAAAAATGTTGGAAGAACACCTAATAGCATTGAAAATTTTCTTCCATATTAAGTTTAAAAATGTAATAAGATATGTTTTGGGATAAAAAACCATCTACATAGGCATTTTAAAAAGATTACATGGAAATATAATCAAATGTTCCTGTCATCTCTGGGTGCTTTTATTTATGGTTCTTATTTTCTGCTCTTTGGTATTTTCCAAATGTTCTACAATGATTAAATATCACTTTGTAATAAGAAAAATATTTTAAAATAAAAATCTCTTTAATTATCATAGTATCTTTAAATCTCTGGAAGTTATTGAGATTATGAGAAATACTATTTACCCAGCCCTACTAATACTTTGAGAGGAAAAAATATACAGGGTGGGCAAAAGTATGTTTACAGTTGTTCGTATGGAAAATAATACAATAATACAAGAATAAACTCTGTTTCACGTACTCACAACTATAAACCTACTTTGTCCCACCCTGTAATTTGGTTAGACTATCTGGTATAGTGTTTCTAGCCAGGCTCTAGAGTCAGACTGATGCTATCAGACTAGCTGTGTGACCTTCGGCAAGTTTTAACTTATTAGGCTTCCATTTTTTAATCAATAAAATGAGGATGACAAAAGAACCTAAACCTTATGGGATTATTGTAAGAATAAAATAAGATAATAAATGTAAACTATTCAGCTAGCTGCCTGGCATATAAAGAGCATCAGTCAAAGCTGACAACTATGACTACCACCATCAGAGGAAAAAATAACCAAAAGGAAGAACATGAAGACTTGGGAAGGAAGGAAGTGAAAGAAGCTATTACACCCCCTTCTTTAGGTGCTTTTATTTTTTTAAATATATATTTTATTGATTTTTTTACAGAGAGGAAGGAGAGGGATAGTTAGAAACATCGATGAGAGAGAAACATTGATCAGCTGCCTCCTGCACACCTACTGGGGATGTGCCTGCAACCAAGGTACATGCCCTTGACCAGAATCAAACCTGGGACCTTTCAGTCCGCAGGCCAACACTCTATCCACTGAGCCAAACCAGTTAGGGCTCTCTAGGTGCTTTTAGATATTTCTGGATATCTTATATCTGTAGGACATTTCAGAGTTTAAAAAATGCTTTTTTTTTTTTTTTTTTTTTTTTGCAATCCTGACAACATATCAGGAAGCATGTATTATTATTCCCATTTTACAGATCGGTCAGCTAAGGCCCTAAAAACGTTATGTTACTCTAGAAGGCAGAGACCAAATTTCCTATTTTTACTATGTCTTCTGCATCTATCAGTATGCCCAGCACATATAGGTATTGAATAAAATATTTGTTTAAGAAATGAATAGAGCCCTAGCTGTTTTGCCTCAGTGGATAGAGCGTTGGTTTGTGGACTGAGGGTCCTGGGTTCAATTCTGATCAAGGGCACATGCCCAGATTGTGGGCTCGATCCCCAGTAGGGGGTGTGCCAGAGGCAGCCAATCAATGATTCTCTCTCATCATTGATGTTTTTATCTCTCTCTCCCTCTCCCTTCCTCTCTGAAATCAATAAAAATATATTTTAGAAAAAAGAAATGAATGGATAAATGAATGCGTAATAGGAACAGGACTTGAATCCAATGTACTGACTCCAACTCATATGCCTTTTTCAATGTACCTCAATTATCTCTTTAAATATAATGATGCTTTATTCATAAACAAGGTATCCTCAACACTGCCCCAGGCTTGGAAAGGTATAACTAAGAAGGCATTGGTTATATAAAACCAGGTCCGGGGGTCTCTAGTGATGAAAACTCTGGGAAAGAACAATAAAGACATTACAATTAATTTACGGTGAGCCTTTCACATGTCCTCTGCTCTTCAAACCTGTCATCTAAATGACATAAGTCATGTTCTCTATATTTTAGATATCATAGGTCATGTCATCTGTATTTTATATATGAGAAAAAAAAAAGAAGTAACAGGATTTGCCTAAGGTCACACAGCAAATAAGTGTGAAAGTTATATTCAAATATTCCATGGGTCTCCTCTCCTCTTCTGTCCTTTTAAATAAACATTTCTCCAATGTTGAGTTGCTTGACTTGGGAGGCAGTATTACGCAGTGGTTTAAGGCATGAGCTCTGAAATCAGACAGATCTAGATTGGAATCTTGGTTTACGTGCTTACTAGCCATGTGGCCTCAGACAACTGCTCTGAGCCTCAGCTTCTCAGCTGTAAAAACAGGAGGAGATGTAAGCCACATCTCGCATAGAATAGTTGGGAAAAGTAAATGAGATTGTAAAGTGGTAAGCTACAAGTGCTACAATTCTTATCATCATCTGGGGAAGGAAGGAAATGGGAAGAAGAGAGAGGAGAGGAAGAGGAGGACAAAGAGAAACAATGCCAGGTCACCATTCCATCCCTGCTTTGGACATTCTCCTGACAGCTGGCGTGGCTGTGTTTTCTGAAGTCTCTTGAAAGGAGTGAGCACAGAAGGAGGTGCTGTTCTGGTGGAGGAATAGGAAGGTGCCAGACGGAGGAAAGTGGCAGTGGGAGGCTGGCAGAGAACTATCATGCACCTCGATCTTATTCTCAGGGCCTCCATGTCAACCCACACAGATGTCACCCTCTCCCCTTGCCCCCTACTCACCTGCTTCCCCCGCAGCAGAGCCGGTTTCCCATGGTGCTCTGTCTCCGAGGGAGCCTCGCTGTTTATCTACATAAAGAGCTTGTGCATTTCCTGGTTCCTGGTTTAGTTTTCAGTAGCAGCTCCCAGGCAGTCTGTCAGTGTCAGATTTCAACCTAGCAGGTTGCACTTTGGAAGCCACCTGCTGGAATGATTCCCAGGTGACTGCGCCCAGCCAAAGGGTACAGGAACACACACGGGCTCCAGGTGAGAACTACCTCACCTTGGGGATTTGGAGCCGCTTTGATGAAACCATGAACTTTGAGCTTCAAGCTCCAATGAAAAGAAACCTGAGATAGAAAAGGGCTTTGGGCTTCCTTAGGAAATGTTTTTCCATGATATCGCACTGTTATTGAAATATGTCCTCTAAAATGGAGTACAGAGTCTCACCTTCGGTTTCCCAGCACTACTCAGCTCTAATTGAGTTTCACTTTCAAGGTTATCAGTATCAGTTTCTCATTATCCCTGTCCAGAATCTGGGTTTGGAAACTGTAGTCTCTAGGAAACGTTAGGTAAATAGATTTCTTTTTATTCTTTCTCCCTTGCTATTGGAATTAACGTGGGCAAATCACTTTTTTCTTAGGACTGTAATAATGAAGGACCGAACCTATTGCCCAATCCCCTTTCTGGTAAAGAATCATATGATTGCAATGACCTCAGCACTTCTTAACCACTCACTTCCCCATTCCCAGCACAGAACTATAGAATCCCCACTTATAGAATCCTCAACTCAGCTTCTCCTTCCAATGACCTAAAATTACATTCATTCCACACTTACCAGCAACTAGGATGCAGTCAAGCAAATCCCTCTGTAGAGAATATGGGTTCTAGGAGAATTTTTAAAACCCATAAAGCTTGTCTCCAGTGCTCCCACCCCCATCTGCCTTGTTCAGATGCCCAGGTATTTGCTCCTTATGGGCATTCAGGACCCACCATTCCACCCTGCACTCCACAGAGAGTACCCTGGACTCTTCACTCTTCCCCATCTTCTTTCCTTAAGAAAAATGCAACAATAAGAGTGAGGGCCTTATCAGATTGTGGTGAAGATTAAATGAAATAATGTATATAAAGCTCTAGCCCAGGGCCTGGAACATAGGAGCTCTCAGTAAGCCCTACCTATTGTTATTATTTCTTGTTTTCAGCTAATCGTCAGATGGTAAAGCATCTTTATTATCTTGTGCTGGGTCATTGCACGGCCACTTATTTCATGGCCATGCCTCTCCCCTGCAATTCGTTCTGTGCTCTACCATTACCTGTATTCTTTTCATCCTGTGACACAAACATCTTAGCCTGGCACTCAAAGCTCTCCAAATTTGGTCCCTTTCCAGCCTATTTCTCTAATTTGAAGGAAGTCACTTAAGAGATTCTATATGGCCCGAAACTCCAAAGGAAACAACAGTGTGTTGTGGTAGCCAGATCCACCTAAAGCAGCATTAAGAGCAGTCCAGAGTGATAAACAAGGGCATTGATTATTCCACTGAAGTCTGTACCAGTCAGTCCATGACTGGATTAAGTCATTTATTTATTTATCTATTTATTTTATTTTTAGAGAGAGAAACATTGACTTGTTGTTCCACCCACCTAGGCATTCACTGATTGACTCCTGCATGTGCCTTAACCAGGGATCAATCAAACATGCAACCTTGGCACATGAGGATGACATTCCAACCAACAACCAAGCTACCTGGCCAGGGCTGGAGTAATAATTTTAGTACTCTATGTTGATTTTCAAGTTATGTTGTCAAAAGGCAGTGTGTTTAAGAGAGAGTTGTCTAGATATCAAGCTATATTACAAAGCCACTGTTCTCAAAACTGCCTGGTACTGGCACAAGAACAGACATATAGACCAATGGAACAGAACAGAGATCCCAGAAATCAACCCAAGCCATTATGCTCAATTAATATTTGACAAAGGAGACAAGAGCATACAATGGAGTCAAGACAGTCTCTTCAATAAATGGTGCTGGGAAAATTGGACAGATACATGCAAAAAAGTGAAACTAGACCACCAACTTACACCGTACACAAAAATAAACTCAAAATGGATAAAGGACTTAAACATAAGATGGGAAAACATAAAAATCTTAGAAGAATCGACCCCAAATAGCTGCAGCAATCCTGAAAAAGAACAAAGTAGGTGGGATCTCAATACCAGATATCAAGTTGTATTACAAAGCCACTGTTCTCAAAACTGCCTGGTACTGGCACAAGAATAGGCATATAGATCAATGGAATAGAGTAGAGAGCCCAGAAATCGGCCCGAACCAATATGCTCAATTAATATTTGACAAAGGAGGCAAGAACATACAATGGAGCCAAGATAGTCTCTTCAATAAATGGTGTTGGGAAAATTGGACAGATATATGCAAGAAAATGAAACTAGACCACCAACTTACACCATACACAAAAATAAACTCAAAATGGATAAAGGACTTAAATGTACGACAGGAAACCATAAAAATTCTAGAAGAATCCAAAGGCAACAAAATCTCAGACATATGCCGAAGCAATTTCTTCACTGATACAGCTCCTAGGGCACTTGAAACTAAAGAAAAAATGAACAAATGGGACTACATCAAAATAAAAAGCTTCTGCACAGCAAAAGAAACCATCAACAAAACAACAAGAAAACCCACTGTGTGGGAAAACATATTTGCCAATGTCATATCTGATAAGGGCCTAATCTCCAAAATTTATAGGGAACTCATACAACTTAACAAAAGGAAGATAAACAATCCAATCAAAAAATGGGCAAAGGACCTAAATAGACACCTTTCAAAAGAGGACATTCAGAAAGCCAAGAGACATATGAAAACATGCTCAAAGTCACTAATCATCCGAGAGATGCAAATCAAAACAGCAATGAGGTACCATCTCACACCTGTCAGACTGGCTATCATCAACAAATTAACAAATGACAAGTGCTGGAGAAGTTGTGGAGAAAAAGGAACACTTGTGCACTGCTGGTGGGAATGCAGACTGGTGCAGCCACTATGGAAGACAGTATGGAGTTTCCTTAAAAAACTGAAAATGGAACTCCCATTTGACCCTGTGATCCCACTTCTAGGAATATATCCCAAGAAACCAGAAACACCAATCAGAAAGGATATATGCACCCCTATGTTCATAGCAGCACAATTTACAATGGCTAAGATTTGGAAACAGCCTAAGTGCCCATCAGCAGATAAGTGGACTAAAAAACTGTGGTACATCTACATGATGGAATACTATGCTGCTGTAAAGAAGAAAGAACTCTTACCATTCACATCAGCATGGATGGACCTGGAGAGCACTATGCTAAGCAAAATAAGTCAGAGAAAGATAAATATCACATGATCTCACTTATTTGTGGAGTATAATAAATAAGATGAACTGATGAACAAAAATAGATCCAGAGACAGTCTGTTCATCAGAAGCAATGAACAGACTGTCAAACCTCAGAGGGAAAGCAGGAGTGGTGGTGGTGGTGGGGAGGTAAGCGATCAACCAAAGGACTTGTATGCATGCATATAAGCCTAACCAATGGACACAGACAGTATGGGGTGAGGGCATGTGCTGGGGGGCGGAAGTGGCCAGGGAGAGGTCAACGAGGGGAAAAGGAGACATATGTAATACTTTAAACAATAAAGAATAAACAAACAAACAAATAAGTAAATAAATAAAGCTCATATAGCCCTAGCCGGTTTGGCTCAGTGGATAAAGCGTCAGGCTGAGGACCAAAGGGTCCTGGGTTCAATTCTGATCACAGGCATGAACCTTGATTGCAGGCTCTTTCCCAGCCCGGGCCCTGGTCGGGGCTCAAGCAGGAGGCAACCAATTGATGTGTTTCTCTCACATCGATATTTCTCTGTCTTTCCCTCTCTCTTCCACTCACCCTAAGAATCAATGGAAAATATTCTCAGGTGAGGATTAACAACAAAATAATAAATAAATAAATAAAAATCCCAGTTACGAAACAGTTCAATGTGAAGCTGCTTTGGTTGAAGTCTGAGTAGGATCTTTTAAACTTCTTTTTCTTCTCAATTAAGGACTAAGATTCCTGAGTAGATAATAAAAGGCTATGGTTTTTATGATTTATATTTACCATGTGTGTCCCCATAGTATATCACTTGGGGGTTGATAAATATTTGTTGAATGAATGAACAAATGAATATGCCAGTAGTTATTTCTCTGAAGTATGCTTTCATTTTAAATTGATGGCAATTCTTCAACCAAAAATTGGATTCTTCAAGTGAGGGTTCTTATCCCGAGGATCCACAGTTCTCTAAAAGGGGCATATGAATGGACTCCAAGAGCTCTATTCAAATTTTATGCCAAATTTGGGGGCATATGTATTTTTTATGGTAAGAGCATCTATAGCTTGCTTTTGTCATATTTTCAAATTGGTCTCTAATCCAACAAAATTAAGAATCAACCACTTCAATGAAGAATTTCAGGTGTCTATCACAGCCTCATAAAAGATTATTTTGGAGCAGGGAGATCTTCTGGAAACTCCCCAAATCATACACACACACTTTCTTGATTACAGAAAGTAAGTGAGGGGTCAGACCTCAGGCTTTCCTGCACACACCATCCTATATAATAAAAGGCTAATATGCAAATTGTCCCCTCCAGAGTTCCACTGACTGGGAGTTCGACCACTCGCTATGTGTGCTGACCACCAGGGGGCAGCACAGAACGAAGGAAGACCCTGATCAGCCCTGATCACTGGCCAGGCCTAGTGACCCTACCTGTGCACAAATTTCATGCACCGAGCCTCTAGCATTTCTAATAATAACCCTCTACTTCCAGAGGACACCTCCCTGGCCATCAAGCTCACACTAGTAGCCCTAGACCCCCTGCATTTAGTCTTGGATTATGTGGGGGTGCTGCAGTGATTCCTCTGGGATGTTCCAAGATATGAGGCAAATGCTTCCTCTCACAGGCCTCCGCTTTGCAGAGGGCAGGGAGATTATGGAGTTCAGTGACAACGGCAGAGGTTTCTGTGTCTGTGCCCCTGCGTATACATACTTGGTACTCAGACAGAGGCCATTATCAGTGGACAGATCTTCGTATGGGAAAACAGGGCTTTAGGCAACTCTCTCCAGCCAAATCCTGTTTTCCCAATCCCTACCCTAAACAGGCCAGACAGTCTGGAGACCCTCGTTTTTGTGTCTCTAATCACCAGCTCAGACAGTGCCCTGTGGTTGTCTGGATGGCATATCCCTTTTCCCTCCCGGGATCACTCTCCTTTGTTGCACTGTGAGAAAGTTATGGCTCGGAATTTGATCTGGAGCCAGTGTCAGCTTTGGGTGTGACCTCAGCATTCGAGCTCGGGGTTCTGTAATGTTGAGCACATCGAACTGAGGACCATGTTTCCTAGCTATGCCCTCCTCCTCCCTTCCCACCCCGTCCTCCAGGCCAGAGAATAGGAAGCAGCACAAACAAGGCCCGGAGATTTGGGTTTATTCACCTCTACCTAGAACTAAACCAAAGGCTAGGACACGTCCCACAGGACCAAACCATACTTTGTGGCCCGTGCACTTTTCCCTTCTCCCAAGGCTGCTGCTGTCTCTGGGGTGGAGGCAGCAGCTGTATCACCACGGGAGGTAGAAAGGGCTGGGCACTGGGTCTGAGGCACTCAGGGCTCAACTCTGGCTGCCTCTTCTTCCTCCGGATCAGGAGGTGGAGGGAGGAGGGAGATGTAGACCTCATTGACTTCTGTGTCCAAATGTCGGCCACCCCGAGGCGCCTCCAGGTTGAGGATGCCGTCATGGGTGAGGGCAGCGCGGACCCGCCAGGGGTCAACATCAGCAGGCAGGACGTAGGTGCGGCAGAACTCCCGAGACACGAAGCCGTGGCGGTCCAGGCGCTGGGGGTGCCGGGCAGACACCTCCAGCAGGTTGTCCACAGTCCTCACGGTCACCTCATCTGGGGTGAAATGGCTCACATCCAGGAACACCTGGAACTTGCCCTCGCTGAGCCTGAGCTCAGAGGCCCCTGCCCGGCTGCCCTCCCCAGCTCTGATGGCCCGGGGCCGGACATAGTAGCCGTGGTAGAGGGTGGGGGTCAGGATCTCTTCTGGCAGGAGGCCTGAGGGGCAGAGAGAGAAGGCAAGAGGCAGGATGAGGGCGTATGAGGCGGGAGCAGGGGTGATGGAGACGTGAGAACTAGGGAGAGCCGGAGGGGCGTCCGGAGGAGCAGGGAAGGGGAGGGAGGGGGCACAACGGCTAGAAGGAGGCAGGTGGGGAGAGGGACTGAGAAAGGAAATGAGATGGGGATGGAGGAGGCCAAACCCAAGCAGAACTGGGCGGACAGAGGAACGAGAAGCCACTCTGAGGGGCCGGGGGCAGGGGGCAGGGGGCAGGGGGCAGGGCCCTGGGCCTCAGGTCTGCACTGAGGTCAGTAGGCAGCGGGGAGAGCCGCGCGGAGGGGCGGGTGGGAGCTGGGGTAGGAGATGGCTCGCCCGGGAGTTCAGTTAAGCCGGAGTGGGGTGGAGGCCAGCGCCGTCGGGAGGCCAGCCCAGAATTTCAGGCGGTGGGGGCAGGAGGCCGAGCGGCGCTCGGGCCATACCTTCTCCGAAGCGCTGCTCGCCCAGGCGGCTCGGGTTGGCAAACTCGTACTCGGCGGTGGCCGGGTGGGCGTGGGGCACCGAGCGGCCGGACATGGCTGCGGACGGAGGCGGCCCTGGTCCGAGGTGCGGCGACCCTCCGGCTGCCTGCGGAGCCGGGGCGGCGGAGGTGGGGGCGGGGTCGACACCACCCAAAATAGTGCGGCGGCCGGAGGGCGGGCGCCCGCCCCAGCGCCAGCCGCCTGCGTGTGGCCGGACCCCCGGCTCCCCCGCCGCGCGCCCTTCAGCTGTCGGGGCACCAGCGAGGCCAGCGGTCCTGGCTGAGAGTGAGCGGGGAGGGCCCTGCGGGCACCTCCCAGCCGGCACATTGTCCACGCCGCCTTTCTCCTCGGTCGCAGGCACCCTGCGCCCTGCTCATAGAGCTCTTTATTGAATGTTCTGCAGTCCTTGGAAGGTGAAAGGTGCAGGGACCCCCCCGCCCCCCTTTCTGGTATGTGGTGAGGGGTCTTTCTGCCCAGATTCATGTCGGGGTCCCCACCAGAACCCAGGTCAGCCTTGAGAACCACACAGATGCCGGCCAGTGGCATGCAATCGCTGCTCCCCTCCAGAGACCCACAAAGAGTTAAGGTCTCTGGGGCCCAGCCAAGGAAGATTCCAGTTCCTGCCCAGGCCCAAGATAGTTGCTGGCCTGTGTCCCCTGGCTGGCTGGCTGGAGAGGAGGAGGGGCACGCCGCCCGCCTGCTTGGAATTCCTGACCGTTTCCCAAACGGTGAGGGGAGGGTGCCACTGGGTGTGGACAGAAAGCTAGTGAGACAAGTCCAGGACAAGTCACTGGACAGGCCAGGCGTGTTTATATTTCTCTTTTCTTAGCTCAGTGAGTACTGGGTATGTGTCACACTGCCAAATCCCTGATCACAAGTCTCTATGAACGGGCGGTGAGCTGGATAATAAAACCCCTGACATCATCATTCCAGAAGCTTCACAAGGCTGCGTATATAAGGGGCTGGCTGTAGCTGCCGCTGAAGGAGCTGACCAGCCAGCTGACCCCGACACTCACCAGCCACCATGGATATCGCCATCCACCACCCCTGGATCCGCCGCCCCTTCTTCCCCTTCCACTCCCCCAGCCGCCTCTTTGACCAGTTCTTTGGTGAGCACCTGCTGGAGTCTGACCTCTTCCCGACTTCCACTTCCCTGAGCCCCTTCTACCTCCGGCCACCGTCCTTCCTGCGGGCACCCAGCTGGATTGACACTGGGCTCTCAGAGGTAAGTCTCCCCTCCACAGGCAGGAGAGTTTCCAGAACCTTCTGGAAACATTTCCATCTGCTCTCCTGTTCCTCTGTCTGAATCTGGTCAGAGGGGACGCTATGTCCAAGTGTCTTAAGTCTTTTAGGCACTTATGTGTCCTGCAGTGAAGAAAGATGAAGTTGCTAGTTTCTTCTCCAGTCACCTGTTTGTCTTTGATGCTCCTCTGTATCCCACTTATTACATTTTTTCCATGTGCTAGGAAGATACTCTTTTATCCCCTAACTTTTAAGTAGGGTGCCCCTTTCTGGTTTGGTTCATAAAGATCTGCAAGGAAAGAGCTGCCTGCAGACTCCTTTGCTTACCACTTCTAATACTCATACTCCTGAAACTTTTATCATTTCATGTTTCAGAGCCAGGAGACAGCACTACCCATCCTGAGCTTTCCATCCCCACTGTGTAGAGCTGGAGACAGCAAATACGATTTCCTTCCTTATTTCCTCTTCTAAGATTTTCCCAGTTTCTCAGGGCTGTGTCAGGCACCAGCCTGGGTCCAAGCCTAAAGAGAAAAGAATGTAGGTCAAGTCTTGGGACCCCTACTTGTCCTAAGAGGGTGGGAAAACCGGGTGAGCACATAAGGTTGACAGAAGCTGTCACTGATAACACTGTTTTAAAAATATCCAAGTGTGAGTAAACAGGAGCTGAGTGGGCAAGGGCTTTGGAAGGACAATCAGGGCCAGCAGAACATTCCAGATTGAGTGGGTGGGAAAGTTGGCAGAGATCTGAGCAAGAAGAAGGGGCCTTTGTCTCACAGACAAATGACAAGGCCAGGCATTGGGGTCAGAGAGGCAGCAGAAGCCATGCCCAGGCCCATCCTTGTGATTGGTCCCCTGGGTGGCCTGTCTTCTTCCCTGTCCCTGTAAATAAAGTTTGGGCCTAATGACCAAGTGGTGTGCCTTGGGTACCACTATGGTGGCTCCCCTGCACCACAGAGCCATGTTTATTCAAAAAGGGATGTTTAGCCAAAAAGAGGAGGATAAACTACCGGGGAAGAAAACAGAATGATGAGACTGCACTAATGCACCTTCTGACCATTATTTCTCCGACCCCTTCCTCCCACCTTGCTGTTTCTAGATGCGTCTGGAGAAAGACAGATTCTCTGTCAACCTGGATGTGAAGCACTTCTCCCCAGAAGAACTCAAGGTCAAGGTGCTGGGAGATGTGATTGAGGTGCACGGCAAACATGAAGAGCGCCAGGTGTGTAGCTTGTTTTCTCCTCTGTTCATTCATTCAGCACATACTATGTGCCAGACATTGCCATCAGCCTCTGAGGCTGGCAACACTCCAGGCCTAGCCCATCAGGGCCTGGAAACAGGATAGACCTGGGATTGTTATTGTTTTGGCCAGAGAAGTGATCTTTGTTGTTTGCTTTAATTTTATTTGATTGCCTTAGATGGGTTAGATGGGATAGATGGGATGTTCACTTCCCATTTAAGCCAGTGGTTCTCAACCATGGTCACATTAGAATCACAAGGGGAATTTAAAAAAATTCCAGTGCTAAGGCACATCTCAGACCAATTAAATCAGAATTTTTAGGGATGGGACAGAGGCATCAGCATTTTAAAAAGCCCCTAGGTCATTGTAATGTACAGTCTAGGTTGAATAGCACTGATTTAGGCATAGTGCTTGTCGGACACCTAATGACATTAACTGCATGCACTCTGAAGGCATTTGAGTTTGGGACTTTTGATGTTCTGGAATCCTCTTCTCTTTAGCCCATCTTAACAGTGAACTACTTGGTTTGCCTCAGTTCCAGAGCTGTACTCAGCTCCTAATACCCTGGAGCACAGACGGAATCTGTTGAGAGCCTGTCTGTATAAATGCTTGAGATTCAGCAGGTTTAGTAGAATGCTGAAGAATGGAATAGCCAGCTTCTCATTACTTTCCAGGAGGGTGTTTCAATAAGTTTGTTTTTTACCAATTAGTGATAACTCGGAGCCTTGTACAATAAACAGTATAGTTTGAGGTCCTCAGGCTGTTTCCATTTTGTGTATATAACCTAAGTTTGGGTCACAGTCTCTCTGGATGGAATCTTTTTTTCTCTTTTTTAATAGCAGCAGTCCTATTGGTCTGGAACATTCTGGGACATTCTTAAAGAGTCAGAACAATATCTGAGCTTCCTCAGGCACTTAGATCTTCAATGCCAATGATGTTCCAAAACCTGTAGGCCCAACAAACATTGACCTAAACCTTTGGGAAATATCTCTAAGCATATCCACACCTTAGGGTGTGAGAGCTGTGAGGCTTTGCCTGTTTCAGATTTCTCAGATTCTCGTTGAAGGAGTGACCACCTAGACAACGTCATCTTAGCCCCAAATAGAAAAACTTTCTCTCATGTTGCCATGGCATTGGTCCCACCTGAAAGGGGAAGTGGGGGGTGGGGGGGAAGGGGAATGTGTGAGTTCTAAGCAAGTGCTGCTTTTTCCTGTTCTCATCTCTCTGCCCCTTTCCTCCTTCTCTTGGATTAGGATGAACACGGTTTCATTTCCCGGGAGTTCCACAGGAAATACCGGATCCCAGCAGATGTGGACCCTCTTGCTATCACCTCCTCCCTGTCCTCTGATGGGGTCCTCAGTGTGAATGGACCAAGGAAACAGGCCTCTGGCCCTGAGCGCACCATTCCCATCACTCGTGAAGACAGGCCCTCTCTCACTGCAGCCTCCAAGAAGTAGATGCCCTTTCTCTAATTGAATTTTTTAAAACGAGAAAGTTTCCTCACCAGTGACTAAAACTCTCGCGACTAGTGCTGAAGCTTATTAATGCTAAGGGCAGGCCCAAATTATTAAGCTAATAAAATATCATTCAGCAACAGATAACTGCCTTGTGCTTGAATATTCATATGGTGTTTTTTTTTATTGGAAAAATACAGCAGGTCCATTTATTCATCACATTATGATCTAGGGGGCTCCAGGGATATTAGAGTCAGAATGGTATAAATTTAGTAAGTCACTTAACCTTTCTGGTCTTTCGGTCTTTCATTTAAAACATGGGGTACTGATTTGTACACTTTTTAAAAAATAATGTTTTTATTGATTTTAGAGAGGAAGGGAGCGGGAGAGAGAGATAGAAACATTAATTATGAGAGAGAATCATTGATCGGCTACCTCTTGAATCCTCCACACTGGGGATCGAGCCTGCAACCCACGCATGTGTCCTGACTGGGAATCGAACCGTGACCTCCTGGTTCATAGGTCGACACTCAAACACTGAGCCACACCAGTTGGGCTGATATGTACACTTTTTGTAAGGAGTAAATTAAGGAGAAAAAATAGATAAAGTTCCTGGCAGAGTTCAAGGAATATCAGTTCCTCTCTCTTCTCCCTCTTTGATTTTGGCCCTCAATTCCAACAACAAATTGAATGAACTCTGGATAACAATACATTAAAGGCCTTAGTACATCTCTGAAATTAATCATGTCACTAGGGAGGAGAGATGGTATCCCCAAAGTTATTTGACATTTTCCTGCTGTTAAGCATTGCCTTCAGTTGATTCATAAAGGAAATAAGAAGGACTTGGGTGATCAGCACCAAACACGCATCTCAGGTATAGTCCTAAATTATCTGGCAAATACCTATTAAAGCTAAGACTGGAAAATTTCCAATTCAATGACCCACTATAAAAAAAGTTAAGTTTTAGAATTATAATGAATAACTGATTAACAAGTGATTCTATTATTTAACTTAAAAATATATTACTCTACAAAAACATCTTCATTTCACTTCTGTGAATCTAAACTTCTGATTCAATTAGTGAGAAGTGGCCCTGTGTAGGTAATCTGGCATAAATGTTTTTCTTCCTTTCTTTCTCTAACTCTGGGCTCATAGTTTTGCACTTGCGTCCACTTCATTTTCTACATTTCCCCCCCAGTTCTAAACCAGGTTTTATAATGATGAGTGGGGCTGCTGTCCTGCTATCATATTGAATACTATCATGGAGCCACAGATAGCTTATGCAAATGTGTAATCATCATGCTATGCCTGAGTCTTCCCACCGCACTAAGCCCAGAGTTTCTATTCAACAAAGCACCTCAGAAGTTTGATGGGCAGGATTTTTCCATATTTCTTTCACAAATGGAAAAATCCCATTACAGCCTCCTGGCTTTAAGCAATGAGCTGGTTTCTTCTTTCATCTTGGATTGAGCACTTTTAGTCTGTAGAAGGGAAACTCTTAGCTGCTACTGTCTGCTTCTAGACCTAGAGGCCAAATGCACATTCCCCTGAATTTTTTGTTTATTTAAACATTTTGTTACTAATTTTGCCCATATTGTTATTTATCTTTTCTACTTTAAAACACTCTGCCACTGCTATGTGTTAGGAACAAAGGGATTGCATCAAACATGAACTTATTATTCCATCTTGACAAAAAGTCCCCTATTTACTTTTTGACCTACCACTTTGCTGAAACTACTTATGAAAGTGAAAGTTTTGCTAAATCTCATGGACCATTCTGATAATCCATTTGACTACCCACCTCTTTCTTCTTTAAACTTCATTCTCTTGGTTTCTGTGACATTGTGCTAAACACATTTTTCTCCCACCTTTCTGACCACTTCTCTCTCTCTCTTATGAACTCAACTTTCTCTGTGAATCATTTAAATTTGCCTTTCCAATGGTTCTACTGTTGACCTTGCCATGCCCTTCTTTTTGATAAGCTTAGATTATACTATCAACTCCCATACCTTCAACTCTCATCTGTGTGCTTGCATGTTCTAAATTTATACTCCCATGCCAGGTGTGCCACCAGGAGAACTGAAATGACATGTCCAACTACTTTTTAAATATATCCACTTGAATTCCCTAAGGCCCACAAATTCAACATATCTACAACTGTATTTATAATCTTCAGTCTCAGTAAATTCTCCTCCTAATGTGCTTCATTCTTGGTGAATTCAATAGTTCTCTTTTATGTATCTTAACTGCTCATTCTTATTTTTAATATTATATATTATGTAAGTTCACACAACTGGCAAAACCAGAAATCAAAGAATTATTTGACCTATTTTGAAAAACAAAACAGGCAACAATAAAATCAACAAAAAGAAAAATTAAGGAATAACTTAATTTGAAAAGAGCAATAAATATTAAATAAAAAGCAGAAATTTAAAAAACATATGGATATGAAAAAGAACTTTTTAAATATATCAGAAATTAATTGATGTCATTAATGCTATAAGGAACAAATATGCACATTTACAAATTTAAAGATAGCTGAGGAATTCACTCAGAATGCAGCAAGTTGGGGGGGAAAAAGATATAAAAAAAAAATCAGAATAGTTAAGATACATGGAAGAAAGAATGAAAGACTCCAATATATATCCAAAGGAGTGTTTTCGGAGAATTAATGGAAAAAATGATAAAGCATTATTTGAAGAGATTTTCCAGAATTGAAGATAGATGTGAGTTCTCAGATACTGGGCAGGATAAATAAAACGAAATATGCACCTAAAAATATCACTATGACAATTCAAAACAATAAGCATGATGAGAAAATCTTAAAATATATGAGGTGAAAAAGGTATATTAGTTATGAATTAGTTGGTCCGACGGTTGTGGGTTATTGTTAAGCTGATTAACAATTATGAATTAATTACAATTGTATTTACAGCAGACTTCTCAGCATTAATAAATATCAAAAGATAATGAAGTGGGGAAAAAAAGAATAATGGGATGGCCCAGCTAGCATGGCTCAGTGGTTGAGTGTTGACCTGTGAACCAGGAGGTCATGGTTCAATTCCTGATCAGGGCACATGCTCGGGATATAGGCTCCATTCCCAGTGTGGAGCATACAGGAGGCAGCATATCAATGATTCTCTTTCATCATTGGTGTTTCTATCTCTCTCCCTTCTTTTCTCTTCCTCTCTGAAATCAATAAAAATATATTTTTAAAAAAGACAATGGAGTGAGGCAAGAACATACAATGGAGACAAGACAGTCTATTCAATAAATGGTGTTGGGAAAATTGGATAGACTCATGCAAAAAAAATGAAACTAGACCACCAACTTACACCATACATAAGAATAAACTCAAAATGATAAAAGACTTAAATGTAAGTTGTGAAACCATAAAAATCCTAGAAGAAACCATAGGCAGCAAAATCTCAGACATCTCTCATAGCAATATGTTTATGGATACATCTCCTAGGGCAAAGGAAACTAAGGAGAAAATAAACAAATGGGACTACATCAAAATAAAAAGCTTCTGCACAGCAAAAGAAACCATCAACAAAACAAAACGGGAGCCCACTGTATGGGAGAACATGTTTAGCAATGATACATCTGACAGAGGGTTAATATCCAAAATATATAAGGAACTCATACAACTTAACAAAAGGAAGACAAACAATCCAATTAAAAAATGGGCAAAGGACCTAAATAGACACTTCTCCAAAGTGAACATACACATAGCCAAGAGACATATGAAAAAATGCTCAAAGTCACTGGTCATTAGAGAGATGCAAATTAAAACAACAATGAGGTATCACTTTATACCAGTCAGAATGGCTACCATCAACAGATCAATAAATAACAAGTACTGGCGAAGATGTGGAGAAAAGGGAACCCTAGTACATTGTTGGTGGGAATGTATACTGGTGCAGTCATTATGAAAACAATTATGGAGTTTCCTAAAAAAGAAAATAAATATGGACCTGCCATTTGACCCAGTGATCCCACCTCTATAAATATATACTAAGAAATCCAAAATACCAATCATAAAGAATGTATGCACCCCTATGTTCATAGCAGCACAATTTACAATAATAGCTAAGATCTGGAAACAGCCCAAGTGCCCTTCAATAGATGAGTGGATAAAAAAGCTGTGGTACATTTACACCATGGAAAACTATGCAGCAGTAAAAAAAAAAAAAAAGAAAAGAAACTCTTAACCTTTGAGACAGTGTGGAGGGACCTGGAGAGTATTATGCTGAGTGAAATAAGTGAGTCAGAGAAAGATAAGTATCACATGATCTCACTTAGATGTGAAATCTAATGAACAAAATAAACTGATGAACAAAATAGATCCAGAGACATAGAAGCATGAAACAGACTGTGGAATTTCAGAGGGAAGGCGGGGAGGGTGGGTGGGTGGAAAGAGATCAACCAAAGAATTTGTATGCATATATGCATAACCCTTGGGCATAGACAATAGAATGGTGAAAGCCTGGGGCGGGGGGTGGTGGTGGGCTAGAAGAGATCAATAGGGGAAAATGGGGGACATATGTAATACTTTCAACAATAAAGATTTAAAAAAGATAACGGAGCAATGGCTGATTGGGTAGAAATAACTAGCTGTTAACTCATAATTTTAGTTATCACTCAAAGTAAAGTGATCCATGGCAAGGATAGCAATATTGAAAAAAAAATCTCAATGTAATTTATTACATTAATAGAGTAGAAGAAAATAAATCTTTTTAAAAAAATTTTTTTTATTGATTTTTTACAGAGAGGAAGGGAGAGGAATAGAGAGTTAGAAACATCAATCAGCTGCCTCCTTCACACCTCCTACTGGGGATGTGCCTGCAACCTAGGTAACATGCCCTTGACCAAATCAAACCTGGGACCTTTTAGTCCATAGGCCGAACCTTTGTCCACTGAGCTAAACTGGTTAGGGCAGAAAATAAATCTTATAGTTATCTCAAAGTAAGTATGGGTCCACCCCCATATTTACAGGGGGAAAACAATCCCTGTCCTGTTAACAATCCAGGAATACTAGGGAGTTTCCTTAGCTTGATACATATTATAATACAAAAATCTAAAGCAATCATTATATTTACCAAAGAAAATTTCAATGGATCATTTTTACTATCCTGAGCAAAATAAAGGTGCTCACTATCACTCCCAATATTTAACTTGCCATGAAAAGTTCTAGCTGATACCACAATAGAAGAAAAATAAAATGTAAGGATTAGAAGAGGTGAAACTGCCATTATTTGTAAATTATATAACCATCTGCCAAAACAACTGCCACATAATCAACAAACTATTAGAACTACTAATAGCGTTCAGTGTTTATAGGATGCAAGTTTATAGAATACTGTTCTGGTTATTGATTCCTACATATTAAACTATCTTAATATTTAGTAGCTTAAAACAGCAATCATTTTATTAGACCTTACTATTAGTAGCACAGGCTCAGTTGGGCAATTTTTCAGCTCCTCATGGCATTGACTGGGGTCTCTTGGTGGTATTTAACTTAACTCCAATTCCTAATCCCTTGGAGAGGATGACTGAAAGGCTGGGTTCAGCTGGACCCTTCTCCCTCTCTTTATAATGTCAGGGCCTCTCAGTAGGGTCTCTCCATCAGGTAATTGAACTTCTTATATGGTAGCTCAGGGCTCCAAGGATTGCTCCACAGACAGGAAGTGGGAGCTGGTCGAAGTAGTTACAAAGCCTGCAACTATAGGCTTTCCATTCAAAAGGAAGGGGCATAGACTTCCACCTCTTGATGGGAAAACTGCCAAAGAATTTGTGGCCATATTAATCTTTCACAGGGGCTAACAGAAAAGGAGAAGATATATGCACTCTCTAAAATTTATAAGACATTAATAGGTGAAATATACAAAGAACTACTGCAAATCAAGCAAAGGACAGCTACTTCAATTTAAAAAAAATCAACAAAGACTATACATATAAAATGTATAGAAGTGGAAACCAAAAAGCCAAACTGCATACAAATAAATGCTGAAAATCATTAGTAGCTAGAAAAATGCAAATCAAAATAACAATAAGCTATCACTTTAAAACAGGCATTTTCAATATTGCATTATTGACATTTTGGGTCAGATAATTCCTTGTTGTGGGGCTCTTCCGTGCATTGTAAGATGGTTAGCAGCATCCCTGATCTTACCCACTTGTGAGAAATGCTCACCTTACTGGATTCAAATAGCAGACTTGGAGACATGAAGCATGCCAAACACAAGACTTTTTCTTTTTTTAAATATATTTTTATTGATTTCAGAGAGGAAGAGAGAGGGAGAGAGAAACATCAATGATGAGAGAGAATCATTGATTAGCTGCCTCCTGCATGCCCCCCACTGGAGATCGAGCCGGCCACCCAGAATCTAACCGTGACCTCCAGGTTCATAGGTTGCTGCCCAACTACTGAATCACACCGGCTGGAGGAAAACGAGACTTTAATACGGTCTCCAAAGAGTGGGTGTCCAGTTGAACAGGCACAACAGAGCATCAGTCACAGTCCCTCCTCCAGTTCCTCATTGGCTGAGTATGAGGAGGTTAATAGTTTTCCTCATATGTGGCCTAGGCCTTATTTTCTCCTACTGGATTATTTTTTAAAATGGGCTGAGGCCTTTTCTAGTTGTCTCTACTGTCTTTAGTCTAGGTAGATCTTCCTGGAAAATGTGCTACTGGTCACGTACACAGTTCTTTGTTCTTGTACCCTCTTCCCTCCTCCCTATATTCTGTTTGCCCTGGGAAAATTCAGTAACCATTTCCAGTAAAAGTTGACTATGCTGAAGATGGATCACAGAGGCTATTTCCTACACACTGGATCCAAAAGGCATACCACTTGTAACAATCAAATATATCTTTAGACATTGCCAATGGTCTCCTGAGGGACAAAATTGCTCCTGGTTGAGAACCACCACTTTACACACTATCAGTTTGGCAAAAAATAGAAAGGTGGATAATGCTAAGTGTTGGCAGAGATATGGCAACATAGGAAGCCTCAGGCATTGCTGGTGGCTTCATAACAATATACGCCTACTCAGAGCTCAGCAATTCAGAAAATGGGTAATTTGCACAAGTCTAAAAAGGAAGGAGTATAAGGATATTCTATGAAGCCTTGTTTGACTGTGGGGAGTTAGAGGCAAATTACAATATGGTGGAGAACACTCTACCTAACAATACATTTTTTTTTCAGTGCACATAAATAATTCCACAGAGAGACTATACATTAGGCCAGAGAAATTAAATAAGAAAAAGAAAAACAGAAGTAAAACTTTCATATCTTACTTGTAGAAAACTCTAAAGATTCACACAAACTTGGTAGGTAAAAGCTATGGAAAAGGGGGACTGTTGGTGTAACACTAAATAAGTTAGGACAGGTAAACAAAGAGTAACTTTGTGTTTGTAAGCTAGTTTCGAAAGGCCAAATTCTGTAAAGGCCACGTGTTAACATAAAATTTTGTAGTTACATCAATATTGAGTAAATTTGTTGGTATGTCAAATTTTAGTTTTCCAGTTTTACTGGAATGTGAATTCACATTTACAAATGCTGAGGCAGCCTAAGAACCTTAAGTGAGGTTTGAATAGTATTGAGCTCTGTCTTGCTGCAGTTATTGTATCCAAATTCTAGGAAAAACAAATTGATGCTGGAAAAAAAAACACAAAAAACCCCCACACAATTCCATTTACAATAGCATAAAAAAGAATACAATACTTAGGAATAAACCTAATTAAGGAGGAAAAGACTTGTACACGGAGAACTATAAGACATTGCTAATATAAATTAAAGAAGACAAATGAAAAGACATCTATGTTCACAGACTGGAAGACATGTTATTGTAAAGATATCAATACTAGCAAAAGTGATCTACTGATTCAGTGCAAGCCCTATCATCTTAAACAGGAGACACAAATAGAAAAATGCTGGTAAGTTTAGCCATTTTATTGACTTTATTGGGGTTACATTAGTTAATAAAATTGCATAGATTTCAGGTATACAGTCAAGCGGCCAGCTTGGAATACATCATCTGTATATTGCATTGTGTCTCACCACTCCAAGTGAAGTCTTCTTCTATCATCATTTATCCTCCCTATACGGTACCCTCTTCTACCTCCCCCCAACGCCCTTTCCCTCTGGTAGTCACCCATGCTGTTGTCTGCCGGGAGCCGGTCCATCCTTGCTGTTTCAAGGGACCTGGCATATATGGCATACGGTTCTTAATATGTTTGCTCACCTTCTTGGCGCTGTGTTTTAACCAAGGTCACCTCTCTGAGAAAGGTTGTTTCCCCAGGTAGGGATTTCCCCCTGAAGTTAGGGAGGGAATAAAACCTCTTAACTAAGTGCCAGGCGGGTAATTAATCACTTTAACTACGAACAATCATGCTTAAGCTACATAATCTTTACTCCCTGGAATGGAGATAAGAAACGCCCTAACCTTTGGAATAGAGATTGATAGGATTGGAATCAACTGGTATAAATACAGATGTAACAAGACAGCAAGACACAGAACGTAGAAGTCAGAACTCAGAAGACAGAACCTACGCGGAACCTGGAGATGGAGGAGCTTCGCTGGAGAGAACATGGCAAAAGATCCTGGACAGAAACTGGCAACAGAACCTAGAGACAGAACCTAGCGAGAGAACATGGCAAAAGATCCTGGACTGAACCTGACTATAGAACATGGCAAGAGAACCTGACTAGAACCTGGTGACAGAACCTGGCTGGAGAACCTAGCAAGAGAACATGGACACAGAACTTGGCTGGAGATCCTGGCTAGAGATCCTGGCTAGGCTGCTGATCAACTGAACGCTGTCTCCGTGTCATTCCTTCTTCGCCGACTCCATCCACACCTTTGGGGACCCCTGGACCTGCTGGGGTTGGACCCCAGCAGTTGTCTGTGTCCATGACGTTTTTTTCTTTATTTAATCCCTTTATTCTTCTCATCCAGCCCTACAACCCCTTCCACTCTGACAGCTGTCAGTCTGTAACTATGAGTCTGTTTCTATTTTGTTAGT
Source organism: Myotis daubentonii (assembly GCF_963259705.1). NCBI lineage: Eukaryota > Metazoa > Chordata > Mammalia > Chiroptera > Vespertilionidae > Myotis > Myotis daubentonii. The sequence goes on along the minus strand of NC_081848.1, from coordinate 8,151,736 downwards.
TAATTTTGTTCATTAGATTCCGCATATAAGTGAAATCATATGGTACTTACCTTTCTCTGACTGGATTGTTTCTCTTAGCATAATAATCTCCAAGTCCATCCACACTGTCATAAAAGATAAGATTTCCTTCTTTTTTTTTTTTTTTTTTTTTTTTTTACAGCTGACTAGTATTCCATTGTTTAACTGTACCACGGCTTTTTTATCCACTCATCTATTGATGGGCACTTAGATAGTTTCCAGATCTTGGCTATTGTAAACAACACTGCAATGAACTTAGGGGTGTGTACATTCTTTCCAATTAGTGTTTCAGGTTTCTCTGGATATATTCCCAGAAGCGGAATTGCTGGGTCATAAGGCAGTTCTGTTTTGTGTGTGTGTGTGTTTTGGTTAATCCTCACCAGAGGATATTTTTTTCCATTGATTTTTAGAGAGAGTGGAAAGGAGGAGGAGAGACAGAGAGAGAAAAACATCAATGTGAGAGAGACACATCAATTGGTTGCCTCCCACATGCGCCCCGACCAAGACCAGGGATTGAGCCTGAAACTGGAATCGAACCTGGGACCCTTCAGTCCATAGGCCAATGCTCTAGCCACTGAGCCAAACCAGCTAGGGCTGCCCATTTTTTAATTGAATTGTTTTATTTAATCTTCAACCATGAATATGTTTTTATCAATTTGAGAGAGAGAGAGAGAGAGAGAGAGAGACAGAGACAGAGAGAGAGAGAGAGAGAAACATTGATCTCTGAGAGAAACATTGATCAGTTGCCTCCCCTACTCACCCAACCAGGGATCGAACCTGCAACCTAGGTATCTGCTTTGACCATGAATCGAACCTTCAACCTTTTGGTGTACAGGATGACACTCCAACCAACTAAGCTCCCTGGCCAGGGCTGGATTATTTGTGGGTTGTAATTTTTTTGGTGTTTTTGTAACAGTGAAAAATTGTAACCCACCCCACCATTTTTTTGGACATTGTTTCTGTAAATAAACAGCATGTTTGTATAAGAATCCTAGGAATTAACTTCAAAAGATACAGACTCCAACCATCTGTCGTCCCAGTTCTGGAAGATTTGCTGACCTTCAAATGTAAAACCAGGATGACGTAGGACCAGGATGACAAAGACCAGGATGATGCACACCAGACTGTCACTTGACCGGTTTCGAGGTCCTTATCAGAATGCACAGTGCTGCCTGCACGTAGAGATCTTTCCAACCCTCTCCCCTTGGTTTCTTTGTTCTGCTTTGCATCTCCTTCCTTATAAAAACTTCTGTCTGAGATATTGAAATAGGCTTTGTGACTAGAGTCCCCCATCTCCTCAGGTGACCAGCACTTGAATAAAACCTTCTTCCTTTTTTTATCAGCATCTATCTCATGAGTTTGGTTTTAGTGGAAGCAGGCAGGTGAACTTAGGTTCTGGTTACAAGATGTAGAACTTCTTTAAAAAATTAAGATGTTAACCTCTTATAAGATGAATCATTGGCAAATATGTTTTCCCATTCAGTGGGTTGTCTTTTCATTTTGTTGATGGTTTTCTTGCTGTGCAAAACCTTTTTAGTTGGCTGTAGTCCCATTTGTTTATTTTTTTCCTTTGTTTCCTTTGCCCAAGGTGATACATCAGGAAAAAAAATATTGCTAAAAGAAATGTCCGAGATTTTACCACCTATGTTTTCTTCTAAGATTTTTATGGTTTTGAGTCTAATATTTAAGCTTTTAATCCATTTTTAGTTCATTGTTGTGTATGGTATAAGAAAGTGGTTTATGGTTGTTTTTTGGTTTTTTGTTTTTTGCATATATCTGTCCAATTTTCCCAACACCATTTATTGAATAAATCTTCTTTACCCCATTGTATATTATAGCTTCCTTTGTCGAGTATTAATTGACCACAAAGGTATGGGTTTATTTCTGGGCTCTTTATTCTGTTCCATTGATCTATGTGTCAGTTTTTATGCCAGTGCCATGCTGTTTTGATTACTAGGGCCTTGTAGTATGGTTTGATATTAGGCAGCGTGATTCCTCTATGTTCCTTCTCAAGATTGCTGTGGCTATTTGGGGTCTATTGTGGTTCCATATAAATTTTTGGAATATTTGTTCTAGTTCAGTGAAATATGCCATTGGTATCTTTTTGTTGTTGTTGTTTTAGAAAGGAGAGAGAGAGAGAAACATTGATGAGGGAGAAACATCCATCAGCTGTCTCCCACATGTTCTGCACTGGGGACCAAGCATGTGCCCTGAACAGGAATCAAACTGGTGACTTCTTAGTGCACTGGACGACGTCCAGTCAACTGAGTCACACAGCCCAGGGCACACCATTGGTAACTTGATAGGAATTGCTTTGAATCTGTAGATTGCTTTAGGTAGTATGTACATTTCAATAATGTTAATTCTTCCCATCCATGAACACAATATAGGCTTCCATTTATTTTTAGCTTCTTCAATTTCTTTCTTCAGTGTCTTATAATTTTCCAAGTACAGGTCTTTTACATTCTTGGATAATTTATTCCTAGGTGCTTTTTTTTTAATTCCTAGGTATTTTTTATGCAATTCTAAATTGGATTGTTTTTTAGTTTTCCTTTCTGATAGCCCATTATTTTATACACTAGAGGCCTGGTGCACAAAAATTTGTGCACTCAGTGAGGGTCCCTCAGCCCGGCCTATGCCCATTCACAGTCTAGGACCCCTTAGGGGATGTCCACCTGTCGACTTAGGCCCACTCTCCAGGGGATCAGGCCTAAGCTTGCAGTCAGACATCCTTCTGGCAGCCAGGGAGCCCTCGGGGGATGTCCAACTAAAGGCTTAGGCCCCCAAGAGATCAGGTCTAAACCATTAGTTGGACGTTCTTAGTGCTGCCACGGAGGTGGGAGAGGCTCCTGCCACCACCACTGCACTGGCCAGCTATGAGCCAGCTTCTGGCTGAGTGGCACTCCTCATATGGAAGTGCACTGACCACCAGGGAGCAGCTCCTGCATTGAGCGTCTGCCCCCTGGTGACCAGTACGCATCATAGCAAATGATCATTCTGCCGTTCAGTCAATGTGCATATTAGCCTTTTATTATTATTATATAGGATGTCCCCATTTCCCCCCTTTTGCCCCCTCTATCCAGCTCTTGCCCCCCACTTCTCTCTGGCCATCACCATACTGTGTCCATGGGTTGTGCATATATTTTCTTTGGCTAATCCCTTCTTTAAATTCACTTCTTGCCCTAATCGGTTTGGCTCAGTGGATAGTGCGTAGGCCTGCAGACTCAGGGGTCCCAGGTTCGATTCCGGTCAAGGGCATGTACCTTGGTTGCAGGCACATCCCCAGTAGGGAGTGTGCAGGAGGCAGCTGATCGATGTTTCTCCCTCATCGATGTTTCTAACTCTCTATCCCTCTCCCTTCCTCTCTGTAAAAATATCAATAAAATATATTTTTAAAAAAATTCACTTCTTTAAATTTTTAATTTCAGATAAGTGCTTATAACTGCACTATTATGTATTTTCTATTATATCATTTAGAATTAAGATATTTTTAATTGAACCCTTGTAAATTATAGCACAATTTAATAAATTATGCTAGAAGCAATTAGGAGATTTTTCATGTAATGCAGATACATTTCAATTAATATTTTATTAATTTTTAATTTTTTAATTTTTTAATTTGAAATAATCTCATACATGTAAAAAAAAACTATAAAATACTACAGCATATTATATTTACCCTTCACCCAATTTCTTAGGTGTTAATAATTTAAACATAACCATTATACAACTAACAAAATTTGGAATATATTTTTCTTATAATCTCTTTAATGTTACTTAATCCATGTACTTCGTTTTTGTTACTCTTCACCCAAGGATATTTTTCCATTGAATTTTAGAGAGAGTGAAGGGGAAGGGAGAGACACATTGATTGGTTGCCTCCTGCACATGTGTTGATAGGGACTGGGGATCAAGCCAGCAACTGAGGTACATGCCCTTGACTGGAATCGAACCTGGGACCCTTCAGTCCACGGGCTAATGCTCCTGTGCCCTGAATAGGAATCAAACTGGTGACTTCTTAGTGCACTGGACGACGTCCAGTCAACTGAGTCACACAGCCCAGGGCACACCATTAGTATCTTGATAGCATAACAGGCTGCAGCTTAATTCATTTACTTTTAATCTATATGTGTCTTTATATTTAAAGTGGGTTTTGTTTTTATTCACCCTCATAATCTGCCTTTTAACTGGTGCATTTATGCCACTGACTTTCAGAGTGCTTACTGATAGAGTTACTACCATATCAGGCAGCTTCTGGGGCTTCCGGGGCCAGCCTGCCTTGCCGCCAGGGACCGGATTGGATCCCGGGGCAGCAAGGCAAGCCGGCTTCTGGGGCCGGCCTGGATGGTGGCACGCTGGCGGCTAGCGCTGTCCCACCCTGCCTTCAGTATACAAATTTAGCCGCCATCTTTGTTGGTGGTTAATTTGCATATCATGCTGATTAGCTAATGGGGGGTGTAGTGAAGGTACAGTCAACTACCATGTTTGTATATTATTAGATAGGATTGTTGTATAAAAATGCCACCAGTCGTAACTGGTTTGGCTCAGTGGATAGAGCATTGGCCTGCAGACTAAAGGGTCCTGGGTTCAATTCTGGTCAAGGGCATGTACCTTGGTTGCAGGCTACTGTTTGCAAATATCATCTCCTATCTGGTTAGCTGCCTCTTTGTTTTGTTGTCAGTTTCTTTTGCTATGCAGAAGCTTGTTAGTTTGATAAATTTATTCATTTATTTTTGCCTTTACTTCCCTTGCCTTTGGGGTCAAGTTTATAAAATGTTCTCTATGACCAGTAAAATGCTTATTTATGGGAGAGGGAGAGAGAGAGAGAGAAACATTAATGATGAGAGAGAATCATTGATTGGCTGCCTCCTGCACACCCCCCTCCTGGGGATCAATCCTGCAACCTGAGCATGAGCCCTGACTGGGAATCAACCCGTGACCTCCTGGTTCATAGGTTGATGCTCAACCACTGAGCCATGATGGCCAGGCTTGAAAGGTACATATTTATTGCCATTTTATTCTTTTAACTATGTTCCTCTGGTTTTTTCTCCCCTTCTTTTTCTTAAAGAAGAACCTTTAACATTTTTTATAATACTGGTTTGGTGGTAACAAACTCCTTTAGCTTTTCCTTGTCTGGGAAGCTCTTTATTTCTCCTTCAGTTTTAAATGATAGCCTTGCTGGGCAAAGTAGCCTTGCTTGTAAGTCCTTGGTTTCATCACGTTGAATATTTCATGCCAATCCCTTCTGGCCTGAAATGTTTCTGTTGTGAAATCAGCTGACAGTCCTACGAGAATCCCTTGAAGGTAACTATCTTTCTCTTGCTGCTTTAAAGATGGTCTCTTTGTCTTTCTCCTTTGCCATCTAATTATGATGTGTCTTGGTATGGGCCTCCTTCAGTTCATCTTGTTTGGGACTCTCCGTGTTTCCTTGAGTTGTGTGTCTTTTTCCTTTATCAAGTCAGGAAAGATTTTAGTCATTATTTCTTTAAATAGGTTCTTTATCCCTTGCGCTCTCTCTTCTCCTTCTGGTAACCCTATTATGTAAATGTTGTTATGCTTCATGTTGTCCCAAAGATCCCTTAACACATTGCGGACCAGTAGTTTTATTGCTAGCTTTACCCAGTGGCCAGATAAGTTTCTATTGAACGAGTGCAAAAAACGGTTTACATAAAATGTTAAAGGCACGCTTTAAAGTAAAATACCCGAGTAGCGTTGGGGCTGGCGAGCGCGACGAATCAGAGCATTGCGCCGTCTGTGGGCGCTTCTGGGCCACCGGCTTCTCCGCCTTCCACCCTGGCGTCCCCAAGTCCTGGCTCCCCATCCTCGCTGCCCAGGGCGTCGACGCCCTGCGGGCTCAGCGGGCTCAATCTGCGCAGCGCCTCCTCCATGTTGAGCAAACCTCTTCAGGGGCTCGTGGTGGCCCCCGTGACCTCCACACCGCCGCCAGGAGGCAAGGATCGGGAAGCGTTCGAGGCCAAGTACCAACTTGGCCCCCTGCTGGGAAAGGGGGGCTTTGGCACAGTCTTCGCAGGACATCGCATCACAAACCAGCTCCAGGTGGCCATCAAAGTGATCCCCCGGAATCGCGTGTTGGGCTGGTCCAGCCTGTCAGAATCAGTCACATGCCCACTGGAAGTAGCACTGCTGTGGAAGGTGGGTGCAGGTGGTGGACACCCTGGTGTGATCCGCCTGCTTGACTGATTTGAGACCTCAGAGGGCTTCATGCTGGTCCTTGAGCGGCCTTTGCCTGCCCAGGATCTCTTTGACTACATCACAGAACAGGGCCCGCTGGGTGAAGAACGGAGCTGCTGCCTCTTCACCCAGGTAGTGGCAGCCGTTCGGCACTGCCACGCCCGTGGAGTTGTTCATCCTGACATCAAGGATGAAAACATCCTGATAGACCTCCACCAAGTCTCTATCAAACTCATTGATTTTGGTTCTGGTGCCCTGCTTCATGATGAACCCTGCACTGACTTTGATGGGACAAGGGTATACAGCCCCCTGGAGTGGATCTCTCGTCACCAGTATCATGCTCTCACGGCCACTCTCTGGTCACTGGGTATCCTTCTCTATGACATGGTATGGGGAGACATTCCCTTCGAGAGGGACCAGGAGATTTTGGAGGCTGAGCTCCACTTCCCTGACCATGTATGCCCAGACTGTTGTGCCCTAATCCGCCGGTGCCTGGACCCTAAACCTTCTGCTCGACCCTCACTGGTGGAGATCCTGGTGGATCCCTAGATGCAGAAACCAGCTGAAGATGCACTCCCTGATACCCCTAAAGGAGGTTCTGTCCCTTTGGCCTGGTCCCTGCTGCCCTAGTTGGGCTGTCCCATGGCCATGCCACAGGAATAGGACATCTGTTGATCTGGTTTTACAGGTCATTAAAAAATCCAGTGTTACTAGGGTCAGAGATTGGGGATCAGGGGTCAGAAAACATATGCCAAGTCTGCCCAGTCCCCATCTCAATCCTGTTAAGGAGCCTTCCTCCCAGAATTTACAGTTTCTTATTCTGGAGGGGGGACTTCCTTGCTTCTCATTTTACTAAGTATGTTTATTTGGTTAAAGTTAATTCCATTCTGAGCCCCAGGAATCTGTGTTACAACCCTTAAACTGGCACCTCCTGCCTGCTACACCACACAAACTTAGTTGAAATGCTCTAACTTGGGCAAGGGTGCTTTTGTTGGAATACCCCAGCAGCTCTTATTTTAGTAAAGGGACTGTTTCCTTTAGCTTAGGTTAAGATTCCATGTTCAGTCAAGCTGCTTGCCTACCTCAGCCCAGGGTTGATTATTCTGGGGGAGGTAATGCTCTATTGTTATTCCAGGGCTTTTTTTTTTCTTTTTTTGTCTTGTTTTTTTTGGTGAAGGGACCCTACTCTGTTATTCCAAGTGCTCTTATTCTGGTGAGGAGAAACCCTGCTTCCAAGATTTGGGAAGGAATGGGAGATGGACACCACCAGAGTCCACTAGGATGGGTTGGATGGTTTTTGGGGGGATCAGGTGGGGGAAATAAGTCTTGTTGTTTGTTCTCCTAGGGCCTCCCCCTCCACCTTTTTTGGATTCTTGCTTCCTCCTTCTGAGCCAGGATTGTCCAGTTGCTGAAAGGTAAATACTTATGTATTAGGAGGAAGGGAGCTCCAACTGTGTCATCCTCTCCCTTCTCCACATGCCTGGATTATTTAAAAAGCCATGTGTGGAAACCCACTATTTAATAAACGTAATAGAATCACAAGTGACTGGCCAAAAAAAAAAAAGTAAAATACCCATTGAATTTGAAGTTATTTATTACATGTTCTTACAAACTAATATCGTTTTAAAGCATGATACTTTGTAAAACACTGTGTAATATGAAGTGAGAATTCTCATGATCCGTCCGCAATGTGTTAAACTATCCTCATTTTAAAAATTTTTTTTCTTTTTGTTGCTCTGATTGGATGTTTTCTGCTACTTTGTCTTCCAAATCACTGATTCAATCCTCTGCTTCATCCAATCTAGTGATTACTCCTTTTAGTGTATTCTTCATTTCAGATAATTGCAGTCTTCATTTATGACTAATTCTTTTTTATGGTTTCTATGTTCTTTTTTTGCCTCCATTTCACTTAGCTCTTTTTTTTTTTTTTTTTTTTTTTTCACTTAGCTCTTTTACTGGAGGTGTCTTCTGTTCTTTCATTTGGGGCATTTTTTTGGTCTTCTCTTTTTGGCTGAATCTTTGTGTTTGTTTCTATGTATTACGTAGGTCTGCTATGACTTCCAGTCTTGGTAGGATGGCCTTATGTAGTAGGTATCCTGTGGAGCCCAGTGGCACAGTCTCTGTGATCACCTGAGCTGAGTGCTCCAGGGATTTTCCTTATGTGGGTTATGTGGGCCCTCCTGTTATAACTAAGACATGATTTCAATCGACCTCTTCGTGTGTGAGTTCACCCTCTGGCTGAGGATTGACCTGTGCCTCAATGTATGAGCTGCTGTGCAGGTGCTGACCACATGAAGCAGAATTCACCTCAGCAAGGTCTCCTGCCTGCTGAGATCTACCCTTGAATATGCCACTTGTGAAACTAACTGAATCCTGCTCTGATGTTGTCTGAAGCTGGCCACTGGGTATGATGGTTCTGGGAAGGGCCCTTGGGAGGGGACTCTGGTGCAGGCCAATGTCAGATGCTCCCTTTGACTTGGCCTGGGCAGCCAGTTTGGAGCTACAAAGCAATCCACAGTTTTTGGCTGCCTCTGCTGGGCCTGGTGTGCATGGGAAGGCGCAAGCTGCACCACAAGGGGAGCTTTGACCACCACCGGGCCTGGGTCACCAGTAGGGGTGAGTGGTATTCACCAAATTGATACCGGTTCAAACTCAGTACCAGTGCTGGGCCTGAGGTCACCCAGCAAAGGTCCTGTGGTAGGCAGTTAGACAGACATAAGCAGAGCAAGGACGATGGGCCACGTACAGAAGGTCACCAGAGTGGAAAACCCTTGCCTAGCAATGGACAATTATAGGATGGGACCTTGCCCACTAGGGTGACCTTTCTGTCCCTAGCATATTGTTGGTCATTCGGTTTAGATGTCCTGACCTTCCTCCTCTGAGATCATATCTGGGCTTCAGTTGCTTTTCAGTTCCGGGTTCAGAAAAGCAGCAAAACCAGACAAGTGACCCCTGGGCTGACCTCAGGACCAGCTGCATTAAATAATGATTCCCCTGCCCTGACACTGACCAATCAATCATTGGAGACCTCAGTCCTAAAAGGACACACCTGGAAAGCTGCTGAATATTCTATTAAGATCTTCCCATGGAACTGCCTCTAAAATCTCCACCCTTAAAACTCTTAGGAGGGAAGGCCCAGTGAACTCTCCTTCCTGGGAGCACACCCATGCCTTTCCCTCCCCCCTCCACACCTCCAGGACATGTTATCATTACCTTCCTCACTCCCAGGCTCCAAAGCAGCTTCATTTGCTTCTAAGCCAATTTCTTTTACAAATTATTTCTTATACCTCTGTGATTTTCTAAATAAACTAGTGGCCTGGTGCATGAAATTCGTGAATGGGGAGAGGTGTCCCTCGGCCCGGCCTGCACCCTCTCCAATCTGGGACCCTGGCAGTTGGACATCCCTCTTGCAATCCGGGACTGCTGGCTCCTAACTGCTCACCTGCCTGCCTGCCTGATTGCCCCTAACCACTCTGCTTGCTGGCCTGATCACCCCCAACTGCCCCCACCCTGCTTGCCTGCTCACCCCCAACTGCCACCCCTCCACTGGCCTGCTTGCCCCCAAATGCCACCCCTGCCGGCCTGATTGCCCCCAACTAGCCCCTCCCCAACTAGCCTGATCACCCCTAACCACCTCTGCCTCAGCCCAACCGCCATGGCTTTGTCCGGAAAGACGTCTGGAAGGTCTCCTGGTCTAATTAGCATATTACCATTTTATTAGTATAGATAGAGGCCTGGTGCACGGGTGGGGGCCGGCAGGTCTGCCCTGAAGGGGTTCTTGGATCAGAGTGAGGGTCCCCTTGAAGGGCATGACTGGCCTGGGCGAGGGGCTGAGGGCCGTTTGGGGATGGTTTGCAGGCTGGCGAAGCCCCCAGCTTTGTCCAGAAGGTCTCTGGAAGGTCTCCTGGTCTAATTAGCATTATTACTCTTTTATTAGTATAGATGTTGTCTTATAGTTTGAGTATTGACTGTGGATTATTTCCTAGCCAGGACTCAAATACTAAGTTTTCTGAACCCAGGTCAGTCTTACCTCACTGCTCTAACACCTGGTGCTGTTCCCACCAACACCAACAGTCGCAGGGTATAACAAGTCTAGCTGCCACCTGCTGGGTGCTTGCACACCTTTGTAGGGGGGTGGGGTCTCAGGGAGTTATCAAGTGACACCAGCAGAGTTTGTCAGGCCCAAATAGACCAAGATTTGGCCATGTGAAGGGAGGGCTCTGCGCTGTTCAGGCGTATGAGGGGGAAAGGACCCCCATTCTAGAGCCACACTACTCAGTCTGTCCCAGATTCCGCCAGGAGCCCAGTTTCATCAGCGCAGGATCACTGGGAATCAGGAGGATGGAGCTAATAGATCTCTATTGAGGGGGAGGTGCCAGTCAGGCTTGGGAGAAGGTGGAGAGAGTAACCCCCCACCCCATAGCCACACAACTCTGTTCCAGATTCTGCCCAGACCTTAGCAGGGCAGAGCCACCAGGAATCCAGAGGGTGGAGGCCACTAGGAACTTGAAGAGTGGGGCTAGCAGATCTCCCTTTTGGGGGAGGAGCTAGTCAGGTTCACAGGAAAGGAATGACCCCCACCCCAAAGTCACACAATGCAGTCACTGACACCCTTTGAGTCTCAAGCCTCTACACCCAGCCCAGGCAGCTAACTTCCCAGCAAAGTGCAACCTCCATAGGTATAACTACAGGAGTCTTGAGGGTGGGCATTCCCCCCGGGCTGATGCCATACGGAGGGCAGTGCTCCATTCAAGAAAGATGGTGTCTGCAGTGCATGAGAGTGACTCAGCACAGGTATCCTGGTGGCTGTCCCTTCAGCTTTCTCCCAGAGCCACAAACACCAGACTCTCCTCATGTGACTGGTCTGCTCTGCCCTCCTTCTGCTGGAGCCCAGGGTGAGTGGCTGTGAATGATATTTTGTGCATCGGCCCTTTAAGAGGGCACCTATGTCTCTAGCAGACTGTCACCTCTCCCTGACAGACAGAATCGCCACTGATTTTCACAGTCAGAGTTATGTAGGCACCTCTTCCTGGCTCTCGTTCTCTGGGCTGGGGAGTCCAGCTTGAGGTTGAGACTTCTCAGGGGGAACGTTTGCAGCTGATATCCTTTCAGAATCTCACCTGCTGCCTGTGGGAGTGTAGCCAGTCCTTTCCTTAAAATATATATATTTTAGATATCACCTCACACCTCTCAGAATGGCTATCATCAAAAAATCAACAAGTACTGGCAAGGATGTGGAGAAAAGGGTACACTACTTCACTGCTGGTGAAAATGCAGATTGGTGCAACCACTATGGAAAACACTATGGAGTTTCCTCAAAAAATTAAAATCCGTTTGACCCAGTGATCCCACTTCTGGGAATATACCCTAAAAACCCTAAAACACCAATCAGAAAGAATATATGCACCCCTATGTTCATAGCAAGGTTGTTTACACTAGCTAAGATTTGGAAACAGCCCAAGTGCCCATCAGTAGAGGAATAGATTAAAAAGCTGTGGGACTATGGCATACTATACAGCTATAAAAAAGAGGGATCTCTTACCCTTTGGAACAGCATAAATGGACCTGGAAAATATTATGGTAAGTGAAATAGGCCAATATGAGAAAGACAAATATCACATGATCTCACTTATTTGTGGAATCTAATTAACAAAATGAATTAACCAACAAAATAAGACCCAAAGCATGGAGGCCTGGAACAGACTGACATATCTCAATATGGGGTTGGGGGGAAGGGATGAGAATAGATAAACCAAAGAACTTATATACTTACTAGGGGCCTGGTACACAACATTCGTGTACTGGGGGGTGGTCCCTCAGCCCAACCTGCACCCTCTGCAATATGGGAGCCCTCAGGAGAGCCCTCTCCAATCTGGGAGTTTCTGTCTGTCTTTGCAATCATATGAGTGAATTGTCTGAGACCCCAACTCAGTTTGGTTTGTTGCTCACAAAATAATAGAGGCATTTTTTTCTTTGCTTCATGGGTGGAGATTTCCTGGAAGTTTTAAGATATCTTCCCTTTAATTTTTCCTAGACACTCTGATTTTACTTATGTCTCTCACCTTCGCTTTTTCTCCATCCCCCACTGCAACAGTAACTTGCACCAGGTTCACTTTGCTCTAGTGTCTAGGACAGCTGTGGACAAACTACGGCCCGTGGGCCGGATCCGGCCCATTTGAAATGAATAAAACTATTGAAAAAAAAGACCGTACCCTTTTATGTAATGATGTTTACTTTGAATTTATATTAGTTCACACAAACACTCCATCCATGCTTTTGTTCCGGCCCTCCGGTCCAGTTTAAGAACCCATTGTGGCCCTCGAGTCAAAAAGTTTGCCCACCCCTGGTCTAGGAGATCCATCTGCCACCGAACTACGATTCCCAGCATTCCTGGTGCTCCCAGTGCTCTGGGCTTCCACTTCAGGTCCTGGGGCTGCCACCAGAAGTACTATTCCCAGGATTCCTGGTGCTCCCCGCACTCTTGGTTTTCCCTTCCTTCTCTGTCTCAGTCCCACGGCCTCCCACTCTGCTAAGTCCTCCACTCTCTGCCGGCTCTCCTGCTCTGCTCTCCGCCTGGTGGCTTGTGGGGAACAACCAAGGGAGCCACATCCCCCCAAGCTGCTGGCTCTCCCACTCTGCTCTCCACCCAGTGCCTGTGTATGCAAATTAACCCACCATCTTTGGCAGGATAATTTCCATACTCACTCCTGATTGGCTGGTGAGCATAGTGGAGGGACAGTCAATTTACATGTTTCTCTTTTATTATATAGGATATGCATAGCCCATAGACATGGGCAATAGGGTAGTAAAGACCTGTAGGTGTTGGTAGGAGCTGGTATGAGGGAGGTGCAGTGGGGAAGAAATGGGAAATATCTGTAATACTATCAACAATAAAAAATATATTTAAAAAATAAGAATACAAAAAAAAAACACAAGAAAAAGATAGTTGACACACGGCCTTAATTTAAGCCTCTGTTGTTTCCAACTCTCTGGGGTCACAAACTTAGATACCTACAGGAATCAGACAGGTAATGCCAGTGAGTGAAGGAGGGCTGCTGTGGTCTCTGGTAAATTGCAGGACTGCTTATCCCCAGGTAAGGAGGCAGCTGCTGCTCAGCTCTAGCCACCTGGAAATGTAGGTCCAATGTTGCCAGAGCCTTCAATTATTTCAAGAGAATCAGAAATATATTTACTTATGTGAAATCTCTCAATTTTTAAATAGACAACTGATTGACTTTAATTCAATTAATCTCCAAACATTTTATGTTTTTAAATGCTCTTATAAATTGTACTTAAGAAATTTTCATCTATTGGGTAGCAGTGGTGTGTGTGTGTGTGTGTTTGCATGTGTAACTTGAAAAAGTGATTAAAAATACACAAAAGCACAAAGTGCTAAATATTTAAGACAATGTTGAAAAACAACAAATTTGTTTGAGACATATTAAAAAGCTACATTAATTAAAACAGTGAGTAATTATGCAAAGATAGATAAACCAATGGAATAGACTATAATCAATTATATCATCAGTTGATTTATCTTAATTTTTTATTTTTTATTATGTAGACACATTTTTATTAATTAAAACACATTTTTTTGTTATTGTTGTTGACAGTATGACAGATATCTCCCATTTCCTCCTCTCCCTTTACCCTCATACTCCCAGCCCCTGTCTACCCACCCCGGTCTTCACTACTCTATTGACAGTGTTCGTGGGCTATGCTTATACATATTTAAGTTATTTAATATCCGGTATTGTGATGCCTCCTACTGTGTTCTTCACTCTCAAGATTGCTGCAGCTATTCGTGGTCTTTCAGCGTTCCATGTAAATTTTTGGAGTATTTGTTCAGGTCTGTGAAGTATGCCATTGGTATTTTCATAGGAGTTGAATCTATAGATTGCTTTGGGTAGTATAGACATTTACTACCCAAAGTAGTAAATTTTAATTGTGTTATTTTTTTCAATCCATGAACATGGTATATGCTTCCATTTGTAGCTTCCTGTATTTCTTTTTTCAATGTCCTATAGTTTTCCAGGTCTTTTATCTCCTTGGTAAGTTTATTCCTAGGTATAATTCCTAGGTATTTCTTTTGTTGTTGCAATGGTAAATGGGATTGCTTTTGTAGTTACTCTTTTTGAGAGTTCATTATTGGTGTATAAAAATGCCATCTATTTCTGGGTGTTGATTTTGTATCCTGCTACCTTGCTGAATTCATTTACTAAGTCTAGTAGTTTCCTGGTGGAGTCCTTAGGATTTTCCATGAACACTGCAAATAATGACAGTTTTACTTCCTCCTTTCCAATTTGGATGCCTTTTATCTCTTCATTTTGTCTGATTGCTGTGGCTAAGACTTCCAGTACTATCTATATTATAAAAGGCCAGTGGCCATACGCCATAATGCTGTAACAACCAAAGACCAGTCACCAGGAGGTGCATGGAGCACCTCTTGGTGCCTCCCCCTGGCCTGCAAGCTGCTCACAGCGGCAGGGCGGGGCTCACAGCGCGGAGGGGCTCATGTGGGGCTCATGGCTCATGCAGCCTGGAGGGGCTCGCAGCTCGCATGTTGAGGCAAGGCTCGCAGGGCGCAGTGGCTCACAGCAGCGAGCTACTCATGCACGGCAGGTCTGGGGTCCTGCCGGTGCAGCAGGTCTGGGGTTCCGCCAGTGCAGGGGGTCTGGATTTCTCGCTATTTTGTGCACTGGGTCTCTAGTGTTAAATAAGAGTGGCGAAAGTGTATATCCTTGTCTTGTTCCTTCTCTTAAAGGAAATACTTTTAGGTTTTGCCCATTGAGTATTATGTTGGCTGCATGTTTGTCATATATGGCCTTTATTATGTTGACGTATGATTCCTCTATGCCCACTTTACTAAGAGTTTTTATCAAAAAAGGACGCTGGATTTTTTTTCAAATGCTTTTTCTGCATCTATTGATATCGTGTTGTTTTCACCTTTCAATTTGTTTATGTGATTTATCATGTTTATTGATTTGCATATATTGTACCAGCCTTGTATCCCTGGAATAAATCCCTCTTGGTCATGGTGTATGATCTTTTTAATATATTGCTGGATTTAATTTGCTAATTTTTTTGAGGATTTTAGCATCTGTGTTAATCAGGGATATTGGCCTGTAATTTTCTTTATTTGTAGTGTCTTTATCTGCTTTTGAAATTAGGATAGTGCTGGCTTAATAAAAAGAGCTCAGAAGTGTTCCTTCCTCTTGAATTTTTTGGAAGAGTTGAAGGAGGATAGGTATTAGTTCTTTGAATGTTTGGTAAAATTCACCTGTGAAGCCATCCAGTTCAGGACTTTTGTTTGTTGGGAGTTGGGTTTTTTGTTTGTTTGTTTGTTTGTTTGTTTGTTTTTAATTACTGCTTCAATTTCATCAGTTGTTATTGGCCTACTTAGGTTTTCTGATTCTTCCTGATTGAGTTTTGGAAGATTGTATGTTTCTAGGAATTTGTCCATTTCGCCCATGTTGTCCAGTTTGTTGGCATATAGTTGTTTGTAGTATTTGCTTACAATCCTTTGCATTTTTGTGGTGTCTGTAATATCACTTCTTTCATATCTGTTTGTATATTTGGGTCCTCACTCTTTGTTTCTTGATGAGTCTGGCTGGGGGTTCATCAATCTTGTTTATCTTTTCAAAGAACAACCTCATAGATTGATCTTTTGTACTGGTTTTTATTTATTTTTATTATTTTTATTTTGGTCTCCATGTTATTTATTTCTGCTCTGATCTTTATTATTTCCTCCCTTCTACTTCCTCTGGGCGTTTTTAATGTTCTCTTTCTAATTCAATACTTGTAGGGTTAAAAAAACTTTAAAAATAGTTGTAGGGTTAGATATTTTATTAGTCCTTTTTCTTGTTTCTTGAGGTAGGCCTGTAGTGCTATGAACTTCCCTCTCAGGACTGCTTTTGCTGTGTCCCATAGGTTTTTGGGTGCTTGTGTGTTCATTTTCATTTGTTTCCAGGAACTTTTTAAAAAATATATATTTTATGGATTTTTTACAGAGAGGAAGGGAGAGAGATAGAGAGTTAGAAACATCGATGAGAGAGAAACATTGATCAGCTGCCTTCTGCACACCCCCTACTGGGGATATGCCCACAACCAAGGTACATGCCCTTGACTGGAATCGAACCTGGGACCTTTCAGTCTGCAGGCCAACGCTCTATCCACTGAGCCAAACCGGTTAGGGCTCCAGTAACCTTTTATTTATTTCTTGATCTCATTGGTAACACATTCATTATTTAAGAACATGCTCCGTGTTTTTGAGTTTGTTTTTATTGTAGTTGATTTCTAACTTCATGTCATTGTGATCTGAGAAGATGCTTGGCATTATATCAATCTTCTTGAATTTGTATAAACTTGTTTTGTGCCCTAACATATGGTCTATCATTGAGAATGTTGCATGTGCGCTTGAGAAGAATGTACATTCTGTTGCTTTGGGGTGAAATGTTCTGTAAATATCAGATCCATCTGATCTAGTGTGTCATTTAAGGCCTCTGTTTCCTTGTTAATTTTTTGTCTGAAAGATCTTTCTAGTGATGTCACTGGGGTGTTAAAGTCCCTTACTATGATTGTGTTGCTGTTAATCTCTCCTTTAAAGTCAATCAAGAGTTTGTTTGTGAATTTTGGTGCTCCTATGTTGGGTGCATATATGTTCACAATGTTGTATTTTCTCCTTGAAACATTCCATTTAGTATTATGAAGTGGCCTTCTTTGTCTCTTGTTATGGCCCTTGTTTTAAAGTCTATTTTGTGTGATATGAGTATTGCTACCCTAGCATTTTTCCCCTTTCCATTTGCATGGAATATATTTTTCCATCCCTTCACTCTGTTTCTTTGTATTCTGAGGTGGGTCTCTTGTAGACAGTATATATCTACACTAATAAAAGAGAAAAATGGTAATTGGCGTACGACGATACCCTTTTCATTGGCTAATCAGGGCTATATGCAAATTAACTGCCAACTATGATTGGCAGTTAACTGCCAACTAAGATTGGCAGTTAACTGCCAACTAAGATTGGCAGTTAACTGCCAACAAGATGGCGGTTAATTTGCATATGTAGGCACAATGCAGGGAGGCGAAAGGGAAAGCAGGAAGAAGCCCCCTGCCACTGACAGTGATCAGAAACCCAGGGGGGAGCTAAGAGCTGGGGGGCAGGGCAAAGGCGGCCCCTGGGGCCGCCTTTGCCCTGCCCCCCAGCCATGATCGGAGAATCAGGTGCCTTTGCCGCCCTGGCCAGTGATAGCAGGAAGTAGGGGTGGAGCCAGCGATGGGAGCTGGACACGGTCGAAGCTGGCAGTCCCGGGAGCTAGGGGTCCCTTGCCTGGGCCTAAAGCAGAGCCCACGATCGCGGGGCCGCTGCAGCTGCGGGTCCCCACTGCCCGAGCCAGACGCCTCAGCCAGAGGCGTTAGGCCTGGGCAGGGGCAGAGCCTGCAACCGCGGGGAGCTGGGGGTTCCCTGCCCAGGCCTGACACCTCTGCCGGAGGCCTCAGGCCTGGTCAAGGGGCCGATCCGGTGATTGGTGATCGGAGGGTGATGAGGGTCAACTCCTCTGGCCGAGGCATCAGGCCTGGGTGGGGGGCGGAGCCGGGGATTGGGGGGATATGATGGTCCCCTTGCCCAGGCCTGAAGCCTGGGTCAGAGGCGTCAGGCTTGGGCGGGGGGTGGAGCAAGCGATCAGAGGGAGATGGGGGTCCCCTGCCCAGGCATGATTCCTGGGCCAGAGGCCTCAGGCCTGGGCAGGGGCCAGAGCCAGTGATCGGGGGGAGATGGGGGTCCCCTGTCCAAGCCTGACACCTCTGGCGGAGGCGTCAGGCCTGGGCAAGGGGCCGATCAGGCGATCGGAAGGTGATGGGGGTCTACGCCTCTGGCCGAGGCATCAGGCCTGGGCTGGGGGCAGAACCAGTGATGCGGGGAAATGAGGGTCCCCTGCCCAGGCCTGACGCCTCTGTCAGAGGCGTCCGGCCTGGGCAAGGGGCCGATCCTGTGATTGGAGGGTGATGGGGGTCAACGCCCGAGGGCTCCCAGTATGTGAGAGGGGGCAGGCTGGGCTGAGGGACACTCTCCCCCACCCCCACCCAGTGCACGAATTTCGTGCACCGGGCCCCTAGTAATCTTATAATCAGAGGGTGATGGGGGTCTACGCCTCTGGCTGAGGCATCAGGCCTGGGCAAGGGGCAGAGCCAGCAATTGGAGGGGTCTGGGGGTCCCCTGCCCAGGCCTGATGCCTGGGCCAGAGGCATCAGGCCTGGGCTGGGGGCAGAACCAGTGATGGGAGGAAATGAGGGTCCCCTGCCCAGGCCTGATGCCTCTGTCAGAGGCGTCAGGCCTGGGCAAGGGGCCAATCCTGTGATTGGAGGGTGATGGGGGTCAACGCCTGAGGGCTCCCAGTATGTGAGAGGGGGCAGGCTAGGCTGAGGGACACTCCCCCCCCCACACCCAGTGCACGAATTTCGTGCACCGGGCCCCTATTATATATATATATATATATATATATTGTAATGTTTTCTCTTTTTTCTTTCTTTTTTTATACTTCATTGGTTCTTTTTTTTAATTGTTTTATTGCTTAAAGTATTACAAAGGGTATTACATATGTGCCCTTTCCCCCCCCCCCCGCCCTTGATAATCCCCTGGCCTCCCCTACCCCCCAGTGTCTTATGTCCATTGGTTATGCTTATATGCATGCATACAAGTCCTTCGGTTGATCTCTTACCTGGTAATGTTTTCTTATCCATTCAGTCACCCAATGTCTTTTGACTGAAGCATTTAATCCATTTACATTTAAGGTGATTATTGATAGGCATTGATTTATTGCTGTTTTTGTTTTCTTTGTGCCTATGATCCTCTCTCCTTTCTACTTTTTTTAAAAAAATATTTTATTGATTTTTTACAGAGAGGAAGGGAGAGAGAGAGTTAGAAACATCGATGAGAGAGAAACATCAATCAAGTGCCTCTTGCACACCTCCTACTGAGGATGTGCCTGCAACCAAGGTACATGCCCTTGACTGGAATCAAACCTGGGACCCTCAAGTCCACAGACCAACCCGCTATCCACTGAGCCAAACCAGTCAGGGCTCTCCTTCTTCTTAAAGCAGTCCCTTTAACATTTCTTGCATTGCTGGTTGGTGGTAATGTACTCCTTTAACCATTTTTTGTCTGGAAAGCTATTTCACCTTCAATTTTAAGTGATACCGTAATCTTGGATTAAAGCCCTTGCTTTTCATTACTTTGAGTACTTCATGCCACTCCCTTCTGGCCTGAAGTGTTTCTACTGAGAAGTCAGTTGACATCCTAGTGGGAACTCCTTTGTAGGTAATTTTCTGTCTCTCTCTTCCGGCCTTTATGATTCTTTCTTTGTGGTTAATGTTTGCCATTTTATTTATTTATTTATTTATTTATTTAAAAATATTTTTTATTGATTAAGATATTACATATGTGTACCCTCTTCCCCCCCCCCCCCGCTCATCCCCTCACCCCCCCGTTGTCCGTGTCCATTGGTTAGGCCTATATGCTTGCATATAAGTCCTTTGGTTGATCTTTCCCCCTTGCCCCCACCCTCCCCTACCTTCCCTCCCAGTCCCGATAGTCCAATCAATGCCTCTCCGTCTCTGGATCAGTCCTTGTTCATCAGTTTATGTTGTTCATTATATTCCACAAATGAGTGAGATCCTGTGGTATTTATCCGCTCTCCAGTTCCATCCATGCTGTGGCAAATGGTAAGAGTTCCTTTTTCTTCTTCCTCTTCTTAAAGAATACCTTTCAGCATTTCATATAATGCTGGTTTGGTGGTGATGAACTCCTTTAGCTTTTTCTTATCCGTGAAGCTCTTTATCTGACCTTCCATTCTGAATGATAGCTTTGCTGGATAAAGTAATCTTGGTTGCAGGTTCTTGCTATTCATCTCTTTGAATATTTCTTGCCACTCTCTTCTGGCCTGCATGGTTTCTGTTGAGAAATCAGCTGACAGTCGAATGGGTACTCCCTTGTAGGTAACTGACTGTCTTTCTCTTGCTGCTTTTAAGATTCTCTCTTTATCTTTTGCTCTTGGCATTTTAATTATGATGTGTCTTGGTGTGGTCCTCTTTGGATTCCTTTTGTTTGGGGTTCTCTGCGCTTCCTGGACTTGTAAGTCCATTTCTTTCACCAGGTAGGGGAAGTTTTCTGTCATTATTTCTTCAAAAAGGTTTTCAATATCTTGCCCTCTCTCTCCTTCTGGTACCCCTATAATTCTGATGTTGGTACGTTTGAAGTTGTCCCAGAGGCTCCTTACACTATCTTCATATTTTTTGAATCTCTTTTCTTTTTTTCTTTTTCGGTTGGGTATTTTTTGATTCTTTGTATTTCAAATCTTTGACTTGATTCTTGGGATCCTCTTGTCTGCTGTTGGATCTCTGTAAATTATTCTTTATTTCAGTCAGTGTATGCTTAATTTCTAGTTGGTCCTTTTTCATGTCCTCCATGGTCTCACTATACTTATTGAGGGATTCATTAAATTTATCGGCGGTTTCCATAAAATTCTTTTTTTTTTAATTTAATTTAATTTTATTTATTTATTTATTTTTTTTTTTGGATAACTTGACACTTCTTTTTATTTTATTTTATTTTATTTATTTTTTTTTATTGCTTAAAGTATTACAAAGGGTATTACATATGTATCCATTTTATCCCCCCGCCCTAGACAGTCCCCTAGCCTCCCCTATCACCCAGTGTCTTATGTCCATTGGTTATGCTTATATGCATGCATACAAGTCCTTTAGTTGATCTCTTAACCTCCTACCTCCTGCCCCCCAACCCTCCCCGGCCTTCCCGCTGCAGTTTGACAATCTGTTTGAGGCAGCTCTGCCTCTGTATCTATTATTGTTCAAAAGTTTATAATGGTCTCTATTGTCCATGAATGAGTGAGATCATGTGGTATTTTTCCTTTATTGACTGGCTTATTTCACTTAGCATAATGCTCTCCAGTTCCATCCATGACGTTGCAAATGGTAAGAGTTCCTTCCTTTTTAGAGCAGCATAGTATTCCATCGTGTAGATGTACCACAGTTTTCTAATCCATTCATCTACTGATGGGCACTTAGGCTGTTTCCAGATCTTAGCTATGGTGAATTGTGCTGCTATGAACATAGGGGTGCATATATCCTTTCTGATTGGTGTTTCTGGTTTCTTGGGATATATTCCTAGAAGTGGGATCACAGGGTCAAATGGGAGTTCCATTTTCAGTTTTTTAAGGAAACTCCATACTGTCTTCCATAGTGGCTGCACCCGTCTGCATTCCCACCAGCAGTGCACAAGTGTTCCTTTTTCTCCACATCCTCTCCAGCACTTGTCGTTTGTTGATTTGTTGATGATAGCCAGTCTGACAGGTGTGAGATGGTACCTCATTGCTGTTTTGATTTGCATCTCTCAGATGATTAGTGACTTTGAGCATGTTTTCATATGTCTCTTGGCTTTCTGGAAGGCAGCTATGCTCACCACTATACAACCAACGCCTTGTCTCTTGGCTTTCTGAATGTCCTCTTTTGAAAGGTGTCTATTTAGGTCCTTTGCCCATTTTTTGATTGGATTGTTTATCTTTCTTTTGTTAAGTTGTATGAGTTCTCTATAAATTTTGGAGATTAGGCCCTTATCAGATATGTCATTGGCAAATATGTTTTCCCACACAGTGGGTTTTCTCGTTGTTTTGTTGATGGTTTCTTTTGCTGTGCAGGAGCTTTTTATTTTGATGTAGTCCCATTTGTTCATTTTTTCTTTAGTTTCAAGTGCCCTAGGAGCTGTATCAGTGAAGAAATTGCTTCGGCATATGTCTGAGATTTTGTTGCCTTTGGATTCTTCTAGAATTTTTATGGTTTCCCGTCGTACATTTAAGTCCTTTATCCATTTTGAGTTTATTTTTGTGTATGGTGTAAGTTGGTGGTCTAGTTTCATTTTCTTGCATATATCTGTCCAATTTTCCCAGCACCATTTACACCATTTATTGAAGAGACTATCTTGGCTCCATTGTATGTTCTTGCCTCCTTTGTCAAATATTAATTGAGCATATTGGTTCGGGCCGATTTCTGGGCTCTCTATTCTATTCCATTGATCTATATGCCTATTCTTGTGCCAGTACCAGGCAGTTTTGAGAACAGTGGCTTTGTAATACAACTTGATATCTGGTATTGAGATCCCACCTACTTTGTTCTTTTTCAGGATTGCTGCAGCTATTCGGGGTCTTTTTTTATTCCAGATGAATTTTTGGAGAGTTCGTTCTAGATCTCTGAAGTATGCCGTTGGTATTTTAATGGGAAGTGCGTTGAATTTATAGATTGCTTTGGGTAGTATGGACATTTTAATGATGTTGATTCTACCAATCCATGAACACGGTATGTTCTTCCATCTGTTTATGTCTTCCTCTATATCTTTTTTCAACGTCCTGTAGTTTTCTGAGTAGAGGTCTTTTACCTCTTTAGTTAAGTTTATTCCTAGGTAGCTTAATTTTTTTGGTGCAATGGTAAACAGGATTGTTTTTATAATCTCTCTTTCTGAAAGTTCACTATTGGTGTATAGAAATGCCTGAGATTTCTTGGGGTTAATTTTGTATCCTGCTACATTGCCAAATTCATGTATTAAGTCTAGTAGCTTTTTGATGGAATCTCTAGGGTTTTGTATGTATAATATCATGTCGTCTGCAAATAAGGACAGTTTTACTTCCTCTTTTCCAATTTGGATGCCTTTTATTTCTTCTTCTTGCTGAATTGCAATGGCTAACACTTCCAGTACTATGTTGAACGGGAGTGGTGAGAGGGGGCATCCCTGTCTTGTTCCTGTTCTTAGGGGAAATGGTGTTAGTTTTTGTCCATTGAGGATGATGTTGGCTGTGGGCCTGTCATATATGGCTTTTATTATGTTGAGGTATGATCCTTCTACTCCCACCTTGCTGAGAGTTTTTATCAAAAATGGGTGTTGAATTTTGTCAAATGCTTTTTCTGCATCAATTGATATAACCATGTGGTTTTTTTCTTTCAATTTGTTTATGTGATGTATCACGTTTATTGATTTGCGGATATTGTACCATCCTTGCATCCCTGGGATAAATCCTACTTGGTCATGATGTATGATCTTTCTGATGTACTGCTGGATCCGATTTGCTAAGATTTTGTTGAGGATTTTGGCATCTATGTTCATGAGTGATATTGGCCTGTAATTCTCTTTCATTGTGTTGTCTTTACCTGGTTTGGATATTAGGGTGATGCTGGCTTCATAGAATGAGCTTGGAAGTGTTCCTTCCTCTTGAATTTTTTGTAGTAGTCTGAGGAGGATAGGTTTTAGTTCTTCCTTGAATGTTTGGTAAAACTCCCCTGTGAAGCCGTCTGGTCCTGGGCTTTTGTTTGATGGAAGCTTTTTGATGACTGCTTCAATTTCTTCCATAGTTATTGGCCTGTTGAGATTTTTAGATTCTTCCTGATTGAGTTTTGGAATGTTGTATTTTTCTAGGAATTTGTCCATTTCCTCCATGTTGTCTAGTTTGTTGGAGTAGAGCTGTCCATAGTATTTTTTAACAATCATTTGTATTTCTGTGGGGTCTGTTGTTATTTCGCCTCTATCGTTTCTGATTTTATTTATTTGGGTCCTCTCTCTCTGCTTCTTGGTGAGTATGGCTAGAGGTTTGTCAATCTTGTTTATCCTTTCAAAGAACCAGCTCTTGGTTTCATTGATTTTCTGTATTGTTTTTTTGCTCTCTATGTCATTTATTTCTGCTCTAATCTTTATTATCTCCTTCCTTCTGCTCACTCTGGGGTTTTCTTGTTGCTCTCTTTCTAATTCTTTGAGTTGTAGAGTTAGATGATTTACTACCATTTTTTCTTGTTTTTTGAGATAGGCCTGTAGAGCTATAAACTTCCCTCTCAGGACTGCTTTCATTGTGTCCCATAGGTTTTGGATTGTTGTGTTTTCATTGTCATTAGTTTCCAGGATGTTTTTAATTTCTTCTTTGATCTCATTGGTAACCCAATCAATATTTAATAGCATGCTATTCAGCTTCCAGGTGTTTGAGTATTTTGGGTTGTTTTTATTGTAGTTTATTTCTAGTATTATGCCATCGTGGTCTGCGAAGATGCTTTTTATGATTTCAATCTTCTTGAATTTGGGGATACTTTGCTTGTGACCCAATATGTGGTCTATTTTTGAAGATGTACCATGAGCACCTGAGAAGAACGTATATTCCCTGGCTTTGGGGTGAAGTGTTCTGAAGATGTCTATTAAGTCCATCTGATCTAGTGAGTCATTTAGGATTGCTGTATCTTTGCTGATTGTTTGTCTATAGGACTTATCCAGTGCTGTCAATGGTGTATTAAAGTCCCCTACTATGATTGTATTGTTGTCGATCTCTCCTTTGATATCTTCCAGGAGTTTTTTTATGAATTTGGGTGCTCCTACATTGGGTGCATATATGTTTACCAGGGTTATAGCTTCTTGTTGTATTGATCCCTTTAGTATTATGAAGTGGCCTTCCTTATCTCTTGTTAAGGCCTTCACTTTGAGGTCTATTTTGTCCGATATAAGTATTGCTACCCCAGCTTTCTTTTCCTTTCCATTTGCCTGAAGGATATTTTTCCATCCTTTCACTTTCAGTCTGTGTGAGTCCCTTCTAATGAGGTGGGTTTCTTGTAGACAGCAGATGTATGGGTCATGTTTTTTTATCCATTCAGCCACTCGATGTCTTTTGGTTGGAGCATTTAGTCCGTTTATGTTTAAAGTTATTATTGAAAGGTACTTGTTTGTAGCCATTTCTTTTTGTGTGTGTGTGTGGCTGTTTTCTTTCTGAGCTTTTTATTTCTTCTTTTTATACCAGTCCCTTTAGCATTCCTTGCATTGCTGGCTTGGTGGTGACAAACTCCCTTAGCCTTTTTTTGTCTGTGAAGCTTCTTATTTCCCCTTCAAGTTTGAATGATAGCCTTGCTGGATAGAGTATTCTTGGATTCAGTCCTTTGCTTTGCATCACTTTGTAAATTTCAGTCCATTCTTTTCTGGCCTGATGTGTTTCTGTTGAGAAATCATTTGACAGTCTAATGGGAGATCCCTTGTATGTGACTTTCCGTCTCTCTCTTGCAGCCTGTAAGATTCTCTCTTTGTCCTGAACATTTGCCATGGTGATTATGATGTGTCTTGGTGTGGGTCTTTTCGGGTTCACCTTGTTTGGGACTCTCTGGGCTTGTGTGACTTTTTTCTTCCCCACCTCAGGAAAGTTTTCTGATATTATTTCTTCGAGTAGGTTTTCTAATCCTTGTTCATCCTTCTGTTGTTCTGGTACTCCTATTATTCGTATGTTGTTTCGTTTCATGTTGTCCCAAAGCTCCCTTAGGTTCTCCTCCTGTCTTTTAATTTTTTTCTCCAATTGCAGTACATTTTGGGTGTGTTTTGCTTCCTTGTCTTCTAATTCACTAATTCGGTCCTCCGCTTCTCCTAGTCTACTGTTGATACTTTCAATGGAGTTTTTCATTGCAGCTATATCACTCTTCATTTCTTCTTGGGTCTTACGTAAGTTGTTGATTTTTTCATCTGTTTCTTCTAGCTTCTTCCATATGTTATCGATTTTTTCATCTGTTTCTTCTAGCTTCTTCCATATGTTATCGATTTTTTCACCTGTTTCTTCTTGCTTCTTGAAGAGGTTGTCGATTTTTTCCTTCATCCGGTTTATGCACTCTAGGACCCTTATTCTGAATTCTTTATCTGTCATGTTGCATGCCTCTGTATTACTTAGCTGCTTTTCTGGAGAGTCCTCCTTCTCTTTCCTTTGGGGGTTTCTTTGTCTACCCATGTTTGATCTCACTGACATATCTAGATGTTGAGTCGTTCAGTGGTTGCTCCCTGGGTGGCAGTGACTCCTTGGTCTGTGGTTGCTCTTCGGGCGGTTGCGGTAGCAGCTGCTCTTCAGTTGGCAGCAGCTCCTCTGGTGGGTGCTGTTCACAGCTGTGGTGGCTCTTCTGGCTGGTGGGGCGAGGTTTCACGTACAGCTGCTGTTCCTCAGCAGAGGATGTGGTGCTCAGGAGGTTGCTGTTGCTTGGATCTGCTGCATTGATTTAAAGGCACAAAATACAACACAACAAGGCACCACGTACCAGGCACTATACACAAATATATT
The DNA here is from genome assembly GCF_963259705.1 of Myotis daubentonii. Classification (NCBI taxonomy): domain Eukaryota; kingdom Metazoa; phylum Chordata; class Mammalia; order Chiroptera; family Vespertilionidae; genus Myotis; species Myotis daubentonii. Next base: position 8,125,400 of record NC_081848.1, on the reverse strand, counting down.
CACGATATTAATAACTCCAAATAAAGGTGACCACCTGAATTAAGAGAATTAGGGGATAAGGAAGAAGGAAGAGAAAAAGATAAAAGAAAAAAAAGAAAAGAAAAGTAGGGACCAAAAAAAGGAGTGCAAAAATGAAATCGGGAAAAAGGAAGGGGGAAAATAAAAGTGAGAAAAGAAAAGAAAAAAAAAAGAGCGAAAAGAGAGAATGAAGTGGAAGAGGGGAAGAGACTTTTTATATGAGGAGAATACTCCTATAGAACAGCCATTAATCCCAACAAATTCCAGCAACAGCTCCCTGGATATGAATGCAAACTAGAAACAACCAATAATATAACAATGAAAATAGAATGGAGAACACTAATCCCAAAATAAAATAAAGAGAAAATAAAATGGCACTTTAAAAAATGGTAAAATGGTAGCAGTAATAATACTGGTTAAAAAATAAGAAGGTAGTAATTAAAAGGGTAAAATCAGGTGATGGAAAAAGAAAAAAAAAAAGAACAGAAAAAAAAAATTGATTTCTTAGTTAAAAAGTGAAAAAAGAAAAAAAAAATGCAGTAGTGAAGGTCCTTCGGTTCTTCTATTCTTCAGTGTGGCTCGCCTTAGACCTTCCAGGTATTCAGGAGAGTGTTGAGTTTCCCTGCGATATACTGTTCCTCTGTGTTGTGAACCACAGTCCTTATTTTTAAAGCAGGTCGCATTTATTTCCCAGACTGCCTTATTTTGTGTTTAGCAAAGAGTCAGTTTGTGGGTCAGCCTCTGGGTGGCAGTGTTCTGGGGTTGGCCTCTGGGGCTATAGGGCCTCTCTTTCCAGTGGAAGTTCACTGCCCAGAGCTGACTGCGTAATAGTTAGTTACCGGTGCTATGTTGTTGCTGGGATTGAAAATCCCTCTATAGGCCAGACCCTGTTAACTCCCAGGGACTGATAAGGTTATTTTAATCCTTGATCTCGTACAGGGTGGAATCTGGGTGTGGCTGTGCTCCTTGCCTGGGGGCCGGGGGGAGGAGCCTCACTCTCTGGAGAGAATGGCTGCCCCAGTCTTGGGCTCAGGGGTGTCTCAGCACTCAATTCGCTGCCACCTCTCCCGGCTCCCCCTCTCTCCCCAGTCTCTCCCCAGATTCCACTCCTCCGCACACTCTCCCTCTCTTCAGCACAGGTGAGTGTCTGTATCCGAAATGTCCCATGAACAGGATTCAGTGAAAACAAACAAACAAATGCCGGCCGCGGAAACGGAGAAGGCTTGGTTTCTGTAAGCTTCTTCTCTTACCGGGACTGTATGGTCAGGTCAGCTCTTCAGGCTGCCCCCTTTAGGCTCAGTCCTCCGTGATCACAGAACCCAGCTCTCAATTTCCCTGGCGGCGCCAGGAATCCCGAGGTTCTCCTTTCCCCCGTCAGGGGCTGTGCCTGTCCCAGGGGACGCGGCTGTCTGCCACGCGGTCTCCCTCCGACTCTCTGGGCTCAGAGGTCTGGCAAACTTTCCTGCCCAAATCCCTGTTTTTTTTTTACCTTTCCAGGGGAGTTCTGCTCTTCCCGGCTGCAAACCCTCTCACCAGCTGAGCAATTTCACCAATTCGGTGTGGGTGTTACTGGTTTCAGCTGTTCATTCCATTTGCTCAGGGACACGACCTGGGACGCGTCTGCCTATATCGCCGCCATCTTGGTTCCTCCATAAAATTCTTGAAAAACCTTATAAACGTGGCCTTGAACTCTATATCCAGTCGTTTGCTTTCCTCCGTTTCTGCCATTTGTGACCTTTTTCTTTGTCTCCGCATTTTGGCTGCTTCCCTGTGTTGATAGAGTGGCCCTGCGCGCCAGGTGTCCTGTAGGGCCCAGTGGCTCAGCCTCCCCAGTTACCTGGGGTAGACACTCTTGGTGCCTTGGTTGTTGTAGGATCACTGGGAGGAATTGACCTCCAGGCCAATTGGCTGTGGGGATCAGCTGTGTCTGAAGTGGGAGAATGGTCCCCCTCTGACCACTGGGTGCAGTGGCTCCTGGATCTAAGGAGGTGCTAATTCAGCCCCTGCCTGAGGCCACACAGCAGGAGCCACGAAGAGGCTCAGCTGTGAAGCAATGCAAGCCGCTGCGGGGCCTTGGGCCTTCTCTTGGAAGTTCTGGGTCTGCCTGGCTGGGCTGTAGTTAGGTACATTCACATGCAAAAGCCTCTGCCGCAGCCTGGGTGGGGCGGGGTCTCAGGGAGTCAAAGGGCGGTGAAAGCAGCTTTGGTGATTCTCCGCGCCCGGGAGCTGCGCGTCTCAGTGTCCCGGTAACGGCTGCAAGCAACTCTGAGGGAAAGCCGCCCTCAAGTTCGCCCGATGCCGCCTGACAGACCAGCCTCTCCCCGTATGAGCCCTGGGTCCCCAGAGACCCGCTGGAACCGGAGTTCAGAGCAGTCGGGAGCTTGTGATTCAAAAAGACAGCCGCGTCCTCAGGCGCCACCCCCTTTCCGCGCGCGCGCGCGCGCGCGCGCGCGAGCCGCCGCCGTACCTCTGCACTTCACCTCTGCAGCTCCCCTGGCTCTCAGCGTGCCCGTTTTCTTCTAGTTGTAGAAATTACACTCAGCCAGCCTTCCTGTTGTTCTGGACGATGTTTGCTCTGACCCTTGCGGTATTCTTCAATTGTTGTGTGAGGCGACAATTTCCCGGTGTTTATCTATGCCGCCATCTTAGTTTCTCTCCATTTTATTTATTTTTTAAAAAAATATTTTTATTGATTTCAAAGAGGAAGGGACAGAGAGATAGAAACATCAATGATGAGAGAGAATCATCAGTTGGCTGCCTCCTGCATGCCCCACATCCATGATTGAGCCTGAACCCGGGCATGTGCCCTTGACTGGAATCAAACCTGTGACCCTTCAGTTCACAGGCTGGCACTCTATCCACTGAGCCAAACCAGCCAGGGCATGTTTGCCATTTTAATTACGGTATGTCTAGGTGTGGGTCTCTTTGGGTTCATCTTGATCAAGGTTCTCTGCCTCCTGAGCTTGTGTGGCATTTTCCTTCACCAGATTGGGGAAGGTTTCTGTCATTTCTTTAAACACGTTCTCTGTTCCTTGCTCTCCTTCTTCCTTTTCTGGTGTTCCTATAATGTAGATGTTTTGTTTCTTGTTGTCCCAGAGTTCACTTAAACTATCTCCCTACTTTTTAATTCTTTTTTCTATTGGCTGATCTAATTGGGTATTTATTTCTACTTTGTCTTCCAAAGTGCTGATTTGATCCTCTGCTTCATCCAATCTTTTAATAACTTCCACTGTGTTCTTGTTATCAGATATATCATTCTTCATTTCTATCTAGTTCTTATTAATGGCCTCTATCTTCCTTTTCATGCTGTTGTAATTTGCACTAAGTTCCTGAAGCATCTTTATAGCCATTGCTTTTAACTCTTATAGGTTGCTTGCTTCCATCTCATTTAGTTCTTTTTCTGGAGATTCCTTCTTGTCTCTCATTTGGGGGTCATTTCTTTATCCACGTTTTAGCTGTCTCTTTGTATTTGCTTCTATGTATTAGATAGAACTGTTATGCCTCCCATTCTTTGTGGACTGGCCTAATGTAGAAAGTGTCTTGAGGTGTCTAGTGGTGCATTTTCTTTGTTCACCTGAGCTAGATGCTCCAGGAATGCCCTTGTGTGTATTATTTGGGCTCTCCTGTTGTATTTGGGAGGAAAACCTGAGGTGAGAGGTTTTCCTTCAGGGTGGGGCAATTACTTCTGCCTGGAGGCTAATTGTTATTCTCAGACTCTTAATAGGCCTCAAAAACTCCACAGGGTGGGCAAGGGGTTTTCCAATAGGGTGGGTCAATTGTCGTCGTCCCCCCCCCCCCCCCAGGCAAAAAACATCTGGATAGCAAAGGTCTGCCTGAGAAAGATGACCTCTGCAGTGTGAAGGAATGACTCAGCACAGAAAACCAGGGTGTTTGCTTTCTGATCTCTAATCCCAGAGCCCCTAACCCTGGCTTATGCTTGCACAGCTCCAGTCCACTCTGCCCTCCCTCTGCTGGAGCCCAAGGTGAGTGGCTGCACTCAAAATTTTGTGTGTTGGGCCTTTAAGTGGGTGCCTGCATTTCCAGCTATCTCTCCCTGGCACAGCAACCCCCTTGCTTTTCACAGCCAGATGTTATGTGGGTACCCTTCTCAATTCTCATGCTCTCTGCTAGGAGGCCCAGCTTGGGAATTAGACCCCAGAGTTCTCAGTGGTAACCCCCCACAGCTGAGATATCTCTCCAGACCTTCAGCTGCTGTTTGTGGGAGCCCAGCCAGCCCTTTCATGCCTCTGCCCTTCTACCAGTCTCTATAGTCTTTCTATCCTTTGTTATCAGGGTTCTCTCCAGCTAGTCTTCAGTTGATTTTTTTAAATACATTTTATTGATTTTTTACAGAGAGGAAGGGAGAGGGATAGAAAGTTAGAAACATCGATGAGAGAGAAACATCGATCAGCTGCCTCCTGCACACCCCCTACTAGGGATGTGCCCGCATCCAAGGTACATGCCCTTGACTGGAATCGAACCTGGGACCCTTGAGTCCGCAGGCCGACACTCTATCCACTGAGTCAAACCGGTCAGGGCTTCAGTTGATTATTCATTACGGCTTTTTGTACTTTAGTTGTAATTCCAGTTTGGTCCCGGGAGTGTGTCTGTTTAGCATTCACTTACTCCACTGCCGTTTTTAATCTCAATCTAGCCATTTTAAAATTAAGACTGTTGCCTCCCCATGGTCACTAACCTTAAACTAATCTCAACCTTTTATCAATCCTTATCAATTTCCTACTTTGAAAGACTCACCTTAAACCAGTGGTTCTCAACCTTCCTAATGCCGAGACCCTTTAATACAGTTCCTCATGTTGTGGTGACCCCAATTTCATTGTTACAAATGGAACATAATTAAAGCATAGTGATTAATCACAAAAACAATATGTAATTATATATGTGTTTTCCGATGGTCTTAGGAGACCCCTGTGAAAGGGTCGTTCGACCCCCAAAGGGGTCACGACCCACAGGTTGAGAACCGCTGCCTTAAACCAACTGAGCCCTTATCCCAATTCCTGAAGATATAACTTACCCAAATATTTGCCTTTTGAATTATTACCAAGACTCTGTCAAGCTGATGTTCTTCCTTACTATAGGCTTAATAACTCAGCTTTGTTTGATCAACAGGTTTCTGTGGTGATTTTTGTGGGGAGTAAAACATTGATAGTCATAGCTCTTTAAATATAAAAATAAATATTTATAGGTAAGATAATTTCTGAGATCTGCTCCAAAATTAATTTCATAAAAAACAGAGTAGATAGGGGTAGGAAAATTTATCATAAAGTTTTGAAGATGGGAGTTCATTATAATATTCTGTCTGCATTTGTATATTTTATTTTTTTAATATATTCCATTGATTCTTTAAAAAAAAAAATATATATATATATATATATATATATATTGATTTCAGAGAGGAAGGGAGAGAGAGAGAGAGAGAGAGAGAGAGAGAGAGAGAGGGAGAGAGGCGGGGGGGAGAGAAACATCAATGATGAGAATCATTGATTGGCTGCCTCCTGCATGCCCCACACTGGGGACCGAGCCCGTAACCTGGGCATGTGCCCTTGACTGGAATCAAACCTGGGACCCTTCAGGCCAGAGGCCGACGCTCTATCCACTGAGCCAAACCAGCAGGGCTCCATTGATTCTTTACAGAGAGGAAGGCAGAAGGATAGAGGGGTAGAAACATTGATGAGAGAGAAACATAGATCAGCTGCCTCCTGCACACCCTCTACTGAGGATGTGCCCGCAACCAAGGTACATGCCCTTGATTGGAATTGAGCCTGGGACTCTTCAGTCCACAAGCCGACGCTCTATCCCAGGGGTGGGCAAACTTTTTGACTCGAGGGCCACAATGGGTTCTTAAACTGGACCGGAGGGCCGGAACAAAAGCATGGATGGAGTGTTTGTGTGAACTAATATAAATTCAAAGTAAACATCATTACATAAAAGGGTACGGTGTTTTTTTTTTGTAGTTTTATTCATTTCAAACGGGCCGGATTCGGTCCGCGGGCCGTCGTTTGCCCACGGCTACTCTATCCACTGAGCCAAACCGGTCAGGGCTGCATTTGTATGTTTTAAATTCTTTATGATAATAAAAAAGTTCTTTTTCTTTTTCTAGTCCTTAAGAGGAATGTTCATTAAGATCACATTAAAGTTACACTATCTGACCATGACTACCAGACTCATACCCAGAAAGTATCTAGGCAAATGTAACCTAAGTTATACTGAATTTTGCTCCTGATGGAAGGCAGGAAGGAGCAGACTGGTTATAGATTTGAGAGAAATAATTCTTTTTACTGCCCTCTTACAACACCCCCAATTATATAACTAATAGATGTAACCAACTCAAATTTTACATTTAAATATTGGTTAAAGGTGGTAGATAACATTTCCTGTGCTTTATTTATTCAGAGAGTGAAACTGTGCTACAGTGTTCTGACTTCTTAGTTGTGCTTAGAATGTGCTCCCTCCTGTATTCTGTTCTGGAAAAATGAAGCTTCTTCTTATTTTGTTAGAACCTCAGACTCTGAAATGGGCAGTTACTATGATTACATACACACACAGAGTGGTGCTCAATTTGAGGTTTTGGGTAGCTAAGCATATAAGTTGACTTTTCTGTGCATTTGTATCGAGGTGGATCCAGCTCAGGTTGATGTCCTGGGAACCAGTGAGGCTCTCGCTTAAATCCTGAGGGAAGAGAAGAGAGAAGACAAGTGGAATCAGTCAATAGTAAGGAGACTTAGTCACCAATTTCATGATTACTTCTGTGGGAATAGAGAGTGAGTCCTGTAGAATTCAGAAAAGAGAGAAATCATTCACTCATTCATTCATTTATTCACTCGTTCAGTTAACTTTTATTTGAGTTCCTTCTATGTTCCAGGCCCTGAATTAGGTCCTGAGAATTTAAGAATTAAAAAAAGAATAGTCCACCTACTATGGTTTGAAAGTGGCATTTTGTTATTGTAGCTTGTATCATATGTTGTTTCAAAGTAGTGTCCAAACTGGAAAGAAAAAGTAATAAATTAAAAATATAGGAGTCTACATCCAATATTTGGAAATAAAGGACACAGTGACATGAATTCTAACATGCTCTGCCATATTTTAGATTGACTAGAGGTCTATATATCATTACTCTATGTCCTACTAACTTTCATAACCTTTTTATGTTTGCTTAGGGGACCTAAAAGGGCAAGGACCAGGAGAAAAGCTAGCCTGAGTCCAAAGACATTGTATATTTCTTTAGATGAATAAAATTCAAACAAGAAGAGAAAGAGTACTAGCCATCTTTTTATTACCTTACAATAATGTAATATTCTACATCATAGTAAAGTGGGATAGGTATTCCAGCTAAGAACAGCTTCCCTCCCCAACCACTTCACTGAAAAGTATGAGAGATTTCCGCATTAGAAGTTATCAGATTCTTGCCTCTCAAATGGCCACTAGTTCTTTTGCTAACAGAAGGAAACAAAGAAAAAGAAAGTTACATTACCTGGGAAGGCAAGGGTTTGGGCTGCATTATATTCCTTAGATCATATCTTTCCTGGTTCCAGTTGCCCATCAGGGTACGATTTGAATAGGCATTCTCATTAGTGGTGCATCTCCATCCATACTGGGAAAACTTGGACATATTATTCCAATCTGTCCACACTTCAGCATGGCCGTCTGCATTAATGAGGCTGCCATAGTGCGGGTTTGTAAAGAAACAGGAGAGGAACTCTCTCTGGGAAAAGATGAGAAGAGAAAAGCTTCTTATACAAATCAGAGAGCAGAAAAGGCATCCCCTTTACACCCTTGGCCAAACATAATATAAGCACACCTTACTAAGAGTCTAGGCTTTCCTTCCAATTTGATTGCTATCATTGTTTCCTTTCTCCAGGTTCACAAGTCCTTGGACGTATCCTCTCAATCAGTAGTATGAATGACTATATAGATTAAATGCTCCCCCTCCAAAATACAGAAAAACTTTAGTAACCCTAATACTATATACTAGCTAAATGTTCAGGTAATTTTGAGATGTGGGAATTTAAGAACTAAGAGTATTTCCCTGGCCTGTGTAGCTCAGTTGGTTGGACCATCGTACACGAAATGATGGTGGGTTCGATTCCCAGTCAAGGCACATACCCAGGTTGTGTGGTGGATCACCAGTCGGGTTGCGTGCAGGAGGCAACCTATCAATGTTTCTCTCTCGCACTGATGTTTCTCTTTCTCTCTTCCTCTCTCTAAAAATATAAAAGTATTGTTATAGTCCAAGAGAATAAGGAGAAGTGAGAACTGGAAAACTAGGTAACACAATAAATAATAGTTTCCTTCCTTCTAGGACCAATTCAAATGCAATTATTCTATATGGCTTCCCTTGTCAACTTATTTGTCTCACACTGTACATCATGTTCATCTTTCTATATTTATAACTGCTACCATGTGTCAAGAGTTTTTAAAAATATATTTTTTATTGATTTCAGAGAGGAAGGGAGAGGGAGAGATAGAAACATCAATGATGAGAGAGAAGCATTAATTGTCTACTTCATGCTCCCCTCTGGGGAACCAAAACCACAACCAGGGCATATGCCCTGACTAGGAATCAAACCATGACCTCCTGATTCATAGGTCGAAGTTCAACCACTGAGCCACACTGGCTGGGCTCAAGAGTTCGTTAAGTACACTTCCAATAGCCTATACTGGACTCTAAATCCCTGAGGACAGGATTTGTGTCTTATTATCACACTCTCTCCTTCTGCCTGACCTCTCAATCAACAGTTCTCTGAACATACCAGATGACCAATATCTGATTTTCAATTTGTAAGAAATCAAAAGAAGCCTACCCGTTTTTATTTTTGGCAAAAAGAAAAATATGAAAGTCTGGTCCCTTGGCTTAGGAGCAAGACATTACCTTCCCTGAAGAAAAGTAATTTGATCCTGAGGAGTTTACGTTGTTTGTAGATTCTATAGGAGAGTGACAGAAAACCTTACTCTTCTGGTCCATGTTCTTTAAAAGAAGAGATGTTACCAAACCTGGTCCTCCCAGTTCTTAAGCAGAGACAGAATGTAGATCACTCGCTCACCATGACCAGGTCACCACTCACCCACCTTTCCACAGGTAGGGACAAAGCCAATACTGTCCTCTCCCATGACGTGCCTTTGCAAGACAGGTGCATGCCCTGATGTCAACAAACAGCATAATGACTAAAGAGTAGCTGGTACCACAATGTTCAACAGGCTTAGTGTTCAGGCGGCAGACCAAGGCGATCCTGTCCTGGGCAGTAGGACAGATACCATCATCCACTCAGTTTTCCACTCCTGGAACCCGGGGCTTATCTTTGACACCAATTCCTCTTTCAATCCCTTACATCACCTAATCATGAGGTCGTGTTGATTTTTTAATTAGCCCACTATCCTCTATCCCCACGGCCAAGCTACAATTCAGATCTCCCTATCAGCCCTGGACTCTATGACTGCAAGAGCCTCCTATTTGACCTCCATGCCATCAGTCTAGTTCTCCAATCCTTCTTTTGTTTTGTTTTGTTAATCCTCACCTGAGGATATTTTTCCGCTGATTTTTAAAGAGAGAGGGAAAGACAGAGAAAAACATGGATGTGAAGGAAACACATCGATGTGGTTGTCCTCTGAATGAGCCGCAACCTGGGCCCAGGCCTGGGAGGAACCCGCAACCGAGGTATGTGCCCTTGACCGGAATTGAACCGGGACCCTTCAGTCTGCAGGCTGATGCTCTATCCACTGAGCCAAACCGGCTAGGGCTTTCCAATCCTCCTTCACACAAAAAAGCAGGGCTTTTGAAAATAAAAATTTAATTGTGTTCTCTTCCTATTTAAGATGTTTCAGTGTCTGGCCCCTGTTTCAGAATAAGGTCCAGGCTATTGAAATGGCTTATAACGTTCTGTATGTACTGGCCCCTGCTTAATTTTTCAGTGTCATCTACTATCTACTCTCCCTCCAACTACATTGCAGCCAAACTCAACTGCTCTGCGTCTCCATCATGCTTTGGCATGTATTGTTCCTTCTGCCTCTTCACTCCTCTTGACTGGGGGAAAGTGTACTTCTCCCCCTTAGCTTTCAACTCGTCTCAATGCCAGGGAATCTTTTTTTATTTCCTTTTCTTCTTTTTTTTAAATTTTGTTTTATTGCTTAAGGTATTACAAAGAGTATTACATATGTCTCCTTTTTTTCCCCTTGACCTACCCCCGATTGCCAGGGAATCTTTCACTCCCCCCGATGCTAAGGTTTCCCGTCTGTGTGCCCCGCGGGCACCCTGAGTCACTCCACTCCCAGCTGTGTCAGAATTGCCTCCTTGCTGCGCATCCTTCCCCAGACCACAAGCTCAGCGAAGCCAGAGGCCGCGTCCTGCTCATCCACACACGCATCTACCTAACCGTGCTCACAGCGGCACACAGCAGGCACTCAGTATTTCCTGGATGAACAAAAGGCAGGGGATGGGAGCACCTGGAGACATTCCGAGCAGTAGAGACAATGGCCAGCAGCCATTTTGGGTGAGACCAAGACTGCTATCAAATCCTCAGTGTCAGGAGCGAGCAGAAGGCAGAAGACGCCGACTTTAACCTCTCGGCGGCCCGAGTCCCGCCCCGCTTCCTTCACTCAGAACTCCCTCCCCCTCGGCCGCTCCCTCTGCGCTACCGACTGCTTGTGACCTCATGCTTGGGTGACGAAGTCGCTCGGGGGCCCCTCGGGCTCCGGGAATTTTATTTCAGACTCTCGAGGGGGTGGGCGGAGTATGGGGACGGCGTGGTCGGCGTCTCCCTTTGGCACTCATGGGTATGTTCATCCCTGGATGTGGCTGCACTAGTTTGTCCAAGGCCACCAAGCGCTGTGGTGCGTCATCCACCGGCGACGGGTGAGGCGCCGTCAGCAGGAGCCCCGCGACGGAAGTGACGTTAATGGGCGCCTCCGAAGACGCGAGCGGGAGAGCCAGTTGAGGCCATGGCCCCTCGGCGCCTCCTCTTGGTTGGGGAGGGGAATTTCTCCTTCGCCGCCGCCGTGAGCGAGACCCTGGACCCGAGCACTAGTCTAACGGCCACCTGCCTCCAGCGCCCCGCCGACTTCGCGGGGGACCCGGCGGCCCGGGAGAACCTGCGGCGCCTGCGCGAGCGAGGTAGCGAGGACCCCCTCCGCGCGGCCCCGCCCAGCGCCGGCCCCGCCCAGCGCCGGCCCCGCCCAGCGCCGGCCCCGCCCAGCGCCGGCCCCGCCCAGCGCCGGCCCCGCCCAGCGCCGGCCCCGCCCAGCGCCGGCCCCGCCCAGCGCCGGCCCCGCCCAGCGCCGGCCCCGCCCAGCGCCGGCCCCGCCCAGCGCCGGCCCCGCCCAGCGCCGGCCCCGCCCAGCGCCGGCCCCGCCCAGCGCCGGCCCCGCCCAGCGCCGGCCCCGCCCAGCGCCGGCCCCGCCCAGCGCCGGCCCCGCCCAGCGCCGGCGCGGAGCGGATGGGAACGTGGGCAGTCAAGAGAGGGTTGCTCCTGACAGTCCCGTGAAGATTCGCAGAAAGCCCGCTCTGTGCCTAGACGTGGGTTGCTTCGCACGGTTCAGGTTAGGGAAGGGTTTTCCATGCTTCCAGGTCCTAAGACGCCCTCCGGTCTGTATTTCGTGCCAGGTACAGAGATACGTTTTGGTGTGGACTGCACCCAGCTGGCAGATGCCTTCGAACCGCACGACAGGGCGTTCGACCGAATTTGTTTTAACTTTCCGCACTGTGGACGCAAAGCTGGAGTAGCTAGGAACAGGGAACTGCTTGCCAAGTTTTTCCAGAGGTGAGGAAGGGAGAGCACGCACCAGGAAAGATGGACATGACATACGGCACTGGAACATTGTAGTTTGGGAAATCAGGCTCACGTGTGTCAATTACTGTGTTGGGTTTAGAGAGAGCATAACGCTCCATAAGAATACACAGTCTCGTTGGAAAGGCAGACGTATATGCCCTAACCAGTGGTTCTCAACCTTCTGGCCCTTTAAATACAGTTCCTCATGTTGTGACCCAACCATAAAATTATTTGTTTTTTCATAAAATTATTTTTGTTGCTACTTCATAACTGTAATGTTGCTACTGTTATGAATCGTAATGTAAATATCTGATATGCAGGATGGTCTTAGGCGACCCCTGTGAAAGGGTCGTTCCATCGCCAAAGGGGTCGCGAACCACAGGTTGAGAACTGCTGCAAGTGGTTTGGCTCAGTGGATAGAGTGTTGGCCTGCAGACTGAAGGGTCCCGAGTTTGATTCCGATCAAGGGCATGTACGTTGGTTGCGGGCACATCCCCAGTAGAGAGTGTGCAGGAGGCAGCTGATCAATGGTTCTCTCTCATCAATGTTTCTTTTTTTTTTTTTAATTAAATCTTTATTGTTCAGATTATTACATTTGTTCCTCTTTTTTCCCCCCCATAACTCCCCTCCTCCCAGTTCCCGCCTCACTCTCCGCCCTCACTCCCCACCCACTGTCCTCATCCATAGGTGCACGATTTTTGTCCAGTCTCTTCCTGAATCTCCCACACCCCTTTCCCCCCCAAGAATAGTGAGTCCATTCCCTTTCTATGTCCCTGATTCTATTATAATCACCAGTTCATTCTGTTCATCAGATTATTTATTCACTTGATTCTTAGATTCACTTGTTGATAGATGCATATTTGTTGTTCATAATTTGTATCTTTACCTTTTTCTTCCTCTTCCTCTTCTTAAAGGATACCTTTCAGAATTTCATATAATCCTGGTTTGGTGGTGATGAACTCCTTTAGCTTTTCCTTATCTGTGAAGCTCTTTATCTGACCTTCAATTCTGAATGATAGCTTTGCTGGATAAAGTAATCTTGGTTGTAGGTTCTTGGTATTCATCACTTTGAATATTTCTTGCCACTCCCTTCTGGCCTGCAAAGTTTCTGTTGAGAAATCAGCTGACAGTCGTATGGGTATTCCCTTGTAGGTAACTGAGTTTCTTTCTCTTGCTATTTTAAAGATTCTCTCTTTGTCTTTTGCTCTTGGCATTTTAATGATGATGTGTCTTGGTGTGGTCCTCTTTGGATTCCTTTTGTTTGGGGTTCTCCGCGCTTCTTGGACCTGTAAGTCCATTTCTTTCACCAGGTGGGGGAAGTTTTCTGTCATTATTTCTTCAAATAGGTTTTCAATATCTTGCTCTCTCTCATCTTCTGGCACCCCTATAATTCTGATGTTGGTACGCTTGAAGCTGTCCCAGAGGCTCCTTACACTATCCTCGCATTTTTGGATTCTTTTTTCATTTTGCTTTTCCGGTTGGGTGTTTTTTGCTTCCTCGCATTTCAAATCATTGACTTGATTCTTGCGCTCCTCTGGTCTGCTGTCGGGCGTCTGTATAATATTCGTTGTTTCAGTCCGTGTATGCTTAATTTCTAGTTGGTTCCCCAACATAACATCGAGGGTCTCATTAGTTTTGTTGTAGATCTCATTAAGTTTATCGGCAGCTTCTAAACAGTTCTTGAGAGACCTTAAAAGTGTGGTTCTGAACTCTATATCTTCCATTGACAATTTTGTCCTGTTTCTTTGTCTCCGCATTTTGTTATGCTTCCTTGGTGCACCCCCTAGTGGTCTTTGTGCGCAGTCTTATAGTTAAACCTTGATTGTTGTAGCTAATCCCAGGGAGGGTTTGATCTCCAGGCCAAGTGGCTATGAGAATCAGCTGTGTCAGCAGTGAGAGAACTTCTGTCCTTTAGGGAGGTGCTAATTTAGCCTTTGCCTGAGGCTATCCAGCAAATGCCTCTGTGCAGGGCTTGGGTAGGGCGGGTCACACAGGGTGGGCCGGAGAGAGCAGTTATGGTGGCTCTCAGTCCTGTCCCCAGGGGCTCTGCCTCTCTGAGTCCCAGCACCCGCTGCAAAGCTCAGAGAGAAAGCTGCACTCGCTCTGACCGAAGCCAGACAGTCCCGTTTGAGTCTGGGTCCCTAAAGACTCGCCTGTATCTGGAGCTCAGAGTCTGCAACTCCCTCCCGATTGAAAACAACAACTGCGCCCTCCGCCGCCAGCCCGCTCTGCGCACTCCGCACCTCAGAATTTGACTTCACCACTGCGCCTCCTCTGAGTGTCCGTGTGCATTTCTCTTTCCTCCTAGTTGTAGGACTTCCACTCAGCCAGCATTCCTGCGGTTCTGGGTGATGTCCCTTCCGTCTTTTAGTTTTACTTTTGAAGTAGTTGTTCAAAGCAGCAAACTCCGGCGTTAACCTATGCCGCCATCTTGGTTCTCTCCTCTCTCATCAATGTTTCTAACTCTCTATCCCTCTCCCCTCCTCTCTGTAAAAATCAATAAGATACATTAAAAAAAAAAAAAAGGCAGACGTATAACCCTGAAGGCTAAGTCAAAGTACAGATAGTGTGCTCCTGGGTGTCTAAAGGGCAGATCACCTATTTTTGATCATGTAACATAATGGTAACCAGTGTAGTCTAAAGGTGAGGAGCATGGATTTAGGAGCCAAACTGCTTGGACTCAAATCCATGCCCACTACTTAATAGTCATATGGTTTTAGGTAAGCTTCCTTAATCCTTTTTTGCTTCCTGGTCTATAAACTGAGGATATAAATAGTAACTACCTCATAACATTATTGGGAATTTACCACAGTGCTTTACACCAGCGATTTTCAGCCAGTGTCTGGCGGCAGGCACACTAGTATACCAAAACATGTGGCACAATTGCAGGTCTCTGGATCATGGCTGTCAACAAACTTTCCACAGAGGCAATATTTTAAGTTAGTATTTGAAGTATAGAATTTTAATAGGCAGGAGGGGAGTGAAAAGAACAACTTTCTCCACCAGGAACTGTGACACAGCTGCAAGAATTTTTAAAACATGCAATGCCTGATTGTTTAGTCAGGGGCACTGACCCCATTTGCCCTAGATCCATGGTCAGCAAACTGTGGCTCGCGAGCCACATGCGACTCTTTGGCCCCTTGAGTGTGGCTCTTCCTAAGCCTTAGGAGTACCCTAATTAAGTTAATAACAATGTACCTACCTATATAGTTTAAGTTTAAAAAATTTGGCTCTGAAAAGAAATTTCAATCGTTGTACTGTTGATATTTGGCTCTGTTGACTAATGAGTTTGCCGACCACTGCCCTAGATTGTCAAGTAAGAAAATGACAACCAAAACAACAGTAGCCGTCCAGTGTGAATGAATCAAATTTATACCTATTTTTGTGTGTCAGATCAGCAAAAAATAAACTTTTTGGTGTGCCGCAGAATTTTCGTAGTTTATGTGTGCCATAAGATGAAACAGGTGGAACATCGCTGCTTTACACTATTTACCAAAGCATATGGCATAATTGGAGGTCTCTTTGGGTCATGGTTGTCAACAAACTTTTCATAGAGGCACTATTTTAAGTTAGTATTTGAATTTTAATAGGCAGGAGGGGAGTGAAAAGAACAACTTTCTCCACCAGGAAGAACAGCCTGATCAGTGAATCCTGTATAGGAACTTTGCAGACATTGACTTTCAATGGCATGTAGGTGAAGAATGCAAATGCCAAGCTGGGTAACACTGGTCAGCCACTAGTGTCGGTGATGAGTTGAACATTGGATTTACATTCTAATATACTTCCAGCTATTTTCTTTGCATGTTTCTTTGCCAATGGGTGTGACTAGATTTTAATTATTTCACAGCCAAACCATGTATATATAACTAACTCCTGTGGTAATTGCTACTTGTTTCTGATAAATGGCCGCTATTTTCTCCCCTCTCTCCCCCCATTAGCTGTGCAGATGTTCTTGCAGAGGAAGGAGAAGTCCACGTGGCATTGTGTAGAGGACAAGGTGGGACTCCTGCTGATAATCCCACAAGAGAATGGCACAACAGTTGGCAAGTGGTTGCCATGGCAGCTCTAGGAGGATTTATTTTAAGTGAGGTGCATCCCTTCAGCTGTGAGGCTGTGCCAGGGTACAGGTGCACTGGATATAGGTAAGTAATAACAGAGGTTTAAGTTGTTTCAGCTCTCTCACTAATTATTAAAAAAAGCTCATAGGTTTTCCTGATTCAGTCTCAAATACTTTATTTAACAATAACAGGCTTCATACTTGGTATCTATTTTGCCAGGAGTCAAGATAAGTCATTTCATGTAGAAGGTGCTTTGAACCATATCTTCACCCGGAGCTTACCCTTTAAAGGTTCGCAACCGAGAATCTTCAGGGTCAAATTGGGTGACCAGTGGTTTTCTTTTCCAGAACCAGAAGCACTTGTAGGAAAGTTGAACAGGTAACTGGTATTTTACCAGAAATTACTTCTATCTCTAACTGTATCCTGATTGGCTTGATGGCAACCATATATTGAACTAGCGGCCCGGTGCACAAAAATTTGGGGAGAGAAGGTCCCTCAGCCCGGCCTGTGCCCTCTCGCAGTCTGGGACCCATCGGGAGATAACGACCTGCTGGCTTAGGCCTGGCAGAGGGCAGGCCCAATCCCTAGGTGCAGCCCCTGGTCGGGCTCAGAGCAGGGCCGATTGGGGAGTTGGGGCGCCGCCCCCTGTCCTGCACAGAGCACGGCGGATCGGGAGGTTGCGATGCCACCCTCAGTCACGCTCAGGCTAGGGCCGATTGGGGGGTTGGGGCACCGCCCCCTGTCACACTCAAGGCAGGGTCGATAGGGAGGTTGCGGCGCCACCCCCTGTCACGCACAGAGCAGGGCCCATCAGGGGGGTTGGGGCTCCATACCCTGTCACACACAGAGCAGGGCCCATCAGGGGATTGGGGAGCTCCCCCCGTCACACACAGAGCACAGCCGATCAGAGAGGGTTGGGGCTCCGCACCCTGTCACACCCAGAGTCCGCAGGGCGATCATGGGTTTGGTCGCTGCCCCCTGTCACACTGATCCCGGTGCTGGGAGGCCTCACTGCTCCGCTGATCCAGGGGCCAGGACGACTCTCGGCTCCGCTGATTGGGGTTGCTGAGGCATCGAGGTTCCATTGATCCCGGCCGGGAGGCCTCTCGGCTCTGCTGATCCCAGGGCTGGGAGGCCTCTCAGCTCCACTGATCCCGGGCCAGGAGGCCTCTCGGCTCCGCTGATCGCGGGGCTGGGTCGTCTCTCGGCTCTGCTGATCCGGGGGCCCGGAGGCCTCTCGGCTCCGCTGATCCCGGGGTCCTGAGGCCTCACGGCTCCTCTGATCCCAGGGCCGGGAGGCCTCTCGGCTCCGCTGATCCCGGGTCACCTGAGGCCTCTCTGCCCTGCCGCTTCAGGGCTGTTTGGCTTTGCTCTGCTTGGAGCCTGAGTATGCAAATTAGCCGCCATCTTTTAGCTTCTATAATTGAAACATTGTATCTTTTGGAGTTGTTGCTTCAGGAGCTCAGAGCCCCACAGCTGCAGATGGGGAACCTTGGCTTCCTCCATCGCTGGGGCAACCAAGCCTCCTGTTCTCAGCTGCCTGGCTGCCGGCCGCCATCTTGGCTGACAGTTAATTTGCATATCTCGCTGATTAGCCAATGGGAAGGGTAGCGGTTGTACGCCAATTACCATGTTTCTCTTTTATTAGTGTAGATGGGTGCTACATATACTGTTAATGATGTTGGTGCTCTGAATACTTGTCAGTCTGGCCTACATAAGCCCTTTAGAACTAAAAATTTTCTGGTATAGTGTATGGACGGTGGTTGTCAGAGTTCTGAAACACATGATATTTCTGTTTATGGTGGATGATTTCTTTGTTTCTTTTCAGAATCAACTTAAGGATAATTTTTTTCTATTTAGCTATTTGCACTTTATATTCTAACTACATTGTAATTATTTACTATTTTAAGTTTAAAAGGTTATTTTGTGTTTGTGCTTACACAGAGGTTTCCTAGAAACATCTTCCTGTCATCCTATCAAAACCATAAATGAGAAACTGATTTCTGAACTGGGGAAAGCTTTCCCTCTAAAAAGGCTGAAGTGTCCCTTCCCTTTGCTGCCACCTGAAGAAACCAGTGTTCTCACTTCCTGGAACTGTGACATTCTATCAACTGTCTTTTGGATTCATCTCCTTGAGGATAACTCAAATTCTGAGTCCCTGACTGGTGGGACAACAGAAGACATGGAGGACTTTCTAGTGTCACTTTCCGAACTTAGCTTTCCCAAGAGCCCTGGAAGAGATGGTAAGGAAGAATCTCATGAAGGACTCTATGCCCAAGCCAAGATCTGGCTTAGGCCGTCGCTCCTAGTTCATGTTCAGACTGTCATCCAAGCACCAGACTTCCTCCCAGGTTCTTTGTACATCCTCAGTGGACCTGTCTTTCAGAAGTGTCACATCTTACCTTTCACAATGCCAGCATTTCACGAGACTTTACTTATCCTTGGGTTTAATAAAAATCCGAAGGATGACTGTCTTCAGTCACTACGGAACCACCTGAAGGGCATTCTAGATAGCCTTCTGACTCAGACATTGCTGGAGGGTTCTAAACAGAGCAATTCAGTAGAATTTGTCTTTCAACCAAATGGGAAAGATTATATGATTAATGTGAAGTCTCATAATTTTGGCCCAGGTTGTGCCAAGGATCTGAGTATTGGGTCTGTTACCACATCTATTCCAAGCATTATACATGAAGAACAGTGTTTTGTGTTTGTGTCTATGAACTTGGACCTATTAGCCATGCTTGTCTGGGGTATCTCTGACTGGAGGATGTTGTGGACCTTTGATAAACGTTTTCTGAAGAATTTTGTCCCTGAGAAAATAGAACCCTTTAAAAGTTATTCCCTATATCCTCCAATCTATGTGCATGATATTAGTTTTTGGTTAGATGAGAAAAAAGGATTTGATGAACTAGAGTTTCACACTGTGGCCCGAGCAGTGTCCCAAGACACTGTCATATCCATACAATTCCTTAGTCGTTTTCAGCACCCCAAGACTAAGCAGGTCAGTCTCTGCTATAGACTGACCTACCAGACCTGTGACAAGGCCCTTACCCAGCAGCAGGTAGCATCAATGCAGTCCCAGTTTAGGAAAGAGATTCAACGACTACATCTGACACCTCGGTAGTTTGGTAAATTCATTTCTGCAGCATGATCCTTATGAGTATGAGATGAAAAAACTCATTTGTAACTGGGCATCCTCTCTGGACTATTTTTTTGTAAAATCTTTTACCTTGTGACTGTTGACTCTAAAGGTACCTTGTGATTCGATTATTTAAACTTATAGACTATAATGTGATTGGAGACCTTTGGAGTTGTGCAGTATTTTGATCCTGAGTAATGACTAGGAAAATAAATCAAACATCATCATGTACTTTAGATGCTCTATTGCTAAAGAGGCAATAGAACTTGAATGTCTCATCAAATATATATAAACTAGAGGCCCAGTGCACAGATTCATGCACCAGTGGGGTTCCTTGGTCTGACCTGCGCCCTCTCGCAATTTGGGACCCCTTGGCAGATGTCAGACTGCAGGCCAGGCCGAGGGACCCCACTGGTGCACGAATCCGTACACCGGGCCTCTAGTATGCATATAAGATCTTTGGTTAATCTCTTCCGGCCCCCTCTTGCCTGCTTCTTGCTGAGATTCATCAGTCTGTTCCATGTTTCCATGCCTATGCATTGAGCGTCTGCCCCCTGGTCAATGTGGATCATAGTGAATGGTTGAATGGTCGCTTAGGCTTTTATATATACATATATAGATATATATTTTTTCACACTGTCAATCCCTCTTTCTTTAACTCTATTGTATCATCTCAATCTGTGTACAAGAGTGCTTTTTAGTCAGACCAACATTTATTAGCTTGGGTAAGTTGCAAGTGCTTCATTGGTACCATCATTATCTTCATCATCATCATCATTTTAATCAGTGGTTAACTATTGTGAAAGTCATGGAACTAATAGGTATCAGATTTAGAGTTTATATTTGGATCTGACTCTACAGCCCAAGTACTTTCTGCCACTTTGTTATTTTACTTCCCTTTCCCTGGTCTTCAACAGTAGTCTCTCTACTGTAATTATCTCTAAAGTTTGTCCCCCTCCTAGATATGGGGGCCTTCTGTTGTAAGTGGTCCTAGGTAGAGGAAGAAAGGGGCCTGGGTTAGAGTGAAATGAAAAGGAGATGGATGTATGGGATATAGTTAGGCTGGGATGTCTGAACTTGATAACAATTGCATGTGAGAATTGAGCAATATACTCAATTGCCATTTTTAAAACTTGGAATTTTTTAGTATGAAATCATAACCTGGGACCCTGTCATGTTGAGCATTCCCCCTATAAATTTGGTAGGTACAGGTACAGAGCTCCATAGGATTGGATAGAGATGTGATTGGGGGAGTAGGGAGAATGTCAGGAACATGTGAATGACCCCTGGGGGTCACAGCCATGATATCAGATACCTGTATAAAAATGCATGTGTGAAATCAGGAGAAAGTTCCTGAACTCTGGGTTGGATGAGCATGGGCTTTGTAGCTAAGTCCTGGGTTGAAATATGACTCCTGAGTTGGGCTGGACCTGGGTTGGAATATGGCCCCACCATTTCCTAGCTATGCAACCTTGGACTTCGCTAGGTCTGATCAAATAATTGAATCAATATCCCCTCCCTTGGGAACTGACCTTTAGCCACTTCACAACCAACATTCCCTTTCGCTTAGACCACATTCCACTTGCTAAGACCATTGTCTTTCCCCTCCAGACTTCCCCAGGATCCAACCCACCCAGAGAGTTCCCCACCAAAACAGCCCACCTAGAGTCCTTTAAAACCTCTGACTCCCCATCCTTGGGTTCTGGCGCCATTTTGGGGCTCAGCCCATTTGGTTCCCAGACGACCTAATACATTTATAATTCTTTACCACTTTTGGCCTCGTGGATAGCTCCTTCGGCAACCTTAACATTTCGGCGACTAAAACCCAGGAGGGTTCATGGGGAAGGGGAGCCATTGCCCTGGCTTCGGTCACCCCGGGTTTGCTGCTCAGAGAGCAGTAGGCAGCAACAGCTCGTCCTGGGTTTACCTCCAAATCCTACTTGGGTGGCTCAATTGCTGGCCTCGATTGGGCATCCCTCCCTTACAGGCCCTCCCGAACCAGCCAAGGAGGATGCCAGATCAGGAACCGCTCCTTCTCCATTGCTGACCCTCCAGCCCACACCGGCCAATCTTCTCTCGGTGAGTGACGTTCCACAACTTCCCTGATGTGGAGTCTTCTGTCCACTCACTCTCACTGACTTCTCGAAAGTCCTCTCGTCTCAAAGGTCCTAGCGCTAGGCCAGAAGAGCCCTCAGCTATTTGGCTTTGGGTCCTTCTGGACTGGGGACACCCAGTCTAGAGGGTCACCCTCGCTTCTCGTGGTGATTTGTTTAGCAGTGAGGACGTCTGCCCCAAACAGCCACCTTTGGATTTGTGGTCTGTCACTCACCCTTCCCCTCATGTGGAGCACACTATTCTTATCATGGTGAACATTCCCTCCCCATGCCTAAAACGGCCCCTCTTGGCTGTGTCCTTACAAATCTCAACCACCTTAGACTCAGGGGTAGATCAGGCCCAAGCGCCTCATTTTTTTTTGTAACACTGTTTGGCCACAATATAAACTAGATAATGAGTCTCTGAAAACAGCACTTTCAATTTAACACATTGTGAGACTTAGATAATTGTTGTCCTGAGATAGAAAGTGGTCAGAGATTCCCTATGTCCCGGCCTTTTCACCCGTCTATCCTGTCCTTCTCTCTGTCAGTCCTGCTCTACCTACCAGGTCCTTCTCCTTCATGCAAAACAACATACCCTGAACATTTCTGATGCTGAATCTACTTTTGACCCAGTGACCACTTCTCCCACCACCCCTGAGAGCCCAAATCCCAACAACTCGAGTTCCAATACAGCCTTTTCCCCACCCAACACTCGCTCTTGGGCCACCCAAAGACTGCCTACCTCTACAGCATCGGTTCTCAACCTGTGGGTCGCGACCCCTTTGGGGGTGGAACGACCCTTTCACAGGGGTCGCCTAAGACCATCGGAAAACACATATATAATTATATATTGTTTTTGTGATTAATCGCTTTGCTTTAATTATGTTCAATTTTTAACAATGAAATTGGGAGTCACCACAACATGAGGAACTGTATTAAAGGGTCGCGGCATTAGGAAGGTTGAGAACCACTGCTCTACAGCCACTTCTATTCCCATGCCCATTCTATCCCTGAGGGAGGGAGCAGGAACTGAGGGCACAGTCCAGGTCCACCTCCCATTGTCTGTGTCTGACCTTGCCCAGGTTGAAAAAAGACTAGGGTCTTTTTCCACTGACCCAAATACTTTTACCTGTCCCAGCCCTATGACCTGACCTGGCACAACATCTATGTCACCCTGTCCTCCTCTCGAACACCAGAGGAGAAGGAACAGGTCTGGCTAGCAGCTCAGGACCATGCTGGGGCCCTCCCTAGACAGGACGCAGCGGCCAACCTGGTTAGCATTAACACGATCCGCCGAATTGACCCAAGAAGGGAATATCAGGTTCATTCCGCAGGGCGCCAGTTCCGTAGCCATATAATCCCGCCTCATTGCCAGACTCAAAAAGGCTGCCCATAAGGCAGTCAGCTATGATAAACTCAATAAAATCACTCAGATCCCAGACAAAAACCCAGCTCCTCGCCGCCCCCTTTCTCTCCAGCCTCATATGTCTGTGCATAATTTTCCAAAGTCTTTGAAAACTTAAAGGCTTTGGAGCATTGCTGGGTTAAATGATAAACATCTAAATATTTTAAAATAACATAAAATATTGAAACATTGATTGCTAGACAAGTTTAACATTTGCCTGCTCTAAGCTTTCTTTTTATATATATAGACTAGGGGCCCGGTGCACGAAATTCGTGCACTGGGTGTGTGTGTGGGGGAGTGTCCCTCAGCCCAGCCTGACCCCTCTCACATACTGGGAGCCTTCAGGCGTTGACCCCCATCACCCTCCAATCGCAGGATCGGCCCCTTGCCCAGGCCTGATGCCTCAGCCAGAGGCGTAGACCCCCATTACCCTCTGATCACCTGATCAGCCCCTTGCCCAGGCCTGACGCCTCTGCCAGAGGTGTCAGGCTTGGACAGGGGACCCCCACCTCCCCCTGATCACTGGCTCTGGCCCCCGCCCAGGCCTGAGGCCTCTGGCCCAGGAATCATGCCTGGGCAGGGGACCCCCATCTCCCTCTGATCGCTTGCTCCACCCCCCGCCCAAGCCTGATGCCTCTGACCCAGGCTTCAGGCCTGGGCAAGGGGACCATCATATCCCCCCAATCCCCGGCTCAGCCCCCCGCCCAGGCCTGATGCCTCGGCCAGAGGAGTTGACCCTCATCACCCTCCGATCACCAATCACCGGATCGGCCCCTTGACCAGGCCTGAGGCCTCCGGCAGAGGTGTCAGGCCTGGGCAGGGGACCTCCAGCTCCCCATGGTTGCAGGCTCCACCCCTGCCCAGGCCTAAAGCCTCTGGCCTAGGCATCCGGCCCGGGCAGCGGGGACCTGCAGATGCAGCGGCCCCGCGATCGTGGGCTCCGCTTTAGGCCCAGGCAAGGGACCCCTAGCTCCCGGGACTGCCAGCTTCGACCGTGTCCAGCTCCCATCACTGGCTCCACCCCTACTTCCTGCTATCACTGGCCAGGGCAGAAAAGGCGCCTGATTCTCTGATCATGGCTGGGGGGCAGGGCAAAGGCAGCCCCAGGGCCGCCTTTGCCCTGCCCCCCAGCTCTTAGCTCCCCCCTGGGTTTCCAATCACTGTCAGTGGCAGGGGGCTTCTTCCTGCTTTCCCTTTCGCCTCCCTGCATTGTGCCTACATATGCAAATTAATCGCCATCTTGTTGGCAGTTAATTTGCATATAGCCCTGATTAGCCAATGAAAAGGGTATCGTCGTACGCCAATTACCATTTTTCTCTTTTATTAGTGTTGAAGTTCTCTTGTACTTTGTTGAAGGTATATTTTCTTGAGAGTAAGGGTATATTTAAAACATGTTCATATGACATGCGCTGACCACGGGGGGGGGGGGGGGGGGGTGGCGCAGAACCAAGGAAGGCTCCTGCTGGCAGCCAGGGGAGGGAAGGCCCTGATTGGCCCTTATTGCCGGCCAGTCCTAGGATGCTACCCGTGCACAAGTTTCATGCACCAAGCCTCTAATTAATTTATAATTCTTTACCACTTTTGGCCTTGTGCCTTCCTTGGTGATCCTAACAGGCCTCAGTTTCCTTCTCAATAAAACAAGGGTGTTATGATATTAAATTTAAAAATGATAAAATATGTAAATGCTTACCATAATGCTGTAGTAAAGATAAGGGGACTTATAATTGGACAGATAGAGCGCTTTAATTAATCTGAAAAATAACCATATTATTTTAAATCTTAGAACACATATACTTATGTGAATAGGGGGTTAAGTTTCTCATATGTAAATAGGGGGTTAAGTTATTCTTAAGTTTCCTTTTCAAGGCCTGTCTGAAGCATGACTCAGCTGTGAATCCAGCAAGCTGAGCCGATTATCATGGTCAGACCAATCCACCAGGAGTCAAACATCATCTCATCAACATCATCTTATCGCCTGATAACCAAGGACAATAGCTGACATCTGCGGACCTCCAGGGCTACACATAGCTGCATTCGGTTCCGGTTCCCAGCCTCACCGTAGCCCCTTCCCCTTTACAATCCTGTCCCCTGCACTTAGCTATAAGACAGGATTTGAATGCTTGCAAGCGCCCTGTCTTCTTGGTTGGCTAGCCTTCTCAATAAACGCCTAATATGATTCAACTCTGCCTTCGTTATTGAACACAGCGACAGGCAGCCCGAGACCAGTAACAGTAGCAATGACAGCACTGGTGTATGGTTGAATTTGCCACATAGAGTTTCTTGTCTTTCATTTTTTTTGGGGAGGGGGGGTTCTTTCTAGGTATATTAATTTTTTAAATCTTTATTGTTGAAAGTATTACATATATTTCCTCCCCCCCCTCATTAATCCCCTCCAGCCCGCCCCTGCCCCCCACTTTTTTCTGATTGTATTTTCTACTATTAGCCACAGGCTGTCCTTACCATTCTTACCAAAGCACAGACAGGGCAAGTTGTCAGTGACTTTTAAGGGCCTCCCCTTTGGTAGGCAGCTGTGCTATGATTTTTAACTGAATATCTCCGCGCACTCACGTTGCAGAAAGCTTTCTATTTGTGCTTTCTTTTAAAAGTGTGTGTGTGTGGGGGCGGCGGGGGCGCGGGTCACTGAAGAATGGTTTTTGCAGGAGAGTGGAGAACGCTGAAAAGTGAAGGCGGCGAGAGTTAGAGGCAGGGAGGAATGCCCAGCGTCACGAGTGTGTGGAAGGGACAGCTGTGACGGCGAAAGTAGGCTCAGGTCCTCTTTCTTTTCTACCCTAGGATGTGCCCCCATCGGCCCCACCACGCTGTGATTTAGTGTTGTCTGCGCATGTCAAGGTCTTTTGTCCCTCGGCGGACGCCGTCTGCCAGCCAGCGCGATGCCGGGGTGCTCGCCCTCTCCGTAGGGTGTCCGTGGGCTTCTACCTTCTCGTCCCAGCTGGCCATGGCCAGCCGCGGGGCTCGGCAGCGCCCCAAGGGAGGCGGGAGCAGCGGCGGCGACACGGCCTCGGCCGCGGACAAGCTGCGGGACCTGCTGTGCGGCCGCGAGGCGGGCGGCGCGGAGCCGCGGGCCGAGTAGGTGCGGGGCGGGGGCGTGGCCGGCGGCGGCGGCGGCGGCGGCGCGGGGTCTCGGGGTCTCGGCCGCGCGGGCCCGCTGGCCCCGGGGGCCCGGCTGCCTCTGCACCCGGGTCCTTTTGCTCTTCTCGGGCGGGTCAGCGTTCCGTCTCCACCCCGTCCTAGACCTCCACCTCGGGTCCGAATTTGCTGTAAGGAAACCTGGGGTGCGGCTCCCGGCCCGGCCCGGCGGGGGCTGGCGTCCTGTGTGTGAGCGGCGAGAGCCGAGAGTACACCCTCTTGGGGTCTCGCCGTTTCCTTCATTCTCCCCAAAGCCCGGCCCGTTCATGCGAAGGCCCCAC
Source organism: Myotis daubentonii (assembly GCF_963259705.1). Taxonomy (NCBI): domain Eukaryota; kingdom Metazoa; phylum Chordata; class Mammalia; order Chiroptera; family Vespertilionidae; genus Myotis; species Myotis daubentonii. The sequence goes on along the minus strand of NC_081848.1, from coordinate 8,099,479 downwards.
AGCCTCCAGCACGGCACCCGCCTCTCTCCCAGGCCGGGAACCGCAGGGTAGGGCTGCACCGAAGAGCTGTCAGCAGACGGAGCTGGAAGAGGGCACAGCGCCTTGCACATGTTAGGCCTCTGTACGTTGGAATAAATGAGCTGATGAATAAATAAAGCCACGGAGAGCAATGACCTTGTTACGAAAAGAAAGAAACGGGGTGAGAGCTTTGTGGTCTTCAAGTGAGTGGTTAGTTGGCTGAGGGTACATGGAGCGTCTTAGATGCGAGAACTAAAGGGTATGCGTTCGCTTACACCTGCAAAGCAGGAAGTGGAAGGAATGATGAAGGTTGATCGCCCCGGACAGCTAACTGCTCACCGCTATTGGAGAGTACTTCAGGGCTTTAATGTCCCTTGCCAGTCCTGTCTTTTTGGTCTAATTTTAGGCCTTCTAGTTAGCAGGCACTTCCTGACACATACTTTTTTTTTTTTTTTTTGCTTCTGAGCAGGTTATCTGGGAACAAAGCAGGCCAAGTTTGGGCACCGGAAGGATCTACTGCTTTCAAGTGCTTGCTCTCAGCAAGGTTATGTGCTGCTCTTCTGAGCAACATCTCTGACTGTGATGAAACGTTCAACTACTGGGAACCAGTAGGTGACTTCTTTGGGTATTTTTGTTGTTCTTGATTTCATTGCCTGGGACCTTGTTACCAATCAAGATCCAAATATTATATACACGTGTTACTAGTAGTGAAATAACTTTATTTGCACTTTTGTATTTTAAGTTGATGATTTAGTAGTCGTGCCTATTTTTTTAAAATACATTTTTATTGATTTCAGAGAGGAAGGGAGAGGGAGAGAGAGAGAGAAACATCAATGATGAGAGAGAATCATTGATCAGCTGCCTCCTGCATGCCCCCTATTGGGGATGGAGCCCGCAACCCGGGCATGTGCCCTGTCCAGGAATAAACCCTTGACCTCCTGGTTCATGGGTGGATGCTCAACCACTGAGCTACGCCAGCCAGTTGATGGCTGTAGGGAATCTGGCTGTTTTATGAAAGGATATAATTTGTAATTTCCTTAAAAATTTAAAAAAAATCAAAATAACACTTTGAGAAAGTTTTTAAAGTTAACCATTACTACAAAACTTTAAGGAAAAACAGTTTCCAGTTCCTTTTCTTATGTTCAAATCCCAGTCCCCGGAGGCAACCGTTTTCGACTTTCTTAGTTATTTCTTCTGATGGTTACTAAAATAAATACCATTACTAAATAGTATGCTTATACTGCTATTTCTTGATTTTTAGATTTTTAAGTTTATTGACTTTGTATTACAGAAAATTCAGAGGTGAAATTTTCACATCACATTTTTCAAAAAAAAGAATGTTTAGTGTAGGTGGTTTTAGGAAAATATAAGATTTTGAGTTTTTTAAAGTTTTTTGTTGTTGTTTTGTTTTTAATATTTTTATTGATTTCAGAGAGAAACTGAGAGGGAGAGAGAGATAGAAACATCAGTGATGAGTGAGAATCATTGGCCTCCAAAAGGGGACCCAGCCCCCAACCAGGGCATGTGCCCTGACCAGGTATCAAACCTGTGACCTCCTGGTTCATAGGTTGATGCTCAACCACTTGAGCCACCCTGGCCAGGCAGATTTAGAGTTTTGTTTTGTTTTTTAAATAAGTAGAAGGTAAAATTCAAGCTTTTAAAGTTGACCAAACAATAATCTTGTAGAATTTATAATGTCCTAATATTTCTTAATATTGTGTCATTTTGATTCTTATCCATTAGTTGCAAATCTTGTTGAGAGTTTCAACATTTTTGTATACCGTTATTTCATTAATACTTTTGCTTAAAATCTTCATCTTCATTCTTTAAACAAGGATTTTTGGCCACTATAACCCTGAATTCATCTGTTTTGTACTTTCAGACACACTACCTCATCTACGGGAAGGGATTTCAGACTTGGGAATATTCCCCAGTTTATGCCATTCGCTCCTATGCTTACCTGCTGCTTCATGCCTGGCCAGCTGCATTTCATGCAAGAATTCTACAAACTAATAAGGTAAGGGCAGGCCAACCTGGAAGCAATCACAACCGATCAAGAGGTGAGAAAAGGACAAAATAGTTTGGTAGTTAAGAGGAGACATTTTCTAGAAGAAGAATTATTTATTCATTCATTGTTCGACAAATATTAATTAAGCAACTTTTGTTTGGTAGACACTTCATTAAGTGTTATGGATGTAACAATGACCAAATCCCTGCCCTCATGGAATTTATGGTTTCATAAAACCATCAGAAGAAATAACTAAGAAAGTTGAAAGAAAGGGGTTGCCTCTGGGGACTGGGATTTGAACACAAGAAGTGGAACTGGGAACTACTGTTTTTCCTTAAAGTTTTGTAGTAACGGTTAACTTTAAAAACAATCTCAAACTATTATTTTGCTTTAAAAAAATTTTAAGGAAATTACAAATTATGTCCTTTCATAAAACAGTCAGATTCTCTATAGTCTTCAATTACTACTAGCCTGGCCAGCATGGCTCAGTGGGAAGACTACTTGTAATTGAACAAGTAATTATAAATGTAGTGAGTCTTATGAAGGAAGAGTACCAGTGTGCAGTGGGATAGCCTATTAGGAGAGCCTACTTTAAACAGAGTGCTGAAGGATAGTTAGAAATTAAGCCGAGACCTAACCTGATTACTTTTCAGAAATATGACTATGATGTGTCTTGGCATGGATTTCTTTTGGGTTTGTCTTGTTTGGAGTTTTCTTAGCTTCTTGAATCTTTAGGCTTATGTCTTTTGCCAAATTTGGAAAGTTTATTTAAAAAAAATATATATTTTTATTGATTTCAGAGAGGAACAGAGAGGGAGAGAAAGATAGAAACATCAATGATGAGAGAGAGTCATTGATCAGCTGCCTCCTCCATGCCCCATAAGGGGGATCAAGCCCACAACCCAGGTATATGCCCTCAGCGGAAATCTAACCGTGACCTCCTGGTTTCTAGGTCGATGCTCAACCATTGAACCACTCTGGCTGGGCTGAAAAGTTTTTAGCTGTATTTTCTTTTTTTTTTTTTTAAGTACTTTTTCAGCCCTGCCCTGTTTCTCCTCTCCTGAGACTCTAATGACATGAATGTTAGATATTTTATTTTAGTCCTACAGGTCCCTGAGAATCTGTTCTTCCTCCCTGTAACCCCCAGTCTCTTTTTCTCTGTGTTGTTAAGATAAATTTCTAATGTTCTGTTTCCCTGTTCACTGATTATTTGCTCTGTCCCCTCCATTTCACTGTTGACCCTACCCATTAAGATTTTATTTTGGTTATTATTTTTTTTAAATTGTAAAATTTCCATTTGGGTTTTCTTTATAGTTTCTATTTCTTTACTGAGACTTTCTATATTTTTCATTTGTTTCAAGCATGTTCTTAGTTGCTCATTGAAGCAATTTTATAATGGCTCCTTTATTATTATTATTTTAAAAAATCTTAATTGTTGAAAGTATTACATATGCCCTCCTTTTCCCCCCATCGACCCCCTTCAGACAGTCCCTACCCTCCTCCCCTCCCCGGTCCCAGGCTTTCACCATCCTATTATCTGTGTTGATGGGTTATGCATATATGTATACAAGGTCTTTGGTTGATTACCTCCCACTCACCCACAATCCCCCTGCCTTCCCTGCGAGATTCTGCACTCTGTTCCGTGCTTCCATGCCTCTGGATTTATTCCATTTGTCAGTTTATTTTGTTAATTAGATTCCACATATGAATGAGATCATGTGATACTTGTCTTTCTCTGACTGACTTATTTCACTTAACATGATACTCTCCAGGTCCCTCCATGCTGTCTCAAAGGGTAATTGATCCTTCTTTTTCACTGCTGCAAGGTATTCCATGGAATAAATGTACCACAGCTTTTTTATCCACTCATGTACCGATGGGCACTTGGGCTGATTCCAGATCTTAGCTATTGTAAATTGTGCTGCAATGAACATAGGGATGTGTACATTCTTTCTGATCTGATCGGTATTTTGAGTTTCTTAGGATATATTCCTAGAAGTGGGATCAGTGCATCAAATAGCAGTTCCATATTTCATTTTTTTTAGGAAACTCCATACTGTTGTCCATAATGGCTGCACAGTCTATATTCCCACCAGCAGTGTACTAGGGTTCCCTTTTCTCCACATCCTCGCCAGCACTTGTCATTTGTTGCTTTGTTGATGGTAGCCATTCTGACAGGTGTGAGGTGATACCTCATTGTTGTTTTAATTTGCACCTCTTTGATGATTAGTGACTTTGAGCATTTTTTCATATGTCTCTTGGCCTTCTGTATGTCCTCTTTGGATAAGTGTCTATTTAGGTTCTTTTGCCCATTTTTTAATTGGATTGTTTGTCTTCCTTTTCTTAAGTTGTATGAGTTCCTTATATATTTTGGATATTAACCCTCTGTCAGATGTATCATTGCTAAACATGTTCTCCCATACAGTGGGCTCCCGTTTTGTTTTGTTGATGGTTTATTTTGCTGTGCAGAAGCTTTTTATTTTGATGTAGTCCCATTTGTTTATTTTCTCCTTAGTTTCCTTTGTCCTAGGACAGTGATGGCGAACCTTTGACACGCGTGTCAGAGGTGACACGCGAACTCATTTTTTTTGGTTGATTTTTCTTTGTTAAATGGCATTTAAATATATAAAATAAATATAAAAAATGTAAGTCTTTGTTTTACTATGGTTGCACATATCAAAAAATTTCTATATGTGACACAGCACCAGAGTTAAGTTAGGGTTTTTCAAAATGCTGACACGCCGAGCTCAAAAGGTTCGCCATCACTGTCCTAGGAGATGTATCCATAAACATATTGCTATGAGAGATGTCTGAGATTTTGCTGCCTATGGATTCTTCTAGGATTTTTATGGTTTCCCAACTTACATTTAAGTCTTTTATCATTTTGAGTTTTATCATTTCTTGTGTACGGTGTAAGTTGGTGATCTAGTTTAATTTTTTTGCATGTATCTGTCCAATTTCCCCCAATACCATTTATTGAAGAGACTGTCTTGACTCCATTGTATATTCTTGCCTCTTTTATCAAATATTAATGACTGGGGTTGATTCCTGGGGTCTCTGTTCTGTTTCATTGATCTGTATGCCTGTTGTTATGCCAGTAGCAGGCTGTTTTAATTACAGCAGCTTTGTAGTATTAACTTGACATCTGGTATTGTGATTCCTCCAACTTTGTTCTTCTTTCTTGAGATTGCTGCAGTTATTTGGGGTCTTTTTTGGTTCCATATGCATTTTTGGAGTATTTGTTCTAGATCTGTGAAATATGCTATTGGTATTTTAACATAGATAGATTGCATTGAATTTGTAGATTGCCTTGAGTAGTATGGACATTTTATTTATTTTTTTTATTTTTTTAAAAAATATATTTTATTGATTTTTTTACAGAGAGGAAGGGAAAGGGATAGTTAGAAACATCGATGAGAGAGAAACATAGATCAGCTGCCTTCTGCACACCCCCTACTGGGGATATGCCCACAACCAAGGTACATGCCCTTGACTGGAATCGAACCTGGGACCTTTCAGTCCGCAGGCCAACGCTCTATCCACTGAGCCAAACCGGTTAGGGCAGTATGGACATTTTAATGATATTGATTCTACCAATCCATGAACACAGTATATTCTTCCATTTGTTTATAGCTTCTTTTATCTCTTTTTCAATGTTACAGTGGTTCCTTTAATACAGGGGTCCTCAAACTTTTTAAACAGGGGGCCAGTTCACTGTCCCTCAGACCATTGGAGGGCCGGACTATAGTTTAAAAAAAAACTATGAACAAATTCCTATGCACACTGCACATATCTTATTTTGAAGTAAAAAAACAAAACGGGAACAAATACAATATTTGTATTTGCATGTGGCCCGCAGGCCGTAGTTTGAGGACCCCTGCTTTAATACTTAGGTAATTTTAACATCTCTTTCTTTTTCTTTTGGTATTTATTGATTGGTTTTTTCATTGAGTTTGAAATCTTACTGTTGACAAGTAATTTGTAGTTAAAACTTGGATATTTTGGGTATTCCATTATGAGACTGGATCTTATTCATGGGCCCTGCGTGCTTCTGCTGCACTGCTCTGCTCCTCTGGGTCATAATGAAGCCTTTGTTTTAGCTGGCTTCCTTTGATATACTCCACTATTACTGCAGGTGAGGGTAGGCCTCCACTGATAACACCCTAGTGGGCAGGGTAGGTGTACTGCATAATGACACTGTGGTTCAACAGTGGATCCAATGCGTGCCTCATGTGTTTGTGGTGATGCTGGTGTAAACAGACCTACTGTGCTCCCAGTCATATAAAAGTACAGCATGTTCAGTTATGTAAAGTACATAATCCTCCTATCTAATAAAAGAGAAACATGGTAATTGGCGTACGACCGCTACCCTTCCCATTGGCTAATCAGGGCAATATGCAAATTAACTGTCAGCCAAGATGGCGGCTGGCAGCCAGGCAGCTTGAAACTAACATGAGGCTTGCTTGCTTCAGTGACAGAGGATTCCAACGTTCCCCGTTCCCCGCCTGCCTTCCCCGCCTGCCGCTGCAGGCCTCTGAGCTGCAAGCAACTATGTAACAAACATAGATGCTAAACAAAACCCCAGAAACCTGCTGGGTTTCAGCCAGCAGGATTGCAACATTGTAAGCAAAGGCCAGAAATCTACTTTCAGCAGCGGAGGCCTAAAAGCTGGAGCCAAGCCTCAAAGCTAAAGCTGGCCCAGAATAAAAAAGAAAAAAAGGAGCAGTTGGGAGCTTCAGTCACCCCCAGCCTGAAAACAGCCCTCAGCTCCTCACCCAGGCTGGCCAGGCACCCCAGTGGGGACCCCCACCCTGATCCAGGACACCCTTCAGGGCAAACCAGCCGGCACCCACCCATGCACCAGGCCTCTAACCTATATAGTAAAAGGGTAATATGCCTCCCAGCACCGGGATCAGCATGACAGGGGGCAGCGCCCAAACCCCCTGATCGCCCTGCGGCTCTGTGTGTGACAGGGTGCAGCGCCCCAACCCCCCCCCCCCCCACGGGCCCTGCTCTGTGGGTGATAGAGGGCGGCGCCCCAACTCCCTGATGGGCCCTGCTCTGTACGTGACAGGGGGCTGCGCCCCAACCTCCTGATTGGCCCTGCTCTGTGCGTGACAGGGTACAGAGCCCCAACCCCCCTGATGGGCCCTGCTCTGTGAGTGACAGGGGGCAGTGCCCCAACCCCCTGATGGGCCCTGCTCTGTGCATGACAGGGGGTGGCGCCGCAACCTCCCCATCCACCCTGCCTTGAGTGTGACAGGGGATGGTGCCCCAACTCCCCAGTCGGCCCTACCCTGAGCGTGACTGAGGGTGGAATCACAACCTCCCGATCGCCCTGCTCTGTGTATGTCAGAGGGCGGCGCCCCAACTCCCCAAATGGCCCTGCTCTGAGTCCGACCAGGGGCTGCACCTAGGGATTGGGCCTGCCCTCTGCCACCCGGCAGCAGGTCTAAGCCAGCAGGTCGTTATCTCCCGAGGGGTCCCAGACTGGGAGAGGGCACAGGCCGGGCTGAGGGACCCCCCCCTCCCTCCCCGAGTGCACAAATTTTTGTGCACCAGGTCTCTAGTATCATTATAAAGTACTAGAGGCCCGGTGCACAAAAATTTGTGCACTCAGGGGGGAGGGGGGTCCCTCAGCCCGGCCTGTGCCCTCTCCCAGTCTGGGACCCCTCGGGAGATAACGACCTGCTGGCTTAGGCCTGCTCCTGGGTGGCAGAGGGCAGGCCCAATCCCTAGGTGCAGCCCCTGGTCGGGCTCAGAGCAGGGCCATTTGGGGAGTTGGGGCACCGCCCCATGTCATGCACAGAGCAGGGAGAATCAGGAGGTTGCGATGCCACCCTCAGTCACGCTCAGGGTAGGGCCGATTGGGGGGTTGGGGCACCGCCCCCTATCACACTCAAGGCAGGGTCGATGGGGAGGTTGCGGCGCAACCCCCTGTCACGCACAGAGCAGGGCCAATGAGGGGGTTGGGGCGCTGGCCCCTGTCACTCACAGAGCAGAGCCCATCAGAGGGGTTGGGGCGCTGCCACTCTCACACTCAGGGCAGGTTATGGCTCTACCCCGTCACACACAGAGCAGGACCCGTTGGGGGGGGTGGGGGGGGAGGGGGTTGGGGCACCACACCCTGTCACACACAGAGCCGCAGAGCGATCAGGGGGTTGGGGCACTGCACCCTGTCACACACAGAGCCGCAGAGCGATCAGGGGGTTGGGGCACTGCACCCTGTCACACACAGAGCCGCAGGGCGATCAGGGGGTTCAGGGGGTTTGGGCACTGCCCCCTGTCACACTGATGCCGGTGCCGGGAGGCCTCGCGGCTCCGCTGATCCCTGTGCACTGGGTGTGTGTGGGGGGGGAGTGTCCCTCAGCCCAGCCTGCCCCCTCTCACATACTGGGAGCCCTCAGGCGTTGACCCCCATCACCCTCCAATCGCAGGATCGGCCCCTTGCCCAGGCCTGATGCCTCTGGCCTAGGCGTTCGGCCCGGGCAGCGGGGACCCGCAGCTGCAGCGGCCCCGCGATCGTGGGCTCCGCTTTAGGCCCAGGCAAGGGACCCCTAGCTCCTGGGACTGCCAGCTTCGACCGTGCCCAGCTCCCATCGCTGGCTCCACCCCTACTTCCTGCTATCACTGGCCAGGGCGGAAAAGGCACCTGATTCTCCGATCATGGCTGGGGGGCAGGGCTTCTTCCTGCTTTCCCTTTGGCCTCCCTGCATTGTGCCTACATATGCAAATTAGCCGCCATCTTGTTGGCAGTTAACTGCCATCTCAGTTGGCAGTTAATTTGCATATAGCCCTGATTAGCCAATGAAAAGGGTAGCTCGTACGCCAATTACCATTTTTCTCTTTTATTAGTGTTGATGAACGACTATGTTACAGGTTTATGTATTTACTATACTAAACTTTTTATTGGTAATTTAGAGTGGATTCTTTATACTTTTAAAAATATATATTTTTATTGATTTCAGAGAGGAAGGGAGAGGGAGAGAGAGATAGAAACATAAATGATGAGAGAGAATCATTGATCAGCTTACATTTGTTCACATCCTTTTGCAGGGATCGAGCCTGCAATCCAGGCATGTGCCCTAAACTAGAATTGAACCTGGGACCCTTCAGTCTGCAGGCCAACACTCTATCCGTTGGGCTCTTTATACTTATTTTAAACCGGCTAGGGCTCTTTATACTTATTTTAAAAAGTTTAAAACAAAAAAAAAGTAAAACACTTTTTTTTTATGCCATCTTATGTTGGCAGCAGCCTCATATATCCAGTGTTCACTGTGTCTCTTGAGTACATCATTTTCTCTTGTGCTTGATTTAATGTCGTGTAGTTTTGTACAGTACTATGGTAAGTGCTACTAGGCTACCATCTAGGTTTGTGTAAGTACAGTCTGTGACATTTGTACAAGGACGAAATCACCTAACATTGAATTTTTCAGACTGTGTACGCATCAATAAACAGCAATGACTGTACTGCTAGATTCGGGGAGGGGAACAGGCTTTCCAGGGGATCACCACTGATGCTGGGGTGGAAGAGAGAGCTCATTGCCACGGGCAAGGATAAAAGTCCTGGCTTCCTACTGGATCTTTGGTCGCATCGGTGAGACTGGAGCTACATTTTTTTATGGAGTGCTTGGCTGGAGTAGAGTGGTTCTTGTCTAAAAGTTTTCTGTCTTGCTAGGCTATCCCTTTCTTGTTTTTTTGGCTAGATAGAGCAGGTACTCATTGGTGTTATTTTGTCTCTGCCCATTGGCATTTCTAGTTGCCAACTCCTTTAGCTCCAAGTTTGGAATATGAAAGACAAAAAACGAAAACCCAGCAAACTTACCACCATGTTGTTACTTAGGTCCTCACCCAAGGATATTTTTCCATTGATTTTTAGAGAGAGTGGAACGGAGAGGGAGAGACACAGAGAGAGAAACATTGATGTGAGAGAGACACATGCCCTTGACCAGAATTGAACCTGGGACCCTTCAGTCTGGGCCGAGGCTCTATCCACTGAGCAAAACGTGCTCGGGCTATTTATGACTACATTTTAAGGACCATGAATAATCATCAACTAGAAAGCTTTGATATGCTTGCTAAACATAGTGAAGTTTGTCAAAGGCCACAGTATGAAAACTTAAAAATGAAATGAATTCTGGGATACAGAAATGGAGTTAGTTTTGTTCACATCTACATCTATACAATTGTCTTTAAGAAATGTTTGTTGAATGAGTAAGCTTTATATAAGAATTTTTCCACTTTTTTTTTGTAACCAGAAATTTTAATATCTGTATATACTTGTCCATGAAATAGATACAGCCTAATTTATTTAACCATTTCACTAAATTTATTTAACCATTTCCCTATAATTGGACATTTTGTAGTTTTTAAAAAAGTTTTTCTGAATTAATAGTGCTGCAATTAATATTTTCATGAATAGAACCACCATCCCATATTTACTTACATAGTTACTTCTGTGAGCTGGAATCATAGAATTAGATACACTGAATTTAAGGGATATGAAAATTTTCATGGTTTTTGATACATATTGCCTTTATAAGGATTATATACATTTATAGTGTTATTAATAACAAAGGAGAGTGGGGTCATTGTTAAGAGTTTTGCTGACTTGTATCTGTGATCTGTTTTTGTTTTTTTTTGTCCTGGGTTTCTTTCAGATTCTTGTCTTTTACTTTTTACGATGTCTTCTGGCTTTTGTGAGCTGTATCTGTGAACTTTACTTTTACAAGTGAGTATAAAAGCTTTGCTTCTAAAAGTGCTATGAGGAAACCCAATATAGATTAGTTTTCTGATAGTATTAGCAGTGTTTAAAAATAGAAAACACTTTCCTTCTGGCTCCTAATATTATATCTAAAATGTGATCTCTTGTTTGAAACAAACTATTGGAAGGGGAATACTCCTAATGATCACTTTTTCCCCCCTGAGTTTCATAAATACTGTAACTTCATATTATTAATTTTAATTCTGTTAATACATATCTAACTAGTCTTCTCTTTGGGAGGATTTAGTAGCGCTTTATCTTGTGTCCCAAGATATAGATAGGATCATGATTTACCTTTTCCCCTTGAGCTTAACTGACAGGAACTTAATTCCCGTGTGGGACTCACTGCTCTTATTTGCATCCAGTAAATGAATTTCACCAAGTACCTATTGTTTGATTGAATATTAGTGGAAATACTAAGTATTTTAGTAATAAAAATAGCTCATTTTTTTTTACATGAAGCCTAACAAACTTCTTATTTTGTTAATGCTGTAAAAGGTATTTGGACTTAATGATCATTATTAAAAATCTTCCCACTGCAAAACAGCTAAAAATGTCAGATAAAAAAATAGTTGGCCTTGACTCTGGGTGGAATAGAGGAGAAAAAGGAAAGCCAGTTCTGCCTTTGAGGATTATAACCATAAGTTGGTCGTCATATGGGCTCAGGATTGAATTCAAATCACCCACATGGTCCCCCAACCCCCAAGTTGAGAATTTGTTTAAAATTGTTCTGGGATGGCAGTGCTTTCAGGCTACTTGCCAAAGTGAATGTAAAATTTCGTTAGAGGAGTGAATTCTTAACCCAAGTGTCAAAGAATTACCACAGGTAAAGTTTCAGTGAACAAGACATTATAGTAAAAATAAATCATAGAGCACAAAAGGGAACAAGGCACTATGCCTGAGAGCCAACAGACATAACGACAGGTAGCTGACCTGCATGACTTCATTTATTAGGAATTACTGAAAGGAGAATGTAAAATAAGCATATTTAATATTTTTAAAGACATGTAAGAGGGAATTGAAAAAATAAGTCAGAAATGAGACTAATCAACAGAATGGAAAGGAACTTACAAAATGGGAGAAAATAATTGTAAACCATATTTCCAAAATATACGTGTAAGGAACTCCAGCAACTCAATAGCAAAAACACTAATAATTTGATTATAAAATGGACTAAGGACTTGAATAGACATTTCTCCAAAGAAGACATACTAATGACCAATAGATATGTGAAAAGGCAATCAATGTTGCTAATCATCAGGGAGATACAAGTCAAAACCACAATGAGATCACTTCATATTTGTTACAATGGCTGTTAAAAACAAACAAACAAAGACAACAGATGTTGGCAAGGAAGTAGAGAAATTAGGACCCACACACCATTGGTGGGAATGCAAAATGGTAGTGCAACTATGGAAAACAGTATGAGGTTCCTCAAAAAATTAAAATTCGACTACCAGCAATCCCACTTTTAAAAAAATATGTTTTTATTGATTTTTAGAGAGGAAGGGAAAGGGAGAGAGAGATAGAAACGTTGATCAGCTGCCTCTTGCATGCCCCCTACTGGGTATCGAGCCCACAACCCCAGGCATGTGCCCTGACTGGTCATGGAACTGGTGACGTCTTGGTGCATGGTTCCACGTTCAGCTACTGAGCCACACCAGCTGGGTAGCAATCCCATTTCTGAGTATTTACCTAAAAGAATTGAAATCAGAATCTGGAAGAGATATGCACATTCCCATGTTCATTGCAACATTGTTCACAATAGCCAAGATTGAAAACAAGGTAAATATCCATTGACAGATGAATGGTGGTGGTGGTGCGGGGTGGGGGGGGGGGGGGGCACAAATGTGTTATATACATACAATGGCATATTATTCAGTCTTAAAAGAGTGAAATCCTGCAATATGTGACAATATGGAAGAACCTTGAGGACATTATGCTAAGTGAAATAACCGGTCACAGAAGGACAAACACTGCATGATTCCACTTACATGAGGTTTCTAAAATAGTCACATTCATGGAAGCAAAAGAATTGACTTGTGGTTGCCAGGTGTTGGAGAGAGGGAGAAACAGGAAGTTGCTAATCGATGGATATACAATTTCAGTTATACAATATGAATTCATTCTAGAGATTTGCTGTACACCATTATGCTTATAGATAACAATGTTTTACACTTAAAAATCAGTTAAAAGGATAGATCGCATATCAAGTGTTCTTACCACAATAAAATAAAGAAGTTAAAAGAACTGAGACTACAACAATAACCAGGCAGATTTGAAAAAGAACTGAACAGAACTTCTAGAAATGAAAATATAAGAATTGGTATTTAAAATTCAATAGATAGGTCTCCAGGGGTGGGGAACATCCGGCCTGCGGGTTGTATAAGGCTCACAAAATCATTTGGTTTGGCTCTGCCAAGGCATGGGGGTGAGTTAATTAAATGTTTGACCAAATATAGCAGGCCAATTTTTAAGTTGATAATGTTGTATGGCCCACAAATGATGTTATAAATATCCACATCGCCCTTGGCAGAGAAAGGTTACCCACCTCTGGTTTAAACAGATGATTAGACATTACTAGCATGTAAACTAGAAGATTGAGCTGAAGAAAACACTAAGAATGCAGTACAGAGTGACAACAAGTGGAAATATAAAAGAGTTAAGAATGTTCATTGCCACATTATTCACAATAGCTAAGATTGGAAACCACCTATATGTCCACTGACATTGTGTATGATAGAGTTGAAAGATGTGATATCTAATCACATTCTAGGAGATAATGGGGAGGATGGGGAGAGGCAGTTTTCAGGGAAGTAATGGCTAAGAATTTTCCAGAATTGATGAAAAAAAAAAAGATGCTAATCCACAGATTCTGAAAGCCCAACATATCCTGATATGCATAACTAAAAAGGAAGAGTGAAACTGTGTAGAACTTCAAGAACAGAGGAGATTTTGGTGTGGCTTAGTGGTTGAGCACTGATTGATCTATGGACCAGGAGGTCATGATTCAATTCCTGGTCAAGGCACATGACTGGGTTGCAGACTCGATTCTCAGTAGGGGGCTTGCAGGAGGCAGCCAATCCATGATTCTCTCTCATCATTGATGTTTCTGTTTCTCTCTCCCTTTCCCTTCCTCTCTGAAATCAATAAAGATTTAAAAAAAAAAAAAAAAAAGAGGAGATCTTAAAAGTTGACAGAGAACTTAATAGATTACCTATAAAGGAATGTTAGGCTCACTGACGCCTTCTCAAATGCTAAAGGCAATAAATAAATAAATAAATAAATAAATAAATAAATAAATAAATATCTTCCAAGTGCTGAGAGAAAATCACTGTCATTCTAAAATTGAATACTCAGGCAAAACATCTTTTAAGAGCTAAATTAAGACTTTTTATACATAATATAAAAGAAAGAAAAAGAAATCCAACAAAAACAGAATTTACCATTAACAGAGCTTCACTAAAGGAACTTCTAAAGGATATACTTAGGAAGAAGCTAAATTATTTCAGAAAGAAGCTCTGAGATGCAATAAGTAACCTGAGCAATAAAAATAGTTAACACATGGTATGTCTGAGCAAATTTTGACTGAATGAAGCAATAACAATTTCTAATAATGTTTCATTTATAGGCTTTTTAAAGACCTACAAGAAAGAAGTAAAGGGAGTGTATAATTAATTGCTTAAGTTTGAGAAACCCTGACTTAGATAAGGACTTATTAACACTGTGGTGTATCTCCTAGTCTTTTTCTGACAACTACCATTCATTGAGTGACTGCCAGGCACTCTTCTAAGCACTTGGCCATGCATTGTCCTCCCAGAAACCGTACAAAGTCTCACTAACCTCTTTTTACAAAGGAGGAATCTGACAGAGTGAGTATGTACCTAGACAAGGGTGTCACTGCTAATAAGTGGCAGACTCCAGATTTGAACCTGTGCCTATGTGAGTCTGAGGCCTATTGTTTTCTACAACATCATGCTGTTTTCCTATTGTTAGTAGACATGCCCTTCGCACAGAAAGTATATCTTTCCTTGTAGGGAGAGAGCTTCTCTCCTTATGCACGTGAACATTGCTAACAAACCCGTCAAGCCCGCTCGGTATTTGACTTTACATCTTCCGTGTTCTCTGTGATGTGGGCATGTTTTTGTCTTTTGATTTGAAATTTCCATCCCCACGATGTGCTCTGCTGAGAGTTTTTGCCTTTCTCCTAGGGCCGTGTGTAAGAAGTTTGGGTTGCACGTGAGTCGAATGATGCTAGCCTTCTTGGTTCTTAGCACTGGCATGTTCTGCTCATCTTCAGGTAAGTAAAGGAGCAGGTGAGGGCTCACAGTTGCATTTAAAGAAGGAACTTGTCCAGATACAGTTTATATTTGTATAACATGTTAATAATGTGCAGATCACTCTTACCTGTACACTCTGGATTGGCTTTACCACATTAAGTAAGGTAAGTATTTTCTCATTTTTGTTGGAACTTAGAAAGATGACATGACTTACTGAAAGTCAAACAATTCGTAAGTGGTAGAGCTGTTGTTTTCATGAGGTTGCTTTCTGTTACATATTATATTTTTTTGTCACTGTAAGGCTGAAAAACACAGGCACCCCCTCTTTCTTTGTTGTTAGGGGAAAGAAAATCATTTTTTTATTTTGCTCAAGAAAGCTCTTGTGCCTAAAAAACCTGTTCTTGGTGGTTCTCCTTTCTGCCCAATATTTGCAATGTGTTCTGTAAGGTTTACATCTTCTGTTGAGATTTTTTTTTTCATACAAAGTTTGTAGAAATAGAGAATAAGAACCTTAATCTAGAGAGGTGGCTTTCAAACTATGCTGCCAGTGAACATTCGTGTTCTATGAGCTGAACCAAGGTAACCTGCTGCCAAAAGGCAGCCTGTTCCCAGTCTCTGGAAAAATTGTTACTATATATAATTATTTCAATTTTAATTTCTGCTTGCTTGTACCAGAATCTAGTATACACACTAAATATGCACACAAATTGTATCCAGCTCAAAAGTATATGTTTTTTCTTCATTGACTATCAAAATCTATGTTGTTCTGCAGACACCTCAGGGCTCCACACCCAAATAAGTTTGAGAGCCAGTGGCCTAAATGAGACTGTGCTCTCCCCTCTGAGCTGGCAGAGACCTCAGATTCCTCTGCTCCCCTTGCCTGAACACTGTAGATGGCATCGATTCTATTTAGCATTTATCTGTGAAGGTTGTACCCGACGTTTTTCTAGTTACTTTGCTACTCCTGAAATTGATGCTTCTCTGAGGGAGATACTTGGGAGTGTCTTTAGTTTTGTAACCTCAGTTGAGAATGTTAAGGCACAGATTAGTTCATAGCATCCTTTGAGACAAAGCCTCATCTCTTTGCCAAGGTTCTTAGATCATATTGCCTCTTCATCGTGGTTCTTGTTGGAGTCAGTACTGACTTTTCTTCCCCAGTGCTAGGTGAAGTAGACCTCATACAGCAGGGAGATGCAGATCTGCCTTTTTGTGTAGAATTGGTGGAAACACTTTGATCAAACGTCACTATTGTAGAGAACCTGAGTACAGTCAGTCCCCTGCTGTATATAACAGCAAAGTAATACTAGATGGAAATAATTAGGGGGACACCTAAGGTCACACATCTATGTCAGTGGATGCAGGATACAAAGCAGTGTTACCATCCAACTTTTGGCCTTTGAGAACGTTTCCCAGAATTCCTATGGGGAACAGGTTGGTACTTGGACAGCCTCAGAAGACTGTCAGAAGATAAACTTCTCCAGAAATAGATTGTCAGCAGTGGCTCTAAGTTTCCTGAAGCATATTCACTGCCTGGAAATATAGCCTGGGGTTATGCCGGGGGAACCTGGAGTTCTATAAGTTTTAGATTTGGGTATAAGCCAGGAGAGGGATGGCATGGTTGGTATTGTAGAACTGGCTGGGTGATGTGTTGGTACCTAAAAAACAGGAGTGAGAAAACAAGAAAATCATTGCATTTCTTTTTTTAAAAGGTGCCCACTTCTAATATAGCATTGCTCAAAA
This sequence comes from Myotis daubentonii, assembly GCF_963259705.1. Taxonomy (NCBI): domain Eukaryota; kingdom Metazoa; phylum Chordata; class Mammalia; order Chiroptera; family Vespertilionidae; genus Myotis; species Myotis daubentonii. The sequence continues at coordinate 8,082,669 of NC_081848.1, read as the reverse complement.
TATGTTCCCGGTTATTGACATTTTGCAATATAGTAGGTAATTTTTTAATAATTGATACTTAATAAATCTCAAACTCTTGACCCTGTCCCCCTTTTTTTCATGTCTTTACTCTTACAGCATTTCTTCCTAGTAGTTTCTGTATGTATACTACATTGATAGCCATGACTGGCTGGTATATGGACAAAACTTCCATTGCTGTGCTTGGAGTAGCAGCTGGGGCTATCATTGGCTGGCCATTCAGTGTGGCTCTTGGGTAAGAAACTAACACAACTCATCTCCCTTGTATCACTGGGCATATAGTAAATCTTAATGTGAGGTTATCTCCATATTCTCTGGGTAGGATCTAAAGTTAGAGGATTTATTTGGGTCTGCAAAGACTGGGAAATGAAAGGATATTTCTCTTGGTGCTCATTGTTTTGATTAATAAGAATAGTAACTGTTAAGCATCTGCTGCGTGTTAGACACTGCTAACCCACTTACAAACTTCATTCCTAAACCTTATAACAACTCTGCAGGAGAAATCAATTATGAGTGCTTTGTAAATGAGAGAGTAGAGTCCAAAAGGTTGAGTAATTTGCCTTTAAGATTATGTTTGCTTTTGGGTCCAGGCACTTCTGACTCTGTAGCAGATGCTTTTTCCACACTGTACTGCCCTAGGCTGTGTTTTTTCCGTCGCCACGGCTTGAAATCTGAGTTCCTTTCAGTCCTTCCTTCTTGCCCCCAGAATAGTTTTTCTTAGTTTCATAGTGCCTGTCATTCCTTTTGTACTTTTTGTTCCCACCACTCTATTCTATTTGTGCTGCCTTAACTTATTGCCTGGATACTAGTAATTTAGAAAAAACTCCAGTTTGATGTTTAGGTCATTATAGTAGTAGTAGTATATCTTTATTATTTTAAAAGTATTGGATTGTTTGAGGTAAAAAGAATTCTTAATTTTCTTCTCCCCTTACACAATCTTCAAAGATAGTCACTGCTAATAGTTTTGTGTATATCTTTCCAGAAATTATCCTTGCATGTATAAATGCATACACACACTTATATACCAAAATTCTTAAAATAAATAGGATTATTCTATACTCATGTAAATTTTTTATTGTACATAGATTTATATTGTTCTTTGTATCTATTGCATAGCATTCCATTATATGGCTGTTCATAATTTATTTAGCCATTGTCTTATTGGTAGACATTTGGTTTTCATTTTTTTGTTATTATACACATGCTTCAGTGAACATTTTTGTACATATGTCTATATACTTGTGGAAATTTATCTATGGAATACATTTTTAGAAAGGGAATTCTAAGTCAGAGAATAGGCATTTTAATTTTTCTTAATTGACTTTTAAAGGCTGGTATCTCCACCTTCAATCTTTTCTTTTATTCTGCATATTATCCTCAAATTACTTTATTCTTTAAGGTTTTGTTTGTGGTTCTCTTCTATACTTTCTGCTATCTAGTCAATCATCTCTTCAGTTTCACTCATATATTCCTAGCTGCCTATTAGATCTCTCCATTTATATTTACAACATTGAACTCATTACTTCCCTTCCATATCTGTTTCTTTACCTCTGTTTCGAACTCAGCAAATGGTACTGTCTGTGCTGAGCCAGGAACCTGAAACTTATCTGTGACTCTCTTCTTTTTCCCATATCCTATTAATTTATTACACCTCCTGAATATCTTTGGAATCTGACTACTTTTCTTCACCTCTCACTGGTCCTGGATTACCTTACAGCCTCCTGAATGATCTTCCTGCCTCTAGTATTGATCCTTGTAAATCTACTCTCCACATTCAAACGTTCCTTTTACAGTTATCTTCCTAAAATGCAAATATGATTGTATCATTCCCTATTTTGTTCCAAACTATATAATAGCTTCCCCAATGCTCTGTGTCCCAGAGGTTGGCAACCTGTATCCAATGGAGCAAATCCAGCTGACTTGTTTTTGTAGAGCCCAAGAACTAAAATTTTCGCAATTTTAAAGGGTTGTTAAAAAACAACACACACACACACAGAAGAATATGCAACAGAGACTGTATGAGGCCTTGTAAAGCCTAGAATATATGCTGTCTGGTCCTTTAAATAAAAGTTTGCCAACCCCTGTTTCACGGTGTGCAAACTCTAACATGACTCATAAAGCCCTTATATTTCCCCCTTTTTACCTCTCCAGCCTTCTTTTTTTAAGTTCCTCCATTTCTTTTACTCTCTACTCCATCAACATTGAACTTTTGGAGTTCCCCAGATACCTCTGGGTCATCTGTTTTGATTGGTTTGCCTTTAGCCGAGATAAGTGATTTCAGGATCACAATCAGTTAGCAATCTACCATCATTTATTGAATCCTTTGTGCTAGGAATGGCTGACACTGTGAAAAATAAATCAGTTATGGTTCTTGTTTTTTTGGAGCTTGCATTTTAGTAGGAAAGGCAGACATTGAACAGGTAATTAAAAATATGATGACTTACGTGTTACATGCCATTGAGTTGGCTCTGACTCCTGGCCAGTGAGTGGTGTCCACAATGTCCTGATCTCAACAGCTCTGCTCAGCTCCTGTAGACTCATGCCTATGGCTTCTATGGGGTTAACACATCTTCTATTTGGTCTTCTGCTTTTCTTGTTGTCTTCTATTTTCCCCAGCATTGTCTTTTCCAAAAAACCCTGTCTTATCAAAGGAGGAATATAGCACTTGGAAATGTAACCATTGGGGAGAAAAAACAAATGTTAATGCAAAATATAGGTAATAGAATGTGGAAATTCAAATTATAAAAGATGATGTTCTGTGGCAACGCATGCTAAATAAGTCACAGAGATGCCTGGAGGAGGGGGGAATAGAGCCTATAGTTGACATTTGGGTGGATTCTGTGTGAATAGGTTGATGTAGGGAGGGAATTCTTTGTGTTGGAGTATGGGTAAAGGCTCAGACTAGCGTCCTAGATTCGGAAGTCATGGATATGAAGGTGATGGATCATGCAGCAAGAGTGGAAGCACTTACTGAGAAAATGAGTACAGAAAGAAAAACAGAAACTTGTTTTTGGGAACTATGACCATAATTGGGCACCCCATGGGATAGGGAAAAGAAGCCTAGGAAGGAGCATTCAAGAAGAACCCCAAAGGAACAGGGGCTCGGGCATCTGAAGAGGAAGGAACAGGTGCTTTGTGCAAAGTGCAGCAGGTAGACAAAGGGGATGGGCCTTGTGCAGAGATAGTGGCTGTGCCCGAGAGGTCGGTGTTCACAGCTTGATGCTAGAGCAGCGGTTCTCAACCTGTGGGTTGCGACCCCTTTGGGGGTCGAACGACCCTTTCACAGGGGTCGCCTAAATACATCTTGCATATCAGATATTTACATGACGATTCATAACAGTAGCAACATTACAGTTATGAAGTAGCAACGAAAATAATTTTATGGTTGGGGGTCACCCCAACATGAGGAACTGTATTAAAGGGTCGCGGCATGAGGAAGGTTGAGAACCACTGTGCTAGACCTTCAGGAAGAAATAGTGAAGGCAATATACATATTCCTTGCTTCAAGAACTTATGTGAAAGGAAGAAGAACAAATGGTATTGGAAGAGGGTATATCAGAATTGTCGTTTGTAATATGGTATTGCTAAAATCTTAATATATCACGAAAGGGAGAAATCAGTATTTATTTGGCAGGATGGGTATAGAACAGTAGGCTACGTTTACCTTATAATTAATATATTTTAAATGTCCATTAGACATAAATATGTATAAAACAGAGCTCATTCCAGAAGCTCAATCTTTATATTTCTTGTGCATCATGGGTGCATCGCACTCTGATGGGTCCTGAAGAGAACAGTATATTTTTGAGAAGAAATCCTCTCCTGTACCACCTTTCTTCCTCAGTACAACTGCTAGAGACATGTTATTCTCCGCTCTGCACGAGGTGTGTGAATCTGACCTGTCTATATTCTCTCTAAGTATATAACTCCCCACTTTCTGTTTCTCTGTCAAATAGTTTACCTATTGCCTTTGACTTGCTGGTCATGAAACACAGGTGGAAGAGTTTCCTCCATTGGTCGCTGGTGGCTTTAATACTCTTTCTGGTGAGTTTTCTCTTTTCCTTGTTTTGTTCTAAAATTTTAATGACAGCAACTTCTTTTTTAAATTTTTAATTTAATTTATTGGGTAACATCTGTTCATAACATTATATAAGTTTCAGGTATACAATTTTGTAATACATCATCTGTATGTTCCACTGTGTGGAGCATCCTCTGATGTGGGAAAGAGAGCATTAGGAGTTGGTTCTGTTTTTGATTTTGAAGTTTGTCCTATGAGAATTGTGAGAATGTTTCCAGAGCAAAACTCCGCAATTGCTATATATTTTCTGCTCTGTTTTAGGTGCCTGTGGTGGTTATCGACAGCTACTATTATGGGAAGTTGGTGATTGCACCACTCAACATTGTTTTGTATAATGTCTTTACTCCACATGGACCTGATCTTTATGGTAAGGCCTTATGAGATTAGGCAAGAATGAGGAGATAGCTTAATTTGCCTGTGCTTTGAAATTTTAATTCAACTGTCTCATTTGATCAAATATGCCATTTCTTTGCTGATAATATTATTTTCTGATTTAAAAATAAATGTTGATCGGCTGGTGGGCTCAGTGGTTTGGCTTCGACCTATGAACCAGGAGGTCACAGTTCGATTCCAGTCAGGGCACATGCCAGGATTGTGGTTCAGTTCCCAGTAGGGGGCGTGCAGGGGGCAGTCGATTGATGATTCCCTCTCATCATTTGTTTCTCTTTCTCTCTCCTTCTCCCTTCCTCTCTCTTTCTTTTTATTTTTTAATTAAATCTTTATTGTTCAGATTATTACATTTGTTCCTCTTTTTTTCCCCCCCCATAACTCCCCTCCTCCCAGTTCCCGCCCCACCCTCCACCCTCACTCCCCACCCACTGTCCTCATCCATAGGTGCACGATTTTTGTCCAGTCTCTTCCCACATCTCCCACACCCCTTTCCCCCCCAAGAATAGTGAGTCCATTCCCTTTCTATGTCCCTGATTCTATTATAATCAACAGTTCATTCTGTTCATCAGATTATTTATTCACTTGATTCTTAGATTCACTTGTTGATAGATGCATATTTGTTGTTCATAATTTGTATCTTTACCTTTTTCTTCCTCTTCCTCTTCTTAAAGGATACCTTTCAGCATTTCATATAATCCTGGTTTGCTGGTGATGAACTCCTTTAGCTTTTCCTTATCTGTGAAGCTCTTTATCTGACCTTCAATTCTGAATGATAGCTTTGCTGGATAAAGTAATCTTGGTTGTAGGTTCTTGGTATTCATCACTTTGAATATTTCTTGCCACTCCCTTCTGGCCTGCAAAGTTTCTGTTGAGAAATCAGCTGACAGTCGTATGGGTATTCCCTTGTAGGTAACTGAGTTTCTTTCTCTTGCTGTTTTTAAGATTCTCTCTTTATCTTTTGCTCTTGGCATTTTAATTATGATGTGTCTTGGTGTGGTCCTCTTTGGATTCCTTTTGTTTGGGGTTCTCCGCGCTTCTTGGACCTGTAAGTCCATTTCTTTCACCAGGTGGGGGAAGTTTTCTGTCATTATTTCTTCAAATAGGTTTTCAATATCTTGCTCTCTCTCATCTTCTGGCACCCCAGAATTCTGATGTTGGTACGCTTGAAGCTGTCCCAGAGGCTCCTTACACTATCCTCGCATTTTTGGATTCTTTTTTCATTTTGCTTTTCCGGTTGGATGTTTTTTGCTTCCTCGCATTTCAAATCATTGACTTGATTCTTGCGCTCCTCTGGTCTGCTGTCGGGCGTCTGTATAATATTCGTTATTTCCGTCCGTGTATGCTTAATTTCTAGTTGGTTCCCCAATATAAGATCGAGGGTCTTATTAGTTTTCGTGTAGATCTCATTAAGTTTATCGGCAGCTTCTAAACAGTTCTTGAGAGACCTTAAAAGTGTGGTTCTGAACTCTATATCTTCCATTGACAATTTTGTCCTGTTTCTTTGTCTCCGCATTTTGTTATGCTTCCTTGGTGCACCCCCTAGTGGTCTTTGTTCGCAGTCTTATAGTTAAATCTTGATTGTTGTAGCTAATTCCAGGGAGGGCTTGACCTCCAGGCCAAGTGGCTATGAGCCCTTCCTCTCTCTGAAATCAATAAAAACATATTTAAAAATAAAATAAAATAAAAATAAATGTCATTTGAATATAGCTCAGTGATATGTTGCCACTAAATGTTTTTCCTTGATTAATAAGATAGTTACATTTAGCTTTCTGTTGGTCCTGCTGTCTGTTATTCTCAGTTGCAAAGTAGTGAGGACTCTGATGAGTATGCCATGGCTTTTGATACTACTCTTTTTTTTATTAAAAGTTAATTTTTTCTCATTAGAAAATTAATATGATAAAAATAAAAACATTCATAATCCCCTAATCTCCAGATAGCAATTGTTAACACCTTGGAGTTGTACATGTACACATTTGGTACTATTAATTGTTTATTTAATTCACATTACTTCAGTATCAGGCATTAGGGGGAAAAGTGTGAAAAATTTATAGATAAAGCATAGCAACTGTGTGTGTGTGTGTCGAGGAGGGGAGTGTCAGCATGAGAAGGTAGGTAGTGTTGACATAAGAAAGGTCCAAACCTGTAGAGAAATTTTTGTAAGAATTTGAGCCAAACTGATAACACATGCTCGAAGCAAGATCTCAAATGATCCAAAGAATAAGTTTCTTTTATGCATTTGAAATTAAGGAGGGAAGGAAGGAAGATTACTTGAGAATAGGAGAAAGCAAGCTAGGGATCTGATTACAGGTTGAGATTATGTGCTTTCATGAAAGTGACTATGCTTTTTTTAGGGGTCTGAAAAGAGTTATTTCAAAGGTATGTTAACCTAGATGTGCAGAAACTAAAGACAGGTCTTGCTTAAGGCAAAGATAACCCTTTTACTAAATAATATATGCCTAGGACGTGACTACTCACCATGACCTGCCCATTTAGGCATTTATGATCAAATCACTCAGGGAGCTTCCTTTCCATAGAACTCATCTTTTTTTTTTTTTTTTTTTTGAAAATATGTCAAATTTATTTGAAGTTATATATTTCTTATTTATTTTTCTGTTACATGATTGCTATCTTTAAATAAAATAGCAGTGGAGCAGTTAAAGGTAGCAATTAGTAGTAATTAACAAGACTAATTAAATAAGTAATATGTGTAAAACTATAATATTGTTATAATGCTTCTTTGTTCCATTATCTCCTCTGATACATAACTTATTTCACCATTTTTTTGAACTTTTATTACACATTTAAATTTTGTAAACTATGCACATTGTTATGAATTTTTAAGATAAATGAATTTGAGATTATAAATGGAGAATTTAAATGTGAACGAACTAACTAAACTATATTTAATACAAATGACAATGGCGTATTTCTTCCTGTCCCATGATACAGTAAGCTATTTGTATTCTTTATCCTTTTCTTTTTTCTTTTTTCTTTTTTTTATTGCTTAAAGTATTACAAAGGGTATTACATATGTGTCCATTTTTTCCCCCGGCCCTAGACAGTCCCCTAGCCTCCCCTATCCCCCGGTGTCTTATGTCCATTGGTTATGCTTATATGCATGCATACAAGTCCTTTGGTTGATCTCTTATCCCCCTACCTCCTGCACCCCCACCCTCCCCGGCCTTCCCGCTGCAGTTTGACAATCTGTTTGAGGCAGCTCTGCCTCTGTATCTATTATTGTTCAAAAGTTTATAATGGTCTCTATTATCCATGGGTGAGTGAGATCATGTGGTATTTTTCCTTCATTGACTGGCTTATTTCACTTAGCATAATGCTCTCCAGTTCCATCCATGCCGTTGCAAATGGTAAGAGTTCCTTCCTTTTTAGAGCAGCATAGTATTCCATCGTGTAGATGTACCACAGTTTTCTAATCCATTCATCTACTGATGGGCACTTAGGCTATTTCCAGATCTTAGCTATGGTGAATTGTGCTGCTATGAACATAGGGGTGCATATATCCTTTCTGATTGGTGTTTCTGGTTTCTTGGGATATATTCCTAGAAGTGGGATCACAGGGTCAAATGGGAGTTCCATTTTCAGTTTTTTGAGGAAACTCCATACTGTCTTCCATAGTGGCTGTACCAGTCTGCATTCCCACCAGCAGTGCACAAGTTAGAACTCATCTTTTTTATCCACTATAGTTTGGCCAGTTTAGGGTTCAGAGAAAAAAGGAATGCCTTTAGTCCAGGGTGCATTCCCCAGTTTACTGTCATCTCCACCCCTCCCCATGCCTTTCTTTTCGTCAGTCATTTCTTCTTTTTCCCCCTAGCCAGCCATTTGTCCCCTAAGGGCTTTTGAGTTAGTGAGCACTATAGGGGGATGAGCTAGAGAGATCTTTCTGATCAAATCATGCAAGTCAGTCAGCAATTTATGGGACATTTTTTAATTAAAATAAGTGTAGTTTCTTTGCCTTAATCTTTTGAAGTTCTTAGAGCATTCTGTATATGATTGTCTTGAGCTCTGCCATGAACAAAGCAGGTTAATATATTATCAATTTAAGCCATGCCCACCATTTTTTATGCCACCCTGCCAATAGAACCAGCAGATTGAGTGAGGAGATTTAAAGTAAGCATGTAAATGAAATTTAATAAGGCCTCCTGGGATTTGGGGGAATATTGTTATTTTAGATGGCAAGTAATAGGTTAAAATAAGCTGTTTTGTTTGTGAATAGAATTCACAAACTGCATGGTTAAAGAATAATTGCTAAGTGAAGGAATTACAAAAGACTCTTATGGCTCCAAGATCCTCAAGGATGTGACAAACAGCCCCAATTTTAAGCTTTGCCGGTAATGGGAGAGTTTGCATATTTTTAGTTGCCGCTTGCTTCAGTTCACTTATAAAATTTTATTTCTTTCTACAAGACAAGGGAGACTTCTCTCAAACCCAGATGGCACATTAGAAATTGGTTTACATGGAACCTACTAGAAGCATGATATCTGCTATGTATGGGTGAATAAACTATTAATTTGAGTTTACTTTATAAAAATTGGATTCTCGCCCTAGCTGGTTTGGCTCAGTGGATAGAGCGTTGGTCTGTGGACTGAAGGGTCCTGGGTTCAATTCCAGTCAAGGCCATATGCCCAGTTTCAGGCTCGATCCCCAGTAGGGGGTGTACAGGAGGCACCAATCAATGATTCTCTCTCATCATTGATATTTCTATCTCTCCCTCTCCCTTCCTGTCTAAAATCAGTAAAAATATATTTTAAAAAAATTGGATTCTCCACCCAGCTCCTGCCCCACCCCAGGCCTTCACTGAACTATTGTCTCTATCCATGGGTTATGCATATAAATTCCTTAGTAAATTTCTACCCACCCTCCACCTTGAGATTTGTCAGTCTGTTCCATGCTTCCATGTCTCTCGACCTATTTTGTTCATCAGTTTATTTTGTTCATTAAGGTCCACATATAAGTGAGATCACGTGATATTTTTCTTTCCCTGACTGGCTTATTTCCCTTAGCATAATTATCTCCGGGTCCATACATGCTGTCTCAAACAGTAAGACAGCCTTCTTTTTTCATAGCTACATAGTATTCCATTGTGTAAATATACCACAGCTTTTTTATCCACTCATCTACTGATGGGCACTTGGGCTGTTTCCAGATGTTAGCTATTGTAAATAATGCTGCTATGAGCATAAGGGTGCATAGATTCTTTCTGATTGGTGTTTTGGGATTCTTAGAATGTATTTCCAGAACTGGGATTGCAGGGTCAAACGGAAGTTCCATTTTTAATTTTTTGAGGAATCTCCATACTGTTTCCACAGTGACTGCAACCGTCTGCATTCCCACCAGCATTGTACTAGGGTTCCCTTTACCCTACATCCTTGTCAGCATTTGTTGTTTGTTGATTTATTGATGGTAGCCATTCTGGCAGGTGTGAGGTGATGCCTCATTGTAGTTTGAATTGGCATTTCTCTGATGATTAGTGACATAGAGTATTTTTTCATATGTCTATTGGCCATCTGTCTGTCCTCTTTGGAGAAGTGTCTGTTCAGGCCCTTTGCCAATTTTTAAATTGGATTGTGTATCTTCCTTTTCTTGCGTTGTATGATTTCTTTATATATTTTGGAAATTAACCGTTTATCAGATGTATCATTGAAGAACATGTTCTCCCATACAGTGGGTTCTCTTTTCATTCTGTGGATGGTTTCTTTTGCTGTGAAGAAGCCTTTTATTTTTATGTAGTACCATTTGTTTACTTTTTTCTTTGTTTCTCTTGCCCTAGGAGATATATCAGTGAAAATTCTGCTATGTGAGATGTCTGAGATTTTGCTGCCTATGTTTTTTTCTAGGATTTTTATGGTTTTGCAATTTACACTTAAGTCTTTTATCCACGCCATTGAGTTTATTCTTGTGTATGGTGTAAGCTGGTGATCTGGTTGCACGTTTTTGCATCTGTCCATTTTTCCAACTCCCTTTATTGAAGAGACTGTCTATGCCATTGTGTGCTCTTGCCTCCTTTGTCAAATATTAATTGACCATAATCGCGTGGGCCGATTTCTGAGGTCTTTGTTCGATTTCTGAGGTCTTTGATCTATATGCCTGCTTTTGTGCCAGTACTAGGCTGTTTTGATTACAGTGGCTTTGTAGTATAGTTTGATATGTAGCATTGTGATCTTTCCAATTTTGTTATTTCTCAAGATTTCTGTGGCAATTCAGGGTCTTTTTTGGTTCCATAGGAATTTTTGGAATATTTGTTCTAGATCTGTGAAATATGCTCCTGGTATTTTAATAGGGGTTGCGTTGAATCTATAGATTACTCCGGGTAATATGGACATTAGAATGTCAACTGACTTCTCAATAGAAACACTTCAGGCCAGAGGGAGTGGCATGAAGTATTCGAAGTAATGAAAAGCAAGGGCTTAAATCCAAGACTACTGTACTCAGGGAGGCTATCATTTAAAATTGAAAGTGAAATAAAAAGCTTTCCAGACCAAAAAAAAAGGTTAAAGGAGTACATTCAATTAAACCAGCAATGCAAGAAATGTTAAAGGGGCTGCTTTAAGAAGAAGGAGAAAAGGAGAGAGAGACGATCTAGGCATAAAGAAAATAGAAATGGCAATAAATACCTATCAATAATAACCTTAAATGTAAATGGATTAAATGCTCCAGTCAAAAGACATAGGGTGATTGAATGGATAAGAAACATGACCCATATATATGCTGTCTACAAGAGATCCACCTCAGAACAAAAGATACACACAGATTGAGAGTGAAGGAATGGAAAAATATATTCCATGCAAATAGAAAGGAAAGAAAGCTGGGGTAGCAATACTCATATCAGATAAAATAGATGTCAAAACAAAGGCCATAACAAGAGACAAAGAAGGTAACTTCATAACACTAAATGGAATCTTTCAACAAGAAACTACAACCCTTGTACACATATGCACCTAATATAGGAACACCCAAGTTCACAAAAAATTCTTGATGGACTTTAAGGGAGAGATTAACAGCAATACAGTCATAATAGGGGACTTTAACACCCCAGTAACATCACTGGATAGATCTTTCAGACAAAAAATTAACAAGGAAACAGAGGCCTTAAATGACACACTAGATCAGATGGATCTAACTGATGTTCACAGAACATTTCACCCCAAAGCAACATTCTTCTCAAGCGCACATGGAACATTCTCAATGATAGACCATATGTTAGGGCACAAAACAAGTTTATACAAATTCAAGAAGATTGATATAATGCCAAGCATCTTCTCAGATCACAATGACATGAAGTTAGAAATCAACTACAATAAAAACAAACTCAAAAACACTCAAATACACGGAGGCTAAATAGCATGTTCTTAAACAATGAATGTGTTACCAATGAGATCAAGCAAGAAATTAAAAACTTCCTGGAAACAAATGAAAATGAACACACAAGCACCCCAAACCTATGGGACACAGCAAAAGCAGTCCTGAGAGGGAAGTTCATAGCACTACAGGCCTACCTCAAGAAACAAGAAAAAGGACTAATAAAATATCTAACCCTACAACTAAATGAATTAGAGAGAGAGAACAGCAAGAAAAGCCCAGTGGAAGTAGAGGGAAGGGAATAATAAAGATTAGAGCAGAAATAAATGACACAGAGACTAAAAAAACAGTACAAAAGATCAATAAATCCAAGTGCTGGTTCTTTCAAAAGATAAACAAAATTAATGAACCCCTAGCCAGACACATCAAGAAACAAAGAGAGAGGACCCAAATAAATAAAATCAGATATGAAAGAGGCAAGATAACAATGCACCACAGAAATACAAAGGATTATAAGCAAATACAATGAACAATTTTATGCCAATAAACTGGACAACCTGGGTGAAATGGACAAATTCCTAGAAACAATCTTCCAAAACTCAACCAGGAAGAATCAGAAAACCTGAGTAAGATGATTACAACTGATGAAATGGAAGCAGTAATTAAACACACACACACACACACACACACACAATTTCTAGCAAACAAAAGTCCTGGACTGGATGGATTTACAGGAGAATTTTACCAAACATTCAGAGAACTAACACCTATCCTCCTCAAACTATTGCAGAAAACTCAAGAGGAAGGAACACTTCAAAGCTCTTTTTATGAAGTCAGTATTATCCTAATTCCAAAACCAGATAAAGACACTACAGAGAAAGAAAATACAGGCCAATATCCCTGATGAACACAGATGCTAAAATCCTTAAAAAAATATTAGCAAATCGGATCCAGCAATATATTAAAAAGATCATATACCATGACCAAGTGGGATTTATCCCAGGGATGCAAGTCTGGTACAATATTTGCAAATCAAACGTGAATATCACACAAACAAATTGAAAGTTAAAAACCGCATGATCATATCAATAGATGCAGAAAAAGGATTCAATAAATCCCAGCATCCTTTTTTGATAAAAACTCAGTAAAGTGGGAATAGAGGGATCATACCCCAACATAATAAAGGCCATATATGACAAACCTACAGCCCACATAATACTCAATGGGCAAAAACTAAAAGTGTTTCTCTTAAGAACAGGAATAAGACAAGTGTGTCCACTTTCACCACTCTTATTCACCATAGTACTGGGAGTACTAGCCATAGCAATCAGACAAGAAGAAGAGATAAAAGGCATCCAAATTGGAAAGGAGGTAGTAAAACTGTCATTATTCACAGATGACATGATATTGTCCATAGGAAACCCTAAAGACTCCATCAAGAAACTATTAGACTTAATAAATGAATTCAGCAATGTAGCTGGATACAAAATCAACATCCAGAAATTAATGGCACTTTTATACACCAATAATGAACTCTCAGAAGGAGAAACTAAAAAAGCAATCCCATTTACCTTTGCAGCAAAGAAAATATGATACCTAGGAATAAACTTAACCAAGGAGGTAAAAAACCTACACTTGGAAAACTATAGGACATTGAAAAAAGAAATAGAGGAAGATACAAACAAATGGAAGCATATACCATGTTCATGAATTGGAAGAATTAACATCATTAAAATGTCTATACTTCCCAAAACAACCTATAGATTCAACACAATCCCCATTAAAATACCAAAGGCATACTTCATAGAGCTAGAACAAATACTCCAGAAATTTATATAGAACCATGAAAGAGCTGAGTAGCTTCAGCAATATTGAGAATGAAGAACAAAGTAGGAGGCATCACAATGCTGGATATCAAACAATACTGCAAAGCCATTGTAACCAAAACAGGCTGGTACTTGCACAAGAATAGATACATAGACCAATGGATCAGAATAGAGACCCCAGAAATTGACCCACACCATTAGGGTCAATGAATATTTGGCAAAGGAGGCAAGAACATACGATGGTTTCTAGACAGTCTCTTCAATACATGGTGTTGGGAAAACTGGACAGACACATGCAAAAAGATGAAACAAAACCACCACCTTACACCATACACAAGAATAAATTCAAGATGGGTAAAAGACTTAAATGTAAGACATAAAACCATAAAAATCAAAGAAGAGAACATAGGCAATCAAATCTCAGACATCACACATAGCAATATGTTTATGGATACGTCTCCTAAGGTAAAGGAAACTAAGGACAAAATAAACAAATGGGATTACATAAAAATAAAAAGCATCTGCAAGCAAAATAAACCATTATCAAAATAAAAAGGGAACCCACTGTATGGGAGGACACATTTGCCAATGATAAATCTGACAAGGGATTAATATCCAAAATATATAAAGTACTTATACAATGCAACAAAAGGAAGACAATCCAATAAAGAATAGGCATTTCTCCAAAGAGGACATACAGATGGCCAAGAGACATATGAAAAAAATGCTCAAAGTCTCTAATCATCAGAGAAATGCAAATTAAAGCCACAATGAGATTCCACCTCACACCTGTGAGAATGGCTATCATCAAAAAAATCAACAAATATCAAATACTGACGAGGATGTGGAGAAAAGGGAATACTAGTTCACTGCTGGTGGGATGCAGACTTATGAAGCCACTATGGAAAACAGTATGGAGTTTCCTCAAAAAATTAAAAATGGATCTTTCATTTGACCCAGCAATCCTACTTCTGGGAATATATCCTAAGAAAAAGCCAAAACTCCAATCAGAAAGAATATACTAGTATGCACCCCCATGTTTATAGCAGCGTAATTTACAATAGCTAAGATTTGGAAACAGCATAAGTGCCTATCCATAGATTAATGAATAAAAAAAGGACATTTACTATGCAGCTGTAAAAAAAAAAAAAAAAAAGAGGGATCTCTTACTCTTTGGGACAGCATGGATGGACCTGGAAAATATTATGCTAAATGAAGTAAGTCAGTCTTAGAAAGACAAATATAACATGATCTTGTTTATTTGTGGAATCTAATGAGCAGAATGAATTGACCAACAAAATAAGACCCGAATCATGGAGGCCTGGAACAGACTGACATACCTTGATGTGGGGTTGGGGGGATGAGAAAAGATAAAACAAAGAACTTGTATACTTATACTAGAGGCCTGGTGCACGAAATTTGTGCATGGGTAGGGTCCTTAGGCCTGGCTGGTGATAAGGGCTGATCTGTGGGGCAACTGGTGGGATGATTGGGGGCCCCTTCTCACACCTGCCTTGGCTGGCCTGGTGCTGCCCACTCACCAGCCCCACCCCCTGCTACCCCCGGTCGCCTCCCTCTGCGGGGCCACCGGCGGGGTGATCGGGGGCCCGCTTGCATCCACCTTGGCTGGCCTGGCGCCACCTGCTCACTGGCCTTGCTAGCCGCAGATGGGGGCCTGTGGGCTGGGGGCAACCCATGCGTTGAGCATCTGCCCCCTGATGGTCAATGCAAGTCATAGCGACTGGTCGTTCCACTGGTTGTTCCACAGTTCAGTCGATTTGTATATTAGGGTTTTATATAGATAGATGCATAGCCCATGGACATGGGCAACAGAGTAGTGAAGACATGGTGGTAAGTAGTGGCTGGGAGGATGGGGGCAAAAAGGGGGAAAAGGGGCAATATCTGTAATACTGTCAACAATAAAAAGTTCATTTTTTAAAATGCCATTGATTTCTGGATGCTAATTTTGTATCCTGCTATATTGCCAAATTCATTTAGTAAGTCTAGTTTTTTGATAGAATCTTTAGGGTTTTCTATGTACAATATTTTGGCATCTGTGAATAATGATAGTTTTACTTACTCCTTTCCTTTCCAATTTGGATGCCTTTTATTTTTTCTTCTTGTCTGATTGCTATGGCTAGGACTTCAGTACTATCTATAATAATAAAAGTGTAATATGCTAATTAGACCGGACAGCTAAACGTCCTTCATGACATCCTTCTGGATGACCTTCCCGACGAAGCTGGGGCTGCGAGAGCCGTGCCCCTTGCATGAATTTTGTGCATAGGGCCTCTAGTCTATATATGTAAAAGCCTAAGCAACCAGCCAACTGGCTGGTAGCTATGACATGCACTGACCACCAGGGGGCAGACTTTCAACACAGGAGTGGAAACCACAGGCATGGAAACATGAAACAGACTGACGAATCTCAGAGGGGAAGTGGGGATGGTGGGAAGAGATTAACCAAAGATCTTATATGCATACTAGAGGCCTGGTGCATGGACTCAGGCACCGGTGGGGTCTCTCGGCCTGGCCTTTGCCCTCTCACAATCCAGGATGCCTCGGGGGATGTCAGAGAGCCAGTTTCAGCCCATTCCCCGCAGGCCAGACCGAGGGACTATGCCATTGCACGAATCCATGCACCAGGCCTCTAGTATTGAATAAGAGTGGTGAAAGTGGATATCCCTGTCTTAGTTTTGGTCTTAAGGAAAACACTTTTAGTTTTTATCCATTAAGTATAATGTTGGCTGTAGGTTTGTCATATATGACATTTATTATGTTTTGAGTATATTCCCTCTATTCCCTCCTTGCTGAGAGTTTTAATCAAAAGTGGGTGCTGGATTTTGTTGAATGCTTTTTATGTATCTATTGATATGATTATGTGAATTTATCCTTCATTTTGTTTATGTGATGTATCACATTTATTGCTTTGCGAATTTTATACCAGCCTTGCATCCCCAGAATAAATCCCACTTGGTCATGGTATATGACCTTTATAATGCTGAATCTGATTTGCTGATATTTTGTTGAGGATTTTGGCATTTATGTTCATCAGGGATATTGGCCTGTACTTTTCTTTCTTTATGGTATCTTTACCAGGTTTTGGAATTAAGAAAATGCTGGCCTTTTTAGAAGAGCTTAGAAGTCTTCTCTCCTCTTGAATTTTTTGGAATAGTTTGAGGAGGATAGGTGTTAGTTCTTTGAATGTTTGGTAAAACTTGCCTGTATATCCATTAAGTTCAGGAGTTTTGTTTGCTGGGAGTTTTTTGATTACTGCTTCAGTTTCATGAGTTGTTATCAGCCTATTTGGTTTTCTGATTCCCTCTGACTGAGTTTTGGAAGATTGTATGTTTCCAGGAATTTGTCCATTTCGCCCAGGTTGTCCAATTTGTTGGCATATAGATGTTCTTTCATATAGATGCATTTTCTTACAAAATCCTTTGTATTTCTGTGCTGTCAGTTGTTTCTTAGCCTCTTTCATATCTGATTTTTATTTGGTCCTCTCTCTTTGTTTCTTGATGAATCTGGCTAAAGGTTCATCAATCAATCTTGTTTATCTTTTCTTAAAACCAGCTCTTGGTTTCATTGATCTTTTGTATTGATTTTAAGTCACTGCCATTTATTTCTGCTTTGATCTTATTATTTCCTTCCTTCTACTTCCTCTGGGCTTTTCTTGTTTTCTTTCTAATTATTTTAGTTATAGCAGGCCTGTGGAGAGAATACTTCTTCCATCTTAGGAGTAGGCAGTCTTTGTGTATTCTAGGTCTTCAGTGAAGATTTGTCATGAATGAATGAATAAATGAATGGACAAATTCTGGAGTATTCATTAGATTATACTGTATTAGTGTCCTGATCGCTATAATGTCCTAAAACTATTTTGGTTAGACTTGTGGTATACTAGGTTGGGATTTTCTTGATACCAAATAAGAATAATGAAGGTATAAGTATGTTTAAATCCAAAAGTATTTTAAAATTGATTGTCAGCTAATTTTGTTATAATTGGTGAGTCCATTTGGCAAATATCAAAGACTTATATTTTATTTATTTATTAATTAATATATTTTTATTGATTTCAGAGAGGAAGGGAGAAGGAGAGAGAGATAGAAACATCAGTGATGAGAGAGAATGATTGATGGGCTGCCTCCTGCATGCCCCCTACTGGGGATAGAGCCCACAACCCTGGCATGTGCCCTTGACTGGAATTGAACCTGGGTCCCTTCACTCCGCAGGCCGATGCTCTATCCATTAAGCCAAACCAACTAGGGCAAAGACTTATCTTTTAATAGATGCTTTGATGCTGTACAATTGTTAGTGAGATAGTATGTCTTTTGTTTTGGAAACTCCAGCCTTTTTACTTTACTTACATGTTTGTCACTATTTGTCATTATTTTGACTATTTTATAATAGTCTCCTGCTCTGAGTTGTTCATTAGCTATGAAAGGCATACCATTTCTTATCTGAAAATTAAAATGCTGATAGTTTTTTGCAGATATCCCTTAGTGCTGTTTCTTATATATAAGAACATAATAAACTTATAAATACTTCTTGAATAAATGAATGAATGGATTTGAGATAAAGAAATGTTGACTAAATTGATTTTGTGCATTTATCATGTGTTCTCATAGAACTTACTGTCTAATAAGGCTGCAGACACACAAATAGATCATTACAGTTCAATGTATTATGTGCTACACTGGAAAGATAGTCAGGGAATTATAGGAGCAGTTTCATCAGGAAAAACTTCTTAGATATGGTGGTCCTTGCGCTGAGCCTGGAAGGAGGAGTAGGGGTTGGCTAAGTAGACACTAGAGAAGTATATTTCAGACAAATAGAATGTCAAGTGTAGGAGCACTGAGACAAAAAAGATTGAATACTGAGTTATTTTATAAAAAAAACTTAAAGTAGTTTTATAGCATTAGCTGAATTTTAGGTAGAAACTACAGAGGTATGAGCAAGATAATTTTAGCCTCTCCATTGTGATTGTAATAATATAAATATTTACTCTCTATATGGTTCCTGGTTTTCAGAGGGACCTTTCTATGCTTTCTTGGAGAGACAGCATATATTATGAGACATTCCAGACCTGAGCATGTCTTTTGAGGTCAGGGAAAGAAACACAGTTTTTACAGCTATTAATAGCTTCTGTTTATTAAATGCCTACTATACACCAGAAATTTTACACATACTGTCTTCTTCCCCTTACAAAAGCTCTGTGAGATAGGCGTCATTTATCCTTATTCCCAGATGATGACAGTGATGAAGAATTGGCGAGAGACTTGCCACATAGTTAAATAGGTGGCAGAAAGGGGAGAAGAGCCCAGGGCTATCTGACTCCAAAGCCCATGTTCTTTCCACTAAAAACGACCTTAGCAGAACCCTGGAGTTTGGCTGAGATCTGACAGGACAATAGGCTTGCACAAAGCGGGTAGGAGAAGATAAGATCCAGTCTACAAAATGGGCGAGAAGTTGCATCTTTGAAGGCTGATGCAGTTTGGCTTGCAGGGTGATCAGGAGCCCTACAGAGCTTCAGAGTCAGAGTGCCAGGAGCACGGGCAGGCTCCTCCCCCAGGGAGTGCTGCGCCAGACCCTTGTCGAAGAAAAAGAATGGACGAGGCAAAGAGTACTTGGCACTTAGGAAAGGTAGAGTAGTGTAGACATAAAATTGCAAAGTCATAGGCAAAACATCTTTATGGGGTCAATGATCAAGAGGTGAAATTTCGATGAGGGAAAAAGGGGACATATGTAATACTTTCAACAGTTAAGATTTTTTTAAAAAGAGGGTAATGCTGCAAAAAAGGAAGTGGTCTTGGCACTGAATTTGTCTCTTATAACTTGTAACATTTCGAGTTCTCAGATGTTGAGGTTGGTAAGCATTTTTCTGTGGTGAGTGAAGAGTAGTACTCTCTGACCGGTACACAGGCCTAGGGAAGGCGGGGGAGGACAGGTACAAGAAACGCTCTTCCCTCAGAAATAGTATGGGTCTGCTCAACAATGCCATTCTGGGGCTTAGGATCTGATCCCTGCCTGTTTATGCGTTTTATCAGCATCTTTCAGATCACTGGACAGGACATTTCAGAAGGTAAAATGAAGGTCCTCTAGTAGGAGGCCCCCAGTTTTCCACTCTTGCTGTAGCAGAGGATGAAGCCCCAGTGGAGTCGTTTGAGACCAGCTTGGCGTTGACTGCCAGCCGGAACTCTTTCTGAGCCTTCACTCTTTTTTGTTGAACACTGGTGGCTTTTCCCTCTTGGTGTTGCAAATTTGACATTTAATAAGGATGATTTACTATAATTTTCTTTTTTTAAAATATATTTTTATTAATTTCAGAGAGGAAGGGAGAGAGAGATAGAAACATCATAATGAGAGAGAATCATCGATCAGTTACCTCCTGCAAACCCCAAGCTGGGGATCAAGCCCACAACACAAGCATGTGCCCTGACGTGGAATTGAACTGTGACCTCCTGGTTCATAGATTGATGCTCAACCACTGAGCCACAATGGGTGGGCAAATTTTCTACAGTTCTATAAAATTATGGGCCTACAAAGCGGTTCCTCCTCGTTCAAACTATGGAACACTAAACATCCCTTCTTCCAGCCTCTCTCAAACTCTCTTTAGCTCATTTGAATGGAAGGAATTGACTTTTATAAAGAGTGAGGTTGATGAGTCACTCCCTGCAGAGACCCTGCTTTCAGCTTTCTTACACTTTGCCTTTTGCACTAGTTGAGTGCTTAGCTTGTCATTCTGATGCAGTTTTTCTGCATAGTTCAGCTTTGATACTTTCTGAGCAGCAGCATTGAATATCTCCCTGGAGATAAAAAGTTTTTACTCTTTTCTCTTTTAAGGCAGATGTCTCATCAAGTAGTGGAGGACACTGGCTATCAGAAATCACTATTTTTGTCCCCTTTTACCCTTGTTTTTAATACTGTTGTCACTTGAATCTTTCCCACTCTTGGCTTATCCCCCAGTTTTTGCCCTATCTTTCAGGGAAGTAACAATCTATTATGAAATATTCACAAGCTAGCTGTGAACTTGGGTCCATGAGCAGTGAACACATAAAAATAGAATTTAGGGGGGGATAAGGACACATTTGTAATACCTTCACTAATAAAGAATTTTTTTAAAAAATAGAATTTAGCAACTTAATACTTTTAACTGTGCATCTCAGAGTTCGGTATACCTAGGTAAAAACATAGTCAGCCCTACAGGAGGGAATAGTAAGTTGTGGTAGAGACAAATATTTGCTGGAAACTGTTAGGGTCACAGAAGAAGGAGCACATGACATCGAAAGTGATAAAGAATTATACATTTTTTAGGTCATCTGGAAACCAAGTGGGCTGAGGCTCCAAATGGCGCCAGCACTCAGGGAAGGGGAGTCAGATTTTAAAGGACTCTAGGTGGGCTTTTTTGGCGGGGAATTCTCTGGGCGGGTCTGGATCCTGAGCAAGTCGGGAGGGGAAAGTTAATGGTCTTAGTGATAATTGGAATGGCGAGCCGAGGTTTTTTCCTCAGGGTCGTGTCTCGGGATGACAAAGAATGAGCACTGTGGACCCTAAGATTTAAGCAAAAGTGTGGAAAATGTATTACAAACAGATTCAGACTCCCCACATGGGGAGGGGGCCCAATAATGAGTTGCTGCTGAAGCCTCGTGGTCTAGGGGTATATATTTGCTATAAGCCTGCTCCGTATCTACCCCTGTCACCACCTGATTGATTCCCTCAAATGTTCTTACCCAGCAACGGACCTGAAATTTCCCTGTTCCTATGTGTCAGTTCACCTTATTGTTGCAGACCCTCCCCAGTTTCATATACTTCCCACTCTGAGTCCAAAAACACCCTGTTATTTCTGTATGGTTGTTTCTGTGGTGAGGCTGCTCACACTGCCGTGTCTGCCCTGCCGATGCCCCACCTGCCTTGCTTCCCACTGGACCCTGCCTGCCTGCCTGCCTGCCTGCCTGCCTGCCTGCCTGCATGTCACGCTGACTCCCCTTGTTAGCAAGTGGAATGTGGTCTGAGTGAAAGGGAATGTCAGTTGTGAAGTGGTCTAAAGGTCAGTTCCCAGGGGAGGAGATATTTGATTATTTGATCAGACCTAACATTCAGCCTCTCTATTTTATGGAACAGGGATGGAGGTCATTTCTTCCATCTGAGAGGGGACACCAAGATCATAGGGGGTGGACTTTGATTGCAGTCGGCTGGAACGCTGCATAGATCCTCCTGGTTGGAGGAGGGGCTGCAGCAGCATGGTTTCCCCAAGAGACTGGCTGGTGAAGACTCAAAAGCCATCCTGAAGGGAAGATGAATAATGACGCAGAATACATGGGCCAAAACCGAGGATGAGGAATAGGAATGTTAATGGTCCTATGAAGGAAGTAAGCTGGTATACCAATTTATATTTTTTAGCCAGTAGCCCCATGAATTTGATTGATGTTCTCTAATCTTTGTGGTCCTTTCCGTTAATTTTTGGGTGGCATCCCTGCCTAGGCCAGACTGGTTGATATAAAAACAGCATTCTTCCTCCAGAAAGAGGCATAGACTCCTTTCTCTGCCGTTAGGAGGTCTAGTCCTCTCTGATTTTGGAGGATGACAGCTGCTAGTGAATCTCTCTGATCCTGAATTTGAACTAAACTTTTGGCCATGTCATCTGGGTTTTCTTGTAGAACCTGAGACAGGATTTCAAAATATTATAGAGCAGTGGTTAAGCTTCCTATGCCAGTCCCGACACCTATTGAGATACTGAGGGTTATGAGGAGAGGGATTATCTGGACTGACCTTTTGTGTCGGATATGATGGATTACGGGGATAGGTAAAAACTGATTATTGGGGGCTACATCTACATTGAAGTGAGATAGACTAGAGTACAGGTTCCCATCCAGTTGATCATCCCTGTTTTGATAGAACTCTGTCTCCTGCTAAGAAGGGAGGTAGAGAAAAATCCCTAGCACATGCCAAATCATTAATTACATTCAGTGTTTGATTAAGATGCTGGATGGAATTTGTATGTGATACCCAAGGCTGAGGAAACCTATTGAGTGATTTGGGAGGTAAAAGCTGGCCCCGAGGCAGCCATGGCATCACTTGTCTGGTTTTGCTGCTTTTCTGGGCCTGGAGCTGAAATACAACTGAGGCCTAGATCCTATCTTTAGAGAGGAACAGGTCAAGGTGTCTAAACTGCCTGGCTAGTGATATGCTAGGGGAGGATAGGTTAGCCTGGGGGCTAGGTTCTTCTTTTTCCACTTTTACTCTTGCTAGGCATCCGGAACTTTCTGCCTGGGGGGAGTTTCTTTACCTGGCCAGTCATCCTTGCTTGGGGTGGGGGGATGTCTAACATTCGGGGATCTGTCTAACATTTCCCCCCCTCAAGGATTTTTGGCACTGAATTCTTTCAGAGAAAAAGGGGTATAGGATCTCTTCTATAGCTGCTTCCTGCTGAAAGGGGAAGATGTTTTTCTTTTGAGCCCCAAATCCTTGCTTTCTGTCAGAGGGAAGGTGAGGCCTGGGCACAGAGGAGGCTGTGATTGTGTTTGGGCATGGTATTTCATGAGTACAAGTAGAGACACACTGTGTAATAAATTTTAGTATTATTGAGACAAAAGCTAGAATGAAACACTCCAATGTGTTGATTACAAACATCTGAAATGCCACCGCCTTCCATAGGGAACTATTACTCTAGGCTTGTCTACTGTCACTGACAAGATACCTGTTACTCCTGAGAATTTCCTGTTTGAACTTGGCTCT
Organism: Myotis daubentonii; assembly: GCF_963259705.1. Classification (NCBI taxonomy): domain Eukaryota; kingdom Metazoa; phylum Chordata; class Mammalia; order Chiroptera; family Vespertilionidae; genus Myotis; species Myotis daubentonii. Next base: position 8,059,311 of record NC_081848.1, on the reverse strand, counting down.
GAATCTTTGCAAGTTCCTTCCTAGAGGATACTAAAATTTCTAGAATTTTATTTAGGCAGAAAACACATGTAACATACAGACAAAATACATGAAGACCATACATACTATTTAAATTATAAATTTTTCCTTTGCTTTCAATGACTTCTGACAAGGCTAGAAAAGGGAAGAGAAGTTCCTAAATACCAAGCAGGAAGATCTGTTCAGACTTTCAATGATAGTGTCAGGGCCTATGAATGAGTGGTGGAAACAAAGTCTAGGTTCCAATCTAAGGACTTAAGCATGAGAGAGCCCAGGCGGGGTTGCTTTAGCTTACTAGGGGAGAAGGGGTCCTTTTGAGCAATCAATGTTTCAGTATTTTATGTTATTTTAAAGTATTTAGATGTTTATCATTTAACCCAGCAATGCTCCGAAGGCTTTAAGTTACCAAGGACTTTGGAAAATTATGTATAGGCATTTGAGGCAGGAGAAAAGATGGGAGGAGGAGGGAGCAGGCCCCATAGCCTGTTCTAGGACTGCAGCTTCCAGACCTGCAGCCGCTTGGATTTAAAACTGCCACATTTTCCCCTAGAGATAACATGCTAAGGTTTGGGTAATAATGAGTTCTGCTTCTGATACAGCGGGACTGTTAAGTCAGTATTTGCAGTTTTGCAGTGAAGAAAGTTGTTTTTTGGGTAGGAGGAAGTGAGAAGGCGCTAAGATGAGAGCAGTTTTCTGAGAATTAAAGGGTGAGAATGCTGGCCTTGGGATCTAAAGGCTCAGTGAGGGGTCCCTTTGCTGCATCATAGAGCGGCTTTGCAAGAAGACTAATTAGGAACCCAGAGGCGAAAGTACCAGTGAGCCTGAGAAAGGACAGTATTTCTTGTCTAGAGGAGAGGACGGTCATGGAGGAGGTAAGGCGTTACGGTCTGAGGCAATGGCTGTACTTTGTGGGGTGAGAGTGAAACCGAGGTAGGTGATTGTGGTTCGGGACAACGGGGCTTTATGAGGGGATGCAAGGTAGTCCTGGTCAGGCACGGAGGTAGAATGAGAAAAGAGGATAAAGGGGGTATCCAGTAAGATGCAGTGTAGAGGTGAGGTGGCTAATGGCTGTGAGACTAGTCCGTCAGCCCCATAATAGAGACTGAGGAGGGGACAAGGGTCCCAGTGAATTTAGGGAGGGCAGAATAAGTGGCCCCAGTGTCACTTGAAAAGGAGATCGGCTCACCTGCCCCCACAATCACTACCCGAGCTCTGTCCTGGTGGTGTCAGTCTGTGGGGCCCTGTCAGGACCTGGGCAGCTTCGGTCTTCAGTGGCCAGTCCCAGGAGGTCTGGGGGCTCCAAACTGGATCCAAAGGGCGGCCTTGCTGGACTGGCTGAGGTCCAACCTGGAGGGGCCGGGCTACAGTCTGATTTCCATTGGCCTTCCCTTCCCACCTCGGGCAGGACCAGGTAGGGTTTCCGGTTTGAGCAGGACTTGGCCCAGTGTCCTTTTTTGCATTTGAAGCATGGGCCCAGAGGAGGCTTAGCCCCTGACTTACTCTTGGTTGGAGGACCGGCACTTCATTTGGGGTTCATGAGAGCGATGCTAGGAGCTGAAAGGCCTCCATCTGGGCACTAGCCTTGGTCTGATCTCGCCTTTGTTTTTGGATTTGGGTCTCCTAGTCTCTACTATTAAAGACCTTAAAGGCCCGGTTAATGAGGACTTTTTGAGGGGTTTGTGGACCTGTGTCTATTTTTTGAAGTTTGTGGCGTATGTCGGCGGGAATGATTGGGATATAAAAAGCATTTTCAAAAGAAGGATTCCCTCTGAGGAGGTGGGATCTAGGGTGGTAAACTTCTGTAAGGCCTCCGTGAGGGGGGAGGGGAAGAGAGCTGGGTTTCTGTCTGGAATTTGAGTGATTTTATTGAGTTTGTCATAGTTGACTGCCTTATGGGCAGCCTTTTTGAGTCTGTCAATGAGACGGGATTATATGGCTACAGAGCTGGCGCCCTGCGGAATGAACCTGATACTCCCTTCTTGGGTCAATTCGGCAGATCGTGTTAATGCTAACCGGGTTGGCCACTGCGTCCTGTCTAGGGAGGGCCCCAGCATGGTCCTGAGCTGCTAGCCAGACCTGTTCCTTCTCCTCTGGGGTTCGAGAGGAGGACAGGGTGACATAGATGTTGTGCCAGGTCAGGTCATACGGCTGGGTCAGGTACTCCAGTCCCTTGGTAAAAGTGGTTGGGTCAGTGGAAAAAGACCCTTGTCTTTTTTCAACCTGGGTCAGACACAGACAATGGGAGGTGGACCTGGACTGTGCCCTCAGTTCCTGCTCCCTCCCTCAGGGGTAGAATGGGCATGGGGATAGAAGTGGCTGTAGAGGAAGGCAGTCTTTGGGTAGCCTGAGAGCGAGTGTTAGGTGGGGAAAAGGCTGTATTGGAACTCGAGTTGTCGGGATTTGGGCTCTCAGGGGTGGTGGGAGAAGTGGTCACTGGGTCAAAAGTAGATTCAGCATCAGAAGTGTTCAGGGTATGTTGTTTTGCATGAAGGAGAAGGACCTGGTAGGTAGAGCAGGACTGACAGAGAGAGGGACGGGACAGACGGGGGAAAAGGCCGGGACGTAGGGAATCTCTGACCATTTTCCATCTCAGTGACAATAATTATCTAAGTCTCACAATGTGTTAAATTGAAAGTGCTGTTTTCAGAGACTCATTATCTAGTTTATATTGTGGCCCAACAGTGTTACAAAAGAAAATGAGGCGCTTGGGCCTGATCTACCCCTGAGTCTAAGGTGGTTGAGATTTGTAAGGACACAGCCAAGAGGGGCCGTTTTAGGGTATGGGGAGGAAGTGTTCACCATGATAAGAATAGTGTGCTCCACATGAGGGGAAGGGTAAGTGACAGACCACAAATCCAAAGGTGGCTGTTTGGGGCAGACGTCCTCACTGCTAAACAAATCACCACGAGAAGCGAGGGTGACCCTCTAGACTGGGTGTCCCCAGTCCAGAAGGACCCAACAGCTGAGGGCTCTTCTGGCCTAGCGCTAGGACTTTCGAGAAGTCAGTGAGAGTGAGTGGACAGAAGACTCCAGATGAGGGAAGTTGTGGAACGTCACTCACCGAGAGAAGATTGGCCGGTGTGGGCTGGAGGGTCAGCAATGGAGAAGGAGCGGTTCCTGATCTGGCATCCTCCTTGGCTGGTTCGGGAGGGACTGTAAGGGAGGGATGCCCAATCGAGGCCAGCAATTGAGCCACCCAAGTAGGATTTGGAGGTAAACCCAGGACGAGCTGTTGCTGCCTACTGCTCTCTGAGCAGCAAACTCAGGGTAACTGAAGCCAGGGCAATGGCTCCCTTTCCCTGTGAACCCTCCTGGGTTTTGGCACCAAATGTAAGGGTCGCCGAAGGAGCTATCCACGAGGCCAAAAGTGTTAAAGAATTATAAATGTATTAGGTCATCTGGGAACCAAATGGGCTGAGCCCCCAAATGTCGCCAGCACCCAGGTATGGGGAGTTGGAGGTTTTAAAGGACTCTAGGCGGGCTTTTTTGGGGAACTCTCTGGGCAGGTTGGATCCTGGGGAAGTCTGGAGGGGAAAGACAATAGTCTTAGCAAGTAGAATGTAGTCTAAGCGAAAGGGAATTTTGGTTGTGAAGTGGCTAAAGGTCAGTTTCCCAGAGGTATTGATTCAATTATTTGATCAGACCTGTCAGAAACTAAAATAATGTCCTGAAAAAACAGTATCTATTTGCAAGAATAGATATTTGCAAGAATCAAAGAGAAAGGGGTTGTTTTCTATTAAAGCTTAGCATCTTTAATAGATGACTCCCTTTCTCTCTGGTCACTCTGATTTTTCTTCTCAGGCTCAGATTTCTATAATTTGTTAAGGAGAAGGCCAGTCAAGCTTCATAGCACTACCTCCAACTGGCAGTCAGGAGAGGACTCTGTAAAACATTACTTCTCGGGGACCTAACAAACTCCATTTAGGAAATGTGTTGTTAACTAGTAAATCCAGAGAAAACATATATTTCTGTTTTGAAAATAAGAGCTTCTATTTGTTTTCTGTCACCCAAAAGATTATTTGTAAAGAATACAAGGTATATATCTTGGCTGGTTTTGTTCAGTGGATAGAGGGTCAGCCAGGTTCGATTCTGGTCAAGGGCACATGCCCAGGTTGCAGGCTCAATCCCCAGTGAGGGGCATGCAGGAGGCAGCCAATCAGTGACTCTCTCTCATCATTGATGTTTCTATCTCTCTCTCCCTCTCCCTTTCTCTCTAAAGTCAATTTAAAAAAAAAAGAACACAAGATATAAATGTCTCCAATGAATTTGGTCTGGGTCAGGACCTCTGTTCCTGAATAGTCTCAGTCATTGCATTTGGTTAGGAAGAACTGAGCTTTTCCAAAAGGTAACACACAATTGAACTTGACTCTTCCTTAGGGTACCCCACGTCCCTCTTATTCCTCTACTTAGTGTTTCTAGTGTTATGGGTTTGGTTTCTATCTTATTTTGCTGTGTAAGCTGCAAAAGTGTCAGGTTTTTCTGACTGTTCTCTGCCTTCTGATTACCCTTTTAAGCAATGCTGATTGCAGGAAATGGCTGTGGTGCAAGGCGGTGCCACAGTGATTAGAACCCGTGGTGTCATTGCCTGCCTGATTGAAGTAATCACACAGAGGGGAAGAGCAGATGGAATGCTCCCAAATGTGCAGAGGAGACTGTTTCTCATCATTTGGGTTTAAGGATTTTGAGTTAAAGAATCAAAGTTAATGTGAGTTAAGGCTTGTGTTTTTAGTCATTTTGTTTCATTCTTAATCTTCAAAACTTCTTCAGAACTTCTGGGTCTCTGAATGTTGTTTTTCTAAGGAAAATAGGTTTTGCTATTTACCAAACACAAGGTCCCCTGTATATTAGTACATGAGTATAAAATCGTGGCTGAGCATATCAAGGGAAAAGATACTAGAATGTAAATGGGATGAGCAGGTGAGAAGGAAATGGGAAAGGCCCCAATAGCTCAATTCTGCAAGCCTGCCCCTCCCCACCCCTTCAGATGCCATGGGAAGTCCAGGTTGTCACCTGTACTCTGACCATTGGAAGGTCCAACAGCCCCTTCCTTAGATTCAATGAATTGGCTAGAGCAGCTCACAGAACTCTGAGAAACATGTACTTGGGTTTACCAGTTTATTATAAAGAATACAAGTGAATAGCCAAATCCAAGAGCTGCATAGATGTATGTGGGAAGGGGCTCGGAGCCCCTATGCTGTCCCCACACCATGTGCTCGCCAACCTTTTGGATTTTTATGGAGGCTTCATTTAATAGGCTTGATTGGTTAAATCATTGGCCATTGGTGATTGAACTTTATTGCCAGCGCTTTTCTCCTCCCCTGAGGTCAGAGTTCAGCGGGTAGGACTGAAATTTCTGGCCCCCTAATCCAGTGATGGCAAACCTATGACACGCGTGTCAGAGGTGACACGCAAACTCATTTTTTTGGTTGATTTTTCTTTGTTAAATGGCATTTAAATATATAAAATAAATATCAAAAATATAAACCTTTGTTTTACTGTGGTTGCAAATATCAAAAAATTTCTATATGTGACACTGCACCAGAGTTACGTTAAGGTTTTTCAAAATGCTGACACGCTGAGCTCAAAAGGTCATCACTGCCTAATCACAAGATTGGTTCCCCTGGCAGCCAGTCCTGAACCTCTGGTTATCTAGGGGCTTTCCTAAGGTCTCCTAATTAACATAACAAAAGACACTTTATCACTCTCATCACTTAGGAAATTCTAAGGGCTTAGGAGTTCTGTGCCTAGTAGGGGGATGAAGACCAAATACAGATTTCTTATTGTACATCAGAATATCACCACTAACCTATTTAAATTATTTGGTTGTTCTGAAAAAGTATTAGTCCCAATTGGGAATGGCTATTTGAGTTAGATATACTTATCCATACAGAAAATACAGCTTAATATTCTGAAACTTGATTTTTGTCTAAGTCATGACCAATCCCATTGTCTTCCCATCTTCTGTTCTTGTGAGCATGGAGAGAGTGGGCTGTGGAATCTCTTTAGCTTATGGCATTGGATCACCAGCATTACTCAAATGGAGGTTGTTATGAGCCAACACTGTAATAGGTGTCAAAGGCATCCACTAATGATTTCTTATGTCTTTGTCTCCCTCAGGTACAGAACCGTGGCATTTCTATTTAATTAATGGATTTCTGAATTTTAATGTAGTCTTTGCTTTGGCTCTCCTGGTCTTACCACTGACTTCTCTTATGGAATACCTACTGCAGAGATTTCATGGTGAGTGACACAAGGGATGATAGGTGTTTTGGGAGGGAAGAGCAAGTAACAATGTATACCAAGAAATGAAAAATCAACAATGAAGATTTTTAAAAAAGAAATGAAAAAGAATCTGCTTATTTATTCTCTATTTTCTCCCTTTGGAAATGGTTGATTTATTGAATTTCTATCTGTATGTTTGGATTATTTAGACTCCTGTGAAGATGTGGTGAATAATTGAAAATTAAGCTGACAAGGAGGAGCTTTATAACCCTTAAAGTGAGGCAGTCAGTATAATTTACAGAACCACCCTGGGAGGCAAAAAAGCTTAAATCTCAGAGGATAAACCTATTTGATTAAGTCTCCTGTTTTTTAAAGAAGTGTTAACACAGTAGATTGTTTAAGATAATCAGTGCTAGAGGCAAACATTCTTTGGGAAATCATTTCCACCCAAAATCTGAAAACTAAGCCATATAGGGAGTCCCCCGAATTAGATACTGAAGTGAGAGAAGCTTTGGACTCTGCTCTTTTGTTCTGTTTTGCTTCCCTTTGCCTTATTGTGAAAACTTTAGGTTGTCATTTGTTTTGCTTGCTCTATTTCACAGCCAGTGTTTTCTCAAGTCATGCTTACGATATCTAGTGCTATAGTTTCTCTTATGGAAGACAGAATTGAGTAGAAATTAAAATGTGATTTGGAAAGAGTTTTATTTCAGACTTTTCAGTCTGATTTGGTTGCCATGTGATTGATCCTTCCACTCTACGCCTTATTCTGCTTTTCTACTACTAATGGTTTAGGAAGAGTTTACTGTACTGTAAGAATAGAATAGGAAAGCAGCCTTCAGAGTCACTTTTGTTTTGTGTGAGGAGTTTTGTTTTAACATAACCATAATGCCATAACAAAATTAAGAAATTGCTTAATATCATCTAAAATCAACTTGATATTCAGATTTTCTTCATTATCTGAAAAATAGCTTTTTACAGTTAGTGTGTTTAAAGGAGGATCTAAATACAAGTCATATACTGAATTTAGTATTATGTTTCTTAAGATTTTTAAAAGGTCCCCCACTCTCACCTCTTTTTTTCCTGAAGATTTCTAAGGAAATTAGGTCATTCATATTGTAGTGTTTCCACATATGTGGTTTTTTATTTTTTTTAATTCTTTATTAGTTAAGGTATTACAAATGTGTCCTCATCCCCCTATTAAACCCCCATCCTCCCCCCCTCCCCTCACTCATGCTCTCATCCCCCTGTTGTCCATGTCCATTGGTTTGGCTTATATGCATGCATACAAGTCCCTAGGTTGATCTCTTCCCCTTGCCCCCACCCTCCCCTACTTTCCCTCTGGGGATTAATAGTCTGATCGCTGTTTCTCTGTCTTTGGATCTGTCCCTGTTCATCAGTCTATGTTGTTCTCTATATTCCACAAATGAGTGAAATCATGAGGTATTTATCTTTCTCTGTATGGCTTATTTCACTTAGCATAATGTTCTCCAGTTCCATCTATGCTGTTGCAAAAGGCAAGAGTTCCTTCTTTTTTACCGCAGCGTAGTATTCCATTGTGTAGATGTACCACAGTTTTTTAATCCACTCATCTGTTAATCACAAAAAATAATTTATGCCTGTGGAAAATTTGGAAATGCTTGTAATCCTATATAATAAAGGCTAATATGCAAATAGACCAAATGGCAGAACGACTGGTCGCTATGACGTGCACTGACCACCAAGGGGCAGACGCTCAACACAGAAGCTGCCCCCTGGTGGTCAATGTGACAGAAGCTGGGCTGGCAAGCGCAGTGGCAGTGGTGGGAGCCTCTCCTGCCTCCGTGGCAGCGCTAAGGATGTCCGACTGCTGGCTGGGAACAGGCCTAAGCCATCAGTTGGACATCCCCCGAGGGCTCCTGTACTGCGAGGAGGCACAGGCCAGGCTGAGGGACCCCCCCGAGTGCACGAATTTCGTGTACTGGGCCTCTAGTGTAAATATAAAAACAGTATAGTAAGCTGTTTTCTACAGTATGAATCCAATTTTGGTTTAAAAATGTATAATAACACACATATCCACCTAGTAAGAAAAAAAGTGCTTTCCGGTTTTTTTGTTTGTTTGTTTTTTCTTTTTTTTTTTTATTGTTTTATTGCTTAAAGTATTACAAAGGGTATTACATATGTGTCCTCTTTTTTCCCTCGCCCTTGACAATCCCCTGGCCTCCCCTACCCCCCAGTGTCTTATGCATGCTTATATGCATGCACACAGGTCCTTCGGTTGATCTCTTACCCCCCTCCCTCCTGCCCCGCAACCCTCCCCGGCCTTCCCGCTGCAGTTTGACAATCTGTTTGAGGCAGCTCACCCTCTGTATCTATTATTGTTCATAAGTTTATAATGGTCTTTATTATCCATGAATGAGTGAGATCATGTGGTATTTTTCCTTCATTTGACTGGCTTATTTCACTTAGCATAATGCTCTCCAGTTCCATCCATGCCGTTGCAAATGGTAAAAGTTCCTTCTTTTTTACAGCAGCATAGTATTCCACCGTGTAGATGTACCACAGTTTTCTAATCCATTCATCTACTGATGGGCACTTAGGCTGTTTCCAGATCTTAGCTATGGTGAATTGTGCTGCTGTGAACATAGGGGTGCATATATCCTTTCTGATTGGTGTTTCTGGTTTCTTGGGATATATTCCTAGAAGTGGGGTCACAGGGTCAAATGGGAGTTCCATTTTCAGTTTTTTGAGGAAACTCCATACTGTCTTCCATAGTGGCTGCACCAGTCTGCATTCCCACCAACAGTGCACGAGTGTTCCTTTTTCTCCACATCCTCTCCAGCACTTGTCGTTGGTTGATTTGTTGATGATAGCCAGTCTGACAGGTGTGAGATGGTACCTCATTGTTGTTTTGATTTACATCTCTCGGATGATTAGTGACTTTGAGCATGTTTTTATATATCTCTTGGCTTTCTGAATGTCCTCTTTTGAAAGGTGTCTATTTAGATCCTTTGCCCATTTTTTGATTGGATTGTTTATCTTCCTTTTGTTAAGTTGTATGAGTTCCCTATAAATTTTGGAGATTAGGCCCTTATCAGATATGACATTGGCAAATATGTTTTCCCACACAGTGGGCTTTCTTGTTGTTTTGTTGATGGTTTCTTTTGCTATGCAGAAGCTTTTTATTTTGATGTAGTCCCATCTGTTCATTTTCTCTTTAGTTTCAAGTGCCCTAGGAGCTGTATCAGTGAAGAAATTGCTTTGGCATCTGTCTGAGATTTTGTTGCCTTTGGATTTAGCTTTCTGTTTTTAGTTATACTTTTTTTGTCTATTTTATAATAGGAACAGTACTTTTTACAAAGAAAAAACAGGAAAATATAAAGAAATAGGAAATAAATGATCCATATATTCCATCATGCAGTACAACTGTGATTATGATTTTGCATATTATATGGGGGACATTTCAAAATTTTAGGTCATATTTAAAAATATATTTGTTCACCTTTGAGATACAGAATAGAAAAAGATTGTTTACTTGTACTTATTTTCTTTCAATTAAGAAAATTTCAACCTAAACTATTTCCTGGGAAGGCATAAATTCTAAATTGTAACCTGAAATCTCATGATAAAATCTTAGAGTTGAAAGTTTAAAGATAAGCTTGTTGCAGTTTAAAAATTTTTATCCCTGAGGAGTTTCTTCAAAAATACAAATAAATTAGGAGTGCTAAATTAGGCATCCTAAGGTGGATTTTAAAAATTTATCTTAAAAAATCAAATTTTAAAATTTTTATTTTTAAGTTGGATCTTAAGGACAATCATTTCATCTGAACTTGCTCATTACAGACAAAATGGACACTAGGGGGCACTCTCTATCTACTATTTGCTAGTCATCTATGTACTGCTCATTATCACTAACAGAAGCACAGTAGGGGATGCCTTCAGGCTTATCACTAAGTGTTCATGTACCTAACCACAGCACCTTTTCAGCATGTGCCTGGTCTTAGTGTTCATTAAATTCCTTTAATTTTTTCATATGCTTTAAGTACATTTTGGTTCCAATTTTGGGATTCAGAGTAGATGGATATTTGCAGAAGAGAAAAGAAAACTTGATCAGTAAACTCCCTTTAAGTGTTTTTATATTTGCTTAGAAACAAACTCTTTGTCATTTGTGGTTTGACAAAAACAGTGATGTGTTTAAGAATCCTGCTCCACCCACCGGTTCCAGTCTCGCGTGGGATGCTGAGGGATGGCAGACGGGCAGTCTGTGCACTTGGTGGAGGGTGAAGTCCAAGCAGGCGTGCTGGATGTTCAGCCACCAGGAACGCCTGGAGATTTTGTCTGGTGGGGAGCCGCCTGGCAGGGGACAGAGGACCAAACTTCATGTTTCCCCAGTGAGGCTGGGACGGCCCCGGTGAGGTCGTGAAGGCCCCAGTGAGGCCTATACAACCCCGGTGAGATCTGGACGGCCCTAGTGAGGTCGGGACGGCCGCGGTGAGGCCAAAACGGCCCCAGTGAGGCCGGGACAGCCCCGGTGAGGTTGGGATGCCCCCGGAAAGATCAAGACGGCCCTAGTGAAGTCAAGGCTGCCCCAGTGAGGTTGAAACGGCCCGGTGAGGTCAGGACGGCCCCGGTGAGGTCGGGACGGCCCCGGTGAGGTTGAAACAGCCCCGGTGAGGTTGAGACGGCCCCGGTGAGGTCAGGACAGCCCCGGTGAGGTTGAAATGGCCCCGGTGAGGTTGAAACGGTCCCGGTGAGGTCAGGACAGCCCCGGTGAGGTCGGGACGACCCCGGTGAGGTCGGGACGGCCCTGGTGAGGTTGAAACGGCCCCGGTGAGGTAGGGACAGCCCCAGTGAGGTTGCAATAGCCCCGGAGAGGCCGAGACGGCCCCGGTGAGGTTGGGACTGCTCCAGTGATGTTGGGACAGATAATGGGGACCAGTATAGACTGATGAACAGGGGTAGATGCAGAGGCAGAGCAACATTGAACAGACTGTCAAACTATAGTGGGAAGCCTGGGAGGGTTTGGGGGGGGATTAAGAGATCAACCGAAGGACTTATATGCATGCATATAAGAATAACCAATGGACACAAGACAGTAGGGGGTAGGGACCGGGGGAATGTCAAGGGGGGGGGGAGAAGGAGACATATGTAATACTCTTTGTAATACTTCAAGAAATAAAAATTATTAAAAAAAAAAAAAGAATCCTTCTCTTTTTCTTTCCTTTAATATGTAGCTATTTGAACAGACCGCTGGTGTATAAGTAAGAAGAGTAACATATTAAAAAGAACATAGGAATTAAAACCCAAAAAATGAGTTTATGTTATGTTTTTGGTTAATCTCAGGAACCTTTAGTCTTAATGGCAGGACTCATTAGAGAGAGAAGGCTTTTTTTTCTTCATTCATTGTACAAATGAAGCTCTATTGCCCATTCACCTGACTTTCATTTATTCTAGCCAGATCCAGTATTGTGCCTCCCTTTCCATGTTGGATCTCTTGGGAGAGCTAAAGAGTATATACCTCTTTTTATTCAACTCCTTTATTGCACCGGAGAAAGTGTGAACACAAGAAATGAAATATTTTATGGGGTGCCCTAGGGCATATTTTCATGTTTGAGATCAAGAGAACATTGAAACTCAATATGTTGTTTCTAATATGGTGAAAGGTGGATATTTTTCTGTGTTTTACAGTTCAGAATTTAGGCCACCCATATTGGCTTACCTTGGCTCCAATGTATATTTGGTTTATAATTTTCTTCACCCAGCCTCACAAAGAAGAGCGATTTCTTTTCCCTGTATATCCACTTATATGTCTCTGTGGTGCTGTGGCCCTTTCTGCACTTCAGGTGAGTTTCAGGGAAATAGATATCTGCTTCATTCTGCTTCACTTTTTAAATTATTCCTAAAGTTTACAGGCAAATTACAAAATGCTTCCACTAAAGTTATTTAACCGTACATTAAGCCTGATACAGATCATGTTATTAAGGCTTTATGTAGTGCTCGCTTAGCTGTTGATTGTACTCTTTTTTTGCTGATTACATATTTGCAGTGTTGATTTGTGAGTTATTTGTCTTTGTTGCCAATAAGAATCCAAGTATTTTTAAATCATTGAATGGGCCTCCCATAGAATGGTGGTACCCCAGCAGAGCTAATAGAATGTCTGCTCTTCAACAGTGAGATCAGAATAAAACCTGTTCAACTGTTTGAAATAATATCAGGCAGTTAAACCCAGTTTAGATCAATTCCCTGTTAGAATTAATCTTGAATATCTCTGTATTTATGGCCTCAGAAGCTTCCAGACTCTTTTTTGACCTCTGCTACCATTTGCAAGTGACAGGAAAGAATAATTAGGGTAAGAGGTTTTCTCTTTAACAGATTTATGGAGATATAATCACAAACCATACAGTTTACCCATTTAAAGCATACAATTCAGTGGTTTTTAGTATACCCACAAATATGTGTAACCATCCACACAGTCAGTTTTAGAACATTTTCATCACCTCAGAAACTGTACTCTTTAACTGTTGTCACCCCCCCCTTTCTCTTATCTCCCCAGCCCTAGCTACCATTCATCTATTTTGTATCTCTGTAGATTTGCCTAATCTGGACATTTCATATTTTTAAAAAATAAATTATTAGCATTTAAAGAATTAAAGAAATATCCAAATGATTTTCCTATGAAGCTACTGAGATTTCGTTCTTTTTAAAAAAATATATTTTATTTTTTACAGAGAGGAAGGGAGAGGGATAGAGAGTTAGAAACATCAATGAGAGAGAAACATCAATCAGCTGCCTCCTGCACACTCCCTACTGGGGATGTGTCTGCAACCAAGGTACATGCCCTTGACCGGAATCGAACCTGGGACCCTTGAGTCCGCAGGCTGATGCTCTATCCACTGAGCCAGACTGTTTAGGGCTAAGATTTCATTCTTGAGAAACCCTCTGGCCAGGATGACCCTAAGATAGTCTTTATCTTAGAATTTGGAGTGGGTACCTCACTAAATGTTTGCAAGTTCTGAGACCCTTGATAGAACCTCTTTTGCTGCTTTTTCCATCTTTGTTTTGCTATGATGTCTTCTAATTGTGTATACTCTGCAAGGTATATCTTTTTTTAATAGTTTCCTTTCCTTCTAGAAATGCTACCACTTCGTGTTTCAGCGGTACCGCCTAGAGCACTACACTGTGACCTCAAATTGGCTGGCGTTAGGGACACTCTTCCTGTTTGGGCTCTTATCCTTTTCTCGCTCTGTGGCCCTGTTCAGAGGTAGGTGTACTGAGAATGTCGTAGTCCATACTCATGAGGCAATTCATCTTGGGTTTTGCTTAATGTGTGATTGTTAGTGCAACGCAGCTTGAGCTGGGAGGACTTTTCTATAGGGTGGCCTGTGGACTTAAATATTAAGACTGGGGTGTGTCTCTTTATTTTAGGATTGAAGAGAAAATTGAGAATTCCTTTTAGTGTGATTACCTGTAGTTCTTTTTCTCTATTCTTAGTGATTTTTTCCCCTTCAAAGGATACCTTTTCTTTTTAAAGGATGAATTAAGGAAGTTTTAAACTTAGGATTAGATTTGGGGCTCAATTCCTGATTTGTATGTTTTCTTATCATCTTTAATTTCACACAGATTAAAATGGGACATTAACGTGCGTCATAAGTAAATATGGGAACCTCATGGTACTTACTCACCTTTGGCTTTCACAAGACTTTCAATTCTTTTCCTTCCAGGGTATCATGGGCCCCTTGATTTGTATCCAGAATTTTACCGAATTGCTACAGACCCAACCATCCACACTGTCCCAGAAGGCCGACCTGTTAACGTCTGTGTAGGAAAAGAGTGGTATCGGTTTCCTAGTAGCTTCCTTCTGCCCGATAAGTAAGTTGTCCTTTAATCGAGTTTTAAATCAAAGAGTAAAATAGCAAATCTATGTCAATGTCTTCTTAATTTTTCTTTTTTGGGGGTATTTTTCACAAAAAAGTTTTTCTATTACCATCTCAGAGAGCTGTGGGACCTGCACTGTGCACCCATTGCCTCTGTTCAGGGAACCGAATGCTGTGTTTGGTTGTGCACCCTGCCCTTAACCACAGAACTCTGGGGAATTCTAAAACCACTTTGGGCCCTGGGCTCCTGCCAGTGGCTCTTCCTAAGGATTCATATTTAAATTTCTATAGGGATCTGATATGAATTCACTTCTAAAAGTGGTCTAGAAACTTTAGCAAGAAGCGTGTTTTTAGAGAAGAAATGTCATGTAACAACACTAGAAGGTTCCACCGATGTATGGACACTAGGGGGAGCTGTGGTCAAGACAGCTGTGCCACTTTCCATTAAGCTGTCTATTGTGATAGCATTAGGTTCTGGGATTCCTTGTATTTGCTTAATTTGGATGGAGAAGAGTCCTATTTGGGGAAAAGGGAAGTCAGGTTAAGAGTCATTTTCCTCCATTTGGGGACTGGTGTTATCTTGTGCTTGGTAAAGATCCTATTATCAGCCATTAATAATTAAATCAATACTTATTTTTTAAGTGTTGACTTTACCTTTAGTTATAAAATAGTTTCATAACTAAAGATATTTTTGAAGAATACTTAGGAACAAGTCCTTCTCCCATAGTGAGTTTTTACATTTCACTCTTTTCTCTATATACCCGATGAATTTGCTGTGATCTGGATAAGGGGTAATTGGCAATTAACTGGTGCTTCTCTGGTTGTTTGATGGTATGAACATTTGGTTACACAGTCATTGCTGAGAGCTGGTGAAATGGGTTGAGAGACCTCTAGTTTAACATTTCTCAACGAGTTTGGACTGAATTGTGACCTCTGCCTCTATGCTCCCGGGTTGAGGTTTCAGTAGAAATATCTTTTTTCCAAGTGAAATGAAATACTTTTACATGATTTGGAGGGGGGGCTTGTTTATTTCAAGAACATTAGCAATATGGGCCCTCTGTGTTTTTCTTATTATCCTCATTTGTGTTTCTGACAGTTGGCAACTTCAGTTCATTCCATCAGAGTTCAGGGGTCAGTTACCAAAACCTTTTGCGGAGGGACCACTGGCCACCCGGCTTGTTCCTACTGACATGAACGACCAGAACCTAGAGGAGCCATCCAGATATGTAAGGGGAACATTCTCTTTTTACTACTTTGAAAGGCTGTTGGCAAACATGTTAGAACGTTGATAAAATGGGAATTTCTTAGAAAGTGTTTTCTTTGGGGTGAGGGCTATAACAACTTTGTTGAGAAAAAATGAACAGTATCACTTTTATTTTTCAAATTACCACCTTTATTTTCTATGTAAGACATATAACTCAGTATATTTTCTGAGCTGGGCTGGAAATTTTTATGTTGAATTTGACTTATCATTTTAAAACACATTCTGAAACTCTTTTCATTCCTTGGTCCATTAAAATACTTGGTGGGGAACTTTCAAGTTATCAGTAGCCCTTTGACCTAACAAGTAGTATATCCTCGTTTTAGCAAATGGACAGTCAGTGAGGGCTATTTTCACAGCCCATCCATGGAGCAATGTCTCTCAGGACTGCATTCTTCTACCCACTCATCTTCACTCGCTCTGAGATTCTATGTGGGTTTTATTTCAGTGTCTTTGAAAGATGACACCATTTGGTACCAGTAAAATCCTTGATTGCGGAAAAGGTGAGAGCAATAAAGATAGTACTCCTGGTTCCCAGAGTCAGTAAAATATTATTTTATACAATTATTAGAAAGCACATTTTTGGGCAACATTGAACAATTTAAATGTCAAATACATTTTGTTTAGGTTTTCTTATGTTGTATACTTGAAATGTGGAACACCAGGTCCCGGTTCCCTTCCGAAGCCACTGGCGGCCACATCTGGCCTTTGTCTCCTGGGCTGGGGGTGGTTAGACTTCCAAGGAGACCCTCAGGGCTTATGAGTGAGATTCGTATTGTGTGAGCGTTAGCTATAAGCTATGAAAGTGAACATCATAAGGCACAAACTTGGTTTGGGCCCCTGAGAAGGTAAGATATGTATGCCCCTAAGTGGCTTGTATTAGAGTTTCCTTCTAATTTAAGCCTCCGATTCCTGTAACAACATCAAGTAGCCCTGGGCAGGGTAATCTGTTATTGGTCATTCTCATTTTAGCTGAGAGCAGGCTTTGATGTACAGGGGATCGCATCACCATGGAGACACTGGATACTTAAGAGTGGGAGAATACACTATAATGGGGAAGATATAAATTGAGTGATGTTTTAGGAAGAGCTAGTATAAGGTAGTCAAAAAGAGCATGGGCTTTGGAGTCGGGTCTGAGTTCAAATCCCAGTTCCGTTGCTTATCTTAGTGATCGTTGACAAATTAGTTAACTTCTTTGTTTAACTAATTTCAGTTTCTATCTGGAAAATGGCAATAATGATTCCTACTTAGGAAGATTATTATGAGATCAGATATTATATTTCTCTGATATATTTAGCATAGTGTTTGATACATTGATTTTCCCACAAATGTTCTTAATTAATGGCTTATGAAATGGATTAGATATAAAGGAACCACTTAAGAGGATTTAAAATCTGCCCGAATCTATCTCTCCTTCCTTCCTTTTATTGTTCCCTCACCTGGTTTTTATTTCAGTCCGTCCAGGCTCATCTTTGCCTTTTAAGAGAATATAAAATGTTCACAAAGCTAGACTATATGTTCAACCATAAAAGAAATCTCGGTACACTTGAAATTAAGGAAATCATACACATTATGCTTATCTTTAAAAATATCAATAAAATTAGTTAATCTCTAGTTAGACTGATCAAGAGCAAAGACACAAACTACCAATATAAGAAGTTAAAGTGGAAATATCATTATAGAAGCTACAGGCATTTGTGTAATATTAAGAAAATATGGAATATGGTGGCCGCAGGATGGCAGAGAAGGCGAGAGTGTGACCGAGTAAAGAAGTGAGAGGGGCGTGTGTGGACGTGTGTGGTGTGTGTATGGGTGGGAGAGGGACAGATAGATATCTCAGGAGTCCCAGGGATTGGCAGATCGGGCTCGCCTAGACGGGGAGCCCTTGCTACCCCGCAGGCATCCCTAGGCCGGCTCGGCTTTGGCACGGAAATCATTGCCTTTTCTATTCCAATGACTTTGCTTATCTGAATGACCACACTTATCTTCCTTCTGATACTAGCAACACTCTCTTCTTCTCTGAAATCTTTCCCAACTATAAGTCCATAGTGAGCAATCCTTCTTAAGTCCCTTAAATATTTACCTGCACAGCTCATTTGGCCATTTAATTTTGTTGTCTTATGTTATTGAAATATTTCTGATATGTATGTAATATCTTTCCCCATCAGATAGTAACTGCTATAAATAGAATCACTGTACCTTATTCTTTTCGTATTCACTACAGCATCTAGGATAGTGCTGTATATCTACTAGTTAGCCTATAGATAATTTCTTGCTTGAAGGATGAATGTTGATCATCACTGGGCTAGTGATGTTGACTATAGTGATGTGAAGAAAGCTGACTATAAAATCTCCAGTGGCCTTGCGTATATTTCTTAGACTTTAGGCACTTGTTGTCTCTAGTTAGATCTTATTTCCATATTCTTTGCTGCCAGACACGGTTAAATTTGGTTAAGTGGCTCTATATTAGCTATACTCAAAAGGTGAAGTTTTTTTGGAATACTTATAGGAGTCACCAAAATGCTGGCTGATTAAAGCAGGGACAAACAACTCAGATATATCTGCTGAGTATACAGTGGCTATCATTGTGTTCATCCACCTTCCTGTTGAGAGTTTCCCTGCAGGGTTCTCTTTGAATTTTCCTGCAGGTGGGGGAAGTGCCCTCCAGATCCAGTCCACTCACCTTTGACCCTTTGGAAAATTGAAGAGAGGTTTGATGGCTTATTGTGAATTCTACATGTACTATGATCAGGAATTCATTTGTTTTTAGTTAACTGTTTAAAAAGATATTTGTTGCCCAGGCTGGTGTGGCTCAGTTGGCTTGGCATCATCCCATGCACTGAAAGATTGCTGGTTTGGTTCCCTGTCAAGACATATGCCCAGGTTTCGGGCTCCATCCCCCATGAAGGAGGCAGCCAATCAATGTTTCTTACATCAATGTTTCTCTCTCTCCCTCTTCCTTCCTCTCTCTCTAAAAAAAAAGAAAAATCAATAAAAATATATATATTTTTAAAATATATTTTATTGATTTTTTACAGAGAGGAAGGGAGAGGGATAGAGAGTCAGAAACATTGATGAGAGAGAAACATTGATCAGCTGCCTCCTGCACATCCCCCACTGGGGATGCACCCGCAACAAGGTACATGCCCTTGACTAGAATCGAACCCCGGACTCTTCAGTCCGCAGGCCGACGCTCAATCCACTGAGCCAAACCAGTTAGGACAATAAAAATATTTTTTAAAAAGGTTTTGTTTTCCTCTCATGGTAACTGTAATATACATTTATTTATAAAATAATGAAAGCTGTCAATAAGAAAAGCAATCATCTATAATCTCATTAAATACATATTAAGCCATTAGCAGTTTGATGTTTTTCCTTCTACTTTTTTCTCCTATATACATATATAACATATTTATATTTAAACAAAAATCTCAACTATTTTTAAAAATAGTGCCGTAGCCCAGCTGGCATGGCTTAGTGGTTGAGCATCGACCTGTGAATTAGGAGGTCACTGTTCAGTTCCCAGTCGGGGCACATGCCCAGGTTGTGGGCTCAATGCCCAGGTTGCAGGCTCGATCCCCAGTGTGGGGTGTGCAGGAGGCAGTCGATCAACGATTCTCATCATTTATGTTTCTATCTCTCTCTAACCTCTCTGTTCCTCTTTTAAATAGTGCTGTAGTTTTTAAGAAATGGTGCCAGGATCAAGACTGTAATGGCTAAATAACTTCGCCCAACACAGAGGAAGCCATGCCGTACTACATTTATGCTTGTTACTTCGGGTATCAGTCCTGGTTTTTAAGTCTGGGTTCATTCAAAAAGGCAAAGTAATTATGTTATCTTTCTTTCCTGAGCATGCTAAATAGCAACATTGTTTTTATCTGCCCTTTGTCTCTCAGTGATGGGAGAGCCAACCCTTCAGTGCTAAGTGATTTGGGTCTGTCTCCTGTTTCTAGTCTGACTGGTTAACATGTAAGACCTCCTTTATTTCCCTAGCCCCTTTACCTCTGAGTTTATCAGGAATTAGGAAGGAGTGTTTATAAAGGTTCTGTGGTTTCTACTGCATTGTTATAACTATACTAGAGGCCCAGTGCATGAAAATTGTGCACGGGTAGGGTCCCTAGCGGCTGCTGGCTGCTGGCTGCTGGCTGCTGGCTGCTGGCTGCTGGCCTTCCTTCATCCATGCTGCCCCCCGGTGGTCAGCACATGTCATGGCGAGTGATCAAACCCCCGGTCAGTCAAACTCCCAAGGGGACACTTTGCATATTAGGCTTTTATATATATTGGTTGCAGAAATAATTTTGCTTTTATATTCTTTCATGGCAAGTATTGAATAGTTATTGAACATTCCATTATTGAGCAGGTAACATTTTTACACTGATACATGCCAAGATTTTCAGCCAGAATCAAGGTCTGAATTTAGAAGATACATTTTGTTGACCTTGCAAAAGACCTCAAGTTTGCTGTGGAAGTGGTGTTGGAAGGTTTGCAGCTTGTGAACTAATGAAAGGGTTCTTTGAAATATGACATAAAGTTATAATACCAAAAAGGATGGATGTGTCTCTCAATACACAGTGAACTGAAGAAGCTGGGAGGTCTTTGAGTTGTTTTTACATGCACTTTGCATATTCTCATGTTGAAGGGTTCAACTGTGTGCAGTTTTCTGGATTCACTCTGTTTTTATTGTGGATAAAATGATAGATAAGCAAATGCATATATTGAATTGTGCTCAGATTGTTCCCTAATACATCAGTTGGCATTAGAACAAATTGCATTTTCAAAACGTGGTACAACAAAACTGACAGTATATTCAGGCAAAGCTTTCCATATCTTGTTCTTCCTTATCCTCTAAGTCCTTTTACCATTTAATCAGTGGAAAGAATTATGGACTTGGAAGAGAACTTAAGATATTATAAAATCTATGATCTCTTCATTTTATGGGTGAGGAACCTGAATCTCAGAGAGGTTGTAACATGACAAAGGTTAGTCATAGGATAAGAAGCTTGCTTTCAGGATTCCCCAATATTCTTTTCATACCTCCTCTGACTTCCGGAGCCACTCACAGTTTATATCATATGTTATGTCACTTGGATATATGTGCTCATGCCATGGTTAATCATTCCTTGATAACTGAATAGACCTTAAGGGGCTGAACGTTACTTTTTTTAAAAGTTACTTTATAGCCCTAACCGGTTTGGCTCAGTGGATAGAGCGTCAGCCTGCGGACTGAAAGGTCCCAGGTTCAATTCTGGTCAAGGGCATGTACCTTGGTTGCGGACACATCCCCAGTGGGGGATGTGCAGGAGGCAGCTGATCGATGTTTCTCTCTCATCAATGTTTCTAACTCTCTATCTCTCTCCCTTCCTCTCTGTAAAAAATCAATAAAATATATTTTAAAAAAAAGAAAAGAAAAAAATTAATAAAAATGATCAGGATCCACTCCCTTTTTTTCTCTCTCTCTCTTTTAATGCTTTCTCCTATCCTTTTTATAAGTCCTTATTGGAGGAGAAAATAAATTGCTCTATAGTTTTACTAATTGTTCTCAGCCGTGAGTATCAAAGCAGCAGATTCAAATTGCTATAATATGTGCAGTAGAATAAGATTGGAATTCACTAAGAATGTAAGTGAATGCTATTCAAAATGCTTCTTTGAAATAATTCCCTAGTATCTATTGTGTTTCCATTTAGAAATCAAATCATGTTCCCATGATGTTCCACTGAATGACCAAAAAATTTTACCTGTAAGTTTACATTGTTACCGTGATGTAAATTTTTACTTGTGAATTTAAAGATTTCATTGACAAATATATGTTTAGCAAGGCTAAATAGGAGAGAGTAAAACTATAAGACAGACTGTGCTACTTTTTAAAATTTAATTGGACTATATATAAAAAAAGAAATGAAAAGCCAGGAAAATAGTTGAAATCTTCTCTATCAAATGTTTCCTCCTAGGCCCAAGTGTTCTATTTCAGAAAAAGGAAATACCAAAGGCGAAAACTGATGGCCAGAAAAATGATGTAATGGCAAGAGCACTGGGTTGGGAGTCAGGAGAACCTGTGATTCTTTAAGCGAATTGAATGAAGTGTGTTTTCTTATATGACTTTGTGAGCTTCCAAGACCCTTGAAATAGCTTTATATCTCTCTTCAATGTACTGTAATTACACCTGAAATCCAGTTGCAGTGTTTAGATTTTATCTTATTCCATTACCTGTTTTCTAATCAAATATTTTATGGTGGCAAAGCTTATTTTGAGACATGATTGTTGGGCCATGGGACCTAATGACCAGAGGTGGAAGTCTAAATGCTGCTTCTGTCCCAAAGAGATGGGCGTCTTTTAGGTGAGCACTGTGCTGTGTCATGCTCCCTGAGTGTGGTGTTGATGTTGGAGAGCTGAGAAGATATCACTGCACAGTCCTGGCCGGGCAGAATCTCTGTAACAGCTGGTGAGGAACACCTGCAAGAATATTCATTATTGCCCCACTCCTCTCCCAACAAAATGTTCACCTTTGAGTATTGATGTATTGACCTCTGTAGCAGGCCTTTCTTTTGTCTTTTAGAATGTGTTTTTTTTATTTACCTCTGAGGTGATATAAAATTGTCATCCTTAACAGACATTTATTGATGAGATGTAAATAATGTTTTGTCGGTGATCAAATTAGTTTGAATTTCCCCACCGCTGCCTTTTTTCTTGTGGTTTGGAGGTGCCGACTTGTTCTTCTCCAGAGCTTCTAGTGGGCTGTTAGAAACTGAAAAAAGTCACATTTCTTTCAAAATGAGTCCTAAATGCCTGTATTTTACACCATGGCATATTTTTAGCTTCGACAGCTGGTTGATATGTAGCCTGTGACTAATGAAATGAAACACATTTTTGTTTCATGATCATGTGTTAATGTTACCCTACAATTTTGTTATTTTTGATGTAAGAAAGTAATTAAATCTGAAGATGTAAAAAATGAGCTCTTTGGTTACGCTTTAAGGCAGATTTAATCAAGTCTTTTGAATTATAGATGAGGTGGTTATGGCATGTGGTCTCTGAGTTTGCACTGTGAGATGTTGATAAAACTGAGAGAAGAAACTTTTCTTTCTGACTCTGACTCTTCGACCGAAGGGGCAGTAGTCACTTCGTGATACCAGGGAGTCAAACAGAAATGTCAAACTGAAGATAGTCACAGTAAAACAGTATATTTAGCATTATCAGATTTTGTGAGGAAAAATTTGTATCTGTAGAGAAAGAAGCCTGGAACATATGCTAACAGGTTAATGGTGGTTTTCTTTGGATGGAAGATTATTGTTGACTTTTAAAATGCATTTTTAAGGTCATATTTTACTTTCATTATTAAAAAAAAAATAACCACAATAAGGGCTACAAATAGCAAATCTTTGAAACGATCAAGAAGCCTTTAGTGTGCTTTGCAAACTACACTGAGCATGCTGCCATTGACCTCTGGTTTCCTGTCTTTGAAGACAAGAACTTCAACTTTAAATTAGGAGATAGAATCTCTGTTATTTCAGTCATATCTAAGCCTACTTTTGCTGCTCTTTCTGCAAACTAGATCTAGATTGTTTCAAATAAATGAATGTGGTTTACCTACCAAGCTATGAGGAAAATTTGTTTTTAAACCTAGAAGTAAAAGAGGATGTTGCTGTGGCAAATAGACTATTCGGGAGAGGAGTTTAAGAATTAAATGAAAATTTAAATAAAGTTAAATAATTTGCCTATTGTTGAGGTTTGGACAAAAGGCCTGTCTACTCAGTAAGTGTGCCAGAAACGACCTGTTGGCAGGGGCATTCCCAGCAGTGCTGAGTCGCTGGCTTAAAAAGACAGTGATCTGTATATTCTGTCAGCACAGTATCATTTACCTCCAATCTTTGGGCCTCTTTTATTCTTAATCATTTTTAAATGTTTCTGTTTCTGTTCCTTTGTTGGTTTATTCATCCACCCATTCATTTAAAGTCAGGAACTTTTATTGGTCCTGGCTATGTGCTGAAAATACAAAGGTGGCAAAAAGAATAGTCTCCAGTCATTTAAGAAAAGTCTCTAGCAAGAAAAATAATCATGGCAAAAATAAGGGAATTGGGGCCCAGCTGGCGTGGCCCAGTGGTTGAGCATCACGACCTATGAACCAGGAGGTCAAGGTTTGATTCCCGGCCAGGGCACAGGCCTGGGTTGCAGGCTCGATCCCCAATGTGGGGCGTGCAGGAGGTAACCATCAATGATTCTCTCTCATCATTGATGTTTCTATCTCTCCCTCTCCCTTCCTCTCTGAAATCAATAAAAATATATATATTAAAAATGGAATTGGGAGAAATAGAAACAATGTAGGAAAATGAAAAAAAATTTTAAACTTTTATAATTAATGTTCTCTGATAGGACCAAAAAAAAGTTTGGGACCATAAGACAAAAACATATGCTTTGAAAGGGAACAATTGGAAAGTAAGAGCTCCTAGAAATTAATAATAAGATAATGTAGATTTAAAAAAATTAATAGAATGATTAGAGGATAAAGTTGAGGAAATCTTCCATACCATAATAATACAAAAACAAAGAGGTAGAAAATAGGAAAAGGAGAAAGGATCAGAGGAATCAGCATCTAGCTAATAGGAGGTTCAGAAGGAGAGAACAAATGAAATGGAGGAGAGAAAATGCCAGGCTGTGTATAACTTCCCCAGAACGAAGGACACCACTTTTCAGATTGGAGGAGCCCACAAAGTGTGTGCGAGCCATGAGAAATGATGCGTACCAAGATGTACCAAATACCAAGAGCAGTTTGTGTGTATTATTTCATCACTGAAAAACCAAAAAGTACCAGGAGAAAAAGCTGGAATAGTTGCCGCTAGGAAGTGGGACCAGGGAATAAGGAGGGTGCTGCTATTTTTCGTAATAAACTTCTTATATTGTGTAAGTTTTGAACTATGCAAATATATTCTTATGATAAACCTAAACATAAATTTAGAAAGGGACACGAATCTTGTCCTCAGAGTCCAGTAGGAGCAGCAGTTCTAAAATACTCAGGAGTGTAGTGAGTGCCAGCTACGCTGTGGGGGCACCGAGGAAATGGGAAGGGCTCTCCGACGTTCAGTTTGGGGACAGCTTCACATAGGTGGTGGCATAGGATCTGGGTGTTGGAGGAGGATTAAGAGTTCTCTGGCAGAGGAAGCGGAAATTCACATTCCTGTCAAAGGGAACCACATGCACAAAGGCTTGAAGTAGGGGAGAACATTGGGTATTTACGGGAAAATAAATGGTTTGAGGTTTCTAGATTTTAGTTAATTGGGCAGAACATTTTTCAATTCTTTCCTATTTCATTTCTTCTAATATATTTATGTATGTGACCATGTTCTTTGCTAAGTTATACCTTAAGGACAAGGGTGTCTTTAATCGTTGAAACCTCCACAGTACTTAATATAGGGCTTATACAGAGCAGAAGTTTTTAAAATTTTTAACTAAAATAGCCCTTCATTCACTCTTCTCGAACTCAAGAGAGGCCCCCCCAAACCCTGATAATAGTGGAAATTTAGACTGATTAGGACTAAGCTCTATCATTCTTCAAGGTCTAGATATATTGCAGTTAGAGTACTAGGTTCCAAGCTCCTGGAGCACGGGGCTCATGCCCTTTCCATCCCATCACCCACGTGGCCCAGCACTGGACAGACAGCAATTGAGTGAACCCTTTCAGTCTTCAGAAACAGATCCCAGACGGAAAGAAATACTTACCTCTCCTGCTTCCTCTTGTTTTAATTTGATCCTTAAATTACCCAACGCCCTGGTATCTGTAGCTATCTCTGCCTACCGTTACTAGGGGATAGAACTAGATAGGTTTATGTTACCTACCAAGATGCCAACCCACTAAAAACGTTCATATTATTTATTGCCTTAATATCACAGCATTAACTACAAGATGGGTTAGCAATTTATTTTTTAGAAAACAATATTGATATCTCTTTTGATTGATCTTTTTCTATTTTCTTCAAGTCTCATTAGCATGTTCAGTCTTCTCAATTTCAACTCTCATTTTCAAGGGTTTTCATGAGGATTTCATATGAGTTTTGCTATTTAGTTTATATTATTTGAGTTTGTTTTGAGAAATACATACCCTTTTATTACAGACACAAGCTATCCAGTTTTAGTTACACATACCATCCCCCTAAATCTTGAGCTCCTTGATGCCTTTTTTAATTTTTATTTTAAAAACTTTTTATTTTGAGACCCTGGCCAGGTAGCTTATGTTGGTCAGAGTATCATCCTGATATGCCAAGGTTACAGGTTCAATACACGGTCAGGGCACATACAAAAATCAACCAATGAATGCATAAATTAGTGGAACAACAAATTGATATCTCTCTCTCCTTCCCTCTCTCTTTATATTATCATAAGGAAAAAAACAACTTTTTATTTTGAAAAAAAGGTTCACAAGAAGTTACAAAGATAGTACAGAGGTTACATGTACTCTTCATCCAGTTTCTCCCAATGCAACTATAGTTAATTCCAAAACCAGGAAATTGACATTAGTATAATTCCATTATACTTTCCCACAGTTGCAGCCTCGACACCCCCCCCCACCCCTTGCTCCTTTGGCCACAGCTCTGCAGAGCACAGGCCTGGCCCGCCCGTCTCTGCAGGACCCCCTCCTAGGGCCATTTTATCACATGTATAGACTTTTGGAACAGCCACTGCAATGAAGGTGCAGAACTTTTCATCACCACAGAGATCTCTTTGTGCTACTCCTTTAGCGTTACACCCACCTTCAGCACCCCTAATCCTTGGCAACCGCTAATTTGTTCTCCATGTCTATAATTCCATTATTCCAAGATTTTTTATAAATAGAATTATATAGTGTGTTACTTTTGAGATTGCTTTTTCCTTCAGCCTAATGCCCTTGAGATACATACAAGTTTTGTGATCAATAGTTTGTTCCTTTCTATTTCTGAGTTGTTTTCCATGTTATACAATTTGGGATAAATACCACAGTAGGTTTAACCATTCACTTATTGAAAGACAATTTGGCTCTTACAAATAAAGCTGTTATAAGTCTTTTGTGTGGATATACCTTTTCTTTTCTCTGAAATAAATATCCAGGAATGTAATTGTTGATAGTAATATGATAGGTATATGTCTAGTTTTTTTAAGAAACTGCCTAACTGTTTTCTAAACGGCTGTACCATCAAGCAAAGTGTAGCTATCTTAACCCTCTTTACCATCCTTTTTATAATAGTTTTAAATATATCATCTATATATATTGACAACTACATCATAATGTGTTATAATTTTTACTTTAACATTTAAACTTAATTTAGAAAACTCGAGAAAGAAAATCTATTGTTTTTATCCATATCCTTACTTTTTTATTGTTCTTTCTCTCTTCCTAATGTTCCATGATTCCTTCTTGTATTATTTTCTTTCTATTTCAAAAATTCTTATAGCCATTCTTTCAGGGTAGGTCTGCTAGCAACAAATTTTCTTTCATCTGAGATTGTCTTAATTTCCCCTTCATTCCTAAAGAATTATTTTCTTCTGGATATGGAGTTCTAGGTTGACAGTTCTTTTCTTTCAGCACTTGAAAAATATTGTGCCCCTTCCTCTGGCCTCCATGCTTTTTGATGAGAACTCTGCTGTCATCCTAAATGTTTTTCCCTTATAGGCAAGGTGTCATTTTTCTCTGGCTGCTTTCAGGATATATATATTTTTTTGTCTTTAGTTTTCAAAAGTTGAATTATAATACATCTTGGAATGAATTTCTTTGAGTTCAGCCTGCTTGGGGTTCACTCAGCTTCTTGATTCCATAAGTTGAAGTGTCTTGCCAAATTTGGGGAGCTTTCAGCCACTATTTCAGCCCTGCCCTCTCTCTCTCTCGCTTCCTGGGACTCAATGACATGAATGTTAGATCTTTAGTTTCCTTTTGTTACCGTTCCACCAGCCTCCTTCAATATTTTTCCAGTTCTTTTTCTTTATGTTATTCAGGTTGTGTAATTTTATTAATGTTTTCCAGTTCACTGATTCTTTCCTCTGATACCTGCTTTCTGCTGTTGAGCACATCTGCTGAGTGTTTTTATTTCAGTTCTGACCTTTTCATTTCTAAAATTTCCATTTGGCTCTTCTCATATTTCTTTGCTGAGATTTTCTGTTTTTTTGTTTGAAGCATGTTTGTAATTGCTCATTGAAGTGCTTTTTATCATGGTTGCTTTAAAATCTTTGTTAGATAATTCTAATATTTCTATCCTCTCTGTTGGCATCTGTTTGTTATCATTTGTCAGGCAAGTTGAGATCCTCCTGGTTCTTGCTATGATGAGTGAGGTTTCATTGAAACCTGGACATTCTGGGTATTATGTTATTAGACTCTGGATCTTATTAAGTCTTTCTGCTGTAGCTGACCTCTTTAATCCTACACTGGTGGGGGAAAGGGAGGGTTTCCTTGTGACTGCCAGATGGGAATGGAAGTCCAGATTCCTCACGGGCCTCTACTGATACCCTAGGGTGGACAGGGATGTTTGTTACAGCTGGGTGACAGCAGGAGTTCACCACTAGGCTCTATTGATATCACCTTGACTGAGATGAGCAGCGGAGTGCCTTGTTATTGCTCTCCATGTAGCCTCCACTGATACCATGGTGGGGTGTGACCTCATTACCACTGGACAGTAGTGAAAGTCCTGATTCCCCAGTAGGCCTTCTCTGACACCACCTCAGCATGCAGTGCGAAGGGTGCCTCATTGCTGCCAGGTAGAGTGGAAGTCCAGGCTTCCTGTGTGGTTCCCAGTGATGCCATGGGTGGTAGATGGAGGAGGCTTGTTACTGCCCAGCAGGGTTGAAAGTCCTGGTTCCTGCTCCGTCTTTTCTGACACTATCCAGGCCAGTGGGAGGGGCCCTGCATTACAGCCTGGTGAAGGTGGAAGTCTAGGCTTTCCATTGGACATTTACTCACAGAGCTGTGAGTGGGATGACAGTTTTTTTGATGTGTGTGTGGAGGGTGTTTTTAGCTGGTGTATTAGTAAGAATTCTTCAGAGCAACAGGCCAATAGAATGTGTGTGTGTGTGTGTGTGTGTGTACACACACATATGAGAGAGAAAGAGATTGATTAATTTTAAGGGACTGATTCACACATCTGAAGGGCAGGTAAGTCTGAAATCTGCAGGGTAGGTTGGCAGGCTGAAGACCCAGGTAACAACTGATGTTGCAGCTCGAGTCCAAAGGCAGCCTGGAGGCAGAATTTTCTCTTCCTCAGGTGATCTCACTCTTCTACTCTTAAGGTCTTCAACTGATTAAATGAGGCCCATCCACATCATGAAGAGTAATCTGCTTTATACAGTTTACTGATTTAAATGTTAATCTCATCTAAAGATACCTGCATAGGCCTGGTGTGGCTCAGTGGTTGAGTGTCCACCTATGAACCAGGAGGTCATTGTTTGATTCCCAGTCAGGGCACATGCTGGGGTTATGAGTTCGATCCCCAGTGTGGAGTGTGCAGGAGGCAGCCGATCAATGATTCTCTCTCATCATTGATGTTTCTATCTCTCTCCTTCTCCCTTCCTCTCTGAAGTCAATAAAAATATATTGAAAATAAACAAACAAACAAATAAATAAATAAAAATACCTTCACAGCAACATCTAGTCTGGTGTTTAACCAAATATCTGGGTATTGTGGCCTAGCTAAATTGACATATAATATTAATTATCTCTGCTGGAATGATTATTGTCTAAAAATATTGATCCTTGGTTTGTGAAGGTCCTAGCTGGTCTGCCTTCTTTCCTCTACCTTTTAGAGTCATCTCATGTTTGTTACAGACATAATATTCAGGGTTTTTAGCTGGACTTAGCAGGATGAGTATGGAAAAGTGCCTGCTCTTGCCTTTTATGTCTTGCTTTCTTTTAATATATCAGATTAAATGCTTCATTGATATTTGAGGCCATAGGTTTTTATTTCTAAACCTCTTCTCTGTATTATCATGAAAATTATTTTATTTTTCCTTCTGTGTGTGTGTTTGTTTGCTTTTAATATTGTATCTTTTAGCCTAGAGAGTCTCATTTTATGATTTTCATCTGGATGGTTTATTTTCTCCCCTTTCAGATTTTACTTTAAATTTTTTTTTATTTAGTTGGAAGTTTCTCTAAGCATGTTCACTCTGGTCTTGGGATACATTTGGATCCTTGCCGGTCCATCCTATCTAATAAAAGAGAAACATGGTAATTAGCGTATGACCGCTACCCTTCCCATTGGCTAATCAGGGCGATATGCAAATTAACTGCCAGCCAAGGTGGCGGCAGGCAGCTGGAAGCGAACATGAGGCTTGCTTGCTTCAGTGACGAGGACTCCAACGTTCCCCGCCTGCCACTGCTGGCCTCTGAGCTGCAACTCTAAGCAACTGTGTTACAAATATAGAAGCTAAACAAAACCCCAGAAACCTGCTTTAGTCCGCCAGGCTTCAGCCAGCAGGATCGCAAAATTGTTTCAAATACAGAAGGTAGACAAAGGCCAGAAACCTGCTTTCAGCAGCGGAGGCCTAAGAGCTAGAGCCTCAGAGCTAAAGCTGGCCCAGAATAAAAAAGAAAAAATGGAGCGGTTGGGAGCTTCAGTCACCCGCCAGCCTGAAAACAGCCCTCAGCCCCTCACCCAGACTGGCCAGGCACCCCAGTGGGGACCCCAACCCTGAAGGGTGTGTGACCAGCTGCAAACAGCCATCATCCCCTCACCCAGGCTGGCCAGGCACCCCAGTGGGGACTCCCACCCTGAATGGTGTGTGACCAGCTGCAAACAGCCATCATCCCCTCACCCAGGCTGGCCAGGCACCCCAGTGGGGACCGCCACCCTGATCCAGGACACCCTTCAGGGCAAACCAGCCGGCCCCCACCCGTGCACCAGGCCTCTATCCTATATAGTAAAAGGGTAATATGCCTCCCAGCACCAGGATCAGCGGAGCCGGGAGGCCTCCTGGCACTGGGATCAGCATGACAGGAGGCAGCGCCCAAACCCCCTGATTACCCTGCAGCTCTGTGTGTGACAGGGGGCAGGGCCACAACCTCCCTATCCGCCCTGCTCTGTTTGTGACAGGGGAAGGCGCCCCAACCCCCTGATCAGCCCTGCTCTGTGCCTGATAGGGGGGAGCTCCCCAACCCCCTGATCGGCCCTGCTCTGTGTGTGACAGGGTGCTGTGCCCCAACACCCCCCCCCCCCACGGGCCTGGCTCTGTGTGTGACGGAGTAGAGCCATAACCTCCCCATCGGCCCTGCCCTGAGTGTGAGAGTGGCGGTGCCCCAACCCCCTGATCGGCCCTGCTCTGTGTGTGACTGAGGGTGGCATCACAACCTCCCAATCCGACCTGCTCTGTGCATGACAGGTGGCGGCCCCCCAACTCCCCAATCGGCCCTGCTCTGAGCCCGACCAGGAGCTGCACCTAGGGATTGGGCCTGCCCTCTGACACCCGGGAACAGGCCTAAGCCAGCAGGTCATTATCTCCCGTGGGGTCCCAGACTGCAAGAGGGCACAGGCCTGGCTGAGGGGCCCCCCCACCCCAAATGCACAAATTTTTGTGCACTGGGCCTCTAGAAAGATATAATCCAGAAAAACCATCCTAAGATTTGACGCTATTGTTTATACTTTACTGCTCACTTTTATTATCTTTCTCTTACAAAGTTCCAACCTTTAACTTGAAAGAGAAAAGGAAATACCAGTTCTTTGCTTCAAAGACATTCCGTTTCCTACCTTAGACCTCAAAATAACTTGAGAGACTTTCTTCTGTCATTTGTTTCTAAGGTGAATTGTCAGTGTTTAGTGTTTGGCAGATTTGTGTTTAGCTGGTTCCCTACCAAGTTTAATATATTGAAGGGAGATGGAATACTTTTCTTCTAGCTATTTCAGGTCTGTTTTTACACAGATGCTTCTCCACTCCCCAGTCAGGGTCATTTATATAAACTCTGATTCAAAGCCTGGGAGCCACAGCCTGCCTCATGTAATTTAGCCTCTTCCACTAGCCTGTTTCACTTACACCTGTGAGTCTTTACAAAAGTAGTTTGCTATTCCAATGCCATTCTTTTCTGCTATCTTTCCTCCAGGTAGTCTATCGAACCACTTTTCAGACTAAAGATCTTGTTTTCTATGGGAGTTCCCTGCAGATTGAGCAAAGGAGAGCTACTGATATTTTTATTTTTTTTACTACAACACAATTTTCCCATGCCCAATCTCCCAAAAATTATGCACTATCCACTTCCCTTAAAAAAGTCCAATTAGCTCAGCCAGTGTAGCATCGACCCAGGAACCAAGAGGCCACTGGTTCGATTCCCGGCCAGGGTATATGCTAGGGTTTTGGACTTGATCCCCAATAGGGGGCATGCAGGAGGCAGCTGATCGATGATGTTTTTCTTTCATCGCTGTTTCTATCTCTCTATCTCTCTCCCTTTCTCTCTCTCTAAAAAAAATCAACAAAAACATATTTTTTAAGAAGTCCAATTAATTTTTTAAAAAATCCATACTCTTACCACATGTAAGATAACCAACCCTCAATTACCTATGTTAATAAAAGAAATAGTACACAAATAACCCCTACTCCTGAATACATTTTTCTTTTAATACTTTAATATGGAATATTTTGGGATTTTGCAGAATTTCAAATAAGTTAACAAAGTTACCCATTGAAACCCAACATAAGATTCATCAGAAAATTAGTCACCTTCTTCAATCCATTTCCATAGGTTGATGCAAATAGTAACCAGGGTAGAGCTTCATCTACTGAATTTATACTTTGTTGAGTGATGAGAATAACTGTGGAAGGTTTGACTTTAAAAATCATTCTCTCTTCCTGCCCAACTGGGGTGGCTCAGTGGTTGAGCATTGACCCATTAACCAGAAGGTCACGGTTTGATTCCTGGTCAGGGCACATGCCTGGGTTGTGGGCTGGATCCCCAGTAGGGGGCATGCAGGAGGCAGTCAATTGATGATTCTCTCTCATTACTGATGTTTCTCTCCCCCCCTCTCTCTGAAATCAATAAAAACATATAAAATATTTAAAAAATCATTCTCTCTTCTTGTATCACAAAATATGTACCAGAAACTGGTCATAATGTCAATTGACTGATTAAGTAGAGAAAATTATAATAGCAAAAGATTTTGTGAGCATGTTTTGCCTACTCTGGATGATCAAAAATTAATTTCCTGTTACTTTGTGTTTATACTTTGGCATAAATGCTTTATTGGGTAAATGCCACTTAAAGTTTATTCATCTGGTATTGTCCATCTTTGGTAGTAAGCTCCTTAAAGGGCAGGTATCTACTAGTTACATGTCTGTCTGCTTCTGGTTCTTTTTTAAGTTATAATGAAAATATAATAACTTTAAATAAAAAATTTGACAAAACAGTTTATAGCTTTTTGCACACATGGTTTGACTTAACTGGAAAGCACAAATACGGTCATTGGGAAGCTGAGCGATTCAGAGAAGCTAAGGGGAGTGGCGCGGAGCTGCTGCAGGGAACCCTCAAAACCTTGACCTGCAGCAAACTCGGTCTGAAAGCTAATATTTAAAAACGACCACACCAAACAAGACACCTCCTGGTGCTGACCCTCAGCAGGTGGGAAGAACTGGAGCAGTATGGGAAATTGGGTCACAAGTTGTTTGGTCACTCTCATCTTGCAAACCAGGATTTGGAATAGATCAATTATGAGGTGACAATCTAGAAACTTACTGGCAAGCAGATGGCTCCTAGCCTCATTTAGTGAACATCCAATTCAGAAGAAAAACAATGGTGAAAACATTATGTATTTATGTGGACTACAAATCTGATAAAAGCTATAGTACAAGCAAGATCTCAGTCAGAGTAGGAAATAATTCCCACAACCTTCAAAAAATTCGGCAACTTGTACTTGTGGAACCAAGTGGCTGGATTCATGTTCCTTTAACTCATAACCATAAGAAACCAACTCCCACATTCATGACACAGATTGCTGTGCTAGCCAATCACCAAAATGGAAGAGACACTCATACGAGACAAATTAAAATATATACACCAGTGGAAGAGAGCTCCATTCATAAATTTCCTAGATGTACAACTATTGATTTCATGAGGCATCGTTCAATAAGGTGACCTGGAAACAGAACAGAAGTCGTTAAACATATCTTTGTTTTCTCTGGTCATCAAGTAAGTAAATAAACAAACAAATAAAAACAAGGTAGAAATACTCTGAAAGTTGTGTGATTTATTTTTCTTTTGTTTCCTAATTTTGTACTTAATAAGCTTTTCTTAATGATGATAGTGATAGTGACTTTAGTTCTAAAAATGAATGAATTTTATTTTGTATTATAGATGTATTCTTAAACTATTTTATGTAAACTGATATTTTGAAAATCAAAATTGTAAAAGAAACCCTGAATTGCTGTTATAAGACAACAGAAATTAAGCAGTCTCCCATGATTTCTCAGTTTTCTACATATGCATTTTGTATACTGTAGTTTTATTTATATTGAAATATATGTTTAAGAACTGAGAGCTGTAGATTTAGCTTCTCTGTGTGGCAATACTGGCATCCTGTATGTTCACTTCCATGTACTGATTTAACAAGGAAGGTAGATAGCTTCCATTTATTTGACACTTCGATCAATTGGATGTGGCTACGGGAGCCCCAGGTGGAAAGCATGACAAGATTGCATTCAGGGTCAGTGAGAGACCAATGATTAGTGATGTCTAACATGAGCAGTAGGAAGGGAAACAACTAAGTTTTCAGTGTGTCACCACCCAACCTCAGGATAGGTCTATGTAATGATTCTAGGCTCTCCGGGTCAGACATGTGACTTGTTCTCAAATCATGCATTTTACATTGTTAAAACACTTGGAAGTGAAGAAGCTCTGTAAAAATTTAACATTTTTCAGGCATGCAAACCCACACAATTTCTCTAACCTTTTCTATATTTAATAGTGTCAGAATAACAATGATAATATCTGTGCTTTAAATAGCTCCTTGAAATCAGCAAGTTCATAGAACCGAATGATCTTATTTTCTTTTACCTTTGCCATTTTAGACAAATATGTATATTCAACAATGTTCAGTGCTACAACTAAGACAGACTTTCTAATTGCCCACATCTCGGCACTATAAAAAAGCAGTTTCTATGTATTTACCTCTAGTTGAGGGATGTATATATGGTATCACATCTAATGATGAGCAGCAGTAGCTTTGAGGAATGTGAATTATATTTACAATTATGATGAAGTTATTTTCTCTACAATGAGAGAGATTTTTAGTGGTTTGCAGTCCAAACCCTTTGGAGAGATGGTAAAACCTCTGAAGTTAGGTTAAGTGACTTCCCTTAATCATTGAGCTAGAACTAGAGGCAGAGTATTTAGAGATCCTATATTTTTTAATGAGTTTATTATTATTTTTTTGTTGTTGTTAATCCTCATTGGAGGATTTTTTCCCCATTGATTTTTTTTTTAAGAAGGAATGAAAGGGGTGGGAGAGAGAAACAGATGTGAGAGAGACACAAAATTGGTTGCTTCCTGTGGGCCAGAGATGGAACCTGCAACCCAGCCATGCGCCTTTGACTGGGAATCAAACCTGCAACCCTCTGGTGCACAGGCTGGTGCTCTAACGACTGAGACATGCTAGCCAGGACCCTATTTCTTGATGCAAATGGTAACCTTAGATATATTTAAACAAAAAGAATGCTTAAATGGAAGCAGAGTGTTCAGAACATTATTCTCCTTTTTTGTTGATGTTATTTCATAGGTTAGCTCTTTTGCTGGCTGATACAATTCACATCCAAACATAGTAGGGTACAAATACAGTAGGATTTCTTTTTATATTTGTATTTTCATAATAAAAGATTGTGGCTGATATGGAGTCAAAAGATAACTTCTCAGAGAAATTCTTTACCTGCAGAAAGTTCTGCAAGCTTGCAGGACTTAATTGTATATAACATCTTGTCTAAAAATTGGGAATAAACAAGAAATATCCATGTGGAAATTTGGTTTGCCTTAAAATGTTACTCTTCTGTTCATTTTCTGTGCTCTTTGGATTCTCTATTCCCCTTCCTATGGGGAGTTATATATTCTGATGGCAGTAGTGGGACCCAAGAATAATTGTTTAAACTGATTTCTCTAGGCAGAGCTCATCTTTTAATTTTTCATTCTATAAAATATTAAAGTAAGTTAAATCTTGTTATGGTGAATTAGTAGTTGATTTACTGGAGTTTTGAACTCATTTTGCCAGAGATTTTTAAAATAGATTTATTACAGTGTGATTTTATCTTTATTATATGCTATTTTAGAGGAAATAGATTGTCCTCTCAGGGCTAGAAGCTACGGGAAGACATTCTTGGCACTTACTAATAGCTGATCATAGTTTTTAACACTTGGTGTTTGAAGTTTTCCAGCAAACTGGTGCAGCTCATGGCCTTTCCTTTTTGACTGCCTGCTGTGTGCTGGGGTCTGTACCAGGCACCAGGGCTACAGTGGTGATCCAGACCGACTCAGAGCTGAGTGCTCAGCTGTAAGAGGACCTGGGCCTTGCTGTCATTGCTCACAGAGGGCACATAATGAATCAAAATTTATTACATGTTTTGGAAAGAAAGAAGAATTCTGAATACAGCTTAAAGGTTAAATATTAAATTCATAACATATGTCAGCCACTGTTGCTATTTGATAGCCTCAGTTATGATCACATTTTACTTAGTATGGGCAAAGTTTCTAAACAGTGTTTTTCTGCTTCAATTCTCCCATTTGTCATGGAAGTTATAGGACAGTAGATTTTGATTGATCTTTCACATTCTCCTCTTGAACTCCTAGAGGATTCTTTATTGCAGTTGTTTACCAGGGAATTTTTAGTGACATTTGAGAAATAAGACCTGTCTTATATATGGAGATGGTTTCTCTGTGATGTTCTTGAACCTCATGTTGGCCTTTGACAGAGATCTCTATTTTTATAGCCTTCATGCGTCATTGTCATTTCCAGCTAATAGATGCCTAAATTCACGTTCACATCCTTCCCGTCTGAGGACTTGTGGGGCATGGCTCATGCAGCTGAGTAGACAGCAGGGAAGGTCGCTGAGAAAAGGAGGTTGGACCATTAGCTCTTTCCTTGTCCCCACATGGCATTCTAAACTGATAAATTTACTGTTTGGTACAGCTGTCGAACCTGTTCCCGTTGTCACCTCTTCTCAGTCTTCAGCCTCCTCACAGCCTTCTGTGGCTTTTGAAATCCCTCTCCCCCTGAATTTCAGAGCTGTGTCCTCTGATTCCTTTCCTGTAACCTTTGTAATAGTTCCCCCTGCCCTTGCTTTTTCCACTTCTTTCTTCTGCCTGTACAGTAGGCATCCGCCCAGATTTATCTGTGGTCTTCTCCTCTCTGACCTTTTCTTGTCCCCCTTTTCCTATGCTTTCACCTTTTCCCTCCTCTTACTTTCACTTTTTTTCCTCATGCATTCTTGTGTGCATTTGTTAAAGGTGCATATACTTAGCACCTACTGTGTACTTTAAGGAAACCTTTAGAGCAGCAGTTGCCAACCGGTGGTCGGCGGACCACTCGTGGTCCGTGAGGTCCAAAAGGTTGGCGATCGCTGGTTTAAGGAAACCTACTATGCTAGGTTTGTGGAATGCATGAGTAAATGAGACAGACAGAGCCCCAGCTTCCATAGAATTGACTGATTTCCCAATTAATTTGTAAATTATAATTGTGAAATGTTTTAGTGGAGAATTACTGGTTGCTGTAAGACAATGTAATCTGGGGACCTCTCCTAGCTCAAGTGAACAGTGAAGTCCTTCTTAAGGAAGTCATTGTTAGCTGAAATCTGAAGAAGGAATGGGAATTTATGAGGTGGACACAGAGAGTGTTTGGCATTAGGAACAGAAAACCACTCTCTCAGTGCCAGGGCACATTGGCCTTCTTTCAGTTGCTTGAATACACAGCGCTTTTCCCACCTCAGTCCATGTAAAACAAGTTAACCATCTTTTCTACATCTCGCCCAAGTGATTCTTCACTGCAGCCCCTCTTTTCCCAAGTCACTGGATTAGACATTTTGGTACCAGTGATTTCCTTTGAAATAGACCTGACATTTACCCTTTCTTTGTTCTTCATTATCAGTGCCTAGAACTAACTTCAAGGTGTCATCACTTCACAACTGGGTACTGCGTTAGTGTCCGGTGTCCCGAGGGCTGGGGTCCTGTTCCTTCCTTTCCTCCAGCACTTCCTTGGCCCATCCTAGTATGGACCTCTCCTTCTGAGACATATATATCCTATCTAATAAAAGAGAAACATGGTAATTAGCCATACCTCCGCTACCCTTCCCATTGGCTAATCAGGGCGACATGCAAATTAACTGCCAGCCAAGATGGCGGCTGGCAGCCAGGCAGCTTGAAGCGAACAGGAGGCTTGCTTGCTTCAGTGACAGAGGAAGCTAACGTTCCCTACCTGCCTTGCCGGCCTCTGAGCTTGCAGTTTGAAACATTGTTACAAATATAGAAGCTAAACAAAACCCCAGAAACCTGCTTTCAGCCAGCCAGGATCTCAGAACTGGAGTTGAAACAGTGTTTCGATTATAGAACCCAAACAAACCAGATACCCGCTTTCAGCAGCCGAGGCCTCAGGGCTGGGGCCAAGCCTCAGAGCTAAAGCTGGCCCAGAATTAAAAAAAAAGAAAAAAAGGAGCGGTTGGGAGCTTCAGTCACCCGCCAGCCTGAAAACAGCCCTCAGCCCCTCACCCAGACTGGCCAGGCACCCAAGTGGGACCCCCACCCTGATCCAGGACACCCTTCAGGGCAAACCAGCCGGCCCCCACCCGTGCACCAGGCCTCTATCCTATATAGTAAAAGGGTAATATGCCTCCCAGCACCAGGATCAGCGGAGCCGAGAGGCCTCCCGGCACCGGGATGAGCGTGACAGGGGGCAGCGCCCAATCCCCCTGATCGCCCTGCGGCTCTGTGTGTGACGGGGGCAGGGCCACAACCTCCCTATCCGCCCTGCTCTGTTCGTGACAGGGGAAGGCACTCCAACCCCTTGATCAGCCCTGCTCTGTGCCTGATAGGGGGGAGCTCCCCAACCCCCTGATCGCCCTGCGGCTCTGTGTGTGAAAGGGTGCGGTGCCCCAACGCCCTGATCGGCCCTGCTCTGTGGGTGATAGAGGGTGGCTCCCCAACCCCCCCGCCCCCACGGGCCCTGCTCTGTGTGTGACGGGGTAGAGCCATAACCTCCCCATCGGCCCTGCCCTGAGTGTGACAGGGTGCGGTGCCCCAACCCCCTGACCGGCCCTGCTCTGTGGGTGGTAGAGGGCGGTGCCCCAACCCCCTGATCCGCCCTGCTCTGTGCATGACAGGGGGGGAGCTTCCAAAACCCCTGATCGACCCTGCTCTGTGCGTGACAGGGGGGAGCTCCCCAACCCCCGATCGACCCTGCTCTGTGCGTGACAGGGTACAGAGCCCCAACCCCCCCGATGGGCCCTGCTCTGTGAGTGACAGGGGGCAGCGCCCCAACCCCCTGATCGGCCCTGCTCAGTGTGTGACTGGGTGTGGCGCCCCAACCCCCCCCCCCCACCGGCCCTGCTCTGTGTGTGACGGGGTAGAGCCATAACCTCCCCATCAGCCCTGCCCTGAGTGTGACAGGGTGCAGCGCCCCAACCCCCTGACCGGCCCTGCTCTGTGGGTGGTAGAGGGCAGTGCCCCAACCCCCTGATCTGCCCTGCTCTGTGTGTGACAGGAGACGGTGCCCCAACTCCCCTATCAGCCCTACTCTGTGAGTGACAGGGGGGAGCTCCTCAACCCCCTGATCGGCCCTGCTCTGTGCATGGCAGGGGGGAGCTCCCCAACCCCCTGATCGACCCTGCTCTGTGAGTGACAGGGAGCAGCGCCCCAACCCCCTGATGGACTCTGCTCTGTGCATGACAGGGGGTGGCGCCGCAACCTCCCCATCGACCCTGCCTTGAGTGTGACAGGGGGCGGTGCCCCAACCCCCCAATTGGCCCTACCCTGAGCGTGACTGAGGGTGGCATCGCAACCTCCCGATCCGCCCTTCTCTGTGCATGACAGGGGGCGGTCCCCCAACTCCCCAATCAGCCCTGCTCTGAGCCCGACCAGGGGCTGCACCTAGGGATTGGGCCTGCCCTCTGCCACCCGGGAGCAGGCCTAAGCCAACAGGTCATTATCTCCCGAGGGGTCCCAGATTGCGAGAGGGTACAGGCCGGGCTGAGGGACCCCCTCTCCCCCCCGAGTGCACAAATTTTTGTTCACCGGGCCTCTAGTTTTAGCATAATGCCCTCAAGTTTCATTTATGTTGTCACAAATAGCAGTGTTTTCTTCCTTTTTATGACTGAATAGTATTTCATTGTGTGTGGTATATACACATCACATTTCACCCATTGATGGATACTTAAGTTGTTTCCTTGTCTTGGCTATCTTCTATAATAATAAAAGCGTAGTATGCTAATTAGACTGGACCACCGAACGACCTCCATACGTTATTCCAGACGTCCTTCCGAACATAGCCGCCATGGTGGGGGCCGAGGCAGGGGCAGTTAGGGGTGATCAGGAAGGCAGGCAAACAGTTAGGGGCAATCAAGCAGGCAGGCAAGTGGTTAGGGGCAATTAGGCAGATAGGCAGAGTGGTTAGGGGCGATCAGGCAGGCAGATGAGCATGTAGGGGTGATAAGGTAGGGATACAGATTGGTTAGGGGCGATCAGGCAGGCAAGCGAGCAGTAAGGAGCCAGTGGTCCTGGATTACAAGAGGGATGTCTGACTGCCGGTTTAGCAGGGTCGGGCCTAAACCAGCAGTCAGACATCCCCCAAGGGGTCCCGGATTGCGACAGGTAGAGGCTGGGCTGAAGAACCCCCTCCACCCCTGACTCCGTACACGAATTTTGTGCACTGGGCCTCTAGTCATAAATAATGCTGCAGTGAACATGGGGGTGCACATGTCCCTTTAAGATAGTGATTTCATTTCCTTCATATATATATATATATATATATATATACCCACCCAAACTAGGGTTTTCGGATAATATAGTATGTAGTTATGTTTTTAATTTTTTGAGGAACCTCCTTGCTGTTTTCCATAAAGGCTATACCAGTTGACATTCCTACCAAGAGTGTATCCAAGGTTCCCTTTTCTCTACATCTTTACTAGCACTTGTTATCTTTTATCTTTTTGATGATAGCCATTCTAACAGGTGTGGGTGATATTTCTTTGTGTTCTTTGTGTTTTTAAAAATATATTCTTAGTGACTTTTAGAGAGAGAGGCAAGGATAGATAGAAACATCAATGAGAGCAGAACATCCATTGGCTGCCTTCTGCACGCCCCCACTGGGGATCGAGCCCAAAACCCGGGCATGTGCTCCAACCAGGAATTGAACCAGTGACCTTCTTGGTGCATTGGTCAATACTCAACCACTGAGCAACACCAGCTGGGCTCTCATTGTGGTTTTGCTTTGCATTTCCCTAATGATCACTAATATTAAGCACCTTTTCATGTACCTGTATGACTTTGGAAAAGTGTCTGTTGAGGACCTTTGCCCATTTTTAAATCAAATATTTGTTGTGCCCGAACTGGTTTGGCTCAGTGGATAGAGCATTGGCCTGTGGACTGAAAGGTCCCAGGTTCAATTCCGGCCAAGGGCATGTACCTTGGTTGCGGGCACATCCCCAGTAAGAGGTGTGCAGGAGGCAGCTGATAGATGTTTTTCTCTCATCGATGTTTCTAACTCTCTATCCCTCTCCCTTCCTCTCTGTAAAAAATCAATAAAATATATTTAAAAAAATATTTGTTGTTTTGCTATTGAGTTGTATGGATTCCATATATTTTGAGCATTAATACCTT
Source organism: Myotis daubentonii (assembly GCF_963259705.1). Classification (NCBI taxonomy): domain Eukaryota; kingdom Metazoa; phylum Chordata; class Mammalia; order Chiroptera; family Vespertilionidae; genus Myotis; species Myotis daubentonii. The sequence continues at coordinate 8,018,186 of NC_081848.1, read as the reverse complement.
ATCAGATATATGGTTTGCAAATATTGTTTTTTATTTCATAGGTTGCCTTTTTATTGATTGATTGTTAAAGCTTCCTTTTCTAATTATCTTATTTCATCTCTAATAGAGAGCCTGCCCTTGATCATACTGACCATTTTTCTGCCAGAGGCTTTTGTTTTTGTGTGTTTCAGTTGTTCAGTAACTGTTTCCTAGAAAAAAAGAATCTTTAGCATCTGTTTCCTAGAAAGGATTTAAAGAGATTACATTTTAAAAAATGGATTAGGGCCAAAACCGGTTTGGCTCAGTGGATAGAGCGTCGGCCTGCGGACTGAAGGGTCCCGGGTTCGATTCCGGTCAAGGGCATGTACCTTGGTTGCGGGCACATCCCCAGTGGGAGATGTGCAGGAGGCAGCTGATCGACGTTTCTCTCTCATCAATGTTTCTAACTCTCTATCTCTCTCCCTTCCTCTCTGTAAAAAATCAATAAAAAATATATTTAAAAAAATAATAATAAAAAAATAAATAAAAATGGATTAGGATTGCAATTAATATGATTTTTGTCTTGATTTATGTCTTTTCTTAAAAATATTTTTTTATTGATTTCAGAGAGAGAGGGGGGAAAGAAAAAAACATCAATGATGAAAGAAAAATCATTGATTGGCTGCCTCCTGAATGCTCCCTACTGGGGATCCAGCCTGCAATGCAGGCAGTGCTCTGACTGGGAATCAAACCTGGGACCCTTCAGTCCTCAGGCCAATGCTCTCTATCCACTGAGCCAAACCAGCTAGGGCGGTTTCTGTCTTTATAAAACTTTACTTTAAATGAAATTTATATATGGATGGTTAATGAGTGGAGCCTAAAGCTGACTTGCATAGCTGGGCATTAATTAGTTACTATCCACATCTCTGAAAGACCATGTACCCAACACCCAGTCTAGATAATGAGGTCTGTAGTGTATCTGGCTGAGGTCAAGTATTAAAATGTCCTACTCAGAGCTCCCTCACCAAAGGAGGTCTCGGCACGAGACCATGAGAGTCTGTGGCCCTTGCTGCTTTTGTTTGATTTCAGAGACATGGTACTTGCAAAACTTAAAAAAAAAAAGTTTTCATGTTTTCAAAATCCTTGGGAGCTACAGAGTGGAGGTTCAGACCAAAAAGGTTGCTTCCTGAAGTGTTTATGCAACGGGTCATTTTTAGAGCATTCTGTGGAATGGAATTGGATCTGACGTCAATTCTCAGTATGCTTTCTCTCCCCTGGAGAAACAGCCCATATGCAGAGCCAGATGTGAGACTGGAATCTTCATTACATAAAAATAATGCTGGGAGAAAATGAGACTATTACTCTGAGTGAGAGGTTGGGGAAGAACAGAGTTTACTGTAAGCCAGAGGTGACTGAATTTTTCTTATATGCACTTAAAAAACCTTCAATTCTGTGTAATCCATAGTGCATAAAGCATAAGTGTGCAGTAAATTAATATAATAGAATACTTGTGTAACCATCACCCAGGGCATTGCCAGCACTCAGAAGCTTCCAGCAGTTCCTTTTGTCACTACCTACTCACCCTTCAGATGGAGCTTCCCAACTCTATGATAATAATTTCTTTGTTTTCCTCTTTACAGTTACTCCTCTTATATGCATTCCTAAACAGGATGAGTTAGTTTTGCCTGTTGTAGAACTTCATATACATGGAATCATATTGCATTTTTGTGTGCCTTAATCCTTTAACTCAACATTTTGTTTGTGATAATCATGCATGTTGTTGCATGTATCTGTGGTTTGTTCTTTTTAATTACTATACTAGAGGCCCGATGCACGAAATTCGTGCAAGAATAGGCCTTCCTTCCCCTGGCTACTGGCACTGGCTTCCCTCTGGTACCCAGGACCTGGGCTTCCCTCGCAGCCCTGGCTTCGTCTGGAAGGATGTCTGGTCTAATTAGCATATTACGCTTTTATTATTATAGACTAGAGGCCCGGTGCACGAAATTTGTGCGGGGGGGGGGACCCCTCAGCTCGGCCTGCACCCTCTCTAATCCAAGACCCCTCGGGAGATGTCGACTGCTGGTTTAGGCCTGATCCCACAGACCGGGAGCCCTCAGGGGATGTCCTACTGACGGCTTAGGCCCGCTCCCTGAGGGGAGCGGGCCTAAGTCACAGTCTGGCCTCCCTCTGTGGGAGGTGACCAGGTTGATCAGGGGAAGGCGCTGCCCTCATCACCCCAGCCACTGCTGTTGCCTCTGGCCCATCACCCCGCCACTGCTGCTGCCGCTTCTGACCTCCCTCTGCAGGAAGCGACTGGGCAATCAGGGGAAGGTGGCCCCCATCACCCAGCCACTACTGCTGCTGCCTCTGGACTCCCTCTATGGGGGGAGGCGGGGGGGACAACTGGGCAATCAGGGGAAGGCGCCGCCCCCATCACCTCGCTGCTGCTGCCACTGCCGGCCTTCACAGCGGCCTGCCTCGGCCCTCATAGTTGCCATGGCTGCCTTCCCTTTGCCCTTGCAGCCGCCGCCATGGCTGCCTGCCTTTGGCCCTCGCAGCCACTATGGCTTTGCCCGGAAGACTTCTGGTCTAATTAGCATATTACCCTTTTATTAGTATAGATAGTATTTAATTGTATGGCTATACCACAATTTATTATTTTATTGTTGGATGTTTGATTTTTTCTAATCTGAACCAACTGCAAATAATGACACTGAACATTCTTGAACTTGTCTTTTTGCTGCATGCATTTCGCTTGGATATACTTAGCTTGAACCATGTGAAATGACCATTTTTGTGCATTAAACAGTCAGATATTAATGATTTCATATGGTTCAATCTAATACCTAGGAGTAGAATTGTTGGATCATAGGAGATACCTATGTTCAATTTTAGTAGATTCGTCCAGTTTTTTGAAAATCTTCTACCAACTTAATCTCCTGGACCCGTTCTTTTGGGTTTTTATGGATGCTTCATTACACAGTCATGATTAATGAAATCATTGGCCATTGGTGATTAAACTCGGGGTATAATCTCTCTTTCCTCCTCAGAGGTCAGGGATAGGGCTGAAAGTTTGAACCCTCTAATCACTTGGTGACCAGCCTCCTCCCTCATTTTTAGATGCTTTCCAAAAGTTACCCTGTTAATATAAACTCAGTTGCTGTTGAAAGCGGCTTGCTATGAATAATGAGACGCCCCTTTCATCTCTATGGCTTTGGAGGAATTTCAGGAACTGAGGAAATGAACTATTTAACTGAAGAAGTATCCTACAGTTTATAGCATATTCCATTGAATTAATTTTGTTATAAACACAATACCAATTATGTGTGTGTGTGGGGGGGAGGGTCCTGTTTTTTTTTTAATATTTTTATTGATTTCAGAGAGGAAGGGAGAGGGAGAGAGAGAAACATCAATGATGAGAGAGAATCATTGATTGGCTGCCTCCTGCACACCCCACACTGGGGTTTGAGCCCACAGCCCAGGCATGTGCCTCAACCAGAAATGGAACCATGACCACGTTCATAGGTTGACGCTTAACCACTGAGCTACCTTGGCCAGGCCCAACATGGTTATAATATTCTCTTCTGAGCACCTGTGATGCTGTGTTGTCTCCATGATGTGAGCAACTGAATGACTAGTTTTGCTTATTGTTACAACATATTTTTCATAATCTTCTCCACTCTTACAGTTTATTGATCTTTTACTGCAGGAACAGTTCCCATGTCTCTGTCTGTTCTGTTGAATTTTTGAAGGAGACGATATGCATGATATCTCTGCACCCTCACTTGGCTCTGTCAGCAGAGACAGGGTTTCCTTTCACATTAGCATGTGTGTTTAGTCTTGCCTTTCAATCTCCGCATTAAAAAGTGATTATTGGGAGGGAGCAATAGTGAACAAGAGAAGATACGTTATTTTTCGAGTAGGTTGTAGACTCATGCTAGTTTCAGAAGTGTGTTTGGCTAAAAGGATGTATACCCAAACTAGAATCAAAACTCACAAAGCTTAAATATATTTTGGCTCGGTGCGTGCATATCTCCCCCTTACTCCCAGGAGCCTAGGTAATACCCCAACACCCAACACTCTTATCTGAGTGGAGAGAACACAGGTAACATCTGAGGACTTGGATGCTTGTGCTTCTAAAACTCTGTGGGAATGCTTAGAATTGCAGTTTATGTTCCTGACCCTGAAGGCACCTTTGTAATTACTAATGAAGAGTTGGCCTTTCTCCATTGCAGATTGACATCAGTAAATGCCATTATTTAGTGGATTTGGACACCATGAGAGAAACACCCCGGGAGCCAAAATATTCATCTAACAGGGAAGAATGGATCAGCCTGGCCTACAGACCGTTCCTTGATGCTTCCAGGTATGTGGCTTTAATCCTAAGTGATGTGTTAGGATTAGTAAAGATGAAAATTGGAATCTAGGATTGAATAACTTCCAGCCCTGGGCTGACGCTAGTAGCCATCATTTTACTTTATTTTTATTTAGACCCAAGCACATCTTCTATCCTTGTCCAGTTTCCTGAGGAATCTAAAAGCACTCTCTTTTTCTAGGTAACAGAATACAAAATATATTCCAGTATCATCTAAATAAAAGAATCTAAAAAAAAAAAAAAAAAGAATCTAAGTAAAGCAGATGGATCCATGAAGAAAATACAAATAAGTGTTTAACATTGATTATTTTCAGCAACCAACTTCATCTATTTTAACTGAGAGCATTCTAACACAATTAGGAAGATTGACTCTATCCTTTAAGGAGCTAGAAGTTCATATCCATTATTTTTAGGCACAAGGCTCAGCCAGGGATGGGATAGACCTTACTATGTCTTAACTAGAGAAACCAAATAGACCGGGCATGGCTGGCTCTTCAGAAAGGTCTCAGAATTAATGATGAGAGGGGAGTCAGGGCATTCGGTGAAGTGGTAATGGAGCGGGGATGAGTTGGAAGGGTCAGGCTGTCTGTGGGCAGAGATCCAGGTAAACAGACAGTTGAAGTTGAGGAGGGTCAGGGAGTCCCAGAATCCAAGAGGTTGGGCAAAGAGCAAAAGGTAGAGGAGCTTGTCTTGAGAGACAGGTCTGGGACTCAGAAACAGGGAAGAGAATGTTTTTAGGAGGAGGGGGTCATCAGAAGCTGCTGATAAATCAACTGAGAGGAAGAATAATTGTCCATTGGACTTGGCAGCTGATAAAAGTAATTTTGGTGGAGTAGTGGGGCGTAAGCCCTTGAGAGATTAGATGGGCCAAAGCAAAAACAGAATAAGTATTGGAAAAGGCAAATATAGACAAGTCTTTTGGAAGGTTTTGCTATAAAGGGAAACAGAGAAGGCTATAGCTCATGGTGGGTGTAGGGAAGTGCTGACTAGAAAGATTTTTATCCTTAAAATTTTTTTTATGGTAATATAGATCGATAGATAGATAGATAGATAGATAGATAGATAGATATGACATAAAATTTGACATTTTAATCACTTAAAATTCAGTGGCATTAATTACACTTACAGTATTGTGCAACCATTACCATTATCTTTTTTTAATCTACACTAATAAAAGAGAAAAATGGTAATTGGCGTACGACGATACCCTTTTCATTGGCTAATCAGGGCTATATGCAAATTAACTGCCAACTAAGATTGGCAGTTAACTGCCAACAAGATGGCGGTTAATTTGCATATGTAGGCACAATGCAGGGAGGCGAAAGGGAAAGCAGGAAGAAGCCCCCTGCCACTGACAGTGATCGGAAACCCAGGGGGGAGCTAAGAGCTGGGGGGCAGGGCAAAGGCGGTCCTGGGGCCACCTTTGCCCTGCCCCCATGCCATGATCAGAGAATCAGGCGCCTTTGCCGTCCTGGCCAGTGATAGCAGGAAGTAGGGGTGGAGCCAGCGATGGGAGCTGGGCACAGTCGAAGCTGGCAGTCCCGGGAGCTAGGGGTCCCTTGCCTGGGCCTAAAGCGAAGCCCACGATCGCGGGGCCGCTGCAGCTGCGGGTCCCCACTGCCCGAGCCGGACGCCTCAGCCAGAGGCTTTAGGCCTGGGCAGGGGTGGAGCCTGCAACCACGGGGGGCTGGGGGTCCCCTGCCCAGGCCTGACACCTCTGCCGGAGGCCTCAGGCCTGGTCAAGGGGCCGATCCGGTGATTGGTGATCGGAGGGTGATGAGGGTCAACTCCTCTGGCCGAGGCATCAGGCCTGGGCGGGGGGCTGAGCCGGGGATTGGGGGGATATGATGGTCCCCTTGCCCAGGCCTGAAGCCTGGGTCAGAGGCGTCAGGCTTGGGTGGGGGGTGGAGCAAGCGATCAGAGGGAGATGGGGGTCCCCTGCCCAGGCATGATTCCTGGGCCAGAGGCCTCAGGCCTGGGCAGGGGCCAGAGCCAGTGATCGGGGGGAGATGGGGGTCCCCTGTCCAAGCCTGACACCTCTGGCGGAGGCGTCAGGCCTGGGCAAGGGGCCGATCAGGTGATCAGAGGGTGATGGGGGTCTACGCCTCTGGCTGAGGCATCAGGCCTGGGCAAGGGGCAGAGCCAGCAATCGGAGGGGTCTGGGAGTCCCCTGCCCAGGCCTGACGCCTGGGCCAGAGGCATCAGGCCTGGGCTGGGGGCAGAACCAGTGATGGGGGGAAATGAGGGTCCCCTGCCCAGGCCTGACACCTCTGTCAGAGGTGTCAGGCCTGGGCAAGGGGCCGATCCTGCAATTGGAGGGTGATGGGGGTCAACGCCTGAGGGCTCCCAGTATGTGAGAGGGGGCAGGCTGGGCTGAGGGACACTCCCCCCCACACACACCCAGTGCACGAATTTCGTGCACCGGGCCCCTAGTTGAGATATAATTGGCATATAACATCCATGTAAGTTTGAGGTGTACATTTCTTTTTTGTGTTGAGAATACCACTATTTGCAAAACTTTTCTGTCACTCCAAACTGTTCCTCTTTTACTTTTTTAAGATGAGGAAAATAACATCATGTTACATACTGATGGAAGTGGTCTCTTATAGAGCTGAAACCTGATCATGGAGAAAGGAAAGAATTGCTGGAGCACTGCCCTTGAGTTAGTGAGAGGAGCTGCACAATAAGTCAGGATGTGCTGTAGGCAGACGTACAGATAGGTCTCTGAACAGCACTGCCCGGGAGAACTTCCTACAGGATGGAGATGTTCTGCTCCATCCAATACAGGAGCCACAGCCATGAAGTAGTAGCTATTAAGCATTCGAAAAGAGACTAGCAAGACTAAGGAACCAAATTGTTAGTTTTATTTAATCTTAGCTAATTTAACTAGCCACACGTAGCTACTAGACAACATAATAGTAACAGGCAGCAGGGAGGTGTGATGATGGGGGTCTGGAGGTTCTCTTCTGATGGCCTCAGTTTTCTGAACAAAGAAGGAATAGGGTTCTCAGGTGAAAAGGGAGACTAGGGAATGAGGTGTTAGAGCTTTGAGGAGAGAGAAGGAGTGAAATAATTGATGAGAGTAAGAGACAAAAGGAGCTTGAGAATTATGGTATGATTGGAGGACAGACTCAGGAACTCATTTGAATGTTATTTTCTATTTCTATAGATTTGCCTTTTCTGAACCTTTCTTTGCTCAGTTGGTTAGAGCATCATCCCCATATGCCAAGCTTGCAGGTTCAAGCCCTGGTCAGGGCACATACAAAAAGCAACAATGAGTACATAAATAAGTACAACAACAAATCGATGTCTCTCTCTCTCTCTCTCTCTCTCTCTCTCTCTCTCTCTCTCCCTCTCTCTCTCCTCCCCTCCCTCTCCCTCTCCCTTTCCCTCTCTCTCCCTCTTCCCCTTTCCTTCTCTCTCTAAAATCAATCAGTAAATACATTTAAAAATATTTTTATTGATTTCAGAGAGGAAAGGAGAGGGAAAAAGAGATGGAAACATCGACGAGAATCATTGATCGGCTGCCTCCTGCACACCCCCTACTGGGGATCGAGCCCAAAACCCAGGCGTGTACCCTTGACCTAATCAAACCTGGGACCCTTTGGTCCACAGGCTGATGCTCTAGCCACTGAGCCAAACCAGCTAGGGCAATAAATTTTTTAAAAGTCACTTGAGTCTTAAGTGGGAACAATGTAGTTGCTTCTCTTTTCCAGCTACTTATAGCTGTGTAGTGAATCACAAAACAGGCGAATTTAATAAGTTGTTTTTTTAAAAAAACAACAACAACACATACAGCTTTATTGAAATATAAGTTACATACCATAAAATGTACCCATTTTAAGTGTACAATTCAATGATCATTAGTAAATTTACCAAGTTGTGTAACCATCACCACAGTTCAATTTTAGAACATTTCTATCACTCCAGCAAGAGCCCCCTTTCCCACTCTCAGCTCCAGAGAACCACTCATTATTTTCTATTTCTATGGATTTGTCTTTTTTTTTTAAATAGTATTCACGTTCTTTGTTTTTTTAAAAATATTTTATTGATTTTTTTTTTACAGAGAGGAAGGAAGAGGGATAGAGAGTTAGAAACATCGGTGAGAGAGAAACATCGATCCACTGCCTCCTGCACACCTCCTATTGGGGATGTGCCCGCAACCAAGGTACATGCCTTTGACCAGAATCGAACCTGGGACCTTTCATTCCGCAGGCTGACGCTCTATCCACTGAGCCAAACCGGTCAGGGCATATGGATTTGTCTTTTGTGAACCTTTCATATAAGCAAAATTATGTAATATGTGGGGTCTTGTATCAGGATTTTTCCACTTAGCATGTTTTTGAGGTTTATTCATATGATAACATATATCAGTGCTGTCCTTTTTATTGCTGAATACTATTCCATTCTGTGGATATACCCATTGTGTTTATCCCTTTACCAGTTGATGGATATTCAGGTTATTTCCACTTTTGGGTTATTATAAATAATACTGCTTTGAACATTCATTTGCCTGCCTTAGGGTTGGGTTTTAGCCTAAAAAGTTCAACAAAACATGAAATGGCAAGGAAAGTGAGGGTTTGTGCAGGAAAGTGATATAATGATTGATGGCCTTAAGTTGGGTAAGGAGGGAAGGACAGGACATGGAGGAGGTGGGAAGCCATGAAGGGTGGTAGAGTCATGGATGGATTGATGTTAAAACTGTCAGAATTGGAGAGTAAGAGGAGGGTGTTGGAGAGAAGCAGTGTGAGGGTATGAAGTTGTTCTTTGGTGCCTGGCTTGTTATTTGATGTAGTAGTTGGGGTAGGTCTCCACTGTGACTTCAAATGTTTTGGGGTCAAGAAACTGTGACAACATGAGATCTGGGCCTGGGAAGATCTCCAGCTCCTGAGAGGACAGCAGATCCCAAGCAGCCTTCCTACTGACAACGGGAACTTCGTGGTTCCCAAACACTGACCAGCAGTACATTGCTTGCAGAATAAACTGTTCATGGCACATGGGGCAAGTGAGTTTTTTTGAGGTGACCTATTTTCATTCTGGTTTTGAAGGATTGAAAGGAGAAGGGTTCCTACCCTAGTTGGTTTGGCTCAGTGGATAGAGCATCGGCTTGCGGACCAAAGGGTCCCGTGTTTGATTCCGGCCAAGGGCACGGTCAAGGGCACGTACCTCGTACCTCCCTGGCCCAGGTCCTGGTGGGGTGGGGGTGGGGGGGCGTGCAGGAGGCAACCAATGATATGTTTCTCTTGCATTGATATTTCTCTCTTTCCCTCTCTCTTCTACTTTCTCTAAAAATCAATGGAAAAATATCCTCAGGTGAAGATTAAAAAAAGGAGAAGGGTTCCTCATTCCCATTTCCCCCTTGGCTGGTGCACATAAACTGAGAGCCCCTGGGACAAGGTGAAGACACATGACATGTGTGCACTTTTCACTGGAAAACTTGAGGGAAGAATAAAAGGTGTTGGTCGCCTCCCACCTGTCTTGTGGTGAGCAGAGCTACTGGAGGGCACTGGCGATCACACAAGGATGTGGTTGAGAATCACTTCTCCAGGCCTGTGTTCAGCATGCTCCTCACGGGCAGGAGCAGGGGACACATTGGGGACATGCCATTCGCTGTTCTCCACTGAACATCCTGCTTCCCTAACAAACTACATTTTAAGGGCAGAAATAAGGCATAATTGGATCAGTTTGATAAGCATTTATTCAACATCTTCTACATCTAAGACTCTGGACCAGTGGTCGGCAAACTTATTAGTCAACAGAGCCAAATATCAACAGTACAACCATTGAAATTTCTTTTTTGAGAGCCAAATTTTTTAAACTTAAACTATATAGGTAGGTACATTGTTATTAACTTAATTAGGGCACTCCTAAGCTGGCCTTTGCTAAAAACATCCTCAATCTGATTGAGGTACCTTCGCTGAGGTCGACCCCTTCCAACTGTCCCATCCACACTCGTCTTGTATACTTGTTTCGTCTATCTCCTTTCATTCATCCTCTCTGTACGTTCAAACCATCTCAACATACCTTTCTCAATCCTCAACACTACATCTTCTTTCACTCCACAACATTCCCTAAAAATAACTTGATAAACTTTAAAGTTTTAAGTCAACTTCGCACTGTAGGTGCACGCCCGCACGTGGTATTCTGTGGAAGAGCCACACTCAAGGGGTCAAAGAGCCACATGTGGCTCACGAGCCACGGTTTTCCGACCACTGCTCTAGACGGTGCAGACCCGACCACTGCCTTGGGGAGTTTATTGTATGTGTGGGGAGGTATCCCGTAGTTCAGAGAAGTACTATTGGAGCACAGGAGGGAGGATTAATTCCAAAAAGGTCATGGTGGGAGGAACCAAGGAAGAGTTCAAGAGGAAATGCTATTGAAGATTGCTGCAGTGATAGTGTGGTGTGGGCTGAAAGAAGGGGAAGTTGGAGGCATAGAAACAAGTTAGGAGACTGTGCTGGTTGACTAGATGAAAGGCACAGTAAACCCTCAATTTTGCAGGCCTTCATTTAATGGACTTTGGATTTTTTTTTTCTTTCTTTTTTTTTTTTAATTAAATCTTTTTTTTTAATATTTTTTTTATTTTTATTTTTTAATTAAATCTTTATTGTTCAGATTATTACATTTGTTCCTTTTTTTCCCCCCCCATAACTCCCCTCCTCCCAGTTCACGCCCCACCCTCCTCCCTCAATCCCCACCCACTGTCCTCATCCATAGGTGCACGATTTTTGTCCAGTCTCTTCCCACATCTCCCACACCCCTTTCCCCCTCAAGAATAGTCAGTCCATTCCCTTTCTATGTCCCTGATTCTATTATAATCAACAGTTCATTCTGTTCATCAGATTATTTATTCACTTGATTTTTAGATTCACTTGTTGATAGATGCATATTTGTTGTTCATAATTTGTATCTTTACCCTTTTCTTCCTCTTCCTCTTCTTAAAGGATACCTTTCAGCATTTCATATAATCCTGGTTTGGTGGTGATGAACTCCTTTAGCTTTTCCTTATCTGTGAAGCTCTTTATCTGACCTTCAATTCTGAATGATAGCTTTGCTGGATAAAGTAATCTTGGTTGTAGGTTCTTGGTATTCATCACTTTGAATATTTCTTGCCACTCCCTTCTGGCCTGCAAAGTTTCTGTTGAGAAATCAGCTGACAGTCGTATGGGTATTCCCTTGTAGGTAACTGAGTTTCTTTCTCTTGCTGTTTTTAAGATTCTCTCTTTATCTTTTGCTCTTGGCATTTTAATGATGATGTGTCTTGGTGTGGTCCTCTTTGGATTCCTTTTGTTTGGGGTTCTCTGCGCTTCTTGGACCTGTAAGTCCATTTCTTTCACCAGGTGGGGGAAGTTTTCTGTCATTATTTCTTCAAATAGGTTTTCAATATCTTGCTCTGTCTCATCTTCTGGCACCCCTATAATTCTGATGTTGGTACGCTTGAAGCTGTCCCAGAGGCTCCTTACACTATCCTCGCATTTTTGGATTCTTTTTTCATTTTGCTTTTCCGGTTGGATGTTTTTTGCTTCCTCGCATTTCAAATCATTGACTTGATTCTTGCGCGCCTCTGGTCTGCTGTCGGGCGTCTGTATAATATTCGTTATTTCAGTCCGTGTGTGCTTAATTTCTAGTTGGTTCCCCAATATAACATCGAGGGTCTTAATAGTTTTTGTGTAAATCTCATTAAGTTTATCGGCAGCTTCTAAACAGTTCTTGAGAGACCTTAAAAGTGTGGTTCTGAACTCTATATCTTCCATTGACAATTTTGTCCTGTTTCTTTGTCTCCGCATTTTGTTATGCTTCCTTGGTGCACCCCCTAGTGGTCTTTGTTCGCAGTCTTATAGATAAATCTTGATTGTTGTAGCTAATTCCAGGGAGGGTTTGACCTCCAGGCCAAGTGGCTATGAGAATCAGCTGTGTCAGCAGTGAGAGAACTTCTGTCCTCTAGGGAGGTGCTAATCTAGCCTTTGCCTGAGGCTATCCGGCAAATGCCTCTGTGCAGGGCTTGGGTAGGGCGGGTCACACAGGATCAACAGGGTGGGCCGGAGAGAGCAGTTATGGCGGCTCTCAGTCCTGTCCCCAGGGGCTCTGCCTCTCTGAGTCCCAGCACCCGCTGCAAAGCTGGGAGAGAAAGCTGCACTCGCTCTGACCGAAGCCAGACAGTCCCGCTTCTCCCGTTTGAGTCTGGGTCCCTAAAGACTCGCCCGGATCTGGAGCTCAGAGTCTGCGACTCCCTCCCGATTGAAAACGCCAACCGCGCCCTCCGCCGCCAGCCCGCTCCGCGCACTCCGCACCTCAGAATTTGACTTCAGCACTGCGGCTCCTCTGAGTGTCCGTATGCGTTTCTCTTTCCTCCTAGTTGTAGGACTTCCACTCAGCCAGCGTTCCTGTGGTTCTGGGTGATGTCCCTTCCGTGTTTTAGTTTCACTTTTGAAGTAGTTGTTCAAAGCAGCAAACTCTGGCGTTAACCTATGCCGCCATCTTGGTTCTCCCAAATCTTTATTGTTCAGATTATTACATTTGTCCCTCTTTTTTCCCCCCCCATAACTCCCCTCCTCCCAGTTCACGCCCCACCCTCCTCCCTCAATCCCCACCCACTGTCCTCATCCATAGGTGCACGATTTTTGTCCAGTCTCTTCCCGAATCTCCCACACCCCTTTCCCCCTCAAGAATAGTCAGTCCATTCCCTTTCTATGTCCCTGATTCTATTATAATCACCAGTTCATTCTGTTCATCAGATTATTTATTCACTTGATTTTTAGATTCACTTGTTGATAGATGCATATTTGTTGTTCATAATTTGTATCTTTACCTTTTTCTTCCTCTTCCTCTTCTTAAAGGATACCTTTCAGCATTTCATATAATCCTGGTTTGGTGGTGATGAACTCCTTTAGCTTTTCCTTATCTGTGAAGCTCTTTATCTGACCTTCAATTCTGAATGATAGCTTTGCTGGATAAAGTAATCTTGGTTGTAGGTTCTTGGTATTCATCACTTTGAATATTTCTTGCCATTCCCTTCTGGCCTGCAAAGTTTCTGTTGAGAAATCAGCTGACAGTCGTATGGGTATTCCCTTGTAGGTAACTGAGTTTCTTTCTCTTGCTGCTTTTAAGGTTCTCTCTTTGTCTTTTGCTCTTGGCATTTTAATTATGATGTGTCTTGGTGTGATCCTCTTTGGATTCCTTTTGTTTGGGGTTCTCTGCGCTTCTTGGACCTGTAAGTCCATTTCTTTCACCAGGTGGGGGAAGTTTTCTGTCATTATTTCTTCAAATAGGTTTTCAATATCTTGCTCTCTCTCATCTTCTGGCACCCCTATAATTCTGATGTTGTTACGCTTGAAGCTGTCCCAGAGGCTCCTTACACTATCCTCGCATTTTTGGATTCTTTTTTCATTTTGCTTTTCCGGTTGGGTGTTTTTTGCTTCCTCGCATTTCAAATCATTGACTTGATTCTTGCGCTCCTCTGGTCTGCTGTCGGGAGTCTGTATAATATTCGTTATTTCAGTCCGTGTATGCTTAATTTCTAGTTGGTTCCCCAATATAACATCGAGGGTCTCATTAGTTTTCTTGTAGATCTCATTAAGTTTATCGGCAGCTTCTAAACAGTTCTTGAGAGACCTTAAAAGTGTGGTTCTGAACTCTATATCTTCCATTGACAATTTTGTCCTGTTTCTTTGTCTCCGCATTTTGTTATGCTTCCTTGGTGCACCCCCTAGTGGTCTTTGTGCGTAGTCTTATAGTTAAACCTTGATTGTTGTAGCTAATCCCAGGGAGGGTTTGACCTCCAGGCCAAGTGGCTATGAGAATCAGCTGTGTCAGCAGTGAGAGAACTTCTGTCCTCTAGGGAGGTGCTAATTTAGCCTTTGCCTGAGGCTATCCAGCAAATGCCTCTGTGCAGGGCTTGGGTAGGGCGGGTCGCACAGGATCAACAGGGTGTGCCGGAGAGAGCAGTTATGGCGGCTCTCAGTCCTGTCCCCAGGGGCTCTGCCTCTCTGAGTCCCAGCACCCGCTGCAAAGCTGGGAGAGAAAGCTGCACTCGCTCTGACCGAAGCCAGATAGTCCCGCTTCTCCCATTTGAGTCTGGGTCCCTAAAGACTTGCCTGTATCTGGAGCTCAGAGTCTACAACTCCCTCCCGATTGAAAACAACAACCGCGCCCTCCGCCTCCAGCCCGCTTGGCGCACTCCGCACCTCAGAATTTGACTTCAGCACTGCGCCTCCTCTGAGTGTCCGTGTGCGTTTCTCTTTCCTCCTAGTTGTAGGACTTCCACTCAGCCAGCGTTCCTGTGGTTCTGGGTGATGTCCCTTCCGTTTTTTGGTTTCACTTTTGAAGTAGTTGTTCAAAGCAGCAAACTCCGGCGTTAACCTATGCCGCCATCTTGGTTCTCCCCGGGACTTTGGATTTAACAGACAAAATTTCCAGTCCATGTATCATATGTGAGAATTAAATTAAAACTCTGTTAATTTTTAAATGCTTTTAACCAAGGTTTGCTTATAATTAAATTAACAGGGGTTTTTTTGTTATTTTTAACACATTTTAGCAAATAGGCCATATGTTTGAAAAAACACTGTTGTAATTTTGCTAACATAAATAAAAATACATATCTACAACTATATCTACGTATTTAAATCCAAGAGTTACCGCTCATAAAGAATGATTAGCACATGATCACACTACACTGTGCTGGCAATTGGTTCTGTTGTCCTGTGACATGACTTTCTATAGCAGTTTTAACTGTGCCAGCCGACGTTCCAAGTGCACTAAGTCACGCCCCCACCCGCGTGCGTTTGTTTACTTGGGTGACTGGTGAATGCACGCATTTACTAGACCTATTCAGTATAAATTTAAAATTACAATAATACAAGTAGAAAACTTTTCTATGAAATTAAACTTTCATACATATGTAATGTTAATTACATAAAACATGACTAAGTTAAAAACAGGTAAACTAACTAATTTGTTAGTTTGGCTTTAACAGATACTCCCTTGCCCAAATTAGTCCGTTATATCAAGGTTTTACTGTAATGAGGGAGTGAACTCAACTGCAAAGGGAGAGGTAGACTCAGGAGTCACATTGTTTCAGAGAAAGATCAGGCCAAATTGTAGATCCTGGAAGCCGATGACTTTTCCCAATGGCCGTGCCAAGCTTTACAATTTTTCCTTTGCTGTTACAAGTGTGATACTAGTTATTATTATGGGTTGCTTTCTCTAGCTGGGCTGGCCCCAGCTGCTTCTTTGTTTCCTGTGCTCCCACTGAGCACATCTCTAGTGTGGGTGGAGGGAAGGAGAGGGCCACTGGGAATGCCCTCCCAAGAAATGTAATCAAATTTGTTTCTCAAATGCTTGTCCCTAAAATTTAAATCTTCTTTATAGTTCAGTTTGAAATCATTCCCCCGCCCCCTTTATCCATCTACTAGAGGCCCAGTGCACGGATTCGTGCACCAGTGGGGTCCCTTGGCCTGGCCTGTGGGGATCAGGCTGAAATCGGCTCTCTGACATCCCCCGAGGGGTCCCGGATTGCAAGAGGACACAGGCCAGGTCAAGGGACCCCACCAGTGCACAATTGGGGCTGGGGAAGGACCGCAGGAGGGTTCCAGGGTGTGTCCGGCTTGTCTCGCCCAGTCCCGATCGGCCAGACCCCAGCAGCAAGCTAACCTGCCAGTCGCAGGGTTTGCCCCCTGGTGGTCAGTGCACATCATAGTGACTGGTCAAACGGTCGGACACTAGCATATTAGGTTTTTATTATATAGGATTTGTCCTTCTAACATCCATCCAATCAGCAAATACTCTCTGAACACTGCCAAACACTGTCTTAGGTATATAGTGAAAAACAGTATACACAAGCTCCCTGTCTTTTTGGGCCTTACAGAATAATGGGTAGGCCAACAGAAATCCTACAAATAAAAATATAATTGCATCCTGTGTTAAGTGCTTTAAGGAAAAATACAGTGAGCTGTGAGAAAAGAAGTCAGCAGTGGGCAGTACCTGCAGTCTTCTCCTTATGTCCTCAAGCAGCTTATTGGGCATATTTGTAAATAGGAAAATATTTATTGTCCTTGTTGCAGAGCTAGGGCATGCAAGGGTTATAAAAGAAGCAATTAGACAAAGATTTTGCTCTTAAGTAACTTACAACTTTATAGTTATACATACAAAAACAACTTGAAAATAGTATTAAAACCTCAGGAGGCATGAAGTTATTTGCTAAAACTTCAAAGAAAGGAGAGACCTATGGAGGTTAGAGTATACTGAGCAGGCTTCCTAAAGGAAGTGGTGCTTGAGCCGAGGTTTAAAGGAAAGGGAGGATTTGTACTGGTGGCAAAGAGAGTGGGACCACTTGCATAATTCAAGGAGAGGAACTCCCGAGCATAAGATAAAAAGAAGCCCATTGGATAAGGGGTGTGAAGGTCAATAAAGAAAAGTTCAATTTACCTCTTCGGCTGATTTTTAACTTTGCTTTTAGGTAAAGTGATCTATAATATATCATTCAAATCAGAATGCTTTTTAAAAGTAAAAGTGGCCTTGCCCTGGGAAAATTGAGATACGTGGTCACCCTGCTTTAATGTGGTCAGAGTACAGGGGCTTGTCCCAAAAAAGCAGGACAGGAGAGTGGAGTATGTAGATACAGTTCCTGTGGCCTACAGTCCATGTTTCCCATGCGGATTTGTCCACAGTTTACTTATGTAGTTCAATTTGCTGGCACTCCTTGGTCACTTCTTTCATTTCCCACCCATTCCTGAGATTGGTCTCTGCTGTCTGAAAGGGAAGCAATCAGGAGAGCTTGAAGACAGTACCAGCACAGAAAAACACCATCCTCTGTGTGTCAGGGAGACTCAACTCCAACAGGAATCAACCTAGTGATTATTAGGACACTAGAGGCCTGTGCACGAAATTCGTGCACTTGAGGGGGGCTCCCTCAGCCCAGCCTACGACCTCTCGCAGTCCGGGAGCCCTCGGGGGATGTCCAACTGACGGCAGTTGGACATCCTTAGCGCTTCCATGGAGGTGGGAGAGGTTCCCGCCACCGCTGCTGCGCTCACCAGCCGTAAGCCCCGCTTCTGGCTGAGCAACGCTCCCCCTGTGGGAACACACTGACCATCAGGGGGAAGCTCCTGTGTTGAGCATCTGCCCCCTGGTGGTCAGTGTGCATCATAGCGACCGGTCATTCCGTAGTTCGGTCAATTTGCATATTAGCCTTTTATTATATAGTACTAGAGGCCCGGTGCACAAAAATTTGTACACTCGGGGGGAAGGTGGAGTCCCTCAGCCTGGCCTGTGCCCTCTCGCAGTCTGGGACCCCTCGGGAGATAACGCCCTGCTGGCTTAGGCCTGCTCCCGGGTGGCAGAGGGCAGGCCCAATCCCTAGGTGCAGCCCCTGGTTGGGCTCAGAGCAGGGCTGATTGGGGAATTGGGGCGCCGCCCCCTGTCATGCACAGAGCAGGGCGGATCAGGAGATTGTGATGCCACCCCCAGTCACGCTCAGGGTAGGGCCAGTTGGGGGGTTGGGGCACCGCCCCCTGTCACACTCAAGGCAGGGTCAATGGGGAGGTTGCAGCGCCACCCCCGTCACGCACAGAGCAGTGCCAATCCGGGGGTTGGGGCGCTGCCCCCTGTCACGCACAGAGCAGGGCCTATCAGAGGGTTGAGGAGCTCCCCCCTGTCACTCAGAGAGTAGGGCCGATAGGGGAGTTGGGGCACCACCCCCTGTCACACACAGAGCAGGGCGGATCAGGGGGTTGGGGCACCGCCCTCTATCACCCACAGAACAGGTCCAATCAGGGGGTTGGGACGCCACTACTCTCACACTCAGGGCAGGGCCGATGGGGAGGTTATGGCTCTACCCCATCACACACAGAGCAGGGCCCGTGGGGGGGGGGGGTTGGGGTTGGTGCACCACACCCTGTCACACACAGAGCAGGGACGATCAGGGGGTTGGGGCGCTGCACCCTGTCACACACAGAGCCGCAGGGTGATCAGAGGTTGGGGAGCTCCCCCATATCAGGCACAGAGCAGGGCTGATCAGGAGGTTGGGGCGCCTTCCCCTTTCACGAACAGAGCAGGACAGATAGGGAGGTTGTGGCCCCACCCCCTGTCACACACAGAGCCACAGGGCGATCAGGGGGTTTGGGCGCTGACCCCTGTCACGCTGATCCCGGTGCCGGGAGTCATATTACCCTTTTACTATATAGGGTAGAGGCCTGGTGCATGGGTGGGGCTGGCTGGTTTGCCCTGAAGGGTGTCCCTGGATCAGGGTGGGGGTCCCCACTGGGGTGCCTGGCCAGCCTGGGTGAGGGGATGATGGCTGTTTGCAGCTGGTCACACATCATTCAGGGTGGGGGTCCCCACTGGGGTGCTTGGCCAGCCTGGGTGAGGGGATGATGGCTGTTTGCAGCTGGTCACACACCATTCAGGGTAGAGGTCCCCACTGGGGTGCCTGGCCAGCCTGGGTGAGGGGCTGATGGCTGTTTGCAGCTGGCCACACACCCTTCAGGGTGGGAGTCCCCACTGGGGTGCCTGGCCAGTCTGGGTGAGGGGCTGAGGGCTGTTTTCAGGCTGGCAGGTGACGGAAGCTCCCAACCGCTCCTTTTTTTCTTTTTTCTTTTTTAATTCTGGGCCAGCTTTAGCTCTGAGGCTCCAGCTCCTCGGCCTCCGCTGCTGAAAGTAGGTAATCGAAACAATGTATAACTCCAGCTCTGACTCCAGCTCTGAGATCCCAGCTCTCTGAAAGCTGGTTTCTGGAGGGGTTTTTTGTTGAAATGTTTCAAACTGCCAGCTCAGAGGCCTGCAGCGGCAGGCGGGGAACGTTGGAATCCTCTGTCACTGAAGCAAGCAAGCCTCATGTTAGTTTCAAGCTGCCTGGCTTCCAGCCGCCATCTTGGCTGACACTTAATTTGCATATCTCCCTGATTAGCCAATGGGAAGGATAGCGGTCGTATGCCAGTTACCATGTTTCTCTTTTATTAGATTAGACTAGTGGCCCCGTGCATGAAATTCGTGCACTGGGGGTTGTCCCTCAGCCTGGCCTGCACCCTCTTCAATCTGGGACCTCTCGGGGGATGTCTGACTGCCGATTTAGGCCCTAAACGGCATTTGGACAGCCCTCTCGCAATCCGGAACTGCTGGCTCCTAACCGCTCACCTGCCTGCCGGCTTGCTCACCCCCAACTGCCCCCCCTCCCCGCCGGCCTTCTCGCCCCCAACTTCCCCCCATTGCCAGCCTGCTCACCCCCAACTGCCCCCCCTGCTGGCCTGATAGCCCCCAACTGCCCCCCCTGCCAGCCTGCTCGCCCCCAGTTGCCCCCTTTGCTGGCCTGCTTGCCCCCCCTGCTGGCCTGCTCGCCCCCAACTGCCCCTCCTGCCGGCCTAATCGCCCCCAACTGCCCCCCTTGCTGGCCTGCTCACCCCCAATTGCCCCCCCCCCCGCCAGCCTGATCGCCCCCAACTGCCCCCCCGTGCCGGCCTGCTCGCCCCCAACTTCTCCCCCTGCCAGCCTGCTCGCCCCCAACTGCCCCCCCCTATTGGCCTGATCACCCCTATCTGCCCTCCCCTCCTTGTCTGATCACCCCTAACCTCCTCTGCCTCGGCCACACCACCATGGATTTGTCTGGAAGGACATCCGGAAGATCTCCTAGAAGATCTCCCAGTCTAATTAGCATATTACCCTTTTATTAGTATAGATTAGGATTGCTGCATATTGAGGAATTCTGAATATCTATGAATATGCAAAGAGGCTTGTTTTCTGTTGAAACTGTTGGAAGATAAGCAAGGCCTTTTTTGTTGGACTGCTGGAGAAGGACCCCCTAAATAGTGCTAAATGTTGTTAGCCCATTTGGGAGAGTGGCAGCCCAGGTGCTCATCCATTCTTTTCTTCTAAGCTTCTCTGTTTTATCAGGGACTAGAGGTCCCAGATGTCATTAGTTTGAGAGAGGATGCAGGCATAAAATCTTAGTAACCATTTTCTAGTCACCCCTTGCACATAGCTGGTACCATAGCCTCAACTTATACTCTCTGAGTTTGCCATGTCTGTGTCTGGCTAATTTTATAAAGATTTATCAGATTCTATGGCCATCTCCTATTACATAGTTTCTAAAATGAGAGAGGATTTTTTTCTTTCTTTGAAGGATGATATAATTGCTACTTCTACAAAATAGTCAGCAAGTAGATAGCTGTAATGCCTACTCTGAGATTCCCCAAGAGGAGTGAAGGCAGAGTGTTGCACTAGATTACCAGCTCAGTGGTGGGTTCCTCTCTGAGTGTGCTGGGAAGGTTCCGCTCTGGGAGTCTGATGGGAAGTGCCTCTCCAGGATGTTGAAGTTGGCCTCCTGAGCAGCAGGGCCTGTTTGTAGCTTTGGAAGCAAGTTGGGAGGCCCTCCCCCTGCTTCGTACAGCCACATCCTGCCCATTCATTCCTCCTGTGTTACAGGTCCCTTTTGTTTTGCTTGCTTTGCTTTCACCTTTGTTTTGTAGATTATGAGATTTTATTCTTCCCTATTTTGGAGCAGATTAGCCTCATCTAACTGAATTTTAGGCTTGCCTGATTAAGGGCTTGAGATAATTTAGGGACACTTAAGTGGGACAGAATTTCAAAGCTTTGCAAATTTATTATTATACTAGTAACCCGGTGCACAGATTCGTGCACACTGAAAGGAAATTAAATAGAAAGTGGCTGGCGGGGCAGGACTGGGCAAGACAGGGCGGACACGCCCTGGAGCCAACCTCCCGTGGTTCCTCCCTGGCCAGCCGCACCTGGAGTGGCACCGTGGCTTGAAGGGCATCTGTGGAGTGAGCGGGGTCTCTCCGGCAGGTGGAGTGCCTCAGCCTGGCCTGCGGGGATCAGGCCAAAACCGACTTTCCAACATCCCCTGAGGGGTCCCAGAGTGCTTGAGGGCACTCTACAAAGTTGCTTTCGTACAGGGTATGGAACGCAAACGCAAGTGTGCAGTAAACCAGATCCGGGGCCGACAGTGCCCCCGCAACAACATAACCCCTGGCTGAAGGTGGAATCACACAGTCCCGAGAGGAATCAGGCTCCCTCCTCTCTGGTTCCCGGGTGCATCACCCGAGCACTGCCACTGCCAAATCCCTGTAGCTCAGCAGCTCCTGCGTTGAGTGTCTGCCCCCTGATGGTCAGTGCACATCATAGCTACCGGTAGGACAGACACTTAGCATATTAGCCTTTTATATATATAGATGTGAAGAGTAATGCAAGTAAGGAGTTAGAAATTCGTGTCTTCAGCTGGTGTGGTGGAGACAGGTTTTCTGGTCAGAGGACAGCAGTGAGGTGCCCGTGAGAGGCCACTGGGCTGTAGCTGCTGAGGAGATATTTTCACTGAGATATGACTATCCTTTTAGTCTCCACAAAGAAGTGAATCCAGCAGCGATGAGCCCTGAAGAGTCCATGGCACCTGTATTCTATGTGGTAGCCTGGTGGATAACCCCCAGCCCCTGACCTAGCATAAGCAGAACTCTCAATTTCTGGAAGATAATTTCTGGAGTAATCACTGTAAAGGGCAAATTAGTTGGAAGCTCTTGTTGTAGTTATTGCTGTGTAACAAATCATCCCAAACTTAGCGATATGAAACAACAATTGTTCTTGTTTTCTCTCATGGAACTGGGGGTTGACTGGATTCAGATAAGGCAGTTCTATATCTCTCGTGGTTCTTATGCATTGGCCTTCAGATGGTGGTCAGGACTGGAGGCATCTCAAAGGCTTTGTCACGTGTCTGTCTGTTAATGCTGTCTGTTGACTAGATCTCAGCTGGGCTGTCAGCCAGAACACCTACTTGTGGCTTCTCTATGTGGCCTACGTTTCCTCACAGCGTGGTGGCTGGCTTCTAAGAGTTAGTATCTCAAGAGCTATATAATCTTTTTTATGACCTAGCCTTGGAGTTCACAAAGCAACGTTCCCATCTCATTCTGTTCTTTTTTTTTTCTTTTATTATTATTATTTTTAAAAAATATATATTTCTTTATTGATTTCAGAGAGGAAGGGAGAGGGAGAGAGAGAGACAGAAACATCAATGATGAGAGAGAATCATTGATCAGCTGCCTCCTGAACGCCCCCTACTGGGGATCGAGCTCACAACACGGGCATGTGCCCTTGGCCAGAATTGAACCTGGGACCCTCCAGTCCGCAGGCCAACGCTCTAGACAGTGAGCCAAACCAGCTAGGGCTCATTCTGTTCTTGAAAGCAAGCCACTGGAATAGCCCCTGTTCAAGGGAGAGGAATTAAACTCTCCCTGTGGATGGGAGGAGTGTGAGGGAATTTATAGACATGTTTTAAAACCATCACAGCTCTTTTGATGCCATTCTTCATTTTAATTGGATACTTTTTGAAAATTTTATTTTTAAAGGAGATTTCTTTCAGAAGAGACATATGGCACACAAAACAGTCCAACAGGCTAGTTCCATCTGAGCTTCTTACTACCCAGGTGGAATGGGAGACTGCACTTCATGTCAGAATTTGGTTGCAGGCCAATAGTTTGAAAAGCTTCAGATGGTGTTCAGATCCTTTAGGTAGAATTAGTTTTCCTTCCTAACCAGTAATTGAAGTGATCTTGTCTTTCCCTACACATCAATCAAGGGGTGTCTTTAGCTCCTTCCTCTATGCCAAGAATAGAGAAACTGTAAGGAAGAAGAGGTCAGAGTTCCTTGACTTTTGTAATTCTTATTTTTACTCCCCACATACACACTGATTTCAGAGAGGGAGAGAGAGATAGAAACATCAATGATGAGAAAGAATCATTGACTGGCTGCCTCCTGCACACCCCACAATGGGGATGGAGCCTGCAACTTGGGCATATGCTCTGACCAGGAATTGAACTGTGACCTCCTAGTTCATAGGTCGATACTCAACTACTGAGCCATGCTGGCTGGGCTCTATTTTTGTAATTCTTTATCAGGTCATTATTCTCTTATACTTTCTGTTTCTTTATCAGTTTTTAGCCTTTCCATTTTTTCTTCTCTCCAGATACTTTCCTGAGAACCTTCATCTGCAGAGCTAGCCCAGACTAGATTTAGCCTCAACACACATTGGTGTTTTGCTTCTTGTTTCTTTAGCTGCTTAATCATTGAGATCTGCTGACATTTTAAGAGGAATAACCGTTTTTTATTTTTCTGAAGTTTAGAGAGTCTGTTTTCCATTGTTATAAAATTAGTTCTGTAGAAAGAGACTATATGTCCGGTCAGTGTGACTCAGTGGTTGAGCGTCAACCAGGAGGTCACAGTTCGATTCCTGGTCAGGGCATATGTCCAGGTTCTGGGGTCTATCCCTGGTGTGGGGCATGCAGGAAGCAGCCGATGAGTGATTCTCTCTCATCATTGATGTTTCTATCTCTCGCTCCTTCTTCCTTTCTGAAGTCAATAAAAATATATTTAAAAAAAGAAAGAGACTATATACAGACCATCTGTGCTCCAAGTCCATACTAAAGAGATGCAGGTTTGACAACTATGTACAGTGTTTTAGGACACCAGCTGCTTTTAGCTAGCTTAGACCAGGTAGCTAGCATCATCCGAGGTCTTTGTTCTAAGTTCCTTGAGAGTTAGAACCACATTTCTTGTTGATTCTGTGTAACTCCTAGCATATAGCTGTGTCTCAGAAAATATTTATTGATTATTTGATGTATTTCACATTCATAAAACTGGATTTATGTAAGTGTAAAAAGAATAAAAAGGTGAAGTAAGGATTTCTTAAATTTCAGAACTTTTTGATGCCCTTATTTGGTATAATGAAGATCGTCGAGTATTTTAAAGCATACTCATTTATTTCATCTTCATAGAGCTTGCCAGAATCATCTACCTGCTGTGACTTCAATGCTGCTTCCTATTTGTCCCATAGAAGCATAGCCCAAAGAGTGCAAAGAGCAGGGGCAAACACCTTGAACACCACTCAGTGTTTTCTCCCCAGGAATGGTGGGTGGGACCTATAGTACCTGCATATCCAAGTAGCTCTCAGATGGAAAATAGGCGGGTGAAGAGCATTTCCCCAGCAGCCTTGGTGTGACTGGAGGTCAGAAAATGGCCAGTTGCCTAACCGCAGTTTTTTTCTCAATCCTCATTCTGAATATTGGCTAAAGGTGACTGGTCAAGAGGTTATGATGTTTTCACATGATTGGCCAAGTGCCACGAATAAGTGAAGTGACTCACTCTGTAAACAGTCACACAGTGCTGTGATTCTAATTTGTGCCTCAGCAAACTTCCAAATCATTACACAGTATGGATTTTTGGAGATTGTTACCAAATAGTCAAAACTGTAAATGCATTCAGTGAATGTCAAGGGTCTTTTGGAATGCATGCTGAAAATAAATGTCATTTTGGTCACATGGGTAATGATGATTGAGCATATTCTGTGTAAACTGAAACCTGGATAACTTACTTGACCTTTAGCATTTATATTTTCTTTGCTAATATGGATGCCCTCCACAAGTCTTTGTGCTCTAACATCTCCTGGACCACTGCAGCTTCCCCTCCCCTACCACACACCGTAGGCTCCTACTTTGCTCTGCCCCACCTAATGGCTTTAGGACTGAATTTCTGGGAAGAGGAGAGGAAGAAGAACTTCGTATTAGTGTTGATATTTCCTTTTCCTTGTGGAAGATGAGTATTGCCAAAAGTGAGTGAGGTAAACTAATGCTCTGATTTAAGAGTCTGGGCATAGTCATTCATTCATTCACAGATTATTAATAAAGTACTTTATGTGAAACTGTTCTAAAAGTTAGAGATATAGCAGTTAGGTCAAGATATATCTTCAAGGGACTGAAGTTCTAGTAGAGTATAAATGTAGCAAGCAACTCCTGTGTTCATTTCTCTTTTATGCAATAAATGCCACCTTTGCATTACTCACTGACCATTAGAGTAATGCCCCTCACTCCATTTCCTGTTAAAGAATATTAAACTGCAGTCACATTTTTACTACATACCAGCTTTTTGAGCAGTTCTCAGGACTATAGGTTGACTATAGATGAAGTCTTGAGGGAATTTGGAGATTCTCTTCGGAACAGAAGATTGTTGTGAAAATTCAGTTCTGCCCTGAGGGTTGTAGAAAGAGTAACTGAAATGTGAGCTAAGTGCAAGAGAGAGCAAGAGACAGAGATACAGAGAGAGGAAACTAGCTTCTAAAAGAAAGAACTGGCGTCAGCTTAGACTACGGGTTCACATGGACATTAATATTTGGATGAGTGGATGAATGGATAAAAATAAAAGAGAAAACAGTACTAGGACGTTTTCTTTTTAAAATGAAAAATTGACCCAGCATTTCCTTTTGTGCCTGCTGAACTAGAGACATCAGGGACTGGCAGCCAGTCTTCCATTGACATCAGCAAGAGCAGATTTAAATCTCCACAGAGCACTTCCTAACCTTGATAAATATGGCTGGTAATTGAATTAGAAAACATTCTGAGCTGTCAGCTAATTATGCTATTCAGACAATAGCTTTGTCCAAGTCTGTTTCATCTTTGACTCGCTTGAGTGACTTGCTCACTGGTAAGTGAAGTATTTCCATTTCCATGATAGAGGCGTATATTGTACGTCTCCCTAAATTCTGCTGTCTGTGCTTCCTCAGAGCAATATGTTGGCATTTCACATAATTACAGACAGTGTTGTATGAGCTTTGATAGGTATTAGTTTTATTCTAATTTGTGATTCAGTCTAATCTTTGTTTCCATGTGTATGGAAACACATATTATTCTAGTGCTGAGCTACTCTTTTCAAAGGCAAACAACCACTTTCATTTTCCCTTTTCCAGCAATAGTACAGTATAACAATTTAAAAGATCCTAGTCATGCTTAGCATATTAAAGCTATTCATGGTAAAGACACTCATCTAGAACAGCAGCAATAGTTTTAGAAATGAGGAATTCAACCCAACTTGTTCTCTTTGTTTTAAAAAATCACAGAATGTTCCCATCCCAGCTCAGAGGTGTTGACTGTTCCTCACTTCATCTTCTTGAAGAAATTAATGGCTTTAGATGTTAAAGATAAATAATGTTAATTCTAAAGTAGAATCTATGCATCTTGAAAATACTGGTTCTGGGCTTCAGGTACATCTCTAATAGGTTCTAACTTATTGCTTCTGGTTGTTTTTGCACTTGTATCATCAAAATGCAAAATTTGAAGAATTTTTTGAAACCTTTAACGATTCAATTTTGTTAAAGAGAAGGCAGCTATCCTTTTTGCTCTGTAATGCAAACATTTTCACTTTTAGATGTTATAAACACCAGTTAAAATGATCAGTTCATTGAAATTTTTTTTTAATCCTCATCTGAGGACATTTTCATAGACTTTTTTGAGAGAGGGAAAAGGAGACAGAGAAAGAAACATTGATGTGAGAGAGAAACATCGATCAGTTGCCTCCTGCACGTACCCCAACCAGGACCCAGGATAGAACCTGCAACCTAGGTATGTGTCCTGACCTGGAATCAAACCTGAGGTCTTTCTATGTACAGAATGATGCTTCTACCAACTGAGCTACACTGGCCAGGATTTCATTGAATTTTTTAAATACGTTTTTTTAATTGATTTGAGAGAGAGAGGAAAGGAAAGAGAGAAGCATCGTTGTGATGAGAGAGAGAAATATCAATCAGGTGCCTCCTGCATGCACCCCTACCGGGGATCAGGGGATCAAGCCCACAACCTGAGCTTGTGCCCTGACTGGGAATCAAACCGGTGACCTTTCAGTGCATGGGAAAATGCTCAACCAACCAACCATGCCACTCCGGCCAAGACTTCATCTATGTCCTTCCAGTCACCTTTGTATATGAACTTGCCTTCAGCATGTGCCCACTTACTTTATTAAATAAAATTTGACACACAGACCTAATAAAAGATGCAAAAATGTGGTCAGATGCCCTGTTAACATAACAGGTCGGTCCAGGTTCTTGTTGCAAAATACTGCATGACAAAGTCTTTCCTGTTGAATGACTAACTGAATGAAAATACCTTATTTCCTTTTTGTTCCTGGAAATATATTGTTTACTCATTAATTCTTGAGTTTGAGAAAATTCATGCAGTATATTGTCATCTGAAGATGCACTGGCAAATTTTGCTTGTTAGATCAATTTCACCATCATCATCAGAGTCTTGAGTGCTGCTGTTTCTCTTTTCATTCATCTGCTGTTTTGTCTAATACTTGTAAAATGTCTCCTATCAGTTTTCTTCTCATTGCCATAATGGATTGCAATTTTTAAAATTCTGAATTCTCAACATGTTCAATGAAAGCAAAGATAATGTCTTCAGTTTTTCATACCTTATTTAATGATGATGCAATACTTTGGGCAATGCAATAAGAAAATTGAGCCCTAACCGGTTTGGCTCAGTGGATAGAGCATTGGCCTGTGGACTGAAAGGTCCCAGGTTCGATTCCGGCCAAGGGCATGTACCTTGGTTGCGGGCACATCGCCAGTAGGAGGTGTGCAGGAGGCAGCGGATCGATGTTTCTCTCTCATCGATGTTTCTAACTCTCTATCCCTCTCCCTTCCTCTCTGTGAAAAATCAATAAAATATATTTCTTTTAAAAAAGAAAATAAAATTGAAAGATAATGCAATAGTGACTATTTATTTTACTTTTGCATCATTCTGTTTGGTAATTTCATCATTTTCCTTTTTCTTATTACTTTAGTCTCGTTTTAAAAAGCATAGTTGTAAACAATCCAAGATACAGAAAAAAAAATGAGACCACTAAGATCCTACAATATAGCTTAAATTTATAAAAGGGTACAATAGATCCACATGGTAATTATAAGATAAAATTTTTTATTCTGTTTTTTAAAAATCAGTATAATCTCTCTTTGTTCTTTGGAAGACTCTGAAAAGATTAACATTATGAAATAATAACCCTTCCAAATAGTAAGGAATTGTTCCAAAATAAAGTCAAACACTCACATTGGGCACAGTGGCCCTAATGTTATACCAGGGACTAAGTTGACTGGCAGTATGTGCTGACTCTGTTAATGAAGCTTTTATCGTGGAGTGGAGATGACGCTACGTTAGTTAGTGTTGGCTTTTCTTCACCACACTTAAGTTCGCAGGAGTTTGTTCCGGCTTACAGCCTTCTGTTCTGACCTTCCCCTTATCTGTGTAGATGGGCAGAAAGAATACATTCACGCTGTTGCAAAAAAAAAACACACAAAAACAAAACAAAACAAAAAAACAGCCAGTTACAGTTGTTGCAAAAAAAAAAAAAAAAAAAAAGAATACATTCACTTCTTTCTGGCTCAGGTAGGTGCTTTCTCCTCCTGTTCATTGTGTTTGCAGAAGCTCTGGTTTATCTCGTGTGTCTCTTCTAAGCCTCTTTCTCTGTCAGCGCCCTTGAACGGTTAGCTGTTGAAGTGAAGTGCATCTCTGTTGAGCACAGAGCATTTCCAGGATCCCAGTGGGGAGCCTTTCTAAGGGGTGTGTATGCCAAGCACGATCTCATTGTGTGCAGGCATGGCAGGAGTCTGCCAGACCCAGGGGTAGGCTGCCAGTGCAAATGCCACATTGACATGACATTTACAAGTTTAGAGTCTGAGAAAAGGCTGGCAATGGAACACCCGTTAGCTTCCTCATTTAGGTTGGCAGTAACTGGGCCAGCTTTGATGTTTTGACTCAGAAATCACAGTCACAAAGTAATGCTTGATACAGAATTTGAAACTATCACTGCCACATTTTCTGTGAAGTTATGAATCCTGTTAACCTGTTCCCATGATACAGGATAAACCATAGTGGTTGAGTGCAGAATCTGGAATCAAAGCTGGATTTGACTGAGGGCTCTGTCACTTCCTGTGTGACCCCGAGCAAGTTACTTTATGAAAGCCTCAGGTCCCATCTATAAAATAGGGATAATATCACTTTCCTCCTATGGGTTATTGGCTGGATTAAGTAGTATCTTTAGAAGTATAAGCACTTTTCCCGGTGTTTGTCCAATGCTGAGTGTTCCATAAATGTGAAGTATTTTTCAGAAACTCATAAGAAATTCGGGTTTTCATCTATTCCTATATTTTAATAACAAATATGTACATTTTATAACTTGCCAGGGACATGTCATGACATGAGCTTGTGTATAAGACTCTCTTTGACTTAAGAATTGCTAGAGCCCTGGTTGGATAGCTCAGTTGGGTAGAGCATCATCCCGATACATCAAAGTTGTGGGTTTGATCCCTGGTCAGGGCACAAGAATCAACCAATGAATGCATAAATAGTGGAATAACAAATCTCTCTCTCTCTCTCCTTCTCTCTCTCTCTCCCTCTCTCTCTCCCTCTCTCTCTCTATCTCTCCCCTTCCTCACCCTCTCCCTCACCCCCTCCCTCTCCCCTTTCCTTTCTCTCTCTAAAATCAATAAATAAAAATTAAAGAAAAAACATAATTCCTGGAACACTACACTGGAAGCCCAGACATGCTTTTCTTTATCTTTCTAGGGAAATTTAGTGCTGGAGTCAGGATCATTTGAGTGTCTCTACAGTTCTTAGCTGCAGAAACCATTGGGTATTAAGTATTTATTTCAGTAAATAGCAGTCCTTTGATTGGCCTGCAACTTCTCTGTGGTGTGTTCTAATGCTAAGTGAAGAACGAGAGCTATTTTGAAGGCTATACAGTGACTTAATTGGGAGACTGTCTTTTTGGTGTGGGTAACAAGGTACTTGGTTTTGATTACTTTATCGTGGTCTAGTAGCTAAATAACATCCTTACTATAGCACTTAGTTTATTTCCTTGAATCATTTTCAGTACCATTAGTAAATTCTCTCAAATGGTAAAATTCTCCTTTCCTCCCACCCCCTTGTTTTTCAGATCTTCAAAGCTGCTGCGGGCATTTTATGTCCCTTTCCTGTCAGATCAGTATACAGTGTATGCAAACTACACAATCCTCAAACCCCGGAAAGCAAAGCAAATCAGGAAGAAAAGCGGAGGTTAGCAACACGTGTGCCTGTGGTCCCAGCGGACAGCCATCCTGTTCTAGTGGTTCCACTGGCAGGACTCCTTCCCAGTCGTCACTTGTAACGTTGTAATAAAGGCCACCTGACACAAATCCTGGAATCTGGGTGCTTTGGGCTGGTCAGTCACCCACATTCACTTCTTGCCTGAGTGTCTGTTCTGCATGTAACCTTTTGGCAGCTGGGCAGAGAAAGGCCCTAAGTCCAGGGAGATAGAGTGTTCCACATCTCATTGTTTTTCTTCTGTTTAATTATTCACTAGACCGGAGAAGAGCAGAATCAACCCATAGGAAGAATTGAAAGTCTCTGAACTGGGTGGCTGTGTCAAGCTGTTCTCCACTCTCTGGCCTGGCACCTGAGAACTAGCTCGCCTCTCCTGGGCCGTATGGGCCTCTCCACCAAAGCTGTGTGGCAGCTTCTCAGAGACCTTCTTGTTCAAACCCTAGTGCTGAGAATGAGCACAGCCCAGTCGCCAACCTACATGCCCTTTCCCCTCCAGCGAGACTAAGTTTCTCTAAAGCGCTTCACAGGACGAGGCCTGTCCTGGAGGTACCTCAGGAAAAAGGCAACGACGTGAGGAACTATGGCCAAACTTCATTATTTAGAATGCCACTTATTCTCATTTTATTTCCTTTACAACAAACTGTAACTATGTGGATTGTTTTTTAAGTGTTAGCATGCTATTTCTTGAACTCAAGACTTCCCTGTGTAAAGTTATTAATAGAACAGTTACAGTGTATGCAAACTACACAATCCTCAAACCCCGGAAAGCAAAGCAAAGCAAATCAGGAAGAAAAGCGGAGGTTAGCAACACGTGCACAGGACATATTTGGAGAAAATTAATTCTGTCAATTGGTAGAGTTGGATAATATCACATTTTTAAGTAATGTATTCTGTGGCCATTTCTGAGGAAATTAAGAATTTCCCTTTTTTAAACAACCCTAGTGAAAAAGACCAGTGTATATTTATAGCAACTATTTTTGAGTCTGTACATTGCCAAGCACATCCTGCATGGGGCGCCTCTCATCAGATAGGCAATTATAATGACCTAATATTTTAATAAGTGTGTACTCCCTTTCCCTTTACATACATTACCTTTACATACATTATTTCATAGTTTATAAAGCATTTTGCACTATCTCGTTTGATCCTCAGTCACAATGTGAAGTAGATAAGGCAAGTGTTTTTATACCCATTGTACAGATGAAGAAACTGAGATTACTGGGGAAGGTAAAGTGACTTGCCCAAGGTCACATAGCCAGTAAGTAATAGCACCAGGACCAGAACCTATGTTGCCCAGCTTCTCATCTAGTACTCTTCCATATTTCCTCACTTGACTATGAAAACAGTACTTGAAAGAATGATGAGGTTGTCCAGAGACGAGATTGATAATCTGACTTTCTGTTTTAATGAAGAATTTTATCGGTTTTTTCTTTGAGTTCTCCGGAGCCTCCACTGTCTGTTGGTTAGACTCTCATCACAGCAGTGCTCCGTGGTCCAGCCTGGCCGGAGGCAGGAACACGGTGCTCGTGTTTGGAAGTCATGCTCCTTGGTAGCCAGGCAGGATCCAGTAGTAGTTCATTTCTATAGTCAATCTGGCTCACAGCATAGGTGCCTTATTTCCCCAAGGGCAGTTGTGTCTAGTATCTGCAAATCGGTTGAATCTATTTTTCGGAGTTTCATCTTTGATTTTTCAAAGAGAAGGGCTTTCCATAGGAACTGATCCCAAGAGAGGAGAAAAGAAATGATAAGGGAAGGAATGGCTAGTGGCCACATGAAGGTCTCCCCTCTGAAGGAAGATTGGGACCCAGTGGAAGCACTGGAGAGGCAACAGGTCTGGGCAATAGAGGGTAACTGGAAAGTGCAGATAAACTGGGGTCCCACTTGCTGCTTTAACGACTTCTGCCATTTAATTCTCAATCCTTGATGACTTTTTCCAGATATTGGCACATTTGGTCTGACTACAGGATAGAGAATTTTCACTGAAATATCTTGCCATACCTACATTAATAGTGCAGTGAGTTGCTAAAGCCCTTTACTTTCTGCAGAGGTGAATAGGAGAGTTCCGAAAGGGAGGTCCACGATGAGTGGCTTGTTCTAATTGCAGTGGCACAACGCTGATCTATTTATCACCTTTCGTGTGGGAAATGAAAAGCCTTCTGAGCAGGAACTTACTATAATATAGCACAAACAAAGGTCATGATTGAGCCAGGGATTCCTGGGGAATATTAGTTCCTATTCCTTTTAAAACCTGATTTTGGTTTTCTCTGTTCTACGTATATCTTTAATGAGAGCACAATAAACTGCAGGACACTGTGCCAAATGCTATAGGTCAGGGTAGAAAAAAAGAATGTTTTTTGTTATGAAGGCATTGTTCATGTGATATTTATATAAACACATTTATAAATCTCCATCCCAGCAGTACAGGGGGATTAGCTTGCTGGGGAAAAGTTTCAAACACCTGGTCAGAGTAACATGTCTCTTCTAGAGAATCAGGGTTCAGCATGAGCTGTCCCTCTGCCCATTATAAGAGTGAAGTGTCTGAGGTACTTATTTCTCCATAGATTGTGCAATATCAAGGAATGAAGGACTATAGATTGTTTGTAATAGCCTTTGATTATGGAGCTGAGTGCGGGAGTGGGTGTACTCGGCAATATCAGGACTCTGATCTCTGATCTCTGAAGCAGCTGGATCTGAACGCCGGATCTTACAACGCTGAGTCCCATTGCTGAACCAAACTGTGTAATAGGCATTTATTGCCAAAGTTTACCTGTCACCGGGTGGTTGTCATCTGATAAGAAAGAAGACTGGTAATTTTACTTATTTTTTTATTTTTTATTATTTGAGAGAGAGAGAGAGAGAGAGAGAGAGAGATTGATTTTTTTTTGTTCCACTAATTTATTATTCATTGTATGTGCACTGACCAAGGATTGAACCCCCAACCTTGGCATATTGGGACGACGCTCTAACCAACTGTACTACCCAGCCAGAGGAAGACTGGTCATTTTAATCTCTTGGGATAATCACAGAAAATTGAAGCCCATACTCTTTATTATTGAACTCAAGTTTAGAAACATGGTTTTAAATCAAGGTGGTTCTTGATCCCAACCATTTATTTGGGTCATTTTTTGTTGTTGTTGTTGTTGTTTTTGTTTGTTTGTTTGTTTTAGTTTGGAGTTCTGGGAAAGAACCTTGAAAACTCCATGTGGTTCTGCAACATTAGATCTGGAGTGACCATTTGGGCAAAGCACCAATGGCAGTCCTTGATCGTGTTTTGCATTTCCTGGAGTTTATTGAAATAAGAACTCACTGTGATTGTGCTGCCTTCTGGGCAGTGCCAGGCAGCTCTGCTTTTAATTTGGTTAATTTTATTTTCTCTGGAGAAGGAAAAGAGGCACAATTTCATCTTTGCCTGCACAGGCACATTAAAGCTCATGTGTTAATTCATTCTTACGCTCCTCCATTAAATTACATGCCTTGGTAAGTCGGTAAGTGGACATGTGTTCAGCTTTAATTTTTTTGCAAGAGAAAAATCAGACTTCGTATGGCATTGTTGTATTTCAGAGGCTCTCTGGTGTTTCAATAACTCTAAGTGAATGTTGCCTTCAATTTTTCCAATGCATATAACCAGGTGGTTCATGCTGCAAATGCTGTCAGGAAGCAGTCCAGTGCTGGAGCAAGAGATTGTTCAAGTGATTTGTCTTCCTGATCCTTGTGCTTTATTTCACGTGTCAGTGTTTACATTGCATACTTATATTTTCTGTGAAAGAAAAAAGTTAAATAAATCTTGGCAGTTTGAGTTTTCCTTTTCTTAAAGTGATATTTTCTCTCTTGCCTTTAGCTTTTAAATCTTGGTGGAGATTGGAAAACAAAGGAGCTCAGCTCCTTCCATCTACCTCACTCCTACTCTTCAGTGGATAGACCTGCCTTCTGTCGTCTAAATAGCTCAAAATGCTTATTCTAAAAACTCTAGGAAGAATTCTTTGGGAAATCCAGTGAGGGTTGGTTTTATTTTATTTGTGGAAAAATCATGCACAGTAGGAATTACTCAGTGTATCACTGTTATAACTAAAAGAGAGTTTCAGGGTTTCATCTTATGTTTTGGGGTTAAGAATTTCCATCAAGTGAGGATCTTAATATTCATAGCAATGTGGATCTAATAATATCTAACATTTAGGTAATTTACCACTTTGCCAGAAGTTGTTAGGAGCAAAAATAACTTCTTTGTGAATGAATTCCTAGTATCATTCTTACACCTTGCATCTTATAGCCAATAACTTCCTATAGCCATCTGGTTTTATACCATTGGTGGTTAATTTTCTTCCCATAGGACCCAAAAATGCCCATGAAACTTAGTTTGATTTCTTTCTCCCAGGTTGTTTTACAGATGGATGCTTTATTAACATAATTATTTTCCCCTGTCTAGAAGGCTCATCCTTGTCTCTGTTTGTTACTTTTACTTACAGGGCCATCTTGAGTCTCCCTCTCCTCTAGGAAGCCTTTCTAGACTTCAGACCCCTGTGATTACATCCATTCCCTAACCCTCTCTGGTACCCAGTGTCTTTCCTAAGGACATAGACTATTAACATGCATCCCTTGCAAACCTGTCTCTCAAGAGCATTGCTGGCATGTCTAGGGGGCAAAGACCGTGTCGCACAAGCACACAGTTCCCTGAGCGTGTTTATGGACAATGAAGAAAGAAAAGTAAGAAGAAACCTGAAACTGATATACAACTGTCGCTTTCAATTTGGCAGATTTCTAGACCACAGAAAATACAGTAAGTCATTTGATACGTCCTATGTTACCCAAGGGCAACTTGGAAGATGTGAATGAGGCTTGACATTGTGTGTAACAGCGGCAGATTCCTCGTAGTACCTTCCCAGAAGGAGAGACTGGGCACCCTCATTGAGCTTTTCTACTATTACTTAACTAAAGGCCCGATGGATGAAATTCATGCAAGAGTAGTCCTTCCCCCGGCTGCCGGCACCGGCTTCCCTCTGGCACCCAGGATCCAGGCTTCCCTCCGGTCACTGGCAGGCACCGGTGACCTGGGCTTCCCTCGCAGCCCCGGCTTTGTCCAGAAGGTCTTCTGGAAGGACGTCTGGTCTAATTAGCATATTATGCTTTTATTACTATAGATTTGGAGGGTCAGACTTAACCCAGGAGACCTTCTGAATGAATGTGAGGCAGAGCCTATCCTCCAGGAGTGAGGGGTGCTCTGTTACTACCAGCCACACGCCCCATTAGGAAAAGGAAATTAATTGCAGGATGACTTTGTAGTGATACATTCAAGTTCAATAATATCAAGTAGCAAGTGATTCTTTTTAAAACTGAAAGCTGTTTGGCTCTCCTAGCTATAGAGTTCAACGTAGACCCGACGTTATTAAAACAAATTTGTAACCAACATTTGGTAAATGAAATGAGGCAAATTCAGATAAGGGACATGAGATTATGGAATTGTAGTGGCCCACACAGACTGGGAACTCCTTTTGTAGCTTCTTAGAATAAATAATGGCTAAATTAACAATTGGGTTAAATAGCATCTTACCTGGGTATGAGCATTTTAAAAAAATTTAAGTGAATCTTAAGGTTATCTTCATAAAATACGTCAAAGAGGTAGGATTTTTTGTTTTTGACTTTGCTTCTAGTTTCTGGGCTGCTGCTTCTGTCCTTACATGCCTGGAGATAAAAGTAAAACCAGGTGATTCTTAATGGTCCTAACAGCCAAAAGATTGTGTGAGCTGAAACAGACTTCTTGTCTGGCCGGCGTGGCTCAGTAGTTGAGCGTTGTTGACCTATGAAGCAGGAGGTCATGGTTTGGTTCCTGATCGGTCGGGGCACATGCCCAGGTTGTGGGCTCAATCCCCAGTGTGGGGTGAGCAGGAGGCAGCCGATCAATGATTCTCTCATCACTAATGTTTCTATCTCTCTCTCCCTCTCCCTTCCACTCTGAAATCAATTAAAAAAACAACAATTTCTTTATCACAGACCTACAGGCATGGATATGAGCCAACACCTGCCTTATGAGGCCTCCTCTTTGACCTGCATTTGCCTGCAGAACCAGTATTTGGCAACTGGTGCCATTGGTCTGTAATTTGCCCTTTTAACTCTTGGGTCCCAAGTTGCCCAGTGAGAAGGGCATGTTTTGGGGTCTGTTTGTTACCTGCTTCAGCAGCGTTGTACTCAGTGCTGGAGAAGATGTATCTATGGAGCAGTGATTCTCACCCAGAGCTGCACAGAGAGAATCATCTGAGGACCCTCTTAAAAATGGCCACTCTCACCCTGACTTGTTTGGCTAAGTGGATAGAGCATCAGCCTGTGGACTGAAGGGTCCCAGGTTTGATTCCCGGTCAAGGGCATGTACCATGTGGGCACATCCCCAGTGGGGGGGGTGCAGGCAGCTGATGGATGTTTCTCACTCTCCATCCCTCTCCCTTCCTCTCTGTAAAAAATCAATAAAAAAATAAATAAAAATGGCCACTCTCTGCTTGCTCCCACCTGTCCCCTTGAAATTCTGAGTCAGTGGTCCTAGATGGGCCTAGGTGTCATTATGTTTTTAAAATATGTTTTATTGATCTCAGAGAGGAAGGAAGAGAGAGATAGAAACATCAATGATGAATCATTGATCGGCTGCCTCCTGCACGCCCCACACCAGGGATCGAGCCTGCAACCCAGGCATGTGCCCTGACCAGGAATCGAACCATGACCTCCTGGTTCATAGGTCAACACTCAACCACTGAGCCATGCCAGCCAGGCAGTATCATTATTTTTAAAACACTCCTTAGGTGGTTTTTCTAATATTGAATGCTATTGATATTGGAGACCAGAAGGCAAACAATTACACCAGATCAAAGATAATTAAGTAGGCAAAATGTTAGGTGTCCTTTTCCAATTACAACCCTAGGCCTCTTCCCCTCCCCAGACCCTTTTCTCTACTTTTCCCAGCCTATCAAACCTTTCCTGCCCCATATCCCATTCTCTCTGGGCCCTGCTTTCTGGGAAACAATCTATACTAATAAAAGGGTAATATGCTAATTAGACCAGGAGACCTTCCGGATGTCCTTCCAGACAAAGCCATGGTGGCAGGGCTGAGGCAGAGGCAGTTAGGGGCGATCAGGCCAGGAGGGGAGGGCAGTTGGGGGCGAGCAGGCCGGCAGGCAGAGTGCTAGGGGTGATCAGGCAGACAGGCGAGCGGTTAGGAGCCAGTGGTCCCGGATTGTGAGGGGGATGTCCCAGATTGGAGAGGGTACAGGCTGGGCTGAAGGACATACCACCCATCCCTCCTCCCCCCCCCCCTCCTGTGCACAAATTTCGTGCACCGGGCCACTAGTTAACTAATAAGGTACTGAAGTACCCTAGTGGACGTTAATAATTTACTATAGGTCTCTTCCCATTGATCCCGGTGACACCTCATTATGTCTGAATGATAACACATCTGGAAAAAAAGAGAGTAACTAATTTTGGCAATTTCCTATTTATTAGGTGGGAGGAAAGGGTGTGAGCAGGCAGATCCAACCTTTGGGATGACGTTCAAGTTTCACACCCTGCTCATTGGCACTGCTTGGCTCACTCAGATAAGGACCTGGGGCTGTCTTGAGTAGGATAATTAGAAAATGAAAGTGGGGGAATTAGGCCCTCCTGCTCAGAACATGTTGGGGGCCTGCCTTGTAGATTTCCTATACTCAGCTCTGTTTGTTTGAGACGAGTACAGTGAAGACTTCCCCTTTGTTATTCTGCCACTGGTCTGCAGAGCTTCTGGGAACTGCTGCTACCCCTCAGACATGAGAGCAAAGGTTAATCCCATTTTGAGGGAAATGACCTGAAATGTGTTCACTCAGCCAACAAGAAAACACCATGTATCACTTAGGAACTGTTCTTCTTTCTTGTCTCCCTCTTAACAACATGTCTCGAAGCCTCCTTGGTATTTCCTATAATGTGCTACCCTTTTTTCTTGCCAGTGAGATATTTGCAGTTATGGAGAAAAGGAGGCTGATTTTACAGTACTGCATTTTTTAAAGAATCATGAATTTTTTTTTTTTTAACTCGTCCCTTTCACCTTTCCTTGGGCCTTTTCCTTTAATTGCATTTCCACAGTCTGTAATTACTGGAAATATTCAGAAAAACAACACCAAAGTTTAAATTTGTTGCCATGCTATTTGGTTTTGGTTTTGTTTTACTCCCAAGTGTCACACTTTCTGGAAAACTTCTTGAGGCAGCCTTGTCTTCAGGGCCATCATAGAGACTTCCCTAGTGTCCAGCAGAGGGCAGCCTCTTCCCACTAAAAATTTCAGAGCTCCTTTTCTTCCAAGAATCTAATTAATTTCAGTATTTGCTATATACTTGGTGTGGAAATTCCAGTGGAAATTGAAATACCTGCATTGCATTTCTCTCAAATCCTTCTCCATACGTGGCAGTCTTATATTGCTATAATTGCAAAAATGTCCAGGAGAAAACCATGCCCATAACTTATAGGAGATGCCACAGGTCAATTCTCAGTTGATTTCAGTTCTAGTTAACATGACCTTGATGGCATTCATAGGTAATAAAAGGTAAGAAATTGGTTTATAAGGGAAGCATCTATTTGTCCATTTCCAAGGTTTCAAACATGAGCAAACCATGACATGCACACGTTAAATTTGATATTGCCAAGGGCAACCCAAAGGATATATGAGTGGCCAGGGTTCTCCCTTCCCTCAAATGCCAGCACATCTGCTAGCTCAACATGTAGGGGGGCTGAGCCCCACAAGTTCAAAGGCCTGAGAATACCTGTGATTGCTCCTTATGCTTATGTCTGGGGTGAAAAGCAAACCTTTGCAGAAGGCAGTATGATCCACATTCAAAAGTATAGGGTTCCCACCTAGGCAGATGTAGGCCTTGAGGAACAGACAAGCTTGGCTCTTTGGACTCTTTTGAACTCAACCTTAGGGAAATATTTTGGGATTTGGTGTAGGGTTTTGTTATTTGGGGGTGTTTTTCTGTTTTTGTTTTTGTTTTTATACTATGTTGTCAGATTTGTTCTGTGGAGAAATAATATGAATAATATGAATAATAGCTAACAGTTATTAAGCATTTACTATCTATTAGGAATGTCTCAAGTTGCTTTTTTTCTCATAAAATCTTTGCAACAATCTTATGAGGTTGATAACTAGTATTATCTTTTTTTTTAAAGAGGGGGAAGCTGATGCTCAGAGATATTAAATGTCCTGTCCAAGATCACCTAGGCAGGAAGTTGCAGACCTGGGATTCAAACTCAAGCAGTCTGACTTCAGCCCCCCACCTCCCCTCTTTCCCTTTTAAATATGATTTTTTTTTTTTCAGAGAGAGAGAGAAAGGGAAAGGAAGAGAGAGAAACATCAACTGGCTGCCTCCATACAGCACCCCAACAGTACCCCAACCAGGGATGGAACCCAAAACCCGGGTATATGCCCTCACTGGGAATCAAACCAGCAACCTTTTGGTGCATGGGGCACTGCTCAACCAACTGAGCTACACTGGCTAGGGCAGGACCTCTCTCTGAACCATGACCTTATACTCCCTATTTCATGACCCCTTTGAAGTCCACAGCCCTTGACCCCCAATTTTTGGATATTGTTTTGAAGTATATGGAATGATCAAATGGGCAGAGATAAGAATAGGATCTAGTGGAAGTTGTTTCACTTTTTTTGTTGTTGTTTTGTTTTTTACCACCTTCTTAATCTGCTTCTGGTAATCACAGCCTAGAGGTGATACTTCTACACCAGAATACGCAGATAATACGTCAGTCCTTACAGGGGCTTTTCTAGGACACGGGGGGCCCAGCTAACTTTAATCACAGATCAGAAAGGGAGCTGGTTTCCTGAAGTCCTAGAAGTTAGTGAAAATTCTGGGGTTGCTGATTACAGTCCCAGATGAATTTCTGCCGAGATATGAGGGGTGTGCCCAGAGGGTCGTGGTGCTGGTTCTTCCTTACTCCTGCGACCTTTTCCCTAACAGCTCTGGGAAGATCAGAAAGGGAGGTGGCAAAGAGTACCTTCCTCAGGGAACACTGCGGGGAAGGCTTTCCGCGGACAAGGAGTACTTAAATACCCGGCTTTTGTAAGTCAAGCCTCTCTCTAGTTGGAACTGGGGCCTGTGTGTCTGGGTGCTGAAAGCCACTTCTCATGTTGGCTGAGTCAATTCAAGACATCGTGATAAGGGCTTACAAAAGTATGAGGGGAGAAGGAAACCCGGGCTCTACCCTACCAACATAGCAGGGCGAGACAGGGAGTCACTGGCAGGAGGAGGCTGGTGTACACATCTACGATGCTATGGGGCAGACCAGCTAGGCTGCAGTGGTTCTCGACCTGTGGCCGCCGAACGACCCTTTCACAGGGGTCGCCTACGACCATCCTGCGTATCAGATATTTACATTACGATTCATAACAGTAGCAACATTACAGTTATGAAGTAGCAACGAAAATAATTTTATGGTTGGGTCACAACATGAGGAACTGTATTTAAAGGGCCAGAAGGTTGAGAACCGCTGAGCTAGGGGGACACAGTGTCTAGTTGACAGCGTGGTAACCAAGGGCCAAAGGTTGTTTGAACATGTAAAAATCTTCATGGTTTAGAATTCAAAAAGCCTAAATACAATGCAATATTCTGGGTTGGGTTCTGAAATAGAAAAAAAGACATTAGTGGGAAAATGGGTGAAATTTGAGTAGAATCTTGAGTTTAGTAAGTATAAAAAATACAAGGACAAATGGATATTCCCTTCCATTTGTGTCCCCCAGGTTCTCAGTTACCTTACCATAACCAACCAAAGTGATTAGTCACATCTGTCCTTCTGAGGGTTTTTTAGGCTTATACAAGCACACATGTGTGCATTCTAATTTACAGAAATGACAAGATAATATATACCGTGTTTTGGCACTTGCTTTTTAAAAAATCTTAAGATATTTTAGTATTGAACAGGAAGAAAATGGCGGCCGAATAGGCAGACCTGTCATGCCCCTCATCTCAGGGCCAGACTGGAAATGCAACTAAATTGGAGAACATTCAGCTGGAATTACCATCTCAGGTCCAGCGGAGGAGGAAACGTATATCAAGGAAGGACAGAGAATGCCTGGAGATGGGTAGGAAGGGCAAGGTCGCGAGAGGAGCTGACCCAGCTCCCGGGGCAGCAGGCTGGTGGGCTGAGAGGGAGGAGGGCGCTCCCCACTACGGGAGAGTCTGCTCCCTCAGGAGATAGAGGCCCGGCCCCCAGGCTGGGCTCCACAGCCCGGAGCACCAGAGCCCAGACCAGCACCCCTATCATCCAGCCGTGAAAGGCAGCGGGGCTGCTGGCTGCCGCGGAGGCTTGAGCCCATGGACTGGAGCTGGTTGGAAAGAAAATAGCGGTTTCGTGTTTTGTTTTGTTTTTCCGTAAACCAAGAGCCCAGGAGTTTTTCATTTGCAACTACTCACCTGAGGCTCTTAGGGGTCTGACCTAAAGCACATTAGAATCCTTAACAGATCTCAAAGGCCTATAACTTCTGAGGAAGGCTGCTGTGCCTGCTTGATCTCCAGGTTTGTTGTAGCTTGTCTACCCTTGGGGTTAGCGGAAGTACTGGTTCTGCTTTGGGGCCTGGGGACCTGTACACCTTGAGTATAAGTCTCCAGGTGTTCTCTGTTTGTGTTCAGGGAGCCCTTGGTCATCCATCACATAGCTTCTAACATTTGTGTAGTGCTTTCCATTGACAAGGAACTTTACATTATGGACCTTATTCCTCACGACAACCACGAGAGGGAAGTATGGAAAGATTTGCCCTTGTGTTGCCATGAGAAAGCCTTGTGGAAGGCCTGGGATCAGGTCTTCTGATTCTAAACCATGTAGTCCTTTCATTCTTTCACCTGGTCCTCTTTGCTGGGAAAGCTGAGTTGCTTGGAATGTTTTCTTACCTGTTTCTACTTCCTCAGTAGATAATTATTTATGGCTAATATTGGAGGGCTTACTCGTGTCAGGCACCACTAATCTAAGCACTATATAGGAATTATTTAAGCTTAGCAAACACAGGAGGCAAGCTACACAGCCCCACTATACAGATGCAGAAACCTAGATTCAGAGAGCATAAGTTATTTGCCCAAAGTTGCACCAGTCATTGATGTCAACCTAGGGCTTCCTGACTCTAGTGTACACTCTCTTAACCCTGGGTACGCTGCTCTGCATCAGGACTGACTGTCCATCTCCTTGATATGCTCTTTCTAAGGACTCAAACAAAGTTTTTCTCTGGAAATCCAATACCTTTTTTTTATATATAATGATAAACTATAGCATGGAGATAGGGCATAAAGCAAGGAGTAGTGATAATATCTGGTTATGAGTTCTACAGCTTCTTCTGATTTATTGTGTAATTCCAGGTAAAGTCTCTTTCTCCGTCCAATATTCTCAGCCATAATAAGGAATTAAAATTTGGCCACAAAGCAGAGAAGAGAAAGAACATGAAATATTGAGGTGCAGTTGAGGGAGAAATATTTGAGTCCCAGAGAATGAAGACATTTATTTGTACAAATAGAAATTTGAAATATCATTAATGCTATGGTGATCATTACTACTTTGTAATGAATTAGATTCAGACCTGGTAACCCATTTACCAGGTCATCTTGCTAAATAAAGGTAGTTGGAAAATGCCTGCATGTACCTTGGTTTTCTGTACATGAACTGTACTGTCCACCACTTCTTTGTTATTGTATTTTTTCCATTGATTCTTTGAAAGAGTGGAAGGAAAGGAGGATGGGGAAGGGGAGGAAGAGAGAGAGAGAGAGAGAGAGAGAGAGGAGGGAGGGAGGGAGGGAGGGGAGGGGAGGGGAGGGGAGGGGAGGGGAGGGGAGGGGAGGGGAGGGGAGGGGAGGGGAGGAGACACATTGATTGGTTGCCTCCCATGTGCTCCTGACTGGGCTGGGGATCAAACCTGCAACCCAGGTAGATACCCTTGACTGGGAATCAAACCCATGACCCTTCAGTGTGTGGGCTGATACTCTATCCACTGAGAAACACCATCCATTACTTTCTTGATGGCCTTTTCAATGGAACAACACTTCTGGGTCTGCCCTGAGAGAACTGGCTACACAC
Source organism: Myotis daubentonii (assembly GCF_963259705.1). Lineage (NCBI taxonomy): Eukaryota > Metazoa > Chordata > Mammalia > Chiroptera > Vespertilionidae > Myotis > Myotis daubentonii. The sequence goes on along the minus strand of NC_081848.1, from coordinate 7,974,889 downwards.
AGGATTCTCTCATGCACTGCGTGGAAGAGGCAAGCTTAATAAATGTGAGGCAAGAGGTCAGCGAGCCCAACAATGATGTCATTCTGACTTGCTCAGGACTGACCGTTTTCTGTTGTGGCACTGAGAGGTATTCCAAGCACAAGAGTTGATGGCTGTTGATCCCATCTGCCTGTGCTTCTCCACATTCTTGATGTTTTGTCTGACAGGCACTGGGCAAGTCTAACCCTGTCTTCCCTTGACTCACCGAGTGAGCGAACTGTTTGTGGGTGTTAGAACTCAGTGCTTTTGTGCTGAGAATGTCATATAGTTTCCCCTTGGGTTGCCTTAAATCCTCAACCCAATCTCATCTCTTGCCTCTGGTGCTCCCTCGTCTTTAGTTTCATGTGGGGTGTGTGGGATGCCGAGAGGAGACCACAGGGAGCAGTAGAGAGAAGAGGGTATGGAGACAGCTCAGTCCGGCAGTTCTATACTTGCAGTGCTTAGCTGACTTCTAGGACACCAGTAAAAAGGGATCATTTTAATCTGGCAAAACCCACAGCCGATCGGGACAGAATTGCTTATTGATGAGCAGCTGTAGCTGTCATTTGCTTTTTCTGAACAGAGACTTTTAAGACTCTCCCTGAGCAGAGGATGCCTTTTTGTTGCATAGAAAGTATTTTTCCAGATGAACTTTTAAAATCAATGACTTTGAACATCAGTGTATATTAGATTCATCAGGGGTGCATGGTAAAGTGTCCCACCCCATTCTCAGGGGTTCTGATTCAGTAGGTCTGGGGTGGGAGCCAGGGGTCTGCATTTTTAAACAAGCATCCAGTGGCAATTCAGATAGCCATTGGACCACACTCCCCAAAGACTATCTTAGATTTTGTTCCAGTTCCATTGGCTCACCTTTTGAAATAGCCTCTTTCTGCTACAGTCTGTTTTTTCTTTCTTTTAAAAAAAATCTTTATTGTTGAAAGTATTACATAGGTCCTCCCCCCACCCCACCCCCATTAACCTCTTCTAGCTGTTCCTATTCCCCCCCCCCCCCCAGGCCCTTACCACACCATTGTCTGTGTCCAGGGGTTATGCATATATGCATACAAGTTCATTAGTTGCTCTCTTTCCACCCATCCTCCCCTGCCTTCCCTCTGAGCTGCTACAGTCTTTTTTAATCACTTTCTTTATTGCAGGATTTATTAGCATCTCCATGTTTACTACCTGTTTCATTGTCACATCATCACTGTAACCAGAGAGGAAACCAGAGGTGATTACCTCCATTTTACTGGTGGTAAGGGGGTGGGAGGTGAAATTGAGACATAGAGAGAGGTAGGTCACAATGAGTCAGGCACAGTGGTGGGAATTGAAGTCCAGAATTGATGACTCTCAAACCAGGCAATTTTCTGGGGCCTATTTTCTCAGCTTGTGATTTCATATTTAATCATAGTTATTCCTTAGATGTCCAATTAATTGTGCTTGGGTAAGCAAAGCATATTTGAGTTTTAAACAAAATAGTTTAGTATCAGTGTGCTAATTTTTGCTCAGCATATCTAAGCTTGCCAAAGCTTGATGATGATATGTATGGAACTGACTTAATGTGCTTCTCTGTGCCCTTGCTTCCTTTATCATTTCTGAAGACTTTTTACATAAAATGTAAGGGACATATTTCTCGTCCCCAAACCAAGTAGAACCCTCTCTGATCTTCTGACTAGTAAAGTACTAAATCGAAAAGCTTCTTAGTCCTCTGTTTCTCAAATTTGTATAGTATTTGAATCCATTTCTAAAGAAAAAAAAAATCTTGCAAGCTCTGTCAACTTAAATTATTTTTATTACAATGTTACTTAAATTTACAAATAAAAAGTAGAAACAATGTTCTTTTATTTATAGTTCTTCTTCAACTAAAACATAAAAAATAGATTTATAAATGAAGTACAAATAAGACCACAAAACTAACACTATGTTGATAGTATAGTCGTTTAACATGACAAATGAAGTATTTTGCTGAGACTAAATCATCCCTTGTATTGTGACTAAGGTATTGCCTTCAACTTCCTTTGCATCCAAAGTGCCACCACGTGACCTCTATTTTCTCACTTTTCTGTTAGCACTGCTCGGACAGTACAGTCCCATGATGTCATCTGGCTTTCATTTTGCTCATGAAAATACTACTTTCCTTTTAAATCTACCACTGTTATTTTCTTCTTATCCCAGAACAATAAAAGCAGCACTGAAACACACATAGTAAATGTAGGTATCGAAATTGTGTGGCAACACCAAGCTATACAGCAGTCATTCAAGTAATGCAGAATATGCCATGTGAATCCAAAAGAAACGTCAAAATGAAAATCCTAGAGAATACATCCACAGACTTAATTTTAGAAATACTGTTCAAGTCCATTGGTCCCCAGACTTGCACTGCTATCAAACTTCCTATCTATTGTGTTTACTTCCAGGACCCCCACATTTGAAAAAAAAAAAAAGTAGCTTAAGTTGCATTTATTAATAATTTTACATTTTTATTAATCCCACTTTAGAGCTTGTGATCACCACATGTAATTATCACTCCAAGTTGCTTATAGTCCAAAACAAACAGAAAAGACCGGACATTCTAGTAATGCTGTGCTGTCCTCACAAGGGTAAATAAAAACTTTCCATGAAGTCTTGTAAGAAAGAATCCCATGCCCTCACCCCCGCCCCCTGCTGCCTTTGACTCGGAGTTCAGGGGAGCTGGCTGAGCCTTTCTTGTACAAGCAGAGGAGCCACTCCATCCACTTTGGAAGGAGTCAAGCTTGCCCTACTTTTGCTTGATTGTTGTACTTCCAAGCATGTTAAAGACCTAAAAGATGGGAGGGAGAAAATACAACAGAAGGCACCATGCCAGTCCCAAACTGAAAAGAAACACAAAAACAAGAGAGCAGCATGTTTTTAACAGCTTGCATGCAGAAAGCGGAAAAAATACTGCCTGGGAGTTGGGACAGCACTGTTCTTTTTCTCCCGCCGCCCTCGTTATTTGTCTGCGGAGCGGGAGCCAGACATACAAGTCTGGAAGGAAGAGGTGGAGGGGTTCTAGTGGGGAAAGGAGGGAAGGAGACCCAGGGGCGCAGGGCCAGGATGAAGTCGGGGAGGCGCTAAATCTTCTTCCTCCTGGCCTTGGGCATCCCCTTTGGTCCGCCCGAGTCCTAAGAGGCCACACAGCGCAGGCCACCCACCCAGGCAGTTCCCGACCGCTTCAGACCAGCACGAGCAGGATGAATCCCTGCCCCTGTTTCCTTCGCCCAGAGAAAGGATGCGGGAGCTCACTGCGCTTCCCCAGCCTGTCTTTCTTCAGGCGTTCACACCTACAGTTCCCGCCCGGGGGCCGGGCGGAGACCGCCACCAGCCGAGCAGCGCCTCAACTCCTCCGCCCGCGCGGAGCCGGAGCGCAGGACACAGCCCACCCTGCTGGGGCGCGGGGCGTGGCCGGGGCGCGGGGCGTGGCCGGGGCGCGGGGCGTGGCCGGGGCGCGGGGCGTGGCCGGGGCGCGGGGCGGGGCCGGGGCGCGGGGCGGGGCCGGGGCGCGGGGCGGGGCCGGGGCGCGGGGCGGGGCCGGGGCGCGGGGCGGGGCCGGGGCGCGGGGCGGGGCCGGGGCGCGGGGCGGGCGGCGGTGAGCAGGCTGAGGAGAAAGAACATGGCGGGTGCGGCTGGGACCGGGACCGGCTCGGGGGCAGCGGGCGGAGACGGAGACGATTCGCTATACCCGATCGCGGTTTTAATCGATGAGCTCCGTAATGAGGACGTGCAGGTATTGGAGTTGGGCCGGGGGGAGGAGGCGGGCTCGGTCGGGCGCGCGGGTAGGGAAGGGGGAAGGCCGGCGGCGAGGGGGGCGGCCAGGGATTCAAAGAGCTGGACTCAAGCAGAAACTTGAAGGGGAGGAGGGGGAAGCCCCATGAGGACCTCCACCCGACCCCCGGGGACCTCCCCGGCACCCCTCCTCCGGGCCCCCTAAGGCGTAGGCCCGGCGTCTCGCCGGGCGGTTGTGGAAGAACCGGCTTCCCGCCGGGGCGCCCCTTCCGGGCGGTGCGGAGGGAGCGCCGCGCGCCGCGCTGGGCCGGGGTCTGGAGGAGCGAGCGGGAGCGGGGTGGCGCCGGGCGGCGGGGCTCTGGGGGGCTGCGCGGTGCCAAGGGCCCTTTGAAGTGAGGTGAGTCGGGCCTTGCTCCGGGCCGGGAACTGGCCCGGCTGGTCGGGTGGGACGCGGGCGGCGTGGCCGGACCCGGCGGAGGCGGTGGGGCGGCGCGGGTGGAACGCTCCTTGGAGAGGCCGGGCTGCGGGCAGCCCGTCGCCCGCGTCCCCCCGGCCGAGCTCTTTGTAACGTGGCCACCGCCTGGGTACCCCGTCCGCTCTCATTCCCTTCTCCCAAGAGCCCTTCCGTGGGCTCATGGAGCCACGTTCCCCTGCCCCCGAGTTTCCTCGGAATGAAATCTCAGTGGAAGGCGTTCCTGCTCCTTCCCGGGGTGCCATTCTCTCGCCAGTTTGCAGCTTTAGCCTTTGGTTTCTGTAGTTTGTTTTCTTCTCGCGTTCTTTTCTGAAGCTCCGCCTCAACAGCATTAAGAAGCTGTCGACCATCGCCCTGGCGCTCGGAGTGGAAAGGACGCGAACTGAGCTGCTGCCTTTCCTCACAGGTCTGTGCACTTTTGCTTAAAGAAAGGCCTGGGCACCACCATCTTCCGGTTGCTTTCAAAACTGGGTGTGTGAGGATGGGTTAGGCATGGCATCGGGCACTAAATTGAGCCTGACACTTTTGGGCAAAAGAAACCGTATTCGGGCATTAACTACTGTTTACCTAACAGGGGAGCAACGGATAGGGGATTGTGAGATTCCAGTTCATTCTGTAGAACAGATCCAGGAAGGCTCCGGGTGGAGGAGGAGGAAACCACCGTTAGGCCAGGACAGGACCGTCCAGTGACAGACTGAGGCTGTTCTGAGTTTCGTTTGCGGGTCCAGCCCCGGGCTGGCTGTCCTTGCTGATGCCTACGGGGTTGCTGTCATTTCCAGACACAATTTATGATGAAGATGAGGTGCTGTTGGCTCTTGCTGAGCAGCTGGGAAATTTCACCGGCCTGGTGGGAGGACCTGACTTTGCCCACTGCTTGCTGGTGAGTATCTTCGCCTACCCTCCTTCTAGAACTTCTACATACAAACGGTTCATTGTTTGGTGATAGGCACACGGCAGCATTTTTAATGCAGATCTTATGGTTAGTCCCAGCGTTAGCCGTGGAGAGAACAAATATTGTAGGCACTTCGGATTCAGTGAACCCAACCCATTCTTAGTTTTTCTGACTATGTATATAAGAACTTCTTCCTCTTTTCTTGTCTGTCTCTGTTGACTTGTTAGTTTAGACTTTGGGAGAAGGATTGTTTGTATCTGTTTATGCTCCTCACACCCCATCCCTGAAGTTGGAAATCTTAATTCTCATCTAGTAATATGATGACTTTGGAAACATTTGTCTACACTAATAAAAGGGTAATATGCTAATTACACCGGGAGACCTTCCAGACATCCTTCCGGATAAAGCCATGGTGGTGGGCAGAGGCGGTTAGGGGTGATGGGGGGGGCCCCGCGGGGGTATGGGGGGGCAGTTGGGGGTGAGCTGACGGGCAGGGGGTCCAGTTAGGGGGCGAGCAGGCCAGCAGGGGGGACAGTTGGGGGCGAGAAGGCCAGCAGATGGGGGGTCCAGTTAGGGGCGAGCAGGTCAGCAGGCTGAGTGGTTAGGGGCCAGAGGTCCCGGATTGTGAGAGGGGTCCCAGATTGGACAGGGTGCAGGCCAGGCTGAGGGACCCCGCCCCCATGCACAAATTTCATGCATCGGGCCACTAGTGTGTGTATATATATATATATATATATATATATGTGTGTGTGTGTGTGTGTGTGTGTATCTACACTAATAAAAGAGAAACATGGTAATTGGCGTACGACTGCTACCCTTCCCATTGGCTAATCAGCGAGATATGCAAATTAACTGTCAGCCAAGATGGCAGCCGGCAGCCAGGCAGCTTGAAACTAACATGAGGCTTGCTTGCCTCAGTGACGGAGGAAACCAACGTTCCCCGCCTGCGGCTGCAGGCCTCTGAGCCTGCAGTTTAAGAAACATTGTAACGAATACTGCCAGACTTCAGCCAGCAGATTCGCAACATTGTATGCAAAGGCCAGAAACCTACTTTCAGCAGCGGAGGCCTAAGAGCTGGAGCCAAGCCTCAAGCTAAAGCTGGCCCAGAATAAAAAAAAAAAGGAAAAAAGGAGCGTTTGGGAGTTCAGTCACCCCCAGCCTGAAAACAGCCCTCAGCCCCTCACCCAGACTGGCCAGGCACCCCAGTGGGGACCCCCACCCTGAAGGGTGTGTGACCAGCTACAAACAGCCATCATCCCCTCACCCAGGCTGGCCAGGCACCCCAGTGGGGACCCCCACCCTGATCCAGGACACCCTTCAGGGCAAACGAGCTGGCACCCACCCATGCACCAGGCCTCTATTCTATATAGTAAAAGGGTAATATGCCTCCCAGCACCGGGATCAGCGGAGCCGAGAGGCCTCCAGGCACCGGGATCAGCGTGACAGGGGGCAGCGCACAAACACCCTGATCGGCCTGCTCTGTGTGTGACAGGGTGCGGCACCCCAACCCCCCCCCACCCCCCCCGGGCCCTGCTCTATGTGTGACAGGGTAGAGCCATAACCTCCCCATCAGCCCTGCCCTGAGTGTGAGAGTGGCGGCGCCCCAACCCCCTGATCGGCCCTGCTCTGTGGGTTATAGAGGGCGGCGCCCCAACCCACTGATCCGCCCTGCTCTGTGTGTGACAGGGGACGGTGCCCCAACTCCCCTATCGGCTCTACTCTGTGAGTGACGGGGAGCTCCTCAACTCCCTGATGGGCCCTGCTCTGTGCGTGACAGGGGGGAGCTCCCCAATCCCCTGATGGACCCTGCTCTGTGCATGACAGGGTACGGAGCCCCAACCCCCTGATGGGCCCTGCTCTGTTCGTGACAGGAGGGAGCTCCCCAACCCCCTGATGGGCCCTGCTCTGTGCATGACAGGGTACGGAGCCCCAACCCCCCTGATGGGCCCTGCTCTGTTCGTGACAGAAGGGAGCTCCCCAACCCCCTGATGGGCCCTGCTCTGTGCGTGACAGGGTATGGAGCCCCAACCCCCAGATGGGCCCTGCTCTGTGCGTGACAGGGGGTCGTGCCACAACCTCCCCATCGACCCTGCCTTGAGTGTGACAGGGGGTGGTGCCCCAACCCCCCAATTGGCCCTGCTCTGAGCCCGACCAGGGACTGCACCTAGGGATTGGGCCTGCCCTCTGCCACCCGGGAGCAGGCCTAAGCCAGCAGGTCGTTATCTCCCGAGGGGTCCCAGACTGCGAGAGGGCACAGGCCGGGCTGAGGGACCCCCTCCTTCCCCCCGAGTGCACAAATTTTTGTGCACCGGGCCTCTAGTGTGTGTGTGTGTGTGTGTGTGTGTGTGTGTGTGTGTGTGTGTATATATATATATATATATATATATATATATATATATATATATACATTAGCTTTCTGTCTTTGATTATAAGCATAACTTTTACTTCTGACTTACTTTGTGAATTTGAAGAGTTCAGTTCAATTTAGTTGGCAGTTATTAAGAGCCTGCGATATCAGGCACTGAAGTTACAGTGTTGATGTTAAAGAAGACCATTGTGAATGGAATGAGATCTCTGTCCTTACGTATCAACAAATAATTACTGTATAGAGTTAGATGGAAAAATAGAAGCCCATAGAAGGTATCCAAGTAATAGAGAATAGAAAGGTATTATTAGTCCAGAGTGATAAGGGAAAACCTCTTGGTAGATGATGTCTGAACTTGGTTTTGAAGGATGTTAGGAATTCCACAGTTGGACAAGATAGGGATGTATGCTTAAAGGCTGAAATGCTGTCTATATGATGCTGACTCATGATTTCTATCTCTACCTCCAACCTTTCCATGGAATTCCATGTATATATATATATATCTGTCTCTATATCTGCCTGTGATTTTTCCACTTGGATATCAAACAGGCATTTCAAATTTAACATGCCTAAGACAGAACTCGGTTTTCTCCCCAAAATATGTCTTTCATGTAGTTGTCCCATCTCAGTAAATGGCTTCACCACCTACCCAGTTGCACAAGCCAAAACCTCGAAGACATTCTTGACTCTTCTTTCCCTCATTTTCCAAATCTAATTCATTAGTAACTCTTGTAGATTCTCTATATATTCCAAATCAATCCACTTTTTTCCATCCCTATTACTACCTAGCTCATGTTTCCTCTAGTCTTTTCATATCACATGATTTTTCCTCTAGATTACTTCCTAACTAGTTTCCATCTACTCTTGCCTCCCACCCACCTTACATGTCACTCTTCACCCCACAGATGCATCACTTCTGCTATGACTCTCAGAATATCCATATTCCTGCCATAGCTTTACCTCAGCTTACAAATCCTTGCCTTAAGACTGTTGCCCTAGGTATTCCCTCTAATATAATGTTCTTTTGAGCTTCCTGTGACTGGCTCCCTCCCAGGCATTCAGATATCAACTTCAGTCTGTTTACTCAAAGAGGCCTTCCCTGACCACCCAACCTGAATTGCCTCCCAGTCATCGCTTATCATCATATTCTAGTTTTTTTCAGAGTACTCGTTTTCTTGATTAGTTGTTGTCTTCCTCCATTAGAGTATAAACTCCACTCAAGCAAGGAACCTGTCTTCCTGTTTCTTCTCTATCCTCAATGATAGAATCCTATATAATAAAAGGATAATATGCAAATTGACCGAACATCGGAATAACCAGTTGTTATGACGCGCGCCAACCACCAGGGGGCAGACACTCAATGCAGAAGCTGCCCCTGGTGGTCAGTGCACTCCCACGGCGGGGAGCGCTGCTCAGCCAGAAGCTGGGCTCATGGCTGGAGAGCACAGTGGCAGTGGCACATGCCACTCCCGCCTCCGTGGCAGCACTAAGGATGTCTCTCTGACTGCTTAGAAGTGGGACTACAGTCAGATATCCCCCGAGGGCTTCTGGACTGCAAGAGGATACAGGCCGCCAGGCTGAGGGACAACCCCCCTCCCGAGCATGAATTTCATGCACCAGGCTTCTAGTATAATAATAATCCTTTATTGAAAGATCTTGGAGTTTAAATCAAGAGACAACTCATATGCAATTTTCAGGAACTTGGCCTTATCCTGTAGTAGTGATAGAGATTATACCATGACTAGGGGCCCAGTGCATGAATTCCCTTGAAAATAACTGGCGGGGCAGGAGGTAGGGGGGTAAGAGATCAACTAAAGGACTTGTATGCATGCATATAAGCATAACCAATGGACATAAGACACTGGGTGATAGGGGAGGCTAGGGGACTGTCTAGGGCGGGGGGATAAAATGGATACATATGTAATACCCTTTGTAACACTTTAAGCAATAAAAAAAAAAAAAAAGAAAGAAAATAACTGGCTGTGAGGCTGCGGTTGCCACAGGGGTGGGTCTCGGCCTATCCTCTGTGCCCCCACCCGGCCCCTCCCACAGCAGCCCCCGGTCCCCTGTCTGCTGGCAGCCCCTCTCCTGCCACCTCTGCTCCCATACACTGACTGCATGAAGCGATTGGGGCCAGTGCCAGCAGCGGGTGCGAGCGGCAGCTCTGGCACTGGCAACGGGTATGAGCGGGGCCGGCGCAGGCAGCAGGCGCAAGCGTCAGGCGGGACCACAGCACGCAGGAGCAAAGAATTTTCAGTATCCACCAGAGGCTCGCCCCGATGACAGCTACCGGCACCCTGCCTTGGTCTGGCACCCCCCGCTCACCTGCTCCACCATCCCGCTGCGGCCTACGCCTGCCATGTTCTGTGCTCTGCTGCCTGCTGCTGACGCCCGCCATGTTCCGCACACACTCCCTGGTGGTCAGCGCACGTCATAGTGACCGCTTGTTCAGTTGTTTCGCTGTTCGGTCTATTTGCATATTAGGGTTTTATATAGAGAGATATTGCATGAGAGAAGGTCAGAAGGCATGGCCAGATTATGAAAAACCTTCGCAAGTAAGAAAGCAGTTATCTTTTCAAAGGGTTCCCAAAATCCTCTTATGAAAGTTGAGTACTTTCTTTTCTTTTTCTTTTTTTAAGGAAACTTTTGGTGTTTTTTAAAAAATATATTTTTATTGATTTCAGAAAGGAAGGGAGAGGAAGAGAGATAGAAACATCAATGATGAGAGGGAATCATTGGCTGCCTCCTGCACGTTGGACCAAGCCCGCAACCCAGGCATGTGCCCTTGACCGGAATCAAACCTGGGCCCCTTCAGTCCACAGGTGGACCCTCTATCCCTGAACCAAACTGGCTAGGGCAAAACTTTTGTTTTTAATATATATTTTTATTGACTTCTCAGAAGAAGGGAGAAGGGGAGAGATAGGAACATCAATGATGAGAGAGAATCATTGATTGGCTGCCTCCTTCAGTGCCCCCACTGTAGATCGAGCCCACACCTGGGCATGTGTCCTGACCGGGAATCAAACTGTGATCTCTTGGTCCGTAGGTTGATGCTCAACCACTGAGCCACACTGGCCAGGCAAAAGCTGAGTACTTTCTGCCTTAGTGTTTCAAACAATTTTTGAAATGGATTATTAAGAAGATATGCTTCTTTCCTTTGACTTACTATAATTGTTTCACTCTTTACAAAATTTTTATTGATTTTAGGGCGAGGGATGTAGAGATAGAAACATCAATCTGCTGCCTCCTGCACGCCCCCTACTGGGTATCAAGCCCGCAACCCGGGCATGTGCCCTGACCAGGAATCGAACCGGTGACCTCTTAGTTCATGGGTTGACCCTCAACCACAGAGCCACTCCAGCTGGGCGTAATTGTTTTACTCTTTTGGTCAGTTCTAAATGTGGTTTTTATAGAAATGACCAAATTCAGTTCATGGCATATTCTGAATGTACCTGACCAAATACAAACCCAAAAGGATGAAGTTTAAGGAACCAGCTGCTTTCACTTTTCACTGGATGGTGTCACTTATGGATCTCACACCAGAGCAACCCCTTTGATCTTTTCTGTTTCTTAGCTGCAAGCAAGGATTGCTACCATCTCTATACTCTACTTAATTGTTAGAAACTACTGCTACATATCTGGCTAATGGAAAGATTCTGTATGTATTCTGAAAAAAGTGATTTTGTACTCAGCCTTCTATAGGTTGGATAAGTTGTGTGGAGGTAGTGGACATGGGTTGCTTACATCTCCAGGAATGGTAGAATAATACTCATGGCCTGATGGAGATGTCATCATATTATTATGGTGCCCAGTGTTGGTCATGATTTTGCACTACTTTTGAATAAATATGGATGAACCTGTCTGAATTTGGCTATGTATCTTTTAAACCTAGTGATTCAGCTCACAATAGTATTAATATTGTGTCAAGTCCCCTCCACTGTGTCATTTGTAGACACCATCTGGGAATTGCCATCTGGGACATGAGATCTTGGCTGTCCTACAGAAGTCGTGTCTTCAGGTTGGACACACCATATGTTATCGCTGTGTGAACTGAAAGTAGCCATTTGGTGTGATGTAGCTAACATTCTGGTTACATGTACCACCTCCCTTCAGTCACTTTAAAAGGTGATAATCTGCATCTAACCTGATTCAGTAAGTTTTTTTCTCTGGTTTTCCTCTTTGGTCTATTCAGCCTCCTTTGGAAAGTCTGGCAACGGTGGAAGAGACTGTGGTTCGAGACAAGGCTGTGGAGTCCCTGAGGCAGATCTCCCAGGAGCACACGCCTGTTGCTCTGGAAGCTCATTTTGTACCTCTGGTGAAACGCCTAGCGAGTGGGGATTGGTTCACGTCTCGCACATCTGCGTGTGGTTTGTTCAGCGTTTGCTATCCCAGGGCTTCAAATGCTGTCAAAGCAGAAATTAGACAGTAAGATATGGTATTTTTTAGTTATTTGGGGTTATTGGGACAATTTACACAGCACCCTCTTACCAGTAAGTGGCTGATATCAGGATAATAAGATTGATGACATCACTTTTTATTGTCATGTTGAATATACCAGTGTTTTGTCTTTGTTTCTTCCATGAGTAGAAACCTAATCACAGTGTTTGTAAGAGAAAACCTCTAAAAATGCCTTGCTGTGTTTGTGTTGTTGGGGGGAGGGAGTATTTAATCAATGATATTTGACAGGAAGTACCTTCATTATTTTATCTGCTCCAGGCACTTCCGTTCCTTGTGCTCAGATGATACACCAATGGTACGACGTGCTGCTGCTTCCAAATTGGGCGAATTTGCAAAAGTTTTAGAATTGGATAGTGTGAAAAGTGAAATTGTTCCATTGTTTACTAATCTAGCTTCAGATGAACAGGTAAGTTAACTCAGTATTTACGTTACACATATATGCTCCTCTCCTCTAATATTTTAAGTATTTCTTTGGGGAGTTTGGTTCTCATGTTAGGATTCTTTTTGCAAAATTAATACTTAATTCTGGCCTTGATAAAGTTTAATATGACTCATTTCATTGTCTTTATGTTTCTTTCTTAATCAGACCATGATTTTCTCTTACATTGGCAGTTGTTATAAAAGGGGGAAGTCAGAGGAAATGGGATCCATAATTAGGACGATCAAAGTTGCATTAAGGGGTAACATACCTTTGTGCATTGAAGGCTGGCTTGTCCTATGGGAGGGTAAGGATTCCTGGAATTTTTGACTTTCAGATAAACAAGCACAGTATATGTTAGGAAAGCCATTTGGCCCTTTGCATCTCTGTGTGCGTGTGTAGGGTGATCTCACATAATAGCAATTTTAAATCCAAGGATCTAGATTTCTTTAGTGTAGAAATAGCAATAATAATAAAAACAGCAAGCACCTAAATGCAGTACTTCATCTTCCTTGGCCTCTTTAAAGTTGTTTATATAAATTAATTCATTTTTTCACAACAGCCCCATGGGGTAGATAACCCATTTTACATTTTAGGAAACAGAGGCACAGAAAATTGAAGTAACGTGCTCAAGGTTGCCTCATTAGTAGTGGAGCTGGGATTGGAATCTAAGCACTTCACGGCGTTCACAGTGAGGCTGTACTGCCTCTGTGTGGTGCTTCAGAGGATCAGACACCAGAGTTTGTGGGCTAGAGTGAGTCCTTTGGGGTTTTTAATTTGCCTGGTATCTGCTCTAGAATCACTTAATGTGGACAGGACCAAGAGCACCAGGCACATGCTGATGAGTCTTATTTTTAGATTCTAAATTTAAAGATGATAAATTTTACTTCCAAAGAATTTTTAAAAATTATTAAAATAACATTAAAAAAATCAGTACAAAGTATGCATCTTAAGTGAATTATTATAAGGTAATGTCATCTTGTAGCTGTCACCTATGAAACAACAGAATTTTGACAGCCACTACCCCAGAAGCCCTCTCTGGCCTCCCAGACACAACACCTCCTTCACTCCCCGCTTGTCACTGCCCACCCCCTTAAGACTAACACTTTATCTTGACTTTTATGATAGTTAACTACTTCCTTCTCTTTGCACTTTTATGACTCAAACATTATAGTTTAAAACATTGTCCGACAGATCTCTAATGTAAACTACCTATTTTAAGCTTTTTGGTAGCCACATTTTAAAAAGTAAAAAACAGGTGAAAATAATTGTAATGATGTATTTAACCCAATATACCCAAAATAATTATCATTATAACTAGGCACTTTTCACGTGTGGATAGTGGTTACCACATTGGACAGCACAGACTTAGAATCCTCATTTGGGATTTTGGTGATTACATTTTCTATAGTATAATTTAACATTTTCTTTGTCCTCTGTATTTCCTGTAAAATGGTAGTTGAATCTTGTGGTGGGGGTGGGGTTGGAAACTTTTTCTGTAAAGGACAAGGTAGTAAATACAGGGGTGGGCGAAAGTAGACATACCGTGGCAGTGTGACATTCTCTTGAGTTATTGAAGCTATTGTAATAATAACCTGCATGTGTTTTTCTATATTTGCCCATGCCCACCCCTGTAATTTAGGCTTTGTGGGCCAGACAGTCTGTTGTAACTACTCAGCTCTGAAGGAAAATAGGTGATAAAGAGATAAATAAGCAAAATATCAGGGATAAATGCTATGATGCAAATATAGAGTAGGGTGATACAATTGGAAGTGATTATAGGACATTTCTCTAAACTGGCTAGTCAGAGAAGGACTGTGAAGAGGTGACATAAACTGAGACAAGAAAGAAAAATGCCAGCCATGACCTTTCCTAGAGTGTCAGCTCCAGGAAGGGAGGACACATGTGGATAGTGGTCCTACAGTTGGAACCTAGTGGGTGAAAGGGACTCTGGTAAAAGATGAGGTTGGAGAAGATAAGCAGGGGTCTGGTCACAGAGGGCCTTTAGGCCAGGATATGTAGAGTTTGGGTTTTCTTTTCTAGATGCAATGAGAATACACCAAGATTTTAAGCAGGGGTGTGACTTGATGTAATTGAGGCTTCTGGGTGGAAACTAAATTGTAAGGTTTACTTTACAGTTCGGGGGGGGGGGGGGGGGGCCCGTGGCGGGGAGGGTGAGAATAGAAACAGGAAGACCAGTTAGGAGGCTTGTCTATACTCCAGTCAATACACAGTGGTGAACTAGGGAGCTATAGTGAAGAGGGAGAGAATCTGGAGGTAGGTATGGAGGTAGAGTTAGTAGAACTATGATTGGGTTGGGTGAGGGGAAGAGGCATCAAGAAGATCTTGATTTTTGGATTGAGCAACTGGGTGGGTGGTAGTGTCATTGCCGAGGTAGAGAAAATTCTGGGAGGAGCAGGTTTGGGGAGAAAATCAGTTCTGGAAGAGAAGTAATTGATTAATTGAACAAGTATTTATTGGTATATTTTTCCATAGATGGTAGCAGTCCCTTGATTTAGCATCATTTTGGGAGTCCAAAAATATCTATAGCTGCTACCAAGACCTAGTTCTGCCCTTTTTAACCTGTTCATTTGGGTAGAGGAGTGTCTTGGGCACATAGTAAGTTTTTGTTGATCTGAAATTTTAAAAATTTGTAATATTTTGGAAAGTTGGAATCACTCTTATCTTTCATGTATATGTGTGTACATATGTACACATATATGTATGATATATGTGCATATATAAAATATGTAGTTATATAAAGGACTTTGTCCTGTTTCTCCTGGGCACTTATGTTTACATATTTTCAGTTTCTACTTATATAGTTATTCCCAAATCTGTGGTGTCAGTTCCTAATTTCTCATTGATTTGTCTAGTTGTATATTCCCACTTGCTCAAAGGACATATAGGTGTCACATTGACACTTGGCACTTTACATTTGGAAAGCTCAGTTCAATCATTCCTTATCTTTCTAATTTTTTCATTTTGCATTTTCCCAGACTTGGCTACCGCAAAGTTATCTTGTTCCTGGGTCTCAACATTGAAATCCAACTTTTTAAATTACTCTTTTGTTTTTCTATGTGTTTCTTTCCAAGTCATCATCTTATACCTCAATTCCTATTACTGCCTGCCACTTCAAACTGAGTACAGGCTGCCCTATCTGAAAGCAGAGCGTTCCTGTGAAACCTTTGTAAGCCAAAGTGGCGTAAAGCAAAGAAGCAGTTACCTTAGGGATACATCTTGCTAATAGGTGCACAAGTTAAATACAAATAAAACCCAGGTGCACTGACAGTTCAAGGTGCTGGCATCTTGATGCTAAGACGCCGGGTGTAGCTCCTGAGAAGGAGCTCTGTGCAGCCACTGCTTGAGGCGCGCTGCGTCTAATGGCTCCTGCAGAACAAATGCTGAATGCTGGCTTCGCTTTTCACCTTTTTTTGTAAAAGCAAAAATCCTTCTCAGGCTCCTTTCAGGTACGGAAACATGTATTAATCTAGGTTTTTCATAAAAGCAAAGTTGCAGAATGAACTTTTGAGAAGCGGGGGTACCTGTATTTTGCTAACAGCTCCCCAATGATTCCCTTACTTATTATTCTCTTTCTCTGTCCGGATCTGTTATAAACTTATATAAGCATAGTTTTCATTATTTCTCTCAGCTTTTTTATTAGAGTGAGGCTTTGAAGATATCATTAAAATGTTCTTTTTATTTTTACTTCATTTAAAAAACAGCAACTCTGCACTAGCCAGTGTAATTATTTTGCTGTTCATTCACAGAATAAGTTTCTACCTTTGTGACTTTGACATACTATTCCAGTCAGAGAACAGCTATTTCCAGACACAGACACATGAAGCTGCATGTAGTGTAGTTCAGCAGTCGCCAACCTTTCAGACCTCACAGACCACCAGTGGTCCACGGACCACCGGTTGGCAACCGCTGGTATTGTTGGTTTGCTTCTGTGTGTTTTTTGAAATGACACTCAGAGCACACCCCCACACCATATACTTTGACTGTCAGTAAATGTTGTCTAACAGAAATAAATTTTATTCCTTTAGGATTCAGTGCGCCTCCTAGCTGTGGAAGCTTGTGTCAGTATTGCCCAGTTACTGTCTCAGGATGACCTTGAGTTTTTGGTGATGCCTACACTTCAACAAGCTGCAGAAGATAAATCTTGGCGAGTTCGCTATATGGTAGCTGACAAATTTTCAGAGGTAAAATTATTGCACTGGTATTTTCTTTAAGTACTAAAGAAAAAGAAAAACAAGAAACCCACAAGTTTGCTGTGGTACCAAAAATCTCTGAATTCTTATGAATCAGAAGTGTTTGTGGCAAAAATGTATACCTGAAGTTGTGCTGTTTTGTGTTTTCATATTAATTATTTTGTTAGTTTGCATTTAAACCTGTACATATTATTTTATAGCTCCAGAAAGCTGTGGGTCCCAAAATCACCCAAAATGACCTCATCCCCGCCTTTCAGAACCTACTTAAAGACTGTGAAGCTGAAGTCCGAGCGGCTGCTGCCCACAAAGTGAAAGGTTAAGGAGTTCCGTTTATGTTGCAGGATGGCTTGTTTATTTTGGTGCATTTTTTTTTATGTCAGTGAATTTTTATGATTTTTGTTCTAGAATATGTTTTCAAATAAATAGAGATGATTTTATTGTATAGAAGTGTTACATTATGTAAGTTAAAACCAAACAGCCATTTTACCTTGTTTCTATTTTTTAATGCCTTTTCACGTTGGATTAGTGTGATCCACAGTGCCATCTAGATTGCCAAAAAAGTGTATTTAGAACAAGGGTCACTTCTTAGAGATTTTTTGCTTAAACGTATGATTGATTTAACTTGAAACTTGATATAACTGGTTAAATTTCTTCATTTGGCTCCTTATAAATCGTTCTATGTAAGCATTATTTTTTCTATTTATCTCTTTTAGAACTTTGTGAGAACTTGCCCATTGAAGGTAGAGAGAACATAATTATGAATCAAGTGCTGCCCTATATAAAGGTAAACCTAACTTTAGTTTACTTTTAGCTTTACCTCTGCCTTATGTGAAGGCAAACTTTGCCTCTTTTTTGTTTGTTTGCCTTAAAGCTCTTTTGAGTTTAATGGAGGACAAGGGATGAATGGGATAGGTGTGTTAATGTGTGACATTATTTATCACTTATTAGTAGTGCGTTATAACTGAAAAATGCTGGTTGGCACAAAGGTTTGTGTTATCTGACAGTTGATCTGAGGAAACATTATCAACGAATCTATTGAAATAGTGCTGTCTTTTTAAATTCCTTGGGAAATAGTATGGAAGTTTCTGTTGTCTTGCAAAAAAGAAAGGCTTTTAATTTTTGTGTTTTTTTTTGTTAGGAATTAGTAACTGATACAAATCAACATGTCAAATCGGCTCTAGCTTCTGTAATTATGGGATTGTCTACCATTCTGGGCAAAGAGAATACCATTGAACATCTTCTACCTCTTTTTTTAGCTCAGTTAAAGGATGAGGTGAGTCTGGCTATAAATTCTATTGCTTGATAGACAGTGATTTGGTTTGGTTTTGGTTTGAGGTTTCACTAAAATAGAACCCAAAACAGGGATAATGCGATTTTAAAAAGTAACCTATTTTAAACTAGTGACAGTCCTTGTGTTTGAATATGGGTTGCAAGTTCCCCAGAAAATGGGCACTAGGAGCCATAGATATAGACTTAAAAATGTCTCCTCATTCTCTTTGTCTGATTCCTGCTGAGAGGCTCTGGTTTCTTCTCTTCAAACTTAATAGATCTTTGTTTAAAAAGTATCTTTTATTTAAATATAATATCAACATTATACTGATAGCTAACATTTATTGAGTAAAACTATATGCCAGGCATGATCATAAATGCTTTGGCACGTATTATTACCGGTAATCCTCACAGCAGTCTTAGAGGAAGGTCTTATCCCCATTTTACAGATGAAGCTGAGGCACAGAGATCAAGTAGCTCACCCAAGGTCTCGGCAGATCTGGGATTTGAATGCATATAATTTGATTCCAGAGCCTATGCTCTTTACCATCCTGTAGACTTTTTTCATAGATATATATTTAATTGATTTCAAAGAGGAAGGGAGAGGGGGAGAGAGATAGAAACCATCAATGATGAGCAATAATCATTGATTGTCTGCCTCCTGCACACCCCGTACTGGGGATCGAGCCCGCAACCAGGGCATGTGCCCTTGACTGGAATTGAACCTGGGACCCTTCAGTCTGTAGGCCGACGCTCTATCCACTGAGCCAAACCAGCTAAGGCCATCGTATAGACTTTTTATTGAGAGTTAAGAACAGTTACAGTTATGTGCTTTGAGTTATTTGTGTACCCAGTATTAAGTATTTCTTCCAAGACTACTTACTTTTTTACCTGAGTCAATAATTTCTTATTTTAAACTTTAGTTAGCAGTTTTTACCTCATCATGACAATAGGAAAATATTGGACAGAAAACTTGATTTTTATATGTGTTCTTTTGGGGCTTGTGTACTTGCAGTGTCCTGAAGTTCGTTTGAATATCATCTCCAATTTGGATTGTGTAAATGAAGTGATTGGAATCCGTCAGCTCTCTCAGTCTCTTCTTCCTGCCATAGTGGAGCTGGCTGAAGATGCCAAGTGGAGGGTCCGGCTGGCCATCATTGAGTATATGCCACTGCTGGCAGGCCAGCTGGTGAGTGTGTGTGCTCCATGAAGTGAAGGATAGCATCAAATAGTTGAGCAGATTTATTGTGCCAAGTAGAAGGCCCCAATAATTTGTATGATTTTGTTCATTTAGACACATCTAAGTATGGTAGGTCCTAGTTGCTTGTAGATGGCTTTTATTTTCATTAATGCATTAACTTCTAACAGAAAGGAATTATATTATAGAGACACTTTTTACCTCACCACCATCTAAAAGCAAAGCCATAAAAACAATGTTTCTTGGAATGTAACAGATTTTGTGTAATTTAATGTCTCTGTGACATAAGGAATATTTAACTGAGAGGAAAAGGGAGTATTGTTTTAAGATAAGTTAGCTTTGATTTTTGCTCAGAGCAGCTTCCCTGCTTGCCTATATACTGAGCAAAATGTCCCTAGCTTCTGCTTTTTTTTTCCCCAGCTACTTTTTTTGCTTTCTGGTTAAAAGGGAGTTGAGGAATTTGATTAGAAAAGGAGTATTGAAGTTTTTTTTTGTTGTTTTTTTTTTTTTTAAATATTTTATTGATTTTTTTCAGAGAGGAAGGGAGAGAGACAGAGAGCTAGAAACATAGATGAGAGAGAAACATCCATCAGCTGCCTCCTGCACATCCCCCACCGGGGATGCGCCCGCAACCCAGGCACATGCCCTTGACCGGAATCGAACCCGGGACCCCTCAGTCCGCAGGCCGACGCTCCATCCACTGAGCCAAACCAGCCTCGGCGAAGTTTTTAATGCTAGTATTTTGGCCAGAGTCCACATTATCAGATTATCTATTACTTTTTTTTTTTTTTTACCTATTACTTTTTGAGTTTTCACGGTTATTTTTACTCTGTTATGTTAATTAAATTTTCAGTGCTGGGTTTTATGGCCACATCCTTTCCTTTCTGTTTTCATAAATGCCTAGATCAGCAGTTCTCAACCTGTGGGTCGCGACCCCTGAAAATACATCCTGCATATCAGATATTTACATTACGATTCATAACAGTAGCAAAATTACAGTTATGAAGTAGCAACGAAAATAATTTTATGGTTGGGGAGCACCACAACATGAGGAACTGTAGTAAAGGGTCGCGGCATTAGGAAGGTTGAGAACCACTGCCCTAGATAGTTCTAAGTGTGATATACCATTACCCTATTGGTAGCATTTATTGCAGTGCAGTGTGGCTGTCAAAAACTAGTTGGGGGGAAAAAACTCAAGGCCTATCATGTGCCCTAATTTTTAGAGGAGTTACATTAAATATGTTTCTCTAACCAAATGAAAACACAATTTTTAAATAATAAAAATTGCTATTTAATATCCCTGGGGGGCGAGGGAACTAGTTGGGAAGATAGACAGGTGATCTTTTTTAAGGTAAGGACTGTGTTTAGTGTTGGATTGCCAGTGCCTACTATAGTGCCTGCCATTATCAGGCACTTAGCATTTGTCGAGTATTAGATAATGAATACCTGAATATTTTTAGAGAAAGCTCAAAATATGTCAGTTTACAGCTAACATTACTGCAGTTTGTTCCCCGTCTCTCACCCCACTTCCATTCCTTTCAGATCAAACCATATGGAATCTAGTTTTTTACTTTCTTGAACCACTGAATTTGTATTGCTAATTTTGTTATATTTAAATGCATCTTGTGATTATCTGTGGCATCATGTTTTATAAAATTTGAAGTGTCCCACTCTTCAAAATGGATGTAAAAAATATCACTCTATAGCTAAAAGGGTCAGGCGAAGTCATCTTGTCACTTTTTTCCCCATCACTCCCAAGCACTGAGGGTCATCCTTTGTTCTTCACTGGTGACTGTCATGGGTCACCTTCTCCAGAAGGGAAAGCAGCAGTGGCTAACTGGTTGGCCAAAGGCTGAAACAACTGTGCAGAAGAGAGGGAGAATTGTAGTACTCTTTTCTTAAACCTCTATTCCTCATAGATCTGGAGGCCAGCAAAGGCTGGCAGCTCCACAGAGGAGTATAGAAGCAAGTAGATGCTGACTTTGGCCGACTCATACCTTTTGGGCAGGGCTGATACACATTGGTCATGAACATTTTGTTAATACAACTTCAATTTCTTGTTCGTATATATTTTGTTTTTATTTTTTTATCTGTATCAGGTAGTCAATTTATAAAATTCTTTCAAGACATTACATATGGCCTGGCTTATGGACCATGCTGAATAAATGTAAAGTTAAACCACAAAAATCAAGAAATAAAAGTTAAGATTTAAGAGCCTTGGCCAAGTAGTTCAGTTGCTTGGAGCCTTGTCCTGGTATGTCAAGATTGTGGGTTCAATCCCCAGTCAGGGCACACACAAGAGTCATCCAATGAACACACAGATATGTGGAACAGCAGAATGATGTTTTTCTCTCTCTCTCTCCCCCTCCCCCCGCCCTCTCTCCTTCCTACCCTGCCTCCCCATCTCTCTCCCGCCTTTCCTCCTCATCTCTCTTCCCCTTCTGCTCTCTAAATTCAATTTAAAATTTTTAAAGAAAAATTCATAACTTGAAATGAAAAAGAAATCTTTGAGAGCTGACAGTGATTTAAGTATATGCTAACACCTATTCATGATCTATTATTATAAAGCATTTTATGTTATTAAATCACTATTTTCAGAGTACTTTATTTGAACTATATAATCGCTGTTCAGGAACTTCTTAGATCCAAAGAAACATGTAGATCCCAAAGGGAGACTCTAGGAGAGCACTGTGTCACAGCATTCTCTTGCATGGTACAGAATCCCCACAGTGACAGGTCTGTGTAAATCAGCTCTAGGAGCTTGTCCCCTCTTGTGCTCGAGTGGCCTAATGTTGACAGGAAGAGCTAAACTGGAAGAGCCAGGATGGTTCCACCTGTGACTCTGCTGGGTCACCTGCAGTGTTACGCCTGCTTTATTCTCCCTCTGCTTCCTCCCATCATCTTAGAAATATTCTGTTTAAGTGGAAATATCTGTATTTCTTGATATCAGTTTCTTCATCCTTAATGATTTATTATAATCTTAACCAAAAAGGGAAATTTTTTGAGACTTATTAATATTATTGACAGAGAAGTACGGATTGATAGTTTCAAAAATAGTCATGAGGATATAAAGTACAGGAAAGGAAATACAATCAGTGATACTGTAATGACTGTGTGTGGTGCTAGTGGGCACTGGGAATACCAGGGGAACACTTTGTAAAGCATACGATTGTCTAACCACTACGCTGTACACCTAAAATTAATACAAGTTTATATCGAATGAACGTAAACTGTAATTGAAAAAATTCTTTAAGTAGAAAAATATATGTTATTGACAGATATTTTACTGGGTAGTTCCTTTTTACAAATAATCTAGATAATGCTTGGCAGACTGTCCATACTGCATTCTTTCTATCATTTGCAGTATCGCATCTGGCTCCTGACCATCCGATTCTCTCCCACTTAGCAGGGCCTGGGCCATCTTACTTTGTTTATTATTTCTAGCCAATAAAATAGATTTACAGTTTGTAAATCAAATTCCATGGTAATTGTTTTCTGGCTGGTTCATGAATTCAGCTTATTTGGAAACGAGTGGTTTTTAGCTTTTAGTTTATTTTGGTGCAATAAATAGATTATCTTGATTTCTAAATTTTGTTAGATGTGTATTAATGGAATCGTCTACCCATAGGGTGTGGAATTCTTTGATGAAAAGCTGAATTCTCTATGTATGGCCTGGCTCGTGGACCATGGTAAGTAAATAAGTTAAAACCAGGTTGTTATGGAGTGTTCGTGTCTTCGCATCTATCCCGTGTTGTTTATTATTTCTTTTTTAGAATGGACGGCTCATCTGATTGCCTTCCTGGTGTAGTGATGAAGAAATACTGTGATTAAAGTCCAGTTAGTTTCCTCTGAAACACAAGTTTGATGTTTCTGTTTTCTACCAATATTTTCTGTCTTAAACTTTATTTTTTTCATGAACAATCTCTTTGCTTCGTTTCTTACTCATTCTATTACATTATTTTCAGACTCTTACATACACATATACTCACTTGTTGGGGTCCAGCCCCAGCAGGTCCAGGGGTCCCCAAAGGTGTGGACGGAGTCGGCGAAGAAGGAATGACACGGAGACAGTGTTTAGTTGATCAGCAGCCTAGCCAGGTTCTCTAGCCAGGATCTCCAGCCAAATTCTGTCTTTTATTGTCTTGTTACATCTGTATTTATACCAGTTGATTTTAATCCTGTCAATTTCTATTCCAAAGGTTTCTTCATTCCAGGGAGTAAAGATTATGTAGCTTAAGCGTGATTGTTCATAGTTAAAGTGATTAACTACCCGCCTGGCATTTAGTTAAGGGGTTTTATTCCCTCCCTAACTTCAGGGAAAAATCCCTACCTGGGGAAACAACCTTTCCCAGAGAGGTGACCTTGGTTAAAACACATAGTGCCATGAAGGTGAGCAAACATATTAAGAACAGTATGCTATATACACCAGGTCCCTTGAAACATATGCTGTGCAGATGTTTCTTCCCTGCAGCGACTGTGTCAAGCAGCAAGGATGGACCGCCTTCCAGCACTCACTTTTTTTTAAATCCTTACTTAAGGATATTTTTCCATTGTTTTTTTTTTCTTTTTTTTAAATGGCGCCAGCACCCAAGGTCAGGGAGTCAGAGATTTTAAATTGTTTTATTACTTATCTGTCTGTTTTTCAGCATCATTTTTTTTAATCCTCATCCAAGGGTATTTTTCCATTGATTTTTAGAGTGGAAGAGAGAGGGAAAGACAGAGAGAAATATTGATGTGAGAGAAACATCGATTGGTTGCCTCCTGCCCTCACCCTTCAGTCCGCAGCCCGACGCTCTTGCTACTGAGCCAAACGGGCTAGGGCTACATATACTCATCTTGAGGTCTTCTGCTTGACCATGCTGTCTGGGTGGGGCAGAGACTGGAATCAGATGAAAGGCCCATGGGGAAGAAATGGTTACATGGCTTGTTTGAGTGACACAGAGAAGGAGCTATACAGTGGCACAGTCACGGAGTCCAGTCCAGACCTGGCATCTTCAGTATAGTCTGAGAACTGTTCAGGTGGGGCCCACGAGGGAGGTCGTGACATAATCCTATGAGCTTCAGTTCCATATTTTGGTGCATATAGTAGGCATTGTGTTCCACAGCATCTTATGTATACTTTATGTACTGAGTGTATCTTTGTTCTGCAGCTGCTTGTGTCTGGATATTTGGGAGGACAGGAATATTTGTGTCTGCTTGTACATGTAGGTGGTTTTGTTAAGGGCATATTTGGATCATATGGGAGGTCATATGGCTAAGAGTATGAAGAGGAGGGGTATGAAAAATGTGCAAGTCTCATAAAGGCATATATATATGTAGATAATAGTAGTGTTTTCAAACTAGATTTTGAGGACTATTTCATTTTTCTTATCTTTTAAAGTTACCTTTCTGTGGCCTAACTTTTTTTCTTTTTAAATGAATCTTAATATGGTGAATCACAGGAGAGAAATTTCTCTTTTTAGAATAAAAGTGTTTATGTGATTTCTGATATATATTTAACATTAGTGAGACTGACATCCCAGAAGATTCTCTACTTAATTATTCTTTCCTTTTAAAAAAAATAAATATTTTTATTGGTTTCGGAGAGGAAGAGGGAGAGAGAGAGAGAGAGAGAGAGAGAAAATATATATCAATGATGGGAGACAAATGTCGATCAGTTGCCTCCTGTATGTGCCTCAAACAGGGATCGAACCCACAACTTGGGTATGTGCCCTCACCAGGAATCAAACCCACCACCTTTTGATGCATGGGACGACACTCCAACCAACCAAGTCACCTGGCCAGGGCTTGTAGGGAATTATTAAGTGTTAAAGCAGGTACATTTATTCACAGAAGACATTTAACATTTCTCAACATAAACATTTTTAAGGGAAAACAGGCATGAAGGTCTGAAGTTTTTATTTGCTATTGTGTAGATGACCACAGTGGCCGCCAAACTAACCTCCTCGCTGTCTTCTCCCTTTAGCTTTCTTGCCACTATTGGAGTAGTCTTGCTAAAGTACCACACTAGTCACCAGGTGACAGCTTTGCTTTAAAAACCCATCTTTTTATTTTTTTTATTTTTAAATATATTTTAATGATTTTTTTACAGAGAGGAAGGGAGAGGGATAAAGAGTTAGAAACATCGATGAGAGAGAAACATCGATCAGCTGCCTCCCTCACACCCCCTATTGGGGATGTGCCCTCAACCAAGGTACATGCCTTTGACCGGAATTGAACCTGGGACCTTTCTTTCTGCAGGCCGACGCTCTATGCCAGCCGTGGGCAAACTACGGCCTGCCGGCCCGTTTGAAATGAATAAAACTAAAAAAAAAAAAAAAAGACCATACCCTTTTATGTAATGATGTTTACTTTGAACTTATATTAGTTCACACAAACACTCCATCCATGCTTTTGTTCCGGCCCTCCGGTCCAGTTTAAGAACCCATTGTGGCCCTCGAGTCAAAAAGTTTGCCCAGCCCTGCTCTATCCACTGAGCTAAACCGGTTAGGGCCCATCTTTATTTTTTTTTTATAACCTCTCAGTGTACCTTTCAAGATGTTCTGTGTTTTGGGTCTCCTATACCTGTCCAGCCTCGTGTTTTCCCAGATTTCAGCTATCTCCTTTGTGTCCTGGGTAAATTTTTTTACCCTTTCTAGGAATTACCCTCTCTCCTCTTTCCTTACACAAATCCTCTCTAATCTCTGAGGCCCAGTACAAAGACTTTTTAGCGCTTCCTGTTCTCTCTTCTCAACTGCTACAGCTCTCACAATCTTTACACAATTTCACACTTTATTATAATCAGTCTTATACCATGTGACTACTTGGAGTATGGTAGCTTTCATTTTTCTAAGTGTATGATTGTGAGGAGAAATACATGTATTTTTCCTGTTACACATAGCATATAGTAGGCACTGATACTTGTTAATTAATTAGTGATGCCTATAATGAGCTCCTTACCTTCTTTTTCCTTGGACATATTACACATTTTGAAACTGTAGTAAAACCAGATCAGTGTATTTATGAGTTGTAGCTGACATGCCACTGCAGCATGGCTGACTTTGGAGTGTGTTTGCAGAATCTTGATTTTGGCCCGCCTTTGCTGATGATGTACGTAAACTAGGTCGTGCTGTACTGTGAACAGCATTTGTTTTTCCCTCTCCTGCAGTGTATGCCATTCGCGAAGCTGCCACCAACAACCTCATGAAACTAGTTCAGAAGTTTGGTACAGAGTGGGCCCAAAATACCATCGTTCCCAAAGTGTTAGTAATGGCAAATGATCCTAATTATTTGCATAGAATGACCACCTTATTCTGCATTAATGTAAGTATTACACAGCTATTGCTCAGGCGTTAAAGCAGTTATTCAAGATTGTGTTCCTGAATTCTGAATATATTGTCTTCTATTTGGAATGTATTTCTTACTGATTTCTTTGGATAGTTAAGAGATGAGAGAAAAATGTCAGCTCTCAATCCATGTTAAAATCTACAGTAGTGAAGTCAGTTGTGAATTCTGCTCTAATTCTGTTTGGGTTTTTTGAATTCTACTTTGTATTCCTCATTTTGTGCTCAAACTAGAAACATTTTCCTGTTGGCCAGTTACTTTTTTTTTCTTCTTTTTTTTTTGCCCCACCCAACCCACTTTTCTCTCTTCACCCTACGACCCCCACTCCCCGAGGCTATGCCTCCCACGCCCCTCCCCCCATTGTCTGGCCAGTCCCCATTGTCCGCTGCCCTCGGTAGTTCCAACCTCCTCCCCATTGTTCCAGCCCCGCATCTCCAGCCCCACTTGCCCCTCACATCTCTAGTCCCCGTCGCATTCCTCATCCTTCTCTAGCCTGGGTTCTGTCCTACGACCCCCCAGAAATCAAGATGCTGGGTGGGGAGGGGGTCGCTTTGAGGTCCTGGCATTCAAGCGCCCTCTTCCAAGGAACCCAGGTTCCAAGAACCGCAGGACCCCCTCCTCTGAGACCCTCCACACCCACACACCCAGGTTCCGGAGTGCCCGCATCCGTGCGCACCTCTGGTCCGCATCTCTACCCTGGATCTCAGGGTCTCCTCTGCGCCCTGAGAACCCTAGACGCTCCTCCGTGGACCCTGGCATCGGAGCTCCTCTCCCGCCATCCATCCCCAGCATCTGGGAGCCCAGCGCTTGGTTCTGTTTTCCCTCGGGGAAACCTGGACCCCTAGGGTTCAGGTCCAGGGAAAGAGAACGGGCGCCCCTCCGGCTAGCACTCACCCCCAGCAGCAGCAGCAGCAGCAGCAGCCGGCGCGGCGGGTCCATGGCGCAGCCGGCGGCACCTGCCCCCATCGTCCGCCTCCCGCGGCCACGCCAACTTCCAGTTAGTCGCACTGCGGACCGACCGGGTTGCGCTGCTCCGGCACCCGCCCCCCGGAGCTGGCGGAGGCTCCACTCCCTCTCTACTTTTTTTTATTAAGTATTAATTTTTCTCTTTAGATTTGGGGATATTTTACAAATAAAAGTGTTTTCTAGGTACTGTCTGAAGCCTGCGGTCAGGAAATAACTACCAAGCAGATGCTGCCTATTGTATTGAAAATGGCAGGAGACCAAGTGGCGAACGTCCGTTTCAATGTGGCCAAATCCCTGCAGAAAATTGGACCAATTCTAGATACTGAGTAAGATTTTAATATTATCCTTATTTTATAGGTAGATTAAAAATATGACATGATAGTGGGGAGTAATGGTTACAAATAAGTTCGGTGATTTTTACTTTACCTAAGGTGTGGGTTTGTTTAAAGAAAATAATAAAATAACCATTTTTGCAGGTGTCCAATCTTTTATATTTAAACTCATATATGTGGAGATCATTGTCTGAAGCTATTTCTGCTGAGAACTTTAGATATTATTTAGTATTTGTCAAACTTATAGGTGTTTTAAAAGATTTTTATATTTTAAACTTTAAAAATTGCCTTAGAGCCCTAGCTGCTTTGGCTCAGTGGCTAGAGCATCGACCTATAAATCGAAGGGTCCCGGGTTCAATTCCAGTCAAGGGCATGTACCTCAGTTGCAGGGTCCTCCCTGGCCCAGGCCCTGGTTGGGTCACATGCAGGAAGCAACCAATCGATGTGTTTTTCTCACATCGATGTTTCTCTCCTACGTTCCCTCTCCCACTCTAAAAATCAGTGGAAAAATATCCTTGGGTGAGGATTTAAAAAAAAAAAAAGTTACCTTAGAGCATATGTACCATAAAACATTTTTCTGACCCAGAAGACTGCCTTTCACAGATCATACTGTTGGATTTCAGTGCTTTGCAGGAGGAAGTTAAACCGGTACTGCAGAAGTTAGGCCAAGATGAAGACATGGATGTCAAATACTTCGCACAGGAAGCTATAAGTGGTATGTCCTTCTGTTGTCTGCCTTGCAGCTTTTGCTTTGGTTGACGGGGTGTAAGTGACGTTAAGTGGGCAAGGCGATAAGCATATGGGAGACGGGAGGGTGTTGAGTGCCTGGAATGCTTCTTCCCTTCCTGGCTCACCACTGAGCAGGCCGTTTCTCAGCCCCATGTGTAGGGATGGGGAGGAATGTGATTTTCACTAGTAAGAACAGTTTGTTTGGATTTTAATCAATTTTTAAAGTTTAACTTTGATTAGCCTGACAGAGTAGAAAAACTGACCACAATGAGAAGTTCAGTCTCCTGCTTTTGGATAACTGTTGTGCTCAATAGTCACATAGGTATTTCATGAACTTTCTGTGCCACTAACTTGATTCTGTTTGGAATTTTCCAGTGCTTGCGTTGGCATGATGAGGAGCAGGAGGGAAAAGACTTTACTAATTTCTTAACACAGATTTCTAGTCAATGTGTTCTTCAACTGGATGGAGAAAAAAATGGAAAACCTTCAAGACCTCATCCAAGCAAATGGCAACAGCTTCCAAGAAATCAAATTTCAGTGACTTGATTCTTTTTAAAGATGTAAAGGGATTGTTTTTGCTTGTCTTCCTTGTTGGGATAATTATACACCATTCTTTTTGTTTGTGACCAGTTCCTGACACTCGGTACAGTCGTTTCTTGATTGTCTCCAGGGATTTATTGGGCACTTCTGGGCTCCTGCACCCTCACCGTTCCATCAGCCTGGCCACTTACTGTCCTGACCAGGGCTGGATGGGTTGGGACCCAGACATGCAGTGGAGTGATTCTCTTGGTGTCTGCTTGTAGCTGTGTGTCTGTTCATCATTCCAAAGTTAAATGTACATGGTTTAGAATAACTTATGTTATAAACCCTCTATCTGGGAGACACATCGAGATTTAACTGTAATGAAAGCCACATTTTCCTGGATAATGATGGTCTGCGTCAGTGTCTTACATGAAAGGGGAATGTGGAAGCTCAGAGTTCATGTGTTGTTTGTTCTGGTTTTTCTTTGCCTTATTTTGACTGTAATCATGTCACTCAGAAACCTGATGTGCAGATGTATTGCTGCTAATGTGTAATGTTAAATCCGAACTGAATTTCCACAGCTTATACCACTGTGTTCAAAATACTTCTCTCTCTCCTTGCTGAGAAACTTAAAATTTAGTGCCTTTGAATAAGCAGTAGTTCTACCGTGTCATTGTAAGATTGCAGTTTTGTAATTCCAATGAGAAAAGGAATGACTGGTATAATACTGTGAGGATTTCCTGCGCTTAACCTCATTCTGCTTCCAGCTGGGTTAACATCTGGTCCTTGCTATGGCTTTCCAAACTAAATTTCATTACTACTTCTTTGGTATGGATGATGCTGGAATCATCATTTGAAAACTTTGTTTTTCTGCTTTTACAGTAAAACCTCATTAACTTTTCCTGGAACTTAAGATAACTAGTTAAGCTGAAGGAAGGGTTTCCTGGAGCAAATTAATAGTTTGTAAGGAAACCTCTTGGATCCGAACTAAAACTGTTTTGAAGCTCTCTTTAAAAAGTACCCTTTTGCCAGTTAGTACACCGATTACTAATCACTTTTCAATTACATTAAATACTTTTCATGAGGATTTTTATGAGCCCCCACTTTTTTTTTTTTTTTTTAGATATATTCAATTTAGTCTTTATCCCTAAAATATATACATTTGTATTTCATGGAGAATTTAAATATATTTCCATGTAAATTTATTTACATTGTCACCTATTCAAACTCACCTTGTCTCTAATGAATGTTAATGAAGTTTTATTGTAGCTTATTTTTCTCAGTGCCTCTTGCTAGATAGTTTGCTTGTTCCATTTTGGTTTTGGAATTATTTCTTTTATTCACAACCTCTTTTAAACCCAGTGCACCCTATTCTGTTTTTTGAAAACCAAGTTTGAGTGAATTACTTTCAAGTTTGTCTTACCGTAGAAAAACAGAACATTTTGAATCAGAAATTGCCTGCATTTAAAATTGTCAAATTACCTTATAGTAACTTTCTATTTTATTACTTTTGGGGCTAAGAATTAAATATTTTTCCTAAGCAAAAATCTTTTATACAGTCTCATTTTTTATCTTAAACTATTATGCTGTAAACATCTTAATTTTAGTTTCATGGTTCTTTTTATTATTATTATTATTACCTGTAGGTTATGTTTATTCTTCATTGAATTTCATTTTTCAGAGGCTGTTGTCTTCATTCTTGAAACAAATTTGTACAAACATTGCTTTATTCTTTGGTTGGAAATACTGGTTGGTTGGAAATGTCCTGGTTTTGGGGTAGACTTTTAAATGCTCTTGTGTGCCCCCTGGGGGTCCTGTGTATGGACCTTCTACCCCAAGACTATGGCAAAGGGGAACCCTTTGCTTTTTCAGACATGGGTCAGGGAGCTCAGCAGGGCCCTGCCTTTTTAGATGACTTCTTAGGGACTTCACTGTGTCTTTCTGCCTTAAATGGTAGGGAATCCCCTTTGTTACTGCTCAGAGGAGTTGTCTTTTTTTTGCTAACTTGGTCATTTTCTCCACAGGTTATCTTGCTGTCACTATAATGTAAGCTCCAGGAGCTCAGTAAGGGCAGGGATTTTTGTCTGCTATATCACCAGCACCCAGATAAGTATCTGGTGTACATAGTAGGTACTCAATAAAAATGTGTTCAATGAATTTTTAAAATCTGTCCTCTGATATGTTGTGTTCATGGAACAAGTCATCAAAGGTACCAGACTGCATCTCATTCTCCCATTCACAAATGAAAGGCCCTTACTGCTTTTAAGAAATTAGCTTTATGTGACCCTTCTCCGTCCCCTCTCTTAGGCAACAGTTCCATTTGGCTTGGTGCAGTCACTAACATAGACTGCTGCTATTTTTTCATCCCAGGCAGTTCATATCAGTTGTTTGGTCGATTAGGGAAGGGAAGCAGAGACAAACATACAACCTATGTCAATAAAAATGTCTCCTCAACAGTGGAATTCACTTCAGTGTTCTTCCCCATTTGTGTGGGGTTTACTCCTCGGAGATTTGAGAGACCAGACCTTAATTCTCTGTGCTGCCGAGTGGGTATGAACCTGAAGATGCATGGTGTTTCCTAAGAATAAGCTGGTTCATGTGTGACTTCTGACAAGGCCTTGTTGACAGCCCTCAGCTCGTGGAACTACCACAGCTTGACCACTGTGATGCATGGTCTTGGGGTCTCTGCTGGACAACTTGTCCTGATTCACAGTAGGCAGCACGCTAACCTCTGAGCTGTCCTAAGCATTCAAGATAGTGCATGGGCCTCCCGGGGAAGAATGTCATCTGGACCCCGTCGTAGCTATGGCAATGCTCTCCTTGCGATTGTGACGCTATGTTGGTGAGTTCCTGTGGAAGTCACGTGGTACCCTCCCCACAGAGATGGCAGGGCCGCAGCCACAAGCTGGGTGCTTGTCCTACCCTTTTGCCTTTGACTTCAGTTCCTCTGGCCTGTTTTCATTTTGAAGCTCCTGGCTTACAGCCTCCTGTTGGCTGCTTGGGTGTGACCTGAGCGAGAGGAGCTACCTTGTTAGTAGGTCTAGGGACTGGTCTGCTCCTAAGTAATCGTTCCCTCGGATTCTCCTGTTTCCAGCCAGTTCCTTGCGCTTCTCCTGTTCACTCACGTGTCTCCAGTCCTTTCTTTGTACCCAAAATAGCCCCTCTGTCCTCCCCATGAGCCTGCTGTGTCCAGGAAATGACAATGTTCAGTTGAGGGAAATGTGGAGGACGGGGAGTTAGTTCCTCGTTGGGTAGGAAAGCCAAGCTGCTTTCTGCAGAGCTTTCTGACGGGTGCTCTCAGTCCTGAATGGAGCCAGTGCTTGTCTGGCTGGGGCTCTGTAGGCCGGCAGCACCGAGGGGGGAGCAGCCCCGGCTACCATGAGGCTGATCACGCATGTACCGCTCTGGAGGAAAAGCACCCTCAGTGAGGTCCTGGTGTCACCCCGCCTCCTCCGCACAGAGGTGCATGTGCCTCCCCACGGCCACGCCTGAGCCACGGAGGGCATCCTGGCTGGGACATGCCGGCCCAGGGACAGTTTCTGTGCTGCCGTCTGTGGCTAGTGGTGGCCCACGGGCTGAGGAAGCTGGATTTCCCCGTGGGCTGTGGAGAGCCCAGCGCCCCTGGGGCTGACCACCTCCTGCGACCCAGAGGGCCTGGAGAGGACGCGCACAGACACCCTGGGCCTGAGGCCTCCCCGCCCAGGGGCTTAGGTGTGGGTGGAGGACAGTCGCGTGGCCTGCTGCTACAGCAGGCAGGGGGAGCTCCGTCCCGGAGGACAGCAACGTTTTTAGGGCCAAGAGAGTATACAGGGTGGGGCAAGAGTAGGTGTACGGCTGTTTGTATGGAAAATAGTACCATCTATGATAATAAAAGTGTAATATGCAAATCGGCCAAACAGCAGGACGACCTTCCGGACGACCTTCTGGAGGACCACGCTATGACGCGCACTGGCGCCAGGCCAGCCAAGGTGGGTGCGATGCGATTGGTCAGGGGGCCCCGCCATCGCTCCTCGACTGCCCCCCGTAGAGGGCGATCCATGGGGAGTTCTGTGATCCATCGCCCGCAGGGGGAGGCCCAGGCCACCCTGCCGGCGTCGCTGTGGCAGGTGTGCGGGGCTGGGCAGCAATCACCCTGTAGAGCAGTGCTGGGGTGACCCCGCTCAGCCGCAGCCAGCCCCTGTCCGACAGGTGCCTGAGGGGGTCAGCCTTTTTCAGTTTCACGGAGTTGGCCTTGGGGAAGACACATTGGTGGAAGGAGCAGGAATAATAGTTTTTAGGTCTAAACCACAGACTTAAACAAGGAGTTAGGTTTTCCTACAAATGCAGGGTCAGCTGGCCATGTCATTAAATGTGTGGTCCGCCCCTGATCTGAGCAGGGACTGGCGGAGGCGACCCCCCCCCCCCCCCCCCCGGCAGGCTTGCTCAGGCCTGTAGGTGGCCCTGTGAGAGCCACAAGCTGCAGAAAGAGTATTAGCGGCCATGCCCGAGCCTCCAAACTGTGTGCAGGCACCTTGTCAAGCGCTTGGCACAATCCCACCTAATTCTCACAACTCCAGGCATAGGTGCTGTCAGCGCCAGTTGTCAGGTGGTGGTGAACATGTGCAATACCCAGACCCTCCTCCAACCCCGTCCTGTCCACTGGGGGGGGGGGGGTGGGGGGGGGCGGGGATGGCCAGGCCCAGCAGCTCGAGGCCAATGAGTGTGCAGTTCATTCAGCCCAGAAGGCCCTGCTCCGTCACACAGGAAGCCTTCCCTGCACTTGTTTCGCTTAAGGAAAATGACTCGGGGTGAGACAGAGAGGGTGTGAGCTGTTGCCAGGCACGGCCCTGCATGTCAGGGGCCAGCGGCCAAGTGAGTGATCCAGGAAGTCATCCAATTACAAACCAGAAATTGTTCTTAACCCCTCACTCACTGTCCGGGGTGCACAGCAAACTCGCCCAACTGCCCAAATGGGGTCAGAGTGAACGCTGGCTGCTCAGAACCCTAGCAACTCTCCCCAGTTCCTGGCTGGCTTTGGGCCCATGTGGGAGCCAGTCCTCCTCCCAGGGCTCGGGCCTGCCTCTTGGTCCA
This sequence comes from Myotis daubentonii, assembly GCF_963259705.1. Taxonomy (NCBI): domain Eukaryota; kingdom Metazoa; phylum Chordata; class Mammalia; order Chiroptera; family Vespertilionidae; genus Myotis; species Myotis daubentonii. The sequence goes on along the minus strand of NC_081848.1, from coordinate 7,940,902 downwards.
AGAGTGAATGGCCCGACGGTGCGGGAGCCAGTTCTTTTTGGTGAAAGGTGCCTCTTTGGTCCCTCGGAGACTGGGCCTCCGTGTCTGCAGAGCCGTCTGTGCTCTGACGTGGCACGGGTCTCCCAGGCAGGACCTGCCGGGGCACCGGCCACCGCGCACACCTGGTCGGTCCTGCCGGGCCAGGTGGGACTGCCCTGGACAGTCTGCAGGCTGCTCCCTGATGACAGCTGCTGGGGGCTCTGTCAGGAGGGTTAACAGACAATTTGTTTATTGAATCACGAAATAGCTGTCACATGATTTTAATCAAAACACCATTTCCCTGGCAACAGTGATGTCAGTCTTGTTATTGCAGGAAGGAGCAGCTGTGAGGGACATTCAGTCTCCAGGCCGAGCCCAGGTTTGGAGACGGAACTCAAGTGACGCACCCATAAATAATGGGCACAGGTCCACGTCCGAGTCCGCCCTCCTCCTCTTCTCTGACGGGACAGCGTCCTGCACAGACACTGGCCGGCCCGGCCTGCATCCGACTCCACGGAGCTCTCACCTTCTGCACACCTTGCCGTTTCTACCCTTGTTTCTACTTCTGATTTTTCCAGTTTTCCTCGTTTCCCCCAAACTCAGAAAATCTCTGGGGCCATGGGACCTCTGGCCTCTGCCTCCTGGCATCTGTCTGCCCTCGGTGCCCTAGGCTAGCGCTTGCAGAGCCAGGCGGCTCCAGCAGCCTTGGGGGGCGGGAGGGGCCATTCTGTGGAACCGGCTTTGTGGGGGAGGAGCAACGGCTGGTCCTTTCCTTGTCTCCTGAGAGCAGATGGGGGGCCAGGTGCTGCCCGAGGGTCTCCAGGGCAATTCTAAGGAGCTTGGCTGTGGCAGGGCCAGAGGATCAGCTCTCTGAACCCAGAAGGACTAACGAGGCCTGACAATGGATCAGAGCCCAGGGAGGTCAGGGTGAGCGTCATGGCAGCTGGAGCAGTGCCCTCAGGCTCCAGCCTCCACTCCCCGGGCAGAGAAACCCCCCAGGCCCTCTCACCCCTCACCCAGGAGCTTGACCTAAAAGTTGGGGACTCGTGATAAAGGCCTCTTTCTAGGTGCCCATGGCTACTGCTGCCCAGAACGCGTCACCGAAAATGAAGAAATCTCAGGCACAGTTCTTGGTTCTTAATCTGGAGCTGGGCTCAGGATAGGACAGCCATTCCTCACGAGGGAGGAGATCCCAGGCGCCAAGCAGCATCTCTCTGTCCGGTTGGAGCAGTTACGGTTACATGACAGCAGGGCAGCCGGGAGTGATGCTGTGAGCATCGAGGTGCTGCCCAGAGGCGTGTTATGCCAGCTGCACTGAACCTTAGAGTAAACCGGGGATGAAGTCAGCCAGGCTGTTTCCAAGTTACTGGGGGGATAGCGAGCCTTTGCAGTGATTTTCCCAGATCAGGGGCAGGGCTGGGAGAGGTGCCAGAGGCTGAGGACTCAGAGGTTCTTCCCTGCCTAGGCCTGTCCCTGGAAGAGAAGGGGTAGGCACCACCCTGCCTGGAGGGCCTTTCTGGCCAGGTGGCTTCTCCAGGGGCTGCGCTGGGGAAGCGGGGCCCAGTTCTCAGCCTCGTTCCTGCACAGGCCCTCCTGGCCCTGCCCTTTCCCTCCCGGGGCCCCTCCACCTGCCCTCACTTCGCTGGCACAGGGACCAGAGGGCAGGTCTCGCGGTCCCAGACTGGAGTGGGCCAAGGCTGTGAACCCAGGGTCCTCGCACGCTGCGCTGCCAGGGGAGGCCGGGGCCCTTCCTCAGCTCAGCTGCATCCAACTCCCCAGCTGCTGGTGGCCCTGACGTGGTCAAGGACTGACTCCTGAGTTCTCAGGCCTCCTCTGGGCATCCCTGGCCCATCAGTCCCTCCTTTTCTCTGGGGAATTAGGGAGATCGAGTCAGAAACTGTCAAAGCCTGCCTGGTCGTGGAGCAGCTCACTCCTCCCTCTGAGAGGCTGGCCCCCCGGTGCCTCCCTTCTGGGCCTGCGTTTTCTGAGGTTCTGCCAGGCCAGCTCTTGGGGGACAGCGCAGGGGAGCTGCTTCCCGTGGTGCTGGGTCCTCCTCCCTTCCCCTGTCCTGGCGCCCTGCCTGGTGGCTCAGCCCTGCACCCACTCTGCCCAGGCTTCGGACTGCCGGTTCAGACCCGCTCTGGGTCAGGCGTGCCTAGGAAAGGCCCCTGGAAACATGGACGAAGGAGGTGCTAACACTCCTGAGGGGGGTCTGCAGCTACAGGCCCAGGAGTTCAGTTGCATGGTGGGCTGGGACAGTGGCAGGAGGAGCTGGAGCTGAATGGCTGGGGGCAGGTAGCAAGCTCCCCACTGCCTGGCCTGGCTTTCAGGGTTGGTCTCAGTGATTTGTGGTTGTAGCTTCCCATCTGGGTGTGGGCAGATGTGCTGGGATGGCTAGTGTCTGAGATGAGGGGCCGGTGCCTTCACTTCAGTTATGACCCACATCGGTCTCCCAAGGGTCATGGCTAAGTATGAGCCTGCACAGTATCCCCGCCCCCCCCCCCCCCCCCCCCACCACCTGCCCCGTCCTTCAGAGCTGCTCAGCCTGGTCACTGCTGTAAAGTGCTCGTTGGCTGGGGCTGCAACAGGAAGGGCAGAGCAGCTCATTGCCGGGAGCCGGTTCATGCTTGCTGTTTCAAGGGACCTGGCATATATGGCATACTGTTCTTAATATGTTTGCTCACCTTCTTGGCGCTGTGTTTTAACCAAGGTCACCCCTCTGAGAAAGGTTGTTTCCCCAGGTAGGGATTTTCCCCTGAAGTTAGGGAGGGAATAAAACCTCTTAACTAAGTGCCAGGCGGGTAATTAATCACTTTAACTACGAACAATCATGCTTAAGCTACATAATCTTTACTCCCTGGAATGGAGATAAGAAATGCCCTAACCTTTGTAATAGAGATTGATAGGATTGAATCAACTGGTATAAATACAGATGTAACAAGACAGCAAGAGACAGAACTTAGAACACAGAACTTAGAACACAGAACTCAGAACACAGAACCTACAAAGAACATTCTCTAGAGACAGAAGAACTTCGCTGGAGAGAACATGGCAAAAGATCCTGGACAGAAACTGGCCTCAGAACCTAGAGACAGAACCTAGCGAGAGAACATGGCAAAAGATCCTGGACTGAACCTGACTACAGAAATTGACAAGAGAACCTGACTAGAACCTGGTGACTGAACCTGGCTGGAGAACCTGGACAGAACCTGGCTGGAGAACCTAGCGAGGGAACATGGCCACAGAACCTGGCTGGAGATCCGAAGCAGAACCTCTCTGGAGATCCAGACCAGAACTTGGCTGGAGATCTGGGCTAGAGATCCTGGCTAGGCTGCTGATCAACTGAACGCTGTCTCCGTGTCATTCCTTCTTCGCCGACTCCGTCCACACCTTTGGGGACCCCTGGACCTGCTGGGGTTGGACCCCAGCAGCTCATCCTGTGCAGGTGACTGATTTGGTAGTCGCGTGGCACCTAGGATTCCGTGCACAAAGCTCAGGACGTCCTCCACGGTGTCCTGGGGCTGCAGGCAGAGCCGGCGCCTCCCTCCCTCACCTGGGTCCCTGGGGAGGGTTGGCATACTCAGCAGGGAGGGCCCGTCAAGAACCCCGTAACTGAAAAGGGTTCGCGTCAAGAACCCCGTAACTGAAAAGGGTTCGGGGCTGCAGGCGGAGACACTGATGTTCTTCTAAGTCAGGGGTTAAAAACACCATAACTTGGGGTCCATGAATGGGCCTGGTGGGTGCAGGAATCAACTCCTCCCCTGAAAATACCTGTCCAAAGATGTGCCTATATGCCTGTTACTTGGGAAGAGGGGCCAAAGCTTCCACCAGCGTATCAAGGGGATCTGTGAAACCTCAGTTTAAGAACTCATGGTGTGTCCTGGCCGGGTTGGTCAGTTGGTTAGAGCGTTATTCCAATACTCCAAGGTTGTGGGTTCAATCCCTGGTCAGGCACATACAAGGAACAACCAATGAGTGCAGAAATAAGTGGAACAACAAAGCGATGTTTCTTTCCCGTCCCTCCCCTCTCTCTCTCTCTTTCACTAAATCAATAAAAACAAACAAAAAAAACCATGCACCTTAGCTCGTTTTGCTCAGTGGATAGTGTTGGCCTGTGGACTGAAGGGTCCTGGGTTCAATTCTGATCAAGGGCACATGCCTGGGTTGCGGGCTCGATCCCCAGTAGGGGGCGTGCAGGAGGCAGTCGATCAATGATTCTCTCTCATCACTGATGTTTTTATCTCTCTCTCCCTCTCCCTTCCTCTCTGAAACCAATAAAACATATTAGAAAAAAAAACACAAAACAATAAAACACACATGTAAAAACCCTAATGAGGTAGAGAAGAGCAGATGGCCAACAGAAGCTGGGGCCCTGCTGCTACCTGCCTGCCTCAGAGGGGCACTGGTACTGCCTCCCTTCGGAAGTGTGGGCGCTGTCAGCTCGGGGCCTCCAGCCCAGCCCCTCCCGCCTCTGGGCGGAGCCTCCGGCTCTTGGAGGCCATGGAACTGCAGTATGGCTCTGGGGCAGGGCGGGCCGGGGCCTGATGGCTGCTGAAGTTCTGGCCGGTCTCTGCTGGCAGGCCTGTTGTTTTTGCCTGTACCCTGCGCACTGGGGTTGTTTTTGGCAACACAGAAATGATGGAGAAATTTGGTGGGAAAGGGGAAAGTTTGCAAAACACCATTACTGAAATCGAGTGCTTTCCTTAAAAAGAAGTGCACTTGAAATTCACAGAATTCTTGGGTAACAGCCGTGGGGGCGCAGTGCTGAATGCCTGTGAGCAGCGCCAGGCCAGCAGAACACATCCATGGAGACGGCTAGGCTCTCCTCCTGCCTTAGCTGCCCCGCCCGCAGCCGGCAGATGCCCTGGTTCGGGAACTGTCTCAGTTCTACAGCATGGGTTCAACTGGAATGGTTTGAGTGAAACCAAATCTCAATTGAATTTGCTGTCAGAAAGTAAGGCTTTTCCTCAGGGTCTGGCACTAAACCAAGTCCCGAGCAAGCCTATGAGTGGCCTCAAGTGCTTCGGCAGATGGATTCTTCCAGCACCCGAGGGCACCGAGCGGGCGCCTGTCCCCGGTGACGTCCACAGCCTGTGAGCCGAGGCCCTTGGCAGGCCCATGCAGAGACCTGCCATCGTGCGTTAGCAGCGGTCTTGCTGGCCTTCTGTCCCCAGCCCTTGCCCTGCAGCTGGCTTGTCCTGCCGCACGGCCCTCGCCAGGCTGCCTCTGAGTCAGCCCGGAGCACCAGGCCCCAGCGCGCCCACCCGCCCGCCCGTGTGCAGGCTGCGGTCAGCTCGCCGCCAGCGTTCTGCCGCGGCAGCCGTGTGCTCGGGCCATGTCAGAGCCGGTATTACTTACCCTGCTGACGTCAATGGAAACATACTATCCATGCCCTTCGCTGCGGCCTGAAACGAGCCAGGGTTCAGGGCACGCGGCCACCTCCGTACTCTCAGAAAACCCACCCAGGCTGACAGGGTAAAGTCCCCTGTCATTCGCCTGACACTCAGCGTCCAGGCTCTTAGAAAACACGTTTTTATTTTAATTCAAGAGTGTTGGAAATGTAAAAGCAGTATTTTTTCCTTGCAGAAAACTACCCCATTTAAATTAATGTTTGATACAAAGATCATTTATTAAACTGCATTTTAGGCTATTTTCTAACATTGAGTGACAGTTACATTGTTTGTTTGTTTTTACTTTTTCACATTGAAGCTATTATGATTTGCACTCAAAATACCAAAGCTGTTAAACTCACCATTTATTCCTTAGTCATTAAAAAAAAGCACACGTTAAAAATAACAATTAGATTAAACTTTATCAAAAGTAAGTCACAGACCAAACCTCCCTCAGAAATAAGTGAATCGTCCTGCCCTTCCTACAAAGTGCCATTATCTCTGTATGACTTTTATTTCTGAAACTGCAGCCCCCAAAGGAAGCCGCCTCCTTTTCTGTCTGTTCATTTCCCTTCAGAGATGTTGGTGGAGGCGATTTCTCTTACATCAGTGTGGGGAGGTGTCACCACACGAACTTCTTTGAATGAGAGTTTGGCCAGACAGGCATCACAGCCCACGGCAGGTCCCAGTTCTCTGTATTTGCAAATGTGAACGTCATTCCAATCTGTGGTCATATTTCCTGGGATGCTATTATTCTATTTTTATTTTTTTTTAATTGATCTCAGAGAAGAAGGGAGAGCTAGAGAAACATCAATGATGAGAGAGAACCATTGATTGTCTGCCTCCTGCACCCACCACACTGGGGATCGAGCCTGCAACCCGGGCATGTGCTCTGACCGGGAATTGAACCCTGACCTCCTGGTATACACTCAACCACTGAGCCACACTGGCCAGGCTATTTTTATTTTATTTTTAAAGCTCCTCTCTACCTACCCATTTTGCTTCTGAAAAGACAAAGTATCAAAGTATGTTATTTTCTTTAATCATAAGTGTCTAAGCAGCACTTTTACTTGATGTACCTTAAGTGGAAAGCAGTACAGCCCTCCTGGGGCCCAGGTGAGGTCAGGTTCCTGGGGCGAGTCTGCTGGCTGGGCAGGCTGCAGCTGTGCCATCTGGCCCCTTGGCACCCGAGGAAGAGGTGTCCTAGCGCCTGCTTCTGTGGGAAATGACCGTATGGTGTAGCTGGGAGAAACTAGACGTCTTCAGTGTGAGCCTACACGTCTGGAGTTGGTTGGCGGGGCTGGGGGGAGGTCTGAGGGGCCGCACCTCCTAGCCTTGTTCAGAGGGCCACCTGGACAAGAGCAGTCGGCACCGGAGGGCCCTCTCCCTCCAAGCCAGGACGCTGTGGAATGGAGAACCAGGCCGAGGGGACGACGTCACTCACCCAGCGCTTAACCGACTTGGGGGCTTGGTACGTGGGGCTGTTTGCTCATGAAGCGTCAGCTGTTACTGGTGATGGGAAAGGACATGGAACGAGCAGCCAGAAAGCCCAAGAGCTTGTCTTGGCTCCCCCACTGGCGAGCTCCGCGCCCTTGACAGCCACCCAGACTTCCGACAGCTTTGGTTTCCTGGCTGTAACAGTGAGGACTGTCTGTCCAGCTAATTTCAGAGAACTGTGAACAGAGGAGGTCACTGTGGAAGTGCTTGGTTAACGTGCAAACCTCAGCAATGCTCCTCTGGACAGGCAAGCTGCGGACTGGGCAGGAGCCTCAGCCCCACCATGGCGAGGTGTGCGGGTGGCGAGGTCTACGGGCAGCGCGGCCGCCAGTTTCTCAATCCCCGAGATCACAGGCCCCAGTTCTGCCCACGTGGGATGTGGACACAAGGTGGTGATGCAACTAGCTAGGGCAGTGGTCGGCCAACTGGCCCCTTGAGTGTGGCTCTTCCACAAAATACCACGTGTGGGCGCGCACGTACAGTGCGATTGAAACTTCGTGGCCCATGCCACGGGGCCAAAGAGCCGCATGTGGCTCACGAGCCGTGGTTTGCCAACCACTGAGCTAGGGTGGCTGTCAATCTGGAATCAGCAAGGCGACCCTCGTGGGGAACAAGCCTGTGAAGGGCCCTGGGGACCGGGCTCCGGGCCAAGGCGCCGTGGAGGGCCGGCCCTCGTGCACCTTGCTGCTCCCGGGGCCGCAGCTGACACAGAAAGAACTGGAAATGCGTGGCTTCCTGGGATTCAGGCCAGGGACCCACACTGCTGGCCCCGCCAGAGGGAGGCATACGTTCAGGAGGGCAGAGGATACTGCTCTTGTCCACATGTCACTCTGGAGATAAGCTCTGAAAACATTTCCAGAAGCAACAAAATGACCCAATACGCGGCCTGCCGATACAGTGACTTCAGCCAACGAGCTGCTCCCGTTTCTACCTCTGATGTCCAGGCAAAGTGACGGAGCAGCTGGGCTTCCCAGGAGGCAGGAGGGGCGGCCCAGGTGAGGGCCCCACGGTCGGCCCTGCACAGGGATGACCCAACCGTCCCGGGACCAACGCTGCCCAGGGCGCCGCGTGCTGTCGCCAGAGGACTGTGAGGTCACCTGGAGGACGCGTTTCCTCACCGACAGGACTTACGCAGGACTGCGCCCGGTGCGCACATGTAACCCGGAGCTGGGAATCCTGACCCCACACAGACCCCTGTGTAAGGACTGGGCGGGACTAGGGGTCGGAGGGCCCCAAAGGACCCACTCGCCTCACCATGTCCGCGTGTCTGAAGGGTCTGCCCTAACCAGCGGCGGCTCTGGCCACCGCACACCCGGACCCGACCACCCAGCAGGGAGGCGGCCGCTGCTCGCCTCCACCTTCCGGGCCATCCAGTCACTCTCCAGTCACACACCCTCTTGCCCACCCAACGGCAGGCTTCTCTCCAGGAGCCCGAGTTCAGGCACTGATCACAGTGTGGCCGGGGCCAGTGTGGGAGGGGCACTCCCTCAGGCTGGGCCTCCCTGCCCAGGGGGGCGCCGGCCTCCCTGCCCTGGGGCCTCTGAGGTTAGGGGCTCCCAGTCCCAGGCTCCTGCCAGTCCCACTGACCAACTCAGGACCCGGCTTGCACACTCAGCTCTTCGTTTCTGAGGCGGGCGGGGCCTCACTCTTTCCTGGGAGGCGGCTGGTTCAGAAAGAAGGGGTTTTGTTCACATAAGAGCTGACAGACCCTCCAGTCCTCCTTTCCTAGTTCCTCTCCTGGGCCCCGGGGCTTCCCATGAAGATACTAAGGGCGGCTGGTGAGGAGACCCTCTGGGCCTGTGCCCAGGCAGCAAGAGGGCACAGCAGGCCTGGGAGGGCCGGGGTGGCGCCCGTGGGACACACTCTATGCCCTTGCTGAGCCCAGCATGTCAGTGGCATGTACAAACTAGAGACGTTCTTGCCAACTGGAAATTGCGGAATTAGTGCATTTTTCCCGAAATAGAGACTAACCCTGGATTAAAAAAAGGACAAAAACAAAAAATAAAGTACCGCACATATTGCACTGTTTGCTGAATGAAATTTTTACCTCATGTTCATCTCCCCCAGGTCTCTTCAGAGGAGCCTGGTTCACACGCTAACAAAGCCAACGATGCCCATACAAGGGTGCACCCGCTGCCGACGTGGAGCGCGGAGCCCGGTCAGCGGGCAGCAGCGAGGAGCCGTCCCAGTGCCACGTAGTGTCTGTGCGGGGAGTACCTGAGGGGGCAGGGCTGGGAAACGCCGGCTGCTGCAGACCGTCTCCCCACCAGCCTGTGTCAGTGAAGACAGAGGGTTATGGGACTTGCTGATTTCTGCTTGAAATACACAAGAAAAGGAAAAGCGAACAGGAGCTCACACCCCTGGCCCAGCAGGCCAGCTCAGGCCCCTGCACCAGATGGGGGCCTGTCCCCGACCGGCCTGGCCACCACCGCTGGGTGCTGGCCGAGGTCTGTCTCTGGGTCCCTTGGCTTCCAACAGCCTCTCTGCTGCCCCCCCGCCCCCGTCGGCCTGACTGCCTGGCACAGCCGGGGTGTCCTGGCTAACGGGCTCCTAGCCTTGCTGCCCGCCTGTGACCACGCCTCTCCCGTGACCGCGCCTCTCCCGTGACCGCGCCCCTCCCGTGACCAAAATGAGCAGCCCCCACTGCTTGTTCCAGTTCACTATGGAAGGATTTAAGTTTCATAAATATTACAGCACTTCGATAATAATTTTGGGAAAACATCCTTCAGTCTAAACAAATTCAGCCCTGGTTTACAACTGGCATATTCTGCAAAGACTTAAAACAGATTAGAGGCCTTAACAGAAGGATCTCTTAAATGAAATATTTCACGAAATCATCAATCTTAAGCACGAGGGGCAAACCATCCCCGAGGAAGAGAATGAGTCCTCCCGCTTTCACATGTGCTCCTCACAGACATGCCCGCCCGCCCTCCCCGCAGCCGCCCTTGCTGACCAGGTCCTGCCCTCGCCCAGGGCCCCACGCAGTGTCCAGGCCCCAGGGGGAGCCGGGAACAAGGCTGCTCAAGTTACCAGCCCGCGAGGGGCTGGGCAGGTGGGGGCAGAACAGGACTCAGACCCTCCGGCTCCTCCTCACCCGCCCGGGACACACACTACGAAGAGGGAAGGCGCCCTGGACGCAGCTGAGGTGGCTCCGCTCGTGCTGTAGGAAGAAGCCGTGCCTAGTGCATTCACCTGCTGACAGGAGAGCAGGGAGCCTCTGTCACTAACACTGAGCTTGTAATGCGTGGCTGTGACCGTCCAAATGACAGGTGACTCGGCACACAGTTAACTGGCTGTAGCATCTATTTCTTACTTATTTTGATGAATGGACTGCAAGGGTTAAGTTTTGTTAGTAATACAGTGAGTTTGGCAGATGATTTGCTTCCGTGGCTGGCACGTCTGTGGTTTGGAATATTGCTGTGATACTCTAACATTTCATTACAAGTCAAACTTTAAGGAAATGAAGAATGCGATTCCCACACAGTGGGAAACAAACTGAAGTGACTTTGGATTTAGCATTGACATGAATGGAAACTTGGTTTCTACAGAAAAGAAATAATTAAAGCGTGATCCGGGAAAAGGCACGGCACTACCACGTCACACGGGAGAGAGAAGTTCATTCTTCTGGTTCTTAAAATGTCTAAGTCCTCTATGCAACTGTCCGGATATACAAAGCTCAGTAAACTACTAGCAACAATAATATAGTGTGAAGTCAAAGTAGTTACTACATTTGAAGAGACACCACGTCCCGTCCCCTAAAGGCCGACTGTCCGACCGGAAGCCCCCACAGATCTGTGCGCCGAGGGCTCCTCGAGGTCCTGGCCCAGCCCGCTGTGGTGGGTCCTGTGGGTTCTCCAGGCGACATCTCCGGAGCCCCGAGCCCTCTGCGTCTGTGACCCACGGTGCCTTCTGGAGGGGTGCTGCTCCGGGAGACGCTGCTGTAGGGCTTAGTACCAGCGGGTAGCGGCCCCTGAAACAGCTCACACTCGATGCTCGGCGATGGTCTTGGGGACAACGTGCATCAGCAGCTCAGAACTTTGCTTCGGCGACAAAGCACAGCCTTCCCTTATGACCTGTGCATCACATTCATTATGTATCTTGCTGGGCCTTTAAGCATGTTGCTCCTGGCGTCAGTGAAAAATACTGCCTCTTCCCCCCACATCTCCCTGCGTTCACCAGTCTCCCTTGGTAATGGTGTAGTTCTGTATAAAACCGAGGTCTGGGTGTCTTATAAAACGTTTGTCGGCGTCTCCGTGAAAGCTTGCTCCACCCGGCACAGCTGTGTGCCAGCGTGGGCCACCGGGAGCCGGGAGGGCCGAGCCGGGAGGGAGCAACAGCCACCTGGCCAGGCCTCCAATTCCAGTTGGGCAAGTTGGTTCTCCCCTTTCGGGAGAGGACAGAAAACAAGCTTTAAATGTAAAAGGCTGAAATAGAAGTAAAAACACACGTGCTTCCTACGCTGGACCTGCCCCGCTTCCGGGCCGGGGCTAGTTCACCAGGACGTAGCCGCTGTGCTGCGGGTCCACGGCCTCCAGCATTTCACAATCCAAGAGCCCAGGGAACTCGGGGAGGGCGAGCGGGTCATAGCTGGAGGGGTCCTCCTGCAGCCCCGAGCTCCTGGGACAATCTGGCGCTGCCACGCCGCCCTGCTGGGCTCCGTCCAGGGGGTACTGATGGGGAGTGGGGTATTCTGGCTCAGGGGAGACGGTGCCTGGCAGCTCGCAAGTCTGATAGGAGAACTGTAAGGACGCTGGGGCAGCTCCCGACTGTTGTGGTGGTGGCGGCGGCGGGGGCGGGGGCGGCGGTGGCGGCTGCTGCAGGTGCGCCTGAGGGCCGGGCGAGGAGGGCAGGGGCCGCAGCGGCATCTCGGGGTACTGGCCGAGGAAGGGGCTGTACTGCATTTGCTCAGAGGCCGCCAGGACCGGGCTCAGGGGCTGCGTCAGGCTGAAGGGCGGAGGCTGTTGTGGTGGCGATGGTGCCTCCTGGTGGGGCTGTGGGTATGAGCTCTCCGCTATCTGCATCTGGTTAAAGTATGCCTGCAGCTGAGACTGCTTCTGGAGGAAGAGTCGCTTCTGCTGGAGTCTACATTGGCAAAACCAAAAGAAAGCATGTTAAATCTCCCTCAGTGATAGCAACTTTAATGTAAAGCAGTGTCCGCCACCAGCCTCAGCCACCCACTTCTCTTTCTGTGGCAGAAAAAAGAGTCGGGGGTAGGAGCAAATAGTGTCGCTTTTCTTCAACCTAATCTCACTTTTTGTCCCCCAATTCCGACTGGCCTCAGTGTGACAGTAAACACGAACTCATTTTCTCTGAGGCGCTCAAGTATTTCTCCCTATGAAGCCAGAGGCTGATTTCCCAGCTGCAGTGTCCAAAGGGCGGGGGTGACCCCTGGCCTCCCTGGGGGCCTTTGGTTGATGGGGCAGGGCCATGCCGCCTTGGCCACGCTGCTCCTGCTTGTGAGGCCAGGGGGCAGGAATTACCGCAAGGGAGGATGTGAGATGAAAAGGAAAACAGCACATCTAGGGCTGCTATTCCCCGGCAGGCGCACAGCCGCGTTAGCCGTCACGTCTTGGACACTGGCTCATGCATCAAAACCTATTTTCCACCCTGGCCAGGTGGCTCGGTTGGCGCATCACCAAAAGGTGGCGGGTTTGATTCCCAGTCAGGGCACTTTCAGGAGGCAACTGATTGATGTTTTTCTCTCTCTCTCCATCTCCCTCTCTAAAAACATATCCTTGAGGATTAAAAAATAATTTAAAAACCTATTTTCCTAGTAGAGGCAACACCAGGGTGAATGGATACACCCAGCAATCTTTTTTTTTTTTTCTTTAACTGATTTCAGTGAGGAAGGGAGAGGGAGAGGGAGAGAGAGAAACATCAATGATGGGAGAGAATCACTGATCAGCTGCTTTCTGCATGCCCCCACTGGGGATTGAGCTTGCAACCCAGGCATGTGCCCTGACCAGGAATCGAACCATGACCTCCTGGTTCATAGGTTGACGCTCAACCACTGAGCCACACCAGCCAGGACCAGCGTTCTTAAGTCTTCCACAAAACAAAGTGACTTCTTCGGCCAAAGGAGCTCTCTCACCTGTGTTCCTGCAGCTGCTGTTCAAGGCTCCGCGGTGGCTCCTTACAATACAGCTGACAGGTGTTCTGGGCTTTTGGCAGAAGGCTGGGCTTCTGGAAGAGCAGAAAACAACCCAAGCATGACAATGTGTTGCCATCTAGGGCACGGTCATCAGACTGGGCCGCTGCCTGGAGGAGGAGGCCAAGTGTGTCCTCCACAATCCACGCAGAGGGAAGGGACTGATGACACTTGCTCACTGGGACCCTGGGAGAGCTTCGGGGCCCACAGCTTTGGGTCAGCAGGCCTGGGCTGTCTCAGCTCTAACCTACTTCAGTTTCCATTTCTAAAAGTCCCCTGGGACTGCGAGGTTCGTGGAGAGTATAAACAATGGGAAAAATGGGGCTAAACCTCGATAACAAAGGCAGCAGCACCAGCTGAATGAACAAATGATTCATCTTTTGAGGTTTTCAGGCACCAGTGTAGACGCTGACGTTTGAAATCTGCGAACGTGAGATTTCCATTTTATTTGTTCCTCATGATGAGGCCTAACGTGAGAAGCAGAGGCCGGGCTTCCCCTTCCGGCCACTGTGGTGGTCTCCCTGCCTGGGGCTGAGGACAAGCCCGCTGCCGGCACAGAGCATGCCCTGAGTCTGAATGTGTTTCCAGAAACCAGAAGTGCGCTGTCAGGCCCCCTGCCTGTGAGGGATCAAGCCGCCACCCTAACCTAGTCCTGAACAAGCCAACAGGCGCCTGCTGTGCAGAGCCGGTCCTAGCCCAGCACAGCGGGAGCAGCAGGGGAAGGCCCACCTGGAGTCTGTGCTGCAGGTACTGGGCCTCCAGGCTCTGCTGCGGGGACAGCGGTGGGTGCACGCTGGAGGCGAGCGCAGGAACGCCTTCCGGCTGCTGAACAGCTTCCTCCTGAGGAGCAAGGCGCACGTTTTCAATTCTCCAGGAGAAAGTTTCAGCTTTTAGTTGAAGCACCTGGGCAAATGCCCAAGAGGAACTCCAGCCCGTACACACGACCCTCCCAGCTTTGGCACAGCCAGCAGGTGGAGGGCTCATCATTTACAGAAAATCTACCCGTGGGCCTGCAGTGACGGTCACCTCGTCAGTGCTGGGCAGTAGGCGCCAGCACCTTCCCGGGGCCTCAAAGGCTCGAACAGCCTGAATGCACTAACAATAGGCTCAAAATAAACTTACTGGATAAATAGCAATTTCTTTTGTATCTTTAGCACAAAGAATCCATTTATAATATTTAATGAAGTGATAGCACATTAAAAGTAGTGGTAGTAAGCTTCTCATTTGGGTAAAGTTTATTATTCTAAATTTTTGTGTGTGCGCCTGGGGGGAGAGGATCAGAGGTAATTCACATACAATCTGCCCCGTGAACCAGACACAGCTTGAGGTGCCAAGGCCTCCATGGGGCCCAGATCACCTGGCCAACGTGGACAGGCATCACCTGTCAGCAGCAGGTGGCAGCAGCAGGAAAAGTTTTGCAAAAGAACCTGTTTGCTCCAGGACTGGAGTGAGTCCTCCCAATGAAGCGACACATCTTCAGGACACACTCACTCCTCGCACTCACCAAGCCACTGTGGAAAGGGCCGGAGCACTCACCTGAGGGCGGCTGCCAGCCAGGTCCTGGAGCTGAGGAGCAGCTGACGCCAGGCTGGGGTCAGCCTCTGGCCCCAATTGTTCATACAGCAGCTGCACTTTGTTCAGCTCTAGAATTCCTTTGGTTCTAGCCAGATTCTGAAGATGTTGTCTAAATGCTACAATGCCTGGAAGAAAGGGCAAGACCAAACAGTTTAAATAAAACACAGGCCTCTCAGTGACTACAGGTATGATACCAATATGGCCACAACCCCCTTCGAATCCTACCAGCTGGGAACTTGAGAAGGCAGGAGGGGAGCGGCAGTTACCTTGGGTGAGGGAGGTGTCTGAGGCCCTGCGGCCCTCCCTGAAGCTCACGGGTGACCTGTTGTGGGCCTCTCTTCTCTGGGAGGTCAGGGCCTGCATGGCTGGGTTGGCAGGTCTCAGGCTTATGAAGGGAGATGCCATGCGAGGTGAGGGCTGGTTGGCTAACATGATGTCTTTAAGGGAAGGGTTGTCCTCCAGAAAGTTCAGGTCCCTCTGAACAGACCCCATGTCATACTCAGAGTCCACACTGTCCAGGGAAGGGTTGTCACTCATGGAGAAAACTTTCCCTTTAAGAGAAAACAGAGCAGATATGAGGAATAGCAAACAGTGTCTTCTTTGAACAAAAGACACAAAGTGCAGCCAGCTTGAGTTCTCCCAGTGACAATGTCCTTAATCTCCAACCAGCACATTTTTTTCAGCACCATTTTTCACGTCAATTTAATAAGCTTTGAGTTTTGTGGGGAGAACACACCAGAATCTGTGCCCAGCAGATCTCTGCCACCCCAAAGTGCCAGGGTCCTGGGTAAGCCCCCGGCACTCGGTGAATTCTGGGAGTAAGGAGACAGCTCAGAGGCGACTGCCCTCAACTGCTGAATGTTGTCCACAAAGGAAAAAGCAGACTGGTTTCCACAGGGGAAATGCTCATCACAGACTACGTCCTAGGAGCTGATTGGAGACTGGGCTGTGACTGATAGCGTGCAGACTTCACCTGCAGCTCAGTGGATGGCATACCTGAACCCGGCACCACGACCAGCTGATTGGTCACTTCGGACAGAGTGTGCCGTCTCTGCCCACCACGCGTGGACTGGAACGCGTCAAAGGCCTGGCTGGGGTCTTCCTCGGCCTCTCCCTCTGTCTCCAGCCCTTCGTCAATGGAGGTCTCCATCATGCTGCTGGGCAGGGACTGGCACCCCTTCCTTGCCAGGACAGGCGGCACAGGGTCCAGCAGACAGCCATTGACCTAAACGTCAGTGCGAGAGGAAACTGTCAGTTGCTGCTCTGCTGAGACATTTGAAAAATCCACGAGGATTCAAACATGTTAGCACTGTGGCAAATCAGTAATTCAGGATGAAACTGAGTTCAGCAAACATTTTCTTTGTTTTTAGTATTTTATGACCTTGTAGGACAACCTTCCTGAATCCTTGAAATAAAGTGATGGCCTGGGTAAGTATTGTGATCCCTCATAGCTCTAACATTTGACTCAAAGTAATAGTCCAGCCTGTTATTTTCAAGAAACTATTTCAAATGGGATGGTTTATTTGTTTATTTATTGTACAATATATAAATACTAAAAATGTACAGATATGTTATTAATGACAACATGGAGGGCAAGCCAACTGCAGCACCGAGACCGGCGCCCAGTATGGCCACACCGGCACTGCCTCCCAGGTTTCTCTGAGTCAGCATTACAATAAACAATTTCTTTAGCAGTTTCCAGGTGAATAGGGGTACAGTAAGTTGATGCCTACCAGTTATTTCTTTAAAATCAGGGGAATGAAGAGGGGGAAGATGAGATTTTTAAGAAATGCATGGCTCAGAGCTAACCGAAAAGAGTAGTCACCACCATTCTTCTAATTTTCAACCACAAAACATACTGCAAGGTTCCAGACATACTTTTATGTTTATAATTTAAGTACCTAACTATCTGGTTAGGTCTTTAACTGGTTCTATGTGTTTGAGGAATGGAAAAAAGAATTCTTTAAAGATGGACTGATACCACAAAGAGGACTGAAAAAGATTCACTGGCAAACAGCCCGAGCCTTATGCTACAGAATAACAAGCGACTCGCAGGCCCCTGCAGAGGCACGGAGCGCTGTCCTCCAGCCACACACACAGCATCCCCAGTGCCCATCCCCCAGGGGGAGCACAGCACAGCTCCCAGGCAGCTGACACGCACACCAGCTAACGGCAGCAGAAACAGCAGACAAAGGGGAGTTGTGGTTGCCTGCTCTTCTGGCTGGTAAAAGCCCCACCGAGGAGGCAATTATTTAGCTCATTACCTTAACTATCCCCCCGTGGAAATCAATCTGTTTTCTCCTATGAATAGCTGCTCAGGAACAGCCAGTCACAGACGCTGAGTTGTAAGCAGCACTTTCACCTGAAATACACTGGGTAGAGCTTTTGTTTCCTTTGGAAGCAGGCTAGGCGCATGTGTGAGAGGTGACGTGGGACAGGCCTGTGCCAGACACAGGAAACTTTCCTCTTATGGCAACCCGTCTGAAGGCGCTGCAAGGCCCTTTATTTGGAGCGGGAGCCTTGGGTGACTCAGATCTTTGTTTGCCTGGGGGAGGGGACAGTAATTCCATAAAAACTGCTCTGGGTCTGCGGCCATTACTTGGATAAGGTGGCCAGTGCGTTTTAAAGTGAGGAGGTTAATTTAAAATGAAGAGTGTCAGATGCTTCCGTTCCAGACTAAGACCCATCTTCCCCATGGCACCAGTAAAACCTGAAATCCGGTCAGCAACTTCTATTCTGCCCTTGGCCCTTCTCCAGATCAGTTTTCATTCTTTGACTACACTTAATAGTTTTCTTGTAGGAGAGAAGAAAACTCAGTCCTCTTTTTGGCTGTTTAGAAACTTATTCATACTTCTAGGTTCCTTCACTGTCTACTAATACAATTTTCTAAGAATAGCAGAGGATGATTTAGAAATGAAAAAGCAACAGAGAAAGAACTGTTATAAAGTAATTATCTATCTTTACACTTACAGCCTATGTCAAAATTTTATCAGATACTTCTTGCAGTATAGTCTTACAACAGCCAGAGCCTTCTGTCCTTTTTGTCCTTTATAGAGAAAAGTTACCTTTTTTGGAGTACTAAAAAACCTTTCAGTCTCTCTGAATTTGTCATTTTTCCTGTCAAATTATCTGCTTATAAACTCATCTCCTCATCTAAACTACAAGAGGAATTATGTCTTTTAGTTGGAAATGTTTGCTGAGCCCTGGCTGGTTTGGCTCACTGGATAGAGCGTCGGCCTGGGGACTGAAGGGTCCCGGGTTCGATTCCAGTCGGGGGCATGTACCTTGGTTGCAGGCACATCCCTGGTGGGGGGTGTGCAGGAGGCAGCTGATTGATGCTTCTCTCTCATCAATGTTTCTAACTCTCTATCCCTCTCCCTTCCTCTCTGTAAAAAATCAATGAAATTATATATATATAAAAAAAGATAGAAAATGTCTGCTGAATTCAGTTTCATCCTGGGACAGGCAGAAGACAATGACCGTTTCTGAGATGATGTTTGATGATTGAATCAGAAGCAGCCTGGAGTCTGGCACAGGTGTGGTCATCTTCAGCTGTGAGTCCACTTTCTGGAACAAGGGGTCATCATGCCGCCCTTCCCTGCCAACTTACTACCAGGACACTTGATAAAACAAGAGCCTAACTGAGTTCTCGGATTCTGTGATCGCAATATTGGGCTGATCAACCTCGGCTGCTAGAAATATGATCTTCTGCTCTAGGAAATAATCTAGGCTAACTGTAAATTACAGGAATTCAAATAGAACATGGGTAAATGTATATTTTCCAATACATTGTTTTTGCCTTTCCTTAAAGCTCAAGCAATCACTTCACTTCTAGTAAGAGACTTCCTATGCATGTAGGAGTCAAACTCAGAGACTCTACCGCTAACTGATACCATGTGCCTGTGCTGACCACAAATACAAGATCATAGCACAGGTACACTGTTATGGATGGAATGTATGAGTCTCCCCCTAACTCTGAGCGTGGCTGAAGAGACACAAAAAAACTCTCCATACGAGCAGAGGAAAGGCCCTGGAAGGACACTGTGAGAAGGTGGTCCTCTGTAAGCCAGGAAGAGAGCCCGAACCAGAAAACAAATTGGCCGAAACCTTGATCTTGGGCTGTAAAAATACATTTCTGTCATTGAAGCCACCACCCAGGCTGTGGTATGTTGTTGCAGCAGTCTAAGTAGACCAATACACAATATTAGCCCGTTGAGTTTGGAGGCTGGGACTGTGGCTTATTGAATTTGTATCGAAGTGCCTAACAAGCTGGCACATGTTGAAAAGGTGCTATGGGGCTCAAACCTCAGCTCGATCACTGTTATCAAGTTGCTTAACTTCTATAAGTTAACTTCTATTTTCTTTTTCACTTGTAAAATGGAAGTAAAGTTGTTTGGGAAGATTAACTAACTAACTATATATATAAAATGACACAGTACCTTAGGTACTCAATATATTGTATGTATTATTTTTTTATTGACCAAAGAGAATGCTTTATAATAATAAAACATTTTAAAGTATCAGAATGAAAGGAAATTTTCTTTTAAAGCCTTTTTACCATCTTGAGGCAAGTTAAAATAAACAACCAGGTGAGGAAGAGAAGAACTGGATAAGCTGAGTACTAGGAATGTCTCTGAAGGAAACACTCAGAGGCACCAAGATTTAGACACAAACATATTCCCCTGAAGCATGGAGGAGAAGGAAAAATAAGTACCCAATGTCTAAAAACAGGAGTGTGCACAGTTAAGAAAGGATCTGTCTAATACAATATATTAGGCAGTTAAATATAACTCATGATTTCAAAGATTTCATGAGATGGGAAAAATGCTCATGATGTTATATTATGTAAAGCAAAATACAAAATCACATATCATAGAATATAATTTTTAAAAAGTCTATCTACTTACTGAGTCCCCCTACACTCACCCACCCACCCACCTCTCCATCTATCTGTAACTCCCTCTCAGGAAATATACCAAAATATACTTATCTCGGGTAGTGGGATTATGGATAAGCTAATTCATTCTTTAACAGCTCTCTGGATTTTCCCTATGTGAGTTTCATTTGTTTTGTTGTTTCCAATTATGTGTTTAAAAATTCAAATTCAGATATAAAAGTGCGTTTCTTCCCTTTACCAAGCCTGAGAGGTGAAAACTGTTAGGAGCTGGATGTACATCCTTCTCAGAACTTCTCTTAGGTGTTTTACTACCTCTATAATAACAGTTATTAAAAATGTAAGCAGACATGAAACACATTTACTACACTAGCATTTTCAGTTTAGCCTCACGGTTCCCTTCTGCTATCCAGCTATGAAAGCGGAACTTGGAAAATCCAGTTATTAT
Organism: Myotis daubentonii; assembly: GCF_963259705.1. Taxonomy (NCBI): domain Eukaryota; kingdom Metazoa; phylum Chordata; class Mammalia; order Chiroptera; family Vespertilionidae; genus Myotis; species Myotis daubentonii. Next base: position 7,920,932 of record NC_081848.1, on the reverse strand, counting down.
CATCTCCAATAAAATGTTAAAAGAGACTGAAATGTGTGTGTGTAAAAAAATTCAAGATTCCCAAAGAAACCCTCAAAAAAGACCGACACAACAGGGTTTGTGCATCTGCCCTCCAGATGGTCTCTTTGTCACCTGGGTTTCAGTTAGTGCTCAGAGTTGGGTGACTGTCTCAGAAGGGTGCCATTTTTTGGAGGAGCCCCAAATCAACATTTCAACACGAACTCCCTAAAGGACTTCACTGACAGTTTTAAAGTGAGGACTTTTAGGAGGGAAGGAGTGAAAGCTCTGAGATGCACAGAACCTGCCACCACCTGAGATGTAAAGGGGTGAGCAATACATGCAGTTATGAAGCATCTTCTAGAAGACAACCAACAGGTGTTACGTAGTCAATGAGGATGAAGCCGTAGGACCCACAAGGGAACTGGATGTCTGCCTGCTAGTTTGGGATGTGTGGGCATTTATTGATGGGCCCCAAGGAAAGTACTAGGGAGGAAAAGGCATGAGCATTTTAAAAAATATGTATTTTTCTTATTGATTTCAGAGAGGGAGGGAGGGAGGGAGGGAGGGAGGGAGGGAGGGAAAGTGAGAGAAAGAGAGAGAGAGAGAGAGAGAGAGAGAGAGAGAGAGAGAGAGAGAGAGAGAGACATCATTGATGAGAGAGAATCATTGATTGGCTGCCTCCTGAACACCCCACAATGGGGACTGAGCCTACAACCCAGGCATGTGCCCTGATTGGGAAGTGAACCATGACCTCCTGGTTCATAGGTCAATGCTCAACCACTGAGCCATGCCGGCCAGGCACGTGCGAGCATTTTTGCTGACAAACAAAATGGTCCACAAGTAAGACAGTGTATCTCTACGGGCTGGCTGCGTGCCAAGGTGGCTCTGCCAGTGTGGGTGGCCAGTTCTAGCGTGGCACTGCTTTTCCTACAAATGCAAATATACCATCTAGCTACTATCTATATCTTTCACAAAAATCATTCATTTCCTGTCTGTTTCCTAGCTACGGTAACAATAACAAGCTTTAAAAATAGCTTGTCCTATATAATACAGCAGACAGTGCCCAATCTGTGTTTTGGGCCTGATGCCCTCATAGACAAGATTTTAGCAGACTGCAATTTTTCAAGGGACTTAGATCTTAAAATAAATAAATTATGTCACCCCAATGTAGTAGCAGTTTATGAGATTACTGAACATGCCAGGCAACCACGGCAGAGGGAAAAAGACTGTCCCCAGCAGGTGGTGTTCTCAGGGGCATGGACACTCCTGGGGTTCAGCACTCCACTTACCAGCTCTGTGTGGCGGCCCAGCATCCAGCTGCCTTGACTATGCTCTAGCTAAACTCAATATTTAGCTTCTGAATCAGTTCTGCCTCCAGAGCCCCCTATTTCTGATAATGGCACTCACCCTCCCCATCATCGAGGCTCAAAATACTACTATCAGTTTGTACTTCTCTCTGGACCCTAACAGTCTACCAGTTTTATCTATATGATCTCACTTATAGCATCCCCTGCTCTCTGGTTTCACGAGCACTACCCTATTTCAGGCCCTCTTTGTCTCCCCCACTGGACACATGTTCTAACTTTCACTGTCCTTGTCACCAGTCTCTCTCCTATGCAATGTACCCCTCCTGGCTAATTTCTGAAGTACAACATGGATCATAGTGCTTCTTTGATAAAAAAAAAATTCAATTGTTTCCCCCTACCTTGAAAAAGTCCATTTGAAAAAACTCTGTTGATGACACTGAGCACATTCCTACACAGAGCACCCTAGCCTGGAGAAAAGCTTCCATCTCTGACATGCTGCTCATCTTTCTCCCACACAACTCCCCGTCACAGCCCTTTCCACAGAGCCACTGTGCTGGCTCGGATGGACCCCAACTGTCCTGATGTTTGCTGTGCCCGGGCTTTTCCCTCCACCTAGGTGTCACACCATTTCCATCCAGCCAGATTCTGCACATCTCTCAGCTGCTAGCTCTGACTGTTCGCCCAAAGACTTTCCTGTTCAAATCAGCTAAAATCAACTCCCCCTGCTTCCTTCTAGTTTTAAATCACTTTGATTTCTATTTATTTAAACCAGAGGTGGGGAACCTTTTTTCTGCCAAGGGCCATTTGGACATTTATAACATCATTCACAGCCATACAAACTTATCAACTTAAAATTAGCCTGCTATATATGGTCAAACATTTAATTAACTCACCCCTAATGCCTTGGCAGGACCAGACCAAATGATTTCATGGGCCTTCTATGGCCCACCAGCTGGATGTTCCCCACCCCTGCTTTAAAACAATAATCTACACTAATAAAAGACAAACATGCAAACTGACCATACCTTCACTATGCCTTACAGCGAAGTTACGCCCACCAGCCAATCAGAGCAACTATATTCAAATTAACCCAACCAAGATGGCAGCCGGCAGCCACGGAGCTGGAGCAAGCAGGAGGCTTAGTTGCCCCAGTGATGGAGGAAGCCAAGCTTCCCGCCTGCCGTGGATGGCTCTAAGCTCCACTCAAAGCAACAAAGTTTCAATCATTGAAGGTAAATACACCCACGATATCTGCTTTCAGCAGGCTGTGGCCACGGAGCTGGAGCGAGCAGGAGGCTTGGGTTGCTCCTGGTGGTGGAGGAAGCCAAGCTTCCCTCCTGCCCGCCTTGGCTGGCTCTGAGCTCCTCTCAAGGCTACAAAGTTTCAATTATAGAAGGTAAATAAATCCCGGAATAAAAAAAAGAAAAAGAAAAAAAGGAGAGGCTGGGAGCTTCCATCACCAGGGGGGCTTGGCCAGCCTGAAAATGGCCCTCAGCCCCTCACCCAGACTGGCCAGGCACCTCAGTGGGGACCCCCCACCCTAAAGGGGGTGTGGCCAGCCTGAAAACAGCCATCAGCCCCTCACCCAGGCTGGCCAGGCACCCCAGTGGGACCCCCCACCCTGATCAGGGACACCCTTCAGGGCAAACCAGCCAGCCCCCACCTGTGTACCAGGCCTCTATCCTATATAATAAAAGGGTAATATGCAAATTGACCCTAACAGCAGAAGGACTGGGAATGACTGGTCACTATGACACACACTGACCACCATGGGGCAGATGCTCAATGCAGGAGCTGTCCCCTGGTGGTCAGTGCACTCCCACAGGGGGAGCTCTGCTCAGCCACAAGCAAGGCTGATGGCTGCCAGCACAGCGGTGGTGGCAGGAGCCTCTCCCGCCTCCTCAGCAGCACTAAGGATGTCCGACTGCAGCTTAGGTCTGCTCCCTGCTGGTAAGTGGACATTCCCCAAGGGCTGCTGGGCTGCCAGAGGGATGTCTGACTGCCAGCTTGGGCCCTATCCCCCAGGGAGCGGGCCTAAGCTAGCAGGTGGACATCCTCCGAGGAGTCCCAGACTGCAAGAGGGCATAGGCTGGGCTGAGGGATCCCCTGAATACACAAATTTTTGTGCACCGGGCCTCTAGTGAATGATAAGAAGAAGAAATTAAGAAAATTATCCCATTTACAATTGCATTAAAAAGCATATTATATCTAGGAGTAAATTTAACCAAAGAGGTGAAAGATCTGTATTCTGAAAACTATAAAACACTGAAGAAAGAAACTGAAGAGAATACAAATAAATGAAGCATATACCATTGTTCAAGGACTGGAAGAACGAGTATTGTAAAAATGTCCTTAGTACCTAAAACAATATAAAAATGAAATGCAATCTCTATTCAACTGCCAATGGCAGTCTTCTCAGAACTAGAACACAGCTACAATAATCAAAATAGTATGGTGTTGGCATAAAAGCAGATATATAGATCAATGAAATAGAATAGAGAGCCCAGAAATAAAATTTCCAATAAATAAACTCCAATAAATAATAAATTGACTTATATGGTCAATTAATCTATGACAAAGGAGGTAAAAATACACAATGGGGGTCAAGACAGTTTCTTTAGTAGTGGTTTTGGAAAAATCGGATACATGTAAAAAATGACACTGGACCACTTTCTTGCACCATACATAAATATAAACTCAAAGTGGATTAATGATTTAAATGTAGGACCTGAAACCATAAAACTTCTTGAAGAAAACAGGCAGTAAACTCTTTGACATTAGTCTCAGCAACATCTTTTTCAATAGGTCTCGTTGGGCAAGGGCAACAACAACAACAACAACAACAAAAATAAACAAATGGGACAACATCAAATTACAAAGCTGCACAGTGAAGGAAACCATCAACAAAAAGAAAACTACTGAATGGGAAATGATATCTGTCAATGATACATCCGATAAGAGGTTAATATCCAAAATATATAAGACACTCATACAGTTTAACATTAAAAAACCCCCAAAAATCCATAAAAAATGGGCAGAGGACCTAAATAGACATTTCTCCAAAGAAGATATCCAGAAGGTCCAAAGACATATGAAAAGATGCTTAACATCACTAATCACCAGGGAAATGCAAATCAAAACCACAGTGGGATACCACCTCACACTTGTCAAAATGGTCACCATAAAAAAATCAAGAACAAGTGCTGATGAGGATGTGGAGAAATGGAAACCCCTGCTCACTGTCGGTGAGAATGCAGACTGGCAAAGCCACTGTGTAAAATAGTATGTAGGTTCTTCAAAGAAATAAAAATAGAGCTGCTATATGACTCAAGAATATCACTTCTGGGTATATATCCGAAGAAACTCAAAACACTAATATGGAAAAGCTATATGCACCCCTATGCACACTGCAGCATTATTTATAACTAGAGGCCTGATGCATGAAATTCGTGCAAGGGTAGGTCTCCTTCCCCCGGCTGCCAGCACCGGCTTCCCTCTGGCTGCCAACAGGCACCTGGGACCTGGGCTTCCCTCACAGCCTCAGTTTTGTCTGGAAGGTCATCTGAAAGGACGTCCGGTCTAATTAGCATATTGCGCTTTTATTATTATAGATAGCCAAGACATGAAAGCAACGTAGGTCTCCATTGACAGATGAATGAATAAAGAAAATGTGGTGTATATATATATACAAGGAAATATTGCTCTCAAGGAATGAAATCTGGCCATTTGCAACAACATGGACGGACCTAGAGGGCATTATGCTAAGTGAAATAAGTCAGAGAAAGACAAATACCATATGATTTCACTTACATGTGGAGTCTAAAAAAAAAAAATCAAAAGAAGTGAGGAAATAAAATAAAACCAACCCATAGATACAGAGAACAAGCTGATGGTTGCCAAAGGTGAGGGGGCTGAAGGAGGGGTGAAAAAAATAAAGGACCTATTATATTTTATCAATTTATTCAGAATAGGGTACACTGTTTTTAGTTATGCATCATGTCTTTTCTGCTACATTATAAACTTTGAGGCAGAATTAATGTATGACTCACCTTTTTATTACCTAAAAAGGCCAAAAAAACAGGAAACCAATACTTATTAAGTACCTACAATTTGGCCAGAACCTCAGACATTATTTTAATCCTCACAATAGTCTCATAAAGTTGGTAGTCTGATATTACATAAGAGAAAAAGCAGTTCAAAGAAGCTAGTCAGGCCCTGGCCCGAATGGCTCAGTTGGTTGAGCATCATCCCATGTACCAAAAGGTCACAAGTTCGATTCCCAGTTAGGGCACAAGCCCAGGCTATGGACTTGATCCCTGGTAGGGGCATGTGGGAGGCAGCCTATTGATACTTGTCTCTCTCTCTAAAATCAATAAAAAACATATTAAAAAAACACAACAACAGCAAAGAAGCAAGTCAGTCTTCTTGCCCAAGTTCACCCAACTAGCAAAGAACAAAGTCTATTTTGAACATACTCCAAGACCTGCCCATTTCTACGATCCTTTGTATATCATTTGATGCTAAATATATAAAACACACATTAGAAGTAAATATCCATTAAGTGAGAGAAGCTGTCACCATCCACATCCTAAAAGCCACCTGCATATAGAATAGTAGGATAAACTTATCTCCGCTAAGCATGTCCAAACAGGACAAAAAGGATGTTTCACCAGAACAGATAGCATGTCATCACAGAGCTGCAGTAAAGAATCTAAGAATGCTCTTTTTAAAAAATATTCAACAAACATATATTGTATATAATCTTACGTATATTACCCTGGAAAGATATAAAGGAAAGTCCCTGCCTCTAGGAACTCAAAACTGAGCCAGGGATAGATACACCCCCACAACTAACTATAATATAAATATGCACATTTCTTAGAAGAGAGGCAGTCAACTCAGACAGAGCCACGTCAGCACCAGTTATATTTGTTATCAGAATTACAATTTGTTTAAAAAATATAAAACCTATGTGTGATCTAGAAACTTGAAAAGAGAAGGATTTGGCTAAGGAAAGAGAAGGAAAGCTTTTGAAAGGACATATGAGGTCTGACAGTTAGGTAAGTGCTAATGATATGGCGGCGATGAGAGCCCAGTTCAGCCCTGAACGCTCTTCTCAGGCTCTGCTACTCAAACAACACTCCTGAGTGACGTGAGGACATGACAGAGTTCAACAAAGTCCAAGTCCAACACCTAAGGACCCAACTGAAGTCTCCAGCCAACCTACAAGCTCAGCCTCTCAAACACACCCGTACCTTTGGAGTGTCAACACACTCTTCTTCCATAAACGCTGCTTCTGCCTGACAGCTGGACGCTGGAAATGAAAAGGCCTCCACATTGGATGCCTGAGGGAGGAGGGTAGATCGCATCAGTCGCATGTTCGGCGAATGCATGGTCACTGGGAAACCCACAGTTTGTGCCTGTAAATAGGGCAAGAACAGACAGTTTAGGAACATTAATACCTTCCATATAAATACACACATTTCTTAGAATAAAACAACTCTTCCTGATACAATTAAAGGATAAATCGTTATTTGTTGGAAACTCCAGAAAAGGTATTGATTTGAAGCAGTCTCAGCAACCTATTATTCTGAGATAGGCTGTACAGAATTTCATTCCTGTTCCATGTGAGGCACACAAGTTTCCCAGAGATGACAAGAAAGCCAGTCTTTCTAAGGAATCTAAGAATGCTCTTTTTTAAAAAATATTCAACAAACGTATATTGTATATAATCTTACGTATATTACCCTGGAAAGACAAAGAAAAGTCCCTGCCTCTAGGAACTCAAAACTGAGCCAGGGATAGGTACATCCCCACAACTAACTATAATACAATACAAAGGACACTGCAGTAAGTGCTCTCTATCTGCCCTTGTGTGTGTGTGTGTGGGGGGGGGGGGGCGGGGGCGGGGGTAAGGTGGTGTGCATTTCTTGGCAAGGGTGTGTATGAAGAGGAAGAAGAGAGTGGCAGCAGTTACTTGGAGGTGACAGGAATGCCCTTCTTTCAAGGAGACACTGTCTGAACACAGCTTGCTGGCCCAGCGGAGAGAGATGCTTATTGCTGAGCAACTTCAGTTCCTGAAGTCAACCTACTAGAGAAAGCGCTCCTGGCGGTGCAAAGCCCATTCTTCCTGTCTCCTTTAAGTAAACAAGCATTGCAAACTCTCCTTTAAAAAATCATTTTAAAAAGAACCTTCCTTCCTGACAGAAGGCAAGGATTAATTTTAAAGATGAAACTGTTGGACAATCCTTTCCTCCCATCTCTTCAAAACTAGCAGAATAATTCATTAGGTGCCCTTTGAACATTACAGACATTGTAAACATCTGAGGGAACAATCATCAGACTAGTTTCTAAAAGGCAGAGGAATGGCCTATATTTCTCCCATAATCACCTCAATGGGCATAGGATGGTGAATTTTTAATTCAAACAAAAAGGACCAAGCAGTATGATGCTAGCTTCTCCACTTCCAAGCCCTGGAAATAATTCCTGGCTCCATCACTTACTACTTGTGTGCACTTTACTAGGTTACTTAACCCTCTGAATTTTATTTTTCACCAGTAAAAAAGGGCATAATACAAGTGAAGTTAGTGTAAAAGGTAGCATGTAAAATCCTTCACTCAGTGATGCTAATTCCTCCTTTTTTTTCTTCTAAAATCTTAAAATGATCACAAGAATTTAACATAGGAATTAGATTGCAAAGTGAATACAGTTTTATTCTTAGACACTATCTAATGGTTCCCAGTTAAAATTTCAGGTTGATGTTTTTAAAAAAAAAATATATTTTATTTATTTTTTACAGAGAGGAAGAGAGAGGGTTAGAGAGTTAGAAACATCAATGAGAGAGAAACATTGGTAAGCTGCCTCCTGCACACTCCCTACTGGGTATGTGCCTGCAACCAAGGTACATGCCCTTGACCAGAATCGAACCCGGGACCCTTGAGTAAACAGGCCAATGCTCTATCCACTGAGCCAAACCGTTAGGGCAGGTTGATGGTTTTTAACAATGGGGAGATATGTTAGAAATACACTTTATATTTGAATACTAGAGGCCCGGTGCACAAAAATGTGTGCACTGGCGGGAGGGGGGGGTGTCCCTCAGCCTGACCTGTGCCCTCTCACAGTCTGGGACCCCTCAGGAGATAACCACCTGCTGGATTAGGCCCACTCCCCAGGTGGCAGATGGCAGGCCTGATCCTGCAGTGCCTGCCCTGCCTCCCCTGGTCACAGATGGCAGGGCCGGATCTCACGCTGGGTCACAGATGGAAGGCCCGGATGGCGGCGGGGCGGGCGGCCAATTGCACTGCCCCGCCTGGCCGCCCCGGGTTGCACACAGCAGGCCCGGATGGCGGAGCCCCAACCTGCAGTACTCAAATTTAACGGCCATCTTTGTTGGGTTAATTTGCATACTCTTCTGATTGGCTGATGGGTGTAGCAAAGGTATGGTCAATTAGCATCTTTGTCTTTTATTAGTGTAGACTAGAGGCCTGGTGCACAAAAATCTGTGCACTCGGGGCGTCCCTCAGCCCAGCCTATGCCCTCTTGCAGTCTGGGACTCCTCGGAGGATGTCCACCTGCTAGCTTAGGCCCGCTCCCTGGGGGATAGGGCCCAAGCTGGCAGTCAGACATCCCTCTGGCAGCCCAGCAGCCCTTGGGGGATGTCCACCTACCAGGAGGGAGCAGACCTAAGCTGCAGTTGGACATCCTTAGTGCTGCTGAGGAGGCAGGAGAGGCTCCCGCCACCATTGCTGTGCTGGCAGCCATCAGCCTTGCTTGTGGCTAAGCAAAGCTCCCCCTGTGGGAGTGCACTGACCACCAGGGGACAGCTCCTGCATTGAGCATCTGCCCCCTGGTGGTCAGCGTGTGTCATAGTGACCAGTCATTCCCAGTCCTTCTGCTGTTAGGGTCAATTTGCATATTACCCTTTTATTATATAGGATAGAGGCCTGGTGCACTGGTGGGGGCTGGCTGGTTTGCCCTGAAGGGTGTCCCGGATCAGGGAGGGGGTCCCGCTGGGGTGCCTGGCAAGCCTGGGAGAGGGGCTGATGGCTGTTTTCAGGCTGGTCAAGCCCTCCCCCCGCCCCCAGTGGGGACCCTCACCCCATGGAGGTTTGGCCAGCCTGGGTGAGGGGCTGATGGCTGTTTTCAGGCTGGCCACAACCCCTTTAGGGTGGGGGGTCCCCACTGGGGTGCCTGGCCAGTCTGGGTGAGGGGCTGATGGCTGTTTTCAGGCTGGCCAAGCCCCCTGGTGACGGAAGCTCCCAGCCTCTCCTTTTTTTTTTTTTATTCCGGGATTTATTTACCTTCTATAATTGAAACTTTGTAGCCTTGAGTAGAGCTCAGAGCCAGCCAGGACGGGCAGGAAGCTTGGCTTCCTCCATCTCCAGGGGCAACCTAAGCCTCCTGCTCGCTCCAGCTCCATGGCCACGGCTGGCTGAAAGCAGGTAGCTGGGGTTTATTTATCTTCTATAATTGAAACCTTGTTGCCTTGAGTGGAGCTCAGAGCCTGCTGCAGCAGGCGGGAAGCTTGGCTTCCTCCATCACTGGGGCAATCAAGCCTCCTGCTTGCTCCAGCTCCGTTGCTGCTGGCCGCCATCTTGGTTGGGTTAATTTGCATATAGTCGCTCTGACTGGCTGGTGGCCATGGCTTAAGGCATAGCGAAGGTACGGTCAATTTGCATGTTTGTCTTTTATCAGTGTAGATACTTTAAAAAATATGTAGAATGTACTTTATATTTGGTATATTCCAACATCACTGGGTATACTTAATGAGATAAAACAAAAATAGAGCCCTAACTGGTTTGGCTTAGTAGATAGAGCATCGGCCTGTGGACTGAAGGGTCCCAGGGTTCAATTCTGGTCAAGGGCACATGCCGGGTTGTGGGCTTGATCCCCAGTGGGGGGTGTGCAGGAGGCAGCTTATCAATGATTCTCTCTCATCATTGATGTTTCTATCTCTCCCTCTCTCTTCCTCTCTGAAATAAAAATATATTAAAAAGAGAAAAAGAAAAAATAGCAATAGCAAAGTGTTGGATTATTATACGGATAGTTAAAACAGAAAAAAAAATACATTGCATACTATTCTGAGCATGATAAAAAAATAGCTTTCCTTATATCATCTTCTGTAGGCTTATATCCTGGGCCACTTTTGAAGCTAAATAACTTTTTTTCCTTTCAAGCATTAGTCATTTAAATTACTTTTTTTTTAGCCACCATATCACAATATAAAATTTAAATTTCCTAACAAAGTACTTTTGATATATTCTGCTCACCCTCATCACCAGTTTTTCAAAGGAGAAAGCTGAACTGTGATTTCTATTTCTCAAAATTACTACACTGCCCTACATGAAAGTGGTCCATGTCACCAGGTGAAGACATTTCTGGGAGATACTGCCCGGGAAGTGAGATGCCCACCTGGCCACTGCGATGAGCTGCTCCCTCCAGAGCCTGTCTCCCCTTAGCTGTGACTTTTTACAGGGCAGGGCCGCCTGTGCCCGACAGTGTAGCACTGTCCTAGGCAACTCTCTCATCCAACCTGGACTCCGGCACTAACTTACCATGAACTTGGTAAGGACAGAGGAATAATATTTTATCGTGACAATCACTTCATTCAGGTTTTTGGGGTCTGCTTTTTAGGATTCTTGCAATCACTGAGGGGACTAACCAGTTGTTTTGGAACTAGGTAAGTTACAAATATTCAAACAGTATGCTCAGCACTACAGAGCTGACTAAAGAATATATTATAATAAATAGATGGCTGATTAATAACCCCACTTCTTTGGTAATAAACAATGATCATCTCTAACTAACTGTAATGACTTTTAAAACCATGTTTATTTTTCTGAATCTCTTCTGATTCTGTTCTTTCCAGAATCATGAAAATAACGTTTCCTTCTAAGGGAAAATCTTTATTGTCCCAATAAGAACATGCATGTATTGACAGAATTGTTTCTCCCCTCCCCCGCCCAAATCCATATGGGGGAAAAAGTAGGTTTACAGTTGTATAAATTAACAATAAGTAAATAATATGAGAATAAACTGTTTCACATACTCACAACTGTAAACCTACGTTTGCCCACCCCTATATGTTGAAGCCCTAACCCCCAATGTGACTATATTTGGAGATAGGGCCCTTAAGGAGATAAATAAGGTTATTAAGATGTAGGGTGGGTCCTGGTATCCCTTTAAGAAGAGGAGGAGACACCAGAGATCTCTCTATCCAAACACATGCAGAAGAAAGGCCATGTAAGGGCTCAGCCAGAAGGCATTTGTCCACAAACCAGGAAGGAAGTCCTCACCAGAAACCAGCCCTGATCTTGGACTTGTAGCCTCTAGAACTGTTACAAAATAAACTTTAGTTGTTTAAGCCATCCACTCATACAGTACTTTTTCTTACAGTTGTGGAAAGCAGTAATTAAAGAACTGGGATGAGTGTTTCATTCTTGTCTACTTACAGTTGATGGAAACTTGGAGTAGAAGAGCTGTTAAGAACTAGGAATTAGAAAAAGGCATGACCTTTTTTCTCAGTAGTTGTCTGCACTCAATTAGATGCAACATTTCCTGCATATTATACAGCAATGCAAGTACTCTACATCTATCTAGGAATGGAAATCTCACTGTTTTCTTAGTAGTATCACTAGACTGTGACTCCTTAAGGGCATGGACTGTTTCCTAGGAACCTCTGACATAGTGGCTGATACACAGCGCTCTACTTGCTGAACTGAGCTGCTGGTATAGTTTATCACTTTATCTTTGTAGCAAACTTATGAAACAAGCATTTCTATTGCTATTTTATATTTAAGGACACTGGAGCTCAGAGGTACTGCCTGCTGAGGTCACTCAGCTCATTATGGAACCCAAGGCCTGCATGATTCGACGCTCATGTAACCTTTGCGTGGGATTGTGTCATTGCTCCAATTTCTTTCTGCTGCATCAATTAAGTGATTTGCACTTCTATAAAAACATTCAAACATCAACGAATTAAAGGGAGGAGGTCCTATGAAAACTTTAAGCAGATTTATATTCATAAATCTATTTTCTAACAAGTTCAGCGCTAAACATTAGAATGTGAAATCTTGGAGGGAAATGAGCACCTTCTTCAGCCCAGTGCCTGCTGCTTCCAAAGGCACTGCGCTAAGACAGTTCATGAAGGTGAGCTAGGATTTCTGCTCCAATGACGTACATTTTAAGTCACAGTGGTAAGTAGTTTTCTATGGCAACTTGCGTCAATGTATAAAATGAAGAGAACTCATGGGGTGTGTGGTACTAAAACGTTAGCAAACATAAGAAGCTATATTCTACATCCGAGCCCCAAGCCAAATGAAATATAATTTGAGATCTCCCAGGGTATGTGCTTCAAGTTCAGATATGAAAGGAAGTTGTGTACATGTGTATGCTCCAAAGCAACCGTTTAAAGAGCCCCCTCCCTCACATGTGCAATGATAAGAACACAGAAGTGGGAGGGAAAGCCTGATCCAGCAGTGGGTTCTCTGCTTCTCTCGTTGTCCAGCAGTGTTTTTGAGGGGAAGGCGACCACTATATCGCACTATTATTACCCCAACTCAGGAATTCTCATGTTACCCCCTCCTTTCCATCTTTAAAGCAAAACCATTTAATGTTAAAGGATTCCAAGTACTCAGAGATATTCTAGCCCAAATATCTGGAACTTTATCAACATATTTTTTACTCACATTAGTATTAATATTCACATTATTTTACATATTAAAGTATACCATTTGCCTCTTAAAATCAAGATTTTAACTTCCTTGGTTATTTTTTCCCATATGTTCTATAGAAGCCAAAACAAAATACTATTATAATCCTTTAGATTTTAAAAAACTGCTACACAAGAAACACTCTGGGGCTCTTCCTGCACTCTGAACAAAGTAAGCACTCACAGAAGTATATGGAAATCCTAAAAGATGGTATGAATGAATCACTTCTCTTTTCAACCTTTATACAGATGGTTCCCCAGCTCTCTTCAGTCCCAGCCTTTCTTCTAGATCCAGATCCAGTCTTCTTCTAAAGCAACTGAGTCGATGCTCCACTAACTATTCTCTCAGCCTTTGGCTCAAGAATGGAGTCTTCTCTAACTCATCGTTATCCCCCTCCTCCCCAACACTTATTTATTACTTTATATAACGAAAACTTACCTAGCACTTACATAGCACTGTTGTAAGTGCTACACAATTATTCACTAATTTAAACATCATAAAATCTCCATTTTATTACTTGGGAAACTGAGGCATGTATGAGAACAACAAGAAACTTTAAAAAAATATGTTTTTCTTGATTCTAGAGAGAGAGGAAGGAAGGGGGATGGAGCAATAGAAACCCCAGGACTCACTGCCTCCCACAACCACATCAAAATTACAACAAAAATACAGAACAACCATCATTCAGAATCGCCTGAAAGCTGGCTGAATGGAAGTACAACTAGAGAAGGAAAGAAGAAAGTACATTGAGACTGGTAGGAGGGACAGAGGTGCAGAACGGGCTGGGCTGGTACCCACGTGGGCTGTTTTTGTAATCCAGAGGGAGATCGTCCCTGCAGAGGCCTCCGTAAGGAGCAAGGGATCCCAGCCCCACATCAGACCCCCCACCCCGGGTCCAAGAGCTGGGAAGCGAAGTCCTTGTAACTTTAGGCTATAAAAACCAGTGAGCATTGTAGCTGAGGGAACATGGAGGCTACTGGAGAACCAGGTGTACCCCCCTTAAAGGATTGTGCACAAACTTACTCTGATTCACTTCCTCTGAGCTCCAGCGCTTGGAGATGTTGGGGGACCCAGTCACATAGGGGGAGGAACTGGATTGTCTGGCATCAGGGCAGGAACTCAGGGGTGGCTTTCTATCAGATGGAGGGGCTCGCAGGGGTCATTGTTCTTATGCTGAGACCTCCCCTGCCCCAGGGCTGACTGGCAACCATATCTGAGTTCCCATCAACCTGGAGCACTCTGTTTGCTCCACCCTGATGATTCCCTGAGACCTCATCCCATCTAATTTGCAGCCCCACCTAAGCTGTTTGTAGCACCTTTTTCGTATGAATGGCTTATCCTCATTCAGGCTTCAGACTTTGCTAAAATCTCTCAAACAGGCTGCAGCCTGTGTCAGCATGCCCAAAACCTATCAATAAGAGACCCAAGACTTGGCACCAGCACCAGCCTGCCTTGCTTCCCAGCTGGGCCTAGCCTGGGCACTAGCAAATCCAATACAACTAGGAAGAATCTGCAGATCTATCTGTAGCTCCTTCCAGGTGGCCCAGGCAGTAGCTGTCTTTGCACCTCCCTGGAGACCCAAGAGCCAGAGCACCTGGTGGACAGCTTCAGACCATACCAGATTACAACTCTACACATCCACAAGAGACACACTCAAGGGGAAGACTCAGTGAGCACCAAAACCTTACTGAAGCAAGTCCTGCTCCATAGGGGTGTTTCCTGCACAGCAGCTCTCCCACTGTAGTTGCAGCTTGTCCTCACAGCCAATTGGCCTGGAGGTCAATTCCTCCCAGTAATGCCAATAGCAATCAAGTCTCAACTATAAGACTGTTCGTACAGCCCACCCAGGGGTGCACCTAGAGTGCCTACCTCAAGTTACTGGAGAGGCTGAGCCACTGGGCCCTAGAGGACACCTACTATACAAGGTCATTCTGCCAATTCCAGGAAACATGGCAGCTCTACCCAATATATAGAAACAAACACAGGGAAGCAGTCAAAATGTGGAGACAAAGAAACATGTCACAAATGAAAGAAATAAAAGAAAGCAAATTGCTGGATACAGAGTTCAAAACCACGGTTATAAGGTTACTCAAGGATCTTCAGGAGACCTTCAAGGATCTTAGTGAGAATGCCAAGGACATGGAAAAAGACCAGTCAGAAATTAAGCATACACTAACTTTAATAAAGAATAATGTACAGGGATTCAACAGTAGGGTAGAGGATCCCAAGAATCAAATCAATGATTTGAAATATGAGGAAGCAAAAATCACCCAATCAGAAGAGCAAAAAGAAAAAAGAATCCAAAAATATGAAGATAGTGTAAGGAGCCTCTGGGACAACTTCAAGTGCACCAACATTTGCATTATGGCAGTGCCAGAAGGAGAAGAGAGAGAGAGCAAGATATCGAGAACCTATTTGAAGAAATAATGACAGAAAACTTCTCTTCTCTGGTGAAAAAAATAGACTTACAAGTCCAGGGAGCACAGAGAGTCCCAAACAAGATAAACCCAAAGAGGACCACAACAAGACACATCATAATTAAAATGCCAAGGGCTAAAGACAAAGAGTGAATCTTAAAAGCAGTAAGAAAAAAGCAGTTAATTACCTACAAGGGAGCGCCCATACAACTGTCAGCTGATTTCTCAACAGAAACTTTGCAGTCCAGAAGGGACTGGACAAACTTCCCCTACCTGGTGCAAGAAATAGACTTACAAGTCCAGGAAGCGCAGAGAACCCCAAACAAAAGGAATCCAAAGAGGACCACACCAAGACACATCATCATTAAAATGCCAAGAGCAAAAGACAAAGAGAGAATCTTAAAAGCAGCAAGAGAAAGACAGTTAGTTACCTACAAGGGAGCATCCATACGACTGTCAGCTGATTTCTCAACAGAAACTTTGCAGGCCAGAAGGAAGTGGCAAGAAATATTCAAAGTGATGAATGCCAAGAACCTACAACCAAGATTACTTTATCCAGCAAAGCTATCATTCCGAATTGAAGGTCAGATAAAGAGCTTCACAAATAAGGAAAAGCTAGCCCTAGCCGGTTTGGCTCACTGGATAGAGCGTCGGCCTGGGGACTGAAGAGTCCCAGGTCGATTCCGGTCAGGGGCACGTACCTTGGTTGCAGGCACATCCCCAGTGGGGGGTGTGCAGGAGGCAGCTGATCGATGCTTCTCTCTCATTGATGCTTCTGATTCTCTATCCCTCTCCCTTCCTCTCTGTAAAAAATCAATAAAAATATATTAAAAAAAAAATAAGGAAAAGCTAAAGGAGTTCATCACCACCAAACCAGTATTATATGAAATGCTGAATGGTATTCTTTAAGAAGAGGAAGAAGAAGAAAAAGGTAAAGATACAAATTATGAACAACAAATACATATCTATCAACAAGTGAATCTGAAAATCAAGTGAATAATCTGATGAATAGAATGAACTGGTGATTATAATACAATCAGGGGCATAGAAAGGGAGTGGACTGACTATTCTTGGGGGGGAAAGGGGTGAGGGGGATGCGGGAAGAGACTGGACAACAATCGTGCACCTATGGATGAGGAAGTGGGGGGGGGGTAAGGGCAGGGGGTGGGGTGGGAACCGGGTGGAGGGGAGCTATGGGGGGGGAAAAGAGGAACAACTGTAATAATCTGAACAATAAAGATTTAATTAATCAAAAAAATGTTTTTATTGATTTCAGAGAGGAAGGGGGGGAGAGAGAGAGAGAGAGAGAGAGAAACATCAATGACAAGAGAGAATTATTGGTGGGCTGCCTCCTGCACGCCCCCCACTGGGGACCAAGCCCGCAACCCGAGTATGTGCCCTTGACTGGAATCGAACCTGGGACCCTTCAGTGCCCAGGCCGACGTTCTATCCACTGAGCCAAACTAGCTAGGGCAGAGTGACAGACTTTTAACCATTAAGAAAAAAAGAGAGAAGACCCAAATAAATAAAATCAGGAAAGAAAGAGGAGAAGTAACAACTGATACCACAGAAATACAAAAGATTATAAGAAGGTATTATGAACAACTAGATGCCAACACAATGGATAATCTGGGAGAAATGAATAAATTCCTAGAAACATACAATTTTCCAAAACTGAATCAAGAAGAAAGAGAAAATCTAAACAAGCCATTTAAAACCAACAAAACTAAAGCAGTAATCAAAAAGTCCCAACAAACAAAAGTCCTGGACTGGATGGCTTCACAGATGAATTTTACCAAACACTGAAAGAACTAACACCTGTCTTTCTCAAACTATTCTAAAAAATTCAAGAGGAGGGAAGACTCCTAAGCTCATTTTACAAGGCGGGCATTACCCTTATTCAGATAAAGACACTACAAAGAAAGAAAATTAGAGGTCAATATTGCTGATGAACATAGATGCAAAAATCGTCAAGACAATATAAGCAAACTGAATTCAGCAATACATTACAAAGATCATACACCATGATCCAGCAGAGGTATTTCTGGGATGCAAGGCTGGTACAGTATCTGCAAATCAATTAACGTGATATACCACATTAACAAAATGAAGGATAAAAATCATATGATCATATCAATAGATGCAGAAAAAGCATCTGACAAAATCCAGTATCCATTATTATTTTTTAATATATTTCTATTGATTTCAGAGAGGAAGGGAGAGGAAGAGAGAGAAACATCAATGAGAGAGAATCATGATTGGCCGTTTCCTGCACAGCCCCTACTGGTGATCAAGCCCAAAACCTGGGTATGTACCATGACCATGAATCAAACCATGACCCCTTGGTTCATAGGTCCATGCTCGGCCACTGAATCTCACCAGCTGGGCCAGTATCCACTTATGATAAAAACTCTCAGCAAAGTGGGAATAGAGGGAACATACCCCAACACAACAAAGGCCATATATGACAAGCCCACAGCTAACATCATACTCAACCCGGAAAAACTAAAAGCGTTTCCTTGCTCTAGTCTGTATGGCTCAGTGGATAGAGCATCAGCCTGTAGACCAAAGGGTTCCAGGTTCAATCCCAGTCAAGGGCACGTACCTTGGTTGCAGGCTCTTTGGGCCCTGGCCCTGGTCAGAGGCAATCAATCAATGTGTTTCTCTCACATCTATGTTTCTCTCTGTCTTTCCTTCTCTCTTCTACTCTCCCTAAAAATCAATGGAAAAATATCCTCGGGTAAGGATTAACAAAAATAAATAAAAAAAATAAAAATAAATAAAAAAATTTAAAAAAAATAAAATAAAATACAATAAATAAAATAAAATAAATAAAATAAAATAAAAGCGTTTCCTCTAAGACAGGGATGTCTTCTTTCAATACTCCTATTCAAAAATAGTACTGGGCCCTAGCTGGTTTGGCTCAAAGGATAGAGCTACTACCTACTGAAGGTTTGATTCCAGTCAAGGGCACATGCCTGGGTTGCAGGCTCAATCCCCAGCAGGAGACATGCAGGAAGTAGTTGATCCATGATTCTCTCTCATTATTGATGTTTCTATCTCTCCCTCTCCCTTCCTCTCTGAAATCAATAAAAATATTAAAAACAAAACAAAACAAAACAAAACAAAAAAACAACAAAATAGTACTGGAAGTCCTATCCACAACAATCACACAAAAAGAATAAAATAAAAGGCATTCACAATTGTAAAGTAAGAACTAAAACTATCATAATTTGGCGATAACATGACACTATATATACATATGGACCCCTAAAGATTCCACCAAAAAAAACTCCAACTAGAACTAATACAGGAATTCAGTAAAGTAGCAGGATACAAAATAAATATTCAGAAATCAGTTGCATTTTAATATATCAATAATGAATTATCCTTAAGGGAAACTAAGAAAACAATCCCATTTACAATTGCATTAAAAAAACAATCTAGGAATAAATTTAACTAAGGAAGTAAAAGACCTGTACTTGGAAAATTATAAGACACTGAAGAAGTTGAAGATACAAATAAATGGAAGCATATACCGTACACATGGATAAGAAGAATTAACATCATTAAAATGTCCATACTACCAAAAGCAATCTATAGAATCAATGCAATTCCTATCAAGATACCAATGGCGTATTTCATAGAACTAGAAAAAATATTCCAAAAATTTATATGGAACCACAAAAGGCCTCGAACAGCCACAGCAATCTTGAGAAAGAAGAACAAAGTTATAATTATCATGCTATACTAAAAGGCAATGGTAATAAAAAAGCATAGTAGTGGCATGATAACACATTTAGATCACTGGAACAGTATAGAGTACGCAGAAATAAATCCATGTCTATATGGCCAATTAATATTTGACAAAGGAGGCAAGAACATAGGAGAGAGTAAAAACAGTCTTTTCAATAAATGATGTTGGGAAAGTTGAACGATACATGGAACTTCTTAAGACCACCTTTTTACACTATATTCAAGAATAAACTCAAAATGAATTAAAGACTTAAATGTAAGACTCAAAACCATAAAACTCCTAAAAGAAAACCTAGGCAGTAAAATCTCTGAAACTCTCTTAGCAATATTTTTTCCCCCTGATATATCTTCTTGGAAAAGGGAAACACACACACACACACACACACACACACACACACACACACACACAAATAAACAAATGGGAGTACATCAAACTAAAAAGATTTTGCACAGTAAAGGAAACCATCAACAAAATGAAAAGACAGCCCACTGAATGGGAGAATATATTCACCAATGATACATCTGATAAGGGGTTAATATCCAAATTCATAAAGAACTCATTCAAATCAACACCAAAAACAATAAAGAATCCAATTTAAAATTGGCAGAGGTCCTGAACAGACACTGCTCCAAAGAGGACACACAGATAACCAACAGACATATGAAGAGATGCTCAACATCACTAATATCAGAGTGATGCAAATTAAAACCACAATGTGATATCACCTCACACCTGTCAGAATGGCTATCATCAATAAATCAATAAACAAGTGTTGGTGAGGATAGGGGGAAAAGGTAATTCTAGTGTACTGTTTGTGGGACTGCAGATTGGTGTAGCCACTATGGAAAACAGTATGGAGGTTACTCAAAAAATAAAAAAATGGAATTGCCTTATGACCCAATGATTCCACTTCTGGGTATATATCCCAAGAAACTCAAAGCACTACTTCAAAAGAATATATCTACCTCTATGTTCATTGCAGTGTTATTTGCAATAGCCAAACTATGGAAGTAACATAAGTGCCCATCAACAGAGTAGATAAAAAAGTGGTGGTACATATATATATAATGGAATATTACTCGGCCACAAGAAAATCTTACCATTTGAGAAGGCATGGATGGACCTAGAGAATATTATGCTAAGGAAATAAGTCAGTCAGTGAAAGACAATTAGCATATGATTTCACTTATATGTGGAATGTAAAGAACAAAACAAACAAAATTGAAACAGACTCATAGACAGACAACAGAAAACAGACTAATGGTTCACAGAGGGGAGAGGGATTGGATGAAAAAAGATGAAGGGATTAAAAAGTACAAACTGGTGTCCTGGTCACTATGGTTCAGTTGGTTGCGCATCCTTCTGTGCACTGAAAGATTGCTGGTTCAATTCCCATTCAGAGAATATGCCAAGGTTGTGGGCTCGATCCCCAGTAGGTGGTTTGCAGGAGGCAGCAAAATGATGTTTCACTCTCACATTGATGTTTCTCTCTCTCTCCCCCTCTCCATTCCTCTCTAAAAATCAATAAAAAAAAGTTAAATTGGTAGTTAAAATAAAATCACAGGATGTGAAGTCTAGCATAGGCAATCCTATCTAATAAAAGAGAAACATGGTAATTGGCATACGACCGCTACCCTTCCCATTGGCTAACCAGGGCGATATGCAAATTAACTGCCAGCCAAGATGGCGTCAGGCAGCCAGGCAGCTTGAAACTAACATGAGGCTTGCTTGCTTCAGTGACGGAGGAAACCAACGTTCCCTGCCTGCCTTGCCGGCCTCTGAGCCTGCAGTTTGAAACATTGTAACAAATATAGAAGCTAAACAAAACCCCAGAAACCTACTTTCAGCCCGCCGGGATCTCAGAGCTGGAGTTATACATTGTTTTGATTATAGAACCGAAACAAACCAGATACCTGCTTTCAGCAGCGGAGGCCTAAGAGCTGGAGCCTCAGAGCTAAAGCTGGCCCAGAATAAAAAAAAATAAAAAAAGGAGCGGTTGGGAGCTTCCGTCACCCGCCAGCCTGAAAACAGCCCTCAGCCCCTCACCCAGACTGGCCAGGCACCCCAGTGGGGACCCCCACCCTGAAGGGTGTGTGACCAGATGCAAACAGCCATCATCCCCTCACCCAGGCTGGCCAGGCACCCCAGTGGGGACCCCCACCCTGATCCAGGACACCCTTCAGGGCAAACCAGCCGGCCCCCACCCGTGCACCAGGCCTCTATCCTATATAGTAAAAGGGTAATATGCCTCCCAGCACCGGGATCAGCGGAGCCGAGAGGCCTCCCGGCACCGGAATCAGCATGACAGGGGGCAGCGCCCAAACCCCCTGATCGCCCTGCGGCTCTATGTGTGACAGGGTGTGGGGCCACAACCTCCCTATTGGCCCTGCTCTGTTTGTGACGGGGAAGGCGCTCCAACCCCCTGATCAGCCCTGCTCTGTGCCTGATAGGGGGGAGCTCCCCAACCCCCTGATCGCCCTGCGGCTCTGTGTGTGACAGGGTGCGGCGCCCCAACCCCGTGATCGGCCCTGCTGTGTGTGTGACGGGGTAGAGCCATAACCTCCCCATCAGCCCTGCCCTGAGTGTGACAGTGGCGGTGCCCCAACCCCATGATCGGCCCTGCTCTGTGGGTGATAGAGGGCGACGCCCCAACTGCCCCCACGGGCCCTGCTCTGTGTGTGACGGGGTAGAGCCATAAGCTCCCCATCGGCCCTGCCCTGAGTGTGACAGGGTGCGGCACCCCAACCCCCTGATCCGCCCTGCTCTGTGTGTGAAGGGGTGGTGCCCCAACTACCCTATCGACCCTATTCTGTGAGTGACAGGGAGGAGCTCCCCAACCCCCTGATCGGCCCTGCTCTGTGGGTGATAGGGGGAGCTCCCCAAGCCCCTGATGGGCCCTGCTCTGTGTGTGACAGGGTACGGGAGCCCCAACTCCCCTGATGGGCCCTGCTCTGTGAGTGACAGGGGGCAGCGCCCCAACCCCTTGATTGGCCCTGCTCTGTGCGTGACAGGGGGTGGCGCTGCAACCTCCCCATCGACCCTGCCTTGAATGTGACAGGGGGCGGTGCCCCAACCCCCCAATCGGCTCTACCCTGAGCGTGACTGAGGGTGGCATCGCAACCTCCCGATCCGCCCTGCTCTGTGCATGACTGGGGCGGCGCCCCAACTCCCCAATCGGCCCTGCTCTGAGCCCGACCAGGGGCTGCACCTAGGGATTGGGCCTGCCCTCTGCCACCCGGGAGCAGGCCTAAGCCAGCAGGTCATTATCTCCCGAGGGATCCCAGACTGCGAGTGGGCACAGGCCGGGCTGAGGGACCCCCCCCTTCCCCCTGAGTGCACAAATTTTTGTGCACCGGGCCTCTAGTCTAATCTAATAATAGACAAACATGGTAATTGACCATACCTCCGCTATGCTTCCCATTGGCTAATCAGCAGGATATGCAAATTAACCCAACCAAGATGGTGGCTGGCAGCTATGCAGCTGAAGCGGGCAGGAGGCTTGCTTGCTCCAGTGATGGAGAAAGCCAAGCTTCCTCCCTGCTGTGGCTGGGCTCTGAGCTCCACTCTAAGCAACAAAGTTGCAATTATAGAAGCTAAACAAACCCCAGATACCTGCTTTCAGCAGGCTGTGGCTTCAGAGCTGGAGCAGCAACAAAGTTTCAACCATAGAAGGTAAATAAATCCCAGAATAAAAAAAAAGAAAAACAGGAGAGGCTGGGAGCTTCAGTCGCCGGCTTGGCCAGCCTGAAAACAGCCATCAGCCCCTCATCCAGACCGGCCAGGCACCCCAGTGGGGACCCCCACCCTAAAGGGTGTGCAGGCAGCCTGAAAATAGCCATCAGCCCCTCATCCAGGCTGGCCAGGCACCCCAGTGGGGACCCCCACCCTGAAGGGGGTGTGACCAGCTGCAGCCATCAGCCCCTCACCCAGGCTGGCCAGGCACCCAAGCGGGACCCCCCCTCCCTGATCCGGGACACCCTTCAGGGCAAACCAGCAGGCCCCCACCCGTGCACCAGGCCTGTATCCTATATATTAAAAGGGTAATATGCAAACTGACCTTAACATCAGAAAGACTGGGAATGACTGGTCACTATAACACACACTGACCATCAGGGGGCAGACGCTCAATGCAGGAGCTGCCCTCTGGTGGTCAGTGAGCTCCCACATGCAGGAGCTCTGCTCAGCCACAAGCCAGGCTGATGGCTGCCAGTACAGCGGTGGTGGTGGGAGCCTCTCCCGCCTCCTCAGTAGCGCTAACGATGTCTGACTGCAGCTTAGGTCTGCTCCCCGCTGGCAAGTGGACATCCCCCGAGGGCTGCCGGGCTGCCAGATGGAAGTCTGATTGCCATCTTAGGCCCAATCCCCCGAGGAGCAGGGCTAAGCCAGCAGGTGGTCATCCCCCGAGGGGTCCCAGACTGCGAGAGGGCACAGGCCGGGCTGAAGGATCCCCCTCTCCTCCGAGTGCACACATTTTTGTGCACTGGGCCTCTAGTACAGTCAATAATATTGTAACAACTATGTATGGTACCAGATGGGTTCTGGAAATATTGGGAGGGGGTAGCACTTTGTAAAGTATATGATTGTCTATCCACTATTCTGTATATCTGAAACTAATACAAAATAATATTAAATGTAAACTGCAAACAAAAAGAACAAAATCTTGCCATCTGCAGCACCATGCATGAGCCTAGAGGCTATTATGTCGGACAGAGAAAGACAAATGCCATATTATTTCCCTTGTATGTGGAATCTAAAAAAACCAAAATAAACAAGCAGACTAGAAACAGACTCACAGATAGAGAACATTTGGATGGTTGCCAGATGGAAGGGGGTTGGGAGGATGGGTGAAAAAAAGGTGAAGGAGTCAGAAGTACAAATTGTAGTTATATAATAGTCATAGGTATGTAAAGCACAGCATAAAGAATATAGTCAATACTATAATACCTTTTATGGTGTCAGATGGGTGATCATTTCCTAAATTATATAAATGCTTAATCATGGGTTTTACATCTGAAACTAATATAATATGTATGTCAACTGTAACTGAAAAAAAAAAAAAGGAAGGTGCTAAAACATTTGAGAATCTAGTGAATGACAGGCAGAAACTTTACAGAAAAACAGAGCACAGAGGATGAAATCCTAACCCTTTGTAATACAAGATGAACAATGTGTCAACCATGTGAACAGGCACATGCACAGATAAGACTATTGGCTAATGGGGTGTTACCTTGGCAACTGTTTGTTCAGCAATGGTGCTGGGCCGCCGCTGGCGGGCATCGAGCCTCTGCTCCACAGGAAAACTGCTCCTATGTGATTTCAGGCGCTCCACCAACAAGTAATAAATGGCAGCGAAGTGATTGTAGCTCTTGTTCTGCAAAGACTGAAAGAGAAAACAAGTGCTGAAGGCCAAGAGCCATAAAAATCAATCCAATGATCTATACCTGTCTAAAAAAAGATGGAAGAAATAATGTTTTCTTTCTTACAAACAGAGTAACAAAGTATGCCTCAAAATAAAAGCTATTCTAGAGTTTAGAATAAAAGACAGATCGTTTCAAGTTTCTAGTTTTAATTATATACAGGGTAATACCTTTAAATGACAGGCCCTTTGATATTAACAGGATCCATTTATTTTTCTGCATTCAGAGAAAATGCCATCACTGTCTCATGCAGACATTCCCCAATGCTGTCATGTGGTTCCATCTCATAGCTGTAACTATGGTATAAGGTCGGTTAGCAACCTGAGCCCAGAGGCTCTAAATCTATAGCTTCTACACAAGTACAAGCCATTGTACTCTGAAGTGACTGATTAAAGTCTTTGGGGAACTTTCTGGTGATTATTTTAGGCTGGAAAATGACATTTGGATGCTATATTGAGAGACTCTGTGTCTCCGTTCCTAGGTAATTTTTTCCTCTTGAAACCTTAAATATAAAGTTGCTTCCCAATTTTTCACATTCCTCGTCTGCCAGATTTCCCAGGGTACTAAGGAAACAGAGAAACAACTGCTCCTTTCACTTTCAATTCCACCTGACAGTCTGCATGGGCGCTGTGCAGTACACCTCAGAGGGCAGAGCACTCAGCACAAATCCCAGACCAGTGGAACTGTGCTCACAGCTGCCACTCTGTACCTACTTCATGGACAAGTACAGGAAAACATCAGAGTGCATGACAAGCAAAGCAGGAAAGCCAGTCTGGTTTCACTTATGGCTACACTGAAGGAAAAGGAAGTACAGTTCAGAGCACTTAATATTCATAAGGAAGCATTTAATATTTTTTGTTATGGTCCCTCCTTAAAAGTACTATTTTCTGTTTGTTTTACTGTTGTGTAGGTATTAAGAATATGTATATCTTATGAACATGCTATTAAGGAAAGAAAGATATGAAAGTGACGAGAAATTTTCTAGGTTCAAACCTTCTCGTACTTCCATATCAGGAATCTACCTGTTTTTGTTGTCTCAGTTTCTCCAGTTCACAAGCTAAATCCAGTTGGTTTTCCTAAATCTGATGCCTACCATTCTTGTTTTCTGCTCAGCCCTCAGCCTTGTTCCATAACTGCACATTTATGTTCCATATAAACTAGTTTATTACCTACATCAAACGTTATGGTTCATCTTAGAAGAAACTTGCTCTTTGTATTTATTAAGCTTCTGTCTTTGTCTTTTTCTCAGACCTATATACACTGAGTGGCCAGATTATTATGACTGGCCAGATTATTATGACCACCCCATCAGTACTTCGTTGGGCCACCTTTTGCCTTCAATACTGCGGTGATTCTTCTTGGCATTGACTCCACGAGATGTTGAAAGGTGATATGAGGAATCTGACACCATGCCTGATGAAGAGCACTGTCCAATTCTGTGAGATTTGATGGTTGTGGAACCAGATGCCTGATGGCTCTTTTAACTTCATCCCACAAATGCTCAATTGGATTGAGATCTGGTGATTGTGGGGGCCACCTAAGCAAGGTAAAGTCTCCCTCGTGTCCTTGAAACCACTCCTGCACAATTCTAGCACCGAGGCATGGCGCACTGTCTTGTTGGAAGAAGCTGTCTCCATTGGGATATGCCATCAACAGGATGAAGTTGATCAGTAACGATACTTAGGTATGTTGTGCTATTCAAACATTTATAATGATCTGGCCCTCTAGCAATTTCAGCGGGAAATTATAGATAATTTGCCTACAAACATCAGGTGGTCATAATAATCTGGCCAATGTATACCATTCCTCTCGAGTTTTTGGCAGATGGGGCAAAGGTAGGAATTTATACGTTGAGTAAAAGCAAAAAAACACACAAACATCTGATTAATCTTCAGGGAATATTGAACAGTATGTCTAGGTGCTGGGGATGGCCATGCTAAACGACTAGGCTGATAGGTATGAGCATGAAATTACAAGTTACTGAGTACAACAGAATCCTAAAATTTTTTCAGTCAAATCTCTGATCACTTTACCTCAATGGTTTTCTGCTGATCTATTCCAAGGCTGTGCATCAGTCGCAGAACCTGTTCATTAAACTCCCCAATGGATGGCTCATTTTCTTGGCCTTGTGGATAGAGAACAGGTCTCTGTACAGGAACTTCTATGAGCATCCATTTATGCTCCTTGATTTGAGCTATGGTTAGCCTTTTGGACGGGTCTAGGACCAACATCCTTCGAATAAGGTGCTCACAATCTATGGAAAACACAATGGTACAAAAGTCACGTCAATCGCCTTGCACTTCAGGGTGTTTGCTCTATTCATGTGACTTTGTACAATGGCAGTAATCTTTGTGTCCTCCACAGTGCCTACTGGAAAGCAGAAGGTCAAATGAATAAATAAATACATAAAGGTTACTTATATTTGTCAAGTACTCAGGGTGAATGTTGACACACAAAATTAACCATCACTGTGAATGAATACTTAAGAAAAACAGGAGGCTGCAGGCCTATCCAATTTTGTGCTAAATGAACTGCTTTATCAACTGAAAATATCTAGACACAGACTTAGATTTCCACTAGAGGAAAAAACAAGCCTTCTTCCTAAAATAAGCAAATAATAAATGATCCTCAGTTATGTCTAAGACTCTGTGAGGCAAGAGCTAGCCTGTGGACTGTTGCTTTCTCCTCATCAGTGAAACTGAGACAAATGTATGTGAAATATTACTTACTCCTGATTACACTAAGAAAACTGTACTGCTGCAAGTCTGGGCACCAGCTTATTTCCTGAGCTGATATCATGCTTTTTACCATCCCACATAAGCTTGGATCACTTGGTAGGTGCCAGGAATTCTGCTAAGTGCTTTATACAGATTAATTAATCCTCACCACAGCTCTCTTGGGAACTATGGTTTTTTCCATTTTATAAATTGAAGAAATAGAAGAACAGAGAGGAGATATGACTGAACTTAGGATTGAAACCAGGCAGTCTGGTGCTAAAGTCTACACTCTTAACTATTGAAGCATCATTTCTACCGTTTCTAGGAACAAAAGCATTAAGGGTGATAACTAAAAACTAATCTAAGGAGTAAACCTAACTGCTGCCTATGTGCATGAATTTCATCCACCGGGCCTCTAGTCCAATATAAAACTGGTTGGGATTACAGCACTTCATCTTAATTCAATAGTTTTGCCAGTTGGTTTTCAAATTTAATTTAAACATTTTAATTTTGCAACTTCCTGCCAAAAGATATGATAAAATCCATTTCAAACTTAGAGTAAAATGGTTGTGAATCTGTATCTACAAAGAACTTCTCTAAGGCTAAAATAAATGTGGGGCATTTATAGACGGAGAGTAAATGGGGATACTTGTGTTTTTAATCTGGGAAACTTGTTGTTTTCAGTTAGGAAGGCTGGAACTTTCCTCACCTACACGGAGAGAGTTGCTTATTTCTATGGCTTTTAAAGTAACTCAGTCACTTCATTTATCACCCAAACTCTTAGAAAAAGGGAGGCTTTGCCTACGCATTTCATTAGGAGCACAGACTCCGTAGTGCCCAATTAGTAAGATGAACAGGTTGTTACCTTCTGACATGAAATACGGAATCCGGAATCTTCCTTCCAAAACCCTTTGCCTCAAAATAGGAAGAGTGGGTCCATCAAAAGGCAGAGCTCCACAGACAAGGACATAAAGAACAACTCCCATGCTCTAGGGGAAGAAAATAACGGGGTAATTTTCATACCAAGAACTTCAAACACTCTTTGCTTCCCAAAATATCCCTTAATATCCTATGGACTAAAAAAATTTCTGTTTGAATGTACTATTTTCTTGAATTTGAAAAAAAATCTGAAATGCTAATTATTACAATAAAGTATCCTATAATAAATATCAAAATATGTTAATCATTTGATTTCTACTTAACTTTAAATTACTGCTGATGTTAGAATAAGAACATCTGTCCTTAGAAATTCTTCCCTAGAATCCAATTCAAGATGCTCAACTAATTATAGTCCAATGGGTAAGGAAAGTATGAACTACTGCCTATGTGTCAGATACAAGAGCTTTAAAGATGAGCCAAAGTACCAAGTATTATCCTTATAGATTCATTTAACACAACACAGCAAAGCAAAGAAATACCCAAATATCCAGCTGTGGTCCTTCATACTGCTGCCCTTCAAAGACTTCTGGGGCTGCATAAGGGGGGCTGCCACACCAAGTTGCCAGCAGTTCACCACTTTTAAAGAAATTTCCAAAACCGAAATCTGTTGGAGTGGAAATAAATGTTACTTTCATCTATGGTCTCAAACTATACTCAATTTCTCTGTAACAAATTTTATATGCTATATTAACGTTATCACTGCTATTTACTTTGTGAGGAATGGGATGACATCTATTCCATCTTCCTAGCACTCAGCATATATTCAGCATTCAAAAAATATTTCTTGAATGAATGTATTAATGAATCAAGTTTTCTTCTCAAAGATAATAAGAGATTAGAAAAAATACTTTAATACTGTATTTTTAAGGCTGAAAGAAAATCCATTGGTGTGGACAACAAATTGAATTTGATAATCTCAGAATTTTAATCACTCCATGATTTAAGAGTTAGCTGTCTTAATATGGTCTACAAGAAAGGAACTAAATGAGTAAAACTCTAAGAGATTTACCTAAACACAACCAAGTGACTGGCTGTTCCTACAGTCATTATCCCAGGGCAGCAAAATGTATCACCTTTTAAGGCAACTGAGTACAGTGTTTCCTAAGTAACAACTCTCTAAGTGCTGGCCCATGCATCTTGATATAGGCAGATACCTACCTGAATAGCTAATTAACATGTGATGGCTACATGGCCCAGTCACAGGCCACCTATCACCAGTACTTACTCATTTGTGGAATGCAGTGGCATTATACTTCAAAACAGTTAATGGCCTTCCCCAACTACTCATACTGAATCTACATCTTCAATATACAGCATGCACTCTGGAAATACTATACTCACATGCCTTCAATATGCATGAAAATTACAGCAGACTTCAGTGAGCTCTGGTATAAACACAAGCTTGTGCCCTTCTGCTCAGCCTTCACATAGTCTCATGTTCTTACTGACGAAACAAGTTCCTATTATTTTGTCAGGTATAGCCCCACTGTTCTGTTACAGCCTGACTGAAGAACACTGCCCTAGTGACAGGTACTGGCTCTGCACAGCACTGATGGACAGTGAGCGGCCCCAGGGGACTGGATCAAGTCTCTAGTGCCAGACTGACTGGCTGTGTGACTTTGGATCAGTCTTGGTGCTTTGTGAGCCTTAGTTTCCCCATCTGTAAAGCTGAAATAATAAATATACATAGTCAGCAGGTTGTTGTGGGAATCCAATGATAATATAACCTCACAATCTTCACACCTTGAGTTTGTACCTTACATGGAAGCATTCTCTCAGCGAGTTGATTTAAAGCTGGTGGCAACCAGCAGTGTCAGTAACAACAGTCACAATCTCCAACATTACAGCTTCATGGCAGAGTACAAACTAGGAAGTTAGGGAGAACTAGAGCTGGCCTCCCATTTTGCCACTTTCTAGCTTCAAGTCCTCTAGGAAAGTAATTTAACTTCCCTGAACCATAGTTTCTGTATCTATAAATGTGGGGATACCCACCTGCCAAGACAGGATGCTGCGAGGATTAAGCCAGATTAAGAGTATAAAATGCCTGGAGCCTATGTGAAACGAGCTCCCTTCTCCTTGTGTGGAGCATCATTATCAACTACCGCCTTTCAGAGAAAAAGGTCCTGAGAAAACACACAAGAAAGGTAGGAAAAGTATAGTGGAGCTCAAGGGTTCAGAAGAGAAAAGGGTGCATGGGGGAGAGCCTCAGGCGCAGTCTACACCTGGTGGAGCAACACTGTGGTCTGTCCTTGGCATCCAGGAGTACGAGACAATGAGAACTTCTTCCTTCTCAGCTTCAGTCCTATACTCTGTTTTCCAAAAAGACTGTGAGAAAGGTCTTATTTTCTCAATTCCACCTCTAAGACTAACGACTCACCACACAATATATGTCCACATTGATACACTTCTAATAATCTAGAAAACCTATATTCTCAAATGAGTCAAGAACTACACGTTCAAATAATATTTAAAGAGGAAAATGTTAATTTCACGCACACAGAAAAGCACACGGAGCTCTGCATGAGTGTTTGGAGATCCTGAAATAGGTCCGATAATTGCTGTGCTTCAAACCATAATCACAGGATGAGTTTTAGCACACGTAGTTGAGGATACACTCCAAGCAGCATTGTAAAGTTTTAATGTCTCAAAAAGCCATTCCAGAACTCCTTCATTCTGAACTTTCCTGGACTCTGGTGGAATGAACTCAGGGGTGACTGGGCAGGGGCTGGGCAGGAAGCAGCCTGGCCTTTTTATTGCCTGAGCTTGCTCACTGTACATTTCCTAGGCATGAAGAGGCGAGGGCAAGGAAAGCGTCACGTGCTTGTGGCATTCCAGGCTCAACCTTGGCTTTACATGTCTAGGACACAGAAGTGTCTTGTTAACTTGTGAGGAGTGGTTACCAAGCAGATGTGTACTTCTATTTCCTGTAAGTAACTAAAGAAAATGGGAACTTGAGCCTGTAGAAACAATAAAACACCCAAAGACATTGAGGTTTATGAAGGCTATTATTAATGGCATATATGCAGATGTTTTCTATAAGCTTGTCAAAGTGCTTATACACATTGTATTTGTAATCAATCATCTGATACACCAGTGAAGGAAAACTCTAGAGTCAGGCAGATTTGGAATCAAATCCTGGGTTTTCACTTAGCTGTGTGATCTTGGATAAATTACTTAACTTCTCGAACAGAGCCTTGGTTCATCATTTGCAAAATGGGGATAATACCTACACTTCATAAAGTCTCTGTGAGCAACTTATTGTATATTATCTATACTAATAAAAGGGTAATATGCTAATTAGACCAGGAGACCTTCAGGGAGATCTTCCAGACAAAGCCATGGTGGCGGGGCTGAGGCAGAAGTGGTTGGGATGATCAGGACAGGAGGAGAGGGAAGTTGGGGGTGATCAGGCCGGTGGTGGGGGGCAGTTGGGGGCGAGCAGGCTGGCAGTGGAGGACAGTTGGGGGAGATCAGGCTGGCAGGGGGGCAGTCGGGGGCGAGCAGGCTGGCAGGCAGGTGAGCGGTCAGGAGCCAGTGGTCCCAGATTGGAGAGGGTGCAGACCGAGCTGAGGGACAACCCTCCACCCCCTGTGCACGAATTTCGTGCACCAGGCCACTAGTCTATTATAAATAGATAATATATAATGCATGAGTTACTCAAAAGAATAGAAGAATAGTAATTCTTCCTCTTCTTGCTTTACTTATCTGCCTTCTCCATCAGACTAAACTCCTTGAGAGTAGAGAGGGGAATGATATATGTCTGAACTCCCATCACTTAGCACATGCTCTCTGTAGAGAGCAGCCATTCAATGAGGGTTTGCTGATGAATATACTGTCATCTCTCTTGGAAGTACTTACTATGTGTCAGAAACTTCTCTAGGCCCTCTGAAGATGATTTCTTCTTAATAACCCTCTTTGGTATTCTTACAGGGTTATTAAGAGAAAGTGAGGGTAGAAAGTTAAGGACCTTGCTAGAGTTTATACTAAGTTGTAGAATTGGAATGGAAACAAAGTCCTCACTGTTAACTGCCACCTTTGTGTCCTTCCTGGCAGTGATTTGTAACTATTTTTGAGCAAATTAATAATGGTCAGGTTTAAGAAGTGGCAATGGAAAGGCACTTAAAAAGAAAAGCTTTTATTTCTTCACAGGAATCTGGATGACTTGCTTCACTCAGTCTGCAGCTTTCTGCCTAGAAGCACACAGTAAAATGAAGGATGAGCAAGAGGGATGAGATACGAAAATGGAACAGCTATGCAGGATTTGTTTCTTATTGCCATTTATTCAAATGCAATGCATTAATGTGTCATCCTACCAACCAAATTCACTGCATTCTTTCATTAAACATTTGAGTGCATACATGGATCAACCACTGTGCAAACACAGAAGAGATTCTAAGTACAACAGAGAATAATAAAAGACAGTACATTTTCGTCTGAATTTTGGAAAGCATTAAGAAAACAATCACTTGAGCATTATTCCTCTTTATGCTAGACCCAGATCCAGCCTGGCCTGCTGGAAAGGAAAGATTCTTCTAGTCTAATTTCTTCTGCAGTGCTCTGATCTGTAAGTTAATTCCTAACACGATGGCCGCTATGTCCCTCAGCCGTTGTTTCCTGTTTCTCCGTCATAAATTGTATGCCATATAATGTTGAATTTGCTTTGTCATGAATATTTATTTTATTGTTTGGGTTGCAATTCAATACTACTGTTATACTGTTATTTATTATGATGCTTTGGCCATTAGGAGCTAACTCAGGTTGGCTCCTTTCAACATGCCATGTCTTTTAAAAATTTCATTTTAGCCCTGACCGGCTTGGCTCAGTGGACAGAGCATGGGCTTACAGACTGAAGGGTCCCAGGTTCAATTCTGGTCAAGAGCATGTACCTTGGTTGCGGGCACATCCCCACTAGGGGGTGTGCAGGAGGCAGCTGATGGATGTTTCTCTCTCATCAATGTTTCTAATTCTCTATCCCTCTCCCTTCCTCTCTGTAAAAAAATCAATAAAATATATTTAAAAAAATAAAAATTTCATTTTAAGTATTTCCTTATTTTTTGGCAACAGAAGATGTTCCAGGCTCATCTTGTATTTTCCCTACCCCAGCCTTGAAATCAACCACTTTCCCAGAGGGGACCTGGTTCCCTTTACAGAGGAATGACATTTAGAAACCAAGACTAGGACTTAGAGGAGCTCATCACAACTGGGATGTCACTGCTTCTAAGCCCCGTCAGCAGACAGTTAGGAAGTGTATGTATGAGTGCTAGTTCATAATAAATACTTGTATTTATTTTTGTACCTATCTATATGTATATATGTTTTCTTAAAACCCTTCATTTCATACTGATACTTCTCACACTGATCCAGGGTTCAGCCTAGAATTTTTATTTATTTATTTATTTATTTTTAAAAAATATAAATATTGATTTTTTACAGAGAGGAAGGGAGAGGGATAGAGAGTTAGAAACAGAGAAACATCGATCAGCTGCCTCCTGCACACCCCCTACTGGGGATGTGCCCGCAACCAAGGTACATGCCCTTGACCGGAATCGAACCTGGGACCCTTCAGTCCGCAGGCTGACACTCTATCCACTGAGCCAAACCGGTTAGGGCTAGAATTATTTTGATACTATTTTTATTCATACATAATTGAGCAACTCTGAAAAAATTGTGAAGGTATAAGTGAGGCAGGATAGAAAGAGGTTAGGGAAAGCTCCCAACAAGTGGAATGAGGAAGTAAAAACAGACACTGCAAGCCCGATAAACTGCTAGGGCCTCTCATCAGAGCCCCCACTTCCATGCATGATCAAAGTGAGACAGTTTATGGCAGGAAATCACTGAGGTGGTGACAGAAGTCAACAAGAACTGGCTAACACCAGATCAATCCAAGATGGAGGAAAAATTCACTGGAAACTGACCCCTAAGCTCTTTATACCATCATTATAATGAAAATTGACACAAGTAGGAGGGGGCACCAAGGATGAAAAATGCCAGGGCATTTCAAGAACCGAAGGACTTGTATAAGCATAACCAATGGACACAAGACACTGGGGGGTAGGGGGGAGGTGAGGGCATGTGCAGGAGGCGGGGGGGCATTGGGGAGGCTGGGGGAAGGTCAATGCCGAGGGGAAAAAAGGAGACATATGTACTACTATCTGTAATACTTTAACAATAATAATAAAAAAAAGAATGACCATTTTAGGAACAAGACCCCCCTTCCAACCAGAAGGCAGGCACAGAATTTGACTCCACAAAGTTCAGGAACAGCCCATGCTTATAAACATACAAAATCCCAAGAACTGACTGATCACGCTTGCCCCTCAACTGGCGAGTTTGCTCGCCTCCCTGTGTACTTTGGCTTCTTTCAGAGCAGCGCCTGGGTGACTTACAGGCAGTGGCAGCTCCTTTCGGGCTTACCCTCTGACCCTGACTACAGGAACCCACGTCCTGGCCTCTTTCCCTTAACCTACATAAAACTCGCTTTCCCTTTCACTCCAACTATGATCTTGACTTCTTTCTTGCACAAAGTCAAGAACCTGCAGGTCATGGAGTGCTTAGGGGTCCCATGTTGGGTTGGCTTTGATGACATAAAGAAGTTTCTTTCCTCTGCAGAAATTTGTCATTTGGGTAAGAGTAATTGTACTCTCCCTCATAACATACCTTGAATTTGTCAGATGAACTGTGATTTTCAACATCTGAAACATAGCAGGAAAAAGACAAATCTTCCTAAAAAAATATCTTAGCTTCTCAATTTTAAGAAAGTTCAATATAAGATCATAATAAGTTTTAAAAACAAAATGACAACTAGTCCTTCAACACTGACTAATAAAATCCAAAAACTTTATGTCATGCCTACTTTGGGTTAAGCATTATACATTTGATATTTCTGCATTTATTCTCTCACCTAATCATGAGGACGGCCCTGTGAAGTGCTGGGAAGTATCATCACCCTTACGTTACAAAGGAGGGAACTGAAGCTCAAAGTGGTTAGTTGACTTGCCCAAGTATCTACAGGTCCTTTGAGTTCCAAGCCAGAGGTCCTTTTTCACTATATCACAGATGTTCCAAGAATACCACGAGTCAGAGAAGTTTAATTCAATTTCACACCACACAGAGAGATTTCCTAATTTATCCCTCTGCCAGCAGACCTTGACAAGTGAATGCAATGTTAATAGCATCCTAATAAGTGAATGGGAATAATTAAGATGTACACAAAGTAAATGTTAGAAATCTACACCAACATTCATTTTAGGACTCTATCTTCATTTTAAGACTGCATGAGGCGTTAACGTACCTATCTTGTTCTTTTCACATGAAGATGATCCATGCTCCTGTCCCTATGACCCTAATGCATGTAGTCCAAGGTTTTACTCTAACGATAATTTTGAGATTTCCTTATATTAGCATATTCTCTTACCTGGTTTCTGTGTGACCTAAAATGTTTATAAAAGAGAGAATTTGGGGTAGAGTATTTAACCACAGAAAAGATAAATTACTGTTGACTGGCTCTCATGGAAATTTATTTGGCCTTGAAAGCTGAATCCTCTAGGTATCTCTTATCTAACTAACGAGTAACAGAACATGAATATATTTGAAAAGAGTACTAGAACTGCTATTATTGTTTTCTGTTTTATATTTTGAAAGTGACTGATTGACTTGTATCTTCCTGATAACAAAACCTAATTAGTACAGAGTGTATAAGCTGATCCTGATGCTTACTGTCTGATGAGGACCAAGCACATTAGAGAATTCTGTGGTGTCTGTTGGAGTGAAGTAAATTAAACATTAGCATGCATACAAACCATCTGGGGAACCTGCTAAAATGCAGATTCTAATTCAGTAGGTCTAGGTTTGGGCTTGAAATTCTGCCTTTCTAACAAGCTCCAAAGTGATGCTTATGTGCTGGCTCCTAGACTACTCTTTGAGTAGCCAGGAAATAGAGATTAACCAGAAGCTGTGGAAAAAATATGGACGATGCTAAACAGTGGACTGTTTATTGTTGTAGAATGATTATAATTACTAAATACTTCAGGATTTTTACTTAAATGACAGATAGACCAAGTAGAAGATGTCATTAGGTAAACTAAGTCATTTTTTACAAAAAGAAAAAAGCAAACAAAATATCGAACATCAGTCTTTAAAGCTAATAAAAGGTAAACAATTTCTAGGAATGAACACAACCAAGGCAAAACTCCAGCAGGGTGTTAAAATGTCTAATTTAGAATTAAAAAAACCACAACCCCTCCTCCAGAGCAGCACATGGCTTTAGGGTTAAGTTTATCCTGGTTTCTAAAATTATCAGTAGAATTCAGATATGTAGACTCACTGAAGAGTTACACCTCTTTTGTAACTATTATAATAGGAGCGAAGAAGACAATTATGAGGAAAAGAAAGCTGACCAATGGAAGGTAGGTGCGTGGTAGAGATGAAGCTGACCCACTGCACAAACTGAATAGCCATCAGCCAACACTGACGTCAACGCACACTTTATTGCCCACCAGCAAGAAAAGGCCAGCTGCATAGTTGACTGCCAAACATCAGGCACGCCCGCCCTGCCTGACCGAAGGGCACAAATACAATCAGCACAGCTGAGATGGAATGCCATCTTGCTGACCAGAGCAAGGCAGCTATTTGTCCAATGAGAGAGTTCAGTGAAATAAGAAGCAAATCAATTCCTTTAGTCCAAAATGGAGTGGGGAGGTGGAGGTGGGAAACAAAGCAATATGAAACAAACCCTGCGAGCTCTCTTCCATATTCCAGGCTTAATGTGCTGCTAGGGCTAAGTAGGCTTGAAGGATAAAGATAAGGTCTCATTGGGCTTGCTGAGGCAAAGCTGTTTTACATTGGACCTAATGCTAGTGGCAGGAGAATAATAAATGAAGACTTCTAATAAATATTTTACCAATGAAATATGCCTCAGGCTCCCCCACTCTTTTTTGGTTCCAGGGCACAAAACTGGATTTTTATATACAAAAACCTTGTCTCAAGGTCTTCTAGCAAGCAGGAAGATTGTTAGAAGCAATAATGGGAGAGAGTGGCCACTCAGAAACCCTGGGTCAACTCCTAAAGGAAGCACTGGCCTTCGGCTAAAGACAAGGGACTTATGATGCACAGGTCAGATTAACGAGTCTCATTACACATTACTAATTATAATGAAGGTCCCTCGGGGAAAAAAAATTAATTTGCATCAAGCAGAGATAATTTAGAATATAAATGGTAAACTTTCTTTATTCCTCTGAGGATTTGTATTTAATAAGGCTATAAGGACTTGGTAATTAAAAAAACCCCACATATAGTGTGGGGGTTTATATAGCTATAAAAAATTTCAGGATTTGTTTTCATATGGAATCAATTACACATTAAATACAAATACCAGCTCCCTTTAATTGAGTGTTACAGGGTGTCAGCAACAATTTATTTAACGAACACTAAAATACTACTATGTACCAGGTACTGTTCTAAGCATTTTACAAATATTAACCAGTAACCACTAGGAGATACGAACTTCTATCATTCCCTCTTTACAGTTAAGAAAACTGAGGACAGAGAAGTTAGGTAATGTGTTCAAGGTCATGCAGCTGGTAAGTGGCAGAGCCAGGATTCAAACGCAGGCAGCCTGGCTCTGGCTCCCATGTTATTATCTACTACCCTCACTGTCTCTAACATTATCCCTAATCCCTACAATGTTCCCAAGGAACAGAGTAATCTCTGCCTAACAGATATGGAAACCTAGACTCCAAGAGGTTAAATAATCAGCCCAAGGTCACAAAGCCAGAATTTGCACCTGAACTGCCTGATACCAACTCCACATTCTTTATGTGAAGCCTTGTTTAAACTGTGATATTTGTGAAAACTTCCTTCAGGTAATTCATACATTTTTATCTTTATCTAACTATTTATTGCTAACATTTCAGACTAGGAAAGTTAAAGAATAAAACTAAATATCGTTCATCTACTTATTTTCAACTTTATGCTTAAATAATCATAGCAAAAATAACTAGGAGAAATGAGTGCTCCAATTACTAATACTAATGAAAGCCAATATTTCTTTGCATTTTGCCTCTTACTCTGAATGTCCTAACACTCATATTTTGCGAAGGCTGGAGGTCTCATAATTGAGGCACCGAGCATACACAGGTGTGGATGAACCCATGGCTCATCAGTGTCTGGTGTCTTTGCCCACTGGAGCATAAAGTAGATGCTGATTTCAAAACCATGTTTCTGTACTTATTGAAATGAACTGTTGGTTTCTGTTTTACAAACAGAGACAAATACAGGATAGTTTAATCTAGTTTTGGTTTGCAATTCTCTTCAATTTCAACATATAAGATGGCTAAAACAGTTCATTTAATTCAACCCATTTAGCAATTAAAGAGATCTTCATAAGTAGAATAAACAGAGACTGAGAGAATAATTTTATATTTTATTCTGGGTTCTTGCAATTTTTCCATGGAGCCCCATCTTTCCTACTTGTGTTAGATTTATTTAAAATTTAAGAAGAATCTTCTGAAGTCGGCAGATATTTTTAAAGAAAGCAGAGCCATAAAGTTATAAAATCTATGGATAAACATAAATATCCTGGAGAAGTCCTTTCACAGCACTGGAGCACATCTAAGCTTTGATGGCATGTGGAATCCCTCATGATCTGGCTCTGCTTACTTGTCCAAGCTCCTTACCTATCATTCCTCATGGGGACCTATGTCCCACTAGATCTGCTCTGTAGTTTCCCTACAAACTTTGAGTTTTCGGGCCTGCCTGCCTTTGCACATGCTAATCCATCTGCTTGGAGCTGCATCCGTACCTCACCCCTTCAACACACTCTCGCTGTCCCACCACAGATGTCTTCTTCTTAAGCAAGTCTTAGCTAATACTCTCTTCAAGGCAGAGTCAGTCTTTCTCCTAGCCTTTACAATAATTTTCTCTCTGTGTTATATTGACTTAAAGGTCTAGTTCTGGATTAACTCAAGGTAAGAGCAGAGTTGAGTTTTATTGCATTGCTGCCATTTTGTCTTGAAATATTTGCATCTATAGGACTTAGCTCAGGAGCACAGTAGATGCTTAATAAACATTTACTAAAATTTGTGGTAAGTGGTAGTGAAGATGACAAAAAAATGTGAGCAAGAAGACATCTGAGTGCTTAGATACAGTGTGTGTGTATACTTATGAGACATGGAATCAAGGACACCAAATGTATACATACAGAATGATGGAACTCAAAATTCAGTTAGTGAGTACCCCTTGAGGGATAACTGGCAATGCTTGGAAACAACAACATGGTGCAGTGGGAGAAATAACACACTGTGGTCAGAGAGACCTAGGTTTGAATTCCGGGTGTGCTACTTATTATCTGAGTCACCTTGACAAGTTATTTAATCTTTTTGTATTTCATCTTTCTCACCTAAAAACTGGCAAGAGCTATGCAGCTTCTAGGGTTGCTGTGAAGATTCAATGATAAAGTACCTAGCATAATACCTGAAAATAGTGAAGGTTCAATAAGTTAGCCGTTTTACTAGTTTAACCAGAGAGAACACTTTAGGTCTTGGACATTTTACTGATCTTCTAGATAAAAATTAGAAGACCTTGAAGTTTAGATATTAAAAAAAAAATAAAGCAACAAAAACAAACAAAAAACTAGATATCCCATAATGACGTTAGAAATACTGAGTTTACCTACCAATATTCCTAGATCATATAGATAGATGATAGCCAGGTAGAGGTGAGTATGTTTGTTTCCAAGTTTCTTTGGTTCTACTTGAACATTTTCTTTTGAGAAGTTCTCTACGGAGCACTTTGTAATTCCTAGAGCGTATGACTCACACTCTAACCTTTCTCTGCTTGAAAACACTCCCAAAGCTCCTCTGAGGTATTGTCTTGTGATTTTTTGTTGTTTTGGTGATAAGTGAATGCAAAGGTGAAGCAGGGGTTCCCCCCTCCTTTCTACAGAGGTAAGGACTTCGAAAAACAAGAGCCAACTCTGAAGAGGGCAATTTGAGGGCAGCAGATTTTTTCAAAGAGAAGTAAACAAAAATTCCAGGGACGTGCAATACAGCAAAAAGGAGTGAAATGAAAGAGAGCAAATGGAAGGGCCAGAAGATGGGAAAAACACAAACGGGAGAAGTGAACACACATAAGAAACTATGGAGACACTAATATAGTGGATTGCATTTTCAAAACAAAAATGACAAATATATAATTCTTTATATATATAAAGTGGGACTATAGCAAATTAACTTTAGCTTATCAAACACTTTGTCTTATTCAAGTATTCCTATTATTTAAAAAAAATCACAGACTACAGAATGGAAAATCCATTCATTACCTCCTTGCAACATATGTAACACTGGCATTTAAAATTAATTATTAAAATTAAAGTAACAATAAATAAAGTTAAAGTAAATAAAAATTATGTACCTTCCTCAAAATGCTCAGACAAAAACTAATGGGACCTGGCATAAACATAACCAGTTAAATGAATCAATCAGAGGTTTTTAATAGAGGTTCTATTTTATACCTCAAGGAGCTGTTTTCTCCCTAAACTTTCTCCAGTGAATATCTAACCTCGCTGGTCAACCAAGAATTTCTTGGTCAGCGCCTCTCATCTGCCTTTGTTCCTCTTTCATAACCCTATAACAAAACACCAGCATTTGCAATGTTGTTAAAACCCTATCCAAAATAAATCTCCCTCCCTCCATCTCATCCTACAATCTGGTTCAGACCCACATTTTCTTTCTTTTTTTTTTTTTTATTTTATTTTTTTATTTTTAATTAAATCTTTATTGTTCAGATTATTACATTTGTTCCTTTCCCCCCCCCCATAACTCCCCTCCTCCCAGTTCCCGCCCCACCCTCCGCCCTCACTCCCCACCCACTGTCCTCATCCATAGGTGCACGATTTTTGTCCAGTCTCTTCCCACATCTCCCACACCCCTTTCCCCCCCAAGAATAGTCAGTCCATTCCCTTTCTATGTCCCTGATTCTATTATAATCAACAGTTCATTCTGTTCATCAGATTATTTATTCACTTGATTCTTAGATTCACTTGTTGATAGATGCATATTTGTTGTTCATAATTTGTATCTTTACCTTTTTCTTCCTCTTCCTCTTCTTAAAGGATACCTTTCAGCATTTCATATAATCCTGGTTTGGTGGTGATGAACTCCTTTAGCTTTTCCTTATCTGTGAAGCTCTTTATCTGACCTTCAATTCTGAATGATAGCTTTGCTGGATAAAGTAATCTTGGTTGTAGGTTCTTGCTATTCATCACTTTGAATATTTCTTGCCACTCCCTTCTGGCCTGCAAAGTTTCTGTTGAGAAATCAGCTGACAGTCGTATGGGTATTCCCTTGTAGGTAACTGAGTTTCTTTCTCTTGCTGTTTTTAAGATTCTCTCTTTATCTTTTGCTCTTGGCATTTTAATTATGATGTGTCTTGGTGTGGTCCTCTTTGGATTCCTTTTGTTTGGGGTTCTCCGCGCTTCTTGGACCTGTAAGTCCATTTCTTTCACCAGGTGGGGGAAGTTTTCTGTCATTATTTCTTCAAATAGGTTTTCAATATCTTGCTCTCTCTCATCTTCTGGCACCCCTATAATTCTGATGTTGGTGCGCTTGAAGCTGTCCCAGAGGCTCCTTACACTATCCTCGCATTTTTGGATTCTTTTTTCATTTTGCTTTTCCGGTTGGATGTTTTTTGCTTCCTCGCATTTCAAATCATTGACTTGATTCTTGCGCTCCTCTGGTCTGCTGTCGGGCGTCTGTATAATATTCGTTATTTCAGTCCGTGTGTGCTTAATTTCTAGTTGGTTCCCCAATATAAGATCGAGGGTCTTATTAGTTTTCGTGTAGATCTCATTAAGTTTATCGGCAGCTTCTAAACAGTTCTTGAGAGACCTTAAAAGTGTGGTTCTGAACTCTATTTCTTCCATTGACAATTTTGTCCTGTTTCTTTGTCTCCGCATTTTGTTATGCTTCCTTGGTGCACCCCCTAGTGGTCTTTGTTCGCAGTCTTATAGATAAATCTTGATTGTTGTAGCTAATTCCAGGGAGGGTTTGACCTCCAGGCCAAGTGGCTATGAGAATCAGCTGTGTCAGCAGTGAGAGAACTTCTGTCCTCTAGGGAGGTGCTAATCTAGCCTTTGCCTGAGGCTATCCGGCAAATGCCTCTGTGCAGGGCTTG
Organism: Myotis daubentonii; assembly: GCF_963259705.1. NCBI lineage: Eukaryota > Metazoa > Chordata > Mammalia > Chiroptera > Vespertilionidae > Myotis > Myotis daubentonii. Next base: position 7,878,498 of record NC_081848.1, on the reverse strand, counting down.
GGTGGGGCGGGTCGCACAGGATCAACAGGGTGGGCCGGAGAGAGCAGTTATGGCGGCTCTCAGTCCTGTCCCAAGGGGCTCTGCCTCTCTGAGTCCCAGCAACCGCTGCAAAGCTCCGAGAGAAAGCTGTCCTCGCTCTGACCGAAGCCAGACAGTCCCGCTTCTCCCGTTTGAGTCTGGGTCCCTAAAGACTCGCCCGGATCTGGTGCTCAGAGTCTGCGACTCCCTCCCGATTGAAAACAACAACCGCGCCCTCCGCCGCCAGCCCGCTCCGCGCACTCCGCACCTCAGAATTTGACTTCAGCACTGCGCCTCCTCTGAGTGTCCGTATGCGTTTCTCTTTCCTCCTAGTTGTAGGACTTCCACTCAGCCAGCGTTCCTGTGGTTCTGGGTGATGTCCCTTCCGTTTTTTGGTTTCACTTTTGAAGTAGTTGTTCAAAGCAGCAAACTCCTGCGTTAACCTATGCCGCCATCTTGGTTCTCCCCTGGATTTTATCTTTGGATTCCAGACCCACATTTTCATTCATTCTCTTTTTTTAAATTTATCTTTATTGTTGAAAGTATTACAGATACCCCCGCCCTCCCCCTTTATCCCCTTCACCGCACTATTGTCAGGCCCACATTTTCGTGATTGGACTACTGCATTAGAGTCCTTATTATCTTCCTGTCTTCAGTCTTATTCACATGTCCCACCTGTCTTTACTCTGGTGCCAGAGAGAGACATCATTCTAACATGCAAATCTGTCATCCCAATCCCACTTCACCCCTATCCCCACCCTAAAATGTTCAATAGGTTAGACCCCCTATGACCTACAGAATAAACTCTAAAATCTTTTTCATGGCACTCAAGACCCTTCACATTCTGGTCTTGGCCTACCTGCTCCTCCTGTATCAATCTACATCCCTCCCTTTTCATTTTCCCCATCTGTAAATCACTGTAGCCACCCGCCCCAGCAACCTGCACTGCTGCTGCAGACCTAGCATCTCTCTCCTCTGGCAGGGCCCCACAAACAGACCTGGACACAAATCAGATCGAAGATACAAATGAGACACCAGCTATAGCCCTGCCACTGTGCACATTAATAACAAACCGATTTCCCTTTCTTTTCATTGCATATATTTCTAAGGAAATGAATAGAATACACTTGTTTTTTAAGAAAGCTTGATGTCATCAGTAGAAATGCTCCAAATCTCTGCCTGCAGTTCTCTTTCTGCAAACACCCAGCACAAGGACTCACAGTTGATCACATTAGAGCCAGCTGTGCCCCAGTTACCTGCTATTTTGATATTCATGTTGTTATCCAGCAGGAGATTTTCAGCCTTGAGGTCACGGTGCACAATCTTCCGACCGTGACAATAATCAACAGCAGACAGGATTTGCCAGAATTTGCGCCTGGCCTCAGACTCATTTAACCGGCCGTGATTAGCAAGATAGTCTGTAAAAGAAGAGAGAATTTAAAATATTCACCAAAATAAAATGACCCAAACATTCAGATTTGGGATTTTTTCCCCTTGAAAAGTTTTTATAATGACTAAAGGTTCATGTTCAAATACTATGCTGTTTTCCAAGTTTCTTGCCTTGAGAAAGCAATTCCAATCATATTTCACTAGAATCCAGAAAAATGAAGAGTCCAAGATGAGACAATAGCTAGTGGCATAATATTCACAGTGCAACTTAAAGTAACCTTTATGCCCAAGCACTCCCTCTGTTCTTTTCCTTAAAAATTTACTGAGTACTGAATATTCCTAATCACATTAAAAAATAACATTTATGTAAAACGAAGAACATGAATCAATTCTCTGACATCCAATCAATCAAGGTTATCTTTCTTTGTTTTTAAAAAAATGTTTTCATTGATTTTTTGAGAGAGAAGGGAGAAGGATAGATAGAAACATTGATGATAGAGAAACATCATCAATCAGCTGCCTCCTGCATGCCTTCTACTGGGGATTGAGCCCACAACCTGGGCATGTGCCCTGACCTGGAATCGAATCAGTTCCTGGGTTGAAGCTCAACCACTGAGCAACACTGGCTGGGCAAGGTTATCTTTCTTTTAAAAATTCATTTTATGTAGTTATTATAGAAACCACCTGTAACATGAGATACAGTGGTCCTTGGAAGTAGCTTCAATAATTCACACCATGTTGTTCAATCGAGCAATTCAGATCCATCCAAGAACATGCAGACTTGTTCTTGAAACCAAGCACTCTTATGAGAGACACTGTTCTCTAAAAAATATGCTTTATAAGATACATTAGCCTTCTGTGCAATGTTATAATCTCTATTAAAGCAGTTTACCTGAAAATTAATTCTGCATATATTTATATAAATTTAATAAAACTAAAATAAATATGCAACTCATACAAGTTTTACCTGAAGATCTTAAAGGCCTCTGAAATGATCTTTTGAGGGAAAGAGGATAACATAAACCATGACAGGCTTTTCTATTTAATTATTTCCCCCAAGCAAGGAACTGTACTGGTGAATCAATAGTGACAGCACCTTCACGCATTTTCTGCTCTAGACAATGTGGTTTACTGTTTGCAAATTCCATGCCTTTGGCTCATATCATATTTACTATAAAATTTACTAACATTTGTACAGCCCTTTACAGTTTATAAAGCATGTTCACATAACAGTATCTCAATCTTCCTAACATCCCTCTATGATAACTATTACTCTAATTTCTATTATATTTGAGGAAGCTGAAGATCAAAGGAATTAAGTAACTTGGCTAAATTCATACATTTATTAGGTGGATGGCTGATCTGGAACTAGAAACTTTTTTTTTTTTTTATGTGTCATGAATGAGTTTTATTTATTTATTTATTTATTTATTTATTTATTTATGTATTTATTTTTATTGCTTAAAGTATTACAAAGGGTATTACATATGTGTTCTTTTCTTTTTTTCCCCCGCCCTTGACAATCCCCTGGCCTCCCCTACCCCTCAGTGTCTTATGTCCATTGGTTATGCTTATATGCATGCATACAAGTCCTTCAGTTGATCTCTTACCCCCCTCCCTCCTGCCCCCAACCCTCCCCGGCCTTCCCGCTGCAGTTTGACAATCTGTTTGAGGCAGCTCTGCCTCTGTATCTATTATTGTTCAAAAGTTTATAATGGTTTCTATTATCCATGAATGAGTGAGATCATGTGGTATTTTTCCTTCATTGACTGGCTTATTTCACTTAGCATAATGCTCTCCAGTTCCATCCATGCCGTTGCAAATGGTAAGAGTTCCTTCTTTTTTACAGCAGCATAGTATTCCACCATGTAGATGTACCACAGTTTTCTAATCCATTCATCTACTGATGGGCACTTAGGCTGTTGGAACTAGAAACTTTTGAATTTTTTTTAACTCTATCAAGCTGCTTCTTTACTAGATTCCTGTTAAAATCATAACCATCCTTTCAAACCCTACTCAAATGCCACTTTGATATTAAACAGTCCCTCACCACTTCAAATAGAAATAAATCACTTCAAATCTCTCTTCTTGGAACTCCTCATCACTTATAACACACTGCCTCACACTTTATCTGCATATATATCATAGTTATCCCAATGTGTGTTCATGCCTGGATACACACACAGCCCCAGTTCCAATACAGTGTTTCAGAAAATAAAAAAATACCTTCATTAAAGCTTCCCGAGGGTAGGGACAATATCACTCTTCTTTGTACTTCCCACAATGCTTAACACTGTGCACAAAACATCGTAGGTATAGTATTTAAATACTTAATTGCTTAAGGTCTTATCCTGGATGCTATCATGAAACTTTCCATCAACAGTATTACAAAATATGGAGTATTAGTGTTATACTCTACAAGTTATAGGCTTTAAATTTAGCTGGACATTTTGTATTTCCTTCTATATCAGCTATTATCACAAGCTGAGATCATCAGCTCATCACATAGTAGACATCCATACTTCTGAAAGGCAAAAGGGCCACTTAAGAACAAATATGCAGGACTTTCAGTCAAAATGTCCAAACTGTATGTCTAAGTGCACTGGCAAGTAGACCCTGTGCTTTCTATTCCTGAGTATACCTGAGCCTCCTTCTATACTGGATGAGTTGGGGAATCCATAATGAAGGGTTGGACCTGTGGGCCAAACTTAATGAGGGAATGCAACGTTTTCTGTGAGGGAATCTCTTTTGGCTGGTTAGTAATATATTCCCTATGATTCCACACCAAATCCTATTACAGTGAGGCAGCTATATCATAGACAAATAAATGACAGACAAAATTTCTTCCTGTTGAAAATGCTGAGTTAATGTGCATCCTTGGAAAATACTTTTGAAATTTTGGCAATATAGAGAAACCTAACAGATCCAATGTGAACATGTATGGATTAATATGTACGGAAAAAGAACCCAAACTGTTGTCTACAAAATGAGTCCTGGGAAGCACAACGGAATCTACAGCAATATGATTTTTTGAAGCAGTCAGTAAAAAACTGGCACCACCACAGCCAAGGGGGGAAAAAGCTTTAATACTTGGCAAGAAGGGTACTATCGTAAAAACTAAGGCACAGTACATCTAAGCCTAAAATTATCATGTAGAGTCACAGTCCTCACATGTCAATAAATGTATAACACACAGTGTGAGAAAAATGACAACATCTGCATTCCAGAGGTTTAAAGAAGTGGTATTTTCACCCCTTAAGCAAAAATCTCAGCGAGTATTACAGCAAGTATATCTATTATCTTCCCAATTCTTTATGATTTCTGCAGTGTAGGCAGCCTTCAAAACTATATACATCTGCTGAGAAATCAGTAGAAGTAACTGAGGCAAAAACCTGTGGCTGCCAGTAAAACCAGTTTAGGTATCCACCATCCTCAGCGAAGGGCACTGTTATCAATCCAATCTCCAGTTAATAAACCATGACATCAAGTTACTATGCAAAGAGCACACACACTCGTATGTGACAACTCGTCTACACTCATGGCCTATGTGTGTATTTTTGATAAATGGATACGGTTTTCAAATAATTGTTTTTTTCCTACCCTAACTGGTTTGGTTCGGTGGATAGAGCGCCGGCCTGCGGACTGAAGGGTCCCTGGTTCAATTCCGGTCAAGGGCACATGCCTGGGTTGCAGGCTCCATCACCATTAGGGGGTGTGCAGGAGGCAGCCAATCAATGATTTTCTCTCATCATTGATGTTTCTGTCTCTCTATCTCCTCCCTTTCTCTATGAAATAAATAAAAATATGTATTTTTTAAAAATTGGCTTTTTCTTATGTTTGCATTTGTACTGATTGTAAAGTGAAATGTAATTTTGTTTGTTGACTTTAATAATAAAACTTTTTAAGGTTTTATTTTGTATGTCCCCCCCCCCATTTTGTTTTTATGTTAATTGGTTTTTATTGAATATTACAAAAGTCATGGTCTGTGACACATTGGACAATTAACAAATTGGTCTTTCAATACTGATAGTTTGAGAAATATTGGGATAGACAAATATACAGGCAATTACAATATGCTGTGATAAAGGCTAGAACAGAAATAAATATGTACTAATAAATATATTATTTTTAAAAATCATTTAAAATTTTCTTTTTATTATGAAAGTCTCTAATATGCATGAAAGTAGAAAAATTAGTATAATGAACCCCTAAGATTCAAGAGTTCTCTAAATTTTGCCATACTTGCTTCATTTATCCTTTTTCCCGTTAAATTCCTTTTTTTTTTTTTTTTTTTTGCTGTAGTAACCTAAAGCAAATCTTGACATAATTTGGTTTCACTCTAATTTTGTATCCCTAAAAAACCCACACCCCTTTCTTATATAAATACAATGCCATTATCACATCTAACAAAATCAACAATTCCTTAGTATTATCTAACACACAGTCTGAATTCAGATTTTCCCAGTTGGCTATTTGAATCAGGGTCCAAACAAGATGTACATTTTGCAATTACTTATTTTGTCTTTGGAGTCCTTTCATTCTGGAACAGTTCCTCTCCCTTCCCCACCTCTCCCCATGGCACTGACTTAAAGAAACTGGACTGGATGTCCTACATTCTGGATTTGTCCTTGGCTTCCTCATAATTTTGTTTTGAGTTATTCTTCTAGCTCCTGTATTTCCTGTAAATTGGAATTCAAGTATAAAGAATAGAATAGATTGTTTACATTTTTTTGGAGTGGCAAGAATATGTCACAGGTGGATCTACTAGGAGGAATATAAGATCTGGTTCTCCTACTTCTAGGAGCACTAAGATCAATCAATGAATTATGGGGATGACAGACTGATCTTTCAATTAAAAATTTTCACCACTCACTCTCCAAATGTGGTTCTAAAGCTTAAGTACACATCAGAGCTCTTAGAGGGCTTGTTAAAACAGATTACTGGGACCTACCCCCAGAGTGTCTGATACATTGTAGGTGTTGGAAAGGGCCCAAGAACTTACATATTTTTTAGAAGTATCCAGGTGATGCTTAAAATGCTGGAATGGGAACCACACTTTGAGAACCACAGCTCTGATTTCAGTATTCATTGGTGGTCATACCTCAATCAATTACTTCACTTGCAAAACTGTGGTCTTCCTATTTTTAAAAAATTCCTGCCACATTTATTAGATGAAATTCTTCTGTAGAAAAGAATTTTCTCTTGTCAGTTAGGGCTATTTAATTATCCTGGAATACAACTAAAACAGGTGAGGAAGGAAAACTGTTCAAATGTTCAATTCTTCCTCCTTTAAGTACCAATTTTCAGAGTAAGGGGTTGGTACAATGACTACCTCCAACAGTATCTATTAGGATGTGTGTGTGTGTGTGTGTGTGTGTGTGTGTGTGTGTGTGTGTTTCCCTCTTACATTTAGCTTTCTTTTCCCTTTCTCTCTTGTATGATTCTCTTAACTATCATAACGAGTGCATGGATTCTTACTCCTATATATTCAGTTTCAATCAACTATAGTCACTATTCTTTTTGATGCTCAAATTTTTCCACCTCTGTCTAGTGGGAACCACTTTACAATGTTTCTGTCTTTTAATATGACCAAAGAAATATTTAATACATTTACTGCTTTCTGACATAATAAAAATGTCTCATGCTTATCTTGAATACTTCTTGCCCCAAACCTGGAATCAGTCATTTCTCCAGAAAGCACTGGAAATGGTATCTGGGTGCTCGGGTGCTTTTTAGTTAATTGGTTGGTACTGCTTCTAAGCTTTTTCAGGGACAGAGTTAGGAAATAAGTACTTTTAAAGAGAAAAAAAATTAATCCATTCCATTTCAAATTTAAGGTTATAGGAATTAGTTTTCTTTGGTTTTTATATTTGCATTCTTTTCTCTTACATAAAAAATCCTGGTTCTTTTTTTTTCCTTTTCTCTTTTTAAAGATATTCTGATTGATTTCAGAAAGGAAGGGTGAAGGAGAGAGAGAGAAAAACATCAATGATAAGAGAGAATCATCGATTGGCTGCCTCTTGCATGCCCCACACTGGGGATTGAGCCTGCAACTTGGGCATGTGCCCTGATCAGGAATCAAACTGTGACCTCCTGGTTCATAGGTTGATGCTTAACCACTGAGCCACGCCAGCTGGGCAAGATCCTGGTTCTTAACATTAGCATACATTACTTGTTTTATCCTACAATACTCATAAAATATTTTCAAAATAGTTATACTAATATTACTACTAAAAATAAAATTACTGGATGAACTTTAAAAGTTAACATTTCTTTGCAGTTCTTTTAACTTTGAGATTATACTGTCCTAAGAATGCACAGGCCTACTACAATGCTTTATAATCGCTTGAAAAGCTATTGTGTCATGTGTTGCCACCATGATATAAAGATAGTACATTTATGTGTTTGTTTATAAATATTAGGGATTCCTTTTTCTCCTGTTTAACTTCATTTTTTGAATATGTAAAACACTTACCTTCTGTTTAATACGATGCCAAAGTTAAAACTATGTAACACCATATAGTCCAAAAAGTCTGTTCCTATCCCCTGCCCAAAAGTAATTGTTTTTATTAGTTTTTGGTTTACCCCTTCTGTGTTTCATTTTGTATGTGAAAATATGTGTATATAATTGTATACTCCCTGCTTCTTACACAAAAACATTTGTCCTTTTTTCCTCCCCAGTTCATAGCAGTACACACTAGATACTAAAAGTTAGTAGTGTGGTGCTAAGAATAAAGGCTCAAGAGTCAGGCTGCCTGGGTTCAAATACTGTCTTCACACTTGCTAACTATGTGACCCCAAGCAAATTACTTAAACCTAACCTCCTATCCCTTCATTTGGTCTAAAAATGGGATAATAGTAGAATCTACCTCACAAAGTTATGTGAAAATTAAATGGAAAAACTGCCATGACAGTTTTACTGTATGTGGTTAGATGAGGAAAGAAATTAAAAAAGAAAAATAAAACACCCCTTCCCAGTGTCTGACACATAAGTGCTCAAAAATGTTAGCTGCTATTATTTCAACTATGATAATGTTGTTATACTGTCAGGAGCTGACTCAGGTACCTTCCTTCCCTAACCACCATCTATCCACTGCTTATGATATGGTTTCTATGTTTCACACTCCACTGACAATGCTTTAAATTTCACCAGTAACTTCCCTAGTCTAAAGCCAATTACCTTTTCTCAATACTCACCTTTTATGACCTTTCATTAAATTTCACACTTAATTGGTTCTCTAAATATCCCTCCTGGTTGATTTCATGTTTATCTAGTTTTCCTCCATCTCTTTCACTAATTGGCTCTTCTTTCTCATCTAACCACATAAAACTACCATGATCTAGTTCTGGGCCTTTGCCCTTTTTTTTTCCCTAAACTCCTTCTCTCATAGAATTAATCGAAATTGCCACCTTCTTGTGGATAACCTCGGATCTACTTTATTTTTAGCTGGATGATGTTAGTTCTCTTTCACGCTCTTCTTATTGAGTGCCTGTCTCATGAGTGCCTCTTTAGTCACTACAGTCACGACATGCCTTTACACTGGCCTGGGGCCTCCTGCTCACAGATTCTATTGAGAATCCAATGAAAATTGTATTTACATACAAACACTCACATCTGATATGCAATTTTGAGGTGTCTATAAAATGTTAGGTTTAATCAAGGTTAAGAAACTCTGCCTTGGGATATTTCATTCATTGATTAGAATTTTTATAAAAATAAATTCCAGATTTGCCAAGTGCATTTGACTTTTTAGTAATTACTCAATTGTACATCTACACAGATTTTTCTTTCTGCTACTGCAGTGTTATCAAGACTGAACTCTCTTTCTTTGTATAAACTTTATTACCACCTTCTAAGTCACTGTAACTATTATCTTAGTCACTCAATCTCAAAAATTCAAGTCACTTCTACCAACCCCAAAATTAAGTATAACGGAAGCCCCAAAATGTAGATTTCAAGTTACATAGATATAATTTTGTAATATAATTAATAAATGTTCTCAACCTGTATTTATAGATAATAAGTCTAGATTTCATAGCACAATGCCTGACACATAAGAAATGCTCAGTAAATGTTAGCTGTTATCCTCCTCACAATCATCACCACCATCATCACTACCATCACCACCATGTAGATATCCCTCTCTTCCTCTAAGGATAAGGGGCAGCTTTCCTAGCATCGTATCAAAGTGGAGAAACCCAGCCAATTGCATTTCCTTAAGTTTTAGGGATATCAGAATCTTTGAATGACTTCCTTTCAGCTTACTGTTCTTCAGTTGGAATTAGCATCTCTTAAAGCTGGAGCTGACTAATAATAGTCCAAAAGATTAATAATTTATAAAATTAATGTTGCATTAAAGTGATTAAATTTATAATTTTATCAATTTGTATTTTGGGAGTAAAAAGGCTGATGCCAATTTAATATTTTATGCTTAACTAGCCTTTTAAAAAGGCTAAAAAAAACCCCACATATTAGATAATTAAATCCTGGTCAAAGGTGCCTAACCCACTGATTTGCATAAACTTCACACTTCTGAAAATCATAAATTTGAAGGGAAATTGTGTTTTTAGGAATATAATCACTCTCAACCATGAAGCTCCAATAAAGTAATTAAAATTGGCTCATTTGTCCCTTTCAAATATTGTGAAGGTCCATTATTTTCAACCCTCAGATTCAAATTTCTACCCTTCTTTTTCTCTAACATTTCTCTCCTCTAATCAATACAAAACGTTGCTGGAGCCCGGCTGGCATGGCTCAGTGGTTGAGAGTTGATGTATGAACCAGGAGGTCACGGTTCAATTCCTGGTCAGAGCACATGCCCGGATTGTGGGATGGGCATGTAGGAGGCACCAATCAATGAATCTCTCTCATCATTGATGTTTCTATCTCTCTCCCTCCTCCTTTCTCTCTGAAATATATGTGTGTATATATACATATACATACACACACATACACATATAACATTGCTATATAAAAAAGATACTCTTATCTTACTGTAACTCAGCACTCTGGCCTTTGCCGACTTAGACTGTGCTGATCCTAACCAGTCATTCCTAAATAAAATCAAACTAAGAAAGGAAGGTTTATTAATAAAACAAAGCGCTAAAAACAGTTTTAGTACATTAATATATGTATCACTTTACATCGTGAACACTAAAAATGGATTAAGTATATGATTTGTATTAAATTAGGATAACATTAATTATTCTCATTTTAAATCTTAGATTATAACATTACTTATATTAAATTACATTAAGCTTAACCTTGAGACACATTTATGAATATGAAACTATAAATTTTAAAACATTTTATTTTCTGTTTGTTTTTATCAGTGTGTAATCATTTCTAATTGTGTGCCTGACAAAAATTAAAGGAAATTGTTGTTGTGGTACACTCTGGCAATAAATGTGCTTTCAGCAATTTTCCTACATTAGATTGTTCACATCTGTTAAGACTCTGAATCAGTTCTTCCAGCTATGTGGGACTACTGAAACCAAGCACAGTCTTCTGGTAAGTAAATGTGTTTTGAGGTACATAGTTTAAAATGTTAAAGATTATTTACAATTGACTTTGGAACTATATGTTAAAGTTTTCAGCAACTATTAAAAGCAAATATGATCAAACATTTCTAAAAGTATTTATAACCCTCATATAGAAGCCAATAGGTTGTAATATCTGGTTATAGCAACTTCAAAAAGTTTCATACCATTTTTTTCAACTTTATTTTTATTGTTGACACTATTAGAGATGTCCCCATTCTCCCCTCCCCTTTGCCCACCTCCTTTTGCAACAGCATGGATGGACCTGGAGATTATTATGCTAAGTGACATAAGCCAATCAGACAAAGTTTCAAATCTTTAATAAAACACACAATATAAATTTATGATTTCTTTTACCTAAGAAGATTTCAAAGTATAGTAGAAAAAGGTCCTAGAGCAGTGGTTCTCAACCTTCTGGCCCTTTAAATACAGTTCCTTATGTTGTAACCCAACCATAAAATTATTTTTGTTGCTACTTCATAACTGTAATGTTGCTACTGTTATGAATCGTAATGTAAATATCTGACATGCAGGATGGTCTTAGGCGACCCCTATGAAAGGGTCGTTCGACCGCCAAAGTGGTCGCGACCCACAGGTTGAGAACCACTGTCCTAGAGGCAAACACGCCTGATTTGGGATGCTGTTTCTACTTCTCACTGCTGTGTGACCTTGAGCAAGTTAATCAGGTCCTGGATGACTGGTTTATCAGGAATAAACCCCGCGTTTTGTCTTTTGTGGGAGGGCCCTAGCTTAGGCTTCTCCACATATAAATTCCAACTTGATGGCAAAGACCTTTAAGAGTGTTTCATTTCCACATGTATACTCTCGGCTCTGTCCATACACAGTAATTTCTTTATCCCGTTGCATGAAAATATGCTGTTTGCAGTGTCTAATAAGAAACTAGTAGTTACAACACAAAGTATGCATTAGAAAAAATTTATACTTCCAATTCTGAAACATTTAATAGGGCAATCAAGCAAGAAGGGTTATAAAAACAAACATGTGCAGAGAATATGATTTTGGCCCAGTATTCCATATATCTGTACAGATCTCAATAAAAACACCCCCACCCCATTTATGAAGCAGAATAAAATCAACAACAAAAGAATCATGACCACAGTAGCTTACTTAGACCCTCAATTGTATTGAATCTCTTCAGGTCAATCTTAGAGCACAATGCTTTCTCCCTCATGGGATCAAATTTAAAAAGACAGTTGAACTTTATTTTGAGTTTAAAGTGTAAGGGTCATTAATTTATTTATTCATTTAACAAATACTTGGTGACTTCTTTGTGTTAGCCACTATAGTTGGCACTTTGTCCTCATGGAACTTCTTTTTGGGTGGCAGAAATGACAATAAATAAATAGAAAGGTAAAAATGATAGACTATGAAAAGTTCTACTTCAACAGGGGAGAAAAGCATTCAAGGAACGATGCAGCACACTCATGAAACCAAAAGGACACCAACAGAGGCTAATGCATAAACAGCAAGGAAGAAGGGAAGGCTGATGATGAGACCCAGGAAGTGGAAGTCCAACTCTGTCAGAATACAGAAGGCTAAGGAGGGAGTCTATAATTTAAGGTATTGGGACTGTCCTGCACTAGAGATTGAGAGATGTAGAGGATCTACCTACTACATAGTCACAAACCTAAACAGAAAGCCAAAATGAGGGGACAAAGAAACAACTCCCAAGTGAAAGAACTAGAGAATTCTCCAAAGGAGAGATAAATAAAGCAGAGATAAGGAATTTATCTGAAACAGAGTTCAGAGTAATGATGGTAAAAATGCTCAACAGCATGAAAAAAAATATAGTAATTATGAAAAAAGAACAGTCTCAGATAAAGAATGACATAACACAAATAAAGAACACATTGGAAGGCATACACAGCAGATTACAGGAAGATGAGAATCGAATCAGTGAATTAGAAGACAGAGTTGAAAATATTACTTAATCAGAGAACCAAAAAGAAAAAGCAACTAAAAAACAGGAGGCCAGATTAAGGGAGCTGTGAGACAATGTGAAACATAACAATATTAGAACAGTAGATGTGCCAGAAGAGGCAGAAAAGGAGAAAAGAAGAGAGAAGGTGTTCGAAGAAATAATGGCAGAAAACTTCCCTAACCTGGTAAAGGAAAAAGTCACACAAGTTCAGGAGGCACAGAGTACCCCAAATAAGAAGAACCCAAACAGGCCCACGGCCAGACACATCACAATTAACCAGTTAACTTTCACAATATTTTGGATTTAAGAAAGGTCCGCTGCTTGCATCTATAGACGCTTATGGCATACAAATGGTTAAATAGCCAAAAATTAAAGACAAAGAGAGAATCTTAAAGGCAGCAAGAGAAAAGAACACGGTTACCTACAAAAGAGTCCCCATAAGGCTGACACCTGATTCCTCATCAGAAACTACAGGCTAGAAGGGAATGGCATGAAGTACTCAAGGTAATAATAGAAAGCAAGGATCTTAGACCAAGGTTACTATATCAAGTAAAGCTATTATTCAAATTGATGGTCAAATAAAAAGCTTTCCCGACCAAAAAAAGGTTAGAGTACATCACCACCAAGCCAGCATGATAAGAAATGCTAAAGGCATTGCTGTAATGAGAAGAAGAAACACAGAGAGAAACCTACTCATACAGAATTAAAATGGCAATAAAAAAGTACCTATCGGCCGAAACCGGTTTGGCTCAGTGGATAGAGTGTCGGCCTGCGGACTGAAGGGTTCCAGGTTCGATTCCGGTCAAGGGCATGTGCCTGGGTTGTGGGTACATCCCCGGTGGGGGATGTGCAGGAGGCGGCTGATCGATGTTTCTCTCTCATCGATGTTTCTGACTCTCTCTCTCTCTCTCCCTTCTCTCTGTAAAAAATCAATAAAATATATTTTTAAAAAAAGTACCTATCAATAATAACCATAGCCCTGATGGTTTGGCTCAGTGGATAGAGCGTCAGCCTATGGACTCAAGGGTCCCAGGTTCAATTCTGGTCAAGGGCACATCCTCAGTAGGGGATGTGCAGGAAGCAGCTGATCGGCGTTTCTCTCATCGATGTTTCTGACTCTCTATCCCTCTCTGTAAAAAATCAATAAAATATATTTAAAATAATAATAATAACCGTAAATGTAAATGTATTAAATGCTCCAATCAAAAGGCGTAGGGTAGCTGAATGGATACAAAAACATGACCCAACTATATGCTATCTACAACAGACCCACTCAAAATAAAAGACACACACAGGATGAGAGTGAAGGGAGAGAAAATTTTTTTCCATGCAAATGGAAAAGAAAAAAAAAACTGGAGTAGCAATACTCATATCTGACAAAATAAACTTTAAAATGAAGGCCATTATAAGAGACAACAAAGGTCACTACATAATATTAAATGGATTGATCCAACAAGAGGATATAAACCTGGTAAACATATATGCACCAAATATAGGAGCAGCTAAATATATAAAAAACATGTAGAGGACTTGAACGGAGAGATTGACAACAATACAGTCATTGTAGGGGACTTTAACACCCCTCTGACTTCACTGAATAGATATTCCATACAAAAACTTAACAAGGAAACAGAGACTCTAAAGGGCACACAGGATCAGATGGATTTAATTGACATTTATAGAACATTTCATCCCAGCATAGCAGAATATACATTCTTCTCAAGTGCACATTGATCACACAAAGATAGACCACATGTTAGGACACAAAACAAGTCTCTCAAGTTGAAGAAGATGGAAATCATATCAAGCATCTTCCCAATCACAGTGGAATGAAATTAGAAATCAACTACAGTAAAAACACCCCAAAACATTCAAACACATGGAGGCTAAATACCATGTTATTAAACAATGAATGGGTTATCAATGAGATCAAGAAAGAAATAAAAAACTTCCTGGAAACAAATAAAAATGAACACACAACAACCCCAAACCTCTGGGACACAGCAAAAGCAGTCCTGAGAGGGAACTTCATAGCACTACAGGCATACCTTAAAAAACAAGAAAAACCATAAATAAACTATTTCACCCTATAGCTTAAAGAACTAGAAAGAGAACAACAAGAAAAGCCCAGAGTAATTAGAACAGCGGTTCTCAACCTGTGGGTCGCGACCCCTTTGGGGGTCGAACGACCCTTTCACAGGAGTCGCCTAAGACCATCGGAAAACACATATATAATTACATATTGTTTTTGTGATTAATCACTATGCTTTAATTATGTTCAATTTGTAACAATGAAAATACATCCTGCATATCAGATATTTACATGACGATTCATAACAGTAGCAAGATTACAGTTATGAAGTTGCAACAATAATAATTTTATGGTTGGGGGTCACCACAACATGAGGAACTGTATTAAAGGGTCACGGCATTAGGAAGGTTGAGAACCACTGAATTAGAAGGAAGAAAATAATAAAGATTAGAGCAAAAATAAATAACATAGAGACTAAAACAACAATACAAAAAAATCAATGAAACCAAGAGCTGGTTCTTTGAAAGGATAAACAAAATTGATAAACCATTAGCCAAGAAACAGAGAGAGAGGACCCAAATAAAATCAGAAATGAAAGGGAGGAGTAATCACTGATACCACAGAAATACAAAGGATTGTAAGAAAATACTATGAACAACTATATGCCAACAAGCTGGATAATGTGGATGAAACAGACAAATTCCTAGAAAAATACAATCTCCCAAAACTGAATCAGGAAAAATAAAAAAACCTGAATAGTCCAATAATAAATGATGAAATAGATGCAGTAATCAAAAAACTCCCACCAAACAAAAGCCCAGGTCTGGACGGCTCAACAGGGGAGTTTTACCAAACATTAAAAGAAGAACTAATACCATACTCCTCAAACTATTTCAGAAAATCCAAGAAGAAGAAACACTTCCAAACTCTGTTTATGAGGCGATCATTATCCTAATTCCAAAGCCAGGTAAAGACACTATAAAGAAAGAGAATTATAGGCCAAATATCCCTGATGAACATAGATGCTAAAATCCTCAACAAAATATTAGCAAATTGCATCCAGCAATATATTAAAAAGATCATACACTATGATAAAGTGGGATATACTAGTATTCCAGGGATGCAAGGCTGGTACAATAATCGCAAATCAATAAACATGATACATCACATAAACAAATTGAGAGATAAAAATCACATGGTCACATCAATAGATGCAGGAAAAGCATTCGACAAAATCCATCACCCATTTTTTATAAAAACTCTCAGCAAAGTGGGAATAGACAGAGCTTAACTCTACATGATAAAGGCCATGTATGAGAAACCTACAGCCAACATCATACTCAATGGGCAAACACTAAAACCATTTCCCCTAAGACCAGGAACAAGACAGGGACGCCCACTTTCACCACTCCTATTAGACATAGTACTGGAAGTGCTAGCCACAGCAATCAGATAAGAAGAAGAAATAAAAGGCATCCAAATTGGAAAAGAAGAAGTAAAACTGTCATTATTTGTAGATGACATGATATTGTACATAGAAAACCCAAAGACTCCATCAAAAAACTACTAGACTTAATAAATGAATTTGGCAATGTAGCAGGATACAAAATGAACACCCAGAAATCTATGGCTTTTTAGACACCAATAATGAGCTCACAGAAAGAGAAACTAAAAAAAAAAATCCCATTTACCACTTCAACAAAAAAATTAAGATACCTAGGAATAAACTTAACTAAGGCGTTAAAAGACCTGTACTCAGAAAACTACAGGACATTGAAATAAGAGATAGAGAAAGACATAAACAAATGGAAGAATATACCATGTTCATGAACTGGTAGAATCAACATCATTAAAATGTCCATACTACACAAAGCAATATATAGATTCAATGCAATCCTCATTAAGATACCAACGGAATATTTCACAAACCTAGAACAAACTCTCCAAAAATTCATATGGAATAAAAAAAGACCCTGAATAGCTGCAGCAATCCTGAGAAAGAAGAACAAAACTGGAGGGATCACAATATCAGATATCAAGCTACATTATAAATCCACTGTTCTCAAAACTGCCTGGTACTAGCACAAGAACAGACATATACACCAATGGAACAGAATTTCTCTAACCCAGAAATAGACCCAAGCCATTATGCTCAATTAATATTTGACAAAGAAGGCAAGAGCATACAATGGAGTTAAGATAGTCTCTTCTATAAATAGTGTTGGGAAAACTGGAAAGATACATGAAAAAAAAAATGAAATTAGACCACCAACTTACACCATACACAAAAATAAACTAAAAATGGATAAAGGACTTAAATGTAAGATGGGAAACCATAAAAATCTTAGAAGAATCCATAGGCAGCAAACTATCAGACATATGTCATAGCAAGATCTTTACCAGTACAGATACTAAGGCAATGGAAACTAAGGAGAAAATAAACAAATGGGACTACATCAAAATAAAAAGCTTCTGCACAGCAAAAGAAACCATCAACAAAACAACAAGCCCACTGCATGGGAGAACATATTTGCCAATGTTATATCTGTTAAGGGTTTAATCTTCAAAATTTACAGGGAACTCATAGAACTTAACAAAAGGAAGATAAACAATCCAATCAAAAAATGGGCAAAGGACCTAAATAGACACTTTTCAAAAGAGGACGTACAGAAAGCCAAGAGACATATGAAAACATGCTCATAGTCACTAATCATCTGAGAGATATGGCTATCATCAACAAACCACAAGTGCTGGCTAGGATGCGGAGAAAAAGGAACCCTCCTGCACTGCTGGTGGGAATGCAGACTGATGCAGCCACTGTGGGAAAAGTATGGAGTTTCCTCAAAAAACTAAAAATGGCACCTCCATTTGACTCAGTAATCCCACTTCTAGGAATATATCCCAAGAAATCAGAAACACCAATCAGAAAGGATATATACACCCCTATGTTCATAGCAGCACAATTTACAATAGCTATGATTTGGAAATAACCTAAGTGCCCATCATCAGATGAGGGGATTAAAAAACAGTGGTACATCTACACAGTGAAATACTACTCCGCTGTAAAAAAGAAGGAACTCTTACCATTTGCAACAGCATGGATGGACCTGGAGAGCATTATGCTAAGGGAAATAAGCCAGTAGGAGAAAGATAAATATCACATGATCTCACTACTTTGTGGAATATAATGAACAAGATAAACTGATGAACAAAAATAGAGCCAGAGGAAAAAAATATTTTAGAATAGAAGTAATCTTGTTATTTGCAGATTTTTAATATTTCCTAAAAGTTTTGTGATATTATACTATGTTAGTACAGTTTTGGTAATATTATTATTTTTAAAATATTTTTTCTTGAAAAATTAATTTATTTATCATATTTAAAATTGTTTTTCTTGAAATATTTATTTCATGTAAGATTATTATACTTAAAATCATTTTTCTCAAAATATTAATGTTTATTGCATGTAACATTATACATAAAATTGTATTTCTTGAAATATTAATGTTTATTACATGTAACATTACATTTAAAATTATTTTTCTTGAATTATTAATGCTTATTGCATGTAAAATTATATTTAAAATTGTATTTCTTGAAATATTAATATTTATTGCATGTAACATTAAAAAAATAAATTAAATTAAATAAAGGGACAGTAAAAAAAAATTCAATTTTAGAAGAGAGAACATGGAAAAAAAAGATTGGAAAAACATTAAGTGCTTTTTAGTTGAGAGACCTGTTCTAATTTACATTTTAAGAGCTCTTAAAAATAATCTGAAACTATGAACTCTATTTTAATAAGCTGTACAGTTCCACAAGCAAAAATTCAAACAAAAATTTAAGCACCCTTATGGGAATGATCCTAATAGCTGATGTGAGAGCCATAAAGAGATAAATTCAGACCCTAATGCAAACAAATTTATAATAAATATGAGAAAAGAAGGTTAAATATTAAGAGTTTTAATCAGCCTTTCCAACAATAATAGATGTCATGAGGCAATACTGGCTTACAGACATAAGATGAGATACTGTCTGAAATATCATAAGCTCTCTTAATTCCAGAACAACAGCCGGGTTTTCTTACTAATTTTGATATATGTAGTAACATTTCATTAATTGTCCCAGAACTGTTTTTTAGGCAATGATTAAAAAAAAAATTATGTCAACTGAATAACCTAGGGAAGTACCCAGTAATATTTAAACCACCAGGTGATGATGTCATCTCGAAGGCATTAAAACATTCCAGACAATTCTCTAAATAGGTATTTTCATCCCACCTATTTTTATCATGTCTACAGGATCTCAAGGTCTGCTGTTAATTATTTCTGAGCAATGACTATGACTGGACTAATAAATGAATCACTCTAAGCTGAACTACTGATGTGTCTATTTACTCAATTTGTGGTAGTGTTATAATAATATTTATAAATGCAATCTGGTCACACTTCTAACACATTCTTTACACAGATAAATATATCCAGATAGCTATTTTGATATGCCATTATTTTTTTAAAAGGGAAGAAATACAGTCCAAAGAAAAGACTATGGTTTATCAAACCATGCAATTTTTAGGAATTATGGTTGTAATGCCAAACATGGGGAATAAGATACTGATGATGAAGGAAGCAAATGTGTTAATTTTAATATTTTCATTTCTTTATATAGTACTCTAAAGATACATTTTTAGCAAATAATTGAGGTCTAGGACATTGTCATCATTCACTCATAAGTCAAAGGGCAAAGACGTAGTTTTATGTTTTCATTGATTTCTTCAGGTGAGTTGAGAGAGGAAAACAATGAAGACAGGCTGGACTGGTTCATTCAGAAATGGGCTCAAGAGTATAGATATGGCTGTGCTGCATAAAAACAATTTTTCAATGAAGCTCCTGAAATAAACTTAGTTAAATAATAAATCAAGTTTCTCGGGTAAAAAAGCCCCTTAGTTTATCAGCCAGTGGCCTGACTATGTTTCCTGGGGTCTTACACACTAATTAATAAGTCACTTGTCAGAGAGGAGAAAGGATAACAGTGAAAAGGAAGGGATAGCTGGGGGAAAAAATCACACACAAACAAACAACAAAATAAGACCCTAACTATCTGCTCAAATTTTCAGAAATCAAAAAGGACAGTTAGTTCAACAACAAACTGACATTAGAAGGTTGAAACATTTCTGTGGTAGACTTTTGTCCCCACTTCTTCATTCCTTATCTGTAATAGGATTATTTATCTATAACCTCTTGGGTGACTCTGAATGCCTCCCAGGAAAACAGACGGTATACATCCATACCCTATCGCATTTAATCTTGGTCAAGGGGAATACAGGTGGTTCAACTTGGTCTCCTGTATTTCTACTATCTACTGTGAGAAGAGAATGCCCTGGAATGAGAGACAAGTGGAACAGAACTGAACCCAGCATTCAGCTTGATATAGAGCCACCCCAGCTGCCTCACAGACAAAATACAGTGGGGCCTTGACTTACGAGTTTAATTCGTTCCGAGACCGAGCTCGTTAAGGAGCACGTTAACTCAAATTACTCTACCAACTCAATGCAAAAAATCGGCCGAGAGACAGCTGGTATCTCAAAAAACTCGTTAGTCGGGACACTCATAAGTCAAGGCCCCACTGTATACTTGTTAATGTAAATCATTGAATCATAGAGGTGTTTGTTATATAACATTATCAGAGCAGAAATATGACTGATGAAGTTTCCAATAATAGAAAAGTGGTTGGCTTAGCTATAAAATAAACTACAATTGCACAAAGAAATCTTCTGAACATTTTTTGCTACACAATTTAGATGACATTTATAAATGTTTTTATTGATTTTAGAGAGAGAGGAAGAGAGAGAGAAACATCAATGTGAGAGAAACATCGACCGGTTGCTTCCACGGGACTGAACCCACAAACTGTGTATGTGCCCTGATGGAGAACTGAATTGGCAACCCTTAGTATGGGCTGATGCTTAACCAACTGAGCAACACTAGCCAGGGATTTAGCTGATATTTTGTATTACTAATTACACATACATTTGCTATTATTTTTATACATCTGGATGACATCATTATATATCAAAACAAACCTGACTGAGTAGGAACTTCTCATGTAGACTGTATTAATTACTGGCTCTATTATGTTGAGCATTTTTACCATCATTACTCAGGACTCTGTTTCAGATAAATTTCTTATCTCTGCTTCATTTATCCCTTCTGGAGAATTCTCTAGTTCTTTCATTTGGGGGTTGTTTCTTTGTCTCTTCATTTTGGTTGACTGTTTGGGCTTGTGACTGTTTTAGGTAGATCCTCTACACCTCTCAATCTCTACTGCAGGACAGTGTTAAAGGCTGCTTCTGACTAATTGGATCAGGCAAAGACTCAAAGCCTCCAGAGACTGCCTCTGTCTGCAGACTAATAGGATTCTGACTTGAATTGTCCCCAGGGAATCATCCTCAGGTGTAGCCAGAGTATTTTCAACAGGGTGGGGCAGTTGCTTCTGCTTGGAGGCTAATTATTATTTTTAATCTCTTAAGTGTCCTCAGGGCAAGGTGTTTTCCAAGAGGGTGTGTCAATTATCTTCTTCCCAGGCCAGGCAAATGTCTATGTGAGAAAGATGTCCTCTGCTGTGAGAGGGAATGACTCAGCCCAGAAAACTTGGGGTGTCTGCCTTCTGAGCTCTATCCCCAAGTCCCCATTCCTGATTTCTGCTTTCACAGCTCCAGTCCACTTCACCCACCCTGTGCCAGAGCACAAGGTGGGTGGCTCCACAGGGAATTTTTGTGTGTTGGCCCTTCAAGAAGGTGCCGGAACTTTCAGCTGCCACTCCCTGGCAGACAACACCCTGCTGCTTTTCATAGCTGGATGTTATGTGGGTACCCTGCTCACGTTTGGTGCTCTATGCTGGTGAGCCAAGCTTGGGGATAGATCCCAGAGTTCTCAGTGGCAACCCTCACAGCTGAGATATCTCTCTGGGACTTCAGTTGCTGTCTGTGGGCACCCGGCCAGCCCTTTCACATCTCTGCCCCTCCTACCAGTCTCTATGTGGTCTCTACATTCGGTCCTTGGGTATTAGGGTTCTTCCTGTGAGTTTTCCAATGATTATTCAGGAAGCCTTTCCATATTTCAGTTGTAATTCCAGCTTGTTCCTGGGAGCATGTCCGTGTAGCATCCATCTACTCTGCCACCATTTTTAATGTTTATTGGCT
The DNA here is from genome assembly GCF_963259705.1 of Myotis daubentonii. NCBI lineage: Eukaryota > Metazoa > Chordata > Mammalia > Chiroptera > Vespertilionidae > Myotis > Myotis daubentonii. Next base: position 7,856,376 of record NC_081848.1, on the reverse strand, counting down.
CTATTATGTAAGACTAGAGGCCTGGTGTATAGATTTATCCACCAATGGAGTCCCTCGGCCTGGCCTGTGGGGATCGGGCTAAAACCATCTCTCTGACATCCCCCAAGGGGTCTCGGATTGCAAGAGGGTGCAGGCCAGACTGAGGGACCCCACCGGTGCACAATTGGAGCGGGGAGGGATCAAGGAGGGGCTCCAGGGCGTGTCCAGCCCATTTCGTCCAGTCCTGATCGGCTAGACCCCAAAAGCAAGCTAACCTACCAGTCAGAGCGTCTGGCCCTGGTAGTCAGTGCACATCATAGTGACTGGTCAAACGGTCAGACACAGCATATTAGGCTTTTATTATACAGGATAATGTAAAAAGCACTAGTTTTATTTCCTCTCAAAAGTTCACTTGATCAATTTTTCCAAGCCAAGTTACCCACTATTAGCACCTGGAATTACCTACTGCTTCCTATATCAGCTATGTGTACAAATGTGACTTCAAATTTGCTTTTTGTTTATTTATTAAAATTTTTTTTACTGTGGTAAAATCATGTAATATAAAAAAAATCTTAACCATTTTTAAATGTACAGCCCCCCCCCCCTTGTTTTATTTTTATCTCATCATTTTCTCTGTAATTTATGGCACAAAAATTGCGAGGGCACTTATTTTAAGTATTGGAGAGAAGTTAGATGCATTGGGGTAGAAGCTCTGAAGCTACTACTTATTCAGCAATGAGGCTGACAGGACAGAATCCAAGGTGAACAATGACTGCTAGAAGCCAGAAGAAAACATCAAATTCAAGAGGGGCACAGGGAAGATAAGAGGTACATGGTTCCAGCTTGGGCAATATTTAAGATCCAATACAGGTAGATTTCCTAAAATCTACTTTTAGAAAACAAGATTTGACATTTCATAAAGCTAGTAGTAGTGTGCCAAAACAAGTGTACTCCAAGTGACAGAAATACAGTTAAATGAAAGCATGGACATAAGGACTGTAACCATATAGCTAATTAATACATGTTCTTTTTAAAAATTTATGTATTTTTAAAAAATATTTTTATTGATTTCAGAGAGGAAGGGAGAGGGAGAGAGAGACAGAAACATCAATGATGAGAGAGAATCATTGATCAGCTGCCTCCTGCACACCCCTTACTGGGGATTGAGCCTACAACCTGGGCATGTGCCCTGACCGGAACTCAAAATGTTACTTCTTGGTTCATAGGTCAACACTCAACCACTGAGCTACACTGGCTGGGGAATACATGTTCCTTTTTAACAAAAGAAAAAGAAACTGTAAAAGCTTATGAAACCTGCTGGTTCTAAAAATTTAGTGGTGATGTCCCTGAATAACAGAGGAACAGGTACAGTCTTGAGCAAAGTTTTCTTCGGTGGCCTTTGAAAGATTAATATTTGACAAAGGACATGACTTCAGAGAGTTGGTTTGCAGAGTTAACTCTTACATTTACTGATGTCTCCAGGTGATTTGAGTGGCTAGTCCTATTGCAAGTGTGGTTAACCAGGAAAGAGATTAGCATGGTTTTCTAGTAATTACTCTTAGTAAAACCAAGCACACTGTTACCATGACTGCTAACACACAAAAAGCACTCTAAGACACAGTTTGTCTTAAACACTTTCTCACAAATTCCTAAATTTTAATTAAGTCAGAGTTTAAGCTAATAGTGGTTGGATCTACAATTTAGAAAGTGTTTGCATTCTCATCTCAAAGTTCCACATCGACTGAAGTTAGAATATGGCTCTATGACTTGAAAGACTTTAAAAGTCCTTGTATCCTAGTGCAGGTGATGTCTATAGATTTCAAAGCAAGAGTTTTCTGATTACCTATTGTTGTTGTTTAGTTAGCAGGTTTCAATGGTCTCTGACCTATCTTTCCATCAATCTTTTGTATCCTCTTTGAGCAAAAGAAAAAAAGAATTTAATGATAAATCCATGCTTTCTAGGAATTTCTTAGAGACATGTTAAATCTAATCACCGTTTAGCCAATTATTACAAGAATGTTAGTAATAAAGAATAAATTGATTCCTTTACAATTTTTATTTAAACATTTCCACTTTATGCCCTATCTGGTGTGGCTCAGTTGGTTGAGCATCGTCCTATGCACTAAAAGGTCGCCAGTTCAATACTCGGTGAGGGCACATACCCAGGTTGCAGGTTTGATCTCAGTCGGAGTGTGTACTGGAGGGAACTGATGGATGCTTCTCTCTCATATTGATACTTCTCTCTCTCCCCCTTTCTCTTCCTCTCTCTCTCAAATTTAATAAAAGCATATAAAAATTTTCCACTATAAGGTTTACTAAACATCATAGGCACTGTAGAGCCATGTAACTCTGAGAGGAGCTAAAGCTAGAGCCTTGGGGAAATTCTGAGCTTGCCATATTTTAAATTTAAAGCCCATCAAGTTCTAGTATTACCAACAGTTCAAGTAGAATACCTTATGTGCTATTCAAATATTTGTGGACCCTTAAGCTTTTCCATAAATAAGGATGTCTATTAACCAAACAAACTGGAAAAAGCAAGTGAGACCTGTCAATGCCTTTGGATTTGATCCTTTGAATTCTACAGAATTAAGCAATCAGTGCGAGCATGGATTAATCATTCACATGAGTTTCTGGCTTTATGTTTCTTCATGCAGATAAATGATAAAGATTTAATGCACAGCATTGTAAACTACTATAATTAGGCTACCGTTTGTGCCATGAATGGAATGAAGTTTCTTAAATACAGGGAGCCACATAACACACAAATAAAAGGCAGAAAAGATACTTTGGGAACTGAGAATGTGCAGCAGGGTTTGGAAGTGTAGTCTATGATCACTGAGAAAGGGATAGTCAAGTTCAGAGATGCCGGTAAGGGATTAAGGAAATGATCTAAGTCAGTGGTCGCCAACCTTTCGGAACTCATGGTCCACCAGTGGTCCGTGGACCACCAGTTGACCGCTGATCTAAGTAACCATAATGTCATTTGGGCTGGTTAAATTACCGTAGCCAAAATGCTCCAAAGTGATTCACATTTTACTGCTAACTTATCTAGACATTTCCAATTAAGTTTATTGGAATTTTTTTGTGAGCACACATTTCTAATTTTAGATGGAAGTTCAAATGAAAAGTGGTTTCCTTAACCATCTTCTTTTTTTTTTTTAAACAGAATAGTTTATTGATTTTTTCTTTTTTTTCTTATTTTTTTAATTTTTTTTATTGCTAAAAGTATTACAAAGGGTATTACATATGTGTCCTTTTTTTTTCCCCCACCCTTGACAATCCCCTGGCCTCCTCTACCCGCCCGCCCCCCCCCCCCCGTGTCTTATGTCCATTGGTTATGCTTATATGCATGCATACAAGTCCTTCGGTTGATCTCTTCCCCCGCCCCCCTCCTGCCCCCCAACCCTCCCCGGCCTTCCCGCTGCAGTTTGACAATCTGTTTGAGGCAGCTCTGCCTCTGTATCTATTATTGTTCAAAAGTTTATAATGGTCTCTATTATCCATGAATGAGTGAGATCATGTGGTGTTTTTCCTTCATTGACTGGCTTATTTCACTTAGCATAATGCTCTCTAGTTCCATCCATGCCATTGCAAATGGTAGGAGTTCCTTCTTTTTTACAGCAGCGTAGTATTTCATCGTGTAGATGTACCACAGTTTTCTAATCCATTCATCTACTGATGGGCACTTAGGCTGTTTCCAGATCTTAGATATGGTGAATTGTGCTGCTATGAACATATGGGTGCATATATCCTTTCTGATTGGTGTTTCTGGTTTCTTGGGATATCTTCCTAGAAGTGGGATCACAGGGTCAAATGGGAGTTCCATTTTTAGTTTTTTGAGGAAATTCCATACTGTCTTCCATAGTGGCTGCACCAGTCTGCATTCCCACCAGCAGTGCACAAGTGTTCCTTTTTCTCCACATCCTCTCCAGCACTTGTCGTTTGTTGATTTGTTGATGATTATTGATTTTTTTTACCTTAGTACATAGTTACTTCATTTTTAAAATCTTTATTGTTGAGAGTATTACAGATGTAATTTATTGATTTTTAGAGGGGGGGGGAGAGAAACATTGATGTGAGAATTTAACATCAATCGGCTGCCTCCTGCATGCCCCCAACTGGGGGTCAGGTGTGAAATCCAGGCTTGTGCCCTGACTAGGAATTGAATCATCAACCTTCGTTCCCAGGATGACGCCTAACCAACTGAGTCACACTGGCCAGTGCCTAATAATCATTTTGATGAAACATAGCAATTCCATAAAGCCAGAATATTTGTATATAGATTTTAAAGCAACTATATTTCTTAGGACTGTCATGTTTTAGATACAGGGAGGTTCTGAGAGAAATAAATACACATATACAAGTGTATTTCCACCCTCCTCCCACCCCCCAACTTCTCCAAACTCTCACCAGCTTAGCTCTATTCCAGTCGGAATGAGACCTACCTGGAAGCGGACAGAAAAGGACCATGCATGTGAGTCATACTAAAGGAGTTAACTGTAATTCTTGCTCTCTTTCAAACTTTTGTTTTCTACATTTCCTTCCTAATTTACCTATCAACGATACATCTTTCCTAATCTTCCCAACTCAGGAAAAGACCACTCTAATCTTAGAGTTAATCTTGAGACCCTTTTCTCTCTCCACATCCACATCCACAACCAATCCATCAGCAAATCCTGCAAACTCCAGCTTCAGCATCTGTCTAGAATCGCATTTTCCTTCATCATTCCTCCTCTCTTCTAAGCCACCATGATCCCCTGTCTGAACTATTATAATAGCTTCTTAACTGGTTTTCCCACTTCTATCCTTGACACAGCAGCCAGAGGATCTTTAGAAACATCTTTATGTTATGCCCGTCCCCTGTGCAAAACCACCAATGGCTTCCCATGTCACTCAGAGTAAAAACCACGTCCTTACCATGGCCAAATACAGTCATAAATTATCTCAAACTGAAAACATCTCTGATTTAATAAAAAAAACAACACACTTAACTCAACAACTATATAATATAGTGAAGTGTGACTGGCCATAACCCAAACCTAAGGTATGTAGTCAAAATTGTCAGTGCTGGCTATCAAAAACAGGCCTAACCTTTGACACAGAATTACATCTAAAGTTTTCAAGGACACGTGTAGAAATAAATTCAGTGCCCACACCAAGCAACAATCTAAATGTCCATCAATAGAGGGATGGCTAAATAATTTATGGCATATAAGCATACTATGGAACACTATGAAGCTGTTAAAAGTGTTATGAATCTTTACGTATTTACATGGAAGTATCCAGTATTCATATTCTCTCTCTCTCTCTCTCTCTCCCTCTCTCTCTCTCTCTCTCTCTCTCTCTCTCTCTCTCTCTCTCTCTCTCTCTCTCTCCTTCTCTCCCCCCCCCACACACACCTCACTTTAGTAATTCCAAACTAAATGCAGTTTTTCACATATACTTGCCCTTGCACAACTGTTCCCTCTTAACATCTCCACCCTCCTTACTCTACTGATTTCTACACATCCTCAAGACTCATCTTAGAGTATCATCTCCTTAAGGAAGTATTTCCTGACTTCTCTGGCTGGATAGGACAGGTGCTCAATGTTTGTTGAGTAGATTATAGGGAAAATATCTACATTTTCTATATTCTAAAACCTAGCCTGAAACTTTACTCTAAAAATTAAGTGTTATCTACTCTCTCTAGTCCTCACATCCAGTGTAATTTGTATGTAACAAGTTCAACCACTGATATGGAACTATGGTCCTTCCCTAGAGGTCTTAAGACATCGACTTGGAAATGTGTGGATGAAGAATAACTTTCTAAACAGCTTTATTGAGAGTAATTAGCACCACATACAATTCACCCATTCAAATGACACAATTCAATGTGTTCTAGTACATTCATAGGGAGACTTATTTTTATTTATTTTTATTTTTTATTATTGCTTAAAGTATTACAAACGGTATTACATATGTGTCCATTTTATCCCCCCGCCCAAGACAGTCCCCCTAGCCTCCCCTATCCCCCAGTGTCTTATGTCCATTGGTTATGCTTATATGCATGCATACAAGTCCTTTAGTTGATCTCTTACCCCCCTACCTCCTGCCCCCCTACCCTCCCCGGCCTTCCTGCTGCAGTTTGACAATCTGTTTGAGGCAGCTCTGCCTCTGTATCTATTATTGTTCAAAAGTTTATAATGGTCTCTATTGTCCATGAATGAGTGAGATCATGTGGTATTTTTCCTTTATTGACTGGTTTATTTCACTTAGCATAATGCTCTCCAGTTCCATCCATGCCGTTGCAAATGGTAAGAGTTCCTTCCTTTTTAGAGCAGCATAGTATTCCATCGTGTAGATGTACCACAGTTTTCTAATCCATTCATCTACTGATGGGCACTTAGGCTGTTTCCAGATCTTAGCTATGGTGAATTGTGCTGCTATGAACATAGGGGTGCATATATCCTTTCTGATTGGTGTTTCTGGTTTCTTGGGATATATTCCTAGAAGTGGGATCACAGGGTCAAATGGGAGTTCCATTTTCAGTTTTTTAAGGAAACTCCATACTGTCTTCCATAGTGGCTGCACCAGTCTGCATTCCCACCAGCAGTGCACAAGTGTTCCTTTTTCTCCACATCCTCTCCAGCACTTGTCGTTGGTTGATTTGTTGATGATAGCCAGTCTGACAGGTGTGAGATGGTACCTCATTGCTGTTTTAATTTGCATCTCTCGGATGATTAGTGACTTTGAGCATGTTTTCATATGTCTCTTGGCTTTCTGAATGTCCTCTTTTGAAAGGTGTCTATTTAGGTCCTTTGCCCATTTTTTGATTGGATTGTTTATCTTCCTTTTGTTAAGTTGTATGAGTTCCCTATAAATTTTGGAGATTAGGCCCTTATCAGATATGACATTGGCAAATATGTTTTCCCACACAGTGGGTTTTCTCGTTGTTTTGTTGATGGTTTCTTTTGCTGTGCAGAAGCTTTTTATTTTGATGTAGTCCCATTTGTTCATTTTTTCTTTAGTTTCAAGTGCCCTAGGAGCTGTATCAGTGAAGAAATTGCTTCAGCATATGTCTGAGATTTTGTGGCCTTTGGATTCTTCTAGAATTTTTATGGTTTCCTGTCGTACATTTAAGTCCTTTATCCATTTTGAGTTTATTTTTGTGTATGGTGTAAGTTGGTGGTCTAGTTTCATTTTCTTGCATATATCTGTCCAATTTTCCCAACACCATTTATTGAAGAGACTATCTTGGCTCCATTGTATGTTCTTGCCTCCTTTGTCAAATATTAATTGAGCATATTGGTTCGGGCCGATTTCTGGGCTCTCTATTCTATTCCATTGATCTATATGCCTATTCTTGTGCCAGTACCAGGCAGTTTTGAGAACAGTGGCTTTGTAATACAACTTGATATCTGGTATTGAGATCCCACCTACTTTGTTCTTTTTCAAGATTGCTGCAGCTATTCGGGGTCTTTTTTTATTCCAGATGAATTTTTGGAAAGTTCGTTCTAGATCTCTGAAGTATGCCGTTGGTATTTTAATGGGAAGTGCGTTGAATTTATAGATTGCTTTGGGTAGTATGGACATTTTAATGATGTTGATTCTACCAATCCATGAACACGGTATGTTCTTCCATCTGTTTATGTCTTCCTCTATATCTTTTTTCAACGTCCTGTAGTTTTCTGAGTAGAGGTCTTTTATCTCTTTAGTTAAGTTTATTCCTAGGTAGCTTAATTTTTTTGGTGCAATGGTAAACGGGATTGTTTTTATAATCTCTCTTTCTGAAAGTTCACTATTGGTGTATAGAAATGCCTCAGATTTCTTGGGGTTAATTTTGTATCCTGCTACAGTGCCAAATTCATGTATTAAGTCTAGTAGCTTTTTGATGGAATCTCTAGGGTTTTGTATGTATAATATCATGTCGTCTGCAAATAAGGACAGTTTTACTTCCTCTTTTCCAGTTTGGATGCCTTTTATTTCTTCTTCTTGCCTAATTGCAATGGCTAACACTTCCAGTACTATGTTGAACAGGAGTGGTGAGAGGGGGCATCCCTGTCTTGTTCCTGTTCTTAGGGGAAATGGTGTTAGTTTTTGTCCGTTGAGTATGATGCTGGCTGTGGGCCTGTCATATATGGCTTTTATTATGTTGAGGTATGATCCTTCTACTCCCACCTTGCTGAGAGTTTTTATCAAAAATGGGTGTTGAATTTTGAGGGAGACTTATTTTTATAAACAACACTAAAAACAGTCTCTGAGTTTGGAAAAGATCAATTTGTGATTACTATGAGATGTAACAAAGAGGTGGTTTTAAAAAAGCAAATGTTACATTTTATATAATTGTCTTAAAATATTTCCTTAAGAAAACCCATCTGGGGACCACATTCCTGTGCATTTAGGAGGAGGAAAGAAACATGTACCATTCTCAATCTCCTCAAATGTTAAGAAAGGCATGTCTAGGGCTTAAAAATATTTGTTGAATGAATAAAATTTCCAACTCTCTAGTAAATCTTTCCAACTGGATATTATTCAATTCTTCATATTCAACACATTCCAAATGTAACTAATTATTTACTGGTTTCCTTTGTAACTTCATCAATTCCTATTACCAGTATTTCCTTCATAGTCACTTTTGACATCTGCCTCTCCTTCATTCCATTATATTTTCTAGTGTTGACTTACAATTTCACAGCTGAAAATCACACTCAGGACACAATCCCCTCCTCTTACTTGGCCCACCTGAAACGTTCCTGTTGGTAGCCTCTTGGCGTTTTGATGCATGTGGAGACACTAAAAATCTAAGTCTCAACCCAAACTCAGTTTTCAACCACAAACTGGGTCTGCCTCATCATATAAAAAAGTAATACTCATTATGATAACCAACAATAGGCTTTAATAAATATTTTAAAAGATGCCTCTTGAAGGAGACACAAACATCTGGTACAATCTTGTATCTTTCTTACTAATATTATTATCTATAACTAAATCTAACTTTCCTTATCTCCAAAATCTGATTAGAATGCTAATGAAATCCTGGAGACTCCCTTTTCATCACACACCTTTTTGAGACTACTTATTTTTGGCACTGCAAATCGGTTAGCCATTCAGGAATTTGCTCTAACTCTCTTGTTCTCTCAAGTAGTATATAAAAAAAGGGACTATACCTTAGAACTTAACAGAGTGTAAATATGCCATGATTATTCTCTGTAATAAGTTCTGTTTTCCTAAGATTTTTCTGCTCTTTGTGTTGTTACCCCCAGGATTTACTAGTTAGGTGTTTCCTGAAATTTACATTCAATTTCCAATTTTTAGCCTGATTTGACATTATAAATGTAGATTGATTAAAAAGTTAGGCAAAGCTTTGAAGCATTAGAAATTTATTAATCTTATGTGAAAACCATGAATGTGCCCTAAAACTGAGGAGAAAGAGAACAATCCTATATAATAAAAGCCTAATATGCTAACTGTCCGGTCGTCCAGCCAGCCGTTCAACCAATCAAAGTGTAATATGCTAATGATATGCTAAGGCCACTCAACCACTTGCTATGACGTGCACTGACCACCAGGGGGTAGACGTTCTGACTGATAGGTTAGCTTGCTGGGATCCAGCCAATTGGGACTGAGCAAGAACGGCTGGACATGCCCTGGAGCATGTCCCTCTCTGGCTGGCCAACCTCCTGCATCCCTCCCCGGCCCTGATCGTGCACCAGTAGGCTTCCTCAGCCTGGCCTGCTCCCTCTTGCAATCTGGGACCCCTTGGGGGATGTCAGAGAGCTGGTTTCGGCCCAACGGTAGAACAACGAGTGACTATGATGCACACTGACGACCTGGAGGTAGATGCTCAATGCAGGAGCTGCCCCCTAGTGGTCAGTGCATTCCCACAGGGGGAGCACCGCTCAGCCAGAAGCTGGGCTCATGGCTGGCGAGCGCAGCGGTGGTGGCGGGAGCCTCTCCTGCCTCCATGGCAGTGCTAAGGAAGTCCGAATGACGGACATCCCCAAGGCTTCCCAGACTGCAAGAGGGCGCAGGCTGGGCTGAGGGACTCCCTCGAGTGCACGAATTTCGTGCACTGGGTCTTTAGTACAATATAAGTGTTTGGATTTTTTAATGCCCTAAAAAAACACAAACAAACAGCAAAACAAACCAGATTATTGAGTTTAGGAGACTAATCAGCCTGCAATTATGTTTGCAAAAGTCTGTTGTTGCTGAATTTACTTCAGCTTTTATAAACCACCTTTAATACACAGAGTATCTTTTTTTATCTTTCAGTTAGAAACATAAGTGCCTATCAGAAAACAACTTTTAGGCAATCCATCCTCCCACCCTCACCAAGGATTTTAATTAGTTTTATAATAGCTCGGGAAATAACACAGGGAAGCAATACCATTCATTCCTTAGGAGTGTCCTTAGGAGAAAGCCCAGTATCTGAAATTGTGTCCCTCTGTATCACAAGAATTTAACAAAAACTCCATTGCCACTATGTCTTTGTGCTTGTTCCACAAGACAAACCGAAACCTCTAGCCTCACTAAGATCTCCATAAGGTTGTGGGGAGGCAGAGGTGCCAGAATTTTAAATTTTGGAGATCCTAATAGGAAGAAACAATAGGGTTGCTTCAGCATCAATTTTAAGAGCCTTCTATCCTCTTTACTTCATGCCAGTGTAACAGCTACAATCACGTTTCTCTGACCCTGTTCTTTCTGGAACTCTCCAAGGTTCTGACCCTTACTGGTGGTCTAGTGACCCAGAGAGCAGCACTTGGAAAATCAAAGTTCATGCAAAACAAGGGAGGCTCAGTGGTTCTCTGCCATTTCTAAATTTTGATTCTAATGTCTCACACCCACCTTGACCTTACTCTGATCATTTCATCCTATCCCTGGTCTACACCTGCCTCACCGCATTCCTGGTGCATCTCTAAATCGAAATTCCTACAGTATCTGGATCTATTCCAGGTTTTATTTTGAGTGTTTAACCATTATTATTATTATTATTGTTATTATTTTTAGAAAAGAGCTTCAATGAATTGTGGGAGAAGGATCAGATTTAATTTAACATTGACTGGGTGGTTAGATCAGAGCCAATGCAACTGGAGAAAAATATTTCTCTCAACACTTTATATATTTTATTCCACTCACTTCTTGCTTGCTTGGTTTCTGAGAAGCTGGATGTTATTCTTCGCTCCCCTACAGATAAGGTTTTTCCTCTGGCTTCTTTCAAGATTTTTCATTATCTTTGATTTCCTGCCATTTGAATACACTCTGCCTCAGTACAGTTTTTAGGGACCATTTATCTTGCTTGGTGTTCCTTGAGCTTCCTGGATCTGTCTGTGGTTTGGGCTTGACATTAATTTGGGGGAAATTTTCAGTTATTATTACTTCAAATATTGCTTCCATTCCTTTCTTTCTTCTCCTCCTTCCTCATCACACATATTATACCTTCTGTTGTTCCAGTTTTTGGACATTCTGTTCCATTATTTCCACGTTTTTCCCCTTTGCTTTTCAGTTTGGGAAGTTTCTATCGACATATCCTCAGAGATTCTTTCCTTAGCCATGTCCAGTATACTAGTAAGTACACCAAAGGCATTCTTCATTTTTGTTAGTGTTTTTGATCTCTATCTTAGACTCCTTCTTAGAATTTCCAGCTCTGCTTATATTACTCATCTGTTCTTACATGTTGTCTACTTTTTCCATTAAAGTCCTTAGCACATAGTTGTTTTAAGCTTCCACTATGATAATCCTATTATCCCTGTCTTATTTGAGTCTGGTTCTGATGCTTGATCTGTTTCTTCAAACTGTGTTTTGTGCCTTTTAATACGCCTTGTAATTTTTTGTTGAAAGCTGGTCATGATGTACTGGGTAAAGGAACTCTGGTAAATCACCTTTAGTGGTATGGTGAGAAGATATGGGAGACAGGAAAGCATTCTTTTGCTCTAAAACTCACAAAAGTGTGCAGCCATACCCCTCTGCAGTTTTTAACTCTCAGACCCATCTACACTGAGCTTCCCACAACTCTTCATTCAGGTTTCCCCATCCCAGGACTGGTTCCTGCTGTGGCTCCTGCTCTGGTAAGATGTGATTCTCTGCATTTGCCTATCCATCTTTCCAATTTAGGGGCAGCAGTTTGCCCCGTGACTGCTGATGCTTTAGTTTGTTCAGGTTTTTATTTGTCGTTAGGATGAGGTGATGACTTCCAAGCTTTTTATGTGCCAGACCAGAAACCAGAAAAAATATTGCAAATGTGCAAATTCCCCAAGACTGTTTCCTCTCTCCCAGAAAGTATTCTGAAGCCCTGAGCTAACGAGGGAAAAGGAAAAGATAAAGTAAGGTGATGAGCAGCCTAAGAGTCCGCCTGTTCCAAACATACCTATCAGAATCACTCACAATAGTTAGGCCATTGTGAGCAGGGAAACGAAAGGCAGCTCACGGCATCCTGACTGTGATCGCATTTCTCTAATGAGAGAGAGAGAGAGAGAGAGAGAGAGAGAGAGAGAGAGAGAGAGAGAGAGAGAGAGAGAGAATATGAATGTGTGTAGGGAATGTTTCAAAGAACTGTCAGAAGTAACTGCAAAAAAATACCTGGAATCTTATCTCACTTTCTCCCACACTCCCGTCTACCCAGCACCAGTTTATGCTGCCTCAACCTTTTACTGTGGTGAAAAATAGTCAGAAAACATGATTTCCAAGTCTTTCAAAAGCAATTTCACAGAAAAACAAAAAAGGACAAGGTTATGCAGAACTAGCTCAAACGCTTTAAAAGCAGGTTAAAGAAGAAAAACTTTGATTTTATTTCTTATGAAGTTAGCATTACAAATGGTGGAAGGCAGAAGACATTAATGTGGTGTTGCCTGGTACTGGCCCAGGGTTTTCCTCTGATTCCTCCTTAGGGAGGGTAGGGGTGGGTTGCATAATGGATAGATCACAGGCTCTGGAGTTACAATGTCCAGGTTCCAAATCCAGTACCACCACTTATTAACTATATGAACTTGGGCAAGCTACTTTTCTGTGCTTTAATCTTCTCAGCTGTAAAACAATGAAAGCTGTTTTCTTTTTCTTCTTTTTTTATATGTGCCTCAGGCATGAAAGAGCTCTAGCCACCAACACAGACATCAAACTAGAATCAACTAAGGACTGTACATCTGCTTTGCTCCTAATTCATATAAGAGCAACACCACCAATCAGGTGTCTCCTTGCCCTTTGACAGGGGGTTAAAGCTGTTTTCTATGAAGGTGAAATAATTAGGGTTACACACTTAAAATAAAACCTGGCACATGGTATCATCAACAGAAATTCTTGTCAATTTTTAACTCCAAAATTTATCTGGCTACCTACCACCTACACCACTACCTTCCAAGCCCAAGCCACCATCAGTTCTTGTCTGGAACTTGGCAATAGTCTTAACTACTCTCCTTGTTTCCACTCCAATTCTAGTCTAGTCTATTCTTTAGACAGAAGTTAGAGTGATAACTTAAAAACTATGCCACTCCTCTGCTCAAAAATCTCCAATGGCTTCCAGTTTTAATCAGGATAAAATCCAAAGTCCTTACCATGGTTGATTCGGCCTTACCTGATCTCACCCATTCCTGGCCCCTCCCATATCTCCCCTTCCCCATCTCCTACCATCTCTGCTCTTGCCACACTGGTTCTCTACTTCTAAGACTTTGCATTGCTCTTCCCTCTGTCTAGATATTCACACTGCTTTCTAATCTAATTCAGGTCTCTCTTACATATTCCCTCCCCAGAAAGGCCTCTCTCTAACTACTGCCCAGAGACTCTACCTTGCCTCTTCTCTGCTTTATTTTTCTTTTTAGCACTCTTTGCCACTTGTCATTATGTATATTTGTTTATTTACTGTACTATTTCTTCTTCTCTTAGGATGTAATTAAACTCTATGCAAACAAAGATTTTAATGGTTTTTTTGGTATCATCTGGATCTAGAACAATGCTTAGCATATAGTGGCTCAATATATACTTGTTGAATTAATGAATAAATATTTACTATTTTCCGATCTGTGACATTTTCTTTATTCCAAATTATTCCAACAGCTTCCAAACAGGATCACATGCTTCCAATCTCTCTGTCCCCAATTCATCTACATACCACAAGATTATTCTACTAAAATGCTGCTTATTCCTCTACTCAAGAATACCCCTCTTTGAGCCCAGCAGTTCCGCAGTGTGCTGAGTCAGATTTAACACATTATATGAGAAGAGAGACTTGATGATTAAGTTTGGAAACTATAGGGTTCGATAAGTTTGTGTGATTTTACCACAGAACTTCTCAGTCTTTAATTTATGAGTATGCAGTGTAAGTCTCTGGGAGAAGAATTTCATATTTCCCACTGTCTGTGACTACGGAATGAGTCCTTTTTCAAGGAGCAGGTCAAGGACTCAGTTTTTGTGAAATATGCTGTAGGCAACAGAAGTATTGAAGACCATTTATAAAAGTGGCCACCAGGGCTCCAGGTACAATTGAAAGAATACAGTTGTCTCTGGTACCCTTCCTGCTTCCTTTCCCCATCTCTCTTCTACATTCTGTGGGTTCTCTTTCTTACCAACAGAGCTTATTAAGCAAAAACAAACAATACCCCATTGGTATATGCACTTTCTAGGTCACCTTTGAAAAGATAAGTCTTTCTGGGCTTCTAACCTACTTTAGTTTTCCTTTTGATCATAGTCTTGTTTTTCACAAACACAAGCTATATTTTGAATCTTTTGCCTGCGTACTGTATCAAGCAAAGAGAGAGTATCATAGTAGACACTCAGTATTTTTAGATTCATCTTAATAATTAGTAGATACAAATTCAGCAAGATTCAGGCCATGCAAAGTGAACACTCCTTACTATAAATTAATCCTAAAAATCATATTAGATAATGCAGCTTGGATATTAAATCTATTAGGTTCAGGTGTTGGAAAGAATGTCTTTACTGATACTATAATCTTATATGGTATGCTCATTGTGAACAAGGGACTTTCTCTAAATTATATTCCCTATATTGCAAAAATGTTATGAGACCGGATACTCAATGTTTTTAATGACAACAAGAAGCACTATTTCACTGAAATCAATGTATTCATTACTGAAAATCTCTGAGGAAGGACTGTGTCTGTAAGAGTTCAGAAAATAATCCAAGAGGTACACACCAGTCATATTCCAGAGTACCTGTCTGCCATGCCCTTTTGGGAGAGTCCTCACTTTTACTAGAAAACAGCTTTGTTTTATACTATGTACAGACTATATGCTTTCCAGGCCATAGCTAACTGGGAAAAGGGGCACATACCTCACCCAAAGATAACTTTAGTAAACTGTCTTTCATCCTGATAGAACTTCAAATTTCCTCACAAGAAATTCTCACAGTAATTATCATTTTAAAGGAAGAGATTATACACCAATATAGATGAACATGTATCTTTGAGCAGAAGGACTTTTCTGGGTCTCCATCAATAGAATGCCATTCCTTTCCACCCTCCAGATAAGGCTTCACTGACCACACAGGAAAATGCCCTCCATCCCAACCCCAGAGACAAGCCTGATTTAGTCTCTGTGTAATCCCATGCCCCCTGCCAGTGAAGTATTTAGGAATGGTATATTCTGGTGGCTTCTCCTCCTTACCAAGAGAGTTTATTAACCACCCAAAAATCTCTAACTGCAAATCTGACCAATAAAACATGATGGGGGAATCTAGTCATTTCCAGAAAGATTTTTAGAAAAAGTTTTCTCACTCCTAAGAAAAAGCCACAGAAGGAAGAAATGGCTGTAGCCATTTTACTAAGGATAAAGCCAATCCCAGGGACAGTAGAATGAAGGAATACAAAGAGCCACGGCTTTCTGATGACACTGTTGAGCCTCCAACCAACCAACCAACCAACCAACCAACCAACCAACTCTAAAGGCTGCTCTTCTTCTGACTTCCTGTTACAGGAGACACTACATTTCCTCCTTTTTCAGCCAATTTGAGTCAGGATTTTAGTACTTGTAGCTGAAAGACTGCTGTCGGTTATACTTTACCAAAACAGGAAGATAGAATGCAGCCAAAATGGGAATTTATCAGCAAAATCAGCAGCAATCCTAGTACTATACAAAGGTATCAGTCAGAGACCAGATCCTTTCAATAGGTCCTGCAAGTTCCAACTCAAATGCCATCTCATTAAAAAAAAATCCTGCCTAGCTCGTTCAGCTTTGTCACTGTTATATGAATATGTCTCATAGTCCAACAGACTTGAAAGCAGAAAACCACATCTTACTCAACTTTTAGTCCACAGCACTAAGAACAGTGACTTATAAGAAATAGATGTTCAAAAAATATTTGCCTAAAAATATTCTTAGGCTATTAGAGAACAAAAGGGATACTGAGGTTTCTCTTTCTATCTTTAGGTTAAAATAACAGGAAAGGCCTTATAAAGGGTTTCTATTTCCCTCTTAAAGAGAATTTGAGTTACCCAAACATCTAGTTTAGAGTATAAAACACAATTAAAATGTGTATGATATCACACTGAGGGAGAAATAGAAGTTTCTGAGAAAAGTAAGAAAACTCAAAGGGAACTGATTGGGCAACTAGCTCAATCAACTCAAGTCAGAGTTTTCACATGATTATTTTATTTGGAATGCCAAAATCACTAACAGTGAAGATCATTTATTAGTGTGAGGCATAACACAAAATAAAATTTCAGATTAGGCATTTCAAAAATGTTAACAAATGCATCTCAGAAACAAATTAAATGCATTATTTTGCATTATAAATAACGTGTCCCTGTTTCCTCCCATTAATGAGGTTCTCTAAAAAGAGATTTTAAAATGGTGACAACTACTATGTCAGTTACTCTCATAGAATGGCAAGTAGAAAAAGGTGAGTTGTACAACTGGAGAATGGATAGCAAACCAGCTTGAAATTATATAATGATCAGGACAGTATCCTTATGGCAAGGCCTATCAGCATTTGACCATATTGAATAAAATTAGTTGCATATGATTGCATTTAGGATGTTAAACCTTCTTGGTAAATAGAAAAAATAACATATTCTCTAGTAAATGAATACCTAGAACTATTAGTAACAGAGAAATGGTTAAAAGCAACATAAATATGTTTCTTGCTGATGATCTTGGTCCACAGAAGCACAACCTGAGCTGTAATCATCAATGTTGGACAGTCAGTTCTCTCAGTTCCTCAATAAACATTTATAGAGTACAGGTATTTTAAGTAAATGTTCTCTCACAGGAATTAATATTTGAAAATCATCTCATCCTCAAAATTATCTTCTAAAAGGGTCTGTGTCTATAGTGAAACATAAAGTCATATTCCCCACAAAGCGTTCATACTAGATTTCTCTAAAAGCGTGAAGCTGATGGGTGTACACAGTCTTAATAAGACACAACAGATGGACATGTTTAGTGAAACATGGATAAGACTGTGGAGAAGAGACAGTTGATGACAAGCAGAAAAATGTACAATTCTCACTTGCATTTAGGTGTGGGGAACGGATTTAAAAGCTACTTGAGATGCCTTAGAATTGTAAAACATCATATAAAAAAGTTATTTTATACTGACTAAACAGCACAATATTAAAAATTCACCTTTCATTTAAAATAACTCATAACTGGGTTTTTATATGGATAGAACTATAAATAGAGTATCAAGTGACAAAAATCATACAACCAAGTAAAGACTTAAGTACAGAAAGAGACAGGTAAACAATATCTATTTTAGCTAAACAAGCTGACTATGGCCAAATACTGTTTGAAACCAATGACTCAAATCTTGGAGCATTCTATACTGCAAAGTGTAAAAATCTGCAACATAGATCATGTAATAATCATGGATTTCAACAAACAAATGAAAAAAATGCTTAGCAGGGAAAAAGAAATCAGCTACTCCAATCCTGACATCTAGTTTTATTTTTCTTTTTGAGAGTTTTTTGTTTTTTCCAGGAGGATCTGCCCTATCATTAGAGCTTCTGAGTTTTTTCTTCCCTTTAAACATGTTTAGCTTATATAAAAAACCCACTGAAATAACAGGGCAGAAATTCCTTTAACAGGAAATAATAAGATCATTGTTATGGAGCAAAAAATGTTTACTAATATATGCTTTATCATAATCACTGTTTTACTTAAACAAGGTTTATTTTTACTTTCCCACAGTTCTTTGTTTCAATTTCTTAACAATGGATCCCATCTTATAGTTGACCAAAGAATTCTAAAACACACATGCAGGTGCCAAAGAATAGCTAATCAATAAAATAAGTAAAGCAAGTGAAATCAGATGTTCAATCTACATAGCTAACTTATAAATTGCAGGCAACATGGAAAGGGAGGAAAGAAAGATCTGACCAAAAAAAAAAAAAAAGATAACTTGTATTCCAGAAACATTGCAGCTTGTCCCACAGTGATCCTAAAATTACCAGTGGAACACTTTGGTACTGGCACTAAAATGGAATTAAATCTATTTTCCGATATGATTCTTAGGTATAAATCTGTTGCTAAAACTGACCATTCCTCACTGTTTTAAGTTCTTAGAAAGCTTCTGTTCAAAGCAATATGTACATTAATGTTTACATCCAAACTGATCTCCATCCTGTGAGGAAGACAAGCCTTCATTAAAGCACAGTATGAGGAGCCTTTTTCAGAAAATGCCAATATCCTTTCTCATTGCCCTTCTTGTTAGATTTCCTTTTTCTCTTGCAACTGGAACAATTCTTCTAGTGAAGAGAAGGATGGTACCAGGGCTGAGGGACAAGTTTCTAAGTATTTCTGAGTTGAGAAGGACCAACGGAAAGCTGCTTTTCTAATTGGATAGTTCCCAGAACGATTCGAGAAATGACAGCATTCAAATTCAAGCCTGAAGTTAATTTTATAATATGTACTGTGACAGAAGGATCTCTAACTAAATTGTCTTTTCAGAACTGAAGTAACAATGTCTTTTCCTATGGCCTCTGTTGGTTTCCTGTCTGTCCTGCTCTTGGGGTGATGCTCTGGTGGAGGGTAGCTGGGCCCAGGACTGAGGTCAAGTTTCTGAGCACTCTGTCAGCAATGCTGAGCGGGAGGGAAGAGAGGCTGCCATGTCTTCCTGGCAGTTTTCTTCTTGGGGCAGCTGGAAAGACTCAAGATTTGAGGTTGTGTGGAACTTCAATGGTTGGTTCATGGAAGCAAGTCACAGCTTAAATTGGATTGTGGGCCTAGATGGGAAGGTGATGCTCAAGGCTCTCAAATTGCTAAAAGTTGGCCCCGAAAGGACTCCAGCCCAGTTTGGGTCTTCTAAGAGTTTTAAAAGAAAAGTGAAATATATATTCAATTAGCAATAATCGTGCCTTGGATAAACCTCATTGGCTATGATACTGCCACTGTGCAAAGCTAAAAGTGAGGTATTTTAACATTTATCAAGGGTCTGTATGTACTAGAGACAAGGCTAATAGATGGGAACACAACTATGAGTAAAGAGAACATCCAGTCTCAAAGACACAGTTTAATAAAGGAAAATGTTTCAGCACTATAGATACACAGGGGTGAACAGATGTTAATGGAGCAGGATAAGTTAGCACCCAACTCTGTTCAATCTACTGGGAACTTCCTTCTTTTCTAAGACCCTGTCCTAATCTGTAATTTATGTATTCATTACTGAAAATCTCTTATAGCTAACAAATCCCATCTACTGGCTCTTGGTTCCTTGCTGTTAAGTAGGAATTGACAACCAAATATATCCAGTAATCATCTAAAGAAATCTCTTAACATAAAATATATAGATCACAACATACACACCAACAGAAAAGAATCAACTTTGGAGAAAAAAGACACTATAAAAAGAGAAAGTATAACAAAATTATTGTTGTTCTCAGAGAGCTAAGACATTGTGAAATCATCAAATAAAAAATGATTGTTATTGAGGAAAGAACCAAGATGGGAGTATACGTAAACACTGGTACTCGCCGCCTCCCACAACCGCATCAAAATTACAACTGAAATACAGAACAAGCATCATTCAGAACCACCTGAAAGCTGGCCGAATGGAAGTCTAAAACTAGAGAAGTAAAGAATAAAGCACATTGAGGCAGGTAAAAGGGACAGAAGCACGGAACGGGCTGGTCTGGCACCCACATGTGGCATATTTTTAAACCAGAGGGATATTTCCACTGCAGAGGCCTCCTCTGAGAAGCAAGGGGTCCCAGCCCTACACCAAACCCCCCTGGCCCAGAGTTGCAGAGCTGAGAGGAGAAGTTCCTGTAACTTTAGGCTGTAAAAACCAGCATGGATTCTGGCTGAGTGACATGGAGGTTGCTGGATATCCAGGCAGGCCCTCTTAAAGGGCCAGCACATGGACTTACTCGGATTTGATCCCTCTGAGCTCCAGCGCTGGGCAGTGGCATTGGGAGAACCAGAAACATACTGGAAGGAACTGGATTGTCTGGCATCAGGGCAGGAACTCAGGGGTAGCTTTCTCCCAGATGGAAGTGCTCATAGGGTTCATTGTTCCTGTGCTGGAACCTCCCCCATCCCAGAGCTGACTGGCAGCCATATCTGAGTTTCCATTATCATGGCTCATACTGTTCACTTCACCCTGGTGATTCTCTGAGACCCCATCCCATCCAACTTACAGCCCTACCCAGGCTGTTTGTAGTGGCATTTCCATATGAATGGCTTGTCCTGGCTCAGGCTTCAGACTTTCCTAAAATCTCTCAAACAAGCAACAGCTCATGTCAGTGTGCCCCATACTTATGATCCGGCACTAGCACCAGCCTGCTTGGCCTCACTTGGGCATTTACAAACCCAGTACAAATAGCAGCCATCTATAGATTGCTTGGTAACTCCTGCTGGGTGGCCCCAGGCAGTGGCTAACTTTGCACCTACTGGGAAGCCCCAGAGCCAGTGCACCTGGTGGACAGCTTCAGACCATACAAGATTACAACTCTACACATCCACAAGTGACACACTCAAGGAAATTAGTGAGAACATCAATGACATGAAAAAGGACCAATCAGAAATTAAGCATACACTAACTGAGATAAAGAATAATTTACAGGGAATCAACAGTAGAGTAGAGAATGCCGAGAATCCTCTACTATTTGGAATATGAGAAAGCAAAAGGCACCCATCAGAAGAGCAAAAAAAAAAAAAAAAAAAAAAAAAAAAGAATCCAAAAACATGAAGATAGTGTTAGGAGCCTCTGGGACAACTTCAAATGAACCAACATTTGCATTATAGGGGTGCCAGAAAGAGAAGAGAGCAAGATGTTGAAAACCTATTTGAAGAAATAATGACAGAAAACTTCCCCTGCCTAGTGAAAGAAATAGACTTACAAGTTCAGGAAGCACAGAGAGTCCAAAACAAGAGGAACCCAAAGAAGTCCCTACCAAGACACATCATAATTAAAATGGCAAGTGTTAAGAGAGAATCTTAAAAGCAGCAAGAGAAAAGCAGTTAGTTACCTACAAGGGAGAACTCATATGGCTGTCAGCTGATTTCTCAACAGAAACTTTGCAGGCAAGAAGGGAGTGGCAAGAAATATTCAAAGTGATGAATAGCAAGGACCTACAACCAAGATTAATCTACCCAGCAAAGCTCTCATTTGGAAATGAAGGTCAAGAAAAAGAGCTTCACAGATAAGAAAAAAAATAAAGTAGTTCATCACCAACAAACCAATATTACATGAAATGTTGAAGGGTATTCTTTAAAAGGAAGAGGAAGAGGAAGAAGAAGAAAAAGAAGTAGAAGAAGAAGAAATATGAACAATAAAATAGCAATACATATCTATCAACAACTGTATCTAAAAATCAAAATAAACGAATAAGAAATCTAATGAACAAAATAAATTGATGAATAAAATAGAATCAGGGGCATGGAAACATGGAACAGACTGATGAATCTCAGAGGAAGGGGGGTTGGGGAGAGACTAACCCAAAATCTTATATGCATATATGCATTACCTATGGACACAGACAATAGGGTGAAAGCTTGGGGCAGGGCAGGAACCGGGTAGAGGGGGGCAATGGGAAGAAAAAAAGGGGACACCTATAGTACTCTCAACAATAAAAATTTTTTTAAAAAAGATTGTTGTTTTTACCTGAAACCATGATCCTATTAACCAATGTCACCAATAACTTTAACTAAAAAATGATTGTTATTTTAAAAGAACCAGGGAACAAAATTAACTCATAGATATTAAAAATATGACAGAAAAAATAAAAATAAAAATATGACAGCAAAAGAAAAGTTGAAGAAAAATGAAGAAATCCACCAAAAAGTGAGGCAAAAAGACAAAGACATCGAAAATTATTTTGTATAAAATAATTTTATATAAAAAGAAAAAAATTAGAGGGTTAATCCAGTGTGGTCAATATCTAAATAATAGGCATTTGTTAAAAAAAAGACAGTGAAAATTAGGGAAGGAAACCATCAACTAAGTAATTGAAGATAATTCTCTAGAACAGAAGGATATGAGTTTCCAGATTAAAAGGGTCCACCAATAACCTGGCACTATGAAACAAAACAGACCTATACCAAGGCATATCATTGTGAAGTTTCAGAATACGGGGGACAAAGAGGAGATCTTACAAGCTCACAGACAGAAAACAGTAATTCATAACAAAGACCAGGAATTGGATCAGTTTTAGCTTTTCAAAAGCAATCCCGAAAACTACAAGACAATGAAACAATGTTCTCATTATTCTGAAGGGAAATTATTTCCAACTTAAAATTCCATTCCAACTATTAAGTATTATAGTAAACGTGCAAGATCTCAAGGCATGTATGGCCTCAAAAAATGTACTCTTATTATTCACTAGAGGCCTTTTGCACAAATTCGTGCACCAGTGGGTCCCTCGGCCTGACCAGTGGGATCGGGCTGAAACTGGCTCTGACATCCCTTGAGGGGTTCTGGATTGCGAGAAGGCCCAGGCCAGGTCAAGGGACCCCACCAGTGCACGATCAGGGCCAGGGAGAGATGCAGAAGGTTGGCCAGCTGGGGAGGGACCGCGGGAGGGCTCCAGGGCATATCCGGCTCATCTCACTAAGTCACTGGTCCGCCGGATCCCAGCAGCAAGCTAACCTACCGGTCGGTGCATCTGCCCCTTGGTGGTCAGTGCATGTCACAGTGACTGGTCGACAGGTCAACCGTCTGCCCCCTGGTGGTCAGTGCATGTCATAGTGAGCACTTGAGCTGCCTTAGCATATCATTAACATAGTATGCTTTGATTGGTTGAACTGATGACGGGACAACCGGTCACTTAGCATATTAGGCTTTTATTATATAGGATTCTTTCCTCAGGTTTCTGCACAAATGTGTATCAGCAAGGCTCTTCTTGACACCTTTTATAAAAGAACAAATCTTCATCCCCATCCTGGCTTTTGTGTCATCCTTCTCTGAAACACTGGAATAATAATTTTCTTTTAATCCCTCCAACCTGAAACTCTCTCACTAAAATATAATTTCCAAGAGGACAAGGATTATCCATATTCACTGATGTGTTCTGAGCACAACAGATTCTCAGTAAACAATACTGCGTCCACAGGAATAAATAAATAAATTTAT
The DNA here is from genome assembly GCF_963259705.1 of Myotis daubentonii. Classification (NCBI taxonomy): domain Eukaryota; kingdom Metazoa; phylum Chordata; class Mammalia; order Chiroptera; family Vespertilionidae; genus Myotis; species Myotis daubentonii. The sequence goes on along the minus strand of NC_081848.1, from coordinate 7,832,904 downwards.
ACTAGTAGAGAATAGAGCAATAGCATAATCACAATATCTATTCAAATAAGAGGATAAAGTGTAGGCATTTTCAGAAACACAGATCTTACTCACAGAGTGCTTTGTGAAAGCAGAAAGAATATTCTTCAAAATAGGAAGAAAAGATTATTTCCTACATGGACTATGGTTTTCTGATTTTATCCTAAGTAGGATATCTATCCCTCTTACTACCTTAATTAGCAGATAAAATCTATCTCTGGTTCTCCCCTTTCACAAAGAAATAGCTTACTCTTAATTAATTCGATCTTATTGAGATTCCTTAATAGTATGATTCACTTAGTGGAAATTCATCCTGAAAGAAGCAGAAAACACAGACTTCCAAAAGCCTCACATGAATAGAATTTGGCTAGGTATGGTTATGGCCAGATCAGAACAGCTGATGCTTCTCCCTCCCTTCACTGTAGCCTAGCTGCAGCTGCAGCTGCCAGACATGGGAGAGGCTCACTGCTCACAGCACAGAATGTCGGCTTTGAACCATAGCTAGAGGCAGGCTGCCAGTCATCTGCAGGAGATAGCTGAAATTAAAATAGAAGTTAATGGAAAAACTCGACTACTTTTTAAAACGTGTCTATTTAATTAAGGCCTGCTAGGCCTATATTTCCAAATATATGATGCTTAAAAATATATTTAGTCATCTTTGACTAATCCATTTCATTCACCAAATATTCACAAACTAAACTTTGTTTCCTGAAATTTACATACATCAGCTTTTTAGACCTAGAAAATTGACTATGATTTCTTCTACTGCAGTGGCTAAGTCACTCATTTCTTTTTTTCCTTTTAAATCCCAGCACTAGTCACAGTATCAAGCACATAGTACTTAATGAACTCATCCATACAACCCCCTCATTTTCAGAGACACTAAAGTTCAGAAACATGTGGCTAGCTCCAGAGGTTTATTTAGAAGTTAGAACTAGGACTAGCACACAGAACTTATTCCAGACTTTTCTTTTAATGTCTAACCAATTCAAACAAAGATGTGGGGGAAAGCAACAATTAATTTTTGAATCGTGAATCATGCTGGCTCTTATATGTAGTTACTAGTTTCCCTAAAAGTTAACCAGAAAGATTTACAAATAATCCAATTAGATCTGACCTCTTCAAAGGTAACAATTTTACATGCATCTAATAAAAATTCAAAAGAAAAGATCCTAAATTTTATATTCAAGGACAGTCTATTTAATCTGCATGAATTCAACATTTGCATACCCATTCTGAAGTATACACAGATTTAATCTTCCTGCAGACATCTAGCATCCTCAGACGTGTGAAACCAACATTCGCCTATACATCTGCACAGTAGATCATGTTCAGTTAATAAAGCTCATACAAGATGTGATGGGGAGGTACATAGGGGCTGCATCATTATACAAATTCTATACCGAAGGCAATGGGTATATATAAAAGCCTAAGCGACCGTCCGACTGGTAGTTATGATGCGCAATGACTACCAGGGACGCTGAATACACAGACATGGAAACATGGAACTGACTGATGAATCTCAGAGGAAAGGGGGGAGGGGGAAGGGCGGGAAGAGATTAACCAAAGATCTTATATGCACACTAGAGGCCCTTGGCCTGGCCTGCAGGGATTGGATTGAAAGTGGCAGTCCAACATCCCCTGAGAGGTCCCGGATTGCGAGAGGGCGCAGGCCAGGCCGAGGGACCCCACCGATGCATGAGTCTGTGCACCTGGCCTCTAGTTTTAAGTATAAAACTGACAGATGTGCATTTTAGAAAGATCATTTGACAGCAACATGAAAGATGATTTAGAAGAGAGACAAAATTGTAGGCAAAGAGACCTTAGGCTGCTTGCTCAAGTAATTCAAGTGAGAAATGATGAAGATCCAAACTAAAGGGATGATGGAACAAATTGAAGAAGTGAGTACAGATGTAAGCAGTACTGCAACTAGGATCCTGGTTAATAATTTAAAAACCCAAAGAACTAAAATGTAAAGTAGAATCTTCAAAGTTTATTGAAACTCATAATAAAAGGCAAATAAACAACTTTTCTAACATTATCTTCATGCTGTTAAGATAGTAACCAAGGCCACCAAATTTGTCCTTTAGATTCTCTGAGTAACTATCTAAAGGTATTTTGGCTAAAACAAAGCCCCCCTTTAATCCCAGAGCCAGCATCCTAATATGTTACCATTGAAAGGGAAAGACAGGAAATGAATCAATAAACCCCAGGCACATGCTTGGCCTGGAAAGACACAGCATATCAAGGAGCAGAAATCTGAAAACAAAGGCTCTGGGTAATTAATGACCAGGCCGGAAACTGCTGACTGCCGGTTTAATTGTTTGAATAGTGCCCAAATTGTCTGATGAGGTGACCACCCTAAGACTTTTGTACCATTTACTGCCTATGACCACATGGGCAAACATGAGAAATAGTTCTAAAGAATGCAGGAATCTTGAATAACTTTTATTAATCACATCTATGATTCCAAAGAAAAATTTTAAGAGTTAAAACCTTATAATATTTATAAACTAGTGTCCCAGTGCATGAATTCATGCACATTGAAATTAACTAGAAGAAATATATTAATATCGCTATTCACCCTTCCTCTATAATAGAAGTGTCAACCAAATTCACAATCGACAATGACAGATCGAAACACACACATGTGATTGGCGCCAGTGAGAGCTTTATATCCTATACTAGTAGCCCTGCGCAGGAATCTGTGTGCCAGTAGGTCACTGCCACCCTCCTGTAGCTCTCCGCCCGCTGCCCCTCCCTCCTGTAGCTCTCCACCTGCTTCCCTGCCGTCCTGTAGCTCCCCCTGAACCCTCTCTTAGCTTGCTGCCCTGCCCCCTCTTGTAGCTCTCCACAGCCCACTTGTACCTCGCTGGCCCACCCTCCTGCTGATCCGTGACCTGGTCATGATGCGCTTGGTCGTTATGCCTCAGGGTGTAATGGCTAATTAGTATATTCCTCTCTTATTATATCTACACTAATAAAAGACAAAGATGCTAATTGACCATAACTTTGTTATGCCCTAAGCCACGCCCACCAGCCAATCAGAGCGACTATATGCAAATTAACCCAGCCAAGATGGAGGCCGGCAGCCACGGAGCTGGAGCAAGCAGGAGGCTTGATTGCCCAGGCAATGGAGGAAGCCAAGCTTCCCACCTGCGGTGAGCCGGCTGGGCCTCCACTCATAGCAACAAAGTTTCAATTATAGAAGATAAACAAATCCCAGATACCTGCTTCCAGCCAGACTCCACTGGGAGCTTGGGTGGCTGGGGGTTGTGGCCAGCCTGCAAACAGCCATTGTCCCCTCACCCAGGCTGGCCACACCCTCATGGGGTGAGAGTCCCCGCTGGGGGGCGTAGCCAGCCTGCAAAGGCCCTCAGCCCCTCACCCAGACTGGCTAGGCACCCCAGCAGGACCTTCTACCCTGAAGGGGCTGTGGCCAGCCTGCAAACAGCCATCAGCCACTCACCCAGGCTGGCCAGGCACCCCAGGGGGGACCCCCACCCTGAAGGGGCTGTGGCCAGCCTGCAAACAGCCATCAGCCCCTCACCCAGGCTGGCCAGGCACTCCTATATAATAAAAGGATAATATGCAAATTGAGCCTAACTGCAGAATGACTGGGAATGACTGGTCACTATGACACATACTGACCACCAAGGGGCAGATGCTCAATGCAGGAGCTGCCCCCTGGTGGTCAGTGCGCTCCCACAGGGGGAGCTCTGCTCAGCCACAAGCCAGGCTGACGGCTGCCAGTACAGCGGTGGTGGTGGGAGCCTCTCCCGCCTCCTCAGCAGCGCTAAGGATGTCCGACTGCAGCTTAGGCCTGCTCCCTGCTGGCAAGTGGACATCCCCCGAGGGCTGCTGGGCTGCCAGAGGGATGTCTGACTGCCAGCTTAGGCCCAATCCCCCCAGGGAGCGGGCCTAAGCCAGCAGGTGGTCATCCCTTGAGGGGTCCCAGCCTGGGAGAGGGCATAGGCCAGGCTGAGGGACCCTGCTCCCCCGAGTGCACAAATTTTTGTGCACCTGACCTCTAGTAGGATAATAAAGAGCTAATATGCTAATTAGACCAGACAGCAGAATGACCGTCCGGTCATCCAGACGACCTTCCAGACGAAGCCAGGGCAGCTGCGAGGGCCAAGGCAGCCAGAGTTGCAAAGGCCTACCCTTGTACGAATTTTGTGCTTCGGGCTTCTAGTATATAGATAAACTTGCTTAATTAGACCTGCTTTCTGATTTAGCTAAACTTTTTTCAGCCCAGTGAAGCACCTCAACTTCTCTTTCAGGTAATTGTCAGCTACACAACAATAAATATCAACACAAAGCAGGTTATTATTGTAGATCACGCAGGGAGAACAAAGCGTAAAATATTTAACTGCATCAGTGTTTGACTATATTCTGCGCAGTGAGAAAACCTGAAGTCATTTTCAAGATCCACCATTTCTTACTTTTCAGTCGGGTCAAGTTTCTAAGCTTTCTAACTCTCCGTTTTCTGGCTAATGAAAAGAAAATAGGATTCCACTGAGTCTCCTATCTACCTACTCCAGGATTTCTGTGAGGATCAAATGAGATGAGGCACAGGAAAATGCTTCACAGACATTTGGTTACAGTGTAAAATGTTTCCACCTGGCTATAATCCAAGTCATGTCCCCAGGCTGAAGAAACTCCAAGGAGGCTAGTCGCTAGGGAGAGGAAGCTGGGCATTGCTATGTGACTAATACCCTTCAGAGATGAGCGCCAATGACTACATAAGAATTAGAAAACAAAAATTATTCAGATTAAATGTATATGCCCTTATTTACCTTTATACTAGGGAGGTATGGAGTTGGAAGAATGTAAGTGCAGGCTGGTTAACTACCAGTAAGTACTCAAAAACTGCTCAGTATACTAGAGTAAGCGAGTTTTCTCCCTTGATTCAGTTAGCATTTCCTCTTTCGTGTTTATCTTCGGAAGTATAAATCAACAGAAAAGTTCTTTCAAAAACTGAACAAAGAAGTAACTCAGACTACTTAACCTGGCAGTGTTCTCCTGTTGGCTTCACTAAGTAAATAAGGGATATGAAGCCAAACTAGACTATTACGTCATTCATTCAACAGGTGTTTATAAAAAGCTGTGTATTATGCTAAGTCCTCAGCAGAAACTTACAATCTAGTAGAGATAAAAAGATACACACAAAGACTTTAAATGACAATGAAAAGCAATAAGGTAGGTAAATTCTAAAATGAGTTGTGCAGCCTGGCCCCTGTGGCTCAGTGGTTGAGCATCGACCCATGAACCAAGTGGTCACAGGTTCAATTCCAGGTCAGAGATCATGCCCAGGTTGTGAACTTGATCCTCAATAGGGGGCATGTAGGAAGCAGCTGATTGATGTTCATCAATGTTTCTATCTCTCTCTTCCTCTCCTTCTAAAAATCAGTAAAAAGACATTTTAAAAAATAATAAAATGAGTTGTGCAGGAAAGAGAACTAAGAGGAAATCAATGTGGATAGAACTGAGAAAGACTTTACTGAAGGATGGAACTTCAGGTAGGCCTCTAAAAAAGGTAAGATTTGACTATGTGGAAAGCAAAGGGCTTTCTAGGTCTCCAGATCAACATGAGCACAGATTTGGAATCAGAAATTTACATGCTCTGTTTTGAAAACCAACAAGGAGATAAGCCTAGTTATGGGTTTTGTGGCCATTAGATTAGATTTGGTCATTACATTTGGTATGAAGTCCACTGGCCAGTTTCCAAAGTACTGAAGACAGGGGCTCAAGAGCTTCCTGCATCCATTATAGTGGAAAGAACTATTACATACTTTGCCTATTTCTAATTTTAATGAGAACATTAAATTAATGATATCTATCAAATTCAATTCAATTAACTGACATGCTTAAGGCAAAGTAGGGAGGTTAGAGAATCCTTCAGGCAGAAGAAACAGTAAGGTACCAAGTTACTAAGACAGAAGAAACCTGTTAAATTCAAAGAACTTTAAGGGGGCATATAACCAGTTAGTATAGTGGAGTTAGTAAAAGCTCAGCCTTTGAAGTCAGACTAAGGCTTACTGGTAAGTCTTGGTTATGCCACTTAAGGCTTACTTGCTCTATGACGTGGGCAAATTATTTAACCTCTCCATGCCTCAGTTTCTCTACTGTAAAATAGAGATATTAATAAGTCCCCATCTTATTTAAGGGTTTATGTATATGTACAGGAGTTAGCATAATGCCTAGCACGTGGTAAATGTTCAAGAAATGATAACCTTCATTGCTATTGTATTTAAGGTCAGGGTGTATAGAGTGTAATCATCCTTCTTGGCTTTGTTAAGAATCCTGAACTTTATTCTAAAAACAATAAAAGCCCCTGAAACAGGTTTAATCAGATTTTTTGTTTTAAAAATATGGTGTAATTAGTACTTCTTATAAGAAACACCAAAGGAAAAATATACTATTAAAAAATGTTTTCTTTTCTTTGAGGGATATGCACCTGTCTTTCTCTGAGATAAAATTCTGTAAATGACTATATATTATTTTCACTGCGACATCCAGAAAGATTAGAGCCCTATCTGAAGCTCCTGGGCCCTTACTGCCTGCACTTTTGTGTTCCCTTCCCCCACAGCTCATGATTATTTCCTACTGTTCTATGCATTTTCTGAATCACTTCTTTTTCGTATTTATACTTTAGAATCATTGTTTTTGTATTATTCTTCTTCGAAGCTACTCTAGCCATTTATAAAATGAGGTGCAATCTAACCAAACAAAAATAAAGGGCGTAAACACTACAGCCCCATAATGCACGAATCATGCATTATAGATGCAGTCCCAGCATGCCACCCAAATCACTCTTTTGCTGTAAACCTAGTCAGATGAGGCAAGAAAACCAGATGGCACAGGAAACCTTCTATGCAAAGAAAGAGCAGCTGAGGAGTATAGAAGGCCCTTCCTGCACAAGCGGGCGCAGTTAGGGCAGTCAGTGCCAGCAGCAGCAGAGAACTGGAAAGTGTCAAGCTGCTGGGAAGTTATGTACCAGATCAAGGCTGGCGTTTTTATTTTTTGTTTATGAATGTTTTCTCCCAAAAGTACTTCACTTCGTCATAACCTTCATTGCTCTACTGTTCTATTTTTTTTTCAGCTCATGAAACCCTTTGTTGCTTCATTTATCTCCCTCCTCAACTTGGATCTAACTGTCAGCTATTTCAACTCTCACCTCTTTGGCCACAGCAACTCCTAGGTGCATTTGTCCTTCTACCATTCCAGTCCACAGCCTGGGTCATTCATATTGTCTACTTCTCCTCCTGGGCTGGAAAGCATTGCTGACTGTGAGTCTATCGGGAACTCCCTCACTGCTAATTATCAATGCTTTCATTCACCACTTGACTATCATATGAGTACCACCAGCTGTTCTAAACCTTTCCCCACACCAGAGTGTGTAATGTACTGGCTCCTTCCCTGGTGCCTCATCTGCTACATTACAGAATGAATGAAATCTCTTCTACATGAAAAAACTCATTTTCCTTCTATATATTTCACCCCAAAGCACCTTTGTAGCAAAGTGCCACTTGGTTTTCAGGATACTGCATTCTCTTGGTTTTCTTCCATGTCTCCTTTGCTGGTTCCTTCTCTTTTAATGTTTGAGTACCTCAGAGATCAGACAGTGGTGCCTTCCCTAATCATACTCACTACTTAGGTGGTATCCATCTGTCAGAAGTCCTACTGATTCCACTTTCAAAACATTGTAAGTCTGACCACTTAGCACTACGTGCAGCACTACCACCCTCGTCTAAGCCAGCATCATCTCTCACTTCAACTGCTGCAGCAGCTTCCTACCTGGTTTCCCAGTTTCCACCCTTGCTTAATACACTCTATTCTCAACACAGAAGCCAGAGGGATGCTTTTAAAATGTTAAATTAGATGAAATCACTTCTTTGTTCAAGCACCTCTAACGGTTCCCTAATTTTAACAAGAACCAAAGTCCTTACAATGGCCTACAAAACCCAAATCTCCCGCACTCCTGCCTCCCATTTACCATTTTGTCCTCCTCTCCTACTATTCTTTCTTCTTGTTTACTCTTGCTCTTCCTTCTTGTTTGCTTTTCTCTCGTCATGCAAATATCCCTGCTATTCCTTGAACACACCAAACATTGCTGCCTCAGGACCTTTCATTTACTCTTCCCTCTCCCCGGGTCACCCTCTTATCTATATACTGAGATTTCTAATTTTTGCTCAAATATCAGTTAGACCTTCCCTGACCACTCTATTTGATATTGTAATCAACTTCCCTACTCCTCATGCTCCTCTCCTTGCTTTATTATTTCCACATATTAATATCTAATACACTACACAATTTTCTTATTTTGTTTATTGTCTCTCTCCCTCAATGAGTATGTAAAGCTTATGAGAACAGGGATTTTTGTCTGTATTCTTCATTGTGGTATTCTCACCACATAGAATAGTGTGAGACACATAGTTGGCTTTCAATAAAGATTTCCTGAAAGACTGAGTGACTGAGTGAATGTAAGAAAGAAAAGGAAAGAAAAAAAAAAGAAAGAAAGGAAGAAACTTGCCCAAAGCAATGCAACAATTAATATAGTGCAGCTAGCATTATAAACAATTAATATGGTATAGCCAGATCTGCTTGACTTCAAAGCCCATACCATCTATCTATATATATAAAAGCCTAAGTGACCGTTATAACCGGACAACTGGCCAGTAGCTATGACGTGCACTGACCACCAGGGGGCAGACGCTCAATGCAGGAGCTGCCCCCTGGTAGTCAGTGTGCTCCCACAGCCAACCTCCCATGGCTGGCCAACCTCCCGCAGTCCCTCCCCCTGGCTGGCTGGGTGGTCAGTGTGCTCCCACAGCCAACCTTCCATGGCCGCCAACCTCCCGTGATCCCTCCTCCCGGCCGGCCAACTTTCTGTAGTCCCTCCCCCTGGCCAGCCAACCTCCTGCGGTCCCTCCTCCCAGCCAGCTGGCCCCAATCAGCCCCGATCGGGACTGGGCGAGATGGCCCCAATCAGCCCTGATAGCTGGCCAGGTCAAGGGATCCCACCCATGCACGAATTTGTGCACTGGGCCTCTAGTTCTATTATCACATCTGTTAAGAAGCTTCTAAATAAGTCAATCTGAGAAAGACAAATATCACACGATCTCACTTATTTGTGGATTCTGATGAACAAAATGAACTGACCAACAAAATAAGACCCAAAGCATGGAGGCTTGGAACAGACTGATATACCTTTATGTGAGGGGTTGGAGGGATGAGAAGAGATAAACCAAAGAATTTATATACTTATATGCATAGCCCATGGACATGGGCAACAGAGTAGTGAGGACCTGGGGTGGGGAGTAAAGGAGGAGGAAATGGGAGATATTTGTAATACTATGAACAATAAAAATATATTTTAAAAAAAGAAGATCCTAGTTAAAAAAATACCTTAAGAGTTTAAGTGAGCTCAATAAGCATTATCATAAAAAAGAGAAAAAAATAAGTAAAAGAGGCAAGATAACTGTCTCCTGAAATACAATTAGAACATAAAACACTGAACATCAGTCAAAGAAGAAGAGGGATCTTTGAGAGACAGGAAATAAATGAGGAAAGGCCAGTGACTTCAACTGCTGCAGCAGCTTCCTACCTGGAAAGTGTGCAGGTCACAACATAGTGAGCAGAAACCCAGCAAAGTCCTTGAGTTGAAGAGACAGAGCTGAGAGTCTAGAAAGAAAAAGGCCAATAGACACTACAAAATGGAGTACCAGAGAAGAGAGAGCTACACATGGATAGAACACTAAAGTTCCACAGAGGGTCCCCCCTTCAGCTTTCAGGAGTCTACTAATTGGTTCATGTGTGTGAAAAAACTACCCGAGAACAAAGAAAGAACCATCTGAGAGGATCATAGAGAATAGTGTCTAGACCAGCCATGGGCAAACTATGGCCCGCGGGCTGGATCCGGCCCGTTTGAAATGAATAAAACCAAAAAAAAAAAAAAAAAAAAAAGACCGTACCCTTTTATGCAATGATGTTTACTTTGAATTTATATTAGTTCACACAAACACTCCATCCATGCTTTTGTTCCGGCCCTCCAGTCCAGTTTAAGAACCCATTGTGGCCCTCGAGTCAAAAAGTTTGCCCACCCCTGGTCTAGACTGAGTACTGCTCCAATCATAAAAGAAAGACCCAAAATGGATCAAACTTTCCAAATAATTTAACTACATATCCGAACAAAGATTAAGTTGAGTTATAGAAATATAAAAATATGTGGCAACCAGTAAGATAAAATTGACAAAGTCTGCCATCCAATCAAAGACTAGCAGGCATGTAAAAAAGCAGGAAAATATAACCAAAATTGAGGAGATATATCAACCATTCAAATCTGATCCAAAACTGATAGAGATGCCAAAATTAGGGGACATGGAATTAAAAGTTATTAAAACTGTACTCCATTTGTTCAAAAAGCTAACTAAAGACATAGAAGATGTTAAAAAAAAGCCCTAATCAAGTTTATAGAGCTCAAAATGACAATGTCCGAGGATAAAGAATTAACTGGATGAGATTAATGGCAGATTAGACATTGTAGATGATTAGTAAACTTAAAGATACAGAAATAGCAACTATCCAAAATGAAATACAGAGAGAAATAGGAATTTTTTAAAATGGAAAAGCACATCAGTGAGCTGTGGGAGGATTTCAAGCAGCCTAATATATGTATAATGGGAGTCTCTGAAGAAAAGGAGAGTGAGCCAGAAAAATCAGTTAAAAAAATAATGGCTGAAAATTTTCTGAATTTGATGGAAACTACATTCACAAATCCAAGAACTTCAGTGAACACCAAACATAAGAATCATAAAGAAAACCACACAAAGGCACATCATAATCAAATTATTGAAACCAGTGATATCAGAAAATCTTAAAAGCAGCCAGAGAAAAAAGGCACATTACATACAGAGGCATAAAGAAAAAGATGACAGCAGATTTCTTGTCAAAAGTAATGCAAATGAGAAGAAAATGGACAAACGTCTCTAGAGTACTGAAGGAAAAAAGTCAACCTACAAATATATATACCCAGTACAAATATCTTTCAAAAACAAAACAAAATAAGATTACTTAATTTAATTTAATTTTGTTGTTGTTGTTAATCCTAACATGAGGATATTTTCCCATTGATTTTTAGGGAGAGTGGGAGAGAGAGGGAAAGACAGAGAGAAACATCAATGTGAGAAAAACACATCGATTGGTTGCCTCCTGCATGAGCCCTGACAGGGGAAGAGCCTGCAACCAAGATATGTGCCCTTGACCAGAATCAAACCTGGGGCCCTTTGGTCCGCAGGCCAATGCTCTATCCACTGAGCCAAACCAGCTAAGGCTAAGATTATTTTAGACATATGGAAGCTGAAAGATTTAATCACCAACAGATCTGCACTACAAGAAATGGTAAAGAAAATCCTTCAGGCAAAAGAAAAATGACACCAGATGAAAATAATGTATCTACACATAGGAATGAAAATGAAAGCATGTATCTACATATAGGGATGAGACAATGATAGCTCCACTGCTAAATATGTAAGAGTTTTTAAAAATTTGAAGTGTCTTTAAAACTAACTTTTTAGACAAAAACAACACTATGTTTTATAAAATAGGTATAAGAAAAATGTATGACAAGAACATAAAGACCAAAAAGGCAAAGCAGAAGTATATTATTGTAAGGTTCTTATACTGTATGTGAAGTGCTGAATATTACTTAAACGTAGACTATAAGTTAAAAACCTGTATATGGATGTTCATTGCAATTCATGAGTAATAGCCTAAAACTGAAACCAACCCAAATCTGTGTCTATCCTGTGTCTATCAACACAGGAATGGATAAGCAAATTGGAGTAAATTCATACAATAGGATCTACTAACAATAGAAAAAATGTTGATTCGTACAACAAAATGGATGAATCTTAAAATAATTATACCGAGAGAAAGAAACCAGACAAAGAGCACATACTGTATGATTACATTTATATGAACTCTAGAAGACACAAACTAATCCTCAGAGTCAGAGAACAGATCAATGGTTGCCTGGTGGTAATGTGGGACAATACAGATTACAAAGCACACAATAAACTTTTAAGAGTGATGGATAGCTTGATTGTGGTGATGGTTTCTTTCACATATGTAAAACTTATTAAATTGTACACATTAAAATATGTGTAATTTATTGTATATAAACTATTCCTCAATAAAGCTGCTTAAAAAACAATTTTGGACTTAAATTTAGGTTAAAAACAAAAAATATTTAGACTATTTACAGTGCTCTGGCTCCACAGAGTAAAAATAAAATAGATGAAAGCTAGAACTAATAAAATACTTATAATTTTTAAGGGTTAAGTTGGATCACAGAAACCAACTACTCAAATACTTTCTTATTAAAGACTAGAGGCCTGGTGCACGAAATTTGGCATGGGTAGGGTTCCTAGGCCTGGCTAGCAATCAGGGCCGATCAGGGCCTTCTGGCTGCCGGCCAGGGCCTCCCTTCCCCAAGCTGCCGGCCGGGGTCTTCCTTCATTCAGCACTGCCCCCTGGTGGCCAGCACACGTCATAGCGAGCATCGAACTTCTGGTCTCCCAGTTGAACTCCCCAGGGGGCACTTTGCACATAGCCTTTTATATCCTACTAGAGGCCCAGGGCACGAAATTTGTGCATGGGGGGTGAGGAGAGGGGTGGGTTCCCTCAGCCCAGCCTGCACCCTCTTCAATCCAGGACCCCTCGGGGGATGTCTGACTGCCGGTTTCGGCCCAGGGATCGGGCCTACACTGGCAATCAGACATCCCTCTCACAGTCCTGGACCGCTGGCTCCTAATCGCTCACCTGCCTGCCTGTCTGGTCACCCCTAACTGCGTTCTTCCCCTGCCGGCCTGATCGCCCCTCACTGCCTCTGCATGCCGGCCAGATCGCCCCTCACTGCCCTTGCGTGCCGACCTGATCGCCCCCAACTGCCCCCTCCCTGCCAGCCTGGTCACTCCTAACTGCCCCCCCCCCTGCCGGCCTGGTCGCCCCCAACTGCGCCTCCACCCCCCCACTGGCCTAGTCGCCCCATGCAGCCTGCTGTTCAGTCGTTTGGTCGTCCCTTACTAATCCCCCTGCTGACCTGGTTGCCTCACACAATCTGCTTGTTCAATTGTTTGGTCATCCCTCACTAACCCCCCCGCCGGTCTGCTCACCCCACGCAGCCTGCTTCTTCAGTCGTTTGGTCGTCTCTCACTAACCCCCTGCCGGCCTGGTCGTAGGCAGCCATCTTGTGAGGGCGTGAGGGTTAATTTGCATATTACCTCTTTATTATATAGGATATATTCTATAATAATAAAAGTGTAATATGCTAATTCGACCAGACGTCCTTCCGGATGACCTTCTGAATGAAGCCGGGGCTGAGAGGGAAGCGTGGGTCCCGGGTGCCAGAGGGAAGCCGGTGCCAGCAGCCAGAGGAAGGAAGGTCTACTCTTGCATGAATTTCGTGCATCGGGCCTCTAGTATATAATAAAAGCCTAATATGCAAATTGTCCCCTGGGGCAGTCATTCGACAGGAAGACCAGGAGTTCGACCGCTTGCTATGATGTGCGCTGACCACCAGGGGGCGGCGCGAAACATGGTGGGCGTCGACAATCGAACTTCCAGTCTCCTGGTCAAACTCCTGAGGGGATACTTTGCACATTAGCCTTTTATATCCTATCCTATCTAATAAAGAGGGAATACGCTAATTGACCCTCACACCATCGGAAAGATGGCGGCACCCACAGCCACAAGATGGAGGCGCCCAGTCCCCTCAGCCCCGCCCAGGCGCCTGTCTCTGGAGTCCCCCAGTCCCCTCAGCCTCCCGGCCACCCAGGGCCGGCCCAAGGCACAGGCAAGCCTCAGATGGCAGCTGCCCAGCTGCCCAGGGCCAGCCCAAGGTGCAGGCAAGCCTTGGATGGCAGCTGCTGGGCCACCCGAGGCTTAGGTAACCAGGGCTGGCCAAGGCTTGCGCTGCCAGCAGTGGCAGCAGCAGAGGTGTGATGGGGTGTTGCCTTCGCCTGATTGCTGGGTGGCCTCCCACCCGAGGGCTCCTGGACTGTGAGAGGGGGCAGGCTGGGCTGAGGGACCCCCCTCCAGTGCATGAATTTTCATGCACCGGGCCTCTAGTATAATCCTATATAATAAAAGCCTAATATGCTAAGTGTCCAGTTGTCTGGTTAGCCATTCAACCAAAGCATAATATGCTAATGATATGCTAAGGCCATTCAACTGCTTACTATGACATGCACTGACCACCAGGGGCAGACGCTTGGACTAGTAGGTTAGCTTGCTGCTGGGGTCCAGTCGATCGGGACTGAGCAAGACGGGCTGGACACACCCTGCAGCCCTCCCATGGTTCCTCCCAAGCTGGCCAATCTCGTGCATCCCTCCCTGGCCCTGATCGTGCAACTGTGGGGTCTCTCAGCCTGGCCTGCGCCTCCTTGCAATCTGGAACTCCTCGGGGGATGTTGGAGAGCCAGTTTCGGTGCAACAGCAGAATGACCCGTCACTATGACATGCACTGACCACCAGGGGGCAGACACTCAATGCAGGAGCTGCCTCCTGGTGGTCAGTGCGCTCCCACAGGGGGAGCACTGTTCAGCCAGAGCTGGGCTCACGGCTGGCAAGCGCAGTGGCAGTAGTGGGAGCTTCTTCTGCCTCTGTGGCAGTGCTAAGGATGTCCAACTGACAGCTTTGGCCCACTCCCCGGGGAAGCCGGCCAAAGCTGTCAGCCGGACATCCCTTGAGGGCGCCCAGACTGCAAGAGGGTGCAGGCCGGGCTGAGGGATCCCCACCACCCAGTGCATGAATTTTGTGCACCGGGCCTCTGGTATATAATAAAAGCCTAATATGCAAATTGTCCCCTGGGTCAGTCGTTCGACAGGGAGACTGGGAGTTGACCACCAGAGGGCGGCACAAAACATGGCAGGCGTCGGCAACGTGGTACTGGCAGGCGGTGCTGCCGCCCGGCTCCCAGGCACTAAGGGAGCCAAGCAGGGGGCCTGACCCCGATCAACTGCCGCGCAGGCGGGATGGTAGAGCAGGTGAGGGCGTGACGCCCGGCCACGGTGGGGTGCCAGGCAGGGCTGCGGGGCTGCGGGACTGCGAGGCTGGGGGCGAGCTGGGCCCCATCCCTGCAGGCCACCCTGAGGGACCCCACCCATGCACAAATTCGTGCACCGGGCCTCAAGTATATAGATAAAAGATATCCCAGAAAATTAGTGACTTGCCCAAGGTCTTACAGCTTCAGTTAAAGGCTTAATAAACTGTTTTAAGATCCACAATGGCAGGGATTGTTATTTAGGCCACCACTGTATCCTTTTTACCTAGTACAATGCCTGGGACATGGTAAGAGTTCAATAAATATTTGTTAAAAAGGAGGGTAAAAACGAAGATAAAAGGAAAGGAAATCTCCCTTGCAATATGACTGAAAGTGTCTCCCTATCTTCAATTTTCTAATCTCTAACACAGGTGAGAAAATTAAGCAATATCTTTAATATCATAAATAGAAGAGAATAAATTATATTCCATATTTTTAGCTTACTGAATATTTTATTATATTTGAATGCTTAAAAATTTCTAATTCATGTTACCAACTCTTGAACAGGCAGAAGAATAGAAAATACTCCGTTTATGAAGATTAGTGACATTTTTAAGTTTTAATCCTCACCTGAGGATATGTTTTTATTGATTTTAGACAGAGAGGGAGGGAGGGAGGGAGGGAGGGAGGGAGGGAGGGAGGGAGGAAGGGAGAGAGAGTTAGAGAAACACTGATTGGTTGCCCCCCGACAGGGGACTGAACCCACAACCTAGGTATGTGCCCAGACTGGGAATCGAACCCCAAATCTTTATTTTGGTGTTCAGGATGATGTTCCAACCAACTGAGCCATCTGGCCAGGGCGACATTTTCAAATTCTGAAAATTAAGGAAAAGTGCTTACCAAAAATTTCTCCATTTTTTGCATATTCTGTCACAAGGTACAACATGTTTTTGGTCTCCATTACCTATTGATAAATAATTCCATATTAGTCTGACAGGAAAGAATTGAAATTTGCCACATTTTATAGAGTTACTTATTTTAAAACTACTAATAAAAGTGTCAAAGTCATGAACAATTCAGAAGCTGGCGAAGTATAAGACACAATATCCTTATGCTAACACTCTGGTGAAAATCTAGATCCTTGCTCCTCCAAGTGTCATCCACGGACCAGCAGAGGCAGCACTGCTCAGGTATCTTAGAAATAAATGTAGGCTCTCAGGCCCCACCCAGATCTACTGACACATAATTTATCTTTTAACAAAATCCCCAGGTGGTTATTATGCACA
The DNA here is from genome assembly GCF_963259705.1 of Myotis daubentonii. Taxonomy (NCBI): domain Eukaryota; kingdom Metazoa; phylum Chordata; class Mammalia; order Chiroptera; family Vespertilionidae; genus Myotis; species Myotis daubentonii. The sequence continues at coordinate 7,816,554 of NC_081848.1, read as the reverse complement.
TTCAAGTTTAAAAATGCTAATATAGGTAACTGGAGTTTTGAAGTTCAATTTTTTACCACCTCCTCACTGATTTTTCTAGCCCTGTGTGATACGGGAGACGCTGATCAGGGAAAGGAGAATAAAATACAGCTCAGTTTATCTGGCACAAGGTGATATTCCTCCTACTATACTTTAATACTGTAACAAGTATTATTATTTTAAAACATTGTTCAAAAGTTTCTTCATAACTCCACCGCTATATATACTTTTATTTAAATTAGTTTTTCTAGGTTCAGAAAAGAAGCCTGTCATTGTCATAAACTTGATTTTTCAAACTATACTGAACCGAAAAGAAATGAATTTACAAATTCAAAACTGATCGAGTTTTAGATTGCCTCTCTGTAATACTCTATCATTTTATATACTGGCACATACTAATAGCATAAAATTGAACTGCTATCTACTAAACAGCTGAAGCAAATTTGCTTTAACATGTAGGTGTAGGACTACCCCCTATCAGACCAGAAAACTAAGAGCCACCTACAATTTGGGTTTAAACAAGTCAAACAGCAAATCAACTTACCTGATCATTTAGTTCAAATAAACATAGAATTATCATGTGAAGCTTCATGTTTTAACCTCAGTTTGGCTTATGGTTCATCAGAGACTTCTAAGAATGTGATTATTTTTTTATAAGTATCCTCTTCAGAAATTTTTTTTAAAAAGTGTAAAGGGGCCTGGCTGGCGTGGCTCAGAGGTTGAGCATCAACCTATGAACCAGGAGGTCACGGTTCAATTCCCGGTCAGAGCACATGCCTGGGTTACAGGCTGGATCCCCAGTGGGGGGCGTGCAGGAGGCAGCCCATCAATGATTCTCTCTCATCATTGATGTTTCTATCTCTCTCTATCTCTCCCTTCTCTGAAACGAATAAAAAAAAAATTATAAACTAAAAAAATTTTAAAAAGCGTAAAGGGAGAAATACTCTGGTGTACTATACATTTGACTTAAGAGGGCCTCTAGGGTTTTAGAACTTCAGGAATTGTTTTGAGTGGCACACCACAGTCTCTCATTTTTAGGTAATGATAATGCTAATGGTCCCACACCTCTTTAACTGCAAATTTCTATCAATAAAAAGTTGTTTAGCTAAATATGTATATGTGTATGTACATATGTATACATAAAATATGTATCTGCATTTTGAATATATAAAGAGATACAAATTACATACTCGTGCCACTGTCTAAATACAATAGGTACATATAGTCTAGCATACTGTAACATTTTAGTTTGAAACTAATTTTCCAATATAAATATTCCACATCTTAATGAATGAAATTATTATAAGTGTTTGGTATTACATTACCATTCTTAAAGATGAAATACTCTTTAAAAATATGAGAAAGTCTTCCTTTTAAAAAACATGGTTTACACTTAAAATGGGTACAGTTTCCTACAAAAATTATATCTTAATAAAGTTGTTTTTTAAAAAATGGCTCAGTTACTTTATCTAATATAACAACCCAAATAAAACATAAGATTTGGCTCTACGTATTACAAATATGTCATTAAGTAATAAATCATTTTTGGCCTTTGTATTTCATAAAACAATAGCAATATATTTTTTAAGTAAGCAAAATTCCCATGTCCTCATTAATAGTACCACCACCAAAACCCAGCAGGTTTAAGATGATATCACAAATGCACAACTATGAGCTTTTAATTAAAAAAAATTTTAAATATATTTTTATTGATTTCAGAGAGGAAGGGGAAAGGAGAGAGAGATAGAAACATCAATGATGAGAGAGAATCATTGATCAGCTGCTTCCTGCAGGCCCCTACTGGGGATTGAGCCCGAAACCCGGACAAGTGACCTGACTGGGACTCAAACCATGACCTCCTAGTTCATAGGCTGATGCTCAACCACTGAGCCACACAGGCCAGGCAAGCTTTTCAAATAAATAACTTACAGTCTGAGAGACACGTTAAAATTAAGTTACGAGTTTTCACTTTCCTAATTCTTTATTTGAATATAGAAAGGTGGTTCTACTCAGTTTAGTAAAAACATGACATCATCCTTTTTTAATACGTTGAAAAAACTATCATAAAAGAGAAAAATGATGATGCAAAATAGAGAACTGAATGTGAGAAGCATGGAGAGTTGTAAGGCTAAGTCATACCTGATAAAGTTTGATTATGTGAGGATGGTCTAACATTTTCATTATTTGTACTTCTCGGTAGATTTTCTCAAGGTTCACTGCATCCAGCTGAGATTTATCTATAATTTTTATCGCCACCTGCATCCCATACACAAATAAATACAATTAGTATAGAATGGTTAACATTTTCCAATTAGAATCTTTTTAATAAATGACATCTGAGACTTCGCCTGTAGGTTCCTATTACAATTATAGCTAGATTAAATTCAATGCTCATTTATTCATTCAACAAATAGTTCGTAAACATCTACTACGTGTAAAACACTGGTATATTTTGTTTGGTAGTGTCTTCAGTGTGCTATGAAGAATAACCCTACAAAGTTACTTTAATAAAACATATTCCCCTTTCAATACAAACGTAATGCCTTTGTACTCCATTTATAAATTAAATAAAATCTCAGCAGTTTCAACTAGTTATTATCCCACCACAAGGTACCTATAAATAAATGATCAGCCAAGTAGAACACAGTTTCTATTGTGCTAAAATGAAACACACATACACACACACACACACACACACACACAAGGCTAAGTGACCGACTGTACATCTATCCAACGAACCGGCCAGTATATATGACGCACACTGGCAATTTAAAAATAAACACATGTGCAATACATATAAAGCTCTTGCTGGCGTCTTAGCATGCGTGTGTTGCTTTCTCTTGAGTTCGAAGAGCGCGTGACATTAATGTTGTAAATACTTCATCACAAGGGAAATTAGTCAAGCAATTTGAAAGTGTTTTTACTCTTAATGTGGTATACAGGGAGATATCTGAATAATCAACTTATCAGTCATTGTTTTTATAACATGTTTTTGTTGTTTTATATCATGTCTTTGTTGTTTTTATATCATGTTGTTGTTTATTTATTAATCAATTTATATATTATTTTTGTATACATTTTACTAATTTTCTTTCATCTCTGACACTTCTATTATAGAGAAAGGGTGAGTAGCAATATTAAAATATTTCTTCTAATTTCCTTTTAATGTGCAGGAATCCATGCACCAGGCCACTAGTTTTTCTAGAAAAGCCAAGTGATAGGTTCAAAAGCTAATATAAATTATAAAAATTCATCTCCAATGAAGCTACCCATTGGATTAAATTTTTTAAGATATATCTTTATTGATTTCAGAGAAGAAGGGAGAGGGAGAGACAGAAACATCAATGATGAGGGAGAATCACCAATTGGCCGCTTCCTGCACACCTCCCACTGGAGACCGAGCCTGCAACCCCGGGCATGTGCCCATGACCAGCATCAAACCTGGGACACCCCGGTCCACAGGCCAATGCTCCATCCACCAAGCCATACCAGCCAGGGCTGATTTAAATTTTGTTCTAAAAAATAAAGTGCAAAAACTCAAATGTTAGTAATTATACTAAATTTTGACTTTCATAACGAAATCTAATTTTTAAAAATGTGGCCTCTCCGACAAGTGCTGGAGAGGATGTGGAGAAAAAGGAACACTTGTGCACTGCTGGTGGGAATGCAGACTGGTGCAGCCACTATGGAAGACAGTATGGAGTTTCCTCAAAAAACTGAAAATGGAACTCCCATTTGACCCTGTGATCCCACTTCTAGAAATATATCCCAAGAAACCAGAAACACCAATCAGAAAGGATATATGCACCCCTATGTTCATAGCAGCACAATTCACCATAGCTAAGATCTGGAAACAGCCTAAGTGCCCATCAGTAGATGAATGGATTAGAAAACTGTGGTACATCTACACGATGGAATACTATGCTGCTCTAAAAAGGAGGGAACTCTTACCATTTGCAACGGCATGGATGGAACTGGAGAGCATTATGCTAAGTGAAATAAGCCAGTCAATGAAGGAAAAATACCACATGATCTCACTCATTCATGTGGGAGGTAGGGGGGTAAGAGATCAACCAAAGGACTTGTATGCATGCATATAAGCATAACCAATGGACATAAGACAGTGGGGTATAGGGGAGGCTAGGGGACTGTCTAGGGCGGGGGGGGGGGGAATGGACACATATGTAATACCCTTTGTATTACTTTAAGCAATAAATTTAAAAAAATGTTATAATAAAAAAAAATGTGGCCTCTCCCTGTTATAACTAGATAGGAACCCAAACCTTCCCAAGGTTAATAATTTGAAGGAGCTGCACTTGAAAATGAATAACTAGGTAATCAGAAATCAACAATCATGTACCTTTTTTTCATACAACCAAAAAAACCCAATTTTTAAAAATTAGTATATCTTTGGTTAGGAAATGAACCATTCTGACTTAAATAAAATTTTCAGATAATTAGACACCACCCAAGTTTAATTGTAAGTTCTGAAGAAACTCTAAAATGTACTTTTTCATTCTATGTATGTATTCTGAACACAATTCAGTTTTATGTTATTTCAGGGTAAATTTAAAATATTGATACTGTATGCACGATAATCTAATAGGACTCAGCTTGTCAAATCCCTCAGACCCTCGATTATACAATTATTTTTTTCTTCTTTCCTTATAGCTACTCTGTCCTTTGCTTGTATCTCTACTGTAAGGTTTATTTCTTTTCTTTTTTAAAAAAATATATTTTATTGATTTCTTACAGAGAGTCAGAAACATCGATGAGAGAGAAACATCGATCAGCCGCCTCCTGCACACTCCCCACTGGTGATGCGCCCGCAACCAAGGCACACGCCCTTGACCGGAATCGAACCCGGGACCCCTGAGTCTGCAGGCCGACGCTCTATCCACTGAGCTAAACCGGTCAGGGCTGTAAGGTTTATTTCTTACTTTTGTCTATTCCTAATTTGCTGTCACAGCTTGTTTTCTGATTTGAATTAATTGTAATCCACAGAAGAACTCAAGTTCCCAAGAGAAATCAGATTACTAAATATATTCATAAAACTAAATTTTTGCCTAAGAAGAAAGGGGGTAGGGTAGAGCTTCTTTGCTAGGCAGTTTTACAATAGTTATTTTGATGTTTGTTAGTATTTTGCTTCTGTAATCAAAATATTCTAGAAAGTAGAAAGTGCTAAACTTTGCTAGAAATGAGACTATAGGCACAGTTGTTATTTACTTTGGTTAAACGTTGACAGATAAAAAGATAACTCTATACTTGAATATTTTCAATATCCCTTAGGATGGTAACATTGGCATATTTTGTCTCCCAATTTTAGCTGTCTCTTTATATTTGCTTCTACTAGTATGTATTAGATAGGACTGTTATGCCTCCCATTCTTTGTGGGCTGGCCTAGCGTAGAAAGTATCTTGAGGGGCCCAGTAGTGCAGTCTCTTTGTTCAGCTGAGCTGGATGCTCTAGGAGTGCCCCTTGTGTGCACTGTTTGGGCTCTCCTGTTGTAATTGGGACTTGATTGTTGATGTCCCGTTTGTGGGAGGGATCTCCACTCCGACTTGCTACCAGTGGAGTTCAACCCCAAGGTTGTCGTGCCAGCTGTCCAGTGGGCAGGGACTCCTTAGCCCAGAGGCTGGGTCTGCTTTGAGTCTCACGCCTTGATTTTCCCTGTTCTGAGCTGTACTTCCCTCACCGAGCTAGTCCTGCAGGTGTCAGCTGCAGGTTGTTAGCTGCAGGTGTCAGCTGCAGGCGCTTGGGCTCCCGCTGGCTTTTGCCTCACTGAGCAGTCTGGGATGGGTCTGCTGTGGAGACCCCAACTGCCGTTTCTGACTAATTAGATATGTATGCATTGTTTTAAAAATAACCTTCAGTGAATTTATTGGAGATTAGAAAAATTAATATTCCTTCTGCAAGTGTTCAAAAAGAAAGTTTCCTATACAACTTTAGAGGGCATATTGGATAAGCTAAAATGATTACTAAATCCCACGTAAAGTAGCAACACTGAATATTATAACCTCAGAAATAGGAAAACGAGAATTAAAAACAACAAAATACTGCCCTGGCTTATGTAGCTCAGTTGATTGACCGTCATACCATGTACCAGAAGGTCTCCAGTTTGATTCCCAGTCAGGGCAACAAAACAAAAACAAAAAACCTAACAAAATACCTAATATGTCACTTATATCTCAAAAGATACCATTTTCACTTATTATATTTACAAAGATTAAAATGTAAATACCCTTGAGAGTTAAGGTTCAAAGAGATGGCCACTTTTATATGTGGCTGCTAGGAATATAAAATAGGTTATAACTTTTCTATAAGGTAATTTGACAATGTCAAGAACCTTAAAAATCATCCATCCCATTTAGCCTAAGGATTCTACTTCTAAGAAATTACTTGAAAGAAATAATCTGAAATGATAATTTATAACATTAAAAAGTAGAAACAGTAACTAGGAAATAATTACATGAACTATGGTAAGTTTACATTATGACTTATTAATATTAACTATTAAAATGGTTCCTTTTAATAATATGGAGAAATGCTTAGACTAAAAAATAACGGATTATTTTATTTTTCCATTATACTTTTCTGTATAATTTCTCTTTGATTAAAATGAATACTTTTCTAATAAGAAAAAAGAAAATGGAGTTATATTTATCAAATATGCTAACTTCTCTATCTGTTAAATATTAGTCATTTTCTTAATTTCTAAATTCTTTATAAAATGGGTATATTTTAAAACTTAAATATTAGTTAAGACTATATATAGGGATGTTTCCAATAATCTTGTTAAAAAATACACACAAATATAACAACTACGTAAAATACAAATTTGCACAGATTAAATGTAAGAGCAGAAATCAAATAATGTTAAACTGATGAATAAAAGGAATATTTTCATGTTTCAACATATAATTTAATGCTTATGTTACCCTGTATGATAAATTTAGAAAAAATTATTTCAAAAAAATATTATTTCACTTCTCATAAGAAATATTAATCTCATACATTTAAAGAAACCACACACACGAGTGGCTTTGAGGAACTTTATAAGGAAGTTACAAAATAAGAGCTATTCTTCTAGTAACAAATCAGAAGGCATTAACATATGTTTGCTGTCTCAGGTAATATCTGCTTCAGTGTTATTTACTACTAACACACTAATTCTACATGGTCTCTCTAAAGTAGCAAGTAGATTTATCCTTACCATACAATTATATTTTTAAAGTTAAAAAATAAAATTTGACTAAAAAGTGAATGTAAGTAGTCTACAATGAAAGGGTTTCTGAAAGCAGTAAAAGTCAGTAGTAAAACTGACATGGAGTTCTTTAATTACCCTTTAAGGGTAAATAAATTAGACTTTTTTTCCAATTTAAAATTTGACTTTTAAAATACAAGAATTTATATAATAAAATAAGCCCTCATTAAGATTTAATTTGATTATTATAATGATGGGTAAGCGAAACCAATTGGAGTAAGGGTAAATGTTAGTATACTTTTATACGCATACAAATTCAACTGAGAATTTTTAAGACTATAAATGATTAAAAATAATCTTAAAAATTATTTAAGCAAATTTACAAAAAGACAACTCAATTAAAAAATGGGCCGAAGAACAAACAAGCAATTCACAAAAGAAATACAGTCATCACATGAAACTGTGTAATCAAAGAAACGCAAATGAGAATAAGATATATTATTTTCTTCCATCAAATCGGAAAAGATTTAAAAATCTTATTCCTGGTAAATATGCATTCTTCCTGGTAAAAATTAATAGGTACTCCTTTTTTATTTTAGGGTAATTTGGCATCCCATGCCATAAGATACAGATGTAAAGACATATTTCCTGACCCAAGAATTTCCATAACTATGGTATTACCCTAAGGAAATAATCAGATAGGTATACAAAAATGTATATACAGGAATGCTCTCTGAAACATTATTTTTGAAAGAGAAACAGTGAGAGAGCGAAATAAGAACAGGAAGTTGATAAATAAAATACAGTCAGTCATGTGCAAGGACAGTTAGTATTTAACTGAAGTTCTTTTTAAAACTTTGGGAAATTTCACTAACACAATAAAAAACACAGATTACATATATAGATGACATCAATTTTATTACCTATATGTAGAACATATGTGAATAACTAAGAGGATATGAACTTAATTATCTCTTGGTCTGGATGGTGGAATTAAGGATATTTATTTTCTTCTTTGAGCTTTTCAACAATGTCTACATTGAATAAGCAATGTCTATAATTATTTTTGTAGTTGGAGGAAAAACACATAAATACTATGATAATTTTAAAGAACTTAAAACAAATTTTAGCATCACTTTTTAGCTTACTCCATCCAAGATTCATCTCTTAACCTGTTTAAAGTATTTTTAAAATGATGATTTTTTAAATTACATTCCCAAATGTAATTCTTTCATTCTTCTAATAATCTGAAACTTTGAAGGGTAAAATCGCATTCTCCACAAATGTTCTGTATAAAGGAACTTTTACATAACTTATAAAAAATATGCAGCCAGAAGTTAGAAGTACTAGGTACACCAAAGAGGAAAGAAAGGTATCTTAATGTATTTCTGGAATCCATTTGGCTCCAAGAAAATGAATCTGTCATCAGCAGTGGGTCATAAATCAAATGTCATCATGTGAATCCAAGAATCGAGGCCAGTTTCAGTTATTTCTAAATAAATGTTTTCTTAATTGCCTGATACTGAGATATAATTTCCCAGTGGAATTAAACTAAGAACACATTAAACTCTGTTAAAGTTTAAAGTTTCTACAGAATATAAAAATTTACACAACTCTTATTTTGCATATTTGCCTCCCTCAACTGCCCCAAAAGAACAGAGTATTTTGAACTAAATAATTTGCCAAATATTACTAGCCTGGGTGCCAAGAAACTAGAGACAATTTCTAATAAAGCATATATCTTCCATGATAAATAAAATAATTATTTCATCACAAAGATCATAAATAGGCCTAGATACAAATATGGATGATTAAATTATTTGGTAGAAAGTCCTTCTGTTGCCCATAGTACAGCTGCTGCTTGAAATCTGGACTACTTCATAGCACAAGATTAATACCAAGAATACTTAGAGGAGTCTTAAAATTTTAAAGCAAAGTATAAAATTCAGTTGTATTAAAAAAATAAGTTCTCTTCTTCAAGAAATATTGCAATCAGGGATATACCCTTCTCTGGTTTCTTACCCTTGCTCCAAAAATGCAACTTGGATACTTTATTTGGAAAACTTAAAAAATATATTTTAATGTAATAGTTAAAGAGTTATGCCTAAATATAAAAGCCCCAAATGCACACAGAAAGCTTTTCAGTGAACAAAAGCAGTGTTCGGAATGTCCTTACTATAAGTTTTGTATTCCAGGTTCTCTTAAAGGGTAGGTGCCATTTAATAAGGCATTTTCAGAATCTCTGTGAAATATATTTAAGATTCCAAGGACCACATATTTATGTGTTCTTTAGCTAAACATGATAAATTTGATAAAAATATATTACTCTTTAATATAAAAATAACCTTCTCACTTGTTAATTTCCTTCTAGGAATTTACCTCCAATTTCTCCTTCCTGAAAAAATAAAAAAATTCAGACAAAGAGTTATATACACAAAAATCATTCAGTGCAAGTTATTTACTATAAGTCAACACTGGATGCTATCTAATCTACACTAATAAAAGAGAAACATGGTAATTGGCGTACAACCGCTACCCTTTTCATTGGCTAATCAGCTAGATATGCAAATTAACTGTCAGCCAAGATGGCTGCCGGCAGCCAGGCAGCTTGAAACTAACATGAGGCTTGCTTGCCTCAGTGATGGAGGAAACCAACGTTCCCCGCCTGCCGCTGCAGGCCTCTGAGTGGGCAGTTTAAGAAACATTGTAACAAATACCGCCTGACTTCAGCCAGCAGGATCGCAACATTGTATGCAAAGGCCAGAAACCTACTTTCAGCCTAAGAGCTGGAGCCAAGCCTCAAGCTAAAGCTGGCCCAGAATAAAAAAAAAAAAAAGGAAAAAAGGAGCGGTTGGGAGCTTCAGTCACCCCCAGCCTGAAAACAGCCCTCAGCCCCTCACCCAGACTGGCCAGGCACCCCAGTGGGGATCCCCACCCTGAAGGGTGTGTGACCAGCTGCAAACAGCCATCATCCACTCACCCAGGCTGGCCAGGCACCCCAGTAGGACCCCCACCCTGATCCAGGACACCCTTCAGGGCAAACCAGCCAGCCCCCATCCGTGCACCAGGCCTCTATTCTATATAGTAAAAGGGTAATATGCTCCCAGCACCAGGATCAGCGGAGCCGTGAGACCTCCCGGCACCGGGATGAGCGTGACAGGGGGCAGCGCCCAAACCCCCTGATCGCCCTGCGGCTCTGTGTGTGACAGGGTGCGGCACCCCAACCCCCCCCCCCCCCCCCCCCCGCCACGGGCCCTGCTCTGTGTGTGATGGGGTAGAGCCATAACTTCCCCATCAGCCCTGCCCTGAGTGTGACAGTGGCGGCGCCCCAACCCCCTATTTGGCCCTGCTCTGTGGGTGATAGAGGGCGGCGCCCCAACCCGCTGATCCGCCTTGCTCTGTGTGTGACAGGGGATGGTGCCCCAACTCCCCTATCGGCCCTACTCTCTGAGTGACAGGGGGGAGCTCCTCAACCCCCTGATGGGCCCTGCTCTGTGCGTGACAGGGGGGAGCTCCCCAACCCCCTGATGGGCCCTGCTCTGTGTGTGACAGGGTATGGAGCCCCAACCCCCCTGATGGGCCCTGCTCTGTGCATGACAGGGGGTGACGCCCCAACCCCCTGATTGGCCCTGCTGTGTGTGTGAAAGGGGGTGACGCCCCAACCCCCTGATGGGCCCTGCTGTGTGCGTGACAGGGGGCAGCGCCCCAACCCCCTGATTGGCCCTGCTCTGTGCGTGACAGTGGGTGGCGCTGCAACCTCCCCATCAACCCTGCCTTGAGTGTGACAGGGGGTGGTGCCCCAACCCCCCAATCGGCCCTGCTCTGAGCCCGACCAGGGGCTGCACCTAGGGATTGGGCCTGCCCTCTGCCACCCGGAAGCAGGCCTAAGCCAGCAGGTCATTATCTCCCGAGGTGTCCCAGACTGCGAGAGGGCACAGGCCGGGCTGAGGGACTCCCCTCCCCCCCGAGTGCACAAATTTTTGTGCACCGGGACTCTAGTGTTCAATAATAAGGGAATTATTAAGTAAAATAGGATTCATCTGTAAGGTAGAACACTGAAGATATTAAAAATGTTTTATCAAGTCCTGGTCAGTGTGGCTCAGTTGGTTGGGCACTGAAAGGTTGCCGGTTCCATTCCCCGTTAGGGCACATATCCTGGTTGTGGGTTCATCCCTGTCAAGGTGTGTGGGAGGCAGCTGATTGATGTTTCTCTCTCTCTCTCTCTCTCTCTCTCTCTCTCTCTCTCTCTCTCCTTTTCTCTCTAAAAAGAATCAATAAAAACATTTTTAAAAAATGTTTTATCAACTTACATATAATAAGCAAAATGCTCAGGCTGTAAGTGGAAAAAGGGATACAATGTATATACGTGTACCTACCATGTGATCTCATCTATGGAAAAATGCATTAAAAAAGATGACTAGAGGGAAACACACCATAATGTTGAGAATGACTTATTCCCACTGGTGAAGAAATTATACATGTACTTTTTTATGATCTATTCTTCATATTTTCTACATCGAGACTACATTTCTTTAATAGTCAGAAAACAAGAAAAAGTTTAAGGGTACAAGTGATTTTTCTGGAATTTTACTTAACAGACAAAAAAACTAGCCATATAATCAGATAAAAGGTAAAAGTTCTTTGCTAGTATAGTATTAATAAAATAAAACACTACTCAAGGACACATAGCACTACTGCCTAAAATAGTTTAACAGTCTAAATGCTACTATTCTTTTCCCATTATGCTAATTTTATAAAATTAGCCACTCTAATTCATAAATCACAAACAAATACTACAAAGCTTTTATGAAGTACTGCATTATATTAGGAAGCCTTCCCTTTTGTTTGCAAATTTTCACAGAAGTCCAACATGGGAATACTGCTTCAGATGATGATGTAATTATATTTCTTAATGTTAAGCTATTTAACTGATTAGACCAAAATGAAGATCTCTTTTGTCTACTGATTCCCTCCCCTAAAATGCCAACAGTCTTGGATCTCCCAAGCTCTGTAGAAAACATTATTTTTTAATGATACAGAACAAGAGGCAGAGAAGAGCCCATTCAAAATAAAAGGGTCCAGTTGTTCATGACATTGATGTTTAAACTAAGCCCTAAAATCTGTCTTGGGTTCCAATTTTAGAAAAAAGACCTCTAAGTTTTAAAATACACAAACATACTGATATTAAAGTATACTATATTGAAGGACCTTTTATAAGCAATAAGTATAAGTATATTTTGCTGATACTGTTCTTTATACATTATTTTCACTGTAATTACTGTACTGTGCTCAGCAATGAGAAGCTAAAATAATGTTCAATAAAACTTTAAAGTTTCCACTAGCCTTTTTATTTATATTTGAAGTAGCTATTGTATTTATTAGACATAAATATACAGTGAATTAATGACGATAACAAAATACTTCTTTTTAAAAACTCTCATTAACAACAAATAGTACACTCTAAGAACAATTGTTCTTACAACTGTATCTAGACAATTCTAAATGCAAATTATCATAAAACTTCACAGCAACTTTACAAAACTTGAGATCTACAGGAACCTTTCGTTAATTACCCTGCTATTTCACTCACCCCTCTCAACTTGAATATCTCCAATCACACCAAATCACCACAAACACACTCACCCTATGTTAAACGCACACTACTTCTTTTTGTATGTTAAGGACACCTTCTTTAGAAAAGCACAAAGGAGATGGGCCCTGTGGACTAGAAATTTAGCTCTTAACACAAATCATTTTACACACACATATACTACACACACAATTCAGAATCTGGGTGCTCTTTCACAATCTGACCTGTGCCTTCAATTACGAACTGATCTCACTCCATCCGATAGCCAAATCGTGGCACTACTTCACAGTGCCCCCTAGCTCTGCAAGATATATCAGGTTAAAACTGACATCTTTTGAACTGTCAAGCTCAACAGAATGTGTCAGTCACTATAAGCCCCACTTAAACAGATACTCTATTACCCAAATTTCATCTAATAAATAACAGCTCACAATTAAATCTTGCTACTAATACTGATAAGACCTGATGAGGAAAAAAAATGATATGAACTGACGGGTTTGGAATTTAGCCACATAACAATATATAGTTCAAAGTTCTGTAGCTTTTGTAACACGCAATTTGTTTGACTTTTAGACAGTTATGAAGCAAGGACTCATATAAAAAATACACTTTAAAAATGCCTTCTTTTAATGTAATTTAAAGGGGAAATGCCATATCATTAGACCATAGTTCTTTAGAAGAATGGAACCAATTTCTTCATTTAAAAAAATGCTGGATCAGATGAAGTAATCTCACTATTAGTCACAGTATTTATCATTACAAACTTAATCTGAATTGCTAACATTGAGAAATCTGTGAGAGGACAACCTGTAACCTTGGTACTGATGCTAAAAAATAAGTCATATTTTGGGTTACTTCAAGATCAGTAAGGGAGGGTGAACAGTGAAGATGACGCAATGACATACACCCCTTCTTTTTGGCAATGGATCCCTTCACAAAAACAAAGAAAAAAACAAAGTTAAGCAAAACTTCTAAGAAAAACAGCTACGAAAATTACTCAAGCTGTCAACTGCCCTCCACCTTACACTGCCCTTCTGAAAAATGAAAAGGTCCTGTTATTCCACATTCAAACCCTAGTACACCCACACTAATATGGGGAAAAACGGAAAGGGGTGAAAACTGGGAGAAAAAAACAAACTGAAAAATGATGAAATAACAGAACCACTACCATGAGGCAAAGTGGAATGTGGAATACGTCGAAAACACCAGGTTTTTGGTTTTTTCCCCCTAAAGAATGGTTGTTTCTACCGTTTTTTTCTAAAGTATTTAATTTGCACATCTTAAAATAGAGACCCCGAGGAGAGCAGCTTGAGGCCGTGGAGGGAAGGGGGGCGGTTAGGTAAGAACAGGGACTTGTGGGGAAATGTGTGCGGTGCATTAGAATGTGCAATGCGGGGGGGGGGGGGGGGGGTGCGGAATCCGCCGGGAAGCAGCGGCGGCTTTGCGAGTGCAGAGCGGAGTCGGCGGCGGCGCGGGGAACGCGTGTGCACAGCCCGGAGCACACCTGGCAGCGCGACCGCCCGGGGTGAGACAGGCCACGCCGCCCGCCGGGCAGACGCAGGGAGGACCGCTGTCACCAGCCCCATTGTCTGGAGTGTGGGAGCCAGCCGCCTGCCACCGAATCGGAGGCACTGTCGGGCAAAGGCAGGGAGAGATGACAGCGGCCGTCCGGGCATTCTCGGCCACCGGGGTCCCTTCCTCGCGGGGCCGCGGGGGGCGCCGAGGTCACGGGGGCGCGCGATGCCCGTCTCCGGAGTCCGAGCGCGGGAGGGCGTCCCCTCCGCGGGGCCGGCGGCGTCCCGCACCGCGCAGCCCGGGAGCACCTCACTTCCCCTCCCACCCCACCCCCAGCCGAAAGCAGGGAAGACGCGGAACTTGGGCTCCCGAGCGGAGGCCACGGACCGGGTCACGCCAGGGTGGGAGGCGCTGGCCGAAATTCCGCGTGGCCGCCGGGGGTTGGCGTCGGGAAAGGCACAGCCCCGGCTGGTCGGGTTTCCAAGGGGACGACGACACTCGGTCCGAGTGGCCCGGCCGCGACCCCCTCGGCGCTCACCGACCCGCTGCACCTCCTGGGTCCTCAGTCCCGGCCCTCCCGCCTCCGCTGGTGACCCGGCCTCCGGGGGTCTCCCCAGGCCCCGCTGCAGCCGCCCCGCTCGGGAAACAGCTCCTCTCCCCAGCCCTCGCCTCGGACGCCCCCGCCGAGCCCGGGCCGCACCTCCGTCTTGGTGATCCGGTGCCGCCCCAGCTTCACCACGGCGAAGTTGCCCTTGCCCAGCGTGCCCTCGATGTCGTAGAACCCCACCCGGACCGGCCCGCGCTGCAAGTGCCTCGGGCCATCCGCCATGACCATGCTGGGTCCCGCTGCCCGACACGGCGGACTGGAGCGCGGGCTGGCGGGCGGCGCGGCTGAGCTCGGGCGACGGCCGCTCGGCTCGCTCCTCGCTCTGTCCCTTCAGCTCCGCTGGGCCCAGCCAGGCGCGCGCCGCTGCTGACGTGCGTCGACGTCAGGGGGCCGCGGCAGGGGGCGGGGGCGGGGCCGGCCGGGATTGGTCACCATGGCGACCGGAGCAGCGCCGACGTCGGCGGGCGGCGGGAGGGAAGGGGGGCAGACCCGCGGGGCCTGGACGGCACGTTCCTTCCGGGCGGCGGCGCTCTGAGCTCTCCCCGCCGCTCGGCGGCTGCCAGGGGCGGGCGTGCACCCCAGGACGCCCCGTGCCTCGGCGTCCCAGCCGTGGGCCGAGAGCGAGCCCTGGTGGGCGGAGTGGAGGAATGCAGCGGCCCGGCCCGGGCCTGCCGTTTGGTCTCCTTCCCCAGCGCCCGCGTTTTCCGCCCACCCGGACCTTCCCGCCAAAACCTCTCCCTTATGGCTGCGGTGTGTCTTAATTTTGGCAGGGTCAGAGAACTGTGGCTGCCACGGGGAGGTAAAGTGCAGCATGGCTCGCAGGCACATTTCTTTGTATCCTTTTCTCGTTTTGTTTCTAGATAACCCCCCCCCACACACACACACACATTTTGACGTCTCTGAGGAATCATTCTGACAGCAGCACGATCGCTTAGAGATGAACAGAATGTTAGTGTTGAAGAGACCCTAATGCAGGGATCTGCAACCTCAACTGGGCTTCCGAGCCTCAGCACTGCCCCCGCCCCACAATGTATGCACATGTTTTTCCTACTTGAGTTTGTCTCTGGGGAGTTGGGACTATAGTTTTTATCAGATTCCCAAACGTGTTGCTGACCCCGAAAACGTTAAGAAATACATACTTAATCTGTTGCACTTTCTTTCCGGAAGGGGAATCAAGTTCCAAGGAATGAAGGTAGTTGCCAAGTCACTCAGGTTAATGCAAGAGTTAAGATTGCAAATCTAACCAGTCTTCCATACGCTGACCCAAGGAAACAGGTAGTGTTATTTTAACATTTTGAAATATATGTTATTGTTTTTTTACAGAGAGGAAGAGAGAAGGATAGAGAGTTAGAAACATCGATGAGAGAGAAACATCGATCAGCTGCCTCCTGCACACCCCCTACTGGGGATGTGCCTGAAACCAAGGTACATGCCCCTGACAGGAATTGAACCGGGGACCCTTCAGTCCGCAGGCTGAAGCTCTAGCCACTGAGCCAAACCGGTTAGGGCTATTTTAACATTTTGAAATACATTACGTGCCTGCAGATCTTGGTTTCTAAATGCCATTCTCCACCAAACATAATCAAACTCTGGAGAAGGCTGATTCCAGGGCAGAGAGAGGGAAAGTATTAAATGCCCTTGAAGGCTCTTGTGCAAGAAAGCAAGATTTTCAAAGAATGATGAAGACATGTTGAAAGGAAATAGGACATGGGGATGTAAAGTACAGCATAGGAAATACAGATAAGAGATACCCACACAGCTCAAAGGAGAGGCAATCAACTCAATCGAAAGTTTCACAGGAGAGTCTTCCAGAAGATGAAACTTGAGTGGAGTTGAGAAGGTGGAGTAAGGGTTAGCCAGGTGGAGAAGGATTTTATGATCACTTGAAAGAGAAGAAACAGCATGAACAATGGCTCTGAAGATATGAAGAGTCATGATGCACTCAGGTAACTACTATTAGCTGTGAATGTCGAGACTCAATAATACTGAGAGTGTCCACAGGAAAACAGAAGATACATGGCACCATGTGCTGGAGGGCTTCTCCTCTCCTTCCAGCCAGGCTGTTGCTCCTAAGCCCTCCAAAGAGAAATTCTGAAGTTGCAACTGGGTGGGAAGCTGCTGGAGTGATGGATTCCAACTGCACCAGTGGTGTGATGGGAGAGGTTAGAGAGAGAGAGAGATGTTGAAGATTGCTTCCAGGTTTCTGACAGGAGTGAACAGATGCGATCAATTACTGAGAGCTGACCATGTGCCATTCACTCTGCTGGTCACTGAACATACAAAGTGGATGAAATATGGACCTAGTCCTCAAAGAACATGTAATATATTTAATTCAGACATTTAGTTCTTATTCCTCGACTATATATAAAGGTACTGTAAAAGACTATTAAGTAATTAGAAATCAATATATATTATGTCTGTGTGCTGGAGCAAAATGAGTTCTGCTAGGAGTAGAATTTCTGCATTGCCATTTACAAGCTCTGGATACATAATTCTGGAGATTGGCAGAGAGATCTAGGCTGAAAATTTAGAGATTGATAGTACCGATAAGTTGAGGTCAAAGATGTGAGTGGTACCACGCAGTGGGAATATCAACAGTGAAGAAGACATTTCAGCTATTTATTGCCTTCTGCTAGTCTAGGAGTCTGTTACTTACAGCTCAGGGGGATACACACCCAGATTGATGGGGGGGGGGCGCTGGTGTTGAATTTTTGCCATTATGACTCAACTCTGAATGGAATAAATGTTATCTTCAATCTTGGAAAGTGTATTATATCAGGAAAATTAGAACTTTATTAGTTACTGATTTACTGGTGGAACTGTTCCTTTTGGTTCTGTAGATATATTTTGGGAGCTGTGAGTATGTAAATTTCAGGTTTTTATATAATTACTAGAGGCCCAGTGCACGAATTCATGCATGGTTGGGGGGTCCCTCAACCTGGCCAGCAATTGGGGCCAATCAAGGCCATCTTGCCCAGTCCCGATCAGGGTGAGCTGGCCGGGGGAAGGGACCAAGGGAGGTTGGCCATCCAGGGGGAGGGAACGCGCGAGGTTGGCCGGCCGTGGGAGGTTAATTGTGGGTCAGTGCGCATCATAGTGATCGATCAAACAGTCAACCAGTTGACCAGTCGTAAACGGTTGCTTTTATATATATATATATAGATGTCCAATTTCGGTGACTATTAATTTTAACCTAGTTTTAGCAGATACTTTTAGATTGTTTAAGTGTTATACTTAAATTTCTTATATTTGTAACTACAAATATTATTTTAACTTGTACATTTATTTTTGGTCTCCAAGACTAAGGAATATATGTATTTGCTTAGTTCACCAACCTAAAGGTAACAAAAACAAGCCAATTAAAAGAACTCCCTACTTTCCTCTATACACACCCCCTCTCACCCCCCAAAAAGTGAAGAAGACAGAACCCTACACTATTTGTTCAGCACTCACAGGAGTGAGTGACTAAAGAGAAGCATCCCCTCCCTGCCACGGAAGAGAGGCCAGAGAAATAAAAGCAGAATGGAGAGAGAAAAAATATCTTTAAAATGTAGGGAGAAAAACATTTAAAGGAGGGAGTACTTTCAATCACTGAAAAGATGTCAAGCAAGCTAAAGATGACAAGAATTCATTGGATTTAGGCATGAAGAGATAATTAATGATCTTTGCAGAGGAGTTCAGAGTACTGAGGGTGGATGCCAAACTGGAGTGAGTGGGAAGAGGCAAAGAAAAGTAAGCGTAATGATCATATCAATAGGACCAGAAAAAGCATTCAACAAAATCCAACACCCTTTTTTGATAAAAACTCTCAGGAATAGATGGAGCATATCTCAACATGATAAAGGCCCGATATGACAAACCTACAGCCAGCATCATACTCAACGGGCAAAAACTAAAACCATTTCCCGTAAGAACAGGAACAAGACAGGGATGTCCTCTTTCACCACTCTTATTCAACATAGTACTGGAAGTCCTAGCCACAGCAACCAGACAAGAAGAAATAGAAGGCTTCCAAATTGCAAAGGAGGGAGTAAAACTCTCATTATTCACAGCTGACACGATGTTGTACATAGAAAACCCTAAAGACTCCATAAAAAAAAATTCTAGATTTAATAAATGAATTTGGCAATGTAACAGGATATAAAATCAACATCCAAAAAATGATGGCTTTTTTATAAACCAATAATGATATCAGAAAGACAAAGTAAACAAACAATCTCATTTACCATTGCAACAAAAAAATTAAGATATTTAGGAATAAACTTAACCAAGGAGATAAAACACCTGTACTCAGAAAACTATAAGACATTAAAAAAAAGAGATAGGAGATATACACAAGTGGAAGAATATACCATGTTCATGTAGAATCAACATCATTAAAATGTTCATACTACCCAAGGCAATCTATAGATTCAATGCAATCCCTATTAAAATACCAATGGCATATTTCACAGAGCTAGAACAAATACTCCAAAATTTATATGGAATCAAAAAAGACCCTAAATAGTTGCAGCAATCTTGAGAAAGAAGAACAAAGTTGGAGGGATCACAATACCACATATCAAGTTATATTATAAAGCCACCATAATCAAAACTGCCTGGTACTGGCACATGAACAGGCATATAGATTAATGGAACAGAACAGAGACCCCAGAAATCAACCCAAGCCATTACACTGAATTAATATTTAACAATGGAGTCAAGACAGTCTCTTCAATAAATGGTGTTGGGAAAATTAGAAAGATACATGCAAAAAAATGAAACTAGATCACTAACTTACAACACACACATGGAATAAACAAAAAATGGGTAGAAGACTTAAATGTAAGTGTGAAACCATAAAAATCCTAGGAGAAACCAGAGGCAGTAACATCTCAGACATCTCTTGTAGCAAAATGTTTACAGATATATCTCATAAGGCAAAGGAAACTAAGGATAAAATAAACAAATGGAACTACATCAAAATATAAAGCTTCTACACAGCAAAAGAATTATCAACAAAATGGAAAGAGAGCCCACTGTATGAGAGAACATATTTGGCAATGATATATCTGATAAAGGGTTAATATCCAAAATATATAAGGAGCTCATACAACTTAATAAAAGGAAGACAACAATCCAATTAAAAAACGGGCAAAGGACCTAAGAGACACTTCTCCAAAGAGGACATACAGATGGCTAAGAGACATGAAAAAATGCCCAAAGTCACTGATCATCAGAGAGATGCAAATTAAAACGACAATGAGGTACCATCTCATACCTGTCAAAATTGCTACCATCAGCAAATCAACAAGTGACAAGTGCTGGCGAGGATGTGAAGAAAAGGAAACCCTAGTACACTGCTGGTGGGATTGCAGACTGGTGCAACCACTATGGAAAACAGTATGGAGTTCCTCAAAAAATTAAATATGGAACTGCCATTTGACCCAATGATCCCACTTCTAGGACTATATACTGAGAAACCTGAAACACAAATCAGAAAGAATGTATGCACCCTTATGTTCATAGCAGCACAATTTGTAATAGCTATGATCTGGAAACAGCACAAGTGCCCATCAGTAGATGAGTGGATAAAAAAGAGGTGGTACATTTATACCATGGAATACTATGCAGTAAAAAAGAAGAATCTCTTACCCTTTGAGACAGCATGGAGGGACCTAGAGAGTATCATGTTAAGTGAAATTAGTCAGAGAAAGACAAGTATCACATGATCGTACTCATATGTGGAATCTAAGTAATAAAATAAACCGATGAACGGAGTGGATCCAGAGACATGGAAGCATGGAACAGAGTGCGGAATCTCAGAGGGAAGGTGGGGAAGGGTAGGTGGGTGGGAGATAATCAACCAAAGACCTTGTATGCATATATGCATAACCCATGGACACAGACAGTAGGATAGTGAAGGTCTGGGGTGGGCCGGCAGGGGTGGGCTGGAGGGGATCAATGGGGGGGGGGGGAGGGGGAATTTCTTCAACAATTCTTTACTTTCAACAATAAAGAATTATTTTTTTAAAAAGAAAAGTAAGTGTAGACCATTCTTTCAAGAAACTTGTCTATGAAGGAACAAAGAAAGAAGGGGATATAGAATCAAGAGAAGTCTGTGGTTGTTTTTTTAAAATTGGTAGATGAGCATTTTTGGAAAGAGCTAGAAGAGGGAAAGATTGAAATAAAGGTGATTAGAAATCATCTATAGAGGGCAATGAAATCAGGACTACAAGGGACTCTTTAGTCAGGAGCTGAGGTGCCTCTTTAACTCTGATGTGGGTAGGGGAAGGAAGCAGGGGCAGCTTTGGCTGCAGGTAAGCAGGAAGTTTGCAATGCATCAGTTTACTCTGTGAAGTGGGAAGCAGACTGTGCACAGAGTGTGAGAGTAGAGGAATAGGAGGCTTTAGATGAGTGGTGAAGGTTTGAAAATCCGCTGTGAGGATGAGAGAGGAAATTGATTAGGACACGTAGAAAACTTGCTGGGCAATAAGAAGCTCCAAGAAAGTTCAATTGAGGCAGGAAAACAATGAATTGGTAGAAATACCATTTTACATGGTCTTGGACTTTTTAAAAAAAATTCTTTATTGATTAAGTTATTGCATATGTGTCCTTATCCCCATATTACCCCCCATTTCCCCCACCCATTCCCCCCACTCAGGCTCTCACCCCAACATTTTTAAAAATATATTTTTATTGATTTCAGAGAGGAAGAGATAGAAACATCAATGATGAGAGAGAATCATTGATTGGCTGCCTCCTGCACATTCCCTACTGGGGATTGAGCCCACAACCCTGGGCATGTGCCCTTGACCAGAATCGAACCTGGGACCCTTTGGTCTGGAGGCCAACGCTCTATCCACTGAGCCAAACCAGCTAGGGCAGTCTTGGACTTTTTGCAACAATGTTTAGTAGGCTGGATGTCACACTGGTACAGGGTTGGAATTTGCTGTATGGACTCTATAGAATGTTCAAGGGGCAAGGGAGTTGAGAATTTGGCAAGAAAACAAATACATGTAATCTGGATAATGAGATAAAAATAAGAAGGGGCTGGAGACTGATGGGAAAATGGAGGGCTCAGTTGTCTGGGGCATAGGTGAGATGAGAGCAAGGGCGTGAAAGATCTTGAGAAGGAGTCATGTCTATGCTGGTATATTTGAATTAGATATTGTTTTGGTGATGATAAGTCCTCAATAATGGGTAATTAAGGTGAGTGGTCTGCCTTCCCCCCTACTATATTCCTACTATATCTCCCTACTATATTCCTATATGCCTGGAGCATGATGAGTTTTCAATATATGTTTGTTCTAAATACAAATAAAAATGCTTGATTTTCTGCTTTCCAGTATATTATACCAATTCCCGTTTCCCTACATATTTCATTAGTTAATCATAATTATGGGTAAGTGTTCTAAAAAGTACTCTATGCTATGAGGTTGTAGAACATGGGGTCCTGATTTACTCTGGAGGGTGGGAGTCAAGAAGTTTTCCCAAGGAAGTGACATTTAAGGTGATATCTGATAAGTCAATAGGACTAAGCCAGGGGATGAGATGTGGGGAGAGCTTTACCAGCAAAAGTAAAAGAATTTTTGAATACTTGAGGTGGGAAGAAGCTGAAAATGTTCCAACTGAACAGTAGCAATGGAAGTAGAAGGATGGGCTGAAGTGCATATTACATAAGGTCCCATATACCCAAATGTACTATATAATGAAGTACATTTTAACCCATAGACTTGAAATGGGAAAGTTGACTTATAACTGTTGTTGTCAGCCTGTAAGCATTAATAGGAATTATGATATTATATCGATACCTGATTCTACACAGCGAAATTTGAAAGTTGAAATATTTTATTTATCTAAAATGTTTCTTCCAGCAGCCTCCTACTTCTTTTCTACAAAACCTTTGGATTAAATAAAGCAGATGTGATAGCCTTCCAAAACCCACTATCAAAATGCACTTTGGTTATCGGATGAGTGTCTCTAGGCCTCCTTCCTCTCTGCTATTCTAATTTTTTCGCATTAGCTTCATGATTGGGTTAATTAGGTGTTTGTGTAGGGAAAAGATAAGCATCAATTTCTGAAATTCCAAGAAGGCAAGGAACAGCACAGAGACCTTTGGCAGATGATAGGAAAGGGAGGCTCACGTAGGTAAGCACTGTAATGGAAATTTTGAATCTTTGTTTGTCCTGGTCAACTGTGGCCCCAGGAGATACTTGTTTTTCACAGTTTTGTTTAATATAAACTTACATAAAGCCTCCAATTTAGCCAAGATAGAGAATTAACCTGGGCTGACTGCTGACCCCAAGATCAGTCTTGGAGAAACTAAAGAAGAAAACCATCATGAAATAGGAAGTGATGGGAAAGAAGTAAAACAAAACAGAGAAATCCCTGGGGGACAGTAAAGCCTGTTTTGAACTAGTGTGTGTATGTGTGTGCATCTCCTGGGGTAGGAGACTTCTATGGAGATTACCCACAGAAGCTCAGATTGCTGGTATACGTGTCCTCAAGGATGACAATCAGACTGAAGGGAAGCTAGAATGTGGAAAACTGGTGAGGATTGACTGACCTTGATCATTTACTCACTTCTGTCTCCCAAATCTCTCCAGCTTCTTGGGCTAGTGAATTATTAGTTAGGAGTACCTCCTTCTTAAGGTTACTTCTCCTTGAGGGGTGGAAAGTGGAGTGGGTCTCATAGTAGGGCCCTGACTTGAAGAAATATTTGGGGGCATGACACCCAGCCTGAGCAATTAATTATGGTAGTCTGGTGCTTGGAGCTCTCCACTCTAGGGTTATCTCCTCCCCTCTCCTTAATCGCACTGGATGTTAACGTAGATTGGGCTCTGCTCTTTGGTCTTTTCCCATACCAAATGCTCAGACAGAATAGCTGATAACATCAGAGAAATATCTGTTCATAGGTGGAAGTAAGGAGAGGTCTAAAGAGCATAACTACTTCAAAAGAAAAGAACAACCTTGATTATAGATGCCACCAGAAGCAACTATATTAAATGGTTAACAAAAATCTATAATAATAAAAGCATAATATGCAAATTGAATGAACAACCGAACAGCAGAACAACTGTCTGGATGACCTTCCAGATGACAATGCTATGACACACACACTGGCTCTAGGCCAGCCAAGGCGGGTGCAATTCGATTGGTTAGGGGGCCCTGCCATCGCCCCACGATCAACCCGCAGAGGGAGGCCCAGGCCAGCCAAGCTATCATCACACCCCACGCCTGTCGCCTGCAGAGGGAGGTGACTGGAGGTGGGGGAGGGAGGACAGCACCACACAGATGGCAAGCAGTGGCAGCAAGGGGGGCAGGACCAGATGCCAGCAGCCGTGGGAAGGAAAGTCCCAATAGGCCCTGATTGCCAGCCAGACCTAGGGACCTTACCCAAGGGGTCCCAGATTGTGAGAGGGTGCAGGCTGGGCTAAAGGACACCCCTGTGCACTAAATTTCATGCACTGGGCCTCTAGTAACAATAATAAATAAGGAAATCATAAAAGAGGAAATATTAGGCAATATATAATAGTAGAAATGACCTCAGATGAGATAGATATGGTTAAAAAGAAAATTAGTGAGCTGAAGACCTGATTAAGGAGCTTTTCTAGAATGAAGCAAGAAAGAATAAAGAAAAAGAATATATAAAATAAAGTTAAGAGATAAAATTGTGTTGGAATACAAACTTCAAATTACAGATAATAGGAGTGTCAGGGAGAGAGAAAAATAAAAATGGACAAGAGGAAGTATTTGAAGAAATGGAAATTAATTTCCCAGAATTAAAGAAAAAAGAAAGAACTCATATTTATTTATGTACTATCATACAAGAGTGATAAATAGAAACTAACCCTGGTAATATTATCATGAAATTAAAGTTTTTACAGGCAAAGATAAAATTCTAAAAGTTTTGAGAGACAGAGCAGATCAAATGTAATGAAACAAAAATCATCAGGATCTCAGACTTTTCAAGAATAACAAGAAGACAATGATAATATTTTTAAAGTATTGAAAAGACAAAAGAACTTTGAGCCTAGATTTATATTCAGCCAAATTGTCATTTAAATGTGAAGGTATAATAAAAATGTTTTAAGGCTATAAGGCCTCACAAGGTTTGTCACACAGAGACCCACATGGAAAACAGTACTGGAAAAAGATACTCAAATAAGAAAAGAAAATCCAGGAAATGCTGGTAGAGATGTATTACGTAAATATAACCAAATGCCTGGAAAAAGTTTGCTGTTGCTTTTCAAAAACTAGTGAGGACCAAAAGAAAAAGAAAATGAAGTATTTCTGCAGTAACCTAGACTTAAATTCTACACAATATCAAAAGGTGGTGTCCTTAAGTTAGACATTTTTAAAGTAGATAAATAAAACAGGATACATTAAAGAAAATAGAAGGAAGGAGGTGGCAGATTAATGGGGAGTGGAGAGACTATTCCATAAATGGATTTATAAAATATGGTTATTTATCTGGAAAAATGATATTGACCCTTACTTCATATCAATTGTAAAAATGAACTCCAGATAAGTTAAGAACTTCAATGTTAAAAGTAAATTTTACTAATTTGATTAGAAAATATAGGTAAATACCTTTCTGATTTGGGGGTTAGGGAAGCATTTATTAAAGACATATATAAAAGCCTGTAACCATAAAATATGAATAAATGTGACTATATTAAAATTAAGATCTGAACACTAACAAATATCTTGCAAAAAGAAAAGAGAGAAGGTACTGCCCAGCTGGCATGGCTCAAAGGTTGAACATCAACCTATGAACCAAAAGGTCACTGGTTCTATCCCCGGTTAGAGCACATGCATAGGTTAGGGGCTCAATCCCCAATAGGGGGCATGCAGGACGCAGCCAATCCATGATTCTCTCTCATCATGGATGTTTCCATCTCTTCCTCCCTCTCCCTTCCTTGCTGAAATCAATAAAAAATATAAGTATATATTTTAAAAAAGAGAGAGAAGGTACCAACTGGATGAAGATATTTGCAACTCAATCAGTAATGAATTCATAGCATGAATATTTAAAGGTTTCCTCAAATTAATAAGGAAACGATAATCCAATAGAAAATGGACAAGATATATAAACAGGAATTTCACAGAGGAGAAATCACATATAATCAATAAAATATTTATGAGATGTTACTTATTGATTGGGAAAGACAAATTAAAATCACAATGTGATACCAATTTATACCCATTCAATTGGCAAAAATTAAAAATTATGACAATGACAAGTATTAGAGAGAATGTAAATTAATAGGGTTTCTTATACAAACTCTTGGGAGTGAAAATCGGCATGACCACTTTGGAAAGTTTTTCATTATCTAAATGTTGAATATTTCTATATTCTATAATTCAGCAATTCTACTTCTAGGTATATACCTAAGAAAACCTCTGTGTACATTGGAAACATAAGCAAGAATGTTTCCTGCAGCACTTACTGCACAGTAAGATAAATACCTTAACCCAAATACTTAGTCATAGGAAATGGATAAATAAATTGTGGTAAATTTATACAGTGGCATATTATATAGCACAATAAATAGCTATAAGCAAGAATATGAATAATCTGAGCAATACAATCTTTAAAAAAAGAAGCTCCTAAAGATTTTATAAAGCCTGCCAACCTTTTTATAATGTTAAAAACAAAAAAATGAACAATATAATTTTTAGGAATACAAATATGTTATAAATATATAATTTGAAAAACATACTTTAATAATAACTGCAAGATTCAAGGAAGGGGAAGAAGTAGAGGAATAGATTGGGGAGAAGATCATAGGTGTGTGTAAATGATTGTTAATGTTCTAATTTTTTTAAATCCTCACCCAAGGATATTTTTCCATTGATTTTTAGAGAGAGTGGAAGGGAGAGGGAAAGACACACAGAGAGAAACATCAGTGTGAGAGAGATACATCAATTGGTTGCCAGGGATTGAGCCTGCAACTGAGGTACGTACCCTTGACCAGAATCAAACCCGGGACCCTTCAGTCTACAGCTGGACGCTCTATCCACTGAGCCAAATTGGCTAAGGCAGTGTTCTAATTCTTATCTTGGGTGGTTGTTCACAACTATTTACATTATTAATAACAAGAAATAAGTACACAGTATATATAATAGAAACAAAGAGGGCCATGCTTAGGCAAGTGATGAAAGTGTGTCATGAATGCAAGATAATCCAATTCTGTGCACTTGAGTGGGAAACAAAGAACAGCATCTACTTCCCCACTATGTTTCGCTTTTATTATTAGTTATCATTAAGCCACACAACAATCTTGTTTTTAGTTACTAATATAATCCCCTTTTTATGAATCAAATCTTAGTGAATTAACATGATTTGTTTGAGTCCACAAAGCTAGCATCTGATAGAATCCAGAATTTGAAGTCTCAGCTGTTTGACTGTAAGGCTTAGCACTTAACAACTGGGTTAGACTCCTGGTTACTAAGACTATTTTACTCACTGAGATATCAACAAAGAGCAGTTATTCTGCTGAAGATAACAATCTCTTGATAGGTCAAGGTAGGAGTTCACCTAACATTTAATTATTTTGCCATACAGGTATGCCATGGCAAGTCAAAGAATTTACACATGCATGTCATAATGGAAAAGCTGTGTTCAAATGAAGTCACATATCATATCATTGAATAAGAATTTGAATGCAAGAAAGCTCAAGTAAGAAATGTCGTTCTCGCCGAAACCGGTTTGGCTCAGTGGATAGAGCGTCGGCCTGTGGACTGAAGGGTCCCGGGTTCAATTCCGGTCAAGGGCATGTACCTGGGTTGCAGGCACATCCCCAGTAGGGAGTGTGCAGGAGGCAGCTGATAGATGTTTCTCTCTCATCGATGTTTCTAACTCTCTATCTCTCTCCCTTCCTCTCTGTAAAAAATCAATAAAATATATTTTTTTAAAAAATGTCATTCTCTTTTGGATCAGAAGTGATTCATTTCTCTAGTCCAAAAAATGCTCCTTTTTCATATGTCCACACAAGAATGTAAAAATAGAGTGCTTGCAAAACCTTTTCAGTGTTTGTAAATTTTCTCTACACCTAATTTTTTCGACTTTGTGACCTCTTCTTTAAAGAACACCAATTTGAAGCTAATGCCCCCGCTACTGGTTAGCCATATTTTGTCATAAATGTCTTCCTAAACAGCATCCATCTATCCCTGTGAGTAAAGATAATTTGATGCTTTTTTTTTTCACATGTGGGAGCCAATCTCTGATGCAGAAAAGGCCAGAGAGAGATCTCTTTGTCATCAAGCCTTTCCCAGCTTCTATATAATATATGTGGCAGAGTCAGGCCCATTTGAAAACTTAACAAATGTGCCAGGAAGAAAACCAGCACATGATGCTTATTTTTAGTGCCCTTATTTATTTGGGAGGGCAGAGTCGACAGTGAGAAGGAGAGAGGTGTATGTATTTTTATGTGAAGAAGACAGAATGCCACCAAGAACCTGGTTTGTGGGCAGATGCCATATAATGACTTGTACAAAAACATTGGGGGAAGAATATTAGAGGTGTGGAAGTCAGATTGAGAAGCAGCACCTAAAGCTTTTGCTCTATAGCTAAAAATTCTATTAATTTTCAACTTAGCATCAAATTAAATTTATTATGTACCC
This sequence comes from Myotis daubentonii, assembly GCF_963259705.1. Taxonomy (NCBI): domain Eukaryota; kingdom Metazoa; phylum Chordata; class Mammalia; order Chiroptera; family Vespertilionidae; genus Myotis; species Myotis daubentonii. The sequence goes on along the minus strand of NC_081848.1, from coordinate 7,788,009 downwards.
TCACAGACACCTGGCTTTTGGGTATATCTCTTCCCTATTTCTCCTGAAGTTGGTGCTCTCATTTCCTTCCTGTGTTTACATGTCAAATCTATTCATCAGAGTAAAATGAGGACCTCTGAGGGCAGAAATCACATTTAATTTTCTGTTAGGTTCAACCCCCAATTCCCAAGTAGTGCATACCACATGGTAAATAACAATTACACTACTTAGCTACCCCTTTCAAATTGCCATGTTAAGAACAAAAAACAGCCCCATCCAGTAGCCCAAGGAAATCCAAATGAAAAGGATGAAAGAAGATACTGACCACTCCCCAGAAGACTAAATACAGTAATTTTATTGTTTTGCCCATAATCACTGTTTGACCAGAAACATTTCAGGATATGTTGGTTCTAAGACATGGATATTCAATAATCAAGTTCAGAAAACATCTATTAAAATGGCTTCCCTTTCCCTTCACTCCTGAATCTCCAAATCCCTAAATACCAAAGAAGGTGAACAATATGCTTTCTACAACTATTTTCAACTCATACAGTATTTGACCACAAAAACCTGACAGAAAATTTAGGAGCAACTCTGAGCATCAAGAAGCTAGCTACATCGCAGTTAGATTCTGTGGGTGTGGAGCTAAGAGCCTTGGGTTATGGTCTTGGCTTCACCAAGTTGTAGGTAGGTAACTATTGGATAGTCACCTGAGTTCAGTTTGTGTCTCAGTTTCCTTATATGCAAAGTAGTAATAATCATATCTGTTTTATATGCTAACTTCACTGGGTAGGCAGGTAATGCATGGGAAATCACTTTATAAACTATTCCTAGGTCCTCTTCTCTGTATTCTTTGCGGAGTGCAGTAGAGGGGTCACTCTTTCTACTCCATTATGCATCTATATACGGAAAACATCTGACTGCCTTCAGTCTGAGGCAAGTGAGGCCTGCCCTGGCTTAAGAGGGCCTCGAATGTCACAATGCCCCTTATCCTGGACCCACTCACCCCTTGCCTCCAAATTTATTTTTTTAATTAACAATTTTTAATTGATTGATTTTTTTTAGAGAGAGAGAGGAAGGGGAAAAGAGAGAAAGAGAAACATCGATTTGTTGTTCCACTTATTTATGCATTAGTTGGTTGCTTCTTTTGTGTGCCCTGACAGCAATCAAACCCCAAACTTTGGTGTATTGGGATGATGCTCTAACTAACTGAGGTACATGGCCAAGGCTCGCTCCCAATTTCTTAAAGAGTACATGGCTCTTTCTCTCGCTTGGGCATTCAGCATTGATATAACATGGCCATAGCCTATATATCCACTTTTATAACTAACACTTTTTAAGCCCTAGGAAAACATTTTTCCACATTTCTAACCTCACATAATCAAAACAGGGGATGGCTGCCCCTGAATGTGATAGAGCTTTGTGGGTTGTGCTATTGTTAAAGACAAAGTCCCACACTGCTTTGAAGTGTGGAGAGCATCTGAGTGATAGGAGTGCTTAGGTAAGAGGAAAGACAAATTAACCAGTTCTTCAAATCTTCTCTTTCAACAAGAATGAACAAATCTTTCCATATTCAATTATTATTCTCCAGCAGTGCTAAGTTTTATGTTTTCAAAAATTTAGGGTGCTTTCACAACTGTTGCACATGGTGGCTGAGGAATTTTTTGCAACATTAACTTGTGTATATATAATGAAGATCTAACTAAAACATTTATGAAGCATGATATCAATTATTTGCATTGGCAGCTAGAAGGACAATAAATTCTGAATGAGGAATTGTTTTATTTTTGTAAACCATTTAATAACATTTCATTAACATTTTAAAAACTAAATTTAAAAAACTTTTATTTAAAATGTTGACATTCCCCAAGTGGGTGGGGGCTCCAGCACAGAGGCCATGCCATCTTGAATGGGAGAGCAGTGGTGGCTAGGAGCACAGTTTCACCACCACCCAGATTGGCCTTGGACACCACCCCGGACCTGAGCAGTGAGCCACAGGCCAGTGTAACCTTGTAAGGGACCCCATTGGCTCTGGGACCACTCCCCCCCGCCCCCCGCCACCACCACTGCAGTGACTTGCAGAGTTGCATGCCATTCCCACCATAAGTCATATGCCAATGGGACCTTGCAGGCAACCCTAGCCATGGGACCTGGGATCCTAAGCACATCTATAACAACTTGCATGAGGTTGGGATGAGGCACATAGTCAGACAACCTGTGAGGAGACTACAACCATGAATGGGACAATAACATTCAAGACCATCTACATCAGGAGAACCCAAATAACTCAAGTGGGGGGCTTTCCTAGAACACCCAGATCAGGAGATCTGCATGATGCACCAGTGGGTGCCACAAAACACCTACTACATAGGACCACTCCCGAAAAATCTGAATCGCATAGCAGTGTGATCTAAGACATAGAAACAAATACAAAGCAACAGAAGAAACGGGGAGACAAAGAAACAATACCCTCCAAAAAGAAAAGGAGGAATAGCCAGAAAAGGAACTAAATGAAATGGAGGCAAGTAATTTGCCAGATAAAGAATTCAAAGTAATGGTTATAAGGCTGTTCAAACATCTGACTGAGAATTACAAGCAACTCAATGAGAATTATAAGGAGCTGAATGAGAAATACACCATGAGTAAGAATCAAGAGGAAATGAAGAATGACATAGCTACAATAAAGAACACCCTGGAAGGTTACAAAAGTAGACTAAAAGAAGCTGAGGAATGTGGATAGGGTAGAAAACAACAAACACCCAATCAGAGTAGCGATTGGAAAAAAAATTTAAAAAGCAGGAGAAGAGTTTAAGGGAACTTTGGGACAACATGAAATGAAGCAACATCTGCATAATAGGGGTGCAAGAAGGAGAAGAAACTGAGCAAGGAATACAAAACCTGTTTGAAGAAATAATGACAGAAAATTTCCCTGACTTGGGAAAAAAAAGTCACACAAGTCCAGGAAGCATAAAGAGTCTCAAACAAGATGAAGCCAATAAGACCCACACCAAGGCACATCATAATTAAAATTACAAATGTTAAAGACAGAGAAAAATGTTAAAAGCTGCAAGAGAGAGACAGAAAGTTACCTACAAGGGATCTCCTATTAGATTATCAGCTTATTTCTCAACAGAAACACATCAGACCAGAAGGGAATGGCATGAAGTATACAAAGTGATGAAAAGCAAGGGAATGAATCCAAGAATACTCTATCCAGTAAGGCTATCATTCAAAACTGAAGGTGAAATCAGGAGCATTGAGGGAAAAAAAGGACAAAGGAGTTTATTATCACCAAACAAGCAATGCAAGAAATGCTAAAGTGATTGTTGTAAAAAGAAAAAATAGAAATGGAGGAAGGAACACAGGCATAAAGAAAAAAAAATGGCAACAAGCAAGTATATATCAATAATAACCTTAAATGCAAATGGATTAAATGCTCCAATCAAAAGACATAGGGTAGCTGAATGGATAAGAAAACATGACCCATATATGTATATGCTGAGTACAAGAGACCCACCTCAGAGCAAAGGACTCACACAGACTGAAAGTGAAGGGATGGAAAAAAAATTTTTCAGGCAAGTAGAAATGAACTAAAAGCTGGGGTAGCAATACTCATATTTGACACAATAGACTTCAAAGTGAAGGCCATAACAAAAGATAAGGAAGGCCACTTCATAATACTAAAGGGATCGATACAACAAAAGGATATAATTCTGGTAAACAAATATGCACCCAATACAGGAGCATCCAAATACATAAAAAAAAATTCTGGAAGATATCAAGGGAGAGATCAACAGCAATACAATCATAGCAGGGGACTTTAATACCCCATTGACATCACTGGATAAATCTTCTAGATAAAAAAATCAATAAGGAAACAGCAATCTTAAATGACTCACTAGATTAGATGGAACTAACTGACATCTTCAGAACATTCTATCCCAAAGCTACAGAATATACATTCTTCTCAAGTGCACATGGGACGTTTTCAAAGATTGACCACATGTTAGGACACAGGCTAAGTCTCTACAAATTCAAAAAGATTGAAATCATATCAAGCATCTTCTCAGATCACAATGGCATAAAATTAGAACTCAAATACATGAAAAACAATAAAATACAAACACAGGGAGGCAAAATAGCATGCTATTAAACAATGAATTGGTTACCAATGAGATCAAAGAAGAAATAAAACACATCCTGGAAACAAATAATAATGAAAACAGAACAATCAAAAATCTATGGGATATAGTGAAAGCAGCCTAAGAGGGAAGTTCATAGCACTACTGGCCTAATTAAAAAAACACAAGAAAACTTGCATTAAGTTATCTAACCCTACAATTTAAAGACTTGAAAGAGAGCAACAAGAAAAACCCAGAATAAATATAAGGAAGGAAATAATAAAGACTAGAGCAGAAATAAATAACGCAGAGACAAAAAAAACAACAACCCCAAACAACAAAAATTAATAAAACCAGGAGCTGGTTCTTTGAAAGAATCAACAAGATTGATGAACCTCTAGCCAGACTCATGAAGAAACAAAAAAAGAAGACCCAAATAAACAATCAGAAATGAAATGAAATTAGAAATGAAAGAGGTGAAGTAACAACAAACACACAGAAATACAAAGGATTGTAAAAAAGAAAATACAATGAACAATTCTATTACAACAAACTGGGCAAAGTTGATGAAATGGACATAGTCCTAGAGAAATACAATCTCCCAGAAAACCTGTATTGGCTGATAACTACTGAAAAAATGAAGCAGTAATAAAAAACAACAACAACAACAACAAAAAAACCAACTTCCAGCAAACAAAAGCTCTGATCTGGATGGCTTCACCAGGGAATTTTATCAAAGATTCAAAGAAGTAACACTTATCCTCCTCAAACTATTCAAAAAAAAAAAAAGAAAAAAGAAAAAAAGAATTCAACAGCAAGGAACACTTCCAAGCTCTTTCTATAAGGCAAGCATTACTATAATCCCCAAACTAGTTAAAGACATTACAAAGAAAGGGATGACAGGCCAAAACCCTGATTAAGCATAGATGCTACAATCCTCAACAAAATTTTAGCAAATCAGATCCAGCAATATATTTTAAAGATAATACACCATAACCAAATGGTACTTATTCTGGGGATGCAAGACTGGTACAATATCTGCAAATCAATAAATGTGATACAACATCACATAAACAGATTGCAAGACAAAAATCAAATTATCATATCAATGAATGCAGAAAAAGCATTCAACAAAATCCAACACCCTTTTTTGATAAAAACTCTCAGCAAAGTGGGAATAGAAGGATCATACCTCAACATAATAAAAGCCTTATATGACAAACCTACAGCCAATATCATACTCAATGGGCAAAAACTAAAACCATTTCCCCTAAGAACAGGAAGCAGACAGGAATGCTTACTTTCACCACTCCTGTTTGGCATAGTACTAGAAATGCTAGCCACAGCGATCAGACAAAAAGAAGAAATAAATGGCATCCAAATTGAAAAGGAGGAAGTAAAACTGTTGCAGATGACATGACATAAAAAACCCTAAAGACTTCATCAAAAAACCACTAGATTTAATAAATGAATTTAGCAACATAGCAGGATATAAAATGAACACCCAGAAATCTATGGCATTTTTATACACCAATAATGAACTCTTGGAAAGAGAAATTTTAAAAAAATCCCATTTACTATTGCACCATAAAATTAAGATACTTAGGAATAAGCTTAACCAAGGAGGTAAAAGACCTATACTCCAAAAACTAAAGGACTTTGAAAAAAGAGATAAAGGAAGATATACACAAGTGGAAGAATATACAGTGTTCATGGATTGGTAGAATCAACATCATTAAAATGTCCATACTAACAAAAGCAACCTGTAGATTCAATGCAATCCCTATTAAAATACCAACAGCATATTTCACAGACCTAGAACAAACTCTCCAAAAATCATATGGAATTTAAAAAGACCACGAATAGCTGCAGCAATCTTGAGAAAGAAGAACGAAGTTGGAGGAATCACAATACCGGACATCAAGTTATACTATAAAGCCACCATAATCAAAACTGCCTGGTACTGGCACAAGAAGAAGCATATAGACCAATGAAACAGAACAGAGAACCCAGAAATAGACCCAAGCCATTATGCTCAATTAATATTTGACAAAAGAGGCAAGAGCATACAATGGAGTCATGACAGTCTCTTCAATAAATGATGTTGGGAAAATTGGACAGATACATGCAAAAAAAAAATGAAACTAGACCACCAACTTACACCATACACAAAAATAAACTCAAAACAGATAAAGGACTTAAATGTAAGATGGGAAACCATAAAAATCTTAGAAGAATCCATAGGCAGCAAAAGATCAGACATATGTCATAGCAATATCTTTACCAGTACAGCTCCTAGGACAATGGAAACTAATCAGAAAAACACATGGGACTACATGAAAATAAAAAGCTTTCGTACAGCAAAAGAAACCATCAACAAAATAATAAGAGAGCCCACTACATGGGAGAACATATTTGCCAATGATACCGCCGGTAAGGGATTAATCTCCAAAATGTATAGGGAACTCATACAACTTAACAAAAAGAGAATAAACAATCCAATTAAAAAATGGGCAAAGGATCTAAACAGACACTTCTTCAAAGTGGACATACAGAAAGCCAAGAGACATATGAAAGAAAACGCTCACTAATCATCAGAGAGATGCAAATTAAAACAATAAGGTACCACCTGACATCTGTCAGAATGGCTATCATCAAGAAATCAACAACTGACAAGTGTTGGCAAGGATGTGGAGGAAAAGGAACCCTGGTACATTCCTGGTGGTAATGCAGACTAGTGCAGCCTCTGTGGAAACAGTAGAGTTTCCTCAAAAAATTAAAAATGGAACTCCCATTTGACCCAGTGATCCCACTTCTAGGGATATATCCTAAGAAATCAGAAACACCAACCAGAAAGAATATATGCATTCCCATGTTCATAGCAGCACAATTTACAATAGCTAAGATTTGGAAACAGCCTAAATGCCCATCAGCAGATGAGTGGGTTAAAAAGCTGTGGTACATCTACACAGTGGAATTCTATGCCGTTGTAAAAAAGAAAGAACTCTTATCATTTGCAACAACATGAATGGACCTAGCAAGCATTATGTTAAGTGAAATAAGCCAGTCAGAGAAAGATAAGTATCACATGATCTCACTCATATGTGGAATCTAATGAACAACATAAACTGATGAACAAAAATAGATCCAGAGCCATAGAAGCATCAAACACTCTGTCAAAACTCAGAGGGAAGGCAAGGAAGGATGGGCGGGTGGGAAGAGATGAACCAATGAACTTGTATGCATATATGCATAACTTGTGGACACAGACAATAAGGTAGGCCTGCTGTGGGAGGGACAGGGGTGGGCTGGGAGAGGTCAATGGGCGGGGGGGCAAAGGGGACATATGTTTAATCTTTCAACAATAAAGATTAAAAAATAAAAGGACATTAATTTTAATTTATGTATATATTTATAATTTTAATAGGTGTTTTTTTAATATTTTAGAAGAGACAATTTGTTGGGCAATATATACAAATAATTTAATATTTTTATTTCTTACATTTAGTTCATATTTTTTTATGAAAACATAACATTTTATATGGTTTGAATGCACTTACATTTTAATTTTATATCTTTACTGCTGGTAAAACAATTATGGAAAATATTCATAATAACAGTTAATTAGTGATTTTGCCAATATAAAATCAATAAAAATTTTAGCTAGTCTGTAAATATTGGTACAGTGAGTAGATATAATGTAAATTTAAAACATATTTAACCACATTTATGAGTATGAATTATACTCCAGATCAATAAAAATCTATTATATAAGCAGTTTCTCAAGTGGGGGCTCTCAAAAGGGGGTATAAGACATGCCAGGATTAAGGAGGGGGTGGGATTTCTCAAAGTCTTTGTTAAATATACTGTATCTTCTGGAATACAAATTTTCTCTTTGAAGCTTTTATTTAGATATGAAAACAGAGTAGGTGGAAATTTAAGCAAATATTTAAGGTAAACATAGAACTTTGGAGAAATGTGTATTTATTGAAGATGGTTAGGCCACTTCCCCAGGGATGTGCATTTATACACGTATGTGTGTGTGTGTGTGTGTGTGTGTGTGTGTGTGTGTGTGTGTGGTGTGCAGCTGGCACTTTTCTCTCCTAGTACTTCAGTGGAAAAAATTAAAAGCACTGAAAGAGAGAATGAACTATTGCACAGGATTAATATGTTTAGGGAGGGATTGACAGAATCTTTAAAAAATCCTTCATTTGCAGAGAAGAGAGGCATTACACCATGTTGCCAGATTAACCGATTGTCTGTGTGTGTGACACTAATGAGACGAAGTCATCAATCCTGAGGGGTTGGTTACTTGAACTCTTACTAGTATGTAATTGCTTGGCCACTGGCAAAAGTGAAGGTGAGAATATGGAAGACACAGCACAATCTGTTCTGGGAACAAATGAAACAAACATTTTCTACTAAAGGGGGTAAGTAGTGCTTCTGACATGCCTATCTGTGTTCTGAGTCCTCAGTTCCACGGAGGCACTATGAAATCTCAAGTGAGTTCCATCCTGCTTTCTGTTCCTCTCTGCTCGCTCTATTTTCTCATTTTGCAACGTGAGAGTGGTCATTCTAGGGAGAAGAGTCAGGAAAAAAGAAACAAGAATGTTAGGAGTTAGGTGGCCTAGTCTTAGTTCTGCCTACAGCACTAAGTAGTCATGAAATTTGGAGCAAGTTCATTGAACTTTGCTAGGCCCCTTTTTCCTCGCCTATTAATGAGAGTTTTGGTGACAATATGATCTCTAAGTTTTTTTCTAATTCTAATGTTCAGGATTATTTTTGAACAATTAATCCCCTAAAGTGTAACCTTGATGAGATTTAAAAAAGGCTTGATCACATAGCTTTCAGAAACTGTTAAGAGGCGATGAGTTTCCAAGCTTCTGAAAATACAGTCAAACCTTGGTTCTCGAATGTCTTCCATCTCAAACAATTCAGTTCTCAACCAAGTTGTTCACAGAAAAATGTCTCCGTTGTTGAATAAAACTTTGGTTGTCAACTGACAACCCTTTCATGCTGATATCTATATGATCAGTCACACATCTCTCAGGCAACAAACAAACAAACAAAGAAGAGAATGCGAAAGTATGAGTCACTTTCCTGCTGAACCTCACGTTAACTTCTTAGGAAATTGTGCTGTGAATATTTTCATGGTTTTTTGTTTGTTTGTTGTTTTTTTTGCTTTTGTTGCTGCTTAAATATGTAGAGTAAGTCACCATGGGTCCTAAGACAGTTAGTGATAGCAGCAATGTGACAAGGAAAGTTATGAGAACAAGAAATAATAGAAAAAGAAACAATTTCAAAGTATGATAGAGGTGTTCACATGTCTGATATGGCTACCAAGTATGGCATGGTGAAATCAATGGTTAGCACAATTTTAAAACATGAAGAGGCCACCACCAGTGCTTTTGTTGTTAAGGGTGTGAAAGTATTCACACAACAATGATCATAGGCAGTTGAAGAGGTAGAAAAATTGTTGTTGATTTAGATAAATGAAAAGCAGTTAGCCAGTGATCGCATCTTGGAGGCAATGACATGCAAAAAAGTGAAGAAGCTGCATACTAACCTCCGAAAGCTGCCCTTGCGACAAGTGCTGAGAGTGATTCATTGAAGGCTAGTAGGGGGTGGTTCGAGAAATTTCAGAAAATAAGTGTAGTGAGGCATGGGGAGTGTAGCCAGTTCTAACAAAGTAGCTGCTAATAATTTTGTGACAGAATTTCAAGAATACATAGAGGCAAAGGGATTTGTTCCCCCAACAAGTGTTCAATTGTGATGAGACAGGCCTCTTCTGGAAGAAAATGCCAAGAGGACCTACATCACACAGGAGAAGTCACTGCCAGGACACAAGCCATTGAAGGACAGGCTGATGTTATTGTTGTGTGCAAATGTGAGTGGGGACTTTAAATTGAAGCCTCTACTAGTTTACGATTCTAAAATCCTGTGAGTTTTCAAGAAAAAAATACTGTCATAACAAACAAATTGAAAGTGGTATGGATGGCAAATAGCAAAGGTTGGGTAACCAGGCAAATTTTTTTTTTAATCCTCCCCTGGGGATATTTTTCCATTGATTTTTAGAGAAGGTGGAGGAGAGGGAAAGACAGAGAGAAACATTGATGTGAGAGAAACACATTGATGGATTGCCTCCTGACCATGGCCTGGGCAGGAGAGGAGCCTGCTGCAAGGTATGTGCCCTTGACCAGAATCAAACCCAGGACCCTACAATCCACAAGCCAATGCTCTAATCACTGAGCTAAACCAGTCAGGGCCAGGCAATTTTTTATTGAGTTGATTTACAACCAGACAATCAAAGAGTCTGGGCTCCCTGGCACTACTTGAGCCAATTAAACAGAGACAGGATTGAATCATATGTGAGCATTTATTCCAACAATGCCAGCAGTATGGAAAACAGGCAGGTCATCCACAAAAATCTGCTCTGTCCCCCACCACGAGCCAGCTGCTTATGTTGGGTAGAAGGAGGAAGATTACATAGGGAAGAAGGCAAAGGGATAAGAATGGGTATGCAAAATGGACAGTTTACAGGTAATGTGGGCTGGTGGGTTGCAAAGGCCTATGGGTATGCAAAGGGCTGGGGCTTTTCAAAGGGCTGGCACCTCTGGTTTCTGCTACAAAGTTGTTAATCTTTCCATGACAATAGGCAGCTCCCAGATGTGGAGGATGGGCTGTATGTTCAGGTGTGCAACTCCCAGCCAGGTTGGAATGTGCTTTCTTTAATCAGAACAAAACAGGCAGGGTTAATAGTGCATGATTAGTATTCCTTATAATTATAGCTGGTCCCCAATATTCTATTTCTGCCCCTAACAGATTCATGAAGTGTTTGCCCCAAGTATGAAGAAATACCTCTGGGAAAAGCAGTTACCACTCAGAGCACTTCTTATCATGGACAAGGCTCCTGCCCACCCTCCAGGCTTGGAGGCCAAGCTGATGGAGGAGTACAGCTTCATCCCTGTTAGGTTCTTGCCACCTATCAATTTCCTCCCATCCAGCCCATGGACCAGCAGGTCGTTTCTAATTTCAAGAAACTCTGCACAAAGACCCTGTTTCAGAGGTGTTTTGAGGTGACCTCTGAGTCTAATTTGACCCTCAGGGAGTTAGTTTTGAAAGGAACATTTTAATATCCTCACTTGCTTGAGGATCATAGAGAAAGCATGGGGGGAAGTGTCTTCCAGGACCATGCAATTAGCCTGGAAGAAACTGTGGCCGGAGCCATTTGCTAAGAGAGGCCTTGAGGGCTTTGGGGAGGAACCTGTGTCTCTTGTGGAGGGTATTGTGTCTCTGGGCAAGTCCATGGGCTTGGAGGTGGATGGTGGTGGGGAGGAGTTGGTGGAGCATCACAACACTGAGCCGACCATGGAGGAACTCCAAGGCCTTCAGAGGGAGCAGCCACAGATGGCAGCTGAGGAACACTCTTCAGAGGAGGAGGGAAGGGAGGATATTCCTATTTCACTAATCAAGGGAATACTTGGGAAATGGGAAGAAATGCAAAGTTTTATTGAGAAATGCCACCCCGACAAAGAAGTAGCACACCCTGAGATCAACTTCTTCAATGGCAACGCACTGTTTCACTTTAGGCAAGTGTTAAAACACAGGGAAAAGCAAACATCATTGCATAGGTTTTTAGTGAGACAGAGGCCTGGTGAGCCTGAAGCAAGTTCTAGTGGAGCAAAGAGGCAAGAGAAAGAGCCCTAGAACAGCTACCTGACTTTTTTATGGAAGGGACTCCCGTTCCAAACAATAACATCCCTCCCTGTCTCCCCTCCATATTCAGTCATCAACAGCTCTCACAATTCAAGTTCTAGTGTGTACGTAAATTTTCATTTTTACTGTCTATTTCATTTCCTTTTTGTTAAATTTTCATTTATATTTCATGTCCTTTTTGTTTTTAAAGTGTTTATAGATTAAACAGTACATTAGACATATACTATATATAAGAAAGGTTAAAACAGGGAAACAGTTCTGGGTCTGGAATGAATTAATTTAATTTACATTACTTTTTATATTTATTTATTTTTAATTCTTTATTATTTATACTGTAGTATTACATATGTCTCCTTTTTCCCCCATTGACCTCTCCCCGGCCACCCCCACCCCCCAGTACATGCCCTCACGCCCCTAGTGTCTGCGAATAATTGGTTATGCTTATATGCATGCATACAAGTCCTTTGGTTGATCTCTTACCGCTTTCCCGCACCCCCCCACCCGCCCCTCCCTTCCCTCTGAGGTTTGACAGTCTGTTTGCTTCTGTGTCTCTGGATCTATTTTTGTTTATCAGTACATGTTGTTTGTTAGATTCCACAAATGAGTGAGATCATGTGGTATTTATCTTTCTCTGACTGACGCATTTTGCTTATCATAATGCTCTCCAGGTCGATCCATGCTGATGCAAATGGTAAGAATTCTTTCTATTCTACTGCAGCGTAGTATTCCACTGTATAGATGTACCACAGGTTTTTAATCCACTCATCTGTTGATGGGCACTTAGGTTGTTTCCAAATCTTAGCTATTGTAAATTGTGCTGCTATGAACATGGGGTGTATATATCCTTTCTGATTGGTGTTTCTGGTTTCTTGGGATATATTCCTAGAAGTGGGATCACTGGGTCAATCGGGAGTTCCATTTTTAATTTTTTGAGGAAACTGTACTGTTTCCACAGAGGCTGCACCAGTCTGCATTCCCATCAGCAATACATGAGGGTTCGTTTTTCTCTGCATCCTCACCAGCACTTGTTGTTTGTTGATTTGTTGAAGATAGCCATTCTGACAGGTGTGAGATGGTACCTCATTGTCATTTTGATTTGCATCTCTTGGATGATTAGTGACTTTGAGCATGTTTTCATATGCTTCTTGGCATTCTGTATGTCCTCTTTCAAAAAGTATCTATTTAGGTCCTCTGCCCATTTTTTGATTGGATTTTTTATCTTCCTTTTGGTAAGTTGTATGAGTTCCCTGTAAATGTTGGAGATTAAACCCTTATCGGATATAACATTGGCAAATATGTTCTCCCATGCAGTGGGCTCTCTTGTTGTTTTGTTGATGGTTTCTTTTGCTGTGAAGAAGCTTTTTATATTGAGGTTGTCCCATTTGTTTATTTTATCCTTAGTTTCCATTGCCCTAGGAGATGTATCGGTAAAGGTATTGCTAGGACATATGTCTGATATTTTGCTGCCTATGGATTCTTCTAGGATTTTTATGGTTTTCCATCTTACAGTTAAGTCTTTTATCCATTTTGACTTTATTTTGTGTATGGTGTAAGTTGGTGGTCTAGTTTTATTTTTTTTGCATGTATCTTTCCAATTTTCCCAACACCATTTATTGAAGAGACTGTCTTGGCTCCATTGTCTGCTCTTGCCTCCTTTGTCAAATATTAATTGAGCATAATGGCTAGGGTCGATTTCTGGGTTCTCTGTTCTGTTCCATTGATACATATGTCTGTTCTTGTGCCAGTACCAGGCAGTTTTGAGAACAGTGGCTTTGTAATATAGCTTGATATCTGGTATTGCAATAACTCCAACTTTGTTCTTCTCAGGATTGCTGTGGCTATTTGGGGTCTTATTTTATTCCAGATGATGTTGGGGGCCAGATGTAAGCTGAGGTCCTTGCACCTGAAGGGGCTAGCAAGGCTGGGACCCTTACCCACACAGTTTTCCCAGACTTGTTTGGATGGCGATTATCAGTAGAATGAGAACAGCCTTTCATGGCTTACCAAGAAGTCTGTAACTATTTACTGAGATATGCTGTACTGAGAAATTGTCCTTCTGCTGTGTCTTTCCCTTAGAGATTAAGAGGAACAAAGAATACATTCCTCTTGACAGACCTCCTATTCAGTGTGTTGTGTATAAATAAGATTGTGTGGCTAATAAACTTCGCTTCAGTTCTTCGAGAACTGGAGTCCCCCCGACCCCGCTTTCCTGTCTTTCTTTCTTTTCTCAATTCCCACCTCCCTGCCTCAGCCCGGCTCAACCTTGTCAGGCTGGCCCTGACAAGACGAATTTTTGGAAAGTTTGTTCTAGGTCTGTGAAATATGCCATTGGTATTTTAATGGGGATTGCATTGAATCTATAGATTGCTTTGGGTAGTATGGACATTTTAATGATGTTGATTCTACCAATCCATGAACACGGTATATTCTTCCATTTGTTTATGTCTTCCTCTATCTCTTTTTTCAATGTCCTATAGTTTTCTGAGTACAGGTCTTTTTCCTCCTTGGGGTATCTTATTCCTGGGTATCTTAATTTTTTGGTGCAATGGTAAATGTGATTTTTTGTTGCTGTTTCTCTTTCTGTGAATTCATTATTGGTGTATAAAAAAGCCATAGATTTCTGGGTGTTAAATTTGTATCCTGCTACATTGCCGAATTCATTTATTAAATCTAGTAGTTTTTTGATGGAGTCTTTAGGGTTTTATATGTACACCATGTCATCTGCACATAATGACCGTTTTACTTCTTTTTTCCCAATTTCGATGCCATTTATTTCTTCTTGTCTGATCATTGTGGCTAGCACTTCCAGTACTATGTTAAACAGGAGTGGGAATCCATGTCTTGTTTCTGTTCTTAGGGGAAATTATTTTAGTGTTTGCCCATTGAGTATGATGTTTGCCCATTGAGTATGAGGTTTGTCATATAAGGCTTTTATTATGTTGAGGTATGATCCCTCTATTCCTACTTTGCTGAGAGATTTTATCAAGAAAGAGTGTTACAATTTTTGTCGTACACCTATGGATGAGGACAGTGGTGGTGAGGGGGGTAAGGGCAGAGGGTGGGGTGGGAACTGGGTGGAGGGGAGCTATGGGGGTAAAAAAGAGGAACAACTGTAATAATCTGAACAATAAAGATTTATTTTTTTAAAAAAGAAAGGGTGTTACATTTTGTCAAATGCTTTTTCTGCATCAAGTGATATGATTATGTGATTTTTATTTCTCAATTTGTTTATGTGATGTATCACGTTGATTGATTTGCAGATGTTGTACTATCCTTGCATCCCCAGAATAAATTCCACTTGGTCATTGTGTATGATCTTTCTAATGTAATGCTGGATCTGATTTGCTAGGATTTTACTGAGGACTTTAGCATCTATGTTCATCAGAGATATTGGCCTGTAATTCTCTGTCTTTGTCGTGTCTTTATCTGGTTTTGGGATTAGAGTAATGCTGGATTCATAGAAAGAGGTTGGAAGTGTGCCTTCCTCTTGAATTTTTTAGAATAGTCTGAGGAAGGTAGGTTTTGGTTCTTCTTTGAATGTTTGGTAAAACTCCCCTGTGAAGTTGTCTGGCCCAGGGCTTTTGTTTGCTGGAAGTTTTTTGATTACTGCTTCAATTTCTTCAATAATTATTGGTGTATTCAGATTTTTTTATTCTTCCCGATTTAATTTACATTATTTCTAATGAGAAAAAAATTATTTGGTTTTTGAACAAATTGTTTCTCTAACAGCTTTCGAAACAAATTAAGTTCGGGAACTGAGGTTTCACCGTATAAGGATTATACCTATAGTTCTGATTTCAAATTAGGAGTATCAGTATGAATGAATCATGTATATTAAAAAAAAAAAAAGCTTTCTAGCTCTGTCCACTGAAAAGGCCTAGAAATAGAGACAACCAAGGGGTCCAGGCTGCCTGTCACTACTTGAGCTAATTAAGCAGTGACAGGGTTGAATCATAGATGAGCATTTATTCCAATAAAGCCGGCAGTATGCGAGATCAGCAGGTCATCCACAAAAATCTGCTCTTCCCCTCCCCACATGTCAGCTGCTTTTATTGGATAGAAGGGCAAAGATTACGTGGGAAGTAAGAATTACAGGCATGGGAAAGTACGTAAGGTATAATGGTTACAGGCAATAGAGCTGGAGGTTGCAAAGGGCAGGTGCCTCTGGGACTAGATAGTTTGGACAGCATTCCGATGTTAGCTCCCATGTCCCAGGGCGTACAACTCTCAGCCAGGTTATAATGTGCTTCCTCTAACCAGAACAGGACCATCATGGTTAACAGGCCATGATTAATATCCTATCTAATAAAAGAGAAAAATGGTAATTGGCGTACGACGATACCCTTTTCATTGGCTAATCAGGGCTATATGCAAATTAACTGCCAACTAAGATTGGCAGTTAACTGCCAACTAAGATTGGCAGTTAACTGCCAACAAGATGGCGGTTAATTTACATACGTAGGCACAATGCAGGGAGGCGAAAGGGAAAGCAGGAAGAAGCCCCCTGCCACTGACAGTGATCAGAAACCCAGGGGGGAGCTAAGAGCTGGGGGGCAGGGCAAAGGCGGCCCTGGGGCCGCCTTTGCCCTGCTCCCCAGCCATGATCAGAGAATCAGGTGCCTTTGCCGCCCTGGCCAGTGATAGCAGGAAGTAGGGGTGGAGCCAGGGATGGGAGCTGGGCACAGTCGAGGCTGGCAGTCCCGGGAGCTAGGGGTCCCTTGTCTGGGCCTAAAGTGAAGCCCACAATCGCGGGGCCGCTGCAGCTGTGGGTCCCCGCTGCCCGGGCCGGACGCCTCAGCCACAGGCGTTAGGCCTGGGCAGGGGCGGAGCCTGCAACCACGCGGAGCTGGGGGGTCCCCTGCCCAGGCCTGACACCTCTGCCGGAGGCCTCAGGCCTGGTCAAGGGGCCGATCCGGTGATTGGTGATCAGAGGGTGATGAGGGTCAACTCCTCTGGCCGAGGCGTCAGGCCTGGGTGGGGGGCAGAGCCGGGGATTGGGGGGATATGATGGTCCCCTTGCCCAGGCCTGAAGCCTGGGTCAGAGGCGTTAGGCTTGGGCGGGGGGTGGAGCAAGCGATCAGAGGGAGATGGGGGTCCCCTGCCCAGGCATGATTCCTGGGCCAGAGGCCTCAGGCCTGGGCGGGGGCCAGAGCCAGTGATCAGGGGGAGATGGGGGCCCCCTGTCCAAGCCTGACACCTCTGGCGGAGGCGTCAGGCCTGGGCAAGGGGCCGATCCTGCGATTGGAGGGTGATGGGGGTCAACGCCTGAGGGCTCCCAGTATGTGAGAGGGGGCAGGCTGGGCTGAGGGACACTCCCCCCCGCCACACACACACCCAATGCATGAATTTCGTGCACCGGGCCCCTAGTTTCTTATAATTATAGCTAGTCCCCAATATTATATTTCTGCCCCTAACAAAACCAGGAGCAATAAGCACTCCTAGCACCCAGACTAAGGTCTTTGTATACTAGTTTTCTCTAAACATAATCAAGGCATGTAGTGGGTGCTGTGCTGTGTCACCCAAATCCCCTTTCAGGATGAAGATCTCATTCCCCCCCTCCTCCCCCCTGATGCTGGGAGCACTGGAGGCTTCTGGTTCTCAGTTGAGCCACTATCTGGGCATTGCTCTAAACCAAGATTTCTCAACCTCAGCACTATTTTTAGACTGGACAATTCTTTGTTGTTGGGGGCTTTTCTGTGCATTAGACATTTAGCAGAATCCCTGGCTTCTACCCACTAGATACAAATAGCATACTACTCATGGTTGGGACAACCAAAAATGTCTCCAGATATTGCCAAATATCCCTAGGCGGGTGGGCGGCTTGGGGGTGTGTGTGCAATACTGCCTTGAGAACCGCTGCCTAAAATGAAGACAGCCACTTCACTCAAGGTTATACCTATCACCGGGGGTGGCCCATGTCCCATAACTGATTAATGTAGGTTATAAAGGTCAGGTGCTCTTGCCTCAAAGCAGGACAACTTAAAGGGATAGACTATCTCCAGCACTTCTGTGGGCTTGGCTGTGGGTATACTGCATTTCAACTTCTTCCTTGGCCCAGTCCTACTGATTCGGGTTGTTTTCCTTAGTAGGATGCAGGGGTGATTTCTTCCCTGGGTCCTTGTCCAGATGGATTAGAAGAATGAAGCCACAGACGAAAGGTGGTAGATGAAAAGGGTGGAAATGTAGTGGAAGCAAATACAGACTCCTGTGTAGGGAGGGGGTCCCAAGGGAATTACCCACAAAGTCCCTTCTTCTAAGGTTTATAAATGCTGTGGTTCCTTGTTTCTTCATGCTCCCTTCTAATTGGTCACTCTTTTTGCAGAATATCAACCTCAAAGCCCAAACTCCACATGGTGCCTCCCTCAGTCTCTCCCCCTTATCCGGTACAATTTCTCTATTTCCTGTGAAATCTGTTTTTCTCTTTCTGCCATTTGTAGGCATTTCTCTACCTTCTGTGAAAGTTTGTTTCCTTCCCCCACCCCCCAATACCCTTGGCTTTTCCTTATCTTCTGTGAATGGATGTCTTCCTCTCCCCTTATCCTGTGGCACCTCTTTTTTCTTTCTTTCTGTGAATGTATGTCTTCTGGTGGCTCCAAGCCCTCACCTACGCATTCCTCCCCCATGGACCCTCCTTATTCCTAAAACTCTCTAAACCTCCCTATTTAAGCCCTAATCGGTTTGGCTCAGTGGATAGAGCATCAGCCTGCGGACTCAAGGGTCCCAGGTTCGGTTCTGGTGAAGGGCATGTACCTTGGTTGTGGGCACATCCCCAGTAGGGAATGTGCAGGAGGCAGCTGATCGACGTTTATCTCTCATTGAAGTTTCTAACTCTCTATCGCTCTTCCTTCCTCTCTGTAAAAAAAATCAATAAAATATATTTTTTAAAAAAATAAAAATAAATAAATAAACCTGCCTATTTTATCCCTAAAACTCTTTCAGTCTCCCCTCTGATCAGGAAATTTCAACTGCTGTTGGGGACAAGGGCCGACAATCATTCTGGCTACTTCCTGCTGGACAGGGACATTGATTGGGGCAGTAGTCAAGGTCCCATCAGAGGTGGGCAATCTAGAGGTCCATGGAAGAAAGACGCAGTGGCCTCCATCTGTGGTTCCATCAGGAGGACAATTTGTAGCTTCAGGGCTTCTAAGCAGGAGGATACAAAACATACCAAAAGGTTAAACAGGCAAGGGCCAAAGATGAGTAATAAACACAACACAAACAAAGGTCTGAGAAGGGGAGCTAGCTAACTTCTCAGGGATGGCATCATATCTTTAATTTGTGCCCAGACCTCCGGGAAAAGAGATTGTGAGGCCCTTTCTTTTAGCCAAGATACTTGTTGGAGGATTCGAGTTGTTAGTTCCTCTACCTCTTTGGAGGTGTTTATGTAGATGCAGCAAGAAGTATTAATCATGGCATCCTGTGAGTAAGGACCATGTGTGCTAAAGAATCTATAGACTTCTGGATGTCCCTAAAGTTCTGGCCAGCATCTTCAGAAACTTGAGAAATGGTTCTGGTTAGGTTGGTGACTGTGACTGCATTATAAGTGACTCCCACCATCAATCCAACTATAGCAGTCATTAAAACCATTACTCCTAGAACCATGAGAATAATAGGCTCCCATACATGTTAGATTAGGCCACCTTATGTGTTGGAAGAGAATTATTGCTGAATGATGGAATTATTGAAGACTCTGGTGGTGGTCTGATTCAGCCTCCGCTGTCCTATAGTCTAAGATCTGACACATTTTTTCCAATCTAGATGCTGGGGTCCCCATGATATTGAATCATTGCCCCCCGCAAACAGATATTCCTCCGGGAGGCACAGGAGGCCAGGAGTAACAGGGATGGTGGAATTGGCATCTAGAGAAGCATCTATCTGTTCAAGTCCTTGACCTAGATGGGTAGGGAGTTTGCTGTGTAGAACTGATCTCTGGGGATTGTAGTTTATAATAGAATGTCTAAGAAACCAGGTGTATATGTCTTTTTGTGTTTTGTAGTCACAAGCATGGCATGGGGCCTGTTGAGAGAGGCTGCAGGGGAGTATTGTATGGGAGATTACAGGATTTGAATATGGGTATCCAAGACAAGGAGGGTCTGGGGTCTGGTTAAAACTAGGATCTATGTTTGTCATATAAGAGTAACCTCCTACGGTCCTAGTGAAGGCTACATTTTTAAGAGCTTTCAGAACAACGATCAGCAGATTGGAGATGCCCAGAGGTGCTCATGTAAGGGTAAGGTAGCATGACTCTGAGAGGAACATGGGAGATGTATATCCATTTGAGATAATCTGACCCTGAATTGGGCTGCTCATAACACACCCAGCCGTCGGGAATTTGGGGAGCCAGTATGGCTGAGAAATTCATTAGGACATTAGTTTCCCAGTCCCCTGCTATACTAGGGATACAGAAAAGGGCTATAGGTAGGAGCATTTTATGGTATTTCTGTGTCCCAGCAAGGGCAGAAAATGTCTCCTTCAGGTACCAGCCTAGGGTTCTGGCAACACTCCGAAAAAGGCAGAATAAGAACTATTAGGAAGATGAAAACAATGATTATCCAGAAATACCAAAGCATGTTACTCATCTGGCACTCGTTGACTCTCCAGGATCCTTTCGAAAGAGAAGTTTCAGGTCTTCCAGAGGCTCACATGAGTAGCAGTCTGGTGATTCAGTTGATGGCAATACATCTTCGTCTTCCTCCTGTGCTAGCATCCAACGCTTTAGTCGAGACAGATGTATCCAGGAATCGACTCCACTGACCTTGATCGCAGCGGGGGCTGGATAAAATTATGAGATAGGGACCCTCCGATCATGGTTTCATAGTAGTAGAGCAGATAGGTAAAGCCTTAATGAGTACCAGATCTCTAGGCGTTAGGGGTGGAACCTGGGGATCCCTGGGTCTGGCTTCAGAGAGTTGGTGTAAAGTCTGCTGAAATTTAGCCAGTGCTGTAATATCTTGTACTAATGCCATGGTTTCCTTGAATACAAGGAAGTCATTGGTAAGAAAAGGATGGCCATAAACATTTCATAGGGCTAAGCCCTAAGTTTTGGGGAGTACTTCTAATTCTTAGTAGGGCTATAGATAAAACTAGTGGCCAGGAGAGGTGAGTTTCCTGGACAAGTTTACAAAGGCGTCTTTTTAGAATGTCATTTGCGTTTTCTACTTTCCCAGATTAAGGCCTCCAGGCATAATGGAGGTGGTATTTTATTCCTAGGGCCCTTGAGACCCCTTGAGTGACCTGGGCCCTGAATGAGGGGCCATTATCGCTCTGGAGAGAGTGTGGCAATCCGAAGCGTGGAGTAACTTCTGAAGTTAGAGTTCTGACTACCTCTTGTGCCTTCTCAGTCTTACAGGGGAAGGCCTCCACCCAGTTAGTGAAAGTGTCCACCCACACGACGAGGCATAGAATCCTTTAGCGTTAGGCATGTGGGTCACGCTATGGGCCAGTCTTCCCCTGGATGCCCTCCGGTTCTTGAAGACCGGGTAATGCTAATTCCTGGTTACTAGGACTGTTCCTTTGGCAGACCTCACAAGATTTGACTACTTGTTGGGTGGTCTTCATGAGATCCTTTTCTGTAAATAATTGCTGAATTATTTGATAGGTCTTCTCTCCCCTAGATGAAATGCCTGGTGCAACGCCCTAATGACCTTCCACTGACGGGCTTTAGGGAGGAGGAGCGTATCCCCCGCGGTCCGAATCCATCCAGTGGGAGGGGGAGTATATCCTCGGGAGTCAGCCCATTCCTTCTCCTGTGTATAGTAGGGCTGACTATCCCGCAGGGAGTCTTCCCAGACTAGAGGGGCTATTGTTTTCCCAGGCTCTTGGGTGGCAGCCTTGGCTGCAACATCTGCCCGCTGAGTTCCCGCTGTTATTTCATCTGTTCCTTTTTGATGCCCCTTGCAGTGCATGACGGCAACCTCTGCTGGCTGAAAAGCGGCTGATAGGAGGCGGTCGATTTCCTTGTGATATTCAGTTGGGGACCCATTAGCAGTTAAGTAGCTCCTCTCCTTCCAGGTGGCTGCATGGGCATGGAGCACTCGGAAGGCATATTTGGAATCAGTAGAGATGTTAACTCGTTTTCCTTGGCTTAACGCTAAGGCTCTAGGGACAGCAATTAATTCTGCCAGTTGTGCATTAGTCCTCGGGGGAAACGGCTGGCTCTCATTTAAAGAAACAACCGCATCTCTGGCTTTTTTGACTCCTGGCTCAACATAAGAGCTGCCACTGGTGAGCACTCGGAGGCTTTTCCTTCTCCAGCTGCATAAGTTTGTAAAATAAACTGTTCACACTCGTGCAGAAGCTCTCCACTCTCCTCAGGGAGAAATGAGGCAGGGTTCAAGGCAAGGCAAGTCCTGATCTGAACAGCTGGGCCCTCAAGCAGAGGGCCTGATACCTGAAAAGTCGGCTATCAGAAGGCCATAGGCCTCCCCTGGTATTGAAAAGAGGGATGTGTATACTGTGAAGCCCTGTCCCAAAGTTAGCTTAACTGCCTCAGGGATCAGGAGAGCGACGGCTGCCACCGCCCATACGCGGGAGAGCCAGCCCTCAGCCACATCAGTTTCCTCACGCAGATATCCCACCGGGCTGTTGGGTCTGTCCTCTAGGTGGGGTCAGACTCCCAAGGCCATTCCCCCCTTTCTGTTACATACAGGTTGAATTCCTGGCCTGTTGGGAGACTTAAAGCCGGTGCCTGCAACAGGGCCTTTCTGAGTTGTTTAAAGACCCCTCGGCCTCAGGTTCCCAGGCTAAAATGGAGAGGCTGTCTGCCATAGTAACTGTGACAATGAGAGGAAATAAGTAGAGGGTGTTACAATGTTATAGCAGAAAATAATTAAAGAGTGTTGTAGGACACGTAGAAAAATACTTGTGTGAAACTTCATATGATGCTTTGGAAAGTAACTAGACAGGAGTGCACCCCGTAGATAAAGATTTGCTGTGGAAAGTACATGAGCAGGGGTGCACTCCATAGATAAGGACTGGTCAGAGAGACATGAGGTACAAGTGTGACTCACCCTGGAAAGTCCAGAACTTGTTTTGGTTTAAAGTGTAATTTGGAAAAATATCTTGTACCCTGATGGATTAACATTTGCCCTGACTGATATGCACCTGTACCATTGACGTAATTGATGGATTTACACCTTGAATCCCTGTGCCTGATTGGTAAGTACCTGGATTGCCGTGAGGTAAACCGTCTGGCTATAATAACGGGTCCCGAACCTCAGACATCGATCGACTTGATCTGAAGCTCCCCTGCTCCGTGCTGGACAGAAGACAGCTGCTACCCGATCGAGCCTCGACCGAACTTCGGGAGATCTAGGGCGGTGCAGCTGCGAACTCTGTCTCCTGACCCGACATCGCCAGCTACCAGTTGGCACCACAACTGCCTTCAGAGGAAGCCACACTTCAGGATCCCGTCAAGCCTGTACCCACAGCACCAAGAATTTGTGTGAGTGATGAAGTGCGGTGTGATTTGCAACTGCATATATTTGTGTGGCGTAATTCCTCCGGCAGTCTTCACTATGGTAATGTAAGGTCAGGTGATGATGCCTGCCCTCAGTCCTGCTTGCTTAGAGTAGTCTCTTCGCTAGCAACTACTTAATGTCTGAACACGTGCACGTTTAACTTTATCTCAGGGACGCCTTGGGTAATACCCCATATACTCTCCTCGGACATTGTCCTTCTGAGCCTCTTTAACCAGCCGATAAAGTGGGCTTGCTAACTCTCCATAGCCAGGGATGCCCAGAAGCCTCTCAATGGCTCTAGGCCAGTGGTTCCCAACCTTGGCTGCACATGAGAATCACCTGGGAATCTTTTTAAAATCCTGATTTCTGGGCCCCATCCTCCAGAAATTCTGTTTCTTTGTTCTGGGGTGAGGCCACAATATTAGTAACAAAGAAACAGAATTTCCGGAGGATGGGGCTCAGAAATCAGGATTTTAAAAAGATTCCCAGGTGATTCTCATGTGCAGCCAAGGTTGAGAACCACTGCTCTAGGGTCTGGGGCCAAGGGAAGCCAAGAATAGGGCCTTTCCAGTCCTGTCCTAAAGCTCGTGTTTCCTTTGATAGATTAAGGCCTAGGTATTTACAGATATCAAGTTGTATTACAAAGCCACTGTTCTCAAAACTGCCTGGTACTGGCACAAGAATAGGCATATAGATCAATGGAATAGAATAGAGACCCCAGAAATCGGCCCGAACCAATATGCTCAATTAATATTTGACAAAGGAGGCAAGAACATACAATGGAGCCAAGATAGTCTCTTCAATAAATGGTGCTGGGAAAATTGGACAGATATATGCAAGAAAATGAAACTAGACCACCAACTTACACCATACACAAAAATAAACTCAAAATGGATAAAGGACTTAAATGTACGACGGGAAACCATAAAAATTCTAGAAGAATCCAAAGGCAACAAAATCTCAGACATATGCCGAAGCAATTTCTTCACTGATACAGCTCCTAGGGCACTTGAAACTAAAGAAAAAATGAACAAATGGGACTACATCAAAATAAAAAGCTTCTGCACAGCAAAAGAAACCATCAACAAAACAACGAGAAAACCCACTGTGTGGGAAAACATATTTGCCAATGACATATCTGATAAGGGCCTAATCTCCAAAATTTATAGGGAACTCATACAACTTAACAAAAGAAAGATAAACAATCCAATCAAAAAATGGGCAAAGGACCTAAATAGACACCTTTCAAAAGAGGACATTCAGAACGCCAAGAGACATATGAAAACATGCTCAAAGTCACTAATCATCCGAGAGATGCAAATCAAAACAGCAATGAGGTACCATCTCACACCTGTCAGACTGGCTATCATCAACAAATCAACAAACGACAAGTGCTGGAGAGGATGTGGAGAAAAAGGAACACTTGTGCACTGCTGGTGGGAATGCAGACTAGTGCAGCCACTATGGAAGACAGTATGGAGTTTCCTTAAAAAACTGAAAATGGAACTCCCATTTGACCCTGTGATCCCACTTCTAGGGATATATCCCAAGAAACCAGAAACACCAATCAGAAAGGATATATGCACCCCTATGTTCATAGCAGCACAATTCACCATAGCTAAGATCTGGAAACAGCCTAAGTGCCCATCAGTAGATGAATGGATTAGAAAACTGTGGTACATCTACACGATGGAATACTATGCTGCTCTAAAAAGGAGGGAACTCTTACCATTTGCAACGTCATGGATGGAACTGGAGAGCATTATGCTAAGTGAAATAAGCCAGTCAATAAAGGGAAAATACCACATGATCTCACTCATTCATGGACAATAGAGACCATTATAAACTTTTGAACAATAATAGATACAGAGGCAGAGCTGCCTCAAACAGATTGTCAAACTGCAGCGGGAAGGCTGGGGAGGGTTGGGGGGCAGGAGGTAGGGGGGTAAGAGATCAACTAAAGGACTTGTATGCATGCATATAAGCATAACCAATGGACATAAGACACTGGGTGATAGGGGAGGCTAGGGGACTGTCTAGGGCGGGGGGATAAAATGGATACATTTGTAATACTTTAAGCAATAAAAAAAATAATAATAATAAAAAAAAGGCCTAGGTATTTAACTGA
This sequence comes from Myotis daubentonii, assembly GCF_963259705.1. Lineage (NCBI taxonomy): Eukaryota > Metazoa > Chordata > Mammalia > Chiroptera > Vespertilionidae > Myotis > Myotis daubentonii. The sequence continues at coordinate 7,762,606 of NC_081848.1, read as the reverse complement.
ACGGGAACACAACTTGGCTTGGGAGACCTTATAGCCTTTTTTCCACCAGGAAATTTAGTAAAGCCTTAGTCCAGCGGTTCTCAACCTGTGGGTCGCGACCCCTTTGGCGGTCAAACGACCCTTTCACAGGGGTCGCCTAAGACCATCCTGCATATCAGATATTTACATTATGATTCATAACAGTAGCAACGTTACAGTTATGAAGTAGCAACGGAAATAATTTTATGGTTGGGTCACAACATGAGGAACTGTATTTAAAGGGCCAGAAGGTTGAGAACCACTGCCTTAGTCCCTTTCACGGAGATTTCCTCCAATGGGGCCCATAGTAAAAGGTCATCTATATACCGGAGGCCCTTAGTGCTGGGGAAACTAAACTGCCCGAGGCCTTTCGATAAGGCCTCCCCAAATAAATGAGGGCTATCCCGCAAACCCCGGGGCAGCACTGGCCATGCTAGCTGACTGCCCTGGTTATTAGGATGTTCAAAGGCAAATAGGAACTGTGATTCGGGGTTCAGGCGTATACAGAGAAAGGCATCCGTTGAGATCTAGTACTGTAAACCACTCTGTGTCCTCCAGAACCTGAGTAAGCAAAGTGTAAGGGTGAGGGGCAACTGGGTGAAGGGGCATCACTGCTTCATTTGCTAGTGGTAAGTCCTGATCTAATCTCCATTCACCATTAGGTTTTCGTAGTCCTAATATGGGAGTATTGCAAGGGCTGTTACATGCTTTTAACAGGCCTTGCTTCCTTAGGTTGTCTATTATAACCGTGAGTCCTTCCTGAGCCTCAGGCTTGAGGGGATATTGCCTCTGATGTGGGTATGAGGCTGAATCCTTGAGAAGGACCTGGACTGGGGAGGCTGTGATGGATTGTCCTGCGTGGCCCAAACATCAGGGTTCACTTCAGTCTCCACTAGGGGGAGGCATAGGACCTGCTCTGGATACATGTGGACAGTAGTTGCCAGAGGAGCTAGGATATCTCTTCCCAAGAAAGCTGTAGGGCTCTCTGACAGGATTAGGAAGGCATGGGAGAAGAACAGCTCACTCCAGCTACAGCCTAAAGGTTGAGAAAATATCTCTTTATTGGCTTTCCAGACACACCTATAATGGTTATCGCCTCTGAAGATAACTGACCAGGGTTAGAGAGAAGTATGGAGAAATTGGTTCCTGTGTCTCGGAGGAAATTAATTTCCTTTCCCTCAACTGTTAGGCCTGCCCAGGGCTCCTGGGTGGAAATGACAGTTCTCTGAGGAGCCGGGTTGGGAGACCCTGGGCCCCATCAGTCCTGTTGGGCAGCTGGGTCGTCGGCCCCGCCCCAGGGGACCTCCATTTCTGGGGGGACAGTCTGACTTCCAGTGGTTTCTTTGACAGGCAGGACAGGGCTTGTGGGGGGGGGGTGTCACCATGCGCCTTGGGGCAACCCCAGCGCATATGTCCAACCTGGCCACAGTGTAACAGGTGGCAGTGACTGACCATTGCCTCCGGGCTCTAACTGGGAGCCCTTGTTCTCTCCAAGAGACTTAGTTCTGGCCTGACTTCTCCTTTCCTTTCTATCCTCCTCCTCCTGGTCTCTATTATAAAACACAGAGGTGGCGACTTTCAGGAGATCGTCTAAGGTGGTCTCGGGGCCGATAGCCAATTTTTGTAGTTTTCTCCTGATGCCTGGGGCTGATTTAAATGATGAATTTATCCTTTAAAATCAACTGCCCCTCTAATGAAACTGGGGTTATATTGGCGTGCTTAACCAATGCCTCTCTCTAAGTCTCTCCAAAAATGTGGAAGGGTTTTCATTAGCCTCCTGGCTGATGGTAGTTAGTCTGGAGTAATTAATAGGCTTATTTTCCACATCTCAACATCAGGGTCCCACTCTGGGTCTGCATTGTATCTTTCTTTCTCTTCAGGGTTTGTAATGTCTCATACCAAGAACTGTAATAACTGTTGCCAAAGTTTCGAGCCTCTGCCAAAACCTTCTCCTTCTCTGGGTAAGACAAGGCTTGCTCTAGAAGGAGCATTAAGTCCCGGTAAGACAGGACAAATATCTGATTTAGGCTCTGAAAGTCCTCAATATAATTATCAGGATTATCGGAGAATTTACTACCAGGTTTTTCTTTATCTGGCTCAGGTCCTTAAGGCTGAAAGGGGCCTGAACTCTCACACCCAGATTGGCCCACCTGCTCTACCAGCGGGTAGAGACCTTCTGGGTGCCTGGTGTAGGGACTGCCCTGGGTGCCTGCTTTTCTGCTGGCAGGAGCAGTTTTTCTGGAGGTCCAGGATAAGGGGGGGCAACGTGATTCACATGAGGGTTCAGACGGAGGGCAAGAGGGCCCTGGGGTACTGGAGCCTTGTCCTCCAGCGGGTTTTGGGTTCCTGTTGTCAGGAGGGAGGGATCCAGTTTATAGTTCTTGCATAGATCTGGCTTGTCCCTTAGAGCAAAGAAAGCCTGGACATAGGGGACTTCTGACCATTTCCCTTCCGTCCTACAGAAAAGATCTAACTGCAGGATGGTGTCATACTTAATGCTTCCCTCTGAGGGCCAACTCTCTCCATTCACTAGTTGGTATGGACTACGGACCACGGAGGCCAGGCCTGAGGGCAGAAACAACCAGGTGCTTCTTCTTTAAGGTTTGTGGGTTAAAATCATCCCAAGTCTTAAGGTTGCACCCTAGGGGGCTGTCTTTACATGGTGTGGACTACACACTTCCCATCTGTAAGAAAACACACCAAAGGACATCCATCATCCTTTGTGACGCTCCCTTGGATGGTGGGGGCGTCCTCCCTCCTAGGTGTCCTAAGCGTGCGGGGAGTTCTCATTCACAAGGAGTGAAAGATTGCCTCTCTGTGTGGTTGCAGATAAGGGTTGCAGGACTTAACCAGGACTGAACCGCACTTACCACTGGGATCTCGGGGGCTCATGCCGAGCTGTCCTTCCAACTCTCCCTGTGCTGGGGTGTGGTGCATACCCATGTCTGCTCCCTGCGGGTGTGCCCAACAATAGGAATATTTCTCTAATGCCCTTGGGCCCTCTTGTAAAACTGATATTAATATCGGCTGCGTGCAGAGTACTTGGAAAGTTGGGGCTCCAACCCTAGAATTTCAAGGGGACTGGGAAGCCGTCCTAAACTTAAATCAACCCCATCAGTAGGCAGCTGCCCTTAGTCTCCTGCAGGAGTGTGCCTATCACGCTAATGAATCAAGCTAAGCAATTAACCCCTCCGGCTGGCGCAGTAAACCTCTCATCTTGCTCTCAGTAAAGCTGCCTGGTAAAAACCCCACTCAGACTGAGAGTAGATACTTAAAAGACTAAAACCTTCTTCCTATGTCCTCCAAAAATGCATGCCTTATGACTTCCATGTTCCTACTCTATCATTTTCCACCCTGACTCTTTCCAACAATGAAGAAAAGTGAGTCACTAGCATTCCTTAGACTGACCCCTATGAACACATTCTGAACACTTGCGCACAATCTGGAGTGCCAAAGCATGCCAGCAAAGGGCGGGGCCATGCCCTTACTTGCAAGCAGCAGCCTTGTGCATTCTCTCTCTCTCTCTCTCTCTCTCTCTCTCTCTCTCTCCCCCCCCCAGCCCCTCGCTGCATGGAGTCTGGGTGGCAGGGGAGTGCTCAGAAGTGCTCACACACTCTGCTCCCCTGCCCCTGCAACTAAAAAGCACTCTTACACAGGATCTGGGGTCTGGCCCATGAGACAGTGGTCTGGGAGGGGGCTGACTGAGATAGAAAGCAGAAGAAAAGGCAGACGACTCTTTGACTAAACCTGAGTGGGATCTGGGCCGGGGAGTGGACTTGTGTTGTGGGTCAAAGTGTGCTGCTTGTGGAGAGGGCTCCCAGGGGAAGTGATGCCTCTGGTAATCTCCCCTCCTTTATGCGTCAGTTTCTCTCCCCAGCTGTCTGCTCAGCCCTTATGTGCATTCCCTGGTCGGGTCAGAGTTTAATTACATTTATGAAAGAGCCCTGTGAGGCTGCCTTCTCGCCTTAGGAATTTAATCTCAGGCACCTCCACGAGGGCTCTTACTCACGTAAGGACATATGAGTCTCCAACCGGAGGGAGGAATTGCCTCTTTGATCTTCAGAGCTGGGCAGGGACCCAAGCACTCATTTAATTGATGACCGGGCTTTGTCTTGTAACTGGCCGGAGCCTAATGCTCTACCAGTGGTCGGCAAACTCATTAGTCATCAGAGCCAAATATCAACAGTACAACGGTTGAAATTTCTTTTGAGAGCCAAATTTTTTAAACTTAAACTATATAGGTAGGTACATTGTTATTAACTTAATTAGGGTACTCCTAAGGCTTAGGAAGAGCCACACTCAAGGGGCCAAAGAGCCGCATGTGGCTCGCGAGCCACAGTTTGCCGACCACAGCTAACCCAGTGGTTCTCAACCTTCTGGCCCTTTAAATACATCCTCATGTTGTGGCCCAACCATAAAATTATTTTCGTTGCTACTTCATAACTGTCATGTTGCTACTGTTATGAATCTTAATGTAAATATCTGATATGCAGGATGGTCTTAGGCAACCCCTGTGAAAGGGTCGTTCGACCGCCAAAGGGGTCGCAACCCACAGGCTGAGAACTGCTGCACCCAACCCAGCACCACTTCATCCTCACGTGGACACTTTACATGTGGCAGTCGTCCTTGTGGCCCTTCATTTGGCTGACGCCCACCTGCTTTAGGTTGGCCCTTGAGGTGGAGAGTGCGTCTGGGAAGGGATAGGAAGGGAGAAAGGAGAAATGCCCGCGTATGATGGCCGCCAGGTTTAAGTGGCTGGTGAGTGTCTGTTAATGTCTCCAAAATTATAAAGGGATGGAGTCCGTGGGTCCTTCGTGTTCCCAGCCAATGCATGAACTGATTCGGGGTGTTTTCCTGAGCAGGATGCAGGGGTGATTTCTTCCCTGGGTCCTTGTCCAGATGGATTCAAAGAATGAAGCCACGGACGAAAGGTGGTAGATGAAAAGGGTGGAAATGTATTGGAAGCCAATACAGACTCCCGTGTAGGGAAGGAGTCCCAAGGGGATTACCCACAAAGTCCCTTCTTCTAAGGTTTATAAATGCTGTAGTTCTTTGTTTCGTCATGCTCCCTTCTGATTGGTCACTCTTTTTTGCAGAAAATCAACCTCAAAGCCCAAACTCCACGTGGTGCCCCCTTTTTCGCTCTCTCCCCCTTATCCTCTAACAGTTCTCTATCTCCTGTGAAAGATCCGTTTTCCTCTTTCTGCCATTTGTGGGCATTTCTCTGTCCTCGGTTTCCTTTTCCCCCATTTCCTGTGGCTTTTCCTTATCTTCTGGGAATGGATGTCTTCCTCTCCCCTTATCCTGTGGCACTTTTTTATTTTTTCTATGAATGTATGTCTTCTGGCGACTCCAAGCCCTCACCTATACATTCCTCTCCCATGAACCCTCCTTATTCCTAAAACTCCCCACACCTGCCTATTTTATCCCTACAACTCCTTTCACTACTTTGGCCACTCCCAACAGGTATTGATTCTGAGACTTGTTGCGTGTAAATATTTGACTCAAACTCTTTCTTTGGGGAACCTAGCCTGAGACAGGGCTTCTGGAGAAGTGGCCGATTCCTGGTCTGAAACAGGAACTATACCAGATAAGCCTAATATCTGTTTTACCAGAAAGCAAGGAAGCTATCAAAGAGCTCTAGGGTCATGTCAGAAGGATTCTGCAGTCAGTTTAGAAAAGCCCTCACTGGTTAAAGATGATCAAATATGAACATTGATAATGATAGAAACTCAATGGATTGATGCTTAAATTCATGACATAAACGTACAAAAAACCCAGTCATTGGTCACTTGGGTGAAGGATGCAAGGAACTACCTCTTTAATTTGAAAACTGATAAAGAAAATAAATGTTTTTTTTCCTGTCATTCCTATATTATCTGAAATAGATATATATCTGAAATAGACCTAGATAGTATCTAGATATCTATCTATCTATCTCAGTGGTTCTCAACCTTCCTAATGCCGTGACCCTTTAATACAGTTCCTCATGTTGTGATGACCCCCAACCATAAAGTTATTTTCGTTGCTACTTCATAACTGTAATTTTGCTACTGTTATGAATCGTAATGTAAATATCTGATATGCAGGATGTATTTCCATTGTTACAAATTGAACATAATTAAAGCATAGTGATTAATCACAAAAACAATATGTAATTATATATGTGTTTTCCAATGGTCTTAAGGCAACCCCTGTGAAAGGGTCGTTCGACTCCCAAAAGGGTCGCGACCCACAGGTTAAGAACCGCTGATCTATCTAGATATCTATCTATCTATCTATCTATCTATCTATCTATCTAGATACGTGATAAGAGAAGACTAACAAAGAAGATTAATAAAGAATAGATGATAGAACTAGAACACCATTTTACAGCCCCTGAATAATTAATGATTTTAAGCCATGATCATCATGTCAGAAACAGAAATACCCAGAAATCATGTACCTCCTGATACATAGTGGGTAGACACCACCACTCTGTAGTGGTCTTGTGGGGAATTTAGGGGGCAGTCTTCAAGTCAGCCCTCACTTCTGGCATTAATTGCAAGTGTGGGGATTCCCCAAACCACCCTTAATCATGATAGTTCTCTAGAAGGGCTCCCAGAGCTCAGTGAAAGTGTTATACTAACAACTTTCAAGCTAAAGGATACAGATTAAAAGTAACCAAGGAAGTGCCAACTGATGATTGTTGGCGCCAATTCAATGCCAACAGAAATCCCCAAATTACGGTGCAGTGAAAAAGGAAATTTTTTCAGTGCAAACAGCTCAATTGTGATACAGCAGAGCTGTGAGGATAGCATGGAACAGCTCCATAGCGTTACAGTTCAATTTTAAAGCAGTGGCTATGGAACAGTACTGCTGTGAGATGGCCCTGGGGCAAGGCCCCTCCCTGTTTAGACAGCTCTGCTCCACTCCACTTGGTCCAATCCACTCCACTCTGTGTATGCTCTGCTAAACTAGGGAAATGCAGTGTTCAGTCTTTGGTGGAAAGTGAAAGTGTGCTCTCTGAGCCACTGGGGAGCTGACATATAGACAGAAGTCCTCACCCTGATTGGGTGTCCTGGGCTCTGATTGGTTTGTCCTCACACAAATGAGGACTCCAAATTCTTGCAGTTTGGTCCAAAAGGCACTGTCCTGATTGGTTGGAATGGAGCTGCTCTGATTGGTTGGTGAAGATGCTGATGGGCGTATAGCTGGGTAGCTCCAGTTGGATGGGCAAAATCTCAGTCCTATTGATTGAAACAAGATTCCAGGCACTCCTCTATAAAGGTGGACTCAGATGGCTTAATCACAGTGCAGGAAGGCAGTTCAGAGCAGGACAAAGGGAGCTTAGTGCAAGTTTCTCCCTGAAGTGTGCTTTGCAACAGAGGCCCCTGTATAGAAATGGCTGCTAGGCTGTTTTGTTTTTGTTTTTTATTTTAGCCCAATTAGCCACCAGGAGCCCTTCTTAGTAGGTATCTTCTTTCTCAGGGTCCACAGAAAGAAACCAGAAGAGTCCAGGAAAGGTCCAAATATGGACGTTCTAGTTGTCCTCTCTCCACAGGGTTGTGCACAGCATTACTCCCAGAATTGTTGAATGACAATACACACAGATCACTGCCAATCAGGGGAGCTCACCAGAGCCTTCCTGTCTAGAGTTTTTATTTGGTTGATAGCCTTCAAAGTTGAGCTGATTACATGTGACCCAAGGCCCCCAGGCAAAAAGAAGCATTCTTATCAGGCACAATATTCCAAGAGATAAAATATTACCTCCCAGAAACCAAAGCCAGACCCCTTGTTGGACAAGATTAAATTTTTACTATACATCTTGCAAAGCAAAAACAAAAACAACTCACATTGAATCTGAATCTGTTTAAGCCCTTCATGCAACTAACAACGTACAAGAAACAGGGGACAGAGAACATGTTAAATGACACCTTAGGGCCTCATCCAGGTGGCTCAGTTGGTTGGAGTGTCGTTTGGCACCAAAAGGGTTAAAGGTTCCATTCCCAGTCAGGACACATATCTAGGTTGTGGGTTCAGTCTCTGGTTGGGGCGCTAAGGGGAGGCAAGCAATTGATGTTTCTCACATCAATCCTTCTCTCTCCCTCCCTTCCTCTCTCTAAAAATCAATAAACATATCCTGGGGTGAGGATTTTTAAAAATGATACCTTAGGAATGAAGTCAGCAAATCCAGTTTATGGGAAACTCTAAAGGACAATCTTTAACAAAAAAATTGCAAAGAAAAAAGATAAGGAAGAGAAACCTATAGATTAAAGTAGACGTAAAAGACCTATTGCTCTATTACAATGTGTCTTATTTGGATCCTGATCTAAATAGAGAAGATGAAAATTTTATAAGAAATTGGGGAAACATGAATGATGATTGGATATTTGATAACATTAAATAATTATTGGTAATTTTTGCATTTGATAATTGCTTATGGTCTTATTCACAGAGTAAAAAAATCTTTTGAAGATACTGAAATCTTTGCAGGTGAAATTACATGCCTAGGATTTGCTTCAAAATAACCAGAGGGCCAATTGTTGGTGGTTGAGGTTTGAATGGAACAAGACTGGTTATGTGTTGTAAGAAAGCAAAATATATATATGTTGTGTTAGTTCATTTTTGCCACTTTAAAAAATGTAAATGGATATGTAATACAGCTCGGGCACAAGTGGCCTTCCTTTCCTGCTAAGGTGCATGGGTACAGCAGACCGTTCTCAGCCACTCATCGGCCAGTCTTCTCGGGGCCTTTGAGAGAACAGAAGGTGGTAAGTCTGGTTGAGGTTGGGACTAATATACATACTAGTTGAGGCTATGCAGTCACTGAAAGAGAAACAGATGTCTGTGTATACAAAAAAATGGATATATTTCATCTATTTTTCAAGGGAAATCGGAACAATTTTTGTTGTTGGCATTATTACAGATGTCCCCCACTTTCTCCCTTTTTCCCCATCTCCACCCAGGCCCCCCTCCCCTGGCCTTCACCACATTAACAGTTTTATTAGGATGATAAATTTAATGTGGATAAACATCTCATAGTCTGATAAACTCAGTGTTTTAAAATTAAAAGCTTCATAATTTTCCATTTAACTCTATTAGTTTATTTTTGTCTGTCTAAATATATGCCTATGATAGAATATTAAAATTATTAAGCAAAGGGAACTTATAAATGGTGAAGAAGAGTGTTGTAGGACATGTAGAAAAATAAATTTTGTTGACAGTTACCATGCCAGTCTGTGTACATGAACCTGCATATACTCTATCCATCCTGAAGACACACCATTACTAAAACATGTTCATTTTAACATCAATAACATCTTACTTGTATGCAATTGACCTAGGGCGGGTGATTTGCCAGCTCTTCCCATGCTTTGGGCTTGACACACAGTTCTCAGAACACAGACACTATAATACAAAGTGTTCCTTCCCTGGCTAGTGTGGCTCAGTTGGTTGGAGCATCATCCCATATACTGAAAGGCTGTGGGTTTGATTCCTCGTCAGAGCACATATGGAAGGCAACCAATAAATGTTCTCTCTCATCTCTCTCTCCTCTCTCTCTCTCTCTCTCTCTCTCTATATATATATATATATATATATAGATAGATAGATAGATAGATATAGATATAGATATAGATATAGATATAGATATAGATATAGATATAGATATAGATATATAGATATATAGATATATAGATATATAGATAGATATAGATATAATCTTTGGGTGAGAATTAAAAGAGTGTTCCTAATGATTTCTAGCATTCCTCCTTTTACAAAATGGGAAAGTAAATCTTTGGTGCTGTCCAAAAGCTGTCTGAGAAGCTGCAAAATAGTTTGGTTGTAAAAGACATCTGTGAGGTTTCCTCATTTAGATCTGGGGCTGAATGTGTATAAGCCAATATAAAAAGTTATCAGAAGAGACAAGATGAGAGCATAGATGCTTAAACACAAGAAACAGTTACAGTCTTGGATACAGTGAAAGTACATACCATCAAATAATAAGTACGAGGAACTGTAGCCTTTTAAGAAGTAGACTTTTGTTTAAAAAATTATTTAAGTGCATAACCAAAAAAATACACAAAGTGTTAACAGGTTCTCCTGTAAGTATATTTCAGTGACACCTGGATTCTCTGCTAGCTGGGCACAAAATAACTTTTGCTATTTCTTGTTCAGAACAGACTCAAAGCTCAATATTCTTCTGAAATCCCTAACTTTCTGTGAGAGGGTGCAGGCTGGGCTGAGGGACCCTCCCCCCCCCACCCCGCCCTGAGTGCATGAATTTCGTGCACTGGGCCTCTAGTATATACAGTACAATGGATTTTTGGTTAAAAAAGAGAAGGTAAATAACTCTACTCATTTACTGTCTTTACATGCTTTAATAAACTAATAAGTATCATTATGGGGGTGGGGCTGAGAACCGATGGGGAAAAATGGATGTTAAATAATTGAATGGGATGAAAGTTTGTGACTCAAAGACATCACATTTTATATCCACGTACATTTTATTTTTATTTTTTATATTCTTAATCCTCACCCTAGGATATGTTTATATCGATTTTTAGAGAGAGAGGGAAGGAGAAAGAGTGAAAGAGAAACATCGATCAGTTGCCTCCTGTATTCGCCCTGACAGGGATTGAATCAGAAACCTAGGTATGGACCCTGACTGGGAATTGAACTGGAACCTTTTGGTGCATGGAACGATATTCCAACCAATTGAACCACCCAGCCAGAGCATCCATGTACATTTTAGTACTGACTTGTTTGGTGATTAAGGAAATGGTATTTTATATTGGTAGGTGCTGGGTAAAAAAGCTGAGAAGCCAGACCCTAAGGAAGCTTAGAATGCAGATCTAATGCTGATGAAGTTCACTGCAGCTGTTTCCACCTTTCTAGTCACACTCTCTGTAGAGGCTAACACTCCATTGAACTGAGTGAGTCAAACCACATATCCAGGCAGACAAGAATAAAAAGAAAAAAAGACACAAAGAAAACAGATCAGTTATTTAATTAGGTTCTTCATAAGATATTTAGAACACCAGTTCATGAGGATAAAGCCCATTGGTGAAAGCAAACACAGAGCAGAGGTTGCCCTAGACTAGAGCCAAGGAATTGCTTTGATTTTTGGCTGAATTTCCGAGTCCACGGCTTTCTGGTCAACCTTGTCTTGGTCTGTAATCTCGTATTTCTCTTTCTCTCTGTCGAAGACCTCATCCTCCTGGTGTCTGGGCTTTCGCTGCTGCTTCCTGAAGGAAACATCAGTGAGATGTTTGGGGATTTCACACCACTGACATCAGTCTTGGTGGAGGTGGCGATGATGAATTTCTGGTGTGTTCTACACAGAGGAACTCGGTTAAGGGACAGAGGTTCAGTCACAAGTAGCAGGCCACTGCTCCGCTGCTTCAGGAAAACCACCCTCTTGCCTCTGGGGCGCTGGTGAGGACGATCAGAATGGTCCCGGGAGTGATGCTGGCCCGCAGTTTTCTCATATGCTGACAAGGGTTTCTTGTCGTGGCTCAACAGCTTTTGAGACACATCTTCAGTAGGATAATACCCAGGCATTCTGCGAAGTTTAGCCACTCGGGTACCACCAACTGGAATGGTGACACTAGCAAGAGCTTTCTCCTTTTTGTTTTCAACCCTCGATTTAGCTGCTGAATTCTTCCTCTGGTCCATGGCCTTTTGGGAATGCATAGCCAACTGGGAATATCTGCCAATTCCTCAGACCAGGACAGGGTCTCAGCCGCAGTGGGGCTTCCCTGTCTTAGGCATCTTGGCCGTGAGGTTACCCTTCTTAACCTTGCCACCAGCATTGGCCTTCTTCGCTTCAGGTTTCTCCTCCTTAGTATCCGGCTTCTCAGTTTTTCACCCGCCTTATTGCAAGATGAGAAAGAGCAAGGAAATCTTTGTGTATTAATAAACATCTCTTGTGACGCCCATGTAAATTAATTTTGCCAAATAGAAAGAACACACCAAATTAATGATATAAGTAAGAATGCAGAACAAGCCTATGTGGTCAAGTCTATACTTAAGGGGTAGGAACTGGCCAGGAGGGGCAAAGCAAGCAGGAATGATACTTGCCCTGCTGCCATTCGACTTAGCACATCATTTACCACAGTCATAAAAAAAGACAAACAAAGCAAAACAACAACAAAAAACCTCCAAATACTTGGCATTCTTAAATAAATTTTAAAAAGACAGAAACACCCAGTTTAATACTAGTTTCTAAAATCTAAATGAAGACCTGAGACCTTGTTGTAAGCTGCTAACTACCTAAAGCACACAACTTTATTCCTAATTTTTCAGTGTTGATATCTACAGACTGATGACAATGCTTGATATATGGTAATTATGTAAGGAACAAGCTACTATCTTGGCAACTTTTTTTTTTCTTTCTAAAGACCTTCCTTATTCTTTGGAGAGCTCAATCGTTCTCAAGTATGGTCTCTCTTGCAAAATAGTGAAAGTACTAATTCTTTTTTTAGTGGTTTTGTGTCTGAGTTCTCCTTTCACAACTGGTAATGGTTGAAGCTGGGTGAAAGATACTTCAGGTTCCTTTACTCTTCTCTCCAATATTGTATATAGTTGTCTTTTGGTATCTACAGGGGATTGGTTCCAGAACCCCCATGGACACCAAAATCCAAGGATGCTCAAGTCCCTTATATAAATGGCACAGTATTTGTATATAACCTATTTACATCTTCCCATTACTTTAAATCATCTCTAGATTGTCTAAAATACCCACTACAATATGAATGCTACATAAATAATTGTTATACTGTATAGTTTAGGGGATAATGGCAAAAAAAATCTGTACATGTTCAATACAGAGACAGTAATTATAGGCCTAACTACATAGTACACATCAACCACAGCATAGCATTTTTTTAATCTGAATATTTTGATTTGCAACTGGTTGAATCTATGATGTAGAATCTGCAAGTGCAGAACCTGCAGATTCAGAGGGTCAGCAGTATATGCTCACATTTCTATAATTAAAAATGTATAGATAGGGCTATATAGAGTATCAAAGAGCTATAGAGCTATTGTCAGTGCTTTTATGCAATGACATAAGGCTTAGTCTAATTTTAACTAGTTTCCAAACTTGAAGGCTACTTTGAGGCTGTCCGTGCTACCAGCATAAATGGCAGACCATGGTAAAGAGAGCACTGGAGTTGGCTGCCTGGAACCAAGGAAAGTTATCTTTTGTGGTTCTGAAGCTGGTGTTTTCTGGCTTTACTAGTGAGGTTAGGTTCCTCAATCTCAAATAGCAATGAAGGGAGCCAGAGTTTCCATATTATTTGCTACGCTCAGTGTGCATATCAAAAACAGATTCAAAAGCTATGGCAACTGAGAAATATTTGTTTTAATCAGTGTTTGGGAAACAAATGCTGGTATTTGGCTTCAGGATTGGCTTCTTCAGCATTGATATTGGCAGATCCAATTCACAATAAAGTCCTACAGCAATTGTGGTGTTTTTTAAAACCCCATATGGACTTACTCGAAAAAAACTGCTTGGTACATTTGCACATTTTTATTTCCTGGAGGTTCCTTTGGATTTGTTTGGCTCTGGTATCATGATTATTTAAAATATTTTCCCTTTAAATATAAGAACAAACTTGTTACATATAATCATATATATGTATTTAACAAGTAATGATTGACCTACTAGTATGAGGCACTTTTCTTAGAACTCTGGAAAAATATAAAAATGAATCCGATAAGTATTGTCCTCTCAGCAAAGTTTGAGCCCCATAAGGGGCACATGTTATGGGCCAGGCATTGAGCTAGGTGCTGGGGAATTGGAGGTGAATATGCAAAGTTCCTGACTTTATGCTGCTGCACATAATCAAGACAGATAAGTCTAGAGAATAGAGAAGGATTTGTGGAGAAAATGACCTTGAAGCTGGAGGTATAAGGGACAAATTAGAGTTAGCCAGACAAAGTGGAGTGGAATCAAAGGTGTCTTTTTAAAAAATTTTTTATTGATTTTATTTATTTATTTATTTTTAGAGAGGAAGGGAGAAGGATAGAGAGATTGAAATATTGATGAGAAACATTCATCAGCTGCTTCCTGCACATCCCCTGCTGGGATCGAACCTGCAACCAGGGCATGGGCCCTGACCAGTAATTGAACCTGGTGACCTCTTGGTGCATGGGTTGATGCTCAACCATGCCACACCACCTGGGTTACCTACTTCCCTTAATTTCAGAATTGGGTCATTGATTCTCATTATTTGGGTTGTTTAGAGTGTTTACCTAGTTCCCCATCCTTCGTGACTCAGGCTTGGTGCATTGAAACTGGATGTTGGATCTTCTGAGACAGTGTATTTACAAGAAACCCTCCTAGATGTGCAATCACTGGGCTCATGGGAGTGTGTATGTCCAGTGCGGAGGCAGGGGGCCAATGACACTCTAGAGAGGCTGGTCACTCTGATGCCATTTGAGGGAAAGCCTCGATCCCTGAGCACCTCTTCCTGCAAGATCTGGTCCTGGGTCATCTCACCTGCAACCCGTGTGCCCTTCTGCATCCCCATCCTTCTTCCCCTGCTCCAGCCCAGAGAGAACACACAAGAGGTCATTACAGGGGTGGGCAAAAGTAAGTTTAGTTGTTCATATGGAAAAAGATATGCAGGTTATGATTATTACACAAAAGAATAACTTACAAGAATAAGCTGTGTTTCATCTACTCACAACTGTAATCCTACTTCTGTCACCCCTATATTCAAGGCTATTGCAACAAGGGAGAAAGGCCAGAACTCAGTCTGAGGGCACCTTCATGGAAACAAAAGGCAGGGAGGTTTCTAAGCACTGAGGAGAGGTTGAACTATGGGGAGGGGTGTGTCCAACACTTTGGGTTTGTGTCCAGTGGTTTTCCTCTGTGTTTTCTATTTAGTACCCATCAAAGTCTACCCTCCTATGGAGAAATATGTATAGTAAATATGTCCCTCGCAGCCTGCCTTGGCCATACTTTAGGTGTCACCCCGGCAGAATCTGGGTGGTGTGGGCACCTCTGTTCTTAAAAGCTTCCCCCCCACTCCAGTGTCCTCAAGGAGAACAACAGGTAGAGCCACAGGCCCTGATCCCAAAGCTGCCATCTCACACAGGGGTTGCTGGGCCGGGAACCCTGATCCCCAGAGTTTGCCCTCTGCTGGGCGAGATGCCCATGCTATACATCTAGTTCCCCGACAGCTACGAGGCCTGGCTAAGGAGAAGGGGCCCCTGCCTGTCAATATGCATTATTAGCAATAACCAAAAACTGGAAGTAACTCAAATGTCCCTCAACTGAAACATGGATAAAAAAACTATGCTGTATTTACACAATGGAATATTATTCAGTAATGAAAAATAAATGACGTTCTATATCCATGCCACAACATGGATGAACCTTAAAAACATTATGATCAGTGAAAGAAACCAGACACTAAAGGTTCCACCATTGAGCCCAACGTTGGCTGTTGATTTTAAGGTTTATTTAAAGACACATGACAGCTGGAGCTGTTCAGTCTTTAGTTAAATGATTCTATGTGTGCACTTAGGAGTTTAGGTGCAGCATTATAAAGGAGAATTTCCACTATGATTGCGCAGCTGTCGGTTGGTTTCAAAAACTAAGAGTTGCTATGAACAACTATATATATGCCAACAAACTGAACAATTTAGAAAACATGGATAAATTCCTACAAACACACAATCTTCCAAAAGTGAATCAAGAAAAAAAACCATAAAATCGCTTGACTAGTGTGGCTCAGTGGTTGAGCATCAACATATGAACCAGGAGGTCATGATTCAATTCTGGTCAGGGCACATGCCCAGCCTATAGACTTGATCCCCAGTGTGGGGCATGTAGGAGGCAGCCAACCAGTGATTCTCTTTCATCAGTGATACTTCTATTTCTCTCTCCCTTCTTCTCTGAAATCAATAAAAATCTATTTTTAAAAAAGCAAATAACAAAACATCCGAACAGACTAACTGCAACAAATTAAATTGAAGCAGTAATAAAAAAAACTCGCAACAAAGTCCTGGACTGGATGGCTTCACAGGTGAATTTTATCATCACAGAAGAACTAACACTTATCTTTCTCAACTATTCCAACAACTCCCAAGCTCATTTTAGGAGACCAGCACTATCCTAATTCCAAAACCAGATAAAGATTCTACAAAGAAAGAAAATTACAGGCCAATATCCCTGATGAACATAGATATAAAAATCCTCAATAAAACAAAAGCAAACCAAATTCAGAAATACATTAAAAATATTATACATCATGATCAAGTGGGATTTATTCCTGGGATGCAAGGTTGGTACAGTAACTGCAAATCAATTAATGTGATACATCACATAAACAAAATGAAGGATATGGTCATATCAATAGGTGCAGAAAAAAAAATTTGAAAAAAATCCAGCACTCATCCCATTTATAATAAAACTCTCTGCAAAGTGGGAATAGAGGGAACATATCTCAACATAATAAAGGCCACATATGATAAACTGACAGCGAACCTCATACTGAACAAGAAAAAAATGAAAAGCATTTCCTTTAAGATCAGGAACAGGACAAGATGTCTTTCACAACTTTTATCACTCTTATTCAATATACTACTGGAAGTCCTAGCTACAATAATCAGACAAGAAGAAATAAAAGGCATCCAAATTGCAAAGGAAGAAGCAAAACTGTCATTATTTGCAGATGACATAATGCTCTATATAGAGAATCCTCAAGATTCCATCAAAAACTACTAGAATTAATAAATGAATTCAATGAAGTAGCAGGATATAAAATAAATATAAAATAAATTGGTCGCATTTTTATACACCAATAATGAACGATCAGAAAGGGAAACTAATAAAACAATCCCACTTACAACTGCATAAATAAAATACCTATAAATAAATTTAATCAAGGAGGTAAAAGACCTTTACTCAGAAAACTATAAGATACTGAAGAAAAAATTGAAGATCCAAATAAATGGCTGCATATATACCATATCCATGGGTAGGAAGAATTTGTATCATTAAAATGTCCAATCTGGCACAGCTGGCGTGGCTCAGTGGTTGAGCATCGACTTCTGAACCAGGAGGTCACAGTTTGATTCTGGTGTGGGGCATGCAGGAGGCAGTCAATCAATGATTCTCTCTCATTATTGATGTTTCTCTATCCTCCCCCACTTCATCTCTGAAATCAACAAAATATATTTTTAAAAATCGTCCAAACTACCCAAAGCAATCTATAGATTGCAATTTCTGTCAAAATGCCTATGATGTGTATCCTAATAATCCTAAAATGTGTAAGGAATTGCAAAAGACCCCAAATACCCACAGTAATCTTAACATATGAAAAAATGCTCAAAGTCACTAATCATCAGAGTGACACAAATTAAAACCATAATGAGATATAACTCACACCTGCCAGAATGACTATCAATAAATCAACAAACAATTGCTGGCGAGGATGTGGAGAAAATGTAACCCTTATTCACTGTTGGTGAGAATGCAGAGGAGTGCAGCCACTGTAAAAAAAAGTATGGAGTTTCATCAAAAAATTAAAAATAGAACTTCCTTATGACCCAGCTATCCCACTTCTGGGAATATATCCTAAGAATCCCAAAACACTAATTTGAAAGAATATATGCACCCCTATGTTTATTGCAGCATTATTTATAATAACCAAGATCTGGAAATAGCCCAGGTGCCCATCAGTAAATGAGTGGATAAAAAAGCTATGGTACATTTACACATTGCATAGTGGTACATTTTATACTATGCAGCTATAAAAAAGAAGGAAATCATACCTTTTGTGACAGCATGGATGGATCTGGACATTATTATGCTTAGTGAAATAAGTCAATCAGAGAAAGACAAATACCATGTGATCTCTTATATGTGGAATCTAATGAACAAAATAGAAACAGAGGCACGGATATATGGAACAGATTGACAGCTGTCAGAAGGGAGGGGGCTTGGGGATTGGATGAAATAAGGTGAAGGGATTAACCAAAAATCATCTCTATATATAAAGCCCTAAGAGACTGAACGACCAACTGGTCGACTGGTTGCTATGATATGCACTGACCACCAGGGGGCAAACGCTCAACGCAGGAACTGCCCCCTCGTGGTCAGCATGCTCCAAGGCCAACCTCCCCTGGCCCCTCCCCCCTGCCATCCCCCCTGATTGGCCCCAATTGGCCAACTTCCTGCGGTCCCTCCCCCTGGCCGGCCAACCTCCCACAGTCCCTCTCCTCCACCAGTTGCCCCCCCACCAATCAGTCCCAGTTGCTGGCCAGGCTGAGGAACCCCACCTGTGCATGAATTCGTGCACTGGGTCTCTAGTATATACATAACACATAGACACAAAAAACAGTGTGGTTATAGCCAGAGGAGAATAGGAGTGAGGGTTAGCTGGAGCTGGGCAAAGGAGGGTGGAGAGGGGAGTGGGAACTAAAAGAGGCTTTCCTTAAGGTGATGGGTGCACGATGCAGTGTGCAGATGATGTTTTACTGACTTGTATACTTGAAATCTGTATGGTTTTGTGAACCAATGTCATCCCAATACATTCAATTAATAAAAAATAAAAATGAGGATAATACCAATACCCAGCTTATATGGTTCTTGTAATGATTAAATGAGGATATATGCTTAAAGTAGTGCCTGCCACATCGTAAAAGCTCATTAAAATTTATACTTGGGTGACTCCTGTGGGTCTGATGCTCTGTTGGTTATCATGAATACAACAGAAAAAGGCAGACAAGACCACCTAGCTGGAATGAGCACAAATTTTGGCATCAGATAAAACTGGATTAAACTCCTGCCCTTGCCACTCACACTGAGGTGTGAATATAAACTGAACTTCTCTGGATCCATTTGCTCAAATGTGAAGTGGGGATAATAAAATTATCTATATATATAAAAGTCTAAGCAACCATTACAACCAAACGACCAGGACCACCAGTCGACCAGTTGCTATGACGCACACTGACCACCAATGCAGGAGCTCCCACAGCCAACTTCCTATGACCAGCCAACCTCCTGCTGGCCCCTCCCCCCCACTCGTGCATGAATTCATGCACTGGGCCTCTAGTTATTAAATAAAAAACTGTCTGGGAAGAGAATGAGGCTCAGAGAGGCAAAACAACTTGTGTGAGGTCACACAGCTAATAGGTGGCAGAACTGGAATTTGAACCCATATCTATTAGATTCTGGGTTGCCTGCCATGTTACATGGCTTCTCAGTAAAAGAGGTGGCTATAAAACTCACAGGGTCAAAAGGATTACAAACCCAGTGAAGGCTTCCCCCAACTGCTGAACACCTGCAAACTGAAGCACATTACACTGAGGCCCTGTGGAAACTCCCCTGTGAGAAAGTAGGTAAGATGTCGAGATTTACCTAATTTCCATTAGTTTCCCACAGAGCCAGGCTTGCCAAGTTTTCCTGCAACACAGGAACTTGAAGAGCCCCAGCACAGGAGTTTGGAGACATTAGGTTTCTCTAATCTCGCCAGGCACAAGAAGAGTGGTCAGCAGCAACTGAAGAGGACAAAAAATTAGAAAATATTGCAATGGGTGCTCCTGACAACTCATAGTATTCAGGAGATATTAAGTGCATTGCTCACCACTGTAAACATCTTTTTAATGTTTATGATACCTATTCAAAGCAGCTTGATGGATGCAACCCAATGACATTTGGTATGTGTATTTGCATTTCTTTCAGAAATACGACTTTCAAGTGATAAAAACTGAGCAAAGCTATTCATGTGTGACTATGTACTTGCATTTCTTTTGTTCTAGGATACTTTGTAAATCACTTCTTTATATATCCTATATAATAAAAGGCTAATATGCAAATTGTCCCCTCGACCAGGAGTTCCACTGGGAGTTCAACTGGGAGTTCAACCAGGGGGCAGGGCTGGCAGGCCAACCACCTGTGGCCCTCCCCCTGGCCGGCCCCACCCCCAATCCACCCCCCACCCTCACATCAGGGCAGGCTAGCCAGACCCCATGCATGAATTTGTGCACCAGGCCTCTAGTATTTAGACAACACATAGACACAGACAGTAGTGGCCAGGCTAGTCCTACAAAATGCAAAGTGAGGTCCATGACCCTGTCCCCTGGAAAACTGTACTATTGATGTTTACTGTGCTGCAGATGGGGCTCTGAGAATCTGGGAGCTGATTCAAGGCGGAGTGATGGGGCCAAAAAAGACAAAAAACAACAACTCCAAATCTGGGAGGAGAGAGACCAGGAGGAGCATGCAGATGTGGCAACATTTCCCAGTGTGTTCCACCCAAGAGGGGCTTGGGAACAGGACAGGCTTTCAGGAATCCTTGCACTTCTGACCCCAGTGGGACATTCACAATGTATGGGTCCTGTTCAAGGTTATGTGATTCTTGAGATTAAGCTATCCCCTTGGCTTAGTCCCACTTTCCCAGTCTCTGACCATCGCGCAACACCTGAAAAACTGGTTCCTTAGAGAAAGCTTTCAGAAATATGGCTTTCAAGTAATAAAATGGAGTAAAGCTGTTAATTATTGTAACTAAGAATAACATAAATACACATGATTATTAGCTCAATTCTTTTAAATGAAATGACTTGTCAACTCAGTTAAGTAACTGATCAAATTAGACAATCTGCTTTGATTGATGTTCCCCCCCACCCCCCAATTTAACTGGTTTACTGTTGGATTTAGGACGCCTGCACACAACCAATTTAACTGTAAGTGATGAATTCAGTTTTAAACCCGTTACCCAGTTCTCTAGAGTGATTAGGAACACCAGTTTCAGAGTCAGATGTGCTGGGGTTAAA
Source organism: Myotis daubentonii (assembly GCF_963259705.1). NCBI lineage: Eukaryota > Metazoa > Chordata > Mammalia > Chiroptera > Vespertilionidae > Myotis > Myotis daubentonii. The sequence continues at coordinate 7,741,810 of NC_081848.1, read as the reverse complement.
TCCTGGCATCTTCACTTTCTAGAGGTGTAACTTTGGGAAAGTTCTGAACCTAGTTAAGCTTCAGTTTCCTTACCTATACGATGACCACGAGAATAACTGGACCTATTTTATTGGCTTGAGAAGATTAAAATAATGCAGATAAAAAGCTTAGCGCAGGGCGGGCACACAGTGAGTTCTTAGTCATCATCACCGCCATTATCAAAGGAACGGGTTGAGGATGATAGTGAACTGTGACTCTTCCAGTCTCAGCGATGCTATAGAAAAGCTGGAGTCTCTTTGATATCAATGTAGGGAATGTAATATATTCATTAGAGATAAATTATGGTCTTGTTGGGGTTGGCTACATGCGGGTCACTGACCGAACGATGTCTCTGAGCACACCGTATGTACTTTGTGGCCAGGTGTGTTTTGTGTGGGTGCGTTAATCCTCACCCGAGGATGTGTTTTACTGATTTTAGAGAGAGAAGGGAGAGGGAGAGAGAGAGAAACATCGCTGTATGAGAGAAATATCCATTGACTGCCTCCCGAATGGGCCCCCACCAGGACGGAACCCACAACCGAGGTATGTGCCCTGACCGGATGGAAACTGCAACCCTTCAGTGTACAGGAGGATGCCCCACCGAGTGAGCCACACCAGCCAGAGCAGCAGGTTCATGCATCACATAACCCACAGCTTATGGCTGCAGCTGCTGAAGGACGGGAGTGTGACCTGCGTCCTTCCAAGTTCTCTGTCACTAGCCAGGTAGTCAAGGTGAGGGACCCCAGGCCCCGAAACCTCCCTGTGCTGATGTGACCCACGGGCTCTCTGCAGGGCAGCCAGCAGAATGAGGACCAGAAAGAGAACCACGGTTCACCAAGGATGCGGCCACCACGAGGAGCCATGGGATTCTCCAGGGACCAGCAGTGGCCAGCGCACCTGCCTCCTGGGCACATGAGACCGGCCTGACAATGGGCGTTCCTGGCTGGAGTGGACCCTCAAGCTCGCCCAGATCCCGGGGAGACAGAAAACCAAGTGCGTCTCAGGGACCAATGCCTGGCAGCCCGGAGCAGCCCGGGGGAAACGTGCCTTCCATTCCTGAGACACAAGGATCGTTCCCATCTCCGAAGCCCTAAAGACCCTGCAGGTGGCATCCCACGTCGGGACGGGACCTGCAAAGACCTGCGCGCTGGGCCGGGCCTCCGGGGCACCGGGAAGACGCCAGCGGGGAAGGCCTCGCTGACCCGGGACATCCCGGCAGCTGCGCTCCCACCCGGGTCCTCAGGGGGAAGAGGCCTCCGGCCACGTGGCCCACTCTGGTTGGAGGGCCCGAGGTCAGGAAAGTGGGGAGACCAGCCTCCACCTCCCTGGGGGAGACTGGAGGTGCACGAGGGCCGATCCCCGCCCTGGGGTCTCACAACCCGGCCTGGTACCCGCTGGATGCCCGAACTTCAATCGTTCCGGGGAGGTGGGGAGGCCCGGCCCCAGGGGTGGTGCAGGAAGGAACCCAGGAGGGAACCGAGGGCTCGCTGGGTGCTTGGGCCCCACTGACCGTGCGCCCAGGGGGGCCCTCCGCCCCCCGCCTGGGTCCGCGCCCTCCGCCCAGGAGCCAGGCCCGATGAGGCCACTCCTGACACCAGGGGGCTCTGCTCGCCCTGGGGGAGACATGGCGCAGCTGTGGCTTCCGGGCGGAGGCATCACCTGAGGACACGGTCCGGTCCCAACGCTGGGGGTGGACGGGCTCCTGGCGGACGGCGGGCAGCACCGGCCTGAGCGCGCAGTGCGCACACAGGACGCCCGGAGGAGCTGCGGCCACCCGCTCCCTCGCGCTCCGCCTGGCGTGCAGCGCCGACCCCACCCCACCCCACCCCTGGGACAGGCCGAGGCGCAGACAGACGGATCTGGTGGGGAGGTGGAAGCCACGCGAAAGGGGAACCTGTGGCTGAAGAGCAGGTGTGAGGTCTCCACAGGAAGGTCACAGGCGGGTGTGAGGGGACCTGCGCCAGGGGACGCAGGAGGCTCAGACACAGAAGGATCGTGCCACAGCTGGGATCCAGAGTGAAAGGAGAAGGTCTGCAGACCTGAACTCCAGGGGTAAATCGTTCTCTAACCACTTCGTCCAGCCTGATCTTCAGGACGAGGTGATAGGAAGCTACTGCACCGTGGAGAATCAACTAAGTGTGCTGAGAATCACGTGGTGAAAGTGGAGGAGGAGGACCGAGATCCCAGGCACTGAGGCTCCCATGCGGAAGAGAAGCTTAAGCCGGCAAAGGAGAGATGGCTCAGGCCCGAGCAAGGCCCGGGGGAGGCCTTGGCCATCCGTGGAGCCAGCGGAAGGGGCAGGTGCACATCCATTCGCTGGAGGAGACCACGGAGCAAAGGACTAAAGAAAACTATGAACTGATCAGTCTCTGGGATGACCTCATTTCCAAACTGGAGAAGATCTGGTGTGTGCGTCCCTGACCAGTGCTGGCCCTCTCTCCTGTCTGTCCATCTGTCTGACGCTGTTAGGTTTCATGCTCTTTCTTCTCTCTCATTACCTCAACTGGTTTTGAGATTACATTGCTTTAAAAAGAAGACCAAAATTTCCCTTCAGTTAAAAAGAGACCAAAGTGGTGATTGGGATGTTGGACATTGGCTCTGGATGTCCAAAGCCTTTATGATACAACTAGAGGCCTGATTCACAAAAATTCATGCAAGAGTAGGCCTTCCTTCCCCGGGCTGCCGGCACCGGCTTCCTCTGGCACCCGGGACTTGGGCTTCCCTCCTCTGGCCGCCGGCAGGCAGCCGGGACCCAGGCTGGCTTCCCTTGGGTGTCCACAGGCACCCAGACCCGGCTGCTTCCCTCCTGCCCCGGCTTCATCAGGAAGGACATACCGAATGACATCCGATCTAATTAGCATATTACCCTTTTATTATAATAGACTAGGGGCCCGGTGCACGAAATTCGTGCACTGGGTGTGTGTGTGGGGGGGGAGTGTCCCTCAGCCCAGCCTGCCCCCTCTCACATACTGGGAGCCCTCAGGCGTTGACCCCCATCACCCTCCAATCGCAGGATCGGCCCCTTGCCCAGGCCTGACGCCTCTGGCCTAGGCGTTCGGCCCGGGCAGCGGGGACCCGCAGCTGCAGCGGCCCCGCGATCGTGGGCTCCGCTTTAGGCCCAGGCAAGGGACCCCTAGCTCCTGGGACTGCCAGCTTCGACCGTGCCCAGCTCCCATCGCTGGCTCCACCCCTACTTCCTGCTATCACTGGCCAGGGCAGCAAAGGCACCTGATTCTCTGATCATGGCTGGGGGGCAGGGCAAAGGCGCCTTTGCCCTGCCCCCCAGCTCTTAGCTCCCCCCTGGGTTTCCGATCACTGTCAGTGGCGGGGGGGAGGGGGCGGGGGGGGGCTTCTTCCTGCTTTCCCTTCCGCCTCCCTGCATTGTGCCTACATATGCAAATTAACCGCCATCTTGTTGGCAGTTAATTTGCATATAGCCCTGATTAGCCAATGAAAAGGGTAGCTCATACGCCAATTTCCATTTTTCTCTTTTATTAGTGTTGATATTATTATAGATTAGCCTAATATGCTGCTCTGATCCTTAGTTTGTATCCATTCTTAAAGTGAAGTAGACCTCATGCCTGGTAAGCCTGTCATGTGTGTCCTGTGACCTTCAGTGACAACCTGAACCTGAAAGCCACTCCAGTGGTCTTGAAAGTATTATGAGATTTGTAGTTAAAAATATCTGGACTTGGTTTGGCATTGCCATGTATTCACTGGATGACTTTAGGCAAGTTACTTAATTCCCCTGAGCCTCAGGTTCTGTTCTGTAAAATAAAGACAAAAACACACATCTCATAGAGTTGTGATTCATTAAATTACATAATACTAGAGGCCCAATGCACGAAATTCATGCAAGAGTAGGCCTTCCTTCCCCCTGCTGCTGGCACTGGCTTTCCTCTGGCACCCAGGACATGGGCTCCCCTCGCAGCCCTGGCTTCATCTGGAAGGTTGTCTGGAAGGACATCTGGTCTAATTAGCATATTATGCTTTTATTATTATAGATAGGCCAAATGTCTAGAACAGTGCCTAGCCCCCAAACTGACGGATGATGATGCAAAATGCCCAGTAGAATACCTTGCCCTGGGTCTAAAAAAGATTTTTCTACAGACTTCTCTCTTGCTTGTTTGATTCCATCTGGGTCAGGAACCAAATCCCTAGCTAGTTATAAAGTCCCATTCCCAGGATTTAACTCTCTCTCCACTCTTACTAGGGGTGTCTTAATGTACAAATAGAGCATTAGTTTCACAAAGACAGAGAATGTTCGGTCATGTGTAATTCCTGTCCCTATTTTTTTGCAAAATGCTGAACATACCTACAATTATATGGTTAAAATATAGGACATATATTAGAGAGTTGAAGCAATGAAACCTGCACAGGTATGATGATGTCATGTACTCATGGCCAGGCTCAGTGTGGACTCTCTCCTATGTGCAGTGGGGAGCCAGCCATGGCAAGCTTTTGAGCAGGGGAGTGGTATGATCAGCCCAATATGTATTTATAAAAACAACTAGGGGCCCGGTGCACGAAATTCGTGCACTGGGTGTGTGTTGGGGGCGGGGAGTGTCCCTCAGCCCAGCCTTCCCCCTCTCACATACTGGGAGCCCTCAGGCGTTGACCCCCATCACCCTCCAATCGCAGGATCGGCCCCTTGCCCAGGCCTGATGCCTCTGGCTGAGGCATCCGGCCTGGGCAGCGGGGACCCGCAGCTGCAGCGGCCCCGCGATCGTGGGTTTCGCTTTAGGCCCAGGCAAGGGACCCCTAGCTCCTGGGACTGCCAGCTTCGACAGTGCCCAGCTCCCATCGCTGGCTCCACCCCTACTTCCTGCTATCACTGGCCAGGCGGAAAAGGCACCTGATTCTCTGATCATGGCTGGGGGGCAGGTCAAAGGCGGCCCCAGAGCCGCCTTTGCCCTGCCCCCCAGCTCTTAGCTCCCCCCTGGGTTTCCGATCACTGTCAGTGGCAGGGGCTTCTTCCTGCTTTCCCTTTGGCCTCCCTGCATTGTGCCTACATATGCAAATTAACCGCCATCTTGTTGGCAGTTAACTGCCATCTCAGTTGGCAGTTAATTTGCATATAGCCCTGATTAGCCAATGAAAAGGGTAGCTCGTACGCCAATTACCATTTTTCTCTTTTATTAGTGTTGATGATTATATTATGGACATCAATGACAATGGTGCTGCTAATAGGGAAATTTGAGCTCTTCCTTGGTACCCCAACTGTGCTAACTCCTTTACACCCATCATGGCATTTAGTCCCTACAATGATCCTCTGAGCTTAGAATATTGGGTAATTGGCTGTGTGCTGGATGAAGGGAAGAATGACTGGAGTCTTTTGAAACTCCATACAGGCCTCAATTAAGGGAGGACAATAAAAATGGAGCTGACAAGCCCCCAAGCCCAAAGCACATATTGGTCAGTTGTACTGGTCAGCCAAATAATTTCTTACCTCAGTAAAATATTCAACCAAACCATTTTAATCCCTTATGTCAGAAGAGTCAAAGAAGTCATAGCTTTTATAGAAAGAACCTTATTGGGTTTAAAGGGAATGGTGTGCCTCATTTGTAGCTGGTTCATAATGTCTCCAAAGAGGACATTCTAAGAAGTGTCTGTGGCAGGTGCTGTGCACAGTGTAATTCATGAAGTAGCCGATTTGGGGCCATTTTCTCCCAGCTACAGGCTGAGCCCTCCTGACTTGAGATATGTTTTTTTCTCTTCAGTGAAATTTAGGGGCTATTCTGAGTCTTCTGGTTGGCCACTGACTATTTTATTTCTCTTCAATTCCAGCTCTACATGTCGCCATCATTCTGTCAAGTCAGAAACCAGTGTCATCCTAGCAGCCCACTCTGCCCAGTCCTATCAGGTCACCAAGCTTGCCAGAACAAAGCCCCAAGAGTTCTTGCATTCATCCTCTTCTCTTCATCCCGCTGCCACCACCATCCGGGGCACCACTATTGCTCATAGGAGAACAGCAGTGGTTTCCTACACTGGTCTCCCTGACCCCAGTCTTGCCTCTCTCTCCATCCTATTCTCCACATTGCGGATAGAGGGCTGTTTTGAAGATTCAGATTTGATATGCTGCAGAGATTTAATATGTCTCCAGCAGTGAAGGCGTCTGGGAAATGTTGGACTCGCTGTGTAACTTTCTGTGACTGTTTAACTCTGTGTGGTCTCAGGTTTGGCTGATTACCCAGAAAACCGGAATACTGCCCAAAGATAAACGCCAGGGCCCAGGAAGGAGGTTAATGAATACATGCAGTGTGGGTAACTGCCTGCTCTTGTCTGTTAACATTGAAATGTATTATTCTTTCTGGTGGTCTTATGACTACCACTACCCACCATATGGTTTTACTACTAACCCCCTATGAAAAAAGAGACCCTGTCCTGGGAGGGGCGTGGATTTCTTCCCAGCCAGCCACCCTGGGAGTAAGCAGCTACTTTCTCAGTCTATATAAGTTAAAGGTCTTGTGAATTTGAATAAGGCTACGTGTCAGTTTTTCAGAATCAATCCTGAATTTAGATTTTTTGTGAGCAACTGGCACTGTGAGCAAGATTCTGAAGAACCCACGAAAGTTAAGGGCAAAATGGGTGGAAAACAGGCTCCACTGGGGGAAATCCCAGGATAGCCAAGTACTCATGCTTTGGGCCAGTTGGCACAAGCATTGAAGGCTTGGGGACCCCTGAAAACGCCTGCCAGGGTAGCAAAGTTATGGGAGAGGCTGAAGATAAGGAAAAGAAAGATGCGAAGGCCGCAGTGGCAGCAGTAGCCTGATCCCTCTTGGGCACTGGCCGCTACAAATAGCCATTTGGAAGAGGACCTTCGGTTAGAAAGGGAAGCCCAGCTGGTACAGGTGGTTACTACTGAAGGGCTCTCGCCACGTCTGCAGAATAGTAATGAGAAGGTAGAAACCTTGGGCTGCAGGGTGGCGCAAATGGAAAGGAAAGCGATTGCCGGGTCACGGTTCCAGGCAGTCATGGTCAGGGCAAACTGGGATCCCAAGACTTTGGACCTTATGGAGGATTGATTCCTCTCTTCCCCCTTGTTGGAGGAGGAAGAAGGGGATGGGATAGAGATACCAGACTTAGAAGTACCAATGATGATGATTACAAAGATTAAGATTAAGCAGCCACAGCCACAGGGGGTGGACCCAGCAGATCTCCCCGTGCTGGAGAGAAATCAATTTACTTCCACGGACATGTACTTGAGTGCACTGTCTGCTGCCTGTAAATGTAGACCAAGGACCTAAGGCCTCAGGCTCATCATTTGTAAAATGGGATAATGATAGCAATTCAGCGTCTTGTGATGACTGAAAGAGATAGTGTGTAACTTGCTTATCACAGTCCAGTAGTTCCCACCACCTTCTCCATAGTTCTGCTTTTTGAGGTTTTAGTTACCTGCAGTCAATTGTGACCCAAAAATATTAAATGGAAAATTCCAGAAATAAACAATTCATAAATTTTAATTTATGGGCCATGAAATCTTTCACTGTCCTTCTCTGTCTCAGCCAGGATGTGACTCACCCCTTTGGCCAGTATATTCACACTGTATATGCCACCTGCCCATTTGTCACTTAGTAATCATCTGGGTTATCAGATGGATGGTCGTGATTTGCAGTGCTTGTGTTCAGTACCCCTTATTTTACTGAATAATGGCCCCAAAGTTCAAGAGTAGTGATGCTGGCAATTCAGGTATGCCAAAGAGAAACTTTAAACTTTATCATAGGTATGTATGTGTAGGGAAAACATAGTCTATATAGTGTTCAGTATTATCCACAGTTTCAGGATCCATTGGGGGTCCTGGAACGTATCCCTGTGGATAAGGGGGGCTACTGTATCTGGCAAACAGTGGTACTTTTTGATATTGATTTTGTTTGCTCTCTGTTTGTGAGATCCGTCCACATGGTTGCATGCAGGTTATTTTGCTCATTCTCAGTGCTGTGTGGTACCCACTGTGTGGTACTCACTTTATCCAGTTGGCCATTGATGGGCATTTGGGTAGTTTTACATCTGGGGCTTTTAGGAATAGTGGTTCTAAGAACAGTCCAGTGTGTGTGTGTGTGTGTGTGTGTGTGTGTGTGTGTGTGTGTGTGTGAACATAAGTACACATCTGTGTTGGGACTTTATAGAGGGAAAACTGCAGAGTTCCAAGGTTTGAATGTATTCAGTTTTAGGAGATATGAACATAGTTGTCCAGAGTGTTGTATCAACTTCTTCAGCCATTAGCACCGAGTGGAGTTCCAGCTCCTCTACACCCCCAGCAGCACTGGCCGTTGCCTCTTTCATTTTATGCATTCTGTGATGCGCAGTGGTGTCACGTTGGGTTGTCAAATTGCATTTCACTGAAGACTAATGGGGTGGAGCACATATGTATTTGAGTTTTAGCAGGGAATATAGCCTCTTTTGTGAAAAGTCTATTCACATCTTTTGCACATTTTCTGTTTTTTTGGTTTTTTTTTTATATGTGTATGCAACAAGCCTTTCCCACTACATGGCTTATCTTTTCATTCTCTTAGTTGTGCTACTGATGAACAGAAGTTCTTCATTTTAAAGTAGTCATTTTTTTCCTTCGTGGTTAGCACCGTTTATCCTAGTTATGTAATCTTTACCTACCTCCAGCATCGTGAAAACATTCTCCTTTCTTTTATTCTAAAAGTGTATTGTTCTACCTTGCATAATTACATGCACAGTAAATCTGGAATTGATTTTTGGATGAGTTTGAGATCAGATTAAAGATTTCCATATGGAAAATTGGCCGGCATTACATACTGAAAGGATCACTAAATTTTTGTTTTCAGTCTAAGAATAAGGTATTTTAGCTGCAGTCACCTTACGTGCTTGGTGTATAACCTATAGCAGTTCATTCACTTAATCAGTAGCATTAAGTGAGGTCATGCTCTGTGCCAAGCTCTGGGCTAGATGCTGGGAACACGTGGGCACTGCCTTCAAGGTTCCCAGGGGAGTGGACACATGATAAACTGCCCACAGAATGGATCTGTCCTACTCATCTATGTATTCTCCAAGCCTCACGCAGTGCCCAGCACATAGTAGGAGCTCATTAACTAGCAACTGCTATGGGCAACAGGGCAATATTATGTCTCTGGCATTTGGACTTTGTCAAATAACAGCCTGTTCCAGGTCTGTGCTGTGTGACTCTGGGCACGTCACATCATCTCTCTGAGACTCAGTTTCCTCTTGTGTGGGATGGGAACTCACATCGCAGGGTCCTGTGGGAGTTCAAGGAGCTGATCTGTGAGAAAAGCCTGGCACATGCTGAGTACTTGACAAGTTATAACTATTGGAGTTACGTTGTCACCATAATGTCAATGAACCCTGGTAAACACTCAGGTCTCTGTTCACCTCTGGACAACAAGAAGTACTGAGCACATCAGCTCTGTGTCTCGTCCACACTGCGACGCAGGAATCAGGAACGATGGTTGTCGTAGGTGGGTGCAAGAGCAGCATCTAGTGGAGGAGAAGGAAAAGTGACTGTCATGAGGACATTTGGAAGAGAGTTTTAAAGGCTGGGACAAAAGTTGGCAGAAAAGCCGGGAAGGTGACTCACATGTGCTGTCCCTAGCAGGGGGTGAGACAACATCGTCTTGCTCTGAATTCTACTAAATATTTAAGATAGAAATAATGTCAGTCTTGGACATAAATTTCCAGAGAACAGGTACAGAGGGAACACACCCACGCTGCTTTCACTGGGTCAGGGGAATCTTTTTTATTTTATTTTATTCTTGACAGCATTACAGATGTTCCCCATTCCCCTCCCCTTTTCCCACCACCAGGTGGGCTATGCATACATGCATACAAGTTCTTTCTGCCCCCATCCTCCCCGAGATCTATTTTGTTCATCAGTTTATTCTGGTCATTAGATTCCACGTATAAGTGAGATCAAGTGATACTTGTCTTTCTCTGACTGGCTTATTTCGGTTAGCGTAATACTCTCCAGGTCCCTCCATGCTGTCTCAAAGGGTAAGAGCTCCTTCTTCTTTTTTAAATATATATTTGAATTGATTTCTTAGAGGAAGGGAGAGGTAGAGAGAGGTAGAAACATCAATGATGAGAGAGAATCATTGATTGGCTGCCACCTGCACACCCTCTACTGGGATAGAGCCCACAATCCAGGCATGTGCCCTTGACTGGAATTGAACCTGGGACCCTTCAGTCTGTAGGCCAACACTCTGTCCACTGAACCAAATCAGCTAGGGCAGAGCTCCTTTTTTTTTCACAGTTGCATAGTATTCCATTGTGTAGATGTACCACAGGTTTCTAATCCACTCATCCACTGATGGGCACTTGGGCTGTTTCCAGATCTTAGCTATTGTAAATTGCGCTGCTATGAACATAGGGGTGCATACATTCTTTCTGATTGTTGTTTCAGACTTTTTTTTTTTTTTTACTACCTCATCACTGTTTTGTGTTTTTTTTTATATATGTTTTTCTTCTTCTTCTTCTTCTCCTTCTCCTCCCATAACATTTGTTTTGTGTTGGCATCAGCCTATCAATAGTGATGCCTATCAATACGAATGCCTAGTGGCATGCAGCTGGGCCCACACTACTTGACGTGAGTCCCCACAGACATTTTCTTGACCAGAGCCAATGTTGTGACTGGCCCAGCCCAGGTTCAATTGCTCCTGGCCATCAATAGACACTCCTCAGCAGACGACAACATCCTCATCCCAGAGCAGCAAAAAGGCTCTAATTTCTGGTGAATGACCCCTGGGGATGTTAGGAACCAGGGTCACCTTCCAGGGTCTGAGGAGCCTTCTGGGTCCTGCACAGGGAGCCCTCCTCCAACTGTCTCAGAGCCTCCCCAGTGATCTCAGGACCCGTGTTGTTGCAGGTTTTGCTTGACACCTATTAAGGCCATTATTGAAGGCCTCAGCCTAGGCCTCAGAGAGAATGGGGCTGGAAATGTGAGGAAACATCTATCAAGACAAAGAAGAGAAGCCCTAGCCAGTTTGGCTCAGTGAACAGAGCATTGGCCAGCAGACTGAAGGGTCCCAGTTTTGATTCCGGCCAAATGCATGAACCTCAGTTGCCCGTCCCTGGTCAGGGCGCATGCGGGAGGCAACCAATCGATATGTTTTTCTCACATTGATGTTTCTCTCTGTCTCTCCCCATCCCTTCCACGCTCTCTGAAAATCAATGGGAAAATATCCTCAGGTGAGGATTAACAAAGCAAGCAAACAAAAGACGCAGAAGAGCCATGTCGCTGCTGCTCTCCCAAGGCACCTCACTGAGGACAAGTGTCATCTTTCACTCTTATTTTATTTATAAATAGATTTAGTATATTTATTAGGGAAGGTCTTGATAGTAAAGAATATTTGTCTACATTTAGTTCCTTTTAATATATTTTTTTATTCATATAAACCACATGTATAGAACAGCACCTTCAGCAAGGCCCTGTGACGTCTAGCTCTGTCCTGGGATCACCCACATGGGTGTTTCCCTGCAGTGGGACACGCACCGTTGCTCTTTTCCCTCCAGTTGTCAAGAAATTTCCTTTGAGGTGGTTCAAGAGAAGGAGCAGAGGAACCAATGTGTGTGGGGAGGAGAAGAAATCAAAGAGAATATGTGAACTCGGAGTGCTGGAGATGAAAAGGCTAAGGCAAGTAAGTGTGCATGTTCTCCACTGCTTCCGCACTTATATATTTATCTCTCTCTTCTCTCTCCTCCCTCCCTCCCTTCCTTCCTTCCTTCCTTCCTTCCTTCCTTCCTTCCTTCCTTCCTTCCTTCCTTCCTTCCCTCCTTCCTTCCTTCCCTCCCCTCCTCCTCTTCCTCCTTCTTTTCTGGCATTTTAGTGAAAGCAACCAAACCGAGGAGAGCTCAGGGATAGCCATTGTTACATGTGACCATGCAAGGAGGACAAAGGGATGGTAAAAATCAGTTCAGGGAAATGAAGAATGTCCTGAGCACATCTTCCCTGAAGATGATACTCAGGCCGTAGAAATTGCTAAGGTTGTTGCCAGGCCCTCACTGGCTCTTCATTTGGAGGAGGGGCTGTAGGTTCCGGTAAGGCCACCATCTGTGTATAACTTCAGGGTGTGTAATTCACATTGTATTCTTTGTGACGAGTCCTCCAGGACTTATTTAATGTCTCACCCTGCAGGACCCAGCTATGGGTCCTGTTAAGATCATCAGGGAGCATCCCCCAGTTGGAGGCTGAATGCTAGATCCTTGTCACTGGGTGTGATGAGATAGTGTCCAGTGGCCCTAACCTTCCCCACTTCAAGCCTCCTGGGAAAAGGGTGAGGAGGATAGAGACACAGGGGCTCCATTTCTTTCAAGCAGGGCTGCTCACCTGCCCACCTCTGCATTCCTGTGGGTGCTCAGCAGCCCCAGTGTCAAGGAAGGGACCCTGCAGGCTCCACACCCGCTGGGAGTTGCCCAATTCCTGAAGACCCTCCAGCCTCCTCAGAGCCCTGTGCAGGGCCTGGGTTAGCTCATGGCACCATTTCTCAGGCTGAAGTTCTATAGGCGGTTCATGTAAAATTCCAACAAAACACAAAACCATTGAAGGAAACTCAGTGCAATGCTCTTTTGGGATATGGTGGGGAGGTGGAATTACAAATTGTTAATGCTTCTTTTCCAAATTTGTAAATAAATAAGACAAATGTAATTGTTGGTTTCACTACATTTTAAAACACAGTGTCTTCTCTAACCATTTCTCACTGGAATGCATTATACCATAAAACTTATTTTTTTAAAATACCACAACATAATGGTTTTTAAATTGAAAGGCACAAGTTGGTCTCATGACTGGGTTACCCACTTTTACTGTGCAGGTCCCATGACTGGGCTGTATGGAGTGTGAGCTGGAGGGACAGGTCACCACTCCCACCTGTGTCCTCAGACCTCCTGCTCCTCACAGGTCCCCGTGGGGAGGGACTTGGCCTTTTCATTCTGGAGTCCTAGAGCTCTCCCTTTTCTTTGCATCAGTTTCACCGTCGGGCGACCAGTCACCTGAATGCCCTGCCAAATGCCCAGGTGCAATGGGTCCTGTAGGACATGTACAGTCACACTTAGTCAACAGACAACACCCTCAGCTTAAAGCAGCAAAAATACTCACATTTCATGTGGACATGAACCCTGGGGATATCAGGGCCCATGGTCACTTCTACAACCTGAGGAACCTTCCTGGCACTCACTCCAGGGAGCCCTCTTCCATCCGTCTTGTGCCTCCCCAGGCATTCCACACCTGCCTTTGCTGGTGGAGGTTCTTTTGACACCTGTGGAGGCTGTGACATGCAGATGTCAGCCTGCACCTCAGAGAGGATGGAGCTTACACATTGTCAGAAAGTTTAAATGAGACACGAAGCCAAGAACCAAGAGCTGCCTCACTGCTCCTCTCTCGAGTCAGGTAGTTTGGTGCAAGTTATTTCATGTGAACATTGGATAGAATTAGACTTGGAGAGATGTTTCATATTTAATAATGGAAGCTTTTACATTAAAATGTATCCCCTAGTTTTATTTTTAAATAAAACACAAATATAGAACACACCCTTAACAAAGGTGGCCGTCGGTGAATTGTTACAGGCGCCACACTTTGTGTAGCAGCATTTTCACTGTCAAGCCCACATGCTCTGAGAAGCTTCTCTGCTTCCTGCCCTGCCTCCACTTCCATAGCCAATCCCTAGGCCTTGTTGGGTCCTCCCAGCTTACTGGCTCAGTCCGCTCCCTTTCAAGGCTGCTGCCACACCCTAATCTGGTCCAATCCTTGCGCTTTGAATATATGTGGAATAACTGATTTCATTCTTGTAACCTAAAAAGTTAGACATTATTCTTACCTCTGACAGGAGGCTGACAGGGTGTTGGAGACATTGTGCATGTTGAACTGGGTGATGGCAACAAATGTGTTTATATTTATAAGAAACCATAAAGCTTTACAATTAAGACTTGGGTACTTTACAATAAGTAAACATCAAATAAAAAACAAATACAAAAAAAAATTTTTCCCCACAAAGAAACCTTCAGACCCGGGTGGTTTCCTCTGATTTCTACCAAATAGTTCAGAAATAGTGCCAGTCTCCTGCACGGTCTTCCAAGAACAGCCATGAGGGACACCCCCCACCACCTGCTTCCACTGGAGCAGGAGACCCTTGATACCATCAGCAGCAGACACGACAGAAAAGGGGAATTCCAGTCAACCCCTCTGGTGGAAAGGTCAAAACCTGCAACCAAACATTAGCAGTCTAAACCCAGAGGTTTTTAGAAAGGAAAGGAACTGGAATTTCTATGGGTTGGTGTACACAGGACCATGGGGTGTTGGTGTGATGCCTAGGCGAGAGGTGGAAGGACAGTGCCAGTGGGAAGGTGGAATAAACATTTGGTGACAGTTTAGGAGGGTCTGGGTGATTATCAGAGAGGTCCTGGGGTGGGGCCACAGGCTCTGGTTAAGGAGGGGTCCCTCTATGAGGACATGGATCTCTGTCCCCTGCCGCTGCAGTGTCCAGGGAATGATGAAGAGCTTGTAAACACTGGGTTTAGTGAGGAAGGAATGAGCAGGAAAGGTGCACACTCAGAGCCTGTGGAGCCCTGCCTGCTCTCAGCCAGGCCTCAGCCGAGGCTGCTCAGGTGCCTGCTCACATCAATGGTCCGCAGATGCGAAGCGTGCCACCTTCATCCACTAACCCACCAAAGCACCAGCCCAGCTGCTCACCTTCTTCAGGAATCAGCACTGTTTATCAAGGTTTGCTGTTGAAGGCCAAGCTAATTCGTCAGATGCCATGTGCACAGCTGGCTTGGACAGGCCTGGCTCTCAGCTGTGTAGGAGCTGGGCAGACCACTGGTCAGACCTCAGGTCAGACCTCAGGAGGCACACCTTAAAGTGAAGATGTACGAAGATGCTGGGGGAGATGAGACACAGATTGACCTTCTGGTCCTTCAAGGGACTTCCTTTGAAGAAAACATCATAGCTTTTGGGTCTGGAATTGAAACATATGGGTAGAAGCTGGGTAAGGAATGTGCCCTTCTCTTGGCTCAGACACCTCCTGTCTCCTCCCAGGAACCCTGGGGTAGAATGTGGGCAATGGAGGGAGGGTGGCCTATATTTCAGGAGTCCAGGACATGATCTAGAGTACTTAGGGGTTCAGGGATCTCTGCCCACAGGGAAACAATTACATTCCTGTCCTAGATCAACCTGTCATCAGTTTTGTGACACTGGGAAAATCACTTAATTTGTACAGGTCGGCCTGTACATTTCAGTGCCGACCCCTCAGTGCTTACATGGAGATCACAGGAGATGGTTACTCTCCATGAGCTGTTACAAATCATCACACCCTTGTATGGACTGAAAAAGTAACCTTCCACCCTCCCCTGCTCTCTAGCCACCCAAGTGTCCTCTGGAGACAGGTGCTATCTCATTTCTTGCTTATTTTTCCAGACACTTAATATTTGAACACTTATGAGGCACTTATGAAGGACTAGTCATTTTTCTTCAGCCTCTATCTGAGTTTTCTTATATTCAGCCTCATACAACTAATAAATAGGCCCCATGTCACAGAACAGGAAACTGAGGACAGGTTTGTGTGGCTTCCAGGATGACTTCACACAGGTCATCAGGTACCAGCTCCCATGCTGTCACTGTACTGTGCTGACTTTCTATATTGTCCCATCGAAATAAAGTCATGTCCCCACGCGATCAGTGAGCTGGGTGTGGTAAGTCCACACCACACTGCAACTTTCCTCTTCCAAGCCTATCTCAGATCCAGTTGGCTCCCCTAGGCAGCTGGTGAACAAGAACAGAAGTGGGACCTGGGAATGAATGAATGCTTTCTCATGGTCTTCTGCCAGGGACATGGCAATAATTTTTTTCTGTTTTGAATATATTTCCAGGATCATGGCTCAAGATTATAAAAAGGAAGGGACCCACATAAGGGATTCAAATACAAGATTCACAAGGAAATCATCTGCAGTCAAAAGAATCTGTTGGCGTCCCCAGCACACGTGGTTCAGCAGGTGAAAATGGGCATCTGTCATAATGAGAGGCAGAGGCACAAATGCCGCTCCCCCACTTCACAGAAGGTGCTGTGAAGTAACACCAGTAGAGCCTCGTTCCCTAGACTGCAGTTTGCGAAGCAGAGACTGGGTTTTGATGTGGAAGGACCTGGCCAGGGAAGGGGCACACTCAGAGCCAGGGCTGCCACTGCTCACTCTCAGCCAGGCCTCAGTGTAGGCTGCTCAGTTCAGTAGTTAGCGAGACCCTGGGGGCTTGTAGATTTCATGCATTAAGCCACCAAAACACCAGCCCAGGTTAACTGCTTATCGCTCAGACTCGGTCAGTTGAAGATGAAGCTAATTCTTTGTGCATTTGTCATATGGCAGTTGGTTTGGAATGTCCTTGGTTCTGAGCCAGTTGGGAGTCAAACAGACGACTGGTCATATCAGGGTGGTCACCTGACCACCGGGAAGTCTCACTGCAAGGCAGCTGATAGAATCAAGTGCTGGGGGGAGTGAGGGAAACATGGACTTAAGTTTGGATCCCCCAGTCCATCAAGGGGTTGGGGTTCTTATTTTGAGAAAATGCATTTTACTTCCAGTTACCGATTGAAATGTGGAGTCAGGAGTTGGGTCAGGATTTGAGCCATTCTCTAGGGCCAGGCACCTCCACTGGGAACAAGTTTTCTCATGGACACAACTTTGGGGCAGGAGGATGTGGAAAGCTAGTGAGGAGAGCTCTTATTTCAGCTGCCCTGGGATGAACTTATTCTAGGGATCTTCTGTTCAGGGATCTCTGTCCTCAGGGAACATATATATCCCCTGCCTCAGATCTATTACTCTGATCTATTACCCAGTGTTGCGACTCTGGACAAGACACTTCATCTCTCCAAATTTCAATGCCCTGAACCATACAATCTGGATCACAGCTTTTACTGTGCTCACCCTGTTGTGCTGCTGTAAACATTAGAAGATGTAACGGATTTTTTCCATGAGCTCCGACCTAGCCAATATAATGGTATGTAAGAAATGTTTTAATAAAAATTTCGTAACTTAATTTTTACAATATCCTGTTACACATAATTATTAATAATGAACTGCAATGTTTGCTAATGACTGATTACTATAATCATGTTGCATTCATTTCCCTTACATGCCTTACATGCAGGGGCACCATTTCTCTTCACTAATACTAGCAGGGAATATTTTAGCAGCCGATTGCCACATCTTTAGTCTTGGACTGACTTGTTTGGTATGCGCAACAGGAAATACTTTGCTTTCGGAGAACAAGAAAAATAGGTTTATTTGCTTTACACTTATTCATTTGTGCAGTTATTCCCTGTCTGGTAAGTTAATGTTCAAGAAAAAATATTAATTTTTATTAAAATGTTCTATTATTTTATGTTAATAATGACTCTTTTATTTCAACCCTTTGTATTCAGCATATCTCTCGAAATAAACCTACGTTTTTATGAAAATTGAAGCTTTTGTTTTTTTGCAGCCCACATAAACTGCAACCTTGTTTATTGGGCCTGTGTTAGCCTTTGAGTTTGACATGCTTGCTCTAGATCAGTGGTTGGCAAACTCATTAGTCAACAGAGCCAAATATCAACAGTGCTTCTTCAAAATAGACTTGTCCAGGCCAAAAACCGACTTCTGTGCATGGGCCACGAAGTTTCAATCACACTGTACATCCGCCCGCACGTGGTATTTTGTGGAAGAGCCACACTCAAGCGGCCAAAGAGCCACATGTGGCTCGCGAGCTGCAGTTTGCCGACCCCGGCTCTAGATCAATTCATGATGGTGTAGAAGATTTCATTCTTTCTTTTTAATGCTAATGCTAATATTCCATCATATATATACACATACACACACACACACACACACACACACACACACACACACACACTCTCTAGAGGCCCGGGTGCACAAATTCGTGCACCAATGGGGTCCCTCGGCCTGACCTGCAGGATCAGGCCAAAACCAGCTCTCCGACATCCCCTGAGGGGTCCCGGATTGTGAGAGGGTGCAGGCCAGGCTGAGGGACCGCACCAGTGCACGATCAGGGCTGGGGAGGGACGCAGGAGGTTGGCCAGCTGGGGAGGGACCATGGGAGGGCTCCAGGGTATGTCCAGCCCATCTCTCACTCAGTCTAGATCTGCTGGACCCCAGCAGCAATCTAACCTACCGGTCGGCCCCCTGGTAGTCAGTGCACATCATAGTGAGCGGTTGAACGGCCTTAGCATATCATTAGTATATTATGCTTTAATTGGTTGAGTGGCGGATTGGACGACCAAACACTTAGCATATTAGGCTTTTATTATATCGGATATACCAAGCACAGCTTTTTTATCCACTGGTCTATTGATGAGCACTTGGGTTACATCCATAGCTTGGCTATATAAATAATGCTACAATGAATGTAGGGGTGCATAGGGTGTTAGGAGTGCACTGTTACTCTATGTGCTCTACTTCTTGCCCATTAGTTTTCTAAACAACATCAAGCTTCTTCTTCACACATGAACCCATGTTATGCTTAATGATTATCAGTTAGCAAAATGCCTATAACCAACAGTCTTCATCTATATGATTAAACATTCAATCCTGAAAACGGCTCAAATGGATGCAATGAATAAGTCATTCTCTAACAAAAAGTACATAATAATACATTAAATGTTTTAAAATGCACTGTTAACATTAATAAGTAATTATCTGTACCATAAAATTTATGATTTTTGTGTGTGTTTTTGCCAAGCTTGAAGGAAACTAAGCCAATTCACATAAATTATAAAGAAACAGCCCATTCAAAAGTGAATTGGAGACAATTTTGTGCATTTTACTATTATAGTACTCCCACGCGGAGAAAGAATTAATTATAGTGAGCAGTAAAAAATCTAATAGAGGCTCCTGAAGTCCAGGAGAATGACTTACCAATCTTTCCCAACCCCAATTCTCCTTTGCTTTTTGTGAGAATAATAAAAACAAAAAGAATTTACTAGACTGTCCAATAAAGGCCATCGCTTGTCTATGCTCACCTGAGACAGAGAGGTGGAGGTTGGGAGAAGAGAAAGACAAACATTTGCAACTGAGGCTCAATGATCCCATTAAGCTTTACAAACCTTCTGCAACTTCTCAATAACTCAACGCGATAAACCATGCAAATCCTGAGCACAGCGTGTAGAACACAGTAAGCATTCAATACACAACGTTTACTTACCATAATGTTATAGGATCAGAAATCAAATCCTGTGACTCCCTGGCCCACTTAGCTGCAGTTATTTCCTGTCACATGTAGAACAAAATCCAAAGTCCTGTGGTGGCTGGAATGGCCCTCCATGACCTGCCCTCCAACCACCTTTAGACCTTGTTTCCTATCACTGTCCCACTTGCTCTTCATGGACCAACCTCACCTCTTGCTGTCCTCACACACATCCCCCAGACGAGTGCAGAGGAATGAAGCACGTACTGCTCCTCCCCAGTGAGCCATGGGGCTCCCTCCACTCAGGGCTCTGCTCAAATGCCATCTCTTCATGGAGGACTCATTGAGCATCTTGGCTAATGAGCTGCCATCTTGTTATACTTTCCTTTCCATCACAGCATTCTTATATCTGGTGTACACACATGAGTCAATTGTTTGTCTGACCCACAGAGACATAAATAAGTTGAAGCTGTAAACAGAAGATATTCAATGAGAGAGGGAGAGAACAGGAAGGGTCATTAAGTTATTACTGATACTTAAAGAGGATTTGTGCCCAGGATCATAGGCCTACCTATTACTGAGACATCAGCATCTTAGGCCTCCTGAATTCCAGCCCAGCACTTTCTCCAGCACAGAGACGCTCATGTCTTACTGTTCTTACTCTTACAACCTTTGTCCACCCTCAAGATCTGGCAAGGTGAGATCTTGGAATCTCCCAGCCACAAGTGCTTTCCAGGAGTCAAAATTAAATTACTGCCTTGGCTGGTGTGGCTAAGTGGTTAGTTAGTTACAGCGTGAGCCCTTGGATTCCTGGTCAAGAGCATGTGCTTGTGTTCCACATCAGTCAGGACGGGAGTGGAAATCAGCCAGCCAATGTGTGTCTCTCACATTAGTGTTAGTCTCTCTCCCTCTCCCTCTCCCCTCTCCCCTTTCCCCTTACCTCTTTCCCCTGCCCCTTATCTTCCTTCCCTTCTACTCTCCCTAAAAACCAATGTGGGGGGAAGGAAATATCCTCGGGTGAGGATTAACAAAACAAAATAAAAATCAAATTACTTTTCTTTTAAGGTCTCTTCCAACAGTCCTTTTTAACCTTAAATTTTAAATAGCAGATAGAGGCGGATATGAACATCTCTAGCAATATACATAAAAGAATGTATGTCCATGTGCACCATGACACGCACTAAAATGATCAAGCCAAATGTCCATCAACAGGAGAGTGGATAAATCATCATCTATTACTACAATGGAGTACTAAAAACAAACAAAACCAAACAGAATGGAGACAATAAACACAGCAACATGGTTGAATGTCAGAAATGTATCATGAGAGAAATAGCCCAGACATCAAGGAATGCTTACCCGGTTACTGTATATATAACCATTCCAACCCAGGAAAGGCTAAAGGTGAGACGTTACACTGGTTGGCTTTGGAAAGAAGGAGCCAAGAGGAGTTTCGGGTGCTGGTAGTTTCCATTTCTTTGACCTTACTAGTATTTACCCAGGTGGTCATTTAATGATAAATCCTTGAACTTCACACTTACGTTTTATCTGTTTTCTGTATGTGTGTTATACTTCATTTTTCCAAGCGTTCATAAAAATGTTAAGAATAGGGTTTACTAGAAAATTATGAATGGAAAAAAAGAACATGTTATCCATTCTGTTCCTTGCCTTCCCCGCGGTCTTCACTATTCAGAGGCTCCGGATTTCTCCGGGACCCCTGTGTGGACACAATTCTCTAAGCAGCCTCTTGGAATAGTCTCCTCCCTGAGCATGTCCCTTTTTAACAGCCCACCTTGAGTGAACACATGGGAGAGAGAGAGAGTTTTGTTGAGCTTGGGTTATATTATCTGAGGCTTGGGAAGGACCGGGTACCCTTTCCAACTAATCAACTTCCCAACCTTTCACGAGCTTCTGATGGTTCCTCCTCTGATCCAATCCATTTCCTAGACCTCCCCAGGGTTTGTCCCTTACCCAATGTGGTCCTTTTCCCAGGCTGGACTCCACTTGCTATGGTCACCCCCTGAGTTCCTCCTACCCATGCCTCACAGTGAAGGCTCCTCCCCGGCTGCCATCTTGGCTCCTACCCACATGTGCCCAGCGGAGGAACCTCCCCTGATTGTTTGTCCCTTCCCCTCATCCTCTGGGCAAATGGACTGGGAAATAGAAAAGCCGTTCTTCCTCCCTACAGCGGGGGGAGGGAGGGCGCTGAGGGACGTTGATCCCCTGGGTGGGGAGATGCTGCGATCCCCGACGGGGTTTGTGAAGCTGTAGCTCCCGAATGCATCAGGCTCGGGGCCCCATGCAGCTCCACAACCCACTGGGCTCAACAATGTCCAGCTCCCTTTACTCCCTTCCTTTATTAATATTTAGCTACCCATGCCAACACATTCTCATGTAGTTTATCTTTCTCCACAGAAGGGCCAATAAATCTGTGTCTTTGTCACTAGTTTAGACTTGCTTAGGGCAATCCAGGCCAGCAGACTACTATTTGGAAAATAAATGCAGGCAAGGGCCTGAGTCAGGAAAAGATTCTAAAACCTGACCAACCTCCTGCTCATTTTTTTCCAACCAAAGCCTCCCTGAGGTCCCTTGGGAAACACAAGCACTTATGGACACACACACCCTCCTCCTTTTACACACACACACACACACACACACCTTCAGGGTTGGATCTTTTGCCTTGAGCCCTTCTCATGATCAGGTGACCACACCAGTGATCAACAGTCTGCTTGACTCTCAAACTATCTCAGAACCTAGAACATTCCAAACCAACTGTCACATGACAGCTCTGCCAAGAACCAGCAGTTATTTCAACTGGCCAGCCCCGGAAGAGCAGTTAATGCAACAAGCTGGGGAAGCAGCCAGCTGGGCAGGAGCTTTGCTGGGTTAATGTGTTAAGTCTATAGGCCCTGACATGTGGCTGACTGTTGACTTCAGCTAATGTCTGTGCAACCTTGACTGAGCCCTGCCTGCCTGGCAGTGGGTGCACTCATACTTGACTATTAAATGAATGTCAATCTGTGCCTGTAGCAATACTCATGGACTAAGTAAAATGACTTTCCACGTGTAAATGAAAAGAGTATGGCTTTGCCTTTTCCCAGCTTACACACAGGGCATTAAGTAGCTACAATTATTTCGATCAACTGAAAGATGTGATTTCCACAGTACCTTCATTTGAGTAATTTGTGGGGTACACACTGTATTTGGCAGGATGTCGTTTTTTCAAAACCACTGCCAGTATATTCTGACAGCTCTTGGAAAACGCCATTGGTCCTACCTGGAATCCTGTTACCCAGCAGGATGGATTTCATCATTACTAATGCTCTCCAAAATGTCCGTAAAAAGAGACATCCGAAGGACTTGTATACATGTATATAAGCCAAACTAATGGACATGGACAACAGGGGGATGGGAGCATGAGTTTGTGTGTGGGGAGGAGGTTGGGGGTTAATGGGGGGGATGAGGACACATTTGTAATACCTTAACTAATAATAATAAATAAATAAATAAATAAATAAATAAATAAATAAATAAAAGAAGGAAGTTATGCCCTGGTCGGTTTGGCTTGGTTGATTGGAGAGTTGTCCATATACCAGAAGGTGGTGGGTTTGATCTCCAGTCAGGGCATGTATGGGGGCAACTGATTGATGTTTCTCTCTCCCCTCCTCTCTCTCTCTCTCTCTCTCTCTCTCTCTCTCTCTCTCTCTCTCTCTCTTCAGTAAAAAGCATATCCTTGGGTGAGGAAAACAAATTTATTAAAAAGGCAGCAGTTATTACGGGGAAGGGTTCACCCCTTTTCCAGACCAGTGAGGCCATGCTGGCTGACCACAAGTCACCATGCTCTGTTGTCTGGATTCATAGGACTGCACTAGAGACACATTAGCCATAGAAATGAACGTAGGAGACCATTATCTCTCCCCACACCCACATTCTCACTTCTGGACCCAGAATTAGGGTGGCTATAGAGACAAAAGCCAGCACAAATTTTTATTCAGCCAGGAGTGTTCCCGAATACACACGAATATTCCTGATGCTGGAGGCATCTGCAGTCATAGACAGGAAAATGCTATGATAGTGAGATTAAGCCGTGTACATTTACAAGGGTCTTTATTTTATTTTTACAAATTATGGGTTTGTTTTCTTTTTAAAGTGGGTTTAGGTATTGACTCAAAGGCCAAAGACCCCAAAAGACAAATTTAGAAAAAAGCAATTGAAAAGCCAGAACTTCTCCCGAGCATGTGCCTGTGAAGTACACTGGGCTGCCAATTACACAATACTAAATCCAAGCAGAGACATTGGTCTTGAGAAAAGAATTTGTCACGTTTACAATGGATGCTCTCACTTCAAGATGATCTCTTCTATTAGCTATCAATTGGTAAAGACCCACAGTAAATACTATGGCAGCACATAATGGTTGCTTTGTATATTGTATATCATGTATACCATACCTTGTCAGATTATCATATCTGAATTGAATTGAAAAGTTTTAAAAAAGGAAAAAATATATATCATAAATAAAGGGAACATTAAGCAGAAGATGTTTGGACTGGATTCAGAAGGTCCCTTTAACAGGTTCTCAGATGGAGTTAGGGGAACGCAGAACAATCGTCAGCACCTTCGTGATCACTGATCATGAATTATTCAAGGAGCTTTGATAGGTGAGGACAACAGGCTAGACTAGAGGGTATGGTGGTGGTTATTTAACAAATATGGGCTGACCCTTGCTAGGCCATCCTACTGGGTAGAAGACAGATGGCAAAGGAGAGAAGCAAAAAAAGAATACAAAGAGTCAGTGTTCTCTTACATATTGGCTATTGAATAACCTACAATTATTCATCATGAATCAAATTAATATTTGAAATTTCATAGTACCTTCCATCCAAATGTAGGCTGGATGCACTGTGTTGAGTGTCAGGGCATAAGTTTAATCAGCCCACTGCTGTTGTATTCTGACCGCTCCTGGAAAGCCTCCCAAATGGTCCTACCCGGAATGTTAACAGCCAGATCTTATCACTCGCCAACTCTCCTCTTTGGAAACACAGACCTCAGGAAGAAAGTTATGAGGGAGACGGGCTTACCCCTCTATCCAGAGACCAGTGAGGCTGTGCTGCCTGACACCAGGCCACCTTACTCTTCCTTCTGCATTCACAGCACAACAAACGTTTTTTGTTTTGTTTTGTTTTAGCCAGTGAGTGATTCCAGAATTTATACCAACGTTTCTGATGCGGCATCTGCATTTATATACAAGAAAACACTGAGGAGCAAGTCAAGCTATGCAATTTTACACACAGGTCTGTTTTAACTCTTGGTAAATTAAAAAAAAGCACAGACCTAAAACAGGTTTGGAAACAAAGGTCAAAGACCCCAAAGCAAGTAGAGATAAGCTGTTGAAAGGCCGGGCTTTCTCCGGAGCATGTACCTATCAAGTTCATTGGCAAGCCAATTACAAAATACTTAATCCGAGGAGGAAACTGTGAGCGAAAGTCCCCACCACCTGGTTTATGATGGGTGCTGTCATTTCAGAATGTACTTTTCTATCAGATATTCAACTAGGAAAAGACACAAGGTCAGCATTAACCTCAAACATTGAGGACACGGTGTATGTCTTACAAATTGCACATTAGAACATTTTATATCCAAAACACTTGGCCAGTGTGCTAAGTGGTTAGAGCATTGGTCTGCATACTGAAGGGTTGTGGGTTCGATTCCCAGCCAAGGGCACATAACTGGGTTGTGGTTTGCTCCTCCCCTCTCCCTCCTGCCCTCCCCTGCCCCGCCCCCATCGGGGTGTGTGTGGGAGGCAACCAGTCTGATGTGCCTCTCTCACATCCATGTTTCTCTCCCTCCCGCCCGGTCCTTTTCTCCCTTCCACCCTCTCTGAAAAGCAATAGAAAATATATTCTCAGGTGAGGATTAACAAAACAAAAAAAAGGAAAGAAAGCATTAAAGCAACATTTCTATATGACATCAGTAAAGGGGTGCTTACTTGAACAAATGTTTTTACTTTAGAAGTTGCATTTAACAGGGCCTCAAAGCTAGAGGGACACAAAATAACCATCAGTACCTTGGTGATTGCTAATGATGAAATACTCAGGGAGCTCTTCTTGGTTTGGACAAGGGGCTAGAGGGTATGAAGGTGGTTAACAAATATGGCCTGAGCTTCTGGGCCATCCTATTGATTGGAAGACAGATGACAAAGGGGAGGAACAGGAAAGAAAATGGAGTCCTTGTATAGTTTTCTTATATGTGAGGAATTTAAAAACTTAAAATTATTCATTGTGTAAAAATTAATTTTTACACTATCTTCAACTTTTTGTATATTTTTATTGATTTCAGAGAGGAAAGGGGAGGGAGAGAGAGAGAGAGAAACATCAATGATGAGAGAGAATCATTGATAGGCTGCCTCCTTCAAGCCTCCCACTGCGGGGTCATGCCCAAAATCCAGGTATGTGCCCTGACCGGGAATTGAACCATGACCTTCTGGTTCATAGGTCGACACTCAATCACTGAGCCACAGCAGCTGAGCTACACTACCTTCAATTTAAACATAGGTTTGGCACACTGTGTTGCTTGGCAGGACAAACGTTTTTAAACCCACTGCCGGTAATTCTGACTGCACAGAGGAACCCTACCCCATTGATTTTACCTGGAATGTTGGTACCTAGAAGAACAGATTTCATCATCACTAACACTCTTCAAAATCAACTCTGTAGAAACAGATATACCAAGACTAAAGTTACTAGTGAGAGGGGCTCACTCCTGCCTCTGGATACCAGTGAGACTGTGCAGTTTACACCAGATGATATTTTTTTTTCTTTCCTCTAGAGCAGCGGTTCTCAACCTGTGGGTCCAACCCCTTTGGCAGTCGAACAACCCTTTCACTGGGGTCGCCTAAGACCATCCTGCATATCAGATATTTACATTACGATTCATAACAGTAGCAACATTACAGTTATGAAGTAGCAACGAAAATAATTTTATGGTTGGGTCACAACATGAGGAACTGTATTTAAAGGGCCAGAGGTTGAGAACCACTGCTCTAGATTCATTAAGCTTCCCTAGAGACTCGCTCACCATAGACCTACATGTGGGACCATTTTCTCTAACCACATCTACATGCACATTTTTGGGACCCAGAATTAGGATGGCTATATAGATAAAAGTCAACTTTTTTTCAGACAGAGAATGATTCAAGAATACATACTAATATTCCTAATGCTTGAGGAATCTGCAAGTTATAGAAAATACTATGAGGGTTAGATCAAGTTATGCAACTTTACATGGATCTTTTTTTTTTACTCTTACTGAGTTAAAAACACACATGCACAACAGATACAGAACAGGACTTGAGTCAAAGGTCAAAGATCCTAAAAGAAAGTGTAGTGGACACCTGTAAAATCAAAGGAGCATTTCATGGAGCATGTACCTCCCAAGTACTGTGAATTATACATTCTCAATCCATTGAAGGAAATTGGTCTTGAGAAAAAGGAAATTGGTCCACCTTCCAGTTTATAATAGATCCTACCTAGAATCCTGTTACCAGCGGGACAGATTTCATCATAGCCAACACCCTCCAAAATAGATTCTGTCAAACCGTAGGCGTAGGAAGAGATATTAGGAAGAGGGGCTCACCCCTTCCTATGGACCCCAGACAACTATCATTTCAAAATGTTGTCTCCTATCAGGGTATCAACACTAGCCCACCACATTAAGGGCCCTTTTTATGTCGTGTATATTGTATATTGTCAGATTCTCACATCTGAATTTGATTTTAAAAGAAAGCAACATTTCTATATAACATATTGGGGGCCTTAAAATAGCAGATGTTTAGACTTCAGAAGGTGCCTACAGATTCTGAGATGGAGCTAGGGGAACATGGAACAACTGTCAGTACCTTTGTGGTTGCTGATCATGAATTACTCAGGGAGCTTCCATAGGTGCGAACAAGGCACTGGGGTGTGGGGGTGGTTAGTGAGTGACTGCTCAGAGGAACCCTACCCCATTGATTTTACCTGGAATGTTGGTACCTAGAAGAACAGATTTCATCATCACTAACACTCTTCAAAATCAACTCTGTAGAAACAGATATATCAAGACTAAAGTTACTAGTGAGAGGGGCTCACTCCTGCCTCTGGATACCAGTGAGACTGTGCAGTTTACACCAGATGATATTTTTTTCTTTCCTCTAGAGCAGCGGTTCTCAACCTGTGGGTCCGACTGCTGGGCCATTCTTCTGCGTGGAAGAGGGACGACAAAGGAGAGGAGCAGGAAGGAAGTGATACAAAAGGGTCTTTGTACAGTTTTCTCTTACTTGTGGGAAATTGAAAAAACGACAGTTATTTCATCATGAACCAAACTAAAATTTGAATTTGTACAGTACATTCAATCCAAATAGGGAGTGTTTACCCTATTGCTTGGCAGAGCATACGTTTTTCAAACTCATTGATGGTATATGCTGCCTGCTCCTGGGAAACCTCCCCCATTGGTCCTACCTGGAATCCTGTCACCAGCAGGACAGGTCTCATCATACCAACACCCTCCAAAATAGATTCTGTCAAACCAATGGCAGAGGAAGGAAGTTAGTAGAAAGAGGAGCTCACCCCTTCCTCCAGACGCCAGTGAGGCCATGTTGGCTGACACCAGCTCACCTGCTCTTAGCCCTGGATTCCTAGCACTTCCCTGGAGACGTGCTGGCCACAGCACTACTCGTGACCACGTTTTTTCTCACCACACTCTCATGCCCATTTCAGCACCCAGAATAAGGTGGCTATTTAGATGAAACACAACTGAGGTGTTGTTTTAATTCTTCCAGTGAGTGGTTCCAGATTATAGACAAGTATCCCTGATGCTTAACTGCATCTGCAATTGCAGGAAAGAAAACACTAGAAGGGTCAAATCAAGCTGTACATTTTACACAGGCACTTATTTGAACTTGCTCGAGCACCTGCACATGCATGCATGTTTGTGCATGGGAACAGAGGCACACACATGTGCTCACTAAGGGGAAGGACTGGGACACTGGGTCTTTTAGGGCGTGCCCCCTGAGGGGAATGACTGCTGTTTATTCTTTTTCATTAAATGAACAAGCTTTTAATACAGCTCAGGTATGTAAAATACTGCACACTGTAAAAGGTCTAGAAAACTAGAGCGTCACGTCTTGTTTTTAAAAAGCCATTAAGCTTAAGTGAAAAACCAAGAATGGAGTACAAAACTGTAAGAAGGGCCATGGTGGTTCCGCAGTGTCTGCATCCAAAGTCCTTTACTGCAGAGCAGCAACCTACTCAGTGGATATCACACTGATCTGTGCGTGGACACAGCCATGTCCAGCCTAAGGGTGGGGTGGGGAGCTGCGTTGTCAGTTGGGTGTGCTCGAACTGGAACAGACCTCATAAGACCAAGAACCAGCCTGCATAAAGGATTAAATTGGTGATCACACACACACACACACACACACACACACACACACTCCATGTAGGTTGGCTTCTGGGTTTTGATTTTGGTTTTTCCTAGGAGCTGTGACGGGTTCTTGTAAGTTTACTGGTAAACAATGTCCATGGTAGGGCCTTACTGCTTGGTCTAATGTGGTGACTTCTGTAGCACTCTGTACTGTGGCCTCTCCTTTCACTGTGCACTGCAGATGAACCATTTAGCTAACCCTCTCACCATCCCCAATCTACCCTTCGTGGAGAGCTCACAGGTCAGTCGCTTGAAATGTTCTGGAAGACCAGCATATTTATTTCCATAGCAGATGACCTTGATCCCTTTGTCCAGCATGTTTTCTTGAACTCATCTACATCTCCTCTCCAAACAAGCATGAAACATTCTAAGATTTATACCTGACAGCCTCCAGAAAAGGGCTTGGAAAATGGTGTCATCCAAGGTCTGGCCACAATCCAGGGAAAGAAATGACTTTTTTCATAGAGTTTCTGAACCTCTCTCGTAACTTCAGTGTTCCTGAGCACATTCCGGTGCCCAGCCGGATGAAGGACAGTGCATTAGGGTTGGTGTAGCTCCCATGGATGTGTACCACGCTCAGTTTCCGCTTCTGTAGAGCCCACTGTAGAACCTCTTGTTCATCAGTAAGGTCAAGGGACCCAGGCTGTTTCCCCCGCTATGCTGTGTACAGTGCCAGGAGACTGTCGAAACCTGGAGTCGATTCCAGGGCCCCATTTTCCATCAGGTAGAGAACTGACTGAAGTAGCTCCTTTCCAGAGTCTTCCGTCTTTGACTCCAAGTCATCGAATACTTCATATAAACAGCCCTTGAAATACGTGGATCGAACATTGCTAGCACAAGGAGAGAGGTTTCTGAATAAGGTCATGGGCAACATGAACAAGATTCTTGTTTTCATGGAGACATTCCTGAAAATTTTTTGCTCTCCTTATCTTCTAGAAGATCAAAGTCAGTGGCAGCATCACGAAAGCCTGAATTAACTGTTAGGGTTTGGCCAGTGACTTGGGCTGTGAAATAATTCATAACTGAGAGAAGAGATAGATGCAGGGAGAAAATTTATTTTACTTTCCAAGAGAGGAAAGGGCCAAGTATTGCTCATCAATACAGGATGGGGGAAGAAAGAGTGGTTTTCGCTTTTAAAGAGCAACTGGTTGCTGTTGCTAGATGACAAGGAAGGGAGGGAGTGATTGTGTTGAAGTTGAGCAGATACGGGGGTGGGGTGTGTCTTAAAAAGTTAGTTTGTTTGCTTTTCAGGAGATAGTCTGGCAGATGTCCTAAGGAGATGTCTTATCAGTATTTTTCCCAAGCCTGTAAAACAAGCTTAGAATAAAAGTTATGAAGAGTTCAAAAGAGGTTTGAAGGGGAGAGAGAAGGGAACTAGAGAGTCCTTGATGTGAATTCTCCCTGATTGTGAAGACAGCAAGGAGCAGGAAGATGCAAGAATGCAACCTTATCTTGTCCCAAAGTTTGAACAGAAGAGCTGTCTGAATCAGAGGAGCCAAACCTCTTGGGGTTTAATTACCAGGTGTTTTTCATAAATTGTGGAAGGTCACAGCAAAGATGAAGAAAGACCTTTTTCTATCCTTACATAACCCCTTCCAGGATTTCAGGGCTGGAACCTGAGGTGCAACCATCGCACTGATGTGTGTTTTGATCACCAACACAACTTCCCAAGGCTTCTTACTTTTTAGAAGCAGCGTCCTGGGCTTTTTTTTTTTTGAGGGGGGAGGGAAAGGGGGTGTGGGGAGAGCACCATCACTGAAGGATCCAAAAATCTTCGATCCAAAAATCTTCTACAAGGAGCCAATCCTCCTATCTCAGAGGATTGGCTCCTTGTAGAAGCCATCCAGTTTCTGTTGGAAGCATCTGACAATTCCATTCTGATCTCCTCTGGATGCTGTGTATTCCTGGTTTTCCACCCATCCCTCCAGTGCAGCGGTCGCCAACCTTTCGGACCTCACGGACCACCAGTGGTCCACAGACTACCCTTTGGCAACCGCTACTCTAGTGGAAGGTCTTTTTTTTTCTGTTCATTCTGTGTCAGCTCCAAACAACCCCACTCTAACTTTATTTTTTAGAAGTCACTATTTTACTATAATAAATCCTTATTTTTCTTGTGATTGTCACCTTTAAAAATTAAAACTGGCCCTGGCCAGTGTTCTCAATGGTTAGAGCGTCAGCCCACATATTGGGTTGTGGGTTGGCTCCCTGGCCCGGTCCAGGCACGTGCAGATGCAATCAATCAATGATGTTTCTCTCTCTTTCTCCCTCTCCCCCCCCCCTCAGCCCCCACCTTCTCTTTCACACTCTCTAGAAATGAATGGGGATGATGTTTTCATACCTTGGATACTTTTATAGATTAAACAGAATCTGACATTTCCTCTGCTCTCACCACCACTTTTGATGCTTCTGGAAAGGATCTTCAGCTAGAGGAGCCACTAGTTTTATCTAGTAATGGGATTGACTTTCTCAGAGCCCTTTGAGATAACCAGAACACCATGGAGTCAGTATTTAGTTATAAATTGTATGAGAACTTGTACTTTGCAAAAAACACATATTATCTCCTTGGAATTATTTGCCTCTGTTAAGTGGTGTCTGCCTTGTTCTCTGTCTAAATTGTAAACTCTGGGAAGAAGCCCTGGCTTATACTTATGTATCCATCATTGAAAAACTGAAAACACTGAGTAAAAAATAAATAAATAAATAAATATCAATGGGGAAAAAATATCCTCAGGGGAGGACAAAAAATTAAAACTAAGTAATTGCCTTTACTCCATAAATGAGTAATAAATGGATAACATTAGCATGATTTTAATGTTTTTAGAATTACAAAAGCTATGCACTTTATAAAAAATTTAACCACCACCTAAAGGAGAATTGATTTGCAAGTCTCGCCTTCGGAGGTGACCATCATGAGTGGTCTGGTGGTCTCTCTCGGGCTCTCTTCTTCTCATTCTGTCTTTTTCTGTCTCTCACGTGCGTTCACACACATGCATGTCCGCCTGTTGAAATCGCATGTTATGTTGTCTAGCAGGTGGGCTTCTGGATGCAGACGGTCCGCATGTCTCACCTAAGAGAATCACTGAGGTCTTTTTCTGCAGCCCATAGGGACCCCTGCACCTCCTTTAACAGCTGCTGCGCTCCACTCCTCCACGTGAAACAGGGCGGATAAAACCCCGACCCCCCTACATGACATTTCCAGAAGTGTTTTTCCAATCCCCGGCTATTTCACCAGTGCTCTGGTGGGTGGTCTTGAAAACACATCTTTTAAACATTGTGCAAGTATTTCTGCGGGGTCACCTCCTGGAATGAGCATGGCCAGGAGAAGGTGAGCGCCCTGGGGGAGCGTGCAGGGTCCTGCACACTGTCCTTTCAGAGCTGGGCCTTTCCGCCTCTCTCTAGGGGCTCCGCTGGGCCTCTGTTTTCTCACTGTGTCCCAGGGCTGCTTGCCTCCTGACTGCCTGTCTGAGGGACAGTGCTCTCCCCCGGTGTTCACAGGGAGTGCGGGCCCACTGGGAGGCCGGTGTCTGGGACAGTGCGGGAGTGTGCACCACCTCGCACTGGAATGCGTGTGCTTGCTCTCTGCCCACATTTAACCCACTGCCTTCGGGGCGTTTCCTGCATGGCAGGGGTGTGAAACCTTTCTCTGGCCGTGGGCTGTAAGGAACGCTTCTCAGTGTGTGGTTTTTCTTCCCAGCTTCTTGCATTTTTCTTGTTTTTGTTTTGGGCACAGGAAGAACCAGACGTTTCCCAGCTGGCTCCTGGCTCTGGGGCCTCTCCTCTACCCTGAGATTACGCACATACTAACGAAAAGGCCCTTTTTTTTTTTTTTTAGATTGGATCTTTAATTCATCTGGAATTTCCCCTTCAAATAACAAAAATCCTCATGCAAATAAAAACAGAAAACAAATTACTAAAACAAATTAATCTGTCCCTTCTTGAAATATGTGAGCAGCCACAGAAAGGCAACTGTGGTGAGATCCCCTTTATAGGAAACATCCGGAATAGGTAAAGGAACACAGACAGAAAGCAGATGAGAGGTTGCCAGGGGTGAGGAAGGGGGGGATGGGCAGTGAGTCTTTGGGTGAAGGGTTTCCATTTGGGGAGATAAATATTCTGCAAATAGGTTGTAGTGATGTTTGCACAGCCTCGTGCATGCACATAATGCTCATGATTTGCACAATTTAAAACAAAAACATTTTATGACATGTAAGTTACAACTTGAAATAAGTTAAAATATACAATAGTTAAAACAAAAATATTAACACCGAAACAAAAGCTCAAAAAGGGAGGGTAAAGGGAGTTCTGGGTCGGGGAGCAGTTCAAGAGGCTCCATAGCTGGCACTGAGGAGTTTTCTAAAACCAGCTCTTTTTTCAGGGGTGGTGGGTAACGTGCTGGATCCATTGCGGGTGCCGGCGACGGTTCTACCTGCGGAGGGACGGGTGATTTGCCAGCTCGTGGGTACCGGTGCAGGTGATGACTCTCCCAGTGGGTGCTGCGGAATGTGGTGCACATGCCGCCTCCCTGCAGGCCTGCTGATGAAATGGGTGCTGGTGCTGGCTGCAGCTCTGGAGAGGCCGCTGGAGTTGATACTCCTCCCGTTTGGGAGCCGCCTGTACTTATGCACTGTTTTCTGCACCTGTATCTGCTCCTGAGGAAGTGCAGGCACTGGAGCTGGAAGAGGAGGGAAGATCATCCATGTGCCGGCCTTTCCAGGTAGCCCCCAGAGGCAGAGCACAGCCGGAGCCCGCCAGAGAAGCCACAGCCAGGACTCACCATAGGACATCCTCCTCCAGAGGGGTGGTCTGCAGCCAGACTTTGTTCCCGGCCCAATGACAGACTCCAAGTTTCCATTCTGTGTGTCCAGCCCTGCCCCCTGCCTATATGCTCTCATGCACCCCACTGCCTTCTCATGGTTGGCCTTTGCCTCAGGGGGCTCCAGGTTCTCAAATCAAATCCAAGGGAGTGGGCACAGTGCTCCAGGTCAGGGCTGCACATGAAGAAGTACACAAAGACCTTGGGTGGGACCTGGGAAGCACCCAGGGCAGCCTCTGGGCCTGCTCCACCCGTGTCTGGGCCCTGTTTCTGGAGACCCCTCAGTAGCCAGTCAGCCCAAGCTTTCACTGACCCTTGTTGGTTGCATGGTACACCTGCCTTTCACCAGGGGAGATGGAGTGGTCGTCCCCACTGACCACTTCCTGAAGGACCTCCTGAGTGTTGCTCTGCAATGAGAATGGCCATTAGCCCATCTGGAGGCATTAGAGCCTGGGGGACATGAGATCCCCTCTAGGGCTCAAGAGAAACCCCAGGCAGAGGATAGTGCTCTATACTTCACATCCACCCAGCCAGCCTGGACCTGTGGTGTGAACGTGACCAGCCCACCTGGCTTCTGACACCTCCTCAACCTACACTTTTTTCAGGGCAGGCCCTCCCTATGTGAAACCCTCCTGCTTGTCATGCACACGGGGAGGAACCTAGAGGTGTCCTTGTGGGATCATAGTGGTTGTCTGGCCTGGACTGGACCACACCAGGTCTTCCTGTTACCTTTAAGTCCTTCCAGGAAAAAGAACAGACATGCCTGGGGTGAGATCTGACTCAAAGTCTGCAACTTTCCTGAGGCCAAGGCCATGAGACCTGGGGATGCAACAAGTAAACATGCTGCTCTCTGGAGCATCTCTAGCTAAGTGAGCTGGGTAGACGCTTACATAGAATGTGGCTGCCTGGTTACCAGGGCTCCAAGTTCCATTGGGCTCTTTCATGAGGAAGTGAGTTACCTGCCTGGGTTCCCCTACCTGAGCTTTCTCCTGAGACAAGACCCCCAAGTCTTGTCCCTCTGGGCTGCTGACTGCTCCCCTGCACCACACACCACACACAGTTACACAACTGTCCCTACATAGAGTCTGACCAAGTGAAGGGCTCAGTTTACTTTTTTCACGTCTTTGCTGTCCTTTACTCCTTGACATTCGGGAACCACCGGGGCTCCTCTGTGACACCCTTCTCAGGATGTTGAGTGACACCCCTTGGTCCTGACCCCAATGTCGTCCTTCATGCTTCAGAGTGAGAAGCTCACCAAGCAAAAGCCAGAAGTGAAACTTCGAAGGTGGTTGCAGAACCTGCACGGGCCTGTTGGTGACCTGTCGTACCTGCCCCTCACTGGTGCAGGCGGCCGTCCCCGGAGACCGTCTCCCCCTGATATCCTGGGTAGAGCTCTGCAATGACAGCGACTGGCAGCGGGACCGGAGGCAGCAGGGCCAAGTCAGTTCGTTGTCACAACTTCTTTTCAATCTTCTGCTCTCAGATCAGGCCTGGACCTGTGTCTGCCCCGACCTCCACCAGGGGGATGAAATTCACCTCCAGGGATCAGGATAAACCTCGGGCAGAGGGATCCGCCCCACACTACAGACCCATTCTGCCAGACTCGACCTGGAACGCGAGCATGACCAGCCCACCAGCTTTGAAACCCTCCTCAGCCTGCTCGTGCTCAGGGCAGGCCCTCCCCAGGGGAACCTCTTTTCCTACACACACACACACACACACACACACACACACACACACACACGGAGGAGACATTGAGATGCCCAAGCGGGGTCAGAGTGGCGGCTTCGCCTGCTGGGCCTCCATTTGTTTCTTACCCTGAGGGTCTCTCCAGGGAAATAGCCAGAGGCTTTTGGTTTGAGATCTGATCCAAAGTCTGCAACATCTAAAGGGCCTGTCATCGTGGGCTTTCCTCAGACCACGGCCTCAGGATGTGTGGACGCTCTATTGAGCTTCTCCAGCAAAGTGAGCTAAATAAGGGCATCTCTAGAATGTGGCTGCCAGTTCCCAGGGTTTAAAGTTCTGTGCCTGGGTTCCCCGACCTGAGCTTCCTCCTGAGGCAAGAGCTCTCCAAGGCCCCTTTGGGCTGCTGACTGCCCCCCCTGCACCACACACCACACACAGTTTACACCAAAACTATACAGAGTCTGACCAAGTGAAGGGCTCAGTTTACTTCTGCTTGCTTTCTTTTAACCCCCTGCCATTCAGGAACGCATGGAGCTCTTTCTGCGACACCCTTCTCAGGATGGCAATGCTGAGGGATGCCCCTCCCTCCGACCCCAAAGCCATCCTTCCTGCTTCAGAGTGAGAAGCTCACCACGCAAGAAACCATAAGTGAATCTTCTAAGGTGGTTGAAAGCCTCATTCCCAGCCATCTTTCTCCTCAGGCCGTCGCAAGGTGTCCTAAACCTGTTTGCTAATTACCCGCCTGCCTCCTTGAAATGTCCTCGAGGCATTTCAGTAATTGGTAATTACCTCTCTGTTCCTACAACACTGAGACTCCTTTTCCATTCAGTGTGTTCCCCCCGCTAAGGCTGTGCTGACAGGGGATGAGTCATCTCTCCTAAGTCAGCCAGTAGCTGCACCGTCAACCAAGAGGAGAAAGGAGAGAAAATGAGCAGGCCATGCACACTGGGTAACAGAGAATTAGATAAGTATTCCTCGCTGAAAGCATCTTGCAACTTGCATTCAAAAATGAAGATATTTGGCAAACAGATTGCTGATGTCAGGTAATGGGTAACTCTATTTCAGAGAAGTAGCTCAGTGGGGAGAGCTTGGTCATCCTGGTTTGATCCAGCCTCCTCACCTGTCTCCTCCCTTCAGAGTTTTCTCCTATTATCTGAGTTCAGCCGCATCACCAGCGAGAACATTCCCAACACCATGCCACCTTTTTTTTAAGGGGTCCAAAATGGCAGCAGAGTAAGTGGAAGTGACATTCACTCTCTCCTAGGACCAAACTGGAATTACAACTAAAATACAGGAAAAAAAAAAATCCTGAATAATCAACTGAAGGCTAGCTAGAGAGCGTCCTGATAAGCAAGGATGTGAAGTGGAGGCTGCATAAAGCCGGCTAGGAAGTATGGAGGCGCGCGAGGGCTGGCTGGGCTCCCACAGAAGGCAACTGAAGTTCCCAAGGTATATCTCAGCTGTGGGGGTTCCCACTGACAACTCTGGGGTCTAAACCCCAAGCTGGACTCCTCAGCCCAGAGCACCAGAAAGGGGAAAAGTGCCCACCTAACATCTGGTTGTGAAAAGCAGCAGCGTTGCTGTCTGCCAGGGAGAGATGGCTGGAAATGCAGGCACCCTCTTAAAGGGCCAATGCGCAAAATTTTGTGTTCAGCCACTCACCTTGGGCTCTGGCAGAGGGAGGGCAGCGTGGCCTAGAGCTGTGTGAGGAGAGTCCAGGGTTGGGGGCTCTGGGGCTAGAACTCGGAAGGCAGCCGCCCGGTTTCCTGTGCTGAGTTGTTCCCCCATACTGCGGAGCACGTCTTTCTCCGCAGGCATTTCACTTCCAGGCAGCTTTTGCTTGGGGGAAAGCAACCACCCCACCCTGCAGACCCTGAGGCTCATCAAGAGACTGAGAATAACAATCAGCCTGTAGGCTGAGGCGGATCTCTGGAGGGTTTGAGTCTTTGCCTGATCTGCTTCTGGACCAGAGGCTAGGAAAGCATCTTGGTCCTTTCCAAAGGCACCCGGCCCAGCAGAGGGAACCACAAGGTGTGGGTTGCTGATAGCTCCAAACACGGTGCTCAGGGCCAGTCACAAGCAGCATCTGACGTTGTCCTGCACCAGAGACCTTACAAAAGGACTGGGAGTCATAGCAGATCTACATAATACATAGAAACAAATCCAAATAGGCAGCCAAAATGGGGAGACAAAAACACAAATTCCAAAGTCAAAGAACAAGAGAATTCTCTAGAAGAAGAGCTAAATAAAATAAATATAAAAATTAATCAGCTATAGATTTCAGAATAGTGATTACAAGAATGCTCAACAGTATAAGAAAAGATAGAAACTATGAAAAATGATCAGTTGGAAATGAAGAATGATATAGCACTAATAAAGGGCACATTGGATGGAATACATAGAAGATTATGGAAATCTGAGGATTTGATCAGTGAATTAGAAGACAGTGTAAAAAAAAATCAACCAGAATCAGAGAGTAAAAAGCAATTAAAAACTAGAAGGAAAGCTTAAGAGAGCTGTGGGATGAAATGAAATGTAACAATATTCCCATCATAGGAGTTCTAGAACAGTGATGGCGAACCTATGGCACGCATGTCAGAGGTGACACACGAACTCATTTTTTTGGTTGATTTTTCTTTGTTAAATGGCATTTAAATATATAAAATAAATATCAAAAATATAAGTCTTTTTTTAACTATGGTTGCAAATATCAAAAAATTTCTATATGTGACACGGCACCAGAGTTAAGTTAGGGTTTTTCAAAATGCTGACACACCGAGCTCAAAAGGTTTGCCATCACTGTTCTAGAAGGTGAAGAGAGTGAGCAAGAGCTAGTTGAAGAAATAATGACAGAAATCATCCTTAAGCTGGTGGAGGAAAAAAATCACACAAGTTCTGGAAGCACAGAAAGTCCCAAGCAAGAAGAAGCCAAAGAGGTCCACACCCAGACAGATCATAATTAAAATGTCAAAAATTAAAGACAAAGAGAGACTCTTAAAGGCAGCAAGAGAAAAGCAATCTGTTACCTACAAAGGAGCTCCTATAAGGCTGTCAGTTGATTTTTTTCAATAGAAATTCTACAGGCTAGAAGGGAATGGCATGAAGTATTCAAGTTAATGAAAAGGAAGGATCTGAAACCAAAACTACTATAATCCAGCAAGGCTATCATTCAAAATAGATGGTGAAATAAAGAGCTTCTTAGACTCCTAGACAAAAATTAAAAAAAAAAAAGCTGAAGGAGTTTACCACCACCAAACCACTATTGTAAGATATGTTAAAAGGACTGCTGTTATAAGAAGAAACAGTGAGAGAGAGAAATATAGGCCTAAAGAATTAAAATGGCAATAAATAAGTACCTATCAATAATGTTAAATGTGAATGGATTAAATGCTCCAATCAAAAGACATAGGATAACTGAATGGATAAGGAAACATGATTCACATATATGCTGTCTACAAGAGACCCACTTCAGAACAAAAGAATCACACAGGATGAGAGTGGAGGCATGGAAAAAAATTTTTCCATGCAAATGAAAACAAAAAAAGCTGGAGTAGCAATACTCATATCTGGCAAAATAGACTTCAAAATGAAGGCCATAACAAGAGATAATAAAGGTCATCACATAATACTAAAAGGAACAATCCAACAAGAGTATATAACTCTGATAGACATATATGTACTGAATATAGGAGCACCTAAATATATTTTTAAAACTTCTGGAGGACTTTAAAAGAGAAATTGACAGGAATACAGTCACAATTGGGGACTTTAACACCCCACTGACTTCACTGGATAGATCTTCCAGACAAAAAATTAATAAGGAAATAGTGACTCTATATAACACACTAGATCAGATGGGTTTAATTGACATTTACTACAGAACATTTCACCCGAAAGTTGCATAACATACATTCCTCTCAAGTGCGTATGTGTCATTCTCAAAGATAGACCACATGTTAGGACACAAACTAAGTCTCTACAAGTTCAAGAAGATTGAAATCAGATAAAGCATCTTCTTGGATCACAGTGGAATGAAATTAGAAATCAACTACAGTAAAACACTCAAAAACATTCAAACACATGGAGGCTAAATAGTATGTTATTAAACAATGAATGGGTTACCAATGGGATCAAGAAAGAAATCAAAAACTTCCTGGAAACAAATGAAACTGGATACACGGCAACACAAAAATCTACGGGACACAGTGAAAACAGTCCTAAGAGGGAAGTTCATGGCACTACAGGCAACCTCAAGAAATAAAAATTATTCATAGACTATTAATCCTGCAACATAAAGAATTAGAAAGATAATAAGAAAAGCCCAAAGTAAGTAAAAGCAAGGAAATAAAGATCAGAGCAGAAATAAATGACAGAGACTCTAAAATAGTAATAATAATAATAATAATAATAATAATAATACAAAAGATCAATGAAACCAAGAGCTGTTTCTTTGAAAAGATAATTAAGATTGATAAACCAGTAGCCAGACTCATCAAGAAACAGAGAGAGGACCCAAATAAAATCAGAAACAAAAGCAGCAAAGTAACAGCTGACACCACAGAAATACAAAAAATTGTAAGAAAATATTATGAACAACTATATGACAAGTTGGACAATATGGACTAAATGGACAAATTCCTAGAAAAATACAATCTTCCAAACCTGAATCAGGAAGAATCAGAAAACCTACATAGGCCAATAACAACTGATGAAATAGAAGCAGTAATTAAAAAAAAAAACTCCCAGCAAACAAAATCCCTAATCCAGACGGCTTCCTGCTGAGTGGGGGCATTGTCAGGAGCCCAGCAGTCAGGTTTCTGTCAGGAGAGGATGACCTAGGGCCGCAGAAAATTGGATTGTCCGTGGAGGCTTTCATTTCCAGAACCATTTGTAGCTTGATGGATTCTAAGCAAGAGGGTATGAATTGAGTTAGATGGTTGAATATATAGGGGCCAAACAATAGTGCTAGGAACAGGCAGGCCAATGGTTCTAAAAGGGGTAAAAGCCATGAAGTTAACGTGGGAAGCATACCACGGATTTGGGCCCAGATCTCAGGGGATAGAGAGTGCGATGCCTCTTCCCTTCATCAGCCTATTTAAGAATAGCCTGTGTTGTAGTTTCTCTTCAAAAGAGCTATTGACATATTTACAGCAAGAAGTAATGGCAAACATTTAAGAAAACGAAATACATCCAGGGTCCAGTTTAATTCATCGGTGAAAAATAAAACTTTGAAGACAATTAATTGAATGAAAGTCTAATATTCACAACTGTGTATTAGTCTATTGAAGTACAATTCCCTCCCCCCCTCCTAAAATCATCCACATTGTTACTAAAGAGCCAAATTAAGATCAATTTATTTACTGTATTAAGTCTAGTTTCAATTTGGCCTGGTTGCTTGCATGAACACAATTGATTGTATGGGCTCTTTTAAAGTCTGCATTGCATGACTGAGCCTTAACTAGCCCCTCAGTGCAAAGGAGCTGAGCCACCTAGTTGCCAACCAGGTTTTCCTGTAATGCCTACTACACACTTGGATGAATTCCTCAAGTTCTTGAGGTTCCCAAAATGTTGTGAGGTTCCTTCCTTGCCATCTCTCAGGAAAGTAACGCTCGCTCCTTACCTGGAAAGACTGCCATGAACCGTGTGACCGAGCAAGGTACTGCCTTTCTCCAAGGGGCTCTTATTGGCTTCCTGAGGCCTACTGGCAGCATCCAGAGTCCAGGTGTGTCTCTCAGACATGACACTCCAGGAAAGGCTTGGTTAATAAAACAGCAATTGGAAACTGGTCTTATCAAATTCATGCACTCTGCTGGGGCTGGGCGCCAAATAAACCAAAATGAGGTTTGTTCTCCTAATTTGTCCTTGGGTATGGTCAGCAAATAACACTCATTGGATCTTTGCTATCCGTCTCCCCGAGTAGGGTGCTTTACGCCAGCGGTCGCTAACCTTTCGGACCTCATGGACCACTAAATTCATAATTTTAAATCCCGCGGGCCACTAATATGATTTTTTTTAAAAAAAGATAAATACATTTGTAAAATAATGGTCAGAGAACTTCCATTTTATTAATCCGAAATGCACCTATTTAATATAACAACATTATAAATACTTATTTAATCACTAGGGGCCCGGTGCACGAAATTCGTGCACTGGGTGTGTGGCGGGGGGGGGGGGGAGTGTCCCTCAGCCCAGCCTGCCCCCTCTCACATACTGGGATCCCTCAGGCGTTGACCCCCATCACCCTCCAATCGCAGGATTGGCCCCTTGCCCAGGCCTGATGCCTCTGGCCTAGGCGTCCGGCCCGGGCGCGGGGACCTGCAGTGGCAGCGGGGGGGCGCCGCGATCGCGCGGGCTCCGCCCCTGCCCCTGCAGGATGCCTCTGGCTGAGGCGTCCGGCCCGGGCAGCGGGGACCCGCAGCTGCAGCGGCCCCGCGATCGTGGGCTCCACTTTAGGCCCAGGCAAGGGACCCCTAGCTCCCGGGACTGCCAGCTTCGACCGTGCCCAGCTCCCATCGCTGGCTCCACCCCTACTTCCTGCTATCACTGGCCAGGGCGGAAAAGGCGCCTGATTCTCCGATCATGGCTGGGGGGCAGGGCAAAGGCGGCCCCAGCTCTTAGCTCCCCCCTGGGTTTCTGATCACTGTCAGTGGCAGGGGGCTTCTTCCTGCTTTTCCTTTCGCCTCCCTGCATTGTGCCTACATATGCAAATTAACCGCCATCTTGTTGACAGTTAACTGCCAATCTTAGTTGACAGTTAACTGCCAATCTTAGTTGGCAGTTAACTGCCAATCTTGGCAGTTAATTTGCATATAGCCCTGATTAGCCAATGAAAAGGGTATCGTCGTACGCCAATTACCATTTTTCTCTCTTATTAGTGTTGATAACAAAATCTTCAAAGGTTGTTTAATTGTAACAAATTTATTAAAGTAAGCTTAATGTTTACAAAATAATTGAAACTTATTTAAGTATTACACATTTTTAGAGTGCGATATTTGCTCCTATTTGCTTGAAGTAAGTTTATGGATTTTTGGCTCCAATGACGTTACTGCAAGACAGAGAGCCATATTTATTTCAAGCCGAGAATGGTACCAAGTTTTAATTGCTGTGACAGATGAAAATGTTTTTTCGCACAAATAAGTTGTTGAAAATTGAATCAAAATTGTCATTGCTTTTTCACTCCGCAATGGGTATTCACTTTTAATGGAGATCCAAAAATGAGGTCTTATAAGGATGACGAATTTAGCTTTGAGTCTGTCGTCGGATGATAGATCAATGAAGCCTTCTTTTTCATTCGCCCTTAAATTGCTGTCTTCAATGTTTGCCGCAAATGGATCTATTACCCACGTATTCCATGTCTGGGATCTTCTTCTTTGGGTAATAACGACCAAAAGGTTCTGTGAGTGACTGTAGGTGCTGTTGAACCAGGGTTACTAGTACCACCTGCTGGTTGACATCTTTCTCTCTCATATATTCATCAAAATATGAAAGCATATGCAGACCTTCAGCCAACCGCGTTGCCACCGTAATATTTTCTTTTGAAAAGCATCCATTTTACCTCATAGTGTGAACACACCCTTAAGTTGTCCTTGCAAGGATATGTTTAGTTCATTTAATAATGAAAAGATAACTGCCAGGTATGCAAGTGTGGCTACCCACTCATCGTCGGAGAAGAGTTCTTGTAATTTCGGGTTATTGAGCCGCTGGAAACATATTTCGACTTCTTCCCGCAGGGCAAACAGTCGGGTTAGGGTCTTGCCCCTTGACAGCCATCTCACCTCAGCGTGAAGAAGAAGGTGAGTCGACTGGGAACCCATTTTTTCACAAAGTGCCTCAAATATTCGAGAATTGAGAGCTTTGGGTGGAATTTCATTTATTATTTTAATAACATCTGAATACTTCGTGTAGTTCTGGGGACATTTTTTTTTTTCACCGCAAGTTGCTCAGGACGTACAATGCAGTGTGTAGACAAAATGTCTGGGTGACCAACATTTTTCACCTTTGCAACAATTCCTGAAAGATGTCCAGTCATGTTTGCGTCACCGTCTGTACACATCCCAATACATTTTTTCCATTCAATCCCGTCTTCCAGGAAATAACTATGAAGTGCTTCAAAAATCTCACATCTAGTTGTTCCACTGGCAAGCTGAGTGAACAAAGTGGTTCTTCCTGCAACTCTCCTTCACACTCAGCCCTCACAAAAACAAAGAAGTGCTTTGTTACTTACACCCGTTGATTCAAGTTGAATTGAATAAAATGGTGAATTTTTCACCATTTTTATAACTTGATTTTCAACATCTTCAGCCATGTCTTCAATTCTGCGTTGGACAGTGTTAGCAGGCATAGGAATTGCTTTCAGTTTCTGGACAGCCTGCTTTCCCAAAACCTTCCCAGGCTTGTAACATGCAAGACTTAATTAATTCTTCTCCAATCATAGGCAGCTTTTTATTTTTCGCGATCTGAAGTGCTATCAGGCAAGAAGCCTTTAGTAAGGATTTATCTCCAACGGTCATTTTTGTTAGAGCAATTACTTGCTTCCCTTATTTTCACGCATTCTTTGAAAATATTCAAGTGGTTTTTTAGCTAAATCCGGGTGTTTTGATTGCAAGTGTCTTTCGAGTTTTGAAGGTTTCATGGCATCATCGGATAAACTCTCAGAACACACAACACACAGCGGCCGTGGATTCAGCTCACTACCAGGTTCTTGAACAAATCCAAATTTCAAGTAGTTTGAATCATATTTCCTTGATACTTTGAGTGTTTTCTTCTCTCCGCCTCCAGTTCAAATGTTCTTCAAATGTTCTAGTGGTGCCTGATGAGGACTGTGGAGACTGATTCATTGATCAGCTCACGGCTAAATGAAGTACACATATTACTATTGTTACTACTATCGTTAGTTACATTATCTTTTGTATTACTAACGAAATGCAAAA
Source organism: Myotis daubentonii (assembly GCF_963259705.1). Lineage (NCBI taxonomy): Eukaryota > Metazoa > Chordata > Mammalia > Chiroptera > Vespertilionidae > Myotis > Myotis daubentonii. Next base: position 7,697,765 of record NC_081848.1, on the reverse strand, counting down.
TATTCCTTTGCTTTTTTTCACTTATTATGGGTTTATTTCATTTGAATCTAAAACCAAACAAGAAATGATCATTATTAAAGTCAAACTATTTGATGCCATTAAATATAACAGTTAAAGAAAATACACAGTTACATACAATACACAAATAAAACAATCGGATGAGAATCGGTAATCGCAGAGCAGGTGACTGCTGTAATGGTTGAAACAATACTGAAGCTGCTTGCACCTCTCTTGTTTCCCCCTCTCTAGTTACTAGACAGGGGAATTCACGAAATGTACTAGACTCTAGTACTAGTACATTTCGTGAATTTAGTGCAATGTAAAGGCGGAAATTGTCAGTCAGAATATAAGAATTTCTTAGAATATTTTTTATTTTATTATTTATTAGGATTAATAAAACATAAAAAATGCAAATAATGCCCAAATTTTTCTACAGACCACCAACTTTTTCTACAGACCACCAAAATTTTCTTATGGACCACCAGAGGTCCGTGGACCACCGGTTGGCGACCGCTGCTTTAAGCTATTTAGCCTCTGGCTGTGGAGGAAAAATGAAAAACATTTTCTCTTAAGTGTCCCTGGTTTAGGGAAGATAAGATTTAGTATATGGCTACAAACTGCTGTTTAACTATCTCCTATTCCACCATCCTGGCTTACTGGCCTGTGTCATTTATATAACGTCCTTTTAACATTTTTCTTTATAAATCTATTAGAGGCCCGGTGCATGAAATTCGTGCATGGGGGGAGGGGTCCCCTCAGCCCAGCCTGCACCCTCTCCAATCCGGGACCCCTCTCACAATCTGGGACTGCTGGCTCCTAACTGCTCACCTACCTGCCAGGCTGATCACCCCTAACCACCTCTGCCTGCCAGCCTGGTTGCCCCCAGCTGACCCCTGCTGGCCTGGTCGCCCCACACAGCCTGCTGTTCAGTCGTTTGGTCATCCCTCACTAACCCCCCTGCCGTCCTTTGTCGCCCCATGCAGCCTGCTGTTCGGTCATCCATCCAGTTGTTTCGGTCGGTCGTGATGGCCCCTGGCTTTTTATATATTAGGATGACTTTCACAAATCTTTCTACAACTTTCACAAACCTCTTTACATATTCAAAACAACCAGCTTTAGAACAATTCTCTTTCTTTTTCCTTTAAAATATATTTCCATACCTTCTATCTTCTAGTATCAACCATACAATTTCTTTCCAACTAATTAAAATTCTTAACTCTTAGAAACTTCCATTTTTAGTGACCACTGAAATGTAAGCAGTTAGCATTTCTTAGATTGACTTTTATGAACACATTTTAAACATTCTGTTTCAAGAAACACACCTTCACTGAAGCACAAGACATTATATCAACACTTGCAAATCCATTTTATAGACTTTATGCAATAAAAAGCCAAAAGCTGGGTCCAACCCCAGCAGGTCCAGGGGTTCCCAAAAGTGTAGACGGAGTTGGCAAAGAAGGAATGACACAGAGACAGCGTTCACTTGATCAGCAGCCTAGCCAGGATCTCTAGCCAGGATCTCCAGCGAAGTTCTGGTTAGGATCTCCAGCCAGGTTCTGTGTCCATGTTCTCTTGCTAGGTTCTCCAGCCAGGTTCTGTAGCCATGTTCCCTTGCTAGGTTCTCCAGCCAGGTTCTGTCCAGGTTCTTCAGCTAGGTTCAGTCACCAGGTTCTAGTCAGGTTCTCTTGCCATGTTCTATCCAGGTTCTGTAGCCAGGTTCTGTCTCTAGGTTCTTCAGCCAGGTTCTCTCGCTAGGTTCTGTCTCTAGGTTCTGTGGCCAGTTTCTGTCCAGGATCTTTTGCCATGTTCTCTCGCTAGGTTCTGTCTCTAGGTTCTGTCTCCAGTTTCTGTCCAGGATCTTTTGCCATGTTCTCTCCAGTGAAGTTCTTCTGTCTCTAGGTTCTGTGTAGGTTCTGTGCCTAGGTTCTGTCTAGGTTCTGTGTCTAGGTTCTGTATCCTGTTGTCTTGCTACATCTGTATTTATACCAGTTGATTCCAATCCTATCAATCTCTATTCCAAAGGTTAGGGCGTTTCTTATCTCCATTCCAGGGAGTAAAGATTATGTAGCTTAAGCATGATTGTTTGTAGTTAAAGTGATTAATTACCCGCCTGGCACTTAGTTAAGGGGTTTTATTCCCTCCCTAACTTCAGGGGAAAATCCCTACCTGGGGAAACAACCTTTCTCAGAGAGGTGACCTTGGTTAAAACACATAGTGCCAAGAAGGTGAGCAAACATATTAAGAACAGTATGCCATATATGCCAGGTCCCTTGAAACAGCAATGATGGACCGGCTCCCGGCAGGGGCCCTGACCAGAGTACGCTGGAGGTTAAGGCCCACTCACCATAGGCATGTGTGCAGGCACTGACATGGAAGTATTGCTATGTTAAAGGCCCCTTTGCCCTACACATGCGTGAGGGCAATGACTCCGCAGTAGCACTATATGTACTGTGCAAGCACACCCTTATATAACCTGCTTATGTTAATGTAGCACGGAGTCACTAATTGGCACAAGGCCTCTTTTGTTTGAGCGTGTATATAAGGTGCCACTGACCAGCCAGTTGTTGGCTGCTTTGTTTGTGAAAGTTACAGATTTGTAATAAAGCATGCCTCACCTACTTATGGTCACTCGTGTGTTCTTCCAATTTCCTGCACCCAGAGGGCTCAAGTCCCTGGCTGAGGAACTTGCACCCAACAATGAGTGTAGTCGGCAGGATTCTGGGGTAAGTACCCCATCCATCCCGCCAGAGGGCATGTGGCCTCCGACTGGGTTGTGGTATCAGGTAGCGGCCACCCTGATACCTTGGGAAGCCCCTTCTCCTCCCCCAAGGACTGGGAGCAGGTTGAGGTAACGCAGGAGGCGTTAAAGAAGACTTTGTCGTCCCTGATGGACCCGAGTCCCAAAGATCAGCGGAAGGCTGCCGGGCAGGTAGGCTGGTTGCTCCTAATGGCCTTGAAACTGCAACACCGTGAGATGCTGGCTTGGGACACTAAGATACATGAGTTACAGAACCTGGAGGAGGCATTAGAGGCTTGGGTATGCGTGCGAGAGCAGAAGGTAGCCTCCTTGGGACTGGAGGGACCAGGAAAACAAGCACCAGGAGACGGCTCAGAGGACAGTGTTATCACTGGTGTAGTGGCCCTTGTCTTGCAGGCGCGGCCCATTGTGAAATGGCCTCTGGAGCGCAATCAGCCTGTGGCGCCAGGAGGTGGAGCTCAAGGGCTGCTGACAGCTTCTGAATTAACCAGGTACACCACCTCTACCCCACAGAACTGAGAGAATTAGGAAAACAGAGCAGGCAGAGGCCGAGGAGCTGGTTCCAGTGTGGCTCCTAAGGTTGTGGGATGACGAGCAGATAGCTTGCAGCTGTCTCCACCCGAAATGGAGAATTAACCTCCATATGATCCATCCTTCCTAGTGGCAACGACTGCAGATCAGTAGCTGTGTGAAAGTTGGGCCGGGAGATCCTTCCCTGATGGACTGGCTAATGGCGGCATCTCAAAGCATTTGGCAGGATGCTGGAGAATTGCCAGAAACCACGAGTAAATAGACTACGTATGTAGATTTAGTGCAAGTTATATGGGGAATGGGCATGAGGCAAGCCATGTTTAATTTGAATACTCATGGTCCTGATGATGAGTGTTTTGTAACGCGTATGAAAGACTTGATTCTCGCTGCAGCCTGTCGGGCGGCGTTGGGCCCACTAGCAGCCGTTTTGACCCCTTTTGTGGACCGCCATGTACATGAATCACTACGGCCATGGCCAGCTTGGAAGTCAAGCGGCGAGAAAAGGGGGTGGTGAGACCCATGGCTGTTCATAATGCAGAAACCGAAGGTATGTAAGGCGTGTCTAAGACAGCGGGCTCAGGATCCAGAAAAGCAGCGGGGACAGAGCCGGTGAAAATATCCTGCAGCAAATGTGAGTAGACCTGCTGGCTGTAGGGGTTAAGAAAGAGAAAGGACCAGCAGCCCTGTGACGTGCTGCTGGCCCTATAGAGGCGATTGCTGCAGGACAGTGTTTCCAGTAGCTGCCGAAGAAAAGCAGTTCCCCTAGACCCGTGGTCGACAAACCTCGGCTTGAGAGCCACATGCGGCTCTTTGGCCCCTTGAGTGTGGCCATGAAGTTTCAATCATACTGTATGTGCATGCCCGCACGTGGTATTTTGTGGAAGGGCCACACTCAAGGGGCAGTAGTTTGCCGACTACGGGCCTATACCATGTATATCTCTCCCACACCAGCATACATCTTGGGAATGGATGTGCTGAAAGGGGTAAGGATTGCAATGACCCCAGGTGAATTCTGCTTGTGGGTTCATGTGGGAAAGCCCATCCCAAGAGGACACCTGCATCACGAAGCCATGAAACTGCCTAACCCCTGCTGGGTGGTGTGGGTGTGGCAGTACCGCCTCCCAGGAGGCCAGGACGCAATTGGACAGATAATATTGCAGCTGGAAAAGACAAAGATCATCCATCCCATGCACAACCCCTACAATTCTCCAGTATGTCCAGTGAGGAAGCTTGACGGCACCTGGCGAATGACTAGATTACAGAGAACTGAATAAAGTGACTACCCACTATGCTCTGCAGTGCTGGCTATAACGGATCTCCTAGACCGCCTTACACTGACGTCGGGGTGGTACTACTATGTGGTGGACTTGGCTAATGCTTTCTTTTCCATAGATGTAGCACCAGAGAGTCAAGAACAGTTTGCTTCCACCTGGGAAGGTCAACAGTGGACTTTTGTCGTTCTCCCTCAAGTATATTTGCACAGCCCTACCATCAATCGGTCTGGTGGCACAAGATTTAGCGACCTTGGGCAAGTCTCCCACAGTGACAATGTTCCGTTATATTGATGACATCATGCTAATCTCTGATTCTCTTGCAGATCTGAATGCAGCTGCCAGTAGCCTACGGCAAGCTTTCGACTCATGGAGATGGGCAGTGAACAATTGCGAGGTCCAGGGACCTGGCTTATCTGTCAAATTCTTGGAAGTTGTCTGGTCGAGTAAGACCAAGGTGATACCTGGAGCAGTCATCGACTAAATGCAACCTTATCCCAAACCTACAACAGTGAGACAGTTACAGAACTATCTTGGTCTTTTGGGTGTTGGCGAGTGTTCATTCCCCACCTGGCACAGTTGTTGCAGCCATTGATTCAGTTGCCCTGAAAGGGAGCAACATGGGACTGGACTCCAGAGATTGAGGAGGCCTTTCTAGCTGTCAAGAGGGCGACTGCCTTGCAGGTGTCGACCTGACACAACCATTCCAATTGAACATAATTGTTACTCCATTGGGGTTTGGTTGGGACCTGTGGCAACAGTATGGGTGGAGAAGGGTACCTATTGGGCTCTGGTCCCAGCTGTGGAAGGGGGCCAAAAGTCAGTACTCCCTCACTGAGAAACAGTTGGCAGCCACTTATGCGGCCTTGTAGGTCTGTGAGGCAATCACGGCACAAAGTAAGGTGCTCCTGAGGACCGCCTATCCTATAGCCAGTTGGTGTATGTCCTGCATGACCACGCCCAAGTTGGGAGTAGCACAAACCTCAACTTGAGCAAAGTGTGGGGCCTATTTGGAACAGAGGGCAACAGTGAGTATCGGCCCTCTGTCACAGGATTGCAAGGTCCCATGACTTATGAGACCCTGTGAAGGGATGAGACTCCTATAGAGGAGGTACTCCCTATCCATTCCGAGAGCGTACACCACCCGTCCCAGAGACCACGTGGTACACGGATGGGTCTAGTAGAGGAAGCCCCGCTACATGGATGGCAGTGGCTGTCCGTTTGGATACAGACAAACTGTGGTAGATTCTGGTACTGGGCATAGTAGCCAAAGGGCTGAATTGCAAGCAGTCTGAATGGTTTCAACAAAGGAGCCTGGCCCTGTGGCCATTGGAACAGACAGCTGGGCTGTCTTTAAAGGCTTGACTCTGTGGTTGCCGCAATGGCACAAGCAGCAGAGGATGATAGGATATCGGCCCCTGTAGGGACAGGAAATGTAGAAGGATATATAGGAAGTAGGGACTTCCAAAGAAGCAACAATATACCATTTGATTGGCCATCAGCCCCTAGGAATGATAAGGCAGGTGCCTTGGCAAGGGTCCCAGAGGTAGTACCTTCCCCTGAAGATCAGGCTTGGTGGCTTCAATAGAAATTGGGGCACGTGGGACCACAAACAATGGTGCAGGTGGCTAGGCGGTGGGGCCTGGCCCTGTCCACAGGGGAAGCCCTCAGTGCATACGAGGATGTCCTCACTGTGCTCAGGCACACCCTCATTGATACGGCCTCCAGGGGAAGGAGGGCCATGTCCTCAGAGGAGGGGGCCCCCCTGCAACATTGGCAGGTGGATTTCACTGGGCCTCTCCCTCTGTACCGGGGTTGTAAGTATGCCCTTACGGCTGTGGATACTACCACTGGCCTAATCTTTGCTTACCCTATGAGGAGGCCACCCAACAGACAGTTGTCTGAGGTTTGGAACATTTTGGGGCCACCTATGGGTGACCCCTTAGCATAGCAAGTGATAATGAAACCCCTTTCACAGGGAGAGGTACAGAGCTGGGCCAAGCCAGGACATAGTTTGGCAATCTCATGCTCCATATGATCCTCAAGCTACTGGGGTGATTGAACAGTGTAATGGCCTGTTGAAAGACAAGCTCCACCCAGGGGCAGACCCACCCAGCCCAAAAGGTTGGGCTAGCCAATTGGATACGGCCGTCAGATGGCTGGATGAACAGTCCAGGAAGACAGGTGCCTTTCCCTTAGATTTGATGATGTGGAGGTCTCCTTCGACACTGTGTGTGCAGGTGAAAACAACAGATGAACTGTTGTGCCCCAAGGTACACCCATCTGGAACTTTGCTGCTACCTACACCTGCCCCCTTGGCAGAGAGGGAAGAGGCAGTGTGGATCTGGCCATGGACTGTTGCTAGGGAAGGGCTGTTTCTACCCCAAGTATGACCACCTGATCAATTCGTGAGGAGGTAGGGCTAGCCATACCTTCCACACACCCATAAGTATCCTGGGATCACATATCTACAGGTTTTGTTCTGGTATAACACTTCCCTTTTTAAAAAATATATTTTATTGATTTTTTTACAGAGAGGAAGGGAGAGGGATAGAGAGTTAGAAACATTGATGAGAGAGAAACATTGATGCCTCCTGCACACCTCCTAATGGGGATGTGCCCCCAACGAAGGTACATGCCCTTGACCAGAATCGAACCTGGTACCTTTCAGTCTGCAAGCTGATGCTCTATCTACTGAGCCAAACTGGTTAGGGCGGTATTACACTTTCTATTCCATTGCTGCTGGACCTCAACATTAGTGGTTATGTTACGTCACAAGTCTGGAGGCAGCCAGCTGACAATGAGATTCTTATCCCATCGCTGCTGGGTAGCTCTCCTATCCCCCTGGGGAAGCGGGTACAACTACAAGGTACAGTTGCACCCCTTGATCCAGCCCCGGGCAGTAACTGTGCAAGTCCAAGCCAGAAAACAAGGGACAGGAACGTTGTTAAAGGGGACGTGCGCTGTTGCCCTCTGGCCAGTGCCCACATTTCCCATTGCTTCCCCTGTGAAACCGGGCCCCTATGAAGGAGGGATCCCATTTGGTATCACCGGCCAGGTCCTCTGATTACAGCCACAGTGCTGTCTAGAGGAGACACAGTTCCGTGCATCTTGCCCTAAGGCCGTGATCTCCCTATGATGGTCTCTCTTTGTCTCTCTGACCAGGGTGAGCTTGGCTCACAGCATAGTCATGTGGGCGCGCACCTATGCTCGAGTGCATAATGTCCCCCATTGTTGGGTGTGCACAGAAATTCCCCCAGGAGCGGCCGGCGGATTTCCAAGGCTCATCCATCTGGCCACCGCTGCCAGTTGAACATGGGTTGCTGCTCAAGACTTTGGCAACATCTCCTGGGACCCTGTACGCCGAGCCATTGAGGCTCTGATCCAGCGGGACCATGGCACTACTCGGCCCTTTACAGGTGTCAGAGCAAGTTCCTCCTTGAACCCTGCTCACTGTGCTAACTGTTGGGAACTCAGTTCCTTCATCCTGCTCCAGTACACCAACTGTGGGGTCTGAGCCCCTCTGCCAAGGGCTGGCCTTGTACACTGGGTGGTAGACGGAGAAGCCATGAGAAGTTGTGGGTGTATAAGAGAATTGTAGGAGCTAGGGCAGCCGTGGGCAAACTACGGCCCGCAGGCCAGATCCGGCCCATTTGAAATGAATAAAACTAAAAAAAAAAAAAAAAAAAAGACCGTACCCTTTTATGTAATGACTAGAGGCCCAGTGCATGAATTCATGCACAGGTGGGGTCCCTCTGGGTGGCCTGCAGTCCAACACCGCCGGCAGCTCCTACTGCCGTTCTCGCTCATCCCGGTCCCACTGTTCCTGCTGTGGGCTTGCGCTCAATCAGTCCTGATCAGGAGAGGCTCCTGTTGCCACAGCAGAGCTCATCAGCCATGAGCCATGCACCTGGCACCCTCCCAAGGGGAGTGGCCTGAGGGATTGGGATGAAACCAGATCTCCAACATCCCCCAAAGGGTCCTGGATTTCAAGAGGGTGCAGGCCAGGCTGAGGGACCCCACTGGTGCACGATCAGGCTGGAGAGGGACCGCTGGAGGGCTCCAGGATGTGTCCGGCCCATCTTGTTCAGTCCCTATCAGTCAGACCCCAGCAGCAAGCTAACCTACCAATCGGAGCACCTGCCCCCTAGTGGTCAGTGCACGTCATAGCAACTGGTTGACCAGTTGACTGTCTGCCCCCAGGTGGTCAGGGCATGTCATAGTGAGCAGTTGAGCAGCCTTAGCATTTCATTAGCATATTACACTTTGATTAGTTGTTCAGTTGTTCTGCCGTTCGGTCTATTTGCATATTATCCTTTTATTATATAGGATGTTTACTTTGAATTTATATTAGTTCACACAAACACTCCATCCATGCTTTTGTTCCAGCCCTCTGGTCCAGTTTAAGAACCCATTGTGGCCCTCGAGTCAAAAAGTTTGCCCACCCCTGAGCTAGGGGCATATAGCCATTGCTAACAAGGAGTCACTATCCAAAACAGTTCTTCAAAGCAAAGTCCCATACAGCAGGTAGCTGCACGCTGGCCAGGTAGCAATACTTCTTTCCTACATAGTAGCAGTAGCCCCTGTACCCACAGCTATTATCTGAGCAGCCGCGCCTGCTGGTCATGGATGCATCTTCCCCATAGTTCAGCCCCACATAACAGCAGCCTGCCTTACATAGGAGCAGCCTCCCCAAGCAGCTGCACTGGCTGGTTAGTAATCATTATACTACTGAGACAGAAGAGGCTTTTTTCCAAATTGTGACCTCTTTTGGCTTATAAAAGGGAACACTGTGTCCTTGCATCTGCGTATAGCATCTTAGCCTTGAACACCCTGATTAAGATTCCCAGGCTTAGAGTGGCCTTGAACACCCAGCATATCTGAATAGGGCCTTAACATTCCAATTGGCCTTGAGCATCTGGCATACCCTACACAGGGCCCCACAATAGGTTCTACAGTTTGGAACAGATGGGGATAGTTGTTCAAGGAACAAGTAGAATTAAGAGAACCCACAGACATGTGTATAGAACAGCAGCAATGCAATAAGAATTGCATTGTCAGCTGGTTGCCTCCAGATTTGTGCCGTAACATAACCACTAATGTCCCTAACCCTCAGCTGGGAATTTAACTGTCTCTCTGTAGATGAGGAACCAATCCACCATGCCCCAAGCTACCTGTTGGGTGAAATTTGACCTGAGTCCCTCAAGCTTCTTTTGCAACACAGCCTGGCCCCACTATAAAGTGGACAAGGGAGAGGTTTGGCCAGTTAATGGCACCATTAATTTTAATGCTACCCTGCAGTTACACCTGGTTGGCCATTCCCAGGGAAGTGAATGGAGAACGAGGCCTCCTTAGATCAATGTGTCTTTTCCATACAGGCAAGCCCTTAGGATTCTCAGAAGTGACTCTCAGCTACATGCTACCTGTAAACTAGATCTCTCAGTAATTGCTACAGATCTTGAAAGAAAAATATACCCAAATGGAAAGAAACATTCCAAAAAATGGATGAATTAATTTGTTAGTCCTTTGCCAGCACTTGCCCATCCTTAAGGTGTCAAAAATGATTGTCTTACTGGCTTACTGGCTGGTCAGTGGCATCTTATATACACACTCAAATGAGAGAGACTTCATGCCAATTAGTGACTCCGTGCTACATTAACATAAGCAGGTTATATAAGGGTGTGCTTGCACAGTACATATAGTGCTGCTGCTGAGTCATTGCCCTCACGCATGTGTAGGGCAAAGGGGCCTTTAACATAGCAATACTGCCGTGTCAGTGCCTGCACACATACCTATGGGGAGTGGGCCTTTAACCTCCAGCGTACTCTGGTCAGGACCCCCCACTCCATTCCTTCTGCTGGTACCTTGATTTCAACCCAGTCAAACCCACTTTGGACTCTAGTTCTGCAGATTGCAAGATAATAAATTTATAATGCTTAAACCACTAACTTTGTAGTAATTTGTTGCAGCAGCAATATTAAACCAATGTATAGCTCTCTTCGCTTTATAGTATTTTTTTAAGTTTCCAAAATATTAAATATAAAAATTAAAACAGAAGTCCTGAGACAGGCCAGGTGTAATGCACTTCAACAATAAGACACTTTTCATATGAAATGAATCTCATATATACGAGATTTAATTCTAACAGTGGGGAATGATAGGGGAAGGATGTACAGTAAGAATAGAATCACAGTTGATTAATAACTATTCCCTATATTAAATATAGATAAGAGCTTTTCTTACCCTGGGAAACTATGGGGATGTGTTGTAAGAAGAAAAACAGAGTCATAAAGACAAGTCGACCTTGAAGCCCAGGTGGCGCCATCACTCAGAGAGAAGGTAAATTTTGAAAGCAAATCAAGGACAGGTCACACCTGAAGGGAGACAAGCATCTGGGCTACCCTGTATGAGGGCAACGATGGAAAACAGACCACTGAAACTCAAGTAGTTTTGGAGTCTTCCCCACCCTCCAACCCTACCCAATGGCTGGCTTGAGATGAGATGTTAGGGTGGTGTTTCAGGGTTCTCTCGGATCACTGGCATCTGGATGAAAGCAGCTCAAAGATTCAACTTTGTTTCTACTTATCGACTCTGGTCCGTCACACTGTTTTCAAATTTTGGTGACTCTGTGTGGAGAACAGCAAGACTGTGGGGTGAGTGATTGGTAACGGTGGGAGTCCAGCTGGCTGCCTGGACTGGGGAAGGGGCGGAGGGGCGGGGGCAGAATTGGAGTTCTTTCTTTCAGGCTGCCAGGAATTTCTCCTGCAGAACTCCCCTCCTGGCTGTGATGCTCCTTCCCCTCCCCCCTTGCCTTGCTAAGAGTTGATTTTGGTGCATTAAGGGGTTTTATTTGTTTGTTTGTTTTTCTCTCTGAATCTGAAAGTCCTGGGCTGAGGCTAATTGGCTCCAGGTCACAAACGCTTTTCTGGTTGCAGGGGCCTGTTCAGTTTAGAGAGGGCACAGGAGCCGAGAACTCCATCTCTGGTTGCACACAGCATACTGCTCTAGGCTTCTATATTTCCGCCACACTGTAACATTGCTTATAGATATACTAGAGGCCCAGTGCACAAAATTCATGCACGGGTAGGGTCCCTAGGCCTGGCCGGTGATTAGGGCTGATTGGGGCCTTCCTTCATTTTGCGCCGCCCCCTGGTGGTCAGCCCATGTCATAGTGAGCAATAGAACTCCCCGTCTCCCAGTCGAACTCCTGAGGGGACCCTTTGCATATTAGCTTTTTGTATATAGAGATATGTGTAATGTTTCTGTCTGTTTTGCTAGTTCCTAAGGGAAATTAATAAGATAGGCAAACACCTCAGTTCCTGAGAATAGTCCCTTGGGATGGATTTTATCTGAATGGACTCAATATGCTTGTCCTCCCATGACTAAGAGGATGATGGTATTTTATTGTAAGAGCCTGGGCTGGGGGGGCCCAGCTGCTCCTGGAAGACTGAATCCATCACAGGGACTTCAGGGATCTCCCAGCAGCTGCCCAGAGGTCTTTATCTCAGGGACTCTCCCTGCTCTCCCTCTCAAGACATCAGCCATCTAAAATGTTTAGCTGGTGAAAGGAAAACTGTGAAGCGCTTTTAAATCCAAGCACAGGGCCTGATATTTCCCCTGCCTGCTCTCCAGCCTCCTAAAAATGGCAAAGCACCCTAGATGAGTAAACAGCTCACGTTTAAGTACATTGAAGGGATGCAATAATCACCAGGAATCCAAGTGGGCCATTTAAGTTTAATTGATGTCCTTTAAGTTATTGACATAAAATGTAAATTTGTTTGCCTGGATTTGCAAGAATAAATTAATGTTATTTATCTCTGTTAAAAAAATTTGTCAGGGTAATAATTGGCTTTAAAATTTCATAAAGTTAAGAACGAATAAGTGGATGTAACTAAAATGAAGGGGTTTAAGAAAGCTTTTCAGTAATAATTATCTATACCTAAACATAGTTTCCCAAAGTCTTTGATAACTTGGAACTTTGGTGTTTTACTGGGTTAAGTGATGAAGATCGTTGAATATCTAGATATCTTAAAATAACAGCTAACCGAAATATTAATCCAAGTTTGCCTACTTTTGGCTTATTGCAGAGAACCTGGAGGATGGATTTAGATCTGTTAATGAATATATCTTGTATTTTATTTTAAATATGTTTCTTGAAAACGTGAGTGTATTTGCCAATGAAAGAACCTGTTTCTGGAAGTTCTATAATGTATTTGCCAATCTGAGGAATGTTACTTACTTATCACTAAAAAGATCAAAATTTCTAAGAATTAAGAATTCTAATTAAGCTGGGAATTGCTTCAATGTTCGGTGAGGTATGCAGATGACTCTAGGATGGCTCAATGGTTATGACTGGGATCAGAGTGTACGATTACAACACAAATCACAGCAACTTTGTAATAGTGTGTCTTCATCCTGCTTCACCCATGTGTTTAAAGGGGTGGATAAACTTTTTTCATTTTATATTGACAATTTTTTTCACTCAAAAATACTTTTTGTCTAATTACTCAGTTCTAGCTCTTTCCAGGGGTTTGAGTGCCACAGCAGTGAAACAATATTGTCTAGTCAGTGGTCGGCAAACTGCGGCTCGCGAGCCACATGCGGCTCTTTGGCCCCTTGAGTGTGGCTCTTCCTAAGCCTTAGGAATGCCCTAATTAAGTTAATAACAATGTACCTACCTATATAGTTTAAGTTTAAAAAATTTGGCTCTCAAAAGAAATTTCAATCGTTGTACTGTTGATATTTGGCTCTGTTGACTAATGAGTTTGCCGACCACTGGTCTAGGTCATGGGCATCTTTGGGTTTTAATCTGAATCAGTGTTAGAGAAATTGAGATGATGTTGTCTGTAAATCATTCAGTCAAACACATGAAGTACAGGCATTAGTACAGAACTCTGAAATTAAAAACAAGAACTTTGCTAGAAATATACATATATAATTCATTACAGTTTCTGAATGCTATTGTAATGACATTTGTGGATTAGTTCTCCAAGAGAAATAATGATAAAGCAGGTAGAATAATAGTAGCACATAGTAAACGCCACAGAGGGATCTGCAAAGTAGTTAAAATAATTAATGAACTGTGAGTAGTTGGCTTAGGCAAGAGATCTGGGATACTGTGTCCTCTCCCCATCCCCTTCCTTGCAAGTTCAACGCCCCTGCACTCTCCAGACTCCACCCCATCCTAAAGCACAGCCCATACCTTGTGTGGGGACCCATTCGCCCTGGTGTCCAGTTTTAGAGCTGTGGCTTCCTGGATGTATCCTGGGAGGGCTGGTGCCCGCGATCATCTTCCTCGGGGTGGAAGAGCAGCAAGAGAATAATACAAGTCTCTTGTGGAAGACGTCCCTGTGCATTTTTTAAATGTTGAAAAATCATTATTGTTGAGAGTATTACAGATGTCCTCCCCATTCCCCCACCACCACCGTTTGCCCCTTCCACCAGGATCCTGCCCCACCCCAGGCCTTCGCCTTCCTATTATTGTCTGTGTCCATGGCTAATGCATGTATGCATGTAATAAGTTCTTTGGTTAATCTCTCCCCCCGCCCCCCCCCCCACCCCATGTCTTCCCTCTGATATTCGTCAGTCTGTTCCACACTTCCACGCCTCTGTCTCCATTTTATTCACCAGTTTATTTTGTTCATTAGACTCCTTGTTCATTTATTTTGATTTTTAGATTCAATTGTTGATGATATGCATTTACTGCCATTTTCTTGTTCATATTTTTTATCTTTTATTTTTTCTTCTTCTTCTTAAAGAAAACCCCTTAACAATTCATCTAATACTGGTTTGATGGTGATGAACTCCTTTGGCTTTTTCTAGCGTGAAGCTCAGTTCTATAATAGCTTTGCTGGGTAAAGTAATCTTGGTTGTAGGTCCTTGCTTTTCATCATTTGAATATTTCTTGCCATGCCCTTCTGGCCTGCAAAATTTCTGTCAGGATATGGGCTCTCCCTTGCAGGTAACTGCTTTTCTCTTGCTGTTTTTAAGATTCTCTCTTTGCCTTTAACCTTTTGCATTTTAACTATGATGTGTCTTGGTGTGGGCCTTTTTGTGGTTCCTCTTGTTTGGAACTCTGTCCTTCTTGGACTTATATGTCTATCTCTTTTACCAGGTAAGGAAAGTTTTCTGTCATTATTCCAAATATGTTTTCAATTTCTTGCTCCCTCTCTTCTTCTTCTGGCACCCCCATGATATGAAAGCCAATATGCTTGAAGTTGTCCCAGAGGCTCCTTACACTATCTTCATATTTTTGAATTATTTGTTTATTTTGCTGTTCTGATTGGGTGTGTTTTGTTGTTGTTGTTGTTGTTGTTTTTGCTTCCTCATATTCCAAATCGCTGATTTGATTCTCAGCATTCTCTACTCTACTGTTGATGCTCTGTAAATTATTCTTCATTTGAGTTAGTGAATTCTTCATTTCTGACTGGTCCTTTTTTATGTCATTAAAGTCCTCACTAAGTTCCTTGGAGTTCTCATAAGTTCCTTGAGCATCCTTATAACCACTGTTTTGAACTCTGTATCTGGTAGTATTTTTGCTTTCATTTCACTTAGTGTTTTTGTTTTTGTTTTTCTGGAGATTTCTTCTGTCCTTTTATTGGCAACATGTTTCTTTCTTAGGCTGATTCCCTGTGTTTGTTCTATGTATTAGGTAGAGCTGCTATGTCTCCTGGAATTGGTAGAGTGGCCTTGTGTAGTAGGTGTCCTGTAGGACTCAGTGGCTCAGCCTCCCAAGTCACCTGAGCTGGGAGCTCTAGGTACAACCCTGCGTGTGTTGTGTGCATGGTCCTATTGTAGGTGAGCTTTGATCTCTGTGTGGACCAGCTGTGACTAAATCAGAAGAGCTGCTGCGCAAGATACACCACAGTGGAGATGGACTTGCTTCAGTGGGGCTTTGGTGCTCAAGGAGTCCACCCCTTGAATGTGTTAATCATGGATGTGGTAGGTTGTAATCTGGGTTAGTCTGAAGCTGACCACTGGGTGCACTGGCTCTGGGGCCTCCTGGAAGGTGCAAAGTCAGCTACTGCCTATGCCCTGCCTGGGAAATGAGCTACAGAGCAATCTGCAGATGGCTGCAACTTGTGTTGGGCTTGGAGGTGCCCAGCAGAGGCAAAGCTATGTGCCAAATCAGGCTGCTGCTAGTGCCAGGCCTAGGACCACTTCTAGAGAGGTATGGGGCACGCTGAGGCCAGTTGCTGCTTGTTTGAGAGATTTAGGAAACTCTGAAGCCTGAGCCAGGAGGAAAAGCCACTGCAAAAAGTTGGGTGGAGCTGCAGTTGGGGTGGGGTCTCAGGGAATCACCAGGGCAGGGTGAACAATGTGGGGTAGGTTGATGGAGACTCAGATATGGCAAAGGCCTGTAGGTATTATGGCAGGGAGGTCTCATTAAAGGAACAATGGGCTCTGCCAGCACTTTTGTCTGGGAGAAAGCTGCCCCCAGCTCTTGCCCTGATGCCAGGCAATTTAGTTCCTCCCCATCTGTCCCTGGAGCCTTTCAAGCTGCTGCCCCAGTGCTGGAGCTCAGAGGGAGTGAGTCCAACTAAGTCCATGCATAGGCCATTTAAGAGGAACTGTCTGGGACTCCAGCAACCTCCATCTCACTCAGCCATAAACCCCACTGATTTTTACAGCCCAAAGTTATGGGGATTTCTCTTCCCGGCTCTGAAACCCTGGCCTGATGGGTCTGGTGTGGGGCTAGGGCCCTTTGATCCTCACTGGGACTTCTGCAGCCAAGATATCCCTCTGATTAAAAACACATATGTGGGTGTTGGACCAGCCCATCCCACGCCTCTGCCCCTTCTACCAGTCTCAATGTGGCTTCTTCTTTAATTCTCCTAGTTGTAGGATTTCTAGTCAGCCAGATTTCAGGTGGTTTTGAAGATAGTTGTTCTATAGTTTAGTTGTAATTTTGGTGTGGTTGTGGGAGGAGGTGAGTGCTGCATTTACCTACACCACCATCTTGACCCTCCCTACCACTTTCCTGTGAATTTGTATGTATGGATCCTGCCTCTTCAGAGTGAAGATAAGGGCAAGTGAAGAGGGTTACGGAGACTGGCCTCCATGTTGGGAAGTGACATGTGATGAGAAAGAAAAAACCTGGTGCCTTCAGGCCCCAGATAGAGTGTGTGAAGGGTGTGAATGCCCTCTGACCATCTGCTCACTGGTGCAGATTAGCCACCTATGGCCCCAAACACATAATTACATAAATGCTGGGAGGAGCACAGGACGACTTTAGGATGAGGTCACCTGCAGCACAATCGGGAGCCCTGGGGGATGAGAAGCCCCTTCTGTGTGGGGTGCGCAGTGTGTCAGGCAGGGCTGAGGACCAGAGTCTCACTCTCTTCCTGCTCAGCAACTGCACATCCATTCCATCAAAGTGCATCTGGGGGAGGGGGTGGGGTGACTGGATAAAGGAGGTGAAGAACATATATGCAGACCCCATGGGCACGGACAACAGAGTGGTGAAGGCCAAGGGAGGGGGATAAGGGGGAGGTCTGGAGGGGGTAAAGGCGGGTAAAGTGGAACACCTGCAATAATGTCAACATGAATTTAGTTAAAAAGAAAGCACAGGTTTTAAAAAACGTGCATCTGGACTCTGAGACAGCAGGGGGCACTGTGGGCCTATCCCTGAGGGTCTGTGAGGGCCTTCAACTGGGAAACCCTGGCAGGATCCCTGCCTTGGGCTCTGCTCTGTGCTCACTGGGGACCAGCTGCTGTGATGTCCCACAGCCCCAGGAGCGGCTCCCCAGCCACACCCACACGCGGCTTTCACCAAATTTAGGCCCAGGGACACCAGGAGGAGGGAACATTTTGCATGAAGGCTTCCTCTGTCCTCCCACGGGAGGGGAAGAGAGATTACACAGCTCTCCCACTTGTGAGGCTCAGAAGCAGAGTGGGGTCATCTCCACCTGGTCATCTCCTCCTCACCGCCCTCCCTCGCTGCTCAGGTGCCTGGCAGTGGAAAGCAGGAGAAGTGATTATGGGGAACATGCTGCAATAAACGATTCCAGACTCACCTCTCTGAGTCTCCACTCCTCTGTGGTAGGGTCCTGGGCACAGTCTGGGCTGTGCAGAAAGCCTGTGTCAGAGTCTTGGGGCAGAAATTCACCCTCTTCTGCACTGGAAACAGCAAAAATGTTGGAAGCTATGGTGCCGGCTGGTACATGTTCCTGGTGCGGCCCCCGAAACTGTGATGCTCAGAAGTTCTCAGTCCTTGGGGATCCCAGGTCAGATCTCCGTCCCTGAGTCCAGTCACAAAGCCGATTTGATGATCATCGGCCTCAGTGGAGGACAAGGCTATTACTGCCCTGCTTTTGACAATAGCTCTACGGTAACACAATGTTCCAAGTCCATGAGAAACTGAGACCTAAACCTGCCCCCGTTCCCCTGGTAACCCTATGGCTGCCTGTGACAGACAAGGAGGGTGTCTCAGGGGCACCCCAGCGGGTCTGAGGTCCTAACTCTCCTGGCACAGATCAACTTCAAAGTGTCAGTGACCGTTGCTGCCTCTCATACTGTTCCTTTTCTTAGTAGCTTGGGATATAAGCCACATGTCATAAAGGTCGCCCATTTAAAGTGATCAACTCATTGCTGTGCAGTGTGTTTACAGAGTTGTAAAGCCATCACTATAACCTGTTGTAAAGCATTCGGAGCCCCTCTCAATGTAGATGCTCCTTTCATGTAAATGTAACCAGAAAATACATGGCCCTTTGTTACTATTCCACTGCATTCTTAGTTGTGTGTGAGGTCCATCCATGCTGTGGCAGGGATCAGCAAGCCAGCCACTTCTTCCCTAGCAAGTCGCACTCATTGCCTCGACATACCAGGTGCCGCTGCTCCATTCATCCCTCAATGGACCTTAGGGTTCGTTTTCACCTTGTGTGTGTTCTGCATGACTCTGCGAGGAACGTTGGTGTAAGTGTTTTTGTTTTTGTAGGTGCGTGTTTTCATTTTGGGAGGCAGCGTGGAATGTGATTGCTGAGTCATATGGAAACGTTAGGTAGTGTTATTTGGGGAGCTGTCAGGTGCTTTCCAATATGGCTGCACCGGTTTCATTTCTGCAACGATGTATGAGGCCCCAAGTTCTCCTCATCTCCCCAGACAAGTGTTGTTCTCTCCCGTTTGTATCAGCCCTCCCAGGCGGGGTGAAGCTGTGCCCCACTGCAGTTTTGACTTGCAGTTCCCTGGAGATCAACGACGCTGAGCTTCTCTTCGTTGCTGTATTGTTTTTCTCGAGTTGTCAGCAGCTAAGCCGTGAGCACGCTCATCACTGACATGAAGAACCTGCTGAAATGGCACCTTCAAACCGCACACCTGCACACAGCACTGTGTCCCTGTTCAGGAACAGAACTGCTCTCAGAGACAGTGAAATGGACCGCATGAAGCCAGCCTGGTCATGTGAGGACCGTAAGACAGGGACGTCCCGTGGAATCGGCCCGTGACAGGGGCTGCAGCCTCAAGGCTCGCACGTTTATTCCAGGATGGTTGTACAGCCTCCTCTCGAGCATGTCTCTACTTCAGTCACCACTTCACACCATCCCAGGCCTAGCCCCTGCCTCCGCCCAGGCAGTGCCCCTGGGAACCGGGACTCCGATGGAGCCTGACCGTGGCCCTTCACCTCCCTCCCCACCCCGCACAGGACATCCTCAAGGACCTCACAGCCACGTGGCCTCCAGACAACCACATGGCAAAGCGTGCCAGTGGACATTTTAGGACAGAATAAAATCCCTACAAAGGGGAAAAAACAGACCCAAATTAATGTAGAAATAGATGTGTTGATGTAAAAGATTAATATCCAAAAAAGTATGAGAATTTTGCTTATCTATGTTAAAAATTTGTTTTAACAAACACCAGTCAGAATTTTTGGAAAATGTGACACTTTTTTCTAACATTTAAATGGAAAAATTTAAGTCTAGGAATACTGTTGGCAAATACATTTTGCAAATGAACAAAAAGGAGGTGAAAATACATAATATATTGAGATATCTTTTAAAACAAAAACAAATTAAAGATGCTGAAGCTGTTGCAAAAACAAAGCAGAACAAACAACCAAAAATCAACGGACAGTGACTGAGAATCACAGTATCGAGGAGTCAGACCATGGGTGAGGGAGTAGAGACAGTGTCCTGCTGAGCAGCAGAAGGCAGCTGGGCTCCCAGGGCCTAGGGCAGTGGTCGGCAAACTCATCAGTCAACAGAGCCAAATATCAACAGTACAATGACTGAATTTTCTTTTGAGAGCCAAATTTTTAAAACTTAAACTATATAGGTAGGCACATTGTTATTAACTTAATTAGGGGACTCCTAAGCTCAATCTGATTGAGGTACGTTCACTGAGGTCGACCCCTTCCAACTCTCCCGTCCACACTCATCTTGTATACTTGTTTCGTCTATCTCCTTTCGTTCATCCTCTCTATATGTCCAAACCATCTCAACATACCTTTCTCAGTCCTTGACACTACATCTTCTTTCACTTCACAACGTTCCCTAAAATTAACTTAATAAACTTAAAGTTTTAAGCCAACTTCGCACTGTACGTGCGCACCTGCATGCGGTATTTTGTGGGAGAGCCACACTCAAGGGGCCAGAGAGCCGCATGTGGCTTGCAAGCCACGGTGTGCCGACCACTGGCCTAGGGCCATGGGGAAGTGTGTGTCCTGTGACCACCAGGGGGCACTGTGAGATCATCTTTCAGTGAGGATGTTCCTTGGAAGGAGCCTGGGCCTGGGGGCTGAGCCAGGGGCTCACAGATGAGGACCCAGTTGGAAGTGTTCTTCCTTCCACAACTCTCCCAGGGGGTAAAGCTAACCATCTCCCTCAGTCTGGGGTGTGAGCTTAGCTCCGGCACTAGGGCTCAGGGAGGGGCCGGGCAGTCGGTGGATGGACTGTCTCTCCTCTGGCAGAGACTGGAGAAAAACAGGAGGCCCCAGGCAGCCCAGCCCCAGTGTGCGGCTCCGGGTCTGTGTGCACCAGGTTCTGGTCCCCGCTGCACCTCATGCGCCTCCCTCGCTGCACAGGTAGGGAAGGCCTCAGGGACAAGGTCTTCATTCTCAGTTTTATTCCTTACATGCTTCGTTTCCTAAGAAACTTGACCCTGGTTCCTGCCGCATCGCTGGCAAGTGTCTGTGTTGGCAGGTGTCCTCTTTCAGTCTGTGCTGACTCGGCCATCCTCCCTCTCTGCACCTACAGGAAAGACAGACAGACTCACATGCACCCTGAGAACTGGCTTTGCTGTCAGGTGATTTAAGCAGGAGCCTGGGAGCCCTTCCCAGGATCTCCTGGTGTTTAAATCAGATCAGATAAGCATCAGGTTTTCAGGGTCCCTGGCCAATTCTCTGGATCCAAAGATGCCTCAACGAACTCAGATGTTCTGCACATCCCTGGGCTGCAGCCTGAGGATAAGGCTGAGTAGTATTATGGTAGATGGGTTGGCAACTCTAAGACGTACACAGGAAAAGTGAGACAAAACCCCCTCTCTGCTCTCCATTTCTTGTGCAGTCATGCACTCATGGCTCTGACCAAGTCAAGCTCAGCAGTGACTTGTGTTGTCAGATCTTCATTCAGCACCTGCTTGTCCTTGGACCAGTAGTTCTGACAATGACATGCTTTTACTTTTTAAAAAATACGTTTTTATTGATTTCAGAAAGAAGAAAGGTGAGGGAGCGAGAAATCGAAACATCGATGAGAGAGAACTATTGATCAACTGCCTCCTGCACAGACGCGCTGCTGTAGTTCAACTTTTAGGTTGATTTATTGCTTATACATTCTCACTTTGTTCATGTTTGCACAAGCAACATTTTCTTGCCCAGAGATAAAAAAAAAATTCCAATGTAGATATTTGAGATCAAATCAGCTTGATCCAAGCCATGCCCACTCTGATTTTTTAAAATAAGTTTTTATTGTTCAGATTATTACAGTTGTTCCTCTTTTTCCACCCAGAGCTCCCCTCCACCCAGTTCCCACCCCACCTCCTGCCTTTACCTCCCCCCCCCACTTCCTCGTCCATAGGTGTACAATTTTTGTCCAGTCTCTTCCCACACCCTCCACACCCCCTTCCCCCTGAGAATTGTCAGTCCACTCCCTTTCTATGCCCCTGATTCTATTATATTCACCAGTTTATTCTGTTCGTCAGATTTTTTATTCATTTGATTTTTAGATTCACTTGTTGATAGATATGTATTTGTTGTCACTTTGTGGTTCACAATTTTTATCTTTACCTTTTTCTTCTTCCTCTTCTTAAAGAATACCCTTCAGCATTTCATATAATACTAGTTTGGCAGTGATGAACTCCTTTAGCTTTTTCTTATCTGTGAAGCTCTTTATCTGACCTTCAATTCTGAATGATAGCTTTGCTGGGTAGAGTAATCTTGGTTGTAGGTTCTTGCTAGTCATCACTTTGAATATTTCTTGCCACTCCCTTCTGGCCTGCAAAGTTTCTGTTGAGAAATCAGCTGACAGTCGTATGGGTACTCCCTTGTAGGTAACTGTTTTTCTCTTGCTGCTTTTAAGATTCTCTCTTTGTCTTTTGCTCTTGGCATTTTAATTATGATGTGTCTTGGTGTGGTCGTTTTTGGATTCCTTTTGTTTGGGGTTCTCTGCGCTTCCTAGACTTGTAAGTCTATTTCTTTCACCAAATAGGGGAAGTTTTCTGTCATTATTTTTTCAAATAGGTTTTCAATATCTTGCACTCTCTCTTCTTCTGGCACCCCTATAATTTGGATGTTGGTACGCTTGAAGTTGTCCCAGAGGCTCCTTGCACTATCTTCATATTTTTGGATTCTTTTTTCCCTTTGCTTTTCTAGTTGGGTGTTTTTCTTCTTCATATTTCAAATCTTTGACTTGATTCTTGGGATCCTCTTGTCTGCTGTTGGATCTCTGTATATTATTCTTTATTTCAGTCAGTGTATGCTTAATTTCTAGTTGGTCCTTTTTCATATTCTCAAGGGTCTCACTATATTTCTTGGGGGTTTCTAGAAGATTCTTGAGTAACCTTATAAGTGTGGTTTTGAACTCTATATCCAATAGTTTGTTTTCCTCTATTTCTGTCATTTGTGTCCTGTTTCATTGTCTCCGCATTTTGGCTGCTTCCCTGTGTTGATAGAGTGGCTTTGTGTGCTAGGTGTCCTATAGGGCCCAGTGGCTCAGCCTCCCCAATTACCTGAGGTGGACACACTTAGTACATCCCTTTGTGGGCTGTGTGCACAGTCTTGTTGTAGTTAAGCCTTGATTGCTGTTGGTATCACTGGGAGGAATTGACCTCCAGGCCAATTGGCTGTGAGGACCAGTTGTGTCCACAATGGGAGAACTTCTGTGCTGGAGACACCCTTATGGGGCAGGACTTGCTTCAGTGGGGCTTTGGTGCTCACTGAGTCTGCTCCCTGAGTGTGTCTCTTATGGATGTGAAGAGTTTTAATCTGGATGGTCTCACTCTGATCACTGGGTACACTGGCTCTTGGATCTCCAAGGAGGTGCAAGCAAAGTCAGCCACTGCTTGAGGCCACCCAGCAGGAGCTACAGAGAGATCTGCAGATTCCTCCTCTTTGTTTGGGGTTTGGAGGTGCCCAGATGAGGCACAGCTGTGAAGCAATGCAGGCTGCTGATGAGCCTTGGGCCTTCTTTAGGAAGCTCTGGGGTTGTCTGACCCAGCTGCAGTATGACAAGTTTTTAGGTGGAGAAAGGCCAGGCCATTCATATGCAAAAGCCTCTGCACACAGCTTGGGTGGGGTTGTAAATTGGGAGGGCGTGGTCTCAGGGAATCATGGGGCAGTGCAAACAGCAATGGTTGCCCAACGGTCCTGCCCTGGATAGATCCCTGGGTCTCTGTGTCCTGCGGCCCTGTGCAGGAACAATGACTGCTGCAAGCACCTCTGTGAGAAAGCCACCCTCACATTCTGGCCCTATGCCAGACAGTCCAGTTTCTCTCTGTATGAATCTGGGTCCCCAGATTCTCGCCCGGAACTGTAGTTCAGAGAAGTCAGGAGCTTGTATCTCCCTCCTGATTCAAAAAGACAACAGCATACCCAGCTGCCAGTCCCTTTTACACGTGCCTCTGTACCTCCGCACTTCCACACCTCTGCACCTCCTACCGGACTCAATGCGCTTTT
This sequence comes from Myotis daubentonii, assembly GCF_963259705.1. Lineage (NCBI taxonomy): Eukaryota > Metazoa > Chordata > Mammalia > Chiroptera > Vespertilionidae > Myotis > Myotis daubentonii. The sequence continues at coordinate 7,674,103 of NC_081848.1, read as the reverse complement.
CTCTTTCCTTCTAGTTGTAGAATTTCCACTCAGCCAGCCTTCCCGTGATTCTGGATGCTATTTGTTTTGTCTTTTAGTTGTAGTTTTAATGTGGTTGTGTGTGGCAGCAAGTTCAGGTATTTACCTATGCTGCCATCTTGGTTGTCCCTCCCCACTCTGATTTTTATTATTTCCTTCCTCCTACTCACTTTGGGCTTTGTTTGTTCTTTTTCTAGATCCACTAGGTATAAGGTTAGATTGTTTGAGATTTTTCTTATTTCTGAGGTATACACTTTTAGGATTGCTTTTGCTGTGTCTCATAGATTTTGGGTGGTTGTGTTTTCATTTTCATTTCTCTCAAGGTATTGTTTGATTCTTCCTTGATCTCATTGTTAAGTAATATGTTATTTAGCCTCCATGTGTTTGTGTGTTTTTCAGTTTTTTTCTTCTAATTGAATTCTAGTTTCATGCCATTGTAGTCAGAGAAGATACTTGATATGATTTCAGTCTTCTTAAATTTACTGAGACTTGTTGTGTGGCCTAACATGTGGTTTATTCTGGAAAATGTTCTGTGTGCACTTGCAAAGAATGTATATTCTGCTGATTTGGGTGAAATGCTCTAAAAACATCAATTAAATCCATTTGGTCTAATATTTCATTTAAGGCCATTGTTTCCCTATTGATTTTCGGTCTGGAAGATCTATCCATTGATATTAATGGGCTATTAAAGTCCCCTACTATGACTGTAATATTGTTGACCTCTCCCTCTATGTCCATCAACATTTGCTTCATAAATTTAGGTGTATTGGATGTTAAATGTTTACCAGGCCTATATCCTCTTGTTGGATTGATCCCTTTATCATTATGTAATGCTCTTCCTTGTCTCTTATTATATAGCCTTTGTTTTAAAGTCTATTTTGTCTGATATAAGTATTGCTGCCAGTTTTACATTGATTCACAATACCGTCCAGGTTTTAAGTGTACAACTCAACAAAACATCATCTGTGACTGCATTGTGTCCATCACACAAAGCAAAGTCTCTTCCCATTCCCTTATTTCCTTTGCCCCACTTCTACCTACTTCCATCTTCCTTTCCCTCTGGCTATCACCATACTGTTGTCTGTGTGTACATGGCATATATATGTGGGTTGTTGTTTTTTCATTTTTGGTTTATTTTTGTTATTTTTTGCTTAAATCCTTCACCTTCATTCATTCAGCCCCCTCCTCCCAACCTGTTCCATGTATCCATGCCTATTTCTATCTTGTTCATCAATTTAGTTTGTTCATTAGATTGCACATATAAGTGAGATCATATGATATTTGTCTTTCTCTGACTGGCTTCCTTTTGACCCAGTGATCCCACTACTGGGACTATATCCAAAGAAACCCAAACCACGAATTTGAAATAATATATTCATGAACTATATTTTCCCATACCTTTACTTTCAGTCTACCAGTATGTGTCTTTTACTCTGAAGTGGGTCTCTTATAGTTAGCATATGTACGGGTGTCGTTTTCTTATCCATTTAGGTACCCTATGTCTTTTGATTGGAGCATTTAATACATTTACATTTAAAGTGATTATTGATAGGTATGTAGTTATTGCCATTTTATTATCCATATTTACATTCTTTATTTGCTTTCTTAAAGAAATCCCTCTAGCATTTGTTATAATACTGCTTTGTTGGTGATAAATTCCTTTAGTTTTTTCTTATATGGGAAGATGTTTATCTCTCTTTCAATTTTAAATGATAGCCTTGCTGGGTAAAGTAGTCTTGGTTGTAGATTCTTGCTTTTCATTACTTTGAATATTTTGTGTCAATCCCCTTCAGGCCTGCAAAAGCTTCTGTTGAAAAATCAGCTGACAGTCTTATGGAAGCTCCCTTACAGGTAACTACTTTTCTCTTGCTGCTCTTATGAGTCTCTTTAACCTTTGCCATTTTAATTATGATGTGTCTTGGTGTGGGCCTCTTTGAGTTAATCTTGTTTGGGACTCTCTGCACTTATTGGACTTTTATGTCTATTTCCTTTGCCAGGTTATGAAAGTTTTCTTCAAATAGGTTTTCAATCTCTTATTCTTTCTACTCCTTCTGGTACCCCAATGATATGAATGTTGTTACACTCGATGTTGTCCCAGAGGTTCCTAAACTATCCTCATTAGTGGCGGTGAACACCTATTCATGTCTTTTGGCCATCTGTATATCCTCTTTGGAGAAGTGTCTATTCAGGTACTCTGCCCATTTTTTAATTGTATTGTTTGTCCTTTTGGTGTTGAGTTTTATGAGTTATAAATTTTGGAAATTAACCCCTTATTGAATGTATCATTGACAAATATCTTCTCCCAATAAGTAGGTTGTCTTTGCATTTTGTTGATAATTCAGGGAAAAGTAATGTTAATGACTGAACAGCTGAGAAGTTGAGCTGTGAGCAAACTTTAGGGAACTGATGTGTTTATGGAAATTAAAGGGTAGTTTAATTATACAAAAATTATTTTTCGGTACTTCATTGAAGTTGATTTTATCATGAGGAATGTGCCAAAGATAAAACATTAATTCAGAGAGCATGAAAGTCTATAAACTATTACTGAAAAGGTTCTACAGTCTTTTAATGAAGCCATAGAATTCAGTGAGTTGATGACAACGTAAAAGCCACTTTCTTAGTAACATAAAACTTCTATGAAGTAGGTCTCAGCCATGACAGTACCAGAATCACCTGTGATGCTTTTTCTAAGCATGAAGGCATCAGAAGCCCGGTCCAAATCTAACAAGTTAGTATCTGTATGGTTGAGGCCTTGGCAACTGTTTTTGTTTTAAATTGATTTGAGAGAAAGAGGAATGGGGAAATAGGAGAGAGAAACATTAACTTGTTGTTCCACTTATTTATGCATTCCTTATATGTGCCCTGGCCAGGGATCAAACACCTAACCCTGGCCTATCGGGACAAAGCTCTAACCAACTGAGCTACCTGGTCAGGGCCTTGGCAGCTGTTTTTAAATGTGATATAGCTGATTCTGAATCGGTGGCCAAGGTTAAGAATTACTGAAGCAACCTTGCAAAAGAGATTAACAAACATAAGTTCTTTGAAAATGCCAAACAAAAGCATTCTTACAGAACACAAACAATTCTAGGCTTAGATGGTTTCCATGATGAATCCTCCTGGATATTAAGGAATAGTTCTACATTACTCAAACTCTTTCAGAGAATAGAAAATGGGAGAATATTTCCCAAGTCCATATAAGAAAAAAAAAATTAAAGGCCAATATTTCATGAATATACATGTAAAAATTATACATATACTAGAGGCCCGGTGAATGAAATTCGTGCATGGGGGTGGGGGGTGTCCCCTCAGCCGGGCCTGCATCCTCTCGCAATCCGGGACCACTGGCTCCTAACCGCTTGCCTGCCTGCCTGATTGCCCCTAACTACCTCTGCCTCAGCCCCCACCACTGCAGCTTCATGTGGAAGGATGTCCAGAATGACGTCCAGAAGGTATTCAGCTGTCTGGTCTAATTAGCGTATTACACTTTTATTATTTACTAGAGGCCTGTTGCACGAAGAGATTCGTGCAATAGGCCTTCCCTTCCCGTGGCTGCTGGCACCGGTTTGCCTCTGGCCCCCAGGACCCAGACCTTCGCTCTGGCTGGGCTCTGGCTGGAGCCGGCCCCAGAGCCATCAGGCTTCACTGCTCAAAACTTTAAAACTCTTTGCAAACTAGGAATGGAAGGAATCAGTCTTTATACAATAAACAGAATTTACAAAAAAGCCTTTATCATTCTTAATAGTAAAATAGTGAAAACTTTTTACCCTGATATAATTATGGGAGGAGGAAGCCCACTATTGCCACTTCTATTCAGTGTTTTATCAGAGGTCCTAGTGTGACCAGATAAGAAAAATGAATGTTATAAGAACTTGAAATAAATAAAGTCATCATTCACAGATAGCATAATTGTGTGCATAGAAAATCTAAAAAGAAACCAAACTACTGATAATTTGGTTTTAGATACCAGCACAATAAAGAAAATTGGAATTTTAAAAATGACATTTACAATAGCTTGAACACACCCAGAAATACATTTTATGGAAGGTGTGGAAGACTTTTATACAGAAAATAAAAACCTAAATAAATAGAACATACCATGTTCATAGATCAGAGGATATTCTCTCCAAATTATCTATAGTCACTATGAATCTAACCAGAACCCCTGGAGATTTGTGTATGCATGTATGAAATTGACAAACTGATTCTAAAATTTATATGGAAATATAAAGATTAAGACTAGCCAAGATGCTCTTGAAGAACTCAAAACTGGATTAATTTATTGTACTGAAAATCAAGATTTCTAAGTAGTTCAGACAGTGTGATGGTATAAGTAGACAAAACAGCCCAGAAACAGCCCCCTATGTAGACCCTTGATCAATGACAAAGGCATAGCACTGGGAAATAGAGTTTTCAATAAATGGTTTGAGTCAATAGCTAACTGTGAAATATAAAATAGTTAACAGATATCTTTATGACCTTGGTAACAATTTCCTCAAATTGGCCATAAGTAGGCATTAACTATGAAGGAAAAGACTGATAAATTGGAGTGCATTAACATAAACGTATTTTAATTGAAAGATATCAAGTGTGCAAAACCAGAGTGGGAAAAGATATATGCAATATGTATAACCCAAAGCTTCCATAACTGGAATATTTTTTACTCGTATCTATATACTAGGGGCCCAGTACATGAATTCATGCACTTTGAAAGGAACTGTGAGTGTGAGGCTGTGATGGGCACAGAGGTGGGTCTTGGCCCATCCTCTGCTCCCCCACCCAACCCCTCCTGCTGGTCCCCACATCCCGTCTGCTGGCAGCCCTGCTCTTGCCACCACAGCTCTCACAAGCTGACAGTGCTGGCCCCACTTGCACCCGCTGACGGTGCAGAGCGATTGGGGCCAGCGCTGTCAGCGGGTGCGAGCGCGGTGCATGGGTGCAAAGAATTTTCAGTAACCACCAGAGGCTCACCCTGAAGACAGAGACCAGCACCCTGCCTTGGTGTGGCACCCCCACTCACCTGCTCCACCATCTCGCCGCGGCCGATGCCCACCATGTTCTGTGCTCTGCCGCCTGCTGCCGATGCCTGCCTTGTTCCGCGCACACTCCCTGGTAGTCAGCACACGTCATAGTGACTGTTTAGTTGTTTGGTTTTCCCACTGTTAGGTCTATTTGCATATTAGTCTTTTATTGTATAGGATATAAAAGGCTAATATGCTAAGTGTCTGACAATCCGACCAGTCGCTATGATGCGCACTGATCACCAGGGGCCAGACGCTCAATGCAGGAGCTGCTGTGATGCGAACTGGCCACCTGGTGACGACAAAGCAATTCTCGGCTTCCCCCAAGTGGGACACAGGCCCCGCTACCACTCTGGGGTGACAGCCCACCAAATCACAGCCAATGCTGCCAAGACCCCAGGGCGCAAAATGCGGCCCACAGCCCAGCCCAGCCCGGAAACAGTAGCTGTGGGTGCCGGGTAATAACATCATGTAGCAACACCCAGCTTCCTCTCCTTATCGACAGGCCATTTAACAATAAACGGCACCGCGGACCTGGTGCCCACAAAGCAACACTCGGCTTCCCCCAAGTGGGACACAGGCCCCACCACCACCCTGGAGTGACACTCAACTAAATTGCAGCTGACGCTGCTGAGACCCCATGGCTCAAAATGAGGCTCACAGCCCAGCCCAGCCCAGCAACTGTGGCTGTGGGCAGCAAGTAATGATGTCACATAGCAACGCCTGGCTTTCTCTCCCTAGCGACTAGCCTCCTTGGAGTTTCTTCAGCCCAGGAACACCACTTGCTTTATAGCCAGGTGGAAACATTTTACACTGTAATCAAATGTCTGCGAAGCATTTTCCTGTGCCTCATCTCATTTGATCCTCATAGAAGTACTGGAGTAGGTAGATAGGAGACTCAGTGGGATCATATTTTCTTTTTATTAACCAGAAAGTGGAGATTTAGAAAGTATAGAAATGGTGGAACTTGAAAATGACTTCAGGTTTCTCACTGCGCAAAATAAAGTCAAACACTGCTGCAGTTAAATATTTTACCCTTTGTTCTCCCTGCATGATCTACAATAATCTGCTTCGTGTTGATATTTACTGCTGTGTTGCTGACAATTACCTGACAGAGAAGTTGGGGTGCTTCACTGGGCTGGAAAAAGTTTAGCTAAATCAGAAAACAGGTCCAATTAAGCAAGTTTATCTATACATATAAAGCTCTCACTGGCGCCAATTGCATAGGTGTGTTTCGATCTGTCATTGTTGATCGTGAATTTGGTTGACACTTCTATTATAGAGAAAGGGCGAATAGTGATATTCAAATATTTCTCCTAATTAATTTCCTTTCAATGTGCACGAGTTCATACACTGGGCCACTCTAGTAAATCAATAAGTAAATGATAGTAAATTCAATAAAGTGGACCAAAGACTTAAATAGGTATTTCATAAAAGACTCTAGACAAAGGCCACTAAGAGGTGCTTAACATTATTAGCACCTGAGAAATACAAATTAAAACATCATCACACATCTATCAGAAAGGTAAATTAAAAAAATATTGACAAAAGCAAATCTTGACAAGGATATAGGGCAACACTGAACTCTTATAAACTGCTAGTGGGCGTTTAAATTGGTGACAGTGCACTGGAAAACTGCTTGGCAGTACCCAATAAAGATTTATCTATCTATTTCCATGACCCAATGATTTCACTTATAGTTACATACCAACAGAAATGCACTCCTGTGTGCATCAAAAGACATACATTTAATGTTCCTGGTAGGAGTATGGGTAGTAGCCAGAAACTGGAAACGACTCAAATAAAATTAGGGAATAAATTAAAAGATATTTAACCACCAAACAGTGAAAATGAATAAACTATAGCTACAATGAATTCCCCCTTCTGTCCTATCCTTGCTACATCCCAGGGCCACATTCAATACCAGACTCTAGTTTATTCATTATGTAAATTGTCCTATGTATCCACTTCACATCTATGAGCTTATATGCCTCATAGTTCTTTAAGGAGGTAACAATTCCAAACAGAGGAGGACTGCAATTCCAGTTAGCCAGAAGCCTGAACCCAGTCTCAGGGGGATTTATGCTGAGGTCAAGTAAGTACCCTGCCCAACTCCTGAATCATTTTAGCTAAGGGTCACATAGGTTTCTTCCTCCTCCTGCCACCCTCCTCATTCTTTTTACACAACCCTTTAAACACAACCCTTTAAACACGTAAGTCATCCCTAGCTTGAGGCAGTTTGTGAACTCTAAGGAACCAGGCTGACCGAAGGCAGCCAGCTAATGTGAGGAAAAAGAAATTACTTCTCAGCACGCCGCCCCTGGTGGTGTGAGTCCCAAGCTTGCACACTACTCAACACTGCACACTAAAGACAGCCAGCTATTCCCTCCTTGGACAACTGCAGATTCCCAGTATCTGACCAGGAAATAGCTAATGTGGAAAGGTTCAAAGCAAAAGATTTTACAAGACTACCCGGTACAGCTGAGCAGTTGTTAAAAGCATAGGCTGTGAAGTGAGACCACTAAGGGTTAGTGTCCTGGCTCCACAGCTTATGACATCTGACCCATCATCATCCCAGGTTATATGAAGTGAAATAATACAACTGTGCATAGTATTCAATAATGACAGGGATTTAAAAGTGAAAGGCAAATAGTTTATAATTTTAAACAGTAAAAGGTAATCAATAGGTAAGATAATTGATTGATTTCCCATGAAACAAATCTTTGCAGTAACCTTAAAGCACATATACCTCTGAATATCTATAAAATATGACCAAACCATTAATTTAATAAAAACATAAAAAAATCAGCTAAAAACATTTTTTTCCTTCTAAGTTTGACAAATACAAAGTGGATCACGTACATGCAATACCAGTAAACGAGATGAAAAGTTATCAGTCACCACTAGGTGCTGCTCAAGAAGGCCTGTCGCGTGCTCTTATTTTATCCCCATTAAGCTTCTTAACCCTTTAATCTACTTTTTTCTTTTAAAAAAGAAAAACTGACCCATGACAAATGATTACCAAGTCCATCCATTTCCAAAATAGAAGACATATATTTAAATAAAGGCCTCACTGCACACCAAAGGTAAAACAAATGCTTTTATTGCACATTTATAAAATCTGTATAGTGGTATCAAGTGTTCTTCCCTCCCACAATTCCTTTAATTTGCAAATTCCGTTAAAACACAATATCCAAACTGGAGCCTTTTAAAAATGGTCAACAGGAGATATTTCTCTAAATATACACATAGATTTTTTTTTTTCTTTTTACAAACCAACATCCTTTATTTTTCCAAAACAAAAAGGGAGAGGGCATCAAAATGTTCTTTTGGGTCAGCAGCAGCCTTAGACATGTTTCTGACAATTTTCAGGCCCTCGAAAATTAAATGGTTAACAATCATAAAAATGCCATCTTTAACCATCAGTTTGATCTCTGTTTCTATGGGCCTGTTTTTGTTTCGTTTTTGTTGGGGATGGTGGTACTGGGAGGGATGAGTGAAACAGGTAAAGGGAAATACAGCCAGTAATATTGTGGTAAGTTTGCATGGTGACAGATGGTTACTAGACTTAGCACGATGATCACATCATGGGCATATAAATGTCGAATCCCTATACTGTACACCTGAAACTAATATAATATTGTATACCAACTATACTTAAATTAAAAAAATAAAATAAAGGCTCCCTCACCAAAAAGAACAGGATCAACAGTAGGAAACACCCGAGAGTTTACATACATTCACTTTCCCATTTAAAAAAGAAAACCACACAAACCCACTACCGTTAGTCAAGTTTCACAATGTTATTCCATCTAAAGTCCTTAATGCTTTCCTTTCTGTCACTCAGGAGGTTTTCTGGTTTAATTAAAAATATAAATAAAAGAGAGAGAAGAAAGGAGAGGCAGCTTTCTTCTGATTTTTCCGCATCTTCTGGCCACATGACCTTGTATTCTACCCACGCGTAAAAGGGCAGTGGCTTATCAGTAACCCGACTTGCCATCCTGCCAAGAGTCAGGCAAGGTTTCTATTTCTTATCTCTGGCAGTTAAGAATTTTCAAATGTCACCTGTAATAAGGAGGAGCTGTTCATCTGGTTCAGGTTCCGATGATCACCCTTCTATTCTACTGTCAAAAATATTGATGGCTGAAGGGCAATTTAAAAAGTGGCAGAGGCTTAGAAAAGCACACGCATTCCTGTGGGTAGAAGAGGCCCCCTCGGGTCTCCCGCATAATTCAACACCCCTCTCGCTGCCCCTGCCTCTTTCAGGAAAGCCGCGGCAGTGAGTCTGCTCCTGAAAAGGGCAGTTTTATTTCCAATCCTGTTACACACACAGCATGGTTGGGGTCTGGATCTGGATCTTCCTTTTCACCTAATTCCTCTCCCAAGGTAAACACTGGGCAACAGACTTCTGTTCAATGGGCAGGCAACCAAGACCAGGGCAGGCCCTGAACACATGACTGCTTACTTCACGGTCACAGCTGAAACCCCTTGAATCGACTCCATGACGGCTGCAAACCGGCTGCAAAGGTCATAGGGAGAATTGGGTCGAATAGTTGGAGGCTCCTTCAATACAATGATTTCTGCAGAAGGATCTAGAAGCCTGGGTAGAAATTCCCCTAAGCACAGCTGCAGATTCTCTGTGGAGAGAAGATGATGGTTACATATACAGTTAAGTAGAACTCTAGTGAAAACTAATTAAGTCTGAAACTCTATGGGAAGGCCCTCCAGACAGCCCACTGCCCAACCGCAGAGCATTGCTCTGGCCAACTAACAACAGATGGTGACGCCCTCAGGCCCAACCTGGAGCAAAGACCGACTTGTCAAGTACACCAGAGCTTTAGGCAGAGCTGGCCGCCACCTGGCATATGGAAGAACCACACTGTGCTGACTTCATTACTGACAGGACAGATCTTCCAATCACCCTTTTAAACTTTGAGAAAGCAGATGGAACACTCTGTGCCATAAATATAAGGGTGCATGGTCTTTCAAATGATTAAAATATACAGTGTGTGCACAGCGCACTAAATACAGCCATATATCACACATGGCCTACACAGAAACTGAAGACATTAAAAGGAAAGTCACACCTACTAATTACAATAGAATTTTCAATAAATACTATAAACTTGGAGCACTTTTACAAGTCAATAGAATATATATATTTTTTTATTGATTTCAGAGAGGAAGGGAGAGGGAGAGAGATAGAAATATCTATGATGAGAGAATCCTGTACACCCCTTACTAGGGATCGAGCCCACAATCCAGCCCTTGACTGGAATCGAACCTGGGACCCTTCAGTCCGCAGGTTGGCGCTCTATTCACTGAGCCAAACCAGCTAGGGCAGTCAATAGAATATCTTTACATCAGTGAGAAACTAACAGAGAAGATTCATATTAGAATATACACCAACTTTCTAAGTCTATCAAACTCACCTAAAAATAACTAGCCTCACTCCCTAGAATACTTTGGACAAGCACATCAACTGGTTGCCTCCTGCATGGACCGGGGCCAGGGATCCCACCTACATCAGAGGTATGTGCCCTTTACCAGGAATTGAACCCTCAACCCCTCTGTCCACAGGCTGGTGCTCTAACCACTGAGCAACTGGCCAGGGCGCAGCATGAATGAATTTTGATTTTTAAACTATGCAATTGGAGTCCAGATTTTGGCAACTGAAAAGTCATAGAGGTCGGACACTCCTGGAGAGCAGTGACGTTTCACCCAGGGCTTCCTGGTCGTCTGGAGATGCCTCAGCACCGCAGAGGAGGCAGGGAGGTTAGAGGAGCAGAGGCCCTGCCTCCCCACCCCAGGAGAGCAGGTCCACTTCTCACTCCCTAACCCCAGGGGCTCCCATATCCTTTGACGAGGTTTGGCAACATGTGCTATAGAGTGAGCCCACTGTAATTTCTGTCGTTCCCAAGAGCCTTAGAGATTACTGGGAGTGCTAAAAGCAACACACCTGCAATATCTTGCCCCAGGTAAGAGCACCAGTGTTTTCTCATGACCTCAATGGCATCCAGGTCATCCTTGGAGATGTCGTTATTGATGATGAGGTGAATGCAGGGAATGATCAACTCATTCATCATATTAATGCCCTCTGTTACCGAGTGGTCATCATTGGTTTCAAAGAGAGAAGCCGCTTTGGCATTCAGCTCCTACAGATAAAAGCATGAAAAAAAGTCTGAAAAGATAAATAAGAACTTTAGAAGATCCTAACAAGTGGCTGCCAAACTTTACTGCCATTGGAATTGCTGGGGGAATCTCTACAACAGCGGTTCTTAACCTGTGGGTCGCGACCCCTTGGGCGGTCAAACGACCCTTTCACAGGGGTCGCCTAAGACCATCCTGCATATCAGATATTTACATTACGATTCATAACAGTAGCAACATTACAGTTATGAAGCAGCAACGAAAATAATTTGATGGTTGGGTCACAACAGGAGGAGCTGTATTTAAAGGGCCAGAAGGTTGAGAACCATTGCTCTACAAACTATGTTGCTCCTCCTCCACCCATTAGCTGCTGTCACTGGTATGCTGGGCACTGGGACTTGATAAAAGCTCCCAAGGTGATTCTTAGGCAGCTAAGCCTCTGACCCAATGGCCTGAACTTCCAAGTCAAGATCGTGCCTAACACCTGCTTCCACTAAAAGTGGTTCTCAACCTTGGCTGCACCTTAGACTCACCTGGAAATCTTTTTAAAATCCGGATTTCTGGGCCTCATCCTCCGGAAATTCTGTTTCTTTGTTACTAATGTTGTGGCCTCACCCCATAACAAAAAAACAGAATTTCCGGAGGATGAGGCCCAGAAATCAGAATTTTAAAAAAAGATTCCCAGGTGACTGTGATGTGCAGCCACGGCTGAGAACCACTGGTCTATTCAATGGCCTCTGTCTCCACGGAGCAGCAGAACCACCTGCAGAAGACAGGAGGCCGCGCAGGCCCCAGTCTGGCTGCCTGGGAGGGGCCTGTGCGTCTTCCTCGCGTGAAAGTTCCCCGGGTGATTGTGGCGCACATCGAAGGTGGAGAGCCAGCCGGGGAACCAGCCAATTCACTATTACTGCCTACCTGTGGCAGCTGAGCAGGACAGGCCAAATATAACCTGCGTTTGGTGACTTAAAAAATAAAAGTGTACCTCTAATAAAATTCAGATACACCCAATCTACAAGCCTTTCTTCAGCTTCCAAATGCTCCGCCACACCTATAGCCAGTACAGAAATCAAACATAAACCAGAACAAGAAGCTCTTGAGGTCAGTGTATGTCATGACTTAACCTCCTCCACTTGGCAGTAACAGGGCAGCGGTGGAAAGGCCGCCTGACCCCGGGAGGGGGCGGGGCTCGGGAAAGATAAACACAGCACACAACCTGCGGGCAAGCCGCCCTGTGTAGTTTTCTGAAGGGCGAGCACCGCTTTAAACCTGGGGTACACGGAGGGGTGTCGGTCTGCCTTTCCTCGTGACTGCCAACTGTGAACAGGCCAGGAGGCCTTCCCTGGAGTGTGACAGCGACAACACCGGGGGGGCAGGCCAACTCTTACGGCTCCTAACTTCAAAACCTGGAGTCTCTTTAGAAGTCACTAGAACTCTTATCTACCAGCAAGGAACACAGAAGAAACACTGCATTCCTTCAACACACATGTATTACATGTTCACTATGTTCCAGACACAGAGAACATAGCTAAGAGAAAATCTGTGCCCAAGGCCTCACAGGCTGGTAGGAAAGCAATGCGATGAAATGCAGGTACACGTGACAAGCACAGGGACTGAAGAAGAATGATATCCACTAAGCAATTTTAAATAATCTGTTCCAACGTTAAGCTCCTCTTGAGAGTTTGGGAAGATGTGAAAGCTGTTGGAGACTAACTTCCTCCTGGCTTGCAGGACAGTGGTAAAGACAACGAGCAACAGAGATCTGAGGCGTCACAGACAAACACACCAGAAGGCATTTCCTTCGGTATAAAGCGATCACCGACTCCTTCACGCCGCGGCGGGGCCCCTTGGTCAGCAGCGTGGCGTTGCTCTGGTAGGCATACACCAGGTAGGAGAGGGCTTCTTGGTACCTGAGGAAATGGCAGATAACAACAGCTGAGTGTCCTCCAAAACCCAGGGCTTCCACCTCCCTGCCCCTCAGACAAGGACTTCCGTGGCTGCATCATGGAGTCTGAAAGGAGGAGCGGCACCGGGGACTGGGAGAAGCCTGCGGCCAAAGACGGCAGCCAGTCCCAGCTCCTCCACAAACTGGCCCCAACCCAAGGCCAGTCCTGAAAGCTCCCTGGGCCTGGGCTTCCCGACACAGACGTGGGCTAGCTGCTCACGGAGGGCTGCACCAGCTCGCAGGTCCACTGAGTCACCTTCATTTATCACAGAGGAGATCTGGCCACGACGTCTCTTCACTCATACATCTATCACTACTGAAGGATGAGCAGTGTGACATTCAGAGCAACACTGAGGGCAATACTGGGACAACAGAGGCAGGCTGCGCACGTGACAGGGTGGTGTATGCCCGTGACTCAGCATTCCTGGGTGGGGATCGATACATCACAGAGTCCCGACCAACAGTCTTAGCAACATGGAAGGCCAACTTACTTTTCTTTTTGATAGAGTTCCAGGCCTGTCAGGAGATACACAGACACCTTTCGAAACAAACTATAATCTTCATGCCACCTCTGTAAAGGGATGACTCGTGTTAATGATTACGACCACAAACTACTTTCACACGGCCCACCACGTAAGTTTTACACTCTGCACATGTGGCCAGGCACAAAAGCAACAAACACAAAGATTTTCACATAGAAACATATTCAACATTTAGAACAAGTCTACTTTGACCTTAATTTTTAATGTCCTTTTCCTTCCACGGTATTTCGTATGAGCTTTAGAATTTACCATCTTAATTTGCAGCACCCATGTCAAAGTCACTCAGCTCTGGTTTAAATGAATGACCTCTCTAGTTCTGAGGAAACCATCCAGATGTGAGGAAGATGAAAGGACAGGCCGTCCCGTCACAGGACAACACTCAAGCTCAGTGAGTGTGGTGGGCACACCTTAGCTGGCACATAACATTGTTTTACGTACAATACAAAGCTTTAAAAAAAAAAAACTTGTAGTTATATATGCACTTTAATGCACAGAAATTGAATATCCAATATAAAAATATTATTTCCAATATAGGAAACTATTATTTAAAACAAACCCAAACTGTGAGTTCAAGAATTATATGCCTAGAACAGGGCTAAAGCGCGTATTTAAGAAAAGGAAGTGCTGACTCATCTGATGAAGATGGAATAAAGAAGCCTGCTGTGCTGAGGGTAAGAAAAGATCATTCATCTGTTCTTATTCAGGTGGTTTTTTCAGGGGGGAGGACAAGTCACAGAATTGTAAGTTTTGCCTCAGGAATGAATGCTGGAGGCTTTGCAGATTGGAAGAAAAGACCTGACCTTGTACTCCTCCATATTCATGTCGTCTGGACCGATCTCCTTCAGCTTAGCTTGCGCCACCTTCATGATGCTGATGGACCTGTGTGGAACAAGGTTCAGGAAGCAGTGACAGCAGCCAGGGCACAGCTTCCGATCAGGGAAGGCAGCCACTCCAGACCCAGAAGGGGGGGGTTCACCTGAGTAGCCCCTTCTCACCTTTCATCATAGCTCAGATTTTTATCGGCAAACTGTTCCAGAAGGGTCCGCTCCACCACCCTTTTGGGTGCTTCATTCTGGAAGAAGTAGACGAGCACGTGCTGCAGCCGAGGGTCGCTGTGAGAGGAGGGCGCCTCCTTGGCCAGCTGGTAGAGCCTGGAGTACTCTTCGTGGAATGCCTAAGACGACAGCTGGGAGTCAGAAAGGGCGCGCCGTGGGCTCCTGCACAGACACTGATGCCTAAGTTGACAGCGGTTCCCTAACTCTGAGAAGACGCCTAAGAAACCCTCACTGAGGAATTACAGAGGCAACTATGGAGTCTGTAAGGCGTGTGCATTTCATAAGGGATGAAACTCTTCTAGCGTCCTGGCATCAAAGATATACCATATTCATAAGAGACAGTTTTTCATAAAGTTCTCAGAAAAAAAGGTTTAGTTTTAATTATTTCAGGCATATCCTCGAGTCCCAGGGACCACATAAATACAATTTATTTATATACCTTAAATTTTATTCAAGTACCTTAAAAAGCATGGCCCACTTTCTCATATGACAGCCCCTAAGTACAAAGGCAATGTCTCATTAGCTTTACTGCTAGACATTCCCTAAGAACAACAGCAAGCCCTCCCGGCTGGGTGACAGATGGCACTGCTCACCACGGCTGCGTCAGTGCCAGGAGGGGAGGCGCGATCGGTCTGGTGGGCAGCTTATTCATTAGTTAGGCAGGAAAGAGAGTTTTATGCTTTACTTCAATGAAAGACCTCTTTAATCCTATTGTTTACCAACTAATAGAATTACTGCTCCATTATTATAATACCTGTGGTATAAGGAGGAGAAATTAAAAAACGGAGATACCTTAATAAGCCCTGCTTCAGACCCATCTCGGTCAAAGGTCTGACGGGCTTTAGCTATGGCCAGGATGACCCCTTGCATGGCAGGGCTCAGCATCACCTACCACAAGAGGGCACAAAACAGACAAAAAGGAGAGAGGAAAGGTTCAAAAGAAGAGCATGAAAAGACAGGGGAGCAGCCTGCTGAAGAAAGCATGGCCTTGGTCAGCATCCACTGCCGGTCAGGTTCTACACCCATTCCTGTGCACACGGACAGCACTGCCCTCTACACAACGTCACGGTCCACACACTTACTCCTATGCACACGTACAGCCCAAGACAAGCTATTCCTGTGCACCCTCTGCAATGCACAGATGACTACACATGCATGTCTACAACTATCTGTTATGGCACTGCTCAAGGATCAGCTGAGTTAGAGCTCTCGGTGAGGAAGTGTCTCGGTGAGGAAGTGTCTGAGGTGAGAATTCAATTTAGTTCTGTAGTTTGGGTGTATGTCCTAAACACACAAATATGTTAGACTTTTACTAGGATGAACAGGGCATTTAAAATAGTCTGGAAACTAGGGGATACACAAATGTGCTTTATAAGATGAAAACCTTTCAATAATTTAAAACTATATCTCATAGGAAAAAAAAAATCTAAGGGGCAGGATTCATGATAGTTTCTGTGCAGTGACAACTGTGAGGAGCACCTCAACCACGTGGGATTCTACAGCTTCTTCCTAAAGCTTTAGAATGTAAAACAACTCCAATGTACCTCTGTTTGGCTCACTGTACCTCTGTAAATTTTACATGTGGAGGAAAAACAATTAATACTACCAAAGACAAACACTTAAAAAGCAGTTTTTGTCCTAATACCAAACAAGGGACTAAATTCCATCTTTCTGAGCCTTCTAAACTGCAGTGGCCCCCTGGGTAGACATATACTGGGAGCAGTGCACAGGGGGAACAAGGCTATCTTTGTGAAAACAGTAACTAAGGTCAAACCAGAGAGGCCTCGTGTCATTTGTTTCGATAAGAAAGTGTTACTCATCGCTGAACACCTTCAAGCACATGCAGTGACATGAGAGGGGGTAAGACTGACAACAAGCAGCTCAACCCTGCCCTCGGCTCTGTACCTCCTCATCATATCCGTCTGCATCAGCTCTAACCAGAATCCTCCCCACACTGGGAATCTCGACTTCAGACACCTCAGAATGAGGCGGGGCAGCAGAGTCTGCATCGTGAGCCTCTGGGGGCTGCTCTGACTGCTCTGCAAAGTCTGTTTCCGGGGGCAGGGGATTCTTGGGTTCAGCTTCCTTAAGCCGCAGCAGCAGAATGGAGAGAATGAGTAGAAAAAAATGGAGAAATTAAGAGGGACTGGTTAAATGCAGCAGAAACACAGAATCACAGAATGTGAGGGAACTGTGGAAATTACTGAGGAAAGCCGCCCTCTTGAATCAGGGCTCCCTCGGTCATTCTCACCTCACTCAAGGCTGCCTCGACGCCACTCTTCTCATAGGCATGTGCGGTGTTTGCAATGGCCTGGGCGGTCTGCTCCTTGACAATCACAGCGTGCTCGGACGACAGGCAGCGAACCCCGTGGGCAGAGGCTCCTGAAGGCTCTGATAAAGAGTTGGACACAGAAATTAGTGTCTGATGATACGTAATGTCTAGAACGCTCTGTAAAGGCAAGCAGGATGGACACAAAGTTAAATGTACAACCTTTCTAACAAACCTTTAAAAAAATCTATGCAAGTTTCCCCTAGAAACTGTGACTACAAGGAATGGCTCCTTCAGCAAAACCACACTGATGATCCTGTAAAATTTAATGTGCTCCTCCTGACTGGGTCAGATTCCTTTACGCCAAGGTTTCCTACAAACAACATCTGTTAGGAAGATGGACTTTTAAAAAAATAAATTTATATATATATATTTTTTAAGTTCTTGAGCTTTGACACATTTACATTTGCATACAGCATTACAATTAATGCTGTTATAATTTTTTTAAATTTATATGCATAACATTGGCTAATAACATTATAGAATTTTAGGTGTATAAGATTATAATTCAACATCTGTGTAATCTATTGCATGTTCCCCACCCAAAATCTAGTTTCCTTTCATTACCATGTATTTGACCTGGTGGAAGGTCACCTTTGGATAATTGTTTTCATAAAATCCACCTATTAATCCTACCATAATTCCTCTTACAACCTGGGAAATAAGCAAAACTAAACAGAGTAATAGTACAGGTAGCTAGTCTTTCTGCTATTACTCCTACTCATCAGAAATCACGTTCTGAACCATAAGTTATCCCAACAGGTTGTGCAATATCAACTCTATTTGAAATGTATTGTGCACCACTCCATCAGCACAGGGCTGGCTGAAAGAGTGCAGTGTGAATACTATCGCTGGCACACTGCCCTTCTCGAATACCTTGTGGTGTAGAGAAATCCTGTGATGTGGAGTTGGTAGATTCCATTTGAGGAATTTTGCAAGACTGCTCTTCTTCCCACTCCTCTACTTCCTGTTCAAATCTCCAGTTATCTTCCTGAACGTAATGCTTAAGTTCAACAGATAAGGCTTCCAATTCTCCTAACATCTGATCTGATTCATTTGGGACTGCTTCTGAGAAAGAACAAAGATGGAGAAATCAAAAGGTCTTTCCTAATGAAAAATAGATATACACATAATCCATCAGAAGTATTGACAATATAAGGCCAACAGTCAGAGCACATCAATAACAGAGCCTGGCATATTAGTAGGTAGGCACATATTGAATCATCTGTTAAATGAAGGAACGAATGAATGTAAGGATTTGGAACAGAGGCCAATCACTGGTAAAATAGTAAGAATAGACCAAATATTTCCTGGAAATTCAGAAAAATCATTAGATCCACTGAAAATTTCAAACAAAATAATTTTATCAATATAACCACTGCATCTATTATTGATAAGAATATCTATCTAAAGATGGTTAGAGATGAATTCCAATGCATTTATGCTGTCTCAAGTTTCAGGCAATGAAGTGCTATCAGAAAGCAATTTGATACAATAGTTAGATGGTCAATAATACCTGGGTCATTAAAAGCTATAATGAAAAATGGCGCTCTAACCGGTTTGGCTCAGTGGATAGAGCGTCAGCCTGCGGACTGAAAGGTCCCAGGTTCGATTCCGGCCAAGGACATGTACCTTGGTTGCGGGCACATCCCCAGCAGGAGGTGTGAAAGAGGCAGCTGATCGATGTTTCTAACTCTCTATCCCTCTCTCTTCCTCTCTGTAAAAAAATCAATAAAATATATTTTAAAAAACAAACAAAGGAAAATGGCAGGATAGCCCTAGCTGGTTGCTCAGTGGTTAGAGCGCCAGCCCACAAACTGAAGGGTCGCAGTTTTTACAGTTATAAATTATTAGAGAAATAAAAATTGAAAGCATGCAGTAAGGAATAAAGCACCAATATATATTATAAGCATAACTGCTCTTAGCATCAATGTTGATATCTCTCTACCCCTCTCTTCCTCTCTCTCTAAAATCAATAAAAACATTTAAAAATGTATACAAAATGTTACTAAAAAAGGAAAAAACTAGAGAAAACTTAAAAGTCTTTCAATGGGAGGTTGGTTTAATAAATTATATACATACATAATATATATATATTCCATGCAATGGAATGATTATGGGGTTAAAAAGAAAGAGCCCTGGTCGGGTGACTCGGTTGGAATGTCCTCTGTGCCAAAAAAGGTTGCAGGTTTGATTCCCAGTGAGGGCACATATCCAGGTTGTGGGCATGTAACAGGAGGCAATCAATTGATGTTTTTCTCTCTCTCTCTCTCTAAAATCAAATAAAATCAAATAAAATCAAATCAATAAAAACATATTCTCAGGTGAGGATTAATTAAAATAAAATAATGAGTCAATTTTATTTATGAAAATATAGAGGTCACTACGATACACAATTAATAAAAAGGAAGCAAAACAGAATGGAAAATATCCCATTTGGGGGAAAATGGGATGGAGGAGATGTCAATAAGTAAATGTAGTCACTGCACAGAGCAGTTTCTGAACACAGCATCAGAAACCTGACAATGGATACCTGTTGGGCTCAAGGATAGAAGCTGGAGAGCAAACTTATTTTTCCTCTTTATTCTCTTTTGTACAGTTTGTATTTTTAAAAATGCATTATTACTTCATGATAAATTCTAGGTTAAAATTATTTTAAACTATAAAGAATGTTCCCTCTTCCCTGAGCAGTACAGATTTCCCCCATTTCTGGCTCCTGTGAAGATATTTTTACCTGCATTGAAGTGGGGTAGCTTATCGTTAATGTACATCAGACAGTAAGCACTGACATTTCTCAGGCCTCCGTAGGAATCTCTTTCAAGTTCTTCCCAGGAAGATTCGGTCACAGAGATGTCATTGTACTTGAGCCAGACCTGCCGGGGCTGATTGTAGATATAGGCCCAGTAGTGTCCAGCGTTTGCTTGTCCTTCATGAACAAGCACCGCATGCAAGCGATAAGGCACCTACAAACCAGAAAGCACATTTCTGAGTGAGATTCAGTAAAGTAATCTGACAAAGCTTAGGTTACTAAAATTCAAGATTATTCCCAACTACCAGACGTAAGGAAGGTATATATATATTTGTTCACATTGAAACATCTTGGTGATTCAAGATGAACTAACAAAACACAGCCTTGGAATCTACCAATTATGCTGCAGTTCCCAAATCTTTAAAATCAGACAACTGAACTAGATAACCTCCTCTGAGACCTCGTTCAACTCTAAACTCTTACAATTATAGATCTAAAACCAAAGATAACACAGACCTATTTATTCTCCAATTCCAAACACAGTTTATGTAAAAATAGAATCATCCTGATCGATATGCTGAGAAAATGCTTACCACGTTTGGGACCTACAGCTAGTTTAGCAGCCATCTTGTTCTCTGTCTATTGTAGTTGGCACCGACATTTAAGTTAGCATATGTCATTATGAATCAGTCATATGGTCCCTATATTTCCTCTTGTTCACCTATCTAGGGTGAGACCCTTTTAACTACATACTTGTTAGTTTCCACACCTTAAAGGCATTTCTTTTTACAATATGCAGAACATAAAGCAATGCTTAAGTGCCAAGTAACTACTGATGGGAAAAGGTAAAGTTGGCCATAGACTCAAGTTAAACTTACATTTAATCAGTACCTTGACATGTTTTTTACTGGTAGAGAAATTTTTGAAATAATACAAAAGAAAAAATGGGGAAAAACCAAGATTTACATGATGCATTCCCGCCATGCAACAGAACCATGCCTCCATGCAACCCTGGAGACAGCTCTTTCCTCTGGCCACTGACCCCGAAGCCGCTAAGAGGCCATGCCCCTGACTGGAACCTCTCTCACCTCCATGCCAGAATGTCATTCTAAACAAAAAATTATGTGGACAATGAGAAGTGCCCGCCTACCTCCCTTTCAGAGTCATAGGAGAAACCAACCTTGAAAGCATGCAGGTAAACAAAGGACCACAGAACTGTGAAAAGGACAAGTAACTGGTCCCTAGTTCAGGTTTCCCCACTGTACTACCTAAATTACTAGGCGTGACAATTTTTATTAATATCTGATAGCAAGCCTTTCTAATATATCAAAAAGTAACACGTAGCAGAAGCAAAACAAATATATTTTGCGTTCTACTGGTGGCAGAAGATATATTACTTTTTTCTTTACCTAAAATAAAAATAACAGAACACTACCAATTTCTTTCCTAAGTGTATTCTTATATCTCAGGAGGTTCTCATTGAGTTGCAAAGAAAGCCATCCAGTTTCCTTTTTGTATCTGCCATTAGCACCAGTAGAACATGCTCGACTACTTTCCCATCAATTCATTCTACCTGGCGAAGGAGAGGATCACAGTACATCTGCTCGATAGTCTGGGTAGTGCTTGCAATACAGTTCTTTAAATCTGTTAAAAGAGAAGACTTAGTTAAGATGACTTCACTCCACATCACAGAGGCTGATTCCACTAAGCAATGAGCAGTGCTTGTCTGTGCCAGGGTCCCGATAACTTCAACTCCACTCGATGAGCCACGAAGGAAGACAGTCTTAAAGCAGCTAGTGCTTCAGGTTATGAAGACTGTTAGTTTAATATAATTACATTAAGATTTAAAAAATCATCTCTTATAATTGGCACCAATATTTCTTAAAGAAGAAACAGCATACTTGGAGAAAGACCTTAATGGGTCACTTGGGTGCAAATGTCCTAGAGATAAGACCGGAAAGAAGGTGGCAGAGCAAGAGAGACTAAATTTCTGTGAATAAGAACCTGGAAGGAATCTGAATTTTAATTTTAATTTTTTGCTCCCCAGATAAAAGGAGAAAGGGGAAGAAAAGTCTGAGCAACATGACCAGGAGGCCATATAGAAAAATCCCAACCAAAGGAGACATGAGCAAGGGAGCTGCCCAGGAAGCCCAGAAATGTTGAGGAGGGGTCTTTCCACAGCTATATAATGGAAGTCTGTGATCCAATCTTACAGGGAACTAAAGGAAGAAGTCACAGTCCCCATGCCAAAATTTAACGGCATATACGGCAAAATTCAATTATATAAGGCAATAGCAGCAAGTGTACCCAAGGTGCCAAACTTCCAAATACTCAAACAAACAGAGAAGGCAAAGAATAGCTGTTTGACAAGTTTTAGAAGAGCCAACCTTGTATATCCTGTTCAATCTCACTCCTCCACCTCTGAAGACAGGTCTTAACGAAGCTGATCTCCTCCTCGGTGACTGCTCGGGGAGCCGGGTGTGCAGGCATTGACACAGGAGGCCGGGAAGATGCCAGTGGCGTAGTCACTGTCGTAGACTTGTGCAGACAGTTTCCAGAAAGGGTGCTTTCAACGTCCTGAGAAGAGCTTTCTTTACTTGTGCTGAAAGAAGACACATCATGCTCATATGATAACTTCCAAAACATGCCTTGAAAGCAAGCTGCCATGTGGAAAAGTACCACTCCAAGTTGGTGAGTATTCACTCCGCACAGGTGCAGAGCTGAATCTTCCTTTACATGTATCGTCTCATTTAACACACCTTGTTTATGAGACAGATATTATTACTATACAGATACTATCCCTATTAAGCAATTAAAACCTAAGGTTTGGAGAAATTAAGCAACTTGCCCAAGTTCACTCAGCTAGTAAGCGATGGAGAGGTATTAAGCCCAGACCTGCCTGAGTCTATGGCTCATGCTCTCTCACCTCTTGTTATACTGCATCCTCATGAAGAAGAGAGGAGAGAGAGCATGGAGAAGGAAAGACTGGGCCTGGAAGAATCGAGGAATCAACTATAGAGTTCCCAAGATTAAGCCAACCAAAGCGGGATGGATAGACAAGCTCAGGAACACAATATACAGAGCAAGAAAAATGAAATATCAGCTGAACATCCAAGTCACAGGAATACAAACTAGGTAACACCCTGGAGAAGAATGGGGGCTGGGCTCAAAGGCAGACAATCCCAGCTCTACCACTCTTTAAATACCCAGGTAAGCAATCTAACACTCCGCTCCAAATGTAAATGTTAACTTCTTCACACGATTGCCCTGAACTAGCTGAGAATAAAGTATGTAAAGTAAATGTTAATTTATCTACTAATTAACTAATGTCAAACAAACTACACACAAACCAGCAGAAATATAAACTAAACTTCTAAATTGTACTTAGGTTTCAACTTCACATCAAAACTGAAGAACATAAACTTCCTGTAACTCTGACTTAAAGAAACCCTCACTCCCTACTCTTCCCACCTGCTCTCTCACACACACAAAATAATGGAGAAAACCTCTTCCCCAAGGACCCATATATATGGAAAAATATTCCAATATAAGCAAGAGAGCAGATATCTCAATTTCAGAAGGGAGCACACACACAGAATAACTTTAAAATCTAATACACACAGCCCTAACTGGTTTGGCTCAGTGGATGGAGCATCAGCCTGTGGACTGGAGGGTCCGGGTTCGATTCTGGTCAAGGGCACATGCCCAGGTTGCAGGCTCGATCCCCAGTGGGGGGCGTGCAGGAAGCAGCGGATTGGTTATTCTCTTTCATCATTGATGTTTCTCTCTCTCTCTCTCTCTCTCTCTCTCTCTCTCTCTCTCCCTTCCTCTCTGAAATCAATAAAAATATATCTTAAAAAATTAAAAATAAATAAATAAAAGCTAATACGCACAGTAGGCAGTATTACTGTATGTGTTTAAACAAACTGCCCAACTGCTTTTTAAAAATTAAAACAATTATTAAATAAAGAACATGAAACCATTCTAGAAAACATCCAAACACACAGGTAGAGTATAAAAGGTAAAAAACACCTCCATCCCTTGACTTGTGCCACCCTGAGGGATACACACTTCTATGCATACAAGGATGAATAATTATTAATATGGGGGGAGTTGGGGAAATGGGTGGGATTTTTTAAACATAAAAAAACTTAACCTTTTTTAGTCAGTAACCAGGAGGCCGCAGGGTCGGGTGGGAGCTTCTGGCTGCCGTGACCAGAGCCTCCCAACCCCCACGGCTCCCCTTGCAGGTGCATGAGGTTCTCCTTGGGAGGTGCTGCACGAGTGGAAATGCTCTGTGGTGGAGAATGGACTGGACCATGGGCTGCTACCCCAGTCGTCAAGCAGCAGCTAGTGGGCTCCATGAAGGCACTGCAGCAGCAGCAGGTGTCCTGGGACACCAGGTTCACTAGCAAAGAGATGCCAGCACCACATGCAGCACCCCGGAGGCGTGGTCATCCACGGCCTGCACACCAAGCACTCTGAGCTGAATCCAGTGTGTGGGTGAGAGCCCACCAGAAGCCTCTGCCTCAGCCTGTCTTCTGGCCCCTCCTGAAAGCCGCCACCCACAGACAGAGCATCTTGGAACTGGAGCAGGGACGTGGGCAGCCGCTGGGCCTGGCTCGGCTGGCCCTCAACAATGGCCTGATGGAGTGCTTCCTGCAAGTGTGAATACTACCAGCTCCCCCACTGCCTGGAGACCCTGGGGAGGGCGAGTTCCTCAGCTTCCTACAGGGACTAACACCCTTACCTTACAAGCCCACCACCTTAAGGGAGAGGACTCACCCACTCTCGGAGCTCGACCCTGCCACCACCTCTGGTACAGAGGAAGGAGTCTCTGGATTCCATTTCCCTTTCCTCAGGCTCAGAGGACACTGAAGGCCAGAACTTGGGCCATAAGACCCGATGGAACGGACAGCTCACTGCCTCCTTCCTCAGCCTGGACACACCAGCTCCTCCCAACTGTCCTGCAGCCTAGACTCCGATAGCTGCCTACTCCAAGAAAATGGCTCCAAGATCCCAGATCCTTCTGAGGAGCTCATGTCCTACGACTCAGACCTGGGAACAGTAAATGCTGATGATTCAAACTCATCTCTGCAGGAGGTGTTGTCGGAGTTCAACAAAGCCCAGGTAAACTCGGTGCCAACTAACGGACTGAGCTGAGACAGATTCCCATGCTGCAGGCCTCCCCGACCCTCCGCCTCTGCCTGACACCCGCCAGCACACACCCGCACTTCGATGTGCCTGTGGAGCCCCGCCCTGCCCAAGCAGCCTCTCAAACTCAAGACGGTGGCCACAAGCAGGAGCCACTTTCCCAGGCACCTGGCATCCTGGGCCTGCAGCACCTGGGCACTGCACAAGCTGTCACTTGGAAGCCCTTCAGACCCCAACCCTCTATCCTGTGAGCACAGGTGGCGAGGGAGGAGCCAGCAGGTGACAGCGCTGGGCTGAGCCTCGGGGCTTCCTCACTCATCAGTCCTGAAAGCAAGAACTGGATCTCACAGGATGACGCTCCAGGCCTCCACAGGAACAACCCCAGGGGGTCCTTCAGATCAGCTCCATAGCCTCTTCCAGGGGGTCCTTCAGATGGCTCCGTAGCCTCTTCCAGGGGGTCCTTCAGATGGCTGCATAGCTTCTTCCAGGGGGTCCTTCAGATCGCTCCGTAGCCTCTTCCAGGGGGTCCTTCAGATGGCTCCGTAGCCTCTTCCAGGGGATCCTTCAGATCGCTGCATAGCTTCTTCCAGGGGGTCCTTCAGATGGCTCCGTAGCCTCTTCCAGAGGGTCCTTCAGATCGCTGCATAGCTTTATCCAGAGGGGCTTGGGAGTCCAGGCCTGGTCTCCTCAGGCATTTTCCTTAAGGCCCGAGAAGAAGCTCCATCAAGGGGGCCTTAGATAAAGCTGTGTGCCTTCTCCAGGAGGCAGGAAAAGCCGGGTGGGAGCACCAGAACCCTAGGGGTGCACCTCAGGAGACTGCACGGTTCCAGCGTCTCTGAGGGCCTCTTCTCCATTACCTACTGGGTGCTGTCTTCTCACAAGGAAACCCTCATCCCAAAATGTAATAAGGAGTACCCTTGCTGAAAAGTTCTATATTCTCTCACACAATCTTAATAAAGTAATGCCCAAAACTGCCCAGAGTGCAAAAATACTGTTTCATATATTGAAATGGAAAATACTTGCCCTGAAACCTCCCCATAAACCTTTTTATACAGAACTCTTGATTCTGTCTGTGGCCCAGAGCAAGCCCTGCCTGTTAAAGGCCCGGAGTTTCGAGTGCTCCTTCCCAAGGCCTCCACCTCAAATGGTGTATTTATCAGCTGTTTGTTTAGTGTCCATCGTGTGCTGTTTGCAATGAAGCCAGCTTGATCTCCACCCCATCCCCCACCTGGGGAAATCCAGAACAGGTTAAATAACCAGAACCTAATTTGTCTGTAATCCTCATAAATGGCTTCTTCAAACAAACAAAAAAGTGTGCCCCAAAATCAGTCTCTTTCTCTCATTTTCTGTTTGCAGTGACCCAGTCCAGAATTCTGGCCTGGGAGCATGGGCAGAGGCCAGGTCTCCATGCTGGCTCCTTTTAGGTGTTTCTGTCGGCTCACGGGATGGTGGTAATTATGCTGGGGAAGGTGTGCTTTGTGCCGGGGTCGTCAGGATCCCTGAGGAGGAGGCAGACCCTCTACAGTGGTTTGCAATCCCCAAGGCTGGTCCAGGCTGGGAGACAGAACTGTGTGTCCTTTGGATCTCCTAGCTGGTGGCAGACCCCCAGGAGCAGGGAGCATTGCGCAGTGTGTGGTACATGGGCACCCACTCACTCATTCGGCAAATATCTGTTGAACACCTGTGCTGTGCCAGGTGCTAGGGACACAGCAGGAAACAAAGCAGAGTCCCTGGCTTCAGGGGACTTATATATTAAAGAGTAAGCATATGGCATGGGCAGATCCTAACTACTACAGAGAACAATAAAGCTGGGAGTGCTACGCTGGGGAGTATACTGCTTCACACAGGATGGCCAAGGGAGTCCCACAAACAAGGTGACATCTGATGTGAAGGAAGGGAGAGAGGAAGCCATGAGGCGAGCTCTGTGGTTCAAGCAGGAAGACAAAATGCAAAGACCCTGCCATGGGAACATCCCTGACGCACCAGGAAATAGCAGAGCCCAGAGGCGGCAGCCAGAAATAAGGTCAGAGGGATGGAGGGGCTGTGGGCCACAGGAAGGACGCTGGCTTTTGTGCTGAGGGAGAGAGCAGCCCCTCCAAGGCTTTAGGCAGAGGGGCATGATCAGACCTGTTTTAAAGGGGGGAGTCATCCTGGCTCACATGCTGAAGGACTACAGGGTGGGAGAGACCAATTAGGAGGCCACTGCCGTAAGCCAAACCATGGATGTTGGTGGACTGAACCCATGAGGTGATGTAGGTGGTAAGAAGTGAAAGATCCTGGATAGGCCAATGGATTCGATGTGTGGTGTGAAAGAAAGAAAATCAAAGATAACTCCTTATCCCCATCCTACCTGCCACATACACACACAGCGGCATTACTGCTCCACCGCAAACACAGCCTGATCGGAGCCTGAACTGCCGCAGATTCCTGAGTGGGCAGGAGCCTGGTCTGGGGTGGGCAGTGCCGCCTGAACCTGGCCTTGTTTCTTTGGCCCTGTGAATATATTCTATATTCCAGAAAGTGCCCCAGGAGATGGCAGGGGTGAGGCCTGGAGGCGCTCACTTCAGTCCACCTCATCCTTGCCCCCTCTCCCCCCGAGAATACCAGCATTAGAGCTGACCCGCTCCCCATCACCAAAAGTGCTGATGCTTTCAGATGAGCTGACTTACCCCTCCCCTTCAATGGAAAGCTGATGTGAACCTCAACAGTGGCCACACTACTTTTACGATGTCACTTTATCAAATAAACTACGGTGTGGGGCCCTGGCCCTGAGAAGTACTTTGCAATGCACTGAAGGAAGTGCTGCTGTGTGATGTTTGAATGATCTTACAGTAAAGACCTGATCTTTCTTTTAAAAAAAAATCTAGCCCGACTGGCGTGGCTCAGTGATTGAGCATTGACCTATGAACCAGGAGGTCACGGTTCAATTCCGGTCAGGGTACACGCCCATGTTGCGGGCTCCATCCACATTGTGGGGCGTGCAGGACACAACTGATCAATGATTCTCTCTCATCATTGATGTTTCTATCTCTCTCTCCATCTCCCTTCTGCTCTGAAATCAATAAAAAAATATTTAAAACAAACGAACAAAACAAAAAATCTAACCTTTTTAAACAGGTTCTAGTGTTTTGTTTTATTAGTCAAGGCACACGTCAAGTTTACTCCGAGCTGACCCTAATGGTTCCTCCAGGGTACAAAGGTTGTTGCATGTGGCTGGGCCAGAGGGCTCCTGAGCGTTGATCTCCCCGTTTCCTTCCCTAGATAAGCCCTTCTAGGCTGTCCTCTTCAACTGCGAGCCAGTTCTTTTCACGTGTTAGTTTTCTATTTATGAATAAATCTCTTTCCTTAATGTTTACTTAGTCATGTATATTTTCAGCAGCAAGAATAAGATGTTTGGAAGAGCAGGGCTGAAGTTTCCTCTTAGAAAGACCGCTGGCAGCTAGTCCAAAACACGTTCAGGAAGCTCTGAAATAAACCCAACCCTCCTACGGGCAGGTGAGTGCACTGGTGGGAATTAGGAACATTCTCTCAAGGGACAGTTGGCAAAATCCTTCCCTTTAAGACAAAGAGTTCAAGACCTCAAGCTTATATGGGGTGAGTGTTAATCAGATGGAAAGAAGGTGCACAGTAAAAATAAACCAAAAATATATATACATATACAATAAAACTTTTTTTCATTACCTTTCCTTGGATGTCAGGTCAGACACCGGGCAATGCACTGGAGAAAGTGGTGATGTCATGCTTGTGTCACTCTGAGACGTAGAGCTTTCTGAGGCAGGTTTTGTACTAGCAAACTCAATCACGTATTTCAACATGTCGGGGAGTGGGAACCGAGCTGGGCCCGAGCCATACTTCACGTACCTAAGAGTCAAAGACAATGGTACTCTATTGGCCTTGTCTATCTTATATTTTGAGGCTTGCTGACAAAAGATCTGTTGTGGCGTGAAGAGTTGATGGAAAGGCTATTTCTAAACACTACACAATATTTAACCCATTATTCAAACAGTGTGTAGGGCAAAAAATCTCTAACTACAAAAGTAAAAATTTGTAACAATCTAAACTTTTATACCTGGCAGAAAATATTACAAATGGGCTTCTAACCAAAGTCATGCCAGTTATGTTTTTTCTTGATATCATGTCACATTTAGGCTCTGGACATAAAAGTAAATGCTGTTTCTTAAAGGAAAATAGAGATATTACCAGTACTCAAATCTGAAAATAATGCTGGTGAACTAGTACCCACGGGTTTTCTCTTTGCTGCCCTTTAGATCAACCACTTAGCAATTATTAGGAAAAAATGAAAGAAAGCTGGAAATGGTAAGTAGGTATTTAGGTATTGATAAAGGTCATAGTTTACAAAAACTAGCAAATCTTTTTTTTGTGGAGTCCTAAGTACCCTATTATTCATACACTCAAAAACAGCATAGGCCAGGCATAAATTATTAAAGATTTCTTTGGGATAATTAATACCTGAAATATGTAGCCAAAATAACAAATTATTTTAATAATACCCAATATTCTGCCATTACTAACATATGTTAGAGTCATTAAAGAAATTTACTTTAATGAATTCTACAGTTCACTATAGTAGACAAAGTTTAAATGCTAAAATAATTAAATTGACCGATTGATACAGGTAAACTCTGTAATACTGCGATTCTATGTACAAAGGATAGAGTCACTTCACATTTTTCTACTCTGAATAAAATGAGAGGTAGGGGGAAGAAAGGGGTATAGACCTAGGAAGAAGGAAAATTGTTTCTATATTTAGAAGGACATTATGAAATGAAAACACTAGTGGAAAATATGTACAGAGCAATCAAAGTCAACCACATTAGAGGGTATGCAGTGTTGCCTCTCAGGAAAATTAATGACCTAGCAATAGAGTGGGTAGAGATGGGGTGGTGATAGCAGCAAAATGGGGGAAAGCCACTAACATTGTATGGGATTCTTTCTGAAATGCTAAATCAATAGGTTCTATCTTGACTAAAAAGAAATTACATTGACTCCCCCTTAGGAAGTCATAGGAGTGATCCCACAGAAATAATGTAAACAAACAAAAGGGACTGAATCCTCTATAAGATAAAGGACTTTGTCCGTGTCAGAAATATTAGCCCTTTTAATCAGTTAGCCCTACTCTAGGTAGAGCAGCATTGTTTTTTGTTTTTATCTTCCCCAGACATTCAGAAACTGCTTTCCCAAGACAACGGGAGAGGAACACAACGACATTACCTCTCTCGTGTTTGTGAAAAAGATGGCAAGGACAGTGGAAAAAAGTAAAGGGCTATAAAATCAGAATGTGGATCCTCTGAAATACACTGCCAATAACTGTGCGGCTCAGGGTCACTTAAGTCCCCTGTTTGCCCATGGATACTCTTAGCTCATCTTGAAAACTGCTTCACCCTTAGGGAAAAAAATTCTTATTTTATAAGATACACTAGTTAATACTTAAACTCTGAATTAATCTATCTATATATATATAAAAGTCTATGTGACTATTATGACTGGTCGACCAAATGACCGGTTGCTATGATGCGCACTGACCACCAGGGGGCAGATACTCAATGCAGGAGCTGCCCCCTGGTGGTCAGTGGGCTCCCACAGCCAACCTCCCGCAGCCGGCCAACCTTTCTCGGTCCCTCCCCCAGCTGGCTGGATGGTCAGTGCACTCCCACAGCCAACTTCCCACGCCGGCCAAACTCTTACAGTCCCTCCCCCAGGCTAGCCAGTCCCAATCAGGACTGGGCGAGACAACCCCAATCACTGGCCAGGCCAAGAGACCCCACCTGTGCATGAATTTGTGCACTGGGCCTCTAGTTTTTAAATATAAACAAATTATCTGATTTTAATGTTCTACTCTTATATTTATAAGCACAGAGTTATCCATAACTTACCTTTCCAGTTTTTGCTGCAGGACTTTCACTTCCTCCTTCAACTTTCGAATACTCTCTCTCTTACTTCGAATAAGCTCTTTGCTTCTGTACATGTATCTAAGCAAATAAGCCCAAAATCACAATTTATATTTAAGAACATTAATAACACAAAATCTCAGCAAACTAGGGACACAAGGAAACTTCCTCAATTAGACAAAGGGGATCTATGAAAACACACAGTTAACATCACAACACTTAATGGTTAAGACTACTGAAAGCATTCCCTCTGGAGGCATAGCCTGGAGGCAATGAGATAAAAAACACACAATTATAATAAAATTAAACATGAATTTAGGGATAAACAATTAGATATGTGCAAGACCTGTACACTAAAAACTATGAAACACTGTTAAGAGAAATTCACAAAAAAATTAAATAAATGGAGCTATACTATGTTCATGGATTGAAGAACTAAGAATTGTTAAGTCAATTTCCCCACACTGATCTATAGATTCAATACAATCTCAATCAAAATCCCAATCATTGACAAGCTTATTCTAATATTTATATAGAAATGCAAAGGATGCATAACTTGTGGACACAGACAATGGGTGGTGAGGGCCTGGGGGGGTGGAGGATGAGGATGGGAGCGGGCTGGAAGAGGTTAATGGGAGGAAAGAAGGGCCTATGTAATACTTTCAACAATAAAGATTAAAAGGAAAAAGAAAAAAAGAAAGAAATGCACAGTTACCAGGATAACCAAAACAATTTGAAAAAAGAAAAAGTTTGAGAACTTATACTGAGGTCAAGATTTATATAATAAAACCACAGTAATCGAGACAATGTGGACCTGACATAAGATTAGGCAATAGACAGAACAGAGACTCCAGAAATAGACCCACAAATATAAATTTAATTAATTCTGACAGAGTATCAAGGTAGTTCAATGAGGGAAAGGAGTGTCTTTTCAACTAATGGTGCTAGAATAATTGGACACCCACATGCCATCTTTCCCCTCCTATTAAAAAAAAAAACTTTCACACTTTATACAAATATAAACTCTAAAAGAGTCATAGACATGAATTTAAGAGTTAAAATTACAAATTTTCAGAAAGGAAAAAAAAAAGAAAATCTTTGTGACCTTTGGTTTGGCAAAGATTTTTTAATTAAAACATAAAAAGCACAAACTATTAAAGAAAAACTGATACATTACACTTCATCAAAACTAAAATTCCTGCTCTTCTAAAAACACTGGAAGAAAATGGAAGAGGCAAGCGGACGGGAAATAATTTGGATTTGAATCTAAAATATATTTTTAAAAACCCTTAAAGTCAGTACGAACACAACAACTCAGTTAAGGAAGTGGACAAAAGGTTTGAACAGACACTTCACAAAAGAAAATATACAGATGACCATTAGTTACGTACATAAAAAGATGCTCAACATCATTAGTTATCAGAGAAATATAAATTTTAAATAATAAGATATCCCTACAAACCCACTACAATGGCTAACTTTAATTCCACATATTGGTGAGGATTTGAAGCAAATGGAGCTGGTAGAAATACAAAATTGTACAGCCACGTTAGAAAACAGTTGGGAGACCGAAAAGATGGAGACCGGCAAGAAGACAGGGAGGGAGAGTGTGTGAGAGAGTGAGGGAGCAATAGAAGAGTGTGTGTATGTGTGTGTGTGTGTGTGTGTGTGTGTGTGTGTGTGTGTTAGCTAGGGACAGTTAGATCCTGCGGGTCTTCCTGGGGGGCTGGCGGACCGAGCAGTCTTAGACTGCAAAACCCCGCTGCCACTGCCACGGGGTTGGCCAGTGCCTGCACAGAAACCAGGCCATCTTGAAGGGCAGAACTGTTTGCGACTAGGATGTGAGTCTCACCACCACCCAGTCTGGCCTCAGATGCAAACTGGGACCCTACAGCCACTTGGGACAAAGACCTGCTACCACAGCAACAGACCCACAGACACCAAGACGACAGACATCCAGGCCGCAGATTTCTGAGAGCCACAGAGCCCAAGCCCCTCCCTGTCAGCTCACCGCAGCAGAACAGAACCTGCTAGACCCCCGGTGTGCCAGCAAGCCTCCTGCTGACACAGGGCGGCTCTGCGACTTGACTTTGACTCTGGGCACGTGCGCACACGGGAAATCTGTTTCCTGCAGCACGCAACCAGGCCTCCTGTCGATGCAGGGTAACTGTGCTACCTGACTTTGACTCTGGGCGCAGGCACATGGGGAGTCTGTTTCCCGCGGCGCACGACACACGGAGGCTGTGCAACGCAGCCCCCCAAGCAGACCGGGGACCCTGATTCTCGGCGCCAGAGGCCACACTGCGCACCAGTGACTTGACTCTCGGCATGCACACGCGGGGACTCTGTTTCTCACCGCATATGCACGGGAACCCTAAATATCTTAGAAGAAGCCATAGGCAGCAAAATAGCAGACATGTCATAGCAATATCTTTACTGATACGGCTCCTAGGACAATGGAAACTAAGGAGAAAATAAACAAATGGGACTACATCAAGTTAAAAAGCTTCTGCACAGGAAAAGAAACCATCAACAAAACAACAAGAAAGCCCACTGCATGGGAGAACATATTTGCCAATGTTCCCTCCAATAAGGGTTTAAACTCCAAAATTTACAGGGAACTCATACAACTTAACAAAAGGAGGATAAACAATCCAATCAAAAAATGGGCAAAGAACCTAAATAGACACTTTTCAAAAGAGGACATACAGAAGGCCAAGAGACATATGAAAACATGCTTAAAGTCACTAGTCATCCAAGAGATGCAAATCAAAACAACAATGAGGTACCATCTCACACCTGCCAGAATGGCTATCATCAACAAACAGACAAGTGCTGGAGAGGATGTGGAGAAAAAGAAACCCTCGTGTACTGCTGGTGGGAATGCAGACTGGTGCAGCTACTGTGGAAAACAGTATGATAGTTCCCTCAAAAAATTAAAAATGGAACTCCCATTTAACCCAGTAATCCCACTTCTAGGAATATAGCCTAAGAAAGCAGAAACACCAATCAGAAAGGATATATGCACCCCTATGTTCATAGCAGCACAATTTACAATAGCTAAGATTTGGAAACAGCCTAAGTGCCCATCAGCAGATGAGTGGATTAGAAAACTGTAGTACATCTACACAATGGAATAAATTTGTTATGGAGAAAGGGCTTTGAGCTAGAATTCACATAATAATAAATTTGGGCTAAAAATAGCCTCAAGCAAAAAAAAAACCAACCAAATAAACTGTAGTACATCTACACAATGGAATACTACGCTGGTGTAAAAAAGAAGGAATTCTTACCATTTGCAACAGCATGGATGGAACTGGAGAGCATTATGCTAAGCAAAATAAGCCAGTCAGTGAAAGATAAATACCACATGACCTCACTCATTTGTGGAATATAGAGAACGTTACAAACTGATGAACAAAAATAGATAGAGGCAAAGAAACATTGAACAGACTGTCAAACTACAGTGTGAAGGCAGGGGAGGGTTGGGGGGGGGGCGGTAAGAGATCAACCGAAGGACTTGTGTGCATGCATATAAGCATAACCAATGGATACAAGACACTGGGGGTGAGGGGCGGAGGTGTGTGAGGGCATGTGCCAGGGGTAGGTCAATGGGGAAAAAAGGAGACATATGTACTACTATTTATAAAACTTTAAAAAATAAAATTTTAAAAAAATAGTTGAAAATTTTCTTATAAAGTTAAACATACACTTTTCATACAACCCAGCAATCTCACTCCTACATATTTTTACACAGAAGCACTAAAACCCACACCAAGACTTTTAAGTAAATGTTCACAGCAACTTTATTCATAATATCCTAAAAATGGATACATCTGAAATGCCCATCAACTGCTGAATAGAAAAAATACAGTGGTACATCCTTACAATGAATGAAATACTACTAATATTTAGGGAACAAATCACTGACACATGCAAGGAGAATCCCAAAATCATAATCATAAACCAGAGACCAGAAGCACCATTAGCATAGCCCTGAGAACTTCTTGGTAGTACAAACTCTTGGTTCCCAGCCTAGATCACTAAATCCAAGCCTGCAGGTGATTCATGTGCACAATATACTAGTATGGGCTCACTTCTGCTGCGATGTATCTTAAAACAATCAATCACAGAACTCACCTGTCCATATAAATAATCTGAGGAAACTCCAGCTTATTGTGAATTTTCTCTGGCTGACCAAGGGACTGATTGAACTCAAATCTTGAGAGTTCAAAGGTTAACACTGGAGGTAGTTTTGTAAACCAACACTATGTCAGGAGTAGAAATGTGAGAGAAACAAGTTATTTTCAGGAAATGGCAATAGCTAGACTTAAAATATCCCTCATAAATCTGTATTTTTGGTATAGAATTTATATTCAAATCAAACTCATTCTACACTCGTGTTTAATCTCAAATCCTAAAGGAAATGACCATTTAGAATCATGCCCTCATTGAAAATATGGTTAAACATTCCTCAATACTCCAGCTCAACTATTATCTCAGAAATAACCACCCTTAAATATGTGAATGCACAAGCACCTATGCAATTTATTCATTAAGTCATCAGTACTCAAAATAGATTCGAAACCTAAAGAAAATGGCAGCCTAACCAAAGAATTAGAAATTATAATCTAAGCAGCATATAAGGGGACAACTGTCTCCATGAATCAGCTAAAAAGACCAATATGTGTGCATATATAATGCACTATTTATTTACAGTCTATTAACCATAACTTGAATCCCCTTTCTGTCTAGAAAGGAAACTTGAAGTAGCCTTATGATAATGAGTTCTCAAATTCCCGAGAAAATCTCTCAATTCCAACAATTTAGACTTCTCCTAACATATGAACCTATAATGTTACCTTGAGTTTCAAGAAAAGAAAGCCCTGACTTTTAAAAACGATCTCAACTGTCACTGACCATAGATGAGGAAAAGCTAGAACAGGAAAGGCCTTTCTGTTCAATTCACCGGTAGGCCAGAGGTCTGCATGACAGCTTTAAAATATTCCCTTTACCAAAGGTACAAACAGCGGTTCCCTTCGCATGCCCTCATCCGGCCGAGGTGAATCCAGATAGCCTGTCTGACTACCTCAGGGCTAAATCTAAACAAGCATAATGATTTTCTTATATATATATATAAAGTGTTCCCATCCTGGAATAAAGGTCTCCAGAGGGCGAAGTAACTGGTGAGCATCCCTTCTCTTTTGAAAGCACACCATCAGCTCCATGCAGCTCCTCATAATCAGGAATTGGTTAACTTCCTTGCAAAGCTAGGGAAGCAGTTCCTCTTTCCAGACCCTAGCCCTGCCCCACCGCTAATGCACTTTGACAAGGCTCATGCTATGCTCCCTATTTTAACTCAGGAAAGCTTTCCTTCCTCCTATAGTAATTATTGAGCTGGACTCATCATTTAAGCCATAATTTTGTCTCAAAATGGATGATGAGAAGAGAATAATCCAAGTTGTGTGGTACTGACAATAATGCTACTGCAAATGCAACTCATTAATTCTTAACCCAGCTGAAGTCTTGAGATATTAATTACCCTTGTTCTCCCTTTAATGTCCCATTTCTTTCCAACCCACAAAAATAAATAAATGCAAAATTAAAAAAAAATGAAAGTAAAGGCAGAAGTTACAATGGAAAACAGTAAATACTATAATAGGGAAAATATTCTAAATGGCATACCATAGGAGTTAATCACTGTACTTTTACCCTCCGAAAATATGGAGGCAGTGCGCTCTCCCTACTCAGGTACAGGTAGGCTTCAACAGAAAGAGAGAAACTTGATCACACTTGAAATATCAGCAGCAGCATACAACCTTATATGAGTAACTCAGACTCCAAATTCATACTTTCAGTAAAGAATTTATTTATCCAAGAGTAAGACTCACCAACACATATCAACTCATGAGAGATCTCAGACAAGTTTAAGTTTTGTTACATGTAAAGCTGTGTGATGGGAAAACGACTGGCCAAAAAGCTCAGTTCTAGTTAACTGGCTTTGTGGTGGGTGCGCCAAATAAAAGACCCAACTCACCTCTTGTCCGTACTTCACTGCATGGTCGGAAGGAAGCAGCTCAATGTCACCCTCCACCATGGCCCCTTCCAAACACTCGTCCAAGTTGTGATAGCCATTTACCTGAAGGGGATACTGGCCGAAGGTCTCGTTGTTACAAAAGGGCTTTCCTAGACAAAGAAACAGATGGATTTTTAAAAGACATCACTAGCATAGCATAATCTAAAGCCCTTTTTTCTGGTACCAGAGACAATGTCTTCTTAATTCAGCAACATCCTGACAACTGATCTGTAGTGCATTTAAGCCTGTGTGGCAACCGCTAATGAACCAGTGAATCCAGGCCCAGACCACTGGCAACTGCTAACACTGCAAAAAGAAACGCAAGCAGATAGTAAATGCCTCCTGACCAAGACTATCCCACGACCTATGAATTTGTCTCACCTAAAAAAGCCTTACCCAGCCCAGCTGGTGTGGCTCAGTAGCTGAACGTCGACCTATGAACCAGGAGGTCACGGTTCCATTCCCAGTCAGGGCACATGCCCAGGTTGCAGGATCGATCCCTAGTAAGGGAAGTGCATGAGGCAGCCGACCAATGATTCTCTCTCATCACTGATGTTTCTATCCCTCTCTCCCTCTCCCTTCCTCTCTGAAATAAACAAAAATATATTTGGGGGGGCGGGGAGGGGGAACCTTACCTGAATCCAGTCAAAGTCTAGATCCAACTACTAATTTATATCATGGATATGGAAGCAGCAAAATTTCAGAGTGTGGGAAATACAAATACTAGAGAACAAACAGCCCGCTTTCTTAAAAACCAAAACAAAACAAAAAACATTTCAAGGAAAATAGATTGAAGAAGAAGAATCTACAGATTCTGAAAAGAGGCTTATAAAACATATCAACGAATCATAAACACACCACATTCGGATGCTAATTAAGAGAAACTGTACTAACAAAAATAAACACTCTACCTCCATATGTAACTATACAAGTTAACAATTTGAACGCTGACTAGATATTTGATATAAGAAATGCTATTTTTTGGTGTGAAAGTGATATTGGATTGTTTTAAGAAGAATGTCAGAGAGATAAGAGTAGGCAGGGGTTACATGGAGAATGATTGGCCATAGGCTAATGGTTGCTGAGTTTATGGAGGTTTTTATATTGGTCTATTTCTATGTGTTCAAAATTCTCTATAGTTGAAAAAAAGAAAAAACCTCATGTAGCCAACATGAAGCTTCTATAGTAGACAAACATTTCTGGCAGTCTAACACAATAAAATCTTTTCAGATTAGATATTACATTTGAAAGAACAGAAAAATGAGTAGCATCACTGTGTATCTAAAATTAATACTAGATTTGGGTAGTACAAATATTACACAATTTAATATAACATCTCTGAGATAATGATCAGGCCCATCTTTTTAAGTTTTTTATTGATTGACGAGAAAGAGAGAGAGAGAGAGAAAGAGAGAGAGAGAGATATCAATTCGTTGTTCCACTTATTTATGCATTCATTAGTTGAGTCTTGTATATGCCCTGACCAGGGGTCAAACCCACAACCTTGGTGTATTGAGATGACATTCTAACCAACAGAGCTACGTGACTGGGCCCATCTTATAGATGAAGACACTGAGGATCCAGGACCTCACATAATTTGTTCACAGTTATACAGCTTCTAAGAGGCAGAACCAACACTCAAACCTGCATCTGTCTGATTCCCAAGCCTTTTCACTACACTGCCTCCCCAAATTGTCACAGTAATATAGATTTGGTCACAGGACTAGCATTAACAGTTACAGCAGAGAATTTACCTTCACGAACCCCTTCAGTGAGGAAAGTACCGTAGAATAGCTGCACCATTGGATTTTCAGATTTGTTCTTGGGATTGCTGCTTTTAAAAAAAGGAGACAACTTGGTATCATTTGGATCAGATAAGCACTACACTAAACCCAACCATCATTCAAAATCAAAAACACTACCTTTTCATTTAAATAAAGAGCCAGGTATGGTCTAAAATAAGTGATAGATTATTTCAGTCCACACATTCATTGGACAAGTAGATGCTAAAACCTGAAAGCACAAGGACAATAAGGCCTGATCCCTGGCTGAAAGCCTAATACATGGATCTGTACACATTCGATACATACATAAGAGACATAGATACAGCTCTCCAAGGCATACAGGGTATAAAAGTAGTACACAGATGAGAATGAACCTTCTTGTGCAGTTCCGCAAATAAACAGAAAAAGTTTTCCCAGTGGCATGATAGTCAAGGAATGAAAACACAGTTGGCCCTTGAACAATGAGGACGTTAGGGACTAAGTTGAAAATCCATGTATAACTTTGACTCCCAAAACTTAACTACTTATAACCTACTGTTGACCTTAAGCTTTACCAGTAACATAAACAGTTGATTAACACACATTTTGTATGTTATGTATTACTTACTGTATTTTCATAATAAAATAAGCTAAAGAAAAGAAAATGTTAAGAAAATTATAAAAGAAAATAATACACTATTTTCCACATTCATGACATACCTAAGTTTTTCTTAATTTTTTTTTTATATATATCTAGGCTATATGGTTCATCTCAAGCTTTTTCAAATAGTCGCCAATCTCCAAACATGTTTTCTAGTATATTCATTGAAAAAAAATTCATGTATATATGGATATGCACAGTTCAAACCCATGTTGTTCTAAGGTCAACTGTAGTTTATATCTACAAGCCTACCTTAAATTGTTAATTATGTACATTTCCATTTGCAAAGCTGTTTAATGATATACATTTCTTCTACCCAAAGTTATGACAATTTAGAAAGCAAATTCCTCAGCATATATATTGGGTGAGGGATACTTGTATTTTTGCCCTGAATTTCACTTCTGCCAATGACTGACATGACTAAAAGCTGTTCTCTAACAGTCTACACAGATTACACCAGTTGTCTTAGATCAAATTTAATGATCTATACTATTCCACCATGTTCACATCTACGATTTAACCTTTTAACACATTTTACAGCACAGGCTATGGCTGTAACAAAGTTAATAATTATGGCCCGTTTAGTAAAAAAATTGTGGGTTAATATGATTATCTATATCCTCAAAGAGAAAAGCCAAAGGCAATGGGGATGCACAATGACAAATATGAGTAGCTACCCCATGAAGTTTGGTAAAAACCAGAATTTCTTTTCTTTTCTTTCTTTTTTTTTTCCTATTGATTTCAGAGAGGAAGAGAAAGGGAGATAGAAACATCAATGATGAGATAGAATCATTGATCGACTGCCTCCCACATGTCCCCTAGTGGGGACTGAGCCTGCAATCTGGGCCTATGCCCTGACCAGGAATCAAACCATGACCTCGTGGTTCATAGGTCAACATTCAACCACTGAGCCACACCAGTTGGGCAAAACCAGCAATTTTTACTTAAGATGAGTATTGTTCCCCCTTATCATAATTCTCACTGGACCACTGTGAGCAGGAAGGATGTACAAACAGATCCTCGACACTCACTTAGCATTAACAGCGAGCTGGAATGCATCCTCCAGCCAATCCAGAAGCTTGTGTGTGAATTCACTCACATCTTGCTATAAGAAAGGTAACAAATTGCATAGGAGTTAGACCCCACACTATACTTAGGGAAACAAACGTTTACTTTATCCCACCAATCACTACGATTCTATTACCATGCAAAGATTTCTATTTTAAGGCCACCTATCAAGAAGGTACATGGAACACTGGGACCAGCTACCAAAGGTGCAACAAAAGGCACACTAGGCAGCCTCTAAGTCGTGGCTAGGAGGAAACTGGAACACTGCCACTTCCAGCCACCTCTTTTTGTAACAAATAAACTAAATCTTCCAGTTAGGACTTTTTAAAAAGGTCCAAAGAACACATTGTAGTGCTTTAGAATGTATGAGATCTGAATGGAGAAAGAAAACTTTTGTAAAATGTTTCGAGATTTTGCAGAACTGTAGGACTTTTAGAGATAAAAAAATACTTTTATGAGGAAGAAGCTGCACTAATAATGAGAGTTTTGTTTCCAAATAGGAGGTGGGGAAAAGAAGTTACTAATATCCAGAAGATTGCTCAGAGTTGCTGAACTCAGGGTTAAATGGTCTGCACCCCAGCAAACATGTAGACAAAGGACTTTGTTTTTCTCAGTGACTCTTTGCTAGCACTCACTGTGCTATTTTCCAATCTCCTACTTCAACAGCCTCTTTGTAATTGTTATTTCTACTGCTACTTCTTCCTTTTAGAACTGCCAGCCTTCCCAGACAACACACCCTTTTTACCACCTGTTCCTTAGACATTATAAAGGGCAAAGGTAGGCACTCACAGGCCTGCTTACTCATGTTCACAGTTTATTACACGGTTAAAATAAACATGACTGCAATGTTAGGCATGATTTCAAACTCCAAGAGTTTGAGGGAAAACCTTGTACCTGCTGTTCCTCCGGTGATCGGAATGCTCCCTTTAAGAGATCGAGGGCTGCCGAAGGGTCTACAAATTTGCGATTTGATCCCATCATCAGAGCAAACAAATACTGAAGCTCTTGCATAAACATGATATTTCTCTTTTCCTGTAGAAAACACAGCAATGTGTACTCTTACAACCTCTTACTTGGAAAATTACAACATATAAAGAGAAAAGTTGTCAACGATCACTCCTTACATTTATATTTACCTAGATCTAGACCAGGGTCAGGTCTCAAACTATGTTACAAGTACTCTGAAAGGTCTCTATAGGGGATTACCCTCAACTGAAAGAGTGTCTACGTAGAAGCAAGGGAGTTAATGGTGTAATTGTTTTCTGAAGCTGCCGTCCTCCCTCCTGTTAGGAAGATCTGTCACCCAGGTGAAATCCTGGAAAGGGTCAGATCGCTGGCGAGAGGCTTCATCCTTCTCGTCTTCTTTGTTAATCCTCACCCAAGGATGTTTTTTTCATTTATTTTTAGAGAGAGAGTGGAAAGGAGGCCGGGAGGGGAGAAAGAGAAACATCGATGTGAGAGAGACACATCAATAGGTTGCCTCCTGCACCCACCCTGACTGGGGCCCAGGCTCGAACTTGCAACCCAGGTACTTGCCCTTGACCAGGAATTGAACCCTTGACCCTTTGGCTCAAGGGCCGATGCCCTAAACACTGAGCACACCAGCCAGGGCTAAAGCCTCTTCTGAGCCCAGACCTCCAGCACTAGGTGGCCTCCTCGGCACCACTAGGGCTGAGTGACTAATGCAGCTCACTCTCACTGCCACAACAGAAGTGATTTCTACATCCCCCGTGCTGAGGTCGGCAGATAACTCAGCACTTTCGTGGAACTGTTTTTCTCATTTTATTCCTACTTAACTTTACATTTTTGCAAACCCTTATTTCTTGTCACAAAGAAGGAAAAAGAGCCATCTGGAAGTGAAAACAATATTAGTAAAAATCAAAGAGCATCACAGTTATCAGCTTCAGCCAAAAAATTAAAAGCTTTTGGAATGAAAGGAACTAAACAGTGAAGATTCCTCAAAAGCAACAACTTACAGTGTGACTGGGACAATTTTCAAGTACACTCTGTGGCAGGCTGTAGCTGAGAACAAGTCTTCGAAATGCAGGCAATTGAAAAAGAGACTGAAATGAAGAGAGAAATGGGTTGATAGCCTTTCTTTCAAAATAACTGCAGCAAGAAAATACTGCTTTTATCTTAAAAGTATGTATAACTGTCCACATAGTAATTCTACTTCTATTACGTTGAAGGAAATAATAATGGCTATGTATAAAAATTGAGCTGAATGCTAATTCTTTTAGGAAAACAAACAAACAAAAGCTACCTGATGGCTAACAAGAGGAACAGATTAGATAAACCATAGTACATTTATACACTAGACAATTATGTAATCATTAAAATACTTTTGGAGAAAAATGTTTTCATAAAAATTGACTAACACACAGCAGTGAAATAAATGCTCAAGAGCCACATGAATTACCATAGATAAATCTCAGACATATGTTTTGAGTGACCAAAAGTTACAGAAAAATAAAGTGTTATATTGTTTATATTAAGTATAATGTATATATATATAAAGAGCCAGAATCGGGGCAGGCCGGCTGGCCAACCTCCCACCATCTCCTCCTCCCGACAGGCCTGGCCCCGATCCACCGAATTCATGCACTGGGCCTCTACTTATCTATAATAATACTACAGGTTGTTTAGGATTCATACATATATGGCTATATTTGCGGGGAAGGGAGGAGCTGACAGGATGGGAACAACAGGGACTCAATAGCCGAGAGATTCATAGCATTTATTTCTGAAGCTGGGTAGGAGAACAGCAGTGTTTACCATTCCCCACTCATCATAGTATTACATTTAAAAAATTTTAACAACAGATGTCTCTGGCTGGCAGAGTTAGGATGAAGGATTCTTTCCATTGTTTTGTAAACCATACATTTTTCTACTATGAATATCTTTTGAAAGATAATGTTTTCCCAATCGGTCATGTGACTGTAACTCCTCATCCCAACACGCTCCTCAAACAAAAGCCCCTGCAGTCTGCACCCTGGACTCCTAAAGCCGCAACCTGGGTGGACAACAGGCCCCTCCCCTCCCTTGGTCGCAGGCCTACTGGGACTCACCCGCTAGGGCGGGAGCACAGCTGGGCTGGGAGTATCAGCCCTCTGCCTTCTCCTTCCTTCCACTCCGACTGTCGCCCTCACACACCTCCATTCCTCCCAGTTTCACTTTTGCTCTGCTCACTACCCCGTAACCTTTTCCAGGACTGCGGTTCTACCACGATAAAACGGCTTTACATTTTCAGTCACATCACTCCACCTCCTCACCTTCACCGAAATCGGGCTTCACCCCATTGCTCTTAAAAACCACAAGAGGGCACTCCCATCTCCCAGCACCTGCTTCTTCTGCGTTCTTTGTACTACTTAATTACATCCTCCTCCTCCAGTTTAGAAATTCGGAATCATCTTGGAATCCTTTCCCTTTCTTAACCAGCCACATCTAACACAGAGAGGTGCCTGGACTGAGCCCCTGGGGTGCTGTATCCAACCACCTCCTCCAATCGCTGGCTGTGATCACACTCTCATCACTGCTCACCTGGATCACTGCACACAGCCTTCCTGCCTCCAGAATGTCCCCTGTACCAGTTCACCTGCCAGCAGGTTCTTCCATCTTTCTAAAATGACCAAAATTGAGCTCCCAACTCACTGAAGACTATTCTCTGGTAATAGTTCTTACAATCCCAAGTCCTGTCATCCTACTAGGTAACTTCAGTCAACATTCAACCCATGGGACCTCCTGTCAGCTCTCCCTCAGAATAAATCAGGAATCCAACCTCTTCTCTACTTCCACGGCCACCAGCCTGCTCCAGGCCCATCACCTCGCACATGGATGACTGCAGTAGTCGCCAGAGGTTTCTTCACTGGTTCTTGTCCACTCCATCCATTCTCACAGTAGCCAGAGTGAGCCTTTAAAACTCGGGTCAGAGTTCATCACCCCTCTGCTCAGAACCCTCAGTGGCTCCCATCTCACTCAGAATGAAAGACAAGTTACCTTTCCAATTTCATCCCCGAGGACTCCCCCTTCTGCCCCTAGCATTCCTGCCACTCGGGACTCCAGGGTGTCCTGTGCACACAGCAACCCCATGAACACACTCCCACCTCAAGGCGTGCACCTTGGTTTCCCCGACCTGGAATACTCTCCCCGCTCAGCTGCCTGGCTCACTCCCTTGGCATTTGCTCCAATCTCATCTCCTCAGCCTAATATCACCATTTACACTGCAACCTGCTCCAGTCTCTCCTGCAGCAACTGCAAGCTCCCTTCACCTGCTCTTTTCTCTGTCACACCAATCATAGTCTCACGTAGTATATAAATTTACTTACATCTTAATTCTGTAAGGGCAGGGCTCAGTCTTGACTGTGTTCACTCCTGCATCTCAAGGACCCACAGCAGTTCTAGACGTACAGGAGGTGGGATGTCCAACTAGGATGTGCTGCTAGAACACATGCTCATCCACTCAGCCCAGGGACCTGTCTCCTGACACATTCCTCCAGTCCATCTCTACACCCACACCACGGCCACACCTGGGATATGCCAACACCTGAAAAG
This sequence comes from Myotis daubentonii, assembly GCF_963259705.1. Taxonomy (NCBI): domain Eukaryota; kingdom Metazoa; phylum Chordata; class Mammalia; order Chiroptera; family Vespertilionidae; genus Myotis; species Myotis daubentonii. The sequence continues at coordinate 7,629,118 of NC_081848.1, read as the reverse complement.
GTGCCAGATCACAAATGCAGAAAATTCCACTCTTAAACCATAGCCTGTCTTCTGGCTTATCTTTTCAACTACCTACAGGACATTTGTCTCTTGATTTCATCAGGAACCCAAGCAAACTGACCTCTTTCCTTTTTCCCTAATAATTAATTAGTTCCTTCCTGTCTTCATTTTCCCCACTTTCTACCTTTAATTCCCTTCATTAAATTCTCAAATTGCTCTTTTGCCTTCACCAGACCCAGAAACTCCTCCAACCTAAATGAATTTAACTTTCCAGTTTCAGAGCGCTGCTAAGAAGTTCCGATAAAAACAGGACATACTGTTATCACGGTACTATTATATTCTGCTGCCAACCGGTTGCCCACTGTCTGCAACAACTCTTAAACTTTCGCTCCATTTAAAATCTGACTCTATCATTCCTCCGCCCAGTCTCAGATAAAAGCTGCTTATTTCACAGAGGAAAAAAGGACTATTAGAAACTATATCAACTTTATTTTCAGTCATCATTTCTTCCTTGTTCTTTCCCTATTAGTCTTCCCGTTTTCCTATTCCCTCCCTGTATGTGCCATAGCCTGTCCTCTCATGCTCTCAGAAACCGTTCTCAATTATCCCCTCTACCTGCTAGTTCTTTTCAACATCTCTCACAGAAGCAAAGGCTGAGGGGGTGTGGATACAGGGAGGGGCCCCAATCTCTCTAAGAACTGACTGATGTCCTTAATTCTACACTACCTTCCTACATTCCGTTCTCAACATAGATTCCAGTAGTCCTCTTGAAATGGAAGTAGGATCCTATCACTTCTCTGCTCTGTTCCCAATACTTGCCCACTTCATATATATCCCCTAAATCATCATCATGACCCCATGCTCCCCACCCCACCTCCACCTTTCTGACCTCATCACTATCAGTCACCCTCTCCCCCATAACTCAGTTCTAGCCTTTTTCCTATTTCTCAACTCATTAAGCAAGCTTCTGAACCTGGGTCTTTTACTTGCTGTTTCCTCTGTCTACAATTACTAGAGGCCCAGTGCACAAAATTCATGCGGGGGGGGGGGGGTCCCTCAGCCTGACCTGCACTCTCTCACAGTCCGGGACCCCTCAGGGGATGTCCCACTGACGGCTTAGGCTTGCTCCCCTAAGCCAGCAGTCAGACATTCTTAGCGCTGCTGTGGAGGCTCTCGTCACCACTGCTGCACTAGCCAGCTGTGAGCCCAGCTTCTGGCTGAGCGGCGTTCCCCCTGTGGGAGCACACTGACCACCAGGGGGCAGCTCCTGCATTGAGTGTCTGCCCCCTGGTGGTCAGTGTGTGTCATAGCAACCAGTCCTTCCACCAGTCAATTTGCATATTAGTCTTTTATTATACAGAATATGGTTCATTCTCTCACCTAATGCAGGCCTCTACTCAGATGCCCACTTTATCAAAAAGGCCACACCTAACTACCTTACACAAACAGCAGCCTCTGTAGCTGCTTCCTTCCTGGGCCCCTTACCCTCATCCATTTGTCTCTATGGCACTTGTCACCACCTGACATTTTATTTACCGTCTGTCCCACCCTTTTCAAGGTAAACTCCATGGGCGTGAGGGCTGTTTATTCACGGCTGTTTCCCCAGTGCCCAACAGTGCCAGGCACAGGAGGCCATAGATTTTACGTGTGGAAAGGGAGGATCCCGTTTCTGGCTGAGCAGCTGGGTGGATGTCCAATGCTATGATGGAGGAGACTGCAGGCGCAGGATCGAGTCAGCCCTGTGGCCATGTCCGGTGCAGATGCCTGAGACAACTCTAGGGCCGCTCTCTCTACAGGGTTCATCCACTCCCTTGGCTTTATCTCCACCCATGCCACTGATCCCCAGAACGTACCTGCAGCCCAGATCTTTTTACTGAACTACAGATTCAGAGTTCATTGCCTACATACCCTCAAACTCAGCAAGTATAAAACTGAACTGATCTCAGAGGCCTGCCTCACAAAAATCAGATTTGAGGTGCTGGATTGCCAGGAACACCCCCAATATCTGACTGGTCTTGTTAGAGGAGTTGGGCCACATGATGTTTTGGGACTGAAGGCCATGACCACCTCACAAACCGCATAGCTCCACTCTGTTGAGAAGGGGGTGGCTCCAAGACTGTGATAATGATGGCGGCAGATGGCAAGATGATGGCCCATTCAAGCACACTCAGCAGCCACGTTGTTAGCTAGTTTCACCGGGAATTGGAAGGGCCAAAAGGCTGCTCTGTGGCTTCCTGCTGGGTTTAGGCTAAAGGTGGAAGCCCACTGATGAGTTAATCCTAAAAGCACTCCTGGATGGTCACACAGAAGCATGAAGGTGGCAGAGGAATCCCTTTCTGCGAGATTTTAGTTGGAGATTCCTAGGGGGAAATCTGCACACGTGTCAGGGAAGACAGGAAGCCCAGTCACATCACTGAGAGAAAAACCCAGCAGCTAACCTGGGGACTGGCAGTGGGATGGGGCAGGCAAGGCCATCCGCCTGCATGGGCAGCAGCCCAGATGCTGTGTTCACATCACTCCAGTAAGAGGACAACGGGGTCACATGAGGGACGACAAGGCCGTGATGGGGCCACAGTGAAGTCAGCCCTGGAGGGGTCAGGTGGCTTCCCAAGGCTTCCTCAACAACTCAACCCCTCTGTACCACAGTGTTCCTTCACCCACTCAATTCACTCCGTTATCTACTCAAGAAACCCTGAGAGGTGAATTATACACTGGCTTTGCCTTCAGGGAGCCCACTGTCTAGGACAGTGGTTCTCAACCTTGGCTGCACATTAGAATCACCTGGGAATCTTTTTAAAATCCTGATTTCTGGGCCTCATCCTCCGGAAATTCTGTTTCTTTGTTACTCATGTTGTGACCCCACCCCATAACAAAGAAACAGAATTTCTGGAGGATGAGGCCCAGAAATCAGGATTTTAAAAAGATTCCCAGGTGATTCTAATGGGCAGCCAAGGTTGAGAACCACTGGTCTAGAATATGGTGCTGTTGTTAAGTGTTTAGAAGTATTGTCATTGAAAAGTGCTATACATGGAATCAGAGAAGGTAAAAAGTTAAAATGAGGACTCTGTACTGGAATACAGTGGGGCCTTGACTTATGAGTGTCCCGACTAACGAGTTTTTTGAGGTACCAGGTGTCTCTCGGCCGATTTTTTGCATTGAGTTGATAGAGTAATTTGAGTTAATGAGCTCCTTAACGAGCTCGGTCTCCGAACGAATTAAACTCATAAGTCAAGGCCCCACTGTACCTTAAAGGTTCCTCTCTCCTCCACAGTCCATGATTCTTTAAGTGTTGACCTATCCTATTTTTGTCACATATCTTGGTCTGCCACCTAACTATTGGGGGGAGGAGGGACTGAACAGCAATCCCACCCTTATACACCCAAATCAGCCCTCCTGAAGTGTCAAGAGGTATCATCCACCTGTATACCAACTAGAAACCTTGGGAGTCTTTCTCCGCTCTCTCCTGCAGAGAACCTGAATCTAGTCACTCCCCAAATCCTGTAGATCTGATCTCCTAACACCTCCCAAATGCTTTACTTCTCTTCTCTGTGGCTTATGTCACTTCTCTGTTGCAGACCACCGTCATTACCTGCCTGCATGCATGACAGCCTCCAATTGGCTTCTCCTTAGTAACTCTTGCTCCGCTACAACACAGTAGTCACTGAATGCTGATCTAAAACACCGACTCAACATATTCACAGCCACAGAGGACCTTGTTGTTAGTACTGCCCAATGTAGACACCAGACCATGTAAATCCAGAACACAAGAAGGCAACCAAACACGATGCTGTGGGGGACACTCCCCAGTCTTATATATGTTTCCATTTTTTTAAAGCTATGTTCCTCACATTTTGGTCTAGTAAATTACAATATTGTTTCAAAATTACAAAATTACAGTTTACTCTTTAAAAATATCATACCTGAATAACAGCACTAAACCAACATGTATTGCCAACATTTTTCAGCCCAACTGGCCAACCATCAACTCGCCTCCAGTCATTGGGATTGGGATTTTCTCCCCAGACTTCACAGCGTTTCCTCTTTGAGCGTTTAATTTCTGCAGAGGTTGCCTCGTGCATCCTGCATGGTGCCAACATACCACACATCAGAAAAGGAAAAAGTTAAAGAACAACATACTACATGGAGGATGTTGGTAACCTTTCATAGGTAGTTTGAAACACCAACTATTTTCTGGGTAATCACTGGCTATATACTAATTATAAGATTACTAGGGGCCCGGTGCACGAAATTCGTGCACTGGGTGGGGGGGGGGGGAGAGTGTCCCTCAGCCCAGCCTGCCCCCTCTCACATACTGGGAGCCCTCGGGCGTTGACCCCCATCACCCTCCAATCACAGGATCGGCCCCTTGCCCAGGCCGGACGCCTCTGACAGAGGCGTCAGGCCTGGGCAGGGGACCCTCATTTCCCCGCATCACTGGTTCTGCCCCCAGCCCAGGCCTGATGCCTCGGCCAGAGGCGTAGACCCCCATCACCTTCCGATCGCCTGATCGGCCCCTTGCCCAGGCCTGACGCCTCCGCCAGAGGTGTCAGGCTTGGACAGGGGACCCCCATCTCCCCCCGATCACTGGCTCTGGCCCCTGCCCAGGCCTGAGGCCTCTGGCCCAGGAATCATGCCTGGGCAGGGGACCCCCATCTCCCTCTGATCGCTTGCTCCACCCCCCGCCCAAGCCTGACGCCTCTGACCCAGGCTTCAGGCCTGGGCAAGGGGACCATCATATCCCCCCAATCCCCAGCTCCGCCCCCCACCCAGGCCTGATGCCTCGGCCAGAGGAGTTGACCCTCATCACCCTCCGATCACCAATCACCGGATCGGCCCCTTGACCAGGCCTGAGGCCTCCGGCAGAGGTGTCAGACCTGGGCAGGGGACCCCCAGCTCCCCGCGGTTGCAGGCTCCGCCCCTGCCCAGGCCTAACGCCTCTGGCCTAGGCGTTCGGCCCGGGCAGCGGGGACCCGCAGCTGCAGCGGCCCCGCAATCATGGGCTTCGCTTTAGGCCCAGGCAAGGGACCCCTAGCTCCCGGGACTGCCAGCTTCGACCGTGCCCAGCTCCCATCGCTGGCTCCACCCCTACTTCCTGCTGTCACTGGCCAGGGTGGAAAAGGCACCTGATTCTCCGATCATGGCTGGGGGGCAGGGCAAAGGCGGCCCCAGGGCCGCCTTTGCCCTGCCCCCCAGCTCTTAGCTCCCCCCTGGGTTTCCGATCACTGTCAGTGGCAGGGGGCTTCTTCCTGCTTTCCCTTTTGCCTCCCTGCATTGTGCCTACATATGCAAATTAACTGCCATCTTGTTGGCAGTTAACTGCCAATCTTAGTTGGCAGTTAATTTGCATATAGCCCTGATTAGCCAATGAAAAGGGTAGCTCGTACGCCAATTACCATTTTTCTCTTTTATTAGTGTAGATAACATAAGTGAAAAATAAGATTTAAACACATAGGTGTTAATCCTTCTATAACAGACAGTATTACTAATAAGGTGCTTCATGGAACTGAGTTGAGACTCAAGACTATTTATGGTAGTGTAGGAAAAGTTTTAGATTTCAGCAACAGTGCCCTCTCTCAGACCATGTCATTGAAAGAGGCAAGAGAGACACCCTGCTAAAGATAAGAGCCTCCGGCCCGGCCGGCATGGCTAAGTGGTTGAGTATCCACCTATGAACCAAGTCAGGGCACAGGCCCAGGCTGCAGGTTCAATCCCCAGTGTGGGACGTGCAGGAGGCAGCCAATCAATGATTCCATCTCATCACTGATGTTTCTATCTCTCCCTCTCTTTTCCTCTCTAAAGTCAATAAAAATATATTTTTAAAAAAGAGCCTCCAAACTGTCTAGTACCCAAACCACAGCCCTGTGTTTCCCTGAAAGAACAACTCGACAGTACAAGGGAATAAACATATATGGAAACGGATAGGCCACCATGGGAACTGGATATTTGTGACAATTCCAGCCAGTCACCAAATTAGTACCAATTCAAATACTATCCCTGTTCACTTCTGAGACAGGGTAATTGAATCATTATTTCATTTTTAAAAATCAACATAACCCTCAAAGTTTACAAAGGCTCAATGATTATAAAGGGCATACATATTTATTGGATACTTACACTACCATAAATTAGCAATTATGAACTATATAACCTGCAGGCTTCTGCCCAAAGACACAGGCTGCAATAAGACACTTATCATATTTGGCTTTTTCAAAAGTGAACCAGAGTAAGCTAAATTTAGTAAATTTTCCTTAAAAAATTTAATTCAGATGCAATTGAAGGAGCCTGAAAGAATAGTTCTTGAGTGGCACTCACAGAGCTATTGCCTTTGACCTACACACTAATGTAGGGAGCAAAGATTATAAATTAAATCAATTACCTGTTAAGATCTCTTCCATCAGTTTGAACTTTGGGGGACTCCAGTAGACTCAAAGCAATGGCAGCCTGAAGATCATCTTTGTTCTCATGAGTAAGGTCTATTACTTCTGCAAGATACATTGAACTTCAATTAGTCTACATGCAGGAAACACTGCCCTCCTGTCTGTATTGCAGGAAAAAAGTAAAAGCATTAACAAACCTAGATATACTCAAACTCACACATGTTTACAAATGCCAAAAACTTAACCAAAACATTAGCAAACAGAATTCTGCTAATGTACAAACAAAGATTCTATATTAAGACCAAGTTGAGTTCATTGTAGGAAACACTGAGTTAACATTAGAAAAGAGACCAGTAAAATTCATTATCTTAACATTTCAAGGAAGAAAATGATAATCTCAATAGATACAGAAAAAGTAGTTGATAACATTCAACCTCTATTCAAGCATAAAAACTCTAAATTAACTAGAAAGAGAATATTCTTAGGCTGAGAAAGAGTATCCATGAAAAGCCCACAGCACACTTTGTACTTAATAGTGAAATGTCAAACACATTTCCTTTAAAACCAAGACTAAGATGTCTACTATCAAGGCTTTTTTGTTCACTATGGTTCTTAAAAGTTCTGGTCAGTGCAATAAGAAAAGAAAAAATAAACTTTTTGAAAATATGAGAATTGGAAAATAAGAAACAAAGCTGTCATAACTCATAGATAATGATCACCTACAAGAGAAGCCGAAAATAATCTATAGACAATAGCTGTAATTAATAAAATGTGGTTAGAAAAAAGTTAAGTAAATTTCTATACATGGACAATGAAGAATATTTAATTTAAAAATAAAAAACCCACAAAATTGTAGTAATCAAGATTGTGGGCTACTGGCATAAAGACAACATACAGATCAAGGGAACAGAGTTCAGTGGAATAGAAACAAACCTCATATTTATGGTGAACTGCTTTTCATCACAGGTACAAAGATACTACAGTACAGAAAGACTATATTTTCAACAAATGGTACTGGAACAACTGCATATTCACACACAAAAGAATGACTTTAAACCCCATCCTCACACCATTTAAAAAAATGACCTTGTGACCGCATGATAACAGCTAAAACTGTAAAACTATTAGAAGAAAACACTATAATTCTTTGTGATATTGGATTAAGCAATGGCACCTTAAAGATGACATCCAAAGCACAAATAACCAAAGCAAAAAAAAAAAAAAATAGAAAGATAAATTTGACATCAAATTTTAATTTTTATTTTTTTAATTTTTTTTCACTTTTAATAAATCTTTATTGTTCAGATTATTAGTTGTTCCTTTTTTCCCCCCATAGCTCCCCTCCACCTAGTTCCCACCCCACCCTCTGCCCTTACCCACCCCACCCTCTGCCCTTACCCCCCCCACTGTCCTCATCCATAGGTGTACGATTTTTGTCCAGTCTCTTCCCACACCCCCGACACCCCTTCCCCCGCCCCGCCACGAGAATTGTCAGTCCACTCCCTTTCTATGCCCCTGATTCTATTATATTCACCAGTTTACTCTGTTCATCAGATTTTTTATTAATTTGATTTTTAGATTCACTTGTTGATGGATGTGTATTTGTTGTTCATAATTTGTATCTTTACCTTTTTCTGCTTCCTCTTCTTAAAGAATACCCTTCAGCATTTCATATAATACTGGTTTGGTGGTGATGAACTCCTTTAGCTTTTTCTTATCTGTGAAGCTCTTTATCTGACCTTCAATTCTGAATGATAGCTTTGCTGGATAAAGTAATCTTGGTTGTAGGTTCTTGGCATTCATCACTTTGAATATTTCTTGCCACTCCCTTCTGGCCTGCAAAGTTTCTGTTGAGAAATCAGCTGACAATCGTATGGGTACTCCCTTGTAGGTAACTGACTTTTTTTCTCTTGCTGCTTTTAAGATTCTCTCTTTGTCTTTTGCCCTTGGCATTTTAATTATGATGAGTCTTGGTGTGGTCCTCTTTGGATTCCTTTTGTTTGGGGTTCTCTGCACTTCCTGGACTTGTAAGTCTATTTCTTTCACCAGGTAGGGGAAGTTTTCTGTCATTATTTCTTCAAATAGGTTTTCAATATCTTGCTCTCTCTCTTCTTCTGGCACCCCTATAATTCGAATGTTGGTATGCGTGAAGCTGTCCCAGAGGCTCCTTACACTATCTTGATATTTTTGGATTCTTTTTGCTTTTTGCTTTTCCGGTTGGGTGTTTTTTACTTCTTCGTATTTCAAATCTTTGACTTGATTCTTGCGATTCTCTAGTCTGCTGTTGGATCTCTGTGTATTATTCTTTATTTCAGTCAGTGTATGCTTAATTTCTAGTTGGTCCTTTTACATATCCTCGAGGGTCTCACTAAACTTATCGGTGGTTTCTAGAAAGTTCTTGAAAAACCTTATAAGTGTGGTTTTGAACTCTATATCCAGTAGTTTGCTTTCCTCCATTTCTGTCATTTGTGACCTGTTTCTTTGTCTCTGCATTTTTTATTCTTCCCCGTGTTGATAGAGTGGCTTTCTGTGCTAGGTGTCCTATAGGGCCCAGTGGCTCAGCCTCCCCAATTACCTGAGGTGGGCACTCTTGGTGCACCCCTTTGTGGGCTGTGTGCACAGTCTTGTTGTAGTTAAGTCTTGATTGTTGTAGATATCACTGGGAGGAATTGACCTGCAGGCCAATTGGCTGTGAGAATCAGCTGTGTCTACAGTGGGAGAACTTATGTGCTGAAGACACCCTTATGAGGCAAGACTTGCTTCAGTGGGGCTTTGGTGCTCACTGCGTCTGCCCCCTGAGTGTGTCCCTTATGGATCTAAGGAGTTGTAATCTGGATGGTTCCACTCTGACCACTGGATACACAGGCTCTTGGATCTCTAAGGAGGTGCTAATTTAGCCTCTGCCTGAGGCTACACAGCAGGAGCTATGGAGAGATCTGCAGGTTCCTCTTCATTGTTTGGGTTTTGGAGGTGCCAGATGAGGCCCAGCTGTGAAGCAATGCAAGCTGCTGTGGGACTTGGGCCTTCTTTTGGATGTTCTGGGTCTTTCTGACCCAGTTGTAGTTTGTTAGGTAATTTTAGATCTCAAAGGGCCAGCCCATTCATATGCAAAAGCCTCTGCACACAGCTTGGGTGGGGCGGGGTCTCAGGGAATCAACAGGGCGGAGCAAACAGCTATGCTGATCCTCAGTCCTACCCTAACAGGTCCCGAGTCTCAGTGTCCTGGTAACCGCTGCAAGCACCTCTGAGAGAAAGCCGCCCTCGAGTTCCGCCCACTGCCAGACAGTTCAGTTTCTCCCCGTATGAGTCTGGGTCCCCAGAGACTCACCCAGAACTGGAGTCAGGGCCGCCGGGAGCTTGTGCCTCCCTCCCGATTGCAAAAGACAGTGGCGTCCTCCGTTGCCAGCCCCTTTCTGTGCACTCGAGCCTCCGTACCTCTGCACTTTACTTCCGCACCTCCTCTGAGTCTCAGTGTGCCTTTCTCTTTCCTTCTAGTTGTAGAATTTCCACTCAGCCAGCCTTCCTGTGGTTCTGGATGATGTCTGTTTTGTCTTTTAGTTGTATTTTTGAAGTGGTTGTGCGAGGCAGCAATTTCAGGTGTTTACCTATGCCGTCATCTTGGTTTCTCCAGCTCAAAATTTTTAAAAACCCACAAACCTTGGGCTTCAGAGGACACCAGCAAGAATGTGAAATGAAAACCCACAGAATGCAAGAAAATTTTTGCAAATCAGCTATCCAATAAGGTACCTATATACAGACTACCTAAATTATTCCTGCAACTAAATAATGAAAAAAACAAATGCCCAGTTTTAAATGGGCAAATAATTTGGATAGGCATTTTTTTGAAGAAGATATACAAATGGCCAATAGCACATGAAAAGATGTTCAACATCATTAGCCATGCACACGTTACATGAATCAAAAGAGCTCATAGCAGCGTTGCTTATAATAGCAAAAAATGTGAACAAACCCCACAGTCAATAAATACATAAACTGTAGTATATTCAGACCATGAAATACTACACACCAGTGAAAATACGTGAACTACAGTTATAACTTTCAACATGAATGGGTCTCCCAAAATATTGATTTAAAAAGATCAATATGTGCACCAGACATATATACATATAAATGTATATGTATACATATATACATACACACACACACACAAAGAATATTCATACCAGCATTATTCAGAATAGTTCAAAATTACAAATAGACCAAATATCCATTAACACCATCTGACCCAGCTGATGGTTCCTTTCCCTTGGAAGCCTCCTTGACTTCCACAGTACCACTCTCCTGGTTCTCTTGGTCTTCCTGATCTCCCTGGACACTCCTGATCTCCCCAGACCACCCTTCACTGCCAGTGCCGGCTTGTTTAGTCACTGAAACTTTTCTCTTTTCTATACTGACTCCCTTGACAAGTTCATCTAGTCCCATAACTTTACATACCATTTACAGGTTTATGATTCCAAGTTGTATATCTATCTCCAGCCGATCTCTCCCCTGAACTACACATGTGGATCTCTACTGCCTCTTTTTTTATATATCTATTTTTATTGATTTCAGGAAGAGAGAGAGAGAGAGAGAGAGAGAGATACAAACAACAACAATGAGAGAGAATCATCAATTGGCTGCCTCTTGAATGCCCCCTAATCCGGGCATGTGCTCTGACTAGGAATCAATCTGTGACCTCCTGGTTCATAGGTCAATACTCAACCACTGAGCCACATCGGCTGGGCTCCACTGCATTTTGACATTCCACCTGAATGTCTAACAGGCACCCAAACTTAATATTGCCAAAACTGATCGCTTCATCTTCCACCCCAAATTTGCCCCATCTACAGTTATTCCCATGTTGGATAAGTGCAACTCCATCATTTCAGCTGCTTAGGAAAAAACCCTGGAGTCACCTTGAACTCCTCTCTCACACACCCCTCGTCTCCTCTGCAAGCAAAGCCCACATAGCAGCACTTCTCACTCCTTAAACACTACATCCCAGTTCACCCAACACCGTCTGCTATCGCCTCCTCACTGGTCCTGGGCTCCCTGCTCCAACCCATTCTCATTACCCACTACCCAACAGAGCAGTCAGTGACCTTAGAAAATGGGGACAGTTTACATCGCTCTTCGGATCCAGATTCTCCAGTGGCTTCCATCTAACTCAGAGGAAAGCCAAGCACTTACGCAAGCTATGCGTGATCTGCCTCCTGTTCTCTCTACGGCCTCATCTCGTATTGCCCTCCTCACTCACAAAGCCTCAGCTCTGGCCTCCTTGCTGCTCCTTAAGCAAACCAATGTATATTCCCCCCCTAAGGCCTCACATGACTTACCCATTCTCAAAAGGCTCATCCTATTTCAAATCTAATCCTCAAAACTTTTTTCATTCCATCCTTTACTTTTTCTCTATGGTACTTGGCATGTTCTCATATGCTATATAATTTGTTTGTTCGTCTCCTCTTGGAAAACTAAGCAACATAAAGGCAGGGATTCTTATTCACTTTGTTCATCTTGTTTATTTTGTTCATCAGTGCCTGAAAGAGTGCTTGGCACATAGCAGGGGCTCATTAAATAAGTGTGAATGAATGAATCACAAAAGTGCTTACAATTGTGCCTGGCACATGGTAACGGTTTAATCATTAGCTATCATTACCATTCTTTCCGAAGGGCTGATGCGGCAGACAGAAAGTTCACACACACTCATCGGTTATTTTTTGCGAGTTCAAGCAGGACTGAGACAGGATGTACTTACTTGCTAATACTTCTTTGCTGGCAGCACTCCGCTCTGCTTCAGATGGTTCTGTAGCAACAGGGTCCTGACTGGGCTCCTTCACCCTTTCATCTGTGAGAAGACTGACTGCCAGAGTGATGTCACCGTTACTGGCCTAAGGAGAGGGGGGAAGACTTCACAAGTAAAGCATCACAGCATTTCAAATGAGGGCGTTGATTTCTTGCTTGGTTATAACTCTTTACTACCTGGAGAGTCGGAGTAAGTCTAGGCATAAGTCTGGGGGCGGGGGGATATGGTGCATGATAGTAAGGCACTGTGTTTAAAACATTCTGTGGTGGTGACCACACTTGTAATTGTTTCTAAGATTGTATTAGGAAGACTGTCTAACATTTACAATAGTAGAGGGAATGTATAATTGAACCCATGTACCAAGGTGGTCGATCTTGTTTTATCTATTCTGCCAGTCTCTCCCGGATACTTTGAAGCAATTCTTAAGCATCGTATCAGTTTATCAGTTAACACTTCAGAATGTATCTTTTTAAAACTATAACCCCTTAACAGTAAGTATCACGTTTTTAAGTAAATTACTTCAAAGTTCCCTGACTCAAATATCCTTTAGTTTGTTTGAGTCAGGATCCATACCAAGTTTATACTGTGCAATTGGTTGATATGTTCATAAACCTCTTTTACCCTGTCGGGTTCCCTGCACTGCAAGTCTCCCCCATCCATTTACATGTTGAAGATACTGGGTTATTTGACCTGTAGATCTCTGTCCCTACATACACTTTCATTTAGGCGTTAAAATAGCTTGAACTGACATACCACAATAGGGACAGCTGTTTTAAAGCCTCCTGACTAACAGAAGCCTTGAAACTAACCTTCAGAGCTTCTTGAAGGAAGGAAGGGTCCTGAATGCCCGTGATTTCTCTCAGCTGATTTAACAGCATTTGGCAGCTCTGTTTGAGAAACAAACAAACAAAACCGCAGACAAATGTCAGTCAGAAAGTAAACCTGGATACATTTAAAGAGTATAAGCATCTTAACAGACCAGAGGCTCGCTGGTCTGACTGTTGTGGGGTCTAGTCTCTCAGAATGTGCCCGGCTGCCACGCAGGCTATTCTGAGCTGAAAACCATTACAGCCTAACAAAACAGGAAGTCACCTTCCCCTTTCCCACCTAAAGAGATTCCGACGAAAGCCTGCTTCAGGAAGGGACCCGAGCATCATCACCACACTCACGTCAGCACATGTGAATTAAGTGCAACCCACTGTTTCTGAGTCCATCTAGCAAGAATTTGCTTGCCACTTGGTCATCGACCAGTGAATTGCCTATTTCCCCTCAGGAATCCCAGACTCTTCTCCAAACTGGCATATCTGCCTCATTTTGCCTCAGTCTTTGGAATGTGCATGCCTATGTGAATATTCTGTGTGCACGTTATTAAAATTTGATCTTCTCCTATTAATCTGCTGTACGTTGTCTGAATTACTCAATCAGCCAGAAGAACTAAAGGAGTAAGGAAAAAGTGTCCCCAGCCCCAACACTGTCAAGACACATTCTGAAATGCCACATCTATTACTCTCTTCAAAGTTTACTCAAGGAAAATACCTACAGAAGAAATATGAGTAAACAGTAAAACTGGAAGTATATAAAACATTTACGTGTAATATCCTAGCCTTAAGGGATGCTTAAAGCGCCTCTGTGAGCAGCACATAAAGTAAGGAGGTCATACACGGAGTGCAGGGATTCTGCTGGGATGTGAAGATGTGCTATTTTAAGCTTCACTGCACATACCATTTGTATGTGTCATTTTTTTTTACTGACAATGTTTCTAATCATGTGATTAACAAATGATATCACCAACATCATATTTAAAACTTAGGTTTAATTGCTTAAATGAAATATAAAGCTAGAATTTTCTGAATTACAAATAAAATTCCAGGGGGACTACACTATGAAATGTTTTCACTGATCTGAATCATGGAAAACCCCATCTTGTGGTAACTTCTGGCTACCTCAAGATCAGTTTATAACCCCTTTTCAGCCTTAACATCTTCACTGGAACACTCTGTCCTCTTTTGCTCAGACAAAAGTTAACACAAAACAACTATTTACAAGTAAGCTCAATTTAAACAATACGCTGTCTAACTGAAGACAATGATCATTTAGATGAATATTGAAAACAAAATAGTTCAAATTTACTTCATTGAGAAGACATCTAATTTATAGCATTCCTAAGGTTATCCCAGAGCTAAGCTGGGCCTCAGTACTTACTGCTTCACCACTGACTGTCTTTCAGCTCGTAATACGTCTCAAGTGGCACTGCCCATTCACTGCCGCTGTAACAGAAACAGTATCCCATGTTCCTCAACAGCTGCGGCCCAGGACAACACTTACGTGTCATGCGACTAGAAATAACTAAGTGCAACACCCCTGTAGGCAGTCTTTCTGTTCTAGTGCAGGTCACAGTCATAGGCTAGAAATGGAACCGTCGCTGCTGAGACCAGCAGTCTCTGAGGCGGTGAGCCTTGTCAAAGGAAGTCACTGCCTGTGGACTGGAAAGGTGACTCTCAGACTAGCAGGTGTCCAGATTTAGCCTTGGCAAATGCCGAAAACACAAAGCATGTGGTTTTTAGAAAAATAAAATATTAAAACGTTTTCTCCAAACGAACTCTAATTCCATTTTATTTTATTGGGTAAAGGTATGTGAATCTATACATCTTAATCATACTCAGTTTTCTAAGAATCAAAATCAACATATCCCAAAAAGAGGGGGGGTAATTGGGAGGGAAATGAGTAGAGCATTAAACCTATATCACATCTTCACCTTAAATTACTCTGAATATCAGCTGACACTTAGGATTCACAGAAAATAATCCCAACAAAAAGTAATAAGTAACAGAGGCTGCTTACTTTTAGCCAGGTGTTCTTCTAAACACTTCACATGTATTAATTAATTTAACTCAGAGTGCCAATGTCAATCAGTGAAACATGGTATTCAAATATTAAATAATTTACTAATCATTATATTTGTCCATGGATTAAAGTCCCTTTCCCCTTTTCCCACTTTGTAACAGGTAGCAGTGGACAGCAATACATCTAGAAAAATACACCCAGGAAAGGAAAATACTCTTAGTTTCCCTTTTTTTATTATTTTTTTAAAATATGTTTTTATTGATTTGTAGAGAGAGAGGAAGGGAGAGGGATAGAGAAACATCGATGAGAGAGGAAGTCATCAATTGGCTGCCTTCTGCACAGCCCCCACTGGGGATCAAGCCCGCAACCCAGGCATGTGCTGTGACTGGGAATCAAACTAGCGACCTCTTGGTTCCTGGATCAATACTCAACCGCTGAGCCATACCAACTGGACTTAGTTTCCTTTTTTTAAAGTTATTGGGCAGAGATGACAACTTTGTAAAATCATTTTGTACAGCTCTAAGAATGATGTTCTACATGTAAATTCAAATCTAAATTCCTCATCTTGCTAGTTTTCAAAGATTCTACCCTGCCCTACTTACTCAACCTTTTCTCCTACACCATCCCTTACCTCACAAACTCAATTGAAGTGTTTATATTATTTTTAGTAATACCTCCTACATTTGACTGACCATGGAATGTTAACCTATTGTCAATGGTTAGATTCATCTTTTTTTTTTTTAAGTGTTTTTATTGATTTTACAGGAAGAGGAAGGGGGGAGAGAGAGAAAGAGAAACACTGATGGGTTGCCTCCCACACACACCCCGACTAGGGACTAGGGATAGAACCTGCAACCCAGTTACATGCCCTTGATTAGGAATCGAACCCAGGACCCTTCGGTGCCTGGGCTGAGGCTCTAACCACTGTGAAACACCAGCCAGGGTGCATGACTCAATCTTAATTAATATTCAACTAAACCTAATTTCTTAAATAGTACACACAACTAAAATCCTATTAAGTACTATATACTAAAAGTTGATTTTATAGTACATTCCAACCAAGAGCACTAGGACCCTGCTGTATTACTAAGTAATGGTTTCTCCTGGGACTGCACAGGAAGCTGATTTGAATATTAACTGCACCACCACCGTGCTGCTATATATAGTACACACCCACGAGACAGGATAGAGCTTGTGCTCCAGTCGTGATCAAGTCAAATAACTGGCAAGAGTCAACAGGTCTGCATTTCCTTAGATGAATTCACATTATTTTCGTAAAACAAGAAATACTCTCACCTCGGCCCAGGTTGCTCAGTGGTTGACGTCGACCTATGAACCAGGAGGTTACAGTTAGATTCTTAGTCGGGGTAATATGTCCAAGCTGTGGGCTCAATCTCCGATCGTGCAGGAGGCAGCCGATCAATGATTCTTTCTCATCATTGATGTTTCTCTCTCTCCCTATCCCTTCCTCTCTGAAATCAATAAAGGTACATGTAAAAAAAAAAAAAAAAAAAGTACTCTCGCCCAGAGGCAGTGAAGAAAGAGGCACCAGAAAGAAGGAGCTCCCGCTCTGGACCTGGGCTACTTGGCGGTTCTGTGTAACCCAGTCCACTCCTCAGGACTGAGGTCTGCTTACAGCAACACAGTAACTCATCCCTAACAGGCAGTAAATAGGATTAGCAGACAATAAAAACATTAAGCATCAAGTTGTTGTAATAAACAATAACTGGCCTAATCCTACAGCAACTAATTAAAACTCTTTGTTCAGATGAGGCAAATTGGTGAGACCATTAATTAAGAATTTTATCTTAAAATGTCCAGTTTAGTATTGGGACAAGGAGCAGCGAGGGATGCTATTTCATTACTCTAATGCATGCATTTCCTGAACTCAATTGTCTATTCTTATAAAGACATTTCTATAAAGATAAATTAAAAAATAACACTAAGTGTTTCTACTGGTTGGAGCACCCTCACGTACACCAATGGGTGGTGGATTCGATCCCCCATTAAGGACCTGATTGATGTTTCTCATTTTGATGTTTCTCTCTTTCTCTCTCCAACTTCCTCTCTCTAAAATCAAATAAATAAAAAAAAAACCCTAAGTACATATTGATAAATGTTCCTTTACTCCAAAGAACTTCTAAGGTGTGCCTAATAAAATTTCCTCCAAAATTAAAGATCTGGCTTTCTAATTTTAAAATAAAACTTAAGTACACAAGAAAAGCAAAATAATCATTTTAGGAGTTAAAGAAAATATATAGCAACAACTCCAGAAGTCCAGTATAGACAACAAGGTCTTAATGTATGCTGAGACTGCTGCTCATCTTTCCAACTTCCACAAAACAAGAACAGTCCACAAAAGCCCTGGTGCTTTTTCCGTTTTTCTTCCAGCAACAACTCCATGTTGGTCCAATTTACTGATAAAGCAGAAAGCTAACATACAAACAAGAAAAAAGTTCTGAGATGACCTAAATTAAAATCGGAGAGGACAGAAAAAGGGACAGAACAGTGGCCGGCTCATAACTGTGGACCAGCTTTGATTAACTAACGGCTGCTCACATTCCGGTATATTTGCTGGAATTTAGGATTAATTTCCAGGTGGCTATAATCCACAGGTTCGGACACTTCTTCCTTACAAACTCGGTTACACCTATCCCAGATCTAGCCTCTTACCTTCTCCCATCCCCTTTGTCTAGAGCAGCCGTGGGCAAACTACGGCCCACAGGATCCGGCCGTTTGAAATGAATAAAACTATTGAAAAAAAAAAGACCGTACCCTTTTATGTAATGATATTTACTTTGAATTTATATTAGTTCACACAAACACTCCATCCATGCTTTTGTTCCGGCCCTCCGGTCCAGTTTAAGAACCCACTGTGGCCCTCGAGTCAAAAAGTTTGCCCACCCCTGGTCTAGAGCAAATGCAAATCCTTTCAGAAGGGCTTAGATCTTTCTCTCCCCACCCCCAGTGATGTATAAAAACATTGCAAAGTTCCAGGATGATGGATGGACATGCTGTCCCACGTGGCCAAGCTGCTGTGGCTGGTTTACACTCCATGCCCCAAGACGGCCCTCTTTCTCTTTATTTACTTTTTCGGCTCACAATGACCTGATATACCCTTTTATTTAAAAACACTTCAGCAGTACAAGTTAAGATTCTTTGTTTAACAGTGCCATAAGGCTCTGACTCTCTAAAAATGACAAACAGCAGTTTTTTGTGGACCCAATTAAATCCCCTGAAACAGGGTACTCTATAACTTATGTTAATGATGCAGAAAGTCATTTGAAAATGACAGTTTCAATTCATTAACTGGCTTAAAGTTTTTCAAAAGCTTTAAGAGCTTTTAAAATTTAGGTCTGTGGTGGGAGGTGGGTGCAGGCTAGAAGGGGCCAATGGGGATAAATAGGGGAAAATCTGTAATACTTTCAACAGTAAAGATAAATTTAAAAAAATTTAGTCACTCATACAGTATAGAGGGGTTTAAGTTGGAATTAAAAGAAAAAAAAGATTCTACAACTAGAAGGAAAGAGAAAAGCACACTGAGACTCAGAGGAGGTGCGGAAGTAAAGTGCAGCAGCTATCTTTTTCAATCGGGAGGGAGTCTCAAGCCCCCGACTGCTCTGAACTCCAGTTCCTGGTGAGTCTCTGGGGACCCAGACTCATACAGGGAGAAACTGGACTGTCTGGCAGCGGGCAGAACTCAGAACTCGAGGGCAGCATTCTCTCAGAGGTGCTTGCAGCGACTACTGGGACACTGGGACACTGAGACACAGGGCCCCTTAGGGCAGGGCTGAGGATCAACCATAGCTTCTTGCTCCACCCTATTGATTCCAAGACCCCGCCCCACCCAAGCTGCTGCAGAGGCTTTTGCATATGAATGCCCTGGCCCTTTACAATCTGAAAATTACCTAACAAACTGCAGCTGGGCCAGACAGACCCAGAACTTCCAAGAGAAGGGCCAAGGCCACACAGCAGCTTGTATTGCTTCACAGCTGGGCCTCATCTGGGCACCTCCAAACCCCAAACAAGGAAGAGGAACCTGCAGATCTCTTCGTAGCTCCTGCTGGGTAGCCTCAGGCAGAGGCTAAATTAGCACCTCCTTAGACCCAAGAGCCAGTGTACCCAGTGGTCAGAGTGGGACCATCCAATTACAACTCCTCAGATCCATAAGGGACACACTCAAGGGGCAGACTCAGTGAGCACCAAAGCCCCACTGAAGCAAGTCTTGCCTCATAAGGGTGTCTTCAGCTCAGAAGTTCTCCCACTGTAGACACAGCTGATTCTCACAGCCAATTGGCCTGCAGGTCAATTCCTCCCAGTAATATCTACAACAATCAAGACTTAACTACAACAAGACTGTGCACACAGCCCACAAAGGGGTGCACCAAGAGTGCCCACCTCAGGTAATTGGGGAGGCTGAGCCACTGGGCCCTTTAGGACACCTAGCACAGAAAGCCACTCTATCAACACAGGGAAGCATTAAAAATGCGGAGACAAAGAAACAGGTCACAAATGACAGAAATGGAGGAAAGCAAACTACTGGATATAGAGTTCAAAACCACACTTATAAGGTTTTTCAAGAACTTTCTAGAAACCACCGATAAGTTTAGTAAGACCCTCAAAAAGACTGGTGACACCGCCGATAAATGTAGTGAGACCCTCAAGAAATCTAGTGAGACCCTCGAGGTTATGAAAAAGGACCAACTAGAAATTAAGCATACACTGACTGAAATAAAGGATATTATGCAGAGTTCCAACAGCAGACTAGAGAATCGCAAGAATCAAGTCAAAGGTTTGAAATACGAAGAAGCAAAAAACACCCAACCGGAAAAGCAAAATGAAAAAAGAATCCAAAAATATCAAGATAGTGTAAGGAGCCTCTGGGACAGCTTCACGCATACCAACATTCGAATTATAGGGGTGCCAGAAGAAGAGAGAAAGCAAGATATTGAAAACCTACTTGAAGAAATAATGACAGAAAACTTCCCCTACCTGGTGAAAGAAATAGACTTACAAGTCCAGAAAGTGCAGAGAACCCCAAAAAAAAGGAATCCAAAGAGGACCACACCAAGACACATCATAATTAAAATGCCAAGAGCAAAAGACAAAGAGAGAATCTTAAAAGCAGCAAGAGAAAGACAGACAGTTACCTACAAGGGAGTACCCATACGATTGTCAGCTGATTTCTCAACAGAAACTTTGCAGGCCAGAAGGGAGTGGCAAGAAATATTCAAAGTGATGAATGCCAAGAACCTACAACCAAGATTACTCTACCCAGCAAAGCTATCATTCAGAATTGAAGGTCAGATAAAGAGCTTTCACTGATAAGGAAAAGCTAAAGGAGTTCATCACCACCAAACCAGTATTATATGAAATGCTGAAAGGTATCCTTTAAGAAGAAGAAGAAGGTAAAGATATAAATTATGAACAACAAATACACATCTATCAACAAGTGAATCTAAAAATCAAGTGAATAAATAATCTGATGAACAGAATAAACTGGTGATTATAATAGAATCAGGGGCATAGAAAGGGAGTGGACTGACTATTCTTGGGGGGGAAAGGGGTGTGGGGGATGCTGGAAGAGACTGGACAAAAATCGTGCACCTATGGATGAGGACAGTGGGGGTGGGGGTTGAGGGCAGAGGGTGGGGTGGGAACCAGGTGGAGGGGAGCTATGGGGGGAAAAAAGAGGAAAAACTGTAATAATCTGAACAATAAAGATTTAATTTAAAAAAAGAAAGAAAGAAAGGAGCCCAGCTGGTGTGGCTCAATGGTTGAGCATCAACCTATGAACCAGGAGGTCACAGTTCGATTTCCAGTCAAGGCACATGCCCAGGTTGTGAGCTCGATCCCTAGTAGAGGGCGTGCAGGAAGCAGCCGATCAATGATTTTCATCATTGATGTTTTCCTCTCCCTTCCTCTCTGAAATCAATACAAATATTTTTTAAAAAGAGGAACTAGTCATCTATTTTTAAATTTTCTCCTCTCTTTTTCTCAAATGCACTGAGTGAGGAATTCCAACAGTATAAAAAGATATAAAATGAATAGAAAATTTCCCTCTTCTTTTCATCCCATTCCCATCCCCCAGGAATAACCATTACTAATAGTTTCTGATATATCTTCCCAGAAATGGTCTATGCCAGTGATGGCGATCCTATGACACGCGTGTCAGAGGTGACACGCAAACTCATTTTGGGTGACACGCATCGACAGACAAAAAATTGCATAATTCAAATATTTGTCTCTCTCAATGGCCAGAGTTGGGCATCACTCGAGTAATATTATTACGTTACTCATGATCAATAGTGCAATTCTAAAACAGGATGTAAACATGTACATCGGTGTTGCGTAGCAAAGATACATAGTGAAAACATCCAAGATACACTGTTCCAATATTGACATTAAAAAGGTTAAGAAAAACACTATAAAGAGATTAATCTTTACTCATGACATTTTATTTTTACTCGAGTGACAAAATGCCCAATTCTGGAAACGGCCTCGTTATTGTCAACATGTGCCTCGGGTAAGCTTCCCGTGCGTTCCGGTGCATTCGGCAAACGGATGCACTTGGTCGCCATGTTCGTCAGGAGACAGGAGTGGGAGGGTTAGCAGAAAAAGATATACAGTGCAACAGTGCTCAACAAGACATTCTGCGTGTCAGATAATTGATTACAGCACCATATATTTGTTGGTTAAACATACTATCTTTGAATTGTTTTGCACCAGGAGTCAGTACAACAACACTGCAAAAAGTTAATAGGTAAGAAACCTATCAACCTTTTATAAAAAAACGCTGTGATTTATATTTATTTATTTTTGCAGCCTTGTGATGGAGAATCAAAAAAATAAAAAAGCAAGATTGAATGATAAAGGAAGTGGAAGTAGCAGTAGCTGACCCTTTCAAGACATATGGACCGAGATGTACAGGATTGTCGACAAACAACAGATCATTGTGCATACTGTGTAATGAAACGGTAGTAAGCAGAATGTGGACTTAAAGAGACATTTTGAAACTAATCATTGTCAGCTCTTGAAAAAAAGTATCAATGAAAGGAAGGAATACATTTCTAGGCAGCTACACCTCTATAAAAGTCAATCAAATTCCATCATTACATTTGTAAGATGCTCTACAAATTTAACATCAGCAAGTTACTGTATTGCTCACTCCATAGCTCAGCATGGAAAAGCCCTCAGTGACGGAGAATTTATTAAGGAAAAATTTCTAAGATGTGCACCAGCTCTATTGCATGATATGAAAAATAAAGATGACATTATTAAAAGAATTTCTGAGTTACCACTCAGTAGAAATACTATCAAAGACAGAATAATAGATCTTAACAAAAATGTACGTCAATTAAAAAAAACACTTAAATAGTTGTAAATATTCTTCGATTTCTCTTGATGAAACTACTGATGTCACATCAAATGCTCGGTTGGCCATTATTGCTAGACATTCTGATGGTCTCACAATGAGAGAAGAGTTGATAAAGTTAGAATCAGTGCCAATAAGTACATAATGAAATGAAATATGTATAGTTGTTATAAAAACATTCAGTAACCTAAACACTGATATCTCTAAAATTGTGTCAGTCACGACAGATGGAGCACCAAATATGGTGGGAAAATGTGGGATTCCTGAAATTGTTTATGGAAGCTATTAGACATCCACTTGTACCTTTTCATTGCATTATCCATCAGGAGGTGTTGTGTGCCAAATCGGGATTCTCAGAATTGAATGATTTAATGTCAGTTGTAACAAAAATTGTGAATTTTATAGCTTCTCGATTCCTTCACAAGTGAGAATTTTCTGCACTTTTACACGAAATCTACAGTGGACTACTGATGTTCAATAATGTGAGATGGCTGAGTCGAGGTAAAGTACTTGAGCGATTTGTGGAGTGCTTTGAAAAAATTACGGTATTTATTGAGAATAAGAATCTGGCAAACTTTCCTCAGATCAATGATCATAAGTGGGTCAGCAATTTGATGTTTTTTACAGATCTCTCTGTTTATATGAATGAACTGAACTTAAAATTACAAGGTTTTGGCAAAAGTATTGACATGTTTGGATACATCAAATCTTTTGAAAGTAAACTTAAAATTTTCAAGCGAGATATTGAAACTAAAACTTATAAGTATTTTCCTGGGATAAAAAAGTATTTCGAGAAGGCCACTACAACAAGCGTAATGGAGTCCATACTTATGTACCGGAATATAGTAAACTCGTTATTTGAACAGTTCAGCGAAAGATTCGACCAATTTAGAAGCCTAGAACAGACCATTAAAACAGTTAAGTATCCGGATGTAGTTGTTTACAGTACTTTGGAATTAAAGGATTTCCAATGGATGCAAATTGATGATTTAGAGAGGCAACTTGCAGATTTTCAAGGTAGCATTTGGACTCATGTGTTTGTCAACTTAAGGTCGAAACTTGAAAATCTGGAACGAAATCATCTGAATAATGAAGAGTGCAACTATGAACAAGAAATTTTGAGTGCTTAGAACATAGTACCTGAAACTTTTAGCGACATAAAAAATCTAGCAATAAGCCATAACCGGTTTGGCTCAGTGGATAGAGCGTCGGCCTGCGGACTGAAAGGTCCCCGGTTCGATTCCGGTCAAGGGCATGTACCTTGGTTGCGGGCACATCCCCAGTGGAGGGTGTGCAGGAGGCAGCTGATTGATGTTTCTCTCTCATGGATGTTTCTAACTCTCTGTCCCTCTTCCTTCCTCTCTGTAAAAAATCAATAAAATATATTTTTAAAAACATCTAGCGATGGCTTTGCTAACAATTTTTTCATCAACATATTTTTGTGAGACTTTGTTCTCAGCATTAAATAATATTAAAACGAACAAAAGAAACCGGCTAACAGATGAAATTAGTGGCGCTTGCTTGGCCTTGAAGTGCACCAAGTATGAACCTGCAATCGAAGAATTAGCAGACAAACTTCAGCACCAAAAAAGTCACTAATTTCTAGTTTTCATACCATTTGATTATCATTGTTTTTATGGGTTTTTTTTCCTAAATGTACTTTGTTTTTCTATTTGTTCATTTTATACATATTTTTGGTTGATTTTTCTTTGTTAAATGGCATTTAAATATATAAAATAAATATCAAAAATATATTGCCGAAACCGGTTTGGCTCAGTAGATAGAGCGTCGGCCTGCGGACTGAAGGGTCCCAGGTTCGATTCCAGTCAAGGGCATGTACCTTGGTTGTGGGCACATCCCCAGTAGGAGATGTGCAGGAGGCAGCTGATCAATGTTTCTCTCATCAATGTTTCTAACTATCCCTTCCCCTTCCTCTCTGTAAAAAAAATCAATAAAGTATATTTAAAATATATATATATAATTTTTTTACTATGGTTGCAAATATCAAAGAAAAATTATGAATATTTCTATATGTGAGACGGCACCAGAGTTTAGGGTTTTTCAAAATTTTGACATGCCGAGCTCAAAAGGTTCGCCATCACTGGTCTATGCACATGAATATATCTTCACACTATCCATCATGTCCTGCATCTTGCCTTTTTCTTACTTTAGAAGACATTAAGACAACATTTTTTCATTTCTTTGACCACATGACCAAACCAAATACAAATTAGGTTGGGAAGGTCATTTGAAATGGATCTTCAAAGATTATATTGCTAAGGTTAATTGAAAAACTAGAAAAGTATGAGGAAAGATTTAAGAAATCAAGTTTACACACTTAGAGTTTTAGAAACCCAACGACAGTCAAATTGTAAGTTATTATTAGGTGGGCCTCAGTGTGTTGTTTCTACTTTTGATAAATAATAGGGACCAGAGAAGTGATGTGGGATTAGATTAGAAAGGGCACTAAACGTCAGGATAAAATAAAAGCAGTAAGAAAACCAGCCAATGTAATATACCACACTAACAGAATGTAAGAGGGGAAAACACAAGATCATCTTGAATGATGCAGAAAAAGCATTTGACAAAAACCAACAGGAAACTAGGAATAGAAGGGAATTTCATCAACATGATAAAGGGCCTTTACAAGTCACAAACAGAAATAACTCTCAGCTGACATTGCATCAATGGTAAAAGACTGAAAGTTTTCCCACTGAAATCAGGAACAAGACAAGAATGCCCACTTTCACCAATGCTATTTCAATACAGTGCTAGAAGTTCTAGCCAGAGCAATGAGGCAAGAAAAATAAAAGGCATCAAACTGAAAAGGAAACCGTAAAACTATCTCTATTCACAGATGACATAATATATAAAATCCAAAAGAACCCACACAAAAAGTTACTAGAGCTAATAAACAAATTCAGTAATTTTGCAGGAAACAAGATCAACATGCGACAATGTTGTGTTTTTATAAAGCAGTAATGAACAATCTGAAAAGAAAATTAAGTAAACAATTCCATTTACAACTATCCAAAAGAATAAAATACCTAGGAATAAATTTAACCAACGAAGTAAAATACATTGAAAAGTACAAAACATTGAGACAGAAGTTAAAGGAAATCTAAATAAATGGACAGATATCCAGGTTCCTGGATTGGAAGACTGGATTAGTCAGATTTCTCCGGAGAAACAGAACCAATACGGGATGTGTGATGTGTGTGTGTGTACAGGAACCCTGGATTCCCGGTTTCCTGTGTGGGGGGTTAAATTAATGTAGTGTAAGGAAGTGGCTTTTACAATTATGGAGGCTGAGAGGTGCCAAGATCTGCAGTTAGCAAGCTGGAGACCTCGGAGGGAGAGTGAGTGGTGTCATTTCCAAGTCAGAGAGCCTGAGAACCAGGAAAACTGATGGTGTAAGTTCCAGTGCGAGAGCAGAAGAAAACTGATGTCCTAGCTCAGTAGTCAAGTGAAGTTCCTCTTAATCAGTCTTTTTGTTATGCAGGTCTTCAATTGATGGATGAGGCCCATACACACTGGGAGGGCAACTGATTCAAATGTTAATCTCACCCAGAAGCACCCTTACATACAAAATAATGTTTGACCAAATGTCTGGGCACCTCACAGCTTAGTTAAGTGGACACATCCAAGTAATCATCACAAAGACTTAATATTGTTAAGACAGCAAAACTACCCAAAGTGATTTACAAATTCAAGGCAATTCTTATCAAAATTTCCAACCGCCTTTTCTTCAGAAATGGCAAAGCTGATCCTCAAATTCATATGAAATTTCAATGGACTCTGTAAAAACAATATTGAAAAAAGAATAAAGTTGAGGTCTCACATTTCTTGATTTCAAATATGACTACAAAGCTACAATCATCATGACAGTGTAGTACTGGCATAAAGAAAGACATACAGACCACTGAATTCAATTAAGAGTTCCAACAAACCCCATACATCTGGTCAACTGATTTTTGACAAGGGTTCCAAGACCATTTAATGGGGAAAAATAGTCCCTTCAAAAATGGTGCTTAGGACAAGTAGACATCCACATGCAAAAGAATGAAATTAGACCTCCTAACTTACACAAAAACTAATTTAAAATGGATCAACAACCTAAATATAAAAGGTAATCCTATAAAACTCTTAGAAGAAAACATAAAGGTCTGTCTTCATGATCTTGGATTTGGCAATAGATTCTTAGATATGGAACCAAAAGTTTGAGCTACAAAAGAAAAAAACAGGTAAGCAGGACTTCATCAAAATTAAAAACTTGTGCCTTAAAGGATATTACTAAGGAAGTGAAATGGCAACCTATAGGATGGGAGAAAATATTTTCAAATCATAAATCTGGTAAGGGTCTAGTACCCAGATTATATTTAAAAACACTCATAATTCAGCCATAACCGGTTTGGCTCAGTGGATAGAGTATCGGCCTGTGGACTGAAGGGTCCCAGGTTCGATTCCGATCAAGGGCATGTACCTTGGTTGCGGGCACATCCTCAGATGGGGGTATGCAGGAGGCAGCTGATCGATGTTTCTCTCTCATCGATGTTTCTAACTTTCTATCCCTCTTTCTTCCTCTCAATAAAATATATGTATATTTTTTAAAACCTCTCATAATTCAAACAACCAAGAACAAACAAACCAAAAATGGGCAAAGGAATGCTCTTCTGCCACAGCAGCCATGGTTCTGCCCTACTACCCCAGGGCTGTTGGCCTCAACAAGGGCCACAGGTGAACAAGAACATGAGCAAGCTGAGGCACGGCCACCACTGCAGGTGCCTCACCAAGCACACCAAGCTCATATGGAACATGATCCGAGAGGTGTGTGGCTTTGCCCCCCATGAGCAGCGTGCCACGGAGATACAAGCACGCCCCAACGTTCATCAAGAAAAGGCTATGGCCTGGCCAGTGTTGTTCAGCGGGGCGCATACAGAAGGCAACCAATCCATGTGACTCTCTCACATCAATGTTTCTCTCTCTGTCTCTCTCTCCCACTTCACTCCCTCTCTTCTACTCTCTCTAAAAATCACTGGAAAAATATCCTCCAGTGAGGATTAACAACAACAAAAGAAAAGGACGCAGACACATATTCACACCAAGAGGAAGAGAGAGGAACTGAACAATGTCCTTTCGTCCATGAGGAATGCAGCAGCTAAGAAGGTCTGAGTCCCATCCCCTATGTGCGTAATAAAACTTGTTCAGAAACCTGGGCTTCCAATGGTGGCACTGGGAATGGAGGTGGCATCTGGTCCATTATCTGCTTGAGACTCCCTCCTGGAGCAGTGATGTGGGGCATGATGGTGGCACAGAAAGAAGCAACAGACTGGCAGTACTGACAATGGTTTTACATCATAATTCAGTAAGTTCGTGTGTGCCAGAAAAAAAAATGGCATAGGATTTGAATAGACATTTTTCCAAAGAAGATATACAAATGGCCAATAACCATATGAAAAGATACTTAACAACATTCTTAGCCATTAGGAAAATGCAAATCAAAACTACAATGAGCCCTGGCCAGTCTGACTCAGTGATAGAGCAGTGGTTCTCAACCTTCCTAATGCCGCGACCCTTTAATACAGTTCCTCATGTTGTGGTGACCCCCAACCATAAAATTATTTTCATTGCTACTTCATAACTGTAATTTTGCTACTGTTATGAATCGTAATATAAATATCTGATATGCAGGATGTATTTTCATTGTTACAAATTGAACATAATTAAAGCATAGTGATTAATCACAAAAACAATATGTAATTATATATGTGTTTTCCGATGGTCTTAGGTGACCCCTGTGAAAGGGTCCTTCGATCCCCAAAGGGGTCGCGACCCACAGGTTGAGAACCGCTGGATTAGCGCATAGGCCCACAGACAGAAGGGTTGCAGTTTCAATTCCCAGTCAAATGCAGGTACCTCAGTTGTAGGTTCAATCCCCAGCCCAGTCCAGTCTGTCAGGGCATGCAGGGGAGGCAACCAGTCTATGTGTTTCTCTCACATCAATGTCTCTCTCTCTCTCTCTCTCTCTCTCTCTCTCTCTCTCTCTCTCTCTCTCCCCTTCCCTCCCTCCCTCCACCCTCTCTCCCTTCCACTCTCTCTTTAAAGGTCAATGGAAAAATATATTGTGAGGATTAAAAAAAACAACGAGATACCACTTCACACACAGGAGAATGGCCATTATAAGACAAACAAAGAACAAAAATGGAAAATAAGCGTTGGGTGAGGATGTGGAGAAACTGGAACCCTTGTGTATTCTGGTGGGAATATAAAATGGTGCAGCTGCTGTGGAAAATAGTTTGGCAATTCCTGGGGCAAAAAGTTAAACATAAAGTTACTAAATAACCCAGCAACTTTATGTCTAGGCATATACCCAAAAGAATTGGAAACAGATACTCAAAAACTTGTACATGAATGTTCATAGCAGCACTATTCATAACAGCCAAAAGGTTGGAAATAACTCAAATGTCCACCAATGGAAAACTGGATAAAATGGAGTACACAGAGTAGACTATTACTCAGTCATTAAAAGAAATGAAGTACTGATAGATGCTATAACTTAGACGAATCTCGAAAACATTATACTAAGTAAAAACAACCAGACACAAAAGGTCACATATTGTATGATCCCATTTATATGAAATATCCAGAGCAGATAAAAGCAGAAACAGAAAGCAGACTGGCATTGCCAAGGGCTGGGGAGTGGGGAGTGACTGCTTAGTGATATGAGTTTTCTTTTGGGGTGATGAAAATGTGTTGGAACTAAATAGAAGTGGTGCTGCACAATATTGTGAATATACTAAATGTCACTGAGTTATACATTTCAGTTAATTTTATATGTGTTTCACCTAAACTGAATAAAAATCAAGAGATTTGTGTTCGCTCATGTACATGCACATGCTGCACACACACACAGAAAAAGAACACCAGGAAATTACTAAGTTGGGCAGTAATGTTGAAAAAAGAAAACATTTGTTTAGGACATCCCAAGTTTAAACTGACTACCAGCCATCACGTAGCATGTTGCCAGCACCTATTCACACAGATCTTTGATATGGCTTTGTATGTCCAGTACTCTGACCTCCCCTTTTATTTAGAAACTAGGGGCCCGGTGCACGAAATTCGTGCACTGGGTGTGTGTGTGGGGGGGGGGGAGTGTCCCTCAGCCCAGCCTGCCCCCTCTCACATACTGGGAGCCCTCAGGCGTTGACCCCCATCACCCTCCAATCGCAGGATCGGCCCCTTGCCCAGGCCTGATGCCTCTGGCCTAGGCGTTCGGCCCGGGCAGTGGGGACCCGCAGCTGCAGCGGCCCCACGATCGTGGGCTTCGCTTTAGGCCCAGGCAAGGGACCCCTAGCTCCTGGGACTGCCAGCTTCGACCGTGCCCAGCTCCCATCGCTGGCTCCACCCCTACTTCCTGCTATCACTGGCCAGGGCGGAAAAGGCACCTGATTCTCTGATCATAGCTGCCCCCTGGGTTTCCGATCACTGTCAGTGGCAGGGGGCTTCTTCCTGCTTTCCCTTTGGCCTCCCTGCATTGTGCCTACATATGCAAATTAACCACCATCTTGTTGGCAGTTAACTGCCATCTCAGTTGGCAGTTAATTTGCATATAGCCCTGATTAGCCAATGAAAAGGGTAGCTCGTACGCCAATTACCATTTTTCTCTTTTATTAGTGTTGATAGCATATGTAGCCCAGATTCCAGCACACACTAGCCTCAGAGCAACTCTCAATTTTTCTAAGCATCAATTTCCACATCTGTAAAATAAAGTATAGCATCAGCTTTAACAGACCCGGTGTGACTATCAAATTAAATAACACATATAGGAATTGTTAATAAAATTTAAAATGATACATAAATATAAAATTTTGTGACCTGCCCATCCAATGAAACTCATCCAAAGGTTGGAGGGAAAATACTGATATCCTAGGAGAAAATTACCTGTGCTATGGGTTTTGGTTTTAAGTATTAGCTGTGTCACTTTGCAAGCTCTACTTCCCAGTCACACTAACTTTTACTTCACGGGGTTGCTATATAGGTTCAATGACAACATATGTTGAAGTGCTTCATACATTGTCAAGTGGTAGTCAAAAAGTTTGGCTTTAGAAAGGCACCAATGGCAGTGGGGGAAGTCAGTGGCTTTAAGTCCCAACTCTGCTACTTAGAATTGAATCTTGAGTAAGAGTAAGACACATTTTTTATCTGCGATATGGAGGCAAACAGACTTCAGTTTAAAATCTCATATTAGGCCCTCATTAGCTATATTAGTATCTGAGTTTGAGTTTCCTCATCAGTAATAAGATACAATAATTCATACCTTGCAGGGTTTTTGTAATTAGAAATGTACAGAAAGTGCTTAAGGCAGTAACTGGCAAATGGCCAATGCTATTACTACAAGTATATCCCCTTGCCTATTACAATAAGTGTGGGAAAGTAGCTATTCAGCAAATACTTATCGCCAAGAAAGCTGACGTACAAGCTTAAATGTTCAACAAGCATTTCCAAAAAGAGGGGTAGAAGAGTACAAAGGCAGACAGGGAAGCAGTTAATAAAAGGACAGTAACAGCCAAGAAAGCAAACAGGTTAGCCCATAGCAGAGAAGATGAAAGAACAACATACAGAGCCAAGGGAAGAGCGCTCAGGAAGTAAGGCAGCCTAAAATCAAATGCCAAAGTAAGTAACAACAAACAAGTGGCAATAAGGAATCATTGCAAATGAAAGCATGAGAATGAGGGGTACTTGAATAACCAAAGGAACAAATGGTAATAGGAATTACTACTGAAAGACCACTGATTTGACCAGAAGGTGGTCAGTCACTGGTTACTTCCCACAGGTCTGTTTCATTTGCTAATGACAAATACTAAAAGCCTACTGCTGGCAAGGCTCTGGTTGGGCCGCCTGGGGCATGCTGATAACATAAAACTACTCACTGCCCTACAATCTAACCCTTCTGCTGCTGCGGCCTCGCTGCAGGCCTGTGGGCAATCACCCTCTTCTTGCTGGAGCCTAGACTGGTCCCCACAGCCAGGTCCTAACTGGGCTTCTGCACAACCTGTTGCTGCTGCCTCACTGTGGAATCTGGTAACCAACGTGCCTCAGCCTCAGGGCTGTGCCTCTTATCAGCCAAGAGCTAATCTTGTTGGGTCTGTGTTTTCCAATTTTTCTACAGTGAATTGGAATTACACTGTAATTGGAAAAATACTTTAAAAAAGAAACAGGGAGATTTAAAACCTGTTCAAAAAGTAAACAAAAGGGAAAAAAAAAAGGAGGTAGGCAAGGCAATAGCTGGACAGGGCAGAAGAGAATTTTGTTGTTCTTATTTTAATTGAGGATTGGGGATATGTGTTCATAACTGAATGGACCATGGGAATTCTGTGTAGGACCGAGCTTCCCAAAGTTTATCACCCAGGAATCTTGTCAAAAGGTAGTTTCTGATTCACTAGGTCTAGGGTGGAGGCCCAAACAGTGGTGTGGTGATTCGAAGAGCTTGTGCATCTCCTTGGTAACAATACTCCCACTGTGGCAATTTCAAGCTACCAACAGGAGGTCACCAAGCAGCTTGGGAAGAGATGTACACAATCAGGTGGAGACCAGTAAAAGCTGGCTCCAGCACATCCACATTACTGCATTTCTAACAGACGCCCAGGTGATACAAACCCTGCTGGTCCGTGGACCATACTTTGAGTTGAAAGGAAGAAGATAACAGTAAAGGGATTAGGCTAGGACCGTGGTCGGCAAACCGTGGCCCGCGAGCCACATGCGGCTCTTTGGCCCCTTGAGCGTGGCTCTTCCACCAAATACCACGTGCGGGCGCACACGTACAGTGCGATTGAAACTTTGTGGCCCATGCGCAGAAGTCGGTTTTCGAGTCTATTTTGAAGAAGTGGCGTTAGAAGAAGTGGGGGGTGTCAGTAGGTCAGTCCGGCGACGGGAGACGGAGACGCAGCGCAGGGGGGCCGCGGGATACGCAGTGCAGGGGAGGTGCCAAATATCAACAGTATTTAAACTATATAGGTAGGTTAATAACAATGTACCTACCTATATAGTTTAAATTTTAAAAATTTGGCTCTCAAAAGAAATTTCAATCGTTGTACTGTTGATATTTGACTCTGTTGACTAGTGAGTTTGCCAACCGCTGGGCTAGGATAAAGGAGACGTGAGATGATTTGGGACAGTAGGGAGAGACATCATCTAGATCAGGGTTTCTCAAGCTCAGCATTACTGACATATTGGGCCAGATAAGGCCCGTACAATGTTGGATGTTTAGCCGAATTCCTGGCTTTCACCCACTAGATGCCAGCATCCTCCTCATCCAATAGTCACAATCAAAAAGGTCTCTGGACACCAGTGACCTAGATTCATCTCTAACAAATGAAGGAGAAGGAATGGGTACCTCTTCTGCTGAGAAAAGAGACATTAAAGAGGAGTGGGTGGAACACAAAACCATGAGACAATGAGCTCTCTTTAGATGTGAGCAAGCTCAATCAAGTAGGAAAAAAAGGTTATCTGTTTAGAAAGAGTGCAAGGAGGATTCAAAGTTTAAAAGATCAGAAAAGTCCTAGAGAGTAACAGAAAGGTTCTGAACCGAGACAATGGGTCCAACAACAAAGAAGTAGAATCAGGGATATCTTTGGCTCTTGGGAGTCAGAATTGCCTGGGTTCAACTCTGGCTGTACCACTTACCAGCTGGGTGACCTTGAGCAAATTATTTAACAAGGATAAGCCTTCTCATAAGGAAACTTCATAGAGCAGTCATAATAATGCATGTTAAGTTCTGAGCACAAGGTTTGGTACACAGTACATGCTCAATGTTAACTACTATTATCAACATCATTATTTTCCTTGAAAAATATCTGCTTCATTTGGCTACTGCTTTAAATTTCTCTGATGAAACAAAACACATGTTAAGACCTGAGGCATTATTTGTTGATGTGCTTTATAAACACTGTAGTCATTGTGGAAACAGAAACTTTGTAGCTGAGGAGGCATGAGAGTTGTAGAAGCCAACCAAGCACTCATTTACTGATGCTCCCAAAATCACAATGAATGAGACAAGGTAAAAGGGAATGAAAAGCCAATAAATCCAGGGAAAACAAAAAGTTAAAGTTTACCTGCAGCTGGCAGGTTTTCATAGGACTCCAGTTAGCACAGAGAATGTGTGATGAACCCTAGTACAGCCGCCATAGAGGGCAGGTTTATAAGAACCAACCTGACTTCAAGTTGTTCATCCTACAATAACAGTTGCTGTTGCTGCTGGGTTTTTATCTAAGTCAAGAACTGATTAAAATAGAATCTAAAGTAATCCCTTTCAGAGGTTCTCAACCTGTGGGTCGCGACCCCTTTGGCGGTCGAACAACCCTCTCACAGGGGTCGTCTAAAACCATCCTGCATATCAGATACTTATATTACGATTCATAACAGTAGCAACATTACAATTATGAAGTAGCAACGAAAATAATTTTATGGTTGGGTCACAACATGAGGAACTGTATTTAAAGGGCCAGAAGGTTGAGAACCACTGCTTTAGATACTCAAATAACAGTCTACAGCGTGAAGGATTTAGAATCATCACAGTGTTCTCTTCTAGGTTTGAGTAGGTACTGAACACCTATTTCAAGAGTACGACATTTTCCCTCTACTAAAATTCTTGGGAGGTCATGGAGGGTTCTGTCTGTCCGTATAGAGCTGACCAACGAGGGATGGGGAAGCACGCCGGGTTCAAGAAGCTTCTCAGTGTCTGTGCAGGAAAGCTCTTCCCGACTAGGAAAATTAAAGATCCTCCAAGAGAAATGTAGAACGCTACAGAGAATTCAAAAATAAAGTCCATTCTAACATGAAACTTATCAAGATGAGGATATAAGATCCCCATATAAGACTCCTTCAACCTAGCCTGCTGACTTCAAGCATTTTACATCAACAAAAGAACAAGAGCCAAAAGGGCAAACATTATCACGCATACCGAGCTTATCAGCTGTCCGTATGGGGGCGAAACACCGGGAAGAACAGTTGATGTCACCACCGTGCAGGTGGCCAGGAACCAGGGTCCTCAGCCAACCACAGCCACTGGATTCCCAAGCTTCCAAAAATAGCTATGACTTACACACGAGCGCTCGGCCAACACCTCCCAGACGACAGTCTCACATAGACGGTGATGAGATGGGGGTCACTTCTCCAACGGTGGCCAAGGGACGTGAAGATGCCCATGGTTAACAGGCACGTGGTCTCAACTAACAGGAGTCCCGAGAAATGTACAGAACTTGCTCTCCCTGAAAACAGTCTCTTCTCTACATCAACGCCACTGTCTCAAAACTAAGACTTATTCCCACCTGTTTCCAGTCCCTGCCCTAAAAACTGATAGAACCGATCTCTGAAAGCAGAGAAAACGCTGGCTCGGGTGCCGGCAGGCACTGGGAGCACCTAACAAAGCCATTTCCATTAGAAAGCGGCATACTCTCATTTCCAGGTCTCTTTCACTTCCGAAGTTCTAAGAGGAAGTAAGCGTGTCCACCTTCTACACTACCGGCCTCCCGAGTGCAAGAGGAGAGTAAAAAGGCACCGAAGGTCTCTCGCGCCGAGGCCTCTGACAGCTCTGTGTTGCAGATATGCCTGAAACCCCTCGCTTCCAAACTCGCGTGTGAACACCCGGCCCACTTCCCCGGTTTGCTCGCTGGAGGGGCGATGGGGAAGCGCGAGCGGTGACATCCCGGAGTCGCAGGGCAGACAGTCTCACACCGCCCGCTTCCAGGTTCCCTCACACCGACGTCAGCCTCGGGTTTCCTCCCAGAGCGCGTTCCTTCCCTCGCGCCACCGGAGCCCAGAGACCCTGGTGCGGCTCGGGGTCCTCGCAGACACCGGGACAGGCACACGCCCCCGCCTCGGCGCGACGCCCCCTCCCTAACCCCGGCGACCAGCGCGCCCCTGCGGGCGCTGCGGGGAGGCAGGCGGGCGGCTCTAGGGAGAGTGGCCGGCGGCGAGGGCGCAGGGGGGGTCGCCAGGACCCGGCCTCTCCCCGGTGCTGGTAATGCCGGCTTCCGGTTAACTTCTCCCGGGGTGAGACTCCCTCAAGCGGATTTTAAAATAGAAACAAAGCGCCAAGACCACCAAAGCCGCCCCTGGAAGTTCCTCGGCCCCGGGCGCGGCCCGGGGCGCTCTCCCCAGACACCGCGGTGCAGACAACCCCGCGCCCGCCTTCCGGCTTCGTTTCCCAAAACATCTGATGCCCCGCGTTCGGCGACCGAACTAAAGTCTCGGAAAGACTCCAGCCTCCTCCCGAGCCCCTTCCCCGCGCCCGCCCACGCCCCGCGGTGGCCCCTCGCAGCCCCCGCCCCGCCCGCAGGCCGCGCCCGCGCGGCTCCCGCCCTAGCCCCCCACCCCTCCTCTCTCCGATCCGGAGCCCGCCCCGCCGCTCCCCGCTCCCCGCGCCGCCACGGAGCCCACCGAGCCGTGGCCATCGGCTGCTCCGGCCGCGTCGTCCTGCTGAAGTTCCGCAGTCATGGCCGGGTCACCGGCCTCCCGCCACCGCCGCCAGCGCTGCCTCGCAGGAGGAGGAGGAGGAGGCGGAGACCCTGCCACCGCCTCCGCCTCTGCCCCAGCGCGCGCCGGAGGCTCCGCCCACACGCCGCCATCACCGCCCATCATCCCGCTCCGGCCCCGCC
This sequence comes from Myotis daubentonii, assembly GCF_963259705.1. Classification (NCBI taxonomy): domain Eukaryota; kingdom Metazoa; phylum Chordata; class Mammalia; order Chiroptera; family Vespertilionidae; genus Myotis; species Myotis daubentonii. Next base: position 7,593,064 of record NC_081848.1, on the reverse strand, counting down.
TCCGCCCCCGCCCCCGCCCCAGCACGCGCCGGAGGCTCCGCCCACACGCCCCGCCCCGCCCCCGCCGAGGGCCGCGGTGCTCTGCGTGCCGGCGCACCCGGCTTGACCCCGGCGTCGGCCACGTGACCCCCGCCCCGCCCACAGCTAGCGGTCGGCATCGCCACTCGGGGAGGTTACGTTCTCGGCGGGGTGCCCAGGGCACGGTTTTCTGGCGGCGGCCTCTGCGTCCCGCGCCCCTTCTCCGTTCTCTGCTTCCAAGATATGCTCAAGTCTAGGACCCGCCGCCCGCTCAGCCTTCCCCTCCGAGGAGTGAAAGCTGCTCCCCAATTTGGGACCCGGTCTAGGGGCAGCGTAAATAAAGGGCTTCCCACCTGGTCACGTGGTCATTCCTAAGTCCAGCGACACGAAAAATTATTAATCATCTTTTAACAAAGGCGAGAAGTTGGATGAGTGGCCTTCCGAAACTTAACGAAACCTCTTCACTGCTGCCCAGCGTGGTGCCTCACACTGGCGTGGGCATGGGCAGTATGGACAGTAGCCACTGTGTTTTGCCACCAAAAAGGACGAGGTGGAGGGAGAAGGGGTTGCAACTCAGTCCCTGCAGACCCGGCCAGCCACGTGCACACGCTGCACTGCTGCCGGGATGGAGAGGAAGAAGTTAAGGAGAGGCATTTGCAGCCACAGAGCCTGATGTAAGCACAGCTCTTTCTGCAGGGTTCCCCAACGGCCCGGCTTGAGAACTGCTCCCAGGAGCACTAGTTCCAACCACAGTCCCTCCCACCGATCTTGTTACTTTAAAGCTGTGGTTCTCAACCTTCCTAATGCCGGGACCCTTTAATACAGTTCCTCATGTTGTGGTGACCCCCAACCATAAAATTATTTTCGTTGCTACTTCATAGCTGTAATTTTGCTACTGTTATGAATCGTCATGTAAATATCTGATATGCAGGATGTATTTTCTTTGTTACAAATGGAACATAATGAAAACATAGTGATTAATCACAAAAACAATATGTAATTATGTGTTTTCCGATGGTCTTAGGCGACCCCAGTGAAAGGGTCGTTGGACCCCCAAAGGGGTCGCGACCCACAGGTTGAGAACCGCTGCTTTAAAGTCTTAGTCCAGATATGTATCAGGAGCAAGTGCACAAAAACCCTACCGAGACCAAAGCCGTAAGTCTAGCGCCTATGTTTTTTTCCATGTCTCGCGAGCTTCAGGTCTTCTATTCAAGTCTTTAATACTTTTTGAGTTAATTTTTGTGTATGGTGTCAGTGGCTTCCCATTTTCTCAACACCATTGTACTAGTATAGTTTGAAGTCAGGGAGTGCGATACCTCCAGCTTTGTACTTTTTTTCTCAGGGTTGCTTTGGCTTATTGGGGTCTTTTGTGGTTCTATATAAATTTTAGGAGTATTTGTACTAGTTCTGTGGAAAATGCCACTGGGATTTTGATGGGGATTGCATTAAATCTGTATATGCAGTGGTTCTCAACCTTCTGGCCCTTTAAATACAGTTCCTCATGTTGTGACCCAACCGTAAAATTATTTTCGTTGCTACTTCGTAACTGTAATGTTGCTACTGTTATGAATCGTAATGTAAATACCTGATATGCAGGATGGTCTTAGGCAACCCCTGTGAAAGGGTCGTTCGACCGCCAAAGGGGTCGCGCACCCCACAGGTTGAGAACCGCTGGATTTCTTTGGGCAATGTGGCTATTTTAACAATGGTAATTATTTCAGTCCATGAACATGGACTGTTTTGAGAGTATTATGTTAAGTGAAATAAGCCAGACAAAAAGAACAAGAACTGTATGGTTACACTTATATGTGGGAAATAAAACAACAAATGAACAAATAAATTTAAAACCTAGATACAACAGAATGGTGGTTACCAGAGGGGAAGGGGGTTGGGGAAAGGACAAGGGGGCAAAGAGGGCCCAATACATGTCAGAAGGAGACTTGGCTTCAGGTGGTGGGCACATGATACAGTGTACAAATGTCGTATTAGGAGGTTTTACACCTAATTTGACGGTTGCCATTTTACCCCAATAAATATAAAAACATACTAAAACAGAAAAAAAAATTCTTAAGTTGTCCCATTTTAGATTTTCTGGAGTTCAAACTGAAGTATTGTAGTATTTTGTTAAGTTTGAGCAGATGCTTAGGATAGCATGTTAAAGCTAAGGTGCCCTCTGTTGAGTTGTATTTTGAACAATTTGGTGGATATTGTAACTACTGACCATGTTTCACATTTACATGTATCACGAGGGCACGCTTTGGCTCTCCAAAATCGATGCTCAGGCTGGGTGTAAAAGCGCCTTTTTGAGGGGTTGCTGCTTTTACCATTGCCCTGGTCCTAGCCCTCGGGCAGCACCCTTGGTGTGAATTTTTTATGGATAGTGGCCTTCCCTGTGCTCCCGGCATTGCTGTTCGTGCGACTGTGATGTTTCACTGGCAGGTTTTTCTAGTCTGCATGTGCCCGCGACTTGTGGTCTAAGGACACGGTGAAGCTCCCATGGGAGACCTGATGACTCTCAGGAGCCTGAACTAGGACTAGGGATAGATACTTCTTTTGCCTAGAGATACAGGGGCCCCCTGTCCCTGGCAGGTAACTTTTGAAGAGATCAGAATCTTCCACATTCAACAGGCTGTGTTTATGTCTAATGGTTATAAGACTATTTTTTTGTGTGGCTTTACCCCCTCCCCCTTTTTTAAAAAATATATTTTATTGATTTTTTTACAGAGAGGAAGGGAAAGGGATAGAGAGTTAGAAACATCGATGAGAGAGAAACATCAATCAGTCGCCTCCTGCACACCCCCACTGGGTATGTGCCCGCAACCAAGGTACATGCCCTTGACCGGAATTGAACCCTGGACCCTTCAGTCTGCAGGCCGACCCTCCATCCACTGAGCCAAACCAGTCAGGTTCCCCCCTTTTTTTTAATGAGTAATCAAACCTGTGTTCATGGCCTCAACCCTGGGAGTCAGAGCAAAACAAGTTGATTTCTTAGCTTAGTTTATTTGATTGCATACTTGTACGTTGCTAGAAAGCTCTATTTTTGTGTGTCTTTAGCATGTCTCTGGAGCCACTCTTGTTTCATCTTTGCACATTTGTCATAGGAAATTGCTTATTTATTGTGTATAAGTGGGTGGAGACCTATTATGCTTAATTATGAAAATTTCCTTGAAAGACCAGCAAAGACTCTTTATACTCATGTCTCTGAAAGAGGTATGTACAGACCATTCGGTAAATATTGGCCCCTGAGTTTTGATTAAGCCGCTTTCTGCTATGTGGTTCTAAACAAGACTCCATATTAATAAATTTGACCTAATCAATTTGAGGGCTATAGCCCCATGGGTTTAACTACCAGCTGGTCCTGGACATGGTAATCAGATAGAGATACCCAGTCCAACCAGCGTATTTAATGAACACTCTACGTCAGGGCTCAGCCATCAGTTGGCAAGCTTCATGGTGATCAAATAACCAAAGTGGGTATCATGGAACATATGCTGTCACCTCAGAAAATCCCCTCTCATTCCTCTTTAAAACCCATACATGCAGGCTTCACAATAATTATGTTATTAGTCGATAATCATTTCAAGAGTATTCAGGAAAAATAATATTAATATGGAGCAATAAATAGGTGACCTGTTAAAAAGGGGGCATAGTTTTCAGAGTATTTCCCCAAAGAAGAAATTGAATTATTTTTTCCTTTCTCAGAAAACTTTTTGTCCCAAGGCTCAGTAATTTTCCTAGTTAGTGTATTTATAGTTCTGCTTCTGATTTATCTCAAACTCCAAATATAGTTTGTATTGTAATAAAATGATCCTATTTCAATGTTATTGAATGCTTCTATCAAACTTTGTGGGGTAAGTGAGAAGGGAGGGAAGGAGTTAGGAAAAGAAAAAAGAAAAAGGGAAAGAAAAAATGTATACTTGCATTTCATTGGGGCTTCACTCTATAAATAGTTTTTGCCACTGGCTTCAGACCTACTGGAGTTGAAAACTGATGGCCGAGGCTGATTGACAGGAGTAGCTGTTCTTTGAGCCATAGGATCTTTTCCAGGGATGATCTAGACAGAAATATCCTTAAGGGCCAGCTTCTCGGCAGTTACAAAAAGGGCCTTTCTTACTACAGAGGAAAGAAGGAGGACAGATTAAAGATTTAGATGATGTGTAAGTGTTGAGGTTAAATTATAGGTGTTGTTTTTGCTAGTTGAAAAATCAGTTCCAACCTTCCTGAAATTTGTATGATGTCGGATGGATGCTGGATTTATTGGGGTGATCACTTTATAGGTTATATAAATGGCCACTTACTGAGTTAGACACCTGAAACTAATATAACATTGTACATCAACTATAATTGAAAAATAAAAAAGTATTTTTTAAAAAGGTATGATAAAATAGAGAGCTAGAAGTAAAGCCATTTCTGCAATCTTTATTTTTTTTAAATATGTTTCTATTGATTTCAGAAAGGAAGGGAACGGAGAGAGAGATAGAAATATCAATGATGAGAGAGAATCATCGATTGGCTTCCTCCTGCACACCCACTACTGGGGATTGAGCCCACAGCCTGGGCATGAGCCAAGCCAGCCAGGCTGCAATCTTGATTTTTTAATAGACCAGCATCAAAGACCAGAGAAAATAGGATGGGCTTTTAATAAATGGTGCTCAGACTGATAGTTATCCATATAAAATTTAATTTTGGACTCTTATCTTACATCATAAACAGAAATCAATTTAACAAAAACAAAGTTAAAAACTTGTGAAACACCTTTAGAGAATCCTATGCTTTGGGGATAAGAGATCCTTCTTAAATCAGGTACAAAAAGCCCAACTCATAAAAGAATAGATCGATAACTTCGATTATGTTAAAACATGGAATTTCTCTCCATTAAAAGATACCATGAGAAAAATGAAAACATCCAGAAACTGGGAGAAAATGTTTTTAACACATATACCTGATAACATTAGTATCTAGATTACAGTGGTTCTCAACCTTCTGGCCCTTTAAATACAGTTCCTCATGTTGTGACCCAACCGTAAAATTATTTTCGTTGCTACTTCATAACTGTAATGCTGCTACTGTTATGAATCGTAATGTAAGTATCTGATATGCAGGATGGTCTTAGGCGACCCCTGTGAAAGGGTCGTTCGATCGCCAAAGGGGTCGCGACCCACAGGTTGAGAACCGCTGATCTAGAACAAGGTTTCCCAACTTTGGCACTATTAACACATTGGACCAGGTAATTTTCCGTTGTGGTGGCTGTCCTGTGCATTGTAGGTCGCTTTGCATCATCGCTGGCCTTTACCTTCTAGTTGCCAGTAGCTCTCCCATATCCATTAAAAATGTTTCCAGCCCTGACTGGTTTGGCTCAGTGGATGGAGCGTCGGCCTGGGGACTGAAGGGTCCCGGGTTCGATTCTGGTCAGGGGCATATACCTTTGTTGCGGGCACATCCCCAGTAGGAGGCGTGCAGGAGGCAGGTGAACAATGTTTCTCTCTCATTGATGTTTCTAACTCTCTATCCCTCTCCCTTCCTCTCTGTAAAAAAAAAAAAAAATCAATTAAAAAAAATGTTTCCAGACATTGCCAAATATTTTCAACATTTGTATCTCCTAAAGGGCAACATCTCCTTAGAACCACTGGTCCAAACTAGATAAAAAAAAAACTCTTACAAATTAGAAGAAAAAGACAATGCAATAGAAAGGACGAAAGGCTTAAGCAGGCACTTCACAGAAAAGAATCCCAAGTGTATGAAAAGGTGCTAAACTTACTAGTCATTGGGAACACATGAATTAAAGCCATAAAGATACCATTTTATGCATACAATTGGCAACATTTTTTAAATACCACAATAACATGTTGCTGGGAATGTAGAGTGATGGGAGGACCTTACACTGGTAGTATAAATTAGCACAACTACTTTGGAAAGCAATTAATATCAACTACTAAAATTTTTAGTTGTGCATCCTCACAGCCAACAATTCCTCCCTCAAATATTATTCTAGCAAAAAATTTTTACCAGGATATATGTATACAAATATAACACTTTTAACAGCAGACAAAACAGGAAACAACCTAAATCTATCAACAGTAAAATTGATCAATTTTTGTATAGTCATTTAATGAAACATATAGCAGAAAAATGAGTGAACTACAGCTGTGCTATTAATATCATGGTTGATTCTCAGGAACATGGTATTGTGGGGTGAAAAGCAAATCACAGAAGATAACATACAACATGATTCTATTTATGCAAATTACAAAAGCAATATCTCTCTATATAAAAACCTAAGCGACCGGCTGACCGTTCAACCATCTGACCAGTAGCTATGATGCGCACTGACCACCAGGAGCAGATGCTCAATGTAGGAGCTGCCGAGCTGCGGTGACTTGGCAGCTGCGGTTCTCGGGTGATGCACCCAGAACCAGAGAGGAGGGAGCCCAGTTCCGGGGTGTGTCACCCGAGAACCACCCTCTCATAATCTGGAACCCTTTAGGGGATGTCGGAGAGCCGGTTTTGGCCCAGTCGCCACAGGCCAGGCTGAGGGACCCCATTGGTGCACGAATCCGTACACTGGGCCTCTAGTTAAATAATAATTGTCTAGGGAGATAAAGTACAAATAAAAGCAAGTACATTGTAAACACAAAATTCTGAGGGAAGGAAAGAGAAGGGCAGAAATGGGGAAAGAGAGCATATAGGGGATTTCACAGATATTGGCAATATTCTATTTTCATAAGTCAGGTGGTAGTTAGATACATGAGGGTTCATTATATCATTTTACATAGATTTTATAATTAATAAAACAAGAGATCAAAAGAACACTATTCTAATAATAAAGATTAAAAACATACCATCCTCATTCTCTAATAATATTTTTGTGTCCACCAAAAATACTGAGAAATATAAAGTTTCTTCAGTTTACAGACTATAATTCTTTTATGCTGGCTGAGGCATGAGGCAAACATTTTACATTCTCTCCTATTAAGTAAAAATTATGGTTTAACTGTTTTTAAGAAAATAAATGAATAATGTTACCATTCCATTTTATGCAAAAGTGTGGAAAAAAATCCAGATTTTTGATGATAATCCAAGGAGTTTTTGAAGTCTATTTTGCAAAATATTTTCTCATTTAGCTCCCAAAATTTAGGGGAAGAATTATTTAGAAGCTGACTGCAGAAACCAAAAACATGACTTAGAATGAAAAACAGAAAGCTACCCAGAAAAAGCAAATAGAAACTTGTGTAATGCTGCAAGTGTTGGGACATAAATTGGGACACCAGGTGACTGAATTTTTTCATCCAGGACACCACTGAAGTAAAAAGATCCTCCTTCTCAAAATTTGAAAGAATAGCTGAGGCAAAATGTGAAAGCATAGATGAGGCAAAAAAAAAAAACCAACAAAAAAAACCCCTGCCTTTAGAAATGCAAATGTTTTTATTGAGGTTTTATAGATTCTGATACTTGAATCTAGAAAAAAAAAGAACATTTTTAGAGAAAGTAAGAGCTAACTTTACCCAGCACTTGGCAGCTAGGTAGTGTTCTAAGTCCTTTCCATGTGTGAACTCATTCTATCCTCATAATAACCAATGAAATGATAAAATCTTCATTTGGACATAATCAATTGGAGGGACTGTAGATGAAGCTCTTGCACCCTATGTCCTAGAAAAGCCTTAAGTCTTCCTTGACTCTATGTTCACAACAGAACTCTATAGTGTGGCAGCCCCTTAGCAACAGATGAATGGATTACTCTGACACGTTTCTGTGAATGAGAGGGCTAAGGGGCTGCTTGGCTATAGGAACCAAAACAGTCCCATTCGCCTGCCTCCTTAGGCTTTTATTGTAACAACAGCTTGAACTAAAAGATACTACCAGCAGGGTAAGCATTCTTGAGAAGACACATACATCTGTAGTATTCTTTAAGCAAGAATGTTTTGAAGTCTAAATATAAAGATTCCCATGAAATACCTGGGGGCTCAGACTTGTTTGGAAAAGTCAAGGCAGGGGCTGCCACCTTCGGCAAGGTCCCCTGATCTTTCGGAGATTCCTCCTTACAGACTTTCCAACCAAGTCCTGTGCTTCCCTCCAACTTCCTCTTCCCCTGGATAAAGTACCTCCTTTATCTGGGCATGAAGCTCTACAAAGTTCTCCAGGGCTGCAGGCACTGCACTGGATTGCAGTCTTTTCTAGTTCCTGAATAACTTCTTTTTGGTAATGCAGTACCTAATCAATTTAGTCTTATGGTCAACAAAAGTAAATGCTGTTATTATAAATACTAGAGGCCCAGTGCACAAAATTCGTGTGCGGGTACAGTCCCTAGACCTGGACTGCATTCAGGGCCATCTTCCCTGGCTGCCTGCAGCCAGCCCCACCCGCTGCTGCTACCCACCCCTTGTTCCCCATTCACCATCAGGTGATCGGAGCCTGCTGGCCAGGGGAAGGAACCAAGAGGCTGGCCATTCCGCCTGCTCACCGGCCCCACCCCCCTGCCGCCACCCACCCTGGTTCCCCATTCACCATCAGGCAATTGGAGCCTGACAGCCAGGGTAAAGGACCGAGAGGTTGGCCATTCTCACACACTCACCGGCCCTGCCCCCACCACGGGTTGCCCTCTGTGTGTGGGGCGACTGGTGGCGCAGGGGCCTTGGCCTGGCTCTGCCCGTGTCCCCTGCCACCCACCCCTGTTCTCCATTTGCCATTAGGTGATCAGAGCCTGCCGGCCAGGGAAAGGGACTGAGAGGTGGTCAGTGCCCCTCATAGTGATTGGTCAAGTGGTTGTTCTGGTCATTCCACTGTTAGGGTCAACTTGCATATTACCCTTTTATTAGATAGGATGTGCTTTACAAATGAGTAAACGACCACAGGCAGGTTAAGTAATTTGCCCTTGGTCTTTCTACTAATAAAGGTAGAGCCAGGTCTCTAACCAAGCAGTCTAGCTTTTTCTATGGTGTGGGGTAAAAGATAAGAAGATTTTGGTTTAGGAAAACTCTCACTGGGAAAGATGAGTAATTTAAGAAGCAGCAGCCTGTAAAGACTATTCTGAGTGCCACCTGGGCTGAGCTGAGAGGCAGGGAAAGCTGGTGTGGTTGGGGTAATCACAAGGCCCACCTTGCCTGGGACTATTCTTGTTTATCCCTGTTTTCCCAGCATGATTGTCAGTAGCTCCTCCTTTCTCAAACTTGCAGGTAGGGACGATAAATTACAGGGTCACCCTACTTACAGAGCAGCTCATCTTGAATTTAAGCAATGGTCCTGGAGACTCCTAGCATAGAATTTCCCAGTCTTTCAAATACAGCTAAAATGCAGATCCCTGGCCAAATCTGATAAGCACGTATCATTAACAAAACTAGGCTAATCTGTTTCTAAAAAAACATAGCCAGAGGCAATAGGAGGAACCCCAATGAAAGTGTGTGGGATCACTACCTGGAGTCCTGTGCCCTTAAGGGTTGCAACTTTTCCAATTTTGTAAGCCAACTTCAATCATCATTTGGGGCCAAAGTGTCCTCAGGGCAATCGTCAAAGAGCTGGAGACCAAGTGGTGTTAAAAGGAGGGAAGATAGTGCATGGTCTCTGCCAGAGAGGTAGAAACTAAAGCCAGAGATGAATGGGGCTTTCAGTCCCCACTGGAGAAGAGAGTTTAGAATTTCAGGTCTGGAATGGCAAAGGTACAAACTCTGAAGTCCTGAAACAATTATTTTTTTGTAGTACTTACTGTCTCTAATACTTCTCCAGAGTAATCCATAACATGAAACTTAAAACCAAAGAAACGGGTGCTGAATCGAGTGTCTGGACTCCAGCCATTTTTGTGAAGAGCTGTAACCCTGTAGAGTGGGTGTTGGTGCTTTAAGGAATGCATGTCAAGAATGGAATTCCTTTATTTATTTATTTTTTTTAATATGGAATGCTTCACGAATTTGCGTGGAATTCCTGGGGCCAGCAGATCGGAGAGTTCACTTACTCCAATCAAGGAGCTCCAGTGCCTAGGAGAAAAAGCTTCAGGAAAGTATTTCAGCTTAACATTGTTATTTGAAAGTAGTGGATTCTCAACTTGCATTTCCTCAGCTTTACAAAAAGATGAGCAGTGACCTGAACAACTGTTGTTTTATGCTAAATCTCATTATTTCATTGGCAAGACAAAAAGAATGGGATGAAGGCAAAACCAATGCAATCACTTGATCATGCTGAGTAGGTCTTTTGGTGTCCGATCTGGTTATAAGATTATCTGAAGAACATGAAAATATTTTGAACATTTTGCAGTGATACTTAAATAAGCTTTGATTTTTACAAAAGCTAAGTATGCGTTGCTCAAACTGGATAAGATAAAGAGCCTCTTTTCCATCACTTTGTGGACATTATCAAATAAGCCAAGCCATTCAGAGCAGATTCTAGAGATTGCTTGAGGGAGGTTACTTAAAACAAGGGTATAAAACAAAAAATGTTTCTTTATTTTCATGGCTAGGAATTCGTTCTCAGTGTTTATCCATACTAGAAACGCTAAGATATATCTTTTGCCTTTTCGACTCGTTTCAAGTTTGGTGTTGGCAAAGGATATGCCGGTGGTTCTCTCCTCCAAGGAAATTTTTCCTGCAGGAGACATTTGGTAATGTGTGGAGACATTTTTGGTTGTCACATTGAGGGAATAGGTACTAATGAGCAGAGGTCAGGGATGCTGCTAAATATCCTATAATGCTCAGGAAAGCTCCCACAACAAAGAATCATTTGGCCCAAAATGTCAATAGTGCTGGAGTTGAGAAACCTTACGATAGACAAACATATCAATGCAGCAGAATAGAGAGTCCAGAAATAAATTCAGAGTCAAGTGATTTTCAGAAAAGATGCTGATTCAATTCAGTGGGGAAAGTAAAACCTTTTCAATAAATGGTGATAAGATACTTGTATGGGAAAAAAATGAAACAACTTCAATCATACATCATATATAACAACTCATTCAAGATGGCCATATATATAAATTTTAAACTAAAATTTTAATGCTTCTAGAGAGAAGACAACATGAGATTGCCTTCTCTACCTGGATATAGCAGATTAGCTTGACTTGACATAAAGTACACTAAACATAATAAAAGAAGAAATTGATAAACTGGATTAATCAAAATAAAAAATTTATGCTCCACAAAAGACTGTTAATAAAATCGAAAGGTAAACCATAGACTGGGAGAAAATATAATACATATTCTGAGAAAATTATTCACAACCAGATGTATAAAGAACTCCTACAAATCATTAAGAAAAATACAGTTTGGTTTAAAAATGGGCAAAAGAATCTCGGAGGGAAAGATGGGGAGGGTGGGTGGGTGTTAAGTAATCAACCAAAGACCTTGTATGCATATATGCATAACCCATGGTGAAGGCAATAGGGTGGTGACTGCTTGGGGTGGGGAGCAGGGGCGGGCTGGAGGGGGCCAATGGGGGAAAATGGGGGGCCTATGTAATACTTTCAACAATAAAGATTTAAAAATAAATTAAAAAATAAAAATGGGCAAACAACTTTAACAGATGCTTTACAAAGTAAGATACATATATAAATGGTCAATATAGCATTAGTCATCAGGGAATTACAAATTAAAACTATAATGTACTATTACTACACACCAATTAGAGTGACTAAAATTTAAAAGACTTTTTAAAAAGTTTTAAAAATTGATTTGAGAGAGAGAGAGAGAGAGAGAGAGAGAGAGAGAGAAACATCGATTGGTTGCCTCCCACACATGCCCCTGATCAGGGATCGAAGCCACCACCCTTTGGTATATGGGACGATGCTCCAACAACTGAGCCACCTGCCCCAGCTAAAAGACTTTATAAAGTGTTAGGAAGGATGTGGAGCAATCCAAACTCACATACATTACTAGTAGGATTATAAAATGGTAAAACTACTTTGGAAAACTTTTAGTTTCTTAAAAGTTAAACATTCACATCTTGTATCCAGCAATCCATTCCTGGGTTTTTACCCAGGAGAAATGAAAGTGTGGATCCACGAAAAGACCTGCTCCAAAATGTCCATAGTATCTTTCTTTATAACAGTCCCAGGTTTTAATGACCCAAATATCTGTCTATAGGTAATTAGATAAACAAATTGTATAATATCCACATGATAAAATATCATTCCGCAATGAAAAATCAAAGAATTATTGATATACATAACAACATATGGGAATTTCAAAAACATTGAGAGGAAGAACCCTGACACAAAGGGTACATACTGTATATGATTCTAATTATAGAAAATTCTAAAATAGGCAAAGAACATAAAGGAACTTTTTGGAAATGTACCATATCTTGATAGAGATGTTGGTTAGAAGAATGTATACATTTTTCAAAACTCATAACACTGCACATTGAAGACCTGTGCACTTTAAATTATTACCTCCTTTGAACAGTAACACAACAAAGCACAAGAAGGAAGAAAAGAAAAAGAAGTAAAATAATTAAAAAGTGAGTTGGTCAAACCGAGGGTGAAAACTACAATAAAAGCTTTTAAAAAAACTGTTTCCAAAAGTCACATGATCATATCAATAGATGCAGAAAAGGCATTTGACAAAATGCAATATTCATTCATCATAAAAACTGTCAATACACTAGCAATAGAGGGGAACTCCTTCAACTTGATAAAAACATATCTACAAAGCCTACAGTTAACGTTATACGTAATAGTGAGGAACTCTAAGCTTTTCCACTAAGATCAGGTAGAAGGCAAGGATGTTCCCTCTCACCATTCTTTTTCAACTTACTGGAAATTCTAGCTAATGCATTAAGACAAGGAAAGGAAATAAAAGGTGTACAGATTGAGAAGGTAGAAAGAAAACTGTCTTTATTCACAGATGACATGATCATCTATGTAGAAAACTCAAAAGAATTGGCAAAACAAACAAGCAAATAAAAAACACTTCTGGAACTAATCTATGTTTACAACAAGGGTATAGGGCATAAGGTTAATATAAAAAAGTCAATCACTTTTCTGTATACCAGAATGAACAAGATGAGTTTGAAATTATAAATCACTTATATCCCCCCACCTCAATGAAATACTTTGGTATAAATCTAAGAAAATGTGTGTAAGATCTATGTGAGAAAAACTATAAAATTGTAATGAATGAAATCAAAGAACAAAATAAATGGAGGTAAAATAAATGGAGAGAAACTAGTACAAAGTAATCTTGACTGTAAACTGTAATTTAAAAAATAAAATTTTAAAGTAAGTAAACGCATGACTAAATGGAGAGCTAGACCATGTTTGTGGATAAGAAATCCAATATTGTCAAGATGTCAGTTCTTCTCAACTTGATGTATAGATTTAATGGGACTCCAACCAAATTCTCATCAAGTTATCATGTGGATATCCACAAACTGATTTTAAAGTTGATATGGAGAATCAAAAGGCCCAGAATAGCAAACACAATGTTGAAGGAGAAGAACAAAGTGGGAGGATTGATACTACTCGACATTAGACATTAGAAAGCTACAGGATTCAATACAGTATGGCACTGGAGAAAGAACAGACAAATAGAACAATAGAACAGAATAGTAAGTGCAGAATTAGACCCACATAAATACAGTCAACTGATCTTTGGCAAATGAGTAAAGGTAATACAGTGGAGCAAAGACAGTCCTCTCAATAAATGGTACTAGAGCTACTGGAGATCTACATGCAAAAAAACTAATCCTAACACATGCCTTACACCTTTCATAAAAATTAACTCAAAATGTAATACAGACCTACATGTAAAACACAACTCTATAAAACTCCAATGACCTTGAGTTTGTGGGTGATTTTTTAGAAACAACACCAAAGTTACAATCCATGAAAGAAATAATTGATAAGCTAGATGTCATTAAAAGTAAAACTTCTGCTTCCTGAAAGACAATGTCAAGAGAATGAACAGACAAGCCATAGACTTGAAGAAAATATTTACAAAGTATATGTCTGATAAAAGACTTATCCAAAATATAAAAAGAATTCTTAAAACTTAACAATAAGAAAGCAAACACCCTGATTAAAAAAACGAGCCAAAGACCTCAACAAATCCCTCACCAAAGAAGATAAACTGATGGTGAATAAACACATGAAAAAGGGCTGCACATCATTTGTCTTCAGGGAATTGCAGCCTAAAACAATGAGATGCCAGCACACACCTGCTAGAATGGCCAAATCCGGACACTGGCAGCACTAACTGCTGGCGAGGCCGTGAAGCAACAGGAATTCTCGTGTACTGCTGGTGGGAATGAAAAATGGTGCAGCAACTTTAAAACACAGTTTGGCAGTTTCTTACAAAACTAAACATGCTCTTACCATATGACCCCCAAATTATGCTCCTTGTTGTTTACCCAAAGGGGCTGAAAACTTACATCCACTCTAAAACCTGTGCACGGATGTTTATAGCAGCTTTATTCATACCAGTAAGTGCCAAACTTGGAAGTAACTAAGATGTCCCTCAATAGGTGAACGGGTAAGTAAACGATGGTACATCCAAACAATCGAATATTATTCAGCACTAAAAAGAAATGAGCTATTAAGTCAGGAAAAGACATGAAGAAATCTTAAGTTAATATTAATAAGTGAAAAAAGTCAATCTGAAATGTCTGGAGAAGTTAAAACTATGGAGGCAGTAAATAGATCAGTGGTTGCTGAGGGTTAAAAGGGGAGGATAGACAGAGCACAGAGGGTGTTCAGGGCAGTGAAAATACTATGTATGATCCCACAATGATAGAGATGTGTCATGATACATTTTCCTAAACCCATAGAATGGGCAACTGCATCAAGAATGACCTGCAGTGTAAGCGATGGACTTTGGGTGATTATGACATGTCCATGTAGGTTCATCAGTTGTAACAAATGTACCACTCTGATACTAGGGGCGGCTATGCATGTTTTGGAGCAGGTTGTATATGAGAAATCTTTGTACCTTTCCCTTAATTTTGCTGTGAACCCAAAACTACTCTCAAAAATAAAGTCAATTTAAAAAAATGAAAATAAGGCAATTTTTTTAAAAAACCTGTATCCATGCTAATTTTGTTAATAAAACTGTGTGCTGGGAACTTACCCATTTTTCCGAAGTTTGTAGCCTTAGATTTCCTCCAAGAGTTAATCATGTAATTTGGAGCAATTCAATCTATAAGATGCTTTGAAAGTTATAAACTGACACTATGAAGGAGCTGGCACATTTAGCATTGATTAAAGGCTTTGGTTTGGAGGATCACACTAGGCCTGTTTCATTGCGATCCACAAAAGTATCTGGAGTAAATAAATGAGTGAACATACATTGTTATGGGCTGAATTGTGTCCCCTGCAAATTCTCATGAAGCCCTAACCCCCAGTACCTCAGAATGTGACTGTACCTGCAGGCAGAGCCTTTCAAGAGGTGATTAAGTTAAAATGGGGTGTTAGGGTGGCCCTTAGTCCAATATGAGTGGGGTCCTTACCAGGAGAGATTAGACCAAGGGGCTACCACATGAGGACACAGCAAGAAGATGGCCAAGTGCAGGCCCAGGAGCGAGGCCTCGGGAGAAACCAACCCTGCTGACACCTTCATGAAAAAATAACTTTCTGTGGTTTAAACCACCCCATCTGCAGTGCTTGGCTATGGCAGCCCTCGCACACTAATACATACATATTCTTTGACAAGCCTAATATTTGAGTTCAACAACTACTGATGGGACCTCCACCACACCACTGTAGGTGCTGGGTGATGGCTGGGTGATGACGTGACCTCTGGGGAGGCAGACACACATGGTGGCCAGGAACGTCTACAGGCTCAGGAGCGTATACCCACTATCGCTTACATGCCACTACACATTTTACCTAACAAAGATATTTTTGGCACAAACTTAGGACCTGGCCAAAGTATCATTGTTTTAACAAAGGTTTTTTAGTTGCAAGTAACAGAAACCAGCACAAAGCAGCTCTCATACGTGGAGGGAGGGTGACTTCTTTAGAGGCCACATAGCAATCTCGTGGGAGTCAGCTGGGCTGCAGAGCTGGGACCGGTTCTCAAAGAATCACCAGGATTCGAAATGACTCCTCTCCGGCGGCGGGCCCGGGTGGTTTCTCATCCTCACCTCTCTGCCCAGCATTCTGTGCTGCTCTGTGGAAGTGGTGGAAACTGCCATCGCTCCAGCCTTGGGTCCACAATACTTCCCCAGCCCCAGCACCACTACCCACTGGCTTCCAGTTCTAGGAGGGAGTCTAGAGGTCCACTTGTCCAGATGTCCAGCCTTTGTCCCCTTGTCCTACTGGCTTTGGTCAGAGAGGGTGAGCTAATAGGACACATATGGCCTCTGGAGCTGGAGGAAAAAGGCAATTCTCCGAGAAGGGAGGGTAGACAGGGCAGATATCCCAACAGTTGCCTTTTATAAGCATCAACGTGGAACTCAATAATAACTGAATGAAGGGAAATGTATCCCGTGCATCT
Source organism: Myotis daubentonii (assembly GCF_963259705.1). Taxonomy (NCBI): domain Eukaryota; kingdom Metazoa; phylum Chordata; class Mammalia; order Chiroptera; family Vespertilionidae; genus Myotis; species Myotis daubentonii. The sequence goes on along the minus strand of NC_081848.1, from coordinate 7,576,637 downwards.
GCAAGAGAGTCTATTCGCGTTGGTTTAAACGTGTGTTTTTTAGATCCGGCTGCACATCAGAGTCACCTGTGCAGTTTCAGAAACCCGCCGGCACCTGGTCCGCACCTTGTTCTGTAACATCAGCATCGCTGGAGGTGGAGCCCAGGTAATTTTTTAAAAGTTTTTAAACACCCAGATTGCCGGGAGCCGGTCCATCCTTGCTGTTTCAAGGGACCTGGCATATATGGCATACTGTTCTTAATATGTTTGCTCACCTTCTTGGCACTATGTGTTTTAACCAAGGTCACCTCTCTGAGAAAGGATGTTTCCCCAAGTAGGGATTTTCCCCTGAAGTTAGGGAGGGAATAAAACCCCTTAACTAAGTGCCAGGTGGGTAATTAATCACTTTAACTATGAACAATCATGCTTAAGCTACATAATCTTTACTCCCTGGAATGGAGATAAGAAACGCCCTAACCTTTGGAATAGAGATTGACAGGATTGGAATCAACTGGTATAAATACAGATGTAACAAGACAATAGGATACAGAACCTAGACACAGAACCTAGATAGAACCTAGACACAGAACCTACACAGAACCTAGAGACAGAAGAACTTCGCTGGAGAGAACATGGCAAAAGATCCTGGACAGAAACTGGCCACAGAACCTAGAGACAGAACCTGGCTACAGAACCTGGATAGAACATGGCAAGAGAACCTGACTAGAACCTGGTGACTGAACCTGGCTGGAGAACCTAGCGAGGGAACATGGCTACAGAACCTGGCTGGAGACCCTGACAAGAGAACCCGGCTATGATGATCACCTGAATGCTGCCTCTGTGTCATTCCTTCTTCACCGACTCCGTCCACACCTTTGGGGACCCCTGGACCTGCTGGGGTTGGACCCCAGCACCAGATGATCCTAATGTTCTGTCGGGGTTGCAAACTACTTGTTTAGACTTCACATCAGTATAACTTAAGACTTCAGATTTTATGTTTTCATATCTTATTCTTTTTAAAATTAATCATCACCTGAGGATATGTTCAAAGAGAGGAAGGGAGAGAGAAACATCGATCGGTTGCCTCCTATAGGAGCCCCGGCCAGGAATTGAACCCAAAGCCTTTTGGTGCTCGGGACGATGCTCCAACCAGCCAAGTCACTCGGCCAGGGCCCCTATCTGATTCTTTAAAAACGTGATCAAGTTAGGAACCACGTGCCTCTGCAGTTTTATGGTAAAATCATCACTGAGTATCTTGAGGAGAGAGAGCTTCCTTCAGGAGGAAGAGTATGAATTTGACAATAGCTAATATGTTTATTTCTGTATGATTAGGCTCTGAGAAAGTTGATCACCAGGTTCCTTAGAAAGGAACTGTCTTTGGGGAGATGAGCAGCCTCTCTCCGAAATCTCCGCTGTCCCTACTGGTTTTCCCAGACCTTCCCAGGTCCCCGTTCACGGTCCCTGTGCTCCCTCTTGCGGCTTCTGTGTGCTATTGCTCCCAAAGGCCCACACCTAGAATTCTGTGCCTGGGCTACTCAGTATTTTGCTTGCCCAGGAAAAGAGCAGAAAGTGCCTGGGAGTTCACTACCTGCCACCCCCGCCCCCTGACAGGTATGAGTGGGTGCCAGCCAGGCTCCCTTACTAAGGAACAAACTCTTAGTGTCATTTTCACTGTGAAGTTGCCCTGCAGGGCCAGGCTAACCCCACCTTTTTTCCTTAGCTGTTTCTTTTGTGTGTCCTTCTGTAACAAACACGCATACACAAATCCTTATCAGTTATGCTTCAGAAAAACCCAGTTGCTGGGGTCCAACCCCAGCGGGTCCAGGGGTCCCCAAAGGTGTGGACGGAGTCGGCGAAGAAGGAATGACACGGAGACAGCGTTCAGTTGATCAGCAGCCTAGCCAGGATCTCCAGCCAAGTTCTGGTCTGGATCTCCAGAGAGGTTCTGCTCAGGTTCTCCAGTCAGGTTCTGTCCAGGTTCTAGTCAGGTTCTCCTGCCAATCTCTGTAGTCAGGTTCAGTCCAGGATCCCTGCCATGCTCTCTCGCCAGGCTCCGCCTCCAGGCTCCGAGGCCAGTCCCTGTCCAGGATCCTCCGGCATGCTCTCGCCAGCGAAGTTCTTCTGTCTCTAGAGAACGTTCTGTGTAGGTTCTGTGCCTAGGCTCTGTCTCTCTTGGTCCTGTCTTCCAAGCCCTGTGTCCTTAGTTCTGTGTTCTGAGTTCTGTGTCTTTCTGTCTTGTTACAACTGTATTTATACCAGTTGATTCAATCCTATCAATCTCTATTACAAAGATTAGGGCGTTTCTTATCTCCATTCCAGGGAGAAAAGATTATGTAGTTTAAGCATGATTGTTTGTAGTTAAAGGGATTAATTACCCGCCTGGCACTTAGTTGAGGGGTTTTATTCCCTCCCTAACTTCAGGGGAAAATCCCTACCTGGGGATTCAACCTTTCTCGGAGAGGTGACCTTGGTTAAAACACAGCACCAAGAAGGTGAGAAAACATATTAAGAACCGTATGCCATATATGCCAGGTCCCTTGAAACAGCAAGGATGGACCGGCTCCCGGCACCCAGTCTAAGTCAGCTTTCTGGAATTTTACCCTTTCTATCAATATTGAAGTTCTAGCCCTATCCAGTTTGGTTCCAAGGCCATCGGAATGAAAGGTCGTGGGTTCGATTCTGGTCAAGGGTACATACCTCAGTTGCAGGCTCAATCCCCTGCCCCAGTCAGAGCACATATGAGAGGCAACCAATTGATGTGCCTCTCTCACATAGATGTTTCTCTCTCTGTCTCTCCCCCTCCCTTCCACTCTCTCTAAAAATCAATGGGAAAATATCTTTAGGTGAGGATTAACAAAAAAAAATCTATATGACTTTTAAAAATATATATTTTTATTGATTTCAGAGAGGAAGGGAGAGGGAGAGAGAGAAACATCAATAATGAGAGAATCATTGATTGGCTGCCTCCTGCACGCCCCCTACTGGGGACCAAGCCCACAACCCGGGGATGTGCCCCAACAGGGAATAGAACCATGACTTCTTGGTTCATGGATGGCCATACTCAACCACTGAGCGACACCAGCCAGGCTCTATATGACTTTTAATAACATTGTTTATAACTTCTCAGAGGCAGACAACCAAAGCTTTATTTATTCTACTGTTAGGAAGAGAGTAGAGCAGCTACCCCTTGAGAAGTCGTTGTCTTACTGGGGAACTTGAGAGTTCATAGGGCTAAAATGTTTGGAGGCACGAGAGTAAGAAAGTAAGCAGGGAGGAGTCCATTGACAGTTGTGAGCTGAGTAGAAATAAATTGCATAGTTGGTGTGAGTTGGTCTTGGGGAACCTGAGGAGGGATACTTAGAGCAAAGAGAGAGTGATGGCATGAATAGAGCATGACATGACTTTCAAGTCACCTAAAAGCGCACAGATAATACAACGATGTCCAACCTCTTTCACCCCTGCCCCCCCCCCCCCCCCGCACCCCGGCACATATAAGCTAATTACTAAAATTCTGCAGCACACCAAAGATATATATTTTTTTCGGATATGACAAAAAAAATCCTATATAATAAAAGCCTAATATTCAAATTGTCCCTTTGGGCAGTCGTTTGATGTTTGCGATGATGTGCGCTGACCACCAGGGGGTGATGTGGAATATGCTGTGACCTCTCGCCGGCTACCTGGGAGTGGGGGTGAGGGGAACAAAGGTGCAGTGAGAATGCGGGGTGTCCCTCGAGTTTGCTCTCACTCCCCCTGCTACCCTCCCCCCAGGGCTTGCATGGCCAGGGAAGCCCCCATGCTCAAGTGCCGGGTGCCCGTGAGGAGCCCACCCCACACCCGTGCGGCCTCTTCTGAGTGAGCCAGGCTGCAGCTGCCAGGACCGTAGGGGCTGGTCAGGCTCCTAGTGAGTTTGCACAGAAGCCGGTCTGTGAGGCCGCAAGCACACTGTCTGCCTGGCTTGCAGCGTCTGGCCACGCTCACTGCATCTCTCTGTGGGGACTCGGGCACCATGACTCAGGCGGAGGGGGGTACACAGGGTCCATGGGCCCAGGTGCTGCCCAGGGCCCAGCGGTCAGCTGGGACCTGCCCTTCCATGCCAGATGCTCGTGCTTCAATCGCCAGCCATGCCTAGACACCGCACCCATGCATGTATTTTGTGCACTGGGCCTCTAGTAGGTATAATATTGATTTCTTCACACTGGACAGCTATTGCTGTTTTGGCTGTTGTCATTTATTTTATCTAAAAATCTAAGGAAAGAGAGGTCAGTGTTGCTGACTAAATAGTCAGGTATTGCAAGTAGGACACCAGTTGAAAATCACTGATATAATCCTATCTAATAAAAGAGAAAAATGGTAATTGGCGTACGACGATACCCTTTTCATTGGCTATTCAGGGCTATATGCAAATTAACTGCCAACTATGATTGGCAGTTAACTGCCAACTAAGATTGGCAGTTAACTGCCAACAAGATGGCGGTTAATTTGCATATGTAGGCACAATGCAGGGAGGCGAAAGGGAAAGCAGGAAGAAGCCCCCTGCCACTGACAGTGATCGGAAACCCAGGGGGGAGCTAAGAGCTGGGGGGCAGGGCAAAGGCGGCCCTGGGGCCGCCTTTGCCCTGCCCACCAGCCATGATCGGAGAATCAGGCGCCTTTTCCACCCTGGCTAGTGATAGCAGGAAGTAGGGGTGGAGCCAGTGATGGGAGCTGGACACGGTCGAAGCTGGCAGTCCCGGGAGCTAGGGGTCCCTTGCCTGGGCCTAAAGCAGAGCCCACGGTCGCGGGGCCGCTGCAGCTGTGGGTCCCCGCTGCCCGAGCCGGAGGCCTCAGGCATGGTCAAGGGGCCGATCCGGTGATTGGTGATCGGAGGGTGATGAGGGTCAACTCCTCTAGCCGAGGCATCAGGCCTGGGCAGGGGGCGGAGCCGGGGATTGGGGGGATATGATGGTCCCCTTGCCCAGGCCTGAAGCCTGGGTCAGAGGCGTCAGGCTTGGGCAGGGGGTGGAGCAAGCGATCAGAGGGAGATGGGGGTCCCCTGCCCAGGCATGATTCCTGGGCCAGAGGCCTCAGGCCTGGGTGGGGGCCAGAGCCAGTGATCAGGGGGGAGATGGGGGTCCCCTGTCCAAGCCTGACACCTCTGGCGGAGGCGTCAGGCCTGGGCAAGGGGCTGATCAGGCAATCGGAGGGTGATGGGGGTCAACGCCTGAGGGTTCCCAGTATGTGAGAGGGGGCAGGCTGGGCTGAGGGACACTCCCCCCCACACACCCAGTGCACGAATTTCGTGCACCGGGCCCCTAGTTCTATAATAAAAGCCTAATATGCAAATTGTTTCCTCAGGCAGTGGTTTGACCGGGAGTTCAACCGGGAGACCAGGAGTTTGACTGCTCGCTATGATGTGCACTGACCACCAGGGGGTGGTGCAGAACATGGTGGGCATTGGTGACACGGTGCTGGCAGCAGACGGCAGTGCAGGCACTACCGGCCCTGATGAGAGTGGGCCTGAGGTGGGATGGCGGAGCAGGTGAGCAGGCGGCACCAGGCCAAGGTGGGTGCAAGTGGAGGCCCAATTACCCCACAGACAGTGATCAGCAGCAGTGGGGGGCAGGGCTGCCTCCCGGCTCTCAGGCATTGAGAGAGAAAGGGCAAATAGCACTATTAAAATAGCAAATAGCATATTAAAATTTCTTCTAATTATTTCCCTTTCAGTGTGCACAAATCCATGCACTGGGCCACTAGTAAAATATAAAATACACTAGAGGCCCGGTGCACAAAAATTTGTGCACTCGGGGGGGAGGGGGGGTCCCTCAGCCCAGCCTGTGCCCTCTCGCAGTCTGGGACCCCTCGGGAGATAACGACCTGCTGGCTTAGGCCTGCTCCCGGGTGGCAGAGGGCAGGACCAATCCCTAGGTGCAGCCCCTGGTCGGGCTCAGAGCAGGGCCGATTGGGGGGTTGGGGCACCGCCCCCTGTCACACTCAAGGCAGGGTTGATGGGGAGGTTGCAGCGCCACCCACTGTCACGCACAGAGCAGGGCCAATCCGGGGGTTGGGGCACTGCCCCCTGTCACGCACACAGCAGGGCCCATCAGGGGGGTTGGGGCTCCGTACCCTGTCATGCACAGAGCAGGGCCCATCAGGGGGTTGGGGAGCTCCCTCCTGTCACACACAGAGCAGGGCCCATCAGGGGGTTGAGGAGCTCCCCCCTGTCACTCACAGAGTAGGTCCGATAGGGGAGTTGGGGCACCGTCCCCTGTCACACACAGAGCAGGGCGGATCAGTGGGTTGGGGCACCGCCCTCTATCACCCACAGAGCAGGGCCGATCAGGGAGTTGGGGCACCGCTACTGTCACACTCAGGGCAGGGCTGATGGGGAGGTTATGGCTCTACCCCATCACACACAGAGCAGGGCCCGTGGGGGGGGGGGGTTGGGGCGCCACCCTCTATCACCCACAGAGCAGGGCCGATCAGGGGGTTGGGGCGCCGCCACTCTCACACTCAGGGCAGGGCCAATGGGGAGGTTATGGCTCTACCCTGTCACACACAGAGCAGGGCCCATCAGAGTGTTTGGGCGCTGCCCCCTGTCACGCTCATGCCGGTGCCGGGAGGCCTCGCGGCTCCGCTGATTCCGGTGCTGGGAGGCGTATTACCCTTTTACTATATAGGGTAGAGGCCTGGTGCATGGGTGGGTGCCAGCTCGTTTGCCCTGAAGGGTGTCCTGGATCAGGGTGGGGGTCCCCACTGGGGTTCCTGGCCAGCCTGGGTGAGGGGATGATGGCTGTTTGCAGCTGGTCACACACCCTTCAGGGTGGGGGTCCCCACTGGGTGCCTGGCCAGCCTGGGTGAGGGGATGATGGCTGTTTGCAGCTGGTCACACACCCTTCAGGGTGGGGGTCCCCACTGGGGTGCCTGGCCAGTCTGGGTGAGGGGCTGAGGGCTGTTTTCAGGCTGGGGGTGACTGAACTCCCAAAAGCTCCTTTTTTTCTTTTTTTTTTTTTTTTTTATTCTGGGCCAGCTTTAGCTTGAGGCTTGGCTCCAGCTCTTAGGCCTCCACTCCTAAAAGTAGGTTTCTGGCCTTTGCATACAATGTTGCGAATCTGCTGGCTGAAGTCCGGCGGTATTTGTTACAATGTTTGAAACTGCAGGCTCAGAGGCCTGCAGCCGCAGGCAGTTGGTTTCCTCCGTCACTGAAGCAAGCAAGCCTCATGTTAGTTTCAAGCTGCCTGGCTGCCGGCCGCCATCTTGGCTGACAGTTAATTTGCATATCTCGCTGATTAGCCAATGAAAAGGGTAGCGGTCGTACGCCAATTACCATGTTTCTCTTTTATTAGTGTAGATTGTTTTCTGGGGCTGCAGGCATGACAGCTGCCACAAGGCGGCGCTCTGACTACATTCACTTTGTTTCCACCGAGCTTTCCACTTCCCCACTCTGCTTGCAGTCATTAAGGGCTCTAACTAGAGGTCTGTCACCCTTCAGCCATAGTCAGCCAACCTGTTATTAGTGCCAAGCCTTCCTCCTGGAGCAATGACAGTGTGAATCTCAGCAATGGCAGGAAGGGGACAAATACAGCTGCTGTGCATTTGGGAGTAATTGCTGCAGGCCATTGGGGGACAGCTTTATAATCACAGCACTTATACAGACATAGACAGTATTTCACTTTTCTATTTATTTCCCTCAACACTTGGTAACATGAACTTGTTAATCCACTCAACTCATGTTCATCTGGAGTTACCTGCTCCCCTCACCCCCCAATTTTCCAAAGTGAGGCTTGCCAGCCTCCTGGAGGTGCTGTCTTCTCACCATCCTGCCTTTTCACGCTATTCCTGCTGCCAGAGCTCCCCTCTCCCTCTCCTCACCTCGGGTCTCTCTTTACCAAGCGCAGAAGCTTCCCCTCACCCACCCCAAGCCTGGGCTCCTTTTCTTTTACCCTCATCTTCCCCGGGTCACTCACCCACTGGCATTTACCTCACTGTGTTCTAATCATTTCCTAGCCATCACCTCCACCCCCAGCTCCTTTAGCTTTCTTATCTTTACATATCCCCAGTGTCTACCAGAATGCCCCACACAGTGAGCGGATGAATGAATAAATAAATGCAACAAGCTCGAAAGGACCAAAGACCGCGCCCCATCTTAAGTCCACAGCTGAGATGGAAATATCCAGAACTGCAGACCTGGACCAGAATATCTTATTGGCTGCTGTGGTTGACAGTATCCAGGCCTCTCCAGAGACAACTCCTCAATGGGCCAATGGGAAAGCCCTGGGCCCTGCAGTGCGCACTGAGAGGGACAAGCCCCAGCGCTGGCACAGCAAGGCCTGCAGGCCTGCGATCAGTGCAGGGGCCCGAGCAGCACAGTTCACTGGGTAAGGCCGGCTGCCTCCGGTTGCAGCCTAAGCACTTTGCTGAACGGATACAGTGGGAGGCGTAAACAGAAGCAGCCAGCCCACGGTCCCTGTTCCTCTGGCTTTAGCGGGGACATCTCACTCCAGGCAGCTATGAGATCGGCACCCTCGGAGAGAACCAGAGAGGCAGGAACTGCTGGTACCTGTGACCCATGTTTGTCCTTTGCACTGCTCGCTGGCTGGCTGTGCAGCCACCCACACAAGAGCAGTCTGGCTCTGAACCCAGGCTGTCACGCTCACCCAGCCTTTGGGAGAGCGGTGGTGAAAGGAAGGCGTGTTGGATGTGGCCGTGGGAAAGCTAGACCCTTCATTCAGCGGTCATCTTTCATGCATAAACCAAAGTTTTTTTCTGCCTGTTTAATTATCCCATCCCTCCCTTCCTTCTATTCTTCTCAAACATTCAGTGGGCACTCACCAGGTACCGAGCTCCGGGCTGCAGATACGAAGATGAGTAAGATACAGTGCTCTGCCTTTAAGGAATTCACATGGCAGAGCTGGGAAAGTAAGCACAGTCACAAGGCACTTGAATATGTGCAATAATGGGGGTGTCCCTGAGACCTGGTGCTTTCCAGGAGTGACCAAGGTGCGTTGCAGACGGTTAGTGAGCAGCGGCTGGAGCGGCCGGAGGCGTAGTGCTTTCCGATTTCCGTGTGCCACATACTCCCATCATGGCTGACTCCAAGCTGCTCCCCTGTTGTCCCTGAGCACACTCGGGAGGGGTGGGCGCCGCTGGCGCCAGCTCACCACGTGGCTTCTGCCTCCGGAGACCCGCACAGAGGCCCACCCGTGCTGTGCCTGGGCTCGGGCCCTCAGAACGGGGAGCTGATGCTTGAGTTCAGCTGCTAGGAGTGTGGCAACTCATTATGCAGCCATAGAAAACGAACCAGAGCCTGTGGCACTCTTTTTACAGGTGTGAAAACTAAGGCTTAGACACAGTAAGCAATTTGACCAAAGCCATGAGCATCTAACAGTGAGCTGGGAGGGAAAACCAAGTGTGTCTGACTTTAAAGCCTGGGACCCCAGCTCCTGTGTCCTGGGACCTCCCCCAGAACATGCGTCATGTAGACCCTGAGTGCCAGAGTCACGGGGACTCTATTTCTGCATTTATTTTTATTTTTTTAGGGACCAGAAAAATGTGCATTATTATTAATAATGAAATTCTGAGCCAGAAGAAAATCAAATATTGAGTGTGGCTTTGGACTTGAAGTGCTGCCCGTGGTTACCTGGGTATTTATTTCAGAAGACAATGCTATGGAGGAAAAGGAATTTCACATGGGGCTCTCCTCATTAGCTATCTGAGTTTGGCGAGAGCGTCCATGTCTGCCTTTCTCCTCTGGCCTGACCAGATGTGCTCAGAAAATCTGGTTCCCTCCGAGTACGTGCATCTGTCAAAATCTCTGTCACTTTGAGCAGGGCTGCCAAGGGAGCAGACAAAGAGAGCTGGCGATTAACTTCAAAGAACTTTGTTGGAGAGGAATAGAGATATTTAAAGGCCTATTTTATGAACTAATTGCATTTGCATATTTATAGGATTTACTGATATAGCAGTAATTAAAAACTATTTAGTAGTCTTAAAGGACACATAACTCAGTTGCTGTTTGCATAATAAACACTTCCTTATTATATTTGCATAATAAACCCTCTTCCCCTGCTTCCTCCAAAAGACACTGCTCCATCTAAGGCAGCGGTTCTCAACCTGTGGGTTGCGACCCCTTTGGTGGTCGAACGACCCTTTCACAGGGGTTGCCTAAGACCATCCTGCATATCAGATATTTACATTACGATTCATAACAGTAGCAACATTACAGTTATGAAGTAACAACGAAAATAATTTTATGGTTGGGTCACAACATGAGGAACTGTATTTAAAGGGCCAGAAGGTTGAGAACCACTGATCTAAGGGGTGCCATATCTTACTTGAAAGCGATGGAGAGCCCTAGCCGGTTTGGCTTAGCGGATAGAGCTTCGGACTGCGTACCAAAGGGTCCCAGGTTCGATTCCAGTCAGGGGCACGTGCCTCAGCTGCAGGCTCCTCCCTGGCCAGGCCCTGGTCCAGGGCACTTGTGGGAGGTAACCAATCGATGTGTCTCTCTCACATCGATGTTTCTCTCTGTCTTTCCCTCTCTCTTCTACTTTCTCTAAAAATCAATGGAAAAATATCCTCAGGTGAGAATTAACAACAACAACAAAAAGAAACCAGTGCATAGGCTCACAGGTGTGTGTGTGAGGCGGGGGGGGGAGGGAGGGGAGGGACCGCAGAAAGAAGTTCGTACCAGGTACTCTCCTAATGACAGGCCTGTCCTGAACCACGGTCAGAGAAGGGCAGATCCAAACCTCAGATTAAGAAGTCTTTCTTTCTCCCAGGTGACAATTCTAGTTGTTTATTTATTTAGACACTAATCTGCTTGAAGGACTTGAATAGAATTTCCCGGAACCCCAATATTCATGCTTCCTAAGGAGATGTATACAGTGTATGTGTGTGTGTGAAATCTATGACTAAGGGAGTATAAGAAACAGTGTGAGTTAAAAGTGCCGTATTTAAGGAGTGAGAAACAACAATTTTCATGGAAAAGTGTAGGTTGAGCAGAGGAGAGATGCCAAATTGAAAGGCACCCAGTAAGCCAGCCACATGCAGACAGAATCGTAAGCTGGAAAAGGAAGACCTAAGCCTGGTTGTGCGGGGCAGGGTGGCTGAGGAAGGACCAGGAAGCATCTGTATACAAAGTACTTTGAAGACAAGTCGCTCACACAAAGCCTTTCCCCTCTTGGCAGAATAATCAGTCAGTAAGGCGCTAGAATGGGCAGGAGCACCAGACTGTTGTTGAATTAGCTAATGAAGGTCGTAATGTACCTGTATTACACATCATTAGCAAAGGCCTTCCCGTAACAGATGGGTGTGCGGGGAAGTGAGGAGAAATGGGAGGGTTTGATTTAGAGTAGTTCTTACTGGCGAGAACGTAGTGTCCATCATCGTCTCAATGAAACCTCTGCGCAAAGGGCAAGCTTCTGCGCTTTCCCGTGGTGCTGCCCGCATAGAAATGCTGCCTGCAGCTTGCCTTCCTCTGGTTCAGATTCAGCTCATAGGTAGAAGCCAACAGTTTGAGAACTGATGGGAAGTGCTGGGACTTTGATGGCCAGATCAATCCCTGGTGATCTTACCTCTTTTTTTTTTTTAATTTTGTTTTATTGCTTAAAATATTACAAAGAGTGGTACATATGTCTCCTTTTTTTCCCCCCTTGACCTTTCCCCAGCCTCCCCTACCCTCCAGTGTCTTGTGTCCATTAGTTAAGCTTATATGCATGCATACAAGTTCTTTGGTTGATCTCTTACCCGCCCCCCCAACCCTCCCTGACCTTCCTGCTGTAGTTTGACAGTCTGTTCAATGCTGCTCTGCCTCTGTATCTATTTTTGTTCATCAGTTTATAATGGTCTTTATTATCCACTAGAGGCCCGGTGCACAAAAATTTGTGCACTGGGGGGAGGGGGGTCTCCTCAGCCCAGCCTGTGCCCTCTCACAGTCTGGAACCCCTCAGGGGATGACCACCTGCTGGCTTAGGCCTGCTCCCCGGGGGATTGGGCCTAAGCTGGCAATCAGACATCCCTCTGGTAGCCCGGCAGCCCTCAGGGGATGTCCACTTGCCAGCAGGGAGCAGGCCTAAGCTGCAGTCAGACATCCTTAGCGCTGCTGAGGAGGCAGGAGAGGCTCCCCCCACCACTGCTGTACTGGCAGCCATCAGCCTGGCTTGTGGCTGAGCAGAGGTCCCCCATGTGGGAGCGCACTGACCACCAGAGGGCATTAAGCGTCTGCCCCCTGGTGGTCAGTGTGTGTCATAGTGACCAGTGATTCCCAGTCATTCTGCTGTTAGGGTCAGTTTGCATATTACCCTGTTACTACATAGGATAGAGGCTTGGTGCACAGGTGGAGGCCGGCTGGTTTGCCCTGAAGGGTGTCCCGGATCAGGGTAGGGGTCCCACTTGGGTGCCTGGCCAGCCTGGGTGAGGGGATGATGGCTGTTTGCAGCTGGTCACACCCCCTTCAGGGTGGGGGTCCCCACTGGGTTGCCTGGCTAGTTTGGGTGAGGGGCTGAGGGCTGTTTTCAGGCTGGCCGGCAACTGAAGCTCCCAGCCTCTCCTTTTTTTCTTTTTTCTTCTGAGATTTATTTACCTTCTATAATTGAAACTTTGTTGCCATCCTGCTCACTCCCAGCTCTGAGGCCGTGGCTGGCTGAAAGCAGGTATCTGGGGTTTGTTTGGCTTCTATAATTGAAACTTTGTTGCTTTCGGAGCTCAGAGCTGGTCCATGGCAGGTGGGGAACCTTGGCTTCCTCCATCACTGGAGCAAGCAAGCCTCCTGCTCGCTTCAGCTGCGTGGCTGCTGGCCGCCATCTTGGTTGGGTTAATTTGCATATCTCACTGATTAGCCTATGGGAAGCGTAGGGGAGGTACAGTTAATTACCCTTTTGTCTTTTATTAAATAGGATAAATGAGTGAGATCATGTGGTATTTTTCTTTCATTGATTGGCTTATTTCACTTAGCATAATGCTCTCCAGTTCCATCCATGCAGTTACAAATGGTAAGAATTCCTTCTTTTTTACAGCAGTGTAGTATTCCATTGTGTAGATGTACCACAATTTTCTAATCCATTCATCTGTTGATGGGCACTTAAGCTGTTTCCAAATCTTAGCTATGGTAAATTGTGCTGCTATGAACATAGGGGTGCATATATCCTTTCTGATTGGTGTTTCTGGTTTCTTGGGATATATTCCTAGAAGTGGGATCACAGGGTCAAATGGGAGTTCCATTTTTAACTTTTTTTTTATATATATATTTTATTGATTTTTTTTTTAAAGAGAGGAAGGTAGAGAGATAGAGAGTTAGAAACATTGATGAGAGAGAAACATCGATCAGCTGCCTCCTGCACATCTCCCACTGGGGATGTGCCCGCAACCCAGGTACATGCCCTTGACCGGAATCGAACCTGGGACCCTTCAGTCCGCAGGCCGACGCTCCATCCACTGAGCCAAACCGGTTTCGGCCATTTTTAACTTTTTGAGGAAACTCCATTCTGTCTTCCATAATGGCTGCACCAGTCTGCATTCCCACCAGCAGTGCACGAGGGTTCCTTTTTCTCCGCATCCTCTCCAGCACTTGTCGTTTGTTTGATCTTACCTCTTGATGAAGTCCCATTTATCTGGTCACCAGATGAATAAATCTAGAGATAAATATCTCTGATGAGTATTTCTCCAATATACTTTCTATATCTTTGTATCAAAATTCCTCTACCAGGTAACATTTCATTTTGTTTCCTTCGGAAATACCTTCAAATGCACAGAACATTGGAAGAATAGTACACACCCCCACCTCCATCACCACCAACCACTTGAGAGTAAGTTGCCATCTGATGCCTTTTTGCCTGTTGCTTAGCGTTTTATTCTTACAGGCAAGAATATTTTTATATACTCTCAATATAATCAAAATCAGACTATCATTACTGATATCTCACCCACAGATTCCATTTGAGTTTCACCAATTTCCCCCCAAATGTTCTTTATAATAACAGGATCCAATTCAGAGTCACACATTGCATTGAGTTGTCATGTACTTTTTGTTTTATAAGGGAAAGTGAGTCATGATGGTTTTTTAAAAAATATGTTTTATTGATTTCAGAGAGAGGAAGGGAGAGAGATTCAGAAACATTGATGAGAGAGAAATATCCCCCTACTGGGGATCAAGCCACAACCCAGGCCTGTGCCTTGACTGGGAATTGAACCAGTGACATGGTTCAACACAAACAATGCCCAGCCAACCAAGCACACACACATGGGCCTGGCTGTCTTGTATCTTTAACCTGCTTTTGTTTGATGCAGTTTCTTAGTCTTTCCTTGACTTTCATAACTTAGGTTCTTTTGAAAATTACATTCCTGCTGCTTTGTAGTGTGTCCCACATCATGGGGTGTCTGGCGTTTCCTCCTGAGTAGACTCAAGTTTATGAATTTTTAGCAGGAGAATGGAAGTGCAGCTGTGTCTTATCCATTCCTCCTACCTCATGGCACACCATTCCCACGACTGGTGAAGTTCATTTTCATCACTTGATTAAAGTACTGCCTGCCAGAATTCTCCACTGGAAGGTTCCCCCCACCCCCAATCTTTGTAATTACTGTCTTGGGTAAATGTTCTGTTCCTCATCAAACTTTCCCTGACTAGTTTTTATCATTGGTGTTTCTTGAGTGAATTATTACTATGAAGATCCATCATTCCTTCTACACTTATTAGTTGGCATTCTAATTTAAGGAAAATCCTTCTTTTCTTTCCATTTACTTATTTACTTAAATCAGTGTAGACTTGTGGATTATTACTTATTTAGCGCATTATGATTTTTCACCATCCTTATTGATTTTGATGCTTGAAATGTCCCAGACTTGGCAATTGGGAGCCCCTTCAAGTTGGCTCCTATGTCCTTTTATCATGCCCCCATCATTCCTTTAGCATTTCTTTACTTTATGATACAACAAAATATTCTAGGCTCTTCTACCATCCCCTTCTCAGCCCTGGCAACCGTCGTTTCTCCATTTCTTCCTTTTAGGTGATATGGTATTTAGAAACTAAGATCTGGGGACTAGCTGTACTCATTGGGCTATGTGTATATGAGCATGTGTACACACACATTGACATTTGTATTTATTTCTATATTGAGCTACATATATTGAAAACCCTGAGTTCACACTGTTCTGCCCCAAACTGACTCAACACCACAGGGGTCATCCTAGTTTTCTCCTTTTCCATATTTGTAAGTCTTCACCTACAGGAGGAAACCCATTGGGCTACATTTTATTGGCAAATGAAAATTAGGAAGAGAACTCCAAGGATTCTAAACAAAGGGACTGAATACTTAGGAGAACAGGGATCAGGTATACCAGGTATATCCCCCCCACACCCCAATTTGCTTGTAAAAACATATCTCACACTTGTGCCTCTACAATCTCATTGATAGTAAAAAGAAGGCAGCTTTGGAAAAATGGTATGAAATACAGTATTTGTTTCTAGAGCATCTAGGAGTCTACTACTGGAAGATAGAGATATTCTATAGAATTATGCAGCTTTTTTTAAATAATGAAGAGATGATGGGCACTCAATCAGAAAGTGAGGACAAAATTTATTGAATGATGTTAAATTTCAGCGGTTCTCATGTCCGCTACGCCTAGACCGCCCTCTCTTACATAGTTACTTTCTGGGTTGTGGGCAACGGAAATTTAAAAAGCATTTCCCTTACCAAAAACCAACGTCTCTCTTCATGAGAGGGACTTAGGGAAAACAAAAGGCCCTTCACACTGCAGTCGCAGCTGTTCTTCGCGAGGCAGCACCGGGTTCCCACTCGCTCCGAGGGCCGATAACCTTGCGAAGGCTGGAGACGTTCCTGCATATTCGGAGCGGCGATTTGGGACTCAGTTATTAATGAGATTAGTGTCCTGAACGTTAGCAAGAGCACTGCCTTAGGTAGAGGCTGCCAAGGAAATTATATTAGCGTGGAATTTCCCGTCCTCAGGGGCTCCTCTTAGATTACATTATTCACTTAGAAACCTCCTGTCGGGGGAATGGCAGCGCTGGCCGTGATTGGATCCTGGGGCAGAACCGAGCGGAGAAGTTCAGGGCTATCGCGATGGCACCGGTTCCAAAACATTTCTGTGGCGCTGGTACTGCCTCTGGTTTCCATTCGGTGTTTGCAAAGTAGCAGCAGCAGGGACAGCAGCAGAGAGCAGCCCAGTGGAGAGGAGCCCGCTAGGCAGGACTGAGTGCCATTCCTGCTTGGCAAGTGCGATGGCTCCTCTGTGGCCCTTCATCCTGGTGGCTGCGTCAGGTGAGTCCTCTGGGGATTTAACAGGGCGGGTACTAACTCTGAGGAACTAGAGACAATGTTTTCTACTTGTGCCATGTGACTAACTCATCTGTCACAGGCCGGTCCTGTGAAGCTCCATGGAGACCCTGCTCCTGCAGTTACAGACACGTGCACACACAGGGCCCCACGGCCAGGCGTTCCCACAGAGTGAGCGTGGCCTCTGGGTGCCCTGTTTGCCGAATCTCTGCTGTCCTAGGACCCCTCTCTCTGCTGCAGTTTCCATGGAGCGTGTGGGGCGTTCTTTCTCAGATTGGCTTTTGTGTCTGAAGTGTACATTTTTATTATCCAAAATGGTCTTGGCATCATCATAAGCTTTTAGTAACCCAGAGAGGGAGAGGCCCTTGGACGCATTGTGGCTACAGATGCCGGAAGACCATTTTGGTTTTAGGGCTTCCATCCACCCACACAGTCTGTGCAGGCGAGTCAAAGATGCGCGCTGTCAGCTCACATGTTTTGGGTGCACAATTCCTCTCAAGATTAGGAAACAACTCCTCTTAGAAGCTAACGTATTTTTTCCCCCAAAAGTTTTGGAACTGAACATCCATGGTGCCAGTATTAACTCTATTGAATTAAGCCATTTTAGTTAGGACACAACTGATTCTTAGGAAACATGCACAAATAAAGAATTTATCTTTATGCTGCTATTTCCCAATATCCCCCTTTCTTGAGGGTTCTCCTAGAGCCCATATCTGAATTTCCATGTTTTAAAATATAACTGGAAGTGGAATGAGTCAATTATGGAGATGAGGAAAGAATTTGGTAGTCAAGAAGCTGGAAATGATTTTTTTATTCAGTGGAGAAAAAAGTAGCCACTTATCATTAAAGTATAAAAATCCTGATTATTGAACTTAAAGGATAAAAGCCTATCTTAATTATAAAAATGAAAACAGAGGAAATTTCATTAAATGCCAAATGGGTTTCTTAGCAGAAAATAATTATGAGCATTAAACTAAGATAAAATAGAAAAATGAAGGTAAGAAAACAGAAGAAATTCTTCTTAACAACGTCTCTTCCTAATGTTTTGTATTATGCTTGATTTTTGTTCTAAATGTTGCAGACAAAGGTGTTTTAACAGTGTCTAGTAATCTGTGCTTGAACATAAATCCTACTGAGCACATTAGTTGCAGAAAAATCCACCCTCGGGAATTCTAACGGGTTAGTATCAAGAGGATTTGTAAATATGAGATCACTGAACCGGCCGCCACTTCACGGCTGCTGCTGGAGGCGGTGTGCTGGGCAGAAGGATGAAGAGAGCCTGCCAGTTCCTGCGCCACTCCTCGCCAGCCAGGTGACCCTGGCGAGTCAGTTAATCTCTTAGAGATTCAGTTTTCCTGCAAGTTAACTATTTAGTTTGTATGTTCATGAAGATCAGACAAGACAGCATGGTGAACTGTAAGGTGCAACGCAAACAGAAGCTATGATTGGCCTGAAAACACATTCGCAAAAAGTTACACGGGGCTGTTTCTGCCCAACAGTGTACAACGCAAGGCATCCGTCTCTCTTTGCAAAGGTTACTCACCGCGGCGGCTAATAGTTTCAGGAAGCTGGGCCACAGGTCGGTTTTGGTTAAATCCCAGCCTCTTTGCTTGCAAGCTGTATGACCGCAGGCGGTACTAACGTCATCAAGGCCGTAGCCCTTCACCTGTAATAATCGTGACGCATGGGGCTGCAGAGTATGTATCTCACAGGCTGTGGCAAACATTAAATGAGAGAATTCGTGGAAAGCGCCTTTAGCCCAGTGCCTGACATATGCAAGTATTCAATCAGTATTAGGTATTCCATGGAACCACACACCTAAACCTCTATTTCCTTGTCACCCCTCAGATGTATGTATACCTTGCAGAATCCTAAAGGTGGTATGCTCACTAAAGCCAGAACAGCTCTTTTAATCAAAATGCAGAACACTGTACTATAGGTGTGTGTCAGAGAAACTCATTCAAATAAGGAAAACAAAGGAATTCTTCTACTGTATCTTATCTTTTAAAAAAGCCCTCTCTTCACCTAAATGTGTTTCCTATCTCAGTTCCTGTCACCTTCCCCTTCCCGCGATCCTGAGTGAGTTATCTGAAGCTGGTTGTTAGGAGGCAGTGCTAGGAGCACTCCGCTCAGGCGGGGTCTGCCAGGAGCGTCCATCAGTGTCTGTTGAAACATCACTTCACTGAGAGTCATTTAGCGCTCGTGTGAATGCCACATTAGCTTCCGAGGGGCATAATTTACTGTTAATTAATGGTCACTTAGATCCTTAATCTCCCTCCTGTTATAGATCTTTCTCCTCAGGCAAATTCGCATCCATCATAGAAATGTAATTTACTATTTCTTCCCATTTTAAACAAAGAACCCTTTCCTCGTACAGTTTATGTAAGCCCGCTTCCTTTTGCTTCTTCTGTTTCTCCTATCAACGCTCGTTTCTCTTTTGTTCCTAGTCTGGCTTCCAGAATTTGCTCTTTTTACCCAAAGACCTTGACATGCTCTGGGAAATATGTGTTTATCCAAGGGGGCCTGTCGATTGGTTCCTAGAAAAGACAGTAGCGGGGAATCTGAGTCTTTGTGAGCAGAGAGGGTGTAGGGAACACACGCTCATTTCTCAGAACTGTTTTAATTCTGTCTCGGGCAGTTGACTGTGTTGAAACATGCAATTTCAGTATTTCCCCAACTGGGACTGGAACTGGGAGCTTCCGAGCGAGGTAAAAGTGAGGTCGCCCACAGCAGCATTCGCAGGGAAAGCACCAGACCAGCCTGCCTCTGTGCTTCTGACTTCCGTCCCCTGGGGTACGCCAGCAAGAGATGGCTTCAGGTGGAGAGAGTCACAGCACATTCTTTGACAATCAGAGTTCACCACACACCCTAAACATGATGCCTGATGCGAGCCACGCACCTGGGTCTGCGCGCCTGAATAGCTCATGCCACTCCAGGCACCTCTCAGATGAGCAGTTAGGGAGTTAATATTCTCATTAGGCTCCCAGTTCCGTGGGTAATGAAAGTGAATATTCCACTGCCCGCAAGGAGTCTGGAATTGCACCTCCAGCGTCGTCGTTAGCATTTTGGTCACAATGACATTGATAAATCATAGAAATTGCTGCCTGTGGCTTCAAGTGACATGACATCATTCATAGAGAAATGGGTATAAACAGGATTGTCGCGCAGGGAGAAGATATCTCATTTACAGTTTCCTGCTGGATCCTGCACACCTTCGGCAGCTCATCAAAACAGCCATCAAAACCACTGCGCGCCGGCGAATTCACAGGCAGGACACTGCAGATAGATTTCACTCACGCGCTGTGGCAGGAGGCACGCAATTTGCTTCAGTCCAATGACTTAGCGAGGCTTTGAATCCCCCGAGGGCTGGCAACGCTTGTGAACAAAATATCTTTCTGCAATTCAGAGAAAACCCTCACAAATTTGTCACCTCCAATTGTTGATGCTCATTTCTCTTGCTTCTTTTCCCCTGGACTCCCCTCCCCCAACACCAGTCCCTGCTCCTCCACAAATCAAGATTCCTGGGCCATAGGAAATGGGTGCTCCCTGGAACTAGAGAGAATTTCCCCAAATGAAGATCTCATTTTCTGACAAGTGCATTTTATTTAAAGACAGACCGAGTGAGAAAAGTGATTTCTTTCTTAGGAGAAAGGAATTGGAATCTCATTAATCCCATTATTTAGAAATCCACACAGCTCTTTGGTCCATGTTTTTGCCTGGGTTTTCTATTTTAACTGTTGAATTAAAAATGGAAAATCAAAAGAAAATGCTGAGGGGAAAGTTCAGTTTTGTACAGTAAGGTCGTCTCATGTACAGGAAGAGGCGGTACAGGAGCAAGGAAAGGAATCGTCTCCAAGATGCACGATTGCTTAAAACTGAAATTGTGGGTGCAGCTTGGCTTCCTTGAAGATGGAGTTGATTTATTTATCTTTGCAATGAGATTTCTCTATTGGGCACAGAGGCCATCAGCTTACTGACATCAGTTGTTTAAAGCTGTCTGCCAAAAAAACTACCAGCCGGCTGTGGACTTAGGCTGATCGGGGTGAGCTGAGGCTATATTCTGCTAGGAGTTTGGAATAGTCTGAACTCTCCTAAAGATGCTGAGTTCCTCTGATTTTCAACTTCACAATGATAGTTTTCTTGTTCAGGAATTCTAGCCATAGACACACCTCATCCCAGGAATTCTGCTCTGTACCATCTCACCAAGCAGCTACTGCAGAGGTATCAGAAGGACGTGAGACCAGTTCACGACTGGACGGAGGCCACCACTGTCTACCTGGACGTGTTTGTCCGTGCGGTCCTGGATGTGGTAAGGACCACCTACCCTTCCCTGTTCCTGCTGCCCTGGTGTGAAGGGACTTGCTGTTTTCACAGGAGCTTAGGAAAATCGTTTTGTTCTTGAGACTCTTAGTTGAAATGGTAGGGCGGTTGTGCTAGGCTCAGTTTTGCAGTGAGCATGAGGTGGAATATTTATTAGGTAAATCATGCTTTCTAGCCCCCAACTTACACGTGAGGGGGCAGATAATCTAGTAATATGTATTTCACAGAATAAGATGTTTCAGGAATTCTGGTCATAGACCTGGTGCATATTTTATGAGTATTGCTGAAACAAAGAATGGTAATAGGTATTCCAACCCCACCCCGTGGTTCACATTTCTTAGTGATAGTATTGCCTGAAAATTTAAAAAGAGAAAAAGGTGCTTTGGTGTTGAGTGTATAAGGGGCCTTATACCTAAGGTTTTTGCTAAGGCTGGTGGGAGAAGATTTGTTTATTAAAGCATGTTTTTCCTACCATATCTGAAAAATGTTTTTTTGTGGGAATAACATGAGAAAAAATCATGTGAATAAATGATGGTCTTGATGATTATCCTTGCTTCCTCTTTCTCCTTTTTTTTAAAAACAACAACAACATATTTTTTATTGATTTCAGAGAGGAAGGGAGAGGGAGAGAGAGATAGAAACATCAATGATGACCGAGAATCATTGATCAACTATCTCCTGCATGCCCCCTACTGGGCATGGAGCCTGCAACCCAGGCCTGTGCCCTGACAGGGAATTGAACCGTGACCTCTTGGTTCATAGGTTGATGCTCAACCACTGAGCCACTCCAGCTTGGCTCTTTCTCCTTTTTCTTAATTACAAAGTCTTCAATACCAGTAGGTCCCAGATTTATTTTTCTCTTATTTTAATTTATGTTTTCAATACAGTTGACATTCAATGTTAAGTTATTTTCAAGTGTACAACATAGTGATTAGACATTCGTGTACCTTATGAAGTGATCCACCCTGATAAGTCTAGTACCCCTCTGGCACCATACATTGATTTCTCTTATAAGCAGACTTTTATTGAGCTTGTTTTGTTAAAGTAGTTTAATGATTTTTTCAATTTACTTCTCAAAACGATTTTTTTCTAATTGAAGTATAAGATACATATCTTGAAATGCATAGATCTTAAGTGTACAATTCAATGAGGTTTGATAACTGTGTGCACCCATATAATCCATACCTATCAATTATCAAACATTTTCATCACCCCAGAAAGATCCCTCATTTCCTTCCCAGTCAATCCCTATTCCCTCCATCCATAGAAACAACCACTGTTCTGATTTCTTTCATCATAGATTATTTTTACCATATTTAGAACATCATATGAGTGAAATTTTATTCATCTATTGCAGTGGTTTTCAACCTTCCTAATGCTGCGACCCTTTAATACAGTTCCTCATGTTGTGGTGACCCCCAACCAAAAAATTATTTTTGTTGCTACTTCATAACTGTAATTTTGCTACTGTTATGAATCGTAATCTAAATATCTGATATGCAGGATGTATTTTCATTGTTACAAATTGAACATAATTAAAGCATAGTGATTAATCACGAAAACAATATGTAATTATATATGTGTTTTCCGATGGTCTTAGGTGACCCCTGTGAAAGGGTCGTTCGACCCCCAAAGGGGTCTCGACCCACAGGTTGAGAACGGCTGATCTATTGTGTCTGGATTTTTCCTTGAGTGTAATGTTTTTGAGGTTTACTCATGTTGTTGTTGTTAAGCAGTATTTGGCTATGGCTATACCATGATTTATGTATGTACTCTTCTGTTGATAAGCATTTGGGTTGTTTCCAGTTTTAGGATATTATTAATGAAGCTGGTATGAACATTCCTGTACACGTCTTTTGCGTTCATATGTTTTCATTTCTCTTAGGTAAAACCTAGAAGTGGAATAACTGAGAAACTGCCAGGCTGATTTACAAAATGGTTGTCATTTTACTCTACGACCAGTCAGCACTGAGAGTTCGCATTGCTCCACATCCTCATCAACATTTGATACTATCAACTTTTAACTTTTAGCTACTCTGGTAGGGTGTGGTGGTATATTATTGTGGTTTTACTTTACATTTCCTTGACGGCTAATGATTTGGGGCTCTTTTTCATGTGCTTATTGGCTACTTACATAGCTTCTTTGTAAAGTATTTAAGTATTTTCCTTATTTTTATTTGGCTATTGGTTTTTTTATTATAGACTAGAAGCCTGGTACATGCATTCATGTACCAGTGGGGTCCTTTGGCCTCGCCTGTAAGGATCAGGTCACAACCAGCTCTCCGACATCCCCTGAAGGGTCCCGGATTGTGAGAGGGTCCAGGCCAGGCCGAGGGACTCCACCAGAGCATGATGGGGGTTGGGGAGGGACTGCAGGAGGGCTCCAGGACATGTCCAGCCATCACGCTCAGTCCCGATTGGCCAGACCTCAGCAGCAAGTAACCTACCATTTGGAGTGTCTGCCACCTAGTGGTCAGTGCATGTCATAGTGACTGGTCGAACGGTCAAACAGTTGGACACTTAGCATATTAGGCTTTTATTATGTAGGATTTATTGGAGCTGTTTACATATTCTGGACACAAGTTCTTTGTCATATATGTACTGTGAATGTTTAGTCCCAGTCCGCAGCTCATTGACATCCCTTAATGGGTCTTATGACAAACAGAAATTTTTAATTCAGTGAAGTCTATTTCTATCAATTATTTATTTATGGTTAGTGCTTTCAGGTACCAAGAAACCTTTGTTACTCCAAGTTCAAGAAAATACTTTCTTCCAGAAGGTTTATAGTTTTTAGCTCCTTAGATTTAGTTCTATGATCTATTGAGAATTAATTTTTGTGATGCTATGAGGTATGGGTCAAGGTTTTTGATGTTTTTTTTGTGGGGGTTTTTTTGTTTTGTATTTCTCTTGAAATCAGATAATATAAGTCCTTGGATTTTGTTCTTTGCTTTTAAGATAGTTTGGCTCTTATGACCTTAGTATTTCTTCATACATTTTATAGTCATCTTGTCTAACTCTCTCTCTCTCTCTCTCTCTCTCTCTCTCTCTCTCTCTCTCTCTCTTTCCATATATATATATATATATATATATATATATATATATATATATATATATATTTAAGTTTATTTAGAAAGTCACAGAGGTAGAAAAGGTGAGCCAGCTGGGCTATGTGGCCTCAGGAAACAAGTTATTTGAAGCTTAAGAAAAAGAAAGGCAGACAGAAGGAGCCTGGGGAAGGAGAAAGGTGTGGGTGTACTTCAGAGAGAAGCCGCCATCCATTTCTACTTAAACATTAAAAAAAAACACACATCCTGCTTAGAGTTTGTTTAAAATGATGTGGGATCTACAGAGATATTTAAGGAAGAATTGATTTTTTTCCATTGATTTTTTAAAGGAGGGGGGGGAGACAAAGACACACACACACACACACACACACACACACACAAACGATGTGTGTGAGAGAGAGACATTGATTGGTTGCCTCCTGCATACATTCTAAGCAGGGATTGAAGCCACAACTGGGGTATGTGCCCTGAGCAGAATCGAACTGCCACCTTGTGGTGTATGGAACGATACTCCAACCAACCAGCCTGGGCTATGATATTGCTTTTTTATTCTTTTAGTGTCCATGGTGATATTGTCTTTTACATTTCTCATATCAGTAATTTGTGTTTTCTCTTATTTTTCTTTGGCCAGTATTTCCAAAGGTTTATCAATTTTTATTTATTTTTTTCATTGATATCTGCTCATATCTTTTTTCTTTTGCATTTAATTTTTCTTCATCTAGTTGTTTTTAAAGTAGAAACTTATTGATTTTGATCCTTTTTCTTTTCTAATTTTGCATTTAAAGTTATAATTTTCCCTCTAACCACTTCTTTTGTTGCATCTTACAAAATTTTGAAACGTTTAGAACTGAGGCATAAATTACACAAAGTGAAACTCATCTTTTTTTTAAAAATATATTTTATTGATTTTTTACAGAGAGGAAGGGAGAGAGATAGAGAGTCAGAAACATCGATCAGCTGCCTCCTGCACACCTCCCACTGGGGATGTGCCCGCAGCCCAGGTACATGCCCTTGACCAGAATCGAACCCAGGACCCTTCAGTCCGCAGGCCGACGCTCTATCCACTGAGCCAAACCGGTTTCAGCGAAACTCATCTTTCTTAAGCAAATCTCTTCCTTCTATCCTCAGTCCCTGGAAGTGACTGAGCTGTTTTTCTCATTATAATGTTGCCTTTCCAGAATGCTGTATAAATTAAATCATACGGCATTTTCCACTTTGTTTTTGGCTTCTTTCACTTAGCATAATGCTGTTGAGATTCGTCCATGTTGTGTTGTTGCATATATCAACGGGAGTATTCCACTGTACAGATGTACTGCGATTTGTTTATCTATTTAACAGTTGCTGGATATGTGGGCTGCTTCCAACTTGTGCCTATTATGAATATAGCCACTATAAACATTTGCATATGTTTTCACTTCTGTTGGATAAATACTTAGGTATGGGATTGCTGCGTTGTATGATAAGTCTATATTTAACTGCATAAAGGTCTGCTAACTGTTTTCCAAAGTGACTGTATCATTTTACAGTCCACTGGCAATGTATTAGAGTTTCAGTTCCTCACATGATGACCAGCACTTGATGTTGTCAGTCTTTTAACATTTTAGCCGTTCTAGTAGATTTGTAGTGGTGGCTCATGTGGTTTTTAACTTTAATTTGACTACAGACTAATGATATTGAGCATCTTTTTGTGAGCTAATTTGCCAATTGTGTGTTTTGGTGGGTAAAGTATTTGTTAAAATCTTTTACCCATTTGTAAAATAGGGTTGCTTATTATCTTATTGAGTTACAAGCATTGTTTATATGTACTTTGGGTCTATTTCTGTCCTGTGTTCTGTACAACTGTTCAATATGTTCCTCCTTTCACTAACACACTGTCAATTACCGTAGCATTCCAGAAATCGTGAAATCGGGTAGTGTGTCTTCCAACCTTGTTCTTCTGTTTCAAAACTCTTTAGACTCTTCTACATCCTTTGTATTTCCATATAAACTTCAGAATCAATTCATCAATTTCTAGTGGAAAGAAACCTGATAGAATTGCTATTGGGATGACATTACATCTACAGATCGATTTGAGGGGAATTGACACCTTAATAGCCTTCAATCCATGAATACAGTGTCCTATTCCCTCTTCATCTGTTTAGTTCTTTGATTTCTGCTAATAATATTTTGTAGTTTTCAGGGTTTTGTATATATTTGGTTAAGTTTATCCATAAGTAGTTTATATTTTTAATGCTATTATGAATGGTATTTTAAATGGAGTCTCCATTTGTTGCTAGCATACAAACAAAACAAAACAAAAAAAAACCCCAACAATTGATTTGTACATTTTGGCCTTGGATCCTATGATCCTACCATCTCTTATTAGTTTCAGAGGCTTTTCTGGTAGATTCTTTCAGATTTTCTATGTAGAAGACCATGTTGTCTGTGAATAGAGATAGTTTTACTTCTTTATTTCTGCTTTTTAAACCTTTCCTTTTATTATTGCCTATTGCTTTGGCTTGAACTTTCAGTACAGTGCTGAATAAAAGGATATACTGTTCTATAAATATCAATTTAATAAATATGTTTGGTAGCATTGTTAAAGTCTCTTCTAACTTTTAAAAATTTTTGTTGTTGTTCCATTAATTTTATAGTGAGGAACGTTAAAATCTCCAGCTATAATTGTGGTTTGTCTATTGTCTGCTCTGCCCGTGGGTGCATACACATATGGGGTTTCATGTATTCTTGACGAACAGACCCATTGATCACTATGAAATGCCCCTCTTCATCTCTGGTAATATTCTTTTTTCTTCAAGTTTTCTTACGCTAACTTTTGCATGGTATATACAGGGATAGGCAAAATTAGGTTTACAGTTGTGAGTACATGAAGAACAGAGTTAATAAAGCTACTGTAATAATCATAACCTGCATGTCTTTTTCCAAATGAACAACTAAAAACCTACTTTTGCCCCACCGTGTACATTGCCATTCTTTTATTTTCAGTCTTGCTGTGTCATATTCAAAGTCATTTCTTGGTGACAGCATGTAGTGGGTCTTGATTTTTCCCCAACTTTTTATTTTGAAATAATTATAAATTTATAGGAAGTTGTAAATCAATTTACAGGGAGGTTTTGTGCATCCTTCACCCAATGTCTCCCAATATTAACATCTTGCATTAATATAGTACAGTGTCAATACTAGAAAAATAACATTTGTGCAATCCACAGAGCTCATTCAGGTTTCTCCAGTTTCACATGTATTCAAATTGGTGTGTGTGCTTCTACGTAATTTTATCCTAGTGTAGTCACCATCACCACCACTTCAAGCTATGCTGTCGCCACCACAGGGCTTCCTGGTGCTGCTCCTTCCCAGCCCAGGCCCTTTCTCCTCCCATCCTTAACCACTGGCAACCAGTCAATATTTTCTCTCTTTAAAACTATATTTTCAAGACTATTATAATGGAACCACTCAGTATGTAACCTTCAAGACTGAGTTTGGGAGAACCAAGATGGCGGCATAGGTTAACGCCGGAGTTTGCTGCTTTGAACAACTACTTCAAAAGTGAAACCAAAAAACGGAAGGGACATCACCCAGAACCACAGGAACGCTGACTGAGTGGAAGTCCTACAACTAGGAGGAAAGAGAAACGCACACGGACACTCAGAGGAGGCGCAGTGCTGAAGTCAAATTCTGAGGTGCGGAGTGCGCGGAGCGGGCTGGCGGCGGAGGGCGCGGTTGTTGTTTTCAATCGGGAGGGAGTCGCAGACTCTGAGCACCAGATCCGGGCGAGTCTTTAGGGACCCAGACTCAAACGGGAGAAGCGGGACTGTCTGGCTTCGGTCAGAGCGAGTGCAGCTTTCTCTCCGAGCTTTGCAGCGGGTGCTGGGACTCAGAGAGGCAGAGCCCCTGGGGACAGGACTGAGAGCCGCCATAACTGCTCTCTCCGGCCCACCCTGTTGATCCTGTGCGACCCGCCCCGCCCAAGCCCTGCACAGAGGCATTTGCCGGATAGCCTCAGGCAAAGGCTAGATTAGCACCTCCCTAGAGGACAGAAGTTCTCTCACTGCTGACACAGCTGATTCTCATAGCCACTTGGCCTCCTGGAGGTCAAACCCTCCCTGGAATTAGCTACAACAATCAAGATTTAACTATAAGACTGCGAACAAAGACCACTAGGGGGTGCACCAAGGAAGCATAACAAAATGCGGAGACAAAGAAACAGGACAAAATTGTCAATGGAAGATATAGAGTTCAGAACCACACTTTTAAGGTCTCTCAAGAACTGTTTAGAAGCTGCCGATAAACTTAATGAGATCTACACGAAAACTAATAAGACCCTCGATCTTATATTGGGGAGCCAACTAGAAATTAAGCATACACGGACTGAAATAACGAATATTATACAGACGCCCGGCAGCAGACCAGAGGAGCGCAAGAATCAAGTCAATGATTTGAAATTCGAGGAAGCAAAAAACATCCAACCGGAAAAGCAAAATGAAAAAAGAATCCAAAAATGCGAGGATAGTGTAAGGAGCCTCTGGGACAGCTTCAAGCGTACCAACATCAGAATTATAGGGGTGCCAGAAGATGAGAGAGACCAAGATATTGAAAACCTATTTGAAGAAATAATGACAGAAAACTTCCCCCACCTGGTGAAAGAAATGGACTTACAGGTCCAAGAAGCGCGGAGAACCCCAAACAAAAGGAATCCAAAGAGGACCACACCAAGACACATCATAATTAAAATGCCAAGAGCAAAAGATAAAAGAGAGAATCTTAAAAACAGCAAGAGAAAGAAACTCAGTTACCTACAAGGGAATACCCATACGACTGTCAGCTGATTTCTCAACAGAAACTTTGCAGGCCAGAAGGGAGTGGCAAGAAATATTCAAAGTGATGAATAGCAAGAACCTACAACCAAGATTACTTTATCGAGCAAAGCTATCATTCAGAATTGAAGGTCAGATAAAGAGCTTCACAGATAAGGAAAAGCTAAAGGAGTTCATCACCACCAAACCAGGATTATATGAAATGCTGAAAGGTATCCTTTAAGAAGAGGAAGAGGAAGAAAAAGGTAAAGATACAAATTATGAACAACAAATATGCATCTATCAACAAGTGAATCTAAGAATCAAGTGAATAAATAATCTGATGAACAGAATGAACTGTTGATTATAATAGAATCAGGGACATAGAAAGGGAATGGACTGACTATTCTTGGGGGGGAAAGGGGTGTGGGAGATGTGGGAAGAGACTGGACAAAAATCGTGCACCTATGGATGAGGACAGTGGGTGGGGAGTGAGGGCGGAGGGTGGGGCGGGAACTGGGAGGAGGGGAGTTATGGGGGGGAAAAAAAAGAGGAACAAATGTAATAATCTGAACAATAAAGATTTAATTTAAAAAAAAAAGAAGAAAAAAAAAGACTGAGTTTGTTCATTCAGTCTAATTCCCTTACTGTTCTTCGAAGCTGTTGTGCGTATCAATAGTTCATTCCTGTAACCAAGCAGTAGTCCAGGGTATTGCTTTTTTAAACCATCAATCTATGCATTTTTATTGAAGTGTTTGGTCCATTTACCAATGCCATCTTGTTATTTGTTTTCTAGTTGTCCCATCTGCTTTGTTTTATGTTCTTCTTTTTCTCATATCCAACCTTATTTTAGGTAAATTAAAAAATTTTAATATTCAATTTTAGTTCTTCTATTGGCCTCTTAGGACTCTTCTTTATATTGTTTTATTTTCCAATGTTGGCTTACAGAGTTCCAGATCCATTATTCACTTAATATAATGTACTTAGAATTAATGTTATTACATTTCACATAAAATGTACGAGTCTTACAGCAGTAAAATTCCATTTACCTGCTCCCCATCCTTGGTACTACTTTTGCCCTCAATTGTACATTTACATACATAATATGCCTCACAATTCAGTGTTATTGTTTTAATGTACTTATCTGGAATTAAGTTAAAATAACAATAATTCCTCTTTAAATTATTTGAATGGAAGTGTGTTTTTCTTTCTTTTCTTTAAATTTTACGTTTCAATTACAGTTTACATTCACTGTTATTTTGTATTAGTTTCAGGTGTAACAGCATAGTGGTTAGACAACCATATACTTTACAAAGAGGTCCTCCCAATGTTTCAAATACCCACCTGACACCATACATACTTATTACAGCATTAATGACTATATTCCCTACGCTGTACTCTTACAACCCTGTGACTATTCCCTAACTACCAACTTGTTCTTTCAATCCCTTCACCTTTTTTACCCAGGCCCCCCACAGCCTTCCTCCCCTTAGGCAACCATCAGTCTGTTCTCTATGAGTCTTTTTCTGTTCTGCCTGTTTGTTTATTTTGCTCTTTAGATTCCAAATATGAGTGACATCACATGGTATTTGTCTTTCTCTGTCTGACTTATTCCACTTAGCACAATGCCCTCTAGGCCAACCCGCTTGTCTACTGATGGGCACTTAGGTTGCTTCCTTATCTTGGCTATTGTACATAATGCTACAATGAACACATGGCATATATTGGCATATATTCTTTCAAATTAGTGTTTGGGGCCTCTTTGGCTATATGCCCAGGAGTGGAAACACTGGATCATAAGGCAGTTCCATATTTAAGCTTTTGAGGAACCCATGGAGGTGGTTTCTATGTAAATATCTGACTGCTATGCTATGCATTACAGACTCTGATTTTCTGATTAAGAATTAGACAATGCAATTGATAAAAATAATTTGAAACTAAAAGTATAATGGCTATGTTATAAAAGGGTTTAAATGATTATTTTTGTCTGATGCAAGTTATTATAGAATATTTTCCTCCAGCTTATATACCCCTGTAGTCATTATTTCTTTACAAACAGGAGAGCTAAACTAATAAAAAAAAATCCCCCTTTTAGCAACCAATTTTACTTTTCCTAGCTTTATTTTCTCATTCACACTAGTGAAAGTACTGGATCTAAGATCCCAGAAAATGTTGTGTAATTAAATGCCAGGAAACACCCACCTCCGCTCCAAAGGGCCTCCTGTTACACAAACTCCAACAGAAAACTTCTTTAAATCTCTTTCCTAATTGGGTATTGAACTAGAATTTTGGAAACAATTTCCTGGGACTATATCCTCACCTACTTGAGAAATATTAGTCCTTGCTGCTTAGTTGTCAGTGGGTTATTATCAGACACCATACAATGAAAAAAGCATGATTTGAATAGACACAGGATGTGAACCATGTGATGTGAAACCTCGGGGCAGAGGAATAACCAGCCTTGAGTAGGGGATTAAGACTACCTTCTAGATCTCTCTTCCTCCTACTTTCTAAATTGATTCATATAGAGTAAAATGGCTCAGACTTTCCTTTAGAGGCTTTTTGGAGGTAAATATAGAAAAGGAGTATGGTTTTTACATAAATACCCATTGCCGCTGTGCTCGCCAGCTGTCAGCCCAGCTTCTGGCTGGGTAGCACTCCCCCTGTGGGAGCGCACTGACCACCAGGGGCAGCTCCTGTGTTGAGCATCTGCCCCCTGATGGTTAGTGTGCATCATAGTGACTGGTCATTCCGCTGTTCGGTTGATTTGCATATTAGCCTTTCATTATATAGGATTTCCCCTTAGAACAACCGTATCAAACTGAAAACTTTTATCTAACTCTTTCTTCCTACCTTAATAAGAAAAATGAAATCAGATTCCTTATGGCAACTAAGGAAAACATTATTTTTTTCAAAGGTGTGTTTTTCTCCACTGTTGTGGAATATATTAATTTTTACTAGAATAGTTAGACATATCATATTACTGGGCATGGTAAACTTCCCTTATATCCCTTTCCTCTATTTTTATTCCTATCTGCTGTCTGAACTCTATCATCTACATGTGCTCAAGACTACATTGCAACTGAACCCCTTGTTGTTTCCTGTTTGTATGCCATTCATTCTGTTATTTTCTCCACGAAATGTCTTCCTTTTCATTCTCCATCTGCAGAATAGTATAGTCCTTCAAATCTTAGTTCCTAGTGTAATTTCCCCTCAATTCTCCAAGCTGAAAGCAGTGTCTCCTTTCTTTAAATCCACTGAAGTCTGTGTATTTCTCAATGCACATAGTTGTTAAAATGTCACATACCCTAATTTATTAATAAGCTACTTGAGGGAAGGACTTTCTTACTCATATTTCCCCCAATATGCAACACTATATCTTTTTAAAAATTTAAATATATTTGTATTGATTTCAGAGAGGATGGAGGAGGGAGAGAGAGAGAGAAACATCAATGATGAGAGAGAATCACTGATCGCTGCCTCTTGCATGCCCCCCACCGGGGATTGAGCCCACATCCTGGGCATGTGCCCTTACTGGTAATGGAATCTATGACCTCCAGGTTCATAGGTTGATGCTCAACCACTGAGCCACACCTGCCGGGCAACACAATATATCTTACTTCAAAGATAGTGGATAGATGTTTGCCTAACAAACTAATTAATTACAATGTATAACTACAAATTCTAGGATTGCTTTTATGACTAATATGCTTGGCAAATGTCTTTATGATGTTCAGTTGGGCTAAACCTAAAGTTCATTCCAGAGGCAAGGCCAGGTTTAAAGGACTTGATCAGATCACTCACAGATTCAGCTCAGACAAGGACACTCCCAACGTGAATAGATAACTTGTTGGATGCATCTGCCGGCAGCTGAACTGCTGGCAACTTTTGTTTGGAGAAAGAGCTTCCAGCCCGGTTTTCATCATAACACCTCGCTCTCATTATAATGTTCTTCCTCTTGTTCTGTTTCTATGAAAGATTACAGTCTCATCTTAGAATTTCTGGGTATTATGAGTACCTTAGGGAAATCTGATTATAGAGATAATCTACTCAACAGTGAAAAGTTTCAATTTGTTTCTGTTGAGTTTTGTCAATTCAGAATCCCAGATACCTTTGTATTCCGGTACACTGAGTAGAGCCTCCCAGCCAGACGCTGAGGCATCTGTTTCTATAGTCTTCGGGACTGGGAAAGAGAAATAAGAATGTGCGGGAATTATCTATATATTTGCTAACCACCAATTTAGATCTAAATAGACTCCCTCTGTTAGGAAGACTAATGAATTCCAATTCTCTGAAATATCCTCTGCTTTTAACAAGCAAGATGGAAGTTATCTAAAGAGAAAGAGAGAGACACACACACACAGAGGGGAAAGCTGTGAATAATGCCACTAGAGAACCAATTATGTTCACCAGCTGGCATTGAGAAACTTGTTTCCTTTGACAAAAAAGATTTCAGTTTCAGCCTCAGACTCCTTTTTTTTTTTTATTGCTTAAAGTATTACAAAGGGTATTACATATGTGTCCATTTTTTCCCCCCGCCCTAGACAGTCCCCTAGCCTCCCCTATCCCCCAGTGTCTTATGTCCATTGGTTATGCTTATATGCATGCATACAAGTCCTTTGGTTGATCTCTTACCCCCCTACCTCCTGTCCCCCAACCCTCCCCGGCCTTCCCGCTGCAGTTTGACAATCTGTTTGAAGCAGCTCTGCCTCTGTATCTATTATTGTTCAAAAGTTTATAATGGTCTCTATTGTCCATGAATGAGTGAGATCATGTGGTATTCTCAGACTCCTTTTTGACATTGTGTTCTTTAGGGCTGAACGACGAATCCTCCCACATGCCCCCAGAAGAGGTTAGAGAAGAAATTCTGAACACTAGTATTACATATCCTATGACAAAGCAATGGGTAAGCAGAGAAAAATGAGCTAAGGTTTCAACATGGTACTTAATGAGAATCAACCAAAAACAAAAAATAAAGTGAAAACCATAGAGACCTTCTCCCAGCTACATGACCGAGTCAACGAGATTC
Source organism: Myotis daubentonii (assembly GCF_963259705.1). Lineage (NCBI taxonomy): Eukaryota > Metazoa > Chordata > Mammalia > Chiroptera > Vespertilionidae > Myotis > Myotis daubentonii. The sequence goes on along the minus strand of NC_081848.1, from coordinate 7,543,189 downwards.
CTGACTTGGCAGGGCGGTGATAAAGAAACTGCTGAAGGCATTTCCTAGATGTAGACGTGTGTTTGTGGTAAAAGAGTAGTTAACAGCTGTATTTCCCAGTGAAATGAACTGCACGTGGACTTGTTTCCCCCTGTTAGTGGGGAAGCCTTGTTGATTGCAACTAAGCCTAGAGGCTTTTGTGCTTTCCTGGCTGAGACGTGACTAATGTCAGGGTCTCTCCGCTGGTGAGACTGGAAGGGAGTGGAGTCACCTAACCTTGAGCTCTCAACAGAGGGCTTTTTTTTTTTTTTTTTTTTTGACTACCATGGCCCCTGCATTGCTGATCTTGGCTGGCCATCCCCTCTGTTTCTCCTCCAAGCTGTTTCTTGTGGAAAACCTTGTGAATTCAGTTTTTTCACTTTGTATACTACTTTAAAACCGGCCTGTCCCAAGTATCCATTCGGAAGTCCACCAAAATCTGTACAGCAAGTTCACTCAGACTAGACCCGGTCAGGACCCCTAAAACAAGGCTACCGCATGTCTGCTCGCAATCTTTTCTTCTTTCTCAAGGTGCCTAAAAATGCCGATTCATTAGCAACTTGCTTTCTTGATTGCAAAAAGGAGGAGCTTTAATCTAAAAAGTTCAGTGTTTCTCTTCCCAATGGCGCCATCCTGTGTATGTCTGGATAGCCTGCGTACTGCACAATTCCAGGTACACCACCTGCGCGGACTAAACAGCAATGGTATCTCCCGATCACCTACCAAACATAGACGGAAGAGAGTAGTGGTCTTGACCTGTGTACAAAAATTAAACATTTTTGATGTGGTTGGATACTTTGTTTAATATATCCTGTTCTAGGAGGAAAATTGAGTTGTTATTTGCTTTTTGACACCAGTCCCCCAAACTCTATTATTTCATTAAAATTTGATATTTTACTAAATACTACACAAATACAAAGGATATCTAAATAACTCCTCAGCTCTGAACCTAAATCATCGAGGGAAACGTTTTACACATTTTATTTCACATCTTCTGCTTGACTTTTTCCATTTCTTTTTTTCTTGTTCTAAGAATGCAATTTTTATATTTGTAAAAGAATGGAAAATATGAGTTCAAGGCAATTTCATTAATAGTTTGTATCAGCCTTTTTGCTTATAAATTCCCTGAAAATGTCTTCAAAATGGTTTCCTTTTTCCTTATTAATACAATTTTAAAATAGCAGCTTAACAATTTAGTGGTTTTTAGTATATTCAAAGTTATCCAAACATCACCAATTTCAGAATATTTCATCACTTTAGTCACACCCCATGCCCCACTCCCACTGGCAAATACTAGTCTACGTTGCCTCTATAGATTTGCCTATCTTAGACATTTCATGTAAATGGAATCATACAATCATACAATGACTGACTTTTTTCACTTAGCATATCTTTTTTTTTTACTTAAAATTTTTTTAAAATTACAGTTAACATACAGTAATATATTAGTTTCAGGTGTACACTCAGTGATTAGACATTATATAACTTATTTAGTTACCACCCTGATAAATCTAGTACCAATCTGGCACCATACATAGTTATTACAATATTATTGACTATATTCCCTATCCTGTATTTTAATTACTGTGATTATTCTATAACTTCCAATTTGTACTTCTTAATCCCTTCACATTTTCACCCATCTCCCAAACCCCCTCCTATCTTAAAGAAGATCCTTTAACATATCTATATCTATCTATCTATATCTATATCTATCTATCTATCTATCTATCTATCTATCTATCTATCTATCTATATATTTGATTTTTTACAGAGAGGAAAGGAGAGAGATAGAGAGTTAGAAACATCAATCAGCTGCCTCCTGCCCACCTCCCACTAAGGATGTTCCAAAAACCAAGATACATGCCCTTGATCAGAATCAAACCTGGGACCTTTCAGTCTGTAGGCTGACACTCTATCCACTGAGCCAAACTGGTTAGGGCTAACATTTCTTATAATACTAGTTTGGTGGTGATGAACTCCTTTAGCTTTTTCTTGTCTGGGAAGCTCTTTATATATCCTTCAATGATAGCTTTTCTGGGTAGAGTATTCTTGGTTGTAGGTCCTTGCTTTTTATCACTGTGAATATTTCATGCCAATCTCTTCTGGCCTGTAAGTTTCTGTTGATAAATCAGCTGACAGTCTCATGGGAGCTCCCTTGTACCTAACTAATTGCTTTTCTCTTGCTGCTTTTAAAATTCTCTCTGTCTTTAACTTCTGGCATTTTAAAAAATATATATATATTATTGATTTTTTATAGAGAGGAAGGGAGAGGGATAGAGAGTTAGAAACATCAATGAGAGAGAAACATCCACCAGCTGCCTCCTGCACACTCCCTACTGGGGATGTGCCCGCAACCAAGGTACATGCCCTTGACCGGAATAGAACCCAGGTCCCTTCAGTCCGCAGGCCGACGCTCTATCCACTGAGCCAAACTGGTTAGGGCTGGCATTTTAATTATGATGTGTCTTCATGTGGGCTTTTTTGGGTTCAACTTGTTTGGGACACTCTGAACTTCCTGAACTTGTATGTCTATTTCCTTCACTAAGTTAGGGAAATTTTCTGTCATTATTTTTTTTCATAAGTTTTCAATTTCTTGCTCTCTCTTCTCCTTCTGGTGAATTTTGGTTCATTTCAAGTTCTCCCAGAGGCTTCTTATACTATACTCATTTTCTTATACTCTTTTTTCTTTGTGCTGTTCTGATTGGGTATTTTCTGCTTTCTTATCTTCTAAATATCTCTTTTGATCCTGTGTTTTATCTACTCCACTCTTGATTCCCTGTAATTCATTCTTCCTTTCAGTTACTAGTAATGCATTCTTCCTTTCTGACGGTTCCTTTTTTGTTTTCTAGCTTTGTTTTTATGTTTCCTATCTCTTTGTTAATGTTCTCAGTAAGTTCATCTATGCTTTCCTAAGTTCATGGAGCATCCTTATAACCAGTGTTTTGAACTCTGCATCTGGTGGTTTACTTGTCTCCATTATGTTTAGTTCTTTTTCTGGACTTCTGTTCTGTTCTTTCATTTGGGACATGTTTCTTTGTCTCCTCATTTTGGCAGCCTCCTTGTGTTGGTTTCTGTGTATTAGGTAGAGCTGCTACATCTCCCAGGCTGTTAGAGTGGCCTTATGTAGTAGGTGTTCTGTAGGGCCCAGTGGCACAGCCTCCCCAATCACCCAAGCTGAGCACTCAAGGTGTGGCCCCTGTGTGGGCTGTGTATAGCCTTCTGATGTAGTTGAGCCTTAATTGCTTTTGGCACATCAATGGTAGGGATTTACCCCAGACTGATCAGCTGCAAGGACTGGTTGCCACCAGCATGGAATATCAGTTGTGCAGAGGACCACCCCCACAGAGCAGTGGGACTTTGGTGCTCACTAAATTCGCTCCTTGAATGTGTCACGATGAAGGTGGTTCTGGAGCCTCTCAGGAGGTGCAGGCCAAGGTCAGCCACTGCCTGTGTCCTGTCTAGGACCACCTGGCACAATTTACAAAGCAATCTGCAGATGGCTGCTACTTGTGCTTGGCTCAGAGATGCCCAGGAGAGGCTAAGCTGTGGCCAAGGCTGGCTGCTGCTAGTGCTGGGCCTGGGCCACATTACAAGAAGTATGTGGCACACTGAGGCCAGATGCTGCTTGTTTGAGAGATTTTAGGGAAGTCTGAAACATAAGCTAAGACAGGCCATTTGTATGGTAAAGTCATTGGAACCAGCTTGGAGGGGCCTGCAAGTTAGTGGAGAAGGGTGGGGGAAGTATCTCATGGAATCACCAAGGCAGGGTGAGCAGTGATAGCCAGGTTGATGGAGACTAAGATATGGCACCCACCTCAGAGAAGGAACAATGGCTTCTGCCAGTACTTCTTTCTGGGAGAAAACTACTCCTTCAGCTCTTACCTTGATGCTAGACAATTCATTTCCTCCCCATATGTTCCTACCCCAGTACTGCAGCTTAGAGCAAGTTAGTATGAGTAAGTCCATGTGCAGGCCCTTTAAGAGGAAAGCCTGGGACTCCAGAAACACTCTGCCTCCCTCAGCCATAATCCCAACTGGTCAGAAGTTATGGGGACTTCTCTTCCTGGCTCTGGAACCTTGGGCTCGGGGCCTGGTGTCAGAGTGGGACCCCTTCCTCCACTGGAGGGACCTTCGCAGCTGAGATAGCCCTTTCAATTTTTATCTGCCACACATGGACGTGGAACCAGCCCATTCTGCATCTCCACCCCTCCTACCAGTCTCCACATGGTTTCTTCTTTGTATCTTTTGTTGTAAGACTTCTGTTCAGCTAGATTTTCAGCATTTCTGAATTATATTTTTTCTGTAGTTTAGTTGTCATTGTGGGAAGATTTGAGTACCGCATTTACCTATGCTGCCATTTTGACCAAAGTCCTTAGCATATGTCTTCAAGGTTCATCCATGTTGTAGCATGCATAAGTATTTCATTACTTTTTCTTGCTGAATACTATTCTATTGTATAGATATGACATTTTATTTAACCATTTATCAGTTGATGGACACTTGGGTGATTCCCATTTTTGAATGTCATGAATAATGCTGCTATGAACATTCCTGTACAGTTCTTTTGTGTAGACTTAGGTTTTCATTCTCTTGGTTATTTATATACTTAAGAACGGAATTGATGGGTTGTATGGTAACTATGTTTACCATGAAGTATCAGACTGTTTTTCAAAGTGGTGCACCATTTTATAATCCTACTAGCAATGTATAAGGGCTTCAATTTCTCTACATTCTTGCCAATGCTTGTTTTTTTTCCTGACTTTTTTATTTTAGCCATCCTAGTGGGGTGAAGTTGTATCTCATTGTGGTTTTGATTTGCATTTCCCTAAAGATGAATGACATGAAGTGCCTTTTCATGTGTTCTTTGGTCATTTGTCTATCTCCTTTGGAGAAATATCTATTAAAGTCCTATGTTCATTTTTAAAATTATTATTTTTACTTGGATAAAATGCACATAACATAAAACTTTCCATCTTAGCCATTTTAAGTGTACAGTTTAATGGTATTGAGTACATTCTCATTGTTGTGCAACCATCACCACCATGCATCTCCAGAACTCTTTTCATATTGCAACACCAAAACTCTATGCCCAATAAACACTAACTTCCCATTCCCTTTTCCCCCAGCCCCTGGCAATCACTATTCTACTTTCTGTCACAAAAAATTTGAGTACTGTAGGTACCTCATATATGTTGAATCATATGGTATTTGCCCTTTTGTGATTGGCTTATATCATTTAGCAAAATGTCTCAAGGTTCATCCAGGTTGAAGTATGTGTCAGAATATTCTTCCTTTTTAAGGTCACATTAAAATTACATTTATGTACATACCACATTTTGTTTATGTGTTGATGGACACTTGGGGTACTTTCATGCTTTAGTTGTTGTATGCTGCTATGAACATGGGTATACAAATATCCACCCAAGTCCCTGCTTTCAATTCTTTTGGATACACTGAGTGGCCAGATTATTATGACCACCTGATGTTTGTAGGCAAATTAGCCACACACTGCATCGTATGGGATATGGAAACCGAAGGCCTGTTCAAACACCTTTGCTGTCTGCAGTTACCAAGATAGAACGTCTCCAATTCGCACAGGAACACAAGGATTGGACAGTCGAGCATTGGAAAAAAGTCATGTGGTCCGATGAATCACGTTTCCAGTTGCATCATGCGGATGGCAGAGGAGAATTTGGCAGAAACAGCATGAAAGCATGCATCCCACATGCATGAGTACAACCCTTCAAGCTGGTGGGGACAGTGTTATGGTTTGGGGCATGTTTTCCTGGCATGATTTGGGCCCTTTAATTTGTGTGGAACAACATCTGAATAGCACAACATACCTAAGTATCATTGCTGATCAAGTTCATCCTATCATGTTGATGGTGTATCCCAATGGAGATGGCTTCTTCCAACAAGACAATGCGCCATGCCACGGTGCTCGTATTGTGCAGGAGTGGTTTCAAGAACATGTGGGAGACTTTACCTTGCTTAGGTGTCCCCCACAATCACCAGATCTCAATCCAATTGAGCATTTGTGGGATGAAGTTAAAAGAGCCATCAGGCAGCTGGTTCCACAACCATCAAATCTCACAGAACTGGACAGTGCTATTCATCAGGCATGGTGTCAGATTCCTCGCATCACCTTTCAACATCTCGTGGAGTCAATGCCCAGAAGAATTGCTGCAGTATTGAAGGCAAAAGGTGGCCCAACGAAGTACTGATGGGGTGGTCATAATAATCTGGCCATTCAGTATACATATATATATATCCCACATTCAAAGGCTGTTAAATCGCATTGTTTACCCATATCTTCAGAAAAAAATCACTTCTACTGTTGTGGAAACAACCTGCTTCCTTATTTATAATGGTCTGGCCCTCTAGCAACTTCAGCACGGAATTATTGCTAATTTGCCTACAAACGTCAGGTGGGCACAATAATCTGGCCGCTCAGTGTATACTAAAGAGAGAAATTGATGGGCCACATGGTAATTTTATTTATAATTTCTCTTAGGAACTGCCATATTGCTTTCTATAGCAGCTTTACATTCCCACCAATAGTGCACAGGATTCTGATTCCTTCACATCCTCACCAACACTTATTTTCTTCTTTTAAAAAACACTAAACCAGATGGACCGTGCAGGCCGCAGCCTGCAGCTTGCGCACTGCGTGGGTGCCCGCTGCGACCTGCCCACTGTGGCCCTGGGGCCTGAGGGCAGGCGCCATCCGGACGCTGCACACCGGTCCCAATCTGCTGTTGGTGCGTAAATTCACAGATAAATATGAATGGATAACAACAGAAAATGGTATTGGAACAGTGGGAATCAGCAATTTTGCACAGGAAGCATTGGGAGATGTTGTTGACTGTAGTCTGCCTGAAATTAGGACAAAACTGAACAAGCAAGGTGAGTTTGATGCTTTGGAAAGTGTGAAAGTTGCTAGTGAACCCTATTGTCCTCTGTCAGGAGAAGTAACTGAAATTGATACAGCTCTTGTAGAAAATCCAGGACTTGTCAACAAATCTTGTATGAAGATGGTTGGCTGATCAAGATGACACTGAGTAACCCTTTAGAACTAGATGAACTAATGAGTGAAGAAGCATATGAGAAATACATAACATCTACTGAGGAGTGAGGAGTGAAAATGGAACCCACCTAAACAAAGTAATCTGAAACAAACAAACAAAAACAACAACAACCCTAAGCCAGTAGCCATCCTAATGAGTGTGAAGTGGTTTTTCATTGTGGTTCTTATTTACATTTCCCTAATGATTAGTGATTGTATTGGTCAATCCGACTGCTGTAACAAATATCATAGACTGGGTGGCTTAAACAATAGGGGTCTGGGAAGTCCCAAGATCAAAATTCTAACCAATTTTGTTCCTGGTTAGAGTTGTCTTCCCGGCTTGTAGATGGCTGCCTTATCACTGTGTCCTCACGTGGAGGAGAGAGAGAGATCTTTCTCTCTTTCTCTTCTTCTAAAGCCACTAATCTTATTGGGTTTAGGGCCTTATCCTATGACCTTATTTAACCTCATTACCTCCTAAAGCCCTATCTCCAAATAGTCACAGGAACTTTGGAGGGACACAATTTGGTCTATAGTAGTGACGGTGATCATCTTCTCATGTGCTTATTAGCCATTTGTATAGTCACATGTTGCATAACAATCTTTTGATCAATGATGGACTGCATGGATGGTGGTGGTCCCATCCTATATAATAAAGATGCGCCGAAACCAGTTTGGCTCAGTGGATAGAGCGTTGGCCTGCGGACTGAAGGGTCCCGGGTTCGATTCCGGTCAAGGGCATGTACCTGGGTTGCGGGCATATCCCCAGTGGGGGATGTGCAGGAGGCAGCTGATCGATGTTTCTCTCTCATCGATGTTTCTAACTATCTCTCTCCCTTCCTCTCTGTAAAAAATCAATAAAATATATTAAAAAAAATAAAGATGTAATATGCAAATGGTCATTACGCATAACGACTGGATCCTGGATCAGCAGGAGGGTGGGCAACGAGCTACAAGCAGGCAGCAGAGAGCTACAGGAGGGAGCAGGGCAGCAAGCTGTCAGGGGTGGTCCAGGTGGGGGGTAGGAGGAGCTACAGGAGGGTGGGCAGAGAGCTACTGGAGGGAGCAGGGCAGCAAGCTATGAAGGGTGGTGGGGGTGGGGGGTGGGAGGAGCTACAGGAGGGTAGGGTAGCAGGCAGAGAGCTACTGGAGGGTGGCAGCAAGCTACTGGCAAACTACTGGCTTAAGGATTCGTGCGCAGGGCTACTAGTAAGATTATAATGGGAGCTGAAAATTTTCTCTCGCCTAGTAATATCATAGCACAACCCATTACTCACGTGTCTGTGATGATGCTGGTGTAAATAAACTTACCACACTGAGTCGTATAAAAGTATAGCACATACAATACGTAGAGTACATAATACTTGACAATGATAATAAACAACTATGTTGCTGGTTTATGTATTTACTATATATACTTTTTATTGTTATTTTAAAGTATACTCTTTCTAATTATAAAAAAGTTTGCAGTAAAACTGTCTTATGCTGTGTTATGCCGGCAGCAGCCTCATACATCTCATGTTTACTGCATTTGATTGCATCATTTCCTCTTGCGTTTGATTTATTCTCCTGCTATTTTGTATAGTAACACGCTGGACAGGCTGTAGTCTAGGACCAATAGTCTATATCATAAGCCTAGTTGTGTAGCATGCTATACCACCTATGTTTGTGTAAGCACACTCTATGATATTTGCACTATGATAAAATCACCTAATGACACATTTCTCAGAAATTACCCAGTTATTATCAGCATATGACTACATATATTCTTTGGAGAAATGTCTATTCAGTCCTTTGTCCATTTTTTTCTGTAAGGTATTTTCTCATAGAGAAATTAAATTTTGTCCTTACAGTTAAAAAGAAACCAGTTGGAATTGTGTATTTAACCATGAAGCCAATAAACATTACATAAAGCACATAGCCTTCAAAGCCTTTGTAGATATTCTTTTGTGTGCTTTATTTTGAATGTTGAAATTTTCTTATGAAATACAAAATTTCAGATTATTTTTACTACAAAGCTTTCTCTTCAAATTGTTATATTGTTTATGGTCAAATTTAATTATCATCTGAATATCATTTGGAAAGCTAATGTTGTGTTGTAAGTAGCTGCTTACAATCAATGACTTAGAGTGCTTGTAAAAGCCCTTAAACATTTATTATGATTGAAAATCAAGTTGTTCTTTTGTTTTCTTTTTAAAATTATTTAATAACTAAAAACAAAACAAAGCAAAAACACCTCCCACTCTCTACCTCTTGCAACCACCAATCTGTTCTGTTTATCTATAAACTTGGATTTTGTTTTTGCTGTTTTTTATTTTTAGGTTCCACATATAAGAGACATCATATGGTATTTGTCTTTCTCTAATTTATAACTTAGCATAATACACTCAGGGTTCATCCATGTTGTTACAAATGGCATGATTTTATTCTTTTATGGTGGAATAATATTCCATTATATATGTAACACAATTCTTTTATCCATTCATCCATTGGTTAACACTTAAGTTGTTATCACAAATTGGCTATTGTAAGTAAATGCTGCAATAAACACGGGGGTGCACATATATTTTTGAATTAATGTTTTCATTTTCTTTGAATAAATACCCAGAAGTGGAATTGCTGGACCATATGGTAGTTTGATTTTTAATTTTTGAGGAAAGTCCACTCAGCAGTCCCACCAACAGTGTACAAGGGTTGGTTCCCTTTTCTCCACATCCTTGTCAACACTTGTTACTTCTTGTCCTTTGATAATAGCCATTTTAACAGGTGTGAGGTGATACTTCATTGTGGTTTTGATTGGCATTTACCTGATGATTAATGATGTTGAGCATTTTTTCATGTACCTATGTGTCTTCTTTGAAAAAATGTCTATGCAGATCTTCTGCCCATTTTTAATTAGATGTTTTTTGTTATTGAGTTATATATATTCTCTATATATTTTGGATATTTGACGCTTATCAGATATATATTTGATAATTATATTCTTTCATTCAGTGGGCTGTCTTTTCAGTTTGTTGATGGTTTCCTTTGCTGTATAAAAGCTTTTAATTTTGATGTAGTCCTGTTCCACTTGTTTATTTTTGCTTTTGTTGCTTTTGCTTTTGGTGTCAGGTTTTAAAAATCATTGCCAAGAACTATTTCAAGGACCTTACCACCTATATTTTCTTCTAGGAGCTTTATGGTTTCGGGTCTTACATTCTTTAATCCGTTTTGAGTTAATTTTTGTGACTGGTATAAGATAGTGGCCCAGTTTCGTTCTTTTGCATGTGGCTGTCCAATTTCCCCAATGCCATTTATTGAAGAGACTATCCTTTCCTCACAGTATATTCTTGGCTCCTTCATTCTAAATTAATTAATCATATATGTGTGGATTTATTTCTGGGCTCCATAGTCTGTTCCATTGAAATATGTGTCTATTTTTATGCCAAAACCATACTGTTTTAATTACTATAGCTTTGTAATATAGTTTGAAATCAGGGAGCATGATGCCTCCAGCTTTATTTTTCTTTCTCAAGATTGCTTTGGCACTTTGTCCATTTTTAATTTGGGTTGTATGTTTTGTTGTTGTTGAGTTATGAGTTATTCATATATTCTAGATCAGCTGTGGGCAAACTACGGCCTGTGGGCCGGATCCGGCCCGTTTGAAATGAATAAAACTATTGAAAAAAAAGACCGTACCCTTTTATGTAATGATGTTTACTTTGAATTTATATTAGTTCACACAAACACTCCATCCATGCTTTTGTTCCGGCCCTCCAGTCCAGTTTAAGAACCCATTGTGGCCCTCGAGTCAAAAAGTTTGCCCACCCCTGTTCTAGATACAAGGCCCTTACCAGATAAATAATTTGCAGATAGTTTCTTCCATTCTGTGAGCTGCCTTTTTACTTCTTGATGATGTCCTTTAAAATGCAAACGCTTTTATTTTTTTCTTTTGTTGTTTGTTCTTGTGGTGTCATATATAAGAAGCCATTGCCTAATTCAGAGTCATGAAAGACTACTCCTGTGTTTTCTCTAAAGGTTTCATAGTTTTAGCTTTTAAATTAAGATTTGTGATTCATTTCAAGTTAATTTTTATATGGTATAAAAATTTTAAATCTCTTAAGACATAGTAGTTTTAGACTGTTTTTTACTAGACTAGATATAAAAATCAGTAAGGAGGTTTTATTTTGGTTGTTCTTTTTGGGGGTCTATTAAAAAATCACTGACTCATTGCAGACATGGGAAATCATCTATTTATATCATCAAAAATACCTCATTTGCATATGCTCATTTAGTCTATTTATAAGAATGGAAATCCAAACATAAGGTAACTGAGGAATGGCTGCCAATAGTGACTGAGATAACAGGCATTGAAAGGCATGAATAATATCTTGATTACAAATATAAGCTTGGTCTCATCCTTTTACCCCAGAATTTACCACGACTACATATCGTTTTTTAGTCTGATTAATGGCAGAGTAACTAATTAGAGTGGGAAAGAGATTAGCAAATCATTCAAGATGTCAAGTGCAGTCAAAGTGCCATTTTGTCATAGATAATATAGTAAAGCTCACAGTGACAGGTGTATGTAATAAATAGGAACTGAAAATACTCCGGTCTTGAAGAGTCAAGATAATGTTTCTAAAATGAGCGTTATTTACTTACATTTGATTTTCTTCCTCTGAATTGTCGTATTGTTGAACTGGGCTTCGATTTGCTGACATGCTAATATTTGGTGTGTATTTTCTTTGTGCTTTGCAGGATGCACAGAACCAAAAATTAAAGACAAGTGTCTGGTACAGTGAGGTAAAGGACTGTTTCCTTCTGTGCATGCTGCCCTCCTGATCTTGACCTGTTGAAACATGTTATTACTCTGAGGAATAGACATTATCTCTGTGTTTACAGTTCCTTAGATCTGCAGCAAACCTAACTTGTTAGAATCCATGTAAGTGGAGGCCATGTTTCCTGGTTGAGGCTACCATCTTTTGGTGTTGGATGGGAAATCCTCTGCCCCAACAGTACCAACAGGCTGATCCGTTGGGTTATTTCTCCAAATCTCTTTTCAGTTCTTTGGTAAGGTTGATATTGCCTCTTTTTGATAAGTTTCCTTTCTGGCTACTCCTAACAGGTTTGGGATGATGAGTTTTTATCATGGAACTCCAGCATGTTTGATGATATTAGCCAGATCTCCCTACCTCTAAGTGCCATCTGGGCCCCTGATATCATCATTAATGAATTGTAAGTGCCTTGGATATATTTCTATGGGGTATAGATGTCTTAGAATATTCAGGATAGTTTCTGCTTACATTCACTCATTGTTGCTATTTTTTGTTTCTCAACTTAAAGACCAGCATACTGTTGGGAATATTCAGGTTAAAAGTACCATAAGTTGCCGAAACCGGTTTGGCTCAGTGGATAGAGTGTCGGCCTGCGGACTGAAAGGTCCCAGGTTCGATTCCGGTCAAGGGCATGTACCTGGGTTGTGGGCATATCTCCAATGGGAGATGTGCAGGAGGCAGCTGATAGATGTTTCTCTCTCATCGATGTTTCTAACTCTCTATCTCTCTCCCTTCCTCTCTGTAAAAAATCAATAAAATATATTAAAAATAAAAAAAGTACCATAAGTTGACATTGTTTTACAGCGGTTCTCAACCTGTGGGTCGCGATCCCTTTGGCGGTTGAACGACCCTTTCACAGGGGTCACCTAAGACCATCCTGCATATCAGGTATTTACATTACGATTCATAACAGTAGCAACATTACAGTTATGAAGTAGCAACGAAAATAATTTTATGGTTGGGTCACAACATGAGGAACTGTACTTAAAGGGCCAGAAGGTTGAGAACCACTGGTTTAAGATATGGATTTGGTTGGTAATGCTTGAGGTTCCTCATGGAGTGTGTTTGTATCGTAATAGTAGCAAGTTAATTTATGAGGTGTCCTTGCTGAATCCATCTTTGCGTGGGTGAATCATCTCGGGGAAAAGTGACTCTGTCCTTGCGCTTCTAGGTTAGTCCTGGGTGTCGTCGTCACTACCATCTCACAATCATTTCTGCGCATTGGAATGACTACAGCTCTCTCTCTAACAACAGATTCTCTTGTGTTTCATACAGCGTGGACATTGAAAGACTCCCTGAACTTCACTATGTGTATGTGAACTCATCCGGGACCATCAGGAACTCTAAGTCCATCCAGGTGGTCTCTGCCTGCAGTTTAGAGACATACGCTTTTCCGTTTGATATCCAGAATTGCAGCCTAACCTTCAACAGCATTCTGCACACAGGTAAGCCAGGAGGGGCACAGCCTTCTCGGGGGGAACATGCCTGTGCTGGCTTGTTGGCACACACAGGCGTAATGATATTATGCCACTCTTCAGGTCCATTTCATTCTTGCACATAATTAACTTCTTGCAAACCTAAATTTCTTCCTGCCGTTATTTGGCTCGTGCTGTCATTCAGACCAAGAGCACGCTGGGCCCAGACGCACAGCCCAGTTGCCGCTCTTTGTTTGGGAATACAATATTAGGCCTCTACTGCCATTGGGAATGGTATAGAAGTCACAGGGGCAGCTCCATCATTGGATGGGTAGTGGAATCCAAGCCCTAAATTCACAGATGCTTTTTCCATGGCTAGAAAGATTTTATTCCACACCTCTACCCCTAATTCAACACGGTTATATCAACTCCATCTCCATGAGGCTGGACATGGCGGGGCAGGAGTAAAAGGAAGGATTTTGTGTTGGTGCCCACTGTTTCTGTTATTCTCAGTGGAAGATGTAGACCTGGCCTTCCTGCGGAGCAGAGAAGACGTTAAGCACAACAGAAAAGCATTTTCGAATGACAGTGAGTGGGAACTTCTGTCTGTGTCCTCCGCCTACAGCATCCTGCAGAGCAGCGCTGGAGATTTCGCGCAGATCCAGTTTCACGTAGGTCCTTCCCTCCCCGTCGCCTCCGCCCACTTCTCCACGCTCTTTGGCCTTCTCTGCTGGGCAGAGGGCTCTCTGCTCTGTTGCCTATTCTCACTCACTATCATTCGGGAACAGCCGATTCAGCCGGCTCCGGACGTCCACTGGCTTTCAGCGTTTCAGAGGCCAGCGGGGCAGGCGCAGACCCTGGGCTCCTGCTGTAGCCGCTCCCCACGTGAATATAAAGAGAGTGGTTTTCACACTCCAGAGACATGAGCCACCACAGCAGGCGCTCAGGCCTGTTGCTTCACACCAACACCGCCACCTACAATCCCTACAGAGAGGAACCAAAGAAAACCCACGCACAACCACCAATTGGGAGAGAGTGCCTCTTCAGCGCTATTGTCCTGTTTTTAGTTGAGTAAATTATTAATTAATTCCAGGTGCAGGTGCATAAAATTACCATATTATTAACTTGAATATCTGGAGGGATTAGCTAACAAATCACCTGCAGGATCCGCAGAGACCGCTGGTGGTTTCCGGATCAGAGAGGACAATTGCCCTAAGAGGGTGTGATGGAAACCCGAACTGCTCAGAAGTGCCACCCCGAATGCTCTTGGCTGCCTTGTTCACAGAGAAATTTGTACAGCAGGGCTGGGGAGGGGGGTAAGGGTGGGGGTGCAGGACAGTGCAGCCTGCTGCTCTGCACTCCAGAGAGCCATTCTCTCCTCCCTGGCCCTCCTGGCAAACCATCCCGAGTGTGAGCACAAGCAAGTCCATGCGACCCATAGACTCACATCGTTAGTATTCCGTTCTGCTTTCCTACACAGAGTCAGCCCGTGGTGGTGGCAGTTTGGGGAGTGGTAGGAGGGGGGCTCCTTTATGGCAGGGAAGGGATTCCATTGAAAAATAGAGACTACAGACAGACCAGGATACACAAGATGAATTGTCCTGGAAACAAGCCTTTTGGATAAGAAGGAAAATTCAGACTAGACGAAGGTGCTATGGTTACAATGGATCATTGCGTGTTAAGGGATTGCGGCTGTGAAAGGAGCTGTTATTGGGGCCACAGGTGCCCCTGCATTGGTGGAAAGGTGTCTGCAGCTCTCAAGGAAAGCTCTTGTTAAGTTGGAACCTCCTAGAGACAGCTGTTGTGTGAACTTGGCCCATGTATAACCCTGGGCAGTGGCTGATCGCAACTTGTATCTTCCCAGTGGTGGGATCTGGGTTCTTGCCTATTCTGCTTGGTTTTTAGCAAAGCCTGCATTGTGGCTCTTTTGTCCACTTTTTTTTTTAGCGAGGGAAAGGGAGTGGAGAAAAGAAAGCTTTTTTAATTTCAATGAGTTTCTTGGCTCAGAGTAAACACCTCATTAATTTTAAAGATATCAGCCCGCAAACATTATTAATGCAGCCGAATAATGGAGAGCATTAAAGGGAAATGTGAGGGAGCAGCACATGCAAGGTGGGACACAGGCACCTACCAAGCACCCCGAGAACGCTGCACACGCCATTACCTACACTGCACGGAGAGAGACGAGGGAAAGCAGGAAACGGGTAGGTAAACACACGCACTCTCTCCATAGGCAGCCATTGTCGGTACACACACGTCACCCTTTGCCCTCAATAGTAATCTGTCATCTCAACAGTGGCTGAGGCCTGTCTGTGCACTACGATGACCGGCGGAGTGAAAGACTGCGTACGGAAGGAAGGGCTCCCGGGTCTCAGGAGCCATGGTCCTGGCACTGTATTCTCCACTCACAGTGTCTGTGATGGGTGTGCTGAAGGCGGGCAGAGATAAGGTTTCAGGCTCTGAGAGCTCTTCCCTGAGGCCCTCTGCCGGGGCCCAAGGTGGGTGATCTAGCGGGCCTGGTGGCCACCCTGGCCCTCCAGAACAGACTAGAGCAAGAATCCTGAGTAGACGCACAGTGATCTGTGGTTGGGCAGGGAGCTAGACTCAGGAGCTTAAAGGAGATTTGGTGACTATCCCAATTCTGTCTCCGTTGGCCTCTGCCAGGCCCCTGCCTCCCCATTTCTGCTCTGTGCACCGTGGCTGGGCTCAGGTGCCCTGACTTCCTACCACGCATCCTACTCTGAATGTGGCAGCCGAGGCACGTGTCCTTCAGCAGCCCGTGGCCAATGACGAGACATTGGGAGCCCAGTTCCATTCAGACATTGGGCTGCTGGGGTCCTGGCAGCAGAGTCACCGCCCTCTGAGCCTGATCACCTGCTGTGTCCCAGTCCAGGCTGGGACAGCAGGGGGTTGGGGACAGGTGGGGCAGGCAGGAGCTACAGTGATCTGTCCTAAATACGTTGTCACCTGGGCCTGAGGTGCGCTGTTGCCATCGAAACCAAATCCAATGTTCTGGCTGCCCCGCTAGTTCCAGCGAATGTACAATCATATGTGCCAGCCCTGGGGCACGTACTGCCACAGCCTGGGGTGAGGCTGCAGCCCCGGGGGGCCCAGAGCACAGCCCCCTGCCTACGAGGATGTCTGTGAGCAGCCGGCGCCAGAGCCAGCAGCCGCCGGAGGGGAGGTTTCTTCCAACACCCCCTCAGAGGTGCTAGTTCCCAGAAACAGCAGGGCCAGCGTTCGGTGTCGGTATGGTGGCCTTTTGGTTTTGTTTTTTAAAGAATGAGGGTAGAAGGGGAGGAGGTAGGAATAAAATTTAAGAACACACGTTGGATAGAAGAGGGTGGACATTGTGGGAACGAAAGTGAGTCCAACCACAGAGCCGCACGCTGAGTAAATGCTCATTCAGGCAGGAATGGGGGTCCACCGGGGGCGTCCAGGAAAATGCAGAGGGCCATTGGAGAAAGAAAGGTGCCTCGTCTTCTTTTCCTGACATGATTTTCTTTTCTGGTTTAGGATAGAGTTGTTTTGTTCAGATATCTATTGACTGCAGCTCATAAACTTGATAGAAGATCCTTTTGAGCACCACCAGTTCAAGAGTGGGAGAGATGGGGTTGGGGCCGGGGAGGAAGAGAGAGAGAGAGAGAGAGAGAGAGAGAGAGAGAGAGAGAGAGAGAGAGAGAGAGAGAGAGAGAGAATATGAATTTAGAGCCCTGGAAGTCTTTCCAGGGTCACTCAGGTAATCCCAGAATCACGGACTCTGCTAATCCGCTGAGCCATGGTCCAGGTTTGAGAAAAACTCCCACTCGGTGGAAGGATCTTACTTAGCTGGCAGCCACTTTCCCATTCTTTCTGGATTAGGACTGTGGAGAGAGGCTTGGGAGAAGAGGAAAACGGGCTTCGCTATGAAGCCTGAGCCTGGGCGTCAAAATTCCAACTATGTCATAAAGACGGTCATGCAAAATTGAGTGCTGGTGGGGTCTGCCATCACCGAGGCAATTAGAGGCTAACCTTGGGGCCTATTCCATCTCCAAGGAGCTCTCCACACACACATTCTGAATTAGATTGATCTCTTTCATTAACAACAATAGGCTCCAAATACCTTTGTGTACTTATTATTACCTGGCTTTAATGGATAATGAAATTGTGGCATAATATTGCTAACACCTGAAGGGTGTCTAATGGAGAACACAGACTGAAACTAAAGTGCTTTTCCTTCCCTTTCTGTGAAATTTAAAGGCACCAGCTCCCTTAGTCCATTAGAAATGATGGGCTCTAGGTAGGGGCAGCTCCGCAGAGAGCAGCGTCTCACTGAGCTGGTGACGTACCTTCCCCCAGAATTAGCAGGGCTGTTGCCTCTGGTGTACCCGAGGAGAGGCAGCCCTCAGAGGGCTGACCTCAGCTGCAGAGCCCCCACTGGGGCTACTCCCAGGATCCCACCCCATTGAACTAAACATAGAATTATTAATTGACTACAATGCAACTCAACAAACATCTTTTGAGCTCTTCTCTGTGCCAGGGTCAATGGTGAGCACCGAGGACACAAACATGAATAGAACAAGGCTCCTGGGACCTGTCATAGACCTCACAACCGCCCAGGGAGCCATACTCACAACAACCACAGAAGTGAGCATTTACTCTGTGTCAGGCACCATTTCACGACTTTGTACATGTAACCCTCACACCTCTATGAGATAGGTGCTCTAAGTGTCTGTGTCTTTACAAATGGATGAGCTGGGCTGCAGAGAAGTTAAGTAATTTACCAAGGTAATGGGGTGACTAGTGGAGCCTGGGCTTGAACCCAGGCAATCTAACACGAGAAACTATGCCTAGTCCTATGTGATGACGATACAATTAAACATGATGCAGTATATTCCAGTCCATTCTTTGGCATCTGTGTACTGTGTGTTACTGGGCAAGTCACCCGTATTAGTTTCCTAGAGCTGCCATAACAAAGTACCACAAACTGTGTGACTTAAAACAACAGAGCTGATTCGTCTCATAGTTCTGGAAGCCAGATCCTGAAATTAAGGTGTCAGCAGGGCTGGTTCCTTCTGGGCTCCAAGGGAGAATCGTCCCGTGCCTCTCTCCTGGTTTCTGCGGTTGCCGGCAGTCTTCAGCATTCCTTGGCTCACAGATGTAGCACTCCAATCTCTGCCTTCATCTTGACATGGCCTTCTCCTTTTTGTGTCTCTTCTTCGTAAAAGGAAAACTAGTCATATTGGATGAAGGGTGCATCTTCCCCAGTGTGACCTCCTCTTAACTAATTACCGTTTCCAAGTTCGGTGACTTGATGAACTTCCAGGAGGGCATGGATTCTTGGACTCATTATTCAACCCACTGCAGTCTGTCACCCTCTGGCTCCTGAAAATTTGTGTCTGTCCCAAAATACATTCACCCTGTCCCAGCACCCCCAAACATCTTACCCCAAGCCTGCTCCAATTCTAAGACCAAAATATCATCTTAATATAAACTCAAAAGAGCCCAAATCTCACCATCTAAAGCAGGCACAGACTCTGGGCATGGTCCATTCCTCTCCCTCTGTAGACTTGGGAAACATCTAACCGTCAGAGTCTGGTTCCTGACCCCATAAGATGGAGAAGTTTCCTATTAACAGTCCTGACTCCAATATTTAGGATAGAGTCTGACACTGTTTATGCTCAATTAATGTCTCTTGAGCAAGGGAATAAAGGGCTTTGAGGATCAAAAGAGATGAAAAAACAAAACATTTCTGAAAACTGGGTGATAAGATTAATATTTTTTAGGCTATACTCGGCTAGTAGAGAAAATTAGCCTAGTGCATAGGTAACATTGCCCCTAAATCAACCTAGAAGAAAAGGTGGCTCCTTCGCTCTTGAAGCAAAACCAAAGTATAGGCACTATCTTGTCTGTCTTCGGAACGGGAGCATCCTTCGCTAAAGGTAGGAAGATGGATGAGGTCGTTTTGGAGGGCCTGTCTAGATTCACAATTTTATAAGCCAAACACAGACAGGAGCGGTTTCTGCTGTATGTTACATCACAGCTGTCTCTTTCTGTGCCCACCGTTTTCCTTCTGCTTTCAGCTACTGTTGGTCCAGAGAGGAATACCCTCCCGACAGGACTGGCTGCAGAATTTGTGTGGCCTTAGTGCAAAGTGAAAAGGCAGGGCCGCTTGTTCAAAAATTACTACCAATTTCAAAATGGCACCAGCAGAGCATTAGCAAACTGCACGGGCTCCATGCCCTGGGAGCCGGCCTGCCTCCCGACCTCCTAGCTCTTGCCACAGCTCTCCCCGGCAGCTGCACCTTCCTGGAACCAGGGGCCAAAGGAGCCACGCTGCCATCCTTGGGTCTGGCCCTGGTTTACCCTCATTCCCTGCAGCTGCCTCCGGCTGGAGAGCAGTCATCTGAGGTCCTGCTTTTACACAGGAACTCCACTGAAAGACTTCTACAGTAATATCAACTGCACCCAAGATGTTCGGCAAGGCTACAGTAAACAGCTCTTTTAGAAAGGGAAAGCAGCCCGGCCGGTGTGGCTCAATGGTTGAGCACTTACCTATGAACCAGGAGGTCATGATTCAATTCCCAGTCAGGGCACATGCTGGGGTTGCGGGGCTCTATCCCCAGTGTGGGTGGGGTGTGCAAGAGGCAGCCAACCAATTATTCTCTCTCGTCATTGATGTTTCTATATCTCTCTTCCTCTCCCTTCATCTCTGAAATAAATATTTTAAAAAGGGAAAATCAGGCATGGAGAGGTGAAATACCTCACCCAGGACCACTAAAACCAGCACATGTAGGATCTAGGGACGAGGGCTCTGGAGCCCTGTTCCCTGGACTACGTCTGGACTCTCTGCTTAACCAGTGTGCCCACCTATACTTTTCTTTTCACCCTTCATGTAACATCTACCATGAAGCCTCTAGGGCAGTGGTTCTCAACCTTCTGGCCCTTTAAATACAGTTCCTCATGTGGTGACCCAACCATAAAATTATTTTCGTTGCTACTTCATAACTGTAATGTTGCTACTGTTATGAATTGTAATGTAAATATCTGATATGCAGGATGGTCTTAGGCCACCCCTGTGAAAGGGTCGTTTGTCCGCCAAAGGGGTCGCGACCCACAGGTTGAGAACCGCTGCTCTAGGGGGTCTTCTGCTTCTACCCACCAGAGACAGCAGGGTTGGTCCCCTCCCACCCGTATGTCCAGATCACCAGTGGGCTAGCCTGGGCCCCCACTCCAGGACCCCATGGACTCTGCCCACTGGGCACCCCGCTCACTGCCCCATCTAACCACAGTCAAGCGCAGCGTGATGATGGGAGCTAGGGGGTGCAGGTTGATGACAGTTCATTTTGTTGTTGTTTTGCTGTTGATTGCACTTTGGTACAAATGTGTTTTAACCAAATTATTGCAAAGCAGTGAGTGTTGCTCTGGTTTAGGTATCTGCAGCCAATTATGTTTAATGTGAAAGACAACAGCCAGACTGCAATCCGCCAAACACTCGGGCCTGTCAAGCACCACTGAGACGGAATATGCTCTCAGACCCAATGGCGGGCGGGAGGGGGAG
This sequence comes from Myotis daubentonii, assembly GCF_963259705.1. Lineage (NCBI taxonomy): Eukaryota > Metazoa > Chordata > Mammalia > Chiroptera > Vespertilionidae > Myotis > Myotis daubentonii. The sequence continues at coordinate 7,522,330 of NC_081848.1, read as the reverse complement.
GGTCCCCGCTTTCATCAGCAAGGTGCTGTCTGGCCTCGCCCAGGCAAGCTCTTGCCCTGCCATGGTCTGCGCCATCCCTGGCCTCTGTCTTGGCTTATTTCTCTGTGGTTCTCTTCCAGAACAGGAGACAGAGAGGAAGGAGAAGAACCCTGAACTCAACTCAGAGGTCTGGCCAGATCAAGAGTTGTAGCTACACTGTATGAAAAAGAGCCCTGGGCTCGGAACTGGGAGACATCGGGGCTCTTCCCAGCTCTGTCGCTAACTCACCTCACTGAGGGGCCGAGCTTCATTTGTTAAAATCTATAAAGCAGGCCTATTAGGTTACCTGCCAGCAAGCTCGCAGCGAGGATTACATAAACCACACCATGTGCCTAAGGCCACCCACCAAGCACACCCTCTGACACGTAGAAAGCCTTCTATTGCTTTGAGAATCAGAGAAACGGGAAATTTCAGATGTTTTTTTTTCCCAAACCCCAACAGTAAAGGTCCCAACCCATTCATTTGATCAGCAAGCACTCACGGAAACCCGCTACAAAATAGGCGTTCCTTTAGGCTCTGTGGGAGATTTAACAGGTTGCTGTTTGCACCCTCAAAGGGTCCACCGTCTGGTGAGGAAAGCAGCCCTGTCATTCCCTGGTTTCTCTCAAGGGAGGAGACTAGTTTGTGTTTATTAAAGACAAATCCCGTCACCATCCCAGAGGAAAAAAAAATGGCAACAACAATCATAGTGATTTTATGAGACTCAGATTTCCAGCTACAAAACCCACTCAGCACCCTGCGTGCCAGCCCCGCTGCAGGCCTCGCTGGGCCTCTTCCGTCGGCCTGTGGCGGGTCCCCTCCTGCCGCTGCTCCCTGCTCCCGAGACTGAGCTGTGGCCTGCAGGGACGGGAGCCCTGGCTTAGACCCTCTTTTCAACAGATTTCTTGTCCCTGTCCAGGTGGTGATTCGCAGGCGCCCGCTGGTCTACGTGGTGAGCCTGCTGATTCCCAGCATCTTCCTCATGCTTGTGGACCTGGGGAGCTTCTACATCCCCCCCACCTGCCGTGCCAGGATTATCTTCAAGACCAGCTTGCTGGTGGGCTACACCGTTTTCAGGGTCAACATGTCTGACGAGATGCCACAGAGCGCAGTGCGCACCCCTCTGATCGGTAAGCAGCCTGGGGTCGCCAGACATTTGTCTCGCATGACTCCTGGCAAAGATTTGCTGTTGCGTTTCAGATCTGGGGAGGGAGAGGCCCCCGAGACTCCAGCTAACTCCACCTCCTGGTTCCTTCCCCCAGGCGTCTTCTTCACCGTCTGCATGGCCTTCTTGGTTCTCAGCTTGTCTAAATCCATCTTGTTGGTCAAATTCCTTCACGATCAGCAGCACAGCGGGCAGGAGCGGCCCCTCTTGGGCCTTGGAGGGGACACCGATGCTGATGGGCTTCTAATGGATCGCAGGACCCAGCTTGTTGGGGCGACAGGTTTGTGAGAAGCTTTGAGGTCCCTACCCTCAGCACCCGTTCCCACTGATGGAGCACCAGGCTGCGTGAAAAGTCTGAAACATCTGCTCATTGGCCTCTGTGCTGCATTTTACATGGCCTTTCTGGGGACTGAAGGCCACTAACTCCTGCTAGCTTCCCAGAAAGTTTCATTTCAGCTTGGAGGTCAGGTCCTCAATTCCCTTAGCTTGTTTTATTTCCTAGGTGCCGTGTGCACAGGCATGCGCCTGTGCGCGCGCGCGCGCACACACACACACACACACACACACACACACTGTGTAGGTATAGCTTTGGATTGCAGTTGCTTAATGTGCAAAGGTTTAAAAATCATCTCTGCCACAAAGCTCTGCCTGGGTCAACATGGGCTGGCCCCAGCTCAGAAAGCCGCCTCAATGGGTCTAGCCTGGACACCCCACATAGATATGCTCTCCGGGGCTCCCTTCAGCAATTTCATCTCTAGGAACCTGGGGCTCCTTGTCTATAAAAATGGAGATAAGAATACCCAGCCCTAGAGTTGCTGTGAGGATTGACTAAGACAAAACATAGGAAACACAGTCTGGTGCCTAGCAAACAACAGTGGTAAGGAAATGGTAGCTTCTTCTACCTATTATAATTATTAGTAATATTGATATTAGTTCTATGTAAAAACTTAAAGGGTTTTTTCTTCATTCTGAACCCCTCAGCAGGCGGGAAGAGAGTCCCCAACCCCAACTCAGCCCACCGCCCAGTTTTGCCTACAACCCTTCTTGAAGGGTGAGGCCATCAGCCTCAGTGGGAAGTCCACGGGGCCTTGGCCGTCCCTGGTTGACTGGGGTGTTCTCCTCTCTCACGCAGAGTCCTCTGTCTGTCGAGAGCACCAGGCCCCCTCAGGGACCCTGAAGGAAGTCTTGTCCCAGCTTCAGTCCATCAGCAACTACTTCCAAGCCCAGGACCAGGCGGCCCAGCAGGAGGTCGGGTGGCTGGCCCTCCTGGAACGCGTTGACCGACTGCTCTTTCAAGGCTACCTTGTGATGTTGGGGCTCTACGCCATCACGCTGTGCTCCCTCTGGGCACTGTGGAGCCGCCTGTGAAGACGGGTTTGGCTGGGCTCCATCAATGTGCTCTCGCAGCGGGTGGAGGCTGAAAATTCTGTGGGGAGATTAGAGGAGAGGAATGGTGGGTTAAAAGCTCTCCAGCCCCTGTTGCCTCTTTTCATTCAGTCCAGGGATGCACACCGAATGAGAGAGTAAATGACCCAGGGGTAATGTAGTCATGATGAAAATGCAGAAACAGTTTGGGGCACACAGGGAAAGTTAGCAATCTCTTTCAGAAAATCCCTAAGTACATCCAGCATGCATGTATGTTTCAGCAGGTTTATTTAAGTGTAAGATCCTTCCATCTCCCAGCCCTGTCTTGGTCACTTATTTAGTCACTCAACAAAACCTTTATTGGGTGTCAAATAAATTCTAGGCATTGTGTTAAGCACACCAGAAAATACAAAACAAGTTAGTCACAGCTCATCCTTCCCTTGACTGGATTCCTGAGGTCAACCTTGCATCGACCTTCAGTTCCCTGTAAGTCCAGACATCTCCCTGCCCTGTTCCCTGGCTCACACTCCATTGCAACCCGAGCCTCTCTGCCATGCCTGTATCCTGAAGCTCTTGTTCCACTGTGAGTCCATCTTCCTCTGCTGCCTCAGCAGCCAGTGCATCACTGTTGGAGGAAAACCAGGTGCCAAGGCTTCCAGGGCAGTCTAGGTCCACACAGCCAGCACACACCACGTGCAAGGCACTGAGTTGGGGGACAGGCTCACTACATGGCCCTTGGGCTCAAGGAATTTATAATCTATCCTGTTTCAGTCTGCGTGGGCCGCCATAACAAAATGCCACAGGCTGGGTGGCTTATACCAAGATTTATTTTCTCACAGCTCTGGAGGCTGGAAGTTCAAGATCAAAGTGCTGGCGGAGTTGGTTTCTTCTGAGGGTGCTCTCCTTGGTTTGTAGATGGCCGTCTTCTCCATGTATCCTCATGTGGTCTTTTCTCTGTGTGTGTCTGTCCAAACTTCCTCTTCTTACAAGGACACAGTCATATGTGCCCTCATGACCTATTTGACCTCATGTCCTACTGACCTCATTTAACTTTAGTTACCTTTTAAAAGGCCCTATATCCAAATATAGTCATTTTGTAAGATATAACATATACATTTGGGGGAGACACAATTCAGCCCATAACTCTGACGTGATTATGGAGGCTGGCAGGCTTGAGACTCAGGGAGAGTTGTAGTCTGAGTCTAAAGGCAGGGTTTCCTCTCGGGGTAGGTCCGTCTTTTCCTATTAAGGCCTTCAAATGATTAGATGAGACCCACTTACTTTCTTGAGGATAATCAGTTTTATTCAAATTCTACTGACTTAAATTTTAATCCCATCTAAATAAATAACTTCAGAGGAACATCTAGAATGGTACTATGGCCTGGCTAAGTTGACACATAAAATTAACCATCACCACCCTGATGGCTCCTTAGCTTCCTATCTGTGCCCACAGCTCCTCATCCTGAACAAAAGAGCCCTGATCACCTGGCACCTGGTAACCTAATCCACTTCTGGCTCATACTCTTTCGTAGCCAAATCTGCATTGATTTGCCTATTTTGTGGCAGTTCCAGTGGCTTCATAACCTGAATCCAAAGATTAGAATTCAAGCCTTCCACAAAATTTCCCTCCCCTTACACTTGACTCCCTTCATTTCTCATTGCGTCCGATGACAGTCCTTAGTCCAGCCAAGCGGACCTGCTGGCCACCTTCCTGGGGGGCCTTACTTCCATCTAAGCCTCTCCCTTCAGTTCACTAACCTGAGTGTCACAGAGTCCTGCGCACAGCAGCCTCCTTCCCCCATCCGTTGTCACTTTGTCACCTCATGACCCTGCCCTCTTCTCTATCTTTAGTCTTACATTACCCTTTATCCTCCTCCCTTTGAATGTTTTGTGTGTGTGTGTGTGTGTGTGTGTGTGTGTGTGTGTGTGTACATCACTTGTCAAATAGATCACACATTCCTAGGGCAGTAATCCTGTTTTCTATTTCTAGTTTATCCCTCATCTCTGCCCAGGTCCATACCGAGTTTTGCTTATGGCAATTCTGCAATAACTATTACAGAGCAACTCATTCTAACTCATTGATGGTGCACATATTCCCAGTGGGTCTTCCCAAGTCTGATTGGCAGCATCTGCCTAAGGTCCAACACCCAGTTCCTCAGCGTCTCTCACTCCAAGGCAGCCACCGGGAGTTGGTGGGTAGGAGAGCATGGTGGGCTGGATGACAGTCATCACTCCTAACGCTGCCACAGAGGATGCGAAAGTCCAAAGCTGTTTGCTAAAAACTTTTCCAGCACTCAAATTGCCTTTTAAAAAAACCTGCCTCCCTCCTTCCTCCTGCCCCCAAAGAAAAAGAATTTAAATTCAAACAGCCTTTACCTGCATCCTCTCTCTCTCATTACCTCCCAGTTAGTGCTCAATGCCAATTGCCCATGAAATTCCACTGCTGCTGTTAATGAAATGAGGAGCATAAGAAGTTTGTGAACAGGAAGTGTCCATGCAAGCCTCCACCTGTCTCCCTCCTCACTTCCTACTCTGTACCACTGGCTTCCTCTGCCTCGACCTGCTCAGTGAGCCTCTAAGTCGATCCCTCAATCCCCCTTCACTACCTCCGTTGCTAGAGGAGGAAAAAGCCGGCGGCGAACTCCCCGCTATGGAGTCTCCTTCCTTTCCAGCCGTGTTTTGGAGAAAGCACCTGGCTTACGTCCCGGCGCCACCACTGTCTACGGGGGGACCTGGAGCTTAGCTTCTCAGAGCTTCAGCTTTAACTACAGTATTTGACATTGGGCTGCTTATACTTACTCTACCCACATCACAGAATGGTTAATATCAGAATGAAGCAATGTACTCAACAGCACTTTGAAGAGTAAATAATACACCGCAAAATAAAAATACCTGCTTGCTGTGAGCAGATGGGTTCCAGTTTTGAGTCTTTGGTGTGGGCTCCCATTCCAGCCACCTCTATCAGAATCCAGTTATTGTCTCTGGTACTTCCCGAAGTGCTTTATTCCAGGATCCCAAGGTCAAGGCTGAAGCCATCGCATGCCTCCTTGTAGGGGACTTGGAAGGGGAGGAGGTGCCAAAGGGACTTTCTATCCCACTCCTATTACAGCTCCTTCCTTGCTCCCTTCCCAGAGAATGTCTTTCAAGCCCTGGTAGGTGTGGCTCAGTTGGTTGAGCATCGTCCCATGCACCGAGAGGTCACTGGTTTGAATCCTGGTCGGGGGCACATGTCCGGGTTTTGGGATCCATCCCCAGTAGGGGACATGCAGGAGGTTGCGGGTCTCTCTCTCTCTCTCTCTCTCTCTCTCTCTCTCTCTCTCTCTCTCTCCTCTTCTCTAAACTCAATTAAAAATATTTTAAAAAAAAGAACATCTCTCAAGTTTTTTACATCAGCCCATAAGAAGCAGCCCTTTAGGAATGAAGACTGGCCAATAAGCTAGGTGCCAGTGTGGCCTCCTCTGCTCATGTGCCAAGTGATACTGATCTCAACAAGGCAAGCAGGCCCAGGGCCAGCTCTACATCCAGTAAATGCCATTACTAACAAGTGGCACCTGGCCGACGTGGCTCAGTGGTTTAGCATCGACTATGAACCAGGAGGTCACGGTTCAAGTCCCAGTCAGGGCACATGCCCGGGTTGTGGGCTTGATCCCCAGTGTGGGGCGTGCAGGAGGCAGCTTATCAATGATTCTCTCTCATCATCGATGTTCCTATCTCTCTCTCTCCCCTTTCTCTCTGAAATCAATAAAAATGTATATATTTAAAAAGAAGATAAGGGGCATGAAGGACCTCCTCCCGGGAGGTGTCCCTCCACCATGGGCGGAAGATGGGGTGCCAGGAGCCCGTATTTACAGAGCAGCCTTAGCGCAGCCCCCCCCCCAAGTGTTTATAAATCTCACGCTGCCTATTTCATAGGGGAAGGAAACTGAGGAACAGAGCAAAAATGGGCTTTTCCCAGCTGTGAGTGCTCCTGCCATCTGCCGTTTCCCAGAACCGAAGGTAGTTTCTGCTCTCACCAAGAAACCACACTCCGATTCTGGGGACGTTGGCGTCTGGAATAGAGGTAGTTAAGCACAGCCGCCGGCTAGAAGGCAGCCTCTGTTCGTCGTTATGTCTCAGAATAAGTGCCGGTGCTGCTCGGTTTCTCGGAGCCTTTGCAGCCTTTTGTGTGGCCATTCATTCGGTGGCAGAGGGTCTCGCTCTCCTCCCAGACACCCCATCTCCTTCCTGGGCTGTGCAGAGGAGAGGAGCTTTAGTGGGCAAGGAGCTGAGCCCTCGCCTCTCCCATGTCCAGGACCCAACCATCTGCGGGGTCTGGCTTTAAGCCTGGGCAGGTCAGACCAGGAAGCCAATGAGAGAGCTACCAGCATGAGACCACCCAACAGATAGCGCTCCCCTCCGCACTGGGCTCCCCAGGTCCTCTCACTCCTCAAGGATCTGCGCATGCACAGGAGAGGCCAGGAACAAGGGCTGGGGCTTACGGCTTTGAGGCTGCCCTGCGGCCCTGCGGTGTCTAAAAACTCCAGATCTTGGGTGTGCGGGCAAGGAGTTTCTCCACCAGTTCCTGGACGGTGGATGGTCACCTCGGGGCAGAGGCCTCGGTTCTATGTTCCCTCCAGGAAGGCTGTGCCTCCCTCCCTGCAAGTCCAGGCACCTCCCTGCCCCATCCCTGGCTCACACTCCATCTCAGCAGCCTGAGCCTCTCAGCCCTGTAATTTACCTGCCGAGGGAGGCGGTAGGAGCTTTGTAATTAGCGGAGCAACAGCATGGAGGCTCTTATGAGCAGCCAAGCCCCCGCCACACTCTGGTGTCTGTAATTGAAACGACCCCCGCCAGCGGTTAGATTGGGGGACTGAGCAGCCCAGTGTGCTGCCGCGGCCCCTCCCCTGTCCTGTCAGGGGGGTGATGTAGTTAAGTTTATGCTTCATTTGGCAGAGTCTGTAAGTAGGAATCGCAGGGAGGGCCTCCACAGGTGGGGAAGGGACTGCTGGACAGGGGGCAAGCTCTGTGACAGGCCTCAGACTCCACCAGATCAGGAGGTGGGGGGAGCCCCCTTGGCCTCACTACCTCTTCCCCGGCCTGGTGCCAGGCTCCAAAGATCCGGAGTGCTTCCAGGCCCAGGGGGTTCATCAGCCCCTCTTGGTGCCACTAGGGACCAGGCTGCATGCGGACAGCCAGCCCCTGGTCAGACTCCACTCCCAGTCACCCTGCGAGCACTCTCAGGAGCGCTCCAGGGGGAGAACCAAGATGGCGGCATAGGTTAACGCCGGAGTTTGCTGCCTTGAACAACTACTTCAAAAGTGAAACCAAAAAACGGAAGGGACATCACCCAGAACCACAGGAACGCTGGCTGAGTGGAAGTCCTACAACTAGGAGGAAAGAGAAATGCATACGGACACTCAGAGGAGGCGCAGTGGTGAAGTCAAATTCTGAGGTGCGGAGTGCTTGGAGCGGGCTGGCGGCGGAGGGTGCGGTTGTTGTTTTCAATCGGGAGGGAGTCGCAGACTCTGAGCACCAGATCCGGGCGAGTCTTTAGGGACCCAGACTCAAACGGGAGAAGCGGGACTGTCTGGCTTCGGTCAGAGCGAGGGCAGCTTTCTCTCCCAGCTTTGCAGCGGGTGCTGGGACTCAGAGAGGCAGAGCCCCTTGGGACAGGACTGAGAGCCGCCATAACTGCTCTCTCCGGCCCACTCTGTTGATCCTGTGCGACCCGCCCCGCCCAAGCCCTGCACAGAGGCATTTGCCGGATAGCCTCAGGCAAAGGCTAGATTAGCACCTCCCTAGAGGACAGAAGTTCTCTCACTGCTGACACAGCTGATTCTCATAGCCACTTGGCCTGGAGGTCAAACCCTCCCTGGAATTAGCTACAACAATCAAGATTTATCTATAAGACTGCGAACAAAGACCACTAGGGGGTGCACCAAGGAAGCATAACAAAATGCGGAGACAAAGAAACAGGACAAAATTGTCAATGGAAGAAATAGAGTTCAGAACCACACTTTTAAGGTCTCTCAAGAACTGTTTAGAAGCTGCCGATAAACTTAATGAGATCTACACGAAAACTAATAAGACCCTCGATCTTATATTGGGGAACCAACTAGAAATTAAGCACACACGGACTGAAATAACGAATATTATACAGACGCCCGACAGCAGACCAGAGGAGCGCAAGAATCAAGTCAATGATTTGAAATGCGAGGAAGCAAAAAACATCCAACCGGAAAAGCAAAATGAAAAAAGAATCCAAAAATGCGAGGATAGTGTAAGGAGCCTCTGGGACAGCTTCAAGCGTACCAACATCAGAATTATAGGGGTGCCAGAAGATGAGAGAGACCAAGATATTGAAAACCTATTTGAAGAAATAATGACAGAAAACTTCCCCCACCTGGTGAAAGAAATGGACTTACAGGTCCAAGAAGCGCGGAGAACCCCAAACAAAAGGAATCCAAAGAGGACCACACCAAGACACATCATAATTAAAATGCCAAGAGCAAAAGATAAAGAGAGAATCTTAAAAACAGCAAGAGAAAGAAACTCAGTTACCTACAAGGGAATACCCATACGACTGTCAGCTGATTTCTCAACAGAAACTTTGCAGGCCAGAAGGGAGTGGCAAGAAATATTCAAAGTGATGAATACCAAGAACCTACAACCAAGATTACTTTATCCAGCAAAGCTATCATTCAGAATTGAAGGTCAGATAAAGAGCTTCACAGATAAGGAAAAGCTAAAGGAGTTCATCACCACCAAACCAGGATTATATCAAATGCTGAAAGGTATCCTTTAAGAAGAGGAAGAGGAAGAAAAAGGTAAAGATACAAATTATGAACAACAAATATGCATCTATCAACAAGTGAATCTAAGAATCAAGTGAATAAATAATCTGATGAAAAGAATGAACTGTTGATTATAATAGAATCAGGGACATAGAAAGGGAATGGACTGACTATTCTTGGGGGGGAAAGGGGTGTGGGAGATGTGGGAAGAGACTGGACAAAAATCGTGCACCTATGGATGAGGACAGTGGGTGGGGAGTGAGGGCGGAGGGTGGGGCGGGAACTGGGAGGAGGGGAGTTATGGGGGGGGGAAAAAAAGGAACAAATGTAATAATCTGAATAATAAAGATTTAATTAAAAAAAAAAAAAGGAGCGCTCCAGACCGAGATCGAGGAAATCGAGGTGCTATTGATAGTCCTTCTTCTTCCCACCTCCCGGCCCAACCTCGGCTCCTCAGCTCCTCCCCACACAAGCTCCTCCTCCACCCCAATCCCACCCTCCTGCTGCCTCTTCCCACCGTGTGGCCCTTGAGCACCAAGACTGAATTTGGTCAAGTTTCACAGTAGCCGAAGTTTGCCTACATTTCTGCCTGCTCCCTCCTCTTCCCTGCCCACGTCCTCCTAGGAACCTATGCCACCACACTGACTGAAGGACCTCTCACTGCTGTGCTCTGCCTAAGTCTTCCTTCCCCAACACAATGCACAAAACCATCAGAATCCCTCCACTTGCACCGATTCCTAGACAGTCAGCTTTCCTCAATACTATTTGGTGGGAGGGGTCATACCAGATACTTAGCTGGGCACATGTATCCCCAGAAGGGCACAGCGGTGTGCCAGGTGCACTCAGAGGGGCACAGCAGTGTGCCAGGTGCACTCAGAGGGGCACAGCGGTGTGCCAGGTACACTCAGAGGCCCAGAATGAACATAGCTCATAGATCATTAGTTTTACTTAATGTGGTATTATTAGAAAAATGAGAGACCTGGTGCACGAAATTCATGCACGGGACGGTGGTGGGGGGGGGGTGTCCCTCAGCCCTTCCTGCACCGTCTCCAATCTGGTTCCCCTTGGGGGATGTCTGACTGCCAGTTTAGGCCTGATCCGGGACCACTGGCTCCTAACCACTCACCTGCCTGCCAGCATGATTGCCCTAACTGCTCCCCCCTGTTGGCATGATTGCCCCCTAACCGCCCCCCACTGCTGGCCTGATCACCCCAACTGCCCTCCCCTTCTGGCCTGATTGCACCTAACTGCTCTCCCCTGGAGGCCTGATGGCCCCTAACCGTCTTTGCCTCGGCCCCCACCACCGTGGCTTTGTCCGGAAGGACGTCTGGAAGATGTCTGGTCTAATTAGCACATTACCCTTTTATTAGTATAGATTACTTACTTCCCTATAAAAACAAATACTGATATATTTTGATGAAGAAGCAAAAAATTAGAGTTAAGATAAAACTTAAGACTTCATGGAAGTGGGGGGGAGTTCTTTAGTTATGCTCCTGCCTCTGCTACCAGGACAGCTGGGCCCGCCAGGCACTTGCCAATCACTGTGCTCTCCACAGTCAGAACATTCAAGCACTGGTGCAGCCAGGCAGCTTAATTACGGGCTGTGGGCAGGTGGTGGAGCTGGCTCTGTGTGTGCCATCCGAAGAGAGAGGGAGTGAAGAGAAAGGAAGGCCCTTCCCCTGCCCCCATCCCCTGATAGCACCCTCTTTTCTGGAGAACCAAGCTGCCAGCACCACAGTCAGGTACCCCCTTTTCCCTCAGCACCCACTCACTGCGGGGGCAAACCCTGAGCCATCCAGCCTGCTGTGTCATGGCCTGTGTCTCCAGGGACCTCCGTGGGAACCCCTCTCCTTGTGTGATGTGCAGATGTAGCCCTTAGTTCAGCCAAACCCGCTCCTCTCCCCCGAGCTCACACTGAGAACATGGGGCGGAGGCCGGCCTGAGACTGTCATCCTTCCTGTATCTATGGCACCAGTACCAGCCTGGCCCAGAGAATGGGCACAGGGGGTTTAGATGAAGGAACATGTGCCCAGTTTCCCGATCCGAGGTCTCACATCACAGCATTGGTGTGGGTGTGGGGAGGGAAAGAGCTCCAGGTGACAGGGTCAGCCGGCTGCTGCCACCAACTATTACCCAGAGCCACTCAGTGAAGCCGGCATTCTGTCTCCTTATCAGGTCCCCAAGGCTGCCCAGTGGCCTGCTCTCCCCGCCACCTTGTCTCAGCCCCAGTCCCCGGGAGGGATGAAAGCTCTCTCCATCTCAGACCTGGCCCTGCTGGTGAGCTTTCAAGCGCCCATTAGGTTTTATGGGCGCTGCTTCCCGGACTGCAGGAGGAGATGGCTCTGGGCTGCAGTGCAGGCCCCCAGGTCTCCCTACAGCCTGCCCATCCTTCTGCCACTCAGCGCCCCCTCTTGCCTTTCAGCTACTAGGACACCCTCCTGACACCTGGACTGGCCGCTGGGGTACCTGGGCAGAGCCCGGGGTTGCTACTGTGGCTTGGTAGGCCTGGGGTCTCCTGGCCTCTTGGGGCAGCAGGGTGGGCATGTGTGTGCACATGTGTGACTGAGGTGGTAACTCAAGGTTGGAGAGGAACTAGACCAGCTCGTTCAAAGCGCTCATTTTGTAGATGAGGCCGAGAAAGGACAGCAATAAGCCCGAGATAACGATAAGACGATGGTAATGATGCTGATTACTGAAGCCACAGCCTGTGGGACACTTCCTGTGTGTCACGCATCGCATGGGGACTTCCAATATTGTGTCTGATGTAGCCTGTGGTAGGGTAAACGTGTAGATACAGAAACCAAGGCCCAGAGAGGTTAAGTAACTTGCCTACCATCACACAATGAGAAAGTGAAAGAGTGGAATTTGAACTCAGGGTTATCTGACGTAATATCTAGTGGCTTTGTTAGTATCCAGATGCATCCAGTACCTCTAGTGTTCAGAGAGATGATGATAATAACAAGTGCCCTCTGTCCCAGGGAGCTGTGGCAGTTAAATGAGCTCCCGTGGAGGTGGGACCCGCAAAGGTAAGGAATTCTTACTCTCGACCACCGAGCCTGAGGAGACCTGGGGTCTTCTGCTTCCCGATGCAGTTTGAGGTTTGTCCTGCTGGAAAGATGCCCCACCCCAGTGCCCTCGAGGGTCCTGGATCAGAATCCTGGGGACCCCATCTGCTCCCAGCCCAGGCTAAAGAGAAGCACTCAGCTTGGTGATGACAGATCGAGCTGCAGAATTCGGAAGGTTCCCATGAAATGAGAGAACATGCTCTGCAAAGTGCTGCTGCTCTCTGGGCTCCTGAAATCACCTCCAGGGGAGCCAGAGGGGAAGGAGTTTCCAGGATGACAATCAGGGGCAACAGCAAATGCGCAAATGTGATGTGTCAGCAAATGGGCAAAGTGCTGTACAGTTCTGGGGGCCTCTTCATTTAGGGCTAATCAAATACCGGCAAGCAGGAAGCCAGAGGGTCCTCTCGGGGAAGCTACTCCAGGCCAGCAAGGCCCTTCAGGGCCTAGTTACAGGGTTGGGAAAGCTCCAGAGGAGATGGAAGTGGGTGGCTCAGCTGGGAACACACTCTGGAGGAGGAAGCTATCAGGGTGCAATCCCTCGGGAGGTTGCAGGGTCCTCCTACCCCAGCCTTGGTTTCTGAGGTTTTGTATGATGTGAGGAAACAGACCTGAGTTTGTGCCCAAGGAATGGCGTTACTAGTTTCCCGTGGCTGCTGTAACAAATTACCATAAACTTAGTGGTTTAAAACCATACAATATAGTATTCTCTTACAGCTCTGGAGGTCAGAAGCCCAAAATCAGTTTCACTGGATGAAAGTCAAGACGTTGGCAGGACTGGTTCCCCCTGAAGGGAGAATTCATTTCCCAGCCCTTTCAGCGTCTAGTGGTCACTCATTCCTTGGCTTGTGGCCCCTCCTGTACCTACAAGGCTCACCATTCCAGTCTCTGCCTCTGTCAGCACATGGCCCTCTCCTCTCTGCCATCAAATGTCCTTCTGCCTCCCTCTTACTAGGCCACAGTGCTACCGAGCAGCAAAGACATGTCATGTAGCCCATCCCTCTATCCATTAACAAATGTCTGTTCACACAACTGTGTCCTGTAGGAGGTGATTCAGAACTGGGGCCCTGCTGGGTTCTCTGAGTAAGACATTAACATTCATTCAGCAAATGTTGATTGAGCCCCTATTAAGTATCAGTCTCTATGACAGGTATTTGGGATACAAGTACCTATAACAGACAAAGCCCCCAAAGCTCCCTGGCCTCATGGAGCTAACATTCTATTGGTGGAGGAAGAGAATAAAGAATCAATGTAAGTCAATCATATGGAATGGCATGAAGTGATGGGGCCATGGGAAAAAAATAAAGAAAATAGGGCAGGTTAAGAGGGGTGGGGCCAGGACAAGTGAGGGGATTAATGAGTAGTCAGGGTAGCCCTCACTGAGCAGGTGAGATTTTGGCAAAGATTCGAAGGAGGTGAGGGGGAATTAGCTACGTGGCCATGGGTGGGGGCAGGGAGCTCCAGGCAGAGGGAAGAGCTGGAGCGAAGGTTGTAAAGCAGAAGATGCCGGGGTTGTTAGGCACAGGAAGATAGCTGATGGGCTAGGGGGCCTCTGTGGAGCCAACCAGGCCAAACCCAGAAGAAAAAGAGACGATAAAGCAGCTCCAGTTCTCTGAACTCTCTGGTTTGGGACTCTGGAAATTCTCTGAACGGGGCGCCAGTTCTGTGGTTAGGAATTGAGTGACCTTGCTGATGTCACTGATTCCCCCCGAGGTTCACTTTCCTCACTTATAAATTGTACCATCCATTCACGTCCCTCATCCGTTCATTCACCCAACTCCACCAACCACCCATGCGGTCCCAGGCCAGCGGCACAGCAGCCTCATGTGCAGCGTGTGCCCTCCCTGCCCAGGGCCCCTCCTGCTCCAGTTCTCTGCTGCAAGATCTGAGGGGCGTCGCCTATGGACAAGGAGGCATGATGGTGGAAGGACTTCTCATCGACAAGGAATGGGACTTCTTCCGAATACACCCAAAGGGCAGCGCTGAATGGGTAGAAGTTTTAAGGAAACCCCTCTGGGAAACAAAATAAGAGAAATATCTGCAAAAATGAAACGGGCTGTCACGGGAGATCCCCTCGTCCTTACAGGTCTGCAAGCAAAGCCGGAAAGGTAATTTTCTGGGGACGTGAAAGAGGTTTGGGTGTTGGATGGAGGCTGGACTAGATGGTTTTAAGGACTGAGGGGGTTTTCTTTGATATCTCTAACTCTAGATGATATTGATACGAGAGGAGGTTATGTCTAAACACTTCAGTATGGGACTCTGGAAAATTCTCTGAACTGGGCACTAGTTCTGGGGTTAGGAATTGCGTGACCTTGCTGATGTCATTGATCCTCCCCGAGGTTCACTTTCTCACTTACAAGTTGAGACTCCGTCAAGCACCCTTGAGAGGTCCCAGGCACACGGCTCAGCAGGTTCAAGGTGAGATGTGTTGAGGGCCTTGCTGAGGTGAGTGACACAGTGGTCCCTGAAAGCAGGAGGGCCATGTGACTTCCTTGGTCAGTCCTGCCTCTCCTCTGCTTCTTAGCTGAGTCCTTCCTATGAGGGCTTCTTGTCTGCCCGGTGTCAGGAGTGAGGCTGGGATTTTTCTCATGCCTGTGCTGTCCATGTTGTCCCATCTCTCTGCTCACACAAGACTACAGCTTCTGTGCCCTAGAGTATCTGCTCTTAGGTAATGGGAGCTCAGGGGATCCAAATGGTCCCCATTCCAAGGAAAGCATTACTGCACAGGCCTGCCAGTGCCCAACCTCAGACCCGAGTCATGGCAGCCATGGGACAAGGACAGTCTGCAGAGTACATCCCCGGAACCAGGGGAGGCAGCCAAGGACCCAGCTCCCACCTCAGTTCCCAGGTCCTGAGGAACCAGCACATGTGGATTTCACTAAATACTAGTGCCCCTATACTAGTGCCACTCATTCATTCGCCCAACAATATTTATTGAGCACCTACTATGTGACAGATACTCTTCTAGGTTCTGGGAATTCAACAACTAACAAAACAGATCCAATAAATGGTGTTGGGAAAACTGGATATCCACATGCAAAAGAATGAAACTGGGCCCCTGTCTTGCACCATTCACAAAAATTAACTCAGAATGGATTAGGGGCTTAAAGGTAAGACCTGAAACCATAAAACCCCTAGGAGAACACATAGGAAAAAAAGCTCCTTGACATTGATCTTAGCCATCATCTTTTGGATATGACACCAAAGGCAAAAATAAACAAGTGGGACACCATCAAACTAAAAAGTTCTGCGCGGAAAAGGAGCCATCAACAAAGTGAAAAGGCAAAGTATAAAATGGAGAAAATATTTGCAAACCATCTATCTGATAAGGGGTTAATATATAAAATATATAATGAGCACATACAGTTCAGCAGCTTAACTTAATAATCTGACTTAAAAATGGGCAAAGGACCTGAATAGACATTTTCCCAAAGAAGATATGCAAATGGCCAGCAGGTAAGTGAAAACATGCCAACATCACTAACCATCAGAGAAGTGCAAGCCTAAACCACAATGAGCTGTCATCTCACACTGTTATAAATAAGAGAAGAAATACATAGTGGTGAGAACATGGAGAAAAGAGAAGCCTGCGCACTCTTGTAAATTGTAAACGTAAATTGGTAGAGCTATTATGGAAAATAGTATGGATGGTCCCCAGAAAGTTAAAAATGGAACTACCTTATGACCCAGCAATCCAAACTATGGGCACATCTCCAAGGAAACAAACTCGGGATCTCAAAGAGATCTCTGCACTCCCATGCTTATTGCAGCATTCCTCACAGTAGCCAAGATATAGATGGACACAAGAGAAGAGCCTGCCCATGGATGAGTGGATAAAGAAAACATGATGTATCTCTATCTAGAGATATAGGTATGATAGGAATATTTATTATTCAGCCATACAAAAAGGGAAATCCTGACATTTGCAACATGATGCTAAGTGAAGCAAGCCAGAGAAAGACAAATACTATATGATGTGACTTATATGTGGAAATTTCTTTTTTAAAGTGAAACTCAGAGAGGCAGAGAGTAGAATAAATGGTGGTTGTCAGAAGCTGGAGGAAATGGGACAATGTTGGTCAAACGGCACACATTTTCAATTATGAGTAAATTCTGGGGACTCAATGCACACACGGTGATTATGGTTAATAATACTGTGTTCGCCTGGCTGGTGTGACTCAGTGGTTGAGCATTGATCTATGAACCAGGAGCTCACAGGTTCGATTCCCGGTTAGGGCACATGCCCAGGTTGCGGGCTCGATCCCCAGTAGGTGGTGTGCAGGAGGCAGCCTATCCATGATTCTCTCTTATCGTGGATGTTTCTATCTCTCTCCCTCTCCCTTCCTCTCTGAAATCAATAAAAATATATTTAAAAAATAATAGTACTGGGTTGTATACCTGAAGTTTGCTAAGAGAATAGATCTTAAGTATTCCTTCTCTCACACACAAAAGATAACTATGTGAGGTGACAGATATGTTAACTCATGCGATTGTGGTAACCATGTCACAATGTATCCGCATATCAAATCATCACTTTGTACAGTTTAATATACATAATTTTATCTGTCAGTTATACCTCAATTAAGCTGAGGGGGGAAGTAATCCCTGCCTTGGTGGAGCTTACATTCTCTGGGGAGAAACAGACAATACACAAGATAATTAGACAAAATATATAGTATGTTAAATGGTGACATTGCTATGGAGGAATACAGGGAGTGCTGGGGGTGTGATTTAGGAATGTTGGTCTGAGAAGGTGACCTTTGAGAAAGGTGACAGCCACTGGGGTCACAGATGAGCTGTTCACTTCCAGTTCTCCCCTCCCCTCTTTCCAGGCTCCGCGCTTGGGCCACTGGGCCAGGCTGCTGTGGAACAGCCCCTTCAGGTTTTATTGCTGTGTCTGACTGTCTGAGAGTGTTCACAACCCACTGCCTCACTCATTTATGAATCCCATTGATCCCTTCTATTTGTAAAGGGGAGGAAACTAGCAGCTTTAAAGTATGTACTGTGTCCTGGGTGCCCTGCTACATGCTTTACAGCCATCATTTCATTTCATCCTCACCATGATCTGTGGGTAAGTGTGGTTAGACCCACCTTAGACATGAGAACACTGAAGTTAGTTACTTTAAGCATCTTTTTTGTTGTTGATGATGAGAGAGAGAGAGAGAAACAATGTGAGAGTGAAACACCAATCTGCACACACAGAAATTGAACCCAAGACCTTTAAGGTATGGGAAGATGCTCCAACCAACTGAACCACCCGGCCAAGGCTGCTTTAAGCATCTTGACCAGGACCATATAACTAGTAAGGAGCAACTGAGATTTGAGTTCAAGTCAAGTCTGACTCAAAGAAGTCTTTTTCCCCCCATAACACCATACATTGTGTTTTTTATAATTGTCTGTATTATGGGGAAGAGGGAGCAGGTATCAGAATATCTGGGAACAGGGACACATAAATCGAACCCAGTGATACTGATATTGCCTTTCTCGTACCAGATTAGTACTTGCTGAACTATATTATTCTCAAAAAACAATCCTACAAAAAGAGGGAGAATGAGGGACATCTGGAATACTGTCAACATTTTTTTTTTAAGTCCTATGGATTTGGTAGGCAGGTGAATTTAGTCGGCAGGGCCATTATTGCTTTATTCCCGTTTTATAGGTGATGAAACCGAGGCCTAGACAGGCCCACTGGTTTACCCAAGGCCACACAGATAGTTTTCGGCGGAACCAGGACTGGCATTGGCTTGTACCCCATTCTTCCCATTGCTTATTTTTAAAAACTGACTCAACTTTTTGTGTAGGTAATAGACTTACACGGTACAAAATTTAAAGTGTTAACATAAAAACATTCAAACCTGTAAAGAATTTTTGTGAGTTTATTTGAGCCAAACTGTCGACATACGCTGAGAAGCAGAACCTCAACGAATTGAGATAATGCTCCGGAGATTGACGGGTTACATCTGTATTTATACATTGCAGTCAAAGGAAGGGATGTAGGTGAGTTTCATGAAATCCATGTTGATAAACTAGAGAGGCGGGAGAAAGCAAAGCAGAGAAACCCCTGGGATTGGATAAAAAGTAAAATAATAGACACATACTTAGGTGGGTGCAGGAACAATTAACATAACAATGAAGGAATTTGTGGTCTCTGTCCTGGAGCCCGGGTTGTGCCCCAAGGGGTCCAGAAAAGGGGAAGTTACAAGTTACCCATAGTTTCCAGAGTATGTTATCATAGATGCAAAAGACAATAGGCTCAGTTAAGGTAATGGTTGACCTTGTCAGAGAAGATACCAACCTAGGACATAACTACCTACCATCACTGCTTTTAGTTAAAGTTTAATTTCAGACCATCCTTTGTGGTTACTTTAGGTCTCTGAGTTTGCAAGACCAGCATGCAGGCCTTCCCTGAGCTTGTCAGGTCAGCATGTGGCCTCTTTCGTCCACAAAAGGCATAACTGGGTAGATGGATCCCCCAGATCCATCATTTCATTTCATCCTCACCATGACCTGTGGGATAAGGGTGGTTATGGCCAACTCAGATGTGAGAACACTGAAGTTAGTTTCTGGTAACAGGCAACAAAAGCAAACAAACCAGTAGGACAACATCAAACGAAAAAGCTTCTGCGCAGCAAAGGAACCACAACGAAGTGAAAAGGCACCCCCGCCCCCACGCCCAGAGGCAACGACCCTTAAGTTTGTTCTTTCCTCCGAGTATGTCTCCTCCTAGGAGATGACACTTTCTCACTTCTTGCTCCTATGGAAAAGGAGAAGACAGGATCAGATCTCACAGGGGCTGCCCTTGCTGGGTGCAGGGCTAAACCAGGCTCGGTCACCTATTAGCTGAGTGACCTCAGAAAAGTCACCAAATGTTTCAGGGTTGTGGCTCTTCATCTATAAGATGGAGATCATTTCACCTACCACAGCGTTTCAAAGTGGAAGCGAGAACGTGCATGACAGTTCATTTTAAAGCGCTCAGCGATGTATGTGCAAGGCCAGTGAGCGCCACTGCTCTCCGCCTCGGCGTCCTTCTCTCCGGGAGCCCAGGCGCGGCCACTACGGTCTCGGCCCCTCGCAGAGGCTGTGGGGAGGACGGACAGGACATGGTAGACGTTTCTACAGGATAAAGGGAAATGACTCCAATTTCGCCAAGAGCACTTAAAGTTAGATATTAGAAGAAACTTTGTTTTAAAATCCCAAAGGGACTTGTGAGGTTTCTTTCTTTGAAAATTTCTCAGAAAATTCGAATAACAACATATTAAGATGCTAATATTCCCAGAAGCAACGGGATAGGGATGGATGGAAAGAACTTTCCAGTCCTTTTCTCTCTGGAAATTAGAATTAGAAGTAAGAGAGAAATTTAAGCCGAATTATCTTCTGCCCCAGGTCCGGCGCTGGGGTGGCCACATGGACTAATGGCCACTCACCAGCAATGAGCTGGCCTCTCTGGTCCCTTCCTTCCTGAGTGCAGTCATTCTCTGGAGGGAGAGAGAAATTTAAGCCCAGTGACCTTCTGTGCCAGGGTCCAGCTTTGGGTGAACCAGACGGACTCATCCCCAGCACCATTAGGCCTGGCCTCTGCGACCAGCTTGTTAACACCAGGAGCACTTGCCAGGGACCTGCCCAGGACACCACCCTGGACTTGGCTCTGTTGTTTGGGGCACAGAAAAAAGGGTTCCACCCTCAAAAAGGTTGAAAAGGCTAGACTTTGAGAGAGATTTGGGGATAGGGGTGGGGGAAAGTGACCTCTCATAGGAGGAGACATACAGTACTCAGCACGCTGGAGTCTCCCTTCGTGGGCACCTGCAAGGACTCGAGTGGGAGGCGGGGAAGTGGGGGATGAAGGGCAGACCCCTGCCCCCTGTTTCTCATGCCTGAGGTCCCCTCGTGGCTTGAGGGGAGGGTGTCACCTCCCTTATGAAAACAAGTCCCCACGCAGGTCTCCAGGCTGGAGGGTCCCCGTGCTTGGGTGCTTCTCTCTCTCAGACCATTGCCGCTGCCACCTCCCTGGGCCACACAGGAGCAAAGTCTCCCCTCCGTGTGGAGGGTGAAGGCTGGAAAGTGGAACATAAATCCACACACAGGGACGAGACAGGGGACGTAGACTGAACCAGCGACCCAGTTCTCCGAGGCCTGTCAACTCCTTCCCCGAGTCCGGAACCCTTTCCTGGAGTCCCGAGAGACTAGCACAGCTCCTGGCTTGAGTCGCTTCCTTCCTTCTGCTCGCCTGTCTGCATGTGGAACGTGGCAGCAGAGCACCCTCCTTCCAGAAACAAGGCCTCAGGCATCTTGACCCTGGGGGTCAGCACCGAGGGAGGAACCCCGCTGTGCTGCTTCCCTCCCGGTCTTATCCTGTCTGGTCGGAAGGCTGGAAAAGGCCTCTTCCCCAGGTGACAGGAGACAAGAAATAACCCCTCTGAGGAGGCCGCACCCCACGCACCCAGACTCGGCAGAATGACATTACACCCCGAACTCTAGCATCGCTGCCGGCCACGAGGAGGCCGCGGAAGTCCAGGTTCACCGTGAAGCCCCGCAGCTGACGTGTGTGGAAACGGCTTCGCGGGGACCAGGATGCCGGAGTGCAGCACTGCCGAGTCCACTCTGCCCTGGGAAGCACTGCACGGAACGGCCCCTCGGGCCATTGCGTATTCTTACTTCTGACACTCTCCAATAGCTGTATCTTTAATCAGCAGGCTACTGTGGGGCCCACGCCATGGGCCTGCCCTTTCGACAAGAGCAGTCACGGCAAGAACAAGCCCCATCCGTTCCAGGATTGG
Source organism: Myotis daubentonii (assembly GCF_963259705.1). NCBI lineage: Eukaryota > Metazoa > Chordata > Mammalia > Chiroptera > Vespertilionidae > Myotis > Myotis daubentonii. Next base: position 7,501,173 of record NC_081848.1, on the reverse strand, counting down.
AGCCAGAGCCCAATCAGCCTGGGCCTCAGCCAAGAGGATGCTCTGGGACTCGGTGTAACCAGGTGGGCAAGAGCCGGGCTTCCGGCTCCTAAGGCCCAGTGCCACACCCTTCACAGATTAGCTGTGCAGTTCTCCACAGGTTGCTTCACTTCCCTGTGCCCCAATGTCCTCATATGCAACATGGGAATAATAGCATGTTCTTCATAGGGAACAAAGATTAAGTATGATAAAGAGCTTAGCACAGTGTCTGGCATGTAGTTCGTGCTCGATAAATGGCAGGTGCTGTTGGGGGAGGGTGCGGAGCCAGGCCAACCCCGGGGACCAGGATGGTCCCATCCTATGGGACATGATGCCATAGCAAGGACATTGCTGCTGCTGCTCTCTTCTCCCTATAACAGCCACTGCTGTCTCTTTGGCAGGGGAACTGGGAAAACTGAATCAAGCATCTTCTCATCTCGCTGGGTTCTCCATGGGTAGACAATCCCTAAACCTTTTAACCTCTGTGCCAAGATGTGTCAGGTCCACGGAACTGGGTGGGGGAAGGCTCACCTGTCTGTCCTCCCTATGCCATCCCCAGAGCAGGGAGGGTGGTTCTCTTGGGGACTCTGAGCAGGTGCCGAGCCTTGGGACCCACCAGTGGGGCTTCATGGAGTCCTCTCCCCAAGGTGATGGGAGGATAAAGATCATCTCCCATTTAGCACCAGGATGATGCACCTTAACCCTCCCCCCCCGCCCCCCGGGCTCTTCCCTAGCAGGTGGGCCCCTAGTGCAGCCAGATGTTACTACGGATTACAGAGTTTGGGGAAGTTTATAGGTTTTAAAAGGTCAGGTTCTTTGGTGGTAAAAGTTTTACAGACCAGTAAAAATTTACTGCGGAAGATGGGAAGCACCGCTGCCGTGGAAAAGGCTGGAGCCAGGAGTCTGGAGGCCTCAGCTCCGCCATGTCCACCCGTGGGAAAGGGGCATGTGGTGCGGGCTCTCTGGGCTCTGTGTGTGAACCTGGGAGATGGGAAGTGGGCAGATGGGCGGGAAGCTCTTGGCACATGTGTGAGTACAGTCCTCCTCTCCAGGGTGTGGGAGCAGCTGGACACAAGGGGAGGCCCAGGCCTGCGGCTCCTGCAGGCTTGAGCTTTTCATTACCCTCACTGGATCGCTGCCATCTGCGTGTCTGCCTCCGCGCCCTGGGAGGAGCCGGCCGTCTGCAGCCAGAGCTCAGGAATCAGATTAGCCCTGCCTCTGCCTTTCCCGATCCCCGCCGGCCGGGGGCAGTTCCTCACCGCCTGGAACTGATTCTTGTTTAAAAGGGGCAAAAGTGACTCCACAGTTTCATTGGAGGCAATTTACACCCCGCCACTGGCAACAACTCCAACTCCTCCCTGTCCGTTGTGCCATCAGATCCATTAATAGGAAATTTCTTCAGGGGAAACTTGATTGCTGCTCCATCCGAGAGGCACACAGGCGATACAGCTCCATGTGACGCACGGCCTGCCTGGCTCGCTCTAACCCTGTTACCCAAGAAGCTAATTCTCTAATGTGCACACTGTGTGCAAGACATCCTCTTCCTTCAGGCGGTCCCGGAGGGGCTGGGAGCTCAGTGCAGAAATGAGGGCCTGGTCCAGGGGACAGGGTGTCCAGGCTTTTGCACTGCCCCCAGATTAGCACATGCCCGTGGCTGGCACTCCACTCTGCAGCGTGGGGAGCCCTCCTTCCCCACTCCCATGGTGGGGAGGAGTGAGCCACATTCAGGCCACCCTGGATTGACAGCTCACCAGGAGTGGGCAAACTTTTTTACTCGAGGGCCACAATGGGTTCTTAAACTGGACCGGAGGGCCAGAACAAAAGCATGGATGGAGTGTTTGTGTGAACTAATATAAATCCAAAGTAAACATCATTACATAAAAGGGTACGGTCTTTTTTTTCAATAGTTTTATTCATTTCAAACAGGCCGGATCCCGCCCGCGGGCCGTAGTTTGCCCACAGCTGGCTCAGACCCTCCTGCTGTTGTTGCCGCCCCCTCCCTTCTCCTCTCCCTTCTCTTCCTTTCCTCATAGAATTTTCCTCTCTCTCTCTGTCCTTGCCTTTTTCACTTCTGTCTTCCTCTTCCTCCTCACTTTCCAAACAATTTTCCTTCTCTCCTCATCTTCCTTTTATTTTTTACTTCACTCCTGTCTCCTCTTCAGATCCCCCATTTCCTGTAGTTTTACCTTCTGTTTCTTTTCACCTCTCCCTGCCCCTTTCCCTCCTGCTGTGGCACTGTCCCTTTCAGAACAAGTTCGGTGCCAGATGCCTCTCGCTGCTCTCTGTCTCCGCGGCCTGGCTCTGGGGAAGGAATGGGCCAGGCCACATTGGAGGGAGATAGGGATGTGCCTCATGGACATGCTCAGGGAGCATTTGGGGGAGCAGTTAGTGTGTGCGGGGGCGGGGGCAGTGGTCGAGTGCCTGTTCTTCAATGAGGAAGCAACTATAATGAAACCCCAAGTGCGTTTGTTACTGCCATAGGAAGGGACCCCCTCAATAAGTGGGATGGTGCTAGATGCAGATTTCACCATGCAAACCGCCAGAGGAGAACACCCTCTAGAAATTCGCAGCCGATTTCTAAGTGGCCACGGAGGTGAGTGAGCAGGAGGCCAGCGTTTATTCATGGCTCCAAGGTTGGCTCGAGGCTGCATTTGGGAACCCACAGAGCCCTTCTGAGTCTGAGCCGCTGCACTGCTTAAAGCCTGCCTGGCAGCCTATGGCAGCCCGGTCTTCCTGTCCTGCCCGTCCTGTGGTCAAGCCTGGAGTCTGGGCACATTCTTTCAGGGGACAGGAGGGGGGATGGCTCTAAATTCTCTAGAAGTTTGGGGCCCTCTATTTTCTACTTTTTTACCACTTCTCCCCATCTCCATTCCCCCAAAGGGAATTCTTGGGGCTGATTTTCCTTGTTTTTCTAGATTGTGCAGTGAGAGAGCACATGGCTCGAAAGAAGGGTAGCCCAGGCTCCTTGAGCTTGAGCGAGCATCCCAGGCCACCCCCCCGGCTTGTGGCCCCGTGAAGGGACCCCATCAATGGAGGGTATAATGCAACATGTAGATTTCACATGTACATGAATAAGAGGGAAGACCCAGGCAGAACCAGAGAGGACTTACTTCTGATCAAGGTGGGAGTCTTTTAACTTAACTAAAATTCAGAAAATTCTTTCTCCTTGCAGTGTTCTCAGCCCATTCTACCCTTAAATTCAACTGGAAAGGGATGAAATGTTCTGTGGTTGGAGCTTGCATGACTGCACTTTGATGCAGGTGCATCTCACCTTGAAAACAGTCAAGATAGAAAAGTCTACATAGCCCGCCCGGCTGGTGTGGCTCCGTGGTTGAGCATCGACCTATGAACCAGGAGGTCATGGTTCGATTCCAGTCAGGGCACATACCCGGGTTTCGGGCTCAATCTCCAGTAGGGGGCGTGATTCTCTCTCATCATTGATGTTTCTATCTCTCTCTCCCTTCCTCTCTCAGAAATCAATAAAAAATACATTTTAAAATAAATAAGTAAATTTTTTTTTAAAGGAGAAGAAAAGCCCACATCTACACATCTATTCACATGGCAAGATGGGAGTGGGATGCCTCCAAATAAATCTATAGCCACGGTTTTGCCGGACAAGCTGGTGGCACCCAGTTGGGTATCGGGGGGATAGATAAATGCCTATTTAACATACAAAAAAGAGAAAGGCACTTCTTTCAAGAAAACCACATTTCAGGGAAAAGTGTTGTGACTGCAGGTGAAATGACATTAAGCAAAAAATGGAGGGAGAACACAAATTTACATGCGTGGTACACTTACTCGTTGTGTACACATTCTAGAAGGACATTACAGGGAATATACACCGAAGTCTGAATGGTGGCTGTCCCTGAGCTGTCAGTAAGCCTATGGATGATTTCCATTTTTCTTCATTTTTCCCACAGTGAGGATGTATTGCTATTGTATTTTAACTATGCATATTTACTTTGTATAATAAAAACATGTAAAATAGTTATATGGCACAGAAAAAACTGCATAGTATAAATATATATGTATATTACATCTTGATTATTTAAATATGAATATTTAGCTGAGGACAAAGGGCAGACATGTGGTGACTCCAGGTCCCCTTTCTGTCGGCAGAGCTGGCTACCTAGGGGCCCTGTGTCACCCTGTAGAGCAAGAGAATGGCCCTCCTGCTCCTCCCACCTCACCACCCAGCCCAGCCCGATGCTAGGAAACATACTTGCCGTGGGACATACATGAAGGCAGCTGCCTGGAGCTCCCTCGGCCTCTGGACCCCAAGTCAGTCCTTGGGGAACTGAGTAGGGCACCTGGCAGAACAGAAGGACTGAGCTCCGCTGAGTGACCCAGCCTCTCAGTGGTTCCATCCCTCCCCTCCCACCCTGAAACCTGATTCAAATGAAGGATTGATTGCAGGGACACTTGGCAGCTTCCCAGCCTGGAGGCTCGGGCAGTGCGGGCAGTGCGAGGCTCAGCCGCAGAAGCGCTGGGAGCAGCCTGGAGAGGCAGGCGGCGGGGACACGAGGCCGGCAGAGGGCAGACAGGCTGGCCTGTGGCGGGGCTCTCCCTGCACGCCCGCCACCCAGAGGCGCCCACACCGTGGAAGCTCACCATGCTGCCGTGGGCACCACCAGCGCTGCTTGCCCTGCTTCTGCCCGTGCTCCTGACTCAGGGAGAAGGTAAGGCGGTGGGGGAAATGGGAAACACGTAGGACGTGGCTGGCCGCCTCCCGAGGGCAGTAGGGGATGATGGATTCCTGCCAGGGTTGAGGGAAGGTGGGTTTGGAGTGGGTAAGGCTGCAGGAAGTCAGCCTCTCACTCCGAACCTGCATGCGAGCGTTTTGAGACACTGGGGCCCAGCTGGGAGGTCGAGGCTGAGCCCGGTGAGAGCAGGGCTGCTGAGAGGGTGCAGCGCAGCCTGCTGCATGGGACACATGCGGACGGGGCAGCAGCGAGGTCTCTGCTCTTTGCCCTGCCCCTGAACGCACCGAGAGAGAGCGCTGCAAGGCCCCTTTGTTCTCCGTGGGGAGGCTGTGGTCCAGAGAGGGGAATAGTGTGCTCAGGCCACACAGCTCGTTAGCAGCAGCGCCGACTGTGTTGCATGGGCTCTTGAGGTCTCTGTTTCCTAAAGTTTGCTTCCGGGGCTAACCTCCACAAACTCCCAACCCCGCTCTGCACTCCCACCCATCCTTTCCTGCCTCCCCAGCGGATGCAGGAAGGATCGTGCCCTCTTGCTGCAGACAATACTCATTCATCTTAGACCGTTTTCTCCTCATCCAGAGCTGGGCTGAAGCTGGGCCAGGGTGCGTTAGGGTGGATGGGGGCGGACACGATGCGTTTCCTCCCGAGAGCTGGCACTGGGGAAGCTCAGCCGGACGGACGAGCAGGCCCGGCTGCAGGGGATGACCGGTCCGGGCTGCCCGGGCGGGGGAGCCCTCTGCCTCCCAGAAACGCCTTTGCTCTGACCCGTGGGGCCCAGGCTGGTGCTCTCCAAACTGGCCCGAATCCCAGACGACAGGACCTGGGCTGTTGCCGCTGTAGGGAGACACAGGGGCTCTGGGTTTGAATCGGTGCTATGTTAACAGATGTTATTCCCAAGGCAGCACTCCCTACCTGCTCTCCCGTCTCTCCTCTCTCTGCTCGTCTCTGCCCTGAGGGCAGCGGGGTGTGTACCAGGGACAGGTGGGGAGGGGCAGGCAGGAGGATCTGTAGGATCGATGTGTTGCACAGGTTGCGCACACAGAGCCAGGCCTGCTGAGACCTGCGCTCACGCTGCCAGGCCCCCGAGGCTTTCAGCCCGCACCCTGGTCCTCCCTCTCCCACACTGTTTGTCACCTGCATGTTTCTTGGCACCTTTCAGGAAGAGCTTCTACTGCCCCAGAAGGACACCTGAGGCGCACATGGCATCCCAGAGGACGGGGCTCGGGCCTAGGAGTGGGGATTGCTCCTCACCATTTGGTCCTCACAGGCCTCCTGCTCTGGGACCAATGTGCTGCTGCTCGCTCCCTCCGCACCTCACCCAACCCTCTTCCCAACCCTAACAAACTGCCCGCATAGCACCTGTGAGGACCCGGCAACCTCCCCCGGGAGTTGGTGCGCCCGCCCCGGGCAGGTGGGGTGGCGGCCTCGGGGTGGGCTTTGAGGGAGGGAGAGGAGATGTCAGTTTCCACTGGTTGCCCCCCTTCTTCCTTGTCAGTTGCAGGCTGGGGGCCAGGAGATGAGGGGCTGTACCGACACTGACATCTGACCTTGACTGAGGCAAACCCTCACGCAGACCTCGGGGCTGAGGAACTGTGCACTGGGGGCCACTTTTTTGTACCCCCTCTTCTCCCGGGGCCGGCTCCCCTTCACTTCCCTGGAGCTCCTCGACCAGAGCCCTGCAGGCTGACCTCCCCGGAGCCCTCGGCCTCCTTCAGACCTCACCTGCCTTACGTCACCTTCTCTTCCAGTCCGGCTCCCTCTCTCCCGTAAATGAGTGTGTAGGTTGCCCGTTTGAGATGCACCTTTGAGTCTGGGGAGGAGCCTGCAGACACAATGGACATTTCCGTGGTGGGGCACCTGGAAGTTTTGTGAGGTGGGACTGGTGAGGGCACTTCCCTTTTCATAGCTTCAAACCAGGGCGAGCGGCCCGTGGCTCCGGCTTGATGTCCACTTGGGACTGTTCTCCTTCCCAGCCAGGCGCAGGGGGGGCCTCCCGGCCCAGAACACCTCCGGGCCTGCTCTGCGGCGGCTGTCAGACCACCTCCTGACTAACTACAAGAAGGGCGTGCGGCCCGTGCGGGACTGGAGGAGGCCAACCACCGTGTCCATCGACGTCATTGTCTATGCCATCCTCAACGTGGTGAGGGCTCAGCCCCAAGATGCCCCCGACTCAGAGGTGGGAGGCCCTGGGCACATGGTGGACATTCGGGTACCATCGTACCTGTGGCTGGCACCACGGCTCAGACAGGCTGCAGCACCCCCATGTGCAGAGCTGCCCAAACCAGGAAACTGGGGCCACCTCCCTCCCACACTCCTGCAGCCAGCGGGCCACTCACCGTATCATGGTACCATCTCCCTGTGCAGGCTGTGTGAGGGTTCAGATTGTCCTATTCATCTCTATGCCCTGTGTCACACAGGTCCCTGGCACGTGGTGGGTGTTAGAGTCCATCACAAATCAGTTAATTGATTCCTCCGTTAGTGACAGCAGTAGGTGGGGCCCACTGCCCAGCGCAGGGGGGTGGACACTGCAGAGATAACCAGGAGGCGACTGTGGGGATGCCGAAATGGGGGCAGTGTGCTGGGTTAGGGTGGGCAGGGCTGACACCACAGTCTCCGCTACAGTCCATGCTGCTGTTCGGAAAGGGAAATTGGGATTGGATAGGAGGGAGGGAGAGCGATGAAATTTTCACTCTATGTGACTTTGTACCTCTTGACTTCATTCTAGGATAGGAGAGATATAGATATAGATATAGATATAGATATAGATAGAGATAGAGATAGAGATAGAGATAGAGATAGAGATAGAGATAGAGATATATAGATATAGATATACACAATATTGTTAAATATGCTTTGTATTATCTTCTATTATGTTATGTATATCATATTTGTAAAATATAGATAACATAATAGACATATATAATATGCATGACATAATAGAAGAGAGTAGAGGGCATGTATACTTACATGCACATATAGTTTAAGAGTAAATCACTGCATTTCTTTCTAGATGTGTCCTAGTAAAAGACCAACTTTTCATGGCTGGCCCCTCCTCCTTGCCCCTTTGCTTCACCCCCACTTCCCAAGGAAATGGGGACACAGAGCAGCAGCTCCTTCTGGGGTTCGTGTGTGTAGAGTGGACCCACATCCCATAGGGCCACCTGTGCCAGCTCCCTTTCCTTTCCCAGGACGAGAAGAACCAGGTCCTCACCACCTACATCTGGTACCGGCAGGTGAGCAGCCCAGCCCTTCGCCCACTGCCTCATTTCCTGGCCTGGGACTTACCCTCCCGGGGAGGGACTCGCCACCTGGCGCGTCAGGGACCTGAGATGCATAAGTCTGGACTCCCCTCGCTCGGGGCTGGGGATAGAGGGGGACGGAAGGCTCGGTGGGGGAAGTCCTCTGGACCTGCTCTGGGTCCTGAAGTTCTCCATGAACTGGGGCCCCAGCAAGTGTGTGCCCCACCTCTCGATCGAACACCTCCAGTGCCTGGGAGCTCGGGGGCAGCCTTCCCTCTCATGCAGCTCGAATGGCTCGCAAGTCTTCTTCCTATTGAGCCAAATTGGACAACAAGCAAACTGGGTGATTGAAACAGGCTTCACCCTGTGGCTATTGACCACCTCTTCCAGCTTCCGGCGGGCATTGGTCAGGCGCTGGCGTGTGGAGTCTCTGAGGCCCCAGCAGCAGTTCTGGCTCGGAGCTGGTGGTGGAGGGCAGGCAAACAGGGGAGGCTGCTGTCCACCCTGTGTCCTAAGCTGGTAGCCCCGGGGCCCCAGGTACCTGGAGAAGGTGTCAGAACAGAGGGAAAGCCAACAACGTGGCTGAAGAGAAGGGGGCAGGGACATGAGGACAGTTCATTGAGGTCAAGCCTGAGAGACTGTGGGGAAATGCCTGGCAATGTGGGTCTCTGTTAAATCTCTCCCTCTCTTCGTGAGCACCCCACCACAGCTAGCTCGTGGGACAGGAAGTGGGGTAGAGGAAGAAGCCAAATGCTGGTTCCTGTGGTACTGCCCCCTTTCTGCCTCCGCGAGATCCCTAAGTGCAGAACACACGCTGCCTCAGGGAAGGGACCCGGTGGACTTCCTGGAGCTCTCTCCTGGGACACCATGGCCAGCTCCCACCTCTGCACCTCTAGGGTCATTTGTCTGCCCCAGCCGTGAGGGCATGCTAGTCTACTACATGCTAAGGGACTGGAATTAGAGACACAAACTAGACTCAGGCTCTGTCCACAATGAGCTCACAGGCTGGTGCAGACCACACACACGTGAGCAGACAATTCCATGCAACCCACACCGCGGGCAAGATGTCAGCCATGAAGCACAGAGGAGGCACATGAAACCCGCCAGGGGACGGGGTTCCCAGAGGTCCTTGGAGCATGGAATAGCTGAGCCTAGAAGGATGAGTAAGACTCACCTTGATCAAGAAGACAGATTGCCGCATGGGCGAAGGAGCAGGGTACGGAGAGATGTGGAGGTTCCAACAGTGATCATTCCAGGTGTAGACTCCACAGAGAGGCATGGCCAACACAAACAAACCAACAACAACAACAACAAAACCTGAGACTAGGAAGGTAGGTGGAGGCAGATTATGTAGGCCTTTGTTGACCTCGAGGTTTAACTTTATCTCATTGCCAATGAGACGCCGCTGAAGAATTTTAAATGGGCGAGTGACATCACAGAATTTACATTTCATGGTTCTGTAAAATTGGGGTTATCCATTCTATTCTGTTTTACAACCTTTTCAATGTAATGTTCTCTTTGTTTTTTTCCTCGTGATTTGAAAGGCACATTCTTATTTTCATCTAGTCATTCTTGTAGTTAGTTTACATTATTTCGTACAGTTTTCAGTGATAATATAGTCTATTAACTTCTGAAGCATAGCAGCTGCTATTGACTATTCCATACCTCACAGACCCTCCCACTGACCCGCCATCTTTTCCCCACACCTTCAAATAGAATGTGAAATGTGAAAATATGTATATCCGTTAGGCCAGTCATCCTGGCAGGAGAGTGGAGGATGCATCGATCAAAACCTAACAGTAACCATCTCTGCCCTGGGAGGTGCATCCTATCATCCCCACTTAACATTTGTGCAGACTGAGACCAAGAAGCTGTCCTCTCAGATCCCTCTGCTGGTGGCTAGGGGATTCAAAATGTTAGCAATGCCTGACGCCGCCCCTGGGCGAGGCTGCGTCCTATTTGCATGTAGGAAGTGCGTGGGCACAAAGGTGGGGGCCTCTCAGGTGCTGCTGAGTGACTAGGGTGCCACCGACGCCCAGATTCCCCCAAGAAGATGCCTGCCTTTCTCCTGGGCCCTGAGAGGTGGAGCTGGCCTGAGCTGGGGACGACCCAGCCCAGCCTCACGGGGCCTGCTCCTTCCCTAGTACTGGACTGACGAGTTTCTCCAGTGGAACCCCGAGGACTTCGACAACATCACCAAGCTGTCCATCCCCACGGACAGCATTTGGGTCCCGGACATTCTCATCAACGAGTTGTGAGTACCGCCATCTGGTGCTGGGCGGCCAGGTAGCTGCGGGCTGGGGAAGGCAGGGGCACCCCCCACCCCCCCAAGGCTTGCAGAGCTGCGGGTAAAATTAGCTTGGGCCCAAATTCCCTGCTTTTTCTTTTCTTTTTAAAAACTCCTCTATGCTTAATGTTGAAACCCTGCACTTCTTGATCCAACGGCCCCGCCTGAGGAAAGGAAGCCAGGGAGTGAATTCACGTTGCTACAATAGTCGGATGAGGGACGGCTGCATTTAGAAGGGACAGTAACATTACTGGAAGGAATGAAGTCCTGGCCACAGGGGAGACTTGAAGCTGGGAGACACTCACATTTCTCAGGTCACACCTGTGCCTGAGCAGCCACAGATTGCAGCCTCGGTCTGAAGAGGGTCCCCCTAGCCTTTATTCTCAGCAGCCAGTCTCTCTGGCCTTGGCCAACATTCCTTCTCCTCACCTTCAGGTACCTTCTGGCGGGGGAGACGGGTGGGAGGAGGAAGTGTAGGGGCCGGTCACCCTCTGCCAGGACCCACTGCATTGCCCGGCTCCAGGGGCGCCACCCACACTGGTTTTCATGAGAGGCCGTCGACCCGGAGCCGCGTGCCCTGCATCACTCAGGCTGGAGGGACGCGGGGAAATTCCAGTTTCTGGCTGAATCTGCAGTTTAATCGGTGAAACAGCGATAGTCTTGAGTTCTGATTCCACAGAAACCTGCAGGCTCAGGGCTGTGGGCCCAGGCCTCTGCATACCACAGTGGCCACTTTCTGTCCTGTGCCCCTTCGTCTCCATGGCGTTTCTAGTTCCTTTTCCTGCAGAGATGATTCCTCTCACTCACAGGCCTCCCAGCAACGGGAAGCCAAGAGAAGCCCGAGTCAGGATGGAAACCACCAAACCTGCCCATTGCCACATCGGGCGGGCATCCTGGGAACTGAGCTCTGCCCAGCCAGTGGGTGGCAGTGTAGGGACAGCTGGGCATGCTCCTTAGGGTCTGTGGCATTTGGGGGCTAGGGATCCTTGCCTGCCTTTTGTTAGGTTGCCAGGGAAATAAAGGAAAAATGCCTTTACTCAGGAATGCATGGAAAGCAGTGTTGATGCAGGTAAGGAGGCCTAAGAGAGATAGGAGGCTAGAAAAATCAATTCCAGACAACGCTGTCCTGCTGCCCTAGCCCCTCCCTGGGTTTCTCTCCCTGCTGGCTGCTCAGAGACCCTCAGCCTCCCAGGCCTGACCTGTTTCTTGAGCTCCAAGCTGCCCCCTCTCCCCTGGACAGCGTGGACGTGGGGAAGTCTCCAGATATCCCGTACGTGTATGTCGGGCATCAAGGCGAGGTCCAGAACTACAAGCCCCTCCAGGTGGTGACTGCCTGCAGCCTCGACATCTACAACTTCCCCTTCGATGTGCAGAACTGCTCACTGACCTTCACCAGCTGGCTGCACACCAGTGAGTAGACGGGCTTTGGAGGCAGGGGCGCAGGCTGGGGCCCGGGACCCTTGAGTGAGGAGCACATCCCGGACACATCTTCCTTATCCAACTTACCTACCACTTACTCTTCTTTCTTTCTCTCTCCCTTCCTTCCTTCCTTCCTTCCTTCCTTCCTTCCTTCCTTCCTTCCTTCCTTCCTTCCTTCCTTCTTTCTTTCTTTCTTTCTTTCTTTCTTTCTTTCTTTCTTTCTTTCTTTCTTTCTTTCTTTCTTTCTTGTTAATCCTCACTAGAGGATATTCCTCCCCCTGGATTTTAGAAAGAATAGAAGGGAGGGGGAAAGGAGAGAGAGAGAAGCATTGATGTGAGAGAGCCACATCAATGGGTTGCCTCCCCAATGCACCCCAGCTAGGGCGGGGAACCTGCAACCCAGGTACATGCCCTTGTCTGGAATCGATGTTCTAATCCCCGAGCCATGCCGGCCGGGGCACCACTTTTATTTTTAATGCCACTGAGCCTATTTCCTTATCCTCCAAACGGGATTAACCTGGTTGCCCGGTGCCTCCCTGTCATCATGCCAACTGACCGAGACAGTGCAAACACTCAGTAGGGCCCATTCTTTCCCAGGATCACTCACGGGAGTGGCACGCGATGCCTCTCAAATCCCTCACTTCTCCTCTCCACTGATGGATGCACTCTTCCCTAATCCAAGCCAACCTGATCTTGTGCCCAGGTTTCTGCAGTAGCCTCCTCGCGGGTCCCCCTCCTTTATTCTTGTTCCCCTCCAATTCATGCTCCTCAGAGCAAATGGAGATCTTATTAAAATGCAAATCTGCTTAAGAACCTTGATGGCTTCCCAATGCTCCCAGGACAGAATCCAAATCCTGCACCTGGCCCGTGGGGCCCTGGGCTGGCCGCCCGCAGCCCATTCCTCCAGCCCCTAATCACAGGCTGCTCCCCCCGCCCAGGCCACTTGCCCTCCTTCCTCTCCTGCTTTCCTTCTTGTCCCACTCCTGCCCCAGCCACACCTGGGGAAGCCAGTTCCTCTACTCACCTTTGAATCACAGCTCAGGGTCAGCTCCCCGGGGAAACCCCTCCCAGTCTCCAGACTAGGCATCCCCAACGCCCAATGTACAGCCTCCTGTTCGTCTTCCCACGTCTACTGTGCTTGTAAGCGCTTGTTCAACGTGTACTTCTCTACCCGATACACACGAAGAGAGGGCGGAACACGATTTCTGCCCCACCACTGGGGGCACAGCACGGTGCCTGGCACAGAGAAAGGTGCTGACAAACACATCGAGGGGTGCACCCTAGGTGCTCACTGAGGCCGAGGGACGTGAGCATCACTTTACTGCAAAACGGCATCCTCCACTACATTCTAATTTTGACCAAAACCCAGAATTACAAATGATCTTTGACCTCTACCCGCATTCCCAAACTCTTCACCAACTCCCCACACCAGGACTTAACAGCTTTCAGCAGTATAAACTTCATATGATATGCTCTTTCAGATCCCTCTCTACCCTTTGCCTAGATACACATACATTACCATCTATGGAAAGTGCATGGGAATTATTCTGTATACATCATTTATGCTACTGCTACTTGCTTCGTTTTACTCAACCACAGATCCGGGACATTTTCCCAAGTTAGTGCGCATGTAGAGCTCCCTCGTCAATTCGGACCGCCGTGGACTATCCCGTGGTCTGTCTGGGTGCATCAGAGTTTGTTCCACATTCTCCTGATCCATGGGCATGCCAGCCATTCCTGCTGCTTGACTGCAGTGGGCGCTCCTGTCCTCTGGGGCCAGGCACATCTGTCTCTGTAGTAGAGGCAGAGGCGCTAAACTATTCTGTAAGCGGGGGTTCTGCTTGCTTCCAGTTCAGGCTGCTTTCTGCAGGCCGAGGTGAAGAGTACTGACTTTTGTTTATTTCCTAAGTAGGTAATTATAACAAGGAAACCTAGAAAGGTGTGTATGTGTGTGTGTGGCGGGGGGGGGGGGGGGGGGAAGGGACTCTCTAATAAATGGTTTGTTGCTTCTTTGCATTTTGCTGTGTGTTTCACTTCATCCTTCCTTCCCCTCGCTCCAGGCCCACTGTACAGATAGGTACAGTGTGCAGTGACCTCATTGTGTAGCTGAGGAAACTGAGGCTGGAGATGAAGAGCTGAAGCGAGCTAAGCCATGTGGGTGCGCCACCCGGCACCCCACTGTCGCAGGCTCTGGCATGCCGCTGGCGAGGGCTCCAGCACTGGCTTGCTTTCCTCTCTCCCAGTCCAGGACATCAACATCTCCCTTTGGCGCCCGCCAGAAAAGGTGAAGTTCGACAAGAGCGTCTTCATGAACCAGGGCGAGTGGGAGCTTCTGGGGGTGCTGACCCAGTTCCGGGAGTTCAGCATGGAAAGCAGCAACTGTTATGCAGAAATGAAGTTCTATGTGAGTGGGACGGAGCGGGTGCGATTAAAATAATGAATAGAACCACTAGACCAGCACACGCAGGCAGACTTGAGGAGGCATGGGGGGTGGGGGGGACCACCGTGGCCCTGGCCCAACCGCAGGGTCACACTCATCTCCTGGAACTTCCACGAGGTAGATGGGCAAGAGCTGAATTGTCCCTCACTTACCCTAACAGCCGCAAGCCTGGATCCAGAGGCACAATGTGGGGTCTGTCCGTGTCCTTTTCTGAGAAATGCAGGTTGAATCCTCTACCAAGCAAGGGGGCTGGGATGGGGGGCGGTTCCTGGGCACAGGACCTGTCTGCCCCAGGCCTCTCCCAGAGCTCTTCTCCTGGTCCCAGGTGGTCATCCGCCGGCGGCCCCTATTCTATGCGGTCAGCCTGCTGCTGCCCAGTATCTTCCTCATGGTCATGGACATTGTGGGCTTTTACCTGCCCCCAGAGAGTGGTGAGAGGGTCTCCTTCAAGATCACACTCCTTCTGGGCTACTCTGTCTTCCTGATCATTGTGTCCGACACGCTGCCTGCCACCGCCATCGGCACTCCCCTCATTGGTAAGGCCTGCTTCTGGGGAAGAGCTCGCCGTGGCCAAGGAAGCCAGGCGTGGGCCCTCCCACCTCCTATGTCTCCCTCCCGCCCCCTCCCCGGGTGCACAGGTGTCTACTTTGTCGTGTGCATGGCTCTGCTGGTCATCAGCTTGGCTGAGACGATCCTCATCGTGCGGCTGGTGCACAAGCAAGACCTGCAGCAGCCGGTGCCTGCCTGGCTGCGGCGCCTGGTTCTCGAGCGAATCGCCCTGCTGCTCTGCCTGGGGGAGCAGCCAACCTCCCATCGGTGCCCAGCTGCCTCCCAAACCAGCAAGACTGATGACTGCTCAGGTGAGGGGGAAGGGGGAGTCCCTATGCAGGGGCCCTTCCGGTCTGGAGGCAGGGGCATGGGGGAAGGGGGGTGTCTCTGGAGGACGTGCCCTGGAGCTCAGCCGGGCCTGGAAGGTGGGTGCTGTCCTGCATGTGGCACCCCACGCACCACCTCACTGGGGGGGGGGGCAGCCTGAGTGCCCATCTCTCTGCACCTGCACATGCTCATCAGCCTGGGTGGACAGAGACGGGGCAGGGATTCAGGGTGCAGGGGGACCCGCTGAGGAGTTGCCACAGCCATTTGGTGGTCGTGCTGGGGGCGTGTTGGTCTGTCTCTTGCGCACTTTGGGCCAGGCATGTGCGAGGCATTTCCTGTGGGATCACAGGTGATCCTGATGGTGACCCAATTGGATTTTCATCCTCATTTTTCAGTGAAGCTGTCGGGACCCGGGCTTTTGTTTGCTGGGAGTTTTTTGATTACTGCTTCTATTTCATCAGTTGTTATTGGCATACTCGGGTGTTCTGATTCTTCCTGGTTCCGTTTTGGGAGATTGTGTTTCTTTAGGAATTTGTCCATTTCATCCACATTGTCCTCATTCTCATTTTTCAAATGAGAAAACAGGGGCACAGTGAGGCCAAATAGCTCGCCCTAAGGCACAGAGCCAGGAACTGGTCAAGTGTGATTGAAATCAGGTTGGTCTGACTGAGCTGGTGTTTTAACCACTCCAACCCCCTGCACTCGTCTTTGTCCTCCCTTCTGGTCAGAGCCACGCCTTTTACAGATGTTTCGTTAACCTGCCCCCATCTCCTCATGAATTCATGAGCCCGAGCAGCAATTTTCAACCTTTTCACCTCATGGCACATGTAAACTAATCACTAAGATTCTGCAGCATAGCAAAAAAATGTATTTTTTGCCGATCTGAAAAAAATAGGTATACTTTTGATTCATGTATACTGAACAGCTATTGTGTTGGCTATTTTATTATTATTATTATTATTATTATTATTATTATTATTATTATTATTTTGACAATCTAAGAGAAAAGAGGTCAGTGCCCTTGACTAAATAGCCAGATATCGCATGTTTTAAAAATTGTGTCACAGTTGAAAATCTCTGAGCTAGAGCACCCGCCTAATGCCTGATTTCACTGCTCACCTGGCGAAGGCCGCCACATCTGCAGGCGTGTTTTCTGGTGCAGAAGGCCTCGGAGTCACGGAGAGGAGGGCATCGAGGCAATGAGACACAGTGGAGAGGGCAGTGGATTCCGAGCCCAGATATCTAGGCCTCGATGGCCTCGCTATTAAATAACGCTCCAGCTGTGTGACCACAGGCTAGTCACTTACCCTCTCTGAGCGTTAGCACTTTCATACAAAGAGTGTGGATAGCAATTCGCCCTCCTCTGCTCTTCCATGGGCTGTTGTGAAGCGCAAATGAAATGGTGACTATCAAAGCTGGGGAAAGACCATGAGTTAAAAAGCAAGTGCATGGGAAGGATAAACACCAAACTTGATGTTGGTGACTTGGGGAGGGGATGGAGGATGTGATGAAGAAGAGGTGTACGGGAATCTCCCGCTGTATTGGCTTTCTTAATTTGCTTAAGTTGGATGGCGGGCACACAAATAGGTAAGTTACTCCCAATGCTCTTTATGTCTGAGATTGCTCATGCTAAAACCTTCTGCAGGCCAAAGAAATGTAAGGGATGGTGTTCAGGCCATCTGGCTAGACCCCTCCCTTGCCAATGCTCTGCCCGTTCTTCCAGACATGGGGAACCACTGCGGCCATTTGGGAGGACCCAGGGACTTGGACAAGACCCCGAGGGGCAAAGACAGCCCGCCTCCACCGCCGCGGGAGGCCTCCCTGGCCATGCGCGGGCTGCTGCAGGAGCTGGCCTCCATCCGCCACTTCCTGGAGAAGCGGGAGGAGAGCCGAGAGGTGGCCCGGGACTGGCTGCGCGTGGGCTCCGTGCTGGACAGGCTGCTGTTCCGCATCTACCTGCTGGCGGTGCTGGCCTACAGTGTCACCCTGGTCACACTCTGGTCCATCTGGCAGTATTCCTGAGGAGTCCAGCCGAGCGAGGAGGGGGGGACTTCAGGGTCCAGGGGGTGCTAGGGATGTTCTCAAGTCACATATACAGCTCCATCCCTGGTTCCAATGCCAATTCATCCCAGCAATCCCGAAGCAGGGCCTTCACCCTTCTCCCAAAATCTTGGCGTCCCAGATCCTTACATCCTCCCTGCCCCCACCTGCCACGATGGCTTTGAAACATGTTGTCTTAGATCAGAAGAAATCCATGCATTTCCCAACTTCACTCTATATCTATTCAGTAAGCCTCAGTTTCCCTGCTGGCACCCCCCTAAATAAGGCACTTTGGAATCCTGCTCATCTTCCTCAGCCTGGTTTTTGAGATTGAAGGCCAGCCAACTCTCTAATATACGGGCCTGATAACTGCTTTAGGTTTCTCCAACACTAACGTCTCCTTCTTCACCTCCGCTGTGACCACTTCCCTGAACACTCACGTTTCATCAGATGGTGGGGGTGGGGGTAATAAAATGCGATAAATCCCTAACCTCTCTTCTTGACCATTTGTCAGGAGCCGCGTGAGGATGAAGAGGTTTACAGTTACTGGTGACAGTGAGGGTGGGGAGTATCTGTGGTTTCACCTGTTTGATGCCTCCTGCCCCTAGGGAATGGTGGCTGTTATGAAGAAGAAATAATAGGCGGTGGGATTTAAATGGGAAGGTCAGGACCGTGAGCACAGCAATGGAGAGGTGGGCGTGGGAAGCTCAGTTCTTGATCTCTGGCAAGATGCTGGGCGGAGGCAGTCCTCCCTGCGCCAGGACCCTGCCCTGCAAAGCAGGACGTCAGCACCGCGGCCAGCGCCCGCGGGCTTGGCTTTTCAGACTGAGAGCTCAGGTTTGAGACTGTGTCTAGTTTTGCTTCTTTAATTGCCTTTTGGGAACTCTCAGCCGCCAGCCACTGGCACATCCACCCGGACCACGAGGGAGGCAGGCGGAAGAGTGGCCTTTGATCTCTAGCTTCCTCTCCCAGACATTGGGGTTCAAGACGTGCTGAGCAGCACCCCGACTCTATCACTCCACCCACCTCACAGGCATTCAGAGGAGAGGCTTGCCAGAGCCCACCGAAAGTGGCCACCTCAGCGTCCTCCATGGATGCCTGAGGCTGGCTCTCCGCTCTTTCTCCATCCAGCGCACCCCTCTCCCTGCCTCGGGCTGCTTGTCTCTCAGGGGAAGACGTGTGGACAGGGACTGAACACACCAGGCTAAGGGGAAAGGGCCCCAAAGAAATGCCTGGAATGAGCTGTTCTGGGCTGGCCAGTGAGAAGGGTTCAGTAAGAAACACCTGAAGCTATGCCTTCCCCTTGACCCCACACTCTGCAGTTCTAGTTAGTAGACCATCCTAGGCACAACCTTGGGACCTCGTGTCTGGAAGAGCCTGAGGCTGAGGAAGGGGGCTCGTCTGGTTTGGCTTCTCTCAGCTTCTCACCCCAGGTCCCCACCGTGGAGCAAGAACTCACAGAGGGAGAACTGCATGGAGTTCATCCGATACTTCCATCCAGGCTTGTGGGCTTTGGGACTAGCTAAGGACGTTATGTTTATCTTTGTTCTGTTGGTGGGTAGGTATCAGGGTCTCCCAGCAAAAAGCAGGAGATTGTGGGGCTGGAGAGTAGCCCCACTCACAGTGGTTGCTTCCTGATGAGTAGATGGCTCATCCTGACGCTCCCAGGATGGTCCCTGCAGCAGCACCTCAGAGCCTGGTCTTGGGAAAAAGCTGCTCACTGCACTTGGATGTGTCCTGCTCACTCACTTGGACGTGTCCTGCTCACTGCACTTGGACTTGCTGGGCCAGTCATGCTTCTGGCACTGTTGATGCCCCACTGGTCAGGTCAGTAAGAGGGTGGCTATTGACAAAGTGTCCAACCAGAGAGCTGGTGAAACACTAATCAACCTATTGATTCCTCATCTCTCCCTCCCCATCCTTCACCCACAATCGTTGGAGCAACAGGGCCCAGCACTGCGGCAGCCAATTAACCACCTTAAGAATGAGCTGCCACGTGTAACATCTTCTGCTCCACGAGCCACAGCCAATCAGCTCATCGATCCACATCCAGGCTGTGCTACCCAGGGATGGGAAACTGAGGCCAGGGCCAGGGAATCCCCAGTGCACTAACTTTTGTCATCAGTATTGACCTTGCACTTCTCCCAGGAAACCTTTACCCTGCCCGGGACATGAGAAGGCCTAGAGCAGTGGTTCTCAACCTGTGGGTCGCGACCCCTTTGGGGGTCGAACGACCCTTTCACAGGGGTCGCCTAAGACCATCGGAAAACACATATATAATTACATGTTGTTTTTGTGATGAATCACTATGCTTTCATTATGTTCCATTTGTAACAATGAAATTGGGGGTCACCACAACATGAGGAACTGTATTAAAGGGTCGCGGCGTTAGGAAGGTTGAGAACCACTGGCCTAGAACGTCTCTCCCGACTCTTATATTTCCCGGAATCTGCTTCCTTCCTCCTTCTGAGAAGCTTGTTGGTTCTCTATCTCATCTCTACTCCTTTCTATTCACATACGAAGACTCCCCGTTCTCAGCTGCCTTTCCCATTTACCTGCTTTCCAAAACCTGTCATTCTACTCAAAAGCTCCCATTAAAGGTCTTGAAAGTGCCCAGCCCTCTGCAGTGCTCCAAGCAGTGGAGCCGGTGGCCCATATCCCAGGAGGCCACCTTTCCCACTGGAGGGTGGCAGCCTCGCTCAGCGACCCAGGGCCCCTCGCAGGAGTGGTCCAGGAGGAGTGGCTGAGCTCACAGTTAGGTGTGCTTAAGGGTGATTTCCCTGAGAGAATGGGAAGACAAGCTGCCTGGGGCGGGGGGGGGGGCACAGAAGGGGGGGCGAGCATGAGGAGAGGTGTTTCAGCAATCCCCAGCCAGATTCTCCTCCCTCCCCCATCGCCCTCCAGCCTCCAAATCAATACATTTGGAATCTAATCTAATAACAGAGATTTAACGAGGGAATGATGCGTGTGCAGCGCCAGGCGCTTTGTCTCTTCTTTCAAGCGGCAGCTGGGGCCCATTATCGGGACAATGCCCCATGCTAATCACTCCCCTCGCCTCCGAGGGCTGGGGAGGGGCGGTGGACACGAGAGGACAGCTCCCCTCCTGATTGGAGGGGAGTGCAGGGGTGAGGGGGGAAGAAGTGGAGAGGGGTCTGGACGCCCCCACACAGTTGTCCTGACCTGACACCCACTCACTGGCCTCCTCCCCACCCGCACTGCCCACCGGCAGTCAGGACCGGGAGCCAGCAGTGCGCGCAGCAGCAGATAATTGCCCATCAGCTGCAGCCCAGTGGCTGGGAGTTGGGTAGGTTTTGTTGCTTTTTTTCTTTCCTCTAACTTGGTCCTCTATAATTTAAGCTCTCCCATTAAGGCCTGTGATTGGCCAGTCCTGACTGCGTGGTTAGAGAATTAAACCCTGGTTTTAGAGACCATGAATACCCTCTCTGAAATAGAAGCCTGCTTCCACATCCTCTATCTCTTCATTCTAGGACCTGACCAAAAACAGAAACAAAAAACCTTTCCCCCCTCCTCCTGAGATGTTCTAAATTACCATCCCAGCGGCCAGAGTGAGGGAAAGAGACAGAACCGGGGCCTGTCCGTAGCCGTGGGCCAGGTCTGACCAAAGGCTGCTCGCACTCCTCTGTACACAGGAATGTCAGATTAATTTCCAGGCGGCTGTGTCCACGATTATTCAGAGAGAACTGCCAGGCACCTCTGAACCCCAGGAGCCTCTGCTTCTGATTTACACGTGAACTTTCCAGCCTTGCCTACAGCCTGTCCGAGAGGGCACGCCTCTTCCCGGGCTCCGCGCCTGAACTGCCTGCCTCCGCCTCTGCAGCCCCTTCGTCCGCAGCAACGTCAGTCCTTCCAGAAAGGCTTACCTCTCGCCCTCCACTTGATGTACAAACACACCAAACTCCAGGCAACACACCGTTGTCTTTCCCACCTGGCCAAGCTGCTGTGACACGGACTCCGTGCCCGGGGCCCAGCGGCAGCAGACTCTCCTCCTGCCCTGGCCGGTGTGGCTCAGTGGATAGAGCGTCGGCCTGCAGACTGAAGGGTCCCTGGTTCAATTCCGGTCAAGGGCACATGCCCGGGTAGCGGGCTCGGTTCCCAGTGGAGGGTGTACAGGAGGCAGCCGATCAATAATTCTCTCTCACTGATGTTTCTCTCTCTCCCTTCCTCTCTGAAATCAATAAAAATATATCTTTTTTAAAAAGTCTCATCCTCCTCCTCCTAATCCTCCTCCTCCTCTGCTTCCTCCTCCTCTGGCCAGCAATGGCCTAATAAACCCTTTCTTTTAAAAGGACATTCAGCCATGAAAGTTCAATTGTTTGTTTAACAGACCTGATAAATGGACTTGGCCTGCAGGAGGAGGTGTGACGGTCAGGCTGTAGGAAGAACCTCCTGATACTCACATTCCCGACAGGAATTAGGCTGGGACTCCGAAAGGGAAGGGGTGGAATCTCACTTCCCAGAGCCTTTGAGAGAGAAGCCTTTCCTTAGGTTGGGAAGGGGCAGACCGGTTGGAGAGAAGACTTGCCTCAAGTCCCACTGCTACACTGGGCTTGGGAGGCCGGCCCCCGGAGCTGGGACCGCTGAAGGTTGGCCACGCTCATTCCTTTCTGCAGCACGTTTATTGGGGACAATAGAAGAGTGAGCTATCCAGACTCTGGGTTTTTCCCCATCACATGCTGGCTGTGAAACCTCGGACGAGCACTGAGTCCTCTGTGCCTCCATCTTCTCACCTGTCGAACGGCTATCACATCAGCACCTGCCTCCTGGGTGATGCGGGCCTCACGCTCCCAAACGGGGCGAAGCCCAGGGAATCACGAGGCTGGAGTAGAGCGAGGTCTAGTGGCCTGCCAGCCCTTCCCCCCTCTGCTCTCAGCACACTCTGAGTGGGTGAGAACGTGTCCCGGGGCGAGTGGAGGAGCGGCCTTTGTCCCTCTTGTCCCCGTTTCAGGTATGGGAGGGCAAAGTGAACTGGTCACCTCCACAGGCCAGTGAGGCCTGAGGTTCCTGTCCCCACCAGGCTGGATTCAGACCGCATCCCATTCCTCCACGTCACCTTTTCTCCCATTCCTCTCTCCCCACCTCGACTCTGCACATTTTCAGCTCCTTTCCAAGGAGTTTTTCCCTAAAACCACAGCTTTGAGTTCCTGCTCTAGAAACATGTATAGATACTGGCAAAACCTGGGTGGCCTGGCCTTATGGTGGCTGGGTCTCTCCTGCTCAGTTCCTCCCGTCTCCCGGCAAAGAGCTAAACTATTGGTATATCTATCTTTGGCCAAGGGCAGTCACAACACTGTCCTTCTAATTCTGTCCACCAGGTGGCAGCAAAGTCCAGAGGTTCTATGGATGAGACCCGTGAAATGCTTTACTGCCCCCTTGCCCTCCATAGGTCCCCTTGTCTCTCCACAGGGCTCTGAAGCCCCCTTCCTTCTAGGGCGGCCTTTCCTCTGGGCAGCACTAAGGAGCATGTTCCAGAATGCTTGGTGCCCCTCCCCATCACAGAGCTGTGCTCACACCGATCCCTGAGCAACTGCCCCTCTGGCTTTTGTGCTCAGTCATGGGCCCCACCCCCAGCACACATTTAGTTGCTTTTCCACTTTCTGCTCGTGCGAGGAAGATATTGGTGCCTTAGGGTGAAGAGACTCTTTTACTCATCCCACACTGGCTCTGCCCCTCCCTGATGTCTGAGATGGACATCAATGGTCCTTAGAAAAGAAGGGTGAGAGTAAGGTGCTGCCCAGACTAGGAGCTGGGGAGGTGGGTAGCAGCAGTAGTTAGATATGGAGGGTGGTCGCTGGGAGATACTCACCCAGTGGCTCCAGGGTAAGGACTGAAGAGGTGAAGTTGCCGTCAATGACATGGGGTTAAATGACATGACAATTTTTACCCGTTCCAGGGCAATGCTCATAACTTTACTGATGCCGCATGCTGGCTGTGCATCTTAGTTTTGGCTGCTGCTGTAACAAAGTACCAACTTAGAACACAAGCGATTGTATTATAGTTCTGGAGGTCAGAAGGCCAAAATGGATTGGCAAGCTATGTTCTTCCTGGAAGCTTCTTGCCTTTTCTAGATTCCAGAGGCTGCCTATAGCCCCACTACCCCATCTTCAAGGCCAGGAGTGTAACATCTTCAGATGTTTCTGCTTTCTCACACCTCCTCTGACCCTTCTGCTTCCCTCTTTCCTTTTGTGATAATAATGGGCCCTCTCAGATCATCAGAATAATGTCCCATCTCAAGATCCTTAAATTAGTCACATTTATAAAGTCCCTTTTGCCTTGTAATGAAACACAGTCATAAGTTCCAGGATTTGGAAGTGGATAACTTGGGGGGGGGGAAGGGGGGCACATCATTCTGTCTACTATTCTGAGATTTCGGGCAAGTTGCTTAACTTCTTTGTGCCTCAGTTTCCTCATCTATAAAATAGATACAATAACAGTTTCTACTTTTATTCGATGAGCATGGAAAAAGCACCAAACACTTGGCAATGTTTTGAAAAGCAACCCAAGTAGAGGGTCTAGCACAATAGTTGGCAAACTCATTAGTCAACAGAGCCAAATATCAACAGTACAACAATTGAAATTTCTTTTGAGAGCCAAATTTTTTAAGCTTAAACTATATAGGTAGGTACATTGTTATTAACTTAATTAGGGTACTCCTAAGGCTTAGGAAGAGCCACACTCAAGGGGCCAAAGAGCAGCATTTGGCTCACGAGCCGCAGTTTGCTGACCATGGGTCTAGCACAAAGTAAACACTTGATAAATTTCAACTATGGTTCCTCAATCACTGTTGCCAATTCAAGGCCAACAAGAACCTACTCCTGGTCCCTGATTGGTCTGTCCTCATGCAAATGAAGACTCAAAATCCTCACAGTTTGATTGGTCCAAAAGGCATTGTCCTGATTGGTCAGACTAGAGCCACTATGATTGGTCAGTGAAGAAGCTGATTGGCCTATGGCTGCACAGCTTTGATTAGATGGGGAAAGCCTCAGACCTATTGGTTTAAATAGGATTTCAGGAACTGCTTTATAAGGCCTGGCTCTGATGGCAAAAACACAGTGCAGGCAGGCAAGTCAGTGCAGAGGCAGGCAGTTCAATGCTGGCTTCTCCCTGAAGTGCCGTTTGCCCGAGAGGCCGCTGTGTAGAAATGGCTGCTAGGCACTGTTTGTTTGTTTACTATTTTTATTTATTTTTAAAAAATATATTTGTATTAATTTCAGAGAGAAGGGAAGAAACAGATAGAGAAAGAAACATCAGTGATGAGAGAGAATCATCGCTGGGCTGCCTCCTGTATGCCCCACACTGGGGATCGAGTCCACAACTCGGGCATGAGCCGTGACCTCCTGGTTCATAGGTCGACACTCAACCACTGAGCCACACTGGCCAGGCTGTTTGTTTTTTGAGTTGGAGCCCAGTTAGCCACTGGCAGCCCTCTTTCGTCGGTATCTTCTTCCTCAGGGTCCACAGGTTGCATCATTGCTCTTATGCATCCATATAGAGGCTTCCCGCCTAGGCCCTGCACGGCAAACCGAGATGTGGTCCCTCTCACAGCCATCTAATTAGTACTATATAAGACAATTGTTTCTATTAGGCAACATTCATTTGTGCAATAGCATCAGGGTGATGATACTGAGCTGCCTCATAACCTTAAGAGACGGGGGGGGGGGGGGGGATATGAAAGCAGAAGCCCGGCGGCAATGAGTCCAGGACGCCAGCCTGGCCGGAGGTACAGCACCGGCTGGGGCAGCCTGTCTCTTTCCTCTCTCTGCCCCACACCCAAGGGCTGCCCATTCTCCTCCGGGGAGAGGTGCTTGGGGCTCAGGGCTTCCTGAGGCAAGAGGGGTCACGCAGAAGGGGTGCAGCATCACTTCCCCCGGAGCGTTTAACAGACACCGCGCCTGCTCCTGACTCCCTGTCTGCCTGGGGAAGTGGTGCGGGGGGAGGATGGACAGGAAACCCTGGAGGCCCTCCCAGCTCAAGGCCCACGACGTCCTGCCTGGCCATCCAGGTGACACTTAACCGTGGAGCAAGATGCCAGCTCTGGGCTCTGTCCCTTCTCTTTGCTGACAGAGTCACCCCCTGCCGGCCCTTCTCACCTAAGGACTCATTTTTCTGGTTCTCACTAATGAAACTCAAATCTGCCATCTGGGTTTGCCATCAACCTAAATTCCCACCAAAGGGTTCATTCCTCAAAAGCCTTCTGGCTGGGGTGGCTCCATTGGATGGAGCGTCGTCCTGTACACCGAAGGGCTGCAGGCTCGACTCCAGGTCAGGGCACATACCCAGTTGTGGGTTCAGTCCCTGAGTATGGCATGTTTCTCTCTTCTCTCTCTCTCTCTCTCTCTCTCTCTCTCTTGCACATAGTCTCTATCTATCTATCTATCTATCTATCTATCTATCTATCTATCTATCTATCTATTTATCTCGTGCGCACATACACATAGTCTCTCTCCCTTTCTCTTGCTCTCAAATCATTTTTTAAGTCTTCTGAAGGTGAGTAGTGTTTCTCCTACTACCTTAGCCTCACCCAGTATGTGCTCATTCAACACCCTCCCATATCTTTACTCACAACAGTCACTAATTCATTTACTTGTTGTCAGATGGTTTGTTTAACACCTGTCCTGGCTCCTGTTCTGAGTTCCCAGAGGCAGGCATGTCTCGTCCCATTCACCACTCCGTGCGGACATTAGGCCACGCCTTGCATTTAGTGAGTAAATCAATGCATGAACGAGGGGGACACGACCTTCACCACGCAACCTTCACCACACAGAGGGAAGCCCTTCCCCAAGGCTCTTTCTCGAACCTGCTCCTCAGCCCCGCGGACACTGCCGGTGGGTGGGGGCGGGAGGAAGGCCCGAGAGACCTGGGCACTGAGGGCCTGGGGAGCCCGGGGGCCTGGGAGGGCTTCGGAGGCTGGGTGGCCCCTGAAGCCCCTGGTGCCCCTTCCTCAGTGAACTGTCTCTGAAATCCTTTGAGAGGACAAACATCTCCCCCCAGAACGTCCACATTGTGCTGTAACTGGGGCTGAATCTGCCCATGTCGGGAGCTCCACGGAAGGGCAGCTTCTTCCTCGGCTCTGTCTGCAGGGCCAGGGGCGCACCTGGCCGGCCAGGCTCCTCACTTGTTGAATGAAGCCGGTGGTGGTATAGCTTCTACCCGAGTCCCCTTTTCCTGGGATGACGCTATAATTTACCATCCAGACCAGAGCATTTCTGTTCGTCATCACTCACAAACCACACGCTGTGCCCTGGGGCTGTCCCAGGCGAGCAGGGTGTAGGCCATCCTACCTTCTTAGGGTCTCCCTGTCCCCTCCCCTGGCCGAGTCCTACCCCAGCCGGTCAAGCCACCAGTGCCTCCGCCCCACACAATTCTAGAGTCAGGAGACCTCAGGCTGGGGCGGGGCGGCCTCAGCGCTGCCCTGTCCACTGTGGGGTCATTGTTTCCCCCTGAGCTTCACCTCGGAGGTCAGAAGAATTTCCTGTGGGGTCACAGGTCAAAGGCCGCCTGTCTCAGCAGAGCTGTGTGGAGGGCCAGCTGGGCGTCTGCACTCCAGCCCCAGGAAGAGGGGTGAGCTGCTTCTGGCGCAGGAGGCAGAGAGGCCAGGCTCCGGGGCCACACCCACCGAGGGCATGGCTCTGGGGGCTCCCTCCGTGGGAGATGGAGGAGGAGGGTGGCGTGGGGTGCAGTGGGACCGTCGCTGCTGGCGGAAGGGACAGGCCCCATGCGGTTGAACGCTGGCTCACCTGGGCTGGGCTGACAGCAATGCCAGGTAAGGCATTGCCTTTGAGCTGTGCTTTCCATCAGGAACCCCTTTCGTGGAGGAGACCCACAAACACCGGTGTGTCCCCTGCGGAGTAGAGAGGAGGTGCAATTGCGTTGCTAAGGGGACAGATGGATCTGGCTCTCCCCGAGCTTCCTGACCACCCCCTGGGGATCCCCGCAGTTTGGGAGAAGAGCAGAAGCCCGCTGGGGCCCGGTCATATCTAAGCAGTAGCCCCCATGAGGTGGGAAATGGGGGTGGGGTGAGAGGTCCAAGCCTGAACTGTGTTGTATGCTGGATTGGGTGCCCCACCCCCACCCGCTGCCTGCAGCCAGGCCCAGGTGGACAGGCTGCTGTGTTGGGACTTGCAGGTCGTGCGCGGCACAACCCCAGGGGCACCACTTCCGTGGACCCCAATGTGCCACCCAGAAGCTCTGGTCACAAGACTTTACATTAGTCCCTGTACCTAGAAGGTCACTCTGGCAAGTTTCCATGCAACCTACAAGACCCCGCTTAGATTTCGTCTCCTCCGAGTTCTGAGGGCCTCCTTCTCTGGGCAACCACCGCACCATCACAGGCCTCTATTCACAGCGTCCTGCACAGACACGCCACACCCGTGTCAGTTCTGTTCCCACTGCTCTCCTCGCTACCTTCCTCCTCCACCTTCCAGTGCCTGGAACAGTGTCACTGAAGGAACAGTGTTTGACTCAGCGGTCAGCTGGGAGGACCTACAAGACCGCGGTGCACTCTTCGGCCGTAAAGAAGATGCCATGGCCCAGGGAGGTAAAATCCCCAAACTGTGGGGGTCCCCAGGGAGTGGTCAGGAAGCTTGGGGAGCCCCAGATCCATCTCTCCTTTTGGCAACGCAATTGCACAGTCACTCGGGTCTTTGTGGCAGTGATGGGAATGCGCTGGAGGCTCGGGCAGCGATCAGCCCTCGGAGCTGGGGCCAGGGTGGGCTAGCAGGAAGAGCAACGGTCCCTATTCTGAGAACACTTGGGAGCAGGGCCCAAACCCTCTTTCTGGTAGGTCCCCCCTCCTGTCCTCTTCTTCTCTCCTTTCATTTTCCAACCATGGGTCTTTTAAAGGCGATTTTGACGCTGCTATAATAAGAAGCCAGCAATTATAAGGCTGTTTCACAATTGTGCGGAAGCCCCTTTTATCTACTTTGCTTTAAATGGTTGTATCTTTCATCCCTCGTTTTTAGGAATATAAAGCTTTACAGCGTTTGCTGCAAACCTTCATACTTTGCAGTTGATTGTTCCCTGTGCAGATATAGCTTTCCCATAAATACGACTTTCGTCTGTACAGTACTGGGCTTGGGCCCCGGCGGCTCTCCACGATGTCGTCGGTGGGACTTGGCCTAGAACACAGGGGACACACGGAGCCACTGGGCTGGTTGGCCACCCTCGGTCCCTTGTCCTCCAATCAGGCTGACCCAGCAGCTCTGCCAGGAAGGAGGTCATGGGCAGGCAGAGGGAGACAAAAGGATGAATCCCAGAGGGGATGGTGCCCACTTGCCTTGCGCCTTATCTGAGGTTTGAGCCCCTGCAGACACTGGGAAGAGTGCCCTGGCTGCTCCCATCCTTGGGTAAGAAGTCCTCGCAGAACGTAGCTGGGACGCAGCAGCAGTACACTCCGCCAGCGCTCCGCGAGGCATGCCTGGAGAGAGCACAGGCCGAGTTCATGGGCAGCCACGCCCCGGCCTTCCTGAGCCGTGGGAATGAGGGTCACACAGGCACTTCTGTCCCCAGGTGAATTCTCCAAGTTGGAGCTGGTTTTCTGTTTCTTAAACCCAACTGTTTGGGTCAAATGCAAAAATGGACAGCACCTCATTTGGTGGCCAAGAGACTGCACTGCCCTGGACCTCCAGCTGCACTGGGGGGACTGATCAAGGGCTCCAGCTGCTGCTCTGAACCGAGGCCACGCCCTCAGTGGGCTGCTCATCGCCAGTGACTGAGTGTGGCAGGGACGCTAAGAGAGGCTCACTCCCGGGCAGCGGGGTTCCTCTGATGCTGACTGGCTGGAGGAGTCCCCAACAGCCTTGCCAAACCTTTCTTACTCGCATGGCAATCTATGAAGCTTCTGCCCAGCCCTCCCTCCCTCCTTCGCTGAAACCAGGCGTGTGGAGCAATCGGAGAGCTCCCCCGGCCTACGCTGGCCCCCTCTCCATCTTTCCCTAACAGGCATTTCCCCTAATAAAATCCTTGCACATTTAATCCCATATTGGCATCTGATTCTCAGAGGACTAGGAATAGCACACTTCTAATTTACATAAGGAGAGAGTTGTATACATCAGTGTCTGGGGTGGAATCTCTGTGCCTACATGTTGTTTATGCAGATAGCTGCTAGACGGACACTAAACAGGTAGAATAGATGGGGATATGTTTACATGCAAGGCTAGAAGCAAATTTATGCGTACCTCTGGGTATAGCATATGTAGGTGGGTATAAGCTAATAGCTATAAATATGCTTTTTTTTTTAAATTACAGGATCATCAATGGGTTATTTATTTTCTTTTATTTATATTTGCTTAACCATCACCCAAGGATTTTTTTCCATTGATTTTTAGGGAGAGTGGAAGAGAGAAGGGAAGCCAGAGAGAAACATTGATGTGAGAGATTGATTGCCTCCTGCATGAGCCCCAACCAGGGCCTGGGCCAGGGAGGAGCCCGCAACCAAAGTATATGCCCTTGACTGGAATTGAACCTGGGAACCTTTGGTCCACAGGCCAATGCTCTATCCACTGAGCCAAGCCATGTGAAGGTGTAGTGGATGCCCAGAGAAGGAGGCCCTCAGAACTTGGAGGAGACGAAATCTAAGCGGGGTCTTGTAGGTTGCATGGAAACTTGCCAGAGTGACCTTCTAGGCACAGGGACTAATGTGTAAAGGCTCGTGACCAGAGCTTCTGGGTGGCACATTGGGGTCCACGTAAGTGGCACCCCTGGTGCCCCTAGGGCTATAAATATACTTTTTAAAAAAGACTTTATTATTTTAGAACAGTTTTAGATTCATAGCCAAATTCAGTGGAAGGTACAGAGATTTCCCAGAGAACCCCCCACCCCACCCACACCCACACACATTGCCTCCCATAGCAACATCTCCCACCAGACTGTGTATTTCTTACAGTTAATGGACCAACATTGGCACATGATGATCACCCAGGGTTCATAGTGTGCCTTAGGTTTCATGTTCATGTTCCACATGCTGTGGGTTTGGACAAATGTACAATGACAGGTATCCACCATCACAGTGTCCTACAGAGGAGTTTCACTGTCCTAAAATTCCTCTGTGCTCCACCTGCTCTCCGGCTGCCCCTCGACCCCCACAACTCCTGGCAACCACTGATATTTTCACTGTCTCAATAGTTTTTCATTTCCCAGAATACCATATAGTTGGAATCATACAGGATAAATACACTTTTAAAATTGTACTCATCCAACACTTGGGAATCAATTGCTAGTTAGCTGATGATGATGTGTGTAGAAAGAGTAACGGGTGTGTAGTCATAATAACAATTATCTCACATACATACACATTTTTATTTATAGACATGATCTCACTTAATTCTCACAACAGATCTATGAAAGGTGCAATTCTATCTCTGTCTCACAGATGTGAAATGGAGACCAAGAGGGGTATTCCACTAGCAAGAACATATGTGAAGCTAGACAATAAATTTGCATAGATAGACGGAAGTAGGTGGGAATTGATGGGTAAGTAGACATATCTGAACACATGTGGAGACAGCTGTGTGGATCAGCAAATAAATGAGAATGTGCCAACCTTTCCCCGCAGTCACAGCCTCTTGTCTGGAACTCAGGACTCAGGCTATAGCTGTTTGAACTTGAGCTCAGAACACTGAGTTCTGTCTCGGTAAGTTTATTTTACTGCTTAGCAGCAAATCAAAACCCATGACTCCTTATCACTCACCTAGTTATCTGGATTCCAGGAGAGCCAATCCCAACTCCAGGAATTAGCTCTAGCACTTGGCATTGGTAGGGGACAGTGATATATGTATAACTTTGTGTTTTGTATAAGTGTTCCCATGTCTTGTTTTCAAAATAAAGCTGCTCTTGCTAAGATCAATGAAGACCTCTTCATTGTCCAATCCAATGGTCACATTTCAGTCTCTCCTTCCTGGCCTCTTGGTGACACTAACAGTGCTGGTCTCTCTCTCCCTGAATCTCTCCTCCAAGACCCATGACATCACTTCATTCTGACTTTCTTCTTGCCTGTCTGGACACACTCCTTCTCAGGCTCTTCCAGACTGTTCTCTGGCCACCCCTAGCAGCCCCCACAGTTTCTCCCCTTGCTCCTTTCTGATAAAAAACCTCCTTTTGTTTGGGTATTCCCCCTCCTCCTCATGGCAGCGCATCTCCCAGGGGTTGAAAGCTATCCTCTGAGATGAATCCTGATCAGTCCAAACCACTGGTTCTCAACGTGTGGTCCCAGGACCAGGAGCACCAGCCTCACCTGGGAACTCAATAAAAATTCAAATCCTCAGACCTCACTCCAGACCCACTGAATGGAAATCTCTGGGAGTGGAGCCCAGCTACCTGTGTTTTAACAAGCTCTCCAGCCAATCCTAATACATGTCAAATTTGAGAACCACTGGTTTAAGCCAATCGCCTTGTTCCCCTTCCAGTGATTGAATTAGGCGTGCATATGTGATGAAGTGTTTACTAAGGAGCAATGAGAGGAAGTCTGCGGCAGAGGGGGTCCTGAAAGGCCTCTTTGCCTCTAAAAGAGATACAAGTAAGAGATGGTCCCTCTGCATCTGACAGACACTGTGGTGCTGATGTGATGCCACGGGGGCCAGGTTTGACCATGCGGAGAGCAGCATAAAGACCAGCAGCAGGCGGAGAATGGCAGAGACAAAAATGGAAAGGGTCTGCATGGACTGAATTGTGTTCCCTAAAAGGACATATTGAAGCCCTCGCCTCCAGTGCCTTGGAATGTGACCTTATTTGGAAATGTGTTGTTGCAGATGTAATTAGTTAAAATCTATATATATAAAAGCCTAAGTGACCGAACAACTGAACAACCAAACAACTGGTCGACCGGTCGCTGTGATGCACACTGACCACCAGGGGGCAGATGCTCAATGCAGGAGCTCCCCCCTGGTGGTCAGTGCGCTCCCATAGCTAGAATGCCACTCAGCTGACCGATGGACACCAGATGCAGGGCTCACAGCTGGCTGCCTCAGCCCTGAGACCAGCGGTGGAACAGCGGTGAGCCTACTGAGCAGCGGCAGTGGTGGCGGGCGCAGTGGGGCCAGGATGAGCAGGAGCGGCAGGCAGGAGTGGCAGGTGGCGTTGGACTGCTGGTTTCAGCCTGATTCCTGCAGGCTACGCCGAGGGACCTCACCGGTGCATGAATCCGTGCACTGGGCCTCTAGTAAGGTCATAATGGAGTAGGATGGGCCCTAAATCTAATATGATTGGCATCCCTGTGAGAAGAGGAGGCACACAGAAAGAAGATGGCTATGCGGCAGACATGGAGTCTCTCTTGTAGGTTACGGAGGAAGCATGGCTCTGCTGGCTACTTGATGTTGGACTTCTACACTCCAGAACTGTAAGAAATACATTTCTATTGCTTTAAGCCACCCAGTGAGTGTGACATTGTTATGCAGCCCTAGGAGAGTAATACAAGACCATTCCAACCTCTCCACTGACCTACAGCTGCCTTACCCTGAGATCACTTGTTATATGAAATAACAATTTTCCTTTATCATTTAATATAGTTGGATAGGGCTTTTTGTCTGTGTTTTTAGATTGCAATAGCTTCATGACTGATAACCATTTTTATGATATATTTTTTTTATTTCAGAGAAGAAGGGAAAGGGAGAGGGAGATAGAAACATCAATGATGACAGAGAATCATTGATTGGCTACATCCTGCATGCCCACACTGGAGATCAAGCCCACAGCTTGGGCATGTGTCCTGACTGGGAATCCAACTGTGACCTCCTGGTTCATAGGTTGATGCTCTCAAACACTGAGCAACACTGGCCAGGTGTGACTGATAACCATTAAGTCTTATATTGGCCCTCTTCTCTTCTAACTTCACCCTCCTTTCTGGGGAGAGCTCATCCATGCTCATAGCTTCAAATACAGTGGGACTTCATTTCTCAAACTTAATTCATTCCAGAAGGCTGTTCGAGAAGCGATGTGCTCAAAAACAGAATCATTTTTGTCCCATTAGAAATAATATAAATTGAATTAATTCTTTCCAGACCCCCAAATGATTCCATTTTAACCATTCTTATATACAGTACCTGTCCAACATACTATTTAATCTATAAATACACTTCTTTTCTTAAATTTATGGAACCACCCCCCTACTAGCCTTAAATGAATTTTTCATATCACTATCTGGGAAATGCTATCACAGGCTAACTGCTTTTTATTTATCCAAGTCAACAACATAGTTTTTATCTTTACCTTTTTCTTCTTTTTCCTCTTCTTAAAGAACACCTTTCAGCATTTCATATAATACTGGTTTGGTGGCGATGAACTCCTTTAGCTTTTTCTTATCTGTGAAGCTCTTTATCTGACCTTCAATTCTGAATGATAGCTTTGCTGGGTAAAGTAATCTTGGTTGTAGGTTCTTGCTATTCATCACTTTGAATATTTCTTGCCACTCCCTTCTAGCCTGCATAGTTTCTGTTGAGAAATCATCTGACAATCATATGGGTACTCCCTTGTAGGTAACTAACTGTTTTTCTCTTGCTGCTTTTAAGATTTGCTCTTTGTCTTTTGTTCTTGGCATTTTAATTATTATGTGTCTTGGTGTGGTCGTCTTTGGATTCCTTTTGTTTGGGGTTCTCTGCGCTTCCTGGACTTGTAAGTCTGTTTCTTTCACCAGGTAGGGGAAGTTTTCTGTCATTAGTTCTTCAAATAGGTTTTCAATATCTTGCTCTTTCTCTTCTTCTGGCACCCCCATATTTCGGATGTTGGTATGCTTGAAGTTGTCCCCGAAGCTCCTTACACTATTTTCATATTTTTGGATTCTTTCTTTTTTTGGTTTTCCAGTTGGATGTTTTTTGCTTCTTCGTATTTCAAATCTTTGACTTGATTCTTGCAATCCTCTAGTCTGCTGTTGGATCTCTGTATATTATTCTTTATTTCACTTAGTGTATGCTTAATTTCTAGTTGGTCCTTTTTCATATACTTGAGGTTCTCACTAAATTTATCAGCGGTTTCTAGAAAATTCTTGAAAAACCTTATAACCGTGGTTTTGAACTCTATATCCAGTAGTTTGCTTTCCTCCATTTCTGTCATTTGTAACCTGTTTCTTTGTCTCCACATTTTTTATGCTTCCCTGTGTTGACAGAGTGGCTTTCTGTGCCCGGTGTCCTATAGGGCCCAGTGGCTCAGCCTCCCCAATTACCTGAGGTGGACACTCTTGGTGCACCCCTTTGTGGGCTGTGTGCACAGTCTTGTAGTTAAGCCTTGATTGTTGTTGGTATCACTGGGAGGAATTGACCTCCAGACCAATTGGTTGTGAGAATCAGCTGCGTCTACAGTGGGAAAACTTCTGTGCTGGAGATACCCTTATGGGACAAGACTTGCTTCAGTGGGGCTTTGGTGCTCACTGAGTCTGCCCCCTGAGTGTGTCCCTTGTCAATCTGAGGAGTTGTAATCTGAAAGGTCCCACTCTGACCACTGGGTACACTGGCTCTTGGATCTCTAAGGAGGTGCTACTTTAGCCTCTGCCTGATGCTATCCAGCAGGAGCTATGGAGAGATCTGCAGATTCCTCTTCCTTGTTTGGGGTTTGGAGGTGCCCAGATGAAGCCCAGCTGTGAAGCAATGCAAGTTGCTGTGGAGCCTTGGACCTTCTTTTGGATGTTCTGGGTCTCTCTGACCCAGCTGCAGTTTGTTAGTAATTTTAGATTGCAAAGGGCCAGGTCATTCATATGCAAAAGCCTCTGCACACAGCTTGGGTGGGTGGGGCGGGGTCTCAGGGAACCAACAGGGCGGAGCAAACAGCTATGGTTGATCCTCAGCCCTGCCCTTCGAGGTCCCGGGTCTTAGTGTCCCATGGTAATCGCTGCAAGCACCTCTGAGAGAAAGCCACCCTCGAGTTCTGCCCAATGCCAAACAGTCCAGTTTCTCCCATATGAGTCTGGGTACCCAGAGACTCGCCCGGAACTGGAGTTTAGTTCAGTCGGGAGCTTGTGACTCCCTCCTGATTGAAAAAGACAACCACACCTTCAGTTGCCAGCCCTTTCCACATGCGCCTCCGTACCTCTGCACTTTACTTCCGCACCTCCTCTGAGGCTCAGTGTGCTTTTCTCTTTCCTTCTAGTTGTAGAATTTCCACTCAGCCAGCCTTCCTGTGGTTC
Source organism: Myotis daubentonii (assembly GCF_963259705.1). Classification (NCBI taxonomy): domain Eukaryota; kingdom Metazoa; phylum Chordata; class Mammalia; order Chiroptera; family Vespertilionidae; genus Myotis; species Myotis daubentonii. The sequence continues at coordinate 7,466,030 of NC_081848.1, read as the reverse complement.
TGGATGATGTCCGTTTTGTCTTTTAGTTGTATTTTTGAAGTGGTTTTCCGAGGCAGCAATTTCAGGTGTTTACCTATGCCGCCATCTTGGTTTCTCCAACATTAGCACTCTTGAGGGCCTCTTTATGTTTTAAAATTGTGCTAATCTTTGATTAACCAGCAACAAAAACATTTTCTTTGATTAACCAGCAACAAAAACGTTTTCTCTTTTTGTTTATGCCTGAGACACACTTTTTGTTGTGCTGAGGTATCAGCATGAAAGGGCTGTCAGGTCAAAAATTGAAGCTTTGGTGGACAACCAAGACTTTTTTTCTGTGGACAATTTGGTCGAGAACCAAATAGTTCAAGATGGGAGATATTCAAGAAACAAGGTTTGCCGAAACCGGTTTGACTCAGTGGATAGAGCATCGGCCTGTGGACTGAAGGGTCCCGGGTTCGATTCCGGTCAGGAGCATGTACCTGGGTTGTGGGCACATCCCCAGTGGGAGATGTGCAGGAGGCAGCTGATCGATGTTTCTCTCTCATCGATGTTTCTAGCTCTCTGTCCCTCTCCCTTCCTCTCTGTAAAAAATCAATAAAATATATTTTAAAAAAAAAAAGAAACAAGGTTTGACTGTATTACTCAATGGGTACCTAACTCTTAAGCCTATATCCCCAACCCACACTGTATTCTGGAGTTATATACCTAGCATGTAGTGATCACCCCCTCTTGGAGATCAAAACTCAACATGTCAAATTTCAATTCCCTATCGACCCCTCCTTCAAGCTATTAGAGCTTCTGTGTTTTCATTTTTAAAGAATGTCACAACTCTTCACTCAGATGTCCAACTATCGACCAGGTGTCATTCTGTCGTCTTCCTCTCATGTTTAGAACATCCCCTAGTTCCATTGATTCTTCCTTTCTCCCTATTATCTCTTTTATCTATCCTCTCTTTACCATCCCCATTTTCACTGAAATAAAATGTAAGTTCTCCTCATTCTCATAAGTTTTCACCTGGGATATTGTAACTCTAGCCTTGAACATTTCTCCATATTACTGAGGATTTAAAATGCATCTCTTACCTTGGGCTGGGTGGCTCAGTTGGTTGAGTGTCATCCAATGCACCAAAGGTCTCAGGTTTGATTCCCAGTCAGGCACATGCCCAGGTTTCAGGCTGGATCCCTAGGCAGGAGGCTGTTAATTGATGTTTCTCTCTCAAATCAATGTTTTTCTCTCTCCCTTCCCTTCTCTCTCTAAAATAAATAAAAACATATACTTTTGTAAATGTATCTCTTTGAGTTTGATAATATTTAATGATGAAGTCATCTGGGTCTGTAGTTTTCTTTATGGATAATTTTTTAATAATTATAGATCTGAGTTTATAATATAATATAATATATAATTTTTCCAAATTTCTTTTTGTGTTAATTATATTACAAACTAATTACTGAGATAAAGTTTTCTGTTATAACATCTTTATATTAGTTTCCTAGAACTACTGTGACAAAATCCCACAAAATGGGTGGCTTAAAACAATAGGAATTACTGTCTATCAGTTCTGAGGACTAGAAGATGGGAGTCAAGGTGTCAGCAGGTCATGCTCCTTCTGGAACTTGTTGGGAGAATCTTTTCTTGTCTCTTCCTTGCATCTGGTCATCATTGCTTGCTGTTCCTTGGCTTGCAGCTGCATCACTCCAACCTCTGCCTCTGTTGTCACATGACTTTCTCCCTGTATCTGTGTCTTCTCTTTTTATAAGGACACCAGTCATTGGAGTGGAACCCATTCTACTCCAGAATGACCTTATCTTAACTTGATTATATCTGCAAAGCCCCAGTTTCCAAATAAGGTCACATTATGAGATACTGGGAGTTAGGTTTTCAATATATCTTTTGTGGGGAACACAATTCAATCCATAACAATCTTGTTTTTTTATTATCTTATTTTGTTTTCATGCGCTTATTTTATTTATTATTTTAAAATCTTCATTGTTGAATAATAAAAGCCATATATGACAGGCCCACAGCCAACATCATACTCAACGGACAAAAACTAACACCATTTCCCCTAAGAACAGGAACAAGACAGGGATGCCCCCTCTCACCACTCCTGTTCAACATAGTACTGGAAGTGTTAGCCATTGCAATTCGGCAAGAAGAAGAAATAAAAGGCATCCAAATTGGAAAAGAGGAAGTAAAACTGTCCTTATTTGCAGACGACATGATATTATACGTACAAAACCCTAGAGATTCCATCAAAAAGCTACTAGACTTAATACATGAATTTGGCAATGTAGCAGGATACAAAATTAACCCCAAGAAATCTGAGGCATTTCTATACACCAATAGTGAACTTTCAGAAAGAGAGATTATAAAAACAATCCCGTTTACCATTGCACCAAAAAAACTAAGCTACCTAGGAATAAACTTAACTAAAGAGGTAAAAGACCTCTACTCAGAAAACTACAGGACGTTGAAAAAAGACATAGAGGAAGACATAAACAGATGGAAGAACATACCATGTTCATGGATTGGTAGAATCAACATCATTAAAATGTCCATACTACCCAAAGCAATCTATAAATTCAACGCACTTCCCATTAAAGCACCAACAGCATACTTCAGAGATCTAGAACGAACTTTCCAAAAATTCATCTGGAATAAAAAAAGACCCCGAATAGCTGCAGCAATCCTGAAAAAGAACAAAGTAGGTGGGATCTCAATACCAGATATCAAGTTGTATTACAAAGCCACTGTTCTCAAAACTGCCTGGTACTGGCACAAGAATAGGCATATAGATCAATGGAATAGAATAGAGAGCTCAGAAATCGGCCCGAACCAATATGCTCAATTAATATTTGACAAAGGAGGCAAGAACATACAATGGAGCCAAGATAGTCTCTTCAATAAATGGTGTTGGGAAAATTGGACAGATATATGCAAGAAAATGAAACTAGACCACCAACTTACACCATACACAAAAATAAACTCAAAATGGATAAAGGACTTAAATGTACGACAGGATACCATAAAAATTCTAGAAGAATCCAAAGGCAACAAAATCTCAGACATATGCCGAAGCAATTTCTTCACTGATACAGCTCCTAGGGCACTTGAAACTAAAGAAAAAATGAACAAATGGGACTACATCAAAATAAGAAGCTTCTGCACAGCAAAAGAAACCATCAACAAAACAACGAGAAAACCCACTGTGTGGGAAAACATATTTGCCAATGACATATCTGATAAGGGCCTAATCTCCAAAATTTATAGGGAACTCATACAACTTAACAAAAGGAAGATAAACAATCCAATCAAAAAATGGGCAAAGGACCTAAATAGACACCTTTCAAAAGAGGACATTCAGAAAGCCAAGAGACATATGAAAACATGCTCAAAGTCACTAATCATCCGAGAGATGCAAATCAAAACAGCAATGAGGTACCATCTCACACCTGTCAGACTGGCTATCATCAACAAATCAACAAACGACAAGTGCTGGAGAGGATGTGGAGAAAAAGGAACACTTGTGCACTGCTGGTGGGAATGCAGACTGGTGCAGCCACTATGGAAGACAGTATGGAGTTTCCTTAAAAAACTGAAAATGGAACTCCCATTTGACCCTGTGATCCCACTTCTAGGAATATATCCCAAGAAACCAGAAACACCAATCAGAAAGGATATATGCACCCCTATGTTCATAGCAGCACAATTCACCATAGCTAAGATCTGGAAACAGCCTAAGTGCCCATCAGTAGATGAATGGATTAGAAAACTGTGGTACATCTACACGATGGAATACTATGCTGCTGTAAAAAGGAAGGAACTCTTACCATTTGCAACGTCATGGATGGAACTGGAGAGCATTATGCTAAGTGAAATAAGCCAGTCAATAAAGGAAAAATACCACATGATCTCACTCATTCATGGACAATAGAGACCATTATAAACTTTTGAACAATAATAGATACAGAGGCAGAGCTGCCTCAAACAGATTGTCAAACTGCAGCGGGAAGGCCGGAGAGGGTTGGGGGGCAGGAGGTAGGGGGGTAAGAGATCAACTAAAGGACTTGTATGCATGCATATAAGCATAACCAATGGACATAAGACACTGGGTGATAGGGGAGGCTAGGGGACTGTCTAGGGCGGGGGGATAAAATGGATACATATGTAATACCCCTTGTAATACTTTAAGCAATAAAAAAAAAAATTATAAAATAAAATAAAATCTTCATTGTTGAGAGTGTTACAGATGTCCCCCTCCACCCAGTTCCCAACCTGCCCCAGGATACTGTCTGTGTCCATAGGTAAGATCTTTGGTTAATCTCTTTCCACCCCCTTCCCCTCTTCCCTCTGAGATTCATCGGCCTGTTCCATGCTTCCTTGCCTCTGATTCTATTTTATTCACCAGTTTATTTTGTTCATTAGATTTCTTGTTTATTTTGATTTTTAGATTCAATTGTTGATATATATGTATTTGTTGTCATTTTATTGTTCATATTTTTTATCTCTTCTTTTTCTTAAAGAATACCCTTCAACATTTCATGTAATACTGGTTTGGTGGTGATGAACTCCTTTAGTTTTTCTTGTTTGTGAAGCTCTTTATCTGACCTTCAATTCTAAATGAGAGCTTTGCTTGGTAGAGTAATCTTGGTTGTAGGTCCTTGCTTTTCATAATTTTGAATATTTCTTGCCACTCCCTTCTGGCCTGCAAAGTTGCTGTTGAGAAATCAGCTGACAATTGTATGGGTGCTCCCTTGTAGGTAACTAATTGCTTTTCTCTTGTTGCTTTTAAGATCCTTTGACTTTATCCTTTGGCATTTTAATTATGATGTATCTTGGTGTGGGCCTCTTTGGGTTCCTATTGTTTGGGACTCTCTGCACTTCCTGAACATGTAACTATTTCTTTCACCAAGTAGAGAAAGTTTTCTGTCATTATTTCTTCAATTAGGTTTCCAATATCTTGCTTTCTCTCATCTCCTCTGGCACCCCTATAATGCGAATGTTGGTACACTTGAAGTTGTCCCAGAAGCTCCTTATGTTATTGTCATATATATATATTTTTTCTAATTGGGTGTGTTTTGCTTCCTCATATTCCACATAGTTGATTTGATTCTCATACTCCTCTACTACTCTACTGTTGAGTCCGTGTAAATTTTTTTTTTTTCAGTCTGTGTATGCTTAATTTCTTACTGATACTTTTTCATGTCTTTGACCTCACTAAGAGTCTTGAAAGTCTCATGAAGATCCTTGAGAAACCTTATAACCATGGTTTTTAATTCTGTATCCAAAAGTTTTCTTGCTTCCATTTCTTCCTTTTGTGACATATATCTTTGTCTCCCCATTTTGGCTACTTCCTTGTGTTTGTTTCTATGTATCAGGTAGAGCTACTACGTCTCCTGGAATTGGTAGAGTGGCCCTGTGTAGTAGGTGTCCTGTAGGGTCCAGTGGCTCAGCCTCCCCAGTCACCTGAGCTGGGAGCTCTAGGTGCACCCCTCTGTGGGCTGAGTGCTCAGTCTCGTAGTTGAGCCTTGGTTGCTGTTGGTGTCTCTGGGAGGAGTTGACCTCCAGGCCAATTGGCTGTGAGGTCCAGCTGCAGCTACAGTGAGAGAGCTGGTATGCAGGAAACACTCCTAGAGAGCAGGACTTGCTTCAGTGGGTCTTTGGTGCTCACTGTGTCTGCCCCTTGAGTGTGTGGCTTGTGGATGTGTAGAGATGTAATCTGGTATGGTCTGAAGCTGTCCACTGGGTGCACTGGCTCTAGGGCCTCCAGGGAGGTGCAAAGTCAGCCACTGCCTGGGGCTATTTGTATTGGGCTTGGAGGTGCCCAGGCAAAGCCCAGCTGTGAAGCATGTCAGGCTCATGCTAGTAGAGGGTCTTGGACTTTTTATTGATATGTTTGGGGAACACTGACCCCAATGAAGCAGGACCTTGTAAGTTCAGTTCATGCTCCAGTTCTTTGAAAGGAACACCTGGTTTCCAGCAGCCTCCGTGTCACTGAGCCCCAATCCCTGCTGGTTTTTACAACCTAAATTTATGGGGACTTCCTTTACCAGCTTTGGAAGCCTGGGCTAAGGGTCTGGTGTGGGACTAGGACCTTGCTCCTCATGGGCAGTCTCTGCAGAGATGACCTCCCTCCCCATTAGGAAAGCAGCCCCCACGCAGGTGTCAGACCAGCCCTTTCTAGGCCTCTGCCCTCCCACCAGCCTCAGTGTGCTTTCTTCTTTACTTCTCTAGCTGTAGGACTTCCATTCAGCCAGCGTTCAGGCGGTTCTGAATAATGTTTGTTTGGTATTTTAGTTGTAATTTTGATAGGGTTGTGGGAGGCGGCAAGTATTGGCATTTACCTATGCCACCATCTTGGTTCTCAATTCATTCACTTCTTTTAAATGCTAAAAGCCAAGAAAATCTTGTAAGAAGAATAACAAAATTGGAAAATTTACGTTACTGGTTATTAAGACTTTTTACATAATTAAACTAACAAGACAGATTGAAATAGGGGCAGACATAGACAAATATACCAATGGAACAAAATAGAAAATCCAGAAATAAGCTCAAACATATGTGGATAATTGGTTTATGACAAAGATGGCACTGCACAGCAATGGTAAAAGAATGGTCTTTTGAACATATTGGGTGTCCACATGGGAACAAATTGAATCTTGACTCCTACTTCATATCAATCACAAACATCTGTTCTATATGGATGGTAGATCTAAATGTGAAAGACAAATCAATAAAGCTTTTAAAAGAAAATATAGACTATCTTCATGGTCTTCCAGTAGTCAATAATTTCTTCCTAGTTTTTCTCTTCCAATAAATGGCACCACCACTCACACAATTGCCCAAGTCAACTTTGATTTGTGTATTTTTGTCCTGACCTACACTTCTAAAAGGCATATCAAGCCCACCACATTTTCATCTTTTCATCACTGGCTCAGTATAAGCCAACATCATCTTCCAACTGCAACAGCCTCCTAACTGTTCTCTTTGCTTATTATATCACTTTCCTGACTAGGATCCCTCACTGACTTCCCATGGTGTGACAAAACCTCACCTGCCTCAGGACCTTTGAACATGCTGTCCCTCTGCTTAAAATGCTCTTCCCTCAACTCTCCATTTGGATGGTCCATTCTCTACTTTTCTCTCTTAGCTCATATTACCTCCTCAAAGAAGCCTTCCTTGCAGACCTATCTAGCTTCTAAACTCATCTCAGTTATTCCCTAATACAGCATGCTGTCTTTTCCTTCGTTGCACTTGCTACAATCCATAATTATCCTCTGTATTTTACTTTTACTCATTAATTAATTCAATAAATATTTATTGTGTTTCCTCTGTCCCAGGCACTGTATTAAATCATAATTTAAAATCATAATTAAACAGACAAGGTCTCTACCATGATGTAGTATACAATTTAGTGAAGGATACATATATTAATCAAATAATCAATGACAATATAACCACAAACTCTGAGAAGTGCTTGAATGAAATGCTATCTACACTAATAAAAGAGAAAAATGGTAATTGGCGTACGACGCTACCCTTTTCATTGGCTAATCAGGGTTATATGCAAATTAACTGCCAACTAAGATTGGCAGTTAACTGCCAACAAGATGGCGGTTAATTTGCATATGTAGGCACAATACAGGGAGGCGAAAGGGAAAGCAGGAAGAAGCCCCCTGCCACTGACAGTGATCGGAAACCCAGGGGGGAGCTAAGAGCTGGGGGGCAGGGCAAAGGCGGCCCTGGAGCCGCCTTTGCCCTGCCCCCCAGCCATGATCGGAGAATCAGGTGCCTTTTCCGCCCTGGCCAGTGATAGCAGGAAGTAGGGGTGGAGCCAGCGATGGGAGCTGGGCACGGTCGAAGCTGGCAGTCCCAGGAGCTAGGGGTCCCTTGCCTGGGCCTAAAGCGAAGCCCACGATCGCGGGGCCTCTGCAGCTGCGGGTCCCCGCTGCCCGGGCCGGAAGCCTAGGCCAGAGGCGTTAGGCCTGGGCAGGGGCGGAGCCTGCAACCGCGGGGAGCTGGGGGTCCCCTGCCCAGGCCTGACACCTCTGCCGGAGGCCTCAGGCCTCAGGGGCCGATCCAGTGATTGGTGATCGGAGGGTGATGAGGGTCAACTCCTCTGGCCGAGGCATCAGGCCTGGGTGGGGGGCAGAGCCGGGGATTGGGGGGATATGATGGTCCCCTTGCCCAGGCCTGAAGCCTGGGTCAGAGGCGTCAGGCTTGGGCGGGGGGTGGAGCAAGCGATCAGAGGGAGATGGGGGTCCCCTGCCCAGGCATGATTCCTGGGCCAGAGGCCTCAGGCCTGGGCGGGGGCCAGAGCCAGCGATCAGGGGGAGATGTGGGTCCCCTTTCCAAGCCTGACACCTCTGGCAGAGGCGTCAGGCCTGGGCAAGGGGCCGATCAGGCGATCGGAGGGTGATGGGGGTCTACGCCTCTGGCCGAGGCATCAGGCCTGGGCAAGGGGCAGAGCCAGCTATCGGAGGGGTCTGGGGGTCCCCTGCCCAGGCCTGACGCCTGGGCCAGAGGCATCAGGCCTGGGCTGGGGGCAGAACCAGTGATGGGGGGGAAATGAGGGTCCCCTGCCCAGGCCTGACGCCTCTGTCAGAGGCGTCAGGCCTGGGCAAGGGGCCGATCCTGCGATTGGAGGGTGATGCGGGTCAACGCCTGAGGGCTCCCAGTATGTGAGAGGGGGCAGGCTGGGCTGAGGGACACTCCCCCCCACACACACACCCAGTGCACGAATTTCGTGCACCAGGCCCCTAGTCCTATATAATAAAAAGGCTAATATGCAAATAGACCAAATGGTGGAACAACTGGTCACTATGATGCGCACTGACCACCAGGAGGCAGATGCTCAATGCAGGAGCTGCCCCCTGGTGGTCAGTGCACTCCCACAGGGAGCGCGCCACTCAGCCAGGAGCCGGGCTCATGGCTGGTGAGTGCAGCAGCGGTGGTGGGAGCCTCTCCTGCCTCCACAGCAGCACTAGGGATGTCTGACAGATGGCTTAGGCCCACTTCTGGTGGGAAGCAGGCCTAAGCCATCAGTTGGACATCCTCTGAGGGCTTCTGGACTGCAAGAGGGTGCAGGCCAGGCTGAGGGACATCCCCTGCCGAGTGCACAAATTTTGTGCACTAGGCCTCTAGGTAGAAAATAAAATACCTGCCCTGACCTGTGTGCTAAGTGGTTAAAGGATCGGCCCACACACCAAAGGGTGGCAGGTTGGATTCCCAGTCAAGGGCATGTACTTGGGTTGTAGGCTCAATCCTGGCCCTCTCTCTCCTTCTCTCTTCCCCCAGCCTCTCCCTGCTTCCACTCTCGCTAAAAACCAATGGAAAAAAAATATCCTCAGGTGAGGATTAAGAAAAGAAAATACCTAACATTTACCACTCCTTTTGCTCACTCCCTGAATTCTGTGCTTCCCTAATTTCTGTTCTCAGCCTTCTTTTTCTTCCCCAGGTGTGCCAGCTGGGCTGGAGCTGAAATGTATACAGCACTCACAAAGAGTGAGGCAAATTTTGGAGAGTAACTTGACCCTGCTTACTTACAACAAGCCAGCAATTCTGCTCCCTAAATCCCAAAGCAATTCTCACAGCAGCTCTTGAGGCTTTTGATCAAAGGGGGCCAGTGACCCAGCTACTGATCCAGGTAAGGCTGCATGGCAAATGGTTCGGAAGCACCCTCGGAACCTAGGGATGGTAGGACTGAACGAGGCTCTGCGAGTGGAGGTAACTCTCACTGCACACAGCCTCCCAGCCGACCTCCCAGCAGGCTGCTTTCTTCAGCTGCCTGAATGGTTTCCCGCCTTACTAAGCCACCTTGACCTTCCTCAATGCTTTCAGAGTGGTTTTCCCAGAACATAATCTGAGTACGCCTTTCACATATTTAGCTTTCCTCGATGAGTTCCCAATTGTCTTCGATAAAATTAAAACTCTCACATCTATGCAAAATTCTTTAGGACTGGCCCCTTCCAAAGTGTCTATTTCTCCACACACTCCATATTTCTCCACACCTGTTGGCCCCCACACATAACCTCTAGCCTCACTGAACCAGGTGTCCTTTGGAAGGGCCTTGCCACCCCTTCTTCTATGTGTTTGCCCAGGCTTTGCCTCCTGCCTGGAATACCCATGCCGGACAGGCCGCACAGCTGGGCCAAGGGCTTGCTGGTCTGACTCAGAGCCTGCTGGGTGACTAACCCTTGTTCTAATTTCACACACGGCTGTGCTGGAGAGTCTGAATCGGGTGTTGATTATGCCCTACTGCCCCGTGTATATATACACTGCAGCCAATGTACTCTGAGATGGCCGTGTACCTGGCCCAGGGGAGGGGTCTCTGGCAAGAATGCTGTGTAGATCGTGTGCCGTATGCTCTAGCCTCAGGTCTAGACATGGGTATGTGTTTTGTCTGCAGATGTACTGGAGGCTAAGCTTCAGGATCCCTCATTTGCACAAGCCCCTTCCAATGCCCTGGATGTTGGCTCTATTTACTAGCTTTTTAAAATGTGTAATTTACTCTGAATTCTTTTTTCATTCTAAATAAATATTTCTTTTGTACCTAATTGTATACTCATAATTTTATTATTTTTCTTAAAGAAGGCCCTTCCAAACTATATAAGCTTCATGCCCATAAAACCTAGAAATATGTCCTTGCCTAGAAGTAAACAGGCTATGACCATCATTTATTCTGTGACCATCATTTATTCAAAAGTCCTCACCGGCAACTGGGGGCCATTGTCCTGGGGAAGGTGATTGGTGTCTGCCACGTGTCCTGAGTTCTCGCCTACTCTGTAAGTAAGGAAACCCTGTTTGATTTACCCAAACGGAGTCTGCACTTGGTTATTTTTCTCAGCCCAAACCTAATGTGGCCATACAGTTGTCACCAACTTCTCCATCTGACTCAGTCCTATTCATCTCTTAGGATTTATCTCAGGCGTCACCCAGAAGCCTTCCTGGACGCTCTCAGCCAAGGCTGGCTGCCCACACAGAGCAGGCATTCAATAACTGTTGCTTAAATAAGTAATGAATGAGTGAATGAATGAATGAATGAATGAAGCTGAGCCATCAAATTAGTCCCCTTTGCCCCTAGAAAAATACATCCTTTTTGGTTGATTCCAGTGGAATCCTGAGTTCCATCTGAAATAAACTCCTCCTTCTCTGATGCCTTGGTTGCCCCTCTCACAGGACCCCACATCGCTCACTCCGGATTCCTTCCGACAAAGGTGGTTCCATGTTCTGTTCTTGTTTGACCTAATCCATTCTAGTTCCTGACCTTTCCATGCCACCCCCGCTGGTAAGAGCCTTTACTTTCTCTCTATCACCTCTCGCGCATTTTCTGCAGGTAGCTGTGTTAGCTTTCTAGGGCTGCCACTACGAAGCACCACCGACTGGGTGGCTTAAACAGCAGACGTTTATTTCCTCACCGTTCTGGAGGCTGGAAGTCCAAAATCCAGATGTCAGCAGGGTTGGCTTCTGCTGAAGCCTCTCCCTGGGGTGCAGATGGCCACCTTCTCTCCTGTGCTCTCCCCTCTGTGTGTGTCTGGGTCCTAATCTCCTCTTCTTATGAGGACACCAGACATCTTTGATTAGGGCCCACTCATATGACCTTGTTTTATTGCAATTACCTCTTTAAAGAACCTACCTTCACATACAGTCACATTCTGAGGCCCTAGGGGTTAGCCCTTTAACATATGAACTGGGGGTAGGGGAGCAATTCAGCCCATAACAGAGTTATCCTCATTTTATATGTCAGGAAACTGACACCCAAAGGGGTTCAATAACTTGTTGCCTTAGTGCATCCGGGACTGCTATAACAGAACTACTGTCGACTGCGTGGCTTAAACAACAAACAGTATTTCTCACTGTTCTAGAGGCTGGGAAGTCTGAACTCAAGGTGCCCACAGATCCAATGTGTGGTGAGGGCCCATTTCCTGGCTTGTAGATAGCTGCCTTCTCCCTGTGTCCTCACATGGCCAAGAAGGAGATCGTGTCTCTTACATTTTATCTTATAAGGGCACTAATCTCATTCCTGAGGGATCCACCCTCATGTCCTAATCATCTCCCAAAGGGTCTACTACCAAATCCCACCATGTTGGGAATCTGGCTTCAACATATGAGTTAGGGGACGACACAAACATTCAGTCTGTGACACTTGCCCACGGTCACTCAGGCAGCATGTTGAGCAGCTAGGTTGTCTGAATCCAAGTCCCGGTGCGTTCTGCTACATTCCACAGTCTCCAGGGCCACAGCCCCCAGCCCCCAGCCCTGGTCTTATCTGGAGCTCTCTGTCCCCATTGTCATCTCTCTGCCACTTCATTTTCTGCAAAGTGACATATGTCTACATGCCATTGGACACTGGCCACCATAAAACATATTGGAGGGCATGGGGACTGGGAGTTCCTGAGACTGCCTGGGCAGCTGCAGTGGGGGGTCGGGGGGCCTGGGCTGCAGTAAAAAGGAGAGGTCAGGGGTACATCATTTGGATTCAAACTACCCAAGTTCAAATGTAGGCTCCCTCATTCTCTAGCTGCGTGGTCTTGGCAACGTTTCTTAGCCCCTCAGTGCCACAGTTTTCCCATCTGCAAAGTGGAGATAATAACAGTGCAAGTCGTTGTTATGGAGATGGTGAAATGAATCAATATGTAAACAGTGGCCAGCCCTGAGTATGCCCTGAGTGAGTTAGAGCAATAGTTATCATTACTACCATGTTCCAGGGGTGGGTTCCTCAGGCCCCAGTCACACTGCTCAGCTGGGCTACACTGCTCCGAGGCAGGAGTAGTGCTGGATTCCTGCGGGGGGTGTAGTGGGGGAGAATGGGCAAAGAATGATGAGTGTTTGGAACACGCCCCGATCTCAGGGGCAATGAGACCTGTGGGCCATGAAGGTCCTTGGGACGCCAGGCTGGCAGTGCCCTGGAAAGACCCTGTGGCACCCTGCGCCTGCAGGAGGCCCTGTTGTGTATTCCCCGCTAGTGTGAGGCCCGAAGAGCTGGGCGACAGCGTGTGGCTGCCGAGAAGCTTCATGGTGCTTCACGCCAGCTCTGGCTTCTATTTCAGGACCCACAGAAGTCAAAGTCAGTCCCTGCCATCAGAAATGGTGCGATGCATGCTGGGAGCAGCTGGGTTCCCAGCCTCCAGGGTGCCACTAACCGGGAGGCACGAACCTCAAACCCATCAAGCACTGGGATTGACATAAACTTCAGCATTGAGCCCCAAGGGGCTGCTGTGTGCAGAATCCCTGTGAGCCCCGAATGGGGAGAAATACACCTTCCCACAGCTCCTTCTACAGCTTGCCCGCCTCCCCCTTCTCCCACTCCCTCAGCCAATTAAGTAGGTTGGTTAAAAATTAAATACAGTAGCAATTTAAAACTGCCCTTCGATGGAGGACCCCATGGGCTAAACCTCCCGCCTGTTCAGGCTGCTGTTGACTCTGGCAGGGCTGAACCCCTCTTTCCCCCGCCTCCGATGCCTCCACTGACAACTTGCCCATAAAACACCCTGTAAACGAAGCTCTAGGGGCCAGTGAGCCACGTTGGTGCCTGGGGTCTCCGTCTGTACCTTCTCCCTTTGTGCTGGAGCCCAGAGCACTTGGTGCTCACTTTTGCACTAACCCACTTCCCGGGGCCCTGTAGGTGTACAGCGACCCAGCCTGTCTACCTGACTTCCAGGTGGAGAGATTTCAAAGCGCTGTGAAGGCCCCACCCAGGCACTCTGCAGGGGAGAGCCAGCGAGGTGGACCGGCTTCAGCGCCTGCCACTTCCTAGCCACGACCCCGGAGTTGGTGGTCCTCAAAGTCTGGGCCCTGAGCATCCGTGTCACTTCGAAACTTACAGAAATGCCAGTTACCAGGCCCGGCCCCAGACCTGGGGGATCAGAAATCCAGGCAGAAGCCCAGCGCTGTGTTTTATTTAACAAGCCCTGTAGGTGCACGCTCAAAGTTTCAAGCCACTGTCTGAGGTCATTTCCCTTGTCCCCATCCAAAAAATGGGGAGAAAACTTCTAATTTGCGGGGTTGTTGCATTAGATGAGATTACGGTACATTCAAGTGCCTGGCACCACACCTCGTCACACAGGAAGGGGCCCCCCTAGTGTTGCTGTGCTGGAGGGTGGAGGGTCCAAGTAGACTGGCAGCTGAGCCCTCACTCCCAGTCTCTGGAGGAGGGTGTCTCTCATTTGGCTCTGGCTGTGAGGGCTTCCGAGGCCAGACTGAACCTCCGCAGACATCACAGAGGTGTTAGAAGCAAGCACCTCCCACAGCCAGGGGCTCCAGGCCGTGAAATCCCAAGGCAGGCTGGGCTACAGTCTTCACCCGTCCTCCGCCTCTGCACAGGGCTGTCCGCAAATACAGTGGGGCCTTGACTTACAACTGTCCCTACTAACGAGTTTTTTGAGATACCAGCTGTCTCTCGGCCGATTTTTTGTATTGAGTTGATAGAGTAATTTGAGTTAACGAGCTCCTTAACGAGCTCGGTCTCGGAACGAATTAAACTCGTAAGTCGAGGCCCCACTGTAATCTTAGAAGAGAAGTGTCCGTTCTCTTCTCTACCATCCTCCACAACTTTGTGAGCTGAGGTGCTCCCAACCACCTCTGGCAACTGGTAGTCTGCTCTCTGTATCTATGAGTCTGTCTCTGTTTTGCTTGTTTGTTTATTTTGCTCATTAGATTCCACATATAAGTGAAATCATACGGTACTTGTCTTTCTCTGACTGGCTTATTTCGCTTAGCATAATGCCCTCTAGGTCCATCCATGCTGTCGCAAAAGGTAAGATTGCCTTCTTCTTTACAGCCAAGTAGTCTTGCCTTATGTAAATGTACCACAATGTTTTTTACCCACTCATCTACTGATGGGCAATTGGATTGTTTCTAAATCTTGGCTATTTTAAATAGCACTGCAGTGAACATAGGTGTGCATGTATCATTTCAAATTCGTGTTTTGGGTTCCCTCAAATAGATTCTCAGAAGTGAAATCTCTGGGTCATAAGGAAATTCCTTTTTTTTTTTTATTAGGAACCTCAATACCGTTTTCCATAGTGGTTGCACCAATCTGCAGTCCCATAAACAGTGCACTAGGCTCCCTTTTCTCCATATCTGTGCCAACATTTATTGTTTGTTGATTTATTGATAACTAGGGGCCCGGTGCACGAAATTCGTGCACTGGGTGTGGGGGTGGGGGGGAGTGTCCCTCAGCCCAGCCTGCCCCCTCTCACATACTGGGAGCCCTCAGGCGTTGACCCCCATCACCCTCCAATCGCAGGATCGGCCCCTTGCCCAGGCCTGACGCCTCCGCCAGAGGTGGCAGGCTTGGACAGGGGACCCCCATCTTCCCCTGATCACTGGCTCTGGCCCCCGCCCAGGCCTGAGGCCTCTGGCCCAGGAATCATGCCTGGGCAAGGGGACCCCCATCTCCCTCTGATCGCTTGCTCCACCCCCCGCCCAAGCCTGACGCCTCTGACCCAGGCTTCAGGCCTGGGCAAGGGGACCATCATATCCCCCCAATCCCTGGCTCAGCCCCCCGCCCAGGCCTGATGCCTCGGCCAGAGGAGTTGACCCTCATCACCCTCCGATCACCAATCACTGGATCGGCCCCTTGACCAGGCCTGAGGCCTCCGGCTCAGGCAGCGGGGACCCGCAGCTGCAGCGGCCCCGCGACCGTGGGCTCCACTTTAGGCCCAGGCAAGGGACCCCTAGCTCCCGGGACTGCCAGCTTCGACCATGCCCAGCTCCCATCGCTGGCTCTACCCCTACTTCCTGCTATCATTGGCCAGGGCGGCAAAGGCGCCTGATTCTCCGATCATGGCTAGGGTCAGGGCAAAGGCAGCCCCAGGGCCGCCTTTGCCCTGCCCCCAGCTCTTAGCTCCCCCCTGGGTTTCCGATCACTGTCAGTGGCAGGGGGCTTCTTCCTGCTTTCCCTTTTGCCTCCCTGCATTGTTCCTACATATGCAAATTAACCGCCATCTTGTTGGCAGTTAACTGCCAATCTTAGTTGGCAGTTAACTGTCAATCATAGTTGGCAGTTAATGTGCATATAGCCCTGATTAGCCAATGAAAAGGGTATCGTCGTACGCCAATTACCATTTTTCTCTTTTATTAGTTTAGATAATCATTCTGACAGGTGTGAGGTGGTTTCTCGTTGTGCCTTTGATTTGCGTCACTCTGATGATGAGTGATGTCCAGCAACTTTTCATATGTCTATTGGCCATATGTATGTCTTCCTTGGAGCAGTACCTATTCAGGTCTTCTGCCCACTTTTTTTTTATTGGGTTGTTTGATTTTCTGGTGTTAAGTTGTCTGAGTTCTTTTATAAGTTTTGGATATTAACCCCTTATCAGATGTATCATTGGCAAATATCTTCTTCCATTAAGTAGGTTGTCCTTTTGTTTTGCTGATGGTTTCCTTTGCTGTGCAAAAACTTTTTAGTTTGATAGAGTCAGTCCCATTTGTTTATTTTTTCTCTTGTTTTCCTTGCCCGAGGATATATATCAGAAAAAAATGTTGCTATGAGAAATGTCCAAGATTTTAATGCCTATGTTTTCATCCAGGATTTTTATGGTTTCGAGTCTAACATTTAAGTCTTTAATCCATGTTGAATTTATTCTTGTGTATGCTGTAAGAAGACGATCTAGATTCAGTTTTTGCATGTATCTGTCCAATTTACCCAACAATTTATTGAATAGACTATCTTTACCCCATTGTGTGTTCTTGCCTCCTTTGTCAAATATTAATTGACCATATAAGCTTGGGTTTATTTCTGTTCCATTGATCTATATACCTGTTTTTATACCAACACCATGCTATTTGATTACTACTGCCTTGTAATATAGCTTGATATCAGGTAATGTGATATCTCCAACTTTGTTCTTCTTTCTCTAGGTTGCTGAGGCTATTCAGGATCTTTTGTGGGTCCATATAAATTTTTGTATTATTTGTTCTAGTTCTGTGGAATATGTGATTGGCATTTTGATAGGTATTTTCATTGAGTCTATAGATTGCTTTGGGTAGTATGGACATTTTAATGATGTTAATTCTTCCTATTCATGAACATGGTACATGCTTCCCCTTACATGTATTTGTATCTTCTTCAATTTCTTTCTTCAGTACAGGTAATTTACCCCCTTGGTTAAATTTATTCCTAGATACTTTTTTAAAATGCAATTGTAAATGAGATTGTTTTCATAGTTTCGCTTTCTTTTCTTTTTGGTTTTTTTTTGTTTTTTTTAATTAAATCTTTATTGTTCAGATTATTACATTTGTTCCTCTTTTTCCCCCCCCATAACTCCCCTCCTCCCAGTTCCCACCCCACCCTCTGCCCTCACTCCCCACCCACTGTCCTCATCCATAGGTGCACGATTTTTGTCCAGTCTCTTCCCGAATCTCCCACACTCCTTTCCCCCCCAAGAATAGTCAGTCCATTCCCTTTCTATGTCCCTGATTCTATTATAATCAACAGTTCATTCTGTTCATCAGATTATTTGTTCACTTGATTCTTAGATTCACTTGTTGATAGATGCATATTTGTTGTTCATAATTTCTATCTTTACCTTTTTCTTCCTCTTCCTCTTCTTAAAGGATACCTTTCAGCATTTCATATAATCCTGGTTTGGTGGTGATGAACTTCTTTAGCTTTTCCTTATCTGTGAAGCTCTTTATCTGACCTTCAATTCTGAATGATAGCTTTGCTGGATAAAGTAATCTTGGTTGTAGGTTCTTGGTATTCATCACTTTGAATATTTCTTGCCATTCCCTTCTGGCCTGCAAAGTTTCTGTTGAGAAATCAGCTGACAGTCGTATGGGTATTCCCTTGTAGGTAACTGGGTTTCTTTCTCTTGCTGCTTTTAAGATTCTCTCTTTGTCTTTTGCTCTTGGCATTTTAATTATGATGTGTCTTGGTGTGGTCCTCTTTGGATTCCTTTTGTTTGGGGTTCTCCGCGCTTCTTGGACCTGTAAGTCCATTTCTTTCACCAGGTGGGGGAAGTTTTCTGTCATTATTTCTTCAAATAGGTTTTCAATATCTTGCTCTCTCTCATCTTCTGGCACCCCTATAATTCTGATGTTGGTACGCTTGAAGCTGTCCCAGAGGCTCCTTACACTATCTCGCATTTTTGGATTCTTTTTTCATTTTGCTTTTCCCATTGGGTGTTTTTTGCTTCCTCGCATTTCAAATCATTGACTTGATTCTTGCGCTCCTCTGGTCTGCTGTCGGGAGTCTGTATAATATTCGTTATTTCAGTCCGTGTATGCTTAATTTCTAGTTGGTTCCCCAATATAACATCGAGGGTCTCATTAGTTTTCTTTTAGATCTCATTAAGTTTATCGGCGGCTTCTAAACAGTTCTTGAGAGACCTTAAAAGTGTGGTTCTGGCCGAAACCGGTTTGGCTCAGTGGATAGAGCATTGGCCTGCGGACTGAAAGGTCCCAGGTTCTATTCCGGTCAAGGGCATGTACCTGGGTTGCGGGCACATCCCCGGTGGGGGATGTGCAGGAGGCGGCTGGTCGATGTTTCTCTCTCATCGATGTTTCTGACTCTCTATCTCTCTCCCTTCCTCTCTGTAAAAAATCAATAAAATATATTTTAAAAAAAAAAGTGTGGTTCTGAACTCTATATCTTCCATTGACAATTTTGTCCTGTTTCTTTGTCTCCGCATTTTGTTATGCTTCCTTGGTGCACCCCCTGGTGGTCTTTGTTCGCAGTCTTATAGTTAAACCTTGATTGTTGTAGCTAATCCCAGGGAGGGTTTGATCTCCAGGCCAAGTGGCTATGAGAATCAGCTGTGTCAGCAGTGAGAGAACTTCTGTCCTCTAGGGAGGTGCTAATCTAGCCTTTGCCTGAGGCTATCCGGCAAATGCCTCTGTGCAGGGCTTGGGCAGGGCGGGTCACACAGGATCAACAGGGTGGGTCGGAGAGAGCAGTTATGGCGAGTCTCAGTCCTGTCCCCAGGGGCTCTGCCTCTCTGAGTCCCAGCACCCGCTGCAAAGCTCGGAGAGAAAGCTGTACTCGCTCTGACCGAAGCCAGACAGTCCCGCTTCTCCCGTTTGAGTCTGGGTCCCTAAAGACTCGCCTGTATCTGGAGCTCAGAGTCTGCGACTCCCTCCCGATTGAAAACAACAACCGCGCCCTCTGCCGCCAGCCTGCTCCGCGCACTCCGCACCTCAGAATTTGACTTCAGCACTGCGCCTCCTCTGAGTGTCCGTATGCGTTTCTCTTTCCTCCTAGTTGTAGGACTTCCACTCAGCCAGCGTTCCTGTGGTTCTGGGTGATTTCCCTTCCGTCTTTTAGTTTTACTTTTGAAGTAGTTGTTCAAAGCAGCAAACTCCGGCATTAATCTATGCCGCCATGTTGGTTCTCCTCTTTTCTTTTTTTGAAATCCTCACCAGAGCATATGTTTTTACTGGTTTTAGAGAAAGGGGAAGAGAGAGAGAGAGAGAGAGAGAGAGAGAGAAATATTTATCATACGCACCCCCATCAGGGATTGAACCCACAACCTAGGTATGTGCCCTCACCAGGAATTGAACCGGCAACATTTTGGTGCATGAGATGACACTCCAATTAAGTGAGCCACACCAGCCAGGGCAGATTCTCTTTTTAATAGTTCATTATTGGTCTATAAAAATGCCACTGATTTCTGAATATTAATTTTGTTTCCTATTACTTTACTGAATTCATTTATCAGTTTTAGTAGTTTGTTGTTGTTGTTGTTGTTTTGTGTGGAGCTTTAGGGTTCTCTATATACAGTCATCTGCAAATAATGACTCTTTTACCTCTTCCTTTCCAATTTGGATGCCTTTTATTTGTTCTTGTCTGATTGCTGTGGCTAAAACTTCCAGAACTACCCTGAATAAAAGTGGTGAAAGCAGACATCCTGCCATTTGCCTGATCTTAAGGGAATGGCTTTCAATTTTTGTCTGTTGAGTATGATATTGGCTGTAGGTTTGTCAGACACGGCCTTTGTTATGTTGGGGTATGGTCCCTCTGTTCCCACTTTGCTCAGGGTTTTCATCATAAGTGGGTGTTGGGTTTTGTCAAATTCTTTTACTGCATCTGTTGATAGGCCATAGGATTTTCATACCACATTTTGTTTATGTGGCGTATTACGTTAATTGATTTGTGGATATTGTGCCAACCTTGCATCTCCAGAATAAATCCCACTTGATAATGGTGTATTCTTTCTTTCATGCATTGTTAGTATTTTGTTGAAGATTTTAAAATCCATAGTCATCAGGGAAATTGGCCTATAAATTTCTTTCTTTGAAGTGTCTTTATCTGGTTTTGGAATTAAGATAATGCTGGCCATGTAAAATGAGGTGGGGGCCTTCCCTCCTCTTTAATTTTTTGGAGTAGTTTGAGAAGGATCGATGTTAATTTTTCTTTGAATGTTTGGTAAAATTCACCTGTGAAGCCATCTGATCCAGGAGTTTTGTTTGTTCAGAGTCCTTTGATTATTGCTTCAATTTCATTAGTTGTAATCAGTCTATTCAGATTTTTTTTTTGTCTCTTCTTGATTCAGTTTCGGAAGATTGCATGTTTCTAGGAATTTATTCATTTCATCTACATTGTCCAAATTGTAGGCATATAGTTGTTCATCGTATTTTATTATAATCCTTTGTATTTCTTTGGTGTCAGTTGTTATCTTATTTATCTTTTCATAGAATCAGCTCAACTTCATTGATCTTTTATATTTCTTTTTGGACTCTATTTCATTTATTTGCACTCTGATGTTTATTATTTCTTTCCTTTTACTTACCTTGGGCTTTATTTGCTGTTCTTTTTCTAGTTCCTCTAGTTCCTAAGGTTAGGTTGCTTATTTGAGATTTTTCTTGCTTCTTTTGGTAGGCCTGTCTTGCTATGAATTTTTCTGTTAGGACTGCTTTGGCTGTGTCCCATAGATTTTGGGTTGTTGTGTTTCATTTTCATTTGCCTCAAGGTATATTTTGATTTCTTCCTTGATCTTATTATTCACTCATTCATTGTTTATAACATGTTATTTAGCGTCCATGTGTTTACGTGTTTTCAGGTTTTTTTCTCATAATTGACTTCTAGTTTCATACCATTGTGGTCAAAGAAGATGCTTGATATGATTTCAATCTTCTTGAATTTTTTAAGACTTTTTTGGGGTTCTAATATGTGGTCTATCCTAGAGAATATTCCATGTGCACTTAATAAGAATATATATTTTGCTGCTTTGGGGTGAAATGCTCTGAAAAATATCAATTAAATACAACTGATCTAGTGTGTCATTTAAGGTTGCTGTTTCCTTGTTGATTTTCTGTCCGGAAGATCTATCCATTGATGTCAAACGGGTGTTAAAATCTTCTGCTATGGTTGTATTACTGTCTATCTCTCCCTTTATGTCCACCAAGATTCTCGTTATATATTTAAGTGCTCCTATGTTGGATGCACATATGCTTACAAGTATTATATCCTCTTTTTGGATTGATCTAGTTAGCATTATGTAATGTCCTTCTTTGTCTCTTATTATAGCCTTTATTTTGAAGTCTATTTTGTCTGATATAAGTATTGGTACTCCAGCTTTTGTTGTTATTGTTGTTTCCATTTGCATGAAACATTTTTTCCATCTATTTACTTTCAATCTGTGTGTATCTTTTGTTCTGAGGTGAGTCTCTGGTAGATAGCAAAAATATTGGTCTTGTTATCTTATCCATTCAGCCACCCTACAGTTACCATATTTTTTGAGCATCGATTATGTGCCAAGCAATGTGCTGGGCACTATAGCTAAGCTAAACTGAATTCTGTCTTTTCTATATAAACTAGCTCTTCCTTACACATGTATTAACGGGAAAGATGCAAGTTGGCCAAAGTATGATTATTTGGGGCCTTGAGTCAGATGCAGGAACATGGAAAATCTGAAAAGCTTTGTTTCCAGTCCTAATTCCCTCATTTGTTATTTCTGCACATATCTCTACAAGGTTGGGAGATAGATCAGAATTAGCTATAACTGTACAGGGGAATCACCCAAAGGTCAAGTGTGAGAAGGCACACTCCTCATGTCTGGAGGGGTGTGAGATAACATTTCATTTAAGTTTATCTAAACACCTTCCAACTAATGGTGTTCCCAGTCCCTTTCTTCCTCTAATCATGGAAAGAAAGAAAGAAAGAAAGAAAGAAAGAGAGAGAGAGAGAGAGAGAGAGAGAGAGAGAGAGAGAGAGAGAGAGAAGGAAGGAAGGAAGGAAAGAAAGAAAGAAAGAAAGAAAGAAAGAAAGAAAGAAAGAAAGAAAGAAAGAAAGAAAGAAAGAGAGGAAGAAAGAAAGAAAGAGAGGAAGAAAGAAAAAGGGAAAGGATAGGGGAGGGGAGAGGAGAGGAGGGGTGAGGAAGGGAGGGAAGGGAAGAAAAAAGAAAAGAAAAGGAAAAAAGAAAGAGAAAAGGGAAGACAGTCTATGCTCAAATGGACTAGGAGGCCCAGCATGGCCATCTGTATTGGTCTGGGGTCATTGTTCCTTCGGTGTTGGGGACATGTGACAGCTTTGCCCTGCTGTCTGCTGCTGATCCAAGTCTTAATTAGCTGTCCTCTGGCACCGTCCCCTAAGAGCTTTCCTTAGCTTTCAAGAAACTCTAAGATCTTCCCAGTCACTAGGGGTGAAAATAAGAAAGTCAAGAGGGAACAAAATGGCAGATGTGTTCCCTTCAGTGCAACAAAGAGCTACAGAAATGGGTCTTGTTCAAAAAGACTTGACAGTGTCACTGTTATGGAAGCAGGCTGGCTTGTCCTTGGGGCTGTTTTACGGGCTTTGGAGTTGGCCTGAGAAGGGGGCCTTGTGAGCCCCAAGGAGGCTGCTATTGCAACACCTGCTCTCTGCTGGGGCTGGCTTTCCTCCAAGCTTGATTGGGGGTGGGGTGGGGGTGGGGCGGGGAGAGCTAATGAACTTCCCAGTGATTGACAGTCCACCTACTCCTAGGCGGCCTGGCTCCCAAATTAAGGGGACAAGGTTGCCCAGGCCCCCAGTGACGGGTAAACGCCCCCTTTCTTCCTGCATGACAGCAATAAACTTCTCCTAAGCCCCTACGGTATAGGTTCAAAACGATCCGATTAAGATCCCGGCTGCCACGGCTGTGCCACGGGAGGCATTCAAGGAGAAAGCTCGGTGGAGGGCACTGACAGAGGAAGGTTTCTCTGGAGGATGGCGCTGAGCACCTGACATTAGAAGACGCCCTTCTGGAGCTCCAGTGGCGCAATGGGTTAGCGCGCGGTATTATAAGAGGAAGCCCTTCGCATAAGCCCCTTGAAAATGTCTGCTGGAGAGGCTACGGAGCCTGGACACGGGGAGCTTCCAACAGACACGCTTGGTTGTATGTGACGCTCATGTAGTGGCTCTGGTTCTGTGCCTGGAGCCCTTCCATCCATTCATGTACTAAGTAGCCACGTAAGGAGGCACCTACTGTGTGGCGCCCACTATATGTTCCTCAGGCTCTGATGGGGCAACTCCCTAAGCTCGCTCCGGGAGGAGGGACTTGGCACTTTTATCAACCCCTCCGCCCGCTCTGTCTGTGTATTCATGTCTCCCTCTGCAGACCTCCCCCGGAAACTGCTGAGGGCTAAATAGTGTGCAGTGTAGCTGGTAGTATTGCGCCAATGTTAGTGTTCGGGTTTGGATAACTTGGCTGTGGTTATGTGAAATGTTAACATTCGGGGAAGCTGGGGAAGTGGTATGTGGGAATTCTCTGTATTATTTTTTTAACTTTTCTGTAAGTCTAAAATCAGTTCAAAATAATAAGATTTTTCTTTTTCTTCTTTTAAAAAAAGAAGAAAAAATAAAATGTCATTGGAAACATTAAAAAAGAAGAAGAAGTCTCACCAGGAGTTTCATTGACTGCTTCTTTTCCCTCCTTTGGTTTCTGTTGTTCTGTATGTCTTTCTATAATCCTGCCAATATTCCTCGTCCCTCCTCTGTCCCTTTCCCTTCCTCCGTCTCTGTCCCTGTCCTTCATTCTCTTTCCCACAAAACCCTGCTCTCCTCCCAGACTTCTCCTCCCCACGGGGCTTAGGTGTTTATAACCAGTCACTAAATTCTGTTCATTAAACTTCCTGAATATCTGTCACACACACACCACACCGCCCCCCCCCCCGCGCCCCCCCACCCCCGCGCGCGCACACACACACACACACACACACACACACACACACTGCTACTTTCCAGGCTCCTGGGTGACACCATTGTCACCACACACAGCCATCCGGGTTACCCCAGAGCCCCCTGTGGGACTGCCCGCCGCCAGCTTGGGCTCAGGCTGGTTCCTTCTCCTTGTGCAGCTCCCATCACGTCTGGCCCGGGTTGATGCCATCACTTTTGCATCCTCCTGAAAAAGCCCAGCCCAGCCCAGCCCAGCCCAGCCCGGTCCAGCCTCATCAGACTCCCTCCCTGCTCCAGTGTCAACTCCCGCCGTGGCATCACTCGTTTGCTGAGTCCCATTGCCGTCGGAGAGGGGCTTCCACACATACAGGGAGAATAGTGCTTCTTCCTCCTGAGGGCAGTGAAGGCGGGTGTTTCTATGTCAAAGTCAGGTTCTGGGGCTGAGTGTGAGGAGAGAGGAGAGAACGCAGAAGGAGAAGAGAGAGGTGAGAAAGCAGTGGGAGAAGAGAGAGGTTTCCATTTCAGTGTGGTAGAGGAGCCCACGGAAGAAGAGACTCCAAGGGACGCGAGAGTAGCCCGTGTCTTCCTGGCAGGTGGGAAATGGCCTGAGGTCCACAGAGAGGCTGCAGCCCCCTCCGGACACGCCCGGACCTTGCCTGTTACAGCCTGCGGCTTCAGCAACGCCCGCTCAGCTGCCACTGCGCTCAACCAGCCCTTTAAAGGCCCACACACCCTGTGCAATGCAGCAGTTGCATAGTCCTCCTCTCATAACCACTCACCCTCTCCTCAGTATTTTATGTTCCAACAATACCAAACCCACCACACTGTGCAGCCATGGGGGGCAAGCGCGCTCGAGTGTTTATAGGTTTGTACCCATCAGCCATTGGTGGAGGGTCACCGCACCGGGGTAGGAGTCGGGTTATATGTTCCCAGGCACTTGCAGCAAAGCAGGATCCGCAGCCCGAGGACAGGCCTACACAGGCACGGTGCTGGCTGTTGGGGCGAGCACACCAGGAGGCTGTGCACCCAGCCGTGGCTAAGGGATCCGAGAGGAGGCTGGTAGAGCAGGACCGCGCGGCTGCAAAGGGCATTGTTGCCATTTTAGATGCGGGGCAGGGAGGCCTCATTGAGGAGACGGCATTTGAATAACAACCTGCAGGAAGCGCCCCACACAGAGCAGGTGCTCCGTGTGGTCTGAGGAGTAGATGAAGGAATAAACCAACAACAAGCGATGCCCTGGGCTCCTGTTCCCCTGCATGGGAAGGATTCCGGGCTCCGGGCTCCACCGAGGTCCAGGCTGACATTACAGGAGGCGGCTCATGCCACCAGCAGGTCCAGCGCGGCCTCTTCCAGCTCCTCTCCTGCTGACCACGCCGAGCCAGAGGAAACGAGCACTCCGAGTCCCTCAGCATCCTTGTGAAGTAAACACCCGCGTGCTGGAGAGCTGCAAACTCCCTGGGTGCGTGTGGGCTGCCTCGGGAGCCACAAACGAGCCCGGGCAGATGGTGTGGAGATGAACGGCGCCATCCTGTTACTGTAGCGGTACAGTCGTAATTCTGCGGAGACATTTATTAGGCGCGTCTCCGTCTGCGGGACTGCGCCGCGGCTGGCGCGGGGTGGCCGCCAGCAAGGTGGCATGCGAACCCCAGAGCTGACGGTGTGATGGGCGCCCACGCCTCTCTCCGCCTGTCCTCCCGTTCTCACTTCTGACAATTTATAGGTTAGTTTGATGCTTGAATAGCTGCGTCTCACTAGTAATATGCACTCCTTGTAAGTACTTCCTGCTGTGGCATATCCTAAGAGAACGCCATCAAATAACTATCTCCCCTTCTATTCATTCTTCTTTTTGCTTGATCTGCATTGCTATAAAATAATAGATGGTCTCCTCTGAGTAGCAGCCTCCCCTGTGATTGTAAAGTGTATTTATGTCCAGTATTAAATCCACGCCCAGTCGTTCTTTATCTCAGCACTGGCTGCCTCTGACAGGGCTCCGGGCCTGCAGCGGCCACACCACTTCCTGTTGGGAGACGGAGAGCTGGGGTCGTTGAAGCCGGCGTCTCAGCCCTCAGGCCCCGCGGGCATGCGGGTGCCAGCTCAGGAACCTATGTCCAGCTGCACCTCAACATGCTCTGACCTTAACCTCCTTGCTCAGGATCCCCAGTGAGCCCCCTTTGCCACAAGGAGTCTTGTCCAACTTGCCTCAGCTCTCAGGACCTAGAGGAAGTGAGGGCCCACTGGGAGCCACAGCCCTGGGCCCCACAGCCAGGGCTCAGCTGCCCGCTGGCTTTGGAGCCTCCAGGCTTTTCTTGGGCCTGTGGCTTCCCCAGTTTGGCAGAAAGCTCCCTGTGGGCAGCACAACAGCTTTTCCCTCCCTTGGTTTTCCCAGAGCCTTTAGCACAGAGCTGGGATCAACTCGCAATTCACAGTCAGTCCTATGGCTTTCAGTCCCTTTCCAGGAAGTTGCTCCGATAAGGCCCTTCCTTCCGTGCCCCTCACACCACATTAACGGCCTAGTTAATAAGGGGCTTTACAGTTTTGTAAGACTCTCTCCAGCTAGATGAGAAGCGCCTGCAACATCTTCCCCTCTCCGGCTGGCAACCTCCTCGGGGGTCCCCCCGTCCCCTTCATGTCCAACCTACGAAAGAGGCTTTCTTCCGCTCTTGTTCTATCTTCTTGGCGCCCAGATTAAACAACTTGAAGCAAGAAGCAGCAAAGTGTTCTAGAAAGAGCACAGGCTTGGAGTCAAGACACCTGCATTCTAGTCAGTTCCCTCCCTGCCCTTCTGAGTCACAGGCCTTGCTGGCCTTCCTTTCCTCACCCGTAACATATGGAGATGCTTATACCATCACACCGTGTTACACCAGCCCAAGATCTAGTGGCCGGTGGGCTCATCCTTCTGCCCCAGATGTGTACGTATCTTCTCTGGAAAGGCTGCCAGAGGTGGAAATCCAACACTCTTACCTGCGCCCTTGACCCTTCTCCATCCAGTTCCACATCAGGATCACCTTGGATCTGCTGCATCAGAGCGTCAGGGGTTTGGGTCCATGAATCTGTGTGTTTTTTTAAAGCTCCCTGGTCAATTCCGAAGCTCCGTCAGGGTGACAGAGGGCCTGTGGGGGTCCTATGACTCCCTACGCCCCACAGGCAGGGCAGGAAAAGCCTCTGGGGCCTCAGCTTCTCCTGTCGTCGGGCTGCGGAGCAGGACTTGTGAACAAGGCGGCTGACAGCATCCGCTTCAGGACCACAGCCATGGCCGAGCGCCGCGGCGGAGACACGCCCAGGGCAGCAGGGATGGGCCTGCACCCAGTGGGGCAGGATGTGAGGCTTGCCTCTCGAGCAGGCCCTGGTGATCTCACGCCCTGCCAGCTCCACCAGGGGAAGCTGTCACCCACCCTAACCACCAGGCCAGCGGATTGACTCAGGGGCTGGCGGGCTTCCTGTCCTGGTCACTGTGGAGTTGACTCTTCCGACACCGACCTCATGCAAGTTCCTGAGTGTATGCAGGCTGGCTGCTAAGACCAGACAGTTTTCCTCACTCCAAGAAGCTTAACCCCTACAGCAAGGCCTCATCTTCCATCCCACCTCCAGCCCTGGACTCTGCTGTGTGCGCAGAACGCCCAGTCCAGGGGTCATGAGGCCTGTCTCCTACACACCCTCCTGCCGGGACTCCACAGTCCACCCGAGAGCCCAGGTGAGGTGTGCTTTGTCCTGTGCTCTCTGGGAAGGAGCCACGTGGCCACACGAGGTCACCCCTGAAAGGACCTCACATCTTGGGCCACACCCCTCTTCTATGCCTCCCTCTGCTTCCTAGGAACCTCCGGGCTCGCGGAAAGTTCCGCAGCAGCTGTTCGACATTTACATGTACACAGTGCCAGGTTATTTGACTGCCACGATTTGATTGTCTCCAGTTAATAACCTTGACTTACGGAATGATAGCAGCAGTGGCTCAGCTCCTTTTCCTGCCACAAGTTCCTGCTGCTGGGAGTGGTAGGTGAGCACAGACCTTTCTTTCCAAGACCCCTGCCTTCTTGTCCCACAGGGAAGGGACCTGGCAGGACGAGGGAGGTCCAGCGGGCCTCGCCGATGCCCAGGCCTTCCATCAGCACCTCCCTTCCTCGCCCCTTTGGAACAAGACCCCTGGGCCTGGTCCCTTTCTTCACATACCATCCTGACCGGCCTCTCCTGTCCTCCTCAGTCCAGAGCCACAGGTAGAGCGGATGAAATATCGATCCCTCCCCTCTCCTCTCCTGTCCTCTCTTCTCCTCTCCTCTCCTGTCCTCTCCTGTCCTCTCCTCTCCTGTCCTCTCCTGTCCTCTCCTCTCCTGTTCTCTCCTCTCCTATCCTCTCTTCTCCTCTCCTCTCCTCTTCTCTCCTGTCCTCTCCTCTCCTGTCCTCTCTTCTCCTGTCCTCTCCTCTCCTCTTCTCTCCTGTCCTCTCCTCTCCTGTCCTCTCCTCTCCTCTCCTGTCCTCTCCTCTCCTCTCCTGTCCTCTCCTCTCCTCTCCTTACCTCACCTCACCTCTCCTCTCCTGTCCTCTCCTCTTCTGTCCTCTCCTCTCCTGTCCTCTCTTCTCCTGTCCTCTCCTCTCCTCTCCTGTCCTCTCCTCTCCTCTCCTTACCTCACCTCACCTCTCCTCTCCTGTCCTCTCCTCTTCTGTCCTCTCCTCTCCTGTCCTCTCTTCTCCTGTCCTCTCCTCTTCTCTCCTGTCCTCTCCTCTTCTCTCCTGTCCTCTTCTCTCCTCTCCTGTCCTCTTCTCTCCTCTACTCTCCTCTCCTCTTCTGTCCTCTCCTCTCCACTCCTCTCCTCTTCTGTCCTCTCCTCTCCTGTCCTCTCCTCTCCTGTCCTCTCCTCTCCTCTCCTCTCCTGTCCTCTCCTCTTCTGTCCTCTCCTGTCCTCTCCTCTCCTGTCCTCTCCTCTCCTCTCCTCTCCTGTCCTCTCCTCTCCTCTCCTCTCCTCTCCTGTCTTCTCCTCTCCTCTCCTCTCCTTTCCTCTCCTCTCCTCTCCTGTCCAGTTCTCTCCCCTCCTTTCTAGGAGTCCTGGCACGGGTTAACTGAGTGCATAAAATTGATTGCGATTTTAGTAATTCGGTATAATCACAGTCTACCAGCAGGCTGCTTTTCCAGCAGGAGGGTTTGGAATTATTTTCTGGAGTTTGCAATATAGAACTTAAATTAAGCCTCAGAAGTCAGGGGAGCTCTGCAGCATCCCTAATGCGGTGCTAAATTCTCAGCAGCACAGTCTCCGCATTACAGCCTTTGCTGGCAATTAGGTTCATTAACTATCACAATACCTTATTTATTACTCCTCGTGCCATATGGTTTCCTAGCTAAAGGATGGCGCCCGCTCTCCTACAGACCATTTGGCATCATAAAAATGTTAACAAATAATATTACGGCTCTTGGGGGCACAAGGCCTCACTGGGTTCCAGGTCTGAGCGGAGGGAGAGAATATGAAAACATTTTTCTTCCATGCAAAATAAAACCTTCCTCAAGACAGAAGTATTCAAAGACTGTAGCCCTTGCATAATTCCAATGGGAGTTTTATTTACTCTTGTAATGGTTATGCCAATATTTGCATCAGCTAGGCCTTCACTCATCTTCCTCTCCACTCTCTTTTGGGGTTCTCTTCACTTTCACTTTGCCCATCTTACTTCCCTACTTCTATGGCATGAGGCCAGCCACAGCCAACACTCCCCAAGGCTGGGGACACACTGCTGGGCGGGTGAGGGCTGCCCATGGGATCTTCCCACAATTCACCTGCCTCAGGGTCCGCCACAGCTCCCACCTGGGCCTGCTGCCCGCTCTGCTCAAATCCTGCCTCAGGGCTCTCTCTCCCAGTTCTAGCTTCAGCTGGCAGTTCCAGCAGAAATGGGGAAGTCATGCACATGCCAGTGTGAGCAGGCGTTCTGTGGCCCAGGCTCTGCCAGTCTCCCACCGTGGAGGGTGGGTGTGGGAGGGCAGGAGCAGGGGGTGAAGACCTCTGGAGGATGGGAGAGGTGCACCTCAAAGGGCCCGCCCGAGAACGCCATTGCGGAAGGACAAAGCACCCCTGTTTCCTGTCCCCTGGCTGGGGGAGGCTGGGCCTCTGTCTGGGGATGACAGGCAAAAGGTACATAGAGGAGGTGCGCTCTGCCAGCCTTCAGTGTGCAATGAGCAGGTCCTGCAGCTGGGAGCACCCCTTCCCCACGCCACAGCCTTCCTCTGCAGGAGGGTCGGCCTGGGCAGTATCCAGTGCAGGTTCCAGGGAGACTGTGACTCACCTTCTCTCGAACGACTTCTTAGACCTGAGACACTCCTTGGGAAGCAAGATAAGGTTAAATGACAAACACTGGGGCTAGACTTCCTAGTTTTGAATAGATGAGTTGTCATACTAGCTGTGTCTTCATCTGTAAAATCTAGCCTATCTAATAATAGAGAAACATGGTAATTAACCATAACTTCGCTACCCTTCCCATTGGCTAATCAGGGCGATATGCAAATTAACTGCCAACCAAGATGGCGGCCGGCAGCCAGGCAGCTGAAGCGAACAGGAGGCTTACTTGCTCCAGTGATGGAAGAAGCCAAGGTTCCCCGCCTGCCGCTGCCAGCCTCTGAGCTGCAACTCTAAGAAACAATGTTGCAATTATAGACGCTAAACCATCCCCAGAAACCTGCTTTCAGCCAGCCGCGCCTCAGAGCTGGAGTTGAAACAGTGTTTCAATTATAGAACCCAAACAAACCAGATACCTGCTTTCAGCAGCCTAGGTCTCAGAGCTGGAGCCGAGCCTCAGAGCTAAAGCTGGCTCTCAGCTCCAGTGACAGCCATAGAAAGTAAATGAATCCCAGAATAAAAAAAAAGAAAAAAAGGAGAGGTTGGGAGCTTCAGTCACCCACCAGCCTGAAAACGGCCCTCAGCCCCTCACCCAGACTGGCCAGGTACCCCAGTGGGGACCCCCACCCTGAAGGGGGTGTGACCAGCTGCAAACAGCCATCATCCCCTCATCCAGGCTGGCCAGGCACCCCAGTTGGGACCCCTACCCTGAAGGGGGTGCGACCAGCTGCAAACAGCCATCATCCCCTCATCCAGGCTGGCCAGGCACCCCAGTGGGGACCCCTACCATGAAGGGGGTGTGACCAGCTGCAAACAGCCATCATCCCCTCATCCAGGCTGCCCAGGCACCCAAGCGGGACCCCCACCCTGATCCGGGACACCCTTCAAGGCAAACCAGCCAGCCCCCACCCGTGCACCAGGCCTCTATCCTATATAGTAAAAGGGTAATATGCCTCCCAGCACCGGGATCAGCGGAGCAGCAAGGCCTCACTGCCCCAGTGTCAAGTGGAGCCTCGAGGCCCCCCAGCACTGGGATCAGCGGAGCCACAAGGCCTCCTGGCCCCTGGAGCAGCGTGACAGGGGGCAGCGCCCAAACCCCCTGATCACCCTGAGGCTCTATGTGTGATGGGGGGGGGGGCCACAACCTCCCTATCCACCCTGCTCTGTTCGTGACAGGGGAAGGCACCCCAAATTCCCAATCGGCCCTGCTCTGAGCCTGACCAGGGCTGCACCTAGGGATTGGGCCTGCCCTCTGCCACCCGGGAACGGGCCTAAGCCAGCAGGTTGTTATCTCCCAAGGGGTCCCAGACTGTGAGAGGGCACAAGTGGGGCTGAGGGACACCCCCCCCCCGCCAGTGCACAAATTTTTGTGCACCGGGCCTCTAGTCTATATAAAAAGCCAGCGACCGGAATGCCGTAACGACTGGAACAACTGGTTAACCGGCCCAATGGGGGTGGGGGCGGTGGCTGGCCAACCTCCTGCAGCCCCTCCCCCACCCAGCCCCACACCAGATCGGCCCCCCACCCCAATCAGGGGCGGGGCCCGCTGCTGGCCAATTGCCTGCAGCCCCTCCCCCCAGCTGGCTGGCCCTGATCAGCCCGGATTGGGGTGGGCCCGCTGGCCAGCCTCCTGCTGTCTCCTCCTCCCGATAGGCCTGCCCAGATCCAACCCAATTGGGTCCAGGTTGGCTGGACCCCACCCGTGCACGAATTCATGCCCTAGGCTTCTAGTAGGGATCAATAGTACCAACCCTACAGGGTTGAGAGGAGAACAACCTATAGGGTTGTTCCAAAGACTAAATAACTTGTCCTCTCGAAGGACCTAGGACAGCAGCTGGCACAAAGCAAACACTACACAGGGGACAGCTGTGACCAGAAATAGTTGTGTTAGACTATCCCTCTTCTCTGCTCTGATATTTCCTTTGATGCTTTAAGGCATCCGGGAAGGGGCCCATCCCCACTCTATAACCTCAGCTCCAATCCTGATTCTAGGCCTGAGATCAAGCCATGTGGGCAGGGGCAGTGCCAGGGTGCCATCTGCCCCCACCCACACACCATTTCCTCTGCTGTGATCACACACTGTCTGTCATCTGGGGATCACAAATGCAGTGACACCCCTGCACACCCTACCGCCACTCCCTGACCCAACCATGATGGGTTAGGCTTGGTGAACTGATTGGAATCATGGACATGGACGAAGAATGCCAGACTGGATGAGACCTTAGACATGACCAGAAAAGGAGATGATGTGGCCACGGTCTTATAGCCAGGAAAGGGCAGAAGCAAGGCCCTAGTCAAAGTTCCCATCCCCCAGCTCTATTCAGCACATCAGTGAGGATGGGAACAGAGTGCAGCAGAGGAGAACTCAAAATTAAACAAATCCCATTACGTGTCAATTACATGGAAAGCACAGAAAGCTTTGGACCCATTGCTGGGCCCAGCGGATGAGTCTGGGATGAGCTGCCTGCGGGAGGGCGGCCGCAGGAGAGCTGCTCCTCATGCCCAGCCTGCTGGGCATGGTCCCTTGAAAGAAACAGGCTAATCCGGGCGAGGACATCCTCAAAGGAAGCCCCCTCCGTTCCACCAGCCTGCTTCACAGTGCCAGGCGTGGGTGACTTCCTGCCCACGCTGTCGGCCCAGCAGGTCGCTCATTGTCTTCATCTGTAAAACCGGGATAGATCTGTACCCACCCTGTAGCACTGCTCCTGCCCAATGACTCTCTCCCTGTCCAAAGGCACCTGGCTTCCCCTCCTGCTGGTTTGCTCCTACTGGTTGCAGAGACTAGTTTTTCCCCCGTTGCTTCTCCAAGGGGTGGCCCCCTCGGGGAAACCCTTTTAGGAGGAAAAGTGTAGGGCCTGGGGTTATGCAGTGACAATATGCAAAGGTGCACACGCACACGTTACCACAGGCACAGATACAAGCAAATACCAGCCTCAGTATGTGCACCGCCAGGTGACAATTCTCCCAGGACAGGCCATCAGGCTACCGGAGCTCCCTTGTCACTGGCCAGGTCCCCCGATTGGGCCAGGACAGCAGCTGGCGCAAAGCAAGTGTCTCTGGGCACATTTCCCACCACCTCTCTCCTTCACGTTCCCATCTGTAAATGGCGAAATAAAAAGGAGTCGCTTCAGAGCATCGCTGTGATGGCTAAACAATACATGTGAAAAGCTCCAGCCATTGTCAGTAAGTGCTAGCGATCACTAGAACCATTGGTATCATGTATGACCATCTACCATGGGCCATGCTCTATCTATCCACATTATGTATTTTCCTATGTATCATCTCACTTAGCCGTCACAACAACCTGTAAGTGCAGTCTCTTCTCCATTTTACAGAAGGCAAGACGAAGGCTTAGAGGAGACAGCTGGGTCATGAGAGCCCAGGCATCTGAGCAGCACCCGTCACCCTAAGTCTGGTGCTCCTTCTAACATAGGGCATTGCCTTTCCTCTGCTCCCTGCTCGGGCAGGCATGGGGTGTGCAAGGAAGGCTCCACTTTCCCTGGGAACTCACAGGCTGAGGCGCATCCCAGCCTGCCCGACTCCTGGGGGTCATGCTGTTCCCAGTTGTCACTCCGGAACTCCCTCCACGAGAGTCTGGGAAGGGGAGGATCAAGGTTGTCAGACCTGGGTAGGTCTCTCCAGGACTGTGCCCTCCAGCCCAGCCTGGAGGGAGGAAGGGCAGAGCAATCCGGAGTAAACTTGCCGAAAGCTGTGGCTGTGAGGAAGAGAAACATGGAGAGGACCGGGAGATTGTTTTCAGGAACATTAGACAGAGACCAGAGAGAAGTGGGCAATTTCAATCCCGTGCAGCTGCTGGAGATTAATTTAACTGCTGGAGCTGATTCTTCACCCTCTCCACCCATTGCATTGAAGGCCCGAAGGAGTGCAGAGCCCAAGTGATCGCCCAGCAGCCCCCGCCCCCCCCCCCCTCCGCCCCCAAGCAGCCTTGGGTACTGCAGCCCCAGGTGGACTTAACTAAATAGTATTTTTTTTTCAATCTAGACCTTTCTCTTATTGAGAAGGGACTGCGGTGAGACAACAGGAAGAACTCCCAGGAGCAGTGTGTGATCTCTGAGAATGGGGGACATGGACTGCAACCATCTCCTCCTACTCTTAGGGACAGAGGGATGCTGACGGGACCCCTTGCTCTCACCGCACGCACCACCATAGTCAGATACCGGCACTGGTATCAGGGACAGGCTGGGGGTGGAGTGGGGGCACGAAAGCCCAAACCGGGGCTCAGACACCTGAGGACTCAGCCATATTCACACACACACACACACACACACACACACACACACACACACACACACACACCGCTGTCCACTCAGGACATGCACGTTAGAAGCCAGCAAGTGCTGGTTCTGACCTAGGGCTCTGGATCCTCCTGGCTGCCCTTTAGAATCTGCCTGGAGCGCTTTAACAATAGAGCCGACGTCAAGGTCCCACCGGTGGAGATTTTGACTTAACTGGACTGTGGTGGGGCGGCACAGGGGTACTTTCCAAGCTCCCGGGTGAAGCTAATTAACATGCAAAGCCAGGGTGGGAACCGCGGAGGAGGGAGAGGACCCCCCCCCCCCCCACTCTGCTTCCCGCCCTCGCCCGGCGTCCTGGTCAGTTCTGCCTTGTGACCACTAGAGGTCAGCAGGGCCTGGGGGAAGTGGCCGCGGTGGCCCCGGCTCAGAGCGCCCCGCCCCGCCCCGCCCAGCTCTGGGTGAGCGGCGGCCCCTGCCCTCTCGCTGCTGCGGGCTCTGGCGGACAGAGGGCGGGCACCGCGAGGGGCGGAGGCGGCCTGCTGGCAGGATCCAGGCCTGCGAGCCAGAGTCAACTTCACTTACATGCTTTTTAAAAAGTATCCCCAATAAAATCTCACAATCCAGGCCTGTGGCAGCCAGCGCCTCTCGGCACCAGAATTTCCCACGTGGTCACTGCCAGGTACCCTGTGCGCACACGCCGTGCCCGGCAATCAGGGGGCCAACATCAATAGAGAGAGAAATGTTTTGCCTTTTCCGTGGGACAAGCCAGCGTTTGGATTTCAAGGGCTGTTTATTTGGACTCACTGCTGTTTGGGTTGGAGAAGAGTAAAGCAGCGAGTTCCTTGACGCTGGCTGAGAGGTGGCACACGTAAGGAACGCAGCAGGGCCCAAATTTCACATGCGCACACAGAAGTGAGCCAGGGTTCAATCTTTCATCATCTCCCAGAAGAATGTCAGGGGCAGAAAAAAGGAAGCTTTCCTACAGTTCAGCTTAAGAAAAATGAAAGCAGGTATTGACGGTAGTTGACTTCAAAAATGAAAACTGGAGGCCTCCTTGTTGTACTCCTGGATCCCAGTTCCTGCCATGCAAACCTTGGGGCGCTGCACATGCGTGCCCCTGGCACTGCCCATAACACGGTGTCACGATTGCCCTTTACAAAGCCCACCTTCCCCTCTAAACTGCCAGGCTACTTGATGGAAGAATAAGTTCTTGGCACATAGAAGGTGTGCCATAAACATTGGTCAAATCAAAATGTTTGGCCCGGCTGGTGTGCCTTAGCGGTTGAGCATGGACACAGGATCCAAGAGGTCGCACGCAAGTTCGATTCCCAGCCTGGGCACACGCTGGGGTTGCGGGCTCAGTCCCCAGTAGGGGCATGCAGGAGGCAGCCAATTGATGATGTTCCTCGCTCATCAATGTTTCTATCGGTCTATTCCTCTCTCTCTCTCTCTAAAAATCAGTAAAAACATATTTTTAAAAAGTTTGTTGCCAATATTATCTTGAGTAGTATTTACCATCAACCCACAGAGAAAATTTTCAGGATCCTTCTCTATTCTGTCCCAAAGACCACTCCCCCCCCCCCATACTTAACCCTAAAACATTTGGGGGAAATTTATTAAAAATGCAGGTTACTGAACCTCAAGAGGCAGTGCTTGGGTAGGTGCTGGGGTGGAGTCAGGAACAGGCATTTTTGACAAGTGCCTCAGGTGCTTCTGAACGGTTAGGGGGAGGAGCCTTCCCCTCCTCAGTCCCACCCCCACCTCCTGGCTGGGCTTGTCCCCAGGGGAAGTCCAGGGAGACAGGCCAGGGCAGCTTTCCATGCACCCACAGGGGCTTCTGTCCCTTTGTCCCCCTAGCAAGGCATGCTGGGAGTTGTCCTGGCCTCCAGCAGAGAGGAATCAGGTTTCTCTTCTGCTCCACCTGGTCTGGTTCTCTCCATGGACGGCTCTCTTTTCTCCCCCTATTTTATGTTACTCTTTTCCTTGATTTCCTTACCAATCCCAGCGGGCAGGACAGACGTGCCAGGCCCCTATCCCACCACGTAGGAGATGATTGTGTGGAATTCTGGAACTTGACTTGTGGGCTGACCTTGGGGCTCTTGTGGATACGGTTCCAGGTTTTAGCCTGGCCTTTAATGGAATGAAGGGATCTAGGGCAGCCAGAGGAGAGGGAGGAGCCTGGGGCCTAAAGTTCAACCAGCAGCCTGGTACTCACCTGGCCACTGTCCTCTTCATAACCACTCCAAAGAGACAGGACAAGGATGAGTTCCACAGCCCACTCTCCCTTCTCACAAAGACACTGTCCACAGGCCACCCCTCGGGGGGTGGAGGGAGAGGGGAGACAAAAAGCCACAGTAAAATAACTTCAATTATGGAGCACTTACTTCATTGCAGACATTGGACTGGGCACCTAAATATACATTAAAACGTATACCAACACTGAAAAGTAGCCACACATATATCACTCTCTCCATTTTACAGATGAGTATGAGAATTTATTTATTTAAAAAAATATTTTTAATTGATTTCAGAGAAGAAGGGAGAGGGAGATAGAAACATCAATAATGAGAGAAATTCATTGATTGGCTGCCTCCTGCATGTCCCCCACTGGAGGTCGAGCCTGCACCCCGGGCATGTGCCCTGACCAGGAATCGAACCGTGACCTCCTGGTTTATAGACCAACCACTGAGCCACGCCGGCTGGGTGATGAGTCAGAGAACTTAAACAATTTCCCAGGACACAGAGTTATAGAGTAAGTGACAGAGAGAGGATTTGAATTCAGACCTGCCTGGCCAAAGCTCCAAAACGCCACCTCAAAACGCGAGAAGGTAATGGCATTACTCTCCCTGCGGATGTTTCCAGGCAAAGTGCCCGCGGGCCAACAGAGGTCTCAGAAACTGTTTGGCATTTGAAAAGCTGCATTGGCTCCAAAATACAAAGAGAAAATGACAAAATTAAAATGTTTAAAACCAGTTATTTAAATGACAACAACACACATTATGACAAGTAGTTAACGCAGCTCACATCTTACCAGTTTGACACAAGTGATGTTTAATGAGGGGCATATGCATATTCTGATCAACTGGGAGTGGCTCCTTATCCCCACCCCACCTGGCCCTACCCATCTATATTCATTGTCCCTGGCCCAGGTGCCCCAGTAGAAACCAGAAGGAATGCAAAAGGACCAGAGTAGATGTCAGGATATTCCCGCTCTGAGCAATCTCCTGACAGCAACTTCTAATTTTAGTTTTCCTGCTTGCAGAATGGGGGTAATGATTTGTCTGCCTAACTCCTGAGTAGTCAGAGGTTCAAAAAGAACAACCTTTGGAGGAGCATAAAGTTCCACAGACAAACCAAAGATCCTAGAAGGTAAAGGATCTCTCCAGATGCAAAATACAGGCTCAAATTAAAACAAGGACACTTACTAGAATAAATAAGTTTCACCCATTAAAAAAAA
This sequence comes from Myotis daubentonii, assembly GCF_963259705.1. Lineage (NCBI taxonomy): Eukaryota > Metazoa > Chordata > Mammalia > Chiroptera > Vespertilionidae > Myotis > Myotis daubentonii. The sequence goes on along the minus strand of NC_081848.1, from coordinate 7,427,954 downwards.
GTCCAGTGCCTTATGTATTTCTCTCCTATCCCAGATCTCATGGGGTTTCAGATTTAATAAGGATAGTCCAGCCGGTGTGGCTCAGGGGTTGAGAGTCAACCTATGACCCAGGAGGTCACAATTTGATTCCTGGTCAGGGCACATGCCTGGGTTGATGTTTTTCTCTCTCTCTCTCTCTCTCTCTCTCTCTCTCTGCTACCTTCCTCTCTGAAATCAATAAAAATATATTTTAAAAAGTATTTAATAAGGATAATTACTAACACTAGAGCACTTCATATTCCTTATCCTAGGCATCCATCTTATCCTATAAAGTAAGAGGGGCTGTCTCTTCTTATTTCTGTCACAGGTGCAGAGAGGTGAAATGACTAGTTCAGGGCTCCCAAGTACAGTGGGGCCTTGACTTACGAGTTTAATTTGTTCTGAGACCGAGCTCGTTAAGGAGCTCGTTAACTCAAATTACTCTGTCAACTCAATGCAAAAAAATTGGGGGAGAGAGAGACAGCTAGTATCTCAAAAATCTTGTTAGTCGGGACACTGGTAAGTCAAGGCCCCACTGTAGTTGGAGCTAAATCCTGTCAGACGCCCCTGGACACCAGCCCTCCTTAGGCTAATTAGGTAACGCTCTGGGCCTAAACTTTCTCATTTGGAAATGGGTATAACAAGAATCACTTTAAAATGGGTATACAGCAGCCTCTACCTATCTTTTTTTTTAAAAAAATGTTTTTATTGATTTTAGAGAGAGAGGGAGAGAGAGATAGAAACATCGATGAGAGAGAAATATCTTCCTGGATGGCCTCAAGGATCCAGCCTACAACCTGGGCTTGTGCCCTGATTGGGAATTGGGCTGATGAGCTCTTGGTACATGGGTCGATGCTCACCACTGAGCCGCACCAGCCGGGCATTACCTATCTTTTAGGATTGTTGGGAGTCTCCATAAGAAAAAGCATGAAAAATTAGCACATAATGTGGGTGTCCTTATTATTTATTATTATAGTTATTATTACAACATAGATGCATATTCTTTCTTCGTGAATGCCTCTCCCAAACAAACACATACGTAAATTTTCTTTCCAGGAATGAAGATCTCAGATCTGAGTTCCTTGGGGAAACCAGGCCAAAATGTCAGCCAGATGTGGCTTGATTCTCAAGATCATGCAAAGGAGACAGATAAGTTAAGACACAGAAGAGGAAGGAAAACGAATAGATGAGAATTTAGACCAGGGTGCAGAACGTCTGGCCTGAGGACTGTATAACATAAGGCCTGCAAAATCATTTGGTCTGGCCCTGCCAAGGCATTAGGAGTGAGTTAACGACATGTTTGACCAAACACAGCAGGCTAATTTTTAAGTTGGTAATTTTGTGTGGCCGCGAATGGTGTTATAAACATCCAAACGGCCCTTGGTAGAAAAAAGATTCCCCACCCCTGACTTGGACCAAAAGCGAGGAGGAGGAGAGCCAGGAGGAAGGCCGGGCTAAGCCCACCTATTAAAGCTACTAAACAGTTCCGCATCCCGGCCCCGGGCAGCTTTGGGGAGCCTGGAGGACGAAGGACAAAACCCACAAACAGGCCCTGGGTGGATGGGGAGGTCTCAGGGCCCTTGGGAAGCTGCTTTCATTTCATTACCAGCAGCACGGAGCCACATTGTCACAGGAAAATATAAACCAGTTGGTTCAGAGGCGGGAGTCACACTTAGCCGGGCTGTGAAGTTAGCACCACCGGCTGGGCTCTGAAGGTGCTTCCCGCCCCTCAGTGCAGGGATGTGGGGAAGGAGCCCGGGGAGGCCTGGCTGACTTGCTAGGTCTCAGCCTCCAGCCTTGGACTACACTCCTAGACCAGGCTACCCATGCGGCCACCGGTGAGGAGCTCAGTTCACATCAGCTTTGCTCTAATTCCCGAGCCATCCTGAGCACAGGTGACCTTGAAAGTAGGCTTTGAAGGGTGATGGCTTTGTCTCAGGCAGGCAGGAAAGGGCAGAAGGCACAGCCTGTCCCAAGCCCTGGAAGCAGGACGTCGCTCAGGAGGCAGCATGGTGCCCGTTTGTAAAGGTCTTAGGGCCACGCCAAGGCCTTTCTTTTCTTAAGTGTAGGCCACGAGAAGAACCACTGAAGGGTTTTCATTCCGGGAGTGACACAGACCTGCCTTTTAGAGAAATAATTCCAGTGGCCATTGAAGGAAACGCTGCTAAGAGGCAGCTAGAACAATGGTTCTCAACCTTCCGAATGCCGCGACCCTTTAATACAGTTCCTCATGTTGTGGTGACCCCCAACCATAAAATTATTTTCGTTGCTACTTCATAACTGTAATGTTGCTACTGTTATGAATCATAATGTAAATATCTGATATGCAGGATGTATTTTCATTGTTACACATTGAACATAATTAAAGCATAGTGATTAATCACAAAAACAATATGTAATTATATATTCAATATGTGTTTTCCGATGGTCTTAGGCAACCCCTGTGAAAGGGTCGTTCGACCCCTAAAGGGGTCGCGACCCACAGGTTGAGAACCGCTGAGCTAGAAGCAAATAGACAAAGTGCGCCAAATCCTCCCCAGATCAATCCGCCCTCTAGCTATTTTGCCGATATTTCTAGACAAAGAAGTACCATATGACACGAGAGGAAATGTGCAGGACGCTCCAATGAGCAGGGCCAGCGTGGTGCCTAGAGTGCAAAATCGAACAAGGCGCCACTCTTAGAATCAGGCAAATGCCCAGAGGTGATGCCTCCTCAAACTCTGCACCCTGGGTGCCTCACCTGCCTCACCCGCCCCAGGAGGCAGCAAGCCTGTATCCTTTGGTAAAATGCTTAAATGCAAAGGCAAGAGCACTAGCTGTGGGCAGACCTGGACCTGAGTCCTAACTCCTCTTTTTTGGTTAAACCTCACCAGAGGATGCTTTTCTGTTGATTTTAGAGAGAAGCGGAAGAGGGAGGAAGAGACAGAGAGAGAAACATCGACATGAGAGAGACACCCTAACCTGGCTGGGATCAAACCCGGGACCCTTCAGTCCTCAGGTCAGCGCTCTTAGGTCCTAACTCTTTTTGAGCCTGGGTGTCCTCATCTCTAAAACCGTAAAAATGATGTGAAAGTACTGGGTACAGGGCTGTACACATTCCAGGCGTTGTGGCTTGTTTTGCCTTGGCCTTGGCTGGCACGCCCCGGAGAGCCGGCGTCACGCTGCCTGTGTTTCTTTTGGAAGCGGCAGCAGCAAAAATAGGTGCAGCTCAATCAGCATGGGCACCTCGGAGCCCGGGGAAGGACACACGCCTCTCACTCCCCAGCCTGTTCTTTATTTGGGCTCAGATCCCTCATTCCCAGCAACGGCTGCCTGTTTGTTTAAACATCTACCTTGTTTTGTTCTTTCACTCTTTGAACAGACACTTGTTAGGAGTCTACTATACACAAGCATAGTCATTCCGGGTGCTGTGGATGCGAAGGGAGAGGGCCCACCCTCTGCCCTCATGCAACTTACATTAACCAGAGGGAAGCTAGGGGGGCTCCAGGGAGGGCTCCAGGGGGGGCTCCAGGGGGGGCTCCAGGGAGGGCGCCAGGAAACAAACAAGCAGGTCCGTAAACAAAGGAAACAATCCCCCCCAGAGGCTCCAGGGGGCAGGAGGCCTCAGCCCAGGCGGCTGCAGGATTGCTCTGGGAGGAGGGACTTGCATGGTGGGAGGGGGAGGACAAGGCATCAAGTGCAAAGGCCCTGGGGTGGGAACCGGCAACCTTCAGTTATGTTATCTGCTTAGCGTCAGGTGTACAATTTTGGACATGATTTCTGAACCAGAGGGGCAAATGCGTCTCTAGACCTGACTCAAAGTGGCATGTCTGTATCTGTCTCTGTATCTGTACCTAATTCTCCATCCCACTCTCTGTACCCAGGACACCTTATTTGGGTCACAGCTAAACAGTCCCCTGACTACAGTTGCCATGCCCCCTCCCCCCTCCTTCCTCTATGACCTGGCCATGGCTTCACCACTGATATTTCCTTTTCTTTTTAGAACCACAGAGAGCCCTCCCCGGCAGAAGCACCTTGCCATTTCCTGCCCAAGCTGAAGCCCAGAGCACTCTCTCTTTCCTCCTCCACTTTGCTTGTTCCTGTGTGGACGTAGGAGGTTCCCCAATGCTTCAGTTCCCTCGTGACAGGAATCAAAGCTATAATAAAGAGAGGCCACTTACTTTACTTTTTAAAATTCTTTTGTTAATCCTCACCCGAGGATATTTTCCCATTGATTTTTAGGGAGAGTGGAAGAGAGAGTTGGGAGACCAAGAGAAACATCGATGTGAGAGAAACACATGGATTGGTTGCCTCTGGGGAGGAGCCTGGGACCAAGGTATGAGCCCTTGACCAGAATCAAACCTGGGACCCTTTGGTCTGCAGGCCATTGCTCTATCCATCAAGCCAAACTGGCTAGGGCAGCTGTGGGCAAACTACGGCCTGCGGGCCGGATCCGGCCTGTTTGAAATGAATAAAACTAAAAAAAAAAGAAAAAAGACCGTACCCTTTTATGTAATGATGTTTACTTTGAATTTATATTAGTTCACACAAACACTCCATCCATGCTTTTGTTCCGGCCCTCTGGTCCAGTTTAAGAACCCATTGTGGCCCTCGAGTCAAAAAGTTTGCCCACCCCTGGGATAGGGGGAGACCACTTATCTTAAACACCCACAGCAGAACTTCCCTCAACCAGAAGGGGCTAGCACCTGATCCTGGTGTTGCTGAGAGTTCACAGAGCATTTTAGAATGTCAGAAGCTACAGTGGGTGTGGCCATAAGCTGGTCCAGTATTTCCATGTTTTCCACAAGGTACCTGGGCCCCAAGCGGGGGAAAGCAACTCGCTCCAGGCCAGGCAGGAAACTGGAGACGGGCCTTAGGGCTCGTCTCAAAGAGCGAGCAGGGCAAGCACTTAGAAATGGTTAGAAACTTTCCCCCTGTAACATCTCTATTTTCAAGGAGAACAGGGGAGCACTCACCCAGGGTTACTTAGACAGGAAGTTTGGGCAGAGCTGACCTTGAATCCAGGTCTTCTTACCAGAAAGCCAGCATTTTTATGATTTCTCCATGTTCTCTCCCATCTGCCTAACAGAAAATCAATCAATAGGTAAACATTCCTGAACATTCCAAAGAGATGCTGGGGGAGAAAAAATGACCATCTTCCATGATGACTCTTCTTTCTTGTTACTGCGGGCACTCAATAGGCAGTAAACTCAACAGAAGGAAAATTCTCTTTCTGGGAAGATATTGCGTCTTTGAAAAGAGCTTCTAAACACTCAAATATTTGTACAGTTTACTGGAGGGCTTTCCCTTGGAGCGCCTGCGGAATGGGGCTTCAGTCAACCAGAGAAACCCTGGCCTGCAGTCAGCTTATTGTCTTTCCTGCTTTTAACGATATTTCTCTTCCTGGTAGCATTTTGGGCATTTTAATTTTAGACATGGGCAAAGGAGTGGGAGTTTTTTTGGGGGGGGGGTTGTTTTTTTTACTGAAATCTAACACGATTTCACTGAAATCATATGTGATCTTAGCCTATTGCTTCTTCCACACAGGGTATAAGCGGTGGCTTTAAAAAGCACCACCGGGCCTTGGCTGGTGTGGCTCAGTTGGTGAACGTCTTCCCGTGCACCAAAAGGTCACCGGTTCCATTTGGGTCAGGCACGCACCCAGGTTATGGCACACACCCTGGTGTGGTTCGGTGGTCCTGGGCAGGAACATGTGTGTGGGAGGCAACGGATCGATGTTTCTCTCTCACATTGATGTCCCCCCCTTCATGTTCTCTCTCTCCCCCCACCCCCTTCCTCTTTCTCTAAAAAGCACAGACGGGGTGATGTGGGCCTCCTCTCCAGTCCTAGTGGCACCTTCCTCACTGGGAATTGCCTCCTGCTCCCCTAAACATGGGGTGCAGGAGAAGGGTACCCAGGAAAGAAGTAGGTTTGGGAATCTGGTAGATTTAGGTTTCTATGCCAGCTTTGTCCCTTAGGAGCTGTGGGATCATGGCCAAGTTTCTTAACTTCTTGGTGGTTACAGAGACGTTCGGTATCCTAGATATCCTCATGATGGCCAAGCCTTAGGAAACCTGCCAAATGTACATGCTATGAAGTGACAGGTTTGGATCTGAGACCCATTTCCGCTTTCTAACAGCCCTGTAGCTGGTTCCCCTGTATCTTTTGCACAATATACATGGTCCGGGTGAATTCGCGGGCAACTAGGAGGTGGCCACTGTCCCTGCAGGTTTCGCTGGATACTTTAAGATCTGGCTAATAAATATATGGGACAGAGACAAAGTTACAGCTGGCAAATGACTTCTGAGTATCGGGGCACCCAGCTTTTTGTAACATTTCCAGCTTTCACCACTCCCCTTCCTGTCTCCAGCCAAACGGAGCACAGGACACCGGCACACATACCACCAGGCCCCTCACAAGGGACCACGCATTCGGCTGGCAGGCTGCAGCCGTTTTGCAAGGCCAGAGCGTACACACATATGTAGGCTGGACCCGGGGGTGGTGGGGAGTCCGCAGTCCACACCTGCCTCATCCTGGCTTCTCCACAGACCCCTGGGTCTTGTAAGCATAACCCTACAGGTTAATAATGACCACAAGAGGCAGCCCCGCATTCCCCCCCCTCTCCCCCGGTCTGGCTGAGAAGTTTACAACTTAAACTCACGACAGAGAGAGAAATTGGCTCAATCACTTGGAGTAATGGTACATGGAGAGCCAGCTGGGCATGACTGCTATTTAACGCAAGGAAACCAGGCTGCCGTGCTTAACATACACACACACTAATAAACACGTCACGCTGCAAGGTGGAAATTACCACCACCTCCTGCATTCCCCGCCTCCCTCTGCATTTGCCTGTTTGCCTCATCCCAACCCAATGAAGGGGACAGAGTGGGAGAATCAGGCCACAAACAGATGCTCAAAGCTCCGATTATGTCGATACTCACAGAGCACCTTTCACTCTTAAAAAGGTTTAAAATTTCTCACAAGACCTTACTCCCGATTTTCATTTTGTAGGAGGAGGGTGGAGAGAAAGGTTACCTGACGTCATTGCTAAGAACAGCTAACGTTTTCAGATCTTCTACTGTGGCCCAAGCACCCCTGGGGCATCTTCCTGGCAAGTCTAGTGAGGTGGGACCATTACTGTCTCCAGAATACAGATGAGGGCGCCACAACTCAGGGAGCTCAAGTAACTGACCCACGATGACCCAGGACCTAAGGGGTGTGCGGTATCTGAACAGAGACCCATGCGAGTGAGTCAGAGCCCAGGCTCTCAGCCTTTACGCTGCACTGGGTGTTTGAGGACCAAGGAGGGAGTGGAGGATGAGAAGATCACTGACTTGACAGTGTTCCCGACAGTTGTAACTTTATTCCCTAAGGTCTTGGAGAGATCCTCATTAAGATACCTTCCTAGCTGCTTTCCCATCACCAACGAAACTCGACTTTCACCGTGTGCCAAGCGCAGCAGACACAGAGGTAGAACCCTAGTCATCCTGTCCCCACAGAGCTCATAGTCCAGGGCAGCGGTCGGCAAACTGCGGCCCCTTGAGTGTGGCTCTTCCACAAAATACCACGTGCGGGCGCGCAGGTACAGTGCGATTGAAACTTCGTGGCCACACTCAAGGGGCCAAAGAGCCGCATGTGGCTTACGAGCCGCAGTTTGCCGACCGCTGGTCTAGGACAGTGGTTCTCAACCTTGGCTGCACATTAGAATCACCTGGGAATCTTTTTAACATCCTGAGTTCTGGGCCTCATCCTCCGGAAATTCTGTTTCTTTGTTACTAATGCTGTGGCCTCACCCCATCACAAAGATACAGAATTTCCGGAGGATGAGGCCCAGAAATCAGGATTTAAAAAGATTCCCAGGTGATTCTAATGTGCAGCCAAGGTTGAGAACCACGGGTCTAGGGGAAGAGGCCAGTGGAGACAAACAGGTTCATAGAAGCGGTGAGGGAGTTCCCCAGTTTCCGCCTCGGCCCTGTCCACACAGGATGCTCCGGTCTCTGGAGGGATCTGCCGTATGTGTAACCAAACTCCAGCTCAGACCCGGTGGCCCTGCTGCTTCTGTCAAATGAAACAAAGTGATCATTAAGGTAATGCTAGCTCCTACAATAAACAAACCCCAATATATAACAGCTAAAAAGCTAGGGTAGCCAGATGTTTTAAAAAGACCAATTTAAATTTTTATTTCAGAGACCGTTTTTGGTTTTCTTCCTGGTTTTTGGTGTTTTTCAGTGTAACTGCTCTGTGTAGTGTTTGGGACATACTTATATAAAAAAATATTTACCATTTGTCTAAAATTAAACTTAAACTGGGTGTCCTGAGTTTTATTTGGCAAACCCTACTCCACACACCAAAGATTTGTTTCTTGTTTATATGAAGTTCACAATGGGTGTTCTTCGTAGGCAAGCAGCTGTCATCCAAATCACAATTCAGGGATCCAGGCTTTTTCCATCGTGGCTCTGCCATCTTCATCACTGAACATCCAAGGTAACTATCTATATGGTCATGGGGTCAAGTCACAGAAGGAAAAGGGCATGGCGGGTTCCACGGGGGAGCTTTTGTGGGCCAGTCCTGGAAGTGGCACACTGGACATCTGCTCACAATTCGTACGTTGGCCAGAACTCAGTCACATGGCTTGTCCCTAACAGCAAGGTCAGCTGGAAAATGTAACCCACTGTGTGCCGGGGAAGGCACGTGCAGACCGCTGGCCAGGCTCTGCCACACCTGGTCACAGCAGAGCTAATCGCTCGCACTGGTGTACATGCATGTCTCATAGGCTGGTGCTGGGTCCGGTCAGCAGTCCTACACCCATGGTGTCCCTCTCAGGCCTGGCTGGGTAACGAATAGCTACATGAGGCTGGAGGACAAGGCCCCTGTGGGAGTAATGAGTGGTGCAATTCAAATCACTTCATTTAATTCAATGCGATTTAATAAGTATTTATTAATGTCCCTAGAATACTGAGAAAAGCTTGGTCCTAGGCCCCTGAAAGAGACATAAGTTGAAATAGGACCCTGTTACAACCTCAAGGAGCTGTATACAATTCAATTCAACAGCCTCCCCCAACCCTTACTTATATCCCACTGATTTTTCAAGGGTGCGTAAAAAACACATAGCTATAAAAAATTCTGCCTTAAATATTGGGATACAGAATAGTACCTCCTCTCCTGAATTTCTGAAACACTTGGTGTATATGTTCATTCGTTCATTCATTCATTCATTCAATTAGTTCATTCAGAGCAGATACATGCTCTACTCTGAGGGTTGGGGATGGGAATACTAAATTGAACAAGATGGAGACATTGTCCTCCAGAAACCCACAGTGCAGGGGGTGGTCAGGAGGCACATACGGCGGTCAGATCCGTCAGGGGAGAAATATATAGAATAGTGCAACTGAGACACACGTCTTTATGGACCGTGGTGCTTCCGGTGGCACCTCCAATGAGTGTGACACTCCCCTGCACGTCCCTCCAGGCTTTGCACATAACTGTGGCACTCCTGCTGTAACACAGCTGCCACGATTGAAATCTATAGGGACTGGACTCCGTACCTTTAAACACCTCACCCGTTAAACAGTTAGCTATGTAAAGTTAACCAGCCTAAGAAAACGTTACATACTTTCCTCTTCCTGGACTCTCCACAGTGACCCGCCAAAGTGTCAGAAAAGCCCCCCATTTCTGCTGAGGCCTTGGGGGTTAATTTTCGGCGCGGTGCCTGGGGGCTCCAATTCGCACACACTGTATGGAACCGCACCCCTCGACACCTGCAAAATTTTAGTTTTGAAAGTGAAGCTGACTTTCTCAGAACAAAGCAGATTTCCAGGATCACCAAAAACGACTAAATGTTGGCCCAGGATCTGTGTGTCGGCGCTTATGTGTATGCAAAGGGAGAAAATGCCTTTCTCTTCCGTGCGGATGACCTTTCAAAGACAACACGAAGACATGACGCCCAACTGCGGGCAGCAATGGTTGCTCCGTCTCACCCCAAAGCTTTGTGGGGAGCCCTGGCCCAAGGTTTGTGACACCCAGTGAAACTCTGTGCTTCTTGCATAACAACCTGAGCCCCACTGCCTGTCATTAAGGGACCTCTCTTATTACGCATCTCTTTTTTAAGTGGCTGCCATCATCTGGTCCCCGTGTACATTAACTTCCATGATAATTATAAACACACTTCCCCATAACATCCGCTGCAGATTTCATCCACACTGCCTACCCCTTCAGGGCATCTTTGCACTAATAACAGCTCAGATTTGCTACGTGAGTTGACAACATGAGGTCCCAACTCCATTTGCAATATGCCAGGGAGAGGGTAGAAAACGCTTTCTCTTCCTCAAGCACAAGATCTGGGGTCGCAGTAACCCAAGGCCTCGGGGGCTAAGAGCAGTAACTCCTCTTGTTCTCCCTTTGAAAAGTCACTCTCTGCCCTGAAGGTGAGAGGAAGGGTTTACTTAGAACCTGGCTAACCAGGACTCCACGGGGGAAAAAGATGGCTATTCTCAGTCAAAGAAATCACCTTCTTATTTGGTCTTCTGGGCTCCCACTAACCAGAATCCACAAGTCATTTGATTATTTCCTCCTTTGTTTTTTGGAGAGGGGATCTAAGGAAGTGACTTAAGAGAATTAACATTTAGCCCTGGCTGGTTTGGCTCAGTGGATAGAGCGTCAGACTGCAGACTGAAGGGTCCTGGGTTCGATTCCAGTCAAGGGCACCAGCCTCAGTTCCAGACTCCACCCCCTGGGTCGAGTCGGGGTACATGCAGAAGGCAACCAATTAATGTGTCTCTCATCATTGATGTTTTTTCTTCCTCTTTCTCCCTCTCCTTTCCTCTCTGAAATCAATAAAAATATATTGGGAAAAAAAAAAGAATTAACATTTTAAAAAAGGCAAACACCAAAGAAACCTATCAACATGCTGGGTGGGGCAAAGGTAGGTCCACAGTTATGAGTACACGAAACAGTTTATTCTTGTATTATTTTCCGTATGAGCAACTGTAAGCCTACTTTTGCCCCACCCGATATACACTGAACTCTGCCTAATTTTTTAAAATAATCCTTACCTGAGGATATCTTTCCCATTGATTTCTAGACAGAGCAAAAGGGAGGTACGAGGGGGAGAGAGAAACATTCATGTGAGAGGGACACATCATTTGGTTACCTCCACATGTGCCCCTAACCGGGGCTAGGGAACCTGCAACTGAAGTATGTGCCCTTGACCGGAATAGAACCTTGCCACCTTTTGGTCCATGGGCCGATGCTCTAACCACTGAGCGAGCAGCCAGTACTCTGCCTAATTTCTTTCTTTCTTCTTTTTTTTTTTTTTTAAATATATTTTATTGATGTTTTTACAGAGAGGAAGGGAGAGGGATAGAGAGTTAGAAATATCGATGAGAGAGAAACATTGATCAGCTGCCTCCTGCACACTCCCCACTGGGGATGTGCCCGCAAGCATGCAAGGTACATGCCCTTGACCGGAATCGAACCTGGGACCTTTGAGTCCGCAGGCCGATGCTCTATCCACTGAGCCAAACCGGTCAGGGCGCTCTGCCTAATTAAAAAAAAAAAAATGTTTCTTATTGATTTCACAGAGAAGGGAGGAGAGATAGAAACATGGACTGCCTCCTGCATGCCCCCTACTGGGGATCAAGCCGGAAACCCAGGCATGTGCCCTGATCTGGAATCGAACCGGAGGTGCACAACCCAATTGCCACACTGGGCAGACTGCCTAATTTTTCACCTCCTCTGCACCTAGCTAGGAGATATCAGCAGTGATGACCTTGAAGTGCTGTAAGGTCCTTTGCCGTCAGAAGGGGACACGCAGGTCTGCTGTGTCTTCCCGCAGGGTCCCCAGTGAGGTGACCTGAGAGCACTGAGAACGCCAGGTCGCCCCCAGTGGTCACCTCTCCGTTGTAGTGGGGACTGCCTTCACTCCACTGCCTGCATCTTTCTCTGAAAATGCTCACGCCCCACTCACTCATCACGAGGTTTGGGGAAATGCAAAGTAGCTTTTTCTCCTCAAAGGGAGGAGTCCTTGATTTATTTATCATGGTAAGAAAGCTTGCCTCTTTCAAAACTGTTTTCCAAATGAGCTGGAATAAAATGAGTTGCTGCATTCCATTAATACTCAATCAGAATACTCAAAACACCCCTATAGCCAGCCTTCTTCCTGGGTGTCTGTTTAGGGCAAGTTTTATTGTAATTCAAAACTTCCTCCTCGACTGCCGCCTGAGATTTTGAGGAAGGAGGGAAACAGCAGAGATCCTGGCGGATGCAAGTCTATTTACCTGGGGGCCTGGTTCCACAGAGGACTGTTTGGGCCTCTGCCACACAGCCCTTGGCCTTGGTGGAGAAGAGGAGAAGGACATTAAAAGCCTTGGCTCCCCTTTCCTAGCCACCGGAGGCCGTACAATCTAAGGTTAAGAACTTCGCAGTCAGAATGGCCGGATTTTAAGCCTCAGCTCTGATGTTTCATGAATTCTATAGTCTTGGATAACACACTCCATCTCTTTGAGTCTCTTTTCTTATCTGCAGAAACTGGGAAAATAACAGTGCCTGCTTGAATAGGGCTGGTATATGCATGAAATAGAATAGCAAAGGTAATGTGTTAAGTCAACCCTGACCAGTCTGCCTCAGTGGCTAGCAGGGGTGGGCAAACTTTTTGACTCGAGGGCCACAATGGGTTCTTAAACTGGACCGGAGGGCCGGAACAAAAGCATGGATGGAGTGTTTGTGTGAACTAATATAAATTCAAAGTAAACATCATTACATAAAAGGGTACGGTCTTTTTTTTTTTTTAGTTTTATTCATTTCAAATGGGCCGGATCCGGCCTGCGGGCCATAGTCTGCCCACGGCTGGCCTAGAGCGTGGGCCTGTGGACTGAAGAGTCCCAGGTTCGATTCCAGTCAAGGGCATGTACCTTGGTTGCAGGCACATCCCCAGTGGGGGTGTACAGGAGGCAGCTGATGGATGTTTCTCTCTCATGGATGTTTCTAACTCTCTATCCCTCTCCCTTCCTCTCTGTAAAAAATCAATAAAATATATATATATTTTAAAAAAGATTCCTAGTCAGTGCTCAGAATGAGTTGTTCGCACTGTCTCCTCCCTGCAAGATCCCTTAGACCAGCGGTTCTCCACCTGTGGGTGGCGGCCCCTTTGGCGGTCGAACGACCCTTTCACAGGGGTGGCCTAAGACCATCCTGCATATCAGATATTCACATTACGATTCATAACAGTAGCAACATTACAGTTATGAAGTAGCAACGAAAATAATTTTATGGTTGGGTCACAACATGAGGAACTGTATTTAAAGGGCCAGAAGTTTGAGAACCGCTGCCGTAGACCTACACACCCTCCTTTTCCACAATCCCAGCTCTGGCCGGTTGCTACCAGTGGGAGGTGTATGAATAAAAGAGGAAGATTTAGCAATGGAATTCCATCCAAAGGTGAACTCATCTGTTCCCTTGTCTCCAGCATGACCTCCCTCCAGATTGAGGGCGCTTCTATTTTTAGGACGGATGTCCCAGCTTCCCTTCCCTTACCCTTCAAGGAAAAAAGGAAAGCCCTGACTGGTGTGTGTGGCTCAGTTGGTCTGGGTGTGGTCCCCACCACCAAGAGGTAGGGGGTTTAATTCCTGACCAGGGCACAAAGTCAGGTTTCGGGTTCCATCTCGGTTGGGCGTGTACGGTGTCAGCCAATCCATGTTTCTCTCTCTCCCCCTTCCTCTCTCTCTCTCAAATAAATTAAAAAGGAAAAAGAAATCAGTACAAATATATATTAGAGAGAGGAGAGAGAGAGAGAGAGAGAGAGAGCGCAAGCGCACTTGTAATTTTCTACCCTTCTTGTTTAGGTGCTGCCACATGAAATCCCTGAAGTGGGGATTATCATCAGCCTTCCTGGGCCCCAAGGACGTAAACGGTGCTGGTGTTGGTGGTGGAGCTGCTGCCGCGTTATCTGGGCCCAATAAACCTTATCAAACTGCTGTGCAGCCAGTCTCCAGTGCTAAGTGGAAATGCTCAGAGCCCAGCGCTGGCACGCAGCCTGCCTTCCTCCTTTTTGTTACCTTCTCCACCTCTTAAACTCAGACATTAATCTCTCTTTAACACTTTCTAACAAGGGCTGGGCTTTTTAATGGCAGAGTTTATGAAGCAAGGGAGATTTTCACATAGAGTGAGTATGGTATGGCGGTGGGGGGAGTCCGAGCCAGGGAGGAATTGTTCTTTCTCTCCCATTGTTCACAGGGATTCTCTTTCTCTGATTTGAGGATTATTAATCGGCCCAGGACCAAGGGCTAAGCCTGTGCTTCTCCTGCCACTGCATTTGGGAGCGGCTGGCAGTGGTGTGGACAGCCAGGCCGCAACCTTCAGTAGACACCAGGAACACAAGTGTAAGGATTCCCTACTTCCCTGGTGAGGAGGTAGGAGGGCCTTTTCTCCTCTTCCGACCTCTCTCCCCACTTGCTCTCCTTGCAGACCAGTTTTAACTTTCTTGACATCCCTTTCCTCTTACAGGCTGCATAGTCTTTGGCTAGGAAAGTCGTCAATGCCAGGATTGCTCTTTATTGTTAATGAGAAGGAACACCCAGGGCCTGGGCTTTCCCGGGCACCAGGTGGGCATTGCGGTTCCAAGCGGCCTCTCTGCCCCCGGCTACCCTTCCCCGCTTCCCGGACGCTGCAGGTCCCAGCACTGCCCTGGAGAGAGAGGCAGGAGCGGTGCTGGCTGGGCTGGAGCGGCCTGTCCGGGGGACACCCCGTTAGTGACTCTTGGGAACCCAGATCAGTTGATTTGTAAACTCTGCCTTCTGGCCTTTCGCACCCGGAAGCGGATTCTTGTCTCTAGTTGGCTTCTGCCACCTTCCTTGACCTTACAGCTCCTGGGCCGGACGCTCGGCCTGGCGCGGTGCCAGAGGCACACATCGGGAGGCGATTATCCGTGAGTATTGCGGAAGGCCTTTGACCCGCCCGCGTGCCAGGGGCAGAATGTGGAGGCTCAGGACTCCCAGATTGAGATCTGGCTTTGCTAAGACTTGCATGACCTCGGGGGCTGACTGTCCACAGACCCAGAGATAGTCCTCCCCCTCCCCAACCCACCTCCACCCCCACTCCAGCCTCTGCTCCTGAACGTAGTGGGTCACCCCTGCCTTCACGCAGCTGCGCGCTTCCCACTCTTTGGCCCCCTACTTTCGCAGGGGAAGGGGCAGAACGGGACTCAGCGCCGCGGAGGCGGACAGATTCCTTCTGGTTGCTCTGACCCCAGGTTTGTGATCTCCACTCTGAAGTGGAGCGGCCCGCCGGGAGGGGGCGCTTTGCGGGCCTGGACTTGGGCAAGCTTCCACCGCCCCCTGAAGACTGCGCCGAACGGGGCGCAGCGCTCGGGAACTGTTTCCAGCCAGGTCACTTGGGGGGCACAGCCGAGGGCACGCGTAAGACTGAGAAGGCTGAAAGTTTCTCCCAGGCTTCGACCTCAGTCCCCAGGGATCGCGACAGCCCAAATGGGACGTCTGCCTCCAGGGACGGGTCCCGCGGGCCCTCTGGCACTTGGCTCGTCAATTCGGTTGCTCCTCGCCCAGAGGCACAAGGCGGCCAGTAGGCACGCAGGGCCTGAGCTTGGGCTGGAAAGGCGACCTTCCCAAACCGACCTCGGGTTACAGGGGACGCAGTCCTGAGCCTGGAGCAAAAGTGAAAGGCGAGATGACACGCACGGAACTGGGGCGAACATTGGAGCCCGGGACGAAACTCCCCTCCTGGAGCAGCAGGGGGGAAACCGTGTCCGGGGGGGGGGGGGAGGAAAAACCCGGGGGTTGAAGGCGGGGCTGGCCCCCGCACCTCATCTCTACCGCCCCGGTAAGGGCTCCGAGCCCCTGGCGCTGTCCTCCCCGCTTGGCCGGTGACGGCGGCCGCCGGCGCCCCAGCAGCAGCTAGATGTCAGGCGAAGCCCGGAGCGCGGTGCGCGGAAGGGAGGGGATGGGAGGGGAGGGAAGGGGTGGGGCGAGAGCGTGCGCCCAGTGCGGGGGAGGTGTGTGTGGGGGGTGGGGACGGGCTGAGCCGGGGGACAGCGGGAGGGGGGAGGGAGGGGGGAGCTGTGGGCAGGGAGCCCGGCTCCGCCGCCAGCACTAAAGATGGAGAGGCGCCGGGGCCTCGCAGGGGAGGGGGCTCGGCGTTGACGTGGGACGCGGCGGAGGCGCCGAAGCCGGTGGTGATTTGCTAACCTCACAGCAGAGAGGAGTTGAGGGCGATGAGAGCGGGTACTGCGAACTGCCGGGCGACGCCGCCGCTGCCGCCGTGAGACGGAGAGCAACAGTTCTCCCGCAGCCCCGCTCCCCGACACTGGCACACCCCCGGAGGCACGCACGCCCACCCCACAGCGCCCGGCGCGGCCGCGGTGAGCTGGGGGGCCGGGGAGGGGCGCGCTGCCCAGGGGAAGCCTCTGCCGAGGCGCCCGGGGTTGCAGAGGTCTGGGGGGCGCGTTCGCTTCGGCCACTCGGCCGCTGGGCTTGCGCCTGATTTTATTCGGCTGGTTCCCTTCCTGCTGCTGCAGCCGCCGCCGCCGCCGCCGCCGCCGCCAGTCGGGGTCGGATAGAAGGGGGAGCCCCGGCTGTCAGCTTGGACACAGCTGCCACCCCAACCTTTCCACTCCAGGGCACGGTCGGGGTGAGAGGTGGCGGCCGAGCGGTCTTCGGGGACTGAGGGCGCGAGCGGAGGGTTGGGGTTCACGAGGCTTGGGGGTGCCGGGAGCGGTGGGCGCTCATATGCATGCGGACCGGTGCGCGGGCGCGAGAGAGGGTTGTGGCTTATTTGTGTTTATTCGCCGGCCGGCTGGGAAGCTATCACCGGAGGATCCGAGGAGTGGACCTGGGGGCGGAGGGGAGCAGGACTGGGACTCGCTTGGGTTTTGTTTCTCTTTGGAGAACGTGGTGGGCCCTTCTTTCTTGGTTAGACTTGGTCCCCTCTTTTTAGAAGGGTGGGCGGCCGTGGCGGAGCTCCGCAGCGCCCAGGGCTCCGGGCCCTCGGCGCCCAGCGGGACTGGCCGTGACGCCGGAACTGGCTGTGCGCTCCCGGCCGCACTTGGTGGGTGCCAGGCTCTGCACCTGATGCGTTCGGGCGCCTTTCCCACCCGGCGCGCCCGCAGCTCGCCCTCTCGGCCCCGGGACGCTCCCGCGGGCGGTGGAAACGCGCACGGTCTCCCCGGCCTGCGGACCCGCGGGAGCGCTCAGACGTCCTCGGCGCGGACTCCCTCGCCCGCTCCCCGGGACGCGCGCACCGTGCCGGGGCCGGGCACACCGCTGCTGGCGGCGCCGGCTCGCGGCCGGGGATCCTGCCCTTCGCTCCCGGGGGTCACGGCCCTGGGTCGGAGAGGGAGGGCCGGCCGATCCTTCCTTGCCTTCCCTCCCACAACTCTCGGTGGGGCTTTTGTGCTTCCCCTTGGCGGCGAGGCGGTCCACCTCCCGGCTCTTGCTCCGGCGCCCGGTCCGCCCGGACTCTAGCTTTTCGTCCGGGTCCCTTTTTGCTTTTCCTCGTCCCTAGACCGGCTGCCTTCCTTTCTGCCGTCTGGATCCCCGGGAAAAGTTGCTTCTCCAAGTTTGCCGAAGTCGTCTCCAAGTCTCCGTGGGGGTGGCTGGGAACGGGGTGTGTGAGAGCGCGGTCGATCCCTAGAGCTCGGGCGGGTGAGCGCCGGCTTTCCACCGCTGCGCCGGGGTGGGCGCTGCAGCCGGCGCCGCCAGGATCGCCGCGCTGAGCCGCGGGCCGCAGGCACGGCTGACTGAGGGCACCCAGATTCCCCTTAGGACCCAAGGAGCTTGTTTTTGGGAAGGAATTCAGTAGCCCAGCTTGCATTCGTTGCATTGCTCTCGGAAAACCCTAAGCAGTCTGTGGAAAAGCCATAGGGGGGATGAATGGCCTCAGTCCCCACCCCAGGCTGGGCAGCCAGCGGGCTTGATGAGAGGTACTGCTACCCTACCTGCGGCCGCTTTTGGCTCTGGAACCCGGAGGGCTCCTTCTGGGGGCAGAAGCAAGTGGTGTTGGGAGATTTAGGGAGAACCCTTGCTCCGCTTTGCTCCCAGTTCATTTCTTGACCACAGCAAGGCAGAGGCTGGAGGCTACTGGGCCTGCGAGGTCTTTCCAAGTCTTTAAACGGTTTGGGGGGGCGGGGAGACTCTTATTGATCCTGAACAGCTTGCTGTGGGGTAGACCTTTGTCTCCCAGCCCTGTCTTCCCTTCATACCGGTCGTAACTCGCACCATAGATGCTGGTGCCAGCGTCACTTCTAGCACCGGGAGCCATGCCCAGCAGCAGTTGCTGCTCCTGGTCACAGGACTTGCCCACTCCAGAGAGCCCGCGGGGCACACTGGGAGTTCATATGTCTAGATTGCACTCCTGGCTGTGAGGGTCCATATTTCCCGTGACCTCTCTTCTGAGGCCCTCCCCGACCTGCCCTCCTACATTCTATAGGTCCTCTTGTCCCCTGGGCCCGTGGGCAGGGGTCAGTGTGGCATCTTACATAAGTGTGCGCCCATGTGTTAGGATGGGCCTGAAGAAGAGCCCTTGCCCTTGGATGTCTGTGGGCCAGACTGCAGGCTGCTAGCCCCAGCGAGGCTTGGCTTTGCTCCTGGGGCCACCACAGTGAAGCAGGGGTCAGAAAAACGTTACTTTGAAGATGAAGTTTGCTGCACAGGGGCTGAGAGTGAAACTGAGGGCTTAATTTGACCCAAGGAAGTGGCTCAATTGTTACTGATTTTCAGCAAGTGCTGGGCACCTCCTCATAACATGTTGGCCTTGCACAGCCCCCCCCCCCCCCCAACGCTTAGATTTAAGACCAGGGCTCTGAAGACTCCATTGTAATTTTCATTTTACTTCATCAGTGAATTAGGCATATGTTATGGCAGAAATTTATCTTTGCTCTCATTGGTGGGTTTGTAAAGGCAGACTCCTAGATTTCTTGGAAGCCCCTTGCCCTCTGTTAAAATCTCCAGGATGCTCTTGCTGGCTGAATGAGGGTGGGGTTGTATTGTTTGAATTCTTTTAGGGACACTGACTAATCTAGCTTTTATTCTGTCATCTCTTTTGCGTCTTCCCCCGTTCTCCCTTCTAGCCCTCACCTTCGGCCCACGAAACCCAGCCCGCCCCACCACGCAGAGCCCGGAAGGAAAGAGAGCCTCATGCCTGAGCCGCGGGGAGCACCATGGATCTGACAAAGATGGGCATGATCCAGCTGCAGAACCCCAGCCACCCCTCGGGGCTCCTGTGCAAGGCCAACCAGATGCGGCTGGCCGGGACGCTGTGCGACGTGGTCATCATGGTGGACAGCCAGGAGTTCCATGC
Organism: Myotis daubentonii; assembly: GCF_963259705.1. Lineage (NCBI taxonomy): Eukaryota > Metazoa > Chordata > Mammalia > Chiroptera > Vespertilionidae > Myotis > Myotis daubentonii. The sequence continues at coordinate 7,408,652 of NC_081848.1, read as the reverse complement.
CCACCGGACCGTGCTGGCCTGCACCAGCAAGATGTTTGAGATCCTCTTCCACCGCAACAGCCAGCACTACACTCTGGACTTCCTCTCGCCAAAGACTTTCCAGCAGATCCTGGAGTATGCCTACACGGCCACGCTGCAGGCCAAGGCGGAGGACCTGGATGACCTGCTGTACGCCGCCGAGATCTTGGAGATCGAGTACCTGGAGGAGCAGTGCCTGAAGATCCTGGAGACCATCCAGGCCACAGACGACAATGACACGGAGGCCACCATGGCAGACGGCGGGGCGGAGGAAGAAGAGGACCGCAAGCCACGGTACCTCAAGAACATCTTCATCTCGAAGCATTCCAGCGAGGAGAGTGGGTATGCCGGCGTGGCTGCGCAGAGCCTCCCTGGGCCCATGGCGGACCAGAGCCCGTCCATGTCCACCTCATTTGGTCTTTCAGCCATGAGTCCCACCAAGGCCGCAGTGGACAGTTTGATGACCATAGGACAGTCTCTCCTGCAGGGAACTCTTCAGCCCCCTGCAGGGCCTGACGAACCTACTCTGGCTGGGGCTGGGCGGCTCCCTGGGGTAGCTGAGGTGAAGACAGAGATGATGCAGGTGGACGAGGTGCCCAGCCAGGACAGCCCTGGGGCAGCCGAGTCCAGCATTTCAGGCGGATTGGGGGACAAGGTTGAGGAAAGGGGCAAAGAGGGGCCCGGGACCCCAACTCGGAGCAGCGTCATTACCAGTGCGAGGGAGCTGCACTATGGGCGCGAAGAGAGTGCCGAGCAGCTGCCAACCCCCGCGGAGGCCGGCCAGGGTCCCCCAGGCCGACAGGAGCACCTGGCGCCCACCGCAGAGAAACATCTGGGCGTCTACTCCGTGTTGCCCAACCACAAGGCTGACTCTGTGCTGAACATGCCGTCGTCGGTGTCCTCCGGGCTCCACGTGCAGGTGCAGCCTGCTCTGGCTGTGTCCATGGACTTCAGCACCTATGGGAGCCTGCTGCCGCAGGGCTTCATCCAGAGGGAGCTGTTCAGCAAGCTGGGTGAGCTGGCTGTGGGCATGAAGTCGGAGAGCCGGACCCTCGGGGAGCCGTGCAGCGTGTGTGGGGTGGATCTTCCTGACAACGAGGCTGTGGAGCAGCACAGGTAGGTCCCTCGCCAGCCCCAGTGTCACCCGGCCCCAACCTCTGGTCCTGGCGGCCTGCCCTCATCCGTGGCTGCTCCCGTGTCCTGGGGCCCGACTCCCCTGTCCTTCCTGCTATTTGTAAAAAACCCACGTCTTTCTAAGTCTTGGGACTGGGGTATGCCTTCCAAGTGTGGTGAGGGGCCGCGGGTGTTGCCTACGTGTTGGGGAACGCACGGACCCAGATCTTACTAGGCTCTTGACGCTTTCTGCTTTCGGGCTCCCATCTGCTTGTTCTGCTGTTGGACCTGCTCTCTTTTGCCTGGAGTGGCTGATAACGTGGAGGGAGGGAGAAGGAAAGGCGGGGTTGAGGATGCAGGTGTCCCACGGCCTGGATCTGGCCATGCCGCCAGGTTTCAGGTTCTCGGTTCCCATCAGCGGTCTCTGCCGAGGCAGGCCGTCCGTCCGTCCGTCTGTCCGTGGCTCAGGAGGACAGGAGGGGAGGGGCCGGACGCTGCTTAGTGCTCGAGAGCAGCTGCCGGTCCGAACGTCATTCCTGGTGAACGCTCATCACCAGGAACGTGGCTTCCTCTCTCCCTTCCCATTCTGTTTCCAGAAACACATTTAGAAGGAGTCGATTTACATATGAAGGGGGAAGGATGGGTATGAGAGACTTGGGGCCAGCGTTGGCTTCCTCTGGCTTCTGTCCCTTCTCTGTGAAATAACCATTGCGCGCTTAGGACGTGTCTGCCCCAATACGATGTGCTTGCCGTGGAGTCACGCCTTTGTTACGACCCTCTGAGACAGGCCATGTGCTCCCTTCACGTGGGAAGACACAGAGACCTTTTGCCAGGATCGCAGAGAAAGTAGGAGGCAGAGCTGGATTCAAATTCAGCTCCAAAGCCCTTTGCTGCCTTTTGGAGTCATTCAGTCCTGAAGAGGATTGTGCCCATAGCACAGAGGGTTCTGAAGATTCCTCATCAGTAGCGTCTGGTGTTTGCCTGCATCTGTCATACGGACATGCCCATCATTTTACCCTCCAACCCCCGGTTCTGATGAGTGGTATGGAGAAGTCCAGTTTCTGTCGTCATTGTGATAACATTTGCCTGTGTGCCCTTTTGCCTGCTCTTTGTCTGTTCTTGGGGGATCCCCACTTTTGCACCCCTTTCTGTCTACCCCTTTCCTCCGTTTCTCATTAGTGTAGGAGGGGATGTGACTGAGGGGGTGTGGGGCAGAGGGGGGCGTCTGGAGGTTTGTCTGATGACCCCAAGCTGAGGCAGACTCCGACAGTGACGGGACCTAATCGTGGCTCTGAGGGTTACTGACCTCGTGGAAAGTGTTGCTGAGCTAAACGTTAGCCGAGTTTTCCGGCGGGTGCGGAAAAATAACCACCGCTAAGGTGTGTCTCGCTGCTTGTGCCGCTCAGAAGTAGACCGAGTTCGTGTTTGTTTTTGCTCAAACTTTCCTCAAGAGGAAACCCCCTCCTCAAACCTGACCAGGTAGGTTTCTCGTCTTCTCCGGATGTGAACGATTTCAGTGTCGTGCTGTGAGAAGTGGGCTCTGGTGGGAAGGAAACGCTTCGCCGGCTGCCTCTCTTGACTGCGGGGGCTAGGAAGCGGCCACCCGCCCAGGACTTCCAAGTTCCCGTCCTGCGGGACCCTCGGTCCCCCTGGGAGGGGCTGGGGCCTGGCGGTGCGATACTCCCCGGAGTGAGCGAGGTGGTGAAACTGGAGTTTAGGAAACCTTTCTGAGTCCTGTGTTACTTTTTATTTATTTATTAACAAACTATTTTTCTTGGGTTACTTTTAAAAATGGAGGTGGTTAGCAGGGTGTGGTGCTGAATTAATGAAGTAGTAGCTAGAAGTCCCTAGAGCTGAGACCGTACCCAATAACTGTGAAGGTGAAGAACTGACCCTCTGCCCCCCGTCTTGTTTGGTCTCACGTCTGCCTAACCCCGTTGGATCCGAGCTCCAGTGCGAGTGTCTACCGCGCGGCCGTCCCGGGGCTGTGCTGGCTGCGGGCGTTGTGGGGAGTGGCCCTGTCCCAGGGACTTGGGGTGCTGAGGCGCTGGTCCTGGGCCCTTAGTGTCACGCTGTGGGCTGCTGGCATGGAGAATGTGCTTTGACTGAGGGTGGAGAGTAAGCTGCTGCAACTCAGGAAACCAGGGCCTGGGGCAGTGCCAGGGTGGAAAGCCACGAGGGTCTAGAGAAATCAAGGAGGAGACAGAATGCTCCTGCGCAGCCCGGCCCTCCTAAGACTGACAGCCCTGCAGCTCCTGGTCAGATGGCCTTACCCCCCCCCCCCCCCCCCGCCCCCTCTCCCTCAGAGCACCTGGATTAAGGTGCTACTTCCCTACTTCCTACTGTTCCCTGTTCCTTCCCCACATCCCAGCTACCAGCAAAAACAGCGAAGCAACACAAAACAATCAGTGGAGACTCTGACATCAGGAGACGGAATTGGCTATAACATAACAGTGATGAACATAGTGAAATAACAGGCGATAGATTTCCTTTATTTTTAAATATATTTTTATTGATTTCAGAGAGGAAGGGAGAGGGAGAGAGAGATAGAAACATCCATGATGAGAGAGAATCACTGAATTGGCTGGGATTGGAGCCCACAACCCGGGAGTGTGCCCTGGCCGGGAATCGAACTGTGACCTCCTGGTTCACAGGTTGAGGCTCAACCACTGAGCCATGCCAATTGGGCAGGTTTTATTTTATTTATTTATTTAGTCTTTTTAAACATTTTAATTTAAATTCTTTATTGTTTAAAGTATTACATGTCTCCCCCCCCATTGACCTCTCCCCAGCCGCTCCCACCCCCCAGCACATGCCCTCACCCCCCTACTGTTGGTGTCCATTGGTTATGCTCATGTGCATGCATACAAGTCCTTTGGTTGATCTCTTACCCCCCCCCCCCCATTTTGTTTTTAAGCCTATAGGCTAGAGTGTTGGTAAAGGTTAAGTCCCTTGCAGTTGTTGGGGAGCACAAGGGCATGGAGAGGAAGGAAGGGGAGCTTGCTGGGAAGTGGTGCAGGAAGGAGAGCTTGTTATGGAATGCCATCAGTAGGATTCCTCGTGACTGGGCCCCAAGCTGGTGAGAGAGGAGCCTGTTAGCATGACAGAAAGTTGGAATGAAACCTAATGAAGTTGTGGTCCCTACAGTGCACGGCGAGGTGTAAAAACAATGTTAAATGTAGTCCTGGATGGAAGGAAAGGCCAGACAAAGACACTACCTGAGTAAATCAAATGGGACTGACTTTCCTAAGGGTCCAGAAGGAAGTCGGAACAGTTAGAAGACCTGATCGGCAGCATTCTCAGGCAGACGGAGGAGCAAGCTCTGGGCCCCCACGCCTTCCCCAGGAGGCCCACATTATAGAAGATACGACTGAGGGAGGGAGGGTGATGTTGGGAGGGCCACAGTAAGCTTCTGGAAGACTGGAATCTCTCTCTAGGCCAGTGATGGCGAACCGGTGACACGCGAACTCATTTTTTTGGTTGATTCTTCTTTTTTAAATGGCATTTAAATATATAAAATAAATATCAAAAATGTAAGTCTTTGTTTTACTATGGTTGCAAATATCAAAAAATTTCTCTATGTGACACGGCACCAGAGTTAAGTTAGGGTTTTTCAAAATGCTGACACGCCGAGTTCAAAAGGTTCACCATCACTGCCCTAGGCTCAGTCTGTCTTCCTTCTCTTTCTCCTCTGAAAGGCTGGAGCAGTGCTGCACGTAGGCTTGTCTGGATCTGCTCTGGGGACCGGCTCCCGTGGGCAGACGCACCTTCTCATTCTCAGAGTGCATACGTATGTGATATGTATGTTCACCTAAGTGGGAACACAGTCGTCAGTGATAGCCCTCAGCCCCCCCAGGCTCATACAGCCTGGTCGTAAGATGTTTCTGAACTCAGTGCTGCAGGATCAGCGTGGGATCTGGCTTCCTAGGATGCTGGATCTTCTACAGACAAACCCTCAGGCCAGCGACCGTGCGTGTCCTGCACACACAGAGCAGGGTCTCTTGCCTGGCTCCTGCAGAGACGCTCAGGAACCAGAAGGAACGGTCTCAGCCAGCTCCCTAGACCCAGCTCTGGGGTGCCTGAGCCATATAGTTGAGATGTCAGAGCTCTGCCTGGCCCTTTGCCTCGGTCTCTCTCAGGTGGCCAGTTGCTCTGTTTTCAGTGGTTGACCATGGAGAGGGCCAATAGCCATTGACCTTGGTTTTGGCCAGTTTGGGGAGGTTAGAAGTTGCCCTGAACTCTTGGCCCCTTTGCATCATTCTACCAGCTTTAGGCACCTGTGAGGCCAAACCAGGTTCTGTTTGGAAAAGAGTATGCTGTGGGGTAATGGCAGCAACAGCAATAATGTTATGAATGCCTTTTACCAGTAGTAGCACTTTATCCTTTGCAAAGCATCTTCACTGACTTTGTGTTTCTTAACCTCAGTCCTCCCCAAAGGGGAGGCAGGCCCATCATCATTCCGTATCTGTGATGATGAAGTCTGAAGAACTCTGCGAGCTGCGGATAGGTTCTCTGGAAGTTTGCAGCAAACTCATTTAGTGGCAAAGCCTCATCTGAACTGATGTGAGGCTGTATTTTTCCTGTCTATTTTGAATATTCATTTGTTTTGCTGCAAAAATATTGATGTGTTTGATTACAGAGTGCTTCCTTAGGCTCCTCGGGGACTGGGCAAACACGATCAGCCCCATAGTGCCTTTGTAGAATCTGAACCATTGGGTTTCTGAAGCACCTCAGGGTTTTGGATAAGGGATTGAGGGCCATTAGTAGCTCCAGTTCACAGATGAGGAGAACGAGCCAGCGTGGAGCCAGTAAGTGACTTGCCCACGGTTGCATAGCTATAAATGGATAGGACCAGCCCCACCTAAGGCACAGCCCCGGGTGCTCCACGCCAGGCCATATAAGAACATGTGCATGCCGTTTGGGCCAGTTCCATCTGACCTAGTCTTCGGTTGCCAACCCTGTCCCTGAGATGCCACCATAGGAGGCTACAGCTATCTTCCTTGACGTCAATCCTAAAGGTCAGGTGGTGCCCAGCTCCTCTTAGTATCTATTTATGGCTGTTCTGTCATTCACAGATTTGCCCAAATCCTTTCTGAATCCATTTCTATTTCCAGGAAGTATCTTTTTGGGGGTGATGAATGGCTCAAGTTTATAACCTCCTGAGCTCCTGGAAATCCAGTCTTTGGGAGAGGACGTTGGTTGTACAGATAGGAGACTGTGTGGGGGTCTGCAGCTGCCGAGAGGCAGGCCTTGGGGGCCAGCCCTTTATTTTATATTTTATTTTAATCAATCAATTAATTAATTAATTTTATTATTTTGTTTTTTTAACTCTGGTCACCATTGTCAGTCTTTTTTTCATCCCGAGCTTTAATTTCTTCATTTGTAAACTTAGGCACTTGGACAAACTGTTTCTGGATTGCTGAGCGCTTTAAAACGTAGCTCTTTTACCACCTGTATACCCACTTTCGTCTCCATGAAGTCCTCTTGGTTCATTGACTTCTGCTCTGGTTTGGATCTGGATTCCAGCTAACGTAGGGGGCCACTTAGAGCCGAGTCTGTCTGCTCTGACGTCGTTTCTACACCCTGAAGCCTGCTTAGGGTTACTGAGTCACCTGGGATCGAGGCTGAACGCTGGGAAATTTTGAAGATGATGTACTTTATTTCCCATGGAGGAAGCTTGTATGCTCTTTCATCTCAGTGAGAAGTTCCAGTTTGATTTGCTGTCACCGCTGCTGGTGCCGCGAGCTGCGGGGAGTGGGAGACGGCTTTAGCTCAGCAACACTTTCCCTGCCGCTTGCTCTAAGGACACTATTTATGAATCTAAGATAGTGATTATCCTAAACTGTTAAAATTAAACCCCATTCACAATTTGTCGATTTGTTGCTAATTCCGGAGAAAAACATTTCCAATCACTTCAGTTTTGTAAATTAATGACTTTAAAACACGTCCAAGGGAAAGCCCAAGTGTGAGACTTCAGAGTCCCGCTAAATAAATACAGGTGCGTCTCCGTTTGCCCAGTGGAGGGTTTCTGAGTTTTCCACGGTAACGGAGGTTTTCTTAGCCAGGTTCTGTGTTGGCCATGTTCGGTGAGAGCCTGACGCGATGGCGGTTATTCTGATAGAAAGAAAGATGTACTGCGGCATCCCCACTGCCCCACCTCCCACCCCACGTTTTATTTATTTATTTAAAAAATATCTTTATTGATTTTTAGAGAGGAAGAGAGAGGGAGAAAGAGCCAGAAACATCAATAATAAGTGAGAATCATTGATTGGCTGCCTCCTGCATGACTGGGGATCAAGCCCGCAACCGGGCCTGTGCCCTGACCGGGAATCGAACCGTGACCTCCTGGTTCATAGGTCGACGCTCAACCACTGAGCCACCACAGCCAGGCCACCCCACATTTTATACAGAGTAAATGCATATTTTGAGCAAATGAGACTATTTTTGGCTCAGGACCCCAATTTCACTATTTGCCAGCTATGTGACTCTGGTTACCTTACCTAACCTCTCTGTGCCTGCTTGATTGTTTGTCAAATGGGAATAATGACAAACACTTGGTTAGTTATAAGACTAATTACTAAATATTTGTAAGGTGCAAGGAATGTGGCACAGGGTGAGTGCTCCATATGTGTTTGCTATTATTTTGTGTGTTTTTTAAATCCTCACCCGAGGATATTTTTTCCATTGCTTTTTTTTAGAAAGAGTGGAAGGGAGGGAGGGAGAGAAGGAGAGAAACATCAATGTGAGAGAGACACATCGATTGGTTGCCTCCTGCATGCACCGTGACTGGGGCCCGTGATTGAACCCGCAAACCCAGGTACATGCCCATGACAGGGCATTCAAACCCATGACCCTTCAGTGTGCAGGCCGATGCTCTAACCACTGAGCATACCCACCAGGGCTGCTGCTGTGTTTTTATTGCCATTGTTGTTGTGACGCAGGGGACACTGGTGGTGCAAGGTGGAAGACATGTTTGTGCTGGTCCAGGTCCTACTTTCCCCAGAGGCGTTGGTTCCTTCAGCACCAAGAAAACTGCTGCCTCGGGCCCCGTGTGGGGCTGGTACACAGTGAGACCGGCATTTCTCCCAGAAATTGATCTCTTGTACCTTGGTGGCCGGGGTACTCTTTGTCCCATTGACCCGAGGCCTGATGAGTCATTGCAGTTCTCATTTAAATTTAGCTGGGCCACACTCCAGCATCCCCAGGTCCCCGTGCCCAGGCGGCTCACGGTGCCGTGTCCTGTTGCCTGCCCGCATGGCCAGGCGTGCAGAGACGAGGGGCACAGCACCGCCCACTGAGGCAGTCCGGCCTGCGGGCGCGGCGCGTTCCAGAGCGCCCTTCCTTTCCCCACCCCCGTGCAGCAGGGTTCTAAGGGTGAATTCAGCAAGTGCTGTTTTGAGTGCTTGATACAGATCAGGTTCTGTGCTAAGCCCATCCATCGTCAGAATCTTCCCAAACCCTAGAGGCACCCTCTAAGGTGGATATTAGTTTTGCATCCCAGATGGGCAGAGGGAAGCACAGTGGTTAGTGGACTTGTCCATGGTAAGACAGGCAAGGGTGGCACCAGGGCTTGTGCCCAGGCCTCTGGCTCCACTCGCACCCTTCTCTCCATCGCACGCTGCTTGGCCCTTCGGCCCCTGTTGGGATCAGAAGGGGAGGGGAATGCAGGACGGCCGGCTCTCGCTCCCTGCAGCCAGTGACCAGGCGGCTCGCTGCTGGGCCTGCTCCGGCCTGGCTGCCTCTTGGGGCTGCCGCGGAGCGGAGCTGTGAGCGTGCTGCTTCTGCCCGGGGTCCAGGTGTGTGGTGGTCGGGGCCAGCGAGGCCCAAGGACCTGCATCTTCTACACTGTCTCTTACTGACACCGAGACCGGCTTCTCCAGATAGAGGCCTTTTGTGCTGCCTGAAAAAACCCCAAAAAAACAAAAACGGGAGAGAAAAAGAAACCCACTCACAAAAATGAAAATTCCATGCTGTTACTCCATGCCAGCCTACTCAGAAATCCCCCTTGCTACCATTTCCCCTTAAAAGCCCCGGTGTGCTGCTTCTGCCGGCTCATTCTGGCAAAACTATGGTTGGGTTTTGCCTACGTGAGGTTTATCTCTGCGGCTGCAAGGAGGGAACCTGCGGTACTTTATTGTCAGCACGGAAACTTTGGCTGAAAACATGCAAAAACCTGCTTAATTCTAAATTCCTAGCTCACTTTGGACTCTTGTCCTCAAGGCGTGATTTTTCTTTACCAGGAAGAGACTGTGTTCAGCTTTGCAGCAGGAAGAATCCAAGATAGATGAGAGAAAGGACTTCCCGAAACAGTGGAGGACTAGTGGTGACGTTATTAGATTTGGTCACGGAAATGTTTAGGAAGAGGAGAATGGTGGGCCAGTCGGAAATGGTTGGTAGAGTTTTCCCCACTTTAGGGTCTTTTAGATCCTCCCGATATAATAAGTAAAGACTCTTAGACACACAAACAAACCAGCACCAGCAGGCCCGCCAAGAACAAGCCATGTGTACCCCCAGACCCGAGGGAAGTGGGGCCAGGCATGAAGACTGGCCTTGGGTCCACGTGGCGTGGGAGGGCTGCGCTCTGACCTTGGGAACTCGTCCACCTGTGTGACTGTCAGGCTCCTCTCCTGTGAAGCGAGGGCAGCCTCTTACCTCTCAGCGTGGTTTTAAACATGTGAGTGCCGGTGCCATGTGGCAGAAAGCACACAGCAGGGACTGGGCGTGAGGCCGCCTCCCGCCTCCCGCCTCTCCTGTGACTCCTGCCCAGGGAGTCGCTCTCCGAGCCGTCACACCCTCGCCCAGCGCCGGCCTCTAAGCGGATTAGCCCAGCGTTGTGATCTTAATGTCATTAGGCCTGTTGGCACCGCGCTCCTTGCCGTAGCGAGAAGCAGATGTGGCCGGCCGTCATGGCCCTGGGTGATCCATCAGCCTGGCGTGCCGGGGGAAACATTACGAGTGTTAATTTGGGGGAGTCTCTTCTGGTAGCTGGGGGAAACGTGGAGGGAGTGTTGGAAACGTATTGATTTAAGCCCTTCAGCAGGTTAGATGCTGCCCGGGGTCTACTGTGGCCGAACTGCCCAGCCCCCCACACCCCTCTCTTCCAGTCAGGCCCCTCCTGATGACTTCCAGAGTTGGAGAGACAACTTAGCAGGCCCTTGTTTCTTGCCGATGTACCTTATTAGTAGCACCTGGCATCATAACCCACTAATGGGAACCAGCGCTCTCCCCCTGCGTGGCCAGTGACAAGTAGCCCTGTCAGCCGGGGCTCGCCGTGCGAGGAAGTTCCTATTAGCTTTATGGTCAGGAGAACTTGTCCTGTTCAGGAAATGAATGTTGCTGCTAAAGGTCCGCGGCCCTGACCCTGGCGGTGTAACCTGTGCTGGCCGGGGAGCCCCGCGCAGGATGCTTGGGATTTCAGCCCCTCTCTGGTTCTTGTCATACGTAAAGAGGGAATCACTGTGGTATGTTGCAGCCTTGAACTTTTGATTTATTAGCCGAGGGCCCCTTAACTGTTGCTGTGCCGGACGGCTGTGCGGGTACAGAGCCGAGTGTCCGTGCCTAGATGTGTGCGAGGAGTCAGGCTGGCAGGGCTCATCTCTGCGAGGAGGGTCCTGGGGCGGGGGGCGGCGGGGGCCGCGGTCATGATCTGCTTGCTTTTGCATTCCTGCAGCTTCAAAATTTTCTGGGGGTGTTGGTCACAGTGATGGGAAACTAGGAAGCACTACGTTGAACCTGGGTTTGAATTCTTCCTCTGCGTCTTGCAAGCTCTGTCTTGCGGCAAGATTCCCAAGCGCCCCGTCCTCGCCTGGGAGGGGCAGCGACAGCCTGGACGTTGTAGTGTTGCCCTGACGTTGTCCACAGGGTGATGCATACGGATAGGCAGCCCAGCTCGGAACGCTGTGTGGTGTCAGGTTATAGTGTTTGAGAGGATGTGCCTGTTGCTGTTATTTTTCTCAACATAAACTTGTTTGAAACATTGGAAAGTATGGCACAGCACTTTTTCCTGTTTAATTTACCGAGACCGTTTTTTCTCTCTCATCGTAGCCTTAGAGTCATTAAAGAAAGGCTACTTAAGTTGTTCCTTTTTTTTTTCTTTTCTTTTTCGGCCCGTGAGTACCGTTTCTAAATGTGAATTTTGCAGAGAACAGCAGTGTTTGACCTTCTTCTTGAGGGAAGCTGTTGCCTCACTCTTTTTAAGGAGGGGTGTTTGTGAGTTGTCTGGCGAACGGATGCGTTACTTTTGCTGCTATTGCTGCTGCTGCTGCCGCTTTAAAGGCCCCCGGTGACAAAGGAGTGAACCAGACTCCCAGGGAAGCGAGCAGAGTGTGGCCCAGAGAGATGGGCCTGTGGGGGACCGGCTCAGAGATGACACCTCCTCTAGGACCTTGAAAACAGACCTGCCCATCTGTCTCCCCTGTTTATGGAATCGCCAGCAGTAGTTCAAGAGGGGGTGGGGGGGTGGGGGTGGGGGCGTTATCATCTGATTGCAGGGTTGGGTGCAAGGGAAAGGACAGCCTGTCGAGGCAGCTGGACCCCGAGTTTTGGAGAACGGGTTACTGGCCCATTTCAGGGTACACACACCGGAGGGGAGCACGTTCTCACCTCCTCTCAGCCGTTTCGTTATCCTCCGCGTGAAGAACGGTGCACGTCTTGATTAAACAGCAGGTGAAAGTTGCTTCGAAGCATTGGTGGAGTAGGGATTGGAAATGTTCACTGCAAAGCTCAACCATGACAGTTGTCCCCTAAATGCTCTGCTAAATTAAGGACCCGCTAACATGTGTGAGGCTACCTCCCCACTTCCTCCTTCCCCTTCCCCTCGGCAGAAGGGATAAAGATGGTACCTAAAAACAACGTGAAGCAGCCGCTAAATCGAGCGACTCTAAAAAACAAGTTTCTTTCCTTGACGTTGCGTGTGGAAACCCAGGGCTGGCCGTGTGAGCGCTGCAGACCCCTTGGGGCCCGTGTGCCTGCCCCTCCCCTCAGTTTTAACGCAGTGGTTTTCATTGCCATGTCTCCCCTCTTTCCCCCTTCGTGATCACCCACTATTTTACTTTCTGTGTTCTGACAGCCGCAAGAGTGATTTTTGTTGTTTGAGCCGAGGAGCTGCTAAATCTTCCCTAGCAGTTGATTCAATGAGGCAGGGAGGGTGGCTGGAGGGGAGAGGCCAGACCTTGGCATCCCCTGTTGCAAAAGTGAAAAATATTTCTGTTTGCAGTTAATTTTAGTGGCGAGCAGATCATGTTAACTGGATGTAATTGCTTCCAGATATGGCCGAGGGTTTTGTGTGTTGAGATGAAGGGTCTGGTAAGTGCTTGCTTCCTGTGTAAATTAGCCTATTCCATTCAGTCTTTCATTCTCATCAGCCCTGGGTTCTGTCATTCTCCCATTTCCCCTCCCAGCCCGCAGCCTGGTGTGAGAAGCAGCTTGTCTGTCCCTCTGGGTGCAATTCTTTTGTCACTTGGAGCCATTCACCTCTTGCTTCTTGATGTGACTTTGCCCTGAAGATGACGAGAAGAGTTTGAAAAGATGCCACCGGACCTGCCTCTTCCTGCGCAGGGGCAGGGGCAGGGGCAGGGGCAGGGGCAGGGCAGCCCTGCAGGGCCCCGGAGCAGGCGCGCGTCCTGGCCACGCGGATTGTGTTTCGGAACCCAGGGCTCCAGGTTTTCCATGGCTTTTCTCGCCCCTGCCCTCTGACCTCTCCTCCCAGTTTGGAGAATACCCCTTTCTCCCTCCCTGAACAAAGCACATTCCAGTGGGCCTGAAAGCCCAGGCGAATGAAACGGCTGTTGCGCGGAGGAGAAGCTCGTAGTCACAGAAAAGGGTCCCATTAGACGTGAAGCCACCCCTCTTCTTTGCAAAACAGGTGGGGCCTACACACGCACCTGCCTCTCTCGGTCAGAGAGGAAGAGGAACACCCCCACCCAGAGAATCTTCTCCGGGTTCCTGCGGGTTTCCGGGGTTGAAACCGAGGAAAACTGTTACGATTCCTGCTCTCCCGAATTCCGATTCTGTCCTGTGGCCAGCCCCACATTCTTAGTGCTATTTGCATAAGGGGTTGCTGTTTATCTTTCTGTATCAGCTCCACTGATAACCCCTGTGGTCTGTTTAACAATCTATGAGGAGTAGATGACTCGATAAATGCCGGTTTTCCAATATGCAAAGATAAACGGTTGGGGTCAGGGTGAGGGGTGGTGAGTGGGGAAGGAGGGACCAGGTGGGCAGACAGGGGCGGAGATGTGTGAAAGCACCTGATGGAAGGAAACAGGTACCTTGTACAGCACAGCAGCTGCATTTATCGCGCAGTTTATCAGTTTCCTGCCCTCACCTACTTTTCTCCCCCTTTATGTGGACATGCACAGTCTGAGAACGTTTCGCTGAGCGGGTTGCGGATGCCTGTGCTAATACCAGAGGGGAGAGGATGTCGGTAATCTTGGCTCCTTTAGTTCAGATCTTTTTCTCCCTTAACCCTCTCCCACTCCCCCAAGTTGTTGGCTGGTAAGTAATGGGTGCTCACCCCAAAAATCTGTAAATCTGAAATCTTAAATGGGTGGACGCTTCCCATCTGCCCTGAATTTGCTTCTTCAAGCAGGGTGCCTGGCTCTGGAAGAGGCTAGGTGCAGGGAAAACTTCTGACCCCATCACCTAGTCAATAGGCTTTCTGAGAATCAAACAAAAGAGTTTGGACTGGAGGCTCAAGCTGGGAACACAGCTGATAGCTTTGTTTTGATGTCCTTGTACTGTTTGCAGATCACGGAGGTGCTATTTAGAGCAGGAGTATCTGCTGAAATAGACTTCCCGGCAAGTTGAAACAGCTTGCCCAAAGTCCACGCGATGCTGCAGATAGGGGAGGGGTCCGCAGCCCAGGCCCTGTTGGGGAGGGGGCGCCCTCGCTCATGGGAGAGGCTTTCTGGGAGGTGCTAGTTTCTAGGGACAGTGTGCGAAGGGATCAGGAGAGCACAGGCTTGAGAGCGAGGCATCCTGGCTGAAAACCCAGGCCCAGCAGGCATGGCGTGTACCTTGAGCAAGTTCTCAGCCTTTCTGAGCCCGTCTCCTTGTTCTGTGAAAAACGAGGCCAACACCTTAAAGGTGGTTACGTGAGTAAAATATGTATAAAGTGCACAGCACAAGGGACATCCTTGGTAAACGGGCACACGTGAGCTGTGAACACCCTTCGAAGCCTGTTTCTTTGGCCCAGGGGAGGAGCTCTGAAAGGAACTAGTGAGAGCTTCTGTTTTGGGCTCTGTGTACATGGATAATACACTAACCCTGTGCTCACCGCCAGCAGATGAGATGGTAGATGAATAATGTTAAGTACATCGTGAGCACAAAGGTCTTGCCTGTGAAGTGTGGCCGCTGTTCTGAGGAGGCCTACGTACCGAATAAGTGACCCCTTAATCCAGTGCTGTGGCCATGGCCCCACACATTTTGGAAATCTTGATTGGGAATCTTTTCTGAAGTCGGTGCCTCCTTCTTTTGCCTTGTCCTTTGGGAGGATAGATTAGGCTGTTGGAAATGGTCACAATAATTCGGTGACAAATCTGGTGAATAGAGTGATGATGACTGGGGATGCCTGCCTGACCCTGACGGTAGATTCTGGAAAGACCGTGGAGAGGACTTGCCGGCGCAGTCCCGGGGGAACACTGGCCTCACTGCTTAGGTGGGAGGCGGGCAGGCACGGGGCTGGTGCTTCCCGGCCGCTCTGGTTGGAAGGAATCGCCGCTCCCGAGGGCCGGTCCCAGGCAGATGCCGCCTACTGCCGAAATGGCTTTGCATTTGTGGTTTGGCTTCCTGTGAGTTTGGGGTCCTGAGGGGCATTTCTGTTGTTAAGAAAAATCCAGACCAGTAGATGTAGCTTGGCTTCAGAAAGAATGGCCTGAGTTTTGACATAGGGCCTGACTCTATGGGGGTGGGGTGGGCATGGGGGGCACGGTGGCCTGATCTGATCCCTCCTGGATCTGCTGGGAGGGTTTGGGGGGGTGAAAGGAGCCCTCCTCGTATGCATTAGGCCCTTTTCTAACGTGCCCCCAGCACCTGGAGCGCGGAGGGAACAATGTCTGCCTTCCCTCTTGATGGTCGCCGCCCTGGGTCACCTCGGGATTGCCTGTCAGACCTGGATGTTTTGCGACCTGCTGTGCGGAGGCCCGGGGCTCAGTCGCTCAGAGTCTGTCCCCCCATCTCTTTCCTTCTCTCCCGCCCTCCCCGCAGTATTTATAGTAACCGTATTAGAACAGAGTGTGAAAGAGGAAGGGTGAGTCATCCCCATTGAAACCATTGATGACATAAATAAAAGCAAAATGCTTACTATGTGTTTTGCACGGTATTTAAGACCAGGTTGTGTTAATTTGAATGCTCCCAAACTGGATCTGTGAAAGTCTACGTATGTGGGAAAAATTCAGGTTTAACTAGAGGGAGGTTATTTGTTGAAAACCCATTTCAGTCTCTGCTTTCTCCCTTTCATTTACTTCAGATCCATGTTCAAATCACGGTGTCGTCCTTCCTCATGAGGGGGACCGACTGGCTTACTCACCGGCAGGGGTTCGGGGGGTTGAGGAGCCGTGTAAGGGAGGACCTGAGTGCCCTCTACTCTCTTCTTACCACTCGTTGGAGGAGGCACGCAGAGCTCGCCACCTGCTCTGCATGGGTTCTCAGCCATGGACCGTAGAATGGTGAAGCTGGGAGGGCCCATCAGATGGTTCATTTCAATATGCTCATGGAGGGGAGGTGGGTAAGTGAAGGCCCAGAGAGGCTCTGTGACTTGCCCAAGGTCACACAGCGAACTACTGGCACGACCAGGACTAGCACCCATGCTTCTCATTCCCTGCCTGCTTTAATTCCTCCCTCACAGACTTGTCTATGACGACCCAGGGCTGCTCCCCACTTCCACCGAGGAGGAGGTAGGAGGAGTGACTGACTTGAGAGCAGTTTCAGATCTTTGGGTGAGGGGTGCTGGGTGGGTTTGGGCATGGCGACTTACTTCTTGGAGAATTAATTCATTAACCTGCCTCCTGCTCACCTGGAGTCGGCTAATGTACCGGGTCCTTAGATTTACAGGTGATACACTGTATCAGGGGGTGTAAGAGACAAAGGTGAGTAAGACATGGGACTTAACTCGCAGGGAGCAGAGAAGTTAAATTTGAACAGAGACGTTACAATACTTAAAACGTGTATGCGCGTGTCGGTAACTCTGATAGAAAGTAGAAAATGGAAAGATGCTGGTAGATTTACCGAGAAAGCACAAGACACTCGGATATGCAATGCCTTCTACCTGGAGGGATTCCTTTGTAGTTAAAAAAATTAACACTTACTGAGTGCTGGGCCCTGGAAATTCAGTGACAGCAAGTCAGGCAGGGCCTCTGCCCCGCGGGCTTTCCTCCGGGGAGAGAGCTTTCGCCAGCAGCGCTGCAAAAAAACGACGAAATGACAGTTAACCAGGAGGCTGGGATCCCTGATACAGTGCCTTCCTTTGACTGGAATGAGGACGATTGATGCTGGAATGGTGGGATGGGCTCGGAGGGAAGTGCCCTGAGTGCCAGACCGGGCAGGGGAGATGGCCGCGTGCGGAAGTGGGGAGACCATGGCAGGTTCTCACGCGGCCGCCGGCAGACTGCATGACCCAGCACCGTGAGCCACGCTTTCCTCGCCCCGAATGGTGCTTGTGTGGGGCAGCCAGAGGGTTTCATGGAGGGATCTCAGGGAGCGCAGCCATACTACGGTCTGCCCAGAGCCTGGAACCAGGCCGCGGCGCACCAACTGTCCCTGCTGTTGGTTTTAGACTTGATTCGGGGGCAGTTGGGTGGCTTGGAAGGCCGAGTGTCACTGAGGAGTGACAGCGGCGCTCCCACTGTGACAGGGTCCCGAGCCTGTCCTGCCGCCCACAGCCTGTCTGAGAAGGGGTCCAGGGGTGCCCAACAGCCCCTCTCCCCCA
This sequence comes from Myotis daubentonii, assembly GCF_963259705.1. Classification (NCBI taxonomy): domain Eukaryota; kingdom Metazoa; phylum Chordata; class Mammalia; order Chiroptera; family Vespertilionidae; genus Myotis; species Myotis daubentonii. The sequence continues at coordinate 7,391,596 of NC_081848.1, read as the reverse complement.
TCCTGTACCTGGTGCTCAACCAAGGTTTGCTGACCTGACCCGAATGGACCCTTGCCATCTCTTCTCATTGGGTGGCGGGCCTGGGAGAGGGAGGTGGGCTGGGGAGGGCCTTCGGCCACAGGTTCCCAGGAAGGGACGCTGTGATGCCGGCCACTGGACCGTTTCCCGGCGCTCTGACTCGCTCTTAGGAGAAAGGCGACGGTCTGAAGGCAGGCTAACCGTCCGGACGCCCCCTGGCCCCGCGATAGCAGGCGGGGAGCGGCTATCTCCCCGGGTCTGGGCTGTGGTTGCCGCGCTGCGCAATTGCAAACCGACCGTGGCGCGAGATAAGGCCGGCCTTGTGCAACGGGAGCCGGTCTGTTGGCCCCGGGGCTCTGGCCCCTGGGTAACTGCTAACCTCAACGGAGCGGCAGGCCCTGGCTTGGCAAGGCCGTTCCAGGGCCCCTCGCCGGCTCACTGATGCCTTTTTGTGGTTGGATAAAGGAAACTCATGTCGGCCGCCCACAGCACAGACAGGGGCTTGGGCTGCGGGTGTTTGGTTGTTTTGTTTTTCTCTGTTCTTTGTCTTTCTTAAAAAAGAGAAGCTGAAAGGGGGACAGTCTTGCTTGGCACCCACTGCCACCCATAACCCAAAACAACCTAAAACAAACAATTCCTCACGTCAGTTACAACTCAAAGGCGGTAGAGACGTTATCCTCCTCTGCTTGACACCCACGGGTCCCCAGAGGCCGGCGTTGCAAGTTGGTTTGGGGGACTCTGGGTCTTGGCTAGAAGCCCCTGTCCTGGAATGTTAACTCCATGCCAGTGTTTAAAAAAAATTTTTTTAATTGATTTTCAGAGAGGAAGGGAGAGGGAGAGAGATAGAACATCAGTGATGAGAAAGAATCATTAATCAGCTGCCTCCTGCACACCTCCCACTGGGGACCGAGCCCGCAACCCGGGCATGTGCCCTCCTGATCAGGAATCGAACCATGACCTTCTGGTTCCTAGGTTGATGCTCAACCACTGAGCCATGCCAGCCGGCAATGCCAACATTGAAAAAAATATGTTTTTATTGATTTCAGAGAGGAAGGGAGAGGGAGAGAGGGAGATAGAAACATCAATGATGAGAGAGAATCACGGATCGGCTGCTTCCTGCATGCCCCACACTGGGGATTGAGCCCACCGCCTGGGCATGTGCCCTGACCAGGAATTGAACCATGACCTCCAGGTTCCTAAGTCGATGCTCAACCACTGAGCCACGCTAGCCAGACTTTGCCAACATTTTAATATCCCAGCGGCTGGGTCCAGGGAGTGACAGTAAAGAGTATTTTGTACTTAGTTTACCTTCTTCCTTCCATCTTTCCCCCTCTTCCTTCTCAGAATGAATAGGTGAGCCGTCGTGCTGTGCCCTGCCCTTTTAGGGGTGGTGGGCCAGTACCCTGGCTTTTGGTGTTGCCCGGGTGGAGGATGGGCTAGAAGGGACGTCGGTGGCCGGCCTCCACGTGCTCTGTGCCACCTAGCCTCTGCTTGGACCCCCCAACACCAGGGATAGTACTGTTTGCTGAGGAGGTAATTCTGTTTCCCAAGAGTTCTTAATGCCCCCACTGATTCTGCTCTCTAGTCACGGACACGGAGCCATAGCCCTTGAGATATTTGTAAGGGAGCTACGTAGAGCCCCCGTGTAGGCAGTGGGTTCTCCTAGCCCACAGTGTGAGGTCCTCTCACCCTCTTTTAGACCCTTCCAGATGTGTGCATTCGATGCCGCTGTCGATGGGGTCGCATCAGGGTGGCTATCTGCAGTGGCACAGCCAGGCAGGCTCGACCCACCTGGAGGAGGCCCAGACTCCCACCCCGTTGTTTAAGATGCTGCACTTCCGTTAATCGTGTCTCCTGAGAAGCTCCCTTCTGTGGCTTCCATTGTGTGCTCTGACGTTATTTGCCTTGTTTTTGGCTCTCTGATCGCTGCCACAGATGGCAGTGATTTTATTTATTAGTATTAATTTTTTTTTTTTTTTTTACCTGGGAAAGGAACTGGGGGGTGACAAGAGTCAGGAGATGGTCACTCTTCAGAGTTCCCTGAGCGGATGGTCATTTGCAGGCGTGGAGGTTGCGCCAGGCCCACTGCAAGGTTGTGGCTCAGGGATGGTCAGGGGAGGAAAGGCGGTGATTTAAGAGATTGAGGAGGCCGCGGCTGATATTGATTTTTGCTTATCTGACCTTTTAGCTAGAGGCTGCTCTTCCCTCAAGGTGTCTAACTAACTGTAACTTAAAGCAACAGAGAAATGTGTATCATCTCTTCTTTGCATACTTAGGGCTGGGGAATTCATTATCGAGAAGGATAAGGGCTCATGAGGAGGGCGGCTTTTGAACCAATTAAGATATTTGGGCCCAGGCTGTGTGATTCCTGGGTAACAGGTTGGGGGAAGGAGGTGATGAGAGGTGAGGGATGGAAAGGAGTGATGCTGGCCAGGAAGGTGAGGCAAGGGGACTCACCCCAGAGCCCGTGCAGCCAACCCAGATCAGATGCCCTTCCCAGGGGGGTCCCCAAGTTAGCAGTCCTGGGAGCAGCTTTCCTTGCCCTGGATCTTCTAGGGATGTTGCTTTCTGGGTTTAAAATACAATGTTTAGATTAACTCAGTAATGTGGCCTGGTTAACCAAGGATTAACGTCTACATCCCCATTGGTCATAAAGCTAGTTACAGAGGGCCTTCCACGGAGCTCTGTGCCTTCCTGCAGGGTCACCTTCCATAGAGCTCTGTGCCTTCCTGCGTGGTCACCCCTCACGGAGCTCTGTGCCTTCCTGCATGGTCACCTTCCATAGAGCTCTGTGCCTTCCTGCGTGGTCACCTTCCACGGAGCTCTGTGCCTTCCTGCGTGGTCACCCCTCACGGAGCTCTGTGCCTTCCTGCGTGGTCACCTTCCACGGAGCTCTGTGCCTTCCTGCGTGGTCACCCCTCATGGAGCTCTGTGCCTTCCTGTGTGGTCACCTTCCACGGAGCTCTGTGCCTTCCTGCGTGGTCACCCCTCACGGAGCTCTGTGCCTTCCTGCGTGGTCACCTTCCACGGAGCTCTGTGCCTTCCTGCGTGGTCACCTTCCACGGAGCTCTGTGCCTTCCTGCGTGGTCACCCCTCACGGAGCTCTGTGCCTTCCTGTGTGGTCACCCCTCACGGAGCTCTGTGCCTTCCTGCGTGGTCACCTTCCACAGAGCTCTGTGCCTTCCTGCGTGGTCACCTTCCACAGAGCTCTGTGCTGTCCTGCTGTGGTCAGTGTGTCTGGGGTTCTTGTGGGAATAATCAGTGAGTGAGGACTTTAGTCCAAATTCCAAAAAAACCCTTCCTTGACGGTTCTGTTCTGAAGCTGGGAGGTATCATCAAATGAACAGAGCATGTAGTGTGACCCTCCCAACCCCCAGGTTTCTACAGGAGTTTTTTATTTGTGGGTTTTCCTAGAATGGAGGCTGTGGCCTACAGTGAACAGTGCGTTTTCATCCTAACCCAGGGCACACACAAAAACCCCTCGAGCAAAGGTTCAGCGAAATCACTTAATAGATGCTATGGACTCTGATAGTTTCTCTTCTGTTCTGCCTCCTGTTTTATTTATTTATTTTTTGTTAATCCTCACCCAAAGATATTTTTCCATTGATTTTTAGGGAGAGTGGGAGAGAGAGGGAAAGACAGAGAGAAACATCAGTGTGAGAGAGACACGTCGATTGGTTGCCTCCTGCATGAACCCCGACCAGGGCCCGGGCCAGGGAGGAGCCTGCGACCACAGTATGTGCCCTTGACTGGAATTGAATCCGGACCCTTTGGTCCGTAGGCCAATGCTCTGTCGACTGAGCCAAACCGGCTAGGGCCTATTTTATTTTAAAATGTTAATTAAGACCCACTAATGGACTGCCACCCACAGTTTGAAGAACACCCCAATACCGTGAGGCCTTTTCCATGGATATCCAGTTCAGAAAACATGTACTGGCACCTAATGTGTTCTGGGTAGTTGCAAAGCACTGTGGGCAGCACAGAGATATTAATACATCCCCTGCACATGGCTGTGTGTGCATCATCCTGTGCTCAGTTATGTAAGTGAGGTCCAGGGAGGGCTGAATGCTTCTGATTGGAGCTTCAGGAGGGCTTTATGGAGAAGGTGGCATTTGGCCAGTCTTTGGAGGAAGGCTAGGCTTTAGACAAGTGGAGGTAGGAGCTGTCTTTTCTAGCTAGGAGATGAGCAAAGATGTAGCCGTGTATGAATGGGGGTGGGAGGCCCATACACAGTGTGGTGGACTGGGGAGTGGGCATGGGTGGGATGGGAACACAGGCAGGAAAGTGAGTTGGGGCCAGGCCGTGTGGAGCGCTGTCAATGCCATGCCAGCCAGCACTGTGGGCATTTGCCAGGCTTGGTTGGCTGGAGGCTGGATAACTGAGGTTCGGAAGACAAGGCAGTGCAGCTGCTTAGAATGCTGCCCCTCTCTGTGTCATCCAACTTCCCTGAGTATGTGGGGGTCGGGGAGGGGGTGGAGGTGGGGGAGGGGTGCTAAAGAACTTTGCAGGCTGCCTGGATTGATTGGGTGCTTGCTCTTTTTCTGAAGTTCCCCCTCCCCCGTCCAAACGCCGGCTCGCATGTCACGCCCCACTTAGGGGGATGCCAACAAAATTGAGGGGGGACACATTAGACTCGGCACACACCTGTCCTTTCCCACATTCACGCTCTGCCTGTGCACACGGCAGCAGTGCACACTCCACCCCGGGCCTCTGAGAAGCCGGCCAGTTCCAGCAGAGCAGGTTGGGAATGAGTGCTTTTGTTGTTGGCATTCAACCCCTTCCCTACCCCCACCTGCTTGGCCTTCCCCTGCTCCCTGGCCTCCTGGTCCCAGCCAACACCCCCTCAGGGCAGGCTTCTGTGGATTCCAGGCCCCACTGTCTTGGCAGGCTGGCCTCGCTCCGTGTCCTGCAGCATCTGCAGTGTGCCTCATTGACGATGAGCGCTCCGCCTTCTTATTACACTGTTGGAGCTTGCTTTTAGCCTCCCTAACTGAAGTGGGGGCTCTCTGAGGACAGCGCTCGTGCTGCATCCCTCCTCCTCCTGCTCCTCCTGCGCGACCTGACGCCGAGGCGCATAGTAGGTGCTCAGTAAACAACAGCGAGGTGAGCCTTCACTGTGCACCAAGCACTTGTTTTGCACGCACACATTTCATCCTCACAGCCACCCGTAGGTGGGTGCTGACGAGTTTGCTCTCCCAGCCTTGAACTTTCGTCCGCCCCGAGTAGCCCCTCAGTCCGTTGCAGTCCGGTTGTCCTCTGGTGGCTGTGCAGCACGGTTCTTTGCAAGGCCGCTGTGGCCTCCGGGTCTAGAGCGCAGCTCCTGCTGGACTCCAGCATTGATCCCTGTCCTGCCTCTGGGGCTTCCTGGAACGCTCTCACCAGGCAGTGCGGCCTGGCGCCTGGAGCTCTGCGGGACCTGGGTGTGAATCCGGTGCTGCCTCTTTCTGAGCGGCCAGCACCTTGGCCCCAGTCTGCTTCCTCATCTGCAAAATGCTGGTAGTTTCTCTTCACAGGGACGGTGATGGTTGTCAGTGGGTCAGTTGACGCGGAATGTGACCCTGACATCCCACAGTGAGGGTGCTTCCTGGGAAGGTGTCCTTGCCCGTTCTCCTCGCTCTCCGGTCTCCCTCTGGGCAGTTCATGGTTCCCATGCCGACCTCTCTGTGATGACGTCCAGATCTCTAGAGCTTTCCTCCCTCCCTCCCTCCCTCCCTCCCTCCCTCCCAGACGTTCCTTTCTAGCTGCCTGCTGGGCACACCAGTCCTGCCAGAAACTAGAACATGGTGTGTGTCAAGTGAGTTCCACCCTGTTCCTCTCTGACCTTCCTCTGTGCCTCAGGGTCTCTCAGAGGCCTGCCCTCTCCCCAGGCCTGCTGTCCTCGGGGCCCTGCAGTACTTTGCCGCCCCATCGCTGTTGCCTCCCCAGCCTTACTGTCTCCTCCTCACTGCCACATGGTCGTCCCGGGCTCCTGCCCAGCCTTCCTGCAGTGGCCCTGACTGGCTCTCACCTGTCCCCTGGAGCAGCTCTGACCACGGCTGCAGCGGGTCTCTGTTACGTGGTCCAGAGACTCAAGTAGAAAATTCTCAGCTTGGTGTTCAGCGCCATTGAGGAGCCCAGTGAGTTGGGGCCAGGCCGTGGAGCTCCGTGAATGCCATGCTAGCTAGCACTGTGGGCATTGCAGTTCCGGGTCAAGGGCACATTCTTTCCTCCACGTGCCCTATCCTCCTCCGCGCGTAGAAACGAGGCAAAGCTTCCGCTCCAGCAGAAGTGCTGTCTCCTCTCAAAGCCCGTCTTGATGCATTCCTTCTTTTTCTTCCAATCGGAAATAATATTTCCGTCCTTTGAACTCCCATGCCAAGGAGGTATAGAGAAAATGTGATCTCTTGTTATGGTTACTTCTGTTCATGTCTTTCCTGTGACACACTGTGCTTTCGTGGGTAGGATCTGGGTCCTTCTCAGTTGCATCCATCCCTCCCTCTGCACACCCTCCTCCCGAGTCCACTGGGTGCCCTGGACGTGGAGGTGTTCTGTGGGTCGCGCGGGCTCGGGGGATCTGAGGCTGTCCGCACACAGCAGTGTTCGTGCAGCAGGGCTGGGCCGGCTTCCTGAGTCTGCCGCGTGGTAACCACCAGGGCAGAGCTGGCAGTAAGGGACCCAGCCTCTGATAGCGTCAGAGCAGAACCATCTGTGCTTTGGAGCTTTTTCTTTTATCTTTCTTTTCTCTATTATCAGTGGAAAATTTGTTTTAATTGGCAACTTTATTGTGGCTGGGATAACCCAGGCAAGAGGGGGAAGCTGGGGAGTGATGCTGAGTGAGGGAGGTGGGCAGGGGCCATGCACACAGAGCCTATTGCGCAGGCCTACTGGGCGGGCGGCAGCGGGTCGGCTTCCCTGGGCCAAGGGCCCTGCAGCTAGATCCTCCGTCCCCTTCCCGCCCTCCAGCCCTCCAGCCCTCCAGCCCAGGACCCATTCTGCTGGGCCACGTCCCACTGAGAAACAGCTCTTGAGGAAAAGCCGTCAGGGGGAGCTTTGCAGAGGGGGTGGCCTGGCTTAAGGGGCGAAACGAACATTTGCTGGTTCCACCGCCGGGTTTTCCTCGGATGGAAGGCCCTGCGAGAGGCAGGTCCCGAGGGCACGGACTCGAATGGGCACCTCTGCTTGGCCAGTGCAGTGCTACACCCGTGTGTTTCTAGCCATGCCATGCTTTCGTGAGACTGGGAGCTGTCGGAGGCCAGGCCTTGGCCCTGTCTTTTCTTTGTCCCAGTGCCTGCTGGCAGGGAGCACAGGGCGGTAACGATCCATGATGTGTTCAGTGGGTTGAATTGTAGAGGTGCCTCTGGCCTTTGGGACCCAGGAATCTGCCCTCTGTAGGCCCCTAGAAGTCATCCCCTTTCCAGCTGGGCTTGGAGAGGGAGCCAGCGGCTGCTGAAGAAGCCGGTCGGGAGGCAGAGGGGCGGTGATGTTGCTCTAGCCCTACGGTCCCCACTGGGAAGCACCCTTTTGCAGCCGTGCTTGCAGAGTGCTGTGGGTTCCCGGTAGGATTCTTGAACCCGGTGCAGGCACGAGCCGGATCTGGAGACGAGAGGGGCAGGGAGGCCTGCTGCTCCCCTTTCCCCGCTGTCGGCGTTGCAGGTAAATCCCACTGTGTTCGCAGGGTGTAGGCGGCGGGGGCCGGCTTTTACAGGCATCCAGGTGGCAGGGGTGGGTCTGTGACTCTGCTCGGGGCCTCCCTGGGGCAGCAGCCAGGCTCGGGGCAGGAAGTGGCAGATTCTGGGTCACTTGGCTGCTCTCGTTTGCCGCTGAGATTGTTCCTGTAATCAAGGAACTTAGAATCGGAGGGCACATGAGGAGGTCACCCCGTTCAGTGCACAGCTTTCAGGCCAGAAAAGTGGCATCATTTCATGGACAAGTAACAGGGGCCCAGAGTGACAGAGGGGCCCTCAGGTCATTCAGTGTGGCTCCTGTGACCTTCCCTTCTGTTTCCTGCCAGGATATGCTTTGGATGGTGGGGGGAGGGAGGTGCGTTTTCTGGGGGGTGAGGGCGTTCTTGTCACTCAGGCGTCTGAGGCCCGAGAGGGTCAGGCTTTATTCCTAGTGGCCTGCTAACGCAGGGAGGGTGGTGGGAAGACTTTGGGGTTCCTCGTGTTGAGGCCTCGTCTGGCTAGCCCTGGGAGGCTGTTGGTGACCTGGGAAGCAAAGTAAGGTTGCCTAGCTTAGTCAGAGCGCGCCCAGGCTCCCCTCGCTAACCCCACATCTCAGAAATGCCTGGGGTTTCTGGGGGCGAGAAGATAGTTTTGGGGTCGGTGCTGTGAGGCCTTATCTGGGTGAGAACTTCCCGATCGTCATGGTGTAGAGACCCAGGCGTTTTGTTCCTGGATCCAGGGAAACTCATTTACAGCATCCCAGAGGACTGTGTGCTCTTGGCGGCTGTGGGCCACCCTGGGCTGTCACTGGGAGAGGACCCAGACCGCTGCTGCTGTCCCACCAGGAGGGCGTGCCCGAGGCCACGTGCCCTTTCGCATGAAATACTAACATCTCTACCAAACTCTCGGATTGTTTCTGTTTCTTTCTGTAGAATTCCTATCTTTGTAGGAAATGTAAGAAAAATGTACGCGGCCCTGTGTTTTTGCTTACTTGTTTTCTCCTCCAAGTTTCGATTCCATCCTCCCCCGCCCCTGCCCACCCTCAGGTGGCATTTGTGAGAATCGCCGTGGGGGCAACCAGGTGGTTAAAGGTCCGTGTATCCTCCCACTGGCTGCAGAGCACAGCCCAGGACATTTAATAAGGAACCTTTCACCATAATCTCGTGTCTTTCCCTGTCCTCCGCCCCCCGAGCCCAACAGGACCACCGATGCGCAAACGCCTGTGTGCGCCAGCTTCGGTAATGCCAGTGCTGAGTGGATGGCAGGTGGCTGAGTGGCCCTGGGAGTCTAGCCTACGTTTTCTGTGTGTATGCGAGTTGAGTTGCTACTTGTGCGTTTCTTTGTGCCTTTTTTCTTTCCTCCAATCATGTTTCCTTCTCCCTTGTCTTTCCTTTTTTTTTTAAAGTATGTGGCTACGCCCAGGGTAACGTAGTTCCTGTCTGCTTCTCCAACTTGCTGGGACGGTGACCGGTGGCTGCGATTGAGGGTGGACTTCAGTCACTCAGCCCACTCCCCTTCTCTTTGTTTTTGTCCAGTTGGCTGGACAGAGAGAACAAAGGCAAATGACCTCCCCTCCCCCATCTCCGAAATCGGCCAGGCAGTGGTTGCTGCGGTGGTTTTTCCTGGAACCATTTGTAAAAGTGTTTAAATGCTTGAAAGTCATTGGGGCTGACCCGGCCCATACAGTCCACTGTCTCAGCCTTTTGTCTTCTGGCCCCTGGTGCCCGGTGGGCGAGGGCCGCGGCCGAGCAGAGCCGCTGGGGCGGTGTTGACCAGCAGCTGTTGGAGTACAGTAGAGGGGTCGGGGGCTGGAGGGCAGGTCACACAGCCTCTCATTTACCAGGCTCCCTTTCACAGCCCCGGGAAACAGGAGCCCAGGCTGCCCTGAAAGGGCACTGTGTTTGTGCATTCAGGCCTTCCAGGACTTGCTGCAGAAGAGGGGGCGCCCGGAGCCTGAGGGGGCTTTTTGTCACTGGCAGTTGGCTCAGGGTGGAAGAAGGGCAGGAGTGCAGGGGCCGCTGCCAGGGTTGTGAGCATGCGTGTGTGTGGGCAGCTCGAAGCTGGTCCTTAAAACGAATTTTGTGGTTCTGGGGTGGGTGGGGCACTCTGTCTTGATCCTCTTACTTGGTTGAAGCAAATGAGTCCTTTCTGTCTGATGTTCCTCCTGAGGGTCCAGCTGTCCTCACTTGAGCTGCGGTTGGGGGTAAAGAGGAGAGGGGTCCCCACTCTCCTCCCTCATTCTCCTCTCTCCAAAGAGCAGTTTCATGGTCAGCGATGAACTTCTGAGTTCTTTGGCCCTTACAGCTGCCATTTCCTGGTCCTTCCTCTCCCCGTGTTACCTTTCTGAGCCTTAGTTTGCCCATTTCTAAAATGGGGGTGGTGGTGACAGCACCTGCCTCTAACATACAGGTTGCTGTGAGGACTCGGTCAGATAGCACATGAGGTTGGCTTGCACAGGATTCCTTTCCTTCCAGCTGATCAGGCCCTGGCCCCTTTGTGAGTCTGAGGAGCCAAACTGAGGACTCCACTTTGTGGTGCCCCTGATCTTCCTCCAGCCTTCCCTGGCTCTTGGGGTTCTTTGTACTTGTCCCCCTCTGATCTGCATTATGTGGTAAAGGGAAGAGAAGTTTTCCAGAACATTCAAAGGACTAAAGTCGGAGGGCGCAGAATGTACGAAGACACTCCTGTACCACAGCACACCCCAAAACGGTCCTTTAAAAGAACATGAACAGCCCGGGGCCTGGCGACCTGGCTGACGCCCTTCCCTGACTCACTGACTTCCGGCAGCCGAGACCCATGGGTGGCGAAGCCTCGCGTGTTTTTGTCTTAGCCCCATATTTATATCTTCGAGACGATATTTTCAGAAGCGAAGATCAGGGCCACAGACTAGCAGTGGCACAGAAAGGTGAAATTCCAACCCATCCCACGTGGGCCGTCTCGAAGCCCTGGGCGGTGGCTGTGGGAGGTGATGGGAGTTGCTACCCCCAGCTCAGAGGGGCTGCTCTGCCTTTCGGCCTTTTGTTCTCCAGCTCCCCCCCGCCCCCCCCCCCCCGCCCCATGTTACCTGAGGGGCAGCCCTGCCCTTGTCCTTGCCCGTCTTCCAGAGGGGCCGATAATAAACAGTGGGCGAGTAGAAGACCCCTGGAAGGACGCGAGTGGGAGGTTCAGATAAGGATGGGGGAGCGTTGGCTTGAAGTGCAGGGTTAGTCTCAGAAGATCTCTACCGTGTACTCACCTCGGGCCATTTCTGTGTCCTGGCCCAGCCGCTGGAAGCAGCCAGAGCCTGTACAGAGATAGGGAAGGCGCAGTGAAGGGCGTTTTCCCTTTTAGCCAGCACTGATTTCTCTGGGATTCTAGGAGGACCTGATTCCCACCATGTAACCCATGCCCATGTGTAGATGGCTTATAGCAAGGGCCTCACACTAGCTCTTCCGGGCAGTATGTCATAGGCAGAGGTTGGTTCTGGGTGGTTTTTGCATCCTCAAGTGATGCTTTTTCTTTCTGCATTTGAAATGGTGACGACATCGTTGGTTCAGATTTGGAGCCTTTCTCTGGTTAGTGTCTTTAATAGAGGCCCATACAATTTTTTTCTGGACTCTGGTAACACAAAACCAAGTGATCCCACTGATACTCTGAGAGGGTGGTTCATTTCCCCGCTGGGATATTGGAACAAGCCACTGGGAAGGTTCGCTCCTTGGTGAGGGCTTGGGCTGCCCTGGGGATGGCAGTGCGGTGGCTTTTCGGACTCTGGCTTCTGGGGTCACGGGGAAACTTGGACATGCAGGTAACGGGAAGGAGGTGGTGGCCTCCACAGAGAGCCATTGCTGCTCTGGAAGTTTCTGTGGGCTCAAGCATGGCTGCTAGTGGTCCACATGGCACTTCTGTGTCATTTAGAGGAGGCGCCCCTTCTTGTGGGAGGATGTGGCTCCTACCTGGCTGGGCCCAGGACCCATGACTGGTGAGCAGGATGGGGCTGGACTTCAGACCTGCTTGCCCCTCAATTAGGAACACAGTGGTTAGAGAGGTCCTTAAATGAAAGCTGTTCCGGTGAGATTTTTTTTAAAGATTGTCTTTGTTGTTGTTGTTATTATTTTTTTAGAGAGAGGAAGGGACGGGGGAGAGAGAAACATCGATATGAGAGAAAAACACTCATCAGTTGCCTCCCACACTGGCCCTGACCAGGGATCGAACCCGCGACCTTTTGGGTGGATGGGACGATGCTCCAACCAGCTGAGCGCACGAGCCAGGGGCTGGTGAGATGTTTTGACCATCAGCTCACTGGGTGTCTGTGGGTGGAAGTGACAGTTTCCGAAGGCCAAGGCCTCCTGGCATCTGTTTCACCGCTCCCTCACCAGCCCGTGTGCTCCCGTGAGCCCAGAGCTCCCCAGGGCGCTCGCACCAGGCGGCAGGCTCCACTCCACGGAGGCGAGGGCCTCTCCATGCCGTCCTGCCCTCGCGAAAGCTGCCAGAAAATCAAGTGGAGTTTAGGGCATCTTTTCAGCGTAACTGTCTCTTGTGACCAAGGCCAAGAAAAGACAACAGGCCAGGGGCAGGAGTGGTGAGGGAGGACGGCAGCCACCGTCACTGCAGTCTTCAGGGTTGAGGTTGGAAAAAGCGCAGCCTCTTACCCAGTTCTGTCTACACAGATACGGAGCTGTGGGGGTGCGGGGGGGTGGGCGGGGGGGTAAAGAGACCCATTAACAAGGCAGAAGTCAGCCCCTTGCAAGAAAAGAAGAGCTGATTCTCCCCGCCCTTTTCTCATAGTTTTGCTCACCAGGGCTGGGCTTTCTAAAGTAACTGCTTGGCCAAGGCCTGGGGGATGAGAGTGAACGCGAGGTCCCTTTAGCCTGAGCACATTGGGATGCTGTTGACGAGACTCCCAGGGCCCATGGTAAGTAGACCAGGGCCTGAGAATCATTTCCATTTAACTAATTATTATTCTTACTCCAATAGATTTGAAATCTATTTAACTTTCAGGGTCCCGAAGCCTTTTAAATGTTTCAAGTGTATTCTCTCTGATAGGTTACCTTTTCTCTCCCTGTAGGCTATAATTAGTGTCCTTTACACAAAATTGGCTTAGAATTGGATTTAGAGAAGATAAGAATCAAATTACTAGTATTTATCTTGTAAATTCCAAAAGATCTACTTAAGTCACTATATTTAAAAAAAAAAAAAGGAGCTTAAAAGAAAAGTTTATTCTATGAAAAAGTAAATTCCTCATGGTCTAAGCATGGCAGGGACATTTTAGCATTAAAGCTGCCGACCTAAAATTGCCTTTTTTCTTGTCTCAGTTTTTATCTCCAATTGAACTTCTGAGTCATCAGTTGCCAGGCTTTGGGTGGTGGAAAGCTGCGGTGGTCTCGGCTTTCATTACATTTGCAGGGTGCATATTATCTGTTATTTCTGATTTGTGGTTAGACGTAAACTTCTAAACAGGCCTCCCCTAAAGACACCCATGTAGTTTTTCTCTTGGCGTTTTACAGGAAGCTGTTGGGAGGCGGGGAAAACAGGCCTGTGGTCCCTGCATGCTTGCATGTCCTAAAATGTCAGCCACAGGTCACCTGCTGCCTACACACCGAGACCGGGCAGGTTAAAGAGGTCGCGTCAAAAACACGCCTTTTTTAACACTGTTGGCTCACAAAGGTGCCAGGCAGTAACGGCCCATTCAGATCGCCATTAAGCTGGTCAGCTGCATTCCCTCTACCCTACAAGCAGTTCTGGTATTGAACTCAAAATTTGCGCCCTCCCCCCAACAAGAAAGGAAGTGGGGGCTTTGGGCTGCAGCCCCTGCGTGGGGCAGGGGAGCCCGCACAGGCACTGCTGCGGCCACATAGGCACTCGGTGTGGCTTTCTGCTTCAGCAACATTGTAGACATTACTTTCCCAACCTAATTCTGTGTGTGTGTTTTCTTCCTTTTTGGGGGTCTGATGAAGGTGTTAGATAAAAATGCAAACAACGAATTGTTTTTAAAGGAACAAAAATATGTAGGGACTTAAGCAGGTAACTTACTCGTACTCCCGTGTTCATAGCAGCATTATTCACAATCACAAAAAAGGGTGGAAACCACCAATGTCCACTGACAGATGAATGGGTAGATAAAAATGTGCTAAATACATAGAATGGAATATTAATCAGCCTTAAAAAGGAATGAAATTCTGACGTACACCGCTATAGCATGGTTGGACCGACCTGGAAGGAAGGCATTATGCTGAGCGAAATAAGCCACACACGAGAGAGGTAAACATTGTATGGTTCCATTTATGCGAGGCACCTACGTTTATATGAAGCAAATTCATAGAGAAAATAGAAGTGAGGTCACCAGGGGCTGTGGGGAGGAGGGGGATGGGGAGTTGGTGTTTAATGGGTGCAGAATTTTGATGATGCAAAAGCTCTATGATGGATGATGTGAATGTACTTAATGCTGCTGAACTGTACACTTAAAAATGGTTAAAACAGCAAGTACGTTTTATGTTGTGTCTATTTTACCACCGAGAGCACTTTATGTTAATTGTGATACTGTTTGGGACAGATTTCTTGGAAAATACTTAGAACACCGTACTGTTGAAAACAACAGCCCTTTGCTAAATTAAAAAACCCAGTTACCTCTATAGCCTTGAGTATCAGTCATCAACCTATCATTACCGTCACGTAGGTAAAGTCCTTTTCATCAGATGCTGCCTCTCAAGTGGTATGATTATGTGTTGAGGCCCTGTGTGTTTTTAGCAATATGATTCTAGGACAGTGATGGCGAACCTATGACACGCGTGTCAGAGGTGACACGCGAACTCATGTTTTTGGTTGATTTTTCTTTGTTAAATGGCATTTAAATATATAAAATAAATATCAAAAATATAAGTCTTTGTTTTACTATGGTTGCAAATATCAAAAAATTTCTGTATGTGACACGGCACCAGAGTTAAGTTAGGGTTTTTCAAAATGCTGACATGCCGAGCTCAAAAGGTTCGCCATCACTGTTCTAGAAAGTCTCCCCCTTTTTGGGTCTTGAGATCCTGTCTAGTTGACCTCTTCCTAGAGGGAAGTCAGGGAAATCTTCCACTCTGATGTTTATCCTACTTAAATAATTTCAAAAATAACTGCGGCTGTACAGCACAGGAGGTTTCAGTGAGGAAGGAAATTCATCGTAGGTTTGCGGAGTTTCTGAAAATGATTGGAGAGCTGTTGCTGTGTTCAGACTTGGTCCCTTGTGGTCAGGTTCCCAGAGGCTTGATGGTCACCGTCTGTGGTGGCCTGGCCCCTGCAGCGGGTGGCAGGCGTAGCCAGGGGTTCTGGGAGCTTCTGAACAGAAACCTTTTCAGCTCTTCTTCCTTCCTCATAGCTTGGCATTTATTTATTTAAAAAGTGTTTTTGAATCCTCACCCGAGGATATTTTTTTTCTGTTGATTTTTAGGGAGAGTGGAAGAGAGAGGGAAAGACTGAGATAGAAACATCGATGTGAGAGAAGCACATTGATTGGTTGCCTCCTGCACGCACCCTGACCAGGGCCCGGGCGGGGGAGGAGCCTGCAACTGCAGTAAGTGCCCTTGACCGGAATCGAACCCGGGACCCTTCGGTCCGCAGGCCGGCACTCTATCCACTGAGCCAAACCAGCGAGGGCTTGGTTTTTATTTAAATGCGATTTAAAAGACTCCTAAGAACATTAAAAGCGAAACTCTATGCCCAAATAAGTTAGAATTTCAAGATGGAAATGTAAGTCCCGGAGCCGGAAGTTTCCTCTGCCTGGTGGTGGCATCGCCCCAGCAGCCTGTCTGTGCCGCTGAGGGTGTAATGGGCAGCATCGGCAGGTATGGGGCTCCCCGTATATATAGTACCAGGCGTGTGGGCGCCTTGGCGCTGATCCGCCAAAGCTTAACTTTGGCATTTCTAGGTCTAATTTTAAACCGACAACCTTTAACGCCAGACACGGAGCTTCTTTCCCACTTAATGTAGCTATACATCGATTGCTTTTAATTAGTGTTGGCTCTCTTGTGCTGTTTTTCAGCTTGGGATATATAAAAAGTCTGACTTAAATTTTTAAAAATAGGAGAGAAAAAAAAGCAAACTCTCAACATTCTCACGAGTCCCGCAGAAGCCAGCCAGCACGGGAGCTTTTTAAATTCTAACTTCCCTGTTCTCTTTATTTTTATCTGAGTCAGGTGGGCTGAGACATAAGTTGAAGAGTCCGATGTAACTCACAGAATAGATGGAGGTAATTTCCTTGTGCTGTTTTGGCAGAAATTAAACACGTGTACTTAAATAATGGCGGTGTTGAGGCGGACTTTTCATGGCGTCGAAGCAGTTGAGGATCCCTGCCAGAGTTAGGAGTTCTTGGCTGGGGAGAGAGAGGTGGGTCTGGCCTTTTCATCGGACAGTTTGCTCCTGCTCATTTGTGGTTTCCAGCCCAGAATTCTTCCTCTTTGCTTGCACATCGCCACCCTTGTGGGAAGCCTCCAGAATTCTCCAGTAAATATTTCAGGTATCCCGGGCCCCACTCTCCTCTCCCTGCAGTAAATTACATATTAAAGTAGCCTGGTAACTGAGCACTGGTTGCTGCGAGATAAGGGCTGGGAAATCGATATGTTTGCCATGTGGCTGCTTGTTTATGACACCTGCCTCTGGAACAGTTGAGCAATGTTCTGTTTGTTAAGGCTGCGTTTCAGAAGCGTGTATCCTCCTGAAACAACGGTGATCTTACTGGGGAGAGAGAGGTGCTACAGCAGATATTGATTTTAGTTTTTCCGAGTGTGGGATTGCACTTCTGAACAGTGGTCTCAGCCTGGGATGCTGTTTCCCCTCGAGGAGGGGAGGTTGGTGCTCCGAGACTCTGAATGTAGGCGTATCATAAATCTCTTTTACAATGTTTATGATGTGGTCAGTAAAAGAAGGCGTGTAGCTTATAATAAGGAAGTTGAGGTGTTGTTTAGATTGATCTCTTTTCCGGGTACCTGGCTCCCACCAAACTCCTGATCTTCCCTGATAAGTGCTTTTCCAACAACTAAAAAAAGCAACAAGAAACACAGCTGGTAAACAAGCATTTTGAACCTACGTCTCCAGTGGGGTTTTATTTTAACTAGTGGATGATACTATTGTCTTGGGACCCAGCCTGCTGGTGATTCAGTGGTTTTAGAGCTGTGCAGTGTCAACTGGAGTGAGCGAGTGTGTGTGTGAGTATGGGTGTGTGTGTGTGTGTGTGTGTGTGTGTATGAGCGGGTGTGTGAGTGAGAGCAAGTGTGAGTGTGTGTGATTGAGTGTGTGAACGAGTATGTGATAGTGTGTGTGTGAGTGAACAAGTGTGTGTATGAGTGTGTGTGCGTGTGTGAGTGGAGGGTGAGGGGGCATGAGGTAGTCAGCTTTGGAGAGACCAGGGAGGCAGCTGATCCCCTTGGCTGTCCATTTTGGGAAAGAGCAGCAGCAGTAGCCTTAGAGCAGCGATTTTCGTTCGTGTGCTGCAAGAACTTTTGAAGCTGGCCGTACCTGGCTGTGCAGTGAGGGGTGCTGACCTCTCTCCCCTTAGATTGTCCAATTAGAAAATGACACCAGCCAGCAGGACAGTAACCATCCTGTGTCAGTGAATCAGAATGAAACCTTTTTGGTCAGTTCGGCCAACAATGGAATATAGTTTTTGGTGTGCCTCGAGGTTTGAGTAATTAGTTTATGTGCCACGAGATGGGAAGGCTGAAAGTCGCTGCCTTACATTCAGTAGTATGAAATACATTCCCAACACGTTTGGGTGTCGGTGTGAAACCTTGCTGTGCTGGTGTGCGTGGGGCGCTGGCGGCACACTCCCTCCGCGGCGTGTTTCAGCACCTTTCTGAGAAGTATTCGGCCGTCCCCCCCTCCCCTGAGTGTTCTGTGGCTTCAAATGGACTGACACATAAACAGTCAGCTCTGCTTTGTTTTGCCGAAAAGTGAGTTAAAGGTTTAAAAAGAAACGTGAGCTTGCTCATTGGGCTGAGCTGGTGCCCTGCACTGGGATTCCTGTGAACTGGGGAGTCCATCTCTTAATGACACTGATCTCTTCGGAGACCCGATTTTTGTTTGTGTGGCTTTTAACCCAGGTTGCCGGGTTCTCCTTAATCACTCGGGGCAAAGTGTTGCTTTCCTTTCTGTTTCCCATGTGCTGGTAAGAGGCTTATCCAACCATCAGTCTCTGCTCTGGCTCAGCACAAGGTGACTCCAAATTGGACGGAGGTGGCTGGCAGAAGTGCTTGGTGAGTGGCGCCCCACCAGCCCAAGCTCCGGGGGTGCTGGGGGAATAGGGGCTGAAGCCGTGTCTCCGCAGCTGATTGAAAGGTTCATGATCACGTTTTTTCAGGTCGAAACATTGTTTTGCTCTCCCCAGCCCTTCTTCCCCAATAATGTAGTAGGTGTGATTGCTGACTTATTTTGAGGAGGCTAGTGCATATTTGGTATTTATTTAATGTTTGCGGTTCTGGCCTGGCTGAATGCTGAAAGTGTCTAAACCAAGGCTGATTCAAGGTTTCATCCTGCTTGTCAGGGGGTATGGTTATAGCACAGTGTGCTAATTTGTGGCTATCAGCAAGCCGGCCTCTTTCCTCTTGAGTTTACTCAGCTACAGACAGAACAGGATGAAACTGCATGAGGATTTTAGTTTTCCCAGAGAGTTTTTTCATCAAGCAATGGTGAGAACGGAAGTGACTGCTCTTTCTTTTCTTTTTTCTTTATTTCAGAGAGGAAGGAGAGGGAGAGAGAGAAATATCAATGATGAGAGAGAATAGTTGATCAGCTGCCTCCTGCATGCCCCACACTGGGGATCGAGCCCACAACCTGGGCATGTGCCCTGACCAGGAATCAAACCGTGATCTCTTGGTCCTGGTCCATAGGTTGACGCTCAATCACTGAGCCACGCCGGCTGGGCCTGCCCTTTCTGTTAGACCCTTTTGGGAGATCAGGCATACTAGCTTTATGAAATTACTAGTGGCCCAGTGCACAAAATTTGTGCCTTGGGAGGGGGGTGTCCCTCAGCCAGGCCTGCATCCTCTCCAATCTGGGACCCCTCGGGGGATATTCGACTGCCAGTTTAGGCCCAATCCAGCCTGCTTACCCCTAACTGCCCCCCCTGCCAGCCTGCTTGCCCCCAGCTGCCCACCCCCCCGCCGGCCTGCTTGTCCCCAACTGCCCCCCCTTGCCAGCCTGCTTGCCCCTAACTGCCTCTGCCTGGCCCCACCACCATGGCTTTGTCCGGAAGGTCTCCCGATCTAATTAGCATATTGCCCTTTGATTAGTATAGATTAACCTTTTATAAGACTGGGATGATTATAAATGTAGACTGAGGCCAGACAACAGCTGTCAGATTCCTCACTTTGAAAGATCAAGTATTTATTGCTTTCACAGAACTTAGTGCTGATGTGGGAATCTGGGAGGACTCCCAGGATAGTGAGAGACCTTAGTGTGGGTTTTTATTTTACTTTTTATTTTGTAAATCCTTACCTGAGGATATTTTTTCCATTGCTTTTTCAGAGAGAGCAGAGAGAGTGAAAAGAGAGAGAGACCCACAACCCAGGTACATGCCCTTGACTGGGAATTGAACTTCGGTGTGTGGGCCAACGCTCTAACCACGGAGCACACGGGCCAGGGCCCTAGCGAGCTTTTTCATGAGATGTTCACGTCAGCAGCATCTCAGGGATCCAGAGGGGGGACCCTTACCGCGGGAACATTGCAAACCGGGCCTTTCGTTTTGTTTATTCTGGGCCGTGACCTCCTGTGAGGGCTTCGGAATAGTCGCTCAGGTGTGGCCCTGCCCTCCCAGGACCCCGCGCTCACTGGCGTCTGGGGCCTCAGAGGCGTGTTTCCTTTGGCTGGTTCAGTTGTCGGTTGAACCCGGTTTACTTGGGAGGCTCCTTGACCACTTGAGCGACTGAAGGAAGGAACACGATGGGTAGAAAGAGCCTTAATGCGGAGGCAGGAGAGACCTCGGTGGAGAGCTCGGCCGCTTTTTAAATGGTGCGTCCTTGGACGCGTCATGTCACGGACACGTTCCGAGGCTCCTGTGGACGGGGCCGACGGGAAGTAACTGCTGAGGTGATTGCGGATGAATGGAAAACATGCCCATTTCCTTGTTGTTACCACAGTGCCCCATAAACATCAGTTTCCTCATCCTCCTTTCTCTTCTTGAGAGAAGAGGACCCGCTTTTATTTCTTGGTGTTTTTCACGTCACGGCACACAATGGAGATACATCCCTGAGTCCGTGGCTCATTTTTATATACATCATGGCGGTGAGACAGGGGTTGGTGGCACCCTGATGGGGAGGGGCAGGCAGGGTCTTACCAGTCCCTTTTTATTGCTCTTCCTTATGAAACTGGGGCTGCCTCCTGGGCTAGCAACCTCCGGGTGGTCGTGTCTCTCCTTGCCTCTGACTCAGCAGCCGGGACCTCTTCCGTGGTTTCGGGGTGTCTGTGCAGCTGTGTGGGTCTCGGGAGCTTGCTGGGGTTGGCACTGAGCACCCCAATGCTGGTCTCCCTCTCCCTCACAGGCCTGAGACGCGGCCGCAGCTGCCTCACCCTGCAGACTTGCTCTCAGTTGCGATTTCCCTTTCCAGGAAAAAAGAAACCCTTTCAAATACTTGGGGAAGGCGTTCTTTTATGGGCTGTGAGTGCTGGCAGCCCGGCTGGGCTTTGACTCTCCCTGGGGTTCGAGGCGCCCAACTGCTACTCCTGACACGCTCTTGCCTCTGGGGCGCGGGTGTGCTGGGCCCCTTGGTGAGCTGCTCGCTCTGGGCTTTTCAGGAGGAAGGTTGGCTGCTCATCGGCGCGCTCCTCGTCCCTCACAGCCGCAGTGAGAGCAGGTGGAGGGGCGAGGTGGACTCTGATGCTCACCTTTTCCCTTCCGGGTACTCCCTGGAAGTGAGCCAGTTGGGAAATGCCTGGGCCGTTTCTGGGATGATCTTGGCATCTGTGGGAAGAGGGATGCTTCCAGCCGTAGCCCTGTGGCTGGTCCTCTGTCCCTGAGGTGTGGTTGAGGAAGAGCTAAACAGTGATTTAATTGTTCATTGGGTACCTGGGGAATTTTACAGGCAGAAGAGCCAAGGGCAGTTCTAGAAGAAAAGCCAGACTTGGAGCGTCTCCTGTGACTCCCTTCTTGGGCCTGAAGCCTTGATGCTGCCTGACATTTACAACAGCCGGGGGGGGGGGGGACCAGAGTCCCCCACAGCTCTTTCATTTCACACACTCATGTTAACGGATCCCTCCAATGTGGGGGCCTCCCAAACCGTCATATCTTGCTCCTCTCAGCTGCTGGGAACAGGAGAAGGTGTGATTCAGGCAGACCTACTGTACCAGGGATGCTGAAAGTGGAGCCCTGAGAAGCAGCACCTCAGCTGCATTGGGAGTTATTCCTGCTCGAGGCCAGAACACTGGGCTGTTGAGGCCAAAAGGTAGGCATCCAGAGAGCCCGGAGGCCATGAGAGCGTCCTCTTGCCTCGAGGTCAGGCCCTGTGTTGAGGGAGGGAGACAGTCGACTGTGCAGGGAGGAATATTGGATAATGCCTGGAATTCAGAAGGGGACCCCCGCCCCAACAACTCACCCCCAGCCTGAGACCAGAGCACAGTTGCAGGGCACAGAGGGCAGGGCACAGCAGCCTGCGGTGGCTGAGATGCTGTTCAACACTCTTTGTTCTTTGTTAGGGTGCACCGTCGGCTGGCACTGAGGAGGCTGTTTTTGTTTTTTTCTTCTTTTTAACTTGGGGACATAGAAGGTTCTACTTGCTTTGAGTTTCGGTGACCACATGCAACAGTCGGTGGAATCTTTCTTCTCTTTGCTTTCTCTGAACTTTCCAGAGAGTGAGCCCCTGTCTCTCGGAGGATTAACTCCTCCTGCCCCCCCCCCCCCCCCCGTCGTTGGTGCTCCCCCACCCTGTGTCAGCATCGCAGCCTCTGTACACAGGATGTTTTCTCTAGCGCTTATCAGATGGCTTAGGAGATGCTGGGCGGAGATAGAGGTAACGTTTAACCCATCCTGAATTCCTTTCAAGAGTAGGGGCCCGAGATGAACTCAGCCACAGAACAGAGGGAGGGTTTGGCTGGAGCAAACGATGCTGGTTCTTCTATCTCAAAGGGGGGTGTGGGCCTGTGGTGGGGTGACACCGAGAGCTTCATTTCGGGGCTTACTTAACACCCCTCCCTGACACCAGTGTGTGGGTTTGGAGCCTGCGGAATCAAAGAGAAATTTAATAAATGATTCCTTCTTGTGTGGGGACTGAATAATTGAATTTGTGGGATAGCCAGGCCAGTTTCTTCTCTCTTCTCATCCTCCTTTCCCTTCGGACCAGCATTTCGGTGAAGGTTCTCAGTTTGAGCCCATTTGCCAAGGGTGCTCAGGGGTGGGCGCCAACACCAGACTGGGCGCCGCTGCAGCTGCGCGAGCCCTTCTCTGCCCCGACGCACTTTCAGCAGTTCTCAACCTGCGGGTCGCGAATAATGAAAATACATCCTGCATATCAGATATTTACATGACGATTCATAGCAGCAGCAAAATTACAGTTATGAGGGAGCAACAAAAATAATTTTATGGCTGGGGGTCACCACAACATGAGGAACTGTGCTAAAGGGTGCCGGCATTAGGAAGGTCGAGAACCACTGGTGGTGTTTCATATTTCCTGTCTTATCCCAGGTTGAACACGCATAGAAAACTGGCAACTAACCATGTTCTACTTTGCAGCCCCACGAGAGTTCCTCCTTTGAAGGTAGAAATGATGGCACCGAAATAGAGAGTGGCTTAGCCTGGCTTTGGGAGCAAACAGCAGGCATGGCTGGCCTGCAGATGCGGCTACGAGCTGGGAAGAAAGCCATCAGGCTTCACGGCCAGCCCCCGAGACATAAGCATCCCTCACTTGCCCTGGGCCTGGCCATCCTGCTGTGCTTTCTCTCCCTACCTCTCCCTGCCCCAATGCAGGAACAGACAGAACAGTACCCGGGAACAGCCAGCAGGCAGCACCCTTACTGGGGTGAAGGGTGAGCGGGGTTGGGATTGGTGCTGTTCAGCCAGAGGTAGGAGATCTTGTGGCCTGGGAGCAACTCAGTGTGGAATTCAGCCCATTTGGCCTCCAAGACAGAGAACACCGTTCTAGCTTCTGCATCACGCCTCCGTTGAAAAGCCATTCTGTCGAATGGACATGGACGACTTCATGCTTTCCTTCTCGCTGGCGCCAAAGAGAAAGGCGGTGCCTCTTGTCATTGGAACGTTCTGGTCAGGGCACCGGGGTAAGCTCAGCCTCTGAGGGTGGCAGGATCGAGTCTGTTTGGGCATCAGAAGGGGCGTTTGTCACTCCCGTTTCCCCTGAGCTCAGGTTGGTTGTCACCCGGGGATCTAGCAACCTTCCCCCGTCGCCATGCACCCATCCAGGGAAGACACATTTGCCAAAAATGAGGCCAGTGGGTGTTTTGGCACCTGCTAGGTTGGGCATGGCGGTATATTTAGGAAGCTCCTCCTGATAACCAATCTCAGTTTCTCTTGTAATCAGAATATTCTCGGATTCTTAGGTCAAACCTGTGAGCTGAGGCTGGCTGCACAGCCCCGAACTCTGAACTGCTTCTCTGGGTGTGGCTGCTGTTGGTGTAGGTGACCGGAAAGAGGTGCGGGAGCTATTTAGGTTTCATTCGGGCCCAGATCTGGCCTCTCCGGGGCTCTCTTGTTTGTTTATAAACCGTGCTTCAATGAGGCCTTTTCCTCCTCTCCTGCCCTCTCCGCCTCTTACCCTGACAGTCTCAGAGGTAAACTTAGAAGACAAATCCTTCTCAAACTGCCGCTGAGGGGGCCGTAAAAGAGACGCGGGGACAGTGGTGCCGGGACCCTTGTCTTTGCTCTGTGTTAACACAGAGGGACGGGGCAGCCCACATCACCCGGGGAAGGCAGTTTTTCTTCGTTTAGCTTTTAATTGCTTTCTCTCACTTTTATGTATAAAAGATTGTCCATTTAATTAACTCAGGAATGCAATTTCAAAAACACTAATGCTTTACACATGATGGCTTTTAAAATAAAAGTAGCATTCTAGCATTGCATAATGTTTCCCGTTCCCCTCGCTCTCTCCCTTCTCCACCCCACCCCTCCACTCTGTGTTACCCCTTCACCGCGGAGGGGTGCTGGGAGGAGAAGGCTGGTCTGGAGGGGCCGTCGGCCCCCACTTGCCCCTGAGTACTCAACAGCGACACGGCCGCCGCTCCTTTTGAAATGTCCTGTGTCGTCGGTGAAGAGAAAGGGCTCGCCCGTTTGCCTTGGCTTGATTCATGGTTAATTCTACCCTCTTGTGAGGTCACCGGGCCCCTCCAAAAAGGCCACGATGCCCTGGCAGGGTGGCTCAGTTGGTTGTAGCGTTGTCCTGTGCACCGAAAGGTTGCTGGTTTGACTCCCAGTTGCGGCATGTACAGGAGGCAACTGACCCGTCTTTCTTTCTTTCTCTCTCCCTCTCTCAAATCAATAAACATACCCTCAGGTGAGGACAGGGAAAAAACCAAAGATCATTATGATGGCTTTTATAGGAAAAAGGAAAGAAAACCCTAACACTTGGCCCTGACTCCTTGGCCTGAGGGTTGATGATTTCACCACCTTCTCTTTTCTGAGGGAAAAGAAACCCAGCTCTTTCTCACCCCTTGTTATCCCATCGCCACCACCAGAAATGTGGTGAATTCCTCGTGTCTTTGGTCTGTCTGCTGCTCTGTTGGAGGTTCTGAGAGCCAGAATTTCACCCTTCAGACCAGCCCTCCTGGCCGAGTCCCCAGGAGGCGGGTTTTTGAAAGGGAGGTTGTTTTGACAAGTTTTATCGACACCAGTGGGCGTGGGGAGGGGCAGGAGCACACACAGAAGGAGACACACGTGTGTTACGGTGCAGGGACTTGGGGATGAGATAAGCATGGCGCCCCAGAGGGCCAGTGACCTCTCAGTGCCACAAGGTCGGAGCGGGCATGAGCTCGCTCGCGGGGCGTTGGTTAGCCTGTACGCCTGCTCCCTTCGTGGACTTTCTCTGGTGGATTATGATCGGGTCTTGGGAGGGACACGGGAGTCACGTGACTCACTCACCGGCCTGGAAGCCTGCTGTGTGCCCCTCATATTTTGTTTCTGATGATGTCGGGGGAAGAGCTTTCAGACCTCGCCACACGCACTATAGAACACTTTCCGTTTAGATCTGACTTAATTCTCTCGATTCACCGGCTTTCTCAGGCTCCGGCCTCCCTGGCGATGAAGCACTCGCCGTTTGGAGTGAACATCCAGTGAGTCAGCCGAGGGTTTGCCTGTCTTTCGGTGCAGGTCACTCTTCAAAGGGATCCTCTCTCCCATGGTGTCTCTTCTCCAACGGGCACGAGTTCTGAGCCTCCCGAAGTGATGGCAGTGCTAACGTTCCCACCTGGGAAAACCGTTGTATAGAAGTGACCAGACAGTCCCAGAAGTGATGGGACGGCTCCTTCCCTGCGGGTGGGTGTGTACGCTGTTTCTCAGCTGCCTGATGTGGGTACACGCGCATCTGGGGAGGAGCGTGTACTCCCCATTCTGCGCCGTGTTGGTAAGAACGACTTGGGAACAGAGCTAGCGTGAACGGCTGGGGTTCGGGGACAGTGTGCAGTACAGCACTTTTTTGTTCGTTCGTTTAGTTTTCTGTTCTATTTGGGCAGAGAGATTCTCAAATTAACCTGGAATGAATAGAGAAGATAGCAGGAGAGGTGGGTCTAGGTTTTTAAAAATCTGCCTTCCTGGTAATGGGATCCCTCTTGTTGTTGTTATTGCCATCATCGCTTTATTCTTCGAAAGCACCCGTTGTAGAAGACGCTGCCAGGGTTTTGAGTGCTGCTGTGAGAGGAGAGGTAGATGGGGACCATGCGGCTCCATCATTCATTAATTCCTGGGTTCATTTAGTGAGCTGTTTAAGCTCCTGTGTGTGAGACGGCAGCCGGACAGTCTTTTGGTGCAAGCGTCAGTGCCGAGACCCCAGGCTGGCACAGGGCACGGAGCAGCTGAGCGTGCTAAACGTTCGCTGCCGTTAGCAAGCGGCCTCGAGTCTGGCACGCGGGCGCTGGAACACCTATGGTCTCCAGCCTCTTGGGAATCTTTCTCCTTGTCTTCCCCCCTTGTCGTAAGAAGCCCAGCGTGAATTGGTCAGTCAGCTTCCGTTACAGACAAGCGGTCGGCCACAGTCTCTGACCTGAGAGTGGAATTGATGTCCCTGTGCTTGCGCGCGGCTGTCCGCAGTCACGGCTCTCTGGCTTCTGTTCTGGGAGGACTTCTCTTTAACATCACGGGGAAACTGAGCTCTTCTTCCTCCCTTCCTCTCCCCCTTCCCCACTGAACTCTCTGAAAGAGACCTAAGCGGTTAGGGAAGTGCCAGCAGGAGCTGATGAGGGTAGATGGTGGTGGCGAGTTCTTTAGGCGTGGGGTCAGTGCCTCCCGTGGGTGTGCACCTCAATCCCCAGGACAGGCCTTGGGCATCCTGGTGTTAGAGATGACAGGCCTCATTTGGACGCAGGAGAAGTTCAAAGAGGTTTGCTATTTAGCCCCTGCTTTTGTGTTGGGAGCTGGGAATCAAACCCAGGGCTCTTAGCGCCTTCGTGGATTTCCTCTGGGTGTTGGGATAGACTGGCTTCAGCGTTGATGGGTAGACAAGGGCACCCAGACAGAACTGGCTCCACCAGGCTCCGGTTATGGCTACCTCCAGCACCTGCTTCTTCAGGGGGTCAGTCCCATTTGGGGGCCGGAGGTGGGGCACACGGGGTCCTAACCCACGACAGACTTAGTTGAGCCGAGACCTGGCACTTGGGAGGGGAGGCTTTGGGGGGAGTGAGGTGGAGGGGGCCTTGGGGCACCTCCCCGTCACTGAGATATCGCTTCTTGACCGGGACTCCTGTTGGCCTCTGGGTAGCTCTCCATTTGAATGTGGCAGTTGCCTAAGGCACCTTGTTCCAGTGCCGACTAGCCTGGAAGACGCTGGTTCCCCAGGAGTAATAGCCGGTCTGTGGTTGGTTCCTTGCCAGATTTTCGTCTGGACAGTGTCTGCCACCCTGACCCTTGAAGCCAGGCCCTGTCCCCCATGCCCCGGTGACGCTCACTCGTGGAGAGACCTGGAGGCTGATGGAGTTCCTAGGCCGGAGTTGGGAGCACAGGGAGGCCCAGATGCTTCGCATGGGTTTTCCATTGCCCTGATCAGGAATGTGTTCCCTTAGGACGGGTTACAGCCTGGAAGTGAGCCTGATGTAAACATCCTTGCAGAGGCCAGTCCCCTTAATAGAATAGAAGTGGTTTGAGGATGAGTGGGCTTGGAGGTGGGGCAGGGAAGAAAGGGACAGACGGAGGGGAGAGACTTAGCGATGGAATTCAGAAACTGGGGGTTGGGGTGGGGGGGTGGGATGATATGGGCCTGTTCTCCCAGTGGGGTCTCAGGCAGGGGCAGGACAGGGACTCGCTTCCGGAGTTGGTGTAGTGCAGACCGGCTGGTTCTGTTAGACAGTGTGATTTATTGAGCAGCTGGACGAGCGGAGAGGGAAACTGAGGTGTTCAGGAAGAGCCAGGACTTGGGGAAGAGCTGGTGCGGGCCGCACGAGGACTTGTGGGGCGTGCCTACTAATTCAAGCACTTCAGGGACTTTCAGCATCACAGTCAAAACTGTACCACTTTGGCACACGACGTTTTGAGGAAACTAGGCTCCTTTTCTTCTCCTTTGAGGGAGGGGCTCAGGGTTCTGGGAGATTCTGGGTGTTCACCCACACCCTAAGGTGGAAGGATGGCCAGAGTGGCCTTCTGCAGCAACCTGTGTGTATGCCCCTCCCTCCTTGCCAAAGCAGTACTCCGGGGTCACCCAGGGAAAGTTCCACGTGGCTGATCCGCCCTGGGTAGTTTTCTGTTTGGTAGGGAGTTTAGGCGCACTCCAGGCAAAGCCACAGCAACCACTTGTGCCCGGCTGGTCACCTTTCAGGGCTTTGGTGTGAAGCTGGTTTAAAAGCATTGACAGGGCTGCAGGGACTGGCCTGTGGTTTCACTGGTGAGGGTTCCAGGATGGGGGGTCCGGCATCCGGGGGAGAACGCAGCACGAACCTTCCTATTCTGGCATCAGAACCTCGGTGCTGGAGTGTGTGGAGGAGAGGGAAGGTGTAAACAATTTAGTTCGCCTTCAGGATGTGGGATCTAACCTAAGCATGATTAAGCAGATCTGATTTTATAGATTGGAATTTCTAAGTGATAGGAACTGATACGGTTAATGTGAAATATTAACTTAATAAAAAGCCTCATTACCTGATGCTGAAGGGTAGAGGGAAGGAAAAAAGGTTCTTGGTAATGTGTCTGATCTTTTGGAAATGAAGTTGGGTTAAAGTTTTCTTGGTAAAAACGGAATTCTTTGATCTTGTTTTTGCACATGCTGTGCTTAAATATTAACACCAATTGAGCAAATTGCCTTTTAACTGCCTTTATTTGCTTTCATTAACAGTATAATTTAAAAGCTTAAGAATTTGCATGGAACCTGTT
Source organism: Myotis daubentonii (assembly GCF_963259705.1). Classification (NCBI taxonomy): domain Eukaryota; kingdom Metazoa; phylum Chordata; class Mammalia; order Chiroptera; family Vespertilionidae; genus Myotis; species Myotis daubentonii. The sequence goes on along the minus strand of NC_081848.1, from coordinate 7,363,477 downwards.
GTGCATGTTGCGGGGGGGGGGGGGGGGAGGGACTATTCATAAATTAATTAATCGTGAGAACATTTTCTTTAAGGCAGGTCATGAAACCCGAGCGTGGTTTCTGGAAAGCGATGACATGTTTTTGCTGTTTCTTGGGGACTTGATGTACTTTTGGCTTAGAGATGTGTGTGTGTGTGTGTGTGTGTGTGTGTGTGTGTGTGTGTGTAGTAACTTGGCTGGATCAAGAAAAATGTTAATGACTGGTCATGTTTTAAGTTGAGTGAGCCTAATTACACTGTAGTTTCCAGAGAGCTAAAGGCAATACCATTGGTAGTTAAGCACTGGTTTCAAAATTAAAAACAACCTATTTAATTGGCTGTGCGCCTTAAACTGTTTATCTCCTCCCTCTCCATCTCTGACCCACCCACCCCACCCCCTTCCCTCTCCCTTTCATTTCCACACCAGCAGGGAGTGGACAGAGAGAGCGAAACTGGCCGGGGCTGCTAACCACAAGGTTGTCCTTCCAGTGTGTGACATTAACTGCATTGTCCTCTCACGAAATGACTCTAAACATGTGAAAAGTTTCCAGAATGATTTCATTGAAATCATTTGCTTCCTTCTGCACAGATGTTTTTGTGGTTTAGAACCTCAGCCAAGGCAAACATTATGAATGAGCTAGAGACCACCGTGTCCTATGAAGGCCTGGAGGTTCCTCGGGGAGTGATTTTACACGCGCTGTTCTGACGCCTCTGTTTTGACAGCACTCAGCCCTTCCTTCTCCTTCGGCTCCCTGTCCGGTGCTATTGGTTTGTTGTGGGTGGTTTTCCTAATTAATTTAATCTGTGGTCTAGGTTTTCAGGGCTCACAGATGCCAGATGCTGAATTTATTTATCTCTAGTGTTTTTGTTGGCTACTGTTGAGACAGATTTTTCCTCTTCCCTTTTTACTCTCTCTTCTTTTTGGAAGCTTCCAGACCTACTTCAGTGAAGAAAGAATCTGTCTTGTGAGCATTTGTCACATGTGTTTTCTTGGGTGTGTCTGGGGAGAAATATAGATTTTAAATAATATAATATATTTTATTTTAAATATATTTTTATTGATTTCAGAGAGGAAGGTAGAGGGAGAGAGATAGAAACATCAATGATGAGAATCATTGGTTGGCTGCTTCCTGCATGCCCCCACTGGGCATTGAGCCCATAACACTGGGCATGTGCCCTTGACCGGAATCAAACCCAGGACCCTTCAGTTGGCAGGTCGGACTCTCTATCCATTGAGCAAACCCATCTAGGGCAATATAATCTATATTTTTAAAAGTCATACAAAACCCAAAGTATATAGAGGAAAAGATGGATAAGTTTGACTACATAAAAAATTTCAAACATTTTGCCTGCTTTTCTATTGGAGTTTTGTTTTTTCCTTATATGTTTTTTTGTTCTCTTTCTGTATAAATCAGAATGTTAATTCTTTACCTACTGAATGCATAGAAATTATTTTTCCCAGGCTATCATTTGTCCTGTAATTCTGATTATGGTTCTTACTTTATAATTTATTTGAAATTATATCATGTTTTTATCACATTTTATAATTTATTTAATTTTAAAATGTCACAGTGATATCTGTAGAATGGATGATATAAAGCCTTTAATGGTCGTGTTTTACAGTTTGAATTTGGGAAGAGTATTCAGCAAATTGAGAGAGAGGGAGTGAGAGAAAAGAGGAAAGAATTAATGAATGATGTTTTAAAAAAAAGATTGGTTCCCCCTCCCTCCGGTAAAGAAGTGCACTGTCTTCTGAGGCCCCGTCTCTTCCTCTGAGGGGATTGTGCTCTGCCGCGTTAGCGTGCACTTGCAGCACTAAGACTTGCTGTTCTGAAGAGACGCTACGAGAGTTATCTGGCCACAGAGGCAGCCTCATCCTGTTCTTGCTCTAGTCCTCCCCAGCCTTTAAGACCCAGTTACATGAAAACTCCATGAAGCCATCTCTGTTTCCATACACTTCATTTTCTCCTCTCAAAGCATCCTAGCTCATGGCAGAAATACTTTTGCATATCTAACCTTCCTTCCTTTGAGAGCAAAGACCTTACTGTCTTACTCTTCTTTGAATTCTGAACTGTCTGTAGCAGTCAGTGTATAATAATCATTTATGAATGGGTAGTATGCCCATCAGATCAACTCTCACCCATTCTTACTCTCTATACATTCTTATGAGACCACTGCATCCTTCAGAAGAGGTATTTGGGGCCTTGATGTCCAACATTGCATGTATTTGCATAAATAAGGTTGACTTAGAGGTATTAGAAACTGGATGGAATTCTGGGAAGAACAAAGGGGAGAGAACCAGGGAAGAAGGAATTCCAGAGCTGCGAGGATATTCCAATATAAAACGCATTTGATCATGACCTTTTCCCAGAGGTGAGTTGGTGGCAGCTTATTCAATAGATAACTTACTGAATACCTGACAAGTGTTTTGCTTTGAGTGAGTTGATGTAGCACAGATACAAATAATACATGGTCTTTGCTCCTGTGAAGTATTCCATAGTTTGGGATTTGTTCAGGAAATGGGACTTAAAAAATACAGACATTCTGTGAATGAGCCTTTCATGCTATCCCTCATTCTATTTTGATGACATATGCTCTCTTTCCTGTCTAAATGAAGCTGGTGGGGCTTGTCTTTTCCAAGACCAACTCTATTGAGCTTATGGGGGGACAGCCACGAGTTAGTTCTGTAGCCATCTCGTTAGTCTTTAACTGAAACGTGCCATTTCTTCCTTTATTTGTGTGTATTCATTTATTTATTCAGTCAGTCATTCAACACCAAGTTGTTTAATCAGCCTTGTCTATCTTACTCAAGTTTTAAGTACGTAAGTTCCCACTATTCTTCTATTATAATGACGATTTATTAGTGGAAATAATGGATGACAGGGATAAAATTGTTACTGGAAACCTCAGCCCATGGGCTGTCTTATAAACTCCAGGTGATTCAGTAGAAACAGTACTATTTCTGTTTCCATGACATATCTTTAGGAAATAAGTAGAAATACTGGTTTCTTCTCTTAGGGGTCTAGAATAGCCTGATGTTCTAATTCGAGATGATTTCTGGGGGGAATGTGTCACTGATTCTCAGCACAATATCTGCACAAAGTAGGGACCAGTAAGTGTTTGCTGAAACAGAATAATGGATGAAGACAGGAGGTAGGTCTTGATGAGAGCAGTTACTTTGGGGCAAGGGTATGGCAGGGAATCTGATTGGGGAGGTGCACACTGGGGGCTGCAGTGTGTATGGGTGGTTTGTTGTAATATTTTTAGACCTTTTGAATAGCTAAACCATTTTTTAAATTTCTCACCATTTTCCCACCTGATTGATTGCTGCTGGTCCAGCCTGAGCACTACAGAGGGAGCATATTTAAGCTTTAGTGTTTGTGAAAAAAACGTTTGCTTCAGTTCTTAGGAGTTCTTTCTGGGAAAGAACATACCATATTTTTATAAGATGCCCTCCATGTATGAGACACCCCCCACTTTTCCAACCCAAAATGAAGAAATCAGTATTTTAAACATTTTGCTGGTTTTCCTCTCAAGGCTTCTTATTTTTTGGCTTCCTAAGGAGTTGTTCTTCCTGTTTTCTCCACTGTCTGATCCTACACTCAGTGGGAGGAGGTCCACATTGTCTCTCTGCAGCTCTATTTCCATGCTCTTTTGCAAAGCTGATTACATTCAGTGTGAATTTAGCAGAGTAAGACAATCACTTACTGGTATTTATCTTTTTATTTTTTGACATCTTTATGGGCTCAAAATGCTCTGGTCCCTGTTGCATCTGAGCACCCTCCACCTCCAATTACAGAATCAGTTGACGTCAGTAACAATAAAGCCCATGATTGGAGGAAGCCTGTTTGACAAGGTACGGGCAGCTACGCACCTACGAGGCTCCCTCCTCAGCTGACTTCCATGTATAAGACGCCACTCGATTTTCAGTTTAACAGTTTTAGAAAAAAAAATAGCGTCTTATACATGGAAAAATACGGTAGGTTACTTCTTAGTGCCTGGGACGGAGGTCAGGATGGAAGGTGAGGTGGTCCCTGGAATGCCAGTCCTGAGGCCTCGTCTTTTCCTCCTTCTGTTCAGGGGAGGAGGCGCGAGTGTGGGAGGGTGGGTGTTGCTGCAGCCTGTGGACCCATTTCACTGCTCTGTCTGCATCTGAGGAGCTGCGGCGTTCCCTCTGGGAAGGCCCTTCTAGGGAAAGGAGCCATCGCTTTCATATGTGGGTGTGACCAGGGCAGGGAGAATGTGCGTCCTCCGGCACAATTTAAAGTGTTTGGGGTCTGTAGTCTCTCCAGAGGTCAAAGGTGAGACAGGCTTTTTGCTGGGGTTGTTTTCCTTTTTTTTTTTTTTACTCCCTTTCTTGTTATCTCAATTTCCAAACACCAGCTTTGATGTCTTTTGTTGGGACTTCAAGAAGTCTCTTAGCACATGGGCAGGTGTGGGTTTTAGTGAGCAGGCGAGAGTCCCGCGTTCCTTCCTGGCCTCTTCCCCTCATTCAGTGGGAGCAGGAGTCCCCGATGCCAGTGCCGACCTCTGGGTGGGGTGGTGGGTGTGCACCAGGACTTTCTCCCCGCCTTTTTAAAGCCTGTCCGGGGATCTGTCTTCCTTCAGAGCGCCCGAAGAGAGGTTGTCTAACAGCCGCATGCTAAGGTTTCATTAATCAAAGACACTTCCACTGCCCCTTTACAGAAACACAACTGCTTCGGCTGTCCTCTGCTGACCGCCTGCTAATTTATCTTTCCTGGAGGAGGGAGGGGAGAGGGACAGAGGGGCAGGCTGCTGCTCTAAGGAATGATCGCCACGCCTGCCCCCTAGCATCATGCGTGTGTTCCCATGTTGCCTTTCATGGTTTTGCTATGAGTGGTGGGCTGCAGGCTGCACCCTGCCCTGACCTGTCCACCCAGGAGGGGGTTAAAACTACTGACAATAGCCACCGGACATGGTTTACCTGGCCTCCTCTTTTTATTTGCTGAGAAAATTTCCACTTCTAACTTCCAGCCCCAAGGTTTGCTGATATCTGGGGCAGAAAGTGCTAGAAGAAAGAAATGAGTATGGATGCATGTGTTTGAGTGTTTTTAATGGACATTCTAGGTGAAGTGAGGGGTGATGGGGACGTTAATACCTGGGAACCAGTGACCTGAAATGGTCAGTCTTCCTTTTCAGCTTTGCTGAACTTCTCATTCTTAGGTCGGAATCTGACCTTCTGTAACCCTCAGCTCAGCAGATATTTGGGCATTTGGAAACCTCTCAGGGCCTCCTAAGTAGGTGATTGAGCTGTGTGTGTGTGTGTGTGTGTGTGTGTGTGTGTTTGAAAGCTAGGTTTCCACTGGGGAGCAGCTTTGAACTCTATTCAATTCATCAAATATTTACTGAATACCTACTGGATGTGTCTGGCTCAGATGGAGAAGTAATGGTGAGGCATACCTCTTTTTCTGGCTCTTAATTTGGGGTTGGTCCTAGTACACAAATGGCTACAATAAAAGATAGGCTAAGACATGTTCCCCAAGACAATTAGAAAATGCATTGGAAGCTCCAAGAAGGGCATGGTCATATCTGACTTACTCATTCAGCAAGTATTTATTGAGTTCTACTATACACCAGACAGTGGGGATAAGGAACCCAAAGATGTGGTCCTTGCCCTGAAGAATCTTTTAAGCTAACGGGGAGGCAAAGCCACAGACACAATAATACCTTGTAGTATAATAAAAGTGGTAATGAAGTGACCAGCGTGGAATAGAGGGAATGGAGGCAAAGCAGTGATAGGCTGTGCTTTGGCAGGGACTGCAGGCAGGGCTGAGCTGAGAAGGTGACATCTGAGCAAGGTTTTGAAAGATGAGAGAAGATTGCTGGTTAGACAAGAGGGAAAGGCTTTCCACATAGAGGAAACAGCATGTGCAAAGGCCCAGGGGAAGAAAGGAGCAGAGAATAGCAGGCCGTTTGGTTTCACTGGAGCTTGAGGTAGGTAGAGGTGGTAGTCGGAGGCGATGTTGAGCCTATTAGGAAGGTTTTGCTTGCTCAGCAAAGAGACCTAAATTTTATTTTATATATTTGGGGAGAGATGCTGAAAGATTTTCATCAAATGGATGAAATAATAGAAAGTACATTTTAGAAAGAGCACTCCAAGTGTGGCATTGAGAATGGATACGTGGGAGTCATCCTGGAGTCGAGGGTAGCACTTAGGAGCCTGTTGAGTGGTTTGGATGAGAGATAATGCAGGATGAATTATGGCAGTCGCAAAGAAGGCGGGGGGGGGGGGTCTAGATTCCAGGGGTGAAGGGTTAGGTTTCACTGACCCGGTGGGAGTATTATGAGAAGGAGTTGAGGGAGACTCCTGAGTTTCAGCTTGGATAACTGGTGGATGGAGAAATCGTTAAGTCTATGTTTTAGACCTACTGTTTGAGGGAGATCTTGGAAAAATTATGAAGAGGTAGTCTGTGTATTTGCAGGGGGTCAGGGTATTTTGACAAGCAGAAGTTCTCTGTCTACCAATCCCATTGTGTTCATTGACTTTAAAAATATATATTTTTATTGATTTCACAGAGGAAGGGAGATGGAGAGAGAGAGAGATAGAAACATCAACGAGAGAGGGTCATTCATCGGTTGCCTCCTGGAGGCCCCCTACTGGGGATCGAGCCTGCAACCGAGGTACGTGCCCTTGACAGAATCGAACCCAGGACCCTTCAGTCCACAGGCCGACACTCTGTCCACTAAGCCAAACCAGCTAGGGCGTGTTCATTGACTTTTGATGACATTTTGGAGTGTACAGGAATCAGAAGTATCTTAATTTCATAGCAGAAAGAAGTATTTTTGGAGTCCCCTGAATAATGAAAAGTGTTTTCATCAAAGGCCTTTGCTCATGTGTGTGCTGACATCTGGGGAGTAGAGATAGATACTTTCCTTAGGTCTGGATTCCTGGGCCAAGAGCTCTTCCCTCATTCCCAGTCAATCCTCCGTAGTCAGTGATGGATGAAACCAGACTCTGAAATTTTAATCCTTGGCTGTATAGACAAAACTATTTATCGCAGGAACTCAGGTGTGTGTCTGAAATAAGTGTGTTGAATCTATTGTATATTTTATTATTCCATAAAATCCAGAGAATTTGGAGAAAACCGGCCCAGGGTTTTGGGGAAGATTTATTTTTTTATAGACTTGGCTAATTCTCAGGTATATGGAATCTTGGTACGTGCTGATCACACAGTTCGCTTACCTGGGGAAGCGGAGGTCCTGAGAACTGAAGGGCTGGAAGTGTGGCCTCCTGCTTCACAGGCCAGTTCTCTCTCACCCTTAGGAGAAGATCCTGAAGAGAATCAGTCACCAGTGAGAGGTGAGGGAGAGAGCAATCCTATCTAATAAAAGAGAAAAATGGTAATTGGCGTACGACGATACCCTTTTCATTGGCTAATCAGGGCTATATGCAAATTAACTGCCAACTATGATTGGCAGTTAACTGCCAACTAAGATTGGCAGTTAACTGCCAACAAGATGGCGGTTAATTTGCATATGTAGGCACAATGCAGGGAGGTGAAAGGGAAAGCAGGAAGAAGCCCCCTGCCACTGACAGTGATCGGAAACCCAGGGGGGAGCTAAGAGCTGGGGGGCAGGGCAAAGGCGGCCCTGGGGCCGCCTTTGCCCTGCCCCCCAGCCATGATCGGAGAATCAGGTGCCTTTGCCGCCCTGGCCAGTGATAGCAGGAAGTAGGGGTGGAGCCAGCGATGGGAGCTGGGCATGGTCGAAGCTGGCAGTCCCGGGAGCTAGCGGTCCCTTGCCTGGGCCTAAAGCGGAGCCCACGATCGCGGGGCCGCTGCAGCTGCGGGTCCCCGCTGCCCGGGCTGGACGCCTAGGCCAGAGGCGTTAGGCCTGGGCAGGGGCGGAGCCTGCAACCGCAGGGAGCTGGGGGTCCTCTGCCCAGGCCTGACACCTCTGCCAGAGGCCTCAGGCCTGGTCAAGGGGCCGATCCGGTGATTGGTGATCGGAGGGTGATGATGGTCAACTCCTCTGGCCGAGGCATCAGGCCTGGGTGGGGGGCGGAGCCGGGGATTGGGGGGATATGCTGGTCCCCTTGCCCAGGCCTAAAGCCTAGGTCAGAGGCGTCAGGCTTGGGTGGGGGGTGGAGCAAGCGATCAGAGGGAGATGGGTGTCCCCTGTCCAAGCCTGACACCTCTGGCGGAGGCGTCAGGCCTGGGCAAGGGGCCGATCAGGCGATCGGAGGGTGATGGGGGTCTATGCCTCTGGCGGAGGCGTCAGGCCTAGGCAAGGGGCCGATCCTGCGATTGGAGGGTGATGGGGGTCAACGCCTGAGGGCTCCCAGTATGTGAGAGGGGGCAGGCTGGGCTGAGGGACACTCCCCTCCCCACACACACCCAGTGCACGAATTTTGTGCACCGGGCCCCTAGTCCTAATATATAAAAAGCCAGGGGCCATCATGACCAAAACCACCAATAGACCACTGAACAGCCACCGAATGGACCACTGAACAGCAGGCTGTGGGGCGGGGGGGGGGCAACCAGGGTGGCAGGGGGGACAGGTGGGGGCGACCAGGTCAGCAGGGGGGCCAGTTTGGAGCGATCAGGCAGGCAGGCAGGTGAGCAGTTAGGAGCCAGTGGTCCCGGATTGTGAGAGGAATGTCCGAGTGCTGGGGATCGAGCCTAAACTGGCTGTCAGACATCCCCCAAGGGGTCCCGGATTGGAGAGGGTGCAGGCTGGGCTGAGGGGATCCCCAACCTGTACACGAATTTCATGCACCGGGCCTCTAGTGTTTCTAATAAAAGGAGGGTGGGTGTGTCTGTGATGAGAGTGTTCTGGCTTTCATGGTTTTACTGATCTCAATGTAACCGACTTGGGCTTGGAGCAGCAATGAATAGGGTATGCGAATCACCCGGACAGTGTCTTGGAGTTCAGTTAACATTTCAGGCTGACCTTTGTGATGAAGAATTCAGGGGGTAGGGTATGTGCGTGAGAGAAAGTGTGTGTGTCTGTGTGGGTGCACAGGGTCACTCTCCACCACCCGGGACTTAATTGTAAGGTTTCCTTGGAAGGATTCCCTTTAGGAACCCTTTCGTTCCACATCCATTGCTCTTCGGAAGGACGCGCAAGTCTCTCTCCCTGTGAGGCTAGAGAGAGGTGACAACAAGGTGCTGTGTGTGGGGTGGGCCAGAAGTTGAGAGCTGGCCAGCATGGAGGAGGACTCCTCTGGTCCCATGTGGATAGAACACTGGTTTGGGTCTCTGCAGTGATGGGGGTGTGGGTTTTACAACCAGAGCAACAGCTCTCCACTGTGAGCTCTGCTGTATGTCATCCTTGTGTTCGGCTCTAGCAGCCACATTTGATTTAATCATCACAGCAGGTTTATGGTATCATTAAATCAGGGGACAGATAAGAAACTGAAACTCGGAGGGTTAAGTGCCTTGCCTGGTGTCACATGGCCAGGAAGTGGTGGCGCTGGGATCTTGACTGTGATGCCCCGGCTGGCCCATTGCCTGAGATGCTGCTCGTGAGGTAAGCTCTGATCACCTGGTGGTTCACTGTTTAGAGGCGGGATTACTCCCAGGAAAGCTTACAGTTTCCTCTCCTGATTCAGGAAGGACCGAGTCCTATGGGCACAGGTGGAGGGTCTTGGAGGCGGAGGAATGAGCTGGCAGCCTCTTGAGGGAACTGTAAGAGGAAGGGTGGGGCCCTGCATGCAATCACGTCGCGGTACCAGAGGCCAGCGGGGCTTTCCCAGGGACCAGAGAGCCTGGTGGCCCCTCCTCCCAGCACTCCTCTCTGGAGGCAGAGCCAGCACTTCTAATGAAGTACGGGGACGGGATGCAGGCGGCAGGCTGGGAGCAGGGTGGAGGCTGTCCGTCCATACACTTCCGTTAAGCTCCCTACAGCTTCGTTCATCTCCATCTCCCTTCTCCCTTCTCCCCTGCTTTTCTGCAGTCCGTTCTATACCTCATCCTTGAAAACTGGGTTCTCTTTAGCCCTAACCGCTTTGGCTCAGTGGATAGATGGTCGACCTGGAAACTGAAGGGTCCCGGGTTCGATTCTGGTCAAGGGCATGTACTTGGTTGCAGGCTCGGTCCCCAGTAGGGGGGCGTGCAGAAGGCAGCTGATCGATGTTTCTAACTCCCTCTCCCTTCCTCTCTGTAAACAATCCAATAAAAATATATTTTTAAAAATAAAACTGGGTTCTCCTTATATCTAAACGTGCTGTCTTCTGCAGTGGGAGAGCTATAGAGATGAAGGCCAATGGACTTACTGCCCACAGTGCTGGCAAGAATCAATCTTAGCTGCCCAATTTCTTCACCTGCCCTCCCTCGTGGTACAGGCTCCACGTTCACCCCAGGGAACTGCTGGGTCCGAGTTCCTTGGCGTTCTTTCTCTTAGTCTTGGGGAGCTTTATGTATTCAACGCAGTCACAGGCTGTAGAGGGTGGCAGTGCTGGTTGGGAGCCAAGTCGGGGCCTTCCAGGGACAGGGCCTTTGCCTGACTCTGTAGATGATGGTGATGGTGATTGGTCTGGAATTGGGGTGAAGTGCTGGGAGTTGACCAAAAACGGTGGAAAGGGGAAGGGCCAGCGTGGACCTGGGGTGCCTTCGTCCTCATTGGCCTTCATCTCTAGATCTTCCCTGGCCCCTCAGGACTCTCCCCTCTGCTGGGAACTCACGTGGCCTTAGCTTCTCCAGCTGCACCTCCGTGGACAGGGCCAGTCTCCATAGTTCAAAGGTTGGAAAAATAGTGGGCCAACGGGGTGCCCCGTTGCAGTTCTTGGTCCTGTGAAACCTCCCTGACCCATGTTCAGAGAAACCTTGGGATTGTAAGGAGTCTGAGGTAGAAAATGTCGTTCCCACCACGTGTTCCTGGTGGGGAAGCTTTCCCATTGACGCCCTAAGAAATGTTTAGCATGAATTCGCCAGGATAAAAGCACGTGGTTTGTGGCATTGACTAGTTTCCATGGTATAAAGCTCCCACCAGGGCTGATGTCAAGCTGCCGTGTGAAATCACTGACGCAGCGTTGGGAAGAGGAGCCGCCCGTGGCGTGGGCTGGCTCTGGGACACCATGGCCCCTGAATACGAGCACTGGAATACGCAGCCTAGTCAGACTGCAGAATGGAGGTCTGATCCTTAGTTGGGCTGCCAGGACAATGAGGGAGATGAATTCCTCACCAAATCTAAACATGAAAACCCTGGCTCTGTTCGTTGTCTCTGCTTTCCTACGTGTGGTTCTTGATTCTTGCCAGCACTGTGGGGAATAAGTACTGTTACGTAGCACCTTTACTATGTACACGGTTGTCATTACTTGAAAACGTATGTACATTATCTCATCGAATCTTGCAATAATCCCATGCAATAGGAGCCATTATTCTCTCACTTTTACAGATGAGGAACAGACACAGAATGGATAAGTAGCTTGCTCAGGGTGACAGAGCCTCTAAGTAGAGAGCCAGAATTTGAAACCAGGGTTGTCTGATCCCAGATCCCAAGCTTTCACCCACTATATTCTACTGACAGCTTTATAACGTATCATGTCTCCAAGTGTGACTTGACTCCCAAGAGAGAGCCCTCTAGCAAAACCTCAGCTCCTGATGGCAGCTCTTCATTTTGGACTGTCAAGGTAGATTCTCTGAGATGCGAGGTGTTACGACCCCGTCCTTGGTCCGTTTGGTTGCAAGGAACTGGCTGTCCTCTAATAAGACACTTCTGAGTCCCAGGCTTAGAGATTTCACCGAGGACTGATATGGCTGCATTCTCTATAGACACTGGGTTTTCCTGTTCCAAAAATGGTGATTTCTATGGCAACCATGTATTCTAGCAGATGTGTGCCTGGTAGGGTTGGCAGAAGGTGGGATCAGAAATGGAAACGGCCTTTTATTCTTCACGTGCGGAATCCACACCCTGTATGTGAGGCACATAAGAGGGAAAGCATGGCATCCTCGAATCTGTAAGATCTGTGGCCCAGCGAAGAGGTACTTGTTTAATGAAGACTGATTTTTGTCCGGAGCTTGAATTGGGCTGTATTTAGTTTCTGTTTTTTAAGGAACGTTTTTGGCAGATGCGCCTGTTGGTTTAGTTCAATGGATGTTTATCCCTCCAGTTTCAGGAGAATGTGGACACTTACCGCGGGGGGTAGGGCCTTTATAAAGCTGAACATGGAGAAGACACTGTCTTGGCTCATAAAGATCTCAAAGTCTACGTTCATGTATATGACTGAGAGCTTTTTCATTGTAAATAAAAACTAAAAACAATCTGTGCCAGCTTTAGCTAAACGAGAGGACTTGCCGTAACATGGGAGTGTTACATGGAGCCCAGGGGCAGGCAGGCAGCCGCCTTCGAAAGGGAGTGAGGGGAACGAAGAACTAGCAGCCAGCCAGCAACATGTGCCTTCCTGTCCTCATCCTTCCTTCAGTCTGTGCGTCCGGTTTCGTGTTTATCTCTCTGCAGACCAGAGTCTAAAAGTGATGACCCCAGGACTCCCAGGGCCCCATGTGACAAGAACTGATCGCACTTTCCCTGCACGTGCCCCAGCTTCTAGAAGAGGAGGAGGAATCTGTCTGGCGAAGCTTGCGCAGGTGTCTGCCCCGGCCAGCCACTGGCTGCGGGCTTTTTGGTGAGGGCCCTGTCTGAGCTTGGGCGGCCGAAACAAATGCCACAGGCTGGACGGCTTCGTCAGCAGAATTTATTTATCACAATCTGGAGATTGGAAAGTCCGAGATCGATATCCAGCATGGTCTGCATCTGGGGAGAGCTCTCTTCCTGGCCTGCCTTCTCCCGTGTCCCCACGCGGAGGTGGGGGAGTGCATGTACCAGCCTCGCTGGTGTCTCTTCTTATAAGGACACTAATCCTGTTGGGTCAGGACATCACCCTTCTGACCCCATTTAACCTTAATTACCTCCTAAATATAGTCACACTGGGCGTTAGGGCTTCAGCATATGAATTTGGGGGGAACACAGTGCAGTCTATAGAATCCTGTAGTATAAAATGGCTGCTGGGATTCACCCTTGAGTCCTGTGGACTGGAAGGGGCCCCCAGAAGATGGGACGCTGAACACAATGCCAGGATAACGCCGCATGCCAGGTCAGAATCCGCACCTCGTTGTCGACGCACTGCATTTGGGGTGTGGCTCTGCCATGTAAAGTGTGTGTCTGTGCGTGTGTATAACTCAGATGAGTATTTTTGAAACTTGGAATCCATGAACCACAGATTATTTCTGAATTAGCAACCAGAATCGGCATAGTCTCGACAGGGTTTCAGCAGATGCGCTCTGCTTTTAAGATCACTTTTCTCTGGAGAGAGGTTGGGGGTGACGGGGAGCAAAGTCCAGCTCGATTCTCCCTGTGACTCTTAGGACACCCATGTCACGTTTGCTCCATTTACCGGTCGCCGTAAGTATCATGCGAGGCACATCGCCGCGGGTCAGGCCTGCTCACGGAGCCAGCCGCCCGCTTTAGTTTTCAATACGTCAGTGTCGGCAGCGCTTACAGCAGAGGCTGTGAGGGAGGACGGCCTCGGGGCGGACGTGGCCATGGCGGTGCTGGCTGAAAAGTCTGAGCAGAGTTCTCAGGTTTACCCAGATGCCTCCCCGCCAGCTCCTGTCTCTTAGCATCTCCCTTCGTCTCTTCCCCCAGCCTCCCTCCTACCAAACCGGGTCCCTCCTACCAAACAAGGTCTGAGCTGAGGTGCTCTGGAAGTCAGCCTCCCAGGCTCTGGGATCAGGGCCAGGCATTTGGAAATGGGATGGTGGGAGAGGGACAAGCACTCGGACATTAACCCCTTGGACCCGGAGCAGAGAGGCCTGGCCATTCCGGCCGCCGGCCAGTCCGCGTCTCTTGGCCACCCCCCTGAAACCCGAGCGCTGCCCGAGGAGACAGCTAAGCCAAGGCAGGCGCTGCCTCCCTGTCCTCAGTGACTCGGCCGCACACCTGTTCCAGCCTCTCACTCGTCCTCGCTGGTGGGGACACGCACACCGCGCGCCGCACAGAGTGAGGGGCTGTGCAGGAGGGAGGCTCGGAGCAGCCGAGAGGCCACCGGGTCTGCAGGGAGCTCGCCTGTGACCTGTGGCCTGTGACCTGTGAGCGGGCGTGTGCCTCTCCTGCCCGCCCAGCACTGCAGGTGCAGGCCCAGCATGTGGGGCGGGAGGGCACGCACGGTGAGGGGCCTCCTCTCTGTGCCCAGCTCAGATCCTAGGACCTAGACCAGCCGTGGGCAAACTACGGCCCGCGGGCCGGATCCGGCCCGTTTGAAATGAATAAAACTATTGAAAAAAAAGACCGTACCCTTTTACGTAATGATGTTTACTTTGAATTTATATTAGTTCACACAAACACTCCATCCATGCTTTTGTTCAGGCCCTCCGGTCCAGTTTAAGAACCCATTGTGGCCCTCGAGTCAAAAAGTTTGCCCACCCCTGGTCTAGACCATTGAACTGTTTTCCTCCAGACTTTTGTTGGAGTTTACAAAAAAAAGACAACAATAGCATACACCTTTTAAGAAATGAAGCAAAACAAAGATATATGAAGAGCTAACAATATCCTGCACCCCCCTACTTTTCAACCCTACTCTAAGGACACTAGTATGTGTTTTATTTTTACGAAATAGCTTCAGACTTACAGAAAAGTTTCAAGGAAAATACAGAGCTTTGATTCCGTGTTTACCAGTTTTTGCCATTTGCCTGCTGGGTTTCTTCTGCATCCGACATACCCACAGGCAGCCTTCGGTGGTACGAGGCACGAGGCAGGCGGCGTTCTCCTCCATTTAGACACGGAGGCGGGGCCCACGCCGCTGTGCCATGTGCCGACAGTCACACAGCTCTCAGGTGGCACGGCAGGCTTCCAGCACCTTCCCCGGGACGTCACTTGTGTTTCAGTTTTTGTCTTTCCTCCTAGGACTTCTAGTCAAACTCAGAGAGAGAAGAAAAGTGGTGGCCGGAGGCGGGAGGTGGGGGAAGAGGCAGAGGTGGTACAAGGGTGCAAGCTTTCAGCTATAAAGATGAGTACGGTCTGAGGGCTAAAGTATAACGTGGGACTGCAGTTAGTAACACTGTTGTATAACTGACACTGGTTAAGAGAATAGAACTTAAATGTTCTCACTGATGAGGGAAAATATGTGAGGTCATGGAAGTGTTGACCAAGTGGGAGGAATCCCTTCACAGTGCATATGTATATGAAGTCATCAGGATGTACATTTTAAGTATCTTACAATTGTACTAGAGGCCTGGTGCACAAATTCGTGCATGGGTGGGGGCTGGCCGGCCCCGCCCACTGGTCGAACTCCAGGTCAAACTCCCAGTTGAGGGGACAATTTGCATATTAGCCTTTTATTATAGAAGATTTGTCAGTTATCTATCTATATAAAAAGCCAGTGACCGGAATACCAGAACAACCAGAACGACCGGAATAATCAGTTGCTATGACACCCACTGCGGCCGGCCAACCTGCCCGATTGGGGGTGGGCTGGCTACCAACATCCCACGGCCCCTCCCCCCTGGCCAGCCCTGCCCCTGACCGCCCCCTCCCCCCACCCCATCTGAGGCAGGGCCAGCTGGCCAACCTCCTGTGTCCCCTCCCCCACACCGGCCTAGCCCCAATTGGCCCCCATAGGAGTGGGCTGGCTGGACCCTACCCATGCACAAATTTGTGCACTGGGCCTCTAGTGCCTTTATAAAGCTGAAAAGAAGAGAATAAAAAGGAAAAAGAAGAAAACGAGAAGAGCTTAGCCACCTACATAGACAACTGGGAGTCCTGGGATACTATGAATACATAATTACTGTTTAATAAATATTGGTTGACTGAAAAATAGACTGCCTCCATTTCTTCCCCAGGGAGGGGATGCTACAGAACAGGAGCAGGTGCAAGTCCTCCCCCAGGGCCCCCTCCCCCCCACCAGTGAGCTCCATCCCCTCCGTTGTCTGGTTCCCCTGCGGGACAGACTGGCTGGCTGGGAGGGGGTCCGGGTGCCGCTTGCTGTGGGAGGGGCACCTCGCCTCAGACCGTCTTTGCTTTGGGCAGCCAGACGGGGTCTTTCAGGACCCCCCTAAACTGCGCCAAGGAAGCGCACTCCACAAATGCACCTGCTTTCCATGGAGAGGCAACAGGACAGAATGAGAAAGCGGCCCTTCCCTCGGAGAGTGGAAATTGCCGGTGTCTTTTGACGATCTGGGTTTGTCACTCGGACCCTGGGGACTGGTGTGTCCTTGAAGGGAGAGGACGCGTCCTCGGTTATACCCCAGGCCTCCAGCCCCGCTGAAGGTGAGCTCCTGGGTGGAGGGGTTGGAGCACGTCGTGCCCAAAGGTCCTGCCACTCCCAGGCTCTTTCCGGCTCTGAACCGTTTGCTTCTCTGATCTCATTGGAATCCGTCCCTTTGGCCCGGGCGTGGATAGGGCTTTTATCTGATGTCAGTTCTGCCCAGCTGGTCTTGAAACGAGGTGACTCGTGCTCTGTATTGGAATATCTAGAAGGGAGCCAGGGAACCAGGCGCCTCGCGGCCCCTCTCCCTGCGCCGTTATCCATGCAGAGCTCTGCTGGCAGCTGCGCCTCTGGCCTCGTTTCTCTCTGAAGGGACGATGGCAGGGCCGTCGTAGGGCCCTGGTGTGATTTAAGTCTGGGTCCTGTGGGACGGTCCTGGGAAATGTGGCCATGAAGGAGCTGGCGATGTAGCCTGGGAAGGGGGAGGTAGAGAGCCCCTCCATCCGATGTGAGGGAGCTGAGTGTTAAGAGTGGGCCTGGCCTCCTCTTTGTCAAGGGAGGACTGGAGACTGTTCTGCAGCAACAGCAGTGAGGTGAGCGCTGGGCAGCGGCCAGACGTTGCTGCCTCTTGGGGCATGTTCTGAAAGCTAGTTCCTGGAGACCTTACCCACGGGAGGGAGGCCCTGGGTGTCCCCAGCCGAAGCCAGAGGCCCGGGGGATATGACCTTGGCAGGGGTCCTCTCCTGGCCTGAGGACCCAGTGAGATCCTTGTGCCTGATCAGGTGCCACCTGATCTCTCCACTTCCCAGCCCTCATTGGAATCTCTGCTCCAGAAAAGGACATTTACTAGTATTGAGAGAGCAGCCGTGGTGGTCCTGGATTGTCCAGTGTGAATGCCTCCTCTCCCCGAGGTGGGCCATCAGCATCCTGAAGGCCGGTACCGTCCTTTCTCCTTCCCATGTGGCAGGGGCAGGGAATGCTGGCTCCGCCCCCCCAACCACCCGCCCTCCACCAGCCATGTAGCCCTCCCTGGCTCCAAGTCAGGGTTGCCCTGCGTTTTCTTACCTGCTCCCCTCCCTGCACCCCCTCCCCCTGTAATTCAGCCTACTCCCTTGGACCACACAGGCTGGTGAGTGCGGTGTCTCCCCTAGCGTGAAGCCCTGTCTCAGGATAATGGCGAGGTGGGAGTGGGGGTGTGTGCGCATGGTGTGTGTGTGTGTGTGTGTGTGTGTGTGAAGCCCTTCGTGTGCGCTGTGCCCTCTGGTGCAGCTCCTCTCATGAGAAGCCTGTCTTCGGTGCTCTTCTCTTCCGCTGCAGCCCATGGGCGAGGGGTTCCCAAAGAGACCTGCTGAGCCACGGGTCTCAGGGGAAGTACCTCGGCCACAGGATGGGCTGGAATCAGAATCCCTGGAGTGAGAGCAGAAATCTGCATTAAGTGAGCTCTTCAGGTCATCCTGATGTGCCCTGAATTAGAGGACCAGTGGGCTGGTCTGAACCCCCCCCCCCCCCCCCCGCCAGCGGCTGCTGAGAACGCTCTGCCTTCCAGGCCTCTGTGGGTGGGAAGGAGGAGCCTGAGTGTGGGGTCACATGGGCTCAACTAGGACTTGTATCAGGGTTAGGGGGGAAGGACAGGAAAAGGGGTTCTTGTGGGCTGCTGGGGAGGAGAGGGCTTAGGGAGGGGCCGCTCCATCTCTGGGAAGCCTGAGGCCGCCATGCGCGTGGCCAGCCCAGGGCCGCGGCCGTGCAGATCTGACTCTCATATGTCATATGTGCTCCCTTGGCAGCCCTGAAGCGGGGCTTTGGGAGGGGCTATGTGATTCATCTTGCGCCTGAGAATGCAGCTCAGCACGTGTCTAGGATGGAGATGCCTCCACGGAAGGCTGGAGACAGGGTGCTTAGAGTAGGGGAGTCCTCCCTCTACCCCAGCATCCTAACTGCAGCACTAGCATGAGGCAAGTGAAAGATCTGATGGGGAGGGGACGGGGCTGGGAGTCCGGCCCGCCTGGATCTAAGCCTTTCTTGCTTAGTTCTGGTCCGACTTCGGAAAGTTTCTTTCTAACTTTGGGAGCTCAGTCTCCTGCTCCCCTCCATCTGGTCCTGGCTTTAGCGGTGTCCACGGCTACCGGGGGCAGTGAGAACCCAGGAGCTGCGTGGCTTCCTCGGGAAGGCCTGGGGGACCCCCCGGTGTTGGTAATTTGGAGGGCGATGCCCTGAGTGATGCACTGTCACCTCGCCCGTGTGCTGGTACTGTGATGGCATCGGCAGCCAGAGCACCTCTTCAGGGACCCCTCCCAGGCTGAGAAAGGGCGGCCAGCGCCTTAGCCTGTTCTTGCTCCATCAGCGGCAGCCCCCAGCCACTCCTGAGGCCACATGGAAGGTGGCTGAGCCGTAGTTCTGAGGAAGGGCGAGGCCACCACCTGGGCACAGTGAGGCGGGCGGGAAAGCTCAGCCTTTGGGATCAGACAAGACTGGGTTTGAGTCCCGACTTCCACTTGCTGGCTGTAGAGTCTCTGGGCAGATGACGTCACCATTTGACCCTTAGTTTTCTCCCCTGCAAAATGGCTAAACCCAGCAGCGAGCTCCTAGGGTGTGAGCGGAGGATCGGGTGAGGGAAGCCAAGAACCCGTATTAGCACCCGGCCCACAGCAGGCGCTCAGTGAGCTACGGCCAAGGTGGTTGTGTTCCCAAGGCATGCATCCTCCCGTCAAGGGAAGCTCGGGCCCCCAAAGCGCGCAGGGTCGGGGCTGGGTCTGGGCTGGTGTCGGAGGGCTCTGAGCTACTGCAGTCAGCTGGCTATGCCTTCTTTAGAAGTGGGCACGGCCTGTCATCTGCCCCCTGAGTGCCACGTGTCCTACCCAAGCTCTGTTCCTGGGGGCATTGGAACAGCCAAGGGGAGGCCGAGACACACGCTGGGGTACACAGCAGGCACCTGGAGCCCTGGAGCAGGGGGGCATGGGGCGGGGACAGGCCCCAGTGTGGGGGGTGGGCAGGAGAGGACCAGGTCCCCGTGTGCACGGCGCTGAGAGTCTGTTCCTCAGCCTGTATTTTTAGCCTTGGCTGCATGGGAGGTGGCACGCGCGGCCCAGGCCAGGGGGACCAGGCACACTGCTCACTCTCAGCTCCAGGGGGCCGCTCCGCTCTCTTTCTTCCCTTTGAAAGGAGTCAGCAAATCCTTATTTCCATAAGCATTTTTCTGGCTGTAAAAGGCTGAGTCCCAAACCTGTGATTGTAGCTGTTCATGCTATTTTAATCTGCTCTGTTTGGAGGTAAGAGGGTCGCAGTGACTCTGCAATGACCGAGTACATCTGATCCACGGAGCAGCTACCGGAGCCGGCGGAGAGCCCTCCGAGCGGGATGGGGCCCTGTGTGGCAGATCACTTCCGAATTTACTGAAAAACACGCCCCTTCGCAGCCACGCCGATACCCTAATTTCCCTCCTGGAGGCCTGTGGAAATTCCCGGCTGCCTCCCGCCACGCACTGGCTCCCAGCACGTTCCTGGGCCCTCCTGCCTGCCCCTCCCTTCTGTCTTGGCCTTGGGGGCCAGATTCTGCCGGGCCTCTCCCACCCTCTGCTCCGCTCCACCCCTTTTTCTTTCTCCCCCTTCGTTTCCTGATGAAACTATTCTATATCCTACTGACCGGCACACCGGTGGAGCCATTTTTTGTTGTTTTGCTTTCCATGGCCAGAAGAAAAACACTTCGGATTCTCAACCTACCGACAATTTCACGTTTAAACAAGCTGGCGAGCTGGGCGGGCGCCGCGACTCCCACATACAGTGATTGCTGCATCCCCAGGCTCCCTGGTCTATCTCCGTTCCTATTTCATTCACTCTCCTATTTGCGGCCAGCGCGGAACATGGGCTTCCCCCGCCCTCCCGGCCGCAGCCCGCTTTCTGCCCGTGACCTTGGCTTCCCCGAGCGCCGCACTGTAAATGAAATGTGGCACGGCCGCATGTATCTTGATAAAATATATCAGTGGATGAATTGATTTTCATATTGATTTCCTGGGACGAGCCAGGCGTGTATGGAAATCAGGTGTCTCTTAATGGTAGTTCTAGAGAGAGTCGGGCCTCCTAGGGGGGAGCAGCCTTTGCTTTTTTCACTTAGGACAAGTTTCTGCCTGTTTGCTCGGGGGAGGGTCCTCTGCGTTACAGGCTTCCCCTCCTCTCTCTGGGAGGGAAGAGCAGATGTCGCCAGAGTGTGACCCAGCCTCAGAGAGAGGGCTGTGCTGTCCCCGAGACGGCCTGGCTCTTCGGGAAGAACAAGCACCCGTACGTCCCCAGCTACTCTGTCGTTGGAGAAACTCCCGGGAATACAGAAGGCCACGTGCACCCAGCAGCGTGGAGCGTCTTCAGTGCGCAGATGAATTTGCATGTGATCTTCAGACCCTCCCCCCCCGCCACTTTCCACATTCATTTGTCAGGTTAGTTAAGATGTGGCATTTGTGCCCTAACTGGTTTGGCTCAGTGGGTAGGGCGTCGGCCTGTGGACTGAAGGGTCCCAGGTTCGATTCCGGTCAAGGGCATGTACCTTGGTTGCGGGCACATCCCCAGTAGGAGGTGTGCAGGAGGCAGCTGATCCATGTTTTTCTCTCATCGATGTTTCTAACTCTTTATCCCTTTCCCTTCCTCTCTGTGAAAAACCAATAAAATATATTTTTTAAAAGATGTGGCATTTGTGAATCCAGGACTGATACTGTGGCCCACGGGAGCCAGGGCAGTGTGCCTGACCAGGTATCAGTCATGTTTCAGCGTCAGTGGGTGGGCGTTGGTCTGTGTGTGTGCTTGCAGGCACACACATATAAGGATCACTCTGAGGCATGTACGAGGTGGGTGTGGAAGCAGGTAGACAGCCGTCTCCAGGCTTGCGCTGGCTTTTATTAGGGAGCTCTAGATGACCAAAGGGCCAGTATCCAGTGAGGTGATCAAAACTTCATTTTCTCTTCTCTGCAATTGCTTTCCCAATTCCCTCTCCCAACTGCTCTTAAATAAAATAGATGCTTTCAGCCCTTTATTCGATCCAAGAAGTGAGCTGATAGTTGAATCTTTTTATGGGGCTAAGTAAGCATAGCTTAAGGTGATGCTGAGCGTGTATGGGTAGCTCATGCAATAAAACTCAGTTAACTCGAATATTTGAGGATGAAGCTAGTGTGATTCATTACATTTTCTGGCCAACGGAGGCTTAACCAGAAAACCCTTTTGGTTATAAGCTCTGCTGAAATGCTTTGCAAAACAAAATAGTTATATTTTCCTGCTTTTGTCATGTAAGCACCAGGTAGTGAAATAATTGAATGCTTGGACATGTCATGAGCTTGCAGCACATGACAGCTAGTATTTGGGTTATCGCTTATCATTGCACATGCCATATGGAAGGTGTTGACCTGGCTTGAATTAATATTTACTCTAGGACAGTAGTTCTCAAGCAGGGACAGTTTTGTCCCCCAGGGACATTTTGTTGTCACAACGGAGGGAGTTGGTTGCTGGTATGTAGTGGGTAGAGGCCCCAGATGCTTCTGAGCTCCCTAAATGATCAGGACATCCCCTCTCCCCAGCCTCACCCCATTACAGATGATCACTGGCCTAAAATGTCAGCATTGCTGGGATTTAAAAAAACCCAATTTAGGATCTATCTTCCGAATTTTCTGCCCACAGAATTTTACTAAATTCTTGCACACAAAATATTTTGTTTTCACTGGCCTGGTTTTCCATAAGAGTCAGGTGCTGGAAATGTTCTGAATAAGTGAGGCCTCTCATTCATTGGCATGTATTGTCGCACAGAACAAACAGGGACGCTGCCAGTCTGCAGATAGGCAGGCCTGTCCCCAGATGGCCCGCCGTGAATGCCCAGATTCGTTGCATCATTTAGGACCATTAGAAACCATTAGGGCCATCGTAGCTTTAAATTGAACGAAGCAGAATAACTAATCTCAGAGGGGACTGTGGTTTATTCTTTTTCCTTTGTCTCTGTAACCCAAAACTCTATTGTCAGGGTCTTCCAACAGGACTTTCCGATGATACAAGGTTTGTTCTGCTTGGTGCAGGATAGAGAGGCCGGGGCCTGGACACTTCAAAGCGCTTCTAGAATCTGTAGATGTGTTCATTGGCTTTGAGCGCCCCGAGCCAGCCTTTGGCGTGATCCTTCTGGGTTTGGTGGGATGAGTGCACCCGGGGGCAGCTGGGGAGGCCTGCACTCTGCATCTGTGACTTCTCTTCAAAGGCCTCACTGCAAGGCAGCGAGTGATTCACAGACTAAACCACTCTTCTAGGCAGGATCTGACTGGTTTGGGGGCGTTAGGAAGACTGGAGGGCCTCCTTCATTAGGATAGAGGAAAGGAAAACCCTTTACTGGGAACTTAGTCTCACGTGGAACTTCTGTGTCAAATGCTCTGGAACTGCTAGGCGTCATTTCATTCACCTACAGCCTCTCTGCCCAGGACTCTGCAGAAGAGCCCAGGGAAAGGAGATCCGGGTCCCAGGGGAAGGCTGAGCAGTTAGGGAGCGTTCAGTGCTTGGTTCAATGTCCAGCTTGCCAGTCCGTGGTAACCTCTGGCAGAGGCCATCATCTCCTACAAACTAAAAGGCCAGAACTGCCCCTGCAAGGCTGACGGCTCTTTTTTTAAAATAAAAAATAAAAAATATTTTTATTGATTTCAGAGAGGACGGGAGTGGGATAGAGAGATAGAAACATCAGTGATGAGAGAGAATCATCGATTGGCTGCCTCCTGCACACCCCCAACTGGGGACCGAGCCTGCAACCCGGGCATGTGCCCTTGAACGGAATTGAACCCAGGACGCTTCAGTCCGCAGGCCGACACTCTATCCACTGAGCCAAACCAGCTAGGGCAAGGCTGACGGCTCTTACAGATCAGCCACCGGGGGTGGAGCTGTGCAGCCAAGCAGGGTCCATCTCTCACGTCTGATTTAGAGTTTTGCCTTACTGTGTACGTCAGTAGAGGTGGCTGCTGGGAAAGAGGACTGAAGGTGGAGTTAGATGGCCCAGGTTCTCAGCCTGGCTCTGCTGCCTTCTAGCTGTGTGACGGGGACACATTGCCAACCTCTCGGACAGCCACCTCCTAGGGACAGCAGCATCCACCGCCCCTGGCCCCCTGCAGGCTTGTTTTCAGGATCTCGGATGGGAAAGCACTCTGCCAATTGCAGAGCTGAGTAAATATCATGCACTCCCCACCAGGCCCATTGTTAAGCCAGAGCAGTACCATCTGCAGAGCAGGTTTTGATAGCATCCCCAGCATTGCAGAGGCCAGAGCGTCTCCGCATGCGTTCCTTAAGGGCTGGTGTCACCGTCACTCCGTCTGCCGTTCCATGGCTGTGGGTGTACCTGGGGTCTTTCCCTTGCAGTGCACTCTGGGGGGCTCGCGGTGCCTCCTCGCCGCTGTCTTCGGTGGACGTGTGTTTACAGCCTGGTATCAATGCAATCAGAGGCTCCTGTAAAACTCTGCTATCACTGCAGGACAGAGTTAGCAATGCTTGAGGTTTCGGGTTCTTGGCTCTTCCATGTGGCAATGAATATTTTATGGGAAAGGAAATACTTAGTGTCTGACTCTTTTTATAGTGCAGCTACTCATAGGCTGGTAACCTTCCAGAAGTCTCCAAAATCAAATTGTTGCCTGTCAGTTTCTCCTTCCTTCACAGAAACCCGCCGGTGCCCTGCCTTGCTGAGGTGTGCCCATGCTCTCGTGGTGAATGGGTCCATTTACAAAATTCGTGGGGTCCAATTTCCAGGCTAATGAATGCCCTGGACAAGGGGAGCTGGCAGCTCGCCAGGCCGGCCCACCGCTGCTGGCACCTGTGGGCTGGCCAGCCTGGGAGCGTGGTCCTGGCAGCATGCCCCTGGGTGTCTCTGCACTTGCCGCCAGGCCTGCTTTGCGGAGCGCCCCGTAGCCATGGGAGGACGTGGCCCAACCTTCCCAACGTCCACCCTGATCTTGATTTTAAAAAGCAGTAGGGAGCCTGAGCCCGGCCGAGCCCATTCGGCGTTCCCCTGGCAAGGCCGGAGCTTCGGGCTGGCTTCCCCAGGGCAGCACAGAGCCTCGGAGAATGCCTGTCGGCGCCCGTTACGTGGTCCTTTCGGTGACCCCGTGTTACGGCAGGAAGCGGGGCCAGCAGCGCCGGCTCCGGCTGGAGGTCCAGGACTGTAAGTGAGGAAATGGGTCTCCTGGCCATCAGCATCCATGGAAACGGCTCCTCTGAGGGCCGGGGCCATCCCCGCACGGGCTCTGCCGGGCCGGCCTGGTGCTCAGGAGCCTGTTACGACCACAGCAGTGGCACAGAGCTGTTCACGGCCGGACTACGGAGTCGGAGAACACCGGCCGCAGGTTCCTAGTCACCGGGCTCCTCAGAGGCCCCCACTGAGGCATCCCACGGACGTGGGCCCAGTGGCCTGGGTCTTTATACTGGTGTGTGTGTGTGTGGGGGGGGGGGATGGCGGACATGAAGTGTGGCTTCTGAGACGCACAGGAGCAGAGCTGGCTGTGCTGTCACTGGCTCTGCACAGTTCCTTCCTCAGCAGGGGTGGGGGGTCTGTGAGAAATGCGTGGCCTACTCTGAATATGGATTCCACGCTGCGCTCCGTGGTGTTCTGGGAGCTCCGCAGTGTCTCCCCGCGTTGCCTTCCGTCTGCCTCTGGCGTCGCCCTGTGTCAGAGTGGGCACAGGGACAGTGATCTGCAGGCCTCCGGCGGCTTTGGTCTCATCTCCCCACTCTGGTTGTGTTCCTTCCAAATGGAGCTGTATTTCCTCGCTACACCTTTGTCCCAAGCCTCGCTCTGCCTGCTCGCCCGCTCCTTCCTACTTTCTGCTCTCCGGGCTCAGCGGTAGGCGGCGAGGCAAGGCTTTGGTTTTGTAGGCTCACAGGCTCAGTCGTGTCTGCAGTTGTCAAGGTGAGGAAAGGGCTATTTATGATTTTCAACAAATGGCAGTGGGATTAGCCGAAGGCTTACTGGAGAAATCAGGCACAGCGTTTTATATTGGGATCGACCGCACAGTTAGGGCCGTT
Organism: Myotis daubentonii; assembly: GCF_963259705.1. Lineage (NCBI taxonomy): Eukaryota > Metazoa > Chordata > Mammalia > Chiroptera > Vespertilionidae > Myotis > Myotis daubentonii. The sequence continues at coordinate 7,338,287 of NC_081848.1, read as the reverse complement.
AACACAGATGACATTTAGGGTCCTTCTACCACCCAGGTGTTGGTGGGACATAGGCGAGGCTCGAAGAATTGAAAATCCTCCAATGTTCTCAGAGCTGCGTTACTGGTCCTTACTCGTATTTTAACTCGCCCTCCCCACCTGTGAAGTAAAAGTGAAGGTGGATCAAAGAGATGGGACCAGAGAGAGAAGAGAGAAAACTTTTTATTAAGCGCCTGTTGTACAGTAGACAGTGCTGTGCCTTTTTAAATCAATACCTTGCAGGTCAATTGCGAAGCTGAGATTCGGGAAGTGCCTGATTCTGGGACCTGCATAATCCATAGATTGGATTATTGGTCCTAGGAGCAGATAAGCCACCTGTGTTGAGTGTCTCATTTGGTGTCTTGGCTTGTGCCAGATCCCATGGAAAATTCAAGAACATATATGTAATCTCTTCTCTCCAGGTTTGAGACCACACCCCTGTGAAGGTTATACACATGTGCACATATACACATGTGTATACACAGAGGTAGATACCGCTTGTGGGTCATGCCAGTGCAAGCTGTACATTCCAGTGCTCCAGAAATTTGCAGGGCCCTGACGGGGGTGTCGGGAAAGTGAGGGGAGACATTCTGCCTCCTTAGCAAAGCCACGCGGGCTGCCGTGGTGGAAGGTGGGGCAGCCTCGGGGCATCAGGCAGAAGATGAGAACAGGAAAACCCGCTCCTGAAGATGTGTGGTTAGTGAGTGTGCAGGCAGAATCGTGGCCCCACAGAGATGCCCGCATCCTGATCCCCTGGAGCCTGTCCTGTGTTCGGTTACTGGCAGAGGGGAATCCCAGTTACTAATCAGCGCACTTTAAGGTAGGTTATCTGGATTATCCAAGTGGTCCAGTGTAGTTGATGTGATCACAGTGTTTAAATGTGGAAGAGGGAGGCGGACGAGTCAGCGTCAGTCCGAGAAGGAGCTGTGCGGATGGAAGCAGGGAGGCAGAGAGATGGCAACCTGGCGGAAACCCAGAGAAGGGGCCACGGGCCAAGGAATGAGAGCGGCCTCTGGAAGCTGAAAAGGTCCGGGAGAGATGCTCACCCAGACCCTCCAGAAGGCAGCACTGACCCAGCTTCTGGTGTAGCTCACAGAGCCACTCTGCTCTTCCCTGTACCTCAGTTCCTTCTTGGGGGACAGCCCCTCTCTTCTCTGCAGTGCTGGGAATTCTCCGTGTGGGTGCGAAGCTCCCGGCGGGGCTCTGGCTAAATGAGGGAAGGAGGCTGCATGGAACGCAGCAGAAATTCTTCTGTCCTGGGAGACAGCTGTAGGCTTGGACCCGGTGAGATGAGGTCTGGGGTTCTGAAGTCATTCCGCACCTTCCCTTGCTCAGGTCCTTCTTTTAACTTCTCTCCTTTGTGTGGAAGCAACCTGGGTGAAGTTTTAAAAATAAGTAGATTCTCCCAGGAAGAGCTAAAAATAGCACTTGGCCTTCAAGTACTGCCTTGGCATTTTTCGAAGGTTATTTACCACTGTTGGGAGGGTAGGAGTGCCCTGCACTTAGGGCCACCCAAGAGCAACTGTGGAGATGGGATCTTGCCCCCATAAGGGAGAGGGGCTCATGAGCTCATAGATGACAGATGTGTCCATAGGCTGTCAAAGTTGGAAAGAACATCCTTATTTCATACTAGTAGGTGGGGAAACAGGCCTAGAGGGCTCAGATGGTCTGTGGAAGCTCTCACAATTTTCAGGCCGCCTGCCAACTTCGCCCTACTGGCTTTGGAACGTTCTGAGGTTCTTGCTATCTCTTGTCAGTTTGGGGGCTGGGGTGAATTGTGGTGGTAGGTGCAGAGATCATCTTTCCAGAGTTCCCCGGAAGAGATACATGAAACTAATCATCAGGCCGAATATCGCCTCCCAAAGGGTTTGGTTTGGGAGGTTTTACTCCTTATCTGGGAACCTGAGCATAATGTCTACCAAAGATGCCTTTGTCTCGGGTGATTGAGTTTTGTGTTAAAGATTCAAAGTAGATTTAACTGAAGGGCATCAGCCCCCTTGAGGGGCATGTCATGCTGAATCTGGGGTTTGTGACTTACCTCTTTTTGCTAGGTGACATGTCCTATACGCTGTCTCATTAGCCCATTCTCCTGCCCCCTAGATCTCCACAAGTTCCCTGGTGTTCCATGTGGCATATCTTTTCTGGGGGTCACCTGGAATATTTATTCTAGGTGCTCTGTCTGTAATGCTTGAGTATACTTATTCCTGGATGCCTAGAAGGCTCAAGGACCTCCCAGGCCCTCTCAGCTCTCTGGTTCTTAGAAGGTTAAACGATTATGGAAACAGACACCACATCTGTGTCTTCTCTTACTTCTTGCATGTATGTAGGGTGTCCTATCTACCAGTTAAGTCTGCTGCTCTCATCTCTCTGCCAAAGAGAAACTAACCTCATTGTCATGACTAAGGTCACCACCAATGGCCAGTTGCAGAAGGCATTGCCCCTACTCTCGCACTTACTGCTCCCCTCTCCCCAGGTCTCCTGGCCTCTCCCAAGATGCAGGGGTCTTGGGAAGAAAAGGGAGCTGGGGAGTAAACGAGAAAGATAAAAAGGCTGCTAGTAGGACTTTCTCTTACCCTCACTGGAGAAGGAACTTGGCCACACACTCCTTGAGTGTACTGAAGTGACACGATGTGGATGTTCAGATGGCAAGCAAGTAAGTATTTGTATGACTAGACCCGAGGATTTCCAGACCATGACACCTCCCAATCCATCCAGCGCATGTGCAGAGGCCTGGAGGCTCCCAGCAAGACAATTAGTGCGTGAATTAGATTGTGTCTTCTGGAAGGGAGATGAAGTCCCCTGCCCACTCTATTATTTCATTAAGGTCGACCATGTCCCTGGCTTTGGGCAGAGTAGGGGAGGGGGATTCCGTGGAGAAACAAGTGCAGCAGAAACCTGCTCTACAGATGGTCTCTCTCAGCCCTGGGGAGCGGTGTGGCGTTGCTCTGAGCTCACCGGCTGTTCTGAGCACACAGCCCCGGCTGGTGCTGGGTGCGCTGAGCCCCATGTCCTGCACTGGCCAGAGGTGCGGAGGGGACACTCAGGTGAGCACTGCCCTCCTCGCTGGCTCATGAGGAAGGCCATGCGTGAGGAGTGACCTGGAGGACCTTAGGGGAGCCGCCTGTCAGAGACCTCTGGTGCCTGGGAGCTAGACAAGCCCACCCCCAGTCCTCCGTTCCCACGCCGGACAGAAAAGCAGGTGGCACAGGAGGACAGGAGGCTGCTGTGGGGTTTGACCCTGGGGCTGTCTGACTGCAGAGTGGGTGGGGTGAGTATTTCCAGCCTGACAGACTTAGACATTTGCGACAGAGCGAGGACAGGATGGAAGAGCTGCAGGAGGGAGGCCTGGGGTGGAGATGGGTGTGGGGTTCCCAGAGAGCAAGAAACCTTGGATGGGGAAGGCGCTGTTTCCTGCTTGGCTGCTTGGGGCCTGGATGCAAAACTCGGTGCTGTTCTTCTGGTGGTTAGCCCTCCCGTCCTTTGCTGTCTCGTTACTCTGGAACTGGTGTTTAATCTTTACATGCAGATGGCTTGTGCTTCCTACTAAGTTGTAAGGTCGGTGAGGGAGAGCCTGTGTTCCAGCTCTTTGAACCTTTCCGCCAGCACTGTGCCTGGCAAGTAGTAGGTAGCACCTGTGTGTCAGCTCTGACGGCCACTCCCTGCTCCGTCCCCTGAGGAGAGCTGCTCTCGCCTGTCCCCATGCCCAGTTTCCACCCCAGCCTCTCCCTCCTAAGAGGGGTCTCGTGAAGATTTATACGATGAAAATTGTAGGTGCCGATGGGCACGTAGGAACGAGGGGTCACTGGAGTGTGGAGACCACACTTCTGCAGACGGAGGGGGCCTTCTCCAGGCTGGCACCCTGACTCGTGGACTTCCCATTGCTCACGGGTCCAGCTGACCCTCTGTCCGCAGGGGAGGGCCTCACGCTTCCCTCCCTGCCTCCAGTTATTATTTTTATCTCACTTCCTCCCTTCCATTATTTTTATCGCACTTCCTCCCTTCCTTGCCGCTCCTCTCCACAGCGCCTTCACCCGCCAGCTCTGCCCGTCTGCTCAGCGGGATTGTTTCGGTTTTATTTAGAAACTGGAAGCCTCATTTTACTATAATAGTTCCTCAATGATTTTCTAAATTAAACTCGTATACTTCATCTGCTCCCCACTTTTCAGATATTAAACAAATATCTGGAAGACGTTTTTCTCCCCCCGCCCCTTTTTCCTCAGACACCAGCAGTTTGCTCAGCCAGATGGTGATGGGTGGTGTGTTGTGGGTACGTGCCCGCTCATCCACGTGTGTGAGCAGGAGACTCGCACGGTGGCTGGTTTCTGTCCAGCATTTTCTTGCCTTGTTGGCATCCAGCCACCAGGCAAGACAGAGCACCCTGACCAGTGCCCAGATGCAGAGGGTGGCAGGAAGGCCCATCGCCTGAAAGCCCTGTGAGGCATCCGCTTGTCGTGAATGGGAGGGTGGAGGAGGCCGGAGAGCAAATGTCCGGCCCATCTCCACGGCCAGCTGTTCCTCAGTGCGTTGTCCTGTCGGACGGGTGGGCATGAGGGCTTCTAGAGCGTGCCGGACGCTGCTCTGGTGCCACCACGCTCCTTGGGTCCCCTTCCCTCTGTCCCACACCTGTGCGGCCCTCTGTGCCTGCTGGTCTGCCCACCAGCCTGCTGGTCTGAAGTCATTTCACGTGGCTCCACGGTACTCGCCTCCGCTCCAGCTCCCCTGCTCTGCGCTGGCTGCCCCTCGCGCCGGAACCACGCTCTTCTCGGGCCTGCTTCGCCCTCGTCTGACATGTCTTCTCTGCTCTCCCTGCTGCACCCTTGGTGTCCCGTGAGCTCAGCCGGGAGGCCGCCTCCTCGGGGAGGCCTCTGAGTTTCTGGCTCCCACTGCTCTGGGTGTGGTGATGACAGACAGGCTGCCATTTGAGCACACCAGTGAGACCTACTTTGTATGATTTTGTGTTTGTCTTCTCTCTCCAGCTAGATGCCAAGAGTTAGGGGGACCGGGTGTTGCCCTCTGCTTTGGTTGTATATTTCACTTTGCAAGTAAAGGCACAAGTGATTCTCAGTCTGCCCGAGCTCATGAGAGAGAGGGGCCCCGGATATCCTGCTCCCCAGCCGTCACAGCTCCAGGTGACTAAGGGAAGCAGTGCCGCAGGGTCGCTCCTCCACCACACGCCTGCCCGTGCTGCCACCTTCGTCCTCCGGTGGGAGGGGCCTGTTTGATTGGTGGATTGCTGCCAGGTAGCAAACAGAAGAGACAGCACTTCTGGGGTCCCCGCCCCAGGGGCCCGTACTCCACGGAGCCAGGCACCCGTGCTGGGCAGCAGATACGATAGGTGGTTGGTTTCCGTCTCTTTCTCTTGGGAAGCACACGTATCTCACTGATGCCTGGCAAGGATATCGTGTTGGCATTTTGTCTGGGAGACTGACCTAACTGCTGTCTTTGGGCATGTCCACATCCTCAATACAGAACGGGGATGCTTCTCTCTGTCCCTCTCCTTCAGTGGTCCCTGCCCGCACGGAGCCGGCCACTCCCAGGCGGCTCCACTGCTCCAGGGAGGACCTGGGTGGCTGCTCAAGGACAGCAGCGCTGAGGTCAAAGTCAGCCTCCACTTTAGGACGCCCCATACCCCAGCCGTGCTAAGGCCTCTGCCAGCTTAGCCCCACCCACGCTGCCCCCTGGCCAGTCTGCATAAACCAGGCCAATCTCCTCTGGAATGACTTGCTCGTTCCTAACGGCAAGTCTTGGCCCGTGTGATGCCGCCGTCACATGGAACTCTTTCCCTTATCCAAGGCCTTTCGGTTTACATTCTCCCCGACCTGGGTAAGTCGATAGAGGCCTTCAGAGCTTACACAGCCCCCGAAAGGACCGCTCAGCCTTGAGCCAGCTCTAGCCACCCACCCACTGTTTATTGGCTGTTCTCCTGAGCACCCATGTGTTGGTTACTGGTTGACATTTGGCACATCACCCATCCTCCTCTCAGGATTCTTACTCTGTTTCTCACCAGCTAGGTTACAAACTGGCCAGGCGACAAGGGTCTGCCTTTCTTTTTCTGCAGCCTGACTTAGCTCATCGTTTACTTAACACATTGTTCTTAACCTCGCGCTGCCTTTTTACGGGCACAGTCTCATCTTTCTGCCCTCCAAGATAATAATAATATTAACCCACTTGGCAGATGAGAAAACTGAGGTTTCCATAACCCCTGCGTGTTAAGGCTAGTGCATTGTAACCTGCAATTTGCAATCAGGGCTGGTCTCAGTCTGGGTTCCTCAACTCTTTCCTCTACTAACTCGGTTTGTACCAGGCCCTGCCGCCTCCAAGCGTTATGACCTTGAGCAAGTTGTTTACTTCCTTTTTGCCTCAGTGTCTTCCTCAGCAAAACAGAAATAAAAATAATCGCCGCCTCATAAGGTTGTTGGCAAGGATTGGATGAGATAGCGCGTGAACACGCACTGCAGAGGGCCTGGCACATGGTGTTATGTCTTGTACACATTTGTTCTTCTTCATTCTCAGCATCATGTTAATATTGTTGCTTGAATTACTGTTCCTACCTCGGCGTCCCCGGCATCATCTTAGCACCCGAGACAATGTTACGCACGCGGCTTGTGCTCCGGAAATACCTCCTTAACGACGGAGAAGGCACTTGGGCTTGCGGAGGGGACTGGGTGGCACGTGCCCGGCGTGATGTTGTCTCTGTGGCGGTTGCTGACGAAGAGCTTGCCTTTGCCAGTGTGCAGTCCAGGCTCTTGTTCGGCTGCTCCGGCCGCAGGCTTTGTGGGTTGTGATGGACGCTGCAATCGAGAACCCTTCTGTAGCCTAAAAACTTTTTCCCTTCCTTCCCACCCCCTTCGCCGGTAGCTCTGAGCCCTGCCAAGTCTGTGCAGAAGCCTTGAAATGACAAAGCACCCTTTAGTTAATTGCACAACGGATTGCCTAGAGTTAAAAGTTCTGATTTATATGGCTATAGCTGTAACTGCTCAATAACACAGGCCTGTAATCTACTTTCATTTCAAACAGAACGGTGATTTATAAGGCAGCATGCCGCTTTAGCTCAGAAATGAGGTGTCCAACATATGCTCTGTTGACATAAATTTGGAATTTATCGCTGTTGTCAAAACTGCCTGTTGGACAAAGGTGGGTATTAAGGCAATAAATGGCTCCGAATAGTTTTCTGTCACATTTCCTAACCATTGTATTTAGTCTATTTGAGGAGAAAATATATACTTAAAAGTAATCAAATGTCTAAAATCCATGCATCTTGTTTTGAATGTGAGAAGGGAGGGGGCGGGGAGGAGCGAGGACTTGCCGAGGGTGGGGGTGGGCCGGGAGAGAGCTTTCCATGGAGTTATGGCCCATTTTAAAAAGATCCCACTTCGCTTCCTCTCCCCCATCCCCATTAGGAGGTGGGCTTTCCTTTCTCGTTTACAAAGAAGGGGAGGAAAATGAAAGCTCATTAAATAAAAATAGTAAAGGACATTTTTATGTGCGGGCTTAAAGCCAGTGACGTCAGGGAGGAGTTGGTGAGTGCGGCTGCGAGGGAGGCCGAGCAGGACTTTGTTTGTGGGGAAACAAAGCCAGCGGCCAGCCGAGGTTCCTTTGCCACCTCGGCCAGCGAGCTTGGGCTTGCCGGCAGGCCCGAGGCTCCTGGGGCCGCATGCACTGCTGGCTACCTGGTGAGGGCGAGGGCGAGGGCGAGGGTGAGGGTGGGGAACCAGGCCCGGTGCACTGTGCTGTATGGCCCCATCCAGTCCTGACTTGTTACCTGCAGTGTGGCCAAGAGGCACACGCCTACGCTACACACTCACCCACATCACGTCTTGAGCACCCACATGGCCTTTTCGAGGCTCGAGACACCTAAGTGAGGAAGCGCTCAGTCTCCAGGTAGCTTTCCATCGAGTCGGGAGAGACAGACAAGCAGGCAGAGGCAGCCCCGGTGCCATCGCCGCAGCAGGCACACACCACGGGCTAAAGCGGACGAGCTTTGGGAGCGGAGGGGCCAGGGGAGGCCTCTAGCGATGACGGTGACTCTCCTGCCTGGCGAAATGTCCCCTTGTGGGCATCAGGTCCCTTAGAGAGAATACAGAACAAATACGCCACTGATAGGCTTTTCACAGATGTGCCGCGTACGGCCAGGTGATCACTGATGTGGTCAGGTGGGTTTTCTGCGTCGTTTATTGTAAGAGTGAGGCCAGAGTCCCTGTGCTCCGAGGCTGCCACTCTGTTCTCTGTGCGTCAGCTCCGTACCACGGCTGGTCATCGCGTCCCAGGGGGCAGGGGCGCCAGGCAGGCAGCTCGGAGGGTTTAACGAAGGCAGTCAAAGTCAAGGTTAAGAATCTCCTTCGGCCCTAACCGGTTTGGCTCAGTGGATAGAGCGTCAGCCTGCGGACTAAAGGGTCCCAGGTTCGATTCCGGTCAAGGGCATGTACCTTGGTTGCGGGCACATCCCAGTAGGGGCGTGCAGGAGGCAGCTGATTGATGTTTCTCTCTCATCGATGTTTCTAACTCTCTATCCCTCTCCTTTCCTCTCTGTAAAAAATCAATAAAATATATCTTTAAAAAAAAAAAAAAGAATCTCCTTCGATTCTCCATCCTCCACTTTAAGATAACATAGCTTGCGGCGTGCCATCGCCAGGTATGTCTCTGCGTTAGAAAGGCCCAGCATATCCAGAGAGCCGCTGGGCCTGGCTGCTCTGGGCCCGAGGAGCTGGAATCGGGCATCCCCTGCCCGCCAGCCCCCAGGCTTGCAAGTGGAGCTGGAGGAGCACGCAAGCCGCCGGTCGGTCCTTCTCCCCGTGAAAGCCAGCCCAGCAGGGGGAGGGGATGCATGTTTGTTGCTTTTATTTTGTTTTTCCTTTTATCTCCGTGCCCACACGCTCGGAGCCTCTGGCGCTGATAAATGGGTGCCCTCACAAACACACGCACGCCGCCCCCCCTTTCTCTTTGCCCGCCTGCGTGCCACACGCACGCACAAACACACGCACGCCGTCCCCAGTGCATGGGGTGTGGACACCAATTGTAAGCCTCCTCGGTGTGGCTCAGCCTCCCTCTGCCACCAACCCCTGTCCTTTGCAAAGCTCCCCGTGGGGAAAACTCATAATTTTTACACCACAGAGCCTGGCCTGGCCGTCGCTGGAATTGCTGTCTCTTTGAAGTGCTTTCTGCTGGGGCATTTACAGGCCGTTTTAATTACCGGCAGCTTGCGAGGGGCCTTGCTCTGTCCCAGCCTTTGTTTGTTTGTTCTTTGCAAGGAGTCTGTGCGGAAAGGAATACGGTGGCCTTTTTATACACAGAAAGAAGAGGGGGGAAAAAAAGTTTGGGGGACCCCTAATCGCGATTTTCCCTGCAGCCCGCTCTGGACACCCGCCCACTGGAAGGAGCTCAGGACGGGAGCCAGCCTTGCTCTTGGCCGGCCCATGTCTCAACAACATGGGTCCCTCTCCTAGGGTTTGCCTGGGATATTTATGTATTTTTATTTTAAGGATTATTAAATATACTTTCAAACTTCCCGTCAGAGACAGCGGGGCTGTCAAATAAAGCTCCCCTCATCGCTGACCACATCAGAGTCAGCTGCACTGAAGCTGGGATCCTGCTCGTATTTTTCAGCTCAATCTGCTCGAGGCTTGTGCGCCATTTCATTATGGAGTCTGGACATGGGGTGGGGTGGGGGGTTGGAATTACATGCGAAGGCAGTGCCCACGGTGAGCTGTCTGGGGCTTTCCTTTCCTGTCTTGGTTTTCCATTTGCTTCCCTCTCTAGGATGAACTACACATCAATAGCCTTCTGTTAAACATAGGGGTTTCTGGTAAACACGAGTGTGGCATGTCATGTCTGCAGATGAAGATGCGCGTTTACCGGAGGAGCCTGGGAAATTTATCCCCTTCTCTGTGGGCCCTCCCAGCAGCAGGACCTTCATTCATTTATTCATTTAGTCCGAAAATGTATTGAGCAATCAGAACCTCACACATTGCTGATGGGAATGCAAAGTGGGGCGGCTGCCTTCGGAAACAGCCTGGCAGCTCCTTAAAAGGTGAGGGACAGAGTTACCACTGACCCAGCAACTGGGCCTGGGCATATACCCAGGGATGTGAGACATACGTCCACAGGTAAAACTTGTACACACATGTTCATAGACACATTATTCATAATTGCCAAAAGGTGGAAACAACACGGACGAACTCTGAAAACATAGTGCTAAGTGGGAAAAGGCAGGCACAGAAGGCCACGTATGGCATGACTGCATTGATAGGAAATGTTCAGAATAGGTAAATACGTAGAGGGAGTTAGATGAGTGGTTGCCCGAGACTGGGAGATCGAGGCGTAGAGAGCGACTGCTAAGTGTTCTGAGATTACATAGGGGTGATGGTTACAAAGCTCTGAAAATACTGAAAATCACAGAGTGGCACATTTCACTAGGGTGACTTCTATGGTATGTGCATAGTATCTCAGTAAACCTGTTACTTAAAAATATATACTAAATGCTTACTCTGTACCAGGCACTGTTCCAGACTCTGAGGGCACAGACGATAGTTTCTGCCTTCATGCAGGCTGCAGTCTTGGAGAGAGAAAGAATTCTAGTAAAAAACAACAATAATACACACCTATACATTGTGTTAGTGTTAGAAGGGAAGTCAATAAAGTGCAATAATGGAGAACAGCGTTGATGTAGAACCTACCTAGACTGCAGTTCACGTGCAGTCTGCTCCCAGAGCCTGGCACACAGTAGGGGCTTAATAGATAGTGAGGAGCCAGCAGTAGGGGACGAGGCAGTGTGCCTTCCCTGTAGGAGGTTATCTAGTCCCCTGGAGACTCAGCCTGGCCCTGGACTCTGGGTGCCATCATTGGGCTTACCTGTCTTCTGAGCTCCCCTGTTTTTGCTTCTCTTTGATTGGGATCAGGGGAATACCAGGCATGTTCTCCCTCTCAGGATATTCTTTCTTGCTGGTGGTTTTCCTGTGACTTTTAGAGGGCAGCTCGGGAGGACATTATGGACAGGGTGGATAGTCTCTCCTCAGGTGGGGGAATGTGAATGTGGATCCCGAGGTGAAAAGCCTGGAAACTCCACCTGCTTACATGGGACAGGAAGTCAGTCAGCCTCAGTTTTCCTCATCCACAAAATGGGACAGCACTCTCTTCCCCAACCACATGGAGGTTGATAGGGTTCTCAGGAAGTCCTTTCAAAGGTACATGTGATGTAGAAATGTATTAGCATTATTACTATAAAACCTCAATGAACTAGATTCATTCATTTTTTGCATTGTTGCTAAAAGGAAAAAAACAACAAGAAATGAGATCTCTTTGGCTTTTCCCTTTATCCTTTATTAAAATGGCAACTTTCACAGTGCGATTTGGTGTCTGTACAGGTTAATCTGCCCAACCTCTTATTTTGTGTTCATCAAGAATATTTAGGATGATGGCTCTACAGCTCAGAATCTTCATAGGAAAGGAGTGTAATTTTCAGTGTACGGAGGCAGAAAGAGTGGGGCGGTCTGCGATGTGGAGGTTTCGGACGGATTTAATCACAGGAACTTCCTTCTTGGGTCCTGAGTGAGCCTCCGCTATCTTCGGCAGCCGCTGAGGATCCTGGCTGGCCTGTGGGGTGTGAGGCAGCATCTGGGCTTCCTGGCTGAAGTGAGAACATGCACAGACGAGCCGGACAACCAGGAGATGACGTTCCTCACAGCAGGCAAAACGGGGAGAAAGGAGGAATCTGTAGCTTTCTGAAAACTCTTTCCTCAGAAATGGACTATCTGTGCTGGTTCGATGCCTCATCTGGGTGTGAGAGAGAAAAACCAAAGAACGTCGTTCATCAATAACCATCGTTGGTTTCCCTTTCCCGGCCTTTTAGGGCCTGGAGAGAGAATTTTGGATTTATTTTTGTTTCCCTTGGGCTGACATCATCAAGCATGCATCATGGTGCTCTGTTTTGGGCTTGGAAAAAGCTCTGAGAAGCTATAAATCTTGAGGCATATTACTATTTTTTCTCTTCCCTTTCCTACAAGCACAACTTTTCTGGTTTCTTAAAAAGAAAAAAAAAGAAAACTACAAAAGTGTGTATTGATCCCTTTCCCTCAGATCTTAACTGGCCAGGCTGTAATACCTTGCTTACATCTGCCAGGTTTTGTGCAGTTTTGCAACATCGCCTTAATCCAGTGAGCATAAATAGAACATTTCAATCATATTTGGCTACCAGGAACTTCGCAGATAAGCTCGCTAAAACCTTGTTGAAAGAGACTGTATGAGACTGTGTGCGATAAGATCATCCGAAAGCCCAGCGCACAAATGAAAAACTTTTGTTCTTGCTGAAATTTGTTGATAGAGATATTTCAAATAAATGACTTAGAAGAACTCGGCGTTTTAAAACAAAGGCCCGGCTACGTCACCGCCAGAAGCCCAAGGCCTCCCGGTGCTCAGCAGCCATGAAGATCCTTCTGTGAGCAGTTGCTGTGGGGAGATTAGCCGGCCTTTGTCACGTCTGCCATCTTATTTGAACACTCCGGCAGCCTTATCTGAGAGCACTGTACTTGGTGCGGCCATGGCCGGGGGAATGCCATTGTCCTCCCTCCTATTTTCAAAGCTGGGGACAGCTCCTTCCCCTCTTCGGGCAGCTCAGGTTGGCCTGGATCCCAGGCCAAGGCAGGTCGCAACGGCTTTCGTTCTAAGAACCCGTGCAGGCCTTTGCTTTGGGGCAGTGGGGACCGCTGTTCATGGACGGGGATGTGTTTGTATGTTGGTGTGTGTAGAGGGGGTGGGCGTTTTCACCTCTGCATTTTCCCCTTCGAATTCCCATTCATGTTTGCTCATTCACTCAACAACAATGCACCGAGTCCCACCCTGTTCTGGGCTCAGGGCCAGATGTTGAGGGGATGGTTCTGGTTGGCTCCTTCACGGAGGAGGTTATGGTCTGGCTCACACAGGCCCATGTCCGCCCCACAGCCTCTCTGTGTCATAACCCGACTGGAAGGGACTCAACCCTTGCAGTGTCACAAGGCGTGAAGCGAGAGCGTGAGAGGGTGAGTGGTCTCACCAAGGTCACTGGCTGGTCATGGCTGAGCTGGGTGAGCACCGAGTCTCCTGCTCTCCGCCCAGTATTTCAGTTAGTGCCACACCTTTACTCTAGGTGACCCGTGAGAAAGGGCCTTCTTTGCTATCCTCTCCCCGTCCTTTAACAGGCTCCAAAGCAACCACATAGCCATGTCTTCCATGGCCGCACTGGCCCGGATGCCCCCAGGGGGGCGCTTGCCTGTCTCCCCCGCCCCACCCACCCTGTCCTGCAGCACATAAAGTGTTAACCACCACTGTCAGTTCCTGGTTGCTTTTTTTAATCCGTTGCTTGAAATCCTTGCCTTTTATTGGTAAATTTACTTTATGGCATACATAAAGAGCTGTATTAAAAAATAAATTGTGTTGTAAAAGCATTTGGTAATGTTTATTAATATTGACAAGTCAGGGAGCAGCAAACTCTATTGCTAGAAGGATAATTTGTGGTAATACCAGCTAAGCATTTGTAGCTTATAATGACTATCTATAATCTCAACACGTGAAAAAGTGGGGGGAAGGATAATTCCCATTATGCCTGGAGAAAATGAAGGTGACCGTTCTGCAGCCAAGATTAGGACCATCCCTTCGTTGTCCTTCCCGGAGGAGGCAGGCCTCCGCTCTGGTCCCAGGCAGGGTCTCCTCGGTCAGGCAGCCCTTTGCCCTGGGGAGGGTGGCAGCGGCACCATCAGCAGCCTCTCCTGTGTGTGCCTGTGTGTGCTGGGAAGAATTTATAATGGGCTTAGTCTTGAATCATGGACTTGATATTCCCAGAAAGTACAGAAGGAGAATGACGCTGGGCATAACTAGTGTCACAGACTACCTGGCCTCCCTCTTGTCATTTGCATGAAAGGCAAATAGACATTGAAGGTATATTTCGAAATCAAGGGTCTGGGGAGAAAGAGTGAGTCCATTGCCGAAGGATGTCCATTCGTCCCTTGTTCAGTTCTGTTTCTGCTCGGAGAGGTGAGCGAGGCCGGGCAAGCCTCTCTTCCCACTGGGTTTATGACAGCGCATTTCGAGAGGCAGCGCCTTGCAGGGGCCCCGGCCGGTCAGTGCCACTCGGCCAGGTCCTGCTCAGAGAGGAGTAGGAGGCTCCATGTGGGCAGCAGTAGAATTTTTATTGTCGCTGTTGTTGTTAAGCCTCACCCAAGGATTTTTTTTCCACATTGATTTTTAGAGAGAGAGAGAGTGGAAGAGAGGGAGGCGGAGAAAGAGAGAAAGAGAAATATCGGTGTGACAAAAACACCTTGATTGGTTGCCTCCTGCACGTGCCTCGACCAGGCCAGGGATCAAACCTGCAACCCAGATAAGTGCCCTTGACCGGGATTCGAACCCGGTAGGCACCCTTTGGTGCTCGGGCCAATGCTCTAATCACTGGGCAAAACTGGCAAGGACAGCAGCAGGCTTTTTCGAAAAGAGGGCCATTTAGACTTTGGTGTGGATCTGGTTCACAGAATGTCCTGTCTCGTCCATGTCTGTGCTGAGTCCCCCTAGAAGCGCTGTGAGGTCACCTTGATGGTCCGGGACCAGGAAGCAAAAGCCCCAGGCCCCGGATGACTTCCGCACGTGGAGCCCTCAGACCAGGGAGCTGGATGCTGGTCCAGGGGATGGAGTCAGTTAAACTGAGAACAAGGAAAACATGACCTTATCGAAGCCCTTCCTCTTTTATTTTCACTTCATTTAAAGGTGGGTGGTCCCACTGCTTTTCTCAGGGACAGCTCCTGCATCTCCGTGCTGGTCTGCCCGCAGGGCTCAGACAACCTCAGCTTCTGGGAGGAGAGTCAGGAGGGCAGCCCTTAGGTTACTGGAACCGAATCCCCTCTCCCCCCAACCCCAGGCATCCCCTGCCCATTGGTCTGCTCTAAGCGTCTCTGGGCAGAGGAACTTGGGAGAAAGCGGAACATTGGAGGCGCTGCACTGGGCCTTGAACCGCTCTCTCAGGTGCGAGGTGCTGCTGTTCGTTCTCCTAGCCTTACCCCCTGGTCCTGGCTGTGGGGGACACAGATGGGGGAGCCCCTTCTGCACCCCTCAGGGAGCAGCTGTGCCTGGAGGCTGAGGGGGGATGATGGGTCTCTCCTTGCTGCCACTCACTGAGCTGCTGTTCCAGGTGGCCTGGGGGAGGTCTGAAGCTCAGGCTTTAGGCAGCGATGAAAGAGTCATCGCCTTTCCCTGTGGACCTCAGGAGCCACCGGACAGGGCCCAGCACTCGGTGGGGGCTGCCCAGGAAGCTCTTGTGGTTGGAATGTAGTTAAGATGGGAGGAGGGTGCCTGGACCACACCTTAAATAGAGGAACCTGTTTAGCGGAACTAAACAATTCCTTCTAAACTAGGCCCACGAAGAAGAGGAAAAGTAAACATTATACCGCTTGTACATCAGCATTATATTCTGCCATTATATCATTTGCCGGTTAAAGCAGATGAAATCTCTATACATTCCCAGACTCACAACAGTACTGCAATGGTTTGGGTGAGCGTGGACTTGCTGCCTTGGTGAGAATTGTGTGGTTGAGAATCTGTGAGAAGGAATGAGCCTTTCTCTCTGGTTACTTGTTAAAAGGTTCAGACTTGCTCAGACTTAATTTCTCATAAAGATGCAGTTCTCTTGAGCAAATAGCTAGAAACCTGTTGGAGGTTCATTTTATTCTTTGTCTTTTTGGATAGAAATGTAAATCTGTGGAAGTCAAGGTGAGCTTACTCAATGGGCCAGGCGTGGTCTGCGAAGGGGCAGAGCTAGGGGTGGGGAGAACTTGAGCCTGCTCCCCAAAGTGGATGGTGAGGGCCTGAGCGTATGGGGGAGAATGGTCCTGCACTGAGTACGGAGTGAGGTACGTGGGCCCCCTGGAGCGGGGCTACTTCCAAAATGGCATTCAGCAGTGTCGCTGCTGCTTTTTTGTTTTGTTTGGTTAATCCTCACCTGAGGATATTATCCCCATTGATATTTAGAGAAAGAAGGGAGGAGAAGAAGGAAGAGGAGGAGGAGGAGGGGAGAGAGAGAGAGAGAGAGAGAGAGAGAGAGAGAGAGAGAGAGAGAGAGATCGTGCGTGATGGAGAGAAATAAAGAAGCGTGGATGTGAGAGAGAGACACATGGATTGGTTGCTTCCCGCACACACTCCAATTAGGCTGGGGATTGAACCTGCAACCGGGTACGTGCCCTAGACCAGGAACTCAAGAGCCTTCCATGCGCAGGCCGGCGCTCTAACGGCTGGGAACACCGGCCAGGGCAATGTGGCTTCCTAGAGGAGAGTGAAAACCACGCAATAATCAGAAAGATGTCCCCTGCTGTCCTTGCTCCCTGATGACTTCCAATGGCCAGGAGCAGTTGGACTTCGTGAAAGGACAGGACCAGACTGGGAAACTAAGAGTGTGCCTGGTAAGGAGAAAAGAGGTGACAGAACTTCCATTTTAATCAAAACGCTTTGCAGTTGCGAATGTGGTCATGGCAGTGAGGGCTGTGGTCTGAAGAGTGACAGACTGTGAGCTCATACAAATGCGTACTCCAAAGCCGGCTGGAATTCTAGTTCCATATTGGCCATTCTGCAGACTGTGCCCTGGAATCTTTCGGTCGCAAGTCCCTTGAATGAACCCAAGTTCTTTCCCTTTGAATTAGGAGAAGGCTCCACTTCCTCACAGTCTTCCCTGGTCCAAACAGCAATGAAAGCTACACACAGACCAGTGCTGGGCTCCACGGAGCCACCAGGCCTGGGAGGCGTCCCCTTCTCTCTCCTGGACTCTGTGCTTGGCCCTGGTCCCTCTGCCGCGGGAAGGACCTTTGTTCTTACACGCCTGTGGGGTCACGTGGGCGCCTCTGGTGAGCTGTGTGGGGCACTGAGTCAGTGGGTCAGGTGCAGGCCGGTGCCCTTACCCCAAGGACTGGACAGGTAGGACACCTGTGTCTCTGAAGGCGGGCGAGGGGGCGGCACCAGAAGAGAGGCTGGTGATGAGATCTGGGAGGTACTTTCACCGAAAGGTAGACCACACGTGAGGGAAGGAGGTCATGTATGAGGATGTTTTTAGGGAACAGGTTTCTGCGATGGGGTGTCGATTTTTGCTGAGGCTCTCCCATGCCGACTGTGTGGGTGTCGTGGGACGTCACCCGAGTGGACACGTGGCTCTGTGAGAATAAATAGTGCCGGGGAGGCTAGGAACAGGATGTGGATAAGACTTCTGAATAATAAACTTTTGGCTCCAGACGGGACCAGAACCTTAGCTGTCACATACATCACTACAGGTGATGACACTGCAGAGGTCGCCATGGCATGGTTTGTCCAAGGTCATGAGCAGGTTCATGGCTGAGTCGGGATAAGGAGCCAGGTCCTGGGGCTGCTCGCCGGGCAGCCTTCCCTGCCCCTGCCCCTGCCCCTGTGCAGTGGAGGGCTGGAGCACGGCACCTCTCACACCGCCCCAGTGCAGTCGGCCAAAAAAAGCCACCGCCACCAGTTGCCCATCAGATACTCTCTCATCTGGAAAAAAGGCGGGGAGTTACCCAGGAAGTGTTCAGCTTGGTGAAGAGCTTGGTGTGAAAAGGAGGTGGGAGTCCCAGGGCCGGTAGAGGGTAGTGGCTCCTGAAACCGAAGACCGGCCCTCCGGAGTCCTTTTGGGAAAATAAAGCCGAATGGTGCTTGTCCCCCCTCTTCCTCCTGACAGCCACGTCCTGGGAAGCGGGCACCCCTGGGAGCTAGGAAGTCACTAGTGAAGGGAAGGACGAACATAAATAAGACTGAAACTCAGACTCTGCCAGCCGCCACCCTGACCATGAATGTGGGCAAGGGGTTCACTTGCTGAACCACGTGTGACTAGAGCTTTGGCCCCTCCCTGGACCGCCTGTTAGAGACGCACATATCTGTCATGCCTGCAGGCGACAGGACACGCAGTCATCACGCATGTGCGTGCTCCTCGTGTGTGTACACCCTTGTGTGCCTGGAGCTGTACAGCCGTCTCCCCTTGTTCGTGGCTTCGGGGACCCACAGACAGCCATGGTCCTAAAATACTAAGTTTTTCCAGCCACCAACGCCGTCTGCTCCTGGCGTCCAGCCATTCACACCGTCATGGCTGGGTCATCCAGGATCACGTGAGGCAGGTGACCCTCCTTCTGACGTCTTCAGAAGGTCAACAGCAGCCTAACACCGTGTCGCAATGTTGATTTCACTTCATCTTACCATGTAGGGATGTATCTAACCATCAGAAGAACGGTAGGTAGAGTATAGGGAGGTATTTTGAAAGTGAGACCACATTTCCATAACGTTTATTATAGTATGGTATAATTGTTCTATTTTTTATTAATAGCTGTTCATCACTTACTTTGCCTCATTTATAAAGTAAGCTTTATTCTATGTATAGAGAGAAAACATAGCACATAGTATAGGGTTCGGTGCTATTGGTTTCAGCATCCCCGGAAACATATCGCTCACGGATAAGGGGGGCTAGGCTACTGTGTTCCAGAACACGCTTTGTCCAGAATGCTGCTAAGACATGTCCCAGTGCCCAGCATTGTGAAATACACTTAGAGTCAAAAATGTTCAGTTAAAATGTTCTGTACTGTTACTATTTCTCAATTGGGACGGGTCATCGTGGCCCGGAGAAAGATAACATGGGGGTGGGGTGCACTACACTATCATGGACAAGGGTGTGTGTGTGTGTGTGTGTGTGTATATGTGTGTGTGTGTGATTGAGAAATCAGTTGTTGGCTTTGGCAAGGAGTAAAGGGAAAGCAAGCAACAGCGCTGTGATTGAGAAAGAGCCCTGCTTGGGACTGGGCGTGTCTGCCGTGGGCACGCACACTGGACACCACAGGCCTCAGGCAGGGACTGCGCCGAGGCGGCTCACCTGGGCCCCAGGGTTCCGACACTGCGGGTTCTCACTGTGGGGTTTGGAAGGCGATGGCAGTGGGTGGCTTAGTGTAGTTGCCGTGATCTGGGCCCTAAGGCCCAGACTGCGCGCTGCTGGCTCGAGTGTATAACATTCCCTCCCCTCCCGCGTTTATCTAGAGTCAGTACCAGCAGCTCTCTCTCCAGCCTTTCACTATGGCCTTAACACATCAACATTCAATTGCAATAGTGTGTTGTCTCTAAGGGGCCTGCAGGCCTCCTGCCTGCCCCACCAACCTGGCTCCTGCCCTTGGCTGCCGCTGTCCACCCTGTTCCCCGGGGCCAGGCCCCTGGGCAGGTGAGGGGCAGCCGTGGGTCGAGGTGGATCCTGGCAGAGGCAGGGAAAGGCCTGAGAACAGGAGTGTGGGTGGGAGGGAAGTCCGTGTTCTGGGCCAGATGGCCCACACACCAGCCAGCCTCTCAGAGCCCAGCGTGTGTGCTCGGACCCTCTTCCCGGTGCTCGGCTCCCTCTAGCCCTGCTTCCCTGCGTCGTGGTGGCTCGATGGCTGGCTCCTGCTGGGGCTGGTGGGAAAGGCCCTGGGTTCGGGAGTAGGGGCAGGGCACCGTGTCGGCTGGGCCTGCGGTCACTTGTCGACAGGGCCTCTGTCTCCTGGGGCGATCCCATGTGCCAGACCCACCCCTCAGAACTGCAGTGATGGTCCAACGCGGTAACGTGTAGGACAGCCCGTTGGAAAACCAAACATGACCACGACCACCTTTCAGTCGTAGACTATTCCCTGGTTTCTCGAAGCCTCTCTTTCTGGGAGGGCCCACCCTGCAGCAAGACTAGCGGGAAGTCCTAACCTGAAGCTGGGCTTAGGGGAAGGCATGCCTGTTGGGGAGCCGCTGTGGCTCTGGGAACATCTGGAAGCCGGAGAGAGGAGCATCTCGTGTCCGTGCAGCTCGTTACTGAGCGCGTTCACTGCCTGCGGCATCCCACCGGAGCGGGAGCTGGAGCGAGGCAGGGTGCAGGTCTGGCCCCCCTGGGTCCAGCCGTCTTGGGAGCCGGGCCCTGCACAGCTGGACCCTGCACAGCCGCAGCACAGAGAGGGCAGTGCCCTGGCCGAGGCCCAGGCTGTCTGACTGTTCTGGGCTTTTTCCTCCCACCCTCTGAAGTTAGATCCGATTTTGGGGTGTTTTTGTGTGTGTGTGTGTATGTGCCAGTGAGTGAGCAGTAGGGAGGGCCTGTTCTCCTACCCCCTGGACCAGGAACAGGGTCTTCCTTGCAGGGTCCGTAGGGAAGAGGGGCCTTCAGGCAATCTGTCTCCACTAGTGCCCAGCTCCGGCTCCCACTCCCGCACCTCCTTCCTCCTGTCACCTGCCCGAGGGAGGGCCTCCTGTCCAGCCAGAGCAGCGGCAACCTGTCTTCTCCTTTTCCCACAGGAAGCTGCACAGCGGGATGAAGACGTACGGGTGTGAGCTCTGCGGAAAGCGGTTCCTCGATAGTTTGCGACTGAGAATGCACTTACTGGCTCACTCAGGTAGGCACGGAGGCCTCGGCTGCCCCTCCCCGCACCAGCAGCCCCCTCCTGCCCTCTTTCCTTCCTCCACTCAGAGACTGGACGTCCCCAATGCCCGCCAGGCCTGGCTCCCTCCACCTTGTCCCGTGGGTGCTCCCTCCAGGTTCATGGAGCAGAAAGTCCATCCTGACGCTGTGCTCCACCTTCCAAAGCAGAATGCGGCCTCATTAGCAAAACAGTGGTGGAATTAGGTTCTCGCTCTCTAATGAATCTGACTATTGGGTTCACATTATCCAGGAGCCTTTAATTAAATAGATATAGAAAGGTTGGAACACAGAGCTAGTTACGCGTGCTGTGTTTTGCAAGTTAATTTTACCCCGTTCCAGCGGGGTCGCCTAGGCGGCTGTCGGTATTTTTTCTCGTGTCTGGGCAAAGCTGCTCTGCCGCATTCGGTTTAAAAAGGGGAGAAACCCTGACTCAGGGGGGCCGGGTGTTCATGGTGGGAGGCAGGACACAGCAGCCCCCTGGTGCTGCTGCTGGAGGCCCAGGGTCACGGCTTCAGCTGCAGAGCCCAGCCCCGCCCCGCCCGGTCCCCTGCCCGGCCTGTGCACGCGTCCTTCTCATTCCCTTCCTTCAGCTTCGGCGGCGCATTTTGGGGGAGAGGAAGGGACTACCTTCTCATCTGGTCTTGCTCTCCCCTCGTAACAGCGGTCAGCGTCTGCTGGCTCTCCCCCAGATTGCTTCGGCGGCTGGCCCCCAGGCAGCTAAGCCTTTGTGAAATGAGCATGGGCTTTGGGTCGTGCAGATGAAGGTTCCATCTTGTCTGTGATATGTGCTAACTGTGGGACCTTGGGCAGATCTGCCTTCTGAACCCCGGTTTCCGCATCTGTAAATGCAGGTGTTGCCCACTCGTATACTTCCTTTTAGTATGAGGCGGTAGAATGTATGTTAAAGGCATCTGTAGCTTGCACCCTGGCATACAGTTGCTCTGTAACGAATGGCGATTGCTTCTGCTTCCACCTTCCTCTTTGCCCCAGCCGTGATGTCACCTGGGGCGTGTTCCTCTCCCCGTGCTCCAGAGCTCCTGGTCGGTGGCGGGCTGCAGTCTGTCCTCACTCCATCTCCCGCCCAGAGAGTCGTGTAGATGCTGCGTGGTGGTTTTCAGTGCCTCGGCTCACTGCCTTGCCTGAAGGGCCCTCACTCCTTCTTGCTTCCTATCCTTCCTTCCTTCCACATCCAGGGGTCAGGCTACACGGAGGGGCTGTCTGTCTTGGCATATCCCCTCCGTCCGCCTGTCTGTGTGTGTCCCCTTCCTCCTTCCCTTCCGGCCTTTCCACCCCACACCTGGCTCCACTGCCCATCCTCGTGCCGCCTGCCTGTCCCATGTTGGCCGGCATCCCGAGTCCAGGTGTCCCTGCACTCAGCGTCTGCCCGGGGCTCATGACTCCTTTGTTCGTTTCTGTTACTTGCATCGTCTGTCTTCTTGCTTCCCTTCAGCTTTCTACGCTGCTTAGGGTTCAGTGTGGGTGGGTTTCATGAGCTGTCTGCCAACAAGGCTGTTCAGCCTCTGGGTTTGCTCTGCCTGCAAACCCCTCGCCCCCTCTGCGTGGAATCACCTTCCCCGTCTTCCCAGACCTTCCAGGGCCCTTCTGCAAGGCCGTCCTTGACTCCTCCCTCCCCCAGCAGGATAGTTGCGCCTTCTTCTGGGCGCCATGTCTTTATCTGGAGCATCTTTGGGCACACTCGTTCTTCTTCATATCACGGCTATTTGTGGACTCGCCTTATCTCTTCTACTTGGGGGTCAGGGTTAGGAATTCGTGCTGACCATGTGGCCTTGGGTAGGAGATGTAAGCTCTGTGAGCCACCGTGTCCCCATCTTGAAGGTGAGCGTGCGCCTGCCTCTGAGCGGCTGTGGCTCACATCAGGTTCTTAGCGCTGTGCCTGGCGCGTGACAGGTGCTCATCGTAGGTAGCCTGCCCTTCCCTCTGCTTCTCTAACAGACGGTGAGCTGCTTAGAGACAGGTCTGTCCCACAGACCTTTCACCCCTTCGCTGGGATGTCTTGAAAATAAAATAGCAACGAGGGTTTAGGGAGGCAAGACCACTTGCTAAGTTGTTAAACAGTGAAGGCAGAAAGAGACCTGGCATTGCGGGGGGTGGGTTGGAGGCTGGCCTGGTGGTGCCAGGCCTTCTCTCCCTCAGATCCTGGAGGCACTAGTCGGGCCTCCCATCTTCTGGCTCCTGCTCTCCTTGCTGGGTAACAGAACCGTGTGATGTGTAGAGATGTGCAAGATGTTCTTGCTGCCTGTGTTGAAGGCTCCATGCAGGAGGCTGACAGCAAGAATGTTCCCTGAGGGCTGCAGTGCAGACCCATTTTGCAGAAGATGCTCAAAGGCTGGGGCTCCAGAACCCTGGGGACTGTTTTGTTTTTTTTTAAAGGGGGCAGGTCGTGGAGAAGTGAGCCTGGGGCCCGGGTGGGGTCGTGGTGTCCTGGCTTCCCCTGAATGTCATTGCTGTCTCTTGCACGGGCACATTCCTGTTGTCTCCTGCTCAGCAGAGCAGAACAGCCTGCCCTCCCTCGCTCTCCCTTGCTCTGTGTGCTAGCTGTCCCCACCCCCTCTTGGCTAGCATGGGGGTGTTTGTTATTGTAGCTCTGGCACTGGGCCAGGCCTGGCTGGAAGCCAGCCTTGTGGGTACAGTGTGTACAGTGAGTGCTGAGCCAAGTTTGTCATCATACACGATTAATTTTTTTTTCTGATCTGGAAGGGGTGGGGTGAAGGAGGAGGCAAGGAAAGTGTTTCTCCCATGCTTGAGTCGAGCCCACATTGAATCTGCAGAGCTGTTATTTGTGAAGGCTGATGGCTCTGGCTTGTTTATCCCTCAGCGTTTCCCCCTCTCTCTTCTCTCCATTTCCTTAGCCTCGGAAATCAGCCTGTGTGAGTCTGTCAGTGACTAGACTGCTAAATTTACATTCCTAAATCAGTTTTCATTGTGTGGAAATTGACAATTTGTTTAATTAGAAGTTTGCCCTGTAGGAGGCCCTTCCTAGAGACAATTCTTTCTTTCTCTTTCTCTCTCTTCCACTCTCCTCCTTTTTTCTTTTCTGAGACCCTCAATGGTAGTAGTGAATGTTCAGTTTAATTGAAGCTTTGGTTTCGATTTGAGTGTGTTAACTAGTCAAGTGTTTGCAAGATGTACCTGATGACAACAACAAGTTTAAATGAGCCAACGTTAACCTCCCTCATTAACTAATGAGACTGATCTGGCGAGGCCCCGAGTTCTCCGGGGCAGTTTGGGGGCGCCAGGAGGGTTTGAGGACTGGGAAAGAGGCTGGGGCCAGGAGCGCGGCCACCCCCATGCTCTGCGGAGCTGGTCCTCCGACAGCATGCACCTTGGGTACAGGATGGTGGCGGTGAGCGGGGAGGAGCCCAGCCCCTTGGGCTCCCAGGGCCACTCTGCAGTCCCTTCCTCACACGTGGCTGCCCCACCGCGCGGAAGCGGTAGGGGTGGGTGCTGTTTCTTGGGCGCGCCTTATTCTCACTCGAGAGGTGATTCCTAGCCCTGGGGTGTCCATGCGAAGCCACAGCCCGGGCGGTGACTGCAGTTGGTTCTGCGATTCGCTAGTGTATGGTTTCCTATTGGGTAATGTCTCCCGCAGCTTGGCTTGCCGTCCTGGTGGATTACAAGGGAGCACACCCAGAACTGCTGGCCCCTATTTTTGACTTGGCTGTGCACTATTTAGAGGTCTGCATATTTCTGTGGCCTGCTTGTATTCTGGGAGTGCCCTTCATTTTCGGAGCCAGCGGACATTTACTTAGCAAATGTCCTTTACCCTGGAGTAGCCACAGTACCCCTCAGGGAACAACTCCTGTCCAGTAGGAGAGATGTTTGACTAGAAGGCAGTGGGGAAAGAAGGTGGTAGAGTGTGCAGAGAACCATGAGGAGTTCTGGGAGGCATTCAGAGGCGGAGGGTCGTAGACTTAATGGATGGTGAGAAGGGGATTCTGAAAGGAGCTGGATGGGGAAGGCCAGCTCACCAGAGTGATATGCATGGAGTTGGGGAGTGTAGGCTGTGTGGTGGGGGTGGGAGACGGAAGGGTCTTAGAGCAAGGTTATGGAGGGCCTTGAGTAGCAAAACGGTATGCATTTTACCTGCATCCCTGGAAAGCCACTGAAAGACGGAATAAGAGACGCAGCCCTCCCCACTCTGGAATAGGAAGGACCGTGGGCTTTTTGATGTAGACTAGGCAGGAGTGTAGGGTTTATAAGAGTCCATGGAGAGATGGCGTGACTGGCAGGCTATCTGGGGGCATGGCTGGAGTATGGAGAGGCTGGTGCCACTTGCACTGGTTAGGGGCACACACCTGCCTGAGAGCCCAGTGCTGTTAGGGGCCTGTCCCCTGTGCCTACTCCTTGCTCCTCTCTGGGCACTGTAAGCAGCCATGGCTGTTGAGAAATCTCCCTTGATATACCCCCTTCCCATAGCCAGAGCCGCTGGGACAGAAGAAGATGGAGAACGGTGATGATGGTCTGATGCCAGCTGCAGTGTGGGTGGCCAGGGCACATCACCTGGGGCCTGGGCCATCCATCCGGCAGGAAGGGGCAGGAGGGGTTGGGGCCAAAAACCAGATTGCTTCCCCCTGTTCTGATTGGAAAGAAAATTACAAAACGTTAAAGACGTGTGGATCGTACTTGTTCCCTTTTTTCTTGTTTTTGGAACACATAAATTTGGGGTTCAGGGTTCTTCTTCCCAAAGTCAAGGAAGGTGGGGGGAGCAGAGTAGCTGGAGGAGCCCCTGGGACTGCGAGGGTGAGGAAATGAGCTGGGAGAAGCCCCTCAGGGTGCACAGGAGGCTCTCAGGACCCGCAGCTTCCTTCTCTCATTTACCTCTCTCCTCCCAGATGAGGTGTCTCCTGAGAGCAAGAGATTGGGGGCTGTCCAGGCAGGCCGAGCCCATGGTCACTTCATGCCCTCTGTCCAGTGAATGTCACTGCTCCCTTCTGGTTAGCTTTCCCCTCCGGGCAGAGCCAGGAGGGAGCCAGGAGGAATCTTCCTCAGGCCCTTTAACACTCCCCCCCACCCCGCACGCTTACAGGAGGCACGATGGGGGGTTGGGCACGATGGAGAAGGGCAGTGTGCGGTGCATTGCGTGGCTCAGAGGCCCCGCCGCCTCCCCTTTGGTCCGCGTGGATGCCAGGTGTGGCGAGGGGACAGGGCGGGGAGCAGCCGCTCTCCTGGGCTCGCGTGGAGCGCTCTCCCTCTCCCCTCCCCGCTCTGACTTTGGCCGGCTTCCCGAACTTTTTCCCAGAGCGGTGTCGTCACTGGCCTGCCCGCAGGTCTGGATGTTCTGCCAGCATTCCAGAGAGTTTATGATCGCTTGCAGATGTGCCTCCAAGAACACACTGTACCCAGAGCAGAAATTAATGCAGGCTTGACTGCTGTCCAAGCCCGTCCGCGGGAGAGGAGAAGGAAAACAAAAACTGTTTAATGCTGTTTATAAATTATACACCGGCTGATGAAAAATACATGCCCCCCCCCCCACCCCGCTCACCGCCCCCACCCCACCCTTCCCACCCTCTGCCTCCAGAACCTACACGGCGACCAGGAGGCCGCGGTTTTGCTTTTTCGCTCCCGTTTTGGCTGGGATCCGGACCCCTGCTGCTGGTGCGCAGCCAGGGTAGTTTTCCCCTTTACCTGATGAAACACACTGATTTTCCCAGCCCAGATGGGGTGGCTCTGGCTTTGTTATCTGGGTTTTTATTTTTTTAACTTTTCTTTCTTGGCCAGGGGTTTTGTTTACAGCGAGGGACAGGTTCTGTGCTGTGCTGGCTGTGATGCCCACCCCGGGCAGAAGGCGCCCCTCCCCCGCCTCGCTGCTAGAGGTGTGTGCCCGCCCCCAACCCCGCCCCGAAGATTCCACTTGCGTCAGGCCAGCTGAGCAGAGAAAGTTTGGAAAGTTCATGGCAGGTCATTGTATTAAACAGTGTTTCCACCACTTCCCTCCTACCCCTTCCCAGACAACCCCCGTGTGAAGAGGGGGTTCACATAGCTCCCCCCCAAATACACGTCTCTGCCTCCATCTGGTGCCTTAGCAGGGGTTTGGGAAGCTCGTTGCCTCCACCCCTCTGGATCCCAGCCTTTCCCCCTACACGCAAGTCCCCCGTCCCCATTTATTCTATAAATTCGTTTCCACATTATGTCTATCCATTTACATGGCTCTTGTGTTTTTAATACCGCTAATGTTTATCATTTGCCCAACAGGCTCGACAGATTTTGCTTCCTGTAGAGCATCGAGGCTTTAGAGCCCCCTCGTTGCTAAGTAGCAGTCTCCCTGTACTGTAATGGGCTGATTTCGTATTCTGTTCAGCGCTGGATCTTATTTTTGTATGCAAGACAAAGTGTTTTGATGGAGGACGATTGCGGCAGTGTCTGGAGGCTGTTTGGAGTTTTATGGGCTGTACAGTACACTGTGTGCTCTCTGAACAGAACACAGGCTGTTGAATTTTGGATTGGATTTGTCATTTTCCCCCCTCAGAGAGGAGCCTGTCTCTCTGATAGAACATTACTTTAAGGGTGGAGGGAAGAAAGTGGAAATTATGTAATAACCTTCTCTCCTCTCTGTCTCCCTGCCCCTCTCTCTGTGTGTCTCTGTGTGTCTCCCTCCGTGTGTGTGTGTGTGTGTGTGTGTGTGTGTACGCGCGCGCGCCTCGCTCCTCCTTTGATTCTTCCATCCCCACCCCCTGTCATTCCACCATATGATTTCGTGGAGCTGGATGATGACATTATTATCAGAAAATGATTGGCTCTAGAGAAACCGGCTCTGTGTATCTGCTGCTTATTCTCCTCTCTCTCCTTTCCTCTCCGCTGGCCTCCCCGTCCTCCCCAGTTCTGGCCGCCTGGCTGCTCTTGTTTTTCCTGAGGCCATCGGTGGGATGTTTGTGTGGGACCCGCCCAAAGGCAGGGCCGTTTTCTTATTTCCAGGGCCTCCCACCTTCCTTTTGCTTCCCAGACATGCTCCCACCGCGACTCTTTGCTGGTCATCCTCTTCTCTCCTCAGCCCTCGTGCGCCGGCCCCCTGACCAGGCCGTGCCTGGGCCCCAGTGTGCCGGGCTGTGCCCCGGAGACCAGATCCAGCCACCCACAGGTGCTGGCAGCGGGCAGTCATCCTTGGCACCTCCTCTGAGCTCCCTGTGGCGGCAGGGGCTCCTTTTCAGCGTTGCCCTTCTCTCCTGTCACCTAACCCCAGCTCTTCGCCGCTGTCCTTGGTCCGGTTAACCTCAGCCTTTCCTTAGGCCCCTGTGTGTGTCCCACCCTCCTGCTTAGGTCTTCATGTGCCTTAGTCTCCATCCGTCACAGCTGGTCTTCTCCCCTCTCACCCCTCTCGGGTTCTTCTCTTGGAAGTTGGGTGGGGATTGGGATGGGGAATGAAACGTCACCGTGGCCCAGAAGGCCGGGGGGGGGGGGCGGGGTACTGTTGAGCAAACACCCTGAGAGCTCCCAGCACCTGCGGCCTGTGTGCTCTGTCCCTCTGCCTCTCGGGGACCAGAGCGGGGCTCCCTGGCTTGGCTCTAGGTCCCTAGTTTCCTTAAGTCGAGCTGAATGTGGTCATGCGGATGAGCAGGACTCAGGCTTGCAAGGTCCTGTCGGCCTTTGCTACTAAAAAGCACATCTTGTGGTGCTTGTTTGAGGAGGTCTATACCAAGCAGAGCGCCGAGCCTGCTGGCACCACGTGCTTTCTTCACCATCACATGCCATGCCTGGCACAGTGCCTAGCACACACAGGCTCTTTGGTAAGTTTTTGTTGAATAAGTGAGTACCCTTTACTGAAGTGTTTGCTCTCTGGGCACATCATACTTTGGTCGGCTCGGAGACTTACACAATTTCGGGAAAAAGAAAATGGCTATCCAGCGTTAGAGCCCCTCCCAGGAAGTGGGCTGGTGTAAGGGCGGGGCCTGGAGCCCCAACTGGGATACCTTCAGGGAGAACAGGCCTTTGTGAGTCACCTGAGAAGCCACCAGTGCAGGCCCCACAGCTGGAGCAACCGAGTGGGGAGTCAAGGATAAGGATGCCATGGGGACATCTGCTCACTGCAGGGCCCTCAGAGTGTGGGGCAGGCCCGTCCACAGGCCTCAGGACAAGCCACCCCGCTGTGGGAAACGGCTGCTGGTCCCAGTGGACCTGGGAGCAAAGCTGGCCGGTACGGGTAGACCCGAGGCCCCTTCTCCCCTGAGCCACCGGCGGATAGAGACACATGGCAGCATCTGGGCCTCCACACTGGCCTTCCGTGACTCTCCACAAACCCACTCAACATCCACCCCTCTCCTGGGGGCTCCCCTTGCCTGGGTCTGTGGGCAGTAGAGTTGTCTGATGGGGGCAGAGCACAGGTCTCCTGGCGTGTGCACGTGTGTGCGCACATGTGCGTGTGTGTGTGTGTGTGTGTGTGTGTGTGTGTGTGTGTGTGTCTTGAAGAGGAGCCCTGAGAGCGAGGGGTCCTGGGGGTGATGGGAGTGTGCGTAGACTTCTAAGGGTCTGTTCTCGGGAGCTTCCGGATTCAGACTCATCCATTAATGAGTCAGCGGAGGAAGCGGGATTGGATACTTCTTTGGGAAGGACGCTACTTACTCCCTGGAAGGTGCGGAAAAGCTGCGATTAATGTTCCCAGAACCGAGGGGCGGCTGTGTGCGTGCGAGTGCGTGTTGGTGTATGCACGCGTGCGAAAAAGGGATTGTGAAGAAGCGTTTACATGAAGTACTCAGAATTGTTCCTTTGCGGTAATGGCCCCGCACAGACCATTACCTTGCAGATTTAAAACTAAATGAGCTCATCATATCTAGCGACTTCCACCGACATTCATGCTTGATTGCAAAGCCCATGTTACCTTTGAATTTCAACTTCATTGTTATTAATTCTCAGATATTGGGGGTGCAGTTCCCTTATTGGATTCAACCACGAACATGTTGATTTTTGTGTGATGGATGGGAATGTTTTCAACAGGACCCCACAGAAGAACCTTTTCATTTTCAAAA
Organism: Myotis daubentonii; assembly: GCF_963259705.1. Lineage (NCBI taxonomy): Eukaryota > Metazoa > Chordata > Mammalia > Chiroptera > Vespertilionidae > Myotis > Myotis daubentonii. The sequence goes on along the minus strand of NC_081848.1, from coordinate 7,308,881 downwards.
TAGCCCGGTGACCTCTAGGGCTGCGCCTGGACTTCCCGAGGAGCCCAGTGCACGGAGGTGGACACGGGTTGACTCTGGAGGGGGCTGAAGTTTTGCATTTTTTAAGTTAGTGATTTGGGTTCCCCATGAATGATCCTGTGTTCTGTGCAGCACTCTGCGTTTTCATAACTGTCTCTTTCACTTTGGGTAAAGGAAGGGAGGGAAGAAATAGCAGCAGCAGCAGCATTCTGTGGGCAAAGGAAGAAAACAAGAGAATGGGGCAGAGAACAGGCTAAATTTAAAATTGTAATTGGCTGACTTCCACTGGCTTGCGGGTGTTTTAATGACTCATAATAACTTCATTTAAAACCAGCTGAGCAGAAAATAGATTGGAGAGGAGCCTCGGGCCATTATGGATTTGTTTTTTTTGACAAGCTCGGTTTTCAGCAGCCAGGAAGGCTCTCTCGCTCGCTCCGAGAGGCTTGGCTGTGCTCTCTCTCCCTCTCTCTCGGGTTGGTGGTCTGCCCGGGAGAGGTTGTATAGAAACCGGGGCTGCTTTTTTTTTCACCCCACCCCCCTTTTCCAAACTGATTATAAATAGATGCCTTGAGGTATTATTTTAGCATCAGTACGATTTTTTTTTCTACTTTTGATGTGGTAAATGGAACATAAATAAAATTGTTTTTGAAATGACTGAATTAATTAGCTAGTAAGGCAGCGACGATGCATACCATACATTTTCTTTGCTTGTTGCCCTCATTCATTTTTCGGGGCGTTTCCCATTTTTCCCAGAGTCCCCTCCTCTGCCCCACCAGCCCCGCTTCCTCCCAGTGTGGGCCGGACCCTTCGAATGCCGGACCCTTCGAATGCCGGGCCCTTTTATCCGGATCTGTAGGACTTTGACAGGATTGGTTCTGCCCAGCTACCCAGTCAGCTCGAGGAAGCACGAGTTCGGGGAGCTGCCAGGAAAGGTGCCTCTAGTCGGTCTAAATAGATCCTGCCCGATTCCCATGCGAGGGCGGGCGCCGGCGGCGGCGAGGGCTCCTTTTTCTCTTCTCTTTTTAAAGTCGGCCGGCTCACTGTGGATGCATCTGTCTGGACAGAAAAAGAGGCCGCCCCCATCTGATGGCTCGTAGCCATTTATCTACCTGCTCTTATGGCACCTGTCACCTTCTTTGTGTCATGCTGTTTATTTGCTTGTCCTTTTTCGCCTACTAGGTCTAATCTTCCTCAGAATACATGACTTATTCCCACCTCCCCCAGACCAGAGTAACCTGCAGGGTGTTACAACTCGGTCGTTTTTTGAATAAACCACTGGGTGAGGGGGTGAGTGGGTGAGTGTGTGGATAGGCGCCTGGTAGGGACTAGCTCTGAAGCGCTCCCCTACTTCCTTCCAGCCCTGGGCGTCAGCAGTCCGCTGAGAAGACCAGGATCAGAGTCAGGGCCTTACTGGCAGCGTGCTCTGGTGCATGCCCACAGCCTAGCACAGGCAGGCTCTCAGGGACCATCTGCAGAATGAATGAATGGCTCGGGGTGGACAGTAGGGAGAGGGAAGGAGGGAGGTGCCCTTACATTTACCGGATGCCTCCTGTGTTCCAGGCATGGTGCTTGGCGCTCCGCATGTCTGCACGAACCTAATCTGACATTGACTTTAGGAGGCAGATATGCCGATTTCATTTTGCAGGTGAGGACACTGGGCTTAAGGAATTGAAGTACAGTGGGGCCTTGACTTAGGAGTGTCCCGACTAACGAGTTTTTTGAGATACCAGCTGTCTCTCTGCCGATTTTTTGCATTGAGTTGATAGAGTAATTTGAGTTAACGAGCTCCTTAACGAGCTCGGTCTCGGAACGAATTAAACTCGTAAATCAGGACCCCACTGTAATTTCCTTAAGCTCATAGCCAGGGCTCTCTGCCCCCACGCTCTTGCTTTCCTGGTATGCCATACTGTTGCACCTGGCCCGAATGCTTGCTCTTCTGTATGTAGAGATAACTCATGTCTCAGAGACTGGGGAGCTGAGGGAGGGAGAACAGAGAAGGCCCTGGGGCGGGGAGGGGCAGTGCAGCACTCGGCCAATGCTCAGGGCCTTGCACCTGGGCCACCAGGAGCAGTTGTATATGTTTTAGCCTCCCCTGCTCCGCTGGCTGCTCGCTCACAGCTCACATTGTGGTCATTGTGCACCCCTCTGCCTTGAAGGGCCGGGTAGGATGGTTCTGGGAGCTTTGCTTGAGGGTCTGTGGGTGAGCATTTGGCCCTCTCACCCTGGCAAGAGCTTGGCTGTGTCCTTCCCCCACTCCTGCTCCCCATCGTTGCCCTGAGGGAGGAGGGGCAGGGCCAGAGGCTGCCCGTGGTCCCTCCTGCCTGGTGACCCAGCTGGGTGCTCTGCTCCGGGAGGAAGGGGTGTCTGTGGTGCTGAGTCAAGAGGGAAAGGGGCTGCTGGGTCCCAGGAATGTGGGCGCCGGGACGGCTCGGGTTGTCACCAGCTCCCAAGACTTCCAGTGCCTCTGAGTGTGACACGTCAGAAGGACCGCGGCCTTCCGGACCTTGCGATGCTGCCCAGTGACGATGGACCACTTGACACGAGGTTCATACGTCTGTTCTCCAACAACCGCATCTTCCCAGACAAGTGCTGGGGATGCTGGAGCCTTCTCTGGGGACCAAGTCATCCACCAAAAGGGAGCCAGATGGGGAAGGTCGGGCAGCAGAGCAGCCTCGATGACTGCTCTGGGTCACTCCATGTGGCTCTCTTGGGGGAAAGCTGTCCATGAATGAAATCATCAGTCAGCAGTTATGAACTGAGGGTCAGTGACAGGCGAAGCCAGGCAGGACAGACGGGCTGCGGCCAGCCAGGGCCCTCACCTGCCAGGGGCTGTGGGCAGGCTGAGCGGGTGATGTGAGCCCCCAGCGAGGGGAGGACCATGCCAGGCTGGGTGAGCTCACCGTCCTCACAGGGGAAGGAGTGAGTGCCGCCGAGTTCACAGGGAAGAGGAACTTCCGGGACGGGTGATGCGGGCCGGGAGCTTCGTGGGATTTTGATGGGCTCTTTCCGGCCAGAACGCCCAGGTGGAGCTTTGTGGTGGGAAAGGAACCTGCTTTCCTGGACAAGAGGGAGCAAGAGCTGCTTTGAGCTGGAGTCAGCCAGGCAGGCGTCTGCTCGCTGCTCCTGCTCCTCTGCCCACGCAGAGCCCAGTGTCTGCGTCCTCAGAGCTCTAGGACAGCGGTTCTCAACCTGTGGGTCGCGACCCCTTTGGCGGTTGAACGACCCTTTCACAGGGGTCGCCTAAGACCATCCTGCATATCAGATGTTTACATCACGATTCATAACAGCAGCAACATTACCGTTATGAAGTAGCAATGAAAATAATGTTGTGGTTGGGTCACAACATGAGGAACTGTATTTAAAGGGCCAGAAGGTTGAGAACCACTGCTCTAGGAGGTCCGGCCCGCCCTGCCTGCGGGTTCAGAAACACTGCCCGCAGCTGGCCCTTCCCTGTGAGGTGTCCACAAGACAAACAGTTGGGAAAGTGAGGCTTAAAATTGGATGTGGATCCAGAGTATTATTATTAGCCTTTCTCATCCATGTCTTGATGAGCCCCAAGATATGTCATGAGTGCCCAGGGCTCCCTGAAGCCAGGTTGAGGGAAGCACCTTGGTGAGGGTGAGGCTGGGGCCTGGGACTTGGCTGTTCTGGAGGGAGATGGAGGGGCAGGAGGGCTGGCACACCCAGGGCCCTCGCCATGTTCTTGGACCACACGAATGGAGCCCCTGGGTCTGTCTTTCATGAAGGCCCTTTCCTGTAGGTGGGAAGCTAGGAAGAGGGTGGGTGCTTCTGTAGTTAGGGCTCCCTTCCTGGGCTCTCCTTGATTCAACCTGACAAGGACGCGTCTTCTAGACTTTTCCCCTATAGTTAACATGCTCCCCCACCCCCACTTTTATTGGGATTCTTTCACTTGCCAGGGGAAAGAAAAAAGAAAGCAAGCCCTACAACTTTTCATTAGGTAGTTGGAATAAGAAGTCTTCTGGGGTAGTTGGATGAAACCTCCGCAGCTCTTACTATTACAAGCTAATTGAGCACCGCGAGCTCATTGGCGGCTGCAATGAACATTTTGCTGGAGTAATTATGCAAGGCCACAGTCGTTTGCAGTAACAAGGTAACTCCAGGTACAGAGAGAACTCCCTGAAACTCTGGATTTGCTGGAGTCTTCCTCCATCGTCTCGTTAATAGGAGCCCAGGACAAAGGCCCAGAGACCAGGAGGCTGCTGTTCGTTAGGGCTTTCTGCCTGAACGGCCCAGATCTCCTGCTCCCTCTGTTAGGGCCTGATGGGAGCAACCCGGCCACCTGGGAGAGCTCTGCTGCACTGCGTCTACATTGATTGAGATTCGGAGTCCAGAGCCAGACGCTCTGGAATATAGGATGGAGAGGGACAGGTGCAGGCTCTGGAAGCCTGGGGACAGCTGACCGGGGGCAGGGAGACTCACAGGGCAGTGTCATCGTATTTGACCAACATGCTGAAAGCAAGGCCTGACCACAGGCAACAAGGCCAGAATCACCCACTCTGTCTCCACTGGGATCTGTCAGTCCTGGGTGGGTGAGGCGTGGGCCTAAACATGGGACCAGGACAATTCCTGGGGCTCCTGTCTGTCCCAGAGGACTCTTCATGGTGACACTCTCTTACACATGCTGTCCTCCCCCCTTCCCCCCGAAGCATAGAATCAGGAGATGGGAGCCTGAACCTGCCATGGGGAGAGGGGGGTCGAGGAGGTGAGGTCCTGAACATAGTGGCTGGGCAAGGGCCTCTCAGCGCCCTCTGGCAGGGGCCCTAGGGACTTGCCAAGCCGACGTGTCCTCTTGGTGGCCCTGCCTGGCCTCTGGCCTGCCGCCCATCAGCATTGAATCATGCCCCTTGAGGACAGCATGTAACTGTGCTTCCCGATATAGCCCCGGGCCCGGGTGACAAGAGGAGTCGTTGTCAGGGCGCACTCCATCTTTCTGCCGCCTCATACCCCGCACGGCTTCCTTCCTCACTTCTCCGCCCTGCACAGCCAGGACTCTGCTCCGAAACACACGGGGAGCTGGTTTTTAAAAAAGGTGACCCTTTTATTTTTTTTATCTTCTCCACCTCCCACTTTAATCTTCAAGACTCTGCTGGGCCATCTTCTACCTCCATCTCACAACTATAAAAGTTTGTCACAGTCAGAGGCTGGCTGCATTGAGGCGGGAATGCGGTGTTTGGTTAAATTGTAAAATTAGCTAGGGGAGTTAATGAGGCGTCCTGCCTCTGCCTTCCGCAGAGCCGGAGTTTATGAAGGTGCTCCGAGCACCGTGCCTGAGACGGGAGAGGACTGGAGGGAGTGGCCAGGCGTGAGGAAGAGCTCCGTGCGGGGAGTCCGCAGGCCTGGGACCTGCTGCTTAGCTGGAAGGACCTGAGGGGTCATCCCCTCAGAGCTGCTCCTTTCAGCCTCCATCAACCACTTTGAATCCAAAGGAGCTCCCTCCCCATGTCCAAGGGCTTCTCGAGGCCGCGTGCATCTGGCTATGGTTGGCCATGCGAGCCGCAAACTCCTCTTTTGTCTTGTGTGAAGCTGAAGACACAAAGACTTAACTCTCTGCCTCAGAAGGCTTCCACAGCAGAAAGACGAAAGAGAACAATGACAGCTGCAGTTAACATTTGCTGAGTGCCGCTGTACCCCTTGCTTTCGGCGTGTTGGTCAAATACGATGACACTGGCCTGTGAGTCTCCCTGCCCCCGGGCAGCTATCCCCAGGCTTCCAAAGCCTGCACCTGTCCCTCTCCATCCTATATAGGTGCCAGCCGCTGCACCCCACAGTCTCATTTGATCCCCACGAGACCTCGGTAAGGTTGGTGTTGCTGTGTCCATTTGACAGATGAGGAAACTGAGTTTACTTGGCCCAGATCCCTCAACGAGTAAGAGGGAGAGTTGAGCTGCCTGCCTCCAAAGCCCTTGGTCTTCACCCCGAGGCAGAGTTGCTTCCATCCCTTCCCAGGCAGCCCACAGGCACGGTGCACACTTGCAGACACTCACCTGAAAGCTTTCAAAGTTATGCCTCAAAGGTGCGTGCAGAAGACCTGCTCACGGGCTACTTTCTGCACACACCTGCTCTCCGGTCCCGTACTTACACCAGACAGACCTTCCTGTTTCCAAGCAGCTATCCAGTGTCATCTTAGTTGTTAGATGCACTTTAATAACGCTTAACATGGGGAAGTCTTTCGCTTGAGGTCAGCCAGAAAAGATCAGTTTTTTGTTTTTGTTTTCCGCCGACAGGATGGTTCGTGCTAAGAATGGGCATTACACGTGACAGGCAGTATTTCTGTTTTGAAAAGTGTGGAGTCTTAATGCTTCTGAAATTTGAGCCTGAAAATGTCAGTGCTGTAGCTGTAATGTAACACCTCAATTACGGTGCAGGGGTAGGAAAGAAAGGCCCTGAAACCTGCGAGGTTCTTTAGATCCACAGCCTGAGCCACAATTACGGTTTCAGAAACACCAAAGGCAAGCCAATGAGTGTCATTTTTAACCAGTTTGAACATTTTACTACTTCCTAACATCAGACGGCCCAGGCTGCAGAGCCTGCTTCTTGTCCTCAATAAAGTGATTAAGCTGAAGGGGTGTGGGGAGCATTATTGGGCAGAGAAGGGCTAAAAATAGCAGTGCTGTGTTTTCAGAAAGCCACAGCAGGCCTGGAGCGATCCGAAGCCTTGAGGTGCCACTGCAGAGGGGAGGGAGGTGGCAGTCCCCTGGGTCTGAGTGAGGTGGGGTGATTGCTAGATGTGACAGCGAGCCAGGTGACGGGTGTCTTTCAGAGCTGTCATCAAGAATGGAGTGTCAGTGGAAGCTACGCATGGGCCGCTTCTGCCTCAGTTTGAAGAAACCTCCAGGGTGTGTGTGTGTGTGTGTGTGTGTGTGTGTGTGTGTGTGTGTTTATTAATGAATTTAACTGACAACACAATAGACTAGGACGGACACCTCAGCCTAAAATTTACATATTCCCCCTCAAAGTTGTTATATTTACTGGCTCTTCTTGGGGAGAGGTCCAGTCTGGGCAGTGGGTAAAGGCCAGTTATAAGGGGCATTTACAGAGAGAGGTGGGGAAGGGAGGAGACCCTCAGAGCCCATTGAGCGTCTGTTGCGCAAACCCATGGTTAGCTAGGCTGCTCCAGGAGAGCGGAATTGGGGGACTTTTTGGTTACCTGAAGGTCAACCAAGAACCTTGCCTGTTTCAGTCTTTGTAGTCTGCTGTCATTCATCAATATGAGGGTCCATTTTTTCTACTTTAAGTGAATACAGTTGATTGTTTTTTATGATAGATGCTTGCCTAGAAGTCAAAAGGAGAATGCCCAGGAGGAGAGCCAGTCATGGAAGCGTGTTCTTAGTTGGGGTTTTGTTGTAAGTCCGTCTTTGTATGTGTGTGAGCAAAAAGAATTCATTGCATTTTGCTTTGGAAGTATATTTTTTCCAGTTTTATTGCGAAATAATTGACATATGTCACTGTGTAAGTTTAAGGCATACCGCAGGATGTGTGTTTTCATGCTCACTCGAGAGGAAAAAAGAGAAAGCAGCGACAGACATTGAGGTAAGAGAGAAACATCGATCCCGCATGCTCTCTGACCAGAAATCGAACCCGCAGCATTTAGGTGTGTGGGACCAACTGAGCAGCCAGCCAGGGCCAGCATGATGGTTTCATTTACATATGTTGTAAAATGTTATCACAATAGCTTCAGCTAACACCCATCATCTCATATAGGTTCGATATAAAGAGATGAAAGAAGAAAAGGAATTTCTCATTGTGCCAAGAACTCTCTCAACAACTTTCCTGTACACCATACTGCAGTGTTAACTTCAGTCGTTATGTTGTGCATGACATCCCTAGTACTTACTATCATGTAACTGGAAATTTGTACCTTTGACCAGCTTCCTCCAGTTTCCCCTTCCCCCACCTTCTGCCTCTGGTAACCACAAGTCTCAGCTCTTTTTCTAACGAGTTTGATTTTAGATTTCACATAGAAGTGAGATCATACAGCATTTGTCTTTCTCTGCCTGGCTGACTTCACATGTCATAACGCCTTCAAGTTCCATCCAGGTTGTCGAGAACGATGGGATTTTCTTACTTTTATGGCTGTATGGTATTCCGTTGTGTGTGTGTGTGTGTGTGTACCACAGCGTCCTTACTTACCCATTCATTCACTGGCGGACATCTCTTGGCTGTGGAAAATAATGCTGCAGTGAACATGGGAGCTCAGATATCTTTCAAGTTAGTGCTTTTGCTCCCTTTGGATATATTGCCAGGAGTGGGAGCGCTGGATCATATAGTTGTTCTGTTTTTAATTTTTTGAGGAACCTGCATACTTGTCTATAGGGGCTGCACCAAGTTACCGGCCATCAGTAGTGCCCCAGGGAGTTGAGTTCCCTTTTTCCACATTTGTGCCGCGCCAGCACGGCTAAGGGTGACCCTCAGTGGGGGCGGTGAAGGATTTAGAAAAGACAGACAAGAGAAGAAAGCTGAGTCTGAGTGGGACGCTGCCCTCTCTGCTGGAGAGACAGTGCCACACACTGCAAGCCATGTCTTTATTTTATAGCAGATCCCACGAGGCAAAGTAAGGGCGTGGTCAAGATGTTTACAACATTCTCGTGGGTTTCGACCCTACTCAGTTACATGCACCTGAACTCTTTCAAGCCCATATTACTCAGGCACATGGGGCCACATGTTCAGACCATAGGTTCAAGCTTACAGCTATAGCTGTTGGCTATAATTGTGCTGGGAGGGCTGTGCCCTCCTAGCTGGGACTTGCATGTGGCAGTGAGAGGACTGTGCCCTCTCATTAGTCCGAGGCTCGAACCTGTCCAAACACTGTAGCCGCTCTCCACACACATCCGTGCCAGCATTTTTTACCTCTTGTCATTTTGATGATGGCCATTCTAACTGGCATGAGGCGATACCTCATTCTGGTTTTAATTTGCATTTCCATAGCGACTAGTGATGCTGAGCATCTTTTCATGTACTTTGTGACCTTTCATAACCTCTTCTTCGGAAAAATGTCCATTTAGGTCCTTTGCCCATTTTAAAATTGGGTGGGTTTTTTTGTTTGTTTTTTTTGCTAATGAGTTGTATGAGTTCTTTATATATTTTAGGTATTAATCCCCTATCAGAGGCATGGTGTGCAAATAATTTTTTTCATTCTGTAGGTTGTTTTTCACTTTGTTGCTGGTTTCTTTTGCTGTACAGACGCTTTTTAGTTTGATGTAGTCCCAAGTGTTTGTTTATGATTTTTTGCTTGTGCTTTAGGTATTAAATCAAAAAATTATTTCCAAAGCCCATGTCAAGGAGCGTTATTCCTGTTTTGTTTTTTTCATGGTTTCAGTTCTTATTTGTTTTTAATCCATGTTGAGGTGATTTTTGTGAATGGTGTAAGATAGGGGTCTAGTTTCATTTTTTTTTCACATGTGACTGTTCAATGATCTCAGCACCATTTATTGACGAGTCTGTCTTTTACCCATTGAGTATTACTGGCTCTCTCGTCAAATCCTAGTTGACCATATACGCCTGGGTTTATTTCTGGCTCTCAGTTCTGTTCCTGTGATCTATTTGTCTGTTTTGGGAATGTAATGCCTCCTGTTTTGTTCTTTTTCAGGAATTCTTTGGCTATTTGTGGTATTTTGTGGTCCATATAAATTTTAGGAGTGTGTTTTCCTACTTCTGTGAAAGTTGCCAGTGGAATCTTGATAGGGATTGCATTGAATCTCTAGATGGCTTTTGGTAGTATTGACATTTTAGCAATATAATTCTTCCAATCCATGAACACAGGGTATCTTTTCATTTATTTGTGTCTTCAGTTTCTTTCATCATTGTTTCACAGTTTCCAGAGGAGAGATCTTTCACCTCCTTCGTGAAATTTATTTCTAAGTATTTTATTGGTTTTATCTGTCCTCTGCAAGTAGAGACAATTTTGCTTCTTCCTTTCCATTTCTGATATCCTTTATTTATTTTTCTTTACTAATTTCTCTAGCTAGGACTTCCAGTTCTATGTTGAATAGGAATGAGGAGAGGGTGCCCTTGCCTTGTTTATGATCTTAGAAGGAAAGCTTTCAACCTTTCACTGTTGATATGATATTAGCTTGGGCTTATCATATATCATATATCATATATGGCCATTATTATGTTAAGATAACATTATTATGTTATTTCTATGCCTAATTTGTTAAGAGTTTTCATCATGAATGGATGTTAAATTTTGTCAAATGCTTTTTCTGTATCTATTAAGATGATCGTATGATTCTTTATTCTATTTATTTGATGTATCAGATTGATTTGTATATGTTGATTCATCCTTGCATCTCAGGAATAAATCTCACTTGATGATGGCGAATGATCCTTTTAATGTGCTGTGGTATTCAGTTTGTTAGTATTTTATTGAGAGATTTTGCATCTATATTATCAGGGATATTGGCCAGTAATTTCTTTTCTAGTAGCGTCCTTTTCTGGTTCTGGTATCAGAATAGTGGCCTTGTAAAATGGGTTTTGGAATTTTTCCTCCTTTTCAAATTTTTGGAAGTTTGATAAAGATTGGTGTTCATTTTTCTTTACATGTTTGGTAAAATTCACCAGTGAAACCATCTGGTCCTGGACTTTTCTTCATTGGGAGAATTGTTGTTATTGATTCAATCCTCTTACAGTAAGTGGTGTATTCAGATTTTCTGTTTCTTCCTGATTCAATCTTGGTAAGTTGTATGTTCCTAAGAATTTTTTTCATTTCTTCTAGGTTGTTCAATATGTCGGCATGTAGTTACTTATAGTACCCTCTTATGATCATTTGCATTCCTGTGGTATCCGTTGTCATGTCTCCTTTTTCACTTATAATTTTGTTGATTCGAGTCTTCTCTCTTTTTTCCTTGGTCTAGCTAAGGGTTTTTCAATTTTGTTTATGTTCAGATACCCAACTCTTAATTTGGTTAATCTTTTCTATTCTATATTTCATTTATTTCTGCTCTAATATTTATTACTGCCTTTCTTCTGCCAACTTTGGGCTTGTTTTTTTTTTTCTAGCTCCTTTAAGGCATAGAGTAAGGTTGTTTATATGAGATCTTTCTTGTTTCTTAATATAGGCATTTATTGCTATGAATTTTTCTCTTAGAACTGCTTTTGCTGCATCCCATAATTTTGCTGCAATGTTGCTTTTCTATTTTTGTTGGTTTCAAGAAACTTTGTTTTCCCTTCTAATTTCTTTTTTGATTCATTGGTTGACCATAAGCGTGCTGTGTAATTTCCATGTGTTTGTGAATTTTCCAGTTTTCCTCTTACTGGTTTCTAGTTTCATGCCATCATGGTCAGAGAAGATACATGGTATGATTTCAGTCTTCTTGAATTCGTTGAGACTTGTTTTATGGCCTGACATATGGTCTGTCTTAGAAAATACTGCATGTGTGCTTGAGAAGAATGTGTATTCCGCTGTTGTAGGATAGAATGTTCAATATTTGTCTAATAGGTTCATTTGATCTATATAGTGTTGTTCAGATCTGCTATTTCCTTATTGATTCTCTATTTGGATTATCTATCCACTGTTGAGAGTGATGTAAGTCAGTTTTGAAGATTGACTGTGTCTTTTTTTCTGTAAAGCCCTACATGTTTTCCTGTCCTGGAACTCATTCCTCTCCATAACAGCTTTAGGTGATAGGAAGTGGCTAGGAAAATGATGGCCAATTTACAGATGGATAAATGGAGGCCAATAAAGCAGGATTCTGGAAGACACCAAAGTGCACGGCAGAGCCAGATCTAGACCCTGTGCTGCTGGCTTCCAGTCCAGACTCTCTCTCATGGACAGTGATGTTATATTCTTGGACAAAGAGGTGAGAGTTCTGAGTAGTGAAGTGCTCAGAGAAGAGGGTACACACTGCGGAGGGTGGCCTCAGAGCCTGGGGAATGATCCCCTGGCTCCAAGGAGTGAGCCCGAGTGTGGAGAACAGCAGAGGACTCGGGCACACTGCCTTCGGGACCTTTTTCTACTCCCCTTACTGTGAACTTCTTACTCGTTAACCTTTTATATAATTAAAGGGCCTTCTAGTTAGCTGGGCTGCCCCTGCTTCCACCTGTGTGAGTTAGTTTCTTTACTATTGACACTTACTATCTATGACACCTCGGACAAGTGAACCAAGCTTTTCCAACAGCAATTTTCACATCTATAAAACGAGCATAACCTTAGAATTAATGGGAGAACTAAGTAGCATATCGTGTGTAAAGCAGCGCAGTTCTCATTTCATAATAAATGCTCAATACATATTATTAATACTCATTATTACTATCGACGCAGCAGCAGCAGTAGCAGCAGCATGGCTCCTCATCACAGGGCAGCCCTTGTGGGACCCCTGGCGCCCTGGGAAGGGAAGCGTTAGGGTGCAGTTGCCAAGGGCCAGTTCCCATTGTGAGGCACCGTCATGTGCGGCTCCTCGTCTAAACCCCCTGACAACCTGTGGCCTCATTTCTGAGTGAGGGCTGCTCCCTGGAGCTGTGCAACTTCCAAGTCCCACTTGGAGGCTAGGAGAAATGCACCATTACCTCTTTCCAGGCGAGGAAACCGAGGCTCAGAGTGGTTAGCTTGCTCACGCTCTTGATGTAGCTGGTGGGTCTCTGAGCTGAAATCTTGGATCTGTTGGCATCAGAGCCAGCGATGGGCTTGACTGTGAGGCTCCCCTGCGGACAGAGCCCTGCCTCTCGCCAGCAGCCCGGCCTGGGTGTCGGGGAGGGGGCTGCGGGTGGCTTCCCGGGGGAGCTGGCAGCGGAGCGCCTGTGCTCACAGCTGCAGGAACGGCCAGCAGACAGCATGCAGGCCCCTGCTCCCAGCTCCTAGGAGGCGCTCTGGTCATCACACGCGCGACAGCACTGAGGCCCCCGAAACGCTTGGTTTCTTGTCGTTTGTTGAAAAGTGACATGGATACTAGAATCGGGGGCCACTCTGTAAATTATATAAATGTCTGACCACCATGCTGTACACCTGAAACGAACATGAAATTATGTCCAATTAATTGGAAACTAACATTTAAAAATGAGAAAGAAAGACATATGGTTACTTATGGTGATTCAACTTAAAGACAAAGCACACACACCCATGGTTGGAAGTGGAATTAAAGGGATGTGCTGGGAACAGGGAGAGAGCAGGAGGTTCTGAGAAGAGGGGAGGGGGGAATTGTCACTACAGGGACCCCAGGGAGATCCCAGTGTTGGGAGGAGACTTGGCACACTTTTGGCCATGAGCAGGAGGGAGGAGGCTCCTGCCAGGAGAAAGGGAGGCCCAGAGGGCAGGTGGGCTGGGGAAGGGCCGGCCCCCTCCCTCTGCAGATGCCTCCAGTGAAAACAATTGGCAAGCGGGTTGGGGGATGTTAGGGGCCAGGCAGGGACAGACAATAGCTTGAAATGTGTGGGTTGGCCGGGTTTTGATTCTGGCCTTCCCCCCTCTATACCCCCCACCCCCGCAGCAGCCTGGTTTTGCTTTTCTCCATGGTTCAGTAGTCATTTGGGAGGCCCCCCCCCCCCGGCCCCAATTCCAGGGAAGGCCTGTGACAGAGAACTCTGAGGTGCTTGGGGAGAAAGGAGCCGGGAAAGTGCGGTGGAGAGGAGGCCAGAGGCTCAGGTAACAAGCAGCTTGAGACGGCTACATGCTGAACCTCTCACCTGAGAATCCCATGTTGGGACCAGGAGGAAGAGGATTGTTGGTGCCCACGGGTTGAGGGGATGTCCCACTAAATCATGGCAGCAGGCCCCCTGGGGCTTTCATGGCCCGTTAACCTAGTCTCCTTTCAAATGCCAAGCGCTACCTTTTTTAAACAAAGCAAAGCTGCGAAGGCCGGAGATGGTCACCGCTCCCTGGAACTCAGGGCCAGCCTCTGCCGCAGGTCGCAGGTCCTGGGCTCAGCGTGGCTCATCTGGCTGAGGATCCCCAGCAGCTGGACTCTGTTCCCCGCTGCCTGCCTGAGAGCAATCCCTGCTGAGCCAGGAGCCCAGCCCCGCGGTCCAGCCAGCGCCTTCCCATCACCCAGTTGCGAGCCCCTGAGCTCCTGTACAGCCGCTGCTACCGTCTATGTCGCCTGCTTCCAGCGCCTTCTTACACAACGCCGTTCATCTTTGCTTTAGAGTTGTCCCGACTTAAAGCTTGTCATTTAGAGATGAAGAGGTGAAGTGACTCAGCCAAGGCCAGACACTCGGGCAGGGGTGGGAGGTGGGGGGGACGCTGAACCCTTCGGTGCTTCGGGAACTCTTGGGTGCTCCTGAGAGCAGACCCCTCCTTGAGCCAGGTGTCCGCCTCCCTCCTCTGACGGTGACCCCTCTGTCATCCCAGACAGCTGAATAACACGGGTACAAGGAGCCCTGGAGCGGGCGCTCCTGCCTCCCTGGGCCATTTACTCACTGCGGGGGGGCCTTTCCCCAGGAGCTGTGGGGCAGGGGTATTATGGGCTGGAGTTCGTGAAGGCTCAGGCTGGAGGCTGGCCTCCTAGAACTTATCAACCTGACGAAGTGAAATTATTTCATAATCACCATTCAGGCACCTAGTATGTGCTGGGAACTTCATAACTCCATTTTAAGAAGGGAAGTGAGGCCACAGAGTTGGTGCCAGGGCCATACCACCCGTGGCAGAAGCCCAAGCCGCTGTTGGACTTCCTCTCGGGAGGTCTCCAAGTTGGCCAGAGTGTCCGGGAGCCAGACGAGCCCATCACGCAGGGCTCATCCCATTGTAAGAGGTTTTGTTCCATGGCATTGGTCACCACAGTGCCCTGATTTGCCAGTCACAGAAGTAGCTTGGGAAGAGATGGGTATAGGCAGAGGTAAGGAGGCCCCCCAAATCTGTGCTAGGACCTCAGGAAGCTTTGTATGTTATTCATTCTCTCTCTCTCTCTCCCCCTCCCTCCCTCCCTCTCTCTTTCTCTCCCTTTAATGTTTTTATTGATTTCAGAGAGAGGAAGGGAGAGGGAAAGAGATAGAAACATCGATAAGAGAGAAACGTGAGAAGCATCAATCGCTGCCTCCTGCATGCCCCCTACTGGTGATGGAGCCTGAAACCCGGGCATGCGCCCTGACTGGGAATCAAACTGGCAGCCTCCTGGTGCCTGAGACGACACCCAACCACTGGGGCCACACCGGCTGGGCTGTATGTTGTTTTCGCTGCAACAAGCTTACCATCCTACTTGTGTTTTACTCAGCATAATTCACCTTAGATAGGTTCGGACTCATCTCAGTAGGAGGAGGATAATGCCATCAGAACTTGGCCATGAGTGCTGCGTGCTGGCTGGAGAGGTGTCATTTCTCTGATCTCCTCCCAGGGCAGGGTGCGCGGGCCCGTCTTTACTTGTGCCTTGTTGGCTTGTGCACAGGTGTCGTGGGGGTGCCAGTTGTAGTGTCATCTGCCTTTCCTTAGCTTCCACCCCCTGGAGGAAACCTGCCGAAGACGTGTCCAGGGTGGTGGCTTGCCTCCCTTCTTTTTCTCTTCGTGGTTTGGCTGGGGTGGTAAGAATGTTTTAAGTGCTGTGTTTATTGCATGCATTTATGGCCACGAGGGTCTCAGACGTTGACATTGGGGGAGAAAGTAATGGCAATGATGATCTTAACGACAACTAGCACTTACTGAGCAGTACTGTGTGCTAGGCGCGGTGGTAAGGACTTTACATGTGCTTTGGAAATTCGTCATTACTCAACCCTGGGAAGTGCCTACTGTGTGCCGATCTTACAGGTGAAGAAAGGCCCAGAGAAGAGAAGGAGCTTGCTCAGGGCGGTAGCTAGAAATGCTGGACCCAGGGCCTGAGCCCAGGTTTGTTTGAGTGGAGGATTCTCAGCTTCCTGCCGGTGCGGCTGGAGAGGGCACGCTGGCAGGGCTGTGTCCCCAAGCCGATTGGGTCACCGCTGGGGCTGGAAGTGGGAACAGGGGAGCTTCCCCAAGGCTCTCCAGGCTGAGAACTGAGTGCAGGAACAAGCGACAAGGTGGACCTCTGTTTTCTCTGTGGGACAGGAGAGCAGGACCACAAGATCCCAGTGAAAGCCAGCGCCCCGGGGCAGCACGGAACCGCCTGGTAGAATGAGGGCTATTAGGTTGGGTAAGAAATGTTCTCTCACACTGGAGCTGCCTCGGTGTTTTCTTCTGATCCATTCCAAGGGCTTATCTTCTACAGAATGGACATTCCGCCCAGGGTGAGGTGTGCAGCCACTTCACGTACTGGTTCCCTGATGGGAATGCGATTCTAGAGATCTGAAACCCTGCCGCCTGCCGCCCGCAGCCCCGGGGACTCCCTATCTCTGCTGCCCGGCTGGCCGAGCCTGTCCTGCCTCTGATGGGGGCCCTGCGCCTGAACACTGTCACCCTCCGTCCGGCAGCGAGGCCAGGCGCGGGCCTGTCTCCCACTCCGTTGTCAACCATATCCTGGGCCCATCGAAAGGGCCGGCTGTTTTCCACTCAGCCCTCGCCTGCCTGCCTGCCTCCCTCTTCCCCGTCCCCCGAATGTGGGTACCTTATGGGGACTCTGGCTCCCGACCAGTTTTTGTTTTGCTGATAAAGGAGAGGAGAGTGTCGGGGAGAGCGTGCCTCCCAGCTCCTCCCGGGGCACGCGTCTCCCTGCGTGAAAGAACACGCAGTGCCGGCCTCGCCGGAGCTGGCAGCCGGCGAGTGTTCTGTCTGATAAGAGGTACTGTAAATAAAACTGTACGCCGCAGAGCGCCGTGTCTGTACTCATTGTTCTGACAGCTTATGCTTTTTTTGGGTCTGCTGTTTTGGTACACTCTGTACTTCCTTATGTAAGCAGGCATGCATATCTCATCAGAACATTCAAGATGTTTATTTTAAAATCTCAAGGAATTAAAAGAAAAGGGACACATTACTCAACATTAGGTGCTGGCAGACCTTGGGTGTTTCCCCCCCCCCCCCCAGTGTTTCCCCCGCCTCTTTTTATTAGTGGGGGGGGGCAGGTTTTGGGAGGGAGGGGTTTTGAGTTTTTTTCCCTTCTCTCATTGGCTTCTGCCTTATTTATTATAGAGAGTCAGCGGGCCACATCTGCTTGCGTTCAGCATCTTCTCCCTTCCTAGAGGCTTGGGGGACCCCCCCCCCCCGCCCCGGTTCCAGTGGGGAAGCAGGCAGGAGGAGGACGCTGTCCTTTGCCAGAAGGGGAGGCCAGAGTGTGCGGGGAGGGAGTGCGGGGAGCTCGACGCCCCGCCTTCTGCTGGATTTCAGCTCTGTTGCCCTTGGAATGCTGGCCATTTAGAGAAAGCTTTATGGCTTTGAAAGTGCTTTCCTGGCATGTCCCTCCGATTCCTGCGAGTCGGGCGATCCTGAGCCCGGCATGAACGCGGCTGCCACACAAGGAGGCCCTAGACCACTCCAGCCTCGCTGTGGGCTGCAGCGACCGCCCCCTTCCTCTTCACCTGCTGGGACCCCCTCCTTCCTCTAGCCCCTGTCTAGCTTTCTGGAAGCATCAGGAAGTCAAGGGAGACCTAGCAGCCTAGGAAATGCACTTGGTCAGGCGGTGCCTGCTCCCCCCAGTGTAGTGCTTAAGACATCCTTGAACCCTCACCTGCAGACCCCTGGGAGCTGGCAGGGGCAAAGATGTCTGTCTGTCTCTTTTTTAAAAGTCACCCGAGGATATGTTTTGTTGATTTTTAGAGAGAGGGGGGGAAGAGAGAAACATCGATCGGTCAGGGCCTCCCATACATGCCCTGACCAGGCATCGAACCTGCAACCTTTAGGTGTTCAGAACAACACTCCAGCCAACCGAGCCACCTGCCTGTCTCTGTAGCACTGACTCTCAGATAAACTCAGTGCTGGGGCTGGGAGTGGAGGTCACAGCAGCCCCCGGCCTGCCAGGTGAGGGTCCACTCTGGCTACAGGAGGGCTCCTTGGACAGGTGACTCCTGCATGTACTGGAGGGAGGGGTTGCTTCTTTGCTGCAAGGGCGTGAGTCCTGGGCAACTGGGCGGGGGGGCGGGGGTGGCGAGGGCTGATGACAGGGAGGTCTTGCTCCAGACTAGGCAGACAGCCCCACTTCCCAGCCTCTCCTTTCTTCTCTGCTCAATGGCCTGGGTTCCAGCCAGAGACTGTGGACCTTGAGCTGTGAGAAGGGGGCAGTAGAGAACCCGGGAGAGTGTGTAGAAGAAGGACTCTGCCACCCCCTAGGGGACAGCCTGGCAGTGCCCGGAATGGCCACTGTCCCTCACTGTCCCTTCCCAGATCAGTTCTGCTCCCAGGAACCTGCCTGAGGGTTTCTTTGTTTATCCGCACTTAGTGTATCAGAAACTGCGCCCAGCACGGAGCAGGGCACCGGGGATAGAGAGCGAGCATGACAGGGGCCGGGCCTCGGGGAGCTTGCCGCCTGCCGGGAGGCTGGAGCGGAGCCCAGCAGGCAGGGCGGCCGAGGGGCTCCCAGGCTCGGCGCTGTTCGTGGCCGGTGCTGAGGGGCCGCCAGTGCTGACAGGTTGGTCCTGTGACGGATATTCCTGCTCCCTCAACAAGACAGCCACTCACCTTTAAGTCAGAGGACAAGGTGTGTGGAGAGATTATAGTGAAATATGTCTTTACAAATGTGAGCCTCACCTCACAAAAGACAGATGACCCCCAAATAACTGTACGAGAGTCCGTGGAGCAGTCGTGCAGCGCGGCGTTCTTCCCAGGAGCCGTGCGCCCTGCGGTGCGGAAGGGCTGCTGCCCCTGGCTCTGCGCACCTGCCCTGACTGGCCGCCCTTTCCCACCACGCCAGGTCTCTGGGGCCGATTCCTGCTGCTCCCACATCCCAGGTGAAGCGACAGCCTGCGGAGATTAGGCCCCTGGCTGAGGGCCACACTGGTGATGAGCTTGGCTGGGGTTTGAACTCTGATCTGTCTGACCCGAATCCGAGCTCTCAGCCAGACTCTGCTGCTTCCTGAGGTAGACATGACACCGGGCTCTTACATCTGCGAGTGCTTGGGGAGGAACCGCGTGGTGTGTTTATTCGTGTCCATGATCTCCTGCCATCCGTACACCCGCTGCGAGCAGGGCGGGCAGGGACGGCCATCCCCTCTTACAGACGGAGCTAGTTCATCGAAGTGTGATGACCATTGTGGTGACCACAGCAGTACGGCTGAGCCGGGCCGGGGGCCCCGCCCTCGCCACCCAGAACTTGCCATCTTCTCCTTTCGTTCACTAAGCTCTGCGATGGCCAGGGAGGAGAGCAGGGGTCTAGCCCGCCTCATCCTGTGCTTCTCCCTCCTTCCTGTTTAATTTCTCTCTCTGCAGCCCATCCCTGACTTGACCCCGTCGCTCACTCTCCCAGCGGCTCCATTCCCTCCAGCGGCCCGCGCCCTGCCTGTGCCTGCGATGGGCTTTCCCACGCAGTGGCCAGTGGCCTGCGTGCGTCCCTTGCCTGCACTTCTCCATCACCGTCAGCTCACACCGGTCTTTCCTGGCCACGCCGTGTGAGGTGGCACCCCCGCACCTCGATCCCTCTTCACTTAGTTTATTTCTCTTTTTTATTTATCACTCGTCACCACCTGTTTTTGTTTCTTTTACTTTACAAAATGTGCCTTCCTCTCTAGAATGTAAGCTCTTTGCAGACAGGGATTTGTCTCTGTTCGTGACTGTAATTCCCCTTTGGCACGTATTCCATGGGCCCCCCTGCTTATAGGGGGGATGTGGCCAGGAGTGGCCATCCCTGAGCCGTGCCCGGGAGTTCGCCCACTCCAGGAGGAGCCCCAGGCAGTGCTGTGGGGGTGAATGCACCCACTGTGTGGCACGGGCACAACCTTGTCCCTCCCCCCGGCACCCTCACAGTGAGGCTGTGTCCACGCACGAGGGGCTGAGTGATGTCACCGGGATGCATTTTGGGAATCGTCATGTGGTTCACAGACACCCGAGTTGCTCTGAATGCAAGCCTGACATCATACTGAAGGCAGCAGCGAACAGCATGTGCACAGTAAACAGGCAGAGACTGTCTTATTGATTAACAGATGAGGCCTCTATTATCGATCAGAGCTTGCTGAGGAAATTTATCACTTTTAATTTCAGGGATGCCAAATATTTCTGCCTCTGAGCCAGCCATTACAGAGACAATTTAAAGGTGCATGTGCCCCTGGGAGAGGGGGTTGCTGCCTGTCTCTGCTGGCTTGTGTGTCCTGGGTGCCTGCCTGAGCTGTTGGGCTACGCTGGGGGGGAGTTGGCGTTGGGGTGGGGTGTGCTGGGCTCGATGAATGGGAGCTGATGTCCAGGGCATCCATGTGTGAGGAAGACTCTGACCGAGTGGCTGAGGACAGGAACTTGCACACCCCCGGCTCAATTTTGTGACTTCAGCCAGACAGGCTTGGAGGGGAAGGGCTTGGAGGACGACCAGCTGTGGTCAGGTAGAGCCCAGCCAGCGGCTGCCTCCGCAGCGAGTGCTGATGTGCCGTCTTCCTCTGCGCTTGTCTGGCGCACACATCCGGCCCTTGATGTCCCACCTGCCTCCTTCCCTTCTCTCGGCCATTAAAGCCGCCCTGACACCACATCCAGGGCTGTCTTCTAGGAACTCCTCCTACCACATCCCTTTGAAGCAGAGCTCTGGCTTCCTGGGGCTTCCCAGCCCACAGGGAGCCCTTTCTTTCTGGTCCCCACTTCCCTCCTCAGGCCCCTTCCCCTTCTCTAGGGAGCCATGAGAACTGATAGAACCAAAGAAAGAAATACAATTAAAACCAGATCCCTTACAGACCCACGGAAAATCGTGGCTAATGATTTGGGGCCGGGGCAGCTTCTCTGTGAAGGGCCGGGGCCGCCCCTCCCCGGTGTTCCCGCTCTGGCCCGTCCACTCTCTGAGGCTCACGCTGCATCTCCAGGGTCAATGTCTGCCACCTCTGTGACACAGGGTGGCTGTGTGGACGTCAGGCTTCCTGGCTTTCTTCAAAGCTCTGTAAGCCCCTCATAGGCCCTGGGGCCCAGCGATGCCCTCCAGCTTGAAGGGAAACCCAGAGGGGTCAGCTGTTCTCCCTGCCTCCTGCAGAACTCGGCTCCAGCCACCTAGAACAGATGGCAGTGCTTGCTTTTAAAGCACTTAAGGGGAAGTTCTTTCGTATCTTTCCTGGGGCACTGTATCACGCGCTCATTCTGTCAGTCAACGAATACTTGTTGAGCCCCTACTAAAGGTCAGTGCCCTGTAGGGCCAGACAGTCCCAGTCTTCTCGGGCTCCATGTCCCCTTCACTGGTGAGAACTGGTCATTGGTGTTTAATTGAAGACTGACGCTACAACTTACATTCTGAGTTCTAGCCCTTAAGAGTGTGCTAATACTCCTGATTTTAAACTTTTAAAGAGCAGTAGCACCATTTTTTCCAAATAGAGTTTTACACAAAACCTTGATGCATTCAAGGGGTAAGTTGGATTTTCACTTCTTTGATTTGAGAGACGGCAGCCCAGCGCTCACGCTCCTACCCAGGAGGCATCTCTGCGGATGGAACCAGGAGGCTGGAGGGCACTGGGCTGCAGAGCAGAGGCTCTGACATCGGCTGCCAGCTTCTCCTCCACCTCCGCTGCTCCTGTGGGACCCTGGGCCAGCTGCTGAACCTGCCCGAGCCTGAGGTTTTCATATGCTAAAGGGGGATAGGAATGGTAAGCGCTTTAGAAGGGTTTCAGCATCAAATGCAATGCTATGTCCTCAGGACTTAGCATCCTGCAGTGTGTGATAAAGTCTCAGGAAATCTGAGAGGCTTTGAAAACGCACTGGATTGTTTCTGCTACAGCATTCTGCCTCTATGAACCCTGATAGACAACGAAAGCACAGGCACCCTCAGGGAGGTGCTCGGTCATGCCGAGGGGAGCAGAGGCAGCGGCTGGGGAGGGCGGAGCAGCGAGGGCTGGGGTGCTCGGTGCGTGCTTTCTCCAGTTTTGAAAATAGAAAGGGCCTGGAATAGAGGAGGAGTGAGCCCAGGCATCACTCAAGCCCAGAGACTCAGGAAGGGTCGGGTGGTGCACAGGGGCCAGTGAGGACAGCTCCCTGCGGAGGCCTTGAAGCAGCGGAATGGAGAACCAGTGAGGGCCACTGTATCTTCTTGAGCAAGGAAGGGTGAGGAGTCACGTGGCCTACAAGGGGCCCGCGTCCGCTGGTTGGCTCCGAGGGCAGCTGGTGGTGTGGCGGCCGTCCTGAGCCTTCGGTGTCCTGGGCACGGCCCCACAAGGGCCTGGTTGGGGCCGTGATTAGAGACACGCGGAGGAAGAGAGGCATCCAGTAGACATTTGGAAGAAAACCGCCAGGGCTCACACAGGTGCTCCCTGGAGGAGATAACATCTTGAAGACGACGAGTAAGCGGTAAAAAGTCGTCCTGTCTAACTTGACATTGTCGCTTGGAACCTTGTGAATAGTGGTTCTAAAAAAGTTTACCAAGTTGAATTGCACTGAATTGATTAGTTTATTCCACAAGTATGTACAGTCATAGGTCCCACTGCGGGGGAGAGGGGGGCAGATGCCCTGCTCCCTCCCTCGGGAGCCAAGTGTCCGGAGATGGAGACAGGCAGGCCCACAGGCATTGGTAAAGGAGCATGCGCGGCTGCGAACTGGACCGTACGGGGTGCGTCGGAGCAGAAAGGAGGGCTCCCTCCCCCAGACAGCGGGACAAGGGGAAGGAAGCTGATGCGTAAATGAGGACTAGAGACCGGCTGTACCGAGGGGCCAGGGCGAGGGGCAAGACTGTCAGAGACTGGAGGTACAGAAGGATGTGCAGAGACCTTGTGGTGAGGGAGGACGCAGCTCCTCACAGGGCTGGAGCCTGGAGAGCAGGAGTGAGGAAGCCGGGACAAAGCAGGGAAGCTGCTAAGCACACCGAGAAGCGCTTTGTGCCGTGGCCGGGTGCTCAGTGGTTAGAGCGCTGGCCCGGGCACTGAAAGGTCACGTGGTTTGATTCCCAGTCAGGGGCACGTACCTGGGTTGCGGATTCGATCCTGGCCCCGGTCAGGGAGTGTGGGGGAGGCAACCAATTGATGGGTCTCTCTCACATTAATGTTGCTCTCTCTCCCCCTCCTTCCTTGCCTTCCACTCTCTAAAATATCAAGGGAAAGGATGTTCTCCGTGAGGAATAACAGACAAACAAACAAACAAAAAAGCACATTGTGAGCTATCAGGAGGGGTTTGGACTTTACCCAGAAGGCACTAGGGAGTCATTCCGGTTTTTGAATGGTCAGCTGTAGGAGGTGGCTGGGGGGAAACTGTGGTTTAGTTTTGGACACACGGAGCTAGAGGCTTATCCAAGTAGAGGTATGTCAGTAATTCCCTTGAAGCATAATCTAGGCAGCAGAGCATGCATCACTCACTCCTTCCCATCCCGCACCTGGAGCAGCCCCCAAAGTCCCTTCTTACCAGGCGTCTCATCGGGAGCCCGTCTCTGTTTGTCTTGGTTCCCTCTTCTCGCTGGGAGGGCCCTGGACAGCGCATTTGGAGTTCATGTGGGTGGTGGTTACCCCTTGAAGGAGGGCTGAGCTGGACTGGCTGCTGGGGCCTTGATTCTCCCTGACACATCACAGGTGTTCACCCCCTGCCCCAGGTCCACCTGCTCTGTTTGGGCCCAGGACCCCGCCTCCTAATGGAATGTCACTCTGGGAAGTTAGTAACCGCCTCCCCTTTCTTTCAGCGGGCGCCAAAGCCTTCGTCTGCGATCAGTGCGGTGCCCAGTTCTCGAAGGAGGATGCCCTGGAGACACACAGGCAGACACATACAGGTGAGTCGGCTTCGATCCCCATTCTCCAGCTCCTCCAAAGTGTGGTAGCACATGGATGGGAGGCATCTCGGCCGCACCCCTTCGGCAAGGCGATATCCAGTCATCTCCTGGGGACTGCGAGTGGCGGTGGCTGGGCAGGTGTGACTTTGCTCCCTAAGAGCATCGCCCTGGATTAGGCCTAAATCTCTGTCTCTAACAGGCCACGGAGGTCCGTCTTCTCTTGTCAGGATCTTTGAAAGTCCGGGATGTTGTCTAAGCATCCCCTTCCTCTGAAGGGTCAGAAGACCCTTTATCCCCTGTGACCAACTCTGACACCCTTGTGTGGCCCAGTGGCTGGTCCCCCATCTGTGAGGGTGGAGTCCTGGTCTAAAAGAAAGCAGTCTGCACACAGGGTGAACAAGCAACAATATCATGCTACTTGACTTCACAGCATTGATTTCACAGCATCAGCATCATCTCATCACTGTGATCGCACTGTCCTTGTCATGGGTGTGCCTCCCGCCCACTGGACACTCCTCAGGTGCCAAGCACTGGTCTCAGTGTCCCTGACCTCACCTGGCCTGTCTCCCAGTAAACGTGTCAGGTAGGAGGCGACGCCCATGTCACAGATGAGACTGAGGCTCGGGGGACAGAAGGTGACTTGCCTGAGTGAGTGAGCACGGGAGTGGTACAGCTTAGACCGTCTGGGATGAAACCCAGCTAAACTTTTAGCTCTGCCACTTCCTGTGTGCGGGACCATGGATCAGTTACTTAAACTCCCTCCATTTCAGTTTCCTCATCTGTTAGAAAAGTGGAGTAATGATAGTACCTACCATAGAGAGTTGTAGGGATTAAATAAGATGTTTTATTTAAGGTGATTGGCAGAATGTTTGGCTCTTAGTAAGCATTCAATACATAGTAGTAGATGTATTTAATTTAATAAGTATATGTTGAGTCCCTACAACATTCCTGGCACTGTTGGGCCATTTAGGGAGAGTAACATAGGTGACGGACAGCGCTTCTCATGGAACTGTGATCCTAACAGGGCGAGAGTATAGGCAAATAGGTGTCGAAAACACTGCCACGTTATGGTAAGTGCTGGTGAGAACAGATAAAGCAGGATGAGGGTAGAGAGTGATGGGGGGAAGGTGGAGTTTTAATTAGATGGTCGGGGAAGGCCTCTCAGAGAAGGTGGCATCTGAGCAGAGTCCTAAAGGGAGGGACTGAGCAGCACAGCGTTTTCAAATGCTTGCAGACCATAAGCTGATCAGAGACTTGTAGTTATAAAATATAAAGGACTCTTCTGTCTCAATAATAAAAATACAAATAACCAACATTAAAAACGGACAAAGGAATCTGATAGACATTTCTCCAAAAATAGACAAATCCCTGAGCTGTCAGAAAATGCAGATCAAAATCTCAGTGAGGTCCTGCTTCACCGGGGCAGGATGTGGCTGTAATAAAAATACGACTGCGAGAAGGGTTGGCGAGGATGTGGAGAAGTCAGAACCCCGCGCTGCTGGTGGGGGTGCGGAATGGTGCGGGCACTTTGGGAAACAGTCTGGTAGTTCCTCAAAAGGTTAAACAAAGTCACCGTATGACAGGGCAGTGCCCCTCCTAGGGACGTACCCAGGAGAAAGGAACACATGCAGCTACACAAGAACTTGCACACACGTTTATCGCGGCGTTATTCATGGTAGTCAGAAGGTAGCCCTAGCCAGTGTCTGCCTGCTGACGAATGGATGAAATACCATGGAATATTATTCAGCTACGGAAAGGAATGAGGTGCTGATACATTCCACAGCATAGGTGAACCTTAAAAACCTCACGCTCTGTGAAAGAAGCCAGACACAAAAGGCCGCGTGGTGTACGGTTTCATTTACAGGAAACACCCAGGGAGGCAGATCCATACACAGAAAGGAAATGGGGGTTCGTTTCAAGTGAAAATGTTCTAAAATTGTGATGGTTACACAACTCTGAATGTATTAGAAACGATTGAACTGTCTTCAGTCACTCTTAATATGGTTTGGAACTGTGCGTGTCTACCTACACACGGATCTTTTTCAGGAAATACCTGTACTGTTTGTGCTCTGTGGTTGGGAGTCCGCGGATACGGAGGGCTGGCCGTATGCTTTGATCTATGCCATTTTATATAGGGGACTTAAGGATCGTGGGCACAGAGGCACAACTGAGTTTGGGGGAGTCAGAAGTTATACACGGATTTTCAGCTGCATGGGAGGTCAGCACCCCGAATCCCCCATTGGTCAGCGGTTAGCTGTGCTTTAAAAGCATGAATTGCACATTGTGTGGTACCTGAATTATATCTCGGTAACGCTGCATACACATGCATACCACACGCACATTTATAGGGAAGGGGACAGTAGCTCACCACAGGGCTAGAATGGGAGGGTGGCCTGACTCAACTTACGTGTCTGGGCGAGCGCCCTGGGCCCTGGGTTGAGCGGGACCACAGGAGGGTCTCCGTTGTCAGTGGCTCTACAGCAGTTGATTGAAGCAACGGTGTCTTTCTTCTTGGGCAGTTGTGTGGGTTGACGGTGCTCAGCCGGACAGTTTTCACCTGGGGCCTCGCGTGGGGTTGCAGTCGGGGAGTGTCTGCCTGGGGTATTTTGCAGACTCGACCGGCCTGGGAGTCCGGTGGCCTCCTCAGCCCCTCGCGGGCGATCGGTGCTCCCCCACGTGCCCTCCAGAGCCGAGTAGCTGGACTTCATGACAGCGCCGGGCAGCCCCCCTGAAGCTGGGCGGGGACGCGGCATCGCTCCGCCAGGCTTTAGTGATCACAGCAGGCACAGGTCAGCCCAGGTTCCGGGCGGCCGACTAGAGTCCTTTCTGGGAGGGCTGGCAGGCAGACAGGGAGAGGAACTGATGGCAGTCGTCTCTGGACTCAGGGCTGAGCCACCACGGGTGTGTATGTGTGTGTGTGTGTGTGTGTGTGTGGACTGCAGTGGAAGAGGGAGGGAGCCCAGTGCGCTGCTGCCGTTACAGTTATTGTCGCAGGTATGTATGTCCTTGTCCTGCCTCCTCACCAGGTCTGCTCTCCTGAGCGGGCTGGTGCCACGGGCGTTGGCCTGTGGCAGTGGGAGAAGAGCCTTCTAGGCGAGCTGGCTCTCCTGCCGGCGCCTGCCTGGCTCTGTTGGAGAAGGGGACTTGCCCAGATGATTGTGCTCAGGGCCCCAGAGCTGGTTGTCTTGAGAGCCAGAGGCGATCTCCCCGGCCCAGCTCTAGACCTCACGTCACTGAGGACCCCACCCTGGAACTGCCCCGGGGCTGAGAGACTGCGTGCGGCCAGGGTGCCAGGCAGCTCATTCTGTCCATCAGGTTCACGTGCAGAGCAGGGAGCGAGGTGCCACTCAGCCAGGCCTGGGGAGAGGCACAGTCCCGCGCGGGGAGCAGAGGGGACTCTGTTCGCAAGCAGACCCCACACCTTCTGGCCTGGCACTCGCTAGAGACATGACTGACCAACACAGACACCTCCCAGCCTCCCCCCCCCCCCCAACAGCTTTCTTCAGATATAACTCACCGTACAGCTCACCCGTTGAAAGTGTACAGTTCAGCGGCTTGGGTATATTACTCTGTTAATTTTTAAGGCAGTGGTAAAACATGTGCAACATGAAATTTGCCATTTTAACCGTTTTTAATTGTACAATTTGGTGATATTAATGACCCTGGCCTGTTTTCAGAGTTTGGGTTTTGCATTGGCTTTGAAAGTCAGGACGTGTCCTCGGACCAGTGACTTTCTAGGATTGATGAAGTAATGAGAACTTGAGAGAGGTCAGCCCTTTCCGTTAAAGGGTGATTGACTGTTTAGAGAGCCAGAGTCAGAAGCCTGGGGTGGGGCTCTAACTCCACTACCTGGTTGGTGAGTATCTTGCCTTGTTACTCGCCTTTCTGCCCTACAAGTCCCCTCACCTGCGAAAGGAGCCCAGTGCGGTCCCTCCTGTGGCACAGGTAGGGCCCAGCCCGCTCAGCCTGGCTTTTGCTCCTCCAAGCTGAGTGCTTGGAGCTCGCGAAAGGGGAAAACAGTTGAATCCCAATTAAGGATGAGAGACCAAGGTGGGTGCTTTGAGAAAGGCGCCCTCCCCGCCTGGGTGTGAGAGTGGCAAGCCCCCCCAGCCGAGAGGAGCGCCTCCTGGTGCCACCGGGCTGGGCCCTCCTGGGCAGAGGTGCAGCGGCAGCCTCACCCTCAGCGGAGGGCCGGCACCCAGGCGGCTCTGCCTGACAGGTGGCAGAGCTCGCAGGTCACTTCCAGCGCTGTTTCCGCGGAACCCACACCAGGCTTCCGGCTTCTCTATGACCAGCCGTTGGACGAACACAACTGAAATCCGCTTGTCATCTCTGTTCTCAGAAAGGGACCCCATGACGGGGAGAGGCCTGATGTGAGGAGTGCTGGTAGGAGCGCTGGGGGAGCCAGCGGGTGCTCGGGCTGTGGAGAGCCAGCGAGAGAGCAGGGAGCGCGCTCTGAAAAGGAGGAGGAATCGAGACCCCAGAGAGGAAAGTAATGGCAGTGCCACCTTATACTTCTGACACCTTAGTTTATAAAACGCCTTCCTGTATTATACCCATTTAATAGATGAGAAAATGAAGGTCTAGAAGCCACCCACTAGGAGGGGGAGAGCTGGCACTTGACCCAACTTCAGTGCTCTTCCTACGACGCCTCAGCTGCCTGCACATTGATTTACTGTTTAAAGAGAGCATGTCAGAGACCATTTAGCTCATTGATCTCTGGTCCGTTTGATTAAGAATCCTCAACATGCTCCAGCCGGTTTGGCTCAGTGGATAGAGTGTCGTGGGCCTGCAGACTGAAGGGTTCTGGGTTTGATTCTCATCAAGGGCACGTACCTCAGTTGCAGGCTCCTCCCTGGCCCGGGCCTTGGTTGGGGTGTGTGTAGGAGGCAACCAATCAATGTTTCTCTCACATCGATATTTCTCTCTTCCACTCTCTCTAAAAAATCAATGGAAAAATATCCTGGGGTGAGGATTAAAAAAAAAAAAAAAAAAAAAAAAGAATCCTCAGACCCGGATGCCCATGTCCCCTCCTGAAACAGACCGGGTCTGGAGTTCCCTGCCTAAGGCCGCCGTCAGGGGCAGTCACAGAGCTAGGGTAGCATTGTCAGATGGGTGATGGTGGGCCGCACAGGTATTCTTGACACTGGAAAGTGAATTTAGTAAAAAGTATTTCCTTTTCCATTTTAGCCAACAGACTGCCATCTTTTGACCCGTTTGTTGTTGTTGTGTTAATCCTCACCTGAGGATATTTTTTCCACTGATTTTTAGAGAGAGTGGGAGGGAGAAGGCGGGACAGAGAGAAACATATTGACTGGTTGCATCCCACAGGCGGCCCCAGAGATCGAGGCTGCAACCAACCCAGGTACGTGCCCTTGACCAGAATCAAACCCAGGATCCTTCCGTCTGAGGCCCGACACTCTATCCACTGAGCCAAACCGGCCAGGGCCAACATCTGACCCTTTTGACGCCACTTAGCCTGGACACGTGTCACGGTGTGTGTGACCCACCTTGTCCGCCCCCTCCAGGATCTTGGTGAGCTCCAGCCGGGGCCCTGGGAGGCCACGCTGTGGTTGGGCTGGGCTCAGGCTCTGTTGCCACACTCCGGTTTTCTGTTTTGGTACAGGGAAGACATTGAGGAGATAAACAGAGATCACTTTACACCTTTTATATTATGACAAATACATATTGCAAAACACTGCTGCTTCCAAAATGTTTGGGTGGCAGAGCAGCGAGGAATTAGCAGCTACGCAGCTCCCGAGATGCTTGTACTTCATTCACACATCAGAACTTTTTTACACTTTCCAGCAAAATAAAAAGTGAGAAAGCACACATACACGCGCACACACACGCACGCACACGCACTCACACATGCGCCCAGCGCACCACTTGGATGCTATATCAGGAAGGTCTTAAATTAGTAAGGAGTTCTTTAAGTGCAGATAAACTGATAAATACCATTAATGGCTTAATTTATACTCTGGGTTTGAAATTTGACACATGGACACTATCTTGGCTCAGGAAACACAAGTGGGCTTGTGCCAGAGGTTTTAATGACCGATCAGTAATATAAATTGCTGCATCACTGCACAGAAATAGCTTCTCCATGTCATTTGATCTGGAAACTTCTCTGGCCAGGCAGCAGTTAATAAATTTAAAAATAATTACCCTCTTTATTCAAAGTCAAGCTAATGAGGAGTGGTTTTTACAAATCATAACGTTGTCTAGGCCACTGTACATCCCCTTTTGGGACTTGAGCAGACCCGGGGGCAGCAGACGGACTGGGTGGCATGAATTAGAGGGCAGGGGCGCTCCTTTGGCTGCTGGGTGAACGTGAGGGGCTGGGGCCGTCTTCAGCATGCCCTGTGGGGTGGGGGAGGGGGGTCAGCGAGGAGGCCTTGGGGGTGACCTATAGGAGTCATCAACTCTTTTAACCCATATGTAGGGGACTCAAAGCAGCCACTTTCCTGAGATCTGAACATGGGGAGATGGGCCAGTGCTGGTGGTGGGCCGGGCCAGAGCCCATGGAGGAGGAGAGACGGGTGTGCACACGGCTCCCGGGGTTCGATGGACCTGCCCAAAGGAAGGGAGTGGATAGGATGGTCTCTAGAGCGCTTTGCTCCCCAGACAAGTTTGGGCCCTAACGGGGCAAAGCAGGTTTGTCTTTCAGGCTTTAGGGAAGAGGGACCCAGGAGCTGGTGTCAGAGTGTGAAGTTCACATTTTCTGTGCGTGGGGATACCCAGAACTTGGAAGCCTGTACCTCATTTAGGCAAATGCTAGCCCCATCACTTTGAAGTTGTATGATCTTGAGGAGGTGGCTTAACTTCTCTAGGCCCTGCTTTCCTCTTTGTCACGTGGGCAATGATGGCGTCTGTCGTGTAAGGGGTATTGTGAGGGTTAATTGGATAGTTCATGGGAAGCGCTCAGTGTAGGCCTGGTGCAGAGTAAACACTGGTGTGGTGGTATCATCATGGTGATTCATCGGCGGCCGTGGAGGGCACCCGTTCCCCACCACCGTGGGCGGGAGTGTGAAGGCCAGGTTGGTGGCAATGGTGGTGGAGGAACAGGTTCGGTGGGATTCCCCCAGGATCCCTGACTTGTCCTCTGGCTGGGCCATTTCCCCTGTGCCCACAGACCTAACAGCCACCGGACCCATCCACGTGCAGTTGGGAGAGGTGAGGGCAGAATGAAGTTCTTCTACAGGTTGAACGATCTCACAGAGCAGATTCTTATTTTAAGCTCTGGTGCCTGGAATGCCCAGGGGGACCACCCCTTACCAACACCCAAACCGATGCCGTAGACACCCAGGTCAGACACGCTGCGGAGCTGGGATCAGCATGGCACTGAGCAGGTGTCTGCCCCCCGGAAGCATGTCTCTCAGGAGGCCTCCTCGGGTGGTGCCCTGGAAGGAAGGCTCAGGCATCCTGAGTCCCCACTGGTGCCTGGCCAATGGCTGTGACCGTCGGGAACCTGGGTGTTCTGGGGCTCCTGCCTTCTGTATTCAGGGCTCCCTAGTGCCCAGGTGAGGAGAAGAGGCAGATGGCTAAAGTCACCCCAGGTTAAGGGTTCTGGGGCCAGGAATCTTCAGGGAAAACTTGGGGTCCCCGGACACTGGGTGGAACTGGATCTCTAGTAGACTTGCCCCATTGGCTTGCAGGTTCGTGACCTGGATTTGCTGCCCATCAGAGTAGTCTATGCAGCTGGTTCATTTCATCGTTTCTCATTCACTTATTTCCCAAGTTTCAAAGTACCTACTATGTGCAAGGGCCTTGGTAAACCCAATACCTAATGGTGAACAAAACTGCCTTTCTGAGGGTTACAGTGCTGTGAGGGAAATGACCGTGCAGGTGACCCTGCCTTGGGACCAGATAGTGCACAGCTACACTCTCATGGACACTTAGGAGTTACAATTTACTAAGGCCTCACGACAGCCCTAAAACATAGATACTCTTCTCCCTATTCTTCGCTACAGAAAACAGACCTGGACATGTTAAGGAAGGCCAGCCCAGGAGGGAGCTAGAAAGTAGGCCTCGGGCTCCTGCACCCCAGAGCCCATGTTATCCCTCCCCATGGGGTGTGAGCATTGAACCTAATGTGCAGACCAGGGGGTCAGCTCTGCCCGGCCAACAGCCTAGGCAGGAAACCAGGGCTCAGAAGCCCATATTTGCAAAAGGGGTCAGTTAAGAACAAGCCAGGCAAGAGTTAGGACCCACGAGTTCGTCCAGTCCAAGAGTCTCTCCACCCTGACTACAAAGTAAGGGCTTTCTTTTACTGGCCTAGAAAAAGTTGCTGAGTCCCCACAATCCTGTGTCACACAGGAAGCCATTCAGGCAGATGCAAATGTTGAGGTGCGGGTTCTCCCCCGCTCTGTGTTGGCTGCAGGAGGGTCCTGCAGACCAGAAACAGCCAACACACCTGGCGAACACACCTGGCGAGGGCCAGCAGCTGTGCTGTGGGATCTGCTGCCCCTCGGGCAGGGAGCAGGGGCTGGAGGGAGCCCTGCCGGGGGCCCTCGCGCTTCCCCTGCGAGGGAGCTGGGAGGCACCTTACCGCAGCCCTGGAAGGTGGAGGCAGCGAGGCACACACTCCACAGCTGTGTGACCGCCCCGCGGAAGGTGCAGAGCTGCACCCCACTCTGTGGTGTGCTACCTGCTTACCCCCCTCTCTCTCCTGACATGGTCAGTGTCTGGCCCCGAACTCCAGAGTGGAGAGGACTCTCTGTGGCAGGTGAGCGAGGGCGGGGTGGCAGGAGCAGCAGGCGGGGAGGGGACTTAAAGGGTAGCCGTAGCATTCCTTCCCTCCGGGTGGCTGCCAGCTTTGCTCCTCTCCTGCCCAGGCCCTGGCACTGAGCGACTGCTTCAGGGTGGCTGGCCCTGGTCCCACAGCAGGAGGAAAACCAGCAACTGTTCTGGCCCCTCCTCCCAAGGTCAGCCTCCTGGCGCCCGGCCCCAGAAAAGCTGGGGAAGGGAGAGGGGCCGGCTGATGAGAAACAAGTTAATCTACTTAAAACTTTACACGGAGAAAAAGGCCGGGCGGGCTTCCCCTGCCCGTGCCGGAGGACAAGGTCGTCCGTAGACACGTGGACTCCCATGCAGGTCGGCGTGACCTCCTCACTGAAAGCATAATAGCATTTGACTTTTCTAAATATCAAGGGTGATTTGTATAGCGTTTCACGCGGTGCGCCAAGAAATCGAACCTGAGCAAGCCGGGGCGCGGGGGCGGCCGCGGGACAGCAGGGGCGCTTTGGGAGGGAGAGTCAGGTGCTGCCGACCGTGTGCACCGCCTCAGTCCTGACCTCGCCTGATGCTGTTGCCATACAGGCGTGCTTCATGCCTAACACAGACGTTTATTTCCCCGCACGGGGTGCTCGGCTCTGCTGGGCTGTCACCTGCTGGCCCAGACAAGACCTGGCCCGAACGCTGGTGGCTCCCAGGCCTTCTGGATGGGTCCCTAGTGCTGTTGTTAAGTGAATAAACTTTATTTTTAGAGCAATTTTAAATTTGCTCCGGCCCCGCCCCACTCCTGCCCAGCCATCCTCCCCCGAGTGGCACGTCGCCACCCCCTAAGTCGTCGATAGTTTACGTTATGGTTCCGTCTTGTACCCGCCGTAGTTGCATCCTACAGAATAGTTCCGCTGTCCTGAACACCCTCCCTGCTCTGTTCACCGCCCCAGTGGTTTTTATGTGCAGCGTCGCCGCTTTGGGCATCGGTGGTTTGCTGATCTTGGGGTTTGGGGAGGAAGATCGGCCCCAGGCGGGTTTGGTTACGAAAAGGTTGTAACTCCTGCTCGTGTAGAAACGAGTGTCTGCTTTGCGCCAGACGTGTGCTGGGCGGTCAGAGGTCCAGCAGCCGCGCCCTCACCAACGCCCTTCGCAGCAGAAGTGACCCGAGCGTTGCCGCGGGGGCAGCGCGGCGTTTGGAAACAGCGGTGGAGGAGGAGGAGGAGGAGAACTGGGTTCTTACCCCGGCCCTGTCACAGGCCTGCTCTAGGACATGGGACAGAATGCTTCCTCTGCCCCTCAGACGCTGGGTGTCGGGATGAGGGAGATGCTGGGGGGAGTTGTGGTTCCCGTCACCGCCTGAGATCCTGACCTTCTGTGGATGGTCTGCATTTTCCTCAGCCTCGGTTTTCACGTTTGTAAGCCACGTTAACAGTATGTGTCCGTCATCAGGACCGCGTTAAATAACGTGTGGACAGAGCTCAGCCCCGCGGCGGGGGGCAGCTCACCCGCCTTCAGTGCGCCTGCTCCTCATTACCTTTAATGCCTCCGTCTCTGTCCCTCCTCAGCAGGTATTTGCTTCACTGTATTTAGAAGCTTTTTCAGTAAAAATTGGAGTGCACACTGTGGGTGACGAAGGGACTAAAGATGAAGATCTTTTGTCTTTTATTTTTTATATATTTTTATCCACTTCAGAGAGGAAGGGAGAGGTAGAGGGGAAGAGAAACATCAGTGATGAGAGAGAATCGTGGATCGGCTGCCTCCTGCACACCCCCTATTGGGGATCGAGCCCCCAACGCGGGCACATGCCCTGACCAGGAATCGAACTGTGACCTCCTGGTTCCTAGGTTGACGCTCAGCCACTGAGCCACGCCAGCCGGGTGGTCTTTCGCCTTTTAAAAACTCTTCTAGAATTTGCGGGGAATGACAGAATGTGACCCTAGGACCGTTGGCTTGGGGCTGGGGCTGGGGCTATTAGAGATGGTCTGAGGCAGCCGCTGTCACTGCATCTCCCAGGGCCGGTCACTGCCTGGCTGGCAGGAATGGGGCTCAGAGAGGCTTGACGTCTCGTGTAACGGGAGGACTGGGGTCCCGGTTTGGGGACAGTGGTGAGACCTGGACACCCATTGTCCTCGCTGTCCAGAGCTGCTCCTTCCCTCTCAGCATCGTCCTGGCTCCAAGTCCCATCTGTCCCCAGGTCTGACGCCAGCCCCCTCCGCTCTCCGCACCCACGCCCGGCCCGCAGCTCCCCTTCTCCGTTGCCTTCCAGCTCCTGCCCCTTCCTCCCCGCTGCCCCCCTCTCCCTCGAGACACCACTGCTGCCCCGTGACAGAAAGGAGTTAATAAAAACCGATGTGTAACCGAAACTTGAAAACCCATAAATCGCCTTGTTTTTTCTAGGATGTTGGTAGCATTTTGATTTAATAGTTGGACAAACACAAGGGCCTATTTTATTCAGAGTTTACAGGCCTCAAGGCTGTTATTCCTCCAAATTTAATGGCATTGAAATTGCAGGGTTTGCTATAATTTGCCTATCGCTTTCTGCTCCGCCATTGATGTTTATTGTCGGCGGGATGGAATCTCGCTCCCACTCACTTAGATAACATGTCTGTTAAACATTTAGATAATTGTACCATCATTAACTTGTCACATCATTTTAGAGACTCAAAACAGACGCAGGGTAAGTAGAGGTACCACAGGGTGGAGGTGGTGGGAGGGGGCAGGGCAGGAGGAGGAGGGAAGCCCCTCCTGAGTGGAAGCACAGGAGGTGAGGGTTGGTTTCCGTCTTGGCGTTTGCACGGGTGCGTCTGAGGCAAGGGGTGCGCTGCAGAGCTGGGCCAGCCCTGGGCCCGTGCGCAGGTGCCCGGAGCTCCTTGGTGGCCCTCTCATTCCCAGCGTTGGCCTTCAGGTACCAAAGACCAATTTTCTAGCCTCCCTTAGGGATGCTGAGTACAACATGATACGTAATTACAACACATTGAGAACAGCCCACATGTCTGAAGGTAAGGAACCTGTTAATTATGGTACCTGAGTTGGAAAGATGCCCATGATGTTTGGGTGATAAAAGCTGGTTAGAGACAGCAGGTTATATAGTGTGACCCCGTTTCGTATAAAATACAGGAGCCTTCCTGTAAGATTATGTAAGGCTCTGTATCTGTTCACAGTGATTATCTTTGGGGAATGGAATGACAGAGCAAAGAGGGTCTTACTTTGCTTGATCTACTTCTGAATAATAATTATTATTGTCCTGGCCAGTTTTGCTCAATGGTTAGACTGTCCGCCCACAGATGGAAGGGTCTTGGGCTCAATTCCTGGTCAAGGCCATGTTCCTTGGTTGCAGGTTCCCCAGCCCTTGCGGGAGGCAACTAATCAATATGTCTCTATCACATGGATGCTTCTCTTTCTCCCTCTCCTCCCTCCCTTTTATTCTCTCTAGAAATCAATGGAAAAAATATCCTCTGGTGGGGATTAAAAAAAAAACACCAAAAAATAATAATAGGTATTTATTTTTATTTATTATATAATCATTAGTTATAGACATGTATCATTTATATAAATTTTAAAAGCAAGTTCACACTATAAATAAGAAAAATATCACCCTCGAGTCTCATTTTTTCCCATGGAGAAGGACTTCTTAAAAGAAAAGGCTACAAGTGCAACTAGAGAGATTTTGAGAGAGAGATCCAGCACATTAATGTCTCAGTTACACTGGCAGGCGCCTCAGTTTCCCCCTGTGAGGACAGGTAAATGCCAGAGGGAGAACTCAGTGCCCTGGGGATGGGCCCGGGCCAGCACTCCCAGGTCACAGCAGCTGTCCCGGCTCACCGAGGGCCTGGCAGAGGGAGTGGGTGGCAGAGACTGTCCTTACCCCTCAGTGAGGACTGAGGTCACACCTGGACACGTGACAGGCATGGGGGGAATAGCAGTGAGCTCCCACTCCTCAGAATGGGGGATTCTGGGAGCAGCCAAATGTCACTGAGCTTGGCATCTAAAACTACCCCCCAGAAATTCTGTGATGTAGGTCCCCTGGCCCCATGTGGGCGGCAGGTGTGGCTGCGGCCTGTCTGCCTGGCTGTGGACACCATGTTCTCT
This sequence comes from Myotis daubentonii, assembly GCF_963259705.1. Classification (NCBI taxonomy): domain Eukaryota; kingdom Metazoa; phylum Chordata; class Mammalia; order Chiroptera; family Vespertilionidae; genus Myotis; species Myotis daubentonii. Next base: position 7,272,405 of record NC_081848.1, on the reverse strand, counting down.
CCTGTGTCCCAGGGCCTGTTCTGTGACTTGGGCAAAGAGAACTCACTAATTGCTTCTCACGGCTGGTGCACACCAGGGACACAGGGATGGGAAAGTGCACAAGTCCGGGACCAAGCCGTACCGTTGCCATGATGGTCCTGTAAATAATGCAGGTGTTTGGGGCCGTAAGGGGCAACAAGGTAAATATTTTATAGACTGTAAGCTAAATATGTTTATATTTAGAAAAGCAGCTTAAATATTTCATATGCTGCAGCTCAGACTCCTGCATAGAGGACCGTGGGGTAAGGGTGGGGATATGGTAGAGCCTGGGTAGAGGGGCGGAGGAGTAGAAAACTTTGCAATAGAATAACGCTTTGCAGTAAAAGTGTGTGTATGAGATTGGGGTGCAACAAAGCCAGCCAACTCTCAGTTACTGGGAACCCAAGTACGTAGTTGGAAGTCTCAGATTTTTTAAATCATTGTTAAATACCCTGTTTTGTTTTAATGTGAGACACAAATGACAACCTAATAACAAGATTTTATTTTTAAAAAGCAACTTTCAACCCAAGAGAATTGAGACCATGCTTCCACATAAAAACTTATACCTGAGAGTTCATAGGTTCATAATACTGTAGACAAAAAAGAATAGAAACTATTCAAATGTCCATCAGCTGATGAACAGGTAAACAAATGTGGTCTATCCAAACAATGGAATGTGATCCTATATAATAAAAGGCGAATATGCAAGTAAACCAAAGGGCAGAACAACCGGTACCTATGACATGCACTGACCACAGGGGGGCGCCGCTCAGCCAGAAGCTGGGCTCACAGCTGGTGAGCACAATGGCGGTGGTGAGAGCCTCTCCCTCCTCTGCAGCAGCACTAAGGACCCCTCAGGGGATGTCCGGCTGCTGGCTTAGGCCAGCTCACAGCAGGCGGACATCCCCTGAGGGATCCTGGACTGCGAGGGGGAGCAGGCCTGGCTGAGGGAACCCCACCCCCAGTGCATAAATGTCATGCACCAGGCCTCTAGTTCAGCCATAAAAAGGAGCTCAGTACTGATACATATTATTACAACATGAATGTTGAAACTAACATGGAAGGAGCTGAGCGCAGAAGGCTACGTGCCGTATGATTCCATGTGTATGAGATGTTCAGAAGAGGCAAAGCTCTAGAGATGAGGCACATTAGTAGTTGCTGGGGTGGAAGGGAGGGAGAATGGAGAGTGACAATGGATGTGTGTGGTTTCTTTTGGGGTGAAAATGTTCTGGAATTAGATAGTGTTGCTGGTGTTTGTACAACTTTGTGAGCACATTCAAAGCCATTGGACCATATACTTTACTTAAAAAGGTGGATTTTATGATTTGTGAATTGTATTTCAACTAAAATGAAGACACAGATTCCAGGTATTTGTTGGATTTCACAGGCTCTGCACAAGCCTGACCCTAACCCTAGCGCTGCTGCACCACAGGACTTTATGGATGGGGAGGTTTGTGTACCAGGGGTGACCTTCCAGCGAGAATGGGGCCTTCGGAACCAGTCTGTCCTCGCAGGCAGCAAGAAGTAGGGTGGCTCAGGTACCCCAGTCCTCCATTTTCAGAGCTGGGAAGGAGGACAGAACCAGTCAGGACCATCGACGGGAGAAGGATGTGCCTCTGACGTCCGCAAAGCCAGGTCTCGGGAAGAAAAGCCAGCCCTCCTCACGCCTGGCGGAGCGCCCTGGCCAAAGGCAGGACAGGACGGGACAGCCTGGGCCGGTTTTAAGAAAAGAATCCCTCACCCAAGTAACCTGTTTCGTGTAGAGAACATAGAAAGTACATGCAAACAAAAGAAATGTGTCCCCTGAAGTCCCACCATCATTTTCAGTTTTTTCGTAAACAAAACTCAGGTGATCGCTGTTTTGTAATCTGTTCCTCGCGTGCCAGTAAACCTGGGTCTTGCTGGTGTATTTTAGTGGTTTCCTAGCTGTCTCCCCAGCCCCGATCACTTTTTTCTATAGGCCTGGAGTGCTTACTTGAGTGCTGGGATGCCCCTTTGTCCTCCATGCTTTGTGGGGGCCAGGCCTCATGTCTGAAGGACCTGCCAGGGAGTGCAGGCAGGAGCAGAAACTCACAGAGGCAGCACCATACCACCTCTTACCTGCCACTGCTCTGTCCACAAGACCAGCTGCGCTGGCCGGGCGCGCTGGAGGCAGCGTTCCCGCGGCCATTCTAGGCAAGCTGGAGGTGCTGGGAATGTACCCGGTCCTCCTATTGCCAGTGGTCGGCAAACTCATTAGTCAACAGAGCCAAATATCAACAGTACGATTGAAATTTCTTTTGGGAGCCAAATTTTTTAAACTTAAACTATATAGGTAGGTACATTGTTATTAACTTCATTAGGGTATCCTAAGGCTTAGGAAGAGCCACACTCAAGGGGCCAAAGAGCCGCATGTAGCTTGCGAGCCGCAGTTTGCCGACCACGGTCCTATTCCATCTTCATAGACGCTGTTCCCCTGTGGTTTTCTCCAGCCTTGCAAATGGCCACTCGCCCTGGGCAGGTAATTCCTCTCCTCTGCTAACCTAAGGAATGGCACTGCCTGAAATACGCCCATCGATTCCTTTGCCAAGTTCAAACCCAGAGCTAAGTATCAAGTTAAGCATCTCCATATGCTAAGTGTCCCAGGCCCAACCAGGGGAGCTCTCCGGCAGGACACCCAACAGGTGTTAGGAAAGGGCTTTTCTTTCCGAATTCCCTTCTCTGAACGTTAGGAAAAGTAACTTAACAGAGGGGTTGCAGGTGTGGGTCAGGCGCAATGTTCCCTGCTCCCCACTAGGAGAAGATCCATTTCAGATTGGAAATGGCTTTGTCTCTTAGTGCCCATTGTCAGATGGGATGCTCATTCCCCCCAACCAAACAAATATAATGTGTTCCAGCCCCGGCTCGAATTTTCTATTACTGTTTCACAGGACTCCAGAGAGTTTTAAGATAGCAATTTGATTAAGCTTATGGGGAAGATCCCATCAGATAACATTCTTTTTCTGCAGGTAGAGATAATGTGTTGGAGTATTAAGTATGTTTTAAAGGTAATTATCGTTTCCATATTCATTTTAGTTACAGGAATTGGAAAGGGGGGGGACTTGGCATCTGAAAGCTGCCCCCTGGGCCCAGGAGTCGCTGGGACTTCTCTCCTCTGGGGAGCACACTTGAGGCTTTTGACAAATGAATGAGTGCCCAGTGTTTTTCTATTTTGAAATGGCTCCGGCTCCAGAGAGGTGGTCCAGAAGGCGGGGTCTGGGCTGACTTCAGCAGGTCCCCTAGCTTGCATTCTCGTCCTGGAATACTTTGGGGCTCCCATTTTATGCTCCTGGATGCCAGGAGGGGGCCTGGTGCTACTCAGAGGACTTGGCTCATCCGCCTTCCACCTGGAAGGCTCATGTCCACTTATCAGGCCCGGTGTTGGGCTCTATTCAGGTTGGGAAAGACTAATTTATGGCCTACGCTTCTAACATGGGGAGGCTCCTAGACTTCATGGCTGGAGCAGAGGGCACAGGGAGGGTGACCCTGAGCCTCAGTGACGTCCAGGGACTTGCCCAGGGTCACACAGCAAGTCCGAGAGACACACTGTGCACTGGATCCCAGGAGTCTTGGTCTTGGACCACCCTGCCTGTCCCCCCAGACAATAAACCTCATCTTTTCTGGAAATCTCCAGAGTAGGAGATGCTGTCCCTTGTGGTCTCCTTGGCAACCCGTTAGTCAGGGTCCGCCCCAAGAGAGAGCCTCCAGGGCCCCTGTGGGCTTGAGGAGCCCAGAGCGAGCCCAGTGCTGACACTCAACTGCCTCAGACCTCTGTCTACCAGCCATGCTGTTCTGAGCACGCTGATTTCAAAATAGGAAAATCAGACCCAAGCCTGCCTTCAGACTGCTAACCAATGCTACAGGAGGAAAACACAAAGGCACCTAAAATGATAAGCAATGCTACCGGGCAGCCAAACATGGCGTGCGGTGGGGGTTAGTGTCGTGTGTGTAGTGGGACACGTCCCTTTGTCAACCTGAGATCCTTCCTTCTGCCGCCTGAAACCCCTCGTCCCACATTTGCCCACCTGGCATCTCTGCTGCTCACCTGGGCACCTGCCATTGGATGGCTGCAGCCTTGGTCTGAAGGCAGCTGACTCTGGAAAGGGCCCCAGATGACAGGTTTATTTGACATTTAAGACCCCAGGCTGGTGGCGTGCAGTGCCCATTGTCTCCAATTCCCGCCTCGTTCCCACCAGACCGAGGTGGCTGTGGAGGGTGGATGCCAACTCAGTGGGCCCAGGCAGGGTGAGTGCCTGGCCTCGTGCCCTAAATTCTAGGCACAGATGTCGCTGGTATCTTATGTGCCCAACCAGCGTTGCCTCTCCTATGCTTCTCCTTCGAAACGCCCTCGTTGTCTTACCCGAGCTGCACATTGAAATCATTTGGCGAAGCTTTGAAAAAGCAACCAGGGGCTCCCACCCCAAACCAGTTAGGTCAGAAGCTGGCCCCAGGCAAGAGGTGTTTCTCAGCTCCCGGGAGATCCCGGCTCTGGCCCAGGTGAGAACTTCCTGATGGGGGAGATCGGAGGCCACGGTGTGGCCCCGAAAGTGTCACGATCAGAGTTGGGCCTTGTCTCTGATGTCCCCCACAGTGTGTTCATAAAGAGCCACGTACAATTTCCCATTCTTTGCTACTGTTGTCTGTTGTCTCCTCCATGTCTTCCCCACCCCACTCTCTCATGTGCCTGGTCTGCCTGCCGTATTCGTAGCTCAGTTGTTTCCGTGACAGACTGATGTTTGGACCCTCTCCCCTCCATTCATGTTGAGCCCTAACCTCCCGTGGGATGGATTTGCAGGTGTGGGAAATCCTTTAGGCGGATGGAGATGAGGTTGTGAGGGGGGAGCCCCCTCAGTTGATTAGTGCCCTTATATGAAGAGGAAGCGCCTGAAGCGTTCTCTCTCTGCCATGCGAGGACACAGCTGGGACGTGGTTGTCTGCAAGCCAGGAGGAGAGCCTCACCAAGACCCCAACCACGCTGGCCCCCAGATCTCAGACTTCCAGCCCCAGAACCGTGAGAGAGAAAGGTCCGTTGGTTAGGCCACCGTCATGGTATTTGTTACAGCAGCTGGAGCAGAGCAAGACCATGTCCTTCTCGGTCACTCTTCCTGCAGCTAAGCAGCGGAACGCGTTTCCGCCTTTGGTCACCCGCACCATGAATGTACCCCACTTGGAGCACTGGGCCATCTTGCTGCTCCAGGACTTGAGGTCCAGAGCATTGGTCCCTGAGTCCTTGCACTGTGTTAGAATAAGTAGTCACTCAATAAATATCTATGTGTGTTTAACCAAAGGCAGTAAAGGGGGCTTCTTGGTTGGAATCAAGAAAGCGGAATCTGTTCTTGTCTGAATTCTGATTTTTGCTCTTTACTAGCCAGCTGTGTGGTCTTCGACAATCCACCCAACATTTGCAAGGTTCACATTCCATGTCTGAAACGTTTGAGCACCACACTTTATCTATAGACCTCAAAGGTGGATGTGAGGGCCAGAACGATCTTGGACAGAAGTAACATCTTTGCAAATGTGAAGTACAATTGACATTGAAGGTGTTGTTATAATCGCGATGCCCTCGGGGCTGTGGCTTCCAGATGCCCAACTATGCAGTGCCACCAGCCTGTGCCCTCTGCACCGCCTCCCTCCCTGCCCTCTCAGGCCCTCCCCTTCTTTGGCTTCCCCTGTTGCACCTGTTGTGCTCCCCTGCACATACAAGGAATGCTGTCTGAAAGCATTATATATATACTAGAGGCCCGGTGCACAAAAATTTGTGCACTGGGGGGGGGGGGTTCCCTCAGCCCAGCCTGTGCCCTCTCGCAGTCTGGGACCCCTCAGGGGATGTCCACCTGCTGGCTTAGGCCCGCTCCCTGGGGGGGGGATCGGGCCTAAGCTGGCAGTCAGACATCCCTCTGGCAGCCTGGGAGCCCTCGGGGGATGTCCACTTGCCAGTGGGGAGCAGGCCTAAGCTGCAGTCGAACATCCATAGCACTGCTGAGGAGGCGGGAGAGGGTCCCACCACCACCGCTGTGCTGGCAGCCGTCAGCCTGGCTTGTGGCTGAGCAGAGCTCTCCCTGTGGGAGCACACTGACCACCAGGGGGCATCTCCTGCATTGAGCATCTGCCCCCTGGTGGTCAGTGTGTATCTTAGTGACCAATCATTCCCAGTCCTTCTGCTGTTAGGGTCAACTTGCATATTACCCTTTTATTATATATGATAGAGGCCTAGTACACAGGTGGGGACTGCCTGTTTTGCCCTGAAGGGTGTCCCAGATCAGGGTGGGGGTCCAGCTAGGGTGCCTGGCCAGTCTCAGTAAGGGGCTGAGGGCCGTTTTCAGGCTGGCCAAACCCCCCAGTGGGGACCCTCACCCCATGGGGATGTGGCCATCCTGGGTGAGGGACTGAGGGCTGTTTTCAGGCTGGCCACACCAACCCGGTGACCCAAGCTCCCAACCTCTCCTTTTTTTCTTTTTTCTTTTTTTTCCAGGGTGGCCTGGAAGCAGGTATCTGGAATTTATTGATCTTCTATAATTGAAACTTTGTAGCCTTGAGTGGAGTCCAGGGCCGGCCAGGGCAGGCGGGAAGCTTGGCTTCCTCCATCTCCAGGGGCAACCCAAGCCTCCTGCTTGCTCCAGCTCCGTGGCCGTGGCCATCTTAGGTGGGTTAATTTGCATACTGGCTCCTGACTGGCTGGTAGGCGTGGCTTGTGGGTGTAGTGGAGTGATGGTTAATTTGCATCTTTCTCTTTTATTAGTGTAGATTGTTCATTACAGAGGAAATAAACAAGGAAGCAGGCTGGTCCATTCAGTAGTTAACTATCCAGTCACCTGATGGGCAGAAGTTTGGAGGAGCGGAATCCTAGGATGTTTGACTAAATGTGATCGGGGTAGGACAGTGAGACAGCCTCCACCTGCAAACCATTCCACGTCCATAACCTCTCGTGTGGAGAAGGTTTCAGAAGGAAGAGATTTCCTAGATCAGTGGTTCTCAACCTTTCTAGTGCCATGACCCTTTAATACAGTTCCTCATATTGTGGTGACCCCCAATTTCATTGTTACAAATTGAACATAATTAAAGCATAGTGATTAATCACAAAAACAACATGTAATTATATATGTGTTTTCCGACGGTCTTAGGCGACCCCTGTGAAAGGGTCGTTCGACCCCCAAAGGGGTCACAACCCACAGGTTGAGAACCGCTGCCCTAGACGATCACTCTTTCCTCATTCATCAGCGAGGATTTGAGCACCAACCGAGAGCATCGGTGCCAGCATCCAAAATAGCCTGCCTTGTCTCCCACCCAGAGCTTGCAGAGGCTTGGAAGAGGGCTGTGACAGGCGTGCCCTGGCAGCATGCAAAGAGGCAGGTACCCAGCCCTGATGGGGGCAGTGGGCAGGGAGGCTTGGAGGCTGAAGGGGAGGCTCAAACAGAACTTGCTTCTCACCTTCGTCTCTCCTGCTTTGGGGTGCACTTATTTTGTGGGGGTGGTGAATGCTTTGCTCCTCGCATCTTGTAGAAGGAACCTTTGTGTGTTACTAATCCCCTTCCTTTCTTGGGTTCCTGTTTCTGGGCTAGTAGTGCCTGGCTTTGTGGAGGGAGGGAGAGAGGGAGGGAGGGAGGTTGGGAGGGAGGGAGGATATAAAAGGCAAGACAGGAGACTCCGGTGCTTGGACTCAGAGCCTCGCATTCCAGAGACCCCCCAGGGGCCCCTCTCCCTGGACCCTTCAGCTCCAGAAGGCCATTGTGCGCCATCCTGGCCTCTGACCCCGAGGCTCTGGGAAGCAGCAGGTTGTTGACACTTGGACAATCATTTCTTGCAAGGCAACTGCCTCCCTCGGGAGTTCTCTCTGCCTTGGGGTGGTGACTGTTCCCCCAGCCGGGAGGGGGTGGTGAGGGAGGAGGGAAATTAGCTCTCGGCCAGAGTGGGAGGCTAGGAGGGGGCTCCTCGGTCTCGCCCCACCCCCCCCCCCCCCCCCCGACAGCTTAGCTTCCCCAGTGTTCTCCACAGGTCACTCCTCTCACCTGTCCGCTCAGAAGCACGCCCTCCCCATGTTCTCCGGGGAGCCCGTGTGTCTCCAGGGAGCATGCCTGTCTGTCTCCTGCAGCCACAGGAGCAGAGACGATCGCTAGTCCTGGCGCTGCCACGAGCGAGGGGCGTAGCTTAGGCGGATCAGTGCCAGACTTCAGGCAGGTCGCTTGCCCTGGTAGACGGTCCGTCTCCCCTTTGGTAGAAGGGTGTTGAGAAACTGCACTGACCTCCTGGCACCGCGGTAAACTCCTGAGCGGCTGTGAGCGCCAGCACTTCGCACTGCGGCGCGTCGTGTGGGCTTGTTTCCCCCACGGCCCAGGCTGCGTCCTGGGTGCGAGCCCACCGGTCTGAGTGTGGGCTTGTTTCCCCCACGGCCCAGGCTGCGTCCTGGGTGCGAGCCCACCGGTCTGAGTGTGGGCTTGTTTCCCCCGCGGCCGAGGCTGCGTCCTGGGTGCGAGCCCACCGGTCTGAGTGTGGGCTTGTTTCCCCCACGGCCGAGGCTGCGTCCTGGGTGCGAGCCCACCGGTCAGAGTGTGGGCTTGCCGAGCATGCTCTTCTCCCTGCCATTTCCGAATGCATTTCGGGGAGCATTATTCAGAAGAGGGTAGGAGGTGACCGAGGGCCTCTTCCCTTTTTAAAGTGCCACTTGGCATTCCTTTTGCCTTGGCCCTAATAATAAGTAACTCTGACGGCCCGGAGCTGGGATATTCGGCCCAGATGAACCGAGTGTGTGTCTCATGGACCTGGTCGGTACCGTTTCCCCAGCCATACGAAAAAGCCCTCTTGCTAAGCCACAGAAAGTCTCTCTGGTGTGTTAATTCTGGAAGGCGCAGATTAGTGTGGCCATATTTAACCTTTGACCCCAACACAAAAGCACTATCCGAATTAGTCACCAAGGGGCTCTGTCTTCCTCTCCCTGCCCCCCGTCCCTGTCGGCCGGCGCTGGTTTAGCATCTTGGTGAACTTCTGAGTAAGAGCCCGGGCCCAGAATGGGCTGGTCCCAGGTGGGCCGGGGGCAGAGGCAGAACCTGGCCCGGCAGCGGGGCCGGAGTTTATGGGCTGGGTTTTAAAACGCTCTCTCTTCTGACCCAGCCTCGTTCTTGGCTGTGCTGGAAACTGGAGTCTATTCAGAGGCTGTAGTGATATTTATTCTTCAGAACTTTCTTTAATGTCTCCTTCCACCCGGCTGCTGCGCGGCCCAGAAGTACTGTTTGCTCTGCAGGGCAAACGGGTTGGGGGGCGAGTGGAGGTATGTCTGGACCTGGGTCATTTCTCTGGGTTTAAGTCCCATCCTCCCTGTCATTTCCTCATTTTCCCTCGGGCAGGTCATTGGAAACCTGAGCCGCAGCTTCCTCATCCGTAAAATGGGCCTAATCGTAATAGTGCCGCCTCTTAGAGTGCTTTCCGAGGATTGCTGCCGGATACACATGAGGCGCTTAGAGGGCACATGGCACTCACTCCGTGTTTAGCACCTGCTGGCTACTGTTGTCATTATCATTATTGTGGTTATCGGTATCATCATTATGGATTTCTCCGCGCCCTCCAGGTCCGGGCTGGCTCCTGCCTCAGGCGTGCATCCTACGAGACCCCACCCGTGGGCCTTTGCTGGTGGCCTGTCCCATCCCCTGCCCCTTCCTTCCCCAGCTTCCCTTGCAGTCCTTTTTGGAGTCTCCCGGTGGATGCGGGAGGGGGAGGAACGCTTGGCTTCATCTCCTACCAGGAGCCCAACTTGCAGTGGGGCCTGGGAGGGAAGCGCTTTATAAGCTCGCGATGAAAGCTGTAAAGCGAGATGGTCAAGGATCCGGCTGGCCGGCCCCAGGATTATGGCGGCCCTGGAATGCCGGGGGCCTCTTAAGAAGCCAGTGCCTATTTACAGTGTATCTCTCATAAACCCGCCCGGGCCAGGGCAGGGGGACGCGCCCTCCTGGCATGTGATTGATTATCTGGTATTTATGCCATTGAGGACTTGTCAGCGGCTCAGGGTCAAAGGGTCATCTCATGTGTCTTGCCGCCAGTCCACCTCCTTTTGTACAGTGTGGACGGGCGAGCTGTGCACAAAACAGCTTTTTCTTTGCCTCGGGGGAAAAGAGGGAGGGGTGGGGGCGTGTCAATGAAATTTTTTTTCAACCTTTCCTGAATAGTGTCCTTTTAATTCTAAAGAACTTTTAATTAAAAGTAGAAGGAAAATTCATCTTGAGAAGGTTTAACTTACCTTAACAGATACTTTTGTGTCCCAAGAAGCTGGGAGTGACTTTCAGAAAAAGAGTGTAAGGGTTTTTGTTGAGTCTCCCCCCCTCCCCAGACATCTTCAAAGCTCCGCGGAGCCTGAGTGTGGCCCCTGCTCGGGGGAGCGGGAGGAAAGAGTCTGTCCTTCACTGTGGCGTAGCCATAACATTTAGAAAGGGACCTCGGCCACTCTGGTCCAACTCTCGCTTATTGTAGATGAAGAAACGGTGCCTCCAGCAGGCCAAGAGACTGTCCCGGAGTCCGGCAGCCAGTTGGTGGCCAAGTCGGGGCCGGGATCCGTCCCCCTGTGCCTTCTCGTGCTCCGTCTCGCACACTGCGTTGTGTCCCAAGGCTGGGACGCCAGGTGAAGATAAACGTGCTGTGACTGTTGTTGATTTTAGGCCCTAGATGTCGGGGACTTGGGAACCACTCCTGAGGGACCACCCAGCTCATCCCCCTGCCCTGAGCAGGCAGTCCTAGCTCCTGGGCCCCAGGGGACTTGCCCTGTGCCCCGTCCACAGAGAGAGGCGGCGTCAGGCCCCCTGCTTGTAGGAAATACCGGCACCCCATGCCCAAATCCTGTTGCTCTGAGCGTCTGGGTGTCCTGAATGGTTAACTCAGTTACCTACTGCGGCTCAGTCCTGGCTGAGGGGGAGCCTTCTCTCTGGTCACCAGTAGGGGACAGTCCAGAGCTGGGACAGGCCAGGACACTTCATTCTGCAGTGCTGCTCCCCACCACCCCCATTGCCGCCCGGGAGTGTTTATCCTTGAAAACCCCACCGAGGCTCCTCCTCCCTGGGTGGGGGCTCTGCCCTGGCGCTCAGCTCACCAAACGGGTGGAAACCAGGCGGAGAAATGAGTTCCTAGACGGACTTATTTGCCAGAGTCACGGGAAACTCACGCTCCCTGGATTCCTGATTTTGGCCTCCCTAGCTTTCCAACTAAAAAAATAAAATTTAAAAAACCAACAAAGAATCCTCTCCTGACGGACATGTTTAGAAATCCCAAGTCCGTCTGTCCCCTCCATTCCCTTTCACATTAAACTAGTGACTGCTCGTTCGGACCGAGGGGCACCACTGGGAGGAAGATGCGGAAACGGTGTGAGATCTGGTTCTTGCTCATGAGTGGGGAGGCCGGTGTGTGCTGAGTTCCTACAGAATTTCCTGAGGGCCATGCGCTGCGCCCATGCTTCTCTGAGCTCATCTTAGCCCGTACATCAGCTTTGCAAGGTGAACATTCCAGGTCTAGATGAAGAAGATGGAGTATATGTGACCATTATAGCTAGTATTTATTGAACATTGCTTTATGATAGGTAGTGTTGATCTCTTTGAATCCACATAAAACCCCAGTGAGATCGGTGCTGTTATTAACATGGTTTTACAGAGGATGAAACAGGCACAGAGGAGTTAAGTAACTTGCCTGAGGTCACACAGCAGTAGTAAGTGGCCCAGCTGGATTCGAGCCACCGTGAACGGTTGCACAGTTCACGCTTTAACTGTGCTACACTCTGCCTCTGGGTTTCAGAGCCGGGCTGGGACCCAAGGCTTTGTAATGCCAGCGCTCCCATTGAGGTCTTCTCCCACTATCCTGACATCAGCATGCTGGGCGCCACACAGAGACACATAAATCAGCCGGCGGCCAGCAGAAGGCCACTGTGTACCAGGTGGCAGCTGAGGCGGCGTGTGGGGCGGCATTCAGAGGAGGGACAGGGTAACGAGGGCAGTGTGGAGTCTCACCTCTGGAAGCCGCAGTGAGGGCCCGGTTCCTCCTTCCTCTCTCCATTCCCAGGGCCAAGTGCACGTGAGATGTCCCCGTAATGCTGGTTTAACTGCTGGGGAGGCTTAGCGGGGGAGATGGGGTTGAACGGAATGTAAGTTGAGGAAAATGATGTTGAAAACTCTCTCCCTTCCTTTTGTGCTGACCAGGTGCCAGGTGCTCAGCAGGTGCATATACCTGAGGCTGTACTAGTGTTTCGCCCTGGCTACAGTCAAGTAGCTGTTATCACCCCGGAGTAAACGGGGAGGCCCTGTGTCATGCCCACGTTTTCAAAGCCTTTTATTTTCCCCCTGGTTTCAAAGCCCACTTTCTTTCCCGAAGCAGAGGAGAAGGCCCGGGTGAAAGGGAGAAACGCAGGAGTGAGCGAGGCCACAGGCCCTGCGTGCGGCCCCAGGACCTGGAGCGCCAGGGCCCAGAGTCCTTGGTTTTCTGCTTGTGGCCGGGAGCTGCCTCTCTCCATAAGGATTTCTGGGTCTATGATGTTAACCGTGTCCAGTTCATTGAATTTATAATTCAGCACCCAAATCCTGGAAAGAACAGTCTTTTATGTCCCTTAATGAGTGCTATAAAAACAAGTGGTGGACCTAATTTTATGAATGATCTTTATGACTTACCTGATAACTAGTAGTAGTTCAACACAAAGGCCTCGTAACTCAGTCCGGCCCGCAGCTGGCTGCCCTCCGTGAAAAGACTTGTGTTAAAGTTTCCGTCTTGTTCCTCTGGAGCGGTCCGGGGGTAGCGCTTCCCCTCGCCTGTCTCCTCTGGTAGAGGAAGGTCCCGGCCTCACTCGGGGGTTACGGAGGAGGGCCGCCTGGCCTGCCCACCCAGGATGGCAAGGACTCACCTCTCGGACCAGCTCTCCCCAGAAGCGGGAGGAGGACACGGCGGCTCATTTCAGTCTCTCTGTGGGGGAAACTGATCCCACCTCAGTGTTGCCAGCTGTGCTGGGAAGAGAACAGGAATGCAGAGGAAGATGTGCAGGGATGTGAGAACGAACTCCTTTTATCTGTGCCCAACAGCAAGAGGCAATGAGAGAGAGAGAGAGAGAGAGAGAGAGAGAGAGAGAGAGAGAGAGAGAGAGAGAAGGAAGCTCAGGTTAGATGCTGCTGAGAATTGCTGATACGAAGCTGTCCCCGAGACAGGAGCCTTCAGCTCTGGAGCTGCTGCTGTTGAGCATGTAAACACTCACCCTTTGCTTTTACAGATTTTCGTCATCTTAAAAGTGGAATTTGAATGATTTTGTGATTGCAGATCTTAAAAGTAATAGGTGGACACAAAACGTAAGCATCATCCATGAATACAGGTTCAGAAAGGCTGGCTCCGCCCACCTGGGAGTCAGAGGCAGGGGCTGGACTCGAGGCCGGTCCCCCACCCGTGGTAGCAGCCAGGAGTGGAAGGGCTTTGGCAGCGGGGAACCCTTGGGTGGGTGTGGGGGTGTCGACGAAGGAAGGCCCGGGTAAGGCTGTGGCATCCGCTTGTCATCGCCTTCCCCTGTTTGTCTCGGCTAAGAACAGGCCCTGCAGCCCTGCCTGATCTTTGCATGGGGCTGCTGAGCTGGGAGGAGGAGTTGTGGAACCCCATTCTCTCTCTTCCCGGGCCCCTTCCTCCCTCGAGCACACCTGCTCCTGTAAAGGCAGCTTCGGTGGAGGGTCGTGGGGGTTGTGCAGACGTGTCCCTGAGTGGGTGCCGTCACTTCCTAGCAGAGCTGGGGGTGGGCTGGGACTCCTGGTGCCCTGATGTGAGTCTTGCCCCACCTGGCCTTGTGCTGGGCTGGCTGGCGGACCTTCCTCTCCCTTGCCGCACCCCCACGGGCTAATGAACTGGTGTTAACCGATGGGGGCTCTGACTTGGCCATTACCTTTGGTCAGAGGAGGCTGGTGACAAGGACAGGGAGGATGACTACCGGTGTAGCCTGGCATTTGGAGACGGATGGACTTGTGCAGGGTACGCCCCCTCAGCTGGTTTGGAAAATCTACTTGGGCCCCAGAAAAACCTGACAAAACTTGGTGCTATGAGCCTCAAAATATCTACACTGAAGGCAGCCTGGAGCACACACATTTCCTAGGCTTACGAAAGGCTGGAGATGGAGGGGAATAAGACCCCCCCACACACACACACACCCCAAATCCGAATCTCACTGAGCTGGCATGTCCCTAAATGACCCCCACTCCTGTTATTTTCAGAAGAACCAGGATAACTGGCCATTCACTCACTCAGCATTCATTGCAAGCCTGCTGGGTGCTTAAACGCCGGGCATACAAAGATGAATGGATCCTGGTGTCTTGATTCAGGGCACTCAGAGTTGGGAAGTCAGACACATAGGCAGGGATTATAATGTACAACACTGAGTGCAGTGGTGGTGAGATTTGTACACAGGGTATGTGGGAACCCAAAGGAAGGGGGTGCATAGCAGACACCCGGGGAACGCTGAGCCTCCTGGAGAAGAGGACAGCGTGAGGTTTTTAAAGAAGAACGGAAATTAGCCAAATGCAGGGAGACCTCAGCAGCAGAAACGGTGGTGATGGCTGATGGCGTAGCATCACATCTGAGGCAGGTGCGGAGGATGATGGTGGAGGGGTGGGCAGGCCCAGACCACAGAGTCTTGTTAGGCCATCGGGAGGCCCCTAGATTTCGTTCTTAGTGATGGGGAGTCTTGAGAAGCCTTTGAAAGGCAGTTACGAGGTCAGATCGGTTTCCGACCGGCCACCCCGGCGGCTGTGTGCGGGTCACTGAGGGTCTGGGCTGTGTCTGGGAGCCTCTCGCAGGAATCCCAGTGAGGATGCTGGTGGCTTGCACGTGGCAGCGCCTTCCTGGAATGAGGAGGAAGGGCCAGAACTTAGATAATAAAAGATGAGCCGGTTTGGAATGTGTGGAGGAGGAGCTGGGCCTCTGGGGTGACACAGGCATCTGCTTGGGTGACAGAGTGGCTGTGGGTGCTAATAACTGACAAGATCCAGGAAGGGGAGCAGGTTTGGGAGCAGAAGATGTGGTTTTGGGTTTGGACACATTGAGTTTCAGGTGCCTGTGGAACAACCAGGGACACTTGGGCTTATGGATTTGGGGCTCAAAAGAGCAGTGTGGCTGGAGGTGTGGTGTTAGCCTTGGAATGGTCACTGGGACCCTGAGAACAGAGGCCACCGGGGCAGGTGGGGTGGGAGCGGGGAGGGCAGGACGCTGTGGGGCGCGGGGCCCCGTTCAGCAGAGACGGGCCTCAGTCCGTCAGGCCCTCTGGCTTCGCAGCCAGAAGCGCCGGCCTCCGGTGCAGGGAGCTTTTCCAGAAGAACCTGAAGGCCTGGGCTGCTGCAGGGACGCCCTCAGACCGGTGGGGGCTCTGTATGTGGGGCGAGAGGTGCTCTGATGGCCCAGCTCTGGGCAGCCTCCAACCCCGGGGACCTCCCTTGGCCAGGGCCAGGCCTGGGGTGGGCGGAGAGACGCTGGCAGGTGAAGGAACAACCTCAGGACTGCTGGGATCTTCAGGGCTTACACGTCGACCCTCCTGCTTCTCGGGGACTGGATGGTCGGTCGTCCATGCAGTTCTGGAAAGTTCTTAGAGACGGACCTTCCTGGAAGACACGCCTATCTCCTAGGTGACTTCCCGCGGGTCCCGTGGCCTCGCACACCAGGCTTTGCATGCGTGTCTCCTTCCTGCAGGTAAGCAAGCCGGTCCCGCCTTATTTTCTGGAGGGAGTGTAAGCACACTGTCTCCTCCAAAGAGGAGAGAGCAGGGCCGCTGGACCCTGCCCGTTCGGACGCCACTTGCCCTAAAAGCCCTTCTTCCACTCTCCCTCTCCCACACGGCCCCACACCAGCACTTCCTCCGGGACTCGTGCCCCACCCGCCCTCGGCGCCCTCTTCCAGGGGCCTGGCATTTGGGACCAGCTGCCAGAATGATTGACGCAAAGCCAATCTATAAATAAAGTCTTTTTCTTTTCTCATAAAGACTTTGTGGTTGAGTTTGCCTTCAAGGTCAAGATCAGACCTTTCTAAATAAACACATATCAAAGGATCATTAGCAAACCAGCGCTGTTAAATTGAGATATTAACTTCTGTCAACTGCCTGCTTCTTTTTTGTTTTGTAACTCATGGCTGCAGTAGGCTTTTATTATTTTGTCCTTAGGCAGTCGCATCTGGCTTCTGTGGAGACTGTAAAAATTAAAAAGCAACACAAATCATTGCGAGAGAAAAGCAGTAAATTCAATGATAAGAATTTAAAATTAAAATGTTCTAGCGCTTTTATATTCTGCAAAACATGAAATGAATGTTTGCTGCCTGTTGCCATAAACCTAACAGCTAATCGTCCGCTTGAGTTTTTTCCCATCTCCTTCGCTCATCACCATCAATTCTGTCTTGGCACGAGGCGAGGCATAAAGTGAGAGCCGTGTGTGTGCGTGCGTGCGTGCATGCGTGTGTGTGTGTGTGTGTGTGTGTGTGTGTGTACACACGCACGCCCGGCAGATGCACTGAGACCCACCTCATTGGAATGGCGGAGACAACAGGGGGTGCGTCTCTTGGGAGCCAGGGTGGGGAAGGAAGGGTTGAAGACTGGTCCATCCCCATGAATCAGAATTCTCTCTTTTCTTCACTCTTTGTAGTTTAGCTGTAAAAACAGAGCAACAACAAAACCCCCAGGTCATCCACATAAGCGGCCAGTTACAGCATCCCGGTGAAATTCTACAAGGAATTTCCAGAGCAGGTGCGTGATGCTGGCCAAGGGGTCTGAGCAGGTGCTGCTCCTCCCCACCCCCGAGAAAGCCCGGCCTTCTGGGAGAGCGCTGGGGCGAGTGCAGCGGCATCCTAGCCTCTAGTTCCGAGAGATCCCAGCTTTCTGGGTCATTAATTCCTCCTGCAAAAACCAAGTGGGACGCTGGGCCTAGCTCCACGCTCGGCGTGCGGGAGATAAAAGTAGACGTTCATTTTTCTTCCCTGCTCTGCAGGAACTGTAGCTTGAAGATAAAACAGATACGAGGCTCCCTGTATTAAACAGCTGGAGGCCAGTGGAAGGCGGGTGTGAATAGGGGTGTGGAGGTGTACGAGCCATCCGCAGAAGTGCTAGCGAGTGTGGGGTTATTCGCACGCAGTGTCGCCATTTCAGGGAGAGCTTTTAGGATGTGAACTGTCTTAAGCTAATTCTCGAGCCCATCCGCTTGGGGCCTGGGAGCTGGGGTGAGCCTGTCAGGGGGATCCATCCCCATGTCCAACCAGGGCCGTCAGGGCCGTGGGGGTGGGCGGGGGTTGAGGGCTGCACGTCCCTTTCATGCCACCTGTCCCGGTTTGACTGCTGGACCCCAGGCACCAGGGCAGACCTCTTTGTCCCGGGCGAACTTCTCCAGCCCAGGGAGAGGCGCGAAAGCCCGTCGTGGCCTCCGTCAAAGGGAGTGAGGGAAAGTGTGAAGATTAGGGGACGGAGGGGTCGCGTTAAGAGGGTATGACTAATACGGCCGGTCATTCAGATAGGAGAGCACATTGTTCGCTGTGCCCAGATGGTCCTTGGAATAAATCAGCTCAGGCAGAAGACTTCCAGTACAAGGAGGTTGGAGCCACCGCTTGCCCGCTGTTCTGCAGGGACATAGCCAGGGCCCCAGCCCCAGCCCCGGACGGTAGCCCTTCACCTCCCTCCTGTGTGTATTGGAACTGGGGATGGCGTGTGCGTGCGTGTAAACATGTCATTGTATAGCCTCTGATTCTTCCAGAAGAGTGTACGAGGGTTTACGCTGTGAGGGGAACTTAGGCCTCATCCCTTCTCTACTTTAGCTCTGGGCTGGAGAGTCTTACAGGTAGTCGCTTGTTTAAGTCCATCTCCTCCAAGGGTGGGATTCTTTAGGGGCAGGGCCTGTGCCTGTCGGAGTCACCTGTGCACCCCCAGGCCCCATGGCCCTCAGCGGCCGGTTCCTAACGGTGCTTATTTAGTAAATATAAACGAGAGGAAAGCTCTAGCAACATTTTAATTTTTATTGCCGTGTGGTAACCGCCCATTCATTCATTAAACTAATTAATTAGTACATAAGTAAACCAACGGAGAGTCCAGGTGATCCTCAGAGGGCTCCCATCTGGGGACGGTTGGGAGGATCGGATGAGATGAGGTAGGGACACCCACCACAGCCACTTAGAATGTTTGGGGTGCTGCGGGGCTTTCTCTCCAGCGTTTCCTGGCAGGTGTAGCCCCGGTCCCCTGGCTGCAGGTTGCGGTGCACGTAGGACCACAGATGTGATGGTCACAGTGCCCGGGCAGCCTTTGTGCAGGCCCAGGCCTCTCTCCTCGCCCTGAGTCTCTGTCCAGCGCTGCCTGGTTTCCTTTCCCTTCGCAGAAGCCGCTTAGGCTCGCTGAGTAAATAAGAGCGAGCACGCAGAGCCTCCCTGGAGGCAGTTTACTTTCCGGGAAGACGTTAATGAATATGAACGCCCTGTCCTGTCTGCGCAGACTGTGCGTGGCTGCCGATCCCGTGTTGGGTCTTGATCCTTGGGACAATGAGCTTCTTTGGGGGAATCAAGTCAGACCCTGCTGTTCAGAGTAAATAAGTTGATTTTGCTCTGGCCAGTGTCCTCAGTGGTTAGAGCACCAGCCCGTACACTGAAGGGTCATAGATTCGATTTCCGGTCAAGGGAACATGCCTGGGTTGCACGTGCAGGAGACAACAGCAGTATGTCTCTCTCACACCTATGTTTTCCTCCCCCCGCCTCCCTCCTTTCTACTCTCTCTAAAAAAACAATGGGAAAATGTCCCTGGGTGAAACTAAAATAATAATAAGTTGATTTTTCTAAAATTACGTGCATACTAAACAAAGGACTCTGCCGCCCTCCCTGTATTTCGGAAGACGCGGGCTTGAGAGCCCCAGGGGGGGACTTGGGGGTGTTCTGTCCTCAGGCCTTTCCTCGCGCTCGGTTCTCTGGAGGGAGGTGGCCTTCACGTTCTCTGACCACGGCCACGCTGGTGTTAGGAGGAAACCCGTCTTCTCTGGACAGACATTGTTTCAGAAAAACAGCGGCAGTGAGTGACGCCAGGAGGGAGAGGGGCAGGAGGGAGGGTGAATGGTGGCCCGGGGAGTGCTTGGAGGATGGAGGAGCCGAGGAGAAATGGGAACCGGTGCCAAGGGCAGACTCCCGTTATGAGAAGTGGCGGTGACCACAGCTGTCCGTGCAGGCTGTAGCTGATGCCCCTGCAGGGGAAACACGCGGGAAACACCCGGTGTGGGGAGGGGTGGCGGCAGCCGTTCTGAGGGAGGCGTCTGGAGGAGGGGGTCCGTTTTGCTTACCTTTGTTTGACGCCGATTCTAGAGGCTTCAGAAACTGCACAGCGCTTCCATCTGGGCTCAACAGGGACATTTTGGAGATTTCCCACTTCTTTCTTGGCTTCTTCCAAACCCCCCCAATCCCTCCACAAAATACCCAATTACTCTAACCAGATGGACAGGAAGTACCATCAGTGTGTTCTAATTCTCTGTGGCCCCCTGTACTGGTCTAAACACAAATCACGGGTCCCTCCCCTCCAAAAAACAAGGTAGGAAAGAGGCATAAAGATGATTGAGAAAACTCTGCTTGTCTTTCTCATTTGTAAGGGTTCTTTGACTTGGGAGATGGGGAATCGGGAAGTAGGAGTGAGCCTGGTGTTTGGACAAAGGAAGGGACCTAAATGGATAGGGGCAGCGTTGGGACGCCTTTGCATGGGAGCTAGTGCGCCCGGGGCTGCCCGTCCTGTGCCATTTACACTGCATTCACCCCTGACAGCTCATCCCCAAATCCGCAAGAACTGGGTAAGGTCTGGCCAGGGCTGAGAACAACACTGGACCCAAATCTTACAAAAGCCTGTTCGACTCCTGAAGAAAAAGCAATCTTTATTTTCCTAGAGGATGGCTGGAGGACACAGTTTACGTGCATGCTGGTGACGTGGCTTCGGGCATTTCCAGAAGCAGCTCTGTTTTAGAGGTTTTCCATCTGCTGTAGAAATTGAATCTCCGAATAGTCTATTATACGTAATCACTACCTGGAAAGGGAGGAAAACCCACCAAGAGTGTGATTTTTTTAGGGAGCCATTTCCGGGGCATGGAGGGTGCTGGGGCTGGGCCAGCCTGTGTGTCTGGGGGCAGCTCACAGTAGGCGCCGCAGGAAGAGCTGAGGGCCCGCTGTGGTCTTGGAGGAGGACAGGGTAGGACGGGTGCCACAGAGGCACCTGCAGCCTGGCCCTGTTCTGCCGGTGCCGGAGGGGCCAGGTTTGACCTCGGGTAGCTGACTGCCGGTGCTCGCCGGCTGCCGGCTCACGGCTTGGCCACGGAGTGATGTCTGGTGACTGCACTCGGAAGCCCTCCCGGGGTACGGATGGCTCCCCATCATGGAGACGTGTGTGGGTAGTCCGTACACATGAACCAGCCCTTCCCGGTGGGAGGGGACGCTGAGCTCAGGCCAGCCACGCCCTGGTTCTGTAGCACGTGGGTAGGAGTGCACACCTAACAGTCACGCGTGTGAGGGGTACAGGAACCTGTGGGCCCCAGCGCCTGCAGCTCACTGGGAAGCTGGGCCGGTGGTGGGTGGCTGGAGAAGGCAAAGACGTGTGTTTATTTGGAGTTGGTAAGAGTCAAATATTAACGTCTTGGGCTCTAGAAAGCATAACTTGCCAAAGAGGTATTAATAGGTTAAATGTTTATGTATGTATGTATTTATTTACTTACCTATACATTCAGGAAATACTTATTGAATATCCATTATGTACCTAGTAGTATATTAGGCTCTGGGAACACAATGGTGAGCAAATCAGAACCCCTGTGCTCATGGGGCTTATGCCTTACAGGGAGACCACACGTCAGTAAAAAAGTCACACGCAGGACAAATATTGTTATGTTGGAGGTGTCGGATGTTACAAGAGCACACGGGAGGCCTCTGCCGTGGACGGGGGGGGCGGAAGGCCTTCCTGGAGGTGGTATCATCTAAGTTGTCCTCTGAAGGATGAGAAAAAGTTACCGAGTACAGAGTGCGGTGTTGTGGAGAAAAAAGGAAGAATGCCGAGGTCAGCGCGGGTGAGCGTGTGGAGCTGGGAGAGGTTACGGCAAGGTCCTGGCACTGAAAACGGGATGGGGGAGGGGGCCACGACCTGGGACTGGAGAGGGAAACGGCCTTGCTGCCAAAGGCCCCACAGCCACTGGAAGGAGTTCTTTTTCCTGAGGGCAGTGGGGAGCCATGCACAGTCTGAGGGGGGTGACATCAGAGTATATTTTAGAAAAAGGACTTTTACTATTTGGCTGTGAATAGACTGGAGGGGTTTAAACTGAAGGCAGGGAGATGAGTTAGAACAATATTGCCATAATCTAGGCAGGAGTGGTGGTAGCTTGAAGCAGTGTGGTTGCAGTGGGGATGGGGAAGAAATGGGAAGGATTCAAGACATTTACGAGGCTGAAGAAGTGTGGTGATCTGTTCTGAGAGGTGAGGGAGGAAGGAACCCAGGTGATGGCCCCTTCACTTGCCTGGGTGTTTGGGTGACGGGGGTACTCTTTCCTGAAGTGGGAACAAGAGAGAGGCAGAGCTTTTTTACTGTCGCTGCTAAGATGAGGAGCAGTCTTGCTGTGGCAACGATGAGGCGTGTGTGCACCGGTGAGGAGCGAGTCAGGAGGCATGTGGATGTGCAGTTATGTGTAGGAATCAGAAGACACTCGCTGGGTGTATTTATTTCAGAATCGTCAGCTATAAATGATCCTTGAAGCTCCAGATGTGGGTGAGTTTGGAAAACAAGAGGGTGTAGAAAGAGAAGAGAGCTTAGAACAGAGTTCAGAGGAGCCCCAGCATAGTCTGCCCATTCCCCCGCCCCCAGAACAATCACAACCCACAGCGGAGAAGGAGAAGGGGTCAGTGGAGGAAGGAGAAGACCATGGGGTCATGGAAGCTAAAGGAAGGTTTCAGAAAGAAACAGCCTTAATGCTTTGCGAAGTCTTCTCAGAGGAACACTAGGAAATGTTCATTGGATTTGGTGACATGGGCGTCACTGGTTATCGGAGCAAACAGTTGTGGTCTTGGAGGAAGGATGGAAGCAGGAATGAGGTCATGGAAGGCCGAGCAGTGGATGGTGCTTGGGAAGCAGAGGCCACATGTGTGGGCAGCCAGGAGTGGAGAAGGGGATGAGGGAGACTGACCTAAGCTAGGGTTTGGCAGGATGGACGGGAGCATTGGAAGGATAATGGGCAAGAAGGTTCTCGAATCCGCAAGGCGGCAGCTGGCGGTTGAAACATGGGCCTTGAGCTATGGACTGAACGGAGAAAGTAAGGAAAGGAAGGGCCTGCGAGGGGTGTTAGGAAATCCAAGAATGGTTCTGGTGAGAGTACCTGGATGAGAGGACTTGAAGGGTGGGGAGGAGGTTTAAATTTAATACTGAAGAGGAGCTGCTCTCACTGGTGGTGAAAGGCCGAGTGTCCTCCGGAAGCACCTCCTGGAAAGGGCTGTTTAGTTCAGGGCACCTGCGTTCAAGGACCACGCGGTCCCTTACCACATGCCTGACTCCACGGCTCACCCCAATCCACCGAATCAGCGACTTTCAAGCAGTGTGCCACAGAGTCTACAACATGCAATACCTACTTAGTCAGGGGCACTGACCTCCTCTCCCTTAGATTGTCAGATTTAAAGAAATGACAACAGCCAATATTACAATAGCCATCTGGTATGAATAAATCAAAATTATACACCACCCCCTTTTTTTCGGTCAGATCAGCAAAAAAGAAAATTTTTGGTGTGCCGCAGAATTTTAGTAATTAGTTTGTGTCCTGAGATGAAAAAGGTTGAAAATGGCTGCCATCTCTCGATCCCCTGCCATCTGGCACTGTGGTAAACGCTTTTCATATATTACCTGTAATCTTCCCAGCAGCCTTGCCTGGTGGATATTATGACTAATACAGAGATAGTAGGAAATTTGCATCTGGTTCTGTAGCTAGTAAATAGATGTCAGAGCCAAGATCTGAACCCAGGTTTTGTCTGGCTTCGAAGTCCTGGCTTTTTGCTCTATATGTTTTAAACTGTAAGCTTCTGGGGGGAAGAAGTGTCTTCTTAAGATTGTGTAGCCTTGGCATTTGACGCCTGCGCTGAATTGGAACTCAAGAAATGCTAGGTGTGTAAATGAGTGAGTGAGTGATGCTACAAGCAACTCCCGTGCTATCTCCCAAGGGAAGTAAAAGTGC
Source organism: Myotis daubentonii (assembly GCF_963259705.1). NCBI lineage: Eukaryota > Metazoa > Chordata > Mammalia > Chiroptera > Vespertilionidae > Myotis > Myotis daubentonii. The sequence continues at coordinate 7,249,207 of NC_081848.1, read as the reverse complement.
TGCCCCCCAGAGAGAGGAATGGAGGTCAGTGGTCAGTGGGAGGGGAAGACAGAATTGGAAGGTCCTGCAATCGAGTGAGGCTGGTTTTGGGGGGAGAGAACAGAGCTGTGTCCTCTGGCTGCTGTCTGTGGCCAGGGTGCTGGACGTGGCATGAGAGAGTGAACCATGCGGTTTCCCATCTGCTCTGGGGCCAGCCTGGCTGCAGCCCAGACACCCCAGGGGAGGACGTGAAAGGGGGGGTACTTAGGAACCGAACCTACAAGGGAGGAAAGAAGAACCCAAACCACTAAGTGACACTTAGCTTCTTTCCTTTTTAGAACCTGAGGCTGGGGTTTCTCTCAGACTCGCCTTCAGAATGTAAAGGGCCGTGTGCACGTGTGTGCGTGTGAGGCATGGGAGGGGAGGGCCAGTGCCCTTCAGTGGTCTGAGGGCACCCCCCACCTGCACGGCCTTGTGGCCCAGGCCATGCCTGTCGGATGCCCCACGTCCTTTCCCTGGGAAAGGTTCCGATTTGGGGGGAATGGGAAAGGCTGCCTCAGACTCCTCCCTCCACCTGCTCCCTAAGAGCAGGTTCCTCTTCAGGTGGTGAAAGGCACTGCTGGCCCCTGACACCATGTCAAGCCTCTCCTCGGGTCTGGGTCTCCGTGGCCGCCTCTCCTTGCTCGTGTGCTCAGCGCATCTACGCTCACTGTCCCCGTACCGCTACCACCCCAGCTCACCCTCCCGGGCTGGCAGGGATGAGGCCTGTGAGCCAGTGCGGCCACCCCTGAGGTCCACAGGGAAGCCCTGGGCCTGAGGACCATGGCCCCACCCTGAGGATTCCTCAGTCAGCCTGTCCCCCGCCTGTGTACACCCCACCCACTGTCTAGTTCTGGGGGCTGCACCGGGTCGGGGGCGGCAGCGGCAGAGCATGGCGAGCCCCTGAGGGCTGAGGGGGTTTTAAAGGATCACAGAGCCTCCCCTCTTTATGGTACAGATGAGATTGGGGTCTAAAGAGAGAAATTCCTCTATTGAATCCTTCCTCTGCCCATTGGAGCGCCCTTCCATCCGGGAAATACTCACCAAACACCTGTCGGATCCATGAGATACGGGGTTCGGAAAAGAATGCGGTCCCTGCTCTCAGGCGCCTTTCATGCCGAAGGAGGAGACCATAACCGCTGGCCTCCAAGCGACTGCCCCTCCCAAGGCTGCCGGTTCAGATCCGAGGCGCCTGGCCGTCCCCCTGGCTGTCCCCCAGCCCCCTGCAGCAGGACCCACACAGGGCAGCCCCTCCCGCTTCTGGGAGGCCCGGGCTTCAGTGCTGTCCCCCTGCAGGCGGAAACACTGCACCCGATGAAACGGGATTCCAGGCTCCACACCTGTGGGCAGCAGAGGGTGGGAGAGGTACAAGTGACTTTTGACAGACTAAGGATTCCTTTTTTTTTTAATTTGGTAAATATATGTATCATATAATTGACAATTTTACCATATTTAAGAGTATAGTTCAGTAGTATTAAGTACAATCCCATCACTATCACAGAACATTTTTCATCTTCCCAAACTTTGTACCCATTAAACAAGAACCCCCAATCCCCAGCCCCCAGACCAGGTTGTGTCGTGGAGAGTGGGGTTTGTGGCAGCTGTGGCGTGGGCCCTGGGGAAGTCTGTAAATCTGAGAGCCCCTCCTCGGAGTAATTTCTTCGAATATATCAAGTAAAAGACATGTGATTATCAATGGAGAGCTGGACTACGGGTACCAACATATCTTTTCATGTGTAATGAGTATGTGTGATCCTGTTAACCGCTCCTCGGATGTCGATGGTTTGCATAGATATTTGGGGGTAATTGCAACATTTCCAGTGCAGTATGAAAATATCGATGACCAAGTCGCAAGTACAGGCTGTATGACTGGTTTGCTGCTTTCATTCCCCGTGGAAGAAACTGCTAAATCGCAGCTAGAGGTTGGTGGGAATAAAGAGGTGATTATTTCTCCCTCGAGTTCACCGCCGTTCTGGACCCTAACCCTGGGCAGGTGGGAGGTGTGTGGACTCTGGGTTAACAAGTCCTTCAGGGCAGAGCTTGTCCACCCTTTCTGCTGGGAGGACAGTGTGCGGGGCCAGGAGTACCCTGGGGAGTAGGACGCGGTGACACAAACCCTCCCTTGCACAGGCTGTGGAGGGAGGGGAGGCAGGAGCATTGCAGGACCCCCCCCCACCACAGGGGGAAGGTGCCCCTGTTCTCCCCCAGCCGCCAGCCTGCTGTCTGAGGGGGGCAGGGCCAGTGCCCCTGGAAGGGTGCCTTCTGGCAGCTTCCCACTCCCCTCCCACCCCCTTGTCCAAAGGCTCCATGCAGAAGGAAGCCATATGGTCCTTTGTGGAACACACTCTCCCGGGTACAGTATCTTCCCGGGGAGATGCAGGGCCTGGCTCCCCAGTCAGCTGGCCTCCCCTCCCCGCTGCCTCCTCCCCCACAGCCAGCCCCAGAGAGCGGAAGGTGGTGGGGGGCCAAGCTCACCAAGTCGGGGAGCCCTGCCGAGTCAGGGTGAGCAAGGAGTCTTTTAGTAACACCCACCCACACGCTCACAGAAAACTGTTGAAGGCGAATGTCTCAAAGTCAGACCCCTTTTTAGTATGAATTTGCCGTGTCTCATTCTGAGCACTAATTCCAATTTAATTGCAAGTGGCCTGAAGCCTCTTCAATAGGAGTAACAAATGGTTTGATTTTGTAAACTTCATCAGACTGCATTTTAAATGCGGCACAGTAGCCCAGCTCGAATGCCAATGAAGCACTGGAGTAGCTCTCTGTTTACTAATTATCCGTTTTTACTCCAAGCCACGCTGGCTGGCTTGTCTGATTAAATCGGATTTGTGGGATAGAGAACAGCTAGCAGAGTTTTCTCTATAGTAAACGAGATTGAAACTATGGGCCGCCTGGCTGCACACTGTAAATTATATTTCCTTTTAAAGGGGACGTGTCTCTTTTATTTCTCCGTCGTCCCTCCTGCATATTAAACTTTACGGCACAGAAATGCACCCGCTGCTTCCAGGCCCAGCCTCTCCCTCTCCGCCTGGTAGCCCGCTCGCTTCTGTTGCTTTCCACCTTCCCCTCTGAAGAACTGGAAAGGGAATTGGTAGCTATGTCCCATAGGCACCCCCCTCCGCTCCTTTTCCTTTTCAGTCCTTTGCTCCCCTCTGTCTGGGGGTGAGAGTTCATGATTCCATTGTTCTAAAAGCTACCTGCGATGATCTGGGTTCTTGGAACCCATATTAAGTTGGCTCACAGAAAGTGCTAGCCATAAAATGTACTGGGATGTAACCGGACGGGGTGCTGTTACATCTTTCTTTCAGGAAGACGTGAGGATTGGTGCTATTGGGCAGGGTTGGGCTTGAATTGGTGGTGACAGGGTAGACGGTGAAAATACAGTTGATTTCTGAAAAATGAAATTTGTTCCTTTGGTCCACCCTACAATGAAATCCTTTCCTCTGAGCAGCGTGACATTAAAATCGCCTGGCTTCTACCTGTGGCCCAGCAGGGGAGGCCGTGAAATAGCTACTGGCAGGGTGCACCTGGTGGATGTTGCCGGACTGGGGCCCCCACAGTTGAAGCCCAGGATGGGGCGGCCAGTATATCTGTCCTCCTCCCCACTCCCTGGCCAGTTTTGAGGTCAGGGGTCAGGCCTAGAGCGCTCTCTCCGCTCTCCCTCTCCACCCCTGCCCCCACCCCCCATACCCAGGTGTGGTCAGGTTGCGCTTAAACGGGGTGGCTTCTAAGACTTGAACTCTGCAAGCTTGACCTGCCCTGCCCTCACTCTTGGTATCAACCTTTGTGCAGGAGCTTTTCATATTTTAATTCGCTCCGAATCTCCTGCAAAATTAGCGGAGTGCGCACTTTTCCCCGATTGGCCATTGTGTGCGGTACAGTACGCGAAGGTCTGGCGGTGCTTCTGATAGCCTGGTTACCGTGGGAATGAATGGCCACCACACTCTCAGGCTCACCGCCCTGCTTTTAATTGTTGACAGTAAAAAGCGTTTAAATGCTGCTTAATTTGTAATCATCTTCTGGGGGGGAAGGAGAGGAACCATTAAAATGTCAGTAAAATGAATACGCCCTTCTCTGTTTTTTTGGTTTGGTTGTGTTATATTTACAGGGGGCAGGTTTTCTTTTCATTGCCCAATGTTTGTCAGATCTTTAAATGGCTCTGAAACAATCAGTATTTCATTTTATTTTGAATTTCCATCTCCCCAACCCCATCCCTTCCCCACCCTATTCTGTCTCGGGGTCTTTGTCCTGCCTCTGTCTGTCCTCATCTGTCCCTTCTCTTCTGTGTGCCCCCCTCTGCCTTCACCTCACAGTCTCAGGAACACACTGGGGGTTACAAGAAACCTTAAATAAGACCCTAGCCTCATTTTTCCCCCAAAAGACTCCCCATCTGGGCCCCAGTTCCTCCCCAGGGGCCTCGGGCTGACTGTGGGTGCCTGGAACCGGCGACAGCGAGTGTCTGTAGAAAATGCCCTGTGCACAGTACAAGAGGGGAGAGCGAACTGCTGGTACTTAGTGTGCAAATGAGGAAATTGAAGCTCACCTTCAGGGGGACCCTGTGTCCTCCCACCACTCAGAATGTAAGTGCCTACTATGTGCCAGGCACTATGTTAAAGACCTGACGCTGGATTCAGAGGGGCTGGTTCTCCGCTCACCCTCTATGCCCAGTCATTGGTGTCTTGTCTGTCATCCCAGTGTTGGGGCTATGAGAGAGAAAGCCCCTGCTCCCCATCCCCACCCCAGCAGTCAGGCCCTGCCCCAGCACAGAGAGGTGAGCAAGTACCCTCAGACCCCGAGACTCAAGGATTGTCCTGGGTGTATGGCCAGTTCTTCGAGGTACTAGCAGGTAACAGGTGGTTCCTTGAGAGAGAGGGCATGGCAGGTTCTGTCAAGCCTTGCTTTCTCCATCTCCCCGAAACCTCTGTCTCACAGCGCTGCCAAGAAGGGCCGGAGTGAGACCCCACTGGCCCCAGCAGATGTTCAGTGAAGTTCGACCTTTCTTGCCTTGCCTATGACTGTTCCTCTGGGAGCCTGATGGTGCTCCCACTGAAGCCTCTCTTTAAAGGAAGGCCGTGGAGGCAGACTTCTCGGTGGGAGAGAGGACCTTTCTGTTTTCAACGCCCCCTTCCGTAGGCCCAGAACCACTGGCTGTGGGAGTGTGTCTGGGGGAGGCCCTTTAAGAATCATTTCTTTCACCTTTATTTTTCCAGTGCCGAAACGCGGGTTCAGAGAGGTTTAGTAACCTGCCCAAGAATGCACAGCAAGCTAGTCACTGAGCCAGGACTTGAAGGCAGGCCTCCAGCTGAAGCCTCCAGTGCTTTCCACGCTTCTCACCCCCTTCAGCTGGAGCCTGTAGTGAAGGTCACGGGCAAGGACGGGGAAGAGGACAGCAGTGGGATGACTTCCTCGCTGGTCCTTTCGCCCGCCAGACGGACTGCCCACCTCACACTCGGGGTTCTTTGCCCAGAAGCCTGGGGACCAGCTGAGTCAGAGACCGAGGGACCCCAGTTCCTTACAGTGCGGCCGTAGGCCTCCACCCTCCGCAGGCGGAGCTGGGCACACGCCAGGGAGGGGCACTGAGGAAGGGACCCACTGGAGCTCTGTTTGCTCCTCCCACCTCCTCCCCGAAATGAGGGAAGCAAAGCAATTGGCTTGGGAACCCAGCAAGTAGACAGGTCTCTCTCCTCTGAACTTGATTCCTGCAGAGCAAGCAGCATAGAGACTCTGAGGGAGGTAGTTCTCTTTTCCATCTTGGGAGGAGAAGTGGGTCCCCTAATATAGCGGGATGCCCACCCCCCAGCCATCTTCTCCCGGACTGGCCTCGGCTCAAAGGCACCGACCCCTCCGCACAGGGAGTTACCTGAGAGCAGCAGCGGATGCAGATCCCCCAGGACGGGCCAGGTTAGGTGACTGCGGGCGCCCTCTCCTCCCGGACCTGCTGAAGTGGGTCCTGTTTTTCAATCGTGGGCCAATTAGTTTCACAAATGGGGGCCCCGTGGTGCCAGGGCACATTTGTTCCGGGCCTGCGCGCTGGCTGGGCCCCATTGTCCTGCCTCCCAACCCCAGTGGGCCCATTGTCCTCGTCCCCAGCGGGTGCTGCGTGCCGCCGATTTATCCAGGCGGGCGTCCTGCGGGCTCCTGGCCGCACCGCCACAGCTGGCGGAGGTGCTTAAGGCCTGGGACCTCGTGACCTTTGCCCCCGTCCTGCTGTCATTTTGAAAGTTACAGACCATAGGCCCACATACTTCTCCGGATTTACTTCCCACCCCGGCCCCTGCAGCACACACACGCACACGCTCACACGCACACACTCACACACGCATGCGTGCACGCCCTTGCCTTCCTTGCTCTCTTGGTAGAAGTTTGGATTCATTCTGGAATGTGCCTGGAAGGGGCCGTGGGGTGGGAGGTACCACGAGAGGCTAGTCGCTCCTCATGTGGAGGAGCTGCTGCTTCCGTGGGGGGCTTCCCACCCTCGATTCCTTAGTCCCCCCCCCCCCCCCACACACACAGAGCGGCAGGACCCGAGGAGCTAGTCCCATCAGTGAGGCCTGCCGGGGAGCCAGGCCAGGCCAGGGCGTGGCACCTCCCAGTTGAATTTGCCCTTGGCCCCTTTGCGGCCAGGGCTGCCCGCCCGCTGAAAAAGGTGTCCTGGCTGGAAGTAGGTGGAACCGGGGAGATGGTCTTGTAACCGGGCAGGAAAGCCTAGACCGGGCTCCATCTTAACCGTGAACTCTCTCTCTCCTGCGAACCAAACTCCACTTTCCCCTCCTTCTCACCCCCTTCCTTTACTTCCCACCCCGTTTCTTGTCCTCCTCCCCCAGTTTCTTCCCCTCCTGGCTGGCTTGTGGGAGTGATTGACAAAATTAGCAAATCCATTCATGTTATTTTATTGTGCGGTCTCAATAAATCCCGCGTGTCCGGGTGCACCGTAATGAGCTGGCGAGCTGACAGATTTGTTTACTGTAGCTGGAGGTGCCGCGTAATGAAAGTGCTGGTGCCTGCAGCTCGCTGCGAAACAAATGCAGTCTCTGGGAGCCAGTCGCTAGCTGCTGCCTGAGGATGAGCCCACATTCCCTAGAGACTGAGGTGTGTGTGTGTGTGTGTGTGTGTGTGTGTGTGTGTGTGTGCGCGCGCACGCAGGCACACGCCTGCCTGCATGCCTACATGTGTGTGCTTTGAGACGTAATCACACACCCATCCATGGCTTAGTATTAAAACAAATTTGAATCAGCTGCTCCAACTCTTCCCCTTTCTGGCTGTTCATTAAGAGTTCTCTGCCTAGGAAACCATCACATTCCCACCCCCTCTCCCTTGAGGAAATGGAAGGTTATGTGCATGTATAGGGTGCCTTCCAAGATTCTAAGCAGGTAAGAATGAAAGGAAAAGGGGTGGGAAGCGTTGGGTAAAGAGACTGGCATCGACAAGGCTGAAACTGTCGAGAAGGGTAAATGCTCAGGGTTTTACCTCTTGGCGTGGTTTGGAAAGATGTAACTGAGCACGTGATTCAGGGTGCCCAGCAGCCCCGGCCAGTGTGGCTCCGTTGGTTGGTGTCATCCTGTACACGGAAAGGTCTCGGGTTCGACTCCCGGTCAGGGGGCACACCCATATTGCAGGTGTGAGCCCTGGTCACTGTATGCAGGAGTCAGGCACCCATGCACAGGCTTACAGCTAAGCTGGTTCGAGACAAGCTCTCGAGGTGTTTGCTCAGCCTCTCTACCCCTCCCAGGAGGGAGGCAGCGGGCAGTAACGGAACAGCAGGACTTGGCTTGAACTCTACCAACAGTCGCTCCGGGGGTCAGTGGGCTGACACCTTCTTGGGCTGGGCAGTCTGGGCCCGCACGGTGCACGTAGCTAGCTTTCTGAGGACGTGCAGGAGCGTGTCCCAAACGGTCCTGCAACTTACGCCCAAGAGGGAAACCGGAGGGGGCGCTCTTGGCCCCTTCTCGGGTAGTCCCTGCGTAATGGCACAGGGGAGCCGAAAGCAGCAGGCGCCTCTGCCCCTGTCATGGGCTGGGTGTTTGGTTCCTTTTTGTCTCCTCCCAGCCCCCCCCACCCCCCCCCACACACCGCTTGTCCTCCCCATCCTCTTGAGATGCAGACAGAGCTCCCTGCCTTCAGTGTGAGTCAGCCCCAGGCTGCTTGTCTGTGTCTGTCTCTTTCTCCCACACACTGGACGATGCCTGCGTCTTGACCTCATCTTTAACAGCAGTCCCCCGGGGGGGTTGGGGGGGAGAGCCAGGAGGTGGCAGTGTGAATCTTCTCACACCCCTACATTTGGTACTTTCTTCCTTTGGTGGGGGAGCTCGGGGGGTCGGACATGGAAGCCCGTCGTGGTCCACGTGCATGGACACGCACACGCTCCAGCACACGCATACACACACACACACACCGCTGTCACTGCCGGCTTACCAAAAAACGCCGGAGTATATTTAGATTCCTCTGCTCCTTTGATTAAGAAACTGCTTCTCGCTGGAGATAATAAGAGCCTTGCTGCAAGGTGTCGCACCTGAGCCTCTCCCCAGCTGTGTGCCTCTGCTCCTGCTCCTTCCTTCCTGTGCGAGAGCTAATTGGTATGGAAATCGTACAGGTGTATAAACACGAGGGTTTTTGTGTCTCGTAATTTCAGGCCCAGTCATCACCTGGGTGAAATAAGCACCCTGGTCTCTGTCACCCCTCCTGCCTCCTGTTCCACCCGGCCTTGGCTTTCTTCCTTTTTTTTTTTGCTAAAATTAAACTCGTTTTAAATGGCGAGTCTGTGAGCCGTACATGCCGTGCAGCCAACGCTGGCTGTGCCTGCTGCCCGTGGAGGGGGCGGGGGTGCGGTGGCCGCCCTCTCCAGAGCGGGAACTGAAGCAGATGGGGTGGGCGTTTGCATGACCCTGCCCACCTCACCTAGAAGCCCCTGATTCAGCCTGCCACCCCCGTTCCCTCTTCCTCGTCCGACTTCCCTCCTGGCAGACACCCTCTCAGTCCCGTTCAGGAAGTGCTATGGTTTGACCTGGTAAATGGTTTCCTGGGGCCAAGGCTAACTTAGGTATCTGGCTTACACTGAAGTTTACAGATTGATAGGAAACAACTCACTTCTAGGATCTGCGGACCCAGAAACGTCTGTCCGTTGCCTCATCACAGCACTGAGCAGTTGGTGCTGGAAAGGGCTGGCTAGTTTCGAACGCTGTTTCCTCCACCAGGGAAGGAGGCCGGGCAGCAGCTGCCCGGAGCCAGGGGGTGCCGCCCGGTGCCGGAGCCAGGGGCTTCCCGCTGCCTCACTGTGTGATGTGTAAGACCCATCCTTCTGCCGCCTGAGCAGTAGAGTCCGACATGGAGCCAGAACTGGGCGTCCGACCCAGCACACCACGCAGACGTGAGGGGCCCCAGCGGTCAGCGCCTGTGGGTCGCTTTGCGCTACTCATTTCAAGGAGGGTCTGGCTGGAAGCTCTCGGCAGTGGGTCTGCACTTGGCCCAGCCCTCGCGGCTGCCTCTGTGCCATGCCCCTCTGCCCTGTGTGATCGCCCCACAGCTCCTCACTCTTTACCGCTCCTGGCACGCCTTGCGTGCCCGCTCCCTGCCAGGCCCTGTGCTCTGTAAAGATAAAGAGAAGAGTTCATGCTTTAGAGGGCTCACAATCCAACAGGCAGAGCCTACTGTCAGAAACAAATGCGGCGCGGGGATTTTACGTGCTGTCAGCGCCAGGGCTCCGAGGAGGGTGGTCTTGGCACTGAGTGCTAAATGGTGCCACTCAGCCAAGACGCCTTCTGCAGGGTCAGCTTCCTGGAAGAAGCAGCCCAGAGTCGATAAAACAACTCGGGCTTGTGTGCGGTGCAGGCTGCGCGCGCCGTGGCCAGGTGTTCCGCGGCGGAGGACGCCGGGCTGAGGGGGTGGCGGCTGGCATCCAGCCCGCTTCGCTTGCGGAGCTGTGCGCCCAGGCCAGCGAGGATCCGTGTCTGCCCAGAGCAAGAGGCACAACTTGCTAATTCAGACAGAGGCGTCGTCTGGGCTGGCACAGGCCTGCCACCGCTTTATAGCTATAAAGCTCTTTCACACGCGTATCTCATTGGATTCTCTCAGCAGCCACGGGCAGCAGGGCAAGGGGTGGGCATGCTCTGGCCCAGAGGAGCGCAGTGACGTGCTGAGGGCACAGGGCGAGGATGTGACAGAGCCAGGATGCCCGCGCCCCCGTCTCCCGCGTGGACTGGAGCCGTGTTCTGACGCTGCCCCGCCGCACATCTCCCGGCAGCTAATGAATTGCTAATATAATTTTCTAGATAATTTTATTTTCATAGCCCCACATTTTAATGTGTTTCCAAAAGCCAGGATTTATTTGCTTAATCTCCCAGTGTAATAGAATCTGCCCTGACTCATCATACATGCGGACAATCAGCTAGGCAGAAACTATAGCAAATTGGTTAATAACTCGGATCTGGTCTCGATTTTTAACTTGCCGCACCGACAGCTTTCCTGGTGTCTCCTCCACATCTCCCCTGCCCTTTCCTTTTTTCTTTTAAAATATTTTTTCATTCTTTCAGCTGTTGGTGTCCAGACACAAGGCTGGGGAGAGTGCATGCGGGGCCCGAGAGCCCCCTGGTCTGTGTCTCTGGGCCTAGAGCAGTGTCTCGGTGGCAGAGAGAGCCCCACACCTTGCTGGATGTCCCAGGAAGGGGGTGGGGAGGCCCTGGGAGGGACTCCGCTGCGCTTTCTTCCTGGGTGGTGAGTATAATGTTACACCTGTGACCACGGTGCAGAGCTGGCCCTCTGGGCTTCAGGTGCACTGTGCCCCGGGTCCTGCCATGCCACCTCCCGGGCGTCATTCTTCCACGCCTGTCCTTGCAGCCCCTGCCCTGGTCTGGTTCCCACCCTCCTCTAGTGGGGGCGCAAAAGCCGTCAGCTCTCTCCCTGCTCCAGCCACTTGCCTCGGCTGTTGGTCCCCAGGCCGCCCCCGGAGTAGTTGCCCTCACTTAGCGGAAGGATCATGCCAGCACCCCCAGCCTTCGCGGCTCTGCGTTGCCTGTAGGATAAAGTCTACTCTGTCCACCCCCACCCCCACCCCTGGTATGGCCCTCTGCCATCGGGCCCCCAGGAGCCTTCCCTGCTCTTCTCTCTCCTCGGGGTCTGTCCTCTGTCCCCGCCTGCTCTGAAATTTGCTTGTGCTGTCTCCTTAGCCCGAGTCCAGTGCCCCACCTCCTAGTCCTCGCTTCTCAATACTCCTCGCTTTTCAGAGCCATTGAGAAAGTCTCAGATTGCTCAGAGCCTCTTGAGGCCGCCCTGCCTTGTCCTTGGGGTGCTTGTTGACTGGCGTCCCCCAATAGCCTGGGAGCCGTTCTCTGGTTGACCTCAGCATCTCCCTGGTCCAGCAGAGAGCCATGCCCGTGACTCGGCCCCAGCCACCCCTCCCGCCCAGGCCCTGAGCATGCTGGGCGAGCCCTGGGCGCATGGAGCTCCTGGACCCGCGGGCTGGCGCTGGCTGCTGCTGGTGTTGCTTTTTCTTCCCGGAGAAGCCCAGGCAGGCAGGTGGCAGCCTCAGAGGTAGACATGGGCCCAGCCCTGTGGTTTCTGACGCCAGACAGACCTCGGCATTTTTAAACCTCAGCTCTGCCTCTTTCTCCCTGTGTGGCCTTAGGCAAGTTTTTTCATCTCTGTTTTCCCATTTGTAAGAAGGGGATGGGAATGCCTGCCGTGGAGAGCAGCGAGTGTTAAATGAGGCAACACAGATAGAGCGCCTTGCACAGTGCCAGAGCAGTCCTTCCCTCTGCTCATTGAGGCAGGAGCAAGTCCCTGCCGGCTTGTGCTCAGCCTGGCCTGGTCCTGGGTGCAGGCAGCGTGAGTTGAGCACGGCTGCAGGTGCCTCGTCTCCGAGTGTCTACACAGGTGGCTGTGAGGGGTGGGACTACGGGGAGTGAGAGGTCTTGCCTTCCCACTAATCCATCCCAAACCAGCCATGAATGGGACGGAGGCAGGAGAACAGACCTCCTACTTGCCGACCCCATTGGTGGCCCGGAGAGGCAGCCAGGCTCGTTATGCGACCCTTCTCCACCCCACTTCCCACCAGGAGCCCCGATTCCGCACTGAGCAGGCCACAGCCCTGGCAGCCAAAGCTCTGGCCCTTCCGCCCCTGGGGCTGGGTGGGCAGATGCCAGGCCTGCCCACCTTTCCCGCTCTGTCCCTCACACAGGGCTGAGCACCGGTGATACTGCCCAGATGCCATTAGAGCAGTGGTTCTCAACCTTCTGGCCCTTTAAATACAGTTCCTCATGTTGTGACCCAACCATAAAACTACTTTCGTTGCTACTTCATAACTGTAATGTTGCTACTGTTATGAATCGTCATGTAAATATCTGATATGCAGGATGGTCTTAGGCGACCCCTGTGAAAGGGTCATTCGACCGCCAAAGGGGTCGCGACCCACAGGTGGAGAACCGCTGCCTTAGAGGGAGGTGAGCAGATGGGCCTGCGGGGGGAGCTGTGTGCTTATGGAAACAGAGTCCCCAAAATGGTGGGCAGGGAGCCACCAGCTAGGACCAGACGGGGGTCGTAGCTTCCTCAGGCTGCTGCACCCGGAGAGGCGTGGCTCAGAGCAGCACTGGGCAGGGGCTCAAACACACAGGAAGTGGCGGCCAGTCTCGGAGGGCACCGTGGGTGCCTGCCTACCTGTGCCCTGGGTCGGCCCAGGAATGACTGGACTGCGTTAAATGAAAATCTCATGTTCCTCATTGGCTTAAATCCTTTGAAAATTGCCCTTTGGTTTTGGGATGAAACCTAAGGCTCTTAATACGGTTTTCAAGACCCCACACGGCCTGGCCCTGCCTGCTGCTCTGGCTCCCCTCCCCGCTCCCTGCCTCCCAGCTGCCCCGCTCGTCTGTCTGGCCCTCCGGCCTGCGTGCTTCTCTCCAGCCTGGAGTGTTCACGCTACTATTGTGTCCTCCAGGAATGGCCTCCGCCACTCCCCCGTGTGCGGGGTGGCATCTGTGATGAGGGCAGGGGCTTTGTATCGTTTCCCATGGTGATGGCCCCAGTGCCCAAAAGAGGGTCCCGCCTGTGGAAGGCACTGAAATAGTCTTTGCTGAGTGAATGGACCCTTAAGATGGGTGCTTTAATGACTGGGGCATCGGGTCTGATAGAAGCGGCATCGGAAGGGGAAGGGGACCCCCTCCCGGCGCCGGGTGCACCGGCTCGGCTGCTCAGGAACTGCATGGAACTCGGGACAGCGCTTCGCTCTCGCTGCGCCTCGCTTTCCTCATCTGAAGGGTGAGGATGGGGCGCCTACGGTTTGGTGATGCGATTTTAAATTAGTTACAACTGAGCGATGGCCGGCAGATGTCATCTCCGTTATCGTTATCCTCACAGAGGCCACCCTGACACCCCACCTCCTGCCCCGGACTCCGCAAAGGCCCTCTGACAGATGTGGTTCAGTACCGTGCCTTCGACAGCACTCCATACAACCGCCAGCGCCCATTTGCTACTGCGATGTGTTTTATCAGTGCTGCTCTTTCTCCACTAGACTTTGGGTGTCATGGTACCGGGAGGGAGTTGATTTTGTTCCACTGGATCACATCCTGGGTGCTCCATCAACTTTGCTTGTCCTGGGCCGCCTCTGGGTTCGCCTTGAGCACGGGGGTTGAGGGCACCAGTCCTGATGCGGGCCCTTGCGCTAGCCTGGATGGGTAGAGAATGGCCTTGCGTTCCAGCTTCCTGAGGCTCTCCCGGCTCTGTCTCCCCCAGGCACAGACATGGCTGTCTTCTGTCTGCTGTGCGGGAAGCGTTTCCAGGCGCAGAGCGCCCTCCAGCAGCACATGGAGGTCCACGCGGGCGTGCGCAGCTACATCTGCAGCGAGTGCAACCGCACCTTCCCCAGCCACACCGCCCTCAAGCGCCACCTGCGCTCGCACACAGGTAGGCAGCCAGGTGATGGGTGGGCCAGGGTCTCCGGGAACCAGTGTCTGGTTTTACCTCCAGACACATGAAGTGGAGGTGCTGGGCAGAATTAGCCCCCAGCTCTTTGCTCAAGGATTGGGCTGGGGGTGGTTTCCACGGTGATGGTTCTCCCCACCCACCTTGGGGAACTTAGTTCTCCGTCTCTCTTTGCTCAACAGAGGGGGGGCTCATTAGAGATGCAGTCTTGGGCCCCCCTCTCAGAAACTTTGATTTGTTGTGTACGGCTGAGATGCAAGACTTCAAGGTTGTTAATAAATATTCCCAAGGGATTCTGAGGCAGGTGGACCCAAAACACATTTTGAGAAAAACCTACCTGCTTGGTCTCTGGTTCTCTCTGCCACACACCCCTTCGCTCTCCCTGGCCCCCGCCCCATGGACACGTTCCCCAAGTCAGCCTTGGGTTCCGAGGGGAATGTTGCAGAGTGGTCCCAATTGCTCCACAATAACAGAAGCCATTTCTGTCCTGGGGCCTTAACCTTGTTTAGGGGAGTAAACGATGAGCCCTGACAGGTCTCTGCCTAGCCAGTTCCAGACGCCGGGGCGGGGAGGGGCTGTCCGTCAGCGAGGCTAGACCAGGTGCCGCCACACTGTAGGTTTGGGGGTGGCATGCTTGGTCCCTGAGGGCCAAGAGCGTCTGCTTCCTTGCAACCGGATCCCATCGTAAGGGGATGGGTGACTTAAATTCTTTCCTTTCTCTAAGACAAAATCGGGTCCCTGCTGACCGCACTGGGTAAAGGACTGCCCACGCCTCTGCCGTGTGTGTGCTCTGCTGGGTTTGGGATGACAGGGCGGGGCCAGGGCGACAGGCAGGCAGGCTCCATATCGGGACAGGGTGTACGTTCATGTCTGTCGGACAGGGCACAAAAACTGGGTACAGGCAGGCGGTTGGGCACTTTCTCTCCTCAGTCCCGAGTCTTGTCACAGCCCCGGGACTACGTGTGCAGGCCAGGCCTTCCGTGGCGACAGGCTCAGCGGAGCAGGGGAGGGGCTTTCTTTATCGTGGACTGAGTATTTAATAATCGCCATAAGGAGAGCTAGGTTTCATCCCAAAACTGGGTAGCCTGTCCTGCCAGCCGTGGGCATGCTCACCGAAGAGCCTGCCTGGGCCCTCGCTTCTGGATGCCACTCTGTTCGGGGGAGCATGTGGCCCGAGCATCACCACATTTGCTGGCACAGGACAGGGAGGTCCCAGAGAGTGGGGCCAGGCGAGAAGGGCTCAGGCGGAGGAATGCCGGCAGGACTGTCTCTGTCGTGCCGCGTAAGCATCCCTTGCAGGTCCGTGCACCTTCCCGTCAACACCACCCCCCTGCAGTCCCACGGTGGCCAGTCACCTTCAGCCACTAGCCTCCTGTGCCTGAATCATCCAGCCCCCCTGAGTCTCCCCAGGTTACGCCCAGCTCTGCTCAGGCCCCTTCAGCGAGCTCGGCGCTCAGCTGTCGCAAGCTCCTGTGTCGTTGGGGGCTCAGACCTGTGGGGAGGAGGCATCGTTTGGGAGAAGCACTTGCTTAATCTCGGAAACATGGCACATGAGCACCGCCTGTGCACACGCACAGACTCAGTGATGGCCACCAGCGAGCCCTGTACACACAGCCACACACAGGCGGAGCGGAGCACACCCCACACAATGCCTCATTAATATTCCGTTGTTCTTGGCCCATTTGCTGCTGGGGCCTGGTGTTTAGCATCCGCAGCTGTGTTTGGTAAGTTAGTCCAGCCGCGCTCTTGGCATTGATGGATCCCTGATTCACGCGGCGCGTCATATAATAAGCTCTCAGCTGCGCTGCGTGGAGGGGCTGAGGAGCCGTGGGGTGGGGCTGGGATGGGGAGGATCACGCCGGGCCTGCCAGTGCCGGGGAAACCGCAGGTGAGGGCAGGCCGCTGGGGTCACAGGTGCACTGGGCAGGCCGGAGGGGGCCCTAATTAGTCTCACTTGTCCTGTACTTAATGTCAAGCTCATTAAAGAGGCTACAGAGTTAATCAACACACCACAAATTGGATTTGGAGTTGTGCAGCCAGTTTTGTGTACATTATGGCAACACCGTCACAATTAACTCTCAGGGTAAGGATTTTGGTCCAGGTCCTTGCCATGTTCCCAAAGGTAGGGGTGTGTGTGTGTGTGTGTGTGTGTGTGTGCGCGCGCGCGCGCGTGTGTGTCTTCTGAGTTTTTCTTATTCTGTTCCCTGGCTGACTCTGGAGATTTCCTATTTAAACTTACTTAACGTGTGATCCCCTTCATAATTAAATTCATAAAAATCTGATCAAGCAAGCCTCTCTGTCTCCCCCTGTGTTTTTAAACGCGTAGGGCCCCCCCTGCAGGGGACAGCGCAGATGCTGGCTTCCCAGCCGGGTGGCTGTGGTGTACGCTTTAATTACCGGCTCTGGCTGAAGTCTCCCGTGGCCCTGGCTTTATTTATTTATTTATATATATCTTGATGAGGATTCTGAATCCTTGATTAAAGCCGTAATCATTGCCGATTCAGTAAGGAGGGGCAGTTGGGTGTGAGACGGGCGGTATGTGAAGCGTCTGCACAGGAAGTGGCACGTGGGCACAGGCACTGACTGACCTCACCCAACTGAGGGGGACCGGGGTCTGGGTGGGCGTGCCCTCCCCGTGGGTCGGATGGGGCGGGCGGCTGGCGACAGGCAGGTGCTGAGAACCGCCCAGGTCTGCATGCGAGGGCCTCAGCGGACCTGCTCGCTCGGGCGTGCCCCATAGGCCGGCGGTGCTCCCTGAGCTTTTCCAATCCGGCTCCTCCGTGGAGTTGCTCCCCCTCCCACCCCCATCTCCCTCTGTGCCCTGGGGGCTTCTTGCAAATCTTTCACCCATGAGAGAGCCCGCCAGTGGGCGGACCGCAGCATCCACTCCCCATAGAGCCTTAAAAAACCCTTCAGAGCCATCAGAACCGATGAGAATTTATGTGGGTACAGGGGCCTGCATTCAAGAGGGGGGAGCTTGGGGTAGCAGCCTGAGGAGGGGAGAGAGAGAAGAGAGTAAAATATAATTTTAAAGAGGAAGTGAAGGCACAGGCATGCGAGTCTATAACGAGAGGGACAATTTATGCCCAGGCACGCACGCAGTTTGACATGGGGATAATGAAAAAACGTAGGTCATTGTGGATGACTTAAACCTTCAGCAGCTGAAGAAAATGTATGAAATGCAGAGGACATTACACGGTTGGCAGCCCCGCACATCTGCAGGGGGACAAGTGAAATACAGTGGGCCATCCTTTACCATAAACTGTGGTTGTTGGAGATGCAGCCCAGAGAAATTGTAATTACAGTGACAAGACGAATCAGCGATATTTAAATATTCATGAACAAAGTCTGGGGTGATCAATCTATCTTTATTGTCTGTGCCTTCGCTCCTGTAATAAATAAGTAGCTGAAGTCTTCACCTTGCAGCCCCAAAGCCCCCACTTCGGGTACAAAACGAAAAATCGTTAACCCCCACAACCCCACCCAACCTCTCACCTTCCGGGGGACACTGGGATGCACAGAAAGGAGGCTGACGGGCGTGGATTCCAGGCGAGGAGAAGCAGTTCTCCCCGAGGTTCGTGCGCCCAGCGTTTCCCAGGGCCCCTCTGGGTCGTCCTCAGAGATGCGCTGAGGCCACAGGGTGAATGGAGCGCCCCTTTGCCTGACGCGCTTCCATTTCGGAGCCTGGTGGGCGTGACGGTGGAGTCAGTACAGCCTGTCACTTAGCCATCGGAGACGGTCCCACCTCCAACTGGAACAGACCAGAATCTGACTCCTGACTCCGCTACTTACTAGCTCTCGGACCTTGGGGACCATGGTTAAGCATCTCTAAGCATCTCGGTTTTCTCCTCTGTAAAATGAGAATAATAGTAATACCTTTCTCGTAATGTTCTTGCAGGGATTACGTGATACGAGCCATGTGAAGTTTTTCATGTCGTAGTGAGCGCTCAAAAATGGGGGCCGTTTTCATCAGAAAGAGTCAAACATTATGCCTCTGCTGCTAAAAGAACAAAATGCGGGACTTTTTTCCTCTTTGGGGACAGAGAAGAAACTGAAACCTCGTTTTGCCTGGGGGAGCTCGTGGGGGGGGGGCTAAAGAGAAGCTTCCAAGCAGGTGATTTTTGAGCTGGGCTTTGCAGGATGACTAGGAGTTCGCCAGGGAGAGAAGAGAAAATCAAGCGGAGAAAACAGTCGTGTGAAACTGTAGAGGAGGGAAGGGGCAGAAGGCATTTTGGAATAATGTTCTCATTGTTCCCAAATTGGAGGGATTTCTTAAGGGCAGGTCCTCAGGCTGGAGTGGCTTTTGCCCCTGACCGAGAGGAAAGGAAGGGAAGGTAGCGTGAGAAGCTGAACGACCAGATCTCAGAGCCCCACGCCTGCTCTAGCCTCGTGGGGGCCTGCTCTCTGGGGACTGCTGTTTATTTCAAGCAAATGGGCTCTCTTTCCCTGGGACTGGGCCTTGGCCCGTGGGTGACCCTTGGGCCACAGTAAGGCACAGACATGTGGGAACAGGGCTCCCTGTCTATGTCCTGGGGGCCGGCAGAGGTGGGGGTCTGACCTTAAATGGCGTTTGCAGGTGGTGAAGGCAGGCACTCATCCTCCTGCTGTCCCCTGGAGTGGGGGCCGGGATAGGCAAAGCCCTGAACCAGCCCTTGTCCCCACAGGCGACCACCCGTACGAGTGTGAGTTCTGTGGCAGCTGCTTCCGGGATGAGAGCACACTCAAAAGCCACAAGCGCATCCACACGGGCGAGAAGCCCTATGAGTGCAACGGCTGCGGCAAGAAGTTCAGCCTCAAGCACCAGCTGGAGACGCACTACAGGGTGCACACAGGTACCGAGGGCAGAGCGGCTCTGGAACCTGGGCGGGTTGGCGGGCAGGTGGCTCCCAGAGGCGTCAGGGCTGAAGGAAAGAGTCGGGCAGGTTCTGCTAAGGGTTGTGTGCTGACCTGCGTGCCACTGCCCCTTGCAAGACTGAGGCAGGCATTGCTACGCACCCGCAGCCCTTCCCGGGAGCCCAGACCGGGCCTCCAGGCAGCCCCAACCAGTGGGTCCCAGATCACGCAGGATGGCGTCCGTCTGTGAATCCCGGATTAGGTTTCCCAAGTAGCTGAGAGTGAAGGTTGGGGTAGTTTTTTACTTGGCAGAGTAGGAATTAGAGGGCATTGGGTTAGCTTACGGTGCGGGTTGAGAAGTCATCAGTTAGGTTCTCAGCTTGGAGGAGCAGATATATTTAAAACACCCAAGTGTAGAATGTCTTGCCATTTCAAAGGGACTTCACATTCCTTTTCACATAATAGAAACATGAGCTACACTTTTCCCTGGAGTCCCCGGCAGACCAGCAGACGCGTCCCGGTGCCCAGGACTGCCAGCTGGGGGCGGTGGGTGCTGGGGCACATCCCTTCCCACTGCAAGTCCAGTGGCCTCACCTTGGTGGCTTAGCATTGGCCATGGTGGGAGTAGTCACAGCGTGGCCATGGCTAATGCTACAGACCCAGGCTTGCACGGAACCGGTTGTTGCAGGTTCTGTCACCAGCCCACCACTGGTTGGGGGAAGGTAGCCACTCAGAAGGGCTTCCTCTGAGAATAAGGCGCCGTGGAAGGTCGTCTCGCCACCTGGGAGCCTCCTGTGACGAGGGGAGGTAGCTGCCCTTTTCAGAGGAGGGGAGAGGTGACCTCTGTGGGTGGAGAGGGTGGGCAGAGGGGACAGGAAGCAGAGGACTCGTGTTGTCATCGCCCTGCTTCTTGCATTGGCCACAGGAGCAGATGGGGTGCTCGTTGTTGGCCACCAGAGTGACCCAGAGGCCTGGGCCTCCTTAGCCCTTGTCGGGGATGTGGCCTGGCAGGTGGATCATTAAACGCATTGGCAGTGACTATTGTAAATAGCAGGTCGATAGTTAGATCACTTTGGCTGTTCATTACTTCATTATTTGCTGGGCCCTCTGCGTGGAGGAGTATCGATAGCGAGATGGCTGGCCAGTTAATTACTGTATCGAAATGAGGTTCCCTCACTCCTCGGCTCAGCTCCAGGGGACTCCCAATAGGAGGCCGGGCACCAGCTAGTGTGGGGCCAGGCCACCAGCTGTTCTGTCCCCCATTCCAGCCCCAGAGGGAAGGCGGGGGCCAGCACAGGTTCTAAGAGCCTCCTGTGACAAGGGGAGGTAGCTGCCCAGATGCAGATGTTTGAAGGGTGAGGTCCCTCATCACGCGGCACCCCTACTCCCCACCATCTGTAGCCCCGCCCCCTGGAAGGGACTGCTGAAGGGCCATACCCAAGGCGGTTCCGGGCCTCCCTGCCCCTGTTCCAGACCCCCAGGCCCCTCCTTTGGGAGAATGAACAAGAGGAAGGGACTAGGGCTGTGCTGCATACCGCCACTGCGGGCTGCATGCGGCTGTTAGATCAGTGACAGGAAATACCTTGAAGACTAGTGCCCAGTCACCCTGGCATATTTCAACCGCTCAGCTGCCGGGTGTGACGAGGGCTACCATCCCAGGTGCATCCACGGTGCTGGGAAGTGTGACCGGGTGGGCGAGGGCCCGCGCGCCCCAGGGGAGGCCCTCACAGCGCTCCCTCCGCCCGCAGGTGAGAAGCCCTTCGAGTGCAAGCTGTGCCACCAGCGCTCCCGGGACTACTCGGCCATGATCAAGCACCTGCGGACGCACAACGGCGCCTCCCCCTACCAGTGCACCATCTGCACCGAGTACTGCCCCAGCCTGTCCTCCATGCAGAAGCACATGAAGGGCCACAAGCCCGAGGAGATCCCGCCCGACTGGAGGATAGAGAAGACGTACCTGTACCTGTGCTACGTGTGAAGCCGGCCGGGTGGGGCCAGAGGAGCGGGAGCGAGAGGAGGAGTTAGAGCAGGATGGAGTCGAGGAAGGATTGTGCAAAAAATACATGTCTGTACATAAGGGAAAAAAGGAAGAAAACGGAAACCTGGTAGCTCTCTGGCCTTGAGTCTCTCTGGGGCTCCAGGTGACCAGGATGCCCCGCCCCGCCCCTGCCCAGGCCTCCGTCCCGCCTCCCCTGGCTGGATTTCTGGGGTGGGGGTGGAAGGGGTTTTGTTCTGCTCAGACCCTCTTTTATGTCCAGAAATGGAGTCTGAGAAGAAGGCGAGGGGTGTTCTGGTCAGAGCCAGTCTCTGCCTGCCATCCTCAGCCTCCTCAGAAGATAGAGGCTCCGGGGGCCACGGGGGTGCCCTGCAGATGGTGGGGCTGGACGCGTCGCTGGCTGACACTCAGAGTGGCAGCTGGTGTGCTGGGGGCAGATGGGCGTGGGGAAGGGCGCCTCTTCCCCTCCCGTCACTCATTTCACCTGTTGCTTCCCTCCGCGCTGCCGGTCTGCATGTCCCTCGTGTCTCCAGGAGCTCAAGGCTCTTGCCCCTCCCCCAGCTCCTGGTCCCCGCCTCCCCCTGCCTCCTGTCCTCCAGTTCAGGGAGTGTCCAGCCCACCCCTCCCAGCTCCTCAGTGGGGAATCTGTGTCCGACCCCAGAGCCCCACTCCCACCCTTAGCCTCTGAGAACACAAAGCCAATGGAAGACCCACCCTCAGAAAGCCCTGTCCTGAATGAGACTTGCTTCCCAGTTGGAAAAACAGTTAAATACATAGAAATACATGGGTCCCACCAACACCGGACAAGGCTCCCTGCCACCCCGGGTCCCGTCCCTGCGAGAAGGAGTCCGTGAAAGGGCTGCTGTCCACGGGGAGGATGTGGACGTCCCACTCCAGCGGTGCCCTCCACCGGAGAAGGGGCACCTGCCAGCAGTCGGGGTACTGGCCAAGGGGGTGCTGTTGAGTCATTCTGGGGACCTTTTAAACACCCCAGACCCGGTGAGCGCAGTGGGAAACCCAGGTCCAGAGAAGGCACAGAATTCCTGCTCATGCCCCCCCCCCGCCCCCTCCGCCCCCCAGGCCACAGGAAGAGGGGGAGTTGTTGAAAGCGCTTCGGCCTTGTGTTACTTCTGTTGTGTGTCCGGGTTCCCCTGTAGCACGTTGTGCTTGAATTACCTCAGTTTTTCGTGACCTCGTGAGCTTTTGTACCCCTGCATCTCTCTTTGGTTGGGGGTTGGAAGAATGGGGAGGGAGTTCTTTTGTGTGTTCTTGTGTAAATTAATAGTTGGTTTAGTACCTACCTGTTAGCTGGCCAAGGCCCCCCCATCCCTGAGCGACCAGCTTCCCAGCGGGAAGGAGCTGCACAGAAGGATCGAGTCCTGGGAACCTGAATGTGGGGGCTGGGTCCCCGGAAGGTGGGCGGAGGGGGAGGTGTACTGGGGGCCTTTGGAGTCACTGTGTTGGCTCTGCCCAGAGCATGAACTCATCATGCCCAGCATCGGTTCAGCCCAAAACGCTCTGGACACGACCCCCCCTTTCTTATAGTTTGCTGGGTCTGGGGGCTTGGGCTATTCAGATCCTTGCGTCTGTGCGACCCCACCTCTGCGCGCGACCCCCACCTCTGCGCACATGATCATTGCCAAAATCGGGCTGCTTCCCGGCTGCGGCTGCGAGGGATGCGCCAGTCGGGGTTCTGTTGCCCGGGGTGGGGTGTTGTTTTCTGAAAGCTACCTCTTAGGTTCGTCCGGTTCCTTTGTCCCCTCCTGCCAGCCTGCGGCGCTGCTGCCCGCTCTCCCCAGCCTCCGCCCCAGCTTAGGAAAGCACATTGGCCATGTTTGTGTTCACGGTGGGATGGGCCCTCGGTTTCGTCTCATGCTTTATTTGTGGAAGTTATTTTCTTTCCTTTCTCTCTCGGAGAAAGTTGTGGCTGCGTTTTTATCTTAGGTTTAAAAAAAGTGGTTTAGGGGAGCGGTTTTGGGGAGAAGCATCGTGAGGAGAAGAGGGCCGTGGGAGGGATGGGTGCTGCTGGGACCGCCCCCCGTCTCTTGGCCCCACCCCTCCAGTCTCGCCCACCCAATCTGAAGGCCTTAAAAACTGCGTTGTGGGTATAGCATTGGGGGGACCGTGTTGCTGGACGATGGATTGGGGTGATAAGTGGGGAGGGTGCTACTTTGCAATTATAATAACGAGTTAGTGCTCGGGAAAGGAAAAAGCTAAACTTGAAATCCGTGACTAGAGCAGTTTTATTTATAATGTGAAGAGGGAACTCTTTGGGGAGGAGCAGTCTGCAGGAATTCGTTGTGCACTATGGCTTCCTCCCCCCGTCTGGAAGGAAGGGGCGCTGGCGGGCCCCGGGGTCTGTAAGTCCCAGGAGACAGTGTGTTAACAGCAAGATGTCATCGAGCTTTGGTGGGGAAGAGAACGAAATCAAACTGTTCCGTGGACCTGGCTGGCACCCACACTGGCCCCACCGCCCTGCAGCCAGGGTCTCCTCCCCTTTGCCTGAAAGCTGAGAGGGCGGAGCTAATCGTAGAAATTGTAATATTTTTGTAATGTTGGTTAGTTCCTTCGTCAGTTCTGCAGGACCTTGCCCTTCCTTTTGTAGTGTGCATAGGAAAAGAAAAAGACAAAAAAAACTACCACCACCACCACCAAAATGTCCCTCTGTGTGTGTGTGTGTGTGCGCGTGTGCACGTGTGCGTGTGCATGTGTGCGTGTGCATGTGAGCGTGTGCGTGTGCACGTGCTGCTTGTGTGCGGCGTGTGAGGTCAGGCAGCGTGGCGTCTGCTGGGCAGCACTGGATGGTACTGAAGCTCGGGCCCCAGGGAGCCCCAGTAGGGAGGCAGGAAGGGGGGTCCAGACTGCGGTTTCTGAAGGGCGCTGGGTGGGAGACCTGTGTCTTGCTTTCTTCCTTTCCGGCTTCCTGCTCACGAAGGTGAGAATTCTGATCTTGCCAGGGCCGTCGTGGCCAGGCCTAAGGGCAAGGTGAGGGCCAGGGATTAGCTGGAGGTGTTGCTGTGTCTGGATAGACGGGGCTTGGAGACTAGGGGGGTGGGGGAGGCTGCTCCCCCCCAGGGTGAGGTCTGAGTGGCTTTACTCCCCTTTCTCTCCGACATCTGGCCCTTGGCCACCTGCTGCCTTTGGCTGTGGACGGCGGACAGCCCTGCTCGCTCTGCCTTGTCCAGTGACACTGCCCCTGACTCGTGCCCCTCCCCTGCCACTCCTTCACTCACTCAAAGCATTAAAATCCTATGTGTGTAGGATAGACAGATATATATAGAGAGATATATAGCAAGAGAGATATAAATAGTAAATATCGTTGCTGCTCTGGAGGAGGCCACGGATGTGAGGAAGGTGGGTCTGGGGTGCAGGGTGGGTAGGGGGGCTGGGGGACCCAGTGATTCAGTACAATCCAGGGATGCAATGTGGGCTTGTTTAATATTTGTGCCTGAACAGTTCTCCATGTTTAGAAAAAGGAAAAAAAAAAAAGGAAAAAACCTGCTGCAATTTTCCGCAAGGTGTGTGGTGCCCTTGGGGGTGCTGCTGGCTGGGGGTGGAGGCCCCGGAGGGAGAGGGCCTTCGGGCTCCCTCCGTCCAGGGAGTGAGCAGCAGGGGGCGGGTCTGTGGCCGGGTCCCTGCCAGCCCAGCAGGAGTGAGAGCGCGGGGTGTCGGACAGAAGCAGGAAAAGATGAAGCCGTCTGTTCATTTTCCTAGGCCTGTGGCGCGTTCTCCCCTCCCGCCTCGCTTCCTCCTCTGGGGGGCTTCCTGGCAGCACCTGCCTGGGTATTTCAGCAGGAAGTAAACGGCCAGGCGAACCCTTCGTGGAAACTGATGGGTGCGGGGCGGGGGGCGGGGGGGGGGGCGGGGGGAGCCAGAGCCAGCCAGGAGGGGCCAGGAGACAGGCTGGGGAGAGGGGCGCAGGCCCCACCGGCCTGTTGGCCAGCCGCCCTGCTCCCCGCGTCCCGGGTGCCCGCTCTGCAGATGGGGTACCCGCCCCCTGGCGTGTGTCCTGGAACTCGTTCACGCGGTGTCACGCATGACCTTTGTCAGGTGGCGGTGCCGTGGCGGGCGCCGTGGCGGGCGCCGTGGCCGCCGACCCATCTATATAAAGATGAATATATAGAGATATATATATGTATGTAAGTTAAGCACTGGGGCCCCGGCCCTGCTGGACCAAGCAAAGCCCAGCCTCCGGCTCGGGCGTGTTCTGTTGCGTTCCGTTGTTTGTTTTCGTGGCTTGTCTTTTGTCAAGTGCCAGTCCGATCGCTCTGTGTTACAGATAGTGTTTTAATTCATGGCTGTTCTAGTTCATGTCTACCTCAGCACCTCCTCTTAGCCTAATTTTAGGAGGTTGCCCAATTTTGTTTCTTCAATTATACTGGTTACTTTTTTGTACAAATCTCTCTCTCCCTCTCCTCCTCTCTCCCTTCCGATGCTCCGTCCCTCGTCCCTCCCCTTTCATCTCTGTTGGTTTGTTCCACTGGCCCCCACCCCATCCCCTGCCCCTGCCCCTGCCCCAGCCTGGGGACCCCAGGTGTGCTTGCCAGCCCCACCTGCCCCTGCCCCTGCCCCGAAGCCGTCCCCTCCAAGCTGTGCGGTCCTGGGTGAGCTCTGCGCTGCGCCTCTGCCTTCGTTTCGTGTAGATGGATGCGTTTCTCTGTAATTCCAGTGTTCTGATGACATTTAAAAGAAAAAACAATGAATTTCCTGCTGCAGGTCTTCTCTCCATGTGTCACTAAGTGAAGTTGTGCCTTCTATAGCAAAGAGAATATTTTTTACATCCTACTAACAGTAGATTTTTTTGTAGTGAACATTTTTTTGTATTTTTATTTATAAGTCTCATAAGAAAAATAGCAATGTTCAGCTGTATACCTTGAATCTGCAGTTAGAAGAGAATAAAGTTAACTCAGTTGTCTCCGGCTCCAAGTGTCGCTGTTTGTAAGAACTGGTTTGTCTTTTCTGCCTTTTCTTGGGCGGGGGGCAGGGGGGCCTAGAGGAACTGAGATTTCCGTCTGCGGACGGAGAAAGCTCCGGGCCCCGCATTCAGCCTCATCCGTGCGTCACTTCTATGTCCTATTTACCGGTACAGAC
The DNA here is from genome assembly GCF_963259705.1 of Myotis daubentonii. Taxonomy (NCBI): domain Eukaryota; kingdom Metazoa; phylum Chordata; class Mammalia; order Chiroptera; family Vespertilionidae; genus Myotis; species Myotis daubentonii. The sequence continues at coordinate 7,223,364 of NC_081848.1, read as the reverse complement.
CCACTCCACGGCGTATTTCTCTAATACCGGTAAGGAAAACGGTGTGCACGACGCTGCTGTCGCTTGACCCAGTGGCACAACCTGTGAAGCAGGCGCGGGTTCATCATCCCTTCAGCCGGGCCGTTATGACCGCCCGGCTGGTGGGTGCGGGAGGCCGGGAGACTGTCCTGGTGGCCGGTGGCTGCGGGAGGGTGGGAACCTGGCCTGGTGGCCGGTGGCTGCGGGAGGGTGGGAACCTGGCCTGGTGGCTGTGGCCGTCATGGCCGCCCGCCCGGTGGCTGCGGGAGGCGGGAGCAGCGCTGGGCAGCGCCAGGGCGCCTGTCCTCGGGGAGCTGGCCGTCTGGTGGCCGTGAGGCTCCCTGGGCTTGTGTCCGCACAGCTTGCTCTGATCACAACGGCTGATGAGTGAGTCGCGGAGTCAGAACTTGCATCCGAACCTCCTGATACCAAATTGGGTTTGTCTCTCCAGGACTCCAGAGGCAGGGCTGTCGTCTGGTCTTTATAATAGAGACATTTTTACTTCTCAGCTTCAGCAAGCGCCAGCAATTTCTCAGCAAGAAGCTGCCGCCCCATGTAAGGCCGCTGGGTCGGTGGCAGCCAAGGCCATGGTGAAGGGAGATGGACCGGGGGAAGGCACGGGGGCAGGGGGTGGGGGGGTGGGAGCCCAGCGTCACCGCAGCAGGATGAGTGCAGCCTTCCCTCCCACAGAACTCGGGGGCTCCCGCCCGCCTCCGCTCCCTGTCTTTGGGCCAAGGCGTCCTCTCCAGGCCTGCCTTCCCCTCCCGGGGGCCGGGAGCCTTGCCCTGTTGTCGAGCTAGGAAACCACTTCTGCCCAGTCCTAGGCCTGCTGGCTCAGTGCCTCTGCCCAGAGCCTCCTGCCTGCCCTGCTCCGACCACAGTAACCCATCTCCTCTCTACACCCAGGACACAGCACAGGCTGCAGGCCTTGCGGGGAGGGAGGCACACCTGACCTGGTGATGGCTGCAGGCCTTGCGGGGAGGGAGGCACACCTGACCTGGTGATGGCTGCAGGCCTTGCGGGGAGGGAGGCACACCTGACCTGGTGATGGCTGCGGGCCTTGCGGGGAGGGAGGCACACCTGACCTGGTGATGGCTGCAGGCCTTGGGGCCTGGGAAGGGGGGGAGGGCCTGGGGGCGGGACCCAGTGCTCAGGGCCCACCTGACCTGCGTTACCGCGGGTCAGGAGGAGCCATCGCTCTGCACCCTCCGGCACCACAGCCTGTGAGGGAGGCCGGTGCTTTGCCTCACCTGCCTGCTCGGGCGTGGACTGGAAGAGTGGCCTCGCATCCCCTTTGTCCCTGAGGGGCCGAGGGAACCGAATTGAGACCGGCCTGGCGCGACATTCACCACCCTGGCTGGACGCTGGACGCCCTTCCCAGGAACAACACAGCAGGCCGCTCTCCAGCCTGTGGCTTGTCGGTCTGTCTACTTTCTTCTCTTTTCTCTCTGCTCCTCTCTCTCGTCTTCCCTTCCCTTCATCTCTCTCTTCCTTTCACCTCATCTTTCTTCTCTGTCTCCACTCCTTCTTTCTCATTCTTTCTCCTGTGTCATTTTTGTTGTCCTCTTTTTGGTTTTGCTTTTGTGTCTCTGTCTCACATTCATTTCCCTCTCCCCCTATTTCTCATCTTGGAAACAATCCTTTGCCAAAAAACATAGTGGGTTTGATTTTGAGCCCCTGTCTCCAAGCCGTCCATCCATCCCTTTCTTCTCTGGTCCTGGGCACTCCCCCGGCCTCACCCCTCCCGGGGTCTCCCCTTCCCCGCAGGCTCCCGTCCCTCCCCCACACTCCTCCCTACTTAGGCCTCGCTTTCTCCTGACAGATGGGAGGGAGTGAGGAGCACTGCCTCTTTAAAACAACATTTAATCGCCGTTTTCTGTTCTTGGACATCAAAGCCGGGGCTTAGGCGCTGCGCTGGGGTCGCGGCGGTGCAGGCTGTGGGGGCGAGGGGTGCGTGAATAGGCCCCGGCTGAATGGGCTTTGTGTGGCTGCCAGGGTCTGCCTGCTTTACATGCTCTTTGACCCAGATATGATCTCATGGAGAGAAAGGGGCCCTGGCTGGGCCAGCCTGAGAACGCTCGGCGGCCCGCGCCGTCCTCCCTCCCCCTGGAGCCCGGCCCAGCTGCCCTCTGCCCCAGCCCGCAGCCCTGGGCAGCCTCCTCCCGGACAGGACTTGCCAGAAGGGCACTCTGCTGGGGTCAGAGGAGGGGTCAGGCGGCCGGGGGAGGGGCCACATTCCTCCTGAGTGTGTCTCCCAGGATATTAAGTGGGAGCCCCCTGCGCACAATGTCCCTCTGGCCAGGGCCGATCGGGTTCAGGTGGGCCCTGGGGTCGCATCCTGTCAGCCTTAACAGCTCTCCTTCCAGCCGTTCTGAGGGGCTCCCCCTTGCCCAGAGCCAGGAGCCAGCAGCGGCTTGCTGAAGGCCTGAAGGCCTGAGCACGGTGTGGCAGCAGTCCAAGGCCTCGCCTTCTCCATCAGCTCAACATTGCCAGGCTCCCCTGGCCCCCACCAGGAGGAAAGCGGCTGGGTAGCACTGGCCGCACTGCTCTGCCTGCCCCTGTCCCAGCCTCTCCCTCCTCTGAGCAGCCAGAGGGATCCTCCGAGAATGCACACAGCGTCGTGTCAGTCCTTGGGCTAAAGGCCCGGTGGCTCCTGGTAACTCAGGATGGAATCGGAACTCCTAACGAGGCCGGCAAGACCCTTGGTGGTTGGGCCCTGTGCTCGCTGCCCCGCCGTGTCTCGGAATCACCCGCATGTCCCTCGGCCACCCCCAACTCTGGTCTGGACAACTGGACCACAGATGATTCTGAAGACACGGAGATCCGCCCCCCGTGGGCCTTGCACATGCTGTGTCCTCTGGGTGGAACGCTGCGACCCACACACTCCCCTCCCTTCCGTCTGGCCACCTCACCTCTCGTTACTCAGGTTGCAGCTCACACCTTTCTCTGGGGAAACCTTCGCTGCCCGAGCTGGGTGGTGCCTCCAGGCCGCACCTGCTGTTGTGCTCGCATCGCCTGCTTTCTCAGCTGTTGTCACTGCCTGACTGGCAGCTTCCTGCCGGCAAGGATTGTGCGTTGAACGTCTCCCTGTGCTCAGAGCCTAACGCTGCCGGTACGTGGTACACACCCAGTGACCCTTTGCTGAATAAACAAATGAAAGGAGGGGATGGAGTGGGGGAAGGAGAGAGGCAACGCGCATCCGGGGCTGAGGTTGCAGTTGCCAAGGATGGTGGAACCGGATGCTCTGTGTACATGCCGCGCCCGCCCAGGCCTTGTGCATGCACGTCCCCGGCTGCAGAGGCCACAGCGGAGGCCCTCCTGCTTCCCTCACATGTGTCATGTCAGTGCACAGACATCTGAACGGTGTTTGCCATGTGCAAAGGGAGGAGCAGCCAGCACAGGCCACGGCTCATCACAGGCAGGGTGCTCCCTGGGCATCGCTGTGTCTGTGTGTGTGTGTGCGTGCGCGTGCACATGAGCGCACATGTGCACACGGGTGCATGTGGACACCTGGTCCCCTGCCATGATGGTCTCGGCAGTCTGGGCCCACCGTCCCCACTCCCGGGCTTGGCCCTCCGGGCTGCAGGAGGGCGGGCTCCTCTCTGGGCTGTGTTTTCTGCTCTCCGGGGCGCCTCAGTGAAAGTGAACTCCCTCATTTCAACCTGCCTCGCAGCCGCAGCCCCCGCTGCGCTAATTGCCCTGTGGCTAAGCTGACTGCAGTGCTCGAAGCTTAAGCCCTCCTTTACTTATTTACCGACTACATTAATGGCAAAGCCGCTGCTCCCGACGGTGTGCCGGCTGGCTGCACCCCGTTCCTCTGCACCTCCCCTGGGAGTTGGGGTGCAGAGATGCAGCCTGGCACAGAGCCCCCGAATCTGCCACCCTCCCAGAGTCCCTGGGGCCAGACAACAATGAGAAAATCATTGCCTTTGTCCACACGGACTCCAGACCAGCTCCTCTCTGCCAGCCCGCCCGCCAGGATGATCCAGCAGAGCACACTCCGCAGCCGCCCTGCGGCGCCCACAGCGTCTGCGAGGGGCGCGCACCGGACACCTCTTACAGACTGGGAGGCTGGGGCTGGGACTCCGGAGCTGTTGGTGCTGACGGTGAGACTTGCAGCCGAGACTGAATGCCAACAGCCCTGTCTGTCCTCTCCACACGCTGCCTGCCCAGGAGCTGTCTCCCCTCTCCTGGCCCCACCCACCCAGGTGTGCCGACTGCCTGCTAGTTGTACGTTCTCATAGCTTCTACTCTGTGCCAGGAGGAGGTCCCGTGTTGAAGCAAAACCTCTATCTCCCAGCTTTGTCTGCCTTGCTGACATGCTTGCCAGAATTGGCTGGAAATTCAGGTAGTGGAGCCTTTCCTTCATGCTCAGCAGCCTCTCCCAGGGCAGACCAAGTCCAGCCTTAGCCACACCCCCACCTCCCTCTTCCTGGCAATAGGGTCCTGCCTATGCTCTCATTCCAGGGGGCATGCGTGCCCGCAACCAGGCACTGCCTGCTTCTCAGTGTCCTCATGCCCCGTGGCAGAGCTGGGCCCTGCACTGAGGCCATGGCAGCATTCTGGAGACCAGAGGGGCCCCATCAAGGGTGCCACGGATGGATCCATGGGGTCAAGCACCCAGGCTCCACTCTATCTGAAATAGCATGAGTGACTCCTAAGGAAAGGGGGGCAGTGGGGTCTGGCAGAGAAAGCCTGGGGTTCAGAATCCAGATGACCTTGGTCGGAGGTCAGCTCTGCATTCACTGTGTGGCCTTGACTACGTCTCAGGTTCTGTTTCCTCAGCTGTACAATGGGTGCAGGAACGCCTGCCCTTCTACCCTCAGGACATTCACCAACTGGAACACAAGGCACAAGAATCAGCTTTCTAAACACCACGGTGCTGAAAACATGACCGTTATAAAGGGCGGCAGGCTCAGGGGTGGCCAGGGAGAGGAGACAGCGGCCCAGACACTTATTTCCAGGGCAGGAGCCCCGCAGCCAGGCCCCGGGAGCCTGGGGTCTGGAGTGGAGGCGGCCTCTGCGGGCATCGCCGGGACTCTGTCGCCACCTGGTGGGCACAGGCTGCAGGTGCTTCTGCCACTCAGCGTGTCTGGAAATGGGAAAGCACATCTTCCTTCCGGTTCCCTGCTACCAGGTGGGTGGGTAAGAGGAGAAGGTGGTCAGATTTATGCCGGAGAAGAAACGCCTTAAACCACATGGTCGGAAGTTCAGTCGGACTTTCTAGAACCGTGATGGCGAACCTCTGACACGTGTGTCAGAGGTGACACGCGAACTCATTTTTTGGGTTGATTTTTCTTTGTTAAATGGCATTTAAATATATAAAATAAATATCAAAAATATAAGTCTTTGTTTTACTATGACTGCAAATATCAACAAATTTCTATATGTGACACGACACCAGAGTTAAGTTAGGGTTTTTCAAAATGCTGACACGCCGAGCTCAAAAGGTTCGCCATCACTGCTCTAGAAGTTCTCCTGAGTTAATATTTCTATCCTGACCCTTTTCTCCCGCCTTCTCCCCGTCCCCCGTCCCCCCCCCGGACTAACTGGCCTCGTCACACTCAGCTTCTCCGGTCCCCAAAGGCTGGGTTTGAAGTTGCTGTCAGCCAAGCCAGACCCGAGGGATCCCTGGGGCCTCATATTACTGAGGGAAGACCAACCTCAGATGGAACCCAGCCCCTCAAAAGTGTTGCTGCTGGGAGAGGAGCAGGCCCATGGAGAAAGGGTCTCACAGAGCACCCCAGTCTGGCTCTGGGGGACCCGAGAGGTGACCCGAGGGGCCAGAGGCCATGGAGCATCTCTTTCTTCCGGAGAAACTTCTGGGAGACCAGAAAAGCCACATGTCGAGTAAGACTCCCTCCACGTTCTGCGTGGAGTAGGGTTCGGTATCTGAAAGAGGAGCCGCACAACAAATGAGAGAAAAAGACACGAGATAATTTTGCAATATTGGGGGACCAGGCGGGCAAGTCCCGAAGGACTTCCACCCATGCTCAGGCTGCTCCAATCTTTTATTGATCTGGAGTAGCCCTTAGGGTAAGGAGGTTTCAATGACACACAGATCAGCAGACAATTTCCAGGAATAGACAAAGTATCTGATTAGCTCATCAATAGATTTCCGGAAGTATCTGATTAACAATAGTCAACAAGGATCTACATAAGTATCTAAGGAATTAAGTGAACTAAGGTGGGGATGCTTCAACTATTATTACCTAAATTAACTGGGTGGTTCCTAGATTAACTGGGTGGCGCACAGCCCTGACCTTTGCTAGGACATGAAAGGTTACGAGCTTTTGGGGGTCTCTGTCTAAACTCAGGTAGTGAAGACAATGAATGGACTCCGGCAGCCACAGTGGAGGGTTGCTAAAGCCAGCGCCTGCCTCTAAAATAGAGCTCCCTCCTAATGCAGGGAGGGAGCCTCGCCCCTGTCCCCAAGCCCTCCCCAGCCCCACTCCGGCTGCTCACACTGGATGCTCCAGCCAGCACCTGAGTTCTCCGGGGGACAGTGGGCTCCCCATTTCCGTGGGCAGTGGGCTTAAGGGTTGTTGGGTGGAAATGGTCTTAGGAAGGATCATTTGTCTCTCTCTTGCCTCTTGGCACCTCCAGCCATTTCAAATGGATGCAACTCAGTGGTTTGGAAGATCCTTCTCATCAATGAACTTCTAAGATTCTGACTCTCGCCAACTGTAAAGATCCTCAGAGCGAAGGGTACCTCTGGCTCCATACCACCCGCTAGCACTTCTTTACGGAGCAGGGAGTCACCATTTCCCCTCCGGGGTCAGCATGGGCTGCCGCTTAGAGTGGGCTTCTGATGACACCCGCTGGTGAGAAAGGGGACTGCATGAGTGAAGACAGAGGAAGAAAGGGGCTACCCTGATAAACCCCCCTTTGGGAAGGCAGGAAGTCAGGAAGTGGCAGGAGCAGAGTAGGGGGTGGGAGAGGCAGGACCTCACAACTTTGACTTGACTGATAGTCACCTTATTCTCTGAAGTCTCTTGCCAATTAGCATTCCTCCTTAGCATCCTATCCCAAGTGCTGCTGGTACTTGGCCTTTCCCTAATTCCCCAGAGCACAGCTGAGAGCAGACACCAGAATTCACTTTCTCTGGTATCAAGGACAACAAATGAAAATACGCAGCAAGAACAACAGAACAGCAGCGGGTCTGCCTGCCTTCGGGAAACAGAGGCCCTCTTTCATCCCAGCCAGCACGGAGCCCAGGAAGTGAGGCCCACAGGGACTTGTCTGATGAATTTCGTGGCCTTCCTCCTACTGAAGGTCTCTTGGGCTCTGGGTCTCACCCTCTATGTCAGTGGTTCTCAACCTTGGCTGCCCATTAGAATCACCTGGGAATCTTTTTAAAATCCTGATGTCTGGGCCTCATCCTCCGGAAATTCTGTTTCTTTGTGATGGGGTGGGGCCACAACATGAGTAACAAAGAAACAGAATTTCCAGAGGATGAGGCCCAGACATCAGGATTTTAAAAAGATTCCCAGGTGATTCTAATGCGCAGCCAAGGTTGGGAACCACTGCCCTATGTCTTAGCTCTTGCTCCTGCACTTTTCTCTCAGCTGCATCCGTTTTTCCCCCTCCGCCTGATTACTCCCATCAGCATACACACAGCTATTTTAACAAACCTTCCCCTGGCCCCACATCCCCCTTTAGCTGCCATCCAAACCCCTCTCCTTTGACAGCAAAATTCCAGGCAGGGCTGTGTAGAGGCATCGTCGTCTCCGTGTTCCTTACAGCAGTTTCCGGCCCGGGTGTGATCTCTTGTACCCGATTGAAATCGTCTTGTCAAGCAGGGCAGTGGCTCCATCCTCCAGAACACAGCGGCTGCTTTGCTGTCGTACCTGATCCCCCAGCAGCTTGCACGTAACTGGCTCCTTTTGGAGATACTCACTCCGGGCGTCTCCCAGCCACGTGCTGCTGCCGTCTCCCTGGCTGGCTCCCAAAGAGAACTGACCCAAATTCTACCCTGTCCTTGCATCCGGTCCAAAATGTAGGCTATCCGGGTGACTGACGCGCACGCCCCCATCAGCTCTGTGACCTAAGAGCAAGTTAGCTGCGCCCTCCCCCATCCACTGAGCAAAGGACTAAAATGATGGATGGATGGCCCAGGCTATGCAATGGTGAGCCATTTCACAAAACGTCTTTCTGCAGCGGTTTTCCCTTCTCCTTCGGGACAAATTAAGATTCTTTTCCTTGCCGTTAAGTGTGGCCAGGGTCTGCTTTCTAACAATCACACGTGAGCAGGAATCATGTGTGTGTCGTTGGTGGACAGGGGCTTTAAGAGGCAGCACACCCCGCATCGTTTCTTAAGGCTGCCATGGCAGATTACCACTAGTTGGTGGCTTAAAGCAGAAATTGATTCTGTCCCAGTTGCGGAAACCAGAAATCCCAAACCACGGTTTGGTAGGACCACATCCCCTCTGGAGACTCTGGGTAAGGATTTTTTCCTGTCGCTTCCAGCTCCTGGCTTTCCTGCTGTGGCAGCATCTGTCTCTGCCTTTACTCGGCCTTCCCTGCGTGTCTGTGTGTGTGGTTTTCTGTCCCTTCTAAGGACACTCATTCATAAAGGGCCTACCACAACCCAGCATGCTCTCATCTTAGCCTTGCCTTATTCGCACCTGCAAGGGCCCCGTTTCCAGTAAGGTCAGATTCTGAGGTTACAGCCGACATGAATTTTTGGGAGACACTATGCAATATACTAGAGCTCCCTGTACAATAAAAATCCCCCTTTGGCAACGGGAAGAATGGGGCACATGTACGAGTCCCTAGTCTACGTGCTGGTTCTCAGGTGTTTGTGAGGACCCGTGCAGGGTCGTGGAGAAAGTCATTTAATTAGGCTCTATCTGTCTTGGAGGAATTTCTTATCTATTTGTCCTCTGAAGTCCCCAGCTCCAGTCCCTAGGAAATAGTTTCTTGCTTGTGATCTGTCCTGGCCACATCCTGGGGGTGGGGCCTCCCTTGGGACTGCACAGCTTCCACCGTTAGCCTGATTCCTACTTGGGCAAGTTGGGGGTACTGGGTGTGCCTTTAGGCTCCACCAGCCCAAGGCTTTATTCGGCCACGTGCGTGGGTCTTTTGGCAATTCCGCTTCTTCTAAAACAGCCTTTGGACCGATTTGCTTCCAATCCGTTCCTCGTTCTCGGAACCAAAGCTAAAGTTCCCTCCTGGACACAGTTGTCAGACCTACTTTTGTTATTGTTATTGTTGTTGATTTTTTCTTCCTCAGATCCAGGCCTCCTTGTCATCTTCCTGTTGGCTCCCCTGGGCATCTGAAGGAGCTTCTGTAGGAAAGGCAGCTCTCTTGATTGGATGTTTGCCACAGGACTGAGTCCCGTGTGGATATTGCCTGAAGCCTTTTTCAGTCTTACTTCCTATAATTTAGGGCATAGAAGCAGCCAGCTTTCCTATGTCCACGGAAACACTAATGTCTAGATTCCCCCAATTTTCTTTCACTTCTTCTTGGAAACTTGTCATTTCCCCCCTGAACTTATCTCTTTTTTAAAAGAAGTTTTTAAAATTGATTTTAGAAAAAGGAAGAGAAAGAGAGTGGGAAAGAGAGAGAAAGAGAGTGGGAAAGAGAGAGAGAGAAACTTTGGTCGGTTGCCTCCCATACGTGTCCCAGCGGGAATTGAACCCAAAACCTGGGTATGTGCCCTGACCGGGAATTGAACCGGAGACCTTTTGATGTAAGGGGAGACGCTCCAACCAACTGAGCCACCCGGCCAGGGTTCATCTCTTACTAATAATAACTTGCTACAGACGCTGGAGAACAACCAACATACACCAACATTCTGGTTCTTTCCCAGTTTCTCAGAGAGCTATGGCCCAGTGGGTACTTGGTCTGCCTGTCAAGGTCTTGCAAAAATTTTCCAAAATGTGTTATTCCTGCCTACCCTGGGACTCCATTTTTCTAGCCAAGCACTCCTTGCTGCCAGCAAATGTCCCAAGTAATGTGGCCACTGCCTACTTCTCTGGCCCACCTCCTTCCACCCACTTCTGCCTCTGTACCGGCCTCAGCCTCCCACCTGCTCCAGACAGCACAGTCCTTACAGGTGCTGGTCCCTCTGCCAGCAGCTCTCTGACCCTAAACCTTTGCCTGGATCCCCCTTCACATATCATTCAGGTCTCCACTCAAACATGGCCTCCCCCGGACATCCCATCTCATTCATTTTTTCGTAGCATTTACTGCCACCTGATTCTATCTTCTTTATTTGTACCTGTGGTGGCCTATGTCCCGTTCTCCGTGCATGGAACGTCTGTGAGCACAGTCCTTTGGTCTTGTTTGCAAATGTGTCTTAGTGGCAGCTACTTGCTACACAGTCATTATGACAATGTGCCGATACTTGTATAATGCCGTGTACCCAGCACAACTTTAGTACTTTGCTGGAAACTTTTGAAATAAAAAATTTCAAAGGTACACAAAAGTAGAATATGATACTTGAAATATTAATGTTTATTGCATGTAACATTATTATATTTAAAATCATTTTTCTTGAAAGAAAAAAAAAGAATATGATAAACTCCTCATAAAATTTATCACCCAGATTCAACCTTATCAAGATTTTGCCACACTTGCTTCATCTATTCTTCTTTTCTTCCTTCCTTTTCTTTCATTTCTCTTTCCTTTGTTTTTGTTGAAATATTTTAAAGAAATCCCAGGCCTCCTGCCATCCATACTTTAATATGTGCATTTTAAATGAATGTTTCTATAATTTCAAGGCACTCATACACCTTTCAGAATAAGCAATGGCCCCTTAGTGCCATCACAACCGTACTCAGATTTTCCTGGTTGATCTGTTTGAATTAGAAGCCAGACCAAGTCCACACGCTGCATCTGTTATTTCTCTTAAGTCTCCTTCCTGAGCTGTTGACTTGTTGAAGGAAGGGGTGATTATTATGAACTACTCAGCTGAGATGATGAGAGCCTGAAAGGGGACTGGGCAGCGGGGATGAAAAGGAGGAAACGGTCTGCAGAGACCACTTGAGTGGAGTCGTTTGGTTGATGCTGCTTCAGGCATTAGGGTGGCGACATTACTGACTTCTCAAGGCACAGGAGTGACAAGAGCAGTGGGGAGGGACCTTGCTCCCTCTCCTAGGGTCTCTGGTAGGACAGTTGAAAGGAACCCTTAAATCGGCTCCTTGTTTCCTTTGTTTTAGTCACTTGCCAGCCTCCCCCCAGTGGGCTCTACAACCCTCCCACGTCTTCACAAGATTCCCTCTTGCTACCTCTGAAGCTTGTTAGGAGAAGGTCAGTCCTCATACACTGTACTTACCATGGTTCCCAGACCAGCTGTGCACCACAAGTCATGGAGTTTTATTTTACTTCTTTAAAAATATGCTTGAGCCCTGGTCCATGTAGCTCTGGTTGGGTGTTGTCTGCTGCACCAAGCGGTCGCTGGTTCGATTCCTGGTCAGGGCCCATTAACAAAGGGTATTTTTGCTGGATATGGAATTCTGGGTTGACAGTTACTTTGTTTGTGTAGAACCTTAGGGATGTCATCCTTTATCTCCTGGCCTCCACTGTTCCTGATGAGAGCACAGCCATTATTTGTGTCATTCTTCTCATATCTGTAATATGTCATTTTTCTCTGGATGATTTCATAATTTTCAGAAGTTTGACTACGGTGTACCTGATGTGACTTTTTTTGCTTGAAGGTTTGCTAAGCTTCCCTAGGTTGATGTGTTTCACCAAATTTGGAAAGTTTTGAACGTTTCATCTTCATTTAACTCTTTCTACTCAATTCTCTCCTTCCTTTCCTTCAGGGATTCTAATTATATATATGTTAGACAGCTTGATATTTTCCCATAGGTTACTGAGGTTCTGTTTATTTTGTTTCAATCCTTTTTCTCTCTGTTCTTCAGATTGGATAAGTTTTTATGGTTTTGTCTTCAATTCATGGACTCTTACTTCTGTCATCTCCAACCAGCTGTAAAAGCCATCCAGTGAATTCTTCACTTCAGACATTGTATTTTCAGTCTAGAGTTTCCTTTTAAAAATAGTTTTCAGCCATAGCTGGTTTGGCTCAGTGGACAGAGCGTCAGACTGTGGACTTAAGGGTCCCAGGTTCAAGTCTGGTCAAGGGCACATGCCTGGGTTGTGGGCTCGATCCCCAGTTGGGGGTGTGCAAGAGGCAGCCAATCAATGATTCTCTGTCATCATTGATATTTCTCTCTCTCCCTCTCTTCTCATCTCTGAAATCAATAAAAATATATTTTACAAAATAGTTTTCATTTTTCTGTTAAGATTTTCTGTTTGCTTCTCATTCAAAAATATATATTTCTTGGCCCAGGCCAGGTAGGTTTAATACCTGGTCAGGGCATATAGAAAAATCAAACAATGAATGCATAAATAAGGTGAACAACAAATTTCTCTCTCTCCCTCCCTCCCTCTTTCTCTCTCTAAAATCAATTTTTAAGAATTGTTAATATATTTTTCTTTAACTCAAGCACGCTTATTATAACTGCTTTAAAGTCCTAGTCTGCTGAGGCAGCATAAGTAAATGCTGGTACTCACATCCTCCCACAACCACATCAAAATTACAGCTAAAAGACAGAACAACTATCATTCAGAACCGCCTGAGATCTGGCTGAATGGAAGTCCTACAACTAGAGAAGTAAAGAAGAAAGCACATTGAGACTAGTAGGAGGGGCGGGGGCTTGGACCGGGCTGGTCTGACACCACATGTGTCGTGTTTTTAATCTGGAGAGATTGTCTGCTGAGGAGGCCTCCTGTGAGGAACAGGGGTCACAGCCCCACTCCAGAACTGTCAGCCCACAATTCCAGTGCCAGGGAGAGAAGTCTCCGTAACTTTGGGCTGTAAAAACCAGTGGGGATTGTGGCTGAGTGACACAGAGGCTGCTGGAGTCCCAGGCAATTCCCCTTAAAGGGCCTGCACATAGACTTACTTGAACTCACTCACTCCTGAGCTCCACCACTGAGGCAGCAGTTTGAAAGGACCCAGGGACATACAAGGAGGAACTAAGTTGTCTGGCTTTAGGGCAAGAATTCAGGGGCAGCTTTCTCCCAGATAAAAGTGCTGGGACATCCCCTCAACAGAACTATCAGCCATATCTGAGTCTCCACCAACTGAGTCTACACTGTTCACCCCACCCTGGTGATTCTCTCAGACCTGCCCCATCCAAGCTGTTTGTCATGGCTTTTCCATATGAATGGCCTATCCTGGATCAGGCTTCTGACTTTTCTAAAATCTCTCAAATAAGCAGCAGCTGGTGTCAGCATGCCCCATATCTCTCAATAAGTGGCCCTAGGCCCAGTACTAGCAGCATTTTGCTAAGGTTCACAGCTTGGCCTCTCCTGGACATCTCCAAGTCCAACACAAGTAGCAGCCATCTGCAAATTGCTCTGTAGCTGGTGCTGGGTGGCCCCAGGTAGGGCACAGGCAGTGGCTGGCTTTGCATATCCCCAAGGCCCCAGAGCCAATACACCTGGAAGACAGTTTCATACCATGCCAGATTACATCTTTATGCATCCATGAGAGACACACTCAAGGACCAGACTCAGTGAGCACCAAAGCCGCACTGAAGCAAGTTCTGCTCCATTGGATCAGTTCCTGCACAGCAGCTCTTCCACTGTAGTCACAGCTGGTCCTCACAGCCAACTGGCCTGGAGGTCAGTTCCTCCCAGTGAGGCCAACAACAATCAAGGATCAACTACAACAAGACAGTGCACACAGCCCACACGGGGGTGCCCAGCTCAGGTGACTAGAGAGGCCAATCCACTGGACATTACAAGACAGCTACTATACAAGGCCACTCTACAATTCCAAGAGATATAGCAGCTATACCTAATACATAGAAAAAAACACAGGGAAACAGCCAAAATGCTGAGACAAAGAAACATGTCACAAATGAATGAACAGAAGAAATCTCCAGGAAAAGAACTAAGTGAAATGAAATCAAGCAAACTATTAAATACAGAGTTTAAAACAATGGTTATAAGTTTGCTCAAGGAACTTAATGAGAACTTCAAGGAACTTAGTGAGAATGTCAAGGAACTTCATCAGAATTTCAATGAACTTAGTACCAGTAAGACCATCAAAGACATGCAAAAGGACCAATCAGAAATGCAGGATATACTAACTGAAATGAAGAATAATTTGTAGGTAATCAATAGTAGAGTAGAGGATGCTGAGAATCAAACCAGTGATTTGGAATATGATCAAGCAAAAAACACCCAACCAGAAGAGCAAAAAGACAAAATAATCCAGAACTACGAAGATAGTGTAAGGAGCCTCTGGACAACTTCAAGTGTGCCAGAAAGAGAAGAGGGGGAGCAGGAAATTGAAAACCTATTTCCTACCTGGTGAAAGAAATAGACTTACAAGTCCAGGAAGAATCCCAAACAAGGTGAACCCAAAGAGGCCCACACCAAGACACCTCATAATTAAACCGCCAAAGGTTTAATCTTAAAAGAGAGAATCTTAAAAGCAGCAAGAGAAAAGCAGGTAGTTACCTACAAGGTAGTGCCCATACAACTGTCAACAGATTTCTCAACAGAAACTTTGCAGGCCAGATAAATATTCAATGATGAAAAGCAAGGATCTACAACCAAGATTACTTTACCCAGCAAAGCTATCATTTAGAACTGAAGGTCAGATAAAGAGCTACACAGATAAGAAAAAGCTAAAGGAATTCATCACAGCCAAACCAGTATTACATGAAATGTTGAAGGGTCTTCTTGAAGAAGAAGAAGAGCAAGGAGGAGGAGGAGGAGGAGGAGGAGGAGGAGGAGGAGGAGGAGGAGGAGGAGGAGAAGAAGAAGAAGAAGAAGAAGAAGAAGAAGAAGAAGAAGAAGAAGAAGAAGAAATGAAGATCAAAATTATGAATAATAGCCCTATTCAAAAACATGAATGGTGTGTGTGAGGGAGGCAACCAAGTGATGTGTCTCTCTCACATCAATGTTTCTATCTCTGTGTCTCTCCCCATACCTTCCACTCTCTAAAAACCAATGGAAAAAAATATCCTTAGGTGAGGATTAACATATATAGTATATAATATGAACAATAAAATGGCAATAAATAAATTAAAAAGGGCCTAATCTGCTAATTTCAACATCTAGATAAGCTCAGAGTCTGTTTCTGTTGACACTTTTTTTTATGGATAACATTTTCCTGCTTCTTGGAATATTCAGTTATTTTTAAAAATATATATTTTATTGATTTTTTTACAGAGAGGAAGGGAGAGGGATAGAGAGTTAGAAACATCGATGAGAGAGAAACATCAATCAGCTGCTTCCTGCACACCCCCTATTGGGGATGTGCCCGCAATCAAGGTACATGCCCTTGACTGGAATCAAACCTGGGACCCTTCAGTCTGTAGGCTGACACTCTATCCACTGAGCCAAACCGGTTAGGGCTCAGTAATTTTTTTATTGTAGGCTAGATATTGTGAGTGACGTATTGAAAGGAGTCTGGATCATGTTGTTTTCCTTTAAAGAGTGTTTTGTTTTGTTTTGGCAGTCAATTAATCTATCACAGGGTTTCTTTGCCCCTGTCAAGGCTTGGTTTTAGGCTTCTTCTTTTTCTTAAACTAAATCTTTGTTGTGGAAAGTCTTATATATGTCCCCTATTTTCTCCCATTGACCCCTCTTAGCCCGGCCATGTCCCCCACCCCAGGCCTTCACCATCCTATTGTCTGTGTCCATGAGTTATGCATATATGCATACAAGTTCCTTGGTTGAACTCGTCCCACCCACCCACTTATTTCATAAGTGAAATAAGCTAAGTGGCTTATTTCACTTAGCATAATACTATCTGCCGGGAGCCGGTCCATCCTTGCTGCTTGACACAGTCGCTGCAGGGAAGAAACATCTGCACAACATATGTTTCAAGGGACCTGGCATATATGGCATACTGTTCTTAATATGTTTGTTCACCTTCTTGGCACTATGTGTTTTAACCAAGGTCACCTCTCTGAGAAAGGTTGTTTCCCCAGGTAGGGATTTTCCGCTGAATTTAGGGAGGGAATAAAACCCCTTAACTAAGTGCCAGGCGGGTAGTTAATCTCTTTAACTATGAACAATCACGCTTAAGCTACATAATCTTTACTCCCTGGAATGGAGATAAATGCCCTAACCTTTGGAATAGAGATTGATAGGATTGGAATCAACTGGTATAAATACAGATGTAACAAGACAACAGGACACAGAACCTAGAGACAGAACCTAGCGAGAGAACCTGGCTGAAGAACCTAGAGACAGAACCTGGCTACAGAACCTGGATAGAACATGGCAAGAGAACCTGACTAGAACCTGGTGACTGAACCTGGCTGGAGAACCTAGCGAGGGAACATGGCTACAGAACCTGGCTGGAGAACCTGGAAAACCTGGCTGGAGAACCTAGCAAGAGAACATGGACACAGAACCTGGCTGGAGATCCTAACCAGAACTTCACTGGAGATCTGGACCAGAACTTGGCTAGAGGAACCTGGCTATGATGATCACCTGAAGGCTGCCTCCGTGTCATTCCTTCTTCACCGACTCCGTCCACACCTTTGGGGACCCCTGGACCTGCTGGGGGTGGACCCCAGCAACTATCCAGGTCCCTCCATGCTGTCTCAAAGGGTAAAAGATCCTTCTTTTTTACTGCTGCATAGTATTCCATGGTATAAATGTACCACAGCTTTTTTTTATCCACTCATCTACTGATGGGCACTTGGGCTGTTTCCAGATCTTAACTATTATAAATTGTGCTGCTATGAACATAGGGGTGCATACATTCTTTCTGATTGGTGTTTTGGGTTTCTTAGGATATATTCCTAAAAGTGGGATCACTGGGTCAAATGGCAGTTCCATATTTAATTTTTTGAGGAAACTCCATGCTGTTTTTCATAATGGCTGCACCAGTCTGCTTTCCTACTAGCAGGGTATTAGTGTTCCCTTTTCTCCACATCCTTGCCAGCACTTGTCATTTGTTGAGTTGTTGATGGTAGCCATTCTGACAAGTGTGAGGTGTTACCTCATTGCTCTTTTAATTTGCACCTCTCTGATGATCGTGACTTTGAGCATTTTTTCATATGCCTCTTGGCTTTCTGTATGTCTGCTTTGGAGAAGTGTCTATTTAGGTCCCTTGCCCATTTTTTTAAATTGGATTGTCTTCCTTTTGTTAACTTATATGAGTTCCTTATATATTTTGGATATTAACCCATTATCAGATATGTAATTGTCAAATATGTTCTCCAATACAGTGGGCTCACTTTTCATTTTGTTGATGGTTTCTTTTGCTGTGCAGTTTTTATTTTGATGTAGTCCCATTTGTTTATTTTCTCCTTAGTTTCCTTTGTCCTAGGAGATGTATCCGTAAACATATTGCTACAAGAGATGTCTGAGATTTTTCTGCTTATGGTTTCTTCTAGGATTTTTATGGTTTCATGACTTACATTTAAGGCTTTTATCCATTTTGAGTTTATTCTTCTGTGTGGTGTAAGTTGGTGATTTAGTTTCTTTCTGTCTTTCTTTTTCTTTTCTTTCTTTCTTCTTTTTTTTTAAATGTATCTTTCCAATTTTCCCAACACTATTTATTGAAGAGACTGTCTTGACTCCATTTTATGTTCTTGCCTTCTTGGTCAAATATTAATTGAGTGTAATGGCTTGGGTCGATTTCTAAGGTCTCTGTTCTGTTTCATTGATCTACTTGCCTGTTCTTGTGCCAGTGCCAGGGTTTTTTATTACAGTGACTTTGGAGTATAACTTGATATCTTGTATTGTGAACCCTCCAACTTTGTTCTTTTTTCTCAACATTGATGCAGCTATTCAGGGTCTTTTTGGGTTCCATATAAATTTTTGGTGTATATTTTCTAGTTCTGTGAAATATGCTGTTGCAATTTTAATAGGGATTGCATTGAACCGGTAGATTGCTTTGAGTAGTATAGACATTTTAATGATGTTAATTTTACCAACCCGTGAACACTTGTTTATATCTTCCTCTATCTCTTTCTTCAACGTCCTGTAGTTTTCTGAGTATAAGACTTTTACCTCCTTGGTTAAGTTTATTCCTAAGTATCTTAATTTTTTTGCTGCAATGGTATATAGGATTGTTTAGTTTCTCTTTCTGGGAATTCATTATTGGTTATAAAAAGAACATTGACTTCTGAGTATTACTTTTATATCCTGCTACATTGTTCAATTCCTTTATTAAATCTAGTAGATTTTGGTGGAGTCTTTAGGGTTTTCTATGTACTATATCATGTCATCTGCAAATAATGAGAGTTTTACTTCCTCCTTTCCAGTTTGGATGCCTTTTATTTCTTCTTCATGTCTGATCACTATGGCTAGGACTTTCAGTACTATGTTGAATGAGTGGTAAAAGCGGACATCCCTGTCTTGCTCCTTTTCTTAGGGGAAATACTTTTAGTTTCTGCACATAGAAACTAAATATGATGTTCACTGTGGTTTTGTCACATATGGCCTTTATCGTGTTGAGATATGATCCCTCTTTCCTACTTTGCTGAGAGATTTTTAAAAAAAAATTAAAAATGGGTGTTGTATTTTGTCAAATGCTTTTTCTGCATCTATTGATATGATCAGGTGATTTTTGTCTTTCAGTTTGTTTCTATGGTGTATCATGTTTATTGATTTGTGAATATTTTACCAGCCTTGTATCCCTGGAATAAATCCCACTTGATCATGGTGTATGATCTTTTTAATATATTGCTGGATGCGATTTGCTAATATTTTGTTTAGGATTTTAGCATCTATGTTCATTAGGGATATTGGCCTGTAGTTCTCTTTCTTTTTAGTATTCTTATCTGGTTTTGGAATTAGGATAATGTTGGTCTCATAAAAAGAGCTTGGAGGTGTTCCTTCGTCTTGGATTTTTGGAATCATTCGAGGAGGATAGGAGCTAGTCGTTCTTTTCAGGCTTGGTAAAACTGTAGTGTGAAGCTGTCTGGACCAGGACTGTTGTTTGCCAGTTTTTGTTTTTTTTTATTACTATTTCTATTTCGTCAGTTGTTATTGGCCTATTCAGGTTTTCTTCCTAATTCAGTTTTGAAAGATTGTATTTTTTTAGGAAGTTTTCCATTTCATCTACATTGTCCAGCTTGTTGGCATATAGCTTTTTATAGTATTTTCTTACAATCCTTTGTATTTCTGTGGTGTCAGTTGTTACTTAACTGCTTTTCTTTCTGATTTTACTTATTTGGATCCTCTCTCTTTGTTTCTTGATGAGTCTGGCTAGCAGTTCATCAATCTTGTTTATCTTTTCAAAGAACCAACTCTTGATTTCATTGATTTTTTTCTATTTTTTTTTTAAGCCACTGTAATTTATTTCTCCTCTAATCTTTATTATTTCCTTCTTTCTACTTACTCTTGGATTTTATTTTTGTTATCCTTTTAATTATTTAAGTTGTAGGGTTAAATAGTTTATTATTAATTTTTCTTGTTTTTTCAGATAGGCCTGTAGTGCTATGAACTTCCCTCTCAGGACTGCTTTTTCTGTGTCCCAGAGATTTTGGGCTATCGTGTGTCCATTTTCTTTTTTTTCTAGAAAAGTTTTTATTTTTTTCTTGATCTCCACTAAACCATTCATTGTTTCTTAACATACTATTTTGCTTCCATGTGTTTGAGTGTTTTTGAGTGATATTGCTGCAGTTGATTTATAATTTCATTCCATTGTGACCTGATAAATTGCTTGAGATGATTTCAGTCTTTTTGAATTTGTAGAGACTTGTTTTGTGTCCTAACATGTGGTCTATCTTTGAGAATGACCCAAGTGCACTTGAACAGAATGTATATTCTGCAGTATTGGGGTGAAATGTTCTATAAATGTCAACTAAATCCATCTGATCTTTGTGTCATTTAGAGTCTCTATCTCCTTGTTAATTTTTTTGTCTGGAAGATGTATCCAATGAAGTCAGCAAGGTGTTAAAGTCCCCTACTATGACTATATTGCTGTCGGTTTTTCCCTTAAAGTCCTCTAGAAGTTTTCTTATACATTTAGATGCTCCTATACATTTAGTGCATGTATGTTTACCAGAGTTATTGCCTCTTGTTGGATTGATCCCTTTAGTAATATGTAGTGACCTTTATTGTCTCTTGCCTTCATTTTGAAGTTTATTTTGTCAGATATGAATATTGTTATCCCAGCTTATTTTTGTTTCCATGGCAAATTTTTTTTCATCCCTTCACTCTCATCCTGTGTAAGTCTTTTATTCTGAGGTGGGTCGCTTGTAGACAGCATATAGTTGGGTCATGTTTTCTTATCCATTTAGCTACCCTGTCTTTTTGATTGGACCATTTAATCTATTTACATTTAAGGTTATTATTGATAGGTACTTATTTATTGCCACTTTAATTCTGTATGCTTAGGTTTCTCTCTCTCTATTCTTCTCATTATAGCAGTCCCTTTAGCTTTTCTTACAGTGCTAGTTTGGTGGTGATAAACTCCTTTAGCCTGTTTTGTCTGGGAAGCTCTTTATTTCACCATCTATTTTGAATGATGGATATAGTAATCTTGGTTTCAGATCCTTGCTTTTTGTTACCTTGAATAATTCATGCCATTCCTTTCTGGCCTATAGAGTTTCTAATGAGAAATCAGCTGACAGCCTTATGGGAACTCCTTTTTAGGTAACAAATTGCTTTTCTCTAGCTGCCTTTGAGATTCTCTCTCTTTGTCTTTAATTTTTGCATTTAAATTATGATGTCTGGTAAATTGTCTTATCTCCATTTCATTTATCTCTCCTTCTGGAGAATCTCTTGTCCTTTCCACTGGGGCTTGTTTTTTTGTCTCCCCATTTTGGCTGCCTGATTGGGTTTGTGTCTGTGTTTTAGGTAGATGTCCTTTGACTCCCAATCTCGAGTGCAGGACAATGTCAGATGCTGTTTGCTACTGGCCTTGAGTGCCCTGTTTGGAGCTGTCAGCAACCCACAGCTTGTGGCTCCCTCTGCTGGGGCTGGGGGAAAGGACCAAGATGTGTACCAGAGTTTGCTTTTTCTAGCTCTGTTCCCAGGATTAGATTAGGCAAAAACTCAAAGCCTCCAGAGACCTGCCTCTGCCTGTAGTTCTATTGACACTCAGACTTGAATAGCCTCAGGCTATCAACCACAGGGTGGGGTGAGAGGTCTTCCAATAGGGTGGGACAACTTCCTTCCTCCCAGGCAAAAACCATCTGGAAAGAAAAGTTTTGCCACCAGAGAAAGATTTCCTCCACAGAGTGAGGGAGTGACTCAGCACAGGAAACCAGGTGGCTTCCCTCCAAACTCTACCCTCAGACTTTTTAATCATGGCTTCTGCTCACACAGTTCCAGTCCACTCTGCCCTCCCTCTGCCAGAGCCCAAGGTGAGTGGCTACACATCAAATTTTGTGAATTGGCCTTTTAAGAGGGTGCCTGCATTTCCATCCATCTCTTGCTTGCAGACAACAACCCTGCTGCTTTTCACAGCCAGATGTTATGTGTGCACCTTTCTCAGTTCTGGTGCTCTGGGCTGGGGAGCCCAGATTGAGACTTAAGACCCCAGAGTTCTCAGTGGGAAGACCCCACGGCTGAGATATCCATCCAGAACTTTAGCTGCTGCCTATGGGAGCCCAGCCAGCCCTCTCGTATCTCTGCACTTCCTACCAGTCTCTATGGGGTCTCCACTTTGTATCCTTGGTTATCAGGGTTCTCTCCAGCTACTCTTCAGTTGATTTTTCAGAGTGGTTCTTTATTTTAGTTGTATTTCCAGCTTGGTCCTGGGAGCGTGTCAGTGTAGCTTCTACCTACTCTGCCGCCATTTTGGAATCTCGGTTTTTGGCTTCTTTAGGATGAGTCTAAAGTAGCCTTTATCTAGGACATGATCCTTCTTCCCAAAGCCTAACTTTTCTGGTTTCTCAGCTGAATGCTGAGATAATACGTGCTGTGCCAATAAGATCTCTCTGCTTTGGCTGGAGGGGACTCCTGGCACTGGGCGACCTCTAGTATTTCCATTCTGCTAGTAACCAATATCTTACAAGGTTGAGACTGTACCTATGCAATCCAGTTCTTGACCAAAAACCAATAGGAAACTTCTGTTATGGGTTAAATTGTGTTTCCCCTTAGATATACTTTGAAGTCTTAATCCCCAATACTTCAAAATGTGACTTTTATATGGAAATAGGGTCTTTAAAATAAAATTAGGTCATTCAGTTAACCTAAACCAGTATAACTTGTGTCCTTACAAAAAGGGAAAATTGAACCCAAAGACATGTACACAGAGAGAAAGCCATGTGAAGATGAAGGGAGAGATCAAGGTGATACATCTACAAGCAAAGGAATGTCAAAGATTGACAGCAAATCACGGGGTGCCAGGGAAGAGGCATGGAACAGATTCTCCCTCCCAGCTCTCAAAACAAACCAACCCTGCTGATACCTTGATCTCAGACTTCCAGCCCCCAGAACTGTGACAGAACATACTTCTGTTATTTAAGCCACCCAGTTTGTGGTACTTTGTTACAGCAGACCTAGAAAATGAATATACATCCACATATATAGTGAGGACTTTTGGGGTCCTCACTATATCCCTCCCTTCTCCCTGCAGCCAACCCCACGAGTTCCATTTGCTTTCACAGCTCCACACTCTGGTCTTTGTTTTCTCAGCTCAGTAGGATTGCTGGACTCTTCCTGGGCTCCACCTACCTCTGCTGTAACCAGGAAGTAGTCCTCAGCGAGTGGATGCTGGGCTTGCGTTATGTGTTTCCTTTTCTCAGAGATTGCAGTGCACTGCCTGTTGCCCGATACCCAGAAACAGTTGTGTCGTACACTTTGTTCAGGTTTATAGTTGTTTATGGTGAAAGGCAATCCAGTATTTGTTACTCCATAGTGGCCATAAATGACATTTCTGTTCTAAAGTCTTTGAAGTAATCCTCTCAATAACTCTGTGAGGGCAGGTTATTATCCACATGAGTCCCAGACAAAAAATGGAGGCCATAAATAAATAACTTGTCTAAAGATATATCTATAAATGGTGGAGCTATATTTCGAGTGTAGGCAGTTTGGCTGCAGAGTCTATGCTACTAAACTTTAACCTATTACCTTACATCATAGGTGCTCAAGGAATGCATTTTGAATAATTAAATAGATACCGTCTCTTAAACCTTTGTTGGCCATTTACCCTCTGTTCCACTCACACAGGAAAATCCCAACATCACATCAATCCACTGTCTTCACTTCTCCTGCACTCAGACTTTTAAGCATGCTGGAGAAAACTTCCAGGTAGAAGTTATCTGGGCCTCTGAAAATGCCTAATAATTCTGCATTTCCCTAGTCTTTGTCTTCCATTTGCTGTTGGTGCTCACCTCAAACCTCAAATACCTCTTCCCCCTTACTCATTATTTTCAGGAAAAACACAATTTCCAGCTGTGAACTCTCAGCTTCCTACTCATTCCTGTAAATTTGACGTGTATTGGCACCCAGCCTTCTCACAAACAGTGTTTCTCTCTCTATCGAAGGCTCACCCACTTCTAGCTGCTGCCCGGTGTCTTTCTTCCCTCTCACAGCCGAGCTCTGGGAAGTGTTTACACCTGTCTGCACTACCGCACTCCCCCTCACCTGCAGCTCACTCCGCCACCCCAATCTGGCTTCTGTACTTGTTATTTCACTCACTCACTAATGTGGCTTTTGGCTTCACTGATTTCATCCTCATGCCTTCTTTAAATGTGTTTGTTATTCTTTATTAACTTCTTGATTTGGATGCTTAATACATTTTTTTTCTATTTGTTAATATAAGCATTTAAGATCATGAATTCTTCTCTGCTTTATTTGTGTCTTATAGATTCTTAACAATGGGATTTTTTTCTATCGATTTTTAAATTTTGTTTTGTTTTCCTTATTGGTACAAAAGTGTTTAAGAGATAATTTAAAATTAAGTAGCAGTCTTTTGTTTTCTGGTTTTGTAATTAATATCTATTATACTGCTTTCTGTTCAAAGTATGCTATTTTATATTATTTTTACTGTGGGGAAGTTTGATCATTTCTAAGTGGTTTTATATACAGTCAGTTTTTTGATATCCCATGAATAGCTTTTTTTTTCTTTGTCTTTTTTTGTTAATACTTACCTGAGGATATTTTTCCATTGATTTTTAGAGAGCATGGAAGGGAGGAGAGACAGAGAGAAACATCGAGGTGAGAGAGGCACATCGATTGGTTCCCTCCCTACCAGGGCTGGCCGGGGATCAAGTACATACCCTTGACCAGAATTGAACCTGTGACTCTTTAGTCCATGGGCCAACATTCAATCCACTGAGGCCAAACCAGCTAGGGCCCTATGAATAGCTTTTAAAAAGCCATTACTTTTGCCGTTTCCACAGGTGTTGAAAGGAAGGAGGCTTGGGGCCGCTAGTGGTCACCTTTCCCCGGAGGAAAACCACCTGGGAGTGAAGTCACAGACAAGAGGAGCCGAACTGGAGGTGAAGCCAAGGCACCATCTGGCCCCTGGATCCAGCCACGCCTGAAGGCGGTCATGCCTTCGGACTTCCCAGTGTTTGCTCTGAGCTGGGCTTCTGTCATGCACCTGGGGGCAGAGCCAGCCTGTGCTCACCTTCACCTCCCCTCCTGCCTCCTCCGTGACAGATGTCCTGTGGTTGGTTTACAGTGAGGCTGTCTTTTGGCGTGACTCCTCCCTACTTGGAGTAAAATCTGCCTGTATTTGGCTGAAAAAAAAAAAAAGCCATTACTTTTGTTTTCTGATTACAGAGTTCAATATATAAATTAACCAAATTTATAGTATTAATTACACTTTTATTCCTTCTCCATTTTTATTTATTTAGGCAAGTGTGAGCATAAGAAACGGGTGCCCTCAGTGGGCTCTGCTGGTTTTGGAGGATGAGGGGGAAGCTATGGTGGGGAGAGACAGAGAGACAAATATGGGGCCACCCAAAGAGGGGGAACGTTCCCTCAGTGTGCTGCAGCCACAGCCTGCCTGAATAAACATGTATTTATATATTTTTTCCATAACATTTTGGACAAGATTTATATTGTCTCAAGTCTGAAGACAAAGGGTGTGACTGGAAATGTTTGCAGAGGCCAGTGCACCAGCGCCGATGTGGGGGCTGTGCAGGCGGGTGAGGGAGTGTGCATTCGGGGGCCTGGAGCGTCCCTGGCTGAGGGTGTGCCAGTGTGCACAGATGTATGTAGTGGCACCGTGTAGAGAGGCAAAAAACAGTAAAAATCCCAAATGTATATCTTTTCTTATTGCCCTTTCCTCGCCCCAAGTCCTCACTTCCTGTTCCCGTCCCACCCTGTCACGGGGAACTCTAAGCCATGCTCAGCGCCATCTCCCTTCTACCGTGGATGCTGCCAGCCCCTCGGCCCCTGCTGTGCCAGACAACTCCAGCTACAAGTGCTGGTGTTCTTAGCTCCCCGGCTCCCACTTTGCTCACCCTCATGCTCAGACAGTGCCCCCTGCTGGGAAAAGTCGGATGTGAGTCTATGCTTTAGGGTCCTTGGTCTCTGTAACGGCGGAGACCAGAGGGCAGGGACTGGGCCAGCGTCTCCAGGGGAGCAATTTGGGCAGGTTCCCCGGAGGCCAGCTGCGTGTGGCCCGTAACTTCAGTCTTCCCCGGCCCCCAAGGCAGTGTGTGGGGGTGTGTGGGTGTGGTGTGTGCATGTAGGTGTGTGTGCGTGTGCATGTAGGTGTGTGGGTGTGGTGTGTGCATGTAGGTGTGTGTGCGTGTGCATGTAGGTGTGTGGGTGTGGGTGTGTGCATGTAGGTGTGTGGGTGTGGGCGTGGGTGTGTGTGTGTGGATGCATGTGTGTGTGCATGTGTGTGTGTGCATGTAGGTGTGTGTGTGCATGTAGGTGTGTGGGTGTGGGTGTGTGCATGTAGGTGTGTGTGTGTGCATGTAAGTGTGTGTGTGTGTGCATGTAGGTGTGTGTGCATGTAGGTGTGTGTGTGCATGTAGGTGTGTGTGTGTGCATGTAGGTGTGTGGGTGTGTGTGTGTGCATGTAGGTGTGTGGGCGTGGGCGTGGGCGTGTGGGTGTGGATGCATGTGTGTGTGCATGTGTGTGTGCATGTAGGTGTGTGTGTGTGCATGTGGGTATGTGGGTGTGGATGCATGTGTGTGCATGTGGGGGTGTGCATGTAGGTTTATGGGTGTGGGTACATGCGTGTGGGTGTGTGCATGTAGGTGTGTGGGTGTGGGTGCGTGTGTGGGGGTGAGTGCATGTAGGTGTGTGGGTGCGTGTGTGTGGGTGTGTGCATTTAGGTGTGTGGTGTGGGTGTGGGTGGGTGTGTGGGTGTGGGTGCATGTAGGTGTGTGGGTGCATGTGTGTGGGTGTGTGCATGTAGGTGTGTGGGTGCATGTGTGTGGGTGAGTGCATGTAGGTGTGTGGGTATGTGCATGTAGGTGTGTGGGTGTGGGTGGGTGCATGCATGTGGGTGTGTGCATGTAGGTGTGTGGTGTGGGTGTGGGTGTGTGCATGTGGGTACTTATGTGTGCTCTGCACCATGAATATGTGGGCTGGAGGCGTTCTGAATAACAAGGGATCTGGGTAGCAAGATCTGCCCGACGTGAAGTAATCTCCCACACTCTTACAAATGTACATTTTCAAAACATGAAAACCATAATAAATGTTTTGAATATTTTAAAAAATTAACCTACTGAGGAAAATGAATGGAGGGAGCGGTTTGCTCCATATGTTTTCCACAATTGTTGCTGCTCCTTCCCGCTCACCCATGGGACACGCGTGAATTAAGCTTTGTTTTTATTTCTCTCCTCTGCCCCCGAAACAAGCCTGTTCATTTTTTCCTCCTTCTCCTCCGGCGCCTGCGTGGGGAATCCCTTCTTGCACGATGGGTGCAGACAGGCGTGGATGGGTGTTGCTGCATACAGTGTAGGCACTGGGACCGCCCATGCTTCAGTGGTTGCTAAGAAACAGAGGAAGCCTGTGTGCCTCCCTGAGAACGGGCAGGAAGTGTGAGACGCAGCCTGTCCTTACCATCACGCAGCGCCGGCCGGGGCAGCGCCGCGAGTGCGGTGGAGAGGGGTTCCTTTGCTCCCGGGGGAAGCGTGGAACTAGGGCAGAGAGAGAGATACAGGCACGGAGGTTGAGTCAAGGGGATGTCCCAACACTTGCTAAGCAGCAATTATACAATTAACCAGATCACACAGTGTAATCTCAGCAGGTGCCAGCAGCCGGGGCAAATGCCAGCCCCCATGCCTGGCACCAGGTGGGCCGCCCTCCAGCCTGCTCCTGCCCGGCCTCCTGGTGAAGTTAGACTAAGCGGTGGAGATTTGATGCCCCGCCCGTTTGAATGGGACTTAAAGCAGAAATTGAGTTTGGTTAGAGAACAAGCGTTTCCTGCACACTCGGCGCACAGCATCTGTAGCTCGGCTCAGAGCTCCTGTGAGTTCCAGACTTGTGTCTGAGTCAGATCTCTCAGGCTCCCTCCCAACATGCTCAAAACGAAACCACTGTTTCTCATCGTCTCATCCTCCTCACCCCGCAGCTAAAACTGTTCTTGTCTTCCTGACTTTAGTACATATTGTCCACATCCAGTTGTTAGGGCAGATTCTAGGATCGTGTGTTGGGTGGGGGTAGGGTGTAGTTCAAAAACGCTGAAGATTAAAAGCCAACTAAGCGCCTGGCCTGTGTGGCTCAGTGGTTGAGCGTCCACCAATGAACCAGGAGGTCATGGTTCAATTCCCAGTCAGGGCACATGCCCTGGGTTGCAGGCTCAATCCCCAGTAGGGGGCAGCTGATCAATGATTCTCTCTCATCATTGATGTTTCTATCTCTCTCTCCCTCTCCCTTTCTCTCTTTGAAATCGATAGAAATATATATTTATTTATTTTTTAACCTGGAGATTTAAAATCTGCCAGCTGACGCACATGAGGGCAGGGGGAAGCCAAGTCGACCGTGCTGGCCCCAGTGACAGCCACTTGCCGCAGCCAGGATCTGAGTGACATGTCCCCACCCAGGCCCTCCCCGGCAGCAGGCGTTCAGCCTGGGCTGAGAAGCTAGCCTGCATGGCGGGCTGGCAGGAATGGGCTCCCGGCTGAGTCCTCGGCAGTCTGTGGCAGCCAGGAGAGGCCTGGTGTCTGGCGTGGGGCAGGGATGAGGCAGTTCTGGAGTGAGTGACCGGGTCGGAGTCCTACCCGCCTGGCCCACCACGGTCCAGAGAGTGTGGGGGAGCCACATTCTGTGGCATCGGGAGCCCAGCTCCTGCTGGTCAACCTGCTGAGCTTCGGCCTGGAGGTGTGTCTGGCTGCAGGATCACCTACGTGCCACCCCTGCTGCTGGAAGGGGGAGTAGAAGAGAAGGTCATGACCATGGTGCTGGGTGGGTCACCACCTCCTCCTGGTCCAGATGCATGCCACCTGGGCATAGGGCAGCAGTGCCTCTGCCCAGAGAGCCGCTTGGAGGGAGAGGTGGCTGTCTGCTGGGGACAGGGGTGACCCTGGGCTGAGCGGGTCCTAAGAGGAAGAAAAGGGTACAGGGACATGCCCTGGTCCCCACTGTACCCCCGGCCCGGCATCGTGACTGGCTCCTAGGAGACAGCGTAGGAATGGCCCTCCCTTTCGCTGGCCCTTTCTAACTTCTCTCTATCACCTCTCACGCTTGCAGCAGGCCTGCGGGCATCTGCGCCACCGAGAAGAGAATGGGGTCTGTCCGTCGGCTGAACCCGGCAGCTGCACACTAGCTCCTGGGCGGCAGGGTCAGGCTCTCCCCTCCAGGGCCCCTGCTCACCTGGGGGTCAGGGCCGGGCTCGGCTGCAGATGAATCCTGCGAAAGCCGCAGAGGAAGTGGCAGCCTCGGGCGACTCCCAGGAGGAAGGGGCTCTGCCAGGACGAGAGGCTCTGGGTCCGACCGCCTGTCGCGGCCCTGCCTGCAGCCCTCCTAGCCCTGTGCCTGGACACGAGTGTCACTCATCAGTTGCTCCATGCCTCGGTTTCCCCGTCTGAAAAAGGGGCATTAGTGATCCCAGCTGTGAGGAGTAAATCAGAGTCCCTGAGTACTCAGCTCGGTGCCCAGGACAGGAGCGGTCCTCCCTGTGAGAGTATCACGGTCATTTCCGTCCTTCCCAAGGAGGTTGGTTCCCTGCCCCTGCCCCTGCCCAAGGGCCCCAGCCTCTGGCTCACACTACTTGCCATTCTTGCGGGCATCTGTCCAGGGCTGGGCCTGGTCTCAGTCCCGCTGCGTGGGCGCTGCCGGCCCTGGGCGTGGGGCTGCTGGACGCCTGCGGCCAGGTGTGCGTCCCTCCTCCGCAGGCCCTGCTCTCTGACCTCTTCCGGGACCCAGATCACTGTCGCCAGGCCTTCTCGCCTGTGCTTTCATGACCAGCCTTGGGGGCTGCGTGGGCTGCCGCCTGCCTGCCACTGACTGGGACGCCGGCGCCCTGGCCCCTGCCTGGGCCCCCAGGAAGAGTGCCCATTTGACCTCACCGTCCTCACTGGCGTGGCAGCCGCGCTGTTTGTGGCCCAGGAGACAGCTCTGGGCCCAGCCGAGCCAGCAGAAGGGCTGTCGGTCCCTCCGGGCCACCCACTCTGCCCGTGTGGCATTCATGACCTTCGCGCTGTTTTGCATGGACTTTGTGGGTGGGAGGCTGTACCGGGTATGCCCAGGGTTGAGCCAGGCGCCGAGGCTGGGAGACACTGCGATGCAGGAGTCCAGACAGGCAGCCCGTGCAGTGTGCCACCTCCCTGCCCTTCCCTTGGGCCATGAACCAGCCGGGGCAGCAATTCTGCACGGGGGCAGTCTATCTGGCCGGTGTGGGGCCGCTCCACGTGCCTGTCCTGCAGTGTGACTTGGGACCACCTCGGCATCACTGAGCTCACCTCTCCGCCCGCAGATCCTACCCCGTGTGCCAGCCTCCCTCTGCCACCAGGAGAGGCAGGTGTTCCTGGCCGCCTGCTGAGGAGATGCTGGAGGGGGTGCCCGTGCTGGCAGCCGATGGCCAGCTTCCCGCTGGGCCCCAAGGCCGGGTCTCCTCCCCCCGTGGACATGTGGGTGCTGGAGGCAGCGGCCTGCTCCCTCTGCACCTCGCCATCCTGACAGTGCCTTCCTGCTGCCCCAGGTGGCCCCGTCCCTGGCTCCATCGTCCAGCTCGGCCAGTCTGTCACTGCCTGTCAGCCGCAGGCCCGGGTCTGATTGCCGTTTACTTTGCTACATGGGTAGTAATTGACAAGAATGACTTGGCCAAATACTCCGTGTAGAGTACTGCCCACCCACTGAGGGAGGGCCTGCCTCACGGGGTCCCAGCTCCCCCTGTTCCAGGCTCCATAGGGCTGTGGAGCTGGCTTCCCAGTGTCTATTGCTGCCCAAGTGGTGTGGCTCTCTGCTGCCACCCCATGGCGGTAACGTGCATAGCGGCACAGATAGGGCTTCCCTCCCACCTCTCCTGTCTTCAGGGCTGTGGCTGAATCCAAATGGGCCTAACACGGGAGAGAAGGGCTTGACTAGCACCGTGCAATGAGATTCAGGACTCAGATGGGATCACCCACGCTCAGGGGTAAGAGCTAGGGTGCTGATCCAGACATACCAAGAGAAGGTCCTTGGGGAGCTGGGTAATTCAGCCGCCAGGGCTCCCCTCTCCAAGCCCCCATATCCTGTAGGTCCCCCCAGTGTTGCTCTAGTGTGAAACTCCTCCACAGGATTTGAAAGTATGGGGGCAGGTTTCTGAGGGGAGAGGGGACACTGCCTGGCCCACAGTCCGCCTTTCCGCGGATTCCCCCTGCCCTGTTTTATCAGGACAAGGCTCATTGCCCCTGTGTCTCCATCACAGGGACACAGGCCTTTAAACATGTTTAGGGGTGACATCCCCACCGCCTGGGTCCCCTGAGGTGGCTGGCTATTGGGCTAAACGTGACCAGAGTCTCCTTTCCTGGGGTGATTGGTCTGGCCCCCAAACTGCCTAAGCCAGAAACTCTGCTCACCCCAACTCCTCTTACCCAAAGCTGGGTGAAGGCGGAGGCTAGGGCTCTGGTCTCAGCAGCCTCCCTGGGTTCCCCTCCTCTTCTACCCTCCCTCCCCTCCCCCCACCCCCCCTCCCCCGCCCTGCCCCACTCCCCTCTGCTTGCTCCAGGGCTGGGCTGAGGAAGGAGCTGCTAACCTCCCACCTTTTCCCACTGGCTTTACAGCCTCTCTTTGGGGCTATTTCAGGACCAGAAGCAGCCAGAGTGGCTCCTGGAACCTCTGACTGTCTCAGCCCCCAGGGCATGTCTGTGCTGGGGGATCTGGCACAGACTCTCAGGAGCCCCAGGCTAAGGGGGGGCATATGGGGGGCTGGGGGGGCAGGGGGGGTAGCTCCATTTGCAATAATGTCGTATTTATTTAGCGGAGTAAATATTTTATACTGTATGTGAGCAATCAGAGTATAATTAAAGGCTTCTTCCATGTTTTTTAAAAATAAATAAAAATTAGGCTGCTTTCTAAATATTTGCGAGACCACCGTAGCGGGGGGATGCAGTGCAGTGGAGCAGAAGAAACCAGAAACCATTCTAGACAAGGCAATGCCCCTGAGAAGCTGGGGCGGGGGTGGGGCAGAGGCTGGTGACTGCTGCTGGGAGGGAGCTGGGGCGGGGGTGGGAGGAGGCCCTGTGGCGGAGGTGCATGGCCGGCTGAGGGCAGGAGGGCTCAGGGAGCGTCTTTCCTTGGCTGGTCTTCACCCGAGTGTCTGAGGCCGGGGCATGGCTGAGCCTGCGGCCTTCGGGAAGGGCTGGGGCATGGCTGAGCCTGCGGCCATCGGGAAGGGCTGGGGCATGGCTGAGCCTGCGG
Source organism: Myotis daubentonii (assembly GCF_963259705.1). NCBI lineage: Eukaryota > Metazoa > Chordata > Mammalia > Chiroptera > Vespertilionidae > Myotis > Myotis daubentonii. Next base: position 7,191,646 of record NC_081848.1, on the reverse strand, counting down.
CCATGGAGAAGAAGGGCCCGGGGAACCAGACTGCTTGCTCTCTCCTCGGGAATCCATGGCGCCTGCCCTCCGTCAGGTGGGCTCTGATCCACAGCTTACCTGGGCCGCTTGGAGTCGGGCCAGAGTCCCTTGGGTGATGAATTCCTGGACGACGTCACTCTTAAATCAGATGCTGGTCTCCCTCCACCCTGAGGTGGGTTTGGGGTGGGGTGGGGGTGGCCAGACGGCTGACTCGGGGGTGCTGAGCTGCCTGGCAGGAAGGGTTCAGAGACACCTGATGGTGGGTGCACGGGGGACCCCCTCAATGTGCCTGAGGTCTCCAAGGTCAAGATTGTCTCCTGCCAGAGAGTTAAGAGCCGTGGTCTCTGAAGGTCCTGGGCAGGCAGTCTCCCCTGTCCCCAGCAAAAGAAGCTGCAGGGGCGCCAGCAAGTGTAGGAAGCCTTGGTCCAAAGTCAGGGTGCCCCCCCCCCCGCCCCCATGGCTCACTGCGATGGGGTGGCTCTCAGATTCGCCTCCAGGGAAACTAGTGCTAGGCAGCTGGACCGTAAAAACCAAATAATGGGTGTGTTTCCATGATTTTCACAGGAGAATACAACCCAATAGCTAGAATGTCCCACTAAAATGTTCTGCTATCACATTTTCTTAAACTCTTGATGTCAACCTCAATTTGTCTGCCACCAGACTGTACAGATACACCCCAAACACGGGCCACCGTGAGGCAGCAGACCCCAGGACCAAAGGAGCGGGCAGAGCCGGCAGCTGGGCCGGACCCCTGGGCCCACCAGCTCCTCCCCTCGCTGTCTTGCTGTTTACCTGGGAAGCCCCTTGCCAGGGTCCCAACACCACGGATATTTCGTGTCAACCCGGTTTCTCCCTGGCTGGAGAGAAGGCAAGACAGGAGGGGGAGGCCACACACACTGAGCAGGCCCTACATTTCCCCCGCAGCCCCCGCACTGCCGAGCAAGTTTCCTGAAAGACAGCTGGTTCTCAAGAAATATTTGCTGACGATCTTCGGAGCGTTATAGGTGGCCTCGCGGGCCACCGCGCACTTCAGGGAAAAGTGCTTGGGATCGGGAAACCGTGTCGGCAGGAATGTGGCCAGCTTCCTTCTCTGGCAGTTGGCAGGACAAAGCTGGCCCTCTAAACGCCACCCTCCCCAACAGGCTCTCCTGCTAACTCTCCCCTCCCAGTGCTGGGGACTGTGCAAAGCGGTGCTGAGGCTGCTCTGCAGGCCAGCGTCCTAATCCTGGAGTGACATGCCCGGGGGTCTGCTCCCTGCAGCCTCCCCAAGGCGGTGGAGAGAGTAGAGCCTGGGAAAGTATGGCCCCAGAGGCCAGCTTTGGTCCTGCTGGTTTAGAATGGCCCTGTCCTAAAGCAGGGGATGGGGAAGAAATGCCCCGATGGGCGTTGGCTCCGGGCCGCCATTTACCAGCGGCTCTCAGCCTGCCAGTCTTTGGAGGAGATCATTGCCGCCGACTACGGACAAGACCCGTTCGGAGCTGGGAAACGGCCGGAGAACATGCCGGGGTGTTTGCCTGTCTCCAGTGCTTGGGGGAGGAGGTCGGTGTGTTGTTGGAGTTGGATCGCCATGGATTCCTGACGCTCGTTGACCTCTCTGCATCACGCATTTTCTGTGAGGCTCATGTGGAAATGGAGACTCAGAAGGAAGAAAGCCGGCGTGGCCCCACGAAGAAGAAGTAGGAAAAGTGAGACATGAGATCTGTGGGGACCACAGGAGGCACCAGGAATAGATGGCCAGAGACGGCCTGGGAGCCAGAAGGGAACTGTCACAAAAGTCTACCCAGAAGGCCTCGGTGTGAGCCCACGTGATGTAAACCAGGCCCGGCGGCCAACTGGTGGGTCATGGCAGGCGTCCAACCTCCAGGTGGCTCCACACTTGTGGGATCTTTCTGGGATCACACCAGGTGGGGGTACACTTGAGACTACTCCTGCCCGCAGGCGGAACAGAATTTACTTACCTTGTGTGATGTCAGGGCACCAGGAAGGTCCACCCCGACACTTCCACTCCCCAAACAGCCCTCTTCCTAGTTAGGTAAGATGGCTGCAGTTGTCCATTACGTCCTATTCCTTTTGCTTAAGATTATGACTTTTAAACTACAGAACTGGAAAGAGGAAGCCTTCAGTGCTAGTCCTCCCTCATAGCTCAGGAGGAAGGAGCCCACATGCTGAGATCAGGTATAGGTGAGAAGAGGATCTGAGGCAGTGAGGAGGTGGAGTGGATCGGCTGGGGGGGGGGGGGGGGCAGGGGGGACGGACGGGGAGGGAGAGGAATGGAGAAACTGGAGGTGCCAGCAAAGGCCACCGAGCTGCTCCGTAGTCTCGCTTGGCTGCTTCCAGGCGGACTCCCTCTGCCCCCCTGCACTTGCTGGGTTGTGTCCAGCGGGGGCCTAGCAGAAGGAGAGGGGCGAACACCGGAAGCACCTGTGGAAGGGGCCTGCGGCTGGAACGCGTACTGACCACAGGGTCGGCAGGTCTAGGCTCACTTTGTCAACAACCGGCTTCATGGTGTGTTTCTCTGAGACTCAGTTTCTTCGTCCATAAAACCAGTGGCCTGCTATTCTGGAAGCCTGTGGGAAAGGCAAAGAATGGCCAGGAGCGATGTACACATCACACGTGATGAGCATGACCAAGCCACTCTTCCCTCTCCTGGAGACAAGGGGGCTGAGCAGGAGACGTGGTTAGGGGGCTGTCTGCAGGGCTCAAGTGTGACATTGGAAAGAGTGGCCCCTGGGGAGGCCTCACTTCCTCCCTGTGGCTCCAGGCTGCTGCCTTGCCCTGGGGCTACTCAGAACCCTGCTCGGGCCCAGGGGTCACTGGGGCTTTGAGGCCAGCTTCCACAGGTCTGAGTACAGTGGGGTCTCCTCACTGCCCCTGGGGGAGAAACTTCCTGTGGGAGGAGGTTGGACAAACGTTTTTCCTCGTGGCCCAGAGGAGGGACTGAGACCGCAGACGCAGAAGGAGCAGGAGGCCCAGGGCAGAACTCCTGCTGTCATTGTGCCACCTCATTTGATTTCCTCTGTATTTAGTTGGTTTTATTTAGAACCCTTACCAGCAAAGGCTTTTAGAGTCTTATTATACACTAGAGGCCCAGTGCACAAAAATTTGTACACTGATGGGGGGGGGGGGCGGGCGGGGGCGGGAGAGTCCCTCAGCCCGGCCTGTGTCCTCTCACAGTCTGGGACCCCTTGAGGGATGACCACCTGCTGGCTTAGGCCTGCTCCCCAGGGGATTGGGCCTAAGATGGCAATCAGACATCCCTCTGGCAGCCCGGCAGCCCTCGGGGGATGTCCACTTGCCAGCGGGGAGCAGGCCTAAGCTGCAGTCAGACATCTTTAGCACTGCTGAGGAGGCAGGAGAGGCTCCCACCACCACCACTGTACTGGCAGCCATCAGCCTGGCTTATGGCTGAGCAGAGCTCCCCCTGTGGGAGTGCACTGACCACCAGGGGGCAGCTCCTGCATTGAGCGTCTGCCCCCTGGTGGTCAGTGTGTGTCATAGTGACCAGTCATTCCTAGTCATTCTGCTGTTAGGGTCAGTTTGCATATTACCCTTTTATTATATAGGATAGAGGCCTGGTGCACAGGTGGGGGCTGGCTGGTTTGCCCTGAAGGGTGTCCCAGATCAGGATGGGGGTCCTGCTGGGGTATCTGGCCAGCCTGGGTGAGGGGCTGATGGCTGTTTTCAGGTTGGCCACATCCCCTTTAGGGTGTGGGGTCCCCACTGGGGTGCCTGGCCAGTCTGGGTGAGGGGCTGAGGGCCGTTTTCAGGTTGGCCAAGCTTGCTAGCGACAGAAGCTCCCAGCCTCTCCCTTTCTTCTTCTTTTTTTTTAATTCTGGGATTTATTTACCCTCTATAATTGAAATTTTGTTGCCTTTTGTGGAGGCTACAGCTGGCTGCCAGAAGCTTGGCTTCCTCCATCACTGGAGCAATCAAGCCTCCTGCTTGCTCTAGCTCCATGGCCACGGCTGGCTGAAAGCAGGTATCTGGGGTTTATTTATCTTCTATAATTGAAACTTTGTTGCTTTGAGTGGAGCTCAGAGCCAGCTGTGGCAGCTTGGCTCCCTCCATCATTGGGGCAACCAAGCCTCCTGCTTGCTCCAGCTCTGTGCTGCCAGCCGCCATCTTGGTTGGGTTAATTTGCATGTAGTCACTCTGAGTGGCTGGTGGACGTGGCTTAAGGCATAGTGAAAGTACGGTCAATTTGCATGTTTGTCTTTTATTAGTGTAGATGATTGCCAGGTAAATAGGGAAGTTTACCTCAAACAGAGGGGTTTATAATATACTAGAGGCCTGGTGCACAAAATTCATGCACTGGGGGGGGGGGCGGGGAGAAGGTAGGACCCTCAGCCTGGATGGTGAGAGGGTGCAGGCCAGGCTGAGGGACCCCACCAGTGCATAAGGCTGGCCAGCTAGGGAGGGCTCCAGGGCTGTCTGGCCTGTCTCACTCAGTCCTGATCAGCTGGACCCCAGCAGCAAGCTAACCTACCAGTCAGAGCGCCTGCCCTCTGGTGGTCAGTGTACATCATAGAGACTGGTCGATCGGTCAACTGTCTGCCCCCGGTGGTCAGTGCACGTCATAGTGAGTGGTTGAGTGGCCTTAGCATATCATAAGCATATTACACTTTGATTGGTTGAACGGCCAACCAGACAACTGGACACTTAGCATATTAGGCTTTTATTATATAGGATTCCACAAATGGCTCAGAGTTGGGGAAGAGAGTTGGACCAGAGAAATAGAGCTGTGCCACCCCTAGTTTTGCAGGCTTCTCGGGGCTGTATGGAGGGAAGGGAGTGGAGCCCCATCATCCCCTATGTTAGGCAGTTTGGAGCTGCCCAGCGTCTGTGCTCGCTTGCCCCTCAGCCTTCACCCCTGCTGATCCTTGGCTCTCTGGCCTAACTGCTCCTGTGCCTTTAGGGGGGCCATAATATCTCAGAGCCTCAGCACCCCACTCTGAAATGAAAATAATAACACCTGTCCCCAAGGTTTGGTGAATGCACTTGGTAAATAACTACATGTGCAATGCTGTGTGTATAAGTTTGGGCTGAGCTTATATGTATGTGACAAGCAATTCTAAACAGAGGTAGAGAAGTTGTTTTCCTTTTTTTTTTTTTTTTTTGTCCCATGCAGCCCACCTAGACCAGTTTGGGATGGATGGGGAGCTTGGGAAAGACTTTCTGGTGGAAGGAGCAGCAGATGAGTGACTCTCAGGGGGACCAAGACTCAGCCTGGCAGAGGAATAGGGTGGGTGGGGTGAAGGGCAGGAATTGCCAATAGCATGTGCCGAGACCCTGAGGGGAAATAACAGGCTGTGTTTGGTGAACTTCAAGAAAAACTGAAGCCAAAAGGTTGTGTGTTCAGTTCCCAGTCAGGGCACATACCTAGGTTGTTGGTTCGATCCTCGATCCCCTGTGAGGACATGTATGGGAGGCAACTGATAGATGTTTCTCTCTCCCGCCCCCAACCCCTTACTCTCTAAAATCAATAAAATCATGTTCTTGAGTGAGAATTCAAAAAAAAAGAAGGAAAAGAAAACTGAGGATGCTTGGGTACAAAGGCTGGGCCGCTGTTCCTGAGGGCACTGCTAACCACAGGTCACTTGGCGTGGTAAAAGGGCCAGCGTGCCAAGCGGGCAGAGAGTGCCTGAGCAGTGATGATGATGGGGGTGGGACATGGGAAAGCAAGTCATTTATTCGTTCAACAAATATTTATTGATGCCTGAGCAAAGCGGGCATGGACTACGTGTCAGAACCTTTCTGCCCTTCACGCTAAACACAGTTGCCCTTGATCACATTCTACCCCATGTGTACATCTGTGTGTATTCTTGTGTGTATATGTGGGCATGTGCACATGTGTGTGTGCGTGATGGTAGTAGAGGGTGGGCCAGCCCTATCTGCAGTCCCACCACTTGAGTGACAGGTGAGGTTGCCTCCCGGAGGCTAGGATCAAATCAGGGGTTCGCTACCAGGAGTCGCCAGCAGTAGGTAGATCCAGAGCTGTGTCAACACCCGTCCAAGGAGGGCTCCGGAGTGTGTGGCCAGGAAGCTGGAACGGGCTGGGAAACATAAGCAAAGAAGCAGGTGGTGGGCCGGTGGGGAGGGTGCCAGGGCAGGTGCTCCCCCAGGGCTGGGCTGCCCAGCGCTCCACTGCCCCGTGTGCAGCGTGGGTGCAGCCTGGGGTGGGTGCTCTGGGGGTCCTGTTAGAGTCACACAGGCACTCACAGCGGGGAGCTACTGGCTCCTCTCCATGATATCCAAGTTACCACATGACTCTGTGGGTCGACGACAGGGGGCACTGTGTCTCGGAGTCAGACCCAGGGCGTGCGAGACGCGGCTGGCGTCTAGAAAGGGCTCACAACGTGCTGAAGTCGTAAGCAACACACTTTGTAAGCAGCCACTGAGCAGCCCGGGCGCCACTACAGGCAGATGTGCTGGGAGAGGAACGGTGACGGGGTCACGGGGGAAGGTTCCCAGAGGAAGAGGCAGCCAAGATGTGTTAACAAGGAGGAGGTGGCTGGAGAGGCCTGCCCTGGGGGAGTTGCCAAAAACACAACCGTGGGCAAACCTGGGTGAATGGAGAGATGCTTCCTTCGCCTGCGGGTGGGCTCCCTCTGAGAGGAAGGGGGAGGGGGGGATAGAAGGCAGCTCAGGGCCTTGGGCACCGAGAGCCTCTAGGGGGTAATCCAAGTTCATGAGTAAATATTTACTTAGCATCTGCCAGGCTCGGGAATGTGAGCATGACTGACTCAACCCCTGCCCTTGCTGGGCCCACAGGCAGTGGTGACAGCAGTGTTCTGGGAGGTGAGGCACCAGAAGGGATTGCCTAATGCGGGGAGACTGGGGAGGGCTCACAAAGAGGCCATGTTTCAAGGGCCCTTAAACCAACAGTACGTGCCGGGCTCCAGGCAGACAGTGAGGTGGGTGGGTGGGCTGGCGAGTGCCCAGGTGGAGGACCGGCGTGGCCCAGGTGGGAGCTCTGGAGACACCAGGCACGCGGGGGGAACTTTATCAGGAAACATGGACCGAGTGACCACCCGGTGCCAGGCCTCTTCTGTACTCTGGGGGTGCAGTTGAGGAGTCCACCAAGGCCCTGCCTTCCTTCCACTTGGGAGGAGCAGGGAAGCAGGTGAGAGTTGACAAGGTAGGGACACTGTCGCAGCCTGAGGAGCCTTAAGGAGGAAATAAGGCCCAGTTGGTTGGAGCGTCGGTCCCCTACACCAAAGGCTGCCGTCGATTCCAGCCAGGGCACATACCTAGGTCGTGGGTTCCATCCCTGGCTGGGGCACACATGGGAGGCAACTGATCGATGTTTCTCTCTCACATCTATGTTTCCCTCCCTCTCTCCCTTCCTCTCTCTAAAAAGAAAAAAAATCAATAAAAACATATCCTTGGGTGAGGATTTAAAAAAAATTAATAAAAGAAGGAAATAAACAGGGTGATACTATGGAGAGCAGGGCAGAGGACATAGGTGGCGGCTCTGGCAGGTGCTGAGATGGGCAGGCGAGACCGGGACCTGCACGCCAGATGGTGTGCGAGCAGGGGCGGGGCAGGGGCCAAGCCCGCAGCCGCCCTCCCTGTGGCCGTGCTCCCCAACACTGGCCTGGAGAGGCCCCTGGGAGCAGAACCTGCGGGAGAGGGGGTGGCTCCCTGCCTGTTTGCATTCTGCCTGTGGGCCTCCCGTGGGGAAGCCCTCGGAAATGTTCTTGCCACCCGCCCTGCGTTCCAAAGGAGGCCCCAGGCACTCAGACCTGGGGGAATGCTGGGCATGAGTGGGATGGGTGGCACATCCCAGAGGACAAGGCAGGCATCTTTGTGTGTGTGTGTGTGTGTGTGTGTGTGTGTGTGTGTGTGTGTGAGAGAGAGAGAGAGAGAGAGAGAGAGAAAGAGAGAGAGAGAACATGCCCCTGCCTGCCCTTCAGGAGGAGGGATGCATGCAGTCCATGGACGACTCCTTCCAGACCAGTGGAGACCTGTTTATGTTTCCCTAGCCCTTCTCTCTCTGGACACAAGGGGGCAGCAGAGCCTTGGTCTTGGCAATCGGCAGAGCCTGCGTGGGAAGGCCTCTGCTCTCAACCTGGTTGGTCTATCTCCTGCTCCTTTGCCTGAACCTTCCCTCTTGTTCAAGCTGGAATCTGCACGGGGAGTCAGGAAAAGGAGGGCCACTGCCATAACAGAACACCCTGGTTTCCCCTGCCCCCACTCAGCCACGGTCCCTCCCCTCCACAGGGAAGTCAGGCCCAGGAAAGCTAGCCCAGATCTGCCTGCTCCAGGGCCACGCTGGATGACAGACAGGCCGAGGGAGAGGGACCCTGGCTGGCCCCCAGAGGGAATTTCTCTGGGCCTGGCTGCTGTCATGAAAACCTCCCCAGAGCCCAGGAAGCTGGGGCAAGAGGGCCAAGTGCAATGGAGGGGGCATAGCAAGCCCATCAGGTCCACTAGACAGCTAGGAAGGCCCGTGCATGTGTGAGGTCCCCTGTAGTAGTAGGAGTGCAAAGGGGAAGCAGATTCCAAAAAGTTCACGATCAAATGGCCACTGGCATTGCCATATAGTGTGGTAAGTCCAGTGAGAGATGTGTAGGATGTTGGGGACCACAGAGGAGGTGTGTTAACCTAGACTTCGGGTTGGGGTAGAGGGAGGTGAGAGAGGGCTTCCTGGACGTAATGCTAAGGTTGAGTCTTGAGGATAAAAGGGTGTAGCCAGTAAAGGTAGGGAAGGCTAACAGTGTGAGCAAGAGACCCAAGTTAAGAAGCAACATGGCAACCCGGCCGCTGTGGCTCGGTGGTTGAACATGGACCAGTGAACCAGAAAGACACGATTTGATTCGTGGTCAGGGCACATGCCCGGGTTGCGGGCTTGGTCCCCAGTGGGGGATGTGCAGGAGGCAGCCAATCAATGATTCTCTCTCATTATTGATGTGTCTATCTCTCCCTCTTCCTTCCTTTCTGAAATCAATTAAAAAAATTTTTTTTTTAAAAAGCAACATGGGAGGGAGATCAAAAGTTCCTGCATCTGACAAAGTTCTAACATCTAACAACACCTTTAATGATGCAACTTTTAATAGGCTCACGCTCCACGGTCTGGCTCTTGCCTAGCACTGCGGGCAGTTCGAAGAGCTTCCTGGACAGTTTTGCCCATTTGCATAGGAGATTTGGGGAACCGAGTTCTTCCAGACGAGGGTCTCCAGGATTAGGGGAAGCTAGATGCTGGGAGGGAGACTTGGCGGCTGAGAAATTAGTTTCTGGTGGGACTTCCCCTTTGGGGACCTTCCTCTTCCCTGGGCCTTCGCAAGTGACTCCCCTTCAAATTGGGGACCGATGGGGAAACTGACAATGGAGGTAGTGATGGTTTTATTCAAGAGGAGTCTAGAGGTTAAGATGGTAAACAAATAACAAATATAATTCTAAAGACAAAAACCATAGGCTGCTAAACATTGATTAACTAGGTAACGTAAAACTGAGATACCTGCTTGAGTCAGACAGAGCGGGAGAAATGTTTGCAATGGATAAAACCAACAGAAGAGGAAACTCCAAAGTCAGCAAATATTCTGCGGCAGAGATGATGTAACGCGTCACCACTTTCACGTCTTCTCTTTGGCACATAGCTAAACACTGCTCAGCCCCCTTGCCTCGGGCATGTAACTGGAAAATAAGCATTTATTTTGTAAAGCCCCTGACACTTGGGGTTTGGTACATCACCTAGCCTGCCTCATTAATGCCCATGCTTAGATGTTCCAAACCGACCTGAGACAGGCAAAACTTCAAAAGGGTACAACGTCACTTATTTTCATCAGACTGGAGAAAAATTGCACGAATTGTGGAAAGGGTTGGAAACGTGTATGTGTGTGTGGTGATATAGGAACTCCCATAAGGAGTATCCATAGGGGAGTTTTTGTATCTGGTTTAAGAAATCTTTTTCTATACCCAAGCTCACAAGTGCCGCTTGTGGGATGTAGACCGATGCAGCCTTGCTGGGGTCCTCACTAAAATTAAACACACAGATAGCTTATGACTCAGCAGATCTACACCTGGGAATATACCCCGTAGAACTTCTTACACAGGTCTACACAGAGGAGACATGGATAGCTACAGAAACGTGTTGGGGAGTTAGAGGCAACCTGGGTGTCCTTCATGGGGGAGTAGGTAAGTAAATGAGGGGGACACATACTTGCCACAGAGAATGTGCAGTGGCAAGTAGTGGGCCACACATACTCATAGCAGCGTGAATGGGCCTTAAAAGCAAGTGAAAATGACGTAAATAAAAACATATGCATGCAAACCAACACTACGTATTTTACAAATCTATACATAAAGAATCGGCACTCAGCAGCTTAGGTGGGGAGAAAGAGAGTGGAAATGGAGGGAGAAGAGAAAAGGGGGTTGAATGAATGCTCCACTCCCCCAGGCAGACAGGGCCTACGCTTTCCGCGTCTCCGCCTGAGGCCGGTCTCCTTCCGGAAGCTGAGTCCTGGGCGGCTGCTACAGCTACCCTCAACTTTTTCCCATTCCAGACATGGTCTCTTTTCATTGCCTGACCTCATGCTATTTCAACAACTACACGAAACAATAAAAGAGGAACAGAATTAAAAGATCCAATCTTAGTCCAAACAGCTTTTGCTCAGAACATAACACTATATGCTTTTTAGATATATAATAAGCAGATGTAGAAAAGAGTGAAATGCAACATCCTTATATTTGTACAGGATGATGAGCCACAAATATCCTAAATATATATAAGATAGCACCACAATGACTAGTAGGAAGCAAGAGAAACACCAGTGGACCCTGGACCAGGTCCTGAGTGTAAGCAAGCATGTGACAAAGGACCCTCCCACCCAGCCGGGAAGGAAACCAAGCAAAGCATCCAAACAGCACAGGAGCCACCTCAGCTCTCAGCCTTGCCCCGTGGGTGTGCGGAGGCTCCACGCTGGTACTCATTCCCACTGGGTTTTGCTGTTACATCTGCTGGGCACACGCTGATCTCCCGCAGGCTGGCCTCCTGACACCCCAAAGCCTGAGGCCCTGATGCCATGTCCTTGCAGTTTGCAAACCTGCGATGGGTGGGCTGCGGCTGCTCACCTCTTGGCGGGAGTATGTAACTGGCCTTATTTTCCAAGTAGCCCTTAGCCACCCCACCCCCACTATCTCTTTCCTCCCATCACTCTTCTTTAGCCAAGCAGCTCTCCACCTTATGCCCTGCCTTTCCTTCCCCTCCTCAGCATCCTCCCCTCCTTAAGCCTGGGCAGTGGATTCGGTGGCCAGTTTAAAACTTGGAGATGCCTGCGTGTAGATAACCAGGTAACTAGAGTTTCTGGCTGAAGCAGTACCTGTGTGGCCACGGGTTTAACCCAGCCATCTGTGAGGCTGTGCCCTGCTGGAGGGAGCCACGTGGAGCACAGCTGTGTGCACACAGCACCCTCTCCTGGTGGCCCAGCCTCCTCTCTTCTCCACAGCCGGCGGGACGCCTAACAAAAGGAGGAAGCCAAGGGGTTGTGGGCTCCCAGAAAGGACTCCCCGCCTCCCTGCACTCAGGCTCAGCTGAGTCCCCTGGACGCGCCATCGGCATTCATTAAAATCTAGAGCAGGCCCCGTGGCATCACGTGGCTTGGTGTTTTTGTTTATTTTTTATTAATTACTGAGCGCATGGAACCCGTTGCTGGGTCCTCAGGCTCCAGGGGCTGCTTGGTTTGGCTTGGCCTTGGGTTCTGACCTGGGCTCACAGCTGCCTCAGGCCTGGTGCGAGCCCAGAACTGGGGTGAGGCCCGGTGGGGAGCTGCTGTGCTGCGTGAGCCCGGCCCCACGCTGCAGGGAGAGATGGCCAAGCGGCTCCACCGCCAGGTGCGCCTGGACGCCCTTCTCCCCGTGATGGCTGGGGTGCGCCTGGGCGCCCTTCTCCCCGTGATGGCTGGGGTGCACCTGGGCGCCCTTCTCCTGGTGATAGCTCGGGTGCACCTGGACGCCCTTCTCCTGGTGATAGCTCGGGTGCACCTGGGCGCCCTTCTCCTGGTGATAGCTGGGGTGCACCTGGGCGCCCTTCTCCCGGTGATGGCTGGGGTGTAGCTGGGCGCCCTTCTCCCCGTGATGGCTGGGGTGCACCTGGGCACCCTTCTCCCCGTGATGGCTGGGGTGCACCTGGGCGCCCTTCTCCTGGTGATAGCTGGGGTGCACCTGGGCGCCCTTCTCCTGGTGATAGCTGGGGTGCACCTGGGCGCCCTTCTCCCGGTGATAGCTGGGGTGCACCTGGGCGCCCTTCTCCCCGTGATGGCTGGGGTGCACCTGGGCGCCCTTCTCCTGGTTATAGCTTGGGTGCACCTGGGCGCCCTTCTCCTGGTGATGGCTGGGGTGCGCTGGGCGCCCTTCTCCTGGTGATGGCTGGGGTGCACCTGGGCCCACAGTTTCTTCTCGGAGGTAAGCAGAAGCTGTGGAGGGTCAGAGGAGCTGCTGCCTGCTGGGGTCTGCGTCGTGTCCAAGTGTCCCAGGAGCTTCCCGGGCCCCTGACCTAAGCAGGCCTGGTTGCCCATCTCAGAGAAAGCCTCTCCCAGGACCGGAAGAGGAGCTCGGGGAGGGAAACTTGAGTGGCAGTTTCTATCAGGCTCCCCGCCATCCTTGCCACCTTTCTGTTGAGCTACTCAGTTACCCTTTAACCCCGTCGGATAAGGTTGATTAGAAAGCGCGGTGCCGGGCTGCTCACAGAGGCCCTGGGAAGACTCTGTGACCAAGCGCCTACCTTGATGTCACATCTGTGCTTGTTGCAAAGGGGGCCGCAGCTGCACAGGCAGGAGCTTGCTGGGAATGTGAGCATAAGACATTCACAACGTGTGTGGAGAGTAATGTAAAGTGAACACCAGGTGACCGCCCCCAAGCTGAGACGCAGAGCCCAGAAGATCCTAGCAGCACCGTTCTCAGGGGGAGCATACCCCCAATCCCCCAGAAGCAACCACTGTCCTGATGTCTAAGCAATCTTTTCATTGTTTCTCTTGACAGTTTACTCTTCGCTTATGCTTCACTAAATAATATTGCATACTTTTGCCTGTTTTGAAGCTTATATGATGGAATAAAAATGTAGGTCTTCTTTATGACTTGCTGCTTTCACTCCACATCATTGGAGAATCAGGTATTTTAATATTTATAGTGATAATTGGCTCATTTCCATTGCTGTATACGCCAATTTACTTATTTCTTCTACTGGACGTTTAGATTGCTTCTGGGTGGGGACTATTGCAATCAGTAATGGTAAGAACATTTATGTGTGGGTGCCGATTCGGTGCAGGTATGCCCTGGGCTCAGGCTGTGCACAGACTCCACGCCACGGTCAAGGCCGTTTTCCTGAATGGTGCACCTATCCACACGCCCACCAGACATGAGAGAGAAGAGCTGTGATCCAGGCGCTGGTGCTGCTCAGATGTTATTTTTGTCCGTTTCATGGCTGTGAAGCAATTTGCATTTCACTAATGAGATTAAACATCTTCCCATCGGTCTGTTTGTTATTTGGATTTCCTTTCCGATAAAGGGTCTGTTCAGGTCTTCGGTGTTGTCTTTATTTTCACTGTGATTCACAGAACTTCTCTATAGAGTCTGGATCCTTGTCCGTGGTCAGTTTTATGTGTTTTAGTATCTTTTCCCACGCTGGCTTATCTCTTGGCAATCTGAATGTGTCCTTGGTTGAACAGGCATTCTTAACTGTAATATACTCAAATCTACAAAGCATGTATTTTCACGATGGTTTTTTGTATCTGGTTTAAGAAATCTTTTTCTATACCCAAGCTCACAAAGGTAGTCTTCTATATTTCCCTCTAAATCCTAAGAGTTTTGCCCTTCATATGTAGTTTTTAAATCTTCCTGAATTGATTTTTGTGTATAGTGTGAAGAGAGGTTCTAATTCTATTTTCTCCCCTATGGATACTCAGTTATTGCAGCACTCCTCTTGGAAAGGTATTTCCCCGCTGAGCTGGAATACCACCTCTGTCGGATATCAAATGCTCATAAAGGTGGGGGGGTGTTTATGGGCTCTCTACTGTTCCATTAGTCTATTTGTCAGCCCTTGGGCCAAGACCACACAGTCTTAATTACTTTAGCTTTATAATAAGTGTTATTTCTGATAGAGCGAGTCCTCCTACCTTATTTTTCTTCTTCAAGAGTAGCTACTCTTGGCCCTTGGCACTGACATATAAATTTTAGAGCCAGCTTGTCAGGTTCCAACAAAAACCTATTGGGATTTTAATTGGGACTTTACTGAGTCTATAAATCAATTTGGAGAGATATGACATCTTTACAATGTTGAGTACTCTAATCCATGAAGTGGTGTATTTCTCCATTTATTTAGGTCTTCTTTAATGTCTTTCAATAAAATTTTACAATTTTCTCCATCAATGTCTTGTACATATTTTGTTGGATTTATTCGTAGATACTTCATATTTTCTAATGCCATTCTGAGTGAAGTCTGTTTTAAATTTCATTTTATAGCTGTTGCCTGTTAGAAATGAATTTGATTTTTATGCTGATTTTATATCCACAAACTTTGCTAAACTAATATTAATTCTAGTAATTTATTTATAGATTACTTTTTATTTCCCATACATACCATCATTGTTATCTGCTTATCATAATAGTTTTATCTTTTTTTCTTTCCAATCCTTATATTTTTATTTTCCTTACCTACTGTGTTGTCCCAGACTATAATAGAATATTGAATAAAACTGGTAACCATTAGCATTCATGTCTCTGTCCTCAACTCTAAGGGAAAGCTTTACAATGAGTCATTATAAGGTATGATGTTTGTTAAAGTTTTTGTAGATAATCCTTATCACATTAAGGAAGTTCCATCCTATTCTCAGTTTGCCAAGAGCTGTTTTCATTATGAATGGATGTTGAACTTTTTCCTCTACATAACTATTGATTGGATCAGAAGGTATTTCTTTTTTAATATGTAAATGTGATGATTTATATTAATTGATGATTATTAAATGTTAAGTCTTCTTGTATTCCTGGGATAAACCCACTGTGGTCATAGTGTAGTTACTAAAAGAATAGGCTTTTGAGTTAGACCGCTTGAGTCAGATCTATGAAACCTGGCTGTCCCACCATCTAACAGGGTAACCTGGGCAAGTTCCTTAACCTCTCTGTGCCTGGGCCTCCTGGTATGTTGAAACAAGGATGGCAATAGGACCTAACTCACAGAACTGCTGTCAGCTCTAGGAATATGTCCGAAATGCTTAAACCAGTGCCTAGAACAAAGTAGATGCCATGTGCATGTTTGCTAGTTTGTTGACTACACAATAATTTATTTAGGAAGTTAGTACTTGTGTTCATGAGTGATTTCAACTTACAGTTTTTCTTTCTCATAAATAAACTTGAAATTAGGGTTTCGCTAAACTTCTGAAATTAGTTGAAAGGTGTTTTCTCTTTTTCTATTCTCTGAAAGATTTTGTGTAAGATTAGAATTATTGGTTCCTTGAATATATGGCAGAACTCATTTGTGAAGCTATTGTTACCAAACTGAACCGGGCCAATTACTCAGCAGTTGCTAGCCGAGGAAACTATGCCTAAACGTCCAGAACTTCGTCATCACATGCGCAGTTAGAAACATGCCTATGCAGACATCACCTGTCAGAAACGGCGGAAAACCTCTGTCCGGGGGGAGACTTGGGTATTGGGTGTAATGAGAACAGTTTATGCCGAGGTCAGCGTACACTCCTGCAGGCCGCTGTGGGCAGCCACGGCTGGTTTGAGACAGATTAGCCCCCCGGTTCTGCAAATCCTCCTGGCTTCTCCCTGGAAAAACAAAACAAAACAAAAACAGGTCTGGCTTTCGTCAATGTCAGGGAGGGCATCTGTCAGGGAGGAAAGCTTAAGTCTCAGCCCTTCTGTTAAACTCTGAGCAAATTGCAGGATGTGGTTAGGGTGGCCTAAAGGGGTTTACAGGTTAATCTAAACCAGCAGTTCTCAACCTGTGGGTCGCAACCCCTTTGGGGGTCGAACGACCCTTTCACAGGGGTTGCCTAAGACCATCGGAAAACACATATATAAATACATATTGGTTTTGTGATGAATCACTATGCTTTAATTATGTTCAATTCGTAACAATAAAATTGGGGGTCACCACAACATGAGGAACTGTATTAAAGGGTCGCGGCATTAGGAAGGTTGAGAACCACTGACATAAACAAAGTTATGAATTCTAAATAAAAGCTATTCTATGCTAGGCTGCCTGCATATGTATATATAATAGATTATACCATCTGCCCTGAAGGTTTTATGTAGGAACAATTTTCAGTTTAAATTCTTTGATAGTCTCTTCGGGTTTTGTAAGTGTTATATATTTACTTAGGACCTGGTAAATCTAAAATTTCAATACATTGGCATAAGGTAATTCATAATATCTTATTATCTTGTAACTATCTACAGCATCTGCCATGAGGTTCCCTTTTCAAGTCCTAAGATTGGGTATATGTGCCTTCTCTCTTCTTCGGTGATCGCTCTAAACAAAAACTTGTGAATTTTATTAGTCTTTTTGGGGAGCCAACTTTTGGGCCTTGCTGATCTTCCCTATTGTATCTTAGCTTTTTATTTCATTAATTTCTGTTCTGTATTATTTTTTCTTTCTACATATGTCTTTTTGCTGTTCTTTCATAACTTCATAAGCTCATAGATTTTCAATCTTTCTTTTTTAGTAGTATACACATTTGAGAAATAGAGTTCCCTTTAAATACTGCCTTCACTTCACATTTTGATATGTAGTATTTTTTATTATCACTCAGTTCAAAAAGGTTTATAATTTTCAATATGATTTCTTCTTTGACCCATGGTTTATTTATGAATACTTTCCTTAAGTTCCAAACAAATAAGATTGTTCTGGTTATCTTTTAATTTTTACTTTTAACTTAAATGCATTGGTCAGAGGATATACTCTATATAACTTTATTCCTTTGAAATATGTTGAGGCCTGCTTTATGAGCAGTATAGTAATTATTAATGGCCTCTATATTTTTGAAATGAATGTGTAGGTGTTGGATGCAATATTTTATGTATGTCCATTAAGTAAGTTGATTAAAGCTGCTGTTCAAAGCACAAGGAAAATAGTCAGTCTAGAATAATAAAAGCATAATATGCTGATTAGACTGGATGTCTTTCCAGACATCCTTCCAGACGACCTTCTGGATGAAGCCAGGGCTGTGAGGGAAGCCCAGGTCCCGGGTGCCTGCCAGTGGCCGGAGGGAAGCCTAGGTCCCAGGTGCCAGAGGGAAGCTGGTGCTGGCAGCCGGGGGAAGGAAGGCCTACTCTTGCATGAATTTCGTGCATCAGGCCTCTAGTACCATATTATCATAATAACTATGCATGGTGACAGGTGGTTACTAGACTTATTGTGGTGATCACATCATAAGGAATATAAATGTTGTACACTTGAACTAATATAATATTGTATGCTAACTATATTTTAAACAATCCTGCTTTTACATATATTCACTGATGTTTTTGTCTGTTTTAATATATGACTTTCTTAATTTATACTTTGTATTTGCTCTGACAGGTCTGTGTTTCTTTTTCTCTCAGTTTTTGTCTTCTTCTGAATTGATATGTTTTTGGTCACTCTGTTTCCTCTCCTCTACTAATTCCAAAGTTAATGCAATTTGATTATATTATTTCTGTGATGCCTAAATTGCTGGTAGGTATTTTACTTCGGATCCCATGAAGCACTAAATGAGTGAATGAGACAGTGAGACAGAAAGAAAAAAAGCCAGTGCAGGCTACATTGATGAACCAGTTACTGCTATGGGGAGCTGGGACCTCTGGGAGAGCATGGAGAACAAGTTTCTGCATTCCCATCCCACAAGCAAGGAAGCTGGTACATTTATTCAGAACTGAGCTTTCATTAGCTGCATTAACGCCCTATCCTTACTGGCCTGCCCTACAGTGAGGCTGAATATACTCCTGCAACCAGAGAAATCCCTCAGGCAGAGTCTCAGGTGCTTGCTGTAGGAAAACATTGACATGTGTGGCCATGGTAAGTGCCGACAGAATGTGGGCAGGCACCATCATCTGCTTAGAATGACATCATGCATAGCTAACTTATCAAAGTCTAAAGACAATCAACACTTTACCCTTCCTGGGCCCTACACAGGTCTAGAACACTTCGACTCTATGTAGTCACCCTTCCCTGAAATCCTTAGGCTATTGTTACTGTGTATTTTAATTCTATCTCGCTTATTTTAACCACATATGGCATTATTTTTCAAATGTCTATTAGAATTACCCACATATTAGCCTGCTAACTTGTTCTTCATTCTTTCTTGCATCTCAGACCTTCTATTTGGGTCACATTCCTTTTGTCTGAAATAGGTTATTGGTATATTGGAGAGTTGCAAACATTTGCCTTTTTGGTCTGACATGTCTTTATTTTGTCCCAAATCTTGAAAGACTTTTTCTGGTTATATAATTCCAAGTTAACAGGTATCTTGTTTTAAGCTATTGACAACATTATTTTCCTGCCCTCCCAAGCCCCCATCCAAAAAAAGTCAGCTCTCAGTGTACTTGCCACTCTTTAAGGGTAATTGGTATGGCCCTAGCTCCATGGTCGGCAAACCGCGGCTTGCGAGCCACATGCAGCTCTTTGGCCCCTTGAGTGTGGCTCTTCCACAAAATACCACGTGCAGGCGCGCACGTAAGGTGCGATTGAAACTTCGTGGCCCATGCACAGAAGTCAGTATTTTGTGGAAGAGCAGGTATCTCTCCCTCTCCCTTCCTCTCTGAAATTAATTTAAAAAATATAAGAAAAATATCGCTATGAAAAATGGCAGATTTTAATGCCTATGTTTGATTTAGGATTTTTATGGTTTTGATTCTAACATTTAAATCTTTAATCTCTTTTGAGTTATTCTTGTGCATGGTGTAAAAAGGTGGTCTAGTTTCTTTTTTTGCATATATCTGTCCAATATTCCCACCACCATTTATTGAATAGACTAGCTTCACCCCATTGTATGTTTTTGCCTCCTTTGCCAAATATAAATCAACTATAAAGGGTGGGTTTCTTTCTGGGTTCTCTATTCTGCTCTATTGACCTATATGTCCATTTTTATGCTGTTTTGATTACCATGGCTTCATAGTATAGTGTGATATCAGGCAGCATAATTCCTTCAACTTTGTTCTTCTTTCTCATGATTAGTGTTGCTATTCTGGGTCTTTTGTGGTTCCATATACATTGTTGGAATGTTTGTTCTAGTTCTGTGAAATACTATCTTGATAGGAATTGCATTGAATCTATAAATTGCTTTGGCTAGCATGGACTTTTTTATGATGTTAATTATTCCTATCCATGAACACTATATATTCTTCTACTTACTTGTATCTTCTTCAATTTTTTTTTTACAGTGTATAATCTTGTGAGCACAGGTCTTTTACATCTTTGGTTACATTTATTCCTAGATATTTTATTGTTTTTAAAGCAATTGTGAATGGGATTGTTTTCTGAAGGTGGCCACTGAGTGTGTTGATTCTGAGTCTCTTGTGAGAGACTCTGATGCAGGCCAATATAAGATGCTGCCTGTGACTGGCTCTCAGCAACCTGTTGGAGCCACAAGTAAGACACAATTTGTGGCTACCTCTGCTGGGTGTGCACAGGAAGGACCAAGCTGCACACCAAGGCTGGCTTTTAGCAGCACCAGGTCCAGGGGCAGGTCAGCAAAAGTCCTAAGGCACCCCAAGATCTGCCTCTGCCTACCTCCACCTGCTAGCTGCCTGTCAGGCTCAGTCACTGAGAGAACCTCTGGCTGTACTCCTCAGCAGGCTGTGAGCTCCACAGTGTGGAATGAGAGGGAGTCCAGAGGGTGGGGCTATTGCTTTCCCCCAGGGCGATGCCACACAGAGGGGAATGCTCCCCTCGAGAAAGATGGCAATGTGGTGTGGGAGAATGACCCAGCACGGGGATCCTGGCAGCTATCCCTTCAGCTCCTCCCAGAGCCTCAAACCCCAGTCTCTCCTCATGCGATTCTAGTCCGCTTCACCTCCCCTCTGCTGGAGCCCCGGTGAGTGGCAGTCTCCATGTAACTTCTGTAATCCTTGCTTACAAGACTTCTCTCCAGCTAGTTTTCAGTTGGTTGTTCAGGATGATTATGCTATAATTTAGTTGTAATTCCAGTTTGGTCCTGGGACGAGGTGAGTGTAGCTTCCACCTATTCTACCACCATATCACATCCCTCCTCATTCAGGATTTTTAAATTGCTCCTCACTCTTCCTTTTTCCAGACCTCATCTGAGACTCCTGAACACATTTCCTATCCTCGTCCTTCTCATCTTTTCTTTAACTTGTTTAAATTTAAGCCATTCTTTGTGACCCTCTTTCCTGGGATAATCACTGTAAGAAGGAAGAATGATGTACGGTGGGGAGGTGACCCACCTCGCTGGACTTAGTAGTTCTATGAGTTAAATCATTTCCCCGATGAGCTCAGTTGATCTCTCCTGTCTATAATCCCTCCAAGCTGAACTTTGCCCCTTGGCCAATATTGCATGCAGCTCATGGCTCTGCCCCTGCCACTCCCCCCTTTGCGAGGATCCCTTCCCCAGGAATTTCATCACTTCCTAGAACAGCCAAACTTTTTTGGTATATTTCTCTCAGTTAGTGTTTAACCAAACACCTGTCTCTAAGGGGTGGGCTGAACTGACAGAGGAAATGTTAAAAACATGAGACTCAGGAGGACAATTTCTGCAGGGACTCCCTGGCTTCTGGAGGAGAGGGAGATAGGGCAGTGGACAGGTGGCATAGGAGAGAGACACAATGGAGTCTGGCTTCACCTCCAAGGACACCTATCTGAGCCATTTTAACCCTCGAGATTACCTAGAAAAATATTACAGCTTCGGGTCCACACAGTCTGCAGAAAACCAGATTCTTAGGCTTCTTCTGAAAAAGCTTTTCAATATATTCTGTGTGGGTAAGTTCGTCTGTCGTCTGTGTCTCCTACCTCCGCTCCCCACCCCAAAACGTGAGTCATATAGATAAGAGTCTCAGGGCATGACTGGAATTTTTGTTTAGTCATTGCTATTTAACAGCCCTTTTGGCATCACCTTCTTATGTAGCTAAGATAAAAACTAATGTTGGTGTGGGTATTTTACAGTTTACAAAGTGCTTTTATATCCATTATCTTGTTGGGTCACACTAAAGGGAAACCAGAAGACTGGAGTTCTGTCCTTGATTCTACATGGATTTGCTATGTGACTAGAGCCAGCCATTTAACTCTTGTGATTGATCACTTAAGAAATGGAGGTTCTAATACTTATTCTGTTCCTAACTCAATGGACTATTGTGAATATGCATGAGATAAAGACCTCCCAACATATGAAGAACTGGATGAAGACATTATATAAACTCAAATTTAAAAAAACAACACTTTACCCCCAAAATATTCCTTAATAGTTTTGAGTAGCATGCCTCCACCCTAGATGAGGGAACAGAAAATGAAAGTCTGTTTTAAAAAAAAAAAAGACTTTGACAGAATAGTCATGATGATCTATGTGGTGAGATGACCTAGGCGTTCTGTCTTTGGGGCCCTCCGTGGGGCTCTCCATCATAATGCCGGCAAAGGCAACGCAAGTCGGCTCTACCGCCACCATATAAAGCCTAATTCCCCTTCCTCATTCCTTCCTCTCACCCAGCTGGCGTGAAGGGAGACCTCCTGATTGACATTGGCTCTGGCCCCACCATCTATCAGCTCCTCTCTGCTTGTGAATCCTTCAAGACGATCATTGCTACTGACTACACTGATCAGAACCTGCAGGAGCTAGAGAAGTGGCTGAAGAAGGAGCCAGGGGCCTTCGACTGGTCCCCGGTAGTGACCTATGTGTGTGAGCTCGAAGGGAACAGGTAGAGAAACTGGGCTCTGCTTCTGGCCTTTCTGAGGGGACTTGGGTGACAGTTTGTTTTTCAGAACCAAGAATTATCCTTAGAGTCCAAGTTGAAAAGCAAAGGAGAAAGAAATCCAAATGGAGAATGAGAGAGCAAGAATGAGGTGGGGATGGGGAGGTGTGCGCATGCACCAGAACACAGGTAGAGGGCTGAAGAGATGCACACCGAGCCAAGAGGAATAGAGCTTTCCAGGCCCGTGTGTGGGCTCAGTGTCCTGGCCAGGTACCTTAGGACCTTGTTTTAGGACCACTTCAAGAGGCGAAACCAGCTCCTCACCAGAAGCTCTTGGGTGTCAGAACTGTCCCCCTAGTGCCATCCTGTTGCTAGCCACCCAAGCACACAGGATTCTGCTGTGAGGGTGGCTAAGCTAATACCCCAAAAAGCTGACTCTATTTTTTTTATTGATTTTTTACAGAGAGGAAGGGAGAGGGATAGAGAGTTAGAAACATCGATGAGAGAGAAACATCGATCAACTGCTTCCTGCACACCTCCCACTGGGGATGTGCCCGCAACCCGGGTACATGCCCTTGACCGGAATCGAACCTGGGACCTTTCAGTCTGCAGGCCAATGCTCTATCCACTGAGCCAAACCGGTTTGGCTGACTCTATTTTTAAACTGAGATTTGCAGCATAAAGGGATTATTTGAAAGGAACTTGTTGCTTCCCCATCCATAAAGTGAGAGCTTTACATACTCACAACTCATGACCAAAATCTGACCCCGCCTTATCAACAAGTGAATTTATGCCACAAATCTAGCTTAAATTGCTCCTTCTCCCCCATGAGAAACTGGCAGTAGTCCACTAGGCAGGAGTGACAGGTCTGTGTTTCACTGGCTTGTGCTCCTGTCCTGATGTGGCTCCACTCTGCTGCCCAGCCGTCTTCAGTCCTAGAGCACCATGTCTGCTGCTACGCATACTGCTGAGGCCCCAACAACTCCTTTGCAAACTGCATAAAAATACTACTTTAGCCCTAACCGGTTTGGCTCAATGGATAGAGCGTCGGCCTGCGGACTGAAAGGTCCCAGGTTCGATTCCGGTCAAGGGCATGTACCCGGGTTGCGGGCACATCCCCAGTGGGAGGTGTGCAGGAGGCAGCTGATCGATGCTTCTCTCTCATCGATGTTTCTAACTCTCTATCCCTCTCCCTTCCTCTCTGTAAAAAAAAATCAATAAAATATATATATTTTAAAAAATACTACTTTAGTATTTTTCCTAGGATCCTGCTGGCCCTGTCTGCTACTTGCTCAGTTTACTTACTGTTTTTTCCTGCTCTTGTGGTTGTTTTTTGTTTGTGTGTGTATTTTTGGTGCATTCTTTCTGTCTTTCCCCAAGGATTTAATTTTTACATGAAATCTCTCTCTTCCTTCCCCAGTCCATTTTGCCCTGTATTCCCCCCTTTGCTCATATAATACACACTTTGTGTGTTGCACCACGTCCTCTGTCTTTCCTTTTCTTTCACAACGGGAAAGCATATATATATATTTAATTCACATATCTCAAGATTTGGTCTAGAAAGAGCTCTAATTTCCTGGCAAGACAGGCCTCTCAAAAAACAAGCACTGACACTTTTACACATGATTGAAGAAATTAGCTCCTTCCTCCCTCCCTCCCCCCCCTCCTTCCTTCCTTTCCTTCCTTCCTTCCTTCCTTCCTTCCTTCCTTCCTTCCTTCCTTCCTTCCTTCCTTCCTTCCTTCCTTCCTTCCTTCCTCCCTTCCTTCTACAAACTTGTACTGACCACCTATAATGTGCTGCAGTGCTAGCTACTGGGATAGAATGGTAAATGAGATGGAGGAAGGCCCTGTCTCATAGAACTCACATCAGGAAGGCACACAAGTGCCACATCACTTGGGTCCTCAAGACCAAGTCAAAGATTGTTGACTTCACATATAACAGGAATGCAGAGAGGAATAACCAAGACAGTGCTGTGACCCAATTTGTATTTGTAAAAATCTCTCTGGCTGTTGTGTGGGAATGGATGAGAGGGGGTTAGAGGAGAATGAGAGATGCAGAAAGGAGACAATTTAAATCCAGGTAAGAGATGGTGGTGGTCTGGACTAGGTGATGGAGAGAGGTAGATGATTTTAAGATGCATTTTTGAAATAGGATGGATAAGCATTGGTATCACATATCAATGGTGACTTCCATATTCCTGAACTCAGAAAACAGGAGGATTGAGGCAATAGTCCTGAATCTCAGGGGAAAATATAAGGAAATGTGGTCTTCACATGTCCCTAGGAATGTGCCACCTCCACCGTCTTCCTCTGGAGTGGTGCTCATTTCCCTGTCCTTGTACTTACCTCTGGCTGCCATCTAGTTACCAGCATGCTCATTGCCTTCTAAAGCTAACTCTAAAGTCTGTTCTTTAACCCTCCCATATGCTTTGAACTGTTTGCTAACTTTGAGCTATTAAGGGTGTTCTACGCTTTATCTTCATTTCTTTACATATCATTGCTGCACTTACTGTTAGCAAACATGAATTGTCAAATGGAAATAAGCAAGGTGACTCATGGTGGTACAATTCTTTATAACTTTGGTTGTGATTTCTTTGACTTTACAGATCAATTTAGGAGAATGGGTATATTGGCTCTTCAGTGTGTGAGCATGGCTTATTTCTTCACTTATTTAGGACTTCATTTCTCTCAGCAATATTCTGTAGTTCTCATGTTTTATTTTGCTAAAATTTTCCTTTGTGTCACATTTTGAATGCTATTGTTAAATTTATTTTAAAACGTTTTAATTTTATTTTATTAATTTTTACTTCATTAGCTACTATATAGAAATACAATTGATTTTTGTATATTGGCCTTGTGTCCTGTGATCTTGCTGACTTCATTAATTAATTTATGAGTGTTTTTGTAGATTCCATAGGGGCCGTTTTCTTTGCTTTTTAGAATTTTATAATATACATTAGACATTTGTATACGTTAAGAGGTATTCCATTTTTCAAAGACATTTCCTCTAGCTCCTGTCTTCGCTATCTTCTCCAGAGCAGTAAGCAGTAATTACTACTCTTGTAGATGAGCTGCTCCATTGTGTTGGGCAGTGGTTATAACTTTATGTTTAGAGTCATTATCATCTCCCCAACTCGTTTCACCACACAGTCTCACTGCATTGTTCACAGTAAAAATACGCTCTACTCAGATTTGAAGCACCTACTCAAAAGCTAGAGGCCCCGAAGATGTTTGGGTGCTGGCTTGGTAAGTGTTGACTGGCACCAATGTCTATTTGTTCAATTACTAAAACTACAATAATAGAAATGAAAGCTAACTTAATGGAAGAGGAACTTGGGAATGAGATCATTAAATATAACTAATACATTGTAGATACAAATGCCATGTATTTCCTGATTACTACCAGGTAAATATCTAAACTGTCCAATATCTGGCCTAAGGGGAAAAGGTCAGAGACTCTCGGGTCCATTGTGAAAACCTGAGGTCCTCTGGGACAGTCACTTCAGTCTTTTTCTCAGAGACTTCGGTTGGTCCTTTTTTGGTACCCATTTGTGCCTGCATCTTTAGAGTCTACTTTGCCTTTGCTTTTATCATTGGGTTGGTGGGTAGCTTTTCTAGGCCATACGCCACCTACGACTGACAAATGGGGAGACCACAGGGTACGTGCATGGTGCCAGGAACTTTTTGTAGACCCAGAGCAGAACTGGAATGAGGATGTACAGGAACGCATACCATTGCCTCAGGCCGGAGCTCCTGAATGAGAGAGTCCGGGGCAGGAGAGCAGTAACCGGGCTGGGCTCCTGGTGCGTGGTCAGGCTGGAGCCTGCAGAGCAGCCGACAGTGCCCAGGCCCCAACCTCCTCCCCGCCCCTCACTCCCCACCCTTCCGCCCCCTACCGAAAGCCTGAGATCAACTGGGTCCATAGGGTTTCTGCATACAAACTTTTAAAAAATATTTTTTTTTTATTGATTTCAGAGAGGAAGGGAGAGGGAGAGAGAGATAGAAACATCAATGATGAGAGAGAATCATTGATTGGCTGCCTCCTGCATGCCTCCACTAGGAATCAAGCCCATAACCCGGGCATATGCCCTTGACCAGAATTGAACCTGGGACCCTTCAGTCCGCAGGCCAATGCTCTATCCACTGAGCCAAACCCGCTAGGGCTCTACTTACATTCTTTTATCATCTGCAAATAAAAAGTTTTACTTTTATTCCAACTTTCCAACTTTCCACCTTTTATTTATTTTTCTGGCCTATTATACTGACAAGGACTTCCAGAACAGTGTTGAGTAGAAATTATGAGAGCAGACATCTGTGCCTTTGTCCATATGTTAGGAAAACATGTTCAATGATTCATCATTAAAAATGATGATGTTAGCTCTGGGTTTTTTCATGCATATTGTTTATCAGACTAAGTTCCCTTACAATTCCTAGTTTCTTGGGACTTTTTAACCAAATGTTGAATTTTATCAAATTTTCTTTTATTTGTTGAGAGAGAGTTCCACGTGATTTTTCTCCTTTATTCTGAAAATGTGAATTACATTGGATGACTTTGAATGTTTAAACCAAATTAACATAAACTCCTTGGTCATAAAATGTTATTCTTTTTGTATCTGTATTTATGAGAGATATTGAACTTTAAATTTAAATATGCTTGGCAGGTGTGGTATCAGCATGATGCTAGAGTCATATACCACGCTAAGAGTGTTTCTACACCCTCTGTTTTTTAAGAGTTTGTATTTCTTCCTTAAGTGACTGGTAGAATTCACCAGTGCAGCCATCTGAACCTAGAGGTTCTTTTTCATGTCCGTAAAGGATTTTTATGAAGAATACTACTCCTTTAATGGCTATTTGGATTTTCTATTTCTACTTTTGTGTTTTGATAAGTACTATTTTTCAAGAAATTTGTTCTCTTCATCCTGCTTGTCAACTTTTTGGCACAAGGTGTTTTTTTTGT
Source organism: Myotis daubentonii (assembly GCF_963259705.1). Lineage (NCBI taxonomy): Eukaryota > Metazoa > Chordata > Mammalia > Chiroptera > Vespertilionidae > Myotis > Myotis daubentonii. The sequence continues at coordinate 7,164,831 of NC_081848.1, read as the reverse complement.
GTGTGTGTGTTTTTTTTAACATATTCCGTTACTAACCTTTTAATATCTGTAGCTTCTGTAGTAATCTTCCCTCTTTCATTCTTGAAATTGGCAATTTGTGTTTCTTTAAATCTGGGTAAATCTTGCTGTAGATTGGTAAAATTTATTAATCTTTTCAAAGGTCCAACGTTTGCCTCTGTGATTTTCTTTTTAAAATACATATATATTTTTTTATTGATTTCAGAGAGGAAGGGAGAGGGAGAGATAGAAACATTAAAGATGAGAGAGAATCATTGGTCGGCTGCCTCCTGCATGTCCCACACTGAAGATCAAGCCCACAACCTGGCATGTGCCCTGACCAGGAATCAAACTGTGACCTCCTGGTTCATAGGTCAGTGTTCAACCCCTGCGCCACTCCAGCTGGGCTTGGCTTTGTTGATTTTCTTGATTGTCCATATTATATTGTATTGATTTCTGTTCTTATTTTCTTCCTTTCATTTACATTGGTTTTAATGTGCTCTTTTCCCCTAGCTTCTTAAATAGAATCTTAGATCACTGATTTCACACATTTCTTTCTTCTAATGTAGGTGTGTAAAGCTATAATTTTCCTTTAGCATTGTTTTAGTTGCATCCCACGATTTTCGATAGGTCATGTTTTTATTATTCAATTCATCATATTTTCTAACTTTCTTTGTGATTTCTTCTTTGACAATAAATTATTTAGAATTGTGTTGCTTAATTTCCAAAATTTCTATTTTTTCTAGATATCTTATTCTTATTAGTTTCTAATTAAATTTTGTTGTAGTCAGCCTGGCCAAGGTAGCTCAGTGGTTGAGCGTTGATCTATGAACCAGGAGATCACAGTTTGATTCCCGGTCAGGGCATATGCCCGAATTGCAGGCTCAGTCCCCAATGTGGGGCATGATGATTCTCTCTCATCAATGAAGTTTCTATCTTGCTCTCCATCTCTCTTCCTCTCTGTAATCAATAAAAATATGTTTTTTAAAATATTTGTAGTCAGAGATTTATTTTACGATCAGCATATAGTCTACATTGGTGAACAATCTACGTGCTTTTGACATTGAAAAGAATGCATATTGTCCAGGTCTCAGTTTAGTTTCTATAAATATCTATTAAGTCCAGTAGAATAATAGTATTGTTCAAATTTTCTGCATGATTTTTTAATCAATTACTGAGAGGTGTTAAAATTTCAAACTATGATTGTCAATTTATCTCTTGCTCCGCAAGATGAGTCAACATTTCCTTCCTGTACATTGACGCTTTGTAATAACTGCATACATTTTTAGTATTATTATATCTTCTTGATGAATTGACTATTTGTCATTATGAAATATCTCCATTTTCATCCAGTAATACACTTTGTCTTGAAATGTGGCCACAACAGCCATCTCATGCTTGGTGTCATGCAGGTAGCCTCCATGGTGGCTCCCAGTAATCCTCACCTCAAGTTTTCAAACTCTTGTTGAGCTCTCTCCACTTGGCTGTCTGTCGGATTTAGTGATTGATTCTAACAAATACAATGCAGCAGAAGGATGGGTGAGCAATTCTGAGGTTAGGTCATAAAAGACCACAGCTTCTCTTATGGGGTGCTTTCTCTTACTCTCACTCACCTGTGCTGAGGAGTGAGCTTGGAAGCAAATTTCCTCCCCGCTGGGCTTTTAGATGAGTCTGAAGATATGGCCAACGCTCTGCAGCCTCATGAGAGACCTTGCACCAGAGGCACTCAGCTAATCTGTGCCCAGGTATCTAACACAGAGGAACTGGCAGATAAATGTTTGTCATTTTAAATTGCTAGGTTTTGGGGTAGTCTACTAGTATTATACAGAACAGATAACTAATTTACATGGTACGTTTTTTCCCACCCTTTTGTTTTCAACATGTCTGTCTGTATACTGAAAGTGTTTTTCTTGCAAATAACAATGTTGTAGGTCTTGCTTTTCAAACCAATCTGACAATTTCTGCTTTTAACTGCATTGTTTAGCTGATTTACATTTAATACAATTACTGATAATGTAGGTTGAGTCTAAGTCTACCATCCCGGCACACATTTTCTATTTGTCTCATCTTTTGTCATTCATTTATGCCTTTGTTCCTGCTTCTCCTTGGTGAATGGGATAATTTTTAGTGTTCTATTTAATATAAGTATACATAATTTTAGTATGTCTTTTTGTCTTTTCTATTGACTTTTAGCACCTCTTTTGACCACTTTGTGTTTTGTGTGCGTGTAAATGTGATTTTTCTAGAAATTACATGATATATATTTAACATATCTATTATCTCATGAACAAAGTAATATATTAAAACAGTATAATTCCTTTAACCCACTCTACCACCCCATATGCACATGTTATCATATATTTTACTGGATATACTATACTATAACACTACAATACCTTGCACCACAGCACTCAGCTAATCTGTGCCCAGATTATCTGACACAGAGAAACTGTTAGATAAAAGTTATTTTTGCTTTAAGCAGTCAGTAGTGCATTTGGTTTTTTATTACTTTATTTATCATTCTAACTATCTTTAAGTTCAGCAGTTTTAAGTATATCCAAATAAAATATATCCAGTCTAGTATTCTTCATTCTTTTCTGCAGATCTAGGCTTCTATCTGGTATCATTCCCCTTCACCCGAAGGACTTCTTTTAGTATTTCTTACAATGCAGTTCTGCTGAAGACAAATTCTCTCAGTTTATTAATATCAGGTAAGAACCAATCATTCTTCCTTCCTGTACTATGAGGACTTTAACAAATTTTGAATCCCAAAGTTCTTCTGGCAAATCTTTTCCCAATGTTTTATTGCTAAAATTGGGGATTTTAAATTGAAATATTATTCAAAGTATTATTTTTATATTTCCTTTCAAGATCAATTTGGACATTTGCTTTGTAATTATATTTGCAATTATGCAGACCTATTTTATGCTCACTTTATATGATTTTTCTAGTTATTTGAATTATTTATTCTGATTCATCTCTTAGTCAACTAGTCTTCAAATAATTTTTTCCAAAAGTACACATAGTCCCCTGCAGTTTGGCTCAGTGGTTGGCCCTGGAACTGAAGGGTCTTGGGATCAATTCCCAGTCAAGGGCACGTACCTCAGTTGCAGGCTAGATCCTCAGGTGGGGTACAAACGGGAGACAACCAATGTGTGTGTGTGCCCCTCCCCCCCACCACCCAATTCTCCCTCTCCTTCACTCTCTCTAAAAAAATCAACAGAAAAAATATCCTTGGGTGAGGATTAAAAATAATAACAATAATTTAAAAAAGAAATACACATAGTGACATATTTTCTAAGCTCATGCATATACAGTATAGGGATGAATTTTTGCTACCCTTCACATGAGTAACTAAGTAAAATTGTTTAATACTGCTTAAATATTGCTCCATTTTTTCCTGGCATTTAGTAGAAAGTTGAAAAGGTCCTGGTCAGTGAGGCGCAGTGTCATCCTGTGCACTGAAAGGTTGCCAGTTAGATTCCCGGTCAGGGCACGTGCCAGGGTTTCGGGCTTGATCCCTGGCAGGGGTCATGCAGGAGGCAGCTGATGGATGTCTCACTCTTCCGTGGATTTTTTCTCTCTCTCTCCTTCTCTCTCCCTCTCTCTTTCTAAATAAGAGGCTATTTTCACATGCCATTTTTAACTTGTAAACCCCCTTAGAATTGTATGCTAGCTATAGCCTTTAAATGGAAGGTATATTCTTCAAAATAAAAGTAATTTAAAACTGTTGTATTATCTATGTGTTCCCAAGAATTAAATTAGTATTAACTAGAAAAACAACTGTAGCTATAAGAATTAGGATAATATCTAAAATTACTACTAAATAAACAAGGAATTTCCCAGAATTTATAGAATTTCAGAGAAAGTTTGTAGTAAAAAAAAGTTCTCGGTCATTGTCAGACAATACAGCTTTCTGAGGTCCAAATCATTTATCAAGAAGGCCTCTATAACTTCCTTAATTTCTCTAGCCATCACAAGCCTTTCCTTCTCATTCAGAAATGAGCCCTGAAAATCTGGCAGGGTACTGAAAGCATCACTTATCTCAAGCAGAACCAGCAGCTTACAACAACGGGCTCTTAAGACACTGTCCCTGCCCAATTGCTCTGTTAGACTAAAGAACGATATTTCTGGCAGGAAAATTCTGCATTCTCACCCTTATCCTTGTGCTAGATCCCGTGGCTTCAACTATTTTGAGAATGATAGTGATCCCATTCAACTGATGTCTTTCTTGAATCTTCAAGTGCCTCTATCAACCCACAACCTATTTCTCCTGAGAGCATTTCCTTTTTATCTGAAGCTATTTCTTCTCCTGACTGCTGCCGAAGACAATTTGAGCTGTCTCCCGTTCCCCTGCCTTTGGAGTGTGACTCATACATTTCAATACCACTCATTTTTATAACTAGCCTAAAAGTTATAAGACACCGGCACCCCATTCTTTTTTCACACTATTCATTTATCAAGTGAGAATGTCAGATACTAACATAGAACTAATTACTCAAGCATGAACCGAGAAAAATGAGGTTTTACCTTACGAACTCCTAGAAAGAGCATTAATTAACCGCTGGCTCCTGGAGCTTGGAGCACATTGCCTTGCGGCCCCAGCCTATCAGCTTCCCCATCACCTGGGAGCTGGTGAGAAACGCAGACTCTTGGTCCCCACTCCCTGTCTACAAAATCAGGATCGTGGTGTATGCAAGGTCTGCAGGGAACGGCCAGCGTCTTACCGTCTTACCGTTTGGGAAGCACCGGTGTCTGGAGCAGAGCGTCCCAGCAGGTGCGCCAGGGCAGCTGGCAGGTGGGGATGAGAAACAGGTGTGCTCTGCCAGCGGCCTTCTTGGCCTCGGCCGGCCTCGGGGCAGCCAGTGGCCGGGGAGGCCGAGCCCTGCCCAGTCACCTCCCCCAGAGCAGCTCCCCACTTACCTCTGTATCGAGGGGCGTTTCTCTGAAGTGAGTGTTCTCTAGACGCAGATTTCCGATCTGTTTGAGAAGATGTTTGTCTATCGTCCCAGATGGACACAGTTGTGCCAAATCTGGTCCCTGAACTGGTGAAATGCTCGGTTCCCAAGCACCTCTGCTCCCATGTCTTGTAAAGGCGGCATTCGTTCTCAGCATCCGGATGCTGAGGGTCGGGAGGGTTGTTTCAGGGGCACCTGGGAAATTCCTGCCTTGCCTGAGAGTGCCCTTCTCTCATAGTGCTCCCGCGCAGTGCCTCTTGGGGAACATGAGCAGGGCAGGTGGGAGCCTTCAACTGGCCATTTCCTTCCACAAGTAAACATCCTACTCGTGTCTCAGAGCGCTTCAAGCCCAGTGTGCTGCAGTCGAGCTAGGATCCTCCCCAGGTCTGCTGCGTTGCTGGTGTTCCCATCTCCTCCAGGGGCACCATCATGCAATTGGACAAAGCACGGCCTGGAAGCCAACCTTGCCACCTCCCTCGCAGTCATGTTCCGGGCCCAGCACCAAGTTCTGTCTTACTGCCTGAGTCTCTCTTGAACCAGTGTCTTTCTTCCCATATTTTCCATTGCCCTGGTCTAAGTAAGCTCTTATCCTCTCCCTCCCAACTGGCCCCCCACCTCCACTCGCCTCCTAACATAATTAACTCAAGATGTGAATCTGTTTGCACCCCTCCCTTCTTTAACATCCCTTAACGACTTCCCATGGCTTTCAGGACAGAAAGCAAAATTCTTAGTGCGGTCCGTAAAGCCCTGCCTCCCCCCCCACCCCCCCGACCTGTGACCCCGGTTGCCTGCCTTTACTCCGTGCTCTGCTTGGCCTTCGGAGACCCAGCCTCACTGCATTGTCCTCTCCGGGGCCCTCGGCCTTTGCATGCAGGCTTTGCCTGTGCGAGCCTTTGCACTTGTTCGGTCCTCTTACCGGAATATTCCACCGCCCCCCCACCCCCGTGCTCTCTTGGCCTAGTCAGCGCTACTGCGGCAGCCTCTCTGTCTCGGCTTACCCGGCCCCTTTGCGGAGGAGCTCTGCTGACACTCTGACCAAGTCAAGTCCCAACAGTCCCCCGTTCGTGCCAGGCCCCTCCCCTTCCTAGCACTTATCACAGCTTTCATCTTTCATTTCTGTGGACGATCACTGCATGGCTCTTCCTGGCACCTAATAGAGGTTCAAAAGATCCCTGTAAAATTCTGACTGTGTGCACACTCCCCTCAGACGCTCTCTCCTAGAACTGCCTTCAGCTGACCCAGCTGGCCGCACCGACGTTTACCAACGATTATGCCTGTTCTTACAATCCTTACATTGACATCCAAGTGTATTTAGCTTTTTATTTCCTTTACACGTCTGATGGCTCTCCCTCAGGGGGCCCAGGTGGAACCTCTGGGGTGGGGCTTGGGGGAGGTGAGTTTAATGGAATAAAAGCCTGTGTGTGTGTGTGTGTGTGTGTGTGTGTGTGTGGTGGTGGTGGTGGGGATTCTGATCAGCCACCTGCCTGGCAGAGACGGGGCAGGAGGGGCCTCCTCCAGACCTGGGGTGCATACTCGGGGTGGGAAGACCTGCTCCAAAGCCTTCTTCCCAGGAGAGCTACTCTATCCGTTCCCCCTCCCTGCTCCTCTGGCTTTCAGAGGTGGCATATTTACAGAGGAAATCGCTGCCCTTTTTGCATATTGATTCATTTGAGAGAACTTCTTCAGAACAAGAGGCTCGGCCGGCCGCACTGCTGTTAGCTTTCTGTAAAGCTGCACACGGCTTTTCTGTGTGTGTTTATTACGCGCCCCTTGAGCTAAATGTGAGGCGGAGTGGTAATTGCGAGTCCATTTCCCTGCGGGCGAGCTGGCCGCCCTGAGGAGCCCCGAGGTGTAATCTTTACGCAGCTGCCTTGGCAACGGAGTTCACCGGTGTTTGCTATCCGTCCAAGGACAAGCAAACATCCACAGAGTGGCTGTTTCGAACGAATTTCCCTCTCAAATTGGCACATTCTCTGCGAGCTTTCCAGACTTCACAGCGTGCCTCACAGTTTGGGAACAATTGCCATCCTCACCTGAGCGGCAAGTACTGGTTCTGTGGTGACTTGTGTCTTTAAAAGGCCACAGAGGTCCAGCCTGCTCTGCCGCAATCACTTAGATACACGCCCCCACACGTCCCCAGGATAAAAGGTCACCTTTTAACACGTTAAAACATCACTGTTGCCATGTCTTAAGCTTTTGTGTACACTGAAGTTAACCATAGGGTACTTGAAATTTTTTATACTATATTAATTTACCAGTTCAAATCCGTGTTTCACACAAGACTTCCTTTATGTTGAATTATTGGGGGTTTTTATTCTTAAAATGTCCTGTCGAAGAACTTCTTCATGTTCTATCAGGGTGGCTGGCAGCTTTGTCACTGGTTTGCCCACTTTTAGAATGACTAACGGTCCTGCTGTGACCCAGGCTGAGAGGGGTTCCCAGGGCCTGGGTTTTCAGTGAGAAAACCAGAAAGTCCAGACCAATCAGGACAGATTGGTCACCCTCCTCCCACTTTTCCCCAATCAAAGGTAATTCCTCCCTGTGTGTGCGTTTCTTGGTGGTAGGAATTCCCTGAAACCAATAACTTGCTAAGCTTTCTCTCTCTGAGTCTGTCAATCTCTCTCTTTCTCTCTCTCTCTCACATATAACAGCTTTACTGAGATAAAATTCACATAACATGCCATTCACCCATTTAAAGTGTGCCATTCTGTAGTTATTAGTATATTCACAGAGTTGTGCGATCCTCAACACAATCTTAGCACATTTTCATGACTCCCACAAATACCCCGTGCATTAGCAGTCACGCCCACTTCCCCATCCTCGGTGCCTGCCAACCACTGGTCTGCTTTGCCTTTTCCTGTGACTGGAATCATATAATATGTGGCCTTTTGTGCCTGGCTTTCTTTCACTTAGCATGATGTGTTTAAGGTTCTTCCATATCATAGCACATATCCATCGTTTATTCCTGTTTTATCACTGAATAATAGTCCAGTGTATGGATAGACCACATTTTATTTATCTAGTCACAAGTTGGCGGACACTTGAGTTGTTTCTGTCTTTGGACTATTACGAATAGTCCTGCTATAAATACTTATGTATAAGTTTTTGTGTGACCATATTTTTCATTTCTCTTGAGTAAAAACCTACGAGTGGAATTCCTGGGTCATGTGGTAACTCTAGGTTTAATCTTTGAGGAACTGCCAGACTGTTTTCCAGAGTAGCTGAACCATTTGCATTCTCACCAGCAGTGTGTGTAGGTCCTGGTTTCCCCCGTTCCTTGTCAACACTTGTTGCTACCTGTCTTTTTTGTTATAGGCACCCTGGTGGGTGTGGCATGGCAGCTCAGAGGGTGGTCTGCATTTCCTTGATGGCCGAGGATGTTAAACATCTTTTCCTATGTTTATCGCTGAGCTTCTTAAATGGAAAGTTGTAATAAATATAAGGGATGTTGCAAAAACTGATTATAGGCTGTCGGCTTAAGATTTAAATTAAATATTTATATAGGATGTCCACATTATTATCTATTATCTTATCATTCCACCTGGAGGTAAACCTCCACGTTTCATTTAAACCACTGCCTCTTCCTCGCTCTCTCTCACCTGCTCTGATGTCGGGCCATCCTCCGCTCCCTCCACCGAGTGACTGCTCCCTCCTGCAGCCAAGGACTGTGTTCTCTGCACGTAAGCCTGGACTTGCAACCCGGTGCTTCACCGATTAACTTCCTCAAGGCTGGGCACCCAGTCAGTGCTCCTGTTATCCGGGCTCCTCTGCACCCTCATTCCTTCCCTTCTCTCACCGCTGCTTCTTTCTCCTTTGTCTTTTCCTCCGGTTTCTCTTGTGCATTCTGTATGTTTCTTTTTAATGTACCAGCTTGTCCCTCCCTTCCTTCCTTCCTTCCTTAACAATTTATGAGAGGATCCAGGCGCTCTCTTCCATCGCCAGCCCTTGCCTCCTCTGCTCCTGTCATTGACTGATTTTCTCTCAAGAAACCCCACTGACTTGGCAGAAGAGGACAGGACTCCTAGCAAGGCCACAGAGAACACGGTCTGCTTTAGACAACACACTCTCTACTGCAATCTGTTCTGGAGCCTGAGAAGGGTAATTAGTAGTTTTCTCCTCTCTAGAGAGGCCCTGGCCACAGTTGTGCGATAGTGATTAAGAGTTTCTAAAAATGTCTATGGATGACCCCACTCCCCTCATTAATCAGCCGCTCCTTCAAAACACCACTTCAGCATTTTAAACCCATTATTGCCTGATATGTGTCGGTCAAATGGCCATACCTTGCAATTTGGTAGAGGGGACAAGGTAATAATAATTAATAATTAATAATCAGTGAGCCAGGTGCTATCTAAGCAGTGGAGAAAGAGTAATTTCATGGGGACAGGCCAGTGGAGAAGTGGGTAGCCAGGTATTTTCATTATCATTTCCACATAAGGAGATTCAGCCAGCACAGGGTAACGTGTCCACAATTCAGATACAAAAATGGTTTCTCATCATACTTACCTGGTGGGGGGGAGGGGGATGGGAGGGTGTACCATGATCACGAAGGTGTTTTCCCAGGGAGAGGCTTATCCATTGCACTCCGGATGCGCTGACCCCTGCGGTTTCCCCACATGTGGGAAACTCGACTGCATATCTGTGGTCGTGGGGGACTGCATTCGTGCTCTCTCCTGTAAACAAAACAAGATAAAATATAAGAAGGTTTCTCATTTCTCCTTCCTTAAAGATACAACACTTGGGACAACGCTCAGATTTTTTTTAAAAATATATTTTATTGATTTTTTACAGAGAGGAAGGGAGAGAGATAGAGAGTTAGAGAAACATCGATGAGAGAGAAACATCGATCAGCCGCCTCCTGCACACTTCCCACTGGGGATGTGCCCGAAACCAAGGCACATGCCCTTGACCGGAATCGAACCCGGGACCCCTCAGTCCGCAGGCCGATGCTCTATCCACTGAGTCAAACCGGCCACGGCAACGCTGAGATTTTCAGCCCCGAGCAAAGAGATCTGTGGTCCCCACAAGTGAGGTAGCACAATGTTTGTTGGTCTTTGTGTTTCAGAGTGAAGGGGCAAGAGAAGGAGGAGAAATTGAGGCGGGCAGTCAAGCAGGTCCTGAAGTGTGACGTGACCCAGAGCCGGCCACTGGGGGCCGCCTCCCTGCCCCTGGCCGACTGCCTGCTCAGCACGCTGTGCCTGGACGCCGCCTGCCCAGACCTCCCCACCTACCGCACCGCCCTCAGGAACCTCAGCAGCCTGCTCAAGCCGGGGGGCCACCTGGTGCTCGTGGATGCCCTGAAGAGCAGCTACTACATGATTGGGGAGCAGAGGTTCTCCAGCCTCTCCCTGGACCGGGAGGCCGTCGAGGCTGCTGTGCGAGAGGCCGGCTATGCCATCAAGCAGTTTGATGTGATCTCGCAAAGTTATTCTTCCACCGTGGCCAACAACGAAGGCCTTTTCTTCCTGGTGGGGCAGAAGCTGAGCAGATCTGCATGACACCTTGTGGCCACAATGAAGGCACTTCCGTGGCTTACCCAGTTGACTTCAGTCCTTGGTTCTAATTGTTGCGGTCACTGTGCTGAGTAGAGGCTAATGGCTGGGCGCTGAGGGTTTGTCTAGGACAAGGTTATAGCCGTCAGTAAACCTGGAGGCGGTTGGTTGACCACCTATTCTGTGTCTAGACTTCACTACCTGTGATTATAAAAGAAAATATAACGTTCCTTAAGCATCTTGCTTATGAAGGCTCAAGCCCACGCCTGCCTGCACAGCAATGTCTGAAGTTACTCAGCATTCATTTCCTTGGGGCCTGCTTCCTCCTTCTCTCCCACAAACAGACTTCTCTTCAACTCTTGCCTTCCCTAGAGACCCCATCTTCAGCTGGGGTCCCCTGGTACCACCACTGCCTCTGGGGTCAGAGAACAGCTGTTGCTTTGCTCCTGGGTCTCAGGGAGGAGTCAGGCCCTTCTCTTACTTCCCTCAACACACCTACCGGAGAGAAGCTTAGGAGTTAGCAAGCGCGATAGCAGGTGCTCATTACAGCTGCTGTTAGAAACAGTCTTCTGAGCCCGCCTCCTGAGAGGGTCCTGTTGGCATAGCCTTCGGTCAAGTATCTCCTTAGAGTTAGCTTATATCCTGATGGCATGCCTATGCTCTCCTCCTAGGTACCATCGCCCACGATGCTCTAAAGCAGAGGTTGACAAACTATGGCCCATGAGCCAGAGCCAGCCTGCTGCCTGTGTTGTAAAATCTTACTGAGACATGACCAGGCATTTACACATTGTCTGTGGCTGTTTTCGTGCTATAATACCAGAGTTGAATAGTGTGACAGCAACTGTATGCATGACCTGTGAGGAACAGAGTAAAGACGTAAGTTGGAGTCAAGCTGCTAAATGATTAACTTCAAGTGGGCTGAGTCATAGGGAAATGATTATTTTTGTTTTAAATGACTCTGGGGACTTAAACTTTTGAACTTTCCATTCTGTGTCAATACCTCGAAGCACATCAGTACATTGTGTGTCAATGACTGGACATGCACCAACCTCCAGGTAACCAGCTGAATGACGTCAACAAGAAAATGTCTCGATGTCTAGACCACTGGATATCTGATGATTGCCAGCACACGTATGACGGTGACCATCTTGAACCAATTCGGGGGCTAGGAATGTAGAACTGGTTTTCCTCAAGAATATACTTTTTATTGTAAGAACCCTCAGCTATTCTTTCCCTTCCAGAACACTCTAGATACTGCCTCGTTGTGTTTCTGGTTTGCAAACCCTTAAGACCATTGAATAAATCTTTGTCAATTATTTCTAGCCATAGCTCCAGACTCTACTGAGCTCAGTTGACATTTAGCAAAGCCCAAACTAGCTATTATCTGGACCATTACAGAAAAAGTTGCCGATCCCAACATAAAGGAGAGAGGAGTGTCCCTTCCCACTCTTCCTCATCCCAAGATTTCCCTTTTCCTAGGATTACTGACAGTGGACCTTTCTGCTTTCCACAAGGTAGAGTCCTTCCTCCCACTCCCCCAACATTCACGGACAATCACATCAGAGCACAAGAGTCCAACACCAGTACATTTTTGTTTACATGGTTGTTTAGGACAATGGTGTCATAACACAATATGGTCCGTTTCCAGGATATTTCAATCACTTAAGCTCATAGGGCATTCACATTAAAACACAATATTCTGCCCTGACCGGTTTGGCTCGGTGGATAGAGCGCAGGCCTGTGGACTGAAGGGTCCCAGGTTCGATTCTGGTCAAGGGCATGTACCTTGGTTGCAGGCACGTCCCCAGTGGGGAGTGTGCAGGAGGCAGCTGATCGATGTTTCTGACTTTCTAACCTTCTCCCTTCCTCTCTGTAAAAAATCAATAAAGTATATTTTTTAAAACCCCCCACAATATTCTAATCTGATTACAATTCTAGAGATTCCATCCTGAAGGACACAAACGGGCTAGTCCTGGATGGAGAAAGCCACGCCCAGCTCTGTTCCTTTAGCCGGTGCTGATGACTGGGCCTGCACATCCGTTCTGCAAGCAACAGCCCCCAGAAGAGCGCACTTAATTCACAGGAGCCAGCACAAAGCACCAGGCTGCCAGGAAGTGCCCATGTCTTTAGAAACGGGGTTCTCTCCAACACGTGCCACATCTCCCAGCCCAGAGGGAAGGCCACAGCTTCGCCCAAAACTTCTGTATTTGGTTACCTCCAAAAACAACAGCTCTTGCTGATTTATTTTTGCATAACTGTAAACAAAAACACGTTTTCATTTAAAAAAGGATTTTCTGGTTTAAAACTCTTAAAAATAAGCACTCTTCACCATTATTTCCATTATTGAAAATACAGCTCCTTCGATTGAATATTGCCTTCAAAACATTTTAAATTAAATATAGCACCCTTGCCTGGCCGGTGTGGCTCAGTGGTTGAGTGTCGTTCTATGAACCAGATGGTAACTGTTAGATTCCCGGTCAGGGCACATTGCCCGAGTTGTGGGCTCGAACCCCAGTGTGGGGTGTGCAGGAGGCAGCCAATCAATGATTCTCTCTCATTATTGATGATTCTATCTCTCCCTCTCCCTTCCTCTCTGAAAAAAAAAAGTGTAGCGCCCTTGAAAATTAAGAACAAACAACAGTTTGCTGTGCTCTGGCATAAAGGATGTAGGGAAACTGGAATACAGCCCTGCCTACGTTTCGGGCCAGTGAACTCGGAGCAGACTGTCCGTGAAAACCAGCGACACTGAAGACAGATTTATAGGAGACATAAGACTAATTAAATACCGTAGCATAGACAAGAAAACAAACAAGAAAATCCCCAAGTGATCTCTTTTTAAGAGAAGCTTCAGAATGATAGGTTTTTACTCTCTCCTGTGAAAGTCTGGGGAGGGAGGGATGGTGGCTCAGCACTGTGGGAGGGATGGTGGCTCAGCACTGAGGGAGGGATGGTGGCTCAGCACTGAGGGAGGGATGGTGGCTCAGCACTGAGGGAGGGATGGTGGCTTAGCACTGAGGGAGGATGGTGGCTCAGCACTGAGGGAGGGATGGTGGCTCAGCACTGAGGGAGGGATGGTGGCTCAGCACTGAGGGAGGGATGGTGGCTTAGCACTGAGGGAGGATGGTGGCTCAGCACTGAGGGAGGGATGGTGGCTCAGCACTGAGGGAGGGATGGTGGCTCAGCACTGTGGGAGGGATGGTGGCTCAGCACTGTGGGAGGGATGGTGGCCCAGCACTGAGGGAGGGATGGTGGCTCAGCACTGAGGGAGGGATGGTGGCTCAGCACTGTGGGAGGGATGGTGGCTCAGCACTGTGGAGGGATGGTGGCTCAGCACTGAGGGAGGGATGGTGGCCCAGCACTGAGGGAGAGATGGTGGCTCAGCACTGTGGGAGGGATGGTGGCTCAGCACTGAGGGAGGGATGGTGGCTCAGCACTGAGGGAGAGATGGTGGCTCAGCACTGAGGGAGGGATGGTGGCTCAGCACTGAGGGAGGGATGGTGGCTCAGCACTGAGGGAGGGATGGTGGCTCAGCACTGTGGGAGGATGGTGGCTCAGTGTCCGCCAGCGCTGGGCCCAGGTGGCATCTTCCCGTCTGTGGGTGGGTCATTCATGGTTGGAAATCTCTTTCAGAGGCCCCCGCAGGTGTCTCATGTCTTTTTGCCCAGGACTGAGTAAAATGCCCGCCTCTAGACCAGTTACAGACAAAACAGAAAGGCACTGGCATATTCCTTAAGATGTGTTAAAAGAATGAACAAATTCTTAGATAACAACAAAAAGAAAAAAGAAAGCTCATGGAGTCCATGAATGAGCCAGCAGCTCTGTCATCCTAGCAGTCCATTCCCCCACCTCCACCCCCACCCCCTCAGTTACGAAGATCATCCTATTTCCAAATTCTGGCTCGGTCACTTCCAAGCTGTTTTTCCTTGGGCAAGTTATCTAGTTCCTCTGTACCTCAGTTTCCCCGTCTGTAAAATGAAATTAAACTAGAACTTCTTGTCAAGAGAATGAAAATAAATCGCTCCCTGTTAAGGACCTAACAGCGGTCGGCAGACTCATTAGTCAACAGAGCCAAGTATCAACAGCACAACGATTGAAATTTCTTTTGAGAGCCGAATTTTTTAAACTTAAACTATGTAGGTAGGTACATTGTTATTAACTTAGTTAGGGTACTCCTAAGGCTTAGGAAGAGCCACACTCAAGGGGCCAAAGAGCCGCATGTGGCTTGCGAGCCGCAGTTTGCCGACCACGGACCTAGAACAATGTTTAGCACTTGATATGCACATACTTCTCTATGTACGTTATAATCCTTATTTCATCATCTCCACTTGCGGTGTTAGTTGCCAAAGCGGCTGAGAAGAGATGTATTGTTTCCAAGAAGTAGAGATTTCAGTTCTGGGCTGCAGGTGTCCAGGCCCTTTCCTGGCAATGCCTTCCAGAGGGGCTCTGCGAAAACTCAGCTTCTACACCACAGGCCACCAATTCCTTCTCGTTTCAGAAATATTCAGCAAACATGTATGTAGCACCCCCCTCCCCCCCTTCCTACCTGAGGAACTGGGAAGGCAAATAAAACCCCAGTGTCAGCCCGCTCACGGTCCTGGGCTTGCAGTCACGGTAGCTTCCCCTGTGTCCAGGCACTTCCCAGGCGCGCTGCAGGCTGCAGCCCGGTCCCACCCAGAGCCCTCGGTGCCAGCTCTGCTCAGGCTGTGCTCCGATGGGCATGGGTCGGTTAGTACACTTTTTCTGCAAAGGGCCATATAGTAGATATTTTAGGCTTTGCAAGTCTTATGGTCTTGATGGAAACTACTCAAGTCTACAATTACAATGAAAGCAGACCTAACAATATGCAAATGAAAGGGCAGGGCTGTGTTTCAATAAAACTTTATTTACAAAAAGAGGTCGATGAATGGATTTGGCATTTGGTACAAGGGTTGTAGTTTACTGATGCCTGATCTTGTCCCTGAAGCCGCCTTGCTTGTGCCCAAGGTTTTACAAGGTTTCTCATGGACATTCTGGTTAGTTTCAAACATCAGTCCTGCCTACAGGAGCTCGAACCCAGTCCAGGCTGGGGCTGGAAGGGGACTAGCAGAACATTGTTTCTCCACGTTGTAGCCATGCTCCATCACTCTCCCCTGCTGCCCCCCCAATCAGAACTCCTCCCTCCTCCCCAGTGTGAAGCATTCAATAGTTACAGACAGAAAGTGGGGGGCAGGGGGCGGGGGAGAGCAGATGAAGCCAACTACACTAATAGTTTTCAGACTGCAAGTTGGCCTTCAATAGCGTATCATAAAATCAACTCAGTGCACCAAAACAATCATTTGGAAAAAACAATAGTGAGCAAACCAGAAGACAAACTTCCCGTTGTAGCATTTCGTATGGTATTATTTTGTGAAGTTTTGTATAATTACATAAATATATATATATATTTGTTACTACATCATGATATACAATATATATATTACTTCAGCTTGTGATAGAAAATGTTTGAAAGTCACTAGGCTGTACTCCGGGTTCTGGAACTCATTCCCAGTAGCCAACATTTTCCTTTCAAACAGAGATGAGAGGCGTGGCCCTGTTCTTAAATAACCCCGAGCCACGGGGACACGGACAGGCACACCGTCCGCATGGGCACGGCCAGGGCTCGGGATGAGTCAGCACACAGTGCCGGAGGGGCTTGTCAGGAAAGGTGCTGTTTGCTCTGGGTCTTGTGAGCTGACCAGGGGCGTGTTTAGCAGATGGGAGGCGGGCAATCGCCCTTCTCATAGGTCTGTTGTCCGACTGAAGCTGGGACCTAAGCAGATATTGGGCTGCTGGTCTTGTGTTTGTTTTCCTGAAGTCAAACAGACCGACCCGGGCACTAGCAAACACCGGCTAGGGGTCACTCTGGTACTCACTTATAAATACCTTTGACCACTGACCCAGCACAGAGGTTTTTTTGGTCCACTTTCCAGGAAGATGTTCAGCAGCCTCACCCTGAGCAAACTGTTAGGATGCGGGAAGATGCGGGTCCTGTAATCTCCTGGGCGAGGACCGGGAAGGGAGCGCTGTTAACAAGGCTGCTCACTGCTGGGTGCTGCGCAGCCCGACCAGCCCGGCCTCCGTCACGCCCATCAGCTGGCTGTCAAGAGGAATATGGACACGTCCATGGCGGGACTTACCAGGCAGATCTTTAGAAGCCAGGACCGCCCCCTCTCAGCCAACTGGAGAATGCGACATGACCACTAAGTCTTGTGGAGGCTACGCAAAGGTGGGAAAAGCTCAGGATTGCAGGATAGGCCCGGCCAGCGTGGCTCAGTGGTTGAGCGTCGACCTATGAACCAGAAGGAGGTCACGGTTGGATTCCTGGTCAGGCACGTGCCTGGATTTCGGGCTCGCTCCCAAGTAGGGGGCGTGCAGGAGGCAGCCAATCAATGATTCTCTCTCATCACTGATGTTTCTAACTCTCCTTCCCTCTCCCTTCCTCTCTGAAATCAATAAAAGTATATATTTTTAAAAAAAGATTGCAGGACAGGTGCTCGCTTCAGCAGCACATATACTAAAATTGGAATGATACAGAGAAGATTGGTGTGGCCCTGCTTAAGGATGACACACAAATTCATGAAACATTCCATATTAAAAAAAAAAAAAAAGATTGCAGGACAGAAACTGTGTGCGAATCTTCGCCATATCGCTTCCTTGCTATGAAAGCATCCTCCCACCTGTCTCCAACAGCCACGGCTCAGGACGCCTGAAGTCAGATGAGATGCCTGTGAGGCCATCTTGTGACCTGTTAAGTCATGCATAGCTATGAGGTCGCTTCGGTGTTATTAACCCTGTCTAGGCAGCCGCTGTGCCCGTGTTGCTACATTCATTAAGATTCCTTTCATGACCTGAGTGGGGGTGGACTTCAAAAGCTCTTGTAAAGCCGGATCGCGTCATGGAGAGGCTCCAGCACGGCTAGGGAAACCCAGCCGGCATACGCTTCATGTCTAAGTCAGCACCACGCACCTTTATAGCCCCTCCGTCAGTCAGGAGGTGTTTGCTGTGCCTGCCGGGTGCCAGGCATTGGGCTTGAGGGTGAGGATGCAAGGCTGAAGGTGACGCAGCCTCAGGGGATTATGCCGCTGTGAAGGAAACCAGAAGGTGATGCGCTCTTACAGAACCTTCAAATAAGTACTAAAAAGGAGGAAAGAAAAGGGAAGGAAGGGAAAGGAAGGGAAAGGACAGGAAAGGAAAGGAAAGGAAAGGAAAGGAAAGGAAAGGAAAGGAAAGGAAAGGAAAGGAAAGAAAAGAAAAGAAAAGAAAAGAAAAGAAAAGAAAAGAAAAGAAAAGAAAAGAAATACTAGATGTTTTTGTTTCTCAAGTCAGGTTGCCCTTTCTGAGAGAGGGCAAAAACAAAATGAGAAAACAAAAACAAACAAAACCCCCACTATGGCTCAGGTGTTTAAGAACGATGACCACAGCCCTGGCCGGTTGGCTCAGTGGATAGCGCATCGGCCTGTGACTGAAGGGTCCCGGGTTCAAGTCCAGTCAAGGGCACATGCCAGGGTTGTGGGCTCGATCCCCAGGAGGCAGCCAGTCAATGATTCTCTCTCATCATTGATGTTTCTATCTCTCCTTCTCCCTTCCTCTCTGAAATCAATAAAAATATTTTTTAATAAATAGAGAAAGAAAACATGTAAAGAAAGACGATCACAAAGACAAACAGGGGGTGAGTGGAATAAGAGGCTGTCCACGTATTCCCAGTGGAGCAGGGACTCTCTCCTCCTCGCCCACCACTCGCCCTCCCCACTTGCTGGCAAGTTTTGGGCAAAATGCTTTGCTTGGCCCTCGACAACCAGAAGAGGGCGAGCGAGGCTGCCGCTGGAGCCTTCCTTCCTGAATTTGCCCTTTGCTGCGCGAGGAATTTAAATTGAGCGAAGCCTTTCACAGCCAGAAGCCTGGCCACAGCATATCCTGTGTGCTCTCTGCTCCGGGCTGCTAGGGAAAGGCGAGGGAATCCAGCCTATTTTCCCTTAACAAAAAAAACGTATAATTATTTTTACAGATGCATACATTTAAACATTTCCCCTTTGCCGTCTATACCCAAAATGCAAATTTTAATAAACCATTCAGAGGCTCTGGGCCAGCTAAGCATAAGAAATGTTAAATATTAGATTATGCAGTTAACTCACCATCATCTCCTATTTCCTGTTTATTCAAAGAAGAAACTAAAAGTTTTTGTGCTTTTTCAAAACTCCGTTTTTTTGTTTTTGTTTTTTTAAAATATATTTTATTGATTTTTTACAGAGAGGAAGGGAGAGAGATAGAGAGTTAGAAACACCAATGAGAGAGAAACATTGATCAGCTGCCTCCTGCACACCTCCTACTGGGGATGTGCCCGCAACCCAGGTACATGCCCTTGACCGGAATCGAACCTGGGACCCTTCAGTCCGCAGGCCGACGCTCTATCCACTGAGCCAAACCGGTTTTGGCAACTCCGTTTTTTATTATTGAAAAAAATAGTCTTTCTATGGTTTGGGGCCAAACCGTGATGTTTAAAGCTTTAAATTTTACTTCCATAGCGTCTGATGAGTTCAGGGGAAGAGCTGGGGTTGCATTGCAAACCCTCAAGAAATCCCCGGGAATGAAGATCGCTTCTGTGCTGCCCGGTGGAGACCAGGACAGGATTTCCTCCCCGGCAGCCTACTGTCTCTCTCCGCTCACCGGAAAGCCCGCGCACCTTTAAACAGAAGAGGATAAAAAACAAAACTGGGGACGTAGTTCGGTTCTCTCACAAAGATCGGTAGCAACAGGACCCACTCACTTGGAAGCCCACCACCCCTGACTGGTCTTCTCCTCTGAGCCTGGCCATCGCTCTCCCTGTGCAACAAGGGGAGGAAGATGTTTCTGGAAGGCGGGTAAACCGTTTGCTGCCCCCTTCTCCTCGAGGGCCCGTTTCTGCCCCTCCTCATCACCCTCTAACGTTCGGTAAAGGCTGTGGAAACCCCAGTCACTAGATGTGATCCTGGTCCTATAGGATGTATATCTTACTTGTGAGTTAAAATTTACAAAATTGAAAGTCAAAATCTATTTTATAGATGAAGGCTTCGAAATGGACCTGGGCCAAAAAACCTTCACCTCTCATCCTTCATGCACACCCTCCACTGGGGATCGAGCCTGCGACCCAGGCATGTGCCCTGACCCAGAATTGAACCACGACCTCCTGGTTCATAGGTTGACGCTCAACCACTGAGCTCACCGGTCTGACTGGGAGAAAGTGACTTTGAACCTGAGATCTAAAGGATGAACAGAGTAGGCCAAGCATATGTTGTTGGTGGTGGGTGGGGGAAGGGGTCCCATATTCCAGGTAAAATGCAGCCAAGACAGAGGGAAGAGAGAGAGAGAGAGAGAGAGAGAGAGAGAGAGAGAGAGAGAGAGAGAGAGAAGGAAGAGAGGCTTTGTCTTTGTTCGGCTCAGGTTATATTATCTCGGGAAGGACCAGGTAATGCTTCAAACTAACCAATCAACTTCCCAAGGTTTTGAGAGCTTCTGATGGGTCCACCGCCTAACCAATCGGTTCTTCAGATCTTTGGGGCTTCAGGTCCCCTATCCAATCCAATCCCTCTCCCAGGCTAGACTGACAGGCTTGTGGGGTCGACATTTGGCTCCTACTGTGCATGTGGCTCCCTCTTTATTGTTCTATCCTCCCCCTAGTGATCTTCCTGAAACAAACCGGTGAAGCTGTTTGTCCCCTGGAGTGTGTGAAGCTGTAACTTCCTGAGGAAGCAAGCCTGTGCTCCCTAGTCGATTATTTTGCATAATGTCTGGTTCTTTGGCTCTCTTCCTTTATTAATATCTAACTATCTTCGCCAACAAGCTGAATGACCAAATACATATTTCTTATAGATCACAGTATCACAGTAATTTATGTGTCTCTTTCTTCCACAAGAGCTAGAGACTACTACGCTGTAAGCTTTGTGAAGAGTTATAATACAGCAAGAAATAATAGCAACAACTAACGGAGATGTTACTATGAGACCTTCCACATTCAGTTCTCACAAGAATTCTCTGAATTATATACTATTATTCCCACTTTAGAGATGGGGAAACCGAGGCTCAGTGATTATAATAGTACTTGCTTATGAAGTAATGGAGGCAGGATTTGCACACAGGCCGAGTCAGAAGCCCGCGTGCTAATTGCTGGGCCCGCCTGTGAATTTAAGCTCTTGTGGAGAGACGTTTGGAAAGGAAATACAAGGTCTTCAGCATAATTGGATGGCCACTCATTGGTCTGAGAAGGCAAATGGTCAGGGCTATCAGTGTCCGGGAAGGTTTTCTGCTTATGGGCGAAACAAGAAGGTCTCCACTTAGCGGTGGGACCTATGTGCTTGAGGCAGTGGTATAGGCACCAGGGCCTGGGGGGTGGGAGGTTCTTGACAGCACCGGGTGGTAGGCTGGTACCAAACAGCAAAGTGGGGGCCCAGAGAGGATATGACCTTGGGTATGAAGGTCCCTCAGGTAGCAGCCAGGAACCGGGTTATGTCCGAAGCGATAAGATCATGCTGCAGCCACCCAGGATCTGGAAGGCACGCATGTTAGCATGAGGGAAGCCCACGGAGGGAAGACGCCTCAGCGCTCATCCCTCAGGGGCTCGGGTCAGAGTGGGATACTCAACCAGGCCAGGCTCTGCGGCGGGTCATCTGCCGTCATCTGCCGGCTGAGCCCAGGCTGCTGGGCCTGAGGAAACGGCTCAGGGGTGAAGGAGTGTAGAGAACCGCCACCTCGGTACAGAGGCATCCACAGCCCTCGGCCAGAGAGGAGCTCCTTTCCCGCTGGGGGAACTGAGACTCACAGCCCATTTGCGGCCTGGAGATTCTGATTCGGAACATAACTGCACTTTGTTCAAAAACACGGTCCCCATTCACACCACCAGCCGCTCACAGTCCTCACTGGAGGTCCTCCAGTGGCCACGGGAGTCTAGGGGAGCCAGCGGGGAGGTCTGAGGCTGGCGGAGACCCTGGCATGTCCCCAGTGTCCATACCTCAGAGCAAGCTGTCAGCCGTTTCCAGGAACAGAAAGGCCAAGGTCTCTAGAGAACAGACCACCACGGCCTGTGCACAAGTTCTCCTGCTGCCAGAGGCGGCGCTTGGATCTGTCTCCCACCCCCACCCCCAGGGAAGATAAAGAAGGAGCCCCCCCCCCCCAAACCCCTCCACAGTGTCTCCCTCCCAGCGCCCCTGCCTGCCACTGCTCAGATGATTTCATCTCGGGGAAGACCAGCCTCCCCCACCAGCGTTCCTAAGGCAGCGGCCTCTCTGAGGAGCCTGAGGACAGTGACAGTCTTAGCACAGCCCTGCGCTGCGGTTATGTTTTCACCTTTAACAAATTCTCCTTGACCGTCATTTATATTCTTCAGGTCTGATCTAATTTCTCCTAGGCCTTGGCCTATGGACTTGTGACCATTTGTACAACGAGAACGGATCTGGTCAAAATGATGAAGTGAATGAAATCTGTCTCCATTAACCCTGCACCAGCCAGTTCTCTCCTATTCCAGATCCTTCCTGCTGCTGGGCGGCCGCAGCCTGTGCCTTCGCTCCCTCTCAGGGTTCCTTTCGCTGGTGCAGGTGTTTCGCCCCTGCCACTCGCACTGTTAAGAAACAGTGGATGAATGTGCCACCCAAATAAAACCTGTGGCCCGCCTCCACTGACACTACCCTATAATGAAAATTTTAAAAATCTGACTTTAAAAGCATTGAAAGCAACAAGGGTCATATCTGAGGTGTCCCGGGGCAGTGGGGCGCGGCTTATACAACACAAAGCAAGATTTCCTAAAATCCCTCCTTTTGAATCTCCTTCTTCAGCCCCATCCCTCACAACAGCAAATGTTTCTCCTTTCTCTTTCTTTTTCTCCCCCAAAACTTTTCTGCTCCCAGCCCCTGGCTGTCACTCATGTCTCATGGGGCAGCCACCCAGCTCTCATCCCCTTCGCCTGCCTCCTGAATAGTCCTCCCTCGGCAGCCCATTTCCTAGGTTTCTTCAGTTTTGCACTTGCCCCAGTTTTCCCGCTTGCAAAGTTCTAAGGTGATCAGAGGAATGGCTCCCGGGAATGGTGTCCCCTGCTGAGATGCTCCTCTCTTGTGTGTGTTGGTGAGACATAAGCAAAATGCTTTGTTCCCACTCAGAATCTATGGCTCCTTGGAGCTGTGCTGGTGTTTCAAATAGGCAAGGGGAACAGAGATTTCTTTTCAGGAAAATATTTTATTACCTTAAAATCATCCAGTGAGCACATTGCTTCTAAGGGTTCAAGCTGTTTGCAAAGTTCAGAATCTGACCCCTGACCGTTGTATTAGCACTAGCTACTTGCCTAGATGTTTCCTCCACTCTAACCTTAACTGATTACTAGCATCTTTTTTTATTTTTATTCTTTTTTGTTAATCCTCACCCGAGAATATTTTTTTCCATTGATGCTTAGAGAGGGGAAGAGAGGGGGAGAGACACACAGAGAGAAACATGGATGCGAGAGTGACATATCAGTTGGTTGCTTCCCACACATACCCCGTCCAACCAGGGCCGGGAATCGAGCCCACAACCGAGATACATGCCCTTGAGGGGAATCAAGCCTGTGCCCTTCAGCCCATGAGCTGATGCTCTAACCACTGAGTCAAACCGGCTAGGGCTAGCATCTTTTTTGATGCATCGTGCCATTTTATGTCAGCCTGCCCTCAATCCCTCCCTTCTCCAGACTGTGCTCTCTATAATGATTGCCACCACTGCAAACCCCAAAGGCCTAACAAGGAATCTGACAGATAAGGGGTTCTTAAAAACATTTCCTGTATGAATGAATAAAATAATGTGTGAATGAATGAAGAGTTAGAAAACGATTACAGTGTATTTCTAAGCTTTGGTCAAAACTTTTTCAAATCACTATTGTGAAAATTATTACTGCAGATAAACTGTACACTGAATTACTCTTGTTTTTTTCAGTCTAAGGATTTATAGTTTTTCTTTAATTCTGGAAAATTCTCAGTTTATTATCTCTTGTAATATTTCCTCTCCCTCATTTTAACTATTCTCAACACTTGGAACACCAATCCTGCACATGTTGGAGCTTCTCAGTCCAGCCTCTGTGATTTAAAAAAAAATCTTTATTGTTGAAAGTATTACATATGTCCTCCTTTTTGACCCATTGACCTCTTTTAGCCCATCCCAGCCCCCTGTCTTCTGCCCCAGGCCTTCAGCACCCTATTGTCCGTGTCCATAGGTTATGCATACATGCAGACAAGGTCTTTGGCAACCAAAGAACTTCTATGATTTTATTTTCCATTTTCTATGCATTTATCTTATTTGCTTGCAGTCAGGAAAAGCGGTTTTCTTACGTACCCAGGAAGAAGAAATGGAATTGGTGAATATGTAGCGAATCTCTACCACATTTATTTAATTCTTTTTTCCAATAAACCAATTATCTTTTACCTTATCTACTCTACTATTGATCACATCTACTAAGTTTTTACTCATCTATTTTCAATCATTTTTGGCTATTTTTTTACATATGCCTTTTCCAATTCAATAATCAGTTGCCATTTTGAGTATGCTATTTCATCACTTATCTCTGAAGATTCCAAACAAACCTGTTTTAAACACCTTGGCTAGTTGCACCGTTATTTCTGTTTCTGTAGGTGTGATTTTTCCTATATCCTGGGTCTGCCAACCAGCTTCCGTTATTATGGATATCACTAAGCACTTTGTAATCAACACTAATAAAAGAGAAAAATGGTAATTGGCGTACGAGCTACCCTTTTCATTGGCTAATCAGGTCTATATGCAAATTAACTGCCAACTAAGATTGGCAGTTAACTGCCAACAAGATGGCGGTTAATTTGCATATGTAGGCACAATGCAGGGAGGCGAAAGGGAAAGCAGGAAGAAGCCCCCTGCCACTGACAGTGATCAGAAACCCATGGGGGAGCTAAGAGCTGGGGGGCAGGGCAAAGGCGGCCCTGGGGCCGCCTTTGCCCTGCCCCCCAGCCATGATCGGAGAATCAGGTGCCTTTGCCGCCCTGGCCAGTGATAGCAGGAAGTAGGGGTGGAGCCAGCGATGGGAGCTGGACACGGTCGAAGCTGGCAGTCCCAGGAGCTAGGGGCCCCTTGCCTGGGCCTAAAGCGAAGCCCACGATCGCGGGGCCGCTGCAGCTGCGGGTCTCCACTGCCTGGGCCGGACGCCTCAGCCAGAGGCGTCAGGCCTGGGCAAGGGGCCGATCCTGCGATTGGAGGGTGATGGGGGTCAACGCCTGAGGGCTCCCAGTATGTGAGAGGGGGCAGGCTGGGCTGAGGGACACTCCCCCCCCCACACACACCCAGTGCACGAATTTCGTGCACCGGGCCCCTAGTTTTTGTATAAAAGTTGATCATGATGGAAATTCTTTCCCCTGCTTGCTCCTCCCTATAGAATGATTTCATCATTGCGTCAGCCTGGTCCTCTGAGATACACAGCTCTAAACTAGATCTTTGTATAAAGAATTTGGGCATTTGGATCA
This sequence comes from Myotis daubentonii, assembly GCF_963259705.1. Lineage (NCBI taxonomy): Eukaryota > Metazoa > Chordata > Mammalia > Chiroptera > Vespertilionidae > Myotis > Myotis daubentonii. Next base: position 7,139,895 of record NC_081848.1, on the reverse strand, counting down.
ATTATATATAGTACTAGAGGCCCAGTGCGCAAAAATTTGTGCACTGGGGGGGGGGGGGACCCCCGCAGCCCAGCCTGTGCCCTCTCGCAGTCTGGGACCCCTGGGGGGATGACCACCTGCTGGCTTAGGCCTGCTCCCCAGGGGATTGGGCCTAAGCTAGCAATCAGACATCCCTCTGGCAGCCCGGCAGCCCTCGGGGGATGTCCACTTGCCAGCGGGGAGCAGGCCTAAGCTGCAGTCAGACATCCTTAGCACTGCTGAGGAGGCAGGAGAGGCTCCCACCACCACCGCTGTACTGGCAGCCATCAGCCTGGCTTGTGGCTGAGCAGAGCGCCCCCTGTGGGAGTGCACTGACCACCAGGGGGCAGCTCCTGCATTGAGCGTCTGCCCCCTGGTGGTCAGTGTGTATCATAGTGACCAGTCATTCCCAGTCTTTCTGCTGTTAGGGTCAGTTTGCATATTACCCTTTTACTATATAGGATAGAGGCCTGGTGCATGGGTGGGGGCCGGCTGGTTTGCCCTGAAGGGTGTCCCGGATCAGGGTGGGGGTCCCACTTGGGTTTCTGGCCAGCCTGGGTGAGGGGCTGATAGCTGTTTGCAGCTGGTCACACCCCACTGGGGTGCCTGGCCAGCCTGAATGAAGGGCTGATGGCTGTTTTCAGGCTGGCCACACCCCCTTTAGGGTGGGGGTCCCCACTGGGGTGCCTGGCTAGTCTGGATAAGGGGCTGAGGGCCATTTTCAGGCTGGCTGGTGACTGAAACTCCCAGCCTCTCCTTTTTTTCTTTTTTCTTTTTTATTCTGGGATTTATTTACCTTCTATAATTGAAACTTTGTTGCCGTCCTGCTCGGTCCAGCTCTGAGGCTATGGCCTGCTGAAAGCAGGTATCTGGGGTTTGTTTAGCTTCTATAATTGAAACTTTGCTGCTTCCGGAACTCAGAGCCGGGCTGCGGCAGGCGGGGAACCTTGGCTTCCTCTATCACTGGAACAAGCAAGCCTCCTGCTCGCTTCAGCTGCGTGGCTGCCGGCCGACATCTTGGTTGGCAGTTAATTGCATATCGCCCTGATTAGCCAATGGGAAGCATAGCGAAGGTACGGTCAATTACCCTTTTTTTCTTTTATTAGATAGGATATTCGCTTGATCCAATGGTTGATTGTATATAGTACCATTTTTGGATGCCATACACAGGCCCAATTCATGTTTTTATATAAGAATCATGGCTTCCTGTCTAAACAGAAAGGTTCTAAAAATTTAGTTGGAGTTTCTTAGTCCCTGTTCACTGGGAGATACCTTTGGCTTGGCCCCAGGGTTCAGACAGGAAGCCGGATTCCAATTTCCATGTGAGGCCCTTAGATGTGTTCCTCACTGAAAGATTACAGACCGGCCCCCACACCTTGCTGAACCAGCTTTGCTTGCACGCATGGCTTCAGTTCCCTTTTGTCAAGCCGCCTCCTGTCTTTCAAACAATTAAAGGTACCCTTTTCTGTGTTACCCAACACATTATTTGTGTGTAGCTCTGTCTTCTTAACTGGACTGTAAGCCCTCTGAAGGTGGAGAGTAAGCCCGGTTTATCAATGATTAGAGCGTCCACCCACGGACTGAAGGGTCCCAGATTTAATTTCAATCAAGGGCACTTACCAGTGCCTAGCAGTATGGCTGCAGCTTAGAGATACTCCACACTGGTGAACTTGAATTGGAGATGTTTTAGGGACTCTTGAGAAATCTAATTTTTATTGTAACCCAGAAATGATTCTTCAGTGATATGACCTGATGTTTGTGGGAGATAATTTCAGACATGACCGCAGGCGTGCATTTGGACACTGAAAGTGATGTCCTGGTCTGTTTGTTGGGGTGCTAACTTGTGCAGGGCCTTTTATTTGCTCTCATTTTGCTCCTTTGAAGATATAATTGCTTCTTGGTTCTATATTTCTATTGCTCATTACACTGTTCCATACCATTTCATTCTGAAAATAAAACAAAATAGGATATTTAAAATTAATGATGTGGGGCACCGCTTTTTTTGCTTTCCCTCTACCTCTAGGCAGAATTAGCAAACGGCTTGAACACCAGCCATTTTTTTTTTTTATCGGAAGCATCTGGGTTTCATTAGAGTCGGAAAAATCACTGATTATAAGGTGAGAAGCCTGAGACTTCCTTTACAACGGATCACTGGGATGTTCATCGACTCCTACGGTCTCCTGGCCAAACCTGGCCAGCGTGTGGCAGCCACCTCTGTTTCGGAACAAGTTGAAGAGCCACCCTCATTGGTTTGGGAATTTGGAGATTCCCAGGATAAGGCTTCCCTCACTGGCTTCATTTTCGAAGACGCAGAAAATGCCAGTTCCTTGGATGACACAAGTTCCTGTATGGCTGAGCTCTGTGTCTTTCGCAACTTTCCTTGTTCTTGAAGAAACTCATATCACTGGAGTCCATTGGTCATGTTCTCAAGGTCATAGGGTGGCTGAAGGTTTGTCCTTTCCTTCCCAAGCACCATAACTGAGTTAAAATAGAATCTGCAGCCCTGGCCAGTTTGGCTCGATGGTCAGAGCGTCCACCCTCGGACTGAAGGGTCCCAGATTCAGTTCCAATCAAGGGCACATACTTTGGTTGCAGGCTCCATCACCAGCCCTGGTGGGAGTATATGCAGGAGGCAACCAATCGATGTGTGTCTCTTTCACATTAATGTTTCTCTCTCTTCCCTCTCCCTCCCTTCCATCTCTTTCAAAATCAATGGGAAAATATATTCTGGTGAGGATTGAAAAAAAAAAGGAATTTGCAAAGACGAGCAACATTCAGTGAGAGATGTTACAAAAGTGGTAGTAATAATAACATTCGTATTTGGTTTTGATTGTGACTTTATATACCAGGCCCTCTGCTTATCTTATTTCCTTTGGGTATATGTCTGTTGGAGGAATGTTATTAGAGATCGTTCAGCTTACCTGAGCTTGGCTCTCTCTTCTCTCCCATCTGGATGATGTAGGTAAATCTGACTTCCTATTCTGGGGATCACCGCTTTTATTTTTAAATATATTTTTGTTGATTTCAGAGAGGAAGGGAGAGGGAGAGATGTAGAAACATCAATGTTGAGAGAGAACCATTGATCGGCTGCCTCCTGCACGCCCCTACTGGGGATCAAGCCCGCAACCCGGGCACGTGCCCTTGACCGAATCCGAGACCCTTCAGTCCACAGGCCGACGCTCTATCCACTGAACCAAACTGGCTAGGGCTGGGGATCACCTCTTCCTTTGAAAACTCTAGTAGGATTAGGGGAACCATGAAATAGGCCTCCTAAACTCATATGCTTATGTGTCATAGTACATGTTAATTTTAAATACGCAATTACTGAAAATGCAACCCCATTTGGCTTGAACATAAAGGAAATGTATTGGCTCATAAGCCTGAACAGACCAGTAACACCAGGCTTCAGCCGAGGCTTCAAGCAACAGGGTTGACAGGCAGATCCGAGCCCTTTTTTCTCCTGCATCCACGGCATGCATTTCCACTCGTGGCCACTAGATGGCTGCAGGTAGCTGTGAGGGCTGAGTATGTCCCTTTTCACATCCAAGAAAGTTCAGAAAGAAACAAAAAAAGAAACAAACAAACAAAAAATAAAGGAGAAAGTTCCTCAAGTAGTTTCTAAGGAAGGGTGAAGCCGTTTTCCCCAGAATTCTCCAGAAAACGTGTCTTTGTGTCACCCTAATTAGGTTATGTGTTCAATCCTACCTGTGACGATGGGAAAGGGGGGACCCACCTTGGGTTAAAGTCCGTCTCCCCGGCACCAACTGTGTGAGGGAGGGATGGACACCTAAATGGAAACCAGGTCCCTGGGTCGGAGGGCACCGGTGGCAAGCGCTCCAAAATGGGGTATTTCCTCAGGAGAGAAGCGCCTGGCTTTGTCTTGTCTAGTCCTGCAGGGGAAAGACGGGGGCTCGGTCAGCCCCGGGATGAGGCCCCGAGGAAGGACACAGGGAGCAGACCAGCCTCTCGTCCAGCTGGAGCTGAAGAGGCAAAAAGGCTCACCTGTGTCCTCCCAGCTCACCTGTGTCCTCCCGGCTCACCTGTGTCCTCCGGGCTCACCTGTGTCCTCCGGGCTCACCTGTGTCCTCCCGGCTCACCTGTGTCCTCCCAGCTCACCTGTGTCCTCCCGGCTCACCTGTGTCCTCCGGGCTCACCTGTGTCCTCCCGGCTCACCTGTGTCCTCCGGGCTCACCTGTGTCCTCCCAGCTCACTGGCGAGAAGACCAGGTTTGAGAGCAAGGCTCTCCCGAGTGACAGTGGGCTCGGAGTCACGTGGGGTAGCAGCAGGGAGCTGATGAGCGGGTGTCGGTACAGGAATCAGAGATTCAGAATGTTGGCCACCTTCTTACCTTTAGCTCCACTAACTATGAAAGAGGCATCATCAGACCAATACTAATACTCACCAGCTGAATAATAACTCAGTCGTTTAATTTTTGTTTCTTCATTTCTTCATCTGTAAAATGGGGATAATCGGATCATCATAACCTCCTTGCCCATTTTGTGTGGAAGAAAGAGGGAATGTTTCCGTTCTTAGTCCCATTTTTAGTCTTGGCCCATAAAAATGAGATCATCGCCACCCCGACCCATATGGCCTCCCTCTCTTCCTCTTTACTAGCTCCTCCCAAAGGAAGGAGAAACTCCTAATTTGATTGGTCAGCTAGCTGTCATTCATCTAGTTACACTAGAAGGTGGAGTTATGTATAAAAGTGCTGAATGAAGGTCAGTCCTCATACGTGGCACGGCCCCTTTCTTCTTTCCTTCCCCTTTGCTGTGGGTAAGTAGGCAAGGCAGGACCTATCTCCGCACACCCAAACATCCTTTCCCATCACTCTTGTGGTGAAATTGGTCAACCCTGGTGGGATCTGGCCAATTTTCCATCCACAGGTCCCCCAAGAGTGCCGCTCTTAAATTTGCATATGAGTTTGGAGAGCAGAGCCCTCACTTTGACGTGGGCTCACCACTCCCAACTCAGCCTTTGCCAGACCTTCGCATTGGGATAGTGGGTTCTTGTCCTGGCAGCTTTAATACTAGTAGCACGTAGCACGGAACTCTTTCCCATTTGGCTGTTCTTTGTGTGCGAGCTCCTTTGGTAGGAAGCCAGGTGGGGACCTGGGGATGATGGGGAGGGAGGTAAAAAGGTAGGTATCGATACTGAGGTCTACCCTAGCCCAGAGTTGCAGAGGTGGATGAAATTATATACATGAAGCTGAAAACTGAACACAGATGTAAGGTGGCACTTACCTCTTGATAAATAATGTAGGAGTGATGCTCTCTCCTGGGAACTGCCTGGTACAGATATCGGTTCTGTGAAGGAGCGTTCCGACTCCAGACACAGGAACGGTGACTGTTAGCTGGAGCTTTTCTCCTCCCAGCTGTGGCTTGATAAAAGTGTATAATGGCATAAGACAGAGGCACTGCTCAGGAGGTGGGACTGATGGTCAACTTGGGGGAACAATTAGTGTTGTTACTGGACTGCTTCTGCACCAGGGGCTGGCCCTGCCGCGGCACGGCCTGGGACCTTTTGCATGTCAGGCAACCAGGAAAAATTTCAAGACACGAGTCCCGGTGAAAGTGAGAGTAAGTTTACTAAAGCTTGGGATAGTCAGACAAAGGAAGGGCCACTGGGGACAGGATTGGGGGTGAGCCTGGGACCAGCAGCCACTGCCCATAATCTCATTGGGACCGTGAGAGCTTAGAGTAGAAGCAGCAGAGAATGGGTCTGAGCAAAGGGGGCCACGGGTGCGCTCAGGGAAGAGCGTATGCTGCATCCTTTGTCCTCAGGGTTTTCTCTGTCTTCTGTGGGCGGGAACTTTAGGGGTGCTCCCAGGGGAGGGCCTCAGCAGAATACGCATCACACCTCCAGGTGTGTCGTTTAGTATGCTGGTGTATCCAAATGAGTGTAGACTGGTTGGTTTCACCTCTATCTTTGGTTAGTCTGGCTCTCCCTGGCTTTTTTTGTTATCTGTGTCCTTAAATTGACTTTAAACCATCTTCTCTTAGGCGTCTTTGTTTAGGGGGAATAGGTTGCAACCACCTACTCTTAGGTGTCTTTGGTTAGGGAGGACAGAGACTGGTGATTTATCAGCCGGCTGTTAATTGCTCCGCACTTGTCCTTTTCCTCATTCCACTTCCCAAGGAGTTTTCCTAGTTTCTTACTAACCTGCCTCATTAGGTCCTCTCTTCCTCCTTCTAAGTCGATTTCCTTACAACGTGCCTTGAATTTCAGAGTCTCTGCGTCTTTGGTCTCACCACAAGGACTCGACTATTTTGAAAGATGCCTGTTTTAACCCTGCCTTTCTCTTGAGCTACGGCTCCCTCTTCTCACTTCCCTCTACTATCCACCCCGTGTTTCTTGGCCACAGAATGATTGTCATGCCCATGGCTGTTCTAAGGTGCTCTCCCTAACGTCACCAATGATGTCATATCATCACATTCAAACTCAAACGTCCTCTTAGTTCTCACCCTCCTTGATGCCCCTGTTATTGTTGTTCACCATTTCTTCCAAAATTATTTAATATTTTAGTAGCTTATTTTCTAAAGCACATCCACAATTTTACCATAACGCAGCCATATATATATATATATACTCCTAGTCTTTAGCCATATTTATAGTTTTTATAGAGTTGGAAATGATGTTCAAAGAATTACTTGTTCTTTCACTTAGTATTATTTATAGACACATTATACAAAAGTAGAAATGAGGAAGGCCAACGTATGCGCCCTGACCTGAATCAAACCTGTGATCCTCATTGCACAGGACAAGGCTCAACCAACTGAGTCACACTGACCAGGTCATGTGACTTTTATAAGAAGCCATATGGTTTCTAGGTTTTGAGCTATGGGAGAAAAGAGGGAAGGAAGGAAGAAATAGCCCAAGAGAGTTGTGAGCTAGCTATTAACAGCATCTAAGAAACAAGTTAACCCCGTGCAGTTATAATAAAAATCATTATTCCCGCCCTGGCTGGTGTTGCTCAATGCTTAGAGCATTAGCCTGGGCACTGAAGGGTCTCAGGTTTGATTCCTGTCAAGGCCACGTTCCTCAGTTGCAGGTTTGTTTCCCACCCTCAGTCAGGGTGCGTGTGGGAGGCAACCAGTTGATGTGTCTCTTTCTCCCCGCTTCCTTCCTCCCTCCTTTCTACTCTCTCTGAAAAAGCAATGGGAAAAAAAGTATCCTCAGGTGAGGATTAAAAGCAACAAAAGAAATCATTATTCCTTCTGACATAAATATCCTAAACTTAGTTGGGTATAAAGGTTGCATGACTACTACAATTACTGCCATCTATGGCTCTATTTTGGCCATGACCTTTATTAGAGCTTTCTTTGGGTGTATTGTGTGTGTGTGTGTGTGTGTGTGTGTGTGATTTGGGGAGGGTATGGATGTTAGAGAGAGGTGAGAGAAGTGTTGGCAATAAACTTTGAGCACTCCTATAAATGAGACTGGTGTTTTATGAACTGATGGTTGTGATATATTAGTGGGTTTGAAATCATTTTATTTTAGTGACTATTATTTTTAAATGGAGTAGAAAGGAATGAAATGGAGAATAAAATAGACCTTTGTAAGGGTGTGTGTGTGTGTGTGTGTTCATAGTGGATCAGAATGTAAATTTTCTTAATTTTTTAAAAAATATTTTTATTGTTTTTTTTTAGAGAGAAAGGAAGGGAGAGGGGTGAGAGCTAGAACACTGATGAGAGAGAAATGTCATCAATCAGCTGCCTCCTGCACGCCCCCTACTGGGGATCGAGCCTGCAACCTCTGCAACCTGGGCATGTGCCCTGACCAGGAATCAAACCTGTGACTTCCTGGCTCATAGGTTGACGCTCAACTGCAGAGCCACGCTGGCGGGGCATATTTCTTAATTTTTATAGTGGTCAAAACATTTGAAAGCTGCTAGGTTATAAAAAGAACTGCATTGTTAGAAGGCTAACACAGCTGAGGAAGTTTGAATCCTTAGTGTAAGGTCATTTGAGTTTAGGCCTCTCCACCACCAACCCACTCAGGGAAGCCTACCCTCCCTCTGTGTGCGGAGTCCTCGTCGGCTTCCGTTTCTGCTGATGAATATTCGATTAACACAACGTTACTGCTTCCCTACTTGAGTATTTCATTTTTAGCTATTATAAATAATTCTGCTATAAGTATTTTTATAATTATAGGTTTGTTCTTTTTTGAGTTAATTAGATGGGATATGTTTTCTGGTATGATCATTTTTATGACTCTTACTAAAAAACACACACAACCAATTTACACTTCCACCAGCAATGATTTCCCCCTAGTCTCACTGATACTGAATTTTATCATTTATCCTTATCCTTGCTTATTGGATATGTGTTAAATGGACCCTTATAATTGTTTTCATTTGAATTTTTTAAATTACTTTTGAGGTTTAATGTTTCAAACGTTGGTTGATGATGGCTGTTGCAGTGAATGAACTGCCTATGTGTGTCCTGGACTATGTCTCTACTGGGAACCTGGTTTGAATGATTCGACATATTTTAGCCATTAAACTTTAAGTAAGAAGCCGTATTTATAACAAACATTTTTCTTATTCTACTTCTTTTTGTTTTGGTTTTGTGGAATTTTATGGTTTTATATTTTTATATAATTCTATACACCATTATTCTTACTTTGAATTTCTTCCCTTTTTAAACAAATATGTTTTTATTGATTTTAGAGAGAGAGGAAGGGAGAGGGAGAGAGAGAGAGAGAGGGAGGGGGAGAGGGAGGGAGGGAGAGAGAGAGATCAGTATGTGTACTGAACCCAAAACCTGGGCATGTACCCAGACTAGGAATTGAACTGGCAACCTTTTGGTACACCAGACAATACTCAACCAACTGAGTCACACCAGCCAGGGCTTCTTCCATTTTTTAAATCATATAAAGAAATAATCTCCTAGTTGTTAGAAAAAGCATTATTTTTCTCTTTTTCTGTAATATGATTTTTAATTCTGATAAACATGCACAAAATAAAGAACCCCTTCCTTTTGTGGAATGTGAAGAACAGAGTTGGTATTTTAAAAAAAGGAATAAAAAGAACAGTTATCAACCCTTTTGCTCTTCTAAATTGGTTGTTCTCAGACCAACAGCATCGCATCACCTAGGAACTTGTTAGAAATGTACATTCGCAAGCCTCATTCCACACCTACTGAATCAGAAGCTTGGGGGTGGGGCCCCCTTAATCTATGTTTTAATAAGCCCTCTAGGTGATTCTGATACACACTCGAGTTTGAAAACCACTACTCTAGATCAATCCTAAGGCGTTTTTATTTGGGTACAAACTCAGCCACAATTATACTTGCTTCTAACTTTTAATTAATGGATAGTGGAAATCATCTGCCTTTACTAGGCAATTCCCTTGGAGCCTGCAGAGAATCATTTATTCTGTTCATCAGAATGTTGAAATACAATGTCCCTCTACCCCCACCCTTTATTAGCGTGGCCAATTATGTTCTATGCCTACAATTCCTAGTTTTGCTTATAACTATCCTCCACTCAACACCCCCCTTAGTACTTTATACTCTTTAAGGTTTGCACGAAGCTATTCTCCCAGTTACCCTCCAGGGCTATTAGCTTTGAGATATGATGTGTATTTTTGTCTTTGCTTATGGAGAACTTCTCAGCAATGCTTTCTGATTATTTCCTGCTCTCCTGGGTCTATTCCTAGTGGCTTCACTGCTGGTCTTTTCCTTCTCCCAAGGTCAGTTTCCAAGTACCCTTCAATAATGCATATAAATTGGCAAAAGGTAACACTCTTAAGTTATAATTTTAAAAAATGTTTTATTCTCTAAAGTTTTACATATCTTTTTTTTATTCTCTAAAGTTTTACATCTCCTTTTTCCCCAGTTGACCCCCTCACCCCCGAGCCTTTCCCACCCCAGGCAAACCCCCACCGCCCCAGTGTCTGTGTCCATTGGTTATGCTAATATGCATGCATACAAGTCCTTTGGTTGCTCTCTAACCCCCATTCCCTTACCATTTGTCTCTGGATCTATTCTTGTTCATCAAATTATGTTGATCATTATATCCCACATATGAGTGAGATCATGCGATATTTATCTTTCTCCGACGCTTATTTCACTTAGCATAATGCTCTCCAGTTCTATCCATGCTGTTGCAAATGGTAAAAGTTCCTTCTTTTTTATAGCAGCATAGTATTCCTGCCACAAAACAAACAAACAAACAAACAAACAAATAAACAAATAAAGATACTTAGGAATAAACTTAATCAAGGAGGCAAAAGATCTGTATTTGGAAAACTACAGGATGTTGAAAAAAGGGAAAGAAGAAGATATAAACAAGTGGAAGAATATTCTGTGTTCATGGGTTGGTAGAATGAATATCATTAAAATGTCCATACTACCCAAGGCAATCTACAGGTTCAAATCAATCCCTATTAAAATGCCAACAGCATACTTCACAGATCTAAAACAAATACTCCAAAAATTTATATGGAACCAAAAAAAGACCCTTAATAGCTGTAGCAATCTTGAGAAAGAAGAACAAAGTTGGAGGAATCACAATACCATATATCAAGTTATAGTACAAAGCCACTGTACTCAAAACAGCCTGGTATTGGCACAAGAACAGGCATATAGACCAATAGAACAGAACAGAGACCCCAGAAATTGACCCAAACCATCATGCTAAATTAATAGTTGACAAAGGAGGCAAGACCATACAATGGAGTCAAGACAGTCTCTTCAATAAATGATATTGGGAAAACTAAACCAATACATGCAAAAAAATGAAACTAGACACCAACTTACACCATCCGCAAGAATAAACTCAAAATGGATAAAAGACTTAAATGTAAGTTGTGAAACCATAAAAATCCTAGAAGAAACCATGGGCAACCAAATCTCAGACATCTCTCATAGCTATACGTTTATGGATACATCTCCTAGGGAAAGAAACTAAGGAGAAAATAAAAAAAAAAATGGGACTACATCAAAATAAAAAGCTTCTGCACAGCAAAAGAAACCATCAACAAAATGAAAAGAGAGCCCACTGCATTGGAGAACATATTTGGCAATGATACATCTAACAAAGGGTTAATATCCAAAATATATAAGGAACTCACCCAACTAACAAAAGGAAGACAAAAAGACCCAATTAAAAATGGGCAAAGGACCTAAATAGACACTTCTCCGAAGTGGACATACAGATGGCCAAGGGACATATGAAAAAATGCTCAAAGTCACTAATCATCAGAGAGATGTAAATGAAAACAACAATGAGGTATCACCTCACACCTGTCAGAATGGCTACCATCAACAAAGCAACAAATGACAAGTGCTGGTGAGGATGTGGAGAAGAGGGAACCCTAGTACACTGCTGGTGGGAACACAGACTGGTGTAGCCATTATGGAAAACAGTATGGAGTTTCCTCAAAAAATTAAATATGGAACTGCCATTTGACCCAGTGATCTCACGTCTAGGAATATATTGTAAGAAACCTGAAATACCCATCAGATAGAATGTATGCACTCCTATGTTCATTTACAATAGCTAAGATCTGGAAACAATCCAAGTGCCCACCAGTAGATGAGTGGATAAAAAAGCTCTGTACATTTATACCATGGAATACTATGCAGCAGTAAAAAAGAAGGATCTTTTACCCTTTGAGACAGCATGGAGGGACCTGGAGAGCATCATGCTAAGTAAAATAAGTCAGACAGAGACAGACAAGTTTCACATGATCTCACTCATATGTAGAATCTAAGCCAGCAGTTGCCAACCGGTGGTCTGTGGACCACTGGTGGTCCGTGAAGTCTGAAAGGTTGGTGGCCACCGGTTTAAGGAAACCTTTGGAGCAGCGGTCGCCAACCAGGTGTCTGTGGACCACTGGTAGTCGAGGTCCGAAAGGTTGGTGACCATTGATCTAAGTAACAAAATAAACTGATGAACAGAGTGGATCCAGAGACATGGAAGCATGGAACAGAGTGCGGAATCTTGGAGGGAAGGCAGGAGAGGTTGGGTGGATGGGAGGTAATTAATCAAAGACCTTGCATGCATATATGCATAACCCATGGACACAGACAGTGGGGTGGTGAAGGCCTGGGGTGGGGGGCGGGGGCAGGCTGGAGGGGGTTAATGAAGGTAAAAAAGGAGAGATATGCAATACTTTCAACAATAAAGAATTATTTTAAAAAATAAAGAAAAAGAATGTCATATAGTTGAAATCATAAAGTATGTAGCCTTTTTGAATTGGCTTCCTTAGTAAATATGCATTTAAGTCTCTCCATGTCTTTTTGTGTCTTCATAGATCATTTATTTTTAGCTCATTTCTTTTCAACACTGAATAATATTCCATTGTTTGGACCCACTGTTTTGCTTATCTATCCTCCTATTGGAAGACCTCTTGGTTGCTTCTATGTTCTGGCAATCTATAATAATAAAAGCGTAATATGCTAATTAGACCAGACATCCTTCCAGACGTCCTTCCAGATGACCTTCCGGAAGAAGCCAGGGCTGCAAGGGAAGCCCGGGTCCCGGGTGCTGGAGGGAAGCCTGTGCTAGCAGCTGAGGGAAGGAAAGCCTACTCTTGCACGAATTTTGTGCATTGGGCCTCTAGTTATAAATAAAGCTGCTATAAATGTGTGTGCAGGTTTTTGTGTGGGCATGTTTTCAACTCCTTTGGATAAATACCAAGGAGCAGGATTGCTGGATAATATGGTAAAAGTATATTTAGTTTTGTAAGAAACTTCCAAATTGTCTTTCAAAGTAGCTGTATCATCTTGCATTCCTGCCAGCGATGAATGTGAGTTCCTGCTGCTCATTCTCTCCAACCTTTGATGTTTTCAGTGTTTTGCATGTCAGATATTCTAACAAATGTGCAGTGTAACTCATTCTAGTTTTAATTTGCAGTTTCCTAATGACATATTTTATTAAACATTTTTTCATATCCTATTTGCCATTTGTATAACTTCTTTGGTGAGGTGTCTGTTCAGATCTTTTGCCCATTTTTAAATTGGATTGTTTGTTTTCTTATTATTTACTTTTAATAATTATTTGTATATTTTGGATAACAGTCCTTTATCAGATACTAGAGGCCCAGTGCATGAAATCTGTGCATGGGGGAGGGTCCCCTCAGCCCAGCCTGCACCCTGCACCCTGCACCCTCTCCAATCAGGGACCCCTTGGGGGGTGTCTGACTGCTGGTTTAGGCCGGATCCTGCAGGGATCCGGCCTAAACCAGCAGTCAAACATCCCTCTCGCAATCCAGGACCGCTGGCTCCTAACCACTCGCCTGCCTGCCGGCCTAGTCACCCCCCCAACGGCCCCCCTGACAACCTGGCCACCCCCCAACTGCCCCCTGCTGGTCTGGCTGCCCCCCAACTGTCTCTCTGCTGGTCTGGTCGTCCCCTAACTGTCCAGAAGGAAGTTGGATATCCGGAAGATGTCCGGTCACCTGGTCTAATTAGCATATTACCCTTTTATTAGTATAGATGTGTTCTGCAAATACTTTCTCCCAGGCTGTGGCTTGTCTTTTTTACTTTCTTTAGTGTGTTTTACAGAGCAGAGGTATTTTTATTTAGAATTTTTTATTGATTTTAAAAGAGGAAGGGAGAGGGAGAAAGAGAGAGAAACATGGATGTTAGAGGGAAACATCAATCGGCTCCCTCCTGCATGCTCCCTACTGGGGATGGAGCATGGAACAGAGGCATGTGCCCTGGCTGGGAATCAAACTGGCAACCTTTCGGTGCACAGGACAATGCCCAACCAAGTAAGCCATACTGGCCAGGGAGGATGTTTTTAATCTTTATGAAGTTCAATTTATCCATTTTTTCTTTGATGGATTGTGCTTTTTCTGTTACTAATATATCTAAAAAGTTATTGCTACCTGGCTGGTGTGGCTCAGCTAGTTGGCGTGTCATCCTGTATACCGGAATGTTGTAGGTTCAATCCCTGGGCGCCTTTGGAAGGTGGCCAATCAATGTTCTCTCTCCCATTGATGTTTCTCTCTCTCTCTACCCCTGCCCCTTTTGTCCCTCTCTCTAAAATCCATTAGCATATCCTCAGGTGAGGATTAAAAATAAATAAATAAATATAAAATAAAATAAAATTGCCAAACCCAAGTTCACCTAGGTTTTCTCCTATGGTACCTTCTAAGAATTTAAAGGTTTTGTATTTTACATTTAGGTCTCTGATTCTTTTAAAGGTAATTTTTGTGAAGGGTATAAGGTTAATGTTAGGGTTCTTTTTTCGTTGTTGTTTGTGCGTGTCCAGTTGTTCTGGCATTGTTTGTTACAAAGACTATCACTTATCTATTGTATGGCCTTTGCTCCTTTGTCAAAAATCAGTTGGTTAGACTGTCATCTGACACAACAAGGTTGCGGGTTCATTCCCCAGTCAGGGCACATCCAAGAATCAACTAGTGAATGCACAAATAAGTGGAACAACAATCGATGTTTCTTTCTCTCTCTCTCCCTTCCTCTGTCTCTCTAATACCAGTTTTTAAAAATCTGTTGACTGTATTTGTGTGGGTGTATTTCTGGGCTCTCTATCCTGTTCCATTGATTTATTTGTCTGTTATTTTACCAATATCACACTGTCTTGATTACTTAGTTTCACAGTAAGTCTTGAAATTGCAGAGTGCAGTACTCTGACTTTGTTCTCCTCCTTCAATATTGTGTTGGCTATCCTGAGTTTTATGCCTTTCTATATAAAATTTAGAATGGGTTTGTTGGTAGCACACATTTTTCTGAAATTTACAATTTTTGAAATTTACAACAATTGACACAGAGGTTGGAAACGGTTACTCAACGTCCCCACTCATAAGGGAGCTGTGAGGATTTTCCCAGTGCCAGGCAGGGCTCAGATGGCAGGTCTCCCACAGCCAGGTCCCCAGTGTTGCCTTTCCACTTAGGTCTAAGTAGCAGGACCAAATGTGTATATGCCGGCTTCCAAGTGAGTTGATTGTCGTGCATACCTGGCCTGTGTGCAGAGCAGTCCCCAGTTCCTATCAGGGACACAGGCCTACTGCACAGCAGCCTGCTTACAAAGCCACCCACAGCGCCGAGTTGTGGGGAAGCCCACAGCTCGTGGTGTTCAGAGCACTGGCAGCGGGGAGGTTGGCACCCTCCACGTCAGAAAGGAGCGTGGTCACGCTGTTAGGATGTGGCTGCCTGAGCCTTTCTTTAACAGCCAAACGTGGCTCACGGGAACTTTCACCAAAACACTAAGAGGCCAAGTACTTCAGTTGTCTGAACGGAAGCACAGATAGCCCTTGGTCTGAGTCCTGGCTATTCCACAAGTACATCTTTAAAGCCGAGTGGAAAATTATTCTCTTCTCTCATGTGACACACTTCCCAGGCCAAGTCTTTAAAAAATCTATTTTTCTTATTAGAAAAATAATACAGGTTTTAAAAAGTAATTGAAAAGTACAAAAAATTCTAAGAAGAAAAAAAATTACATATATTCTTGTCACACAGAGATAACCTCCATTACCAGTTTAGTAATTTTTCCAGCACTTATTCTATGCATGTATACCTAGGGTCTGAGGGTTGGTATTTTTAATTAATTATTTTCCTTTGGCCCACAATATTTGGGTATGTGTGTATGGACTTTTTGTTACATTTATCACAGCATTTCCTATAACATTGCATATGCTTCATGAATATAACTTTCAGGTTGCATTATATATATTCTATGATTTTTTAACAGTCCCATTCCTCCTAGAAAATTATGATTCATCATAAGGATGACCAGATGACCCAGAAACCTTCTCTTCCAATCCCAGTCTTGTACATATGTCTTCGTCCATGTCTCTGACTTCAAAATTGTCCTTCCTAAATAAGGACAAGGGCACTGTTTGTCTCCGTGTCAGGCAGGCTCAGATCTTGTGTCAGTTTTGTCAAAACATGTGGTTTTAACACATTAGTGTCATATTCTTCCTTCTGTCTTCACATCTGAAAACAATGTGAAACACTTATCTTGTCTCTTTTCCATCAATTTGTTCATTTTTATCCTTCTGGTTCTTAGCCAGATATAACTATCCCCCCACCCCCAGCTAAGATAGTGATGTGGGACAGAGGCCCTCAAATGGAAACTAGGCCAAAGCGCTGTCAGAACGCCCCTCCCACCCTGTCGTTCACAAGGACCTGTCCGCCGCGGTGCTGATTTTGCAGATGCTTCTCTGCATAAGGACGACCCAGGTGACCCGAAAACCTTCCCTTCCGATCCCAGTAAGTTGAAGTTCCTCACTTTGAAATTTATAAATATAAATGCAAGAAAATTATAATGAAATGGGAAAAAAATACCTCTGGCTCTCTTTCTCTCTATCTCTCCATCTATATCTATCTATCTATCTATCTATCTATCTATCTATCTATCTATCTATCTATATGGCTGAATCCTTTATTTTGCCTTTTTTGTCCAGCTTATCAAATCAGCTGTGCAGTCAATTGGATTGAGTCATTGAAATCACCTAAGATACTATACCAACTATATTTGTATAGCAATGTTTAAACAAACCATATATATAACATGTATCTTAAAGTACTGTGGGCATTGATTGTCTACTGATATAATTTGAGAGTCACCAAAAAGCCTACAACCCTCAATATACTCACCCATAGCTCCAGTCACTTCTATATTAGTTATTCATGAAACTATAGTCCTGCCTGGCCAAGTGGCTCAGTTGATTGAGTATCATCCTGTGCACCGAAAGGTTGCCGGGTCGATTCCTGGTCAGGGCACATACCTGGGTTGCAGGTTTGATCCCCGGTCGGAGTATGTATGGAAGGCACCTGCTAGATTGTTCTCACTCTCTATCTCTCTTCCTCTCTCTAAGCATGTCCTCAGGTGAGGATTTTAAAAAAGTAGTCCTTATTATAAGGACAGAAAAAGGCCTCTCTTTTTCTTTGCTGTGGCCTTTCACAACTTATGAGAAGCACCTGGTAACTAAACCCCAAGATTGTTGGCTCCTCTGATTCAAACGCCTTCTCTGTTCAAACTTCAGGACAAGGTAAGACTATTCTCAAGGTTGCATTCTTTCATCCCCTCCTCCTTGCTGTTTTAACAGCTTCAGGATAATTTGCTCCTCCTCATCTTCCCTTTCCCTACCCCTCTCCCCTTCAGACAAATCTCTTTTGAATTCTTCATACCTTGTGTTCTAAGCTTGTTTTACAGGTTTGGGAAAAATACTAGACATCCTTAGGACATCTGCCTGACTTCTGGTAATTTTTCAAGACCAATTGGTCAACTTCAACACTATCCCCCTACCCCTTCCTTATTGCTTAGCAACAGCAACTGCTTGCTTTTTAAAAGTGCAAGCCACTCTTTCTTCCCTGCCCTGCATTGACTAGCAATACGCTAGCCCTTTCCTCCCTTGGAAAGTAAAATAAATTTTCTCCCTGCATCTATCTCTTTTTTCAGCTGTGAATTCTTTCATAGCCCATGTCACCAGCCAAACCCCAACACTTATTACAAGAAGATAACAACAACTACAGGCTAAAATTTCTCCTGGATAAATGCAAAATATTAACAAATCAAATCCAGCAAAATGCATAAAAGATAACAGGCAGTGACAAAGTGGGTTTCATTCTAAGAATACAAAGTTAGTTTACCATTTAAAATCGATCAATGTAATTTACCATTTTAACAAAATAAAAATGAAAGACAAGATGAGCATCTTAGTAGATGAAGAAAAAGCAATTAACAAAATTCAACATAAATTTATGATAAAAATTCCCAGAAAACTGAGAATAGAAGGAAGCTTCAGCAACCTACTGAAAGGTGTCTATGAAAAGCAGAACCTACACTGGCATCATAGTATCTGAACTCTGAACCCTTTCCCACTAAAACTGGGAACGAGGTAAGGATGTCTGCTCTCCTACCCAGTGCAAATAGGCAAGAAGAAAGGAAAGAAATTGCGTTGGCAAAGAAGTAAAACATTCTCTATTTGCAGACATGATTGTTTACATAGAAAGTCCTAAAGATCTAAACAAATGAACAAAGAACTACTAGAACTAAAACAGAAGGTCTCAGCTACAAGGTCAACATATAAAAATCAACTGTATTTCCATAGCTAGCAGCTTAGAGAAAATTTTAATTCATTTACAAGTGTCAAAAATTAGTAAAATACTCATGAATCATTTAATAAAAGACATGCAAAGACTTAACCTGAGGTGGTGAACACACAACACAGTGTATAGATGATGTGTTATAGACTTGTGCACCTGAAACCTGTATAAGTTTGTTAGCCAGTATCATCCCAATAAATTTAATAAAAATAAAAAATAAAATAAATCAATAATATAAAAAAATAAAATGGGTCTTTCAAGTAAAATAAAAAAGACAATCATATATAATATCTATGTTGATTGTGGTAATAGTCAGAAGAAGGAGGGGCAAGGACTGAGTGGAGGTGGGTTAGGGGGAGGGGAATGGGGAACATCTGTAATAGTGTCAACAATAAAAAAAATGTATATGTTGAAAACTATAAAGGTGACTGAGAGAAATTAAAGACCTAAACAAATGGAGAGATATATCAGGTTCATGAAGCAGAAACTCTGTAGTGTTAAGATGTCACTTCTTCCCATATTGATTTGTAGAGCCAATATAACATCAATGACAATACCAGCAGGCTGTTTTTTAAAAATAAAAATTAACAACTTCACTCTAAAATTGATATGGAAATGCTAGGCTTCTAGAATGCCTAAACAATCTTAGAAAAGAAGAGCAAATCTAGAATACTTACACTACTTACTTCAAGACTTATAAAGGTACAGTAATCACATCCAAGGATAGACAAAGAGATCAATGGACTATAGACCAATGGTCGGCAAACCGCGGCTCTTGAGCCACATGCGGCTCTTTGGCCCCCTGAGTGTGGCTCTTCCACAAAAAACCACGTGTGGGCGCGCACGGACAGTGTGTTTGAAACTTCGTGGCCCTTGAACAGAAGTCGGTTTTCGGCCTGGGTGAGTCTATTTTGAAGAAGTGGCGTTAGAAGAAGTGGGGGGTGTCGGTCGGTTGGGCGACGGGAGACGCAGCGCAGGCGGCTGCATGATACACAGCGCGGAGGAGGCCCACTTGATTCATGCACCAGTTGAGTGAGCCAGTCAGTCAGCAGTCTCATTGTGCAGTGGTTAGTGCTAGCCGCATCCGCAAATCACGCACAGGTGACAAAAGACAGACGAAACAAGTACACAAGACGAGTGTGGATGGGAGAGTTGGAAGGGGTGGACCTCAGCGAATGTACCTCAATCAGATTAAGGATGTTTTAGCAAAGGCCAGCTTAGGAGTCCCCTAATTAAGTTAATAACAATGTACCTACCTATATAGTTTAAGTTTAAAAAATTTGGCTCTCAAAAGAAATTTCAATCGTTGTACTGCTGATATTTGGCTCTGTTGACTAATAAGTTTTCCAACCACAGGACTAGACCAATGGAACAGAGCCCAAAATAGACCTATACTTATATAGTCAGTCAAAAGACAAGTTTGTTCACCAAATGGTGCTGGAACAACTAAATATTCACATATAGAGAAAAAGAAACTTTGAATTATATTTTATATCATACACAAAATTAATTTGATGTATCTTATAAATATAAGAGCTAAGACAATGACATTTGTAGTAGAAAGCACAGGATAATATCTTCATGATCTACACTTAGCAGGTAGACAAGACACAGAAAGCAATAGCCATTAAAGAAAAAGATTGGTTACTAAGTCCATCCAATTGGAGCAGTTATGCTCATCAAAAAACATTGTTAGGAAAATGAAAAGGCAACCTACTTACTGGGGAATATATTTACAAAGGACTTACATCTAGAATAACTACAGTAGAATCAAGAGTGTCAAACAAGAGAAAGACAAATACTGGATGATTTTACTTATATGTGGAAGCTAAAACAAAACAAAACACAAACTCAGAAAAAGAGATAGAAGTCAGATTTGTGGTTACCAGAGGCTGAGGATAAGGAGTGGGGAAATTGCAGGAAGATGGTCAAAAGGTATAAACTTCCAGTTGTGAGATAAAGAAGTCGTAGGGATGTCATGTACAACGTGATGACTGTAGTTAACACTGTTGTATGGTTTAATTGAATGTTGTTAGATCCCAAGAGTTCTCATCACAAGAAAAAAACTATTCTTTTTTTTATATCTATTCTATACTATTGACCCAGAGTGCGAAATCGTGTGAGACCCGGGACCCCCGAGTTCTGCCGGCACTGCAGGACTCCCCCGAGTCCCGGCGTGCCGTGGGACCCAGAGTCAAGTCCCCACCCACCCACGCGTACCTCGCCACACACGCAGCCTCCTGGTGACCAGTCTTTGGTCGTTACAGCGTTATGACCACTGGGTTTTTATTGTATAGATGAGATGATCGCTGTTAACTCAACTCATTGTGGTAAGCATTTTGAAATATGTGTAAGTCATTATGCTAACATCTTCACCTTCCATAGTGCTGTAGGTCAATTATATCTCAATAAAACTGGGAGAAAAGTATAAAACAGCTCAATTTTTTAAATGGGCAAAAGACTAAAGCAGACACTTTGCAAAGAAAAACATATGGGCCAATAAACACAAAAAGTGCCCAATATCATTGGACATCAGAGAATCGCAAATTAAAACCACAATTAGATAATAGTACATACTAGAGTGACTAGAATGAAAGAGAGTGACAATACCAAATGTGGGAATGAAATGGAGTAAGCAGAACTCTTAGACATTGCTAGTGGGAATGGACAATGGTGCAACCACATTGGAAAAGTTTTGACATATGCAAGCACCTCTTAAGCTAGCAATTCTACTCCTATCCACCCAAGATAAATGAAATACCTGTGTTCGAAATGACCTGTTCATAGCAACTTAATTCACAGTAGGCGGTAACTGGAAACGACCGGAATGCACACTAACAGTGAAAGGATCAACAAGCAGGGCTGTAGTCTAGAAGGGAGTCCTAGTCAGCAGTGAAAGGAAGGGAACGGCTGGTAAGCACCACAGTGACTGGGTCTCCTAGACCTTACGTTGAATGAAAGAAGCCCGTCATAAAAGAGTGCAGATTGTGTGACCCCATGTGTGTAACATTCTAGAACAGAAAAGTAAACTCATCCTAGGGGGAAACATCACGCTTGCGGATTTTAGGAGGTTGGTGACTGAGGACACAAGCGGAACTTCTGGGAGGCTGAAACTGTGACAGACATGTGGGGCGACACATGTGCATCCTTTTGTCAAATGGGACATCTAAGATGTGTGCATTTCAATGCATGTAAATTTTACTTTAAAAATAACTGTAAATTATATTATTTCACTGGCAATGGGGAGCGTTTGGCAACATAGATAAAATAAAAATGGTAATTGCTGGAGCTTCATGGTGGTTACGTGAGGGTTCATTATACTGTTTACTATGTACATGTTTTATACTTTCTGTAATTACAAAATTAAAAGTTATAACCCTTGTGTTCTCAGACTATAGTAATCCAAGGATGATAGCCAAGGAGATTGAATTATAAAAATAGGTTTGGGCCCTGGCTGGTGCTCAGTGGTTAGAGCATCGACCTGTGCCAAAGGGTCCTGGGTTTGATTCTCCGTCAAGGGAACATAACTGGTTGCAGTTTCAACGATCCCTGTCAGAGGCCGGGTGGTCGAAGGGTCTACAGTGAGAAGCAGCAAAAGGAACTAGGCATGGGGACTAGAACTTGGGTGCCTTGAGTCTGCATCCAGAATTAAAAGGCTTATCTATAAACATGTGCTGTGATGAAGGATGTTTTGTTTTAAAGAAAGAAATTCAGTGCAAACTAGTTTAAGCTCCAAATGGAATTATTGGAAGGATGCGGAGGTAGTTTACAGAATCAAAGGAAAAACACCTCTGGACTCAAAGAAGGTACCGGATAGCGCAGAAACTAGAATTGTGGACCCAAACTCCTTTGGCAGGTTATGTTTCTTCTTTAATTTTTGTTTCCTTTTCTTTCAGTGATGGTTCCCCAGAAATGTATACTAATGTTAAAGTCCTGGAGATTGCTGATGTGTCTTAAAACTAAATTAGAGAGAATTCACACACACACACACACACACACACACACACACACACACACACCAAACAAAAAACAAGAGAGGATTCAGTTATTCTAATAAGCTAATTAGAGTTACTTATATTTATATTGCAGTTCACAATTTTATTTTTTTCCTAATGAGTATTATTGTTGGAAAATTCACTATTGCAAGCCATTGTAAAAGGCAACTTCTTGACACTTAATTTTATAATTTTCCTGAGGCAACTTCTCACACTGCTCCCAGTTCACCTTCCATTGGTTTATTTATTAAATTCCTCCACTCCAGATATGCTACTGCCCTTGAGAATCACTGCATCTTGTTTATGTCCTCACCAGCTAAGAAGCTTACATTGAACTTCTCTCTGTGTTGTCTACATTACAAAAACAATGGGTGTTTTTTCACATTCATCCTGCCCCACTAGCTTACTGCCCTCAGTGCGTGGAGGAGGTAGGAAAGGCAGCCCTGCACACTTGCTCAACCTCTGCGTGGCTGCAGCAGAGTGTGCCTTGGGCCTGACACATATCCTGTGGAGATGGAGAGGCTCAGAGCCTGTGCTGGACTTAGCGTCTGGTTTGGGAGAATCTTTCCCCATCCTGGCCTCCTTCCTGGTGTGCACTCCTTCATTCTGCTTAACGTGTGTGCATTATATGGCCAACCTGCTATGGGTGTTCCTGGTGGGAGAACACAGGGTCCCTGCCTGAAGCACAAGAGGGATGCTACAGACCATTGCCCTGCACTGGCCGTGGGAGGAGATCCACCGGCCCTGGGAGACCAATGTTATTGAACCTGATCTTGCTCTCCCTCTTCTCCATTCAAGTCAAGTGTTGCTCCATCCAGTGCCCGAGTTGTGTCTTTCTTGGCAACTCCGACACCTGCGAACCTGTAGTGAGTTGACATCTGGGATTTACTCCTGGTGGCAGGCATTGTAAGTGCTTTGCTGCCTCCACACAGGGGGACACTGTGGGAACCATACCAGAGTCACCTGACAGCCAAGGCCACTCAGAGTGAGAAAGGCCTTGTTGTTAGTATGCCGGAACGGCCAAGGCCGCTCTGAACACAGCCGCAAGGCCACAGCGTTCTCGCGGTACGCTGTGCCCTTCTATAGCCAAATGATTGATGTCATTGTTGGCAACCAGCCTCTTTTGACTAAGTAATATTAAAAGTATATTACTAAGTCTAGAGAGCTCAGACAGAGCTGAGAGCTGGTACTGCTACGATGTAAGAGCTCGTAGAGAGCTCAGATATAGTTGCCAAGTTAACCAGCCAGTGTGCTGAAAGTGAAGCCCAGAGGTAGTTACTCTGAGAGGATACAGGGACCAGCCAGTGTGCTGGGCCGGGGAGACAGGAAGCTGCTGAGCCAGAGAGGCTGCAGAGGCTACTGAGGCTGTGGCGCTAAGGGAGAGCGCAGGTACTATTGCTGTGTAAAGCTGTAGGTCTACAGGCAGTGTGCGGCTGCTCAGATAACAGCTGTGGGTACAGAGTAATGCTGCTTTTTGGGAAAGATGTATCTGTTCGTCGGTGGTGTACAGCTGACTGTTTTATGAACTGCTTAAAGGGCTTCTTTGTCTGATGGCTATATGGCCACTGGCTTCTGCAATAAAGACTCATTCTTATATACCCACAACTTCTCATGACTTCTCCGTCTACCACCTGGCATCCAAGAAGGTCCAGTCCCCTGGCAGAGGGGCTAGGCCCTGACAGTTAGTGCAATGGGCAGGGCTTGAGAAGGAACCTGCCCTGCTACTTGGCTAGTCGAGGAGAATTTAGAAGAATATAGGGACTCAGAGCAACTCAGAGCAGCTATGCTCTGGCTGTCTCTAATACCCTGGAAGTGGGAACAGATGTCACTTGCTCAAGGACAGGTGTCCTTCCAAACCCTGAGAAACACCATAGAAGAATACATCTATTGTTTTAATCCCTTTCCAGCCCTAGTCCATAACAGATCCCCACACGTGCTTGTTGAGCTGGTTGGCCTATAGTAAACATTACTCCAAAGATCGGTTGTGTAACCCTGAGGAGCAGCAGGTGCACTCATCGATCGGATTCTGCGGCCGGCACAATGCTCCCTCACAGAGGCCCTGTGTCTCCAGGGACAGAGGCGGCTACGTGAGGCAGTCAGCCCACAGCCTGACACCACAGTGGCTCCTGGAAACAGCCACTGACCCAAAGAGGGCAAGCACTGAGGTTCCCAGACCTCCACCTAGCTGCATTTTCCATGGCAGACAGGAATGGGTTTTGTTCATTCTAGCCGGGTTCTGGTCTAGTAGTAGCACATCTAGAAGCTTGGCCCAAGGAGGCATCCATAGTTAAGATGATAACGAAACCAGTCAATGACCTGCTTTTCCCTACAACCCTTACTAGCTTGTCCAGTAGATGAAAAGAGGGGAGCTGGGACACCTGGGGACAGAGTGGAGCCCACATTTGTTGACAGGTCCAGACGGCCCTGTACGTGGAGCACACAGACAGAAGGAGCATGCCTCCCGTTCTTAGCTCTGTAGGCTCTGTTATGTGGATACAGCAGTTTGGCCCATAAATCCCTCATATTCTAACTCAAAGCTGTCTTCCTTCTTCCTACCATCCATGCATGACTTACTCGGGGAACAAGTCGTGGGGCTCATGTATGAATGCGTTGCTTTCATAGAAACACACGCAAAGAGCTGTCTTCCCTGCTCCGTGCAGGTGTCAGGCAGCTCCCTGGCCCTCAGAGGGTGGGATGGAGACTGCCCACACAGGAGAGTGTGCGGTTAATGTATTAGCCAGGGTGACCCATTCTTGTAGGCTATTCAGAGAAATAGCTGTCATTTTCCGTGGTTGCAGCCAAGCGCTCTATCATTTTGTGTAATCGGGACAGCATTTTCCCGAGGGTGGCAGAACATGAGGCCGTTCGGGCTCCCCACGCCCCTCCCCTACCCTGGATAGAATAGCTCCAGTTCTGAAGCCCTCAGAGCATGGGTGGTCTTTGGGCGGAGTGAGCCATCGAGGCAGCAGCGTCCTAAACATCCGGGAAGCCGAGAGGAGAGACAGGCACAGACGACAAGCAATCAGCTCTGCGGCAGAGAGATGAGTGACAAAGCTGCTTGCTGATGTCCTACCTGCCCATCACCTGGTGCCGCATGCCCCGTGGACATCTGGCCTCTTATTTTTCACCAGGGGACAGGGGCCCTGAGGACTCTGAAGCTTATGTCTTGACATGTCAGAGCAGAAAGGGATTAAGTAAAATTTTCCTGCCACACACGTGGAAGGGAATTGAATGTCACTGTTCACAGCATTTGCTTTGTTCTAGCCCTTTTACCTACTGCTCCTCAAACGACTTCACTCAGCCCCACTGGCCCCCCGCCTCCGCCAAAGGCAGTTTCAAGGCGAGAGCCACACTCCGCTTCATTGGTGTCTTTGTTTGGGCACCAGCAACACTGATGGTGTCAGTCATCGCTCTGGGAGTGTGGCTTGTTCATACATTATCCATCGTTAGGGACAAACAGCGAACAGCTTTCCTCAGGAGCAAGCCTCATTCCCTGCACTGATAGAGCCTAAGAAATGGGGCTCCTTCCAGGGCCCGGAAAGCCCGCTGCTTACGCTTCCCTGTCGCTAAGGCGGGTGCTCCTGAGCTTAGACACCACCCCTGCCGTGGGGAAGGCGCCCTTGTTGTTTATAAGATTCTCAAACAGCATCCTGTCACTGCCGGGACCAGGCAGTCCCAGAGCGTTCATTTTCCATGCTTGGTGGCTGTATTGAGTTGTTGTTTATGTCATGGACAATCTTGTCGGCAGCATCCTGAGATGAATTTAAGTCTTGGTTCTCAACATTTCCATTTACACAGCTAAACAACAACAAAAAAGACATATTTTTTAAAAGGACATATACATTCAAAATGATCTGTTGTAGCTCTGCTCTCTAGTGATGGGTTTTGACATTAAAGATCAAACCCCTCTATTGCTAACATTTGAGGGATGAGATTAAGAATACTTTCAATAGCAGTTACTTTCTCAAAAGAAGTTCCTGTGGTTTTATTTATCTGATGCTGAAAGGCCAACTTCTGAGAAATGATGGAGAGTGGATGTGGCTTCCGTGGATCAAGTCCTTCGGCTGATTCACTTTCCCAGACACACCAAGGTCACCTTGCCTAGCAATCCATCGATTAACTGAATTGTCAATCCCTTTTACCAACTAACTCACATTTGCTTTGTGTTTGATTGATTTCTCTGGCCACTGATAAAACAAAAATGACTCGAAAACAGTAGATTCCCTGAAACACACAGACATGGCCAAAAATCTCACTTCTTATCATTCCAGTTTATCTGTGATCATCTGTAAACGACAGAAGAACACTTTATCTGTGATCTCAACTGTCCTATAAATAAGTGACCCAAAGGATTAGACATGTTTTTCTAGCTAGTGCCTCAGGCTCCATGACAATGACAAGGACAAATCTCTTTCTGCCAACAGCCCACATCTGCTCAAACATCTCCTGGTGTGGCCAAGCAGACCACTGCACTGGGGCTGACAGCCTGCACTGGGGCTGAGAGCCTGCACTGGGGCTGACAGCCTGCACTGGGGCTGAGAGCCTGCACTGGGGCTGAGAGCCTGCACTGGGGCTGACAGACTGCACTGGACTGAGAGCCTGCACTGGGGCTGACAGCCTGCAGGCCAATATGAAAGCAGTCTCCAGGGAGAGCCTTCCCATCCCAGGGAGAAGCCCGGGACCTGCAGACCTCTCTCTGCAATTGCCGGAGAGCTCTCCTCCCCGTGGAGAAGCTGGTGGTTGGGGACAAGGGATGTCTGCACTCTCTGCCACCATGTCACAGCCTTGACCTCTGGTGGGTGTGAGGTCTACCACAAGTCTGCAGGTGTGTCCTTACAAGGCTTGATTTTTGGAGGTTATCTGATTCGAGCCAGATTTTTATGTCCATAATTCACCTAAGCTGCCGGCAAGCAAGGAGCGGCCTAAACCAGGAGTTGGCAAATTTTTCAGTTTTGTGGGACCTACTGTCTCTGTCACAACTTCTAATTCTGTCAGTGGAGTGCAAAAATGGCTATAGACTGCGCATGCGTGTAGTTGTGTCACAATTAATTTGACTTACAAAAATAAGCTGTGGGATGGATTTGACCCATGAGATGTAGTTTGCCAACACCTGATCTACAGGAGTTGTCTCTAACTTTTTTTTATTGTGTTTGCTATCAGTTTAAACAAAACAAAGCACAGCACTGGGCAGTGTGGCTCAGTTGGTTGGAGCATCCTCCGGAGCACCAGGAGGTTGCTGGTTTGATTCCCTGTCAGGGCACATGCCCAGGTTTTGGGCTTAATCTCCAGTGTGGGGTGTACAGGAGGCAGCTGATCAATGATTCTCTCTCATCACTGATATATATCTTTCTCTCTCCCTCTCCCTTCCTCTCTGAAATCAATAAAAATTTATTTTTAAATGAGATATGGATTCAATAATGCTTTCAAGTATAATTTTAATTGTGATGACTTCATACTGTCATTACCCAAGGTCTAAAGTACAAAACATACTGAGGGTATTAGGCTCACATTTAGTGATAGTGGATTTAAATCCATTATTCAAATAGTCTTGATAATAAAACAATTTTTTGACTAACTTTTTATTATAATGTAAAGAAATCTTTGTTGCCCTAACTGGTTTTGCTCAGTGGATAGAGCATTGGCCTTTGAACTGAAGGGTCCTGAGTTCGATTCTGGTCAAGGGCATGTACCTTGGTTGCCGGCTCCTCCCCAGCCCAGGCCTGGTTGGGGCTCGTGCAGGAAGCAACCAATGGCTGTGTTTCTCTCTGCCTTTCCCTCTCCCACTTTCTCTAAAAAATCAACAGAAAAATATCCTTGAGCAAAGATTAACCATAAATAGATCTTTGTTTTTATTTTGTAATATTGCTGGCAACGAATTCAAATATTTTTTAAAAATATATTTGTATTGATTTCAGAGAGAAAAGGAGAGGGAGAGAGAGAGAGAAACATCAATGATGAGAGAGAATCATTGATCAGCTGCATCCTGGACACCCTACTGGGAAATCAAGCCTGCAATCTGGGCTTGTGCCCTTGACTGGAATCCAACCTGGGATCTTTCAGTCCGCAGGCCAATGCTCTATTTACTGAGCCAAACCAGCTAGGGCTCAAAATATTTTTTATTTTAACAAACGTGTTGTTTGCTCTGTTCTAGGCACTGTCCTAAGTATTTCAAAAGTATTAACTCACTTAATTTTTATAAAAGCCCTGTGGGATGGGTACTGCTATTACCCCCTCTTTAAACATTTGAAACCTATAGCAGAGAGGTTAGGTAACTGGCCCAAAGCCTCACAGCTGCTGGCTCCAAAATTCTTGTTCTTATCTACTGAACTAAGCTGCCTCTCCCACTTTTTTGCTATTCTTATTTTTTCACTATGAGAATTAAACTTCAGTCTACACTTTATTTTCAAGGATATTTGAAAGTCGCCTGTCTGCTTAGGGTGTGGTGACTTTAGGTAAAACTAGATAAGGTCCAAAATTCCACTTATGCAGGCACATGTAAACTGCAGTACATAGCAACAAAATGATGGGACTACATGGATGAGGGCTCCACTGCTAAACCCTGGCCTTGTGGAATCTCCCTTCCCCTCTAGGGAAGCCAGTGACATGTGTTCATCTGACAGATGGAGTAACTAACTGAAAGTGCCAGGGTTCATTTGCATATTAAGGATTAGTTCATTATTTTTGAGATTTTAAGTCCTAACATATTCTTTCAGTCCTGAAATGTGCCACCTGTGCTTATCTAAAGGAATGCCTGTCCCAATTATAAAATACTAGAGGCCTGATGCATGAAGATTCATGCAAGAATGGGCCTTCCTTCCCCTGGCTGCTGGCACCACCTTCACTCCAGCCTGGAGCCGCCTTTCCACCTTCCCATGCTGCCCAGAGGCCCGGAGTGGCTGGAGCAATGCAGAACGCCTGCATCATCACCATGGCAACGACACAAGCGTCGTGCCCTGCCCCTGGCCGCTCAGCACCTGTGTATGCAAATTAACCCACCATCTTTGTTGGGTTAATTTGCATACTCACTCCTGATTGGCTGGTGGGCATTGCAAAGGTACAGTCAATTTGCACCTTTCTCTTTTATTAGTGTAGATTATGTCCCTAATAAAATATTGTCTTTGTTTATACTAGTAAACATAATAAAAACTAATCTATAATATCTATAATTGTCATTATATTAAAATAAGTTAAAATACAATGATATAGTTAGATGCCATTGCACTAATCTTCAGCTGTTATTAATCACCTTGTTAACTTAAAACTCAGCTTCTCTCTTCTGGACTTAAAGGGGAAATCATCCTCACAGCTCTGCACGTCACCTGGGGGCAGTGGGTTGCTATGAGATGTCCCACCAGCATATTCCTCCCATGTTTAATTTCTCAAGTTTGAGACCTGGTGCTTCTCAAATGTTAGTGCACATCGTGATCACCTGGAGAGCTACTGGAACACAGTGCTGAACCCTGGCTCTGCATTCCTCAATCAGTATGTCTGGGTGGGGCCTGAGAATTTGCATTTCTAACACCTGAGACCACCCAGGTGATGCTGCTGTAGTCCAGGGGACCCACTTTGAGAACCACTGCTCTGGATAACAATCCATTCCAGGTCATTCCAGGAAGCAGAAGCTTTCTGTTGTACACATGGTTTTCTATTCCATATGACTTGCTATTACCCAGAAATCTTAATGCCTCATCCAACCCCATATCCTTAGATAGACCACTACAGGGTGATTCCTGCTGTCAGTCCTTATCCCATGCCAATTCTGGTCCAGTCATTCCTCAACAGCTACCCACCACCAAACCCACCCTCAGTAATTCTTGGCCTGGCCCTGAACAGAGGCTGGTATTAATTATGAGAGAAATTACATAAGGTTGTATTCTTTTCCTTCTTTCCATGCTATCTTCTTTCTCTGACCAATTTCATATAGTCGCTCACATGTTTCAACTGCCAACTTAACGTGATGATTCTTCAACCATCATCTACCTCTGACCTCTCTCCTGAGCTCCAGCTTGCACATCTCAGCTTTACACTGTACAGCTCTAACCTTGCTGGGCCATCAGCATCAGAAACTCACTGTTATGGGTTACATTGAGTCCCCCCCAAAAGATGTTGAAGTCCTAACCCCCTCGTTCCTGTAACTGTGACCTTATTTGGAAATAGGGTCATTGTAGATGTAATTGGTTAAGTGAGGTCATACTGGAATAAGGTGAACCGTTAATCCAATAGTATGTTGTCCATAAAAGAGGAAGAGAGACACACACCAGAAGACCAGCATGAGACAGTGAAGGTGAAATCGGAGTGATGAAGATAGGCGGAAGTAAACCTAGGATTGCTGACAAGCAGCAAAAGCTGGAAGAGGCAAGGAAAGCTTCTCCCTGACAAAGAGGGAGCCTGGACCTGCTGACATTTTAAAATATATATATATATATATATATATATATATATATATATATATATATATATATATATATCTCTTCATTCATTTCAGAGAGGAAGGGAGAGGGAGAGAGAGATAGAAACATCAATGATGAGAGAGAATCATTGATCAGCTGCCTCCTGCACGCCCCACACTGAGGATTGAGCCCGAAACCTGGTCAATTTCCTGACCGGGAAGTTGAACCATGATCTCCTGGCTCATAGTTGGTCCCTCAACCACTGAACCACACCAGCTGGCTCCTTTACCTTTCTTATATTTCCAATTAATTCTTTTTGTTGTTGTTAATTTTCACCCAAGGATATTTTTCCTTTGACTTTTAGAGAGAGTGGAAGGGAGGGGGAAGAGACACACATTGATGTGAGAGAGACACGTTGATTGGTTGCCTCTCACATGGGCCCTGACCAGGGCTGGTGATTGAGCCTTGCAACTGAGGTATATGCCCTTGACCGCAATTGAACCTGGAACCCTTTAGTCCAGTGGTTCTCAACCTTCCTAATGCCGCAACCCTTTAATACGACGGGTACTCATATGTGGGCGTATCTGCATGTGGGCGGACCCACCTGGAGACGGATAGAGGAGCGGTGTCTCGGTTCCATAAGACCATCGAAAATATGTGTTTTCCTATGGTCTTAGGCGACCCCTGTGAAAGGGTCGTTCAACCCCCAAAGGGGTCGCGACCCACAGGTTGAGAACCACTGCTTTAGTCCGAGGGCCTGACGCTCAATCCACCGAGCCAAACCTACTCCAATTAGTTCTTACTATCTTCTACAATAATCTACCATATTGTTAAACTACTTATACTAGCAACCCTTTATTGGGAGCGTTCTTTGTGCCTAGAAATGGGCTATGTTCTGTCACATTTATTTGACTTTCACAAATTTCGGTGGGAATTCCAGGTGGTCTCCGACTGACGTTGGTTGGACCTGCAGTTTTTTACTTCACAATGGTGCGAAAGCAATGCACAGTCAGGAGAAACCGGGCTTTGGATTTTTATCTTTTCCTGGGCTGGCAATACGTGGCACAACAGTCTCCTGTGGTGCTGGGCAGAGGAGTGAGCCACAGCTGTTGGGCCCGCGATCACAAGGGTAAACGCCAATACTCTACAGTGTGTGTGGCCAGTGTTTTTAGGATACTGTGTTCTAAGCACATTTACGGTAGACTGGCCCAAACTACGGTGTTCAGTAGGTTAGGTGTCTTACATGCATTTTTGACCTATGGTATTTTCAACTTACAATGGGTTTATTGGGTTGTAACCCTATTATAAAACAAAGAGCACCTGTACTATAATTATCTTTGATTTATGGCTCAAAAAACTGGTGCCCAAGTTCATGAAGCTATCCGATGTCAGAGTTGGGTTTTCAGTCTTACCCACTCTGTGCACTCCTTGTGGCGTGTGACGGCTCCGCCTAAAATACTAAGTGCTGGACGGCACTCAGGCCAACCCAGCGCCTGCTTCCTGCCGGGCCCTGCAGCCCCGGGCTCCAGCGCGCCAGGCGCCTCCTTACCCCTGCGCACCTGCCTTCACTTCCCTGCCCTTAGGGCTGTGATGATACAGTTCCTTCAATCCAAATACCCAAGGGTTTTCACTGCCCAGAACCCTTCACATGGCTCAATGACAAGACACCAGTGGCCTCAAAGTCAGAACTTTCTGTTCCTCCCTCTGGGTTGCTTCCTTAGAACGTAGGTCATTCCACCCTGCTTTATAAGTAGCCATTTACCTGATCTTATTGGCCACTATATCGTTTAATTTTGTCACTGATGTTCCTCCCATCTTTTATTACAGTGCCTCAATAAATGTTTGTTGATTTGAATTGCTAATAAGAGCAATAGTGATCACAATGATGATGTTAGCAAGCCTTTGCTAGGCATTCATACTCAACCGTTCAGTAATATTTAAAAAAATAAAGTCTTGCCCTAGCTGGTTTGGCTGAGTGTATAAAGCGCCAGCCTGTAGACTGCAGGGTCCCAGGTTCGATTTTGGTCAAGGGCACATGCCCAGGTTTTGGGCTCCATCCCCAGTAAGAGGCGTGCAGGAAGCAACCAATCGGTGATTCTCACTCATCATTGATGTTTTTCTCTCTCTCTCTCCCTTTCCCTTCCTCTCTGAAATCAATAAAAATACATTTTAAAGAAATAAAACATTTTATTTAAAAACACTGCATCAGCTTTTCTTTTCCCACAACTGAAAATAAGAAATTTCTTATTTTAATATAATCTGAGAAGCTTCATTTGAAACATCAAACCATTTCTAGTCAATTCGATGCTCTGTGTGATACTCATTTACTAGTATTGTCTGGAAACATCAAAATCTGTCCATTATCCTTAGAAATAAGTGCTCCAAAGGGGGAGGGGAGCATCCACTCTCTTCCCTACCCTCCAGCTGCTACTCCCTCTGGTCCTGGACCTTGAAGCAGATCTGCTCTGATAGTGACCTCAGGTGATGCCCAGCTGTGCAGACCGAACCTTGGACTCAGTTACATTTCATGATAGGGGATCAGACTGAGTTGAAAATGCACCGTTCACCTCACTGCCCTCACCATGCTGGCAGCTTAAACTGACTTCACTTATTTTGGAATCTGTGAGAACTGACGTGAGATCAAATGTCTATACTTCTGGGCAAGTGGTGGGAACCCAAAGAAGGGAGCAGACCAGAAACTAAATGAGCCCCAGGGGCAATCAAGCCAGACTGGACATCCCGGCGAAGCGACGAAAAGCTTTCGGCTTAAATGAGACACTACTTAGAAGTCACTCATGAGCAAGAATTAACCAACATGGTTACATGTGGGTGCCGTCATGGGGGATACGCTGAAGCAAATGATTAGGGAATAATTAAAACAGTATGTCCCACAAAGCAGAGAAATGTGATGAAAAATAAAGTGCTCACTCTTCCCTCTTGGGCTTTTTAATTTTTTCCCAGTTGGAAAAATATCCCTGTTTCTGCCCATAATTTGAAATATACAGAACATTGAATTTATCGACAGAAAGTGCAGTTACCATCTAATCAGAGAAATCCCACAGGGAAAGGAGTGCTGTGTACACATCAGAGGTACCCCAGAGACCCCGCTGATCCTAACTCCGCGCGAAGGGGGGAGGGGGTGCCACATTCCCATTAAAGAGCAACACGGCTGGTTAAAGAATGAACACAAGGCAGCATTTCTTCATTAGTGTCATTGCGGGGAGCTGATGCTCTGCAAGTGGGAGGCCATCAAATGGGATATTGCAGCAATAAAACGCCGGGAAAAATGAAATGCTCCGCTCTCTTGTCAATCTCATAGGCTTGTCTTTCTTTTTAATAAAGCAGGCACTACCCTGGTAAGCTAATGCATAGCTGCAGTTTAGTTTTGTGCTTGGTAATTGTGCTATGGGCACTTATTCATTTGACAGAATTTGCTTTAAATGAAGGGAACTGGCAGGTTGGAAGAAAAAGCCCAATGTTGCCAGATCACCAATTAAGGAGCCTGCCAGAGGGGAAGCTGGTCCCGAGACCAGTATCAGTGAAAAATGATATAATGATGCGGGGCTTCAAAAGACATTTGAAGAGACTCTTAATGAAGGAGATCAGAGAGTTGGATTACAGGGTGGCTGCTACTAGTATATGTGACTGCCAAATTTAGACCAGGAAGGTAGATACAACAGGTAATTACAGTCACTTTTACAAAATTTTGGACAGCTAAACAACAAATGTATCCGATCGTGATGAGAGGAGGAACTCGGCCTCACCTTCAGTTCTGTTCATAGCGCCCTCCTGTGAAGGGATGTCACCTTGGCAGGCAGTGGGGCATGAAAAGTGAGAAGCCGTGGTCCTGGCCCACCCTCT
This sequence comes from Myotis daubentonii, assembly GCF_963259705.1. Classification (NCBI taxonomy): domain Eukaryota; kingdom Metazoa; phylum Chordata; class Mammalia; order Chiroptera; family Vespertilionidae; genus Myotis; species Myotis daubentonii. Next base: position 7,105,611 of record NC_081848.1, on the reverse strand, counting down.
TAGAGCTCATAGTCTAGCAAAGGAACAGGCAGGCACACAGGGTAATTGCCTGTAGTTCAAAAGGATGAAGCAGAACATCGCTTTTCCCGTTGAGGCACCCACATTCACCTTTCTTTCTCCAGCCTCCCTCACCCTTCTTCCCTACGGTCTCCCTGATTTCATTCAATTTCTCTAATTTTCCCCCTGACCCACCGCCATCTGGGGGACAACATCAACTCCTCAGTGGTTTGCAGTTGCTGGGGAGGCTCTAGTGCCTCCACATTCATAAATAACACACTTTCCCCTCTCCCTAATATGACTGCTTCTCAAGGCTTAACTTCAATGAATTCTTACATTAACCACATTCTTGTCTTTTTACTTAGTTTTACCAAAGACCTGCCCCTCCCAAGAAACTGTAAAGGAGGAAAAGAGGGAAGAAAGCCCTATCTTGCCACGGGTAACACGCCAAAATAGTGGGGTGAACAAAGTCCTGTAAAATTACCGAGAACTTGTGGGTGGCATCATGAGAGACTTCGTGGAAGAGGTGATATTTTTCAATTGCGATATTTATGCTCAACACTGTGCTATGTACTGTCAAATTACCTAAGGCAAGCAATGAAACTCCGGTCCTGAGGAAGCTCTGCATTTAGCCAAGGAGATAAACATGCATGAAATAAAAAGTACAAGACAACCTATGTGTGGTACAAATGCATTGAAATTTTTGGAACTGAAATTTATTTCCCCATTTCTGTGCTGTATTAAAGGCCTAGGCAAAAGTAACTTTGCTACTTGCTCCAGGTGTTAAAGAACAAAATCCAACTGGATAAATTTGAAGACCTGATTGGCTCTATTAAGTGATGTATGAATCGGGTGGCATCCCATCTAGCAACTAGAAGGGCGCGCAAATGCGCTGTACAAAATGGAAGGTTCTTATAGGCAGAAAGAGGGTGAGACTAGAAGCTAAAGGAGTGACTATTTTAGGCCAGGGCAGCTTCCCTTAGTCCCCACTAAAGGCAGATTATCACTCTGCAGTTGATCAGAAAACTCCAGACTGATTGGTTTAAAATTCCATTTCTAGGAGAGGCTGACTCTGCAATTCAGTTAGTTATTAAGTTTTGGTTTATTTGACATGGCTTAGCAAAAGTGACTCCATTTTAATCCGTTGTTTTTTCTTTTTTTAAAAAAAAATATTTTTTTATTGATTTCAGAGAGGAAGGGAGATGGAGAGAGAGATAGAAACATCAATGATGAGAGAGAATCACTGATCAGCTGCTTCCTGCACGCCCCCCACTGGGGATCCAGCCCTCAACTCGTGCATGTGCCCTGACCAGGAACCGAATCATGACCTCCTGGTTCTTAGGTCAACGCTCAACTACTGAACCACAGTGGGGCCAGGCAAATTCTTACTCTTTATAGATTGATTGTGCTGGGGACACAAGCAGCCAAAAGCATAAGAAATTCTAGAATAATAGAGGCCAGTGGGTGTCTTGCCTGGTTAGAGCATTATTCCAATACACCAAGGTTGTGGGTTCAATCTCCAGTCAGGGCACATACGGGTACAAGAATCAACAAATGAATGCACGAATAAATGAACAACAAGTCTCTCTTGCTCTCTCGCTCTCCTTTCCTCTCTCTCTCTAAAATCAATCAATTTTTAAAAATTAAAAAAAAAAGCCAGTGGGAACCAGAACGGTTCGAGGAAAACATTTGTGGCAGACAGAGTTGGCCTAAGAAGGGTGGTAGGGAGAGTGTTAATGAGAGGAGTGAGCTTGACACACAGGCAGACAGGACAGGTGTCCAGTGGAAAATAAAGGCAGGTAGAACATTGTCAGGGGCAGACACGGCAGCCTCACCACAGAAACAACCATGCAGAAATAACAGGGGGGTTTTGGACTCAGAGCGGGAGGCATGTGAAACTGGGGAGGGTCTGCAACAATAAGGTGAACTGACACATAGGAACCGGGAAAGTTCAGGTCCGTTGCTGGGCAAGAACATTTGAGGGAATCAATCAGGTGGTGACAGGGGTAGATACGGGGCAGGCTTGTAGCAAATATATACCCCTAGACCACAAGGCTTCAGCAGCAACCCATTATCGGGCCCCCTCCCTGTGCAGGGAGTCTGAATCTGCTTGAAATAAATTTTCCACACTTTTGCTTAGTTCTTCTGGTCCATGACTTTATTCTTCAGCTTCATGAGACATGATGGGGCGCAGGGAAGGCGGGCATCGGCTCCCTGTTCCTGATATCATTAACACCCTCTGTCTGGTTTTGTGTCCGCACACATCCACTGTCCACAGGCTGGGCCTCCAGCCCACAGAGCAGTTAGCACCTCAGTCTCTGTGCTTGGGGGTAGGGGAAAGGCAGAGGCGCTGGACAGTTATGTCACCATCTGGCACTTGGCCCCGTTGGCTCCATATGCTGATGTTAGCGATACAGCCTAGCTTTTCCAGGGCAGCACTTTCAGGTGACCTGCATCACTGTCCTGGGAGGATGGTCTGGAGAAGGAAAAGAGCCGAGGTGCCAAGCTCTCCGTGCTATGGCTCCAGCACTGACCCTAACCTTGTGCGTCTCTGAGTAAGTCCACTATCTCTCTTAATCTGTTCTTCACGGAAAAGGGAACTGGTGTCAACCTCATGTAAGTGTGGCACCCCCTGCTGGCTTTCATCCTTTCTTTCTCTCACAGTAACAGAAATGTAGCAAGGCGCAGGGCTGCCCAACTATACTACCTTTCCCTACCTTCCCTGCGGACAATGTGACTAAGTTCTCTCCAGTGACGTGTGGCAGGAGTGACATGTCCCTTTATAGCTGGTGTCTTCAGACCAGACCAAGAGAGGCCATATGCTTTCCCCTTTCCACTGGCTACAACCCAGATGACATGCCCACTCGAAATTAAACAAAGAACCAAGATAGAGAGAACTTGTCCCTGAATTATTGTGGGGAAGAGAATGGCCTGCTGAGCAAGTCTCTCTATATGTGGGAGGAATAAAGTTTCATACTCAAGCTATTTATTTTGGAATTCCCTAAAGTTTAACCTTATCCAAGTTGGACACTGTTAGAACTGTAGAACCATTTGAAGTAAAAAATGAATAAATAAAATAGAGGCAGTGCCCTGGCCAGTGTGACTCAGTTGGTTGGGCATCATCTGTGCACCTGAGGTTACTGGTTCGATTCCCAGTCAGGACACATGCCCAGGTTGGGAGCTCGATCCCTGGGAGGGGGTGTGCTTGAGGCAGCCAATCTATGTTTCATTCTCACATCGATGTTTCTCTCTCTCCGTAACAATCAATAAAAAATTTTTTAAAAATAAATAAAATAGAGGATGTGACATCTCCATATAAACTAAAGTGTTTTACAAATAGATTATGGCTGCCACATAATTGAATAAGACATCAATGGAAGCAACAATTCAGAAAAACTAAAAACTGCCAAAGTGATTTATTCAGCCTAAACTTGAAACCAGACAAAAAATGGGTCCGGGCTGCCTGTCACTACTTGAGCCAATTAAGCAGAGACAGGGTTGAATCATAGATGAGCCTTTATTCCAATACTGCCGGCAGTATGGGAGAGCAGCAGGTCATCCACGAAAATCTGCTCTATACCCCCTCAATAAGCCAGCTGCTTATGTTGGGTAGAAGGGCAAAGATTGCCTGGGGAAGTAGGCAAAGGGAATAGAATGGGCATGCGGGCATGGGGAGATAGGCAAAAGGAATAAAAATGGGTATAATAGTTACATATTACAGTCAGTGTGGGCTGAGGGTTTGCAACGGGCAGGCACCTCTGATTTCTGCACCAAGGCCGTTAATCTTTCCATGGTAATAGGCAGCTCTCCAATGAGGAGGATGGCCCACTACTCCAGGTCCTGGGTGTACAACTCTCAGCCAGGTTAGAATGTGCTTTATTTTATCAGAACAAAACAATCACGGTTAACAGAGCATGATTAATATTTCTTATAACTATAGCTAGTCTCCTCTGTTCTATTTTTCCCCCTAACAAATTTACTATGCACAGCAAATTAAACAAGGGCCACAGACACGTTGCTATCTGGTTGTTGGCTATCAACCCTTGCCTCCTGTTAACACACCTTGTCCTCTTTGGTGTGTCTTGGGAGGTAGAGGCCACATCCCCTCTGCCCGCTTCTGCACATAACCAGCCTGATATAAGGGTGGCTGGAGTTCATGTCCACCATGCGGTGAGTGGCGGCAGCAGACAACACCTCGCTTGGGGCCTGCACTTTGCCACCAAGAACCTTGGCTGATGCCCCAGGCAACTGTCAGCCCTCCACATCTGAGCTTACTCGCAGGCACCACTTAAACTATTAAACAAGATCTGTCTCAAGAATCTCCCAGTTCCCTTCATTACAGCCCTTCAGGAATCCTCTCAAGTCTCTGAGAAAGTGGAAAGCAGGTGTAGCTTTCCTAACCTGACAGCAAGCAGATGTTTGGGAAAGGAATTAGTCAGCCCACAGCGCCTCGGGGAGCAGAGCAGAACTCAGTACAGCTGCCCTGTGCGCCTGCGTCTGACCAGAGCTGCTCAGCCCACTCTCTACCCACAGAGAGTGTCCTCTCTGCCCACTGGCAGTCAGGGCACTTGGCAAGTCTGCTGTCAGAGATGAGAGACTCATCCCTTTGTATTTTCCAGGAATTAGCTTTTTGTGCAATGCAGAAAGCCCTGGCGGAGGGGTTCACACATGTTCCATTATTGCCTAAGCTGCTGCTGAATTGTGAGAAATGGCTCACCTGTCCGAATTTCAAATGACGGACTTGGAGGAGACAGAAGTATGGCGAAAATGAGACCTTCAATACAGTCTCATGAGCGGGCGGCTGTCCCACATGGAGTAGCGATCAGAGCCTATTTATTTAGTCCCTCCTCCGGTTCCTCACTGGCTGAGTACTATGGAGTCACCTGTTCCCTGTCACCTAGGGCTTGCTGTCTCCCCGTGGCCGTTTAAAATATTGGGCTGAGGCCTTTCTAGCTGCCTCCACCTTCCCCTGACACCTTGGGGGTCCCCACCACGTTGGCCCACATGCACAGCTCTTTGTTCCTCTTCCCTCCGCCCTCCATTCTGTTTGTCCTGGGGAATTCAGTAAATTCCACCCAAAGCCCGCCATGCTGGAGACGGAGCGCAGAGGTCCATTTCCTACAGTCACTGGAGGCCCTGAGCCCCTGGGGAGAGGGGCAGACAAAGTTCCCTGATGCCAGTGACAGGACTGGGGGGGAGCCAGCTCCCCCTCCCTCCCCCCACACCCCACACCCTCTTCCCAGTCACAGAGTGCCTTTCCTTTGTACCACCTTGGTTCCCAGAGCTGAGGGGGACACAAGTCAAGAACATTAATTGGATCTGGTTTCTGAAATCCCCTGGGGTACCGCAACTTCACCTCCTAAGAAACAAATTTTTGCTTCAGGTGCTTCTCCACTGGGCCTGGATTTTCCTGTTTCAGTGTGTCCACCTCGGGACTTCCTGTCTGTCCTTGAGCCCTGCAAATGACCCAATCTTTCCAGTAGCCGCAGCAATGGGAAGCAGTAAAGGCATGGAGTGCAGGCCTCTGGGCGCAGCCTGAGGCACATGTTTCTGATCTGGGCTCTGAATAGCTGTTCCCTCCAAAAAAAGTGGCGCAAACTTTCCCTTCCATTCATACGCAACCCACCTACAGAAATCTTTTCCTTTCTCTCCAATGTTCTACTTGACACACTTCTGCAGGATTCTGATCTTTTCAATTCTCTGCCCACCTCAGACCAGCTTCCCTCCCAGCCTAAGATCACTTGACCTTTTGTTAGGGGCAGAAAGATAAAATATGGGGACTAGCTATTAGTTATAAGAAACTAGAGGCCTGGTGCACGAAATTTGTGCACTCAGGGGTCCCTCAGCCTGGCTTGCACCCTCTCACAGTCCAGGAACCCTCGGGAGATGTCCAACTGCCAGCTTAGGCCCACTCCCTGCATGGGGAGCGGGTCTAAATTGGCAGTCATACATCCTAAGCACTGCCACGGAGGCAGGATAGGCTCCTGCCACCACCGCTGTACTCACCAGCCATGAGTCCGACTTCTGGCTAAGCAGTGCTCCCCCTGTGGGAGTGCACTGACCCTCAGGGCACAGCTCCTGCATTGAGCATTGGCAACCTGGTGGTCAGTGCGCATCATAGTGAATGGTTGTTCTGCTGTTCAGTCGATTTGCATATTAGTCTTCTATTATATAGGATACTAATCATGCTCTGTTAACTATAATGGTTCTGATTAGAAAGCACACTCTTACCTGGCTGAGAGTTGTACGCCCTGGGACATGGGACCTAACATTGGAATGCCTGTCCCAACTGCCTATCATTATGGAAAGACTTACAACCTCGTGGCTAAGACAATCTAGTCCCAGAGACACCTGCTCTTTACGGGCCCCTACTACATGTAATCTGGTCCCAGTACCCAGGGGTGCGTGTCCCCTTGCAAGGTCCCCTCAACCCCTGCCACCAGCCCACATGCCTAGTAACCTGTAATGATTATCCACGCCCACTTTCCCATACCTATAATTCCTCCTTCCCCATGTAATCATTGACCTTCTGCCCAATATAAGCAGCTGGCTTGTGGTGGGGTGCAGAGCAGATTTTTGTGGATGACCTGCTGCTCTCCCATGCTGCCGGCAGAATTGGAATAAACGCTCATCTATAATTCAACCCTGTCACTGCTTCATTGGCTCAAGTAGTGCCAGGCAGCCCCACCCCTTGGTTTCCCAGCTGTACTTTCTTTGAGGCAAATGTCATTTCCTTCTTTAGAGGGGGAGGAAGATTAAAAGCTTGTTTCTCATGCACACTTTCACTTGATTCTATAGCAAACAGAAACTTCCTTATGAAAGGGCAGCACTAATCAGACAGGCTGCTGCCCTGACAGTAGGCAGGGTCTTGAAGGTGGGATTCTGGGGAGGCAGCACCTGAAATGAGCTCTACAGCAGGAGATCTGGACCCCAGTGCAGCTTGGCTACTCACTGGCTGTGACAAGATAGGCTGATCATTATGGATGAAAAGTGTGGAGAGCGGCTACAGTGTCTAGACAGGTTCAAGCCTCGGACTAATGAGAGGGCACATTCCTCTCATGGCCACGTGGAAGTCCCAGCTTGGAGGGCAAAACCCTCCCAGCACAATTATAGCCAACAGCTGTAGTGTAAGCTTGAGCCTATGGTCCAAACACGTGGCCCCATGTGCCTGAGGTGCATGTAATTGAGTAGGATTGAAACCCAAGAGAATGTTGTAAACATCTTGACCACGCCCTTACTTTGCCTCGTGGAATCTGTCTATAAAATAAAGACACAGTTTGTAGTCCGTGGTGCTGTCACTAGCTCTCCATCAGAGAGGATTTCCATCAGAGAGGACAGCATCCCACCCAGACCCAGCTTCATTCTCTTGTCTGTCTTTTCCCCATCCTTCACTGCCCCCTCTCAGGGTCACTGAACCTGGCTGAGCTGGCGTGGCACATAAGGCGCCCTGGAGCTGAGTATGCCATGGCCGTGCCGGCTCATCACTGAAAAGGGGCCACATGCTACACATGACAAGTTCAGGGAGACCTGCTTGGTGGCCTTAAAAACTCAGAGACCTGCCCTAGCCAGTTTGGCTCAGTGGATAGAGCACTGGCCTGCGGACTGAAGGGTCCGGGTTTGATTACAGTCATGAGCACATGCCCAGATTGTGAGCTCAAACCCCAGTAGGGGGCATGCAGGAGGCAGCCAATCAATGGTTCTCTCTCATCATTGATGTTTCTATCTCTCTCTCCCTCTCTCTTTCTCTCTGAAATCAAACATATATTAAACACACACACACACACACACACACACACACACACACACACACACGAAACCTCAGAGACCTAAAATAACCACAAAGGATGACTGGCAACCTGGGGTTTTTATCAGTCTGGCTCCCAGAATAGTATGGCAGTCACTGAGGGCTCCTTGAGACTCTTCAGACCGTGAGCTTGGCCTCTGCCTCTTCTTTCTCTGTAAAGCTCAAACTAAAAGTAGTTTATGGTGGGTAGTCATGTCCCAGGCCTGTATCTCCCTTGACAAAGGTCAATCTTTACCTTAACTGAGCCGTCTATTGTCTTTTGCATCTACCATAACATTCCTTTGGAATGTCAGGGTAACTTCCTTTTTTCCAGACCCCACAGGGCACAACCAGGGAGGTGGAGAACATAAACACTCTCATTGTTTTATCATGTTAATTGTTGACTGTTAACTTTCTGGTACCCACCTGTGTAAAAGATGTATGTGTCTATCATTTTACTTTTTATCCAATCCCAGAGGTTCTCCCCCTTTTTTTTGCTTTCTCCCGCCTCCCTAATCTATCACCAATGGATTTCATGTAACTCCTTTTTATTGTAATGTATAAAATAAGGTGCAAAACTGCCATTCTCCAGAGCATTATCTCAATCTGGGTTTTGTTCAATCTGTTGAAATTCTGCTTCCCAGCATTTGCCGATGACAGTTTGGCTCAAATAAACTCACAGAAATTCTGCATAGGTTTGAGTGTTTCTTACATTAACATTACTAAAGAAGGTATCAATGTCAAAAGATGGACCAAGATGTGTACAATACTATGTGTGAAAAATAGGATGTGGAGGCTCTCTCTCCCTGAGCACGCCCCGCACCCCCCTCACCTCCCCACCCCTGTTACCTTTGTCTTTCTCTCTCCTAAGCTCCAAGGGCCCTTCTTCTGCCTCTGTAACTTGTTTCCTGAGCCTACGCAGCCCAGCTGGCTCATTTCTACCACCTCTGTAACTTTCTAAATAAACATTCTCTTATTAAAAAAAAAAAAAAGAAAAGCAGGATGTGTCTCAGACTTTCAACTATACCTTCACAATACAATATATAAGCTTTGGGAGGGGAAAAAATAGTGGCTGAATAAGCAGACATGTCATGCACCTTGTCTCGGGGATGAAAGGGCGAGGACTACGCCCTCCACCTTGCCCCAGGGTAAGGGCTATGCCCTCCATCTTACCTTGGCCATGTGCTCAGCAAGCTTCTTCCCGGAAGATAGTCAAGGGAAGTGCACGCCATCACTATGACCACATCCTGTGTAATGAGACACCGACTCGTGCCTGGCCAATCGGCAGGGCCCACAGTCCTTTCTCCTCCCCTTACCCCAACCCTCTATAAAACCTCTCTCCACACAGAGTTCTCTCTCTCTCGACCACTGGAGCTTACCGTTGCATCGGTGAGTGTGGCAGGGGAGCCAAACCTAGGTTTGAAATGAATGACTCTTTGCTTTTGCATCGGACTCACTGGCTCCCTGTGGGTTCTTGGGAATCATGAAATCTGGGCACAACAGGGGACAGGCTGGAAATAAAGGGTGTCCCAAAATTCACGCAAGATTTGAATTTTGCGTGAGCATTAACAACAACAACAACAAAAAATAAAAGCCTAATTTTACTTGGTTTATTGAATCAGATTCTAATATCTGTTGCCCTTTGATTTCAATCCCTTCAATTTGATAAGCATCACCAAGTACCAATGATGGCCCAGGAGCAGGGACAATGAAGACCACGGCTTTGTGTATGTGCCAGCAAAGCCGTGGAGGCCATTTACCAGATGTGCTATTCCATACATAACCCTATACTGTATACTTTATGAATCAATAAAAAATTTACAATTTTTAATTATAAACCTGTGTTTTCTATCAAAATTACTTCTTGGGTGAATTTTGGGACACCCTTTATAACTAAATCAGAGAACATCCCCCTGGAATTAACAAATTAGGCCCCGGTGAGGAGACCACCTACAACAAGGAAGGGCAGGAAATACCTGGAAACGGTAGGAAGGGTGGCAGGGGCTCCAGAAGGGTGGCAGGCCAGCGGGTTGAGAGGGAGAGGAGGAAGCTGCATTATGGGAGAATCTGTTCCCTCAGAAAAATAGAAGCCGGCCCAGGTTGAGCACCAAAGCCTACTCCCTTGGTGCCAGGCGTAAAAGCCTATGTGTAAAAGACGTATGTGTCTATCATTTTACTTTTTATCCAATCCCAGAGGTTCTGCCCCTCTTTTTGTTTTCTCCCGCCTCCCTAATCTATCACCTGCTGGCTGCCAGGGAGTCTAGACCCAAAACCACAGCTGAGAAAGGCTGCACCATGAGAAGAAAGCAGCATTGCGGGGGGGGGGGGGGGGGGGGGGGCGCAGAAAGTTACAGTTTTGTTGCTGTTTTTGTTTTGTCTTGTCTTTCTTTTTATTCTCCAAACCCAGAACACAGGACTTTTCCATTGCAGTCACTCACCCAAGGCTTTGGCGCAGGGAGGGAAGCGCGGATTTGAGGTGGCTGAGGACAGGCTGGGGAGGGAAGCAGGGCAGGGAGGACGTGGCCAGGAGTCCTGCACTGGGATGTTCTTAAGCTTCCAAACCTAAGTGGCCATTTATCCCCAGGAGCTGGCCCCTCCCGGTAGCCCCAGGGCAGGTGGTACAGCTGCCACACCCTGCAGTTCGAGCTTTCCAGAGAAAGAAGAGGCAGAGGCCCAGCTCACGGTCTGAAGAGTCTCGCGGAGCCCTCAGTGACCGCCATACTATTCCGGGAACCAGACTGATAAGAACTCCAGGTTGCCAGACAACCCCCTTGGTCTCCTTACAAAGATCTCTGACCAACCCAGGGCAGAGTAATATTTCGGGCCACTCGTGAAAGAGTAGCTTTGGGTCAGGAAAACACACCCATCTTATTCCCTGAAAGCGAAACAGTACCACCCCCACCTAAAGCCCTATTAGAAACAGATGCTTGAGTGATTAAGATTGACAACAGACAGACAGTCAAAGAGGGCAGATTGGCCTGGCCTTCTTGCAGCCAAGGCCTGTGGAGACAGACCAAAGCAGAGGACCCGTGGATCACTTGGAGCTTCAAGCAGGTGCTAAAAGTCAGAAGGTAGTGCCTGCCAGTGGCAAACACCTAAGCCCCTAACAGGAAGCCCAGAATTGGCAGACAGAACAGAAGAGTGGGGTCCTAAACCAGCCCCCTTTGGGGCATTAAAGCTTGGCTGAAGTGAACTGCACTTCAGTTTTTGTTTGTTTTTAATTATTTTTATTTCTTTTTTTCACCGTTTTCTTCCTCTCTTCTCTTTTTTCCTTCTGATTTTCTTCTTTTACCATTTTAGTTTTTCTCCTTCCTTTCTTTTCCCCTCTTTTTAAAAAATTGATCTTCTTTATCTGCATTATTGATGTGTTATTATTATAGTCTCTGTTGGTTTATTCATCTAATTTCCTCTTCCTTGCTCCTACTCCATTTCCCCTTTTCTTTTCTTTTCTTTTTTTTTTTTCACTACTCAATATTTTTCTCTCTTCTCTCACTCTTTTCTTCTCCTAATTTTTTAACTTGTTTCACTTCCTAAATTCAGGCCTATCTGCTCTCTCCTCTATTCTCCTTTAAAAATTATTTTTAATTTTTTAATTTTTTTTCTTGTCTTCTCATTTCTTTGCTCCCTCCTATATTCTAAACCATGGTCCTTCCCCTATTTCTCCAATTTCCTAAAACTTATTTTCTTTATTTAATCTCTGCATCTACACATTCTGCCCCCCTACCTTTTTCTGCGTGTTTTTTTGTTTGTGCTTTTTGGTTTATTTGTTTGTTTTGTTGTGTTTTCTCCCCATATTCTTTCTTTTTTTTCCGTGCTATCACTTTTGCTCTCTTTTCTCTTTCCTAATTCAATTTCCTTTGGTGGTCACTTTTATTGGAATTATAGATGTCTTGTGTATATTCATGTTCTGTTCCTTCTATGTCATGTCTTGTGTTGTATTTTGTGCTGTTCAGTCAACACCTCCACAGCAGTTGGCACAACATGGTAGGGAGGGAGCTACATAATCAGACACCCTGAGAGAAGACGCTATCCACAAATGGGACAATAATATTCAAGACCCAACTACATCAGGAGAATCCAAATATCTCAAGTAGGGGGCCTCCCTAGAACACCCAGTCCAGGAGAACTGAAAGACTGCACCACTGAGTCCCACAAAACATCTACTACATAAGACCAATTCAAAAAATCTGGGTGACATAGCAGTTTGATCAAATATATAGAAATAATTACAAAGGAACAGCAAAAATAAGAAACAAATAAACAACCCCCAAATGAAAGAAAAGGAGGAATCACCAGAAAAGGAACTAAATTAAATGGAGGCAAGCAATGTCAGAGAAAGAATTCAGAGTAATGGTTATAAAGATGCTCAAACATCTGGATGAGAAATACATCATGTGTAAGAATCAAGAGGAAGTGAAGAATGACATAGCTACAATAAAGAACACCATGGAAGGTTTCAACAGTAGACTAGAAGAAGATGAGTATTGAATCAATGAGATAGAAGACGACAAGGTAGAAAAACAGCCAAGTAGCGCAGCAACTGGAAAAAAATTAAATAGCAGGAGGACAATCTAAGGGGGCTTTGGGACAACATGAAATGAAACAATCTATATATATAAAAAGCCAGTGACCATAATGCCATCACGACCAGAATGAACAGAGACCAGAACACCGTGGCCCTTCACCCAGGCTGGCCCCTCCCCGAAAGGGGAACCCTCACCCCGATTGGTGGCCTGACTGGCCTGCAAACCACCAGCAGCCCCTTGCCCAGGCCAGCCCTGCCCCCAAGTAGGGATCCCTACCCCATCGGAGGCGTGGACAGCCTGCAAACCCCCGGTGGCCCCTCACCCAGGCCGGCCCCACTGCCCAGTGGGGACGTCCAACCCAGATCTGGGGCCCCCATCAGGGCAAGCCAACTGGTCCCCACCCGTACACCAGGCCTCTATTTCTATATAGTAAAAGGGTAATATGCACCAAAATCTCAGACATCTCTTGTAGCAATATGTTTACTGATACATCTCCTAGGACAATGGGAACTAAGGAGAAAATAAACAAATGGGACTACATCAACAGAAAAAGCTTCTGCACAGCAAAAGACACACACACACACACACACACACACATGCACACACACACATCATCATCATCATCATCATCAAAATAATAAGAGAGCCCACTATATAGGAGAACGTATTGGCCAATAATACATCTGATAAGGGGTTAATCTCCAAAATATATAGGGATCTCATACAACTTAACAAAAGGAAGACAAACAATCCAAATTGAAAAATAGGCAAAGGACCTTCTCCAAAGTGGACATACAAAAAGCCAAGAGACATATGAAAAAATCCTCAGTCACTAATCATCTGAGAGAATGGTTTAGAGGTTATTGCAGTATTATAGACTAGAAAAGAGGTGACTGGTTTGGACTAGAGCAATAATAGTAGATACAATCAAAGTATAGATGAGGTAGAATAGACTTGGTATTGATTAAAGGGGGCAGACAGAGGTGTCAAAGATGACTTTCAGGTTTCTGATATGAACAACTGGATAGACAGAGGTGGTAACCAGCCTCTGGGATGACCCCAATGATCCTCGCCTCCTGGTATTTACACTCTTGTGTAGTTCCCTTCCACACTGAATCATGGGTAGCCTGTGTGAACAATAGAATATTGACCAAGTGTTTACCTTATGAGGCTGAGTCATGATATAGCTTCCTCCTTGCTCTCTTTTGGATTATCTGCTCTGGGGGAAGCCAGCCACTGTGTTGTTAGAACATTCAAGCAGCTCTAAGAAGCCTTATGGAGAAGTTCATGTGTGAAGAAACTGAGGTGTCCTACCAACTTGGCAGCCATATGAGTCACTATCTTGAGAGGGGATCTTCCATACCCATTTGAGCTCTCAGATGACTGCAGCCCTCGCCAACTTCTTGACTGCAAACTCATGAGAGAGTTTAAGCCAGCATCATCCAGCTAAACTAATTCCAAATTCCTAACCCTCGGGAACTGTGAGACAAGAAATGTTTACTGTAGCTTTAAACCGCTAGATTTTCTGGCAATTTGTTTCATAGCAATAGAAAACTAATTCAACATTAGTGCCAGGTTTGGGTTTTTTGAAGGAGGGGTAATGATTTTGGTTTGGGCATGTTTAATTTCAGACGCCATCTAAGTGGAGATATTGAGTAAACAATCCTATATAATAAAAGCCTAATATGCTAAGTGTCCGACGGTTCAACTGTTCGACCAGTCGCTATGACTCACACTGACCACCAGGGGGCAGACGCTCCGACCTGTAGGTTAGCTTGCTGCTGGGGTCTGGCTGATCGGGACTGGACTAGATGGGCCAGACATGCCCTAGAGCCCTCCTGTGGTCCCTCCCCTGCTGGCCAACCTCCCACAGTCCCTCCCTGGCCAGCCCAATCAGCCCCAATAGGGACTGGGTAAGATGGATCGGGACGCCCTGGAGCCCTCCCGCAGTCCCTCCCCCACACCGATCCTGCACTGGTGGGGTCCCTCAGCCTGGCCTGCAGGAATTGAGCTGAAACCGGCTCTCCGACATCCTCCGAGGGGCCCCAGATTGCGAGAGGGTGCAGGCCAGGCCGAGGGACTCCACTGGTGCACAAATGTGTGCACTGGGCCTGTAGTTATACATAAATATCTGAAGCTCAGAAGAAAGCTGGACGAGGAATTTAAATTTGGGGAGTCCTTAGATTAGGGATGGTATTTAAAACCAAGAAAGAGTGTGAAGATACAAAAGAGAAGAGAGCGAGAAAGGCTTCTAGGAAGAAGTGACAGCTGAGCCTAGTGTTGTTATACGAATAGGGGCTAGCCTAGAAAGGAGCTGGGATATGAACTGGAGGTGGGGAAGGTAACTTCAGGGCCTCCAGGAAGCTATGATGTGAATACACCGCTTGTGGGGAGTGGTGTCCATTTAAGGCTATTTCCAAGTGTCTTCTGACTGAACCATAAAGTTCTGTCCATATATATCTCCCTTCCAAAGGCCATCCTAGTTTGGTGTTAAAGGGTAAATGAGATTGCAACATAAATATAAACAAAATATTTGTGGTTAATGAAAGACACACCTGCAATAAAAGAGTCTATTTTGCAGATGAAAAAAATAAAATTAGCAATAACAAAGGAGTTGGTAATGTATTCTGCGCCTCCTCAAGCCTCCTTTCACAAGGCAAGTGGTTTGAGGAACAGGTAATCTACCAGCTGACTCATATTTCTCTCTATGTGTCCTGGTTTCTACATTGTATCTATATTACAAGTATATCTATATTACAAGTTTATCCATATATCTATATTATATATGGAATAATACATAAAAAGTGGCATAGAAAATACCAGGAGAGATTTCAGATATGAGTTAGATTGTCAGACTCAAATAAGAAGCACAGGGGAAGTAATCAGAAAAAAAAATGTATAGATATTTACAGGCACTCTCTACTATGAGATTAGCCCAGATGGCAGGGGTCTGCGCACACAATCCCTGTGTTCGTGGGAAAGAGGAACATGTTTTCTTCTCCGGCCACAGACATATGAAAAAGGATTAACTCAGCTACCTGGTTTTTGAAATTTAATGGATGTATTTATGGAAGAATATTAGAAGTGACTGGTCGTGCTTCAAAAATTCTAAATTTCCTTAACCTGGACTATGTTTTCAAAAATTCAAGATGCATTTAGCAAAGCAAGGGGAAATAAATTCAGGCTACTAGTTTGGCAGCTGGTCTGGATACAGTATTTTGCTCTGTTTATTCTGTCAGGAAGCCAGTTCCATTTGATTAAATTCTGAAATTAGAATGCATGCACTCTGGAAGATACCAGGCAGCTTCATGCTTTTACCCATATGGAAAATGTGATTAAGGAAATGAACTCAACGGCTGTAGCATCAGAAGAGATCAATGCAACAGCTGTATCCAACTAGACTCAATGGGCTAGACCTTTGCTTTATTAAAATGGATGGCTTTACCGTGGAAACTGTGGCCACATCACGGAACTGCCACGTTGCTCCAAACTCAGGCCGAGGAAGGAGCCAAGTGAAACTGGCATCAAATGTCATGGCAGCGGTGCGAAGGCAGGGCCACTCTCCTGCCACAAAACTCAAATTTAGCCAAAAGGAGAGATAATTAAAGAATTTATATGCACAGCCCTCCCACATCAACATACTGGATTATTTTTAAATTGCTGGTATGTCCCAATTTGGCAAGTGTTACAGAATTCCTCCCCAACAATCCTGAAATTCTCTGTGGGGTGGCAACGTCTTTTGCTTTGCCTGAAATGAAGTAGGCCATGAATAATAATGTATATGTAAAATACTGTCAGAGTCCAGATAACCCAGGCCAAATCAAGTAGAGAAAGTAAGTTAGCCACAGAAGAATATGTGCAGTATAATACCATTTATATTGTTTTTAATTTTTAAAAAGTCTTCTTTCAGTTGTGCTACTGAGTTATTTATTTTATTGTTTTTAGGGTGGGTTTTTTTGCCCCGGCCAGGTGGCTCAGTTGGTAGGAGCCTTGTCCTCTGCACCAAAAGGTTGCAGGTTTGATTCCCGGTCAGGCCACATATCTAGGTTTCGGGTTTGATCCCCAGTCAGGGTGCATACAGGAGGCAACCAGTTAATGTTTCTCTCTCACATCGATGTTTCTTTCTCTCTCTCTCTCTCTCTTCCTTCCTCTCTCTCTAAAAAAATTAATAAACATATCCTCAGGTGAGGATTAAATTTCTTTTTAGCTGATTTGAGAGAGAAACATTGATTAGTTACTCCACCTATTTATGCATTCATTGGTTAATTCTTATATGTGCCCTAACCGGGAAACTGAACCTGCAACCTCGGCTTATTGGGATGACACTCCAACCACCTGGCCAGGGAGTGCCACTAAGTTATAACTCAGAGTGTGTCTTTACACAATGGCCTTAAAAGACTCCACTTTTGTTTTAATATTGCACTTTTTAAATCTCTCTGTCTCTCTGTGTGTGTGTGTCTCTCTCTCTGTCTCTCTCTCTATATATATGTATATATACATATATTTATTTATTTCAGAGAGGAAGGGAGAGGTAGAGAGAGACAGAAACATCAATGATGAGAGAGAATCATTGATCAGCTGCCTCCTACACGCCCCCTACTGGGGACTGAGCCCACAACCCTGGTATGTGCCCTTGACTAAAATCGAACCTGGGACCCTTCAGTGTGCAGGCTGATGCTCTATCCCTTGAGCTAAACTAGCTAGAATAATATTGCACTTCTTAAACTCAGCTATTATACCATACACATTGTTTTAAAACAGTAAAACATTTCCATGTTACATTTAAAGATACACTAGGGCTACACGTGTAATCAAAGTAGTATTAAAAATAAAGCAAGGGATGCAAGACATCGAAGTCAGGGGTGATTACATCAGGTGGGAGGAAGTGATGTGGATACAGGTGATCAAAGTGGTAAACAGAAGGGATTTTAAGAGTGGGGCAATACTATTTTAAGTTGGGTGGTAAGTACACAGGTACTGGTTTCAGTTTATGTACACTGTTTTTACATATTATTGTATAATGTTTTAAAAATCAACATCTGTCGCCTGGCCAGTGTGGCTCAATTGGTTGGAGCATCGTTCATACACTAAAAGGACAGGGATTTGATTTTCTGTCAGGGCACATGCCCTGACAATCCTCCAATGTTTCGTTTCTCTTTCACTCTCATTCTCTCCCTTTCTCTTTCTCTAAAAACAAACAAATAAAAACAAAACGAAGGCAAACAAACAAACAAAATAAACAAGCAAGAAACCTGCGAGCCACTCTGGATTTGGCCACCAGCTGCCAGTAGCACAGCACAGTCACCGAGCGCATGGGCTCTAAGGGCAGGCGCCCTATCAAATCGGAATCCCCACTCCACCACTACACAGTTCTGTAGACTCGGGCAGTTACTGAAATTCTCTCCAAACTAAGGCATGCAGAAGAAATCCAGCTGTTTGTCAATTTTGCTTATTTATTTACTTATTATTATATTTAGTCCTCACCCGAGGATATTTTTCCATTGATTTTTAGAGAGAGTGGAAGAGAGAGAGAAATATTCATGTGAGAGAAATACATCAATTGGTTGCCTCCTGTGTATGTCCTGACCAGGGCCCCGGCCAGGAGGAGCCTGAAACCGAGGTGTGTGCCCTTGACCAAAATCGAAACCAGGATCCTTTGGTCTGCAGGATGAGGCTCTATCCACTGAGCAAACCCAGCTTGGGCCGTTTGTCAATTTTGTATTGTACTCCATCTAAGAATGGTTTGTACAATTTTTAAGTGGTTAGAAAAACTGCCCTCAACCACTGCTATTGAACTAAATGGCTTTGGAAATTAGCTTTTGCTGTGGGCTTGATACTATTTCTCAATGAATTAAACCTAAAGCTATAAGGCAAACAGCACTTAGACACCAAACTTATACTGTAGTAAAGTCATCCCAACAGCTAACATTGTTTGAATCACAAGTGATCTAAAGCTGTGTTATATACTTGCTGTGCTGTTACTAACAAATTTGCAGTACATACATTTTCTGTATTCAAACTACAGTTCCAACAGCGTCTTTCCGACCTGGATGTAGGTAAAAAGAAAATGTCCATATTTTAAAAACCTATTTAAATGTGCAATCGAGTACCTAAACTTCACTTGGAAGCAATTAATCTGCAACATAATGACATGCTAAAAGGTAAATATTGAGAATAATTTAACAGAATTGTATAAATGCTTTGCAACAAATATGCTCAATTAAAACCCTATGCTCATGGACTGATATCAGTATTTAGCAACGCCTATGACAGAAAACTTTAGACATTTTCAAAGATAAAATACATAACATCTCGCTTAAAATCGCACGAGCTGAGCCAGGTGTTTGAGCATGAGCTACCTGTGACTCTAGGCATTGTGCCATCTCCTTCATAAATACTTACTTTCTTGGCTAAAAAAAAAAAAAAAAAAAATCACATTAATAGATGAGCATTTGCTATTGATTTTGATCATAGGAAACACTAACTTTAAACTCCAATTAAGGAAAATGATATCCCTCCCAAAAATAATTTTATCTTCTCCTTAATGGTATTAGTATTATAAAAAGATTGTATCAGTTATTATATTTTAAATTTCATCAACATGAATTTTGTGGATATTTGTTTTATCTCTTGTTATTTTTTTAAAAGTTATTTATTTTTGAAATATGTTTTTATTGACTATTAGAGAGAGAGGGGGATAGATAAAAACATCGATGAGAGAGAAACATCATCTATTGGCTGCCTCCTGCGTGCCCCCTACTGGGGTTGATCAAGCCCACAACCTAGGCATGTGCCCTGACCAAGAATCAAACTGGTGATTTCTTGGTTCATGGGTCGATGCTCAACCACTGAACTATTCCAGCTGGGCATTGTGTCTGTTGTTATGTAAGTACACACATAATACTCTCAGTTTTTCCTCTTGGACTATGTAGATTAAAAAAGGGTTTCTATGGAAAGTAAACTCACAGGGCGATCTGATTATAAATTTCTAACTGGGCAGCTAGCTCATGGTGGGTAGTCGCCCCAGGCATATAACTTTAGTAAAAGGTTTACCTTTGCTTTAAGCCAACGCTGAATGCATTGTTTCTATGCATCTACGTCAGTGCTTTTCAACAGTGGGCTGCAAGAATTTTTAAAACATGCAATACCTGACTGTTTAGTCAGAGGCACTGACTTCATTTCCCTTCGATTGTCAAATTTAAAAACTGCTAATAGCCATCCGCCACTGTGGCTCAGTGGTTGAGTGTCGACCTATGAATCAGGAGGTCATGGTTCGATTCCTGGTCAGAGCACATGCCTAGGTTGCCTGCTTGATCCCCAGTGTCGGGTGTGCAAGAGGCGACCAATGGGTGATTTTTCTCATCATTGATGTTTCCCTCTCCCTCCCTCTTCCTTCCTCTCTGAAATCCCTAAAAACTTATTTTTTAAAAAATGCTAACAGCCAATGCAACAATAGCTGTCCAGTGTGAATGAATAAAAATTGCAAGTATTTTATGGTGTGCTACAGAATTTTAATAATTAGTTTATGTGTGCCATGAAAAAGGTTGATCTAGATTAATATACCATTGAAATAACCACCCTCCTTGGCAGAGTAGCTCAGTTGGTTAGAACGTTGTCCTATTTTCAAAACGTTGCAGGTTCGATTTCCTGATGGGCATATACAAAAATCAACCAATGAACACATAAATAAGTGGAACAACAAATCAATATTTTCTCTCTCTAAAAAAAAATGGCCCTCGCCAGTTTTGCTCAGTGGATAGAGCTTTGGCCTGGGGACTGAAGGGTCCTGGGTTAGATTCTGGTCAGGGAGCATGCAAGGGGCAGTCAATCAATTATTCTCTCTCATCATTGATGTTTCTATCTCTCTCACCCTCTCCCTTCCTCTCTGAAATCAATAAAAATATATTTTTTGAATGATAGCTTTGCTGGATAAAGTAATCTTGGTTGTAGGTTCTTGGCATTCATCACTTTGAATATTTCTTGCCACTCCCTTCTGGCCTGCAAAGTTTCTGTTGAAAAATCAGCTGGCGTTCGTATGGGTACTCCCTTGTAGGTAACTGACTTTCATTCTCTTGCTACTTTCTCTTGCTGCTCTTGGCATTTTAATTATGATGTGTCTTGGTGTGGTCCTCTTTGGATTCCTTTTGTTTGGGGTTCTCTGCGCTTCCTGGACCTGTAAGTCTATTTCTTTCACCAGGTGGGGGAAGTTTTCTGTTATTATTTCTTCAAATAGGTTTTCTTTTTTTTTTAAATATATTTTTATTGATTTTTTACAGAGAGGAAGGGAGAGAGATAGAGAGTCAGAAACATCGATGAGAGAGAAACATCGATCAGCCGCCCCCTGCACATCCCCCACCGGGGATGTGCCCGCAACCCAGGTACATGCCCTTGACCGGAATCGAACCTGGGACCTTTCAGTCCGCAGGCCAACGCTCTATTCACTGAGCCAAACCAGCTTTGGCCAAATAGGTTTTCAATATCTTGTTCTCTCTCTTCTTCTGGTACCCCTATAATTCGGATGTTGGTACGCTTGAAGCTGTCCCAGAGGCTCCTTACACTATCTTCATATTTTTGGATTCTTTTTTCATTTTGATTTTCTGGTTGGGTGTTTTTTGCTTCTTCGTATTTCAAATCATTGACTTGATTCTTGCAATCCTCTAGTCTGCTGTTGGGAGTCTGTATAATATTCTTTATTTCAGTCAGTGTATACTTAATTTCTAGTTGATCCTTTATCACAACCTCAAGGGTCTCATTAGATTTCTTGTAGATCTCATTAAGTCTATCGGCAGTTTCTAGAAAATTCTTGAAAAACCTTAAAAGTGTGGTTTTGAACTCTATATCCAGTAGTTTGCTTTCCTCCATTTCTGTCATTTGTGTCCTTTTTCTTTGTCTCCGCATTTTTTATGCTTCCCTGTGTTGATAAAGTGGTTTTCTGTGCTGAGTGTCCTCTAGGAAGGTCAGATAAAGAGCTTCACAGATAAGAAAAAGCTAAAGGAGTTCATCACCACCAAACCAGTATTATATGAAATGCTGAAAGGTATCCTTTAAGAAGAGGAAAAAGAAGAAAAAGGTAAAGATACAAATTATGAACAACAAATACACATCTACCAACAAGTGAATCTGAAAATCAAGTGAATAATCTGATGAACAGAATGAACTGGTGATTATAATAGAATCAGGGCATAGAAAGGGAGTGGACTGGCTATTCTTGGGGGGGAAAGGGGTGAGGGAGATGCGGGAAGAGACTGGACAAAAATCATGCACCTATGGATGAGGACAGTGGATGGGGAGTGAGGGAGGTGGGTGGGATGGGAACTGGGTGGAGCAGAGTTATGGGGAGAAAAAAGAGGAACAAATGTAATAATCTGAACAATAAATATTTAATTAATAAAAAAAAATATATATTTTTAAATGAAAACAAAAAGAACCACCCTCAAAAGGCACATAATCTTTTCTTTAAATCTTTATTGTTGAAAGTATTACATATGTCCCCTTTTTCCCACATTGACCCCTGCCCCCACACCCCAGGCCCTCACCACCTCACTGTCTGTGTCCATGGGTTATGTATATATGTGGATCTTTGGTTGATTACTGCCAAACCACCCACCCTTCCCCACCTTCCCTCCAAGATTCCCAACTCTGCTCCATGCTTCCAAGTTTCTGGATCCACTCCATTCATCAATTTATTTTGTTCTTTCAATTCCACATATGAGTGAGATCATGTGATACTTGTCTTTCTCTGATTGATTTATTTCACTTACCATGATACTCTCCAAGTCTCTCCATGCTGTCTCAAAGGGTAAGAGATCCTTTTTTTACTTCTGCATAGTATTCCATGGTATAAATGTACCACAGCATTTTTATGCACTCATCTACAGATGCGTACTAGGGCTGTTTTCTGATCTTAGCTATTGTGGATTGTGCTACTATGAACATAGGGGTGCATACATTCTTTCTGATTGGTGTTTTGGGTTTCTTAGGATATATTCCTAGAAGTGGGATCACTGGGTCAAATGGCAGTTCCATATTTAAATTTTTGAGGAAACTCCATACTGTTTTCCACAGTGGCTGCACCAGTCGGTATTCCCACCAGCAGTGTACTAGGGTTCCCTTTTCTCCACATCTTTGCCACCACTTGTCATTTGTTGATGGTAGCCATTCTGACAGGTGTGAGGTGATATCTCATTGTCATTTTCATTTGCATCTCTCTGGTGATCAGTGACTTTAAGCATTTTTTCATGTCTCTTGGCCATCTGTATGTCCACTTTGGAGAAGTGTCTATTTACATCATTTGCCCATTTTTAATTGGGTTGTTTGTCTTCCTTTTGTTAAGTTGTATGAGTTCCTTATATATTTTGGATATTAACCCTTTATCAGATGTATCATTGCCAAATATGTTCTTTCATACACTGCGCTCTTTTCATTTTGTTGTTTCTTCTGCTGTGCAGAAGCTTTTTATTTTGATGTAGTCCCGTTTGCTTATTTTCTCCTTAGTTTCCTTTGCCCTAGGAGATGTTTCCATAAACATACTGCTATGAGAGAAGTCTGAGATTTTGCTTCCTGAGGTTTCTTCTATGATTTTTATCATTTCCCAACTTACGTTTAAGCTTTTATACATTTAGAGTTTATTTTTGCATATGGTGTAAGTCGGTGATCTAGTTTCTTTCTTTTTTTCTTTCGTGTTTTTGGGTTTTTTTTTGCATGTATCTGTCGAATTTTCCCAACACTATTTATTGAAGAGATTGTCTTGACTCCATTGTATGCTTTCGTCTCCTTTGTCAAATATTAATTGAGCATAATGGACTGGGTCGACTTCTGGGGTCTCTGTTCTGTTCCATTGATCTGTATGTCTGTTCAGTACTAGACTGTTTTGATTACAGTGGCTTTGTAGTATAACTTGACATCTGGCATTGTGATTACTCCAACTTTGTTCTTCTTTCTCAAGACTGCTGCAGATATTCAGGGTCTTTTTTGGTTCCATATAAATTTTTGGAGTGTTTCTTCTAGATCTTTAAAACATGTTCATATTTTAATAGGGATTGATTTGAATCTGTAGATTGCCTGGGGTAGTATGGACATTTTATAAGTACTGTGCGCTAACCGATTATGCCACTGGAGCTCAAGTATGGACATTTTAATGATGTTGATTCTACCAATCCATGAACACAGAATATTCTTCCACTTGTCTATATCTTCTTCTATCTCTTTTTTTCAATGTATTGTAGTTTTTTTAGTACAAATCTTTGTCTCCTTGGTTAAGTTTATTCTTAGTATCTCATTTTTTTTTGTGGCCATGGTAAATGGGACTTTTTTTTTTTTTAGTTTCTCTTTATGAGAATTCATTATTGGTGTATAAAAGAGCCATTGATTTTTTAAAAAAAAAATATGGAATGCTTCACGAATTTGCGTGTCATCCTTGTACAGGGGCCATGCTAATCTTCTCTGTGTTGTTCCAATTTTAGTATATGTGCTACTGAAGCGAGCACGGGCCATTAATTTTTGCGGGTTGATTTTGTA
The DNA here is from genome assembly GCF_963259705.1 of Myotis daubentonii. Lineage (NCBI taxonomy): Eukaryota > Metazoa > Chordata > Mammalia > Chiroptera > Vespertilionidae > Myotis > Myotis daubentonii. Next base: position 7,081,788 of record NC_081848.1, on the reverse strand, counting down.
TCCTGCTACATTGCCAAATTCATTTATTAAATCTCGTAGTTTTTGGTGGAGTCTTTAGGGATTTCTATATACCATATCATGGCATCTGGGCATAATGAGAGTTTTATTTCCTCCTTTTATTTCTTCTTCTGGTCTGATCACTGTGGCTAGGAATTCCAGTACTATGTTGAATAAGAGTGGTGAAAGCGGACATCCCTGTCTTGTTCCTGTTCCTAGGGGAAATGGATTTCGTTTTGCCCATTGAGTATGATGTTGGCTGTAGGTTTGTCATACATGGCCTTTATCATGTTGAGATATGATCTGTCTATTCCCATTTTGCTGAGAGTTTTCATCAAAAATGGGTGTTGGATAGTGTCAAATGCTTTTTCTGCACCAATTGATATGATTATGTGATTTTTGTCTTTCAATTTATGTGATATATCACGTTTATTGATTTGCAAATATTGTACCAATCTTGCATCCCTAGAATAAATCCCACTTTTTCATAGTGTATGATCTTTTTAATATATTGCTGGGTTGATTTTCTAATATTTTGTTGAGTATTTTAGCATCTATGTTCATCAGGGACATTAGCCTATAATTCTCTTTCTTTGTATTGTCTTTATCTAGTTTTGGAATTAGGAGAATGCTGGCCTCATCAAAGGAGCTTGGACATGTTCCTTCCTCTTGGATTTTTTAGAATAGTTTGAGGAGTATAGGTGTTATTTTTTCTTTGAATGTTTGGTAAAACTCCCCTTTGAAGCCATCTGGCCCCGGGCTTTTCTTTGCTGGGAGTTTTCTTTTATTACTGTTTCTATTTCATCAGTTGTTACTGGCCTATTCAGGTTTTCTGATTCTTCCTCTTTAAGTGTTTGGAGATTTTATTTTTCTAGGAATTTTTCCATGTCATCCACATTGTCCAGCTTCTTGGCATATAGTTGTTCGTAGTATTTTCTTACAATCCTTTGTATTTCTGTAATGTCAGTGGTTACTTCTTCACTTTCCTTTCTGATTTCATTTTTTGGGTCCTCTCTCTTTGCTTCTTGATGAATCTGGCTTAACAGTTCATCAATCTTGTTTATCCTTTCAAAGAACCAGTTCTTTATTTCATTGATTTTTTTTGGTATTGCTTTTTAGTCTCTATGTCATTTATTTCTGCTCTAATCTTTATTATTTTCTTCCTTCTACTTACTCTAGGTGTTTCTAATTATTCTCTTTCTAGTTTGTTAAGTTGTAGTGTTAAATAGTTTATTATTAATTTTTCTTGTTTTTTTGAGGTAGGCCTGTAGAGCTATGAACTTCCCTCTCAGGACTGCTTTCACTGTGTCCTATAGTTGTGTGTTCATTTTCATTTGTTTCTAGGAAGTTTTTTCTTTCTTTCTTGATCTCATTGATAACCCATTCATTGTTTAATAACATGCTATTTAGCCTCCATGTGTTTGAATGTTTTGGGGTGTTTTTACTGTAGTTGATTTCTAATTTCATTTCACTGTGATCTGAGATGATGCTTGGTATGATTTCAATCTTCTTGAACTTGTAGAGATTTATTTTGTGTACTAACATGTGGTTTATTTTTGTGAATGATCCATGTGCCTTTTAGATGAATGTATATGCTGCAGCTTTGGGATGAAATGTTTTATAAATATCAGTTAAATCCATCCTGTCCAATGTGTCCTTTAGAGTCACTGTTACCTTATCAATTTTTTTGTCTGGAAGATCTATCCTGTGAAGTCAGTGAGGTATTAAAGTTCACTATGACTGTGTTGTTGTCAATCTCTCCTTTAAAGTCCTCTAGAAGTGTTTTTTTTTTTTTTATATTTAGGTGCGCCTATATTGGATGCATGTTTGTTTACCAGGATTGGATTGATCACTTTAGCATTATATTGACATTTGTCTCTTGTGAGGGCCTTCATTTTGAAGTGTATTTTGTCAGATATGAGTATTCCTACTCCAGATGTTTTTTCTTTTCTATTTGCATGAAAAAAAAAATTTCTATCCCTTCACTCTTATCCTGTGTGTCTTTTGTTCTGAGATGGGTTTCTTGTAGACAGCATATAGTTGGATCATTTTTTTTTTATCCATTCAGCTACCCTATGTCTTTTGATTGGAGCATTTAATCCATATACATTTAGGTTACTATTGATAGATAATTATTTATTGTCATTTTAATTCTGTATGTCTAGGTTTCTCTCTGTATTTCTTCTTCTCAATACTGCAGTCACTTTAGCATTTCTTGTAATGCTGGCTTGGTGGTGATGTACTCCTTTAGCCTTTTTTTTTTTTTTTTTTTTGTCTTGGAAGCTCTTTATTTCACTATTTTGAATGACAGTCTTGCTGGATCTTGGTTTCATTACCTTGAGTACTTCATGCCATTCCCTTCTGGCCTATAGAGTTTCTGATGAGAAATCAGGTGTCAGCCTTATGAGAGCTCCTTTGTAGATAGTAGTTTGCTTTTCCCTTGCTGCCTTTAAGATTCTCTCTTTGCCTTTAATTTTTGTCATTTTAAATAGGATGTATCTGGGCATGGGCCTGTTTGGGTTCCTCTTGCTTGGGATTTTCTGTGCTTCTTGAACTTGTATGACTTTTTCCTTTACTAGATTAGGGGAGTTTTCTGCCATTATTTCTTCAACCACCGTCTCTATCCCTTTCTCCCTTTCTGCCTCTTCTGGCACACTTGTTACATTTCATATTGTCCCACAGCTCCCTTAAGCTCTCCTTCTGAATATATATATTTCTGATTCTCTGATTGAGTGATACTTTCAACTCTGACTTCTAATTCACTGATTTGATCCTCAGCTTCCCCTAATTTGCTGTGGATTCCTTCCAACATGCTTTTTTATTTGTGTTGTTTCATTCTTTATTTCTATTTTCATAGTTACTATATCTATTCTCATGCTGTTGAGCATATTTACCATCATTATTCTGAACTCTATATCAGATAAATTTCTTACCTCCATGTCATATATCTCTTCTTCTGAAGAATTCTTTTGTTCTTTCATTTGGGGTTTTTCTTTGTCTCATTTTGGCTCCGTTTAAGTGTGTGACTATGTATTATGTAGCTCTGCTACGCTTCTCAAACACTAGTGCAGGACAGTGTCAAAAGCTGTTTTGACTTATTAGATCAGGCAAAGACTCAAAGCCTCCAGAGACTGCCTCTGCCTATAAACTGATAGGATTCCATCTTGAAAAACCCTCAGGCAATCATCCATAGGTGTGGTGAGAGTCTTTTTAACAGGGTGGGGCAATTTCTTCTGCCCAGGTGCTAATTGTTATTCTCAGTCTCTTTTTTTTTTCTTATTGATTTTTTACAGAGAGGAAGAGAGAGGGATAGAGAGCTAGGAACATTGATCAGCTGCCTCCCGCACACCTCCCACTGGGGATGTTCCTGAAACCAAGGTACATGCCCTTGACTGGAAACGAACCTGGGACCTTTCAGTTCGCAGGCTGACACTCTATCCACTGAGCCAAACTGGTTAGGGCTATTCTCAGTCTCTTAATGGGTCTCAGAAACTGTGTACTATGGGGCAAAGTGTTTTCCAATATCGTGGGTCAGTCTTTCCCCCAGGCAAAGCTGCCTGTATTGCAAATGTCTGCATTAGAAAGATGACTTCTGCAATGTGAAGGAATAACTCAGCACAGGAAACTGGGGTGTCTGCCTTCTGAGCTCTAACCCTAGAGTCCCAAATCATGGCTTCTGCTCACACAGCTCCAGTCCCTCTGCCAGAGCACAAGGTGAGTGGCTCCACAGGGAATTTTGTGCATTGGCCCTTTAAGAGAGTGCCTGCTTTCCAGCTGTCTCTCCCTGACAGACAGCAACCCCACTGCTTTTTCCAGCCAGATGTTGTGTGGGCACCCTTCTCAGTTCTGGTGCTCTCTACTGAGGGGCCCAGCTTGGGAATTAGACCCCACAGTTCTCAATGGCAACCCCCCACAGCTGAGATATCTCTCTGGAGCTTCAGTTGCTGTATGTGGGATCCTGGCCAGGCCTTTCACACCTCTGCCCCTCCTACCGGTCTCTATGCGGTCTCTACTTTCTGTTCTCTGTTATCAGGGTTCTCTCCAGTGCATCTTCTATTGATTATTCAGGAAGTTTTTCTGTAGTTTAGTTGTAATTCCAGTTTCTGTCCTGGGAGTGTGTCTGTGCAGCAGCCACTTACTCTGCTGCCATTTTAAATCTAGAATTCCTCTTACTAAAAATAAAACAGAAGAGCCCTAGACAGTTTAACTCAGTGGATAGAGCATAGGCCTGGGGACTGAAGGGTCCCAGGTTTGATTCTGATCCAAAAGAGCACATATTCTTGTTGCCTGTCCTGTAATCTGATCCCCACCTTGCTTTCTCCCATCTCCATGTAATCTTCCCTACTTTCCCTTCTTAATTTCAAATGCATAAAAGAAGCTGCAAAACTGTTATTCTCTACAGTATTTGAGATCTTGTGAGACAGCCTAGTAAGCCAGGACAAGTGGGATAGGGAAACTGAGGCAATAGTTAAATGGCCAAGCAGCTTACAGTCATCTAGGAAATTGAAAAGTCCAAAGATGCTTAAGAGTAAATGGTTTATATCCCTCCCCACCCAGAGGGTAAATAGCTTAAATCACCCTATTCAGAGAAATAGCAAAAATCCAATTCGTGGCGCCATTTGTGCCAATCAAGAAAGGAACAAGCGTCAACCATCTGGGGAAAATAATGAATAAGAAAGAAGGGTGGCAATACAACTTGGTCAGATTATGGAAAGTCTTGAAAGTCTGTTTATGGAGTGTGCAATTTTTTAGAGTTGCATTACTTCAATTACTCTCAGGTCTTTGGGAAGCTGAAGGCAATGTTTTCTCCCCTCTGATTTATAAGTGTATTTTGAAGAAGGTCTGCCTTCAAATATTCCAGTGCAATAATAAAGTAGACCATTACCTTTTTTTAACATTACATTAGCATATTAATAATTGCACCTATCTGTATTCATCGGAGGATGTTCCTAATGCCTTTCATTAGTAACAATGCCAGTCCTGACTTCAGTGGTTAGGGACTCTCAGCTGTATGCTTGCCTCCTTCTTCCCACCTACTCACCGAAGACATCATGTTGAATAAAGATGGGGTTGAACTTTGTCAAACCTTGAGTGAGAAAACTAATTTGCCTAATTGATAACATTCTGAAAGCTCACTAAATTCTACCATACTATATAAAAATCCATTTCTAATAACTGACGTGGGGAGCAAATGGAACTTTTAAAGTAGGCAGCATTTCTAATTATTTTTGAGGAACTGAGATTCCTCAGGAAGATAGGTAGTATGAAAAAAAAATTTAATTTATGGACAAATAAATTTGAGAAACACCACTTAAAATGAACTTGGAATACAAATGAAGGGTTTCCTTTTGTATAAGTATTATCAAAACTTTTAACGTTGCCGAAGCCGGTTTGGCTCAGTGGATAGAGCGTCGGCCTGCGGACTGAAGGGTCCCAGGTTCGATTCCGGTCAAGGGCATGTGCCTTGGTTGCGGGCACATCCCCGGTGGGGAATGTGCAGGAGGCAGCTGATCGATGTTTCTCTCTCATCGATGTTTCTAACTCTCTATCTCTCTCCTTTCCTCTCTGTAAAAAATCAATAAAATATATTTTAAAAAACAACAACTTTTAACGTTATTATAAATTATGTCTCCCTAAGATGATGATGAAACATACATCACTTTCAAATTTATTGACTTCTTTTTTTCAAAGGAGTATCTTGCATTTCTAGTGGAGGTTCTATGGACTACAGGAAACATTGGAATAGAAATTATGTGATCAGAAACATGCCTTAAAAGGCTCATTATTTGGATGCTATATACATTTAGGATGTAGAGAGACAGAGGCAAACAAAATAGGCTAAATGTCCAGGTAAATACAGTACAGGTGACGGGATTATAGAAACACTAGAGGCCCGGTGCACAAAATTCACATATGGGTAGGGACACTAGCCCTGGTCGGCAATCAGGGCTGATCTGCGGGGTGACCAGCGGGGGGATCGTGGGGGCCCCTGCAGGCACCCACCTTGGCTGGCCCGGGCCTGCAGGTGGGGGCAGCGCCTGCGTTGAGCTTCTTCCCCCTGGTGGTCAGTGTGCGTCATAGCAACCCGTCATTCCACAGTTTGGTCTTTTTGCATATTAGATTTTATTATATAGGATAAATACATTGTAAAGATAAAATGGGCAGGACTTTGCAGTTGAATGGATGTAGGCAATGAACACAGGTAATAATAGGTGGTATGGAGTCATAAGTATTCAAGCTTATACATTAGGTCCACTGGGAAAATCAGAGTGCTTTTCATGGAAAATGGTAAGATAGAATCTGCATCTGAGTGGGATATGGATTCCCCAAAGGAATGACAGACATAATTAATTTTGCTCACCAGGCAGTTGAACTTTGACCATGAGAAGTCTACTTACTCCCCCCTCCCCTCTAGGACTTTTCTCCCTCCTTTCCTTTTTTCCTTCCAAGTTACCCCTCTTAGAATTAGACTTATTAAATCTGGCTACTGAGGTAAACAGTTTCTCTCTCTCTTTTCCCTTTCTTCCTTCCCTTCCTCCTTCCTTCCTTCCTTCCTTCCTAGGTAAACAATTTCATTGGCCTCCTTTTTTTCTCTACCCTCAATGGGCATTCTTTTTAAGAGTTTTAGTGCTGATGAGTACAGGAAGTAATATCCTAATAGGACTCCACTTCAACACGTGCTGGTCAGTTGCTTAGTATGGTCTAACACTTAAGGGGCAATAAAAACAAACAGGAAATTACAATGGTTTTAAAAAACTTACAGGAGAATTAATTTTTTTGACTATTTTTGCATTAATCTTAGAAAATTCATCTATTTTAGAATGACTATGTTATATTTAATCACTGACATTAAATAAGAATTCACTCTGTATACAAATTCTTAATAACAAATACTGCTCTTGGGAAACTTGTTCCTGTTTCATGTAATTTCATTGAAAGAGGTTTATGTTGGTTCTTGCTTCCACAATACATTCTTTGTGAATCTAGAAATACATTCTAACTTAGACACTAGTGTAGATGTTAAGAACAAGGAGAGCCCTGGCTGGTGTGGCTCAGTTGATTGGGCGTTGTCCCGTGCAACAAAAGGGTGCTGGTTTGATTCTGATCAAGACCCAGTGCCTGGGTTGCAGGCTCGATCCCCAGTATGAGGCGTGCAGGAGGAAGCAGATGAATGTTATGCTCTCACATGGATGTTTCTTTCTTCTATCTTCCTTTTTCTCTGAAAATAAACTTTAAAAATCAATAAACTATTATTTAAAAAAAGAGAAGAACAGCCCTAGAGTTTGTTGGCCTGTGGAACAAAGGGTCCCAGGTTTGATTCCAGTCAAGGGCACTTACCTTAGTTGCAGGCACCTCCCCAGCCCAGTGTCTGGTTGGGGCTTATGCGGGAGGCAACCAATAGATGTGTTTCTCTCACATCGATGTTTCTCTGTCTTTCCTTCTCTCTTCCACTTTCCCTAAAAAAAAAAAAAAAAAAAAAAAATCAACGGAAAAAAAAATATCCCTGGGTGAGGATTAACAAAAAAAGAACAAGGAGAAAAAGAAACAGTGATGGCTTGCCTCCTACACTTGCCCCAACCAGGACTGGGGATCAAACTGAAACTTAGGTATGCGTTCTGACCAGGAATGGAACCCAAGACCCTTTGGTGTACAGGATGACTCTCCTAACAATTGAGCCACATTAATTTTCTTTTCTCACACACTTTTTTCCCCCTTGCACATGTACACTATCATTCAATCAAAGCTCTACTCTTGATGCCAGGATAGAAATGAAGTCACTCCCGCTGGGTCCACCCTTCCTCATGCACTTTTTTGCCAGACTTTGTTCCTTCATTCACAAATCTCAGCCACCTTTCCCTGAAGCTGAAGAATATGCTTCAAAGGCATACCTAATGCTGTATCTTCTCCTTGGGTTTTATCACCCACCAAATATATCTAGGGTAATCCTGATATGCCTGTTGCCCCAGCTCAAGTGATAGCACTTCCACTCTCAAAGGTCCTAGTTTGCACAGTAAATATGGTCATCCTACATATTATAACTCAGTTTTATCTTTCCCCCTAATTCTCCATTTCTAATTTTAATTATTCACTTTTTAGAGTATAGAATTATAGGTTAAATGGGAAAGAACTGAAGTCAGCTAGTCCTATTTACACTTGACTGGATTTAGCCTTTGTCTGAACTTTGGACAGTTAATTCATTACCTTATGATGTGGTATTTTCCTAATTTATCTCTGAGTTTTATGAAAATCTTTTATCTTTAGCCTTAATTTTATTATCCTTTCCCAGTCTAAAATTCTCCACTTATAGTTTTGGGATTCCTTTGTCAACCATGGGTTATCATAATGCCCAGCTTAAGGTATTTATCATATAATATAAATTAACATCTTTTTAGATATCTAGATGAGTATGTTATATACTATCCTTGGGAGAATTTAGAAAATAGTTACTCAAATCATATTTGGGTTGCATGGGTCAAATGAGAAACAGGTTGAAAGGCTTCAGGTTCTATCATTTGCTAGCTGTATAACCTTGGAAAGTTTACTTCATCTCTTTGTGCCTGTTTCTCAGGAAAAAGGAAAAACAGTGTAATATCTCTCTTATGGGCTATTGTAAGAATTAAATGACATATATAAAGCTCCATAAAGGCAGAGACCTTATCTATCTTGTTCACAACTTTATTCTAAGTGCCTAGCACAGGTAGTAACAGGCACAGCATTAAGTTCTCAATGAACATCTCAATAAACACTGAATAAAAGCCCTTAGCACACTGCCTTGCACATAGTACTCAATAAAAGGCAGCTATTACTATTCTCTCATTTTTCCTAGACCTGGTTGTCTGACCTTACTATATTAATCACCCTCTTATGGAAGCTCCCTGGTTTATCAACATTTCCCTTAAGATGTAGTTCTGACAATTCAGTTCTGTGTGGTGTGTGGTAATTCAGCTGTTTGAAGAGTCCACTGGGAAAAAGCTAGTCTACTTGCTTGCATAAAGAGTTGGCTCTTATAAAACCCACTCTCTCCCATTACCATCCTTTTTAAACCTTGAGAAACGTATGGTTAGGAAACAACACCATTAGCCAATAAGGAGTAACCAGCCCAGTAAGAGAACACCATAGCGTAATGTTAGGGAAGGCCATCACCACCAGTGCTTATTATCACTGCACCTACTCAACAGCCTAGAGTGCACACTACCTATTGATTCATTAGGCTCTCCATCTAGAGCAGTGGTTCTCAACCTTGGCTGCACATTAGAATCACCTGGGATTTAAAATCCTGATTTTAAATCTTTTTAAAATTCTGATTTCTGGGCCTCATCTTCCGGAAATTCTGTATCTTTGTTATGGGGTGGGGCCACATTAATAACAAACAGAATTTCCGGTGGATGAGGCCCAGAAATGAGGATTTTAAAAAGATTCCCTGGTGATTCTAATGTGCAGCCAAGGTTGAGAACCACTGGCCTAGAGTAAGCTTCTCCATGGCAGGACTGGGTCAAGTCCACCACATGCTTATCAAAGAGATCTTCATATGCTGTGGGACGGCTGAATGAGCAAGGGCAAACAAGAAAGCCCAAGGAAGACGCTAAGTAGGTGAACAGCTTCCTAACAGAGGCTGTAAGACCAATGTCAGTAATTTCGGGACAACGGGTTTGACCAAGGAAACTGGGATTGGATACATATGTTAAAATGACAAATATAAGTGCAAAAAATTCATGTGGCGCTTTTGGCAAAGAAATGTAAACGGATTTAATAATTTGAGAGTTTCGAGGTTTAAGGGCTTGCTTTTGTTTTTAGTATGGTTGAGATGCAAGTTTGTAAATATTCCTTAAGATGATGAAGGTGTGCAGGAGGCAGCTGGTCGATGTTTCTCTTTCATCGACGTTTCTGACTCTCTATCCCTCTCCCTTCCTCTCTGTAAAAAATCAATAAAATATATTTTTAAAAAAACTTAAAGAAAAAAAAATAAAGATGACGGAGGGAGATGGGAGAGGGTAAAAGCCAAGGGCAAGATAACAGGATTATTGGGCCGGGAGGGCGGGGCGAAGATAAGCCGAGTAATAAACTGACGCATTTCCTTTTCGCCCACAGAAGTAAAGGCAGAGGGAATCGTGAGTTAAGTCGGGCGGGTAGGGAAGCTCCATTACAAGCCTCACGGGAGGGTTCTCTGCCAGGGAAGGGAGTTAAGACCGTGGAGAGAGGTGTGGGGCCATTGGGGCGATGGCGATGGCGATGGCGTGCATGGGGGGTGAACACAAGGGCTGTTGACCTTGGGAAGGCTGTTCCCATTAGCTCAGTTTTAGGACTCAGAAAACAATCTTCTACCTCCTCCTCGAACTAATCATTTTAGCGGCGTAAACCCATCTGAATTCAGCAATAATATCTTCCTTGTGCGAGGCGACAGTAAGAAGACTCGCACGTGTTTTTATATTCCCCTTGGAAATAAGATTACTGTTGCACCGAGAAAGCATCTCAAGAGGCCTGTTCACATGCTAATTGAGGGCGGGGCGGTACGCGTTTTAAGGCGAAACGCGGGCCGCGGTCACTGCCGCAGAGTCAGTCACAGTTGCAGTCACAGTTGCCGCGCCGCGCGCGCCCCGCAGCAGGCCGTCCCGCGCCGGGGGCCGGGTACGGGGAGAACCTCGCCGCGCGGCCCCGGACCCTTCCCTTCACGGAGCGCGGCGGGCCCCAGCCACTGCCAGTCGCCCGAGGTCCCGGGTGGGTCGCCCCGGGCCTGGCCACGAGGGCGCTGTCTCCAGAGACCGTTGCCAGCGCTGACGCCGGCGGGCTGAGGCCGCCGCGGGGAGCGCGCCAGGCCACCGTGTTCCGTCGGTCGCCGGCGCACAGGGACACGTCGTTCAGGGCCATCTTCAAAGCGGCCGCGGTGTCCGCCTCACGCCCCTCGGCCCGTCCAGGGAGGCCGCCGCGCTCCGCGGGTCCGTCCAGCCCGTGTCGGGCGCGGAGACCGCCCGCTCCGCGAGCCGTCCCTGGAGCCGCGGCCTTCAATAAGCGCTCCCCTCGCGAGCGTGCGCACTGCGTCAGCGCACGTCGACGTAGGCGGGAGCGAGCGTGACTGACGTTTACGTCGGCGACGCCTGATTGCGCGAGGACGTGGGCTTTGGAGCGTGCGCAGTGGGAGCGTCGGCGACGACCCCTCGGCCTCGCACGGGAGGGGGCGACGCCGAGATGGGGGCGGCGGAGGCGGACTGCACTCTCTTTGTGGGCAACCTAGAAACTAAAGTGACCGAGGAGCTCCTTTTCGAGCTTTTCCACCAGGTAAGCGGCCGGGACCGGCCTTCTCCTTCCGTTTTCCGCTGGCGTAGGGCCGGCCCCCGCGGCTCCCCGCTTCTTTCGCGCCAGCTGGGCTGTCGGGCCGAGCACCCTACCGGTGGGCCGGGCACCTACGGGTGGGCCGGGCACCCTACCGGTGGGCCGCCTGCGGCGTCGGCGGGCGTCCCTCATTGAGCGAACCCTCGTTAGTTCTCGCGGGAGTGAGGCCTGAAGGTGGTGGAAGGACCCTCAATAACGCGTTTCCGGGGCCAACGCTCGGGGGTCTCGGGGAGGTAGTCATACACATGGGTTCTCTCTGGAGCAGTGTTGTTGTTTTTTTAAATTAGTTTTTAAATCACAGTAGACAAACAACACTGTATTAGTTGGAGGTGTACAGCACCGTGATTAGACATTTATAGAGAACAGTGTTTTTCCTGCTCCCCCTTTTCTCGTCTTCCCCGTAAGACACGGTCTTTGGTTTGTCTGGCAAATTACACTTCAGTTTCCTTGTCAGTCTGTCTTTTCCACTCGGTTTCTTATAAAATTGCGGCATTAAGAAACTTAAAATAGAGGCATAAGTGCTCCCTGGAAAAGTAGCATTGTGGTGTTTCTGTATTAAAAAGTGTTAAAAATGTGAAGGAGCCTGTTCCCTCCAGCCGCTGTAAGTTTGATGAAGCTGAACTTCCGTCCAAAGAAACTGCCGGTGGTAAACACTGATGTCCGCAGAGGGGACGCCGCTGGTTGTTGGTCACCTCCTTACAGTGGAAAAGGGCTGAGAAATGTAAATTCAGTGATCCTGTCGCTAGTTCCTCAAGGGCTCCCCACCCCAAATAAATTAATCTTCGGTAACGTATCCGTAGGAGCTTTATTCCAATCGAGACGGAGATCTGTGGGTATCTGTTTGTTAAGAGTTCCTGGTTGCATTTCTTTTGTTTTTAATCTTGTAACATTTAAGTATTCTCCTGGAAATTGCGTTATTTAAGTTGTAAACTCTTTTTTTGTCTATAGGCGGGGCCAGTAATAAAAGTGAAAATTCCAAAAGATAAGGATGGTAAACCCAAGCAGTTTGCATTTGTGAATTTCAAACATGAAGTGTCTGTTCCTTATGCCATGAATCTACTTAATGGAATAAAACTTTTTGGAAGGCCCATCAAAATTCAGTTTAGATCAGGTAACTCACTATTCAGTTGCAGCACGAAGATACTTAAATCGGTGTTGTTTGGGGAGAGGGATTATTTGCTGCTTTGGCTTTTTGTTTTTAATTTTATTCAGTTTTAAAAAAACGTTTATGGATTTAAATACTTTAAGCTTTGTGCATAACACTGACAACATGGATTTTGAAAGTTGTAATTTAAGAACTTAGTTTAAAATTTCAGCTTGGGTTCGTTAACAGAACATAAACTTTATTGTTAGAAAGACTTGGGTCTTGGGTCCATGCTCTGAAAGAAACAAGAATTATTTTCTGAAATGCTTTTTTGTTGTTAATCCTCACAGGAGGATATTTTTTCCGATGCTTTTCAGAGAGAGAGTGGAAGGAAGGTGGGGGGGGGGGGGGGAGAAAAACAGCCATGTGAGAGACACATCCATTGGTTGCCTCTCTACCAAGCCCCAGTAGCGGCTCAGGAATCGAACCCGGGTCCACGTCCTTGACCCATTGCCGCATGGGCGACACTCAAAACAACGGAGCACACCCTCCAGGTGAAAATACTTCTCCTGGTTGCTTTGAAATTTACTTTTATAAATTTTGATTCTTGATCATGTGGGAATGAAACTTTGCATGTGTCCAGTCTTACAATTTAGTGTGAGGATCAGAATATTATGATAGAGAATATCCAGAGTGGATATTTATACACCAGATATTCCCTCATTTGGGACTGTTTGTTTTGGATATGTCTGCTAATGAAGAATTTTCACTCTGATGAAACTCTAAAGCAGTCTGTTAAGATTTGAGGCTTTTAGCTTATGTCTACCTTTTTGGAGTGATTTGGGGTGGGAGAGACAAAAATTCCAACTAAATTTTCTATCAAGAAGAATTTCTCAAATTATTTTATTTTAGGAAGTAGCCATGCCTCACAGGATGTTAGTTTGTCATATACCCAGCATCATGTTGGAAATTCAAGCCCTACCTCCACATCTCCTAACAGGTAATATTTCTCACCTATTGTTAAAGCCTTTATCCGGAATTTTCTTAGGTCGTGAGCTCAGAATGCATGTTTGGTTTTCTTTTTAATGTTCCTATCTCTTTATTGTGCTATATTATTTGCTATGTTGGATTATAGTTATTTATATATCTATTCTAAGGGGACTGTAGATATATAAATTATATATAATATCCTTAAAACAGATACATATATATATAAATATATATAACTATATTTATGTTCCCTTGTAAAGACATACCCACACTCAAATATACATCTATATAACAAAATTTCTCAAAATATTACTTACACTTACTACTTGCGATGTACTCAATTTACGTTTTACTTTATCTTTTAAAATTTAAATTAGTTTCTACCACTAATTGGTTACTTGCAGTTTAAAAATACGTGTCAGTAAATAGGCTATTGGACTAAGAGTTCATGGAGTTGGATTCTAGGTCTGCCTCTACGAATTGTGTAATCTTGACCAGGCTCATTTCTCTGCTCCTATCCTTCCATTTGTAAGGAAAAGAAGTTGAATTAAATGATCTCTAAAATGCCTTCCAGCTCCTGGGGGTTAGGAAAGGTATCATATTTATATTTACTTAAATAATTTTATTTGCTTTGGGGAGGCAGAAATTTTACCAGGGACAGTTTTTTCACTGGTATATCCATAGAGCTATTCATCAATTATATGGGCTTTATTCAAGAAAGAGTTAACAAATACCTGTCATGTGTCATATTCTTTACCAAGTTTTTTGCATTTATTATCTCCTTTATGTTTCACAGTAGTTTTATGAGGTCGGGATATTTATTATCTCTTCCTTGTCTATGAAGAAAATGAGGATTGGAGGTTAACTTGTTTAAGTCTGAACTGCTCTTAAGTTGTGGGCTAGGAGTCAAACCCAGGCAGTATGATCAAGCCCAGCCACTATGATGTGCTGCCTAGTGGAGCTAAAGTCTAGATGAAGACACATAATATATGTATTTTGTGACTACCCATGTAATTACTCATAATTAGTTCTCTAAAAAAGGAGTAGAGCCCTGTCTGGTTTGGCTCAGTGGATAGAGTGTCGGCCTGTGGACTGAAAGGTCCCAGGTTCGATTCCAGTCAAGGAATGTACCTTGGTTGCGGGCACATCCTCAGTGCAGGGTGTGCAGGAGGCAGCTGATCAATGTTTCTCTCTCGTCGATATTTCTAACTCTCTATCCCTCTCCCTTCCTCTCTGTAAAAAATCAATAAAATATATATTTTTTAAAAAAGGAGTAGAAAGTGCTTGGAGAAAGTTGTAACAAGGGAAGGTGATATAAATGACTGAGGACCTGAAAGAGGACAATGTACTGAGATCTAATGAGTGAAAAATGGAGAGTAGATGATATTGGAGAAGTACATAGAGGCTCGATGATACAGTCTTTCTTATAACCTATAATTTGGATTTTGTGATTTTTACCTTAAAAACCATAGGAAGACGTTGAAATGTTTTTTGTAGGATAGTAATAGGAATAGGTTTTTTTATTTTATTTTAGATTTCTATTTTAAAGAGTTGTTTGGTTGCAGTGGGAAAATGGATTGGAGGGACAGGGGTGAAAATAGACCAATTAAAAAGCTATTGGTAGCAAGATAGGGAAGTTCTTGGGGCGAGGTTGGTTTGGATTTGAGTAGTGCCAAGAGCTGGAGAGAAATGGATAGATATGAAAAGATATTGGAAGAGGAACTTGTAAGAAAATAGCAGTGTAAAAAAAGTACCCTCTTTGTGTCCTTTCTTGCCTGCTGAAGTTGTCTTTAGATACTTCTCAGTACAGTTGGAATTCAAAACATCTCTGCCCACTTTTAGAACCTTCAAAGGTATTTTAGGTGGAGAAAAAAAGAGCTTTTATCCTCCTTAGAATTTTTTTTTGGGGGGGTGGTGGTGGAGAGATATGTAAGTACTTTACTTTTCATCAAAGGCTAGAGTATACATTATTTTTATATTGTTATAAATAAAATTATACACTTCACCCACTTAGCATACAGATATATAACTGATTTAAGAAAACTCAAAAAGATCTAAACTATAAGACAAATAAGTTGATGGTTTGATTCCAAAGACATGTTTTAAAATACAGTTAATCTAAGTGAGATTTAAAATACAGTTAATCTAAGCAAGTTATTTCTTCAGGAAGTGAGGGATAAAGTATAAGCCCTTAAAATTCTTACTCCCCAAAACCTGTTGCTCTCTCCTGTCTCAGTCTGTCTACTTAATTGCTTAAATATCTAGATTTTTATTTTCTTCTGTTTCCCTCATCTGTCATATCTAATTGATCAAACCTGTTTCTTTTGTTGTTGTTAATCCTCACCCAAGGATTTCTTTTTGCATTGCAGGGGTGAGGGGATAGAGAGAGAAACATCAATGTGAGAGAGACACATCAATTGGTTGCCTCCAACACGCACCCTGACCAGTGTTGGGGATCAAACCACACCTTTCAGTTTGCAGGCTGGTGTTCTAACCACCGACCCACACTGGCCAGGGCACCATCAGCTCTTTTACATTTTAGTTCTTCATCTAGGCCCGTGGCAGGAAAACTGCGGTTCGTGAGCCACATGTGGCTCTTTGGCCCCATGAGTGTGGCTCTTCCACAAAATACCACATGCGGGCGTGCGTACAGTGTGATTGAAACCTCGTGGCCCATGCGCAGAAATCGGTTTTTGGCCTGGGCGAGTCTATTTTAAAGAAGTACTGTTGATATTTGGCTCTGTTGACTAATGAGTTTGCCGACCACTGATCTAGGCCTTTCCACTAATCCAGGGATTGATAATTCTTTTTTTCTATAAAGGAGCAGATAGTTAATATTTTAGACTTTGCAGGCCATACAGTTTCTTGCTCTGCCATTGTAGCATTACATAGATAATACAAAAACAAGGGAGCATGGTTATGTTCTAATAAAACTGTTTACAAAAAATGATTTGATCATGGGCTATAGTTTGCTGACACCTTACTACTCCTTCCCTCAGCTGGAATGTTTTTCTCCCAGGTAACCTTGTTATTCAGCTCTCACTTCAAATGTCTATTTACAAAGGCTATCCCTGACAAGATAAGCAAAAATAGAATCCTCTCTCTCTCACCTCTACTCTCTCTTTAGTCATTCAGCATATCACTTACAACTATGTGAAGCTGTCTTATTGTCTGAATCCTTACCCCAGCTACAGGAGAGCAAATAACCTTGTCTTGTTCATTCCTTTGAGAGCTGTGTCTGCTCATGATTGGTATGTAGTAAATTCTTGTTGAATGAATGATTATATGTTGTTTTCTTATTTTTTGCAGACATGAAAGGACTGTGGATAACATGACTCCATCTCCACAGATAATTCAGAGATCTTTCTCTTCTCCAGAAAATTTTCAGAAACAAGCAGTGGTAGGCTGATTTTTCAACTTGTTACTTAAAAAACAAAACAAAACAAAATACTTAAAATGTTCAGATAATTCTTTTTTTAAATGAATTTATTGGGGTGACATTTGTTAATAAAATTATATAGGTTTCAGATATACAGTTCTTTAAAACATCATCTATATATTGTATTGTGTTTTCAACACCCCAAATCAAGTCTTCTTCCATCACCTTTTATGCCCCCTTTACTCTCTTCTGTCTCCAATCAGCCCCCTTTCCCTCTCATAATTGTCACACTGTTGTCTGTGCCTATGAGTTTGTTTTTTTTCTTCACTTAATCCCTTTACTCTTTTCACCCAGCATCGCAACTCCCCTCCCTTCTGACAGCTATCATTTTGATATCTGTCTCTGATTCTGTTTCTGTTTTGTTTGGTAGTTTATTTTGTTAATTAGATTCCACATACAAATGAAGTCATATGGTACTTGTCTTTCTCACACTGGCTTATTTCACTAACCATAATACTCTCCGGGTCCATCCATGCTGTCACAAAGGGTAAGATTTCCTTCTTTTTCATGTTCGAGTAGTATTCCATTGCATAAAATGTACCACAGGTTGTTTTATGCACTCGATCTATCGATGGGCACTTGGGCTGGTTCCAAATCTTGGCTATTGTAAATGACGCTTCAGTGAACCATAGGGGTGCATATATTTTTTCACGTTAGTGTTTCGGGTTTCTTCAGATACATTCCCAGAAGTGAAATTTCTGGGTATAAGAGTTCCATTTTTATTTTTTTGAGGTAACTCCATATTATTTTTACACAGTGGCTGCACCAGTCTGCATTACCACCAGCAGTGCACAAGGGTTCCCTTTTCTCTACATCCTCGCCAACGCTTGTTGTTTGTTGATTGATGGTAGCCATTCTGGCAGGTGTGGGGTTTGGATTACTGTTTCACTTTCATTAGTTGTAATCTCTCTATTCAGATTTCTGATTATTCTGGATTCAGTTTTGGAAGATTGTATTCTTCTAAGAATTTATCTATTTCATCCTGACTGTCCAATTTGTTGCATACAGTTGTTTGTAACATTTTCTTACAATCCTTTGTGTTGTAAGTTGTTACTTGTCCTTTCATTTCTGATTTTATTTATTTGGATCCTCTTTTTTCTTGATGAGTCTAGTTAAAGGTTTGTCAGTCTTGTTTGTCTTTTCAAAAAATGAGCTCTTGGTTTCATTAATCTTTTGTTTGTTCTTTTTTAAACTCTATTTTGTTCATGTCTGACTTGATCTTTATTATTTTTTCTTCTCACTTTGGGCTTTGTTGTTATTTTTCTATTCCTTTAAGTATAAAATTAGGTTGTTAGAGATTTTTCTTGTTTCTTAAGATAGGCCTGAAATACTATAAATACCTCTCTTAAGGCTGCTTCCATTGTCCCATAGATCTTGGGTTGTGTTCTCATTTTCATTTGTTTCAAGATATCTTGATTTCTTCCCTGACCGGGAATCGAACCATGACCTCCTGATCACACATGTTAGTTTTCACTGGCCTGAAATTCATATTTAAGGATTGAAGAAAGATAGAGTTGCATTTCACATTTTTTATTTTTCTTCAGTTGGTGTGTGTGTGTTTCAAATACTCGAAATTCATTCTTGTTCTTGCAACCCTATGCTGAGCAACTTTTTAAAATCATATACTCTCTTTAATACTGAATATTAATACTTTAATATACTGTAGTCTTCTAAACTAGCTGCCCCTTGAATGTTCTCCTTTTTTCTGTAATATCTCCATGAGATGTTTCATCTTTGTTTCCTTTCAGTTGCCAGCTTCTTTTTTTTTTTTCTTTTTCTTACACTCATTTATTATTATTTTTTTTTTTGCCCAAATCAGTTTTGGCTTGTGGTCCCTACCCTTTTGAATTTCACAGGTCTACAAAATATAATGGTGAAATAAAGTAAAATTTTGAGACCGATATAAAGGAATTAACTTTTATAAACATTTCATTTGTCTCATTTTGCTGTAGGCCATTAAAGAAAATCATCTTTGGCTAATGTGTATTCATACATAGAATTTGGGAACCACTCGCCTAGGCAGTTAGTATATGTCTCCATTTTATCGTCAGTTGTCCATCTCACACACTGTTTCACATTTAATATAATTCTGCTTTGCTTATCTTCCTGATGATGTGACTTTTCAGTGTTTGCAAGATAAAATCAGAATTTTCTAGCCAACTTATTAGCACTTCATCTTGTAATTCAAATAAATCTTTCTAGCCTTACTGTCCATTTACTGGTTAGGAGATCTTCAACCTGTTTCAGTCAGAATTTATTTGCTATTCTATGAACCCATTCAGTGTTTCTTTGTTTTGTTTGTGCAGTTTTCTTTCCTTGGCATAATTACCACCTTAAAGTAATTTTCTAAAAATAGTCCATTCATGCTTTGGATACCTAGATCATATGCCACCTTCCTAAAGCCTTTCCTAATGATACTGAGCTCTTGGCTCTTTATATGTTCATCACATAGTGATCCATATTATAGTCACTTTGTAGGATTTCTTCCCTTCCAAGCTGTCTCCATGAGGGCAAGGAGTAGTAGTTATGTACAAATATCCTGTAGCTATACAGTGGAGTGAATTAAGCTATTGTATTGTACTACTTTTAGTTATGTTTAAATACAGATCCATCTAGGCAAGAGTGATTTTACTTTTCTATCATTATTAGTTTAGTTAACTGTGACTAACCATTGGCTTTGATATGTAGAAATGTTTGCAATTAAGATTTCCTTCTTTTTGTCTTACCTCAGATGAACAACGTTTTGAGACAGATGTCATACAGCGGGAAATTTGGTTCTCCACATCTTGATCAATCAGGATTTCCCCCATCAGTTCAGTCACATAATCATAGTTATAACCAGTCTTCAAGCTCCCAGTGGCGTCAAGATGCACCGTCATCACTGCGTAAAGCCAGGCAGAGTTCTCATCCCTACCTAGCAGACAGACACTATAGCCGTGAGCAGCATTACAGAGGACACAGAGATGATTACTTCTATGAAGACAGGAATCACGATGGCTGGAGCCATGACCACGATAACAGAAGAGACAGCAGTAGAGCTGGAAAGTGGCATTCATCTCGAAACTAACAAGTGTTCAAAGGACATTGTTTTTATAGGGTCATCCTAGGCCCTTTGGACTAACTTGGCCTGGAAATGTTTTGTTAAAACTGTACAGAGCAGTTTTATAAGATGCCACATTTCTTTCTAAAATTTTTAAAACATGTAGCTATAGTCTAATACAGAAATGAGAAGACTTGTGATTACTGTTTTTACACTAATAACCTTTCACCTCAGGGTTTCATGAAGAGAAAAGCGTTCAATGCGCAAAAGAAAGTCCCGCAATTTCTAATCGTTTTAGAAATTGAGGAAGGCTCGTGTTATATGTATTGGTTGTATCATAAAGCAAATATTTTAATGATCTATTCTCTATTGTATTGCAAGAACCTGCTTATTAGTGAATCACATTTTGTGTATATAATAGAAAACATTCAAGTTGGTAGTCTAAAATACAGTAGTATTTTGTGAACAAATGAGAAAATGTAATTTCAGTGATTCGTTTCACTAACATTTGAGAAAGATTATTGATAAAGTTTTGAGAATAATATTGTTTAATTTCATAGAGAATGTAGGTGTATAAGGTCTGTGACATGCTCTTTGAGTTTTGCCCTAATTGGATATCAAGTGTAAATCTACACTTCCTATTTCATTCTAAAATATTAGAATTTTCTCATTAAATCATGTTAGACTGAATAACTGAAGTCACTCAGGAAGTTAAATATCTGTAAATGTATTTTCCTTTTAATTAAAAATTCAGTGTTAGTGTAAATTCTCCTTTTTAGGAAGAACAAAAATGCAAATGCAGAGTCAGATAAAATGACTTATGAAAGTATGCTTGTTTGGGAAAAGGTTCACAAAGCCTTTAAGTGCTGCCTCTATTACTCAAACTTTAAAAATTTACAATTTTTAAAGTGCCCAGGGTATGTGTGCAAGGACACGTTTTA
Source organism: Myotis daubentonii (assembly GCF_963259705.1). NCBI lineage: Eukaryota > Metazoa > Chordata > Mammalia > Chiroptera > Vespertilionidae > Myotis > Myotis daubentonii. The sequence continues at coordinate 7,060,969 of NC_081848.1, read as the reverse complement.
TTATAGGGATTGTATATGTTGTCTTTCTGTTTGAACATTTGAAAGAGTTAAGTCTTACACACTTTCTGATTTTAAAATGTTTAAATCCTGTTAAAACTTTTATGTATCAAGATGTTTCCCTTTAATTGTAGAACTTGTTTATACAAATTCACTCCTTGATATATTTGGATCCTTTTTAAATAACTATAGCATTTTTATACTGTTACTTTTTAATATATTGAAAACATAAAAAGGAGTATGTGTCTTCTTTTTAAAAGTATTTTATTGTTTTTTTAGAGAAGATTGGAGAGAGAGGAACATCGATGAGAGAAGAACATGGATCGGTTGCTTCCTGCATGCTTCCTGACTGGGGCTTGGGCCCTCAACACAGGCATGTGTCCTGACCTGGAATCAAATTAGCAACCTTTCTGTGGACAGGACAACTCAGCCACACCTGCCAGGGCTCTTATTTAAAAAAAAAAAAATTTTTTTTTTAAATGTCACTATAGAGGCATTGTACACAAAAAGTTAGCAACGTACATTTTATTGAGTGATTGGTTGTAAAAATATCAATTCATCTGGCTGGTGTGGCTCTGCTTGAGCGTGGACCCATGAATCAAGAGGTCACTGGTTCAATTCCCAGTCATGGCACATGCTAGGGTGGTGGGCTTGATCCCCAAAAGGATCATGCAGGAGGCAGCTGATGGATGTTTCTATCTTTCTGTCCCTCTCCCTTGTTTTTGTCTCTTTATCCCTCTTTTTCCTCTCTCTCTAAAATAAATTAAAAAACATGAAATTAAAGAGAAAAAATATCAATTTTTCAAGCATCTTAGAAATATACATTTTGTACATATTGAACTTAATATTTAGAGTAAGACTTCCAGTGACACATGGGCTATTGTTCCAAGTACTAAACTCCCTGGTCTCTAGGAGTTTATGTACATTGAAGTTTCCTCTTTCCAAATGCACACATTTTTCTGTCTAGGTAAACCATTCAGCATAGAGAATATTAAGATCAAGTTTTTCATCTCAAGTAGTTTAATAGGATTTGTTTCCAATAAACTTGTTCTTTTCAAGTGTCAAGACAATTCAGTAGCATTTGTAGATACTAGCAAAGGTTAATACTGCCCAATTGCCACTTATCTGTGGGTCAGTTTCTTTCATATTGATTCATAGGTGATCCTGATTCAGAATAATCTTTTTCCAGTGCTTTTGGGGCACACCTGTGAGGGTCCAGATAATCTTTTTCACTGTAATCTCACCTCATTGAAAGTAACTAAGCTATGTACTGTGTTAAGGGATAGAACAAGACATTCCTGAAGAGTTGAGTCTAGTTGGTGGACAATTTAAGTGTTGAGAGTACAGGAGTAAGAAGGAGATTGCAGAGAGCAGCTTCTCCAGAGTGTTCCATGAAATACTACTCTCACGTGATGTTCTATGAAATAAGGGTTCTATAATCAAATGTTTTGCAAACGTACTAATTCTTTCTGTTAGAGAATGATAAAGAACAGCACCATAAAGCTATTGACCGGTACTCCAGTAATCTGCTTATGCCCTAGACCAGTGGTCGGCAAACTGCGGCTCACAAGCCACATGTGGCTCTTTGGCCCCTTGAGTGTGGCTCGCCACAACATACCGACTTCTGCACATGGGCCACTAAGTTTCAATCGCACTGTACGTGCGCACCCGCACGTATTTTGTGGAAGAGCCACACTCAAGGGGCCAAAGAACCGCATGTGGCTCGCAAGCCGCAGTTTGCCGACCGCTGTCCTAGCCTGTTTGGTTCAGTGGATAGAGTCGGCCTGTGGACTGAAGGGTCCCAGGTTCGATTCTGGTCAATGACATGTACTTCGGTTGCAGGCTCTATCCCTGGCCCTGGTTGGGGCTCATATGGGAGGCAATCAATTGTGTCTCACATCAGTGTTTCTCTGTCTCTTTTCTGCTCTCTAAAAATCGATGGAAAAATATCCTTGGGTGAGGATTAACAACAAAAAAAAGAAATCAGCTTATATTTAACCTCGTATTTTCCAAATTTGCTTGACCCTTATTTTATCTTTTTATACATAACTACACGCCTGATGCACAAAATTTGGGCAAGGGGCTCGGCCCTCACAGCCCCTTGCAGCCTTAGCGTTCCTCACAGCCCTGGCTTTGTCAGGACAGTCGTCCGGAATGTATGGACAGTCATTCTGCTCTTTGGTCTAATTAGCATATTAGCTCTTTATAGGACTAGAGGCCCGGTGCACGAAAATTTGTGCACTGGGGGGGGGGGGGGAGGGGGTCCCTCAGCCTGGCCTGTGCCCTCTCGCAGTCTGGGACCCCTCGGAAGATAATGACCTGCTGGCTTAGGCCTGCTCCCGGGTGGCAGAGGGCAGGCCCAATCCCTAGGTGCAGCCCCTGGTTGGGCTCAGAGCAGGGCCGATTGGGGAGTTGGGGCCCTGCACCTGTCATGCACAGAGCAGGGCGAATTGGGAGGTTGCGATGCCACCCCTAGTCACGCTCAGGGTAGGGCCGATTGGGGGGTTGGGGCACTGCCCCCTGTCACACTCGAGGCAGGGTCGATAGGGAGTTGCGGCGCCATCCCCTGTCACGCACAGAGCAGGGCCCATAAGGGGGGTTGGGGCTCCGTACCCTGTCATACACAGAGCAGGGCCCATCAGGGGTTGAGGAGCTCCCCCCTGTCATGCACAGAACAGGGCCCATCAGGGGGTTGGGGAGCTCCCCCTTGTCACGCACAGAGCAGGGCCAATAGGGGAGTTGGGGCACCGCCCTCTATCATCCACAGAGCAGGGCGGATCACGGGTTTGGGGCACCACCACTGTCACACTCAGAGCAGGGCCGATGGGGGGGGAGGGATTGGGGTGCCGCACCCTGTCACACACAGAGCCGCAGGGCGATCAGTGGGTTGGGGAGCTCCCCCTGTCACAGAGCAGGGCCGATAGGGGGTTGGGGCACCGCACCCTGTCACACACAAAGCAGGGCGGATCAGGGGTTTGGGGCACCACCACTGTCACACTCAGAGCAGGGCCGATGGCAGGGGAGGGATTGGGGTGCCGCACCCTGTCACACACAGAGCCGCAGGGCGATCAGTGGGTTGGGGAGCTCCCCCTGTCATGCACAGAGCAGGGCCAATCAGGGGGTTGAGGAGCTCCCCCCTGTCACAGAGCAGGGCCGATAGGGGGTTGGGGCGCCGCACCCTGTCACACACAGAGCAGGGCAGATCAGGGGGTTGGGGCACCGCCCTCTATCACCCACAGAGCAGGGCGATCAGGGGGTTGGGGAGCTCCCCCCTATCAGGCACAGAGCAGGGCTGATCAGGGGGTTGGGGTGCCTTCCCCTGTCACGAACAGAGCAGGGCGGATAGGGAGGTTTTGGCCCTGCCCCCTGTCACACACAGAGCCGCAGGGCGATCAGGGGGTTTGGGTGCTGCCCCCCGTCACGCTGATCCCGGTGCCGAAAGGCCTCGCGGCTCCGCTGATTCCGGTGCTGGGAGGCATATTACCCTTTTACTATATAGGATAGAGGCCTGGTGCACGGGTGGGGGGCGGCTGGTTTGCCCTGAAGGGTGTCCTGGATCAGGGTGGGGGTGCCCATTGGGGTGCCTGGCCAGCCTGGGTGAGAGGATGATGGCTGTTTGCAGCTGGTCACACCCCCTTCAGGGTGGGGGTCCCCACTGGGGTGCCTGGCCAGTCTGGCTGAGGGGCTGAGGGCCGTTTTCAGACTGGCAGGTGACTGAAGCTCCCAACCGCTCTTTTTTTCTTTCTTTTTTTATTCTGGGCCAGCTTTAGCTCTGAGGCCTCGGCTGCTGAAAGCAGGTTTCTGGCCATTGTTTACCTTCTGTATTTGAAACAATGTTGCGGTCCTGCTGGCTGAAGCCTGGCTGACTAAAGCAGGTTTCTGGGGTTTTGTTTAGCTTCTATATTTGTTACAATGTTTCTTAGAGTTGAAGCTGAGAGGCCGGCAAGGCAGGTGGGGAACCTGGCTTCCTCCATCACTGGAGCAAGCAAGCCTCCCTGTTCACGTCAGCTGCCTGGCTGCCGGCCGCCATCTTGGTTGGCAGTTAATTTGCGTATCTCAGTGATTAGCCAATGGGAAGGGTAGTGGCTGTACGGCTAATTACCATGTTTCTCTTTTATTAGATAGGATGTATATTAAGGCACGCACGCGCGCGGACACACACACACACACACACACACACACACACACCACCCCCAAAGAATCTTTGACTCTACCCTTCTCCATCCAATCAACCGTAAACATTTTATACCACTTTCTAGTAATGTTGTACAGGCCCATGTTCCTCTTACCAACTGCCACCATCTTAGACTGGGCAATCATCACAACAGGGTTATTCCAACAGTACCCTAATGTTTCAGTATCAGTTTATGTATTTTCGTACTGCTCTGTATTTCTCTTTAATAGCCTTTATACTATATTTTCATTTTCTTTTTATTTGTGTATCTAAGCTCTATGAAAGCAGAGACCATATTTTATTCACTGCTGAATTTACAGTGTCCAGTGCCTGGCACATACACTGAGTGGCCAGATTATTATGACCGGCCAGATTATTATGACCATCCCATCAGTACTTTGTTGGGCCATCTTTTGCCTTCAATACTGTGGCCCAACGAAGTACTGATGGGGTGGTCATAATAATCTGGCCACTCAGTGTATATATACTTGGCAAATTTCTTTCTTCTATTTTTTTTGTGTTAATCCTTACCAGATGATATTTTTTTCCATTGAGTTTTAGAGAGAGTGGAAGGAAGGGAGAGGAGACAGAGAGAGAGAAAGAAATGTCTATTGCTTGCCTCCCATATGGGCCCCAAATGGGGCTCGGGATTGAACCTGAAACCCAGGTATGTGCCCTTGACCAGAAATCGAACCCAAGACCTTTAGGTCCATGGGCTCATGCTCTAACTGCCGAGAAACACTGACCAGGCAAATTTTTTATTTTAGTCCTCACCCGAGGATATGTTTTTCTTGATTTTAGGGAGAGAGGAAAGGGGAGAGAGAGAAACATCCCTGTGAGAAAGAAACATCGATCAGTTGCCTCCTGTACACACCCCAACTGGGGATGGAACCTGAACCTAGATATGTACCCTGACTGGGAAACCTGCAACCTTTTGGTGTATGGGATGCCACTCCAACCAACTGAGCCACCCAGACAGGGCTACTTTGTAAATATTTGATGAATAGATGAAGGAACATTTATCAAATTATTGAATTTAAAAAGAAGGCTTCAACATAGAAAACTTTCTTAGAATAGATTTGCTAACCTTGAACCATTATTGCATTTTATTATTAAAACTGTATCTCAATATATTGTGCATTTAATTCACTCTAGAATTCTATTTGGTTTTCAAGTTTTTAAGAAGTTTTTGATCTGTATTAATTAGGCTTTCTTTAAAAAATGTTTATTTTAATTTGTTTCTGGAATTACGGTTCTGCTAGTTTTGTAGAGCAAGTTGATAAGCTTATCTTTTTCTGTGCCTTGGGAAAAATTTGAATAATATAGGAATTCTCTGTTTCTAGAAGACTTGAATTCATTTATATACCTACTAGAGGCCCGGTGGACAAATTCGTGCACCAATGGGATCCCTGCGGGATCAGACCGAAACTGGCCCTCTGACACCCCCCTGAGGGGTCCTGGATTGTGAGAGGGCACAGGCCAGTCCAAGGGATCCCACCAGTGCACGATCAGGTTTGGGGAGGGACATGGGAGGTTGGCCAGCCAGGGAGGGACCAGGGTAGGGCTCCAGGGCGTGTCTTGCCCGTCTTGCTCAGTCCCGATCAGCCTGACCCCAGCATCAAGCTCACCTACCAGTCAGAGCGTCTTCCCCCTGGTGGTCAGTGCACGTCATAGTGAGCGGTTGAGTGGCCTTAGCATATCATTAACATATTATGCTTTGATTGGTTGAACGGACAACAAGACACAGCATATTAGGCTTTTATTACATAGGATTGGGGTCTTAGAAGTAACTCTTTTATTCCCTTCTCAATTTCCTTTACAGCTCTTCTATCCATGTTTTCTACTCTCTCAGAAGTCAATGTGGATGCCTTACATCCTTCAAAAAAATCAAACATTTTTTGTATCTTTCCACATTAATTGTGTTGTATGTAGTATTTCTTATAATTTTTGTAAGACTATCTCTAATGATAGTTCAGTTTTAGTTTCTGATGTATTTCAACTTCCATCCTGCACCCAGATTTGTGAGTGGCTGTGCTGTTTATACATTTTACATTTACATATGTATAAGCCCCACACTGCATTGGTGTTAAAAACAGATTTTCTTTAAAGGAGATTTAAATAAGAGAAAGCCATACATATTTTTCCAATAGTTTTCATTTCTGTAGCTCTTCTTTCCTTTGTGTAGATCCATTTATCCATCTGGTATTCTGCTAGAAGAACTTGATATTTTTTTATAGTGCAGGCTTGATGGTGATAAATTATTTTAGCTTTTGTATGTCTGAAAAAGTCTTTTTCACCTTTTAAAAATACATAGCTTTTGCTGGATGTAGAATTCTAAGTTGACAGATTTTTTTCTCTCAATACTATAAAAATGTGGCTCCAACCCTGGCCTATGTGGCTCAGTAGGTTGAGTGTCATCCTGTATACCAAAAGGTAACGGGTTTGATACCCAGTCAGGGCACATACCTAGGTTGTGGGTTTGATCCCCGGCCCCCATCAGGGCGCATGCAGGAGCCAAACAATTGATGTTTCTCACATCACTATCTCTTTCTCTCTCTCCCTCCCTTCCACCCGTTCTAAAAAATTCAATGGGGAAAAAAACCTACTGTCATGTACATAATGTGTTATTTTTCTCTGGTTGATTTTGAGCAATTTGATTGTGATATGTCTTAGTGTTATTTTCTTCATGTCCTTTTGCTTGGGACTCATTAACCTGCATGGTTTATCATTTTCATCAAATTTGGAAAAATCTAGCCATTATTTAAAACATTAAACTTTTTTTTATTGATGAGAGAGAGAGAGAGAGAGAGAGAGAGAGAGAGGATGAGGGGAGAGAGAACAACACTAATTTATTGTTCCACTTATTTATGTATTCATTGGTTGATTATTGTATGTGCCCTGATGAGGGATTGAACTCACAACTTTGATGTATTGGGTTGATGCTCAACCAACTGAGATACTTGGCCATGGCCAAAAGAATTTTTTTTTTGGTCTTCACTTTCCTCTTTGGAAACTCCAGCTACACTTATATGATGTTGATTGATGTCCCATAACTCATTGATGTCATTGATGTGCTGTTTATTTATTATTTTAAATTTAAATTCTTTATTATTTAAAGTATTACATATGTCTCATTTTTCCCCCATTGATCTCTGCCCAGCTGTTCCCACCCCCCAGCACATACCCTTACTCCCCTACTGTCTGTGTCCATGGGTTATGCTTATATGCATGCATACAAGTCCTTTGGTTGATCTCTAACCCTCCCTCTCCACTCCCCCATTCACAGTGAAGTTGGATGGTCTGTTTGATGCTTCTCTGTCTCTGGATCTATTTTCATCAGTTTATGGTGTTCATTATACTCCACAAATGAGTGAGATCATGTGATATTTATCTTTCTCTGACTGGCTTATTTCACTTAGCATAATGCTCTCCAGGTCCATCCATGCTGTTGCAAATGGTAAGAGTTCCTTCTTTATAGCAGCGTAGCATTCCATTTTATAGATGTACCACAGTTTTCTAATCCATTCATCTGCTGATGGGCACTTAGGCTGTTTCCAAATCTTAGCTATTGTAAATTGTGCTGCTACGAACATAGAGATGCATATATCCTTTCTGATTGCTGTTTCTGGTTTCTTGGGATATGGTCCTAGGAGTGGGATCACTGGGTCAAATGAGAGTTCCATTTTCATTTTTAAGGAAACTCCATACTGTCTTCCACAGTGGCTGCACCCGACTGCATTCCCACCAGCAGTGCAGGAAGGTTCCTTTTTCTCCACATCCTCGCCAGCACTTGTTTGTTGATTTGTTGATGATAGCCATTCTGACAAGTGTGAGATGGTATCTCATTGTTGTTTTGATTTGCCTGTCTTGGATGATTAGTGACTTTGAGCATGCTTTCATGTGTCTCTTGGCTTTCTGTATGTCCTCTGTCAAAAAGTGTCTATTTAGGTCCTTTGCCCATTTTTTGATTGGATTGTTTATCTTCCTTTTGTTAAGTTGTATGAGTTCCCTGTAAATTTTGAAGATTAAACCCTTATCTGAAATAGCATTGGCAAATGTGTTCTCCAATGCAGTGGGCTTTCGTGTTGTTTAGTTAATGTTTTTTTTGTTTTGTTTTTTTTGTTTTTTTTTGCTGTGCAGAAGCTTTTTATTTTGATGTAGTCCTGTTTGTTTATTTTTTCCTTAGTTTCCATTGCCTTAGGAGCTGTATGGGTAAAGGTATTGCTACGACATATGTCTGCTATTTTGCTGCCTATGGATTCTTTTTAAGATTATTATCGTTTCCCATCTTACATTTAAATCCTTTAGCCATTTTGAGTTTGTTTTTGTGTATGGTGTAAGTTGGTGATCTAGTTTCATTTTTTGCATGTATCTGACCAAATTTCCCAGTGCCATTTATTGAAGAGACTATCTTGACTCCATGGTATGTTCTTGACTCCTTTGTCAAATATTAATTGAGCATAATGGCTTGGGTTGATTTCTGTGTTCTCTGTTCTGTTCCATTGGTCTATATGTCTGTTCTTATGCCAGTACCAAGTAATTTTGAGAACAGTGGCTTTGCAATATAGCTTGATATCTGGTATTGTGATCCTTCCAACTTTGTTCTTCTTTTTCAGTATTGCTGTGGCTATTCGGGGTCTTTTTTTATTCCAGATGAATTTTTGGAGAGTTTGTTCTAGGTCTTTGAAATATGCCATTGGTATTTTAATGGGGATTGCATTGAATCTGTAGATTGCCTTGGGTAGTGTGGACATTTTAATGATGTTGATTCTACCAGTCTATGAACATGGTATGTTCTTCCATATGTTTATGTCTTCCTCTATCTCTTTTTTCAATGTCCTGTAGTTTTCTGAGTACAGTTCTTTTACCTCCTTGGTTAAGTTTATTCTTAGGTATCTTAATGTTTTTGGTGCGATGGTAAATGGGATTGTTTTTTTAGTTTCTCTTTCTGTGAGTTCATTATTGGTGTATAAAAAAGCCATAGATTTCTGGGTGTTAATTTTGTATCCTGCTAGATTGCTGAATTCATTTACTAAGTCTAGTAGTTTTCTGATGGAGTCGTTGGGATTTTCTATGTACAGTGTCATGTCATCTGTGAATAAGACAGTTTTACTTCTTCTTTTCCAATTTGGATGCCTTTTATTTCTTCTTCTTGTCTGATCGCTATGGCTAGCGCTTCCAGTACTATGTGGAGCAGGAGTGGTGAAAGTGGGCATCCCTGTCTTGTTCCTGTTCTTAAGGGAAATGGATTTAATTTTTGCCCATTGAGTATGATGTTGGCTGTAGGTTTGTCATATCAGGCTTTTATTATGTTGAGGTCTGATCCCTCTATTCCCAGTTTTCTAAGAGTTTTTTATCAAAAAAAGGGTGTTGAATTTGTTAAATGCTTTTTGACATTGATATGATTATGTGATTTTTGTCTCTCAATTTGTTTATGTGATGTATCACATTTATTGATTTGTGGATATTGTACCATCCTTGCATCCCCAGAATAAATCCCACTTGGTCATGGTGTATGATCTTTCTAATGTAATGCTGGCTCTGATTTGCTAGAATTTTTTTGAGGATTTTAGCATCTATGTTCATCAAGGAGATTGGGCTGTAGTTCTCTTTTTTTTGTGGTGTCTTTATCTGGTTTTGGAATTAGGGTAATGCTGGCTTCATAGAAAGAGCTTGGAAGTGTGTCTCCCTCTTAAATTTTTGGAATAGTCTGAGGAGGATAGGTTTAATTCTTCTTTGGATGCTTGGTAGAACTCCCCTGTAAAGCTGTCCAGACCAGGGTTTTGTTTGCTGGAAGATTTTTGATTACTGCTTCAATTTCTTCAGTAGTTATTGGCCTATTCAGGTTCTTTTATTCTTCCTGATTGAGTTTTGGGAGCTTGTATTTTTCTAAGAATATGTTTATTTTGTCTAGGTTGTCCAGTTTGTTTGAATAGAGTTGATCAAAGTATTTTTTTACAATCCTTTGTATTTCTGTGGGATCAGTTGTTACTTCACCTCTTTCATTTCTGATTTTTTTTTTAAATTTGGGTCCTCTCTCTTTGTTTCTTGGAGAGCCTGCCTAGAGGTTCATCAATCTTGTTTATCCTTCCAAAGAACCAGCTCTTGGTTTTGTTGAACTTTTATGTCTTTTTTCTTTCTTTCTCTATGTCATTTATTTCCACTCTGATCTTTATTATTTCCTTCCTTCTGTTTACTGGGCTTGTCTTGTTGCTCTCTTTCTAATTCTTTGATTTGTAGGGTTAGGTATTTTATTATCATTTTTTCTTGTTTTTTGAGGTAGGCCTGTAGAGTTATGAAATTCCCTCTCAGGACTGCTTTCACTGTATCCCATAGATTTTGGATTGTTGTTTTCATTGTCATTTGTTACCAAGATGCTTTTTATTTCTTTTCTTTTTTTAAATCTCTTTGGTAACCCAATCCTTGTGTAATTGCATGCTATTTAGCCTCCTTGTGTTTGAGTTTTTTCATTGTAGTTGATTTCTAATTTTATGCCATTGTGAAGATGCTTCATATGATTTCTTGAATTTGAAGAGACTTTGCCTGTATCCCAATATGTGGTCTATCTTTGAAAATGTCCTATGTGCACTTGAGAAGAATGTGTATTCTGTGGCTTTTGGGTGAAATGTTCTGAAGATGTCAAATAATTCCATCTGCTCTAGTGAGTCATTTATAATGTTGGCTGTAGGTTTTTCATATAAGGCTTTTATTATGTTGAGGTCTGATCCCTCAACATAATCATCTTTGATGATTTTTTGTTTAGAGGATTTATCCAATGGTGTTAGTGGGGTATTAAAGTCCCCTACAATGACTGTATTGCTGTTGATCTCTCCCTTGATATCTCCCAGTTTTTCTATGTATTTGGGTGCTCCTGTATTGGGTGCATATATGTTTACCAGACTTATATCTTCTTGTTGAATTGCTCCCTTTAGTATTATGAAGTGGCCTTCCTTATCTTTCATTATGGCCTTCACTTTGAGGTCTAATTTGTCAGATATAAGTATTGCTACCAGTCTACGGCCATACCACCCTGAACGCACCCGATCTCGTCTGATCTCGGAAGTATTGCTACCACAGCTTTTTTTTTTTTTTTCATTTCCATTTACCTGAAAAAATTTTTTCTACCTCTTCACTATTAGTCTGTGTGAGTCCTTTGTTCTGAGGTGGGTCTCCTGTAGACAGCAGATATATGGGTCATGTTTCCTTATCCATTCAGCTACTCTCTGTTTTTTGATTGGGGCATTTAATCCACTTACATTTAGAGTTATTATTGATAGGTACTTGTTTGTTGCCATTTTTATTCTTTATGCCTGTGTTCCTTCTTCCCTTCCTATTTCTTCTTTTTATAGCAGTCCCTTTAGCATTTCTTGCATTTCTGGTTTGTTGGTAATAAACTCCCTTAGTCCTTTTTTGTCTCTGAAACTCCTGATTTCACCTTTAATTTTCAATGATAGCCTTGCTGTGTATAGTATTCTTGGATTCAGACCCTTGCTTTGCATCACATTGTGTATTTCATTCCATTCCCTTCTGGCCTGATGTATTTCTGTTGAGAAATCAGTTGATAGTCTAGTTGGAGATCCCTGGTAGGTAACTTTCCGTCTCTCTCTGGTAGCCTTTAAGATTCTTACTTTGTTATTGGTGTTTGTCAATTTAATTATAATGTGTGTTGGTGTCATCTTGTTTTGGATTCTGAGCTTCTTGGACTTGTGTGATTTTTTTTCTTCCCAATATCAGGGAAGTTTTCTGCCATTTCTTCAAACAGATTTTCTACTGATTTCTCAGTTTCTTCTCCTTCTGGCACTCCATATTATGCGGATGTTGTTTCATTTCATGTTGTCCCAAAGCTCCCTAGGCTCTCCTCCTATTTTTTAAGTTTTTTTCTTCCAGTTGCTGCTCTGCTTGGGTATTTTTTTCTACCTTGTCTTCTAGCTCACTGATGCAGTCCTCAGCTTCTTCTAGTCTACTGTTGATGCTTTCTATTGTGTTCTTTATTGCAGCTGTGTCATTTTTCATTTCTTCCTGGTTCTTCTTAATATCCTCTTGATTCTGACACTTGTTGTAGAATTTGTCTTCCATCCTTTTCAGAATCCTTATGATCATTGCTCTGAATTCATTCTCTGACAAATTACTTTCCTCCATTTTGTTTACTTCCCTTTCCAGTGATTCCTCTTTTTCTTTCATATGGGGGCTGTTTCTTTGTCTCCCCATGTTCGCGCCTCTCAACGTGTCTGGTTATGTGGCTCACTCTCTACCGCATTGATTTGAACAAAATATAACTTGACAAGACACAACACAGAGGGCATAAAACACGAATGTATTTGCAATACCAATAACCCCAAATAAAGGTGACCACCAGAGAAAAGAGAATTAGGGGAGAGAAAAGAGTGCAAAAATGATATTGAGAAAAGGAAAAAGTGTAAGAGAGAAAAGAAAAAGAAGGGGAAAATATATGTATATGGGGAGAAAACTCCAAAAAACCAACAACTAATCCAAAAAATGCAAACAACAAACACCCAGAAAAGAAGGAGGGAAGCTGAATCTGAAGAGGCAGAGCTTAGTTACAGAAGGTAAGGTGAAGAAATCAAATGAATGGGGAAATGGCCAAGATTCAGTATAGAAAGAGAATGAGTGTATAAGAAGAAAAGTAAAAAACAAAATACTCAAAAAATAGTAGAAAATAATAATTGAAGGAGAACCAAGATGGTGGCATAAGGTATAAACCTGTACGTGCTGCCCCCCACAACCACATTAAAACTACAACTAAAAGACAAAACAGCTATCATCCAGAACCACAGGAAAGCTGGCCAAGTGGAAGTTCTACAACTAGAAGGAAAGAAAAACATGCATTGAGACTGGGTAGGAGGTGCAGAGGCACCAAGAGCAGAGGTATAGAGGTGCGCACGAGGCAGACTGCAACTGGGTGTGCAATTTTTTTCAATCGGAAGGGGATACAAGCTCCTGAATGCACTGAACTTGTTTACGGCGAGACTCTGGGGACCCAGACTCCTTCCAGGACTGAACTGTCTTGCAGCAGGTCAGAAAATAAGGGTGGCTTTCTTGCAGAGCTGCTTGGAGGGATCATTGTTACTGTGGGGCCGCGGGACTCAGGGATGCAGAGATGCCAAGATGCGAGGGGTTGTGGAGATGGCTGATGACAGCAATTGCTGTTTGCTCCGCCCTGGTGATTCTCTGAGACCCCGCCACACTCAAGATACATCCCTACCCAAGCTGTGCACAGCCGGGCAAAGGAACCGCCTGCCCTTTTGCAGCCTAACCTAACAAACTGCAGCTGGGTCAGAGAGCTCCAAAACTTCCAAACCCCAAACAAAGAGGAGAAATCTGCTGATATCACTGTAGCTCCTGCTGGGTGGACTCACACAGTGGTTGACTTGGAGATCCAAGAGCTAGGGTACCCAGTGATCAGATACCAGATTTCAACTCCTCACATCCATAAGGGACACACTCAAGAGGCAGACTCAGTGAGCACCAAAGCACCACTGAAGCAAGTCCTACCCCATAAGGGTGCCTCCAGCACAGCAGTTCTTCCACTATAGACACAGTGGGTCCTCGCAGTCAGCCAAAATGCGGAGACAAAGAAACATGTCACAAATGAAAGAAATGGAGGAAAGCAAACTACTGGACATAGAGTTCAAAACCACAGTTATAAGGTTACTCAAGAATCTTCTACAAGCCTCCGAGGAACTTAGTGAGACCTTCAAAGATCTTAATGAGAATGCCAAAAAAAAAATGGAAAAGGACCAGTCAGAAATTAAGCATACACTGACTGAAATTAAGAATAATATACAGAGAGGAGAAACCAAGATGGCGGCATAGGTAAACACCACAAATTGATGCCTCCCACAACAAATTCAAAAATACAACTAAAAGACAGAACGGACATCATCCAGAACCACAGGAAGGCTGGCTGAGTGGAAATTCTACAACTAGAAGGAAAGAGAAAAGCACACTGAGACTCAGAAGAGATGCAGAAGTGCAGAGGTACAGAGGTGCACGTGGCAAAAGCTGGCAACTGAGGACGTGGCTGTCTTTTTGAATCGGGAGGGAGTCACAAGCCCCCGACTACTCTGAACTCCAGTTCCGGGTGAGTCTCTGGGGACCCAGACTCATACAGGGAGAAACTGGACTGTCTGGCAGTGGGCAGAACTCGGAACTTGAGGGCGGCTTTCTCTCAAAGGTGCTTGCAGCGATTACAGGGACACTGAGATGCGGGGCCCCTTAGGGCAGGACTGAGGATCAGCCATAGCTGCTTGCTCCACCCTGTTGATTCCCTGAGACCCCGCCCCACCCAAGCTGCGGCAGAGGCTTTTGCATATGAATGCCCTGGCCCTTTGTAACCTGAAAATTACCTAACAAATTGCAGCTGGGCCAGACAGACCCAGAACTTCCAAGAGAAGGCCCAAGGCCCCACAGCAGCTTGCACTGCTTCACAGCTGGGCCTCATTTGGGCACCTCCAAACCCCAAACAAGGAAGGGGAATCTGCAGATCTCTTTGTAGCTCCTGCTGGGTAGCCTCAGGCAGAGGCCAAATTAGCACCTCCTTAGATCCAAGAGCCACTGTACCCAGTGGTCAGAGTGGGACCATCCAATTACAACTCCTCAGATCCGTAAGGGACACACTCAGGGGGCAGACTCAGTGAGCACCAAAGCCCCACTGAAGCAAGTCTTGCCTCATAAGGGTGTCTTCAGCACAGAAGTTCTCCCACCGTAGACACAGCTGACTCTCACAGCCAATTGGCCTGGAGGTCAATTCCTCCCAGTGATACCTACAACAATCAAGGCTTAACTACAACAAGACTGTGCACAAAGCCCACAAGGGGTGCACCAAGAGTGTCCACCTTAGGTAACTGGGGAGGCTGAGCCACTGGGCCCTATAGGACACCTAGCACACAAAGCCACTCTACCAATACAGGGAAGCATAAAAAATGGGGAGACAAAGAAACAGGTCACAAATGACAGAAATGGAGGAAAGCAAACGACTGGATATAGAGTTCAAAACCACACTTTTAAGGTTTTTCAAGAACTTTCTAGAAACCACCAATAAATTTAGTGAGACCCTCAAAAGGTCTGGTGAGACTGCCGATAAATGTAGTAAGACCCTCAAGAAATCTAGTGAGACCCTCGAGGTTATGAAAAAGGACCAACTAGAAATTAAGCATACACTGACTGAAATAAAGGATATTATGCAGAGTTCCAACAGCAGACTAGAGGATCGCAAGAATCAAGTCAAAGAAATGAAATACGAAGAGGCAAAAAACACCCAACCAGAAAAGCAAAATGAAAAAAGAATCCAAAAATACGAAGATAGTGTAAGGAGCCTCTGGGAAAGCTTCAAGCATACCAACATCCGAATTATAGGGGTGCCAGAAGAGAGAAAGATATTGAAAACCTATTTAAAGAAATAATGACAGAAAACTTCCCCTCCCTGGTGTAAGAAATAGACTTACAGGTCTAGGAAGCGCAGAGAACCCCAAACAAAAGGAATCCAAAGAGGACCACACCAAGACACATTATAATTAAAATGCCAAGAGCAAAAGACAAAGAGAGAATCTTAAAAGCAGCAAGAGAAAGACAGTCAGTTACCTACAAGGGAGTACCCATACGACTGTCAGCTGATTTCTCAACAGAAACTTTTCAGGCCAGAAGGGAATGGCAAGAAATATTCAAAGTGATGAATGCCAAGAACCTACAACCAAGATTACTTTATCCAGCAAAGCTATCATTCAGAATTGAAAGTCAGATAAAGAGCTTCACAGATAAGGAAAACCTAAAGGAGTTCATCACCACCAAAGCAGTATTATATGAAATGCTGAAAGGTATCCTTTAAGAAGAGGAAGAAGAAGAAGGTAAAGATACAAATTATGAACAACAAATACACATCTATCAACAAGTGAATTTAAAAATCAAGTGAATAAATAATCTGATGAACAGAATAAACTGGTGATTATAATAGAATCAGGGGCATAGAAAGGGAGTGGACTGACTATTCTTGGGGGGTGGGGAAAGGGGTGTGGGGGATGCAGGAAGAGACTGGACAATAATCGTGCACCTATGGATGAGGACAGTGTGTGTGTTGGGGGGGCGGAGGGTGGGGTGGAAACCAGGTGGAGGGGAGCTATGGGGGGAAAAAAGAGGAACAACTGTAATAATCTGAACAATAAAGATTAAAAATTAAAAAAAGTTCCTCCAAAAAAAAACAACAAAAAACCAATAATATACAGAGATCCAACAGCAGACTAGAGGATTCCAAGAATCAAGTCAAAGATTTGAAATACGAGAAAGCAAAAAACACCCATCCTGAAAAAGCAAAATGAAAAAATAATTTAAAAATATGAAGATAGTGTAAGGAGCCTCTGGGACAATTTCAAACGTACCAACATCCGAATTATGGGGGTGCCAGAAGAAGAGAGAGAGAGCCAGATACTGAAAGCCTATTTGAAGAAATCATGACAGAAAACTTCCCCTACCTGATGAAAGAAATAGACTTACAAGTTTAGGAAGTGAAGAGAACCCCAAATAAGAGGAATCCAAAGAGGACCACACCAAAACACATCATAATCAAAATGCCAAGGGCTAAAGACAAAGAGAGAATATTAAAAGCAGCAAGAGAAAAACAGTTAGTTACCTACAAGGGAGTACCCATACGACTGTCAGCTGATTTCTCAACAGAAACTATGCAGGCCAGAAGGGAGTGGCAAGAAATATTCAAAGTGATGAATAGGCAGAAACTACAACCAAGATTACTCTACAGAGAAAAGCTATCATGTAGAATTGAAGGTCAGATAAAGAGTTTCACAGACAAGAAAAAGCTAAAGGAGTTCATCACCACCAAACCAGGATTATATGAAATGCTGCAGGATATTCTTTAAGAAGAGAAAGAAGAAGAAAATGGTAAAGATAAAAATTATGAACAACAAAGTGACAATAAATAAATATCTATCAACAAGTGAATCTAAAAATTAAGTTAGAATAAACTGTTGAATATAATAGAAGCAGGGGCATAGAAAGGGAGTGGATTGACAATTCTTGCGGGGAAGGAGGTGTGAGGGGTGTGGGAAGAGATTGGACAAAAATCTTACACCTATGGATGAGGACAGTGGCATGGGGTAAGGGCATGGGGTGGGGTGGGAACCAGGTGGAGGGGAGATATGGGGGGGAAAAAAGAGGAACATCTGTAATAATCTGAACAATAAAGATTTATTTAAAAAATAATAATTGAAAAAAATAGTTTAAAAAAATATATTAAAAATCTATAATAATAATAAGCACATAATATGCTAATTAGACCCGACAGCTGAACAACCTTCCAGACGTCATTCCAGGTGTCCTTCCAGACAAAGCCGTGGTGGCAGGGGCTGAGGCAGAGGTGGTTAGGGGCGATCAGGCAGGCAGGCAGAGTTGTTAGGGGCAATCAGGCAGGTAGGCAGGTGAGTAGTTGGGGCAATCAGGCAGGGAGGAGAGTGGTTAGGGGCGATCAGGCAGGCAGGTGAGTGGTTAGGGAGGTCAGACAGGCATACAGAGTGGTTAGGGGTGATCAGGAAGGCAGGTTAGTGGTTGGGGGGGGGGTCAGGCAGGCAGACAGAGTGGTTAGGGGTGACCAGGCAGTCAGGCAGGCAGGCAAGCGATTAGGAGCCAGCAGTCCTGGATTGCAAGAAGGATGTCCAACTGATTGGCAGTTGGACATCCCCTGAGAGGTCCCAGATTGCGAGAGGGTGTAGGCCAGGCTGAGGGACACACCTCACATCCAATGAATTTTGTGCACCGGGCCTCTAGTATATATAAAAGAAAAAAATATATATAAATTTTTTCCTTTCTTTAATCTATCTATTTATGTATTCATCTACTTTTGGAAAAGGAGACTAGAGAGCAGATAGGCCTGAGTTGGTGATTGAAACTAATTAAACTATTAGTAGAAGAAGAGAACAAGTGAGGAGAGTAAAAACAAAAGCATAAAATAAAAAACAAAAAACTAATAAATAATCAAACAAGAACAACAAGAAAGAAAAAAGAATTTGGCTAGCAAAGAAAGAGAAAAGAGAAGTGTGCATGGACTTGGAGCAGGGGAGAGGAAATTAGATATATGAGTCGGCCAACAGAAACTACTTTAATAGTAATGTGTCGATAAAGCAGATGAAGAAGATCAATAATTTTTTAAATTTTTATTTATTGAATTTTAGAGAGAGAGAAGGAGAGAGGGAGAGCAAAAGAGGGAGAGAGAGGGAGAGAGAAACATTGATTTGTTGTTCCACTTATTTATGCACTCATTGGTTGTTTCTTCTATGTACTCTGACTGGGGATTGAATCTGCAACCTTGGCATATCAGGACAATGCTGCAGTCAACTGAACTACCCAGCCAGGGCAAGGAGATCAATTTTTAACAAGGAGTAAAAGAAAGGAGAGAGAAAAACTTAAAGCAGGAATAGGAGAAGAGAAACAAGATGAGAAAGGGAAAAGTGAGGAAAAAAGTGTTGGCATAAAGGAAAAAAATGAGTTAGAGTAAAATAATGATAAAAATAGAATGTAGAACACTAATCCAAAAAAATAAAAAAATTAAAAGGTAAATAATAATAATAAATAATATAAAAATAAAATAAAGTGAAAACATTTTTAGTTTCTTATGTAAAAGATAAAAAATAAAAAAGTGAAGTAATGAAGTTTGTTAGCTTCAGCGGAGCTTCATTGTCCCATGAGGCTGGTTTAAGACCCCTCTCTATTGTTCTGCCTGTCACATCTCAGTTTCCTGTCAGGTAGTCAGCACAGTGTTGAAGTTCCCAGCGACCCACCACTCCTCTGTGTCAGACGCCACAGCCTTGGTTTCAGCCAGGCGGGATCAATCTGCCCACTTCGTTTTTCTGCCCGCTTTCAGTTCTATTTACACACGAGTCTATTTCTGACATGGCCCCTAGGAGGCGGTATTTCTGTATTAGGTTCCGGGACCAAATGGCCCCTCAACCCAGTCCCTGAGGACTCCCTGGGGGTATTTCAAATCTTTGTTTCCCTGCTGAGCTCAAGGCTGGAGGACCCTGGTCCTCAGGAGAAGAATGTCTGTTCAGGGTTGGAGGGACAGACTGTCCCAGAGCTAGCTTCCTGATCATCTCTCCCTATTCTGCTCCCCAGTTTCCACAAAAACCACCTTCCCCTGCAGTCTTGGTGAGTGTTTTTATTTGAAAGATCCTATGCACTGGGTTTAGCAAAGAAAAACAAGGAAATTATAAAGACAGAGCAACCGTGCCACCCGGCGTCTTGCTCTCCTACTTCGCCCGCACCCCCCTTCCCCCCTCCCCTGCACCCCCCCCTCCCCCGCACTGTGCGGCCGGTGTAGAACTTCAGGCTGCCTTTCTGGGCCTAGCCTCCCAAGGCTGTGGGCTTAGATCTAGAGTCCCCGATGCCAGCAGCCCTGTGGACCCCCTTCCACATTTGAGGGCTACACTGACCCCAAGGGACGTGAATTTGGTTCAGCGCAGGCTCCCTCTGAGACTCTAGTCCTGGCTGTGCATGTGTCTCCCTCCAGCCCAGATCCCCGATCCCACCTCTCTCCAGGCAATCTCTGACCTTTCCGTCCATGGATCGCCTCACCAGCTGTGTTTAATTCGCCAATTCCAGGTGGATGCTATTTGATTCAGCTGTTTCTTCTATCTGCTCTGTGAGAAGGTGTAGGACCTGTCCGCCTATTTGGCCGCCACCTTGTCCCCCACTGGACAAACTTTTTAGGTGCCCACAGCTGGGGAGGCTGGGGTCTCGGTATTCATGGGTTGGCAGCCGAGGCAGCTGGTCCCTGGGCATTGTGGCCATAGGGCAGTGATGGCGGACCTTTTGAGCTCGGCGTGCCAGCATTTTGAAAAACCCTAACTTAACTCTGGTGCCGTGTCACATATAGAAATTTTTTGATATTTGCAACCATAGTAAAACAAAGATTTATATTTTTTATATTTATTTTATATATTTAAATGCCATTTAACAAAGAAAAATCAACCAAAAAAATGAGTTCACGTGTCACCTCTGACACGCGTGTCATAGGTTCACCATCACTGCTGTAGGGTCTCGGGTGGTATCCGAGGTCCCCTCGGGTGAAGGTAAGTCTGGGTTTCTGATCACAGCCGCTCTCCCCTTCAAGATGGTGAGGTCTCTGTGGCAGAGCCGGCCACCCAGGAGAGATTTCAGCAGTAGTAGAGGCTGCCCGGTCAGGGGAGCCTAGTCAACCAGTCCCCGACAGTCCTGTGGAATATAACTGTCCCTCACTCACACCTACACACACTCCCTGCATGTCCACGCACTCTCCTTTTGCTCTCTCACTCACTCAAACTATCTCCCTCACTGCCGTCCTGTTGGCCTGCCATCTTGGACCCTCCTTGAGCATTTTTTAGAAATCGAAATAAATTCGGACCTCACACACGAAAAATTAAATAAAAATAAAGTGTACAACCTAATGGTTTGATGTACATTGTGAGAGAATTCCCTCACTAAGTTAATTAACACATGATTTGCATCTTTGGCCATGGCTGCCTGGCTTCGGTGGTTGGAGCATCGTCCCACACACCAAAACGTTATGGGTTTGATACTTGATCGAGGGCACATACCTAGGTTGCATGTTGGATCCCCAGCTGGGTGTGTATGAAAGGCAACTGATCGATGTTTCTATCACATCAATGTTTTTTTTCTCTTGCCCCCATCCTTTTTAAAATAAATTTAAAAAGAAAAAAGAAAAAAAAAAAAAGAAAAAAAACCTGCCTCTATCTTTTTTCCTTCATGAGTCTGGTTATAGGTTTGTCCATCTTGTTTATCTTTTGCAAGAACCAGATCTTGGTTTTATTGATTTCATTGTAATTTTCAAGACTCTATTTCATTTATTTACACTCTGATCTTCATTATATATCCTTTTGTCTACTTACTTAGGGCTTTGTTTATTGTTCTTTCTCTAGCTCCTTTAGGTGTAATTTAGATGGCATATTTGAAATTTTTCTTGCTTCTGGAGGTTGGTCTATATTGCTGTGAATTTCCCTCTTAGGACTGCTTTTGGTGTGTTCCATAGATTTTGTGTTGTTGTGTTCTTATTTTCATTTTTCTCAAGGTTACCTACTATGTAGCATATTAGATGTTTGTGTTTTTATTTAATCATCATACTACCAGTGGGCTCATCCAGGGGACCCTGATCTGGGCTGGCCCTTGCATCGATCTCCAGCATTTTCTAGCAGGTTCTCTGGGAATCCCTGCAGCAGCCTCCGGAGACGTTCCCAGACTCCGACAGTGGCACTCGCCTGCTTCTGACAGAAAGTGCTCCCTTCTCGAGTCTCCCTGATTGAGGGAAGCATCCAGGAGGCGGTGCGGAGAAGGGGTTCAAAGACCTGATATTGTGCTGCTAGGCTTGTAGAATCCACTGTTTCACCTTAATATTGTGGACATGAGCTGCAGCCGCCAGCCACGCTTCCTGCCTGTGACCCAGGGACAGTCAAGGACCGATGGCTGACAGCAACCAAGGATAGGGTTCAGTCCTGAAGGGGTTTTTGCAACCATTGCGACTAGGTCATTGGTGGCTGCTCTCCTCGGGCAGTCCCTCCATGTGAATTGCTCACTGCATAGCTCCGCCCTTCCAGGCCACAGAGCTCTGGACACAGAGCCCAGCAGGATTCAATGGTTGTGGAAAAAGTTCAATAAAATTCGAAACACGTGTTATGCAAAAAAAATCATACAACTCATCTCACAGATGGACATATTAAAGCTATTTCCTTATCAGCTAAATAAACAATTCTAAACCCCAAATGAACTATTAACATCTTAAATGCCTATAGTGTGGGGTATAATAAATATCAGCTTAATAAGTGTATTTTTACTTTGGCATTCTAGCAAAGTGTTTGATACACACTAAGATTCTGTAAATGTTGAACTGAACTAGGATAAAATGCAATTCGAATTTCATGAAAACCTTGAAGGTGTCCATTTAAACCAAGGTGCATTTTGAAGATTATGTTTGTTTTATATATTTTTTACAGTGATATAAGGTAAAGGCAAAAGATTTATCATCCTTTATTCCTCCCCAGACCTCTAGAAGGAAGTAAACAGCAGTTATCAGTATTGGCAGCAAACTTGATGTCAACATTTCTCAAGAGAAAGTTCCACAAAGGAGTGAAAGAAGAGATATTATCCTCAATGAGTAACTCTTTGTGAGGTACCTACTGCCCATTGGAAAATGCTTTATAAACCACAGGACAGTTTATAGTTGTGAGATAGTCTCATTACTTTGGCAACTACTAACTAGTACTCCTACCAGTACAACATGGTGCTGTGCTAGTGCTATCCTATCTAATAATAGACAAATATGGTAATTAACCATACCTCTGCTACGCTTCCCATTGGCTAATCAGGGTGATATGCAAATTAACTGCCAACCAAGATGGCAGCCAGCAGCCATGCAGCTGAAGCAAACATGAGGCTTGGTTGCCCTGGCGATGGAGGAAGCCAAGGTTCCCCGCCTGCCGCGGCCCAGCTCTGAGCTCTGAATGCAACAATCTTGCAATTATAGAAGCTAAACAAACCTCAGATACCTGCTTTCAGCCAGCAGGCCTTGGAGCTGGAGCCGCAAAAAAGTTTCAATAAGAAAAGGTAAATAAATCCCAGAATTAAAAAAAAAAAAAGGAGAGACTGGGAGCTTCAGTTGCAGGCTTGGCCTGCCTAAAAACAGCCCTCAGCCCCTCATCCAGACTGGCCAGGCACCCCAGTGGGGACCCCCACCCTGAAGGGGGGTGCGGGCAGCCTGATAACAGACCTCAGCCCCTCACCCAGGCTGGCCAGGCACCCCAGCGGGACCCCCACCCTGATCCGGGACACCATTCAGGGCAAACCAGCTGGCCCCCACCTGTGCACCAGGCCTCTATCCTATATAGTAAAAGGGTAATGTGCAAACTGACCCTAACAGCAGAATGACTGGGAATGACTGGTCACTATGACACACACTGACCACCAGGGGGCAGATGCTCAATGCAGGAGCTGGCCACTGGTGGTCAGTGCGCTCCCACAGGAGGAGCTCTGCTCAGCCACAAGCCAGGCTACCAGCTGCCAGTACAGTGGTGGTGGTGGGAGCCTCTCCTGCCTCCTCAGCAGCACTAAGGATGTCAGAGTGCAGCTTAGGCCTGCTCCCCGCTGGCAAGTGGACATCCCCCGAGGGCTCCCGGGCTGCCAGAGGGATGTCTGATTTCCAGCTTAGGCCCAGTCCCCCGGGGAGCGGGCCTAAGCCAGCAGGTGGTCATCCCCCGAGGGGTCCTAGACTGCGAGAGGGCACAGGCCGGACTGAGGGATCCCCCTGCCCCAAGTGCACAAATTTTTGTGCACCAGGCCTCTAGTAAAAGTATAAAAATACATATATTCTGGAAATTAAAGTCTATTTTAGTAGGAATCTGATATGCTTTATATCAGATAAAACTCATTAGGAACATAACGTTAACAATATTAGGCTTGTGAACTCTGTAATAATTAGCATGAGGAACCAGAGACCTCTCCTAAGAAGAAATAGAGAAAGATTTAAAAAAAAAAAAAAAAAAAAGGTTTAGGATGCCCTGGCTGGTGTTGCTCATTGGCTCATGCACTGAAGGTCATGGATTCGATGTCCAGTCAGGGGCATGTACCTGGGTTGTAGGTTCCCTCCCCAGCCAGTCAGGGTGCATACGGGAGGCAACCAATCGATGTGTCTCTCACATCGATGTGTCTTTTCTTTCTCTCTTTCCCCCTCCCTCCCTCCTTTCCACTCTCTAAAAATCAATGAAGAAAAGAATAGGTTTTAGGATGATTCCAAAGAAGGACTAAGGGAAGCGAGGATCACCTATGGATTGTTTTTACAGTAATCTTTCTTTAGGAGGCGAGAGGAAAAAAGCAGGGCTGGGGAAGTCCCGGTAAGAAAGCAACAGTAAAAAAATAAAATTAAAACCCATGTAAATATTCACAATAACCAAAGGGTAGAAGCAACCCAAGTATCCATCAATCGATGAATGGATAAATAAGATGTGGTATTTGTATATGTACATTGAAATATTATTCAGCCTTGAAAAGGCAGGAAATTCTGACGCATGCTACAACTTGGATGAACTTAAGGACATTGTGATAAGTAAAATAAGCCAGACACGAAAGGACCAATACTGTATGATTTCACTTATATGAGGTACCTGTGTAGTTAAATTGATAGGGATAAATAGAATGTCAGTGAACAGCACTGGGCAGAAATGGGGAGTTAGTATTGAATGGATATGAAGTTTCAATTTGGGAAGATAAAATTCTGAAGATGGATAGGGGTGATCGTTGCACAACAATAAGAACGTACTTAATGCCACTAAACTGCACACTTAAAAATGGCTAAAATGGGAAATTTTATGTTATGTATATTTTGGCCACAATTTAAAAAATGAAAGTAAAAAACTGAAAAAAAAAGAAAAAGATCTAGAGATCGCTTATTATAAGGGAGGGTTTGTGTGGCTGTGGCCATGTCCTGTTAGAAACATTGTCATAGATTCTTTTAGGAACATTATAGCCTGACTACCCGCAGTGTTGAGATGCTGACTCAGGGTCTTGTTTCCCTAGAAAATACGAAGTTAAGATAAATGTGGAATGCTGGCCGAAGACTTTTTATCTGAATCTCTGCCCCTGGGTTGGCAATAGAAGCAGTTTCTCTGTGTCAAAGTGACCTACATGGCTCAGCTTCTTTCAATAAGAGGTGTTCTATTCTCACTGAAATACATCAAATAGCAGTTTCTCATTGTCTATGATGTTAAAGAGCAAGATTTCTTGGCCCTATACACTTGATGTTAATTAACAAAAGCAGTTTTTATGGTTTCACAACAGATTTGAAAAAAAAAACACACAAAGTCTCTTAGAGTGGCGTAGCTTTGAGATAAATTCCGTTAAGGAAAAGAGAAAGAAGCGATTGAGTCCACTGTGGGACAAGGCTGCTTTCAGATTCCAGGGCTCCATTTTCTTGAGTCTGTCCACTCTCTTCTTTACACGGTTTTGACTTGTTAATTTGATGCATCCATTGCTCTGCTTCGGGGCATTCATATTTAAGATTACTAATCTAATGATATCACACACAAGAAAACCAGTAAACTGTAAATCTTACATTATAATGCCATTCACCTAAAGGTAGGCTACAAATGAATAAAAAGCTATAGCAAAACAATGTGACTCATCAGGCAATGCGGTTCCAACTAGACACATTCTGCTTAATGAAATCTGTGCACACAATTTGATGACCCTTCAAAGAGAGTTTCTCTGAGCCTGGGCTGGTGGTGGGTTGGGTACAGCCAAGGAGTTAAAGGTGAAATCCACTCTATTGTTACAGTCTCATAAGGCAACAAAGTTTCTCTCTCACCAAGCCAGCTCACCAGGTAGGAACCACTATGGGAAGGATCACAAGCTCTGTAATTAGTGGCAATACGACTTTCAGGAGAATATGTAGAGGATACAATTCTAGGCTGAATCCAATGCTTGTGACAAAGTTGCACTCTGCACAGAATTTTGCTACTGAATAGCCAACATTTAAGAGACTTGAAAGGCCCTGTTGGTGGCCATCTTTACTTGTGGAAATGATGGAGTAAATATAGTTTCATTAAAACCAAAGCAACCCTGGCCTGGTAGCTCAGCTGGTTAGAGCATCCTCCCAATAAGCCAATGTTGCTGGTACCACGATGAGCCTGGCGCCTAAGGCAACGGTGTTCCCACCCCCCCATCTCTCTGTAAAAACAACAAAAAGCAAAGCAGATTACAGAGCAAATTTAGCAGTTTTTAGTTCTTTTTCATTTAATTTGCCGCCTGGATTCGTCATACAAGGTCTAGATTTAACTTTGAGAACTTGTAAGGGAGGAAGAGTCATCATTACCAGAGATACCCAACAGCTGAACGAAACAGACACCATCTCTCTGGAAGAAACATGGACTAACTCTTTGCCAATGAAAGAAAGGACTTCCACAACTAATACGTATCAAACGAGAAAAATACCCAGTGTGCCCAGTGGAGGGGCAGTTAAGTAAAAAGAGGGGTGGGGGAGGGAGTGCGCGCACAAAAGCAAAGATATATTTGACCCTCCTAACCTACAAATAGATAACCAGGTCTTTTTTGACCCAACAACGTAAGGAAGCTCTTTGACAACTAGGCAGTTTGCAACTAATCCAAACCCAGGAAATGACTCTTCGAAACGAATAAACTTAGTTCTGAAAAAACAAGCGCGTCCAATAACCTCTGAAAACACGTGGCGGGGGCGGAGAAATCGGTCGCAACAACAGGCGAGACTCTAAGTCCCATCATCCCATTCGGCAGTGAAGCCGGGCTGTTCAGGGCGAGCCGGCGCCCTGGATGCTGGGACTTGAGGTTTTGGCTCCTGCGCCTCCCCGCGGGTTTGCGACGTTTAGCGACTACCGCGCCTGCGCCAGCGCCGGCTGAGGCTGGGGTAGCGGCTGCGCGTGCCGGGCGATGCTAGGCGGCTCCCTGCGCTCCGGGCTGTTGCGAGGTGTGGGTGGGAGCCGCGGGCAGGTCGGGGCGCGGGGTGTCCGCGAAGGTGGCGCAGCCATGGCGGCGGGGGAGAGCATGGCCCAGCGGATGGTCTGGGTGGACCTGGAGGTGAGTGAGGTCGGTGTGGGTGAGGGCAGGCGAGTGCGGTTTGGTGTGAGCCTGCCCGGGGAGAGCGGCGGGGGTCTGGGTCTCGGTGGTGGCAGGTGAGTGCCTCCCGGGAGTGGGCGGCGCGGGGCAAGGCGGGGGGCAGGAGTTCTGCGGGTGTTGGGGTGTTGGGAACTCTGCTGGACTCTGGGGTTTCCTTTCAGAAGGGAGGAGTCATCCATATGGCTGCTCCCCCTCCCCCCCCGCCCCCCCCAACTCGCTAAGTCCGGTCGCGTTGAGCTTAGGGTCACGGCTAGGGGTGGGGTGGGCCAGCGGCTCTGCTGGCCCCACTTCCCCAGCCTCGGGGGACCCTGGGTGGCTGGAGCTGGACGGGACTCCGGAGATGACTCAGCCTTCCCCTTCATCCCATAAACCAGGAAACTGAGGCCCCGAAAGAGGAGTCCGCTCAGTCCAGCCGGGCTGTGAGGGAGCAGCTGAGCTGGGAGGGGACCCCACTTTTGTTCCCTTGGGGTTTTCCACACTCCTGCCAAGCACATCCCCTTCCTTGCAGCCTGGGTTTTCTCAGATATGAAATGAGGATAATAACAGTACTTTTTCTGCATCTGATTGCGATGAAGATCAAGCCGTGTCATCAGTCCGAAAACTTTGTGAACTCTGCAGAGACGTGGCGATGTCGGTTATCTGACGCTGCCAGAATTGGATGCTGTCAGCACGCAGTGTTGCTTATTTTGCATCCGTCCTAGAGTAGAACCAGGCTGCCTGACACAGAGCAGGGTTTTGGTAAATGTGAATGAATAGACGACTAGTGTTGAATGCTTTGAGGGCTCGCCCGGGGAGCGTCATTGTCTCTTCTATCTTGGCTGTGGGATATGAATTGAGTTTGCCTGAGGGAATTCCTGTTAAATGAACTTGGGTAAAATAGTCCAGAAAGATGGTTTGTGTGAGTTATGTATAATAGATGTATATTTTTTATTCCAGATGACGGGATTGGACATTGAGAAGGACCAGATTATTGAGATGGCCTGTCTGATCACCGACTCTGATCTCAACATTTTGGCCGAAGTACGCAATGCCCCCTTATTCCTGCGTACTGTTTAGAGTATATTGGAGATCCAAAGATTGTTTTTCCCTATCTCTTTATTTAAAAAATAAGATTAAGGTACAGAGTAATGTGCTAGGTCATGCATGATAAGGTTGGTACTAGAACCAGAGTAATTCATCTCACAACCTAATTATTTTTCAATAAGCCATGCCCCAAATTACAGAAACATAAATGTTACCATTTCCTGAGCACTTACTGTGTGCCAGGCACAACTCTCTAAGTGCTTTACATGGATTCACTCTTAATGGGAAGAATGATTATAAGGTAGGCACTGTTACACTCATTTTATGGAGGAGGACATGTTGGCACAGAGATGTTGGGTAATTTGCCTAAGGCCACCAGGCTAGTTACTGCAGGAGCCAGGCGTTTAACCCAGGCAGTCTGAATGACGTGCTCCTAACCAGTAAGACAACCAACTAACTATACAGTGCCACCAGGAGTGGTAACTCACGCCAAAGCTGACATCTTTCTATCATAACTTTAAATTTAACTTGACTCCATATGTCCAGGTTTTGCCTTTTCAACTAGGACATGTGATTTTTCTAGATCTGTATGGAGATTTTAGAGAAAATCTGTTGGTGCAGAATCATAAAACACTCTCTTGTTGACATTGGACGTGATTAAAGTTTTAACATGATGCCTTTAACCGAAACATTAAACAAAACAAATAAAACACACTTGTTGCCTTTTGGGCACTCGTGAAACATTTAATAAGTGTGTGACAGCATCTGATTGGTAGAGGGTGAAATCCCTGGCGTGGAATAACTCTGTTTCAAGTTGTCAGCAATAATCAGAGGCAGGGAGAGACTAGAGTAGAAACACAGTAGCTATGCTTGTGGGAAAGAGAGTCTTGTTAAAATAAGTCCCCAGAGGGTACGGTTGATGTGTTACTGGCACTGGATAGGTTTAATAAATCTATAGTTATGACTTACTTTTCCTGGGTGGGGAAGAGGGGAGAAGGCATTTATAGAGGAATTGCTACTTTTGTAGAGCAGCAGGCGTACATCCTGGAGTCCCCCCTAAGGGATCAGCTGCAGGAGAGGCATTAGATTGACTTTCTTCTTGTAACAACTAACTTTAAAAAAAACTTTAAATAAATAAATAACGTCATGTAAATAAATAAAGCCCCGAGGTTTCGGTTTGGTGGTTTTACCCTGCCACTTGGCATTTACGAGAGATGAATAGTGAAGAGAAGTGCCTGTACTTACCAGCCCTGCTTACCCCTGGCTGAAGGAGAGAGTTTCCCGTAGACTGTGGATATAATGTGAAATCCTGACAGTTTAATGGGCCGGTCAGTTGATGTGGACTCTGGAGGAAATTTGGGTCTGTTCCCCAGCTGCCGATGAGTGCGACATTTGTAAATAGACTCAGTCAGATGAGGATAAGGATGTTAAAAAAAAAATAAAAATGCTTAGGGGCTGTTGGCACTAGAGGGTCAGTTCCGTGGAAAACAAGTCTTATTTTTGTATATGAGTTTGAGGGAAAATGTCTTATGCTGGTAGAAGAACAAATATCCTACTCTGGAAATTTTTCTTTGGGTGGCTTACTGGGGTCTGGACTAAGTTAGCCTTAGATTGATAGTAGTTTTTCCCATCAGAGTTTGTTAGAATTGTTTTTTACAATATAAGGTTTGTGTGTGTGTGTGTGTGTTTAAATGGTATCCGGACACATTTTTTGCTTCATGGAGTTTACCATGACCAGTTTTCTTATTTGGTTAAAACCTGTTAGTTGTAGAAGTGAGGCATATTTTAGTCAAATTTTAGCCATTCCTTTCAGTGACTGCATACTATTTTTACCGCCTTAGTAGTAGTAATACCTTGGATTTATAGTACTTTTCTTCTAGAGACTTCAAAGAACTTTCAACCTATAATTTCTTTTATCTTGTTAACATCCCTTTGAGGGAAGGGGGGCAGTTTATAGCTCCATTGTCCGGAAGGAGAAACCGAGGCCAGGTGACTTGCAGTGACGACTTCAGTCGGGCTGTTACTGCTGGGCCTCAGCCAAGACACTTGCAGTTGAATGTTCTATTACAGGGACTGAGAACTCAAAGGCACTTTCATTTTTCAGTTGTAAACAGTTACCTTTTTAATATGAGAACATAGTTAAACAGTATAACTTTATCATACACACACACACACACACACACACACATTAGGATATTGGTTTTTCTTTTTCTTTATTTCTTTTTAAAATCTTTATTGTTGAAAGTATTACATATGAAGGTATTGGTTTTTCATCCTGTTCTTCTGCTCTATAATATTCCCCAGAGTTTATGTACTTTCTTGGTATTTTTCTAGGTATTTTGTGTGTGTATATGTATACACACACACACACACACACACACACAATATTTTTTAAATAACCGTAAGTGAAATCACATGCGTGTGTATGCTGTTCTGCAATTTTCTTTTTCAGTTAGCAATATAGACACTTCAAAATGAACTCATAATTAGGGGTTGGCAAGTTTTTTTAAAGAAGACCAAATATTAAATATTTTAGGCTTACAGTACCATATACCTCACTATTACCTTTTTGGTTGGTTGTTTTACAACTATTTACCAATGTAAAAAGCATTCTTAGCTTTTTGGCAATAAAGCAAAAAAAAGTCACAGGCTGGGCTATAGTTTGTTGATCCTTGATAGATAACTAGTTCTTCTCAGTAAGCAGTTGTTTCAGTTGTGTGTGTGTGTATGTGTGTGTTCATTGAGTCTATTTTGCCACTTTAAACAGTGCTGGAATGGATGTGAGGGCGATCTGGCTGCTACATCTGTCACCCCATTGATAGCCAGGGTTGATTCAGCTGATCTGGCTGGCTAGGCGGGTGTCCCTCTCCTCCCTCACCGATCCATGAAAAAAAAATAAAAAATAAACAGTGCTGGAATGAATGAGGACCACTTTAGAGTTAACAGATAATTGTTATAGATAACAGTTAAAGACTGCTGTTCCTCTCTTACTTTCTCTGGTATATATATTTAATCCTTAAGATAGTTTCAACTTTACCTCGGAAACCAAGGCGATCCCTGTTGATTCTGGATGACTGATGGCTTTTCCCATCCACAGGGTCCTAACCTGATTATAAAACAGCCAGATGAGTTACTGGACAGCATGTCAGATTGGTGCAAGGAGCATCATGGGAAGGTAACACTATCCAATAGCAGGATTCCTGCCCTGGGGATCAGTAGCAGCATCTGAATCCGATACCATTGGTGGACAGTATTGTAAGGCGGGTGAGCGGAAGATGGCTTGGCGAGCCTGGGAAGCCACTTTTTTGTTTGCTTTCCACCCCTGGGACCTCTCGAGATCATCTTCTCCGCAGGTCCTCTTTTTTCCTCTCCTGCATTCAGTCTGTTGCCACCACATTGTGGATTGTCAAGTATTGCACAGATCAGTCTTTGGATAAGGTTAGACATCAACTTTCAGACAAGGGGGAATGCTGCTCTCCTGTTGATACAATCTCTTCCCAGAGATTATATCCTTGGACTTCAAGTAGCACCTTTGTTGACTGTGTGGAAATGCTACTAACTATCAGGAACATAGCTTGACTTGAATTCTTAAGAAAAACTGTGCAAAGATAGATAGCAGTGTCAGTTTAAACTTGGGCTCTATAAATGGTCTAAGTATTTGCTCATTTTAGAAGTGTCATTTGGATGCCTTTGAATACCGACTTCATGTTTTTTTGGCGGGGCGGGGATTCTCTCTTGCAGTCCGGTCTAACCAAAGCAGTGAAGGAGAGTACAGTGACATTGCAGCAGGCAGAGTATGAATTTCTGTCCTTTGTGCGACAGCAGACTCCTCCGGGGCTCTGTCCACTTGCAGGTAAAGTTCAATCCTTTGTGTGCCTTGTAGGTAGTCTTCCATTCTAGGAGCTCAAGAGACTGCCGTTCCAGAAAGATCAGCCAAGACCATCATGTCTTCCGCTTACCCTAATTTGGATTGTACATCTTACTTTCGTGTTTCAGTGTCCTTGTGTAACTTATACATGAATATTGGGAACATGCCCTGAAACCTGATAAGAGGTCTGAGGTTTACTAACTCAGTAAACATTTCCCCTGTATTTTTATTATGGAGAATTTTCAAATGTACAGAAAAGTTGGATTTAGGAATTGTTAACCTTAAGCCATGATTGTTTTACCTGTCTTTTTTAAAATATATTTTTTAAAATACATTTTAAGATATATTTATTGATTTCAGAGAGGAAGGAAGAGGGAGAGAGAGAGAGAAACATCAATGGTGAGAAAGAATCATTGATGTGTTGCCTCCTGCATGCCCCCTACTGGGCATAGAGCTGGCAACCTGGACACGTGCCCCTGACTGTTTGACTGGAATTGAACCCGGGACCCTTAAGTCCCAGCTAGGGCTACCTGTCTATTTTTGTTGGACATTTAAAAGTAAATTGCAGCCCTGACCGCTTTGGCTCAGTGGATAGAGCATCGGCCTGCGGACTGAAGGGTCCCAGGTTCGATTCTGGTCAAGGGCATGTACCTTGGTTGCGGGCACATCCACAGTAGGGCGTGTGCAGGAGGCAGCTGATTGATGTTTCTCTCTCATCAATGTTTCTAGCTCTCTATCCCTCTCCCTTCCTCTCTGTAAAAAAATCAATAAAATATATTTTAAAAAAAAGTAAATTGCAGGCACCATAATACTCTATTTCTAAATACTTCATCAAACATTTCCAATTAGTAAGGACATTTTCTTATGTAACCACAATAGCATTATCACATTAAGATAATTAAAATTATTCAGTAACAGTTGCTATCTAGTCCACATCCAAAATGTCTGATTGTTTTTGAACCAGGATTTAATTAAGGCTCATGCATTTCATTTAGTTATTATGTTTCTTCTCTTAATCTAAAATGTCCACCTTTGTTTTTTTTCTTTGTGACACTCACTTTTTAAAGAAACAAAGCTAATTCTAGGTTTTTGAAAGCAATGCCTTATCAGGGAAATTAATGTTTTATGGAGATGTATTTGAATTTGTATATGTAAATTGATATAGTAACTAACATTTTTCTTAAACACTCACAAAAAAGTTTTGACATTAAGTACTAGAGCATATATTGTATAAATTTTCCCTCTTGCCAATGGAGCTGATGTCTGTTTTACAGTTCTCATTTAAAATTTAGTGTTTTTAATATAAATTACTGTATGGAAACACGAATGATATGATTTGTTAAAATTGGAATGTAAATAAATGTTTCAACTTATGTGATTCATTAAAAGTTAAATTTTTAGTGTTAGTGGTGTGGATTTTGTGACACTGGGAGAAAATTTGCACATCTGGTTGATATAAAAAAGTAACAGATAGATTTGTGCATTAAGTATGTGGAAGGATAGATTTACCCTTTTGTCCAGATTTATCCTTTTGTTTACAAATTTATTTGTGAGCTAGACTAACTAAATGCTCAGAATCTGCACTTGTAACCTAATCAGACACTCAAATCTTGAGGTGCTTTTAGGATTTGTTTGAATTAAAAAAATTATCTCCATTTCAAATATAGTTTATGAATTTTTATATCCTGTTGTATGCTACTAGAAATACATAGATGCGGTATACTTCGTGTCTTTCTAGGAAATTCAGTTCATGCAGATAAGAAGTTTCTTGACAAATACATGCCCCAGTTCATGAAACATCTTCATTATAGAATAATTGATGTGAGCACTGTTAAGGAACTGTGCAGGTAAGGGCTATATTGAGGAACCATTAAATTGTCTCATTTAGCATGTTTTTGTTTTTTCCTAAGGGTTTGTCTTTTTTAAAAAATAGGTTTTTATTGATTTCAGAGAGGAAGGGGGAGAGAGAAAGAAACATCAATGATGAGAGAGAACCATTGATTGGCTGCCTCCTGCACACCCCCTACTGGGGACCGAGCCTGAAACCTGGACACATTCCCTGACTGGGAATCGAACCGTGACCTCCAGGTTCATGGGTCAGTGCTCAACCACTGAGCCACACTCTGGGCTCATTTAGCATGTTTAATTGAGAACTTGTGAAAAGTAATTGAATAGAGCTGTAAAACTTGGGGTGCAAAGTGGACATTTAACTTCCTCAATCCGTAATCACTTGGACCAGGACCTAAATTTATTCTGTGCTGGTGACAATTGGGGGAAACAATGTCAAAAATCTTCCATATAAGTTTCATTAATTCAGAAAATCGAGTACCCATTCTGTGCCACGTGTTGGCTGATGTGCCGGGGACATATATATAGATGAAAAGCCCTTAAGTAGCTTAGAATTTAATGAGTTGACAGATGTGTAAAAAATTCACCCTAAAAATACACCGTTGGTGACTTCTCTAATGGAAATGTGCGTACAGAACATTGAAGGTCCCAGGGAAGGGGCCTCTAAGTGCTGGAATGAGGGGACTGGGAAAACTAGGGGAAATGGCTTTTCAACTTGAGATTTAAAGGAGAGTAGACATTTTCTAGGTATCGAGGAGGGGGCATTCTAGAGAACTGGAGGAAGTATAAAGATATGAGGGAGCAGGAAGATAAGGACAACAAAGTTCAAAGAATTGCAGATAGTTCATGAATGCTGGAGTGCAAAGCACAAGGTTGGGGAAAGTAGGAGATGAGGCCCCATTAGGAAGGGCTGGTATGCCATGCTGAGGAGGTTGAAATTCTCTTGTAGGGGATGGGGTTCCTTTGAAATGTTTAGAGCTGTGGTTCTCAACCTTCCTAATGCCGCCACCCTTTAATACAGTTCCTCATGTTGTGGTGACCCCCAATTCCATTGTTACAAATTGAACATAATTAAAGTATAGTGATTAATCACAAAAACAATATGTAATTATATATGTGTTTTCCGATGGTCTTAGGCGACCCCTGTGAAAGGGTCGTTTGACCCCCAAAGGGGTCGCGACCCACAGGTTGAGAACCGCTGGTTTAGAGGAATGAGTGATGTGATTAGATCATACTGATTAGCTGGTGGCAAGAAAAGGTAGGGAGATAAGAAAGGAGACTTGTATCATCTTGGAGAGAAGAATGAGCTAGGGAAATGACACTTGGGTGGTAGGGTAGGGAATAAAGTATTTGAGGAAGTCATTTGGCTGGCATTGAATGTTTGAATGGGGGAGTGAGGAAAAGGAAGAGATATAAGAAGATTCTAGTGTTTCTAGCTTGGCAGGTAGGCAGATGTTCAGAGATACAGAGAAGTAAGAGAAAGTGGCTTTGGTAGATGGGGAAGGGAGATCTTGAGGCTGGGCGTGGTTATATATAGTTGAGTTGTAAGTGTCCGGTGGATTTTTAGATGTCGTCTGCAGCGGTCAGTTGGACATCCAGGACAAACTCCGGAGAGCGCTGGGCTGGAGTTAGCAGATGCAGGAGTCTTAGGCATCGATGAGCTTGCCCAAAGAGTACAGAGACTGAAGAGAGGAGAGGGTGGGAGATAGGCCCAGGCAAGGAGGCAACTTGATAGTCACAACCCAAATGCCTTTTTCAGTTGATAAGATGCTTGAGTGACTCAGAATGTTTGAGACGCCTTTGAGAGTTCCCTTTTTGCTGTGTAGACGCTGGTATCCAGAAGAATATGAATTTGCACCCAAGAAGGCTGCTTCTCACAGGTAAGTTTGCCTTCCGCTGTGTGGCAGTCGGCATGCCAGGTGCCTGGCTGCATGAAATAATGTCCCTTCCCCACTCCTTTTCCTTGGGGGAAAATAAAGGACAACTCACATAAGAAGAACTTTCTTTTGCCAAGACCAGCAGAAATTCTGGCCAGGATTCTAGCATCCCATCTATATATATATAAAAGGCTAAGTGCCTGTCTGACCGGCCGGTACATATGACACAAACTGCCTACCAGGGGACAGACGCTCAACGCAGGAGACTTGGCAGTGGCGGTTCTCAGGTGACGCACCCCAGAGCCAGAGAGGAGGGAGTCCGATTCCTCATGGGGCTGTGCAATTCCGTCTTTGGCCATGGGTTATGTTGTTGCTGTGGCACTGTCAGCCCCGAATCTGGTTTACTGCTGAGCTGCGGTGACTTGGCAGCGGAGGTTCTCGGGTGACGCAACCCAGAACCAGAGAGGAGGGAGCCCGATTCCTCTTGGGGCCGCGCGATTCCACCTTTGGCCGTGGGTTATGTTGAGAAAGGGCGAATAGTGATATTAAAATATTTCTTCTAATTAATTTCCTTTCAATGTGCATGAATCTGTGCACTGGGCCACTAGTTCTGAGTTATATAAGGTCTTAGGTCATATATATACATATATACACACATATACGTATATATATGTTTTTATTGATTTCAGAGAGAAAGAAAGAGAAACATCAATGATGAGAGAGAATCATTGATCGACTACCTCCTGCACACCCGCCCGTCCCAAACGGGATTGAGCCAGCAACCCGGACATGTGCCCTAACTGGGAATTGAACTGTGACCTCTTGGTCCATAGGTTGATGCTCAACCACTGAGCCACACCAACTGGGCGGGTCTTAAGTCTTTCTTGCAGTTTTCAAAATTTTAGATACCTTAGCTTGTAGGTATGTGAAATTGTCTAATTTTTCTAGTCATAAGCAGTATTAATTTCCTTCCCAGCAAGTCTATAGACTTGTAGCCATTTAAAATTAGAACACTTTGTGTATCTAACTTTGACACTTTAGTTTTTCAGATTGTTTCTTTTATGTTTGCAGCTTTAGGAACAAGTACATAAGGAATTTAAAGATCTTATGTATTTAGTGTCCTCTTTTACTTTTTGATTTCTGTAATCTTTCAGGAGGAACATACACCTTAGTGGGGGATACAGCAGCTGGCTTAAGGGCAGCATTTGGTTCATCCATTTACTGTGCTCCTACTCTGTGCCAGGAACAGTTATAGGCAAACATAGAAAGACAAAGTCCCCGCTCTGAAGAGTCTGGCATTCTTAGTTTTTTGTTTTTGTTTTCTTTGATTGGACTTGCATGGACTACAGCACAGTAATACATGGGGAGAATATTTTATCTGAAATAAATGGGGCTTGATGTGTTTCAGAATTTTTCAGGTTTTAGAGAGGTAATAGTACGTCTGTAGTGAGTATTATGTAATACTCCTAACGGTCTGGGGAAGCACCGCATAATCACAGACATCGATACTTCTGCAGTGAAATATATGGGCATTCGCACCGAGTGGCATTGCTGGTGACTATAAGTAGCCTCACATCCAGACTGGTCAGGTTTTACCACATTCTGGGTTATGAAAGTGCTTTGGGTTTTCAGATCTCTCTTGGGTTTCAGTATTGTGGATAGGGTGTTGTGCACCTTGATTTAGCCAGAGACTATTTATATATCTATATATCTATATCTATCTATATATATATATTTATATATATAAATATATATATATAAATATATATGTATATGTATGTATATGTATATATATAAATAATTTTATTGATTTCAGAAAGGAAGAGGGAGAGAGAGAGAAACATCAATGATGAGAGACAATTATTAATCAGATGCCTCCTGCAAGCCCCATACTGGGAATTGAGCCCACAACCTGGGCATGCGCCCTGATCGGGAATCAAACCATGACCTCGTTCATAGGTTTGATGCTCAACCACTGAACCACGTTGGCCAGGCCAGAGGTGGTATTTTTTATAGTTTTAGCTCTCTACCACATATCTAGGACCTGGGAAGAAAGCAAAATTGTTGCCATACCACAGGAATAATTGAAGTTGGTGCAGTCTATTCTCTAGAAGAGACCTGTGGCCCATCGTTCTGAGCTTATTGATTTACCTGTTTTATAATGCTGGTACCTGATTTCTCAGACTATGACAGATGAGAAACAGCTGTTGGAGGAGAAGAGCGGCGGTTAGATGGAGGCAGGCTGCCCCT
Source organism: Myotis daubentonii (assembly GCF_963259705.1). Lineage (NCBI taxonomy): Eukaryota > Metazoa > Chordata > Mammalia > Chiroptera > Vespertilionidae > Myotis > Myotis daubentonii. The sequence continues at coordinate 7,023,282 of NC_081848.1, read as the reverse complement.
GATTATAGCACAAACCATCACCAGAGAGGAGTAGACCCTCCTTTATGCTGTCTGATAATTGATGGGTATTGGGTGATGGAGTCGTCAGTCACCTTCCAGGGCGTTAGTGTGTTTTCTGCAGGGGCGTCGCTAAGTATTGCTCATTGTCTCACAGGCTGTGCTTCATGAGTTGTTAATGTTTCTTCTTTTAAAATATATTTTGTTACTGATTTCAGTGAGGAAGAGAGAGAGAGAGAGAGAAATATCAGCGATGGGAGAGAATCATTGATTGGCTGCCACCTGCACTTGGTGGTGCCTGCAACCCGGGCATGTGCTCAGATCAGCCTGGAATCGAACTGTGACTCCTGGTTCATAGGTTGACGCTCATCCTCTGAGTCACACCAGCCAGCTGAGCTGTTAATTTTTCCACAGATGTGGTCACTTAAGTTTTAGAAATACTGTGTATAGTACAACCTTTTCTTGGCAATTCACAGTACACATTGTGCATTAAATGCTTTGCAAAGGATTTCAAAAAGGAAATTTTTAATCCAGCTTTTCGTGAGCTTATTTGCGCCTGGAATTCTTTTTCCTGGGGAATACATCACCATCTTACGGGATTGTTTTGGGAGACTAATGTCATATATTAGATTTTTTAAAAAACATTTTAGAAAAGCACTTACATATGCTTTACTGAAATGTTCCGGTTTTTTTAAGATTTTTTTTTTCTTGATTTTTTTAGGAAGAAGGGGGAGAGAGAGAGAGAAACATCAATGAGAGAGATGCATCCATGGGCTGTGAGAGAGACACATCTATCGGCTGCCTCCTGCACGCCCCCTACTGGGGATACAGCCCGCAATCTGGGTATGTGCCCTTGACCAGGAATCAGCAACCTTTCCATGCATGGGACGATGCCCACCCAACCAACCGAGCCACACCTGCCAGGGCAAAATGTTCCAGTGTTTGATGTCAGCTAGGGGCCTGTTCTTAAGTTATTAATACAAAGTTGTGCTTTGTAAAGTGATCATTATCTCTGCTCGGGGGCATTTCAATTCAGTATAGTATGTTTGCTTGTAGGGCGCTTGACGACATTAGCGAAAGCATCAGAGAACTTCAGTTTTACCGAAATAACATCTTCAAGAAAAAAACAGATGAAAAGAAGAGGAAAATTATGGAAAACGGGGAGAACGAGAAGACTGTGAGTTGATGCCGGTGTTCGTGCCGCCACCACAGTTCTCTGGAGCAGCTGCTGGTGGTTTTGCTCACACAGAGGCTTGGCAGAGCACCTTCTCTCAGCTAACCCGCAGCTCCCGGTTGTGCCAGCAGACAGCACCTGAAATACTACTTTTCTCCTAACATGCCGTTTTCATTTATGACACAGCAGCACCTTTGTAAGTACCAGGTCTTGTCCACCCCTTGGTACAAATCTGCATTTGCTTTTAGACCATTTCTTTTGTTTTGTTTTTTTAAAAGAATAAATCTAGTTCTATTGAAATGCAAACCTTTGTGTACCATCTCTTTTTTAGTAGTTTAATCATTAATAAACGATGACCCTTTCTTTCTTTTAAACTGGTGTGGCTAATGTTTAAGTCCTCATAGTGCCATTAGGGACAGATTACGTTTCTTAAGGGAAATAAGAAGGGAACTTGTTCTGCTTTGCTTTACAAGTCTAGAATAGAACAACTTGAAGTAGATTCAGAGAAGCAGATTTGGGTTCATTGTTACAGTTACCGGATTAACAGAGGCTTGGAATAGCTGCTCTTCACTATATTCAAGAAATTCAAGTAAGTAATCCGACAGGGATTCTCTAGGTAATAACTCAGGTTTATTGAGTAAATACTATGTGCATGGCTATCATTCTGCTATATTTATAGAACGTAAATATGTATAGGTGGCTGCCCTAGGTCTGATGCTCAGTAAGTATTTGAGAAGGGATTTCGGTTTGAATATCTTAACTCCTAAGAGCCTAGTACTAAAGTGATTCCTTAGCCGGAGTGTCCATTAGAACCATGTGGAACACGTCTCATTTCTCCTTAAGAAATCAGATTTGGGAAAGGCCCGCAGGTGACCTGTCTTTCCTAGAGGTCCATTGGACTGGAAGACTTGAGTAGAGATCTCCAGTTCCATTCCAACTTGATGATGGCCACTGTGTGAGTGAACACAGCAGTGGGACCCTACTGTGGAAGAGTGACACGGAAATCGCTAGATGGCACACCAGAATTCTCTCCCAGTTTCATTTCCTAAGCTGTTTTACTTACAGAGCAGCCTCAGGAGTGGAGAGAGGTTTTAGTGTAACTTTTCCCAAATGTGTAATTTCAGGCCCAGTTCACAAGTGTATGTGTGAAGTGATGAAAACAGAAGTCCGCTGACTTCTCTGGCCGTTTGCAATGGCCTGGGCTTCAGCCCCTGTCCCGACGTCAGCGTTTTGGAAGACAGGATTGTGTAATCGTTGAGAACCGGGCTCTCAGTCAGACTGGGCTCACACCGAGCTCCGGGACATGCAGAGTCACTTTGGCGAGTTCACTTTTCTGAGCCTCAGTTTTCTTTTTTTTTAATATGTTTTATTGGTTTTTTTACAGAGAGGAAGGGAGAGGGATAGAGAGCCAGAAACGTCGATGAGAGAGAAACATCGATCAGCAGCCTCCTGCACACTCCCCACTGGGATGTGCCGCAACCAAGATACATGCCCTTAATTAACCGGAATCGAACCTGGGACCCTTGAGTCCGCAGGCCGACGCTCTATCCACTGAGCCAAACCGGTCAGGGCAAGCCTCAGTTTTCTTATCTGTGCAATGAGAATGAATGGTTAGAAGTAAATGAAATGCTGCTCCCAGTAGTGTGGTGCTGAGCCCCGTGCCTGGCACAGTGAGCGCCCCTGGAGATAGCTAACGCGTCATGGTAACGGCTGGTCTCAGGCCAGCACCTCTGCGAGAGGGGCTGTGCTGGCCGGGGCGTTGCCTCGGTCAAGGGCCACTCCATGCCTGTGACTGCATGATGCTGAGGACTGTTACGAACCACTAACAGTGTGACTTTGATGGGCTTAGTGCTTCTCACTAAAATTTGGCAGGATAGTCTTTGTCCTTAGTTGACCCTTAGGAATGCTATAAATTGTAATGTAAGAAAAGATGAAAACACTGGGCTTGCGAAAGAGGTTCACAGGAAGCAGATACTGCTGTAATTGCTGTAGGATTTCTCCCACATAGCTGGCCTGTGTGCCATGTTAACTGAGCCCTACCATTTAGTTTTCTCTTTCCTTTTTTTTTTTTTTAAATCCTGACCTGGGGATATTTTTCCCATTGATTGCTTAGAGTGGAAGGAAGGGAGGGACGGAGGGAGGGAGAGAGAGAAACATTGATGTGATCGATTGGTTGCCTCCTGCACGGCCCCTACTGGCCAACTGGGGCCGGGGATTGAACCTGCAACCCAGGTACGTGCTCTTGATTGGGAATCAAACCTGCGACCTTTTGGTGTGTGAGCGACACTCTAACCACTTAGCAACACTGGCCAGGGCCCATTTAGTTTTCTTAGGAGTTTTAACTTCTGGTGTTCAATTTAAATCTTGTGTCACGTGAATGGCCAGTTGATTTAAGTTTCTGTTTGGTATCTTCATTACATAGCAGAATTCTCCGTTACCCCTAATGGAGCATGTTCATTTTTAGTGAAATAATTGATAGCTGTGAGAGAAGCCAGTCTGGTCTGATGCATGTCTGTGGGAAGACATGATGGTTCAGTGGTTAGTCCATTATTCATTAGTTTGCTTACAAATAAATATCCATTTGTAGTGCAGGTAACTATGATTTCACAGGGATTCCTGAAGCTATGAAGTAATTTCTGTGAAATGAACTGCAATGCAAATTGGTTTAAATATATCTGCAGCCTTAAAAATGATCAGTGTTTGTTTAGCAGAGTTGGCCAATCCAGTGCTCCCGGGGGCTGTTCAGTCAGTGGTTCCTTCTGTCTGTGCTGTAATTATCCTGCAAGCTCTATTCTTAGGATCACCCAGGATGTTTCCCTGCCTGCACTCAGGAGCTGCGTCTGCTGTGGTGAGTCTCAGTGTTCCTCCAGAGCTCATGATTGCCTAGCCCCGTGATGGCGAACCTTTTGAGCTCGGCGTGTCAGCATTTTGAAAAACCCTAACTTAACTCTGGTGCCGTGTCACGTATAGAAATTTTTTGATATTTGCAACCATAGTAAAACAAAGACTTATATTTTTGATACTTATTTTATATATTTAAATGCCATTTAACAAAGAAAAATCAACCAAAAAAATGAGTTCGCGTGTCACGTCTGACACGCGTGTCATAGGTTCGCCGTCACTGGCCTAGCCGTTGTCCTGAGTGCCTGGGCAGGAAGGACTCCCTCCTTCCGCAGCTTCGCCAGGGGAGATAGGAACGGAACCTGAGACACCTGTTATTTTTTGTTTACCAGACAATATATTCCTTTATTAATAAACCAGCTGACAAATTCATGGGGAAATTTATAGTTTCCTTTGGCAGAACTAGTGTTCTTATATGTGCAAGTCTTAAAAAAATAAATAATAGCTTGTCATAGTGTTGAAGTTCAATTTTGTCATTAAATAAAATTTGACACATTGATTGCCTTGTGACAGTTCATGAAAGTCCTAGGTACACTCCAGCGAGGACAGTAGTAGCAAATGGGCTGTTGCTAGGGTAAGACATCTGAATCAGATTAATGAGAATAAAAGCTATTACCATATGTCTATTGATGAGGCAAAAGCTATTATGCTACCTATTTATACTGTCTTTCTGTTGTCAGAATGAATTGATTGTAGTTATTTGAGCAAAGCTTTTCATTTTATGTGGGTCTTTGTTTTTGGGTTTGTTTTTTTTTACCTTTTGACTCCCTCTTTATGTGGCTCCTGATAAAACCATTGCCATGCTGGTAAAAGAGTTCCTCCCTCGTTGAGTATTTTCTGTTGAATAGAAGAATTTTCTATGAGGGTGGATCTTAAATTTTCTCAACACATACACACACGCACCATACTAGGGTAACTATGGATAGATTTTTTAGCTTGATGGTGATTTTTTCCCCTGCAATGTATACATTTACATAAAATCATTAAGTTGTATACCTTAAACATATTTCTGTATGTCAAAGATATCTCAATAAAGTAGTTTAACATGTGTTTCAAACACTACTAACAAGAAGGGAGTAAAAATTTTCATTTTACTAGAATGCAGGCAGCTATAATAGTTGCTTTCATAATTGAGTTGTCAAGTTGAATGCATAGGACCCAAGACTTAACTTGGTCTTCAGGATGATTTAATTCATGTAGTTTTGTGCGTGGGTTATAATACCACTGATAATCTATGATGCAGAAAACAAAAGTCTCTCATTTGGAATAAGCCCTAGAGAATGAGAAGATTGGGGAGTGGGGAGCAAAAATATGTTCTTGTGCAAATGAAAACATACCATGAACAGCCTACAGAATCCTTGGGGACTCAGAGTAAGTTGCATAATTTGGGTTGCACAACAATGTGAGGAGGAAAAACCAAGGAATTTAAAGCATTCCTAGAATCTTTTGATTCCCAATATGTAATAGAAGGAAGTGGGCAATTTAGGGCACTGTTGTCTGCTGTGTCAGCTTAATGTGGTAAAGGAACTGCTGGTTCTACAAAGGAAATTAAACAAATTACTATCCTCTGGGAGCATCTCATCTCCTTGTTTCTAAATTTAGCCATCTCTGTTGGGACAGAGATGATTTTTAATTCTGAGTTAGGGATATTTCTTGGATAATCTAGGTTCACAGGCTCATGCACACTGCCCTGGGACCCAGCCTATTTTGTTTCTGTGAAAAACCTTACTCATTTTGCATTCCATCTCACCAGCTCACAACTTATATTGAACAATAGAATTCATTGTTGAATTGGAGGCTATATATAGTTTTATACTTTCATTCATCTTGGTTGTGTGCTCTTTGTTTAAATAATTTACTTTTTTCTTTTTAAAATGTTTTTGTTGATTTCAGAGAGAGGAAAGGAGAGGAAGAGAGAGATAGAAACATCAATGATGAGAGAGAATCATTGAAGCCGCAACCTGGGTATGTGCCCGAGAATTGGACCTGGCATGGCCTCAACTCTGGCCAGCCTCATTTATTTTTCTTCATTCGTTTTCTTTTTTTAAAAATATATTTATTTGATTTTTTACAGAGAGGAAGGGAGAGGGATAGAGAGTCAGAAACATTGATGAGAGAGAAACATCCATCAGCTGCCTCCTACACACCCTCTACTGGGGATGTGCCCGCAACCAAGGTACATGCCCTTGACCGGAATCGAACCTGGGACCCTTCAGTCTGCAGGCTGATGCTCTATCCACTGAGCCAAACCGGTTAGGGCTCATTTATTTTTCTTATACACACTCTTGTCTTTACCATTCTAGGGATTCTAAAGTACTTTATTATATCTTTCTACTTCCTTATTTTGTCTTTAGAGTCTTATGAAATAGGTCGACATGATAGCCCAATCATTTAAAAAAATTTTATTTTTTATTAATCCTCACCTGAGGATATTTTTCCATTGTTTTTTAGAGAGAGTGGAAGGGAGGGGAAAAGACACAGAAAGAAACATCGATGTGAGAGAAACACATTGATTGGTTGCCTCCTGCATGCATCCCAACTGGGATTGAGCCTGCATCCAAGGTACGTGCCCTTGACCAGAATCAAACCTGGGACCTTTCAATTTATGGGCTAACGCTCTATCCATTGAGCCAAACTGGCTAGGGCTAGCACAATCATTTTATGTTTATACTAGGGGCTCAGTGATGAAAGGAACTGTGCCTCAAGGCTGCGGTGGGCACAGGGGCGGGTCTTGGCCCATCCTCCATGCCCCCGCCTGGTCCCTCACACCGCGCCCCTGGTCCCTGGTTGGCCTGCAGGGCAGCCCCTCTCCCACTGCTGCTATTCCCATGTGCTGACGGCACCAGCCCTGCTTGCACCGGCTGACGGCGCAGAGTGATTGGGGCCAGCACCAGCAGCGGGTGCAAGTGGTGGCTGCTGCCCTGATTGCCCCTCAGGAGCACGGGGAGGTGGAGAAGCCCTAAGGGGCGATCAGGGCTGGCAGCTGCCACTCATACCTGCTGATGGCACTGAGTGATCAGGACCATCGCTGGGCACCAACAGCAGGTGTGAGCAGAAGCTGTGGCACTGGCTGTGGGTGCGAGTGGGGATGGCACTGGCAGTGGGTGCGAGTGGGGCCAGTGCTGGCAGCAGGTGCGAGTGCCTGGCGGGTACCGCAGCACGGAGGAGCAAAGAATTTTCAGTAACCATCAGAGGTTCCCCCGGAAGACAGTGATTGGCGCCCCACCTTGATCTGGCCCTCCCACTCACCTGCTCCACCATTCTGCCGTGGCCAATGCCTGCCATGTCCCGCACACACCCCCTGGTGGTCAGCGCACATCATAGCAACCAGTTTTTCGGTTGTTTGGTCTATTTGAATATTAACCTTTTATTATATAGGATTTAACAACTAGCAGAAAGAATTGGTAGAAAAACTAGAAAGTAGGACAGATGTTAGGGACACGTTAAGAAAAGTCCTAGCCCTCCCTAGAGTGAAATCGGAGCAAAGGTTGCTCCTGTTCGGACTATTTATCTGAAATATGAACTTCCAGAATGTGGGCTTAGCATTCTGTGCACTGGACCAGCTCTTTCCAGGAAACCTATTCCCTCCTCAGACTATCAGTATTTGTTTGAAACGGCGTTCGTTGGGTTTTATAAATAGCAAAACTGTTTACATTGGTTGGATACTCCATAGAGGTTGCCAACTTTTATCTTGCCAAGTAAGGATGTTAAAAAATACCATCTCCTATCACTACAATTTCATAAAAGAAAAGACATTTCAAACATATATTTCAAAATAGAGGATAGGTACTATAAATTGAATACGTGTAGTTTTGTGAAAAATCCAGTTGTGTCCTTATTTTTTGCATTGCAGTTTATTTTTTTAGTTGTTTCCAGTTCTTTTATTTTGTATTTTTTTATTTGTAATCTTTATTGTTGAGTATTATAGATGTTCCTGTTTTTCACCCCCCATTGCTTCCCTTCACCCAGTTCCTGCCCTGCCCCAGGCCTGCACCACCCTATTGTCTGTGTCATTAGGTAATGCATATATGCATATAAGATCTTTGTGTAATCTCTTCCCGCCCCCCCAACCCCTTCCCTCTAGAATCAGCAATCTGTTCTATTTCCATGCCTCTGATTCTATTTTATTCACCAGTTTATTTTGTTCATTATATTTCTTATTCATTTATTTTGATTTTTAGATTCAATTATTGATATGTATGCATTTATTGCCTTTTTATTGTTCTTTTTTTTAATCTTTTTTCTCTTCTTCTTCTTAAAAAATACCCTTCAGCATTTCACATAATACTGGCTTGGTGATGACAAACTCCCTTAACTTTTTCTTGTCTGTGATGCTTTTCATCTGACCTTCAATTCTAAATGAGAGCTTTGCTGGGTAGAGTAAGCTTGGTTGTAGATTCTTGCTATTCATCATTTTAAATATTTCTTGCCACTCCCTTCTGGCCTGCATAGTTTCTGTTGAGAAATCAGCTGACAGTCGTATGGGTGCCCCCTTGTAGGTAACTAACTTTTTCTCTTGCTGCTTTTAAGATTTTCTCTTTGTCTTTAGCCCTTGGCATTTTGATTATGATGTGTTTTGGTGTGGTCCTCTTTGGATTCCTCTTGTTTGGATTCCTCCCGCCCTGGAGCTGGAGCTCAGAGGAAGTGTGACCTTGTAAGTTCAGTTCATGTGCTGACTCTTTAAGAGGAACAGCTGGGTCTCAGCATTGGTAGTCTGTGCTTCCTGAACTTGTAAGTCTATTTCTTTCACCAGGTAGGGGAAGTTTTCTGTCATTATTTCTTCTAATAGGTTTTCAGTATCTTGTTCTCTCTCTTCTTCTGGCACCCCCATAATGCAAACATTGATACGCTTGAAGTTGTCCCATAGGTTCCTTACACTGTCTTCATATTTTTGGATTCTTTTTTTTCTCTTGTGTTTGCTTCCTCATATTTCAAATTGTTGATTTGATTCTCGGGATCCTCTAGTCTACTGTTGAATCCCTGTATATTATTCTCTATTCAGTCAGTGTATGCTTAATTTCTGACTGATCCTTTTCCATATTCTTGGCATTCTCACTAAGATCCTTGAAAGTCTCACTAAGTTCCTTGGAGATTCTAGAAGATTCTCAAGTAACCTCATAACCGTGGTTTTGAACTCTATAGCCAGTAGTTTGCTTTCTTCCATTTCTTTCATTTGTGACATATTTCTTAGTCTCTGCATTTTGGCTGCTTCCCTGTTTGTTTCTATGTATTGGGTAGAGCTGCTATATCTCCTGGAATTGGTAGAGTGGCCTTGTGTAGTACGTGTTCTGTAGGGCCCAGGGGCTCAGCCTCCCCAGTCATCTGAGCCAGGCACTCTAAGTGCACCCCTTGTAGGCTGCGCACACAGTCATGTAGTTAAGTCTTGATTGTTGTTGGTGTCACTGGGAGGAATTGACCTCCAGGCCAGTTGGCTGTGAGGACCAGCTGTGACTACAGAGGGAGAGTTGCTGTGCAGGAAACACCCCTATGGAGCAGGACTTGCTTCAGTGGGTCCTTGGTGCTCACTGAGTCTGCCTCTTGAACATGTCATTTGTGGATGTATAGAGTTGTAATCTGGTATGATCTGATGCTGACCACTGGGTGCACTGGCTCTTGGGTCTCCAGGGAGGTGCAAAATCAGCCACTCCCTGGGCCACCCAGCAGGAGCTACAGAGAGATCTGCAGATTCCTCCTATTTGTATCAGGTTTGGAAGTGTCCAGGTGAGGTCCAGCTGTGAAGCAAGGCAGGCTGGTACTAGTGCTAGGTTTTGGGCCTTTATTGATAGCTTTGGGGCTCCCTGACCCAGCTGCAGCTTGTTTGAGAGATTTAGGAAAGTCTGAAGCCTGAACCAGGACAGGCCGTTCATATGTAAAAGCTGCTGTACACAGGTTGGGTGGGGCTGCAAATTGGATGGGGTGGAGTCTCAGAGAATCACCAGGGCAGAGCAAACAGAAAGCCCTGTGACAGGGAGGTCCCAGCATTGTAATAATGACCCCTGGGAGCACCTTTGTCTGAGAGAAAGCTGCCCCGGAGTTCTGCCCCGATGCCAGACAATCCAGTTCCTCCTTGTATGTGTCTGTTTTCCCCTAAGCCCCACCCTGGTGCTGGAGCTCAGAGGAAGTGTGACCTTGTAAGTTCAGTTCGTGTGCTGACCCTTTGAGAGGAACAGCTGTGTCTCAGCATCCTCTGTGTCACTGAGCCCCAGTCCCCACTGGTTTTTATAGCCCATAGTTTGGGGACTTCTCTTCCCTGCTCTGGGGGACTGGGTTGGGAGTCTGGTGTGAGGCTGGGACCCCTTGCTCCTCACAAGGGGCCTCTGCAGAGATGATCTTCCTCCTGATTAAAAAAGCAGCAGTGCTGCCTTGGTGGTGATAAGCCCCTTTCTTCTTCTTCTTTTTTTTTGTCTGGGAAGCTCTTTATTTCACCATCTATTGCTGAATATAGTAATCTTGGTTTCAGATCCTTGCTTTTCATTACTTGGAGTACTTCATGCCATTCCCTTCTGGCTTGTGGAGTTTCTGATGAGAAATCAGCTGGTAGCCTTATGGGAGCTTTTTTTGTAGCTAACAAATTGCTTTTCTCTTGCTGCCTTTAAGAGTCTCTCTTTGTCCTTAATTTTTGGCATTTGAATTATGATGTGCCTTGGCGTGGGCCTGTTTGGGTTCTTCTTGCTTGGGACTCTCTGTGCCTCCTGAACTTGTGTGACTTTTTCCTTCACCACATTAGGGAAGTTTTCTGCCATTATTTCTTCAAACACATTCTCTATCCCTTGCTCACTTTCTTCTCCTTCTGCCACATCTATTATGCAAATATTGTTACATTTCAGGTTGTCCCTCAATTTCCTTAAGCTGTCCTTTTGGTTTTTAATTGTTTTTTTCCTTTTGGTTCTCTGATTGAGGGATTTTTTTCTACCTCTTTTTCTAATTCATTGATCTGATCCTCAGCTTCCCTCTATTCTGCTGTATATTCCTTCAACTGTGTTCTTTATTACTGATATGTCATTCTTCATAGTTACTCTATCTTTTCTTATGATGTTCAGCATCTTTGCCATCATTATTCAGAACTCCATGTCTTATAAATTTCTTATCTCCACTTCATTTAGCTCTTCTTCTGAAGAATTCTCTTGGACTTTCGTTTGGGGGTTATATTTTTTTGTCTCCCTATTTTGGTTGCCTGTTTGGGTTTGTGGCTGTGTTCAGTAGATTGCTATGCCTCCCATTCTCTAGTGCAGGACATTGTCAAAAGGTGTTTCTGACTAATTAGATCAGGCAGATACTCAAAGCCTCCTGAGACCCGCATTCTGCCTGCAGACTGTTTGTATTCATTTGTGAGTAGCCTCAGGCTATCGCCCACAGGTTTGGTGAGAGTTTTCCAAATGGGTGGGGAAATTCCTTCTGCCTGGAGTCAAATTGTTATTCTTAGTCTCTTAATGGGCCTCAGAAACTCCACAGGGTGGGGCAAGTGTTTTCCATTGGGATGTGGCAACTACCTTCCCCCAGGCAAAAACCTCCTGGATAGCAAAGGTCTGTCTGAGAAAGATGTCCTGTGCAGTGCGAGGGAATGACTCAGCACAGGAAACCAGGGTGTCTGCCTTTTGAGCGCTAACCCTAGAGCCCCAAACCCTGGCTCTACCTCTGCCAGAACCTGAGGTGAGTGCCTGCACATGAAATTGTGGGTGTTGGCCCTTTAAGGGGGTGCCTGCATTTCCAGCTGTCTCTCCTTGGCAGACAGCAACTCTTAAGTTTTTCACAGCCAGATGTAATGTGGGCACCTTTCTCAGTTCTTGTGCTCTTGGCCGGGGGGCCCAGTTTTGGGTTTAGACCCAGAGTTCTCAGTGGCAATCCTCCCACCCTCCCCAGCTGAGATCTCTCTGCAGAACTTCAGCTGCTGTCTGTGGGAGCCCGCCAGCCCTTTCATGCTTCCGCACTTCGATCTTTCTGTTTGCAGTCTCCACTTTTTGTCCTTGTTTATTAGGGTTCTTTCCTGATAGTCTTCAGTTGATTCCTTAGGATTTTTTTGTGTGTGTTTTAGTTGTAATTCCAGTTTGGTCCTGGGAGTGTGTCAGTGTAGCATCCACTTACTCCGCCACCATTTTTAATCTCCTCCGTTTGTGTATTCAAAGGCTTATGAGATTTGTTTACCGGTACTGTTCAGATTTTACAAAATATTTTTACTTTCCTTTTGGTTTCCACATTCACTGAATTGAATTAAAGGTACCCTCAGTTCATTCATGGCACATTATTGGTCAATGCAAAAGCCTTCTTTTGTTTTATATTATTACATTCTTCATTTCTACTTACATTCCTAACCTCAATTCCTATTTTATTGACTCTCTGTTCCTCCATTCTACATTTTTAATTTTTATGGTTTGTTTTGTTAATCCTCACCCAAGGATATATTTCCATTGATTTTTTTTTTTTTTTTTTTAGAGAGAGAGAGTGGAAGGGGGAGAGGGAGAAACAGAGAGAAAAATCGATGCAAGAGAGACACATAGATTGGTTGTCTCCCACAAGCGCCCAGCCCACCGCCCAGGATCAAGTTTGCAACTAAGGTACATGCCCTTGAACGGTACTGAACCTGCGAACCTTCAGTCTGCGGGCTGACACTCTATCCACTGAGCCAAATTGGCTAGGGCTACCATTTTTATTCTTAATGTATATATTGTATGTGTGTATTTTAACTTGGCATATATTGTATAATGATACAAATCTTGTTTTACATCTTTTTAATGCCATATTGTGTTTATGAAGTTGTATATAACTAAATAGGTAAATAGGTATATAACTTACTAAATACCACTTCTTTTTTAAAAAAATATTTTTATTGATTTCAGAGAGGAAGAGAGAGGGAGAGATAGAAACATCAGTGATGAGAGAAAATCATTGACCGGCTGCCTCCTGCACGCCCCACACCAGGGATCAAGCCTGCAATCTTGCCCTGACTGGGAATTGAACTGTGACCTCCTGGTTCATAGGTCAATGCTCATCCACTGAGCCATGCCAACTGGGCTAAATTTCACTTCTTTAAAACATTTCTTTATAGGCACTTTCCTCATTTTACTTATTGGTACCACAACCAATATTGCCATCAATATCTTTGCACATGTGTCCTGGGCCTATAAGAGTTTTCTTGGAATTATATGGCAAGGAGTTGGGTTTCCAGGTAATTGGATAGCGCTATATTAATTCCCTAAGTACTGACAAAACGTTCTTCATAATGAGTGCAGCAGTTTAAATTATGATCAGACATACAATAGTACCATTATCCTAGATCTGTGTCAGTGCTGGGAATTACATGAATTTATAATTTTTGCCATTTTGTATGCAGAAAACAGTATTTTCTTATTAAATTTGCATTTCTCTGAAGGTGTGTCAGTTTGAGGATGTCTTTACATGTACTGCAGTTCTGTTTCTTCTCTTGTAAATTGTTTGTATCCTTTGTCCTTTTTTCTATGGGACTTTTTGTCTTTTTTAATGATTTTTTTAAATATTTTTTTATTGATTTTTTACAGAGAGGAAGGGAGAGGGATAGAGAATTAGAAACATCGATGAGAGAGAAACATCCATCAGCTGCCTCCCGCACACTCCCCACTGGGGATGTGCCCGCAACCAAGGTACGTGCCTTCGACCGGAATCGAACCCGGGATCCCTGAGTCCGCAGGCCGACACTCCATCCACTGAGCCAAACTGGCAGGGCAATGATTTTTACTTCAATTGTTTGGCCCAGGTCTGTTACCCATCTGTTGACTTTTTGCGTGCTGACTTTCTTAAACAGGGATTTTTAATTTTATTATTGTAACAGTTGTCAGTTTTCCTCCTTAAGGTTTGTTCTTTGAGAATATTGCATGAGAGATCGTACTCTTTCTCAAGATCATGAAGATATTCTCCTTTCTAACCTTTTATTAGCTTTGTATTTTAATTTTGCATTTCATGTTTTGGCTTTTAATTGATCTCGAACCTACATCTGGAGACTATATGAGGTAAGGAACCAAGTTTATTGTTTTTCATAGAGCATGCAATTTTCCAGCTCTATTTGATAAATAATCCATCCTTTCCTACTGATTTGTGTTATCACTTCTATCACATATCATGTTTTCATATATAGAGATTGGGTTGTTCTGGGCTTTTAATTCCATTGTTCTTTGATCTTATACCACATTTTTTTTTTCTCTTTTATGCGGGGATTACAATGATATATATTTTTTAAAAATTTATTTTTAAGTTACAGTTCATACTTAATATTATTTTGTATTAGTTTCAGATGTACCAAATAGTGGTTAGGCAATCATATACTTTACAAAGTGTTCCCCCAATATTTCCAGTACAAACCTTGGCATCATACATAGCTATTATTATATTACTTACTATATTCCCTATGCTGTACTTTATATCTCTGTGACTATTTTGTAACTTCCAATTTGTACTTACTTTAAAAAAATATATATATTTTTATTGATTTCAGAGAGGAAGGCAGAGGGAGAGATAGAAACATCAATGATGAGAGAGAATCATTGATTGGTTGTCTCCTGCACGTCTCCTACTAGGTATTGAGCCAGCAACTTGGGCATGTGCCCTGATCGGGAATTGAACCATGATCTCCTGGTTCATAGGTTGATGCTCAAAAAACATATTAAAAAAACAACAACAAACAAAAAACAATAGGTTGACACTTAACCACAGAGCCATGCTGGCCAGGCCAATTTGTACCTTTTTTTTTTTTTTTAAATAGAAACAAGTTAGAGACAGATTTTTAAATTTTTTTTTTTTACTGATTTTAGAAAGAAAGGGAGAGGCGAGAGATAGAAACATTGATGAGAAACATCAACATTGATTGGCTGCCTCCTGCACGCCCCCAACTGGGGATCAAGCCCATAACCTAGGCATGTGACTTGACCTGGAATGGAACCATGACCTCCTGGTGCATGGGTCGATGCTCAACCACTGAGCCACACCAGCCAGGCCAATTTGTACTTCTTCATCCCTTCATCTTTTTTACCCAGTCTCCCACCCCAACCTCTCTCTGGCAACCATCAGTCTGTTCTCTGTATCTATGAGTCTGTTTCAATTGTGTTTGTTTGTAAATACTTTTTTTAGATTCCACATATAAGT
Organism: Myotis daubentonii; assembly: GCF_963259705.1. NCBI lineage: Eukaryota > Metazoa > Chordata > Mammalia > Chiroptera > Vespertilionidae > Myotis > Myotis daubentonii. Next base: position 7,008,101 of record NC_081848.1, on the reverse strand, counting down.
GAACTCATGTGGTATTTGTCTTCTGACTTATGTCATTTAGCATAATAACCTCTAGGTCCATCCATGCTGTCACAAATGGTAAGATCTATTTTTATGGCTGAGTAATATTCCATTGTTTATATTTTTCACATCTTTTTTTACCCACTCCTGTATTGATGGGCACATGGGTTACTTTTATATCTTGGCTATTGTCAATAACGCTGCAATGAACATTGAAGTGCATGTATTCTTTTGAATTATTGTTTTGAGTTCCTTTGGATAAATACCCAGAAGTGGAATCACTGGGTCATAAGGCAGTTCTATTTTTAATTTTTTGAGGATCCCACTATTTTTCATTGCAATAGCATCAATCTGCATTCCCACCAATGGGCATGAGTGTTCCCTTTTTCCACATCCTCACCAACACTTGTTGTTTGTTGACTTATTGATGATAGTCATTCTGGCAGGTGTGAGGTGATATTGTGGTTTTAATTGGATCTCTGTGATGATTAATGACAGTGAGCATCATATCATATGTCTATTGACCATCTGTATGTCTTCTTTGGAGAAGTGTCTGTTCAAGTCCTTTGCCCATTTTTAATTGGATTAATTAAGTTTTGGTGTTGAGTAGTATGAATTCTTTATAAATTTTGGATATTAACTCCTTGTCAGATATATCATTGGCAGATATGTTCTCCCATTTAGTAGATTGTATCTTCATTTTGTTGATGGTTTCCTTTGCTGTGCAAAACTTTTTGGCTTGATGTAATCCCATTTATTTATTTATTTATTTATTTATTTATTTATTTATTTATTCTTTTCTTTCTCTTGGCCAAGGAGATATATCAATAAAAATAGGAGAAATGTCTGAAATTTTATTGCCTATGTTTTCTTCTAGGATTTTTATGGCTTTGTGACTTATATTTAAGTATTTAATCCATTTTGAGTTTATTCTTGTGTATGGTGTAAGTTGATGTTCTGGTTTCATGTTTTTTTTGCATATATCTTTCTAATTTTTTCAACACCATTTATTGAAGAGACTATCTGTACTCTATTGTATGTTCTTGCCTCCTTTATCAAATATTAATTGACCATAAAGATGTGGGTTCATTTCTGTGCTATCTATTCTGTCCCATTGATCTTTATGCCTGTTCTGGTGCCAATACCATGCAGTTTTGATTACAGTGGCCTTGTAATATAGTTTGATATCAGGTATTCTGATAACTCCAACATTGTTTTTCTTTCTCAAGATTGCTGAGTCTGTTGTGGTTTCATATCAAGTTTTGCAATATTTGTTATAGAGTTGTGAGATATGTCATTGGTATTATACTAGGAATTGCCTAGAACCTGTAGATTACTTTGGGTAGAATGGACATTTTAATGATGTTATTTTTTCCTGTCCATGAACACAGTATATGCTTCCAGTCATTCATGTCTTCTTCAGTTTTTTTCTTCAGTATCTTACACTTTTTCAAGTACAGGTCTTTTATCTCCTTGGTTAAATTTTATTCCTAGGTACCTTACTTATTTTGTTGTTACAATAGTAAATGGGATTGTTTTCTTTTTAAAATACATGAGTACATCTCATTGACTTTAGAGAGAGGGGAAGGGGGACAAAGACACACACACACACACACACACACACACACACACACACAGAGAGAGAGAGAGAGAGAGAGAGGGGAACATCAATCTCTTGCCTTCATGTATTCTCTCTGACTGGGGATTGAACCCAAAACCTAGGTATGTGCCCTCACTAGGAATTGAACCTGCAATCTTTTGATGTACAGGAAGATGCTCCAACCAATTGAACCACATGGGCCACGGTAGGAATGGTTTTCTTAATTTCTCTTTCTGATAGTTTATTATTGGTGTATAAAAATGCCACTGATTTATGAATATTAATTTTGTAACCTACTACTTTGCTGAATTCACTTATTAGATCTAGTAGTTCTTTGGTGGAGTTCTTTAGGTTTTCTGAATACAGTGTAATGTCATCTATGAATAATGACAGTTTTACTTTCTCCTTTTCAATTTGGATGCCTTGTATTTCTTCTTCTTGTCTGATTGCTGTGGATAGGACTTCCAATACTATGTTGAATAAGAATAGTGAAAGCGGACATCCTGGTCTTGTTCCTGATGTTAAAGGAAGCTCTTTTAGTTTTTGCCCAATGAGTATGATGTTGCTGTGGGTTTGTCATATATGGCCTTTTATATGTTGAGGTAAGTTCCTTCTATTCCCACTTTGCTGTGAGTTTTTTTTTCTTCTTTTTAAATCATAAATGGGTTTTGGATTTTATTAAATGCCTTTTCTGCATCTATTGATATGATCGTATGAATTTTATCCTTCAGTTTGTTTATGTGGTGTATCATGTTTAGAAATTTGTGAATATTGTACCAACCTTGCATCTCTGGAATAAATCCCACTTGATCATGTTGTATGGTCATGTTGTAATGTATTGTTGTATCTGGTTTGCTAATATTTTGTTGAGCAGTTTAGCATCTATGCTCATCAGGAATATTGGCCTATAATTTTCTTTCTTCATAGTGCCTTTTTCTTGCTTTGGAATTAGGATAATGCTGGCCTTGTAAAAAGAGCTTGGAACTTTTCTCTCCTCTTGAATTTTTTGGAATAGTTTGAGAAGGATAGATGTTAGTTCTTTGAATGTTTGTTAAAATTTGTCTGTAAAGCCCTGCAGTCCAGGACTTTTATTTGCTGGGAGTTTTTTTATTTTATTATTTTGTAATTATTATCTTTAGTTGTAATTGGTCTATTCCAGGGGTGGGCAAACTTTTTGTGAGTGCATGCCAAAACCAGCAAAATCTCTGACTCAAAATTCTTCTGCATGCCAACCCTAATTTTTTGAGAACATGTTACGCCTGCTTGATATCTCTTAAGGTGTACGTATGTGAAGAACCTTGAAGAAATAAAATTCATTCGAGCGACAAAAACACAGTATTTGATGATGAAAAATACATTTATTTTTTAATGTATACATGTACACTGATAGTCCGACAGAAAACTTTATGACTCCGTTTGATATTATCAGTGGGACTTTTGCTACTGCATCACTGATGACAGAGATTTTACATCAGGTTTATATTTCGTGACCTTCAGAGATATGCACGAGCTACTACTTTCATCCGTCAGGCTACTCCTATGATGAGACTTAATAAAATTCATCACTGAGAACAAAGATTCATAAGCATATGTGGATGAAAACATGGAGAGTAATGTTGTTGCAAAGTTTTTTAAACAGAAAAAATTTTCTGGAATGGCATTCCAAGTCCTCAATAGTTAGTTTTTGCCCCTTCTCTCTGGTACTCCTGTCTCTAATCGCTTTTTTTTCAAGTCAACTCTAAGGTCAATAAATTTCTGCTTCCAAATTGAGCTACTCTGAAATTCAATCAACTGCATTTCAAAGTCAGCCATGTCTATCCATGAAAACATTTGTAAGTTTAGTTCCTCCAGTTTCATGCTGTCTGGAAACCTCATGAATTTTGCTGTCTCTTCCAGTTCTCTGAATTTCGCAAATCTTGAGAAGAACTGCTTAATAGTTGACTCGATGATGTTTAAAAACAGCTTTTGAAGGCTTTGACAGTCTGTTCTGTCATCTTTTGGGAGGTCTTTGATGTGCCTCTTGAGGTTTGGGAAATATTTAAATCTCTCACCATCCACATCCCTTTTAAAGAATTCCAGTTTCTTTTCAAAAGCCTTTATGTAACGAAACATAACATCAAGTGTCTTGCCAGTTCCTTGTAATTTAACATTTAAGTCATTCAAATGTTCACAAAAATTATAAATGGAAGATTTAAGAGAGGGTTTCGCGTGCCAGCAAAAGTTACTGGCGTGCCATGTTTGGCATGCGTGCCAGGGGTTGCCCATCCCTGGTCTATTCAGATTTTCTGATTTTTTCTGATTCAGTTTTAGAAAATTGTATGTTTCTAGGAATTTATCCATTTGCCCAGGTTGTACAATTTGTTGGCATATAGTTGTTACAGTATTTCTTTTTATAATCCTTTGTATTTCTGTGGTGTCAGTTACTTATTTCATTTCTGATTTTATTTATTTGGGCCCTCTCTCTCTCTCTTTTTTTTTTTCTTGATGAGTCTGGTTAAAGGTTTGTCTATCTTATTTATCTTCTCAAAGAACCAGCTCTTGGTTTCATTGATCTTTTGTATTTTTTATTTTTTTTTTTTTTTAGTTTCTATGTCATTTACTAGTATTTCCACTCTAATCTTTATTATTTCCTCTTCTACTTACTCTGGGCTTTGTTTGTTATTCTTTTTCTAGTTCTTTTAGGTGTAGGCTGATTAGAAGGATAAACCTTAATCACTATGTATGAGTTGCTGTTTAGGGGCTACCAGGTTATCCCTAAGGTGGAGCTGTTTCCAGTAGGGTCTGGTGCCTATGTCTACTGGGCCTGGGTGTGTGTGGGAGGGGCCAATCTGTGTACAAGGGTTGGCACCCTTCTGCTTAGAGCTGGGGGCAGATCTATAAAAGGTCTGAGTCCTCCACTGTCAGCTATTCCGCCTCCCCCTGAGCTTGCCTGGTTTTCCTCCAGAGCTTGCCAAAGAAAGACTGTAGAGTGGGCCCTCCACATAGACCCTGCCACAGGTTGGAAGCTCAGTAGGGCGGGGTAACTGGGTTCAAGAGGATGGGGCTAGTGTGTTCCCTACTTGGGGCCGGTGTGGTCAGGCACTCAATGGGAGAGAGAGGCCATACCACTCCAGACCCACACCACTCAGTCTCTGCCAGAGTCTCCAACTCTAGCTCCCTCAGGAGGGACATAAGTATAGTATTTCACACAATAGAACTTTGCTTTTAAAATCTGTGTGATACTTATATTTCCCCTGATTTAAATGTATTGCATTTACTTGCACTTTATTATTTTGTTGAAAAGCCTTTCCTAAAGTTGTCTATAGTAGTTTTTCTTAATGAAAGAGCTTCTGGTACTATGAATATTTTTTCTATCCATTTTATTGTTTTAAATTGGGTTCTACCTTCTATTATCTTCTAATTTCTTTAGGTTTATTCTCTTGGTTACATTCTCTGTTATGCTTGGTTACTTTTTCAACTTTTCTTTTTTTAAAATATATTTTTATTGATTGCAGAGAGGAAGGGATAGAGAGAGAGAGAGAGAGAGAGAAACACCAGTGATGAGAGAGAATCATTGATCAGCTGCCTCCTGTATGCCCCCTACTGGGGATCGAGCCTGCAACCTGGGCTTATGCCTTTGACCAGAATCAAACCCTGTCTGCAGGCCGACGCTCTCTATCCACTGGGCCAAACCAGCTAGGGTCAACTTTTCTTATTTGTTAGAGCCAGAATTTTCTCCTAACAAACTTTCCTAATGAGCATACAGAGAGACCATTGCTACCAACAACTTCAGGATAAACCTTCTTTTCAAGCACTCAATAGTTTAGACAAATATTAGAAGATTGGAGTTATTGAAAAAATGTTATCTGATAATAATTCAATTAAGCTATCAGTAATTAAAGGGTTATTAGAAAAATTCATTATAGTTCCCAAAAACTCAGGTCACAGACAATTTTAAAGAGCAATTAGAATTTTTTTCTAATTGAAGGTTCATGGGAACACTACAGCCAGAAAGTTTAGCTAAACAATACTTTGAGGGAAAATTATAGCTGTAAATCCATATATTAGAAAGGATGATAGACAAAGGGAATAATAAGTTATGAGCAAAAATTATTGAAATAGAAATGAATATTGAGTGGGCAATATCAAGTAAGCTGAAAGGAATAACAAAATGGACAAATGCTTGTTAAGATTATTCAAGAAGCCCAGCCAGTGTGGCTCAATGGTTGAGCGTTCACCCATGAACCAGGAGGTCATGGTTCGCTTCCCAGATGGGACAATGCTTGGGTTTCGGGCTTGATCCCCAGTTGGGGGTGTGCAGGAGGTAACTGATTGATGGTTTTCTCTCTCATCATTGACGTTTCTACCTCTCTCTCTTTCCCTTCCTCTCTGGAATCAATTAAAAAGAAAAGAGTATTCAAGAAAAAAAGAGCCCTAGCTGGTTTGGCTCAGTGGATAGAGTGTCAGCCTGCAAACTGAAGGGTCCCAGGTTCAAGTCTGGTCAAGGGCATGTACCTCAGTTGCAGGCTTGATCACCGGCCCTGGTCTGGGCAAGTGCAGGAGGCAACCAGTCAATGTGTCTCTCTCACATCAACGTTTCTCTCTCTCTCCTTCCCTCCCTTCTGCTCTCTCTAAAAAAACAACAACAACAATAAAAAACAATGGAAAAATATCCTTGGGTGAGGATTAACAACAACAGCAAAAAGAATAAAGATTGACATTCCTAATTTTTAAAAAAAGGGAAAGAAAAAAGAAGGCATATATAACCAAAATCAGAGGATAGAACTAAAGGTATGTGTGTGTGTATGGAAGTGTTACAAAATTTAGGAAATACTTATTTCTTTTTAGCACTGAGGAATATTTTATTGTCTGGATGTACCAGTTTATGCACCTACGGAATGACGTCTTGGTCATTTCCCCAAACATCGTTCTTAACATAGACTGAAAATGTAGAGAATTCCCATTGAGAATGAGAGCTTGTCACAACCAATAATATTGATCATCATACTGGAGTCAGCCAACCTAGTAAGTCAGTAAAAAATAAAAATTTGTTAGTGTTGGGAGCCACGTAATAAAACTATTATCCATAGATGACCCAAAAGAATGTACAAAATATTTTTTTTAGAAATAATAAGAATGTAGCAAGTTGTCTGGATAAAAAAAATTAATGTACAAAAACAAGTTTTATGTACCAGCAAACATTAGTTAGAAAGTGAAAATTTAAAAGCATGCCATTTACAACAGCACAGAAAAACATGAAACACATAGGAATAAATTTAACAAACATCTTTACAAAACTGGAGAAAATAAAACTATGTTAAAAGGAATTGAGGGATACTTAAACAAATGGAGAGGTACAAGAAAGACTCAGATTGCTTTGGGTAGTATGGACATTTTAATGATGTTCATTCTGCCAACCCATGAACATGGTAGACTCAATACACTCCCCATTAAAATACCAACGGCATACTTCAAAGACGTAGAACAAACTCCAAAAATTCATCTGGAATAAAAAAAAGACCCCGAATAGCCACAGCAATCTTGAGAAAGAAGGACAAAGTTGGAGGAATCACAATACCAGATATCAAGCTATACTATAAAGCCACAGTTCTCAAAACTGCCTGGTACTGGCACAAGAACAGACATATAGACCATAGAACAGAACAGAGAACCCAGAGATTGACCCAAGCCATTATGCTCAATTAATATTTGACAAAGGAGACAAGAGCATACAATGGAGTCAAGACAATCTCTTCAATAAATGGTGTTGGGAAAATTGGACAGATACATGCAAAAAAATGAAATTAGGACACCAACTTACACCATTCACAAAAATAAACTCAAAATGGATAAAGGACTTAAACATAAGATGGGAAACCATAAAAATCTTAGAAGAAGCCATGGGCAGCAAAATAACAGACACTTTTTTGTAGCAATGCCTTTATTGATACAGCTCCTAGGGCAATGGAAACTAAGGAGAAAATAAACAGATGGGACTATATCAAAATAAAAAGCTTCTGCACAGCAAAAGAAATCATCAACAAAACAACACGAAAGCCCACTGCATGGGAGAATATATTTGCCAATATTATCTCCGATAAGGATTTAATCTCCAAAATTTATAGGGAACTCATACAAATTAACAAAAGGAGGATAAACAATCCAATCAAAAAATGGGCAAAGGACCTAAATAGACACTTTAAGAAAGAGGACATACAGAAAGCCAAGAGACATGAAAACATGCTCGAAGTCACTAATCATCCAAGAGATGCAAATCAAAACAACAATGAGATACCACCTCACACCTGTCAGAATGGCTATCATCAGCAAATCAACAAATGACAAGTGCTGGCAGGGACGCGGAGAAAAAGGAACACTTGTGCACTGCTGGTGGGAATGCAGATTGGTGCAGCCACTATGGAGAACAGTATAGCGTTTCCTCAAAAAAACCAAAAATAGAACTTCCATTCGACCCAGTGATTCCACTTCTAGGACTATATCCCAAGAAACCAGAAACACTAATCAGAAAGGATATCTGAACCCCTATGTTCATAGCAGCACAATTTACAATAGCTAAGATTTGGAAACAATCTAAGTGCCCATTAGCAGTTGATTGGATTAAAAAACTGTGGTATGCCAGAAGCTAATTCCAGCATGTCATAAATGCAAGGGTTTCATCAAAAGGTTGATGGAATTTGGGGACTCAGCAAGGGCTGAATCACATATGTTATTTCCTGTTGGAAATGGCTAAGGGCATTTCCCCACACCTGAAAAGGATGCATAAATGATTGCTTTCTACCAGACAGCTGAGGGCATTTCAATCTACATGTTATTGCCTCCTGCTGGCCAAACGCCCGAACAGCCGAAGGCAGTTCCTCCAATCTGACCATGGATTCTGTATACCAAACCTTACCCTTTGATGTGTATATCTACCTTGCCTTAGGACAATTGTGTTAAGAAACAGCAAGGGGTCTGGAGAGTCAAGAGAACTTCGTTCCTTTAGCTATTTTCTCCGGCTCCCCAAAATGCCTTCCTAAATTATGTTTCATCTCTGGACTCTTGATTAATTTACACCACAGCCCTTCTCCAGATTCCTGAACCCTTCTAGATGCTGGAATAAGACCCCTGGCAGTGGTACATCTACAAAATGGAATAATATATATATACTAGAGGCCCGGTGCACAAAAATTTGTGCACTGGGGGGGGGGGGTCCCTCAGCCCGGCCTGTGCCCTCTCGCAGTCTGGGACCCCTCGGGAGATAACGACCTGCTGGCTTAGGCCTGCTCCCGGGTGGCAGAGGGCAGGCCCAATCCCTAGGTGCAGCCCCTGGTCAGGCTCAGAGCAGGGCCGATTGGGGAGTTGGGGCGCCACCCCCTGTCACACACAGAGCCGCAGGGCAATCGGGGTTGGGGAGATCCCCCCTATCAGGCACAGAGCAGAGCCGATCAGGGGGTTGGGGAGCCTTCCCTGTCAGGAACAGAGCAGGGCTGATAGGGAGGTTGTGGCCCCGCCCCCTGTCACACACAGAGCCACAGGGCGATCAGGGGGTTTGGGCGCTGCCCCCTGTCATGCTGATCCCTGTGCCAGGAGGCATATTACCCTTTTACTATATAGGATAGAGGCCTGGTGCACGGGTGGGGGCCGGCTGGTTTGCCCTGAAGGGTGTCCTGGATCAGGGTGGGGGTCCCCACTGGGGTGCCTGGCCAGCCTGGATGAGGGGATGATGGCTGTTTGCAGCTGGTCACACACCCTTCAGGGTGGGGGTCCGCACTGGGGTGCCTGGCCAGTCTGGGTGAGGGGCTGAGTGAGGGCTGTTTTCAGGCTGTGACTGAAGCTCCCAACTGCTCCTTTTTTTCTTTTTTTTCTTTTTTATTCTGGGCCAGCTTTAGCCTGGCTCCAGCTCTGAGGCTTCCACTTCTGAAAGCAGGTATCTGGTTTGTTTCGGTTCTACAATCGAAACTCAGTATCAACTCCAGCTCTGAGATCCCAGCTCCCTGAAAGCTGGTTTCTGGGTTTTTTTTTTAGCGTCTATTTGTTACTATGTTTCTTAAACTGCAGGCTGAGAGGCCGGCAAGAATGTTGCAGTCCTCCGTCACTGAAGCAAGCAAGCCTCATGTTCGGTTTAAGCTTCCTGGCTGCCGGCAGCCATCTTGGCTGACAGTTAATTTGCATATCGCCCCTGATTAGCCAATGGGAAGGGTAGCGGTTGTACGCCAATTACCATGTTTCTCTTTTATTAGATAGGATATCCAGCGATCGGAATGCCATAATGACCGGTCACTATAATGCCCACTGTGGCCAGCGAACCAGCCCAATCAGGGGGTGGGGCCAGCTGGCCAACCTCTTGCAGCCCCACCTCCAATGGGCCCCCACCACCCTGATCGGCCCATGGCCCCTCTCCCCAGCCAGCTCCACCCCCGATTGACCCGGTCACTCTGATAAGAGGCAGGGCTGGCAGGCAAACTACCCATGGCCCCTCCCCCAGGCCGCTGGCCCCTGATCAGGCCCCCTCAACCCATTCAGGGGTGGGGCCAGCCAGCCCACCACCCAGAGCCCCTCCCCATGGCCCACAGCCCCTCCCCAGAGCTGGCCCCACCCCTGATCAGCCCCCACCACCCTGATCAGCATGCGGCCACTCTGCCCCTGATTGCCCCCCTCCCCCCCAACACCAATTGGGGCTGGGGCTGGCCAGCCAACCTCCCACGGCCCCTCTGCTGGCCCCATTTGGGGGTGGGGATAGCCATCCCACCACCCATGGCCCTTCTCTAAGGCCTGCCCCACCCCCAATTGGCCCCCCTCCCACCCCAATCGGAGGTGGGGCCTGCTGGCCAAACACCTGTGGCCTCTCCCCGAGCTGGCCTAGCCCTGATCAGGCCCCGATTGAGGCGGGCTGACCAGCCAACCTGCTTCCATCTCTGCCTCCCAACAGGCCCAGCCCTGATCCGCCGATTGGGGCCGGGCCGGCATGACCCCATCCGTGTACGAATTCATGCACTGGGCCTCTAGTGCCGCTATAAACAAGAAGGAACTTTTACCATTTGCAACAGCATGGGTGGAACTGGAGAGCGTTATGCTAAGCAATATAAGCCAGTCAGAGAAAGATAAATATCACATGACCTCACTCATATGTGGGATAATAATGATCAACATAATTTGATGAACAAAAATAGATCCAGAGACAAATGGCAGGGGTTTGGGGGGTTAGAGAGCAACCAAAGGACTTGTATGCATGCATATTAGTATGACCAATGGACACAGACACTGAGGCAGTGGGGATTTGCCTGGGGTCGGAATGCCTGGGAGGGCGGGGGTTCAATCTAGGAAAAAGGAGACATATGTAAAACTTTAGACAATAAAAAAAAAAAAAAAGAATTCAAGGTAATGGAAAGCAAGGATCTTAAACCAAGATTACTATATCCAACAAGGCTATCATTCAAAATAGATGGTGAAATAAAGAACTTCCCAGACATACGAAGCCTAAAGGAGTTTATCACCACTAAATCAGCACTGCAAGGAATGCTGAAGGGACTGCTTTAATGAGAACAAATACATATAGAAATAAACCAAGGCATACAAAATTAAAATGGCAATAAGTAAGTACCTATAAATAACAATCTTAGATGTAAATGGATTAAATGCTCCTATCAAAAGACATAGGGTAGCTGAATGGATAAAGAAAACATGACCCCATTATATGCTGTCTATAAGAGATACACCTCAGAACAAAAGACTCACACAGGGTGAGAGTGAAGAAATGGAAAAAAAATTTCCATGTCACTGGAAACAAACAAAAAAGCTGGGGTAGCTATACTCATATCTGACAAAACAGACTTCAAAATGAAGGCCATTACAAGAAACAACAAGTGTCACTACATAATACTAAAGGAATTGATCCAACAAGAGGCTATAACCCTGATAAACATATATGCACCCAATATAGGGGCACCTAAATATATAAAAACACTTCTAGAAGACTTTAAGGGAAAGATTGGCAGCAATACGCTCATAGTAGGGGACTTGAACACCCTGCTGACTTCACTGGATAGATCTTCCAGACAAAAAATTAACAAGGAAACAGTGACTCTAAAGGACACACTGGATCAGATGGATTTAATAGGTGTTTGTAGAAGATTGCACCCAAAATCTGCAGAATATTCTTCTCAAGTATACAAGGGTCATTCTCCAAGATACCACATGCTAGGACACAAAACAAGTCTCTACAAGTTCAAGAAGATTGAAATCATATCAAGTATTTTCTCAGATCACAATGGAATGAAATTAGAAATCAACTACAGCAAATACACTCAAACACATAGAGGCTAAATAGCATGCTATTAAACAATGAATGGGTTACTGATGAGATCAAGAAAGAAAGAAAAAACTTCCTGGAAACAAATAAAAATGAACAAACAACCCCAAATCTCTGGGACACAGTAAAAGTCATCCTGAGAGGGAAGTTCATAGCACTACAGGCCTACCTCAGAAAACAAGAAAAATTAATAATAAATTATTTAACCCTACAACTTAAAGAACTAGAAACAGAGCAGCAAGAAAAGCCTGTAGGAAGTAGAAGAAAGGGAATAATAATGATTACAGCAGAAATAAGTGACATAGAGACTAAAAATATATACAAAATATCAGTGAAACCAAGAACTGGTTCTTTGAAAGGATAAACAAGATTGATGAATCTTTAGCCAGCTTTATCAAGAAACAAAGAGAGAGGACCCAAATAAATACTAGTAAAATCAGAAACAAAAGTGGAGAAGTAACCACTGATACCACAGAAATACAAAAGATTGTAAGAAGATACTATGAATGACTGTATGCCAACAAGGTGGACAATGTGGGTGAAATGAACAAATTCCTAGAAAAATACAATCTCCCAAAACTGAATCAAGAAGAATCAGAAAACCTGAATAGGCCAATAACAACTGATGTAATAGAAGCAGTATTCAAAAAAACTCCCAGCAATCAAATGCCCTGGTCCAGACAGCTTCATAGAGGAGCGTTACCAAACATTCAAAGAAAAACTACCACTAATACTCCTCAAACTATTCCAAAAAATCCAAGAGGAGGGAACACTTCCAAGCTCTTCTGATGAAGCCAGCATTATTCTAATTCCAAAACCAGATAAAAACACTACAAAGAAAGAGAATTACAAATCCTCAACAAAATATTAGCAAATTGGATACAGCAATATGTTAAAAAGATCATACACCATGACCAAGTGGGATTTAGTTCAGAGATGCAAGGCTTGTGCAGTATTTTCAAATCAATAAACATGGCACATCACATAAACAAATTGAAAACCAAAAATCACATGATCATATCAATAGATGCAGAAAAAGCACTCAACAAAATACAACACCATTTTTGATAAAAATCCCAGCATAGTGGGAATAGAGGGATCATATTTGATCATAATAAAGGCCATATATGTCAAACCTACAGCCAACATCATACTCAATGGGCAAAAACTAAAACCATTTCTCCTAAGAACAGGAACAAGACAGGAATGTCTGCTTTCACCACTTTTATTTAACATAACATAGTACTGGAAATCCTAGCCACAGTGATCAGACAAGAAGAAGAAATGAAGGGCATCCAAATTGGAAAGGAAGAAATAAAACTCTCATTATTTGAAGATGACATGATATTGTACATAGAAGATACTAAAGACTCCACCAAAAAACTACTAGATTTAATAAAGGAATTTGGCAATGTAGTAGGATACAAAATTAACACCCAGAAATTGATGACATTTTTATACACTAATAATGAATTCTCAGAAAAAGAAACTAAACAAATAATACCATTTACTACTGCAACAATAAAATTAAGATACTTAGGAATAAACTTAACTAAGGTGGTAAAAGACTTGTACTCAGAAAACTACAGGACACTGAAAAAAGTGACGAGGAAGATATAAGCAAGTGGAAGAATATACTGTGTTCATGGATTGGTAGAATTAATATCATTAAAATGTCCATACTATCCAAAGCAACCTACAGATTCAATGCAATCTCTTGTAAAATACCAGCAACATATTTCACAGATCTACCACAAACGCTCCAAAAATGTACATGGAACCAAAAAGACCTCAAATAACTGCAGCAATCTTGAGAAAGAACAAAGTTGGATCATAATACTGGATATCAAGTTACACTACAAAGCCATTGTACTCAAAACTGCCTGGTACTGACACAAGAACAGGCATATAGATCAATGGACTAGAACAGAGATCCCAGAAATTGACCCTAGCCATTACTCTCAGTTGATATATGACAAAGGAGGCAATCTTCAATAAATTGTTGTGAAGAGTGGCTACAGCGTTTGGACAGGTTCAAGCCTCAGACTAATGAGAGGGCATGGTTGTCTCTTGGCAAAGCCCCGTGCAGGTCCCATCTTGGATGGCAAAGCCCTCCTAGCACATTTATATAGCCAAAGCCTATGGTTGTAAGCTTGACCTTATGGTCCAAAACTGTGGTCCCAGGTGGCTGAGTGATGTAGGCTGCAGGAGGTGCAGCAAGTGCTGCCAAAACAAAGCTTAACAGAGTTCTCAGGTGCATGTAATTAAGTAGATTTGAAATTTGTGAGAACATTTTAAACATTTTGTGCAGGGGTCCTCAAACTTTTTAAACAGGGGGCCAGTTCACTGTCCCTCAGACCGTTGGAGGGCCGGACTATAGTTTAAAAAAAAACTATGAACAAATTCCTATGCACACTGCACATATCTTATTTTGAAGTAAAAAAACAAAATGGGAACAAATACCATATTTGTATTTGCATGTGGCCTGCGGGCTGTAGTTTGAGGACCCCTGATCTTGACCATGCTCTTGCTTTGCCTCGTGGGATCTGACTATAAAATAAAGACTCGGTTTACAGGCTGTGTCACTGTCTCTCCATCCGAGAACAGTGTTCCATCTGGCCCCAGCTATATTGTCTTGTCTGTTTTCTTTAATCCTTCAGTGCCCCACCCCCTCTGGTTTACTACTGACGATGCAGGACACGATTCAAATTGTGTTCGAAAAATTGGACAGTTGCATGCAAAAGAATGAAACTAGACCACCAACTTACACCACAAGAATAAACTCAAAATGGAGCAAAGACTTAAATGTAAGTGGTGAAACCATAAAAATCCTAGAAGAAATCATAGACAGCAAAAGCTCAGACATCTCTCATAGCGATATGTTTACATATACATCTCTTAGGGCAAAGGAAACTAAGGAGATAATAAACAAATGAATCTATATTAAAATTAAAAGCTTCTGCACAGCAAAAGAAACCATCAACAAAATGAAAAAGGAGCCCACTATATGGGAGTACATATTGATACATCTGATAAAGGTTTAATATCCAAAATATATAAGGAACTCATACAATTTAACAAAAGGAAGACAATCCAATTAAAAAATGGGCAAAAGACATAAATAGACACTTCTTCAAAGTGGACATACAGATGGCCAAGAGACATGAAAAAATGCTCAAAGTCACTGATCACCAGAGAGATGCAAATGAAAATGACAATGAGGTACCACTTCATACCTGTCAGAATGACTGCCATCAACAAGTGACAAGTGCTGGTGAGGATGTGGAGGAAAGAGAACCCTAGTACACTGCTGGTGGCAATGTAGACTGATGAAGCCATTATGGGAAACAATTTGGATTTCCCTTAAAAAATTAGAAACGGAACTGCCATTTGATCCCACTTCTAGGAATATATCCTAAGAAACCTGAAGCACCAATTAGAAAGAACATATGCACCCCTATGTTCATAGCAGCACAATTTATAATAGCTAAGATCTGGAAACAGCCCAAGTGCCCATCAGTAGAGGAGTGGATAAAAAGCTATGGTACATTTACACAATGGAATACTATACAACAGTAAAAAAGAAGGATCTCTTACCCTTTAAGACAGCATGGAGGGACCTGGAGAGTATTATGCTAAGTGAAATAATCCAGTCAGAGAAAGACAAGTATCATATGCTGTCACTCATAGGTGCAATCTAATGAGCAAAATAAACTGGGGAACAAAACAGATCCAGAGACACAGAAGCATTGGAACAGACTGTGAAATCTCAGAGGGAAGACAGGGGAGGGTGGGTGCATTGAGAGAAGTCGGCCGAAGAACCTGTATGCATATATGCCTAGCCCATGGACACAGACAGGGTGGTGAAGGCCTGGAGTAGGGGGTGGGGTGGGCTAGAAGAGGTCAATGGGGAGTAAAGGGGACACATGTAATACTTTCAACAATAAAGATTTAATTAAAGAAAAATCACCCAGTGAGGGTGTTTGGCCTGGAAGTTGAGCTCTCTATAGAGCAGGACTAGGTCTCCTGTACAGCTGCATCTAGGTGCCTGGGGAAGAAGGAATCTGACCTGCGGATGCAGGCACCGTAAGGAGGAATCAGGATTGACTCACCGTCTTTTGCTGGCTCCTTCCCTCCTCTCGTGGTGACTGAAAGGCCCTTGAGTTAGCCATTTTGAGGTGCTAGTTTTCTCATCTTAAGTGTAGAATATTATTTGGAAAAGAAGCTCACAAGTATTGCTATAACTGAAGATAATAACCATAGTCTGCTAATTTCATCTGTCTCTCAGAAAAGAAATATTAGATGTTGAAAGTTGTCAGGATTTTTCTGAGGGTCTCCCAAAATACCACTTTCCTCAGGTCAGCCTTGGCACAGTGATGAAATCAGATTAGATGAAGTGTCCTCAGTTTTCCAGCAATATTCTTTTCATTTTGTCAATATTTTCTTTGACAAAATGGATCTTTGCCTCTTTGCAAAATGAAAGTGTGGTTTTGCCCAAACAGTCAGTGTATAAAAGGTGATGTAGGGTAGCAAGTGGGATACCTCCAACTATGCTTCTTTGGCATAATTATTTTGAGAAACTGCAGACACAGGAGAAGCTCTGAAACAGTGGAGATTTAAGAAGGGAGATTTACATAAGTTGGGGCCTGCACCAGGAAGAGAGTTGTTACCAGAGATTACTTGTTCATGGGAAAGACTTATCTACATGGCAGGGCAAGCTTTGTTTACCATACATTTCCCCTCCTCACCTTCCTGTGAATTACCTTCCCCCACTTTGAAGCTCCAGACGCCTATCCCTGTCTTTGGCTCAGGGTGTATGTAATTGCCTGGCTGCCTTTTAATTCTCATATATTTATGGAGATCTCATGTATATAATTAAAACTTTTTTTTTGTTTGTCTTCTGTTAATTTGTCTTTTCATTACAGGAAGTCTTGGCCTAACACCTAAGAGGGTGGAGGAAAATTATTTTTTCTTCCCTACAATGAATTTAATCCTCTGTTTTCAGAGAAACAGAAAAACTGCTTGTAGTTTAAAACTGGCCAATTTCCTTACTTCTAGTACTCAAGAAGATTTCCAAAAAAATTGAAGTTTAATTTTAACAAGGGTACTTTTGTTATAATGAATAAAATGTTATGATACATTTTGAATTGAAAGGATTATAAAACAAAAAAAGTAAAAAGACCCCAATTTAAAAAATTACATAGACCAACTCACAGATTATAAAACTGAGTGAGAAATTCTATTATATACTATTTGGTTTATGGGTATAATATTAAGTTATTGGATTGTATAGTTGGGAAAAAACTATTAGAAATTATTTGTTTGTTTTTGTCTGTATCAAAAGCATTCTTGAAATTATACCTCAATTTTTTTGAAACCTTGAGGACCAGAATTGAGGAAATTTGCCATTTAAAAATTGTAAAGCTAGCACAAATCCCAGTTCCGTCACTAATAACTTGTGTGACTTTAGAAGTATGTAACATTTCTGAAGCTCAGTTTCCTCTTTTCTAAAATGGGGATAGTTCTAATGACCAAACAGCACCAGGCTGACAATATCAGTGGCTTTGATAGACTGCATTTTTCTGTGTATAAGACGTCCCCCACTTTTCCAACTCAAAATGAAGAAATCAATATTTTAAACATTTTGCTGTTTTTCCTCTTAAGACCTTCTTTTTTGGCATCTTAAGTTGTTCTTCCTGTTTTCTCTACTGTCTGATCCTACACGCAGTGGGAGGAGGTCCAAATTGTCTCTCTGCAGCTCTATTTCCATGCTCCTTTGCACAGCTGATTACATTCAGTTCGAATTTTACAGAGTAAGACAATTGCTTACTGGTATTTATCTTTTTATTTTTTGACATCTTTATGGGCTCAGAATGCTCTGGTCCCTGTTGCATCTGTGCACTCTCCACCTCCACCTCCAATTACGGTATCAGCTGATGTCAGTAACAGTAAGGCTCATGATTGAAGGAAGCCTGTTTGACAAGGTATGGGCAGCTACGCACCCGCCCCCTCCCTCCTTGGCTGACTTCTATTGTATAAAACACCCTTCAATTTTCAGTCTCACAATTTTAGAAAAAAATAGCATCTTGTACATGGAAAAATATAGTAGGTTATGTGTGTGTGAGAGAGAATGATGAAATGAGAAGGGGCGGGGGGGGGGGGGTTTGAGAAGCGATTCAAAGACTTTGCCCTGGGGGTACTCTAACATTTGGATGTCAGGGAGGCAAGGGAGTAACTAGCAAAGGAAATTGCAAAGGATTAGCCCCTAGGGTAGGAGGAAACCAGGAGAGTGTGGTGTTTGGAAGCTAAGGTTGGTTGTGATTAATCTAATTAAATGCTGCTGCCAAATACATTAAGGTTTACACTTATCATTGGATTTAACCATTCAGTAGTGATCAGTGATGTTTTAAAAACTAATGTTCTATTTTTCAATTACAGTTGACATATAGTATTATATTAGTTTCAGATGTATAATCTAGTGATTGGACATTTATATAACTTATGAAGTTATCACCCCAATAAATCTAGTACCCATCTGACACCATACATAGTTATTACAGTACTAGAGGCCCGGTGCACAAAAATTCCAACACTTGGAGGGTGGGGGTCCCTCAGCCCAGCCTGCGCCCTCTTGCAGTCTGGGACCCCTTGGGGGATGTCCAGCTGATGGCTTAGGCCCACTCCCCAGGGGATTGGGCCTAACCTGGCAGTCAGACATCCCTCTGACAGCCCAGAAGCCCTCCGGGGATATCCGACTAATGGCTTAGGCCTGCTCCTAGGGGGAGCCATCCTTAGTGCCACTGCTGCTGCACTGGCCAACCATGAGCTGGCTTCTGGCCGAGTGGCACTTCCCCTGTGGAAGCGCACTGACCACCAGGGGGCAGCTCCTGCATTGAGCATCTGCCCCCTGGTGGTCAGTGCACGTCATAGCGACCTGTCATTCCTGGTCGTTCTGCTGTTAGGGTCAATTTGCATATTACCATTTTTAAAAAATATATATATTTTATTGATTTTTTACAGAGAGGAAGGGAGAGGGATGAGAGAGAAACATCGATCAGCTGCCTCCTGCACACCCCCTACTGGGGATGTGCCCACAGCCAAGGTACATGCCCTTGACCGGAATTGAACCTGGAACCCTTGAGTCCACTGGCCGACGCTCTATCCACTGAGCCAAACCGGTCAGGGCTTATTATATAGGATTATTGATTATATTCCCTATGCTGTACTTTACATCCCCATGACTATTCTGAAGCTACCAATTTGTACTTCTTAATTCCTTCACCTTTTTCACCCATCTCCCCAGCTTTCGCCCTCTGACAACCACTAGTTCTCTTTCTGTGTCTATGAGTCTGTTTCAATTTTGTTTGTTTATTTTGTTCCTTAGGTTTTACATATAAGTGAAATCATATGGTATTTGTCTTTCTCTGACTGACTTATTTCATGAGATTGAGCATAATACCCTCTAGGGCAGTGGTTCTCAACCTTCCTAATGCTGCAACCCTTTAATACAGTTCCTCATGTTGTGGTGACCCCCAACCATAAAATTATTTTCGTTGCTACTTCATAACTGTAATTTTGCTACTGTTATGAATCGTAATGTAAATATCTGATATGCAGGATGTATTTTCATTGTTACAAATTGAACATAGTTAAAGCATAGTGATTAACCACAAAAACAATATGTAATTATATATGTGTTTTCCGATGGTCTTAGGCGACTCCTGTGAAAGGGTTAACCCCCAAAGGGGTTGCGACCCACAGGTTGAGAACCGCTGCTCTAGGGCAAGCATGGCAAACTTGAGACATGCGGCCCACCGGCCTGGAGTTTGACATGCTTGCTTGCTCTAGGGCAGCCGTGGGCAAACTATGGCCTGCGGGCTGGATCCGGCCTGTTTGAAATGAATAAAACTAAAAAAAAAAAGACCATACCCTTTTATGTAATGATGTTTACTTTGAATTTATATTAGTTCACACAAACACTCCATCCATGCTTTTGTTCTGGCCCTCCGGTCCAGTTTAAGAACCCATTGTGGCCCTCAAGTCAAAAAGTTTGCCCACCCCTGCTCTAGGGTATTTCATCCATGCCATCACAAATGGTTAGATTTCATTTTTCTTTTTTTAAAATTTAATTTTATTATTATTATTTATTTTTTGTTAATCCTTACCTGAGGATATTTTTCCATTGATTTTTAGGGAGAGTGGAAGAAAGAGGGAAAGACAGAGAGAAACATCAATGTGAGAGAAACACATTGACTGGTTGCCTCCTGCATGAGCCCTGGCCAGTACCTGGGCCAGGGAGGAGCCTGCAACCAAGGTATGTGCCCTTGACCAGAATTGGACCTGGGACCCTTTGGTCTGCAGGCTGACGCCCTATCCACTGAGCCAAACCACTAGGGCTAGATTTCATTTTTTTATGGCTGAGTAATACTCCATTGTATATATGTACCATAGCTTTTTTTATCCACTTTTCTATTGATGAGTACTTGGGTTGCTCCCATAGCTTGGCTGTTGTAAATAATACTGCAAAGAACATAGGGGTGCATATATTCTTTTTTTAAAAAAATATTTTTATTGATTTCAGAGAAGGAGGGAAAGGGAGAGAGAGAGGTAGAAATATCAATGATGAGAGAGAATCATTGATCAGCTGCCTCCTGCATGTCCCCTACTGGGGATCAAGCCCACAACTGGGCATGCATGTGCCCTTGACTGGAATCGAACCTAGGACCCTTCAGTCCACAGGCCGATGCTCTATCCATTGAGCCAAACTAGCTATGGCCCTATATTCGTTTGAATTCGTGCTTTAGGTCTCTTTGGATATATTCCCAGAAGAGGAATCGCTGGGTCATAAGGCAGTTCTGTTTTTAATTTTTTGAGATAACTCCATAGTGCTTTCCATAGTGGCTGCACTAGTCTGCATTCCCACTAACAGTGCAGTGTTCCCTTTAATCCACATCCTTACCAACACTTACTGCTTGTTGATTTATTGATGATAGCCATTCTATCAGGTATATTCAGGTCCTTTGCCTATTTTTTAACTGGATTTTTTTTTGTGTGTGTGTGTGTTGAGTATTATGAGTTTTTTTTTTTTTTTTTTTTATAAATTTTGGATATTAACCCCTTATTAGTTGTATCATTAGTGAATATGTTTTCCCATTTAGTTGGTTGTGTCTTCATTTTGTTGATGGTTTCCTTTGCTGTGCAAAAACTTTTTAGTTTTATGTAGTCCCATTTGTTTATTTTATTTTTCTGTTTCCCTTGTCCAAAGGATATATCAGAAAAATATCGCTAAGAAAAATGTCCAAGATTTTACTGCCTTGTTTTCTTTTAGGAGTTTTATGATATCGAGTCTTACATTTAAGTCTTCAATTCATTTTGAGTTTATTCTTGTATATGATGTAAGGAGGTGGTCTAATTTCTTTTTCTTTTTTTTTTTTTTTGCATGTACCTGTCCAATTTTCCCAACACCATTTTTGAATAGATTGTTTTTACTCCATTGTATGTTTTTGCTTCCCTTGTCAAATATTAATTGACTACAAAGGCATGGGTTTATTTCTGGGCTCTCTAGTCTATTCCATTGATCTATATGTCTGTTCTTATGCCAGTACCATGCTGTTTTGATTACGAGGGCCTTGTAGTATAGTCTGATATCAGGTAGCATGATTCCTCCAACTTTGTTCTTTTTCTCAATATTGCCAAGGCTATCCTTTCATGTGTGTGTGTGTGTGTGTGTGTGTGTGTGTGTGTGTGTGTGTGTGTGTTATTCCATATAAATTTTTGGATTATTTGTTCTAGTTCTGCGAGATTACTTTGAGGAGAACAGTTTTGGACAAAAGCCTGATTAGAATGGTTTTAAGAGAGAATGGAAGGAGAGAAAGGAGAGATGTTGAGGAAGCAAGTATGGATATTAAAAAGAAAGAGTTTTGTACTAAAGGTGAAAAACAGTAATGTATTGTCTTTTATTCATAGGTGACATTTACTGAGCACTTACTGTGTGACAAACACTCTTTTAGGCACGTCTATTAACTTGTTTAATGAGGAATAAGAAATATAGACAGTCCTTGGTTTGCATGATAGAGCAAGACCATGCCAGCTAAAACCATGTGGGAAAGATTCTCAGTGTTATGTGACTTTTAAAAATTTTTGTCAAAACATTCTACATTTTAACTAGCTTTTAATGTTGGTTATTAATGTATTGGAAAGTGAAGAAAATAGTAAAACTGATTCATCTCCAGTGCACTGTAATTTAAAACATCAGAAACTTGTAAATTAAAGTACTTTATTTCATTATAAAAAAACTCACGAAGGCTAGTTTGGACAGTGCTTGCCTTCTCGTGACACAACTTATAATAGAGAGCATCTTTTATGTGTTTGTCACACTCCTTTCTATGTTTGGATCAATCTCCAACCTTGTATCCTTTCCTCTTTCCATGCTGTGCAGT
The DNA here is from genome assembly GCF_963259705.1 of Myotis daubentonii. Taxonomy (NCBI): domain Eukaryota; kingdom Metazoa; phylum Chordata; class Mammalia; order Chiroptera; family Vespertilionidae; genus Myotis; species Myotis daubentonii. The sequence goes on along the minus strand of NC_081848.1, from coordinate 6,985,774 downwards.
ATCTCCGGGAGTTCACCTAATATGAAACTTCTGCTGGTGTCATTCCCTCTGTTTTCTTTCTTTCTTTCTTTCTTTCTTTCTTTCTTTCTTTCTTTCTTTCTTTCTTTCTTTCTTTCTTTCTTTCTTTCTTTCTTTCTTTCTTTCTTTCTTTCTTTCTTTCTTTCCTTCCTTCCTTCCTTCCTTCCTTCCTTCCTTCCTTCCTTCCTTCCTTCCTTCCTTCCTTCCTTCCTTCCTTCCTTCCTAAATATTTTTGTTGATTTCAGAGAGGAAGGGAGAGGGAGAGAGAGATAGAAACATCCATGATGAGAGAGAATCACTCATTGGCTGCCCCCTGCACACCCCACACTGGGGATCGAGCCCACGACCCAGGCATATTCCCTGACCTGGAATCGAACCGAGACCTCCTGGTTCATAGGTCAACGCTCAACCACTCAGCCATGCTGGCTGGGCATTAAAAAACACACACACAACAAACCACAGCCCTAGCCAGTTTGGCTCAGTGGACTGAGCATCGGCCTGTGGCCTGAAGGGTCCCAGGTTCAATTCTGGTCAAGGGCACATGCCCAGGTTGTGGGCTCCATCCCCAGTGGGGGGTGTGCAGGAGGCAGCCGATCAATGATTCTCTCATTGATGTTTCTATCCCTCTCTCCCTCTCCCTTACTCTCTAAAATCAATACAAATAAATTAAAACAAACCAACCACAAAACAACGTATTTTTAATGTTAATCCTCACCCGAGGATGCTTTTCCATTAATTTTTACGGAGAGTGGAAGGGACGGGGAGAGACAGTGAGACAGAAACATGGATGTGAGAGAGGCACACTGTTTGGTTGCCTCCCGCCCCAACTGGAGCCAGGGGTCGAGAAATGTATCCTTGACCGGAACGGAACCCGGGACCCTTTAGTCCACAGGCTGAAGCTCTATCCACTGAGCCAAACCAGCTAGGGCCCTCTCATCCCTTTCCTCTTTATGTTTATAAATCTGCCTTCACCGAGTTCCTTGGGCTTCATCTATGCCCTTCTATGGTCTGCGCGTATCCTGCCTGAGCTTTCCAGTGCTCACCTGCCAGAGCGTTTAAAGCAGTGGTTCTCAACCTTCCTAATGCCGCGGCCCTTTAATACAGTTCCTCATGTTGTGGTGACCCCCAATTTCATTGTTACAAATTGAACGTAATTAAAGCATAGTGATTGATCACAAAAACAATATGTAATTATATATGTGTTTTCCGATGGTCTCAGGCGACCCCTGTGAAAGGGTTGTTCGACCCCCAATGGGGTCGTGACCCACAGGTTGAGAACCGCTGGTTTAAAGACATGCTGAGACCAGGAGGTAGGAGTCAGGGGAGACAGGAGTGCAGGGGGCAAAAGAAGTGACCCAAAAGTGGATGGATCGTTATTCAGGGCAGCGTACTCACCCTGCTCAGCGGCGCAGGCTCCCCAGAGCGAGGCCCAGCTGCAATGCTCCAGCCGCTGCACCCCGCTTTCACCACTGGTAAACAGCTGTTGGATATTTATCCACCACCTTTCGTTTAGTCCTTCTGGCTGGGGATTGGTCCTGGTGGATGTAAGGACAGGAAAAAGGCCTTTCTTTTTCTTTGCTGTGGCTTTGCATGACTTATGAGAAGTAACTGGTAATTAAACCCCAAGATTGTTAGCTCCTCTGATTCAAACAGCCCCTCTGTTCAAACTGCAAGACAAGTTACTCTCATGGCTACGTTCTTGCATGCCCCTCCTCCCTGCTGTTTTCAGAACTCTGGGATAATTAGTAGAAAGTTCCCTTCTCCCCTCCCCTTCAAACAAGCCTCTTTTGAACTCTTCATAACTTTTGCTCTGAGCATGTTTTACAGGCTTGGGGGCGATACTGCCAAGACACCTCCCTAAGACATCTGCCCAGCTGTCTCCTGGAAAGCAAGCAAACTGTGATTTTTCAAGACAGCCCCTGGTATCTGCTCGACTTCAGCCCCAAGTCCTCCTCCTTTCCATGCCTGAGACCAATTCCAGCATGACAGCAGGGCTGCATCTGGGAACGGCTAAAGGCATTTCCCCAAACCTGAATAGTATGCATTAAATTGATTTCTTGGCTGCTAGACAGTTAAAGGGCATCTTAATCTACATGTTATTGCCTCCTACTGGCCAAACACCTGAACAGCCGTAGGCTAATCCCCCATTCTGACAATGGACTCTGTACCAAACCCTGGCCCTTGGAAGTGTATATCTCTGCCTCCCCTCAGGACAAGTTGTGTTAATAAAAAGCATGGGGTCCTGGGGACGGAGAGAACCTAAGACAGTGATGGTGAACCTTTTGAGCTCGGCGTGTCAGCATTTTGAAAAACCTTAACTCAACTCTGGTGCCGTGTCACATATAGAAAATTTTTGATATTTGCAACCATAGTAAAACAAAGATTTATATTTTTGATATTTATTTTATATATCTAAATGCCATTTAACAAAGAAAAATAAAAAAAATGAGTTCACATGTCACCTCTGACATGCGTGTCATAGGTTCGCCATCACTGATAAGACCTTAGACTTAAGACCTTAGAACTTAGCTCCTTTAGCTAAGCTCCTCTGACCCCCAAATGCCTTTCAAAATTATATCTCATCTCCAGACTCTTTATTAGTCTCTGGATTCCTATTTAACATCTACGCACAGCCTTCTCCGGATTCTTGAACCCTTCTAGATGCTGGGACAAGAACCCTGGCACTTCCATGTCACCTAGCAACAGCAGCCACTACCCTCAAAAGTGGAAGCTGCTTTCTGTTCCTGCCCTGCACTGACTAGCGATACACCAGCCCTTTCCTCTCTTGGAAAGTGAAATAAACTCCTCTCTGCATCTCCTCTTTTAGTTGTGAATTCTTTCACAGCCCGCATCATTGGCCAAACCCTAACAGTGGAGAAATAAAATTGAAAACAAAGTCTCTTTACACAGAAAACCTCTCCATAAACATAGAAGTCAGCTTTATTATTGAGTAAGCATTTAACCAAAATGCGATGTGCACCACAGGGAGTCAGCCAAAGAATGGAAAGACATCTCACCCTTCAGCGTAACCAGGCAGACACAGCCTGCCAGTCCTTGTTGCCAGGACAAAAAGAACTGTTCCTCAGGGAAAGAGGGCCTGGTGGCAGGCACCATGTCTCACACATAGTTCACCCTAAACTCACTTGGAAATGTGGTGGCCACCTGTGTTTGCTAGTTGCAATGATGTAGAAGAAGCATGAAAATTTCAAACACCCAAGACAGGCTGACTGGAGCCAGATGCCCACTTTACGCTCTCACAGCGCTATCTTCCTGATGTTTACATTTAGAGATGGCTCCTGGGTTGTTAAACTGATAGCAGGCTTGTTTAGCTTTTAGAAATATTTACATACATTTGAAGAAAAACAAAGAATTCATAAGTTTTCTAAAGGAAATGCTCTAAGAGAAGGTATGTGTGATGGGGATCTCTTTCCTTCTTTACACCAGAGAAAATTCAACTTTATTTTTAAGGTTTGTATTTACCCTTACAGTATTTATTGAGTACACAAAAGGAAGCTAGGTAGACAGGGACAGGGACCATGGGAGGGGGAGGGGGAGAAGGAGACGGGGAGGGGGGCGGGGGGCAGGGAAGAAGAGAGACAAACTTTAAAATGTATGGATTGTTGCTAAGACAGGTAGCTTGCAGATAACCAACCACAAGGCAATTAGGTATAAACCAATCCCAAAGATGTTGCTAAGGCAAGATTATTTGAAAGGACCAATCAAGAGCTTGCAAGGCTGTATCTACCCCCTAGATTAGAAAGCCAGTGCTTCCTCTCTCTCTTCTCTTCTATCTCCCTTGCTCACTAGGTTCCTGGCTCCTGTGCCCACATGGCTTACAGCCACGTGGGACTCTACACATGGACTAACAGGCTTTAATCGCCTGGATGCTGAAGGACGCCCCGCTACAACATGGAACAGAAGCCGTGACACTGGCCTGGACCCTGCTGCACCTTTTCCAGGACTGGCTTCTCAATAAACTTTGGTTCTGCTAACTGTTTTTGTCTGCGACTTCAATCTTCGATTTCACAAGACAGCAAACTCAGACTCAAACCCCACATTTTGGTTTCATTATGATCAAAAACTTGCTGAATGTAGTGCCAAGCTCATTTCTGTTCATTTGATCTCACTGGAGACAGGAAAAGAGCTTGTTATCAACCTTCAAAAAAGCACTTTGATTTTGAAGATTAAACTTTCTCCTCAAGGCCACTCATTAATTTCTCCAGTCATTGTTACCTGAACCCTTTTTTCTTCTTGGTCTATACACTATTTCAACAAATGAGGATGTTTTCAGGCATGTTTAGCCAACTTTACTGTGGAGAAAGTCCTTTGCCTTAAATTCTCTTGGATTCTGAATGGCAACAAATTAAATAATGCTGTTGTTGTGCCCACTGTGCTGGGCTCTAGGAATAATTGGTGAACACAGCAGGCAGGAGCCTTCGCCCCGGAGCTCACCCTCGGGCCGGGAATCAGACATATATCACAGTGACCAATGCTGTGAGTCCTGCTCCCAGGGAAGTACAGGAGCTGGGGCACAGCGTGGTGAAGAAAGGGCCCCACCCTTGTCTGGGGCTGCCAGAGGCCAGATGATATAGGACCTCTAAGCCATAGTAAGGATTTGGGATCAAATTTTCAGTGTCTGGGCCTATCCCTAGAGGTTTAGATTCTCTGGTTTTGGTGCAACTCAAGAGCCAATATTTTAACAAGCTCCTCTGTAGGACCCTGGTATAATTAGTCTCAACACTTCCCTTCAAGACATTCTGGGTTTTATAGCCTTTGAAGGGTTTATAAAGACAGATTGAAATAATTGGATTTGAATGGATTGGTGGAGGGAGGGGACAGGAATTGTCATAGGGCAGTTGGATGGCTATTGCAGTAATTAAAGAAGGAATTCTTGGTAGCTTGAGAAGTGGACAGTTTTGGGATATTTAGGAGATAGAATAGGGTTTTGTGATTTTTTAAAAATATATATTTTTATTGATTTCAGAGAGGGAGAGAGAGATAGAAACATCAATGATGAGAGAGAATCATTGATTGGTTGCCTCCTGCACACCCCCTACTGGGGATTGAACCCGCAACCCAGGCATGTGCCCTTGACCGGAATAGAACTCGGGACACTTTATTCTGCAGGCTGATGCTCTATCTATCCACTGAGTGAGTTTTTTGATCATTTATATGTGAAAGGGGATGCTGAAGGAGAGGGAGGTATCGAGGCTGACTCCCAAGTTTCAAATTTTAGTGACAAGCACATTGACATTGAGGGGTAGGACACAGAGAGCCAGTGGAGATGGCTAGTATGCAGTTAGATACAGCAGTTGGGAGCTCCGGAGCTCCGGGACTGATCTGTACTGGCGATGTGCATTTGTGAGTGGTCAGCTGATAGTAACTGAAAGGGCGTGGCTGAGATCACCCAGAGGAAGGTCAGAGATGAGGAGAGAAGGTCTGGAACAAAACATGGACTGTGTCAGACTACATTTTGGTATGAATAGGAGCCAGCAGTAAAAATTGAAAAGAAATGGCTAGGGAGCTGGGAGGAAAACTGGGAGAGTTTTCTCATAGACATGTCTATGGAGAGTGGCTCCTGGTGATTTTTCTGTATTTGTAATTTAGCAAAAGCAAGTTAAAAACATTTCAATCGGATTTCCAATCACATGATCTGGAGGGCGGATATTCTTAGTGCCACATGCAGTGGTTTTATCCCAGGCATCAATCACATTCACACCGAGATCTTAAAATATCTGCTTCAGCATAAGCCAGTTAATATAGCCAGGACAGTCACCGAGTCTCTCCTTCCGTGTGCACATGGTTAATGTTTTCCACTCACCTTAGGTCTGGCTTTCAAGAGCAGACAGTCATGGCTTTTTGGCCCTCTGAATGAAAACATTGATAGGAAAGTTCTGAAGTGCTGTCCAAGGGCGATGATCATGACCCCATTGTTTGTGCTACTGGGTCATGTCTTTCCTTGGGGGATATATTTATCTTTCACTGAGAAATGCTGTACAGTGAGGCATGGGAGTCCATGCCTTTTCTACTGAATGTGAATTTTTTCCCCCTGCATTTAGAAGTATGTGTATTTTTTTCTTTTCTTTTTTATGTCTGCCTGGCCCAAAACTCTTGACCGGGGGGTCAACAAATGTGGCCTGCTGCTTGTTTATTTACAGCCCACTGGCCAGGAATGACTTTTGCATTTTTAAACAGTTGCATTTTAAAGGATTACCTACATATCTTGATTTTGCCTCTTGGCCCAAGATGTTCACCGTGTCTCCTTTAATGGAAAAATTTTGCAATCCCTGTTCTTGACTCCTTAGCTACTTCAGCGGGAAAAGAAATCTTAACTCAAATGGGAAAGTCAGCCAGGACAGTGCTTCTCAAACGTGAGCATGGTCAGAATTCCCTGGAGGGCATGCTCCAATGGAGATGGCCGCCCAGTCCGATGTCTGCAGTGGGTCCAGAGAAGTGGTATTTATTTATTTTTAATTTTAATTTTTGAGGTATATTTGACATAACATGTCATAATATTATTTTAGTTTTATATTTGTATGTATTGTGAAATGACCACACAGTAAGTCTAGCCAACATCTGTCCCCATGCATAGTGACACTTTTTTTTTCTTATGATGGGGACTTTTAGGCTCTACTTTCTTAGCAACTTTAAATATGCAACATAGTATTTTTAACCATAGTCATCATGCTGCACATCACATCCCCATGACTTATTTATTTTATAATTGGAAGTTTGTACCTTTTGACCCCCTTCACCCATTTTATTGTGGCAATCACCAATTTGTCTCTGTACCTGTGAGCTCTTTTTTCCTTTCCTTTTTTTTTATTTTTTAAGATTCCACATATGAGAACACACAGTATTTGTCTTTCTCTGTCTGACTTATTTTCACTTGGCATAAGGCCCTCAAGGTCCATCTGTGTTGTCACAAACGGCAAGATTTCATTCTTTTTATGGCTGAATAATATTCCATTTGTGTGTGTATGTATTACATTTTCTTTATCCTTCATCCATTGATGGACACTTAGTGGTTTCCATGTCTTGGTTATCCTATCTAATAATAGACAAACATGGTAATTAACCATACCTCTGCTATGCTTCCCTTTGGCTAATCAGGGAGATATGCAAATTAACTGTCAGCCAAGATGGCGGCCGGCAGCCAGGCAGCTGAAGCGAACATGAAGCTTGGTTGCTCCAGTGATGGAGGAAACCAAGGTTCCCTGCCTGCCGCAGCCGGGATCTGAGCTGCACTCTAAGAAACAATGTTGCAATTACAGAAGCTAAACAAACCCCCGAGACCTGCTTTCAGCCAGCTGGGCCTCAGAGCTGGAGCTACAACAGTATTTCAATTATAGAAGCCAAACAAACCCAGATACCTGCTTTCAGCAGCCGAGGTCTCAGAGCTGAAGCCGGGCCTCAGAGCTAATGCCAGCTCTCAGCTCCAGTGACAGCTATAGAAGGTAAATAAATCCCAGAATTAAAAAAAAAAATAAAAAAAGGAGAGGTTGGGAGCTTCAGTTGCAGGCTTGGCCCGCCTGAAAACAGCCCTCAGCCCCTCATCCAAAAATGGTCTAGAAGCAATGACATCTCAGCACCAATGAGCATTTCTGTAACCCAGATCTTGGTTTCTTAAGTACCAAACGCCACCACCAGAAGGAACTGTGGTCCCTTACAGAAGCCGGACTCCACATCTCAGGCAGGAAGGAGCACCTGTGTCTGAAAGCTGGGAACTGAGAGACTCAGAGATCAGTGTCTAAAGATACAAGATCTTCACTGGTCAAATAGGCAGCAACTTAAGCTAAAAATAAGCCTCCCAAACCAACACCCCAAAAAACCGACCCCTGAACTTGACTGTGATGCACTATGTTAAAGGCACTTGAGTCCACAGTGACAGTCCCCTGCTGACCTGACATGCCACAGTAGGGGACTATGACGACCGCGGAGGCGGCTTCCTCCAAAGACGGGTTTCCTGTGAGAAATGCCTCCTGATCCTCGTGCCCTCTCGGTGTGGCTGCCGTCATTGGCTCCATATCTGAACCCAAGCCCGGTGGGCTCCCCCTGCCTCTGTGGGACTGTGAGCATGGCACCGCGGTCTAGATGCTGACACGCCTCGCCCGGGGCTGGCCCGCTGCCTGCCTCGCGTCTCTAGCTGTGCTGCTCTGGTGAATCCAGGGGAGCCTGGGATGGATGTGGTTGACCTAAGTTCGCAGTGTCCACAATTAAGTGGCACTTAGGGACAGGATTGTGGGATTGGCCCGTAGTGGTCTCAGCCTGGACCTAGGTGTTCAGAACAGAGCTGAGGGCGATGCTAGGCTCTTGGAACGATGCTGGGTGTGTCTGTCTGTGTCTCAAGCAGGCACTGGCCCCGTCTAAGGGGACTTGGGACAGAAGAAGTGCATGTTTCTTAAGTAATCCAGGTCCGTGACACGAAACTGTTGCTTACGGTAAATGGGTGACTGTAGTAGCCATAGCTATGCCACATATGCCCCTCTTGGGGCACCATCTCCTCTCCTTCTTCCAGGAAAAGTTCAGGCTGCCAACCTGTCCAGCCGAGTGCCCTGCCTCCACCACGTGGGCTCTGGACACACGACTCTGTCCCCAGGCCCAGTGATGGTTGAGAGATGGGCACGAGGGTAACGCAGATTCCTCTTGGGATAGGTACGTGGATGTTCGGGGATGCTTTTTGCTCTGTGGTTGCTGAGCTGGAAGAAAGCGAATCTGGGTCCCTGGGCAGCCTCCTTGCCTGCTGCAGGGCAAGGGCTGCTCTGGAGAAGGAAGCTGCCACAGCCAGGCGTGGAGCTGAGGTGGAGACAGGGGAGCTTGGTGACACTTCACGTGTGGTGTGCCCGGCTCTCGTTTTGAATCCCGTACTTGCCAGTCATGTGATAACAGCCCCTCTCACTTAGGCTGGTTGGACATGGACTTTTGTCCTTAGCAACTGAAGGAGTCCTAATTGACCCTGTGACTCGGTGGTTAAAGTATTCACTCTAATGTTCTGGGAGACATTTATTAAACATCCTTTCTGGGCCTAAAGCCTACTATTCTATCCCCCTAGACCAGTGATGGCGAACCTTTTGAGCTCGGCGTGCCAGCATTTTGGAAAACCCTAACTTAACTCTGGTGCCGTGTCACATGTAGAAATTTTTTGATATTTGCAACCATAGTAAAACAAAGATTTATATTTTTGATATTTATTTTATATATTTAAATGCCATTTAATACAGCAAGAAAAATCAACCAAAGAAATGAATTCGCACGCCATCACTGCCTTATACTTACCAAGACAAAAACAGGATCATCAAGTTGTGGCATTTTAATGGTAAGTCCCTTAAGAACGGTAAGCTTCCTTTCAGAAAAATAAATGATATTTAGTAGAGAATACACAATATTTGCTAGATCCCTTAAGAAATCTTTTTCTAGAAATGATGCTTGCTATTTTAGTGTTTAATTAGAAAACAGAGAGGGATTCTGCCCACTGAACTCGCCCCAAACACGATTCTAGAGATATGATTGGATTCTCCAAGGACCGTTTATTTCTATCCCAGGGGAGGAGGAAGTAGAGTCAGAACTTACATCCTGTTCTGCAGTTGTGTGTCTAACCCTTGGCGCCAAGTGAGTGCTTAGCATAGCGTGGGGAGAGTTGAAGGTGTCGCTGTGGCAGACGGCTGAAACCGTGATGTAATGTTGGAATATAGCTTAATGTGGCTTTGGGCAAGAGAGAACAGAGACCTTTGATTTGTGTCCTGAAATTTCCATCTTATTGTTTAACAAATTTTAATGTAAGCCCAGCACTGGAAAGAAGCTCACTCCAGATTGTATCATAGGATTGTACACTTAAAACCTACATAATTCCATTAACCAATGTCTCCCCAATATGTTTAATAAAAAATGAAAAAATAAGTGTAATTATTTTGAGAAAAGAAACACACACACACACGCACGCACACACACACACACACACACACACACACACACACACAAGACACTCAAATTTGGAGCATTGTTGCCTGAAAATGCAGAACACCAGCTCAGGTGAATGGCAAGGGCAGTGACAGGGCTTTTTACCAGAACCCGTGACAAAGACTTAATAATTAATGTTTCTTGTGGCAGGAGAAGTGAAATTTTAAGAACAAAAACAAGTCAAAAAGGTGAATAAATCCAAATAAGACCAAAAGCATAGAAAGATCTCATTCAAAGAAATTCAAAAAACAAAGCTTGAATTTTAAAATTTAGAAGAAATGTATTTTTAAAAACGTTTGAGGAGCAGTAATCCTGCTGGTGCAGAATCTCCCAGGAAGTAAGTTTTTCCGTCAAGTGGTCATTGACGCACTTAATTCAAGCTGTTTGCAAATGTGTGAACTCTGTCTCCATTCCAAACTACTGGGAGCTGAGGGCTCATCTCAGCCTTGCATTTTTCTTCAGCCTTTTCACTCTCTGGTAAAACAAACAGCCTTCATCAGCAGCATTTAGCACCACCTTTGTCACAGCCCTTCCTGTGCACTTGCACAGCCCTCCTCACTATGGTGCTCTGCAGGAACGTAGCACAGGTACTGTTAGGATCCATGCACAGGTAGTGGGAAGACGCATTAAAGAATCGCTCAATGCCCTAACCCAGTGGTCAGCAAACTGTGGCCCCTTGAGTGTGGCTCTTATACAAAATACCACGTGCGGGTGCGCACGTACAGTGCGATTGAAACTTCGTGGCCACACTCAAGAGGCCAAAGAGCTGCATGTGGCTTGTGAGCCGCGGTTTGCCGACCATGGCCCTAACCAGTTTGGCTCGGTGGATAGTCAGCCTTCAGACTGAAAGGTCCCAGGTTCGATTCCGGCCAAGGGCATGTGCCTTGGTTGTGGGCACATCCCCAGTAGGGGGTGTGCAAGAGGCAGCTGATCTATGTTTCTCTCCCATAGATGTTTCTCTCCCTCTCCCTTCCTCTCTGTAAAAAATCAATAAAATATATTTTTTAAAAATTGAAGCTTTAAAAAAAAAAAAAAGAATCGCTCAAGCCCAGAATCGCATAGCTCAGTGATTGAATGTCGACCTATGAACCAGGAGGTCAGGGTTTGATTTCCGGTCAGGCATATGCCTGGGTTGTGGACCCAATCCCCAGTTTGGGATGTGCAGGAGGCAGCTGATCAATGATTCTTTCTTATCATTGATGTCTCTCTCTCTCTCCCTCTCCCTTCCTCTCTGAAATCAATAAAAATATTTCTTTACAAAAGAATTGGTAAATTTGTGCTTCTTACCAAGGGGTGGTTTATAAGCCTGCTCCTTCCTCACCCACTTATCAAGGGCCGACACTGTAGCTATGTAAGGTTCAGGGATATAGAGATGAAAAAAATATCTTCTGCTCTTAAGTGGCCTGCAGCCTAGTGTAAACCCAAGTATGGAAGACAATACTGTAAAGGCTCATCACCACTGTTTCTGAGATTTTGAGGTTAGGAATGCAGCCTTTAGCTCTGAGACAAGGCCGGCCGTTAACAACCCCGGGGCACTCAAGGCATTAGCCTAGTCCCGTGGTCGGCAAACTGCGGCTCGTGAGCCACATGCGGCTCTTTGGCCCCTTCAGTGTGGCTCTTCCTAAGCCTTAGGAGCACCCTAATTAAGTTAAGAACAATGTACCTACCTATATAGTTCAAGTTTAAAAAATTTGGCTCTCAAAAGAAATTTCAGTTGTTGTACTGTTGATATTTGGCTCTGTTGACTAATGAGTTTGCCGACCACTGGCCTACACAAAACTGTGATTTAACAAACCAGAGTTAAACAAGTAGAGCTACCTGTGAAGTCTAGATGTTAACTAAGTACTCATGAAAGGATTTTGGAAAATAACTCTCAGGAAATCTCCTTACAACCAAAGAATCTACACATGCTTGTTTAGTTGGGATTTCGGAGCATTTCCCCTTAGGTTAGCGGCATTTTGAACAGTTGCCAATCTTCTTTCTCCCTTCCTCCCTCTCTCCCTATGTACAGAATAGCAAATTATGTTCCTGTATTGTTCATCCCTATCATGAAAGCAGGTGCAAGGTGCCCTAGCTGATGAGTTGGCAACTAGTGGTCCTGAGCAGCCACCTTCCCCCCAGTGCACACCAAACACTGTCACACCGTCCAACCCGTCGTTCACGCCTCCGCCCTGTATTCTGAATTTGCGTGCACTAAGATCCTGGTTGTCCTGCACCATTCGGCATGCTTGTCATTTCTTCAGCTTTTCTCCAGCAGGAGGTGTGATGGTCTTAGGAGATGTGAGCGGGTACCGTGCACAGGGGTTTTCAGCATACCTTTCTGGGCTCCCTGCTGATTCACTCAGCTGGCTGTCAGTTGTAATGCTGCGTTGCTAGATTATAACAGTTCTCATAGCTCCTAGTGTCCTGCTAGCAACAATTTCACTCCTTCCTACAGCTTGTCTCTTTTTCAAAAAGTTTCTATTCATACAACCTTGCTGAATTTAACATCTTGTTATTTTTTTAGTTCCCACTACCCTAATCTAGTTTGTGTTCCCTGTGATTTTCATAGTTATAACAGCAGCAGGAAGATTTAAAATGTTGATAAACAGGCCCTGGCTGAGTAGTTCAGTTGGCTAGAGCACTGTCCTGTTAATGTAAAAACATTCGAACCTGTAAAGAGTTTTTATGAGTTTATTTAAGCCAGCTGTCGACAATTGCTGGGACGCAGTATCTCAAGGGATTGGGATAATGCTCCAGAGAATGGCGGGTTTTCATCTATTTTCATACATTGCAATCAGAGGAGGGGGCATAGGTGGGTTACATGAAATCCATTGGTGATGAATGAGAGAGGCAGGAGAAAGCAAAGTGGGGGGGAGAAACCCCTGGGATTGGATAAAAAGTAAAATGATAGATACATACTTAGGTGGGTGCAGGAACAATTAACATAATTATGAAGGAATTTGTGGTCTCTGTCCTGGCGCCCAGCACATTAGTTTGTGCCCCAAGGGCATCCAGAAAAAGGGAAGTTAGAAGTTACCCAGACATTTCAAGGATATGTTATCATAGATGCAAAAAGACAATAGGCTCAGTTAAGGTAAAGGCTGACCTTGTCAATGAAGATACCAACCTAGGATATAACTACCCACCATAACAGCTATTAGTTAATGTTTTAGTTTCAGACCATCCTTTGTGGTTACTTTAGGTCTTTAAGTTTGTAAGACAGCCATGCAGGCCTTCCCTGAGCTGGTCAGGTTAGCATGTGCCCCCCCCACCCTCCCACCCCCGCCCCCTGCCTCGTCCACAGTCCCGATACACCAAGGTTGCAGGTTCAGTCTCCGGTCAGGGCACATACAATAATCAACCAGTGAATGCTTAAATAAGTGGGACAACAAATTGATGTCTCTCTGCCTCTCTTCCTCTCTCCTCCAAAATCAATAAAAAAAAATTGTAAAAAATAAATAGATTTGTTAAAATACTTAAAAATTATTCAAGAAATAGAAACTGGCATATCTTGAGCCAGATTGCCTTGGTTGAAACCCAGCTCTGCCACTTGCTGGTTGGGTTATTTAACATCTGAAGAGTGAGCATAATGGTAGTACATAGGTAGGATTACATAATGTTTTGAGTGTGGGTTCTGGCATTGGATTCAAATCTTTATCACTTCTTTGCTGTCTAACCTGAAGTTTATTTAACATTCCTAAATCGCAGTTTACTCTTCCATAGTCCAAGGTTAATGATAGCACCTGCCTCTTGAGATTGTTGTGTAGACTATGATTTGCATGTAAAGCATTTACCACAGTGCCTGAAACACCTTAAGTGCTAAACACATGATAGATATTCTTAGGAAGACACATAGCAGCATCAAAATTGATGAACTAAAACTCATATATGTAAAGCAATGTAGCTCCTCTGACTTTCCTGTGTTGAGGGGGCGAAGATAAAACTTCTCATCATAGGTCAATGTCTCTTCCAGTTTTCAGATGGTTTCTTCCAGATTACTTTCCATTTTCTTTTGTTGGTAAATGGACAGTCTTGGCGGATTCCTCTCCCTGCCATGTCCCTCTTGGGCACCCTCCCTTCCTCCTCTTCCCTGTGTCTGGTTGCTCTCTGGGCTCAGAGAGAAGCTGTATGACCAACTGGCAGCTGGAGAGATGTATGTCCTAAGACAGATCTTCCTTTGTTGGTTCCCACTGAACTCTGATGTGTAACTCATGCCATCTCATCCCTTCTTTTAATCCTCACCTGAGGATATGTTTATTGATTTTAGAGAGAGGAAAGAAGAGAGACACAGAGAGAGACAGAGACATCAATGTGAGAGAGAAACACTGATCAACTCCCGCACTTGCCCGGACTGGGATTGAACCTGCAATCTAGGTATGTGCCCTGACTGGGAATCGAACCCACAACCTTTTGGTGCAGGGGATAATGCTCAACCAACTGAGCCACCTGGCCAGGGCACCACCTCATCTTTGAGTGTCTGCTTCTGTCCTTTCTGCAGATGCTTTTGTCCTTCCTGTTGCTAATGCTTTTGTGGCTGGTGTAGCTTGTGACCAGTTTCCAGTTAAGGGAAATTCAAGATGGCTGCTCTTGGAAAAGGTCTCCATCGTGTCCCACTGGTGCCTGAACCCCTCTTCATGCTCACTGTTGTGGATGACCTCATGTGACCCAGTAGCATCATTCCCTTTCCACGCCCCCATCCCTTGGTGTTGTTTACCCATGTCATTGTTTTCATTCTACTGTATATTACCGTACAAGGGACCTGCAGATGATCTTTTTACCAAAGTTCCAAATAGAAAGTGGGGTTTGCGTCTCCCTTTGAATTCTGGCATGACTTCAAACCATCTGGGGCATTTTAGTGCACCTTCCCCACTTTCATTGGCCGTGGGGTGTGGGGACAGAATCGAGGACTTCCTGGATGACCTCTTTCTGCCCTCTCCCCAGGGCCCAGTGGGCTTTCTATTTTTTGAGTCTGAATTGTGGGAATGCCATGTCTTCTTTCTTGCATACTCTATGGATTTTGTAAGACTCTGATTAAGTTGGCCATACTTGGACTATTTTGATGTATGGAGGGTATTAAATTTCTTTTTGAGAGTATTTCTCCTCAGAAAACCAACCAACCAACCACCCTAGCTTTCATGTCTTTCTGTTTCTGTGTGCTAGAATTCTGGTTTGAAGATCAAACTGAGTGTTAGGGTTTGGCTGGTGACACAGGCTGCGAAAGAATTCACAACTAAAAGAGGAGATGCGGAGAGGAAGTTTATTTCACTTTCCAAGAGAGGGAAGGGCTGGTGTATCACTAGTCGATACAGGGCAGGAGCAGAAAGCAGCTTCCATTTTTAAAGAGTAGTGGCTGCTGTTGCTAGGTGACATGGAAGGGAGGAGGACTGGGGCTGAAGTCGAGCAGATACCAGGGGCTGTCTTGAAAATCACAGTTTGCTTGCTTTCCAGGGGACAGCTGGGCAGATGTCCTGGGGAGGTGTCTTGTCAGTATCGCCCCCAAGCCTGTAAAACATGCTCAGAGCAAAAGCTATGAAGAGTTCAAAAGAGGCTTGTTTGAAGGGGAGGGGAGAAGGGAACTTTCTACCAACTAGAGCAGCGGTTCTCAACCTGCGGGTCGTGACCTCTTTGGGGGTCGAACGACCCTTTTACAGGGGTCACCTGAGACCACCGGAAAACACATACATAATTACATATTGTTTTTGTGATGAATCGCTATGCTTTAATTATGTTCAATTTGTAACAATGAAATTGGGGGTCACCACAACATGAGGAACTGTATTAAAGGGTCGCAGTGTTAGGAAGGTTGAGAACCACTGAACTAGAGACTTCTTGGTGCAAATTATCCCTGAGTTATGAGAACAGCCAGGAGGAGAGGGAATGCAAGAACGTAGCTTTGTGAATAGCTTATCTTGTCTTGCAGTTTGAACGGAATGGCTGTTTGAATCAGGGGAGCTAACAATCTTGGGGTTTAATTACAAGATGCTTCTCATAAATTGTGGAAGGTTACAGTAAGGAAAAAGAAAGGCTTTTCCCTGTCCTTGCACTGAGAAATACGCTTTTCCTCCTCAAAGTGATGAATGCTGTTGATTAGGCAGGATAACACAACATATCAGAAATAAAATTGACATCAGTTTAATAGTTAAAAAAATTATCCTTATTATTTGAACTAGAGGCCCGGTGCACAAAAATTTGTGCACTCGGGGGGAAAGGGGGGTCCCTCAGCCTGGCCTGTGCCCTCTCGCAGTCTGGGACCCCTCAGGAGATAACGCCCTGCTGGCTTAGGCCTGCTCCCGGGTGGCAGAGGGCAGGCCCAATCCCTAGGTGCAGCCCCTGGTCGGGCTCAGAGCAGGGCCAATTGGGGAGTTGGGGCACCGCCCCCTGTCATGCACAGAACAGGGCGGATCAGGAGGTTGCAATGCCACCCCCAGTCATGCTCAGGGTAGGGCCGATTGGGGGGTTGGGGCACCACCCCCTGTCACACTCAAGGCAGGGTCGATGGGCAGGTTGCGGCGCCACCCCCTGTCACGCACACAGCAGGGCCCATCAGGGGGTTGGGGAGGTCCCCCGTATCAGGCACAGAGCAGGGCTGATCAGGGGGTTGGGGCGCCTTCCCCTGTCACAAACAGAGCAGGGTGGATAGGGAGGTTGTGGCCCCGCCCCCTGTCACACACAAAGCTGCAGGGCGATCAGGGGGTTTGGGCACTGCCCCCTGTCACGCTGATCCCGGTGCCAGGAGGCCACTCGGCTCCGCTGATCCCGGTGCTTGGAGGCATATTACCCTTTTACTATATAGGGTAGAGGCCTGGTGCATGGGTAGGGCTGGCTGGTTTGCCCTGATGGGTGTCCTGGATCAGGGTGGGGGTCCCCACTGGGTGCCTGGCCAGTCTGGGTGAGGGGATGATGGCTGTTTGCAGCTGGTCACATACCATTCAGGGTGGGGGTCCCCACTGGTGTGCTTGGCCAGCCTGGGTGAGGGGATGATGGCTGTTTGCAGCTGGTCACACACCCTTCAGGGTGGGGGTCCCCACTGGGGTGCCTGGCCAGTCTGGGTGAGGGGCTGTGGGCTGTTTTCAGGCTGGCGGGTGATGGAAGCTTCCAACCGCTCCTTTTTTCTTTTTTTTTTCCATTTTAATTCTGGGCCAGCTTTAGCTCTGAGGCTCCAGCTCTTAGGCCTCTGCTGCTGAAAGTAGGTATCTGGTTTGTTTCGGTTCAAAACAATGTATAACTCCAGCTCTGACTCCAGCTCTGAGATCCCAGCTTGCTGAAAGCTGGTTTCTGGGTTTTTTTTTAGCTTCTATATTTGTTAAAATGTTTCAAACTGCAGGCTCAGAGGCCTGCAAGGCAGGCGGGGAACGTTGGTTTCCTCCGTCACTGAAGCAAGCAAGCCTCATGTTAGTTTCAAGCTGCCTGGCTGCCGGCCGCCATCTTGGCTGACAGTTAATTTGCATATCACCCTGATTAGCCAATGGGAAGGGTAGCGGCCGTACGCCAATTACCATGTTTCTCTTTTATTAGATAGGATTTGCTATAGAAAGGGATCATTACAAAGTAGAAAAATAATATTTGTAATTCCACCTCCAGGAAATAATCCTTGTTCATAATGTTTTCTAGCTGGGTGCTATTTGGGTGATCTAGCATAAGTTACTTTACTATCTGATCCTCAGTTTCCTCCTCTGTTAAATGGGAATAGCTCCTCCTCCATTCACAGAGGGTGGTTTTTTTTTTTTAACCCTCACCTGAGGATATTTTCTCATTGATATTTTTCCACTTTCTAAAGAGAGTGGAAGGTAGGGTGAGGGGAGAGAGGGAGAGGGTGAGGAAGAGGGAGAGAGAGAGAGAAAGAGAGAGAGAGAGAGAGAGAGAGAGAGAGAGAGAGAGAGAGAGATCATTCTAAGAGAGCCACATCAATTGTTTTCCCCCCGAATGCGCTCAGGGACCTTCAACTTAGGTACGTGCCCTTGACTGGGAATCGAACCTGTGACCATTTGGTGCGCAGCTAAAGCTCTAACTACTGAGTTACGCCAGCCTGGGCCATAGAGAATTGTTTTAATTTAAGATGGCATTTTTATTACAGAGGCAGTGATTATATGTAATTGGTGCTGATTCTATCTATTCCTGTTGTAGTACTCTATTATTTGAATGTATATATCTTATTAGTACATTTTAACATTTGGTAAAACAAATATGATACATCTTTTAAAGTAACTTCTGCCAATTATAACTTGTTTGTTCTTTAAAATTAAACATTTCATTGGTATTTTCATTAAGATTGCCTTAATGTTTATGATATCAAACACTCTAATAAGCAGGGTTTTTTTTCTGGGCCTCAGTAATGTTTGGTAGTTTGCATCATATAAGATGTTTCACATTTCTTTAAAATATTTTTTTATTGATTTTTAGAGAGAGTGGGAGAGGGCAAAAAGAGAGAGAGATAGAAACATTGACCGGCTGCCTCCTGCACACCTCCTCCTGGGGATCCAACCTGCAACCTGGGCATGTGCCCTGACTGGGAATTGAACCCGCCATCTTTTGGTGCATGGGTTGATGCTAAACCACTGGCTACACTGGCCAGGCTCACATTTATTTTTTGCTTAAATATACTTTCTATTGTATTACAGATATCTCCTATTATCCTCCCGCCCCTGCCCCTCCTCCCAGTGCCCACCCACCCCTCCAGGTCTTCACTATCCTATTGCCTGTGTCCACGGGCTATACATATCTATACATGTAAAGAGCCAGGGTCTGTAACGTCCAACACGACCGAAGGCTCGACTGAACGCCAGGCTGCACGGACAGCGGGCTTAAATGCTGACCTCTCGGAGAGAGAGAGAGGTGGGGCTGATCACCAGCTGCTACAGCTGCTGGTGAGGCCTGGAGAGAGAAGGCGGGTCTGATTCATAGCTCAGGCTGCGGATCAGACCCTGCTTCCCTCTCCAGGCCTCGCCAGCAGCCCAGCCTCTCTCTCTCTCTCTCTCAGAGAGGTCAGGAGTTCAGCCCGCTTGCCAGCAGCCTGGGGTGGCTATTGATCAGCCCCGTCTCTCTGATCAGGCCTGGAGACGCTGACTGGCATAAAAACTGACTAATCAGAACCAAATCTGAATGAACTGTGAGGAGTCAATGGCTGCCTAGGAGGGGGAGCTTTTGACACTGACGGGCGTAGAAATTGACCAATCAGAACCTAATCTGGGTGAACTGCAAAGACAGAACCTAAGGTGGGGCCTGAGGAGGGGTTTTAAGGGCAACAGCTGTTTGGTGTAAGGTGTAAAAACGCGGTTCAATTTTTTAATGACCGGTTTGGCAGTATAGTGCTTATGGCTGGCTATCAGTCCAGATATAGGGATTATGTGTTTTTTTCTGCCAAGAGCATCTCCTCCTGCTGAAAAAGGCTCCTCCCACCCCATTTAAGCAATCCTATCCTATATAATCTATCTAGACCAGGGGTGGGCAAACTTCTTGACTCGAGGGCCACAATGGGTTCTTAAACTGGACCGGAGGGCCGGAACAAAAGCATGGATGGAGTGTTTGTGTGAACTAATATAAATTCAAAGTAAACATCATTACATAAAAGGGTACGGTCTTTTTTTTCAATAGTTTTATTCATTTCAAACGGGCCGTAGTTTGCCCATGGCTGATCTATACTAATAAAAGGGTAATATGCTAATTTGATCGGGTTGACTGGCCATCTTCTGAATGTCCGACTTCCTTCCGGACAAAGCCATGGTGGTGGGGGCTGAGGCAGAGGCGATTAGGGGCGATCAGGCCGGCAGGGGAGGGCAGTTGGGGGCAACCAGGCCAGCAGGGGAGGGCAGTTAGGGGTGATCAGGCAGGCAGGCAGGTGAGCAGTTAGGAGCCAGCAGTCCCAGATTGCTCCAGTCCACTCTGCCCTCCCTGTGCTGGAGGCCAAGGTGAGTGCCTGCACTCAAAATTGGCCCTTTAGAGGATGCCTGAATTTCCAGCAGTCTCTTTCTGGCAGACAGCATCCCTGCTGCTTTTCATAGCCAGATGTTATGTGGGCACCGTTCTCAGTTCTGGTGCTCTCTGTTGGGGGGCCCAGTGTGAGTATTAGACCCAAGAGTTTTCAGTGGCAACCCCCCACAGCTGAGATATCTCTCCAAAACTTCAGCTCCTGTGTGTGGGAGCCTGGCCATGCTTTTCACGCCTCCGCACTTCCTACCAGTCTCTATGTGGTCTCCACTTTCAGTTCGTTGTTATCAGGGTTCTCTCCAGCTAGTCTTAAATTGATTATTCAGGTTTTTGTGTTTTTTTGTTTTGGTGTGTGTGTGTGTGTGTGTGTGTGTGTGTGTGTGTGTTGTTGTTGTTTTTTGTATTTTAGTTGTAATTCCAGTTTGGTCCTGGGATGGGTCTGTGAGCTCCACTTACTCTGCAGCCATTTTTCTTAAAACCTCACATTTCGTATGTTTCCTAAGTATTCTATGATTGTGCTGGTTGTATAAAATGGGGATTTTTCCTTGTTAAATTTCTGAACTGATTACTGGTGGTTTATAGGAAAAAAATTGTTGAGTTTTGTATATTTTTAAACTAGTTCCTTACTGACTTCTCCTACTAGTGAATTTTTATTTGATTAACTTAGGTTATCTATTTAGAAAAGCATCATCTGAAAATAGAGATTAATTTTCTCCTGTGTTTCTAAAATTTATCAATTAAAAATTCTTTGTCTTATTGAATTCACTAGAACTTCCAGAAAAATCTTAACTAATAATGAGCACACCATCCTTGGTCTTGAGTTTAATGGGAATAAGCTATCGTATTTCATTATTAACTATAATATTGGCTATTTATATACAATAACTATTTCCTAACAGATTAAGGAGGTTTTCTTCTAGTATCAGGAAGCTTTTGTATTTTTAAAATATTGCATTTAATTATTTTTGATTTTTGTGTTTATTAAAGTAATTACTTTTTAATCTTCTGATGTATTGAAGTGACTAATTAATTGACTGGTATATTAACATGCTCCTGGATTAGCATGCTATTTATATTAATAGGGAGATTAGTTTGTGATTTCCTTTGTTGTGCTCCATTTGTTAGACTTTGGAATTGGCATTGCTGGTTTGAGAAAATGAATTGGGAAGTGTGCCATCTTTTCCTGTGATTTGGAACAGTCTAAATTATATGTGAATTATCTTTCCTTAAAGCTTTGGTAGAGCTCACTATAAATTGTCTAGACGTGGTGCAGCATTTGGAGTTATTTAGGCAGAAATGCCCATTTCTTCCATGGTTATTGGTATCCAGATGGACTACTTTCTCATCATTTCTGGAAGTTTATGGGTTTTTAGAAAATCATGTGTTTCATCGTTATTTTCAGAATTTTTAACTTAGAGTGGTACATTTAAATTTCCTATGCCATTATAACATGCTCCTATATCTGTGCATAAAGCCCAATTCTCAATTTTAATGATTTCAGTGTGTTTTCTATGGTTTAAATCTATGAGGTGTTTGCCGATTTTATTGATATTTTCATAGACATTAGCTGTAGATTGATCAAATCTATTGCTTTTAATTTCTATCTTCATATTATTATTAATTTACTTCTCCTGATCTCTTAGACTTTTCTTTTTTGACACTTTTAAAAAAAATTAATTTTCATTTTCTATTTATTTTATTTTATCATTTTCTATTTTTAAAATACATAAACTTAAGGCTATGAGATTTTTTTCTGAATATAGTTTTCCTAATCATATCAATATTAATTTGTAGATTTAAAAAACTAGTTTTAATCCTCACCTGAGAATATGTTTTTGTTGTTTTGAGAGAGAGAGAAAGAGAAAGAGAGAGAGAGAGAAAAGGAAACATTGATGTGAGACAGAAACATTGATCAGTTGCCTCCCAGGGATCAAGCCTGCAACAAGTATGTGCCCTGACCAGGAATCGAACTGCAAGTTTTTGGCGTATCGGATGATGCTCCAACCAACTGAGCCACCTGGCCAGGGCTAGATTTTGTTGTTTTTATAAGTTTAAAAACTATTCTGTCATGGCATTTTTAAACTTTTGTAAAAATTGAGTATTATTTACAGACATTAAAATGCAGTATCTGAAGTGTACAATTTGATTTTTTTAAAAGGGAAATATATATTTATTCCAAGATTTGTGTACTGGGATTTTTCAGTGCCCTGTCTTTTGTAGAGCCCAAGTGGTAACAATGTGCTAGGGGCTGCTGTTTCCTGGCATGAGCTCCCATTCTCTGAGGGTCCTGAGAAGGACAGTGGATTAGTCCTGGAGCCATCATGAAAGGAGGAGGTGGTCGCATTGGGTGGAGCCTGTGTGGCTCCAAACCTGAGGATGGGGCCGGACAATGCCAGGGTGTGGCAGCAGGGCAGTGTTCACCAGCTGGAGGGCCACTGCGGGGTAGATTGCAACCTTCCTAATGCCGCGACCCTTTAATACAGCTCCTCATGTTGTGGTGACCCCCAATTTCATTGTTACAAATTGAACATAATTAAAGCATAGTGATTCATCACAAAACAATATGTAATTATATATGTGTTTTCCGATGGTCTTAGGCGACCCCTGTGAAAGGGTTGTTCGCCCCCCAAAGGGGTCGCGACCCACAGGTTGAGAACCACTGTGGTAGAGGCTTCTTCTGTTGCAGGAGGAAGAGGAGGAGCTCCTAACAGCCCTGAAACGGCCTTCCCCATTTCATGTTGAGTCTACGCCATTGACAATGAACTTGGTAAAGGACTTCTCCCCGGCCACTTCTGCAGCCTGCCTTTTGGCACCCTGGATGAAAGCACACGGCTCTCTGTGCACCATGGCGATCGTCCGGATCTCTCCAGGCTGGATGACAGCACACGGCTCTCTGTGCACCATGGCGATCGTCCGGATCTCTCCAGACTGGATGAAAGCACACGGCTCTCTGTGCACCATGGCGATCGTCCGGATCTCTCCAGACTGGATGCAAGCACACGGATCTCTGTGCACCATGGCGATCGTCCGGATCTCTCCAGACTGGATGCAAGCACACTGCTGTCTCTGCACAACCGCGACCACCGGCTCCCTCCAAACCGGTAATGATTTCTGAGATCGGTCTCAGTAGTGGTATTGCCCAGACCACCAGCATATAGTGTGATGAGAGTCTTGTCCTCCGGTGGGTCCAGACGAGGCCTTGTTGAAACCCGGTGTAAGAGCTTACCTGCCACAGGGTCTTGAGTCCATAATACTGGTTTGTAATGTTCTGATCAGCAAGGGGGGTCATCTGGATCCATAGGCTTCTCAAGTCTGTGTGGACACTCCTCTCATTTCTTACATCCTCCTTTCACCCAGAAAGTGCAAATGTGGGGTCGGTTCCTTTTGTAGTAGGGTGTGGCCCGGGCCAGTGTGAGCAGCATGTTGCTGGTGGACGTGGCTTTCCCCAGCATGCCAACTGGCCATGTTCCAGAAGAGTTAGAAACCTGCCTCTCCATTGTCTGTGTGTAGTATCACTTGTTGACATCTGGCTTTGGCATGTCATCCTTAAAGACAACCCTGCATCAGGAACCTGGACGGGCAGGCTATGCTCTAGATCAGCGGTTCTCAACCTGTGGGTTGCGACCCCTTTGTCGGTGGAACGACCCTTTCACAGGGGTCGCCTAAGACCATCCTTCATATCAGATATTTACATTACAATTCATAACAGTAGCAACATAACAGTTATGAAGTAGCAACAAAAATAATTTTATGGTTGGGTCACAACATGAGGAACTGTATTTAAAGGGCTAGAAGGTTGAGAACCATGGACCTAGATTCAAGAGGCCGGTCTGACAGGTATTCGTCAATTTACTACAGGTTTGGCACAGGTTAGTCTCCTCAAAATGCACGTGGACCCCAGGGCACCAGCGACACACTGTGAATGGCCTGGCACACATTTTGCATTCCTTCCCATACCTTTCTTTGGTTATTCAGATATATGCGTTTTCTCCAAGACACACCTGGCCAAGAATGGCGAAGCCCGCATCCTCCCAGCTCTGCCTGTTATCGGTGCTGGAACCAGAGGCTGCCACCCTGAGAGCTTCTGAGGCCCCAGTGGGTTTCAGGTTGGAAGAGAACTGCCCCAATCCCATCAGGCCCTAGGCTGGCTCCTAATTAAGGTTTTAATTGAAGTAAAATTTACACACAGTGAAATGCACCTGTCTTAATTGTACAATTTGATGAGTTTTGACAAATTTGTATAACCAACACACCAAGCAAGATACCTAACTTCCCACTCCTGTGAATGTTCCCTTGTACCCTTTTCAATCAGTCCCCTGCTCTGGACAACCACTGTTACAATTTCTATCACCACAGTCATTTTGTCAATTCATGAACTTCATATAAATGAAATCACACAGTGTATCCTCTTTCATGCCTGGCATTTCGCGCTCAGCATAATGCTTTTTATTATTTTACTAGAGGCCTGGTGCACGAAATTTGTGCATGGGGGGTGGGGGGTCCCTCAGCCTGGCCTGCAACAACACCAGCATCCCGCACCCCGCTGGCCTCTGGCCAGAGGTCTGCCCACCCGCCCTCCATCCCTGCCTCCATGGGCTGGGGCACGTGAGATACTGGGGCTCATCACCGGGGCGCCGCTGCCCCAGCATCCTGCGCGCCCCAGCTGGCCTCTGGCCAGAGGCCCGCCAGCCCGCCCTCCCTCCCTCTGTGGGCCGGGGCACGTGGGACGCTGGGGTTCATCACTGGGGCTACACTGCCAGTGTCCAGCATCCTGGCAGCCATGGGCACCTCCATCTTTGTGATGAAGTGACAGTTAATTTGCATATTACCCTTTTATTAGATAGGACTAGAGGCCCAACGAATGAAATTCATGCAAGAGTAGGCCTTCCTTCCCCTGGCTGCTGGCACTGGCTTCCCTCTGGCACCCAGGATTTGGGCTTCCCTGGCAGCCCTGGCTTCGTCCGGAAGGTCATCCGGAAGGACATCTGGCCTAATTAGCATAGTACACTTTTATTATTATAGATTATTTAATCTCCTCCCCCCCCCCCCCACATTGACTCCCTCTAGCGCATCCCTGCCACCCACCCCAGGCCTTCACCACCCTATTGTCTGTGTCTATGGGTTATGCATATATGCATACAAGTTCTTTGGTTGATCACTTCCCACCCACCCCTGCCTTCCCTCTGAGATTCGACAGTTTGTGCCATACTTCTATGTCTCAGAATCTATTTTGTTCATCAGTTTATTTTGTTCATTAGATTCCACATATGAGTGAGATCATGTGATACTTGTCTTTCTCTGGCTTATTTTGTTTAGCATAATACTCTCCAGGTCTCTCCATGCTGTCTCACAGGCCAAGAGATCCTTCTTTTTTATGGTTGCATAGTATTCCATGGTGTAAATATACCACAGATCTTTTATTCTTATCTTATTGCTGTGGCTAGCACTTCCAGTACTATGTTGACCCATATGCACTTGAGAAGAACATATATTCTTCAGCTTTGGGGTGAAATGTTCTATACATGTCAATTTAATCCATCTGATCCAGTGTGTGCTCTTGACTGGAATCGAACGTGGGACCCTTCAGCCTGCAGGCCTACACTCTATCCATGGAGCCAAACTGTCTAGGGCCTTATTCAGTCGTGATTAGCCTCAGGCTATAGAGCACAGCAAGGCATAGGCTACACAGGGTGGGGCAATTGCTTCTGCCTACAGGCGGATTGTGGTTCTCAGTTTCTTAATGGGCCTCAGAAACTCCACAGGGTGGGGCCAGGGGTTTTCCAATTTCCAAATGCTTCCCCCCAGGCAAAAGCTGCCTGGATGGTATTGCCTACTGGAGGAAGATGTCCTCTGCAGAATGATAGAATGACTTAGCATAGGAAAACCAGGGTGTCGGCCTTCAGAGCTCTAACCCCATAAACCCCAACTCTGGCTTATGCTCACACAGCTCCAGTCTACTCTGCCCTCCCTCTGCTGGAGCCCGAGGTGAGTGGTTGCACACAAAATGTTGTGCATTGGCCCTTTAAGAGGGTGCCTGCATCTCCAGTCATCTCTCCCTGGCAGAGGGCAATCCTGCTGCCTTCCACAGCCAGATGTTGTGTGGGAAACCTCCTCAGTTCTGGTGCTCTGGGCTGGGAGGCCACGCTTGGGGTTCAGACCTCAGAGTTCTCAGTGGGAATCCACCCACAGCTGAGATATACTTCCAGAACTTCAGCTGCTGTCTGTGGGGGCCTGGCCTACTCTTTCATGCCTCTGTACTTCCTACCAGTCTCTATGGGGTCTACACTTTCCATCCTTGGTTATCAGGGTTTTCTCTAGCTAGTCTTCAGTTGATTTTTCAGGGTGGCTTTTCTGTATTTTAGTTTTAATTACAGTTTGGTCCTGGGGGCTTGTCAGTGTAACTTCTATTTACACTGCCTCCATTTTGGAATCTTGCATAATGCTTTTTAGATTAACCCACATTATGGCTTGTATTAGCAGTTCATTTTTAAAAAAACTTGCTGAGTTTTAAAATACTGAATTCAAAAAATTCTATTGTATGACACTACCACAATTTCTTTATCCCATTTCCTTGGGATGGACTTTGGGGGTTTTTCCTGTTTTTGGCTCTTATGAATAAAGCTACTTTGACATTTCTGTCAATGTTTTTCTGTGCACATGTTTTCATTTCTTTTGGGTAAATACTTGGTAGAATTGCTGAGGAAGGACGTGGATGTTTGCGTTATTTCATAAGAAATTCCCAAACTGTTTTTCTAGTTGTTGTACCGTTATATACTATGTCTGGAACTGCTCAGACTCCAGTAGTTCCACATCAGCAACTGGTATTGTCAGTCTTTCTAGTTTTAACCATTTTATTGAGTATAAAATAGGATCTCAGTGTAGTTTTAATTTGTATATCTTTGGTGTCTTATGCATCATTTTGTATGCCTATTGGCTATTCACATAACATTTTTGCGCGTGTGAAATGTCTGTTCATGCCTTTTGCCTTTTGTTATTTATTTTAGGAGTTCTTTATACATTCTGGATATAAATTCTTTGTCAGATGTATGTATTGTAAATATTTTCTTCTAGTCTGTAGTGTTTTCTGAAAAATAGAAGATTTGAATTTTAATTAAGTTTAATACTTTTTCCTTTTAGAATCATTGCTTTTTGAGTTTCATTTAAGAAATATTTATTTATCTGAATATCACAAATATATTAATATGTTTTTTTTTCTAGAAGATTTACTGTTTCATCTTCTTGTTTTATCCTATATTGATCCCCAAATAACTCTTGGGATGAAGTATATGTCAGGATTTGTTATTCCCCTCCCCTGCCCCATTGGATATCCAGATGTTCCAATACCATTTGTAGAAAAGGCTGTCCACTTCCTACTTAATCATCTTGGTGCCTTCACTGAAAATTAGTTGATTGTATTTTGTAGGTCTATTTCTGGACTTTTATTCTGTGTCTATAATTGCAGGGTGTGTGTGTGTGTGTGTGTGTGTGTTTTAAATAGCATGCTTTATTCCAAAAACAATAGGAAAACATATTTAAGATACTGAAAGAAAAAAAAACAAACTAAGAATTTTATATCTAGCCAAAATGATTTTCAGGCATAAAGTTACAACAAGCTATTATCAATGGGGAATATTCTTTCCATGAGTCTTTCCTTAGGATTGAGCCCACAACCCGGGCATGCGCCCTTCCCAGGAATCAAACCACGACCTCCTGGTTCATAGATCAACACTCAGCTACTGAGCCACATTGGCTGGACAAGAAAGTATCCTTTCATACCAGACTAAAAGTGATAAGGATCTCTCTCGCACCCTCTTCCACTTTTGTTATGTACAGCATCTGTTATTCCTCAGTTTATAACCTACCGTTATGTTTCCTAGCAATAATCTCCACAGTTTTGTTTGTTTGGAGAGTCCTACAACTAAGTGGATTCAGTAATTGTCAGCATTCTGTTTTAAAGAGTTTTTGCCATTTATCTCTTGTTTAGCTGAAGTTGGTCTTCTACATTTTTAAAAGAAGGGCTCATTGGGACTATGTCCCCTGAGTTTGTTGTAATAGTTGGATTAAAAAAAGAGTTTGAGTCTATAAACACTCTGAGGTTTATTTGAGATGTGCTATGAAGTTAGATACAAATTAACGTCTCACCTCCAGTAATGTGTGATATCTAGTAAAACGCCTCTGCTGGTTACTTCTTTAACTTTGGAAAGATGAAACTGTCAAGGACAAACTGAGCTTTAATATTTGCTCTCCTTTGAGGAAGCTGAGACTTCAAACAGAAAAAGCAATATGTGTTCCATTCATTTGCGGGCTTAGGGAGAAAAGAAGTTCAAGCAATTAACTACAGGAGGAAAAGGAAATTGGGGCTAGTGTGTGTCCTATACATTGAACGAAAATAGAAGAATTAAGGAAACAGTGCCTGGGACCAAAAAGGCATTTGGCACATAATTGTTTACTGAATTAGAGGGTGGACCCAGGTTTCTGGGAGGTGTAATGAGAGTAAAAGTATAAGAAATATATAGAAGATAAAGAGGCTGTGGTGATAACAAGGTTCCAGGCTGGTCCTCAAAGTGGGTTGTCCAGGTGCCTTAGATGAGAAGGTCACTAGTATTTAGAAAAATCACCAGAAGGCTCGAGGCTTGAATTGCTCTGGAAATGGGAGCTAAATTCTTTCAGAGCAATAGAAGGATTTTGGGAGAAGATGAAGACCTAGCCAACTACATAATTATTCAGTGAATGTGGGGAAACAATCAGCTCTATGAGGTGGGTCCAAACTTCTATTCATTTTATAGATTAGGAAATGAAACAAGAAGTTAAAAAATTTGCCTATGGCCATAACATTAATAATTGCCAGAGTCAAGATTCAGATGCAGGCAACCTGACTCTCAAACTTGTGACCTACTCTTTCTGCAGCCCCCCTCCCCCAATGTGCACATGTGCGCACGCATGTGTGTGTGTGTGTGCATGTGTGTGTGTGTGTGTGTGTGTGGTTGTGGTGATTGTGTCATGGGGCTGGTGTTGTTATTATTTTTTAAATTTATCTTTATTGTTGAAAGTATTGTAGAAGTGCCCCTTTCCCCTCCATTAGCCCCCTAACCTGCATCCACTCCTCCCAGGTCTTCACCACACTATTGTCTGTGTTTATATATGCATATAAGTTCCTGGTTAATCTCATGCACCAACTGCATGAGACTGCAGAGCGGAAAAGAGAGGAAAAGACAGAGAGAAATATCAATGTGAAAGAAACACATTGATTGGTTGCCTCCTGCACAAGCCCAGATCAGAGCCCTGGCTGGGGAGTAGCCTGCAACCAAGGTAAATGTCCTCGACCGGAATCGAACCTGGGAGCCGGGTCTGCAGGCTGACGCTCTATCCACTGAGCCAAACTGGCTAGGGCTTGGTACTATTTTTGAAACATTTTTGTAATTATAAAATTATTCCAAAACAAAACATTTAAAAACAAAGGTTTTTTTTTTTAAAATAGTTTATTT
This sequence comes from Myotis daubentonii, assembly GCF_963259705.1. Taxonomy (NCBI): domain Eukaryota; kingdom Metazoa; phylum Chordata; class Mammalia; order Chiroptera; family Vespertilionidae; genus Myotis; species Myotis daubentonii. The sequence goes on along the minus strand of NC_081848.1, from coordinate 6,956,408 downwards.
CTCCATGAAATGATTCCCCCCCATATCATCTACCAAGTAGTTGACTGGAAGCAGTGCAGTAGCGTCAGATACAACTAGAGAACCCTGCGGGTGGAGAGGAGAGACTTACATGTGTAAATGAATGAGCTCGGCCTAAAGTTTAAATCCTCACCCATTTCTACGTATAGGGGCGCTACTGTCATTTTGTTTGGGACAGTACTTCATTGTGTGGGGGTTTACATACACTATAGTATGTTTAGTATCCCCAACCCCTTGCCCAAAATGCATATAGTAACCCAGCATCTTTATAGCAATCCCCAAATCTCCTTCACACATTTCCAAATACCACCTTTGGTTGAGAACCTCTGGTTTAGATGATTAGATCCCAAGAAGACTACAGCGCTTGAGAAAAGGTGTGTTTGGGTGGAGGTACAAAAAGTCACCTGAGGTCAGTGTCACAATTTGTGTGTGAGGGACAGAATGGGAAACTGTTGAGGACAGATCAAAGCAGGATCTTGGCACTGAAGAACCCGTCTAAGAATCTCAATACCAAGGGCATAAGCTAAAGCTTGGAATTTGATTTATTTTCCTACGGAGACATTACTGTTGATAGTAACAGATAATCCAAGAGAAAAGTGATCTCACAGAAAAAATAATGAGACATTTGAGGAGCACAACTACAACATATGAAAGGAAAAAAGTAACAGACCACATAGAGCAAGAGTTAGAATTAAGCATAATAAACATCATTATCATGAGAGAGATAGAAACACTGATTGTCTAACTGTAAAGCAGAAACAAGTAGTCATAACTAGTTGAAGATTTTTGATCTCAAATATATAATAACTGAAATAAATAGCAGTCTGGTGCATGAGTAGAATGTATACAAAAATCAAGTTGGTGAGTTGGAAAATCAGGTTGAGGAACTCTCCTTGAAATCATCAAGAAGTATGGAGCTGAAAGAATATGAAAAACATGCTAAAAGATATGCAGCAAAGACATAAAAAGGTCAAATCTGAATTTAGCAAGAATCCTAGAAAAGCAGGGTAAAAGCCAAAGACACAAACAGAGAAACTACATTATTTTCAAGTAAATGTGAAAATAAAAGACTACATACTGAGCCACAAGAGAAATCTCAACAACTTTTAAATTCATAATTTAAATGTAAATCACAATGAAATTGCAATATATTTGACAGTAAATAACAATGAAAACACTTTATATCAACCAAATTATACCGAGAGAGAAATATATTACTGTAAATACAGCCACTAAATAGCAATGAGAATTACAATGAGCTAGATGTCCAAGTTAGGAATAGAAAAAGATGAGCATAGTAAAGCTGAAGAAAGTAAAAAAAAAAATCATAATATAGGAAGAGATACTAATAAAAGATAAAACAAAGAAACAATAGAAATAATCAACAGAATAAAAAGCTAATTCTTAGAACAAAACTAAAAACCAAGCAACTTTCCAGTAAATTTGATGGAGAAACAAATATACAAATAATTATTTTGGGAATAAAAAAGGGTATATCATAGCTGATACAAGGAATATTTTTTAAATCATTAGAGAATACCAGAATGACTTTACATCATAAATTTCAAAGTCTGACAAAAAAGAAATATTCTCAAAAAAATATAACAACATAATTGAAGGAAGAATAAATAAAAGAATTAGAGGAGATGGCAGCCCTAACTGGTTTGGCTCAGTGGATAGAGCGTTGGTCTGTGGACTGAAGGGTCCCAGGTTCGATTCCGGTCAAGGGCATGTACCTTGGTTGCGGACACATCCCCAGTAGCGGGCGTGCAGGAGGCAGCTGATCGATGTTTCTCTCTCATCGATGTTTCTAACTCTCTATCCCTCTCCCTTCCTCTCTGTAAAAAAAATCAATAAAATAAAAATATATATTAAAAAAATAGAGGAGATGGCAGTGGAGTAGGTGGAAGCTGCACCACCTCCTCCAGGACCAAACTGGAATTATAGTACTAATTTGCAAATTTACTACAAGTTAAACAACTAAATTACATAACAAATCAGCCAGAACAACTAACTGAAAACTAGATGAACAGAATCTTTGAACCACGGATTTACAGAAGAAGCCACATTGAGACTGGTAGGAAGGGCAGAGATGCAAAACGAGCTGGCCCCATATGCATGTGCGGTGGTTGAGGATCTGGAGGGCTATCTCAGATGCAAATGTGCCCCCTGATGAACGTGGGATCTCAACTCCAGTTACTCTCAACCCCTGGGGAACATGGGCTCCCCAGACTGAAGCACCAGAATGGAGAAGAGGAGCCCACATAACATCAGGCTGTGAAAATCAGCAGGGATTCTGTCCTCCAGGGAGAGACAGGAGTCTGCTAGAAACTCAAGGGCCCTCTTAAAGGGCCAGCACACAAAACCTTATTTGCGGCCATTCACCCTGGGCTCCAGCAGAGGGAAGGTGGCTCAGAGAGAAGGTGTGGCTTTGGGGAGAAGGTGAAGGGGACAGCGGTCAAGGACCCTGTGCTGAGCTCCTCACCCACATCACCCACAGATGCCATCTTTCCTGGATTGAGCACTCCCCTCAATACGGTGTCAGCCTAAGGGAATGCACTTGACCCCCCTCCCCCCTCCCTGTGGCCCAGCCCTGCCCTGCCAAGCTTGTGCCATGTGGAGGAGTGTGCTGGCTGCCACCAGCCTGGTCCATAGAACAGACTTTCTTGGAGGTCTCTTAAGGAGGTTCAAGCAGACGTAGGGTGTCAGAGATGAATAGGGAAAGACTGAGTTGTGTGGCTCTAGGGTGAAGAACATTTTTATGCCTCATGCCTGACTGGTGCCAGCCCCATAGGAAATCCATTAGCCCCATCCCTCTGATTTGCTGTGGCCGTGCCCTGCCAAGCTCTAGCCCCACGAGAATTCAGCTGGCTGCCACCAGCCAGAGCCTGTGTTGCAGACTTCCTAGGAAGGTGCTCGAGGAGGTCCAGGCAGACCCAGGGGGTGGCAGAGTCTGAGTTGTGTGGCCCCAAAGCAAGGAACATTATTCCTTTGCAGGCTGGCACCACCATTCCTGTGCAGAGCCCTCCCTCCATATGACCAAATATTGGTCTGTTTTAGCCTGATGAACTCTGCTGGCCTCATCCTGATGGCTCCCTGAGGCGCCACTTCACCACAAAGGCTTGCAGGCCCCTGGCCAGTGGCGATGGCCTCAGTGTACCCTGAGACTTCTGTCGAGTGGCCTCAGAGCCAGCACGGGCACTGAGTGTGAATCTGTATTAACATAGTGAATGCCATTCACCCCCACCTGGTGACTCATTGAGAAACTACCTCATGCAACTCACGCTCTGCCTAATGCTCTTTTAGTGACTGTGCCTAATATGCAGCTAGAAGGTGAAGCGGAATCTTGGGGTGACTTGGACATTTTCCTGACCTGCCCCAGGGCTTGGTGCTAGTGGAAGCTGGCCCCAGCCACACGCACCCAGGCCCAGCAGAGGCAGCCCCACAAACTGCCTTTATAGCTCTAAACAAGTAGCTCAGGACCAGTCATAGGAAGCACCTGAAATTGACATGTACTGGATTCCCTCCCAAGAGGTCCCAGAACCAACACACCTGGTAGTTGGATAAAGACCACACCAGAGCCCAACCCAGTTAGCTCCACAAGTGGCACACCCAAAGGGAGATCTTGGTAGGCACCAGAGCCTGGTGGGGCAAAGTCCACTCTGTGTGGTCAGCCCCCACACAGTGGCTTGTACCCCACTCATGAATGGACAAGTAGCAATAAAAGCTCAGTTAAACCAGGAGGGTGCACAGAGCCCACATGGAGGGCGCACCCAGGACAGATGAGTGGGGAGGCTGTACCACTGGGCCATATAGGACACCTACTACATAAGGCCACTCTGCCAAGACTAGGAAATGTAGCAGCTCTACCTAATTCATAGAAACAAATACAGGGAGGCAGCCAAAATGAGGAGACAAAGACACATGTCCCAAATGAAAGAACAGAAAAAAACTCTAGAAAAAAAGAGCCTAAACAAAATGGAGACAAGAAATCTACTGGATGCAGAGTTTAAAACACTGGCTATATGGATGCTCAATGAACTTCGGGGAAGGGTAGATGAATTTAGTGAGAACTTCAAAAAATAGAATTTAAAAACCCACTAATAGAAAACATTTTAAAAGTCAGAAATGAAATAAAGACTATATTACAGGGCCCTAGCCGGCTTGGCTCAGTGGATAGAGCATCAGCCTGCGGACTGAAGGGTCCCAGGTTCGATTCCGGCCAAGGGCACATGCCTGGGTTGCGGGCTCATTCCCCAGTGGGGGGTGTGCAGGAGGCAGCCAATCAATGATTCTCTCTCATCATTGATGTTTCTATCTCTCCTTCTCCCTTCTTCTCTGAAATCAATAAAGAAATATATTTTTTTAAAAAAAGACTATATTACAGGGAATCAATAGTAAAGTATATCGGAAGATAAGGAAGCAGAAAAAACCCAGTCAGAGCAGCAAAAAAAAAAAAAATGTCTAAAAGGAGCCTTTGAGACAACTTCAAATCTAACAACATTCGCTTCATGGGGCTGCAGAAGGAGAAGAGAGAGAGCAAGGACTTGAAAACCTATTTGGAAAAATGATAAAAGAAAACTCCCCTAACCTGGTGAAGAAAATAAACATACGAGTCCAGGAAACACAGAGTCTCAAACAAGATTAACCCAAAGAGGCCCACACCAAGACACAACATAATTAAAATGCTACAGGTTAAAGACAAAGGGATAATCTTAAAAGCAGCAAGAGAAAAACAGTTAGCTACAAGGGAGCTCCCGTAAGACTGTCAGCTGATTTCTCGACAGAAACTTTGCAAGTCAGAAGGGATAGGCATGAAATACTCAAAGTGATAAAAAGCAATGACCTACAATCAAGATTACTCTATCCAGCAAAGCTATCATTTAGAGTCAAAGGACAAAGAGCTTCCCAGAAAAGAAAAAGTGAAAGGAGCTCATCACCACCAAACCAGTATTACAAGAAATGTTAAAAGATCTTTAAGAAGAAGAAATGAAAGATAATTATAAAATGACAATAAATACATACTAGTATCTATCAACAATTACTTTAAATGCAAATGGATTAAATGTTCCAATCAAAAGACACACAGTGACAGAATGGATAAAAGAAGACCTTCACATATACTGTCTACAATACTCTCTTCAGAGTGAAAGACACACACAGGATGAAAGTAAAGGGATAGAAAAAGATTTTTCATGAAAATGGAAACATAAAAAGGTAGGGTAACAATATTTATACCAGATAAAATAGACTATGACAAGAGACAAAAAAAGGAACCAGCAATTCCACTTCTGGGTATTTATCTGAAGAAACCCAAAACACTAAATTGAAAAGACATGCATTCATATGTTCATTGCAGTATTATTCACAATAGCCATGATATGGAAGTAACATAAGTGTCCATCAATAGATGAATGGGTGTGCTGAGCCAGCTCAGCCAAGGGTTCTGCAAGCCTGAGGGAGGGTGATGAAGGATGAAGAAATGACAGACAAAGAGAATAAGCTGGGTCTAGGTGGATCTTCCTGTGCCTGGCTGAGGCCACAGAGAGAGACCCAGAGGTAAGCTGAGCCTTTATTTTATAGCCAGAGGTAAACAAGGTAGTGGTCACCATAGTTACAATGTTCTTGTGGGTTTCACTTGTTTTGGCAGCACTTGCTGCACCTTCCGCAGCCAATTAACAACCTAGGAAGGATCTAGGGAGGGTCATAAGGTCAAGCCTAATTATCCTAATGGGCTGTGCCCTCTAAGCTGGGACTTGTTTGTGGCTTTGCCAACAGGTCAGTCTGAGGCTTAACCCTATAGCCGTGCCCTACAAATGGGTAAAGAAGTAGTGCATCTATACAATGAAATATGTCTCAGTCATAAAAAAGAATGAAATTTTGCCATCTGCAACAACCTAGAGGGTACTGTCCTGAGTGAAATATGCCAGACAGGAAAAGACAACTGGCATTTGATGTCAGTTAAATGTGGAATGTAAAAAACAAAATAAACAAGCAAACAGAACAGAAGCAGACTCATAGATGCAGAGAACATTTTGATGGCTGCCAGATAGGAGGGGGATTGAAGGGATGGGCAAAAAAGGTAAAGGGATTAAGAAGTACAAATTTGTAGTTACAAAATAGTCATGAGGATGTAAATTATAGCATAGGGAATAGAGTCAGTAATATTGTAATAACTATGTCAGATGGATACTGTATTTATCAGGGTGATCACTTTGTAAGTTGTATAAATGTCTAATAACTGGCTAAACACTTGAAACTAATATAATCTTGATTTACATTGTATTATATCTTTTTCTATCTCTTGTATGGCCTTGGCCAGTGTGACTCAGTTGGTTGGGCATCATCCCGTGCACCAAAAGGTTGCCGATCAGGGCACACACCCAGGTTGTGTTCTTGATCCCCAGTAGGGGGCATGCAAAGAGGCAGCTAATCAATGCTGTGCTGTCACACCAATGTTTCTCTCTCTCTCTAAAAATCAATAAAAATATTTAAAAATATAATATTATACATTGACTCTAATTGAAAAATTTTAAAAAATACTTAAAAAAAATAATCCCCACCCTAAGCACCAAGTAATTCCAGAGAAATTTAAAGCTGATGTTGTATTTTAGGTCGCCATAGCAACAAAAACCCCAAACCCAGCTCAACTCCTGACTAGAATAAGTGAAGTCCTCCTCCTCCCCCCACAGTAATGGCCTAGGACAGGGGTGGGCAAACTTTTTGACTCGAGGGCCACAATGGGTTCTTAAACTGGACCGGAGGGCCGGAACAAAAGCATGGATGGAGTGTTTGTGTGAACTAATATAAATTCAAAGTAAACATCATTACATAAAAGGGTACGGTCTTTTTTTTTTTTTTTTTTTAGTTTTATTCATTTCAAATGGGCCTGATCCAGCCCGCGGGCTGTAGTTTGCCCACGGCTGGCCTAGGAGAAGAGGTGTACTATTTCTATGTCTAAATACAGTTAATTTTCAGTCTATGCTATTCTAAAATTTATTTCTGATAAATAAAAACTCAAGGAAAAAAATTCCCAGTAAAGGAGCAAAGCAATCATTAGACTCAGACTTAGAGATAACCCAGATGTTAGACGTATCAGATGGTACAGTTACAGAGAAGTATGCCTTTGATAGCTAATTTTACATATCGACTTGACTGGGCTAAAGGCTGCCCAGTTAGCTGGTAAAACATTATTTCTGTGTATCTGTGAGGGTGTTTTTAGAAGAGATTATTGATTAAGGTAGGCTGAGTAAAGATCACCCTCACTCCTCACTCATGTGGGTGGGTATCACCCAATCCACTGAGGGCCAGGAGAGAATGAAAAAGGGGAGGGGGTGGGATTCGGTTTCTCTGCTTTAGTTAGGACACCTCCTTTTCTATCAGTGCTTCAGTGCTTCTGGTTCCTATGCCTTTGGACTTGGAAGGGGACTTACATGTATATGTATTCCTCCTAAACTCAATAATCAAATAAACAATCCAATTAAAAATGGGCAAAATTTAAACATTTTACCACAGATGTTATGCAGATGATAAAATGTAAAAAGATGCTCAACATCATCACATTAGGGAAATGAAAATTAAAATTATGAAGATATATTACTACATAACTATTAGAATGTTTTCTTAAAAACCTGACAGGACCAAATGCTGACGAGAATGTGGAGCAACTGAGACTCTCAGACATTGCTGCTGGTGTATGCGAAAATGGTGCAGACACGGTGGAAAACAGTGTGGCAGCTTCTTATCATGTTAAAATGCACTTACCATGTTAGCCAGCACGACCACCACCCAAGAAGCATGAAAATGTATGTTCATACAAAAACTTGTACATGAATGTTTATAGAGGTTTTATTCACAATTGCCCCAAACTGGAAATAATCCAAATGTCCTTCAACTGGATAAATACTAATGAACTGGGGTATACCCAGGCCCATTCTACTCAACAGTAAAAAGAAACTACGGATAGACCCACAGCATGTGTAAATCACTAATGTATTATGCTAAGAAAAAGAACCTAGCCAGACACAGCTTATACGTACGACATCCTGGGAAAGGCAAAACCACGGGGACAGAACATAGATGAAGGGGTTGCTAGCAGTTGGGCATAGGACAAGGGCAGACCACGGAGGGCCACGAAATCACGTTTCAGGGGATGGAACTGTTCTATATCTTGGTTGTGGTAATGCTCCCGTCACTCAAAACTTCATAGAACTGTATAGAAAAATGGTGAACTTCACCGCACATAAATTATACCACAATATATTGACTTTAAAAAAAACCTAGAAGAGACTCATTTTTCACCTTTGCTCCTGTCAGACTGTTCTGCACACCACCACCACACACACACACACACACACACACACACACACACACGTACACACACACAGAACTCTTTGAAGGTACAGCGTCCATATGGGACAAATGTTGTTTTCTACACACTTAAATACATAGTGTCATATTACCTTGTACCCCCATTTTCAATGAAAACATCAATTAGAATTTTATTATAGATATATACGATAATTTAAAAAATGTTTGATATTCTCTAAAAAATTCTTTTAACCAGTTATATGATAAGTAATTTGAAATACTGATTTTCACCTCCCAATAATCTCTCCAATTATGTTTCAGGAACGACATCTTCATGATCTGTTAACAAAAATGTGTCTTAAACTTGTCCAAAGTTTAAAAATTTTATGGACACAATACATGATTTTTTATCCCATTGAAAGTCATACTTTCCTGAGGATTATACCAGTACTCAACATATCAGTTCTAAAAATAAACAGGTTTGAAAAGTCCAAGGATGTCCAAGCATGCAGAGACATGTACCTTTTAAAACCCTGTGACAACATCTCAGAAGCCCTCCTTGTTAGCACTGAGTGTTAGCAGGACACGGAGAGCCAGAACTGATGGCTATGGGTACAGTGTGGGTGGGAGGCAGTTGATGTGCTAGAGAGAATTTATAATCGGGTGTCAGAAAGGCAGAGTGTGTAGGTGGCAAATGTCAAGACAAAGAGAAGGTCAAAATCTAGGGGCTCAGAGGAGGGCTAAAAAGATCAAAATTAGAAGCTCCTCCTCAGAACTGCCCCCCCCCCCCCACACCACATCGCTCTAACGAAAGCTACTATTTATGGAGCACGGACAGTGTACTGGGACCTATCCTTGCACTAAAACATGTATCCTCCTGACAAACCTGTTTGTTGGTTATCATTCTCATTTTGCAGAAGAAGAGATGAGCTATAGGCAGGGTCAAGAATTGAATGTACATCCTTTTGATTCCAATGTTCCACAATACCCTGCATCTTTTGAGAACCTCCCAGCATCCAGACTTACTTCTTCCAAATTCCTGAAGCGTCTGTCTCCACATCTTTGGACAAACATTCCTGCCTTAGCACATCTGGACTCGGAAAGGACAGGTCCTTTCTCTCTAAGGCCAGGACAGTGTTGTACCTTTTCTCCCCTGAAGCAGGTTCACTCCCCTTTATAAGATCATCTTCCTGACTCACAGCAGCATTTCGCTTTTGTTTGTTTGGAGCCACTGGCAGCATGTTTACAGTGAAAGCTCCACAGCTTGATAATTACCCTTAACTTGGGGGTGGGGGAAATTTCCCCCTAAACATAATTTAATTATGTTATTCTCAGATTTTAAAAGGTGTATATCCAGATCAGTTCTGATTTGTTTTGAAATACGATCCATGGACTCACAAACAAAAGGTAGTTATATATATGCTAGAGGCCCGGTGCATGAAATTTGGGCACAGGTAGGGCCCCTAGGCCTGTCCAGTGATCAGGGCCAATGGGGGCCTTCCGGCTGCTGGCTGGGGCCTTCCTTTGTTCTGTGCTGCCCCCTGGTGGTCAGCACATGTCATAGCGAGGGGTTGAACTCCCAGTCTCCCGGTCAAACTCCCGAGGCTAATTTGCAAATTAGCTTTTTATATATATAGACTAGAGGCCCGGTGCACAAAAATTTGTGCACTCGGGGGGGGGAGAGGGGGTCCCTCAGCCTGGCCTGTGCCCTCTCGCAGTCTAGGACCCCTCGGGAGATAACGACCTGCTGGCTTAGGCCTGCTCCCGGGTGGCAGAGGGCAGGCCCAATCCCTAGGTACAGGCCCTGGTCGGGCTCAGAGCAGGGCTGATTGGGGAGTTGGGGCGCCGCCCCCTGTCACACTCAAGGCAGGGTCGATGGGGAGGTTGTGGAGCAACCCCCTGTCACACACAGAGCAGGGCCCATCAGGGGGTTAGGGTGCTGCCCTCTATCACCCACAGAGCAGGGCGGATCAGGGGGTTGGGGAGCCACCACTCTCACACTCAGGGCAGGGCTGATGGGGAGGTTATGGCTCTACCCCGTCACACACAGAGCAGGGCCCGTGGGGGGGGGGAGCTCCCCCCTATCAGGCACAGAGCAGGGTGGATAGGGAGGTTGTGGCCCCGCCCCCTGTCACACACAGAGCCGCAGGGCGATCAGGGGGTTTGGGTGCTGCCCCCTGTCACGCTGATTCCAGTGCCGGGAGGCCTCACGGCTCCGCTGATCCCGGTGGCGGGAGGCATATTACCCTTTTACTATATAGGGTAGAGGCCTGGTGCATGGGTGGGGCCAGCTGGTTTGCCCTGAAGGGTGTCCTGGATCAGGGTGGGGGTCCCCACTGGGGTGCCTGGCCAGCCTGGGTGAGGGGCTGAGGGCTGTTTTCAGGCTGGGGGTGACTGAACTCCCAAACGCTCCTTTTTTCCTTTTTTTTTTTTTTTAATTCTGGGCCAGCTTTAGCTTGAGGCTTGGCTCCAGCGCTTAGGCCTCCAGCTGAAAGGAGGTTTCTGGCCTTTGCTTACAATGTTGCCAATCTGCTGGCTGAAGTTGGGCATATTTGTTACAATGTTTCTTAAACTGCCCGCTCAGAGGCCTGCAGCACAGGCGGGGAACGTTGGTTTCCTCCGTCACTGAGGCAACCAAGCCTCATGTTAGTTTCAAGCTGCCTGGCTGCCGGCCGCCATCTTGGCTGACAGTTAATTTGCATATCTCGCTGATTAGCCAATGAAAAGGGTATCGGTCGTACGCCAATTACCATGTTTCTCTTTTATTAGATAGGATATTTTTCAAAAGGTAACATGGTATAACTGAAATTGACTGGATTGGTAACTAAAAGACCTGTTCTGCCTGGCTGGTGTGCATTAGTTGAGCATTGTCCTGTGCACCAAGAGGCCACTGGTTCGATTCCCCATCAGCACATGCCCCAGTTGCAGTTGCGGGCTCAATCCCCAGTGCGGGGGGGAGGGGGGCATGTGGAAGGCAGCCAATCAATGTTTCTCTCTCATCGATGTTCTATCTCTATCTTCCTCTCTCTGTGAATAAATAAAAACATTAAAAAAAGGTCTGTTGTATCCTAAATTCATTGTTCAATATATTATACTAGAAGCCCAGTGCACAAAATTTGTGCACTCAGGGGTCCCTCAGCCTGGCCTGCACCCTCTCACAGTTCGGAAGCCCTTCGGGGATGTCCCACTGACGGTCAGTGTTCTATGGGTACACAAAGGAGGGGCTCCAGCCTTGACCAGGAGAAGGATGTCCAGGAGGTGTTCTTAGAAATGACATTTGAGGTATGTTTAGGCAGGTGGATAATGTGCTTATTATTAAGCTATTGCCCTGCAAATCCAAACTAGCTCTGTTCTGCTTTGGGGCGTTGGGGCTGGGACTTTGCAGAAGTCAGCTGGGCCCTTGCTAGGTCTGCCATTAAAGGGCACTAGAAAGGGACTTCGGGGCTGAAAGAAGAAGGAACTGTTCCTTCCTCTCTGCTTTCTATTCTGCTAGGAAAAACGAGTAAAAAGCCTTTCTTCCTGGCAGTAGCATCTAGTTTCTTTGGGCTTTTCCAGAACTACTTTCAGTGACCTCTCTTCTGATTGTAAGCATCCACAGAACAATGGCCTCTTTTAAGTGTCCTGAGCCTTACTTCTTTGGGACCCTCCTTGAAGTGTAGGGGTTTTGGACTCCCCCCCCCCCCCCCCCCGCCCATGCTTCCCTGTGCTCCCCCAGCTCTGGAGTGGTGGCTTCCTCCTGCAGTTAGTCTCAGGTATCCCACCCTCTCCCCCCGCCCCCGCCCCGGCTTTTTAAATCCGCCAACATCTGTTCTGTAATTTAACTTCTTTCTTAAAATATCTAGTGTATGGATTCTGTTTTTGCATGGACTCTGGTAGATACAGGTAGAAATTTACTGGGTGAAAGAAGGTGAAGGCTACTCCAGAGAGAAGGAAGAGGAAGACCAAATCCACGAAGGCGTGAATGAGAGCACCGGTATTTTTAGAACCTGGTCTGACATAGGGGGCAAGTGGGAAAAGGAACAAGCTAGGAAGATAAATGGATGTGGGCAGGAATTATGACTTATCTTTGTAGTTTTCTTCACAACATGTCAATAGTTAGTTCATATTGTAATGAATATTCTAAGTATAAAATCAGACTATTAGGCATGATTTATGAAGCAGTAGCACTAACCCTTGGAAAATCCCCCCTCCCAAAGCAACTGGAAAAAATGATCGAAAACAACCATTTTAGAACTCTGGAAATAACCAAATGATACAATCAATACAATAGTGTTTATTTGAGGAAAACTACTGAATCTTGATCAGGAGAGCGGAATCTCTGACACTCTCAGGGCTGCTCTCATACCACACCCAGCTCCACGGAGCAGAGGTCATGATGAGTGGCAGCTGGAGGGGTGACCTGGTTCAGAGCTCCACAGGAAAGCCCTTTGCTCAGGGACGGTCCAGAGACAACTCTTAGAATGGCAGGGTGAGGGGCAACATGGACACTCCTCCCAGGGAAAGAACCATAACTGGTGAAAATTATAAAGCAAACAATTACTTAAAGTCTCTGGAAATTATTGTGAAGGCATACAGCAAATGAATAAACATGTTAAAACAAATCTAAATCTTGGTATGAACAGCAAGATCTATTGCATTTGAGCCAAAAAATGTTTCTTTTCCTCACCCCCCCGCCCCATCAGAATGACAGAAACTACCCTGGTGGCACAACCAGGAACGCAGGGCTGCCTTTCCCAGCTCCTAGTAGAGGCCATCTCCAAGAAGGGCCAAACCACCAGCATTTCTCACTTCTGGCTTCATGTTGCAGAAGCGCCAATCCAGGCAAGAGTGGCTGAGTCTAGAACTTTTCCACCCTGCCCTCACTATTCCAGGTGTGGCAGAATAATCATCACCCCCATGCCAACTTACTTGCTGGGAGAGGTGAGTTGAGAAGATCTGTGTGCAAAGCTAGGGTCTCACTCTGAGAAAAGTGGGCTGCTGTCCTTGTCCTCAGTTCTGCAGCAATAGCAGAGGTTTGAGGAAGGCAGGATATAGAACAGAATACTTCAAAGATTTCCCAAAGGGAACTAATTTTATTTGGAAAGTTCAAGCCTAAGGACGCTCTGAAACAAGTCTCGTCTCAAAGGTTGCCCCTGCAAAGGGGCCCACTTTAACTGGATCGGTCAGAAATAATGGGGCCATCAAGTCAGCAATCGCTGAAGTCTAATGGCTAAATGTTATAGCAACAGATGCAGACAGCTTAATGGAGGGATCAGAATCAGAGACAGTCAAAGAAGCTTTAATAAAACCAGTCATCTCAGGGTGATGGTGCCTACGCCCACGGCTACGTTGTCTGAGGGGCAGCATGATAGGCTGCATAATCCAGAAGAAACAGACTTTGCTCACATAGTCTGTCCAAGTCACGACACAAAGAGCGAACAACAGCAAGCTTCATAGGGGGAGATCAGAGTGTAGAGTTACTATAATATATTATCTGAAACACTTAGTTTTCAACAAAAACTATAAGACATGCAATAAAATGGACAAGTATGACACCCCCCTGCGCCGCCCCCCCCCCCCCCGCCTCAAATAGGAAAAAAACCAACAGGAACTACCTCAGAGAGAGCAAGGTGTCAGGTCTAGTAGTTAAGCATTATAAACATGTTCAAAGAATGGAAGAAAACTGCCTAAAGATATAAAGAAAGGACTTCTGACAATAGCTCATAAAAGGGAGCTCATCAAAAAAGAGAAATTATAAAAAATGAAGAAACAAATGACCAAATGGAAATTCTAAAGTTGGAAGTACCATAACCGAAAAGGAAAGTTCACTAGCAGTGAACTAGGTTTGAATGGGCAAATAAGCACATTTGAAAAATTGACAGGGATAATACATTCTGAAGAATAGAAAATAATGAGAAAAAAAATAGATCCAGCGATACGTGGTACAATTTTAAATACATCAACAAACACAGTGGAAGAACCATAGGAAATGAGAGGAAGAAAAAATATATATTTTTAAAATATATTTTTATTTATTTCATAGAGGAATGGAGAGGGAGAGATAGAAACATCAATGATGAGAGAGAATCATTAAGAGGCTGCCTTCTGCACACCCCCGTACTGGGGATTGAGCCCACAACCCGGGCATGTGCTCTTGATCAGAATCGAACCCAGAACCTTTCAGTCCGCAGGCCAATGCTCTATCCACTGAGCAAAAACAGCTTGGGCTAGAAAAAATATTTTAAGAAATAATGCTTAAAAAGTTCTCAAAGTTGATGGAAAAAAACACACCCCACTATAATCTATACATGCTAGAAGCTCACCTCACCCCAATGAGGAGAGTTTAGAGATCTTTATCTGGAAAGAAAAAGACAAAGGGACAAAAAGATAAAAAAATTGACTAGTTCAGCATAAGGTAAACACAGTAAGATCAACAGCTGATTTATTATCAGAAACAATGAAGCAAAAAGGCAGTAGGATGACATTCAAAGTGCTGAGAGGAAAAACAAAAACAAGAAAATCAACAAAACTCATAGACCAGAATTTTGAATCCAGCAAAAAGACATTCCCAGATAATGAAAATGAAGAGAATCTATTGCTAACAAACCTGACTTACAAGAAACAGTAAGAGGAGTTCTTCTGGCTTGTAGTAAGTGGCCCAGATAGTAATTTGACAGAACACACACACACACACACACACACACACACACACACACACACACACACAACTATCCTATCTAATAAAAGAGAAAAATGGTAATTGGCGTACGACGATACCCTTTTCATTGGCTAATCAGGGCTATATGCAAATTAACTGCCAACTAAGATTGGCAGTTAACTGCCAACAAGATGGCGGTTAATTTGTATATGTAGGCACAATGCAGGGAGGCCAAAGGGAAAGCAGGAAGAAGCCCCCTGCCACTGACAGTGATCGGAAACCCAGCGGGGAGCTAAGAGCTGGGGGGCAGGGCAAAGGCGGCCCTGGGGCCGCCTTTGCCCTGCCCCCCAGCCATGATCGGAGAATCAGGCGCCTTTGCCGCCCTGGCCAGTGATAGCAGGAAGTAGGGGTGGAGCCAGCGATGGGAGCTGGACACGGTTGAAGCTGGCAGTCCCGGGAGCTAGGGGTCCCTTGCCTGGGCCTAAAGCGGAGCCCACGATTGCGGGGCCGCTGCAGCTGCGGGTCCCCGCTGCCCGGGCCAGATGCCTAGGCCAGAGGCGTTAGGCCTGGGCAGGGGCGGAGCCTGCAACCGCGGGGAACTGGGGGTCCCCTGCCCAGGCCTGACACCTCTGCCGGAGGCCTCAGGCCTGGTCAAGGGGCCGATCTGGTGATTGGTGATAGGAGGGTGATGAGGGTCAACTCCTCTGGCCAAGGCATCAGGCCTGGGTGGGGGGTGGAGCCGGGGATTGGGGGGATATGATGGTCCCCTTGCCCAGGCCTGAAGCCTGGGTCAGAGGCATCAGGCTTGGGCGGGGGGTGGAGCAAGCGATCAGAGGGAGATGGGGGTCCCCTGCCCAGGCATGATTCCTGGACCAGAGGCCTCAGGCCTGGGCGGGGGCAGAGCCAGTGATCAGGGGGAGATGGGGGTCCCCTGTCCAAGCCTGACACCTCTGGCGGAGGCGTCAGGCCTGGGCAAGGGGCCGATCAGGCGATCGGAGGGTGATGGGTGTCTACACCTCTGGCAAAGGCATCAGGCCTGGGCTGGGGGCAGAACCAGTGATGGGGGGAAATGAGGGTCCCCTGCCCAGGCCTGACGCCTCTGTCAGAGGCGTCAGGCCTGGGCAAGGGGCCGATCCTGCGATTGGAGGGTGATGGGGGTCAACGCCTGAGGGCTCCCAGTATGTGAGAGGGGGCAGGCTGGGCTGAGGGACACTCCCCCCCCCCCCACACACACACCCAGTGCACGAATTTCGTGCACCGGGCCCCTAGTCATAAATAATGAGAATCTACTGTGTATGTTGCTAGAACAGCCCTTAAAAATTCAGAAAATAGTGAAAATATTATTAAAGAAATTAAGACTTATACTAGAAAATATTCATTTAATACAAAATAAAGCAGTAAAGAGGGAAGGAACACGAAAATATGGAAAATATTGAAAACAAATCATAAGGTAACTCTCAATAGTAATACTAAATGTGAAATAAAAAAAAAAACAACAAAGATGGCCAGATTGGTTAGTAGGAAAAACTCCAACTACAAACTGTCAACAGGAGACACTAGAGATAAGAGAAACATTTTCTAATTATAAAAGATTGACTACATCAGGAATATAACAATCAATTAGAAAAATACATGCATCTAACAATAGATCTTTTCTATGACGCCTGCATTACTCTGATAACAAAACCAGACAAAACACTGCAAGAAAACTATAGACCAATGTCTCACGAATATAAACACAGAAATCTCAATAAAATATAAGCACACCAAATCCATTAACTCATAATACTATGATCAAGTTAAATTTATCCTAATAATGCAAGGTGAGTTTAACACATGAAAATGAATGTGCTACAACTCACATATGCATCTCAATAGATAATAAAAAAAGGCATTTGACAAAATTTAATAGTCTTCATGACTGAAACTCTCAACATATTAGTAATAGAATGGAACTTCCTCAACTGATAAAGGGAATATATAAAAACTCACAACCAACATCATACTTGGTGGTAAAAGACTGAAAGCTTCTCCTAAAATCAGAAAAAAAAGCAAGAATGTCTGTTTCCCCCACTGTGCTTTGACATTGGACTGGAGATTCAAGGCAGTACAATCAGGCAAGAAAGGAAATGAGGCATTCATCTAGGAAAGAAAGAAGTAAAACTATTTCTGTTTGCAGGTGGCAATGCCCTATATAGAAAATCCCAAGCAATCCACTAAAAATCCATTTAGAACAAATAAATGAGTTCAGCAAGCTTACAGGGTAAAAGATCAATATTCAAAAAATCAACCGTATTTCTATAAACTATCATTAAACAATCTGAAAATGAAATTAAGAAAATAAGTTCATTTATGGTAGCATCAAAAATAATTAATACTTAGGCATAAATTAAATAAAGTAAGTAAAAATCTTATAATCTGAAAATTACAAAATCTATAATAATAAAAGCATAATATGCAAATTGACCAAATGACCGAACAGCAGAAGGACCGTCCGGACAACCTTCTGGATGACCATGTTATGACATGCACTGGTGCCAGGCCAGCCAAGGTGGGTGCAATGCAATTGGTCGGCGGGCCCCGCCATTGTCCTACAATTGCCCCGCAGAGGGAGGCCCAGGCCACTGGCCAGTGACGCTGTTGTGGGTGTGCGGGCACGGCCAGTGATCGCTCTGCAGAGGGAGGCCAAGGCCAGCCAAGCAATCACACCCCATGCCTTTCACCTGCTGAGGGAGGCGACTGGTGGCGGGGGAGGGGGGACAGCACCACACAGATGGCAAGCAGTGGCAGCGGCAGGGGCAGGGCCAGGTGCTGGTAGCCAGGGGAAGGAAAGCCTCAGTAGGCCCTGATCACCAGCCAGGCCTAGGGACTCCATCCGAGGGGTCCTGAATTGCGAGAGCCCCCCCGCCGCCCTCCCTGCCTGAATTTTGTGCACCGGGCCTCTGGTATTATTATAAGTAATTAAATAAGACCTTAAACATGGAAAGATATTCCATGGATCAGAGGACTTAATATTGTTAGAATGATAATTCTCTCCAAATTGATCTCATGGAGAGACTATATCAATAAAATGGAATTCAGAGCCAGAAATAAACTCTTACATTTATAATCAACTAATTTTTTGTGAAGGTGCTAAAGCAGATTAATGGCTGCTTGGGGCTGGAAGTGAGAATGAGGAGGGACTGCGTATGGACATGAAGGATCTTTTCAGGATGATGAAAATGTTCTAAAATGGAATTTTAGGGATGTTTCATACTGGGAAATTTATTGAGTCAGTAAACTATACATTTAAAATGGGTGGATTTATCATAGCTCAATTAAGCTGTTAAAACAAAACAAAAAAAATCATTTCCTGGGTTATGCTCTCTAACAGTGGAAAGCATCACATACTGGAAAAAATTGAGGGAAAATCAGTTGACTCTGGGAGTGGAATATGGAATATGGAATATGAAATGGAACTCACTTTTGGTTTCACCTTAGCACCCTCTTCTGTAAAATCCCGCCTCTTTTTGAGGATCATTTTTCTTCTGCTAATACCCATCACCACATTTCTTTTGGCTGTTAACTTCTCCCCGGCATTGTCAAAGAGTTTAGTATTGAGTTCATGACCTTCCTCCCCACCCCAAATCCCATTGTCATTCTGTGAGTTCTTAATAACCATGTGAATGACACATCTGACATCTAAATCCTCACAGTTTATTGTCTTACTTCAATCCTTTTTACACCACTTTAGATAATTAGACCCATGGGCACGTATTACAACTTGTTATTAGCCATCATTTCTCTGCTACTTTACCACTCCTCTGAGTGAGTACAACCTCCTGGTCTTCTTGCACTCCACTCATGTGTTTAGTGAGGGCCAGAGAGTAAATATTTTAGGTTTTTGGATCATATGGTCTCTGTCACAAATACTCAACTCTGAAGTTGTAGGGAAGAAGCAATCATGGGCAACATGTAAGCAATTGAGTGTGGTTGTCTTTCAGGGAAAACTTTATTTATAAAAACAGGCCTTAGACCAGATTGGTCTATGGGTCATAGTTTGCACTCTTCTCTCCCTCAGCTTAGAAAGAGGTATATATATATATATATATATATATATATATATATATATATACCTCTGGTGCACGAAATTCATGCATGGAGGTGGGGTGGGGTGGGTGTCCCTCAGCCTGGCCTGCACCTCTCTAATCTGGGAGCCCTCGGGGGCAGTTGGACATCCCTCTCACAATCCAGGCTGCTGGCTCCTAACCGCTCACCTGCATGCCTGCCTGATCGGCCCTAACCACTCTGCCTGCCTGCCTGCTGCCCCTAACTGCTCGCCTGCCTGCCTGATCACCCCTAACCACCTCTGCCTGCCTGTCTGATTGCCCTAACTGCTCTGCCCTGCTGGCCTGATCACCCTAACTGCTCTCCCCTGCCAGCCTGATTGCCCCTAACTGTCTCTGCCTCGGCCCCACCACCATGGCTTTATCTGGAAGGACATCCAGAAGGTCATCCAGAAGATGTCTGGTCTAATTAGCATATTACTCTTTTATTAGTATAGATAAGCAAATTATTTTACTGTTTTGAGTCTATCTATATAATGAGGATAATGCTTTTCAATTCTACAAGTTTATGAGTTAAATGAGAAGATTATCTAAAAGCTCAAGTGTAATTTATGACAAAAAAAGACTAAAAGAGTGTGTTATCACCAAACCAGCATTGCAAGAAATGCAAAAGGGACTGTTGTAAGAAGAAGAAATAAAGAGGAAGAGAAGAGCACAACGATAATAAATGTTAATGGATTAAATGTTCCAATCAAAAGACATAGGATAGCTGAATGGATAAGAACACATGACCCATATATATGCTAACTGCAAGAGACTTACCTCAGAACAAAGGACTCACACAAAATGAAAGTGAAGGGATAAAAAATAATGTTCCAGGCAAATAGAAATGAAAAAAAAAAAAGAAGCTGGGTAGCAATTCTCATATGTGACAAAATAGACTTCAAAGTGAAGCCATAACAAGAGATAATGAAAGCCACTCAGTAATACTAAAGGGTTTGATGCAACAACTCTGGAAAACATATATGCACCTAGTAGATGAACATCCAGATATAGATAAAAAAACTTCTGGAGACTTTTAAGGGAGAGACCAAAAGTAATACAATCATAATAGGGGGCTTTAACACACCACTGAAATAATTTGGATGGATCTTCTAGACAAAAAAAATCAACAATGAAACAGTGACCCTAAATGACACACTAGATCAGATGGAATTAATTGACATTTTCAGAACATTTCACCCCAAAGCTACAGAATATACATTCTTCTCAAGTACACATGGGACATTTGCAAAGATAGAGTACATGTTAGGACACAAATTAAGTCTCTACAAGTTCAAGAAGATTGAAATCTTATCAAGCATCTTCTTGGAGCACAATGACATGAAATTAGAAATAAACTATAGTAAAAACACTCAAAAACATTCAAACACATGGAGGCCAAATAGCATGTTATTAAACAATGAATTAGTTACCAAAGAGAACAAGGAAGAAATAAAAAAGCATCCTAGAAACAAATGAAAACAACAACCCTAAAATCTATGCGACACAGTGAAAAACAGTTCTGAGCGGGAAGTCCATAGCATTACACGCTTTCCTTGAAAAACAAATTAAAAAAACTTTTAAGTAAGCTATCTTACACTACAACATAAAGAATTAGAAAGAGAACAAGAAGAGCACAGCATAAGTAGAAGGAAGAAAATAGTAAAGATTATGACAGAAATAAATGACATAGAGACTAAAAAAACAAAAACAAAACCAAAAAACCCCCCAAAAAACAAAACACATGATCAATAAATACCTCTATCCAGATTCATCAAGAAACAAAGGAACAAATAAAATAAAAAATGAAAGGGGAGAAGTAGCAACAGACCCCACAGAAATACAAACAATCATAAAAATACTATGAATGACTATTTCTAACAAACTGGACAACCTGGATGAGATGGACATGTTTCTAGAAAAATACAATCATTCAAAACTCAATTAGGAAGAATCAGAAAACCTGAATAGGCCAATAACAACTGACGAAATTGAAGAAGTAATAAAATAAACTTCCAGTACACAAAAGCCTTGGTCTGGACAGCTTAACAGGGGAATTTTACTAAACATTCAAAGAAGAACTAACACCTATCCTCCTAAAAATATTCCAAAATATCCAAGAAGAAAGAACACTTCCAAACTCTTTATGAGACCAGCATCACCCTAATTGCAAAGAAAGAGAATTACAGGCCAATATCCCAGATGGATAATAGATGCTAAAATCTCGACAAAATATTAGCAAACCAGATCCAACAATACAATAAAAAGATCATACATCATTACAGGGATGTGAGGCTGGTACAGTATTCAAAATTCAATAAATGTGATATATCACATAAACAGATTGGAAAACAGAAGTTACATGATCATATTAACTGATGCAGAAAAAGCATTTGACAAAATACAACATCTGTTTTGATAAAAACTCTCACAAAGTGTGAATAGAGGAATCATGCTTCAACATAATTAAGGTCATATAAGACAAACCCACAGCCAACATCATACTCAATGGGCAAAAACTAAAACCATATTCCCTATGAATGGGAGCAAGACAAGTATATCTGCTTTCACCACTCTTATTCAACACTAGAGGCCCAATGCATGAAATTCGTGCAAGAGTAGGCCTTCCTTCACTGGCTGCTGGCACCAGCTTCCCTCTGGCACCCGGGACTTGGGTTTCCCTCGCAGCCCCAGCTTCATCCAGAAGGTCATCCAGAAGGATGTTTGGTCTAATTGGCATATTATACTTTTATTATTATAGATAGTACTGGAAGTACTAGCCATAGCGATCAGACAAGAAGAAAAAATAAAAGGCATTCAAATTGGAAAGGAGGAAGTAAAACTCTTATTATTTGCAGATGACATGATATTGTACATAGAAAACCCTAAAGACTCCATAAAAAACTACTAGATTCAATAAATGAATTCAGCAATGTAGCAGGATATAAAATTAACACGCATAAATTGATAGCATTTTTATACACCAATAATGAACTCTCACAAAGAGAAACGAAAAAAACAATCCCATTTACCATTGCAACAAAAAAATTATGATAATTAGGAATAAACCTAACCAAGAAGGAAAAATCTTGTACTCAGAAAACTACAGGATGTTGAAAAAAGAGATAAAGGAAGATCTAAACAAGTGCAAGAATATACTGTGTTCATGTCTTGGTAGAATCAACATCATTAAAATGTCCATACTACCCATAGCAATCTATGTATTCAATGCAATCCCTATTAAAATACCAATGGCATATTTCAAAGATCTAGAACAAACTTTCCAAAAATTTATATGAAACCCAAAAGACCCCCGAATAGCTGTAGCAATCTTGAGAAAAAATAATAAAGTTGGAGGAATCACAATACCAGATATCAAGTTATACTACAAATCCACTGTACTCAAAACTGCCTGGTACTGGCACAAGAACAGGCATATAGATAAATGGAATAGGACAGAGAACCCAGAAATTTACCCAAGCCATTATGTTCAATTAATATTTGATAAAGGAGGCAAGAACATACAATGGAATCAAGACAGTCTCTTCTATAAATGGTGTTGGGAAAATTGGACAGATACATGAAAAAAAAAATGAAACTAGACCACCAACTTACACCATAATAGGTATAAACTCTAAAATGGATAAAAGACTTATATGTAAGTTGTGAGACCTACATTTGGATACTATAAAAGTATCCAGAGGTAGCAAAATCTCAGACATCTCAGACATCTCTCGTAGCTATATGTTTACAGATACATCTCCTAGGACAAAGAAAATAAGGAGAAAATAAACAAATGGGACTACATCAAAATAAAAAGCTTCTGTACAGCAAAAGGAAACTTCCACAAAATGAAAAGAGAGAACACTTCCAAGATCATTCTATGAAGCCAGCATCACCCTAATACCAAAACCAGGGAAAGACAACACAATGAAAGAGAATTACAGGACAATATCCCTCATGAACATAGATGCCAAAATCCTCAACAAGATCTTAGCAAATCGGATCCAGCAGTACATCAGAAAGATCATACACCATGATCAAGTAGGATTTATCCCAGGGATGCAAGGATGGTACAATATCCGCAAATCAATAAACGTGATACATCACATAAACAAATTGGAAGAAAAAAACCACATGGTCATATCAATTGATGCAGAAAAAGCATTTGACAAAATCCAACACCCATTTCTGATAAAAACTCTCAGCAAGGTGGGAATAGAAGGATCATACCTCAACATAATAAAAGCCATATATGACAGGCCCACAGCCAACATCATACTCAATGGACAAAACTAACACCATTTCCCCTAAGAACAGGAACAAGACAGGGATGCCCACTCTCACCACTCCTGTTCGACATAGTACTGGAAGTATTAACCATTGCGATCAGACAAGAAGAAGAAATAAAAGGCATCCAAATTGGAAAAGAAGAAGTAAAACTGTCCTTATTCGCAGATGACATGATATTATACATAAAAAACCCTAAGGACTCCATCAAAAAACTACTAGACTTAATAAATGAATTTGGCAATGTAGCAGGATACATAATTAACCCCAAGAAATCTATGGCATTTCTATACACCAATAGTGAACTTACAGAAAGAGAGACTAAAAAAGCAATCTTATTTACCATCACACCAAAAAAATTAAGATACTGAGGAATAAACTTAACTAAAGAGGTAAAAGACCTCTACTCAGAAAACTACAGGACGTTGAAAAAAGAGATAGAAGAAGACATAAACAGATGGAAGAACATACCATGTTCTTGGATTGATAGAATCAACATCATTAAAATGTCCATACTACCCAAAGCAATTTATAAATTCAATGCAATTCCCATTAAAATACCAACGGCATATTTCACAGATCTAGAAAAAACTCTCCAAAAATTCATCTCGAATAAAAAAGACCCCAAATAGCTGCAGCAATCCTGAGAAAGAAGAACAAAGTAGGTGGGATCTCAATACCAGATATCAAGCTGTATTACAAAGCCACTGTTCTCAAAACTGCCCGGTACTGGCACAAGAACAGACATATAGATCAATGGAATAGAATAGAGAGCCCAGAAATCAGCCCCAACCAATATGCTCAATTAATATCTGACAAAGGGCAAGAACATACAATGGAGTCAAGACAGTCTCTTCAATAAATGGTGCTGGGAAAACTGGACAGGTACATGCAAAAAAGTGAAACTGGACCACCAACTTACACCATACACAAAAATAAACTCAAAATGGATAAAGGACTTAAATGTACGACAGAAAACCATAAAAATTCTAGAAGAATCCAAAGGCAACAAAATCTCAGACATATGCCGAAGCAATTTCTTCACCGATACCGCTCCTAGGGCATTGGAAACTAAACAGAAAATAAACAAATGGGACTACATCAAAATAAAAAGCTTCTGCACAGTAAAAGAAACCATCAACAAAACAACAAGAAAGCTCACTGCAGGGGAGAACATATTTGCCAATGTTATCACCGAGAAGGGTTTAATCTCCAACATTTATAGGGAACTCATACAACTTAACAAAAGGAAGATAAACAATCCAATCAAAAATGGGCAAAGGACCTAAATAGACACTTTTCAGAAGAGGACATTCAGAAAGCCAAGAGACATATGAAAACATGCTCAAAGTCACTAATCATCCGAGAGATGCAAATCAAAACAACCATGAGGTACCATCTCACACCTGTCAGAATGGCTATCCTCAACAAATCAACAAACAACAAGTGCTGGAGAGGATGTGGAGAAAAGGGTACACTCGTGCACTGCTGGTGGGAATGCAGACTGGTGCAGCCACTATGGAAGACAATATGGAGTTTCCTCAAAAAACTGAAAATGGAACTCCCATTTGACCCTGTGATCCCACTTCTAGGAATATATCCCAAGAAACCAGAAACACCAATCAGAAAGGATATATGCACCCCTATGTTCATAGCAGCACAATTCACCATAGCTAAGATTTGGAAACAGCCTAAGTGCCCATCAGCAGATGAGTGGATTAAAAAACTGTGGTACATCTACACGATGGAATACTATGCTGCTGTAAAAAAGAAGGAATTCTTACCATTTGCAACAGCATGGATGGAAATGGAGAGCATTATGCTAAGTGAAATAAGCCAGTCAATGAAGGAAAAATACCACATGATCTGACTCATTTATGTATAATAAAGACCATTATAAACTTATGAACAAAAATAGATACAGAGGCAGAGCAGCCTCAAACAGACTGTCAAACTACAGCGGGAAGGCAGGGGAGGGTTGGGTAGCAGGAGGGGAGGGTAAGAGATAACCAAAGGACTTGTATGCATGCATATAAGCATAACCAATGGACACAAGACACTGGGGGGCATGGGAGGCTAGAGGAGGGTGAAGGGGAGAAAAAAAAAGGAGACATATGTATCACTCTTTGTAATACTTTAAGCAATAAAACAATTAAAAAAAAAAGAAAAGAAAAGAGAGCCCACTGTATGGGAGAACATATTTTCAAATGATACATCTAATAAGGGGTTAAGTTCCAAAATATAGAAGGAACTCATACAGCTTAACAAAAGAAAGACAATCTATTTTAAAAAATGGGCAAAGGACCTCAATAGACACTTCTCCAAAGTGGACATACAGATGGTGAAGAGACAAAAAAATGTTCAAAGTCACTGATCATCAGAGAGATGCAAATTAAAACAACAATGAGGTATCACCTCACACCTGTCAGAATGGCCACCATCAACATATCAACCAAGGACAAGTGCTGGTGAGGTTGTCGAGAAAAAGGAACCCTTCTGCACTGCTGGTGGGGAATGCAGACTGGTGCAGCCACTGTTGTAAACAATATGGAGTTTCCTTGAAAAATTAAAAATGAAACTCCCATTTGACCCAGTGATCCCACTTCTAGGAATATATCCTAAGAAACCAGAAATACCAATCAGAAAGCATATATGCACCCCTATGTTCATAGCAGCACAATTTACAATAGCTAAGATTTGGAAACAGCCCAAGTGCCCCTCAGGAAATTAGTGGATAAAAAAGCCTTAGTATATTTACACAATGGAATGCTACATGGTGATAAAAAAGGAGGAACTCTTACCTTTTGCAACAGCATGGATGGACCTGAAGAGCATTATCCTGAGCAAAATATATGCCAGTCAGAGAAAGGTAATTATCACATGGTCTCACTTGTACATGGAATCTAATGAACAAAATAAACTGGTGGCGAAAAAGGAGAAATAAACAGAACGCACTCCACATATTGAGAAGAACCAGCCAAATCTATTCTCAGTGGTGCAGGAACTGTGGACAAGAGCTTCTGCTTTCCCTCTTTCCAGTTTTCCTGACACTTCTCCTGCGATTGTGGAAGTGACTAATCCTGCAGGACAGCAAAATAAGGCAAGAAAGGGGAAGTGCACTGTGTACAGAAATTTGTGAGGTCTCAACCAGAGGTGATCCTGGACTGTGATTGGCCATATCCATCCCCTAAAGCAAACTTCCGCACTCCCTCCTGGCTTCCATCTCTGGCTCTGTGGAGCGCGCAGCTACAGGCCATCGGAAGGGATGCCTGTGATTCCAGCGGGCACGCTGTCGCCACAAGTGGCTTTTCAGCTTTTGATCAGTGAAGCTTATAGGGAAACCCCTACCCTGAAATGAATGCAAAGACTGTTCTAACCAAAAGAACTCTGGACGACTGTAATTCCTGTGAGAGAGTATGAGAGTATGATGGAGGAAATATTCATCCACAGGTGTAGTACCCGCTAACTCATATTTGCGGGTTTAATGGCAGAGACAGGAGAGTGATCCACAGATGGGCCAGTGCTTTTCAAATGGTGCATTACAGCTCTTTGGCATAGTAAAATTGTTTACTTGGACATGAAAAATACTTTTAAAAATGGTTAAAATGGAATGGATTAAAATAGAATAACTAGAAAATACGCAGTAATATGAATGTCGTTTTATTTAGTGTGTGTGTGTGTGTGTGTGTGTGTGTGTGTGTGTGTGTGTATGCGTGTATGGGCGCGCCCTGAAATAGGCTTTGATAATTTGATATGATTTTCTTACTGTGGTCCTGGGCAAAGTGTTTGAGAAAAACCTGCCATAATTTAGCTCTTTGCCACATACTTTTGGGATTCTGGACTTAAAAAACTAAAATCCCAACCATTCAACAGTGACAATTCTCTAGAATACACCCTTTCCCTTTATACAATCTTTCTTAACCTCGTTAGCATGGGAAGACTAAAAGCCTGAGGTGGAAGCAAGCTACCTAAAGACACAAATGGGGGATTTAGAATGAAGTCTCTGGAGGCAGAAAAGATTGGGGAGGAAGGGCACCAGATAAACACATGTGTGTGCATCCAAGAGAATTAGAGACCAGGATTCATTGGAGGGCACCAGAAGAATGTTTTTCTTAGGGCAAACAGTTGCGCTGGGTAAAAACCTTGATGAGAGAAATGGCTCAGAGTCTGGATGTCACTTCAAACTGAAGAAGGTCAGGGACCAAGAGTCCTTCAACCAGTTCAATCCCCTGCTTCAAAGAGGGCTGTTGTTTCTGATTTCTATAAGAACATATAATGGAACTTTCCAGAAACCCAGGAGATAGCAGCATATAGAACATAATCCTGTTCTGGAAAGCACTGAGGAGGAACCAAAATATACAGAGCAATGTCATGTTTAATTTATTTAATGTGTGATTATTTCTCCTCTTTTTTCTTATGGTGTACTCACCATGCTTCCAAATGCAGCTCGTGAATTACTGGTGATGCTGATATTTATCTTAGTTTTCTGGGCCATTTACTTGTCTTTAAAAGAAATAAAGGTAGGAACTTTTTCCTTTTTCAGAACTTCAGGGAAGATCACAGTGACTTTGAATACTCATCTTTCTCAAGGAAAAATTTAAGTTAAAAGCATATCATCTTAGCAACAGATGTGGGTGAGAAAGTTCTCTGTTTAGCCATAATCCCTCTGACAATACCTGTGCTATTATTATTTTTTTAGCGACAGGTGGGTTTCCAGCCATCTCTATATAATTTGGCACTGCTGGCTAAAATCCTGGCTAAAAATTCTCTTTGGCCGTTGTCTCCGAGGCTCCAGCCCAATTAAACCCGTTTCAGTTCTCTGACTTCTTCACAGCCGTTTTCTTATTCTTTGCATAGTTCAGTTAGTGTTTTTATTTTCATTTTCTCTAGTCTTTCTTAACTGATCTTGCTTCACTTTCTCCTCCTCCCAAGCAGGTAGCACGAAAATGATCTTTCAACACTTCTGCCTTCATCATCCTCTTGTCCTGATCAAATACTTTCATCATGGTTTTCACACATGACAGAACCAGAACCAGAGCAACTCCTTAGCCACTCAAGGTTTTTCTCCATTTGAACCCAACTTCTTTTCAAAATGTCTCTCACCTTGGTTTATTAGAAACTCCCAGCTCCATAAAAGAAGGCCCACAAGTCCAGGACATTCAGGCATTGATGTGAACTGGTGAATAATAGAGCTCTCAGACCACAGCTCAGAATGTTTCTCTTTGCAATTCCTCCCTATATATCTATGCTCTCTACCTTTCTACCTTTAATCCTCTTCTCTTTCACACTTGTATCCTTCAGTTTACACGCTCAGATCCCATCCACTACTGCTGGAGGCTAAAGCAAACAGCAATTAGCATAAAAGTGCAAAAAGATACATTGGAAGGCCAATGGACTGCGATATTCAGTGGCTCGAGGCGATTACCCAAACTGATAATCTTTACATTGTATACCAAACTTTACCTTGATCTGCCTGTATGCATTGCTAAAGGGCAAATGTGTATTCAGAGTAAACAAAAAGCAGCCGGGACCCAGTCTCAGTGAGCCTCTTCACAAAAGAGGTTTCCACCTGGCCCCCCATGCCTTCTAAATTCATATTTCTTGTGTAGCATTTTCATTTGTGCGTCGGCCCCTGAACCTCGCTGTGCAGGTCACTGCACACTACCAATATTGGTGCTCCTTAAAGTGAGATTTGGACCTGAACACCTGTGCGTGTACATGTATGTGTAAAATGTAGATTTGAGGTCCCATTCCAGAGCTACTGAAATCTTTTAGGCCTGAGCTTAAGTATTAACAAGCTCCCCAGTTGATTCTTATGCTGAAGTTTGAGAATCTCTGCCTATGTACTCCCAGAACTGAGATCCATTCTGATTCCCACTCTTGAAATACAGGGCGGGGCAAAAGTAGGTTTACTGTTGTGAGTACGCAAGAGTTTATTCCTGTATTATTGTTTATTAATCATTGCATTATTTTTATAGCAACACCTGTAAACCTGCTTTTGCCACATCCTGCATGTGCTGCTCTTCGGAAATCTCCACCTCAGTCTTCCACTCGTGTCCCCAACAAAGAGAAACGCACTGATTTATCATCTCCCACTACCCTCCTTGGCAAAAACAAAAACCCAGCATCCACCTGAAACAAATTCCCTGCTCTTTCTCCTTCCTCTCCTGTGTTGTCACAGTTCATTAGTCAACCAAGCCAAAACTCTCCACAAGCAGTCTCATAAATTCTACCTCCTAGATATCTCTCAAATCTATCCTGTTTTCTCCACCCTCATTGTCTAGCTTTAGTCCTAGTCCTTTGTCATTTCTTGTCTATGGTGTTGAATAGTTTTCTAATTAGTTTCCCTGCCTCCAGTCTCAGCCCACTTTAATCACTTGTTACACAATCATTTGTTTAACACTAGAAACAGCTTCATCTCCATCTCTTAGTATTTCCCTCATTCTGACATCCCCCCCAAAAAATACCCTTTACTTTCTAAATTAAAATACTGTATAATTTATCTATTTATTATGTTAATTGATGATTGTCTATCTTGACCTACTACCAGGTGACCTACATAAAAGCAAGGATTTTTATCTGTGTTTACTTTTTTGGTCTAACAAATATAGAAATGACAAATTATAGAGCTAGAGAACAGAAAAATGGTTGCCAGGAGTTAAGGGATTAGGGCGGGTGGGGTAGGAGGAAATATGTGTGGCAAAAAAAAGCCAACATACAATAAAATATATTTAAAAAAAAAAAAAGCCAACATAAAGGAGCTTTATGGTGGGTAATGGAAATGCTCTATATCTTGACTATATCCGTGTCAACTTGCTGGTTGTGATATTTTACTATAATTTTTCAAGCTGTCATCATTAGGGAAACTGGGTAAAAAGTACATGAAAAAACTTTCAGGATGGCTATTATCAATAAGACAAGTGTTGCAGAGGTTGTGGAGAAAAGTATAGAAAAATAGAGTTGAATATTTAAAAGATTAAAGTGCGGAGAACAGTCTAAGATAAGAAGCAATGCTAGTTGTGTGACAAAGACATTTTTCAGTGCTTTAAATATTAAATACCTCTAAAACTGTCAAGCAGTAAACTGATAAAATATATTTTGTGTAAAATTGAGAGACTAAATGTTACAATGTTTATTATATAAAGAACTAA
The DNA here is from genome assembly GCF_963259705.1 of Myotis daubentonii. Lineage (NCBI taxonomy): Eukaryota > Metazoa > Chordata > Mammalia > Chiroptera > Vespertilionidae > Myotis > Myotis daubentonii. Next base: position 6,925,914 of record NC_081848.1, on the reverse strand, counting down.
TAGTAACTGAGAAATAAAAGCATTGAAATCAAAGTAAAAGGAAATAGACCATTCAGAGGAGAAGAAGGAAGTATTCAAAGGAAACGAAGGTTGAAACACATGGGTATTAAAATAAATATAATGTAAAATAATAGTAAGCCTCCATTTTCACCAGTAATTGAATTTATTGGGGTGGCTTCAGTTAATTAAATTGTATAGATTTCAGGTGCACAATTCCACAATACATCATCTGTATTTTGTGTTTACCACCCCAAGTCAAGTCTCCTCCCATTATCATCTATCCTTCCTTTGTCCTCTTCTACTTCCCTCAACCCCTCTTGCCCTCTGGAAATGACCCTTCTGTTGTCTGTGTCCATGATTCTTTCTCTTTTTTCTCTGCTTAATCCCTTCACTCTTCTCACCCAGCCCTCAACCTCCTCCCCTCAGACAGCTGTCAGTCTGTTCTCTGTCTCCACTTTGTTTATTTTGTTCATTAGATTCCCCATATGAGTGAAGTCATATGCTCATGGTCTTTCTCTACTGGTTTATTTCACTTAGTTTTCCAGGCCCATCCATGCTGTTGCAAGAGGTAAGATTTCCTTCTTTTCTATGGCTGAGTAGTATTTAATTGTGTAAATACTACCCAAAGCGATCTATAGGTTTAACACAATTCCTATCAAGGTACCAATGGCTAGAAGTTGTCAATGGGGAAAAAAGGGACACAAGTAATACTTTCAACAATAAAAATTTTTAAAAAGGCACCAATGGCATATTTTACAGAACAAGAACAAATATTCCAAAAACTTATATGAAACAACGCAAGATCATGAATAGCCTTAACAATCTTGAGAAAGAAGAATAAAGTTGGAGGAATCATGCTACCTGACATTAAACGATATTACAAGTCCATAGAATCAAAACAGCATGGTACTGGCATAAAGACAGACACGCAGATCAGTGGAACAGAATAGAGAGCTGAGAAATAAAACCATGCCTTTGTAGTCAGTTAATATTTGACAATGGAGGCGAAAACATAAATGGGGTAAACACAGTCTATTCAATAAATGGTGTTGGAAAAGTTGGACAGATATATGCAAAAAGTGAATCAGACCACCTTCTCACACCATATGCAAATAGTTTTAATGACAATGCTTTATACTTTAAGCAAAATTATTTAAACTGTTGAATTTTGCAAGGGAAATTTAGTCAATTGAGTTATCTAAATACGACCCCTTTCTCTTGGTGAGCATTCAGCTATCCAAAGTCATCAGTCGGCAGGTGATTTTATATTATACTAGAGGCCTGGCGCATGGATTTGTGCACCAGTGGGGTCCCTTGGCCTGGCCTGTGGGAGTCAGTGGACCTCCGAGGCACTGCAGCCTGGCTTTACTTGCCAGCTCGTCGGGCTCCAGCCCACTGCCCGCGTCAATCCCGCACAGCACGAAGTAGGGTACGAAGCAGCAGGCAGCCGGGAAGGAGCCCAAGCCTGGGCGGGGTGCCATGCTACTTCTGCTCATCCCAGCCCCGCTGTGCCTGCTCCCACCACTGCTCAGGCACGCAGGGGGAGTGTCCGCGGGAGAGGCTCATGCCGAAGCTGCACTCGCCAGCGGTCAGCCCCGCTTGTGGCTGAGGGGTGCTCCCTCTGTGGGAATGCACTGACCACCAGGGGGCAGCTCTGCCCTGCCCCCCATTGCCCTGCTGCTGCTGTCAGTGGCCTTTCTCTGCAGGAGGTGACCAGCAAGCCTATTGCCAGCCATCACCCCTCCGCTACTGCTGGTCACTGCCACCTCCCGATCGCCATCCCCTCCCTCTGCCCGCTGGCACCCGCCTGGCTGGCCTGGTGCCGCCCGCTCATTGGCCCCACCTGCCTCTGATCAGTTGTTCCTGATTTGCATATTAGGCTTTTATTATATAGGATGATTTCACTTATATGTGGAATCTAAAGAACAAAACAGACAGGCAAACAAAATTGAAACAGACAGATACAGAGTACAGACTGATGGTGGCCAGAGGGGAGGGGTGTTAGGGACTGTGTGAAAAAGATGAAAGGATTAAGAAGTACAGATAGGTGGTTATAAAATAGTCATGGGGATTTAAAGCATAGCAAAGGAAATATAGCCAATAATATTGTGTATTGTGCCAGGTAGGCACTTGAAATCATAAAGTATATGATTATCTAACCACTGTGCTGTACCACTGAAACTAATACAAAATAATACTGGATATAAACTAACTGAAAAAATAAAATTAAGAAAAAAAGTGGATTTTTCATGGATCTTTCATTCACGCAACTATTTATTAGAATATGATTTATGTGCCCTGACTGGTTTGGCTCAGTGGATAGAGCATCGGGCTGTGGACTGAAAGGTCCCAGGTTTGATTCCAGTCAAGGGCATGTACCTTGGTTGCGGGCACATCCCCAGTAGGGGGTGTGCAGGAGGCAGCTGATCGATGTTTCTCTCTCATCGATGTTTCTAACTCTCTATCCTTCTCCCTTCCTCTCTGTAAAAAATAAATAAAATATATTTAAAAAAAAGAATATGATTTATGTGATGTTGCATAGTTGTTTTGGAATAACCATATATATTGTTCTAAAAAAGTCTTTGACAATAGTTATGATGAACAAATAGAGGGGCTCTGGTGCAAGTCCAGATCAGATGCTGCCTGTGGTTCAGCACCAGCCCCATGCCACCTGGAAGGAGCTCTAAAGTGATCTGGGGTTGGTAGCTGCATGTGCTGGACTTGGCGGTGCCTGGGTGAGGCTATGTTGAGAACAGGGCTGACTGCCACAAGAGCCGCAGGACATCTGCTACACAGCGCCACTCTGCCAAGACTGGAAGACATAGCAGACCTACCTAATACATAGAAACAAACACAGGGAGGCAGCCAAAATGAGGAGACAAACATGTCCCAAATGAAAAAGTGACAAAATTTCAGAAAATGAACTAACAAAATGGAGGCAAGCCATGTATTGGATGCAGAGTTCAAAATACTGGTTATAAGGATGTTCAAGAAACTTAAGAAACAAATAGATAAACTCAGTAAGAGCTTCAACAATGAGCTAGGAAACATTTTAAAAAGTTAGAAATTAAGCCTGGCCAATGTGGCTCAGTGGTTGAGCATTGACCTATGAAGCAGGAGATCACAGTTGGATCCCAGGTTGTGGGCTCAATCCTTAGTGGAGGGTAGGGGGTACATTAAGCAGCAAGCAGGCGATCAATTATTCTCTCTCATCATTCATGTTTCTATCTCTCTCTTCCTCTCTGAAATAAATATATTTTTTAAAAAGTTAGAAATTAAGAATATAATAACTGAAATGAGGAAAACGTAGAAAATTGAAATGGAAAGAAGAGCTGGGGTAGTAATTAATACTGATATCAGACAAAATAGTCTTTAACACAAAGACTATAACAAGAGACCTAAAAGGACATTTCATATACAATAGCCCAGATATGGAAGCAACATAAGTGTCCATTGGTAGATAATTGGATAAAGAAGATGTGGTACATATACATAATGGAATCTACTAGGCCATAAAAAACAACAAACTCTTACAATTTGCAACAACATGGATGAACCTAGAGGGTATTATGTTAAGTGAAATAAGTCAAACAGAGAAAGACAAATACTATATGATTTCACTTATGTGTGAAATCCAAAAATCAAAATAAATACACTAAACAGAAACAAACTCATTGATATAGAAAATAGACTTAGGAGCCTGGATGAAAAAGGTAAGGGAATTAAGAAGTCCAAATTGGTAGTTTCAAATAGTCATGGGGATGTAAAGTAGAGCATAGAGATATGGTCAATATTATTGTAATAACTATGGATGGTGCCAGGTACTAGACTTATTGAGGGGATCACTTTTTAAATTATATAAATGGCAAAGGTACTAGTAAATACTTCAAAATCAATCAGCAAATAATATATACTTAAGCTATATAATAAAAGCCTAATATGCTAAGTGTCCAGTCATCTGTTCAACCAATCAAAGCGTAATATGCTAATGATATGCTAAGGCCACTCAACTGCTTGCTATGATGTGCACTGACCACCAGGGGGCAGACAGTTGACTGGTTGACCAGTCACTATGACATGTACTGACCACCAGGGGGCAGATGCTCTGACTGGTAGGTTAGCTTGCTGCTGGGGTCCAGGGGACTGAGTGAGACAGGCTGGACATGCCCTGGAGCCCTCCCGGGGTCCTTCCCCAGCTGGCCAACCTCCTGCATCCCTCTCTGGCCACGATTATGTACAAGTGGGGTCCCTCAGCCTGGCTTGTGCCCTCTTGCAATCCAGGAACCCTCAGGGGATGTTGGAGAGCTGGTTTTGGCCTGATCCCACAGGCCAGGCTGACTGACCCCACTGGTGCACAAATTCATGCACTGGGCCTCTAATTTTATATAGTTAATTAAAAATATTTTTATTGATTTCAGAGAGAAAGGGAGAGGGAGAGAGAGATAGAAACATCAATGATGACAGAGAATCAGTTGCCTCCTGCATGCCCCACACTGAGGATCAAGTCCGCACCCTGGGCATATGCCATAACCGGGAATCAAACCATAACCTCGTGATTCATAGGTCAACGCTCAACCACTGAGCCATGCTGGCCAGGCTATATAGTTAATTTTTATGCCAGTGACTTCAAATACAATAATTGATACAAAAGGGCAGATTTGGTTCAGACCAACTTTTTCTAATCAGACTCTCTTATTGTGTTGATGAATAATGACTAGGGTTAATTAGACCTATTGCTCAGAGTCAGTTCAGCTGGTAGTAAAATCATGGGCCCCATACAACTTGTGGTTTTAGTGATCCAATTTGCTAAAAAGGAGTATAATCAAAGAAGTGTTTTCTATATACCTATAGTTCTCCATAGTTATAATACTTCCAGACTCAGTAATTTTGTATAGCCCATCACTTCCTATCATGTATTCCATGGAATAGCAATCCTACAAAGTATTAATAGATGCTTTGCAAAATAAAAGAAGGGGGGTTGTGAATGGTACCATTATGTAGTCTACGCTTTATAGCAACTGAATCGCCAAATTTTATGAATTGTACCTCCCAAATATCTGCTGAGCCCAGACACTTCACTCACTGTTGTTGTCCCTGTCCTTGTATAAACCATCATTGTGCCTCAATTAGGTTATGGTAACTCCAGAGCTGGGTTTCTTGCCTACAGTCTTGTTTCCTTCAATCTGTTCTCCACACTGTACCCAGACTGGTGTTTCTAAACACAGATGACTTTTACATTTCCTTGCTTAACACCATTAATATGACCTTAATGCTCTGAGGATGAAATCCAAACTCTTTAATATGTTTACAGTTTCAAGCTCTGCAGTCTCTTGTCTCGCTTTAACTTTTATTTCACAGATGGACCATGTTCCCTTTCAACCCTAGCATTTCAAACGCCTGGCCTCAGACAGCATTTCTTCCACATCTGCATTCTGTTCTTCAATTAGAACACTTATTATACTATTAAATTTTCAATACAGGTTTATATCTTTTGCTATTTTGTAAGCTGTGTAAGGCAATCCTCTATTTTTCACTGTGCATGCATTCATTCAATTTATAAATAGTTGTTAGCACATTCTGTATTCCAGATATAGCTCTAGATGCTTGGAAGTCAGCATTTTAGTGGACGAGAAAGACAACAAACAAATAAACAAATAGTTTTGTAACGTAAAGTCATCAGAATAAGGGATTTTGTAGGTGATGGGGGCACTATTTTTAAAAGTGGCCAGGTAAGGCCTGTCTTGAGTAGCAACCTGAAGGAAGTGAGGAAGTGAGCCATGTGAATTCTGGGGGAAACACCATTCCCAAGAGAGGGATTAGGGTCTTAGGCAAGAGCACACTGGAATGTTCCAGGAATCCTGAGAGGGACCACTGAGGCTGGAATGCGAAGAAGGAGAGAGGAGGCCAGATGGGTAGGAAGCAGCACCATAGAGGCCATCTATGTATGACAGGAAGCCACTGATGGCCACTGCTTTGTCTCATAGGCCAAGCATAATGCTTAACACCTAGGACATCCCACTAACTGCTGGGGGAAAGAATAAGTGAGATACAATCTGGGAAAACAATTAAATAGGTTTCTTTGCAGCAGTCCTTCAAAGCAACTTCAGTATGTATCCCTTCAAGTGGGGATAGAGCATAAAACATTTCCGCAAATGACTTGACCATGGAACATGAACTTAATGGATCATTTTCAGGAACTTGGTTCCACAGTTTGGGAACCCCTGCTGTATAAATACCTTGGTTTTCCAATGTGGGCTCAGGATAGCAAGCTGGATAGCATAATATCCTAGAGATTCAAGTTCAAATCCAATTCAAGGGCAGGACACAGGGCATAATGCTGACAAGATTTTCCTTTCAACCCTATCTCACCCTCTCTTCTTTTTGTTTTCCCGATCAAGGTATGGATAAATATCTTTTCTATAGTTTGTCCCAAAAGGGCTAGACTTTTTCAAGTTAATGGTTTACTAATAACAAAAAGAGAAATGATCATGGAGACATAGAGGTCTGCCTGTTCTGAAGGTCTCCAAACCATGCCTTAATTCTAAGGGCAGAGACCACCTGTGCTGATTCTAGTTTCCCTGTTGGCCACACCTGGCTCTCGCTTGAGATGGTCCTCATTGCAGCCTGTTGGAGGGACTGTCCTTGTACACTGTCCCTGCTGCTCTCAGGAAATCCCCAGGCCCGGGACTGGCAGACCTGCTCGTGTTTTAGGTCCCATATTGCTTCTCAAGTGGCCTGTATTCATGACAGTAGTCTGCCTGGCCCTGTTTACTTCCCAATAGACACATTTCCTCCCTGGATCCCCGGCTCTATTCAAACTGTCCAGCTCTTTCTCTACTGCATAGAAGCAGAGATTTGAGTCTCCTCACAGTTGATTTACTAGGAATTGGACTTCATGAGTGACCACATATCCAAGAACTCCCAGGGATCATTCTATTCTGTCACTTAGCCCCGGGCCCCTGGCTGGCCCAAGCCAGGCTCTATGTCATCTTCTCATCCCACAAGTCCAGAGGCTAAGCCTGGCTCCCTTCCATTTATAACACAGTGACTACACTTTCCCAGCAGGGCTCTCTCTGCCCTTCCTGACTACAGATTCAGACGCTACCTCCTCAGGTACTCACTCCTTCAAAGTCAAAAAAGTATTTTTTTAAAAAATTTAAGAGTTTTATTGATAATAATGATGGGAAAATATAAACATGGGCTACCACATGAGAAGACATACAGGAAACACAGTTGTGATGATTCTTCTGTTTCTGTTATGGTCCAACGTTATGGACACCCTTCTGAAATGTAATACACACCTGTATATGCATATGTATACTCAATACTAAGGTAAGATGCATTGAAATAAATGCCTTTTTACCATGAAGACATATTTTTCATCCTAATTTTAATGTCTCATCAAAGTTTGGCTTTGGTAACTAAATTTACAAGGCCAGGTATTGGTATCTCTTGTCAGCTTCCACCTTACCTGGAATAGATTTGGGGCAATAAATATTTGACCAAGTGCAAGTTCCTCACTGAGAGAAATTTTAATCCTGTGCCAAAATAGGTCCGACGGGGCCCTCAGTAAAGCACTCTGTGGTGGTCATTATCATGCCCATTTTCCATATGTGGACATTTATGCACAGGCATATTAAATAGCTGGGCCAAACTCACATATCTAGTAAGTGCAAAGTTAGAATTGGAATCTCAGTCTACCTTATCCAAAGGTCAGTGGGCCATAGCACTGTCTCCCATGACTCTAGCACGCCATGCAGCCCTTGCTATCAGCTCCCCTGGCCTCTCACTTCTCCAGCCTCTGTCCCCCTAGCTGAGGGGACTATTATTCTCACTTGATCTAAATGAATCCTTTCCTGGGATTCAGGCAATCCTTTTCAATTTTGAAAAAATGATTTATTAATTTGTTTATTTAAAATCTTTATTGTTGAGAGTATTACATATGTCTCCCCCCATTGACCCCCTGGAAAAATGATTAACAAATAAAAATTGTATATATTTAAGGTTACAAAGTGATGCTTTGATATACTTATCTGTTGTGAAATGATTACTACAAACAAGCTGATTAACATATCCATCACCTCACAGAGCATTTGTGTGTGTGTGTGTGTGTGTGTGGTGAGAACACTTAAGATACACTGTCTCAGCAAATTGTAAGAATAGACTACGTTATTATTAACTACTAGAGGCCCAGTGCATGAGATTTGTGCACTGGGGTGGGGGGGAGGGGGTCCCTCAGCCCAGCCTGTGTGCTCACAGTCTGGGACCCCTTGGGGGCCTAAGCTGGCAGTCAGACATCCCTCTCCCAGTCTGGGGCTCTTGCAGTCCAGACCCCTTGCTCCTTACCCCCCACCTGCAGGGGAGGCGAGAGAGGCTTCCACCACCACCACTGTGCTGGCCAGCTGTGAGCCTGGCTTCTGGCTGAGCAGCACTCCCCCTGTGGGAGTGCACTGACCAATAGGGGCAGCTCCTGCATCGAGTGTCTGCCCCCTGGTGGTCAGTGCATGTCATAGTGACCCGTCGTTCCATTGTTCCATCAATTTGCATATTATGCTTGTACTAGAGGCCCGGTGCACAAAAATTTGTGCACTCGGGGGGGGGGGGGTCCCTCAGCCTGGCCTGTGCCCTCTAGCAGTCTGGGACCCCTCGGGAGATAACGACCTGCTGGCTTAGGCCTGCTCCCGGGTGGCAGAGGGCAGGCCCAATCCCTAGGTGCAGCCCCTGGTCGGGCTCAGAGCAGGGCTGATTGGGGAGTTGGGGCGCCGCCCCCTGTCACACTCAAGGCAGGGTCGATGGGGAGGTTGTGGAGCAACCCCCTGTCACACACAGAGCAGGGCCCATCATGGGGGTTGGGGCTCTGTACCCTGTCACGCACAGAGCAGGGCCCATCAGGGGGTTGGGGTGCTGCCCTCTATCACCCACAGAGCAGGGCGGATCAGGGGGTTGGGGCGCCGCCACTCTCACACTCAGGGCAGGGCTTATGGGGAGGTTATGGGTCTACCCCGTCACACACAGAGCAGGGCCCGTGGGGGGGGGGAGCTCCCCCCTATCAGGCACAGAGAAGGGTGGATAGAGAGGTTGTGGCCCCGCTCCCTGTCACACACAGAGCCGCAGGGCAATCAGGGGGTTTGGGTGCTGCCCCCTGTCACGCTGATTCCAGTGCCGGGAGGCCTCACGGCTCCGCTGATCCCGGTGCTGGGAGGCATATTACCCTTTTACTATATAGGGTAGAGGCCTGGTGCATGGGTGGGGCTGGCTGGTTTGCCCTGAAGGGTGTCCTGGATCAGGGTGGGGGTCCCCACTGGGGTGCCTGGCCAGTCTGGGTGAGGGGCTGAGGGCTGTTTTCAGGCTGGGGGTGACTGAACTCCCAAACGCTCCTTTTTTCCTTTTTTTTTTTTTTTTTTTTTTAATTCTGGGCCAGCTTTAGCTTGAGGCTTGGCTCCAGCTCTTAGGCCTCCGGCTGAAAGTAGGTTTCTGGCCTTTGCTTACAATGTTGCGAATCTGCTGGCTGAAGTTGGGCGTATTTGTTACAGAGTTTCTTAAACTGCCCGCTCAGAGGCCGGCAGCGGCAGGCGGGGAACGTTGGTTTCCTCCGTCACTGAGGCAAGCAAGCCTCATGTTAGTTTCAAGCTGCCTGGCTGCCGGCCGCCATCTTGGCTGACAGTTAATTTGCATATCTCGCTGATTAGCCAATGAAAAGGGTATCGGTCGTACGCCAATTACCATGTTTCTCTTTTATTAGATAGGATTATATAGGATAGTTACCATGTTGTATATTAGATCCCAGAACTTAGTCCTCTTATAAGTTTATACCTTCTGACCATCATCTCTCTATTTCTCCCAACCCCCAACGCTGGAAACCACCATTTTATTCTGTCTCTCTGAGTTTGACTTTTTAAAATTCAACAGCAACAAAAAGTGAGATCATTTAGTATTTATTTTTCTGTATCTGGCCTGTTTCACTTAGTATAATATCCTCCAGCTTCATCCATGTTGTCACAAATGGCAGGATTTCATTCATTTTTAAGGCTGAATAATTTATATATAGGCCACACTTTCTTTTTTTCCTTTTTATTTTTATTGCTTAAAGTATTACAAAGAGTATTACATATGTCTCCTTTTTGTCCCCCCGCCCTTGACAATCCCCTGTAGGCCACACTTTCTTTCTTTCTTTCTTTATTTTATTGCTTAAAGTATTACAAAGAGTATTACATATGTCTCCTTTTTTCCCCCCGCCCTTGACAATCCCCTGTAGGCCACACTTTCTGTATCCATTCACCCATTGGCAGACACATAGGTTATTTTCACACGTGACTAATGTGACCAATTCTGCTGCAAACATGGGGGTGCAGATCTCTCTTCGAGTTCCCAGAACGATTGAACCAGAAGCTGTGGGAGGAAGCCAGGCAATCGGCGTGGCAGCAGCACTCACACAACTCTGATGCGTGCACAGGTGGAGAAGCGCGGGGACAATGCAATGAAAGCCCAAACTGCTACAGGTGGTAAAGTGAGCAGAGCATGGCTTGTTAAAAGTTAGAAGGAAATGCAAAGGAATAGATATTTGATTAATTCTACATGGAACATGAGTGACTCTCTCTGGATCTCCAGACTCTTGGCATTAACAGGAGAACAGTTTTCCAGAATCCTAACCCATTCACTCCGCCAGAATATTTTAAATAAATCCAAATAAAGAAAAAAAAAACAATACATCTGCAGAGAAAGTTAAGGGTGGTTCAATCCACCTAAACAGTGATTAATTCTTACTTTAATATCTGGGAAGGTATCAGGCTAACTTATCTTTCCATTTTTTTGAAGGTCCAACATAGGAGTTGAATTGCTGAAAGACTTTACCTCCAGCAAGGTCTTACAATGCAACAGTAAGTCTATTGTGCTATTGCCTCTCATGTTCACAATCTATTCACTTGAAGGACATTCTTATTTTAAGAGATAATTGACATTTACCTTAAAATTTTTTTTCTATATTTACAAAGTGTTTTTTTTAAAAAATTTTTTGTTAGTCCTCACCAAAGAATGTTTTTCCATTGATTTTTAGGGAGAGTGGTAGAGAGAGGGCAAGACAGAGAGAAACATCGATGTGAGAAAAACACACCAATTGGTTGTCTCCTGCACGAGCCCCAACCAGAGCCCAGGCTGGGGAGGAGCCTGCAACTAAGGTACATGCCCTTGACTGGAATCAAACCCGGGACCCTTTGATCTGTAGGCCAACGCTCTATCCACTAAGCCAAACTGACTTGGGTTACATTTACCATTTTGACCTCTCATTTCCTGTGACAGATAGTATCAGTTGTTTTGGGTTTTATAGAAGAGATTTTATTTTTGTAGGAGTTGCATTTTTGTCTGGAGTCAGATATAAAAAACTTGGCAATTCTTAATTTCAGCTACCTATTCTCAAAATGTGCAGGTTATTGTTGTTATTTTTTTAAATCCTCAACAGAGGAGAATTTCCATTGATTTTTAGAGAGAGTGGAAGGGAGAGGGAGAGACAGAGAGAAACACCAATGTGAGAGAAACACATCGATTGGCTGCCTCCTGTGTGCATGCCCCCAACCAGGCTGGGAGCCTGTGACCAAGGTAGGTGCCCTTGACAGGAATCAAACCTGGGACCCTTCAGTCCGCAGGCTGACGTTTTATCCACTGAGCCAAACCGGCTGGGACTATACAGGTTAATTTTATTTAAACTTGAGATTTATTTCTGAAAAGCCAATGACTGGGTACTGGTGCTCTGTGAAAATGTGTCAGGTGAAACTCGGAGTTAGGAAATTCCTTTGGTGGTTTCTAACCTGTTTTTCAGCCAAACCATCTCAGTGAAAGGCCCATAAACTAGCAATTTTTGTGATTTCCCCCCTCAATTTTATCACATGGACTTCAGTGGTCAATATAAAACCATCTCACTCATAAAAGTGATGTTTCTGCTACTCTGAAATTAAAGTGAATTTCAGAAAAGTAAAAGACTTCTGTTATAACAGTCAACAGAGCCTACATTCACTCTGTTCATGAATTCAGCAAATATTTATTGAGGACCTACTCTAGGCAAGGGATTTTGCAAAACACCGTGGAGAACATAGGCATAAATAAAGAGCTCATTCTAAAGTTCACGCTCTGTGGAAAAGTCAGATTCCCTTTCTGCTGTGGCAACCATCTTCCATGCCCAACTTTTACACCAAAGAAGGTTCTTAGATTCTTGAGACAACTTGAGTCCTCTTAATCTCTCTGGTTTCTCTGTTGCCTGGACAGTAATTTCTAGTAAAGTCGGTGGTTTCTTAGAAGATAGTGCCAGACTGTTATTTTTTTCAGAGCCATTTATAAACCTGGTATAATTTAATATGGATAAGTTTAAGTTCCTAAACTTATACCCCAAATCCCAACAATCTAGGTAGGTGACACAGAAGGTGTGGCTTTAAAGTGGCACAAATATAAAAATGTGCTGAATTTTACCTAGTGGAAGCCTGATATGAGTCAGTGAAGACAGCTTGGGCTACTTTGTAAAAGAATCCTCTCTGAGGATACATTTATTGATTTCAGAGACTGAGGAAAGGAGAGAGAGAGAGAGAGAGAGAGAGAGAGAGAGAGAGAGAGAGAGATCAGTTGCCTTTCCTATGAGCCCTGACTGGGGATACAACCCCTAACCTGGGTATGTGCCCTGACTGGGAATGGAAACCCCACCCATTTTGGTGTACAGGACGATGGCCCAGGACTAGGCTACTTTTATAGCGTTGTATTCAGAATAAGGAGGTAATGGGGCCTATCTTTTTCTGCACTAACCAGACCACACAGACTATTACGTTCAGTTCTGAGCACAACAATGAAACATTTAAGGGGTTTTAGAATTAGCCAGAGAACATGATTCTGGCATACACAAAATAAGATGTAAGATATATATGGCACTCATTTCATAAATGTTCAAGTGTTTTTCATGGATAAGTAGCGTGGGGAGGGGAGATTTACAATTCTGCAAGGCCAATGTCATCAGTACAGCGATCAGCGGGGACACTGCCGTTTCACGGCCAAACATTTCCTCCTGATTTGGCCAGCTGTCTCCCGGTCCAGTGGCCTGAGCTGTAGCCACGGAAACATGTGAATGTGCAAGAGAAAATCTATCCCCGCACCAGGAAAAACTACTCAGCGGGAACGCTGTATCCGCCTTTACGATGAACTTGTTTAACACATGTTTGTGGAAGGGCAGGGGGCAGAGGTAGAAGTGGAGGGAAAGAGAAAGGGGTGGGGGGAGAAAACGAGAAAGGTGTTTCCTAAATTATTTGTGGTAATAAAAATGACTTACTGTGGGAGTTTTTATTGCCAGAGTTAGAACTTAGAAAAGAAATGCCAGGTTGGGATGAAGATACCTTTCCCAGGGGTTATATTGTGGAAAAGGCAGGTCACAGCATTTTGCAACTGATGGAGTAAAATGAGACTTACTCACCTCATGGGAGATTCACCATTGTGTCAACTACTTACAGAAAGTTCTGAAAGTATGTATGTTATTTTATTTTGAAATTACAGTTGCATTTTGGAGATTATTTTTACCTAGTTAGAATTCTTTGTTTTCTTTTCTGATTAGGGCTTTTAATAAAATGTTACATTTTGTATTTTATTCACGAATATTAACATTTTTCTTCTTCATCTTATATTCTTATAAAGAGTTCCAAATTTTGTTAAGATTTTAATGTATTTGGTAAAGTTCACTACCTCCCATAGGCAGCAAATCTATTCTAGCTAGAAATGACCTTGGATAGAATTTTAGACATGTTGTGTGCATTTTAAAATTTCATCTTTATTTTCCTTTTGTTAAGAGATTTATCAACTTCTTTTCCACTAGCCTTCAAATATTTTGACCACCGTGGAACCAGGGTCTTTAAACCACATGCTTCTGGATGCTGAAAGACATTTTGATTCAGTGGGAAAAGCATGGTCATTCATTTATTACCACGAATCTGTTCTCTGTGAAAGATGAACACTATATCCCACGAGAAATTGACCAGGTAGCAGGAGACAGAGACACAGCACTTCAGACCCTTTCCCATCAGCATTTTCATCAGTAGGGCCATCAATTTGCAAAAGGCCATTGAATGTCTGCTCTTGCGCAGCCCAGAGACCAAGGTGATCCTTAAACAGCAGCGGTTCTCAACCTGTGGGTCGCAACCCCTTTGGGGGTCGAACGACCCTTTCACAGGGGTCGCCTCAGACCATCAGAAAACACATATATAATTACATATTGTTTTTGTGATTAATCACTATGTTTTAATTATGTTCAATTTGTAACAATGAAATTGGGGGGTCACCACAACATGAGGAACTGTATTAAAGGGTGGCGGCATCAGGAAGGTTGAGAACCATTGCTTAAACAGTAAACACCAGGGAGCTGTGTCTGCATGCAGAGATGTTTGGTGACATTCATGGCTATAGTCAGAATCTTATCATGAGGGACATTTATGTGGATCTCAGCATGGGCATTATTGATGCCTAGGACATGACTATTGCATATGGCACTAGCCATGCCCGTTCACTTGATTAAGTGATTGGAAATCAGATGAACATGTTGTTTTGTTGTTGTTGTGTGGTTTTTTAAATATATATATATATTATTCATTTCAGAAAGAGGAAAGGAGAGGGAAAGATAGAAACATCAATGATGAGAGAGAATCATTGATCAGCTGCTTCTTGCACTGGGAACTGGCCCACAACCTGGGTATGTGCCCTGACCGGGAATTGAACTGTGATCTCCTGGTTCATAGCTCAATGCTCAACCACTGAGCCATGCTGGCCAGGCCAGATGAACATCTTTTTAAATTATATTTTTTAGAGGAAAAATACAAAAAGCATTACTAACCATTCTTTATAGATGACATCACTTATTCTACAAGGGTAGTTTAAAACAATCTAAGGGAGGAGGAAATAAAATTAAAATTTTTCATTCTAGTAAAATATGCATAACATAAAAATTGCCATTTAAATAATTTTAAAATGAATAATTTAGTGGCATTATGTACATTCACAATGTTGTGTAACCATCACCACATTCTAGCCTCAGAACTTTTCAATATCCCAAATAAAAACTCTGTACCATTAAACAATAACTCCCTACTCTCCGTTTCTCTCAGCCCCTGGCCACCACCATTCTACTTGCTGTCTCTGTGAATTAGACTATTGTCTGTAGCTCATACTAGTCAGATTATGCAGTCTTTATCCTTTGGGGCCCAGGGCTCGGAAAAGCAGGCCTTGGTGTACATCTTGGTCCTTTCCAAAGGCACGCAGACCCAGAAGAGGGAGTCATAAGCTGTGGATTGTTGATAGCTCCAATAAGGCACACAGGACCATTCAAAACAGCATGTGACATTGCCCTGCATTAGAGACTGCGATGTGTAGCATATCTACTAATACACAGTCACAAACCCAAACAGGCAGCCAAAATAGGGAGACAAAAAACAAACAAACAAGCCCAAACAAAAGAAAAAGAGGATTCTCTCAAAGAAGAGATAAATGAAATGGAGATAAGAGATTTATTAGATACAGAGTTCAGAATAATGATGGCTAAGATGCTAAACAGCATGAGGAAGAATATAGTAATTATGAAGAACGACAAGCATTAACAAAGAACACATTGGAAGGAATACACAGCAGAGAAGGGAAGCCAAGGATTGGATCAGTGAATTAGAAGACAGAAAAAAAAATCACTCAATCAGAGAACCAAAAAGAAAAAACAATAATAAAACAGAAGGACAGCTTAAGGGAGCAACATGAATCATAACAGTATTCTCATAATTGGAGTGTCAGGAAAAGAAAAAAGTGAGCAGGGGACAGAGAACATGTTTGAAGAAATAATGGCAGAAAACTTACCTAATCTGGTGAAGGAAAAAGTCACACAAGTTCAGGAGGCAAGAAGAACCCGAACAGGCCCACACCGGACACGGCATAATTAAAATGCCCCAAATGAAAGACAAGGAGAGAATCTTAAAGGCAGCAAGAGAAAAGCGATTTGTTAGCTACAAAGGAGCTCCCGTAGGATGTTAGCTGATTTCTCATCAGACACTCCACAGGCCAGAAGGGAATGGCATGAAGTACTCAAGGTAATAAAAAGCAAGGATCTGAAACCAAGATTACTATATCCAGCAAGGCTATCGATCAAAATAGATGGTGAAATAAAGAGCTTCCCAGACCAAAAAAAACCCCCAAAAAAACAAAGGCTAAAGGAATTTGTCATCATCAAACTAGCATGCAAGAAATGCTATAGGGACTACTGTAATGAGAAGAAGAATTAGAGAGAGCAACCTAGTAAGATGAGTAAATAAATAAGTACCTATTAATAATAACCTTAAGTGTAAATGGATTAAATGCTCCAATCAAAAGACACTGGGTAGCTGAATGAATACAAAACACGACCCAACTATATGCTTTCTACAAGAGACCCAACTCAGAACGAAAAACTCATACAGGATGAGAGTGAAGTTAAGGAAAAAATTTTCCCATGCAAATGGACATGAAAACAACAACAACAACTGTGGTGGCAACATTCATATCTGACAATATAGACATCAAAATGAAAGCCATCACAAGAGACAATAAAAGTCACTACAAAAGGGATTGATCCAATAAAAGGACATAACCCTGGTAAACATATATGCACCCAATAAAGGAGCACCTAAATATACAAAATAACTTCCGCAGAACTTTCAGGGAGAGATTGACAGCAATACAGTCATAGTAGGGGACGTCACTGATAGAGCTTCTAGACAAAAAAATTAACAAGGAAACAGTGATTCTAAATGATACACTGGATCAGATGAATTTAATTGACATTTATAGAACATTTCACTCACTGTATGAGAGGACATATTTGACAATGATACATCTGATAAAGAGTTAATATACAAAATATGTAAGGGATGCCACTTCTCCAAAGTGGACATACAGATGGCCAAGAGACATGTAAAAATGCTCAAAGTCACTGATCATCAGAGAGATGCATATTAAAACAATAATAAGGTATCACCTCACACCTGTCAGAATGGCTACCATCAACAAATAACAAGTGCTGGCAAGAATGTGTAGAAAAGTGCTGATGGGAATGGAGACTGGTGCAACCATTATGGATAACAGTATGGAGTTTCCTCAAAAAATTAAATATGGAACTGCCATTTGACCCAGTGATCCCCTTCTGCTCTGAGGAGCAGTTTAAGGTTTGGTATTCATTTTTCTTTAAAAATTTGGTAGAATTCTATAGTGAAGCCACCTGGATCTGGGCTTTTCTTTGTTGGAAGGTTTTTGGTTAATGTTTCCATATCCTGTATTCAATGTAGTTATAGGTCAAAGAAAACAATAACTAGAGTGAAAACACAACTTTCAGAATGGGGGGAAACAATTAGAAATCATGTATGTGATGAGGTTACTATCAAGAATACATAAAGAACCCCTACAACTCAACAGCAACTGCAAAACAAATAATGATTTAAAAATGGGCAAAGGACTTGACTTGACATTCCTCCAAAGAAGATATACAAATGGCCAACAGGAATATTAAAAAAAAATGCTCAACATCACTAATCATTAGGGAAATGCAAATCAAAACCACAATGAGACATCATCTACACCCTTCAAGATGGCAACTATCAAAAGAACAGAAAACAAGTGTTGGTGAGGATGCAGAGAAGTTGAAACTGTTATGCACTGTTGCTGGGAATGTAAAACGATGCAGCTATCATGGAAAACAGTTTGGAGTTTCCTCAAAAAAAAAAAATAAAGTAAAACTACTATATGATTCAACAATCCTGCTTCTGGGTATGTATTCAGAAGGACTGAAATAAGAATACCAAAGACTTATGTGCACTCCCTTGTTCACTGCAGTATTATTCACAATATTCAAGATATGGAAACAACCCAAATGTCCATTGACAAGTTGATGAAAAAAGAAAATGTGGTGTATACATACAACGAATATAATGCAATCTTTAAAAAGAAGGCGATCCAGTCACATGCTACAATGTAGATGAAACTTGAGGACATTATGCTAAGCAAAATAAGCCAGTAGCAAAAGGACAAATATACGATTCTAAAGTAGTCAAATATTATAGGATTCCAAAGAAGTCAAAATCATAGAAACAGTACTGAAAGGTGGTTATCAAGAGCTGGGCGGTGGTTAGTGGGTTTAGAGTTTTAGTGTTGTACTAGGGAAGCTCTGAGGTCCGCTGCATAACAATGTGAGCACACTTAATGCTACTGCACTGTACACTGAAACATGGTGGAAATAGTAAATTTATGTGTTTTTTCACATCACACTCACACAACCTGATGTTTTTTGCTCTTTTATAGCAAATAAACTTCACAGTGGGAATGAAGTAGATGTCATTTCTTTCCCAACCACCTGAAATGAAACAGTCTCCATTGATCAGTACCTGTTGAAAACTTGAATTCTTTATTTTCTTCCATGAGTCATATTGTTAAAAAACCAACTGTTTGTTCTCTGTCCATAAAGCAGCATGTGAATTGGCTGCATAGATAGGTGCTGTCACAGTAGGAGCAACCTCAATGCTTTTTCCTATTTACACCATAGCTCATCAGATAACTTACATGAACATTCTCCCTCTACAGCATGGGTTTTCAATGACAACCAGAAGCAAGTAATCAAGTGCTGCCATCTCTTATAAAGGCTTCACAGATGCCAAGAACGTATCCATGCTATGTGTATCAATCGCTTCAACCTACTATAACGCAAAAGGTGTTCTAGGACACACCTTTCACTTCACATTGTATGTTATTGACATTGTGTTTATACGGCAGTATTATTTGATAAAGGGGTTTCACCAACAGTTCTTCCTGATCTGGCACTAGAAAAGCAGATTGCTTTAGCAGAGTTGTCACTGTGTTTGTCAGACAATTATAGAAAACCTCTTTGTTAGACAGGACTTATATACAGTGATGGAAATCCACCTCAAACGAGCCCAAGGAGGAGTGGGAAGGCATACATTGACTCAGAACTGAAATTGCAGAGAGGAAAAAAGTTGAGGGATATCTCACTGAGAAGCTTAAAGAACACTGTTAGGCCTCTGCCCTTCCTTGCCATTTCTTGGTTCTATGTTTTACTGTTTGTTTCACTTTCAGGCAAGTTCTTTACACGGACAGCTGAAAGGTTGCACAATCCTCATGGCTTGTGATCCCTGAGGAATAGAACCCTCTCCTAATATGCCTATAGGTGGATAACTGACATAGAGAAGACTCTGGTTGTCCCAGATTGGGACATGTGTCCATGGTGGAACCAATGACAGTGATCAGGAAGATAATTTTGATGATTAAGACTAGTGCATATACTAATTCCTGTGGCAAAGATTCCATTGCCACAAGTGAAGAAAAGAATATAGACATAAAATATTTTTCTTCTACTGCAGACATGTTTAACAAAGTCTTCATAAAGAGGCAAATAGATCACTGGTACCATAAAATTTAATGACGGGATTCAGTGTATTTTTTACACTTTTTTATTTTATTTATGTGGTATAAAATCACCACATTCACAGATGTTTGAAAAGAAGTTCTTTAGGATTAAAAATGATTTTTCATTGAAGTATTTGTGTTACTAATTTTATCACTACTCTTCATTAATCAACTGTTAAGCCTTTGGTTTATTTATTTTGTGGCAAGTATGTAAAATTATATAATAGAAACCAATAAAATGTAAATTTAACCCATGTAAAGAAAACTTGCATGACATAAAAGTATGTTCACGAAGATAAACTGTCCCATGTCAACTGAATACTAGTCAAGAGTAACTGACCAAGCAGACCTTCTGATTCTTGCACCACCTTTGAGAAAGCATTTTTTTCTTAAAAATATAGGGACAGGTTGGGAAGATTATAGTTTTACTTGACAATATAAAAAGTCTTCTGTGGCTTTAATTCTTTGTGTTAGAAAGGTTTTATTTTTTTTTGTAGTTTTTTCTTTTTTTACAGGCAACACAAATCCACTTCAAAATAGCCTAAAGAGGGATGAGAAGGAGTGCATTTCACTTTAAATTTATGAAACACAAGTCAATAAAGTGTTTAAGTGTCTTTCTTTGAGAACTACCAAACATCTCTGACCCCTGATAAACTACTGCAGGCCATAGCCTGTGACCTAGCACTTCCTCCTACAAGTCAATTCCCCCATGAGCTAGGGCACCATGGCAACCTGTGAAGCTTTTCAAAAACATGGGCTGCCAACTTCTGACTAGCCAAATAAGATGAGAATTTTCCTGGGTGATGCCCAGGAACCTATATTTTTATTAGAATTACATTCTTCCAATGTAATTCTAATGCAGCTGGCAATAGGATTCATTTAGGAATCACACCCTAAACCAGTGGTTCTCAACTTTCCTAATGCCTTGACCCTTTAATACAGTTCCTCATGTTGTGGTGACCCCCAATTTCATTGTTACAAATTGAACATAATTAAAGCATAGTGATTCATCACAAAAACAATATGTAATTATATATGTGTTTTCCGATGGTCTTAGGCGACCCTGTGAAAGGGTCATTCGACCCCCAAAGGGGTGGCGACCCACAGGTTGAGAACCGCTAAACGATCTCCTCTCCATTATATTCCCTGAGGTCAAACAGCTTGTTCATGTCCACTGGCTCGTCCTCAGTTCTTATCTGAACCTCTCGCCTGGCTGGATCCTCACCACAGAATGCTATTGGGAGCAGAGGGAAGAGGCTCCCAAGATAGGTAACTCATAATCCTTGTGGGAACTTCCTCAGCCACGGGACAAGGAAAGCAGCCTCTGTGGGGCCCGATCACCAGGCAGCTGACTCTACCCTCACCTACTCTGGAAACTAGGTCTTCATGCCCCCTCTTCTATTGCACTTCATCAAGGGGGTCTGGCCCAGTTAGTGTGGTTCAGTGAGTGAGCGTCAACCCAGGAACCAGGAGATTGTGGTTTGTTCCCTGTCAGGGCACATGCCCAGGTTGCGGGCTTGATCCCCAGAAGTGAATGTGCTGTAGGCAGCCAATCAATGATTCTCTCTCATCATCTATCCCTCTCCCTTTCTTTCTATCTAGAAATCAATAAAAAAGGGGTTCTGGTGTCCAAGGAAGGTCACTACATTCCCTACATATTGGTTACCCCAGGAACAGGGCAGGGTTGATGAGGTATAACAATGCTCTGAAATATAGGTAGGTATGCTTCTTGCATCCTTTATTTATCTCTGTGTTAATTATCTGGATCTCAGATATATGTCCTTCCTATAGGGTGGGGCCTGGGCAGAGACATAATCACGTGGCACTGTAGTATTTGGTCAGCATGCACTGAGAAGCCCAGGACGGCATGGTGGTAAAGCAGAGAAAGCTCAGCACCAGCCCTATTGTCCTGAGCAATACAGCTCTACCCTAAAGCTGCATATCCTGATAAGCCAAATAAAAGCCTGCGAGTAAAAGGACCTTCCCTACACAGAAGGCAGTTTGGTACCAGGCCATGGTCACTTGGTTATGCCCTTTAGGGGGTAGACAGGTTGTGTTTCAATGTCCTATACTTTAAGCAGTTGAATGTATTCCTCTCAATCACAAAGAGCACATTCTTTAAGAATATTTAGGGACCTACAACCAAGATTACTCTACCCAGCAAAGCTATCATAAGGAACACTTGTGCACTGCTGGTGGGAATGCAGACTGGTGCAGCCACTATGGAAGACAGTATGAGTTTCCTCAAAAAACTGAAAATGGAACTCCCATTTGACCCTGTGATCCCACTTCTAGGAATGTATCCCAAGAAACCAGGAACACCAATCAGAAAGGATATATGCACCCCTATGTTCATAGCAGCACAATTCACCATAGCTAAGATCTGGAAACAGCCTAAGTGCCCATCAGTAGATGAATGGATTAGAAAACTGTGGTACATCTACACGATGGAATACTATGCTGCTCTAAAAAGGAAGGAACTCTTACCATTTGCAACGACATGGATGGAACTGGAGAGCATTATGCTAAGTGAAATAAGCCAGTCAATAAAGGAAAAATACCACATGATCTCACTCATTCATGGATAATAGAGACCATTATAAACTTTTGAACAATAATAGATACAGAGGCAGAGCTGCCTCAAACAGATTGTCAAACTGCAGCGGGAAGGCCGGGGAGGGTTGGGGGGCAGGAGGTAGGGGGGTAAGAGATCAACCAAAGGACTTGTATGCATGCATATAAGCATAACCAATGGACATAAGACACTGGGGGATAGGGGAGGCTAGGGGACTGTCTAGGGCGGGGGGAAAAATGGACACATATGTAATACCCTTTGTAATACTTTAAGCAATAAAAAAAAATAAAATAAAGCATTCCCTTAAAAAAGTAGAAAATCACGCTTTTTACTCACCAATAATAAAGCTATGGTCAAATTTAAAAAAAAAGAAAAAAAAAGAGCTTCACAGACAAGAAAAAGCTAAAGGAGTTCATCTCCACTAAACCAGTATTACAGGAAATGTAGAAGAGTATTCTTTTTTTAAAAATATATTTTATTGATTTTTTTTTTTTTTTTTTTTTTTTTTTTTTACAGAGAGGAAGGGAGAGGGATAGAGAGTTAGAAACATCGATGAGAGAGAAACATCGATCAGCTGCCCCCTGCACACTTCTTACTGGGTATGTGCCTGCAACCAAGGTACATGCCTTTGACTGGAATTGAACCTGGGACCCTTGAGTCTGCAGGCCCATGCTCTATCCACTGAGCCAAGCCGGTTAGGGCAGGATACCTACTTTTATAAGTACCGCGCGCTAACCGATTGCGCCACTGGAGCTCCGGCCGCTAGGATACCTACTTTTAATAAACCAAGTTCACTGTAATGAAATAGTTCTATTCTTTTGGTCTCTCATGCTCATCAGATTGAAGGAGCCAAGATTTCAATGAAATCCTGAAGCGAGGTGAGCTTGCGGTGCTGAAATTAGCCATCCTTCCTGAAGGCCCTCCTTCAGGTCCTGGCCTTTAGAGAATCCCGCCAGGCTCTCTCCTTTGCCCGGGTGTTCACTCACCCGTGGCAGACTGTAGGACTCCTGGGAGGGCTGCCCTGAGGCTGAGGCTGAGGCTGTGCGCACTAGGTCTGAGCTGGCAGTGAAACCATCTGACTGAGCTGGTTCATGATTTATTTTAAGTTCTTGAATCAGTCATTGTTGCTCCGTGTGCCTCAGGGCTCACAAATGATCCTTCAGCGCAGGACTGAAATGATAAAGAACAGACTAAGTGCTCTGTGCCAACACAAAGCTTGTCTCCGTTATTATCTGTGTTGGTGGGTTTATAACTTTACACGTGTAACCTGCTGCTATCTCTTGTTCGGATTATGCCTGTTTCTAGATTCCCATTGTTAAGAGAAAGATAGCCCGAGGGCACCTGTGATGGAAATCAGGGAGTCAGAAGTAGTGAGATGAATAAAAACAAGCGAGAATTAGCTGACAGAAAAAAAATAGAGAAAAAATATGGTGATGATAGCTTTGGGGAGTTAACGATGTGTCAGCCACATATGAAAGGGTTTTAGGATTGACATTATTCTGTAGTTCCCATAATAACCCCCAAGGAAGGCACTAAAATCATCTCATGAGAAGACTGGGCCAGAGAGAAGTTAAGTAATCAGCCAGTGATCAGGGGCTGGACTAGGGTTTGAACACAGGTCTGACTAAAGCTTAGGCCTTTACTGACTGTACGGCCCACGACTAGAATTAGGATGGAGGATGTAAATACAAAAGAGAAAGGCGTGTCAAAAGAAAACAGACGGAATGAAATAAGGGCCCCCTAGAAAGGTGAGTAGCAGAGAGGAAGAGGGAATTGGAAAAGCTTGACTGGAAAGAGATAGTATTACAAATAGGAGGAGAGCCCTAGCTTGTTTTGCTCAGGGAATAGAGCGTCAGCCCGAGGACTAAAGGGTCCTGGGTTTGATTCCAGTCAAGGGCATGTAACTCGGTCTTATTCTATTGAAAATATTACCTTGACTTGACATTTGTTTGTTCTGTGAACTATTTTCTTGGGTGTCCTGTTTGTTGAGTTCAGGGCTGTTTTTTTTAATGAATTACCACAATGTTAGGTACTTCTTGCTACATACTCATTTCCTATGAGAATTTCCCTATCCTATTTTCCACTGCTGCTATTTTTTGAGGGGAGCAATCCTGCCTCAACCCATTGAGAGGAATGAAACAATAAAATATATTTAAACGGGTTAGGAAGAGCTGTCTGAGGGGAGAGCGGAGGTTTCCTGCTTCTTCTTGGTGTTGTAAGTCACCTTCCTTGCCCAGGTACCCATACTCATAGCTTAGCCTGGAGGCTAATGTTCTCTTGGCTGATCCTTAATACAAGTAGACACTGAGTGTAATAGTCTTATGGGGTCAACTTATTTGAACAATCAAAATATATATTTTTAATCACTTACCCAGATGTATTGCTATGGATCCTTCCTGATCCACTGTATCTATTGCACCTTTAATTGAAACACCTGCAGATCCATTGCCACCAGTCCTAGCGGTCCTCGCACCTGTTCTGGGCGACAACTTCTTCTGCTAATCCAACCCCATGTGTGTATTTGTATTTCATGGATTCCTCACAATTTCTGATATATATTTTTTGTTTTATAGCACATTTATGAATTTGCTCCTTTAAGCAATATCTTTTATGCCATTTCTAAGATTTAGGTCAGGATGTGGAGGCAAGAGTTTGTGGTCAATCTGTTCTCCAAATTCTTTTTTTCTTATGCTCCAGAATAGTTTAAATAGCACCAGAATTATTTGGTATTTTGGGAGAATTTGTCTTAAAAAAATAAGAAACCCTCTGCTTGAGTTGGGGTGGAGTATTCCATGAGTATTAGATGTCCCATTTCCTTTGTCTTTTACATGAAAACGTGTCCCTTTTATATAGATCTTTTAATATGCTAATAAATTATAACTTTAAAACTCTCCTGTATATCAATAGGTATGTCTTCCAAATATTTCTCCGTTGTGAGATGAGCAACTTTTAAGACAAAGATAATTCATCTTGTTTCCTTCCCAGTGTGTGAGCACAGGACTCTACATGTTTGCTGAGTTTTATTTTTAATCTTTCCAAGTGCTCATTGTGCTGACATTGGCTGTGTTCAGGGAACCAAGACTTTTGCTACTGCCAGGTGTGTGGGTAATAATGCACGTTCCTATATGCTGTTTGTCTTTGCAGCGTGGCTCTCATTAGGAGAAAAGGAAAGTAAGCATCATCTCCAACTTACTTAGTTTCACAATTGCATCCTCTCCTGAGTGTCATTTGTCCCCTTGTGACTGGTAAGTGGTACAGCCTCCAGCTTCCCCAGGAACAACAAGCACGCGAGCCTGGGTCCCTGGTCACTTCTCTGAGCACAGCAGGGAGTTATCAATAGCCTCTGTGTCTCTTCCTCCTGTGTGTTTGGGAACTTTTTCTGGCCTTTCTGAAAGCATGGTGTCGTTTTCCTTTTTCAGCACATCCAGAATAACCTTCTCCAAAGGGGCCTGAACTCCCATCTATGTTTCTAAGGGCGTAACGGTTTCTCTTTCTAACCTCTGCTGGTGGAATCTTTCAGAGTCCACTCATTATTTCCTTCTGCCGCTGCATTTTTACGGATGGATTTCTTATAATGTGGCAATTTTCTTTCTCTCTGATAAGCTAGGTTTGCATCCCAAATTTACAAGTTTTTAACTATGTGAACATAGGGAAACCATTTAGCTTCTCTGACCACTGTTTCCTCGTTAGAAAAATGGAGTTAAAACTGTCCATCTCGTAGGACTGGTATGAAGATGAAATGAGATAATGAATGCACATTGCTTGGCGTGGCACCCGGGGACACGAACCATGAGGGCGGTGGCGTCAGTCATTCTGTCATTCTCAGTAGCATCTAGGTGCAGTTGCTCTCCGCTGACCTTATGCAAACACCCCAGCTCCAGCTGGCAGGAGATCGGTGGGGTGACCGCCTGCAGCAGGAAAGTAACCGTAGCACCTGTGCTACAGGCCTTTGTTATAAATGTCGGTCTCTATCTCTTCGATCTTTAGCTCAGCAGTCCTGCGTGGCACCATCTGTGCCTGTTCGTGGTGTTCCTGGGAAACCTGCTTCTAAAATCTGCTTATTCCTTTCTTTCTCTGGAAGTGATAACCCGCCAACCTCTGAGTGCTACCAATTTGCAAGGTATTGA
This sequence comes from Myotis daubentonii, assembly GCF_963259705.1. Lineage (NCBI taxonomy): Eukaryota > Metazoa > Chordata > Mammalia > Chiroptera > Vespertilionidae > Myotis > Myotis daubentonii. The sequence continues at coordinate 6,899,769 of NC_081848.1, read as the reverse complement.
TTTACTTGACTCTTGTCCTGGAACACACAGGAAAACTGGCTTCTTCCTTTACACAATTGGATTTATCTTATTTTCTATGTTCTGACAATAGTCCAATTTCGATCTTTGCCCCAGAATTTTAGTGCTGTGTTTTCCTTTTAAAGTAGTCTTTCAGGACTGCTATTAGCTAATGCCTGAACTCATCTCTACTGACATCAGGAACACCCCAGTCCCATCTCCACTGACATCAGTTAATGCCCAATCCCATCTTCACCGACTCAGCTAATACGACAAATCCCTTTCTACGTGGATTAGGTGGGGCCGGGTTTGGGCATTAGTTGATATCAGCACTGTGTTTCAAAAGAAACAGAGCAATATGTTTCTGTAGCAAGGATCAAAATTACAATAAGTACAAAAATGAATTTAAATATTAAATTACATATGCAATACTCAATATTTCTTGAGCACCTAAAATGTGCCACTCTGCTGAACACTATTCCTGGGTTATATATACCATGTCATCCTGCCAAACAATCCTTAAGTAGCTTCTACTGTTATCCCATTTTATGGATGAGAAAACTGGCACTTGGATGGATTGAATCACAGCTGCAGCACACATCTGTTGAGCAGTGAATCCTGGACACAAGCCTGGGGTTTGCACCCCTAGCCTCCTCTTTTGAATTGTAAGCCCACTGAGAGAGACAAAATAGTGACACAGATGAAAATGAAATGATTGGTTCTTTATTGCTATAAATTGGATTACAGGGCATGGCTTATGCAACAATTAGCTTCCCACTTCTCAGAGTAAGGACTTTTTACTTTGTATTTTAATTTTTTATTTTATTTTGTATTTTAATTTTTTAAGGCAGAATGCTCTTCTCATTTATATTCGTAAACTTCATTTTCATTGCTTGCTTCTGAGGTACAGATACACTCAACGAGCGTGCTGCCCTGTAGCAGTTCAGGATGGAGAAGGAAGAAATAAAAAGCAAGTCTCTCTCTATGATTATTATTTTTACTAATGGAAACTGGGTTGTGCAACATGGTTTAAGCATGTTATTCAAATGACTTCCTGCATTGAATCTCAGAATTCGGCAGACTCCGTGTTCAGGGCCCGAGCACTGAATTAGCTGCTTTTATCGACAAGCACGAACAGTCTCTAGCTCTGCCACCATATTCCTTCTGCCTCCGTTTCTCTGGCTCCTTTGATACCATTCTTCTGGTCCTTCCTTGCGTAGGGACCCACAGCAGTTGGGATATGCCTGAGCCAAGGCTTAGCGTTCCCCTCTTTAGGCCAATTATACACGTGTTCCCATCTGAGAGGCCAGCCTGTCTGCTTCAGCTGCGGTGGCGGAGTGGGAGGGAAATGAACAAGGCCAAGTGAGACCTGACCTTACTACAGCGCACGTGGCCATTCCCTCAGATAAATTGTCACGTCCAATTGGTGTGCAGAAGAGTCACCTGAGACTGTCATAAAAAAGAACTGAGTCTTAGACCTGTCCCTTCCCACTCGCCCTGCTTGGCATGGTCCCCTCCCACACCCATCATGGTGTGAATTCTCGAACATGGTCATTGTCCTGGTGTCCAACGCATAAGTCTGGTCACAGGGTGTCATCGCTCATATTCTGTGGATCTGACCGAGTCCAACAGGCCTCCTTCGCTGTCTCAGGCCAGCCAGCTCACGCTGGTTTTGGCTGGATCCAGCACGGCTGGTTTTATTTGGGGATTTCAAGACTGAGGTTTGGCACATTTGGACCATCTGCTTGGTGTTAGGGATAGTCGTGGTTTTTGCAACGAATATTCAAACACCTTAAGTAAAAAATATTTTAGGCAGCAGGCCTTCATTTTAAATATTTCACCAAACTTTTTTTTTTTTAAATTATGGAAACTTATCTTAATAGAATAAAAAAGACTCGACATTGAGTGCAGGGGATTATCAGGAAAGATTGATGTTTTTGCACCAGAGACCTTTGCTTAGCAAAGTAAGCATGCACCAAGGCCTAGATTCAGCCTTATGCGCTCTCAAACTTGATCTTGTCAGTGAACTATGTGTGTTATGACTCTTCCTGGCTATGTAATCTTAGCTCTGTGCCTCAGTTTCCTTATCTGCAAGGGGAATTTGGGTATTTACTAATATTGCTTTTATAATGTAGCAGGTAAACAGGATCAAAATAGTATCAAGCCAACCAGAGAGGTGAGGGCCTCAGCAGAATAAAGTAAGATTTATTAATGAAGAGCTTACATGGATGTTTCAAACCTATTTATTTTTTATGCAGAGCTTTAGAATTTACAAAACTTTCAACTTTCCTGTAGCTTATCACTTGATAATGGAGATACTCTTACCTGCATTTTATAGGTGGGAACTCCAGTTCAGGCCCCTGGATCAAAGCGGAACAGTCAGTAACTAGCAGAGTGGGAAGACGGTCCAGACCTTTGCCTCCTCATCTCTTTCCGTTCCTTTTTGTTCTGCCTTTGGGTGTTTTAGTTTAGGTGAGCTTTCTGTTTAGTTCATGTGAGTCTCCTCTATCAAAGCTGGGAGTGTGTTTCTCCGTTCCTCTTCTGTGTCTAAGGACTTTGCTTTCCTAGTTGCCCCTGGAGGCCTTAGCTTACCCAGCTCAGTCCCATAAGCAAGAGCTGACTTGCTTCGTGAGCAGGGTGCGCTGTGTGTCAGCTTATGCTGGGTGTGCACTGGTCCCTGGCATTCACCGCCTGTAAACTCCAGCCATCAGAGACTGTCTTCGAGGTGTTGTTTGCACACACTAGCGATATGGCAAAGTCTGGCTTCTCCTTAGGAATTGGCCAGAAATATGCTTTTCAACCGTGGCTTTATCATCTTAGTTTTTGGATGTCAGAACAGCCTAGTACATGTTTAAACACAACTTTGGGCACCTTGAACTTGCCCACGGTCAATAACATCATCCTGTAGTACTGTTGTGTATAACCGGTTTAGCAACATAAGTTATACAAACATGATATGTTATTCAGATTTGTTGCTGATACCTTTAAATTTGAGTGCTCATTCTAAATATTATTTAGATTGAAATCTCTTTATGATCATTCACATTCCATTAAAATAATGAAGGCATAATAATTTATGCAATTATAATTACTGCAATTATAAAATGAAGCAGTAATTACTATGAAAGCTGTTATTTTTATTTAAAAACCTTTCAGAATCTTTAAATGGATAAATAAGGATATAGGTTAGCAGTTAATACAAAAATTAAGGAAAGCTGCCTTAGTTGGATAAATTCAGTTATCTTTCTTGGCAAATGAATATTTACAAGAACTTACATAATACAAAGCAGAATAATAAAAATATGAGTACGCCATAGGTCTACTATTCATAAAATTATTAGATGTATGTTAAACAAAATAAACTTTAAGAGCTATATTTAAATTTTAGTTTTGTGATTTCATTTAGGCCATGATTCTCTTAAGAAAAATTTCTTTGGGGAATAGTTGTCTTGTAAAAATGAGGTAAGGGTGTCAACTTTGTGTCCTAAATTTCATGAGAAAATTCTAAAATCACAAACAAAAACTAGATATAACAAGAAATCCGAGAGTAGCATACAAGAGAAAAACACAGAGAAATTAGGTGCCTCCCAATTTATTCTCTTGCCAACTTTCTTGGGTTATTTAACCTCAGCACGTGCGCTCTGTAGGGGCCCAGGGCCGGCCCTGCTGGGCAAGCACCGCTCTGGCCTCGCACGATAAGCTTGACATTTCAATTCTCACAGCTTAGTGATAAATTGTAATCGTAGCAACAATGTTTTTGATATAATGTAAATAGTGAATGTTGTGTACAAACAAATAAAAGACTATGTCTGAACCTACACCTTCCTTCTCGGATGGCCCTTTTCAGCTTTGGCTTGGCTTTGGCTGAATATTGGTTTTAGCACCTGACCATCGGGCATTTAACTAAAACCTGCATTTGGGGAATTTCTACTACAAGTGATCTTCTACAATTTGGCAACCATGTTGTGTTCTCGGTAGTGGGGTATTGGCCATCGTTAAGTATTCCTGGTATGTAGGTAACCAGTTACCATTATGGTATCACTATAGGCCCGGTCCCTTGGCCTGGCCTGCGAGGATCAGGCCAAAACCAGCTTTCTGACATCCCCCGAGGGGTCCCGGATTGCAAGAGGGCAGTTCTTGGGTGACGCACCCTGGAATAAGGCTCCCTCCTCTCTGGGTCTGGGTACATCACCTGAGAACTGCAGCTGCCAAGTCACTGCAGCTCGGCAGCTCCTGCGTTGAGCCTCTGCCCCTGGTGGTCATTGTGCATCATAGCTACCGGTCAGGTGGTCAGACGGTCGGATGGTTACGTAGGCTTTTCTATACATAGATGCTGTCTTTGTCAGCTGAGCCAGGATCCTGTTAAGGATATCTCTTTGGCTGCTAGTTGTACACAAAGACGTTCTTACCTCTCCTTCTAGCCTCAGTCAGATGACTATGTCTTTTCCCTTCCTGCTACCCAGGTTCCTTTCTTTGCATTATGCATCTATATAGGCCACATTACAATGTAGTAATGAACAACCTTCAAACTCGGTGGTTTAATTTTTAAAAACAGCCAGGGTCCAGCCCCAGTGGTCCAGGCGTTCCCAAAGGTGTGGATGGTGTCGGCAAAGAATGAAGGACATGGAGACAGTGTTCAGAAGATCAGCATAGTCAGGTTCTTTTTTTATTATCCTGTTACAGCTGTATTTATACTATTTGATTCTATAAGCATGCCTCTATAGTTACATCAGGGTATGTTTTGGGTCCTCCATTGACCTTTCATAGTTCCTTGTTTTCTTATCTGACCTTTGCTAAAAATCTTATCTCTATCTAACTCTGTTGATTTTAATCTTATCTATTGTCTATGTTTCTACATTCTATTCTAAAGATTAGTCTCTGTGTTTCATTGTAAGGGCTAGTTTGTTATTTCTATTCCAAGGTCACTATTCCACTGCTCTACTGTTAAGCTATAAGGAAATAACTGAAGGAGATTTTCCTATTCTGTGGCCTAAGTAAAGGTTATGTCCTTTTAGCCTTGCTGGTGGTCTTCCTTGGGACTGCCCTGTGTCGGCGGGTTTTTAGGGGTATAGGCTTTGGTACATTCTCTGGTGGGTAGACCCCTGGGGATGTGGGCCTAGCAAGTCCTAAATTTATTGCTAACAGTCTTAGTCTAAGTTCCTCATAAGTAGTACATGGTATTTCTGTAACACTAGGGGGTTTTACTGATTTATTCCCTTCCCTAGTCCCGTTAATCCCTAACTCCAGGGAAACATTCCCACCTGGGGAAACAACCTTTCTCAGGGAGGTGGCCCTGGTTAGAACACATAGCGCTAAGAAGGGGAGCAAACATATTAAGAACAGTATGCCATATACGCCAGGTCCCTTGGAACATATGCTGTGCAGATGTTTCTTCCCTGCGGCGACTGTGTCAAGCAACAAGGATGGAACGGCTTCCTGCAAAAAACTGTTTTGCTTTCTCACTTTATGTCTAGGTTCCATCAGGTGTCTGACCCCAGGGTGACACTGAAGACCCAGCTGATGGAGACTTTGCATCTCACAGCTGCAGCCCCTGCAGCACACGGCTCCTGTGCCCACCGCAGCGGGAGAGACAGGGCGCAGCCTGGGACTCTTCTCCGCCCCTGCACAGAAGCGATGCATGTCCTTGGACTGAAAGAGTCACAAGTCATTTGGCCTAATAATTGCAGGGCTCCCTCTGCCCAGAGAGGAGAAGAACCAGATGTCGGTAAGTGCTAAGAATCGCTACCACAGTTTCTCTTCTAGTCACGACACTCTCTTCCAACAGCCTTCCCAGGAGAGCAACTGAAAGTCCCCTTGTCACGGCCCCGAGCTCAAAGCTCAGCGTCATAGTCTCTACTTCAGATCGGGGATGGTTTCTCTTCGTCTGGAGACTGTGAATGAAAATGGCAAGTTATCTGCCCTGCCATGGGCCCAAGACAGCTTCCAGGGAAGGGAGTGAGCCACTGGGCCACAGGCGCGCTCCAGTCTCCTGGCAGTCACTCTACGCGGAGAGCTGCTTGTCCTCTGCCTCTCGGCGTCTTTGGAAGACTTTCCGTTTCTCGTTTGCTTCTCCAGCCGCAGCTGAAGTTGGCCTTGGGAAACAGGCCCTCTACGAGGACGTGCACATTTCACACTCCCTGCTCCGGCTGAAAAAGGTTGGCAGCCCACCGTGTCTCGCAATCTTTCAAAAACACAGAAGCTCCTTCCCATTTATTCCAGTCATCTTCACCTGTCAGGAGCCACACCCAAATCACCTTTTCAAACAATACCAAACGCACAGAGAAGCTTCCAGAAGGGCACAAGCACCTGTGTTGGCCCTGAGCCATTTGAGAGCAAGTTGCTGGTCGGATGCGCCATCATTCCCTGGTCTGTGCATGTTCTGCTAATGAGGGCATTTCTTACCTGACCCAAATGCAACCCTCAGAATCAGGAAACCACCTGTTACCATCACCATCAGTTACCCTCACACTTGCCTGGTATTTCAAAAATGTCCTTCATAGCAAAAGAATCCAGTTCAGAGCCACGAGCTGCTTTTCGCTGCATGTGTTCTTGGTGTCCCTCACTGTGGCCAGCTCCTCAGCCTCTCCTTGACTTGCATTACCTGACACTTCCAAAGCTTTCAGACCAATGACTTTGTACTGTGCCCCTTCCATTTGCACCTGTCTCATGTTTCTTTGGGACCAGATTCGTGTTGCATTTTGTCAGGAATATCAGAGGCAATGCTGTGTTCTCTGCAAGCTATTAGGTGGCACAGAGTTTCACTTTTTCACTTTGATCACGCCAATAAGATTTGAAGTCTGTTCTGTAAAGTTATTCTTTTTCTGTTTGTAACTAATAACTCTTGTGGGAAGGAACTTGAGAGCTATGTAATATTCCATGTGTCGTCTAACTTTCAGTTTATTCATTTATTAACTTTTGTTTTGAATACATGCATTTTCCATTTTACTTAATGGATGTAATCCGTTGCCATCATTATTTATTTGGATAATCGGGCTGTCCTAGATGTGACCAGTGAGTGCCTCTTCAGGTGGGCACGTGTCCTGTGACACACTTCCATTGTTCTTGGAGCGATTCTTTGTTTTCTAGGGCAAGGTACTCTGAGATCACTGTGTACTTGCCTGCCCCAGCTCTGGAAGCAGCCCTTTCTCTGGGGGCCAGTTCCTTGGGCAGAGATTAGGTATCTTAAAGCCATGATCTAGGCATTGGTAAGCCCACAGGGATTCTGGTGTCACTTCCCCTAGGCTCTCTCCGTGTGTGTGTATGTATATAATGTGTTTACAGATATATATTTGTATCTATTTTTAAAATTTTAATTAAAAATTTTTCAATTACACTTTACATTCAATATTATTTGGTATTAGTTTCAGGTACACAGCAGGTGCATAGGTAATCATATACTTTACAAAGTGTTCCCCCTGGTATTTTCAGTACCCAGCTGGCACCTATATACAATATTATTGACTAACATCATTTTGTTCAACATCATTTCATTATTAAGTTGATGAGATGCCATAGGAAATGAACTCTTATTTATATCAATTCGTCTGTGGTAAAATTGGTTTTCTTATACATCATTTTGCTTACATTTGCAGAAGCTATTGACAAAGTTAAGTGAAGACTTACTGTATAAAAATGTATAAAATACATATAAAAATATAAAGAAAATCTCCACAGGTTCATACTGATGCATCACAGGGTTCCTTTCCGTTTTCTCCCTTACTTATTCGCAGTAGCCTTCTCTACCAACGGGAAGCCTGCCCCCCTAGACTCGTTTTAGCAGTTGCCTCCCTGCACAGAGCCCCCCAACCCCCAGGGGGTCTGACTGCCCATGCTGCTTGGTGTCCTCTGGTCCCCACCAGTCTTCAGCCCCCAGGCTCTGCCACCCCTTGCCAGGAAGCTCCCCTCCACATGGATGCCCTCCTTGCCCTTCTGAGGCCCTGACCCTTGCACTGCCTCCTCTAGGTGGATGCCCTCCTTGCCCATTCGGGCTCAGAGCTGGGCAGCTGTCCTATGCAGATGCCACCCTTACTCAACTCAAGCTCTGGTGGCTGCCCCGCCCCTACAGGTAGGGGAGTCCACCTTCCTCTGCCCACCTAGTGGCTTCTGGTCCAAACCCTTTAAGGAGGGGAGGGAGGAGAAGAGAGAGACCCCCAAGGTTCTTTTGGGACAGATTCCTCATGTCTAGTGTTTCTTTGTGTGTTCACTCCCAGAGCTCTCATTCTTTAGCCCACTTTTGTGGGCAAGTTTGACCCTTATATTTGACATGAGTAATTTCATAGAGTTGAAAAGATTTACTGAGCAATATAACCTTAATCTGATCCCTGCCCTTAGGTAATATAATCTGTTGAAAGAATGTATTGGCATCTCCCTTAAAATTGCGTTCTGACTCTAATATTATACTATTTAGAGTCTGGAAGCAGTTGCTTTTTAACCATGCAAAGCGTCAGTTCTTAAATCTCTCCATTTGCTTTCAAATTGGGCAATTCTGTTCTGGGCTATGTCATTCTTATGATCCGTATCTGAACGCGGCTAATATCACTAAATAAATATTCTGACGTGTTTCCCCTGAGCTGCAGGTTTACTCAAGTCATGATCTGTTTCCCAAGTCACCGGAGTGACAGTCTTGCTAGCTATTTGGCCACTACGACACAGGGATTGCAGCCTTGGTGACCCAGGCACCAGTTCCTTTGCCAATGATGACCATCTAACTGTGAAGTCAGCTCCACATATTTTGGGTTGTTTTTTACAAGGGCACCCAACTTCTGATACCAAATTCTTTATTAATTGGAATGGATTAGGTTATGTTCTCATAGCAAACAATCCAAAGTTTTATTGTCTTAATACAACAACAGAAGTTGATTTCTTGATCCCAATGAAGGGCCTTCTCTGGGTGGTGGGGAGGAAGGGAGGGCTCTATTTCGAATAGTGGCTCAGAAACTCAGGCTGTCAGAGTCCTGCCGTCTGTAGCTGTGCCACCTGACACAGCTGGGCCCTGGCGGCCGCAGGTGGACGGGGTCTGGAGAAGAGCGCATGGCTTTTCACTGCCTCAGACCGGACATGACACACATCACTTATGGTCACGTTTCAATGGTCAGAATCAGTCACAGGGTCCCACCCAACAGCAGAGAAGCTGAAATTGCAGGCTTCCGTGTGCCACCAAGGGCAGAGCTCGATGCTGGCACAGATTCCAGTCGTGCCTCGTTCCGCTTCTGTGCTTGATTGAGTGCCTCTTAATTTTTAGGTGCTCTTCTAGGCAGTGAGGATGTAGCAGTAAACAGAAGAGACAAAACTCACCTCCCCTCCAGATGATGGGCTGCACAGGCACCTTGTATTGGTTTATTTTTCATGTTCTTCGCCATAATTTAATAGATAAATTATAATGCATTATGGAGCTACTCATAATTGTAAAATTATAAAGGTTGCACCCTGTATGAAATATTCATCTCAATCAAGTTTCAGCAGGGTACTAATATGCAGGTGGCAACTGCGCACACAAGGAATTTTACAAATGAAATTGTAAAGCAAGAAAGTATAACCTTTACTCCCACAGGCTGGATCACAAATATACTTTACTGAACACAGTAGAGTTTGGATGGACTCTCTGTAACGCAGCACCATGACTGGAAAAGATTATTCAAGTTTATGCCCAACTAACGGTCAGTCGCCATTATAATTATCACCCAGGCATACAAACATTTTACAACATTTCTTCATTTAAAAATAAATAATGAAATAAATGCAATTTATACATGGCAAGCTTTTTAAGACAACTAGTATAATTTCTTCTCTTATCACTTTTTAAATTTCTTCACTACCATTAGTTTTTTAAATGTTTTTAATTGAATTTATTTGGGGTGACAGTGGTTAATGAAATTATATAGGTTTCAAGGGTACAATTCTACAATCCATCATCTATATATTGTATTGTGTGTTCACCACCCCATCTCCTTCCATCACAATGTATCCCCTATAACCTCTCCTACCTCCCTTACCCCCTTTATTTTAGAATATAGTGTGTCAGGCAGTGATAAGTGCTATGGAAAAAGTTAAGCTGAAAAGGAGACTAAGGCTTTCTGGTGAGAGAACGAGATTTGTAAACTTAAATATTTCAGTTGGAAAAGGTCAGAGTCGGACAACACAATGTGATGGTGGAAGCAGAGGCCAGAGAAGGGGACCAGCTGTGCTGCTGGTTTTGAAGGGCTAGGAGCCAGGGAGTGCAGATGCCTCTGGAATCTGGAAAAGGCAAGGAATGGCCTCCCAGAGTATGCAGCCCTGCGAATTCCTTAACTTCACAAATCTGGTCCCCAGAACTATAAGATAATAAACATATTCTGTTTTAAGTCACCAGGTTTTTGCTTATTTGTTATAGAGGCAATAGGAAGCTAATACAGTGACATTTGAAAAAAGATATGGAGAAAGAGAGGGAAAGACTAACTAGGTCTCTATGGGAAGAACTTTCTGGGCAGATAGAACAGCTGAGGTGAAGATCCTGAGATGGGAGTGTGTCTGTCACGTGCAAGGAGTGGAAAGGTGGCCATTGTGGCTGAAGCCAAGTGAAAGACAGAGATGAGTCAGAGAGAAAATGTATTGTCAGTTTGTGAAGGGTTCAGTGGTTCTCAACCTGTGGGTCGCTACCCCTTTGGGGATTGAACGACCCTTTCACAGGGGTCGCCTAAGACCATCGGAAAACACATATATAATTACATATTGTTTTTGTGATTAATCACTATGCTTTAATTATGTTCAATTTGTAACAATGAAATTGGGGGTCACCACAACATGAGGAACTGTATTAAAGTGTCGCGGCATTAGGAAGGTTGAGAACCATTGCTCTAGATGATCACTACAATGGCTAAGGCTTGTCCTCGGAGTTAAATGGAAGTCACTGGAGGATTTTTAATTGCAGAGCCACATGATCTGCCTTACACCTTTTAAAAAGCAGTCATGAAGAGTAGGAGAGTAAGGGTGTAATGAGGGAGACTGTTAAGGAGATACTGCAAACAATCCAGGTGAAAATGATGATGGCGTGTTCCAGGTGATAGAACAGGTGAAGACGATGATGGCGTGTTCCAGGTGATAGAACAGGTGAAGACGATGATGGCGTGTTCCAGGTGATAGGACAGGTGAAGACGATGATGGCATGGTCCAGGTGATAGGACAGGTGAAGACGATGATGGCATGGTCCAGGTGATAGGACAGGTGAAGACGATGATGGCGTGGTCCAGGTGATAGAACAGGTGAAGACGATGATGGCGTGGTCCAGGTGATAGGACAGGTGAAGACGATGATGGCGTGGTCCAGGTGATAGGACAGGTGAAGACGATGATGGCGTGTTCCAGGCGATAGAACAGGTGAAGACGATGATGGCGTGTTCCAGGTGATAGAACAGGTGAAGACGATGATGGCGTGGTCCAGGTGATAGAACAGGTGAAGACGATGATGGCGTGGTCCAGGTGATAGAACAGGTGAAGACGATGATGGCGTGGTCCAGGTGATAGAACAGGTGAAGACGATGATGGCGTGTTCCAGGTGATAGAACAGGTGAAGACGATGATGGCGTGGTCCAGGCGATAGAACAGGTGAAGACGATGATGGCGTGGTCCAGGCGATAGAACAGGTGAAGACGATGATGGCGTGGTCCAGGCGATAGAACAGGTGAAGACGATGATGGCGTGGTCCAGGTGATAGAACAGGTGAAGACGATGATGGCGTGTTCCAGGTGATAGAACAGGTGAAGACGATGATGGCGTGGTCCAGGCGATAGAACAGGTGAAGACGATGATGGCGTGTTCCAGGTGATAGAACAGGTGAAGACGATGATGGCGTGGTCCAGGCGATAGAACAGGTGAAGATGATGATGGCGTGGAACAGATGATAGAACAGGTGAAGATGATGATGGCGTGGTCCAGGTGATAGCACAGGGGCTAACTGAAAGCAGTCCAGTTCTGGATCTATTTTGAAAGTAGTTTGGACTTAGGATGTAAAAGAGATGAATCAAGAATGACTGAGGTTTGGAGCTGTAATAACTAGATGGACAGAGCTGCCATGGACCAGGACGAGGAAAACTGTGGGAGTTGGGGGAAGAATACCAAGGACCAAGATTTAGACGTATTAGATTTAAGATGCCTCTTAGACACCGCATTGGACCTGTTGGGTTAATATTTGCATATAGTTTAGTCTGGCATCCAGGAAAGAGGTAAGACCAGACAATCATTTGTGAGTGTCCAGTGTATGGATGGTATTTAGAGCCATGGTACTGGGTAAGACAACCAAGGGAGAGAACAAAGATACAGAAGAGAAGAGGTCCCAGGACTGAATCTAGGCAACACGGAGGTTTGCAGATCAGGAAGATGAGGAATAACCAGCGAAGGAAAAGGAGATGTGTTCATGGTGAGCATGGAGGAAAGCGAAAATGCGTAGCATTGAAGTTGATTGAAAACATGTTCTCGGGAGGAGGAAAATGTCAAATGCTGGTGGAAGGCGAGGCGCTAGTCTAACTATTTAACAGTCAGCATGTAAAAGAAATGAATGTAAAACCGTGTATAGAACAACCTAAAATAAATTCCCTTTTATCCTTTAAAAAAGCTAAGCTAAATATCAATTCCTCATGTGACATAGAGTATAAATTGTTCATCAAATCACTATAATAAATTCCAAATCTTTTGTCATTTTTAGACGTTGTTGGTTTTATTTGAGGAGGCTGTCACTAGCTAACTAAAGCCCCTGTCCTGAGCTTTGCTTTGATAAAGGAGACTGCATCAACCACACAAAAACCTCCCCACTAAATTAATAGTCATTGGTGACTTAGAGTATCAAAAGCACATCAATAATATAGAGCACGGTGCCAAATCCCCTCAGCTTTTACTGAAAAGCAATTACATTAAAAATGTTCTACCCTCCCAAATGTTTTAGCCATTATATTGCTGAGATTTTGTATGCTAAAATCTTTATTATCAACTAAATCAGGAAAATCATTCTGAAATGTCATATTTAATTGGGTGGAATACAATCCTTCAGGCAAAACAAGAGGCAGTGTGCTGTAGCGGATAAGAGTGGTCAGCGCTGTGCTAGCCTGAGTTTGAATTTTAGTTCTGCCATTTAAGTTCTAAATAGCCTCTCTGTGCTTCACTTATCTGTAAAAATGGGGATGATCATAATCGTTTTGTACTTAAATAAGTTTACAGGTATCAGACAGAACAAATATTATGTGATTACTCTCATTTTAATTAATAAAAATTATTGCGCTAATTCTTGTGATGGGTGAGCTTGTGGTGGGTTTTGATGAGCCTGTTCAGTTGAATGGACGTGATGTTCAGCAGTGGCCCATACTCTGGGTCTCCTTGACCTTTAAGTCTCCAGGGAGCCTGCTGCCCACCTGTCCTCCTGCTTCTCCCAGGTCCTTCTGAGGCAAAGTCCCATGGAGGCTGCGTCAGTCCTGTGCGGCCGTGTTCCGGAAGGCTATGCCGGGATGAGTACCAGCAGCATTAGCTAGAGCACTGGAGACCAGAGGGAGCTTGGATTTGGATACCAGGGCTACCCCGGACATGGTTTACAACGCCTGGGCCCACACAGCCAGGATACAGGGCTGGCCATGGTGGGCTGGTTGGCATTCCCAGGGATGAGTGGACACAAGAAGCCTCCCAGATATTGCCCTTGAAGATCCGGAAGGCTGTGTGAAGTGTAGGCAGGGCATGGGGGCATGGGGAGAAGGCAAGGCCAGGGAGTAAGGACTCCTGGGGCTATAAGTAGCACATACACTATTGATGATCAATGAGAATGGAATCTGGCCTTGTGCTTGCTGGAGCAGGGCCCTGGAGCCCCCTGTAGTGCCTGGGATGAACTCCCTAATTTCTGGATTTTGAGAAGGTAAGGAGTGGGTTTCAGGAAGAAGCAATGGTTGGCAGGGCAGTCAGGATGCTAACAAATGTGGCTATTTTTCTCAATGGCGTGGGGTAAAGGTAGGTTTACAGCTGTTCATACGGAAAAGAATACAATGGTTAATACATAATAATACGAGAATAAGCTGTTTGGCATATTCACAACTGTAGACCTACTTTTGCCCCACCCTGTATTTTCATATTTTAACCATCAGTGTGGCTGCAGCTGGTTAGATATTTGCTCCACTGTGAGTCCAAGAAAGCTGGGAACTGCCTGCTAATGAGCACCGTGTGGGTCCTGGAGGTTCCCAGTCAGGCTGAATGGAAACCGAAAGGAAAACTGGTGACTCTTTCAAAGGGTTTTGCTCTCAAATGAATAGAGATGGAGTTGGAAATGAGGGGATCAAAAGAGGGTTTTGTTAAAATGGGAGAATTAACAGCATGTTTGTTCGAAGAGAAGGCTTTGCAGAGAGAGGATGGTGCCTTTCTCTGTTAGCCAGGGGTGGTGTGTGGGATGGACTAAGGCTACCATGTTTTTTTCTCAGTATTATTTTCAGCATTTCCTCCCATTATTCCCATTGTAAAGCACCAGGCATTGCTTCCACTATTATTTTTCTTCTCTTGTTACAGATGGTACCCTGATTCATTTCTGGACATTTCCTTTCTCTGCCTCTATTTTGAGTGTAAAGTCTGTTTGATAATTCAGTAAGCACCCAGGGAGCCTGCATATACTAAATGCGTGTTCTCTCTGTCAAAAGACCAGCATTTCAGTACCTTAAATTATGGTCCAGAAAACCAAAATGTTATTCTGTAGTACTAGCTTCGCAGACAGCTTGCTTGCTCCATGTCTGTCTGTCTGTCTACTTACCATAAAATTCTAGAAAGGGGTTAAATCAATCTGACTATCATACTAACAGTGGAGCAAATATCCAACCATATGCACAGCTGTAGCCATGCTGATTGTTAACATATTAAAATACATGGTGGGGCAAAAGGAGGTTTACAGTTGTGAATATAAAAAACAGTTTATTCTTGTATTATTATTTATTAACCATTGTATTCTTTTCCGTATGAACAGCTGTAAACCTACCTTTACCCCACGCCATTGAGGTAAATGGCCACATTGGTCAGCGTTCTGATTGCCCCTCAAATCCCAACCTTAGTTGAAGTAAGAAACACCTGGGGCCTGGGGCCTGAGCGTCATAGTTTTGTGATCAGACAGCCTTCGTCAGAGTGCTTCCCACTGCCCACCCGCATCCCCTCAGGAACTCGTTGGCCTGGGTGGGGATGAAAACAGTGACACGCCCCGCCTAGGGCCCATCACATCCTGGGCCCTCTGTGTCAGAGGCAGCCAGCCCGCCCCACTTCTCACATGCGCCCCAGCACTTCCTCCTGCTCCCGGCTGGTAGTTTCTTTTCTTCTTCCTGGGCCCACGGAGTGGGCTTTTCATCCTCGGGAATGCTGGTGGATTGTCTTTATGATCCCACGGGGGATGAGATGCTCTTTCTCTGCCAAATGTCACAGAAAGAGGCGATAGAACAAAGGCATTAAGAGCCCAAACTATTGCATGAGATGAGCCTACGCAGGAGTCTCGGCCTGTGCGGCTCGTCCTCCCTGCAAAATGGGGATAACGTCATAATGCTTTAGGGCTGCGGACCAAATGAGGGAAAAAGCAACGTTCTTAGTGTTAAAAACACACCTTAGTTTGCATTCTATAGTACAAGATTTCTACTTCATTATGAGCATCACACTTAGTTCGAGCTTCTAAAATGTGATTCTTCCCATATTTCCCAACCTCTAAGCATAATGATAATTCTCTCTGTAGCCAATAATTTTTCCCTATAAATTTATTTATGTAATGGATGCCAACAGAAAAATATTCTGAAATCTTTTATCTTATGGCAACCCTGTCTGAAATTTGTTCTGCCTTATACACTAAAATAACACTATTTGCAGAAATGTGCCCTTATAAACCTGGATTTTGAAGTAATAATAAGTAAATGACTGCCCGTGTTTTCAGTTTCTTTATTCATAAAGTGAGGAGCTGGGTGCAGAGGGTCCCTAAGACCCCCTTTAAATAGACGCAGCCAGTAACATCAGTTTCAAATTCCTGTGGGAAAGGAGAGTCAATGGGTGAGTGAAATAAAAGGCGAGTGTCTACTCCCATGTTCCGCTCATCTGCATGGCAGGCAGCTGTGGAAGATCAACCAACATCAGGGCAGGGCCACAGGCATGTGGGGGCCGTGACACCTCCTCTCTCCACAGCAGGCCTCCTTACCCCACTGCAGCGCTCCCTCCCGGCGGTGGATGAGGCCTCAGAATCCTTCTCAGCACAGTGCTGCCGCAGCCATCGGCATTGGCAGGCACGCAGGAATGACGTTTTCATCCCCGGAACAAAAGTATTTCAGTCCATCTGATCCAGGGAGTCATTTAGGATTGCTGTTTCTTTGCTGATTTTTTTTGTCTAGAGGATTTATCCAGTGATGTCAGTGGTGTATTAAAGTCCCCTACTATGATTGTGTTGTTGTCGATCTCTCCTTTGATATCTTCCAGGAGTTTTTTTATGTATTTGGGTGCTCCTGCATTGGGTGCATATATGTTTATCAGGATTATATCCTCTTGTTGTATTGATCCCTTTAGTATTATGAAGTGGCCTTCCTCTTGTTATGGCCTTCACTTTGAGGTCTATTTTGTCAGGTATAAGTACTGCTACTCCAGCTTTTTTTTTTTTTTTTTTTTTTCATTTCCATTTGCCTGAAAGATATTTTTCCATCCCTTCAGTTTTAGTCTGTGTGAGTCCCTTCTTCTGAGGTGGGTCTCTTGTAGACAGCATATGTATGGGTCATGTTTTCTTATCCATTCAGCCACTAGAGGTCTTTTGATTGGAGCATCTAGTCTGTTTACGTTTAACGTTATTATTGAAAGGTACTTGTTTGTTGCCATTTTTATTTTTTGTGCCTGTGTTCCTTCTTCCCTTTTTATTTCTTCTTTTTACACCAGTCCCTTTAGCATTTCTTGCATTGCTGGCTTGGTGGTGATAAACTCCCTTAGCCTTTTTTTGTCTGTGAAGCTTCTTATTTCCCCTTCAAGTTTGAATGATAGCCTTGCTGGATAGAGTATTCTTGGATTCAGTCCCTTGCTTTGCATCACTTTGTAAATTTCCTTCCATTTCTTTCTGTTTCGGTTGAGAAATCATTTGATAATCTAATGGGAGATCCCTTGTACATAGCTTTCTGTCTCTCTCGCAGCCTTTAAGATTCTCTCTTTGTCCTGAATGTTTGCCATCGTAATAACGATGTGTCTTGGTGTGGGTCTTTTCAGGTTCATCTTGTTTGGGACTCTCTGTGCTTGTGTGACATTTTTCTTCCCCACATCAGGGAAGTTTTCTGACATTATTTCTTCAAATAGGTTTGTTTTCTAACCCTTGTTCCTCTTCCTGTCATTCTGGCACAAATCAACAAATACAAGTGCTGGCGAAGATGCAGAGAAAAAGGAACCCTCATGCACTGCTGGTGGGAATGCAGACTGGTGTGGTCACTGTTTAGAATAGTATGGAGTTTCCTCAAAAAACTTAAAATGGAACTCCCAGTTGACCCAGTGATCCCACTTCTAGGAATATATCCCAAGAAACTAGAAACACCAATCAGAAAGGATATATGCATCCCTATGTTCATAGCAGCACCATTCACCATAGCTAAGATCTGGAAAAAGTTTAAGTACCCATCAGCAAATGAGTGGATTAAAAAACTGTGGTACATCTACACAATGGAATACTACACTGCATTAAAAAAAAAGGGAGTTCTTACCATTTGCAACAGCATGGATGGAACTGGAGAGCATTATGCTAAGCGAAATAAGCCAGAGAAAGATAAATATCACATGATCCCACTCATTTGTGGAATCTAATGAACAACAGAAACTGATGAACAAAAACAGATCCAGAGACAGAGAAGCATTGATCAGACCATCAAACCTCAGAGGGAAGGTAGGGGAGGGTGGGGGAAGGGGGAGAGATCAACCAAAGGACTTGTATGCATGCATATAGGCCTAACCAATGGACACAGACACTACGTGGCTGAGGGCATGAGTGGGGGTGGGGGTGGGGGTGGGCAATGGGAGGATAAGGACACATATGTAATACCTTAATCAATAAATAAAAAAATAAAAAATATTTGTTCCAGAGAATGGGTCTTCATATAGGAAACACTCAGTAACTAAGTTTTGTTTCCTTTGTCTCTCTCAGAATATACCCACCACAGTAAAAACTACTCTCTCCCTCCTGAGCAGATTCAACCTGAACCCATTATGCGACTCATCCTCCTCTCACATGTCCATGTTCCGCCATTGAGGTTGAGTGTGACGTCTTAGCCCAGTCATATGTAACATCTTGGTTTCAGTCACTGGAGCAAAACTCTGCTTTGTTAACATTTCTATTGGTGACAGAAGTTCCTTTCCTCTGTTTCTTAGCTGTTTTTTTTTCTCTTAATAAACTCTTATTCCTGAAGCTTCATGCCCCCTTCTCTCCTCAGAACGGATAACTAAACATGAAAATTAAAGTAAAAATATTGTCCTCCTATAAGGAAGGGATTTGCAGAGGGACATACCTAGTCTATAACAATAACTTACTGTGATAGGATTTCAGGCAATAATACCAAAAGGGAGATACGTTGGAATGAACGGTTTTTTTTGATGTATTTCAGAATGTACCATTTGATCTTTATGGCAAGGAGTGGCAAAAGGGGTGCACAGTGGGAAACTCATATTCTTCTGAAAAAGAGTTGGGGTTCTTGGAGTAGGGCTCTATGGAAGATGTCAGAGATGAGATAAAAACGAATATTCACATTTGGGAGCAGTGGCATTTAATAAAGTGATTAAGCAGTGACATTAAGTAAGTTCTTGGGCCATTTTGAAGTCATTAATGTGGGTGGATGGAAGCCAGGATTTATTGGGAAAGAAATAGAGGGATGTTTTCTTGATTAAAAATGGTGGTAAATTTTTCATAAAAAGTTTTGTTTGCTTGTCCTTAGCATTAAATGACATTGATTATTAAAGAGCCTTCTCCCCGCCCCCTGCCACAGGGTGGAGAGGATAAAGCCTGCAGAAGAATGATGATATTTGTGAGCAGATTCTGGGTTGTGTTGCAGTTGTTCGAAGATACTTTGGTTCATCTCTATCCCTTAACCTCTCCCATTTCTAGGTGAATTTCACTGACTCAAGAGTATGACTGCCATTTGCTAGGAGGGCATTGCCTCCGTAATATCAGTGGGTAAGTAGCTGCCTCCAGGGTTATTGGAGCGATTCAATAGGCTACGTTGTGTAAAGTGCTTGGCAGAGAACAAGGGATATGGCAACTGTTCAATAAAGTAAGATACTATTGCCCTTACCATTATTATGTTCTCTTTACTGCCAGCTCTGATGGAAGGAGCCATCCCCACAAGACTCTGTGTTGATGTTCTAATCCAGGGGAAAAGTGTCAGAAGCACACTTGAGTGTATATCAACCGTGCGTGATCCATTCACTATTTATCAGGATTATGATAGGTACTTGCTCAATGAGTCCAATCTGTACAGAATTTATGAGTGAATGATAATTGGATGGGCAAATTCCATTCAGGCAGAACTCTCTCTTCTGGGGAAGGGAGAGGTAAGTGGAATAACTCTTTAGGAAGGTAATACAGTCCACTTTCCTACTTGAAGCAGGGATTTCAACCTTAGCTTTCAAATGTTCATCTGCTTCCCCTTTAACGTTGGGCTTGGGAGGTTTAGTTGAATGTTCACATTTTTCTCGAACAAAACACAGGATGTATTCTGGGACAAATGTAAATGAATTTACTAAGATAGGTTGCTCCCCTGGCTGGATCACGTTGGAAGTCTGGAATATATGGTTACGCTTTAAACAGAGGGGAGAGCACCTGTATTTGAGTCATTCCTGAATGCTGGCCGGAGTCTCTCACTGAAGAGACAGTATAGTGATCAAGATTCAGGTCTTTGCAGACAAACCTGGGACAGAATCAGAGGAAAAAACTTAGGGAAAAAAGGCGCTTCGTTTGCATGGGCGCTTCCAAGGCCCTGGGAGGGGCCCTCACAGTGTACTCACATGCTATGCATTTTAATTTTAAAAAGTACACATGTGATATGTGTATTTGTATATTTTATGCATAGAAAACATACATATACTTGTAAATGTAAATGTATACATTATATGTATGTATATATATAAATATATATATTGCAATTAGTTAAGACTAAGAGCTCTTCCACTTCAATATTACATGAAGAGGCAGTAAGAGTGAATCAAGTACAAACATGGGTTAAGTGGCATATTTTATATTTTTATTGGAAGTGCTTTGAAATGTACAGCTGGGGAAGTATAAAAAATACAAATGTAGTTAGAGAACTCAGCATCCCTCTCGCAAAATGGACATGACACGCAGACAGATAACCAGCTGGACGCGCTGATGTGCATCGGCCATCTCACCACACCTGCAGAAAACATGCTGCTGCCCGGAATGTGCCCCTGGCACAGGCCGAGGCATTCCTCAGGATGTTCGCTGACATATTTCTGATTACGGGGCCTCTGGGAGATGTTTGTGGAGGGTTATGGAGATGGAAGCGAAGCAGCATCTCATTCTTCTGGCTCATTCTTGTGGTTTGCTGATCTGCTGAGCCAACTCCACAGTCTGAGGCAGCAGCGGACCGCCTGTCCCCTCCCGGATCTTCTGTTCGTCTCCATGCCCCGGGGCGGATGCATAGCTAACTCCGAGATGAGGGGCTGCATTCTCAGACATGCGTTCCACCAGACAAGAACAGAGTTTTCTGTCCATCTTGGGCGTTTTCCCTCCTGTTGTTGGCTCCCATTTGCCCTGGGTCTCTCTCTCTTTACATCATTGTTCCTTCCCAGCTGCCTCCCCAGTGGCCTGCGATCTCCAGAGAGAGGAGTGGAAAACAAACCTCGCAGAATACTTAGCCCCCAAACTGTGTAAGATCACAGTCCTGTCGGCAATCCAAGCAAATGCTCTTCTTTGAATAAACCTTCTCTGGTAAACACACACACACAACACACAGTAATTCCCCTCTCCCTCCCCCCCCCCCGCCTCCACCCCCAAAAAAGAAGGGAAGGTAAAGATGTGTCAGGCAGTTAATAAAAATATATTTTTGGACTTTGTAATGCTTGGGATGTATAAGCTTTTAAAAATGTATAATTTATTATTAATTCTTTTCTCATTCTAAGTAAGTCTTCTCATTTGCACCAAATCTTATATGTTAAAAATTGTATTCTTTTTTTTCCAGAAAGCCCGGAATGATCCAGGTCCCAAGGAAATTGTTGATCTCTGCCTAGAGTCTTAGCTCTACTCACTAACTGTGATCTTCAGCACCTCACTTTACCCACTCTGATTCCTAGTTTCATCCATAAAACAGAAATAATCTGTTAAACAAATGATAATCTCATGAAGCTACTAAGGTTATTGTGAGGACTAAATAAATTAATACATATAAAAGTGCTAATAATTATTATTAATACTGTATTAATAGCCTTTTTTTTCTCCAGAGTTCCCCATATTAAAATGGATGTAATAAAATATGCTTTGTCATAGTCTCAAGGGTTCTTGAAGAATCAATGAGATAAGATTTACATTGCTATAAAGATGTAAGATTTTTTTAATAACTCAAAGTAGGGCATGTACACGTGCTCTTTCACACACACACACACACACACACACACACACACACACACTCACACCCCTCTTTCTAATTCCAACCAAGGATTCGAACTGACTGGTTGGTTTCACCCACACAGATGGTTCCCATTTGAGTCAGCTAACCCACACGAGGGCCCGAGGCCTTGCCCAGAGGGCCGAGGTCTGAATTCTGGCTCTACCAGCCCCTGCTGTGAGACCTTGGGCAAGTCACTTAATGTCTCGGTACCTCAGTTTCTTCTCTGTAAAATGGGAGTAATAATCGTATTCACCTCTAGGGATGGTGTGAAGATGAAATGAGTCAATACATGTAAAAATTCATTAAAACAAAGCTTTGTAAAGTAAACCATTGAAAGTTTCTGACTTCCAGTTTACCAACACCTAGTGAGTGTTTATTGGGTGGTAGTATAGTTATTCTCCATATCAAGTCAATTTCTGTTGGCGTATCAGGAATTGTATATGCAAACCTTCTCCAGTTACATGGGTATTTGGCTGGTCAAAATGTAAGCTACAAAATGAGGAAAATTAGAAAAGAGTAAGCTTTTTATAAAGCAAATTGTATTGCACTTAATTTCCTTTAGTCATTTTGATTATGTTCTTCCTACTTTTTGCATTTTCTGTAACTTTGTTAGTGGTGGGTGGTAATTTATTTCTTCATTTGACAATGTTAAAAATTGATCTTCCTTTTAAAAAAATATATTTTTATTGATTTCAGAGAGGAAGGGAGGAGGAGGAGGAGGAGGAGAGAGAGAAAGAAACATCAATGATAAGAGTGAATCATTGATCGCCTGCCTCCTGCACTCCCCACACTGGGGATCAAGTTCACAACCAGGAATCAAACTGTGACCTCCTGGTTCATAGGTTGATGCTCAACCACTGAGCCATGCCTGCCAAGCTGATCTTCCTTTTTTAAAATTTTTTTTCTGGTTCATGAAGAAATGCAAAATCCTGGGAATAATTGGTCTGAAAGATTTTTAAAAAATTTTTTTTATTGATTTGAGAGATGAAGGTGTTGGGGGTGGGGGCTTATAATCTGATAGATAGAGCACCTGAATTAATCTGAAAAATAATCATATTATTTTAAATCTCAGGACACATATACTTATATGAATAGGGGGTTAAGTTTCTTATATGTGAAGAGGGGGTTAAGTTTTTCTTAAGTTTCCTTTTCAAGGCCTGTGCGAAGCGATTGAAGAGGTGACTCAGCTGTGAATCCAGCAAGCTGAACCAATAAGCATGGTCAGGCCGACCCACCAGGAGTCAAAACATCACCTCATCGCCTGATAACCAAGGACAATAGCTGAGGTCTATGGACCCCCAGGGCTAGCCCCTTCCCCTTTATAATCCTGTCCCCTGTATCTTGCTGGAAGGCAGGATTTGATGCTTCTTGGTTGGCAAGCCTTCTCAATAATAGTAAACACCTAATATGATTCAACCCTGCCTTCGTTATTGCACACCCAGGGGTTTCCCGGTAACAAAGGGAGAGAGAGAGAGAAACATCAATGATGAGAGAGAATCATTGATCGCCTGCCTCCTGCTGGCCCACACTGGGCATGGAGCCCACAACCCAGGCATGTGCCTTGATCAGGAATCAAACCATGATCTCCCAGTTCATAGGTTGACCCTCAGCCACTGAGCCCCACCAGTGGGGCGATCTGGAAGATTTTAAGTCTCCTACTAGTTCTCAAATTCTGTAGACGTGGTACTTTCTAAGGGTCACTGCTTTCAACAGGGTACAGGAGGCTGTGCTTAACAAAGCTTTCACCAATCTTCCTTCATCACCCTCGATTTTTCATGGAGCTCGCAAATCAGAGGGAGAATGAAGACTCAGGCCTCTTCCCTGGGGTCTCGCTGGCGTGGGATCGCAGACCGGGACGGCAATAGGAAGCGGTAGCGTTCTCAGGACGGCGCCCGACACTGGCAGTGAAGGGGGATAAGGGAATCCGGAAGCGCCCTCAGCATCTGAGCCAAGACAAGGGGCTGTCCGGGATGCAGAAGACTCTAATGTATCGCAAACAAAGGACTCTTGGCAGCAGTACCTTCCTCTGTCGCTCACATGAAACTCCTCCCTGTGCAGAGGGAGAGCTATTTAATAGTCAAGACCATTTTAAGGCCAGAACAACCAATTAATAACAACACTTCCCTGAAATTACAGCCACCCCTCTGCCCCCCAACACACACTTTTTAATAAAAAGAACGGCCCTCCACACCCCTCCCCTAGCAGACCTGGCCTTCATCCACCCATGCTAATCACCGCAAGATAGCCTGGGAACGTCATCTCACCGCCTAAGCACTTTATTAAATGCCATTACTTCTGATCGTGAAGATTTGCTTTGTTTATCATCCCTGCCCACCTCCCTAGAATCTGGTTCTGAGCGCGCCTCTTCTCTCCTAAGGAGGACCGGGGAGCCCGGGTGCCTTGCCTGTTCGCATGCTCACCACCGGCCAAGGCACCCTGATGCCGGGGAGCCCTCAGAAAGCAGCAGGCTCAGCTCCCGCCATGGCAGAGGTTGGAAAGATGGAAACTGAGCTATTTTCAAGCCGAACATTTCCGGAAAGCACCCAGGGCTGTGGCCTTTGTTAGGAAAGCAGTATGTTCAACTCTGGCCCGAGAGAGACGGCAGAAACCAGTTGTTTTTACAGTTTCCAGAACAAAAATCGACAGTGACCATCTACCGTTTGTCTCCTCAAGCCCGAATTCCTGCGCCTGCCGTCAGAGCACCCACTTCAGTCTGGTGTGGCTCCCAGCACCACGTCGCACCAGCACCTAGGCCAGCTCAGCGCCCTCCTGGGATTTCCCACCGCAGGGAAGTCGTCATCGGTGCTTGACCTTTGCCCTCTTCCCTGTCTCCCCACACACTGCAGCCAGTCTTCTTCAGGCTTACGTATTCACTTATTTAACCCCAAACTGACTGACCAAGGGTTTCCATGTGTTAAGCCAAGCACTGGGGACTGGAAACACATAAAGTAAGGCCCTCACCTTCAAGGTACAGAAGATTGAATATGTAAACAAAAAGTAGGTGAAAGTTTCACAAGTGAAAAATGTCTGCGCAGGGAATATGGTCGCATAAAGGATGGAGTGGCCCGTCTTCTGGTGGGTGGAGGGTTCGAGGGGAAGGTTTCATAGGGCAGGAGGCTCTCGAGGTGAATTTGGAAGAGGAGTAAGTGGGTGGGGAGGGGTTGTGTAGGCCTTTCGATGAGCTGTGCGGGCTTGTCTGTGGAATCAGAGCCCGAGTGTGAGCGTTCAGGCGGGAGTGCAGGGTGAGCTTCAGCGCCCGATGCTTGGATATCTCAGTGCGAGAATCCAAGGCAGTGTGGGAGGCAATGAGGCTTATTTAACATTCACTCTGGGACAAATCAGAGAAAATTAAAAGAGCAATTTTAGGAGGGAATAATTGTTTTCCATACACCGTAATTACAACTGCTAGTAAATGCTGCTATCATAAACGAATCTGCCTTTTAGAATTCTCTTAAATTCTCTTGGTAACGAACAGACATTAAGGGAAAGGGGCCTATGGGCTCCTTATAGAGAACTGGGGCTGCACTGACCCCTGGTGTCTGCCTTGAGCAGGGAGACCCCTAACTGCCGGCACAGAGCTAGGCTGCAGGCCGGCAGCACTTCCCAATCTTTCTGTCTCTGGCTTTAGAAAGACCCAAGAATCCTTTGGGACCAGAGACGAATCTTAGAACCTCAGCCTTCCCCCACCTTCTGAGATCACGTCCTAGTATTTGCCTTCAATTCTATTCCTCCTTTTGGGCTCCCTCCCTCAACAAGTGGAATCGTTCAAAAGTGGCCACGGAGAATCTGAATGTCATTTTTGATGTTCCTTTCTTCCCCACCTTTCTCACACTCCAAGCCAACAGCCACTCAGCCACTGAGGCCTGTGGTTGTGGCTCCTACGTGACACTCCAACCCACCCTCTGCTTGAAATGAGGGCGCCATCACCCACCCGCCCCCCTTCCGCCATTGGTTTGCAAGCAACAGCCTTCTGACTGGCTTCCCTGCTGGAGACTTGCTGTCACCAGGGAGATCCCATGTTCAGCTCGCTAAGCTTATTCCTCAACTGACTGTGATAGGCTAGAAGACTGCTGCTAATTGCTTCTATAAAATAACTGCATGACCTTGGGTATGTCACCTGGGCAATCTTGTCATCTATAAAATGAGGGTTTGGGGCAAGAATCGTGTTTTTCTATCTTTTCCCTCTAGGAATGTCTCCCGTAAGTTCCCTTTGCACCTTGCCCTTTCCCCTTGTTATAAAAAATCACTTCTACCAAATAAACTCATTGATTAAAGAAAAGTGATTTCTTACCCATTTTTTCCCATCAAAAATATCAACTACTATTGGAGCATCTGTTTGCAGAAGATAACCAATGTTACTGCAAAGAGTTCCTGTAATCCCAGCCAAAGATGAAACAAAACATGAAAATGTGTGATCTTTATCTAGCAGCCATACCATGAGTAAATCTAGCGTTTCTGTTAGTCATCATGTTAGCACACAGCCTCTCATGTAGGCATCACAGACTCTTGTGATAAGAAGGGATCTAGTGAAATAAACGGCCACCAAGATCACATTCGCTCTGAGATTCTAGGTTCTCAGTCTTTTGGGTCTTAAATCCCTCCTAGCATTCTCTAGTATGAACATAGCCCCTTTCTCTTTAATTGCACCTGGTCCATAAAGAAATATTCCATCACCAGTGCCAACTCTAATTAAACTTGGGAGGAGTTGGCCAACCTAATTGAGCCTAGAACTTAGTGTAAATTAATTTCACATAGATTAAATGATTTATTATTTAATGCAAGGTAATGAAACATTTTTGGTAGAGTATAAAGAGCCTAATTAATATTAATTTTTACATTGCCTAATTATATTTCTATTTTTTCTTTGTTGGGGTTTTAATATCTAAAATTTATTATTCTCCTTTGATTCTATGCATCATTCATCTTCCTTTTCATTGTCATCATCATCGTCATCATCGTCGTCGTCATCATCATCATCATCATCATCACACCACTGCCATGATGTATTCACAGATAGTGTCGGGCAAAGGCCTGTGTTCTCCAGCCTCGCAGATCTCCTCACCTGCTATAACTCCTATTCCCTCATCAGACAGTCAGGCTGTCTGTATACACACCAAAGACAGCGTGTGATCATTGATGGGACCATGTACGGAGTAAATGTAAAAGCAACCGGGAAGTTTTGGATAGGCATGTGTACTAAATAAGATTGTTGTATTACTATTAAAATCTTGGTTATAATAACGACATCATAGTTCTACGGGAGAACATTTTTGTTCTTAGGCGACACGTGCTGAAATGCTCACAGGGAACTGACCTGATGTCTGCGATTTACTTCCAAATGCTTTCGCTTGAAGAAAGAAGAAAGGAGGTGCCGGCGTGTGTCCATACACAGCACATGCAGAGAGTGTATGCTGCGGATGTGGCAAAATGTTGACAATTGGGGAGCCTCGGTGGAGGGCCTGTGGGTGGGCATTATTAGTCTGGTTTCTGAACTTTTCCATAGGTTTGAAATTTTGAGAACACATGTTGGGAAAGCATACCTTTTTGAATCGCTTAGGTATTCCTGCTATTATTTCATACCTTTTCTGTCCTTAAAACGCCAGTTCCTCCCTGCTGTCCTAATCTCAGGAGGCAGCTCTCTCCTTGTATTCATTTGGGAAGGGATGGGTTATGCTGCAATAACAATCTGAAAATCTCAGTAGCTCAAACCATCACAGCTTTCTTTCTCACTCATGCTACGCGGCATTCAGAGCAGCGGGAGAGTCAAGCCACCTTTGTGACCATCTCAGGTACCCGCATTCACCACCGGAAGGCCCTGTCTCTGAAGTAGACGTTCCCTTCCTTCTCAAAGGAAGTGTTTCTTTCCTCTTATTTAGAGACCACTGCTTCATGTGAACTCTGGACCTGCGTCTCTGCTGGGATTGTGCTTCCACAAGGTGCCTGTGGGTCCTCCACTCTCATGGCTCCAGTCTCTGCCTCTCCATTGCTGCAATGTTCACTCTAGAAAGCCCTGTGCTCGATGCTTCACACCGCTAATCCCCCCTCTTCTTTTTTCCTGGAAAATCCTAAAGCTGATGGTCTTTGCAGATGCCTTCACTTTCTGATACCCCACTCGTGGTTTAAACACAGGCTGGCATTCGCTCCCAAATTATATTGACATGTCTGTCTTTTTGCAAAACAAACAGCCTTTTCTGCACCCTGCTGCATTATTCCTGACCTCGGCAGTGTGGCACTATCGACAGTTCCCTTCTTTGTGATATTTTCTCCTACTTTGCTCTTTGTACACCAGATTTTGGGGGTGCTGTTCCCATCTGTGGGGTTGCTCCTTGTCTGGCTGCGATGTTTCATTTTTTATCCTGCCTTCCTCAACGTGAGGCTTCTCTGAGGACCTTTCCTTGGTCCTTTCATCTTTGTCCCTCCCGGGGCTTGTGGATGTCCCCGCCAGTACATCCCTCCTGTGAACTGTCCAGCCCTGCTCTCGCCTCCGCCATTTCAATCTCATCTCAGCTGCCCCTGGGATTTTCCCACCGCAGTGACTTGCCCATCACCTCAAAGGGCACACATTCCCACCTGAAGTCATCGCACTTCTTCTTTCCAAACACTTCTCCCCGAGGAGCCACTTTCATCAGGTGTCTCGGTGGAGCAGCATCTTAGCAGGATGCCTTGACTTTTTCTTCGTCTTCATTCCTCGTTTTTATTTCTAGTGTTCCAAGTCCTATTATGTCCCCTCCGACCTGCTTCTTCCTCATTGTTCTTGCGGATGCAGGCCCTCATGCATGTACTGTAGATGACTCTGCTGAGAGTCTCTGATTTGGGGCTACTTTGTGCTCTTGATTGCCCCTCAAGCCACCCTTCAGAGCGTCTTCACCTGACAGTGCCTGTCATGAATGGGGAAGAGTCCCTCTGACGGGGCATCAAATCCGGGCTCCTCAGAATATAATTTGGCTCCATTCAACCCACCTTGCTGTCATGGACTCGGCGTCTTCGGCCTCTGGCCAAGCCTTCCAACCTCTCTGAGAATGCTCTCATCCTCCTATTCAGGCTTCTCTCTAAGTTTCTCCTCCCTTTGTCCCCACTCTTCATTATGTGTCTCCAATTTTCCTAGCCACCCCACGCTCCCCTTCATTTATTCTCATCCCCTTTTACTATCTTTTTGCTTTTCCAACCTTTGACTTTCTTGAAGATATAATTCAGCTCCCACCTCTCCATGAAAGCATCTTTCACTGCTTGGGCTTAAACTAAATTTTCCCTTCTTCCATGGTGACCAGAGGTAGTTGCAGTTTGGTAGTTAATTATTTAAAATATCTTATTCCTTTCTTTCTAACTACCTCATTAGTTCTTTGAAGTTCTACACAGAAATCACCACAGCACTGGGTACATGGCTGTGATCAATAAATACGATTTGATTAATCAATTTCTCTGAGATCTAATGAAAAGTATTGGCTATGTTTTTTATCCTACTGTAGGAAGAATTATACCTGCCAATTTCTGAACATAATTTTTCTCCTCAATCCCACATGGAGAGAGTTGTCTCCCTGAAGGGTGGCTGGTGATTTCAAATTCCCAGAACAACCCATTTCCTTGGAGTAGCAACATCAATTTAATTGCACAGCTTGCTGCCTGATCCTGTATTATGGAAATATTTACATTGCTTTCATGCCTTTTCAAACTCACCATTTTCCATCTTTGCCATTATTATGATGAATAATAATGTTTCGTGTACACTAACTCATTTAATCATCTCCACAACCCTTTTAGGGTTGGTAATATAATTAGTTTGGTACTTTTGTAATCCAGAAAAAAGAATGACAGTGTATAGTTCAAAGGGTTTGAACTGGCTTAAGATCACACAAACAGGACTCAAATCCAGTTGTTTCTATAGTTTAAATTAATTCAAAGGACTTTGTCTCCTTCCATCACTGTAAATTCATCTACTCTGGACACCCCTACCATGGGCTTGCATAGCTCCCATCCACCAAAGCATGCATTGACAGTATAAAAATTAATTTATAATCTGTCTCCCCCATTGCTGTGAGCTTACTGAATGTAGAAACTAGATGCTATTTAATTTTGTATTTCCACAGAATAGCACAGAACCTGTTGGTTGACTACCTGAATTAAGTCATGGATGAATGAATGGGAGAAATTTGTGACGTGTCCTGTCTGCCTCCCAGAGAACTTGGCCCAAGACTCCCTACAACTGTGTACTGTCCACGGCACACTGCACATGATGGTAAAAAATTGCAAAGTTTCTTTCTCTTAAATCTCCTTAATGATCCCCTTCACCCCAGCAGCCCACAGTCTTTAAACACCATCTCACTGAAGTCTGTGGTCTTGCGTAGTTAGGACTCAGGCAGACGTGGGTTCACACCTTTCTTCTGCTAAGGACTAGCTAAGTGAGTAGCTATGGCCAAGTTAGTTATTTCCTCATCTGTAAATGGGTATATATAGTAACTCAAATTTCAAAGAGTTGTGGTGAGGATTCAGTGGGATACCTTATTTGGAGCCCTCAGCAGAGATCCTGGAACATAACTTGCTCAGTGGAAGTTAGCAATTTTTGTGCTAGGGAAGCGTGGTCCCTGTGCCTCAGGAGCTCTGTGGGACTCACTGACTGACCGTGCTTTCATGCTACAAAGGTCTCTCCTGGCCAAACCTATACAGGCCATCTCTTGGCCAAACTACAGAAGAGGGGGAAAAAAACTACAGCAGAGGATGTAGACAACAATTCGAATAAACTCTACTTTCATTGGAATAAATACTTTAAAAAATTAAAGTTATTGGGGTGACATTGGTTAATAAGAATGTGTAGATTTCACGCACATGTACATTTCTACGATACACGATCTGTGCATTGCATTGTGTTTCCACCACCCACAGTCAAATTGAATAATTCTAAGAAGTAATGGGATGTAGGACTTGGCAGGCCCTTTTAAGCATCTTTAAGAACCTTACAGAGAGTTGGAACAAGAGGTTGTTTGCCATTTATATTTGTAAATTGAACCTCCTGCCAGGATCCTTCCCTCTATCTCCTGCTGCTATCGTGTTCCAGTGTGTGTGTGTGTGTGTGTGTGTGTGTGTGTGTTGCTTCCTTAACAGCCTGAGCAGCTACCAGGTGTCCAGAGTGGAATAAAGCATCACTCTCAGGTGCTGGTGAAACACATTTAGCACATGTGTAGATCCATCTCCTGGGGTATGGAGCCAGATAAACAGAGCTAACAGCACATGGATGCGCTCATCACCAAGCACAGGGCTTTGGATGTAGAGGAGAGGGGGCTGCATCGCCATTCACATGATCTCAGCTTTTGTAGTCCTCTAGGGCAGAAACAGTAGCTGCTTCCTACATCACAAAGTGCTGTTCGGCCAGTCCATTTAATTGGTGAGCAAACTGAGGTTCAATAAGGTCAAATTATGCACAAGCCTAGTTTAAACAGGCTCCCGTTGGAGGAAGCCTAGAGGGGGTTGTGGCCAATGTGTTGGGTTCATGTCAAATTGGAAAGAGAATGATCTTTGGCACCAAAAAGAAAGACTTATGTTCAAATCCACTGGTGTGTGAACTTTGGAAAATTGTTTATTTTCCCCAAGCCTTGGCTTTCTCTTCTGTATGATGAGGACTGTGATACCTCTCAGGGTAATCCAATTATTCATGCATTTTATTTATGCTTACTGAGGGTGTATTATGCAGCAGGCTCTGATACTACGGGAATTATGTGATATTACAGATGTAAGTTTCTGTCTAAATGCTGGACATATGTTGGCTACTCAAAAAAAGTTCTCTCTCCTTCTCTCAAGCCATAGAGCTTCAAAACTGACCTTTCTCCAGGGAGGAATGCATCACCTCCATCAGGAATGAGTCAGATCTGGAGTATTTGCAGACTGACTTCATCCCTCTCTCCTCCACACCCCCACAGATCCCGGAACTTTTCCCTCCGGGCTCTTGAGACTAGAATACCCTGCTAACTCTGACAGATGATCTTTGAGGGGAGAGAAATCTCTGACACTCCAGGCCTAAGTGACAGCACAAGGACTTTAAAAATGATCCTGCTCATACTAGATAAAGGCTACTTGTCACAAGAGGACAGGTTGTCTTGGCACCAGCTCATGGGAAGTAAGACAAGTGAATGGTTCTATCCATTCTAGGGCTAAGCTTGGGGCCCTCCTCAAGGGTGAGGAAGGTGCCAGGGTCACAGGGAGACAGAGGCCTGGGCAATAGGTCAAGTAACAGGCAGGATCGCCTAGGACGGGTAATTACTTGGGCAGTGGAATCAAGTATCTTGATCCTCTTGAGTGCTCTCTCCCACCTCATCTTTGCATTGACCTTGCACTTTGCTCTGCGTGCTTTCTCCACCAAGCCCTAGGCTACCCTTCTGCTCTCTCCTCCACCTCCACCACAACAGCATCCACATGTGACTCTTGTTAGTGCCCTGTCTCTCTTTCTATTGTGGCCTCAGCCATGGTGATGAGTGCAGGGAAATATAACAACATAATCCTCCTCACACCAGTCAGTCCCCAAAGGTCCTTACTCAGAATTCTCCATTTATCTGGTCATTAGGTCTAATTAAATCTCTCCATCTTAGAGCACTGATGAGTGGCACCAATTAGAAGACAGGAGATTAAAGAATGCCCTCGACACTGTCCTTGTGAGGGTGGTGGCAGGGGAGAGGGAGGGCAGGAATGCAGAGACTGTCCTGTATCTGAAGACAGTGTTGCTGTACTGTGGGTTCTGGCCAAAAAAATGCAGCCTTTGTTGGCTTCTCCAGCTGTCCCCATGAAAGTGCATTTGGTAGCCTGTGTCTCTTATTGAAATACCTACTTCTTTCTAAAGATGGGTTTGGACAACTTAAACAAAGGACATTTACAATAAGCTCGCCAAACAGAAATCAAAAAGGGAAACCAGGATTGAAGAAGGGAGTAAACAAACATATTAATCCAAAAGGTTAATTAACATATTTATTGCAGTTAACACAAAATCTGATTGGAGCTTCCTGGTAGTTAAAGTAAAAAATGAAACATAGCATATTTCCATAGTGCGCATCATTTAAGTGAGGGAAGTATACTTTCCCATTATCCTCTATTCTTGGGGGATTAAAAAATGCCCTGGTTCTAAATTCTGAGAGAAAGTTCTAGTGTGGGCCAGCATTTAGGAGACTCTGGGAGATAGAGAATGGTTTCATCAATACCCCGTACTCATTGTCTTGCATTTGACAGGCAAAGCTCTGAGTGCCCAGGGCTTGGGAATTGAGTTTTCTTCTTTGAAGGGTTATGTTGGCCACTGAGAGCTCAAACACTGACCTCAGTTCTATCCACATTGTGCTCAGGTCACCTGGGCGCCCAGGGTCCGCAGAGAGGAAGGCTACTGAGTCCTACCATGTCCGACTCAACAAGGTCCTTCTGAAAAAGTGCCTTAATTCTCGGTCCCCTACATAAACAGACCTGCCTCCGCTCCCCTGCCTCACGGATGTGTTTGCTCATGAAGGCAGCCATCACTCACAAAGAGGGGTTTGGCACTGTGAGGAGGGGTGGGGAGGAGGGAGGGGGGACGGGGGAGGGGGAAAGGGATAGGGGGTTGGAGGGAGAGGGGAGGGGGGAGGGGGGAGGGGGAGGGGGTTGGAGGGAGAGCGGAGGGGGGAGGGGGGAAGGGAGAGGGGAGGGGGGAGGAGGGAGAGGGGAGGGGGTGGGGGGAGGAGGGGAGGGGCACAGCCTCAGCCCTGCATAATCTCTGTCTTCCTTCATCATGGCATCACGGAATCAGAGCTTGCTTCTCTCCCTCTTCTCCAGACACCCCAAGGTGCTATCTGGGAGGACACGCACGGACACCTCTTCCGAGCCCTCCCTAATATTCAAAGCGGAATTGGTTCTGGGACGGTCAACCAGAAGCCAGACCAAGGATCAGAAGGCAGCGCAGCCTGGAGGCGGAGGGACTGGTGAGGTGGTCTCAGGCCCACGAACGCTGGCTGAGATGCGCTCCCTGCCAAGAAGGAACAGGGAAGTCAGGCTCCGCTCACGCACAGACCCACGGGGAGGGCATTGCTGCTGAAGAGATTCCTTACGCACAAGGTCCCCCAGTCTCACCCCAGACTCCTTCCTCCAAAAGACGCAGAACCTTGGGTTCCAGGTCAAGCTCATGCCCTGCAGACCCCCGCCCCCCTCCCCCCCCGCCCTCCCCCCCTCCCCCGCCCCCCGCCGCCTTTGTTAGTAAATTGGGGCTGGAGGCTTCTTTCCTGTGTGAGCGTTTAGTGAGACTATGCATGTCCAGCGAGTGGCACAGTGCTTGCCCGGGGAGCGTGTGCCCACGTGGTGCTCCCTGGGGTCAGTTCCTCCTCCCTCTGCCCGGTTTGCCTGCTTCCCTCTCCTTTTCCCGTTTCCAACCCAGGCTCACCGGTGGGCAGGAAGCGTGTGCAGCCAGGGCAGTAGGAGCGTCCTTTCCACAGGGGGCGCTCTGAGATCAGGAAACAGGCAGTGGCAGGCCTTGACAGTGTGCCTGCGAGGACTGCGCGCTGGTACCTATGGCTGGACATTTAAAAAATGACTTTTTTTGAAATCTTTGCCTTGATATGCTATCATTTTTCCAGATGTCTTTTCCATACCTGTCTACAGATCTGCATGAAATCATATCAGGTCCCGCAGCTGGGAGATGACGCTATGGCAGCTGGGACAGACACCGCTGGCACCGAGGAACAAGGTAGCCACCTTCTCTTGGCAGCAGGTCCATGGGGGGGCGGGGCGTGGTGGGGGGCTGCCAGGCTGCAAGCCCCCGGACTGGACGCAGAGCTCGGCCGCCAGCTGGGCGCTGCCTGCAGCTGAAGCCCCTCTCCCTTCCCGTCCTTCCCTCCAGGCCTGCGCTTCCCCTGCCGGACCCACGTCCAGGCTCAGGCGCTCGGGCAGTGCAGGGGGCGAAGCTGGCTGGGTGGCCCTCCCTGGGTTAGACCCGGGCCTTGAAGACGGGCGAGGAGAGAACAAAGCTCTGAGCAGCTTTGTGCCGGCCCCGGGGCTGGAGGAGGGATGGCGTGAGCAGAGGAGGCGGAAAGAACACCTTCCCCATCTTCCCTGAGGCGGTGACCTGGAGCCTGGGCCTGGGCGTGGAGGGCGGACCAGCATTCTGTTCACTACCTGCCCGGGTGCGATGCGGGGCCCAGGAAACTCCTGTGATGCTGAAGGCGCAGCATGAGAACCTGTACGGGGTGCCACCGAGTCCTGAGAAAACATCTAAGAAAGGAGAAGTGCCTGCCCCGCTGGCCCCTGATGGGCATGTGGGGAGAGGCGCGCATCTGCAGCCGCCCCAAAGCGCCCCCTCCTGCAGGTCAGCTCCCTACCCTACCAGACCCACCAGGCAACAGCTCTGCCCGAAAGCGCCCCTGATGGGCAGTTCTGTTCCCCGGCTTATGAGGTCAGAGCAAGAAATGGACCAATCACAGCTGGGGTGTGGTTTGCAATTCCCTCACAATGGCCCCTTATGAGGTCAGAGCAAGAAGTGGACCAATCACGGCTGTGATAAACCACAGTGGTTTTCTAAGTGTTGGGTCTCATGACCCTTATACTTTGGGGAAAACAGAAAGACAACCCCCAAAGAGCTTTTTGTTTATATGGGATTTAAATATTGATATTTACTTTATTAGAAATGAAAATCTGTGAGATGCAAGCATATGAACACATGCAAAAGAAAAGTCTGACTGATTCTTATGCTCCAGGCCTCAGCTCAGATATCACCTGCTTAGAGCCCCTGAGAAGACGCCCCTGATCCATCCATTCCTACCTTCCTCACCCAGCTGATCAGGTTTGTCCTCTTCATAGCACTGACCACAGTGCTTCCCATGAAGGGAGGAGCATGACTGTGGTGTTCCCTGTGTTTAGCACAGTGAGTGGCAACAATATAAGTATTTCATAAATATTGTTTCACTGGATTAACAGAGGAGTTTGAGAGAACAAAAGAAAATATGGCCAACTACTTATTTCATCAAAGTGGCTCTGTGGGCCAATGGGTGTGCCAGGCGCAGGAGAGGCCCCCGGGGGGGCCGGCTGGTCCGCCCCCTGCTTCTTCCCTTTCCCCGTCTACTGGCTGCAGCTGGTCCAGGCGACACCCCCAGTGTCCTGTCTGAGGTGGTCCTGTTTAAGGGGGGCTGTCCCTTCTCCCGCTGCCATATTAGTCTGACAATCCCAGAACCCACACCAGAGGGCCCCCGGCTTGCTCGGCTCACCGCATCTTAGTCTCCGCAGCTCTTTGCGGTGCCCATGGGTCAAAAGAACGACAGTTCCGTCTTTAATTAGCCAGCGTCAGCCAGCCTTCTAAGTAGTAACACCCTCACGATTTGATAGCTGATTGGGAAAAAAACAAGCTGAAAGGGAAAAATGTTTATTTCATTCTTAAATAATCATAAGAACTTACTAATGGCTGTGGGTCCTGTTGGTGTACACAAACCTTGCACACAACCACCTTCGCTTTTGGATCCACGTCGCCTTTGGTGTTGGACTTGCCTCCGTCACAGAACCACAGAACATTCGCCTTCATTACGAAATGACCCCTCGAAGGACATCGAGAGCTCTCATGTCAAGTCTGTAAGCTTCCTGGAGTTCGTAGCGGTTTGCTCGGTGTCCGGCAGTAGTTGTGTCTCCAT
This sequence comes from Myotis daubentonii, assembly GCF_963259705.1. Lineage (NCBI taxonomy): Eukaryota > Metazoa > Chordata > Mammalia > Chiroptera > Vespertilionidae > Myotis > Myotis daubentonii. Next base: position 6,863,571 of record NC_081848.1, on the reverse strand, counting down.
CGCCCTCCCCAGACAAAATGGCCTGCTGGGCGGTGTGAGTGCTCTGTGTCCCAGGACCCGCTGGGGCATGGTGTGTGGCCCCACTCCATGCATTGATCGCATCTCCCCATGTTGGGGGAAGTGGGATGGGGTGAAGAACGGGGACAGAGAGATTGCCCAGACAAGCCGGCATCGGAACTTTCTCAGGACGCATTTGCATATGATGCTCATTCCTTAAAGGGGCGTTTCTAGGGACAATCGCGAGGCTAGGGTCCTCCCTGGGCATGTTAAAGGCGCGCTGTGCTGAGAAGGAATGGCACCTCCCTGAGTGGGCTGCGAGTCCATAGGGTTATGCCTGGTACAATATGGTCACTTCACTATTTGTAGGCCAATCATTTCTTTCTCTTTCTCTCTCTCCCTCCCTCCCTCCCTCCCCTCCTTCCATAAATGAACATTGTGCTCCTCCTGTGTGAAGGGAAATGAAAAGCACAGTGATGAAGAGCTAGATTCAGGAGCCATACTACCCACCCTCTACTAATGTGTGACTTCGGGTCATACCCAATCTCTGTGCTTCATGCTCTACTCCTGTACAATGGGTTTAATAAAATGGTGTTTCCTGTGGCGTTTGTTAGATCAAAATAAGCTGATGGAGATTCGATCGATGTCTGCCCTGACAACGTGCAGGCAGCTCAGCAAACAGCCGTGACAAGACAGACTTGGTCTCTACTTCTACCCGCTTACCGTCAAGAAAAGATAAATATCAAACCACTGTTGGAGCAAATATTTAATTGATTGCAATTTTGATGTGTGTTACAAAGAGGTGAAATATTCTATGTGAGTTTAGCTTAGCTTTGGGGGTGAGTGTCGCAGAATCCTTCCAAGAGTAAATAACACTTGAGATGGATTGGGGTGACTTAGGTTGAGGTCCGGTGGGTGGAGGAGTGCTCCAAGCAGAAGGAGCACCATGAGCTCCGGCGCGGGTGAGGAGCGCATGTGCGAGGGGTAGGCAGAGCAAGACCATGCAGTGCCGGCGTGAGGTCCCCGTGAGGAAGCTCTAGTTTTTTCTAAGGATGATGGGAAGCCGGCAAAGGGTGTTGGCCGAGGAGTGAGGTGCCTTCATGTCTCATAAAAGAACACTGGCTGCTGGTTGGAGAATGGACTCTCCTGGGCAAGAGAAAAGAGAAAACACCAGTTAGGAGCCTCCTTGAAACTCACTTAGGGGAGACAGGAAGAGGCCCTGCCTGGGGTGGTGGTAGGAAGAGGACAGACTTGAGAGGCAACTAGGAGGCAGGATGGAGATGGTGCATTGATTGTGTAAAGAGAGGAGAGACCAGAGAAATGCCTGGGAGTCCTCCCAGAACACTTGGGGGAGGGGCGGGGAGTAAGGTGAGATGTGGTGACAAGGACAGGCAGCCAGAGGAGGGACAGTGTCCAGAACAGGCTGTGGAGAGAACCTGGAGCCACGTGGCCCAGCTCTCCAAAACCACGCTCTGCAAATCCTTCGGAGAAACTGAATTAAAACCTGATTTCTGTGTTTCTCTCTGAAATATCCAGATAACGACCTCAGGCCTTTGCTTTACTTTGTAGGAAAGCCGGAGTGCTGGGGTGGAGGATGCAAACCTCCTCTGTGGCAAAGAGCTCCCTGTGGCCTTAGAGTTCTTCACGGAACCTAAGATGCACGCGGGGCCATTGAAACCACAGCTCCTCCTCACGGTGCCTGTGCACAGCCGCCCAGCTTCTCTTCCTGTCTCCGCAGCCACCCTTCTTTCTGGTGAATAAGGAAAGGTGTTTTTGATATTAATTAAGTTCCATGGCAATTTCCTCCCCCTGATTAAAGTGGCACGTTGTCACAGGACACTTTGAAGTGGGACTCTGGATATAAGGGACTTTTCATCCTGCGCCAGCGCTCTGTGGTCTCTTCATATTGTTCACTTCAATCAGAATAAAACGCTTTCTGGTAATGAAGGGGAAAGCATTCAACGTTTCCCAGCCATCACACAGCGAAGGCGGCCTGGGTGTGATGTGGGGAGCCAGGCGCAGGCGGGGTGAGCGCTTGGGGTGCACCTTCCCGGGTGCACCTGGGGAGGGGTCCACGCTGTGGCCGGGCTGGGAGGCGGTGAGGGTGACAGAGGCCGGAATGCCAGGCGCTGAGCCGCTTCTCGGGACGCTGGGTGACTGGCAGCACCTGCCTGGGATCGCTTAGCTCCAGGGAGGCTCTGGCCGGGAGCTTGGATTTGCTGCATGGAAGGGCGCTGGTGGGACCGTGGTCTTCTGTTCTGAGTTTCAGGGGACAGCTCCAGGCCCTGTTCGGCCCAAACAAGCCCCGCCCCCCAGACATGCACAGTGAGCAGTGCGGGGAGGAGACCCGGGAGAGGAGACAGAGAGAGCGGAGGCAGGCAGCAGCAGAGAGAATCGGGAAGGGAAGGGGATCGGGCCTCACCTAAAAGCTCACTTGGCCCCAGTGATATTTTTTACTCTGAAAAATACCTGGTTCCTCTGACTTACCCTTTGCCTCCCTCCAAGCTTTCCTCTTTCCAGCCCCTCTGAACGACCGAGCCGGGGAAGGAAGAGAGGGAGTCTCGTCCCCTCCCTGCCCAGAACAAGTTTCTCATGAAAACGCCCCGGGGAGGAAGCCGAGGCCACTGGGTTTGTCTGTGCATCTTCCCGCTGGTGTTTCCCCTGTAGGTGTCCACAGCCGGTAACACACTCTCCCAGAGGAACCAGAAGCAGCCGTGTCCACCTCCTCCGCCCGGTGCCACCCGCCCGAGTGTCAGGCGCTTTAACTGGGTTAGTGCTATTTCCCCGGCTGTCTCCAGGCGTCTCCCAAACATCCCACAGCCACAGACAAAGGCCAATGGAAGAGGCAGTGGGAGGCGGAGACGAGCGCAGGTTCCACTCCCGGGTCCTCCTTCAGTGGCCGCCCGTCTCTGGGCTCAGGCCAAGGAGCAGGTGTGAGTGTCCCCCCGCCCCCCCTCCCTCCCGGCCTCAGCTTCCTGAGCCGCCTACAGGCTCATGAGGGTGTGGGGCGCTGCCTGTGGGAACGGATGCCAGACCGGGAGCAGAGAGGGACCGGCAGGGTGGGGTAGGGAGCAGAGAGGGACCGGCAGGGTGGGGTAGGGAGCAGAGAGGGACAGGCAGGGTGGGGTAGGGAGCAGAGAGGGACAGGCAGGGTGGGGTAGGGAGCAGAGAGGGACTGGCAGGGTGGGGTACTGCAAGACAGTTGGGAAGGCAGAGGGATGAGGAGACCCCAACTGGAGGGTCCGGAGCATCGCTGCCTCCCCTGAGGCTAACAAGGGCGGGAAGGGTGCTGCGACCAGGGCGAGAGGCACCCAGCGGCAGGTGGAGAGTGTACATGCATGTCGATTCTGCAGGGCCTTGGACCCAGAGCTGGGCTAACCTGTGCTCGCTGCAGGGTTCTGGCAGTGAACCTGTGCCGGCCAGCGTGGAGCCAGGATTAGGTCCTCACTGTGCTCCGAATACCTGGGACCTGCGCTCCCTGGTCTGACTTCATGGGAAAGCACTTTCTGGGCGAAGGCAGCAGATTCCACCTGGATGGATGACTAGGTAAGAAAGCGAGCTGAACAACTATTTTGTGTTTCGCTATTAAAAAAAAAAACCCATCCATGTACCATTTAACATTCACAGAACCCCTAAGAAGGACTTCAGCGTAGATATTATTATACCCATTTTACAGATGAGGAAACTGAAGCTCAGAGAGGTTAGATCGTTTTCCCCAAATCCCACAGCTTCTAATTACAGAGAAAAGAGTTGATCCCTGGTCTTTAAACAAATGTGGTGTGTGTGTGTTTTTTGCCACAGACACAGTTCTAATAGATACCAATTTCTCTCCATTAGGATAAGGGAGAGTGGTGAATACTAGGACCCAACCCCTGATTCTTATCGCCTGGCTTCTGAGGGCTGGGTCTTTAGCGCTTGATGAAAGCCAGCCTCCAGCAGCCAGCCATAGGAGACACCTGCAGGCGTCCAGCCAACCCAGAGGCCTAGAAAGAAAACCCAAGCATTTCTAACCTTTAAAAAGATCTTAGCCTGTGGACAGATAAATTAACTCCCGGACTCTGGGGAGATTAAACCTTATTTTATGGTTTGCTTGTTAAAAACGCATAACTCCAAATCTCACCAGAGATTGCAATTAAGATAGCGCAGGGCTAAAGCTATATGAGAAGGATTATTTACTCTCGGATCCCTGCAAAGTCCAAAACGACAATAGGCTTTTCCATTTCCTGGCCTGCGGTTGATCTGAGGCCGCCTGCCTTTGTACCCGAAATGCCCTAGGACACGTGTTTCTCCTCTCCCAGCATAGCTGCCACCACAGTTCTGTGATCCTTTGTGGCTGCCCAAAGTAACCATAAAAACCCAAGTTAAAACGAAGTTTCCAGGGCGTTCGTGTTCAAGAGGCACCAAAACCCCTTTTTACCATCTGCTTCTCCACTGTTCCCACCTGAGGGGCCCTTTTCCAGTGTTCCCCTTTGAATGCCTGATTGGTACAAGCTTCAAACAGCTCCCTGATTCCCAGCGAAGTCCAAGGAAAAGCCAGGGCATGCTGAAGCCGGCTCATCTCTCTGAAACGTGCCCAGGAGAGAACACGGAGCCTCTCGGCAATCGCTGGAGGGACCCCACTCCCATACAAGGCACACAGATGCTCTCTCCTGAAGTTCTGCCGGAAGTTGCTTTGTTTATGCAAAGACATCACCAAGAACTGTTTCGATTACTCTTTCTGGGGCCCTTCTTACCTCTTGAGATTACTATTTTGTGTTTTTCCCATCTTCTCTACATGGAGAATAGATACATAAGGAATGAGAGCCTTTCGCTGAGAAATTCCATCTTAGGTACTGAAGTGCAGTGTGTGTGTGGGGGGGTCTTTCTTGAATTTGTCCTTTTCATCTTAAGACTCACCTGGCACATTTGATTAATGCTCAGATTTTAGAATCTGAATTACTCAAATTTGGAGTCACTGGTATAGAGGAAAGACCATTGAATAGGGAGTTAGGAGAACTGGATTTCAGATTAATCTTTACTGCCTAGTAGCTATTTGATCTTCATCTAGTCACCGTGTCCTGCTTGTTAAGTTTCTCCTTGTGAAAGAAGGGGCCACACCCTGGCTGGTGTTCTCAGTGGTTAGAGCATCAGCCGGTGCACTGAATGGTCACAAGTTCTATTCCCAGTCAAGGGCATGTACCTGGGTTGCAGGTTTGATCCCTGGTCCTGGTTGGGAGTGTGCGGGAGACAACCAATCAATGAATCTCTCTCATATCCATGTCTCTCTCTCCCTCTCCCTCTCTCCCTGTCTTCCTCCCTCCCTCCATCCCTCCCTTCCACTCTCTCTAAAAATCAATGGAAAAAATACCCTCAGGTGCGGATTTAAAAAAAAGAAAAAGAGGCCACTCTGATTAAATGTGTCAAACATGTTCAATTGCTTTGGGAGCATCAACCCCATAAACTAGCTTCAAGGTCACAGAGCTACTCAGAGGCAGGGCCAAGACTCCAACTGAGGTCTGCTGGATTCAGGATCCCAGGCTTCTACCATCGTGCACACCCCCTCTCCAGAAGGTACTCCCAGCTCTTCTCTCCTAGGAATTTCTTACAGGTAAAGAAAAGACCTCTCACATCACATGAGAAGTCAACCTTACATCCCTCCTTGCTCCCTCTGTCCATGGGGTGAATCCCGCAGCCCCCGAATTACAACAAAAGCTCTGGATCAGCCCTGCACTCCCCCACCCCTCACCCCTGGTGATTATCTGGGGGCTGATTTGGCCAAACTTCTAAGTCTGTTGCCTAGCAAGTCCCAGCACATCTGGAGTCCTGCTGCTATCTCAATTGCACAGCTGTCTACAGCAAAGATGCAGTCATCAGAAAGCTGCTGCCCAATGGAATCCAGAGCAATCTTTATATGGATCAGCTCTTTATACCTTTGTGTGGCTTTCACGTCTCACTCACAAAGACAACGGGCGAGTTAGCAGAGTTCACACTGAGATGTGAGTGGCTTTCTAACCAGCATGAGGAAGATTTCCACAGAAAAACCTCTTTTCTCCTGGTGACAACCCTGAATTTTTGCTAAAGGGTCGGGGGTGGGGGGAGGGGGGGAAGGGGGAGTTCTCTCTCTGTGAGCATTTGTGTGGACCCAAGGGCTTTGAAATGGGAAAAAGCTAGAAGAGTCCTCTGAGGTACAGACACCACCCAATAGCACAGGACCCAGATTTTGGTTCCAGAGACCCGCACAGTGAAGTTTCCAAAAGCTTAAGGAGGCAGAGCCAATTTGAAGCTTTTCCTTTTTCTTTCTTTCTTTTTTTTTAATGCAACAGTGTAGAGAGATTGTTTTCGGGGCTGGGGAAGATTGAAACCCACAGTGAAGGTAAATGAAAACTGAAAATCTCTGCTGGGGGTGTGGATAAAAACGGAAAATTTAAAAAGCAAGCAACACTGACCAGTCTCATTTAGCTCCCCAACGAGAGAAGCGCTGCAGAGAAGAAGAAAGTGAGCACGGTAGCCCTGCTCGCTCCCATTCTCTGAGTCAGGCCTCCACCAGCCGACACTCTCAGACAAAGGCCACTCACGTTCAAAATGGTGACACAGGCACGTAGGACCCAAAGGGCCACTGTACCAACAAAGACCAATGAAATTACACTCAAAGCTGGATGAGGCCTTAGGAGCCTTCTAGTCCAACCTCTCATTTTGCAGTTGAGGAAACTGAGCCCCAGAGGTCATGGGCTGGTTGATGCAAAACTGGGGCCAAGACCCCAAACCTCTGCATTTCCGCTGCTGTTTCCTGTTACACCCATGGACAACCCACACTCTACTGTGTTACATCTGAACATGGGTGGCTCTGGATGATAATGCAGTTACTCCATTTTAACCATATGATTCGATTAAGTAGGAGCTCATCGATGCCCTTTCAATGTATTAATTGCATTAGCAATTCCCTCCCTGCGTGTGTGGTGTGTGTGTTTAGTTACATGTGCTTCCAAAATGTAGTTCTCTTTATGCGAAGGCCAAGAAGGTGAGCCGGTGAGCTGGGATGCCGGTTCCCCTCTCCCTGGCTGTTGTCAATGGCCTAATTGATTAATTTAACCTCCCTCCCAGCTTAGAAGCCTGGACACAGCTAGAGCTCCTCATATTAGCTGTCAGTGTTGTCATTCACACGTGTATCAATAATCCTGAACTCCGACAGTTTTCTTTACTTTTAGCCCTAAACCTTATCTTATAATACAAATGTCACACGCCAGGCAGGGCACCATAGAACAATTACTGCACTTCCCAGGTGAGGTGAATTTCTTGGCCTCGGCTCCTCAAGGCAGCACCTGAGATGTGTTCTAGTCACTCGGCGGCGCTGGCAGAAGCGTACTGCACTTTGTTAAAGACACAGGGAAAAGGACACCTGTTCTTCGGCAGCTCGCCAGGGCCTTCCCGCTGGAGAGAAACATGAAGGTGGGTGGGTTGTAATTACAAATGTCTCCCATTTGCACTGCTGCACGGATCTCCATGACAGCACTTGGGATTTCCGTCTGGAAGTTAGGATATTGGATGGTGTCCTGGGTAATGAATTTTCAGATCTCGCATCGTACAGATGAGGAAACACAATTGGAGAGAAGAGGTAATTTGGGCAGAGCTGGTATTTGAGTCAAACTGACAATTGCCAGGAAGCAAAATCTCAATGGATTGAGAAAATACTCTGGAGAATGGCAGCTTTGCAGCTAATTTTATACATTAGAGCAGCGGTTCTCAACCTGTGGGTCGCGACCCCTTTGGCGGTGGAACGACCCTTTCACAGGGGTCGCCTAAGACCCTCCTGCATATCAGATATTTACATGACGATTCATAACAGTAGCAACATTACAGTTATGAAGTAGCAATGAAAATAGTTTTATGGTTGGGTCACAACATGAGGAACTGTATATTCAAAGGGCCAGAGGTTGAGAACCACTGCATTGGAGTCAAAGGAGAAGATGGAAGGAGAATTCAAAAATCTGTTGGTGGTAGACCTAGTCTGTCAGAGAAAGCAAAGTGGGCAATCGCTGGGATTGGATAAAAAGTGAAACAGGAGACACGGCTTCTAGCTGGTGGGTACAGGATAGTTAGTAATTAACACAGCAGAGGGTATGGGCTGAAGATAACAATGAGGGGTGCTGTGGCCTGTGCTCTGGTGCAGAGAGTGTGCCCTGAGGGGTCTGGAAAGATTTCCCCTGACCTTTCAAAGGGATGTTATCTGAGATGTAAAAAGACAATAGACAGGCTCACTTAAGGTAAAGATGGACCTTTGTCAGGAAAACGACAGGCTGACTGCCATGGCCGCTTTTAGAAATGTTTATGCTCAGGCCATCCTATGTGGCCACTTTCAGCCTCCGAGTGTGTAGGACCCGCCATGCTGGCTTCCCCTGAGCGTGTCAGGCTTAGTATGTGAGCCCTTGTGCATCCACACTCATTTAACCTGGGTGCCCCAGTCCCCCAGCACATGAGGTCAGGCAAAAGTTCTGTGTTTTTTTCCCCTCATTGACTCAACGTTTGTTTGATTAGTATCAATAGAATACCAGTGACATAAAGCATTGTGTCAGACTCAGAACTGCAGTGATTGCTGGCTTCCTTACCCTCTATGTTCAAGGGAACATTTAGTGTAAACTTTCATGATTATGGATAATTACACATTCCAGGTAGATAGCTGAGACGATCTTTCAGGGTGAAACTGGTAGAAGAGTTCAGAAACAACAGCAACCCCAAGTCATAGTTTCCATTTTGCTTTTCCAAGAAGGCTCTAGTGCTCTTTGCTTTCCACCCTCCATCCCACCTTCACACCCAGCAATCCCCACATAGCCTCACATGGCCTGTCTCATGCATGCTCACAACATTACATACAGTGTCATACCTAGGTGCACGCACACAGCCTCGCACACTCCTTGCTGGCACTGTCGTCCACGTCTCCCCTAGTTCCCATCCCGTTCTGGTCCCTGAAGCTCTCCTTCCCTCCTCCCAGGTCCTGGTCTGCCAAGGTGCCTGATGGGGGTGGTGCTGTTGCCAGTGAGCCAGGAACACCCCAGAACAGCTGCCCACCCCCAGGCTAATGTCCCAGTCCCTCTCACAACTCCCAGCCCCTTCTCCCTGCATACTCAGCAATCACTCCAACCTCCATGTGTCATGCTTCCCCAGAGCTCCCTCTGACAAGTTTATCAAGTTGAGAGATGACACTGTCAACGGGCATATAAGAGAAAAAAGAAGGGGGAGGGGGGAAAGCCTGGAGCCTCCATTGGCTCTGCAAGGAGACATATCCGCACTCCCAAGGTCATAGTGAGGCATCCTCCCACTTCACCATCAGTGAGCCTCCCCCAGTGGGTGCCCGGTGCGGCTCTCTCCCATTGCCTTGGTGTGGGGTGGCAGTGCGGGGGAGGGGGATTGTGCTTTAATAATCGAGTGTTTGGAGAGACTATGGCTGGCCTGACAATGCCAGCAAAGTCATGACACCAGGGACCTCTTACAGTCTTAAGATCCAATCAACTTGAAGCTATTACCATCTAAGGTGAATATGAGCAGGGGTTGTAGCAAACAATCGATCCTGGCGTATCTACTGAGAGTAGGACACCTGCTAAAATATTAATTTGGGATGGGGGTGGTAGGGAAGGGGAGGGGCTGGGAAGCATCAGACTGCCCAAGCTCTTCCTAAAAATCTGTTGACAAAATAAGTTTCATTAGAAAATACAGGAGCTGTTTTGCATACATGTAGTTATTCTATTCTTTACACAAATTCCAGGAGCCAGCCACACAGGAGGAACGCATAGGAGACCGGCTTTCTTTCTCGGTGCTGAGTATTCTTCAGGGGCTGCCTGGACCTGTCTCCCTGGGACTCGGCCCCTCCCACTTTCCACATCCCCCAACCAGGGCCTCTCAGTGCCTCCCCTGGGGCTTCTGCAACCTGAGGTGATGAAGACCTTGAAGGTGGGAGGCGCAACTCAGGGAGGACAGCAGCCAGTACCAGGGAGCGATTTATCCAGCACAGGTGTCTGACGGACAGCCAGCCCCTGCCCCGCCCCTGGCAGCATCAATAACATCGATGGAGCTGCTGCCCTCAGCACGGGCTTACAATGTGGCTGTGAGGAGAAGGGCAAAGAAACAACCTCTTTCCTGGCAGAGCAGAGTTTAGGGAGGGTGGCGGGGAGGCCAGCCCTGTGGAAGGCTGAGAAACCCACTCCCTGGCCGGCTGGCCGTGGTCACAGGAGAAGGGGGAACCAGAGGCCAGTGGGCCGGGCTGCGGCTGCACAGACACTGCTGGAGGGAGGCAGGAGCGGGGCCAAGGCAGCCAGACACCCACTCCTTCTCGGGGGAAGGGCCCCAGGAGGAAATCCTGTTCATCTTCCTAGCAAACACAGGTACAGGACCCGCATCTCTGGTTTCCTTTTAAAGATCTATCTGAGAGCACTCGCATTCACGATTTCATATTTGCTTTGGAGACTTGTCTCTGGCTCCGCTGCCCGGAATGCTGGTGTGCTAGGTCCAAAATCACCTCTTCCCTGCGGTCGTTCTGTCGTTCTCAGCTCTGCCCAGACCAAGCTCCTTGTTCCCCTTATTGCCTTCACATAGCACGTTGTTTGGACTTTAGTATTATAATTATTTTATTTTTATTGATTTCAGAGAGGAAGGGAGAGGGAGATAGAAGCATTAATGATGAGAGAGAATCATTGATGGGCTGCCTCCTGCACGCTCCGACTGGGGATCGAGCCCATAACCTGGGGATGGAGCCCATAACCCAGGCATGTGCCTTGACCAGATTCCAACTGTGACCTCTTGGTTCATAGGTCCACGCTCAACCACTGGGCCACATCGGCCAGGCGGACTTTTGCTAACTAATCTGCATATTGAATTATAACTTTTCTTGCCTCTCTCTTTCTGGAACTGCCAGCCCCTCAAGGGCAGGGGCCTCCTACATCTACACCCCCAGTTCCTTGTGTGGTGGCCCATGTAGCTGGTATTTGAAACCTGCAGGATACGCAGGTTAAGGCCGCTCACCACCCGCAGCCATCGCCCGGAGACGTCTTCTTCTAAGCTGAATCACCATCCTCTCACTGAATGAAATATGGACCTGCACCACATGGAATGACTAACATGCAACCATCTGAGACCTGCCAAAACGGCCATTTCCTATGGCCCAACCAACTCTGACAGCACCGCCTCAAGGAGGGAAGGAGTAAAAGGAAGTAGCATTTGTCACCATCCATCAACTGTGTGCCCAGCACTTTACAAACAGAGCTTAACCCGAGTTTAATTCTGGTTCAGGAGAAGAAAGTAAACATAAAAGAAACAAAATGTTTGAGTGCTGAGAGGGGCGGTACTGTGGGACAGGCGGGAAAGAGACCAATTTGGCTGGTGAAGGTGCATGACAAAGGCGGGCTTCAGCGCCCCCAGGTCAGGCTTCCCTGAGCAGCTGGAGCAGCTGGGCTGTGTCGCAGGGCCCTTTCCTTTCTCCTGACCCTTTCCTTTCTCATGGCTCACTCACTCTGCTTGTGCTCCTCACACAGCTTCCTTGCTGTTCATTAGTTCTCTGTTCACATCTCGCTTATTCCTGTCCCTCTGTCTAGGGCAGCGGTTCTCAACCTGTGGGTCGCGACCCCTTTGGCAGTCGAACGACCCTTTCACTGGGGTCGCCTAAGACCATCCTGCCTATCAGATATTTACATGACGATGCATAACAGTAGCAACATTACAGTTATGAAGCAGCAACGAAAATAATTTTATGGTTGGGGGTCACCACAACATGAGGAACTGTATTTAAAGGGCCAGAAGGTTGAGAACCACTGCTCTAGGGCGACCCCAGCACACTGCTTGCTCACGTTTGCTGGGAATTGAGTTTCAACAACGAGCTCAAGGATCCTTCAGAGGCAGATCTGCCCAGGCTCGCCCGCTTCCCCACAGGGCTCTGTCCCTCGGGGGAGCGGGCCCAGCAAGGCTGAGCCACGCACTCAGGGCAACGCGACCCAGGAGGGGAGGGCAATTCCAAATAATGGCCAGTAGAAAGATTCCCTTTCCATCTCCTGGTTCCCTGGCTGGTTGGCACAGGTCTCACATAAACCCCAGTTCCAGACCACACGGTGGCCCCTGAAGGGACCAGGGGTGCAGTTGGGAAGACAGATGATACACTTACAATAGCAGCTACCATCTACTGACTCTCCAGGACGGGTATCATCATCCCCATTTTATAGCTGAAAAAGTCATATGCCCTGCCCAGGCTTCCAAGCCAGAGTTTCAGGTGTCCCCAGTTCTAAAATCCATAATCTTAATCACTAAGCTGTGTCGGTATAAAATCCAGATTTTGGCTCGCTCTGATTTCCCAGAGTGACTAGTAATCAACAGCCTCGTCTGGGTCTCTGGCAGCCAGGGCAGCAGTCGGAGCCAGAAGTACACAGGAGTGTTCCCTGGTTTTGATCCCCTGTCCCCAACCACTGGGACAAGTCAGGCAGATATTTTAGCAGTTTTGGTCCCTCACCAAGCCCAGCCTCATGCCAGGTCTTGGAGCCTTTCATTCATCATTCTTGATGAGGAATTAACTCATCGGGGTTGATTTATGGAGATAGGCAGGAGCCTCTGCCAGCAGAGCCCAGGCTGCTCTTGGTCCTGATTTCTGCCCCTCCCTGTCCCTGCAGAGCCCCCCCCCCCCCCCCCCGGCATCCTGGCTCATCTTGAATCTCAGGAACTCACCAGTGCTCTCTTGACCCCCTGGCTTCCTTGAGTTTTTTCCTTCTTACTCTTTAAGGAGGCGTATCTCCAAGGGGAATGCAAAGTCTTACAAGGAGGAGATGGAGGTGGCAGGGAGAACAAACCTGCAGATGCTAAGAGCCCGATCACACACTTTGAATGACAGGAAAGACACATCTTGTCAAATTACCGCTTCAGTCAAACAGGCTAACCCTCAGCAGCGTTGACAACAGAATGATTTCACTTCAGAAAAGTGAGAGAAAGGGTAATAAACCTTGTTCTATTACAGGGTTCCCGTTGCACCGAGCTAATGCAGGTGCTTATGTACTCTTCCAGATATTTTGCAGTTGTGGGGGAGGAGGTCCAGGTTAAGCATATGCCCAGGCTATTCTTTCAACTGAAATTAGGCCCCTCTGTGAGCTGCTGAGAAGGTCAGGCCTCCCGGGAACTATATGAGGCCAGAGATTTGTCGGAAGACGTGCTCCTCCATCGCTCACCTTGGCTTTCCGCCTCTTACCTCGAGACAGGGTGGGCACATCTGAGTGCCCCTGGGCTGTCGTAACTCAGGCAGAGTCGCAGGGGTCAGCACTGTTGTGGAGTGGAGAAATGAAAATCAGAGGCTGAGTCCAGGCCGGAGCCTAAGGAGACTGAGGGTGTCACCAACTCAAGCAGGAATGAGTGGGTGAGGGGGGGGGGGGTCAAGTAGACTGAGACCAGCACAGAAACAGAAGATGAGTTGCCATCGGGTGAGCTGAGGAGCAGTGGTGGGCGGAGAAGTCCACCCTGGGAGCTAGCAACCTGGGATGAAGACTGCGGAGGAGGCTGCTCAGACACTCCAAGCTCTACACGGGAACCATACTGGGAGAGGGTGGCCCCCTTGAAGTGGCATGGGCTCCATCTGCAGGGGTGTGCCTTCACTAGACTGAGAAAGGGTGCCCAGAGCCCCAGTCCATCAGGGAACATGTCACTGGGCCCTGGGTGAAGTAGCTCTTGCCAACTGAAGTTTTTATCATAAAGATCATTGCTGACTCCATCAGGCTCCTCTGCCTGGTTTTACATTTAGCCTCCTATAAACTATTATTTCCAGGTTCTCTTAATTTCTAGATGCTCTTGAGGCCGTCTGGATTTTGACCCTCTGTCTATTCCTGATGTCACATATTTGACTCGGTAACCGTGATTTCTGATTTCTTGCTGTATCCATATTTTCATAATTCTCTTCTCTTCTAGATCCAGAGTATTTCTGGCGACTCCTGCCTCATGACTACTCGGTCTTAAAATGATCATTGCAACTCCCTAGGGAAGTGCAAGCCCCACCGAACCATCTCTATCGATCCAAGTTCACCAGTGAAGACTTGCCTTTGGAGACATCTGCCATCGTAGAAATCCGCCAACGATATCTAATTTGATTCCTCCCCCATTGTGTGCGACACTTTTCTTATTATATTAATTGTTTCAAAATAGAGCTACCATTAACGGACTTTGCTAGACACTTTGCATATGTATCATTTAATCCTGATATTAATCTGTGAGGAAAATGCTGTCATCCCCATGTATAGTTTAGGAAGCAAAGCCCATGCTCTTAACCACGATCCCACACTGACAGCCCTGACTGCTGGTCCGGGAGCTTCTGTCGAATGCCTCCGGTAGAGAGGACCTCATGGCCGCCTGGGACACCCTGTTTTGTCTTTGACAGCTCTGACCCTGAGAAAGTACGGCCTCATGCTGAGCTAAAAACCCTCTCCTTGTAGTTTCTATTCATTTCCCTGGTTTTATACCTTAGTAAGATGGAACAGGTCTACATCCCTCCGCCACATGACAGCTCTCTACATACCATATCCCCCATGTTTTTCTTGAAATTTGCAAAACACCTGCAATTCAACTTTTTCTCATATGACTGTTTTTGATGATACTTGGCTGCTCCAGTTTACCTTGAGTTGTGGTTCCCCGGGTAGGGCCCCGATAATTGTATTATAAACACTACTGCATTTTTTTGGGTTGTCACCATGTTTTTCTCTCTTGTGCAAAATTTTACAGGCTGAGCAAGAGACATATAAAACAGAGTTTTTGCCCTCAAGCTAAAATTTTATTGTTTTCTTGAATAAGAAATAGAAAGGCAGTATATTTAGTAAATGGTTATTGTGTTGATCTGACTATAGATATAACAGAGATTCCAGTAAGACGGAGAGGAGGTGGCAGGAACCACGTGAAGGCTTCACCTGGGCTTCCGTGGGAGCAGCAACAGGAACAGCAGAACAGAGGGGGTTGTAGGTGGTAAACTACGGGGACAAATCACTGCGTGTGGCAGGTGCAGCGGGGAATGGCTTTGCATGGAGAATTTGGGAAATGAGGGTGAGGAAGAGCAAAGTTTGCATGAGGATGAGGATGGGGAAATCTGGACTATTAAGCTAGATGCAGGGGAGCATGGAATCAGTGAGAGAGAAGGAGATTATTTTAAGGACATGGTGTTCTGTCTGGCCTTTCATATACTGCACTTTCGCAGGCCCAGTTGTTCGCTGCAGGGCGCTTATGCTAATTTTTATCACCCTTACCATTTACCCTCAGCTGGCTTCTCTATCTCTGAGCCAGTTCTGTTTGCCTTGCATTTTCCTGAATCCCACTTTACCTGGAAAGTGCCGTCTCCCTACAGTTAGACTCCTTGTTTCCTGCCTGGATTACTGCTCTGAGAGACCTGCCTGCCTCCTGGCTGTACTGTTCCAGGGTTCCCTCCACACAACTGCCCGCCACGGCACAAATCAAATGGAGCACTTTCTGCTTAGTCCCGCCCATTGGCACTAAGCCCCCCACTTTCGGAACAAACTTCACACCTCCTGCCACTTTTCCAGCTTCATTTCCAGTTACTCCCAATGGACCCTATTCACAGGAGCACCCAGAACCTTCCTTTCAGTTGCTTGATCATGCCGTTTTCTCTCTCACGTCCTTGGCCTTTGCAACTGCTGCTTGTTCTCCATGGAGCACCCTTGCCCGCTTCACCTTTTCCTAATACCATTCAAGAATCAGCTTAGTGTGGCCTCCGAGACACCTCATAGGCCCTCCTGAGCTGAATTAGGTGACCTTCGACTTCCAGAGCATCTTGTGGCATTTCACAAGCACTCAGGATATTGGTGTGACCGTGCCCCTACCATGATGGGCAAGCAGCAAAAAAAAGAAGCAGTAGAAACCCACTAGGCTCACAGAATCCCACCTGGAGAAGCAGGCCTGAGAAATAAGCAGGAAGTCAGTGAGCGCCAGAGTTTGGCTACAGGAATCACAGGAAAGGTAATGCTGGAGACGCAGTCTGTTCTGTGTGCAGCCACTACCGTGGGGACAGACTTGACCTCCAAATCTTTCCACCATGACCCAGGGATGTGTAGGAGGCCCCATTTGTGGGCAATTTTAAATTAGGGATCCCTATCTTCTATCTTCTCCAGTCTCCTACGTTCCTCATTTGCCCTGATGTGATGAAAGCCCGCCTTGAGGCAGGGGCTGGCTGAACCGAGTCCCGAATCCTGAGGAGGAACCCAGTCTCCGTGAACTCGGAGAACTCGGGTGGCATTGGAACAGTTCTCCTGCTTCACAGAGCAGGCGAGAGAGCGCGACAGGAAGTGGCAGCGTAAACAACAAGATGGGGCTGATACACAGCTCCCAGTATTTTGTAGTTGCTAACAACGCTCACAGAAGTCTCCGGAAGCTTTAACTGGTCGGCCTGTAATCAGTGGCAGTCTCTCCCCGAGGTGGGAAAGGCTGAGTGACAGCGAACATTAGGGTCCTGTGCTGCCAACCCGGGAGTGGGAGGAAGGGGGAGCTGCTTCCTGACCTGTACGCGATGGAAGTAGAGGACGGCTGGGTCTAGACTGTGCAGGGGGGAGGGGGGAGCACAAGAAAGACCCCAGGAACTTCAGAGATGAGATTCCTTTATCAGCATTGATGATGCCCCCCTTCTGTATTCCTCTTCCCAGCTAGCAGGCTTCCTGGTCAGCTGTCGAAGCTCTGCTCAGAGCAGACCCCTCCCAGGATTATAAGGTTTATAAGCTTTCCAAAAGAGTCCGGGCACAACAGAATATTGCCCAGACCACTCCATCTGGCCCTTGCACTCAGAGTTCCGCTAACCCACTGCCCTGGCCTCTTAGATTCAAGAATGCCTCTTCGTTTCAAATGACACCAGTTTCCAACCTCAGATGAATTCCACATCAATTTCTCCTGTCTCTTCAGGCCCTGCTGTCCACCTTAGCATGGGCACTCCCATGGCAGCAGTAACATTGGGAGGAGCCACACTACCAGGGCACGAGCCCACATTTACCATCAACTGGCATCCAGTGCATGAGAGAGGCCACTTTTTCCGGTTAGGATGACACCCTGGCATGGAGGTTGTTCTCCTCTGGCCATCATGACCCTGTGCATGTCTTACTCTGATGTTAGGTATAAGGTGACACCCCAGTGACAGCCCCAGGACCCATTCAACCAGCTCAACACTGGACCCCAGCTTGAGTTCAAGAATGGGTTTCCATAGGTGCTATTGCCATATCTTGTCCCCGGGACAGCTTCTCAGTGGGCAGAGGAGGAAGTC
Source organism: Myotis daubentonii (assembly GCF_963259705.1). Taxonomy (NCBI): domain Eukaryota; kingdom Metazoa; phylum Chordata; class Mammalia; order Chiroptera; family Vespertilionidae; genus Myotis; species Myotis daubentonii. The sequence goes on along the minus strand of NC_081848.1, from coordinate 6,846,338 downwards.
ACTTAACGTGTGTGATTTGGAAGGTTCCAGGAACACCCACCCTGTCCCCAAAACACTTCTGTTCAGTGCCTGAACTCATCCACCAGCTACAGGGAGTCCAGTATTGTAGAATGAAGAGCATAGAATTTGGACTTAAAATATCAATCCATTGTGATTCCTGGTTCTGTTTTTTTGGCCTTTGTCATAGTGAGCAGACCAGTAAGCTTTTTGAACCTTCGAGTACTGTAGGAAGCAAATAAAAATGCTTAGGAAGCTTTTTAAAATTCTAAAGCTCTGTGCACATATTAATTATTATTGCTCTTCATTTATTCAGTCCTTGAAGACTTTTTACTTTCTAAAACCAAGTTTTAATTTCAAATGTCCATGGGAGGGGTAAAATTTTTATGTATATTAGCTAGCATCTTGTAGCTTAAAAACTGAAAATAAGTATCAGGGAATGACCTAGAGTGATATTCCTAGAAAAATTTAGAAGTTACTGAGATGAAGAAGTAATCAATTCTCTCCTCTGAGATTCAAATAAATCTCTGTGCCCCCTTATTGTGTTCAATATCCAACCACAGTGAAACTGGAAACATAGTGAACCACCCATCTGTATATGCCTTCTGTGCTTTCACTTACCTGACAAATATCCCGCAAGAGCCTGGTTTGTGCCAGGCTCTGTGCCACTTGCCGGGGATGCAATGATGAGCGGGTGCTCCTGGTCCCTGCCCTCACAGAGCACACAGTCTACAGGCAGAATCGGGTAACAAGCAATGTGGTTGGTCCCTGCTCCGATGAGCAAAGTACAATACGATAGGGGAACACAGAGAGTGCAAGTGAGGCCAGAAAGATCTGCTGGGGAAACTGGGGAAGAGCTAGGGAGCAGAGCATGCAGGGCATCGGGTGGCAAAGGAGACGAGAGTTTTCTAGATGGAGTGGGAAGTAGGGTGAGAGTCTGGAGTTGGTTGAAATATGATTGGGGAGATTCAAAATAGTTCAGTGCAGATGAAGCACAGCGGTGGGTGAGGGAAGCTGGAGAGGTAAGTGGGATCCGTGTTAGCAGAGATCCTTGTGTCTTAGTGAGACATTTGCCTCTTAGGCAAGGAGCAGTGGGTCACAGAAAGGTTGTGTGTAGGAGACTGGCACTTACTACTGCATGACTCACCGTACATTCAAATAATTCTTAATTTGACTGATCTCCCTGCCCATTACACCTAGGCTGTGAGTTCCATGAGAACAGAATAAAGTCATATTAATCGCTGTAAGCTAAGTGCTTGGCATACCCTAGCCACCATATTTATTTTAATGGAAATGAATGGAACTATTGTCCCTTCTTTTTCTCCTGGGAGTGCTACTGGACATAAACTGGCATGAAATTAGAAATTGAAAGAAGAGTTCGATAAAAACTAGGAGTGACTTGCCTCATGACTTGAGGCTAGTTCTACATCCATCTTTCTCTCCTCCGGGCTTACAGAAGAAAACAGGCTCACACCTCTCAAGTAGATATGCAAATAAGGTTTAGGAAGCTAGCTGCCACCAGGCCTGCGGTCCTCTTGCCCTCCCTACCTGCTCCCCTTTTTATGGCAATGGAGCTCACCAGCCTCACACCCTGTTCCTCTGAACATACGCTCATTCTCAACGCAGCCTTTCTCAACAAAGCTTCCTCGGCAGCTCCCATACATGAACCAGAGTTTGCTCCTGAGATGAAACCTACTTGCCGTTCAGAGCTAAACGAGGTCCATGACCTTTCCGGTGAGCTGTGAGACAGAGAGGGCATTTATTCCAGCAGTTCGTTAGATCGAATCCATGAGCTCTGTGTGCATGTGCTCATGTTATAACACTGCAGTTGGAATCTTCATACGAACAATCAAGGAACAATCAAGTTTCGTGTGAAGGTCTGAGGCCCACAGCCTCGAGCAGCTAGTGTCAGAACAGGATAGCTTCAAGTAATGGTTTCCAGGCCATGTCCCCGATCTCTGCTGTGATATCTGGAAAAATCAACTTTGGGTCTAACTATCCAAGCAGAAACCATAGTACAACTGAGGAATAACCAAAACTATAGTTATATTGGCTATAACATCTCAGCTGTGCCTAGATCACTTAATTTTTTCAACTTTTGCTTTTATTTATATTACTTTTACTTATCTCTAAGAGAGAACACTGTTATAATATATATTCCTATCTCAACAAAACCCTATTTCAATAGAAATATATCAAGCAACTAGAGGACCAGTGCTTGAAATTTGTGCATGGGTAGGGTCCCTAGGCCTGGCTGGCGATCAGGGCCAACTGGGGCCTGCCTTCATTCCACACCTCCCCCTGGTGGTCAGCACACGTCATAGCGAGTAATCGAACTCCTGGTCTCCTGGTCGAACTCCTAAGGGGATACTTTGCATATTAGCCTTTTATATATATAGATAGATACTTGAATCCTGTGTATTTACCTTTGAGACTTTTACAGATAAATGGCAACATGTGAACCTTAAAATTGCCATCACCATCAGGTGAGCACGATTGGAAGTGCAGCATTGCCCCAGGGCAGTGGTCGGCAAACCACGGTTCTCGAGCCACATGCAACTCTTTGGCCCCTTGAGTGTGGCTCTTCCACAAAATACCACGTGCGGGCGCGCACGTACAGTGCGATTGAAACTTCGTGGCCCATGCGCAGAAGTCGGTTTTCGGAAAGGAGATAGACGAAACAAGTATACAAGACGAGTGTGGATGGGAGAGTTGGAAGGGGTCGACCTCAGCGAACGTACCTCAATCAGATTGAGGACGTTTTTAGCAAAGGCCAGCTTAGGAGCACCCTAATTAGGTTAATAACAATGTACCTACCTATACAGTTTAAGTTTAAAAAATTTGGCTCTCAAAAGAAATTTCAATGGTTGTACTGTTGATATTTGGTTCTGTTGACTAATGAGTTTGCCGACCACTGCCCCAGGGAATCTTTCCAACGTAATGACCTTGCCTTGTAAACTTCATCTCTTTCTCTCTATAGAGCTCTTACTTTTTCTGCCCTTCACTACTTTCCATCTTTTATTTCCTATGACTCTTTCTTGGCCGCCCCTCACCCCCCATTCCATCCCTGTGTCTGTATTTAAGTTTCTTTGCGTTACTCTGTCCCTTTCTAACATTTTGTTCCATCTCTTGATCTTCCTACCTTTACTTTATCCATCTCTCTGTGCCTTCCCATCCTGTGTCCCACCTCCTGGCTGCCCCTCCCTCAAAGGTAGGAAGCCATTAAAGCGGCTCCACATGCATCCTCCATGCTGTCACATTGCTAACGCCGACTCCTGGCTGCTCTCACTAGAAATAGCTGGTGCCTTTTGTTGCCAAATCAGAATCTTCTCAGCAGTGAAAATGTGGCTTATGAAAGCAAGCGCCTTGTAATTAAATAAATGGGTAATTTCAGTGTTTTTATTTTCATTTTCCCACCCAGGGATTTTCTTAGTAACAGAAAGGAACAGATAGCAGTACTTTAATTCCTAATGACAGAAAAGAGAACATAAGTTAGTCTATATTTAGGTTTTATTTGGGTATTTGTGATAATTAATAAGAAGAGAAGGAAACATCTGTCCTAGAAATGGGGAAGATGAGAGGGAATAGGGCAAAAAATTGGCTGCATCAGTTAAGACTGCTGGGAGAAGATAAGGTTGGCAAAAATCCTGGCTGAGTTATAATTTGGAGAAGAGTTAAGGAAAATAAGAGTTTTATAAGAATACACCAAAGGATAGAGTGGTCCTGAGGAGGTAGACCATGGAAATGAGACGACGATGAGTATAATCATTATAAACTAATGGACACCTCGAAGGGAGAGCAAGCCAAGGAGAAAGCATTGAGATTCCAAATCAGGACGGAGCAGCGGTCCAGTGGTGGGTCTCCCTGGGTGGGAAGGAAATTAGACAGTTGATTCTGTGCACTGCTTACAGTCATTCTCCCAGACCTCCGGGGCAGAAGGGGCCAGAGAGGCTGCACCCAAACAAACAGTGACAAGATGTGGGCCAGTCTGAGAGCCCCAGAGCTGGAGCAGAGATCCGCACCAGAGGGAGCATCTGTGAACACTGAGAGCACAGAGGGTCTATAGAGATTGGTCCAGAGCACTTACTTCATGGCAAATAAGGTTGATAGCTCCCGTTTTTCTTCCCTCCCTTCCTTCTTCCTTCCTTCCTTCCTTCCTTCCTTCCTTCCTTCCTTCCTTCCTTCCTTCCTTCCTTCCTTCCTTCCTTCTTTCCTTCCTTCCTTTTGTCCCTCTTGTCTTTCTCATTCTCCCTCTCTTTCCTTGCCTGCTTCCTCCCTCCTCTCTGTCTCTTCCTCCCCTCCTTCATCCCTCCCTTCCCTTCCTCCTCTTCCTCTCCCTCCTTCATCTCCTCCTCCTCCTCCTCCTCTTCCTCACCTCTGATAACACATTCCATTGGTCTATGGCATCTTACCTCCCCCAAATTGCAAGCTCCTTGAATGAACAGATGTTTGTCCCTGGGATTAAGATGTTAACCATCTAAAAATAGTTAAACTTCATATATGCATGATACATTTTCTCTTACTTAAAAGGCTTTCATAATAACTTTCACAAGCTCATTATCACTATGATCTGCTTGGGTAGATATTATTTTATGTCTTCTAAAGCTACACTATATTAAAATGTGCAATAGATAATGAACTTTAGACTTTTGACATTCTTTGATTATTCAAACTTATATTTTATTCTATCATTTTCAGCGGTAAAGTTTCTATCTAGCAAATACCTAAAGACCTCATACCTGGTAAGACATTGAAAAGTTGACTTCATTAAATATTGCTCTTTCCTACTCATTTATTATATTTACTTTGCAGAGGTAGTGTGATGACATATGGATAAATACTGACATTAGAATCAGAACTTCTAAGTTCAAGTTCTAGACATACAAATTTTACTTTATATAATCTTGAACAAGTCATGAAATCTCTCTTGATCTCAGTTTCCAACACTGTGAAAAGAAGATTCTGTGTCTGGTATATAGTAAATGCTCAATAAATAGAAAGCATCATTGTCCTGCTGTTGTTATGGCATTCAATACAGCTTTATAACTTAAGGTCTATAACTATCAAACTTATTATCATTGATTTTTGTGTGGAATTATGAAGAAATATCTTGTATCTCTTGAAATCCCCTTTACTTGAAAGTGAGAGAAAGCCAACTAAATAGCTTTTATTTTTACATTCTATAAACTCTTATTAAGCACTTCTTTTGCTAGGTGCTGAGAATATGGTACTGAAAAAGCAATTTCCAAGTTTTATGGTGTTTGTATTTTAGCACAGAGAGATAAAATATAAAGAATGGACAAGAAGAAAATACCATAGAGTATAGAGTACTACTGAGAAATCACCTTAGATTTGGGAAACAGAAAAGGCTTCTTTGAGGCATTTAAGTAGTGAAAAGAAAGCAGTTATGCAAACATTCTGGGTAGAGATGAGCAAATTCAAATACCCTGAGGCAGAGAACAAATTTGACAGTTTCAAGTAAAGAAGACAATTAAGAAAATTAGTTGGAGAGATGGACACAAACAGATCATAGGGTCTTGTGGACCATGATAAGGAGTTTGGAATTTACTAATTCTTGTGGAAGATAAAAAAGTACAGAAGTGTCATTCAAATGCTAAAAAGAATGCTCTGTGTGCTGGATGGAGATGGAGAATAGTGGTCAAGAGCACAAGCTAGGAAACGAGATAGGAGACTGTTGTGGTACACCACGCTGGGAAAAGGTGAGATAGAATAAAGCAGGTGGAAATTTATTTTAGATGTAGAACCAGCAGAATTTGGTGATGGATTGGGTGTCAGAGGTGTAAAATAGGATTTCAAAGATGATACTTATGTTTCTGATCCGAACAACTGAAAAATGCCTTCAGTGGTGCCTTTAACAAGCTGGGAGGCTGGGTGAGGATCTTGTGGGAGAAGGGGAGAGTATTGTGTTGGACAAGTCCAATCAAAATCACTGCCAGATAACCAAGAGGCATTGTTGAATAAGAGGAAGATTAAAAGAGGAAGATTCAGGAATAAAATGAAATTTATTAGCTTGGTAATAGTTCTGGCAAGAGTAGGACTGACCCCAGGAACAATAGGACTCAAGATCTACAATGCTATCAGAGCTCTGTTTTTCGTTGCCACTGCGCTCTCTCTCTCTCTCTCTCTCTCTCTCTCTCTCTCTCTCTCTCTCTCTCTCTCATTCTCAGCTCATTCCATTTCCATCTGTAGTTTTCATTAAATATTTTTTTCTATTTGATGAGAACATAGCCACAGGCATCTTGAATTTCATCTTTTCAATGCAAGAAGAAAGGAAAATTCTTCCTCCCAACTTCAGTTTGAAATATCCTAAAGATTACTGATTGGTGTGGCATGGGTCACAAGCCTACTCTTTGAACCAGTCATGGGCTAGGAGAGCAGAATTACATAATTGATTGGCTTGGGCTGGTTCTGTGTTCACTGGAGTCTAGTGTGAATGTTTTTCTTAGAAGAGAGTAGAACAATAAGTTGTCAAATGAGACAGATCCCAAAATGGCAGCAGAGTAAGTGGAAATTACAGTGACACTCCCCAGGACCAAACTGGAAATACAATTGAAATACAGAACCACCCTGAAAAATCAACTGTAGACTAGCTGGAGAGAACTCAGATAACCAAGGGTGGAAAGTGGAGACAGCCTAGGTACTGGTAGGAAATGTGGATGCACAAAAGAGCTGGCCAAGCTCCCACAGACAAGAGCTGAGGTACCAGAGGGATGTAGCAGGTGTGTGGGGTTCCCAATAAGAACTCTGGGGTCTTAAACCCCAATGTGAGCTCCTCAGCCCAGAGCACCAGAACTGAGAAAGGTACCCACATAACACCTGGCTGTGAAAAGCAGTAGGGTTGCTGTCTGCCAGCATGAGACTGCTGGAAATGTAGGCACCCACTTAAAGGGCCAATGCACAAAATTTTGTGTGCAATCATTTACCCTGGGCTCCAACAGAGGGAAGGCAGAGTGGACTGGACCTGTGTGAGGAGAGTCCAGGGTTGGGAGCTCTGGGGTTGGATCTTGGAGGGCAGCCACCCCGGTTTCCAGTGCTGAGTCATTCTCTGCAATGGAGGAAACCTTTCTCCAGTGGCGGAACTTTGCTATCCAGGTGGTTTTTGCCTGGGAGGGCAGTTGCTCCACCTACTGGAAGACCTCTCATCCTACCTTGTGGGCAATAGCCTGAGGCTAATCAAGACTAAATACAATCAGACTGCAGGAAGAGGTGGGTCTCTGGAGGCTTTGTGTCTGTGTCTGATCTAATCCTGGGTCCAGGGCTAGGAAAAGCAGATCCAGGTGCACATCTTGGATCTTTTTGAAGGCACTCAGACCCAGAAGAGGGAGCCACAAGCTGTGGATTGCTGAGAGCTCCAAACAAGGTACTCAGGGACAGTCAAAAACAGCCTCTGACATTGTCCTGAACTAGAGATTGGGAGTCATAGCAGGTCTACCAAATATACAGACACTAACCCAAACATGCAGCCAAAATGGAAAGACAAAAAACAAGCCCCAAATGAAAGAACAAGTTAATTCCCCAGAAGAAGAGCTAAATGAAATGGAGATAAGAAATTTATCAGACATAGCCTTCAGAATAATGATGGCAAAGATGCCCAGTAGCATGAAAAAAGATATTGAAACTGTGAAGAATGACATAGCACTAATAAAGAACACAGTGGAAGGAATACACAGAAGATTAGGGGAATCCAAGGACTGGATCAGTGAATTAGAAAAGAGGGTAGAAAAAAAATCACTCAATCATAGGAACAAAAGGAAAAAGACAATTAAAAATCAGAAGGACAGCTTAAGGGAGCTGTGGGACAATGTGAAATGTAACAATATTCGCATAATTGAAGTGCCAGAAGGAGAACAAAGCTAGCAAGGGATAATGTGTTTGAAAAAATAATGGCAGGAAACTTCCCTAACCTACTGAAGGAAAAAGTCACAGAAGTTCAGGAGGCACAGAGACTCCTAAGCCAGAAGAACCCAAACAGATCCACGCTCAGACACACCATAATTAAAATGCCAAAAATTAAAGACAAAGAGAGAATATTAAAATGAAAAGAGAAATGCAATTTGTTGCATAAAAAGGAGCTCCCAAAGGTTGTCAAATGATTTCTCATCAGAAACTTTACAGGCCAGAAAGGAATGGAATGAAATATTCAAGGTAATGAAAAGTAAGGATCTGAAACCAAAATTACTATATTCAGCAAGGCTATCATTCAAAATAGATGAGGAAATAAAAAGCTTTACAGAAAAAAAGGCTAAAGGAGTTTATCACTACCAAACCAGCACTGCAAGAAATGCTAAAGGGACTGCTATAATGAAAAGAAGAAATAGAGGTAGAGAAACATAGTCATAAAGAATTGAAATGGTAACAAATGAGTATCCATCAATAATAATCTTAAATGTAAATGGATTAAATGCTCCAATAAAAAAATATAGGGTAGCAGAATGGATACTTAATGTGAACCAATTATATGTTGTCTACAAGAGACTCACCTCAGAACAAAAGACTCACACAGGATGAGAGTGAAGGGATGGAAAAAATTTTTTCCATGCAAATGGAAAGGAAAAAGAGCAATACTCATATCTGACAGAATAGACTTCAAAATGAAGGCCATCACTGGAGATAATAAAGGTCACTACATAATATTAAAGGGATTGATCCAACAAGAGGAGATAGTTCTGGTAAACATATATGCACCCAATATAGGAGCACCTAAATATACATAAAACTTCTGGAGGATTTTCAGGGAGAGATCAACAGCAATACAGTCATAGAATTGACACTGCTGATTTCACTGAATAGATATTCTGGATAAAAAATTAACAAGGAAACAGAAACTCTAAAGGACACATTGGATCAAATGGATTTAATTGACATGTATAGAAGATTTCACCCCAAAGCTACAGAATATACATTCTTCTCAAGTATACCTGAGTCATTCTCAAAGATAGAACACATATTAGGACACAAAACAAGTCTCCACCAGTTCAAGTTGATTGAAATCATATCAAGCATCTACTCAGATCACAATGGAATGAAATTAGAAATGAACTACAGTAAAAACCCTCAAAAACATTCAAACACATGGAGGCTAAATAGCATGTTATTAAACAATGAATAACTTACCAACAAGATCTGGAAAGAAATAAAAAAATTCCTAGAAACAAATAAAAATGAGCATACAGCAACCCAAAATCTCTGGGAAACAGTAAAAGCAGTTTTGAGAAGGAAGTTCATAACACTACAGGCCTACCTCAAAAAACAAGAAAAATTGGTAATAAACTATTTAATCCTACAAGTTAAAGAATTAGAAAGAGCAAGAAATTAAAGAGCAAGAAAAGCCCAGAGCAAGTAGAAGGAAGGAACTAATAAAGACTAGGCAGAAATAAATGACACAGGCTAAAAAACGATACAAAAAAAGTCAGTGAAATCAAGAGCTGTTTCTTTGAAAAAGATAAACAAGATTGATGAACCATTAGCCAGACTCATCAAGAAAGAGAAAGGACCCCAAAAAATAAAATCAGAAATGAAAGTGGAGAAGTAATAATTGTCAACACAGAAATTCAAAGATTGTAAGAAAATACTATGAATGACTATATACCAACAAGCTGAACAATGTTGATGAAATAGGCAAATTCCTAAAAAATAAAAAATACAATCTTCCAAAACAGAATCAGAAAAATTGAATAGGCCAATACAACTGATAAAATAGAAGCTGTAATAAAAACAAAAAACAAAAAACTACCAGCAAACAGAAGACCTGTTCTGGATGGCTTGAACTTGGAGTTTTGCCAAATCTTCAAAGAATAACTAACACTTATTCTACTCAAACTATTAAAAAAATCCAAGAGGAAGGAAAACTTCCAAGTTCTTTTTATGAGGCCAGAATTATCCTAATTCCAAAACCACATAAAGACACTGTAAAGAAAGAGAACTACATGCCAATGTCCCTGATGAACATAGATGCTAAAATCCTCAAGAAAATATTAGCAAATTGGGTTCAGCAATATATTAAAAAGATCATACATCATGACCAAATGGGATTTATTCAGGGATGCAAACCTGGTACAATATTTGCAAATCAATAATCATGATACATCACATAAATAATTTGAAAGACAAAAATCACATGATCATATCAATAGATGCAGAAAAAGCTTTCAACACAATTCAACACCCATTTTTTTGATAAAAATTCTCAGCAAAGTGGGACTAGAGAGATCATATTTCAACATAATAAAGGCCATATATGACCTACAGATAGCCAACATAATACTCAGTGGGCAAAAATTAAAACCATTTCCCCTAAAAACAGGAACTAAGACAGGGATGTCCACTTTCATTGTATTTTTTCAACATAGTATTGGAAGTCCTAGCCACAGCAATCAGACAAGAAGAAGAAATAAAAGGCATCTAAATTGGAATGGAGGAAGTAAAAATAATTATTTGTGGATGACATGATATTGTACATAGAAAACCCTAAAGACTCACCCCAAGCTATTAGATTTAATAAAAGAATTCAGCAATGTAGCAGGATACAAAATTAATACCTATAAATTAATGGCATTTTAGTACACTAATAAAGAATTTTCAGAAAGAGAAACTAAACAAATAATCCCACTTACCATGGCAACTAAAAGTTAAGGTTATATAGAAATAACCTTAACCAAGTAGGTAAAAGACTTGTACTCAGAAAACTACAGGACATTGAATAAGGAGACAGAAGAAGATATAAACAAGTGGAAGAATATACCATGTTCATGGATTGGTATCATTAACATTATTCAAATATTCATACTACCCAAAGCAATCTACAGATTCCATGCAATCCCTAGTAAAATACCAATGGCATATTTCACAGATCTATAATAAATACTCCAAAAAGTTACATGGAACCAAAAAAGACCTTGAATAGCTGCAACAATCTTGAGAAAGAACAAAGTTGTTGGGATCACAACACCAGATATCAAATTATACTACAAAGCCACTGTAATCAAAACAGCCTGGTACTGGCACAAGAACAGGCATATTAATCAATGAAGCAGAACAGAGACCCCAGAAATCAAACCAGGGCATTATGCTCAATTAATATTTGGCAAGGAAGGCAAGATAATACAATGGAGTCAAGACAGTCTCTTCAATAAATGGTGTTGGGAAAATTGGTCAGACACATACAAAAAAATGCAACTAGACCACTAACTTACACCATACACAAAAATAAACTCAAAATGGATAAAGGACTTAAATGTGAGTCGCGAAACCATAAAAATCCTAGCAGAAACCATAGGCAGCAAAATCTCAGACATTTCTAGTAGCAATATGTTAACCAATACATCTCTTAGCACAAAGGAAAGTAAAGAGAAAATAAACAAATGGGTCTATATCAAAATAAAAAGCTTCTGCACAGAAAGTGAAATCATCAACAAAATGAAAAGAGAGCCCACTGGATGGGAGAGCATATTTGGCAATGATAAATCTGATAAAGGTTTAATGTCCAAAATATATAAGGAACTCGTACAACTTAACAAAAGGAAAAAAATCCAATTAAAAAATGGGCAAAGGGCCTAAATAGACACTTCTCCAAAGTGGACATACACATGACCAAGAAACATATGAAAACCTAGAGGCCCGGTGCACGAAACTTGAGTATGGGAGAGAGGGGTCCCTCAGTCCAGCCTGCACCCTCTAGCAATCTAGGACCTTTCGGGGGATGTCCCACATCCCTCTCTCAATCTGGGACAGCTGGCTCCTAACCGCTGGCCTGCCTGCCTCCCTGATCGCCCCTAACCACTTGCCTGCCTGCCTGATTTCCCCAACCACTCTGCCTGCTTTATTGCCCTTAACTGCCTCTGCCTTGGCCCCTGCCACCCCAGCTTCATTCGAAAGGACATCTGGAATGACATCGGGAAGGTCGTTCGGCTGTTCAGTCTAATTAGCATATTACGGTTTTATTATTATAGATGCTCAAAGTCACTCATCATCAGAGAGATACAGATTAAAACATTGAGGTGTTATCTCATCCCTGTCAGAATGGCTACCATCAACAAATCAACAAATGATAAATGCTGGCGAGGATGTGGAGAAAAGAGAACGCTATTATACTGCTGGTGAAATGCAGATTGGTGCAGCCATTATGGAAAACAGTATGGAATTTCCTCAAAAATTAAATATGGAACTGCCTTTTGACCCAGTGATCATTCTTCTAGAAATACACCCTAAGAGACCCAAAACACCAATCAGAAAGATGTATGCACCCCTATGTTCATAGCAACACAACTTAACAATAGCTAAGATCTGGAAGTAGCCCAAGTGCCCCTCAGTAGATGAGTGGATAAAAAAGCTGTGATATAGTTACACCATGGAATACTATGCAGCAGTAAAAAGAAGGATCTCTTACCTTTTGAGACAGCATGGAGGGACCTGGAGAGTATTATGCTAAGTGAAATAAGCCAGTCAGAGAAAAACAACTATCATATGAGTTCACTCATATATTGAATCTAATGAACAAAATAGATCCAGAGATGTAGAAGCATGGAACAGACTGTAGAATCTCAGAGGGAAGGTGTAGGTGGGAGGAGATCAACCAAAGAACTTGTATACATACATGTATAATCCATGGACACAGACAATAGAGTGGTGAAGGCCTAGGGCAGGGGATGAGGGTGGGCTAGAAGGGGTCAATGGTGGAAAAAAGGGGGACATATGTAATGCTTTCAACAATAAAGATTTGTGTTTTTTTTTAAAAAGAAGAGAGCAGAACATTTAGGGTTACTTTTCAATCTGGATCAGAGTCCTGATTGTAAACTTGATGTGTCTATTTCTCCCAATATAGTATGACATGATGGCCTGGGTTTTAGTTTTTCTTCTTGTTTGATATCTTTCATCAAGTTTAAATAAGTGAATTTGCTCTTATCTCAAGTTGAGTTTGATGTACTGAACATTTATACTGGAAAGTAAAGTGGGGCATGAAAAAAAGAAAGGAAAAGAAAACCCTAGGACCAGGAACCTTCTGCAGGCACCAAACCCTCTGATTCCAGGGTTGAGTGTTCGCAGAGAGGCCATGGGAAGCTGGGTCTCCTGGTTTGGTGGTTCTTCCCTGTGGATCAGCATATTACAGGGAAAATCAGATGACCGCTTCTACTCCACTCTGCCTACCCAAGGGTCTCCCTTCAGGAATGGGCTGAGCTAAGCCCAGAGGCATGGGCCAGCTGGCCCTTGCCAATTATTCCGAATTGGCTGCCTTGCAACACACTCAGTAATTGCCTTTCTGACACTTATCTGGGTTTGTTCCCAATTTTGTTTTGATTCGATGTGCAGAAAATAATGGAAGAATGTATTTCTAAGCCCACACACTTCAGAGGAGTAAAAAAAAAAAAAAAAGTGACAACCCCAATTTGCTAAGCAAAATGTGATGATGTGAATAGCACATTCCATAACGGTGACTTAGTTGGCCTATTTAAGATGCACATTTCAGTCCCTCTTTATGGCTACTATACGAGAGGGCAATTTCAGGGTACCCGAAAGGCTGTCCATGCAATGCACCTGACTGCATGCTGCAATCTCTGACTCTTCAGTCGGGTTGTTAAAAGGGACCCCTCAGTGACCCCAAGTATATGACCAGAAGAAACTCATTAAGTGTCAGGGAAGATTTCTGATCACCCCGTTCCCTATGCTCCAGACTCACATGACCTGGTTTGGAGAGTCTGCCCTCAAGGTTAAGAGATTTGCTCTGGGATTTGCTGAGATCTATGGTTTTGCCCCTTCATAACCTTCACTCGGGAAGCCATGTTATCAGCTCCAGTGTGATCCTAGGGTCCAGAGTTTTGTCTTAGAAGAACACTAGATCAACCCTTTCCCGACTGAGGCTGAAGAGGGAAGCAGTAACAGGGACAGTTAATTTGCTAGTCACTGTGGACTGGCTGTTCAGCATCATGTAATCATGTTTAGTTTGAGCCCAGAGACTGGGTTTTACCTTTTGTTTTGGTTTGATTTTTTAAGTATATTTTTATTGTTGATAGTATTACAGATATCTCCCAGATATGCCCCCCCAGCCCCTCTTCCCAGCCTCTACCTCTGTCCCCCCTCTCCCCACCCAGGTTTTCACTACCCTATTGCCCGTGTCCATGGGACCCCACATTGAGGTATGTCAGTCTGTTCCGTGCCTCTATGCTTCGAGTCTTATTTTGTTGGTCAATTTTTGATTTGATTTTGAATGTTCTCTCTTTTGTTTTGTTCTTAGTTAGCACATTTGGGTTGCCACTTTTTATTTGCCCCTTAAAACATTTGACCTGAGAAAGAAATTTTCATTCTTGTCTCTACAGTAGAACCAAGGTGAAGACCAGGAACTAACTCAGATTGAGGTCCGGAAGACAATGAGTGAGTGAGTTGATATGTGACTCTTTCTCCTTCCTTCACAAAAGAGTTCTGTCCTTGAAATAAAACATTCCTGAACCTGGGACATGGCTTCCTGAGCAAAGGTTTAAACTTGGCAAACTCCACACCCTTCTCCAGACCTGACAGGTTAGACCAGCCGTGGGCAAACTACGGCCCGCGGGCCGGATCTGGCCCGTTTGAAATGAATAAAACTAAAAAAAAAAAAAAAAAAAAAAGACCGTACCCTTTTATGTAATGATGTTTACTTTGAATTTATATTAGTTCACACAAACACTCCATCCATGCTTTTGTTCCGGCCCTCCGGTCCAGTTTAAGAACCCATTGTGGCCCTCGAGTCAAAAAGTTTGCCCACCCCTGGGTTAGACCCATGCACAGGGAAGGAATTTGAAACTTAAGGGGTTTTCTCTCTAGAATATATCTCTACCTCCTTTGCCTTTGGAATGGGGGTCCCAGTAACAAGTCTCCTTTCTCCCTGCTAAGGAGGCAGTGGGGTTAGGTGCAATCAGAACTGTCTCCTTAAACGTGAGATGAGACTAGGCTTTCTCATTATGAGTTAGTTTCTCTCACGGGGCAGTTAAGAATCCTTAGGTTACATTTGGGGCCCACCAGGAGTTAAACAGGAAGGGCGGGGGAGACCTCCTCTCCAAAAGCCTCACCATTGTGAGTATGAAGAGAAGAAAACATGCAAATACCAAATGCCACCCCCGGCAGGAAAGGTGGGGGGCGGGAGGGGGTGGTCCAGGCAGCCGGTGGATGAAACTGACCATGCAGACAGACACAGAAGCAGACAACAAAGTCTCCCAGGACATGGCTGGGCTCCACCTCTGGGCTGGGATTCAAGTAGGACTCCAGTCTGAGCACTGGGAACCAAGAAGGCTATGCCCTCGCCCTACAGGTACTGAGAGGGATACTGGGATAGAAGGCATCGCGTTTGAGTGGCTAACCACGGAGCTGCCGCGTGCAGCTTGCCTGGGCTGTGCCCGCAGTTCCTTCACTTACTACCTTTGTGACCGTGGAAGGTCACTATGCCTCCCTTGGCTTCAGTTTCCTCGTCTGTAAACCGAGGGTAATAATATCAACCACAGGGAACTGCTGGTAGAATTCAAGAAACTATAACCTGCTTAGCATAGTATTTGGCAGGTAGCAAATACTCAAAAACCATAGCTATCGTTATCACAAAAAGAAGTAGAAGCCCCTTTAATCAGGAAAAGGATACAACAAAAAACTCACATTATCCAGATTAGCATTGAGGGAAAATTGATTTTTAATCCCACACAGTTGAGCCTGAGCTCCTTAAATCCTTCCTGCCCAAGGCCAAGATTAGTCCTAGCACCCCGAGCAGAGCTGAGTGCAGAGGTGAGGACCAAGTGGCCCCAGTAGGGGCTGGAGGAGGAGGCCGAGGCTGGAGCCAGGCGGCCTGAAGTGCCTGAGCTTGTCTTTGAGGGGGTAACAGGGTGTCATGTGGAAAAGGGACATCACTTTTTCCTTCTTTTTACCAAGAGCGTATTTGAAGAGGCATGTTACAGTTCAAAACAAGAACTTCCTAATAATTAGAATTATTTTAAATCTGGAGCAGGTGGCCCTGGAGAGAGGCGAGTCATCTCTTCAGAAGACACCCCAGATAGACGTTGGGCTAGCTGATCTCCAAGGTGCGGTCACAGTGCAGATGCTAAGGCGCATGTTCTGTTGGAATTATGCTGGCCTTTGAGCACAGAGCTGGGGAATTGCCAGCAAGGCTTCAGGAATTAAGCCTCACCTAGTGTATTTTGGCCCTCCTGAGAGCACCACCTTTTCCAGGGGCTCATGGAGGCAGTGGCAGTGCTGCTGGGCTGCCAGCTTCCCAGTCACACTGTGCTGTTTCTGACCTTTGCAAGAAACGGGGTAGTGGTGGTGCTGGGAATCAGGGGTCAGGGGAGGTGCCAAGAGAAGACGCTAGTAAGACGGGGAAAGAACAGATGCACCACAAAACCTGCAATTAGTTTGTACCGTGCTATCTCTATAAAGTAGACGTCACACCTGAGAGCAGAGTGTGACTATAAATAGCCAAGTCCCCGCCTTGTGGCTGCACTCTGTGGAGAGCGGCCGGCTGGGAGGTACCAATGACACCCTCCTTGACTCATCCTTGTTCGTACCAGCTCCCAGGACAATGGGGCACCTGGATCGCTGTTTATGCCCCTCTCAGTTCCAATTGCCACACTCATCACAGGAAAGCCAACAGCAGGGAGAAGAATCACACTGGACAAAGCTGCCCTATCCACCCACTGGTTAGAACCAAAAGATGTAACCAGAGGCTTACCTGCCATGAGACTGCCCTCTGGCAGCGCCCTTATTCTCAGAGTTTGTCTGGGATGCTGTTCAGGTAGCTGCTCCCAGCACCCCCACTCCCCCCAACCCGCCGCCCCCCCAGCAAATCAGAAAGCTCATATGTCTGCCACTTCTTTAGACCTGAGGAGGGACCAGGCCAGACTGGGTTTGCAAACATACACTTGAGAATCTCCTGACATCCCCCCGCCTTGGAACAGACCGCTCATCTGATGGCACCTGTGAGCTGCGGCTCCAGCGGGGCTCCCTGCGCTGGGTCCTGCGCAGCGGCTCGCGGGTTTTCACCTGTGTGTGCGTTTCCACACCTGCACGTGTGTGCGGTAGGGCAGTTTGGGTGAGTGAAGCCTCGCACGCACCTAGCTCAGTCCCTGGGCTCCTTTCCTGATGTATCTCACACATACATGGTGTGTGGTTATTTGTTAAATGTTATCAAGGTTGTGGTGAACAAAACACATTTTTAAGGTTGGCTTTTTGTCATTACACAGTTTCTTGATGAACAGATAACTCAAAAGAAAACTGCTTTGATGTGGGAGATTTGGAAGTATTTTTAGAATTTGAAAGGAGCGAAAACACTGGGAACCACATGTGGCCATTATAATGGGGCTATTTTTATGCTGGGGACATTTCAGAAACTTGATTTAACAATTAAACTTGCAGTTTGCAAAATTAACAAATAAAATGTGCATGGATCCTGGCCCGTCCCTGCATCTCACTTTATCCTGGACGTGCTCTCCATTCCTGGCTCACAGCACGGGGTCAGACCCTTAGTAGGTCTTCAGTTAATGCTGGTTAACTTGTTAACTGACACCCCCACTGAGCCTCAGCCCATCCCAGGTCCCCGGGCCATCTCTAGCTTCAGTTTTCCTGATTCCTATAAAGACTGGGCACTACCCAGAAGGTCAAGTGGGGCCCTGGCAAGAATCCAATCCTGCCCCAAGCTCCCTGTCCTTCTGAGCATCTCGGGGGTCTTCCTGGTTTGATGAGGGAGATGGGAGGTTTAAGGAATCTGGCTTAGGTCCCCTTCAGAGAAATCGTCACACCACTGGAGGTATATTGCAAATGCGTGGGCTTTGGAGCAGGGAAATGCACGTGCCCATCTCAACTCCATCCGTCATTAACAGCAATTAGCGTCAGGCAGCTCCCTGCACCTTTGTTCACCCATCTAGAAAGCACGCCCACGCAGGGCTTGGCACAGTGCTGTAAGGACTCCTGCTCCCGTATTGTTTTTCTAAAATCTGATGAGTCTGCTTTGCACTCCAAAGTACTTTTTGGACAGAAAACAGAGTCTTCACCCTAAAGAAATTCATAACACAGTTGGGTGAGTGGTCCATGCAGGGCCAGCTTCGTGGGTCTGTAACCCATACTCACACAGGGCTAGAAAGGGCCTGTGTGTGGCTTCAGGCTCTGCTTGAGACTTAATGATTTTTGCTTGAAATTCTTAATCATGTTTGAGCAAGCAGCCCTTCATTTTAACTTTGCACTGGGCCCCGCAAATTCTGTAGCTAGTCCTGGATATAAGCACGCATGACACACGTCAGAACATACGTGCCACTGTCTTGTCAGCATGCTCCGAGGATGCACTGGAATGCTGGTGAAACACGTTACAGAGGTTTCCCTGGAGTGAGCAGGCCGGGAAGGCCTCAAAAATAATAATGCAAAACAGCAGCTCTCAGGACTGTCCCAACCCAATGAAGAAAGGGCCCTCTCCTTTAGCAGGTCCCGGATCTGGAAAACGGGGTCCTCTGAGCAGGCTGCCCCCCAATTTCACAGGTTAAGTTTGCTTTCCAGAAATTGTTAGAAATCATCGCTTAGGGAAGTACTCTCCACAGCTTAATCTCAAACGTCAGAGGTCCTGTAATACTTCACTTTGGTTTCTAATCTGTGTACAGTCGCCAAACTGGATGAAATGCATGCATGTGTCTGCTCTCCCCATCTGACATGTCCACTTCTTCTCTGCCCTTCTGCTCAGGCTGTTTCCATCTTAGGAATGGGCCTCTTTCTCTCTTCGGCCCATATTTAAATCCTGGTTTTGCAATCTACTAACTGTGTGACTTTAGGCAAGTCACTCAGCCTCTCTGTGCTGCAGTTTCCTTATTCAGAGAATGAGGACGACAACAACAGAGACGACCTCATGAGGCCGTTGTGAGAATTAAAGAACACATATAAACTAGAACCATGCCTACATACAATGTTAGCTCAACAACTGTTTGTAATGACTTTTACCGCCTCTCAGGCCCACATAGCCCATCTACTCTATCACCACGCTCTAAAGTTTCTACTCCTGAAACTGCTCCACACCCACTCCCACCAGTTTATTCCAAACCACTGCCCTCCCTCCTGATTTCTGCTGCGGCCTCTGCCCTGAGCCCCGAGCTCTAACCTCACCCTCCCCACAATGCATAGCATCCCTCCTGGCGTGTAGTAGATGCTCAGTAGATGCTGAAGGAGTCAGTGAGTGAGGGAATAATGCATGAGGGAGAGCTGTAGGGGGATGGTTCTAAAGTACGAACAGACCACTTCACTCTGTGCTGCTTAAATACCTCGAGCCTCCCCCTCCTGGATCTGCCATCACCTGCTCATTCCCCTTGCTCAGCTTAGGCTCGGTCTCCAGAGTCTGCAAGGCTGAACGGTGTCCCTGCCACACACGCCAGGGCACGCAGGGATAGACCTCACCTGTCCCCACTCCCATGGCAGCCTCTTCCCCCAGAACGGACCCTCCTCAACGGCGAAGACGGCACCTCGTCCCTTTTCCTGTTTCCAGCACCCATCACGGTCCCTGACACAGACAGACACTGAGTAAATGATGATCCACTTATCCATTAACGGTGCCCTTGATTCCTTTGTTCCCATTTCTGCCTTTCTCTGGAACAGTGGTTCTCACCCTTCCTAATGCCGCGACCCTTTAATGCAGTTCCTCATGTTGTGGTGACCCCCAACCATAAAATTATTTTCGTTGCTACTGCATAACTGTAATTTTGCTACTGTTATGAATCGTAATGTAAATATCTGATATGCAGGATGTATTTTCATTGTTACAAATTGAACATAATTAAAGCATAGTGATTAATCACAAAAACAATATGTAATTATATATGTGTTTTCCGATGGTCTTAGGCGACCCCTGTGAAAGGGTCGTTCGACCCCCAAAGGGGTTGCAACCCACAGGTTGAGAACCACTGCTCTGGGCTGTGGGCACATCAGAGGCAGGAGCCCTGGCTGCTTCTTACTCTTCTATCTCCAGAGTCTAGTGCCGCCAGACCCGCAGTAGACACTCGATGCATATTTAAAAAATAAATACACGACTCTTAGATTTTCAAATATGAATCTATCAATCTGCAAATATTTATTATGTGCCTTTCCCAGACGAGAGAGCTTATTAGCATAAATTGTCAGGCAAGACACGAGGACAGGCTGGGGGAGGCAATCGCAGGCCGAGAGCCAGCGCAGAGACAGGCGGGAGGTCCGGGAGAGGTGGGGAGGCAGCGAGGTGGGTGGAGTGACACGGTGAGACATGAGGTTGGAAAGGGACTTGGACTGCAATCCATAAGCCACAGGGAGCCACTGCAGCTTCTTGAGGACGGCAGAGACAAGAGGCGGCCGAGATGCAGGACTGGAGCCCCGAAGGAGAGAGCAGGGTGGCCGAAAGGGGCAGGGTCAGAGGCCGGGAGATGGCGGGCCATGGAGCAGCAGGAGCAGGCAATGCGACAGCGGGAAGGGAGACAGGGGCCCGAAGGTGCTCCCAGGCCGCAGCCTCAGGCTACGTGCTGGGCTTGGGGAGGCCAGGAAGGGCGGCGTGGCTGGAGGTGGCATGGGTCTAGTCTCGGGGACGGGGAACAGTGACGCTGTCATTCGGGAGGAAGAGCAGGTGGACGTGGTGGTGGTCGGGGGGGGGGCGGTGGGGGGGAGTTATGTGCTGTTGGGAGCAGGTAATGAGCGGGCCTTGGCCACACGGGGGTGGGGGTGGGGGTGGGGGTGGGGGTGGGGAGGGTGGTGTTGGTGGTGGCAGAGCAGTGGTGCAGGTGCAGCAGGACGCCTGACACCGGGCTGGTGAGGCGGGGAGAGCCATGAGCAGGGTGAGTGTGGCCCCAGCTGGCACTTCCTCTCAAGGGAGGGACACAGCGCAGGACCCCGCTGGCCGGGATGCAGGGAGCCCAGGACTCCGGGGCCTCCACAAAGTGCATCTGTCAGTGGATAGTGCTGGGAACCGCTGAACTATAAACCTGAACTTTTCGAATATAGTCAGGAGGGCGAGGGGTCCCCAAGATCAGGTTGGGCCTCTGCTGCCTCCTTCAAACCCTCCCTGAAATGCGACAAGGATGGCATGGCCACCCGTGGGGCAGCCAGGATGGGCAGAGTCCACAGCGCTGGGGTTGGGGAGTCTGGGAGGTGCAGGAAGGAGGGGGAGACCGCCCAGAGCGGAGGGACGGTGGGTTGTGGAGATTTTGTTTTTCTTTCCACACAGTGCACAGCACATGAGGAGCTAAGAAAGCCCAGGATTGCTGTCAGCGGCAAGCGCTTGTGCAGCAAAAGAGATGTCAGCTCAGGAGCCAAACTGCCATTTCTGCTGTAATTGGAGCCTCTCCTCTCTGTGAAGGTTGGGGAAGGGGTGCGAGAGGGGGTGGCGGGGAGGGAGGGTGGGAGACTCAGCAACAGGGAAAGAGGCAGAGGGAGACGCAGCGGAGCAGAGGAGACAGACAGTGGTCTCCCTGGAGGAAAGCCCTAGAGCAGCCCCTCCCCGCTCCCCGGCCCCCAGCCACCCGAGGCCTCCCCTCCCCTGTGCCCTGACCTCCATACCAGGCAACATGAGCCGGGGAGGGCTCTGGAATTTGTTAATTTTCGCTTCCTTCTTTATCATTTATTTTTAAAGTTAAAAAAATCCCTTTTCATTTTTCTCCAGTGCCCTGACTACTCGTCAAGCCCGCAGCTCTTGGTGTGTCACGGAGAGCTCAGCCCTTGCAAAGCCGGGCACATCCATCCAATAAAGCCATCCTCCTGGCTCCTCAGCTTTACAGGGAGGGAGCAGACGTGGGCCTTGCTCCGCCCCTGCCCGGCCCTTAACCCCCAGGGCTCCTGACAAGCTGGTGTGCCAGGGGCAGGGTCCCAAAGGGTGAGATGAAATGAGGTAAGAAGAAGAAGGGAGCAGTGCACTTGCATGGCCTAGAGAAGGGGGGGGGGGCGGAGGAGAGTGAGAGCGCGAAGTAGAGGTGTGGTAAGGAATGGTGGAGGAAAGAGAAAGGAGATAACACCAAGGCCTGGAGGGTCAGAAAAGGGTAGCAAAGTTAGCATTTGAGTATAGATGTTTGTTTCCCACCCCTTGTCTCTTCCTAAATATCTATCAAAGTTAAAATAGCGCATGAGAGAAGCTTCTAGACGTCCACAAATTCAACTCTCATTTTGCAGATGCGGAAGCCGAGGCCCTGATGCTCACGGGAGCCGAGTAGCTCACAGTCACAGAGCTGGTGGGTTAGAATGTGACTTCCTCTTGTCAACAGCCCTGAAAGGCAGGTACTCTGATTGTCCACAGGTCGGAGTTAGGGGACAGCACAGAAGGGTCAGTCAACTGCACAAGGTTGCACCTCAGGTACATGCTGGAACCGAAGCACAACTCCAGGCAGCTGGACTCAGGTGCTTATCCGTGCCCACCCCACTGAGCGGCCTCTCAGTAACAAGCCGAAAGGAAGGTAAACAAAGTCCATGCAATTATTCTCACCTAAGGGAGAGGGCAGCCCATTCTCACCTAAGGGCGAGGGCAGGGCACTGTCCCTCCAGCCAAAGCCCCTGCCTATGCCAGCAGGAGAGCTCCCCAGGGCCCCTGACTCCTGCTCGCTCCCGTGCTCCCCTGGACTGCGGGCCCTCCCGCATGTGCAGCTGGAAGGGGGTGTGTGGCTTCCTTCTCCATTGCACATTGACAAGCCAGGCTTCATGCAGAGTATGAGTTGCCTTCATGACCATGTTAAAGGCATGGATCGAGCACACCCCCTCCCCCGGGGCAGGCGCTGTGGCAATCGTGGGGACAGGGGGTATTCTTGCCAAGATGGACCCAACAGAGACCCTGTCCTCAAGGGTCTCTTAGTCTCTCAGGAGAGCTAATATGTGTATACAAATAACTATAACACCAGCTAGAGAGCCATAGTAACATCAATAAACACATGGATGTGGTGCTAAGGGAATCTGGGGAGCACCATAAAGCGTTGGGATGCAGCAGCTGGGAGGACTTCATGTAGGAGGTGAGCACTGAGCTGGGCCTCAAGGAGTCAACTCAGTCTGACTGCAAAGATGGGGAGATCAGATGGCATTCACAGGAGAAGGAATGCTAGTGCCAAGGCTAAAAAAAAATAGAGAGGATCTCACGGGGTTTCCAGGGCTGGGCAGTGTCCCCCTGGAAGGAAACACCCAGCCCTCTGAGCATTTGCCGTTTCCTCCCATCCGGTGCCCTCAGAGTTTCAGCCCCGCACACACAGGCCATCGGGGCGCACCCTGCTCCGAGGGCAGCCGTCTGCTGCGTGTGCACCCACACTTCCTGTGCGTCCCTCCTGCAAGCTGCACAGCCACCCAGTGCAATAGGTATTTCCATGATCTTCTCTTCACAGGCGAGGAGATGCAAGCGGGAAGGTTAAGCAGCTTGACAAGACACGCAGCTGGCAAGAGAGGAGCCTGGGACTGGGCCCGGCAGCCGGCAGAGCCCCTGGAGCCACTGTGCACGTGTGGTCTCTGCAGACTGGTTCCTGGGAGCAGGCACTCGGGGAGGGGGGACAGGGAGGCCCCCCACCCCCGCAGTCCAGTCCTCTCCTGGGAGCAGGTGGAAGCTCACTTCCACCGGGAAGGCAGGGCAGGGGCTGCCTGTGGGTCAGGAAACCTGGCTTCAGCACCTGCGCAGGAAGCTGTGCGTTTGTGTGTTGCTAACACTTTGTTCCGAAGGCTTCTAGGGACCGCAGCGCGCTCAACCCAGCAAACCAACGTGCTTCAGGCGCAGCTCCCTGCAGAGCTGCCGTTACACACACATATATGCAACGCTCAGCAAAAGACCCCGTTTCTAAACAATGTCTAATATCTCAGACCTCTGCTGTACATACCTCATAAAACTAGAGATGTCACTGTGGGGGTCTTCGCCTAGGTCTCTCTCTTTCTCTCCCGCCCCTCTCCATGCTCCCTCCTCCCCGCTGCTGCCTCCCTGGCATTATTTGTTGCCAGGGAATCACTCAGAGGTCTGGAGGACAGCATCTAAAGAGAAACTTCCGCCTCGCAGAGTTCAGACCCAACTCCGAACTAAACCCGAGAGCCAGGGCCCCAAGCTCAGGGACTCTGCCCATCCAAGGACACGTCCTGTTGCTTTCCTGAATCTTATTTGCTTACAAAGAATGAGTGGGCATGTGGCGGTGTGTGTGTGTGTGTGTGTGTGTGTGTGTGTGTGTGGAGGGGAGAGGAGGTGGCTAACGCCTTAAGCTTGAGGATAAAGTGTTCAACTTGTTCTCCCAGGCCCGGCACTTGCCGAGTCTGCCAGAGACGAGCTGTAGGCAGGACGGGCACGGAGCTGACTCATCCCAGGGAGCTGCTCCTGGAGAGGCCCAGCCGCCTCAGCCTGGCACCTGCAGCCGGCACGCTCCCTCCGGCTGCCCCGCAGCAGCCTCAGCCAGAAGCCGTGGCAGCGGCAGCACCCGCCCCCCTGCCCGCGCCCTCGCCCACCAACCTGGCACCTGCAGCCGCTGCAGTGACGCCTTTGCTACCCAGCGAGCCCTCCAGCAGGGCCGCAGTGGATGAAATCTGGGACCGATTCTGAAATTTTCCTTTTTTAAAAAAAGTCCAAACTGATTAGTTGATAATTACATGTTGGAACATCTGCTCTGATTCGTTTTATTTTTTCTATTTTGGAAAATTGGAATCCACTGAAGTTTCGCCTTCTGGAATCACGGCCTGGCTCTCGGAGTGCCAGCAGCCCTCCTGCTCCGCAGCACCTGGCTGGGCCCACCGCCCAGCTCCGCAGAGCGCAGCTCGCCGCCTGAAATAGTGGTGCTGCGGCGGAAGGTGAGAAACCTCCGAGTCTGCTGTGATCCTTAGGAACCTCCATTCACCTGCCTCCACGGCTTGGAGGGGCTGGAGGTCTGGGGGAGCGCAGGGCAGCCAGGGCAGTGCGCACGGTGGCCCACCCCAGGCAGCGTCAAGTCCAGGGCTGGTTTCCTCCGGAAACACCCAGCTGCTTCTGTCTCCAAGGCAGAGGCTGGCGATGACAGGGAGGTCGGGGCTTGCTCAGGTTTACCCCTGACAATACCAGCATCTAAAAGCCTCACCCCTCCAAACCGCACACAGCTGCATGGGGAGTGAGTGCTCAGGCCTGGAGGCGTCACCGAGGGAGACTCCCAGGGCTGAGGACTTGCGTGCCCCTCATCATCTCTCCCTCCAGGTGGCACTTCTGGAACGTAGAATGCAGTTTTGGGGGCTGCGTGTGATAGCGGGGCACAGGCCATCAAGGCGAGCCGGCACAGCCTACCCGCGAGGCTCATGACCCTGTCCTACTCCAGTTCCTGCTGGCAGCCACCAGGGTACTCTTAAACTCTAACACACAAATACGATGATGTCACTCACTTACTTTTAAACCCTTTGATGGCTCTCTGCTGCCTTTATGACAAAGTCCAAGCTGAGGTCCTTCACCTGGCATCCAGGGCCCTTCTCGATGTGAGGTCAGCTTACCTGGCCGGCCGGCCTCATCCTGTGCGGTCTCCGTCCCACCCACCTCCTACTGCAGGTGCCAGCCACACTGCACCACCTGCGGTTCCAGAACCTCCTCTGCTCCTTCCTGCCCATCTTGCCCTCCCCTTTGCCTGGATTACTCTTCTCTGGCCTTCACCCCTTCACCTGAATCACTGCCACTTGTCTCTCAGGCTCAGCCTAGATGGAAATTTCTCCAGCAGCCTTTCCGGTCCTCCCCAACTTCCCAGAGTTTGGGCGCCCTACCCCAGTGCTCCCACAGCGCTCAGAATTTCCCGTTATGCATCGTACTCCAACCTCCCGTCCAGATCAAAAGCCTGTTGAGAACAGACACTTTGCTTACGGTGCTATCTCAGGCAGCTAGCACAGTGCCTCCCATATGGTGGTGAGTATAAATAGCTGGAGGATAAGTGAAAGGCCAAGCAAATGAGGGAGCCGATGAATAAGCGTTCAAAGGGAGATGACATTCCACAGATAAAGCACTGGGCAGGATTGTGTAAGGTCTGTGTTTCAGACAGGACAGGCTGTGTTATGCTGTAGTAATTAGCCACCTCAATTCTCAGCAGTTTGTAACAACAGAAGTTTTATTTCCTGCCCCGGGTACTTTGATCACGGGTCAGCGGAGGTATTCTGAGGGCTGATGTCCTCGCAGCCACAGCGAGGCTGTGTCGCCACGCTTCTCCCACCGTTGCTGGGCAGGAGGATGAGGGCATAGTGATTCTTCCACAGGCTCTGGAACTTTCCACTCAGAAGTCACACTAGCAATGTCTGCTCTTATTTGGTGGCCAAAACAAGTCACGTGACCACTTTGAACTTCAGAGGGGCCGGGGAAATACAACCTGACCGTGTGTCCAGAAGAAAAACTGGAAATGTTTGGAGAACAGCGTTGGTTCCCTTGTTAGGAAACCCAGGCAGAGTCCGCTTCCCAATGGAAACGTCTGGTACGACTTTAGAAACAAGGGGGCATTGGACTGGTCCTTCAGGGCGAGTTGGGTTTAAACCACTCCGTGCAGTTTGCTGGGGAACTGACTGCGTGCCTGGAGAGCATCCAGCACGCGTTCCACTCGCTTCCTCGCCGCTGGAAAACTTCCTGGGCTCCCGCGGAACATCAGTCAGATGAGTGAGACGAGGTCCCAGCTCTGAGGGAGTCTGTGGTCTAGGAGGGAAGATAAGTCCTGCACGTGTACAGATATTCATAAACGATGCATGAAGATGATATGCACAATAAAAAGGGGAGCAAAGGAAGAGAACTCCTATCCCAAAGCATCAAGCTGTGCGTGGAGTAGGATTTCGAGAGAGAGAATTAGAATAAAAGTGGGGAGGGGCTCCAGGGAGAAGAACCAACCTTGAACCGAACCATGGCGGGAGGTCCACTAAGCAAAGCAACTGGAAGAAATACCCTGTAGGTTGGCAAGTGTCCGGACACCGGGCGGCAGGGCAGTGGGAAGGAATGGGAAACCCCCTGAAACGGAGACTCTCAGAAATGGGGAAGCAAAGGGTAGGAGAGCAGCATCCTTTTCTTTCCACGCAAACCTTTCCCGAAGGCTCAGCCGCGGCCTTGTCACCGTGAGTTTAGGAAGCCCACTGGCAGGCTGCACCTTAACTCGGCCTCTCACAGAGAATTCAAAGAGTCACAAAGTGTACAGCGCCCCCACCCTCAGTTACCCACGGGGCATGGATCTGCAATCTTGGTGGCCACCTCCCACTTTCCAATGAGCAGACGATTCCAGGGGAGGTGCAGAGTCCAGAGCAGTGGTTCTCAACCTTCCTAATGCTGTGACCCTTTAACACAGTTCCTAATGTTGTGGCGACGCCCAATTTCATTGTTACAAATTGAACATAATTAAAACATAGTGATTAATCACAAAACAACAATATGTAATTATATATGTGTTTTCCGATGGTCTTAGGCAACCCCTGTGAAAGGGTCATTCGACCCCCAAAGGGGTCGCGGCCCACACGTTGAGAACCGCTGGTCTAGAGTCCCTGGATTCTGAAACAAAGTTTGGTCCAAGGTATTGCCCTGCCCTGGAGATCTCCAGCCCCATGGGATTTGGGTGGTGGGAGTTAGGGCCATCCTGGGCGGGGACCCAGGGCCAGCAAGGGCCAGCTCCAACCACTCTCTTCCTGATCCACCTGCCGCCATTGACGCCTTTGTTGTATCACTCCCTGATGACTTGGTTGTTGTTCAGATCAATCCATTCTCGAAATAATATGTCAACACCAACTGTTGTGGTGAGGGTGACCGTGATGGGGAATATGGCAATGATTATTATTAGTTTTCATTTTGTCGGGTTTTATTTTGTCTTGATTTGCTTTGTTTCAGTGCAAATTGCTGTTGCTGCCGACTTATTCCTGAAGCCAAACTTTCCTGCCTCTCATCCACTTCACACTTTGCCTCATTTATTTTTCCTATTTCCCCAAAGACCTTTTGACACTTTGAAAAGTGTTTTACTTAGATACAATCCCGCTCTCCTACCTTGTGTTTCTTCCATCTCTCCCTTCTCGCTTTTTATTAATGTCATAAAGCAAGTGTTTCCAGGCAAACATCACTCACGGAGCAATAAAACCCGGGCAGAGGGCAGCCACGCAGAGTGGATGCTGGGGAGGCCGCTACTCAATAGCAGGCCGTGCGCGGGGAGAAGGGAGCCAGGGAACGCGGGCACTGCGCACTGGGCTTTACGGGGCCACCAGCTTTTTAAAACCGCAGCCAGGAGACCCAGTCAGCTGGGAGATGGGGCCAGACTCGAATTCCTGCAGTGTCCTTGGGTTGTTTGAGTCCAGTCCCGGCGATGGATGCCAATGCTGGAAGGCAGCGTGCCTCCATCAGCTGCAGCTTTTCCAGATGCAAATGAGGTTAATGACTCAGCCTGGGGAGCCTGTCAGAGCCGGAGCCTGGCCGGAATTCACCACAGGCCCTCCTCTTGTTTGTCGCACTTTCTGGGGTGGTCAAACCCCCCCCCCCCCGCCCTCCCGCAATGCCCATGCTGGGTAGTGAGACAGTTAAACCTGGACCTCAGATACTCAGGCTCTTTATTTTACCTCCTGGACCTGGTTAACAGGGTTTGGACCTACCCAGTACCTAATCTATAACATCCCAGGCTCCTTCCGATGGCTCTGTTCCTCAGCAAGCACATTCCCCTTTGAATCTCCCTCAAAGCCACTGTTCCTTCTCTCAGTTCTCACTGCCGGTTCTGCATCCAGGCCTCCTCGTCCCTCCACTGGCCGCTGGTGTCTCTGCCTCCAGGCTCTACCCTCACCAGCTGTCTTTCACACGCTCTGGGAGAGATGTTCTATAGCTCAAACCAGATGATGTTCTTCCTATGACTGAAACCCTAATTGCCCCAGGAAGGCCCATAGGACTTGGAAGAAAGTGGCCAGACCCTAGGAAAGTTGCCCAGGACAGGGCCCGGCCTGAAAGAATACATCAGCGCGAAGAATACAGCGAAAGAAACGGGAAGGACGCGGACTGGGGAAGGCTCCCAGCCTCAGGCAAACGCTGAGCCGTGCTGAAATTCAGATTCGGAAAAAAGGCAAACTGAAAACTGCTTGACTTAGCTCACAGGATTGTCATGAGGAGCAAGGGAGAGGATGGCTAGAAAAGCGCCGTGTCAGGCATAAAGCACTGTGCGGAGGGAAACCATCCCTACCCCCCAGTTCTGGCTGCGGTCTCACAGGAAGGACACTGCCTGGTACAACAGTGAGTGCGGTTTAGGCCGAGTCACCTCTCACCTCCGAAGCAGAGGCCTCCCTTCAACAGAACGACAGCTTCAGGCCAGCACCTCTCAGACCTCTTCCAGTGCCCACTTCCTGGAGCGGAGGTCCTGGCCCAAGGCTCCGTGGGCCCCGGGGGACGTGCCATTAGCTGAGCGGCCCCGTCAGCTGCGGCTCTGATCCAGCTCCGGAGCCTTCACCTCCTAATAAAAACGGAGAGCTCGGGTTTAAGCCGGATCCTTCCCTTCTTCCCACCACCTATTACACCAGCTTTTTAAAATATATTTTTTGTTGTTGATAGTATTACGATATCGCCCATTCCCCACTCCCAGCCCCTCCCTCCCTCCCTCCCCACAGGTCTTCACCACCCTATTGCCTGTGTCCATGGGCTATGCATATCCTATACAATCCTATATAGTAAAAGGCTAATATGCAAATTGACCAGGAACAACCGGTCGCTATGACAGTGGTTCTCAACCTTCCTAATGCCACGACCCTTTAATACAGGTCCTCATGTTGTGGTGACCCCCAACCATAAAACTATTTTCGTTGCTACTTCATAACTGTAATTTTGCTACTGTTATGAATCATAATGTAAATATCTGATATGCTATTTGTGTTTTCCAATGGTCGTGATCCACAGGTTGACCGCTGTCCTATGATGTGCACTGACACCAGGGGGCAGACACTCAACACAGGAGCTGCCCCCTGGTGGTCAGTACACTCTCACAGGAGGAGCTCTGCTCAGTCACAAGACAGGCTGAGACCTGCTAGTGCAGTGGCAGTGGCGGAGTCTCTCCCACCTCCACGGCAGCACTAAGGATGTCCACCTCTGACTAAGTTGACAGGTGGGCATCCCCTGAGGGCTCCCAGGCTGCCAGAGGGATGTCTGACTGCCAGCTAGAGTGCATCCCCTGGGGAGCAGGCCTAAGCTGGCAGGTGGACATCCCCTGAGGGGTCCCAGACTATGAGAGGGTGCAGGCCCTGCTGGCCCCCCCCCCCCCCGAGTGCATGAATTTTTGTGCACCGGGCCTCTAGTCTATTATAATAACAAAGGCATAATATGCTAATTACACTGGACATCCTTCCGATGACCTTCCAAATTTCCAGATGAAGCTCGGGCTGTGAGGGAAGTCCGGGTCCCAGGTGCCGGAGGGAAGCTGGTTCAGGCAGCCAGGGAAAGGAAGGCCTACTCTTGCATGAATTTTGTGCATCGGGCCTCTCATAAGTACAACGTTCTTTGGATTATCTCTTCTCATCCCCCCAACCCCACATAGAGGTGTATCAGTCTGTTCCTTGCCTCCATGCTTTGGGTCTTATTTTGCTGGTCAATTCAGTTTGTTCATTAGATTCCACAAAGAAGTGAGATCATATGATATTTGTCTTTCTCAGATTGGCTTATTTCACTTAGCATAATAGTCTCCATGTCCCTCCATGCTGTCCCAAATGGTAACAGATCCCTCTTTTTAACAACTGCACAGTATTCCATAGTGTAAATGTCCCACGGCTTTTTTATCCATTCATCTACTGATGGGCACTTGGGCTGTTTCCAAATCTTAGTTATTATAAACAATGCTGCTATGAACATAGGGGTGCATATATTCTTTCTGATTGGTGTTTAGGAGTTTTTAGGATATATTCCCAGAAGTGGGATCACTGGGTCAAACAGAAGTTTCATTTTTAATTTTTTGAGGAAACTGCATACTGTTTTCCATAATGGCTGCATCAATCTGCATTTCCACCAGCAGTGAACCAGTGTTCCCCTTTCTCCACATCCTCTCCAGCACTTGTTTTTTGTTGATTTTTTGATGATAGCCATTCTGACAGGTGTGAGATGATATTTCCTAATGGTTTTAATTTGTATTTCTCTGATGAGTGACTTTGAGCATTTCTCCATATGTCTCTTGGCCATTTGTATGTCCTCTTTGGAGAAATGTCTATTTAGCTCTTCTGCCTATTTTTTAATTGAATTGTTTATCTTCCTTTTGTTGAGTTGTATGAATACTTAATATATTTTGGATATTCACCCCTTATCAGATATATCATTGGAAAATATATTCTCCCATACAGTGGGCTCCATTTTCATTTTGATGGTGATTTCTTTTGCTGTGCAGAAGCTTTTTATTTTGATGTAGTCCCATTTGTTTATTTTCTCCTTAGTTTCCTTTGCTCAAGGAGATGTATCCATAAACATATTGCTATGTGAAATGTCTTAGATTTTACTGCGTATGTTATTCTCTAAGATTTGTATGGTTTCATGCCTTACATTTAAGTCTTTTATCCATCTTGAGTTCATTCTTGTGTATGGTATAAGTTGGTGGTCTAGTTTCATCTTTTTGCATGTGTTTGTCCAGTTTTCCCAGCACCATTTGTGGAAGAGACTGTCTTTACTACATTGTATGTTCTTGCCTCCTTTGTCACATATTAATCGACTGTAATGATGTAGGTCAATTTCTGGGGTCTTTGTTCTGCTCCATTGGTCTATATGCTTGTTTTTGTGCCAGTACTAGGCTATTTTGGTTATAATGGCTTTGTAGTATAGTTTGATATCTGGTATTGTGATCCCTCCTACTTTTTTCTTCTTTCTCAAGATTGCCGCAGCTTTTCAGGGTCTTTTATGGTTCCATATACATTTTTGGAGTATTTGTTTTAGCTCTGTGAAGTATGCCATTGGTATTTTAATAGGGATTGTTGACCCTATAGATTGCTTTGGGAAGTATAAACATTTTAATGATGTTAATTCTTCCAATCCATGAAGATCATATATACTTCCATTTGTTTGTATCTTCCTCTATTTCTTTTGTTCAATGTCCTATAGTTTTCCAAGTTCAGGTCTTTTACCTCCTTTGTTAAGTTCATTCCTAGGTATCTTTTTTATTTTGTTGTTGCAATGGTAAATGGGATTGCTTTTTTTAGTTTCTCTTTTTGAGAGTTCATTATTGGTGTATAAAAATGCCATTGATTTGTGGATGTTGATTTTGTATCCTGCTTCCTTGACGAATTCATTTATTAAGTTTAGTAGTTTCCTGGTGGAGTCTTTAAAGTTTTTTTATGTACAATATCATGTCATCTGTGAAAAATTACAGTTTTATTTCCTCCTTTTCAGTTTGGATGCCTTTTATCTGTTATTTTTGTCTGATTGCTGTGGCTAGGACTTCCAGTACTGATTGCTATGGCTAGGATTTCCAGTACTATGTTGAATAAGAGTGGTGAAAGCAGACATTCTTGTCTTGTTCTTGTTCTTAAGGGAAACACTTTTAGTTTTTGCCCATTGAGTATTATGTTGGCTGTATGTTTATCATATATGGCCTTTATTATGTTGAGGTGTGATCCCTATATTCCCACTCACTGAGAGTGTTTATTAAAAAAAAGGTGCTGGATTTTGTTGAATGCTTTTTCTGCATCTATTGATATGATCATGTGGTTTTTATCTTTCAATTTTTTTATGTGATGTATCAAATTTATTGATTTGTGAATATCCAGCTTTGCATCCCCAGAATAAATCACACTTGATCATGGTGTACGATCTTTTTAATATATTGCTGGATCTGATTTGCTAATATTTTGTTGAGGATTTCAGCATCTGTGTTCATCAGGGATATTGGCCTATAATTTACTTTCTTTGTAGTGTCTTTATGTGGTTTTAAAATTAGGATAATGCTGGCCTCATCCAAAAAGCTTGGAAGTGTTCCTTCCTCTTGGATATTTTTTAATAATTTGAGGCAGATAGGTGTTAGTTCTTCTTTGAACATTTGTTAAAATTCACCTGTAAATCCATCTGGGCCAGGACTTTTGTTTGCTGGAAGTTTTTAAATTACTGCTTCAATTTCATCAGTTGTTATTGGCCTATTCAGGTTTTCTAATCTTCCTGATTGAGTTTTGGAAGATTGTATGTTTCTAGAAATTTGTCCATTTTGCCTAGTTTGTCCAGTTTGTTTGCATATAGTTGTTCATAGTATTTGCTTACATACTTTGTATTTCTGTAGTGTCCATTGCAATATCGCCTCTTTCATTTCTGATTTTATTCATTTGGGTCCTCTCTCTTTGTTTCTTGATGAGTCTGGCTAGGGGATCATCAATCTTGTTTATTTTTCCAAAGAACCAGCTCTTGGCTTTATTGATCTTTTGTACTGTTTTTTAAATCTCTATGTCATTTATTTCCACTCTGATCATTATTACTTCCTTTTACTTCCCCTGGGATTTTCTTGCTGTTCTCTTTCTAATTCATTTAGTTGTAGTATTAGATAGTTTATTAGTCCCTTTTCTTGTCCCTTGAGGTAGGCTTGTAGTGCTATGAACTTCCCTCTCAGGACTGCATTCACCATCTCCCATAGATTTTGGATAGTTGTGTTTGCATTTTCATTTGTTTCCAGGGAGTTTTTGATTTCTTGCTTGATCTCATTGGTAACCATTCATTGTTTAATAACATGCTAGCTAGCCTCCATGTATTTGAGTGTTTTTGAGTTTTGTTTTGTTTTATTGTAGTTGATTTCTAACTTCATGCCATTGCGATGCAAGAAAATGCTTGGTATTATATGAATCTTCTTGAATTAGAATGGACTTGTTGTGTGCCCTAACATATCATCTACCTTTGAGAATGTTCCATGTGCACTTGAGAAGAATTTATATTCTGTTGCTTTGGGGTGAAATATTCCTCAAATATTGTTTAGGTCCATCTGATCTAATGTGTCATTTAAGGTCTCTGTATCCTTGTTAATTTTTTTGTCTTGAAGATCTATCCAGTGACATCAGTGGTGTGTTAAAGTCCCCTAATATGACTGTATTGCTATCAATATCTCCCTTAAAGTCCATCAAGAGTTTTTTTATGTACTTGGGTGCTCTTATGTTGGGTGCATATGTTTACAGGGGTTATATTTTCTTTTTTTTTTATTGCTTAAAGTATTACAAAGGGTATTACATATGTGTCCATTTTATCCCCCCGCCCTAGACAGTCCCCTAGCCTCCCCTATTCCCCAGTGTCTTATGTCCATTGGTTATGCTTATATGCATGCATACAAGTCCTTTAGTTGATCTCTTACCCCCCTACCTCCTGCCCCCCAACCCTCCCCTGCCTTCCCGCTGCAGTTTGACAATCTGTTTGAGGCAGCTCTGCCTCTGTATCTATTATTGTTCAAAAGTTTATAATGGTCTCTATTGTCCATGAATGAGTGAGATCATGTGGTATTTTTCCTTTATTGACTGGCTTATTTCACTTAGCATAATGCTCTCCAGTTCCATCCATGATGTTGCAAATGGTAAGAGTTCCTTCCTTTTTACATATTTTCTTTTTTAATCATTCCCTTTAGTATTATGAAGTGGCCTTCTTTGCCTCTTGTTATAGCCTTTGTTTTGAAGTCTATTTTGTCTGATATGAGTATTGCTACCCCAGCTTTTTTTCCCTTTTCATTTGAATGGAATATATTTTCCCATCCTTTCACTC
Organism: Myotis daubentonii; assembly: GCF_963259705.1. Taxonomy (NCBI): domain Eukaryota; kingdom Metazoa; phylum Chordata; class Mammalia; order Chiroptera; family Vespertilionidae; genus Myotis; species Myotis daubentonii. The sequence continues at coordinate 6,811,759 of NC_081848.1, read as the reverse complement.
TCAGTCTATGTGTATCTTTGTTCTGAGGTGGATCTCTTGTAGATAGCACATATATGGATTTTCTTATTTATTCAGTCACCCTATATCTTTTGACTGGAGCATTTAATCCATTTACATTTAAAGTTATTATTGATTGGTGTTTCTTTATTGCCATTTTTATTTTCTTCATGCCTATGATCCTCTCTTTCACCTTTTATTCTTTCTAAAGCACTCCCTTTAATATTTCTTATATTGTTGGCTTGGTGTTAATGTACTTAAACTTTTATTTTGTCTGGAAAGCTTTTTATTTCATCTTCAGTTTTAATTGATAAGCCTTGCTGGATACAGTAGTCTTGGATTTAGGCCCTTGTTTTTTAGTATTTTGAATACTTCATGCTATTCCCTTCTGGCCTTAAGTATTTCTATTGAGAAGTCAGATGACATTCTAATGGGAACTTCTTTGTAGGTAATTTTCTCTTGCTGCCTTTAAGATCCTTTCTTTGTCTTTAATTTTTGCCATTTTAATTATGATATGTCTAGATGTGGGTCTCTTTGGGTCATCTTGATTGGGACTCTCTGTGTCTCCTGAGATTGTGTGACATTTTCCTTCACCAGGTTGTGGAAGTTTCCTGTATTATTTCTTTAAACAGGTTCTCTGTTCATTGCTCACCCTCTTCCACTTCTGGCATTCCTATAATGTGGATGTTGTTATGTTTCATGTGCTGCCATAGCTCCCTTAAGCTATCTTCTTGTTTTTAATTATTTTTCTATTTGCTGCTCTAATTGGGTATTTATTTCTACCTTGTCTTCCGAATTACTGATTTGATCCTCGGCTTTATCCAATCGACTTTTAATACCTTCCAGTGTGCTTTTGATGTCAGATATATCATTCTTTATTTCTGTCTGGTTCTTGTTCATGACCTCTATTTCCCTTTTCATGTTGTTGTAATTTGCATTAAGTTCCTTAAGCATCTTTATAACCATTGCTTTAAATTTTATGTCTGATAGGTTGCTTGCCTCCATTTCATTTAGTTCTTTTTCTGGAGATTCCATCGTTTCTCTCATTTGGAGGTTGTTTCTTTGTCTCACCACTTTAGCTGTCTCTTTATATTTGCTTCTATGTATTAGATAGAACTGTTATGCCTGCCATTCTTTGTGGGCTGGCCTAATGTAGAAAGGACCCCTTGAGGGGTCCAGTGGTGCAGTCTCTTTGTTCACCTGAGCTGGATGCTCTAGGAATGTTCCTTGTGAGCATAGTTTGGGCTTTCTTGTTGTAATTGGGACTTGATTGTTGATGTCCCATTCCTGGGAGGATCTCCCCTCTGACTTATTGCCAATGAGGTTCAACCCCATTGTTATCATGCCAGCTGTTATACAGGTGCTTTGGGTCCTATTTGAGTGGCTTGCTGGATTTGGCTCTGATGTTGTTGAATCTGGTCCCTTGGTGTGTCTATCCTGGGCCTACTGGGAGCTTCCCATTGCTGGTGAATGTGGGTCACTGTCCCTTTCTGGCCCTGGGCAACCTAATTGAGGTCCAAGAGGTTGACCCCTGTAGTTGTCCAGTGGTTGGGAATGCCTTAGCCCAGAGACTGGGTCTGCCTTGAGTCTCATACCTGGATAGTCCATGTTCTGAGTTGTACTCCCTTCCCCCATGGAGCTGGACCTGCAGGTGTCAGCTGCAGGAGCTTGGGGTCCTTCTGGCTTTTGCCTTTCTGTGTGGGTCTGGGATAGTGTCTGTGGTGGGGGCATGGAGATGCGCTTGGGTTCCTGCTGGTGTTCGCTTCCCTGTGCTTCTGTTGTGGGAACCCCAATGCTGTTTCTGACTAATTAGATCAGGCAAAGACTCAAAGCCTTCAGAGATCAAACTCTGCCTGCAGAATGATTTGATTTAGTCTTGAGTAGTCTCAGGCAATGGTCCATAGGTGGGGTGAGAGCTTTTCCAAAAAGTGGGGTAATTGCTTCTGCCTGTAGGCTAATTGTTATTCTCAGGCTCTTAATGGGTCTGAAAAACTCCACAGGGTGGGGTGAGGGGCTTTCCAATAGGGTGAGTCAACTTTCCTTCCCTCCTCCCTTGCAAGCCCCCGGCAAAAACTGCCTAGATAGCAAAAGTCAGTCTGAGAAAGATGACCTCCACCACTGTAGTGTCTGCCTTCTGAGCTCTAACCTCAGAGCCCCAAACCCTGGCTTATGCTTACACAACCTCAGTCCAATATGCCCTCCCTATGCTGGAGCCCAGGGTGAGTGGCTGCATTCAAAATTTTGTGCATTGACCTTTAAGAGTGTGCCTGCATTTCCAGCCATCTCTTCCTGGAAGACCACAACCCTGCTACTTTACATAGCCAGATGTTATGTGGACACCTTTCTCAGTTCTGGTGCTCTCTACTGTGGGGCCCAGCTTGGGGTTAGACCCCAGGGTTCTCTATGGCACCACCTCTCCAACTGAGATATTTCTCTAGGACTTCAGCTACTGTCCGTGAAAGCCCCGGCAGCCCTTTTGTGCCTCCACACTTCCTACCAGTCTTTATGTGGTCTCCACTTTCTGTCCTTGGTTATCAGGGTTCTCTCCAGCTAGTCTTCAGGATGTTTTTATTTTTATTTTAGTTGTAATTCCAGTTTGGTCCTTGGAGTGTGTCTGTGTTGCATCCATTTACTCCACCACCATTTTTTATCTCATTCTACACAAGTTTTGATTAACCAATCTAGGTAGTTCACTTTTTTAAAAAATATATTTTTATTGATTTCATAGAGAAAGAGAGAGATAGAAACATCAATGATGAGAGAGAATCATTGATCAGCTGCCTCCTGCCCGGCTCCCCTCCCCACACCTGGGATCAAGCCCACAACCTGGGCATGTGCCCTGACCTGGAATTAAACTGTGACCTCTTGGTTTATAGGTTGATGCTCAACCACTGAGCCATGCTGGCTGGGCTAGGTAGTTCACTTTTTAAAAAAATATATAAGATGAGGGAAATATTATTAAGGAGCCAATTGGATCTCATTATGGAAAAAAGCTTTAATTACCCCTAAGGTTGATTCTGGAACACACCCATCAACAGCCCAGCAGCCTGGAGCTGGGGGCCCTGGCCAACTACTGGCTTGTTCCCAGAGCAGTTATGTTCAATGGAACCAAAGTCCTGAGTCCACAGCCTGAAAAACTCTGGAATCTTCCTGCCTGGTTCCCGAGGGCTCTGAAGTTACCTCTCAGGAAACAAAAAGTAAACTCTCATAGCAAAGATCCTCATGGGAACCGGGTTTGCTCTCCTCCCTGGAAAAGGTTTGGGCCCAGGGGATTTGAGCTGGGGAATGGGAAGTCAAGCAGGGGTTTGCCCTGGAGATACTGAAATAAGGGCTCTAAACCACAAGCACTGAGATGAAGAAACAAACCAAGTGATGAAATGCAAATAATTCACACAGGCAAATAGTGTGACAGCCTGCTACTCATGACCACTGCACTATGTGATCATGGCAGCCATTTTGGCTCACAAATCCTCAGTGACTCCCGTTGCTGACAGGAGTCCTGACCCTTCATCCTGGCATTGGAAGGACCCTCACAATTCCCATGGCTGATCTTTTAATCTTTGCTTCCATTCAAATCATTCACTTTCCACTACTGACTTTCCACTCCATGCTTTCAGAGACCCCTACATCATGCACACCTGCTTCTCCTGTGAAACCACTTCCTTCTACTTCCCCTTGTCCATCAGTCAAAATCCTCCCTGTCTACCCCTTACTCTTTTTGTGTTTCTCTTACAGAACTCATTCATCTCTTCAGTGTTTGGGAAGAGAAATTTATTATGGACAAGGCTCCTTTCAAGGGTCTTTGGACACAGAGATGAAATTTTTCTCTTGCTCCTAGTGCAGAAGACGGACATGCTTTTAGATAGTCACATTAGAGTATGAAAATACTTCAGCTAGTGCTGTCTGGAAATTGGTGTTACAAATATAAGTTAAATTTTTCTAGTAGCCACTTTTTAAAATGGTAAAAAGAAACCAATAAAATTAATTTTAATAACAAATTTTAACTGAATAATATCATTTCAACCTACGGCACTAGACACATTTCAACTACACAAGAGCCACATGTGGTTCGTGGCTACCATGCTGGGTGGCATGGATATAGACAAGCATATATAGGTGTGAGGAGAGCACAGGAAGGGAATCATACGCACCATCTAGGGAATCACAAAGGCTCCCCAGGGTCCTGACGGATGAGTGGGCTAATCCGGTGGAGAACCCTTGAAGATGGTTTGTAGTCTTGCCCTGCCAAATCCCTGAGCCACGCCAGCATTACCTCTTGCCCAGATTATTGCTACACCTCCTAATTTATCTCCCTGCCTCTGCCCTTACTTCCCCATGGTCTAATTTTGACACAATAGCCTGAGAGACCTATTAAATGTAAAGCAGATGCCACACCTCTGCTTAAACTTCCCACAGCTCCCATCTCCCTCAGAGTAAAAGCCATTGTTTATGCAGTGGTCCATAGTGGCAGCAGGACTGGATGGGATCTGACCTCCTTCCCTTATTACCGTCCTGACATCACCTCCTGCTTGTTCACTCTCTTCCATTTACGCTGGCATCTTGCTATTTCTCAAACATGCCAGGCACACTCCCACCTCAGGGCCCTAGAACTTGCTGTTGCCTCCACCTGAAATGCTCTCTGCCCAGCTATCTGCCGGCTCATTCCCTTGCAGGCCTCCGCTCTTTCTCAAAAGTCACCCTCTCCAGCAGGCTCTCTGCAGTCGCCTTATCTCAGATGCAGGCCCACTTATCACACTGCCTTTACTCCTCCTCTGCTTTATTTTTCTCCTTTGTACTCACCACCATTCTAGCCATGTTACTTACGTATCTTGTTTCTTTCTTGTCCAGTATCACTTAGTATCTAAAGGGCAAGAGTTTTCTTTGTTGTAGTCACTGCTTTGTCCCTAGTGCCATGGCTGGCACACACCAGGCAACTGAGGAATATTGGTGGAACAAAGGAACAGAGATGGGGGGGGACACAGGGTGCTGAGAGAGCCATGGGAAATGGATCTAAGCCAGCTGGAAAGGGGCCACAGGGTAGGCTCAAGGCCAAGGAGAGGCCTCCCAGACATGTAAAGGAAGAGCTCAGCTTGGCTAGGACAAGAGCAAGGGGTGGGGAGGGCATGGCCAGCAGAGGGGACAGAAAACTCAACACTTAGGAGAGAAGAAACATCAGAAGTTGTGAAACTGCATACGGCTTGGTTTGCTGGGGTAAAAAGTGCAAGGGGGAGGGGTGAGAGGTGAGGCTGGAGAGGGCGGCAGGGGTGAGATCACAGACAGTCTGGGCCGGGCAGGCTGTGGAAGGGTCTGGGTTTCATCCCAGGCCTGGCAGGATCTGCTTTCCAAGTCAGTCATCCTGTGTTTATGCAGAGAGCAAATGGGAAGACAGAGTAGAGCCAAGAACACTAGCCTAACTGGTTGCTAGTGGTAAGCCAGGGATGAGACCACAGTGGGGGTGGTGGGAATAGAGAGGAGATAGAATTATTGAGAGAAAGGTAAAATGGGCCAGATTTGGCAATTGACTGGCTTGAGAGAAAGTTGCCTTTCTGAGCCTCCCTTCTAGTTTGGGTGCCGTGTTAGGTCCTGTGAGTGATTGCAAACACTGACACAAAAGTGGGTTGGTGAAGAAAGGTGGTGACATAGAACATTCTCAAAGCCATCCAGAATGTATCCTATCTAATAAAAGAGAAACATGGTAATTGGCATACGACCACTACCCTTCCCATTGGCTAATCAGGGCAATATGCAAATTAACTGTCAGCCAAGATGGCGGCTGGCAGCCAGGCAGCTTGAAACTAACATGAGGCTTGTTTGCTTCAGTGACGGAGGACTCCAACGTTCCCCGCCTGCCGCTGCAGGCCTCTGAGCTGCAAGCAACTATGTAACAAACACAGAAGCTAAACAAAACCCCAGAAACCTGCCGGGCTTCAGCCAGCCGGATCGCAACATTGTAAGCAAAGGCCAGAAACCTACTTTCAGCAGTGGAGGCCTAAGAGCTGGAGCCAAGCCTCAAAGCTAAAGCTGGCCCAGAATAAAAAAGAAAAAAAAGAAAAAAAGGAGCGGTTGGGAGCTTCAGTCACCCCCAGCCTGAAAACAGCCCTCAGCTCCTCACCCAGACTGGCCAGGCACCCCAGTGGGGACCCCCACCCTGAAGGGTGTGTGACCAGCTGCAAACAGCCATCATCCCTTCACCCAGGCTGGCCAGGCACCCCAGTGGGGACCCCCACCCTGATCCAGGACACCCTTCAGGGCAAACCAGCCAGCCCCACCCATGCACCAGACCTCTATTCTATATAGTAAAAGGGTAATATGCCTCCCAGCACCGGGATCAGCGGAGCCGAGAGGCCTCCCGGCACCAGGATCAGCGTGACAGGGGGCAGCGCCCAAACCCCCTGATTGCCCTGCGGCTCTGTGTGTGACAGGGTGCGGCGCCCCAACCCCCCCCCCCATGGGCCCTGCTCTGTGTGTGACAGGGTGCAGCGCCCCCCCCCCCATGGGCCCTGCTCTGTGTGTGACAGGGTAGAGCCATAACCTCCCCATTGGCCCTGCCCTGAGTGTGAGAGTGGCGGCACCCCAACCCCCTGATTGGCCCCGCTCTGTGGGTGATAGAGCGGCACCCCAACCCCCTGATTGGCCCTGCTCTGTGCGTGACAGGGTACAGAGCCCCAACCCCCCTGATTGGCCCTGCTCTGTGCGTGACAGGGGGTGGTGCCACAACCTCCCCATCGACCCTGCCTTGAGTATGACAGGGGATGGTGCCCCAACCCCCCAATCAGCCCTACCCTGAGCGTGACTGAGGGTGGAATCACAACCTCCCGATTGCCCTGCTCTGTGTATAACAGGGGGCGGCGCCCCAACTCCCCAATTGGCCCTGCTCTGAGCCCGACCAGGGGCTGCACCTAGGGATTGGGCCTGCTCTCTGCCACCCGGGAGCAGGCCTAAGCCAGCAGGTCGTTATCTCCCGAGGGGTCCCAGACTGTGAGAGGGCACAGGCCAGGCTGAGGGACACCCTTACTTCCCGAGTGCACAAATTTTTGTGCACCGGGCCTCTAGTTAGAACATATAAGTCTGAAACCTGGCTTGGTGATCTTGGCCGAAGAAATAGATTTGGGGTTCAGAAGCAGGAAGATTACAGAGAGCCCAGTGCAGGGACAGTCATACCTACCGGCAGCCTCTGACAGATTAGAATAATCATTTAGAGGAACTGATGTCACCTTGGGGGACATAGCACAAAGGGCAAAGGGAGGTGGAGGGTTAGAACGAGCAGAAAGAACAAGCAGCAAGGTAAAAATCTGGTACAGAAGCAATCTGGTGGGGAAAGTAAGTCGAGGAAGGGGATCAAGTCTAGGACCAAGAGCAGGAAACAGGGGAGCCCTAGAAAGAACGGGGAGCCTAAGAGGCTGCCCAGAGGTGACTACCAGGAAATATTGGTTTTCTTACTCTTTGCAGTCACAGAACCTCTTACAATTTCAGCTTGTAGACGACCAATAACGAGAACAATAAGGAGAGCTGCTCGGAGGGAAGGTGGTTGGGTCATGTAAGAAACATGCCTCTGATTCATCTTCATGGAAAAGAAACAGCCTGTGGGCAGGCGGTTACTGACTTTCCCCAGAGCAAACAGGATGTGGGGTGGGGAGAGGGTATGAGAGCGGTGTATGTGGCCGACAGCACATGTTCTAGGAAGATTCCTCTAGACCAGTGATGGCGAACCTATGACACGCGTGTCAGAGGTGACACGCGAAGTCATTTGTTTGGTTGATTTTTCTTTGTTAAATGGCATTTAAATATATATAAGATAAATATCAAAAATATAAATCTTTGTTTTACTATGGTTGCAAATATCAAAAAATTTCTATATGTGACACGGCACCAGAGTTAAGTTAGGGTTTTTCAAAATGCTGATACGCCGAGCTCAAAAGGTTCGCCATTGCTGCCCTAGACCCTTGGTCGGCAAACTGCGGCTCGCGAGCCATGTGCGGCTCTTTGGCCCCTTCAGTGTGGCTCTTCCACAAAACACTGGCTCTTCCACAAAATACCAACTTCTGCGCATCGGCCACGAAGTTTCAATCGCACTGTACATGCGCGCCCGCACGTGGTATTCTGTGGAAGAGGCACACTGAAGGGGCCAAAGAGCCGCATGTGGCTCGCGAGCCGCGGTTTGCCGACCATGGCCCTAGACCAGCGGTTCTCAAACTGTGGGTCGCGACCCCTTTGGCGGTCGAACGACCCCTTCACAGGGTTCATCTAAGACCATCCTGCATATCAGATATTTACATTACGATTCATAACAGTAGCAACATTACAGTTATGAAGTAGCAACGAAAATAATTTTCTGGTTGGGTCACAACATGAGGAACTGTATTTAAAGGGCCAGAGGTTGAGAACCACTGCCCAAGACAAAAGAAGGTGTAGACAGCCCAATATTTTAATGGCCCAATGGAGACAGCAAGACCCAGGTGACATATGAGCAAACAGGTCAAGTCATAGGACTCAGCCAATGAGGAACCGGAGGAGGGACTCAATAAATAGGCTATATTCCCTGTCCCATGTGTGAGCCTGTGCAATGGGCGCCCGCTCTTGAGAGTGCTGTTGAAAGTCTCATTTTCGCCATTCTTCTGTTTCCTAGTCCGTCCTTTGAAATTCGGACAGGTGAGCCATTTCTCACGGGTCAGAGGCTTAGAGTGGCTCCTCGCTTTCTTCCTTCCCTGAGAGCCCCCAGTTCACAGAAAGACTAAAGCTGCTCTCCCCCTGTAAAGAACCCTGGACTCCCTGCGGGGGGTGGACCCCAGGCCGCCTGCAGCTGGAGGTCTTGAGATCCCATCTCCACTCCCACCTGGAACTACTCTGTGACATGGGCTAGCGGCCTTCCCTCCTCTCTGGGTGGAAAGGGTGAAGGGTGGGCCCCTTTCTGCACCAACACGTGTGGATGCAAAGGGCTGGAGGCTACTGAAGGGAAGCCAGCGGGTCCTGCTGGGCGGCTCTCTCCCTCAGGGCCATCTATCCCTCTGCCCACTGCTCTCCTTGCTTTAGAAAATGCTCTGCGCCTGGGAGGCACTGCCTTAGCACCTTCTTCCCCTGACAATCGCCTCTTTACCAGTCCAGTCCGGTTCCTGACTTCCCTGCCCATGACTATATTTTCCAGGGAAATAAGCTCCTTCCAGCTGTGCTGCTCCCTGCCCAGCAGGGGCGCCACCATCTGAGCAGGGGCTGCTTTCAGGAGGGCGGGATTCCCTGTCATCTGTCCAAGTAACTCTTTCCCCCTGCGCCTGTGAGGCTGATTGCTGCCAACTTCCAGCAGGAGAAACAAGCCAAGAAGAGGGAGCAGCATTAGTAACGGGAAGATACTCTCATTTAACACGGGCCTTGCTTTTCCGCTGATCTGCTCCAGGTTGCGCATCTTGTGTTGCTCAGTGCTCCCCCAGCCCTTCCACTTGGAGGAGGAAGCCGGATGTATGTGTGTCTCTGTGGGTGTGCCCGCGAGTGTGGGTGTATTTAATACACACGCACACGATGGAAATATGTTTAGATGACATGTATATGATACACACCTATATGTATGAAATGCATGCATATGCAAGCAAAGTGTATCTGTTTATGTCCTTAATGTATACCTGCACATATAGCATGAATATCTCAAGTATATGCAACTTTTCCAAATGGGGAGAGAGAATAAAAGAGGGAGAGGAAGAGAGAAAGAGACCCCTCCCTTTCTCGGCTGTCAGACTGGAAAGGAAGCAGGGAGGGCTGAGGCTGAGCCCCCACCTGGCCTCTGTGCTGATTCTCTATGACGTTGTGCCAGGCCCTGTCACTCTGACCTCCTGCAACTTGGGCAGGAGGGAAAGGGCGGGGGGGGGGGGGGGGGGGGAAGAAATAAAATAAAACACTTGCTCCAAACAGTGTAGCCAGGGGAATTGCAGGACTAAGAGCAAATAATGATTTCCTCCTCTGCTTTTTAAGTAAATACTGCTGCACAACGAGCTATGGGCAGGACAGGTGCAAAATAATAGACTGTTTTCTGCTCTCTCCAGCCCCCCAGGGCCTCTGCTAACAGCATCAAGTACTCGATTTTCTTTTTGTTATTTAAAAATGTGTTTGTGGATTCCTGTGGAGCTGGGGAGGAGAGGTCAAGTTCTATTCTAGAACCACCAAGAGAATGGCTTAATTTGTATTTTTGCGTTATTAATGGAAAGCTACCTGTCGGCCCCTGAATTTTGTCTATGGGGAGGCCTTTAATGTGTCTGCCGGATGCAACGGGGCTCAGGAAAAAGAAACGGCTCTAATCAGCAGAGCGCGCCTTGAGGGAGTAGGACCTCCTGTGGGAGGTGGACGCACCCCAGCTGGCAGAGAGGGACCTGGGAGCCCCTTAGGGTTCCCGTCAAGCGCCAGGCCTCCCAGGCCTCAGTGTCTCCTTTCCATTCCAAAGGGCTAGTGGTGAGGTTATTTCACACTCATGATAGCCTCACAATATCACTGTGCCTCAAGAGAGTAAAAAGGCACAGGCATAAGGTAAATGCAAGGGGTATTCTTAACAATGTTTTTACCCAATTGAGTGTAATTAATCTTTTCTCATCCCCTCCCCTGAAAGCAGTTCATCACTTCAGACAAAGCCAGACACAGCGCAGCAGCACCTGGCGGAGAGGACCGAGAGCGCCTCTCGCCCAGACCCTCGCTTTAAGACAGGCAGCTCTGGGCAGAGGCAGGTCTTTGCACTGCGCGCCCCTCAGTGGCATCTCTCAGCGAAGGGAAAGTAGAGAGAAAACCTGGAGCCGCAAGCAAACATCTCTGAAAATGTTTCATTGCTGTTGTGAGTTGAGAAATACAGAGATCGCCGCTTACTGCCCACTCCTTGTCCTGCCAAAGCAGAGCCACTTGTACCGTCCACGGTGGGATACGGAGATGCTCCCTCATGTTGTGTTTAGACGCCTCTCCTGGTCCTTCATGTCAAAGCTGCAGGTACAATCCTCGGGGAGGCAGATAACGTAGATCTTCTTCCAGGGGGAACTGCCTTCAAATGTAAAAGGTTTGGAGAGGCACCTGGGAAGCCGGGTTGGTTGAGTCTTTTCTTACCCTGTGAACAGCTCTGGAGAAGTTTGAGGGGCTGGAGGAGTCTTCCCCAGCTCTGACCTGAACACCCTGGTTCACCTATTGGACACTTTCCCCTTGGAAGGCGCCCCTCTCCAGGGACAGCTTTCCTCCACCGCCCTTCCACTGCTCTCACAGCCACCACTCAGCGAGCCCAGCAGGCTCCTGAGGTGCAGGAGTTGCAGTGACGAGTGGGCCGTGAGTCCATGGTCTGCGAGAAGCCAGAGGAGGGAGGCACAGTGCACCCGGCTGCTGAGGCCCACCTGCTCCTCTGGACCACCCCCTCCTTCCGTTTAGCCTGGGCCCGGGGTTTCCTTTCCTCCCGGAAGGATGTCCACATTACCCTGGGAGCCAAATTCACATTTGTCACTTGGCAAACTTGGCTCGGTATTTTCTTCTCACTTTCTCTTTACCTCTCTCCTTCCTGCCTCTTATGTGAATAATACATTAATTCATTAGCATGCATTAACAACTCTAATTTATTGAGCAAATTCGGAGAAACTGTGGCTTTTAGTTCAAAGACCAGATACATTCTGATGAGCAGAAAAGGGTTCAGGGACATGTTCAAAGCTTGGGGTGTCCCCAGTGGGGATCAGGCCCAATGGTGCTGTGGTTAAACCTCTGTTCATCGGGAGTCAGCAGGACAGTGGGTGCTGATGAGGCGGGCGGGCGCAGGCAGAGGCCGATGCTCATCTGTGTGACAGACACAGGGACCAGCCAGCTGAGGACAAACTCTGTCCATCACACAATTTTGTGTATGAACGAATCTAGCTTGTCCACTACTCTGTAGCTATTGGAATTCAGTATATTCAGACGGGAAGAGGACCCACTTTGGTGTCAGAGAGCTGGATTCTAGTTGTGATTCTATAATGTACCAGCTATGTGGTTTTGAGTTTGGTATTTAATCACTAAGCCCCACTTTTCTTACCTGAGAAACGGAGAGCATGGTAATGCCGACTGTAAGGTTATTCTGATGGTACAATGAACAGACACTTGAAAAGTACTGCTGCATAAGCGGTGAGCAAATGCTAGATATTGTCTTAGTCACGTCAGGCTATTATAACAGCATACCGTCGACTGGTGGGTGGTTTAAACAACAGAAATGTATTCCTCACAGTTCTAAGGGCCAGGAAGCTTGAGATCAGGTGCCAGCATGGTTGGGTTCTGGTAAGACCCTCTTCCTGGTTGCCAGGTGGTGTCTTCTTGTCAGGTGCTCACATGGCAGAGATCAGAGAGAGAGAGAGAGAAGGCAGGCTCTCCCGGGGCTCTTCTTTCCAGGGCACTGAGCCCGCTCATGAGGGCTCCACAGCCACCACCTCATCATCTCCGGAGCCCACTGCAGCTCTCATTGCCCTGGGGATAAGGCTTCCATACATGGATGTTAGGGGGACACAAACATTCAATCCATAGCAGGGATGGTTATTTTCCAGCTCCTCCCTTCCAACCCAGCAAACCCTCTGCATTTGGACCTACTGTTGAAGATATATTTGAGAATGGGTTCTTGCATCCAGCCTGCTATTCTAACCTCAGTTCTTTTTCTCTTTTTTTAAAAAATTTTACTGATTCCAGAGAGGAAGGGAGAGGGAAAGAGGGGTAGAAACATCAATGTGGAGAGAGAATCATTGATTGGCTGCCTCCTGCAAGCCCCCTACTGGGGATTGAGCCATAACCTGGGCATGTGCCTGGGCTGCCAATCACACTATGAACTCCAGGTTCATAGGATGACACTCAACCACTGAGCCACACCAGCCAGGCCTGACCTCAGTTCTTAACATTAGCGGCACTTCTGACAAAGATGTAAAGTATGCCCTTAGCATTAAGAAACAGTTGACTGTCCCTTTAGAAATACGGTCAAAAGATACAAACAGTTAATTTACAAAAGAAGAAACATAAGTGTTCAATAAATGGGGAAAAAACCACTCAGCCTTGATAGTAATAAAAATGCAAATAAAAACCAATTAAATTATACTCTTTATCTTCCAAAATGAAAAGGATTTAAAATATGATGACATGAGTGCTGTCAAGGGTAGGGAGGGGCACGATACTCATCCACTGTTGATGGGGTATAAACTGATAGAACCTTTCTGGAGAGCAATATAATTATGCGAAGCAATAAATAGTCCTCCTTTTGTACTAAATAGACTTATTAAAGGGACAGACAGGAAAACCTAGAAATAGACCCAAATACACATCAGAACTTAGAGTATTATGAAGATGACATTTCAAATTAATGTGGTAAATATGGATTATCAATAAATATGGTTGGAACAACTGGGGAGCCATCTGATAAAATATTAAGTTAGAGCCCTACCTCACTTCTTATGCCAAAATAAATTCCAGGTGGGTCAGCCATAAACTGTGAAAAAGGGATCCATAGATGTAGCGTGAGAAAACATGGGAGCAGTCATTTATAATCTCAGAGTGACAAAGACGTTTCTACTAAGTTGTCTCAAAATTTGTTTCTGTAAATATATAATTTATTAGGTAATAGAAGGTGATAAGATATTATTGTGTGAAATACAGCTCATATTTGTGACTGGCATTTCTGTAAGCAGACTATTCGTGAATTTGCAAGTTTCAATAGAATCAAATGTGATTCCAAGATACATGATGTATTTTGAAATGCCTTCCACATAGAAATATGGCCACAATACGGGCAGGTTATAATCTAAAGATGCAAAATCTGGATTAGACCATGGATGTAAAGAAACTTTTATTTTGCCCCTTTCCTGGATTTTTTGGTTTTGAATATACTGGAGAGGGAAGCATTAATCTGAAATAAAAATTTTTCTCAATATTTTTCACAGTTTCTCATCTGAAACCACTGGGTTTTTAATTTTTTTGAAAAGCTAACATTGTGAATATATTGAATATTATGAAACAACACCAATAAAGTGTGAGGCAGCTTTCTATAATCAAATACATAATTATTTTTGCAGCAAACAATTGATTAGTCACACCAAGTGAGATAGATAAAACTTTTCATGAAACCCAGGCATGTCAAGTTTTTTTTTAAAAAAAATATATTTTTTTATTGATTTCAGAGATGAAGGGAGAGGGAGAGAGAAATAGAAACATCAATGATAAGAGAGAATCATTGATCAGGTGCCTCTTGCACACCCCCTATGGGGGATTGAGCTCACAACTCAGGCATGTGCCCTTGACCAGAATCGAACTTTTGACTCTTCAGTCCACAGGCCCACACTCTATCCACTGAGCCAAACCGGCTAGGGCCAGGCATGTCAAGTTTACAACTAAATGAGTTTTGGCACTGAATTTATAAAAGTAAATTACAGAGTGTGTGAGTAAGACATTGAGGGTCTATATATAAAGAGTATTTATGAATAAATAAATAAATACCCACAATTAAAGTATAGGCAATAAAATAAACAGACACTTCATAGAAAAGTAAATACAAATGGTTCTTAAATGAAAAAAAAAGTTATCAACCTCATTACTAAAGGAGAAATGCAATTTATTTTGCATTTCTACAAGCTACCATTTGTTATGTAACATATGTAAACATCTGAAAGTTTGATAAGATATCGGTACTGAGCATGCAAGGAAAGCCACACTCATATGTTCCTGGTGGGCATATGTTTTTGTACAATTTCACAGAGACCTAGCTAGCAAGATCAATAAAATTAAATTAAATATGCAATCCCACGCCTAGGAATTTATTCTAGATGTATCTGATGATAAGACATTGCTTAAGTACATTATGATATAGTGTATTCATAACATACAGTAGAATATTATACAATAGTTAAAAAGACTGTGACAAATCTTTATGTACTGATATAAAACAATACCCAATGTATACTATTAAGAAAACAAACTAACAAAATGCAGTAAATTGGGTTTATTAAGGTTCAACTTATGGAAAGGGAAAGGAAAATTGGACAAAATTATCATTTTTATAGGTAACAGTGTTTGTGCCTGGGTAGGAAAACTGGGTGACTGGAATACAAAAATAAGAGACAGACTTTTCAGGATACACTTTTTTGCCCCCTTTGCATTTCAACCTGGGTGCTATTGCCAAGGAAATAGACATTGATTTATTCACATCATGACTGAGATAAACAATTTACACATCCAGCAATAGTGGATTGGTTAAATAACTGATGATATCTCTATGATGGACTATCATGCAAAATCAAGTTGTAGAAGAATGTTCATCAGCATGGAGACATTACATTGTAAATGTAAAATGTAGACTAGAGAATAGAATGTTGACATATTTTTAAAAAATAAAAAAGCAAAAATTACATATAAGTGAATGTACCTAGGTAAAGACCAGCAGTATCTAGTCTAAAATTTTTTTCACAATTATTTACTGAAAATAATTTTTATTTTTTGTTAGTCCTCACCCGAGAATATTTTTCTATTGATTTTTAGGGAGAGTGGAAGAGAGAAGGAAAGACAGAGAAAAACATCGATGTGAGAGAAACACATTGATGTGTTGCCTCCTGCACGAGCCCTGACCAGGGCCCGGTCTAGGGAGGAGCCCGAAGCCAAGGTAAGTGCCTTTGACTGGAATCGAACCCAGGACCCGTTGTCTCCACAGACGAACGCTCTATCCACTGGGCCAAACTGGCTAGGGCTTACTGAATTCTTATTGTAAGGGAGAAACTCTTCAGGGTGCTAGGTATAGAAGTGTGAACAAAACTGTTGTGGTTCTGGTATGCCAGGAGCATAGTCTAGTGGAAGACATGCAAAATGCAGAAAGAAAGAAAAGAAAATGATATGAAAATGATTAAAAATTATTCTAGACCAGTGTTCAGGGAAGGCTCCATTGAAAAAGTCACATTTAGGTTGAGATCTGAGTGAGGAGAAAGGGCCAGTCCTGTACAAGGAGATGGTGGACAATTCGGGCAGATGGAGAAGAGTGTGGGAGAAGAGCGTGCAAAGGTGATCATGGAAATGAGAGAAGTCTAGTGAAGCAGAGCGAGCAAGTGAGAGGCAGAGAACTGCGCAGGGCAAGGTCGGAAAGGAGGGCACCATAGGTCGCGCAGTCTTAGAGCTAGGAAGGAATGAAGATTTTATTATAAATGCAAGATTTTTGAGAGTTCAGTTGTCATTATAAATGCCTCTTCTTTAAACTTACACTTTTTTTCCTCTGACTGCATTACGATTGCCTCACCATCTTTGGTGTCCTCAAATTCACTATGATGTATCTAAGAGTGGATATTGTTTAGATTTATAGAAACTCATGAATCTGTCTTTTAAACAGTTTTGGAAAAATTTCAGCCATCATCTCTTCAAACATTGTCTTTGCCTCATTTTATCTCCCTTCTCCATCTAGAATTTAAATTAAACACCAGATCTCATTCTACCTTCTTATTCTCTTCACATTTTTATTTCTTGTTCCTTTATGTGCTTCTTTCTGGGTAATATCTGTCTGAGTTATCTTTTAGTTCACGGATTCTTATTTTTTTTTTTTATTAGCGTGTGTGCTCTTAAACCCAGCAATTAGGTCTCTGTTATTGTATTTTTCATTTCTAAAAGTTCTATTTCAAATATCCAAGGTTGATTTTTATGGTTTTTGGTTCCATGAAGACATTTTTAAGTTTATTATTAATTTTTTTCTCTAAATCAATAAGCATAGTAAATTATAAAATGTTTCTGTTATTCAATCTAAAGTGTTTTTGGATTGTGTTTGCTGTCTGTTGCTTGTACTGATTCTCCCACGTAATACCTCTCTTTTGTATCTTGGTATTTTCTATGGTGTGCTACTCATTGCCATTGGCAACTTATTTATGTTTTATTTATTCATTTTTTATTATTATTTTATTATTTTTTTAAACCTATGCTTACCCCCAGAGCTTGGCCACAGCAAACCAAATTTACAGACAGCTTTTTATGTGCCTTTCAGTGCATGTGAATTTAGCCCACAAGTTCACTACAAAGCCATTTTGTGCTTATGAGTGCTAGGGGAGAACTCAGTCTGCTCAAGGAAGAGGAAATCTCTGTTGAAATTCCTGAGATGAGGTGGCCACCCTGAAGGTATGGCCCTTTTCCTTCCAGCTCTATGGCAGGAAGCATCCTAGTACATGCCCCACTTTAAAAAGGCTTGGGGAGTTGAGGGTCTCCATCGACCCACGAGGCTGTAATTAGCTTATCCAGTTCCGAAAATGCCATCAGGGTGAAAAATGTCCTACTTGACTCTCTGGGTTTCTAATTTGACGCTGCTTTTGATGTAGTAATTTGAGGCCATATGGTCAGTGTATTGATGCTTTTAAGAATCCTTTAAACATTATTTATCATTTTTTGTTTTCAGCACAAGGATTGTCCAAACAACCTAGCCTGCCTTATTCTCAGAAACAGAAGTTTATTCTAAGTGCGGTTGAAACCACTGAAGCTATTTTTAGAAGACTTAATTTATATTTTAAAAAAACAATACTGCAATATGGAGAATGGAGTGAAGGAGGCAAGAGTGAATTAAGTAGGAGTAATGAAAGACTGTGCAGTAACCTAGGGGAGAAGGTGGCTTGAGCTTAGATGTGGCTGTAAAGAGGGAGAGAAATAGAGGGGCTGAATTGTGTTGTGTAGGTTAGAATAGAAGAGACTGGGGGTAATTAGAGGAGGTGGAATCATCCAAGATGACTCATGTTCTGCCTCAAATAACTATGTGGACGGTGGTACCATTTAAGAAGGTGCTGTGATAGGACAGAAGAGAACATTCAGGTTTCGTCCAGTGTGTGTGTGTGTGTGTGTGTGTGTGTATGTAATAAAGAATTCAATTATAAACTTGTAATGCTTGAGTCTTATATGACATTAATAGTGATTATATCTGGGTGGTAGGGATTAGAAGGAATTTTCCCCTCACATTTTCACTAGTAAGCAAGTATTTTTTTAAAAAAATATATTTTTATTGATTTCAGAGAGGAAAGAGAGGGAGAGAGAGATAGAAACATCAATGACGAGAGCGAATCATTGATTGGCCACCTCCTGCACACCCCCACTGGGGATTGAGCCCACAACCCAGGCATGTGCCCTTGATTGGAATTGAACCAGGGACCCTTTAGTCCACAGGCCAACACTTTATCCACTGAGCCAAACCAGCTAGGGCAGTAAGCAAGTATTACATGTATTTGTTTTCAAGGGAAAAAAATGTCATTTAAAAGTAAAAGCAGCGCCTGTATATATCACAAAACCTATAATTCCTTTGAAACCTTGAAACTGGCTCTTTCCGTGTTAACACGTCCCTGTTTTCACCCTCTGTAGTGTGTGTGTGTGTGTGTGTGTGTGTGTGTGTCTACTAAACTGTAAGCTAGTTTAGTGTCAGAGACCATGTCTGACTCATTTCTCCTCACCACTCCCTAGCAGCTATCACATTAAAGTGCATATAGTAGATGCTTAATAAATGCTGAGTAAATGAAAACATTTGCTCATCGAAGACACTCAGTAATTATTTTTTCATTGAATCCTGGATTAGGCCGGCCAGAAGGATGTTGTGATCACAAACCTTCACGTTTTGTCACTCAGACCACCTACTCCAGGCAGAGCTTACCTGTTCTGTGTTCCTCTCAGGAAGGCAAGGTGGAGGCGGGCTTCTCACGCACATTTCCATCCTTTTCATTTGATCCCCAGACGAGCTCCCTTTCCCCAAAGGCAGCAGCGAGCTGAGCACCGTGGGGACACCTACCAGGCCCAGGCAGGCTTGAGTGGCACCAACCTTAATGCATTTGTTTGCCTACAGGCTTTGTGACAGCACAGATGGTGCGAGAAACCGCCTACTGCTAAGGACCCCCTGACAGAGCACGGCCTGCCTCCCACCATAATGAGCTTCCTGTCTCCCACAAGAGCAGGCTGTAATGATGACATTACACCCTGAAACCTGGAAGAGAATAAGGGGTTGGTTTCCCATTGGTTGTTCTATTGTCTCAACTACTGCGTAAGCCTAACCCTTCCTGGGAACCCGCCGTGTCAAGCCTGATTCAGAGCGATCTCTCAGGAGTTGGTAGGCTCCCCTTCGTCAGTTACACACACGTGTCATTTTCAGGGTGGACCCTGGGAAAGCCAGACAGCATGGCCAGGTATTTCAAAGCCAAATTCTCCCCGCCTCTGTAGGGGCCAGTGAGCAAGATATGCACGGTAAGCCAGAAGGGATGCCCTGGTTCCCATACGTCTCTCCACCCACGCAGTGCCATCCTCCCCAGCTATCACCTGCCCATGGAGACGGGAGACTGCTCTGTGTCCCTGCCCAGGGAGGCTCATGCCCATCCTGCTCCAACGCTCCAGCTTTGGCAGCTTCCAGAGGGCAGTGCCAAGGCTGCGGGCTCCCTGGGGAGAACGCCCAGCTGGCCACCCCGAGGAGCACCGCAGTGACTCAGGCCAGGCCCAGCCAGGCGGGAACAGCTGCTGCAATGGGGCCCTGGGGAGCGGGACGGCTCCTGCTCCGTGTCCGCCAGGCTCCGAGCGGCATCTGCAAACGCGAAGAGCAATGCACAATGCAGAGCTGCATGTTCCTCATTCTGCCTCCTTCTTCATCCTTCTCCCAGGACCCAGGAAATACAACGTAGATGGCGCCCCCATGCTCTCTGCCTGCAGCCATGCCCTCAAACACTCCTGACAGAGGCGTTATTCCCACACCCAGGCCAAGTGGAGGGCCGGCATGGCAGCGGAGCAGCGTGGCTGGGTCTCAGGTAATTGGGTTTCCAGGCCTCGTTTTTTTACATTCTGGGGCCTCAGAACAGGAGGCGCTGCAGTGAAGGGTGAAGTGGGGTAAAGAGAGGAGATTCCGGTGCTGCCGGGACCCCAGGTTGGCCATATCTCCACCCAGGCACCAGGCACCGAAACCCCAGCCGCCACTCATTTGCTGCTCACCCAAGAGCTTCTATCTAAAGCGCCCAGAGCTCAATTGAAAGCAGCAGGTGAAAAGTCAAATACTTCATTAAAAGCAGCAAGAGACTCCATTGTAAACCCACGGCTCTTGCCCTTCAAAGATCAGACACTGGGATCCCAATCAGTTCTGGCTTCAATCAGAGACCAGCTGCTTAAGAGAGAGCTTGTGGTGTGTATCTTTTCAACATGCTGCAGAAAGCCCTCGGTTTCTCCCGCTTTTACCTTATTTTGATGTCCTACAGTGATCCTCAAGGACTGCTGCTCCTAACACACACACACACACACACACACACACACACACACACACACACACACACACTCATTATATTGAGGCTGGAAGAAGCCTAGAAACACTTCAAAAGGTAAGCGTAGGTGTGAGCTTCAGGTTTATTGAATTCCCGGAAACGCTGTCTCCTCCTGAAAAAGGTTAGCACTATTTTGAAACAACTTTAATCTGGCCAAAGAAAAGGGAAAGAGGGAGGACAAGACTCAGGGAGAGGGAGCGTTGGCAGAGGGAAGAGATGGAGAGAAAAGAGAGGGAGCTGTTAATTTCAATTGATTTTCTGATAAGGCTTCATATCCTGAAGTGTGCTTCAAATCTGAGAAGTGACATCTGCTGCGATCGGCGTCAGTGTCTGAATTCTCCTGAATGTAATTAGATCTGAGACAAGATGGAAGACTCAGTGCGTGGCCCTTAGGGAGGAAATGGTCTTTGAAAAGAATTATGTTAATCAGACTAGCCTTCTCCTTGCATCTGTTCTGCTGTTATTCTGGGTAAAATTAATAGGTCTAAGGAAGGATGTGATCATAATGACAATCTGGTCCTCACAGCAGGAGGCTTTATAAAGGAGTTGAACTGTGCCTTGTTGAGAACACTTAAAGTAATTAGTTACAGGGCTACTCACTCTCTTTCCTTTTTAATAATAATAATGGTTATTAATGTTTACAAATTAAAGAGTCTTTCTCCAGATGAAAGGAGTGCTGAAGCGAGACTCGGGGAGTCTGCACCTACAGGCCTCATGCCTTGGGTGATGGCACTGGAGCAGGCCTCCTTCTCCTGCCCGAGTCTCCTCTCTCTCCCTTCTCCCCTCCACGTCCCCTCCCTCCTGGCTCCCAGGGCACCGCTAGGAACAAAGTGCCTAGGACTTGCCGAGGTGGGAGGAGCCAGCAGAGCTGGGGCAGAGGCTGGGACCCCTGACCTGTGTCCAGTGCAGGCACAAAGTAGGTGCTCAGTAGATCTGTGCTGATAGAATGGAAGAACGGAAGGAAAGGGGAGAGGAAGGAATCCTGGAAGGGAGGGAGGGAAAGAGGGAGGAAGAAGAGGGGGGAAGGAAAGGAGAAATAGATAAGAAGAGACAAATGAAGGAAGAAAAGGACTAAGGAAAGGAGAAAGGATGGTGATGTAAAACCAGAAGTTGCTGTAAGATACACCTTCAAAGATGGAGGGTTGGTGTCGGACTGAGTTCAGGCCCCTCCCCCGTTTGTCTACAGACCAGGGGCCGGCAGATCACAGCCAGGGGCTCACTCCTGCCACCACCCATTTCCGTAAATCGAGTTTTCTGGGCTTGTGCATGTACCTATTGTCTATCGCTGCGTTCACACTACACGTGCAGATTTGAGCAGTTGTAACAGAGGTCGTCTGGCCCTCGACGCCTAAACACCCACTGTGGGGCGCTTACAGAAAAAGGTTTGCCAGCCTCTGCTGTCGTGTCTTGAGATTAGGCGTCCTGCTTGATTTGATTTTAAAACGTGCTGAGTGGGACTGACTTTTCCAGAGCAGAGGTTCCCACCTGCATGACACTCAGCGACCCTTAAGCCAAGACAAGTAGCTCTTAGGGGCCAGGTGATGCGGCAGCGAGGAGCGGGGAGGGAGGGGGGCGAGCGTCTGAACTTGTCTTCTCAGGCTGAGAACAGTTCTGAGAGGATCATGTGCAATGTGCCTGCCCGATGCCCACGGCAAAAGCGGCTGCAGCGGGGCAAGGAGGGGAGCTGGAAACGCCCCTCACCCACCGTCATCGCCCTGTCTGATGTACATGTACAGCAGCAAGGCAGGACAGCGCAAGGGTGAGAAGACATAGGTCCAAGATCTTGCACTTACTGACAATGTCATCTTAGTCAAATCAGTAACTCACCTGAGCCCCTGTTTTCTCGCTTGTGAAATGGAGATAAAACACCATCACTTTAGAGTCCTGATGTGTTAGATGAGCCAAGCATGTCAAAGTACTTTGAGGCTCACACAATTCTTATGCAAGCGGTTGTTTCCTATAGTAATAATAGCGATCCTGGAATGATCGATGGGTCAGCCAGGTGCAGATGGTGGTCTCCTGAGCTCTGGCCCTGACAGAGGATCACGTGTCTTAGAGGCACTTTTGGTAAAGTCTGTCAAGGCAATGACGCTTCGAGACTGTGTAATACTCACCCCAAACCCGCTGGCCTAAAACAACAAGCTTTAATTTCTTGCTTACGCATTTGCCGGTCAACTGGAGTGGATCTAGGACAGCGTCGGCCAGGCTCGGCTCCCATTTGCAGGTCAGACTCAGGAGGGTGTGTCTCTGGACCAGCAGCTCCATTGGTTGTTCTTTTCACAGTGATCGTCAGAAGCTCACAAGCCTAAGCCTCTGCTCGCACCCCCTCTGTCAGTACCCCATCGGCCACAGCCAGGAACAGGACAGCATACCTCTCACCAGGCGGCCCAGGCAAGCCCAACAGCCAGGCCAACGTCAACGGAGGGGAGAGCATGCTCTCCATGGAGGTCTTTTGTGGGCAGTAAATATTTTTTGACAAATAATATACTACAGAAGCCAAAACATCAGCTGAGCAGTGTCTAGTGTAAGCTGCTGGATGCAGTCGTTTAAGTGTGTTGCTATTTTGACGGGGTTAGTTGGACCGTCGCTGGAGGTGGGCTGGAGATCTCCTTGCCAGTCTGGTGACTAGCTTACCCTTGACCTCACATTTTCAATTTTTTCCATTTTTCATGTCCAGTTGTGATGTCCAGATGTTAAGTAAGAAAAACTTTCTCCAATAACACAAAATCATTGATGAAGTTTTATAGAAAAAAATTGCATTATTTAAGAACAAATGTAGGGATAGTAAATTCACAGGCGGACTGAGTATAATGGTAACAGGGAAGCACAGGGAGCCAGGACTCCAGTCAGACTCCAGCGAGAGGGCGGAGGCCGCCTTCGACAAGAACGGCAGCCGTGGGCGGGGCTCCAGCTAATGAATCACACCTTCACTGGACAAGCTGGCTCTCCTCTGTGTCATCCTCTGTCCCCTGGAGCCAAGCCAATGCTGTGGCATCGGGAAAGGGAAGGGGAAAGCCAGCTCCCCTGTCTGTCTTCTCACTCTATTCTCCTCCTCCTGCTCCAAAGAGGTAAGGAGGAGGTTACTGTAGGATCAGCAGCTTCATAAATATGCAGAAGAAAGACAAATCAACCTGAAATCCAAAAAATAATTAAAATATAAATAGACTTGTTTGTTTCAAGGATTTGCAATGAATGCTTGACTCAGTCTGAAGATTAATCAGTGATGGGTAATTATATTTTCTCTCTCTCTCTCTCTCTCTCTCATACACACACACACACACACACACACACACACACACATTAACCCTGGTCCCCTCTAAGCAACATGAATGCAAAAACGGTGTGAGTTTTCTGGTTCAAGCAGAGGGGATGTCACCTAAGGCTCCTTGCTGAGTTCAAGAGGTCACTTCATACTTGCTGCTGAGCCACCAGCATAGGAACTGGGCATGGGTGGGGCTTGTGCTGGCATCTCTGAGCACCTTTTCTCTCTTCTTCCACCGTCCTATCCTCTTTTATTTTCCTCTCTCCTCCTCCCTCCCTCCTGTGCCCTCCCTTCCTCCCATTTTCCCTTCTCTCCCTACCACCCTCTCTCCCTGCCTCATTTCTCCAGCAGTTTTCTCCCCTTGAAATTTGACATTTTTCCTGCCAAAGGAGATAAGCAATGTATCAACCCATGGACATTCATAGAGGTTTTCTCACTGTGTTAAGCTCTGAAATCGCCAGTAAGGGAAGAAGCCCAGCCCTGTCCTGTAGGAACTCACAATCCAGAGGTGTTATTCTAAACTGGGCGTGATTGGGCCCCTTCCGGAGACATTCCACAATACCCAGAGACGTTTACTTAGATCGCCATGCTTCAGGTGGGCAGACTAAGGATACTGATAAACACCTACAACGCAAAGACAAGCCTCCCAACACAGAGCTTCTGGCCCTAAAAGGCAGCGGTGCGGCGGCTGAGGAGCCCTGGCCTAGGAGAAACAGTGCACACACATCAGGATGTGCCTCACCCCCAGGCCGTGTGGGGCCAGGCCCATGTGTGCGGAGGGACTGGGGCTCCGGTCCACTGCGGGTTTTGCTTCTCTCTCTGGCCTCTGGCTCTTTCCAGCTGCAGGCTCCCAGCTTTGCTGCCACCTTTGAGAACTTGGGATTCCTGACCACAGTTGCAGTTTTAGAAATAAAGTTCCTCTCTACCAAAATACCATTTCTTGAGTCCTCCTGGTAGCTCAATATTTGGTCATCTGGCCACCTGTCCATCTGCCCATCCCTCACTCCCATTCTCTCTCTCTCCCTCCCTCCCTCCATCCATTCATTCATCCAGACAGCAGCGTATACTTGGCACTACTGCGGCTACTCAAACTCTGCAAGGCACACTCACTCTCAGATTGAACTTCTTGAGAGGGGAAATCCACACGTGGCATGTGACTTGGGAGAGGATGTGAGCTACGGTTCCGTGAGAGTGGTTCTCAAACCGGCGGTGTGTTCAGTCCGCATTGGCACAGGGAGAATGGCAATGGCACTTCACTGGAGTCCCTGGAAGGAGCGGCTGGGTCACGGCATGACTGGCGCTTAGAACAGTGCGGGCACCTAGGAAGAGCTCAGTCAGTCCTAACCGTCACTTCAGCTGCCATCGCCACTGAGAGAGGCCTCACTAGTTGGGGATCAGGAAAAATTCTGAGGAAGTCGCTGGGAGGAAAGCAGCGCAGTCCTGGAACAGGACAGAGACCCCGAAGGCACCCTCTTTACCGCAGGCTGTTCAGCGGGGTCCTCCCTCCGGCAGCCCTGAGATGCAGGCCAGTCTGCTGCAGGCTGTTTGGTGCAGGGCAGCAGGTTAAGTGGCACTTGTGACCTTTATCCACTTCCTGCAATAGCACCCTCTCCCCACTGTGACAGCCAGCCAGTGCCCAGTGTCCCCAGGAAGCAATATCACCCTGGTTAACAACCACTGTTTGAGACGATAATGGTAAGAAAGAATGAGAGTAATCATGATCACGTGTGAGGGATCACCTCCTCATCAGCTGCAAGTTCCCTTTCGACCGGGCACGGGCACGAGGCACCTTCCATGAGCTGCACGCAAACGTGGGCGCTTTGCAAATGCTTTCATCCGGTGGGACTGGAGACACCGTCCCCGTCCGGCTGCCTCCCCCCAGGCAGCAAGCCTCCAGCTCAACACAGTTGCCATGAGGAGGATAACAAACGTTCAAAAGAGCAAGTTCCTTCCCAAGCGGAGATAACGGAGGATCTTAGATTAATGCATATATTCCACCCACTTGTGATGCTAATATAAACATGGCTTCAGAAGGAGAGCATGTAAATATGTATTAGTCAGTAACCACTTACATATCTCTGCCTGCCTTCCACACACCGGCCTTGGCTTCTCCTGCTGGGGTGACTTCCAGCAGGTTACTCGTCCTCTCTGAGCCTCAGTCGCCTCTTCTTTGAAGTGGGGCTAATCATCACACCCTTGTGAAGATTAAGGAACAGAGTGTGTGCAAAGAGCGGAGTACAGTGTGAGGCACAAAGCAAGGGTTCAGCAAATGCTAGCTATCGTTGTGCTGAAAAGAGAAAAAATGGTCACTCAAAACTTTATAAAGAAGACTAACATGTAGGCACACATTGATGACCCCCTCTATTTTCAACTAGTTTCAAGCACTATTTAACAAAAATGTAGGTCCCCAACTACACTGGGTTGAATAGTGTCCCCCTACCCCCTTAAAAAAAATTCATGTTCACTGGGAATCTCAGAAAATGACCTTATTTGGAAATGGAAGTTTTGCAGATGTAATTAGTTAGGATGAGCTCATACTGCATTAGGGTGGGTATACGTCCAATGACTGGCCCCCCGATAAGAAGGTCACGTGGAGAGACGCGTGCTGCCGGGGCAGATGCCATGTGAGGTTGGAGGCAGACGTTGGAGTGATGCAGATATGGCATGAGGGCTGCCAGCAACCGCCAGCAGCTAGAAGTACAGGGAGGTGCTTCCTCAGAGCCCCAGGGGAAGCAGGGCCCTGCTCACACCTCGAGATCTGTGCGAGAGGCCTTTCTGTCATTTCCAGCCACACAGCTTGTGGTTCTTTATTACAGCAGCCCCAGGACATAAATGCACCAACTGACTGACTCTTGGGCTCTGCTTGAGTGCGTGGTGCTATTTATTAACGTGCAAAAGTAGGCTCTTAACTATCTGCTAGTTTCCACTAAAGCAGGGGTGGGGAACCTTCTTTCTGCCAAGGGCCATTTGGATAATTATAACAGCACTAGAGGCCCGGTGCACAAATTTGTGTACCAGTGGGGGCCCCTCGGCCTGGCCTGCAGGATTGGGCTGAAATTGGCCAGGCCAAGGGACCTCACCAGTGCACAATCGGGGCCAGGGAGGGATGCAGGAGGTTGGCCAGCTGGAGAGGGATCATGGGAGGGCTCCAGGGTGTGTCTGGCCCATTTTGCTCAGTCCAGATCTGCTGGATGCCAGCAGCAAGCTAACCTACTGGTCGGAGCGTCTGCCCCCTGGTGGTCAGTGCACATCATAGTGAGTGGTTGAGCGGCCTTAGCATATCATTAGCATATTATGCTTTGCGTGGTTGAATGGATGACCAGAGGACTGGACACTTAGCATATTAGGCTTTTATTATATAGGATTAGCGGGCCGTACAAAATGATCAACTTTGAAATTAGGCTGCTGTATTTGGCCAAACATTTAATTAACTCACTGCTAATGCCTTGGCAGGGCCAGACCAAATGGTTTCTCGGACCTTATACACTCCCCACTCCTGAAAGCCAACATCACTCGTCAAGTTGTAGTTTTGTTAATGAGTTTAGTTCTGTTATTGAGTTTATCCTAGGCATGACCTGGTATCTCTCTCTGGGCAGAGAAGCTTTGTTGACTCACCGGTTTTTATCCCCATCTCCCCATTCTACCATATTTCCTATTTCAAATTGCTCCAGAGGATCACATTCTTCTCACCTTCCAGTCGAAATCAAAGTCTGACTTAGTTACACTTGGCCACCCTCCCCTAATACGTCTCACTCAATTGCCTTCTGCTTGTCTTCATCCTGATCACTGGGCCCTCGCCACTGAATTGAGCACTTCACTCACTCCAAAGCCTGACCAGCTTACAAAAGCTCATGCCTCTGGAAAAATTGCTGTTGGTCTCAATAGTTACATATGTTTTTGTTTTCCCACTGAACCAAATATAAAATCAAATAGAGTATTCATAGAATCCTGGGTTGGGGAGGGGCCATAAAAGTCATCTCTTCCAGCATTCCTCACCCTTTGCTTCCCCCTTTTCAATGCATGAATGTTCTCTACAATACTCTCATCAAGTAGACCTTTAGCCATTGCCTCCAAACCTCCCGTGATGGGAAAGTCACTGCTTCTTACAACTGTCTGTTTTATCTTTACACACTCAATTAGGAAGGTTAACAGAGAGGTAAAGTCTGTCTGTCATTCCATCCACTGGCTCTGGTCTTTCCCTCAGAGCCCAGACAAATAATATTTATCTCTCTCCTTAGACTCTCACGATCTAATGACAGTGATTTCAAATTCACCACCTCAACCCCTTCTCCTGAATAGTTTATTATTTTTACTCCATCCGGAACTATCTCTACCACTTCAGTCATTCTGTAACAAAATTTAAAGTCCCAAAACATTTTTGTCACTCTCTGTTGGATGTATTCCAAGTTACATATATTCTTCTGGCATGTCCCTAGAAGCATACACAACGTTTCTAGTAACTCTAGTAGGAACAGAATAGACTGGATCAGACCAAAAAGTGTTAAGAAGACTTAGTTTTTTCATTAGTGAACAAGAAATCTAACAATGGGTAAAAACATGAAACTCTAGTTAGGAGAAGAAGTGAAGGAGCTAAAAAAAGAGGGAAAATAATTAAGATATTCAAAGAAAGAGTTGGAAATAATTAATTCAGAGTAAACTAGACCTTGGACAAATATGATGAAGGAAGCAGCAAAGGGATTGCGATTTTATCTCAAACCCGTGGGTCCATATTCCAGTTATTCTTGCTGTGTAACAAATTGCCCCAAACCTAGTGGTATGAATTTATTATTGGAGATTCTGTGAATAGGGCATTTGAAAGGACCAATGGCCTCTGCCTCACCATTTCTGGGGGAACACCTGGGAGCCAGCATCTGGAGGCTTCACCACTCGTGTGTCCAGAGGCTGGCTTGAGACTTGGCTCAGCTGGCACATGGCCTTTCCATGTGGCTTGAGTTTCACACAAGATGGCAGCTGAGTTTCTGGAGGGAGTGTCCCCAAAGTGAGTTTTCCAAGAGAACTTGGTGGATGGTGCGTGGCCGTTTCTGACCCAGCCTTGAAAGCCATAAAACATCATTTTTGCTGCACTCTCTTGATAACCTCTGGGTGGATGAGTTGCAAGCATGAAAAGTATGAAAGATGGCAGAATATCATTGCATCCATCTTTAGGAAAATATAATCTGTTACTATTTGGAAAAGTAGAATTCAACAATGTCCAATGAGATTACCAAGCAGAAATAACCCAGGGCTAAGAAACTCCCTATGCAGGTCATCTTCCAATTAGAACAAAGCTGTAATTTGATATGTGTGATATACTTGACCCTGTTTTCCATATGTAGGGGCATATCTAAATATTTTTTTCCACTAGCATGGCTTCTTACACTCTAAAGGCAGAATGACTGTGATGTTGCTGGTAGGTTATATGTTAGGCCATGCTTAGGCACCTCCACAGAAAGCCCAAAGTAGACATAAATGAAAAATTCTTAAGCCTCCTCCTCCTCCTCTCCCCCGCTCCACACACATACCTCGCCCTGGCAGTCACCGTACTGTTGTCAGTGTCCATGAGTTTTTTCTTTTTTTGCTCAATCCCTCCACCTTCCCACCCAGCCCTCCTCCCCCGACCCCAACAGCTGTCAGCCTACTCTCTATCTATGATTCTGTTCCTATTTTGTTTGTTAGTTTATTTTGTTAATTAGATTTCACATATGAGTGAAAGCATATGGTATTTATCTTTCTCTGACTGACTTATTTCACTTAGCATAATGTTCTCCAGGTCCGTCCATGCGGTCACAAAGTGTAAGATTTCCTTCTTTTTTTACAGCTGAATAGTATTCCACCATGTAAATGCACCACAGCTTTTTATACACTCATCTACTGATGGGCACTTGGGCTGCTTCCAAACCTTGGCTATTGTAAATGATGCTGCAAAGAGCGTAGGGGTGCAAATATTCTTTCAAATTAGCGTTTCAGGTTTCTTTAGATAAATTATCAGAACTGGAATTGCCGAGTCATAAGGCAGTTCCATTCTGAAATTTTAAAAAATATATGTTATTGATTTTTTTACAGAGAGGAAGGGAGAGGGATAGAGAGTTAGAATCAGCAATGAGAGATAAACATCAATCAGCTGCCTCCTGCACACCCCCTACTGGGGATGTGCCCGTAACCAAGGTACATGCCCTTGACTGGAATTGAACCTGGGACCCTTTAGTCCGCAGGCCGACTCTCTATCCGCTGAGCCAAACCGGTTAGGGCCATTCTGAATTTTTTGAGGTATCTCTGTATTATTTTCCACAGTGGCTGCACCAGTCTGCATCCCCACCAACAGTGTACGAGGGCTCCCTTTTTTTCACATCCTCGCCAACACTTGCTTATTGATTTATTGATGATAGCCATTCTGACAGGTGTGAGGTGATATCTCATTATGATTTTAATTTGCATTTCTCTGAGGATTAAAGATAGTGAACATCCTTTCAAATGCCTATTGACCATCTGTATGTCCTCTTTGTAAAAGGTCCTTGGCCCCTTTTTTAATTGGATTGGTTTGTGTGGTTTCTTTGGGTGGAGCTAAAAGGCAAATCGGAGGTGGGAGAGTGGTCGGACATGTACACCGTGACTAGTCAGCGGATGCTGAAGGTGCGCAGGGAGGACGACGGGGTCCCAGTGATCTGCCAGGTGGAGCACCCTGCCATCACCGGGAACCTGCAGACCCAGCGGTACCTAGAAGTACAGTGTGAGTACCTGTCGCGGCCGTGCTGGCTGCTGTCACAGTCACCAAAGACAGAGCAGCTGGTAGCTTAGAAACAACAGCACTGTCTCTCACGGTTCTGAAGGCTGGGAGGTCTGAGGTCAAGGCTCAGCACGGTCATGTTCTGGTGAGAGCCGGCACCTTCTCACTATGCCCTGCTTTCTCTTCTTACTTAACTGTTCCTCGTGAATTTCTGTTGATTCTTCTCTTAGGCTCCAAGCTCCTGGGGGCAGACACCAAGTGTTTCTGTTGTTTCCTATACAGTATATGCATGGAACAAATATTTGTAAAAAATGCAAATAAGCTCTGAAGGAAGGAGAAGGCCTTTGCTGATTGACACTTGCCCTTTTTCTGGCCGGTCCCTCTTCTGGCCTACAAGAGGCTCTTATGAAAACTATGGCTGGCGCAGGAGCTGCATTCGGAAGAGTGGAGAGGGGCAAACTAAGGGACTAAATCCTTGACCTGAGCCTTGCAGGAAGCACATTCTTACATTCTGAATAAACACAAACACACCTGCCCCTTTAAAACAATAATGAAAACATCTCCTGGGCTGTCAGAGTCCACTTCCTCTGATTGTACCAGAGATACTTGTCAAGCATGAGAATTTCTCAAGAGCCCAGGGTAGCAGATAAGGGCTGAGATGATCCATTTTATATTTCATACGAAGAAACAGATATATGGAAACCAGGCCTGATTTGCCCAGGGACCCAGGGAACTAGCCTCCTAAGTTACCACCCTGTACTTGTCTCTGCCTCCACCTGCCTTTTTCCTAAACATGTCTCCACCAGTCAATGGTCCAAGGTTTGCATTGCACCAGAGGATCCAAAGCAAACTTCAGGAGAAGTTCTAAAACTCTAGTGCAGGTAGAAGTTTTGTGCACAGAGAGCATTGTGTTGAGCTGAACTAAAGAGCAGCTTCAGCTGGATTAGTTTCCTCATTGCTATGTCTCTGCTTTGAGTCCTTCCTAGTATTTTTCCTGCTCAAGAACCTTAGTGAGTATTCTATCTAAGAGAGGGGTTGGAATTTTTTTTCTGTAAAAATCCAGATTGTAAATATTTTAGGCTTTGCAGACTGTATCATCTCCTTTGCAACTATTCATCTCTGTCACTATAGCATGGAAGAAGCCATAAATAAAATGAGTGTGGCTGAGTCCCAATAAAACTTTATTTATAAAAATAGGTAGATGACTGAACTTGGCCTGTGGCCCATGTTTATTGACCCCTGATCTAGGGGATTCTCTATGTTTCTCAGCCTTATTTTATTTACATTTTGGCTACTGTGGTCCAACGCATTTAGAATTACTTCTTCCCCTCCTTCCCTTCCTTCTCCATCTATATTCTACATATCTAAGTCTCTGTATTTTCCCCATGAAAACTTTGTTGACTGCCCCAACCAATACAACTCAAGTGAGTTTTTTGGGGGCCCTGTGGCATTTATAATCAATACTCTAGAGCAGCGGTTCTCAACCTGTGGGTCGCGACCCCTTTGGCGGTCGAACAACCCTTTCACAGGGATCACCTAAGACCATCCTGCATATCAGATATTTACATTACGATTCATAACAGTAGCAACATTACAGTTATGAAGTAGCAATGAAAATAATTTTATGGTTGAGTCACAACATGAGGAACTGTATTTAAAGGGCCAGAAGGTTGAGAACCACTGCTAGAGTTTAGAATATAATTGTTTCATGAATATTAATTTTCTGTTTCTTAAAATATTGTGATGTCCTTGAGGGAACAGAACATGACATTGGTATATGTTTTCTATACCTCCTCTATTTAAGCTTGGCATCTAGTACGTGTTTATTAAATATTTGCTAATTGGTTTATTGGCATGTGTTTACAATACTGTGTATTTGTTTCTTACTCTGTGTGGTGGGTTGAATAATGGTTCTCCAAAATGTCCATGTCCCAATCCTAAAACCTGTGGATATTATCTTACATCACAATAGGGCCTTTGCCATGTGACTAAATTAAGGATCTTGAGTTGGGTAGATGAGCTGGGTGGGCCCCACGTGATCACCAGGGTATTTATAAAAGTGAAACAATAGCCTGGCTGGCATGGCTCAGTGTTTGAGGGTCGATATATGAACCAGGAGGTCACAGTTCAATTCCCAGTCAGGGCACATGCCCAGGTTGTGGGCTTGATCCCCAGTATGGGGTGTGCAGAAGGCAGCAAATTAATGATTCTCTCTCATCATTGATGTTTCTGTCTCTCTCTCCCTCTCCCTTCCTCTCTGAAATCAATATAAATAAGTGAGTAAATTATATATATATAAAATTTATATATATATATAAAAAATAATAAAAGCATAATATGCTAATTAGACTGGACATCCTTCCGGAGGTCCTTCCTTCTGGACAAAGCCATGGCAGGTGGGGGCTGAGGCAGAGGCGGCCACTACGGCGGCAGGGACCAAAGCCCTTGCACAAATTTTGTGCATCAGGCCTCTAGTATATGTATATGAAGCAAGAGGGGTCAGACAGATGACAGAAGCAAAGGGACAGAGAGAAAATGACTTGAAAATGCCCCACTATTGGCTTTGAGGATGGAGGAGGAGGGCCATGAGCCTATACAGGCTGCTTCTAAAAGCTGGAATGAGCAAGGAAACAAAATCTCTCCTGGAACCTCTATAAAAACCAGGCCTGCTGTCATTTGACCTTCAGCCCAGTGAAATTGTAAGAGAACAAATTTCTGTAGTTTTAAGCCATTAAGTTCATGGTAATTTGTAACAACAACAATAGGAAATTAATACCCTCGGTGACAGGAAAATAAGCACCAAGAGACATTTCCGTTCCTATGTCCGGGAGCCACAGCAGATCCCGAAGCATGGCTTTGAACACTTATTCTGCACTGAGGAGGGAAGCTTGAAGCAGGCGGGGAGAAAACACTAGAGAAGTGTATATTTGTTTGTAGGAAAGCTTCCTGGTGTTCTGTATATAAGCTCTTTTTCAAGGCACAGTGGAGGTTCTGGTCAAGATGGTGGAGTGGGTGAACGCTGTGCTCACCTCCTCCCATGACGGCATCAAAATTACAGCTAAATTATAGAGCAGTCAGCCTGGATAACAGCTGAAGACCAGCCGAACTGAAGTCTTTTAACCAGAGATAGAAGGAAGAAGCCACATCCAGACTGGAAGGAAGGGTGGAGATTCGAAACAAGCTGGCCCCACCCATGTGTGCTGGTTGAGGAGCCAGAGGCTCTCTCAGCTGCAGAGGTCTCCCCTGAGGAGGGAGGGGTCTCAGCCCTGTGCTAGGCTCCTGAACCCTGGACAGACACTTGTGCTGGGAAGAGGCTCCCACGGAACATCTGGCTGTGAAAAGCAGTGAGGATTCCATTCATCCAGGTGAGAAGGAAGTCCTTTGGGAACCCAGGGTTCCCTTAAATGCCCCCCCACAAACTTCCACTCACAGACACTCACCCTGGGCGCCTGCAGAGGAGCCATGGCTCAGGCAGCACCAGACATACACGGACAGACTGAGTGTGTGGCTTCAGGGAGAGAGGCGAAGGCACAGCCACCATTGTGTGTGTGCTACACTTGTCCCCCACATGCCCAAATCTAAATCTGCATTAGCCTGCTTTCCTCCACTAGCTCCACCCTGACAACTCCGAGACCTCACCCCATTGCAAAAGTTTGCAGGCCTCAGGCGAGTGGCTTCTGTCCCCAGTGTGCCCTGAGGCTTTTCCTGAGTGCCTCAAGCTCAGCACTGGTGCCAAATCTAAATATACACTAGCCTGGTGGACACTACTCACCCCACCCTCGTGACTCCCTGACACCCTGCCTCAACCAACTCACTTACCACAGGAGGGCTTTCAGCAGCTAAGCCTTATGGCTAGCCAGCAGTAGTGGCAG
Organism: Myotis daubentonii; assembly: GCF_963259705.1. Classification (NCBI taxonomy): domain Eukaryota; kingdom Metazoa; phylum Chordata; class Mammalia; order Chiroptera; family Vespertilionidae; genus Myotis; species Myotis daubentonii. Next base: position 6,777,670 of record NC_081848.1, on the reverse strand, counting down.
GTCTCGGGCTGCCTTGTGCCTTTTGCTTACCTGCCCCCGGCTGAATACTCATGGCAACTGGTCTTGGATCTCAGGATGGCCTATTGCAAGCACATCCAGGCCCAGTACAGAAATATACCAACTGTGAATCACTTTGTGGCTCCTAACAGGTGGCCCCAGGCTGGTCATAGGCAGCATCTGACATCGGCCTGCACTGAAGTCCCTCCCAAGAGGCCACAGAATCAATGCACCAGGTGGCTGGCTTCAGACTACAACAGAGCACTGCTCCATTAGCTCCACAAATGGCACACCCAAAGTGTAGTCTCAGCAGGCACCAGATCCCGGACTAATCCTACCCTATGGGGCTAGCTCCCCATACAACAGCTCATACTCTCTGGTTATGACCAATGCTCATGGCCAGTCAGCCTGAGGTTCAATCCCACCTGCTAACATGCCAACAGCAATCAAGGCTCAACTATAACAGGAGATCACACACAGCTCACTCAAAAGACACCTGGCTTAGGTGATCAGGGAGTCTGTGCTGCTGAACCCTACAGAACACCCATTATTATTAAACAATGAATGTATTAACATAAGGCCAGCTGCAAAGACTGAGAGACATAGCAGATCCACATAATACATAAAAGCAAACACAGAGATCTAGCCAAAATAGGGAGGTAAACATATCCCAAATAAAAGAACAGAAGAAAAATCTCAAAAAAAGAACTAAGTAAAATGGAGACAAGCAATCTACCAGATGCAGTGTTTAAAACACTGGTTTTAAGGGTGCTCAAGAAATTGAGTGTGAACTTCAACAAAAAATAGTAAGCATTAAAAGAAGCAATAGAGACCATAAAAAGAACCACTGAGAAATAAAGAATATAGTACTTGAAATGAAAATTACATTACAGGGAATTAATAGCAAATTAGATGAAGCTGAGAATCAATTCAGTGATTTGGAAGAGAGGGTAGCAGAAAACACACAATCAGAATAGAAAAAAAGAAGTTAGTTTAAGGCACCTTTAGGACAAAATCAAGTATAACATTTGCATTATGGTACCAGGAAAAAAGGGAGGGAGCAAGGGATTGAGAACCTACTTGAAAAAATAATGACTGAACACTTCCCTAACCCGGTGAAGGAAAAAGACATACAAGTCCAGTAAGTGCAGAGAGTCCCAAACAAAATGAACTTAAAGAGGCTCATACCAAGACCCATCATAATTACAATGGCTAAGGTTAAAGAGAAAGAATCTTAAAAGCAGCAAGAGAGCCCTAACCGGTTTGGCTCAGTGGATAAAGCGTTGGCCTGTGAACTGAAGGGTCCCAGGTTCGATTCCTGTCAAGGGTATGTGCCTGAGTTGCAGGCACATCTCCAGTGGGGGACATGCAGGGGGGAGCTGAATCAATGTTTCTAACTCTCTATCCCTCTCCCTCTCCACTCCTCTGTAAAAAATCAATAATATATATATATATATATTTTTAAAAAGCAGCAAGAGAAAGACAGTTCCCTACAAGGGAGATCTCATAAGAATGTCAGCTGATATTTCAGCATAAACTGTTCAGGCCAGAAAGGATTGGTACAAAATATTTAAAGTGATGAAAAGCAAGGACCTACCATATACCCAAGACGACTCTACCCATGAAGTATATTATTTAGAATTGAAGGAGAGATAAAGAGTTTCCCAGAAAAAGCTAAAGGAGTGCATTACCACCAAGCCAGTATTACAAGAAATGTAAAAGGGACTTCTTTAAGAAGAAGGAAAACACACACCCATAAATATGAATAATAAAATGGCAGTAAATAATGCTTATCAATAATTGCTTTAACTGCAAATGGATTAAATGCTCCAATCGAAAGACATAGAATAGCCCTGGCTGGGTCACACAGTTAATTGGAACATCAGAAAAGGCTACAGGTTCAATTCTTGGTCAGAGCACATAACGAGGCTGAAGATTTGATCCCTGGTTGGGGAGCGTACAGGAGGCAACCAAACAATGTTTCTTTCTCACATTGATGTTTCTAAAATCAATAAACATGTCCTCAGGTGAGAATAAAAAAAGGGGACAAGATAGCTAAATGGATATGAAAACAAGACCCATACATATGCTATCTATAAGAGACCTACTCCAGATCAAGATACACAGAGACTGAAAGTCAACGGATAAAAAATATATATATTTCATGCAAATGGAAACAAACAAACAAAAAAAATGGGTAGCAATACTTAATCAGACAAAATAGACTTTAAAACAAAGCCTATAATAAGAAACAAAGGGCATTACATAATGATAAAAGGATCATGCCAACAAGAGTATATAACCCTTGAAAATATTGTTGTGTGTATTCCCAATATAGGAGCACCTAAATATACAAAGCAAATAAAGATAAACATAAAGTGAGAAATCAACAGTAATGTAGTAAAGGTATGGTATTTTAACACCCCACTGATATCAACGGATAGATTTTGCAGACAAAAAACAGGGAAATAGCAGCCTTAAATGATCACTAGACCAGATGAATTTAATTAATATTTTCAGAGCATTTTGTCTCAAAGCAGAAGAATATACATTGTTTTCATGTGCATATGGAACATTTTTTTTCAGGATAGACCACATATTAGGCTATAAAATAAGTCTCAATAAATTCAAGAATATTGAAGTCATATCAAGTATCGTCTCAAACAACAATGGTATGAAACTAGAAATCAATTACAAGAAAAAAAACCTGAAAAACACATAAACACATGTAAGCTAAATAACATGTTATTAAACAATGAATGTGTTAACCATCAAATCAAGGAAGAAATAAAAAGACACCTTGAGACAAATGTAAATGAAAACTCAACAACCAAAACCTTTGGACCATAGTAAAGGCAGTCCTAAGAAGGAGATTCATAGCAATACAGACCTACGCCAAGAAACAAGAAAAACCTCAAATAAATAATTTAACCTTATACCTAAAGAAACTAAAACTAAAAAAAAAAAAGACACCAAACAAAATCCAAAATGAGTGGAAGAAAAGAAATAAATTTGAAAAGACTGATAAACCTTTAACCAGTTTCATCCTAAAAAAAAAAAAAAAAAAAAAAAGGACCCAAATAAATAAAATCAGAAACAATAGAGGAACAGTGACACTGACACTACAGCAATAAAAAAAATTACAATTACATGCCAACAAGTTAGACAATCTTCCAAGTCTGAATCAAGAAGAAACAGAATATTTGAGCAGACCGATACTACTAATAAAATCAAATCAGTAATCAAAAAAAAAAAAAAACTCCCAACAAACAAAAGTCCTGAATGGATTCACAGTTGAATTTTGCCAAATATTCAAAGATGAACTAACACCTATTCTCCCATATTATTCAAAAAAATTAAGAGGAGGAAAATTTCCCAAGCTCATTTTATGAGGCCGGCATTATCCTAATTCTAAAACCAGATAAAGACACTACAAAGAAAGAAAATTATAAGCCAATAGTCCTGATGGACATAGATGCAAACATTCATAACAAAATATTAACAAACCAATCTCAGCAATCTATTAAAAAGATTATTCACCATGATCAAGTGGGATTTATTTATGAGATGCAAGGTTGGTTCAATATCCACAAATCAATCAATATGATACACAACATGAGAAAATGAAGAATAAAAACAATACAATTATACCAATAGATACAGAAGAAGCTTTTGACAAAATCTAGTATCCATTTATGACAAAAGCTCTCAGTAAAGTGGAAATAGAGGGGACATACCTCAACAAAATAAAGGGCATATATGACAAACCCATAGGTAACATCATACTTAACAGGTGAAAACTAAAAACATCCTTCTTAACATCAGAAACAAGACTAAGTTGTCCACTTTAACCACTCTTATTCAACATAGTTTTGAAAGTCCTACCTACAGCAATAAGACAAGAAAAATAAATAAAATGCATCCAAATTGGGATGAAAGAAGTACAACAGTTATTATTTGTAGATGATATGCTATTATATGTAGAGAACCCTAAGATTCCACCAAAAAACTACTAGAACTGTAAAATAACTTCAGTAAAGTAGTAGGATACAAGATAAATATTCAGTTGCATTTTATACACCAACTGGAGGCCTAGTGCACAAAAATTCATGCACTGGGGGGAAGGGGTTCCTCAGCCTGTCCTGCACCCTCTCGTAGTCCAGGACCCCTCAGGGGATGTCCACCTGCCAGCTTATGACTGCTCCTTGGGGGATTGGGCCTTAGCTGGCACTCAGACAATTCTCTGGCAGCTCAGGAGCGCTCGGGGGATGTCCAACTAAAGTCTTAGGCCTGCTCCCCATGGGGACTGAGCCTAAGTCACAGTTGGACATCCTTAAGGCTGCTGAGGAGGCGGGAGAGGCTCCAACCACCGAAGCTGTGCTTGCAGCTGTCAGCCCGGCTTGTGGCTGAGCGGAGCTCCCTCTGTGGGAGTGCACTGACCACCAGGGGGCATCTCCTGCATTGAGTGTCTGCCCCCTGGTGGTCAGTGCACATCATAATGACTGGTTGTTTAGGGTCGTTCCACTGTTAGAGTCAGTTTGCATATTACCCATTTGTTATATAGGATAATAAATTATCAGAAAGGGAAATTGACAATTCCATTTAAATTGCATCAGAAAAGTAAAATACCTGGGAAAAAATTTAATCAAGAAGGTAAAAGATTGGTACTCAGAAAATTATAAGACATTGAAGAAAGAAATTTAAAAAGAGAGAAATAAATGGAATCATATACCATGTTCATGGATAGGAAGATTTAACATAATTAAAGTGTCCAAGCTACCCAAAGCAATCTATAGATTTGATGCAATCCCTATCAAAATATCAATGGTATTTTTCATACAACTAGAACAAGTAATACTAAGATTTATATGGAACCACAAATGACCTTGACTATCCACAGCAATCTTGAGAAAGAAGAACAAAGTTGGAGGTACCACGTTACCTGATATGATATTATATTACCAGACCATAGTAATCTAAACAGTGTGGTACTGGCATAAACACTGACACATAGGCCCGGCCAGTGGTTGAACGTCGACCTATGAACCAGGAGGTCAGGTTTGATTCCTAGTCAGGACACATGCCCAGGCTGTGGGCTCCTCCCCAGTGTGGGGTATGCAGGAAGCAGCTAATCAATGATTCTCTCTCATTGTTGATATTTCTACCTCTCTCCACCTCTTCCTTCCTCTCTGAAAACAATAAAAATATATTTTTTAAAAGAAAGATTTAAAAGAAAACCTGACACATAGATCAATGGAACAGAATAGATATCCCCCAAATAAACCTACACCTATATGGTCCATTATTCTATGACAAAGGAGTCAAGAATATAAATGGTGTTGGGAAAACAGTACAGATACATTAAAAATAAAACTAGACCATCTTCTTCCACCATAAACAAGAATAAACTAAAAATGGATTAAAAACTTTAATGTAAAACCCAAAACCATAAAACTCCCAGAAGAAAACATAGGCAGTAAACTCTATGACATTTCTCTTAGTAATAGTTTTGTTGATGTATCTTTTCAGGCACAGGAAACAAAAAGAAAAATGAACAAATGGGACTATGTCAAACTCAAAAGCTTTTGCACAGCAAAGGAAACCACCAACAAAATGAAAAGACAACCTATTGAATAAGAGAACATATTCACCAATGATAGAGCTGATAAGGGGTTAATATCCAAGATTTATAAAGAACTTATACAACTCAACACCAAAAAACCCAAACAATTAAATTAAAAAAAAAAAGGACAGAGACCCTGAATAGACTTTTTTCCAAAGAGGACATACGCAAGGGCAATAGATATATAAAAATGCTCAACATCATTAATCATCAGAGAAATGCAAATTAAAACCACAGTAAGATATCACTTCACACCTGTCAGAATGGCTATCATCAATAAATGAGCTAACAACAAGTGCTGATGAGGATGAGGAGGAAAGGAAACCCTTATGTGCTGTTGGTGGGATTGCAAATTGGTACAGCCACTGTGGAAACAGTATGAAGGTTTCTAAAAAAACTAAAATAGGCATACCTTATGACCCCGCAATTCCATTTCTGGATGTATATTTGAAGAAATTATAAACACGAGTTTGAACAGATATATGCACCCCTATGTTTACTGCAGTGTTACTTATAATAGAAGATATGGTAGCAACCCAAATGCCTATCAATAGACAATTGGATAAAGAAATGTTACATATATAATGGAATATTACTCAGCCATAAAAAAAGAATGAAATCATTTGTGACAACATGCATTGACCTAGGTAGAGGATATTATGCTAAGTGAAATAAGTCAGAGAATGATAAATACCATATGATTTAACTTATAAGTGAAATCTAAATAACAAGATAAATGAATAACCAAAACAGAAGCAGATTCATAGATTCAGAGAACAAACTGAAGGTTGCAAAATGGAGGGTTTGGGGGAGCTGGATGAAAAAGGTGAAGGGACTAAGAAGTACAGATTGGTAGTTACAAAATAGTCAGGGGGATGTAAAGTACAGCTTAGGGAATATAGTTAATAATATTGCAATAACTGTGTATGTTGCCAGGTAGGTACTAAAATTATTGGGGTGGGTATCATTTCATAACTATATAATTGTCTGACCAATACCTGAAACTAATGTAAAAGAATACTGAATGCCAACTGTAATTAAATCATTTTTTAAAGGTTCAGTAGAAAGGGATTGGTCCTGGAGGTGTGGGTTTAAGTTCATTCTGCCCCTTGCTGCTATGTGACCTTGGACAAGTCACTCATTCTCTTTGGCTGTTGCAAAGATTGTAGGAGGTCTGCCCAGCTCCGATTAATTGGCCTCACTGAGGGTAGTCTAGCCTCTCTCTCCACCTGTACTTAATAAGACATCCTATCTAATAAAAGGGTAATATGCAAATAGACTGAAAGGTGGAACAACTGGACGCTATGATGTACACTGACCACCAGGGGGCAGACGCTCAATGCAGGAGCTGCCCCTGGTGATCAGTGCACTCCCACAAGGGGGAGCGCTGCTCAGCTAGAAGCCAGGCTGATGGCTTGTGGCTGGCAAGTCCAGCTCTCCTGCCTCCTTGGCAGTGCTAAGGATGTCCTACTGCTGGCTTAGGCCTGCTTCCTGGGCCTAAGTCAGTGATGGCAAACCTATGACACGCGTGTCAGAGGTGACACGCGAACTCATTTTTTTGGTTGATTTTTCTTTGTTAAATGGCATTTAAATATATAAAATAAATATCAAAAATAGAAATCGTTGTTTTACTATGGTTGCAAATATCAAAAAATTTCTATATGTGACATGGCACCAGAGTTAAGTTAGGGTTTTTCAAAATGCTGACCCGCCAAGCTCAAAAGGTTCGCCATCACTGGCCTAAGTCATCAGTCAGACATCTCCCAAGGGCTCCCGGACTGTGAAAGGGTGCAGGCTGGGCTGAGGGACCGCCCCCCCTCCCCACCCTGAGTGCATGAATGTCATGCACTGGGCCTCTAGTTTACTATAAGCTTGCAATAAAGCTGCCCAATACGAAATCCTAGGGGCAGTGCTGTCATACGGACTGTTGAGGTGCTCAAGGACTGCAGAGCTGCTGAGCTGCTGAGTAGTTTTGAGTTATTGCAAAGGGGAAGTTAAAATAACTCCAATCAAAAAAGCTACCAGGTCCAAGAACCAATATCTAGGTGATTATTTTCAGAAGGATGGGTTAGATGTTTGTTTTATTTTTTTTAAGCAATAGTCCTAGATTAATCATAGAGTTCTTATTGGCATACCCCAGGCTGCTATTATTGTCATTTTTATGATATATATATATATATATATATATATATATATATATATACACACACACACACACACACACACACACACACAACCAGCAACTGTAATGCCATAACGACCATAACGCCTGGTCATTATGCCACCCGCTGTGGCCAGCAAAACACATCAGAGGCTGGGGCTGGCTTGCCAACCTCACGGCCCCTCCCCTCTGCTGGCCTGCCCCTGATTGGACTCTCCCACCCTGATCAAGAGCGGGGTTGGCCAAACGTCCCCTCCCTTCCACCTGCCAGCCCCACCCCTGATCAGCCCACCCCACCACGATAGGCCTGCAGCTGCTCCCCTCATCTGGCCTGCCCCTGATCGTACCTCCCCACCCCAATAGGGGCTGGGCTGGGTGGCCAACCTCCTGCAGCCCCTCCCCCTGGCCACCCCACCCCTGATTGTACCCCCTACCCCAATAGGAGGTGGGGCTCGCCAGCCAACCTCCTGCAGCCCCTCCCCCTGGCCAGCCACACCCTCAATGGAGCCCCACCATCCTGATCGGCCTGCAGCTCCTCCCCCCGGCCAGCCCAGCCCCTGATCGCCTCCCCCCACCTCAGTAGGGGCTGGGGCCGGCCAATCTCCTGTAGCCCCTCACCCTGCCTGGCCCCACCCCAGATATGCCGCCCCACACCGATCAGGGGCAGGGGTGGCTGGCCAACCACCCATGACCCCTCTCCCAGGCTTCTGGCCCCCCAATCGGCACCTCCCCACCCCATTCAGAGGTGGGGCTGGCTGGCCCACTGCCCACAGCCCCTCCCCATGGCTGGCCCTGCCCCCAATCAGCTCTCCAACCCCAATCGGGGGCAGGGCCCACCGGCCAATTGCCTGTGGCCCCTTCCCCCAGCTGGCTCCGCCCTGATTTGGCTCCAATCAGGGAAGGCCGGCTGGCCAACCTCCAGCCATCTCCTCCTCCCAACAGGCCCAGCCCCGATCTGCCCTGATTGGGGCCGGGCTGACCAGACCCCACCTGTGCACGAATTTGTGCACTGGGCCTGTAGTATTAATAATAGCATTGATGATGGAAGTTTTGTATGAATAATAACATTCTACCTGTCCAAGGTCATTCCTTATCTTTTGTTCCAGATATATTATGCCATCAATTCTCTCCACTTTCCCATACATCATCAAACACTGCTCACTTTCCCACTATTAACATGCTCGGGGTCCCCATACACTAAGGAGTGAATACAAATAAACAGAAGCTTTCTTTTGAACCCTGCTATCTCCTTGAAATACTAACTACTTGTTTCTTCCTTCCTTTTACTGCCCAGCTATTCCAAATGCTGTTTACTCTCACTGCTTTCTCTTATCACCATCCCCACTCTTGAACAGCTTTTTCTGGCTCCCATTCTAAACAATTAACTCAAATTACACTCTACACAGCTGAACTTTTCTTAATTGACAATCTCAATGGCCCCTTTCTGGCCCCACTCTTCTTGACCTCTCTGCAGTGCATAATTGGCCTCTCCTTGCAGCTGTCACTTCCCTTAGTTTGCATGACGGTGCCCTATCCTGATGATTCTCCTATATTTGCAATCTCTTCTTCTCTGCCCTTTGTCCTTGGCTGCCCCTCTTCCCCCGTCCCTACCTGTAGCTGGCCACCAGGTCCTGCATTTAGTTCTCCTTCCCTCCCAGCACCCTATCTGCCTGAGTGATCTTGTCTATCCTCATGATATCATCATTATCCGTATATCACTGACTCCCTTTATGACCACTGTCCCAAGTTCCATTTCCACTTTCCAAATGTGTTGTAGGCATCTCCACATGGATGTTCAAATGACATATTCAAGCAGACAGGTCTAAATATGAACTAATGATCACTTCCATCAAAACAGTAGAGGCTAGTGGTTAAGATAATGGCTTTTCAAATTTTATGGGCTTGGGTTCCAGTCTCAGCTTCTCTCCACTTTAGCTGTGTCACAATAAAAAATTCATTTTTGTATCTTTATTTCCTCATCTGTGAGATAGGAAAGTATTAGTACCTACATCATGAGTTCTTGAGAAGATTAAAAGAGATAATGTATCCAAATCACCATGTTTAGTGCCTGGAACATAATCATGGTTCAATAAATGTGAGTTGTTACTACACTGGTCTTACCTTTTCCTATAAATGACATAATTTTTCTTTTTGTTAGTCAACCTCAGTTAGTCATCCTAGACATCATCCTCCATACAATTGATCACCAAGTATTGTTAATTCTTCTTTAATAATATGTCTTGTTTCTATTTCCAGATCTTCACATGCTCAGCCTTCTTGCTAGGACCAACTACAATCTTCGGTGCAGTATCTCCACCATTCTCTCTCTACCCTCCGCTCCGTCCTGCACACCTGATGGTTCCATCTTTCGGAAGCGCAGATTCAACACACCATTGTTCTACCAATAAACCTTCACTTGCTTCTTATTACATTACAAATAATTGGCCTTAGGCTCTCCATGATCTTGTGCTTGCCTGTTTTCACAGCCTTATTTCCCACAACTGTCTTACGAGTATCTCACACTCTACCCAGACTTATTGCATCACTGTTCTCTTACTTTTCTGACCCTGTGCCTTTGTACATGCCATTCCTGTTGCTGATTCTACCATTTCTGGTTGCTAAAATCCCAGCTTCCTATTGAAGTCCACGTGATCCCAGCCGTCATCAGTAGTTTAGCATTGACCTATGAACCGGGAGGTCACAGTTCGATTCCTGGTCTGGGCACATGCCCGGGTTGCAGGCTTGCTCCCCAGTGTGGGGCGTGCGGGAGGCAGCTGATCAATGATTCTCTCTCATCATTGATGTTTCTATCTCTCTCTCCCTCTCTCTCTGAAATCAATAAAAATAAAAAATAAAAAAAGTCCAGGTGAAATGGCAGCTACTCTGACTTAGTGATTCTTAAACATTGTGAGTTTAGCCTCTTCAGGAAAGAGGCAAATGAGTCAACAGAACATTTGCATGTAATTTCAGAGTTCACACCCCCATTCCCTTTGGTTGCTCACTGAATTAATTTTTAAATTTTATTTTATTTTTCAATCACTGAATTCTTAAAGCATAACATAACCTTCTGAAGAACTCATTACATTATTTCTTGTATTTCAGTTGGTTTTAATGCAAGTATTCTTTAACTTTCAAAAAAATGTTTTCTTTAATGGTGTTATTGGTTGTTTTCCTTATTTATTTATTTATTTATTTATTTTTTAAACTAAAAATTTTACTTTCTTTAGGAAACCTTCCCCAATTATATGAAACAGGGAGTTGGAAGAAAAGATAACTATAATCTTTCTAAGATTATTTTTGAGAGTTTTCTTATTTCATGACTTTCATGAGTTTTTTCTTGTGACTTATAAATATATATTTTAAGAGCAATATATTAATTTTTTCATCATAGTGTTTAAGTTTTTGGAATTCAAACATACATTTTGATCCTTGAGTACAGAACCCTTAAACATAGAAAATAATTTATAATACCCTCAAAGGCATATTATCTAAAAAGAGAGCATGTATGGATCTCTTTCAACAGAGAATGAGGAAGAGGTGCGAGTGACCATGGGACCAGCTTAACACCACCTGTGATGTTTGTCTTATGCAGGTGATCCATTGTTGATTTGTAGATAATGGAAAATAAACACATAGATTTCCTGTAACATCCTCACTATTCCTATTAATTCCATGGATGTTTGTCACATTGATGTAGTTGTTTCAGTCCAGCCTAAGATATATAGTTGATATTTCCAGATAAAGAGCAACAACCTATATTTTCCCAGATTGTAGAAATGTTATAGCTTCAGAAAGAAAGCACGTTGTTCCCAGTGTTGTCAGGATGAACAAACATTGACATGTACAGTATAATGTAAAAGTACAGTTAATGTACTTTTCAAATGTAGTTCTAATTCATTTTAGGCATTGGAGCTCTCAGCTTCCTTTCATTTATTTATTTAGAACATTTCTTTATTGATTAAGGTATTACATATGTGTCTTCATCCTCCCATTACCCCCCCACCCCCACCCCCCACTCATGCCCTCACCCCCCTTGGTTTTCTTTTCTTTTTTTAAATTTTATTGTTTAAAGTATTACAGATAGTAGTACATATGTCTCCCCCACCCCCCATTGACCTTCCCCCAGCCTTCCCTATCCCCCGGCACATGCCCTCACCACCCCCCCAAGTTTCTTGTGTCCATTGGTTATGCTTATATGCATGCATACAAGTCCTTCAGTTGATCTCTTACCTACCCCACCCCAACACTCCCCAGCCTTCCTGCTGTAATTTGACAGTCTGTTCCATGCTTCTCTGCCTCTGCATCTATCTTTTTGTTCATTAGGTTATAATGCTCTTTATTATCCATAAATGAGTGAGATCATGTGGTGTTTTTCTTTCACTTCCTGGCTTATTTCACTTAGTATAATGCTCTCCAGTTCCATCCATGATGCTGCAAATGGTAAGAATTCCTTCGTTTTTATAGCAGCGTAGTATTCCATTGTGTAGATGTACCACAGTTTTCACAGGCCATCAACCTTAGAATCTAATGAGTGTTCATTAAAATAAGACTCCTGGTGAAACTCAAGCCCTCCTGAAACAGAATCTCTAGAGGTGACGAGGGAGGGACCAGAGACACTTACCGCTGTACTGCCCTCACTGAGGAGCCCACAAAGCCTTGGTCTCCTCTCAGGCCCGAGCCAGTGAAACAAGAAGGATGTGCAACACAGCCCTGGTACCCTCTTGCCAAATCTCTTCTACTGTGTTGGGAATTGTCATGGACAATACAAAAGATTATTTCTCCTGCCATCTTCCACCAACATAATTGTATTAATTCTATACCAGCCCCTTCTGTATTTGGGACAGTGACTGCTATGTGCTTTGAGATATTGTGTCTGGGCCCATAGCTTGCCTTCTCTGCAGCAGATGTGGTTTTTCTAAACCCCTGTCCTGCATGGGTATAGATTTCTGCTTCAATTTCTGGTTTGATGAATCTTAACACACTTCATAGAGAATTCCAGCATGCCTCTTAATGGAGTTTCCCTGAATTATGATAGCAATTTGAGTAAATGCCTTATTGTTCCTCTCTGACTGTGAAATTCTTAAGGGTAGACTAAACCAATTTCCAGATTTGGCATATCCATTGTTTTGCCTTATTTCACCAGATAGATGGGTCTCTTCCCTTCCCCTCCCCATTCCAAAAAGGCCTGGGAATGACAGCTTCTTTCCTCCCATCCACGACCTACTTGTTCTTAAACGCCCCCTCTTCCACGAAGAGCTCCCCAAGAAGTCCTAGTGTCCACGGTTCCCTCTCCTCTGAACTGCCCACAGTGTGTACAGTCTATTCCAAAAATTTCCTTTCGACCTGCGATTCTGTTCAGTCTATTCTGTATGGCAGTACGGCATAATAGTTAAGTTCATGGGCTCTGGATCCAAGCAAACCAAGTTCTGAAACTCAGCTTCAGTACCATATACAGAGTATGGTCTGAACTTAGCTCTGGCACTCAGTTCAACATCTAAGTAACATAAGTAAAATCATATATGCTTCATGGTGTTTTTATGAGAATTCAATGAGATAATGAATATAGGAAACACTCAATAAATGCTAGTTTTATGGAGATGTCTCAAGTAAATCAGAATAGGCTAAGTCATGCTATAGTAACAAGTAACCTTAACTGGAACCAAATCTGGAAATTGGTTATTTTCCACATGGCCCTTGTAGCACAGTTAAGAATGGACTCCATCTTGTTTTCTCCAAGAATCCTGAGAACTAAGGAGCTGTTATTGCAACATCGGAGTCATCACAGCAAAGGCAACAGTAGTCAAACAAGAAGTGGGTCTTAAAACTTCTGCCTGGGGTGAGGGTGGGGGGTGGGGGCAGAATAGAGGGGGTCAATCAGGGAAAATGGGGGACATATGTAATACTTTTAACAATAAAGATTTATTTAAAAAACACAAAATGTCTGCCTGAAAGTGACTCATGTCACTTTCCTGTGCATTTTATTGCTGTAAGTCACAAGTCACAGTCCAACTTCAATGGGGCAAAATAAAAAAAAATAATAATTCTCCCTCAGGAAGGGGAGGGGAAAAAACAGTTATCTTATAAATCTTGCATTTATTTAGTTTTCCAACATCAGTTATTCAACTGACATATCTTTTGTGTTCCTAAATATAGCACATAGTAGGAAGCAAATGCATATTTTATTGGTGGATGATAGGTATTCAGCATATCTGTGCATTTTGAATTGAGTGATTAAAACAGAAATGTCTTGTTATTGCAAGTGTCTCAAATGTCTCAAATGTCAGCTGATGAATTGACAGCAAGGGATCAGAGATCCCTGTTTTCTTAGAACCAACGAAACCACCTCTGTGGCACACTTGCCTCAGGACTTCTTCTTAGAGTAATTTTTTTAAAAAAAAATATTTTTATTGATGTTTTACAGAGAGGAAGGGAGAGGGATATAGAACCAGAAACATCGATGAGAGAGAGACATCGATCAGCTGCCTCCTGCACACCCTGTACTGGGGATGTGCCCGCAACCAAGGTACATGCCCTTGACTAGAATAGAACCTGGGACCCTTCAGTCCACAGGCCAACGCTCCATCCACTGAGCCAAACCAGTCAGGGCTTCTTAGAGTAATTTTTGACTTAGTTTTCTGCAAAATATTGCTGTCACTTTTACATTTAGATCCCCAAGTGCAGTGCATACAAAATTCTTTATTCTTTCTGGATCCTGGCAATTAGGACCTGATATCATCAAGTTACCTTGGGGATAAACATATGGCCCAGACATCTGGGCACCCAGAAGACATAGCTGCTTGATGTTATAAAAGAGGATTCTTTATTGAAATAAATAAATGTCCAAGAAGGATATGGATAGTCCAAAAGTGCAAGTCTTGAAAGAAAAGAAAACCTAATCTCCCAGGAAGTTTTGGATATCTCTCTAGCTAATTATTCATTACTAGAGGCCTGGTGCACAAAATTCATGCACTCGGGAGGGTCCCTCAGCTTGGTCTGAGCCCTCTCACAGTCCGGGAGCCCTTGGATGTCTGACTGATGGCTTAGGCCCACTCCCCGTCAGTCAGACATCCTTAGCACTGCCAAGGAGGCAGGAGAGGCTCCTGCCACCACTGTTGTGCTCACCAGCCATGAGCCCGGCCTGTGGGAGTGCACTGACCACCAGGGGGCAGCTCCTGTGTTGACCATCTGCCCCTGGTGGTCAGTGTGTATCATAGTGATTGGTCATCTGCCATTCGGTGAATTTGCATATTAGCCTTTTATTATATAGGACTAGAGGCCCAGTGCAAAAAAATTTGTGCTCTCGGCCGGGGGGGGGGGGGGGGAGGCTCAGCCCAGCCTATGCCCTCTTGAAGTCTGGGACACCTTGGAGGATGTCCATCTGCTGGCTTAGGCCCGCTCCCTGGGGGATCGAGCCCAGGCTGGCAGTCAGACATCCCTCTGGCAGCCCGGCAGCCCTCAGTGGATGTCCACTTACCAGCGGGGAGCAGACCTAAGCTGCAGTCGGACATCCTTAGTGCTGCCGAGGAGGCGGGAGAGGCTCCTGCCACCATTGCTGTGCTGGCAGCCATCAGCCTGGCTTGTGGCTGAGCAGAGCTCCCCCTGTGGGAGCGCACTGACCACCAGGGAACAGCTCCTGCATTGAGCATCTGTCCCCTGGTGGTCAGTGTGTGTCATAGTGACCAGTCATTCCCAGTCCTTCTGCTGTTAGGGTCAATTTGCATATTATCCTTTTATTATATAGAATAGAGGCCTGGTGCACAGGTGGGAGCTGGCTGGTTTGCCCTGAAGGGTGTCCCGGATCAGGGTGGGGGTCCCGCTGGGGTGCCTGACCAGCCTGGGTGAGGGGCTGATGGCTGTTTGCAGGCTAGTCACACCCCTTCAGGGTGGGGGTCCCCACTGGGGTGCCTGGCCAGCCTGGGTGAGGGGCTGAGGGCCGTTTTCAGGCTGGCCAAGCCCCCTGGTGACAGAAGCTTCCTCCCTCTCCTTTTTTTCTTTTCTTTTTTTAAATTCTGGGATTTATTTACCTTCTATAATTAAAACTTGGTAGCCTTGAGTGGAGCTCAGAGACAGCCAGGGCAGGGCAGGAAGCTTGGCTTCCTCCATCGCCAGGGGCAACCCAAGCCTCCTGCTCGCTCCAGCTCCATGGCTGCCGGCCGCCATCTTGGTTGGGTTAATTTGCATATAGTCGCTCTGATTGGCTGGTGGGCATGGCTTAAGGCGTAGCGAAGGTACAGTCAATTTGCATGTTTGTCTTTTATTAGTGTAGATTATCAATGATCTTGCCCTGGTTTTATCCCTAACCTTGAGTATACTTCTTTCAAATCATTCTCAATCTTGAAACGGAGCCAAAATTCCTTCCTGAGGCACATTTACAGCTCAGTGCTCATGTGACTTCACCAGGTATTACTGGCCCTGGAGTCTTTACTTGGACAGCAGCAGATTAAGCCTCCATGGGAGAGTCCTTGCTTCTCAGGAGTTTTCTCTATTAGCGATCAGTGATCCGATGTCTCTCATGACCTAACCACCCAGTTCTTCCATTGCAGCACCAGAAAGAATTTTCCAGGGGGAAGCGTCTTCTTTAAAGCCCCCTACCCATAACTTATCTTCTTTATCCATAGGGCAGAATTCCAAAAGGCAGCCAGGAGTGCTGAAGTCACTTACTGCTGCTGAGGTGGCACGGTGGAGAGTGTGTGTGGGGAGTGAAGCGTGGAGGATCAAAGGACTCCATGAAATAAAAGGATGACATCCTATTTGCTAACTCACCCTTTCCTTCCTTTCTTCCTAGCCTTCTCCTTTCATTCTTATCCATATTTTGACTGAATTATGTGTAAACCAAATTTTAAATTGAATCCCTTTAGCAACCAGCTCTTCTACAACCTGATTTTGATGCAGACTGCCTGCTTTTAAAAGTTGCATGTCTCTTTCCAGTGCAAGCCTGTAGCAAAATATAGCACTATTGAGATGCACTTATAACTATCTTACTTTCTGTTGCAAGTCAGGAGGACTGGTATTAAGAATTTTTGACTTTGTTTTTCACTATAACACCCCCAGAGATTAACATAGAAAGTCTCCAATAACTAACTGTGGGATGGAAGCATGAATGAACAGCATGGTGGTAGATGGGTATTGGACCCAGGCAAACTTCCTGCATCCAAAACACAGTTTCACACTTACAGTGTAACTTTTCTTTGCCTCAGTTTTCTTATCTATGAAATGGGGACAGTACTGCTTGGCTTAGTCAGGGTGCAGCTGCAGATAACATAAAACAGTCCATGTACTTGAAGCAGGAGAGGATTGAATACAGGAAATCAGGTGCTTACAAAGCTGTTGAATGATGGGAGGAGCAGACTCTAAAATCAGCCTGTGCAAGCAAGTTCCAAAATGCCACCAGCGTAATGACCCACTAAGAGAATTCCCACATCTCCCAGTCAGAAAGCTCAGGAAGCAGGTCATTGTCTCCAGTGCTGAATTCAGGATCATATCCCCTTAGATGTAACCCAAGGATCTGGAAGCCACCGGAATTGTTGGCCTCAAGAACACCTGAAATGCAGCAATTTAAAAGCTGTCGCCACAGCTATGAGTTCCAGGGTCAGCTGGACCTGCATTATGAAGATGGATGGCTCACTCACTTCTCTTTACCTCTTCCACTCATCAAGGAGTTCAAGTTTCAAGAAATTGGATTGGATCAACCAAAATCACATCCAGCCAATAGCTACAAAGCATACTGGGAAGTGTAGCTTTCAGCTTCTCAGCTGCTGCACAGAGGAAGCAATCTTAGAAGGGCATACAGTGGGCACTGAGCAAGCCAGGCTACAGTGTCCCTGTGAGATTTATATGAGATTGTTTAAGAAAAGTGCTTTAGCACAGGGCCTGGCACATGAAGAGCCCAGCCCTCTAAGTGTTAGCTGCTGTTACTGTTGTAATAGTATGTAAGAGGATATATCACATTGACTTGAATGGTGACCTTTCACATGTAAAGAGCACATAGAGTAACAAGTTGAATCAACTAGCCCCACAAAATTTCACTCTGTTATTTTTAGTACTGAACATTGGTGGAACCTGTGCACCCCTCCCTGTGGCCCCCATCCCCATCCTTCTTCATATGACCCGGTCCTCCTGCTAACTGTGGCAGTGCTCCCACTGAGGGCTCCCCCCACAGCCCACCCACCCGGAATCCACAGGACATGCAGTTTGGCTGACGGCTTGAAGCTGCCACTGCCTGTAGAATGCGCTCCAACTCCTCTGTCCCTCATCCATTTGGGGCAGGGTGTGCAGGGCTGTATGCTTTTGTGTGTGGGATGCTCATTCCAGCTGCCTTCCACTATCTCTAAAATCAGGCGTCTTTTCCTCTCTGGCATCAATTCCAGTTCCCTTCGCCTCCTCTTCCTCATCCCTGTGCAGGTTCTCTGAGGACACTTTCCTCATGGCAGACAGGTGAATCCACAGTGTTTCTGGTGCGCCATCTACACGCCATTCCCCATGCTCTGCTGTGTTGATCCACAGTGTTCAAGCTCTCGAGGAACCTACAGTTTATCTAAGAAGACCTGCGTGGTGCTCTGGGAACACAAAATTGAGGGCCCTAACCCATATTTTGGTTGGGGGTCATGGAAGATAGCTCAGAAAAAATAAAAATATAAACTGAGAACTGAATACAAAAGAATGAATGGGAAGTAGCCAAGTGACATTGGTTTAGGGCAGCCGTGGGCAAACTATGGCCCGCGGGCCGGATCCGGCCCGTTTGAAATGAATAAAACTATTGGAAAAAAAAGACCGTACCCTTTTATGTAATGATGTTTACTTTGAATTTATATTAATTCACACAAACATTCCATCCATGCTTTTGTTCCGGCCCTCCGGTCCAGTTTAAGAACCCATTGTGGCCCTCGAGTCAAAAAGTTTGCCCACCCCTGGTTTAGGGTATCAAAAGTGGATTCTATGGAAAGAAAGAAATCTACACAAGACTATCTTACCTCCACCGAACACCCTCCAACCCCATAAATTAGTGGTTAAAGAACCTTGAGACAAGTGAGCAGGGTGCCCCGTTTCTTTTCTCGCACGATGGGCACGACATAGCAATCCCATTTGCCTGCTGTAGAAAGCTGTTTTGGTGGGGCCATCCTTCCATGGCCAAGTTGTGAGCAGATGAAACAATCTAGGCCGATCAGATACCCTCTTTGAAATTTTAGTCTTGAGTGCATTGAAAGAAAGATTGGAGCCCTAGTGAATTTGGCTCTGTGGATAGAGTGTCAGCCTGCAGACTGAAGGGTCCCAGGTTTGATTCTGGTCCAGGGCACATACCTCAGTTACAGACTTGATCCCAGGCCCTGGTCAGGGCATGTACAATCAATGTGTCTCTCTCACATTGATGTTTCTCTGTCTCTCCCCCTCCATTCCACTATCTCTAAATAAGAATGAAAGAAAGAAAGAAAGAAAGAAAGAAAGAAAGAAAGAAAGAAAGAAAGAAAGAAAGAAAGAAAGAAAGAAAAAGAAAGATTGGAAAAGTCTCAAGTTATCATAGTGGTGGTGGGCTCTCAACTATTCATTATTTCGGGACTAGAGACCCAGTGCATGGGTGGGGTCTGGCCAGCCCTGCCCCGATTGGGGCCGATCTGGGCCAGGCCAGCCAGGGCCCTGCCCCCGATGGCGGGGGTGGGGGGGCAATGGGAGCTGGGTCCAACTGGGGAGAGGGGCCATGGGAGGTTGGCTGGCTGGCCATGCCCCGAATCAGGGTGGGGAAACCCATCTGGAGTGGGACCTGCCAGGGGGAGGGGCTGTGGGAGGTTGGAGGAGGCGATTGGGACCCTGATCAGGCCAGTTGGCTGCCACAGTGCATGTCATAGTGACAGGTCATTCCGGTTGTTCCAGTCGCTCCGTCATTCCAGTCGCTTGGCTTTTATATATATAGATACTTTGGTTTCTGTCCTTTCTGAGATTGTTTCTTTAAGTTTTTTTCTCCCTCTCATTCTGTGAGATAACAACTGTTTCCTGATAAATTCTTATTTTTTTGCCTGAGTTGGTTGGTCTTTGTGGCTTGCAACTAAGAAACCTTACAGGATATAGGAGGGAACTCTTTTGCTAAGGAGAATTCTTTGATAGAAGATGGAAGTGGAAAGTAAGAGTACAAGAGCAAGGAGAAGGGAGACTAGTAAACAAAAGCTATCCCTAAGCAGCTCTACATTAAGAATAAATAAAGCATTGGAAAATGAGAAAAGAACAGAAGAGGGGGAAATTCTGTTGAACATGATAAAGTTGTTTGAGCTGCTATAAAAACATCACCTCTCTCCCTAAACATTTCTCCCTGAAGCATTTTTTCTGCACACAAAAAATGCTGAGTGTGACTGGGATTTTTTCTGGTGAGCGTACAGGGGGCAGTGGAAACGAGAAAAGGATAGAGTCTCACATTTGCAGGGTCACTGTGAAAACAATAAGAACTTGTGTGGACTTGAGAGAGAAATTCAAAGATGATGGTAGCTTAGAGCCAGAGTGCACTATGAGACTATAAATCTCTCCAAGAATTTTCAGACATACTTCTAAGAGCCATAAAATAGGAATTTGAGCCAATCTTTTTTTAGGACAGAGTGAGCCATAAGTTGACATCATTTTATGCATTTATGCTTTTGGGAGAAAGCCTGGTGGAAGATACTCCAACATATTAATAGTAGATACTTTCATGGTGGGATTCCATGTGATTTTTATTTTATTCAGTGTATCTTTTCATAAACATATTCCAAAATTTCTATAATAAACTTTAAGGGGAAAATACTATTTAAAGCATGATCAAATACACCTCATAACACTACTGTGAGGACCAGATTCTGTAACGTATAGAAGCCTCTGATGGGTAAGGGGTGATTACTGATCACCCTTCTGTATGCAGAGCCTGGCCTGGATGGATGAGACTCCCTGGGAGCAGAGGGGCTGACCGGACAGCATGGCTCTGATGCTTAATCTGTTCGCCTTCCCAGCCATTGCTCCTCAGCAGCATCACTGCTTCCAGGGGGAGCGGCCTCTCCCACCCTGAATAACGGACGCTGCCTGTGGGATGCACATCAGTGTGTCCTGCTGACTCTTGAAAAAGACACCCGGTAGCCTGGACACGCCTCCCACGGCCATTCATGGCCACAAGCAGCTTCTCTGGCATCCAGCACCCCAGCCTCCAGCGCCCAGGATGGCAGAGCTGGGAGAGTTCTCTGTATGACAGGGCCAGGCCCTCTCATCAGTGTTGGCTACCACAAGTGGCCTATCGGTCAGTCTTCAAGGCTTGGCAACACACAGAGGGTGGCCCTTAGGGAGCCCTGGCCTGGCGAGGTCCTAGCAACAGTGACATTGACATTGCAGTTCCTGGTGAGGGTCTGACGCCATCGGCTTCACAGGGGCGAGCCTCTGGGGCCAGTATCAGACCCTGACACCTTGCCAACAACCTCTGTGGGTGTAGGCATCCTTAGGTCTCCAGGCAACTTCATCTGTGGTTGCTCAGCTAAGGTGGAGGACTGGGGAGCAACTTAGGATTATTCAGACACCTTCAACTGATGAGTGGACAGCTCAGTTGAATTTAAATCCTTCTCCTTTGTCTAATAGCTCCCTAGACCTTGGGAAAGTTTAATTGTCACCTCACGGGCATTCCTATGCTACTTTGTGCATATTACACTTGTAGCATTTAGCACATATAAATATATGTTTTTCTAATCTTTGCTCCAATGGCTGTGAGTTCCCAGGGAACAGGGAATAAACATTGCCCACCCATGATAGGCTCAGCTTGTAAGAGCCTCGGTCACTGTCTGTGACATAAATGATTTCCTCATCTATTCATTCAACACATACTGATTACACATCGCTCTGGGCCAGGCACTGTGTGAGGCTCTGGGGACTCAGACAAAAAGCAGCCTCCGTGGAACTCACCTTCTGGTGGGGAGTCAGGGGTGTGCAAATACATTGCCATATAATAAATGTCAGATGTCAGGGAGCACCCCGAGATAGACGATGCCAGGCGGAAGGAGCATCATTTAGAGGTGGTGGCTGGAAGGGGCCTCTAGGGACGGTCATCTTCAAGTAGAGGCTGAGCGAAGGGGAGAATGAGCAGTTCTGCAATCCGGAGGAAGTGCGTTGGCCACGGGAGTATCGAGAAGAAAGACTGTGAGGCGGGGGTAACCTGTGTCCGGGAGCAGAGGGAGGCTGGACAGAGTGATAGGAGGTGGGATCACGGGAGCCCACAGGAGCCGGCCGTGCAAGGCCGCTGGGTTGTGGAGAGGAAGCCGGAAGGTTTGAGCAGGGAATGATGGGATCTGATGCGTCTTAAATTGCTTCCTGAGGATTAACTGGAGAGGATCAAGGGCAAAAGCAGTGAGAGGAGTGAGGAGGTGATTGCTTGCCCGGAAAGGTGTGGAGGGATTTGCCTGGCATGGTCATGCCCTGGGCCGTGGAGGCGGGGCTGTGCTCAGTTGCAGTACATTGACCCTGTGGTTCAGACTTCAGGAAGGGGGCAGGTTCAGCTGGAAAAGAGTCCAGGGCTGGGCTGACAATGTGAGTTCCCAGCATCACTGAAAACCTGGGCAAGGCAGGACATAAGCAAGGCTCGCTGTGAGAGCACAGCCCAGCGGGCAGGCCTGGGAGGCCACTCCTGAAGGAGGCTGGGGAGGCTGGTGCTGAAGGGCACAGGCAGCCTGGCCCAGGCCCTGCCCGCCCCACCCCGCCCCCACCCCCACCAGGTGGCACATTCTCCCCA
The DNA here is from genome assembly GCF_963259705.1 of Myotis daubentonii. Lineage (NCBI taxonomy): Eukaryota > Metazoa > Chordata > Mammalia > Chiroptera > Vespertilionidae > Myotis > Myotis daubentonii. The sequence continues at coordinate 6,755,167 of NC_081848.1, read as the reverse complement.
AAGCCCCACCAGGTGGTGCGGGCTCAGGTTCTGACAACAAAAAGCGCTGAGCTCTTCACCTCCGCACAGCAGCTGCTGCATCCCCACTGACCCCGACCCTCAGAGGCAGACACAGGAAAAGGGAATCGGAGCATAGAGGAGCCCCCGCCCCAGCATAGAGGAGCCCCCTGCCCCAGCCAGGTCTGGCTCTCCAGTGTGCTGATGGGGCGGGGCAGAGGGCCTCCGTAGGGAAGCTGGACCCTCTGTGGTCTCCTGGGCTCTCTGGAAGCAGGTGGTTGCACAGTTTTCCTGGGGAAGCCGCCCTGCTGGGCGCCAGACCTCAGGGCTGAACTCTCCTCTCTGAACCACAGCCTCCAGCTCCTGGTGTCACTGTTATTCACCTGCTGGCACCACGGGCTGCAGGGAACAGCAACTAAAATGCTCATGGGAGGAACTGAGGAGATTTGATCCACTTCCATCGTAGCACTCCTTAAAAAGCATGCCACAAAGGATGCTGGGAGGGACCCAGAGCCTGCCCCGCGGAGAGAATGCAGAGCTGCTGCACAGAAATTGCCAGGGGGTGTTTAAGACCATCCCAGCCAGACCAGGGGGCTCTGCCTAGCAGCCAGGGCCCTGGGAAACCCTTTTCTCCCCTCCAGCTGTGTCCTCCGTGTGCAGCCATGATGATCTCCTGCCTCCCCCGTGTCTCTGAGCTTCCTCATCCCTGCCCGGAGCCGTCCCCCTCCCGGCTTGGCTTGTGGAAGACCCCTGTGACAGACAGAATAATGGTCCCCAAGGATGCCCATGTCCTCCGCCAGCACATCTGTGACCACGTTCCTTGTGTGGCAAAAGGGACTCTGCAGATGTGGTCGCCTTCAGGACTCGGAGAGGGAGAAGTCCAGGGTTGTCTGTGTGGCCTGAGGCAACCACAGGTTCCTTATAAGACGGGCAGGAAGGACAGCCTACATGCCACAGCATGAGTGAACCTTGAGGACAGAGCCTGAGTGAACTAAGCCATCACAAGAACGAACACTGCATGGTCCCACTCACAAGGAACTTAGGGCGTCACATTCATACAGACAGAAACTAGAATAGTTAAGAGCTGGGGGAAGGAGGGAGGGGGAATATTGCTGATGGCTGTGTTCTTACCTTCAAGGATGTCCTATGGTCCAGGCACGGTGCTAGGTCTGAGGGACACAGGGCTGAGCTGGCTAGGCAGTGCCCCTTTCATCGGAAATTTACAGGCTAGTGGGAAGGCTAATAGGCAATAACAGTGAGCTGTGCTTTGGGGAGCGATGGAAGCCTTGGCAGAATCAACCGAGTTGGTCTGTAGAGTCAAGGAAAGCTCCCTGGAGGAGGTAGCATTGCAGGTGAGATCAGAAGGCAGAAGAGCTGAGAGGGTGATGGGATGGGCGGATAAGAAATAATGTGCAGAACAACACAGAAGAGGATCTTTGCACACGTGTGTTCATGGCAGTGTTGTTCACAATAGCCCAAAAGCAGACGCAACCCAAGTGTCCACTGACATATGAATAGGTAAACAATACTCCATGCATGCAATGGAATATTATTCAGCCTTCAGCAGGAAGGACAGCCTACATGCCACAGCATGAGTGAACCTTGAGGACAGAGCCTGAGTGAACTAAGCCATCACAAGAACGAACACTGCATGGTCCCACTCACAAGGAACTTAGGGCGTCACATTCATACAGACAGAAAGTAGAATAGTTAAGAGCTGGGGGAAGGAGGGAATTATTGCTTAATGGGCACAGAATTTCAATTTACAAAATAAAAAGAGTTCTGTGGATGGATGGTGGTAATAGTTGCACAACAATGTAAATGTCCTTACTGCCACTGAACTGTACACTAAAAAATGTTTAAAAGGGTGAGTTTTAATTAAAATATTTTACCAAAATTACAAAATAAATTATTTTTTTTAAAAAAAATAATGAGCCTCTAACCTCTAAACACAGGGGTCTGTAATCATCATTGAGCATCTTCCAACTTTAAGGACGAATCAGACCTGATTCCAGCCGGGAGCCTGGCCCTTATGGAGGGCGAAGTCGCATACACCCCTGCAGCTCTGGTTGGAGGTCCCCGCCCCCCGCCCCCCACCATCGTCCACTGTTCTTGGAGCTCTTTCATTCCACCCAGTAAGAGTTTGCCTGGATCCCCAAGCCTCAGCTTCCTCACTTCTGGTGTCTCTATAGGAGCACCGGCAGAGCTGGGGTGTTTCACAGGTAGGCCACGCTGCTGCTGGCCCCTATGGGCTTGCCCCTCCTTTTCTGGAGCTTGGATGTTGTGTCAGTGTTGGACGAGGATGCTCACAGCGTGAGTCACCAGCTTGCCACAGGGTCGCTGCAGTTCTTCAGACCTTAATGTTCCTCTTGCCGAACTCCATTGATCACTTCTCTCTAGCTGTGGGGAAATGGACACACTCTTTTAGGGCCCAGATCCAGAGCTGAGGGAGAGGACAGGTACTCACACGGGGCTCCTGTCTGCTCCCTTCTCTGCATGGTCCACAGATTCGCTAGGGGAAGCGGAGGGCATGTGTCCAGGGCAGCCTTGCTCTGCACCAGGGTCTCCTGTTCCCTCCAGTCCTCAAGTGGCTGAGCCCAGCTCACCTGCCAGACTCAGTGTTCACTTACGGAGATTCCTTCCAGTAGGTTCCCATCCTATCCTTCCCGTGGGGGCCCTTCTCCATTCATTCCATCAGATCCATCTATGAAGCTCAGAATTCCCAGTAAAGCTCCAGACCATTTCCCATGGAGCTCCCAGGCCCCAGGGAAATCACAGGATATTGCCAGACACCTGTGACCATGTAACCACGTCCCTGCACGTTTCATGGCAGCTGAGTGATCTTCTGTGCACAGAGCTCAGAGAAGGCCTCGGGGGGAGTGTTGCCTAACCTCAGAGTTGTCATATTCTGCTCTCAGCCAAACCATCTGCTTACACTAATCTGTTTATAAGTGTTTTCTTAACACCTTAGAATTACATGGTACAGGACAACAGAGGCAGGAGAAATTGATTCTGTCGAGGGGAGGTTATTCAAGAGAAAGGAGTAGGGATGAACGATACCAACACTCCTCAGTTGAACAACACACATGGTGGTGCAGAGCCCTGGTGTCACTGTCTCATTGTTGTTCACTTTCTCACATGCTGCAGGTCACACCTCCTTCTGAAACCCAGTGAGGCATGTGGTCAGAGGGTCAGGGTGTTGTGTGGGAAAGCTGTAGACCTGGATCTGGGGGGCCTGGGCTCAGGTACGACACCACCCAGGTCCTTGAGCTCTCCCCACTGCAATGTGATGTGACTGCCTTCAGGAGGACACACCACCAATACCTTCACTTCCTTCCTTAGAGGACTCTGTGAGAGCCAAATGGGTGGGAATGTGAGAAAATACTTCAAAAGTTGTCTGATGCTCTACAAATGCAAAACAAGAACAGAAAGGATAGTAAAATAATAAAATGGTATCTATATATTCTATATATATATAAGCCTAAGCAACCATTAGACTGGTAGCTATGATGTGCACTGATGATCAGGGGGCAGCCGCTCAATGCACAGGCATGGAAACATGGAACAGACTGATGAATCTCAGAGGGAAGAGGGGAGAGAGGAGGGTGGGAAGAAATTAACCAAAAATCTTATAGCATACTAGAGGACCGGTGCATGAATTTGTGCACCGGTGGGGTCCCTTGGCCTGGCCTGTGGGGATCGGGTAGAATCTGTGCACCAAGCCTCTGACATTCCCCAAGGGGTCCTGGATTGTGAGAGGGTGCAGGCCAGGCCGAGGGACCCCACTGGTGCATGAATCCGTGTACCGGGCCTCTAGTTTATTATAAAAATAATCATGATAAAGGCTCAGCATAAACCAGTAAGCTATGAGATGGCAGACTCCTATCTTCCTGTTAGCCTTTATGGATGTTTGTCATGGCCCCAAGAAGCCTTGATTTGGGGGGAACAAGTCTGAAAACTACACATAAATGACCATCTGAGTTATAGGTCAGGAAGGATAGAAAATGGGTTCTCACACTTGGCTGTCAGGAGGTATCTTGAATGACACAAACATCAAAACATCGTGCTAGATGCCCCCAAAATAAAGGAACTTTAGAACATGCTGCATATCAGATTCTCACTGAATGCAAGTCAACAACCACTCACTTTTCCTGCTTGAACTGGAGCCTCCAGAACAGGGCTCCTGCAAGAGCAGAGACTCGCTTGCACTCCCCCACCCGCAGGCTGGATCCTGCCCTCTCTGTGGCTCCCCAGAGGGACCACCCCACTCACTGCAATGGTGCTGGTGCGGGAGTCAGAGGAGACCATTGGGCGAGGGAGTCCTACATCACATTCAGCTAAGCGAGAGAGCTGCTCACAGCAAGGTCAGGGAGGGCAGGCAAGCTGAGTAGGGCCCAAGTGGCCATGGAGTTTGTTAGGCACAGAACAAGGAGAGGCTGGTTAAGACGAGGTGACCCCGGCTGCCCAAGTTCCATCCTCTCTCCGCCAAAGGTGCACACATAAAAGCCTCCTAGGAAGTCACGGGCCTGGGCTTCCTTCTCCTTCCACTTGTGGGGATTTGGGCTTCAAGGCTGGGAGAGAGGAGAGTGTCTTATGTTCAGGGGCCAAGAGTGGAAAGATCTAGCTGGGGAGCCTGACGGGAAGCCCCTGTCAGCACTTGGGTGGGAACTGGGGAAACTAAGGGCAGTCAGCAAGCACAAAGTGTAGGACTAGGACCAACTCTGTGGACTGGAGCTAAGAATCAGTAGCTGGCCAGAGGCAGGAGCCATGGGAGTGGAGACCACGGCTGGTAAGGGACCTGCAGTACAAGCCTTGCCTCTGTTGACTGTCAACTAAAGGTGTGGTCCACGAGGCGTGGCTTAAAGTGAAGCCTGAAGTCAGGCTTTTTCTGCACCCTTGAAACCACTTAATGACATTTTTCACTTTCATTTCTCACCATCCGCAGTCGCACCTCCCCATAGTGGGTTCCCCTGCTGCTGAGAAGACTTTGCTGTTAGCACCCACTTCTCAGATCTGCTTAACTAATGGGCCTGTGGTTTCATGTGAGACTCCCTGGGAGAAGAGAAGCCCGTTCTCACACTGGGTGCAGCCCATGCTTCATCACCTTCTCTGACAAGCAGTCCCCCTGCCAGGCTTCCTCCGTCAGAGGTGAAGAAGTGTTTGCCGTCTGAACACTTGCCCACGTTTTCACGGACCAGGAAGCAGAGCTCACTGCCTCTAGAAAAAGCTTGGGTGTATAAAAGCTCACAGTGGCACTCGACTCCAGGCTAGGATTGTGTTGTATTATTGCTGATATTAAAGCATGATAAGCAATATTCTAGTTAATTTATCATTGGCCTTCACCTTATACTTTTGCAATATTTGCAATTTTCCCCTTTCCAGTCCCCAGAAGAGAATAGCAAATATTTTACTTTATTAAGCACTTTATAGACAAGATTTAGAAATATAAGACCTAGTATGTAGTAACTTCCCAGTGTTAGGGTTTTAGAAGTGACTTTTTATATCTTTTGGTGTTTTTTAGGTTTCTTTTGCAAGCTAGGCAGTTTTTCTAGTCTAGGTCATCTTTCTTTTCTCAATAGCCGATTTATTCACTCAGTACTTTTGAGAATATACTACATACCAGGTACTCTTCCAGGTGCTGAACTACAGTAATAAATAGAGCCATCACAATTTGCTGTCCTCACCGGGTTTATATTCTGTTGGGAGAGACCAAGAGTAAACAAGATAACTAAGTAAAATATATAGTAGTAGATGGTGTTCAGTTATTTGGAGAAAAAAATAAAGGAGGAAATGGGGATATAAAAATTCTGGGGTGGGGGAAAAATTTGAGATATTGGTCTAAAAATACCTTATGAAAAAAGTGATGTTTGAGTAAAGATCTATAATAATAAAAGCATAATAATAAAAGCATAGTAAAAGCATAATAGACTGGACAGCTGAACGACCTTCCGAATGTCATTCCGAATGTCCTTCCCGAGAAGCCGCGGTGGCAGGGGCAGAGGCAGAGGTGGTTAGGGTCGATCAGTCAGGCAGAGTGGTTAGGGGTGATCAGGCAGGAAGGTGAGTGGATAGAGTCAATCAGGCAGGCAGCCGAGTAGTTAGGGGCAATCAGGCCAGCATGCAGAGTGGTTAGGGGCAATCAGGCAGGCAGGAAGGCAAGCGGTTAGGAGCCAGAAGGGGCCTTTATTTTTTTTCTCCTTTATTTTTTTCTCCAAATAACTGAACTCCATCTACTACTATATATTTTACTTAGTTATCTTGTTTACTCTTGGTCTCTCCCAACAGAATATAAACCCGGTGAGGACAGCAAATTGTGATGGCTCTATTTATTACTGTAGTTCAGCACCTGGAAGAGTACCTGGTATGTAGTATATTCTTAAAAGTACTGAGTGAATAAATCGGCTATTGAGAAAAGACCCCAAAGCAGACATGCTCTTGTTGTATCTAAGAAGCAGATGATGAGGCTGGAGCAGAGTTGAGGCCACAAAGGAGACAGGGAGCCAGGTTGCGCTGGGCTCTCTGGTCGTGTGAGGACTTGGGCTTTTAGCCTGTGGCTTGGGAAGATCCGAGGGTTTTGAGCAGGATCACTCTGGCTGCTGTTTTGAAAAGGTAAGAGACAAGAACACGAATCAGGGAAAATAATTAGGAAGGTAATACAGTATCTCAAGCAAGAGGTCATGGTGGTTTGGACCAAGGTAGTGACAGGTGGGGAGAGTGAAGAGTGGTTGAGTTCTTGGAATATTTTGGAAGCAGGAGTGGAGAGGACTTTTTCTGGCAGATCAGATGTGGTAAGTGAGAGAAAGGGAAGGGTCAAAGGTATCACTGAGACTTTGAGCCAGAACAATGGGAAGAATGAGTTGCTATAATGGAGAAACAGGAGGTGCAGGAGAGGATGATGCAGGAGGAATGATAAGGAGCTCAAGTTTGCACTTGTTGGCTTTGTGATGCCTATTATAGGTCCAGTAGGAACTAGGCACGAATATACAGATCTGGAGCAGAGGCAAAGAATGCACTTAAAGCCACAGGACTAGATGGGCTTCCCCAGGCAATGTGTGTGTGTGTGTGTGTGTGTGTGTGTGTGTGTGTGTGTGTGTAGAAAAGAGAAGAGCTTTCAACATTTGGAGGTTGAGCAGATGAAGATGAGTCAACAAAAGTAACTCTAGACAAAGCAGCCAGAAAATTTAAAGGAAAATTAGTGAATATGGTAACCAGGAAGACAAGTGAAGAAAGTGTTTCAAGGAGGAGGGATCAGCTGGGCCAAATGTTGCTGTTGCAGGTCAGATAGTATGAGGAGTGGGAAATAGCTATCACGTTTAGGGTGATTTTGTTTAGAGGTTTTGGCGAGGTGTCAGGAGAAGTCTCTTGGAAGTGTGTTAAACAGAGATGAGAGAAGACAAATTAGAGAAAATGAAAAAAGACAACTTTTCAAAGGTGTCTTGCTGGAAAGGGTAAGAGAGACATGGAGATGACTGCAAGAGGAGTGGGGTCAACGTGTTTATTTAATGTGGGAGTAATCACAGCATGTACGAGTGCTGATAAAATGATTCAGGAGAGGAAAGATAATGCTTCAAGAGAAGAGAGTGGCTACTAAAGAAATGTTCTTTTTTAAAATGTTTTATTGCCTTTTAGAGAGAGGAAGGGAGAGAGAAGGAGAGAGAGAGAGAGAGAGAGAGAGAGAGAGAGAGAGAGAGAGAGAGAGAGAGAGAGAAACATTGATCGTTTGCCTCCTGTACACTCCCAGACTGGGGATCGAACCCGCAACCTTTGCATGTACGGGATGGCACTCCAACCAGCTGAGCTGAGCCACCCAGCCAGAGCTACAGAAATGTTCTTGAATAGAAAAGGAGATGGTTTCTAATACACTGATGGAACTATTGGCCTTGTTGGACCATGGATAGTTCATGCTTCTTACTCTACAAAACTTATACATTTATAGGAAAGTGATTTTTTACTTGGAATCACACAGGATAGCAGCTCCTGGGACAAATAACTCTAAGTAGTCTTTGGCCTTTGAAAAACCATGGTCCACTCACACCAGAATCCCATGGGGGAAGGGAGGCAGCATCACCGATTAGAAATTATCCTGATGAAACAATTTGAAACAATACAGTAGAGAGAAATAAGGAGGGCCACAAGACCTCCAGCTCCTTTTATCTATATCTTTCTACTACTTTGATGTGAGTGATGGAAGTAAAATATTTCCTTACTAGATATTAACCCAGTGCAGTGGTCAGCAAACTCATTAGTCAATAGAGCCAAGTATCAACAGTACAACGATTGAAATTTCTTTTGAGAGCCAAATTTTTTAAACTTAAACTATATAGGTAGGTACATTGTTATTAACTTAATTAGGGTACTCCTGAGGCTTAGGAAGAGCCACACTCAAGGGGCCAAAGAGCCGCATGTGGCTCGCGAGCTGCAGTTTGCCGACCACGGACCTAGTATATTGTTTTAAACCGTAGACCCAAGGGGCATGCTGTGACCAAGCACACAGCGCCTGGAACAGAATAGTCACTCTCTAAACACTTGTTAAAGGAAGGAACACAGGACTGCACAAAAGCACGAATAAATGAATGGCAATTTTGCTCTTTATTCTGGTAACAACCTACAAAGGTAAACAGTTGCTCCATAGATTTTTGTCCGCCTTAGAAAAATAATGTAGAATAGTTTAAGTATCACCACAGGCTTTGAAATTAGACAGATGTAAGTTTCACTCCCAGGTCACATCTCAATTAGATGTGTTCCTTAACCTACATGAGTCTTCTCTGTAGAGTGGGAAGACCTACAGTCCCTAATTTACAGACTTGTGAAAATGATACCGAACAAAGAACACTAAGTTCCTAGGAGCATTCCGGACGGAAATGCTGGTTTAAAAACAGTGCTGCTTAATGATCTTGTAAAATTCACCGGCTTCTCTTTGTCAATATCTTTAATTTTTCAAATCGAGCCCAGCACCGGGTAAGGGGTTCCTGAAGGTTCTCACTAGCCGGGTGAAGTTGTGCTTCTTTCTTTGAACATGAAATTTTTTTTCTGTGCCTCAAGCTTCTTCCTCACTGCAATGTGGTGATTACTTGTCACATTCTAGGCAGCTTCTGTTTGTTTGTTTTTAGGTATAGACTTTGGGATGGACACTTGAGGATCCTGTTTCACTTTTTGTGAAGCGTTAGCCCAGAATATATTTCCTAGAAACAATCGGGGTAAAGCGGAGTGAGGTGCAGGCCGCGGGGGTGGGGAGGCCAGCGTGGCTGAGCCGAGAGAGACATTCCACTGGGGCTAGAGGGGGATTCCTCTGTGGTTGCTTCACCCCCATCAAACCCTGTCTGACTGGAAGGGGATTTATTTGATGTCTCTTTTCAGAGGAGGTCAAGAACCCTTGGCGAGGTTGTTGTAAGCATTACGATGTTTTCATAGGACCTGAGGAAGCTTGTGTGAGGTGTTTCTCAGAAACCCAGGGCCACCTACCAGGCTGGTGAGTAATCTGAGAGGAAATAAGCTGCTTAGAATCAGGATTCCTCACACTTTTAACAACCAAGAGAGGATGGCTTATCCACAAAGAAGCTTTAATAGAACAAGAAGAATGAAAAACATTTGAGGGGAGACGGTGCAAGAATCTAGGCAAAAAAATACCTGACACTGGGCACTCCAGCAGGGCATTATCCGAGTTCCCGTGGGGCATTCTCCCCAGAGCTCTCACACGCTTGTCCTCCCCGCTCCCGCGGTCACCAGCATACCCAGCAGCCTCCCACTGAGGGACACTCCAACGGCTCCGCTCCTGAGCCCCCAGCTCTGCTCAGGCTGCAGGGACCACAACTTTGACCTGAGGTGACCTTTCTGGAGTCTTCTTGGCAATATTCTCTAACTCGGGTGCTGCCTAGCCTTTTGCATGTGAGATGCCATTGGTCTGGCAGCATTCTGAGGAGCCTCCCAAAAAATGGCTCAAAGCAGAAGGCAACTTCTCAGGATTCCTTGACCATGGCAAGTGCTGATGGGATAAGTGCTCAAGGCATAATGTAACCCATTTCCACAGTCTGCTGTGGGAAGCTATCCCAGGCTACTTCTGTCCCTGCGAATGTCCTCCCACAGAATGGGGTTTGGAGAATGGAGCGAGAGCTGAGTGGAAAGCCACAAGGTCAGTGGGAGATCCAAGAGAATGGAAGACGACGTAACACCACCGCTGATGATGGTTATAGGCTTGCTAATGCGTGTTGGCTTTGGCTGGTGGTATTACAGGCCTTACCTTAATTTTGGTAATAACCGTGTGACAAATGGTTATCACCATTGTAAAAAAGATAAAGCCAGCACTTGGAAAGGCTGGGTAATTTGCCAAAGTGATAAAATAATGTGATGATCCTGGTACTAGAAGCCCATAGCCTATGTTCTTAACTAAGTGACATGGCTACTTTGTGAGAAAGGAACAATACAGAGGTGGTGGGGAGGTGAATGCCTCTTGCATTGATCTAGGATATGACTTGATTCCAATCCAGACATGAGAATGAGGACCTGGAGCAATTCAAGATGGGGAGAGTTTTACCCTCCCCCACCCATAACCTCTGCCTGGCTTTTTCCTCCTCTGGAAAGAGGAATGCAGCCAGCGGTGTGCAGTTGCAGCTCTTATCTAAGAGGTTTGTGGACTTTCTATCCTGAGAAGGATGGAGACAGGTGAACACCTGGGCATCTTATGTTCAAAAGACAAAGTCGTGTGTTTTTTTCTTAGTGAGTATAACACAAATACATATAAGCTCTGACAGGAAAGCACCAAAAGTCACCAGGTGCCCCCACCAGAGCCCTGGGCAACAGAATTCCCTTCCTTCATCATTCTGGATAGCTAGTAAACTTATCAGTGTGTCCATAAACCTCACGTAGATCTATCAGAAACCAAGGGGCCTCATGTCCCATGTCACTGAATGCCAGGCTCGGGTGAGGACCACGCAGCAAAACTTGTCCTCCTAACCCAGAGATGGGATTCTCAGAGAATTCACCAGGGTTTCTAGTGGGACTTTTCAGAAGAAGAATACAGAGAATACTTGTATCCAGCACCACCCGATGAGGATAAAGGCCTTGTTGGAAGAAGTCAGGCCTTCTCCACTCGCCCCTGAGTTGGACACAAATTCAGGACACAGGCCTGACTTCAAGTGACTAACTCATGGGCTCACTGTGTGTGGCACAGACTAAAGGGCATTGAATAGACCAGTGCATCCAGCTAGGTTGCCATAAGCCTGACTTAGAGGACAAGGCAGGTTACAATTCTTGTCCCCAAGGAAAGCCCATTTTATGATTTCCCCCAACAATCTGAGTCCGAGGGGAATCATGTAAGCAGTAAGAACAGTGACTCCTTGCTTCTCACAGTCAGCGTATGAGGTCCTTTCTGGTTTTATTTCTGGTTATTGCTCCTATATAAGCTTAGGTCAGAGGCTGAAGCACTGCTGTGTATTTGGCCACCTAGGCGTCCTCACTCAAGCTGGCACACAGTCCTGGGGTCATCAGACACCCATTCCCACAAAGGGTACAGACACAGAGGCAGCCAAATTTGTGTCTATTCAGAAATCACCTCCCGCCTCCATACACACACACACACACACACACACACACACACACACACACAGGTGGGCACAGATCGTAGGCTCCAGAGATCTCTCAAGGTCGTGCCCCAGCACTGCTCTCAGGCCATCTGGCTTCCTGGCTGGTTTCCAGAGAGGCTAGTTGCTAGCTCCCCAAACTCAATGATCACATAGCTCTGCTCTGCCTCCTCCAAGGGCTGATTAAGAGGCTTATGCTGAAGCAGGAGAGATTTTGTGTTAGAACAGCTTTTGAGGAAGCTTTGTGAGACCCGACTTAAAGGGCTTTATCCTCTCCAGGGGCTCAGGGGCATGTCCACTGGCTGTCCTTCAGGGGAATCTGGGAGCATCTTACCTGGAGGAAGGGGGTGGATTGAATGTCCAGAGAAGGAGAAGAGATGTGTCCCTCCCTTCAGCCAGGGAGGCCAGTGACAAATAAATGCCGTGATGAAAGCCCCATCAGTGCTAGATCTGAACTTGTAAACAGCAGCCTTCCAAGGGCTGACTCAGAGACCCTGAGTTCTGGGCTGGAACTCTTTGAACAGGAAGCCCCCAGAATGCAGTTCCAGCCCCTCCTCTTCCCACCCTCTCCTTTTCACCTTGTCCTCCTCTTCCCCTTTGCTGGCAAAGCTACTTGCTGGGAGAATCCTAAAGCTGTTCCCTAGGTGAGCCAGGTTGGCAGACACCCCAGCCAAGAAGCAGAGCTGACCAAATAGAGGTGATGTGTGAAGGAAGGCCCAGGGTGTGTGCAGGGCCAGTGTAGGGAGAGTAGAGTATACAGTTGACCCTTCAACAACCACAGATTTGAACTGCGTGGGCCCACTTATATGCTGATTATTTTCAATATATACCTACATTACTGTAAATGCATTTTCTCTTATGATTTTCTTAATAACACTTTCCTTTCTCTAGCTTACTTTATTGTCAGAATACAGTATATAATACATATGACATACAACATACGTGTTAATTGACAGCTTATGGTATCAATATGGCTTCTGGCCAACCGTAGGCTCCTAGTAGGTAAGTTTTGGGGGAATCAAAGTTATATGTGGATTTCTGACTGCACAGAGGTCAGCGTCCCTAACCCTGGTGTTCAAGGATCAATGGTGTTTAGCCAAGCAAAAGAGGGCTAGAGTTTCTGGAGATAAGCATGTAAAATAACAGATCCATGGTGAGGCCAAAGTGCTGTGTCCACAGGGATCTGAGTCTGCAAGACCTTAGAGTAAGTCCATGTTAGAAGGAAAATGTTTGGAATTCAGCTCATGCCCACTCTTGATGAAACATTCTCCTCCCCTTCATCCCACCTGCCGGGGCTCCCTGGGTTTCTCTAGGAAAAAGGAGGAATCTGGCTTGAGAGATTGGGTCATAAACATATTTCCATTCCTTTTCGCCCACACTCCAATGCCTAGAAGTCAGGTAAACTCCCATGTCCCAAAGCATAATCTCATACACACAGACACACACAGCACCTCACTCATTGATCTGCAGACCACGTCTACACATAGCGCCCATGTGATGGGTTTTTGTACCATAGACCCCTTCGGCCCATCCGAGGAAGCCTGTGAGCCCTTTCATAAAACTGTTAATAAATGCATAAAATAAAATACACAGAATTACAAAGGAAAATTATCATATTGAAGTTCAGCTTTCAAAGTATTTTAAACACAAAGCTGTCGTTTGGTGATACGTGGACTTCCTTATTAAAGCTTTAAATAATATCTTATGATTGATCTTATAGCTAATGTTGGAGTGACTATAAATAATATTTTGATATATCTACAAGAACTGTAAAAAATATGAAAATATCTGTGATTTCTATTGGTAATAAAATCATAGGCACTCTTAATACTACTATGATTTGTTGCTTACATTCATAATGGAGGAAATGACACATTTTAGATAGAAGTTAGTAAAAATAAAAATTTAATTTTTTCCCTATTTAAGTTCATGGAACCTCTCAATTCTCTCTATGGACACCTGGAAGAGCCATGGATCCCAGGCTAACCATTACCCAAGTTATCCAGCATATGCACTTCTATAGTGATACACACATTCATTCATTCTACTCACAAACACTTACCCATCACTTCATACACATGCATTTCTAAACCCTGCCTCATAAATACCCAACCAAGACTTTCATATGCAGCTGAGTGGTGATGGGAGATGTTAAACAGTAAGGCCCTGCCTGGTTGGTAGCAGTTGCTAAGTTCAGTGGTGTAAATACTACCACCGAGGCCAGTTTCAAGTGGCCAACAGAGTCACTGATGTGAAGGTGGGAAGAGATGAGCAGTAGCACACTACCCCACCACACAGATGGCGTAGACGTAAATAAATAACCTCAAGTGTAGAAATGAGTAACATGCAAACTAATTCAGAAGGGGGGAGTTTTAATAATTACTTTTATTTTTATATGATTCATATAATTATAAATATATACAATTTAATTTTTAATAACAGCCGATTTCAAGAAGCAGCTTACAAATTTTCTAAATTGGTAAGGCCAGTATAAGCCAGCTCCAGCACACCAGTGCATATGCCTTCATCGTCATACACCTATCAAACCAACAGGTTAGTTCTACATGCATATCCAATCTCACTTATTCACACATGTCCCTAACCCCGCATAAGCATATACTTCACTAACGCCCTCATCGTACACATACGCACACTTGCACCTGTCCCCCTTTACACACAAGGTGTTCATGCAGACCCTGGATATATAAAACACACATTGTTACATTACCCATATTCACAAACTCCCAATTCATAGATGTCCTCAAACTCATACAACCCAAACATAAAAATACAAGCTCAACTAAACCCAGTTATACTCATTCATACACACAGCATTCCCATATACCTTATGTCCCTACTTATTTAAAACACACATACACACCAACACAGACCCCGTTTACATACATACCAAAAATTTTCCAACATGTCAAATACACTCAAGCACTGATCACTGAAGGTATATTTGTTGCACACATATTCAAACACCTGTAATTTTCTTATACCCCCAATAATAAATACACAATTAACCTCCATTCATGCATGTGCCCATTCACCACCTGCCACATATATCATTTCTATGAACTCATGCATACACATCCCCAAAGTCACCTACACACACCACTCCACATTCTTTATATTCTTACACCCACCTGCCCGCTGCACACCCCTCCTGGACACATGGGACAGACCTGACACCTCCTTGGTGAAGGCTGCCGCTGGCCCTGAGAGCACTTCTGAGCCGAGGCAGAGGCCAGGGCTGGCTGGCGACCTCAGGCTGCTACGTCAGGAAGCAGCCAGACAGACACTTGGCCAGAGAGCCCATTGCTTCGCAGAGCACACTCCATCAGTGTCTCCTCCTTTGTGTTTTGATTTCTGATTCTCTGAACTTCAGATCCATTAAATCTCTGTCAGAAGAGGCAAAGAGACACACTGGGTTGTGCTAGAGCGGTGGAGAGGACCCGACGCCACTGACAGCAAAATCTAACAAAATGTCCACATCAGCGGAAGAAAGCGCCTCGTTGTTGCCCACAGTAGAGGTTTGGGAGGGTACATTACCCCCCCCCCCCCGAGTGTTTGCTTCTCTTCCAAAGAACTGGACCCTGGGTCCTGAGAAGACACTGGAAGGTGGAGTGGAAGGAGTGGAAGCCGGAATTCACAGCGGAGGAGACCCTCAGGGACCTTGGCGGCAGAGGATGGGGACACAGGCGAGCTGGTGCATTGCGGTCCTGGCCACATGGGTCCCCTACTGGGCCAGGCCCTCATGGCACCGGGAGGAACTCACAGTTTATGTGTGAAAACCCTCAAATGGTGGGTGCCTTCAAGATTGTCTGTCCCCCTGCCCACTGCCCCGTGCCGCTGGGCTGCCCTTCCTGGCCTGCCTAGAGGCGCCCGCATCTGCCTGGCTAATGCCATGGTGCATCTGCCTGACCCTCAGCAGGACTTGCTGGGGTTGCACGGAGCCTGGAGAATGCCCATTTGCTCAGCACATAATGGGGATTAAGATTCATTAACGCACTACAAATTAAAGTATTACTAACGGCTCTGGAGTTTAAATGAAAGCCAGGGAAGGGACCAGGAGAGGGGCCGCCCCTCCTGTCGCCCACCTCACTGCATTGTTCCGCACCGGCAATCCCGCCTCTCTAATATGCGGCCACAGCCACTGATGTAACCCCCCCCCCCCCCCCCCCCCCCGACAACACACAGGGCTTCCCAGTTAAGTGTTAATCTGCCAAAAGAATGACCTTCCTCCACTAAAGAAGGGGTGGTTTCAAAACCTCGCCAGCGCCCAGAGGAAGGCTCATTTGCTCACTCATTCAGCATATTAAAGAGTCTTATTGCCACAAACAAGAAATCCAAATGAGGCCTGGGCAGGAGCCTGCTCACACTTCTATGAAAGGTGCCTGGAATGATGAACGGGGGTGGGACCCTCATCATTCACCTGGCTGCCCAGGACTGGGACCCAGTGCTGTCAGGAAGGAGTGGTGCATGCCCAGCCACGGGGTGCTGCCACCCTCACCCTGACCGGTGGGGGCTGCGGGAGGTGTGTGTGAGGGGACTGCCGAGCAAGGAAGCCAGCGAAGCCCCTCAGGGGATTCCCTGGAGGCCCAGCTTCCCTTTGCACCTCTCCGCACCTCTCTGAGCCCCTTTGACTTGCTTATTTACAGCTGCTCCTGCCCCTGCAGGTCAGCTCTGTGGGCAGCTCTCCGGGGGACCTCCTGCGAGTCCCAGGAGGGAGAGTCAGGCGGGCAGAGAGAGGATGGGGAGGACACCACGTTGGAGATGTCCGGGGAGCTGGGCTGAGAAACTGGGTGTCTCCTCTTCAGGCCTGTGGCCATCTGTCGGGAGAAGATGGAGCCTTGGTGAAGCCATGAGCAGAGGGAGAGAGAAATATATAATTAAGAAAAGAGACAGAATGTAGAAACATAAACTCAAATTCAACAGTGTCTGGGGGAATGGGGCTCTGCGTCTTCCCGGCGCCGCGTTAGGTTCCATGGGGGCTGACCAAGCCGTAAGCCCAGCCCCAGGGAATGACCAGGGGTGGAAGGCGGTGGGAATGACTCACAGGAAGCTGATAGGCATAAAATAAAGTTTTAGGAATACAGAATACTTAGGGTATAAATAGTTATTGATAACAGGAAATACTGGCAAAATTACAGATTAATTGAATACAGATTGGATGGAATTACTGTAATTACACCTTGAAGGGGGTGTGGCATCATCCTAAGAGCTACTAGTGCTGACAGGCCCACGATCCATCATTTCTGGCCCATGTTCTCTGTGAGGACAGGGACTTTGCTCATCTCTCTGTCCCCATCACCAGGTATAGTTCCCGACTCTCACTAGATGCTGCGGCAGAGGCAACACTGTTCTTCCCCACACAATGGCTTCCCCCTCCATGTCTCAGCCTCCCTTAGAGCTAAACTGGGAGCATATGACTAGTTGTGGCAAATAGGAACTTGAGTAGAAGTGATGTGCCACTTCTGGTTCAAGACATGGAAGATAAAATCTACCTCACCAGCCCTTCCTTCCCTGCCACAGTGTGGTGAGAGGGGGCGGGGCACGATGAGGGAGCCTGGATCCCTGAGTTACTGGGTGGATTACAGCCGACCAGCCTACAGCAAGCTCTTCAGACTTTTGTTGCAGTGTATCACTGAGCTACAGGGGCTTACCTATTGAGGCATTGGCGTTTTTTATCCTGATTAATATGTGATACTTAATAAAATATTTGTTGAATTAATAACTGAGTATTATTTAATCCTCACAATAACTTTAAGGCAGATACAGTTATTTCTGTTTGAGAGATGAGAAAAGGGACTCAGAGTTAAGAAGTGATAGGGCTCGCTAGAAGCTGAATTTACGTCTACAAGGTCCATGCTCCTCTTCCTACAGCTGACTGCCCTTCAAGA
Organism: Myotis daubentonii; assembly: GCF_963259705.1. Classification (NCBI taxonomy): domain Eukaryota; kingdom Metazoa; phylum Chordata; class Mammalia; order Chiroptera; family Vespertilionidae; genus Myotis; species Myotis daubentonii. The sequence continues at coordinate 6,737,688 of NC_081848.1, read as the reverse complement.
ACAGAGTCTAGTGCATGTTTTATGGGAGATTTAGGGAAAGCCGCCTCAGTGCAATAGGGTTGGGGACATTCTGAATGATCGTCCCTGTGGCCAGGACAGCGCTGTCATTTGGGATGCAGTAAGGCCGTCTGAAGTCCAGCATTTCAATGAAGAGCTTTGTTTTGGGCCAGGTGTTTTCTCTCCTTGGGGTAGCGGGCCGGCGGGGTGGGTGGGGGGGGGGCGGTGTGAGGAATTTTTATCCCAACATTCCCCAGCTTAAGAAGGAGGGACCTTCTTCCCATAAGCAGGTGATCAATACGAGTCTCCTCAGAGAGACTGGTTCGCGCTGGCTTTTGTATCTCATCCAAATAGATTTGTCAACCACCGAACAGGTTCCAAAGTTCTGGAGCCTGGCCTGCCTGAACTTGGGAAGCATGAGAAAAGCTGAAGGTAAATACTAACCAGCTGACTCACACCGGGAATCCTCCCCTTTATGCTGCCACTGCCATAAAGAAGGAGTGTGGTCCTATGAGGAGGGGAAAGACCTCCAGCCCAAGCCAGAGGAAAGTGCTCAGCATATGGGGGGAAGGAGGTGTCTGCAGAAATACGTTTAATCTCTGGGGAAAAAACTAATCAGACTCAACCATAATGGACAAGATTAGTTACCTATGGAGAAATCCACGGGGACAGGCTGGCTGTCCCCACTCACTCTCCCTCTCCCTGGCTCCCTGCAGGTCTGAATATTCAGCTCAGCTAGCAGAATACGCATTTACTGAGTAAAAACTATGTGCCGAGCATGCTGCCAGATGCTGGGGACACAGATGTGAGTAAGAAGGGCCTGTCTGGCTCACCCAGGCTGTGTCAGTTGAAACACCTTGTTGTCATGGGAAACAGCTCTCTGCCCAGGGCTGCCACAGAACCATGTGGTGGCTTGGTGCCATGCAGTGTTGCTCAGTGGCTCCCCAGTGGACAAATTCCTCTGCACTAAAAGCCTTTCTCTTCTCCTCTCTGCATATTTCTCTTTGGACCTGTGTTTCCCAGGGAACTGTACTCTCTGAAACCCAAGTTCATACGCCCTAGATATTAGAGCTGAACAAATCCAGAGGGGCGATTGTCACCCAAATGCGCCGTGGTAAAGATGAAGAAACTGGGAGGAAGAAAGGGGGAAATGAACTGACCGAGGCCACTCTCTGAGCTTTCCTGGGGAAACCCACCTGATTCATGTGTGTTTGTTAACATTGAAGCCAGAAAATGTATTAAAGTGATACAGTAAACTAATCACTCAATGGACTGGTCAGGTGGGGGTGGGGAGAAAGGTAATTGTCTGGGTGTATGCTACTCCCATCCTCTCCTTATGACTTGTGTCCACCCTTCATTCCACTCCGTTCCAGTAATTCCAGGTCCTCCCTAGCTCTCACTTCTTAAGCAATTTGAATGCAAAGACCATAGGGAAGCTGAAGCCTTGGGCTCCCTTGGCTGAGAAATTAGTCAATCCAATTACACTCCCCATACTGCATTCATCTCAATGGAAAGGCTGCCAATGGTCTGTCAATGACAGACAAGGTGAGTGTGAAGTAGCTGCAAATGGCTGAAGTCTTAATTGTGTGAGCTGCCTTGAGGGACATGACATTCTTTCCGGGAGCTGTAAGGCTGGGTCATCTCCACCCTGACACCTTTGGCTGAGTCCCTTGCTATTATGCATTCCCATGGCTGGGGTGACAGCTCAGTCACTGCTCTTCCCTGGAGTTCCAGCCCAGCTCAGTGTTCCCTTCTCCTGATGCCTTCCCTGACCTGTCTCCCAGAGCTCATGCTCCCAAATGTGTGTGCACACCTGTCCCACAATTCTCACCTGTGGCCTTGCCACTCTTCTCCTCTGCCTTTCTTCCCTACCAGCTGAGAACTTCTTGTGGAAAAGCCCCTTCTTATTTGTCTGCCCCTGGGACTAACACAGGGCCAATGCACAACAGTTGTTTGATAAGTGTGTTGAGCCCTGGCCAGTTTGGGTCAGTTGCTTGGAGCATCATCTCGTACACCAAAAGGTGGCAGGTTTGATTCTTGTCAGGGCACATACCCAGGTTGCGGGTTCAGTTCCCAGAAAGGACATGTGAAAGAGGCAGCCAATCAATGTTTCTCTCTTCTCTCTCTCTCTCTCTCTCTCTCTCTCTCTCTCTCTCTCTTTCTCTCTAAAATCAATAAAGAATAAATACAAATAAAAATTAACAAAATAAATAAATGTGCTGAAATAAAAATAATATTGAAGTCATTTTCCAATTTTGAGTCTTACCCTTGTTCTGATAGTTCACCTGGCTAGGCCTCATAAGGCTAGGCTAGGTGCTCCTGGGTCGCCAGGCCTGTCCAGGTATTGTGCCTAGGACTTCACATGCAATGTCACAGTCCTGTAGGGCAGGCTTTATGATCTCATCTTCATTTCAAGAAACAAGGCCCAGAGGAGTTAAGTAACAGTCCCAGTTTTCACAGCTGGTCTGTCTGACTCTATAGGCTATGCTCCCCGTAGACAACACCCTAACTTTGCTGACCCAGCATGTCCTGCTTATAAGCACCCACAGTTTGAGATTGTCAACCATATTTGTGGCCTCTGTGAAAATACTCCCTAATTTTCTGGGATGCTATTAAGTCACATATAACCTAGACTGGACCTAAAAACTTCATTTCCCAGTGACATCGGCCTCTGCATATTTCCCCGCCCTGTTTTAACAGCCCTGTCTCACCTGAGCCAGAGCAGCACTGCTCCAGCTGCCCTCCCTGCTCTGCAGGATTCCTGCTTCAGCCCCTTTTTAGATTCTGGGCCTCAGTTGCTTTGAACTCTAGTGGCTTTTACATAATAATGACCAACAAAGACAAGAGCAGTCTGCAGTAAATGCCCAGGACAAAAATCCCTGCCATGATCCCCAAAGAACAAATAGAAAGTCTTACGTGTGTGGCTCTAGAGCAGGGGTGGGCAAACTTTTTGACTCGAGGGCCACAATGGGTTCTTAAACTGGACTGGAGGGCCGGAACAAAAGCATGGATGGAGTGTTTGTGTGAACTAATATAAATTCAAAGTAAACATCATTACATAAAAGGGTAGTCTTTTTTTTTTTTTTTAGTTTTATTCATTTCAAACGGGCCGGATCCGGCCCGCGGGCCGTAGTTTGCCCACGGCTGCTCTAGAGGATCCCAAGCTTGGGTCTACTATTCATATAGTCCCATATAGCTCCCTGGAACTTTGATCTAGCTACTTCCCCCTGACCACTTTATTAATTTATTTACATTTCCACTCTTTTAAAAAATATATATAGAATTAAGACTCATGTGAAGTTTGGAGTCATCTGGACACTATCTCTGCTCACACTTTTTCCAGGTGCCAGGTGGCCTGATCTCTCCCCAATAGCATCTCAAAAGTCAATGCATACACGCACACACATTGTCTGAGAGTAGAAGTAGACCGAACAGGAACAGAGTCAGGGAAGGGAGGAGGAGAGAGGCTCAGCAGGAGAGAGAAGAGGAAGGAGATGCTGGGTGAAGCTACAGGTTGAAGAAACCCCCAAGTAGAGGTTAGAACAGTGGTCACAGTTGTGAGAATGAGAGAAAGGACCCTTGGAGGAATAAAGAAAGAATAGGAGGCTGCAACTGCAGGGATTGCAAGGGCATGAGGTTTGCCTGGTGAGTTTTCGGTTTCCTGGGTTGAGAATTCCATTCTGCTCACAAGAAAGAAGGTGCCCTTGAGAACACCTTGAATTCAGGGTTGGGGTACAAGGGAAACACGGGTCAAAGAGAGACAGAGATGATCGCAGTCCATTTTGAAAGGAATGCCCAAACCCCCTAAATATAGAGTGTAAATATCCAAGGAAAGATGAGAAACTCAGGAAGGACCTGGAGAATAAAAATAACTCTATTGCAAATATCTACATTTTGCTAACAGCCAGGACGGTTCCAGATGCCAAAAAAGAAGCAGTCTGCACAGGTGATGGATTTTTCCCCCGGATATAGGAATCTGTGTCACGATTAACCTCTTGATGAGAGATTTCTTTCAATTAAGTTTTAGTTGACAGATGGTAAAACCGGGACAACTGGCAAGGTTTGACTGACAACTGGAGAAAATGAAACTGCTAATTCTTTCTCTTCTTGCCTCCCGTTTTATCTTCCCACCTCCTTCTTGTCAAATACCCTTAGCCTCTGAATACGCATTTCCCTGTCCCTTCTCTAGGAGGGACCTCCTCACTTGCCCTGACCTCTTCTCTCTCCTGCCCCAACTTCCATTTGGGTTGATTGAGCACCTCTCCGTTGGACTGTCACAGCACACTGTGCTTCTTTTTTTTAATTAAATTTATTGGGGTGACATTGGTTAATAAAATCACACAGGTTTTAAGTGTGCAATTCTATGATACATCATCTGTATGTTGTATTGTATGTTCTCCTCCCCAAAGTCAAGTCTTGTTCCATCACCATTTATCCCTCCTTTACTGTCTTCTACATCCCCCTACTCCCTTTTCTATACTGTTGTCTGTGTCCATGAGTTTTTTTCTTTGCTTAATCCCTCACCATTTTTACCCAACTCCCCAACCCCTCTCCTCCCTGACAGCTGTCATTCTGTTCTCTGCAGCTATGAGTCTGTTTCTATTTTGTTAGTTTATTTTGTTCATTAGATTCCACATAGTGAAATCATATGGTACTTGTCTTTCTCTGACTGACTTATTTCCCTTAGCATAATGTTCTCCAGGTCCATCCATGCTGCCACAAGGGTAAGATTTCCTTCTTTTTAAAGGCTGAGTAGCATTCCATTGTGTAAATGTACCATGGCCTTTTTATCCCTCATCTACTAATGGTCACTTCGGTAGTTTCCAGGCCTTGGCTATTATAAATAATGCTGCAATGAACATAGGGGTGTGTATATTCTTTCAAATGAGTGTTTGGGTCTCTTTGGATATATTCCCAGAAGTGGAATGGCTAGGTCATTAGGAGGTTCCATTTTTAATTTTTTGAGGAAACTCCATACTGTTTTTCATAGTAGCTGCACCAGTCTGCATTCCCACCAACAGCACAAGGGTCTCTTTCTCCTTTCTCTACATCCTTGCCAACACATAGCCTGCTGACTTATTGATGATAACCATTCTGAGGTGTGCAGTGATATCTCATGGTGGCTTTAATTTGCATTTATCTAACCATTTGTGACACTGAGCATCTTTTCATGTGTCTATTGACCATCTGTAGTCCTTTTTGGATAAGCGTCTATTCATGTCCTTAGTCCATTTTAAAATTGGATTGTTTCTCTTCCTCATGTTGAGTTTGACAAGTTCTTTATAAATTTTGGATATTAACCCCTTAGTGAGTACTCCACCAGCATGAAAAATGACATGGAAACCATAAAAAGAACCAGTCAGAAATAAAGAATACAATATCTGAAATGAAGACTACAGTAGAAGGAATAAACAATAAGTTGGATGAAGCAGAGGATTGAATCAGCAATTTGGAAACAACATAGCAGAAAACACCCAATCAGAGCAGCAAAAAGAAAAAAAGAATTTTTTAAAAAATGAGAACAGTTTAAGGGATTTGGGGGACAACATGAAGAATAACAAGATCTGCATCACAGGGGTACTAGAAAGAAAAAAGAGAGATCAAGGGTTCAAGAACCTATTTGAACAATAGTGACTGAAAATGTCCCTAGCCTGGTGAAGAAAGAGACACACAAGTCCTGGAAATGCAAAGTCTCAAACAAGATGAACCCAAAGAGGCCCACACCAAGACACTTCATAATTAAAATTGCAAAGACTAAAGACAAAGAGAGAATCTTAAAAGCATCAAAAGAAAGACAGTTACCTACAGGGAGCTCCCATAAGACTATCAATTGATTTCTCAACAGAAACATTTCAGTCCAGAAGGGAATAGCATGAAATATTCAAAGTGGTGAAAAATCAAGGACCAATAACCAAGACTTTACCCAGCAAGGGTATCATTTAAAATTGAAGGAGAAAAAAAGAGCTTCCCAGACAGGAAAAAGCTAACAAAGTTTGTTACCACCATACCAGCATTACAAAGAAATGTTAAGGTTGAGGAGGAGGAGGAGGAGGAGGAGGAGGAGGAGGAGGAGGAGGACAAAAAAAAAAAAAAAGGAGAAGGAGAAGCACAACAACAAGAGCCAGAGGAACATAGTTAAAAGAATAAAGTGGCAATAAATACATGCCTATCAATAATCACTTTAAACATAAATGGATTAAATGCTCAAATCAAAAGATATGGAATAGCTGAATGGATAAGAAAACAAGACTCATATACAAGAGACCCACCTCACAATGCAATGAACATAGGGGTGTGTATATTCTTTCAAATGAGTGTTTGGGTCTCTTTGGATATATTCCCAGAAGTGGAATGGCTAGGTCATAAGGAGGTTCCATTTTTAATTTTTTGAGGAAACTCCATACTGTTTTTCATAGTAGCTGCACCAGTCTGCATTCCCACCAACAGCATGAGGTTCTCTTTCTCCTTTTTCTACATTCTTGCCAACAACAAAAGACACAGACAGATGAAAAGTAAAGGGATGGAAAAAATATTTTATGCAAATGGAAATGAAAAAATACCCTGGGGTAGCAATACTTATTCCTGACAAAATAGACTTTAAAGCAAAGGCTATAGGAAGAGACAAAGAAGGACACTACATAATGATAAAGGGAGAAATCCAACAAGCGGATTTAACCCTTGTGTCATATTTGCCACATTTGCATATTTCAAAAAGAGCGCTTAGCGCATTGCGTTATAACCTCTGTGTCTTCTCTACCAGATGGCAAGTTCCTTAAGGGGAAGGACTCTGCTTTACCTCTATACTTTGCCTTAGTTTCCAGCACAGTGCCTGGGATATCATACAGGTCAAATAAATATTTGAGTGAATGGATGAATGAATGAATGTCTCTGAATGAACTGTGAATCTAGTTCAATAGTATGCCACTTTTTGTGTTCTAATATAGAGGTTTAGGGTCAGCACAGGATATTTTAAGAAATTAAGTGACTCAGAATAACACTAAACCAGTCACCAACCCTCCGCCCACATCAGTCACCAAAAAATTATTTTGCAGTCACCACTATAGTATAAACATGTCCTGTTATGTCTATACAAGTGTTCAAAGCCATTGCCTGACTCACTGAGTAGAATTGTTTGCTATTAAGACTGCTCTTTCTGGAGGCATAGGGGTCTCACACATTCCAGTAATCACATGGTCCTTTGGCGACAGCCTGACTTCACACTGCACCTCACACCTGGACCTGTTAGTCACGGGAAGCCATGCCACTCTCTGCCCAACACTACATCTGCAGGTGTCACATTAATATTGAAAGAGACACCCATAAAGGCCCCCGAGGAAAGGAACCACCCGTCTCACCAGCCAGAATGGGAAAGGAGAGGCAGCTCTGCGATGGAGCAGGCAGGACTTTCCCAACATCCCTTGGGATGTCCCTTGGGACAAGAAAGGCAGCAGCACTCTTGCTTGAATTCATTAAGTTAATGAAAGGATTGATGCATATAGTACCTTGCAAATGATCTTTCTAGTTTCTGGTGAAGAACAAAAGGAAATTATAGGGCCGCTGTGTAAATTTTCTACTAAGACTCTTCTCAGAACCAGACAGTAGTTCTTTCAGGGAAGAAGGTAAGATACTGGGAAGAGCTATATGCTTGCTTTATGGTGCTGAGGGTTGGAAATACCTTTTGCTTGGGTGGCAGCTGCAGAAAGGTGGGCGGCATGCGATCCAGGGAGAAGAAGACATGAAACTAGAGGTTTAGTCAGGCGACACCTTAAGACAGAAGGAGAGAAGAGTTCTTAAGCCAGGCCCCCTAAACAGGAGAGCAAGAGAGCACTAAGGACAGAATAAATAAGGAAGAAAAAGCCATGGGCTTTTAAATCCTGATCATGATAGCGGGCCACAGGGCAAGCTCACGCATGAACGCCTCATGGGGTACTGCCAGTCTTTCTGAACACAAGCATGAGGAAGCCCAACATCTAGGAACAGCCTACAGATGACTTTACTTCCAGCTACTGACAGGGAGCCGGGAAGGTGGACTAGTGGTGTGCGCCACACACAAGCTGCACAGGTTCACACAAGCAGCTGTCAAGATGGTAGATTCTAGATACCATGGCACAGCTGCTAGAGAACCTCTGACAGTGGGGGCTGGGTGTCTGCATTTAACTAGCTCCCCAGGAAATTCCCAACATACTGACATTTGCAACCCAATGGTTTAGTATTTAAAAGGACAATTTTGGTGTTCCAGTAGAAGCTGACACCCACTGACTGTGTGACTCTGGGAAGTTGCTTACACCCCCCAATCCTCAGTTTCCCAAATATAAAGGAGGAATGATAATTGCCGGGGTTCTTGTCCCAGAACCAAGAAGCGTTCAGGAATCTGGAGAAGGGGCTGTGCGTAGATGACATAGGAATCCAGAGAGTAATAAAGAGTCTGGAGATGAGATATAATTTTGAAAGGCATTGGGGGTCAGAGGAGCTTAGCTAAAGGAGCTAAGTTCTAAGTTCTTAAGTCTAAGGCAGTGGTTCTCAACCTTCTGGCCCTTTAAATACAGTTCCTCATGTTGTGACCCAACCATAAAATCATTTTGATTGCTACTTCATAACTGTAATGTTGCTACTGTTATGAATCATAATGTAAATATCTGATATGCAGGATGGTCTTAGGCGGCCCCTGTGAAAGGGTCGTTGGACCGCCAAAGGGGTCGTGACCCACAGGTTGAGAACCGCTGGTCTAAGGCCTTAGTTTTCTTGACGTCCCCAGGCTCCCATGTTTTTTATTAACACAACTTGTCCTGAGGGGAGGCAGAGATATACACTTCAAAGGGTAGGGCTTCCTATACACAGCCCAGTGTCAGAATGGGGAGAATTAGCCTACGGCTGTTCAGGTGTTTGGCCAGTAGGAGGCAATAACATGTAGATTAAGATGCCCTTTAACTGTCTGGCAGCCACAATCAGTTTCCTATTCAGGTTTGGGGAAATGCCTTTAGCCATTCCTAACAGGTGACTACATGTGTGACTCAACCCTGTTGAGTCCCCAAGTCTCATCAACCTTTTGATGAAACTCTTGAAATTATGACATGCTGGAATTGGTCCCCAGCAGATAATAATATCAATGTTCAGGGCTATAGAACAGATTAAGTGAAATACTGAATGTGAAGTGCTCAGCAGAATGCCTGACATGGTAATAAAGGGTAGCTATGATTATGTAACAATTATTATAGCCTTTTTCAGCAAACAACACGAATGCACATGAATTAATTGCAGACAGCTTGTAACCAGGTGACCTGCTATGCCCAGAGCCATCACGGAGGAAACCATTTCCCTTGAAATATACCCCATTTGTTTTCAGGAAGAAGATGCACTGCATAGCTTTCTGTTTCTCCAGTTGGGGTGGCCCAACTGTTACTACAACGTTCATGCAGTTTTTCTAAGGAAATAATCTTCGCCAGGGAGTGTGAGTGCCCACTTCAGAACCTCGCTGGCTGGGATGGAATGTCCGAGCCCTGTGTACTCGCTGTGGAGATAATAACAGTGCCCACCTCACAGTGCTTTCGTAAGGATTAAATTACATAGACCATGAAAAGTGCTTAGTGCAGTACCTGGCACATAATAAATGTTTATGAAAAAGTAAGTGTTTTTAAAGGTGAAGGTACAGAAAAGCAGCCATTCCCAGCGGGCATGCACTCATACAATCACTCAGCAAATGAGTTTTGAACTCTAACAGTGTGCCCAGGGTTGGCCTTGATTGTAGGAGTGATGCAAAGAAAGGCTATGCCTTTCCTTCGAGGATGTTAGTGATGCTTACAATGGGAAACGTCATGAGGCAATTCATTGTATGGCAAACATTAAATGAGCAATGTACAGAAACATACAGTGGTTTAGGGGGAGAGGTTACAAAAAACATGGGATAGACTGATCTGAAGAAGAAGGTGCGGTCTTGAAAGGGAAGAGCTGAACCAGAGCCAAAGTGAGGGTGATGCATACAAATCGCGTCTACATGTAAAGGGCATGTACCTAGATGGAGACTCTCACAGTTAGCTTCAGAAGTGCCTGCATTCTGACCCAGAGGTTGGCTCCAAGCCACCGGACAAGGGACACAGCTATCAAGATGCTGTAAGTCTGCAGGTGCACGCAGTGCAGCAAGAAGACAGCTCTCAGATGGCAAGTTCGGATGTGAAAGAACAGCCCAGACAGGCGGTCACGGACTGCACACATATACCCTTTCCTTTTCATGCTAGCCCCATGCTCCCCTGTGTTTGTTTTTATAGAAAGGGGAAGGAGAAAGGGAATTGAGCGTGCAGAGCCTGTTCACACCACACCTGCCACGGAGACCCTGCATCTGCCACCCCCACCTCCCCAGTCCCTTCCAACGTAAAGCCATGACCTTGAACTTGACCATCACTATACACTAAATATGCTCACTCAGAAAGTATCAGGAGCACCGGAAAACAGAGGACTGAAAGAGCAAGAGAAAGGAAGGGAAAAGAAGAAAAAAGGGCGATGAGAAACCCAAAGCGAAGTAAGAAGAGAACAATGGACAAACAAACGTGCCATGTGTTGTGCTTTGCAGCAGTAACAAATGGAGGTGGATTTGGGTAACGTGGTTTGTCCTCCCACGTCCAGGTTTCTGTGCTTTTCTCCCCACCTTTTATGCCTGTAAACACTGCCTGAGGTCATCTGGAAAGACACTCACAAATCCATTTTTCTTAAAAATCCATGAAGTGAGTCATCTATTCATTCCTACATATTTACTAAGTGCCTCCTATATTCTAGGCACAGCACAGGTGCAGAGAACGTAAAAGTGAACACAGATAGAGCTTTTAGCCTTGTTTTAAAATGACCCATCGAGTGCTTTTGAATTGAATGCTGTAGCTTAAATGTGCTAAGCATTGCAGAAAGTACAAAGTAATATTAAGACATATTCTATATTCTCAGAAAGCCTACAGTGTACTTGAGGATATAATAATAATGTACCTGAATTAATCATCTCCTCGGAACAGCTCCAGTCCTCAGTGACCTTTCATTCCTCGGTGCTCTTATGTCTGTCTGTCCACTTGCGGTAGACCCAGCATACGCTACCGTGTATTGTTGCTTCCCTGCTCATGCATATATTAATTTCATCCTACAAAAGGCCTGTATCCATTAGTTTATGCTGTTTAACAACCGACTGCACAAATCTTTAGCTTAAAATATCAACCATATCAACCATTTATTTTGTTCACTAGTCTGTGGGTGCAATTTTGATTGGGCTCAGCTGACCGATTCTTCTGGCCTCGGCTGAGTTTATTCGCATTGCTATTGTTATATGCTAATAGGCAGCTCTGCTTCTGGGGGGTAAATGGATGTTGACGAGGGCATGAGAGGTGACTGGAAAACATGGTCTCTAACCTTCTGCTGCTTGGTCTGAATTTCTTCACATGGAAGCTTGGCAGAGTTTCTATAGAACTAGTAGAAATGTGCAAATGTTCTGAGGCTGAGGTTCAGAACTGCCACACTACCCTCCTGCTGCAATCTGCTAGCCAAAGCAAGTCACAGGACCAGCCCCAAATCAAGGGATAGGAAACACTGCCTTTTGATGGGAATAGCTGCAAAGACATTTCAAGGATGTGGGCAGAGGAAAGGGTGCACTTGAGCCGTCCTCGTATCCATCTACCACTTGGTCTGTTATGCTTCTCAAGAGAGGCTATTTACACATTTTACGTTCTTAGAGCTGGGGACTGGCTTGTCCTCACTGATGGTATAGGAGCAAAAAGCCAGGCTAGGGAGTTGGGGAAGGCCCCTCGAAAGAACATTTAAGATTGAGATTTGAAGGATAAATAGAGGTCAGCAGAATGGAGAGCATTTTGGTCAGAGAAAACTCTATGTGCAAACTCTGGAAGTTGGGAGGATCGGGGTATTTTAGGAAGAGAAACAATAAGTACGATGGGAGAAAGGTTGGGCTGGGGGTGGGGGGAACGGAGGAGAGGAGGCTGCAGGGCTAGGCGGGCATTGTAAGTGAGAGCCTTGTAAACCTTGATAAGGAATTTGGGCATTATCCTCAGGGCGACGAGGAGTCATTAAAGACTTTTAAGCAGGGAGAAAAATGATGAGGCTTGTGTTTCTAAAAGATCCCTTTGACTGTTGTGTGGAGAATGGATTAAGGGAGTGGAATATGGAAGTGGGAATAATAACATCCTAGTTTAAATCTGCAAATACCTCTGGCAAGATTAAAGGGTTGTCAGCTACTCACACTGAAAGGGCATGATGCAGGGCGGAGGTGCTGCCGGAGCCAGGTCGTTCAGCCAGAGAGGAAGGGGCTTTGCAGGAAGTCCACTCAGCACTGGGCAGCGTAACTCCACACAGATCTGAGGCAGGAAGAACAATAGGAAGGCACTGATGAGCTCTTCCTGGGGAGGCAGGTGTGGGCAGCTGCCTTTCTATTAGCACAACTAATCATTTGCCTTTAAGTGAGACATTTTGTTTTGATTAAAGTAATAACCATGAGTAAGTATACAAAATTAATTTCCAGGACATTCAAATCGAACAGGGTTTTATTTCCTGTCAGAAATGAGGTTAACCCAACTCTTACCTCTGCTGACATCTAACGGTTGCTGTCATTTACTGAGCTCCTACTATGTGCCAGGCAGTTTAACGTTTATCCTGCATGGCGCTTACCACAGCCTCCTTAGATAGATGGAGCCCATCATCCCACCTTCCAGAGGAGAGGGTCTGCCGCTTATCTGAGGTGACGCACGGGTAAGAGTGAGCAGGAACAGGGGTCGCCGCTTTGATCCTGACACCCACAGCAGCTACCATCGCCCCTAAGCCTGGCAACGTGCCAGGCCCGGGGGTAAGTCCTTGGTTTGCCTTAGATTGTTTCCCCTTCCCAACGACCCTTAGGATAAGAGCTATTGCCGCCTCCACTCTGCAGATGAGGAGAATGAAGTCATAAAGGGCGCATAGCCTGTCCGAGCCCACACAGGCAGGTCTGACGTCAAAAACCTCATTTTTAACCGTAAATGTGCTGGCTCCATGTTCCCCACTTACACCAGGCTGCCATGAAAATGTTGAGTTTTTCGTAAATAAACTCTCCCTGATTTCCCTCGTCCCCACACAAACCAAGCCTACACTTCCTGCCTCGTCCACCCATCAGTGGAAGCCCTGATGGCAGGGGCCATGCCCTGGACCACTCGCCCCCTCCCAGCACCCAGCAGAGCTGATCCAAGCCCGCCGTCCTGTCCTGCCAACCCGTGCTCCCATGTGTGGGGCCGTCCTTCCTCTCGCATGCGAAACAGTCGGAAGCTGAGTTTTCTGAGTGACTCCGACTAACAAGGCGGCCGGGCAGGCAGCCTGCCCCTCCAGCTGCGTCTGCACAGGATGGATCGATGCCACTGTCTGAGCGATGGCCAGGCCGCCCGCACCTGCCTCCCCAGTGCGGAGGTGCCCTGGAGAGCTGGGCTGCACTTGGATGCTGTTGTTCCGCCGCCTCGTCTGTCACTAGCGTGAGAGGCTGGCTCGGCTCCTCGGGCAACAGCATTGGGAGGAATATGAGCTGCTCCGGGCCAGGCACGAGCTCTCTGATCAGGAGACATATGGGGCTGTCGCAGTGACAGATGGGCCCAGAGGCCCTTCCCCACGACACTGCCCCAGTGACCTAGACTGTCACCCCAGGTCTGTCTGTCCCTTGATGCTGACTTGGGGTGGCAGGGTGGTGGGAAGAGGGAGCACCATGCAACCAGTAGAGCAGCTAAAAGCCATGTGTTCCTGTAGGAGGCTGTTCCAGTACGAGCTGCACACTCACATCACAAAGCCCAAGACCCACTTATCTGTGTCATGGAAGGTTAGGCTTTCACCTCTAAAAATGCAGTATCTGTAAAATGCAAACAGTGAACGTACCCGTTCGTGTACGGAATATGTGTTGGAGAGAATCCTGGGCTTGAAGTCAGAAGACTTGGTTTAAGACAAACCCTTCCTTTATTTTCTGTGCAACTTCAGTTAAGTTACTTGACATCTCTGAACCTCCGTTTGCTCATTTTCAGAATGAAGGTAATACGTGCATCTCTCATCAGATCCTGTGAACATTACACGAGACAGCATGTACGTGAAGCCCTTACCACAGTCCCTGCACAGAACAGTTCTGCAGGCATTTCCTGACCTGCTGGGAGTTTTGAATGAGGAGTTGCCGGTGCACAGGCTGACTTTAAACTGGAAGACACAGGTTTGCTCTTCGTGTTTGGTGTGCGTCTAGTCCTGGACTAGCATCAGAGCTGGTATTGGTAGGAGCAGGAGTGGAGTGCTTGGGGCCAGTGGCAGGTTTGCTCTGCCGGTGCCAAGGGATCTGTTGCCTCCAAAAGTGGGCCTGTGACCTTGAACGACCCCAAGTCCAGGGTAAAACTGGCTGGATCAGAGCACAGCTGGGGCCAGCAGAGGCAGAGGCAGAGGCAGAGGCAGAGGCGAGGGAGGACGGTGAGAGAAGAGGTGCAGGAGAAGGAGAGAGGGAAGAGGACACAGGCGGTGTGGCAGGCGGGAAGGAGGAAAGCCATCTTGTCCTTCCCTTCTCACAGCCCTTCCCAGAACCCTATGGCCTGCACGAGGAAACCAAGTCCTGAGCCCGGGCCCCCCCATGCAACAGGGTGAGGCCAGCTCTCCCCCTGACTCCACATAGATGTGTTCCAGCCGCACTGACCAGCTATGAACATGCCAGTGTCGCTTCTCCATGTCTTGCCTTGGGCTTCCTTCTGAGTTGGGGGCCTTTCAGCTCTTCCTTGTCTTAGAAAACGTCCTTCCAGTACCACCCGCTCCGGGCTCCTGAGGCAGAAGTGGTCCTCCCTGCCCTGGACTCCAGGCCGCTGCACCATCCTCCTTCCATGGCACTATTCCGGGACTGCTTGCTTCCTTCCCTGCCTCCGCCCACACGGAGCTCCTGGGAGGCGGCATCTGTCTCTTGTTCATCCTTGTAACCTGGCCCTTGAGCGGTGGGCCTGGAACGCGTGGTGTTTAATAGCAGTTTATGCAACGGCAGGAACAGAGAAGGGGAGAAGAGAGAGAAGGGAAGCATGAAGACAGGAGAGAAAAGGAGACCAAAGGTGGGCAGAAGGAAGAGAAAAGGGGTGAGGGGAGAAGAGAATGCCATTAGGGAACAGAGGGGAGAAAGGAAAGGAAGAGAGAAAAGAAAAAACCCAGAGCTAAAGGGGAGAGTCAGAGGGAAGGGAGTGTAGATAGAGAAAGCAGGGTGGTGGTTGGGAGGGGACAGAGGAAATGGGTCTAGAGAATTGCTGGGAATTTCTCAGCACCCATTGCTGGCCCCTGGGCCCTCTGCTTCCCACCCCTGCATCCTCACAGGCTCCAGGGTTGGGTTCACATGGGCCTACCCATGTCTGGAACATCTGTCAGTTGAGGTGACTGCTAGGCCACTGCACAAAGGAAGTGTGACTCTTACAGCTCAAACAGTAAGAGGCACAGTGCAGGCTGGTTTGTAAGACTAGTGGACACTTACAGCGTAAAGAAGGGTCCCACACCTTCTTCCCTGTCATCACCTCCTCGGCTGGGATACGTGTGGGGAGGCCCCATGGAACACTGCTGGCTGGAGTCTGTGGGGCAGACTGAAGGCCCTGCTGGAGTTCACAGGCCCCATTCGGGTTTCTCTCTTCTATAGGTTGAACCCCACCGACCTTCTGAAGCACCTCCTCTCGCTCGACTTTCAGTCGACACTGCAGCTGTGCCGGCCCGCAGTCCAGGCACTCGTGCCGCCAGGTGGGTCCTGGGTACATGGCAGCAGGAGCTACCCAGCAAGTGCTCTGGGCAGCACTCACCTGGCTCTCACTGTTCTCTGAGGAGGCCTGGGCGTCCTCCCCATGTGGAATCACCCATGCGGAGCACTCAGGGTGGCTCTGGAGTGTGGGTATTACAGGGAGCTACACCACTTAGGTCAGAGCAAATATCATTAGGGAAGGGAGAGCGGGTGGCCTCTCCGCACCTTTATCCCTCAGCTTCCCAGGGAGGCTCCTGGGGACTGGACCAAATGAGTGGCTCTTCAGCTAATTCCAAGACCCACTGAATCTGCTTGATTTGGCCCCAGTCCCTACATCTTCTTCCTGATGCCTTCTCCCTTGCCAGCCTTCTTCTTCACACATAGCACCACCAGGCCCCAATGCTCCTCTTTCTTTTGTAATCTGTTCTCCTTTTTTAAAAAATATATTTTCATTGATTTTAGAGAGGAAGGGAGAGGGAGAGAGAGATAGAAACATCAAATATAAGAGAGAATCATTGAATGGCTGCCTCCTGCACGCCCCCTACTGGGAATCAAGGCTGCGACCAGGGAGTGTGCCCTGACTGGGAGTCAAATCGTGACCTCCTGGTTCATAGGTCAATGCTCAACCACTGAGCCACGCTGTCAGTTGGCCAGGCTTTTTTCTAATCTTTTAAGATGGAGGGAGTCATTCACTTATTTGGGCAGGGAGTGCGGTATTGCTCTTAAGGGATTTTCCTAACCACACTCGGGCTGGAAGGTTAGCAGGAAGGGACAGGGAGTGACCTCTGTGCAGAGAGGGAGGAACACTTAGAAAAGCTCTGCAGGGCTTCCCATCATCCTGAAGGATAGAAAGGCAACTCTGTTTTTCTTCTATCAGGGGCAATGGGGTCTGTTGGCAAGGAGAATGCAGAGTTTAAATTCATGGGGCTCATTTCAGCCAAAACCTTCACCATTCACCCCAAGCTTGCCTTCACTGGAAGTAGAATGACTTTCAAACTCTTGCTTCTGCTTCTAAACACTGGAATGAAAGATAAGTGAGTGTGAACAACGTGGAGAAATAAAGTCTTGAGTAACCAGACGGAACGATGACTCCTAATGACAACTAGAAATTAACCAATACCCTGCTCTTTTCAGGAGGTGGAGAGTGACCCTAATTGATGGACCCTTTATTGAGAGCTTTTAAGAAAGAGAATACTCTTCTTAATGAACATGTTGGCTTGCCCAGCAATGGAAGGTGGCATGGTAATTCCTTCGTCTCAAAAGTTCCTTACACCTGCCACACCCCCGAGACTCCATCCCTCTGCCTAGTCATTCGCTTGCTGATTATTTACTGAGTAGCTGGGAGCAATGGGAGACCCGGAAAGGATTTGTAGTGTCCTCTGTCTTTCAGAAAGACAGGAGGTGGTGAGGGACACAAAATAAGGCTGAACAGCCGGCCAGACTCGGGTAACAAAGGCTCTTACAGGGCTGGCTAAATGTAGACTCCCCTTGGAGGGATGGAGATGGCACAGTCAGTTTCGTTTAATAGGAGGTCACGCTGACCTATGAGTGTGGAAAGCAGCCCAGAAGCGGTTGGCGAGAGGGGAGGCAGGAAAAGCAGTTAAGAGGCAACTGGAACCAGAGAGAAGGGGAGGGCCTGCCGAGGGCGGGGTGACGCAGCAGAAGGGAGCAAGGGTTGCTGGCATTTGACACACACATGACTTAGAGACTTGGTCAAGCCAACAAAAAGCCAGCACAGCAACCCACTACTCTCTGAAAGCTGTATTTTATTCAGCTATTATTAACAACTGATTTGATTCAACCCATTCCATTTTACAACCCCTGTCTCCTGCAATTGTCTGGTCATGGTAACAGTTTTATGGAGCATCGGAGGCACATTATAAATACATTTTATAGTGCACATTGTATTTTAAGCAAATTTGAGACATCTCTGATTAGGCACCTTCCCAGCGATAGCCTTGTTCACACAGATAATTGCATGCTGATTTTTATTTTATTTTATTATTTTTCCCAGCTTTGTTCTCTTCCCCCTTGGCAAAGCTGCAATCTTGCATACACACGTCAGTGGATAAAAACCCTTGAAAATAACTCTTCAGAAGAAATCTAATTTACTTTTTAATCTGGTTCGGAAATTTGCCAGAAAAATTTCCACCGACAAGCACGGCCATTTATTACCACTTATCACACAGCCAGGCTGTGCTCTCCCTCCTGATGGGGCTAATGGAACAGGGGAGGGATCTTCTGATACATTATTTATTTGATACAATCCATCCAGATAACATCTATGGGCAGGAGAGGACGAAGTTTGACCTTATCCTTCATCTTTAAGGGATCTTCCCTTTGTCTGTTCAGGACGCCCCCTCTCTCCGTGCCCTAGCGAAGGTTCAGCTCCCCTTACAGCTCTGGGACTATCACCCCGCAGACACCCTGCTTGACTTCACTTCTTCCCCTGGGATCTACACACCACTCACACGTTTGCTTGTTTTCGACCTTGAAATGTTTTTCAAGGATTTCATGCTTGTTCTGACTTGCTTCTTAGAGGCAGAGGCCAGCGTGGCTTGCCCAAGCTCTAAAATGAGGAGGGGACCTCTGCAACCTTCACCAGCTTTCAAGGTCCATGGCGGCGGTGAGGCTTGGGAAGGACAGGGGCCTGGCTTTGAGACCTGGAGCCGGAGTTCTGGCTTCGCTGCTTCCTGGCTGATTATCGTCAGTAAGTTTTCATCCCTGAGGCGCTACTTCCTGATCTGTCCACTGGGGTGCTCGCTCTTCCCCTGCCGACCTCATAGAGTTGTTATCATGGTGATGAATATGGAAGCTTTGCAAACAGTGAAAAAACATGTAAGTGTGTAATTAATCATGGGTCAGTTCATTGATTAGTGGAACACATTAGGAGGTATTTGCAGAGCCCACTCCGAGGTAACGCTGCAGGGAAGTCAGGTTGGCAGGAGCCGGTGGAACTGCCTCCGTACCCGTCTCCAGCCTCAGTAATAGGCAGCCCAGGCTCAGCCCGAGCAGAAGGAGCCCCTGCTCTCTGCTTTCAGCGTATTGTGGCTGACAGTTCCTGACAGACACCCCAGAGGCCCCCCAGGCTCTCAAGATCCACAGAACGGGATTCAGTCTCCACCTCACCCTCGCCCGTTTCCTGAAACATTAAGAAGGTGACGGTCTTTCAGCGCTGGACAGAACTGGTTGGAAATCTTGGTCAATGCACACACTGACATCTGTGAGAATTTACTTACCCATCCTGAGCTTTCCTCCTCCTCTGCAAAGTGAGGGAAATAGCACTTATCTCACAGGTTTGTTGTAAGGGGTCAATGGTATGATGCTATATAACCCTTTCCGGGCCCCACCCACCCACCCCTAAAGAGGAATTAAATTCTGAGAGGTCCTTGCACTTCTTCTATCCCCTTGAGAATTATTCTTGGGGCCTCGCACAAGGTCTGCCATGTAGGAAGGTTTCCCTCGGTAACTGTCACATGGATGGATGAGTGAGTGAATGCAGTACATAGTGGTCAGGATCATAAACTAAAGAAAATATTCATAATATTCTTGACCTGGAAAGATAGTCTTGAGTCCTAAATCAATGCTGAAATCTTTATTTACTTTCAAATCCCTGCCTCCTACTTCTCGCAGGCATACCTCCACACTCGCTCTGCTTCCCATTCTCTTGACTTCCAAGGTGTTCCATTGCCCCAGCTCCCCCCCTCCATGGTTCTCTCTCCTCAGCCAGTGGGTTGGCAGTGAGGTTTGCCCACAAAACTTTCTCCCTGTCTCCCTGGAGTTTGTGTTCCCTTCTCAGAGCTATGCCTCCTGTGGGAAGAGTAAATATAGAAAAATGACAACATGTACATTAATGGTCGTTAGGATGTCATCATTATACTCTGCACAGTGTCTGCCGAGGGGGTCCCTAAAGGACACTTAGAAGGGAAGCAGCTGCTCCGGATCTGTTCCAGCTCACATCTTGAAGAAATGGCACTGAGATAGATGCAGCATTTCTGGCTGGAGGGGGAGAGAGCAGGGTTCTTTGGAGAAGGGGAGATGGTGAAGGGAGAGCCCACAAATTCCCCCAAACATGCAGGACACCAAGCACAATGAGCTGACCGCATGGGAAGATCCAGGGAGCAGGGCAGGCCCCACAGTGAGGCGATGGGGGGAGATGGCAGGCGCAGGAGCTCGTGCTCAACCCAAGGTCGGCCTCTGGAAGGATTGCCTGTTCTCCATCAAACATGTGCAACAGCTCTGCTGCAGAATGAGAAAAGCATGAGTCTACCCACTTTATTAGCAGTAGTGATGCGGCAGGGGCTGCTGAGGACGGGGAGGCAACATGGTACCGAGGTCTTGATTCTATCTATAAGACTACTGACAAATCATACCAAGTGATGCCCCTTTCCATTCTGCACATCCATTCAAGACATGCTAAGGTTGCAAAGACCCACACCACACCCACTGGCCCTACACGTGCTCTTGGGAACAACTGGCAAGGAGCTGGCCCAGCACCCTAGGCCCTGACCAAGCATTAGTTATTTCTAGCCCACCATCCCGAAAAAGGCAGGTGACAAGATTTGTGAAACTTTGCAGAGATCATGTTTTAATTTTTATTTTGTCTTATAAAAAAACAAATTTGATCCAGAGACAGAGAAGCATCGATCAGACCATCAAAACTTAGAGGGAAGGTAGGGGAGGGTGGGGGTAAGGGAGAGAGATCAACCAAAGGACTTGTATGTGTGCATATAAGCCTAACCAATGGACACAGACAACAGGGGGGTGAGAGCATGAGTGCGGGGGCTTAGAGGGGTAATGGGAGATGAGGACACATATATAATACCTTAATCAATAAAGAAAATTTTTTTTAAAAGCAAATGTGAGTCTAAGCTATAAAATCACTATTTTAAGTCCAATTAATTCATCCCAACCATGGTTCGTACAGCACTTTACCTTCACACAGCACTTGCCCATGTGTTACTACAGTAGGTTCTCATTACTATCTTAGGAAGTAATCAGTGCAGGTATTATTACCCCATTTTACAGATTAGGAAACTGAGGTACAGACTTTTCAATTGTGCGCGTGTGTGCGTGCGCACACACACATGCACACACACACACACCTGAGGTATTAAAATACCCTCCAATCCTTGGAGAGAATGCCTTTAAAAAGAAAACCTCACAAAGAGATGTCAACACTCATGCAGAGGGCACACGATTCAAGGCTTCCACAAACTCAGTAAATGTAATTTACATCACCTGTCATAAATAACCATGTCAGAGACCATTAATTGCTCAAGAGTAAAACTCTCCTTGCCTGATTGAGGTATAGCAGCCCCGCTGAACAAGAAAAACTGAGGGTGAGCTCAGCCTTCTCTGAGCCCATCACCCCCAAATCAGGTTACTAGCTTCTGCTAAGTCATCAGCCAAGGAAGCGGTCGCTATGGCAGGAACCGTGTTTCAGAAAACAGGTGTGCCAGTCCCAGCCTGCCACGCCCTCGCACTGTAACCTGTCTGAGTCCCTCTTCTGTGATACAGTGGGCTAAGCTCTGAGAGGGCTGGTGGGATTTATCTCAGCTTCTCTGCTAAGGGACAGCCTTTACAACTTCACAGAATTTGCCATTGCTTTATGGATAAACTCAGAAATGAGATTATGGTGTGATCAGATGTCCTGCAGTTCTTTCCCTAGCTCCTATATATAGTCTAAGTATACACATGTGTACACACATGCAAGTACACACACACACACACACACACACACACACACCTGCCTATCACCCCATTCTTCTTTCTTTCCTCAGGACTCAGAAGTCTGGACTTAAAGCTTAATTTTCTTTAAACTCTGCTACCTTTGTCTACTATGATAGAGCACTGGTTAGTTTGGAGATTCCTTTAGAAATCTCCCTCTAAGAATTTATTGAATGTTCCTATGTAGCAGGAGGGAACAAAGCTGTATTCTGGTCTCTGCCCTGGAAATCTTATGGTCTCGTGAGTAGGTCGAGCAACCTACATTTCCTAAGCATCAGCCTTCTCCTATGTAAAGTGGGGATAGTGGTAGGGCCCGCCTTTCAGAGATATTGTGAGGACTAAATAAGATAAAAGACCAGGGTACAATGACTACACGTGGTAAAATCTCATTCTTCTTATTACTAATGGCAGGAATATTATGGGGAAGCATTATACTAGAGCTATGGGTGAGGTGTGCTGTGGGAGATCTGAGAGAGTGGACCTGGGGCTGTGCTCCATGGCCTTTAACTAGAGAAAATTGGTGGGAGAAAGAAGCCATAATATACATATAATTTTATGTCAGTGGAGAAGATGCCCTCTTGCTCTTTTTGGCTGATATACCTAGCATGTGGGGTAGAATCCTCTATGAACCATATCATCAACTCCAAATACACAACACAAGTTCCTGTAAGTGGAGAGAGCAGCAACATGGTCTGTGCATTCACAGGGCAATCCACTTGGGGAGGTTGCATAGCGGCAGAGGACGAAGGCAGGACAGCTGGGTGGGGTCAGCTGCACAGGTACAGACATGCCTCTGGGAAGGAGCATGGTTTTTTGTGTGTGGTCCTTTGAAGAAGGAAGAATTGATGGCAGGTGGAGCAGGAGATGGGGTTGGAAAAGTGTACTTGTATGCGGGGGGTGGAGGGGTGGGGGGCTCAAAGTTCTGTTTGTGATTGTTGAGAGACACAGCAAGGAAGACAGTGGCCGAGTTTGAACCAGAGCAAGCACTTTGATAGCCAGTCTTGAGACCAGAAATTCTTAACTTCTTGAGTTATTAAAATGATTTTCACTAAACAAGTTGACCTCTGTTTCTAATGTGTGTGTGAACAAGTCAATGAGAAGTAAGGTCCAGTTTTGAATAAGAATCTTAGAGGAGGTGACCTCTGAGAAGCAGGTCTCAAGTTGATACAGGAAGAAACAGAGAGCATTAGAAGACTAGACCTCCTCACAGCATGGAGCTGCTTCAGCAGACATTCTGCTTGTTCACTCTCCGCTTCTTCTTTGACAATCATCTCTGTTGCAGTCACATCCAGGCCAAGAAAGGACACCCAATATCTTGTCTTCCGGCCAAGAGTAGGGGGTTAGAGAAAATGAGCACCTCTGTTCCAGGGTCCTCCTTGGATCCATGCACCTTATTAAACAAGTCTATTTGGAGATTTTAGTGTTGAGCACTTACTTCCGTGGGTAAAGGAGCATTGAGATAAACTATGTCTCAACCTTTTATTTCTCTAGCTCCTTCAGCAGGCCATCTGGAAAGACCATAGGGGGCTGTGAGTGCTTGCTGAGTAGCTTGGACAGACAGAGTTCAGTAAACTGAGAGTCAGGCTGTAGGATGGCATTCTGGAGTTGAGGTGGTGAAGGTGGATGTCAAGAAAACAGAGGTTACTCTTCACAGCAAAACTTTGTTGTGCCCTATCGGTAACAGGTATAAATAAGCTTTACATAGTTAGGTAATAATAAACGTAGGCTTTAGGTGAGTTAAAAAGAAGCAATTCTGCATTATAACCAGCCTTTAAAGTCCTTCAGAAACAGAGAGAGGGAGGGAGAGAGAGAGTGAGAGAGGGAGAGAGAGACGAGTCCCTCCCTTTAACTCCACAGTCTGGTTAAATAGAGCTGGCCCTTAATTCAGCCAGTGTTTACTGGATACCACGTGTGCAGTATGCAAAGATTAATGTGACATAGCCACCACCTACACAATCAAGCAGGGGAAGTGGATGTGTAAACAGCAACCGATCACCCAATGGGAAAAGTACTGTTTCAAAGAATAAGTACTTCTGCCTGAGATGATAAGGAAAAGGAAATAGTATCTAGGAGGTTCTTGAAGAATCAGTAATCCATAGCCGTTTGTGAAATGAAGAAGGGTGTCTGTGCCTTCTCTTCCCTGGAGAGGCGGAGGCCTCCCGCCGTCATCCGTAAGGCAAATGGCTGGGACAGTGACTGGACCTCTGGAGGGAGAAGGGCCACTCCTCCTCACTTTTGCCAAGTAGGTGTGGCCCTTGAGCGGCCCGGGCGTCTTCCTCTTGTTGCATCTAAGTTCTCACACTTATTTTTCTTGGAGCCCATATTGTCATATCTCTTTTCTATGCTTGGAAGAAAGGTGCTATTTTAGTTTATCCCTTGCTGGGAGCCCCGGAGTGGATGCTTTTCTCTTTCTGACATTAGTATCTGGAATTGTACACGAAATTTCCCCTACTGCCTTGTGGCCTACATCTGGTGGTTCCCATTATTCCTTTGCTCTTTCAACAGATATTTATTAAACACCAACCACATGCTTGGTCTGGGAGCTGGAATACAATAGTAAGAAAACAAAGTAAACCCATGCCCTTATGGGCTTTATGGTCTGGTGGGAGATATGGACAATAAATAATTAAATGAATAAAGATATTAATACATTGTCACACAGCATGTGCTCTTCGGAGGACATTCAGAACGCTGGGCAGGGCTGGAAGGCCAGGAGTGCCGCTCTGAGCCTGTGGTATTTGAGCACAGCAGAGAATTGAATAAGGGAGGAGGGAATGTGAATGCCTGATAGAGCCAGATGGGGAGACTATGCAGTATGTCTGATGAACAAAAAGGAAGAGAGTGCGGCTTGAGTGGCCTGAGCAAGGGGAAGAGCAAGGGTTGTTAATGAGGTCATCAGGACAAGCCCATTTAGGTCTCTCAGGCTGTGTAAGGACTTTTATGCCAGTTGGGGGTCCTGAGCGGAGGAGGAACATGCTGCGTGTATGGTTTCATAGTGTCATCCTGGCTACCTTGTTCAGAATAGATGGGAGAGAGAGGAGAGGAGACTGGTTAAGAGGCCGGCTTAGTAGATTGAGCAAGAGACAGTGGCATCTTAGACTTGAGAGGTAGTGTGGAAAGAGGTGACAAGTGGTCACAGAACATATTTTGATGGAAGAGGCAACAATACTTATTTTTAAAATTGAACGTAGAGAATGAGAGAAAGATAAAAATCAAAGAAGACTCTACGGTTTTCAGCCAAAGCAACAGAGTGAAAGGTGGTGCCATTTACTGAGATCTGAAAACTGATGGGAGATACAGACTTGGGGGTGGAGTTGGTGGAAGCAAGTTTGACTTGTGAGATTTCTCTTAGGCATTTAAGAAGACATTTTGAGTAGGTCAGGGAGGTACGGTCCTGTGACTTCAAAAAGTTGGTTTTTTAGGGAAGGAGAGAAACAACTCTGGATGCAGCACTGAAAACCAAGGCGAGCATATAACCCAGCCCCACGGAGGTAGGGAGGAGTAGGAGCAAAAAGAGGCCACACTGAACATATTTCAGGGGGAATCAAAATCTTCAGGGAAGAGCCGGGTTCAGTTAGAGCAAGACGGTGATGGAGCTGCTCAGACTCTAAAGTGCTCAGCAGAAGGCTTTTGAGTTTGGGCATCGATGCAAGTATTTAGGCAAGAGGAAATCTGGAGCTTCACAGGATCGTGGATGAGGAAAGGGCTTTAAGACAATAAGATATGTTGTCTATTTACCACATCCTCACCCGCAGCAAGTTCTCCACAAGCATATTATGCATTCTACAAACACTGGTTTCTCTACAATCCCTGCGACAGTGCTGGCGGAACAGCACAAGGCAGAAGCCCCTGCCTGGGGCCTCTGAGCAATCTCTATGTCCACTTCTTCCAGGGCACAAGCCCTGGGCCTCTCGAGTACCTGTCAGCCTTGACTTGGTATTAAAATCCCTCCTATTAAGGGCATATCTTGTTCTCACTAGTCTGTTTTCCTAAATGCCCCAAGGTGGGTGGTCTCCCCTTCCCAGGTTAGGGAAAGGGGTGTGGTCATCTCAAGTCCTACCACAGGTCTTGAGGACAGAGGTTGAAAAATTAAAGCCACAGGCACTTGTAAAGAAAACTACAAATTCTGGGCAAAGATGGAGCCCAATACACAGATCAAATGGGCAGACAGTCTGTAGGGTTTGCAGGGGTGGGCAAACATTTTGACTCGAGGGCCACAATGGGTTCTTAAACTGGACCGGGGGGCCGAAACAAAAGCATGGATGGAGTGTTTGTGTGAACTAATATAAATTCAAAGTAAACATCATTGCATAAAAGGGTACGGTCTTTTTTTTTTTAGTTTTATTCATTTCAAACGGGCCGGATTCGGCCCGCGGGCCGTAGTTTGCTCACGGCTGGTTTAAAGAATCAGGCAGCTCATTGGACTCCCAGAATGGCCAGGAAAGGCTCACAGAGAAGCTGGGCCTCCAAGTCCCTGACATTGAGGAGCAATCACATGACCACCTGTCTAGATCTGCATCTATTAACTTAATATTGTGCCTCTGGGTGAGAGAGAACCATTTGTTCCTTATCATCATCCTTAATAAATCCAAATCAGGTGGTGGCGGAAAACCAGCCCAAAGCTCATTTCAGAAGGATGCAGAAAAAGGGGGGCAAAGGGAAAACACATCAGAAAAGAAATTCATCTTTTCAGCACAGAGACAAAAGACTGGGGCTCGGTCCAGAGCTACAAAGACTGATCCTTTCAAGGCTGACCCAGTTTTCAAGACTTTCAAGTCAAGTAGTGATAAAAAAAAAATCCCTCTCTTCACTGTTATTAATGGCTTCTCCACTATATGCAGATAGGTAAAAGCATCATATCTTTATTTGCATTTCTTTTTCTATTGCCTTCAGTCCATTGAATTTTTCCCTTATCTGCCAAGAAATGTCTACCTTTAAGGTATTCTTTCATTTCCTCATGCCATTGGCTGTCAAATGACTTAATAACTTGCCCATCATAGAAGTCAAATATAGTCTATTAAAAATGCATGTCTCACTCAATAAGATGCCCTTTGGCGGTCTTCAGACCTTGACGACTCTGTCTCAAAGCTTGGAAACGCAGAATGGTCTTGGCTGGCCAGCAGCCCTGCCTTGCTTTGTATCACACTTACTGCCCAGATTATGCTGAAGTGACACAGAGAAGGGAGGTGGGAACTGTCCATAGAAGAGGTGAAATTGGGCCACTTGTATGACTTGAGCAAGTGGGACATAGGCCTGAGAACCCCAAGTGCCTGAGCACTTCAAAGTCATCTGGCCAGGTCCTAGGGAAGAAATACAGGAATGAGGATGTGGCTGATACCCTAGGGTAGGAAGAGGGAGGGAGGAAGGGAGGGAGGGAGGAAGGGGGAAGGGAAAGAGGAAAAGATGCATCTCAGGAGGAAATGGCATTAAGGCAGGAGTGGGCTGTGTCAAGTCGGTGCACTGGAATGATGAATCATGCCTGTGATGGCTCACATAGCAAGGCTACATCACTATTTACAGGGGCTAATGAGGCATCTGCAGTCACAAATTCAGAGTATGAATGTTGTTGTGGCTGAGGAAGAAGCAAGAAGCCTGAGCAAAAAACACAGATGGAATTGGAGGTCGCCTTTTCCATAATCTACCAAGGGGATGGACAGCACCAAAACCACTCCATTTGGATATGTAGACCCTTCTCCAAACTACCTTACAGAAGCCCCTCATCTGCACGGGCGACGTTCTCTGCTGCTTACAGACCTCTTAGCCAGAAGCCCAGGGCATCAGCTCATCCTTCATTCTTTATCTTTCTGTACGTAGCAGAGGTGAAACACAGCTGTGTCTGCCTCCCTCTACACAGCATCCCTTCACCTACTTGCAGAATTTACTCTGTCCTCCCTTAGTCTCCTCTTCACAATGCTAATTAATCCCCAGATCTTTCACAATAGTTTCTTTCATTTTTGTCCTGTTGTTTCTGTTTTTTGTGTTTTTTTTTTCACATCTTGCTTAAGTGGTAAGTCATGTTCTACTCAATCTTCTCAGGAACACGTAGGCCTGCAAAGATATTTAGGGAGCCACAGTTGCTTTGTACAAGAGCATGTAGACACCACATCAAGAGTAGAGACTCCATAGTGCGAGAAGACCAAGAGAAGGGCCAAGGCACTGATAGTAGAAAATGCTGCTTAAGCTATAAGGGCAGGGGCTGGGGTTCCTCCAAGAGAAAGAGAACTGGGCTATGGGAGTGAATAGGGGAAGAGATAGAGAGTATAAAAAAATAACGAGAAAGAAAAACAAAAGGAAGGAAACAGAGCAAGAGAGTTGGGTCATGAGACAGGACAACAAGAAAGAGAAAAACAGCATTGGGGAGATGAGATGAACAAAGGAAGAGCTGCAGTAAGATCAAGAGTGAGAGTGAGAGCAAGAGAGAGCCTGGAGGCCAGGGAGAACACTAAGAGGAGAAGAGCAGAACATGTGAGCCCTAGAAAAGGAGCACAAGGTCAATGGCTAGGAAGGAAGAGGCTCAGCCTGGCATGCCCCGAGAGACTCACTGATCCGCCACTGAGACCACCTCACCATGAGGAGAACTGCCTGGAGCCAGGCAGCGGGAAGGGCAATGCCCTAAGTGTCCTTTTTCTTGTCACCTGCAGTGGGGAGGTAGCCAGGTGATGGCATAGCATAGCATGGGCTTGGCTAACTCATGAGCATCTCATGAAGAATCCTCAGAGACTGAGGAAATGAGAGCACAGTGAAAGGAAATGAGAAAGAGCAGGAGAGAAGAGAGAGAGAGAGAGAGAGAGAGAGAGAGAGAGAGAGAGAGAGAGAGAGAGAGAGAGAGAACAGTGACAACCCAGGACAGAAAAGAGAGATATATAGAGAGATGTCAGGGAAGCTGATACAAAAGGGAAAAAAGACAAGGATGATTGGGAGATTGGGAGAGAAATTGAGAGAGATGGAGAGGATAGTGAGAGAAAAGGAGGTCAAGGGAGAGGAAGGGGGAAGAGAGAGAAGAAAAGAAGATATACTGCATGGAGTTGGAGCAGCAAAAAATGAGACTGATTTTGAGCCTTTGCCAACAACTGAACTTGCTATTCTGCTGTCAATTTTCAGCCATCACTAAGACAAGTGGAAAGAGCCAGGCTCAGGTTTTGTTAATTATAGAATGTTCTGATCTGTACCAAGGGTCACCTCTCTGGATTCCTAAGTGAACCAAACACATTAGAGAGAGAAAGGGAAGGGGGCGGGACAGGGAAGATGTATACTGCACCGGGGAGGAAGGAGAAGGGAGCCATCAGCAATGCCCTGCAGGCCTGGAGCAGGCACTGCCCCACACATTCCTGTCACTCCTTGGGGACAGCAGGCTCTGTGCCACATTAGGCACCTATTGCCCTGGGGTTTCCAGGGCTGGCCTGGCAACATGCAAAGCCCCCTTCACATCCTCTGAGCCCAACTCCAAGTCAGAAATCTGGCTTTACCATGACCTCACAAAGATGATCCCTGCCTGGCAAACAAACCAGCAGCTTCAGTCTCAGGATAGAAGCTGGGGTTGAGCTGCAGGGAGGGCGGGGACTCCTGGGTCCCTAGTTTCTGGCCTCACAGGAGCTCCCACCAATGCCTGCAGGGCCCTCCCCACCGTAGACATCCCGGGGGTGGCAGCGCTCAGAGAAGGACATATCGAGGACTAGAAGGTGGTGTCATGCTCCACTGCACCTCTCCCCAGAATGCAATGTGACACAAGACATCGGGAGATGGCAGCGAAAGTTCAAGGGAAACACACAGTTATTTATGGCTCAGGCATCTGTTGTCAGATCAGAAACAGAGACCTAATCTCAAGCAAATCCAGCAGCCTGTATGAGAGCAGATGGGGAGGTGTGTGCAGTGCTCAGTCCTGTTCAGCTCTCAATTTATTACTATTCCTCGTCTCCAGATCCCATCTCCAAAGCAGACATTTGTCCTGGCCACGACACCAGGAGCCCCAGGTGGGTGGACGGGAGGTGAGGTGTCCTACTGGACGGGTGGCTGTTTCCATGGTGTGATTTGGAGCCTTCCATGTGAGGAGAGAGGTTTTGGCAAAATCCCAAAAGGAGACAGTGAAAAAGGGAGCGAAAGAAAAATTTCAGTCCAGGAAAACCACAGGCTGAATGGAAATGGGTTGGGCTAGAAGTCCATAGGTTCAGGCTCCCATCTTCTGCCCTCCCTTCCTGAGTGACCTTGGGCAGGTCATGCCATCTGTCTGCTTGTCCTTTTCTGTTATATGTTTGAGATTTTGTAATTATGCATTTTCAAGGACACACAAAGGTGCCCTCTCAACCAAGTGTGACAGAAAGAATACAAAATCTGGAGTCGAGAGATCTGGGTTCAAGTCCTAATTTGCTAAGTGTTCGTTTGGTAATCTAAGTCAAAATACCTTCCCTGCTGACTCCCAGTAAAAGGGTTGAGAGAGACAGGTGAGTCTCTCAGGCGTTCTTCCTGTAACAATTCCGCATGGAAATGATGGGGAGGCAGCAGAGTGAATTAAGTGTAAAGAGTTCAGACACAGCTCCTGGCCCTCAGTAGGTACTCCGTCTACCTGGGTGAAGAGAACACAGCCTCGAAGGTGACTCCCAAGTCCCGGGCTGGTTGGGCTCAGCCCTGTCATGCAACACAGCCTCCAGCCCGGGTGGCACAAGTAGACACCTGTCCCACCGGCCTCACTCGCAAACAGTCCAGGTATTCCCAAGACCTCCCACGCTGGCAGAGCCACAGATGCCTGTCTCCAAACGCGCTTTTGGGGAAGAAGACAGAAGGGAGGAGAAAGGGGGTGCCCAGTCTGGAGAAACAAGGCTGCTCAGACAATGTTTTGTTTTGTTTTGTTTTGTTTTGGGGGGCGGGGCTTGATTTGAATCTCCATGCTTGTACTGATTTTGCTGCCTTAGAAAAAAAATTTAAACAGGTCTGTAATCCCAGGAGACACCTTATTTTCCCCACTGGAAATGCATCTTTTCCACTGAAGATATGCACCAACTAGCTCTGTATGTTTCACCGAAAAGCAGACTTAAATTCCCGATCTGCCTAGACCCATTTATAATTCATTCGTTGTGATTCAGAAGACAGTGCCTCAGTGGGGCCGCAGCCAATGTCAAGGGCTTGGCCCTCTCTTTCTTCCCCCCTAGGAGCAGGACAAATAGACCGTCACCTTGATGTGATTGCACTCACTGGTAAGAAAGCCCTGGCCCAGGAGGGCTGCATGCGCGGGGAAGGCTGGATGAACTCATGGAGTAATCACGGGAAGCGGGGATCTGGAGCAAAGCTGCAGGTAGGCAGATGTTTTGATTGACTAGACGCAGGCGTCCCTGTCTCCAGTGCCTGAGCCATGGGGGGTGATGGGGCAGCTGGGCTGCAGCTCCCACCCCAAGGGGCTGTCAGCTGCGGAGCCCCGCCTGTGCCTTCTGCATTCCTCTCACTTCCCAGGCAATCCACTCCCAGGGACTCGAGGCAGCCAGACAGGCCTCCCCAACTAGCATTTGCAAGTTGCCAAGCACAGCTCACCTCTCCCCAAGCTCTATCCCTTCCCTGGGGAGTCGGGTGGGAGGAAGGTCACCTGATCGATTGGTCACCCCCGAATCAGGCCTGGCTGGGAAGTCTCCAGAGGTGCCTGTTGTGTTGAGACTGGCCTGTCCGGCCCAGCCAGACCCCTCAGCAAGGAGAGGTTGGGAGCTGCTCTCATTCCCCCAGGCTGCCAAGCAGAGCCTCTGAGGGAGACAGCGGCCACATCTGGCGAGATGATGAGATGGCACTCTTCCTCCAGTCCTGGGCAGGCTCTTTGGGCAGCCTGAGGCTGCAGCTGATTTTACCTGTGTTGGCACCTGTTTGCAGCTTATACCCACTAATGTCTGCCAGTGGACTCATTATCATCAAGGATAAGAAATTAAGAAATTATGATTTCATAGACACTTCTGTTCTCATACTAATGGTTTGTGCATCTAATGGTTTGTTTATGATTTTATGGTTTGTTTATTTTGTGATGGCATCTGTCCTCATTGGAACCTTACGAGGTACAAATTGGACTTGTACTTACTCTTATTTGGTTGTCCTTACCTCTGCTACCTTAGGTTTTCCATGGGCCCCAATTAAAGTAGCAGTCATTGCTTAAATAGACAGATGATAGATGATAAATAGATAGATAGATAGATAGATAGATAGATAGATAGATAGATAGATAGATAGATAGACAGACAGACAGAATAGGTCTCCAGAGTGGCAAACGCTTTGGAAATCTCATTTGTTGAAGGATGATGTTTGGTTTGGGAAAGAAAAAACTTAAGTGGGACATGGTAGCTCTCAAGATTAGAATGATCTCTTTAGAACTACTTTTAAAAATTCTTAAGAATAATACATATGCAGAAAAGTGTGAAAAATAAATATGTAGCTTAACCAATCATTAAACAATATATCATGTAACTACCCAGGTCAAGATGTGCAACAGTGCCAGCCACCTCCCTCACCTTGCCTCTTCTCAACCACACCCTGCTTCCTGCCCTCAAAAGTCCCCACCATCCTCAGAGTTCTGGCTTCTATGGCAATCAGTCATTTTAAATTTTAAAATAGTTTATCACCTAACTATGTGGCACAAATAACATGGTTTATTTTTGCATGTTTTGAACTGTATCAATAGAGATGTACACTGTGCTCACTTCTTTTGCTCAAAATGATTTGTTAGGACTCATCCCTATTGTTGCTTATAATTACAACCTGGTGCACGAATTGTGCATGGGGTGGGGTGGGGGGTCGCTCAGTCTGGCTGGCAATTGGGGCCTATTGGGGCCGGCTGGTAGGAAGGGAGGGACTGCAGGAGGTTGGCCAGCTGGGGGGAGGGACCACAGGAGGTTGGCTGGCCAGACAGTGGGAAGTTGGCTGTGGGAGCGCACTGACTACCAGGAGGCAGCTCCTGCATTGAGTATCTGCCCCCTGGTGGTCAGTGCACATCATAGCGACTGGTCGACTGGTTGTTTGGTCAACCGATTGTAATGATCGCTTAGACTTTTATATATATACTAGGGGCCCGGTGCACGAAATTTGTGCACTGGGTGTGGGGCGGGGGGGAGTGTCCCTCAGCCCAGCCTGCCCCCTCTCACATACTGGGAGCCCTCAGGCGTTGACCCCCATCACCCTCCAATCACAGGATCGGCCCCTTGCCCAGGCCTGATGCCTCTGGCCTAGGCGTTCGGCCCGGGCAGCGGGGACCCACAGCTGCAGCGGCCCCGCGATTGTGGGCTTCACTTTAGGCCCAGGCAAGGGACCCCTAGCTCCCGGGACTGCCAGCTTCGACCGTGCCCAGCTCCCATCGCTGGCTCCACCCCTACTTCCTGCTATCACTGGCCAGGGCGGAAAAGGCACCTGATTCTCCAATCATGACTGGGGGGCAGGGCAAAGGCGGCCCCAGGGCCACCTTTGCCCTGCCCCCCAGCTCTTAGCTCCCCTCTAGGTTTCCGATCACTGTCAGTGGCAGGGGGCTTCTTCCTGCTTTCCCTTTTGCCTCCCTGCATTGTGCCTACATATGCAAATTAACCACCATCTTGTTGGCAGTTAACTGCCAATCTTAGTTGGCAGTTAATTTGCATATAGCCCTGATTAGCCAATGAAAAGGGTATCGTCGTACGCCAATTACCATTTTCCTCTTTTATTAGTGTAGATATGTATGTATATATGTATATATATATATGTATGTGTGTATATGTATATATATGTATGTATATGTATATATATGTGTATATATACATGTATATATACATATATATGTATGTATATGTGTGTATATATACATATACATATACATATACATATACATATACATATACATATATATATATATATATGTTGTTCATTTGGTTAGTGTATGATACTTCCCTTGTATAATACTTTATTAATCCAACCTAATGTTAGTGAATATTTGGGCTGTTTCTAGCCTATAGCCATTGAACTGACAATGCTCTTAGGAACAGCCTCATCTGTGTATCCTGGTACACATGTGCACCTGTGGAGTATATGCCGGGGACTGAAATTTCTGGGTCATAGAGCTTGCATATATTTAACTCAATCACACTGTGATTACTAAACACTGTGTTTCAACTCATTCCAATTAACTATCCCAATGGTAGTAAATTTAACTCTGTACCTCGTCTTTTTATATACTTGCTATTGCCATGATTATAGTTCTTGCCAATGTGGTGAGTATGTTGCAATATTCCAATATGGATTTAATTTGCATTTACCTGGGTATTAATGAGGTTGAGCACCTTGCACATGGTTATTGGCCATTCATAGGACTGGTCTAGTCTTTTGCCTATTTTCTCACCAGGTTACCTTTCTTTCTTCTCATTGCTTGGAGAAATGTCTGACATGTCGTGACTTGGAGTCTTTGTCAGATGTATGTGCATCAACTATGTCACCCTAGTATGTGGCTTGCATGCCACATCGTAATGGGGTATTCAGATGAGCAGATTTATAACTTTAAATCTTTTCATTTAATTTATGATTAATTCTTTTTATGTCCCACTTATGAAATTCTTCTCGAAGCCCTTCAGATTCCAAGTTGAGATTCATATATGTATATTTAGTTCTGGGAGTGGAATCAAGACCAATGGATTGCTGCTGAGGAGGCATATTTTCAAGACAGAGAGGATTTTCTCACATTTCAGGCTAAACAGGCATGGAATGGGCCATCTCGCTCCCTGACACCCAGGAGGTAACAAAAGAGAGTGGGTAAGAACTCACCAGAGATGCTGTAAGGAGGTCTGCCTCTGTGATCTATTCAAACAGTACGATTCAGACTCTAATTAGTACTAAAATCTACTTTGATAAATACTTAGTTATAACCAGTAGAGAGCTCTGGTCATGGTGTAAGCCATTATACCCTCCAATGCTTATTTCAGTAAACAAACACGAATGCACACAATCCCACACTCCTGTCTCATGTTGTGTTTTACTTGTTATTTCTTGGCCACAGGACTTCTCTTCCCTCTGTTACTAACCTTAGTTCAGAGCAGAGTACCCAGCCCATGTATTGTCTTGGTGCCCATCG
Source organism: Myotis daubentonii (assembly GCF_963259705.1). Taxonomy (NCBI): domain Eukaryota; kingdom Metazoa; phylum Chordata; class Mammalia; order Chiroptera; family Vespertilionidae; genus Myotis; species Myotis daubentonii. Next base: position 6,703,186 of record NC_081848.1, on the reverse strand, counting down.
GTTAAAGAAAACAGCTTTATTTCAGGCTAACTCAGTGGTGGTTGCTGGAGAGCAGGACTAAGGAGAGAAGCAGCAGAGGCTGCAGAACTGGGCTTAATCTGAAGTGCCTATGCAGCTCTGGAGAGAGCCCTGCCTGAGGATGTGGGCTGCCCTTGAAGCCTAACCCTCAGCCGCCTGGGCCCGGAGGACAGAGCTGAAGGCAGGCAGCTGGCCTCTGCTAATGCTTGGACAGCAGAGGAGATCTAAGCCTAATCCCCAAACACAGACCTTCCCCAGGTCTGTTTGTCTCCCCTAATCCTCTAATATTTAAAGCAATTTCAATCCTGTTTGAAGAGACTCCCCAGCAGTCTGAGTCTGGGGCCTCTGGAGGAAGGGGGGGAGGGAGGAGAGAAGGAGGCAGGAGAGTCACGGGGAGGGGCAAGAGTGAGACAACCCTGCAGAGGAGGGGACAGGGAAGAGGACAGGCTGCCAGTCCTAGCTCGATGGCATCCTCCCGAAGCTTCCCACCCAAAAACAGCTCTTTCACAATTTCTGAGAGTGAGGATGAGAAGGGAGGAAGAGAAGAAGGGTCTTAGGTGTGAATGGAGTTCATTCATTCAGTCAATCAGGCAGGCAGTCAATATGTTTGAACACTGAGTGAAGTCGAAACTATACTGACCTTGAACAGATAGATTACCTGGGTCATGATAATTTCACAGAGAAGTGCAGCGTGCCCAGACGCGAAACCAGGTCAAGTGTGTCTGCAGAAGAAGCAGTTGGCCACTGATTTGCAGGCTATTTTTACCCCATCTCCCATGCTTTTTTGCTCCTTGTCAAAAAAACACCCAAATGATTTCTGCTTCTTCTATTCTGGTGTCTTTTATCTCTAGAGTCCCTCGGCTCCTGCTCCATCAGCTTAGAGTAGCCAAAATTAGAATGACAAAGTATTGAACTCTACCAGGTTATAGTCATTACATGATAAAGGGGCTGAGAGAAAGGAGTCTCCCCGTAGAATAAAGGGAGTGTCTCTGTCCTGAAAGATAAGTGGTGGTGGAAGAACTCCCATTGTTGACACCAGCCAGGCAGTAGAACACATCACAGAACAGGGCATCCACTTAGAGAACATTTGCCTGTTCCAGGTCATGGAGGGGTCCTCCCCCAAAGCCACACTCTTTCTTTTAAAAATGCTTAATAGATAGATAGATAGATAGATAGATAGATAGATAGATAGATAGATAGATACTAGATAGATAGATAGATAGATAGATAGATAGATAGATAGATGCTAGATTGATAGATAGATGAGTGAGTGGATGAATGGATTAATCTATCTTGGATGGTATGTTAATTTCTAGGATTTTAAAAGAAGACAAAAGGTAGGAGAAAAGATTTTATAACTTTACAGCATGTAAAGAACAAACATATTTTGTGCACAAACAAAAATCATTTAAAGCAATTTTTAGAAGAGAAGTGCAAGTAACAAATGCACAGCAAATGCATAATCTAATGGAAGGCTCTTTTAGGGCCCTGGGCTAGAGATGAGGAAGGAAGGCAAGTGACCACTGATATAAAGTCTAGATGTAAGAAATGGCCCTCTGTGATCCATCCCCAGCATGGTCAGCTTTTGATGGAATTGACTGACTTTCCCCAGGGCAAACAGAATGCAGGGAGGAGGGAAGAGGAACAAAGAACTGTGCACATGGGCCAACGTGGTGGAAACGCCCGAGGCTTCTGCCTTAGCTAGGCAAGGGAGGTAGAGGCAGCTAGAAAGGCCTCAGCCCAATTTTTTTAAATGGCCCAATGGGAACGCAAGACCTAGGAGACTTGTGAGGAAACAGGTGACCTCATATTACTCAGCCAATGAGGAACCGGAGGAGGGACTAAATAGTAAATGGGCTATGTTCCCTGCCCCACATGTATGCCTGTACAATGGATGCCTGCTCTCCAGAATGTATTAAAAGTCTCATTTTGGCTACACTTCTGTTTCCCAGTCCATCATTTGAAATTTCGACAGGTGAGCTATTTATCATATGGGTAAGCATTTCTTTATGCCCTCCTTTCTGCTGGGCCAAGAATCCAGGCCAGCTGCTCACTGAGCAAATGCTTACATTCTAATTAAAAAATATAAGGAGATCTACTTAGGAACTTTGCTTAAGATTCCCAACACTAGGAGGAGGCCTCCTGCCTCAGCCCACCCCTAGGCTTGAAGAAGTGTTTTATTCTCACCCAAGCACCATGGGAAAGACATTTTTGCAAGGTCTGATGCTGGGAGCCGTGTCAGTTTTCTATGATGCCGATGAGGTGTTATGGGCCATAGGGGCAACCTCTCTGGTGACGTTATCGCTCACTTTATTTGCTCTCCAAACAAAACTGGACTTCACCCTGCTCCATGGAGTGCTGTTCGTCTCGCTGGTCATGCTTTTTATCTATGGAATCCTCTTAATCTTCATACGGTCATACTGGTTGCATCTGTTATATGCTGGACTCGGAACTGTGTTCTTCTCACTTTACTTGGTGATGGATGTGCAGCTGATGGTGGGAGGTAGCCATCATGTGAAGCTGGACCCTGAAGAGTATGTGTTTGCTGCTCTGAACATCTACTTGGATATAATCAACCTTTTTATTTTTATTTTGCAATTGATTGGGCTGGGACGGTAGGCCCACGGCCAAGGCTAGCTTGTGCTGACCAGAGGGAAGGTGGGCCATCTTCAAAGTGCCGCCAGGCTCAGACATTCAGAGGTGGCCATCTCATAAGCCCTGTGATTAAAATAAATATTTTAGAGTACTTATTTTTTTTCAAATGAAAGCATACATTCAGTTGATGGTAGCTGTAACTTGTTATATATTTTAAGTTCCATTGTCATGTTGCAAAACTTCCTGTGGGACATTTCTGATTTTTATAATTTCAAAAGATGAGTATTAAAATACCATACTTAAACATTTCTTAGACGCCTGTTATTTTGTTGACGTTTTCCAGGCACTTAGTTAAAGCTGTAAACATCTCTCTCTATGAATAAAATTGATTACAGAAACCTAAAAAAAAAAAAAAAGATTCCCAACACTACCCTGAAGCCATGATGTTCTAGTCCCTCTCTCCCAGTAAGCACTTGGGTGACCCTGGGCTACCCTTCTTAGTGCAGGCCTAACCTCCTCATTTGTAAAATGGGGATTAGACTGGGATGTCCCTACTGCCCCACCTACCTCTGGCAGATTCTGATCCTAAACCAAGAAAGCACGAGCAGCCCTCAGGGCAGCAAGCAAGACTTGCATTTTGCCAGGTTCCCACAACTTCCTCTGAAGGTTTTCCCAGCTGGATGCTTCATGCTTAATAAGCACCCAAACCCACCCAGGACCTTCGTCAGCACCTCTCACTCCCAAAGGCCTTTCGAGCACCTAGCAATGCCCTCACATGACCGTTCAAAAACGATTCTCCAAAAGGAAGTTATTTTTTAGTTAGTAAGTCAGTCTTTCTCTTAAAGAAGTTGGATCACATGCTTCTGTGTCACATGCCCTCCCCTCACACGTGGCTTCACCCCAGTTCAGGGGACAACTCGCTGAGGTTACTCGGCACATCTGTCTGTCCTGAGGCTTTTCTGTCGCGCGGAGTCCCCAGTGCCACAGGGATGGCGGCTGCAGGGCCTGGACCGTATGGAATATCAGGGGCAGAAACCGAGGCTGAGACCTCAGTGAGGCCCCATACACGGAGGAGGCAAATCTACCACCCGTGGCAAGTGGACTGCGTGGGGCTCTTCTGCATGGGAAGGAGCGGAGTTTTACCTTCTTTGGAACTGACACCGACTCTGGATGTGGTTTGTCTTCATTACCTGACACGCCTCTGCCAACACCTCTTTCTGAAGGCTGGGTGGGGAACTGCGATTTGTTGACACAGGACCCCATGTTATGTTGTCTCAGACCAAGGAGCCATATTAGGTCAAAGAAGGTGTGAGAGTGGGCTCATGACTGTAGGACCCACTGATTACCATATACCACTCCACTTGAAGCAGTGAGCCAGAACAGGGAGTGGTCTTGCAGGCCCCTCGAAAGCCTCAGATGGGGGCAGCACCCTCTGGGTGGGAGTGCTGCTCTTTAGGACACCGTACATGCATTGAGACAAGAGCTGATATACAGTGCTGTGTCAACAGTGATATACAGTGATATACAGCGCTCAACAGCTGGGTATATAGACTCAGAAAGTGGGAACAGAATTCACAGTGGCCCCGTATACCACCAATTCATCACCAAATCACTGATGTCTCATACTCAACATGATCCAAATACAGCTCCTCATTCCCCTTCCTCCAGCCCAAAATGTGCTGCTCCAGTATTCTGGAGCTGGGCGAGTGGTGTGTTTGTTCACTCAATCATCTGAACCGGAAATCTGGGAATTGTTGGAGCCTCTCCCTTCCACTCCAATCAATAGCATGTCTCATAGATCCTATTGCATACATCGCTCTCTATTTATAGGGGCAGTGCTTGGGTTTATTCAGACTCTTCATTTCTTGACTACATTCTTCAGCACCCTCATCCCTGAACTTCTTTACTCCCAGAGTGAACTTCCCCCAATATCTGCCAGAAGCACCTTTCTGAAACCCAAACCAGATCATATCACAGCCCTGCTTAAAATCCTTCAATTGGTCTCACCAGCTTGCAAGATAAACTTAGCTTAACATCAGTACAACCCATTGGGGCCCTTTCCCCAAGACCCATGCCTGAGGGGCTCCCACACTTCGGAGTGGTTTTCTCACATTGTCGAAGTCCCCTCATAGCCAGGGCCAGCAGGGGCCCTTGGTTTTTGTTTTGTCCCTTTAAGTGCTCCTTGACACTCTAGCCCATACATGGAGTAGACCAGATGCCCAGAGAAGCTCAGGACTCCTGGCGGGCTTGGCCCAGTGCTGGTTCCAGGAGGGGGACCTGGTTCATGGAGCTTTCCTACTAAATGGTGAAGGTATCTTTCATGGAGTGGCAGGAGACTGAGGGTCAACAGGGATCCCATACAGCAGTCTCCTGTCTATCTCCCAGCCTCCCTGACACACAGCCTTCGAGGTGCCTAGTGACTCCCAGGGTTTCTTGCTTGAGTGCTTTTCCATATACTTTCCCCCTTCCTGGAATGCCCTGCCTCCCACCCCTCTTATTTGTGAAGCAAACTCCTTTTTATTTTTCAGAATTTATCCTGAGTCACCTTATTGCATAGATTTCTACCCTCTCCCATCCCCAGGATAGTTTATCTGTTCCTTCTCCATGTTTTCCCTGGGACTAGCATGTGCATTTATCACCTTACATTGTAATATCGCCAGCGTTACACTGTAAGCTCCTTGAGAATCATGATACTCGCCAAACAATATTGTATGTAAATATTTAATAAATGTTTCTTGAATTAATGAGTAAATAACTCATAAGGTTGCTTTGAGAATTAAATAAGAAAACTTAAATACTCCAGATGTCAGCTAAGGTTATTGTGTCCTCTGACTTTAAATACACTCGTCAAGCTTCCTATCTCACATACCACAGGCAAATAAGGTTCTCCCAGACTCCTGTGAATGTCAGATGCTTAAATCCTCATGCCCCTTCAGTCTCTGAACTCTTCTTTGACTCTGTGTCGTTCCCATCTCACTGCCATCTCTCTATCTGTGCCCTGTTCTTGCTACTCAGTCCCTTTCTCTAGTTTCCCTCCTACTTCAACATATAAACCAGTTGTGTGTGGAGCAGACATTTAGAAGGTTTGGGGCAATGACAAGGGTTTATATCCCAACAATATGAACAGCCTAACATTGACGATTAGGCTCTGTGTCCTTGAAGGCCTAAGCCACTTGAGGGAGCTCATCTCACCTTCCGTTTTCCATAGATTTCAGCTCCCTCCAGGCCATCTGTACCCTGGCTCTCCCCATCTCTCAGATCTTTCCTGATCCCTCCCATACCCACATTTCTCTTCATTTCTCTTTAAAATATTATTGAAATATTTTAATTACAGCAATGAATGAAATTATTTGTTTGATAAAAATCAAATAGTGCAGACATTCTTTTCATGAAATCCACAGGCTCCTTTCCTACCACCCCCCACCTTGAGCCTCAGTCCCCAGGGGAAACCACGTCAGACCATTTCTGTTCTGAGGGATCCTACTGGTTTCTTCTCTAAACTAAATGGTTTATTTATGCCCATGTTTCTTGTTTTATTGACCACAGATATTATCTATTGATTACCTACTATAAATAATAAGGATTTATATTCATACCCATTCATTGTCTTTTCTTTTTCTCTGTCAACTTTTAAACTTATTATGTTTTAGTTCTATTAATTATATTCATGAATTTAAATAATACATTTAAGTATATATGTCTTGTTTTATCTATATCAGTGTTTCTTGCCTTTCTGGTCTACAAAAGGCATATATGATCCCGGCTGGCATGGCTCAATGGTTGAGCGTCGACCTATGAACCAGGAGGTCATGCATGGTTTAATTCTGGTCGGGGCTCTATTCCCAGTGTGGGGTGTGCAGGAAGCAGCCAATCAATGATTCTCTCTCATCATTGATATTTCCATCTCTCTCTCCTTCTCCCTTCTTCTCTGAAATCAATAAAAAATATATTTAATTTTTATTTTATTTTTTAAATATATTTTTATTGATTTCAGAGAGGAAGGAAAAGAAAGAGAGATAGAAACTTCAATGATGAGAGAGAATCATTGATCGGCTGCTTCCTGCACACCCCCTACTGAGGACTGAGCTTGAAACCCGGGCATGTGCCCTTGACCAGAATCGAACCCAGAACCCTTGGGTCCACAGGCTGACGGTCTATCCCCTGAGCCAAACCAGCCTGGGCTATATTTAATTTTAAAAAAAGGAATATATGAGCACACCTACTGTTGCATCTACTTCTGCTTTTTCAGACTCCACCTCTGTCAGCTGTGCCTCTATGTCAGCATTACTCATCCCAGTAACGTTTACATCACACTGTGCGCCCCCCTGCCCCAGGTTTGCCTTGCATTATGGTGTAGGGATCACAAGTGCCTTCAGGGACCAGACTGGCTGTGTATGAGTCCCCTGGGCCCAGAGGCATAGCAGGGGAAGCATTGAGGACTGCAGTGAGCAATGTGTCCAAATTATAGGTCTTCAAGTTTTTTTCAAGTTCTGTACTCAAACCAGGTTCATTTGCAGTGTGTGCTGGCACCAGGTGACCCATTTGTAACTCTCACATAAGTTACTCTAAAATTTGAACGTCAGTGAAGAATGATGGTGAGCGGGAATGCCCACCAAATACTCCATTTGCTCTCCCACATTTTCCATGCCACATGCCAGTGGCTGGGGAGAGAACCAGGACTGGTTCTAGCCAGTGAAATGTGAGAAATCGTGTGTCATTTTCAGGTTGAGATAGTGAAAACCCAGTGAGAGGTGCTGATTTCTCTTTCCCTGCTGCTTAAGCTACAGCAAAATACTCTAGAGCAGTGGTTCCCAACCTTTTTGTGGCCATGCCCACCTAAGCATCTCTAAAATCCTGATGCCCCGCCCCCGTGACATGCAATTCTTATTATTCAAAAAGTGAGCTCCTGTTCACATGGAGGAAGCCTAAAAGGCCATTGATTTGGTCTAAATAAGCTTCCAAAGAACATGGCACCTATGAAAGAGAAAAATACATGAATGAAAGGACAGTTGAAGTCCTGAGGAAGAAAGCACTAAGAAATTGTTTTTTAAAAAATAATAATATGAAAAATAATAATAACATGAAGTGACATGAAAAATAGCAAAGTTTCAAAACATAATAGAGACCTAAAATGCATAAATATGCCACAATATGTATTTACAGCCCGTATATGAGGCCCCTAGGACCATAAGAAATGCACAGAATTCACTGTTAACGACTCATTCTCAAATTGCCCCACCTTAGCAATCAGACTGCCCCTCTGTGGGGCATCTGCCGCACGTTGGGAACCACTGCTCTAGAGGGTACAGCCCCAAGAGCCTCTGCCACGGAATGACTAGGGGAAGCGGAGTGCCGTGCTGGGCTGCTTGGGCCATATCGGTTGACCAAGGAATTAACTTTCATGTGTTAAGTCGATGAGAGTTATGGTTGTTACTTCAGCATCACTTAATTCATTGCTATTCATTAACATTTATTTTTTTTAGTTTATAAAATTGTTGAAAGAATTATAACAATGTCCATTTTGCTTTCTTGTTTTTTTTGTTTTTTTTTGTCCTCCATTGGCCCCCTCCCTCCCTGCACCTACCTCCCAAGCCTTTGTCACACTATTGTCTGTGTCCATGGGCTATGCATATATGCATATACATTTCCTGGATAACCTCTCCCCCACATACATTCCCTCCACCCCCACCTTCCGTCTGAAATTTATCAGTCTGTTCATGGTTCTATGTCTCAGGATCTATTTTGTTCATCAGTTTATTTTGTTCATTAGATTCCACATATGAGTGAGATTATGTGATACTTGTCTTTCTCTGACTGGCTTATTTCACTGAACATAATGCTCTCCAGGTCCATCCATGCTGTTGCAAATGGTAAGAATTCCTTCTTTTTTAATTTTTTTTTTTTACCACTGTGTAGTAATCCATTGTATAAATGTCTCACAGCTTTTTTTTATCCACTCATTTGCTGACGGGCACTTGGGCTGTTTCCAAGTCTTAGCTATTGTAAATTACACTGCTATGAACATAGGTGTGCAATGATTGGGGTTTCAGGTTTCTTAGAATATATTCCTAGAAGTGGGATCACTGGGTCAAATGGCAGTTTCATTTTTAATTTTTGAGGAAACTCCATACTGTTTTCCATAATGGCTGCACCAGTCTGCATTCCCATAAGCAGTGTACTAGGGTTCCCTCTTCTCCACATCCTCACCAGCACTTGTCATTGGTTAATTTGTTGATGATAGCCATTCTGACAGATGTCAGGTGATACCTCCTTGTCATTTTAAGTTGCACCTCTCAGATGATTAGTGACTTTGAGCATTTTTTCATATGTCTCTTGGCCCTCTGTATGTCCACTTTGGAGAAGTGTCTATTTAGGTCCTTTGCCCATTTTTGAATTGGATGGTTTGTCTTCCGTTTGTGAAGTTGTGTGAGCTCTTGTACATTTTGGAGATTAACCCCTTACTGGATGTGTCCTTGGGCTCTCTTCACTTTATTGATGTGGGCTCCCTTTTCGTTTGTTGGTGGTTCTGCTGTGCAGAAGCTTTTTATTTTGATGTAGTCCCATTTGTTTATTTTCTCCTTTGTTTCCTTTGCCCACATTCAGTGAGTTGTTGTGGAGGTGCTGACAGAACAGGACATAATACAACACAACAAAATGCGAAACAAAAGAAACAAAACTAAAACATACACAAGCCCCCTACAGCAACAGCAACCACCAGAGAATAAAGAATTAAGAAAGAGAAAAGAGAGGAAGAATGATAGAAGAAAAGAAAGAAAATATATGAGGAGAAAAATAACAACACAACCAACCAAACAGAACACCCCCTCACAAACAAACACCAAAAAAGCGGGGGTGGGGGTGGGGAGTGTGTAGGTGCAGAGCTGAAATAAAGAAAATAAGAATAAAGAGTTAGGGGTACAGGGGAAGGAAAATGGTTTAAAATAAAGGAGGAAGAAAAGTTAAAAAAAAGATTGAAAAGGAAAATAGAGGAGAGAGCCGATAGACCCAAGATAAGAAAAGCAAAAAAAGATGAGATAAAAGGGGAAAAGAAAAAGAGAGAAAGAAAAGAAAAAGAAAAAAAAGATTGTGCAGGAACAGGGAAGAGGAAAATTAGATGTATGAATGAAACATGTTGGTTTTAGGTGTAAGACAGGCAGCGTGGTGTGCAGCAGCTACGAGTAAAGGCATAATATTCAGGCATAGGTGCAGGTAGCTGGGTGTTTGGGCAAGTTCTTTTGCTGTTTTCATTTTGTCAGCTGAGAGAAAACAGGGGCATGGTGTGTGACTAACTGAGAAGAGAGGAAATGATGTGAAAAAATGGCCAGTGTGAATGGGAGAATGAGTGGCCTAGAAAAGTGTAGTGGGGTGTAGGGTAATGTCAGGGGCCCACTGGAGGCTGGAGGTGATCAGCCAGTCCGTATGGTTGCATACTGCTCTTCTCTTTATCATTGTCCTTCTCAAGTGCCATCAATGAGTGGGGCACTTATTCATATTTCATATGTCCTTTTAGCCTAAAGGACTTGTGATTTTCTTTAGCTCTGGGAAATATTCTTGAATAATTCTTTTGGTTCTCTCTCTCTCTCTCTCTCTCTCTCTCTCTCTCTCTCTCTCCTCCACCCCCCCAGACCCCACCTTCTTCTATACTCTGGGAGGTATCTTTGACTTACCATCTTCTAGCTCTTCTGTAAATATTTTTTATATTGGCAATCATATATTTTTAATTTCCACAAGGACTTCCTTGTTCTCTGGTTATTTCTATTTTATAGACTTGTTTGGGTAGACTTAGTTTTGTTTTGTTTTTGGTCTTTAAAAACTTTCAATTTATTTTATTTTATTTTTAATGAGAGAAAGTTTAATGTAGTAATTAAAAACACAAACTCAGACAATCAAACTAGTGGAGTTCAGGTCTCAACTCAGCCACTTAGTGGTTGTGTCACTTAATGTCTTTATGCTCAGTTTCCTTGTCTCCAACATGGGGGTGGTTGTAATCAGTGCCTCCTATGATTATAAAGCTTAAGTGAGTTCATGCATGTAGCGTTCTTAAGGCAGTGTTTGTCCCCGGGAAGTGCTGGGGAAGGGTCAGTTATGTGATGGCAGTGATGACAATGGTGGGTGGCGATGGCGGAAGTTCTGTGAATTTCTCAGTTTGCATGTAGGAAGTTTTCTCCTGCTCTTTGAGTGAATTGTATTTCCTTCCAGTCGGTTGTTCTGTTTGTTCTCCTTGGACTTAATCCCCACTCTGTTGGGTTTTCTGGGATACCTGGTCATCTGCGGTTGTGTGCTAGGATTTAAAAATACGGACCCTACTGACTCTCCAAGTAGCCTTTGTGTATGTTAGTCCCTCTCCTGATGGGCCTCCTGAGTGAGAAGGGGCCAGAGGACAGAGCTCCTCAGTGACGGGCAGAAAAGTCACCAGAAAGGCTGGGCCAGAATGAGAAGGCTTGCGGGGCTCAGTGCCACCGCAGAAGCCCTACTGCCTGCCCTTTACAGGATGGAACCCCGCACCGAGGGAGAGGGCGGTGACCATGCTTCTGTGGCAGCCTCCCCGCCCGCCCCCCAGCTGGTCCAGGCTCTAGCTCCTCTGCAGCCACCGCCTTCCTGGCTCCCGCGCCAGGGCCTCTGCCACCGTCTCTCACGGTCCTGAGCTTCGGAGGGCTGTGGAAATGTCTCCTCTGCCGGTAATTCCGACCTCGCTACCTACCCCTCTATCCCTGTGGGTTCATTGGCCTGTGCATTCTTTCAGCGCCGTTTTAATGGGGTCTCTGGAGAGATTGGAGGTTAATTTATGGGCCTCGGTCTGCCATTTTGAACCAGAAGTGCTATTCATTTCTCATGCAGAATGGCTTGGCTTTCTCTTTGTGTCCCTGCCTCTTTCTAAAAGATGCCCTCAATCCCTCACCCTCCACTCGCCAAGTGGCTTATCGAAGGTGTTTTTCTGAAGAAAGACAATCTTTTCCTCCAGAGGAATGCTGGTGTGATATATTTAAATAATATTTCTCCCACTTGCTCTATCTATGAAAACCACCCAAGATGGTGCATGATTCATGGTGAATGTTCAATAAATATTCCTTCCGCTTCCTCTCTGCTCTTCCGCGCCACCTCCTCTCGGTTCTGTCGCGCACTCCCGGTGCCCTGCGTTCTCAGGACGGATTTATAGACTCGTGCTTGTTCGGGAAAGGCTTGCGAGCCTCCCTCCTTCATGTTTGTCTGCATTCTCATTAAGGAAAATGAGGCCCGGCGATGCTAAATGGCTCACTCAATAATGCAAAAGTAAAAGCGGTTAAGCCAAGGCTGAGATCCATGTTTGCAACAGCCAGCCTGGTGCACTTTGCGCTGAGAGACCTGCCTTCTGAGGAGGGAGGGCTGTGCCACCCGCCTCCCAGCCTCTCTGCCCCAGTTTCTGGAATCATGATCGAACTAAAGAAAGAGATCAACCAAAGACCTGGTCTGCATATATGCATAACCCATGGGCACAGGCAATAGGGTGGTGAAGGCCTGGGTGGGGGGCGGAGGCGGGCTAGAAGAGGACAATGGAGGGAAAAGGGGGACATATGTAACACTTTCAACAATAAAGTTTTGTGTTTTTTTTTAAAAGATAGAACTCAAGTCTGTCTTAATTCCAGAGCTAATGGGAATGGTTCCTCAGCAACTGCCCTCCCCACCCAGCTCCCCCTCTCAGGGCTTCAGGCTGCGCCAGGCACTCAGGGCTCACAGAGGATCCACAATTCAGCTTGGGGGATTTACGCGTAGGCTGCTGGGGACTCGGCTCCCAGAAGGCGCAGGAAATTTGAAGAGACTCATATTTCAAGGTCACTGCTAGGTTAAATGGGCATCTGTGGGCCAGCATGGGAACTGAATCATCCATCATTTTTGATGGGAAAATGTGTTCCCAAGTAATTCACAAGCAATTCATGAATGAGCTACATTTCATTTATAAGTCTGTTATTCTCTGAAGCAAGGCTTAAGGCAGGAGAAAAAAGGAACAGAAGTGGTGGCCATACAACACCTTTGAATATGGCCCCTGTTTTGCATCATCCCTGTGTTGCATCTTCTGCTACCTAGATTTTTGAAGGGGAATTCAAAGACAAGAATAAAGAAAGAAAAAAAGGAAGAAAAGGAGCTAAGGGATCTTTGGGGTCACGCATAACCGCTGATACAGAAGGCACCCAAGTTAAATGTGCTACAAGGACTAGAGTTCTGCTGCCTTTCCTCTGCAAGCTCTGATGCCAGGACCGACACCTAGCCTCACCCCCAGCTGTGTAGGGACTGCACTGATGACCTTCCAAGGTCACTGCAGTTCCATGAAGGATGGTTTCATTTCTGGGAGATCCCATCGTTTTGGGAAAGATGTTGCTGAGAAAGATAGTATTTCATTCAGCAGGACTTGGGGAAGATAGAGCAGCACGGCTCGACCCCTCCCCACCTTGACTCTCTGTGCCCCTCCCCACCTGCTCTTTGCCTCACTCTGGGAGCTCCACACTGTGCGTGCTCAGCTCAAGAAGCAGCTCTTACTCTGTAGCTGCAGGAGGAACAGGCTAACTCCCAGCCCTGCACCCCTGAACAACACCCCCGCTCCCCCCGCAAACACACACAGCCCAATTAAATGTCTGTGGAGCTACGGTTGGGCTTCTTGTGCTCAGAAGCTGTGGCAAAGGGCAAGAGGCCCCCACTGCTTAAAGGAGGAAGAAATCAAAGGATATTTTTTCAAGAGACCAACAGAACAGAAGGTGCCACTTGTGCTCCCTGTGATTTGGGAAAGCTTGTTTTTATTTTGTTTTAAGAAACAACTAGAAAATGAAGGAATAGGAAGGTGGTTACCCCAGGCAGAGGGCCAGGTCAGCGGAGGAAGGAGAATCTGACAATAACAAGGCAAGCAGGGTGCCAGGCGTGGGAGAGGACTTGGGTGAGGGGACTTTGTCCCCATTTTCTCACTAATGCCTGTTGAAACGCCCGCCCCTCCGGCCAGAGCGGGTGGATTCCATGGTGGCAGGCCTGAACAGGCCGAGCTCTTCCCGCTCAGGAATCTGAACTGTGTAAGGCACAGGGCTTGGACCGCATTCAGTCAAGGGGTTGCAGAGGTCCAGGTGCGCACATGCCACACCACTCCCTCATTTCAGAGAATTAGCCAGCCCCCCTGGAGGAAGACGCCCAGGTATGAGCCGCACACAGCAGGACTAGAGCCTTGGGAAGCAGCCACGGAAAATGGGGGCCATTAGGCCTGGCATCGAGCCAGGCTCTTCCAAAGCCTCAAGATCTACACCTGACACTGGTGGGTCTTTAAACAGAAGTCTAGCCTTAACTGGTTTGGCTCAGTTGATAGAACGTCGGCCTGCGGACCAAAAGATCCCAGGTTTGATTCCACTCAAGGGCATGTACCTTGGTTGCAGGGTCCTCCCCAGCCTGGGCTCTGGTTGGGGCACGTGCAGGAGGCAACGCTCGATGTGTTTCTCTCACACTGATATTTCTCTCAGTCTTTCCTTCTCTCTTCCAATCTCTAAAAGATCAATGGAAAAATATCCTCGGGTGAGGATTAACAACAACAACAAAAAGGAAACGTAAGTCTATTCTGAGAATCGCCTCCTGGCCTCTTGGGGAAGAGCACAGGTAAATAATAGATGCGCCCCTATGTTCATAGCAACGTTATTTACAATAGCTCGGATCTGGAAACAGCCCAAGTGCCCATCAATAGATGAGTGGATAAAAAAAGCTGTGGTACATTTATACCATGGAATACTGTGCAGCTGTAAAAAAGAAGGATCAATTACCCTTTGAGACAGCATGGAGGGACCTGGAGAGTATTATGCCAAGTGAAATAAGCCAGTCAGAGAAAGACAAGTATCACATGATCTCACCCATAGGTGGAATCTAATGAACAAAATAAAATGATGAACAAAACAGATCCAGAGAAATGGAAGATTGAAAGAGACTAAAGAGACAAACAAATAACAGAGGGAAGTGTCAGGGTTGGGGTGGAAAGAGATTAACCAAATAACTTATATGCATATATGCATAACCCATGGACACAGACAATGCTGTGGTGAAGGCTTGGGGAGGGGGTGTGGCTGTAGAGGAGGGAGTTAATGGGGGCAGGGGAGGTGGAAAAGGGACATCTGTAATACTTTCAAAAATTTTTTTTAAAAGCAATCTTTGTGCCTGGCCAGCATGACTCAGTGTTTGAGTGTCAACCTATGAACCATGAGGTCAAGGTTCGATTCCCGGTCAGGGTACCTGCCCAGGTTGCTGTCTTGATGCCCAGTGGGGGGCGTGCAGGAGGTGGCCGATCAATGATTCTCATCATTGATGTTTCTATCTCTCTCTCTCTCTCTCTCTCTCTCTCTCTCTCTCTCTCTCCCTCTCTCTTCCTCTCTGAAATCAATAAAAATATATTTAAAAAAATAAAAAGCAATCCCGGGAGGGCCAAGGCTGCAGGAAGAGCATGAGGCTGAGGAAGGCTAGGACTAGGGGGCGAAGGGGGAACAGAACACCATGAAGCAAGGTGCACATGTGACCCACACCCCAGGCAGGGCCAGGGCTCAGGGAGCCTAGTGATGGAAAGAGTGCTGTGTGTTATGAGGAGGGAGGTCCAGGGGACAAGGAAAGGGTCATGACGGGGAATAGAGACACAAGAGGGAAGCAACCAGGATTAACAGAGTATCGTCACCTGCTCAACCCTTGTCACAGCCTCAGGATGTAGCTTGTCATCCCCATTGCGCAGATGTAAGGAACGGGGTTGTAGAAGCTAAGTGTTTATGCTGGGTCACATAGTGAGAGGTGGGATGGAGATCAGAACTGAAATCTGTCTTCATTGCAAAGCGGCTTGTGGCTCCTTAGCGACCCCACCCCACCCCCAATTCCTCCCCATCCCTAGCAAACATGATTTTATCATCACACCATGCGGCCATTTCCTGGCTCTGAGTGGAAACACCTGGAAGGCCAGTGCCCTAGCCGCATGAGGAATGCTGGTTCCGGGAAACGGCCACATTGTGAAGGGGCCAGGCACGGCACCTCCCTCCATCCGCCCATCCCGCCCTGAACGCGTACAGAGGCATCGCTGGCGGAGCCACTCCACCTGCACCCAGGCCCTCCCGGAGCTTCGGGGGCCTTCACAACATTTCCAAGCAGCTCCTTTTCCTTCCTCTGTGCTCGGCTGTAAATGTTCTCTTCAATTATTTCCCTACTTCTCGCTTCAGAACAGCCAAGCCCACAGCGCTGCTCCCTGGGTTGTGTGCCGTGTGTCGCTGTGCTGTGAAATATTAAGCCTTCACAACAGGTCCGAAGGCAGCGACGCACAGTCCTTTAATGGCCTCGCTCACTCGGGCTGTTTGAAAGTGGCATAATATTGCTATTTTTAAATAAATGGGATCTGTATTAATGAGAGCTGACCCCTCTGGCCCACCGAGCTGCGCCCGGCATCGGGCCCACGTTGGGAACTGGGCATGAAAGGGAGGGGAAACAGCTTTATGGAAACCAAGCAGCTTAAATAACGCTCACGGACACCAATCATCGGCGGGAGGGGAGGTGGAGAGACGATTATTTGAGTAGATAATAGATTTCATTTTTGCAGAAGACGTAGTCTTGATATTGAGAAGAGAGGAGTGGAGGTGTGGGGGGCTGTGTGCATGTGGGTGCATGTGTGTGCACGCCCAGGTGGCAGGCATCCCCCAGCATGGGGTGGGACTGTGGCGGCAGGGGCATGCTGAGATGATGAGAAGGATTATGGTTTTGAGGTTTGCGAGGGGCGTCTGTGAGGGATGGGCAGGAAGCCACCTTGACCAGTGATGGGGACAGTGACGGCTGAAGAAAGGCCCCTCGAATAGGGACGTGTCCACCTCTGGTGTATCCGCAGGTGGAAGCCTCTGGAACCGGGGCTTCCTGTCCCTTGTGAGGCCTGGCAGGAGCGATGAGAGAGCTCTCCCGGGCTCTACCCCGCGGTCTGGCGGGCTGACATCTCATTGCCAGGCAGCGGGTGCAAAGTCATAGATCAGCTCGGTGGGGCCGCTGCTGCCTGAGACGCAGTATTGGACTTGAGATGTTGAGGACATAACCGGGCCAGGCCCCGCGGCGCAGAGTCCCTGGGCATGAGGGCCCCAGGCCCTGGGGATGCTGATAAAGTTGCCTCTTCCTCAGGTGCAAGCTGGGCTGCAAAGCGAGGCAGGCTGGGCTGGGCGAGGGGCCCTCAGACGCAGGAAGTGGGCTGTGCCGAGGGGACTTGGAGGAAGAGGCTGAGGAGAGAGGGCGGAGGCGGTTCTCCTGGAGACACTGGCAGGGGCTTGACAAGCATCAGCCCGCGGCTCCCGCACCTGAGTTCATAGGCCTCAAAGTTAGAAAACCCAGCAGCTCTGCCAGCCAGCTCCGCCAGGAGGTTCCTCTCCTTCGTCCTTTTTAGGGGCCAATCATTCTGCTTTTTAAAAAAACCCATGAATTTTCGGAGGATGTAATGCACAGCAGGGTCACTGCAGTTAACAACACTGAGTCCTGTATTTGAAGGTTGCTAAGTGGGCAGATCTTAAAAAGGCTTCATCACACAGGAAAGAATTATGACACGGGGTGATGTGATGGGTGCTGCCGGCCCTGTTGTGCCCCCGCTGTCTGTCCTGCTTCTCCCAGGCCCCACTCCCCTGCTCCCCACCGACACGGAGTCTCCAGAAAACACCAAGTCTCAGTGTACATATCTCCATGCACGGCAGACTATTACTCCTGATCTGAAATTCGAGTTTGAGTGGGAGTTCTGTGTTTGTTTGTCCGGCCACAGTGAGCCTCCAGGCCCAGGGTTGCTGGTCAAGTGTCTCCTGTGTAGCCAGGTCAGGCAGTGCAGTGCTGACCGATCAGTGATGGGCCCAGGTCACTGTGATTTCACAATGTATATATATAGAATCACTATATTGTCCACCGTAAATTTACACAATGTCATGTGTCTGTTACATCTCAATAAAGCTGGGAAAATGTTAAAAACATATGAAAGTCAGAAGAGTCACCTTTCTCCCACCCTCTCTTATTAGTTTGTTGCTGTATAACAGTGGTTCTCAACCTTCTGGCCCTTTAAATACAGTTCCTCATGTTGTGACCCAACCATAAAATTATTTTCGTTGCTACTTCATAACTGTAATGTTGCTACTGTTATGAATTGTAATGTAAATATCTGATATGCAGGATGGTCTTAGGCGACCCCTGTGAAAGGGTCGTTCAACTGCCAAAGGGGTCGCGACCCACAGGTTGAGAACCACTGCATAACAAAGTACCCACAACTTAGTGGCTTAAAACAACAACTTAAGGCACCCAGGCATACCTTAGCTGGGTGCCCTCAGCTCAGGTCTCTCCAAAGGCTGCAGCAAGGGTGCTGCTTGGGGCCGCTGTCTCATCTCAAGGCTCACCTATAAGGATCTGCTTCCAAGTTCATTCACGTGGTCACTAACAAGACTCATTTTATTGTGATCTGCTTGACTGAGACCTCAGCTCCCAGTCGGCTGTTGGCAGGGGGCCTCCCTGGGTCCTTTGCCACATGGGCCTCTCTGTAGAGCATCTCAAACAGCACCAGGTGGCTTTCCTCAGAGTCACGTCTATTGGTACCCTAATGTCAGCAGGGACACCCCACTCCTGTTGCTGGGTTTAGTTATTGGAGAGAAGTCACCAGGCCCAGCCTGCAGCCGGGGCCGGAGCTTGCAGGAACATGGGAATTCCTAGAGGCAGGGACGATTTGGGGCCAGTGTAGAGGCTCCCACGATACCTCTCCCCCTTCCATAGCAATTTTCAGAGACCTGGAAACATTAAGTCCTCTCAAGTCAGGACTGTGTCTTGTCCACCGTTGCATCCCCCACCCTTAGCATGGAGCAGGTGCGGGGAGGACCTCAGCTGTCAGCTAAGACCCCGCCTCATAGAGCCTAGTGGCTTGTAAGGGTGTTTTTATCACAGTGGGATCCATAGTCTGAGGTCTAGAGTCATCCCTAAGCTGGGCATGGAGCCATGAACAACCATCTCTATTTATTCATTCTGTTCATTACCGGATACTCCACCTCTTCCAACTCCCAGCAGCTCCTTGGTGAAAGGGAGAGACTTCAGGAGATATCACATGGCTGCAATGAATGTTAAGAAAGCAAGAAGGCAGGACTAGAAGAGAAACAGAAGAGAGAATCAAAAGATAAAGCACCCCAGCTTCTACCTTATGTAAAATAAGATGCAAACATTTATTAAACATATACTATGCACCGCTTTCTCACGTTCATTCATTTAACCCTCACAATAAGTTTTCAAGGTAAGCATTTTTATTTACTTCTTATAGTTTAGAAAATGGACGTTCACAGAGGTCCAGTGACATGCTCAAGTTCCCACAGCTGGTAAATAGCACAACTCGAAGTCAAGCCCAGGCTTCTCAAGTCCCTTGGTGTTCCTCCCCTGCTAACGGGTTGAAGATGATGGAGAGGAGGGAGTGTCAGTCTACTTACACCAAGAGTTAATACCAATACCACAAGGGCTGTGTGTGGTGGTGGTGGTTGTTTAGAGTTCAACAATGGCTGTGAATTACACAACTGGGGAGAGGATATGGCTAAGCATGTTCCCATTGTAGAAAACAATGACAACTAGACAAAGACTAGAAGAGACAGGCTAATTACCAAAGAGCCACACGTGGTTTGTGGTCAAAACCAATCCAATCCCTAGCAAACCTCCCTCCCTGAAGGCAGGCTTGGCTCTGCATGACCTTGACTGAGTCCCAAAGTTACAGCTGAAGATGTCCACTGAGGAGCCAAAAAGGTTCCAAAGATGGTGCGGGCAGCACAGCCCTCGGCTGGAGGGGGTGGCAGCGGCTCTCAAGATAATGAAGGGAGCAGAGCACGGCCCCTGTATGTAAAAGTCCTGGAGTGTTTGTTTCTAAAAACTCACTTTCATTACCACTGACACACATGGCTAAGCTCACGACAGGAGAAGGAGTCCCTGATTCTCTCTAGAAGGGATTGAAATAGGAGGGAGGCTGGTGGGGTTGGGGAGGAGACTGTGTGGAGGAAAGAACACCTTTTTTCTGCCCTGCCATGCCATTTTGCATTCTACATACACACACACACACACACACACACACACACACACACACACACCACCCACCCACATCTGAAGACTTTCTCTGTCTTTTCCATGTGTGGTAGATGTTTTCTTGTAAATATTGGGGTTCTTTTTCCTACACTTGCTTCCCTGAGGCCCAACAATCTGGTAGCTCCTGCGCACACCCACCCACACACACTGGGCTGCCGGCCGCAGCCACTGGGCATGGTCTCATCCAAGGGCGGAAGGAGACCTCTAGTGGCCACCACCCTGCTCCTTGCCTTGCTTCCGCAGAGATGGTGCCAAGCTCACCCCAGGCAAGGCGGGCCCAGCCTCTGCCACCCTTGGTGGTGAGCTCCAGCACCTGGAAGTTATTTCTTTGGATCTCACCAACTGGAATAGAACTTCAGATGTGCTGAGGCGAGGGAGAAAGATGCATTCCTCTACAAATAAAACATAGTGATAAACACAATAAATGACTAGGGATCTTCTTTTAAAAACTTAGCAAAAGTTAGAAGATAAACTAGTTTGGAAACAATTTATACACTGAGCACTAGCTATTAGATGCACACTGAATCCGCCACTATTTGTCTCTTGCAATGAATTCTCTCCCCGGTGCCCTTGCCCATGAGCTTTGGAAGATGCAGAAGAGGACAGAGGGGAGTTCAGGAGGCCAGGGTTCACATCGGAACTTGTCTGCCATCATCCACTCATGGTATCCGCATGCACAACGGAAGACGTGGGCTGAGCCATGGCTGAGCTCCCATTCCGCTGTTTCTAGGAATGATGCGTATGCACTGCCGTGACAAGGAGCTGAGATCACTGCAACCATTGGGTATGTCATCCCTGTCAGGGAGACGTGCCAGGCCTCACCTGGGCTGTTCAGAGAACACAGTTGGCAGGTGCCTGAGCTTAACTTGTAGCTCCCAGGAGCTGGCTGTCAGGGAGAGCTCAGTGCTACTGCCAGTCCTTCGGAACCATTGACACTGGATCGCTGCAGAACCCCCACGGAAGGCCCCTGCTGCTGGCCCCATTAGGGTCTGCTGCCATTTTGCTGGCGCATCAAGCGGTCCTGTCCAGTGCTAATGGCATTCAACACAACAACACCGCCATGACAAGCAGAGAGCAGCCCTCCAACCTCCCGGGCTCAGAGCACCCGTCAAATCCATCTCAACCTCCTGCTTGCAAAGCCGCTGCAGGCCACTTGGACCAGAGTACTTAGGGCTCCAGGAGAGCAGTACCCCTCCCCTGCCCCACAGGCAGATCATGTGATGACCCATCAACGAATTCCACCAGGAATGGATAGTGAATGGCCAGGGACAGAGTGCTGGAGGCAAGAACAGTGTGGGAGTGGGGGCAGTGGGCACTGGTCTTCCTACCCCAATTCTTGAGGGGAAGAAAGTGTCCACTTCCATCAATGTCTGGCAGCCCCTTGAACATGTACAGCTTGTGTAAGCTAGGGGATCAAAGCTATATTTCTCTTCTGGAGTAATGAGAGACAATATACGTATCAGGATAATCAGGATCAGGTGGTCAGTGTGGTAGGGAAAGAGAATTCATCACGAAAATGGAGGGTTTGTGCCCACAAATGGGGATCCAGGACACACTGCCCACGCTGGGAGCTTTGCTGTCCTGTTTCCAGCACGCCCGGTGGTTTTGCTTCCTGCTCTTGGCCTTTGCGCATGCTCCAGAATGGCCTCTCTTCCTTTTAAATGTTATCTCCTCGTTTACGAAGGAGTGCATCCATGCACACTTGTCTATGAATCAACTTGTGGAGACTTGACGTCTTTCTCACAGTCAGTCATCGCCTTTTTGTGCCCAGCACTGCACCCTTACCCACACAGTGTAACTTAACACACCCTTTTGGTTTCTGGCTGTGGTTTATCCACAGGTCATTGGGGCAGGGACTCTATGCTATTTCTTTCCCGTCCACAGTGCATACACACACATGTGCTCATACCACTCATGGACTCAATAAACAGCTGAGTGCATTAGTGAGGAGTAAACACTCTGAGTTTTTGCGTAGATGGTTAGCCCTGAGCTGTGGTCACAGCCACGTGAAACAGGGTGTAGCTGCTTGGTAACCTTGTCTTACGATGTGGGTCCAAACTTATAACCCATGTCTTCTCCCCCAGTGTATAGTGGGGACACCAGGCACCCTCTAGCATCCCAGGAACACTGCTCTTCCTCTGGCCAGGGGGACAGTCTGTTGTCTGGCTCTGAGCAGTTATAGGACCTAGTAAACTCCCAGAGTTATCCATCAGGACTGGTTTAGGAGCGAGTGGAAGAAATACATCCATTAAGCCAGCGCTGAGTCTCAGTAACTGCCCTGTGGTTTGAATAATCGATTGCCATTGCCCAACATCCAATCACCAATGGAGACGAAGGCATTTGCTCCCCCCTCTCTTCACTTCGTCCTGTCCTGATTTAATAAGATGGCTCATGATACTCCATCTCCCCACGCAGCCCAGGAAACATCATAATCAAGTGTCGTCTCTCGTCCACTGGATGTTCCCAATCAGATGAGGGAGATTTACAGTGAGAGCCATCTGGGGGTCTGGATCCCTGACGCAGCACCCACGCCTCTGTGTGCGCCATACTGGAGGCCCTCTTCAGCACACTTCTCACTCCTCGGGAAAGCACCGCGTCAGCCATTTCTCCTAGACAAGAGAGAGGCCCGTTTCCAAGATGCCTCCTGGTTTCTACAACCCACCCTCCCTCCTTCCTGAAGCCCAGTGCAATCTCTCCCCTGCAATATAATAAATATTTCACTTTCAAATCCCGATTCATTAAACGAAGCCCAGGAGGGAGAAATAATAAGGTGTCACTTTACAGCCCAAATAAAACAGTGAAAGATATATTCTATAATTTATACTTCCGACTTTAGGTTGAGATAATTCATATATCATTTTCAGTTAGGGACCCCAAATGCTGCTATGTCAGCATATCGGCTGAAAAATAACTTTCTGTATTATTTTATGCCTTTCAGTAACGTGCCCTGGTTATCATACATCAACACGAGGCTGAGTTCCTGTGTCTCAGCAGCTCCTCCTAAGTCATTCTCTTCCCTAACCGGCGTGGCTTTCCTCCCTGAATACAGATGCAGCCCCGAGGCGGCACACACATCCTCCCAGGCTCAAAAGCTGAGCTCCACCGACTCAGCTTGACTGGAGCCATTTCTCTCACCATTATGACCACAGCCTTGCTATTCTTCACTGCTGAAGACCAGAGACCTGAACAGCCCCCAGCTTTAACATGCTGCATGGTATCTTCCAACAGAGATACAATCTTACACATGTGTAGTGTGCATGCTCACAGCTAGGGGTTTGGTGGGGAAAGCATCAGCTTTGGGATGGGGGCAAAGGCATGTGCTCAAATCTCAACTCTTTCCCTTACTGGGTGCCCTCAAGCATGTTACCTTCCCCAAGCTTCAGTCTTCTCATCCATAAAATGGGAAGAATCATAATAGCTACTCAAACAGATTTTGATAGTTTTCATTGAGGTGACAGTAATAATTGAATCATGGTGGGCCTTGATTGCGTGCTTACTATGTGTGTGTATTACACACATCCTATCTAATAATAGATAATAATAGAGAAACATGGTAATTAACTGTAACTTCGCTACCCTTCCCATTGGCTAATCAGCGAGATATGCAAATTAACTGCCAACCAAGATGGTGGCCAGCAGCCAGGCAGCTGAAGTGAACAGGAGGCTTGGTTGCCCCAGCAATGGAGAAAGCCAAGGTTCCCTGCCTGCCGCTGCCAGCCTCTGAGCTGCACTCTAAGAAACAATGTTGCAATTATAGAACACAAACAAACCCCAGAAACCTGCTTTCAGCCAGTCAGGCCTCAGAGCTGGAGTTGCAACAGTGTTTCAATTATAGAAGCTAAACAAAGCCCAGATACCTGCTTTCAGCAGCCAAGGTCTCACAGCTGGAGCCGAGCCTCAGAGCTAAAGCTGGCTCTTAGCTCCAGTGACAGCCATAGAAGGTAAATAAATCCCAGAATAAAAAAAGAAAAAAGAAAAAAGGGAGAGGTTGGGAGCTTCAGTCACCCATCAGACTGAAAACGGCCCTCAGCCCCTCACCCAGACTGGCCAGGCACCCCAGTGGGGACCTCCACCCTGAAGGGTGTGTGACCAGCTGCAAATAGCCATCGTCCCCTCATCCAGGCTGGCCGGGACACCCTTCAGGGCAAACCAGCCGGCCCCCACACATGCACCAGGCCTCTATCCTATATAGTAAAAGGGTAACATGCAAACTGACCCTAACAGCAGAAAGACTGGGAATGACTGGTCACTATGACACACACTGACCACCAGGGGGCAGACGCTCAATGCAGGAGCTGCCCTCTGGTGGTAAGGGTGCTCTCACATGGGAGGAGCTCTGCTCAGCCACAAGCCAGGTTGATGGCTGCCAGTACAGCGGTGGTGGTGGGGCTGCAGTTTAGGCCTGTTCCCTGCTGGCAAGTGGATATGCCCCGAGGGCTGCTGGGCTGCCAGAGGGATGTCTGATTGCCATCTTAGTCCCAATCCCCTGGGGAGCAGGCCTAAGCCAGCAGGTGGTCATCCTCTGAGGGGTTCCAGACTTTGAGAGGGCACAGGCTGGGCTGAGGGACCTCCGCTCCCCCCCAAGTGCACGAATTTTTGTGCACCAGGCCTCTAGTATATATATATCGTCTTCCCAACAGTCTTTTGAAAGGCACTTGTGCATCACTTTCTCAGGTCACTACATGGAGACCCACAGAGCTAAAGTGATCTGGGCTGACATAGTCAGTGTTGGCCCCAGAGCTGGAGCTCAGAACCCTGGTTCGTCCTCTCCCTTCAGTGTGCACCCTCCATCTCAGTCCTAAACAAGCCTCCGCAGCAGCCACAACAGCAGCCCTCGAGTCGGTAACCATGACAGTAGCAGGGGAAACAAGAACGACCACAGTGAGGGGCCGGCACTGGTGGTCAGGCTCTGGTTTGATTCTCTCTATGTATTAGTTAAAAATGAGCTACCAGGCCGGCACAGACAAGGAGGCTGAGTGCATATTGCGAAGTGGAAGGACCAATCCGGAGAGGGTACATTCTTCATCCTTCCAACCACACGGTGTTCTGAAAAAGGCAAGACTGCAGAGACATACAGTGACCGGGGGCTGCCATGGCTGGAGAAGGAGGGGGTAAACGGGTGAAGCGCAGGGCACATTCAGGGCAGCTGTTCTGTATGGTGGGGACAGAGCATTTTGCATTTGTCAAACCCACACGCTGTACCACACAAGGAGGGGACCACATTGTAAACTGTGAACTTTAGTCAGTAATAATGTACCGATATTGGTTCATCAGTTGTAATAAGTGTACACAGTAGTGCAAGATGTCATTAACGGGGAAGCTGTGGGTGTGCGCATGCGGGGGTGGGGTGGGTGTATAGGAGCTCTCTACTTTCTGCTTAACTTTTTTTGTAACCTAAAACTGATCAAAAATAAAGTCTATTATTAAAAACAAAACAAAAACAACTTTCCAAGGTTACTTGGTTAGAACATGGGCAGCCAAGATTTAAACTAAACTTTCCTGGCTCTAAATTTCATGCTTTCAGATTTTAAGTCAAAGGATTCAACAGGCCTTTATTTTGACCTGGTATTTAAGTTCCAGTTTTCTCATCCCTAAAATGGGAATAAAAAACAATAATACTCACTCAGAAAGAACCAGCAAAATGGTCTGCTGTAAAGAGTAGGTAAACATTCTTTGGAAACTGTGAAGAGCTATGCAAGTCTAAGAAATGACCATCATTGATCTGAAATCCTGTCCACAAAGAGGGTGCAGCTCTCACCCTGGCTGGTGGCTCAGTTGGTTGGAGCATTGTCCCATGCACCAAAAGGTTGTGGGTTTGATTCCCAGTCAGGGTACACACCTGGGTTGCAGGTTGGATGCCCAGTCAGGGCGTGTGCAGGAGGCAGCTGATCAATGTTTCTCTCTCACATTGATCTCTCTCTTTCTCTCTCTCTCTCACCCCCTTCCTCTCTCTCTATAAACAATGGGCATATACTTGGGTGAGGATTTAAAAACAAAGAATGTGGTTCCCGGGGAAGCTGTGTGAAGAGGCTCATTATCTCCCTCCTCTTTTCTGGGACATTGGCTTTAATTGTTTGGGCTTAAAGGGAGGACCGAGTCTCCTAGCCAAAGGGGTGGAGCAGCTAAGGATGCAGGCATGAGCCGTGGCTCCGAAAAGCTCTTGGAGGAGAGAGGGAGAGAGAGAGAACAGCAGCATCCGCAGGCTCATTTATCATAAGAGCGATTTCCCTGTTAATAAAGTGACCTTGTGTAAACAGCTCAGCTTCTCACAGCTCGCATCATTAGGAGAGGGACACCCACCGATCGATCGCGACCGTGTGGCTGCTGAACCAGGGTGAACTGCCACCATGGAAAGAATTATAGGTAACTCAGCCCAGGCTCTGAATCACAGCGAGGGGCGGGGGGGAGCTCCTCACCGAAGCCATTGTGGGCAGAGCAGCAGACTTGATGGGAGGCGGTGGTGAGCCAGGGACAGAGACTCCCCCCCAAGATCTCTGCCCTAAAGGCAGGGGTGCCCATGAGTGGGGAGCTGCCTCCCAAGGCTTGCTGTGCCCAGAACCTGTTCTGCTGCCCCAGAAAGTGCCTACAGATGGCTCTTTGCCAATCCCCAGAAACAGAGGTTCAGGGTAGGCAGGGCCCTAATTCCCGGGCCTGTAACGTGAAAGTGGCTTCGGAGCTTCCGCCTCTTTGTGTCCCCGGCCCAGCACGGCATGACTCCCCTTGTAGCATTAAAGCCACCGAGAGCAGTGGAGGCATCTGTGTCTCAGCCCCAACAGAGGGGAGACAGGTGAGCCAGCACCTCTGCAGTGGAACCAGGAGAGAGAGCTGGGCGGGGCGGGCGGGTGCCGTGCGCTCCGGGCCGGGAACTGCGTGGATCTGGGTGCCTCGCTTCACCCCTCTGAGTGAGGGTGAGACCAGTTGATCTCCAAGGTGCCATCTGGTTCCAAGAGTTCCAATGTGTGTGGGGCTTCTCTTCGCTAAACAGACAGATATTAAAGCAACTTTACAACGAACAGGATGAGCAGCCGGAGTGGAAAGCCATCCCCCATGAATGCAGCCCTCTACTCCCTCTGCCAGTTGTTTTTCTCTGCCCCCTCCCCCCCACGGAGCTGAGAGATGGTATTTGCCAATGTTTGAAATTATACAAAAAGATCTTATTTCCTACACGACAAAGACATCTTTTTAACTTCCTTTTCATGACTTCTCAGATCTGAAACCCTAAGTGAGGGAAGCCTCATCTTCCAGGAAAAAGAGGATGCTATACAAGAGAAGCGAACCTCCACCCCCACCCCGATCCCTTTGAGCAGAAGCTCCATTTCCAGGCCTTGCTCGAAGCCCTGGGATTCACCCACTGCGCTGCGGAGCCGCCAGCCTGGACACCGACAGGGCAAGCAGAGGTTTTCTGATGCACAGACACGATTTGGTGAACATATTTCTTTCTTTCTTTTCAACAGAATCGCTCCTCCCTTTTGTCCCAATTCTTTAAGGCAGCTGCTCTCAGCCCAGCTATCATTGAAGCTTTGCCAAGGCGGCAGTTTAAAAAAAAACTGGAGTTCTTTCCCCTCCCAGCAGTGTCTGTATTTTAACAGGGGACACTTACAGGCTAAAACCCTCAGTGTCAAGGAATAAATCTCTAGAATTAGGACCGATGATGGGAGGGCTCCTTTGTGGCTGAGAGGGACCCGGGGACAGTATCTTTTCCATCTACTCACACTGGCCCTGCACACATGGCCCACTGTGTGACTTGGAGAGACAGGGGCTGCTTCTCACTCGATAAGGAGAGCAACCGGCTATGCACCATCCCACAGTCCTCCTCTCCTACGTCACAGGGCGAAGGGCGGGGCTGCACCCGAAGAATGCCCCGACCAGGGAAAAAATGAGTTCCAGAGCCGATGAGGGACTACCTCTCTTGAGAATCTGTAAGCCCATCAAGATGAGGCGAAATGGGGAGGCCAGGCCTGAGGGCCGGCCTTGTTGGTGCTATTTCTTAAAATATATACAAGGAAACGTAAAAGGAGTAGCTTGTTTCAGCCAATGATCATTGAGATCCATTCGTTTAAGAGAGACGATGTCAGGTGGGAAGCAAGGGGTGGAGTTTTGTTTGAAGGAAGACACTATCATTGTCTCTGAGACACTCAAAGTCTAGTGGCTAAGACGGTCACGGACACAGCACAGCGTGATCCCACGTGTTGAATGTTAGGTGCAAGGAGTGCTGCGGGAGCCCAGAAAGGGGCAGCTAATTCCACAGGGTGTCGGGAGAAGTCTCAGGAGACATTCGAAATGCATACTGAAGAATGATGAGGAAGGGACATGAGCCGAGTCTCTCCAGAGGTAGGAGCCATAAGCACCAAAACATGGCCGGCTCGGGACTACAGCAAAGAATCCCTTGCCTAACTAGAGCGATATTCTTCTTAAATGGGCCCTTGCAAGCTTCTCTCCTTCCTCCAGGGAGCACCTGTGCGTGTGCCCTGGGCATGGCCATTGCTGTGGCAAACTTAAAGGCAGCTCCTTTCAGCTTCTCCCACAGGCACACAGCACACAGCACACAGCACACAGCACACAGCACACAGCGGGGACAGCAAGGAAAACCACACACTAGTAGTTTTAGGAAGTTCTTGCTGCAATAGAAAAGCCCTCAGAGTCTTGGTTTTATCTTCAAAATTCTTGCCAATTTTGGTTCTCTGTTTTAATTTATCTGTTTCTTTTAATACAAACAGTATTTACAATCCCTTTCTAGTGAGTAAAATGAAGATGGACCATGTTTATCTTATGGCTTCTCTTACCCTAACACACAGCCAAATCCCTTGTGGAGTTCTACTGCCAGCTCAGAGGGATGATGTGAGGGCCAGGCATGTAACGCTCAGGTGTGAGCATTTGAAAGGAGGCGGTGGGAAGAATGAGGCCAGAGGAGGAAGACCAATAAGAGTTAGCATTGCTAAGAGGAGCAACACTGATAGAGATGAAGAGGAGAGAACAGATATAAAGGAGATGATATTTTTTTAATAGAGACTTGATTGGACTTGGTAACTGTTGAAACTTGAGTAGGAGAAACAAAATTCCCAGACATCAAGTTTTCTCCCACAGAACTTCTTGCAGTCACTGTTGCTGGGTGACAAATGATCCCGTAACTTAGCAACTTCAAACAACCATTTTGATTACGCTCACAGATTCTGTGAGTTAGGAACGTAGAAGGGCAGAGCAGGGATGGCGTGTGTGGGTGGCAATGTCTGGGCCCCAGCTGGGAAAGACTGGAGTGACTCCATAACGGGAGCAGGACTCACCTGGAGGTACCTCTCCTCCCATGTCTAATGGTTAACACTGGCTGTCCGTCTGGACCTCAGCTGAACTGTGGCATGAAGCCTGTGGCTTGGTTTGGTTTGGGCTTCCTCACAATATGGCGACGAAGCTTCAAGGGTAAGCATGCTGAAGGAGCATGTGCACGGCCTTTTACATGGCCTTGGAAGTCACAGAGCATCACTTCCATTGCTGGTGAAGGCAGCCACAAAGTTCTGCCCACGTTCAATAGGCTGTCAGGGTCATAGACTCCACCACTGGATGGGAGGAATGTCAAGGTCACTGTGCAAGAAGAGCATGTGGAATGGGAGGTTGTGTGTGATCGTCCTTGGGAGAGACCGTCTGCCACTATGCCCTATCAGGAAACCCTTCCGTCGATTTTCACTCATCGTTACAAGCCCGTCTTGTACCTGTGAGCAGTGAGAAAGAATTCTTGTTGCTTTCACCATTGCCTTCCCCTACAGCATCTAGCACCACGTCTTGTTTTCAGAAGGGGTTAGTAAGAATTTGTGAGATGAATAAATAAATGAATAAACAGATGAATAAATGAATGAGAATTGGACGGCTGAAATGTCTCCACGGCCCCTGACACAGACATCTGCTTAGAGAAACTGGAGCTCCTCGAAGGAAGGGACCACTTAAGGAAAGCTGGTTTTATTGCTCTCACATCCCTCCTGTATGTTCTCGGCTAATCCAGCAATCCATTATTTATGTGTAGCCTAATTAAGGTTGTGAGTGGCTTGATCCTTGTTTACTTAAGTCTATCCCGGAAGATTGCCAAGATTAAATAAAATTACCTCCAGGCAGGCAAGCCTCTCAGGGGCTTGGGCTAGAGGAGAGAGTAGGGACTGGCGCTGCACCTCGGAAACCTTCATCTCTCTTTCCCACACAGGCACGTCACGCGCCTATGCCACATTCCCCACCCAGAGGCACAGTGGACCACACACGTGCACGGCACCCATGAGCACACCTGCATGCACACAGGGCTATGCTGCTTAAATGCACTCACACAAATGTTACTGCTCCTGAGGTTGCTGCCAACTCCAGCTTCCCTAATAAAGATTCAGATAATATAGACCCAACAAAACTCAGTGAAGTCTGAAACGAACTAATCAAAAGCGATTAGCTCCTCTCAGCTCTGACTCTACCCTTTTCTTGTAAAACCAAAGACCAGTTCTTATTTGGATGCCTGCCTCGTACATTTAATGAAGAGAGAAGGTTGGCTGGGGTGACAGGGATAGGTTAATATTTTTGAATGATTCATAGAAAATTATAAAACATTTCAAAGGGCCATTTGTGTTTTTCCTCCACCCCTGAGCCTGTTGTTCTGTGGAATAGTAGTGAACCCATTAGTATCCAACGTATACTCAGAGTTAACAGGATGCCTCATTCATGGGAAAACTTGGGGATTTGCTCACAAAGGCTATAGGGGACCCCAGGGTTTCAGAGAAAGAAGGGTATCCTGCTACCACTCTTAATCCTCCAGTTGTGCCAAGAGAGCCATTCGCAATGGGTCAACCAGAGTTGAGGCCTGGGGGACAGCGATGAAGACAGGGTCCTACATCAAGAGTAAATGTACAAAAAGGAATGAGTTTTCTCGGTATTGAGGAGGTATAGACACATTTCACAACGCACTCATTTATTCTTTTGGTTAACAACCAGCAATTCCAACACCAGGAATTGTGCTAGTCTCTCTCCTCCAGTTACTCCCAGTTTAATGGGGGACATAACTAACCGGATGAGTTGATTATAGGAAGACAGGCTACAGTGCAGTGTGGCACAGGTGGTGATGAGAATGCACAAAGGGGCCATCTTAGCCAGGGTCAGGTGTGAACAGGCTTGGTGACAGCTGGGAGTTGGTGAGGGCTAAGCTCTGAGTTCATTGATTTCGTGGTGTGTGTGTGTGTGTGTGTGTGTGTGTGTGTGTGGTGACAGAGAGAGCGGATAGGAATAGAGGATGGGTAGGGGAATGGAGGATAGAGGGATGGTATTCTAGAGAAGTCACTGCATGAACAAAGATGTAATAATAACAATAGTAGAAGTAGTAATGGCACTACTACCATAAACCATAAATAACTGACATGATCTAAAGCACATTGTATGTATTATTGCATTTAATCTTCAAATAAATCTAAATTCTCTCCACTTTACACAAAATATAACTTAGCCACACTTAGATTAAGAAATTTTCCCAAAGTACGAGGTGATGAAGTTGGAATGTAGTGGGGCTCCAGTGTCCACACTCTTCGCCTCTGTGCTCTTCTACCAAACAGCAGGGCAATTGTTCTGTATCCTCTAAGCAATGCTGTTTGTGGAAGGATTTTAAGCAGGAAAGGGACATAGTCAGATTTGTGTTTTAAAGGCCAGACTGGATTCCTGGGATTTAGAAAGGGACTTGAGGGTAGTAAAGCTGGAGGTAAAGTGACTAATTAGGAGGTTGCAAGTTCCAGGTGAGAGAATATGAGTGTCTAATGGGGTTGGGGACAAGAAGGAAGGGTCACCTTTGAGAAACGTTTGAGATAAAAACTTGAACAATATCAGTGGCTTTTTGAAAGCGAAGGGTACATGAGAAGAAGGAACGAAGATCCCCCAATACATGGGCAGAGTATGTGGAAGCACCATTAAGCTGTATAGAAAATGCTGGAGACAGGGAGGTTAGGGGGCCTAAAGGTAAAGGGAAACGGAGCATCTGAAGTGCTGTGGGACTTGCAAACTGATGCACAGAGGTCACCTGGATGAGTAGAAGTCGCCTGGATGAATAGACGTCACCTGGCTGAGAGAACTGAAAGCCGAGCTGAGACGGTAGAGCTGAGAGCCAGCCACACAAAGCTGGCAGTTAAATCCATGGGAGGTGATGAGGTTTTCTAGGGAGGGCAGCTGTGTGGGAAGAGAGGAGGACTACCCAGCACCTACATTTAAAGGGCAGGCAGACAAGAGAAGCTGGAAAGTTGTCTATGTGGGGAGGGGAATCCAGGAATTAGGAGGAACATTTAGGAAAAAAAATAGAACCATAAAAAGGAGCAGAGAATTTCAAGAAGGAGGGAGGGAGTGGTGGTTACGTCTAATGATACAGAGAAGTCCAGGAAAAGGACTGAAAAGTGTCCCCTGGTTTAATAAGTGACCTTTGACAGAACAGTTCAGTCAGGTCATGGGGCAGGGGCAGGGAGGGAAGTAACCAGGTTTCAGTGAATGGAGTGAATGGGAGTCTTGAGAATGGGCAGGGTAGCTCATCTTCTAAGCAACTGTCTAGACTGCAAAATAAAAATACAAAGGGCCCAGGATCAAGGAATTGCTGTTCAGAATTTCAGAAATCTGTCTTTTTTTTTTTTTAAATATATTTTATTGATTTTTTTTTTTTTTTTTTTTTTTTTTTTTTTTTTTACAGAGAGGAAGGGAGAGAGATAGAGAGTTAGAAACATCGATGAGAGAGAAACATCGATCAGCTGCCTCCTGCACATCTCCCACTGGGGATGTGCTCGCAACCCAGGAACATGCCCTTGACCGGAATCGAACCTGGGACCTTTCAGTCTGCAGGCTTACGCTCCATCCACTGAGCCAAACCGGTTTCGGCCAGAAATCTGTCTCTTTATAGAATGACAAAAAGGAACAAGTAGAAAGAAGTTGGCGATGGAGGAGAGAGAAAGAACAACAAGGAAATGAGGCCCAGGGTTGATGGAAGAGGATGAGATCAAGGTGTGTTGTGGAGTGAGCTGTGAGCAGGAAGAAAGATCCTTCCTGATGGGGGGGATGAATCAGGGGAGAGGTGTGGGGGTCTAAATGGTGATGAAGAGACGTCACTTCAACTTTCGAATTTTTTAAATGAAGTGATGGATGAACACATCTGCTTAGAGAATGAAGGGAGAAGAAAGAAGGGGTGAGCAGTGGGGAGGGAAGAGTGAGTGACAAAACAATGGGCCAGCTGTGCTGCTGAGCTCAGGGTGTCCTTGGATACGGGGTTTCCCCTTAGAGTTCTCGGCAGCTCAGGTGCAGAGCAGCGGGTAGACACATTGTGGGAGGTTGCCCACCGAGGGGAGTAACAAGAGTCCATTAGGTAAATCAACTCTCAGGCTGCTGGTGACTTGAGGTCGCTGTATCCGTTTTGCATATTAAAGGAGCTCAGGCATGTAAGGCCCCAAATACAGCAATGGGCACGTAATCAGCCCTCAATAAATATTGCCTCTTGTTAATAGCCATTAGTTGGTGATCTCCCAGGTCATTCCCTATCTCAGATTATAAAATCTAATATTCTATTCCACCAAAGAATGGGGACACAGGCTAACCTTTTAACAGGAGAGCTCGCAGATTAAACCCAAAGAGATTTCCAACAGGACGGCCTGTAAATGCCCATAAAGGCTATGGAAGAAGATGATAGAATCCTGGATGAAACGAAGATCAAGACAGATTCCTATGCATCCGGGACAGGTGTGAGGCAGCCTCTCCTTGAGGCCGGAACAATCCCACTCATCAGGGTGGGTCTTTCTTCTCTGCGTGGGAAGAAATGACGTTGACTCGTAATGTTAAATCCACTACTAATCGGGTGCCTAGGGCACTGCCAGGGGAGGCAGGAGATCGCGGGGCATGTCTGCCACAGCTCGAGGGGCAGGCAGTGTGTTTGTTTTCCCTGATCCAGCCCGAACTTCTCCCTCGGCCTGTGAAAAAGCTGAGGTCTAGGGACGCAGAGGCCCCGTGCGTAGCTCTTTAGTGGACTCTGGACCTCCCGCCAGGTTTTTCAACTCCCAGCCCAGACTCTACCCCGCACACCGTGCTGCCATTTCCCAGACACTCACAAACCATGCAGACATGGCGCCAATGACCCCTGAGGGCCTGGATGCTGTAGGGCAGACCCAGAAGCAGGAGAGTTATGAATCGAGGCCTGCTTTCACATGTGGGCACAGGGGAATCATCATTTAGCATAAATAAGCCGGAGCATAACCAGAGCAATCCTTGCAAAAGCCAAGTGCTGAGGGAGCCGGGCCCCCGCTGTGAAACACTAAGTGTGCAGTTTAAGCTGATTTGAAGCATGTACAGGCCTCAGGGCCTGCACATGGGCTCCAGTCGCTGGAAGGAGCGGCTATTTCAGCTGGAATAACGCTGTTTGGTACCTAATGCTTATCAAGCACCCAGGGTGGCAGGCCCAATTACTGAATTAACATTGCTCATATCTGCTCAGCCAAATAGAGAGTAACTGCTCCATAAAGGGGCCAGGCATGTAAAATTAAACAGGGGAGGAGAGCCCTCTAATTGCTCTCATTTTTTGCCCAGAAGCCTGGTGCCAGGCTCAGAATCTCCGGAGCAGATGGAAGGAAGGCAGGGGTGGAGAAGGGATAGAGAAATCACCTTGCTTCATCAAATACCTCCTCCTCCTCCTGTATCCTGTCTCCCCCCCCCTCCTCCTCCACCTCTTCCTCCTCCTCCACCTCTTCCTCCTCCTCCTCTCATTCAATCTATTAATATTTCAAGTCTTTCTACTTCCTCTCCTCAGCCCAGTCCACAGTCAGTTTGGTGAAATAAAAAGAGCCTCAGAGTCAGGAAGTCCTGAGTTTGAGTCCTTCCGTCACTAACGCAAGCTGTGTGATCACGGATGGGTCGCTCAGCCTCTCTGAGTCACACTTAGCTCATCTGGAAATGTGAGCTATAAAATACTCTAATAGTTACCTTTGTTTTTGTTAATCTTCACTGGAGGATATTTTTCTATTGATTTTTAGAGAGAGTGGAAGAGAGAGGGAAAGATAGAAAGAAACATCGGTGTGCGAGAAACACATTGACTGGTTGCCTCCTGTACATGTCCCAACCAGGGCCCGGGTCGGGGAGGAGCCTGCCACCACCATACATGCCCTTTGACCGGAATCAAACCCAGACCCTTTGGTCTGTAGGCCGGCGCTCTATCCACTGAGCCAAACTGGCTAGGGCTCTAATAGTTACCTTTTAGTGTCATTCTGAAAAATAAGCAAGATGCCAGCTATTAAAGTCTTTGGTACACCTCATCTTGCCCAGAGTATGCATAAACTCTGATGTTAATTAGTCAGCCTTATCCTCTGAGACTCAAGTGAAATTAGCCCATATCCCCAAACCCACTTGTCAAAGAAAACACATCCTTTCCATAGACCCTCGGAGGAGGCGTTGAGGCTGCTTCTGGCTGCCTCTGAATCTGTTCAGTTTGGGACTCACTTTATTATCTAATGAGATAGCTCTCCCCTTCCCACTCCACACAATGATTGGATGCCCCCCTGAGTCCTCTGTCCCCCAGGACTGCAGCTCTCAGACTGTGCATGCAGCAGGCTTCGAATAGGGACACATGTCACACCACCTTACCTGATTAGGTTGTCACCCCCTTTTTTAAATGTCCATTCCCTCCTTTCTCTTTTACTGTCCTCTGTCCTCTCTCTTTCTGCCTGTCCCAGACCCCAAATTCCCGTTCACTTCTTACACAGAGTGGTTCGGTTATTTCCTTATTTTGCTGTGTCTTCCTACATCATGCTTGGAGTCTCATCTTTCGAATCCAAAACACCCTGCTGAAGTGTTTTCCTAAGCAAAGCCAGCCCTTTCCCCAGGAGGAACCCGTGTGTAATGCAGCGACTATGTTCTCCCTGCTGTAGGCATTCTCAGTCAGTAGAGTTAGTGACCTCTTTGCGCCTTCATTCTGCACAACCTCTTCTCAAACCACCTTCCCTTCGAATTATCTTTGCCGGGTCTCATCAAGCCTCTTAGAAGAATAAGGCGTCCTCTCCAGAGCCTGCCTTTCAGCCTCTGTTCACCAAGTTGCTCCCATCCTGACTCTGAGACTGCCCTCTGCAAGGACAGCTTTAATTCGCCAAATCAATGACCTTATCCCCATTCTCTGTAGCAATTGATACTATTGACAATGAACTCTTTCCGACCCTTGGTCCACACATCACTCCGCCTCTGCCCCAACTCCCGGCATTCTTTGTTGAAGGGTCCCTTCTTCTCCACCCACTTTGGACACTGCCTTTCCACCAGTAATCCTCTCCTCGCTCTACATGGCCTTCCCAGCCATCCTGTCCATTCCCATCGCTCAACCTCCCATGAGGCTGATGGCGCTCACACGCTTTTCTTCTGCTATAGTTCCCCCGGAAGCTCCCACACATCCGTGAGCACCTGCTGGAAATCTCTATCGGAAGGAGGACAGGCACCGGCAACTCACAAATCCAAACCCAGCGCAGTCACCTCCGTCCCCACTGCTAAGCCCGCGTCTCCTCTGGCCTCACCCTGTTCAGCGAGGGAGTCAACAGCCTCTACCTCTCTTGACACCCATGGATTCACTCAGTAAACACTTACAGGGCCTTTCTCCCGGGTGATCTCATTCGGTCCCATGGCCTGGAATACCATCTATGTGCCGGTAATTCCAAAGTTTA
The DNA here is from genome assembly GCF_963259705.1 of Myotis daubentonii. Classification (NCBI taxonomy): domain Eukaryota; kingdom Metazoa; phylum Chordata; class Mammalia; order Chiroptera; family Vespertilionidae; genus Myotis; species Myotis daubentonii. The sequence continues at coordinate 6,666,827 of NC_081848.1, read as the reverse complement.
TATCTCAGCCCACAGTTCTCTCAGCTGTGACTCATGTATCCTAAAGCCTATTCAACATCTCCTCCTCTGACCTGTCTCACGGGCACTCAGCCTTGGGGTATCCAAAATAAGATCCTTCCCTCCTCTCCGCCTTAAGACTGTTCCTTTCCCAGTCAAACCCATTTTAGTTAACAGCACCTCCAACTATACATTTACTTCAGCCAAAAACCTGAACCGCACCTTGATTTCTCCCTTTCTCTCACCCACATAATTCAGGCTATTAGCAACTCTCCTGATTTCTTGTCTGAAATATAGCCAAAATCCACCCTCTTTCTCCACTTGCACGGTACCACCATGATCTTGGCTGTAATCACATTTCCCACGGCCAGTTTCAGTAGCTGCCTTCCACTCTTTCCTTGCTTCCCCGCAAACCCACCCATAACCTGAACAAGAAAAATCTAAAACATAAGCAGGGTCATGTTATTCTTCTCCTTAAAATCCATCAGCAGCCTCCCACTTCTCTTAGAACGAACTCCAAATCCTTGCTGTGTCCTGTAACCTCTTGCCTCTCCATGTCCGCCTCGGGTCTCTCCGCAATAACTTTCTTGCATTCCTCAAACAAGGAACAAGCCAAGCTCTTTGAGCCCTGGAGACTTCATGTTTCCCCTTTTCCTTCCGGCTGAGGTACCTTTCCTGCAAGTGGCTCCTTTGTCTTCAAGTCATAAATGTACCTCCTTCCGAAGCCTTCCTCCTACCCCTGGGTGGGTTTGTACCCACAAACCTGCCATTATCTGTGATTACTTCACCTTGCACCTCTCTCTTATAGTATTAAGCACTTTCCAGGCTTTTGTTCTTGCTTGTTTATTGCCTGTCTCCTCCATGAGGGTAGGGACATGTTTGCTTTGTTAACCACTTAGATTCCCAGCCCAGAGAACATTGTCTGATACATATGAATTATTCAATAAATGTTTGTTGAAGGAAGGAATGGTTGTAAAAATGAATTTTTAATATGCATGAAGCGTTGGATAAGACATAGTCCTTGCTCTCAAGGGATGGTCCACCCAGTAAAGTATCTTATTTAATAAAAGTATAATATGCTAATTAGACCAGACAACTGAACAACCTTCCAGACGTCATTCTGGACATCCTTCTGGACAAACTGCCGCGGCAGGGGCCAAGGCAGAGGTGGTTAGGGGCAAGCAGTTAGAGGCAATCAGCAGGCAGGTGAGTAGTTAGGGGTGAGCAGGGAAGCAGGCGAATGGTTAGAGATGATCAAGCAGGCAAGTAGTTAGAGGCAATCAGGCAGGCAGGTGAGTAGTTAGGGGCAATCAGGCAAGCAGGTGAGTGGTTAGGGGCAATCAGGCAGGCAGGTGAGTGGTTAGAGGCAATCAAGCAGAGGGGTTGGGGTGATCAGGCAGGCAGGCAGGCAGGCGAGTGGTTAGGAGCCAGGGATCCCTGTGGAATTGAGCCTAAACTGGCAGTTGAACACCCCCTGAGGGGTCCCAGATTGCAAGAGGGTGCAGGCCAGGCTAAGGGACACCTCCCCCCCATGCACGAATATTATGCACCAGGCCTCTAGTAAACTTATAATTATAAATCAGCATCATTTCCACAATGTTCTCTGGGCTGGGAATCTAAGTGGTTAACAAAACAAACATGTCCCTACCCTCATGGAGGAGACAGGCAATAAACAAGCAAGAACAAAAGCCTGGAAAGTGCTTAATACTAAAGTGAGAGGCAAGGTTATGTGGCATGGAAATGCAGAGTAAGAACAACCAGCCTGAGGAATTTGTAGAAGACTTCACATAAAACTCGCAAATAGGCAGGGTGGGCATGACACAGAGAGGGACTTGCTAGGTTTTAATTTTTAAAAAATATTTTTTATTGATTTCAGAGAAGAAGGGGGAGGGAGAGAGAGAGAGAGAGAGAGAGAGAGAGAGAAACATCAATGATGAGAGAGAATCCTGCATGCCCCCCACTGGGGATTGAGCCCACAACTGGGCATGTGCCCTTGACCGGAATCGAACTTGGAACCCTTCAGTCCATAGGCCGATGCTCTATCCACAGAGCCAAACCAGCTAGGGCTAGATTTTAATTTTTATGGATAGTTGATTGAAGTGAAATTGATTCTTGCATTTTAGCTTAAAGTAAACTTAGGCAATCACCTGATGCTGAAGATAAGAGCTGAGAAGTTTGCATATCAGTACTTTTAACAAGATAGTTAATTGACTGGTATGTAAAATGCATTTCCCCTTCCTCACCCTCCAAAAAGATGGTCTAAAAATTCTACTCAGTCCAGCGTACCAATACTCTGAGTTAAAAGCCACATGCTTCAGATTTACATTAATTAATTGAATGAAGGACAGAGCAAGGATCATGTCATAGTCACTACATCTTCTTCTTGCATATACCGCAGTCACCGTAGGCTACATTATGCTGTGGTAGCAAATGACCCCAAGTTCTTAGTGGCTTCCTCAGCTGAGGTTTATTGCTCACTTCCATTGAGGGGTGCTCGGGTCATCTTTCCTTCCTGACGTGGGGTGAAACAGCGGCTGCTGTAGGAGCATGGTCTGGAGGCAGAGGCAGAAAAGACACGGCAGAACCAGCTTCGGTTTGGAAGTAGCCAATGTCACTAACGCTCACATTTCATTGGCCAAAGTTGATCACATGGCAGAGACTGACATCACTGAGTCGGGGTGAGAAATCCCTGCAATTTTTCGTGGTAAAAACACAATCTACCAAGGCATATATAATTCAAGTTCATGGCTTACATAATTTCCATTACTGCAAGAATGCTAAGAAATATATATGATCTAAACAAGAAGTGCACTTAGAGGCAATCGCTGATGCCAGTGATGAAGTGAGGCAGCAGAAAATATCTGAGCAAAGACACAAATTTCACATCCTATTCGCCTAATCCTGCAGAAGCAGAATGGAGAGTTTTCCATAGGATTTCAGGGTGTAGCATCTATAGCGGTGGTTCTCAACCTGTGGGTCGTGACCCCTTTGGTGATCAAACGACCCTTTCACAAGGGTCGCCTAAGACCATCCTGCATATCACATATTTACATTATGATTCATAACAGTAGCAACATTACACTTATGAAGTAGCAATGAAAATAATTTTATGGTTGGGTCACAACATGAGGAACTGTATTTAAAGGGCCAGAAGGTTGAGAACCACTGATCTATAGGAACAAACAGCAGATACCTCTTCTAGACCAAGTTAGTACAGTTTTCAATTCATAAATAAGAAGTTTTTCTTCAAGATGTGATTTTGGGATAAAGTCAGAAGCATTGTGTTTACTACATGTTTTATAATCTGACAATTTTTGTATACAGAAATTCTGAGTTGGCTTCAAGAACTAGGAAAGTTGTTTTTGCATGTGATAGACATATTCAAAAAATAAAGTTAGGGTCAGACCCCTCAGCTTCTCAATCATATCTTGAAGTGCAAATTCAAAGAGATGTTTTAAGGGGGAGCAGGGCCTAGCCCTTAGTTAAAGCAAATACTAAACCACAAGCTCCTCAGTAGCAGAGAATGCCTTGCATAGCTTTGACTCTCCAGCCGCGAGCACAGTGCTTGGTAACCCGTAAATGCTCCATACTGACATGCTTCTAGAGGCCAAGTTACAGCAAATTTCAAAATGTTCATTCAATTTGACCCTGAAATTCCAAGTCTAGAAATTTATCCTAAGGGGAAAAAAATGGAGATGTTCACAAAGAAAATAATTGAAGATGTATAGGATGTTTATCGCTGTCCTATATATAATAGCAAAAATTATTAAACACAAAAATATCCCACAATAGAGTACCAGTCAAGTACATTAATGGTATAATGAAGTATTGTACAACTATATAAAACCATGTTGTCAAAGAAAACTTCATTGTAAGGGGAAATAAAATATATTATGTGGGAGCAAAGCAGTTAAACAACTAGTAGATACAATAAAATCTCATTTTAACAAAATACCTATATAAATGTGTACACATATATGCACACACATGAATATATTACGTCCTATATAATAAAAGCCTAATATGCAAATTGTCCCCAGGGGGCAACGCGGAACATGGTGGGTGTTGGCGAGATGCTGTGACCTCCTGCTGGCTACCTGGGGGCAGGGTGACTGGGATGGAGGTGTGTTGAGAATGCGGAGTGTCGACCGAGCTCACTCTCACTCCCCCTGCTACCCTCCCCTGAGACATAAGGGCTCCTGCGCTCACTGGGGAAGCTCCCCCTCCCTCCTCTCCCCTCCCACATCTCCCTCCCCCTCCCTCTTCTCTCCTCCCCCCCTCCCACTTCCCATTTCCCTCCCCCCCCCTCCCTGTGCTCAGGTGCAGGGGCAGGGCACCCATAAGGAGCCCGCCCTGCACCCATGCGGTCTCTTTGGGTGAGCCAGGCCACAGCCACAGGGACCATAGGGGCCAGTTGGGCTCCCTGTGGATTCACACAGGAGCCGGTCTGTGAGGCCGGCAGGGAGAGAGTACATTGCCCACCCGGTTTCCATGCGGTGCTCCTGGGCAGCCCAGAGGCCCATGCTGCACCCTGACCTGCAGTGTCCGGCCGCACTCACTGCATCCCTGCGTGGGGACTTGGGCACCAAGACTCAGGTGCAGGGGGGCACATGGGTGCCCGGGAGCCCAGGTGCTGCCCAGGGCCCAGAGGTGAGCTGGGACCTGCCCCTCCATGCCAGATGCTCACACTTCGATGGCCGGTCAGGCCTAGGGACTGCACCCGTATCTGAATTTTGTGCACCAGGCCTCTATACATACATATGTATCTGAGTGAAACAGAAAAAAATGATCTGTTACGAGGAAGAACACACATGTCTTTTTGGCTCATAAAGATGGAGGATCCTTTGCCTCCAGAGAGAGGGACACACGCGAGGCTGTGGGGAGAGGAGAGGGCAGCAGAGGTGGCAAGGCTCCCCGTGGCAGGACTAATGACAGGCATGGAGTTGAGGCCGTTGGCAGTGGATGGCTTTAGGGACGTGGCAAAGAACTCAGATGTCTACTGGAGGTTTTTAACAATTAACTTTAGCTGTGCAGTATGTACTGCATCTTCCTCCTTTGCCTTCCCCTGGAAATTTGGCAAAATCTTCATTCTCTTCTACTTTGTGAAAGTTGATTTACTGCCATAGAAGTTGTCCACATGCCCACTCTCGCCAGGGGCCGGAAGTGAGGGCCCCCGAGGGGCGCAGCTGCGTGGGGGACAACTTCGTGAAGGAAAATGCACCAACATATTCAGCAGTCAGTAGCTTTGGTTTCAGAAAAAGGTGACTTTCATTTCCTCATTGCACTTTCATGGATTTTCCAAATTTCTGGAATGAATATGCATTACTATTATAATCAGAAAAATGTTATAAAAAATAAATTGAAGTGAAATGAATGAATAGATGGATAACTCAATGAATGAGTGAATGAACTAATTAGTGCAATGAGTGACCTGGGCAGCAGAAGCAGAGATGGGGCTCTAACTGACAGGTTTGTTTCTTATTTCCTGCAGTGGACTTAGTGAGCCTCTATCTTCAAATTAGACATATTTTTTTAAAAACCCACCAGAAAACCTCCTCAGATAGAAGCATATTTTCATGCCCTCTACTCGCCAACATTTGCAAAATGCCTCCATCTCATTCGACCTGGGTCATGCCTGACGCCTCTTATGTCCCCCCTCCCCCGACCCCCAGGGACTGTGGCCAACACCCCAGAATTCACCAGCACCCAATTCCACGAAAATCAGAGAAAACAGACAATGGGTAGAAGAGGCAGCTCTACAGAGAAGCCTGCCTGCTTGCTGAGAAGTTTTCTGGCTCCGTGTTTATATGGCTTCATAAGAACAGTGCACATGTGTATATGGCCTGTACAGGCATGAAATCAAGGCTGCAAATTGAAAACATACATAACACACACCCAGACACATTTGACCTGAACCAGTGCCAAGCCACATGTGCTTAGCATGTCAACAACTGTCTGGTTTGTTCCTATTGCACTTGTAGACACTGTCGGGCAGGGCTGGGAAGCGGGGTGCTGTCCGGGGTGGGACCTAGAAAGGCTGCTATAGAAGCATATTGTTTGCCCATATGGGCGGGTGGAGATGGCATCTGGGTGAGGGCCTTGCCGGCTGCACGGCCAGGAGACAAGCAGCTGGCCCCAGAGAACCGGAATCCAGGCTGAGGACGGCTCAAGGGCATGGGGAGCTTTCTGGAATATTTGGGGAGGACAATCACGGGGTGATTCTTGGAGAGGGGAGGGGAGGGGAGGAGAGGAGAGGAGTGGAGAGGAGAGGAGAGGAGAGGAGAGGCCTGCCTGACAAAGCTGAGTTTTGTGCAGCTGCTGCTGACAAGACGAGAGTGGGAACAGTGTGTTCAGCTACATTAGTCAGGGATAGGGCTTTAATAGGCTGCAGAAGGAGCGGGGACGGCGGAGTTAGGAGCAGTGAGCAACTCAATCTGAGCGAGCAGGGCTCCCCGGAGATGACAGCAGAGGCACCATTAGTTTGTTTGACCTCCTGGGGACAGGACTGGGGTTGGGGTCACGACAGACACCGGCATTGGGCACTTTTACCTGAACAAACACAAGCCGGGCCTCCTCCTGCTGTGACCCCGAGACATGATGGGCGCATCAGTCATGCCAGCCTGCTTGGAAATGATCCCAAGCAGCTGGGACAGCGCTGTCATTTATGGGGGGGCGGGGGGCAGAGGGGACGGGGAAGGACAGCAGCTCCTGGGAGGCTCTGCAGGGTGAGGCAGGGAGGAGCCTTTTAGCCGCTGCGGTGGCTAAGGATGGGAAGGGACGCCATGGAGGTGCCAGTGGTCAGCAAGTCGGGTAAAGGGACAAACTGGTGACAGAGCTGACGGGGCTCAGGTACCTTTGTGTAAATTAGAACAGGCATCCCCACAGCCTCCTACCTGGGAAGGAGGCATGGCTGATGGAGAGAGGAAGGGGGATTGGACCTCTTCCTCTCCCCTGGCTCTGCGCCCTTGTTCCATGTGCCACCCGCCCAGCCCTGTGCAGCAGCTGTGAACACTGGCCCTTGATAAACGAACTCCTCAGCCCGGCATTCCCCGCCCTCCATGAGCCCGCCCCACCTGGCGGTCCAGCCAGTCTCTCCTACCACTCACCAGCACCCCGCTCCAGCAGCCGGCCTTCCCAGCCACTCCCAAGCCCGCCCTCCTTCCTCCTGTCTGTGCCTCTGCGGCTTCTCTTCTCTGTAGCCATAAAGCCCCAACCCCCCTTTGCCTAACACGACCTCACGCATTGTTAAAGTCCTGCCAAATGTCACCTCCTCCAAGAGGCCTTCTCTGGTTGCTTCCAGGTCAAAGCGATTTCGGTCGAATAAGAGTTCCTGCAGCCCTTTATCTCCACATCCTCACGCCCTCCTTTCGGGTCACCATTGACTTCTTTCTGCTCTGTAGTGTAGTTTTGATGTATATTTCTCATCTTTTCTACTAGACTGTGAGCCCCCTGAGGGCAAGATTCGTTTCTTATTAATATCACATATGCCAAAGCATCAACGCAGTGGACCTGGCCCAGGACAGGCGTTTCAGGCTGGCTGGTGTTGCTAAGTGGTTAGCGTGTCAGCCTGCCCACCGAAGGGTCACAGGTTTTATTCCCGGTCAAGGGCACGGACCTGGGCAAAGCAGGTTTAGAGCCGGTTCTTGTCCCTTGAGGACAATAACAGCTAGTTGTCATCATCATTCAACATGTAGGAAGTCACAGAGTTTCCCTAACCTGTCTAACTAAGTTTTGTTTTTATCTCCAAACCTAGAGCAGGAAACGGAGACAAGCAGAGGTATTGTGCCCAAGGTCACCAACTAGTAAGTGGCAGAGTGAGATGTGAATCCAGGCCCGCTGGTCCAGAGTCCACACCTGGGACCACGCGCTGGCTGTCAATTACTGGTTGATGGACCGTGGGTTTAATTTACCTGGTTCTCACCTTCTTCACTTATTAGACGAATAATACTTACATACTGTATACTCTTTACAACCATTATATGTTAACTATGCAGATTCCTGGAATGTAATAAATCACCAATGAAAGCAGTCACCATTGCCCTGACCGGTTTGGCTCAGTGGATGGAGCGTCGACCTGCGGACTGAAGGGTCCCGGGTTGGATTCCAGTCAAGGGCATGTGCCTTGGTTGCGGGCACATCCCCATGTTTCTCTCTCATCGATGTTTCTAGCTCTCTATCCCTCTCCCTTCCTCTCTGTAAAAAATCAATGAAATTTATTAAAAGAAAGTAGTCACCATTAATAAATATGTTTTGAATAAAAGAAATAAAGAATGTGGGCATGTAGTCATCCAGAATAGTACACCCAATAGAAATATAATGCAAACCCCAAATGCAAGCCTCATAGCCACATATATTATTAAATTTTTCTAGTAGTCACAGGAATGAAGGCAAAATAAAACAGACAAATTTAATTTCAATACGATACTTTATTTAACCCAATATATTTAAAATTTTATTATTTCAACATGTCATCAATATAAAAGATATGAATGAAATATTTTTACATTGTTCGTTATAGGAAGTCTTCAAAATCTGATTTGTGTTTTACACTTAGAGTGCATCTCAATTTGGACTAACCACATTTCAAATGTTCAAGAGCCACATGTGGCTCATAGCTACCATGTCGGACAGCACAGAGCTAGCAGATCTAAGAAAAACCCTCTAGGAAAAGTATTACTAGGAAGTCAGACTCCTGCTATTTGAGTTATGATGTATTTTCTCTTTTCAAGAGCTCATCATTAAAATGGAAACACCTCTGGGAAATAGCGGTTAATGCTGAGGCTGGGCCGGTGCTGAGCTCAGACGCCTCCTCATTCACTGGTTGAAAGTGTGAATCCTGGAGTTGGGCAGGCCTGAGTTCAAACAAGGCTCTGCCTCTTACCCTGGGTGTGACCTTGGCTGAGTCTTTTAACATCTCTGTGCTGTTCCTGGTCTGTGAGAGGGGTGCCCACAGCCACCCACGAAGCTGAATGAGGGCTGAGCAAGAGAAGGCTGGCAGGGCCCACCAGGCCCAGCAGCGTCAGCTCATGTCCTCTCCCTAGCCCTGTGTCACCATAGCTGTCCCTCTCCCTACCGCTCCTCTGCCATGCAAAAGCACTCTCCCAGCGTTGTCAGACCAGTTCCCATTATTGGGGCTCTGCTTGTTTAACTCAGACAGGATTGTTGAGTATCTACATTCCTAGAACATGGAGGCACCGAGGGGACCCCAAAAGTGCGTCCTGTTGATAATGGTTGCTTCAGCACCAGCACTGATCTGAGGATTTTCAGACCCGTGATGACTTGGATGTTCCCTTGGAGCCTGGTCTCCACCTCTGCACCCCTCTCCACCCCTGCCCGGGGCCCCTGTCCCATTAGACCAGACATGGGGTCCCAATCTGAGACGTGGACTCCACCTCTGACCCTGTCCGCAAGCGCCCCTTCTGATTCTATGCCTCTTACTACCTTCCTCTCCTGGGCCCAGGACTTGTTCCACTTACTTTGTCATGGCCTGTCACTCGACATTGTCTTGTTCAACCTACAATGCAAAGGCAAGCTGTGTGAGGAGGTGCACATATGTAGAAGTGCTCTGGGGCCAGTGCACATATCAGGGTCTTATCCAAGGGCCAGTGGGGCTGGAGGGATGGAGGGAAAAGCCAGAGTCGAGAGGAAAAGACCAGAGAAAAGGGCAGCCTTCTTTGAGCCTAGAAGTCCACTTGAGACCTAATGGCATTGGGCCTGAGCAGAAACAGGGGCTCTCAAGAGAGACAAGGGAACGACACACAGTGGGCCAGGCAGTCTAGACAGCGAAGTGTGCACGTGAGGTGTATGTTTCAGAACAATCCTCTTGCACGCACCCAATATAGGGTCTCAGAATGGGAGAGACCAAAGGCCCCTTGCGTGTTTGTCAGGCCTTGCAAACACCCCAAATGCTTTGCAAACACCTCTGTCCACATGTTGAAAATACCTGCCCCTTCAACTCAGACTCATCCCCAGTGCCACCAACTACCTACTGAGCATGGCCAGCTAAATCAGCATGCCATCCTAAGCCCAGTACCTACTCCATCCCAGTACTTCCATGTCATGCCTCTCCAGTCGTGCTCTAATGTATAGGCTGTGCTCACACAATCCTGAGGTATGGCATTAGGATAAGCTAAGAGGTGACATAGAATAGTGATGAAGGACTTTAGTGTCAGAAAGACTCAAATAGAAATCCCAGCTCTATCATTTCTTGTATGATCTTAATTGAATGGTGTAATCTCAATTTTCTCTTCTGTAGAATGGACATAATAAGATCTGTCTTACAGAGTTGCTGTGAGAAATAAATGAGAATAATACATGTAAAGTGCATTTCAATACCTAGCACATAGGTGCACTCAATCTATGGTAGCTGAACTGAAATAGTGAGAACAGCTCCAGTGGCTTGCCATGGATGGAATGCCATGGTGCACGAGGCCCTGTGCCAGCTGAGCTTGCATCTTCCACATCTCATTCTTCACACTTTGCACAGGTTTTCTCCAGTCTGGCCTTACTCAACCACATAGAGGTTCAGAACAAGCCCCGAGCTCCACTGCCTCTGGGACCTCTGCACCCACCCTCTCCCCCTGATTGGCTCCGACATCCACCAATCAGCCCTCAACCACCTCCTCCAAAGCCTTCCTCCACCTGAAATGCTGGGCTCCCTTTCTGGAGAGCTGAAGGCACCTCAGACCCTCACCCTGTGACTGACACAGAAAGAATCCTAATAATAAAAGGCTAATAAGCAAATTGATCGAACAGCAGAGCAACTGGTCGCTATGATGTGCACTGACCACTGGGGAGCAGATGCTTCATGCAGAAGCTGCCCCCTGGTGGTCAGTGAGCTCACACAGGGGGTTGCTGCTCAGCCAGAAGCAGGGCTCTCAACTGGCGAGTGCAGTGGCTGTGGTGGGAGCCTCTCCCGCCTCCGCAGCAGCACTAAGGATGTCCAATGGATGGCTTAGGCTAGTGGTCGGCAAACTGCGGCTCGCGAGCCACATGTGGCTCTTTGGCCCCTTGAATGTGGCTCTTCCACAAAATACCGACTTATGTGCATAGGCCACAAAGTTTCAATCGCACTGTACATGCACACCCACATGTGATATTTTGTGGAAGAGCCACACTCAAGGGGCCAAAAGCCGCATGTGGCTCGTGAGCTGCAGTTTGCCGACCACTGGCTTAGGCCCACATGGGAAGCGGGCCTAAGCCATCTGTTGGACATACCCCGAGAGCTTCCATACTGTGAGAGGGCACAGGCTGGGCTGAAGGACCTCCAAGTGCACAAATTTTGTGCACCGGGCCTCTAGTGGATAATAAGAGCAAGTATGTAGTGAGTACTTTTTTAAAAAATATATTTTTATTGATTTCAGAGAGGAAGGGGGGGGGAGAGAAACAAGCACCTCAGTTGTCAACCAAGTACCCTTGTAGGACACAGAGCATGGTGACGGGTCAGCTACCTCCTGCCTTTCCCTCCTCCTCCTCTTCCTCCTTCCCTTGGAGATGCTCCCTGCAGTGCCACTTGCCGCTGCGGAAGATGGTGGAACCCCATGCACTGCAGGCTCCGGCATCAGCGGCGGGGACGCCGCCGGCCATCCCACCTCCTGAGAAGGGAATGGGAGGGAAGGAGGAACATCTGGAAGCAGCAGCATCCGTTCTGGACCTTGCGCACATGAACGATGCACTAGGACAGCTCTCGGCCTTGTCATAAATTCTGCAAACTCATGAACTTCGCAATCTCTGAAGCTCGGCGCTGCGTGGGAGCCACTTATCTTGTGCTGAAAGCAATATAAAAACAGATGGCGAAGAGTGCGTGGGGAGATAAATCAGCGGCCGGTGCCAGGGCTGCGGGCACACCCGGCCACGCTCCCCGCTCCCGCTCTCGGACACAGGCCTGCTCAGCGGGGCTCCCCTGGGGCGAGGCAGCCAAGCTGGTGGAGAAGGTGACTGGCGGGAGGAGGCAGGACAGTCCCCTGGGGAGGGAGAGAAGCAAGGGCACCTTCACCGTTGGCCTTGGGAACGTGGCCAGCGCTTTCCCAGGGAGGAAGCCGTGGATGGAGGACAGCTCGGGGCACCGCCTCAAAACTGTGGTGAGACCGGAGCGTTAGCATCTGTAAGGCGCATTCCCACAGTCACCGCAGTGGCTCCTCACTGCCTATCCGCAGGATATTTATTTATTTATTCATTTACTTATTTTTATTTTTTGGTTAATCCTCACCTGAGGATCTTTTTCCATTGATTTTTAGGGAGAGTGGGAGAGAGAGGGAAAAACAGAGAGAAACATCGATGTGAGAGAAACACATTGATTGGTTGCCTCCTGCATGCTCCCCAACCAGGGCCCGGCCCGGGCCGGGGAGAAGCCTGCAACCGAAGTACGTGCCCTTGACGGGAATCGAACCTGGGGCCCTTTCTTAGTCCACAGGCCGATGCTCTATCCTCTGAGCCACACCAGCTAGGCTGCAAGGCATTTATGTTTGCAGGGAGGGAAACTGCGGTTCGAAGACTGGGAAGGCGCCGAAGTCACAGGGGAGAGCTGGGACGTGTGTCAAGGGGCACGGCGCGTGCTCTGCCCCCACATCCCAGGCTCGGGTCCGACCTGTTTGACTCCCACCATAGTTCGTGAGACGGTGGGACGCACGTGAAAATCGGACTCCAAGTCCAAACCCCTCACCTAAGGTCCGAAGGCGTGCACAGCGGGCTGAGGAGCACCCGTCCACACTTTCTCCACCTCCTTGGCTACAGGCCAGCCCCACATGCCACCCACGGCCCAGCTGACTCTCTGTTTTTGCCTTAGAGCAGCGGTTCTGAACCTGTGGGTCGCGACCCCTTTGAGCGTCAAACGACCCTTTCACAGGGGTCGCCTAAGACCATCGGAAAACACATATATAATTACATATTGTTTTTGTGATTCATCACTATGCTTTCATTATGTTCCATTTGTAACAATGAAATTGGGGGTCACCACAACATTAGGAACTGTATTAAAGGGTCGCGGCATTAGGAAGGTTGAGAACCACTGCCTTAGAGCAAAAGCGGGTCCCTAAGCCAGGCCCACTGCTGGGGACAGGCCCACAGCAGAGAGGCAGGGGATGGGGGTGGGGCGGGGAATGAGACTAAAGGAAGCAGGAAGAGTTGGAAGAAAAAGGGGAACATGAGGGGAATGAGAAAAAAGAGAGGGAGAGACAACAAGTGTGCAGGAGGGGCAAGAGATGGGCACCTGGCGTCCACCAGGACCGGAGAGACACCTCAGCGGCACCAGAGCAGGGTCGGCCCGTCCTGGGAGCTGTACGGTGGAGCCAGGGGCAGGGCCGCCCCGGCCTGGGCGGAAAAGCACCACAAACGCCCTCTTCTCAGAGGAGCCCAGCAAAGAGCAAACAGCCTGTGGGTTTTCTTGTTTCTGTGCCACAAGGACATATTTAGTTGGCACGTACTCGATGACAGGCCCTGCTGAGCACAGAAAGGATGGGCACTGACACACGCCAGGGTGAGGAGATGCCACAGTGGGCAGAGTCCCCAGATTAGCACCGGCCCTCGGGTCCAAGGCCTGGAAGAAGGCAGAAGAGCTGGAACGATCCAGAAATGGAAAATGCTGCCGCCACCGCAGCACAACACGGATTTGGGAGGCAGCCCGAGTCCCAGCTCCACACCCCGACGCTGACCCTGAGCTGTTCTGGAGCCTCTCTGCACCCGGTTGTCTGGGTGTCACCTGGGGCTGGTGCTGCTCCTTCAAGACTTGTGGGAGATTCTAGGAGGCGATGGGTGAGCAGCCCTCGCGTGCATCTGGCTAGGAGGCACTCAATACGTGGTCTCCTCCTCCTCCTCAGCCACCTGGCTTTGCCCTCACCGGGTCTCTATAGTCCCCTCACCCCGCCCCGCACCCACCTCTCGCGTAGCTCAAGCTTCCACTCCGAGTCTGAGTCCCGTCAGCACCCAAGTGCTTGCTTGCAGGGGTTTAGACATCCTCGCGGCTGAAGTTCCGTTTCTCTCCCTTTGGTTGAACTTTCCCAGAATAGAAACGACACCTCCCATTCCCTTCAAACCACCACAGTGAGTGCCATCCGGGCCCCTGGCCGCAGGGCCCCTGGTCTGGGTTTGGGCTGAGTGAGTGTCCAACGCCAAGCACCCTAAGACCACCGAGGGCACCCGAGGCCCCGTTCTGCCTGCCAGCTGCCTGCATCGGGCATTTCACACTCACTGGCTTGTTTAATCAGCATGAATATCCCAGGAGGGAAGAATACTATCTTTCTTACCAGGGAGGGAGCTCAAGTTCAGAGATGCGAGGCGTGTGTCCATGGCCGCATAGTAAGAAGCCAAGCTGGGGTTTCTGTAACTAACAACAACAACAACAACAACAACGGTAATACACACGCGGCATTGCTAACGCTCTCCTTTGGGTCTCAGTAACCTGTGAGGCAGGTACTATTACTGTTCTCAAGTGCAGAGGAGACAGTGGGCACAGAGCAGTCAAGCCACTGTCCCAAGGCCTCCTGGGTCGGAAGTCGGGAGCCCAGGTCGGCTGAGTACAGCTGAGCGGACGCTCGCTGCCCAGGCTTCTGGAGGTTGAGGTCTGGCTGCTGTGACCGGACTCAGGGGATGGCACAGGGAGGGGCTGCCAGTGTCCAGGTACATGTGTGCAGGGCCCCTGTGCACCGAGGGGTGGTCTGGGGAAGGCCTCGGCTCTGCCCTGCCTGTCCAGGCCTCTCCAGGGGCAGGCCGACCCACACCAGTTGGGAAGCAAAGCGGAGAAAGACCAGATGTGGGGAGGGGCTGAGACAAGCCTGCATTTCACCCAGGCAACGAGATTGATGCCTGCGTGTTTGCTCAAAACATCCCTCCCGGCTTCCAAATGATCAGGCTCAGAGCCACGGCTGCACCGAGACAATAATCACTAATCAAGTCGAAGTTTCCTTCTAATCAGTTCAGTTGTTACAGGAAGCAATGCAGCCAGGCCTATGCTGGGCGGGAGGCCGCCCATCCCCAGCACGTGCCGGAGGCCGGGGTGGCGCCCAGGCCCGCGGGCACCCTAAGCAGCAGCCTCTCCGGGCACCACTGGGTGCCCAGCACTGCAGCTGCTCCGGCCGAAGCCCCCAGGAGCTGTCTCCAGCCTCCCCAGATCTCGGGCGAACGGGGCTGGGAGTGGAAAGAATGGAATCACAGGAAGAGCGTGGTCTCTGAAGCCAGGCCCTGGGTTCGAGTGTGGCTCTGCCATTTATGCCTGGATCCCTGGAAATGTCCCCTGGCATCGTTGGCCTTCCGTGTGAATGGGAGACTGAAAACAGGTTGTGTCTCCCGGAAATGCTACTCACCCTCAAAACATGGCCCTGGCATCCCCTCTTCTGTGATGCCCTTCAGCCAGGGTCCTGTCTCCCTCCCCAAGTAGCTTGTCCCTCTTCTGTTTCCCAAAACAGGTCACACAAATGCCTGCCAGAGTGCTCATCACTCTGAGGGATGTTTCATCACTTAAATTCTGTCTGTTTTCACCCTGGCCAGTTTGGTTCAGTGGATAGAGCGTCTGCCTGCAGTCTGGCTGCAGACCAAAGGGTCCCTGGTTCGATTCCGGTCAAGGGCACGTATCTTGGTTGTAGGCTCCTCCCCAGGCCAGGCCCAGGCCCTGGTCAGGGCTCATGCAGGAGGCAATCCATCGATGTGTTTCTCTCACATCAATGTTTCTCTCTGTCTTTCCCTGTCTCTTCTACTCTCCTTAAAAATCAATGGAAAAATATCCTCGGGTGAGGATTAACAACAAAAAAATTCTGTTTCCTAGACCAGGAGAATGTGAGAAATTGTAATGTAATCACGACTGTGACCCACAGCGGCCACCACAATGCCTGCCTGGCACCTAGTAGTTGCTTATTACATGTTTGTTGAGTAAATAGTGAATGAAGAGTAGTGAGTAGTATGTGGACTTACAAATCTGTCATCTGTATTCACATACAGTGCCTCCGACCTTAGCCAAGGCTGTTATCAAATGCAAACCCTTTCCCTGTCCCAGGCGCTCAGCTGCACTCACCAGCCAGACCAGAGACGTGCAGGACACAGACGCTGGGCGCTGGGCGAGCAGCCGGCACGCAGACGCCATCAGGAGTTTTCCAGCTGCCAGCAAATCGAGGTTGCTCCCTCTAGGTGACTCCTCCTCCTGGAGGGCTTCACCTTAAGTGGGACTGAATTCGCTATCGTCCCCGCCCCCCCCCCCCATATGCTCATCTCCTCCACAGCTGGGGGGCTTCCTCTGTGGGCCCTGGAATTGATCTCTGTCGTCCGGAATATTGAGTGGCCCAGGCTCCCGGGCAGGGAAAGGCCGGAGCCTGCTGGTGGAGCCAGGCCCCTCTGCTGAGAGATCCGCCCGAGGGAGGGCTGCCTGGTTCCGTGAGCCGGACAGTAGGCGCGACGCTTGTGAGGTGCTATCGCTAGCAGGGACCTGTGCTGCCATGAGCGGCCGCTGCAGCCAGCGTCTC
This sequence comes from Myotis daubentonii, assembly GCF_963259705.1. NCBI lineage: Eukaryota > Metazoa > Chordata > Mammalia > Chiroptera > Vespertilionidae > Myotis > Myotis daubentonii. The sequence continues at coordinate 6,650,385 of NC_081848.1, read as the reverse complement.
ATTAAGTGGAGATGCCGAGGCGTTAGCCAGGCCCCGGAGCCCCTGACGGCTCGAACTCTCCTCAAGGACAGCAAACGGCAGATGGATTTGCTGCTTTTCCTCCTTTCCCTCATTCCCTTCCACCACCCCGAAGGAAGGCCCCCTGCCTCTCCACATCCCCCCCACTACCCACCCCCCACACCCCGTGTTCCTGTTCTCCCCTTGGTGACCTCCCAGGACGCCCGCTGTCTTGGCGGGGAGCCCACGCAGCGCAGCAGGCAGGGCAGCCTCCACATATGTGAGGGCGTCTGTGCGGGTGGAGTCAAATCTCCCTAAAGGACGCTGCAGTCCTAACCCCACCACCTGCCAACATGACTTCATTTGGAAATAAGGTCTTTGCAGATCATCAGGTTAACATGCGGTCATTAGTGTGGCCCTTAATTTAATATGATGGGGGGGGGGCGTTGTTTGTGTGATTTATAATGTCCTTACAGGAAATTTGTAGACAGGCACACAGGGGGAGCGCCACGTGAGGACGGGGGTGATGCTGCCACAAGCCAAGGAAATGACAGACGCCGAGGGAGAGGCCAGAACAGACCCTCCCTGGGGCCTCCAGAGGGAGCCTGGCCCCCCGGCCCCCTGGCACCTTCATCTCGGACTCCAGCCTCCAGACTCTGGGACAAGGCATTTCTGTGGTGAAGCCGCCTGGTCTGTGGAACTTGGTCACGGCAGCCCCAGGAAACCAAGACAGAGCCTAACCTGGTCTTTCCCGGGCGGCGCCATCGGGAGCCATGGCAGGAGGGCCTGAAAGAGGTCCTCTAACATGTGGCGTCCACGTCATGCCCCAGGCGCGCGGGCAGGGCTCAGGCTTTGGAGTTGGAGCGTGTGGTCCTGGTTCACCCCTCACGGCTTCACCTTCTCCACCTGTAAGAGGGGAAGGGAAACAGCTTGCATTTCTGCCAAGAAGATCAAACTGGCAAATGACTATAAAGCCTAATTTAGCATAAGCACCTGATTCAGTAACCGGAAATCACTGCTTACTATTGTTGTTGTGATGCCGTAACTATTAAACTAACACCAGAGAGCTGGGCAGAAGGACAGGCGGACCGAGACCCTCCGTAGCTGTCTGATCCCCAGCTGTTGGGCTCTTGCACCCAGAGGGCAGTCCCACTGCCTGCAGCGCCTCACCCCCTCCTCGCCGCCCAGCCCCACCCCCAGCAGGAGCAGCTCCCGAGCTGCCCACGGCCAGGAGCGTCCTTCGGGTCCTCTTTGGCGGGAGTGGGTGATGTGGCATCCGTGATTCATGGCGCGGCGCCGTAGCACAAGGACTCCGAGCAGGTTATGAAGCCATCAATCTTGAACTGAGGTCTCCGGAACGCTCCCGCCAGTGAGAAAAGGTTGCAGGGCCCGGGGGGGTGGAGGCGGGGGCGGGAAAGACCTTGCAGGGAATGAGCAAGAAGGAAAAGAGTGCAAACTGGAGTTGTTAGAAACATTTTCTACTCTCATTCTCTCCGATCCCAGCCATGTCCTCTATCTCCCACCCCACCCCACCCCAAAACACACTTGCACTCAGTTCATCCCACCTCAGCTCGGTGGCCCTTGGGGATCTGCTCACTTCTGTACAAGAAGAGCCTTTGTAGTCATTTGAAAGCTGAGAACACCCTGGAACAGGCCCCTTAAAAGAGGGGTCTCACTGTGCAATTGACACGCTCCTTCATCCGGTCCCAGAATCTCTTTACAACTCTTCCTACTGCTCCTTGCCCACCCAAGACCCCTTGCACCAGACCACTCACCGTCCTGGCTCACTCCCACCCCCTCTGCTCTAGCGTGCCCCCTGCTAAGAAGGATCCTGGCCCTTAGAATCAGATTGGGCCAGTCAAATGCCAGCAAGAGCAGGGCACACTGGGAACAAGGGGGGGAGGAGGGGGGAGATTCAGTGTAGGAGCTACTTACAAAGTGTGGGAAGTCTTAGGGAAACCAACCAGAGATTTGGGAAGAGCAGGGCCAGAGGCAGCAGGGAGCCATTATCACTCCTAGGCCAGAAGGAGCAAGAGAGAAGAAATGGGAGAGAGAGAGAGAGAGAGAGAGAGAGAGAGAGAGAGAGAGAGAGAGAGAGAGAGAGAATGTGAAAAGGGAAATGTTGTGGCTTCCAGAAGAGGCACCCAGCTGACTGGTGAAAACCCATGGGAAGGAAGGTAGCGAGCTAAATATCCTGGCCTCACTCTCCACCAATCACCACGCTGTCAAAACCCAATTGGAGGCCGAGGATAGGGGAGCTCATTGATGAAATTCCTGCACCTGATTCTCCAGGGTACAAGCCGGGTAACGAACGGTGCAGAGCAACTGGGTGAGCAAACGGAAGCTCCAGCTGAAAGCCAGCAATCAAATGCCAGTTCTCCATTTATCAGCTGTGTGACTTTGGACAGGTAACTATTCTGAGCTCAAGTCTCTCTCTCTCTCTCTCTCTCTCTCTCTCTTTAAGGGGAATAAGACTGGTCTGTGAGTATGCCTTTGTGAGAATAAACAAAGTAATGTATATAAAGTACTTTTTTGCAATGCCTGGCATATTGTGCACGCTCAGTAAATAATGCCTCTTAGGTATTTTTAGTCTCATTAAAGCCCCAAGGGAATCCCCATGTCTTCTGTTAATCTTCCTCTGGCTTCCCCTTTCTTCCTGTTCACAGGGTTTCTGCAGCATCTGTGCTGGTCCCATGAGGTGCTTTCTGTCCTCAGGTCATTGTCACGCTCAGAAAGGCCTTCCTGGCTTCCAGGTAAAACACTCACCATGTCGTCTTCTGTTGGTAATGTTTGTGTTTGACTGGTTTATCCTCCTGGAATTGACTTTGTTATAGACAAGAGTTGCAAACACAAATGCACAGGCGGATGGCATATATGGGCCAGAAAGTTACATACATGAATGAAAATGACAGGGTGGGGTTGAGGCATGGAGGTGAACTGGAACGTGAAAACAGGCCCTTTAAAGGAGGAGCACTATTCAGCTCACGCCACCTGTTCCTGAAACAGAGCAGTGATCATTCTTTAATTAACATTAAAAATTGTAATAAACTACATACAACATAAAATTTACCATCCTAACCATTTTACAGTGACCTTTTAACAAATTAGCTCATATCATTCTATCGATGGCAACTTAAAGCCTGCCAACGTCTTCTCCTTGCACTCAACAACCAAAGCCAGACTCCGCACGGCTGTGGCCCTGCGTGACCCGCCTGACCTGCCTCGAGGTCTAGACACTCCCATCCCTCTGCGACCCCCTCACCGTGCTCCAGGCACAGGCACCTGGAACCATGCGGTCTGTGCCTGCCTCAAGGTCTCTGCACTTTCTTCTTCTTTCCCCAGCATCTCAGCTCCGAATCCACAGAGAACTCCTTGAGCACCTTTCATGAGTTGCCAGTGCTCATGTCAGAGTGCCCAGTGGGGAAAGGTCACCTGACACTTCTACTGTTAACTTCTCCTCCTGAAGAGCACTACGTGGTCAGGCCACCAGTCTCGAGCCAACAGGGAGACAGCTGGTAGAGCGCTGGGGTTTACCTTCCAAATTTCTAGTAAGTGGCTCTAACCCCCTCCCTTTTTAAAGCTATCTACCACTACTTAAGTGAAACGCCACCTTCAGTATATTCTAAATTTCCATAATGTATTGGGATTTATTTCCAGACTCTGTATTTTTACTTCTAGTCCAACTCCAAAATAGTTAGAGTACTTCAGCTTCATAAGACATTTTAATTCCTGGCAGTATCTTAATATCTCTCTATTTATAAACTTTACACTTTTCCTAGCCATTTTCCACGGTTTCTTTTCTAGAGGAACTGTAGCATTATTTTGTCAAATTCCTCCTAATATTCCTGTTTGTGTTTTGATTGTGATTACAATGAAATATACTTTAACTTTGGGAAGATTGATGTAACTATGAAGTTCATTAGCTTGTGAAATATCCATATGTCTTCTTACTTATTGAACTTACTTATTGAAATCACATTAGAGTTTCAGTTTTTCTTCATGTAGGACCTACGCATCTCTTGCCATATTTATTCATTGACATTTTATTTCTTTGTTATTATTATGAATGGACTTTTTCTTCCATTACATTTTCTAACTGGTTATTGTTAATATAAAATATATCTATTAATTTTTTATAGTCTGAACTTTTTAACCAGCTGTTTTGCTAAATTCTTTTTTAGTTGTTAATGGTTTTTTAAGTGCTTCTCTCAGTTTTTCCAGATTTATACTCATATCTAAAAATAGTGATTTTGCACCTTCCTTTTCAGTATGTCTTTTTTCTAATATGCACATTGTTTCTAATGTTGAATGATTGTGAGAACCGTGGGCATCCTTAATACTGACTTTAACGGAAGTGCTTTGTTAAGTTTTAAGCATGATGTTGGCTTTAATTTTGTGTGAAGGAAGTGCCCCTCTATTCCGAATTTAAATCATGAGCAGGCCTTGCATTTTGTCAGGGGTGTTTTCATTCAGCATCCCTTGAGATAATCCCAAAGAGGACTATCCTGCCACCCCCTGCTGCAAGACCTCCCTGAATTCCATCGGGAGCAGGCCCAGAGCTCCAGCCGCCAAAGCCAAAGCCCGGCCTGCTCCCCGCGGGACAGCCCCCCACCTGTGGCATGACCTCAGATTGAAGGGAAGCCCCTAGAGCTCCATGTGTTCCTGGTAAGACACCCACCCTGTCATGGTGACATTACTAGGAAGACCAATCCCCAGAGGAGGCCACATGGAGAACTGACGATACATCTTCCCTTAAAGATTTTTGGGGCTTATTTCATCAGAAGCTACAACCCTACTTACCTCCCTTCCCCCTCTACTCATCCCCCCCCCCTCGAAAATACATGCTACGCAATACCCACCTCTCCAAACCCAGGACCCGCGTGTCCTGCGGAAGGCAAGTTATCATTAGTGAGATCCTGACGGACGATGATCAAGCTCTTCTCTGAAAGCTCCCATCACCTTCTTGTTCGCTGAGTCAGGCTCTGCCCCCAGACACTGCTTTCCGGGGAACCCCTCAAACTTAGCCCCTTGCTTCCACCGCCACAGTTGGAGTGTAGCAAGCGTCCCCTCACCTTCGCTGCTGCTTCCAGGCCGCCTCTCCTCCCCCTTCCTCTAAACCTCAGCTCCTTCCAAGGACATGTTACCTATCTGTCAGCCCCTGTTGCAGTGACCTACCAACCATGCTGTCACCTCACTGCAATGCCGCCCTACCTCTCCTGTCTTCTTACTCTGTTCCTCACCCACGTGGACGGTTCAGACATCACGCAGCCGCTCACACCCTGACCTCTTCACCTCCAATGATGTGAGTCGTTTTCCTCCCGCTTCACTCTGTCTCTGGCCACCAGCTTCTCTTCCTCCACTCACTCACCCTGGCACCTCTATTCCAAAACCATTTTCATCCCATGAGTAACTTCTACACATGGGCGTCTCTTTCTTCCCTTCTGTCTAAACTTCTTCCCATGTTCTCTTGTCCTCTCTACCTTGTTACTCAGCGCAGATTCCAAATCTATATAATCTCTTAGATTCCAATCACTATAATCTCTCCCTTAAACATACCCTTCACCTTCTTGCCCTCTTCTGTTTAACTCATCTGGCAAAACTCCCTTCTCTCTACACACAGGCACTGACGTAGTAAGATATGGCTACTCAAAACCTTTACTACATTTCCTTAATTCCTTACGCACTCTCCCAGTTTACTACTTCACATCAGGGCAGATATTCATCCCGTCCAATCTGTACTCCTTCTTTAGTAATAGTATTTTTAGTTGGACATATGGCTGCCCAGAAGTAAGACTACATTTCCCAGTTTCCTTGAAGGTCAAATTTGGCCCAATGGGATTTTCATGTGGCAACTTTTGGAAACTTTCTCTAAAAGACTGCAGAAACCCAACCAGTGTACCCCTTCCCTCTCTGCGTTCTGGGCCTTGACTATGGATGTGACAGCAGAGCTTCATTTCAGACCATGAGCATGAGGGCCTTATCCCAGGAATGAACAGAAATCAGAAAGAACTAGTCTCCTAGAGCTTCATGGCATAGCGCTTCCAGGGCTGGGTGGCTAACTTCCAAATTTTTAACTATTTTAAGCCACTGTTATTATGAGTGTTCATTACTCCTAGAGTAACCACTCTCTCCTTAAATCTCCAACAGTCTTTACCCTTCCTACTCTACTTGAAACTGATGACCTTGTTCCTTATTTTGCTGAGAAAATAGGCACAATGAGAACAGAATTTCCACATCCACCCACCACCAAACTGTCAACGGCCAGCACTTCTGTGTGCACCCTCTGGGGCTTGCTCCTGATGGTGATGAGCCTCCCGCGCCTGCGCCTGCGCTCTGCACTGGGTACCCCTCTCTGTCCACTCAAGGGTTTTGCTCCTGCAGCCGGCCTCTCACTTGCACCATCACTGTTTCCATTTCACATGATCCCTCCAAGTGACATAAAAACTCCACTTTCTTCATATTTAAAAAAAGAAAGCAGATCGCAGAAGTCTGCTGATTTCATATCTTTCTCCAGCCATTTTGCTCCATGGCTTTATAATAACACCCGGTTCTCAAGGTCTCCTCTCCTCCCCGTCTTCTTGGACAGGAGGTGTCCACAGCCTCTACCTTCCCAATGCCAGTTCTCAGTCCTCATGCCACTGGCATCTCAGCAGCATTCAGCACAGTTGATTCCACCGCCAACTTCACACATCCTCTCAGCTGGTTTGGGGACCTACTCTTTTTACATTTCTCCCCATCTGCTCCTTCTCGGTCTCTTTGCCGGTTCTTCCTAATTCCCCTGACCTCTAAGTGATAGTTGCCCTCAAACTCTGGCCACAGACCATCCAGCCCCGTGGCATCAGTTGCAGTGTATACTGATTGCTTCTCATTTTCAAATCTGTAGGTCTGACCTCTTTCCTGAATTCCAGACTTTATATCCAACTCTCTAGTCCAGTGATGGCGAACCTTTTGAGCTCGGCGTGTCAGCATTTTGAAAAACCATAACTTAACTCTGGTGCCTTGTCACATGTCGAAATTTTTTGATATTTGCAACCATAGTAAAACAAAGATTTATATTTTTGATATGTATTTTATATATTTAAATGCCATTTAACAAAGAAAAATCAACCAAAAAAATGAGTTCACCTGTCACCTCTGACACGAGTGTCATAGGTTCGCCATCACTGCTCTAGTCTACATTCCCAATTGGATGACTAATAAGCATTACAGTCTTAGCACAGTCAAAATCAAATTCTTGAAAAAGCTGGACTCACTGAAGGAGGAAAACTTGGGCTGCCCTCAGCTGGATGTGTCCACACCAAGGGGTAGTCCTCTTCTTCCACACAGGTCCTACCTAACAATGCTTTCTCCATTCATCTGGCTGCCCAGGCCCCAAACCCTCTGAGTTATTCTTGACATTTCTTTCTCTTCTGTGAACCCCTCTCTATGTGTGTCTTTTGTTTTGAGGTGGGTCTCTTGGAGACAGGATATAGTTGGGTCATGTTTTTGTATCCATTCAGCTACCCTATGCCCTTTGATTGGAGCATTTAATCCATTTAAATTTAGGGTTATTACTGATAGGCACTTATTTATTGCCATTTTAATTCTGTATGGCTAGGTTTCTCTCTCTGTTTCTTTTTCTTATTACAGCAATCCCTTTAGCAATTCTTGTAATGCTGGCTTGGTGGTGACGTACTCCTTTAGTCTTTTTTTTTTTTTTTTGGTCTGGGAGGCTCTTTATTTGACTGTCTATTTTGAATGATAGCCTTGCTGGATATAGTAATATTGGTCTCAGATTCTTGCTTTCCATTACCTTGAGTACTTCATGCTATTCCCTTCTGGCCTGTGGAGTTTCTGATGAGAAATCAGGTGTCAGCCTTATGGGAACTCCTTTGTGGGTAACAGTTTTCTTTTCTCTTGCTGCCTTTAAGATTCTCTCTTTGTCTTTAATTTTTGGCATTTTAATTATGATGTGTCTGGGTTTGGGTCTGTTTGGGTTCTTCTTGTTTGGGGTTCTCTGTGCCTCCTGAACTTGTGTGACTTTTTCCTTTACCAGGTTAGGGAAGTTTTCTGCCATTGTTTTTCAAACACCTTCTCTATGCCTTTCTCCCTTTCTGCCTCTTCTAGCACACCTTCTATTCTAATAGTTTCATGTTTCACATTGTCCCACAGCTCCCTTACGCTGTCCTCCTGGTTTTTAATTGTTTTTTTTTCTTTTTGGTTCTCTGATTGAGTGATATTCTCAACTATGCTTTCTAATTCACTGATTTGACCCTCAGCTTCCCCTAATTTGCTGTGTATTACTTCCAATGTGTTCTTTATTTGTGTTATGTCATTCTTTATCTCAGACTGTTCTTTTTTCATAGTTTCTATATCTTTTTTTCATGCCGTTGAGCATTTTTACAATCATTACTCTGAACTCTATTTCAGATAAATTTCTTATCTCTGCTTCATTTATCTCTTCTTCTAGAGAATTCTCTAGTTCTTTCATTTGGGAGTTGTCTCTTTGTTTCCTCATTTTGGTTGTCTGTTTGGGTTTGTGACTATGTATTAGGTAGATCCTCTACACCTCTCAGTCTCTAGTGCAGGACAGTGTTAAAGGCTGTTTCTGACTAATTAGATCAGGCAAAGACTCAAAGCTTCCAGAGACCTCCTCTGCCTACAGACTGATAGGATTCCAACTTGAATTGCCCCAAACAATCATACTCGGGTGTAGCAAGTTTTTTTCAACATGGTGGGGGTAGTTCCTTCTACCTGGAGGCTAATTGTTATTTTTAATCTCTTAAGTCAGTGGTTTTCAACCTGTGGGTCGCAACTATCGGAAAACACATGTAGCATATCAGATATTTACATTATGACTCATAACAGTAGCAAAATTACAGTTATGAAGTAGCAACAAAAATAATTTTATGGTTGGGGGTCACCACAACATGAGGACCTGTATTAAAGGGTCGTGGCATTAGGAAGGTTGAAAACCACTATAAGTGGTCTCAGGGCAAGGTGTTTTCCAATAGGGTGTGTCAACTGTCTTCCCCCCAGGCAAAGCAAATGTGTACGTGGGAAAGATGTCCTCCACTGTGTGAGGGAATGACTCAGCCCAGGAAACTTGGGGTGTCAGCCTTCTGAGCTCTATCCCCTACATCCCCAGTCCTGGCTTCTGCTCTCACAGCTCCAGTCCACTTCATCCTCTCTCTGCCAGAGCACAAGGTGGGTGGCTCCACGGGGAATTTTGTGCATTTGCCCTTTAAGAGGGTGCCTGAATTTTCAACTGTTACTCCCTGGCTGACAGCACCCTGCTGCTTTTCATAGCCAGATGTTATGTGAGTACCCTCCTCAGTTTGGTGCTCTCTGCTGGGGGGTCCAGCTTTGGGATTAGATCCCAGAGTTCTCAATGGCAACTCCCCACAACTGAGATATCTCTCTGGAACTTCAGTTGCTGTCTGTGGGCACCTGGCCAGCCCTTTTACGCCTCCGCCCCGCCTACCAGCCTCTATGCCGTCTCCACTTTCGGTCCTCGGGTGTCAGGGTTCTCTCCTGCGAGTCTTCTGTTGATTACTCAGGAAGTTTTTCTGTAGTTTAGTTGTAATACCAGTTTGCTCCTGGGAGCAGGTCCGTGCAGCATCCACTTACTCTGCCGCCATTTTTTCTGTACTTAAGTGACTTCTGAAAAAATAAAAAGCTGTACTTTTAAAAAATGTCAAGGTCGAGAAAGACCTGAATCCCTATCTAAGCTGTCAGAAAATCCTGCCAACTCTACCTTAAGAGCAAGGCCGGAAACTAATTATTTCCTATCTCCATCACTACTAACGTGTCTAAGCCATCACTGTCTTTTGTTGGGACAACTACAAGGGCACCACAACTACCCTGTTCCCTGGCTACCTCTCTGACCTCACTGGTGACTGCTCTGCCATCTCCCACTCCGCTCTAGCCACACGGCCTCCTCCCTGGTCCTCCCATCTGCCCAGCATACTCCTGTCTTAGAGCCTTCGCACAGGCTGCTGCCTGAAATGTTCTTGCCCCAGACAGTCACATTCCCTCCCTTCCCTTCATGTCTGCTCAAGGGCACCTTGTCAGAGAGGCTTTTCCTGACCGTACTGTTCAAAACAGCGCGCCACAGCCCCTCCACCATTCTCTAGCCCTTACATTGTTTTACTGTCTTTATAACACTTCTCGCTGCCTGATATTGTATTATTTATGAATCAGTTGTTTGTTTATTGTATGTCTCTCCCCAGTGGAAATATAAGCTGCACAAATGCAGGGACTTTGCCCCCTCCCTCCTGCTTATCTCCAGCACCTAGAACAGAGCCTGATAATACAAGCATCGAGAACATTTCTTATTCCTTTTGCTCTTTAAACTGAGAGCCATGTGGACAGGAATTTGTCTCAGCAACAGACAGCGGGGGGCAGGAGGAGGATGCTGATGACTAGTCAGTGCCTCGTGAGGAGGCCGCCCCGGGGTGGGGCACTGAGGAAGGGAGCTGTGCCCTTGTCTACACCAGTTCAGAGTAGAGTTCCTGTCCCACTGGGCTGGGAGGAGGGAGTGGGTTTTCAATAAATGTTTCTTCACTTGCTGTGTGACCATTTCGAGGCACTTAAAATGATTTCGTAAAAATCATGTTCAGTTTTGTGGGTGACCAATGCGTGGATCTCCCACACCATCATGTCAGAGTGAAACTCTGTTCCAGGTCAGTCATCTTGCGTCCTGCCAGGCTGTTTCCCTTGCTAGTTGTTTTTTAAAAAAGGAGTAGAGAGTTGCTGAGTCATGGTCCGAGTGGATCATCATACTTACATCTGTGCAGGACCCCTCTATGGTGACATAGCTTTAAAAACGTAACTCCCTTTATTCCATTCCTCACCCCACCACAGTTCCAACCTCACAGGTATTTTGCATTTTGTGTCATGCGAAATGTATGTCGCATTATATATATTTTCTTTTCACTCAGCACTGTGTTTAGGATCCATCAATCAATTTATATGATTTGATGCTTTTAAATGCTGTGCACACACACACACACACACACACCCTTCACACTCCCTGTCTTACCTGCCCACATTCCCACCAAACAAATACACAAAAATTTATTAATTACGATTGTGGTAAGAGTTGTTAAGAAGTATAAGTGGATGCAATCAACCAAACTTTCCCAAAAGAGTGACCTTGAAGTTGAGATGATGTAAGAGAGAGAGACGGTGGTGAAGTCAGAGTCCATGAGAGAGCACAGTGGTCCCCTTTGTCTGCAGTTTCACTTTCCATGGTTTCAGTTACCCGTGGTCAATTGCAGCCCAAACAATATTAAATGGAAAATTCCAGAAGGAAACACTTCATACCTTTTTAATTGCATGCCATTCTGAATATTGTGGTGAAATCGCACAGGGTTCAGCTCCTCCCCACCAGGACAGGAATCACCCCTTTGTACAGGGAGTGTCACTGTAGGTACTCCTGCCCATTAGTCACTTGGTAGCCCTCTGAACTATCAGATGGACTGTGGTTTGCAGTGCTGTGTTCAGCTCACCCTTAGTTTACTTAATAATGGCCCCAAATGCAAGATTAGTGATGCTGGCATTTCAAATACGCCACAGAGAAGCTGCCAAGTGCTTCCTGTAAGTGAAAAGGTGTGTATGTATAGGAAACATACTACATAGACACTAGAGGCCCGGTGCACAAAATTCATGCACTGGGGGTGGGGGGGGGCAGGGTCCATCAGCCCGGCCTGTGCCCCCTCGCAGTCCTGGTCCCCTCACTCCTTACCGCCCACCTGCTTGCTGCTCCCTACCGCTTGGCTTGCTGCTCCTTAGTGCTGCTGCGGAGGCTCCTGCCACTGCCGCTGCATTCGCCAGCCGTGAGCCCGGCTTCTGGCTGAGTGGCGCTCCCCCTGTGGGAGCTCACTGACCACCAGGGGCAGTTCCTACATAGAGCATCTGCCCCCTGGTGGTCAGTTCATAGGGACCAGTCATTCCACCATTCAGTCTATTTGCATATTAGGGTTTTATTATATAGGATAGTAAATATAAGGTTTGGTACTATCCACAGTTTCAGACATCCACTGGGGCTCTTGAAACTTACTCTCTGTGGGTAACGGGGTACTACTGTGGAAGCCCCAAATCAACAAAGTCATCAGGGGAGAAGCAAGGATGGTTATTAAAATCACTGCTGCAGACAAAACTGAGTCTAGAAATTGATCTTCTAAACATAAACCTTGAAAACACATACAAGGATGTCATTGCCACAGTGCTTACAACAGTAAAAACATTTAGAAAAAAAATCAAATAGAAGAATGAGTAAGTTGTGGTATAGTCACATACAAAGGAATGCAATACAGCAGTTAAAAGAATGAAGTAGATCTATGTGTATCAACATGAAAATATCTAAAAAACATAAAAGATTTATACAGACGTCAAAAACCCAAAGCAATACTGTATGTATTTTCCATAGATGTACTTTTTTAAGTAGAAAAAGTATAAAAACAAGAACTGGAATGATATGGAGAAAATTCATGATGAATGCTTTCTCTGAAAAAGAGGATGAGAAATGAGAGATGAGAAAAAAGGAAATTTTAGTTTAATCCATATTATTCTGTTTACTCTATAAAAAACATTTATAGCAAAAAATACAAACTGTTAGTATTTTAATTCTGGATGGTGGGTTCACTGATATTAGTCTTATTTTATGAACATTATTTTTTTCAATATTAAAAAGAAACATAAACACAAAAACAAATGACCAAGTTTAGCCCATTACAAATGGCATAATATTTAAGATGTTAATATTTTATGTTGAAGAGTCTGCAAGAACAACTTTTCCCAATAGTAATTTGATTGTTACCGATGAAACCTTTGTATAGGCCAGGGTATTAAACCTGCAAAAATTAATCTTTGGCATTTGTTTCAAAAGTGATATTTAGACTGTCTCAATGACGGTATTTATTTTTCTGGAGAAAGTAAGGAATGAAGAATAAGGCACTTGGTAAGTCTGGTTACAACACAGCGGTAGCTCCCTGGGCACAGGGTAAGTCTAAGAGTCAGCATCTGTTACTCTCCCTCTTACCCCTCCACCACTACTAGGCTGTTTTGACAACCAGGATCCATTCCCCTGGTAGGATTAGCCCTTGATGTGTTGCACTAAAATAGAACAATAGTGAGCACCATTTGCACGAGTCTTAGGAAATGTTATTGATCATGAGGCATTCACTATGCTATGAAAGTTGGGTAGCCATTGAGACCAGGTCGGATTCAGAAAGGGAAAACTAGCAACTATTTTAAAGCATGACTATTCCAGGAGCTTCTTTCGTGTCCTTCCAACACCGTGCACTCTCTCCCACCAGATATGCCACAAGCTATCTTATCTCATGAGTATGATTCGTCTTTGATGTGCCAAGATCAGTAATGCCCTCTGATAACCCCAACTCATTCATAAGTCACATAAACCTGGATCTGAGTCTTCTATCGGAGGAATTTGAGAAGTAACCAATGTTCTAAAGCAATTAGCTAGGAATAAAAAGGAAGAAAAGAAAAATCATTATCAAATATGTGGTCATTCATAGCTACTTTGTTTTAAGAAGATAAAGTTGGTGGTTGACAGGAAACTAGAGATGACAAAAAATTTGGTCCAGCAATTCAATTTCTACCCATAAAGCCTAAAGTCACTGTGACATTTGTCCCTCAGTAGCTTCACAAGCTGCATTGGGTAGAGCTATTGATGTAGTTTGATGTTCTGGGATAGTTTATATAGCACAAAGATTATGTGCTATTGAAAGTTGAAAGTATCCACTGGTAAAAGTTGTCGGTTTGAAAATCTTTACTTATGAGAAAATAATCCATTAATCAAGACTTCTTGAAAAATCAAAGTAAGTTTATGTACATAATTCTGAAATAATTATAAAAATTAATCATTTTAATTTTCCTCGTGGATTTAAATTGTTTAGGATACAGATTTGAAGTATATGTTTAAGTAGTTTTGATGCTTCTAAGGTTCTTTAGTATAATGGATTCCCTTTTCATGAATTCACACATTTGTCCCATCTTTTTACATGAGGCACATCCTCAAGTAGTTGTGTTCCCATGAAGAATATCACTGTTACTGTCGGCTATACCAATAGCAAACAGTTGAAGGGCCTATAGATACATAAGATGCTTTACGTGGATTATATCTTTTAGAATCAAAATAACTCTCCATGACATTGAAATTCTATATGAGGCACTTGCCATTATCCCCACTTTGCACAATTTACAAGACCTTGACCACCTTAGACCATGAACAACGAGCCAGAGTATATAATTCTTGAGTCAGCAAACTGAAAACCACTCTGAAAACCCAAATTGAAATTTCTTCCTTGGCTTTCGTGTTTCGTGTTCCTGAGAAGTCAGAGGTCAGCGGGATTTTCAGCCCCTGAAAATCAGCCCGTTGTGTGGTTGCGGGCAGGTGGTGTGTTTTGTTTTGTTTTCTGCTGGCAGCAGCCTGGGGCAGAGGGAGCCCCTGTGATCTGCATATTTAAATTGTTCCTCATTTCTGGAAAGTTTTCTTGATTCTGCCTTGTTTACTGTTTCTGTTACACTAGATGTTGGTTGTACCTCAAAGACACCTGCAAACCGCTGTCTTCCACACCTAGACTATTCTCTCCAAACTCCTCTGCAATAGAGAAGAGTTGCTGTTTTCATTTTAAAAGCAAAAGCATTGCTGTTTTAACTGTCCACAGAGTCAGAGCTGCTCTTCATTGCTTCCAATGGGGTTTTAATTCTTCCACTGTAATTCCAGTGCCCTTTGACTCCTCCCTCACGCAGATGTTTTCTCTTGTCTTATATCCTCCGATAACTCCCTCATTCCAACTTGCTCTTTCCTGGCAGCTTTCTGTCCTGCCATGTCCTTGCACCCCAAGGGAACAGCTGCTATTACTTGGGATGCTTTGGGTTACAATACTGGTGAAACCAGCCTGCACTGCAACGAGGCAGCCAGGATGGTTTGGGGGAGAGCTCCAGCTCCCCATCTCAGCCTTCACCAGGCTGGCTTTCCAGAGAGGTTGCCACAGGCAACCAGAGCAGCTGGCTCATCCTGTGCGTCCACACAGACCAAGAGCTTCACTGCCTACCGCCTGTGATACCTGAAGAAAATCCCAAGCTCGACTCTGATTGGCCACCTTTGAACCAATCACTGTGACCAGGAAATGCTTGCCCTGACTGGCTTAGGTCTCAGAATAATCAGTGTGATATGAGAACAGGATCACTGCGCCTCTGGGTGAAGTTGAGATCAGCTTCGGGAAGACATTGGAAGCCTAAACACAAACCTGAGTCTGGTTAGGAAAGGAGAGAATCAGTGGGGTGAGGTCTTAGTTTTCTGTGTCATTTTGGGGGTTTTGTTTGTCTGTCTGATATATATGTAGGTATTTTCATGGAGAATCACAGGGAATTCTTTTTTTCCTCACATCCCCCAGACCCCATGCATCAGGAAGACCCATCAGCAACAACTCCAAAACATTTCCTGAATCTGACCAGTTCCTGCCATGGCCCCTGCTTACCCTAATCCCAGCCACTGTGGTCTCTCATCTAAATCATGAAGATAGACTCTTTGACACTCCCTTTTTCACCAGGCAGCCAGAGTACTCTTTTAAAACAGTATCTAAAATACCCACCACATCTGGAACAAAATCCAATCTTAATGGTAGTGTACAGGACCCTCTGTGAAATGGACCACTTTTCACTCTATTTTAGCCACCATAGCCTTCTTTTGGTGCCAATTGATTTCTGCCTCCGGACCTTTGCAAGAACCATTCCTTTTGTCTCATGGGTTCTTCCCAGGAAGTTAGAGACTTTTCCTGACAGCTCCACATAAAATCATGCTCACCCACTCACCCTAAGACATTTCTCCTTAATGAAATTGTCTTACTAATGTGTTTAATTTTTATTCTCCCACTGTAGTGAACGCTTTTGGAAGGCAGACCCTAACTTCTCTTCTTCACCATTATATTCCCAGCACCTACGATAGTGCCTAGCATTTAGCAGTTACTCAATAAACATCTGTTGAGCGAATGAACAGATGATGGAGGCCAGATCCTATGAGAGAGGCTATTGGCTATGGAGCCAGGTGTTAGTAAGGGTTGGAGGCGGGTGGGATCAGGGAGAGGGAAGTAGATTATGGTTACACTTCAAAGAAGTCTGTGACACGCCCAGAGCCACACAGGGAGGCAGGAAAGACAGGTGAGCTGGAGGGCAAGTCTCTTACTTGCCACATTTCCCCGTCCTGCTAGGAGAGGGAACCCTGCCAAACATGAAATGATCTGGATTTGTCCAGACACAAGAGACAAAGATGGCTAGAATGGAACTCTGATTCTTAGAGCTCCTTTTCCAAGAATACATGAAATATATAAAAGAAATTGATATGAGGCTCTCTGGGGGGGGGGGGGGAACAGTTACAAACAATTCATATAACAAACCCTGAAAGGCTCATATATCTTCCTAGATATATTAAATTTCATTTCAAAAGTTGGTTATAAATCAGCCAACAAAACCCCTTTTTTAACTGTCTCCAATATCCTCCATTGCTGTTATTTAGAACTTTAACTGCCATTTTCACAAAAGACATAACACTTTCTAGGGCTTTCGACAGCCAATAACACCAGCTGATTTAGACTCCATTTTGTCAATGGGCTTGAATGAGCCCCAAGAGAGCAAGACCCAAGAGGCTGAGGGATGGGTGGGGAATCTGGGAGGGCTACCAAGAGGTGGGAGAAGGCAGGGAGAGCGGGCAGCACTGCTGATGTATGCCGAGAAGCAGGCAGGGTACCCCTGGGTGTCCCACCCGCACCACATGCCCTGTGAGAAAGATCAAGAATCTCACCACTGGAAGGTCTGAGCTGGAACCTGCCTGGCTACTTCTTCCAAGTGTGTCTCAGTTGGATTATGAAGCCATTTGGAAACTTTGTGCATTTGTCTGAAACACGGAGCACCGTTTCATTGTGTTATTGGAAGCACCAAGTGGGATCATGCATGTACAGCACCCAGCTGAGTGCCTGGCACATGTGAGCCCTCAGTGAATGCAATGTATCAGGGGCCCTCCTCGCACCACACATCTGCCCTCTCTTGGGAAAGTCTGCCTACTATGCCCTGGAGGAATTGATAGTAAAGCCTCATTAATCTGAACCTTATTCACCTACAATTTATAATTCATCAGTGGCCTAAACTGGAATTTATTTCTATAAATGCTGTTTAAAAAACTTACAGGGAGGTTTCAACACATTTATGGTGAGATTATTTAAGTTAGTGAACCACTCACTATTACTATAGGAATAGACATTTACACCCAAATAATTGATGTGCTAATTACGCATGATTCTTAGCTACACAGAAATTAGGTCTCCGATTCGAAGTATAGTTCAAATTATTGAAAATATAAAAGTTGTTCTCAAATTTAGTTTATTAGATGCTTTTGAGAAGTTGATATTATAAAGCAACAGTGCAGTGCCAATTTTCAATATAATATCTTGTGGATTCAAGTATTGGTCATATTTAAGAGAAGGTTTAGCCCAGGCCTGTAAGCACATACCGAGAAGGGAAGAAGAAAAGGGGAGAGAAAGAGAGAAAGCTGTCCCTCCACCTCTTTCCCATCGCTGGTGTCACTTTCTCTTTGCCATCGGAAGAACACTGGGCCTCACAGTTCAGGGGTTCACAGTAAACAACAGCCATTTCCCACTGCTTGAGCCTCTAATACATGCTTTATTGTTATTCTGATAAAAACTGACATTATTGTAACTAATCTTTTTTTTAAAATTCATTTTTATTTATTTCAGAGAGGAAGGGAGAGGGAGAGAGAGATAGAAACATCAATAATGAGAGAGAATCATCAATCAGCCGCTTCCTGCAAGCCCCACACTGGGGGGTCGAGCCCGCAATCTGAGTATGTGCCCCAACCAGGAATCAAACCATGACCTCCTGGTTCATAGGTTGACATGAAACCACAGCTGGGCATTAGGCTTTTTTAAGAAAATAATTTACAGTTTATTCTTTGAGTTAAAGTTGTTATGATTAAACTAGGTAATGAATACATGTAACACTGCTCATTTAAACGCACTGGTTGGAGTGAGAGGAGAGGTAAGGAAAATATTTTTTTAAAGGTTCAGTTGAAAGGAAGTATTCTTCAATTTAGAGAAAATGCAATCCTATAGCTTCTACCAAAGGCAAAGCAAATTATAATTTTTTTCTGACTTTAAATAGAGAGCTCAAGAGACCTAGGAGTGCAAGATACAGTGAACACATACATTTCAACAAAACTTTTAGCCATGGTAAACCTAAGCTGAACTAACAGGATGGGATTGACCCGCCCACTTGAAGCAAATTTCAAAATCAACAAAATATGTGTAACAACAATGTTCAAGAAAATAGACAACAGACAAGGAAGTACAGTGATACCCAAGAGATGGGGCACAACCAAGGTGAGCCCTAGGATTGCCCCAGGCCTGCCTGGAGAGAGATGTAAGGCCACAGCACAGGAAGGGGGACCCAGAGGACTCAGAGTTGAGGAGTCTGAGCTTAGACTCTGGGACATCAAGGCAGCTAGAGTTCAAGGGCAGACTACCAGGGAAGAAAGGATGGCACAGGGAGAGAACCTCAAAGATCTGCGGACGCCCCCCTTTCCGTCTTCAGCTGAGCACTGACCAGAACACACATGTAAAGGAACATCCCAAGGCCCCAGGTGAGGACAGGGGCTAGGGACTGGGTCTCACCCAAAAAGCTAGTAACCAAGGTAAACTGTGAATGTCACCAGAACAGAGGCAGAAACATAGTCCAGAAGCTCCCAGTTCTAACTGGGAGAGATAAGATGTGAGGTTCAAGAGAAGGAGCACTGTGGTTAGACAAAGGGGCAGACACAGGACCATGTGTGGCAGGTGCCCTTTCCCGTGGTCCCTGCTGTGTCACCGTGCTCTTCTGCGGGGTCATGAATGGCTACTTGAAGAGCTGGCCTGGGCTACATGCCTGGGAACTTCTCATTCTTAAAATGGTCTTCCCTATGTCTTATACAAACCAGTTTCTCTGTGTAGCAGACAATTATTGCTTTGTCTTCCAGCACCCCTCCCTTTTGTCTTCTGATCAACCACATCCCCCCGCCTCCTACAACTTGGGGCCTGAATGGGTGTAGCCATCTTCCTACCCGAGCCTACAGAGTGGATTCTGCATCTAGCTAGGCTACTGAGCCCTGGTCACAGTGACTCCTCAGGAGGTGGACATGGGGCTAAGCCAGGCCAACCAGCGCTCTCCCTTCAAACTTTATTTTTCACCAGGAGCTAGGAGAACTTTCTTTTTCTCTGGTGGTGGTCACGTTCTGAAAGAATATGCGTTTTGTGATTGGAAAGGATGAAGATGACATAGAGAGTGGTAGAAATGAAGAAGTCTTCTGAGATTTAAGTCACTCAGTTGGGTCATTTCTGATACCATCATTAGGTGAGATGATAAAACCCCCCTTTTGTCTAAACTAATTCAAGCTGGTTTCTCTTATCTGCATCAAAGGAATATCTGAGGAATGCACTGTCATTTCTTATATCTAATCTCTGGAATAAGAGAGAATACATTTAATCCTTATTCCCATGCATTTCCTTAGATATTGAAAAATAAGTATTATGTCCTCCCTAAACCATATCCACTCTTTTCCAGGAAAATATTCATGTGTTTTTTCCCAAAGATTCCTACTACGCTATGGTTTCCAGGCCCTCCCTGTGGTGGTCAGTTGACTTGGGTGTTTTCAAGTTGTCTGTGATTATCCTGTGTAGGCGTACTAAATAAGGTGCCCCCAACTTGGTCTTATCAGTGACTGAACCACTTTCTGGGCACAAGTTCTTCTATTAATACAACCCAAGGCAAAATCAATATTTTAGGCAATTCTGGTTTCCTTGACTAAATCTGAGATTGTGATTATTCTGAATCCCAAGTTTTCACGTGAATTACTACAACGCCACTTCCAAAACCCTACAGTTGTTCCATTAACTGTTTAAATGAAAGACTTTATGGTTTTCATTGTTCAGTTTCATCTCACTTTGTTAACCTCATGCCCCATACTATTATGATAATTAAAAATCTGATTCTTTCATTTGTAACATCAGTTATCAGTCTTTAATATGGGAGAATCAACCTTTCTTGGCTAGGATCATAGACAGAACTTTTGGGGTACAATAGACATTCTCTCCACTTGGTCACATGAGCCTTTAATAGGTATACCTCTCGCAGATCAGCAGAAATGGCTGGTGTCATCTCACCACTCCAGTTGTTGAAAACCAGAGCTGCCTGATAGTGTATTTAATTCTATCCACTCTCTATTAAAATTCACTAAAGCTTGCTAAGCCTCATTTCCTTGAAAGCCTATCAGGTTTCAGTTTCATCAAAGTCAAGTGTATTTAATTAACACAATCTAATTTATTCTGGAAGTGGTCAAGTTCTCCAAAGGTACTCAGTAGAGCTACTGGTGTTTCATAAGAATTAAACACATGTAATGATAGACAAAAATAAGTGGGTTTTATACATGCCATTACTACCACCTCTTTTGCATACAATTGACTAAATTATCTTTTGTTATGAAACATTAATCCTCTTTGCTAAGTGGAGTAATTCTCATTTCAGAGTCAGCCTGCTAAGGAGCATCTCGGGAACCAAACCTTAGCCATCTTGCACTGTGATGCTGAGGAGGGCACACAGTTTTTGGAGAAAACTGCCCACTTGTCAAAATTTGGTCTTTCTGGCCCAACCTGTCCCCTCACTGCGTTGCCCTCCCCGGTACTCTGAATTCCAAGAAGAGCTCAGACATGTAGGCACAAGGCTGCAAGCAGGAAGCCCAGGCCATTAGTCAAATTAACCCTGGAGGCCATGGTCAGCAGGAACTGTATACGGAATCGGCATGCTCATCTCAGTCCCACACTTCAAGGAACTTCTCTGTAATGAGTTAAGTGGAACCTGTGAATATTACCATATACATTATAAGACTGAATCACCTTATTTGGGGAAAGGGCCTTTGCAGATATAATGAAACTAAGGACTTTTTTTTAAAATTGCATTTATTGGAGTGACATTGGTTAATAAAATTATACAGATTTCAGGTATACAACTGCACAACACATCATCTGTTTATTGTGTGTTTACCATCCCAAGTTCAGCCTCCTTCCATCACCATTTATTCCCCCTTTACCCACTTCTACCTCCACCACACCCCGAACTAAGGATCTTAAGATGAGAAAACCATCCAGGATTATCCAAGTGGGTTAGGACAAGTGTCCTCATAAGCGAAAGGCAGAGGGAGCTAGGGCTCAGAGAGAAGAAGAGAAGACAGAGGAAAAGTGACGTGAGGGTGAAGGCAGAGGCTGGAGCGGTGCGGGTACCTGTGAAGGAGCACCTGGAGCCTCCAGAAGCAAAGAGGCGGGAAGGACTCTCCCTTGGAGCCTCCAGAGGGAGTGAGAGCCTGTCCACACCTGAGTCTTCTCTTCTGGCCTCCAGAACTGCGAGGAAATAATGCCTATTGTTTTAAAGCACTAATTGTGTGGCAACTTGGATGGGAGCTTCGGGAAACTAATCCAGGCTCCACAAGCAGCTGAGTAACATCTGAGGAGAACGTCAAAATGCCCCAAAGGACACATTTCATAATCAGCCAAAAGCTGCCTCACTATTGCCAGCAAGTTCAGTGTTAAACTGCACTTCACCCTTATTACTGAGTCCTCGAGGGTGGCCCAGGCCATCAGTGACCTTTCTTCGCTGGGGCTGTTTGCTGTTAATATTTATGTTAGCCTGATTTTCTATAGATACAGATGAGGGGCGAGTATAATAGTGAGGCGATCCTTGAGGGAGTTTCCCAATTCAACAGGCTCTGGGGATGGAGAGAAGCATCGAATACGGCTCAGCCAGCCAAGCCACCTGCTGCCCAGAGCTCTATTCAAGAAGGGCCCTCAAAACACAAGATGAATGAACTGGAATACTGGGTCATTTAACTCCGGTTTTTCACACTTAACTCTTCACATATGTTCCAAAATGTAAATTGGTTCCTCTGTCATCAGAGTAGACAAATTCATCAAGAGGAAACCACTCAAACTTTATTTCCACATATCTCTATTCAGATTTTTGTTTGCTTGTTTTTCAATGCATACAGGCAAATAGAGGCTGAGCCAAGCCTTCTTCTTCTACCTCTTTTTTTATTATTATGTCAACACTCACTTTTTGAGTTTCAAAAGTTCTTTTCTATTTTTCTGATCACTCTTTCGTCATAGCACTCAAATCCTTTTAATAATGATATAACAGTCATTATCTTGACTTTATCTGAGAGACACTAAATTTTGAAGGTTTGTTTTGCTTTGCTTTTCAGAGAATCTTCTACTTTTGGGATAATCTTTATTTTCTCCAAGATCTTTAATTCTTTATTTATCTTCGCTTTCTTGAGTTGCAGACTTTTCTCAAGTGTTCAAAGTAGTTAATGTTGTAGATTATATTTTCCAAACATGGCCACAATAATATCTGACCTCCCACATGCTTTTCTACAATGAAATCTACCCCCTTACCATGTAGTGCCGTCTCTGTTTCCACTCCTTGAATATGGGAAGACCCTTTATTGCTTTGACTAACAGAGTAAGGCAGGTGCACTGTGCCAGTTCTGAGTATACTCTTAACTGGCTCCGCATCTTCTGCTTTCTTTCTTTTGGAAACCAACCTCCACATATTAACTGTGACTACCCTGAGACCGACCCACTGTCAGAAGAACAGGCCACATAGAAAGAGAAAGGCCACGGAGAAGCAAAGCACCAAGCATGTGAGTGAGAAGCCAGCTCAGACATCCTTCCCGATGGAGCTTCAGATAACTCCAGACTCAATGGCCATCTGCCTGTAACTGCATAAGAATCTACGGGTAAGAACCACCAGGTAAGCTCAGGCAACCTAGAAAAAACCATGGAGGCCATTAATACATGATATTGTTGTTTCAAAAAGTATTAATAAATATAATTGTTTTTAATAAAGAAATTGTTATTTTAAGCCACTGAATTTTGGAGTGGTTCTTCAGGAAGCAAAAGATCACCAGAACACTTGGTTTCCCATTTGTATTAAAAATGTGGCAACATGAGAGCAGATTGGAAGCATCAGGGCTGGGCATATTGCACTGGTGGACTTCCTCCTAAGGATACTGATTGAACCTTATTTTTGGGAACTGAAACAGTACAATGGAGGGCTTTTCTTCAGAGCACCATACTACATGAGGTGCCCTAGTTCCTTCCAAATGGTTCTTTACCAAATAAACCCTATCATTTTTTTCTTAGCCTGAAACTAAGTGCCTGATTTAGTCTTATCTTTGGAGATATATATATATATATATACTCTGAGTGGCCAGATTATTATGACCACCTGACGTTTGTAGGCAAATTAACTATAATTTCACGCTGAAGTTGCTAGAGGGCCAGACCATTATAAATAGGGAAGCAGATTGTTTACCACGATAGTAGAAGTGATTTTTTTCTGAAGATATGGATAAACCGCGATTTAACAGCCTTTGAACATGGGATATATTTGAACGTGAGTGGCCAGATTATTATGACCACCCCATCAGTACTTCGTTGGGCCACCTTTTGCCTTCAATACTGCGGCGATTCTTCTTGGCACTGACTCCACGAGATGTTGAAAGGTGATGCGAGGAATCTGACACCATGCCTGATGAATAGCACTGTCCAGTTCTGTGAGATTTGATGGTTGTGGAACCAACTGCCTGATGGCTCTTTTAGCTTTGCCCCACAAATGCTCAATTGGATTGAGATCTGGTGATTGTGGGGGCCACCTAAGCAAGGTAAAGTCTCCCTCATGTTCTTGAAAGCACTCCTGCACAATATGAGCACCGGGGTATGGCGCATTGTCTTGTTGGAAGAAGCCCTCTCCATTGGGATACGCCATCAACATGATAGGATGAACTTGATCAGCAATTATACTTAGGTATGTTGTGCTATTCAGACATTGTTCCACACGAATTAAAGGGCCCAAATCATACCAGGAAAACATGCCCCAAACCATAACACTGCCCCACCAGCTTGAAGGGTTGTACTCATGCATGTGGGGTGCCTGCTTTCATGCTGTTTCCGCCAAATTCTCACTCTGCCATCTGCATGATGCAACTGGAAACGTGATACATTGGACCACATGACTTTTTTCCAATGCTCAACTGTCCAATCCTTGTGTTCCTGTGCGAGTTGGGGAAGTTTTATCTTGGTAACTGCAGACAGCAAAGGTGTTCGAACAGGCCTTCGGCTTCCATATCCCATACGATGCAGTGTACGGCTAATTTGCCTACACATGTCAGGTGGTCATAATAATCTGGCCACTCAGTGAGTGTGTGTGTGTGTGTGTGTGTGTGTAGTATTTCCAGTTGTAATTCCCAACAGTCTGAGCATGAAGACTCTCTGGGGAATGAATGGCAGATATACTACCTTCCCAACTGCAGTCACTTGGGTAGGTTTTCTCAATTTCATCTTCCCCCTTTCACTTTCGTCTAGCTTTCTATTTTTCAGGAATTTGTTGAGATCTTTCTCTGGTTAAAGGAACTCTGTTTTATTCTTATGTGTGCATGGTGGGGGTTGGCCAGTTATTCATTGCTTTATGCCTTTAAAATCATACTTAATTTGGTTTTAGATAATTTTAAAATTAGATAAACATAGTGTTCACTCTACATTTTTGAATCTATGTTTTTTATCTAAATTTAAAACATTTTAATATGTCTCTTAAGAGAGGCTTTGGCCTGAATATTTCAAAGCAATTTTTTAAAAACTAGAATATATAGAACAATATATAGAAAATTTTTATTCCACTTTCAGTGTGGATGTAGACTTGTGCTAAAACATTACTCCCAGCATAACCACCAAAGAGGCCAGATAATTTACAAAATTATATATTTTAAAAACACATCAAAGAACAAAAAGAAATACAAAAATTTCATGATAGGATGAACTTGATCAGCAAAAAGTAGAAAGTAGGAGCCTGTTATAGGAGAGAAAGGATTTACTGCTATTCTTATCACTGATAAAACTGCAGTAGGATGATAAATTCACCATGGTGGGGTGAGGATAACTTTGAAAGAAGGCCTAAAGAATTTACTAAGGTCATGTGTAAACTGACATAATAAACCAGAATCCTGAAAAGCCATAGTCACAGAGCAATCCTACACCCACAAATCCCTGGGTCTTCACAAAGCATTTGGAGATAGTATGCCAAAAGGAAGGGGCAAAGGAGACCTGAAAGAGATCTACTATGAAACAGATGGGATCACCATCAAATGCAAGGCACATAACATCTAAAATCAGGAGTGAATGACAGAATAGGAGAGCTGAGAGAAATGCGACAGAAGCACTCTAAGCTCTCAGGCTCTAGGGAAGGAGAAGAGCTGAAACAACCAGAACCTCAGATACTCCAGATGTTAACCTAAGGGAGATTGGAATGGAGAAGAAAAGCCAAAGAAAGGCCTCAAGACTCTCAAAGCTTTAAACTACCAAAGACTGGCAAGAGACAGAAATTCTAAAAGAAATCCCTTTACTTATTCCAAGTCTTCACGGAGAATAGGAATGTTGACCAGGGTTGGAGCAACAGGACTTAAAAAGTCCCTGGGTTCAGAAGAAGGGAGATAAACTCATAAGCAAAGAAGACTCCTCGGAGAACCAAGAGACAGGCAATTGAACTAAAAATCAAGGAGAAATCTTGCACAGTTCGGCAAACTTATATTAGTTCTCAGATCTCAAACACTATTGAAGGAAATGTCATGATTTCATCCTCAAAATATTTGAAGTCAAT
Source organism: Myotis daubentonii (assembly GCF_963259705.1). NCBI lineage: Eukaryota > Metazoa > Chordata > Mammalia > Chiroptera > Vespertilionidae > Myotis > Myotis daubentonii. The sequence continues at coordinate 6,624,636 of NC_081848.1, read as the reverse complement.
GACGAATTAAATCAAACTAAAACCTCAACAAAGACTAGACCCAGTTCAACTACAGATCTAGTGACATGACATAAGAAAAGGCATGTCCTTCCCTAAAGACAAATATTATTTGTGTTAGTTCCTATTTTATTTTATATAAAATATCCAGAAAAAATAAAAAAGGGTGAAAATGATGCCCTGGTCAAGAGCTGAAACAGTTACAGAAGCAGACACAGAGATGACCCAGAGTACAGATTTCAAAATAACTATAATAAAAATATTTTAAAGTCTAATCTAAAAGATGGATAAGATAGATGAAGATACGGAACATTTTAGCATAAACATGGAAAATACTAGTATAACATAGATTACAGTAAGATGCTAGAAATAAAAAGATATTATAAAACTGAAGGATTCATAAGATGGGCCTAACAGCAGAATGGACAAAAAAAGGAAAGGATTGGTGAACTGGAATACAAGTAAAAAGAAACTATGCAAACTGAAGTATAAGGGGGGGGGGGGGAAGAACAGGAAATGAACAGAAGAGGACATTCAAAATCAGTGGAACAATATCAACACTCTAATATATATAAATGGACTGCCAGAAGGAGAGAACAAAGAAAATGGAGAAAAGGAAATATTTAAAAATAACAATGTCCAAAACATGTACCTGGAAAAATTGACCTGTAGCAATCAACTCTAGGACACATGCTATTATTAATAGTACATACACCCAGGTTGTATGTATACGGGAGGCAATCAATCAATGTTTCTCTCTCACATTGATGTTTCTCTTTCTCTCCCTCTCCCTTCCTCACTCTCTAAAGCAAAAAGTTATTGGTATAAAGGTAGATAATAGAAAAAAGTTCCTAAATAGCAAATAATTATAAAAATAAGAATAAAGCAAAAGATGAAATCAACAAGAAAATGGCATACAACCCATTTTTTAAAAATTTTGTAAGAACATATATGCATAGCTCATGAACATAGACAATAGTATAATGAAGGCCTGGGAGGGGGGCAGGGGCTGGGTGGAGGTGGACAAAGAGGGGAAATGGGGGACATTTGTAATAGTGTCAACAATAAAAAATAAAAATAAATTTAAAAATAAAAACTAAACTATATTTTTTAAAATAGACAAAAGATTTAACAGGCACTTTGCAAAAGAATATCCAAATGAGCAGTAGGTATATAAGAGATGTTCTACAGAAATGACCTACCTATATACATGTTTCAGAATAACAAAAATTTAAAACCAACATAAAAAATGTTGATGAGAATGGGGACTAAATTAAAATTGTGTACGTGGAAGATGGCTGTAGACATTGGTACAACTACTTTGAAAAACTATATAAGAGTATCTACTAAACCTGAACAATTACATAGTTTGTGACCTAGCAACTGGGCCTCATGTATAAATCTTACAGAAATGTATGCATATGTGCACATATAGATATGAACAAGAATATTCATAGTAGTTCTAGTAAGAATGAAAATGAAAGTAATACAAACATCAATAAACTATAGAATACCTAGATAAAGGGTAATATTTTCATAAAAAGGAATATAATATAATCACAATGCATAGCTAAAGGCAGTCATCTCTGAGACATAAATTTTGAGCAAAAGGCATGATATAAAAGTACATACTATATCAGTCCATTTATATGAAGTTCAAAAGAAGATAAAAGTAATTTATAGTGATAGAAGAAGAATTGGAAAAATACCAACTAGAGACAACATACAGGGTGATTGTGGGGTGTTAGTCAGAGTCTAGATCTTGATCTAGGTAGTGGTTACCAGGGTTTACCCACTTTTAAAATAAAGTCGTATAAAATTTATCTACTTTATATGTTATACTTCAATCAAGAGTTCCTTAAATTAAGACTAAAAATAACTAAATAAAATTTCCAACTCAACTGGTAAGAAAATAATAACAAATAGAACAAAAAGAGTTCAGAAGGAAATAGTAGTGATAAAGCCAGAAATTGAGATAAAACATAGAAAACTAGTGCAAGTAATAAATGAATAAAAAACGCTTCTTGTTTAAAAAAATAATAATAACAGTGTTTTAGACAAACCATAAGTTAATCTAATCAATAAAAGGGGAATAAAGCATAAATGTAAATATTAATGATTAAAATGTGACGATAACCACTGAAAGAGAGGAAGTAAAAGCATGAGAGTACTTAGCATAACTATGCAAATAAATGGAAAAGCTAAATGAAATGGATAAATTCATAGGAGAATGCGATTCGCTAAATTTGATCTCCGTGGAAATAGAAAGCTTGAATAAACTAATTCCCATAAAAGAAACAAAGAAAGCCATCACAGAACGATGCCACAAAAGAAGCAACAGGCCCAGATGATTTCATAGATGAACTCTACCAAGCCTCCGAAGATCGGAAAATCTGAATGTCACTTAAATCGTTTCCGAACACTGAACAAGAAAGAACATCGGCTACGGACTGAATGTTTGAGACAGCCCTACCCCCAAATCCATGTGTTGAAATCCTAACCCCAAGGTGATATATTTGAAGGTTGGGCCTTGGGAGGTGATTAGGTCATGAAGGCGGAGCCCTCTTGAATGAGAGTAATGCCCTTAAAAAAGAGAGCTCTGAGGTCCCCTTTCCTATACAAGTAGATGGTCATCTCTGAACCAGGAGGCCGGCCTTCATCAAACATCAAATCTGCCTGCACCTTCACCCTGGACTTCCCAGCCTCCAGAACTGTGACAAATACGGTACTTTGTTAGAGCAGCCTGAATGGACTAAGACACATCCAAATTATTTTTATAAAACAAATATAGCATTTCTACCAAAACATAAAAATAGCACCCCCCAAAATTATAAGCCAATGCCACTTATAAATATTGATGTAAAATAATAAATAAAATAAGAGCAAACAGAATGAAAGATCACATTAAAAATAAAGAGAGGAGAACCATGATGGTGGTGTAGGTAAATGCCTGCACTCACTGCCTCCCACAGTCGTGTCAAAATTACAACTAAAATACAGAACAACCATCATTCAAGACCACCTGAGATCTGGCTGAATGGAAGTCCTACAACTAGAGGAGTAAAGAAGAAAGCACATTGAGACTGGTAGGAGGGACAGAGGAATGGAATGAGCTGGTCCAACACCCACATGGGCCATTCTTTTAATCACAGGGACATCACGAAGGCCTCCCTTGAGAAGCAGGGGTCCCAGTTGCACACCAGGCCCCAAGCCCAGGGTTCCAGAGATGGGAAAAGAAGTCCCAGTAACTTTGGGCTTTAAAAACCAGCGGGAATTGTGTCTGGATGACACAGAGGCTGCCGGAGTCCCAAGTGTTCCCCTTAAAAGGCCTTTGCATGATCTTACATGGTCTCACTGCCTCTGAACTCTAGCACCAAGTAGCAGCTTTGAGGAAATGCAAGGACATACAAGGAGGAACTGGACTGTCTGGCATCGGGGCAGGAACTCAGGGGCAGCTTTCTCCCAGATAGGGGTGCTCACTGGAGTCCTTGTTCCTGTTCCCCCATCACAGAACTGACTGGCAGCCATATATTAGTTTCCATCATCATGGCCCACACTGTTCACTCCACCCTGAGATGCTGCCCCATCCAATTTGCTGCCCCACCCAAGCTATTTTGCAGTCACTTTTCCATATGAATGGCCTGTCCTGGCTCAGCTTTACAATTTGCTAAAAATATCTTAAACAAGCAGTAGCTGGAGTCAGTGTGTCCCAAACCTATCAATAAACGGCCCAAGACCCGGCACTAGCACCAGCCTGCCTACTTCACAGCTGGACCTTACCTGGGCACTTGCTAGCCCAATACAAGTAGCAGTCATCTGAAGATCTCTCTGTAGCTCCTGCCAGGTGGCCCCAGGCAGTGGCTGATTTTGCACTCTGTGGGAGGCCCCAGAGCCAGTGCACCTGGTGGACAGCTTCAGACCATACTAGATTACAACTCTACACATCACAAGTAACACACTCAAGGGGCAGACTCAGTGAGCACCAAAGCCCCACTGAAGCAAGTCCTGCCCCATAAGGGTGTCTCTTGCACAAGAGCTCTTCCATTGTAGACACAGCTGGTCCTCATATCCAATTGGCCTGAAGGTCAATTCCTCCCCGTGATGCCAACAGCAATCAAGGCTCAACTATCACAAGACTGTGCATAAAACCCACACAAGGGTGCACCTAGGGTGCCCAGCTCAAGTGACTGGGGAGGCTGAGCCATTGGGCCCTACAGGACACCTAATACACAAGGCCTCTCTACCAATTCCAGGAGACATAATAGCTCTATCTAATACATAGAAACAATCACAGGGAAGCAGCCAAAATTCGAGACAAAGAAATATGTTACAAATGAAAGAAATGGAAGCAAGCAAACCACTGGATACAGAGTTCAAAACAATTATTATAAGGTTACTTAAGGATCTTAATGAGAGCTTCAAGGCAATTAATGAGAGTGCCAAGAGACTTAGTGAGACTTTCAAGGATCTTAGTGCGAATGCCAAAAACATGGAAAAAGACCAGTCAGAAATTAAGCATACGCAACTGAAATAAAGAATAATTTATAAGGATCCAACAGTAGAAAATTCCGAGAATTAAATCAATGATTGGGAATATGAGGAGGCAAAAACACCTATTCAGAAGAGCAAAAAGGAAAAAAAAATATCTAAAAATATGAAGATAGTGTAAGGAGCCTTTGAGACAACTTAACTTCAAGCATACCAACATTTGCATTATGGGGATGCCAGAAGGAGGAGTGAGCAAGCAAGATATTGAAAGCCTATTTGAAGAAAGAATGACAGTAAACTTCCCCTGCCTGGTGAAAGAAATAGACTTACAAGTCTAACAAGCACAAAGAGTCTTAAGCAAGAGGAACTCAAAGAGGCCCACACCAAGACACATCATAATTAAAATGCCAAAGGTTAAAGACAAAGAGAGGATTTTAAAAGCAGTAAGAGAAAAACATTAATTACCTATAAGAGAGCACCCATACACTATCAGCTGGTTTCTCAACAGAAACTTTGCTAACCAGAAGGGAGAGGCAAGAAATACTCAAAGTGAAGAATAGCAAGGACCTACAACCAAGATTGCTCTACCCAGCAAAGCTATCATTTAGAATTGGTAAATTCAAAGGACAATGCAATTTACTAAATTTGCAAAAAATTTAGACAAGACAAAGCTAAAGGAGTTTTTCACCACCAAACCAGTATTATATGAAATGTTGAAGAGTGTTCTTTAAGAAGAGAAATAAGAAAAAAAGTAAGTAATAAATATGAACAATAAAATGTCAATAAATACATATCTATCAACAATTGAATCTAAAAATCAAAATAAATGGACAAGAAATATAATGAACAAAATAAACTACTGAATAAAATAGAATCAGAGGCATAGAAACATGGAACAAACTGATAAATCTCAGAGGGAGGGGGTAAGGTCGGTGTGGAAAGAGATTAACCAACAATCTTAAAGGCATAAGTGCATTACCTATGGACACAGACAATAGGGTGGTGAAGGCCTACGGCAGGGTAGGAACTGGGTGGAGAGGGGCAATGAAGAGAAAAAAGGGGACATCTGTAATACTTAACAATAAAGATTTAAAAATAATAATAAATAAAGAGAGAAAATGTATTGAGACTAAATAGGATTCATATCAGTAAGGCAAAAATAGATTGAAATTAAGAAATCTATATGTTACCATATTAATAGGGGCAAATAGAAAATGAATATGATTTTCTCTAAAGATGCTATAAATGCCTTAGGCAAAATTTCACACATAGTCCTAGTAAGAAATGATGGTACTTCCTTAACAAGATAAGAAAAATATACGTTACTCCTGAAGCTAGACTCTTACTCGTGTGGAAGTATGAGAGGCATTCTCTCTAAAGTCAGGATCAAGGCAAGGTTGCCCACTATGTATTGAAGGCATTAGCCAATGCAATCTTATAGATGATTGAATTAGACCCATATAAGTTAGAACAAAAGCATATCTGTCTGTATTGATGTGAAAGTATATGTCAAAGAACAATTAATACAAACAATAAAATACTTAGTAAGATATCAGCATATTAAATTAATATACAAACCAGTAGCTGTCATATAGCCAATCAATAATCAATTCTAATATATAATGAGTAACAATACCCAATCTCAAAAAAGCAATGAAAAAAAATAGGAATTGGACTTAATAAGAAATGAGCCAAGCCTATATAAAGAAAACTTGAAAACAGTCCAGAAATCACAAAAATAACCATGGACAATGGAAAGGCATTGTGGTAGTAGACAGATAATGTCCCCCAAAGATGTCCATATCCTAATTCCCAAAGCCTATGACTATGTTCTTACCTTATATGGCAAAAGGGGCTTTGCTGGTGTGATTACATTAAGGGTATAGAGATGAGGGGATTGTCCTGGATTAACTGCTGGGTCCAATATAATCACAGGGGTCCTTACAAGAGGAAGCAGGAGGGTCAGAGTCAGAGAGGCAACAGGCCCACAAAAGCAGAGGGTGGAGGTAGAGAAAGAGAGAGATATGAAGATGCGATACTGCTGGCCTCCAGGGCAGAAGAAGGGGCCACGGCCCAGGAAGATGGAAAAGGCAAGGAAATGGGTTGTCCTCCAAGACGCCAGAAGTTAGCACGGCCCTTCTGACACCTTGACTGTAGCCCAGTGAGACTGATTCTGGACTTCTGTCCTCCAGAATCGTAAGACAATAAATTTATGTTGTTTTAAGACACTAAATGTGTGGTAATTTGTTACATTAGGAAACTAATACAGATGTAATGACTCAATGCCTTAAAAATGCCAGTGTTCCCATATTAATACAGATGTACTATTATCCTAATAAAATAACTTTTATTTTGTGGAAATAGACAAGTTGCTTCCAACTTGTTCATATGAAAATATATATGTAAAAATAACAAGGAGGAAAAAACCTTGGGATAAAAGGAGAAGTGAGGGGAGGTGGCCATACCAGAAATCGAAACATATTACAAAGCCACTGAAATTATAGCATCATGGAAAGGGAGCACGAGTAGATGGACCAGTGGGAATGAGTAGAAAAATCAAGAAATAGACCCAAGTGTTTCTGGAAATTTAGTGTAAGAAAAAAATTACATCTCAGTGACTGGGATAAAGAATAAGTGATAATGAGAGAATTTAGATTTCACTGGAAAGAATAATAATAATAATAATGGATCAGATCATACAATAAAATAAACTCCAAATGGATCAAAGATCTAAATTTAAACTATTTAAGTACTAAAAGAAAATACTGTATGGGTAAATTCTTTTATAACATACACGTGGAAATTTTTTTCTAAACTATAATTCAGAATCCAGATAAAATGAAGATAAACTCAATACAAAAAGAAATTTGCATGACCAAAATAAAAATCAATCAACAAATTACAAACTAGTAAAAACAACTGCAAAATATATTATGTAGAAAGGGCTAATGTCACTCATATATAAAATATTATTTAATTGTGAGGAAAAACACTGTTTTTTTTTAAGTGAGAGATGGATTACCCTGGCTGGTGTGGCTCAGTTGGTTGGAGTGTCATGTTGTACAGCAAAAGGCAATGGGTTTGATTCTCCATCAGGACACATACCTAGGTTTTGGATTCAATTGGTGTGGGAGCAACCAATCCATGTTTCTCTCTCACATTGATGTTCCTTTCTCTCTCTCTCTCCCTCCCTTCTTCTCTCTAAGATCAGTTTTTAAAAAATGAAATAAAAATTTAAAAAATGAGAGATGGAGCAAATGCATGAGCAGACAGTGTACAGGTAAGGACATACAAATGTCTTTTAAACATATAATAAATACTCAACCTCACTCAAAACAAGAGACACAAAATAAAATTATATCGAGACACCATTTCTCACCATCAGATTGCCAAGAATTCAAAACCTTGACAACATTCTGTTAGCAAGGCTGTTGATCACCCAACAATCTCACACATTACTGGTGGCAGTACAAAATAGTATGAGCCAATGTAGGGGGAATCTGGCAAAAGCAAACAAAATTGTGTATATCTTAACCCTTTGGATCTATAATATTACTTCTAGGATTTATCCTTAAGATACTCTATGTGAGGTGATGGATGTTAGCTGAGCTTATTATGGTAATCTTTTCACAATATAAGCATACATCAAGTCATTACGCTGTACACTTAACCAAATGCGGTGTCAATAATATGTCATATATGACATATATCAATTATATCTCTATAAAACTGGGGGTGGGGAATACACCTCCAGAATTTATATGAACTTCTGGTTTTCAGTCTGACACATAAAAAGCTTCGATGCCATCACTCTTATCCTCACAACAAGAAAAAATGCTGAACAAACTAAAAATCAGTAATTCTGCTCAGGTTCATCGGAGGAGTGAGGTCAAGGAGAAGCTGCTCTGAAAACTGGACAGGAAACTTCAGAAAAGCACCGCTGACTGGGAGCAGAAGCCACTGTTGGAGCCAGCAACTGGGAGGAAAACAAAGGTAATTGACTAATCGATGGGAACTGAGTGTGTACAAGCTAAAGACAAAAAGCTTGAGAGCAAGCCCTAATGGGCCCCCAATCTATGTTGAGTTTTACCTACAAGAGCCTCATAGGTTCTGAGTGAGGGTAAAAATCCGAGAAAAATCCCTTCTAATTACAGAAAACGGAGAGTTAATCATTTCAAAATGCACCCAGAGTTTTCTATTTTCCTTAACCAAGGCCTGCCCTCAAGGAAAAATATTTTGCCAGAGCCTAACTCGCACGGGGAAAGGAAGTGCCCACTCCAGCCCCCTCTAGCCTTTCTGTCTCACCTAAGGGAGTAGGAGCTGGGATAAGCTGAGAAGCGTGTTAAGGTCACGGCCTTGTGCCCAGGCTCACAGAAAGACAGATCTGATCGTACAATTGTAGAAAGCTCCCTCCCTCCATCTCTCCGCCCAGGGCTCCTATACAATGTCAGGGAAATACAATGGGAAGAACTCCAAGTCTCAGACCTTATTGAAGAAGTCTCTAGGGAAACCCAAAGGCAACAGAGGAGACAAAAACGAAAACACAGAGGCAACTGGAACCTCTGACACCTACAGCTACAGCGAACAGTAAACACAGCCTAGCTCCTAGCCAGAGACACACAAGACCTCACACTAACGTCCTGTCAGTTCCCTTCACTTGGTACAGCTTGTCCTACAAAACATGACAAAGCATACTAACGGCGGAACACACAGCCTGAAGAGACAGCAAGCATCAGAACCAGACTCAGGTAGGGCAAAGATTTAGGAATTTTTCGGTCAGGAATTTAAAATAACCATGGTAAATATGTAAAGAGCTCTGAAGGAAAAGGTGGACCACATGCAAGAGCAGATGGGCAGCGTGAGCAGAGATATTAAAACACTAAGAAAGAGTAAGAAACACAGGAAGAGAAATGCAGAATGCTTTTGATGGGCTCATCAGTGGACTGGACACAGCTGAGAAAATGCCAATGGACTTAAAGATATCTCACAACACCTTCCCAAACTGAAAGACAAAGAAACATAATTTTTAAAAAAAGAACAGAATATCCAAGAACTATGAGACAGTTACAAAAGCTATAGCATATGCCTGATGAGAACACCAGGGGATGAGAGGGAGGAGCTGAAGATACACCTCCATGGATGTAAAACAACGTATGCCCACAGCCATTCATTGAAACACTACTTGTAATAGCAAAATGTTAGAAACAGCCTAAGTACTTATCAATAAAAACTGGATAGATAAGCTATGACTTATTTTCTCACAGTGTAGCAGTAACAGAAAGTGGGGAAGATTTCTACTAATTGGTGTGGAGTGATTTCTAAGATATATGTTTAATTTTTAATTAAAAATATTTCGGACATTTAAAAGAATACAAAATGTTATTTATATATTTTAAATATATTATTTATAAAGAGATTAAATACAATTTTTGTGTGTAAAAAAATGGACTTAGTTTTGGAAAAAACTCAAGAAAGAAAAATTAGAAACAAAAATCATTATAGTGAGTGAGTGGTAATGGGGAGAAAGTAAGACTTCTCTAAATATAACTTTGGTTTAAATAAAATATGGCTTTGACTATTGAGCCATGTAATCCTTTAGCATATTCAAATGTAAAATCACATCAAGAAAGATGAAAAAAGCAAATCATAAAGGTGAATGCAAATAGATATAAATGAGCCTAACAAAATAAAATATTGGATAAACGACATCCTCTCACAGCATGTACTGTGTTCTACTGCAGACAATGGCATGATCACACAAAGCAAAACTGTTTGAAGTGACTCTTGAACACAGCATTCTAGATGGATACACATTGTGGCATATATTCTAAGACTTTTAAAAAATGCAAAAATATTAAACTTTATTTCATAAGTTTGTTGTTAAAGGCGATATTGATATAGTAATTCTGAAATTCTTTATTGTAGACTAGAGGTCCGGTGCATGGATTTGTGCACTGGTGGGGTCCCTCAGTCTGGCCTGTGCCCTCTCACAACCCGGGACCCCTCGGTGGATGTTGGGCTGAAACCGGCAGTCCAACATCCCCCGAGGGATGTAGTAGTGTGCAAAGTGGCAGGTGGCTGGGGGAAGAGCCCGAGCCCAGGCCAGGCACCGCTCCCATTCATCCCAGCCCCACTGTGCCTGCTGCTGCCTCTGCTCAGTAAGCTCACTGAGTGGCTCTCCCCCTGTGGGAGCACACTGACCACCAGGGAGAAGCTCCTGTGTTGAGCATCTGCTCCCTGGTGGTCAGTGTGTGTCATAGCAACTGGTTGACTGGTCGTTTGGTTGCTTAGGCTTTTATATATATAGATAGTAAATTAAAAAGTACAGCAATGTTTTGAGGGACTGGTTTCTCAGTGTGGAGAGGGGAGAAGCAAACATGGAATGGGTGAATGTGGGCAATGCTCCGTTTCAGTTAGAGGTGTTAATATAAGCACACCATTTTGAAATATGCTTCCTGGCTCTGTCCACTGAAAGGGCCCCGAGGGAACGATGTTAAATCATGTCCTCAGAGAAGCTTCACACCCTCTCCTGCCCCTCACTCCTTCCCACCTACTTCCCATAGGGAATCATTCCCATTTTAGTTTCTTTCTACAAAAATAAAAAACAAACGCACATGCGCACATGCAACACTCTTTCTTCTTTCTCACACAAAAGGTGGCACATAATGAAATGTAGTGCCCAGAACTTGATTTCTAAATACCAGTGCTCACTAAATGAATCCAGAGCTCCTTAAAGAAATGACTGATTGCAGATGTGTGCTGGAAAAATTACAAAGTGAGCTTGGAACATTTTCTGTGCTAGAAAGCAAGGGAGACTCAAAGACTGAAAGGGATATATCCAAAGGGCATAGGAGCTGGCGTGAAAGGGCTCTGATTAGTAAAATGTGCGACAATTTGAGCATCAGAATGACTGGTGAAGGTAATGGGCTACACTACATTGAATTTAAAAATTTATAAATTCGTAGTGATATTCAAAGAGAGACAGAAAGGGACAGGGGGTGGAAGAAGAAGATTCTTTATGGGGGATTGCCATCTGGTAAAGGCAGAAAAAAAATGAGAATTAGAAAAATCACTATTTTGCTAAAACCATTGTCTGGTTAAAGATTGTTAGGAAACAGTGTATTTATAAGGCTTCAGCATATGACCCATCCCTCCCCACCCCAGCACTACCAAGTTTATTTCTTAATTATAAAAATGTTTATATCTTTGCCTTTAAACTAGAGGTATCTGGCATACACCACCTCATCCTAGAGATCAAACCAAGGATGGAACTCTGTGCTACTGCCTCCGTGTGTGATGCATGAGAAGTCCCTGCACTGGCTCTGTAGTATTCTTGCTAAACTAACTTAAGATAGATGATAATCAAATGTGGTACCTAGTCCTTGATTGGATTTTGGGTGGGGGTTGGGGGCAAATAACCTTAAATAAAATATTTGGATCAATTAGGCTAAGTTGAAAATGGGCTATCCACTAAATAACATTATTGTATTACATTGGGTGTAAGAGTAACAGTGGTGTTGCTCTGTGGGAAAATAGTCCTGGTCTTAGAAGAATCATGCTGACAGTTTAGGGATAAAATGGCAGGATGCCTGCAGCTTACTTTAAAAAAAAAATTGAGAAATAAAAATGTATGTGTATAGAGTGAAAGACAGAGCTAAAGCAAGAACAAGAGAGAGAAAAATAGCACCAATGTGGCAAAATATTAACAATTGATAAATTCAAGTGAGGATATATTAATGCCTATTTTATTATTGGAATCTTTCTATAGGTTTGAAACTTTTCAAAATAAAAGCTTGAGTAAATATACAAAAATTAGAAATAGTAGACTTGTGAATGAGTGAAAATGAGAAATTTAAATGTATTTTAACATGATTATAACTATAACCATGTAAAATACTTCTATTGTTAAAAAAAAAAACACCAAAAAACTGTATGCCTTAGCAACAGTTAGAAATGATGATAAAACTGTAAAATGCCAAAAGAAAAAAGATGAAATGTGATGTTATTTTGAGCATTAAGAAAACATATACAATTTTAATAAAGGAAATGCAATTTCCTCATATTTCTACTAAATAAATATTTTAAAAAATTAAAGACCATTATTTGGGACTTCCAGTTCAATATGGAGGATTTGACATTCACTTCTAGTGCTGCTGCCTTCCAGATTTCAGATTTATTTCATTTTAGCTTTTGGGATGAACCCATGAGGACAGAGAGTACTGGAGAGGAAGCTACAATAACAAAATGTCGAAAGCTCAGAAATAGGTGGGCAGGCAGTGCCTGACGCAGCAGTTGGGAGAGCACTGAACTCTAAACCTGTGATGAGGCAAGACAAGAGCAACTCCATTTACACTGCAGAGCCCCCAGAGGGCTCAGAAAATGGGCAACACAGGTATTTTTGGAAGTGGGACTGAACGTGCCTTAAAAAGAAGAAGACCGGCTGGAAGTTTATTTAAAAAGCAGATTCTATCTATACTCTTAGTAACCATGAGTCAGTCCCTTCTCCATAAACTGGAGGTGTATTCTCTGGAAAGCAGAATACAGGCATGTTGAGGGTGAGAGTCCCATACTGAAAACGGAGAGTTTAAATAAAAGTTTACATCAGACAATTGAGAACTGACCCCTGACTTTCTTTCTCCACTTAAGTTCCAGTAAATGGCAGCCGGGCATTTAACCACCACACAGGAAATCAGAAGAGTCTACAGCCCTGAGAAGAGACTTGAGGGTGGGGGTTTCCCCCGCACGACAGCCCAGACAGACCACACCTACAGGAGAGCCACGTTGGCAAGTCCCACCACATAGGCTGTTAAGCGCCCCAAACTCAAACATGGCCAGACAACCAGGGATCATGAGCATTGGAGAAAGCACTTAGTGTAAAAGACAAAACTCAAAAGAAGACACAGAGAAAGAAAAATAACTGGAATGGGGCTACCTCAAAATAAAAAGCTTGTGTAGAGTAAAAGAAACCATCGACAAACAAAAAGGGAGCCAGCCCACTGTGTGGGAGAACATATTGGCAATGGTACATCTGATAAAGGGTCAATACCCAAAATGTATAAGAAACTCACACAACTTAACAAAAGGAAGACAAACAATCCAATCAAAAAATGGGCAAAGGACCTAAATAGACACTTCTCCAAAGAGCACACACAGAGGGCCAAGAGACATATGAAAAAATGCTCAAAGTCACTGATCATCAGAGAGATGCAAATAAAATGACAATGAGGTATCACCTCACCCCTGTCAGAATGGCTACCATCAACAAATCAACAAATGACAAGTGCTGCCGAGGATGTGGAGAAAAGGGAACCCTAGTACACTGCTGGTAAGAATGCAGACTAGTGCAGCCATTATGGAAAATAGTATGGAGTCTCTTCAAAAAATTAAATATGGAACTGCCATTTGACCCAGTGATCCCACTTCTAGGACTATATCCTAAGAAATCTGAAGCACCAATCAGAAAGAATGTATGAACCCCTATATTCATAGCAGCACAATTTACAATAGCTCAGATCTGGAAACAGCAAGTACCCATCAGTAGATGAGTGATAAAAAAAAGCTGTGGTACACCTATATCATGGAATACTATGTAGCAGTAAAAAAAGAAGGATCTCTTATTCTTTGAGACAGCATGAAAGGACCTGGAGACTATCATGCCAAGTGAAATAAGACAGAGAAAGACAAGTATCACATGATCTCACTCATATGTGGAATCTAATGGACAAAATAAACTGATGAGTAGAATGGATCCAGAGACATGGAAGCATGGAACAGAGTGGGGAATCCCAGAGGGAAGGTGGGGGAGGGTGGATGGGTGGGAGGTAATCAACCAAAGATCTCGAATGCAGATATGCATAACCCATGGACACAGACAATAGGGTGCTGAAGGCCTGGGGAGGGAGAGGGGGTGGGCTGGAGGGTGTCAATGGGGGAAAAGGAGGGACATATGTAATACTTTCAACAATAAAGGACTATTTTTTTAAAAAAGAAAAGTAACTGAGAAAACCAATTCAAGACAACAAACCTTAATAAAAAATTACATATCACTAAAATTGTCGCGGAAATGAGCAACCATTTTGTATCCATGAAACAAGGATAGAACGCTCTAAGAAAGGAACACAGAAAATGTTAAAACTCAGTAGGAGTAGACGATGAAACGGGGGGTGGGGATCAGAAATTAGAAGAAAAAGACAAATAAGAAAATAGGAGAGGAAAATATAAGAAATTTTAGAGCTAATCCAACATTCAGATAATAGTCTCAAAGAGAAAGCCAAAACAATGAAAGAGAAGAAGACATCCTATCTAATAAAAGAGAAAAATGGTAATTGGCGTACGACGATACCCTTTTCATTGGCTAATCAGGGCTATATGCAAATTAACTGCCAACTAAGATTGGCAGTTAACTGCCAACAAGATGGCAGTTAATTTGCATATGTAGGCACAATGCAGGGAGGCGAAAGGGAAAGCAGGAAGAAGCCCCCTGCCACTGACAGTGATCGGAAACCCAGCGGGGAGCTAAGAGCTGGGGGGCAGGGCAAAGGCGACCCTGGGGCCGCCTTTGCCCTGCTCCCCAGCCATGATCGGAGAATCAGGTGCATTTGCCGCCCTGGCCAGTGATAGCAGGAAGTAGGGGTGGAGCCAGCGATGGGAGCTGGGCACGGTCGAAGCTGGCAGTCCTGGGAGCTAGGGGTCCCTTGCTTGGGCCTAAAGCGAAGCCCACGATCGTGGGGCTGCTGCAGCTGCGGGTCCCCGCTGCCCGGGGCGGACGCCTAGGCCAGAGGTGTTAGGCCTGGGCAGGGGCGGAGCCTGCAACCACGGGGAGCTGGGGGTCCCCTGCCTAGGCCTGACACCTCTGCCAGAGGCCTCAGGCCTGGTCAAGGAGCCGATCCGGTGATTGGTGATCGGAGGGTGATGAGGGTCAACTCCTCTGGCCGAGGCATCAGGCCTGGGTCGGGGGCGGAGCCGGGGATTGGGGGGATATGATGGTCCCCTTGCCCAGGCTTGAAGCCTGGGTCAGAGGCATCAGGCTTGGGCGGGGGGTGGAGCAAGCGATCAGAGGGAGATGGGGGTCCCCTGCCCAGGCATGATTCCTGGGCCAGAGGCCTCAGGCCTGGGTGGGGGCCAGAGCCAGAGATCAGGGGGAGATGGGGGTCCCCTGTCCAAGCCTGACACCTCTGGCGGAGGCGCCAGGCCTGGGCAAGGGGCCAATCAGGCGATCGGAGGGTGATGGGGGTCTACGCCTCTGGCTGAGGCATCAGGCCTGGGCTGGGGGCAGAACCAGTGATGGGGGGAAATGAGGGTCCCCTGCCCAGGCCTGACGCCTCTGTCAGAGGCGTCAGGCCTGGGCAAGGGGCCGATCCTGCAATTGGAGGGTGATGGGGGTCAATGCCTGAGGGCTCCCAATATGTGAGAGGGGGCAGGCTGGGCTGAGGGACACTCCCCCCCGCCCCCCCACACACACACCCAGTGCACGAATTTCGTGCACCGGGCCCCTAGTTAGGATAATAATAACTAAAGAAAATTTTCAGAACTGAAGGCCATGAGTTTCTAATTAGTATACAAACCTTCTATTATTTCTGTCAACTAAAAACAAAACAAAAAAAAAACATAAAAAAGCTTGACTCACCTCATTTCTCTCTTTCTATTTCTAGTTGAACTCTCTGAGAGAGTTGACTCCGCTGGCTCTACTTTCTCACTGCCCATTTTCTCTTGAATGTCCCCGTTGGGGCACAAGGACAATGAAACTGCTCTTCTTGAGGACACCCATGACTTTCACATTGCTCAGTCTAATGGCCAATTTTCCATCCTCCATCATCCCCCCGCCCCCACATATGCAAGCCCTCAAATTTTGCCCAACTCACGTGATAAAACCTTCTTCTTTTCTGTTGCTCAGACAAAAAAAATCTAATCAACTCTGAATCTTTTCTCACTTACCTGTACCCACCTCCATACCACCCCAAATATCCTGTTGGTTGGTCCCAACTTCAAAAGGAACCAGAATTTGGCCAAATATTTCTGATACAACTTTAAGTGAAACCAAACATGTTTAATGGCCTGTAAGGCCTTATATGATTTGATTCCTCTTACCTCTCATCCATACCTCACCTTCTCCCCTGGCCCCTTGCTCAGTCTGCTCCGGTTCACACTGGTCTCCTGTTGTCCCTCGAGCAGCCTAGGCGTTCTGTGTCCTGACAAGTTGCAATGCTCTTCTTCCGAGTCTCAGAATCACTTGTTTCCTTAGCTCCTTCATAACTTGACTCAAATGTCACTTGGTGTGGCACTCCTTGATCACCTTATCTCAAATTGCATCCATCCCGACTCCCCACCCACCAGAATTCCCTATCCCTCCTCCCCATTTCATTCTTCGCCATAGTATTTAGTATCATTTAATACCCTAACTGGTTTGCTTATTTTGTTTATGGTCTTTCCCTTTTATTAGCAGATAAGCTCCATGAAGGCTGGGAGTTTTCTGTAGAACAGTGCAAGGCACATGGGAAGGAGAAAATAAAGACTCTACAAACTTCTATGATAAAAAGTAGATGCAATGGGGTAATAATGCTTTGAAAAAATTTTCTTTCTAGAATTCTATACCCAAACTATCAATTAAATGTGGATTTACACTAAAGGCACATACATGTGCCTTCAGGGCTTTGGACTATTTATTCCTCTGTATGAAGTATTCTTCCCTAAAATAACATTACAGCTAATTGCCATACCTCCTTTAAGACTTTTCTCACACGTCAGCTTCTCAACAAGGCTACCCTGACTTATTCTGTCTACTCCTGCTCCCATGCACCACTGAGATCCATTCAAGAGGGCAGCTGACCTGGCCTAGGCTTTGTAGGGCCCAGCATATCTCTCTCTCTCTCTCTCTCTCTCTCTCTCTCTCTCTCTCTCTCTCTCACACACACACACACACACACACACACACACACACACACATTATTAAAGGATATATGGACACCTCCAAGCTGGACCAGTACTATCACTGTAAATGTCCACTCTCATGACTAACACCACTCGGGCCCCCAAAATGCATCTCTCCATCTCTTTCCTGATATCCTTGAAGTACAAGTGACCGCATGAAGGTTTGTGGGTTGGGCTACTGCCAACACCAGAGAGGGACACTACTTTGGAGTGCAGGGAGAATTGAGTAGCAGCAACACTTAAGCAAGAGACAAATTAATTAACTTGTCAAATCTTTTCTCCCAGGTGGCATGAATGCAATAGATTCTTACATAAGAAAGTAGCATTTTCCAGCGGTGTTGTACATCCATTTTCTTACTTCTCTTTGAATTCTAATTTGTGGTTCCAAGACACTCACAAATTTAAGAGCTGTCCACAGCATTTGCACGTGGCAGCTGAAGAATAATTTGCAATATGAAACAATCCATATTGCCCTTAAGTGTGTATAAATGTAGGTCTAGAGAAAACAGAAGTCACGCGTGATGCCAATTAAATGGGTTCACACCTGAACTCTTGCTTCAGGCTCCACAGATGTTAGGGGCAGGACAGTCTGATCCCCTCATCCTTCTCTACTTTTTCTTTCTCCTTGGCCCTTGCCACTTTTTAAAATACCATGTAATTTCCTTATTCATTATGTTTATTTTTGTCATTAGACTTTCTCTGATGGAATGTAAGGTTCTCAAATGCTGGGATCTTGGATTTTTTCCACTGATAAGTCTCAAATACCTAGAACAGTGTCCAATACTTTTAAAAAATCAGTTTTCCTTAGAATTCTTAATAAGTGCTTAATAAAATTGAATGAAAGAATGAATGAATGAATGAATGAATGGGCTAATTCTACATATCTTCTTTCAAGAAGCAACTGAAGAACAAGCACCCCCAAAACAAGGGATAAATCAAATATTAGGGAGACAAGGGGTTCAAACATCATGGAATCGTGTGTAGGAGAGAATCAAAGGGCATTTGCAGGATGACGGGAAGAAAAGCCCGGGAAGGTAGCTGTGCAACACGCCTGGGGACTGATCAGTTCACACTCAGCAGGTCAGAGGGATCCAGAGAGATTTCAAAAAGATGAAACTGATTAAATATCTCATACGGTTGAACCTATTGAGAGGAAATTTATGCAACTGAGGAAGTGCTTGAGGTTGAATTATTGAGAATAACAGGGAGAAATAAGCAAGACAACAATGAACTCCCGGGAACAACATGTTCGAAGAGGGAAGCAGGCACAGTGCCACGGGGCTTGGCATAGTTATAATAATGAAAACCTAGACCTCACTGTGAATGTGCAGGGAGAGGGGGCAGGGAGAAAGACAACCAACCCTCATTCCCATATGAAGAGTCAAGAGATGATGCCTGAAACCCAGGACTCAAGAAGTAGTCATGTAAGAGTTATACGTAGCAATAGGGGGCAAATGCCCAAAGAATCAGCTAAGAGACTAGAGATGGGTTGTTTCTGGAAAGAGGGAGAGGGGGTGAGGGAAGACTTCAGTTTCTCATAATAATCTTGGAGGAATAGCTGACTTGCTAAACTACATGCATATAAAACTTTGATAAAAATAAAAATGAAATTAAACCCAAATAAAACCCCCAACTCACCTAGGCATGTGTAGACATATTGCTATAAATGGAGAGAAGAGGATTGCAGGTCACCACAGACAGTTCTCCTTCTGGTAACCACGGTGCCTCTGGAGAAAGGAGTGAGCTGTTGGGGTGGGAGGAGGGTAGCTGACTTCTGTGTTTTGCTCCATTTATTTCTATATTGTTTTTATCTTATGAAAAGGCACCCATATATTATTTGAGAAATTAGACAAAAAGGTGCAATACATCTGGGGGAGAAAGAATTCCATGTTGAAGAAGTATCAAATTCACAGTGAATATGGAGCAGCCCCTTATCTAACTGTGAAGGAAAATAGGAGACGGAGAAGGGAAAAGTGAAGATAGGAAGAGGAGGATGGCGTTTTCCAGAGCCCAGAAGAGAACTTTCAATCTGAACAAAACCTCCTGGTTCAGAGGGGCACAGGGCTTCCGCAGAGAGACTGGGAACATTCCTCAGACCATATTTCTGATGGAACCCCGAACCATCTTACAGCCACAGCCAGCAACAGCAAAGCCACCAGCGAAATGTGCCCCACCCCCACCCTATACCTAGAGTTTAGGTTCCATCAGTCTGTTTTTGTTGGTTTGGTTTGGTTTGGTTTTAGCAAAGAGGGTGCCTTCCTAGGAATGGGCTGCATGAAGCTGGCCTCCTGCCCTCTGGCCAGCCTCACAGATGGGTCACTTGAGCCAGCAGCCACCAGCCCTGCCCTTGAGTGTTCTCAGCCACCCAGCCCTGGCCTGCTCGCCTTCCCGGCCCCCCGGGAGCCAAATGCTGTGGACCATTCCAGCAGAACACGGTCTCTGCTGCAGAGGCAGCTGGCTCGCGCCGGAGAGCGGCCCGGCAGGTGTTACACTGCCCTCCCCGCCATCACCAATGAGCAAGGGCAGTGTGTCTGCTTCCAACAGATCAGGTCCATGGGCAGGCCAGCAGGCGCCTGAGAGGCAGGGCCTGTACCCAAACGACACTTCTTGCTTAGTGGTCAATCAGCAAAGAAAAGAGGCTGTTTTGTGGGGTTTGCTTGATTTTTGCTTGGGGTTCAGTGTCTGAGGAGGGAAGGAAAGGACTGTTAAATCACAGTAGAGTACAGTGTCGATCTGTGCATACATTAAGCCTTGCCTATTTTATGCACTGACCCGATCAATGCTATAGAGAAATAGTGTGATAATTGCTAATATTTGTTGAATACTTAACTGTATGCCTTACTTCATGCTAATACTTCATATCTATTATCTCAGTTAATCATCACAAACTTATGAAGTAGGTACTATGGTCATTTTAATTTTATTGATGAGGAAATGAGAATTCGCTTAAATAACTAGCCAAGATGACAAGGAATCTGAGTGCCACTATGAAATCATCTGTTCTTAATTGTTACATTCTAGTATCTCCCATAAAATTAGAAGCAGGTGTTGAGCTAGAAGACACTCTATGTCAGTAAGAAAAGTTTATATTTATCCCAGGTTCTGGTTTGGCAAACCATCTGGACTTTGGGGACAATGAGGTTAAGAACATGTGGTTGGGGTTGGGGTAGAAAGGCACTAGTGAGGCGTGGGGCACTCAGATTAAAGAATGAATCCAGACTGTGCGCATTGGTGGAAAGGCAAATCCATGAATGCAGGCCTGTCTCTCATTGGTTTAGGAAACATGTCCGTGAGCCTGCAAGAGGCTGGCCTTCTGCCCCTGCCACTGGGCAAGGTAAGGGCAGGCAGAGCCATGGGTGGGTTTGAAAGTTGGGGGAGGGTATTAGAGGGTTAGTTGGAGAAGGTTACCTGAGAGGCCATGGAGCCACTGAGAATTTTGAGTAGGACAGAGTCATTATGAAAAAATAATTTGTGTAGCAACTATGTATGCATAGCATTTGTATGCAAAATGGAATGAAACAAGGAAAGATGATAATTTAAAGAGCAGTTCAAATGGTCAGGAAGCCATTCTTATAAACCTTAAAGGAAATAATGGAAATGACATTTAAGATGTTCAAAACAGCCTTGCAAAAGAAAGAGAACCCCGGCTTCCACCACCTTCTACGGATGCCCTCTGCACTGTATCCCTGCCTGCTCCCTTCTTCATTCCTTCTGTCCCACTGCAGGCGGATGCTCCGTCCACAGCGACCGACCACGGCAGGGGCAGGAGGCCAAGGACGACTTCTTTCCCATGCGGACTGCTTTGCAATTGCCCGGTGCCAGCGATATATCTGCAGCTCTGTGCAGAGAGGAGTTTGCTTTGCATCTGTTAGAAGGAAACTCCAAAAACCTCTGTCAGAGATGACAGCTCTTGACAAGATGAAAGGAGGTGCGTCGCTCAGATCTTCACTTAAAACAATCTGGAGTTCCATTAGTATTCATTGAGGAGAGGCAGCGTGGAACAGGCCTGAGCCCACGAGCCAAATTAAAGCTGGTATTGACTCTCGGTGCAGGGAGAGGGGGGAGGGGCTGCCAGCAGCTGGCCGGGCTCGGACAGCCTCGGTCCTCAGTGGCCAGATGTGACCCATTTGAGGCATAGCATGTACACGTTCATCTGGCTGGGGTCAACCACCGCCCTGCCACTGAGCCTGTAAGCCTCACCCACACTCCGAGTGCCACACCCACACTCCGAGTTCCAGGAGTGACATCGCCACACACATCCCCTTTGCTCTTCCTAACCATTGTCCTGAGGGACCAGTCCTGGTGCTGCCTCCCTCAGGCTCCCCTCAGCGCTATGATTCTACTCTGACCTTTGAACTCCTGGTAGTATTTATTCTCACCAGTTCTGACACTCTTCTCTTTTTAAGGTCTTGGGTTTATATGTTGCCCCCTCTCCACCCAGCCAGTTCATTCAACTCTAGGCCACGGGACACCCTGGCCTGGTCTTGCCACTGGGCTCCAACCCACAGCTTCCAATCGGGTCTGCTTTTTCCAGCTTAAGCTGGCGCTCCATACAGTGGGCAGTAGGGTAGGGACAGGTACGTCTTCCCAAAATTGTCCCTTGCGAAGCCCATCAAGCTAGACTTCATCACAGTCCTCATCTCCCCGCCCCAGTGCCAGGTGCGCAATGCCCACCTGGGAGTGGCCAGGAAGTGGAGAGACAAGAGTCCCTCAAGGTACATGATCCAGGAAAAGGAGCTGAAAATCCCACTGGCGTTTCCGGCTCCCTGTTGTGGTTCCCACTGTGTTGGGTGACCGTCTCTCTGGAGGCCTCATATGCCCTCAGTGCTTACTTGCAGGACTGTGTTCACCCCTAATTGTGTTTGTCGCTGAGCCACCAGCTCCAGAAGGTGCCCTGTTCAGGGAAGCACCCCCGTGTGTCACCGCGGCTCCTGTTTCCCATTCCCTGGACCCGCCTGCGCAGCAGTCTCCGATGAGCCACAGACAAGATTTCTGCCCCCGAGGATCCCGGCTGAGCAGGGCATCCCCGAGTGCCGTGCCCAGCGCACCACGGCCCACGTGCTGTGAGCGTCCAGGGCGTGGGAGGGAGCACACTGGCCACAAGGCAGGAACCCCCACGCCGGGTGGGCCTCATCAGCTAACCTGGCAACGACACCGTGCCAGACACTCTTGATACAGCTGTTCAAGTTCACTTTATGAAAAAGAACAAAAATGACTCTCAGAGATGCTCAGGGACTCCAGAAAATGCGATTCCAGGCCCCCGTGCCCTCACGAATGCCCCCCTCCCCTCTGCACCCCGGCTGCACGCCCTGTCCTCTGCCTCAGTCCCACCGCCCCCTGCAGCACTCCCTTCTCCTCACCGGTGCCTCCCTGAATCTGGACAAAAGTACTGGTTCACCTGAGCATGGTTCTGCTTTTCAGATGACGGGTCATGGCTCTTGGTCTTGCTGAGGCCAGAGCCCGGCCAAAGCCCTTCATGGTGAGATGGAGGGGCTCTCACAGAGTCAAGGTCTGAGACCAGGCCCGGGGGAGCGGGGGCTGGGGGTCTGCAGCTCTGACAGCTCCTGGGAACCTCCCTGAGGCACTGGGAGGTTGGGCTGTAGCCGGTTTGGAAGGAGTAACTGACTCTTCTCCCTGCTGTCATCTGCTGACCTCCAGGTGCCCCCGGGGCCTTGCGAAGTGACTCAGATCTGTGGCGGTGCCTCCCTTAACTATGCTGCACTTAACCATGTCACTTCTATACCCCGTCACCTTCCAGAAGCTGCTACCAGAAGGCTCGGCTGGAAAAGCTGGGTGATGGTCAGCTTGGCGATGGGGGTGGAGATCCTGGTGATGGACCAATCATGGAGTTTCAGGGTGTGTGTGTGTCGGCACACGGGCCTCAGGACCTATTCAAATCTCACCGCCACCCTGACACTCTCCTGAACAACTCACGTGACCACTTCTCTCCTCCGAGGGAAAAGACCTCCCCGCACGCTGCGCTCGGCCCTGGCCTTTAACAGCCACAGCAGACACTCTGCAGCGCTTGCCAGGTGCCATGCCTTTGCTGTTACAAACTCACTTGACCCCACAGCCAATCTGCTGGGAAATCCTTTGGCTCCACCTTCAAAGTGGACCCAGAAGTCAGTCATTTCTCATTGCTTACTGCTGCCACTCACCCTCTATCACTGTCACCCGCTCGCAGACGCCTGGGACCGCAGCAGCTTCCCACCCGCTCTATCGCCCCTGCACCCTGTGCTTTCAGTTCGGAACCTGGAAACGGCTCAGCTTCTCAATCCACTCACAGTAGAAGCCAAGTCGGTGTTATGACTTGTGCGTGAAACATTGTTTTTAATGAAGCATTGTTATATCTTATTATTTATTTATAGTTTTATATTATGAGAATTCTTTTTAGAATGGCTGTGATTTGGGTATACGTGAATATAACTGGTTCCCAAACAAGATTAGAGGGTAACCTTCATTAACTCCCAATTCCTTTTTCCTCATACAACTCAACACCTCTTTGTGGACTGAAGTCATCAATAAATGAACGTGTATGGATAAAAAAGGCCTGTTTTAATGTGGGGCCCGAGAGAGTACCCATCCCCACCTGCCCCACACAGGTGCTAACTGCTTCTCTAAGTTCTTTCAGGCCAATTAAAACCAGTGGCACTCCAGCTTCAGTTCATCTGTTCCGTCATCTGTCCTGGCCGGCCGCAGCGGGAGCCAATGTTTCTCCCCCACAAGCCCCAGGGGGCCCACCTTAATGGGCTGCAGAGAAAGGGAAGAATACAAAAGCCAGGTCCTGGGGAGCCTCTGGCCCACAGGAGCCAGGAGTCGCCGGCTTCCTGGAGCTGTGCTCTGGAGTTAAATCCATAACACTCACCACCAGGTTGTAAATTTCAGGCCATAGTTCATTAACTCCAGAAGTTCGAAATGATACCCCCTGCTCGCCCAGTCAGTGCAGCTGAGAGCGTTCCCGGCATGTGCTGATCCATCAACAATTGGATTCCAATATCCTTGCTTCATTAATGGAGTCACTCGGCCCCTCCTATGGGGTTGTGCATGGCTCTGCCTGCTCTAGGCTGCACCTGTGCCAGGCTTCCTGTTGAACCTCGGCTGCAGGCAGGCCCCGGGTGCGCCTTTGCCTGACCTCTCGAGCCCAGGACCCTCCAGTGGCTGAAGTTAGCCTTGAACACCTCCCGTAGGGCTGGGTGAGCTGTAATGACATGATTTCAGTGCGGGTCCAAGGCCGTGCATAACTTAGGGAACCCTAGGCAGCTTGAGGAATTGGCTTGTATCGTCCCCTAAATGCATACCTGTGACCTAGTTCACTTCAAGTTCATTGTCTACAGTCTAAGATGCAAGTCACTTGTCCTTACTGGGCCCCTTGCAAGTCCTTCCCCTACACATGTTGGCCAAGCAGGCGTCCTTCCCCAGGATGGGGCTGGGGTCACGTTGTGCCACAGCAAGGAAGAGGTTCCGTAGGCTGAGTGACCCAGAGCCGCTGAAAGCATGGGGAGCCAGAGGTGGGAGTACAGCCATGTTCAGGGACAGAGACCAACATCCAGCCCTGAGTCTAAGGACAAGCTTGGACTTGGAAATGAGCCCAAACCAAAGCCAGGAGACCAACCAAGGAAGTGAGGCAGCAGAGAAGGCAGGGGATTCTGAGCTATTTGCTATAAAGATCACTGAGATGTGCAGGTCAGCCTGGCTCATGGGCACCAGGTGGGTTCTGGCTCCTGGGCACCGAATCCTGAGGCCATCCCCTTGCCGTACCCACACCTCCTCCCTCCACCAGTAGACAGCCAGGGAAACAATAGGGTCTCCAATGCAAGCAGGAGGGCCCTGCCATGATGTTCAAAGCCTTCGCGAAATTCAAATGAGGCTTTCTCCTTAGCAACCCTTCCCTACTGGGAATGCATTTCTCCAGCTCCCAACGTGTCTTGCCTTCTCACCCACTGAAACTATATATATTGTGGAGCCCATAAGCCTCCATTGCCCGTAAGCAGTAGTAACATTTTTTTTTTGCCTCTGGTTAATAAATTGTTCCTCTCTTTGCACTGCAGAGAAAAGATGAAGAAAAAATTGGGGGGAATTATTTCCCAAGTATTATGTCTCTAACAATAGCAATCCCTGCACCTGAGAACTCTATTTTGCTTAATATGCTCTTTCTGCAAAGTGGGAAAATGTGACAGTGTAATAACCCAAAAAATCAGCGTGAAGGGCCTCATTCCCCAAAGTGTCCTCTGAGGAAACATACAAGTGTTTCCATCAAGAAGGAATTGTGTGCGTTGAGAGAAGCTAAGTGCACAAAATGGGGTCTGCCCTAAAGTGGGTCCGGGCGTCAGGATTAAATGTTTGGATTCTTTGCTTCACAATGGGAGCATCTGTAGGAAGAATGGGTCTCCATTTCTTTCCTTAATGGGGATCTCACACACGGCCAGTGTGTGTCTCCTTCAGGATAAAAGGAAAAGTGGCTGGTTTAAACACAAAGAGGGCTGGCCAACAAAAACAGCAAAAATGCTGAGCAAAATCAGAATAGATTTAAGGACTGTGGACATTGGGGTGGGGGGGGGGGGGGCCTTCCAGACGTCACATGTCCAGATGACAGACAGCCAAGAGGTATTTCGGAATTGGGTCCAAAGTGACCTTTGTAATTTAGTTCAAGTGTCTGCCGGCATCAGACAGGAGGAATGGACTGGCTCCTCAGATCAGTGAATTCTGGAAAATACTTTCTTCTCTCAATTCCTTAGCATTTCCCCCTTCATAGTTCCTAATGCCTCCTGACCACACTTTTGGACCACATCCGGTCCTGGCATCACCTGACCAGGAGAGAGGAACGCTCACAGGGTTGAGAGAGGTGGGGGTGCCACCTACAGTGGTCGGAAGATGATTTGCCCTGAGAGAAAGGTCGGATACGGGCCTGAAGAGACACAAATCACAGACAGCAAGACCGTGTATGCATCACATCTGAAGTAGTGAAGGTCCCACTGTTGAGGCGGACACAGAATGGGGTGCAGAATGGGGTGCAGCGCCAGGGGAATCAGGGCTCAGGAAGAACCTCTGTGCCAGGCAGGGTGCGCACATGGCCAGGCATGTGTCCTGTACAGGGTGCCTTCATGCACCAATGGCCCCGCCTCTTCACCCTTTACCTGTGACTCTGCAGTTCCTCTCACCAGAGGCCAAATGTACTTCCTTGCCCGTTGACTTTCGTTTCAGCCATCTGGCTGGTGGGACTCTAGCCAGCATAATGGCCAAGGGCTCTGCTTTCTCCACTGGGCATTGTCATGAGAAGACCAGACACAGGCCAGCCTGCTCGTCCGGAGGGGATGAGGGGATGAGGGAACAGAGATGAACCGCCCCAACTGTGCCCTTCCTACTCACTGCCTCCTAGCCACCCACACCCTGCAGAGGGGCCTCCGAGGTCTGCAGAACTGCCCAGCTGAGCTCAGCCAACCCTCAGGTGACCATCAGCTTCACAGGAACGTAAGGTTGCTTTCCAAGCATGGAGGTTTGGTGTGGTCTGTTACATGCATTTCATGGCAGTAGCTAACCGATACAGCTGCCCAGGTGAGGAAGATGAGTGGGTGCCTAAATCCAGCTGCACTCTGCCCCTCATCCCCAGCTGGCTGGAGCTGCGTCACCCTGAGTAAATGCCTTCATTTCAAAACTCACTGAAAAGTACCATGTGGGTCAGGGAAATCCTTTAGAAGGCAATGCTGTCTATCCCCACCTTCCTTCCCCACTGAGCCCGTCCCCCAGTCTTTAGACCAGCTTTCCTCGGCCTCCCCATATCCACCTGGAATTTAGACTCTGCCTTTCCAGCCTCATTCCTGCTGACACGTTAGACTCCTTTACAGTGCCCGGCTGCAGCTCCTCCGTCAGCCTCCTGCCCTGGTCATCCCCCCCTTCACCTCTACTCCTTCCTGCACACGGGGCCAACAGGTGCCTCTGCCAGTCCCCACAGCCTGGCCCTGCAACTCCACGGGGCTTGGCGAGGCTGGGCAGTCCCCACAGCCTGGCCCTGCAACTCCACAGGGCTTGGTGAGGCTGGGCAGTCCCCACAGCCTGGCCCTGCAACTCCACGGGGCTTGGCGAGGCTGGGCAGTCCCCACAGCCTGGCCCTGCAGCTCTGTGGGGCTGTGGCGGGCAGGGCAGGTTCTGCCCCTCTGCTGGGTTGACTCCCTCTGCGTGGCCAGCTCCCTGCAGCAGCAGCACGTTCTAGGCACAGTGAGTGCGGAGGGCAGAGTGCCTGTATGGCTCCGGTGCCATCCGGGAGAAGAGGAGACCGCGTGCGTGCAGAACACAGGGCACACAGTGCTCAGGGCACCGACGAACCACACTAAGGCTGCCGGGTTCCGGGCAGACGCTGACTTTTAGCTGAGGGTCTCCGGGGAGGGTTCACGGAAGAGGTGACTTTGAACCAGATCTTGAAGGGTGGAAAGGCTTTAAGATGCAGAGGAAGGGAGGGCGGAGGGCAGGAGCCTTCCTCACAGTAGTGAGATCCCCGCAGAACCTCCAGAGACGCTGGGCACGGGGCCTCAGGCAGCCTCGCGTGGGGGGAAGGGGGTCTCCTTCTGAAACCTAATTTGTCAACTCCCTGGGCTCAAAGGAGAAAAACAGAAGCCAGTCTCGTTAGCTTTGAACGTCCACAGTCCCTTGCAACCGAGCGGCTGCTGCGACATAGACGCGGCCTGTGCAAATAGCACCGGATGGGATTGCAGCTAATAGGGTTATTAATACCTGTCACATCCCAGGACGGCAGGAAAATGCGCAGGTTTTCTACTGTAGATTAAAACCAACCACCAGGGGCTTTCCCGAGCCTGGCAGACACAGCTTTCTCCTCAGACATCTTTCCTCCAGCCAGGCACACTGGGGTGGGGCGGGGGGAGGGGGGTTGTCCTGGGGAAGGATTGTCACACGGAAAATGCAAAAGCAGGAACAAACCTGCCTCGATTAGCCTCAGGCAAGAACAGGGGTGTATGAAATTCACAGATAATCCCCAAACTGCACTTTAGCTGGCACCGTGACCTCCCCTGGCCCAGGCAGCCGCTGAAGAACAGCCCCCTTTGCCTGGGCTCCATGTCTTCTACTCCTGGGACGCGGCAGACAAGGCTGGGAGCTGCGAGAGGAGGGTAGACATGGGGTCTGGATGTTCTGGGGCAGCTCCCCAGGGACAAGGTGGGGCCCCCTGTCCCCTCTGGGCCCACAGCCGGAGACTGGAGCCTGGCCATCTCGAAGGGGCCAGGGGCCCTGAGGAAAGGACTCCAGCAGCAAACAGGTCAGGGGCAAAGCCCTGCTGGGGCTTCTCCTTAAACCAGCCTCAGCCGCCCGCCTCACCGTTAACTGGCTCGGAAGAAGCGCCAAGTGAGGACACAAGCCCCTCTGTGGCACCTTGACCCCGGGGTGGCAGGGCGCGCAGGAGAGACTGTTCTCAGCATCATCTGCTCCCCTCGCAGGTGGGGCTCAGTCCTCAGGAGAGCGTGGTAAGAGTGGAAGGCCACGCACGCCCGAGTGGAAGGCCACGCACGCCCGAGTGGAAGGCCACGCACGCCCGAGTGGAAGGCCACACACGCCTGAGTGTGGAAGGCCACACACGCCCGAGGGGAAGGCCACACACGCCCGAGAGTGGAAGGCCACACACGCCCGAGAGTGGAAGGCCACACACGCCCGAGGGGAAGGCCACACACGCCCGAGAGTGGAAGGCCACACACGCCCGAGAGTGGAAGGCCACACACGCCCGAGGGGAAGGCCACACACGCCTGAGAGTGGAAGGCCACACACGCCCGAGGGGAAGGCCACACACGCCCGAGAGTGGAAGGCCACACACGCCCGAGAGTGGAAGGCCACACACGCCCGAGGGGAAGGCCACACACGCCCGAGAGTGGAAGGCCACACACGCCCGAGAGTGGAAGGCCACACACGCCCGAGGGGAAGGCCACACACGCCCGAGAGTGGAAGGCCACACACGCCCGAGAGTGGAAGGCCACACACGCCCGAGGGGAAGGCCACACACGCCTGAGAGTGGAAGGCCACACACGCCCGAGGGGAAGGCCACACACGCCCGAGAGTGGAAGGCCACACACGCCCGAGAGTGGAAGGCCACACACGCCCGAGAGTGGAAGGCCACACACGCCCGAGGGGAAGGCCACACACGCCTGAGAGTGGAAGGCCACACACGCCCGAGGGGAAGGCCACACACGCCCGAGAGTGGAAGGCCACACACGCCCGAGAGTGGAAGGCCACACACGCCCGAGAGTGGAAGGCCACACACGCCCGAGAGTGGAAGGCCACACACGCCCGAGTGGAAGGCCACGCACGCCCGAGAGTGGAAGGCCACACACGCCCGAGGGGAAGGCCACACACACCCGAGAGTGGAAGGCCACACACGCCCGAGAGTGGAAGGCCACACACGCCCGAGGGGAAGGCCACACACACCCGAGAGTGGAAGGCCACACACACCCGAGAGTGGAAGGCCACACACGCCTGAGTGGAAGGCCACGCACGCCAGAGTGGAAGGCCATGCACACCCCAGCAGGACTCTCGCTGGTGCGCCAGACACACTCCTTACAAGTTCTCTGCGGGTGTCTGCCCTGCAGGGTTAACCTGTCCACGGCTCCAGGCGAGCCCTGGGATAAATCTCATACACCCAAGAGGACAAGAGAAATAGGAGAATGAAACATGGGCTCACATGGTCCTTGTTCCCACAATCCCTCTGGCTCAGGCCGGGGAAGGGCCAGGTGAGCAGGAGAAGGCCCTGCCCTTGGTCACAGCAAGAGCTCCCGTTGGACAGGGAGGCTTGGCTCTGCCTTTGTTTGCCAGGTTCTTGCTTCTTTCCTGTGCATTTTCAACTGCTCCTGGAGTCAAATTCTTCACTCCCTACTCTTATGGAGTGAATTGTATACCCCACCCCCTTCCCATTCATATGTTGAAGTCCTAACTCCCAATTTGACTGCATATAGATAGGGCCTTCAGGAAGGTCATTAAGGTTGAATTAGGTCATAAAGAAGGGATCCTAGCCCATATAACTGGTGTCCTTCTAAGGTGAAGAGACAGCAGGAGTGGCCAGGCACAGAGGCAAGGCCGGGAGAGGGTGCAGAGGGGAGGTAGCCATCTGTTAGCCAAGCAGCGTCCTCACCAGCCTCCGGCCTGCCAGCACCTGGATTTTGGACTTGCAGGCTCCAGAATGTGGGGGGAAACTGCTGTTGTTTGAGTCCCCCAGTCTGTGGCTTCCGTATAGCGACCAAGCAAACGAGCACCCTGCCTTAGCCTTCCTGCCCCTGGGCCCTGGTGTCTTACTGGAGAGCAGGGTGAGTCATTTCAGTTTCGGTAAACACTGCCAATTGGCCTGAAGGGCAGAACTCCTGCACGCTGGGTCTGAGGGCAGTGGCGAATGGCTAAGCATGTGAGCTTTGAACTGAGCTGGGTCTCTGGGGAGGTGATATTCCTCTGCATGCCCAAGGACCCTCCTCTGTGGAATGGGACGATGGCACCATTATCATCGTCAAAATTCAAATGAAACGAACAGCACGAAATAGGCATGCAAGAAAAGATCTGTCATGCTTCTGTGGTCTCATAGGCCCTTCCACTGAGATGCACACAGTGTGACCTTGCGCCTGGTCTCTCCACATGCAAACAATGAAGATACTAGTAGATGCTCTCCATCTTCCCAGTATGACAGGAGTTTCAAAAGAAGCAAAGATAAGAAAGACACAAGGAAGATAAATGCCTCAGAATCCAAGACGGCTTCTATCATCATCATCATCATCTCATCCTCGTCATCAGTGGCTCTTACACTACTCGCCTGTCTGAGTGATGACCCCCAGTCATGCCCTGTTGCTCCTATGGCCGACGCACAGGCCTGGATCAGGCGGCGATCTGGTGACTGGCTGCCTGCTTCCATGGCCACTTGCACACACAGTAGGCATTTCCCCAGCGTTCCTGCACCAAGGGGCCTTCAGCAGCACAAACAGCAGTGGGCGGGAGGGCAGACAAGATAGCGGAGTCACTAAAGCACCTGCACACCACATCCCTGCCTACTGGTCCTGGTTCCCGGCCAACAGAAAGGAGTGTCCTTGCTTCTCTCCTCTGGATGATGTGAGTTAAATGAGGTAGGGGCAGGGGATGGTGGAGAGCATACAGAACACAGCCACCATTCAAATGCAAGCTGCATTGTGGGGAACTGAGTGACAGGCTTGCCCTAGCCACCATCTTCCCCCTCCCCTCCTTTAGCAGGGCTCTGGGAAAAGGCAGTGCCCAGAGCTGGCAGCCCTGAGCCTGGTAGTGGGCGGTCAGCTATTTGCAGCCCAGCTCTTCTCCTCCCTTTCTGATCAGCCTTCTGCCCTTCCAGCAGCTGAGGCACCGTGCCAGCTCCAGGCCCAGCTGACAGGGCTCTCGGGCTGGTGGAAGGGTCCAGAAGGTGAGGCCTTTGGGGGTCCCAGCTACCCTGAAACCTTAAGATTTAGATCTGCACTGGCTTTGTCTCCAGCGGCCATTGACATTCTACAGGAAACTGCAGGAGGCCCAGAGCAGAGGAAAGCAGGGCCTGCTGGGAGAATGAGCATTCTGGAAGGCATTCTCTGTGGCCAGGGTCCCCTCACCATCAAAGGCCTTCACAAGTCCCTCCTCCTCTTCCCTGCCTCCTCGCAAAAAAACAGAAAGAAAGAAAAATAGTGAGAAGCACAATAAACTCAGCAGGTGACATTGGTATTAATCCCAGGACCCTCGCACACGGAACAATGTGCACGCTGGTAAAGAAGCCCACGTGATGCGTTATTTCCGAGATGGGACAAAGCACTGGAGGCCAGCAGGACGCGGGGCCTCGCTGCCTCCACCCTCTCCGCTGTTTACAGTAAAACCTCATCACAAGATGCTATTAGGCTTGGCAGTTACTGTAAAGGCCGCGGTCGCTGCTGACTTCCACAGCCCAGGAAATGGTATCCAAGACAGAGTGGCTTCTACAGAGAGGCCCAAACCGCCACTGGTTTCTCTTCAGAAAGAAGAAGGCGCCCGGGAGAGAGGTTAGCGGTGCTTGGGCTGCAGGCTCCCTCCCCCTCTCTGCGGCTGGAGGACTGTAATGAAGTCAGCAGGGCTGGCGGGAGCGATTCCAGAGCAAAGTGAAAAGCAGCTTGGCTGTTCCGAGGAAGGCCAGGCAGCACCGTCCAACCTCTTCTGTCCTCTCAGCTGCCCCGATGGAGGGAGAGGCCGAGCCTGTCCTGGGATCTATAAGTAAAAACGGGCACAGGGCAGCGTGAGGTCTTCGGGGCAGGGAGGCGACAGGACCTGCACTTGCCTGAACGATGATGACAAGACACGGGACACACCTGCCTGCATGTCAGCCGCCTATCCCGCTTCCCACTCCTTCCCCACAGCAGATACAACCTCTGGATGGAAGCCACCGCGGGACTTGTTTAAAATTCTCTGTGATTAATGCATGGCATTTCTCCCACTTTCATCTGAACGTTAGAAGGCAGGCACGCTTTGGTGCCCCGCCCGACACCCTGGAGCACAGCCTCCTCCATCTCCGTGTCTCTGGTGACACGCTCAGGCGCTCGCTGAACTCGGCCCAGCGGATGGAGCCGCGCATCTGAGCAGACGTGGGGAGGGTAGCGGGCTTTTAAAGCCCGGCTCCAGTCTTGGCTCCGTGATTTGCTAGCATAGATCCAATTTCCTCTTCTGCAATTTGGGGATAATAATACATGCATTATGAGGCCACTGGGCAGATTAAGGAAATGGAGATGTTCAAGTGCTTGTCACAGTGTCTGACACATTAAAAAACTGGTTGAGTTGAACCTGAAATATTGACCTCGCCAAGCCCCCTAGAGAAATGCCCACACTTTGAACTGGGCACAGTCAACAAACCCGGGGTCAGCTGCCACCTCCTCCCAGCACCTCAGAGCCCCTGCTTCCCACCTCCTTCTGCCCACTCCCCAGCTGATGTGTGCTTGGGGAAAGCTACCGAATGTTAATATCATCTTAAATCAAACATCAAAGTAAACCTACTGATAAAATAACATACTCCATTCCAAGGCCAGATGTAAATGGTTTTTAGGTTTTCCATTATTTTACCTTACCTAAGCCCAAGAGAGACTGGGAAGACAACCTCCATTCAGATCATCAGGAACTGACCGTACTTCCGGATGGTTTGCTCGCTCTAGATCCTGAGCAGAGACCCTCAGCCTGATCCCAGAGCGAATGTACCCTTCACATCCCAAGCGGCTCAGGCCGCTCAAGTTAGAGACGGTCAGTGGGAAGTTGATCCAAATGCCAGTGTGAGACTGTGGCTGCTAATGGCTACCCTCAAGCAGTAGAGAGGTCGCATGTTCTGGAAGCTTCTGAAAGGAAGTATTTTGCCTGACTCCGTAAATTTGCTTAAGTCCATCTACAGGCTTCCCTCTGCCCCAGAGAAGCCTGCAGATAGACAAACGGGGGGGGGGGGGGGGGGGCTGGCCTATCTCTCAGCAATGGCTTGGTCTCTCCCTCCCTTGTATCAGTTTCTGTGCTCTAGATGTCAAGTCCTGATTTCTCTCTTATCCAATGGGGGCAAGTTCCAGAAGCCACATTTCCTACTGATGATCCAGAGGTGGCTGCTTCCTTGCCTGAGCCAGGGTCCCAGCAGCTCTTTCCTGCAAGCCTGTACCCTCCACCTCCAGTTCTGCCCGGGGACTCTGGCAGATGGTCGGCCAGGACCTGCAATAGCCACCTGGCCCTGACTCTCAGCTTTGCTCTTGGGTGATACCACTCGTGGATTGTAAACTCTAGAAAGGAAGATTGTCCAGTGCATTCATTGCTATACCCCATGTGACAAGGGTGCTAGAATATTGTCTGGCATTTATGAAGTGGGCCTTCATAAATATTTAGTGACTGAATGTCTTACCTGTCTCTTTCCCTGAACTCCTGCTTTCTCCCCTTGTGTTCCCTGGGACGCCCAGTCTCTGCTTTCTCCTGAGGAAGGTGTATGGTATAGTTGAAAGTTCAAGGACTTCACAGGAAGACAAATCTAGATTTAAATCTCAACTATGTGACCATAAGTTATGTAGATCTGGATAGGTTGTTTAATTTTTGTCAGCCTCCTTATTTCTATCTCTAAAGTGAGTATAACAGCACTCACAAACTTGTTTAAAAGATTAACTGATGTGGTAAAGTCCCTAGAAGAATTCCTGGTACATATATCAGGTTCAGCAAATGTTTTCCTCTTTCCCATACACAGAGATGTCCTCAGGAGTCGATGATAATTTACATAACATAACATTACTTGCACATTTATGTCTCCTAATAAACGGCATGAAGAAAGCATTCACCGAGTCCCATGATGTGCCCGGCGCCCTGCCAGGTGCTGGGGTATGAGGATGAAAGACATAGGCACTACCTCCCAAGATCTCATGGTCTGGAGTAGGGGGAGGAGACAATTTAGCAGATACTTTAGAAAATTAGATAAAGGTGACAATAAAGAAATAATTATGGCCTTGGGGGCCCTGAGGAGGGTACCTATCTTTGGCCATCTACCCATGCATGAATCCTTGTACTGGATCAGCCAGCCAGCACCTACCCCTGACTATGGAAATGATGCCAATGATTGGCAATAATTGGCGCTATTGGGGTTCAAGATTAACGAATAGGTCATAGAACTGTAGAGTAATAGAAAAGGGAGTTTCCCGGAAATCCTCACACCATTCCAGTGTGTTGCTGCCCTTCTTCCCACCACCGTCCCTAGCTTTTCTGCAGCCGTTGGCATTACTGCCAACTCCTCTCTTCCTTCACCCACTCCTGGGGTTGGCGGAAAATTTAAAGAAAAAAAATTACTTTGTGTGGGGAGGGAAAAGAAAATAACACTACGTACCTGTGTGCCAGGCACCCTGCTGGGCACTTCACATGTTTGCTCATTGATTTCTCACAGCAGTCCGTGAGAGAGCAGCACTGGTCTGATATGGAAACCGGGAGGATACAATTCTAATTTAAAGTTAGTTCTTGTTACAAAATAAAACCAAAACAAAACCCTAGTCTGGGTGGGTGCAGGTCGTCCGCTGGCCACAGGCACTAGGCGAGGGGTTGAAATCCAACCTGTGCTGGGCTCACCGAGATGAGCCCCAGGAGGGCCCCCCGTAAGGGCGGGGCATCTGTCTAGTTCAGCCATGGGCAAACTATGGCCCGCAGGCCGGATCCGGCCAGTTTGAAATGAATAAAACTAAAAAAAAAATAAGACCATACCCTTTTATGTAATGATGTTTACTTTGAATTTATATTAGTTCACACAAACACTCCATCCATGCTTTTGTTCCGGCCCTCCGGTCCAGTTTAAGAACCCATTGTGGCCCTCGAGTCAAAAAGTTTGCCCACCCCTGGCTCTAGTGGCACAGGGCACACCTGCTTGCATCACCCACGGGCTGCATCTGCC
Source organism: Myotis daubentonii (assembly GCF_963259705.1). NCBI lineage: Eukaryota > Metazoa > Chordata > Mammalia > Chiroptera > Vespertilionidae > Myotis > Myotis daubentonii. Next base: position 6,588,848 of record NC_081848.1, on the reverse strand, counting down.
TTTCTCTCCTTCAGACAGAGATGCCCTCTGCGCCAACAGCAGCCTCAGCTGGGAGTCGGACGAGCCAACTCCAGAGTTCAAGGGCTCCCCACCGCCCCCTTCACTTTGCGGATGAGGACGGGCTACCACGCAGCACGCACTAAGGCGTTGCCGGGCACCAGGTGTCAACATAACCCTGCCGGTGGGAGCTGCTGTGCCTGCTCAGCACACGAGAAAAAGCCTGGAAGGCTTAAACGGTTGCCCCAAGTCACGAATAAGTGCCAGGTCGAGGATTGGAACTTAGATTTCTTTGGCCCTGAAGCATAAATGCCTTCCTTTAGGCCGGGCGGCCTCAGGAGAGAGGGGAGGTGTTTGCCAGGAGTTTAGAGCTACTAGCAGCACAGCTAGAATGAGAACCTGGCGTCTGGTTCCCAATTCACTGAGCAACTGTTGTTGACTGGTGGGGGGTCTCTGGTCACTTATTGGTACATAACAAGCCTCCCCAGACATAGTAACTAAAGCAAAAACAATGATTTGGCTCAAAAACCTGCCACCTGGGCAGGGTGTGGTGGGATGGTCGGTCTCTGACTCACGTGGTTTCCACAGGGACAGCTTGAGGGGCGCTGGAGGGTTCATTCCTAAGATGCCTGTCGCTGGGAGCTCGACTAGGACTGCCCCCCCAGGGGCCTGGGCTCCTCCCCCGTGGACCTTGCCACTGGACTGGCTTGGACTTCTTGGAGGCTGAATTTTAGAAACAAATGTTCTTTAAAAAACCTGCGAGGTTTCTTCCAGCCTGGTCTCGAAAGTTCCAGGTTGTCATCTCTTCTACATTCTATTAGTCAAGAAAGTCACTGAGACCAGCCCAGGTTCGAGGAGGAGCAATAGAGTTAGTCTCAATGGACGGAGTAGAAAAGAACGTATAGCAACATCTCTAATTCACCACAGGGCCCTTGCTGCTGGAGAAAGTCAGCATGGACACGTTCCAAAATAGGCTTAATACACTGTTCCAGCCGCAAGCAGCCTTGCCCACAGACAGCCACTGCCCAAGGAGGGGGGTGGGGTGGGGTGAGGACTGGCAGGCACCCCACCCTCACAGTGGCTGTGACAGCCAGGGGTTGATTCTGAGCACAAAGCTTTGGGCTCGTCACAGTCCTGGCTGCCCCTCACTAGCCGAAAAAAATCACCAGAGAGAATCAATCGGCACAGCATCTGGGCTCCACGCACTCGCTGACTCCAGCCAGGCCCTCGGCCCCTCACTGTCACAGGGATAAATTCCCCTGGACACGCGTGCCGGGAAAGCCAGGTCGGAAAATACTAATGAAGCCATCTGAGCACCGTGCCCTCTCGGGGCTTATCAGTATTTCCGTTCTAGTCACAAAAATAACATCCTGTAAAAGACTGATTAGTCACCGGATAATTGAGTTCTTAAATGTCAAAAACAATATCGTATGAATATTCAACAGATCATGCTACTGAAACTTACCTGCTCCATCAACAACGACTACCATTTCTCCCCCATTGTTCTTTCCCAGAGATTATGTTAATACGACTTTCCTGAGGTGATGAGTGTGGTTCTCTTGAAAACGTACCAGGTATTGTCTTTCAGGTTGGCGCATAATGAGCTGGTTAAAGGGAGCCGGGTGGGAGTGGCTGGGTTTGCTTCTCTGCGTGAACTTCACCTCCTGCCAGAGGACGGGGTAGAATTCCTCCCCGCAATAGATGGCTTCAGAGCTCTGCTCTGGGAATTCTGCTTCTCCTTGCAGTTAGTTATTTATTTCCTGGTTGCTAGAGACCTGGGGGATGCACGGTTTTCATGCAGCTTAAGCTTAAACAAGGACCGAGGTTCAATTTTTGTTGGAAGCTGGTGCATATCTTAATCCCACGGGAAGTTAGGGTCTGGTAGGCTAAATGTGTTTGTGAGAACTTATCTATGTTTTTATGCACCCTCGCACACAGCCCTCCTTCCCATCCGGCGGGGGAGCAGGGGAGGGTGCACAGTTGTGGCTGGAAGGAATTTTCTGAGCCTGGAGTCCAGAGCGGAGGGAAGTCCCCCAGCAGGTCCTGCTTTCTGCTAGCCAGGCTGGGCCTGGAGCAGCTTGGGGGTGGAGCCGGTGCTGGGGTCCGCTCGCAGGCATGTCAGGGGCCTTGCTCTCGGCTACGCCAGGCACCAACTGCTCGCTCAGCCGGACACTGCCTGCTCTGAGGGCTGTTCTCGCTCTTCTCGCCAGAAGCATGAGCCCCTGGGGCAGGAGTCAGCCCAGCCCAGCCCCACGGGACTAGAGCGACCATGGATGATGTCCTTGACCTCTTCCTGGCTCTCTGGCTCAAGGACGGACAGGCATGCCTGCGATCCCGTATCTACCCCTGCTTCATCCTCAGCACGTTCTGCCTGTCCTACTCTTGTCGGCTGCCATCGACCTAGTGAACCGCAGGCTCTCGAGTTTCTGCTCTCCCTCTCCTTTCCTTCCCAGGGAAGTGTTCGCAGTCGGCGTCACATGGCACAGATGAGTTCCGAGAAACGTGAGGTCGGGCAATTGCATCACAGGGAACGTCGCAGAGGGCACTTACATGGAGCTACGTGGTCAGCCCTGCACACCCGGGCTGCACGGCCCGGCCCACTGCGCCGGGGCACTAACCCGGACAGCAGTGACTGCACTCCATACTGTAGAGAGCGGTGACACAAGGGTAAGTATTAGTGTATCTAAACATAGAACGGGGACAGTAAACATGTGGCATGAAAGGTAAAAAGCGTCACTCCTGTCTAGGGCACTTACCCTGCATGGAGCTCACAGCACCGGAAGTCGCTGGGTGGGGGAGTCGGGGGCAGGGGGCAGGGAGTGTGTGAGGGCCGAGCCTCGCTGTGCCCTGCTGAGACTTCACAGACACTGTCCCAGGCTGCACTCAAGCTAGTTCTACGTGTTTCTCTTCATCGTAAGTTAGCCTTAGCGTACTGTAACCTTCTTACTTTATAAACTTACTCACTTTTTTTTAACTTTTCATCTCTGTTGTAATAGCACGGCTTAAAACTCAAACACGTTTTACGGCTGTACAAAAGTATTTTCTTTCTTTATATCCTTATTCTATAAGGCTTTTTCTATTCTTAAAATATCTTCCTTCGTTTTACTTTTTAAGCTTTGTGTTAAAAGCGAAGGCACACACAGTGGCCCAGGCTGCACAGCGCAGGGCGGTCAGTATCACGTCCTCGCCGCCACAGCTTGTCCCAGGGAAGGCCTTCGGGCAGTGGCTCTCAGGGAGCCTCAGCCTGCGACAGCCATGCCTGCTCCTGGAACCGGGCCCAGGACCTGCCTGGGCTCTGTGTGAGGGGCCACCACTGTTTTCAGGAGCGTGTCCACGCACCCTGCTTGGTTTGCTTGTTTTTTCTCCTCATAGATGTGCTTGTAAGCAGATACCGCACCTTGCACACTCCTCTCTGTAAATGAAAACCTGTCCGTGCTGGGGCCACGTTTCCCAACTCTTTAAGGAGCTCGTTGAGGTCTGGCCAAGCTCCTGCTAACGCTCCCCTGGGAGTTCTCCTGAGGGTCTCACCCCGCCCTGCAGGCTCCTTGCGCTGGCCTCCCCTGCAGCCGTGCGTGCTGTGCCAGCTCCCGCCACGCCTCGTCCGCCCATTCCCAGGAGCCGTGGCTAGGGCTCCTCGGTCGTCCTCTTCACGCCGAGGCCACAGTCGTCCCCTCTCCACCTCGTGCCACCGCCGTGCCTGGTGCTATGCCGGCCACAGCACTGAGCCGGAGGAGTCCTCCAGCTGCACTGTAATCTGGTGGGACCCCGACATCATGCGGCCCAGGGACAGAAGTGTCCTCACGCGGCACAGGACTGCCTTTCTCTGCCAGGCATCCGGGCAACAGCCATCAGAACTTACAGACGCAGAACGCAGCTCGGGTTCACCCAGCTCCTGCCTCACCCGTGGCTCCCGGTCCCTCCAGCTCCCGCCACACTTCCCAGCGCACAACACAGCCACCTGCTTGCAGAGGACACATCAGAGCCTCTTCCCTCCCGAGACCCCAGGGATGCACAGGACCAAAGACCCACTAAGTGTTCGTTCACCCAGTGTCCTTCCGCCGGCCCTGGTCCCAGCCACAGGCCTGCCTTGCCCATGGTTGGGCGAGCCCAGCGATGGCAGGTCACGAGCAGCTCACTGAGGGCTTCCGGGCCCTGAGCCCTGGGCAGGCCTCGCACCGGCACAGGGGGTTGGGGAGGAGCACCACCTGCAGAGGGCGCCCCTGCCTGCGGGGCTGGAGACCACTGTCAGCAGCACCGCCCCGCCAAAGCCACGGAGCAGGAGGACGGGCTCAGCGGCCAAGCCGTTAGGCCAGCACCGGCTGGAAACGGCCCCAGCCCTCACCCTTGCAGCCAAGTCTTGGAAGCAGAGGGCTGGTCCTCTTAAGCATGTTTTTAATTACTGCAAACATGTGTCGTCCTGAGCGGCAGCGTGGCTCCGGTTCCCCGCACGCAGATGGATGCTCTCGGCGTGAAGCGGTTAGCACAGACATTTAAAAACAATTAGGAGCGCGGGAGGCAGCTCGGAAAGAGCTCGTTAGCGGGGGAGGGGAAGCAGGCCATTAGCTCACCAGATAGCAAAGTTATTTGTACTCCTGATGGGGAGGAGGACGCTGATTGCTTTCTTTAATATTTCTCTTTGCTATCAGATGGGAGAGTGTGTGCGCGCGCGCACACACACACACACACACACAGGAGCACGCTCCCAGGTGAGGAGACAAATGCAGTGCTAATGCTTGCGGGGGCCTGGCAGCACCTAGGGCTGGAGCGAAGGCAGCTGTCTCTCTGGGAACGCCTCTGACCCCCCACCTCGTCCCACGGGTTGAGGGGCGTGGAGGGCCCGTGGGAACAGGTTTGGGGTGTGGCTGAGCCACGGCACTGACTGAGCCCCCTGTGCGAGGCCCGCAGCAGGAGCAGGGCACCTGCCTTAGGGAAGAGGCCCAGAACCAAGAAAATGCGGGGGGCCGGCCTCTGGGGGAGCCAGGTGACTCGGGCTACACTGCCTGCCTTCTGCCCTTGGTTAATGGCAGGTATGAGGTAAGACCCCCGGTTCCTGGGGGAGGGTGGGAGGAGGAAGGGCAGGAAGAGTGAGAAAGGTCTCTTGCCAGACTGGGCACGGAGCTGCTGCTTCCTCCAGGAGTCCTCGCGGGAAGCTCCTGGCACGGATGTCTCCTCCGGCCTCCAGAGGCGGCGGCTCTGAACGCCTGGCCCTGCACCTCCGCTTACTCTCACCTGCCCCTGGGGAGGCCTCGGAGGACAGCGTTGATGTTAAACCACTTAGTTCAGACAGATATTCATTCACGCAAACATTTACTGAGGGGAGTGTGCCAGGAAGCATACAGGAGTGGATGGGAAGGCCCAGAGAGAATGGAGTCGCCATGGCCAACAGCCGCAGAAGCTGTGCAAGACCACTGCTTAGCTCGGCCCCTCGCGCTGGCCTGGTCTTCATGCCCTCTCACCACACACTCTTCCCCCAGGGTCTATCCCTCCACAAAAGAATATGGGCTGGGGGTTCATCTGATCTAAGTTAAAACCCAGCTCACCACCTCTAGCTGCGTCACCTGGAGTAAACGCTTGGCCTCTCTGAGGTCATTCTCTTCCCTTTAGCTTAGGGGCTGCTGGGAAGACAGCCCAAGTGCCCATCAGTAGATGAGTGGGTAAAACTAGCTGTGGTACATTCACCATGGAGTACTGTGCAGCTGTGAAAAAGAAGGATCTCTTACCCTTTGAGACTCTTACCCTGGAGAGTATTATGCTAAGTGAAATAAGCCAGTCAGAGAAAGACAAGTATCACATGATCTCACTCATATGTGGACTCTAATGAACAAAATAAACTGATGAACAAAAGAGACCCAGAGACATAGAAGCATGGAACAGACTGTTCAAGCTCAGAGGGAAGGCAGGGGTGGGTGGCTGGGTGGATGGAAAGAGATCAACCAAAGACCTTGTCTGCATATGTGCATAACCCATGCACACAGGCAATCGGGTGGTGGAGCCCTGAGGCGGGGAGTGGGGGAGTGGGGGAGGCGGGACAGGCTAGAAGGGGTCAAAGGGAGAAAAAAGGGGACATATGTAATACTTTCAACAATAAAGATTTTTTTAAAAACCCTAGGTTATTTTTTAAAAGATAATAGATATAGTAATAGGTAGCAATTGTAATGCTGTAGTAATAATAGTAGCATGAGTAGCAACAACGTTGTCTGGGCCTTAGTTGTACCCATGCTTTCTTCACAGATGAGAACTTGTCATCCACAAAGACCCTCTGAGCTGACACCTTCCCAGGGTCTATGCCACAGGCCAACAGCTCGCACATCCTCCCTGATCATGGCGCAGGGAGGACCTCTTGGCCCATCCACCCTACGTTTTCCCATTTGCTGGTGATTTTTTTTAAATGGTTTCAAAAATTTTCAAGTACATTAGGCACATTAAGGGACTGCTCTCTGATCATGCCAAGATATCATCCCAGTTAATGGGAGAACGGTGCTATTTCAAATAAACACGAGTGAGGATGTGCGTTTCCAGCTCAGCTCCCAGCATATGCTTGGGCCTGTTTTACTTCTAGAAGGCCTCTCTCCGAACCCTGGCCAGAGCAGGGACCCAGCAGAGGGCACTAAACTGCGGCGTGGGAGCCGCTGCTGCCCCCCAACCCCGTGGGCGGATCCAGGCCCCCGACCCCCCAGCGGCCAGCCCAGCTGCGAGCAGGCACCCAGGCACTGGCGCGTGGCTGAGCGCGGAGGATGTTATGACGGCAGAGATGTTGGTGTCTCCATATGCCACCTCCGGGTGGGATTGTCTCACAACAAGCACGAGAGAATCACACCTCGGCGAGGAGTGCAGTAAACTCATCTGTGAAACATATTTCAATTCCAAAGGCAATTTCCTAATTAGCAACGACGCACTAGCCTTGGCAACGTGAAAGCCGCTCTCGCAGCAGAGCTGGGTCTCGGGTGAAACGGAGCCCCAGAATGAGACACCAGCTGCCAGCCTGGCCCAAGGCATGGCCTTCGGAACCCCAGGACCTCGTATTGGAACCGAGTGGGGGGGTCACACAGCCTGTCGGGCCCCAGCACGCCTCTGAGCAAAGTCTTCTCTCCCCCAAGACCCATTGTTCTCTTACAGGCTGGGCTGGAGCTCAGGGCCTTAGCAGGCAGCGCAACGTATTCCTTCATTCAACGCGTATTGAAGACACCAAGGGTAAGACCAGGAAAGACATGCTTCTGGCCCTTGTGGAGCCTACAATTAACTGGAAATCAAGTTACTACACAAATACTTGACTAACAGGCCTAGCAGAGCAGCGATGATCAGAGTCCTAGCAAGTTGGCGAAATAGGGTTTCCTCCAAGGAAACGAAGCAGAAGCCCGGTGAGGTAGATTTGAATTCCAAGCGTAGGGCTGGCTGTGGGTGTGAGTTTTGGCTGGGCACCGCAGTCTCTGGTCTCAGTGTCGTCACTAATAAAACGGGCAGATGATAGCTACCTTGCAGGTTCACTGTCAGGGTCAGCTAAGACCATGGACTTAACCGTTCCTGGCACAATGTAAGGCATTTAACAGGCGCTCAAAACAACAAACAAACAAGCAAACAGAACACCCCACCTCTTGCTGTTGGTTCGGGAGGCCTCCCACCCTGGGGCAGATCAGATGCTTAGGAAGCACCACCCAGTCTTCTACCTCCTCCTCCCCAAAGAGGAGCGACAGGCCCCAGGGACCCTGTTTCCACAGGGACTCTGCAGTGCCTGTCAGGGCCAGCAACCAGGTGGCCAGGAGGGCGCCGAGGAGGAAGCCCACCTTCCGAGCAGGCTCTGTAAGAAAACCAGACCCCGCCAGGTCCTCCGAGCCAGGAGCTGAGGTCGCGGAAGGTGGCCCCTGAGGAGAAGGCCCGGAGCAGGGGCGAGTCTCCCGCACCCGGGCTGCCTTGCAGCAGCAGCGGGCCCCCTCGGGACCAGGGCTCCTGGATCTTCAGACTACACTCCCTCAGCACACTGGAGTTCCCATGCCGCTTTAGCCTTAACTCAATAGGGGTTATCATCTCCCCTTCCTGGGTGCTCGACCTCCCCGTCTCTGAAACGGACGGGCTCCCTCCCACCTTTTTCCAGTGTCCTAGCAGGCTGTCACCGCCAGTGGGATCCCGGGTGGGAATGAGTCTGAAGCCCATGAGAAGGGGATAAATCCACGCAGCGTCACGGGCAGCCAGGCAGTCCTTTGTTCTCCACGGGAAGGAGGTGGCAGCCCAGAGGCCCCGGAGGCACCCCCTCCCACCTCCATTGGAGAGCTGCTTCCCTCTGGCTCTGCTGTGCCCAGGGGGGAGCGCCTCCCGCACCTGGGGGGCACCCTGCCTCTCTCCTTTCCAGCTCATTTCACTCAGCCTCCCCGCCCTGGGCCGCACCGGCCGCAGCGCCCGGCCCCTCTCCAGCTGCGGGCACCATCGCCCGAGGCCCTGGGCCTTTGTTTCCTCGCTGCACGGGGCTGCACGCTGATACATTTGTACCACAGGAAGCAGAAAACTAGTTTAACATCTCATTTATTTCATAGATGAGAAAGTAATTCCCTGCTGAATGATTGTCCCGGACCAACAATTCCAAGAGGAAGCATGTGCAGGGCTGCCAAGGACTGGGTGCGTGACCACCGCCGTCACAATCGGAGCTGGAACCTGCTTCCTCTCCCCCGCTAGCCTGGAGAGAAAAGCCATTAAATATGATTAAGGTTAAGAGATTGCTGAAATTACAAACAGCCACCATTCAATTATTGTCCTCTATAAAATGCAACACAGATTGGAGTTATTTCTCTGAAATGTGTTTTTAGAGAATAACATAACACAACTAATGCAGTTTGATCCAGCAAATCAGGTCCCAGATTCCACTTCTGATGCAAGGCTAAAAGGTTCATAATTTAACCAAAGTTTATAATTGAAAGTCGGCAGGTGCTTGCTTTACAGAAAAGCTTCATAAAGAGAAAAAAATCAATATCATCTCAACTAATATTCTGAAGTCATCTACAGCCAGAGATTTAATCAATTTTATCACCTATTAAAGGAATAGACAGAGAAACAACAACGAATTAAAAAAAAAAAAAAAAGAGCCAGCAACAACTGGGCCTGACAGTCTACACTTGGTGGTGGGGAGTGTTCCGTCCGTTCTCATCGGCCCATGGGGTCCCAGCGAAGGCGGAGGGTGAATGGGATGGAGCTGCAAACCTCTTCAATCCCAGTGCTCCGGAGGCCACGCCTGGCGGCAGAAGTCACAAGAACAGCCTCTTGCTGCCCTGGACCTGGTCACACAGCAGGTGCCCTGCTCTCAGCTTAGAGAGAACAAAGAGCTCAACCGCATGGACATGAATTTCCTGTCCAGTTTATATTAAATGTTAAAATAATTGGAAATTCAGAAAAACTGCTATGCAGATATATTTGTGGCGGGAGACTTCTGGCGATTATGGTTAATAAAACACAAGAATTATATTACACGCTGCTCACAGACCCCAGCCAGGACTCACAGTCCCTCTAGACAGAATATAAGCCGTTTATGAGAATAAACTTTGCACACAAGCTAAACACATAAAGCCATGCATTAGAGTTGGACAAAACATTGCACGCCAAATAAAAGCCAGCTAAATGCCATGTTCCCAGGGCAGCTGAGGCGAACTCCTGCTTCATGAACCACATGGGAGTTTTCTCCCGGCTCCAGCCACAAAAACACAGCAGCCTCCCTCCGCGGGTGGCTGATCAGGAACTGGCCAGGCGCTGCGCTCTCTGATCACGTTTTCCAGCCCAGCACACGGACACGCACAGACCTGCACGAAGTGGGCCAGAGACCCGGCGTGTCCGAGTCCGTGAGACAGAGGCACCGGGAGAAGGAGCAGGGCCGCTCTGCACTGCCGTCAGTGACGGTGATGCTATCTACGGCAGGAACAGACACACACACACACACACAGGCTTTCCTCGGACTCATGAATGTATGCACATGAGAAGAAAGCGGGAATAAACATTTCTCACCAGGGGAGTCCCTGAAAATCACAGACAGTGGCCATTGGGGATATCGGGAGACACAATGCGGTCTCCTCAGGGCTCCTTGAGGGCCCCTGACCCACACACCCTTCACTCTCGGCTTGCAAACTTCTGACATTTATTCAGTATAATTTGTTGAGCACCTACAGTTTATGCCAGTCATCGTGCTAGGAGCTTGGGTCCTGCACAAGGAGCTGGGTATTTAGTGAGGGAGAACTGCACGTGTACAGGTAATTATAGATCAGTATGATCAGTGTAAGTGACCGAGGTGTGAGGAGCCCAGAGAAAGGTGCTCTAACTCCTGGGCACATGGGGACGCTCCATGGAGAAGGGAGAACATGCCTTGGTCGGGAGGAAGGGTAAGCGGTAGCCAGGCAGGGAGGTGGGCAGAAGGAGGCAGGTGGAGGACAGGGTGTACCAAAACAAAGGTCTTGAGGGGATGTAAGAGTTCGGCATGCTGGAGTCCAGGATGGGAAAGGGAGAACTCCAGAAGATGAGTCCAGAAAGGTAGACTGAAGGCAAGTTGGGAAGGCCCTTGGGCAGCTCGCTGAAGGTGATGGAGAGCCAGGGAAGGTTTTCGGCAGGGCAGTGACGTCCGGCCTGGGAAAGAGCCCTAAAGGCAAGGCGGTGGGCTGAGGGGCTGGAATGAAGGTGGGGAGAGCAGATAGAGGAGAAGAGGCCATCATCCTGGGGGGACACCATGAGATCTGAGCTACGGCTGTGGCTGTAGAGATGAGCGGGCAGGGGCTGATCGAGGAGGTGTTTACACAGTAGAATCGACAGCACTTGGTGTTGATTGAATGTGAGCAATACAGGAAGGAGATTCAAGGATGAATCAGCAGCAGAGGTATCCAGCAGGCACTTTGGAATAAGGGTCTGGGCCTCATAAGTACTACAACCTCTGCTCAAGGTCACAGAGAGCCTCACAGGTGCTACAACCTCTGCTCAAGGTCACAGAGAGCCTCACAGGTACTACAAACTCTGCTCAAGGTCACAGAGAGCCTCACAGGTACTACAACCTCTGCTCAAGGTCACAGAGAGCCTCACAAGTACTACAACCTCTGCTCAAGGTCACAGAGAACCAGGACCACCATATCTCCTGGAGAAGGGCAGCCATGGTTCCCAACCTCACGGGCACAAGGAACCTTTGTCGTGGGTCAAAAGTCCCTAACTCCAAACCAAAGTAGAGACTGCCATGAAATGAAAGAGCAAAAGGTGGGAGCCACATCGATTCTTATGCAACTGCTCTCTCTAACCTCACTGTTACCTGCGAAGGGAGGCGGAGGTGAGACACAGGAGGGTAGACTGAGTCGAGGGGGTGCTCTTTAGTGAACTTACATATGAGTCCCCTCAAAATCCAGGTACACAGCAGGGTGTCTGGGGCCAGGGGGCACCCCAGAGTTAGGGTGGTGTGGTTACAGGCCCCCAGGTTCTGCATGACATTGACAAGGATACTGTGTTGCCAGAGGAGTTCAAGGCAATAGCACAGAAAAGGTACCAAATGAGAAATAGGTAGAGAAATGGGACCTTCAGCTCCTGGGGTATTCATGGGTGTTCAGCTTCTGGGCTCTCCTATGTCCGCGAGTGGGTTTTGCCGTTCTACCCACCAGTGCCATCCTCAGTAGCTAACCATCCCAAGCCCTGACTCCTCACCAATTCCCGCCGCATTCCGCAGGTCCAGGGGCAGCTGGACGTGGGAAGGAGGCCCCGGTGCCTGGGCCCTGCCTCGCACACCAGATGCTCAGATGTTCAGGCGGCAGAGTCCTGCCCGGGCTCCTCATAAGGGCTCAGCCACTCCTCCACCCCGACTCCCGGGGGCCTTCCTACCAAGGGCGGCCAGCTGGAAGGAGCAAGACAGTCAGTATGCGACTGGCCCTGAGAGCTCTGCAGGATGAGCACAGACAAAAACAGCGTGCATCCGTGATGTCCACACAAGAGGCGAGGGGAGAGTGGGCTGGCCAAGGGCACTGAGCGCTCACCTTGGGCAAATGTGCCTGACCCAGGGCCCTCTCAGGGGCACACTCTGCAAACGCCTTCCACTCTTCTAGGATTGATGAAATATTTGGGGGTGGAGAGGACAAATGAAGACATGCTGCAGCCACCCGTGCATCTGAACTGAAATGGGCCTCAAGGGACACCTCTCCTATAGACAAGCTTTTATTGTGCCAATGTGGCTAACCAGGCAGGCCTGCTCCTGCTTCTATTCTAACCCCAAAGGGTCACCCCCTGCAGCCACTCTCATGACACCCCCACTTGTTCCCCTGGGCTGAGGACCCGCATGGTGAGAGGTGGGCCTCTTCTCACCAGGAAGGAGAGAAGGAAGAGATGCTATGAATCGCCAAGACTTCCGCTGTGAGTGTCAGGGCAGGCGAGGCTGGGCTCCTTCTCTCCTTAATCGTGGTCCATTTCCAGCGGACACAGCTCGGTAGTTTGTGACACAGCATCACTTAGACTCATATCAGCTTAGGAAGGAGGGAGAAGCTGAGGGAGGGAGTGGTGAGAGAAGCAGAGAGGAGGTGATGAAAATGACAGGACCTTTAAAAAAGAAAGCCAGAAAGTCTGTTGTCAGGTTAGATTCTAGTCGTAGCAACCAGGGCAGGTCCTTAAAGGTTAGAATCATCTCCCAAAGAGAGCAGACCCCTCTGTGCAGAGGTGCTGAGCTGGGAGACACCACATCTTCTCTCAAGAAAATCGGAAGTGGTGGGTATAGGGTAAGATGGCATTTGCCTTGGCTTCTGAGAGCAAAGGCGATCAGGGAAGCAGCCGTTCCTCTTCACCATTCCTGACCTAACAGGTGCCCAAACTTACCTTTTCCACTAAACAGTGACTTCACTGCAGGCAATGAACACCTCCTCATCCTGTCTTCATAGAACCATGCTCTAGCACGCGGTTGCTGGCCACCCGCTGGACAGCCAGGAAAGACATGTTGATCTGACAGAACATTCTACCCAAGAGGAGGTCTTACCTCCCTTGATGAGATGGAGAATAAATAGGAATTTAGGGTGCGGAGGAGCCTTAGAAATCAAACCTTCGAATTTCCTCATTTCACCCAGTGGGAAACGGGCACGAGGGTGTAAAGAAAAATGCAAACAATGACACAACTCCTAACCACTTGGCCGGAACCCAACTCAGGTCTTCCAAGTCTTTGCCCTTGTTCCTTCCACAACATTTCACTGCCTCTTCAGGAAGGCACAGGACTTCAGAGACATCTGCTCATCCCTCCCTCCATTCATCCATCCATCTCTCCATCCCTCCCTCTGTCCACTCACCCATCCACCCACCCAACCCTCCATCCCTCCTCCCTCCATCCACCCACCCATACATCCACCCATCTATCCATCCCTCCCTCCATCTACCCACCCATACACCCACCCATTTATCCATCCCTCCCTCCATCCACCCACCCATACACCCACCCATCCCTCCATCCCTCCCTCCCTCCACCCACCCACCCACCCATACACCCACCCATCTATCCATCCCTCCCTCCCTCCACCCATACACCCACCCATCTATCCATCCCTCTCTCCATCCACCCACCCACCCATTCAGCCCTCCCTCCATCCCTCTATCTATCCATCCACCCATTCACCCCTCCATCCATCCCTCCCTTCAGTGCAAGGCTAAGTGTGTGCTGGGATAGTGGAGGATGGGAACATAAGATTGATCAATCGCATCCGGCCCAGTTCCTTGCTCCCCTCATTCCTGAGAGGGGAAGGAATGCAAACACGAGAAATACACCCCAGCCCAGTATCCTGAGCATGTGCATAGTGCTGTTTAGCCCAGAGTATAGGGTAGGTCAGGCCAGATGGGGGCGAAGCAATTAGGGAAGCCTTTACCGAAAAAGATCCAGTTTTCGTTTCCCTAACAAAGACTAGACAGTGGCCAATCACAGAAGGGAAGTAAGACATTCTAGTCAGAAAGCACCCAAAGATTCCCCTCTAAGAACTCTCTCACCCCTTGGCTTCAGGTGCCTGTACCTTCTGCTACAGCTCTTCTGCTGCCCCTCTGAGCACTCCTCCAAGCCTCCCTCAAGGGCAATCTCACAGTCATCGCGCAACTGTAAAGCATCTATTACATTGGCAATGAGGCGGCCGCAGGACACTGTCCGTGGCCTGATAACCAGGTCAGATCTGCCTGGTATTTGCTCTGGTGGTGCCACGGCTCATGCCTTCTTTACACTTATCCCCCGTCATCTGCATTGTTTATGGCACCTGCATTGATGTCTGCTGGCCCTGCTGGATGGGAGTAAGATCCCGCAGACAGGGACTAGTTGGCCGTATCCAACACCTGCTGTGCTTGTGGCACATAGTAGATGCCCATTAAGCGTCGCCCACCTGGGGCTACGTGGACAGTGGGAACATCAACGCATCGTCATGGACTGGAGGGCTAATGAAATAAAAGCAGGACAGCACATGTTGATCACTTTTTCAGGAAATGTATGCTGAGAGGAAAGAGCTATGCAGAGGGGAAGAGGAGTGCAGGATTCAGGGAGGGTCTGGAGAGGGGGAAGACTTGTCTGAAGGCTGAGGGTAGAGGTTGAGTTACCCTTGGCCCAGGAGGGGGATGAGATCACAAACACGAAGGGCTTCGCCTAGAGCAGGACAAGAACACGATTCTTCGTCACGGAGAGAAGCAGATGCTGCACCTAAAAATGAGATCCGCAACGCCCTGCTGGCAACGCACCTACCACAGCTGCTGTGGGGTCTTTCTTCAACTTGAATTTGCCAAAAAGGGGGTTATTTACGGATTTCTTCCAACTTAGCTCCCAGAGGAGAAGAGTAAAGAGATTCCCCCCAGAAGCTTTCGTCCTGCATCCACCGTCTCACGGAACCCAAGGCATACGTAGCCTCCCAGCCCTGGGAAAGGCCCTGACCAGGTCTTTGCGCCTGTCCCCACCACTCCCCCCCCCCCCCCCCCCCGTTTCCTGAGCAGGACCTGGCAGCCCCACTGTCTCCGGTGTCCGCATGTCTACATTGCCTTCTGCCTGCTGTCCTTCGGGCCGCCCTCCTGAGCAGGCGCACAGCACAGATGCTGCAAACCTTGGCTCCAGGCTGATCTCAGTCACTTGAGAACAGAATTCAGAGCTCTCAGAGGCCCGAGGCTGCTGAGCCCCCTCCACGGCATCTGGGATGTGGGCGTTGTCCCCCCAAGATGGGTTCTGGCTCCTCCAGCTTCTCTATCACTAACAGCTCTGCGACCAGGGCTGCCCCCCAGGCCCACACACCAGAGCCCCTTCCCTCCTCTTGATGGAAGAGAAGATGGGGTGTCTGCCCAGGAGCCTGGGAGCCAAGGCGATGGCCGTACCAAAGGCGCAGGGAAAGGGCGTGTGAGGCCTCCCGGCGAGGCAGGCCTTCCAGCTGGGGCCAGTCCCTCTGGCTGCACCCACAGCGCAGCGCCCGCAGCCAGCCCATCTCCCCTGCAGACAGAGCCCCGCTGCGGACAGCCCCGCGGCCAATGCACAGGGACTGGCTGGAAAACTTGGCTTGTAAAGGCTTATAGAGGGACGTCCCTGCCTTGCAGGGAAGCAAGTTGTAATGGGTGGGGCACAGGCTCTGGACACAGATCCTTCCAGATCCCAATTCTTCAACTGTCAGCAGCTGTGACTTAGGCCAGTTGCTGCGTCTCTCCGCCCCGGGGTCCTCATCCACACAGAGGCACCATCTTGCAGGGCTGTTGAGAGGGTTGGAGATGGTGGAGGGGAGGCACCCCCACCTCGCCCAGCACCTGGGTGCCTTCAAGCGTGGGGACCTGTTATTCTGACAGGGGCTTGTGTGGGAGCCAGAGATCAGGCTTGGGAACCATCACAGTGTGTCACCACGCCCACGCTGCCCCCACCTCCCTTCACCCATTCGGCTGTCTCCTTGGGAGCCATGATCCTCACAGCCTGCTGGCCAGGGAGCTGGGGCCAGGAGCAGGGGCCGAGCCTGGTGGGGAGGGAGGGCGCACCCCGCCCGCTCACCCTCTCCTCACCCTCTCTCTCTCTCACTAGTGCTCGAACAGCAATCATCTTCTCCCTTCCCAAAGCGGTTTCCATGGTTCCCGCCCAGGCTGCCTCTGAAAACCTGTCACACTTTCAGCATAATGTGTGGCGAGCATCATGGCAAATAGCCTTCTGTCGCTGGCAGCATCCCGGTGGGTCCCTTCCTCCTGTTTCCTGGGGAGGCTTCTGCCCCGGGGTCAGGCGGGCACCTGAAGCCCAGATCTCCTGCGAGGGCTCCACTGTTTCCAATTACCTGTGTGCCAGGCCTCTCAAAGGGGAGCCCTTTAAGGCACTGCATGTGCAGCCTGTCTGCCGATGATGGCTCCCTCCAGCAGGGAGCTGGCTGCGGGGAGGAGGGGGCGGTGTGCCAGGCTATGAGTGGGGACTTGATCCTTGCTGCTGTCAACAAGTTAGTGCGGCCTGCCTGTCTGAGGGTAGCTACTCCCCTGGGCCCTGGCTAGCTGGGTGTTATTTGTGTTGTCGTTGTTGTAAGCTGGCTTTTGAAGGAAGGACTGAGAAAAAGGCAAGTAGAAAGAACAGGACACTCGAAGTCAGTGAACATGGGCTTAAAGCCCACTTGCTTCATTTATTTGCAGGGCGATCTTGAGCAAGCACCTCTCGGGGTCCGTGGAGGGGGGACAGCAGCCCCCAGCCCAACAGCTTCGCTGCGACAATCAGATGAGATAGCAAATGAGAAAGCCTTTCTTAGTTACACAGCAATAAATAAGTGTTCGTTATTCTCGTGGAACCTGAATTTCAGACCTGAGCATGCAGTTAACTTGCTGAATGACTGGATAAATCACTTAACCTCTGTGAGCCCGTTCCTTATCTCCACAGTGAGATTAATAATACACACCATATCGTATGGCATTGCAGTGAGGACCAGCTAGGATTAAAGACATGAACCCACTCTGAGAAACAGAGCTCCATGCTGGTGAGGCAGCTCGCAATGCCAGTGGAGAGCCTCCGGTCTGGACACTTCACGCCCACTCCCTAGGGTGGCGCCGCCGTGTCTGGGAGTGCGTGGCTGCCCGGGGTGGGGGCAGTGGGGACCTGAGCCATGAGACGATCTCAGTGGGCAGTGCAGGAGCCACATAATCACCACTTAATGCAAGAAATGTGTTAAGCAGTTGCCATGTGCCTGGTGTTGTGCCACATACTGATACTGCACGCCCGTGATCTCATTTAGTCCTCCCAAAGGCCACACCGGACAGTATGTACTGTTGTCGCCATTCGACAGATGAGGAACTGAGGCTGAGTGAGATGAGGCAGCAACCCCAAGTCCCACATCTAATCAGTGGCAGAGCTGAGATGGTTCTGTCTGCTACCACAGCCGAATAGTAATAATAGCTGCTAACCTTTCTTGAGTGCCTACTGTGTGCAAGTGTGTCCCAATGCCTCACGTGCATTAAGCCCTTGAGGTCTCACCTGTGATGTAGGTATTTTATTGTCCCTATTTTATAGATGAGAAAACTGAGGCCCAGGGAGTTCAGGTAACTTTCCCAAGGTTTCACGGCTAATGAAACCACCACACTATGTCAACCTTGAGTTGTGGGTGTCCCTTATGCCCCAAGGCCCAATCAGGGCTGAGCAGAAGCCAAGGATTCCGGCTGTTCAGATATTTTCCCCCAAAGTCAAGATTCTTTGCTGCCTCAGGATCTAACACGAATGCTGTGCTGCACTCTGCCCTGTGTGGATGAGGGTTTGGCTTAACACAGACCCATCATCTATGGAAGTCATCCTTTCTTATGATACTAAAACTACTACCAACTTGTGAATGATGATTTAGAGTTAACGAAATATGTATTACCTATACTTCTATGTATCAGAAAACTAGAGGCCTGGTGCACAAATTTTTGTGCACTGGGGGGTGGGGGTCCCCTCAGTCCGGCCTGCCCCCTCTCACAGTCCAGGAGCCCTTAGGGGATGTCCTACTGATGGCTTAGGCCCGCTCCCCACGAGAGGCCTAAGCCACAGTCTGGCCTCCCTCTGTGGGAGACAACCAGCCGGCAGGCCAATCAGGGGACGGCGTGGGTGGCGAGCGGCCAGCCCTACCCCCCATTGCATCACCACAGTCGGTGGCCTCCCTCTGTGGGAGGCAACCCTGGTGGGCAGATCTGGGGACAGCGAGTGGCCGGCCCCGCCCCAAATTGCCCTACCGCTGCCGCCACTTATGGCTTCCCTCTGTGGGAGGCTACCAGAAGGGCAATCAGAGGAAGGTGCCACCCCTATCACCCCACTGCTGCTGCCACTGCTGGCCGCCAGCCCTCCTCAGCCCTCGCAGCTGCTGCAGCTTTGTCCAAAAGGACGTCTAGAAGGACGTCCAGAAGATGCCCAGTCTATCCAGTCTAATTAGCATATTACCCCTTTATTAGTATAGACTAGAGGCCCGATGCACAAAAATTTGTGCACTGGCAGTGGGGGGGGGGTTTGTCACTTAGCCCCACTTGTGCCCTCTCACAGTCTGGGACCCCTCGGGAGATAACGACCTGCTGGCTTAGACCCACTCCCGGGTGGCAGAGGGCAGGCCTAATCCCTAGGTGCAGCCCCTGGTCAGGCTCAGAGCAGGGCAGATCAGGGGGTTGGGGGACTCCCCCCATCACACTCAGGGCAGGGCCGATGGGGAAGTTGCGGCTCCACCCCGTCACACACAGAGCAGGGCCAATCAGGGGGTTGGGGCACACCCCCTGTCACACTCAGGGCACGGCCGATGGGGAGGTTGGGGCGCCACACCCTGTCACACACAGAGCACGGCCGATCAGGAGGTTGGGGAGCTCCCCCCTGTCATGCTGCTCCAGGGGCCAGGAGGCCTAGCGGCTCCGCTGATTCCAGTGCTGGGAGGCCCCGCGGCTCCGCTTGACACCAGGGCAGTGAGGCCTCGCTGCTCAGCTGATCCCGGTGCTGGGAGGCCTCGCGGCTCCGCTGATCCCAGTGCCTGAAGGGCCTCACGGCTCCGCTGATGCCAGGTTCGGGAAGTCTTGCGGCTCTGCTGATCCCGGTGCTGGGAGGCATATTACTTTTTTACTATATAGGATAGTGGCCTGGTGCACAGGTAGGGGCTGGCTGGTTTGCCCTGAAGGGTGTCCTGGATCAGGGTGGGGTCCCGCTTGGGTGCCTGGCCAGCCTGGATGAAGGGATGATGGCTGCTTGCAGCTGGTCACACCCCCTTCAAGGTGGGGGTCCCCACTGGGGTGCCTGGCCAGTCTGGGTAAGGGGCTGAGGGCTGTTTTCAGGCTGGCGGGTGACTGAAGCTCCCAACCTCTCCTTTTTTTCTTTTTTCTTTTTCCTTTTTTATTCTGGGATTTATTTACCTTCTATGGCTGTCACTGGAGCTGAGAGCTGGCTTTAGCTCTGCGGCTCGGCTCCAGCTCTGAGACCTCGGCTGCTGAAAGCAGGTATCTGGTTTGTTTGGCTTCTATAATTGAAACTCTGTTGCAACTCCAGCTCAGCTGGCTGGCTGAAAGCATGGGTTTTGTTTAGCTTCTATAATTGCAACATTGTTTCTTAGAGTGCAAGCTCAGAGGCCAGCAGCGGTAGGTAGGGAATCTTGGCTTCCTCCTTCACTGGAGCAAGCAAGCCTCCTGTTCGCTTCAGCTGTCTGGCTGCCGGCCGCCATCTTGATTGGCAGTTAATTAGCATATCACCCTGATTAGCCAATGGGAAGCATGTTGGAGGTATGGTTAATTACCATGTTTTTCTATTAATAGATAGGATGGTCATATGGAGCCTTTATTTGAGGCTACAGTCTAATGTGGAATGAGCCTAGGAATAGGGGAACTGCTATGTCTTGAATCCTGTGCTATGTTCTGTGTCATGTGATCACCCACAGCAGTCCCTTCACATAGATGAGAAATCTGGGTCTCACAGACATCAGGTAACTGGCCCCAGGTCACATGACTAGTAAGAGGCAAAGCTGGACTGAACTCACGCACTTTCCACTAAACACTGAGATGTGCAACGGAAAGCACCTCAGAGAGTCTCCCTTGCTCCCCTGGGGGATGCAGGGATGAGAGCTGCAGGGACAAAGCTGCAGGGATGGGACTGGTACCAAAGGCCTGGGAGGACGAGAAGCCTTCGCAGAACTGGTCATATCACCTCTTACAGATAAACTACACATCACCACCACTGTCCCTGGGCCAGGGTCCCATCCTCGAACGCTCGTCCACACACACCACACACACGCACACACACGCACACACACCTGCTCTTCTCTGACCCACGTGACTCCAAGGGCCCAGCTCCTGCCACTGCCTCAGTGGATGTCACCACCAGAAGCCATTGATCAACATCTCAGCCCTCATCGTCCCTGACAGCAGGGCACACTCTGCCCTCACCTCCTGCAGGCCTGTCTCTCTCAATGGACCGCGGGGCAGATGCGGACAGTGAAGTCCCTCGCATGCCCTGCCCTGCTCCAGAATCCCACTTTCTAAAGAAAATAGGAATGCAAAGCAGGGGACAGAGGGCCCTGTCCAGAGAGAGGGCACCCTTCCCAGACCAGCTGCTCACTATGCATTTGGGAACTGGAGAGCTGGGCGCGAGTCCCAACTTCGCTGTGTGCCCTCAAGCAGCTTACTTCTCTCTGCTTCCTTTCCCTCTTCTGCAAAAGTAGGAGGTTGGACTCCAAGCCTCTTTGGGCGATAAGAGGCTACACCCACGGTCTCTACAGACAGTTCATTTCCCAGTGCCCTGCATGGAGAGCGAAGGAGCAGCCGTGAGGACCAGGGAAGCCCCGCTCTTCCTTGGAAGCTGGAGAGTTGAGGCCTTCGGATCCCCCAACTCCTGTCTGCCAGCTGTGGTGGGAACCTCAGGCAGCTACTGCCCCGACTCCTGATGAATCCAGCTCCTGGCAAAGTGGGGGCTCAGAAAGCCTCTGCCCCCTCCCTCCATTACCTCCTGGTCTACCCAAGGGGGCCACCTCCCAAGTCCCTTGCAGGACCCCACCTGGCCCCACGGCCTGCACTTGGAGGATGGGTTGCCAGAGTGTTATTGCCCTGACCTTGCCTATGCCCATGCCCATGCCCATGCCCATGCCCAGGCCCTGATGAGTAAATGCCCTCCACACAAGGAGGAGCCTTCTATCTGATAGGTAATTAGCTATGGAGAAAGCCGATTAAAATAGAGGCCATCTTAATAAGAGGGTGTGGATGTGCCTTTGACTACAGATGCAAAATGAATTACTTTAATTTCCAGAGAAAACTCTTCTGATCTGAAGAGCTCGTGTGGCTGCCAGGAGAGATGGATCCCTCCAGAAGATGAGCCCTACCCTCCAGGGGAGCCGGGGTAGGGGAGGGAGCAAGGCTCAGGATGCAAATGCTTGAATCACTTCTTTAATGGACATATTAGTTCAACATCTGCACAGCTGTCGGGGGTCAGCATCCTGCCCGTGCTCCGCGGGAGGAGCCTGGCTGAGCCAGCTCCCACTGGCTTCTGTGGGCGGCAGGTTTAGGAGAGGAAGTGAGCCCAGCACAACCTCACCTGGGACCAGAGGGTGCCTGGGCTTTCAATGCTGTCCTTTGTGCTGGGAGCGGCCCTGCCCTTTGCTATGGAGCTGGACAAATCCAGCGTCTCCGAGGACTCGGTGACAATGCGGCCTGCTCCGGAAGGCCCCCCTGACGCCCACTCCTCGGTAAGAAACCTACCGCACCCTTCCAGTGCTTGGGTACTCAGAGGCAGCTGGTGCTGACACACAAGCCGGGGTCGAGTTCCATTCAAGTCCCTGCGCTGCATAATTTCGGGCAGTTATTTAACTTAACTCCTCTGTGCCTGGCTGTTCCCATCTGTACAATGGGCTAACAGCATCTACCTCATATATTGTTATGAAAATTAAGTGAGAAAATGCTCTAAAGCACCTAAAACAGTGTCTGGCACATAGCAATTATCACCATCATCTTCATCTCCTGTGTCCTTGTTCAGACCCCTCTGGGAACTTGTCATTCTGAGCAGGCAGAAGCCCTCCCCCCCGCACCCCCCCCCCCAAACATATACACACCTTCCCCATAGTCCATAATACTTTGCTCGGTGACAGAAGGAAGACCTAGACGTGCTGTCTCTGCATTGGACTCCAAACAGGCTCCGGAAGTCCACGCCTCGCAGGGGAGCAGAGCCTGTCTCCTAGCACACCTCCCTCCCCCTCCCCCACCCCCTTACCCCCACCCCAGCCCGCCCCTTCTGCAGGCTCCTCCCTCCCGCACAGATTGGATTTGATGTGATAAAGCACAGTGAGGACTTGAGAAAGAGAAAAGAAAGAACAGCTGAGTCTTCAGGGGGTCTGAGACCTCTGGGAACCCCAGGTGCTGGCCACACTCAGTGCTGATTGGCCCCAGGGCTGTGGCTGCAGCTCTGCGGGAGCCACCCTCAGCGCCTGGTTGCTTAAGCATCTCTTTGCAGAACGTTTATTTTATTTATTTTTTCCTCCATGAGAGTTTCATCAGGTACCTGGACCAGGCGCTCAGCAGCCCTCTCCAGAGAGCAGCAGAGGCGCTGTGCTAGGAGGGGGCAGATGCGGCCAGCCCTGGGCTCTGCCTCAGGCCCCAGCCCACACCTCCAGGCCCCCACCCCACCCTGCTCCCAGCCCAGGGTGCACCCAGCTTCCTGGCTGACAGACGGCAGGGGAGGCCAGTTGGACCCAGGCACCCAGCCTGGGGGGAACAGGGGTTCTCGGATTCCCATCTGCCCCCTCCAGAGCCCGCCTCCGGGGTGCAGAGAGGAGCGGAGGTTCCCAGCCCAGCCTGCTGTGTGGACAGCCTGCCTTCCAGGACCCAGACCGGGAATCCTGGAGTGGCTTGCTCCCTCCCTCCTGGCCTCCCTGCAGTTCTGTCTTTACCCAACGCTGTGGGCATAACCAGCGACCAAGGCCTGTCCTCTCCTTGCCTTACTCCCGTTCTGGCTGGAAGTGTTCCCAAAGAAACTCACCATGAGGGTGGCCTTGACTGCAGAGGGCTGGGTGCTGGGTGCTGGGTGCCTGGGACTCACACTGGAGGGGCTGACACTCCTCCTGTCCTGTCCCCAGGTGCCCCTCAGGCCAGCTCTGCTCCCGACGGCCCTGGGCCCCCTCCCTCTGGCTCACCCCCAGGCTGGGGTTGGGGGAAAGCCATCCCCTCAGGAGTAAGCTTCCCTTTGACTGTCATCAAAGACGCTGGTCACCGAGCATTTGCTTAGCACCAGACCTTTCGGGCCCCGTCAACTTAGGGCCTGGAACAGAGAGACCGGACACATGCACACTTTCCCAGGAGCCCCGAGTGACTGCAGCGGAACAGCAGGACCCTCAAACCCCAGGCCCTCTGCTTAGCTTCTTCCTCGGGAGGGGGGCAGGGGGCTCTGCTCCCAGGCGGGCACCCTTACCTCTGCCAGCGACCCTGGGTCTGAACTGATGCTTTCATTCTCTGGAGTGAGGGAGCTCAGCTCCCCTGGGCCCAGTGCACTGTGGATTCAGGAAGGGGAGGGGCTCAATTGGGACAGGAGGGGAGGAGCCCACCCTCTGAGCTCCTGCTCAGACTGTCGCCTCCTCAGCCCTGCACATCGGCTGCCCTGGTCTCCAGGGCCTCCCTCTGAGACGGGCCTCTGGATGGCTTCCCCAATCTTATCCGTCCGCTGCAGGTGGCCACCATCACCACCCCTGTTCCCAACTCCTAATCAAGCCAGACACAGATCAGTACCAACGCCAAACTCCAGGCAGCAGACGCAGCAAGGCCTGGCACGCTGATTTCAAAATTCGTTTTGTTCCACATGTAACTGAGGAGGCAGCATGACGATGTGGAGAGCGGAGCGCGAGGGCTACAAAGTGGGTTGTAAATCCGACTTCCTGGTCGTGTGGCTTTGGGCCCTGCGTTTCCTCATCCAGGGATCTGTAACTGCGGCACTTCCAGTGCAGCCCGCGGGAAGTCTGCAAAGCAGATGCCTTCCTACGTCCTTTCTCCTGCTCTTCTTATTTTGTTATGCGGTTTGATTAATTAGAATGTAGTCATGTAACGCCTCAGCGCCTGCTTTCCTGTTTAGTGTTTCTACCAGAGCAAGCACAGAGTCCCTTCCCTCCCCGGCTCCTGAGCAGTGAGCTTGGATGGAATGGCACACGGTGAAGTGAGGGAGCGATTGGCGGATTTCTTGGGGGCCTGCACCTGATTTCTCCCAGGCTCTCTCCGGGGTCCTGTTGGCCCCACCTGCCTGCTAATGTGCCCGCCTCCAAGAGCTTGGCTGAAGCTCAAACTTCATAGTTAGAGGAGGGAACATGAGGGAGTGGGGGTGAGGGAAGCATCACTCTAAATTTTATCATCGATACAAAGAAAAACAATAGCGGGTGTTTACTGAAAATTAATTTTTTGGAAATTACTTTGTCATTTGTTTTAGTCGGCTTAATTAAAATATACTTGGTGAAGAAAACACACCATAAATTAACTCAAATGCAATAGCAAATTAATTAGCACTTAGTTACCAGGCATTACTCACAGCCAGACAAGTTGTTCTCCGACTGTGCCCTGCACTGGGCCACAGGGGTGCGGGCGGGGCGGGCGGGTGCTGCGGGCCATTTGGGCTGGTGCTCTCCAGACAGTCCCTGCCAGGGTCCCTTGGCCCCTGGCTTCCCGGGCACCCAGGCCGCGGTCAGAGCCAGGTCCCTCTGACCTCCCGTCTGGGCAGCTCTTTGTGTCTTCACTGGGGGTAGTTCCTCTCTCCCTGGAAACAACCAGGAAGAAGAGGCCCCACGGACAGCAAGGCCGGCTGGAGCCCTCTCGCCTGGAGCCGGAGCTGAAAGATCAGCGGCCGCAGGAGCCCTTCCAGCCACAGGGACCTGGTTGTGTGAAACAGGCTTGGAGAAAGCAGTGCAAAGCTTTCTATTCTCCTCACGTGAGATTCCTGTGGGACCTGAAGAGGAGTTCCCCAGGGGAAAGCACGGAGGGTATGGGGGGCGAGTGCACGAAACAAGCGGCCTGAGCTGCTTCTGTGACCAGCATCCGTACTCTTGCAAAAGGGATAAGATGTGAGAGCCAGGTGCCTGCATTTGGGCGCCAGCTCGCCTTGCTGCTGTGTGACCTGGGGCAAGCTACTTAACCTCTCTGTCTTGGCTTCCTTGGATAACAATGCTTCCTGTCACAGAGGCTGCTGGCGGGAGAGAAAAGACAGAGCCTGGAAAGGCCTGAGACGGGCTCCCACGCTCAGGCTCGGGCAGCACCAGCGATGGCTGTGGGTGGCTGCGTGAACCTGGGCTTGAACTGAACTGCTCCGTGCCTCAGTTTCCTCACCTGTGCTGTGGAGACAAAAGGAGGGTCTTGTTTTGAATGATTCAATCGATGCAAAGTGCTTAGGACAGTAGAGTAGTGTCTGGCACATAATAAAGGCTCCATAAATAGTTGTTAACGTTATTATTAATATTATTCCATTGACACACTTTTTGATATTGTGACCAAGCCAGGGAGGTGAAACCAGAGCTAATGAGGGCCAGTGCCCCCCAACCACTGAGGGGAGCAGAGCTGCCAGGAGGCGGGCTCTCCCCAAGAGAGAAACGTATCGCCAAGACACACCAGGCCCGCACGTGCGCCCACCGGCAGCGGCAGCGGCCGGATTCCCTTTTAGCCGTGCACAGCTCGGCCCCACCGACGGTCCCCTTCCCAGCAGGAGGAGGCGGCTGGCTGGGCTGAATCGGGGGCTCCCTGATAAACTGTGAGGAGTGGCCGCTTCTCCAGAAACAACTGCGCCACGCGGTTGGTCTGGGCTCCTGGGGGTGGGAATTGCCTGACTCTGCGATCAGAGGAAGGACTTTACAGGGAGGCTGCTGCCCTGACCTAGACTCCCTCCAGCTGCCAGTCCCCTCTGCCCAACGAGAGGCCCTTGTTGGTCTACTTGGTCTTCTGGGGACAGTCACAGGGCGGAGGGAGAAGCAGCAAAGCCCTCCCACCGGACAGCTGTCCCCTCCTCAGGACGGAGCCGGAAGGCAGGCTGAAGAATGAGCAATAAGGGCACCGTGTCAATAGCACGTACTCTTAGCCAGCCACGGTGGTTAAAACCCTAGCCCCACTCACTAACCACCTCGGTAGCCCAGAGCAAGTTAGTTCGGGACCCTGTGCCTCTGTTTTCCCAGCTGTAAAATGGGGGTAATGACAGTACCTAACTCACAGGGTTGGTGTGAGAATTATAGGAATTAATGCATAGACAGTGCTCACTTATCCCAACACTGGGAGTGGAAGCCCCACTGTGTGAGTACCTGCTACTGTTATTAAAGAATAACTTCTGTAAAATGTGCGCTAATCATCACGTGACACATCTTATGGAGCACTTACCCCGTGGAAGACCTTGCATTTGGTGCTGGCACTCGGCGAGAGCGAGGCGCGGCCAGGCACACTGGCGGCAATGGTGGTGTCCTCACCAAACCTCGCCTCACCTGCCCCTTACTCAGTTAACAAATATTCACGGGGCGTCTGCAATGTGCCGGGCACTGTGTGTGGCGGAAGTCGTCCGTGCCGTCAGAGCCCCGCCGAACGATAATAACGACAGCAGCACAGTCTGTGGCACACACTCCTGTGCCCACTGAGCACCATCACCCCGTCCTTCCTGCTGGAGCCCCGAGGGCCCAGCACCTTCCCTCCTGCAAATCAATGGGCCTGAGCAGCTCTAGGGTCCCCTGCCCTCGGTTGGTCTAGTAAAGGGCATGTGACCGATTCCTATAAAACAACAGGTGAGGGGAAGGCTGCCGGTGGTCTGGGAGGAGCGTCCTCTCTCTGCCAGGAGAGCCCCAGGGCGAGACAGGCCTCTCCTCCGCATGTGCAGGCCGGATCAGCCAGCCCGAAGGTAAAGCTGGCGCCAGTGACAGAACAGAGAGAACAAGGGGGCCTGGGCCCTGAAGGCAGCGCGACACCCCGAGCTCGCCAGCCCTGAAGCCTGATCTACCCGCGAATCTCCTGCTCTAGGAACTGATACATTTCCCTGGTGTTACCCCAGGGGGAGTCAGGGTTTCTGTATTGTTTTGCTAAAGCAGCTTGTGGAATCATAGGCAATAATAGTAATAATATACATAACTATTAATAGTCAACATTAAAAAGCTCCTGACATTTCACAATGCACTTTCATATTAATTATTTTATTTGATCTTCAAACCAGCACCATCAGAAAAGTCTTCTTTTCATCCTCATTTTCCACATGAGGCGGCGCGGGCTCTGGAGCGGGTGACTTGCCCGAGGCCCGTCAGAGAGTGAGGAGCTGGCTCCAGCCCGTGGTGGGTCAGTAACTCCTGTTCTGTGCTCTCGCTCCTACCCCGACGGGCGGCCGCTCCCCAGGCGTTTTAAAAGCACCTTCCCTAGAACGGGGTGCAACAGACGCCCCAGAAAGGGCTCCGCGCTGCTCTCAGGAGCCAGGCATGCCCGCTTGAACCACTCGGGCTGCCCTTCCCAGAGGCTTCAGTGGATCTCAGCAGAAACGAGCGACGCCGAGCTGTCCAGAAGGCAGACAAAGCCTGAACCCTGAGCTCTTGGCAGTGACCTCCATGGACGGCTCCCGGGCAGGGGGAGGGGGGTCAAGTTCAGTGCAGACACTGGTGCGTCACTGAAGAAGAGGGACCGGGCGCTGCCCTCGGCAGTGACATTGTATTCTCTCCCAGCACAGCTCCAGGGGACTCGGTGTCCAGGTCAGGAAGGGCCATGGACTGTGAGAGAGGGAGCCACAGGAGAGTGCTGGCTCAGAGAGGAGCAGGGACAGAGTGGCCCAGGCGGGTGGGGTGTCTGGGCGGTAGTTGTCCCGATCAGGCCTGGATGAAAGGTGGACCAGGACCGACGCCTGCACGTGTTTGGGGTCAGAGAGGGGCAAGTCAACAGAGCAAAGGCCAAGGATGAGCTCAGGGAACAGGCCAGGATCCTCAGAGGGAGACGCAAGCCACAGGCAGAGCGAGCTCAGACCCATGCCAATGCCGGGGAAGGAGAGGGTCCTGCAGGCACCCCTTGGGCCGCAGTTGCTCCTCTCTTAAAGGAGCCATGCCCAGATTCTGAAAGTTTTAGAGCAAGAGGTAGTGGAGCTGCCCTTGAACCAATAATCCTGGGGGCGGTGGAGGAGCGGTGGGGAGGGGGTGATACTCCACTGTTGGAGTCGATGACTGTCCAGGGAACCGAAGAGGACACAGAAATGACATTCTCCTGGGGAGAGGGACCAGACCCTAGAATAGGGTGGAGGGCCACCTGATCGGAAGCCACAGCGGGATTGCAACTGCAGATGCCGAGAGGCTGGGAGTAGGGAGACTGTCCCCTTTGCCTTTAAAGGAGGCCTTCACTGGTCCCCAAGGAACACCACGGCTCACAAAAGGCGGGAACCGAAGGAAAGGGCTCAAGTTGCTGTGAGGGCTCAGAGGAAGCATCAGCTCTTTCATCCCGATGTGCCTGGGACACAGGTGCCTATATGCCTGCGTGGCACCTGTTCTCCGTTCCTTAAGGCAGGAGTTTGAGATTGACGGCGAGTCCCACGTCTTTGGGAGTCAGTCACAGTGAGTCGGGTGGATTGCTAAGGTGGGTGGTCTCACATTTTGGTCAGGAACCGCTTTTTTTGGTGACTGTAATTTTCTAACAGCAACCCTGAGACTCAGGAGGAGGGAGTGACTGTGAAGCGCCCACGTCTGCTCTCAGGGTTGGCATGTTCGAGTGGCGAGCGCAGGCTGTGAGCTCGGATGGTGGTTCTGTCACTTTCTGTATCTGTAAAACCCATACACAAATGCCCATTTCACGGCAATCTCCTAAGGGCGTAAAAAGTGACGGACGCAAAAGTTTGGTTCCCATCAGCCATTCTGATGGCACTGATGAAACATGCGTTCTTCCCCACCCTCTACCTCAGAGACTTGTCCCCACTCCCTGGAAGCTCCAGCCTGTGACCTCACAGCCCTTGTTGCGTGTCCGGGCCTCTGGAATGAGTTCTGTGTGAATAATGTTATTGATGTCAATAAAATGAAGCCATTGTCTTTACTTCTGGTCCCGGCCCTCACTCTCCCTGGTCTCAGACATACTGAGATTCTTTGCGGCCCGCGTGGGCTCTAAGCTCCCAGCTCCCAGCAGACATGGCAATGACAGCGAGCATTAACTAGGCACCTACTACGGGACAGGTACCCTGCTATTATTCGCATCTAATCTTAGGTGACCCTATGCAGTGAGAAGCATAATCCCCGTTTTCTACAGGAAACCAAGGCTCGGGAGGTTAATTAACTTGTGCAAGGTTACTGGCCAGTCGTGAGCGAGACCGGAGTTAATCCTGGCTCCCTCTGGCGCTAATGCCTATGCTCTTCTTAGTCACACACAACATCCAAAGTTAGCGTTTGATTTCAAAATGTATTGTTTCATCTGTCTTCTTTTAAAACCATCAGATACATGCCATTGCTTCTCTCCAGCACTCAGAACGCACAGTGAAAGTTGTGGACATACTTAGCCCCGGTCCAGATTCCATTCCAGCGTGGCTCTGGCCTTTTACCTAATTTTAACTCTCCGCCCTCCTCCTGTCGGAATGCGTGAATCTCTGACCTTTCCGGCGTCTGCGCTGGCCGCTGGACGGCTGCTCCGGTGGCACTGTGGACAGCTTGACGCTGGTCTTTGCACTGCGGGCGCCTTCCCGCAGACTGGCTTCTGGCGTCGCTCCATTTGCGTTTGACACTTTCCACTTGACGGCAGGCTCACCTGCAGACGAATTTGTCCTCATCCAAAATGGGACTTTAAATCTTTGCTCTAAACACCAGCCATTTCACTTTCACGTCAACACAGGACAACACACATTTCTGGTTTGAGGACCGCTTGTCAGTTACACGCAAGGATCCTCATCTTCCAGAAACTGTCCAGAGCTGCCATCAGCATCCAGATCCACACGGCAGTGAGCCCCAAAACCTCCATGTAACAGAGAGACTCCGCTCTCCATCAAAACCACAATCTAGCCCTGACCGGTTTGGCTCAATAGATAGAGCGTTGGCCTGCGGACTGAAGGGTCCCAGGTTCGATTCCGGTCAAGGGCATGTACCTTGGTTGCATGCACATCCCCAGTGGTGGGTGTGCAGGAGGCAGCTGATTGATGTTTCTCTCTCATCGATGTTTCTAACTCTCTATCCCTCTCCCTTCCTCTCTGTAAAAAGCCAATAAAATATATATTTTAAAAACCCATAATCTAACAGCCACTCTTTGTCTCAGTAAATTACTTCTAATAATATACTCTCAGGAAACCATTGAAATACAAAGACTTATGCTCCATATAATAACCAAAAAGTCGGAAATCATCTCAATACCAGCAATAAGAAAATGGCTAATTAATTATAGTGCATAACTACAATGGAATATTGTGAAGCCTTAAAAGTCATCTTTTCAAAGAATATTTAAAGATATGAGAAAACATTCATGTTATAGAATTTGATTTTAAAAAAAAAGAAAACCACTTTCAAATATATGGAAGGCTGCTAAGTAGGAAAGTTAACTTATTCTGAGTGACTCTTCAGAGAGATGTAGGCGTAGCAACAACAGGGGAAAGACACCTGGGAACATATTTTGGGGCAATTATAATTTTTCTCATGGTTGTGGCTGTTCAAAGTTGTAGGAGAAATCCTGGGTAGGCAGGCAAGGATTTCCCTGATCCGGGAAGTCACACCGAGGCCGGGCAATCCCTAGCTGGGAACGTTGTGAAGGAGGCTCAGCACTGCATGGGAGAGCCACTCAGATGACCCCCAAGGACCCTCCTACCCCAGATAGCATCAGATCGCACTAGTAGCTTTTGCATCCCTGCCATGTCTCTGCGCACGATCAGTGCTGGAGAAGACTGAAGGGAGAAGGCATGAAGGATAAAGGCCTGGCCAGGGCAAGGAGACAGTCTGACCAGCCACAGAGGCACCCAAATGACAGCAGATGGGTCCCACTTAGAGACAACCTGGGCCATACTTTATTAAAGGAGAGTCGCCCCTCACTCAGACTTCCTGGGTTAGTCTTTGGTCCTTCCTTCCTCAGTGGCCTGTGCATGGAACAGCCCTCACATCCAGACATGTCTCCTTGGCCATGTGGAGCCTGCAGTGACCTTTACAGCATGTAGAACTCCAGTCTTCATTGGGGAGACTTTAAATACCACGCTGGTCGGACAGGACGGTCCGTGATGCTAATGCTCTCGACACCACTGCCCTTCCTCAGCCCAGGCTCCAGGTGCACCTCGCTCCCTCACTAGCAGTAGACATGCTATTCCATGCATGTTTGGTTTATACAGGATGTTGGAAAATATTGGGTTGTAGGCAACTGACCCACCAGGTAAAGATAGAAAAGTCACCTTGGAAATGGCTAAAGAGAGGAGATCTGTGTAAGACTAAAGGGAACCTCAAGAGTTGAGCTTTCACATGGTCTAAGAAACACCCAGCACCTATATTTTGATTTTTAATGCCATTATTCCATAAAAGAACTCATGGCTCCTTAAATAAATGGCTGATTCTAGGGCTGAATCAGGAAATATAGAAGACTAGAGGCCAGGTGCATAAATTCATGCATGGGTGGAGTCCAGCCAGCCTGCCCCAATCAGGGCTGATGGGGCCTGGCCAACTGGGGGGAGGGGCAGCAGGATGTTGGCTGGCCAGCCCCATCCTTGATCGGGCCAGTTGGCCAGCTGCAGTGCACATCACAGCGACCAGTCGTTCCGGTCGTTCTGGTTGCTTGGCTTTTATTCAGAGAGAAGAGCTCAGAGAAGCTGATAGTGCCAGAAAGTAAGGAAGTGCTCAAAACACCAAAGGACCAGAGGTCAAGGGGCTCCACTGGCCAAAGCTGGGGAGACGTGAACAGGATAAATATGCAATGATTCCTTATAACCCAAATATGAAATAAGTATCCCTGAGTCCATACTGATATTAATAAATGATTACATGAATAAATACATGGGGGGGCGGGGCGACAAATGTCCTGGGTAAAAAATTCCAAATAATGTATGTAGACACTCTGCCCTCAATGAGGGGTGAGCAGAGTTTCTCACCCCTTCAGTGTGGGTTGCAAATAGTGACTTTCTTCCAGAGGATAGTATAGGGGGAAATAACTTTACAGTAATAATCTGAAAACATTACCTCAGCCAGGTGATCGAGGTCAGCATCCACAGTGGTAAGTCACGTGACAGCTTGCACCCTGACAGATCAGATGTGAAGAAAAAGGCACTCGGCCTCCGTGGTCTTCCTCCCAGGACACACAGCCCCAGTCCAGCCACGAGAGCGCATCAGGCAATCCTAACTGAGGACATTCTACAGAACGCCTGGCCAGGACTCCTCAGAACTGTGAAGGTCAGAAATAAGGGAAGTCTACGAACTGTCAGGGCCAAGAGCAGGGTAAGGAGGCACGACGACTAAATGTCACGTGGTATCCTGAATGGACTTCTGGGGCAGAAAAGGGAGAAAATAAGGAAATTGGAAGTTGGTGAAAAATAAGAAAATTGGAAACCTGAATAACCTGAATACATATAAACTTTAGTTAAAATAAGGAATCAACATTGGTCTGTAAATTATGGAAATTGTTTCCTACTAATATAAGATTAGCAACACGGGGGCTTGGGTGGGGAAATGGGAACTCTTTGTACTGTCTTCTTGTTTTTCTGGTTTTTTTTTAAAATATATTTTATTGATTTTTTACAGAGAGGAATGGAGAGGGATAGAGAGTTAGAAACATCGATGAAAGAGAAACATCGATCAGCTGCCTCCTGCACACTCCCCACTGGGGATGTGCCCGCAACCAAGGTACATGCCCTTGACCGGAATCGAACCTGGGACCCTTCAGTCCACAGGCCGATGCTCTATCCACTGAGCCAAACCGGTTAGGGCTCTTCCTGCTTTTCTGTCCATCTGAAACTATTCTACAATAAAAAACTTTTTTTAAAAAGTCGAAGGAAGAAACAGAGAGGATTTGACTTGTGTGAGAACTTTATGGAAGGTAACTGAGGCCAAATGTTCAGAGAGAGAAACAAATTGGATGGCGCCCCGACACTGGGAAACCAAGAACAAAGCCATCGGAGGGCGAGTCGGGGGCTTGAGAGTGGCTGGTTCCATCCTGACCTGCGGTCATGCTGCTTCCTGCCCAGAAGCTCCGGCCTCTAAATAACTACCTGCCGCCTCCGCGTCTGAGAGGCCGTCTGCCTGGTTAGAGTCAAGCGAGCAGAGGTCAGAGGCTTTGTGTTAACAAGACGAGCCAAGCTCGGCAACCGCGGCACACCAGCTGTCTGAAACCGGTGCTATTTCCTGTCGCCCCAACTCCAGGGCTTACTCCAGGGCTGGAATAGACTCGTCCTTTCACTTTTAACAAGTCGCTGATCCGAGCGAGCCCATCCTCGTGTGCCTGCCAACAGAGCCGATGGGGATAGGTGCGCTGGGAGCCAGGCCGCAGCCCCCGAGGCGCTGTTCGTGTGGCACACAAACACCTATTTGTCTCACAATCTCCAACTCCAGTTTCTTGGCAGCAGAAAAACTGGAAGCCAAAAAGCATGGTTCCGGGGAACCCTGGCTTCTGCCACCCTGGAACCCGGTGACTCTGAGGCCTGGAGAGACCCAAGAAAAAGGGGGCCCTAGGGAGCGAAAGGCTGAGAAGGCAAACGCGCGCCTCTGTCAGCAACTAGAAAATCGCCTTTTCAAAGGGCCCGGCGTGGTTTCCTGTGACTTAGAACCTGAGTGTGAGGCCCTGACTCCTGTCCGGGGGTCCAGCCCTGCCTCCCCACCTGCAATCGGCCCGGCCTTGGTTGTACCTCCACGTTTGACATCCTGCCCTCAGAGGCTGCTGTGGGGCTGGCTGGCTCTGTATACCCAGCGGTGCCCCCAAGATGCCCTCCTCATTTCTCCCACTTGCTCACATACCAAGGAAAAGTAGCAGAGAGAAAGTTGGGGGGGGGGGGTCTTATGATTAAAAAATTGGCTGGGCGATGTTTTATGCATGCATCTGTTATGCTAAAATAACCATCCTTTCTAACCAGGCCCACCTGCTGTCTTTTTCAATTTTAAGTATTTCTAAGTAGCAATCAAATCAGTATAATTTGTTCTTTATCTCGGCAAAACCATTGTGAAAGAAAAATGTGACCATTATGTTACATCAGGGAAAAATACAAGCCCTTTATTTGCAGCCTTCTCTATATTCTATCAGATCTCACAGTTGTCATTATGCCAGTTGTATTTAATGCTGTTCAAATGAACAGAGCTTTCTTTAATCACTACAGCCTTCTTTCCCCTAAATGCTTTCTCCAAGGTTGTGGTTTTCAGAGATAAATACATAAATACCAATGTTATGAATACGTTAAGGGTATCCAAGAGACAGCTTTCAGGATTTGTAGCAAGAACCTGCTGTCATTGGAGTTACACAATAGCTGGCTGATGTTTTGAGTACGAAGTTACTGGGTATTAGGAGAAGGCCTGATACCCGGCACGGAGGCGGAAGGCTATTTTGAGCCCATCACAATGGACTAGTCAGCAAATGCTGACTTTATAAATCTGGCAGCAGGCTTCTCACTGCTCTGAGCACCCTGCGCCCCTCAGATTGGTCCTGCAGGCTCTGGAGCACTCCTGCAGGCAGGGGCCCTCCTGTCCTCCTGGCACCGAAGGCAGGCAGGCGCGAGGACGGAGGTCAGGTTTTCAGACCATCTACTGCAATCGGCTTTCTTTTCGAGCTGGAAACTAGAGGCATAAATAGCTGGGAACTAGAGGGTACATGGCATGCCCACGCACATGTGTCCAGTTATCAGCCAGGCTGGTGCATTTTTGCTTCACTGCCAATTCGAGTACCCCAGCTTTTTAGCAGATATTACACGGGATGATTTCAAGGTGATAGGAATCCTACATATTCATTCAAACATTTCCTCAGCAAATATTTACTCTTTGCTGAGATGCTGAGAAGAATAATTATTATCAATAGTGAAGAGTTTTAAGTGCCTGCCACCATTCTGAACACTTAATGTAAATGAAACCATTTATGCGTCACAGCGACCCTAAGGGGTAGACGCTTTCTGCTCTCCATCTCACAGAGGCGGAGGTGAGGCGCAGCAAGGTTAAGTGGCTGCCCAAGGTCAGCATCCAGCAACCATCTCAGCCTGCGGTCTCCGTGCAGAGCCGCACTCTGAGTCACTACTGAATCGCTACCCAGGAAAACGGCGCCCATATCATCCTAAGTGCTGAATAATGTTTGCTGAATAAAGCATTGTGTTGCCCCTGAGAAACTTACAATACAGAGAGGAAGCCTTTATGTAAACAAATAACTGAAATGCAAGATATGAGATAATGTGTCAAAAATAAACATAAACAAGAACCAATGGGAATGCAGAGGAGGAAGTAGTGAATGCCAGCCACGGTGAGACTGGGGGCGGGGAGCCCACATCCAGGGGGAGGGGGAGGGGCAGGAGAAAGGGGTCCCCTGCACCTTCTCTTGTCTAGCAGGAGAATAATGGTGGTACTTTTAAACTCAGAAGGTTATGTCAGGATTTAAAGGAGAGGATAAGTGAAAGTTATTTATAAATGACTAGAGGCCTGATGCACAAAATTCGTGCAAGAGTAGGCCCTCCTTCCCCCAGCTGCCGGTACCGGCTTCTCTCTGGCACCTGAGACCCAGGCTTCCCTTGCAGCCCTGGCTTTGTCCAGAAGGACAGAAGGACTACTATGCTTTTATTATTATAGACTAGAGGCCCGGTGCACCAAATTCATGCATGGAGGGGAAGGGTCCCTCAGCTTGGCCTGCACCCTCTTGCAATCTGAGACCCCTTGGGGAATGTCTGACTGCCAACTTAGGCCTGATCACAGGATTGGGCCTAAACAGGCAGTCAGACATCCCTCTCTCAGTCCGGGACCACTGGCTCCTAACTGCTCACCTGCCTGCCTGCCTGCCTGATTGCCCCTATCCATTCTGCCTGCCTGCCTCATCACCCCTAACCACTCGCCTGCCTGTCTCATCACCCCTAAACACTCACCTGCCTGCCTCATCACCCCTAACCACTCTGCATGCATGCCTGATCACCCCAAACTGCTCGCCTGCCTGCCTGATCACCCCTAACCACCTCTGCCTTGGCCCCTGCCACCGTGGCTTCATCCAGAAGGATGTCCGGAATGATGTCCGGAAGGTCATTTGGCTGTCCAGTCTAATTAGCATATTATGCTTTTATTATTACAGATAAGTCCCCTATTGATTTTATATCTGGTGGATTGTGAGCTCTCTGAGGGCAGAGCAAACATTTTACTCATTGATCATATCATCTTTGCTCAGCGGGGCAGGTCAGCAGCCTGGAAACTCATGCCATAGTCTTTGTTTGTTTGTTTGTTTTTTGTTAATTCTCACCAAGGATATTTTTCCATTGATTTTTAGAGAGAGTGGAAGGGAGGCAGGGAGGCAGAGAGAGAGAGAAACATCAATGTGAGAGAGACACATCGATTGGTTGCCTCCTACACATGCCCCGACCAGGGCCAGGGATTGAACCTGCAACCAAGGTACAGGGCTTTGATCAGAATTGAACCCAGGACCCTTCAGTCCAAGGGCCAACACTCTGACCACTGAGCCAAACAGGCCGTGGTCGGCAAACCGCAGCTCGTGAGCCACATGCAGCTCTTTGGCCCCTTGAGTGTGGCTCTTCCACAAAATACCACGTGTGGGTGTGCACATACAGTGCGATTGAAATTTCGTGGCCCATGCGCAGAAATCGGTATTTTGTGGAAGATCTGGTATTTTGTGGAAGAGCTACACTAAAGGGGCCAAAGAGCCGCATGTGGCTCTCGAGCCGCGGTTTGCCGAGCCGCAGTTTGCCGACCACTGGGCTAGGGCAATGCTATAGTCTTGAGGCAGAATTTCTCCTTTTGGGGGAAAACCTCAGTTTTTGCTCTTAATGCCTTCCGCTGATCAGGCCCACCACATTATGGAGGGCAATCTCTTACCTAAAGCTCCTGATTGCAGATGTTAACCGCATCTACGAAATACCTTCACAGCAACACCTGGGTTAGTGTTTGATCCGATAACTGGGTGCTGCAGCCTAGCCAAGTCGACACACAGACTATCACAGATGCTGTCCCAAGGGATGAAACGGGCAGAGGGAGGCACAGAGGAAAGGAACTGATGCCAAAGTCAGAAATTAACCTCCGCCTTCAGGATTTTCCCAGGGATCTGGTGGGATCTGGTGGGATCTGGGTGGGAGGGGGGCTACCAGCCAGAAGGCATCCTAGGCAACTAGAGACAGTGGAAGGGACACAGGCATTTATGGGGCACCTGCTCTTCCATGTGGGGTGAGGTCAAGGAGCTTCTTAAAGTCACAGATCCAGGGGCCCCACTCCAGAACCACTTACACAGAAGCTCCGAGGTGGGCCCCACAGTAGCAACGCTAAAGCTCCATGTGATTCTGATATAACTAACCCACCCCTTGGCTCTGCCGTGGAAATCCGAAGGTGGACCACAGGAGCTGTTCTGTAAGGGGATGGACTGAGGAAGCGCAAAGACCTGGGTTCAAACTCTGCACCTACACTCAGGAGCTATGTGCTCTTCAGCACGGTATCTTCCCCAGCCTCAGTGTTCCCATCTACAGAATGGACCTCTCGGGACCCCTAGGGTTGCTGTGACGTGAAATAACACGCAGGGACAAGGCTCTTCCCGGAAGTGTGTGGAACTGAAGTCACTCACATTGGGAGAGTCAGTCTCTGGTGCTGTGGGTCCCCACGAAGTTTGCTGTTGAAAGGCTCTGAGAGGGAGCCAGCCCTGAACCAGAGCCACAGCAGCCCGCTGTCTGCAGGGATTCGGACCCAGCCCAGCCTGTCATTCCGGACCACAGCACAGTCTGGGAGCGCCCGTCCCGCCTCGCTCGGCTCAGCAAATGCTGCAGAATGCAGGCGGCTCTGCGCCCCTGGAAGGGCTGCCGCTGAGCTGAAGTGGGGTGCGACCATCAGGCTTTGCTGCTGCTGTTTTTGTTGCTTCTGTCACACCTGAGGATATTTTTTCCATTAATTTTCAGAGAGAGTGCAAGTGGGGGGGGGGTGAGAAAAAGAGAGAGAAACGTCAATGTCAGAGAGACACATCGATTGGTTGCCTCCTGCACGTGCCCCAACTGCCGGGGATGAACCTGCAACCGAGGTACGTGCCCTTGATCGGGAATCCAACCCGAAAGCCTTCGGTGCCCAGGTCGACGCTCTAACCACTTGGATCACTGGCCAGGGCTATGGTATTTCCCATACAAACAGCTTGACCCACCTGTATATCCGCAACCTAAAAAGGCATTCACCCAGCCCAGTGCCCACTGAGCCCCTTCCCAGGGGTTCACTTCTCTGAACCTCCCCTTCTTCACCTGCCAATGGGTTGTCCTGGAGAGGAAGTGGGTGTTAACGCCTGTGAGACAGAGCAGCACAGCTACCCCTCGGCCAGTCACACAGAGGCCTCTGGGCTTGGACCGTGTGCTCACAGGGATGCTGAGCTTCACAGGGACCCTGAGGCCCACAGCCTCCCGCGGCCTCGCCCCAGCGCTCCCCACGGGCCTGGCAGGGAGCCACCGGCAGACGAGCAGACGCCTGAAGGCTCCTGCGCCAAAGGAACTTCCACTTAACCAAACCAGCCACCGTGCACCAGGCTGCAATCAGCTCCGGATGCCGCTTGCACACCCCTCCTCCCAGGCACCCCACGCACTCCGGTACCTCTCATTCTCACAGGCACGCTCACAGGTGGGTGCGGGCCTCTGGACCCATCCTCCAGGCTCGGGGTGCCCGGCTCAGAATCCGGCCCTTTCTAGACGGCCGTGCAGGGCTGGGCGGGGGGGCGTGAGTCATCGGAGACAGACAGCCTGTTCTGTTGCGAACCCTCCTTGCTCAGGCGGGAGCATAGGTTACACTCTATGTACAGAGATGTGTGACTGCGCAGGTGAAGACAGAGGAGTTTTCGCAGGAACAGGTCATCAGAGGATTCAATGCACCACCACAGCCATTGCCAGAACAGTGTGTGGCTGAGACGTTAGACCAAGCGATGAGACGTTGTTGGGGTGAAAGGGGCGGGGCGTGGGGGACCATCTAGTTAGATTATTCTCAGGGCTCAGGTGGAACCATGAAGTGTAACAATATCGGAGAAGAACAGTCTGCCTTCGCTGACTCCCACCACGTGCCAGGTGCCCTGCTAAACACTTCTGGGATCTCTTTGGTGGGGAACTCAGTTGATTAAAGCAT
Organism: Myotis daubentonii; assembly: GCF_963259705.1. NCBI lineage: Eukaryota > Metazoa > Chordata > Mammalia > Chiroptera > Vespertilionidae > Myotis > Myotis daubentonii. Next base: position 6,549,780 of record NC_081848.1, on the reverse strand, counting down.
CGTCTCAATTCGCCAAGGTTGCCGGTTCAATCCCCAGTCAGGGCACATACAAGGATCAACCAATGAGTGCATAAGTAAGTGGAACAACAAACTGATGTTTCTCTCTCTCTCTCCTCTCTAAAATCAGTAAATTAATTTTAAATTAAAGCAAACACACCTCTGGACTGATCTCATTCACTCTGGCAATAAGTCCATTTGACTGGACTCCCATTTTAAAGATAAATAACGGAGGCTCAGAAAGCTGGTGTGGTTTGCTGAAGCCACAAAAATGGCAGAGCTGTCAGACAGCACGTTTCCATATTTTACCCACAGTGACGGCAACAGCGAAGTAAATTAGCACCTTTGATTCTCCTAATATCAAATACTGGACTTTTATAACAAGGAGAGACTGAACTGCAGTTCTTCCAAAGTTTACCCCAGATGCTGTTCCAACTGGAAGAAAGCATTTCCAGGGCGGAGGGGCCTCGTCCTGGTCCCTCGGGGGACCCGCTGGCTCTGGTGGGTTAAAGGGGAGGAAGCAGAGGAAATGGGTGTGGAGGACAGGGATGAGGTCGGGTTTGAGAAGAACTGAGGGGACCCTCTCCCCCACCCCCCCAAACACTACACACCTCCGCCTGCTTCTCCTAGTATCTCCCGTCACCCCCTGAGTCTAAGGAAACGCCTTCGGGAGCCTGTGGCGGCAGGTGAGACCCGAAGGGCTCTGGAGGACGTAGGCATCATTAATCAGCATAAGCCACTATCCCGACTTTACTAGGAAAACTAGGAAATGGGAATGCAAGTGGAAAGAAGATGCTTTAGAAGGTTCTACATGGAGTCACAACACTTTCCAAATAACAGTTCTTTGATCAGAAATTTTAATGCAGCAAACCTCTCCCAGGATGTCTCAGGATGAACAAGATTCAGATTTCACATTTCTTAAACTTTTGAAATAATAGTATTTAGTATTTACTAGAAAATAATAATAATGTACTTTAAATTTATTTATGTTATGTAACATTATTCTAGTATGTAATAGTATAGGATTCTATAAATTATAATAGTTAAATCCTATTATTTTACTATTATAAAAATAACAGTATTTTGCACCAAGAAAAACACCAGTACTTTTGTACTTAAAAACAGTGTCGTACCCAATACTCAAAGCAGTATTGCAATTGTGAATTATGCCTCCCACGAAGCAGCAAATATTTTCATAGCTTCTTAAGAAGCATTTTCCTTGTTCATTTGCACCTGACATCAATGGTAGGAAGCAGGAATCATTTTTATAGACATCCTGCCGGTAAGAAAACAGAGTCTCAGTGTCACCGTTTGAAAATGACCCAGGACTTGACCCCGGGTTTGGGAATTTCAGATCCCAAGCTTCCAGCCTGTGGCCACGGCGCCTTCCACGCGTGTTTCTTCCACCCGTGGCCGAGCCTTGGGGGCCTCCAGGCACTGACTCGTCATCGACCTGCTCCGTCCCCTCCGAGGGCTTTCCTTTCCTGGTGGGAATAGAGGCCAGGAAAGCAGGGCAGGGCCGCCGTGTGCACAGGTTGCCCAGGGCTGGCTGGTGTCTGACCCTCCAGGTCGCTCCCAGCCAAGTTAGAGGGAGGCTCTTCGGCGCCAGGATGGAAAGGTTGGCCATTTCCTGTGAAAGGGCAAGGTGATCAATAATGTGCACAATAGCGTTTTTCACTCTGGGAGGCCGCTGGGCCGGAAGCAGGAGCAGCAGCTGCAGGCACGGGGAGGGGGACACGCTCCTCTCCTTTGGCCCTGGCTCCTGGCTGCACCTACGGGGAGGCTAAATGAGGAGAGAAAAACAGGCCGCAGTGGCCCCCGCAGCGACCCTGAGGGGGACTCTGGCAGAGGCAGGGGCAGCCGCAGTGCCGGCCGCTGTGGGCTCTGCTCAGGGCCCAGGGCACCTGCGATTCACACGGAGGCTTGTAGGAGGCCAGGGAAAGACGAAGGCCTGGCAGCAGGCCCCCCCCCCCCCCCCCCCCCCGCAGCAACATGCAGAAGAGCGCGAAGCAGGCTGGCTTCAGGGACAGATGTGGCACCGCCGTCAGGCCGGGCCGTGCTCGGGAGGGAGCCCTGTGCCTGGCTTAATGCTCTGTAGTTGTCATCTGGAAAGTCTTAGTAATTTCGTCTTTGAACTTGAGATTTGTAAGTGATGAGACCATGGAGCTTCAGCTTGCAGGTGGCCCTGACTCCCACTTCCGGTCACCCCGGGACAGTCCTCAGCAGCCCCCCACCCCGGGTGCAGGTGTCCAGAGAGCGGCCGCACAAGGCTGCCCCCCCACCCCCCGCTGCCCGTGTAGCTGCCCACAAGTATCATGAGCCCACGTGAGCGCACACTAAACAGCAAATAAAAACCGGGTAGCTCGTCCAGAGAAAGAAAGAGCAGCTTTTCACTCCCTTTGGAGCAAGAAGGCCACATTTCATTCTGCACTCGTCCCTGGGAGTCCTGTCCCTGAGCCTGCTGGACCGGACACAGCCAACGGCTCGGGGATGTAGCACCCTGCCCGCTAGCCTCTTGCAGTGGAGGTGGGTCATCGCTAAGGCTGGGACATTGTACTCTCAGTACAGAATAACAAAGACACGAAAGATGTCCATATGACTTCAGGTCTCCACCCTTCCCAGGAACCTGGAGCATTTTTGCTGTAAACAGTGCCTTAACTCAAAGAGCAAGTTACTCCTACGGGGTGCCAGGTGCTTTAAAAAGCCTGTGGGGATTAATGATAAGAAACAGGCCTGACTTCTCGGATGCCTGCGTTGCTAGGCCTGGATACTAGCCATTCTCTCTGACCCTGACACCAGCTCTGGGAAGGAGGTACCGCTACCTCTGTTTACGGAGAAGAAACAGGCTCAGAGAAGCCCCTCACCTGCAGTTGCTCACCCAGGAGGCGGTGAAATGGGGTTGAACTCCTGCCTTCCTGACTCCGGAGAGGGACTTTGCCGAGTGGAATGGCGTCCCGCTGTCCCTGCACAGAAGGGTGGCCCAGGAGGCCGAGGGCTTTGAGGAACAGAAACGGTCCTTCCAGGCTCCCCAGCGGGGCCCAGAGGCTGCTGGGGCCGCAGAGCTGGCCATGGCCATTGGCCCAGCGCAGAGAGGGAGGGAGGCAGTCTTGGTGTTGGAAAGCTGAGCTGCTGTCTGGTCATCCCAGAAACGAGACGGAACAGCAATCAGCCTAAGCCGTCCACACAGCTTCTACTCAAAGGAGCTGGCAGCTCAGGCCACTGAGAATTTGTTCACAAGCTCATTTCTAAAATGTTTTGAAGGCTTGCTTGGGGAAAGACACTGTGGTAGGCACTGGTGGTTCAGGTTTAATGAGACAGGCAGGGTCCCAGGCCCTATGGAATTCACAGGCCTGATAGAGCTGTGGCCTTAAATGTTTTTGACCACAAGCCAAATTAAGAAATGCCTTTTACAAGAAATATTCAAAGTGATGAATAGCAAGAACCTACAACCAAGATTATTCTACCCAGCAAAACTATCGTGTAGAATTGAAGGTCAGATAAAGACCTTCACAGACAAGAAAAAGCTAAAGGAGTTCATCACCACCAAACCAGGATTATACGAAATGCTGAAGGATATTCTTTAAGAAGAGGAGGAAGAAGAAAAAGGTAAAGATAAAAATTATGAACAACAAAGTGACAACAAATAAATATCTATCAACCAGAGAACCTAAAAATTAAGTCAGAATAAATTGGTGAATATAATAGAAGCAGGGGCATAGAAAGGGAGTGGACTGACAATTCTTGGGGGGAAGGGGGTTTGGGGTTGCGGGAAGAGACTGGACAAAAATCTTACACCTATGGATGAGGACAGTGGCAGGGGGTAAGGGCATGGAGTGGGGTGGGAACCAGGTGGAGGGGAGCTATGAGGGAAATAAAGAGGAACATCTGTAATAATCTGAACAATAAAGATTTATTAATTAAAAAAAAAGAAAGAAATGCCTTTTACGAGTCAACCCAACACATAAGACCAATCCACATGCATAAATACGGAAGCAAGAGCTTCACAGAGCCTTGTAACCCTTACCACACATGATACACTATTATGTATCCTGTTAAACTACTGGTCGTGAGCAATTGGATTGACTTTCAGTCTAATTGATTGATCACTAGAAGAACTTGTAGTAGGAGATACAGTCGAGTAGGTAGTAATGTGCTAAGAAGTTCTGGTTTATGGAAGCACATGGAATGATGAGTCCCTAACTTAGGCAGAGTGATCAGGGAGGGCTTCCTGGAAGACGTGGCCTCCTAGCTAAGATGCAAGTGTCAGAGAGGTAGGCCAGAGCCAGATCACGCAGAGACTTTAAGTTGCATAAAGAAATCTGGCCCTTATCTTAGGAGCTATGGAAAGCTGCCGAAGGCTATTACACAGGCATGGCTGTCAGCAGAATCGCTGACACAGGGCAGTTCTCCCTGTAGGCACATGAGCACTGCATGCTCCCTCCCTGCTGAAGTTAGAGGGACTCATGGGCTTGCCGGCCCAGTGAAACAGGAGCCCAGGAGACGTGAGTTACTTTCTGTGCGAGTGTTAAGAGCCAGCAGACAATTTGCCAGGTTCCCTTTCCCCGGCCACGGTGAGCCTTCAGATGGAGCTCAGCACGCCTAACCGATGGAGCAGAGCGAGGTAGTTCATGGCAGTTAGTCATGAGCACTGAGCAACAAGCAAAGCGGAGACGGGGGATGTAGATGTGTCTTGAGAAGACCTCCCTGAAGAGGTGATGCTGAGGAAAGAGCCGAAGGGGGAGGAAGGAGTCAGCCATGCAGGTGTCTGGAGGGCGGGCACCAACCAGAGGAACAGCAAGTGCAAGGCCCTGAGACAGGAGCGCGCGCAGAGCAGAGCGCAGCCGTGTTCTCAGATCAAGGCCACGCCCACCTCCCTCCCAGCCTGGACCAAAGCGGGGAAACAGAAACAGCTCCACGTCTTCTCCAGGGTTTCCAGGAATAAGGACAGGGAGCCTTACCTCCCAGAGCTACTCTGCCTCCCACTGCTGACCCCCAGGACGCGGGAGGCAAGGCCTAGCCCAGCTCCTTCAAGCACGCGGCAGTGGGCACTCGAGAGACTCGTGGATCACACATTCCTCATCTTTCAGAGGGCCCTCCGAGGCTAACCTGCTGGGATCGGGACTCTTGCAACTTCTGCGAAGGTGACATTATCTCCTCTGGCCAGAGAGGACCATTTTCAAACTTCCTCCCTCAACTCTCTCCTGAGAATCAACTTGCTTTAGGCAAACAGCTGTAATGAGCGGCTGGGACTTTACATCTTTTCTTGCTAAAAATAAACCTACTGAAAACTCCCCAAAGAGGAAGCACATCTCTAACCTCAGGGTCGAGCTCGCCCCCTCACCCAAGTGGAGCTGGTCTCCAGCTCTTATCATTAGCAGCAACCTGAGGTCAGGAGGGCTGGCCTGGCCGCGCAGAGCCAGGGGGCTGCTTGCCGAGTCCCTGGGCCCTAGAGAGAAAAGCAGAGTCCACTTTAGCACCCGCCTTTGTTTGTGTAGCATGACGCTCTCCTTAAGACTCCAGAGGGCAAGGCAGTCCTAAAACCTCCTCTAGTCCCCATAGCTCACAGTGCCTGCAATCCACAGGGTCCCAGAGATCAAGGCCACGCCCACCTCCCTCCCAGCCTGGACCAAAGGGGGAAACAAGAACAGCTCCACGTCTTCTCCAGGGTTTCCAGGAACAAGGACAGGGAGCCTCACCTCCCAGAGCTACTCTGCCTCGCCCCGTGGGCCCAGACCCCTGCTGTTCCCGCCGTCCCCAGCTGTGTGGGGCCTTGCCACCCTGCACATGTGTGTAATAGTAGAGCTGCCATGTCTGCATGAAGGGCCCGGGGTATGGCGGCCTTTCTTTGTTCCAAAGTCACATACTTATTCCAAGGTGGTCTCCAGGCCGCAGCAGGGCCACGGAGCAGGAGTGCAGGTGGACGGGGCAAGCCCGACCCGGACACTGGACAAGCAGCGCAGAGCCCCTCACCAAGAGCACGGCAGCCCCTTGAGCGCCGTGTAGCGTCCACCCAGCAGCTGCTGCCTCTGAAGACCCAGTGATGACTGCGGCACAGTCCTGCTCAGAAGACGGACGGATGCAAGTATGTCCTATACAGGTGGCAGTGTAGGTCTGCACAGTGCACTGTGCCATCGTGGCATTCTTCCGAGTGAATAAAGCTACTGTAATAATCATAACCGCATGTCTTTTTCCATATGAACAACTATAAACCTACTGTTGCCCACCCTGTCTACGTATATGTATGTGTATATATGTATGTATGTATACTAGTATGAATGAATAGATGAATTAATGAGTGAATGAATGATAAGGTCTGATTCATGCTATATGATACATGCATGGAAAGCTAGAAAGAAGGAACCGGTAGAGGTAAGGGGATGTGCAATAGGGGGGGGGGGAGGGAATCAGAAAGAGCAGATAGTGACATTCGCTTGGGCTTGAGGGGGAGGCATTGCAGCTGGAGCAGCGGCATGTGCAAAGGCCCAGCGATGTACAGTGCTTGGCCCGCATCGCTGGACAGCGTGTACCATGTCCCCTGTAGCCACTTTCAGAGTCCCTGGGAATGAAGTACTGAGCCCTGTGCGTTCACTCTCCCCGCTCACCCCCCGGGAGAGGATCCGATTGCGGTGTGAGAGGGCCTCTCTCACCACCACCCAATCCCATGACATCCAGACAACTATGCTCATGGCCTGTGCCAAGCAGACGGCCTGCAAATGAGTGTCAAAATCCTAAGTAGCCCTGACCGGTTTGGCTCAGTGGATAGAGCATCAGCCTGCGGACTGAAGGGTCCCAGGGTTGATTCCGGTCAAGGGCATGTACCTTGTTGTGGGCACATCCCCAGTAGGGGGTGTGCAGGAGGCAGCTGATCGATGTTTCTCTCTCATCGATGTTTCTAACTCTATCCCTCTCCCTTCCTCTCTGTAAAAAATCAATAGAATATATTTTTAAAAATCCTAAGTAATAACCACAATAAAAAATGTATTGAACACATAATCCATATACAGGGTGGGCAAAAGTAGGTTTACCAACAGGGCCTTCATGCTTATCATTTAACTTGTTCTCCCAATAAACCTGTGGTAAGTGGCGATTATTCTTCCCATGTTATAAAAGGGAGAACGGAAGCTCATAGACACAGCCTCTACCTTAAGGAACTCACAAGTGAGCTGCAGAGTCAGGACATGTGCTTAGAAAGATAAGCAACAACTCACCACAAGGACTGGCATTTACTGAGCACTTACTAGGTAACAGGCACAGTGCCAGGGCCTTTGCATGCATGCGTTCCGGTAGCTTCGCGATGCTCCTATGAAGTCGACGCCATTTCTGTAGCTACTTCACAGAGAAGGAAACGGCAGCACAGAGAGATAAGCTGCTTGCCCCAAGTCACACAGCTTGTTTGACTGCAAAGCCCAGCACGTCTAAGCCCATCATTTGACGCCCCTGGCTTACTTCTTCCCACCAGCGCCACACCCCACGAGGTGCAGAGAGCCGGTGCCGAGAACCGAGATGAGGGCGCACACGCCGGCCGCCTTGCCGGTGAGAGTGGCAAAGCTGAGCCTTCTACAGCGGGCGGGCTTTAGATGGAGAAGGAAGCCGGTGGCCGGGTTAGGATCAGCCTGGTCTCATTCCAGGCTGGCAGGCTCCCAGGGGCTGCTGGGTGGGCATCTATTCCCTTCCCGAACTCACCCCACCCAAGGCGGGACCGTCAGCCTTGCAGGCTGGAGTCCCTATTTTCTTAGCTCCCCAGGAAGAGCCGAATGCCATTTTATTCATTTTTTACCAAGAACTATATAGTCTCAGGACAGATTATTTCTGTTTATTTGACTAATATATCCTCTCTTTGTGCAGAAAGGCAACTCATCAGCACAGTAATAGCAAGGATGGCTGTGCTCATTGAGCTCTTGCTCTGCAGTACACCTGTGAAGCATCACCTAAACCGTTGAACGGCTTCACACTGACACCAATCGCGTGTCCATCTCCCCACCAGGGAAGGCCGGGCCAGTGCGATGAAAATCCCTGAAATGCAATGGTCACAATGCCCGCTTCTGCCGCAGGCGCAGGGCTGGCCATGATACTGCAAGGGTGCCTTGGTGACTCTCTTTTCTTATGCACGTGGCTGGGCAGTGCCACTCTGATGAACATGGCTTCCTGCCGGTGTGTTAATATGCTCCGTCAGGTGTCTGTCAAATCTTGCCGCTCAGGGAACCATTCTGACTCCTGAAGGTGACTTTGCATATCTCTGCTCTGTACAGATCTTAAAGCTCAATTCTCGGCAGACATCCTAGCTCCCTTATCTACAGATTCTTGGGAGATGCCTCCCTTCAGCCCCCGCATCTGGCAACATCAGAAAAGATGCCAAATACACTAGAAAGCAAGAAGTTTTACTGAGGCGGGCAAATTGCGAAGGGGAGCTAGGAATTGGACAGGTGGGTTGGAGGACAGAGCACAGAACACTAGGATCATCACTGTCAAAACCGCTGCCAAGTCCCTGTTGTGCTCACTACAGGATGGAGCAAAACACAACGAAAAGCATGTGTCTGTTCATCATCTGTCTGTCTGCCTGCCTGCCTGTCTGTCTGTCTACACACAAAACACACACACAGGTCCTGCCCTCTGTGAACTTCTATTGTAGAGCGAACACTACCACATTGCGTATGGGATCGTGAATTCATTCATTCATCTGAAATGCATTGTCACTCACTTATTCTATACACTAGAGGCCAATGCATGAAAATTCCTGCAAGAGTAGGCCTTCCTTCCCCCGGCTGCCAGCACTGGCTTCCTCTGGTACCCAGGACTGGGGCTTCGCTCTGGCCCAGCTTTGTCCGGAAGGATGTCTGGAATGACACCCAGAAGGATGTTTGGTTTAATTAGCATATTACCCTTTTATTATTGTAGATATCTGGGAGTGCTTTCTATGGGTAAGGACTATTCTCAGCAAGGCACCTTCTGATCTAACAGAGGGTCTGCCTCCCTTCCAGCCGTCACAAGAGGGGGAGGAGATGTCCCCAACCAACCCCAGCTCACCACCTCCACTTTAGAAGAGGTACTGAAGTGGGAAGAATATGCAAGACAAGACCATACATCATTTCCGCTCCAAATCTACAGACCGGTTAGGGTTGGGAAAATGGATCAGATGAAGTATGAATCTGATTTGGGATTTGAATTTTAAACTTGACTGAACTGTGTTTTTCTGATACCAAAGGTGCCCATCAAATTAAAGACTTTGCCCTGGTGCCAAGGGGCAGAAAGGAGCATAGCAGACGCTGGGAGATAAGAATTTACACCAAGTCCATGAACATGTACTTGTTGGTCCAATTCTTCTCGGCCCCCGCCCTCGTGGTGGTTCACTCCCTCACCTCTCACCTGGGCCCGCCAAAGCCTCCGTCCAGGCCCACCTTCACCCCCCCAGATTGAGCATATTAACACACCGGCTAATCCAACGCACAGTCCCCCTGACAGCCAGTCTAACGTTTCAAAACTTCCGACCACACTAACCTCCTGACTGCAGCCTCCATGCATTCCTATTGCTCTGGGTAGAGACTAATCTCAGCGTAGAGTTGAAGGTTAAAAGGGCACACTTGGGAACCAGATCTGCTGGGTTTATTCCTGGCTCAGCCGTGTACTAGCTGTTGGTTAGTACATTGTTGGCACCTCTTCTGTGCCTCAGTTTCTTCAGTAAAATGAGGATGCTGGTGGAACCACCACGTCCTGAGGTAGTTGTGTGGATCGAGTGAGTAGACAGTGTTAGGTCCTAGCACAGCGATGCCTTACAGCAGTCGCCGTGCAGTGTCCATGCTGTCCTCACCTTGGGGAGCTGGACAGCGGGAGCTCAGTAACAAAGGGTGCCGTGGCTGCCAGGTGAGGCTGGAGCAGCGGGCTGACTCCTGCATCCTCACCACCTGGCATGGAGCCTGGCATACAGGAGGTGTTTAATAAAGACATGTTGAATGGGTGGACAGAGGGAATGAAGTCCTCCCCCTAAACCAGGGGTGGGGAATGTCTGGTCCGTGGGCCGTATAAGGCCCACGCAATCATTTGGACTGGCCCTGCCAGGGCATTAGAGGTGAGACAATTAAATGTTTGACCAAATAGAGCAGGCTAATTTTTAAGTGATAATCCTGTGTGGCCCGAGAATGATGTTGTAAATACCCACATGGCCCTTGGCAGGAGAAAGGTGCCCACTCCTGCTGCATAGGCTGCTGGCCTCCGGCCTTGAGCCCACTCCCCTGGGTCTGATGCCATCTGTGCACCGCCCTTTCCTCAGCAACAAGGCTGCATGCAAGGGGCTACGGTAACTTAGCAACAAGGGCTTCCATAGAGACGAAGCTGCAGACAGGATCAGGCGCCTGGTCCCACCCTGCTCCTGAGAGCCGGGTATGTGCCCCAGGAGCCCACCCCTTTGAGCCCGGCCCCGCGGGCCTGGACACTGCCTTCAGGGGCAGGCCTGGCCACACTGAGTGTAAGGAGTAGCTTTCGTTGGCAAGAGTGGTCTTTCTGGAAGTGCGGGAAAGCTCGACATGCCCAGAGAGGCGGGTGGCAGGCCGAACTGTGAGATGCCCAGCCCGACCAGGGGGCTGGGAGAGAACAGGAGGCAGCGGAACCCCAGGCTCAACGAGAGAGAAAGGCTGAAGGAGGGGGCATCGTGGACACATCCAAGAAAAACCACGTTTCAGCCAGTAGGTGGGTCCCAGGCTGGTGGTCTGAGGCCGCTCTGGGACCTTCCCACACCACCGTTAACCAGACCGATGACCTCAGAATGGCAGTGGCCACCACTGGCGCTGGCAGGGAAAGCAGGGGCGCACACAGACAAGCGACCAGAAGGTGTGAAAGAAGGCGCTGCCACAGGGGAGTGGCCCTGGACTGGAAGGGGAGGGGACAGGTCCTGGCCTCCTCTCTGCCCCGGGCCTCGGTCTTTCCTTTGTGAAACAGGGGGACAGACCAGATGATCCCCGATGTCCCTCCAGAGCTCTTGGCCATGAATCCCTGCCCAATTCCCACCCCAGCCCATAACAAGGGCTCACTCATTTGTTATGAAAAGACAATCAGTAAAGCACAAGTTCTTTTTTCCAGCTCCCTTCTCCTCTGACCCCTCAATATTACATGCAACTTGCTTAGGAGAAACCGGCTCCCCAATCCTAATCACCACCCCCCACCCTGCAAGCTCACAGGTGCTGCTCACCAGATCCCAGGGTGAGAATGCGAAGCTGTTAGGTGAGGAGGGGCCAGGGGTCTGGGATCTAAAGGACCCCAGATGGGCCCTTTGAACCACACACCTGAAGCCACAGTAGGCGCGCAAGACGGGGATCAGGAAGGTCCCGGGAAGAGCCAGGTGGTAAGAAGTCTCCTGGTGGGGGCCTCTCCATGGTGACAGAGACTGGAGACGGGGATGGATAGATGCTAAATGGGAGGGAGTAGCTCAAGTGTGACCCCCAACCCAGCCAGTCATTAGTGCCTGCAGAAGAGGGGGCTGGGGGCAGGGCCCAGGGCTGGGAGGTGTGGGGGTGAGGGGTGCAGGGGGGCCCAATGCCGCACCAGCAGCAGCAGGCCCAGCAGGCCAGCCGCTCCCTTCCTGGTGCTTAGAAACCTGTGCTGAGAAGAGAACCTCGCAGGAAATGCCTGCCAAAAGGTGGTCAGCCGTAATGAGGCAATAAACGGGGTAATTACTGGGTAATTACTGGCTTTCCATGTGTTTGGGAAACTGCAGGTGAGGGAACTGGGCCAACTCCAGGCCTCCCATCTCCTCGAGCTGGAAGCCCAGCAGACAATTAGCCAGCGTGGGGCCAGCGTGGATGGGGGCGGGGGAGGAGGGGCGCTGCTCCGGGACATGCACTTCAGCTTTCCTTCCCTCTTTTGCCTCCGTCTCCCGCTGGTTCAGGCTGTCAGCAAGCATCCGAGGCTGGGTGTTGGCTGGGAAACAGGCTGCTGCAGAGCCTGCTGAAGACCAGCCCAGCCCTGCCCCACCTGTTTCGTCCGGTCCCCCCACCCACCCTGCTCCATCCCACAGAACTGAGCACCTGAGCTCCGATGGAGGCAACTGCTTTCAAGGCTCCAGATCCAGGGTCGACCTGAGCCAGGCCAGCGGGGCCCCACCTGCACGCAGCGCCCGTCCCACTGTGCTGCCGCAGGTGGCCACCGGGTGTCCAAGTGCAAGTTCTCCTCCCCTTCCCCTTTGAACCCTGGGGCCTAACCCCTTGTAGCTCCTTCCTGCCAGTTAGCCACGGTGGATCCATCACCCTAGAGAAAAATGGGAGCGATTAAACACGCAGAATGTCGGGGCGTCGAAGCCATTGAATAATATGGGCTGGCTCTGGCTGAGGAATGTGAAAATGAATGCGATAATTTTTTTGTGTCTTTTATGGATTGCATGTCACTTTGTAAGTTTGGGAGCATTAAAAATGTATAACAGAGAGCTTGTTCTGCTCATAAAAAGATCCTCTTTGGCATATTAAAATTTAAAGTATAGTTTACTCAGGCAGTAATTACACTTTTACTAATTGGATTTACCTTTAAATATTTCAAAGTTTTTGTAATAAATTGAGCTACAAGATACTAAGCCTCGAGGTATTTATATTCAATGGCGTCTGAAAAATAGGCGAAACCGTGAAAGCACAAGAAATCGCCAGTGTTAGGATGACAGGAAGGGAAGGTTTGCTGGCTGGTGTTTTCTTAGTGCCCATAAGGACAAAAGCAAAAGGACTGGTGGAGGGCCCTTTCTGAGGTTGCTTTCCTAGGTACCGTATTTGATTTTCACAACAAGGCTCTCAATGGACAGAGAAAGGCCTGTGCATTTAAAACAAAGAGAATGGAGCTCAGAGAAGCTGCGTGACCTGCTCAAGGTCACCCAGGAAGGGGAGCTCAGGCTCGCCTTCTGACCCCAACCCCATACTCACTGTCGGAAAATGCCTGACTGAATGTTCGACAATGGATAAAGGGATTGACAAAATGTGGATGTACTTATGATGGACTATCACTCAGCCTTAAAAAAAAATTCTAATGCATCCTGTAACATGCATGAAACTTGCAGACATGCAAAGTGCAATAAGCCAGACAGAAAGGTGAACTATTGGGTGACTCCATCCGTACGATGCACCTCAAATAGGCAATTCGTGGAGATTGACAGTAGAGTTGAGGTTGCCAGGTGCTGGGGAGGGGTCGTGGCGAGTTTTGTTCCTGGGCACAGGGCTTCAGTCTGGGATGACAAAACAGTTCGGAAAATAATATTGGTGATGGTTGCACAACATTGTGCCTGTGCTTTATGCCACTGAGATGTACATTTAAAAACAGTTAAAGTGTAATTTTTTAAAAAAGAAAAGATTTCTTGAATATAATTATTGCCCCTAAGAAATCCGTTTTATTTATCCAGCTTTAGCACTTTTTGCTTCTTCCAAATCCTCCATTTTTCCTTTGCACAAACTCCGGAGAACTAAAGCCTCGCCCTGGTTCCTGCACGATTCTCTTCTGCTACATCCAGCCTAAGCCAACGGGGTTCCTTCTTGGGGCAGCTGAGGGCCTGCTCTCATCCCCAGGTGGCATACGACAAGAAAACAAGGTTCAGGCTGGGTTCCCGTGTGTACAAATAAGCAAGCTGGACTCAAATAGCCCAACCAATAAACTCAAGGAAGCCCCAGCCTCTGACTTGTGAGGTCACGTGACAGCACATTGCAGGAAGATGTGGCAACAGTCTCATGATGGTTAGCAGTCAGGCTTAAAAATTCTCTGATTGGTGGTATAAATAGAACTATTTAAAATCTTCGGATTTTAAACAGCTCCATCCCAACTAGCATACCCTACCATGCAGGGCAGGAGGGCTCCTATAAGATACCGCTGGCCAATATACAGATCTTATTTCACCAAAGAAAACCATTTCCAACATGCATTATGCTTAGGAGCAGAGCCTCTGGCGTTGACAGGAGGTAAGGATAGCTGAAAGTCTCGCAGTGGCTGCCCAGAGTGAGTGACTTCTGCTTGGGGTCTTTCAAATTTTCATTATGTGGTCCTCCATCTCTGTGGGTTTCACATCCATGGATTCAACCAACAGTGAATCAAAAATACTTGGGGAAAAATGCTGCATTATTGTCGATGCATAGTATGTAGTTAGGCCTACAGTGGGTGTGTCTGGACTGAACATGTACAACCTTTTTTTCCTTGTCTTTATTGCCCCCTAAAACAATACAGCATAACAACTATTTATCAATTACACTGTATTAGGATTTATAAGTAATCTAGAGTGATTGAAAGTATATGGGAGGAGCCCAGCCAGTGTGGCCCAGTGGTTGAGCATAGACCCATGAACCAGGAGGTCACGGTTCCATTTCTGATCAGGGCACTTGCCTGGGTTGTGGGCTCCAACCCCAGTAGGGGGTGTGCAGAAGGCAGCCGATCAATGATTCCCTCTCATCATTGATGTTTCTATCTCTCTCTCTCCCTCTCCCTTCCTCTCTGAAATCAATAAAAAAATATTTTAGAAAATAAAGTATACGGGAGAAGCCCTGGCCAGGTAGTTCTGATGGTTAGAGCACCCTCCCGACACCCCAAGGATGTGGGTTTGATCACTCAGGACCCATACAAGAATTAACCAATGAGTGCATGGTTAGGTGGAAGAGCAAACTGATGTTTCGCTCTCCCTTCCTCTCTCTCTAAAAACAAAAAAATAAATCTTAAAAATAAATAAATGAAGTATCGGGGAGGATTGTGTAGATTGTATGCAAATGCTACACCATTTTATATAAGGGACGTGAGCATCCGAGGACTTAGGCTCCCACAGGTCCTGGGACCAATCACTGCAGGTCCTGAGGCACCACCATATTCCCCATTAAGAGTCTTCACATATTAACCAATTGCCCCCCAAATTTGGATTAAAAGCATTGCCAGATAAAATATGTATATTTGGGACATACTAAGAAATTATTTTGTATTTATCTAAATTTCACACTTAAATGTGTTCTGTATTTTAATTTGCTATAATTTGGCAACTCTGCTCTATACTGCACCAAATTATTTTGAAATAAATTATAAGCTACATAAGATAATCTTTTGTAGGAAAAAAAATATTTCAAGCTGATGTTTCCCTGATTTGATGGTGACCATCTTCAAGTCTGACTCTTTCCATGCTGCAGAAGGCAGGCGTGGGAGCAGTAGTCACAACAAGCTACTTGCTTTAAACTCCACAGACATGAGGGATGCGCCTGGCTCTCCCCATGGTCTTTCACTTACCATCCTTCCATGCCTAGGAACGGATCCACTGGCAGGGAACCAGACTCAGCCAGAGTGGACCCCCAACAGAGCAAGAAGTCCCTGCATACTCTGTGTGTGTGTGTGTGTGTGTGTGTGTGTGTGTGTGTGAAGGAGAGAGTGTGCGGGGGAACGGGGAGGAGAGAGAGAGAGAGAGAGAGAGAGAGAGAGAGAGAGAGAGAGAGAGAATGTGTGTCGTATACTGCGACATGAGAGAATGGTACTGCATGGCTTGTTCTTGGTGGACAGGAATTACAATGGTCTGTTATTCTTGTAGTTTCACATTAAAATCTGTTCCTTGCATAGAGGATTTAGAATTCATTGGTGGAGGGTGGGGAGGGAGAGGAATGATAAAGACAGGATAATAGCACCTTATCTGAAAGATTTTAGTCATGATTCTAAACTAAAATGAATATAATTTTTGCTCCTAAAATGAATTTTACTTTTCAGAATTTTTTTTCCAATTTTAATGTTTACCGTTGGTCGGGGGGAAATCCTAGGGGGAAATCAAACGACATTGCCCCCATTCGCAGTCCTCCTGTGCGTGAGGAAGGCAAGGACAGGAGGAAGCCCTGCCCTCTTCCCCTTAGCCTTAGCCTGTGCAGGGCTCCTCCCAGTGCCCAGCAGGTGAGCGGTTCAAAAAGGAAAGAGCCCGCCCTCCCCCAGCCCCTGGGAAAGGTCACTGAGCAGGTCAGACCCGCTGCGGGGACCCAGGGAGGCTGCCTCCCACCACCGCACGCCCCACAGCTGCAGCTGAATAAAGCCTAATAAAAGGTGTGATCGCCATGGCAACCTCAGCAACACTTTCAAATAGCTGGCCAATTATTATTCACTCATTTACTGTTTATTGTAGCGATGCCAGTCACAGTGCACTCCAGGAGTGTATTAATGGGCATGTGATCTGAGCTTGGGGTCCCGGGCGTGGGGGCATTGTGATGCCTCATTCATTAGCATAGTGCACCCTCGGTGGGTGGGCACACAGCAACTACCTCTGGTCCCTTGCCACCCAGCACAGCCCAAGAGCTCGCACACGAGCGCGCATACACACACACACACACACACACACACACACACACGGAGAAATGGCCATGGCCGTGGTCACTGCAGGACTCACTTCCGCAGGAAGGCCCTGCATACCGGATTCCAAGGCCAGCAGAGGGGCAGAGAGCTTTGCTCAGCCCCCAGCAGGTTTTCCAGCCGGAGTTTTGTTCTTTTCACTCTTCCCCAGACCCTTTCAAAGTCTATAGACAAGCCCTCTGAGGAGACGGGGCGTCCTGTCCCCCTTCCTGGCGGCCTTCGCAGGGAGGGGTTCAGGCCCCGGGAACGGGTTGCAGGCAGTGCTCCTCCTTTTGTGAAAACTCCTCTTTTTAGGAAAACTCCTGCCCACTCCAAGGCCTGCTTCCTGCCAGTCCCTTCTCCCTCCTCCCAGCCTGGCAACATAAACACTCCTCCCTTCCCGCAGGTGAAGCCGGCCAGGCAGGATGATTTATTGAGATGTTAATTTGTTTTATTCTGAAAGTCATTTTCGCTCCCTCTCCAAGAAGGAAGCCAGCCGAGTCCTGGAGCAGAGGGTGCAGGAGACAGCTTCCACCCTGGGGTTCCGGGATGGATGATGTGGGGCCTTCCAGGGAGGGAAGAGAGTGCTACGTGCCTGCAGGGGGGATAGAGGGGCTTCCAAGGCCACAGCGGAGAGGGCTTGGAGGGAATGTCGTGTGGGTGTGTCCGAGGCCCGTGAGCAAGCGTCCCTTCTTATTCCCAGGTCTGTGGAAAGCCGCAGAAGCAGCCACCCTCCCGGTCAGGCAGGCCTGGGAAGCAGGTGCACACCCTGGCTCAAGGGCGAGGGTAGGCAAGTCTCCCACAACCTGGTGGGGTGGGAGCCCAACCTCAGATTCATTTAATGTTAAAAGTAAATAGAGTAGCAAGGCAGGCCCTGTACACCAGAGTCCATGGTAAAAACCCAGATGGCCGCGCAGGCTGGCAGCTCTGGTTACCACGGAGACGCCACCGCCCGCAGCCTGCTCTGTGGGGCAGCTTATTCCAGCCCTCCCCACCCCCCAGGCCATACCCCCCCCCCCCCGTTCTGGAGCCCTGAGGCCCCACCCGCGCCTACAGCAGCTCCCACTCACTGTGCCAGTCAGGACCAAGGACAGGAGTGGGAAGTGTGAGGCGTGAGATGACTCACTTGCTTTTGCTCAGCTCAGCCTCTGCCGGGCTCAGGGCTGGAAGCAGTGAGTGTTAAAGACGAACTGATCCCGACACCTGTTAAAGCGGCCGGAAGCCTGGATTCAGGGCACTAGCAACAGGGGAGAGAACCGGGGCTCAGCTCCGAACAAGTGGGGACAAGTGGAGGTGCGTGACCGAGAAGCAGAGAGGGGGCAGCGGGTGGAAAATCAGACTGGGAGACGCCCAGGGAGAGAGACTGTGGCTGAAGGCAGGCACAGTGATCACAGAGTGAGAGTGGAGGGATTCTGTCTCAGCCGGCTTAGCAGGATCCTTGCTAACATCAGACTCTGCAAGGACGGACTCAGTAGCCCAAGGTCACTGCCTGATAGAAAGGGGGCTCCGAGGAGCCTGAGAAGGTTTGGTCAGGGGGGTCTGTCAGCCACCACAGGGCAGGAGCTGGGGCTGAGGGGGAGGCTGGCGGGCAGCAGACAGGCATGAGCAGGCAAGGACGATGCACCAGGGGCAGGTCGCCAGGGTGGAAAGCCTCAGGTGCCCTAGCAACGGGCAAAACTGGGGAAACCTCGCCCCCAGGGAGACCTTTCCTCCCCCCGCGTATCTCTGGTCATTCGGTTTAGACTCCCTGCCCTTTCGTATCACTGGTCCTGTGGTTCGGCTGCTCCCCTGACCTTTCTTCCCTGGCATGTTGCTAGTCCGGCGGGTTCGACCCCTTTAGAGGGAAACAAACAAGGGAGCTGGAGAACAGGCCTTCAACATTAAGCCCCGATACAAGGAGGCTCTGACCCACATCCAAGACATCTAAGCCTCAGGCCCTGTCCTGCTGCTGACAGTGAGCGCAGACCCTGAACCGAGAGGACACACCTGTGAAGCTAAGGAGTATTCCATCGGGACCCTGCCCTGAGCCTTCCAAACAAATACCCAGAAGACCAGGACCGGAGGCCCTGTGGCTGTCTATGGGGCACCCTGCTTTTCCCACCCCTCCCCAGGCGTTGTCTCTCTCTCTCTCTCTCTCTCTCTCTCTCTCTCTCTCTCTCTCTCTCTCTCCCCCCTAAGCTCCAGGGCCCTTCTTTTGCCTCGGTAACTTGTTTCCTGAGCCCATTTCTTCTACGACTCGTGTCTACCTCTACAACTTTCTAAATAAGTTTTCTCTTATAGTTGGGTCTTGCTGTGAATTCTTTCTTAGCCAGAGCTCAAGAACTAAGGCTGCTGAACCCAGATCCGGTCTGACGCCACCGGTCAGACACCTGGGCCCTTTGCACCGCCCACAGAGGTGACAGGTGAGCAAGAAGGGGTATGTCTTTGCTTGGGGCAGTCGGAAGGGTGTAGGAAGGGTGTGACTGCACAGGGAGCGTGGAGAGGCCGAGGGAGCCTCCTGCAGGGGTTTAGGCTCAGGCGTCCTGGCAGTGCCACCACCACAGTCAGGTCATCGCAGGCAACTGAGAGGTGTGCTGCCCAGCCTCTCCTCAGAGAGGCATTCGAATCCCTCCTTCACTGCTTGCTCTCTGGTGAGTGTGGGCATGTCCCGCACTAGCTCAGTTTCCTCTTCAGGGAGGTGAGGGTAAAGCGACCGCAAATTGGATATGGGAGAAGATGGAAAAAGAGTCAACGGTGATTCTGAAGGTTCTAGAATAATTTCTCGATGGGCATTGAGGACAGACCGGCTACCTTGGAAGTTTATTCCTTCTGCCCCCTGACTTCCACCACCAGTTCTCCCACGTCCCGAAGGTGGCCTCATCGCTGCCACCACAACCAGGCTCTTCCTCTGAGGAGGGTGCTGCTTCTATTGACATTTAGTTCTCTACATATTTTTAAAAGGAAAGAAAAATGTATATTCACCCACGTGCAACCTTTGAGCCTTCCGTGGGTGGGCGGCCATTCTAATATCGAGAGGGGGGAGAGAGGAGAGTCACATTCAATAGGGAAGGGGCTAGCCTGCATGTGCCGAGCTCAGGGCGTCATGTGCCCAGCTCAGGGCATTATTCCACGGAGTCCTCACAATGAGTTTGTGAGTTTGGTCCTATTACCATCATCCGAGGAAAATCGGGCCCGGAGAAGCGAAGGGACTGGTCTAAGATTATACCACTCTTCAGTAGCGAAGGCAGGGTCCAACCAGCCCACCTGGCCCTTCTAAAGAGCCAGAGGTTAAGGGACACAAGAGGAAATAGTAGTGTCTAGTCTGTCAAGGCTGCTAACAAAATCCCACAGACGGGGTGACTTGTAGCAGCAGCAATGCATTTCTCAGTCTGGAGGCTGGGAAGTCCAAGATCAAGGCCTCAGTAGCTTTGGTGACTGGTGAGGGACCTCTTCCTGTTCATAGCAGTACCTCCTTGTTGTGCCCTCCCAGAGCGAAGGGGCAAGGGCGCTTCCTCCGGCCAGTCATAAGGGACGAGTTCCATTCAGGAGGGCCCTACCCTCATGATCGGGTTCCTTCCCAAGGGCTGTCTTCTAACACCATCATCACCTGGGGGGTGGAGGAGGGGGGGATGGGTAGGACTCAATGCATGAATTTTGAGGGGACACATTCAGACCATAGCAGAGCCTACCCCAGATACTAAAAAGAAGGTGAATGAGTATGGAAGACTGAAGAGCAGATAAAGAGTGTACCTTTCTGGTGGGTCTTGTTCTCTAGCCTGGAGGGGCTGCATCTCCCCAGGAAAGCCAGCACCCTCTTCTTGAGCAGCCGCCGCTGGGCTGAGTCCTGCACTTCCTGCCTGACTATCTCACCTCCACCTGTCCTCTGAGCTCCTCCCCACCAGCCAACCCAGTGCCCACAGGGGCTGGCCCTCTCCTCAGAGGCTCCTCCTGTTCTCCAGTGCTCAAGGTCCCATGGAGGACAGGCCCACACATCAGGGACTGACCTCCAAGGAAAACAGGCTGGACTGGTCGGCCCAGTCACCTTGGTGCACATCTCCAGGCATCTGCAGGAGCTCCTGGGCCCCGTGGCTCAGCCGGGCCCGGTGAGGCCCAGGAAGGAGGCCCCCTTTCCCGTGGGCTCCCCACAGTGAGGCATCTGGAGGAAACATTATTGCTTCTGCTGGTGGCGAAGCTCCCAAGCTGCTAATCCCGGCCTGGTCTTTCTGGTGATCATCCTCATCCTGAAGCTACTGAGGAGCTTCCTGCCAGCCATCTCATTAGCATACAAAAATACACTCTTATCACCCAGGAAATTCCAAGGACTTAAAAGCTCTCTGTCAGGAGCCAGGATCAAAGAGCAAATATATATTTCTCATCACAGAACCCAATACCTGCCTGCTGAGTGACGGCTGACTAATGAGGATGCTGGAGCCCTGCGACCCTCAGTAGGGGCGATTGGGTCCCAGGAAGGAGGGCCCTGGATGGGTCCCTCCAGGCTGCTGTCCGCCCAGTCAGCACCGGGAACAGACCAGATGAGGCCATTGTTCTGTGTCTCGGTGGGTGTCCTCCAAATGCAATCCTGAGCCGTCACTTCGCTCTCAGCACCTTATTTTCTTCATCAGAAAAATGGAAATGACAATACTCACTCTGCATAAATTACAGGGTTTCATGGGGCCTTAATGGGATAATGGACATAAAATGCTTTATAAACTGTAAAGTCCACTCAGACGAGGCTTTATCATTGATTATAGATGAGCATGCACATGCCCACACATCCACATCCATAGAACCCATTCATTCACAAAACTTCTCTTGCTCCAAAGAGAAATTAGCATAATGACTTAGCCCCTGAGAAATCACACGCTGGCACCTCCCTGTGCCCCCCATCCTCCCTGTGCCATTACCCACTGAGACTGAGTGGGTTCAGGAAGGCTGAGGAGGACTGAAGAGCTGTGAGGAGAAGCAGGTGGGTCTGGAGCACAGACTCCTCAAACCACCTGCCCATTCTGCCCGGTGTCTGAGTTGTTTGCGTTTCCTTGCCACACAGGCACCTGGGAACACTAGAAACAGCCGACCTCTCAGGAAAATGCTTGGTAGACAGGCTAAAGCCTGATAGAGGTTCCACTTTAGCAGCTCTCTTTGGGTACCACCGTTCATCATTCATCGTCCCGTTCAACAACATTTAGTGAGCACCTACTATATCTGTACAGAGCTGTACTTGGTGCTCAGAATCCAAAGACAAGCAAGTCAGCCCTAGACAGTTTGCCTCAATGGATAGAGCGTCGGCATGTGGACCAAAGGGTCCTGGGTTTGATTCCGGTCAAGGGCACGTACCTCGGTTGTAGGCTCCTCCCCAGCCGGACTCTGGTCAGGGCACGTGCAGGAGGCAACCAACTGATGTGTCTCTCTCTCATATAGATATTTCTCTCTGTCTTTCCCTCTCTCTTCCATTCTCTCGAAAAATCAATGGAAAAATATCCTCAGGTGAGAATTTAAAAAAAGAAAAACAAACAACAACTACAACAAAAAACAAACAAACACAAAGATGAGAAAGTCAGCCCCTGCCCTAGAGGCGCTCACACAGGCAGCACATAGGCAAGGCTGGGCTGTGGGAAGCAGTGGGCACATTGGAGCAGCAGCCCCGTGCAGCTCGGGGCAGACTGGCCCAGCACTGCTGGACAAAGTGGGGATGAGGCTCAAAAGCAGGCCCCATCCCAAAAGGTCTTGACTCCGCACCGATGAGTTTGGACTTTATCCGCTGTGCAGCGTGAGCCACGCGGGACATCGGGAAAGGGAGTGAGACATGTGGGCTCACCAGGTTTCCTTTTCTTTTCTAGGACCTTCCCCTCCCTCTCTTTCACTGCGTTCCTCTTCAAAATTGATGACAGTTACACAAGTGTACCTAACCCAGTGCGGGGATGTAAACTTACAGAAAGAACCTTCCATAATTTTTCCACCCACTTCTGTGACTCGCCGCCACCAGCGCTCTGCTAAGTGTGCTTCCGAAGTGGAAGCATTCCATCATCGGGACTTGCTAGGACGCGGTCTGATCGCAGGCCATGATACTGCGCAGCGTATTTGAAAGTTGCTACAAGACTAGAGCAGAAAAGTCCTCATCAGAAGAAAAGAAATGTGACTATATATCAGTGGTGGCGAACCTTCTGAGCTCACGTGTCAGCATTTTGAAAAACCCTAACTTAACTCTGGTGCCGTGTCACATATAGACATTTTTTGATATTTGCAACCATAGTAAAACAAAGACTTATATTTTTGATATTTATTTTATATATTTAAATGCCATTTAACAAAGAAAAATCAACGAAAAAAATGAGTTTGCGTGTCACCTCTGACACGCGTGTCATAGGTTCGCCAGCACTGCTCTATATGGTGATGGAGGTTACCTAGACTTATGCGGTGATCATTTTGCAACAGATACAAATATCGAATCATATTGTACACCTGAAACTAACATGGTATATGTCAATTGTACCTCAATAAAAAAAATGTTTGGAAAAAAATGCTATCTGCTATGAGCCTTTCAGGTGATTCTGGTCTTACCAAGGCTAAGAAACACAGCTTGGCACCCCGTAATTTCCCACATTTCCGTGTTCACCGAGCAAATAGACCCCTGTTCAGGCTAATCGCCCTTTTGAAAATACCTCACAGCCTTCACTAAGCTAGCTGCTTATCTCATATGGTGACATACCTGCTCCTCAATAGGTGTGGAACTAACTCATTTTTTAAAATGTGTATAATTTTCCAGTGCATGAATGTAGTGAAATGTATTCAACCATTTACTGTTGGATATGGAGGCTAAGTCAATGTACTTATTTAATTATGTCGACACCTAAAATAATGCTGCAGCAAGTTGTCTTATCCATAGGGGCATCACACCTGAGTGCTTTCACTGTCAGAGGACAGATTGCCCCAAGTGGGGACCAAAGTGAAAGTTTGTGGTATTTTTAATGTTAGTGGGCATTGCTAGCTTACCGGTCACTAAAACTGTAGCAATATCATGGTCCCATCGCCCTAGTCAGTTTGGCTCAGTGGATAGAGCATCGACCTGTGGACCGAAGGGTCCCACGTTCACTTCTGGTCAAGGGCACATGCCCAGGGTGTGGGCTGGATCCCCAGCTGGGGGCTTGCAGGAGGCAGCTGATCAATGATTCTCTCTCATCACCGATGTTTCTGTCTCTCTCTCCCTCCCCCTTCCTCTCTGAAATCAATAAACATATACTTAAAAAATATTACAGTCCCATCAGTACAATGTACGATGTCTGTTCCATCACGTCGTCACCAACACTTGATCCTGTAGCTCTTTAAATTCGAGTTTTAGAAAGCTCACTGTGGAGATGCTGTGGAAAGTAGATGTGACCCAATGTGGGGTGTGAGCCGCAAACTTGGAGGTGATGAGTCCAGCTGGGGACGTCTGAGTTAGCCCAGGGAAAGGAGATAAAGGCCCGGATGAAGAAAGTGGCTTTTGGGGTCAGATCACTTTCACCAACTAATCCACATAATAGTCCGCTTTCCAGATGAGGAACCTGGAGTCTGCTGCTGAGACATTGTGACTTGCCTACAGGCCCCAGGATCGCTGATCACTTCCTAACCATCTACAGCAGCGGTTCTCAACCTGTGGGTCGCGACCCCTTTGGGGGTCGAATGACCCTTTCACAAGGGTCACCTAAGACCATCGGAAAACACATCTATAATTACATATTGTTTTTGTGATTCATCACTATGCTTTAATTATGTTCAATTTGTAACAATGAAAATACATCCTGCATATCAGATATTTACATGACGATTCATAACAGTAGCAAAATTACAGTTATGAAGTAGCAACGAAAATAGTTTTATGGTTGGGGGTCACCACAACATAAGGAACTGTATTAAAGGGTCGCGGCATTAGGAAGGTTGAGAACCACTGATCTACAGCCTGTTCTCAGGAAACAGGCCCCACCGGACACCCCCACAGCCTCACGTGACTGGCTAAGGGCTGGGCGTGGGGCTGAGGGAAGCCAATCCATAATGGTCTATGGCAGCTGTGGGCAAACTACTGCCCGCTGGCCGGATCCGGCCCATTTGAAATGAATAAAACTAAAAAAAAAAAAAGACCGTACCCTTTTATGTAATGATGTTTACTTTGAATTTATATTAGTTCACACAAACACTCCATCCATGCTTTTGTTCCGGCCCTCCGGTCCAGTTTAAGAACCCATTGTGGCCCTCGAGTCAAAAAGTTTGCCCACCCCTGGTATGGTCTGAGGGGTGAAAAAGGTCGGGTTCTTTCTGGGATGTGAGCAAAGACATTGAGAGGAAAGCCATTGGTGCTCGTGGGTGGTGGAGCAGAAAGTCTGCAAAGCCAGGGCGAGGGAGGCCACGGGCACAGACCACCTGGAAGTATAGGTGAGTAGGAAGGGGGAGTGAGCAGTGTAAGCGGAAGGGAGAGAGGGCAGAGGGGCTGCGCAGAGAAAGGCCGGAATGCTGAAAGAGACCGGCCAGGCTGCCCAAGAGAGACAGACAAGTTCGCCAGGGCCACGATGGACTAAACCAACTTCACCGTCACTTCCATGCAGCCCTCGGGCACCTGTGAGGTGCCTGTTTCCACAACCTCTCCCCTCCCTCACACAGGCAGTGTCCTCCTAGGGATCGCTGCTCCATACGTCCACAGCTCTGGCGTGAACAAGGCCACAGTTCATGGGTGTTAGCATTTAGATTTACCAAATCTGAAGTTACTTCACTTTGGGTGAAAGCTGTGCAGAGCTCAAAACAATACCTTAGTATATCATTTACCAAGTGCTTTTTACCTACGCTATCTGTTGTCTTATACCGATGAGGAGATACAAGTTCAGAGAAATCAAATCCCTTCCCCGAGAGCACACCATTAATGGGTGTGTGTGTGGGGGGGGGGGGGACGAGGACAAGGGGAGTCCTTTGCAAAATCCAGATGTGTCCTACCCACCTGCTGAGGAGCCAGGCCACGGGTCCTGCCCCCTTCCCACCCGCTTTACCCCCTCCAGTCCCCTGCATGCCCTGGCAGTGGTTCTGAAACCTCTTGCTTTGTGCTCAGCTGAGGCGTGAGTCCCAGTTCCAACGAACATGTTGGCAGACAGACCCAAAGGTCCAACTCGTGACCCACTTCTGGGGCCTGCAATGTGCTGAGGGGTTGGATGGAGACCCCACCATTAAGGCCCCCCCCCCCCCAGGGAAATGAAATCTCCATACCCTGGTGATAAAACCTTTCCTCAATAAGATCTCTGTAAAAAAAATCAAGTCTGTTTTAACTTTGTGGTGAGTCATTGGCCTCCATCAAGACAGGAGCATGAATAAGATCAAAAACTAAAAATAATGAACAGTTATTGAATGTTTTCTATGCCTCAGGCATTGTGCTAAGTTCTTTTTTTAAAAAATCTATACATCATTCTTTTTAAAAAATATATTTTATTGATTTTTTACAGAGAGGAAGTGAGAGGGATAGAGAGCTAGAAACATTGATGAGAGAGAAACATCCATCAGTCACCTCCTGCACACTCCCTACTGGGGATGTGCCTGAAACCAAGGTACATGCCCTCGACCGGAATCGAGCCCGGGACCCTTCAGTCCGCAGTCTGATGCTCTATCCACTGAGCCAAACCGGTTAGGGCTGTGCTAAGTTCTTTACATAAATTCACTTAAAACTCCCAATAACTCTATGAAGTATTATCGTCCTTATTTCTCAGATAAGAAATCTGAAGCTAGAAGTTCATGAACAGCCCAGGAACGCAGGGCAAACATGTGGTGGAACCTGGAATTGAACCCCTGGAGTCTGCCTTCACTGAGCCCATCAGATAATCTGGTTCTCCTTTGAGGGCAGGTCCTGAGGACACGGGCCATGAAAGTGGGAAGTCCGCTGGTGGGCAGAGAGGTGGGGGGCACCCCAGGACCAAGTCCCCCTTGGCCAGATAAGACCTGGTTCCAGGCCTGAGAGAGCACCTGGAGACAGGTTCAGGGCGCTGGGTGACGAGCGTGGAGCATAGGTACATGATTGCGAGAGGAGAAGGCAGGGAAGGCAGTGCCTTCCTGAGGAGCCAGGAGGACCCTCCTTCACACACTGGCTAGGGGCCAATCACCATTCCTCCCAGATTCCCGAGGGCTGCCTCAGGCCTGGTCTAGTGGACAGACAGGTACCATGGCCCCTGACAAAGCTGGGAGACAAATGCCCCACCTGGCCCCAATTGCAGTCTCCACTGTAGGGTTCCTGGTCTTCACTGGGAGTTGGCAGGTGCGGCCCTTCCACCTGATCCCATCAGGAACCCCCTGGCCCTGGACCTGAGTCCCAGTCAACTGACTGGGGGACCTCGGCTAAGTCAGCTCTCCTCTCTGGTCTTGAGAGTCCCCTTCTGAGGAATGTAGGCATTTGGTGATCTCGATGATGCCTCACACTCCCACCAGTTCAAAGTGTCCCAAAGAGAAAGATTACCAGCTCTGAGGAAGAAGGATGAGGTGCAAGTCCAACCCCGTCACTTACAAGTTGTGTGACTCTGGGTGAGTCGTAGACTGTCTTCACCCCTCACTTTCCTCCTGTGCTACAGGATAAGCTGCCTGCTGGCAGTGAGATCATGCCCAGGAAAATGCTTTAGACTTGGTAAAGCTCTTTATACGAACAAGTGCAAGGTATCGAAGTATGTGATTTCTTTCTCCTTCAATCTCTCCTGAAGCCAGATTGGCCAGGATCTCAAACCCCCGCTTCAGAGGGCCCAGAATCCCGAAGGATGGATCGAGCAGCATCACCCTCACCCTGAGTGGGCATGTTCCCAGCACAAGAGCTGGTTCTCCTCCGCCATGATTCCTGAAGGACTCCTCCCCCCTTCCGCATCCCAATGTCACCTCTGAATGTCAGATCTGCTCTCCGGACTGTAGTCACCTCTGTGTTGAACTTGGGCCATGAGGGGTTGTGACAGGAGGTGCCGGCCCCATCTGCTCTGGAAAGCAGAAAAGGCTCACCGCACAACCATCTCACAGTCCATTTTTCAAAGTTTGACGTCCATTTGCGGCCTTAGATTGGTTTTTGTTTCTCCGTACTTTGTTTTCTTTTTTGTGATGAATGGTTATTGTCAAGCCGGCTTAGGAGCAGCGATAGGCAGGGGGTGGGGGCTGGGCGGAGACAGCACCCGGTGGGCTGCCTGGCTGGGTTATTGTTTACACTTCTTTTTTAGGGAAGAAAATGGAGTGGGAGGTGCCCGAGGTCAGAACTGGGTCAGATGAGATAGATACCAGGTCATGTGGTAGCTGCCTGGCCCCTTCCTTCAAGCTGGAAGATGCTGAGACCTCTTCCCCTCGCCTCTCCCTGCAAATACACGCCTAGTGCAGGGGACAGGCAACATGTCACGGCTGTGGCAGATGACGCTGTCAATTGCAGATAAATACAACCAAAACAGACACAGAAAATTATTTCCTCTTAATGGAAAAATTATCAAGCGCCATGCAGCCTGATCTAAGGGCTTTTAGATGAGCACAGAGAAATACTATACTTGAGTCTTCTCTCAAGCTCCTCTCTTTCCCATTGTCCCTCTGGGAAGGGCTCTGCGGACACCATACTCTCACCCCATTCTCTGCTGCGACAGAGCACACCCAACGGCTTGCCTGGTTGCAGACAATGGGATCTCACAGCCTTGTCTCAGGGTCCAACAGGCAGGTTCCTCAGAAGCATGAGCTGGAAAGGACATGCAAAATCACCCTGCCAACCCCTCTCGTGTCCCAAAGAATCAAATTGAGGCCCTGAGAGAAATGACTTGCCAAAGGTCTATGGTCTCTTACAGCAGGACAAGAAACTAAGGCTTTTGACTCCAATTTCGCTTCCCATTACCAAAACATTCTGGTCAATCCTTGCAGCTCTCTGAAGCCTCTTACATCACTCACTCCAACAAGCACTGTCCCACAGGCCGAGGGACATGGAATTTAGCCAAGTCACTCCCTTATTTAAGACTAGAGGCCCGGTGCACAAAATTCAGGGGGGGGGGGGGGGCGGGGGAATCCCTCAGCGTGGACAGCATCTTCTCGCAATCCAGGACCCCTTGGAGGATGTCCAACTGCCAGGTCTAAAACAGCAGTTGGACATCCCTCTTGAAGTCCTGGACTGCTGGCTCCTAACTGCTCGCCTGACTGCCTGCCTGATCACCCCTAACCACTCGCATACCTGCCTGATCGCCCCTAACCCCTCATCCTCGGCCCCCACTGCCATGGCTTTGTCAGGAATGACGTCCAAAAGGTTGTTCAACTGTCCGGTCTAATTAGCATATGCTTTTATTATTATAGACTAGAGGCCCAGCACACAAAATTCATGCACGGGTACAGTCCCTAGGCCTGGCCTGCGATCAGGGCCATCTTCCCTGGCTGCCTGCAGCTGGCCCCGCCCCCTGCCACCACCCACCCCTGGCTCCCCATTTGCCATTGGGTAATTGGTGCCTGACTGCCTGGGGAAGGGACCGAGAGGTCGGCTGTTCCCACCCGCTCGCCGGCCCCTCCCCCGCTGCAGGTGGCCGTCAGGCGATTGGAGCCTGCTGGCCGGGAAAAGGGACCAAAAGGTGGTCAGTGTGCCTCATAGTGACTGATCCAGCGGTCATTCTGGTCGTTCTGCTGTTAGGGCCAATTTGCATATTACCCTTTT
Source organism: Myotis daubentonii (assembly GCF_963259705.1). Classification (NCBI taxonomy): domain Eukaryota; kingdom Metazoa; phylum Chordata; class Mammalia; order Chiroptera; family Vespertilionidae; genus Myotis; species Myotis daubentonii. Next base: position 6,520,871 of record NC_081848.1, on the reverse strand, counting down.
ATTATATAGGATGGTGCTTGTGGAACATGATATGATTTGCCCACAATTCTTCCTTTCCTACTCTGCATAGCTCATGGTCTGCAGCCTAAACATCTCCACCCTATTGACTCTAGATTGTGCTTTGCTTTGATTAATGGAATGTTAGTGGATGGGCCATGAGCAGAAGCCTAAGTGTGCTTGTGTGGTTTGGTTTGGTTTGGTTTGGTTTGGTTTGGTTTGGTTTGGTTTGGGGGCTGAAATCTGCCACTCCCAGACTTAGAGGCACATGGAGCAGGTTTGAACACAGTCCTCAGCATGTATCTGCCACCCTTGTCAACAAACAGACCTGTGATGACAAATATAATTGCTTGATGTTGTAAACCTGTAGCTTTGCAGGGATATGACAGCCAAAATCTGACTAAAACAAGACTCCAACCTTCCCCCACAAGGTGGGGCCTGTGCATGCTTCTCTTCCTGGTCTCTGGGGGTCCTGGGCATTACAGGGAAGACAGGTGCAGAGATGCTGATTCAGCTGAGAGGTGGCCCTACCCTTGTAGCGCAGTCTTCACAGGCCCTACTGTGGGGCTGAATGTGGTCTAGGTCTACCTCTTTCTTTTTTTTCTAGGCGTCCCCCGGCAGGATACCTAATGTATTAGTCAGGAGAGCGTAACTGCTATCTCAATGCCCAAATCTCTGGGGCTTGAATAGTACTTTTTTTATTTTTAAAAGTAAATCTTTATCGTTGAAAGTATTACATGTGTCCCCCTTTGTCCCCCATTGACCCCTTCTAGCCCACCCCCACCCCACATCCCAGGCCTTTACCACTCTATTGTCTGTGTCCATTGGTTATGCATATATGCATACAAGGTCTTTGGTTGATTTCTTCCCACCCACCCACCCACCTCTGCCTTCCTTCTGAGATTCCAGTCTGTTCCATGCTTCTTTGTTTCTGAATCTATTTTGTTCATCAGTTTGTTTTGTTCATTACATTCCACAAATGAATGAGATTATGTGATACTTGTCTTTCTCTGACTGGCTTATTTTACTTAGCGTAATGCTCTCCAGGTCCCTCCAGGCTGTCTCAAAGGGTAAGAGATGCTCCTTTTTTACAGCTAGCAGCATAGTATTCCATGGTGTAAATCTACCATGGCTTTTTTACCCACTCATCTACTCATGGGCACTTGGGGATGTTTCCAGATCTTAGCTATTGTAAATTGTGCAGCTGTGAACATATGGGTACATACATTCTTTCTGATTTGTGTTTTGGGTTTCTTGGGATATATTCCTAGAAATGGGATCACTGGGTCAAATGGCAGAGCCATATTTAATTTTTTGAGGAAACTCCATACTGTTTTCCATAATGGCTGCACCAGTCTGCATTCCCACTAGCAGTATTCTAGGGTTCCCTTTTCTCCACATCCTCGCCAGCCTTGTCATTTGTTGATGGTAGCCATTCTGACAGGTGTGAGGTGATACCACATTGTTTTAATTTGCATCTCTCTGATGTTCAGTGACTTTGAGCATTTTTTCATATGCCTCTTGGCCATCTGTGTGTGCACTTTGGAGACCTGTCCATTAATTTGGATCATTTGCCTTCCTTCTGTTAAGTTGTATGAGTTCCTTATATATTTTGGATATTAACCCTTTATCAGATGTATCATTGCCAAGTATGTTCTCCCCTGCAGTGGGCTCCCTTTTTGTTTTGTTGATGGTGTCTTTTGCTATACAGAAGCTTTTGATTTTGATGTGGTCCCATTTGCTTATTTTCTCCTTGGTTTCCTTTGCTCTGGGAGATGTATCTATAACATTGCTATGAGACATGTCTGAGATTTTGCTCCCTATGGTTTCTTCTAAGATTTTTATGGTTTCATGACTTACATTTAAGTCTTTTATCCATTTTGATTTTATTCTTGTGTATGGTGTAAGTTGGTTTATTCTTGTGTACGGTGTAAGTTGGTGATCTAGTTTCAATTTTTTTTGCATATACTTGTCCAATTTTCCCAACACCATTTACTGAAGAGAGTGTCTTGACTGCATTGTATGTTCTTGCCTTATTTGTCAAATATTAATTGAGCATAATACCTTGGTTGGATTTCTGGGGTCTCTGTTTTTTCCCATTTATCTATATGCCTGTCCTTGTGCCAGTACCAGGCGCTTTTGATTACAGTGACTCTGTAGTATAACTTGATATCTGGTATTATGATTCCTTCTACTTTGTTCTTCTTTCTCAAGATTGCTGCAGGTATTCAGGGTCTTTCTTAGTTCCATATAAATTTTTGGAGTATTTGTTCTAGATATGTGAAATATGCTGTTGGTATTTTAATAGGGATTGCATTGAATCTATAGATTACTTTGGGTAGTATGGACATTTTAATGATGTTAATTCTACCAATCCATGAACATGGTATATTCTTCCACTTATTTATATCTTCCTTTATCTCTTTTTTCAACTGTAGTTTTCTGAGTACAACTCTTTTACCTCCTTGGTTAAGTTTGTTCTTAGTATCTTAATTTTTTTGTTGTTGCAATGGTAAATGGGATTTTTTTTTTTTTTAGTTTCTCTTTCTAATAATTCATTATCCTATATAATAAAAGCCTAGGTGGTGTCATGCCCTCATGCGACGTCACCACAAGATGGCCGCCCTCACGTTATCACAAGATGGCTGTCACAAGATGGCCAGTAGGGGACGGCAGTTGTGGGCAATTAGGCCAGCAAGGGAGGGCAGTTTTGGGTGAACACCCAGCAGGGGAGGGCAGTTGGGGGTGACCAGGCTGGCAGGGGAGTGCAGTTGGGGGCGATCGGGCCAGCAGGGGAGGGCAGTTGGAGGCGATTGGGCCAGCAGGGGAGCAGTTAGTCATTAATCAGGCCAGCAGGGGAGCAGTTAGGGGGTGATAAGGCTGGCAGGCAGAAGCCATTAGGGGCAATCAGGCAGGCAGGTGGGTGAGTGGTTAGAAACCAGCAGTCCTGGATTGTGAGAGGGATGTCCGACTGCCGGGCCTAAACCGGCAGTCGGATATCCCCCAAGGGGTCCCAGATTGGAGAGGGTGCAGGACAGGCTGAGGGACACCCCCCCCCCCGCCCCTTTGCATGAATTTCGTGCACGGGGCCTCTAGTTGGTGTATAAAAAAGCAATCCATTTTTGAGTGTTAAGTTTTTATCCTGCTACATCACCAAATTCCTTTATTAAATCAAGTAGTTTTTGGTGGAGCCTTTAGGGTTTTCTATGTACAATATCATGTCGTCTGTGAATAATGAGAGTTTTACTTCCTCTTTTCCAATTTGGATGCCTTTTATTTCTTCTTCTTGTCTGATCACTGTTGCTAACACTTCCTGTACTATGTTGAATAAGAGTGGTGAAAATGGACATCCCTTTCTTGATTCTGTTCTTAGGGGAAATGATTTAATTTTGCCTGTTGAGTATGATGTTGACTGTAGGCTTGTCAAATATGGTCTTTATTATGTTGAAATATGATCATCCTAGTCCCACTTTACTAAGAATTTTTATCAAAAATGGTTATTTTATTTTGTTGAATGCTTTGTCTGCATCTATTGATATGATCATGTGATTTTTGTCTTTCAATTTGTTTATTGATTTGTGAATATTGTACCAGCCTTGCATCCCTGAAATACATCCCACTTGGTCATGGTGTATGATCTTTTTAATATATTGCTGGATTTGATTTGCTAATATTTTCTTGAGGATTTTAGCATCTATGTTCATCAGGGATGTTGGCCTGTAGTTCTCTTTCTTTGTAGCGTCTCTATCTAGTTTTGGAATTAGGATAATGCTGGCCTCATAAAAAGAACTTGAAAGTGTTCCTTTCTCTTGGATTTTTTGGAATAGTTTGAGGAGGATAAGTTTTAGTCCTTCTTTGAAGGTTTGATAAAGCCCTCTGGACCAGAGCTTTTGTTTGCTTGGAGCTTTTTAAAACATTTTTTACTGTTGATAGTATTAAGATATTGGAAACTTTTTTTATTACTGTTGCTATTTCATCAGTTGTTATTGACCTATTCCAGTTTTCTAATTCTTCCTGACTCAGTTTTGGTAGGTTGTATTTTTTTAGGAATTTCTCCCTTTCATCCACATTATCCAGCTTGTTGGCATGTAGTTGTTCATATTATTATTATTTTTTTTATAATGCTTTGTATTTCTGTGGTGTCAGTTGTTACTTCACTGCTTTCATTTCTGGTATTGTTTATTGTTTATTATTGTCTCTTTGTTCCTTGATGAGTCTGGCTAACAGTTCATCAATCTTGTTTATTTTTTTCAAAGAACAAGCTCTTGGTTTCATTGATTTTTTTGGATATTTTTTTAGCCTTGGTGGAATTTATTTCTGCTCTAATCTTTATTATTTTCCTTTGTTCTACTTATTCTGGACTTTTTCTTGTTGTTCTCTTTCTAATTCTGTAAATTGTAGGGTTAAATAGTTTATTATTTATTTTTCTTGTTTTTTTGAGATAGGCCTGTAGTGCTATGAACTTCCTTCTCAGACTGCTTTTGCTATGTCCCATGGATTTTGGGTTGTTGTGTGTTTATTTTCATTTGTTTCTAGCAAGTTTTTTATTTCTTTCTTGATCTCATTGGTAACCCATTCATCTATATACATAAAAGTCTAAGCGACCGTTAAGACTGGATGACTGCCTGGTAGCTATGATGTGCACTGACCACCAGGGGGCAGAGGCTCAATGCAGAAGGTTAGCTGTTGGGAGCACGCTGGTGGTCAGTGCGCTCCCAACAGCCAACCTCCTCTGGCCAGCCAACCTCCCACAGCCAACCTCCCATGGCTGGCCAACCTTCCACAGTACCTCCCAGCAGCCAGCCGGCCCCGATCAGCCCTGGTTGGTGCCAATGAGGACTGGCAAGATGGCCCCAATTGGCCCTGATTGCCGGCCAGGCTGAGGGACCCCACCCATGCATGAATTCATGTACCAGGCCTCTAGTTGTATAATAGCATGCTATTTAGCTTCCATGTGTTTGAATATTTTTGACTATTTTTACTGATTTCTAATTTCATTCCATTGTGTTCTGAGAAAATGCTTAATAGGATTTCAATCTTCTTAAACATGTAGAGACTTGTTTTGTGTCCTAACATGTGGTCTATCTTTGAGAGTGACCCATGCACACTTGAGAAGAATATATATTCTGCAGCTTTGGGGTGAAATGTTCCATACTAGTAAATGTCAAGTACATTTATTTCTTAATCATGTCACAATCAGTGGAGTTGGAAGCGAGACTCTGCTCCCCACAGTCATTCAGAGACTCAGGATCCATCAAAAGAGATAGAGTAGTGTGAAGGACCTCTTAGGAGATTTTAGGGGCTGAGTCTGAAAATGGCATGCATCTTTTCCACCCACATTTCACCGGGCAAAACTCAGTTAAATGGCCTCATTTATCTGTGAAAGGGTAAGGGAGGGTAGACAATGTCGTTTAGCTGTGTGCCAGGACGAGAAGAAAAACATTAGTATTGGTGAGCAACCAATCTTTGCCACAGTTGCAGTGTAACTCTACCTATGTCAGTACCAAATTGGTCCCTCCTCTGCAGATTACCCTATGGAAGCTCCCTGTGGCTGAGCTCTTGTGGGCTCATGGAATTTCGCGAGGTTTCTTCTGTAATTAGAACTCCGCCTCTTTTCTAGTCTCCTCGGTGTCCATTGCCTCAGATCCAAATTCCCCTCTTTGCCTGCAGGCTCTGGTTAGTTTCTCCCAGGAGGCTTCTTCTTGGGGCCACCCCAGTTCATTTCCTTCTCCAGACACCACACCCACTCCTAGGCTTGACCAGTCTTCTGAGATACCACCATACTCTGTCCAAGTCAAGAGGAAGAAAGGCCTTTCATTTAATCAGAAAAATGGACCGGGAAGTAACATTATATTGAAAATAGGGTTTTAAGAAGAATCTAAATCTGAATGCATTAGAACCCACTGAAAGGGATTGAGACAACGACAAGGGAGAACAATTAGAAAGCTGTTGTCATAATCTAGGCGAAGGATGTCAAGGGCCTGAACCAGAGCTGAGGTTGTGGGGTCAAGAGAGAAGGCATCCAACACATGATTGGGAAGGTGGACCTATGTTAGAGGCACATCTGGCCTTGGAGATGGAGAGAGGGAGGAGGCAGGGCCACATCCCAGTTTCTAGCCCTGAACTGGCAGTGCGCCTACCGGTGCCTCTGGTTGCCTGAGTCCACCTGCAGGCCTCCTCAAGTCAGCTCCACCAAGTAGCAAGACTGCCTGGCCCTTCCAATCTACTTGGAGATGCATTTAATTAAAAGTATCTACATAGAAACGAGATTAATTAAGTCTCCTTTACCCAGGAGCCCTCTCTTTGTGTTCACTTAAATGAGGTTTTAAATGTTGTCTCAATGTTATATCTAGGCAAGATTTCTCCAGACAACACTTTACCTGGCTCAGAGGCTCCCTTGTAGCTGGCTAGAAATTATTTAGTGATGAGAACAGTCCAAGGACAGTCTTCTCCCGCCTCAGTCAGCTGAGCTCCAGGCAGGGGGACCTTGGGCCACAGGAAGTAGAGTTTTATAATGATACCAAAAGCCCATTGCACAAAGATTCGCGCAATAGGCCTTCCGTCCCCTGGCTGCCAGCACCAGTTTTCCTCTGGCACCCAGGACCCAGGCCTTTGGTCCTGCCGCAGCGGAGAAGCCAAGCCTCTTCAGTCTTCAGTCTTCAGTCTTCAGTCTTCGCTCTGCGCCTGTGTATGCAAATTAACCTCCATCTTTGTTGGGTTAATTTGCAGAGTCACTCTGATTGGCTGGTGGGCATAGCAGAGTGACACCAATTTGCATGTTTCTTTTATTAGTGTAGGTGGAGGGAAGTTCTCTCAGACAAGAGCTGCCTCTCAAGGCCACCTCTCGATGCAGAACAGGTGCCCCAGGATGGTCTTTGGGGTGGTGTTTATGGAGTGCTCGTCCAATCAAAGTTGTTCTGAGTACAAACATGGCCTCCAGGAGGCAAGCGGCTGGGGCAGCACCACCTACAGGCAAGATTTCTCTTGCAGTTGGTATTTTGTTACCATGTGGGAAGGAGCCAGGCTGAGAGAGTTGCAAGCACCCCAACACCCTTTGCCATCCCTCAGGCTGCTTATCTTTTCCCTAATATTTTTTCTTAAAACCAATATTTCAGAAAAGTTCACAGATCTGGGCAATTCTGAAAAGGTACATTCTAAGTGGGAAACTGGATGTGTGGCGTGCTCTGCAATCACTGTCCATCACGTACAGCCGAGCATCGGAACTGACCAGCCCTTCAACAGGTCTTTGCCGATGACCAGCCCTGAGGCTAAGGAGGCTATATAAGACCCCGGCTTTGGATTCACCTTTGAACCTTTTTAGCCTAATTAAGACGAAGGTCTGTACAGAGCCTGACAGCTTCTGCCTCTGGTTTCTAGCATTTAAACACCAAAGGGATTCCCACTATCGGATCAGATGGTACCTTTTGAAGTAGAAAACTTAGATATTCCCTTTTAGCTATACTGCCCAGACCTGGATCAGTGTTTGTTTAATTTGATCAGCGTGCATTGAGCAGCAAAAAAAGTAGGAGGCATTGTGTTAGATACTACAGTTATAAGGCACAGTGAGACAAAGGCCTCACCCCCGGCTGCTTAGAGTCTCCAGAGAAGAAGACGAGCACCCAGAGTTAGGGAAGGGCAGCGCCATTGCTGGTCAGAGACTTGCATGCAGCACACGTGGAGCAGAGAGGAGGGGCAGAGCCCCGGCCTGGGTGTGGCACCTACAAGAACTTCCCAAGAAAGGGGAGTGTCTGGCCTTGCAAGATGAGCAGGGGTCATCCAGAGAAGGGGGAGCTCCAAAGGGGCGAAACTCACTCTGCTTAGCCGATGTGAGGCACAGCAGCCTGGCTTCCACCCCAGCTCTGCCTCCGATGGGTGAGCCAACTCTCTGAGCCCACGGCCTCAACTGTAAGGTGGAGGAAGTAACTCATTAGGCATTTCACAGGATTTTGTGAAAATCAAATGGAACAATTCCGGAACCTAGCCCAAACCAGGCTCTCCCGAAATCTGAATTTCCCTCCTTGCCTTCTGTTCTGTCCGGTGAAATGTATTGTTATAGTCAGGTGCATTAGTTCCGAGCAATGGAGCGGACTCTAGCCGACTTAAGCAGAAAATAATGTATTTAAAAGATGTCCTGTAGTCCGCAGTTATCAGGAAGGTCATCAGAATAAATGGATGAAGGGAAGAGACGACGCCGTCAAGAGCACCAGTAATATCAGATCACAGAGCTGGAACCCGAGTGCACTCCTGCCAGCTCCACCGGCATCCAATGCTGGGCTCGCTGCCCCAGCAAGTCTCTATAGTCCTGCCTCCTGAGGGGTCAGCAGAGGGTAGGAGGGCCAGATAGGCCCAGCCTGGGGCTTGTGCCCGTTCTGTTTCGAAAGCAGGAGGAAAAGCATGCTCTGCTTCCCACCAAGAACCGCCAACAAGGCAGCTCAGATGCTGTAGCAACCCCCCCCCCCCCCCCCCCCGCAAAGGAAAGAAAAACAATAAATGTTCCCTGCAGCGTCCTCCACAGCGTCCTCTCCTCCGGGGCAGCCTCCCTCCATGCAGCACCCGGCGGGCCACAGGCCCACCCTCTCCCCTCCCTGAGCCTGCTCCCCTCGCCCTCCATGGGAACACCCCCGGAGGGTGCCCAGAGCACAGCCCTGAGGACAGGGTCCTCCAGCTCAGGGAATCTGCAGCACACCTGTCCCCGCGCAGTCTCTTCTCCAGCCCACTCCAGAGCCGGCCCCATCGGTAGGGTGAGCTGAGCCCGGTAGCCTAAGATTAATTGGTGGGGGACCAGGAGGTTTCTCTTCATAACAGTGGGCTTTTCTGCCTGTGCTAATAAGGCACCAATTAGGATATGTGCGTTTTAGAGCCAACCTCAATGTACCCCACTCTCCGGGCTGTGGGGCTGTGGGTCAGAGGCCTGGGCTCTGTCACCGGGATGGACAGGAGGGGGGCCCTCGGCTGGGTGAGACGGAGTCCATCTCCCCACCCCCAAAGGCTGCAGGCTCCACCCCCATCCTTCAGCTAGGTTCCAATCCTCCAAGCAGCATCAGACAGTCTTATTACATATGCCAAACGCTGTTTCCGAAGGAAAAAAAGACAGAAGGAAATCTCTGTTAGACACAAGAAATCAATTCTATTTGCATTTATTTTCACTCTTCTCCTCATTTCCCCCGCCTCTTTCTCAAGATAACATCTACTGTCCTCTCCCACCCTCCTTTGGGTGGAGCCGGGCCTGGGATCCTGGACTTCTGAGGACCAGTCACTGTCCTGTCTGAACATGGCCGCTTTCATTCGCACAACCGCGGGAGGGATGTGCCTGCAGGATGAAGTGCTTTCACACCAATAGTTTGCATAGAGCCAAGGGCCTCCGAGCGCTTGGGGAGTACGCGCTTGCCTTGGGGAGCACGCGCACGGTGCAAGGAGTTAGGTCCTCCTGCTGGACCATCTGCGGAGACTTTCCCGGCCTTTCCAGCCTGTGCCGGAAGCTCCGCAAACAGGAATCAAGGTGCGTACCCACAGGCAGGCGCTTCATCCAGCCTGTTCTGTTGCATTTGCTAATTGCCCCAGGCTGTGCGCACTGCTTCCCTAGCCAGCCTGTGAGCAGCAGGAGGGTGGGGACCAGAGTTCCTCACGCCCCCCTAAGCCAGCAGTTCCAAGCATCTCATGAGGTTTAATATCCACTGGTTGGCCGAGCCCAGCATCAACTCCACCAACCGGACCCTTATTCTGAGTCAGAGGCTCTTCCCAGGCTGACAGAAGGCATGACTGTGCTGGACAGGGGACACCTGAGCCCGACTCCCCAGGGACAGACAGGGCTGGCTCCTCAGTCCCGGCTTTACCACCTGCGTTAGTTTCCTGTGGCTGCTGTTCCCGTAGCAAAGTACTGTCAACCGGGTGGCTTAAAGCAACAGGCGACCCCTGTGAAAGGATCGTTCGACCGCCAAAGGGGTCGAGACCCACAGGTTGAGAACCGCTGCGTCTAGTTCAAGGTCAAATCTTCAGGTCTCTCTCTGCTCTGTCTTCACATTACCTCTCGTGTGTGTGTGTGTGTGTGTGTGTGTGTGTGTGTGTGTGTGTGTGCGTGCGTGCAAACGCTCCCTCGGACTCTCTCTGACAAGGACTCTTATTGAAACCATTGTAATTAACTTGGTTACTGGCGATGGGAATGGAGCAAGGGAAAGTCCAAATATTAGGGACTTGCCATTTGTGCAGCTTTGCCAGGAAGTTGCATTCTAACACTCGAGGGGGAGGGACGGGGTGGGGGGGGGCTCTGCCCTGTTCCCTGCAGATCGCTGGGGCAAGGGACTGGACAGGAAGTGGGGGGGGGGGGCTGTGAAATAGGGAAGGTACTTGCTTGTCAGTCACATCTGGAAACAGGTTATTGGCCAGAGTAGGCGTGGCCACTGCAAGCTCAGGGAATCTCCTAAACAAAGGAATTCGCTCTTGAGTTTTCAGGATTCTTGGGACCCTTGTGGCGAGGGGGCGGGGGGGCTGAGGGGGGTGCCTTCTCATGGTTCCCCTGCATTCATGGCATGGCTCATGCCGTGTGCACGCCACAATGGCCTGATGAACTGCAGCAGCCTGACGCTCCACCATGGACAGGGAGCTCTGGACTCCGGCTCTGCTTGTAGCTCCCCTGAATCCCCAGGGGCACGTCCTCTAGGACTGGATTAAGGGAATCGGGACTTTGAAAACCCAGGATGTAATTTCACAAAAATAAAGCTTTCTCCCACACCTCATCCCCCCGTGGGGGCCGCCAGAGATGCTTACTGCACTCTCACTAGCAACGGGAAAAAGACCATGCATGCTTTTCTCTGACAACATTATGATTGCATTTAGGCCCACTTGGGAAAACTCAGGACAATCTCCCTATCGCAGAATCCTTAACTTAATCATGTTTGCAAAAACCCCTTTTCCAAACAAGGAAACAGTCACAGGCTTCCAGGGTAGGTGTCTGATACCCTGGGGGCCCTCTTCGCTTCCTGCCCCATCCCTCACTGCCGCTTCTGATCCTGAGCTCCTGTCCAGTGTCCTGGAGCAGCTCTCCAGGCCTCCGTGCCCACTTCCGTGGTCCGGAGTGACTTTCCTGCTTCTGCCAACGTCCTCGCCGAGCGGTGGTGAGGACTGAGAGCTAATATACACACTGGAAGCATTTTCCAAGCTGCAAAGCCCCACACAAATGCAAGATGATCTGCCTGCCCTGGGAGAGTGGCCGGCTGGCTCAGCCCTGGAGAAAACATCAGACTTCAAAACCTGTGAGGGAACAGAAAACCAATGTTATTCAAAAACCTCATTCACACCCGCCCGCAGCCGGCCCCTCCCGCCTCCATCCCCTGTGGCTACAGGGGTGTGACAGAGGCCTGTCTTGGGGTGGCTTTGCGGCCTGAAAACAAATCATTCTTCACAGCTTGCTTCCAAGTCCAATAAGCCCAAAGGAATTGGTAGAGAGATTTAACGATATGTATTTCAAGAAAAAGATGAAAATGTGTCTACTTTTAGGAGATGCAGTAAAAATGCATCAGCCCCACAATAAACTTTGTAGTGAAGATGCATGGAGAGGAACTGGGTGGCGCAGGCAGGGCAGCCATATCTCATTTATAGGGAAATGCTCTCAGAGGGCTGGAGAGACTGCGCCTGTGGCCTGCAGCATGGCCTCGCTACTGGGGGAGCTGCCCCCCTCCCCCAGCTCCAGCCTCTGCAGGAAGCCTGGGGGCTCCAAGGCGGCCCTACCGGTGGCCTTCCTTCCAAGTCCCTATAAGATGTTTTGTGGACCATTTGGTTCTTTTGTGTGTGGCAATTTTTAAGTTATTAGTTTTTAAAATCCATACTTTTTCATGGAAACAACATGACCAAAAATCTGTCACAGAATTTTGAGACCCATTAAAATAACAAAGTTTAATGAGGAGAGAGAAAAAAAAAAAGAAATGCGGCTGAAACAATTCCAGGACCCCATTACACAGGGCTGGAAAAGTCCCGCCCGCAGACCAAATTCAGCTGCTTTTTGTTCTTATAAATAAAGCTTTATTGGACCACGGCCAAGCTCGTTCCATCTGTGGCTGCTTTGATGCTAAAGTAGGGGAGGTCGCTAGTTGGGACTGAGACCACATGGTCTGACCATCTCAAATACTTACTTGTCTTTTACAAAAGTTTTCTGACATCTAAAATACACCATGAGGTTATAGGTCAGTGATGGTGAACCTATGACACGTGTGTCAGAGGTGACACGCGAACTCATTTTTTTGGTTGATTTTTCTTTGTTAAATGGCATTTAAATATATAAAATAAATATCAGAAATATAAGTCTTTGTTTTACTATGGTTGCAAATATCAAAAAATTTCTCTATGTGACACGGCACCAGAGTTAAGTTAGGGTTTTTCAAAATGCTGACACGCCGAGCTCAAAAGGTTCGCCATCACTGTTATAGGTTGCCTTTAGGCAAAACTACCCATACAACTAACAACAAAATAATGGTGACATTTTGGGCCTTCCTCTGTGCCAGGCACAGTGGTCCCTATGAAGTAGGGAATGCTCGTTGTATAGATGAGGAAACCGAGGCTCAGGGAAGTTGGGCAACATGCTCAAGGGCCCAACAGCTAGAAACCGTTGGAACTGGGATTCGCAACCATGTCTGCCTCCACAGCCCCCCCAGCTCTCTACCGCACCGGCCTTCAGGCCGGCCGTTCTGAAACCCGCGTCCCAATTCCAGCAGCTTCCAGGTGTTTGGCAACTTATTTTCTATGTCTAATTTAGCATCATTGACCTCCATACCACGTCCACTCTGCCCGGGAATGGAGAAAGGAAACTCTTCCCAGCCCCCCTCCTCCTCCTTCTGGCCTCTACTCTGCACCCACAGCGCGGCCTGTGCCCACGGCCACCCCGGCTCAGCTGGGCTTGTCCCACGGTTCTGCACCACCCCTGCCCCAGCTGTTGCCTTGGCCTGGCGGTCCGTCTGTCCGGGTGAGCTCTTGAGGGTCCTGAGGGCTGCGGTCTGCCCCCGGGCCACCAGCAGAGGGATGGGGGCGGGCATTTGCATTCCACTTCCCAGGGCTGTTCAGATTGTACCTGTAATTCTTCTGACAAATCCTTATCAGCCGTGCCCATGGCGAAGTCTGTGGCGACTTTGTTCACTCTTATTAGCTCTGCACAGATTAGCTCTTCACAGCGCTTGGCTGGTTCCTACCGACTCCTGATAAACGTTTTGACTGATTTTCCTGACTTGGGAAGGAGAGGTTGGGGACCGGGGTGGGGTAGAGGTGGAGGGCTGTGAGGAGAGGGGCGCCGGCAAAGAGAAGGAGAGAAAATTGTGGACAGGATTCCATCTGGGCTCTGCAATATTCATCACACGCCTGCCCGAGCAGGGTCCGCTGGCCTCCCAGGAAGAGCTTCTCAGCCCAGCAGCTCTTCCAAATGCACCAGCCCAGGCAGGCTGGGGCCCCACCGCGGAGGGGCGCCCCCTGCAGGCGAGGCTGCTTAGAGAAGGGGCAGAGAAGGTTAAAAGGGGAAAAGAACAAACTAGCTCACTTGGTCCCTCCTGTCTCACCTGCTCTCACAGACCCGCTTTGGATGTCCCAGCAGACGTCGCGGGGCCTGGGCTGGCTCCTTTCTCCGTTGCAGCTCCAAAGCGCTCCCCCGAGAACTCCTGCACACCCTCTCCTTCCAGGAAGGCAGCGCCCCCCCCCCCCCCCCCGCCAGGATTGTAGACAAGGGATGCAGGGTTCCCACCGTTTCCTGTATTCCCCAACTGGATTGAATTCTGCTTCAAGGCATATACTCAGCCCCGCCCCGCTCGGAGCCCAGGACTGGGCACATGGCAGCTGTTGCAAAAACCTTTGCTGAAAAAATGCTCCCTTTCCTTGGCAGGTTGAGCAGCGGCCGATGCACTAGTTCAGACATCACTAAATGATTTCTACATTCTTTCCCCCTAAACCTAGACGAAGCTTTCCAATTCTTCTTGATACGAGCCTCCAAGCAGCCACTTCCAATCAATAGAAATAGACACTGTTTGCCGACCTGACTCTCTGGTAACCCTGGTAAGGCACTTGCAGTCAGACGCCGCCTTTATATTCTAAGAAGCTGGCGTGGTGTCCCATATAGAATAGGTGTTCATTGTGTATTTGGAGATGAATAGGTGGCCACACCCCTACACATAGGCGTGCGCACCCTACGAAGTCCCTGACGTAACGGGGAAAGCTGGGCCACAACTTCCTGTGAGAGAGGAAAGCCACGTGCTGTGAACAGTGGTGCTCGCCTTCCTTGCTGCCCTTCGCCGCTGCCCGGAAGGTGGAGCTCAGGTGCCCAGCGCCTCGTTCTGGAAAATCCCAGCTCACACCCACCCTGGGCCCCCTCACTCCAGCCCGGAAGCGAGCTGCTCCCGACACCAGAAGGCCTGGAGGCTCTCGAAGGCCCTCTGCTACAGCCACAGTTTGCTCATTAGCCTTTTGCCGGATTTATCTTCTCGCCCGTAGCCTGCAGCGCTTTGATTTGTCCTCCTGTCACCAGGACGAATGCTGATGGCAGCACCCCGGGGGCCGCGGGCTCTCCAGCCTCCTGCCAGAGGCCTCAGGGAAAATGGATGAGCAGCTGACCTGCAAAATAAATACCAGGCTTCCAGGTTCTGATAAAGATTAAATATTGGAGGAGTCATTTCAAATGAATATATAAAAGCAAATGGAAGAAGCCGTTCAGGCACCGTCAGAGTGAAATCCAGGCAAACAAAGAGAGATGTCTTTGGAGAAGTTCAATGGCAAGGTAGTCGGAGGCTCCAAATGCAATCTGCCCACCAACACCCCAGCTTCAGGAAACATTCCAGACAGCCAGCCCTGCCCTCCTCCCGCCCCACCGACAGCAAAGAGGAGGAAGTGCTCCGCTCCTGGCGCTGCCTGCCAGTGCCATGCTGAAGTCAGCTCTGCTGACGCGGCCCATCCAACCAAGGGAGAAGCCCCATTACTCAACACCATCTGCCTTTGGCGCGGGGCAGCCAGGAGCCAGGATTACAGGCGGGAATGGGGCTGCAGGGCCCCGAAGGGGAGAGACACGGGGAAGAGCAAGGTCGGGCACTGCCGCCACAGACCAGGGGCCAAGAGAGGCGCCGAAGTGGGCAGATGGAGCCAGTGCTCCTGAGCCGGGGACAGAGAGTTGTTTCAGGAACTTGGGCAGGTTGAATGCACATCCAGAAACCCACATAACCAGAATGTCCTCTCTAGACTCGGAGGGCGCTCAAACTGGCAGGGGACAGTGGGAGATGGAAATGCCTCGTGCCCGCCCCTCCTGATGGGCCCTGAGCTGGGCATTGCTGTCCATGCTTCACAGAAAGGCGGCTGGCGCAGGAGCTAATGAGCTCGAGGTTTGGTACAGAGAGGAAGGAGAGGGGGAGTGTGCGGCTGGGCTCTCCCTCTGGCCTGGGCACTGTGTGGATTCTTTATCTAGTTCATTGATTCCTCAAAACCCGGCTGTGGGGACTAGTGACCCCATTTTTACAGATTAGGCAGCTGGGACTCAGGGAGGCGAGTGTATGCAGTTTCAAAGCTGTGGCCCCAATTATGTCTGGCTCCCAGCTGCATTCTCTCCTCGCGGGATGACTCGCAGACAGCCTTCGCGGGTGGGAGACAGGTTCAGTGTCACTGAGTTTTAGGTGGAGCTTCCAACTTGGTTTGAGCCTTAGAACTGAACTTTAAATGAGTTTGTATGTGGGGCAAGAGGGCGGATCAGCTCTCTCTACCCTCTTCTTCAAGCCATGGCCACCGCCCAGCCAGCCTCCAGGGCCCAAACTCTGGTCTCTGTAGTCAACAGGCGGCAATGCTTTTGGTGGGAGAGCCTCTCACCACAGTTGGTATGCCTCCTCTCCTCCACCAGAAGCTAGGTGCAGGGCATCCTGCTTGCACAACCCCAGGGGGCGCTATTCACATAGAACACAATCTGCAATGACACCATGGCTGCCCAGACACAGCCCAACCCCCAGCCCCATCTTCCTCAAGGGCGCTGTTCCGTCCCTGTAGGTAGTATAAGGGAAAGGGTGCCCAGTGCAAGGGCAAAGAGGGTAACTCGAAGACCTTTGGGATTCCAAGTGAGCCTAAGGCGGGCAGGCAGGGAGCAGGCCTTAGGGCAGTCATAATCACCTGCGTCCCAATACACAATTTCATCCAGATCAGCAAATACTGATGGAGCATCTGCCCGGTGCCACCTTCTGCGCTGAGCACCCCAAGAGGAACAGGGCAGTCCTTGGCCTCGGGAAGCCACTCGCAGTCTAGTGGGGGAGGCGCAAATGGGCGGCGTGGTTTGCAATGAAGAGACCCTCATCGTCTCTGCAAATCAATTTCCCTCCCCCAAAGCACTCCCCCATCCATTTTGCATTTCCTTCCCACAAAGAGTAGGTGCTGTTATTCCCATTCTGGATAAAGAAATCCAGAGCCGCCCTGGCTGGTGTGGCTCACTGGATAGAGTGCTGGCCTGTGGACTGAAAGGTCCTGGGTTCAATTCCAGTCAAGGTCACATGCCTGGGTTGTGGGCTCGACCCCCAGTGGGGGGCATATAGGAGGCAGCCAGTCAATGATTCTCTTTCATCATTGATATTTCTATCTCTCTCTCCCTCTCCCTTCCTCTCTGATATCAATAAAAACATATTTTAAAAAAAAAATCCAGAGCCTAATGTGGTTGTAGGACCTGCCCAGAGCTATCCAGCAGCCGGGGCAGCTCTGACACAGCCATGGGGGCGGGCCATGCCTCTCCCTCAGCCTGCTGGCTGCCTGGTGACTCCACAGAGAGCCACGAGCTGCTCTTGGTCGCTGGCGACCCTGGAGGGCTCCTACAGGCCAAGTCACTGACCTGGCAGTTACAGCAGAGAGGCCCATTGAGGCGGGAAGAATGAATTGTCCGGAACAATCCCATCTCCTGGCCCCCTCCCTCCATACTACTGTGCAGCTGTGTCCTTGAGCTCCGGGGCAATTGAGCAGGTGTGTTTGCATCAGTCCAGCAATTTCTGACACGAACTCTACCTGGGCTTTCTCAGGGCTTCCTATCCTCTGACACCACCTCTCCTGGCTGCAGGAGGCGGTGGCAGGTGACAGCTGAAGCCAGCTCTGCTCAGCGGGGAGACTGGCCCACCCTATGCCTGACTCTTGGGGAGCAGCCTCATGGCTCTGGGGGCGGGGGCGACTGGGGCCATTGATAACGCACTTGCATCGCTTGCCAGCATCCTGGGGCAGGCGTGAGGAGGCCCTTGCACAAGGCGAAGCTGTTGCACAGACATGGCCTGGCTCCCGGATGCTGCCCACTGATTTCCAGGCTCAGGGTTTTCCCACTCTTCTCTCCTTTTCTCCCAAGAGAAAAAGCAAGACACCCCCATTCTTCTCCAACAAAGCAGAGCAAATGCTTTGGGGCCCAGTGTGGCCCTGAAGGCTCCCCCATGAGGCCAGGTTAAACCAGTTAGTGTGTACTGTTCACAGGGAGGTCTGGGCCTCAGGGGAGGGGCCGGGCAAGGGGAGTGGGCTCCTCGGGGAGCTGGGGCAGCGAGTCCATAGAGATTTTGATACTTGACCAACTTACAGGCCTACGGCTGCAGTATCAGCCCGGCCTGAGGGTGCTCCGCCTCCAGCAGCAATTGCACTCACACTCTCCCCTCCCTCTCTCCTCTTCCCTCTCATTCTCTCCCCTTTTCCTACGCCTTTCTCTTTCCTTTTAATATAAAGATGAAAAAACACGACGTGTTCTTTCCGATAATTTGAGATCCCTCGAACGGGGTGAGGACATGCCAGGATTTGCGGATGAGCAGAAGGGAGAGTTCCAGGAGGCTGGGAGGACCGCAGCCTATTAAAACCAGCCGGGCTGAAGCAGTTCTGACTAGCAGACCGGCCAGCAGCTCCAGGGAAGTGGTACTTAAGGGAATTTGCAATTAAGGGAAGCCTGGAGCCTTGCCACAGATTGCTTCCCCATCCGTCTTTTGTATTAAAGAAACACACAAGGCAGAGACCCAAATGGGTGATGACAGTGATGGAAGGTGACAGATGCCAGTTGGGCAGACAACACCAGGGGGACCGAGGTCCTTACCTGTAGCTCCGTGCTGCTGCCACCCCATCCCCATCTGGAAGGCAGAGCCTTGGTGCTTGTCCAGGGCCAGCTGTCCAGATTCCTGAGAGCCAGGCTTACCATCCAGGCGCCTCCAGCCCACAGGGGTAGACACGGGCATCTGCAGGCCGGAGCCCAGCCCCAGGGGCCTACGCCAGCCGCCCGCCGCCCGCACGGGGCTTTCCCGGGACTCGGCAGCCCGTCTGCCAGGAGCCACACAGACCTCTGGAGAAGGCTGGTCACTGTTTTCAGAAGCAGTTGGCACCGGGGTCTGGGGGAGGTGGTTTGCGACGAGGGGCTGGGACACTCGGGAGAAAGGGGGGCTGCTGAGAGGCCCGGGTCCCGGGGTAGCAGTGGCTCCTTTAGGGGCCCCGCTGGCTGTGCATCAGGATCCCCGGGGTGCGGTACGGAAGCCTGGCTTGCCGGGCCCACCTCCAGGCATCTGGATTCGGAGGAGCCAGGGGAGGACCCCTGCAGCCGTGTGCTCTTCTGTGAAAAACCCCCCAAGTGGTCGTGATGTGCAGGGAGGTTTGGAATCAGCGGCCCCTGGGACAGGCCTGCTCTCCTGGGAGCGTCCCGTCACTGCCCTGTCGCCTTAGTGCCTCCTTCTCTGGGTGACGCTTGGTTAACGTGGAGTTTCCGTGACGTCTCGATGGCCCTCTAGATCCTGTTCACCATGGCACCTGGCCGAGGCTGGTGTTGCTGGGGGAGGGTGTGTGTGTGTGTGTGTGTGTGTGTGTGTGTGTGTGTGTGTAGGGGGAGGGGATGACCACAAGGGCCGCAGCAGGACACTGGCACGTGCCCCTCCCTCTGCGGCACCTGGCCTCCCCGGCCTGCTTCACCGTCACTTTGTTGGCCCAGCTTCGTCACCTGTTCGCGGCAGCCTCCCTCCGCAGCTGGCCTGGTCCTCGCCCTGGTATCAACCTTTAATATCGAATCTTAGGCACAGCGTCATGGTTTACAAAAGAGCTTTCACGTGCATCATTTTATTTCATCTTCATGGCGTCTGCTACAGACTGAAGTTTACCCCCCCCACCCCCCTACCCCCCCGCCCCCCCGCCACCATTCCTACTTTGAGATCCTAGCCCAATGTGATGGTATCAGGAGGCAGGGACGTCGGGAGGTGCTTAGTTCTCGAGGGCGGAGCGCTCATGAATGGATCAGTGCCTCAGGAAAGAGGCCCCCAAAGCCCCCACACCCCTTCCGCTATGCGAGGACACGGCAGCAAGACTCACCTATCAGCCAGAGAGCAAGCCCTGGCCACACCGGACCGCCAGCTCCTTGATGCGCCTCCAGACTCCAGAGCCGGAGGCACCCATGTGGTTGGGAGCC
Organism: Myotis daubentonii; assembly: GCF_963259705.1. NCBI lineage: Eukaryota > Metazoa > Chordata > Mammalia > Chiroptera > Vespertilionidae > Myotis > Myotis daubentonii. The sequence continues at coordinate 6,501,487 of NC_081848.1, read as the reverse complement.
GCGGCCTCTGGGGTTTGTGACCGGAGCCCGAGGGGACTAAGACAGCATCTGTCGGGAAGCCTGCATCTGCTTCACAGGTGAGGACACATGTTCGGAGAGGCAAGTGACTTGTCCAGGACACATGACAGGAGGGTGAGGCAGGAGGCAGCCTGGTCCTACAGGCTGTGTTTTCTCCACAGATGGCGCAGGTTCGGAGAGCAGGGCTGGGGAGAAGCACTGCGCAGGCTGGGAGGCCTGGTCTACCAGCGTCAGGGGTTGGCGTTCACTCCTAAGTGACCTGTGTCTTCCTGGGCAGCGAGGGGAGAGCGGCTCAGGGTGAGGCCAGCAGCTGCCCCCGCTCTGATCATGGCTGCTTCCTTGGGGAGCTAGGGCCCAGCGATGGGGCAGAGCACACACATGCACAGCGCAGGCACACGTACACAGGCACGCACACACCTGCACGCACACACACAGAAGCCAGGCTTCTGGATCTGGGCTACGAGGGCCCTCCCCTCACCGTACAAGAATCTCTGCCAAGACAAAGGCTCAGCTCCCCTCCCAAGCAGAGGCATGAAGACTCCAGGCTGCCGGACTCCATGTCCTGGGAGCGAGGTCCTGCCCGGGACTGGGGTGGGAGGTCGGCGAACGTAGGCATCAGCAGGCTCCACGGGGGTTACGGGCCCTGGACTGAACCCGCCTCCGTGCCTCGCCAGCTGCGTGGCCTTGCCGTGGGTCCTTGACCTCCTTCTGCTTCAGCTCTCTCAACTGAAAAATGTTGTGGTTTCGCGAAATGTTCTTTCAGCTCCAACGCAGTGAGTCTAACTACTTTATAGCCTCTCACCTAAGAATAACAGCTACTGCCCAGCCAGAGCGGCCCCGTTGGTTGAGCGTCATCCGGTGCGTTGAAATGTTGCCTGTTTGATACCCGGTCAGGCCGCACACCTGGGTTGAGGGTTTGATCCCCAGTTGGGGAGTGTATGGAAGGCAACCAATGGAAGTTCTCTCTCTCTCTCTCTCTCTCTCTCTCTCTCTCTCTCTCTCTCTCTCTCGGCATGTCCTGAGGTGAGGATTTAAAACATAATAACAGCTACTGTTTACCGAGCCAGCTCTGCATGCTAAGTGCTTTGTGCGCGCCATCTCATGTAATGCTCACAGTGAGAGGAGACCTTTGCTAACCCTGGTCAGCACACAGGACGCTCAGAGAGGCTCAGTAACGTGTGTACAGCAAATGGCTGTCAAGTGGCAGGGGGGGGACGCCAGAGCTCTCGGTCTTCCTTCACCACCACACTATACTTTTTCAAAACTACTTAGGAAAAGTATTTCTTTCTCTTAGAAACAATAGTCCACTTCACAGAAATGAAGTTAGTTAGGTAAGAGGCCGGGAACTTAGAGCATAATTAAATCCATGCTGCCGGTCAGCCAGGCGTCTTGTTGAAACGCACAGGCCGACACGATACCTTGCGGGTCTTCTGCTCACAGCCTCTTCTCCCCGAGTCTATGGTGGCGCCTTTTGCTTTGACTAACCAGCAGCCATCCCGCCTGTTTGTGGGGGAAGAACCCCAGTTTCCCTCTGGGGACTCACTTCTACCTCTGCTTTGGATGCAGCTGGCTGCGTGGAGTGGGCGGGGTCACGTGACCCTGGAAGGACCACCCCTCCCCTGCTGCAGCGAGGGTTTCTGAGCTGCCCCTGTGACCTAGACAGACCCAGTGAGGCAGAGGCATTAAAAACCTTTTCAGGAGCCTGTTGAGACTCTTGTCTCTCTGTGACATCGGACGTGGCCCTGGCAGGCTGTGGCTCAGAGCTCAGGCTGGTCATCTCGCCACGGCCTCAGTCCTGCCTGAGAGCAAGGCGGGCGAGTGGAAGTGGCCCTCACCGCCGAATCCAGCCGCTCCTGGAAACCTCCATCTACCCGCTGGGATTTCAGTTACGCAGGCCGATAACATCTCTCTTGATTTTAAGAATATTTGAGTCTGTCGTCTGCCCCGGCATCCATAGGAGTCCTAGCGGCTCTAAGAGAAAGCAGTTAGGCTCCATCCCTGGTGGGGGGCATGCGGGGGCGGGGGCAGCTGATTGGTGGTTCTCTCTCTCTCTCTCTCTCTCTCTCTCTCTCTCTCTCTCCCTTCCTCTCTGAAATCAATAAAAATATATTTTTTAAAAAAAGAAAGAAAAGAGAAAGCAGAATGAAAGGGATCAAGAAACCCGATTACCTGGCTTCAGCCCCTCCTCACGGCAGGTGAGCCACTTCCAGTGAGACTTCCGTTCTAGGGAAGACCACAGGGCTGGCATTTCCGGGGATCCCTGCTCCTCTGAACTGAGGGGTGCCTGTGCTTTCCCTGGCAGTAGCGACCCCATCTGGGGCCACTGGGACAACCAGGCTGAAGAGTCTGAAAGGTGCTGTGACAGCCCTTCCCACCTGCAGAAGCGGAGACTGGCCGTGGCTGCTGGGAGGCCAGTGCCCAAGCCATTGCTCCCAAGGCCAGGTCTGGGAGCACTGCTGGAAAGTAAATTTACATACATGCAAGTCTAAGTGTCAATCATATGTTATGGCTGAACTGTTCCCCCATTCACATATTGTGCCCCCCACTCATATATTTAACCTTAACCCCTAGTGCCTCAGAATGTGACTGCATTTGGAGACGGCCCTTTAAACTGGTTATTACAGTAAAAAGAGGTCATCTGAGCCTCGTCCACCATGACTGATGTCCTCAGGAAAGAAAGGATTGGGACAGACACACAGAGGGGAGACCAGGTGAAGACGTGGGGTGAAGGCAGCCTCTACGAAACAGGAGAGAGGTTTCAAAGAAAGCAACTCCGCACACACCTTGATCTTGGGCCTCCAGCCTCCAGCCCTGTGGGAAATATATTGCTCCTGCTTAAGCCTCCCCCCCGTCTGTGACACTGTATGGCAGCCGAGCAAACGGGTGCAATATGGTAAAACCTCCATGCAATGGACTAATTCAGCCGTTAAAGCCGAAAGTCCACCTATACTAATAAAAGGGTAATATGCTAATTAGACCAGATAGACCGGACGTCATTCCAGACATCCTTCCTGACAAAGACGGGGGTGTGGCCAGCCTGCAAACCACCCACGGCCCCTCACCCGGCTGGCCTGCCCCCCAGCAGGGACCCCCCACCCCAATCCAGGGCCCACTTCAGGACAGGCCAGCCGGCCCCCACCAGTGCACCAGGCCTCTATCCTATATAATAAAAGGGTAATATGCAAATTGACCCTAACAGCAGAACGACCAGAACAACTGCTGGACCAGTCACTATGAGGCGCACTGACCACCTCTTGCAGCGGGGGCGGGGCTGGCGAGCGGGTGGGAACAGCCGACCTCTGGGTCCCTTCCGGATTGTTTTCTCTTGCCCCTCCAGGTTGAGATCAAAGGCACACTTCTGTGTGCTCCTCCCCAGCGCAGCCCAGCTGATTGAACAAACAAAAGCCTGGAGTTAAAGGACAGCAGAGAGAATAGCAGGAGCTCAGGACAGCAAGTCAGGCATTCAAAGCCAAGGACAGTGGCTTTCAGAGATCAAATGCATTATAGCTTTGCTAAACACCAGGTGAGCCAAAGAAGAGGGAGACAGATCATGGCTACCCTTCAGGCGGCTGGGTGGGCAGGGACGCACAGGCCTTCATGGAATCAGGCCAGCAAGAAGGGCTTAATTCTTCATTTGCAACCAAGGCCACGTCACCCCTCCTCCTAGTCCCAGAAACGCAGGTCCTTCCTCAGGCTCCTTTCACAGGCCTTGTTGCAGAGAGAAGGGAAAATTATGCAGAGATAATGGTGCTGATTATGGGGTGGCAAGCGGTTGCCAAGTGCCACCAGCACCTACATATGAGCTGGAGAGGGGGTACGCATCCCCCACGCACGGGAATGCTCGAAGAACTCCTCTGGCCCTCGGCACCCTTGCTGGCCCCCGCCTCCTGTGCCCCCCTCAAACCCGCTGGAAGTGCAGCTGGAGTCCCATGTCTCTCTCCTGCATGGGGACTTGTTAAGTCCTTTCCCCCCTGTATTTCATCCACACTCTTCTTTTAATCCAAGGAAGTTCTAGAATGCAGAGAATTTAGAGAAGGCAAGCAGGTGCGATTATGGGAGTCAGATTGAGGGAATGGGAGGCGCTGGTCCCAGCCCCCACACCTGCCACAGGCTCCCCTGTGCAGGCCTGGGTGAGGCAGCAGCTCTGAGGCCCACTGCTGCACCTCGGCAGGGGTAGCTCAGGGAGCACCGCTGTTGGGAGGGGCTTCTGCCGGAGGGCAGGCTATGCTCCTCGAGGAACACAGAGACTGGGCGCCTCACAGTCTCTTCTGAAAAGGAGGCAGAAGAAAACCAACTTGAGTTGCAGCTTGAGGGACTCGGGTGAGACCAGAAGAAGAATGACCACAAAGGAGAGTTGGTGAAGCATGAAACTGGATACAGCAGGGAGTTCTGAAACTTCCTTTTGTCTAGCAGTGGGAAGAACCACATCAGTGCGTGAGTCGGGGATAGACTGTGTGTGCCTCCTCGGAGGGGGCGGATGGACCCCGCCCTGGGCGTCCTGACCCGCCTCATTGTCAGGCTCCTTCTGCGGCTGGGCACACCCCCAGGCGCTCAGACACACGGCTTCATCTAACCCTGGGTTCAGACCCGGCAGGCAGGTGTTCATCCCTAAGACAAGCACACAGACCGGCTTTGCCAAAGTCACCGTGAGCTGCATGTGGGAGGTGAATCTGAACCCACGTCTGGCTGGTTTCAGAAGTCACCCCCTCCGGAGGCACGCTGCCTCTCTCACAGAAAGGAGCCGGCAGGTGGGTGGGGAGGGCTCTGGGCATTTCCAGGCAGCCTGTGGGAGCCAGCTGCTCACCGCACTACTGGAGGGCTGCATTCATGGCAAGGAGGCGGCTGCAGAGCCTGTGCGGGCGCTGTGGACACGGAGGCGGGCTCAGTGTTCCCAGCGCAGGAAGCACCTGGCCCAGGACTTCAGAGGCTGCAGGCTGCCAGCAGCCACCTGTGATCAAATATTCCTTTTGCTCCTCCTTGGGGCTTGGAGAATTGCTGCCGCAAGGCCCTGGGATGCGACAGCGGGGTGGAGCCGGCCCTTAGGCCCTGGGAGCGAGGAGGGCCCTCAGCCCTGGAAGGACCTGGAGTTGTGCTGGGTGCCTGGGCAGCCCCAGTAATGGCCCGGGGACTTTCAGTGCCTCAGTGGCTACAAGGACCCAAGCCCTCGCCCTGGCCCTCTGACCAGGAGAAACACGCCTAGATCACGTGATGGCCAAAGAGCAAAGCCACTGCCCTTGCTTCCTTCAACCCACTGGTTCCCATGAGAACACATGACGGAAATGCTTCTGGGTGCTGAATGGGGCCCCCGGGCTAAGGGCTCAGAGGGAGGCCTGGCTACAGATGAGCAAGGGGGCAGGGCAACTAGAGACAGAATGGCAGGGACAAACCCCCACCGTTCGCTGGCTCTGTGTCTTGGGCACGTGGGTTCTTTCATCCTCAGTCTTCTCAGCCATAACTGGCCACAGCAGTAGCAGGTCCGTGCAAGGCTAGTTAGGACGGTGAAAGGGTTAGTCCCCCTCAGGCGCCGGGAGCTGCACCTGCCGAAGGCTCAGCCCTATGTAGGTGGTAACTGTGATTGCTGTTAGCACGCCACCCCATGCAGCTGCTTCAAGAACTACAGCTCGGAAAGACAGCGGAGGGAGAGGTGCAAATGCAGGGCAGGAGAAACAAAGAAGAGGTCTTTGTTTTGTTTGGAACGTGATTCCTTCCCACCGCCCAAGAACCAGCTCCATCTGGGCCTCCAGAACCAGCCTTGCCTAGGTGAGGCCTTGCTCTAAAGCACGGTGGGCAGGGAGGCAGAACTGGGTGGACCAACGCCACCAAGTGGTCCAGGTTTGGGCCTAAAATGTCTGAGGAGCCTCCTTATTTCCAGGCAAATGGGGTGGCAGGTCATTCTGCATGGACAGGCAACTCTGAGAAGACAGGGTGGGGCCCATCACCTATGCAGGTGGTTAGTGTACGTCAAGCATGTCAAACTCATGGCGAGCGGGCCGCATGCCTTGTCCGCCAGCTGCTGAGTTTGATATGCTTGGTGTACATGGCACCAGGAGCTGAGCACCCTCCCTCCATCCCTGTCTCCTTCTTCCCTCCTTTTCCCTTTCTCTCCTTTTCCCCTCCCTTCCTCCCTCCCTCCCTTCCTTTCTTACTCCCTCCCTCTCTTCCTTTCTTACTCCCTCTCTCCCTCCCTTCCTTCCTTCCACCCTCTCTCCCTCCCTCCCTCCCTAATCTCCTTCCTTCCTCTCTTTCTTCCTTCTCTTACTTTATATTTTGAGCCCATATTCTCCTCTCCTTTCCCACTTGATGTGCTTACTTGGCGGACTTTTGCACGCACTCATACACCTGCATGCAGAGGTGGATGGGGGCGGAATGAAGGGGTGCGCGCACGCGTGTGTGTACACACACACACACACACACACACACACACACACGAAAAAGCAGAAACCAGAGCCAGCTATTATGGGGAGGAACCTGTCAAATCGCGGGGCCTGGGGTGTGGAAGGGGCGCCTCAAATTTGCTGATCAATACAAAAGGTTCCTACTGGGGAGAAGGGAGGCAGCATTTCTCATCCAGTCCACACTCCTGGGTGGCCCTGAAGGTGCTGGAAGCCCTCAGCTCCCTGAGGTGGCCCAGAAGATGGAGGTGGAGAGGAGCTAGCGCCCGCCTCCAGCCCACACCCCTTCCTCCCAGCATGGGTTTCAATACCTGCTAACTTCACAGAGCCCTTCCTGGCCTGCGGACCCGCTGCCTGCTGTCCGGGTGTCTGTGTGCTCATTTAAGAGAGAGAAGGGGGAGCCTGGAGAGCATGCCAAGGGTTGGAGTGCAGGAAAGAGCAGGCAGGTGTGTGTGTGTGTGTGTGTGTGTGTGTGTGTGTGTGTGTGTGCAAGCCGACAGGTATGATTGACAAGATCTGTGAGCAGAGCTCTCAAACAGTTCAGAGAGGCAATTAGGTGAGAGTGGAAGGGAGAACAGGAGAGGGAGGGCAGGGAAAAGGCACCAAACAGATGGGTCCCATCACCCTTCCCTGCCATGCCAGGGCTTAGGGATTAAACTCTGTGCCAGGACACTTCTGGCCGAGGATGCAGAGCTATAGCCAGCAAAGCTGTGGTGGAATATCTCCGCCCCAGGGCACAGTAGGTGCACAACAGGTTCTGACACCGATAGCCAGGCCTTGTCTGTGCTTCATGCCCCACTCCTCAGCCTCACCCACCCTCATGGGGACTTGATGTGTCAAAAGACAAAGGACGAGCACAGTTGAGTGTCTCTATCCGCCCCGCGCCCCCCCCCCCCCCCCCCGCCGGCATCCCAGTCCTGCTGTGCATTGCAGGTGGGAAGCGGGGAAGGCATTCCTGAGGGACATGGCCAGGTTTGGAAATGTGGTCTCCCACTGGCTGTGTTCTCTGACTTCCTCCGTGGGTCCCTGAGCTGCCCTGGTGAATGGGCGGACAGCCCAGGGGCTTCTTTCCATCAGCCAGGGACAGAGCTCGGCTGGCCGGAGAGAGCACTGGTGTCTGCTCTCAGCAACCCTCGTTCTCCAGTGGGGCTGGCAGCTGCTACCTCCTCCTAAGTCTGTGATGTCACTCAAAGTTCACATGCAAACCACGCCTCCCGAAGGGAACCCGTGGAAGAGTGAGGTGGCCTCGGTGCGGGGTCACCCCCCAGGCAGGACAGCCCCCCTCCCCCCCCTCCCGGCAGGACAGCCACCCCCCCAGGCAGGACAGCCACCCCCCCCCCGCAGGACAGCCTCTCCCCCAGGCAGGACAGCCACCCCCCCCCCCCGCAGGACAGCCTCTCCCCCAGGCAGGACAGCCCCCCCCCCCCCGCAGGACAGCCTCTCCCCCAGGTAGGACAGCCCCCCGCAAGGCCTTTCCCAGGCCCAGAGGCTGGCAGTGAGGCCTGTCACCCTGGAGAGCACGCTCGCCCCGCGTCCTGCAGAGGCAGGGAGCTGACCTTGTCCGATAACCTAACCCAGTGGTTGGCAAACTCATTAGTCAACAGCCAAATATCAACAGTACAACGATTGAAATTTCTTTTGAGAGCCAAATTTTTTAAACTTAAACTATACAGGTAGGTACAGTGTTATTAACTTAATTAGGGGACTCCTAAGCTGGCCTTTGCTAAAAACGTCCTCAATCTGATTGAGCTACGTTCGCTGAGGTCGACCCCTTCCAACTCTCCCATCCACACTCGTCTTGTGTACTTGTTTCGTCTATCTCCTTTCCGAAAACCGACTTCTGCGCATGGGCCAGGAAGTTTCAATCGCACTGTACGTGCGCGTCTGCACGTGGTTTTTTTGTGGAAGAGCCACACTCAAGGGGCCGAAGAGCCGCCTGTGGCTCACGAGCCGCGGTTTGCCGACCACTGATCTAACCTACCAAGTATTGATTTGCTTTTCTTTCCCCAGGTCAGTGTCAGCTTCCCTAGAACAGGAAACATCCATTTTTTACAACTTCTGTCTCCCCAGCACCTAGAGGAGTGCCAGGCACATAGTAGGTCTCAATTAAAAAAAAAAACAAGATTTAGGCAGCATTATTATCCCACCTGCCCCCCCAGGTGATGACACTGAGGTAGAGATGGGCGCGTTAACTCACTCCTAAGCATCCCTCCTAGCGTTAGACTTTCAGGGAAGGCCTGCTTACCAGCAACCCTGACTCCTGGAAGTTCTTCCACTGGTCTGGCTTACTTCCCTCCTCACACAAGAACGGCCGGCAGGGAAGATGGGCGGAGGGACACACCCCTAGGGGTCCTCTCTTCAGGTGATGTTCCGGGCTCCAGGTGAGGCTGCCATCTTGGAGGGAGCGTCGTCTGCCCTCACATCCGACTGGTTGGTTGTCACAGGAGCCGCCTCCCTGCACAGGGGCCTTTAACGTGTGGAAGGGAGGGAGGCTTCTAATGACTTGAGCTGTGGATCTCACAATTACACCCCTCTCCGTAATTTGGATGTTAATGTATTAGCTACAGCTTTGCCTCCCAGACTAGAAATTGTCCCCCCCCCCCCCCCGCCCCGGCCCTGAAATTATACATACAGAGAGAGTAGTGCTCATTAAAGTGAGATGAGGAGAGGATGATACGTGAGAGGTATGTAATCTTTTGCAAATGGTTAGTGAATTGGAGCTACCCCAATTACAGTCTTGCTCACCACACAGGCCTGCATTTCTCTGCCTGGGACGGGAGCCTCCGCCACAGCGCCCCTCGGCTCACGTTTCATGAATATTGTAGACACAGGCGTCCTCCGCCATCTGCTTCCTGGTGGTCGGGCACAGCTCCTGACTCTCTGGCTGACTGCAGAGGGGGCAGGGCAGGGCGGCCATCCTGCCTGCCGGGAAGCCCAGTGAGGACAGCGACACCGTTTGTCTCCGGCCCGCTCCTGCGGACCCACGCCAGGCCCATGGGGTCCTCGCGGCAGGGGAGATGCCTCAGGGTGGCTCCGAGGGCCTCCCTGAGCCGCGACCTGTGTGCTGTGGGGCAGCTCCGGCTGGGCCATGTCTAGAAGGGGCGTGCAGATGCTGGGGGAGGTGACAGAGAACACGCCCTGGCCCAGGCTGCTGGGGGTCCTGGCGCCGCCTGGGTCCGCTGTGAGGGTCGGCCTCGGCCTTGTGGGGCAGATGGCTGGAACATGGGATGACACAACGGTGGTTCCCAAGGCCAGTCTGCTCAGCGTCAGAGCCTGGGCCCCTCTATTCCATTCACCAAAGTCTCTGATCACTTTGTTCCCCTAAAAATCCCACTTTTTTTCAAAGAGGCAGAGAGGGGTAGTGGTTAAGAGTGAGAACCTAGAGCAGTGATGGCGAACCTTTTGAGCTCGGCGTGTCAGCATTTTGGAAAACCCTAACTTAACGCTGGTGCCGTGTCACATAGAGAAATTTTTTGATATTTGCAACCATAGTAAAACAAAGACTTATATTTTTGATATTTATTTTATATATTTAAATGCCATTTAACAAAGAAAAATCAACCAAAAAAATGAGTTCGCGTGTCACCTCTGACACGCGTGTCATAGGTTCGCCATCACTGGCCTAGAGTCGCAGTGTCTGGGCTGAGCCCTGCCTCGCCACGGTGCTGACCAGTTGTATGACCTGAGCCAGCAGGCTAACCGCTCCGTGTCCAGCTCTTCCCATCGGGGAGATAGTGTGCACCCCATTGGGGGGCGGAGGGGGTTAACACTTAGAACAGGGCCTGACCGGCCGTGCCTTCTTGCTACTGTGAGCTATTCTTTCATTGCAGGGCAATTGGGATCTCTTCCTCTGACCTCAGCAGCCACCTCAAGGAACACGCTGGCGTGCGCGTGCCGGATGTGCACACTAAGCAGAGCGAGCCGACAGAGACGGGGCTGGAGCCTTCCGTGTGAACAGTGTGCCTGGCACCATGCTTCACGGGCTCATTCCATTCTGATTCACAGGTCCTGACGCCTATGTGCTATTGTGCCCATTGTGCAGATGAGGAAGGCAAGGCTCAAACCATGTTAAGAAGCAGATCCCCTGTTGCTACCTGTTCTAAAACGTTTAGTTTGTCATTTGCTTTAGGACAGTGGTTGGCAAACTCATTAATCAACAGAGCCAAATATCAACAGTACAATGATTGAAATTTCTTTTGAGAGCCAAATTTTTTAAACTTAAACTATATAGGTAGGTACATTGTTATTAACTTAATTAGGGTACTCCTAAGGCTTAGGAAGAGCCACAATGAAGGGGCCAAAGAGCCGCATGTGGCTCGTGAGCCACAGTTTGCTGACCACGGCTTTAGGATAAAAGCCCCAATCCTGGATGAGGCCTATAAAAATCCTCTGTAACCTGGCTCTAGGCCACTGCGTCCCTCCCGCCTTCACTCTTGGCTCTCCTACCTCCTGGCCCTGTTCTGCGCCCACACCACGCACCCTCCCGCTTCAGGGCCTCTCACATGCTGATTCTCCTGCCTGGGTGTGACCTCCCCTCCCTTTTAGCCCACACCATTCCTCTTCACTGCTTAGACCAGCCGTGGGCAAACTACGGCCCGCTTGAAATGAATAAAACTAAAAAATAAAAAGACCGTACCCTTTTATGTAATGATGTTTACTTTGAATTTATATTAGTTCACACAAACACTCCATCCATGCTTTTGTTCTGGCCCTCCGGTCCAGTTTAAGAACCCATTGTGGCCCTTGAGTCAAAAAGTTTGCCCACCCCTGGCTTAGGCCTTGATTTGCACTTCTCCAGGGTAGCCCTCTTGGGATCCCCAGACTTGCGAAGGCCCCACTAGTGTATGCTTTGACAGCACCCCCTAAGTCTCCTCATGGCACGTCTTGTAACGGTAACTGAATACTCAGCTGTGTGTTGGGTGTGTGTGTGTGTGGGGGAGGGGGTGCTTGCCTGCCTGAGTGCAGCCTGCGGGCAGGGCCCATGCCAGTCAGGAAAGGCTGGGCTCTGCACATCCACCCTGAGCTGCAGCTCCCTGGGGTCAGCAAAGCCCCCGCTCCACTGGTCAGGCAGGAGCCGGGACGGGGGAGCTCCCGCCTCTGGGGCCACAGAGTCAGCTTCCTGGGGCCTCGGCCAGGGAGGGCGGGGATGGAGGCCGACCTGTGAGCACAGCCCTGCTGCTCAGTCCACATTCTCTGCCCACGGCTGGGGCGGGGCATGCAGGGAGCAGGTGGGACATTTGCTCTGGGACAGGGACCTCTCCAACTTGCTCCCTCGAGTGTTCTCCTTGCCCAGCACCTGGCCTGGCAGGTAGCAGGAGCCCCAGATGTCTGTGGAGTGAATGAGGGGGTCCGTGCCAGTGGGTCGCCATCGCCAGTGAGCACAGGGCGGTATGGCTGGCTTCTGACCACACCCATCGCAAAGCCTTCATCCTTCGCTCCACCGTGCACCCCGCGGTTTCAGAGGCTCCTCAGTGTGGGCAGAGCAGCTCATCCTTCAGGCCCTTGACCCTTCGTTTTTCCTGGTGAAGGTGAGGGAGGGTGCATGTCCTTCCGTCAGCCTTGCAGTCAGCCAGTCGCTCAGCGGAGGCGAGTGGCAGTTCAACACTTCCGAGCGCCCACTGTGTGCCAGGAGTGCCAGCTCGCTGTGTGTGCAGAAGCCAGGCCAGGCGGGCAGTTTCCTCAGTGGTAGCGCCTGGTTCCAGTGGAGGTGCCCTGGCTTCCTGCCAGCCCCTTCCTGCAGAGCAGCCAGCAGCTCTCCCACTGGAGGCCTGAGTGGGGTCACCTGGAGGGCGCCTGCGACCCCTGCTAGGCCCCGCCCCCAGAGGTTAGAATCCCTAATATGGGCGGGGCCTGAAATCCAGATATTTAATGAGCTCCAGGTGCCTCCAGCACGGAGGGCCACTGGCCTGCTGTGTGTAGCTGATGAGGGAAGGTGAGGAGCGTGTCCCTCTTCTACCTGGCTGAGGGGTCTTGGTGGGAAGGGGGGTCAGTCACCCACACCTGGGAAGGGGGGTCAGTCACTGACACCTGGGAAGGGGGGTGAGTACTAACACCTGGGAAGGGAGTCAGTCACCGACACCTGGGAAGGGGGGTCAGTCACCGACACCTGGGAAGGGGGGTCAGTCACTGACACCTGGGAAGGGAGTCAGTCACCGACACCTGGGAAGGGGGGTGAGTACTAACACCTGGGAAGGGAGTCAGTCACCGACACCTGGGAAGGGGGGTGAGTACTAACACCTGGGAAGGGAGTCAGTCACCGACACCTGGGAAGGGGGGTGAGTACTAACACCTGGGAAGGGAGTCAGTCACCGACACCTGGGAAGGGGGGTGAGTACTAACACCTGGGAAGGGAGTCAGTCACCGACACCTGGGAAGGGGGGTGAGTACTAACACCTGGGAAGGGAGTCAGTCACCGACACCTGGGAAGGGGGGTGAGTACTAACACCTGGGAAGGGAGTCAGTCACCGACACCTGGGAAGGGGGGTGAGTACTAACACCTGGGAAGGGAGTCAGTCACCGACACCTGGGAAGGGGGGTGAGTACTAACACCTGGGAAGGGAGTCAGTCACCGACACATGGGAAGGGGGGTGAGTACTAACACCTGGGAAGGGGGGTCAGTCACCCACACCTGGGAAGGGGGGTCAGTCACCGACACCTGGGAAGGGGGGTCAGTCACCGACACCTGGGAAGGGGGCTCAGTCACCGACACCTGGGAAGGGGGGTCAGTCACCGACACCTGGGAAGGGGGGTCAGTCACCGACACCTGGGAAGGGGGCTCAGTCACCGACACCTGGGAAGGGGGGTCAGTCACCGACACATGGGAAGGGGTGTCAGTCACTGACACCTGGGAAGGGGGCTCAGTCACCGACACCTGGGAAGGGGGGTCAGTCACCGACACATGGGAAGGGGTGTCAGTCACCGACACCTGGGAAGGGGGCTCAGTCACCGACACCTGAGAAGGGGGGTCAGTCACCGACACCTGGGAAGGGGGGTCAGTCACCGACACCTGGGAAGGGGGGTCAGTCACCGACACCTGGGAAGGGGGCTCAGTCACCGACACCTGGGAAGGGGGCTCAGTCACCGACACCTGGGAAGGGGGCTCAGTCACCGACACCTGGGAAGGGGGGTCAGTCACCGACACCTGGGAAGGGGGCTCAGTCACCGACACCTGGGAAGGGGGGTCAGTCACCGACACCTGGGAAGGGGTGTCAGTCACCGACACCTGGGGAAGGGGGCTCAGTCACCGACACCTGGGAAGGGGGGTCAGTCACCGACACCTGGGAAGGGGGCTCAGTCACCGACACCTGGGAAGGGGGCTCAGTCACCGACACCTGGGAAGGGGGCTCAGTCACCGACACCTGGGAAGGGGAGTCAGTCACTGACACCTGGGAAGGGGGCTCAGTCACTGACACCTGGGAAGGGGAGTCAGTCACTGACACCGGGAAGGGGGGTCAGTCACTGACACCTGGGAAGGGGAGTCAGTCACTGACACCTGGGAAGGGGGGTCAGTCACTGACACCTGGGAAGGGGGGTCAGTCACCGACACCTGGGAAGGGGAGTCAGTCACTGACACCTGGGAAGGGGGGTCAGTCACTGACACCTGGGAAGGGGGGTCAGTCAGTAACACCTGGGAAGGGGGGTCAGTCACTGACACCTGGGAAGGGGGGTCAGTCACTAACATCTGGGAAGGGGGGTCAGTCACCGACACCTGGGAAGGGGGGTCAGTCAGTAACACCTGGGAAGGGGGGTCAGTCACTGACACCTGGGAAGGGGGGTCAGTCACTAACACCTGGGAAGGGGGGTCAGTCACTGACACCTGGGAAGGGGGGTCAGTCACTAACACCTGGGAAGGGGGGTCAGTCACTGACACCTGGGAAGGGGGCTCAGTCACCGACACCTGGGAAGGGGGGTCAGTCACCGACACCTGGGAAGGGGGGTCAGTCACCGACACCTGGGAAGGGGGGTCAGTCACCGACACCTGGGAAGGGGGGTCAGTCACTGACACCTGGGAAGGGGGGTCAGTCACTGACACCTGGGAAGGGGGGTCAGTCAGTAACACCTGGGAAGGGGGGTCAGTCACTAACACCTGGGAAGGGGGGTCAGTCACCGACACCTGGGAAGGGGGGTCAGTCACTAACACCTGGGAAGGGGGGTCAGTCACCGACACCTGGGAAGGGGGGTCAGTCACTAACACCTGGGAAGGGGGGTCAGTCACCGACACCTGGGAAGGGGGCTCAGTCACTGACACCTGGGAAGGGGAGTCAGTCACCGACACCTGGGAAGGGGGGTCAGTCACCGACACCTGGAAAGGGGGCTCAGTCACCGACACCTGGGAAGGGGGGTCAGTCACCGACACCTGGGAAGGGGGGTCAGTCACTGACACCTGGGAAGGGGGCTCAGTCACCGACACCTGGGAAGGGGGCTCAGTCACTGACACCTGGGAAGGGGGGTCAGTCACCGACACCTGGGAAGGGGGGTCAGTCACTGACACCTGGGAAGGGGGGTCAGTCACTGACACCTGGGAAGGGGGGTCAGTCAGTAACACCTGGGAAGGGGGGTCAGTCACCGACACCTGGGAAGGGGGCTCAGTCACCGACACCTGGGAAGGGGGCTCAGTCACCGACACCTGGGAAGGGGGGTCAGTCACTGACACCTGGGAAGGGGGGTCAGTCACTGACACCTGGGAAGGGGGGTCAGTCAGTAACACCTGGGAAGGGGGGTCAGTCAGTAACACCTGGGAAGGGGGGTCAGTCACCGACACCTGGGAAGGGGGGTCAGTCACCGACACCTGGGAAGGGGGGGGTCAGTCACCGACACCTGGGAAGGGGGGGCTCAGTCACCGACACCTGGGAAGGGGGGGCTCAGTCACCGACACCTGGGAAGGGGGGTCAGTCAGTAACACCTGGGAAGGGGGGTCAGTCACTAACACCTGGGAAGGGGGGTCAGTCACTGACACCTGGGAAGGGGGGTCAGTCAGTAACACCTGGGAAGGGGGGTCAGTCAGTAACACCTGGGAAGGGGGGTCAGTCAGTAACACCTGGGAAGGGGGGTCAGTCAGTAACACCTGGGAAGGGGGGTCAGTCACTAACACCTGGGAAGGGGGGTCAGTCACTGACACCTGGGAAGGGGGGTCAGTCAGTAACACCTGGGAAGGGGGGTCAGTCAGTAACACCTGGGAAGGGGGGTCAGTCACCGACACCTGGGAAGGGGGCTCAGTCACCGACACCTGGGAAGGGGGGTCAGTCACTGACACCTGGGAAGGGGGCTCAGTCACCGACACCTGGGAAGGGGGGTCAGTCACTAACACCTGGGAAGGGGGGTCAGTCACTGACACCTGGGAAGGGGGGTCAGTCAGTAACACCTGGGAAGGGGGGTCAGTCAGTAACACCTGGGAAGGGGGGTCAGTCACCGACACCTGGGAAGGGGGGTCAGTCACTGACACCTGGGAAGGGGGCTCAGTCACCGACACCTGGGAAGGGGGGTCAGTCACTGACACCTGGGAAGGGGGCTCAGTCACCGACACCTGGGAAGGGGGGTCAGTCACTAACACCTGGGAAGGGGGGTCAGTCACCGACACCTGGGAAGGGGGGTCAGTCACCGACACCTGGGAAGGGGGCTCAGTCACCGACACCTGGGAAGGGGGGTCAGTCACCGACACCTGGGAAGGGGGGTCAGTCACCGACACCTGGGAAGGGGGGTCAGTCACCGACACCTGGGAAGGGGGGTCAGTCACCGACACCTGGGAAGGGGGGTCAGTCAGTAACACCTGGGAAGGGGGTCAGTCACTAACACCTGGGAAGGGGGGTCAGTCACCGACACCTGGGAAGGGGGGTCAGTCACTAACACCTGGGAAGGGGGGTCAGTCACTGACACCTGGGAAGGGGGGTCAGTCAGTAACACCTGGGAAGGGGGGTCAGTCACTAACACCTGGGAAGGGGGGTCAGTCACTGACACCTGGGAAGGGGGGTCAGTCACTGACACCTGGGAAGGGGGGTCAGTCACTGACACCTGGGAAGGGGGGTCAGTCAGTAACACCTGGGAAGGGGGGTCAGTCACCGACACCTGGGAAGGGGGCTCAGTCACCGACACCTGGGAAGGGGGGTCAGTCACTGACACCTGGGAAGGGGGGTCAGTCAGTAACACCTGGGAAGGGGGGTCAGTCAGTAACACCTGGGAAGGGGGGTCAGTCACCGACACCTGGGAAGGGGGCTCAGTCACCGACACCTGGGAAGGGGGCTCAGTCACCGACACCTGGGAAGGGGGCTCAGTCACCGACACCTGGGAAGGGGAGTCAGTCACTGACACCTGGGAAGGGGGGTCAGTCACTGACACCTGGGAAGGGGGCTCAGTCACTGACACCTGGGAAGGGGAGTCAGTCACTGACACCTGGGAAGGGGGCTCAGTCACTGACACCTGGGAAGGGGAGTCAGTCACTGACACCTGGGAAGGGGGGTCAGTCACTGACACCTGGGAAGGGGAGTCAGTCACTGACACCTGGGAAGGGGGGTCAGTCACTAACATCTGGGAAGGGGGGTCAGTCACTAACATCTGGGAAGGGGCGTCAGTCACTGACACCTGGGAAGGGGGCTCAGTCACTGACACCTGGGAAGGGGGGTCAGTCACTAACATCTGGGAAGGGGGGTCAGTCACTAACATCTGGGAAGGGGGGTTGGTAACACCTCACCTGGGGCTGGTGTTTGGTTCTTCTCGGGTGCTGCTGCTGGGAAGGGTTTGAAGGGGGGTGTACCAGACAAGCTCTGAGGTGCTGCAGGCCTGTGTTCTGTGACTCCATGTAAGTCTCTCCCTAGCTGGGAAGTGTGGGAGACAGACAACTGTCCAGCAATCACTGCCAGGAGGTCAGGGATTATGGAGTGGCCACTGCGCTCAGCTCCTCAGGCTCTGGGGACTGCGGACACGTGAAAGCAGCGACCCTGACCCTGTGAGAGGCGCAGGCAGCAGAGCGGAGCACACACCTGAGAGGGAGAGGCACGCGGCGGGCTAGACCCGAGTGCTGACTGCTGCGAGCCTGTTCAGGGGCTCAGGCAGGGCGGGAGCCGGGAGCAGGATTCTGCGAGCCTGCAGTCTGGTAATTGCACGGCATTTTCACCTACGTGTCCGCACACCTGCTGTGAGGTGGGTATTTAAGGACGAAGACACACTCAGAGATGTGCCCAATGTCGACTTTATTAAGTGGGGCTGTTGGGATGAACCCATGTCTGCTGGTAACAAAGCCTGTGTTCTTCCAGGCGTTGGGGGAAGCAAGAGAGAGGGCACAGGCAAAGGCAGCCAAGTGGCCCTGCCTGGCCCCTGGAGGGTTCTGGCAAGATGAGCGGGCAGAGCGGCCGCGGGGATGCATACCTGCTCCTTAGGCCGGGGAGCCTGCTGACGCCGGCACAACTGCAGTCCCTCCTAAGGATGCGGCCAGCGGTGAGACGTGTGTGAAATTGCTAGCGTGGCTGTCAAGGGGTGTTCGTGGGGAGTGGCCGGGGCCCAGGCAGAGTGTGCAAGAGCAGAGCTGCCGGGACCCCAGAGGTGTTGGGCCTCCGCCACCTGTCTCCAGGCCACCGTGGGCCATAATGCGTCTTTGTGTGAATTAAAGATGCTATGGCTTCCTCCAAGATGCCGCTGGGCACCAGGGCACCGGGCTTGGCTAGCAGAGGCTAAGCAGGCTGCTGGCTCCCGTGCACCCCCTAGATCTGACACTCCGGTCAAGTGAACCACCTGTACAACTGTGTCTGGTAGCCTTGCCTCTCTGCACACCTCCCCCCACCCCCCACCCCCACCCGCCACACACACTCATTCACTCACTCGCTCACCTGCAGACCGACACCCTCCCCTGCCAGGAAGCCCACTTCCCTGGGCAATGGGGAACCTTGTGACTTCCAGCTGCTTCATGGCTCCTTCCTATCCTTGCCGGCAGGGTTTCTAACTAAATCTCTTCTAAGAGGGGCTGCTGGCTGGGCTGGAAGCAGCCATGAGAATAAAAACCCACAAGGTCAGAGGGAGCAGAACTGGAAGGCGAGAGCGAGGAAGGAGATAGTGCGGAGAGGCCCTGGCATGGGCAGCGGCTCTGGGGGCTCCCCTCCTTCATCACACCGCGAACGTGGGATACGAAGCTCAAGTCTTTATTGCAAAAAGCAAAAGAAAAAAATGTGGCAGCAGCGGAAGGGTGTGAGGCAGAGAGGGGAGAGGAGCGAGCTGCTGAAATCAATACCAGCCGGGACAAGCATTATCCCATGTGGAACACCTCAAGCCTCTGCCTAGAAAATGTGATTGGATCTTCAGAAAAACCTATTAGTGCGTTGTCAGGACCTTCTGGTGATAACTGACCGGCGCTCCCAATCGATGCTCCGCACTTGTGGAGCTCCGGAGTTTTTAACAGCATAATTGTTTTTTTAATAACAGGCTGGCTCGCCCACTCCAGCAAGCGGGGAGTCCAAGTCAGACGCCCAGCGTAAAATACAGAGGAGCGAGGCGCCCAGCCACTTCTTCCTAATCGCACAATTACCTCGGGGAGCAGCCGGATGGGGGACGGGGTGGGGAGGCTTTCTCGGCGAAGCCCAGTTGTTAGGGAGAAGTCACAGAAGTAATCACACAAGTCAAAATTATTTACTAAATGAAATCCATTCTTCACAAAGGAACCTTTATTCTTTTTTTTTTTTTTTTTTTTTTTTTAAGAAAAAGGGCAAAAATGGGATGATCCCAGCAAGGCGAGGATACCGTAAAGCAACAGTGGAATCAGTCGCCAATTATTACAGCTTTACATTTTCAGCTCAAGAGCTGGCAACACGTTTGATTTGGGGTCTTAAAGGCACTATAACAACAGCAGTATTTTTGCTCGTTACCATGCCTTGATCTGAGATGCCAGCATACTTCACAAACAAATAACTCTAAACAATTTGGGATGGAGGCTCTTAATAGATGAAGAGCCGGCCCAGGAGGAAGCCATTTGCCCAAGGTCGTGGGACGGATCCAGGCCCAGCTGGAAGCAGTACTCTCAGTGCTGGCTCCTGGAGTCAGAGCTCACGGCCACCCGCCTACCCCTCCCACGCACCAAACACAAGCACAGAGCCGGCAGCAGCCCCGGCTCCCTCCTGAACCTGGTCTGTCTGCCCAGGGTTGGGGTGCAAAGCCCAGAGGAGGAGAGCAGAGAGGGCAAGAGGGTGAACGAGCAGAAGAAAAGAGAGCGGGTGGGGCTGTTTCAAAACCTCCGCAGGCTCCAGGACCTCTTTTGACAGAGGCGCTGTTCTGAATCACGTGAAATACATTACAACCCACGCTGAACACAATTTACACGTCGTTACCAGCTTAGGTTGGTTGCAGTTTGCTGGTTGCAAACATGATGGGTTTGTAGATATTTAATTAAACATTGAATCCTTTTGTTTTATAGTTTTCTTCTCTGTATGTTGGAGCCCTTGAAATGTTTACAACTCTTCTCTGTCCATATTGACCCTAATGGGCAAAACAACCCAGAGAGGGAGAGAAGAAAGGAGAGACTGGGAACACAATGCTGACGAGGACAGCAAGAAACAGAGTCAAAACCAAACCCATCAAATGGAACCGAGCAGACAGAGGGAGTTCTGGAAACTAGAGTCGCTGGTTAGAGAGAAGAAAGCAAGCAGCTTACCGCGATGTTTCCAGGAAGGGACGGGCAGCTGAGCGGCCCAGCCAACCACGGATGAAACAAAACCCTCTCTGATAATTTACTGGGCACAGGCTCAGATCCCGGCATGGCTTTGGGGACTCGGTGGGATCAGATACAGTCTCTCCTTTCAAGAAACTTACGGTTTTATTGAGGGAGACAGAAAGGCAAGCACGCAGTTCAGGTAAGTGATAAGGACACAAATTCAGGAAAGCATGGCGCTCAGGTTGGGAAAGCTCAGAGAAGCCGCGCAGGGAGGACTCTTCTGGAATCTTCAAAGGCACAGAGGTGCGAATGGAAGTGAAAAGGGCCCGGGTAGGGGTCTGAGTGGTGGGGGTCACCTGGTGAGACTGAACTGAGAGCAGACTGTGAGGATTTGGGCTCATTCTGCCCTCAGAGGTCACCAGGAGCCCTTTCCCATCAGTGGAGGGACCCTGTTTAACCCAGTGTAAGCCGGAAGTCGGGGCTGTTACATTCCTGTGGCTGGAGGCGGGGCCAGGGCAGGCGAGGGCCATGGGAGTGGCTAGGCTGGGTGGAGTTGGAGAAGCAGGGATGGAGGGAGGACTGTGGGCAGGAACTGGGAGCCAGGCCAAGGGGAGCTGGGGAAAAGGGAAGGATCTAGAATGACTCCCAGTTTCTAGGTTGAGTGACTAATGGTGCTGTTCACGGAGAACTGGGTTGGAGCAGGTTTGGAGAAGCTTCATTTCCTCAAAGCCTCGTGATCTTAAGGCAGGCGCTGTGCTGGAGGGGATGTTGTCCCACTGAGGCCCTTGAACAGCCGGCAGAAACTTAGTGAGTGGCGTGGGGATGCGGAGGGTACCTGGTAGATTCCTTTTGGGCACTCCTCGCCAAGGCAGAAACAGGACCCGGAGACCAACACCAGGAATCTACTCATTCAGCCTCAGAAGGGAGGGCCTTGAAGTCCACAGGGACCCTGAGGGAACATGACCGGCACCCCTAAGGCCACGCTGAACACAGGGTGGGGCTCCTGTCTACTCCGGCTGACGGGAGTTTATTGGACGTTAGCTAATGAGAGCTCCAAGCTACCCCCAGAAGCCTGCTCTCCCTGGGCAGTGAGGTAATGGGACAGCTAGTGCAGTGGTGGGGCTGGACTGAGACACAAATCTGTCCATCACACCAAATTCACAAATTCACGGGTCACCCGGAGCTGACCCCTTCCTGCCGGTGGAGTAATGAGCTAGAAATAAGCGCCACCTGAAGCCGAGCCTAAGTAGATCCGTAATCATGGACATCTCAAGCCAGAGCTTCAGACGGAGCTGTCAGGCAGATGGGAGACTCTAGCATGACGTCGCCAAGATCAAGAGAAAACGCTGGTCTAACGCACATGCTGGGGAGGGGCCACGCTCTCCGAGGGGCTGGAGCCCCGTGCCCGGGCCTGGCCCTGCTCAGCATTCACGGGAGTAAACAGCCCGGAGCAAAGCGACCGACCGACCGTGCTCCCTTCCCGGTCTTTGATGTTGGCCATGTCGGGGACGGCAGGGATGAGCCCCGCGCGTCCATAAATAAACCAGGGCCTCCGAACATGTTGCTCACTGGTTCACACAAAGGCCAGGCGGGCAGCCGCTCACCCAGGCATGCTCACAGCCGGGTCCTAGCGCATTGTGTGCGTTCAATCAAACTTCCAGTGGGAAACGCTGGGAGCAGAGAGCCAGCTCAGCCCAAACGGTGCCTTTGCTTTTCCCCCTTTTGTGGCTGCCTGGCTGGGCTCTTACGGGTTTTGTTGTCAACAAACTCCTGGCTGGCCTTTGAACACTCCCAATCATCCACAGCGGCTGCCGCTCAAGACTGGCAGGATGATTGTTAAAAACAGCCCCGGCATTAATCAGAGCTTAAGAGCTTTTGGAAAATGATTCTAATTCAGAAGGGTGGCTTACAAAGAGGCTTGTCGAAAGCGAAGCAGACATCACGTTTTGAAAGGCAAAATGCCTCCTTGGTACCCACACCTGGCTGCTTCTGAAATTCAGCTGGCAGAGGCGTGTGGGGGGCACCGCGCCCCCACCAGCTCACCCATGAGCCCCCTCCCTGCCCTGACCTGGGGCCTCGGAAGGACTTCAGGGAGTGGCCAGTTACAAGTCTCACGGGCAGTCCTTAAAGCCAGGAAGAGGTGCCTGGGTGCCTTCTTTTCTGTCCACAGTGGGAGCGCCTCAGCCCAGGGCTAAAATAAACCGTGTGCAGAGAGGCAGCTGCGTGGGCAAACACATGGTCAGCATTTGCAAGGAGCCAGGCAGGGCAACGCGCTAATACTTCTGCCTTTTGCCTGCCTGGCACAACAAAGGAGAATGATTTTTGCCATCAGCATTCTCCCTATCACAGAATCACTGCACAATTTAGTATGATTAATGGTTTCCATTTAGGAGAAGCTGAGAACGAAAACAGTGGGGGAGATGCGGCCACTGGGCTGCAACTGGAGTGGGAGGGCGAGAGGTGTGGCCGGGGCCTGCCTCTACTTCCCCTCCTGGCATGGCTGGGGAGGCACTCGGTGTGAAGAAACCCATGGCTTTGGACATACACTTGCAGAAACGGCTGCAACCTTGTGATGCACTATTTGCTCTTTCATCCTCGCCTCCTCCCAAACATTTGTGACTGAGTGGCCGCTCCCTCTAACTAAGGCTGGGCCGAGAGGCAGCGGGCGATGGGGCTGCATCGCTGAGGCCAGCTGAACTAATGACACCACTTCTTGGCCTTCCCGATGGCCACACGGGGGTGCCACATAGGGAAGGACCCATCCTGGTGCTGGGCGGGCGTGGCCACCTGTCTCTGGAGCCCCTGGGCTGGTGGGCCTAGGCTCCGGTCTCAGCGGCGGGCTCTCCGGTTCTTCTCCGCGCGCTCTGCGGCTTCCTTTTCGCTCTATTCCGGCAGGCACTGCTTCTTTCAGTCTCCCGGCTGCCGGCGGTGAGTGGTGAGACAATGGCGGTCACAGCCAGAGGCGTGAGGGTGCGGAGAGAAACCAACCGGGAGAACACAGAGGAGTGAAGAGGCCCTGCGTTCTCTACGCAATCGCCTTTGTAACTAAAGGCAGAAAGGGAGGAAACTGGTGATCTTGGCTGGGTCTCACAGGACTCAACGCCTTCTCGGTGCATGGGTGTCTCTGCAAGGAAATCTATTATTTTCCATAAACTGTCTTAAGCATCTCGCGGGCTACATTTCTGGCTGTGTTAGGAATCAAGCCATCAAGAGCAGCTGTGAATGGTTTACGCTTTCAGCAGCAGCAATGAGCTTTGGCAGGGGAGCAGGAGCAAAAACCCAAGTAGGACATTTCAGTTGACAGGGATGGCATGTTCCCTTCCTTGTCCAAACGATAAAAGATTCATGCTCCTAATTGCAACACTATGGCTGCCCCATCACTTTATTCTGGGAGAGGAGGTTAGAGAGAACAGGCCTAGAGAGAGGGAGAGAAAGAGAGAGAGAGATGGATAGTAATTTGGTCACTAGCTAACAAAGGCTGATCAGTGCGAAGACTTCCTTCCATAGCAACACTTTTTAACCGGGCCTGCGGTGTCTGGGCAAACAGCTTTCGTGGATTAGCTGAACTTGAGCCTGCCAGCATCCCGTGCAAGTCTAACGATGAAATACTCAACTACAGAGAAAACAAACCAAAAGGAGTGATAAAGTCGCACATTTCCACATTCAGCAGCCATTAAGGGACTTAAATATTTGCTTGCTATTAAAGGCTTGCATTAGGCTCTTCCAACACCAGCTCTGGGAGACTAAAATATCTATTTTGGATCAATCCCCCCCCTAAACAAACACTAATGCAGGATAAACAGTATTAGAAGCTGCAGTCGTAACATTGCTGACTTCAGGGTGCACTTCCTGCTGGTGACAGCAAGTTTACGCCTGGTGGTTAATTAACCTGAGGAAGACGGCACTAAGGAAGATGATTTAAGGCTGAAATGCGGCTGTGAGCCGGGTGGGTCTGGCGGGCACCTGGAGAAGTCCTTTCCCCAGCATCACCGCCCTACAGCTCAACACCTTGAAGGACTCGGATGGAGTTAAATGGTAGTTGAGGGTGGTTGTGCATGTGGAGACCCACAGAGCCCGGGACTTGAAGTCTGGCTTTCCTTGTAGGAATGATTTCCAAATTTAAATGTGAGGCTGGAGTTGTAGTTCCCAGCACTGACCGCTAGGGGCAGTAGATAATTTTATGTTCACTTTGGAATGAAACATAAAAAATATAAAAATCAGGACAAATATAATTTCCTGTGTACAAAAAGAACCTGGAGGTGGAGGATTGGATTTCTTCTTTCAAGCCTTGGTTTTGGGGTGATCACATTATCCTCGTGCCTAATATCCCTATTTGAGCACATGCTAATGTGGGTGGGTGGGGTGTGCTGTGGGTGCGTTAGATCCCATGGCTCCTATCAGAGGTATATGTCACAGTTTTGAGATAAACACGGGTAAGGTGAGAAATATGGTTTCCTCTCGCATGCCATGCCGCCTTCGGAAGGTCCCTCACACGTGCCTGCAATGAGGCCCCGGAGGATGACGGGACCCACCGCACGGAACTCGGGGCGGGAGGCTGATATCTTCAAGGCCAACCTGAAAGCTGCTTGTGCTGAGGAGGGACTCACAGATGTCACGTCTGAGATACAGACTTGGTGACTAAGGACAAGGGAGACTCGCGCAACCAGGTGCTGCCTCGCCTCCCCGTAATCAATGCTGCTCGCTCATGTCTGTTATGTGCCCACCGCCAACTTCACATATGGCCCCCAAGGTCACTGGATGGTGGCCACCAGTCCCCTCTGCCTTCTCCTGGGCAGGGCCAGGACAGCCAAGGGCTTCCTTCGGAAATATTTCCAAACTATTCACGTGTGGCTGTGGATACTCATTTGACTCGGAAGGAATTCGCTGCCAGCTATTCATGCCTAAGGGCTGGACCCTTGAGTCTTGGCAAGAAGGGGTGCGTACTTGCCTTGGGCAGGAGCTTATACTAAAAGAGAGCCCTCCCATAGCAGTCTGTAGCGTGGGGACCCACGGCTGCTCTGAGGTTCTGGACGACAGAATCAAAGGAACCCCTCTCCGCAGTCGGCCCGGCAGGATGAGAGTTCCGCCGCAGAGGACGGGTCGGCGAGACGCCAATGCGCACCCGCACTTCACCTCGGGTTCCAGCTGGCATGTGTGGGGAAGGCAAGCAGCCCAAACACTGGAACACTCCCGAGGAGACAGGGCCATTTCCCTTCCAGACCAAAGGAAGGTCCAGGGATGCACGGAGCTCCTGCCGGGACTCTTCTGGCGCCTTCTCCTTCCCATACCCCATGGGACTCAAAGGTAAATGTCTCACCCGTCCTGTGCCTCAGGGCAGGGACTTCCTGGGTCTCTGCCAGGTTTCAGCTGAAACTCCCACCTCATGTTACGGGGGGGGGGGTGAGGGGAGGGGCGACACTAAACATCCCGTGTGACTACACGGGGTCTGGAATAACAACACTGATGAATGGTGAAGAGAAAGGGTCTAAGGCAATGGTTCTCAACCTCCCTAATGCCGCGACCCTTTAATACAGTTCCTCACGTTGTGGTGACCCCCAATTTCATTGTTACAAACTGAACATGATTAAAGCATAGTGATTCATCACAAACACAATATGTAATTATATATGTGTTTTCGGATGGTCTTAGGCGACCCCTGTGAAAGGGTCGTTCGATCCCCAAAGGGGTCGCGACCCACAGGTTGAGAACCGCTGGTCTAAGGCAGGTTCAGGGGCACGTGACGTGCCCACAGACCTGAGGTCTCAGCTAACAGGGTGGAGCAGGCCTGGCCCCTCTGAGTACAGTCTCCATCTCTCCTCAGCATCCCCTCCAGCAGACGGTCCACACAGCTGGATGGACAGTGCTGCCCGCGGCTCCCTGCCCGCAGCAGGGGCTGGCAGAGGCCCTGGCATCTCCACTCCTCGAGCCATGAGACTGCCCCACCTTCCACACCTCATCCCATTTCCCTTTATTTCCCATGTAAGCCAGAGGCTTCGGGCTCACTGCCCTGGGCCCCTGCGGCTCACCCCTGTCCTCTAGGCTCCTCGGAGGTCCGGCTGGGGCCCCGGCTCCTCCAGAGAGCCGCTTTCACGGACTTCCCTTCTCTAAGCCCAGCTGGGCCGGGCTCCCTGGCATGCTGGCCGGGCCCAGGCTGAGGGCCACTTCCTGCTGCCAGGGGTGGGACTGACGCTGTGTTTCTTGCAGGGGCTCGACACTGCACATCTGGGCAACTGGTTTTTACAGGCGGGCAAGAGGCAGGCCAGGAGGGAGGAGGCTGAAATGAGACACCCAGCCTTTGGCTTTCCTAGAGCTCACCTTGTCTCCCGTGGCCTTTCCCCAGGCCCGACCCAGAGAAGGGAGAGCAAACCCCGGGGGAGCGGGAGGGGACACTCAGACATATCCGCGCTCAGTCCCGGGAGCCCAGCCATGGCTCCCTCCGGCCTGCAAGGCAAGGACAGACTGGAGCGCGCAGTGCACCGGCCGGAGTCCCCGCAGCCTAGACAGCAAGTGAGAGTGATCTTGGGTGGCCGGCCGGCCAGTCCTCCGCAGCGAGTCTTTCCGTTAAAGGAGAGAACTTGAAATGAATGAATTATTAAGACACAGAATCCCAAAGAAGAGACAGGTGGAGCAGCCAACACAGGGAAACTGGGGGTGGGGGTGGGGTGGGGGAGCGGGTCCACGGAGGGCGTGCCTGTCCCAGCTGGCCCGCCTCTGCATCCCGCACCTGCACAAACCGCTGATCCGCGCTGCCAGGCACCTGGCCCACCTGGCCACTGAGGGGAGGAGAGAACAAGGACAGGAAGGATGAGCGGAGGAAGCGGGAGGAATCGGATCAGAGCAACCGGCCGGCAGATTTCCCAGCGCCTGCGGCTGCTCCGGTCCGCGAGGTCCTGAGGAGAAAGCCGGACCAGGGCCCGCGAAACGTCCATTAAAAAGTTCATAATGAGATTAAAGGATCACTTTGTAACATTAATTTTTTTATTAAGAAGACAGATATTTTATAGTACTTCTTTTTTTCTTTTTTTTTCTTTTGTAAAAATGGTATACATGAACCAATACAAAATGCGAATGGGAACATATGGATATGGAGTTTCTTACACCGTAACACCGTCCATGGACACCTTAGCAACAGAACTGGCCTAGAGGGAGATAGGACGTCGGTGTGACTAAAGAACAAGCTTATTTGGCATCAATTGTACATCCTTCATTATTTTATATTCCTTTAAAAAACACAAAAAACAAGTTTGTTCTTTCTTCACTCTAAAAAAAGTGACCGACCTGTACAAAGTAATACTCAACAATACATTTCAAACAGTGCACTGTATACTTAAGAAAAATACATGAACCAATATACAACTAAAGTCCAGAATTTCCTGTTTTTGCTTGGTTTTATTTTATTTTTTTTCCAATGTGTGGGGCCTACACTTAGCGATCTACCTGAGACGGAAAACACCAATCAAAACACATGGACCTGAGACATGTCAACATTGTAAGCCATAAAGTTACATCAGGAACACTGCACTACTGTACACTTTTCAAAACAGAAAGACGGGAGGTCCCAAAACGGAGATGCCAATTCTGTGAGCGATGCTACGTTTCGTTTTTTTATCTTCCTCAAAAGAATGACTGAAAAAACCCTGTCGACAACATGCCAATGATTCTCACCCTTTGATCTGGTCACGCTAGGTCAGGATGGGAGCTAGGGGCTCGGGAGAGAGCTGCACGTTATAAAATTCCGTGGAAAAGGGACGTTGGTTGTGGCCTTTGTCTGGGTTAGTGCCTCTGGACGGGAGAGGGAGACAGAGCTGCCCGGGGGATCTCCTCTTTCGAGCCAGCCCGCTCCCAAAGGCCCCGTACTGCAAATGGTTCTATCAAAGGTTAAAGTAAAGACAAGAAAAATAAACACGCTTTCAAATAACAAAGAGTTGACACTTTTCCCCCTTAAATAAATCAGCGTAAGTTTTCCACATAATGTAACAATAGTAAAAATGCACCTTGCAAAATCCAAAGTTACTCACTGAAAATGTTATATAATATATATTTATATATATATAGATCTATCTTTTTTGATGCCATCTTTCTATAGGGACTGCGTTCTGGAGTCTGGGGCCTTACCAAGACGCCTGGTAAGAGTTTTGTCTCTATCCTTCAGGACTACTTCTAGGTTCCTAGACATACCTGCCTTTAGAAAATGTAGAGAACTGACTCCTCCCCTTCCCCCAGGCTCCGCCCACGACGCCCTCCGGTGGCTTCTTTAGTAGCTATGCACTATGGCTGCTGTCATGCGAGGATTGGTAATTTTTTGGCAGATGGTTCTTAAGGCTGAGGAAAGAGGCCAAGGCTAGTGTATGAAAGGTAAAAAGATAAAAACACTCACATTTGAGTTTTGATTAAGTAACTGAAAAGCCCTGCATGCGGCTCCCCACCTCTGCTCTGACCTTTTGGGAACGGAGGTCCACGCAGACCAGCGTGAGGACTGGCCTCCTTCTGGACCTCCTGCCTTTGTCGAGCCTGATCTGAAGGAAGGAAAGTTTCACACGGGTTTGAGTTGGACATCCCAGCATGACAAATATCTGTAATATACAGTACATGCAGGCCACATCCACCCCCTTCCGGGCTGAGCACAAAGGGAAGACCTGTCCCATTCAGTCATGCTCCCATCGCACCGACCTGCTCTTGCCTACAAATTAGTGAGAAGTAAGGCCGACTGGGAAAGGTGGATGGAATCATTTGGAACAGAAACAACCAGAGCAGAACTATCGCTCCCCCGCCCTGTGTCCCCTCCTGTGGCAACTCACATTTGTCCGCTTACACAAAGGAACGGCCCTCCCTGTCAGGTCTGTGAGGGCACGAAAAGAGGAGCTCTTTCCAGCCCACGCTCTGGGCAGTGTGGGGGAGCTACACGGAGCCGTCTACAGACACAGAGGAAAGACAGATTCCACCTTGTTGCGACACACCTCACTGGCAGATAACCCTGTACAGTAATGTAGTTCCACAGCAAACAGAACAGTTTCTGAATCACAGTCTACGTTTCTAGTCTTCACTGCTCTACGTATCTGAAACATGGGCAGCAGCAAAGAGTTCTCATTGTTTGTTCACCCAAATCTTTACAACAACAGAGAAGAATGCATATGGATACACTAAGTTCTGAACTATGAAATCCAAGCTGTGCTGGTTCTCCTTTTATGAAACTGAATTTTGAACACAAAGCAGTTACTTCAGCAATAAACAAAAAAAGTAAAAACAATAGCAAAATAAGGGGAAGGGGGGAAGATTCTAAGGAATCCCAGCAGGCAAATTCCAAAATCGGAGATTTAAAAAAAAAAAAATCAAAACATCTTTTGAAAAATAAATGCGCACAAAGAGGAATAAGAAGGAACGCAACAAACAAACAAAAAACAAGGCACAGAATTTTCTGCAATCTACCCAAACTAAACCCAAGCATCCAAGTTTGACTTGGTAGGAGGAAATAAAATTTAAAAAAAAAAACAAAAAACACAAAAAAAGAGGTGTCAATCAGCAGAGTGTACTTTTCAAAGAACATTTTTTTTTTTTATACAGCAAATCCCAAGCCTTCCAGGTCTCGCGCCTTTCCACCCATTCATAAAAAATCACACGAATGTCTCTCAAGTTCCAATATCACTGTCTCTTTATCATCTAAATAGGGCCAGCGGGACACCTCATGGAAAGGAAAGGCTGCTCTAGATGAAGTACTCTTTCTTTTCTTCGGAGTTGTTCTGTCCTCCTTCTGCATTGATTATGGCTGTGTCTGCGTCTGCTGCGTCATCGGCTCCTTTGGCTTCATGAGTGAAGTATGTACCTGCAAGATGAAGGGGTAAAGCACCGTGACTGTCTGATGGCCTCTGTGTCAAGTGGTACAGAGATGGCAACTGGCTTTGTGGCCATCATCAGCGCAGTGGAGTGCAGGCAGCAGAGGGGAGAAAACAACCGGAGGAGAGAGCGGGGTGGGTGAGACAAATGGGGATCCGGGGCTCCAAAGGCACCACGCCGACTGAACCGCTGCGATATAATTCGGCAAATGAGACATTAGAGCAGTGATGATGACCAGGGGATGCGGCAGAGGAAGACGTGAGTGGGAGCTAAAAATGCAGAAGCTGGAGAGCTGCTGGCTAACACATACACAGCAACGCCCGGACCAATGACCAGGTATATGCACAGACACGATTAAGGACCAAAGCAAGAAAGAGCAATTAGCCAATAGATGAATTAGGGCCCTGATGACGTCACTGCCACCTCGAGTCGTCCAGCGAACCTGGCCTCCTGTCTCTATGGTCTCTGGTGCCTCTGGGAGTGAGAATGAGCTCGCACGCGCCAGGGTGTCTGACTGGCTCCTGCTTCTGCTGCAGGTGGGTCGCAGGTGCAGAACTAGCTTGACGTTCGTCAAGGCTGGGTCTGCCTTAAGCTGCGGGCGAGTCTCTCTCACAGCAACCCTAACCGGACCCAGATTCATGGATTTGCTAACTGGCACGGCCACTTCATAGTGACAACAGACAGGACGGTACAAAGTTGGTGACACTCTTCTCACCAAGTCCCAGGAGTTTACATGGAGAAAGTATGTGATGACATAGGCCTACACTGCCTATGTCATAATCAAATAGCCCTGCTCCCACTATACACTGTCTTCATAGAAACTCTTAGGTAAAAAAACACAACAAAACCCATTGCTTTCAGGTTTCCCGAGTGACAAGTCTGAGAAGGCAGGCAGCCAGTGTCCCCCTGGGGCCCTCCTTCCTCTGCTTCTCCCCTCGCTCTCCCCAGCCGAGCGCAGACCTCTGCCCTGCTCTCTGGCCTGACTTCCTGGCCCAGCCTCGAGAGGCGGCGGGCTCTCGGCCAGTCTGCTCCTGGGCGTGAGCAGAGGGTGATGCAGGCATAGCCCCGAGACCCCAAGCAGCTTCACGCCTGAGACGGGCACTCTGGATCCTGCAGGCGTTGTCAAGGACCTTGGACTTCCACTGCTGAGCTAAGGGACCCTCTCCAAACGCAAGTTCCACAAGCGAGCGGTGTGCAAGCGCTGAGTCCATCTATCGGAAGCCCCACAAGCGCATTGCACAGCACCAAGGAAAACGGCTGAGAGACAGGGGCGGACGAAGAGGAGGAGGAATAAATTACCCAGGGGGAGGGGGGTCAGAGCAGCGGGGCAGGAGGAAAGCGCTGGAAAGGGGGAGGCCCATCCAGACTGCATAGCCGGTAAGTGTGTGATTCATGGCAATTTGCATCAATTGCACTGATAATCTAAAAAATACATATTGATGTGGCTTTCCAGGCACACCAAACCAAGGAGGTGTTCTGGCCACTGTGGGCAGGCGACCTGAGCCTGGGGCAGGTGTGGAGCCAGCACACTCGCCCCCGGAAGCTGTAGGTCACGGGCGTTCTCTCTCCATGTCGGTGTGGTTCACCCCCACCTCACACACCCGCCCCGACTGTGGTTTTCCCTCTGTCCCCAATTATGGATTGTAGAGTAACAATCTATAAAGCTTTATATTTAGAGAAAACCCAAATCAAGGAGTGCTTGCTACTCATCAACTCTCAGAGTCCTAATCA
The DNA here is from genome assembly GCF_963259705.1 of Myotis daubentonii. Lineage (NCBI taxonomy): Eukaryota > Metazoa > Chordata > Mammalia > Chiroptera > Vespertilionidae > Myotis > Myotis daubentonii. The sequence continues at coordinate 6,469,888 of NC_081848.1, read as the reverse complement.
GCAGCTGCTACATTTTCTTTCTTTCCCTCTCCATTTCAGGACTCACAGAGGCCATGCGGCCACATCACCCTAACTGCCTATCCAGGACAACCTTGCCAAGTCCCCGGATGTGGGCGGCGGGGCACGAGGCCCCGCCCGGCCAGGCACCTGCTTACCTTTGTGTCTGGCAAAGTAGCGCCCCAGAATGATGAGCAAGCACAGCATGGCGAACACCACCACAGCCACGACGCCGCCAATCACGGCGTGGTCCACGGCCCGGATGGAGCCTTCGTCACCTGCCCGGGAGTCTGTGGGTCAGAAGAGGAGAGGGATGTAGCGCCCATTGCAGACACCAGACGCCCCGGGGACACGGCCTGCAGGGCCGCAGGAGTCAGCGAGAGCAACCCGGAGGTGGGAGGAGCGACAGGCGGGACGGCCTGGGCTGGCCAGTGCTGCCCTGGCCCCTCGGCCACAGGCCATTTCCCTAGAGCCTCTCGGGGCGCTAATGCGCCTGGAACAGCTCAGGCAGGGAGCGGGGGAAGGAAGGGCCCATCGCCCTGGCTGCTCTGAGCGTTCACACTATCTGCCCAGGTGCCGCTCCACGAGGGCGGCCGCCCTGGCCAAGGGCGCTCGCTCGGAGCGGATGGCACCTTTCGGCAGTAACGGGAGCTGTGGAGGGAGGCGGGCCGCCCAGTGTCTTAATCTCTGCTGGGCACAGGCACAGGCAAAGTGAGGCGCTCCAAGCCACAGCTGCCTAGAGATAAACAGGATTATGAGACTAAAGACAAGTGGCACGCTTGCTCCCTGGAGGATGTGTGAGGGAGGAAGCCTCAATCTAAAACCTAAAGACCTATTCCAGAAAGACAGCGAGGAATGATGGTCCGTCGCCACAGACGGCTCCTATTTTATTAATTTAGCACTCCACAACACAATTAATTCTCCTTCATAACATCACTCCCTCGGATGTCTTCTTCCGATGGAGGAGTGACGCGCTTGGCTGGGGAACAGCGTGGAAAGGACCCGAGTGAGCGATGGCCGTGCGGGATGGATGGATGGCAAGGTAAACAATTTTAATTTAGGACTGGCTGCATCGCCCCTTGCTGAAATCCTAATGGCACCCAGGATTTATAATGTAGTAAAAAACAATTATTCTCCCGTTGATTAATACATTAACATTTTGGAGTGGAAGCTAAACCATTGTCTTTCTTTTTTTATTGAGTCAAGTACGACACCTCCATTAAAATGATTTACTAGCTGTACCTTACAATTTAAGCACAGCAGCAACAGAAACGGTAAAAATCTTTTAACTTTACATGATTTGTGAAGTCATATGTGAAGGATTTACCATTTAAATCTTTCAGTACAAGCAGCACATGGCCTATAAATCTGTCCCTGCAGCTGCTGGACGCCTGAGGAATGGAGACCGAGAGCGCAGATCCAAGTCCATTTTTAAGAAAGATTTATCTCGGACTCTCGGCAAAGAACAGAGCAAATCTCTGAAGCCTCCACCTCTAATAATATTTGAAGTTTATCGATCAAGTGTACAGATCCGTGACAGCTAAAGGTAATGGTGCTCTTTTGAGCCGAAACCTGATACCACGCTTTCAGCAGGAGGCATGATTTACACTTTCCATCGATATTTCCAATTCTGCGCTGAGATTAAGTACTGAAGGGCGTGGGGAAATAACTCCTGACCAAGGGGGTCTATAGAAAGGGCTTTAATTAAAAGAGCTTAAATTTTAAAATGAAGTATTTCAAGTGTTTCATTAAGTTACCTCCGAAAGGACGACAAAACCCCAAACCCAACTCCAAACAGAAACGCCGAACGAGAGCCACGGTGGCCGCCCAGGACCACAGGGGATGCGCTGACGTGGAGCAGAGACAGTGCAGGTGCAGCAGCTGGTGAGCCCGCCCGCCACGTGCCAGCCCCTCCGGCACCGTGTCTAACGAGCTGGGCCCGAAATCGGGGGAGAGGAACCCCTCCCGGCCAAAGTGCTGCCTAGTGCAGACGCCAGAAGTCACTTCAACCAGGCAGAACTCGGCCACGGAAACATCCAGGGGACACCAGAGCTGGCTGAAGGGGAGCACTGCCCTTGGGATGCCCCTGGATGCTGGCACCTGCTAGGGGGCTATGTTTACACACCGGAGACTCTCGCCCCAATGGCACCGATTCAAACTGCTCATAGGGAGACAAAAACGACAGGAAAGCCAGCGAACTGTGACTTCCTCGGGGAGCTGTCGAAGTCAGGGGTCTGTGGGAACGAGAATGAACTCATCTCCAACTGCCAGGAGCTTGGGGGCGAATGCCACATGAGGGCCTCTCAGCTACCTCCGGGTCTTAGCCCTGGCGAGGGAAGCGAGGTGGTTCTGGCCATGAGGAGAGGGTGCCAGGCACTGAGGCAAGAGGGGAAGGCAGGGCCCGCCCGGGCACAGCAGAGAGCAGCGTCGATGGCTGACCCAGTGCAGACCTGGCCCGTGTGGAGAAGACTGCCTCTCCATGCCGAGGCACAGGAACGTTCTAGAAGCCAGGAAAAGAGAGCGAGCCCGCACACGAGAGAGAGCTCTTGATAAAGGAAAACGAGCCCCTCCTGGGCAGCGTCCGTGGCCTTCATTTCTTCAGCCCACACGAGTCATTTGGCCTTTGCTCCCTGTGACGCTGGAACCGCCGGAGCTCGGGCTGCTCCATCGCTGCCCACATCCACACCTGGTGCCACCTCTCCTCCCGCCCTCCAGGCCATGCACATGGCAGACGCTTGCCTATGAGGGCGAAGGCTCCCGCTCGCTTCTGATACTCAGATCGGAAGGTTCACCACCGCCTCCCGTCACTGCCAATGGACACAGAAGGTGGTGATGTTTCATTCCCAGGAGACACTGCGGGCTGGGAGCTCCTCATGCCTCCCCCCACCACACCCACCGGGCTTCCTGCCCACCGGCAGGTGGCGGCGTGCTGGGCGCCCCTAAGAAGAGCGGGGCTGTCCCAGCCTCATCTCACGCTTTCCTTTGTTTCCATGAGTGGACCCGGGAGGAGAGTTCTCGGTGCCATGGACGCACCCACGGTGGCCGAGCAGCAGGTGAGCGCTGGTCACCTATCACCAGGTGGGAGGAGTGCCTGCGCCCGAGGCCGGGGCACTGTGGCCGGGCACCCGGGGCTGGTGCCTCGCTCAGGCAGCAGCAGCAGCACAAGCCGTCACTCAGAGGCCCTGGGCTGATGAGTCAGATGAAACCTGGAGCTGAAGGAGATCCCGACCGTGAAAGGGTCTGGCGGGCCCCAGAAGCCACTTCTCAGTGAGAACTCGGGCATGTCTGTGCCTCCCACCGTCACCCACAGATCCTGCTCCTCTTGGGGTCACTTCCACTCAGGCCACAGCCGCCTGCTTTCCTGGGGACGTGCTCCCAGGTCTGGCTCCTTTGCTCAATGAGGCGGAACAGAGAGCCAAAGAGGTGGGCTCTCCCGCTGCCTGGCTCCCACGCGGGAAAGCTAACGTTTATAAAACCTGCTCCTCGGCCAACAGCCCTCTTGTCGTCTAGCGGACGATGTGCTTCCCTCCCAGGAGGAGGGGCTGGCGCCGCACTCGGGGCTGAGTTCTGCTGTCCTGCAGCCGCAGTGCCGCGGAGCGTGTGCACAGGGTGCACAGGGGCTCCCACCCCGCAGAGCGAGCACGAGGGTGGTCGCCGAGTGGAGAATCCCATCAGGACCGCAAGTGACAGGCTGTCACCGAGCCTGGTGTCTGCCTGGCGTGCGTGCCCACACGGTGTGGCACTGTCCGGCCTGCAGTCCTGTCTGCGCCTCAGTGTCACCCGGTCTCTTGGGATGGACCCCACGGACGGATGAGCATGCCCAGTTAGCTTTCCTTTTGGGAAAGAGCTGACCACCGAGGTCCTGGGGAGCGTCCATAAGCTGCTGACAGAAGCTCTGCGGGCTCCCCCGGTGTGGCCACAGCTCCCACCACGGGGCCTCGCACTGGCCTCAGAGATGGAAAGGACAACCTGTTTCAAAGGAACTCCCAGGAGGGCCGGCCAGGCTGCTCAGACTTTCCCTCGGGCCAGGCAACCAACCGCCCATTCCCCGGGGCACTGTGCGGGAGCCATGAAGGCCCTGCCTCCCAGGCCTGACAAGAAAAGTGGCGCCGGTGGGGGGCAGTGTCCCCCTCCCGGGGCTCCCCTCTCCGGCTGCCTTTCACCGCTCCTCGCAGCCAGAGCCGCTGCCCGTGTTAGAGCCGCGCTGCCCCCAGGCCCCGGCGTCTGTGGCTACTTTGTGGTCTGGTCGAGGCTGCGGAACATAATCCGCCACAACCATGGTCTGTGAGAGCCGCAGGGAGCCAGGGAAGGGCCAGGACACCCCAGACTAGCTCCTGGCACACGGGGACCTGGCACCCTGGCACCTTGCAAAGGATACCAAGTCTTCCACCTCCGAGGGGCCGACACGGTAACGAGTCCACAGTCCCACACAGGGCTGCTTCCTTCCCACCGGGACGGTCCCGCTCGGGCTAGAGGCACCCTGAAAACTCGGGGAGCAGACACTCCCCTTAAGCGCGCCATCTGTTCTCTCCGCGGTCACACCGACCTTAGCAGCTTCTGAAGACATCAGGCCTCCTACTTGAATTTACCGAACACGTCAGCTGCTCCACCTCCAGGCCTCCTCACCCGCGGGGGCTGCAGGAGAGTCCGAACCGCTGGCTTTTTGCAACAGTTCTGTCCCTGGCTTAGTCCCGCCTCCGAGCCCGGAGACGTGCTGGATGGGTCAGTTTAATGGAAAACTCTGAGACCCGGAGTTTGGGAGGGAAAGGCTGTCTCCGCTCCCGAGGGCTGGAGGGGGATGAGTCTACCTCAGAAGCAGCTTAACAATCAGGGTGGCACTTGCGACTTCTTGTTGGAAAAAAGAGAAAGCCTGGCAGTGGATTTCCCTAATCTCTCGCAAAAACAAAATCTGGCCTCAAAGGCAAAACAAAACAACCCAAAAAGCCGGGCACCATCTGAATCACGGAGCTGCTCATTCTCGTCACCTATCCGTCACCTATCGCAGCTCCCGCCACGACAACAAAAACAAGTGTGCATTCGAAAAGCACAACTTTATTACCGAAGGGCAACACACTGAATGGCGCCACTGACAAAATGCCACCTTATTTGCTAATCCTAATATGTTATTCTTCTTCAAGATTTGCTTTTCTCAGCACCAATTCAATTACAGAGGCTACAAATCCTCCTGACATTTAATTCCCTCTTGTCAGAGAGCAGTAAATGCATCCAGCACGTGCCCAGCTCGCCCATTACGATGTGCATACTCACTGGGCGCACTGGCCGCCGTGCAGTAACCTTCCTCTCCTCAGAGTGAACGGGCGGAGTCGTGCAGGGCAGGGAAACAGGAAGCCCCCTCCAGTGTCCCGGCACCGCATCGCCTCACACCCCTTCAGCTGCGTCTCACTCATGCGGTGTCCCTGCGGCTACACTCACATTCCAAAGGAACTGTGTGCAGCCGCCCCGCGTGGTGAGCCCAGGGCTCAGTGCGTGCTCATCTGGGTGAGAACACCGCACCCAGCGAGCAGGATCCGGCGCGTAGCTTTTCCGGCCTGCGCCGGCCTCCAGAAACTGGCCTGCGTGGCCGATCCGGGGAGACACATGGCCCCACCTCCTGTGGGGTCCCCAGGAAAGCACACTGCCATCAGGGAGAGGCTGGGCTTCGTCACTGTTGTGTGACATAGGTGGTCTGTCGGCTACTCTGAGCCCTGAGCACACCACACATTTCCCGGGGCTGTTGGGGACTCTGCGTGCTGCTGATGTGCCAGCCTCCCGGCCAGGGCTGGTCGGGCAGAGGCACTCGGAGGGTCTGCCACGTTCAAGCCCGTCCTCTTAAAGGCGGAGGCTCCATTCAGTTCTTAACCACTGATTCAAGGCCAACGTCTATCCGCTCTTTGGGGTAAGGGGGGTACCGCACACTCGGCACTGTTTTCTGCTGGTGAGATGCCCTAACCCCTGCCCCGCTGAAGTCACCACGCCCTTTCCTACGCAGAACAGCACGTGGGACTGTGGCCAGCTCTCCTGCCGTGCCAAGGCTGCAGCCTGGCGGCGGAAGGCCACCTAGTCATGCTTCAGGTGAACCCCCCGAGTGCTGGGTATTCAGGACTAGTTGTCAGCTACACCCAGGAACAAGTGGGTTCTCAATATCCGCTTCTCTCCCTCCTCAAGTGAACTGATGCAATCTAAGCGGCGTGGGGATGACCTTGTGCAATAGGAGTCCCCCAAGCGCCAGCGCACCCAGAGACAGAGAGGCGCCCGGAGCCCGCTCTGCGGTCTCAGGAACAGGGCTTCGAGGGCAACGCCTTTTCCATTTTAAGCACCAGGAGGGCGCTGAGGGTGGGATGAGAGTTCTCCTTGAAGGAGGACACATCTGCTCAAGAGGACAGGACTGTGGAGTCTTTTCAAGGGCACATTTCCCGCTAGAATCTCTCTCTGGAGAAAGATGCTTCCGTGGACCTCGGACATTGGGGGGTGAGGATGGATTAATGAATACGGTGAAGTCACCCGAATGCAGTGTCCAGCCTGCAGAGCTGGACTTCGCAGTCTGCCTTGTAGTCCCCCAACTTTTTAATTTGGAGAAGTTCCTGTCTGATGCTCTCCCTCCTCCCAGCGGGGGAAACAGCAGCATGTTGGATCATGGGAAGATCAGCAATAAGATGAGGATCCAAGTCACACTGTGAGGGCACCATGGGCCAGCTGGTGCGGGCGGGCCATGACTGGTCAGCTACGCCTTGTACTAAATGGAATTTTAAAGTAAGGGAATCTACAGGTTTAACCTCTGCAATCAAGCACTATCCCATGGCATTTAGCACCATCTCAGTGGGAAACGAATCCCATGGTTTAGGAGAGTCAGGGCTTTGAAGGGAGAAGCTGGATTTAATGCTGGGAGAGACCACCCAGGGAAGTCAGCACGTGACTCTCCAGCTGATGGGTCTGGAGGACCTGACTCTCTCTCCTCATGTCCTGGAAGCACAGACTGGATTGAAAAGGGCCCAAGAGGAAAAGGATTCCCAAGGCCCCAGAGCAGAGGAATTCCCAGGGAGGGAGCCCGCTCCAAACCAGCCCCATCTCCTAGAGGCAGGAGGAGCCAGGCGTTCAAATCCTCAGGGTCTCGGAGTGAGTCATGTAACCTCGGGAGCCAGGCTCCTCGTCTGTGCGCTGAGATGAACAACCTTCAGGCTTTTCCCGAAAACCTTCCCACGTCTGGCCCGTCCTGGCCCACTCTTTCTGTCCCAAGGGCCTCCCCTCCAAGGGTGAGCTGTGTGGCTGGCCTCCCTCCCCAGCCCACACTCACTCTCCTGTCCCGCTGTGGCTCTGTCTCCTTCAGTGTTGGCCACGGGTTTCCTGTGCTCTGAGCCTGTCTCCCACCAACCCTGACTGCGCGTGGGGTCTGCGGCAGCTCCAGCTTCTGCTGGGCTCGCTCACGGCTGCATCCCTGGAGCCCAGCTCAGAGCTGGCACGTGCCAGGAGCTCAAACAGTTGTGTTGAGTGAATGAAGAACAAATGAGATCATCGATATATGTGAGAGCTTGCTAAGCTGTAAATACTGTATACATATGAGTAAACAATGACACATTTTACGTTAATGGGGCAGACCCTGCCTGCGTCTACACAGCCCAGCCCAGCCCAGCTGGCTCTGGCTGTCTTATCACCAACACTGCAAGTCCACCAGTGAAAAGGAACCGCCTATTTGCCCAATCTGAGGCACACGTTGGGTGGGGGCTAGTTAAGAGTCCCTCACAACACAGTCACACTAACCAGACCGTCATGTATCCCAGCTCAGAACATCACCTGGATCCAAAGACCTTTAAATGCTTCCATTATCTAAACACCTGGCTGGATTATCAAAGCCATTTAGAACGTGCCTCTACCCACACGCTGCTATGGAGTGCGAGGGAGACGCTGTAGGACTTTTCCAGATCACGCTCTCGTGTGTAGGGCGGGAGCTGAGGAAGCGTTTGGGGGAAGCATGCAGCTCTGGAACTTCCCGGCCACGCCTTTGCTGCAAAGCAGAAGGCTGGTGGGCTGCTCTCGGCACACGGAGCGCTGGCCGCCACACTCCACTCCATAGACCCCCAGGCCCGGCCATGGCTGCGGCAGTTGGAGACATTTTTTAAAAGTTTTAGAATAAAACGGAAGGAAAAGAGGCTTAAAGCTACTCTACTCCACGTGGGGGGCAATGACCACCAGCTGTCACCAGATGTAACTGATAAAACAATTAAAAACTCTTGTCAAGTTAACACGCACAAAGCAAGCAGAAGGGCTCAAAGCCAACCTGTGGAAGCTCCCAGGTCTGTGTCAACACTCGCGGAGCTACACAAGCACAACGCTTAATGCAGAGGCACCAGACAGGCCACGGGCTCACTGGGTGAGGAGGAGCCCCGTGTTGCTTAGGAAACGGTCGTGAGCTGAGGAGATGGTGCTGAGTAGGGAGGGGGGGGGTGGAGACAGACTATCATTTTGAAGAAAATGCAGAATATAACATTTATCCATATTAAGAAAAGAATGAAATTTCCACCGAGATAGAGCGGGAATGAATGGAAATATGATTCATTACCACAGTTTAGCATTAAGCGGGCAACACCTACTCTAATTTATTGATGGACTGTTTAAGGCAGGTGTTAACCTGTTTGTCTTGTATTATAATTGAATTCAGTCTCTAGGCTACAGAAATTTGAGAAGTTCATCCTTTCTCAATCAATATGCTCCCCTTCACTGACCCATTTCAAGACAGCTTCATAAAAAATAATGTATTTTGTTTTAATAAATTTAAACGGTATGACAGCTGCTCAATTTTTATTGGTTGTTTTTTGCCCCTTCAGATGTCTCTTTGCTGCTGAGCGAAGTCAAGCTCACAATCAATAGTAATTGATTAATCAGCATCCCCTTTGAACGAAGGTGCTAATCCGTTTTTGATTAGTTCATCAAGCCAGATGCAAAGGCAGCCTGGCGCCTGATGGACGGCGGTGTTCAGCAGGCCCGGCTCCTGAGCGGCAGGGTGGCAGCGCTCCTGGAGGCGGGGAGGGAGCAGTGCCGTGATTAATGTAACCGCGTTATGATGAACACCAACAGTTGTTGGTTTATTGCTCCTGACTTGGGGGTGATTGAGAGAATGGCAGCAGGGCAGCGCCTGACTCGGTGCGGCACCGAGACCCAGAACAGTCCTTCATTGAGGATGCGGTGGGGAAGGGGAAGTGGCTACCTCATCCCATTCTCCTAGAGGAGAAACACGACTTCTGCAAGGATGCTCGTGTGGCTAATATCCAAGAGGGTCAGGGACAGAGAACGCGGCCTTTCTTAGGACCCTGAGAAGGTCCAAACGCCACGGCCACGGCCACGGTGTCGGTGTTCTCAGGAGGAGTGGCACAGACCGAGGCAGCGACCCCTCACGGCTGCATTGCCATCTACGCAGGGAGGACTTGTCTCCTCTCATTTTAACAGAAACTCACGTTAAGGTGTTTGCAACTTTTCCAAAGAGACAACAGCTGAGAGGCAAAAAAGAAGCACTTCCTTGATGGGCTGGTTGTCTTCTCAATCTTCTGTGTACTTATCTCTGTAAATTCACTGGGGTTTGGAACTCACTAACCCATCCACGTGTCTTATCCCACTGTGGGCATACTATGGGGCAGGCACACAGCAGGGAGCGAGGCCGGCATGTCCTGGAGCTCGCACTCCAGGACACATCCGACAGCTAAGCTCCAACTGAGATGCGCCCCCTAACAGGAAACTGGAGGCCTCCTGGGGGCTGGCAGAAGCAGAGGAGGCAATACTTACAGGGCCTCTGGAAGGACTGGTGGTGGGTGCTGGCTTCCTCCCCCTGGGTGGGGCCTGCATTTAATGCTTTACCTCAACAACCAGCTCTTCAAGGGAGCTGCACTGAAGGGCAGCCCGGAGCCTTCTCCCAGCAGGCTGTGGGGCACCTACAATGCCAGGTCTTGGCTCCTCCCAGTGATGAGAGGGGCTCCTCACTGATTCACCAAGAAGTGACTGAGCAAAACGGGCACGAAGCCGCAGCTGGCTGGCAGGGACGGGAGCTCATGGGATGGCTTAGCTCTGACCATTTTAAATGCCCCCCCTTAGGATAGGCTTCTTATTCTGGATTAGTAACACCTAAATCCTGGAATCAGCATGAAACCTACTTTTGCAAGAGCTCAGTGTGCGGGGAAAGGTCTGCGGTGGATCATCAGTTCGCCTCACGGTGTGTGCACACAGTTGCCCCCTTCCGTCCTGTCCCTCCCCACCCCCGCGTCCAAGAATACAATGACAGGGCTTTTCTAACCGACTCCACGGCAGTAAAAGGTCCATAGGAGTTTTTAAAAATAGAGATCTTGCCTCATAATCCAACATCCTTAAAGTGCTTTATAATGCAACAAACGTTCTCCTGAACCATCATATACCGAGGACATAAACTTCGATTAAAGCTACTGAACTGAGTGGCTTGCGCACAATCCCAACCATGACTTGACCTCCACTGCATTCATAGCATCAGCCCCCGTTTGAAATATACATGCCGCTGCCACAGGGAAGAGAGGTGGGAGGGAGGAAAACAGTGTTAATAACATTGATTTTTCTTTAGTCTCAAAATCCACAATTGCTCATCGATTGATTGCGCAACAAACCAAATGGGCATTTTGTAGACGTGGACAGAGCACCCACAGGTTGGACACTGCAGTGCCTTACCCAATGACTAGCCCTTACCTGCGAGGTCCTCACTGTCCAGTTCTTCTGCGGAATTGGGCAACTGAGTAAGGCCTTACAAGTAAAAACAAATCGTTTTTCTTTTCATTCCTCAAGGGACATAAACAAAACACTTAAGAACTGAGGATGAATGTCTCAAAAACATGAGCCAAATCTCTTGCCATCTCTTTCTTTTTGGATAGCTTGAATGTATTCGTAGGTAAGTACATTTCTCCAATCATTTGATTTTGTTATTGATACACAATCAAGGCAGAAGGATTCCTCAGTCTCCACTTTCAAAGCACATGAAATATGAAGGTGAATGTCTAAAATCACTCATTCATAACAGCATGCAAAAAAGAAAAATAAATAAAGCCCAATTGTATCTGTTGATGCCGATATAGCTTTTAAATACAAATATATTTACATGTTACATACTGATGTGAGTTTCATTTCACATTTTACTGTAAATTGAAATCCTTTGCCAGTACTGACAAATGCAGTTTATGATCAATTTATGAAGCTGTTGTAGCACTTGTTTTAAATGGTATAGCATCTGCTTGCTGCAGATTGCAGGCTATGCCTTCATCAGGAAATCCGATTTGCAAAATGGTTGTTTTAAAAAAGAAAATTTCAAAAATCAGAGGTATTCTTGAAAAATAAAACTCTCAAAGCTGAAAAAGCAGTTAGGTCAGGAGATACTCCAGTGGGGGTTTGACATGCCCTGTCCCCCTCACCACCAGTGTCGGTCAGCTGTGATGGCTCTCCGCTGGGCTCTGATTTGAGTTAAAAGAGCAAAGCAGAGAGGGAATGGCTGGGGCTCAGCCAGGAGACGGCTTCCCATCCTTGTGCTTTATGTTTTCTAAACACCCCAACATGCTGGGCAATCCTGGAGGCCTTTCCTTCCTCTTCAATGCTCTGCTTAAAGTCCTGTCTGCCCGACGGCTCTAATTCACACAAGTCGCTCATGTTTCTCTAATGGGACTTGTCACTTTTGAAGATATCCGTGGACCTATTACATAGCAAGGTCTTTAAGAGAGGGGACATCTTGTTTATTTTTCATCTTTCCCTTCTTTTGTAGTCAAGCACAAAGTACATGTCCAGTGTTTGCCGAATTAAGGATTTGGGAGTAACACTCAGTGAACTACCAACCAGAGCACAAAAGCAGCCAAAACAAATGCTCGGGAAACAAGCAATGCAAACTGATGGCACTATTTTCAGAAAACCCAAAGTAACGGACACACTCATGTAAAAATGGCCATAAAAGTTTGGGTTTTGTAAGTTGTTTTCTAAACAAGCCAAATGACTATCACAGCTAGGCTGGTGCTATCAAAAGACGTGGCCGCATCATCAGCCTTGATGCCAATATTCAAGGGCAGGTGCCAATTAACACCAGGAAGGTTTTGAATCCATGAGTGCTCCCCACTAGGGAGGTAGGTAACTAAAGGGAAAGCGGTGAGTAATGCAACAAATTATAGAGGTCACTGAGTAAAGATGCAATCTATCCATTTGTTCTGAAATCTGATTGGTTGAAAGTGTTCCTGTTTCTAATTGGCTTGATCCATTGTATAAAGACTGATGAATACAATTATTTGAATGATTGTTATAAATGGGCAACATAAAGTACTTTTCTGTAGTTAATTATGAGTCTGCACTTCTCAGAAGGCTAATCCCTCACTTCTGCGTGGCCAATGAATATCAAAGCGTCTACATACATGCCTGGCGCCCACTGAACCGCCTTAAACAAGGACGTGTCAGGTAGGTAGCGCTACCGCTCAAGCGTGTTTCTTTGGAGAGAGCAGTAGAAAGCTAATTTTAAAAAATAAAGACAAATGTGTTTATGAAATATCATTGATATGCAGTTTCCCATTAAAAAGCAACAGACAGTTGATATACACCTCATTAAAGACAAAACTGTCATTTTTAATGGCATAAACTTTAAAATATACCAAGTCATCTGGAATCTACTGCTCAGATTACATCTGAAAGTAGGCAGTCATTTACGTCAGTGGCATTAAATTTGTTTTTGCACCACGACTGTACTTTATGAATCTATATGCTCTGCCATAATCGGATCATTTCTGAATAAATATAATCAGGGAGAGCTTACTGAAGCACTGCATGTGCTGGTGAGGACATGCAGAATTTACCTCCCCAAACTGCTGTGACTTAGGTAGTTTTCGTCCACGCTAAGAATTATAGACCTCTCATTTTATCAAAGAAGACGGAGATGTGTTTTATAAGGCAGAGAATAGTCTTCAGAAGGGATCTTCACAACTTAACAATAAGGAGGAAAGCACATCTTGAATTTTCTCTTTAAACTTTCGTATCAACCGTTAAAGCCCTTTCATCACTTCTCATTAAAATCTATTCAACAGTCTCTTGAAATGTTGTTAAACAAGTGCAAGTTTACTTTTGGTCCATGGGATTTTTTTGAGCAATTAATAAAGTTCTTAAGGGGCAAACATGATAATTTACTATCTGCACTACAACGGTCTCTTCTGAGGAGACATGGATTGCGCTTCTTGCTGTGCTGCAAGGCACTGCACACAGTCAGCCTCTTCAGACAGAGCTTCTGCATGCTTATTCCTCCTCTGCCATGGACACCGCTGGCTTCTGGAAGTGCTATGATTTTTAAACTGGGTTAAGGAAAATTTCAAAACTTAGTAACAGCAAGAAATCCTAGCTAGTTAAATACATTAAAGGTCAAGTAAAATGTGAATGTTTGTGGGTTCAGTTCATTAGAGTTTCCTTTATCTTTTAAAAAAGAAAATTTCAAAAGAGAATGATCCAATGAAACCTCTAGGAAACAAAACCTGAGCCCTCTGTCCCAGGAAGCACGCCCACTGTGAGAAGCAGCAGACGTCTCTCTCTTACCTACAGCCCATGTCCGCTGCCTGGCATACTATGGAAACTTACTTCCATCACCAGCCACGAGAGATTGCAGGTGCCCCCGGTTTTAACCTAAAAGCTCAGGCCTCCTGCTCTTCCTGCTTGGTCAGCTTTGCAGAGTCCTCCCTTCTTCCCAGGAGCAGAAATTTGGTTCACGGTGGACAGCAGCACACTGTTCCAAAGCTGTGAGCCGGGCCGAGGCGTCCGCAGGCCTGCCCCGCGCCTGGCCTGACGCGGGTGGCCCGCGTGTCTGCAGAGCCCGGCTGAACGCCAGCCTCGGATGCCATTGCCCGCGCAGACGGACTGTGCAGAGGGGGACACACAGGTGGCGGACATAGAGGTTGTCATAATGCGCACTGCTGGCCGCTTTCCTTTAAAATGGCCTTCCGAATTTCCCCACAATTAGAATAGAAAGTAAGATAAGAATTTCATGTGCTTTTGGAATGTTATCATGGCTTACACTGCTTATAAAATCAGTAAGGGAAAGGGAGATTCGTGGGGCAGGTACCTAAGGGCAGTGGACTAAGGTATAAAGATTTAGAAACTAAAAGGAAAGTGAAAAATTATTTCAGAGGGGTTCCAAGTTTGAGTCTTACCACAATTACATACTGAATCAAAATATTTAAAAACTCATTTGGGAGATCAAAATTCATGAGATCGTCAGCATCTAATGTGTCAAGAGGTGGAAAGCAAAAGAACAGTTAGATTTGATAATAATAAAATAGGAGAGGGAGAGGGAGGGATGGAGAAAGGGACAGGGGGAGGGAGGGAGAGGGGGAAGAAGGGAAGAGAGGGAGAGAGGGAGGGAGGGACACCTGGAATGGGGAGAGGCCAGCTGACAGCAGTGCAGCAAAAGCACAAGCACTATTCCAGACCAAAGGCATGCTGTCACCCAAACCCTCACACGGGGAGGGGGTGGGGCGGAGAGGGGACACATAGGGCAGAAGAAGAACAAGGCACAAGACACAGACAGAGAAGCACCCACATTTGAACAGACAAGTAAAGACCGTCGCACGCACCCACACATCAATAGCCATCATGACAGGTACACCATCCGTGCTAGAAGTCACTCATGCACTTCTGCCATCAGGTTCAGACCAGGTGGGGCCAGGGCGTGGCAGGGTGTGCCCAGCATTGCTCGACATGCACACATAGCACAGGAGCCTTCCTGGCCAGGCCTTAAGGATGAGCTCCAAAAACACAAATGCGCAGGATCCCTCTTCAGAGAAAACCCCTTCGGCTACCTTCGTCTAAAAATTCCATTCTTACACGCCTGTCTATCTTCCCTACCAATTAGATCCTTAACAACACAGAGTGGCTGATTGCTATTTAGTTTCTTTTTGGAGAAAATCCATTTGATTTTGAATCATGCCCATGCACTTCTAACCTTACAAAACATGCTTATTGTTCCAATCAGGTATTGGTAAGAACAAATGGTCAACATACATAAACAACCAGTTTACTTCATACATACTTCAGCAACACAAGCTTGAATAAAGTGTTTTAATGAGTCTTCAAAGGGAAAGCTTTTTGTAAAAGTAGTTTTTTCTTTTAACAAAAGAGAAATATGGAAGGAAATCCAATATAAAAACTCCTAAGACCAGTAAAGCGGTCGCTGGCTGACCTGATGGGTCTTGTCATTTAAGTTGCGCGTTTCCCAGGCCCAGGACTCCAGAGTGCACACAGCTAGGCTGTTCGCAGGTGACTCTAAGTCAGAAGGTAACTGCACTGAAGTGGGGTTTTAGCCATAATTTGTTCAAATAAAATCCATTTTCTAGCTTTATTTCCTTGGAAATCTGGCCCCTACTTTGTAGTTTCCACCACATTTCCATTTCACTCCTGATAGCTGACCTGGGGACTTTTCCCCTCGGCCAGTAAAATTCAAAACAATAGTTTGGTTTTCATTAAAGCTCTTTGCTGGAGAATATGCTGTTCAAAATAGTGGTTGGATCCTTTTGGGAGGATGGTATGAGGATTTTAGGTGAGTTGGAGAATGTATTCATAAATGTAGCATATAGGGATCAGCCTGGGTTTTCACTTCTCTCCTGATGTTAGGAATCATATATATGATTAAAATATCGTATATACACACATATAGTGTGTCCCCAAAATGTACAGATATTTTGAATAATTATAAAGGCAGTGTTTATTAAAATACATTTCTTTTTCAAATTGAGCAATCTGCTGTTAAAGTGTGTATACACTATTTTCGGAATAGATATATATATATGTGTGTGTGTGTGTGTGTGTGTGTGTGTGTGTGTGTGTGTATATATAGTTATTCTTGCCGCCCAGTGTGCCTTCACTGCACCACGCCAGGAGGCCACCTCACTCCTCTCCCCAG
This sequence comes from Myotis daubentonii, assembly GCF_963259705.1. NCBI lineage: Eukaryota > Metazoa > Chordata > Mammalia > Chiroptera > Vespertilionidae > Myotis > Myotis daubentonii. Next base: position 6,453,981 of record NC_081848.1, on the reverse strand, counting down.
AGAGGAAGCCCTCATCAGAATGGTGTCCTACACTCCGGACTGGCCCTTGAGCAAACTTCTCATTTTCCAGGTCAGGGGCATGTTTCCTGCTGTGAACGCCCCACTCAACTCCAGCTACTCCCCTTAGAGGCACATAAGAACATAGACTTTAGTGAAGGGACCCAGAAAACAGAACTTTGGAGTCTTAGGAAATACATGATCAATATTTCTTCAAAGATCTCACAAATTCAGGAATCTTATGGTTACATCTGACCCTGGAGTTAATTATAGGAAGCTCAGAACTCAAAGCATCTTAAAAAGAATAGAGTAAAATCTCTCGAACTACATTAAAATAGCCTTAAAGCTCTGAGAATAATCGATAAAAGTCAGGAAGTGCTCAATTAATGATGAAACCTACAAATAACTGAGCTTAATGGAGTGCAATCCTGGAGATGTAACAAGCACTATGGAGCATTAACCTTAGAAAGTGAAGTTTATACCTAATTGATTTCTCATGATTGTCAGTGTATCTGGCCCTTTAACTTACTTTTATGAACGTTCCCTTTGTGCAAATGGCAGGGAAGAGCAGGGTGAGCTGGGGCGAGGTGGGGAGGGCTATATGGCTGCACCCCTAAGTTTGTTTTGCTTTCTCAGAGTTCCCTACCAACACATCCAAGCACCAAACCTGCCCCTCAAGGCCGGCTCAGAGGACAGGTTCTGCTCGGAGGTTTCCAGCGGGCGAGTCCTCCAATGTGGGTCTATTTAAGGAGCCAGGCTGCGCGAGGAAGAGCTGTTTCTCTAAAAGTTGAACGAACAGCACAGGGTCGGCTGGTCCCCTCCTGCCATTTAAGTGATAGATTCCAACCCTGCACAACATGCACAGCGAGTTAAGTAGGCCCTTTACCGAGTAATCCCCTTGGATCCAATTATTAAAATTCAGCCCGTTTTAAACTGACATATCTGCCTCCTAGCACAGTATCAGCACGGTGAGATCTGCGCTGAGTGATGAATAATCTACAGATGAAACATGATTGTGATTTTCTGATCGGAGCGACATCAGAAGTTAATAGACTTATTCCAGCTTGCCAGTGGTGGGATTGGGGAGAGGATGTCCCTCTGCCCAACCTGAGCTTTACTCTTTTATCACCGTTTGGTTAAAATCTTAACTAACTTTCTAATATTTTTCCTACACGATACCTACACACAAATGATTTTTTGAAATTCCCAGTTTATGCTGTTACAATATACAAATGTGTCATTCTTGGTCTGGAGATGTTTCCTGGCAAATGTTAGCATAAACGTTTATGCACAGAGGTCAAGGGTGAACCAGGACGGGCCGTGGAGGTAAACACAATCGGGGCACAGTGAACCGAAGAGCACGGCCCTCCTCAGCCCGAGACGGGCAGGACGCTTCACCCGACCTCCAGGCTCAACTGCTCATGCCCCTTCCTCAGGCAGCTGGGACTCCGGCCTGGGCCTGGAATGCGGGTGCTACAATTTGTAGGCCAGTGTCAGTGTTTTAGAGCCCCGGTGTTTTAGTGTCGGGCGGGTTATATGACTACAGTGTTGGGCGGGTTATATGACTAAGGAAGAGGTGCAAACTGAGGCTCCTGCCATCTAGCCAGTGAGGAGGCTGCCCTCAGATGGCCACTCTGGCCACTGGGCTCACAACAGAAATGACAAGACTCGCCATCTTTCAAGCCGTTAAGAATCGCGGCATGTTCATGGGATGAGTCTCCTTGGAACACGATCGCCCTTGAAGACTGCATTGCTCTTTTCCCAGGCTTGCCTTGCCTCTCAGCACTGCTGAGCAAGTAGATAAACAGTAAGGTGATACCAACCGTGAACTGCTGGCTCTGTCGTCGCCGTTGTGTCTACAGACAGGAACAGAGGATTGGAGGAAGGGAAGAAACAGGAGGAACGGCATGCAAAAAAAGGGAAAATGGAAAAAAATGGAACAGATAATATATGAGCAAGCTTTCAAAGAACATCGCGTGACAAGCAATAATAAATGAAAAGCAAAAAGCATTTGAAGTGAGTTGCACTGTTTTAAGACATGCCTTCAGCTCAAAGCTGCGAGCCAGTGGGAGGACAGTAAGCCCGTTGGTTCTGGGGTCCTGCCAGGGCACACCTACTTGCTGGCGTAGTCAGGGAACATGCAACGTGACGAGAAACACCAGTGCAAGCCCAGGCTCCTAATGCATCAGGCTCAGGACTGGACACAAAAGCTGTCGGAAGCTGGCTAAACAATGCATTCATACATCCAAACATTGCCTTTGTTCGAACCCCACCCGCCGGCACTGGGGTCAGCACTGCCCGTCAGGCCCCCCTGAATCAGCTGCACTTTTGGATCATCTATGGCTTGTGCTCAGGTGCCCGTAGATGAATATATGGGTCCCAGTTTTCCACCCAGTGTTGTTTCGGCAGAACTTAGCTGGGCAGTTCTGGTAATCGGGAGGCTCTGGCAAGGAACATGGTCAAGGTTTTCAGATTCGTTTCTACACACACACACGCACATACGCGCACACACGCACCACCAAGCCACTCCTCATTCGCAGACCTTACTATGGCACATTTGAAGAGCAGGAGTCTGTCATGGAAACACCCATGTTATCTTGCCAGATGCCACTTCTAATCCCGTGACACTCCAAAAATTAAAAGTCTCCAGCCAACCCTCGGCTCACAACTCAGAAGCACATGCGTGCTGCGAGCCGCCGGAGCTCTGCCTGCCGGCTGCCTCAGGAGACTGCGCGTGGTCTTGTCACTGCCAAATGCACTTGCTGCGGAAGGAAATGTGCTCCGTCTTCCTTCCAGCCCCGATGCAGGTGCGAGTCTCCTTCTTCCGCCGGCCTTCCTGGCTCCTCCCGGCAAACTCAAAGCGCCCCGTAAACGTGCTCTTTATTCTCGGCTACAGGGGAGGCGGCACACTCGTCTAGAAAACGCACAAGGACAGTCTTTTCCCCGCCACTTAACACCACTCTTCTCGCCAGCACCACACCAATGCCAACCCGCCCGGCCAGGCTGTAGTTTCCGTTCTCCGCCTCGCAAGCGCGTCTCCTTCCACGTCGCCTTCGCACAGAGGTGCGGCTCTGGGTACCACTGCAGCAGTGACCTGTCCATTCTATAATGCAGCTATTCAGCTGGTCACTATTTTCACAGGTTTTGGAGATTTCAAAAGACTTTCGGACTCAACACAGGCAATGTTTAAATGCACTGGAATGCTAACATCACTTTCTTTTTTTTTTTTTTTTTTGGTCAAATGAGCCTGGTGCTTCCCATTTGTAAGTATGACATGTGAACCGCACTGGTGTTCCCTGCAGTTGGCATAGTTTCCTTAGGATCCCACTCCGTCAAAGCTCAGAGCCCTTCCAGGAGCGAGAATTAACCACAAGTCTGAGCGGCTACTGTAGCATAATCTCACTTTTAACTGGGTTTTTGAAGAACAGAAGAAGGAGAGAAAAGCATAAAATTCACCACATAAGAACACGATACTTACAAGTCGAGTCTGTATGCATAAAATAGCAGTAAAAACACCCCAAATTGTACAGTTGAAACCTCTACACCAGATTCTTGTGACACAGTCCACACATGTCTTTACTTGAAATATCCAAGTCAAATGTTAGTTTGAGGTACTTCCAACTTCAAAGGCAAAAACCAATGCACTTTGTACGGAAATACTTATTCGCATGTTCACACATCGTGTAGGTAGGCACTGCTCCGCTCAGCATTTACAAAAGGCAACGAACACTTTGGCTCGTTATTTTTGTAGTAGCGTTTCTAATATGCTTTATTTTCACCAAGTCAATCATTAGTAGAGAATGAAAGCAAGAGGGTGGAGTCCTCACAAAGAATAGCTTAGCGTTAACCAGTGACTCCCAATTTAAACTTACTGTCTCCCTACATCACAACTTCACGTCAGCTTATGATGAAGTCGGACTAAGTGGAGCTGGCCGTCAGCTTCCAGGTGGGTACGAGAACGTAAATGAAGGCAAATTCACAGTGCAGCTTGCTTCCCCATTCTGGGGACAGGAAACCCGTCAATGGTACCCCAAAGGGCAGGAGAAAGGGAGGGTGAGAAGGAAAATCACTTCTCAAGCATTCCAGTGGAACAGCAGCGTTTCTGCAGCTGGCAATGGCGGAACCATGACCGGCTGTGCAGCAGGAGATGCAGCAGAAACGAGGCTGTGGCTACAGTGCACACGCCTGAGGGTGTGTGCCGGGGCCGCTGGTCCCATTTCTCTGAGAGCATCTGGTATGCTACCTGAACAGAGGCTATTTCCAATAAAGAATTAAAAAAACAATTCTTTAGAAGTGACTTTGCGCTCCCCACAGGAGAGCACCGTGACAGAATCTAATTCTCCTTCATAATTGCATTACGACTTCATGCAGAAACCAGCCTCGGCTCTGAAGCGGCCGCCTGTGCAGCGGGGATTATAAGGGGATCTTAATCAGAAGACTGGGGCGATGTGCAAGCCCACTCCTGTGAATCAACTCGGGGGGCCACGCAGTGTTTGGTAACGTTCTTGGTGTACAGCAGGCAACAGGCGAAGAGCGCATTTCCAATATAAGTTACAAATGCTACAATTAGCTTGAAAAAAGGGAGTGCCTAATTACCCTAACAGAGGCTTTTTCCAGCTTCATTTTGGTGCTGCCTTCCAAGGGTCCCCTTTGAGCTGGGTCTACGGGGGAAACAGGCCCCACAAGGCTGAGCTGGACTTGCAGTGCTAAAGGGCTAGAAATGGAAAAGGCTTTGCCCAGCTGTTGTCTTTATTTTAATTATAATGAGGGCAAATTTATTGTACATCTGTCTTATGTGGTCAACACAAAACAATCGCATGTTCTTGAAAACCCAGCAAGAGTGCCCATTCTCACCAGCCACTCCCCAGCTGCCTCAGGAGTGGCATCGAGGTGTCCAAGGGCCCCAGGCTGCCACTAGAAAGATGCATTTCACTAAATATGGACTTTTCTTCTTAGTCTCCCAACCACACAATGTACGGGGCCCGAGCTCAAATAAATTAAACATCATCTATATTTCATGTTGCGGGAGATGATATTCACACAATGAAAGGCCCGACAATGTGTGATATTAGAGACACTAGCCATTTAACCAAGTAGAAAAGAAATTACTGCCTGAGAGGCAGCTGGGCAATATTTAGTTGAAACAGTCATGTGTAAGCTCCGCTGTGGCACATGCTAATCCTTTCATATGGATTCTCTCCAACTTAGAATTGTTCAACGAGTGTGACAGACTGGGGGTTTAAAGCTAATCCATAAATTAGTCCGCGCTCTCAAACACAACGGGGGCCATAAATGAAAATGAAAATCCTAGAACCAAATTAAATTCACAACCTTAAATACCTTCTCTTCTCCAGTTGCTCGGCGCAGCCCCCGCTCCGCCATGAGCCACTGCGAGGCTGGGGGGGAGACGGGGTACAGAACAATGCAGTGTAATAACCACGAGCCCAATCTGCTCCAGAGCAGCGCTTAATTGTAAAGAATTTAAATTCCCCCATTTTGATTGTCATAAGCTTAAATGAAAGCATACTAAGCAGTCCAGACGCATTTTAATACACTTTCCCCAGTTTACTTTCTTAACTAAAGTTAATAAGGAGCCAACGGTTTTCTTAATTGAATTCCCCTTCAGTTTGTGTGAGGGAGCTGCCTTTAATCAAAGGCATGCTACGCTGGCCAATATATCTATATCTATGTCTATGTCTATATCTATTCTATATCTATATTTATATCTAATCTATATCTATCTCTAACTCTCTCTAATCCATAGCAATCTATATTTATATCTAATCTATATCTAATCTATCTATATCTATATCTAAAATCTTCCCTTTGTGTTTGTTTATTTATTTATACTTATTTGAAATCTACTGAAAGCAAAAGCACGTGCTGGAAAATTACACTTCGAAATGTATTTTCTACTGGTTTTGCGGTTAATTTTCTTTCCATCTATGTTGTGCTTTCATTAAACTCTGATTTCTCAGAGGCAGGAGAAGTGGACAGGGACAAAATGAAGCTAAAGGCCCGGTCAGAGCTACGACAAGGCTCCCGACTCCTGAACGCCCCCCCCCCCCCCCCCCCGGCAGTGAAGACACTGTGTCCAGAACAACAGGGTGGGTGCTGGTTAAGCAGCTTCAAGTTGTGATGAAGCTTCTTCAGAAACGTTCGCTGGTGCTGCTCTGCCCCTGAGATCTTTCCATTCGAAAGCCAGATGTTCTGAAAACCACAGGAGTCTGTACAGCGGCTTCATTTCACAAGGAAGCAATCCCAGTGTCACGTGGGAGTGAATGCTGGCGGGAGAAAGGGGCAAGGCACCGGGAGGCGAGGCCAGAGAGGGTGCTGCCAGGAGGTGCCGGTGGGAGAGGGAAGCGGCGGGAGCGCCTGCTATTCCCCCTGCGTTAGACCCGGGACTGGGCCTTCTGCCAAGTCCTCACTTGAGCTCACGCCGTTCTCGGCTGAGAAACCTGCCTGCGCGATGTCCTTGTTTGCACTGTTGGTAGAGCTTCAGTATGGAAGCACGTGAAGTCTTTATCTCGTGACTTACTTTTAAACAAGGAGCAGAAAAGTATGGGAATTATGATAGAAGCATTACCTTCCGTCTCGTTCCTTTTTTTGAAAAATGCAGGATCACAGGAACTTCGTCACTGTGGTGTGCTAACTTCCTCCCTTCCCTCACAGGCACTCCGGGCCCAAGCTGGCGGGCTAGGATGCTACTGGTCATGGGCTTTGATCATCAGTAACACGGAAATAGTATGAAAAGATGGTCAGTTCTTTGGGGGCAAAACTTGAAAAGGTGGCTCTTCCATACAAGGCCGCACAAGCAGTTACTAGGGTCCTCGTAATGTGCCCGTCCCCGGCCACACGGGCGCGTGGGGGAGCTCAGGAAGCGCTGAATGACAGCCGTTTCACAGAGCAGATGCCAACTCCAGGGAAAGGGCAATTTGGAGAACATTCTGGGATGAAAGATGAGCACGTTCTAGCACCGATGGTCAGTATACGCCTGGAACTAACACACAGCACACACACTGCCGGCAGGAGCTGGAAGCAATTTGGCCTTCAGGCTTCATTTCCAAAACGCCGTTCTTTCTTCTTATTCCAGCCCCCATCTCTCCCACCTCCAGCTTGCCAACCTTGCTCTTTCTCTCCCACAGCTCACTTCCCAAAGTCGAAAGGTTTCTTCCTTTACCAGAGCAAAGTCCCTAGAAAATTCAAGCCCCGTCACTTCCTCTACTGATGCCAGACCCACCGCACACAGGGTGGCTCGTGCACTGGACGGGCAGCCAAAGTAGCCACGGGAACCTGAGGGCGGGACTCACTGCCCCACGGAAACGGGCTTTCAGTTCTCAGATGCCAATCAGAGAAACCTTGCCATTTTCTTTTCCAAGAAACAAAAAATCCTAATTGGCTATGCACTTAAAAAAGGAGACAACCTCACTTAGAAATGACCTACTTCATTGCTACAAAGGGAGTGTTCAATGTGCTTCCGAATTCAGCCCCGTGGCTACTCATTTCTTATTCTGGGGTGATTCAGTGTTTAATGTGGGGGGTCGCATGTGGCGGCCTGCAGGTCGAAGCCCTGGCCTGAGGGCCGTGAGCCGGAGGGGTTAGACCAGGGGTGGGCAAACTTTTTGACTCGAGGGCCACAGTGGGTTCTTAAACTGGACCGGAGGGCCGGAACAAAAGCATGGATGGAGTGTTTGTGTGAACTAATATAAGTTCAAAGTAAACATCATTACATAAAAGGGTACGGTCTTTTTTTTTTTTTTAGTTTTATTCATTTCAAGCGGGCCGTAGTTTGCCCATGGCTGGGTTAGACCGAGCTCAGCGCCCCGCGGCTGGCAAATCGGACTCAGGACGCGGCCAGTGCAGACAGCGCAGTGCGCACAGGCCTCGGGGCGCACATCCCCCACCCCCAGCCCGAGGGAAAGTGTGACCACACTGGCAGGCAAAGCGGTCACCAGCGCAGAGCGGGACTTCGATGTGGGCCTCACACAAAACGTCAACCGCCTTCAAAAAAGTTCAAAACGAAACAGAACGCGCCCGACCCCCGCGAGGCCCCTCGGGCTGGTTTCCGGGAGGGACCTCTGAGGGCTTCCTGCCGGCCAGGCCGTGTCTGTGCTCACAGGACTCCGGACCACGCCAGGCACGCAGGTGGCTCCTCCACAGGAGAGCGCAGACCCGCCCGAGTGAAGCCACAACCTGGGTGACTTTTCAAAGGGGGGGTGCCTGCCAATAGCAACGGTCGGAACAGAGATAGATGGTGAGGACATCAACCCCCACGAAGGACATCGAGACACCAGAGAGCCTCACAGCGGGTGCCGAGGCTCTGCGCGCCTCCCTCTGGTCTGGGTGGGTGTGCGTCTGCTTTTTCATTGGGAAAGAGAATCTCATGCCATTAAGGCCGTACAGGCTTGGGAAGCCAAATGCTCCTCCGCTCCAGAGCCTGCACAGGCGCCCGCGGAGGAGGCTGCCTGCCAGGCAGGAGACCCCCGGGCCAGGGAGGACGGCACTCTGCTCCTCCTCCTGCGGGCCTGCGGCTCCGGGGCCACCTGCAGACTGTGCTCTGCGTTCACAGCGCTCTCTTGAGCGTCTCGGGGCGGGGGTGGGAGGGGGGTGTGGGGGGGAAGAGCTCTGGCTGTTCTGAGGGCGGGCGACAGGGAACTCAAGGAGAGCTCTGGCTGTTCTGAGGGCGGGCGACAGGGAACTCAAGGACAGCCTGCCTCCCTAACGGGACAACCTGGGTGTCCTGTGACAGAGGATGGAAGGCAGCAGTGGAATACTTCCTTTCAGAGACACCAGAAATCAACTCTGACCTGTGGAGTTTAAAAACATTTTTCTGTCGAATTTGTACATTTTCTCATAATGAAACTCTGACCTGGGAGTGGGTTGCAGTTATTGCATTTGACTGGGAGGAAAAAACAAAACAGATGGCTGTGGCTTCTGTAAGTTCAGGCTTTATGTCTCTGTCACTGGATCTAGCTGCTGAGACTGTTAAGGCTAATGGTGGCTGTAACACACCGAGCAGTGCAGGAGAGAAGCGTGGACATGAACTTGGCTACCCATTTGGCAAGGCTTGGTTTGGACAATTTGTAGGAACTGACCCAAGTCCGGGGGATAGACTGGACTTTATTCAATGGGACGCAGAACCATTCAGCTCATAACCTTTAATCTGTTTGGAGAACGAAGCCAATGTTAAATTCCACGGGTGTACTTTCTGGGCAAGATAAATAGATCCAAAGCGGCTGGTTAAGACACAGCGAGCCTATACGATCACAGCCGTTAAGGCAGCAGATTCTCCAGCGGCAATTTTTGCCGACCTGCTCATGGGCGTGCAGGTGAGGCTCTGGGAATTCATGACCACGAGTGCACTGCGTGTGCAGAGGGGCCAGCAGCTGACACAGGAGCCACAGTGCGCCCGGAGATCACCGTGCACTGCCTTGGATGAGAGGCTGAGAGCAGAGAGCGACGCTGGAACAGGCCTGTCACAGGCACCTTCAGTGTGGGCAGAACACAGCACTCTTGTTTTTACAGTGTCCCTTCAACATAGGGTCTGCCGCGTGAACTGACAGCAGCAGGGTGCGAGCAGTGGGGGTGGAGTGAAGAGTTGGGGCTGGGGACCAAGCGCCTCTCCGGCCACTGAGACTGACTGTGGGGAGGGGTCAGGGGGTGGGAGGACAGGTCTTAACAAGAGAAAAAGCCTAAGCCAGAGACAGGCCAGCGCAAAGGGGGTATGCTCCACTGAGAGAATGTAGGGCTGCACAGCGAGGCAGGCTCGGCCACCCTGAAGAGTGTGCCTGCTGGTTCCGCAGCCCCCGCCCCACCCCAGGGAGCTACTGAGCTGGCTGTGGGCAAGTCTACAGGATGGACGGACCCCTGCAGGGCTCCCTGTGCGGGACCTGAGAACCGGCGATGAAACTGACGACACCCACGGGGCAGCTCCCAGGGGCGGTGGAAACCCGGGGACACGAGCGCAGCCTACAAGGGGCACCCTGGACAAGAGGTGAGAAGTCATAAGGCAGTGGCCTGGTGCGGAGGGTGACGGCTGCTCTGGGAACGGGACCTAGGAAGGAGCACCTCATTGCACTTCTCAGTGACCCAGGAAGGGGAGGCACCCAGCCACCACACCGACAAGCCGAGCTCATGAGCAGAGGAGCTGGGAAACGGGGAACAGAAATCCACACAGACAGAACTTCAAAGCGGCTCCACAGAACTGAGCTTAGAGCGACACAGCACCAATGGATGGACTTTCAGAAGGTCCTAAGTGAAGGCACTGCTGCTTTCATAAAGAATATTCAGACATCCTCACTACTGGCTTAGAGCTCTCTGCTCCACTGAAGGTGGAGGAAACCGTTTCGATGAGCCTCCCTTTCATGAATACTTTGACTTTTTCCATATCCACCTCACGGACTCGGGTGAGAACTGAAGTGCCTGCAGAAAGCCACCGTGCAGGCTGCGCCACAGCTGGGCGGCGAAGAGCATTCGCGGGAAGGATGGAGAGGGAATCCGCCGTGATTTTAGGAAGGTCCAGCGCTAGGATTGCTTACGGGGGCACATGGCCAGAGACCTGCAGTCCCATCAGGCAGCAGAATGACACAGAAAGTCATCTGTCAGAGTTTTTCTCACAGAAAGAATTACGTGTTTCTGTGCAGTGGCTAAGGCCTTACCTAAGGAATCCCACGTGTCTGTGGACACGGCACCTAGCCCTTCCTACCGGGTGGACAGAGGCCTCCAAGGCTCAGATGGGCACCATCGAGCCGCGTGAGAGCTGCTGGGGTCCGAGAAGGGGTGGACGGCGGGCTCCCACCTCAGTGACAGTCAGAATGGGAGACTGTGAGCTTCAAAGGGTGCAGAGAGAAAGCCGTCACGGCAGCCACAGCGGCCCCACCCTCCACATTTCTCCAGGGGCAGCCAGGGTGCCCCGCACGGCAAAGGCAGCGACTCCCTCCAATCTCGTCACCACCCAGGCGACCCGAACGGGCAGCATGATCAGCAGGCAGCCTCGGGCAGGAAGGATGGCGGCGCGCGGGGAACATGGCCACACGGGCACGTGAAAGGGTGTGCGTTTTCACTCACGAGGCTGAAGATGAAGTGGGGACAAGGAGAAGACGCGAGGCCAGAATACTTACCATTCAACAACCATGGCCGAGCATCAGCCACCAGCATGTCCTCTAAGACCAGGCTGCCATTTCCCTAGCATCTGCTTAAATAGTGATGCTTAAACAAGAGTTCTCTTGTGGGTAAGCTGCAAGATAGCTGATCTGCTGTTAAATGCTTGAATGTTAAAGACTGTCTGAGGTCCTTAAGGTTCAGCCTAAGAACACAGTCTTTGAAGTTCCAAAGTGCAGGACCAATGAAATCCCGATGACTGAAAGGGGACTTGGATGCCTCATTGTATACATACCAGAAAGACAACACCATGCAGGACATTTCCATGGGAATGACGTACCGTACCTGGGATGATGGTAAGGATGGTGGTGGTGGTGGTGGTGGTGGTGGTGGTGGTTGTTGTGGGAGGAGGGATAGTTGTGGGGGGATCTGGATAAAAAAAAAAAAAGGAAAATCAAACCCACAATGCTGAACACAACAATGACCAGTAATGACAAAACAAAGGCATGAGGACACTGAGATGTTTGTTTGATGACTCCCCTTTAAAACCAAAAGTCTCCTCCAATATGTCCTCTAATTAAAGCCCAAAGCCATGGTTGGAAGAGCTAAGAAGAGTGTTGTAATAATGACGCCGATGAAGATGAGGAAATGTGGAGTAGAGAAGGGAGGAAAAATAAAAACACAGGACCGCCCCCACCGGATCCGATTTCAAAGGTGAGGTTAAACCACCTCCGCACTTAAGGGCACGATGGGTGTCCATGACTTTATAATTCCACAGACGGGCGGGGCGGGCAGGAGCAGGGACCCGCTGTCTGCAGGCTCCTGCTTCCTTGCTCTTAGCAATGCTAACCCTCTCCTTTCCATCCACGCAGCCCAGCAGGAGGCAAGACCACTCCCGCCTCCGCAGACCTCCACACAGAGAAGAGAGAATGCCACCACTAAGTATCAAGTTCCTTAAGAGTCAATAAAAGTTTACAACTTATCGATATTGATAAGTTAGTTGCCTTTGCTCATGTTAAGAGCTTGACCTAAGTGGACGACAAGGATGAAACCAAAGGAGCGTTTTCCACCTTGTGAACAAGAGGACCAAGTGTCAGTGAGGCCTGACCCTCAGAGCCAGGAGTCCCAGGGGAAGCCTCTGTCAGGCGCTGAGGTTTTGGGGAAAGGGAAGGGCAAATATGAAAGAGAGACATTCCAAGCCCAAATGATCAAACCGAATGTGTTAACTGTCAGCAAGACTTTGAACTAAGCCACCATTCCGCTGTAACAGAGCAGAAGATGACTCGAAGGCTTTTGATTTTAAATTTTATCTAAAGCACGTCAATTTTTTCTCCCTGACACATCTGGTGTCCTTTAATCTCCAAGTGCGCTCTCAGATTGTCTAATTAATGCATCAAACTTTAATTATATACTGCACCTTTACTGGGCTTCGTACAACTTCCTGAAAGTTTATGAAAACATGATCTTGGTTCTTGGTTGTAATGCCTGTTTCAAATGATTCTTACGACTGATCAATAATCCGAGGTTTTGACGTCCCTCACGGACCTCTCTCAGACACACACATGTGCTCATTTGACAGTGAAGAATCAACAGCAAGTTGTTCCGTTTTATGGGAGACATTATTCATTTAAGTTGAGGACACAAGCAGTTTAAGCTATTGTTAAATCAGCCTCACGTAAGACTAGAAGGAATCCACTAAAAACAAAAACAAAACAAAACAAAATCTCATTCTCCTCCAAGTAGAAACCATTAAATCGGTGATTTCAAAACTACTTTTTAAGAAGAACAGGCAGCTTGCTCAGTCTTGCTCCTGAGACACCTTCTCAGGGGCCACAGGTGCGACCTGGCAGCTCACCTGGACGCACTGCCCTCCCCCCGCCGCGCCCCCCCCCCCCCCACGTGCAGGTGCAGAAAAGGCGCCCTGGCCCTGAGCCAGCACTGAAGACTTCCGCTCCCTCCAGTCCCCAGCTCCACTGCACCCAGAGAGGCGCCTGCTGCCCAGCAGTGGGCAGCTAATGTGCTGGTTCAATTACAATACTTATCATTGAATGGCCACGTCTGTACCTGGGGGCTTCCCCTGACACCCTAGACTGCTATTTCTGTACCTGTCTGTGAAAATATTGGCACAAATATGTGATGTCCACCAGTCAATCAAAGAGGACCTGAAGGTGATTTGAAAAAATGGTTATAAACAAGGACTGGGCCATCCTAATGAGGGCAGAGACTCAGGTCAACAGTTCTTTTCATTTTGTGGACAATCACACATTTTCAATTATTTTCCTCACTGCTGGGGAAAATGTTGTCCTTCACATCTGGCTCAAGTGACCTAAATGAGTTAGATTCTGCCAACAGGTAAAAGCCTCGGTGTCCGGCACCAAGAGCAACACGAGCCACTACTTAAAAAACGCAGAGTGGGAGCTAATGAGCTGGGTTTGATACACAGAAGCGACAGAACAAAACGAACCGGGGCTCAGGCACGAAGCAGCCAGATTCTCGAGGTACAGAAGTTACTTCCGGAGAATTAAACATTGTAAAGGCATGTCAACTCTTAGCTCATAAAGTACTTTGAAAGTTAATGTAGTAGCACAGTAAATTGGCTTTGAAAAGAAAATCTATTCACCATCTTCTCAAATTGCTAGAATATTTTATTAACGGACTAGCAACACCTCAGGTGAGTATTCTAGCCTGCTTTCCAAGGCCTGCGAGGGGCACAGCGGTAGGTAGGAGGTGGTACAGTGCAGATCCCACAGGCCCTCGTCAAGGACCAGCCCTATCCTGGTGGGGACATGTGTGAATGACAGGTGCTAACCTAACATGCAGGTCTCTATGTTTCTTGGCTTTCCAATAATGCACTCTGGCCCAGTGAGTTAATTCCAAAAGAGCAGTCTTATATTGGAGGAATTTTTCTATCGGCCATCAGTGAGAATAAAAGGAACTGCAGAGAAAGATACAAATGTCCCAGTGGACTTGGGAGTCAAAGGACCATGGCTCTGACTTAGTAACCTTGTGAACTCTGACAAGTCATGTGACCTTTCTAAGCCTCATTTTATCATCTGTAAAATGGGATAAAGACAATGCTTACCTCCTGATGTGTTGTGGAGATCAGAGGTGATTATGCATGTAATACAGCCAGTCATCCTAGAGTGTGGAATAAATACTAGCCATGAGCTAGTACCCAAAATTATCCACATATTGCTGTCCACCAAACCCATAAAGTGTTTCTCATCTTGAGATGCAGGAGCAGCAAGTACAATAAATCAACATTGTTTTTCTATGTTTGAGTCTTCTGAATCAAGGAAGCATATAATAGGCTGGTGGAAATCTGTCACTACTTTTTACAATCTGCACTTTTAAGGAGAGCTGAACCAAAGTCTAAACCTGGTTAACAGCAATGTGGGGACCGCCTGAGGTTCCAACCCTGACTCAGAGAGCAGAGGGGCGAGTTTGGAAGCAAGAGGGAGGCATGTACCTCCCAGCGCTGCCAGTGGCACATCGTGAATAGTCTGAGGGACGGAGTAGCTCTGTGGATCGTCACCCAAAAGTAGGGCACCCATCTGGAAAAGTCATTTCCTTCGCTCTGACCTCCTTAACTACTGGGGAGAAGGAATGCTATCGTGTGCAGGTCACAGACAACAGGGGCAGTGAGCAAACACTGACCTCAGAAGTCTACTAGATAGGGGATGAGGAGTGGTCCTTTAATTCTGCATTATGCTAAGGACAAAAGGCTCAGGTACGGGCTGCAGTTTTATTTTAACATCCCTGTAGATATGGCGTAAAGCATTCTTCCATCTCATCAAAGAGGATGTGATTTCTATTCTCTTCACAAGGAAAGTGGCCAGGTTCTAAGTATGCTGCAAATAAATATTTCACATGTCTGTTTGTGTATATGTGTATACTTGTACACTTACAGTGGGGTTATTTACACTGCTAACAGGAAGAAAGACATGCACTCACACCTCAGATATTTAGAAGACGCTGGCATTTTCCTGCCTATGGTTACTCATTCTGTGTCATGTCAGTTCATGGCTCTTTTTCCTGGTGTTAAACTAACCAAGAGGCTGCCAGGGAGCAGGAGAGACGCAGCTTGTCATCATCAGCCTGGAGAGGCGGTGGTCCCTCAGCTAAGGGGGAACAGTCACCACACACAGAGCTGACGGGAAGATGCAAATGGGGAAAAGGTTTAAAATGCCGGGCACACGGCACACGGCACACGGCACACGGCGGGATGCTCACTAAAATGTGACTAGAGAATGAAATTCATTGTAACATACTTTAACAATCCTGTAAAAAGATATTAAGAAAGCAAACAAATTTTTTAAGTTGTGTCTAAAGCAGTATCTATAGGTCGTTAACATAGCTACCAAGGACCTTCTGTTTTTTTTCCATTTATTTACTGCCTTGCAACACCTTTTTGTAATGTAACAGATTCATGCTGAAAATAGGGTAGTTTGCTCATCGAAGCAGGAGAAAGGTTAACCCAGGCACCATAGGAAAATACCAATGGGAATAAACGTCCTAAGCTGAAAAGCATGAATTGGTACGGTTGGAGTTCTCACATCATCTCCATTCCAGGTGCCTGGGGATACCTCTGTCCTGGCGGGAAGGCCCCTGATTAGAGGGAGAGGCCTGGCACCGCCCTCCCAGGGGAGACGCTGGGGTCTGCCCCAGGCCCTGCTTCTTGAAGGAAACAACTGGGTTATGGGTTTTCAACTTGACCAAAGACTTGGGGAGAGAACTACAAGCAGCAGCAACATGTCCCGCGGCTAAGGGAGGAGAGCTGCATCTCACGTACCATATACATACAGCGTGTAATCCGAGTGAGCTTTCCCCACGGCGTTGGAGGCTTCGCAGCGGTACGTCCCGTTATCTGTTTTGTTCAGGTTATTGATGAACAGGTTGGGCCCGGACAGCACGGCGTGCTGGGGCATTTCATCATCGACTCGCACCCAGGTTACCTTGACAGGCCTGCGGAGAAGAGGGGGGACGGGCGCGTTATCTCCCGCACCAGGTCTGCGCAGACTTCGCGCTCCCACATTGAATCACACGCAGGGCGACGCAATTAAAGAGGACTTACCGCAGGTAGTTTAAGTTCACAGAATTACAGCTGTGAAGTCTCCAAAACATTTGTTTGGAATATAATTTTCTTTAAACGTTATCAGGTGTTGAAAAACTTTCAACACACCACAATTGGGAGTCTCATGATTTCCAATTTATCTTCAACAAATCAGAAAATAACCAGCACACCCTATTAGTCTGCCCTGCTGTCTGGTTTCACACCAATTCAGATAGGACAGAGCTCACGCATTGTTATTCATCTCATTAACGAGGGGAAATTGCATCCCTGGCTAGCGACCCACGCATTCATCTGGTGGCGACTGGCACAACAAGACACTTGCTTAGAAGACACTTGTGATATTGAAATGGATTTCAAGTTTCACAAAAGGGGATGGGCGTCCACATCTGAGGAGCGCTTGCTTTGCGCTCTGCTCTATGAGGATCACCTTCTCTCATTCTGGAAAGATGCCTTCACTTCCTCTGCCCTCCTCCAACCCAAGTGGCACTGCCCCGCTGCCCGCCAGCCACCTGGTCCTGTGCTCCCTGGCAGTGCCTCCTCTGCAAGGCCCCCTGCCCCGCTCACCCTGTGTGCACCCGCAGGCCCACAGCTGGAGGCCTCAGGTCATCCCCGCAGGACTCCTCAGTCCCAGGGGCGAACTCTGCAGGGACCACGGTGCTTTAGTGATTTACGTACCATATTTGCATCCATCACGAAAAGGCGCATTTCACAAGATGCACCAGAGCCAAAATTGCACACACAAATTATCGTTCAAAAGTATCTTCACAACTATGGCTCCTTCAGGCGGCTCCTTCGGCCTCCGAGGAAATCGCGGCCACGATAGGACTGTGCCTCAATGGAGCTGCAGGGAGAGTGGCCCCCACTCCAGTGCGGGAACATCCCTGTCCCAGCGCCGCCTCCAGGGGCAGCGATGCGACAAAGGAGCCGCTGGGGGCGGAGACTTGGGCCGCCTGTCCAGCAGCATTCCAACCTCCAAAGGTTATCCTTTTCTTTAATGACACCTGCGCCCTCCGTCACAGCCCGTAGGTCATTTAAGAATCAGCACCGCATGTGCTCCGTGCAGGCAGCGGCCAGTGGGCCCCCTGCAGGCAGACTGCGGCCCTGTGCCTGACAGCTGAGCCCACCAGTGGGGTGGGTACTGAGTCCGTGCACAGCTCTAAGGGCAAGTCCAATGATCGCTGTATTGTGTGCGATTTCCGGAGAGAGCAAACAGGCCACGTGCAGGGCGGGTTAGCAGCCGCGGATGCCAGCTTGCTCCTACTCGCGCCTGTTCCTGTGCGCGAGGCACAAACACCCTCTCTGGCATCAATGTCCCAAGGGAACCTGTCATTTACCAACCCCGTGCCACATGCAATCGAATACCGTACCCCCTTCAGCAGAATAGATAAACAAAATATAGTTTAGCGAGCCATACACTGGAAATGCAGTTAATGTGGCTGAACGTAGGTGTCCCAAGTGGCAAGAGGCCCGTGAGGATAATTCTCTCTCCTGGGGATTGTGTGGAGGCAGGTGAGCTGCTCACTAGGGCATAATTCAAGCAGTCTTCACAAGAGACGTCAGGTCTTCCAGTGTTCAGAGGAGAGGCCACTCCGCAGCTGGGTGTGTACACCAGCAACTCTGGACGCCAGGAGACGAGCAAGACGCTCCTACTTCCTAAGGTCGCCTTGCAGTCCCCTGTGGCCAGGACAGGGAGCAGCCAGTCCTCGCCCTGGGAGAGGGCCGCGCCCCTGGAGGGGTGGAGGGAAGAGAGCCTCCTGAGGCCAGGCCCCTGGGCTCCCGACCCCGGGTGCTTAGCTGTCGTGGGAAAACCCTTTCCAAAGCTTCTTGTTCAGAGGCTCTAAGTTCCTTACACGAAAACGGCGATAGTGACGCTGGTCAGCAACAGTGAGAGGAAAAAAATCATGCCGGGGGACAGCAGGGGGAGCTCAGCGCCGTGCCTCTTGGGGCACTGGGAGTCTGAGTGCCGCTCCCGGCACTGACCGAGGTGCCCCTTTAGGGTTCCAAGGATTACTTTCCCGAAGAAGCATTGACACCCATCTTCACTCTGCTGGACGTCCCCCTCCTCCCCAGCTGCACTGAGGACACCGGCAGTGGGTACTGCTGTGTTAGTGACGACACAGTTTCTCTAATTCGCCTTCATTCGTTCAGCAGGGGCAAGCAACTTCTTCACACTGCAGTGACACTGGAGTGTTTGCTGGTTCTCCTCACATACCTACATAGGGTGTCCCCGCAAAATGTATACACACACTTTGAACAATTATAAAGGCAGTGTTTATTACAATACATTTCGTTTTCAAAATTGAGCTATCAGCTGTTAAGGTGTATATACATTTTGGGGGGACACCCGGAATATATCTTGAGAAAAGTTCCTGAATCATTCCTTACTAACAAAAATATTTCCAGTAGTCACTTGTCTTTGCGGGAAAGAGAAGCAAAATTAAAGGTAGGGCAAATTCGTTTGCCTCCGCTGGTCCTAAACGCAGCAGCTTAATTTTTGTCTTAAAACTATCTTCCCGCAGCAAAGACGTGAATACGGAGGGAGTAGATGTATCATTAGATTGTGGGTACACTAACAATTTATTGGGATTATTTTTTGTGTATGAGAGACAACAGTTCTGACAATCATGTTGCTGATTATAAAACAGAATTAGCTGAGATTTCAATCTTAGCTGGTATTTCATTTTTCTCCCTAAGGTCACCATTAAGAACCACCGATATTTAGTCCACTGAATATTCTTTTATTTCCTGAAAAATATTCCACCTTTACAGCAGGAGAGAGTGACAGGCCAATCTCTGCGTGGTGACGTTTCCTGCTGTGACCCCCGCCAACCATGGCCTTGAGAACTTACTGGGGTTTCCCGCTGACTTCACAGGTTAACTCAAGCGCGTCCCCTTCCCGGGTCAGGCCTTGTAGAGGGTAAGTCATCTGAATATGCACCCGAGGCTTATCTGTATGACAACAACACAAAGTACAATGTTTAGCAAATGGTATCGTCAGGCACAATCAGACGTGCTGGCTGCCACACGCCCCGGAGTACCAGCCCCCACCGTCCCCACCCTCTGCCTTCCCTAACTCCCTTCTAATTAGTTAGTAATCCTGGCATTTGCTCAAATTAAATTGACTAATAACGCTAAGGAGTGAACTACGAATAGATAAGAGATTCATAAGCCAACTGCGCCACATCAAATATTTCCTGTGAAAGACATTTTGTTACATTGAAGTTTATCTCCAGACTCACTCAAGCTAAAGGAAACTCATTTGCTTTCATGCTGAGGTGAAGCCACAGATATTTGTGGCGCTTGGAATGGATACATTTTATCATATGTCATATGTTACTATGCGACAATAAGCTGTGACACTGCATATTAATCAGTTTGCCTCTTCTATGCACAACTCCCGCGTTCTACTCAAACGGCTTTAAAGACGAGATGGGAGGTTCTGGTGGCTCTTACTGAACTCCGGCTTCTCACATGTGAACATAAACAAGAAGGTAGGGCGCCGACCGTCTCCTGAGAGCCAGCCTGTCCTGGGGACCGAAACTGGTGGAGAAACAGCCCCGGTTTTGAGGATGAGAACACTGGTGCGGAGAACAAAGTAGAAATAAACCTGAGAGTCCCACGAAATGCGTATTGGGAGAAATTTCTGATTCAAAACCATGTTTTCCAATAACAATCCAAGTGTTCAGGGAAGTACTTAGGTAGGTGATCAAGCTATTCTTATTTCCACTAGACGCTTAAAAGCTGAGTTTGTGCCCCAGCTGGTTTGGCTCAGTGGATAGAGCATCGGCCTGCGGACTGAGGGTCCCGGGTTTGATTCTGGTCAAGGGCACATGTCTGGGTTTCCGGCTCAATCCCCAGTAGGGGGCGTACAGGAGGCAGCCCATCAATGATTCTCTCTCAGCATTGATGTTTCTCTCTCCCTCTCTGAAATCAATAAAAATATATTTAAAAACAAACAAAAAAACCCCACAAAACTGAGTTTGTAAGCATGTGAGAGCTAACTAGGGAGGGGAGAGAAGAACTTGGAGTTAAATATCCAGGCAGATACATTTACAAATAAAATAAAACCTGATGAAACTGGGCTTTTATTTTTTGTCTATTCTGAACAAGCTATTAATCTCTAAATCAGTTTCTCACTTAATTCTGTGACTCTGTAAATGCACATTTTTGAAAATGTTCCCAAGAGTAATAAATGTGAGAGGGCAAGACATCAGTTGGCTGAAAGGCCAAAATAATTTCCATAACTCACCCTTGTCAGACAATCACAGACCTAAACAACAGCACTTTGGCCTTTACAAGCAGTGGCTGCTCATGAACATTCATCCTATGGAACCAGGAGGACAGAGACCCGGGGCTCGGCCTGTCTCAGCCGGGACCCTGCTGGCCAGGCTGCACAGGTCTTCTCCAGGCATGGCTGCTTTCTGGACGCACTGGAGGTCTTGCTTCGTATCAGAGATCTTTCTCTTACGGCTGAAAACCACGAGGCACGCAAGGCCTTTGCGGGGAGCCCTGTCCCACCCCTCCCCTCCCCCACCCCCACGTGCTGACACAGTGAGTGGGAAGAACTTCCCAAGAAGCTGGGTCTCTGACAGGCTCACCGGCCTGAGGGCCAGATGAGCTGCAGGTAACAAACGGCTCTATTCTTAGACCTGCTGGCAAAAGAGATGCTTAGCAGCAAAATGGTGAAGGTTTCCGGACGTGATGACTGTAGGAAGGGAATCAGTAAAGAAAGGCCGGGCACAGGACAGCAGGACGACCTCGACCGAGGACTGACTGCTGGTGGGCAGAGCTCCTCTGAGAGCTACAAGCTGTACCGTAAGCTACATACAACCATGCCTGCTGGTTTTGGTGTATGACACACACCCAGAGAGGCTGGCTGGCAAAGTTTATGAAAAACAAACACAACCACAGCAACAACAATAGCAGAGGCCACACGGGACCCGCTGCCTTACCGTTCATTCTGACACAGCATCAGTGACAGCGTCCCTGGTCGGGAGCTCTGTCATTCTCACCCGTGAGCCTTTCTGGGTGAGACTAAATGGAAAGCCCCAAACTCGGGCTGAAGTGTAACGACTGCTTATAGGCTAATCTCTGACTCACGGAAGGGCTACGTTTTCCATGCACTGCTGACTTCAGCCCAGAAATTAAGGGGAAGCAAAGGTTATGACCAAGGCTTTTCTCCCCATGTGTAATTTACAAGCAAGCAGAGAGGATATATTTCTCAGCATAGCCACTAAGGATTCTACATGCTCAACTTCCATTCTACATAATAAAAGCCTAATATACAAATTGTTCAACTGGGAGTTGGACCACTGGGAGTTCGACTGCTCACTATGACGTGTGCTGACCACCAGGGGGTGGCGAGGAACATGGTGGGCACTGGCAGCGGGCGGCAGTGGAGGCACTGCCGGCCCTGATGAGAGTGGGACCGCAGTGGGATGGTGGAGCAGGTGAGTGGGCAGTGCCAGGCCAAGGCGGGTGCTAGTGGGAGCCTGATCGCCCCGCAGAAGGTGACCAGCGGCGACGGTGGGGGCGGGGCTGCCGTCTGACTCCCAGGCACTGAGGGAGCTGGGTGGGGGGCCTGGCCCCGACAGATTGTCCACAGACAGGATGGTGGAGCAGGTAAGGGGGCGGCGCCAGGCCATGGCAGGGTGCTAGGTGCGGCTGTGAGGCTGGGGGCACTAGCTGGGGCTACAAGCCTGGGGGCGAGAGCTGGGGCCCGATCCCCGCAGGCCACCCCTAGGGACCCCACCTGTGCACGAATTCGTGCACCAGGCCTCTGGTTAATAATAAAGAGAGTGCCGAACATCTAATTCACTCTGCCTTTTCAGTACAACTGAGTTTGTTTTAGGTAAATGTTTCTTTATGTTACTAACGGCTGCTTACCAGTTGTCAGTTACTCACATACATCAGGAAGAACAAGTTATAAGTTTGCTATATCTGGAATTTATGTTTAAAAATCATATACTAAGCCATAGGACAGGCACCTTCATTTTTGGTAACTGATTTTCCTAACTTACCCCTTAGGTTTCTGTACTATGGGTACAGCTGCCACAGTTACCTTAATAGCTATGTGAAAAGGTACACATTCATCTTGCTGGTATCACACAGCAAAAATCTCTTCCCCTGTCACACATGCAGCGCTTACAGGCACATGATCCGACCGCAGGCCAGCTGGGCCAGAGGACCAAACAGAGGTCTATGTGCCCAGATCCCTCCCTGAGTGAAGGAAACTCAAAGACAGGCCGGTTTCCTGTCCTTTTCACTGGGAGAGGAACTTACGTATTCTCCACAGGAGACTGGAAACCCTGGGGTCCCACTGGCACCTCTAGAACGCAGGGATGTTAACAGTTCCCAGCAAGAGCCTGGCGGCAGGATGACTGTCAAAATCCTGAGCAGTCAGGTGGCCGACTGCATGGCCCAGGCTCATCAGTAATGTTTTAATTATGTTCATAAATCAAATGCTATAACCCACCGAATCTCTTCTGAAACAGGAGCAGACGCCAGGATTTATTTTTAAGTAATGAGGTAAGGCCCAGTCCATTTTCTGGTGACCATTTTATGTATCGGCTGGTGGTGTCAGGCATAGGCCACAAGCCAGGTGACACTTTCTATCCAAGTGCAGTAACTGCCCAGAATGGAATGCTCAGAACGGCTCCATGTCATTGCAGAATGGAGCTGCTACGGAAGTAAGAAAAACAGTCAGGTCCACGCACTTTGGAACATTACCATTATAGAGATGGCATCACCAAGAGCCAACCGATTAGGTCGAGGAATCTGAGGTTTTCATAATACAGTGGAATTTTTTACCTTCACGCACCCCCACCCCTCCTATAAAAGACACTTAGCAAGACTGCCATAGCATCAACGTCCCTTCATCAGTCAGAGGTGCATGGAGGGCTAAATACCAAGGCTTCAGGTCACACTACAGTAGCAGCCAATTAAAAAACAACATTAGAAAGAGGCTCTGATTTGCTGAGGCTTCCTTTAAATGCACTCTGCTCTCCCTATAAAGGGAACGTGTGCATATATAAAAGGGAACTCTGAGAGAGGCGAGGATGGCTGCTGGCAGGTTACAGCTGATGTCACGCCAGCCTGGCCTCGCCGCACATCCTATGATCTTCTCAGAAGATGAACCTCAAAGCCCCGACCTGGATTCCACTCTCCTGTGCAAATGACCAGTCTCCTCTCCGGACAAACACTAATGCATCCGGTCTTCACTCAAAAGGGTGCGATGCCACCATCCCACGTCCTACCAGCAGGAAGGGCTGCGGCCAGGGGGGGGCCTCCCTCAGCCCAGCAGACCTGTCGCGCCCGGAACTACAGGCACCCCCTTCTCTCCCTGAGATTCTAAGTCAGGAATGTGGGTGTCATACGTTCCCTGACGTGCTCACTGAGCCGAGCTCAAGGGCTTGTGTGCAAATCCGCTTCGGGCGCTGCGCTGGGGACTAGGGCTCCTCCTGAGCTTCCACCCAGTGTTCAGGGACACCGGTGACGGGGGGGGGGGGGGGGGGGGGCTGGGCGGCCGCGAAGCAAGTGCTCACCGCTTCCGGGCCCAGCAGGGAGAGCGAGCGCAGTGTGTCAAGAACCCAAGGGTCCCCCTGTCCCACAGCCTGGCCGGGGGAGGGTCCCCCTGTCCCACAGCCTGGCCGGGGGAGGGTCCCACTGTCCCACAGCCTGGCCGGGGGAGGGTCCAACTGTCCCATAGCCTGGCCGGGGGAGGGTCCCCCTGTCCCACAGCCTGGCCGGGGGAGGGTCCCCCTGTCCCACAGCCTGGCCGGGGGAGGGTCCCACTGTCCCACAGCCTGGCTTATGCATTCGGGTGGGGACGCATTGACTGAAGAGGCTCTGTCAATCATGGAGGATTACTACAGCTTGGAGTAGGCAACAATGCAAATATTAACCTGATATTTGGTGAGTTTTAGGGGCTATTGGTGCTCAAAACAAGAATCAGCCCCTAAGATGGTGCCCAGACTGTTGGGAGAGGAGTCTGTCCTGAAGGAGGGCATCTCTAACAGAGGAGTGGGTGGTTAGAGAGCAGGGGTGGGTGGTTAGAGAGCAGGGGTGGGTGGTTAGAGAGCAGGGGTGGGTGATTAGAGGGCAGGGGTGGGTGGTTAGAGAGCAGGGGTGGGTGGTTAGAGAGCAGGGTGGGTGGTTAGAGAGCAGGGGTGGGTGGTTAGAGAGCAGGGGTGGGACTGGTTAGAGAGCAGGGGTGGGTGGTTAGAGAGCAGGGGTGGGTGGTTAAAGAAGACGGGTGGGACTGGTTAGAGAGCAGGGGTGGGACTGGTTAGAGAGCAGGTGTGGGTGGTTAGAGAGTAGGGGTGGGACTTGCTAGAGAGCAGGTATGGGTGGTTAGAGAGCAGGGTGGGTCTGGTTGGAGAGCAGTGTAGGACTGGTTAGTAGAACACCCTGCCAAAGGCTTGCTTTCTCCTGTCAGACCTTCCTGAGTGATTTTCACCACCTTAGCTTGTTTGCAAGGTGAGGGCCCTGCTGCCTCCTCTGGGTCTGCTTGAGGGGGAGGGCTCCTGGGAGTGACGGAGTCCCACCTGGTGACGGAGAGGGAGTCCTCCTCCTCAAGCAGCCACCACAGAACACAACTTCCTCTTGTTGCAACCTGCAAGTCGTTTAGTAGGTTCTGCAAGTACTGTTTATCCAACAGAATCAACCTGTATTCTGGGCTTTTGTGGTAGAAAGTTATGTTTCTGGTGCTTTTTAAATGGGGTGCACACTCACTCCCTTCAAGATTTGAGGTGAACACGGGGCAAGATGTTCTGCACAAGACCTTTAGCTCTATAGGAAGAAAAGTTTTGGGGTTCTTGTATCCCTGGTGGCACACAGTAGGCATTCAATACATATTTGCCAAATGAATGAATGAATGAATGAGAAAGTGGAGAAATGTTAGGGTATGTGTTTCTATTCCTAGCTCTAACTAAAACAAACAAACCAAGCAACCAAACACACCACGAATCCTCCTTATTCCTGTTATCAAATAGGCACACTGCAATTTCTGAGCTGATTTAAGCTCACGTCAGTCTGAATGGCGGCACAAAACTCAGCACTGTCCCACCGAGTTGGGAAAGGCTGTGAAAGAGAAGGTGCTATGATTTGACTGGCTGGAGCTGAAGCGGTGCTGGTCTGGACCGCCCAGCTGGCCGTCTGTGATTGGCGGTGCGGAAGCTTCGTGTTGGTGGGAGTGCACCGCTTCAGCTGTGGACTGGTGGGTGGCCACGGCCCTGGCATACAAGGCCCCCGCATTTAATTGCTTGACCAGCCTTATCACAAAACATAACTGCATTTCTGGTTTGGAAGGTCAATCCAGTTCCCAAAATGTGAGGGCAGCTCAGGTTGATTTCTATTCTTCCACTTCGATGCTCATTAATTAGCGCTTCTGGTGCATCTTATGTTGGCATCTTCAGGGAAATCACAAAGGAGGCCATTTCCCCATTCGTTCAGACTTCATGCCAGTTCACAATCATGTAACCTTTCACAGGATCAAAACCTGACCTTGAGTTAAAAACCAGTAAGTGAAGAATACAAATTAACACTAGCTTCCCTAGGTCCACTGTCCACAGGCGCAGGGACGCCTCTCACAGACACACTGGGTGATGCCCACTGTCCACAGGCACAGGGATGCCTCTCACAGACACACTGGGTGATGCGCACTGTCCACAGGCACAGGGATGCCTCTCACAGACACACTGGGTGATGCCCACTGTCCACAGGCGCAGGGATGCCTCTCACAGACACACTGGGTGATGCCCACTGTCCACAGGCGCAGGGATGCCTCTCACAGACACACTGGGTGATGCCCACTGTCCACAGGCGCAGGGACGCCTCTCACAGACACACTGGGTGATACCCACTGTCCACAGGCGCAGAGACGCCTCTCACAGACACACTGGGTGATGCGCACTGTCCACAGGCGCAGGGACGCCTCTCACAGACACACTGGGTGATGCCCACTGTCCACAGGCGCAGAGACGCCTCTCACAGACACACTGGGTGATGCACACTGTCCACAGGCGCAGGGACGCCTCTCACAGACACACTAGGTGATGCCCACTGTCCACAGGCACAGGGACGCCTCTCACAGACACACTGGGTGATGCGCACTCTCTACAGGCGCAGGGACGCCTCTCACAGACACACTGGGTGATGCTCACTGTCCACAGGCGCAGGGACGCCTCTCACAGACACACTGGGTGATGCCCACTGTCCACAGGCACAGGGACGCCTCTCACAGACACACTGGGTGATGCGCACTCTCCACAGGCACAGGGACGCCTCTCACAGACACACTGGGTGATGCGCACTGTCCACAGGCACAGGGACGCCTCTCACAGACACACTAGGTGATGCCCACTGTCCACAGGCACAGGGACGCCTCTCACAGACACACTGGGTGATGCGCACTGTCCACAGGCGCAGGGACGCCTCTCACAGACACACTGGGTGATGCCCACTGTCCACAGGCACAGGGACGCCTCTCACAGACACACTGGGTGATGCGCACTGTCCACAGGCGCAGGGACGCCTCTCACAGACACACTGGGTGATGCCCACTGTCCACAGGCACAGGGACGCCTCTCACAGACACACTGGGTGATGCCCACTGTCCACAGGCACAGGGACGCCTCTCACAGACACACTGGGTGATGCGCACTCTCTACAGGCGCAGGGACGCCTCTCACAGACACACTGGGTGATGCCCACTGTCCACAGGCACAGGGACGCCTCTCACAGACACACTGGGTGATGCCCACTGTCCACAGGCACAGAGATGCCTCTCACAGACACACTGGGTGATGCCCACTGTCCACAGGCGCAGAGATGCCTCTCACAGACACACTGGGTGATGCCCACTGTCCACAGGTGCAGAGATGCCTCTCACAGACACACCAGGTCAGACCAGGAGGCACACGAAGGCCGTGGTGGGAAGGGCCACTTTCTCCAGGCGTCTTCCGAAGGCCGGGGGAGGCAAGGCGCTCTCTCTTCCTTCAGCCCATTCATGTCTTGCTCACAATGTGTTTGGCCAAACATCTGCTCCTTGTGCTTGTGTGTGGGTTACTCAGCCGCCTGCCTGCTCCGGCAGATGCATCACTGACCATCTCGGGTCCGGAACTTGTGTTAATACAAAACCAGAGGTTAAAACAACAGTGTGCACCACGGGGTCTCCAAGACTTATTGCTCATGAGGAATAATAAATACAGAAGTAACTTCCCTGAAACTCAATGCATTGCTTTACACAAAACGGAAGAAAGGAGAGTTGGGGGGAGAGTGTATTCCGTGCAGGAAAGAGAGGAGACTGGAGATAGGAGAGGAACAGGCCCGCCGGGCCAGCCGTCTGCTGTGAAGAGTGCACCTGAGAGGAGATTTCAGGGCAAGGAGGCGGGACAGGAGCTGCTGCCGAAACCCACCTGCCACTCCCAACAGGATGGCTTCCGATTTCCAGGTTTTCCTCCCTGCTTCCCTGCAGGGCCCCATGGACAGGGGAAATATTTATTCTGACGCAGATAAAGAGCAGGGCTGACTGTCCCCTCAGCGCCCATTTCCCCCCAGTTGAGGGAATGAAAGCAAACCTCTCGCCTTCTCTGGAGCTCGGAAGAAGGGGAACGTGGGTTTACGAAGCCGCTGCCTGCCTGAGTCAGTAACACGCGCTTTGAAACATGTCCACGTCCATGACTGACCGTCAGAGGGCAATCAGAGCGGGGAAGGCGCCCAAACACCCACTTCTGGGGTCTGTTCATGCTCCCTTTCAAGACTCAGCTCTTAATTTTTATTTTATTTTTTACAAATAATCACACACACAGAACCCTCGCAAAATGAGGAGTTCGGCAAGAGCATCTTAAAGAGCAAGGCTACGACGGGAGAAAGCAGTAGACACAGCAGGAATTCAAGAGCTCAGGGTCACCTCAGTCCGCAGCGAGGCTTCCCGTCTGCGGGGATCTGGCCCCGCACCGAGGGTCGCAGCTTTCCTCTCAGCTCCCGGCTCATTCGCTCTGCGTGGCCACCTTGATGCTATTGAGACAGTTTTCTTTTAAGGCACAGACAGTGAGCTGTTCCCGTTTACACAGCCTCTTATTTGACAAGCCTGCGCTCCCCCCGCGATCTGAGGCTGTGCTAACCGCTTACAACTGCACCAGGCTCCGCTCTGCTGTATCAACTGTGATGTAAACGCCAGCAGCCCCACGCACCTCTCAAGAAAAAAACGCACAGGAAGAACTGAGGGTCATACAGCTCAGAACATTCAAAAGCAAAACCGTTTCTGCCCAACAGCTAAGGAAAGAGAGCTTGGAGTTTCAGCTGGCAAGTACAATTACTTTCCGTTTTACACACTGAGCTGCACGCTGCTGTGTCCTTGCCGGTCTCAGGACGAAAGCTGGGAAGCTGAGAGCCCTACTGTACGCTCTCCGTTCCCAGCAACGTTCCTGTGAGAAAACCTTCCTAATGAGCTTGCAAACGAGCACCCAACAGGGAAATGTCACAAACAAGAGCAGCTAATGCCCCAGAAAATCAAATAACTGAACACTTGGCTGATTGTGGTGCTTTCATATTTATAATAAAAGGGGGAGGGGCAGCTCTAATTCTCTACTTCTGACGGGGTCAACACCTTGTGAACAAAACAACTCATTTATTTATGTTCAGAAATCTCCAGATGATAAATTACTCTGATGTTAATCACTTCAATGCATACTGCACCATTAATATCTACACTCACCAAAAATCTAAGGATTATTAAAAGTGTGACAGCATCCACTTCTGGCTGATTTTTCACATAATTGGGCAACACAATTTCTCCTGATACCTCCAATACAGGGTCCTAACGAAAAATGCTGCAAAATTCTTGTTCAGTTAATTAGGACTTAAATCCACAAGACAAAAGCAGTTCCAAGTTGTAGCTCAAGCCTTGTCTTCTACGCAGTATGGTGGCAGTGTGCTCATTTTATCTTGCTCCTCCTTTTCCTGGTGCATTTAAAATAAGATATTTAATGGCATACCATGTAGACTCTCATTATTTCATTTCCTTTTTAAAAATAGTATTCTTAAGAGGACATAATTTATATAGAATTTAATCCCTTATGTGTCATTTAACCCTGTTCATATCCTCTTAGCTGAGAGAGAGGTTTCCATAAGCCGTCATGTGACAAAATGGCCGGCTGAGCCAAGTGAGTGTACTTAATGCTAATCCTATCAGGTTAGCTTTGTCCCCACAGTAGCCGTATTCACCCAGAGTAGAGCAATTCTTCCTCTGATGTTCGCGGATGAACTCAGTATTTCCTGGTGATAAGTTACTATTTATCACGAATAATATAAGAAATCTTTTTAGGTGGCAAAGGAAAAAACACTAAAACATAATAGTTGTATGTCTTTTTAAGTTGTATATTTATTTAACTAATATTTATTAGATTTAGATATACATATGGCAAATAAAGCTCATAATTTTATAGATCTTTTATATGGGTCTTGAGTAGGCTAAAGCAATGAAGTGACTTAAAGATAAATTCTCAACGGGACAGGAACACAGATAACCTGTTGATATGGTAAAACTTGTGAAAGTGGCCCTCAAATCACTGAAGTTGGGAAAACTGTAGGGTCAACAGACTTCTTAAATTGTGAGCAAAATGTAGGGAATATGTAATTTTGTTCATCTTTTCCGGGTCTGTAGCTATCAAAGGGTTTTTAAAGAGCTCAGTGATTCCCAAAAAAGGTTAAGAACTGCTGACTCTAAGGGTTTGGAGCCAATAAATAAAGTTACTTCTCACAGGGTATCCAAAATGACTCACCATCCATGCAGACTGGCTACTGAACCTCAGGCATTAAAGTGCCTCCTTCCCTCCTGGCCATCCAGACGGCATGGCTTGTCTGCGGAGAGAGGACTCCTCTGGGAGAATGGAGCTGAGTCACCAACACCACGGCCAATGCCCGAGAACGTGGGGCCCAGTGACCCAGCGCCTTGGGCGTCTGAGGCCTGAGGCTTTTTGTTGTGCACAGCTGCTGGGTTCCAGAGAGCACAGCCGTAGGAGTGATGTAGAGAATTCCCCTTGTGCCTGAAGAAGCTACTTGGGCATTCCTGGCTGACTCCGCAAAGTTCTCAGTCAGGCTCTGGGGATGGAGGGGAGTGGCCTGCGGGTGACTTTCCTGAGCAGAGAGCCGTATTTAGGGTGCCACACCAGACTCTCAGTTCCACGCAGATTAAGGTAATGCTTTGCGATTCTTAACCTTCTTTTAGGCAGGACGACTTTTTTCTTTACATACATTCCAAAATATGGAGTATCAGGGATACAATGTTTGTGTGGCTGACGGGGGAGAAGGGAGCAGGGCCTCCCGTGAGGAGATGCGCCGTAGAGGGACATGACCAGCAGCTGCGGCTTCATTTTGGGGGCACTGCGGTCCTGGCCTGCAGCTAGGGGCTGGCAGCACTTTGTGGCCTGAAGTAAAATGCATTCAGAGGTGGTGCTTTACTTCTTTTCTTAAGGAACAAAGGCCACTTGAATCTACACAGCACGGAAGACACGGCTTATAAATATCATTATCATGTCTCCCAAGGGTCGGAGTGCAGTGCTGGGAGTCCTGTGCGTTGGGTGTGAGTGTCATGTTGTAGGTGGTGGGTCATGTGCTGTTTAGAAGATATTCTGGGGAAGCTACTGCAAGAGTTTGGGGCGGGAACTGGGTGAGTACCACTCAGGTCTCACAAAGGAGCTAATGTATTATTGAAGCTAATGGGCCCCTACAAGGGAAGTTAATGGATATTAAGTTTGCTTAAGTGAATTACATATTAACAAAGTCAAAAGAAATCTACTAACTGCCAATTTAGATAACATCTGATCATTTATGTTTTCCCATTATAGGGACATCACACCACAATAGTTTTAGTGATATGAAAATTATAAGCAGCTGCCATAATGAAGCTACATAATGAAGTAGAGGAAATGAATTGACAAGGAAAATCTGCATTATGTAATGTTAAACTGAGCCAAGCTCACAGCGTCAATAAGCAAAGCTTGGAATGGGACGGTGGTCTTTCAGAGGAAACTCTCTGTGCGCTGCCTAACCCCTTGTTTTGTTCCATTTAAACACGTGATGAAAACTGCAGGAGGCTGAACGGTGGCCCCCAAACTTCCCAACCCCTGGGACCTGGGACTGGCCTCATTTGGAAAAGGAGTCTTTACAGATGTAACTACATTAAAAGGACCTAGAAATAAGAACATTCTGGATTTATCTGGGTGGGCCCTAAGTCCAATGACTAGTGCCCTTCTAAGAGACAAACAGGAAAGGAGAAGGCCGCGTCCAGATGGAGACAGAGAAGGGAGTGATGTGACCACCACCCAAGGAAGCCTGGAGCCATGAGCAGCCCGAACAGGGAGGAAGCTCCTCCCGGAGCTTTTAGAAGGCGCCCGGCCCTGCCGACACCCAGCTTTCAGCCTGCTGTCGCCCAGGACCCTGAGACAATGCATTTCTGCTATTTCAAGTCACAGGTTTGTGGACATGTTACAGCAGCCCGGGGAAGTAACAGAAGAATTCACGGAGGGCAGTGCGTTTCCTTATCGAACCCCAGGCACTGCCACCCCACCACACATTTGCAGCCTTTTCACTCTGTACACTCAAGGCTCCCAGAACCACCAGAGGCCAAGTTCCAGGAGCCTTTTGATGGAAAATGAGAGGTGGTTACTCAGACGCAACCTTGGTGCGAGGATGGTTTTGTGCAGAAGACATATTTTTTTCACAAGTAGGAGAGCCCCTAAGAGAAGATGAAGAGAACACCTTTTGTCCACAGGGCACAGTGAGGAGCTAACCTCACTCGCCACGATATGGCTTTTATTGGTGAAGCCGGCAGGACTGAGCACTGAGCCCAAAGGGTTCCACTTTTACACTCAGTGGCATCACGTAAGCTAAAAATGGAAGAGAATGTGCAATTTTAAGCAAACTGCTGAATGCAAATAAAATCTCTTCTATAAAAACTTCAGTACTTACGATGGGGTTAAAAAAGGGGGAGAGGAGATTGTCCTAGATTTTGAGGTTGACATAGAAATGATTATAGTCAAT
Source organism: Myotis daubentonii (assembly GCF_963259705.1). NCBI lineage: Eukaryota > Metazoa > Chordata > Mammalia > Chiroptera > Vespertilionidae > Myotis > Myotis daubentonii. The sequence goes on along the minus strand of NC_081848.1, from coordinate 6,421,766 downwards.
ATTCAAAAAATGTAATTAACTCATATGCTAGAGCAGATTGGAATCATTTTAAAGTTTCATATTTAGGTTAAATCTAGTATTTTCGAAATCCTTATTGGCACTCAGTAATATGGCTGTGCTTCAGTAAAATAATCCTTTGCTTATTTTTCTACCAAGACAACTAGATAAAAATTCTATCTATAGTACCAGAACATATGCATTCAATAAATGGCTTCTGACAGGTTTTAAGCAATTGCTGCTCTGGGCCCTCAGAACAGAACACTTGGGCACTGCTACAGCTTGAATGTTTGTGTGCCCCCAAATCCATATGCTGAAGACCCAATGTCCTACGGAACAGGACCAGGAGGTGGAGCCTCTGGGAGGTGCGTAGGTCATGAAGGTAGAGCCACATTAGTGGGATTAAAAGAGATTCCATAGAGCTCTTCAGCCCCTTCGCCGGGTGAGGTCGCAGTGGGAAGGTGCCTGCGTGCACCGGGAAGCGGCTCTCACCAGAACATGACCGTGCTGAGCCTTGACCTCGGACCTCCCAGCCTCCAGAACCGTGAGAGAGACAGTGCTGTTGTTTCTAAGCGACCAGCTGCTCTGTCCGTGGTGACTGTGACAGCAGCCAGCACGGCCGCGACAGGTACTCACACTGTACTTCTAGGTACCGCTGGGTCTGCAGGTTCCCGGTGACGGCAGGGTGCTCCACCTGGCAGATCACTGGGACCCCGTCGTCCTCCCTGCGCACCTTCAGCATCAGCTGACTAGTCACGGTGTACATGTCCGACCACTCTTCCACCTCCGATTTGCCTGGGGAGAAACCATACCAGGAAGCCAGAAGCTGAGAGCATGTCTATCGCTGTGTTCAGATCCCCTGTTCCCCCGCCCCAGCCCAATGTTATTTTACCAAAGAGAATGGAAGTCGCTTGGGATAAGGACGATCGGTGGGTAGATGGCTGAGAAAATGAGAATTTCCTACATTTCAACCTGGCAGGGTGGTCTTTCAGATAGTTTCAACTAGACGTAACATATACCATTTTCATTTAAATACATTACACATGTTTCTTCTGTCGTAAAGCTTCCCCCAAAGGCAGCTGAAGGTTGAACCTTTTTGACATCTGACTGCTCAAGGCATTCAGGAGAGAAGAGAAGAGCGTGCCATCCTACCACCATCTGAACTTGACCCGTCCGCTAGGCTGTCATTTGGTTTAGAAATTCCAGGATGTCACCCAGAGCCCCCCAGTAACTTAATCAGGAGAAGGGTAAACACCCCTACCCCACCCCCACCAGCATCAATCAAGGCGGGAAGGAACAAAATGGATTTGCGTAACTGAAATTGTAACTGGAATGTTTCAGCTCTGAGACCTTAGAAAGGCCGCAGCGCACGCAGGGGTGTGGGGAGAGAAAGCAGGCCGCGGGCGTCAGGCCAGAGGGGAGCCGTGCGGAGGGGGAGGCTTCCGGAGGGGATGAATAGGCCAAGGCCGCCCATTCCTGAACCCCGCCCTCCCTGGGACAAGACGCACCATTAACTTTCTTTTAATGTTTTGTCCGTATCGGCACACATTTCATGGCTCAGTTCACTCAGACAGAAACGCAGAGGGGAAATGGGGAACTCCTTCCTTTCAAAACAACACCCAGGAAGGGGGAGTGACACAGCGAGCTGTTTGGAACGGGAGCTGTTACACAGACTGATCTGGTTCGCGGCAGACAGCTTTCTGTCCCCTTTCTAAGGGCGGTTCCTTTCTTCCTGGGGCCCTTCGTCTACTTAACAAGCGCACACAGACACTAGCTACATGCCCTGCGAATATTCACTCGTGTCATCTTCACCAGAATCCCATGCTGTATGTAACATCAACATCCCACCAGAGCGAAGGGAGGCACGCAGCAGCACTTCTGTCACATGACCGGGAGTTTGGCCGAGACCTTGGTGCCGGCTGCTAGAGAACCGGATGCTAACACGTCTGAGGGCTTAGGACAACTGACAGAGGGGAGCCGGGGCCAGGCTGCACCTCCAGCCAAGGCAGCGGGTGGGGTAGCAGCTATTTGAGACCTAGGAAGGAAGCCCGGGATGGCTGAGCCTGGGGGGACAGTGGGAGCAGGGAGCAGGGCCGCCTGCTTGCCATCACACCAGACGCTGTGCAGAGCAGCCGGGAAACGGGCGACTGAACTGCAGGTTCCACACGCAAGGGCGTGTCTGCAAGTTCACAATGAAGATGACCTTCTCCGCCCGCCGCGGCCACGGCTCAGGAGAGCACGCTGAGCACAGCTGACGGGGCGGCCGGTGGTAGGATGACTCGCGGCGCTCACGGTGAAGGCTGTGATACACTGTTAAATGGATAACATGAGGACTTGGGGTTCTGACCACCCTGGGTCATCGGGTAAAAGCAAGGAGAACGGAGGGAACAGCACGGACAGCCTGAGCCCTGGGGCAGCTCTGACAGCGGTTCCAGTTCACAGCGACACCCACCATCAACCCCCACACCACAGAACGAGGACAGGAATGGGGACACGGGCACGTGGTTATGCTCTGCCCCACGCCTTTAGTCCGTGATGATCAACCACCTCTAGACGAACGCCTTTGTTCTGAGGCATGGGTTGCATTTCCCTCTCGTTTCCCCAAAGGGAACCCCCCTCCCCGGGACCTGGCGGCACCTCACCTTTGAGCTCCGTGTTGCCTTTGAACCACCGGATAGTGGTGGCCGGCTTGCTGGCCATGGCCGTGCAGTTGACTTCGATCTCCTCGCCCTCCACGGCCGTGTCTTTCTGGATGTCGATGACCAGGTTACGTGGTGGGACTGCAAAGCAAACGTGTGTGCATTTACACACAGAACCTACTCCTGCACGCATCCTTCCATTCATTAGAAACTAGCACCACTGCTCTCAAATCAGAGACAAGTAATGGACATTCCTGACGGGAATTTAAAACAAGCTGCCACTGGGAGGGAAACATACAAAGTCACCATCAAATAAAGGGAATTACGCACAATCGCTCAATTCAGAATTTCTGCCCTAAAGTATCTTACAAAACGACCAGTCTCCCACTCCTCAGTTATCAGTGACCAAGTTATAACAATATAGATATTAGGGATAAAAGCAAGAGGAGTACACACAATTCAAGTTATCATCCTTACCTGGAAGTCTCTGAAAGAAATCTTTCTCCTTCAACTCAACCATTTGATTTCAATCGTCATATGAACGAATCTACAGTCAACCAGCAAAGATCAGAAACTTGGAGTCCCTTAAAAGAATCCCTCACCATGAACATCCGCAGAAAAGTGCGCCTCGGAACCAGTTCATTCGGTCAAAACCACTCACAGAGACCCAGAATGTAATCATCACCTCCAACGGGCAGCACATAATAAAATCCTGCCATGAGGACGCAGTAACACAGGAAATGCCGTTCATTCGCAGTCACTTTCCAGATTCTAAATGCCCCAGATTTTGGAAATCAAAGGTAGAAAAGACCACTAAGTAGTTGTAAGTAGTTTTATTAATCAGAACTAAAACTGCCTTTCTCTAAGTATATTAAACTTACATGTAATAAAATAAAATAAATATTTTGTGGCTAAAATGCTGAATATCAAATCAAGAGTACGTAGGATGATGACGATGATGAATAAATCATGTTATTTTTCATGACATTGAGCAACAGTGAAACTGCCTATGAGATGCCAGCTTCTTGAAACAGAAGTCAGTAAGAATGCTGAAATCCGTGCGTGAATCTAAGTGTGTGCCCTGACCACCACGAAGAAGCAGACAGTTCTGAGACATGATTAATAAGCCCCTCAACTCAGAAGAGAAACAAGAAATTAAATATGTATACACATGCCATCCCATGATCAAGTTGAATAATAAATCTGATACTGCTTCAAAAACTATGGGATTAAAGCCCGTATTTGGGATTTCCACCTGCTCTGGTCCAATGTGGGAAAAGGAAGACTTTTATGCTGAGTTAAAGCAGGTGAAAATGCCTGTAGAGAATGATGGAAAAGGAAATGATTTGCTGCATATGTTTCTCAGCAAGACAGTGTGGCGGTGATGGGTAACTACCGATCAAAAGCAGGCCTCCTCTCTTCCCCGTGAAAGAGAAAAGCAGCACATTTGCTCAATTGGATGTGTTGCTAAAGTGATATGGCCCCAATGAGTAGTTAAACATGAGAAAGAGCTACCCTAGCTTACACTTCAGGGGGAAAAAGCAGAGAGAGTCTAATATCCAATTTGGAGTTGCACATCTGTTAGCATTTTAGAGACACAGAAAGGCAGTCACATAAGTAAACGGGGCAGCTTCAGCTCGCCGTTTCCTAAACGTAACTTATCTTTGCTGGATGACAATCAGGTAGCTTATCGGTTCTCCTGTACCGAGAGAGCTGGTAGGCAACAGAGAGAATAGATGTCTAGCGCCAACAGAGACTACTGAATTCTGAGTGCAGTACAATAGGGATCTTGAAGAAAAAGCTGTTTAAGCAAATGTGAGCTTGCCCAAGCCTAACGATAGTAAGATCTTGGTGAACTCTAAAGAACAGAATAAGAAATGACAAAAGGCAAACAACCAAGGAGTAAAAAAACCAGGAGTGTCCTCCCCGCAAATGTAGAAATGAGAGTCAATCACTGTGACTGATGAGACCCACTCAGTGTGAGGAAACCCACGTCCAGTGCGGGGCAGGCACGGAAGGTGGGCCCCTGAGGACACGACGGGCATGCGGCTAAGGCTGGTGCCATGCACGAAGCTCGCGCTCCTGGAAAGAGTAAGCCCGGAGCGGGTCAGGGCCTGGTGCCACGCAGCTCCGGGAACACGCCGGAAGGGCGCTCTTGGTGATGGGACAGATCCAGTTTATCACTGTCAGTCTCAACGGCGTGTAGTGTCAACACCGTCTCTGTCAGATCTCTTTTTCTGTGTGATGCTGGGATTCTTCCTTCCTTCTCTCCTTTTCTCATGCCGAGCCTTCAGATACCTTAGCTTTCCTCACCGCCTGCACCAGCTGTTCATCTCCATTGGTATTTCTTATGCTCTCCCTAAGACTGAGATGGTCGGGATGCGGATGGCTGGGCTTTCCACATTATTATATCGTCTGCTGGCTCCGAGCAGGGATGAGGAAGGGGTGGACACAAACGAGGCCAGAGGAGAACTACCAATGTCTCCGAGACCTTGCTTGGGGCCCACAGAGTGACTGGCAGCAAACAGGTCCTTACCTGGACCACCTACTGTTAGCATTTTCCTGTTAACGCTTCCTTTTTTTGCAACAGGTATACAGTTGACCCTTGAATATCACAAGTTTGAACTGTGTGGGTCCGCTTATCACAGATTTTTTTCAATAAATACTGTAAATATATTTTATCTTCCTTATGTTTTTCTTAATATTTTCTTTTCTTTAGCTTACCGCATTTTAAGAATACAGTATATAATACATATAACATACAAAATATGTGTTAATGGACTGTTTGTGTTATCAGTCAAAAGTAGGCGACTAGCAGTTAAGTTTTGACTAAAAGTTCTTTGTGGATTTTCACTGTGCCGGGGGGTGGGGGAGTTGGTGGTGGAGGGGGTCGTGACCCCAGAGGGTCAACTGTGCTCTAAAGTTCCCTAACCTTTCAGGGAGATGCCCATAACGATGCTAATCCCAGGAATACCTTCCTGAAGAGCTGAAGCCATCTTTAAATTGATGGCTGAGGTAAACTTGCGGAAAACTTCAAAAGTGTTGGAAACTGTGACCAATGTAGAAAAATAAAGGACTTGTTCCTGTGGACAAGAGCAGCCTGAGACGCAGTTAAGTGATTATTTCCAAGTCCACAGTTTTCCCAAGACCATGGCCAGTGTCTCTGATCTTTACTAAGATTAGAAGACACAGCCAAGTGTAGGAGTTGTCTGGTTTACAAACATACAGTGAAATTTGTCATGGGAGTCCCAATGGCTTATATTGATGTCAGTGACAAAGGTGACTTCTCTCAGATTTTTTTAATCCTCACTCGAGAATATGCTTATTGATTCTAGAGAGAGGGGAAGGGAGAGGGAGAGGGAGAAAGAAAGGGAGAGGAGAGAGAGAGAGAGAGAGAGATTGCCTTATGTACCTGTCCTGACTTGGAATCGAACCCCTAACCTTTCAATGTATAAGACGACACTCCAATCAAGCCACTCTGGCCAGGGCTCAGTTTTATTTTTTGTTTTTAAGAGCGAGAAAGCTTTGGAAAATAGAAATGAAGTGATTTAGGTATATCTTTCCAAAAAAGGGGGTTGAACAAGAAAATCTTAAAGTTTATTTTGGTCTATTAAGTCTACCCTATTTTCCCTTTGACTTCATAATGCCTACTCTAATACAAAATAGGTTAGCAAAGTATAAACATCCATTTATAAAAATATGAATGAAAACTACTACTAACCAGCGAGTACACTTACACATGGTCCCACTAATCGGCCAAAACTATACCTGAGGATGTGCGTGTGGATGAAAACCTGAATGAAAGTCACATAGAAGGAAATACTAGAAAATAGCAAAGAAATGGTACGGTTTTTCTTAGCCAACCTCAAATCTATCCGAGCGCCAATTATAAACATTACACCTAAAGCATTAAAAAAATCAGCAATTTCAGGATGCCACCTTAATTACACGAGAGGAGTCTTAAAACTGATCAGCACGTGAAATCTCACTCTAAGACCCTTTAAAATAATTAGTTCCTCCTGTTCCTGGAATCTTAAGAGTGAGCACTAATCTTGGAAGGACAGGGGTAGAGTAATACTGGCTACTATTACCAGTAACTGTATTCATCTTAAAGCAGTGTATTTTCTCTCTTGTTCATCTCCTCCAATGAACAGCAGTACGTAGAAGAGTCCTACAACGTGAATTGGAGAAATGCACGCAAAATGTCATAGGGGTTTCCATTTTTACATGGGGAAGAGCATAAACATGCTAGTCACTAACAAATATCCATCTGTGTCTTCTAACGATGCTGAATTCTTTGCTGACGCTTCAAACGGCTAACGGGTGCACTAAAATGAGCACCTTCAACCCATGGAGGGGGCATCGGTGTTCGTCCCCACGGCCTCTCCAGAGGACTGTGGACGGGAACGAAGATGCTAACGTGTCCTCCTTCTCTCACTATGTCTCTACAAATGCCACACCGCAGAAGAAAGGTTTGAACATTTGAGTATCAGTGGGATTTGCCAGATTTTGGAAAAAGAAAGACTCAAACACTGATGACAACAATTTTACTTCATCAAGAAATCCTCCAGTAAATTTAATAGAATATTAAATGGACGCATAATATCTGAGCAAGAGTATCTACTAGCATTACTTACAGGTATATTTAAGTTAATGCTTCTATACAATCGGTAGGAACCTATTACTTCTAGAATAATCAGGCCCCCAAAAACTCCTCTCAGAGCCTAGTGCTGGCATGCTGACCACCCCCCCCCCTGGCCAAGCACTGGGTGTGCACAGTCAGACCCCTTATCCAGGGGGCCTGAGCAAGCACTGGGTGTGCACAGTCAGACCCCTTATCCAGGGGCCTGAGAAAGCCCTGGGTGTGCACAGTCAGACCTGCCGTCCAGGGGGCCTGAGAAAGCACTGGGTGTGCGCAGTCAGACCTGCCGTCCAGGGGGCCTGAGAAAGCACTGGGTGTGCGCAGTCAGACCTCCTGTCCGGAGGCCTGAGGACAAATGTACCAGACGCTGGAAACTGACAGGCATACACTGCTTCCCAAGGGGCAGATACACACCTGAAAACAAAAGATGGGCTCTTTCAGGAAAAAACATCTGGGAAGGCAGTTTCAGGACTCTATTGAAAGTAACCTCGGCTAGAAGACACAAGGTTCTGAGGAAACACGAGGTCTGGTTCAGGCTTGACTCTTGGTTCTCACTCTGCTTGTCACCGGGCAGATGACTGAGCTCTACTATTACTATTTCTTTCTTTGGAATAAAGATATTCATACCTAAAGGTATATGTAACAAAACATTCTGAAAATTCAGAATCCATAACTATATTCAATTTTTTTGCTGTCACTCTTGTTGAAAAGCCATAAACTATGGTGGGGAAGTGGGTGAACGGTGAGGTTGAGGTCCAGGCCACTAAAGACTTGCTCCAATCAGCAAACGGTGTTCGCAAATGCTTCTGTACAAGCAGATGCACAGAAAAGGTCCAATGCATGCTCACGATTCGGGCACATTTCCAAAATACCGGAACCGTCGTCGTCCCAGCAAAACCTTCCACGCTCCCTACTGCTGCAGGTCTGCGTGGGTCAAAGCCACAATCAGACAAACAGGAACACCTGCCAGCTGCCGTCATTAACACAGACCGCATTCGAAACGGCATGGGCAGACCTGGAACATGGCTTTCTGAAGTCAGTATTCCTCTTATCAAGAACATGTATGTAAGTGTTAGGGACATGTTTTACTTTAATGAATAAAAACATATCTTCCCTCTACAGCTGTGTTTAAATAAAGTAACGAGGCAGTAGCTCAGTATGTACATCCATAAATACATATACGGTCACATACACCAAGCAAAACCGCCTTCACATTTATCTTTGCTCTTTAATCTTCCTATCATTACACCCAGAGCTGCAACCTGCCGCCTCAAATAGACTTTGATTCATCACCTCCCCGAAGGTACGAATCAGAGATCTTGCCTCTCGCTGTAGTGTGTGCCCTTGAAAACTTGGTTTCAAAATCCGATCAGCTGGTGGTGTGCACTGGAGTGTAAGTCTGTCTAAAATGAGACCAACTTAGACCTCCTCCAACACAGGGGATCTGCGGGCTACCTCAAACACACACACGGGAACCTGGCCACTGGGGTTTGCCGAAAGCCACAATCTGGTGACCACAAGTGGAGATGCGGACTCTCCAGAGGTGCCCCAGCGGCCTGTCAGCAGCCTGGCTTTTTCTCAGCCTTCGCGCCCTAGGAGCCCCTAATTCTTTTATGTCCAATGGTGGCAATTCTGTGGCAAAGTATGAGTTCATGAGATATGATCGCTACAGCGTGATCTAGAGCAGTGGTTCTCAACCTTCCTAATGCCGCGACCCTTTAATACAGTTCCTCATGTTGTGGTGACCCCCAACCATAAAATTATTTTCGTTGCTACTTCATAACTGTAATTTTGCTACTGTTAAGAATCGTCATGTAAATATCTGATATGCAGGATGTATTTTCATTGTTACAAATTGAACATAATTAAAGCATAGTGATGAATCACAAAAACAATATGTAATTATATAGGTGTTTTCCGATGGTCTTAGGCGACCCCTGTGAAAGGGTCGTTCGACCCCCAAAGGGGTCGCGACCCACAGGTTGAGAACCGCTGATCTAGAGTATAAGCAATAAACGAGGCAATTAAGGAAAAGGGGGACAATATTAAAGGAGGTGTAACTCAGAAGGACAAACCAGTAGGTGGATTTCACAGCAGAGCCCTGCCCGGCCCAGCTGTGCGGCCGTCTCTCCCTCCTGCACAGAAGGAAACAATCCTATACAATCAGCAGGAACCTATTACTTCTAGAATAATCAGGCCTCCTGTAGAGCAATGGCATGGCCATGGTGAGGGATTCATCTGAGGCTCCAAATCCTCCTGAGTTTTGCTGCTGGAGCCTGAGGTCTGCAACCCCAGAGCAGGTGGGATCTGCATAGACTGGTCGCGTTCCTCAGAGTGTTTGGCAAAACAGGCTACTTTAAAAATTCCGCCCGATGGGCGGCGGGCCTGCCTAAGACAAGAACAGTGCCCTTCCCCACGACGCCGTGCGGCTCACCCAGCACTGTGATTGTGGTGTAGCTCTCCTGCGGGGGGTCGGTGTAGAGCTGGCAGAAGTATCTTCCTTCGTCGGAAATGGAGACATTTGTCAGCGACACTTTGAGTTCACTGCTGGAAAAATTCAGCAGCTGAAACCTGCTGTCCTTCAAAGCTGTGAACAAAGCACAGGGTTTGTGACTGAGACAGGGACCGTCTGCTTCCCGAGCCCAGTGGAGGGAGACGCGGGGGCCTGGACAGGCAGCGGCAGAGTGGAAACTCCGAGTCTCCCTCACCCGGAGGGGAGGTACCCTTTGTACTTCCCGAGTTCCTGTCTGGGCTTCTGTACTAACCACATGTGGACAAATAACCTGTCCAAAGGAGAATGGTGCACGTGGGTGCACGTGTGAGTGTGTATACCTACATGCACACACACTCACACACACCCCCCCCATGCCCTCTGCCTCAGTGTGTCAGAATTCAGCCCTTACTGAAATGGTTTTGGATGCTCTGTCAGACGTGGGTACGATGAAAAGAGGAAGAAGGGAGGCCAGGAGTCCCCTTGGGCACTGGAAGTTCAGGGAGCAGGACTTATAAAAATCATTTTAAAAATTATTAAAAAATAATCCAATTTAATTTGGATGTATCTATGTATTTGGTATCCTATATAATAAAACCCTAATATGCAAATTGACTGAACAGCGGAATGGCCGGCGGAACAACTGACCACCAGGGGGCAGATACTCAATGCAGGGGCTGCCCCCAGGTGGTCAGTGCACTAACACAGGGGGAGCGCCACTCAGCCAGAAGCGGGGCTCACGGCTGGTGAGCGCAGTGGCGGGGGCAGGAGCCTCTCCCACCTCTGCTGCAGGTGGGCGGTAAGGAGAGAGAGGGATCAGGCTGGGCTGAGGGACCCACCCCCCTGCAAGTGCATGGATTTCGTGCACCGGGCCTCTAGTTATTGATATGAATTGAGGTGGAACTTCTCAGGGATAGAAGGTGACCAGGGGCCCCCGGAGGCCTTGATCTCGCCCTGCAGTTTCCTAAGCACAGTAGGAGCCAACTGGGCAGAAGACAGGAAAGCACTGTATGTGGACTCACTTGTTTATAACAAATATTCATGTTTAAAGTCCTTATATTAATTTTGGCAAAGGCTAGATTATTACAAAAGGACGAATTATCCTCTCAAATATTCTTTACGTTATTCAACTGTCCACAGGTCTTGAACACTGTGGTGGGGTGGAAACAAGGCAAAGGGGACTCTCCACACCTGTTTGTTGGGCACCAAGACTCTCAAACCAAGTTTCAGAAGACCTTCTCTGGCTCTCCACAGGCCCAGCACCCACCTGCACCCTGGCTGTGATATGCAGGTAAGTGTCCAGTATTCACATCTGTGACACTCCATTTGCAAACGTTTTCGTACATGGACACCTCCACATGCCAGAGGTGCTATGGTGACAGGAGGTTTGGTTTTGTCTTTATAGGTTCAGATTGCCTTGAAAATTTCAATCTTCAAACAGATTACCTTTCAGTATGCCCTACTTTCCTGGCCTTCCCCTGTTTGAGTTGTTTGTAGCAGCGAAGTATTGGGACTCAATTGCAATTCACCTTGAATTACTACAACCCATTCCTATTGCAAAGTAAGACCACCTTGCTTTTAAAAGGGACCATTCAAGGTTTCTATGAAGTAGAAAGATTATGATTGTACATCTCGTCTCCCTTCTGAAGAATGGACTAAACTTTAAGCATCTAACATTGAGCTAAGCAGAGGAATCTTGGCAGTCTCTTCATCAAGACAACATGTAGGAAATCAGTTGCCGTGTAATACTGTAGCGACGGACACTTACGCCTGAAGTCCCTGAAGTAGATGGTCTGCCTGTTGGGATTCAGGAGCTGAATCACGGAGTCGTCACTCTTATTGACTTGACAGCTGATGGTTGCAACTTCTCCCTCGATAACTGTCACGTCTTTCGTAAACAAATTCTGTCCATCACCTTTAAAAAAAGAGAGAAAAGATCAGAAAGAATTTTCCATCAATTAAAATTTGGTTAATGGACTCAATTAAAATGAGAAGCAGGAAGCACATTAGGAATTGGAAACCGGAGCAGCACTGGGTAAGGCTCCCCTCCTCTCTGCAGGGGCCACGGCATGAGTCTAATAGTCCAAGCAGATCTAGGGGCGCAATACCACAGCCTGGAATCACCCGCTCGCAGGGTGAGGCGCTCGCGGTCCAGCCCCAGGACCTGTGCAGTGGAGCCCTGAGTGAGTGGTAAGGTCCGAGTGCCGGCTTCTATGAGGAGCTGAGCTGTCACAGCGGGTGGGTGGTGTGTGTACTCGGCCTCAGCTCACAGGCCCTCGAGCTGAGCTATTTGGCCACCTCACAGAAAACTCAAGGGACTACCTACTAGAAGCAGGTAGGATGGACGGACCACTGAACAATCTTGTCTTGTTAGTGGATGTCAGCATTCCCAGTGCACAATGGTTCCCCCTTATCCATAGGGGTATGTTCCAAGTCCCCCAGTGGATGTCTGAAACCACGGATACTACTGAACCCTGTATGTACTATGTTCTTTTCTATATACACATCCCTATGATGAAGTTTAATTTATAAACTGGTCACAGTAAAAGATGAACGACAATGGTAATACAATGGAACAATTATTAACACTATACAATTGGCTCTTGAACCACCCATGCAGTTGAAAATCCACATATAACATTTGACTCCCCACACTTAACCACTCGTAGCCTACTGTTGACCAGAATAATCACGTGAACATTCTAATAACATGTATTGTGTACCAGTATGTTCTATGTATTTATATATGTAAGCGTATATTATAGACTTATAATGTTCTTACTCTGAAGTAAGCTAAAGAAGGGAAAATGCTATTCAGAAAATCATAAGAATGAGAAAACACATTTGCACTACTAGGTGTATTTCTTAAAAACAAATCCATGGATAAGTGGGCCCACACAGTTCACACCTGTGTTGTTCAAGGGTCAACTGCACTTCAAAAAAAGTTAAATGTTCTCTCTCTCTCTCTCTCTCTCTCTCTCTCTCTCTCTCATAATTTTTACATTTCCCAGCGCAAACCTAGTCCTGCATCTGTGACCAGCCCTCACTTGAAGTAAATGGCCTGGTGTCACTCATTTCGGGGACCCCTTGCTGGTTGGCTCAATGCTTTCTGCCACAGCACATGCCGTCAATCAGAATATGTCTTCCATCCAAGTCTTCCAGCCACAAATTTTATGCCTTTTTCATCTTAACTAATAAGCACTTAATGTGCGCTGTGGCCATAACTTTTGCAGTTGGAGGTGCAATAGCAAAACTAGCACAAATTTCCTTTTCCTTCTTCACAATCTCAGGGATAGAAATTTTGTTCTTACTCTAGATCTTGGCAGACTCAGCATAGAATGCTTTCCTTTCCTTATGAAGTCGAGAACTTCCACTTGGTCACTTGCCGGAGGCCTTCTGGGCTCTCGCTGGCACCCTGCACTGCCAGCATCCTCACTCTGGCGCTTTGGGGCCGTTAGGTAAACTGCAGTGACGTGAACACAAGCACTGGTGTTGATGCTGCAACGTCAATGTGACAACTGAGGCGGCTGCTAAGTGGCTGACGGGCAGGGAGCATCGCGGCGTGGAGCTGCTGGGCAAAGGGAGGATGCATGTCCCGGTGGGGCAGAGTGGGACAATACGCTATTTCATCAAGCTTAACAGAACTGCTCATAATTTAAACCGTATGAATTATTTCTGGAATTTTCCACTTAGTATTTTCTGACTACGGTTGACTGTTACTGAAACCATGGAAAGTAAAACCACGGACAAGGGGTGTCTACTGTATAGGCAGTTCGATTATGTACTGTGTGGGAATGAGGACCTACCAACTCTAATTCTTTGGAATCTCAATAAAATACTGAGATGGCAGTGGTTCTCAACCTTCCTAATGCTGCGACCCTTTAATACAGCTCCTCATGTTGTGGTGACCCCCAGCCATAAAATTATTTTTGTTGCTACTTCATAACTGTAATTTTGCTACTGTTATGAATCGTCATGTAAATATCTGATATGCTATATGTGAGTTTCCGATGGTCTTAGGCGACCCCTGTGAAAGGGTCGTTCGACCCCCAAAGGGGTCGCGACCCACAGGTTGAGAACCGCTGGCTTACAGTTCAGTTTCTTAAAGTTCTGTTTTCAGAAACACACACCCTCTTGACTTATCTGTAGTCCCAGGCAGTACTGACTGTGCCCTCTGAAAAACCCCTCTGAGAACACGCCAGGAAGGCAGGGCTTCAGGCCCACTGGCATCAGGCAGACCTGCAAATCTGCTTTGGTTTGGTGCTTCTAACCTTAGTATTATAGTCAGGGTCCCTCACCGATGTCCTAAACGCTCCCCAGCACAGGTAGGAGGAGAGAAGAGTGCAGCTGAAAAGCAAAAGGTGAAGCCATTGTCCATTGTCCGATCCCGCAGCGGCACAGCAGGGGATACGGAGGAGTATGACATTATTGGGGCCTTTAAGAAGCTGCAATGTGGGCGAAAGCTGAGACCGAACCCCCGCAGGCAGAACAAAGGGGCAGCACCGGCCAAAGGTAGATGGTTGGTCAGGAAGAGGAAGAGAGAGGCTGCCTCTGAGCTGAAGGATCTCAGGGAAATCTTTTAAAGACCTTGGGCCAGTTTCTCAGCAAAATGGGGAAATAAAAGCTATCTCACAGACCTGTTGGGGGAATTAGGATAGATAAATATAAAGCATGTAGCACTGTGTCTAGCTTCTCATAAAACTGAACCCGTGGCGGCTGCTATCACCATCACCATCACCATCATTTCTCTAGATGTCACATCCAAACATTTATTAAGCAACTAGTATATGTCGGGGGTAGGGTGGATACCAGAACGAAGGCCCCGTGTCCCTGCTCTCAGGGAGCTCTCTATATCATTATATACCAACTCAGCATAGCTTAGTCACTCCCTTATAAAACTGTCACATTAAGAAACAAAGGTCAACGATAAATACCAGTCTAAAAAAAACACAAGGAGACAGCATAGAAAGAGATGCAATTAGAGTAAATGAAGGGTTTCCACCTGCTACCCTGGTTCTGCTGGAGGGCCCTTTCGGCAAGCCAGAGTGGGAAAGCTTGCAAAGGGGTGTCTGAGATGGCGTTCAGCCAAAGCCACCTAGAAATAAACCAGCCACTGGTGAGGATCAGAAAAGAGGAAACCAGAGGGATAAGGAGAAATTATTAGCTCCACAGATAAATAATTCTTGGTGCTTGGGGAATAAAACGAAATGAAACCCACCCTGAGATCTCTGATCCGGTGTGAGAACGCGGGCCCGGGCTGTGGTGCGTAAAGGCAGGCCTGCCCGGCCTCGTCCGGGGGGAAAGCTGAGTGGGCTGAAGTATCACAGAGGAGCAGCAAGAGGAAAAGTGACCAGGAGAGATGAAGGGCTGCTTACTCTTCCTCGTAGGTGAGAACTCTTCCTCTGAAGGGAGCGCTTTAGTCCCAGATTTGAGAAAAGAACAGGGAAAGGGAATTCTTGCCCATCAAGCAAGCTCTTCAAGGTGGTTTGGCCGGCCCTGGTAGAAGTCTGTGCAGAGAGGACAATACCCTTTTCCTTGGGGAAACCCAATCTAGTAAGAAAACGAAGGAACAACGAAACTGCACGATTCAGATGCTGTAACCCTCTCAAGTCATGGGACCTGCCTGGAGGAGGTTAGAATACCAAACGGGGTCTACTGGGCTGTGCGGGAGGGCGCCTCTGTCTGAGGAAGTGAAGGTCATGAGCAGCACAAATGAGAAGCTTCCGCTTAAGAAAGGGACAGAGCGGCAGGCCTGACTCACAGCAACACAACCAAGGCTTGCAGACGCCGCTACTTGCACCTACGGTGGCTGAAAGCCAGTTGTAATTCAATTATTCCCCTAATAAATAGTTCTTGTGGAAATAACCATGTACTTTTAGGCTTTACTTGGAATCCTAGTATATTCTGAGTAGCATGTTCTATTCATATTCAGGCTACAAAATATTTGCCCAAGAGACGAGAGAGGAGTTGACCATGATTTTAAGCAATGAAGGCAATAAAACAAAATCCGAGGGGTTGTTTCTGAGAAAGTCTGAATATTGTTAGTTATTACTTATAGCTGAGTAACGTAAGAGCAGATCACCGTAATGTGTCCTCACGGGTAAGCCATTCAGGGACAGCTCGGCCTCTGCAGCCCTGGCCCCGGCGTGCCTGGCACACGGCGCACTCTGCATGCAAGTCCACGGCGGACCATCATCGCTGCATTAATCTTTCAAAATTTCTAAGGCCGACCTGAAATCCTGTCTCGGAAAATGCCAATTCCTAGCTATGTTAACAGGGTTGTAATGCTAATCTAAAACTATTATAAGTGATAATGAAATATTTTGCTGAAAGATATCTAACTGCCTTGGCTGATGATGGTGGCCCAAGGATGTCACCAATAAATTATACGGTCAGCTGGACAGCAGTTATATTAAATAGAGCTCCATGCTTTGAGACGCCACACGATGGCTGAAATGAAATAATGACCTATTTATGAGAGGCAAGGAAGTTAATGGCAGGGATGAAAATGTATGCATGTCAGTACTCTGAACTGCCTGCAGCCTTATGTAAAAACACTTTCTGCTCACATCCTCAAATATTTCTTCCAAACAGGAGACGTGCTGTGACGTGATAAATCTCCCCCGAAATAGATATCACGACAATTAGGTTGTTACAAAACGCACTGGGATGTGCAGCAGAAGAGTACAAACAGGCAGCTTTGGTGCCTTTCTTAAATAACCCATTTTAAAAACCTTTCCGATTTTCTAAAACACAATGAGCAGATACAGCACCTGCTCTGGGCAAAGGAAAGCCCAGTACAGACAACGCACCCCAGCCACGAAATAGGCTGCTCACAGCCGCACATCTATTTTCAGGGTGGACGGTGCCTGACACGTGCAGACATTTCTGACTGCTGACTGGTACAGACGGGCGAGGGTCAGGAGACAGAACCAAACTCACCTTTAATTATTTCTATCAGCCACTGTCTTCCCAATAACTTCCCCCATTTGCCCCACAATTTCTAAAAATAAAACCGTGGTATTGGAGAGGCCCGTGCACTCACAGGCAAGTCTCCCGTAGTCAACTAGAAGTGGCTGGGCATGCATTACCAGAAAGAAAACATGTTATCTAAAACACGGTAACATTTATTTTGATGACTAGAAAAGAAAGGACCATTTCAAGCTGAGTTGGTGAGGACTGGAGTGAGGCTGGGGGTGTAGCTGGCTCATAAATCCCCTATTAATTCAATCTTCAATTAGTTTAACTCACGGATTCTCTCCTGAAACACCCATTCTTCATAAACGCTATGTGAATGACATTACAGGAAGCACTGCCATTGATGGAATCTATTCAGTCAACACTATGACCACCTGACCGGGGGAGGGCGCACCTCCCGCAGGAGCTGGGCGGAGAAAGGGGTTCGCAGCGGCACCCCCAGGGAGGGAGGGAGAGGTTGCCCAGCGTGAGGCGCTGAGCTAGCCGCTCTGCTCTGTGCAGGCTTCGCTCTCAAACCCCGGAGTCCTCAGCATCCCCACTGTGCGGACCAAGCGCCTGGGACGCGAGCCGTTTTAATAAGTTGCCTCATGCCCTCAGCCAAGTGGCCCTGGTGTTTGAACTCAGCTCTGCCAGCCCCCAGCCCTCACAGCCGGTGCTTTGGGACCCGCCAGCATCAGGATTTGTTGCCAGGGCCCTCCTGGCGCTGCCTCGGAACAGGCACTTGTTTTTAAAGGGGGTTATTTCCCTTTGAGCAACTTCTAGTTTTTTTTATTTTGATAATTTATCCAGAGCACAATTACCCACTCGGAGATGACAGAGGAGTGTCCTGCATGTAAAACGCCTTGTTCACTGCTGCTGCCTTCTCTCTGCCTCAGCACACTGGGCCCCAGAGGACACCCCCCCCCCGCAACACACACACACACTGCCTGCCCCTCATTTACGCCGGGGAGTCCTCCAGTGAGTCCACATAAGAGGGCAAGTCCCAGTTAGAGCAGAACGAGGCTTATCCTGTGGCAACGATGGAAACTGCCCGACGCGGAGGGCCACCGAGGACGCGTAGCTGGGAAGACGGTTGGCTGCCCGGATAAGGAACAGATCACGTCCCGACCTACTTCTTCAGTAAAAACCGTGTTAGGGAAACCTTTGTTTCCTCTGCTGCATGGAAGTCTGGACCCAGCGTTAAGTCAGCACAGGCAGGCGTCTAAACAGGCCACAGTCTAACCGAACCTGCAGGCACCCCACCAAACCCTCCTGATGAGCAATGTCGGCATGCATTTTTAAAAGCCACAAGAATTCTTGAAATGTGACACCAATTAAAGGCTCGGGATTAGTAAGTCTTTCCCTCTAAGAGGTATCGAAAGAACAGTCAAAAAACTTGCGGGTTTTGAAAAGCTTATTTTCTCCTGTTGTGTGAGCCCTCTGTGTCTTCAAGCTTCCACCGGCTTTTCACCCATTCCTGTTTCCAGCGGATCCCATGTTTACAATGTTGGTTATATCCCCAACTAGAAAGAACAACCCCTACCCATATCACACCATCACCAAGAAGGCACCGCAGTCCTGCTAACGATTCTGAGGGCTAGCACCGGAAGTGAACACATTTCAGAAAAAGAGAAAAAAAATTAAGATTCTGTTGAAACCCAGAGGGAAAAATCTCCCTAACTGCCTATCTCCCCTGAAGTCAACGTAAAGACAGTGTTCACTACAAATCATTAACAAACCCATTAAGATCTGATTTCTATCTAAGCAAGTATTGTCAGCATATTTTGTACATTTCCTTTAAAAGACTCAATCCTATCTTTCAATTCATTAAACTCTTCCTTGCATTTACAGTTTTATATCAAATCAGAAACCTATTTGAATTAATAAGAATTACAATAAAAGTAATTTGAAAATAAATTATTTGAAGTTCAAGCCACGAAAGCTTTTGATGAAACGATTTAGTTCCATTTAAATATGACAGTAACATTTTTAGCCACCTAATGTGCAGATGAGACAGTGAGAATCAGTGTCCGAAAAGAAGGGTTGGTCAACCATGGAGTAAGGTTAAGGGTGAGACCTCTTCAACATAAACACAAGTCTAAATTTAATTCAAAGAGGCAGTACATCAACCTTCCTGAACACTTGAGCATTTACTTAAAATCAAAAGCAGTCATTCAGTCTGCTGTTGCAAAGCTCCTCTTACCCTTGTAGGCCCTCCTCCATGGTTTGCCATCCCAATTAGTAAAGTTGAATATGTTGACTGTTTGCATCCAAAATAATGAACGCAAATCAGATAGCTCCTAAGCTTAGCGTTAAGCTAAACCAACTCAGCAAGTAACTGAGTGGGCAGGAGTGTGTGACACTGACAAAAACATCTGCATCACCTTCTTTTTCACAAAACCCTATGAAACCCAGGAGTTCACATGCCTGCAACCACATGGCAAGCGGGAGGCACCGCCAGGCGCGGAGGCCACATCCCCTAAGGGGTCATCAAGGCACTTCCGTTCTTGGCTATTTCTAAATAACATTCAATGATTTGCTTCTAATTCCAAAAGCAATATATGCTCAAGGTTTATTGTTTTAAAAGCTTTGTTTTCTATGTAGCATTTGTAACACTATGACACGTAGATGGCCAGGATCTCATAAGCGTCTCCCGTAATATAATTACTGTTGAGTCACTTGAGCTTAGGGAAGGAAAAAAATACTGACTTTAATCTAATCTCCTCTTATAATCAGTCCAAGGTGAGGCACATTTTTTGAACAGCAAGGTAAAGAGTAAGGTCGCAGTGCTGGTTTTTCTTCAATTAAAATTGTTGCTGTCCCCTGAATACAAAACAAAAAATAGCATCTGACACAACATGAAGCTATTCGTGGATATTCTGTATACACATTCTTGTTTAGTTGACTAATGGCAAATTAACGTTCTCTATTTTAGCTTAAACACATACTATAGGTATGTTTGATTAGCACTGAATTCCAGAAGCTGATTACTATGCATGCTCTGATTATGTAATTACATAATAGAGCATAATGGCTCCTTTGGAGTCATTATGATCTATATGGCAAACATGTTTCAGTTTTGCTGGAGTTTAAATACACATTGAGATGACAGCTCATAATAAGGCCCCACTTCTCAGTCCTATCAGCTAAGTGGGCATTCTCCATCCGTCCTAACATCTTCTCGACCCCAATTAAGCCCATTGTGTCAAGCTGCAAACACTTTGAAGAAATTCCCTTTGTTTTCTTAGCATTCAAAAAAGGACATTAATTTTAAAAGCTGTATTAAGCAAAAGGCCTGGGTTAAAAAAAAAAATAGCTCAAATTCCATCCTTCATCCATCTTCAAAGGTCTGCAGGGAACCCATTCAGTTCATTCATCACTGTTCAGATAACCACAAGGGGGTTAAAGATGGAGCTTCACCTTTAACTCCCAAATGCTCACAGGGGGAGACAGCCCGCACACTGATGCTCCGGGTGGCTGGCCACTGTGCACGCAGCTCGGGGCTGACTGAGCGTCACGCTCACCCAGCCGGACAGAGGGCCAGCTCCCCAGCCTCGGGTCTTGCAATAGCCCTTGTCTGCTGCAGCTCCCTTGGAAGAGGTAGCTGTGAACTAGCACAACCAGACTTCACCTTCACAGTTCCCGGCAGAACTTACCTAGTGAATAGACTGCCATTAATTCCACACTTATCTGATAAACTGGGAAGTAGTCAGGTTTAAAAACAGGACAAAAGTTATTGTAACGACCGTGGGAGAGGTCAACGGGGGGAAAAGGAGACATAGGTAACACTATGTGTAATACTTTAAACAATAAAAAAAGTTATTGTAACGAATTATGTTCAGTCTCGCTATCCCCAGGAAGTCCGTTAGCCTGACGCTACTCATCTGCAAGAGGAGCGGCTTCTTTTCCCTTCCAGGAAAAGGCTCCCTCACTCCATCCAGACCAAAGGTGACCGGAGTCTCAACTTGGAAGATGAATCAGCATCGAGCTGTTTTTACCTTCCCATCTGTTGGTTTTCAACATTACGGCTGAAAAACTGAGGTCAAGCACAGTCCAACCCGTATTTACATATGGGATGATCCCTCCTCGGGAAGGAAAGCATTGATTGGACGCGTGAACACTCTTTGCGAGGAAGACTGTGACAATAGAGAGTGGTTACAGCAGCTGTGCCTGTGCTATTTCAATTTTAACCATCACATTAGCCTCCTTCCTTTTAAAAGACTCTGAGCTCAATAGACCTTTTTAATCAATGCCCAAAGCACTAAAGGGGCCAAACAATTATGATGTTAAGGTCTGAGCTGCATGATACCATAAAATGCAGAGGTGCAGTCCCAGCTGGAGACTGTTTGTGGAGTGATACCCACCCACTACACAAGATCCCGATGAGCTTTTTCATTAAAATTCACTTATCAAAGAAGCGAAGGGCAATAAAAGAAACAGTATAAAAATAACCATAAAAGGTAATCATCATCACTAAATCCCTTTGTTCTTCACACTGAAAGGCAAAAAACCCAGACTTTTCTCTCCTCTCACTCCTTTTCATAGCTGGACAGGTTTCATGGCCTTTTTGTTCATCAAAAAGATAGCATCTTTTTTGGAGAGAAGATAGCCCGACCCTGAAGAAAAACTCCCTCCAGTGGACAGGCTCTATGAGAACTAAACGGGGCAGAAAGGAGCCTGCAAAAGCAGGAAAGCCACTGTGTGTCTGCCGGGGCGACGGCACTGAGGTCACCTTGAGGAGAGCCTGTGAGCGGCTACATCTGCTGCAGGCTCCGGGGAGGGGAGGAAGGGGCTCCCAAAAACATTAACTGAAAAAGAGCCACCGCCTTCGCCGAGGACTCGGGAGGAGAACAGTCTGAAGCCAGAGGCTTCCTCCAGAACCAACCGCTGGCGGGCGAAGCAGGCAGTGCCCTCCCAAGGTTAGGTTCTGAGATGCTCGTTCATGGCACAGGAAGAGGAGGGCAGTTTTTGGAGGGGCTGCTACAGTGGCAACGCAAATCTGCGTGGCGTCCCGCCTTTCCGGCTACACTGCTTCTTCTAGTCCAGTGGTTCTCAACCTTCCTAAGGCCGCGACCCGTTAATACAGTGCCTCATGTTGTGGTGACCCCCAACCATAAAATTATTTTCGTTGCTACTTCATAACTGTATTTTTGCTACTGTTATGAATCGTCATGTAAATATCTGATATGCAGGATGTATTTTCATTGTTACAAATTGAACATAATTAAAGCATAGTGATGAATCACAAAAACAATATGTAATTATAGATGTGTTTTCCGATGGTCTTAGGCGACCCCTATGAAAGGGTCGTTTGACCCCCAAAGGGGTCGCAACCCACAGGTTGAGAACCGCTGTTCTAGACAAAGCCTGTTGCAGGCCAACTGTGGGTCTTCCGCGTCGACCACTCGGCTAATGAGCTGATCAAGTGCGACTACATTCTCTGGGATGTGCTAGTACTAAAGGGCCACTGTGCAAAGTGGGAACCAGTGGTGCAGAATGTTGCTGCCCGTGAGTGTGGACTAAGGGGAAGCAATTCGCATCCTAAAGGGGATGCGTCGTGCAGCCAGAAGCTGGTAGCTGACAAACTGCACTCTTACATCACCCAGTTAGCTTACGCCTGGATAATGGGAGTCCACAGTTTTAACTGAATTCACATATCGAGATATTTACATTTCCCAAACCATGAGCCAATAGTAACTAAAACAAAAAGTTTACATGATTACAGCTCAAAATACACAAAGGAAGATAGGGCTCTTTATCCCTATAAAGACTTAAGGGAACTTGGACTCTCTCTACCCAGAACAGACCTCAGTGCCCGCAGCCGAGCTCTCACTCTGAGAGAAAGAGGTTAGATTTCAAAGCCTTGGAGATGCCGACTGGCTCTGCTGTGGCCACAGGCTTTTTACATTGGATTTCCTCCTTACAACCCCAACCTCAAATCTCAATGGAGATGGCATGTGTATTGCCCTGATTTTTATACCCTGCCTTTAAGTACTCAATTCAATATCCTTTTCTCTTTGCCAGGAGGCACCATGATTAAACTCGGGCCACTTTTTGTTTCAACTTACTAAACGCTGATTTTCCCCTCTGCATGTGCCTCTAGGGCAGTGGTTCTCAACCTTCCTAATGCCACGACCCTTTAATACAGCTCCTCATGTTGTGGTGACCCCCAATTTCATTGTTACAAATTGAACATCATTAAAGCATAGTGATTCATCACAAAAACAATATGTAATTATAATATGTGTTTTCCGATAGTCTTAGGCGACCCCTGTGAAAGGGTCGTTCAACCTTCAAAGGGGTTGTGACCCACAGGTTGAGAACCGCTGCTCTAGGGTGTATACTGACGATTAGTATAAGATACTTAAGATCACAAGGCTATAACACGTAACAATGATTACTACACACAGGGAAGAAAAAGGAAGTGACTGCTGCTTTTTTCCACGTCTGGAGGCAAGGGAAAACACATTCCTTCTTTTCCAAAGGGTTCATTATTTATTTAAGTTTTTTAGTATGAAAAAGCCCACTGTTTCTGGAGGGGGCGTTATTTAATCACCTGCATGGTAACAACAGCTAACATCGTTTTTCAGTGTCTTCTCCTGCCAGGTGCTATGCTTTGTTGTTTACATGATCTCACTGAACCCTCACAGCAGTTCCCTGTGCTTCAGTCTTACCATCATCCCCATTGCAGAGCTGAAAAAACTGAGATTTAAAAGGTTAACTATGTGGTGGAACCACTATCTGAACTGATGTCTGTCTAAGTCTAGCTCTGGTGCTGACTATCTGACTGTGTTAGTGAGGCTTTATAATGCTAAAAGGATAGGGAGGAGCTGATGGAGGAATCGAGGTCTCATTTCTATGACTCAGGAATAAAACGAAAGTAACGCTCAGCATTTGAAGGGATCTGAAGCCATGCGCAATCAGGATGCTCCAATGTGCAACACCGATAAAATTAGCTCTACACCGGAGTCAGATACTGGGCCTTCAGTATTTAGAGAAAAGATGTCTATTCTGCCAAATGATCTGGACTCAAAAGGCCACTCAACTCCAACTTCAAGCATTTGCAGGATCTGCTTCAAGGGCGTTCATTATTACTGACAATCGATGTGGCTGAAATTTGGCTGTAATAGCAGTCTCTCTCCGCAGCTCCTCCTGCATTCTTCCTGCCAACCAGGGCCATTGAAAACCTTCCAGATTTAAAGCGGAGAGCCGACAGGACAAGCAAGCAAGAATATCAGTTGGAACACATCAGATATGGACTCAGAGTGAATGTCAGCTTCGACTAACATTACTACAGAAACAGAAAGTGGGAAACGGTCTCCCATTCCTATTCTAGAGAGTGTTCCGAGTGTGCGTAACACAGTTTGTTCAAGAAACAGCTGTGAATCCACGATAATCATCAGGCTGAATAACGCTGCACCACGCGCTTCCCTTTCCTACCAGGAAGCCCAGAAGCTTTGGACTGTGATACGAAATGACGATTTCTTAGCTAGAAAAGCGGGCCCTGCGACGAAGCCCCTCTATCACCCGTCAGTCACAGAGCAAGTGGTGGTTTTGAAAGGCCCCGGCTCTTGAGTTGCTGGTCGCAGCTGAGCCTGGCAAGAAACACAAGAATTGCAAAGCTCTTTTCAAGCGAGAGTCTGATGAGGGGCCTGCGCGCGGAGAGTGGCCCAAGGAGGTTCCCGAGGCTACTTCCGTGATTGCCGAGTCCCACAGTGGTGCTGCCATGACCATACCTTGCGAATGACCACCGAGATGAGGAACGGGGCAGAAGGACATGGCTGCGCCGTTTCCACTTGTGCGGGGCACCCAGGGAGAGACGAGACCTCAGATGCGGAGAGCAGGAGCTGGTGCTACAGTGCTGAGCTCACCGGGGGTGGAACTGGGAAAGCTGGAAATAGGACTCTGGTTTTCTATTTTGAAAGGGTGAAAGCAATCTCTCCTCTGGGGTGTATTATGAGGATCAAGCGAGGAAACGTGTGCAGCAGTATTTTTACGCTCCAGCAATGCTAAGTAACGGTACACTCTTCATCCTCCAGCTTCCTCCTCAGCGTCGGCACGGTCTACCTGCAGCCTGGGTCTAACTGATAGGACCTCCCTCTGGTCTCCCAAACCTGCTGGGTTTCCCATTTCAGAGCTTTCGCCACTATTCTTTCATTCCAAGGCCGGCTGGAAAGCAGAGCTAGGTAAAACATCTTCATCACTCCCATGAAATCGTGTAAATCCACCATCATAACCTTGAAGAGTGTAAGGCGACAGCAGGTCTAGGCAGAGGAATGGACACTTTAACCAGCTTCAATCTCTAGCACTAACGATGAAGTATTTCTGGCGCCTCCTCAGCCAGGGCCACACGGGGTTGGGAGAGTGGCCTCCACGTTCCGAGGAGAGGAGCACCACCAGCACCAGCTCCTCGCTGGGGACTGCGGCGGCCACCCCCCCAGGGACCCAGCTGGCCTCGGGGGCACGGCTCTTGGACGGGAGCTTTCCACAGAGCTGAATCTCCCGCTAAGGCCAACATGAAACGCATGATACATTAGAAACAAAACAATGCCCACCAGCTTTCTGACTCCCCCTCCTTTGTCATATACAGGGAGGACCCCTGAGCTAATGAAACCTGTACGCTGGCTTGGCCCTTCTCGAAACAAGCTCAGCCTGTTGGGTTGTGTCCTCCGTGTTTCCCTTCCAGGCTGCGGCCACTTCTCACTGACGCTCCTTCCTTCACTACCAGGGCAGGAGCGCTGAGGAAGGTGTTGAGACCACTCCTGCTCACTAACGAGACAGGGTGTCCAGGATGGCTGAGGTCCTCAGAAACCTGACCTCACTAAGTGGTGTGCTTCTGTGGCGGGGGGCGGGGGGGGGGGGGCCGCGGGCAGAGGTTGGTGCTGTAATTTTCCCCCTTCATGTGACACGAAGGAAAGAAAAGTGCACATACAAAATTTAATTAATAATATTTGGTTTAGTTTGACAATTATATACTTTGACACACCAATAGATATATTCTTAGGTAAAAATATACCTTTGAAGGCAGGAAGCAAATCAATAAAAAGCTGGTGACTGACATTAATTTGTTATTGACATTAACATCTTATGCCATTTTCACTTACCAAACCCATCTATTACAACCTATTATAGCGGCCGGACACTGACGTGGAGGCGCTCCCGCACCCCCAGGAGCCCGCAGGGCCACTCACCCTCCCTGGGCAGCTCTGACACCCGCCCTCAGACCCTGGTTTGCCTGTGCTGTTCTTGTCTGTCTCAGCACTCACAATCCGGACAGCTCCACGACCACTTATAAAAATTTAAAAAATAGCATAAAAATAAAATCTCAAAGCATTTTTATAATTTTGCTTTTGAAATTGTTCATTTCAATTGTATATTTTATTCTGAAGCCAAACATTTCCTTTTCCACGGCTCAAAGCAGGTCCGCGAGGCTGGTGAAAAGCAGCAGGCCGGGTGCCGTGCCCACGGTGCTCAGTGCGGAGAACAGCCCTGCCACCCTGGGAGACAGCCATGCGCAGTGGCCCCTGAGTGAGGAGACTGCGGCCGCAGTGCACCAACCTGTTCGGGAACCTGGAGGAGGGGGAACAGCTCAGGACGGGGTGCGGGGTCCAGAGGGGGAGATATTTGAAAGGACTGTGGCATGTTTACAACAAAGGACGGAGTGCCGTGAGCTCGGAAGAGGACAGGAAGGGACTTTCTGGAAAGGTCACCAGGTCCAGATATTGAAGGACAATGTATGCCAGGCTAGGGAATTTGCACTTTATCTTGTAATTAATAGGGACCCATTAAGTGATTTTAATCCAGGGGGTGATATGATCACTCCCGTGTTTCAAAGATAATGTCTGTGAGGAGAAGGAGAGGAGGCTGGAGGCAGGGAAAGGCTGGAGCCAGGAAGATCAGTTAAGAGGCTCTGCCCAGATTCCTCACGGCTGACAGGAGCCAGGCGAGGGAATCGGAGAGATGGCAGAGCTCGGGGTGGGAGAGCAGGATGAGGAGAGTTGAGAATATTTCTGGGGAGGCATGGTCTCTGGCATCAGGAGGTTTTCCATCTGAAACAGAGCCCCAAGACTCACGCCCTAAGTGTCCCTTAGCATCTCTACCAAACTTGGTTCATGTCTGGTGGCCTTCTAAGGCCCGCAGAGACCTGAGTTTAAAAGAGATGGCAAACTGCACGTGCATCCTGGTCACTTCTGTTGTTCAGACTGAAAAGGGTTTTCGTAGCCCGCACTTGTACCAAAAATGTGGTTAGGAAACCGGGGTGGCTCACCACGCCCCTCCACCAGAGCCTTGCTGTTTGTTCAGTATGCTGGACAGCAGTTGTGAAAATCCCTGGAAAAGTATTAAAAATGCAGAATCTCAAAGTCACACCAGACCTGAGTCAGAATCTGCACCCTAACAAGAGACTAGGGTCACCCTATGCCGACAGTCTGAGGAGCTCTGGCTCGAGGACAGTGCGCCTGCCAGCTTCCGTGCCCTGAACTAAACCCGAGGCGACTGCTTACCCAGGGAGACCGGGAAGGAGCGGAGGTCCCAGGCGCCCGGTTCTGGGCCCTGGTGAAACAGGGTCATGGGCGGAGACGACCCACCACCACGAGGCCCGTCTCCAGGAGACACATGGCTTCCATCCTCTCCTGACTTAAAACCAAATCTTTAAAAATTCAAGTTTGCACGGAGATGAATTGATGGGGGTCACTCATAAAGTCAACAGGAGGAAGCAGAAGCTAGCATTCTTCCTTGTTTCACAGGACAACCTTACATCCCAGACACCCCTCCGGCAGCAGCTGCGGACTGCGGCCAGAGCAGACTCACTCTTCCCACTCAGCCTCGAGCCACCACTGTGCCCCACGCTCGCACACCCGGGGCCTCACACACCCGCGGGGCAGCGGTTCGCACGCTGCACCCCGGTGAGTGTCTGCTGCTGCGGTTTCCCCGCTACAGTATGCTCTGTGCTCACCACACTGAGCTACGGAAGACACGACAAACAGGGAAATGAAGCGAGTGGTCCCAAATAAAAGCCGAACAGGCCGCTGAGCTGTGCTCCAAAAGTGATGCAACGCAACTATATCAGTGGTTCTCAACCTTCTGGCCCTTTAAATACAGTTCCTCATGTTGTGACCCAACCATAAATTATTTTCGTTGCTGCTTCATAACTGTAACGTTGCTACTGTTATGAATCGTCATGTAAATATCTGATATGCAGGATGGTCTTAGGCGACCCCTGTGAAAGGGTCATTCAACCGCCAAAGGGGTCACGGCCCACAGGTTGAGAACCACTGAACTATATGCTCTAAAGGAGAAAGAAGATAAAAGCTACACTACCCATTACAACAGGCCTTTCACTCTGTGTCTAGTAGATAAAATTTACTGCGAAAATACAGGTAACGACATAAACAGCCATCTCCACCGCACTCAGTTCATGTTCAGTGGCCTTGTTAATTTGTCTCCTAAAGCATAACGCAGCTTACCCAGCGAGTGTTTAGAAATGCTTGTTGAACAGTTACTAAATGACGGCTGTTTAGACCTTCACGGGCCCCAGGCACTCTCACGGCTGGAGATAACAAGTCTAGCAACACCAACACATTCAGTTGTACCCAACGCCCATATTGAATATACTTTTGAATTTCAAACCTCAAAGCATTTTTATAATTTTGCTTTTATAAAATTAGTTTAAGAGAACTAATAAGAGTCTTGAGCTGGAGGCAAAAAGCAGCAGGCACGGAAAAGGCCTCCTAGAAGGCTCAGGGGAAGAACAGGTAAGCACCAGCGTCCCTTCTCCACGCCTCTTCACGGGCCCCCGTGCGTGGCCTGGACCGCAGGCCTTGTTTGGGCGGCTGAGGGAATGCGCCTGCTCTCCAGGCGGGGCGAACAGCCGTCCTCGCAGCCGCGCACGGAGGCACACACGCTCCCGGAAAGCACAGGCGCAGAGGGCTCGCCTGAGAGCAGGAGCCTCACTCAGCTGGGAGGCTTCACCAGCACTGAAGCCGCGTGTGCCTAGACCTGCACCCTCTGTCGGTTTCCTAATGGAAAAGCTTCCTGCTGTTTTCCGGTGGGGACGAGGGTGGAGCAGCAGAGCGGTCACGCATGCTCTCATTTCTGTTCCTGCTCAGTCGCAACTGCAAGGGCTGGCACTTCACGCCTGAGCCACGCGCTCCTGCGTGGACGCGCCAGCATCGCTGCCTCCGGGGCGCCTGCTGCCGCCGTGGGCGCGGGTCTCGGAGCAGCTTTCGGCTCGGTGACTGAAGTGCACTCGCAGAGAGAATAATGTTCCGAATTTCAGTCTCTTAAAAAAGCCGTTAGGTTTATGGGCAGTCATGCTTGTCACATTCAGGGTGTGAATTACGGACTTCATAGAAACACAGTGAAACCCCCACCGCCGTGCACAGCCATAATTTCTGCAGAAAAAGACCAAGGATTGGGGGACTTTATTACTACTATTCATGAATAAGATGCCAAAATCGACTCTCTCGGCATTCTAAGGTACTGCTTTTTTTAAAGAAGTATTTTTTTTTTTAAATAAAGATAAAAGAAAACCCCTAATGGGAGGCTTGCTGTTCTATTCACTTTTTAGATTTGTCCATTTTTGAGTGACTGTCAGTCAGCACCAGGGACTCTTTGTAGCACCTTGTACTTGGGATAGAATAAAAACATGAAATGATTAAAAACACTGTGAGTATAAGTGCAGAAGGGACTATACATTCTGGCCCCAAGGAGGGCCATTTCTTTCCCGAGTCAGGCACACGCCATTTATGTTATTAAATTGCAGCACGACTCACTGGCTGGGCTGGGCGCTCCCTGACATGTCAAAAGCACTAACCTGTCCCAGCCGCACGTCAGAACATTAACCCTCAGAGCGTGGCAACCTCGGCCCGCGGAGTCCCAGGCGCACGCATCCTTCCAGGGCCACGGCGTTGTTGCCAGGCCACGAATGCCTACCTTCCCAAAATGTTTCCTTTCACCACTAACTCACCCAAGAATCAAAAGAAAGTATGAGGTATGAGCACTGCAGAGCTTATCACAGAACAAGGTTTTAGTATAAATGGTGGAACTAAATAATATTAATAATAATACGCTGACTGAGTGCTGTTCCTTTGCCCCCAGCTCTGCCCGGGCCCAGGGCTGCAGTGTCGCATGAGACGGGTCTGTGGGTGTCGGCTTTGGCATCAGAAGCCCGGAGCCAGCCTGCTGAGCCCCCAGGGTTTCTAACTTGGCAGGGCGGGGGTGGGGCCCAGGGATTTGCATTTCTAGTAAGTTCCCAAGCTCTGCTGTTGCTGCTGATCCAGGGACCACACCTTGAGAGCTGGCATGCATAACCTTCCTGAATCCTTCGCCATGTCTACTTTTTTTTTTTTTTTAAATATATTTTATTGATTTTTTACAGAGAGGAAGGCAGAGGGATAGAGAGCTAGAAACTTCGATGAGAGAGAAACATCGACTAGCTGCCTCCTGCACACCTCCCACTGGGGATGTGCCCGCAACCAAGGTACATGCCCTTGACCGGAATCGAACCTGGGACCCTTCAGTCCGCAGGCCGACGCTCTATCCACAGAGCCAAACCGGTTTGGCCGCCATGTCTACTTTACATTCGAGGAAACCACGGCTGAGACAGGCTCTCCCACCACCGGCAGTGTAAACTTGGGCCAGACTTCTTAACCTTTTCCGGGTCCCTGTGAGGGAGCCATGCCCACCAGGACTTCTCTCAGGCCAAAGGTCGTCCTTCCCACCTAGATGTCCCTGACTTTATCCTAATGTTGATCCGTGTCCCCTTTCTACTGCCCATTACCAATAAGCATCAGCTCAGATTTATGATCTGCCAGCAGCGTTGTGATTAGATGTCATCCCTGTCTTTCTATTACTCCGATATTGATAGATAAAATTCTGCGGTGATGCATCACCTGCCCTTTCAAAGGTTACTGCCAGCAGATGCCCGGAATCAATACAGTTCTTATCTGTCACAAACCACAAGTAAAGCATGGCAAACAGGCTCACGGCAGGCCCGTGTGCGGGTCAGAGGAACTCCGAGATGCACTGCGTCACAGTTCTGTTTCCCGGCCCGCCCGAGCCCGGCTTTGGATCTGGCGACCATTTCCGATGTGGCCCATGCAGTGCAGAGGTGCTCACTCAGAGTAAGGCTGCGCCCAGCCACCTCTGCTGACCCTTGTCCTGGACACTGGAGGCTGAGGCCACGCGGCTAAAACTACTTCTACTGTAACGCGTTGCCAAGATCATGAGCGCATTAGAGCTCTTTGAGGCAAAGGCTGACTCACTGTAAGCAGATACGGCAGGCTCACTTAAACTGTTCATTTTTCCTTTCATTAGGAAGAATCCTAATTTGGGGGAAAATAAAGATGAAAAGCAGAGTCTTCTTAATGTTTTAGATGAGTGGTTCTCAACCTTCTGGCCCTTTAAATACAGTTCCTCATGCTGTAACCCAACCATAAAATTATTTTCGTTGCTACTTCATAACTGTAATGTTGCTACGGTCATGAATCGTAATGTAAATATCTGATATGCAGGATGGTCTTAGGCGACCCCTGTGAAAGGGTCATTTGACCGCCAAAGGGGTCGCGACCCACAGGTTGAGAACCGCTGTTTTAGATGCTTGTAGCTCAACATATTGAGCTAACCAAATGGTAGTTGCTTTATCTACAGAGAAAAGCAGGCTAGGGTCCCCACCTGCCTGTGAAGCCTGCCCCTCACATCTGAGTACGGCCCACGTGGAGCTACAGGACAGCTCCTCAACACACTCCAAGTGGGCAGCTGGCCGACCCCAAGGTCCCCTGAACGCTCTGGACGCTCCCTCTCCCACCCCTGGCTCTACGCGTCTCCTCATTTTACCTCGGTTCACGGGCCGTTGGCTCAGTCCTATCTCAAGCTCTGGTGCCTTCGCCAGTTAGCTTGCTTCTCCCCATCTGATCCGTCTTCAGGATGACGGCTCATCTTCCCCCTGGTGTGACTGTGCAGGGACTGACCCCGGGCTTGGTCTTGGGACGGACTCCAGTGACCTATGCACACAGAGCAAACCTGGGCGGGCGGGGCCCGGGATTCTAAGGACTGTCCCTTCCCTAAGCATGTTTTCAGGAAGCTCCCAGTGTGGTCAGCGGCCTCCGTCCTTGCGTCTGGTGGCCTGCGTGGCCTTGGTCAGACCTGGGTTTCACAGTGACGACGGCGACAGTTGCCAACATCAGGTCAAATGGCCAAGAGAGAATGACTGACACTGACAGACGAGGGGCGGGGCTTGTTTGCCACGTTGTAATCAATTCTGAGACAAAGATTTCCCAGTGCTTTTATTTATTTATTTATTATTTATTTATTTTTATTGGTTTCAGAGAGGGAGGGAGAGGGAGAGAGAGATAGAAACATCAATGATGAGAGAGAATCATTGATCGGCTCCCCCCTGCACACCACCAACTGGGGATCGAGGCTGCAACCCGGGCGTATGATCTGACTGGGAATCGAACCCAGGACCTCTAGGTCCATGGAACAACGCTCTACCCACTGAGCTACCCGAGCCGGGTTCCCAAGGAGGCTATCAGTACCTTTTCAGAGTTTGCTTTTAATGAGGCTGCCAGTCAGTACCTTTTCAGCATTTGTATGTAGAATTCACCCACTTGATACATAGGCCAAGTACTTTTTTTTAAACACTTGAGAGAGGAACCCCGCGGTGTTACCTATAATGAACATTGTTTTCCTACACGACCATCGAAGACATTATTTAAAAGCACTGAGAAATGGGGCGCGGAAAGGAAGTTCCTATGGAATGACTGTCCATGCTGCACAGGGAGCCGGCTGCCTGCCTGGGCTCCTGGAGGACCCACTTCCCGGGAGCACCCCCTCCTCCTCTGCACCGCGCCCGGGACCTCCTGCCACGCCTTCCAAGAATCAGTACCTTCCTCTGTGTCCTCGCTTTCATTTCATTCCTAAGAGTTATACATACTCATGGAAGAAAACCTAAAACAAAAACGTATAAACAAGAAAATCCCTCAACCCTGAGATAATTATTTCCAACATTTTAGAGTATTCCTTTTCCTTTCCATATACAGTGTAGGGTGTGTGTGCATACGATAATTAATGTGTGATAGCACATCACATAAGTAAACCAGAAAAGCCACCTACTCATTACATATTTAGATTGTTTTCAAGTTTTATTACTCTTAAAAATGCTACAATTAAAATTCATTTTGCATAGATACTCTGATTTCAGCATATTTTGAGGATATCTTTTTAACACTGAAAATGTCATACAAACCAACATATTTTTACTATTCAATTTAAAAATCACAGCAGCATCTATATATTTTGCTACATATTTTTATTGCTAAATAAAATTCAAAATAGTAAAGATTCCAACCCAAAATGATTTGAGTACTCTTACCCCATTCAAATTCTATAGCCTTCCCTATGATCCAAAGTACACACAAAAACCATAACACTGTTGTTACTTTTAAGGCATTAAGAATCCAAGAGGATTTAGAATTCAAAATTTAAGTCAAAAGTATGACATTCCTACCCTGGGCGTATGGCTCAGTTAGTTGGAGTGCTGATCCTGTGCACTAAACGGTTGCAGGTTTGATTTCTAGTCAGGGCACATATATAGGCTGCAGGTTCGATCCCTGGTTGGGCGCCTATGGGAGGCAACCAATGGATATTTCTCTCTCTCTCTCTCTCTCTCTCTCCCCCCCCCCCCCCGGAAACATATCCTTGGGTGAGGATTAAAAAAAAGTATGCATTCCTACTGAAAACACTGACTGAAAGATGAAGCGATGGACATACTCATATTACAAAGGTGATCAGGGAGCCCCTGTGGTCTCTCACCGCTGGGTGAGCCACTCCTGTGTGTTTCCATAGGATCACTTGTGCCAGTTCAGCCCTTGTTTAGCCGCCACACCCCCCATCAGGCTGCGATTCTAACAGGAGCAGGAGATAGCCCAGCATTTTCTCTGGACCAGGCTGTGGGCCAAGCTCTGCCAAGGAAGAGCCCACGCTTACCCCCCCCCCCCCCCCCCGCGATGCGCTCAGCATTCCTGCCGGGGCAGGGAAAACACTGCTGAAGGGATAAACGGACGAATGAACAAATGAACAAGCAAGTAAAAGGATGGATTCTATAACTTCTTTACTTACACTGTCCCGTACCCTTGAGGTACCCTTTTTAAACCTTTTATTTTGAAATGCTTTAAGACTTACAGAAAAGATGCACAAACAGTAGAGTTCTCATAAACTCCCCACCCAGCGTCCCCTACTGTAAACATCTTCCTCAATCACGGCATGACGATCAGAGCTAAAAACGCACCCTGTGTGAGACCACATCGCCTCCAGAGCTGGAGGAGCACTGGTCAGCTAGTCCGTAGAATGCCCCTCAGTTTTAAGTCTGATGTTTTCTCTCAGTTAGACGGAGCTGACAGGCTTGGGGGAAGAGTGCCAGAGAGGATGTGGCCTTCTCCTCCGGTCAGATGAAAGGGGCACCTGGTAGCAGTGTCTCCCGGTGTCGTGACCCTTGATCACCTGGTGGGGGTGATGTGTGCCCCGTGTCTCCACAGGCAATGTACTGCTTCCCTTTCCAGGCCTTAGAATCGGGGTCACTGAAGTCCAGCTTATGCTCATGGAGAGAGGAGCTCAGCTCCAGCTCTGGGAGGGAGAAGTATCAGAGACTGTGGATATATGTGTATCTTAGAACCACCAAAGCAGTTAATAAATACCTGGGGGGAGTTACTTTTGAGGCTATGCAACTATCCTGTTTTCTCCTTAAACGTTTGCTCATTAATTTTAACAGTCGCTGGTGGATCTTGCCTGCAGCAATTACTACTATGGTGTTCACGTGGTACTTTTTATTTCTCTCACTGCTTAATTGAAATGCTTTTGTACAGAAGAGCTTTCCCTTTTCTCCTATTTATTTATTTGTATGCACTCATGGGTGTTTATTCTTTGGTTTTTAATCCAATACTATATTATTAATATTACTAGAGGCCTAGCACGCACCCGCTACTAGCTCGCTGCCCCGCCCTCCGCTGCCCCTAGCTCTCTGCAGCTACTAGCTCGCGCCGCGCCCCGCCCCACCTGCCCGGAGAGCCACTGTTCATTTGGTCGTGATGGCATTGCGGCATGACGACCACAGGCCTTTTATGATATAGATTGTTCAGATTGTTCCACCTCGGCCACTGGGAGCTCTTACTGTCACATCCAGCAGAACAGAATCAGGGAGAGCTTAAACGTAAGTTATCAGGGACCAACAGAAATAGGCCAACGATGAAAAGGATAGAAAATGAGCAGCTTTTCAGAAACAGATTTTAGAAAGAGATAAAGAGAGTTATAGTGCACTGTTTTAAAATAAGAACATCAACAGGGAAAGATCTGGAATGGGTTACAATATACGCTCATGTCTCTTTCTTAATTCCAGGTTACACCAGGAGGCAGTTGGGCGGTGAGGGCACTGTACCAACTTCTAGTCAAATTCTAACTGATTCAGGTGCTCCCTGCAGACTGCGCCTCCACCCCTCCACCTGCATATATAAACACTCCTCAGTGAGGACCAACATCCACCTTTTATTAATGCTCTTTGGAGACAATGGCTCTTTTATCTGTGTTTTATTTCCCAGCTGCATTAAGACCAAGGACACTCACATAAGATCTGAAGGAGGAGACCCTGATGAATTGGGAGTTTAAAATACAAATGGAACTTCCTGTGTCATCTTGACTTGTTTTATTAACATCTGAAGGTTGATTTACAGCAGATTAGCAGGCGGGAGAGGACTGTTTGTCCAATCACTTTACTTAACACACAATTAGAAAAGACAAACATTCAAAGACCAGAGGCCCAGTGCACGAATTCATACACCAGTGGGGTCCCTAGGTCTGGCCTGCGGGATTGGGCCCAAACTGGCTTTCCGACATGCCCCAAGGGGTCCTGGATTGCGAGAGGGTGCAGGCCAGGCTGAGGGACCCTACCAGTGCAAGATTCAGGCCGGGGAGGGACTGCGGAAGGGCTCCAGGACCCTACCAGTGCAAGATTCGGGCCGGGGAGGGACTGCGGAAGGGCTCCAGGGCGTGTACAGCCTGTCTGGCTCAGTCCTGATTGGCCAGACCCCAGCAGATAACCTACCAGTCGACTGTCTGCCCCCTGGTGGTGAGTGCATGTCATAGCAACTGGTCAATGGTTGACTGCCCCCTGGTAGTCAGTGCATGTCATAGTGAGCGGTTGAGCAGCCTTAGCATATTATTAGCATATTATGCTTTGATTGGTTGAATGGATGACCAGACGACCAGACACTTAGCATATTAGGCTTTTATTATAAAGGATGGCTCCCTGCTGTGGGCTAATACAGCACATTTAGTTCCAGAACAGTCATTCCATTTCTGTCATCTGTTGTAGTGACCAAGAACAAGTACACCCTATCTCAAGACCACAGAAAAACATTCAGCTCAAAATTTAGGTTGAAAAGAGCCAGTTTTTTCATGAACACCCTGGAAGTGCCTGTACAAAGACACCTGTGGTAATGGCAGTGGCGTCAGATGGCACTAGGCTCAAATCCTGGTCCACTGTGTAAACGGTGTGACCTTGAGAGTAAGCCTAAGCCTCCACGCTCTCACTTACAAAATGGAAATATGTATTGGGAGCCAATGCAGAAGACAGATGTGAAGATTAAATGTGATGATGCATGTGCCTAGGGCCTGGCACTAAGGGTTCAATAAACACCAGCTAGTATATGGTAACGATGATGATTTCTCTTACTATCCCCACTTCCACACCTAAAAATGAGGGGAAGCTGGAGGGGAGGGATCCCAGTCACTGAACAGGAATGCCGTGATGTAAGGGAGTTGTATTTCTTCATCGCTTTGTAAGGAAATGAGTACATGAAACCACTGCATTAGTTATGAAAAGTCAGTCAGCATTAAGACAATTCAATGCATTCATTAGACTGTGTTTGCACTTGAAACAAAGTATACTAGACTGCCCCAGCCTTCCACACCTCCTCCCCTTCCTGAGTACACAGGCTTATCTTTGGAGAACAATGTTCTGCCAATTTTTAAAAGAAAAGAATCCTAACATTTCCCTGTTTTCAGGAATCCAATACCAACACTGAACTTTCCTCTCTTCTTATTAAAACCATAAAGTAAGCGCAACCTCTAGGGGAAGTGCCCGGGTGTTCTGTTCCTGCTCCCTCTCCAGGGCCTGGACCGGTGCCGGCTCCTACCTTCGGGGCCAGGCCAGAGCGGATGCATTCCTGCTGCTGTTAGGTTTTAGGCTCCTCCATTTTCATCACTCCTCACAGACACTTCACAGAGGGAAGGTGCTTTCCTGTATGTATTCCTACATTTTTACATGCCCCACACGCACTGCTTCATAAACCTGTGGAAAAACTTCCATCTCCATCACTGACTATACCTATTTCGCCATGAGCATAAATGCTGTCCTAAACACAGATTGTCTTATCAGATGTATTTGGGAACAGCAGTTCATTGGGCCAAATGAAAAAAATGACTTAGAGTGGGGAACCATAAAAAAGTACATGCTGTAAACATTTTGTTTTTTGATCCCCACTAGAGGGTATGTTTATTGATTTTTATTAAAAGAGAGTGAAAGAAGGAGGGAGGTAAAGAGAGAGAGAGAGAGAGGAACATTGATGTGAGAGAGAACACTGACTGGTTGCCTTCTGTATGCACCTCGACTGGGAATCAAACCCACAACCCTTTGATATAAAGGATGATGCTCCAAACCAACTGAGCCACCCAGCTAGGGCTGCCTTAATTTAAAACATATAGCTGTGTATTCATTGACTAATCTCTTGGTGTGAAGTCCAACCTTCTCTTTGAGGTGGTTTACAAACCAATGAAGAATATAACGCAACTAGTAGGACAGCAGTGCTTAAATTTTGGTCCCTGGACCACACCTCACATCACAAGGAAATCTGTTAGAAATGCACATTCTCGGGCCCCTTCCAGACCTACAGAATCAATAACCCGAGGGGTGGGACTGGGCATTCTGTTTAACAAGCTTCCAGGTGACTCTGATGTCTCCTAAAGCCTGAGGAGCACTGCCGGGCAGACGAGATGTGCAGGTGTAGGCAGATGGGCGAGCCCGCCTGCTGCACTCCGTGTGCCCTGAGCATCAGCCACGGGGTTTGCAGAGGGCCTGGGGTGCACCAGCTAGTCCAGTGAATCGGTTACCGTACTTCAGATAAACATAATGTCAGTGAGCTGTGCCTGGGATTAGGCAACTGTTCCTTAGAGTGGCCGACGGCTGCTGCTCACAGCAGCTAAACGGAACATGAACCATAACTAGCACTTGCAAGTCCCAATTTCCCTGGTTCTCGGCTGGAATCTCTGCACAGGCTCACTGTCCACGGCCTCCTGTCCATGACCTCTGTGAGGTGAGTCACTCTGATGCCAGCGTCCCTTCCACCAGTAACACCCAGTGGGGACGTGTGCTGCACCCCAGCAACCACACAGGGCTGGGCCAGGCAGGCTGGAAGCAAACCAGCACACGCCCTGTGTGGCTTCTGCTGTGTTCACCGGCTTCCCACCTGCTCTGTGCGAACAGCAAGCAGCGCTCTTTCTTCTGCTACCAGCTAATTTACGGCCACATGAGTATAAGCGTCTCCTGGTTCTTTCATCACTCGTAACTTTGTTCTGTCAGTAATATCTGTCACTCTCTGCAGTTCAGTGAGCTCTTTCACACACAAGATATCTATATTTCCAAGTGGAATCTGAGATGAATTTTGATAAACATGCATTCTGTATCTTAATAAAAAAGGGATTCTCCCCCCCCTCAACTACAGGAACATATAAATGTTTTAAAAAGTTTCTGAAACCTGCCTTTTCATTAGGTGAAAATTCAATGTCAAAATAATATTAAAAGTACACAACGCTAGAGAAAATGGTTTTAACCACGGTGTGATAAATAAATCAGAATACAAGTTGCTCGTCAGTATGGTGCTCCCGCTCTTTCAGTTTCTTGCCTATCCACAGCAGCAGATCGACAGCCTTTCAGTTTAACATTTATGCACCGAGGCAATCTTGTTGGGACTTGACAGGACACGGCCACCATCTTTGTCCCTGCCGCGCAAAGACGCCACAGCACAAGCTACGTGCCACGCTGCCCTGCACGGCCATGTGCCCAGACCAGGCAGTGCAAAGCCGAGTTCTGATGGACGAGTGTGCGGTTCAGTGTGTGAGGGTCAAGGTAGGAGCTATAAGCCCAATGCTACTTTGGCGACTTTCCGCCGCTGGCTGGCTACGCCAGGACCCTTCTGGAAGCGAATGCATTTCAGGTGCTGAGCCTTTTCCAGAAGCCAAGAGCCTGCTTCTTCAGCTGTGCCGCCTCAGACGAGGCCAGCAGCGTGCTATCTCCTTGAGGGATATTTACTTACATATTCAGTTCAGATTTACGGTGCCTGGCTTGCGAATGAAATGCCACTTAAGAGGAGAATGCCATC
Organism: Myotis daubentonii; assembly: GCF_963259705.1. Taxonomy (NCBI): domain Eukaryota; kingdom Metazoa; phylum Chordata; class Mammalia; order Chiroptera; family Vespertilionidae; genus Myotis; species Myotis daubentonii. Next base: position 6,382,613 of record NC_081848.1, on the reverse strand, counting down.
CCATTGTGGGAGATAAATCAAACAAGCACTTACTTCAGCAGCCGCCGGAATCACACATTTCCGCGCAGTATGTAGGTTACCTGCACAGCCTTCCACGCTCCGCCCTCTGCATTTCCCTGGCGACCACACAAACTCACCCGAACCCGCTTTCTTCGGCAAAAGTCTCCTTCCTGAGTTAACCCCTTGGTTCCTTTAGCGAATACGACGATCACAAGACAACAGGGCTGGGTGGGTGTTTCAATCGAGAAGGTCACGCGCAGGAGAAGGGTTAGGAACAACCCCCGTGGAGGTCAGAATCACATTTATGACAGCATTGGGCTAAACTCAAGTCTCAAGGGAACAAAACTGAGTCAGATCCATCGTGTTCGCAACAGGACGATTGGCTCCTGAGAATATATGGTTAACAGACATCCGGCTCCGAGAAGTGGAGGTCTCACAGCTGCGGCCTTCTGCTGCGGCTTCGCGAGTCATCTTCGTCCTCTTTTCTCAGAGCTGTTCTTCCAGGGGTGTTGATGGGCTCGCACAGAATCATTCACACGCTGGCCTGGCAGCACAGCCCACACGTTCCGTCCGCGGCAGCTGGCTGGGTAGAGGCCAGGCCTGCATGACAGCTGCTAACGACGCAGACACAGCCCTGGTCCTCAGAAGACATCCTTGAGTTTTACACCTGAGCTTCTCTGATTTGGCCACTGGACTAAGATGTTTGCAGACTTGGGGATGTGTCTTTCAGCTTGGGGCGTGGGGGTGGAAAACGCTAAATGCTTGTTCTCTAACCATCCTCTTCATGCAAAGAAAAAGATCCTTACCAGCACAACCACCACCTCCCTGGCTAGGCTCACGGCTCTCTCTTCAAGTCTTAGTTAGTTAGCCAGTAGCGCTGGGAAGGGGCCGCAAAGACAGGTCTGTGCTCAGTAAGGAGGATGGGAGGAAAGGACCCAGAGCCGGTCTGGGAGGGTGGGGAGGTGAGCAGAGCAGGCCCAGCCCCGCCTACCGCTGGAACTGCCGCTGGAACTGTCCGTTTCCTCCTCCGCCTTCCTGATGGGACTGTCACTCCCCACCCTGTGGCAGCATGCAGGGCTGAGCTGCAGTGCACCTTCAGGCGTCTGGTACAGGAAGCCCGCGCTCTGCGGCCGGAGGCCCTGTGCAGGCAGTCAGGTGACGGCGATGGGGCATTCTCACACAGGGCACTGGCTGGGCAGGCCCGGCGGCCACCGCCTCGCAGAACCAGGGGGACACCGTGACACTGCCTCGTCCTGGCCCTCCCTCAAAGAGTTTCTCCACCTTAATGTGGCTTCTAGACTGGAATCCCAAGAGCAACTCTCCACCCGTGAACACAGCGTGGCCACACTTCACGTGCTAATCAGGAACCTCTGACCTGCGGCCGTTCTGCAAACCCAGCGGCCACACTTTCCTCCAGTGAAAGGTGACGTGGCAGGGAAAGACCTCGCGTGGTTGCTGAGAGCTGCCCAACTCTGAATCCCCAACCCACCCCCAGAAGCAGCCCACAGCCTGAGAGCCTGTCCTTTCTTCCCTGGGCGGTGCCGGCCCGCGGCTCACCAGGCCAGTGGGCAGATGGTCGCAGCCGCCTCTGTGGGCCCCGCCCCTGCGTTCAGGTCTCCTCCGAGGCACACCGTTCAAGGGCAAAGTGAGGTTTATGCTCCCAATTAGTTGTTCTTGAAAACCGGGGGCTGTGTTGCACACGGCAGAAGGAAAACTGCTTAGTGCACACTCTGTGGGCCTCCGAGCGGCAGGTGCCTCCTCACACCATATGGGATCCGCAGCTAAAGGCCCAAGGGGAGGAGAGGGCAGAGCCACACACCGCAGTCACGGAAGCCAAGCATTCAGACTGCGAACTGCAGGGTGGTGTGAGACTTCTCACGTTACCGATCAAGTCCCAGGATGTGGAGCACCTGTCCCAGCCCAACATGCTTCTCTCTACGGTGGAAGCATCCTCGGCCATGCCCACCTGCACACATCTGGGAAGGAGCCCCAAGAAGACAAGTGAGGTCTCTCTGGGTTTTATGAGGCTTTTAAAGAACAACTTCTCTGCTCTCGTATCTTAGAAAGAAGTGTGACTGCGCCAAAAGGGGTCATTTGCCAGGCAGTTATGTGTGTACTTTTCCTGCTGGAAATGAGGCCTGGTGCGAGGAAGGTTAGGCGACAGAGGGGATTTGTGTGGAAATGTGCAGCAGTCCACGCCCACTATTTCCTTCTCTGGTACACCCCAAAAGGGGCCAGCACAGCAGGCCGGTCTGACCAACATGACAGCACTCTTCCAATTTCTCCTTCGAAAAGAGAATACGCAGACACGCAATAACAAATGCCTTTCGTCTAGATTTCATATCAGGCACTTTGATGAATAGTAGCCTAAAGGGCAACATATGTATAAGTTTTAAGTCTCTCCTGCAACACAAACTGTCCTGATTTATGCCTAAGATAAAGGCAGTTCTGAGAGCTACTTCACCATATTTATTATTTTACTGAGGGGGAAAATGTTGATTCAGCCCTCAATCTGCCACTGCTGAAGTTATAAATGTTGGTAAGAGACCCATGCTGATGTCTATAAATATTAATCTATTTGCTATACGTTCTGGGCCCCACCCTTTCCTCCCAGAACATTCCCCCCTTATTCTTGCTGCATTTACACAAATGGAATGGGTGGCCTCTTTGAAACCCATCACTGACAGGGTAGCTGATTGCCCAGCAAAGCTCCAATTCAATCTTTATTTACAAGAAGGATTTACGGACAAATGTTGATATCTCTTTTGCCAATTGATAAACAGGCACTCTTATCTGCCTGTATATACTCCCTCCTCCCAATAAAAACTTCAGCTTCAAGTGCTATCTACGATTACTAAATTCCTTTCTTTAAAATATAATCCTCCTTACTTTGACCCTGGAATTAAAACAGAGCCAGACACTCCCACTTTCTCTAACATCCTGTTTGCTTGACTTAAGACACGGCGAACGTATCCTGTGGGATCCACCTCACATCCCTGCTGCTTCCGCTCCCCAGGAAGCAGGGAGCTCCTCCACTGGCAGGAATGGAGACGCCTGAACACAACCAGCAGTGCTCGTCCCGGGCCAGGTGAGCTGCTCATTAGCACGCGTGAGAAACGATGGCGTCACCAAGGGTAGGAGGCGAAGCTTGGTGCGGAAGAGAGGCTGCCATGGGCATTCCCTCTCCTGGGTCTAACGGCAGGCAGTCTCCCTGCGCTCAGCACCCAGTTAGAAGCCAGGCCCTCCCAGGACGCAAAGGGCAAGGCAGATGATACAGTCCCTGCCACGTAATTCAATTCAAGTCCCTGTACGTGTAAGATTTGGGGTAGGTGTGGTCCTCTCTTTCACCTCTATGCAGCTGTACTTTCGGGCCCATTATAGGTGAACACAGGGTGTCACCCTTTCCGCTGTCAGAAGTACGTCTTAGAGATGGGGATTCTTAAGGGAGACGGCAATACAAAGAGGCTGAAGACTTCCAGGGCAGTTTTCAGAACTTTCACCAATACCATTCTGGCTGGCTTTTAAAGCACTTGGTATACACACCCCACGCGCTGGTTGGACTGGCTGCCAAAGGTCCGCTGAGCTGTGGCATCCCTGTGGGTGTGCGCCTTTCATTAGTCGCACTGAGGTCTGTATGGACAAGGACTCAACATGCATCTGCACCCCGCCCCAGCCTGCGCGCGTGAAAACGGTGCTTCCTCACCGCTCTTCCCCCGGCAACGGCTGCTCCTTCCAATCAATTCTGAAGATCTCTGGGAGATTTTACATGTTGGTTTAACATCACTTCTTCTAGTAAAGACTTTTTAAGGAACTTGCAAAGACTATTGCTCTATGATCTTGTTAAAGGCAAAAGAAAGTAGTTCAAAGATGTTATTAAAATCCTGACCTGAGACACAAGCAAGAGCTCAGCCGGCATTTTAATTGTAGCCGGAGCACTGCTCATTTCCATTAAGCCTCCCAGCCAAGGGCTCCATTCAGCTGCAGCCTTTCTACCACTGGGTCCCAGCTCGGAAATCAGTTTGGTGAGCACACTCATTATAAACAGAATTTTCTGGCTTATTGTAAAATAATTTACTTGCGTTTCAGATTATCTAGATTGATATATACATAACTGGTGCTCGTGTTTTAATATACAAGAGAAAAACGGAACACAATTTTAAAATCACTTAGAATTAACAACTAGGTCATTATGAGATTAACATTAAAAATATTTTAACTCTCCAGCATTCCATGGAGCTTAATTTTTCAACAGGATATAACATTAGATATGAAGAAGAGGACAAACTTCATGATAGTCACAAATAACTTAGTGAATGAGCGTCAGAAGTACGGACATTAACCAAACATTCCTATGACCCAACACTTGAAAAGAGGCCTGTTCGGCTTCCGTTTTACTTCCTGAAGCAATCAAGCAACATCACCAAGCGTGTACGATGGGGAGGCAGACAGAGCAACGGGAACTTCTGCCCCCTGGTGAGCAGGTCAGAGGCTGGGAGAAGCTCAGAAGCCTGTTTCCCAGAAAGCTCGGGAACGCAGTCGATATTCTGAAACGGCACTGAAAGCTGTATTTCTGAGGTGAAGGCTGAGGATCAAAACTCTTTTTCCCTACAAAGTCACCTAGTTTATGGCCATAATCACTAGAAAAACTTAAATGGCTACCTCTATGCTAGAGGTCATAATAAAAATAAAAAAAGAATCAAAATCAAAATAAAATGGCTTGACCACGCCAGCCAGCGTGGAGCGGCACCGCTGTCGGGAAAAGTGTGCGGGTACCACGCGGCGGTGAGCATTTGCCATCACGTTAAACCTAGAAATGTCTCCTAAATGTTCCTCATTAACGGAACACATTATTCAATTCTGTGCTAAATTTCAAAATAGCTCTTTTAACTAGAAACGGGAAGCGAGAAGTCACAGCAGACATCAGCCTGATGACGAGTGAGCTCACCGAGGTTTCCGAGGCGGGGAGAGCGGCCCGCTGATGTTTCTGGAAGCATCGGGATTCCCATCGCAGGCTGAACCACACACTCCGTCCCTTGAATGCCAGATACAAAACAAACTGTGTTTGGCTTTTAATTAAGTCTTTATCTTTGTATATAAAAAAAATGTAGGCCTCGGGGTTTATATTGTCATTTTACACAAAAGTAAGTGGTAAATGCCTTCCACATGCAGGGCCATTAGATATAATTATGCAGTGGGTAGGGTGTATCACACTACAAATGCCATTTGGTTTTACAGTTATAAACTCATCAGCATTTATCAAAACATTGCCCGGAGAAAGACGGAGATGGCTCTAGCTAGTGACAAATTCAATACCATCTTTGAAAGCCCATGACCAGGAGGTGTCACAGGAAAAGACTCGCTGAAGTGGCGGTCTTCATGCCCATTTCATAGAAACCGTGCTCTCCGGACCCGCCCCCCAGCCACAGGCCATGTCGGTGGGGCTGGAGGTCTCGTTCCTCCCTGAAAATCACAGCCTACCCCTGCTTCTGAAATGGATGCAGGTGTGCATGCCAGCCGGCTTCTGCAGGGAGAGGCACGTGCGGATTCATGTGGATGAGCTTCAGGCTGATTTCATTTGCTTACGCACCCACACGCCTTGGTACTTCTTAGTCAGGAATCCCTTAGTGCGAGCCTAGCCGTTCAAAGAGTGACACAGGGCCTGTCCCCACTGCTGCTGCGCTGGCGGCCTCCCCTCTGAGCGCCACTTCCCAGTCCCGGGCGACCACCAGGAGATTTGTCTCTTGAAAGGCAAAATGGTTGGGCTTTGAAAAGTCTACTTCTTTCCTGTCCCCATTTCAGTCTCACACAACTTGCTACTGTGAAACCTTGCCACTGGTCCCAGGTGATGATGGCACAGGCGGCTGTCAGAGCCCCTCCTGTCCTCCTGGGCCGGTGCCTAACGCCTGGGGTCGAGGGGAGGGGAGCAGCAACAGCACCCAGAGCAGGGGAGAGCCAGAGCTGCTCTTAGCCAGGCCGGAAGGAAGCTGAACCCAAGGGGAGACCCTGGTTTAGAGTCCTCATGCTGCTGACTACATCATCAGGTCCTCCCTTCGTAGGCTGCGTGCTTCAGAGATCTACAAACACCGAACACTTCTCGGGTAGAGAGCGTCCCAGCAACCCAGCAACTGCACTAGAGGGCAGATCTGTGTCTCCCCCTGACCTGGGCCTTCTGACCACGTGCGCCCCCCTTCCGTCCCTGTCTGACCTTCCCCACATGCCCTGGCTCCTCTCTGAGCCCGCTTTCCAGGAATTAGACTCAGAACCCCAACCCACCAGCATGGTTTTACCAGCTTGATCTTCAATCAAGATCCAGCCACTCTAAATGGCCCCCCACCATTCTCTCAGTCAGCTCAAGAGAGAGAGAGAGAATTGTCCAAATACTCTTGGGAAAACCCAGTTCTTTCAATTCCACAAAAAATCCTTGCCCACTTTGCATCGCGGCCCAGCATCAGGCCCACCCACAGCACCAGGATGCCCTGGGCCTTGCCACAGCTGGTTTGCCATGTGCCTCAAGGCAACCTCGTGTCCCCCACTTCCTTCTCAGCCCTTTGCTGCCTAGTTTGCTCCAAGTCACTTTCCAGGGCTCAGCTCAGACGCCACGACGGGCTTGAGGCCTGAAGGGACTCCTCCCTCGCCAGGCTCAGCTGTTCAGGGTCCAGGCCCCTGTGCGTCGCCGCCTCGGAACTTACAAGCTCACAGGTTGCTTTCCAACGGGACCTCGGAAACATGCTTTCCTGTTTCCCTCCTGTCCACAAGCTGGAGAGAAAAATGTCAGCCAAATGTGTGCCTTAAAGACTGAAAATAAAAGGCATGTACAGCTCTTCGATAGAAAAGAAACATATGAGTTCAAGACATTATAATCGTTTGCTCCCCGATCCTACTCTGCTATTTTACAAGTAACTTATTCAATAAAAAGTGACACATAACTACAACTAACGATGTTTTAAAGGGGACTTTAGAGGGGGAAGGAATAAGAATGTATTTTAGTTCAAGGTTCATTTTAACTATTTTAAGGGAACTCAGGGAGCCTTATTAAGGTGATACATAAGAATGCATTAGAAGATAATGGTGCATTTGCTATTGAAGGGTCTACATTTCTTGTTTCCCACCAACAGATGTATTCTTCTTTACATTTAACCTGATCTTTTCGATTAGACACACCATATCCACGAAACACAGAACAGTGTCTATTCCGTGCCCAAGGGCGGCAGAAGCTCAGTGGTTGTCTTTACCTGTATTTAACTTCAAGCCTGCCAACCCCTGCTTCAGAGGAGGGAAGGAGGAAACAGGTTATTTAAAATTGATGGTGTTATCATTACCCATCATTAAAAAGTGATGCCGTTGTGCCGTTTCGGAGGTAGCAGGCGGTGAATATTTAATGCTTATGCTAGTATTTATTAATTTCACATTCCTACAGTTCTTTATAGAATGACTATTTTAAATGAAAATGACTATGATTTATATTTTGTACAGACTCCCTGGCATTTAATTCCTACTCACAACGCATTTGCATTTGTGCTTAAAAAGCTACCCAGCAGCACCTCTACATTGAGGAACTGTTTAAAACAATAGGCACCAGCAGGATTAGGACAGAAAGAAGTCACCTGTGTGGGCATTCGTTAAAGAGCTGGCATATGGGAGAAGGAAGCCTGGGCAGCCGGCCACGCCCAATCTCTCCGTGGAATACATTAGACCAATAGAACAGCCCGTCCACAGACAGAGCTAAGTGGAGGCCAACCGAGAAATACACACCAGCATATGCGCATACATCCTCACGGTGCAAAATAAAACGTGATGTATGAAGTCGCACACACCATGGTGACTTGGCGGATATCAACACACACGGGGTTTATATTCTCATTACATCATAAACATCTGCAGGGTAAGAACTGGCTTTTACAGATACATTTCTTTATTTTTTTAATGTACTTGAAACTAGCTCTGCTTTTATTGACAAGTCTATTTCTTTGACAATTAGCCGTTGACTGGAATGCTGCAAAAAGCACCCTGGGTGCTGATGAGCGATGTCTACCCTCTACGCTCAAATCATCTCTATATTAAGCCAACATTCTGGTCTGAGCACCTGAAAACCCCCACTCCCCTGTTCCCCTTCCTCCCTGCACTAAGCATCCTACTAGCTCTGCAGAAGCGGACAAAGAAACTTCGACCTGTGCCGAACACTAATAAAGACCACATTTTCTCAACACGATTGCATCCAGCAAGTTGGGGGCCTGAGGCAAAGTACAGAATGGGGAGGCTTGTCAGCAAGGGAGCCCCTCGCAGCGGGCAGCCAGCAGCCGGCTTGAGTCGACAAGAATATACTGCTGACCAGCAACGCATGCACCAGTAAGTCAGCTGGAGGAATCATTCTTGCTGTGGTGAGGCTTGGTTTCCTCTCTCCCCTACAGAACCACGCAGCACTGACCTGGGCGCTGCCATCAGCCACCAGGGCCTATGGGAGCTGGCGCGGCCCCCCGCAAGGCCTGCGGAGGGTGGGGGGCAGCAGTGTGCTTTGTAACTGCGTCTCAGAGGGCAGAGCACCACCATCAATCAACACAGAGGACTGAGTGGGACACTGGGGCTGCGCCCCGCCCTCAGAGTCTGCGTGGAAGCAGTCCTTCCCCAGGAGCGAGTGCAGCTCCTGCCCCCCCCCCCCCCCTTGAGAGGAAAGCAATACAATGACTGGGGTCACACTGGCCCGAGGGAGAGGAGAGGGAGAGGAGAAGCCCTTACACCTCCTGCAGCGCCCCCCCCCCCCCCCGCAGGCTTCCCGTGCTCCTCGCGCCTGGCCCATGGGAAGAAGCCTTCTCATCGTGGAGGGGACACTGCCTGTTGTGACATTTTAATTTTTTGCTCCATAGTCACATCTAATGACAGAGACTGTGTGTCTGCTCTACACCAAACATTGAAACTACAAACACAAATGGGCCACACTCCTCTTCCCCAGGGACCTTAGCCGTAGTCAGGACAGGCAACAGGATGGAGGGAGGAGCAGGAAGCCGCCCTGCCAGCGGAGGTGGCCCGGAGCTCCCGCTCCCTCCCTGCTGCTGGCGGTGCACAGCACTGGTTCCCAGTGCCAGCCTCACTGGCCCGGTTCTCCCCTTCCACAGTCACGGCTTAGCCCCTCTTCCTGGCTGCCATGGGCACAGGAAGTCCCCTCCCTGCTGTGCCCTGTGGATTGCCACGGAGCCTTGCCCGGTCCTGTTGCAGAGAAGGGACATTTTTTGCCTCTTGAATTCCACATGCTCTTTATAAATAGAAAAATAATGATACATGCTTCATGGGCTAATAGGAGAAAATCATACAAAGCACTTAGAACAGCAACTAGCACATAGTAAATGCTACCTGTAATTAGGATTGCTCACCATTTATTACAATCACATGTGGTAGATATAAGCATGCTTAAGAAGAATAACTTGTCCTCTGGCAATTCAGGATTTAGGAGGACAGATAAGACAGGTCTTTTTACAACTAGGATGCAGGAGAGGATCTGATAAAGACCCAATGAATATTTTAGAAAAACGTAGAAGTTAAGATGGAAGAAGGAGGGACATAGTTTGTGATTACTATGGAGGGCTCTGAATGTCAGAGAAAGAAGCAGCCTTTAATCTATGAAGCTGAAAAGTGACTGAAGGTGGTTAAAGCCTGGGTGTCATGGAAATGCAGTAAGAGGTATCGGTATCACACTTCTCCAGGAAGAATTCTATAGGGGTTTATAAGGTGGATTGAATGCTGCATTTGTGATGAGGGTGGGAAGCGGGGACCACGAAAGTGTAGAGACGAGCTAAGAGGCTACTGGACCATTGCCAGGAAGCTGATGCCGGCCTGCACGCGGGTGGGGGCGCAGCAGTCACGAATAGGAAAGGTTGGATTCTAGAATCCTAAAGGGGCCATTTCCACAACCTGGTCCATCTCTAAATGGCGGTGTGGGAGAGAGTGGAGGGGGGAGAAGGTGAACGCCTGGAGAGAGTCTGGGACTCGGAGTAAAGGCGGGAAGCCGGAGGATGCGAGCAGGGAAGAGCAGACCAAGCGCTCAAGAAGCTCTACGTTTTCAAAATGAGCTCAAGAGTAAAGAAAGATGCAGACGTGGGGACCATCCCAATCAAGATGGCAGCTGAATCATATCCTCAGAGATCACTGGGAAGTAGGCAAATACCCAGGATCAGTCAAGACAGTTGCTAAGAAGGCCATCCCTTTCAAACCCACCTCCCACCAGGCATTTTGAGGGCAGACACTCTAACAACCCACAGATCAGAAAACCAGACACATCAGCACTTGTTTCTAATTACAGTGTCATTAGACCGACATTCCAAGGCTGCAGAAATGGAGCTGGGGTACAGTCGACGCCAACCCATGGGTTAGCAAGTGAAATTAGACAAATTTAACACTGTGACCCCTCAAGTCAAATAGTTCCCTAAGACCACCTAACAGACACGTGTCAGGCTAAGAAGGGGAGATCCAAGATCTACTTGGTGCTAAAATCGCTCTTCTTTTCTAAACTGAAAACAGTTAAGAGCCCAGGGACGGGCCCCAGGTGCTCTGTTAGATACGACAGGGCAATCGTGCTCTTCCGTTTCCCAGCTCGGAGCGAGAGGCGCCAGGTACCTGCTTGGCTCTGCAGGCTCACGGTGCCGTCTGGTATCAGCACTGGAACCATTCCTCTCGGGCAAACAAGAGCCAAGACAAGAGAGGGGGGGTCAACCAACTGATGAAAATCTACAAAATTTTCCACACATACCCCAATATATTAAGCACATATTTTGCCATGGGCACCTGCCGGGAGCCAGTCCATCCTTGCTGTTTCAAGGGACCTGGCATATATGGCATACTGTTCTTAATATGTTTGCTCACCTTCTTGGCGCTGTGTTTTAACCAAGGTCACCTCTCTGAGAAAGGTTGTTTCCCCAGGTAGGGATTTTCCCCTGAAGTTAGGGAGGGAATAAAACTCCTCAACTAAGTGCCAGGCGGGTAATTAATCAGTTTAACTACGAACAATCATGCTTAAGCTACATAATCTTTACTCCCTGGAATGGAGATAAGAAACGCCCTAACCTTTGTAATAGAGATTGATAGGATTGAATCAACTGGTATAAATACAGATGTAACTAGACAGCAAGAGACAGAACTTAGGAGATAGGACTTAGAAGACAGGACCAAGAGAGACAGAACTTAGGCACAGAACCTACACAGAACGTTCTCTAGAGACAGAAGAACTTCGCTGGAGAGAACATGGCAAAAGATCCTGGACGGAAACTGGCCTCAGAACCTAGAGACAGAACCTAGCGAGAGAACATGGCAAAAGATCCTGGACTGAACCTGACTACAGAAATATGGCAAGAGAACCTGACTAGAACCTGGTGACCGAACCTGGCTGGAGATCTCAGACAGAACCTGGCTGGAGAACCTGGCTGGAGAACCTAGCAAGAGAACATGGACACAGAACTTGGCTGGAGATTGTGGCTAAAGATCCTGGATCAACTGAACGTTGTCTCCGTGTCATTCCTTCTTCGCCGACTCCGTCCACACCTTTGGGGACCCCTGGCCCTGCTGGGGTTGGACCCCAGCAGGCACCAAATTCAGTTTAATTAGACAATATTCCTTCCTACATGTGAAATACTCTGCTCCGACCCAGCTAATTGTGCTGCAATGCTCCCCTGCCCCCAGATGAAGCCCCGCCAGCCGGCACCCCCGGACGAGCGCATGCCCCACGTGCTGCGAGGCTCCACAAAGTCCAGCTGCTCCTAAAGGACACGACTTGGCCCCCTGCACGTACCACCAAGACCCTGGACTTAATCCAGTTACACACAAGCCTGGACTGGTAAGCACTCGCTATGCAGGCAGGGATGTGAGTCTTGGGTAGTAAGTCTTCAGACTGCCTCATTTCTGTGTTTTAAAAGTTACAGAGAGAGAGAGAGAGAGAGAGAGAGAGAGAGAGAGAGCACACACAGTGTGGAATGCAGGGGGCATGTCAGCAGTGGACTATCTCAACAAACAGAGCCCTGTTTGGGAGCTGCCGGGGGCCAGGGCTCATCGCTGCCGCCAGTGGTCCCTGCTTCCAGCACTTGGATTGGGGAGTAGATATAAATGTGGCCACAAAATGGAATGCCTTTTGTCACTCAAATGGAGTCTGAGCAGTTTTCTTTCTAGAGGGGTTTTAAACAATAAGCTCTTTATTGCTTGCATCTCCAAATTGCTTTATTTGGCATAGGGATGAAAATGCTGGAATTTATATATAATGTAGCCATCCGATAAGAAAGCAGAGGAAGAAAAGGAACAGGGGATTAATTATCAGTCCTACAGAATGAACTTAGCCCTGATAAGGTAATACAGTCCCCATAGGCTCAAAAGATGAAAACATTACAGCATGCCTAATGCACAGACAGCGGTCCATGTTGTGTACAAATCAAAGCGGGCCTCAGGCAGCAGTTCTGGCTTGGGCGTTCCCGGGTCGCAGTGTGTGGCCGTTGTCAGAAGGAAACAGGCAGCCTGCTATGGGAGGCGGCAGCCCTGCTGCCCAGCCCGGCAGATGAGCGGACTTCAAAGGTACATTTCCATCAAGATGTGGCTTCATCATCAAGTTTGCTGATTTACCCATGAATGTGGTCTCGGTGATTAATGATGAGGAACTCCACCATGACAAGTAACTTATCCTTAATGCATCCTCCTAAAAAGTAAGCAGCATGAGCTGCACATCTCCCTAGACAGTTTGTCAATTCCAGCTCCTCAATGGAATAGAAATAAGAGCTCAATAAGGAGAATTGTGAGGGCCACGGCTCCTCTGGCCTTGACCTAATGTTCACTCTAAATGGATTGGACTCCCGGTAGATTGGGAAGCCCACCCCAGTCCAAACAGAATCAGTTTCCTTCACTGAAAAAGGGCGAAGAAAGGCTGAGGCCATGCCTTTGGCCTGCGCCTCCTAAGGCCACGGGTCACAGGAGAGCCGGCCGCAGTTCTGTTAGACGATTCTGGACACCTCACCAGCTCTCCAGACAGGAGGAGGCAGACTCTTTCAAACCCTAGGGAAGGACCAAGACCGCCCAATAAAAACAAATAATAATAAACAGGAGTACTGGGCCAACATCGAGTTCAGCTCTAGGGAATTTCCCCCCTCAAGGCTTTCACTTAAAGAGAATACCAAGATAAATGCTACTTTGACCTCTTAGAGGGGAATGGATTTTAAAAGGGGGGAACAGAAATATTTTCAAAACAGTTATCAAGTTTGTTGACCAATTTCCTATTGTATATTATGCATAAACTTATTTCAAAGTTTTGGGGCTTCTGAAAATCCTTGATATCCAACTTAAGCTCCTCAATGGCCACTGTCAGATTCATTTCCAAATACTGAAACTTGTTCTCCCAGGAAGTCATTGAGTGCTCTGAGAGTTCAAGATGAGCCTGCTGAAGAAGATGATCTTCAGACCCTCGCCAACTCGCAGTGCGCGGTCCATGTTAAGTGGAGATACACGAGTTGTCTACAACAAGAGCAGTACCCAAAGGGAAACAAGCTTACTTCCTAATATAAAAAGAATTTACTTTTCAGCTAAACAACTGACGTGCAAAAGGCAAGTTAAAAGCCATAATCCTGTATTGCATAGCTGACGTTTAATCATGGAGCTAGAGAACTGGTTCATTTTTTACGTGTACTCGCTTCCATTTACAACACATTCCGAACCACTTTACAAACCGCTTCCACAGAGCTTAGAAATCACGTATCAAAGATATACAAGCCATCCACTTGAGAGTGTTATTGAAACTAGGTTATCTGGACTCAGTAAGTCCTTTCTAGTTCCTCACCTTCAAATTATTATTTTTTGGTAGACTTAATAAAAGTAAGAATTAGCCCTGGCTGGTCTGGCCCAGTGGATAGAGCATCAGCCTGTGGACTGACGGGTCCCAGGTTCGATTCCGGTCAAGGGCACATGCCTGGGTTGGAGGTTTGGTCCCCAGTGCGGGGCAGAGGGTGCTGGAGGCAGCTGATCAATGATTCTCTCTCATCATTGATGTTTCTATCTCTCTCTCCCTCTCCCTTCCTCTCTGAAATAAATAATATTTTTTTTTAAAAGAAAGTAAGAGGTGATTCCACAGTGTTGCTGATTCTTGCGTGCCAAGTACTGTGGTGGTATTTTGTAAGGGTTACCTCCTGCTGTCCTCACAGTAATCCTGTGGGATAGGCTCAGTGATTAACCTCATTTTGCAGATGAGAAAACAGCCTGAGGAGCAGGGCCGAGCAGGTGCCTATGCCAGGATTCAAACCCAGTTCCATCTAACCTCCAGGATAGTAGCACATATGTAATTCTTAAAGTATGATGATCTAGATAGGGGACCACAGAGAAACACACCAGGCCATCAAGGCGCCTGGCGTCAGTATTCAAATGTGAGTCACAATACAGGCATTCTCTGAGTTCCACCGAGGACACGAGAGCGCAACCTGGGTGACCGTCGCCTGAGCTCCTATGCAGCAGAGAAAAGCGTACCCAGAGCACCCTGGGCAGCTCTCTCTCGCTTCTAGGGAAATGGTGGTGACCTGCCCCGGGAGTTGTGGGGTCCCAGGCTTCTTCTGGGGGTGGTTGTAGCTGGCAAGTGACCTGTGGCTCTCCGAGGAGGCTGCGCGGTGGGTTTCTACCCGTGAATCTTCACATCCGCTGATCCCTCAACAGGCGAAGGCAGCAAAGTGGCTATGATGAGGGGACAGCCAGGGTCTGGCAATTACTTAAAGGGAAAGAAGGGCTTTGTAAATCATGATACATTGACAATAAAATGGAAAGAAAAACTAAGCGGGGTTAAGAAATAACCCAGGGTGTCGAGTAAAATAGGGTCTTCCGCAGGGCTTAGAAATCACTGGCCTTTCCCTTACGCCCAGGCAAAGGGCCCCATGAATCTATCTTCTCCCTCTCCCTCTCCCTCTCCCGGGGCTGAACTGCACTCCACACGACACCCCACAGACAGCCACGGACAGCGTTTAGAGCTTTGATGGATGGCTCTCTAGATCAGGTTGCATTATGAGAACAAAACAAGTGGTTGTGAATCCTAACATTTTATGGGTCTGCTGCTCCAGACACTTTTCTAAAATTAAGCCTCTAAATTATGCTCCACCCTCATTAGGAAAACAGCCCCAGAAAGAGGAAAGCGTTAGGGAATGCAAGAGGCGATGGCCGGTCTGCGCCCAAGCCCGAAACCTAATGACACCAGGGGCACCGGGAGAAAGGCTGGGGGGAGGGAAGGTGTTGCCCGGGAGCCAGCGCAGACAGTGCTGCCAGCAGCTGGAGTCCACTTCTCACGAAGCCAGCCATTTGCTCGTGAACAGACACCTGAAACCACAGCCAGGGGAAGCCAACCCCACACAAAGTCGAGGAGGAGAGGAAGGCAGAGGGTCTAAGTAAAGCGCAAGTGGTGTTTACTGCATTTCCACCCACTGACTGGTATGCAAGACCCTACAGAGTTTTAAAAAGCAGCATAAAAAATAAAATAAATAAAGGCCATTCCCCTCAGGGTTACCATTTAGCAGGGAGAGAGCAGACAAGAAAGAGAACAATGCCAGGCAGCATGGAATCAAACACCCATTTTCCTGGAAGCTGCTACAGTCACTCCACACACTCAGGGTGGGTGACATCTGGGAAGACCGGCCATGGTCTGGGTAAGGCGCCCCTCGGAGCGCCCATAACACCCTGCACCCCTGTCTGGGCACCGACCCCCTGCAGTAGATGCCCGCCTCACCTGCACCCTCAGCCCTATGAGCCCTGAGAGCAGAGGCCACGCCCACCTGGTTCTGGGTGGGACCCCCAGTGCCTTGCACTCAGTAATGGCTCTGGAATTGAATACTGTCCAGGGAAGAAGAGGAAGGAAAAGCTCTTGGGGGGGTGGGTCTTGGACTGGCTCCTAAAAGATGATAGAATTACTGAGGCTGAAATAGGTCTTCTGGGCAGGGGCCCACGGGGGAATGGGGTGGGGCTTACGAGCACCGACTGCAGGGCATAGGGAGAGAGGTAAAGCAGGCGGCTGGGGTTGGACAGGCCACACTGGAGTTTGAAACTTTCTACTCCCAGAAATGGGTCTGTTACTTCAAGGCCCTGAGCTGACTTATTATTACACTAGAGGTCCGGTGCACGAGATTCGTGCACTCAGCAAGGTCTCTCCACCTGGCCTGCGCCTTCTCACAGTCTGGAGCCCTCAGGGGATGTCTGACGGACGGGTTCGGGTTTAGGTTCGGGTTAGCCAGCAGTTGGACATCCTTAGCGCTGCCATGGAGGCGGGAGAGGCTCCCACCATTGGCGCTGTGCTCACCAGCCATGAGCCCGGCTTCTGGCTGAGCGGCGCTCCCTCTGTGGGAGCACACTGACCACCAGAGGGCAGTTCCTGCGTTGAGTGCCTTCCCCCTGGTGGTCAGTGTGCCTCATAGCGACTGGTCATTCTGCAGTTTGGTTGATTTGCATATTAGCCTTTTATTATATAGGATTATTACCAACAGAAAGACTGTGAGTTATTTAAACTCCACCACGCCTATGTTGCCCCTGGCCAGCAGAAATTACTCCATTTTCCTCCTTCCCCCCAGGTGGGGCCACAGGCAGCCAGTCCGTTCCTGGAGAATGCTCCACCTACCCCCCCCCCCACCCGTTTTCTTCTGTGGATTTTAATGTCACTTTCCTTGCTCCAGTTTACCAATTATTTAAAGGTTAGAGTCAGTCAGATAGGTTTTTTTGTGTTTTTTTTTTTTTTTAAGGAAAACATAAAGGAAGGTAGCCTTCAAAAAAGAATAAAGCACATTCATTCATGTGTTCAGAGGCTGTCACTGACCACAATTCCCAATGCTGTTTTTCCTGTTCCGTCTTCTCACCACTACACTAGCATCCAATCAACATGGTCATTCTGATGAATTTTTTTAAAAGAAAATTTTCTAAATATTTAAAGGCATGTTTAGGCTGCATCTAAAGAAAGAGGTTATGTATTACTTTGTGCCTTAATATTTTCCTACTTCCTTTTTAAAGGCATTTAGCTCAATAACTAATGTTCTCCTTTCTTTCTTTCTTTCTTTCTTTCTTTCTTTCCTTCTTTCTCCTTCCTTCCTTCCTTCCTTCCTTCCTTCCTTCCTTCCTTCCTTCCTTCCTTCTTTTGTTAATCATCACCTGATGATATTTTTCCATTGCATTTTAGAGAGAGTGGAAGTGGGGGGGAGACAGGAGAGAGAAACATTGATGTGAGAGAGAGACATCGATTGGTTGCCTCCTCGGGATCAGACCTGCAACTGAGGTACATACCCTTGACCAGAATTGAACTTGGGACCCTTCGGTCTGTGAGTCGACACTCTATCCACTGAGCCACACCTGCTAGGGCTGTTCTCCTATTTTCAATATGTCTAAGTGGTTAACGGGATTTTCTAAGTTTGTTCCTATTAAATGAACTGACCAGTCTTTACTTCCTAGTCAAATGGACTCCATCCAAGAGTGCCGCGGAAGATAGAATCCAGCCGGCTTCATGGCTCCATCCCGGCAGCATCCCGCCCTTGGCCCCTGACAGCTCCAGCCCCACGCTTCCTGACAGGATGAAGGATTGCTAATTTCTTATGCTCTCACTGGTGGTTCTTAAATGCTCACCAATGAACCAAATGTTGATCAGTCAATGCCAAGGAATCAGAAACCAAACTGCCAACCCCCCTGATTTATACAGTCCAAAGACTCAAGTTTAAAATGAGATTAAATATTTTAAAACTTACTACAGTGTTTTAATAGATGCAATCACAGAAAACACACACACACACACACACACACACACACACACACACACACACACCCCTTGTTAACGCAGTGCTTAATTTAAAGGAGAAAGGCTAATATTGTAGCTCACACCATCCAACATTAGTTGCACTTCCTCTGTGATAGGAACAGATGCGTTAACTCTCATGTCCTCAGAAGCCCAATGAAGCTGCGCTCTCATTCCCATTTTACAAACGAGGACACTGAGACTCACAGAGCTTCCTAACTGTTCAAGGTCACCAGCTCAGAAGTGTGGAAGCCTGGAAGCTTGACAGGGGTTCACAGGGTAAATAAGGGAAAGCATTAGACTTTCGCTGGAGAAAGAAGAAAAATTAACATGCACTGAATGGCTGTTAGGTGCTTTCACATCTATCATCCCATCCAAACTCAAAGTGGGCCTCATTGTGATAGATGAGACAGCAGAGGGGAGTCACTGTCCAAGGGCACCTGGTGGCTGAGCCCAGCTCCCCACGGCTCAGTGACCCGCCTCCAGCCCCCACTGCTCTCCAGCCACTGCCTTCCCCTGGGACAGGGCCTGACTCTTCCCCCAGGAGCCCCCAGGGTCGGCCTGGAGCATGAAACCTTGGCTCTCTGCTCTCACTCAGTGATGGTACCGTCTCTGAGCCTCACCGTTTCATCTGTGAAATCACCTTACACATGGTTGTTGTGAGGAGAAAATGCAGTGATTTCTTTCCCCCCAGCTCTAGTGAGGTATTACTAATGAAGACAAGTCATACCTACTGCAGCCCCCTCGTGCACAGGGCTGGTGCCAGAGCTCAAGGTGTCGCCTGACACCAGGATGACACCTGACACCGCAGGCAGGACCCACCCTAGTCAGCTTCCCTCTGCCAGGAAGGCTGCTTCCTCATGGGCAGTCTCTCCAGCAATGGCTACACTTTCAGTGCAAACCTGGTCCTGAATGTGACCGTCCATGCGCAGTAAACGCGCAGTAAACGGCGCAGTGTCGCTGGTTCTGGGGGACCCTTGCTGAAGTCTTCTTAGGCTCAGCGCATTCTGGTGCGACACGCTGCCCTCCATCGGAACACGTCTTCTGTCCACCGTCCAGCCACAGATTTGGTGCCTTTTCTGTCTTATTAGGCACTGATCACGCTCTGTGGCCACAACTTTTGCAGCTGGAGGAGCAACAGCAAAACTGGCAGGAATTTCTTTTTCCTTCTTCACAATTTCACGAATAGATTTGTTCTGACCACAGATCTTAGGAAGCTCATTCAGCACACGATCTTTTTCTTTCCTTATTAAGTGAAGAACTTTCATCTTTTCACTTAAAAGAAACACTTTCCAGCTTCTCTTCAGCATATATGAACTGTCAGCATCCCTCCTCTGAGCCTGGGGCCCCTACAACGTAAAATGAGGTGAGCTGAACACAGCACAGGGCGCCTTGACAGTGGGTCTGAGCACCAGAGGGGGAGGGAGCATGCACAGAAGGACACTGGACACAATGGAGTGGCCAGAGCAACACTTCATCATGCTACTCAGGACAGCGCACAATTTAAAACTTGGGAACTGCTGATTCCTGGAATGTTCCACTTAGTATTTTTGGCTGCAGTTGACACAGGCAACTACAATTGTGGAAAGCAAAACTGCGGCTAAAGGAGGGACTGCTGTATTTAGGTTGTACACGTGCCTTTTTAACGGTGCACAGTGTGCTTGCCTACTGTGTGCACAGGCTGTGAGATGATCGCCGCCCATCCCTCCCATGGTCACTACAGTCTCTCAGACAGCATCATGCACTCTCCAAAGCCACAGGCGAAAATAAGCACCATCGGTCTTAGCTCTTCAGCTGTTCTAAAGGAAGTGGTGTTTTAGATGTGAGTCATGTTTTCTGAAAATTAGCAAACTTAAAACTGTTTCTAGCCCCCTACCCACTGGAGTTCATTTTGCATGTAAGACAAACCTGTATCACCCACTGTGATTAATATTCAGCAAAGGGTAATGTAATGCTATACTGTAATTCTCTTCCCCCCCTAGTCACACACAGACACAAACACCCACACGCACACACACCCCTAAAACAAACAAACAAACAAACCAGGAAACCAAGGGCATTTCCTTTTTCTGAGGCCACTAAACACTGACAAGCCTCTTTGTTAAAGCCCAGGGCATTCGGCTTTCACACAAAACTCATTTCCACGTGCACTGTAAAGGGAACTTAAATGCAGTGACCTGACAAGGGGCACAATAATAGAACAACCCCCACCCCCCTGCCATGCTCTATGCAATGACATAACCTGAATAATATTTTAATGTTAAGATAAATGCCTGTTCAAACCCAATCCCAGCTGCTAGGACTTCTTGTGGAAACAAAGCCTAACCAGGTACAACGCATTCTGATAGTGCAATTTGTTAGGTTCTGGATAGCGCCTGTCTTCACGGAACTACCTTTCTCCCCATTAAGGACCAATTCCGCCAATCAGCCCTCCTGGCGAGGAGCCTCACGGAGGAGCAGGCAGGGCAGGGGCGGGTGGAGGTGGAGGGTGGCCGCCGCACTGCCTGCCACATCGCCACTGATTACACAGGCTCTGCGACAGAAGGGGAGCGCATTTCAAGAACAACAGAGCCTTTCAGCCAAAGAACATTCGCCTAATTGAAAAGCGACTCGAAGCTGTTATTTTTTACCCCAAAATGCTGAGTCATTCTGCAAACAATTTCACAAAATCCACAGAAGAAAAGCAGTCCCCTCCAGACCCCTATCTGCCCACTGCCTGTGGGAACCCCTGCCGCACCTTCCTCCAGTGTAGGTCGGGGCCAAGCATCCAAAAGGGAAGCAGGGACACTGCGCTCTCAGCTGGGAGCCCCTCGCTGGGCAAGGGAAGGGCCTCGGGTGCTGTGCACGAAGTTCCCCCTGAAGTGTCTACACTGATAAGGGCACACGGGGCACGAGGTTCCCGGGACAGCAAGGAACAGGCCTCCTGCTTTACTATTGGGGCTGCTATCCTGTGGAAGTGTACGATGGAGGAGGGAGGGAAACGCAAGCCAGAGTCACTATTTACATCAGAAACGCCAGGTCCTCTGAGATGCCATGGTCCGGCCACACAGATGCTGCGCTCAAACACGGACACGCCGTGGCCCGGCGTCTGATGGCCGGCACGGAGCTGCCTCGCCCAGGGGTTAGCTGGGGAGTGACCGTGGCTGCAGAGAATGACGAACTGCTCCAAGACACACGTCTCAACGACCTTTACAGAATCAAAGACAAATCGGAAGAGTGGGTAACCTAACCACTCCCTTGGGGATCTGTAACCTGTCAGTATAGAATTCTTCACTCAGCGATACTTACAGAGACCTACTGTGCGCCAGTTCTTCTGTAGGCCCTGGGTACATGACGGTGAACTAGTGCAGATCCCCATCTTCATGGAGTTCTAAAGATGGGAGTCAGACCCTAAAGAAACACTAATATATAATTCAGGGTGGGGCAAAAGCAGGCTTACGGTTGTTCATGTGGAAATAATGCAATAATTAATAAATAACACAAGAGCAAACTCTGGTTCACGTACTCACCACCGTGAACCTCCTTTTGCCGGCTCCCTACGCCAGGTGACCAGTGCTTTCAGGCGAGGGGGTTGGAAAGTGCTGTGTGCAGGCCGGTGTTTGTATGGGGTGGTCAGGAAGGGCTGTGGGTGAAGTGACATTGAGCCGAATGTGGAGGACAGGCAGGAGGCAGGCAGATGGATGTGTGGGAGGAAGCACGGCTTCGTCCCTGGCAAATAAGAGCGATAAAGCAAGGCCCTCCGGGAGGGCGGGCTTGGTGTATCCGGGAAGGCAGGGAGGCAGCAGGAGGAAAAGGTGAGAGGACCTTTCATCTCCTGGGCACTCACACTTCGCCCAGGTGAAACAATACCTCCCTCCCAGAATATCAGCGGGAAAATTACATTTTACAGCAAATACTCCAAACGCACTACCAGCTTTTGCTACTTGAATTTTATAACTGATTATACTGCATATAGTTGACAATTACCAGCCTATTTCTTTATAACCTGGATTCTAAACCAGCTTGTTCCAAAAAAGAATGCATTAAAGACAAAACAAAGGAAATCCCCCCAACGCACCTCCCGCTGATTCCCCTGGCTCCTCCCACTCCCTGGGAAGTCAGACAGCCCAGGGCTGGACCCTGGCCTGCATGGCCCTGCCCCTGCCAGTCAGGGTTTGACACCTGTCTCCTTCCACTGGAGATAAAAAGGTCTTATTTAATTCACTACAAGGTCTCTCGTGGAATGGATGCAGGAAAAGTTGGCTAGGCACTCAGCTTCTGACTCTTGACCTGCCTCTCTAACTCCACCAGGAAGTAGAGGACTGGCCTCAGGCGCCTCCCTCCCCTTCCCTCCTCCCTCCTCCCCCCCTGCCTGTGCCTGCTCCCTCCCCTCCCCCAGCTGACAAGGAGCAGGATGTTCATTTTGCTTAAAGATGGCTTTCCTGCAGATGACAGTGTTGTTTTTTACCGATGTGCCTCTTTGATGCCTGCTTACCACCTTTACTGGGAGGAATGGGGGTGTTCACGACAGCCCTGCGTGGTAACACTTTCTGTGATAATGGACATGTTCGGTGTCCGCACTGTCCAACCGGGAGCCCACTGGATTTGCTTCTGCTTGGCTTAAAGTCACACAGCCATATGGGCCAGAGGCTTCTGGGAGGACAGCGTGGGACCAGAGCCTCCTCTCCCGGGGGCCTCTCCTGCAGGTCAAAAGAGACTGGAATGCGAGTTCCAGGAGGGCGGGAGCCCTGCTGGCCACCGCCCAGCCCAGGGGTTCTTAGTGAGGGTCTCAGAGTTGACAGTGAACAGATGGAGGGCAGGTGGGGAGGGAGGCAGAGCGCAGAGGCTGGTCCCGCTCACCAGGCATGTGCCGCACTGTCTATCCATGTGGCTGGGAGGCCCAGACCTCCTGAGGGGGATGTTTTCCTATGTGGACTCCTGAATGCACCCCTGGGTCTTTCTAATGGACTATTTTAAATGAGCAGAATTCCTGCCATGTGAAAGCTGGCGCTTCCCAGCGGATCCTTCTTGCTTAGACTGCTCGCTGCAGGAGGCCGGACAGGATGGGAGCACTCAGCTCCCCCTGCTCCCCCAGCACCCTGAGTCAGGGACACTGCGGGAGAGCGAGTTTCTTCACCTCACTTGTGATTTCAGTAGGAAATTAAAACCTGTGCACAGGAAGGGAAGGAACGCGGTATATGTGATCAGGGGTGCTTATGAAGACTTTATTATCAGGCAGGATATCAAATGAGAAAGAGAAACAGCACAGAAGCCCAATAAAACACCAGCATTTGACAAAATAAAAGACGCCTATGGACTTGAACTATTGATGGCTGAAGGGATAAGGAGAATAAAAGGAGGAAATTAGAGCAAACAAGATGGATGGTGTAATTAAGAACTGAAAACAAGCAGAGAGGAAGAGAAATTTGAGTGTGTTGGCCATGGAAAGTAAACTACTTCACCCTTGCAAAATACAAAGTAAAGACTGTTTAGAGTTTGCAGGCATCGTAACAAATTCTACATTTGAGATGGGCCCGGGCGGGTGGCGGTTGGCGGCGCTGGCGTCCTGCCTCGCGCAGATCACCTCTGGCTGCCTGAGAACCCCAGGCTCCCACTCCTGTGCTCCTTGCAGACAGCAGGCCCAGTGGAAGGGTCGCTATAGCAACAGAGCAGCTTTGATCTGGGAGGAGGTGGGGGGAGTAGAGCAGGCGATCCAGAGGGCAGCCAGGAGGGGTGCCCACTCCCAGGCCTTCCTCCAGATCCTCAACTGGAGGGTGAATGTTCCAGAAAATGATTAATGCTCTGAGAGAAAAAATGTCTAATTGAACACAGAGTGATGGCGAATTTTCTCTCCGTGTGACAGATAAGATATGATCACTGAGTTTCTCTCCGCGGAGGCTCTGCAGGAAAGCCCTGTGTGGAGGCGATGTCTGCGTATCTGAGAGACAGCCTTTCTCTATGAAACTGACTGCACTGGTTACTAAAAGCATCCACCTGCTTATCAATCTAAAAGCGGCATCTCGAAAGGTCACGAGTGAAGGAAAATCAGATAGACTCATTCTAATGCCTCGCCGAGGGGCGCTCACTGCTCCCCACCCTGCGTGGCCGACCTTTCCCTCACAAAGAGCAGCTTTCCGGCTCTCTGGGGGCCTGCCTCCTCCTCCTCCTCCTCCTCCTCCTCGGAATCTAACGCAGTGCTGATATGATCATTACGCACTTCCATGATATGCCACTAAAAGGACCTTGAAATTTGCATTACTTTCCCCAAATGTCCAGCCAAATCTCTCACAGCCACTTGGGCATGGAAAGAAATATGTATTAATCATGATAATAAACAGTTTAGTACACAGTACTGAGTCAGAGCTCTTGGAAAACCTGTCATCTGGAGCGGTGAGTGAATAAAAACACTGAAAATGAGTATTTCACTGCGTGTTGCTCTTCCACTGTGGCGGACAGAGCCAGCTGGGCCGAGCAGTCCGAGGCCACAGCGCAGCCTCCCCCACACTCCCGCGGACGCAGGCATCGGAGCGACATGGGTGGTGATGGGTATTGGGCTCTGGAAACCACTGGGAGAGAATCGTTCAAGAGTAACGATAACGAGGGCCATGTCTTGCTTCTGGCCACCCACTAAGCAACAGCTGGAGGGGTCCGTGACCTGGCGTGACAGCAAGACACTTGTGTGCGAACAGTCACTGGCAACCTTGCTCCAGTCTGAAGCCGGAGGCCTCCACGCACAAGCTCGCCACAAGGGAAGCACGGCCGGTGCAGGCAGCCCTGTTCACACCACAAAGACAGGCCGCCGCAAGGCCATATTGTTTCATTCTCAGACGAAACCCTTTTTTGTAGCTTCGCGCAGTAATTCCAGGCGATCTGCATCATGTCATTTCTACAAAGTGTATGACGTCATTAATAATGGGTAGGGAACACGGTTTAGGTGGAAAACAAAAAGCCATTGAGTTTATTTCTGCGTGCCTCAGTTTCCCTACCATGAACGAATGGGACCACATCACCTCCCTATCCAGGGCCAGTTTAATTCTCTGTGGAAGCCATTGCAAGTCAGATGCCTAATATATTTTAAATTAGTAATAATTAATAATCCAGAGACAACGTTTCTTCTGAAATAATAATCATCTGCACACGTTCAGTGCATTACGGGGCATGGAGTACAAGGTCACCTGTGATCCTCCCAGGACCTGTGCGTGAGGCAGGACAGACATTGGAACATCCGTCTGTAGGTGAGCAGGACGAAACCAGGGGCAGCAGTTCAGCAAATTTCGGTGCCAGCCCGCTCAGCAGGGCAGCGAGAGCGCACCCTCGTCAAACCTTGACATGGGTGCTCTTTCCACTCTCGAAACAAGTTTAACATTTGGTCAGAAATACTGTTTTCTTTCTGTACATGTTGAATCAATATTGATATTCTAATCTAGGGGACAAGGACCCCCTTGCTACTTGCATACTGTAATAGCCTTCAGGATAATTGCTGCATAGATCTTTTGAAAAAAGAAGCCACATGCTTACACTCTTTCACTGCTTTTGGAAAAGTGGACACATGACATTTACCAAATGCTGCAGCACAATTAGCTGTCATTAAACTATTGTGAAGAAATAATATTAAAAATGGAAATAAGCAGAAAACCAAAACTTTATATGACTTACTTATAGCTAAAAGATTAAATATAACTATTCTGTCCTATAGAGACCCCACAAAATCCTTTAAAGATCTCAGGAAGCCCTGGCTGGTGTGGTTCAGTTGGTTGGGCGTCCTCCTGTGCACCGAAAAGTTGCAAGGTTGCTGGTTCAATGCCTGGGTTGCAGGCTCAATCCTCAGTAGGGGCATGCATGAGGTAGCCTCATGGATATTCTTTCTCTCTCTCTAAAAATCAATTTTAAAAAAGATCATAGGGGTTTTTATTCCTTATTCCACACTACATAAACAACAAAAATTAACTTTACTTAAAGTTTCTACTCGACACGCTCATCTCATTCAAACCATTAATTTGACTCAAACACATAAACATTATACGGGACTACTCTGGAGTCAGTATTGCTGAACGAGACAACCACAGCAGTTTTGTCTCATCGTTGCTTAATAGTATTTATTCTAATTGGCTATGATTAGTTCTGTTACGCTGCTTAAGCTAAGAAACTGCCCAGAATTTTGCAGATTTCAATTAATAATCAACATGTTCTGATTCAAGTCCTAATTTCAGGCAGAAGAACAGAATAAAAAGCAACCATTTCTCCAAAACTATCAGGCCAGTTATTCTTCGTAAATAATCTTTCGGATCAGGCTCTGTAATTGAGAGGTACATAAAGCTCAGGACAGCACCGCCTCAGGCCTTGCATGAGCCCAGGGGGAGATCCAGGTACTGCGGGTGACTATGGCTTCCCACGTCTGCCTGAATTTCAGTTGAGAACCAGGTGGAGAGACCCCGAGTATCTTGGCAGCACAGGCAATAACCCGGACAGGGTTCACATGACTGACTGGCTGCGAACTTATTCAAAGCATCCTGCCTCTTGCGATGCAGCCTCGGGGGGCTCCTACCACCCCCACTGGAGGCTCCTTGCGGGAATCTGAGCTGCTCTCTCAAGTCAAACATTTGCAAGAGGAGGCCTCAACTTATACCCCAGATCCAGCCTCCCTCATTAATATGGTCTATACTTCACCAAACACTCCTTCCCTCAGTTCTTACAATTTTATTGCAACCAAACTATGGAAGCGAGTCTCGTGAAGCAACTTCTTCGTGGGTACCACAGCCAACAGTCTGCTCTCAGCTCCCTCACCCTTCCAGTCGGCACCACCGTGCTGAGCCCCCCACCTCAACACTCTCCCTTCACCTTCGGGAGTCCCCGTTATCCTGGCCAACGTGTCCAGTGGCTGTATCCCTCCCCACCCCTCTCCGTGCCCATCCCATGTGGTGATTCCTCTGAGGGTCCTTATAAGTAATGAAGTGGAGAAAGGAGTCTCAGGCAACTGTAAAACTTTCAAAAAGCACTTGTGATAAAGCTCCTGACTCCTGCATAGAATTTTATCAGCTCAATGAGACACAATGCTTATTACTTAATAAATAAAATTTAGTTACATGAATTTTTATCACAAATTTGCTATCCATTCAACTATTAATTATATATAGGAGACTCTGACACCTCTCTCCAACACCCTACCACATTCATCCACTCCAACGTTCACACTGACAACAGAGTCCTGGACATCTGCCCTGGAACCAAGTGTTCGGTAAGTCCCACAAAATCGATTGCATCGCTCCACCCCGCTGCCCTTTTCCTGGCCCCTCCATCACTGTCAAGGGCATCCTCTCTGGTCATTTTGACACCTCTAACTTGCCATCAATTGCCCTGACTTTGTACATTCTACATCAGGCAGGTCTTCGCATCTATTCCGCACTGTGTTTGCCCTGGTTAAACTTCTCACTAACTCCTGGCTACACTGCTGTGGTACTCCCTTCTGCAATCCATACATACTTCTGTTATTTTCTCTTCCAAACTGTCTTCGATGACTTCTGGCTTTCTACTGAAGGAAATCCAAGGCTCCTAACATGCCTCTGAAGTCTCTGCAGGACCTCCTACCATCCCCCACCAGCATGACTTCCCATGATCACTCTTTGCAGGTTTCAGTCACCTAGCCCACAGCACACCACTCTCAACATGACCTGACCCTTGTTTTATCTCATGCTGATCTGCTTAGAATACCTCCTACTATTAGATCTTATGTCACAAATCCTCCCCATTTGTCAATGCCCAAATAAGGGGATCCTCCTTTCATCACACCACTTTCTGATTGGCCCAACCAGAAGTGAGTTCTCTCTCCACTGGGGTATCATGCCACTTTCTGAGTATTTTCATATTGAAATCAATATGTAATGGTTCTCATATAATTAATCTATACATATTCCATCACTTTTTAGAGTGGGGAACAGTATCTCATTTTTGAATCACACACAGTCCTACATATAATAGGTATGTCTTAATAAGTATTTGACAAATACATTAATGAATAAATCAGTGAATTAAATCCCTGACTTCCTACTGTCAATTTTTTTTAAACAAAATTAGTGTTTAGCAGATTGCAGCGTCTGGGTAGAACACGCTCCTTTTGTCCCCAATAAATAAGTACTTGGCTTTGAAGAATAAATTAGCACAGGGCTTCCCTGGATATGCAATAGAAAATTAACTTCTCATAAAATGGTTCAGTTCGAGTTTATCAGAAAGCTCTCGGTTTTACCAGTTTTTTTGCAGAAATGTTGTGTAAGTGATCAGAAATGGGGAGAGCGGAGCCGCACTGACGGGACTGTCTAGGATCAGAGAGACCTGGATGATGCCATTAAAGGTGGACAGACAGGTAGACAGATGTTCAGCCGCATGATCGGGAACACGATGGTATAAAAGGCTTCTTTGATCATTAGAGATGCTGCTATGACGAAGCCCCAGATAGCTCCTTGGCATTTCTGCTGGCTCTCATCTCCAGCAGGTCTTACAGAGAAAATAAGGCAAACACCGACAGGTCCACCGCCAGCTAGTCAAAGCGGCTTGGCATCTTCTCGTGTTGATTAAGCCACAAATAAAATCATACGTGTGCTTCTGACACAGGCAGAGTATGCAGTTCATGAATCTTTACAGAATACATCTTTTGGAAATATTTCAGCATCCATGACTCTGCTGAGATGAAGCAGCTTATATACTATATATATTCAATAGCATGTCCTATGCCATCCAAAACACCCCCAAGGGCCAAGACCATGACACAAACTGTAAGCACCGAAGTGGATATAAAAGCCAAACAAACCACGAGCCGATACCTTTGGGAAGGGCAGGCGAACTGCGAGCTCGCTAGGCGAAGGAGAACTAACTCTTGGTTCCTTAGAAGAGTGGTGAGCGGCCCCAGTGTGGACCCCCAGATGGCAGAGCTAAAGGCCACTCACATCGGCCTCTGGGGTGTGCCTCAGGGCCCCTTATGAGTAAGTGACTTCATGGCCACATACTGAGCAGTTCAAATGAGGGCAGGTTTCCTGACCCCACGCCACTGACAGGAATGTGGAGGGGAGTAGGGCTTCTTGGGGAGTAACTGTTGCTGTGAATAATCTGCACAGTGGAGACCGAGCACGAGTCTCAGCACTAATAACGGCACCTTCTGTGTCAAGCTTCCCCATTCGTCTCCTTGTTCGGGTTACTCCTCTGACACGCAGAGACGACTGACACCTGTTATGCGTCGGGAGGGATTCTCGGAGTACAAAACGATGCCAGTATATTGCACTGCTCTGTTTAGAAGAGGCTGTATGACTCATGACATCGTTGCTGAGAGTCTGTTGACTGCCTGGCTCTAGGGTCCGGGAAGGAGGATGGTGAGGAGGAGGAAGGGACAAGGCAGCACGAGGAAGAGATGCAGCCACTAGACCTGTTTTTATGATCGGGACAGAGGTGAACGCCCCGGAAACCCCACTCTCAGGGACAGATGGTCCTCGCTAACAGCTTCCCCTTCCAGAGTCATCACTGCATCTTGTGAAAGACAGTGGCTCCAGATGTTCATGAATCATTGATCACATTGCAATTTTAATGGCACAACTCTGAGAGAGCCCATGGCACATACCCGCATGGTGGGTCTTTGCTGAGGAAAGGGAACGATACAGCATTTTAAGTTACAGGTCAGAAAATCAGCTAAGACACCAGCGTTTTCCCAGTCCCCTCTCTACGTGGTACAGTTACAAAACCCATTTCCATCACCTTCAATTAGCCACTCAATGTCACGTGGCTTTGGCTAAATACAGAAATATTCACAGAGCTCAAGCAAAATGAGAATGGTTGCACTCCCGAGCCCGTGGTTCTCTCTACAATAGACTCGCGTGGGCAGCCCTTTGTGCCACCAGCTAAAATCTCAGTGTCACAGCCCAGTCTGGGATGCCGCCTGAACACTGTCAGGCCACACCCCTCAGAGTGCTAATATTGGGAAGAGCACCGTGACGCTGTGTCCTGTAGGTGACAATGAGCAACCATAAAGGTAATCTTAATTGGGTTCTCTTTCAAGGCATCACTACCTCAAATTGCTTCTGTCATAGTTCTTTTTTTAAAAAAAGTTTCAATTCAGGACTGGAGGGAAACATGAAGAGCAGCTGACTGCCTGATGGCACCGCTGGGCAGAGAGGTGACAGGGACACACGCACGCTCCCCATGCTCGAGGGGGACATGTACTGCAGCTAACACTGCGTCGGTTTCCACTTTTGACAGGTCCAGAATTGGCCACTTGCTTATCTTCAGAGGGGATGTTCCCCAAAATAGTTTCCTGCTCCACAGGAGAACAACTGCTTTCCAGAGTTCATTAGCAGCAAAAATTGGTGAGCAATGTGTATGTACTTTCCCCTTCAATGATCAATAACTCTCAGTAAGGTCTAGAAACAATGGCTGAAAGTGCGTGAGAATGACAAGCCTGACACCAACAGTGTCAAGTCACGGAAGAGCCGGTTAGGAGGTATTGCCTCTAAGCTAGGAAATACTTAAACAGTAGACAGAAGCTCAGAGTGGGGCCACTGTATTACTTTGAAATTCATTCTCTGATTCCTGCAGAGTTTCGCACTGTGACCCATTTGTCTTAAGGCTGGGCTGCATTATCCATTCTTAAGCAGCAGAAGCAAGACAGCGTGGCCTGGAGAGTCGCCACCCCCACCGTAATCAGTGTCCCTGATAGAGGTGAGGGAGCACTGACCACAGCCGCCTTCTCCCGAGAATGGTGCGCTCATTCGTCTGAAGACAGAGCGGAGGCCCCTGCCTTGAATTTGCAATGCTTAAAAATGAAAGGAACATACTGTTTGATTCCATGTTCAACATTAGCGAAGTGCACTCAAGGAATCTAAATTAGAAAAAAGGAGAGAAAACTTAGCGTGGAGTACTCTGTCCAGAGGCATCGTGTTCCTCTGACTGAAAGCTGATTTCAGATTAGCTCCTCTAACTGTATTGCTGAGGCAAATGCAAAAGATTTTTCAGTTCATCCGGCCTAAATTAGGCTACAGTTAGGGAAGTAAAATAGTAATTTTTTAAAAAAATACTCAAATAGATACATAAAACTCTCAGTACAATCAGTTGCTCCGTGACAATCATGACATTCCTAGGGACAAGTTACTGCAAGGTAAGACTTTCAGGGGCTCCCTCAGCTAAGTGATGGCCAGCATTCCTCCCCTCTTCCTCACAAATGGTCACAAATAGAAGAAAGAAACTCTTTTACTGGTGTTTAGGCTTTTAATGCCCACATCTTCATCTCAAAAACAGATGCTGCTTTGAGAAGAATAAAATTAAGGGATCAAAACCCCCAAACACAATTTCCCGTGGATGCCTGGCTTCCTCCCTTCTGTCATTCCAACGAAGGTGGATCTTATTCCTTCAGGACAGGTAAGTGCATACACAGAGCAAGTAGGATGCCGGCCTGCCCTGAGGAGCACTTCAAACAAAACTTTCCCAAGTGATATTCCCAAGTCTGTACGAAGGGGTGCATCTTTTATCCGCAATGTGTCTTAACAGCCTAGATCTGGTTATGTCAGAAGCAAAACCAGGAGAAGGAAATCGGAAAAGGAAACGAGATTATGCGGGGCTGTTTCCTCAGAGTCTGCATGATCATCACTGATTACGGCCACCACCGTGAAAACCGCGGCACATGCATAGGCTCTGGTCACAAAATCGCTTATCCTCGTCCACTCGATTTAAGGTGCCACTCTAGCCCGGGGCAGTGCTGGGACTGGACCTCTGCCCACCTAGGGCGCCTGCTTTCCCCTGGACGAAGCATTCTGCCCACCCCCCTCCATTTTCCCTCCGGATAGAACCTCAGCACTTCCTTTATTGCTCACAGTTTCCTTTGCACTTCAGGGGATTTATACTGAATGATGGCAGAAGAATCCCTCGTCTACAGCAAAATTCCATACTGATATTTAGGATGACTGGAGCATCAGCACATTAGAGTGAAAGCATGGATGGAAGATTCTGGTTATTATTCCTACAGCTGATTCACCCACACAGAAGAGCCCACAGCTACTGAAATGGGTTTTATTTTTGAAGAGAGATGGGATCGTGTGAGCTGACCAAGGCTAATGGAAATGCCCAGCTTCGGTTTCTACGCGCAGCGGCATGAAACAGCCTGCGGGGAAATAGCATGACAGCAATGAGACACGGGGGTTGGAAAGTGTCGTCCCAAAAGCTTTCATGATCAATGGTTCCCCGCTGAACCAAGAGACTGGTCAATTCCATCCTCTCACCAGTCTTACCTTAAGTCAAGACAAAATAAAACACCAACAAAACCCGAGTCTGCTAATGACTTGAGAGTGCATCACACAGACGTCTGTGATCCTTGACAAGATGCAACATCACAGTCTGTCCTTTGAAATCACACGGAGACCCTCGGGTTCCACTGGCCATCTAGCGCCGAGCCCCTCTTGTGAGCGGTAGTGCGGGACAGTGTGGACAAGCTCAAGTTCTGGGCCTGGTCTGGGCCACAACCTTGACTGAGTTACTTACTTTCTCTGAGTCTCACTTTCCTCACCAAAAAAAATTAAAATGAAATTAAAAAGTAAAAAAAACACCTGAGATAACAGTACATATACCACATAACATTTTAAGAATTGAATAGCGAATGCATTCAAAAATGCTTATCCCAGAACACAAGGGAATTTGGGGCGTGATGAAACTGCCCTGTGGCTTGAAAACATACATACGTTTGTTAGAACTCACAGAGCTGCACAAAAAGACAAACATGAAAATCTCACGAGATGAGAATTTTAAAGTAAAATTTAACATATGTATGGACGTATGTATATAAATTATATCGGGGAAAGCATTCAGCAAACACAAGTAAACAGCGTAGAGCTCGTCACAGTGCCTAGCACACACTCAGCATTTAAAAATGCTCATTGCCGCTCTGGTTGAGGCTGCGGCAGCTGCTGCCAGTGAGCCCGGCAGAACACATGGGCCAGCGGCAAAAAGGAAGGGGAAGCTGGTAGACAGGTCAGGCCTGATGATGAAGGGACGGGGCGATGGAGAGGACAATGGTGGGGCGCCAGCTCATCACTGGGTCCCGCTGGGAGCTAGGCTGTGTGTGAGCTGGAACGGCTGCCATCTCTGTGCTGCTCAGAAGGAAGACACATTAGCAGCTGCAATTACAAGATGCCTGAAGAAAACAGAAAAGAAAAAGAGCAGCTATTTCTGCTGCTAGACATGAAAACAATCCAACTGAGCAAAGGGCTTTGATGAGCAGGGCACGCTGCTGGGTGTGTGGGCAGGAATCTACATCATCTTCCAAAAGGGAGGCCCGGACAATCCCCAGGTTCAGACGCAAAGGGGTGCGGTGCAGGAAGCTGGCAGGTGTGCATTTTATTCTTAATAACCGTGAATGCTGTTGCTTTTTAACATAAAGGTTCAGCATACAAAGGTGGAAAGAGGAGTTTTTTTAAGGAGGCAAAGGATATGGGAAAAATTCCGTGCCAGCTATCAGCTTGCATGTCATCACTGAGGTTCTGTGCCTGCCTTTAAAAAACGATGTTTTTCCTCAAGAGCCAGTAAGGCACTGGCTGCCGCACACCATACAATGCGTTGACGCTCCCGACGGGCAAGCAGACGACAAGGAAGCACTTATCTGGTCATAAAAATGTGTTCCCTCTCCACATGCGAGTCTATTTTCCTTCCTGCAATAAACTGCATTTGTCTGATGCGGTATCTGATAGTTTTATAGTGTTTGTCCACACACTCACAAATTTGCAAGATTGGATAATTTGTAATGGGTCTCATAGGTTATTAGGGTAAATTAACAGCATTCTGTAAAAGATAAAGCAAGAAAAACTGAAACTGTCATAGCGCACAGCAAAGCATCATATTTCAATTTAGAAATCTGACACCTTGTATTCAATTCTTTCTCCTAGTAGAGAAGGGGATTTTACCACACCACGCCCTGGCCGGAGGGGCAACATGCATGAGAGAGATTCCAGCCTACCTCTTTCATCTCGGGTTGTTAGATATTTTGAAAATATACTGCTGTATTAACATCCCTTCCTGGCACTGGTCCATACTGAACAGTTTATTTTTATTTGAACCTGAAAAGAAGGCACAAAGGCCTCCTTCCTACACCATCCCCTAGGCCTTCTATTTGGCACAGAATGCACACGCATTTTTGCAAAATTACTCAATGTATACAGCTGCATTCTCCAGCTTTCATTAGGAATTCAAGAGACAAAAACTGTTGGCTTCCATACGAAGGTGACCAAATCTACAGGGATATTATGTACAAATAGTCTGTTTAGAATAATAAATGCTGCATGTGCTTTTTAATGTTAGACAAGTGCAACATGGATTCATTTGTGATCTGAGTCTCAGATTTTTAAAAACAGATCCTCACTTGCCTTGAGATAAACTTAAGTAAATAATGTTTGCCATCAACTCTAAATGAAGAATGACAGTTAAATTTTATAATCATCTTCACAGCTTCAGGACTTATTTTATATTTTCTCAGGCTCATGACCCAAAGGTTGCCATAGCAACTAGGAAATCCTACCTTATCAAGTGCTTACATTTACATTCCTTGCAGCAGCTTCTCTTTATGAATTAAATCCATCATGGTTTTCTATTCTCAAAATAAAAGTTCTTGGGATTATCTTGCAAAAAACAAGGATCAAATGCTTTGATAAAAATACACTATGCGAAAGTTAATACAATGTGGTTTTCTTTCGGAAGAGATATAACTATGGCATCGTAAACAGCTTATGTTCAAACTTCCTGGCTTCAAAGAAAAAACTTAAATAGAGACTGCTAAAAATGACATATCACTTGCTATGCATTTCATCTTAGAATTATCAAAGAAATAATCTGATTGGATATCATGCTTCAAACAGGTATACAGACAAAGAATTAAAACTGTCCAAGATAAATAAACCCTTGTCACATACACATATAAAAATTAATAAAATGGGTAACAAATATATTCACATTCACAACTCAAATAAAGAAAATAAAACAAGTAAAAGGCTCCACTTTATTAAATTTTTATAGGTCTTTTTCATAAGTCAGCATTTGTCCTTATTTGTGGAGTACTCAGGTTACCTGATACTATGAGATCACTGCCTTTGTGCTTATAGCTGTGCACAATAATTATGTAAACGATGGAGTGAAACCTATCAGCCTACCGCCTCTGGTCAGAGATGAGAGTGAGAAATGACTACACCTGAAAGTTGGTACCGCAATCCAAGACTTCGTGGCCTGTCTCCCGATGCAGGAAAGAGACACTTACAGGAGACACAGAAGCTCAACTGGTGAGATGAGAATTCATTCAGAAAAGTGAGACACACTGGAATCCAAATCACTTGGAGCCCTCAAGTCACTCCTTGGCAAGTGCTTAATGGAGATGATGTTGAGATAGAAAAAAATATTATTCTAGCCTCACCTGCCATCCGACCCCCAGAAGGGCCAGAAGATTAGTATCTAGACTCCTGCTCATGGGTTCCTTCCAGCTCTGACAAGTCTCTGGTTAAGTACACAGACCTCAGCCTAGGAGGCATTATCAGAAAGAACTGTTCTCTCTCACTGGTTTCAACATGTATCCATCCAATTCTGTCCTTGAAATTTCTCTCATTTTTTTTGTGTTTGCAGTCCTCTGCCTCCTCTAGTCAGTTTTTGCTTTTTTGTTCTTTTGGTCTCTGCTTCTTATCCACACTTTTATTCTGAATCTTTTCTCTCCTCTAGCTTGGAGTCACAGCACAACGAGATAAAGAAAAAATAGAGCATTGGCTGGCCACAATGGAAGAGGTATTTTTTAAAGTCCTATTAAAACCTAGTTCCTTCCACCACCTAGCGCTCTCCCTTTTGTATTTTCTCCAGCTAATAGGGAACCAGCATCTTGACTGCCAATGTCTTTCGGAGGAGCAACAACCCATTTCTAAAACATTCGAAGAGGTGATGCACCAAGGGTGCCCTCAGTGGTTTACTAGTGACTCATGTTAGAGCTGAAAACAGACTGGTCATTCATTTCAGGATATTTAGTTCTGTTCCAATTCTGTTACAAGAGAAATAGAAGAACATATAATGTAAAATTTCAGGCAGCGTAATATCTAATTTCAATCACATCATTTTCCCATGCATCAAAGAACTTTCAGCAATAAGCATCATTTAACCTCAAAATTTTATTTCCGGTATATCTGTGAAGGAAATACACATACACATACACATACATACATATGCATCCCCTGCTGAGATGAACAGACATTAGTAGATGCCCATTCACTTTAGCAGAACACCATTTTAAAGATTCCCATAGTCACTGATACAGAACCGAATCTGAGAGAATATCTGTATACTGAGCACAACTGAGAGGAAAGGCCTGTTTATGTTTTGTAGATTTCTGAGTCACCGAAGATTAGGATTATCTTACACAAATTAGTGAGAAAGATGAACTGTCACAGGATTATTTCCCCTAACCAATTTAGATGTAAACAAAAAGCTTTAATACAAGGGAAATTTCTGGGAAGCTCTTTGATAAACAAGACGCCAGTATACTATAATGAAATTCACAAAGACACATCAATAGCCAATATATAGACATGTAAGAGTTTTAATTTGGTTAATGCACTTTTTATTCATTACTGGACTGAGTAAAAACCTGGTATCCAACTTTGAGATGCATGGCTTAATTACTCATGCTTCACTTTTCAAAATGAGAAGTCTTTAAGCTGTCCATCAATACTCCTAGTGGAGCAGCAACCGCGATCGATCGAGTGAGTGGGTGGGTGAGCATGCAGTCAGGATGTCAGCGCTGCATCATGCGGTTGCATCAAAACAGCTAAAGAAAGTATTGCAGGCCAATCAAACACTCACTGCAAGATATTTATAACATATTTTAAATGCGTTCATTTCTGTTGATCTGGATTCCCATACTTGAAGGCAAACTGAATTTCCCACATTGCAGAGATATTTGTTAAAAAGATACGCCTCTAAGCCATTAAAAGTATGGGTTGGTCCTGCCTGCTTGGTAAAAACTTCAAGCAGAAGCAAGCATGTGCAATAACTAGAGCCTAAATAGTTTTTCAAAACATAATTTTCAGTTGCAAAAAGCAACCAGAAAAGGTAGAATGCCCCAGGTGGCCAAAATAGGAAGGCAAAAACCCCAGTTACTGATTCCAATGAGACAAGAGGCAAAAGGTATAAACACAAGAGAGTAAGTCAGAAGAACATTTTAAAAAGGATTTTCAACTATTAAAGCCAAAAAAAACCCCACACAAAGCCCACCACACTGAGGCCTAATTACTACTCCCATCACCCACCCCACACTGAAGTGGACTTTGGCTTCATGTTTTGGCTCAGTGCTTCAGGGACAATGAGGCCCAAAGCACCCAGTTCCCCCTGCCCTAGTGCTGCTCATCAGCCTGTCCGTCTGGAAATGGTGAGACTTTAACTTATAAGGTGAAAACTTTCTAGAAGAATCAGTGGACTTTATAGATTTAAAATTTAAATGTGTATTATCTTTCAAAATAGCTGCTGTGAAAAAACCAGCACCCCTTGAATCACTCCATTTACCCTTCCTTCATGACAGCCCGTGAGCCACACCTACGCCCAGTGTGTTACAGTGATACCCAGGCTTTCTCTTTTTTTAAGCCACAACTACAATGTCTACTTTTTAAAAAAATATTGTTTTATTTTTCAATTACAGTTCACATCCTATGCTGTACTTTACATCCCGGTAACTATTCTGTAACCGCCCATTTGTACTTCTTAATCCCTTCACTTTTTCATCCAGTGTCCCAGCCCCTCACCTCTGGCAACCATCGAAGTGTTCTCTGTATGAAGGAGTCTTTTTCTGTTCTGCTTGTTCATTTATTTTGTGCTTTAAATTCCACATGTAAGGAAAATTGTACGGCATTTGTCTTTCTCTGATTTTAGTCAGCACAATAACATCAAAATCCATCCATATTGTTTCAGATGGCAAGATTTCATTCTTTTTTATGGCTGAGTCATATTCCATCATATATATATATATATATATATATATATATATATATATATATATAGGAATATATAAATTAGAGGCCTGGTGCATGAATTTGTGTATGGGTGGGGTCAGGCCGGCCCACTACGATGGGGTGGGGGTGGGGGGCCAATCGGGGGCAGGGCTGGCCAGGGGGAGGGACACGGGTGGTTGGCTGGCCAGCCCCGCCCCCTGGTCAACTCCCAGTCGAGGGGACAATTTGCATATTAGCCTTTTATTATTCTTTTTTATCCATTCATCTGATAGACACTTAAATTGCTTCCATACTTTAGCTAGCTATATATATAAAACCCTAATATGCAAATAGACCGAATGGCAGAAGAACCAAACAACCAGTAGCTATGACGTGCGCTGAACACCAGGGGGCACATGCGGAACATGGCAGCCATTGGCAGCAGGCGGCAGTTCACAGAACATGGAGGGCATTGGCCGCAGCGGGATGGTGAAACAGGTGAGCTGGGGTGCCAGACCAAGGTGGGGTACTGGTCACTGTCATCGGGGAGAGCCTCTGGTGGTTACTGAAAATTCTTTGCTCCCGCGTGCTACAGTCCTGCCCGGCACTTGCATTTGCTGCTGGTGCTGGCCCTGCTCGCACCCGCTGCTGGTGCCTGGCGCCAGCCCCTATTGCTCAGCACCATCAGCAGATGTGAGCGGTGGCTGCCAGCTCCGATCACCCCTCAATGGCTTCTCCACCTCCCCCTGGCTCCTGAGGGCCGATCAGGGCTGGCAGCCACCTCTCACACCCACTGCCAGCGAGGGCCCCGCTTGCACCCACTGCTGGCCCCAGAGTCGCCGCTTGCACCCATTGCCAGTGCAGGCCCTGCTCGCACCTGCAGCCAGCGCCAGAGCTGCCACTTGCACCTATTGCCGGCGCCTGGCACCAGTCCTGATCGCTCAGCACCATCAATGGGTGCAAGTGGCAGCTGCCAGCCCAGATCACTCCTGAGGGCTTCTCCACCTCCCTTGGCTCCTGAGGGGCAATTAGGGCAGCAGCTACTGCTCGCACCCACTGATGGCGCCAGCCCAGCTTGCACCCGCTGATGGTGCGCAGCGTTTGGGGCCAGTGCCATCAGCGCATGGGAGCAATGGTGGCGGGAGCGGGGTTGCCAGCAGAGAGGGGACCAGGGTCCGCGGAGGGAGGGACCGGGTGGGGGCACAGAGGATGGGCCGAGACCCGCCCCTACACACCCCACAGTTCCTTTCAAGGTGCACAAATTCGTGCATTGGGCCCCTAGTTGTAAATAATGCTTCAGTAAACATATGGATGTATATGTCTTTTCAATGTAGTGCTGTGGTGTCTTTGGATAGATATCCAGATGTGCTGGGTCCTTCTTAGTCTCTCGTTGCAGCCTTTGTTTTAAAGTTTATTTTGTCTGGTGTAAGTATTGT
Source organism: Myotis daubentonii (assembly GCF_963259705.1). Taxonomy (NCBI): domain Eukaryota; kingdom Metazoa; phylum Chordata; class Mammalia; order Chiroptera; family Vespertilionidae; genus Myotis; species Myotis daubentonii. The sequence continues at coordinate 6,343,476 of NC_081848.1, read as the reverse complement.
TACTCCAGGTTGTTTTATTGTTGTTTCCATTTGCATGAACTATCTTTTCCCATCCCTTTACTTTCAGTTTTACTGTGTCTTTTGATCTAAGTGGGTCTCTTATGGGCAGCATATGGAAAGTTCATCATGTTTTCTTTTCTTATCCATTCAGCCACCCTATGTCTTTTGAGAGAGTATTTAATCCTTTTGCATTTAATTGTTGATAGATATGTATTTATTGACATTTTATTATTCATATTATTTATCCTTTTTTTCTTTTTCTTCTTAAAGACAACCCTTTAACATTTCATGTAACACAAGTTTGGTGGTGATGAACTCCTTTAGCCTTTTCTTATCTGGGAAGCTCTGTATGTGTCCTTTGATTCTAAACGATAGCTTTGTTGAATAGATTAATCTTGGTTGTAGGTCCCTTCTGACTTGCAAAATTTCTGTTGAGAAATCAGTGGACAGTCTATGGGAGCTCCCTTGTAGGTAACTAACTGCTTTTCTCTTGCTGCTTTCAAGATCCTCTCTGTGTCTTTAATGTTTGGCATGTTAATTTTGATGTGTTTTGGTGTGGGCCTCTTTGGGTTTAACTTGTTTGGGACTCTCAGTGCTTCCTTGACTTGTATGACTATTTCCTTCAACAGGTTAGGAAAGTGTTCTGTCATTATTTTTTCAAATAGGTTTTCAACTTCTGGCTGCTTCTCTTCTCCTTCCAGCACCCCAATGATGTGAATGTTGATACACTTGAAATTGTCCCAGAGGCTCCTTAAACTATCCTCATTTTTTAAAAAATTCTTTTTGCTGTTCTGATTGGGTGTTTTCTGTTTCCTTTTCTTTCAAATCTCTGATTCAGTCCTCTGCCTCATCTATTCCACTGGGGATCCCCTGGAATATATTCTTCATTTCATCTAATGTATTCTTCATTTTGGACTGGTTCTTTTTTATGTTTTCTATTTCCATTTTTGTGTTTCCTATCTCTTTGTTGAAGTTCTAACTAAGTTCCTCTATTCTTCCCCTAAGTTCAATAAGTATGGGGCATGCCAAGTCCAGATGCTGCTTGTTTGAGAGATTTTAGGAAAATCTGAAACATGAGCCAAGACAGGCCATTCACATGAAAAGGCTTTTCCAGACAGCACCCACTTGCTGGATCTGTGGCAAGAGGGCTCAGCAGAGGAACAATGGCCTCTGCCAGCACTTCTGTCTGGGAGAAAGCTGCCCCTCCAGTCCTCACCCAAATGCCAGACAATTCAGTGTCTCTCGATATGTCCCTGGAGCCTTTTGACCTATTGCCCCAATGCTTGAGCTCACAGGAAGTGAGTAAATCCATGCTCAGGCCCTTTAAGAGGAACTGCCTGGGACTCCAGGAGACTCTGTCTCATTCAGTCACATTGCCCACTGGTTTTCACAGCTAGAAGTTAATGGAGACTTCTCTTCCTGGCATTGGAACCCTGGGCTGTGAGTCTGGTGTGGGGCTGATACTCCTTGCTCTTCAGGGGGAAATTCTGTAGCTGAGAAACCCCTCCCAAATTCTAACCACCACACGTGGGTATGGGCCCTTCCCTATTTGGGTCTCTGCTCCTCCTACCAGTCTTGTTGTGGCTTTTTCTTTATAGGACTTCTTTTCCGTTAGATTTCAGGCAGTTGTGAATAACAGTTTTTCTGTAGTTTAGTTGTAATTCTGATATGGTTGTGAGAGGATGTGAGTGTCACATTTACTTACCTATGGTGCCATCTTGAACAGAAGCCCATTGTCCATCTTCATAATATGATTCCAAATGACTGTGGGCTATTTCCAACTAAGTAAAATTATCCCAACAAATGAAGATATGATATTCATATAACCCAAATATAGTTCATAAGGAGAAAGAGAAAAAGGATTTTGCTCAAAGCAGCCTCAATGAAATAAGTCTGTGTGACCTACAATGATTACTGTAAAAGACACAAAGTATGTATATATGTGTGTGTTTGTTTTTACCTACCAAAAGGTTTTTGTCCTTAACAGGTAAAACTTATGAACATTACACCAGAAGATAAGAAGATTTCAATACTCCGGAGCAAAGCATTTTCCTATCAGATCAAGAGTTCTACCACTTTTCTAGAAGTAGATTTTTGGAAACCCATGGTTGAAGTTCAGACCTCAGAAAAAAAGAAGCCAGAGACAGCAGTAGATAGATTAGTACATATAGCAATCAAACCATTATTAATTCTAAATCTGTTTTCATTCACTAAATATATTAGGAAGCATTTACTAGTAAATGAAGACCACGAAATATAATTTCCATTTACTACAAAGCTGACCTTTGGGGCCCCTATGGAAAATTATAATGTTAGAGTGAATTCCTTACCAAAATAACCTATTTTACTTTTCCTACTTTGGTTTTCTTGTAACAAGGTACAGCTGTCCATGACACTAAAAACGTTTTCGTTGTGTGCTTCATTCCTTTTACCATTAACTCTCATAAAACATAACTGGTACACAGAGCATAAATGCTAATATATAAATGCGAATACATTACTTTTGAATGAAATTCATTCATTCATCTATTTATTTAATCAACAAATATTTACTGAAGCACTGTTCCAGATGTAAATATGGATAATGATTTACCTCTCTTCACTTTAAATTATCTACATAGACAATGAGCATTGAATTAAGCTACATGTTACATAAAAGGTAGATATTTGCTTCTAAAACCTGGCAAGAAGCATTTAAGCAAGGCGTAAACCTTATTCACAATTTAGAATTAAATCAGAAATGCTCTGCTGAAACCAATAATTTTGGGTTTCAATTTTCTTTTATCTTCTTTATTCTCATACCAGCTATAAATCATATCACTACCCATTCATTCTTCTGTGACATGGGAACATTTAATTGAAAGTTCTGTTTATTCTTTCTCCAAACCAGTAACTAAGTTTAAATAAAATATTCTTGGGGTTAAAGGAATGTGCCATTTCTTTAAAAGTTGTCAACCTTCTAAAAATGTGAAAAAGGGAAAACCAAAAGGATTGTCAATGCATAATTTTAAACATAGATTAGCTTTAACTCATGGGCTTTCAATATACAACCCAAGACTTCTGTCAAAGTGAAAAAGAAAATAAAAGAGTAGATGAATTGGGGGGTTTGGGGCATGAAATATCAGTGCTTTTTAAATAGTTCATTTCGTTTATTTAAGCTAGGCAGTTATGTCAATTCAATCAACCAGAGAAGTTTAATAACAGATTTCAGTTAGGCCTTTTTTCTTCTTATTTTTGTCAATTAGGAGCTCAGTTCTTTTAAGTTATGGAGAGTTAAAACGGCAGGTACAGTAAAATACCAAGTTTCTCTTGAAGCTGAGCAGTGAGCCTTACAGTGAATACAGAGCTGGCAACATGGACTGCAGCCCCGGCTCCTTCTGGCCGTGTAGCTGGAGGCAATCACTCAGCTCCCTGAGTTTTCACATCCTCATCTGAAAATGGGATAAAAATAGTGTCTACCTCAAACAATTGCTGCTCGAAATGTACATGAAGTAGTATTGGAGCAAGAAACAAACCACGTGTTTTCTGATCCAGTTGCCACCTTATCCTGCTCACCTGCAGCGCGTCACCTGCCTGTCACTTCCTGTCACATCCCAGCGTCCTGCACTTCCCACGTGCCAGGCATGGTGCTGACCTGTCTAGCGATGCTCAGGAGGGGAAGCAGATGCCCGTATTATTGTTTTCATGTGGCTGTATATTGTTTAGTATTTGGGTGTGAGAGTTAATGCAGGATGGAATGCTCAAAACTAATAAGACGAATTTTGGTAAATTCGATATTCAAGACACTTTCAGTTTTTCTACTATCCCTAAATGTTTATTTTACATTCTTTTAGGGGGAAAAACAAGTAGGGGAGAATCATATATGCACAATCATAAAATGCAAAGAGGAAACTTAACCAAAAATACAAGGCCGAGCGTGATGCCCCAGGAACTCCACGCCTGGCAGAGAATGCCAGGGAGCAGGGAATTCCCGGTTTATCTGCCATCATAGTGAAGCTTCCCACAGCATCACAGTTTCCTTCTTACTTAGATGATACTGATGACAATGTCCCGAAAGTTCATATAATCATTCCCGGTTTATCTGCCATCATAGTGAAGCTTCCCACAGCATCACAGTTTCCTTCTTACTTAGATGATACTGATGACAATGTCCCGAAAGTTCATATAATCCCTGTCCTCTTAAACAGAGAAAATAAAAAGCGTCTGATCCAGGCTGCACTGGCATCTTGCTCAGGTTCCCAATGAGCTTGTCCTGCCCCTAGAGCAGCGGTTCTCAACCTGTGGGTCACGACCCCTTTCGGGATCAAACAACCCTTTCACAGGGGTTGCCTAAGACCATCGGAAAACACATATATAATTACATGTTGTTTTTGTGATGAATCACTATGCTTTAATTATGTTCAATTTGTAACAATGAAATTGGGGGTCACCACAACATGAGGAACTTTATTAAAGGGTTGCGGCATTAGGGAGGTTGAGAACCACTGCTCTAGAGGCTACCTGTGGCTAGCAGCATCCCCCATCCTGCACTTCTTGAACCTCAAATCTGGCTTCGAGGTGTGGAAACTGGAGAAAGGGTAACTGACATAGGTAAGATTTTGTCCAAGTTCTATAGCAGTGATAGTGAACCTTTTGAGCTCGGCGTGTCAGCATTTTGAAAAACCCTAACTTAACTCTGGTGCCGTGTCACATATAGAAATTTTTTGATATTTGCAACCATAGTAAAACAAAGATTTATATTTTTGATATTTATTTTATATATTTAAATGCCATTTAACAAAGAAAAATCAACCCAAAAAAATGAGTTTGCGTGTCACCGCTGACACACGTATCACAGGTTCGCCATCACTGCTCTATAGGATTGTAAACTTGATGAAAGCGTGGTCTTGGTGAAACATAGGGCATTCTCTGAGTAATCTGCATCACTTTTAATGCAAATGCGTTTGACATCTTTTTTGGCAGTTCCAGAGGCCTTTCCGGCTTACTCTGTGCCCACACAGCGAGGTTCTCGCTGCATGCACACATCACTAGATCACGGAGAGAATAAATATTCTCTGCAGTTAAGGGGGGAGGGGACTCCTTAAACACATTCCATTCTCTGACACAGAAATCCACACTTTAAAGAAAAAGAAGAGCACCGAATGCAGGTAACCCACAAGGCTGTGCATCTTACTTCCCTGCGCTGTGAGCAGGCTTTTAAAATCTTCCCATAGCAGGGATCCCATGGGTTACAGGCATTATACATGGGAAAGACAAACAAACGCCACTTCACACAGTTGAACCGATCGGCGGCATGACCTCTCCACAGAGCAGGAGGACAGGCGATGGTCCTGCATCCTGCTTCCCACGCCGCGCGCACTAACTTCACCCAACCTTCCCACGGCCTTTCCCTGCGCCCCTCAGAGGGATGCAGAGCGTCACTCAGTGAGAGCAGTTCCACTGAAGATCATGATGAAGTACAACAACAGCAATAAACAAGTAATAGGAATTTTAAGTCTTTAATCAAGGATGACTGCTGAGGAACAAACCATAATATTCACCACCTGCATGGCTAGTGCTTTTGGGAGCTTACTACATGCAAGCGCTGGGCTGAGGGCCCTGCTTGGTCCTCCCAGCGGTAGTCCCATTACCACTTCCTTTTCGCTGATGAGTCATCAGGCTTAGCCAGGGAGCAAGGAGCTTACTGGTGAGCCAGACCCATCCTGGGAGAGTATCCCCCTTTCTCATGAGAAGCTTTTGTTTTCTCAAGGAGGAGAATGAAGCAACAATTTTATCACTTTGACCAACAAACCTCTGTATCTTTTCTTGATTTTTAAGAAAAGATGAAGTCATCAGAATGGGCAGAGAAGGGCAACAAAAGATTCCCTATATCAGTGGTTCTCAACCTTCTGGCCCTTTAAATACAGTTCCTCATGTTGTGGCCCAACCATAAAATTATTTTCGTTGCTACTTCATAACTGTAATGTTGCTACTGTTATGAATTGCAATGTAAATATCTGACATGCAGGATGGTTTTAGGCGACCCCTGTGAAAGGGTCATTCGACCGCCGAAGGGGTCGCGACCCACAGGTTGAGAACCGCTGCCCTATATAGAGAGAACAAACTGTGAGGGAATGTCTTTGGATTAGTTCCCCCTTGCTGACACAGGGATAAGGGTTCCTAGTTTAAGACATGGATTCCTGCTTGAATTCACTCATCGGCCATTTACTGAGTAGGTGCGCCAGGCAGACTTGGACAGAGCAGGTCCCTTCCTGCAGGAAGCATGGTCCATTACAGAAGACAGAGCTGTAGACAGAGACGTGCAGGACGGTGGGATGTAAGAGCGAAGTGACAGGCAAGTGAGATGCTGGAGGAGAGCCGGGTAAGGTGGCAACCGGATAACCATCAGAAGACACACACGATTTGCTTCTTGTTCCAGTGCTACTTCATTTATATTTCAGGGGCTCTATTTTTTGAAAACCTCAATTTAATATGCCTTAGACATTAGGCACATTCCCAATACACTGAAAACAGATTAATATCATCACTCCATAGGTGTGTTTTTCTCCCCCTCACCTGAGCAAGCAGTTGGCACTGAACCTCATTTTGTGATCACTGGAGGGTAGATGCTATATAAATATGCTGCTGAAATGCACTAAACCATTAATAGTTGCCGCAGTATAGCTGAAATCACAGGACTATAACCTTACAGTAAATCATACTCAAAAAACACTTCAAAAATATCTACTATTGTATACAGTATCAATACGAGAGCAACAAGATCTGTACTTAAAATGAAACTACCTTCTTACATAAAATAAAGAACATATATTGACCCTGCTTAGAATACAGTTGACATTTCTTGCCCCTCTCTCACCAAAAATAAAACAAAACTCAAGGTGATTTTTGTCAGCACAAAACCAAAACCGTCTGGTTGTGCTAATACTTAAAAAGCCAGATGACTGTCATCTAAACCCCATCTGAACACAACATTTATGGCACAGCAAGAACTCTCACAATCCCTTACCTGTGGTGAAGTAGCAGAGGAGACTAGAGCCCATCTCAACACAGGTTTAAATGTCTCCAAGATCTTAGCATTTCTCATCCCAAAGCATCAGGAGATGGCTGGGAGTATAATTTCTCTATACAACATGAGCAGAAAAGCCAGACATTGTCTCTAAAATCTAACCGAGGTAGGAAAGTCTGTTGTAGATCCCTGCAGGAAATCTATAATAATAAAAGTGTAATATGCTAATTAGACCAGCCGACCTTCCGGATGACCTTCTGGATGAAGCCGGGGCTGTGAGGGAAGCCCGGGTCCCGGGTCCAAGAGGGAAGCCTGCGCTGACAGCCGGGGAAAGGAAGGCCTACTCTTGCACGAATTTCATGCATCGGGCCTCTAGTATACTAGGAAGAGCCAAAAAGCAATGGTATTGACAACAATTTCTCATGTCAAACTCAAGAACTATTCTTAAACAAAGATCCTGAATGGAAACCTAATTTTGTACTAGACAGTGACCATCTGTATACACTATACAGTAATATTTGCAGACCATGGTGATTATGCTTGCTGGGTTTTCCTGAATAATGATTAGCATACCAACAGTAAGTAGAATATCCTTCCAGATGAAGAAAAAGGGATTGCACATCCATCAAAACATCTCTGCTTCCCAGAATCAAAACCGTGGGAAGAAATGAAATGCTCAAATGTTATAAAATAATGGGTATTTGTCAGATTTACGTTGGGATTTCAAAGTGTAACAATATGTGTGTACAAAGGACTTGATATTCACTAGAAAGAGGTGCACTAGATGTTCTAACCAGTTATCACAATCATCTTTATACATAATTTGAGCCCCAAGAAACTAATGGGGTGAAGGATCATCATAAATCACATTAGCTACAGTTTAAGTCCAAGATCAACTGTGGGACTGGCAAGATAAAGCTGGTGGACAGCTAATTGGTTAGGAAAAGCCTAAAGTCCAAGAGACTGCTGACTGTCCCCTAAGTCATCATCCCCTTCTCCACGCACCGGCCCTGCCACTCGGCATTTCCCAGCCTTCCCTGCAGCCAGGCGGGCCAAGTCACTAAGTTCTTTCCAATGTGAGCAGAGGTGACGTGGGCCTTAAAAGCAGGCTGCTCCTCCTGTGCAGGAGGTGGGACCCGTTTGGCCAGAAGACTCCAGAAGCTTCTGTAGACAGTGGCACAGCCACCATTAGCCTCAGTCACTCAATGGCTCAGTGGAGCTAAGCTGTCCACAGATAGGAACATATACACTAAAATACAGTGGGCCTTGACTTACGAGTGTCCCAACTAACGAGTTTTTTGAGATACCAGCTGTCTCTCGGCTGATTTTTTGCATTGAGTTGATAGAGTAATTTGAGTTAACGAGCTCCTTAACGAGCTCCTTAGCGAGCTTGGTCTCGGAACGAATTAAACTCGTAAGTCAAGGCCCCACTGCACTAAGTAAAAGAAAGAAATTTTCCAAATACTCATGTCACTGCAAATTTGAAGCTTTCTACCCTCACTAACACAGTCCCAGAGAACTGCTAATAGAGAGAGATGCAAGACTATTGATAATGTTATGGATAATGTTCTCAGCTGACTCATCGTGAGTGACCAGTTCACCTTCAGGTCGACCAGTGGAGTCCACTGGAGCCCAGTGTGTAGCCCAGTGCCCCAGAGCGCCCCTGTCCACGGGGACGCCTAGGGAAGGGCAGGAGGAGAGGCCGTCCTCTCAGACTTCCCTCAGCAGCGCTCACTGGTAATGCTGTGCACGGGTAAGCGGCAGACACCGGGGGAGAACACAGTTGTCAGGGGCCACTAAGCAATTCAGTTAATGAGCTCAGCTCCCTATTAGGCACCAACACAGTCACTTCCCTCCTCATGCCCAGTAAAGTATTTCTTCCACGAATGTAAGAAGTTCATCCACACAAAATAATTGCCTCAGCCCTTCAACATCAAAGGACATGACTCAGTATAATTGATGTAAGCGCGCCTCCCTAATGTCTACGAAACATGAGCAGGGGTAGCTGAGTAAGCGCGGCAGGACAAGTGTTCAAGACTCTGATCCTGTGGAAAGAGGTCACTCCCCATTCATTTATGAAAGAACTACTGCAGGTGCCTGCCAGTACTGCGTGGGGCAGTGTGGATCTGGGCGCAAACAGGGTGCACTGACCCCTGTGGCTGGGCCATGAGCAGTGGAGTCCCCAGACCGGCGGAGTGCCGGACAACACCAGAGAGAGACGCAGTCCCGCCGTCCTCGCAGGGCCCGCCATATGCAGCCTGCAGAGCGGATTCATCCCCAGCACGGTGGCCACACACGGACAGCAAGGCTAACGCCAAATCAATTTTGACCATGACCTATCGGCATCTAGAACAAATGGTCACTGAGTGAGACCGTGCTTAGTAAATTAGGGGTGGAAGTTCATGAAACGTTAAAATTGTGATCTGATTCGGAGCTGACACGTTGGACAGTTTAACTTGGGCGCGCTCTCAGCAGACGGCCTGTGTGCAGGAGAAACGGGCCCTGGCTCTTGTCAAAGTACAGTCGTGTCAGAAGTGTCTTCTGTGACACTAAAGGCATTCCCTATGCCTTTACTAGCTGTTCTAGCACAAGCAAGGGGGAGGGGGAGTTAATCAAATATCCTCCCACTGGGGCAAAATTACCCAAACCTACACAACAGGGCACCTAGGTCATCTTCGTAAGGATGTATAGCTCACACAGGCCAGTAAGCCCAGCCACGGGAAACTGATCTCCCACTGCCCCTCCTGCCATGTGGCTGGCATGCAAAAACCCAACCATGCAAAACCCCAGCCGGGGCGCGCCCCGCTCCTCCAGGGGCCCAGCTGAATACACAACACCTGGAGATGAGCGAGAATTTAAATGGGGCCCATGGGTCTCTGAAGAGCAGTTTTTAACTGGCCCATAAGCTAATCAGAGCGGCTATAAACTGTGACCCACCAGTGCCCGAGCAGGAGGACATGCATCACGCTAGCTTGCCTGGGCAGAGCAGGGGCCTCCTCCACATGCTCCCGCACTTCCCAGAATGCTAATTGTTCAGACTGGAGAAAAGGAGACATAAGGAATGGCTTTTACCATCGTGTGTGAAGTTTATTTTTGTTCTTCTGACCAGTTCCCAAGGGGCAGGAGGCTAATGACTGTTCTTCATCATCAACAGCGAAGGCTATTTACATCCATCCTGTAGCCATGACAGCTGTGTCACTAATTCCCTGGCTGCCTCCACCACGTGAGCCAATCATCTGGCATGAAGCTGCAAGATGGAGTGCCCTGCAGTCATTATTCACCAAGCACTTTCATTAACAAACTGCCCTTAATTACAGCGGTAATTGCAAAATTATTTCATAGCAGCAATTATTTTTCTCAGCCAATCCAGGCTATTTAAGTAGGACATTGCCTATGAAAATGGCAAAAGGCCAAGTAATCTATAACCAAAGATATGTTTTAATTGTACTACAAACTTAGTTTCAAAATATTGCATCAGAGGGATTTTAAATTATACATCCCCATTACGCATTCCATACACACATACACATACCAATAAAGCGAGCCTTCTCTACTTCTTTATTTTAATTTGAAAGCAAAATGCATAACATTCGCATTAAGTAGCTAAACTAATGCTATTGTCTAGCAAAGTAAAAATAATGAGTTTCCAGATCTAAACCTATACCTTGAGAATTGCTGAACACACCACACCATCCATTAGAGACCTCAACTTCCCCCACCCAGCCCTGTCACTCAAGAGCCTTTGTTCTCTCATTTCTATACACGTGGACACCAAGTATGGTAAGGAGGGCTGGTATGCCTATCTATGTGCTGGCCGCATAAAATCATAAGAGGTTTCTAGAAATCACAACTTGGTGTTTAAAATTACAAACTTGAGAATTAGTCAACACTTATCCTGAAGACAAAGCCAGAGTCACAGTGACCTACGTGGAGAATGTGAATTTTCACTGAAGTGAAGGAAGAAGGAGTGTGTGACGTGGAGAGATGACAGAGGGGTGGCTGAAACAAGACAATGCTGTTAATATGGCAGTCAGGCTACAGAAATACTGAAATACTATCCTAAAAAGTGTGGATGTCATCTGGTAGATGAAGACAGCTTGAATTCAGAGAGTGGCAACAGACATGAGGGCAGGAAATCCATGAACAACGTTTGTGGGTAGAATTATTCTTGATGACAATTGGGTACAGACAGCAATAAGGAGCTATTCAGAGATTGCTCCCAAAGGAAGAAGTAAAATGTCATTTATTTGCAGATGACATGATACTGTATATAGAGAACCCCATAGATTTTACCAAAAAACTATTTAATTTAGTAAAGTAGCAGGATACAAAAGAAATACCCAGAAATCAGTTGCATTTTTATACACAGTAATGAACTATCAGAAAGGAGAACTAAGAAAACAATCCCATTAGCAATTATATATTTTTAAAAAAGACATTGAAGAAGACACAAATAAGTGGAACTATATACTTTGTTCATGGATAGGAGAAATTAAAATCATTACCCAAAACAATCTGTAGATTCAACACAATTCCTATCAAGATACCAATGGCATATTTCAAAGAGCTAGAACAAATGTTCCAAAAATTTAAATAGAAGCACAAAAGACCTCGAATAGCCCCAGCAACCTTGAGAAAGAAGAACAAAGTTGGAGGAGGCACGCTACCTGATATCCAACTGTACTGTAAAGTCATAGTAATCAAAACAGCATGGTATGGCATTAAAACACATATAGATCAATGGGACAGAATAGAAAACCCAGAAATAAACACATGTCTTTATGGTCAATTAATATTTGACAAAAGAGGCAAAAACATACAATGGGAGAAAGATAGTCAATTTAATAAATAGTGCTGGGAAAATTGGATATGTGCAAAAAATGAAACTAGACCACTTTCTTACACCATACACAAGAATAAACTCAAAATGGATTAAAGACCTAAATGTTAGACTCATAATCATAAATATCCTATAGAAAACACAGACAATAAAATCTCGGACATTTCTCTCAGCAGTATTTTTTCTGATATATCTCGGGCAAGAAAAACAAAAGAAGAAATAAACAAATGGGAGTACATCAAACTAAAGAGTTTTTGCACAGCAAAGGAATCATCAGCAAAATGAAAAGACAACCCCCTGAATGGGAGAACATATTCTCCAATAATACATCTGATAAGGGGCTAATATCCAAAATTTATAAAGAATTCATACTACTCCCAACACCAAAAAAATAATCCAATTAAAAAATGGGCAAAGAACCTGAATAGATATTTCTCCAAAGAGGACATACAGATGGCCAATAGTCATATGAATGGATGCTCGATGCCACTAATCATCAGAGAAATGCAAATTTAAACCACAATGAGATATCACCTCACACCTGTCAGAATGGTTATCCTCAATAAATCCACAAACAACAAGTACTGGCGAGGATGTAGGAATGCAGATTGGTGCAGTCCCTGTGGAAAACAGGACCAACTGAAGTAATTAAAAATGGGTCTTATGACCCAGCAATTCCACTTCTGGTAAGAAACCTGAGACACTAACCTGGATCACTGTTCTGAAAGAATATGCGCAGCCTGTGCTCTCTGCAGCATTATCTACAACAGCCCAGGGTTGGAAGCAGCCAAGTTATGTCAGTCAGCAGGTAAGTGGTACATTTACATGATGAAATACCACTTGGTCATAAGAAAGAAAGAGATCTTACCCTTTGCGAGAGCATGGATGGGCCTGGAGAGCATTATGCTAAGTGAAATAAGCCAGTCAGAGAAAGACAAGTACCATATGATTTCACTTACACGTGGAATCTAATGAACAAGATAAGCTATCAAATTAGAAACAGACTCATAGATACAGAGAACAGATTGACAGCTAGTTGTCAGAGGGGAGGTGGGGGAGGTTGGGACTGGTTGAAAAACGTGAAGGGGTTAAGCAAAAAAAAATAAATAAAAATAAAAAGCTCACAGACACAGCCCTGGCCGGTGTGACTCAGATGGTTGGGCATTGTCCTGTGCATCCAAAGTTTGCAGGCTCAATTCCCAGTCAGGGCACATGCCCAGGTGATGGGCTGCATTCCCGGTGGGGGGTGGGGGGTGTTCAGAAGGCAGCCCAGTAATGTTCCATTCTCACATTGATGTCTCTCTTTCTCTCTCCCTCCCTCTCTCCTCCTCTCCCTCTAAAAATCAATAAAAATATTTTAAAGAACAAAACTCATGACACAGACAACAGTATGGTGATTACAGAGGGAAAAGAAGGTAGGAGAAGGTAGAAGAGGATAAAGGGGAGCCAAATGGTGATGAAAGAAGATACTCAAAACAATAGGATCAGTGAATTAGATACTATTTCACAATCATTTTTAAAGACAAGGAAGCTGAGGCTCCATGAAATTAAAATGCCCAAGGTCAATATGGCCCAGAATGCTATTGCTTAGTAAACATCCATTCTTCCCCTCTTCCTTCGTAACACAACCCTTGTCCATACTAAAGATAACAATTCTGCCCCAGCCGGTTTTGTTCAGTGAATAGAGTGTCTGCCTGAGAACCAAAGGGTCCCAGGTTCAATTCTGGGTTTCGGGCCCTGGTCAGTACTCACGCAGGAGGCAACCAACCGATGTATTTCTCTCACATTGATGTTTCTCTGTCTTTCCCTCTCTCTTCCACTCTCCCTAAAAATCAATGGAGCCCGGCCAGTATGGCTCAGTGGTTGAGTGTTGACCCATGAACCAGGATTCCACGGTTCGATTCCCGGTCAGGGCACATGCCCAGGTTGCAGACTCGATCCCCAGTAGGGGATGTGCAGGAAGCAACAATCAATGATTCTCTCTCATCATTGATGTTTCAATCTCTCCTTCTCCCTTCCGCTCTCAAATCAATACAAATATTTTTTAAAAAAGAACAATGGAAAAATATCCTCGGGTGAAGATTAACAACAACAACAAAAAAGACAACACTTCCTACCTCCCCCGCATCTAGGTCACGGGCTCTGAGAAGTGACGTGTGGGCTGGAAGAGAAGCGGGTTATGGGGGAGGAGGTCTTATCTTTCCAGCTGCTTCCGAGGCTAGAGCTCTAGCTCGGGCTCCAGCAGTCACCGTGGGCCGCAGATGGCCTTGGGAGAAGTCACCAATGGGGTGGGGAGGCAGAGAGCAAGGAGGAGGCAGGGTTCCTGAAAGACTGGGTGGAGCCCGAAATTCCCATCTCCAGACTTCCCTTAGGTGACAAAATAAACCGGCATTTACACCACCATTTGGGGTTTCTTAGAGCCAAAAGGAAATCCTCAGTGATGCAGCCACACAGCTAGTAAGCAGCACAGTGAGGACTGAAGCCAGTCTTTCTGATTCTCTATCCTCTCAACAAAAGGGCTAAACCGCTCAGGAGACGGAAGCTGCGGGTGCACATGTCAGGTGTGTGCCAGCGACGTTCAACCATTTTCTTCTTGGGGCACATAAACTAATCACTGAAAGTCTGCGGCACCCCAAAAATATGGTTTTTGACACTCTGACAAAAAAAAGGTATAATTTAGAATTTTAATCCATTCACGCTGAACGACTATTGTTGTGGTGTCACTTTTTTATTTGACAATCTAAGGGAAAAGAGGTCAGGGCCCCTGACTAGTGAGGAATTGCACGTTTTAAAAATTCTTGTGGCACACCGGCTGAAAATCCCTTGACAGATTTTCTTATTTCCTCTAATAGGAAAATAATGTAAAATATTCAGCATCATTGTTAGGTAAGCAAGCTGGATGATAATTAACCTATTACTGATTTTAGAGGATTAAAATAAATAATTCTAATATTCTTAAAATTCTAAGGCATAATTTAATCTTCCTGTTAAGGTCTTATTTGGGGGCCATTAGGATGCTTTTATTAAACAGAGCTACAAAAGAACTGTAAAGGTACCTAGATACTGAGTAAATGGGCAACAGTCTAGTGTTCCTTCTTTTCTAAATTTTAATTAGATGAAAATCTAGTTCTGAAGGAAATGAAATACCAATAATTTTGCAATAAAGTATTGTAAATTATTTTCCATATAAAAATAATTTGCAATTTCTCCTGTCAAAATCATTAATAATTTATAGGCTAAAATTAGTTATATATTAGATTTCCTGCGCAGTTACATGTTTATAGATCTTTCCCTATACACACTGGTGAGTATTAACTAAAAGGTTAATAATCTTTTATTCCTACAGGAAGAATTGCTAAGTAGTGTTTATACCTTCAGTTTTATATCTTCAGTGCTTGAGTGTATTGAAGTTGGTAGGAATCCAGAAAAGAAATGCTTCATTTAATTAATTATAAAATGTCTCCAAAAAGAATATCTGGTAAGATAATGTAGTTTTGTGGCGACAACACCCTTAAAAATAGAAGGAAATAGTTTCTTTATATAATTTAGAAAAAAAATCAATATAAAATGTCGGTTTTCCCAAAGAGAAATTACACCCTCTGTTAAAATATTATTTTTTGAAGTTCATAATTTGACTACAATTCCAAATCTAGTCTTTGTAGCAAAGAGATGAGACAAATAGATTCTTCTATCCAAAGCAATGAAATTTATATTTTAAAATATTCACATAGTTCATACTTTTAACAACATTACAGCCAGTAAGTGACTGTATTTCATTCTGATGATTTCATATATTGCATTAATGAGAAAATTTGAGGCCTATTATCTTAAAATCTAAAATACTGTGTAATTACAAGTCTTATTCCAGCTTTCAAGTAATTCAGTTTTTCAAAGAGAGCAATGGGAAAAGAATCTGAGCTAGACAGACAGTCTCTCCCTTAACAATGAGGAAGTAATTCAACTGCACAATCTGGTTCTCTCCCTGAAGAACTGCGCGATCAGTGCAAAGCACCGGGCTGATCCCACAGTCGCTCTGTGTATGTGTGTTTTGAACATCCTCTGGAGTAAATATGCTGGCGGTGAGCACAGTACTTGGGCGAAATGCATACTGTAGGACACTCTGGGCTCTTCGTAGTGACTAGAAACAAACATAATAAAACCACCTGCCATAAATCCAGTGCTTCTCCATTTACCTATTCTTCTCCGAGTACTTTAAAACATGCAAATCATATTCCAATGCATTCTTAATGTTGGGCCAGATTACACAGAAGAATACCAGGCTAATAAAAGTCTTACCTGCAAATATTGAAGAGTAAAGGTAGGCAGTAAACTACTACAACCACATAATGTCATGGATCCTCTTCCCAAAACGCTAGTCCCGATAGCCACTAGAATTTCCTGTGGTATTCAAGTCCTGCTGTAAACTGACCTCCAAGATTTTCTGACGACATTAATACCACATGCTTGTCTTCCTAGCAATCCTGCAAAGGTGCAACACCCTAGGCAAAGCATTCCGCGGGGTTAGAGCATGGCTTGAGGGAACCAGAGGAATGCAATCATCACCCACAAATACACCATCTGCTGTGTCTTACTGCTTAATTAAACTAAAACTGTAGGTTCTTAATTCTCATAGCTCATAAAAATAAAGGTCACACCACAGTATTAGCATCATGAATTATCCACATAACATACAGTTGCTAAAGTGTGTTTTGCCAACCTATCACTCAAAATAAAAAAGGGATACAACATACACGGTTCTATCAGTCTGCTATCAGATCAACAACAGGACAGCTGAACTGAGTGAACTGTATTCAGTCCTTGGCCACGTGCTTTGTTCTTTACCTCTCCGATAGCACTTGGTAAAAAACTCTTCCACACATTGTAAGACCAGTCACGGATTTGTTTGTTCGATCCATCTATATCAGGGGTGGGCAAACTTTTTGACTCGAGGGCCACAGTGGGTTCTTAAACTGGACCGGAGGGCCGGAACAAAAGCATGGATGGAGTGTTTGTGTGAACTAATATAAATTCAAAGTAAACATCATTACATAAAAGGGTACGATCTTTTTTTTCAATAGTTTCATTCATTTCAAACAGGCCGGATCTGGCCTGCAGGCCGTAGTTTGCCCACGGCTGATCTATATCCTTCTTTCTCCCTCCTTCCCTCTCTCCCTCCTCCTTCGCTCCCTTCCTTTCTCCCTCCCACCATTTTCCAATGATTTAGTAAGGCACTGTTTAGTACTTGGGACAATATAAAGATGAATCAGACTCAGACACTAAGTATGTACTGGTGCTAATGACCCCAATATATTGTGTATAATAGCTTTATTGAGATATAATCATTCATATCCTATATAATAAAAGGGTAATATGCAAATTGTCCCCTCGACCGGGAGTTTGACCGGAGTTCAACCAGGGGGTGGGGCCAGCCTGCCAACCTCCTACGTCCCCTCCCCCTGGCCAGCCCAGCCCAATCGGCCCTGATCAGGGAGGGTCGGCCAGACCCCACCCATGCACGAATTCGTGCACCAGGCCTCTAGTATCATATAATCCATTCAAAGTGTACAACTTAATGGCTTATTTGCATATTCAGAGTTGTGCAACTATCACCACTGTCTAATTTCAGAACATTGTCCTCATACTAAAAATAATTTTACACTCATTAGCAGCCCGCAGCCCCTAGCAAACCACTAATCTACTCTCGGTCTCTATAGCTTTGCCTATTCTGGACATGGCATATAAATGGCATCAAATAATATGAGGCCTTTGGGTTTCTTTCACTCAGCATTATGTTTTCAAGGTTCATCCATGTGACAGCATGTATCAGCACTTCATTCTTTTTTGTTGTGGAGTAACATCCCCTTGTATGGATATACTCCATTTTGTTTAGTCATCAATGATAGGCATTTCAGTTGTTTCCATTCATCAGTTGATAGGCATTTGGGTTGTCACTATGAATAATATTGCTGTGAATATTCATGTTCATGTTTTTGTAGGACATATGCTTTAATTCTCTTGGGTATATATCTAAGTGTATAATTGCTGGGTCATATGGTAATTCCATGTTTAAATTTTGAGGAATTGCCAAGCTGTTTTGCAAATTGGCTACACTGTTTTACATTCCCACCAGCAACAAATGAGCATTCCAACTTCTCTACATCATTATATCCTCAGCCAACACTTATTATTGTCTGTCTTTTTATTTTAGTGATACTAGTAGATATGAAGTAATATCTCATTTTGGCTTTGATCTGCATTTCTCTAGCAACTAATAATGCTGAGTATCTTCTAATAATGCACTTATTGCGCATTTATATGTGTTCTTTGAAAAGATGCATTATATATTCTGAGCAACTTTTAATTAACCATTTGGTAGGAATATATGAAGTATTATATTTGTAATCTTCCAGCACCAATGTGTAATATTTTCCATCAAGTCACTAATATTTTTCTTACCCTAATGTTCCTTTTGATGTTTAAATTTATTAACACAATTGTCCAAATACAGAGAAGTCTTGAAATTCTATAGCATAAGTTAGAGGGGTGGTTGTGGGTGGATGGGTGAAACTTAATTTGACTAGTTCTTTCTAGCCAATAGCCCATTTCCCAAATCCAGTGGCAGAAGATACATGGCTTGGGAGTGGATGAATGATGGAAAATGCAAGAGGATGAAATGATGGTGAGAAGAATAAAGTGTAAGTCCAGCTTCAGAATAAAGAAATTGAGGCTCACAGAACAGAACAAGCAGCAAAACGAAGCTGACGTGGACTTCAGCAGTGGAGAGCGCTGAGGTAGCTAGGAGTCATCTTAGGTGAGTGAGTGCATTACGGAGTCACTAGAGGCCCGATGCATGAAATTCATGCAAGGGGCTCGGCCTTCGCAGCCACAGCTGCCTCTGCCGGCCCTCGCAGCCCCGGCTTTGTCCAGAAGGTCCTCTGGATGGTTGTCCGGACAGTCGTTGCTGTTCCATCTAATTAGCATATTAGCTTTTATTAAATAGGATTAGCTCAGAAGAAAAGGGAGGAGAACAACACATAATGCAGACCCCTGGAGGTGAAACAGTTATGTAGTGGTGGGCTATGCTGCTCTTAAAGAGAGAAGATTTGTAAAAGAAAAAATTACAGAATTGATCCAACCTGGGGCGCAGTGGATTTGGTCTGGAAATGTGAGGTAGTGTAGTAGAGCAGAGAGGGGAGAGCCAAACACAGAATCCAATGGGATAGAGCTCTGAGGGTCTGGGTTAGAGACGCTCGTGGGAAAAGAAAGAGCTGCAGTCTGTTCACACAACAAAGAGAAAAGCCCTGCATCATCTTTAACTCCTTTCAAGCCAAATCATTCTAGTTTGAAACAATAGGGAACTTAATTCAGTGATAGATGAGACGGTGATGAATGGAAACAATTGATCCTACTTATGTGCCCGTAGAAGCAATCACATGCCCCCTTTAGACTTCACAGAACTGAATCATGCACCTTAAACTTCCTTTGCTGTGCAGGTTTTTAAAATTTGTAACATGTCTCTCCAAATAAGACAAATAAAAATAAAACAAATACACAACATCCACAATAACATGCTTCAGGTGCCACATTTTGTGTGAGAAACAAAACAAGGCAAAACTGTGAAGGAGTCAGCAGTACCTTTCCATGCCCCAGTCCACAGCTCTGTTTTCTGGTTGGTGTGTCCGTGGGCAAGGTGCATGGTCACAGAAACAGACAGAGACCTTCAAAAGCAATTAAGGGTGAGGAATCCCTTGCCAGACGGCTAGGACAGATGTAAGCTTTCATCACAGAGCTTAGCTGCATTCTGTGGCCAAGAGGAAGCCTGATAAACACTATATGATGAGCAAGTGATCAAATTTATAAAAACTAAGGATGAGGAATGACCAGTGGGAGAACCCAGGTGCTAGGGACAGAGGCTGAACTGCTTTCTGTGCTTCCTGCTTCCTGCAGGTGGCGCCAAACTCCTGAAAGAAGGAACAAAGCCAAGTTAAAAGGCTGGTGTGTCTATATTGAAGCGCTAAAGAATTTGCTTGTGAGTTGGCAATTTCTCTTTCAAGACAGCTCCTCTTTACTGGTACTGGCAAGCTTTAAAGTCCAGGAGTTACTGACTACCCACGTTATTTATGCGCTTCTTGCTCCCAGTGCCCAGCCTCACACTGACTACATGACCAGCTTTCACGCAGGGAGCAACTGTGTCCATCATATAAATGGAAGGTTCATTACAGCAGCTATTAAAAAGATTTTCAAAGGCAAAATGGCATTTTAAAGCTACTAGTATTTAGGATCCCTTAAGTTAAGATCTGTAGGAAGAAATGGTACAAAACTGCTATTTACAACCATCCAAGGGAAATAACTCCGCTGCCGGTGCCCACAATAGCCACAGGTAACCAACAATAACTCAGAGCACCTTCCCAGAGGGCTCTCCCACCCGCTCTGCTCAGATCTGTCAGGCCTCGTGGTAAAGGCATCAACTTCCAGGAATGCATCTCAGACACGCCTGTCCTGATGGCCCTGGTCGGGAGGCGGCCGTGGGCAGAGCTCAGGGAGTCCTGGAAAGGGTCCTGGCCATAGAGAAGCCGTGGGAGCAGCGGGGAGACGGGCATGAAGGGAAGCGAGTTTCTGAGGGCATAGATGGGCAAGCAAGGTTTCACTATCATTCTCTCGATCAGTTTTTATAACAAACAAACATTTCCTGCCAAGCTCCTGACGCTGTTAAGCAGCAGCAGCCAAGACCGGCTTCCACTCGGCACGATTACATAAGAGCGGCAGCGCGTCGCTCTCTCGTGGAGCTTTGTCTGAAGCTCCCTCATTAATCTTTCCGCCTGTCCCATCCCGCCTGACGGTGGCTGCCCTGCCTTCCCCAGCCTGCAGCGGGCCAGGCTCGCTGGAGCCTCAATCACCGCCAGCTGAATGCACTCCACTGGCGGGACCTCACCGCTCCATCAGAAAGAACCAATCACAGCTCAGGAGAAGCAAACCTCTTTTTAATTGTATTCTGTGATACTAACAGGCATTCATTACACATGGACCTTAAAACAAGATTTGCTCTTGGCTGCTCATAATTGTGTTTCTACAGCAGTTTAAACCGTTGGCACCTGCAAATGCTAGAAGGCCTACACTAAGAATTCCTATTATCCCCGTTTCAAGGGTTACATTTAAAATAAAACTCAGAGGGGCAAAACATTACATACACACATATTTACACAAATTAAATACTATGCACAAGTCAATACCTTCTGCACACAGAACTGCATTAAACTCAATTAGCCCGAAGCAGAACTGCAGGAGCAGGCTTCCCGGAGGGCAGGGAGCTGTTC
Organism: Myotis daubentonii; assembly: GCF_963259705.1. Classification (NCBI taxonomy): domain Eukaryota; kingdom Metazoa; phylum Chordata; class Mammalia; order Chiroptera; family Vespertilionidae; genus Myotis; species Myotis daubentonii. The sequence goes on along the minus strand of NC_081848.1, from coordinate 6,322,316 downwards.
CCTACAATAAAGACCATGAAAGCGGGCAGATTACAGAGCTCTGCAGAACTGTCAACAAACGCTTCTAAAAAATCATCATCAGAACTGATTTCTAAATTAATTGATGTAAATGAAATTAACATAAAACAATCCAGCAACCTCCGACTTCTGCGTTCCAATAACTAATAAAATAACTAATAAAGAAGGCTTTTAAAAATGCATGTTGTCCTGGTTTTCAGAGGGTATTCCTAGGAGGCACAATAGTCACCAACTAAAACACAATGTCCTTCTTATGATGATTTCCTACTTGATTATGACCAAAATTAAATTATACAAATATTTCACTAAATATCTTCTGAACCTTATAAATATTAATATAAACTCAATTTCCTATGTGCCCAGCATTTAAAAATCCATTTAAAAATCTTGGAAACTAATTTAAGATTTCCATCTAGAATACAAATTAGCAAGTTCCCTTCCTTGCTCTGTTTTGCTCAGCACCCATATCTGCACATTTACTCTGAATGTCAGTTGGTGGCACTTAAAGATGATGAATATTAAAAGCATGCTTCTGTCTGCTAACATATTAGAGCCCAGCAATCATTGCCTTTGTCATCAGCTATGTTTTCAGGGAACAGCTACTGACTCTAAAGCCTCCTGTGAACTCCCAAACTGTGAAAAGGGCAAAGAGGGGGGGACATTTTACTTCAGGGGGTTAAATACACCAGCTGAGAGGACTGCACAAAATTAAAACCTTTTTAGAAACCTACCACCTTACAGCAGCAGTACTTGGCTGTAGTCTTAAGTATTTACTTGTGAACTGCATCTGAACGATGAATAGTAACACTAGCGGCTGTTAATCAAACAGTCGTCATGTGCATACATGCTATTCCTAGATACATGCTATCGTATCTACAAGCCATCTTTACAGACATACCATTGATTTGCATACATGCATGCTATCTTTACATTCACAGTCCCATATCTAACTTTCTACTCTGCAAGGTAAGTGGTATTGTTATCCTCAGAGAGGTGTATGACTTATTTGAGATCATAAGCAAATGAAAGACAGAAGGGGAGCTCCAACTCGGGTTTCTCTCTCTAGCCCCCTACACAGTACTATGCAGCCAGCTGAGGGCATGTACAACCTCTTCAAGAGCTGATATTTGCGGGATACTGCTCACTCTCTTGGGTCCGGGAGTTTACTGCTTATTTATTTTACATTCGCATTAAGAAGGCCTTCTCATACACAAATCTTATTTCTGCAAAGATCCATTCATCCAGAAGACTGAACAGAAGTGCGCCTTTGATTGGAATACATGAGTACTGGTATTATGATTTTTACTTAATTAAAGTGGCTTGTTGTGATCACCTATTTAGCATATGGGAGACCAGCTGGTTAACTCGGTCAGATTTCTGCACAGTGTGCCTGTTCCACCCAACTGCCCAGCCTGGAACCACAGAGCAATAACAATGGAGAGTCACTGGGATTGTGCTCTGCAGCCTGATTTCCAAACACAGCGCCACCTCTTACCAGCCACATGACCAGGCCTCCACATCCCGCCCATAAATGGAGGCTCAGCACCAGCTCACAGATTGCTAAGCTTAAATGAAGTGATACCACATTGTGCGCACACACAGTATGACTCGATTCCTTGGGGACTGTACCAATGTCCCTGCTGCGCGAACATGCTAGCAGTTCTTTCATTTGTCCACTAAAAACAGTCTTACACTCAATAAGTGCTTTTCTACTCAATTTTATACCATCAGTTCTACAGCTCTCCAAATCATTCTGAGTTATCTTTCTGTTGCTCTGGGCTTAGGAAGATTCAAATTCTTTTCTAGATTATATACTAAAAGATGCTTTTTGAGTTGATTTTTCTAGCTGCTTAATCACTTCTGTTGACCTCTGATTTTCTACCAGATTGGACAAATCTTTCTGACATGACAACATCCACACCCATCTGAGTTAACCTTCCGAGAGCCTGAAGTTGGTGCTGTTCACGCTCTGATGCCCGCCTTCCCGGCACTCGCCACGGCTATGAATGCTCACTCATCTCCACGCTCCCGCCACGTCTTACCTCATGACAGATGTCTGTCCGGATCTCAGAAAAAATTTTTATCTTTCTCTCTTATAACAAGGCAGAAACAGTGCAGTCACTTATAAAGTTATTTGCAGATGAAATTACATTTTCCAAGTATACAGTTAATTCACATGTCTTCATTCACTCTTTTAACAAATATTTCTTTACTGCCTACTACGTGCCATAACAGATGAATCAGACACTTTTTTCATTATTTTTTAATCATACATTTTGCAACAACAAGACGGTATCTTAGGTGCTAAATACTATTGTCTGCCTATATTACACAAGTTGCTTAAAAGGAGTATTTAAGATTCTTAAGAGTCACACCAAAAAGGGAAAAAGAGAGGGAGAGAGAATCCAGATAAATAAAATCAGAAATGATTAGAGAAGTAACAATGGGCACCAAAAAATACAAAGGATTATAAGAAAATATTACAGATAACTATGTGCTAACAAATTGGATAATCTGGAAGAAATAAATTCCTAGAGTTACACAATATTCTAAGACTGAATCAAGAAGAAACAGAAAATCTCAACAGACCAACAAAATAGAAAACCATCAACAAACAAAAGCCCTGGACTGGACGGCTTTACAGGTGAATTGTTCCAAACATTCAAAGAAGAACTAACACCTATCCTCTCAAACTAGTCCACAAAATTCAAGAGCAGGGAAGACTCCCAAGCTCATTTTAGGAGGCCAGCATTATCCTAATTTCAAAACCAGATAAAGACACTGCAAAGAAAAAAATTGAAAACAGATGCTAAATCCTCAATAAAATATTAGTAAACCAGATTCAGCAATACATTAAAAAAGATCATAAGCCAAACCGGTTTGGCTCAGTGGATAGAGCATCGGCCTGCGGACTGAAAGGTTCCAGGTTCGATTCCGGTCAAGGGCATGTACCTTGGTTGAGGGCACATCCCCAGTAGGAGGTGTGTAAGAGGCAGCTGGTCGATGTTTCTCTCTCATTGATGTTTCTAACTCTCTATCCCTCTCCCTTCCTCTCTGTAATAAATCAATAAAATATATTTTTTTAAAAAAAGGTCATGCACCATGATCAAGTGGGGGGTTTATTCTGGGGATGAAAGGTTGGTACAATATCTACAATCAAAGTGAAGCACCATATAAACAAAATTAAAAATAAAAATTATACGATCATATCAATAGATGCAGAAAAAGCATTTCACAAAATCCAGCACTTATTTATGATAAAAACTCTCAGAAAAGTGGGACTAAAGGGAACGTATCTCAACATAATAAAGGCCATATATAATAAACCCTAAAGATTCCACCAAAAAGCTACGGAACTGATAAATGAATTCAGAAGAGTAGCAGGCTACAACATAAATATCCAGAAAGCAGTTGTATTTCTATACACCACTAATGACTATCAGAAAGACAAACTAAGAAAACAATCCCGTTTACAACTGCATCAAGGAAGTAAAAGACCTGTACCCAGGATATTATAAGACACTGAAGAAAGAAACTGAGGAAGATACAAACATATGGAAGCATGCATAGTGCTCATGGATAGAATGAATAAAATTAAAATGTCCATACTACCTAAAGCAATCTATAGATGCAATGCAATTCCTATCAAAATCGTGTTTTTCACAGAGCTAGAATAATACAAAAATGTATATGGAAACACAAAAGATCCTAAATAGCCACAGCAATCTTGAGAAAGAAGTACAAAGTTGGAAGTGTTACATTACCTGATATCAAACTGTACTATAAGACTATGGAAACCAAAACATATGGTACTGGCATAAAAACAGACACATAGATCAATGGAGCAGAATAGAGAGCCCAGAAGTAAATCCATGCCTATGTGGTCAATTAATATATAACAAAAAAGGCTAAAGTATACAATGGGGGTAAAGACAGTGCATTTAATAAATGGTGTTGGGAAAATTAGACAAGTACATGTCAAAAAAAGAAAGAAAGAAAGACACTAGACCACCTTCTTACACCATATACAAGAATGAACTCAAAATATAATAAAGACTTAAATGTTAGACACAAAATTATTAAACTCCTAAAAGATAACAGGCAGTAGAATCTCTGACATTTTTCTCAGCAATATTTTTTGTGATATATCTCCTCAAGCAAGAGAAACAAAAGAAAAAGAAACAAATGGGGCTATATCAAACTAAAAAGCTTCTGCACAGCAAAGGAAACCATCAACAAAATGAAAAAAAAAAGCAACAACAACAACCCACTGTAGGGGAGAAAATATTTGCCAGTGGTACATCTGATATCTGGTAAGAGTTCTCTATAAATTTTGGGTATTAAGCTCAACACCAAAAAAACAAACAACCCAATTAAAAAATGAGCAAAAGACCTGATTAGATACTTCTTCAAAGAGGACAGACAGATGACCATAGACATAAGGAAAGATGGTCAATATCACTGATCATCAGATAAATGCAAATTAAAACCACAATGAGATCATCAGCTTACACCTGTCAAAATGGCTACCATCAATAAATCATCAAACATCAAACAACACATGTTGTCAAGGATGTGGAGGAAGGAGAACCCTCATGTGCTGCTGGTGGGAATGCAGGCTGGTGCAGCCACTGTAGAAAACAGTGTTAAGGTGACTCAAAAATTTAAAAATTGAACTGCCTTATGACCCAGCAATTCTACTCCTGAGTGTATATCCAAAACACTAATTTGAAAAACATATGCAACCCCATGTTTATTGCAGTGTTATTTACAATAGCCAAGATATGGAAGCAACCCGCGTGCCCATCCAAGGATGACTGGATAAAGAAGTTGTGGTATACCTACACAATGGAGTATTGCTCAGCCATAAAAAGAAATCTTACCATTTGTGACAGCATGGATGGACCTAGAAAATATTATGCTAAATAAAGTAAGTCAGACAGAGAAAGATAAATACAGTACCATGATTTCACTTCTATGTGGAATCTAAAGAGCAAATTAAACAAACAAAATAAAAACAGACTCATAGATACAGACTGATGTTTGTCTGAAGGGAGGGGGGCTGGGGAACTGGGTGGAAAAGGTGAAGGGATTGAGAAGTACAAATTGGTAGTTACAAAATAGTTATGGTGATGTAAAGTACAGCATGGGGAATATAGTCAATAATATTATATTAACTGTATGGTGCCAGGTGGGGACCAGTCTGTGAAGTGTGTGACTGTCTGATGACTATGCTGTACACCTGAAAGGAATACAAAATAATATTGAATGTAAACTGTAATTTAAAAATTAGAAAAATGTTGCCCTGGCCTGGATGGTTCAGTTAGTTGGAGTGTTGTCCTGTGCACCCAAGGGTCTAGGTTTCCGTTCCCAGTTAGGGCACATCCCCGGGTTTTGGTTTCAATCCCATCAGAGAGCGTACAGGAGGCAGCCAATTGATGTGTCTCTTTCACATCGATGCTTCATGTGGTACATTTACACAATGGAATACTATGCAGCTGTAAAAAAGAAGGATCTCTTTCCCTTTGTGACACCATGGAGGGACCTGAAGATGGTTATGCTAAGCAAAATAAGCCAGGCAGAGAAAGACAAATACCATATAATTTCACTCATATGTAGAATCTAAGGAACAAAATGCACTGAGGAACACAACAGGACCAGAGGCATGGAACAGAGTGCCAGACCAGAGGGGCAGGAAGAGATGAACCGAAGAGCATATACGCATGGCCAAGGGAAAAAGACAATAATGTGGTGGAGGCTGGGGTTTGAGGAGGGGCAACAAGGGGCAGAAAGGAGGGGCATCTGTAATAGTGTCAATAATTTTTAAAAAAGAAAGAAAAAGGAAAAGATAAATGTGGGACTGCAGATAGGTAAAAGGAAAGGGATGTGAAACTATTCTGTTTTCTCCAGCGAGATGGGATTATGCTGTTTGATTCTGTTTCCTATATTGATTTTTATAGGCCTCCTGTCTCTTCTACTAATTATAAAAACTTTAATCAACCTTAAAACACTACTATTTACTAACAATTGAACCCCAAAAGATGGCATTCATCTTCTTTCAATTAAAGACTAATAACCAAATAAGACTTTCCTTACTCTACTCACCAGTTTTCCAGTTAAAAAGAGAAAACTGCTCTAGCTGGTTTGGCTCAGTGGATAGAGTGTCAGCCTGCAGACTGAAGGGTCCTGGGTTCGATTCTGGTCAAGGACACAGCCCTGGGTTGGGGGCTCGATTCCCAATGGGGGACAGGAGGCAGCCAATCAATGATTCGCTCTCATCATTGATGTTTCTCTCTCCCTCTCTAAAATCAATGTATTTTACTTTTTTTAAGAGAAAATCATCAGCATAATTTTTAGCAGTGATCTGCAATTAGAACTCTGCCTGGATGTGGCTGGGCACATCAGACCCAAGACTAGCTCTCTCAGACATGGAACATGTCCCTCCAATAATCATCACAGTTGACCCAAATGTTTTCTCTGTCTTCCTCAGTCATGTCTCTCGTTTCCAGGTGGGACCTCTGTCTGTCTAGGCTTCTCTGCTGCATTCTGGCATTTTCCTCAAGTTTATCCTCTATCGTCAGGTGGGTTTTCTAAGTGAAATCTGCTTTTTATTTTTTACAGCGCAGACTCATTTTACCCGTTAGGGCTTTTTTCATTTTGCCCCTTTAAAGTTTTCACTTATTAGATACAACCTCCTAATAGATCTCATTGAGTTTACAAAGCACAGCTTTTCTAATAGTTTCTTGTTTCATAAAGCAAATCTGTTTCAGAAAGATCTGGCTGCAGATTCCTACAGCTTTGCCTTGAAGCTGTGACTTCTGTTTATCCGTCTATACAACGCTTCCCACACCTGAGCACTGCTCTAAGGCCCTTACGCACACTGGAGCTTCATGAATTAGCTGACAAGTCTCTTCCAAGCTGCCATGTGCAGGAACTGAGATGGTGCTGGGGCCACTGAGAAGGAACACCACCCCCCAGGCTCCCTTCCCCGCCCGATGAGCTTACCGATGGAGGAAACAAACAAAACCCACACTAGCGAATCCAGGGGTGGCCTTGGGGGCAAAAAATGATTCCTGGCAGGTGCAAATTCGTGTGCTTGACCTCCAGACACCAAAGGGTACAGACCAAGCCAGCAGCTGGGTGGGAGCCTCGAGTCTGTTCAGTGACAGCAGTCCCTATCCTGTCCCCTGCCCCCCCGCCCCCCCCCCCTCTGCCCCACACACACCCTGAATAAGTCAGAGCAGCAGCAGGTGGCAGCTATTTGCCCGATCAATTAAAGCCATGAACAGCATGGAGATGAACAAAACATGGAAAGGAACAAAAGGGCAAGCAGGCCGCTCTCAGGAGAGCAGGGCTCCATGATGGAGGCAGGAAGTGCTGGGAAGGGTTGGGGTGGGGGCAGCCAGGGGATCGGGCCAGGATGGGGTGCTGAGGAAGGGGCACTCCTTCAGCTGGCTTCAGCCACAGGGAGTAAGAAAAGCCCTTCCAGCGCTGAGCAGGCTCCCTGCCTGCCCTCCTGTGCTTAGCTCTGGGGATTGGCTCCTTCAGCCCCCGCCATGGGCATCTGGAGGGGACAGGAGAGAGTGTTCTGAGCACTTCCCCTCCCTGAGCCATGTTCTCGGAAGTCAGGGGTTCAACTCACATGAAACGCCTCACTAACATCTGTCTGGTTATGTATGCGCCCCACCCAGGCAGGGGTGCTTTCAGGCCACGATTCCCGGGCCTGTCCAGCTAAACACAAAGCCCCGCCCCCCTCCCCCCTCCCCCCCCCCCATCCCACCTGCAGCCGCAGCCATGCCTGTACGGCTTGCCATCATAAGACTAATTTAATTTTAAATTATTTTAAAGGCCCAACCGGTCGCATGTAGTGCAGGGTATTCCCACTATTGTCTTAAACTTACAATTTCAATGACTCTCCCTCCAGTGGCTGACTCCTTCTCTAAGAAAGAATTCATGAACCATGGAACCAACTGACACAAGTAAGATAAGTAACTACCACTCTCACTTAGAAGGAAGAAAAGGCATGTGCACAGTCCCTTTCCTAACTCACAAGGGGTAGACATCTGGGGGGGCTTTTATCAAGATCTTCGTCCAGTCTGAGAAATGGGGCACACGGGCTGGTTTTCTAATTAAACATTGTTAAGAAGCCCCCAAATTTCTGAGCCATCGGTTGACACATATACAACTATTCACACACCCTTACAAATACTCACACAGGCAAAAGCCAGCACAATAAAATGAAACTAAAATGAAATTCAGATCTACTTTTCCTTAGCACAGTTCTAAGGTGTGTGGATGGGGGAGGAAGAGGGTATTTTATATTTTTTTTATTCAACATACATTTATTGATCCAGCTGCCCCAGTTTTTGTGAGGTTTTCTAACAATGCCCAGCTGCCTGAATGCAAGTAGGAGGGGAAAACAGATGCTAAGGGAAGAAACTGGGTTGGAAATGATCAAGGAACACTGTGTGAGAAAATCTATAGGCCACGCGACTGTTACTGAGCCATCTGATTATCTCCGAGCTGGTACTGACACGGGATATTCGAAAGGAGTGGCCAGCCTCCACTCACCCATTTGCCCCCCTGGAAAACAAGGACAGAGCAAGTGACAGGAACAAGGAATGGGAAGGAGGAAAAGAGGGAAGAGGCAGGCCCCTGAGGAAAGTGGGGGGGGGGGGGTGCGGGCAGGTAGAAGTTAGAGGGCTGTTTCAAAGAGGAGACAACAGTTTGAAATGTGGAAGTGGCACAGGCCCGCGAGTGTGGCATGTGTGTGTTCGCGGCTGATGTGGAATGAGGATGGCCACTTCCTGGAGGGAGGGGACCAGGAGATCGGGCGTTAGCATGTCCTCTGAAGGGATGCTACACCGAGTGGGGAAGTGTGGCTCCAGGGCTGTTACGGGGGAGGGGAGTGAGGCAGGGTGTGGGAAGGTCTCTAAGTTGGGCGGGTACATGTGTTTGATAAGGTGTCAACTTCCATGTCTAAAATGGGGATTATTAAGCTAGAGCCTCAACCCATCCTTGGCATGATGAGCCCTGCTGACTTAAAGGCAGTTACAGTGGCATCTGATTTACATAACTTTCATTAATTTAAGATCATCCAGAAACAATGGAGTGATCTGATAGTAAATAAAGACAATCGAGAAATATTTAATCCCCACATCTCTACTCAGGAATAGGGAGAATTTTTTAAAAGCCGTTATTGGATTTCCCAGGGCTTTCCTAAAACCGTAACTCCAGCTAGTTGACCACTGGCTGGGTTTTCTCACTGTTCGCTCCCCAGGACACTGAGTCTAAGCAACGTCACACCCACCTCACCAGTCCCACACGAGCACTGCAAACGCCCACTGGTCTTTCTGGATGTCCCATGAGTTCTTCAAGTCAACACGGCTAGAACCGAACGTATCGTCTGGCTGCTTCCCCGCTTCTATTGCAAGCAGGCCAAAAGTCGTTTTCAAAAACTATTTTTTCCTCCTTTACCTTTCCCTTCCTCCAACACCAGGAAGTAAATAAACCTGAAGGATATCAATTATTTTGCAAATCCACTGGCTTTTTTCCAATTGGACTGCCATGAACTTAGGGCTGACTGCCTTTTATCATCTGATCTTCCACATGGCCTCCTTGCTTCCCACTCTACACCATTGGCAGGGCAGGGCCATCTCCTCAAACAACAATCTGATCAGATCACTTCCTCACTGAAAACCTCTATGGCTCCCTGTGCCTACAGATGAAACTCTAAACCACTTAAGCGCCCAGTCATGCTCTTCTTGAAGAGAGAGAATACCTGCCAGTCCTCCCTCAGAAATGTTGGGAGGATCAAATAAAAATGCGTGTAAAAGCATGTTGGGAACCACAGAGCAGTTCTGGTGGTTCTCAGCCTTTATGGGGTCACAATCTACTTAGAGAGTATGATAAAAGCTCTGGAGTTTGCACACACACACACACACACACACACACACACGCACGCACCAAGTAAAATCGTGCATCAGTTGCAGTGCATGCACGGATGCTCAAAGGCAACCCAGATAAGAGCCTGGGGAGATACGTATTATTTCACTCTGGTACACAGAATGAGTCGGCATCGGCTCTACAGCAGTTCCAGTCTCACAGAGAAGCAAGTGGCTCTCCCGGGGGCGGCCTGCACGCTCACGCAGGTGTCGGAAGGATTCATCCGCAGGGTGACTGGGCGCATGGCGACACAGGCAGACAACAAGGACAGCAGTGAGTGTAGGCTCACTCATTTCATCTGGGCACAGCTGTCCCTACACACACAACCGCTTGAAAAGAACAGGTTATTTTGAAAACAATCAGCTGAATTGAGTTTTTTTAAAAAACTGGCCAGTGGGCCCTCCTCGAAAGGAAGGGAAATAAAACGAGGTCCCTTCCTTTTCATGTGGCTCGGAGCTGCTCAGCCAGGCACACGGACGCTGCTCCACAGCATAGATGCTCATTATTCAGGAGCCGGGTCCTTGCAGCTGCATCTTGTCAATTTGGCTTAGGCCCTATTTGCCCAAATGTCCTTCCACATGGTGGTGCATGTTTACACTCCGTGTTGTCGTCCTTCAGGAAGCGGAGGAAGGAACAACGCTTACTCTGCAGGTCTGCACGGACCGGCGACACAGAGCTGCTGGGTGTAGGGTCCCAGAGCAGCGAGCGCAAACACCCACCACAGCGTGGGCCCCGCACCCTCAACACAGAAGAACTGCTCAAGCCTGGTGTTCCTCACAGTGACTGAGCTTTAGGTCAGCCACAGGAGGTGGAGAGATGCCGGCAAGGGAAACACCATCATAAACATTTACCGCTAAGTCACACAGCAACTACCCATTCTGCAGCCTCTACCATCATATACCAGGGGGCTCTGCGTATTATGATATATACATATTGAAAACAAAAACTAAATGTGTTCTTACCATGAGATTGGCCTGAAACCAATGTTAGCCTTCAAAAATAGCCACTTAATTAACTCTTCTGTGCTTGCCTCCTAACAATATTTTGGGCCTATATAATCTTAAACTATATCCCTTGGAAATAGGAACTATGTCTTTCTTTTCTCTTAATAAATTTCCAAGAAGCAGTCATTCCAAATCATTCTAAGGGCCTTTTCAAAAATGCCTGCATTTCCCTATTTTGTCACCAGATGGTAATATCACGTGTTGGTAAACCATAGAAATCATACGTTTTAATTTCTCAATTTAGAAGAGCAGCTTTCATAATGTCAGGACCCTTTAAAACTCTTAAGAATTATTTCGGACCTCAATGGGCTTCTGTTTATGTAGGTTATAGCTATCAACTTTTACCATAGTAGAAGTTAAAATTTTAAAAATTGAAAGATTTTTATTAATCCACTTAAAATAATAAATCCATTATATGTTCATATACATAGTATATTTTTGTAAAAGTAACTACATTAAATGAGAGTCTTTTGCAAATCTCTTTAATGTCTAGCTTAACGGGCAACACCTGGATTCTTCTATCTGCTTCTTCATCCAGTCTGGTGAGACAGGCTGGTTTTGACGGAAATACATGAAGAAAATCCAGTGCCAGGCAGCTATGCAGTTGGGAGGAAGAGGGTAACAGTGCTTGCAGACAACAGGAATATGCCTCTCTGACACCACACCAAGCTCAGCAGGCGGTGCTTCCTCCGTGCAGACAGAATGCGGAAAGGAAAGCCATGAAGTCAGCATCCGTCGTCCTATCCTGCACTTTGCCGGACTTTTTGAACACCATGCACTGGTCATTTGGAAAATAGTTCAGAGTTATGCAGCTCTCCCAGGTGTTGACACATTTCTTATTCTTTTTAAAAATCGCATTCACTAGTATCACCACCAGTCTCACCGGAAGAGTGAGTATTAGGAAGCGGTCAGGCTCACAGTAGAGAATACAAAGCTTCCTAAGACTCCCGTTTTTATTTGAAGTAATTTTATCCTTGACAACAAACACTGTTCCTTGTTTCCCTTAAGAGGACGAATCCGGGTGCATTTACCTGTGCGACAACGTCTGCCTGACACCCGAGTCTGAAAACCACAGCTTGTTGATGGGTCTGTCGAGTGCGTGCAGTGTCCCATGAAACACGCAGTCCTGTGTGAGCGCTTCCTTTTCATCCCCGTGCCCAACACCATGGACCAGGGTCAAGATTCAACAAAGGCAATGCTGTTTCCTGCTACAATCCTCAGTACCTTGTGAAATGTGTACGGTTGGTACCCTCACTATCCACCGTCTACAGAGTGAGGCTCAAGAATGTGCGATTATTGACTACAGCTCACGCAGCCAAGAATGGCACAGAGGAACTTAAACTTCAGGTTTTGTTCAGTCTGTAGTCTTTCCACTATAGTAAACGGCATAGAAAACTAAAATAGATTCTCGTCACCATTTAAAAAAAAACTGAGGGGCAAATTTGGGGCAGAAGGAGCAGGGACTCCCAGTACAGAAGAGCCTCTATTACTGACACACCTGCTTAAGGAGACCCTTAGTTTAATTTTCTTGTTAACTCAATTATCCATACTCTTTTGGTTTCTAGCCTTCTTAAAAATTTTAGATATATTTATTGGCACCAAAACATGAACTCAGTAAACACCAAATTTAAGTCCTTCCCTAATGTGTATATTGCAACTTATTCCTTTAAAAAGGAGTACTAGATGTCACAGCCAGAATTAGAAGCACTAACATTTCAGAGTAGTAAGGTAAAAAATAAGCATTAGAGTGTTTTCCAACTTTTTCGTCAAGTGGAACACTAAATAGTTAACATTTTACAGGGCATCTCAATATGAAAATAAAATCAAAGTTATCCTATCCGCTTGAAACAGCCTATGTTGCTGTTATTAACAGTTACCTTTAGTCAAGTGCTCACTCCATGCCTGAATTTGTGAGAACTTTACAAATATTATCCGTCTCATTTAATCCTCACATTTCAAAGTTACCACCCTTCATGTTACTATTATCACCATTTTACAGATGAGGCAGTTGAGGTTCAGAGAACTGATTAACTTGTCCATTAACACGGGGACGTAGATGAGCTGATTTTCAAAGCAAGTCTGTCTGAGGTGACTGACTCCCTCTCTCGGGGGTTTCCAGGGCCAGCAGCTCTGACAGGCACCAGCAACAAGAGCCCGATGTTCTCCAGTTAGTTACGTTCCAGTTGAAATTCAGCTGGTAGAATCGACGACGCTTAATGCAAGTGTTTATTTGATGTGCTGTAGACATTGAGTCTCACAGTTAACACAACTTCCATTCTCTCCATATAACTGTGTATCTGCCTAGCTTACCAACCTGCCATTCCATTTTCCTCAACATAGAGTCTTTTCCAGTAAAACTAGGTAGCCCTGGAATGCACCAGACACAGCCTTCCTCTACCATTCGACCTGCACCTCTCCTTCTCTGCCTACTGAGGTTTTGCCTTCTACACTTCTGTCAAGTCTTCCTGTAACTAATCTATATGTCTTATGTATGTATGTACACACAGACATAATTTTGCAGGCAGCCTAACATAAACTAACTTTTATTTAGAATTCATAAATGCTTAGATTAACCTATAAACCCACTCAGATCGCCCTAATTATAAGATGTGCTTTTCTAATCAACCTGTGAGTCACTCAGAGTTTAACAGAAGGGCTGAGATTTAAACTTTCCTCCATACTGATGCCTTCCTGACACTGACGAGTGCCAGACCTGCCTTTACAGGGACAAGTAGAGGGCTAATCCAGCTCAAACCACCTGTGGCTGCCCACAGCGGCCTGCAGGAGTCTACACTGACTGGCTGCCTCCTGCACACCTCATCCTGGGGAGCAAGCATGTGCCCTTGACCAGGATCGAACCTGGGACCCTTCAGTCTGCAGGCCGCCCCTCTATCCACTGAGTCAAACTGGCTAGGGCAGCATGTTTCTAACTGTGCATGTGCAGGAATGTCCCACCTGTATGTGATAAAGCTCACTTCCATGCTTACGCACAATTTCCCTGAATAAAGATGAACCCAGTCCTTTGCTTGGGACGCACTGCTCTGGGAGCCACCCGCAGTGTGTCCTTGCTTGCTGGCTCACAATCGAGTTTCAACTGACAGTCATCTCGGCGGATCTGGCAACTAGAGTGCTGAGACCCGCTTAGCCCAGCAACATTTGCCCAAGACTGCAGGCGGGTGCTCTTCCTTACTTGAGCTTCCCTGGGCTCGGCACTACGTTCTTTCTTAACTTTTCTGAACTTTCCTTGTATCTTTGCAACTAAGGTGTAATTTTTTGCCCTCTTTGTATTGCCCACAACTTCTATCACAACACTATATATGAATTAGAGGGCCACAAATGTTGACTTAACAGTCCATGGCACTGTGATCATGATTTATTGAAAGTCCATTTCGTAAGGAACTGATAATAGACAAACATGTTCTAATATATGAGAATCAGAGCAGTGCTTCTAGTAATAAATCACCTTAGAGATAACCAGAGATAAACAATGGCCACCACTGAACTGAGGTTGGATTTGTAAGTCTTGCTTCCAAGAGACTGGTTGGGAAGAACCTAAGTACAAAGCTGGCAGCATACTGATTGGCCCTGAGTGGATTGTAATATCTTGGGTTATAAAATACTGGTCTACAAGATTGGTTTTTCTGATGCAGCGAAAGACTGAATTGAGAGAAAGCTCAATTCAAATGCTAAAGGGCGAGGGAGGAGGAACAGGAGAAGGAGGAGAAGGAATACATCACCACCGCCATCCCCACCACATCACCACCATCACCACTGTCACCACTGACACCACCACATTCACCACCACCACCACCACCCCCATGGCTAATACATGTACCGTGTTACTATTAGCTAGACACAATTCTTGACATATTTTAACTCATTGAACACTCACAAAAATCCTAAGAGGTAGGAACCATTACTGACTGTACTTTATATGAGAAAATTAAGTCACAGAGAAATTCAAATAATTACCTAAGGTTGCACAGCTAGTAGGCACAGCTAGTAAGTAGTAGTAGAGCTGGGATGCAATAAATTCATTTAAATTGTTTAAATATTCACCTAACACAAAATTACATAGTGCTTATGTCTCAAATTTGAGAAAAATTACCATTTGGAGAAAGATTTAAAGAACTATTCACATCTAGGCACACCCTGGTGTGCTCTCTCTATTTAACCTTGAATTTATTGCCTTTAAAAATAATTTTTTAAAATATATTTTTATTGATTTCAGAGAGGAAAGGAGAGGGAGAGAGAGAAAGAAACACCAACAATGAAAGAGAATCATTGATCCTGTACACTCTACACTGGGGATCGAGCCCGCAACCCAGGCATGTGCCCTGATGGGGAATCCAACCGTGACCTCCTGGTTCATAGGTCGAAGCTCAACCACTGAGCCACGCAGGCCAAGCACCTTTTAAACAAATATTAATAATCCTTCAGCCGAACCTTCGTGACCATTTAAGCCCTTGGACGGCTCCCAGTGACCACGGCCGTGCTTACCCACAGGAACGACACTGCAGCAGTCCCTGTCTCCGCGGCCTGCGCAAAGGGCCCGAGCACCCCTGCTCTGCTCCAGCCACGGCTCAACTCTCCTAAAATCAGGCCATCGCATCTCCCTCTGCTTCCCTCCAAGTCCAGATTCCTCAATCTTTCCTGCATTAAAGCGATCAATTGGGGAAAGGACACAGCAAATGCTGTATATGCTATAAGATCCTGTACCTTCTATTCTGAGGAGGTTCGTTCCATCTTTCTTACCATCTAAAAATCTTGTGATCAAAAGAGCAAACAGATCTAATCATAATTTCATGGAGTTCTGTCATACTCACTTCATAAAAGCCGCTCTTATCTTTTGTCTCTTCACAAATGTGACTTATTTCAGAATTTAGTTTTCATGTTTTACATTTAAAGATGTATGGTCATACAGCAGCTAATATTGGAATACAGGAAATAGAGAAAAGAGTGTTAGATCCAAAGTTAGTTATCAGTTGGGCAACTTTCGTTTTGGCAAGTCTCTTAGCCATCAACTGGAGAACGAGTTTCCTTTCAATGTATAACACAATATGTGCACCAAAGCTTCCACCAGACTCAGCACTGAGCCCTCTTTATTCTGCTACCTCTCAAGCCCACTGAGATTTAGAATATTTTACTTCAAAAGAAGTAGAGGAGAAAGTATTGATCCTCCAGGTATTCTAAATTTTAATTCTGCTTCCTGTAAGATCACGAAACTACCTGAAATCAAATTAAAAAATCAGCCTGTTCATCAGGTCTGCTCTGCCATGCCAACCAGGGCATCCACGCTATGAGGTGGGATTCAGCTTAGCCAAGGGCTATAGAACCAGTGTGACCTAGGGTCGCAGTGCGCACCAGCACCGGCTGCCTCACCGTGGCTCTCCCTAAGTCTGCCCTGCCCAGGCCTTCCTCCTTCAGTAACTGAAAAAAGCTTTTGAGCAGATTCAGATCTTAAGATTAAAAACGTGTAGACTTAAGGCTGCATTGCTGCTTTTATGTCATTGGGTGCTGTCTTTGATCATCTTTGGTCACAAATGCAAGCTTCACTGATCCTGTGAGGAGATGCAAACCCTTTTTGACAATCCCTTGTATGACGTGTCCCTCCTAGGAACTCTCTGACGAACAGCTAGCACTGGCTATACTAAAACAAGTTTTCAATGGTGAGGCTTAGGCAGTTGCTGAAATGTATTAGATTTTAGAGTGGGTTGTCGCAAGGAAAAAAGTCAGATCATAATACATGTGGTATAATAAAATCAAATTTCCCAGTCTTAGAGTCACAGGAAAATAAAATTTTAATCCATGCAAATGAAAGAAAATCTATAATATTAAAAGCGTAATATGGAAATCAACCCAACAGCTGAAAGACCACCCAGACGACCTTCCAGACGACTTTCCAGACGCAGCTGGGCCTTTGAGGGCCTACTCTTACACGACTTTCGTGCATCCGGCCTCCAGTATTGATATGAAGTCTCTGAAATGTAATATATTTCAAAAACAACATTAACAAGGTCCCATGCCTACTTGAGAACTGCTGACATATCATACCTCAGAAAACCTGAACTTCGTCCCAGCTCCAGTAGAAGAAAATGCCCAAAGGTACCAGGCTGATAGAGAGAGCTGCATTTTGTAAAGTTCTTTCCAGATTTCTAACCTCCTAGGTCAGAGACATAATCAGTTTACTCATTCAACAAACATTTCTTTCTTTCTTTCTTTTTTTCTTTTTTCAACAAACATTTCTCGAGTATTTTTCCATGGCCAGGCACTAGGTGTCTTTAGTGAGCAGAACAGACTTATATTCTGATCAATGTAAGTGGCCTCCTGCTGGACCATAGCAAAGAAAAAATAAGCCAGTAAACAATCAGGAACGGCAACTAGCTTTGACTAGTAAGAGTTGAAAGTCTTAAACAGGTGTTTACTCCACCTGCAGAACAGTTAGAGTTAAGTAGAAGGCAACCTCTAGAGACAACGCTCTCCACCAAGGAATGAGAGATCTAGAACGTTCCTTGTTTTGCAATTTTCAGTTTGAGATAACAAAGTTTACAAAGAAGCCCTGTGCTTTTGCTGAGGAGATAAGACATTAATCTAACTGCTGACCTAGAAATAACATGTAAAATGATAAATCTGTCACATGAAAGCGTTAAGGAAACAAGCAACCCACGTGTCTCCCAGCACTGACTCACTGGATTCAGGAGACTGCTGCTAAGTGTGAGGCAGAGAATGATGTGAGAATCCTTTCTGAGCTGTTTCTGACTGTTTGTGGAACACGAATGAAGTAGCAGAACTTCTTTACCTTTTCGAGTTCAAGTCTAACGTGCAGAAATGACTGTCAGCTCTCATATATGTAACTTAGCTCTCCGAGCCATGCAGAATTACCATTTACACTCAGTAAATAGGGTTGCACATTAGTCTACAAACTGGATCAGAGTACAATTTACTTCCTGCTTATCCACATAAAAGCTTTAACATCTAATCCAATGTTCTAGGCCTAAATTTTATGAATTCATAAAAAAATGCAGATCTAATATAGAACATCTCCAGTTACGCCCATCTACAAAGCAAAAATAAATTATGCCGGCCATTTGTCATAACTGTCACTGAAAAATAAGTAACAATGGAAGCGGCATTAACTTTCCCTAAGAATTGCAACTACATTAAATACCAAAGGGTCCTGGCAGGATAAAAGGGGAATCCGTTTTTCTTCAGCAAAATGAGATCACAGTCACCTCGCAGAACCTAGGACTGCACGGCCCGGATTACAGGGCCCGGGTCACAGGGGCCTGGATCGGCCTTCAGTAATACCTGGTGCGGTCTCATGTTTCCAGGAGAAACCAGGAAGTCCACAGGCTGCCTCTGTCCTTAGGCGGATGACAGCAGGTAAAGAGCATCCAGGGGAGGCGCAGCGGGCGGGGAGGAGCAGGTAAGCTCCAAAGCCTGGCTGGTGTACGTGCTTAAACCCACGGCTCCAAAGGCAGGAGGGCCACGTGCCGAGGATAACCTCGCTATCTCCGTCTATCAGAGTGCTGGCATCATCAATACCCGAGTGTGTCATCTCTTTCGAGAAGCCTTTCCTGATTGCCCTCAGCCAGAGTTCACCTTCCCAATCGATGTGTTTCCACAGGACTTTATCCCTTTTCAAAGACATGTCCTGTTGCATAATTATTACAGTTATTTAGTTTCACCTCTTAATTCTCACACTAGACAGAAGGTCATTACAGACAAGGAACTGTTCACTCTGCCACAAACTTCTATGCTTAGATCGGTAACTTGTGCCCAGTATGTGCTCAGTAAAACTTTGTTATTTTCAAAATATACAATGCTTCATTACAGACCTTTTTCAAAAAAATTAAAGACATTTTAGACCTGGCCAGATGGCTCAGGTGGTTGAGCATCATCCCATACACAGAAAGATTGCAGGTTCGGTCCCCGGTCAGGGTGCATAAGGGAGGCAAGGGATCAATGTTTCCCTTCTCTCTCTCTCTCTCTCTCTCTCTCTCTCTCTCTCTCTCTCTCTCTAAAACTCAGTAAACATCCTTGGTAAGGATAAAAACCCCACATTTTAGAGGAGCACAGCAATTCCACATTGAACACTTCACCCCCAAGGAAACACTCACAAAGACACACAGAGGTTTATGTATATGGATATTCATTATAGCACTATCCATAATTACGATTATATTGGTAATAATAAAAAATTACCACATACTGTGTCCTTATTTTAAGTCAAGCACTGTGGAAGTACTTTATATTACCTCACTTATCAAAAGGTAGATATTATCTGATTGTCCAAGGTCAAACTACTAGTAAAAGATGGAGCTAGAAGTTGAACCCAGTCTGACTCCAAAACCTATGCTCTCATTATATAGAGCTGCTGGCCACGTACCAAAGATTGTCCTAAGTACTTTACATATCCACCCTCACCATCCCTCACAGCAACCTATGAGGCAAGCTCCGTTACCCTCCCCATTTCACAGATAAGGAAACTGGGATGCAAAGGCTAAGAAACTGGTCAAAGATCTCACTGGTAAGAAGTGGTAAACCTTGGGTTTAAATCTAGGCTAACTTATACTGCCTTTTCCTATTTATAACAACAAATGACTAGAAATGACTTAAATATTCAAAGACTGGTTTCAATATATTTATGAAGATATGAATTAAGCAGCAAAATGTAAAAGGGCAAAAAGCTGGGGCCTGCCAGTATCTCTATTTCTCCAAAATATTCCATCAGATTATGTACATGAATTATCCTTTATTTTATACATAACGTGCAAATCTCTAACATACACGTTCTAGGAAAGATAGCATGGAGTAACAGAAAAAGCACTTAGAAGGAAAAGCACAGCGTGACTCAGACCAGCCACACCACTGATTCTCTGTGATGGCAGGCGAAGCCCGAGCCACCCCGAGTCCTCGTTTAACAGAGGTTCAGACTGAGTTTCTTCTTGGCATCATAATCTATATAACTTCAAGACAGCAAAGAAGACGTTTAGCTCAAGTCAACACTAAAATATGCCAATTATTAGACAAGGTAGAGTTTAAGTAAGAGTTTAAAACAAACAGAAAGGTCCAATGGAGTTTTGATAAAATTTAAATGTCCAGGTACAGCTCCCTAAACACTCAACTACTTCCAAAAGCTTATTATTGCCAAGTGCACTTCTTGCAATTGGACTCAATATGTAAAAACGTCCATGTTCAGAGTTGAGCGCCAATATAAACATATTGACTCAAGCTGGTCCCTACTAATTTCCTTCCCAGTCCTCTCCTGCTCCCCACCACCATCCAAACTGCAAGAGCCCATCAACAATCACATCTATGCAGATCGATCAACTCCAGTCCGAATCACTGGTTCCGATCTCAGTCCCAACTGCAGTACCTCATCTCTGTTCACTGGCTATTCCTCCCCTGGCTGGCACTTTTCTACATCAGGTCAGCCAGGCTTAAAGGGCAGCCAGCCTTTATTCACCCGCATCCTGACTCTCCGCATGCATTGGGGATTGTCTGCCAGGGACAACTGATGCACAGAAGAGGTGCCACTGTCCCCTATTCTTTTTTAAAAAATATATTTTATTGATTTTTTATAAAGAGAGGGAGAGGGATAGAGAGTTAGAAACATCGATGAGAGAGAAACATCAATCAGCTGCCTCCTGCACACACCTACTGAGAATATGCCCGCAACCAAGGTACATGCCCTTGACTGGAATCGAACCTGGGACCCTTGAGTCCACAGGCCGACGCTCTGGCTACTGAGCCAAACCGGTTAGGGCTGTCCCCTATTCTTTCACTACCTGATCATAGCACTCCCCACTGGACGCTGACTTAACTTACGATCCCTCTAGTCACAGGGCTCCGGAAGCCACGGCCATTGGCGGGCTCCATACAGTTACCAGGACTGGGGCTGCTGCTCTGATGCAAACCACACGCCAGCACGCCACGCGGACGCCCGCAGGCGCCCTCCACCCACACTCCCACGCAAGCCTCTGCGGCTCAGCCTTCCTCGGCGTTCCCGTCACCTGTGGGTAAACTTGCAGGACTTCAGCTTCATAAACGGTAAAATACTAACACTCTCCGTTGTGAGATGCCCGAGATCCTCTACAATTTGGCCCAAATCTGCCTTATCAGGCCTGTCTCTCACAATCTTCCAGCATGGGAGCTTTGCAAGGATTTCTCAGTGTTGGAATTCTTTCACCAAGCAAAGTCGTAGGCAAAATGCCAATAACGGGAACTGACCAGAACAGCGCAGTCGGGCTGAAGGGCCCAGGTGGCCCAGCGCGCACTGCCTTCGGCTCCTCACTCGGGGCTAAGACGCGGCTGTAGACTCGCCCAGAGAACAGGACAATCTGAACTAGACCCCTCCCCAGCTCGGTTCCTAAGCTCTTCTGAAACCACAAATCAAACCAAGGGCAGGCCTAGTCCAAGGAGCCCAGACCCCTAAAACCAGAGGCCAGCAATGCAGACACCCCTCCTCACACACACATTTGGCGGGAGTTTCTTCCGCTCTGAAAACGCCAGTGCTCAGCGAGGGAAGGGCAAGGTCAAGAGAGCCTGACGGGAGGGACTGGAAAGCTGAAGTCCGCAAGTTCACCTGCAGTGCAGCACAGTCCTCCTGGCATGTCCCAGCGAGGCCCACCGCCCTCCAGGGCTCAGCACCAGCTTTGTACACACCCCTCTGCCCGGCGCCTCATGCCGTGCGGCGCGCCTGCGGGTGCGTGGGGACTTGGTCAGGCTGTCTGTCATCTTTAGCTTTACCGCCAGTCCCACCACGGAGCTGGCAAGCGCTAAGTTGCCGGTGTTCACATCCTGTTTGTTTCACTGTTCACTCCAGGGAGCACTTGTTGACAGAGGCCCGTGGCAGAAGTGCCACTTGTCAGAGCTTCACCGGGGTGCTCTCTACCCACCGGGACCAGGAGTCCTCTTGCTTTACCGCCCAGATGTTCAGCATTTCTTCACTCAATTTTGTTTGCATTTCAATTTGATTTTTAAAATTCTAAATTAAAAAGAAAAAAGTGCATGCACTGACCCGTCCCTCTGAAACCATGAGCTGCAACCATCTTCGTTAGGTTCCAGGTGCCCTTTCTTCATCCCACACTGCGCCCGGCCACTCGCATGGTGTCAGTCAGTCCATCATCACCACTGAACCAGACAACCTCTGATGTGCCTTTTGCTCACGGGAATCCTATTGCCTGAAGACGTTCCCCTTCCCAGAGGCCCTGTTTGCTGGACAGGGCGCCACAGACACAGTCCCCTCTCAAGTACCCACTCGTGGCTGGGCATCATCCCGTCAGCCTTTCCATGGAGCCACACTGACTTGCCTTGCCGCCCAGGGCATGGTTGGATTTGTATTCCAACGTTATGTGCTTAGGGACTGCGAATGAAGGTCAGCATGAGAATAAACAAAAAACCAGTCAGATTGAGCTACAGGGGTTACATTTGATACACACTGCAAAGTCAACGCTAAGTAATGTGAGGAACCCACTGTTGAAAGACACCTCACGACGGTTCTTTTCCATTGGGGTGATGGAGAGCTGACCAGCGTGCTTCTGGAACTCAATGCCCCCTGGCTCCTCTGGGATGAGTAGGAGCTGCCAGGGAGGGGCCTAGATTTGGCCAAAGGGAGAGGGACTCCCCCTGGAGTCCCCCAAGATCCATACCTGTGAGGGCTGGTCCCACAACTCAGCTCCTAAGCTTTGTTTTGTTTATTGTTAAATTATTACAGTCTATAATAGTGACCATTACTAATAACAACTGCTAACAAACCCTAAAGTAATCCCTTCTACCTAGTCAGGTTTCATAAAGCCCTACTTTAAAAAGAGTAATACCACCACACATTGTCAGGAAAAAATGCCTTTGGTATATTTAAAAAGTCAAAGAGATGGAACAAAATTGAGGGCACCTCAACAAAAGGAGTACCTAAGTACACATTTGCAATGCAACACCAATGAAGTAAGGTAGAGCAGAGGTGAATAAACACCCCCAAGGCCAGCACAACTGCCCGGGACAGACTGCTGTCAACAATCTGCACTGCCTTTGCATTCTCAAGTCAACGGTCCAGGATTATGCCCCGGTGACAGGTGACAGTCAGGCTCCCTAGGCAGGGCTACCAGCTGAGCCACACTGTTGTGGGGCACCAGCCTCACCACCCAGAGCTTCCCGTTGTCCCTGTCTCCCCCACCCTCCCCATCACACTCCCCACCATAACCTAAGGAGACTGACAGCCGAGAGCAGGTGTGTGCAATATGTCGTTTCCTCTCCCGTTTGGAGCTGTTAGCACCTCCCATCACTCAGCTTGGCAGGCCCTTCCTAATGCTGGCATCACGCGGGAGCCCGGCCTCAGAAAGGAGCCACCTCACAGACTTTTCTGGTGAACTGTTACTTAGATAACAGCACATTTATTTCATGGCATTATAAAATTAACCTTTACCTCTGGGCCTCTAAAAGGCTACTAGTTCAACTTCCCTTTTCGACATGCGGAAGATAAGATTCTCCTCCAGGAAAAGTGGAAAGGGCATTTTTAATGCTGTGACGATGCTACTAGGCTGCTCGGTAGAATACATTCTTTCTGTCGCCTGCATAAAAACATGTACATTCATACTTTTAAAACCACACCATGCCAGCATGGAAGGGAAGCTGAATGCCCATGCCTTCCTGACATGCGACACCAGTCTTACATCCAGTCCTGCACACCCGAGGCCGGTTTCAGAATCGCCCACGTCAATCATGTACGATGACTCAGCTTTCCCCAGCACTACTGTCCATTCCAGGCAACTACAGCCTGTTTAAACAGAAAGGAAAACATGTATTTGGCAAAGTGGTGCATGAACAATAAGGTTAGCATTATGCTCTGCTTTCTTTTCTACAATTTTATATATTTTGAGGAAATTCTTCAGGAACGTATTAAAAACACAGAGCTTTCACTTTTAGGAGTTGATTGCACGTTATGCTGCTGCAGGGAGCGTGGGAATCAGTGTGAGTACTCTGGCTGTGCTCGGGGATTGAGATGAACCACGACAGGGGTTGTGAAGGTGAGGTCGCTCACGCTGACACCACACATATCTGTGATTTCCAGAGAAACTTCACCAGACAGACTTCATATGAGTGAAAAAATTACTATTGGAAGTTTTCTAATGAAGATGGTAAATTACTGGGCCGAAATCTGTCATTTGTTAATCAAATTTAATAGTGATTTCTTCCTGCAGACACATGCAGAAGACAAATTATCAATTTCTGTAAATCATAATTAGTTCAGAGGCAGGTTCCAATTCTCCGAAAGATGAGCTCAGTGTAGTTCAAATTAAAGGCACTCAGTTACCATACAAATCGTAGAAAACCCCCGCTTCCCTGCGGTGCTTGAATCTTGGGTGACAGCCCCGTGCAGATGCGCAGTAATCACACACGATGCATTGACTTTGTTCTGTTCACCAAGTGCGCAGGCAAGAGGTGTGAGAAGTTTCCACAGCCTCCTCCCCCGCCCCGCCCCATGTAGATGGCTTCGCTGCCACTGAGACTCAAGGCCTTTCCAATCTTTAATTTTCTTCAAGAGTGGATAAGTGCCGTGAGCAGGCTGCTCGCCACTGCTCTGGAGGTGCTTACTTAAAAAGAAATAAAACATGATTACTTTCAAGTGCTTTACAATTAAAAATATATGACAGGAGGGTCATCTGGGCAATCTAACTACACCGGGCAGGGTCACGGGCCGGTGAAGGCTGAGAACCCTGAGCCCCACTCGGTGCATGTATTTCCTGCCACTGGCAGCCTATTAGATTATGAAAGGGACATGCTAATGTGACATTTTACTATCACAAAGGAAACCTGGCGCTCAAATCAGAGCCTGAGTCAGAGAGATCCGCAGTCAGCTCTGCCTCCCACTTGCCTCCCTTCACGCACCACGGGGCTACATTGCATTTCCTCCGTACGCATTTGTTAACTATCGGATCACTCCTAAGTTCAACGTGAGGAACAAAAACTTCGCTGTATCCTAGTAAAACAGATTGAATTTAATGCAGATAAAGCAAGGTGTCAGAAAAGATTCTTTAAACATCAAGACTAAAATATAAACCAATAATTCTGAATATGTATCTAGATTACATTTCATATGCAAGATTCTCTTTATTAAAGCTCTCTTCTTTATTCCAGGAAAGTATTTCTACCCATAAAAATAGTAAGATTTGTCTTTGAAAAACGGCTTGACAACCCAACCAATTCTGGTCTCCAAACAATGGCCGGTTTGGGGTCTGAGTGTAGACAACTGGAAGCCATGAAGTAATGATGAGCGACTTGGAAGCAACTGCCCCGGCTTCCGCTGACTGCCACACGAGTCCAGTTCCCGCACGTATTTCAGATCTGAAAGTCACCAAATGAAACTGGCACTTGCATTCCACGGGCAGGTTCTGCTGGTCTTTTTGCCTGGAAGGAGAGGGAACCATTCCGCTGTCTCACTAATCCAAAGTAGCAGAAGCTTGTCATCTCTGTGGCTTGAACGGGGAGCTGCTCCCGGCTGCAGAGAGCACAGTTCAATTCCACAGCGTCCCCCCGCCTCCCCTCCCCACCCATGTTCCCGGTCTCCCCTCAGCACAGAGACTAACGATGCACATTCCATTCCGTCTCTACATGTGTGTAGAACTCTGAGGCTGGGCAGTTCAGTGACTGAGGGTCCTTAATAGCAAGGCCAAAGTCATGGGCCTGACACCCGCCTGGCCCAATTAGTTTCCTTAACCATCTCAGACAGGCATCCATGGAAATGCATGCTACTGGTCAAAGGTGACTCACGAAGTGCATGGGAATGGCTCCTAGATCATCACGCAGAAAGCAAGGGAAGAAAGAGGAAGAGAGGGAAGAAGGCAGAGGATGAGGCAGGACCCTCCGCCGCTGTGCCTTCCTGCTGAGTGCCCGTGCCCACCACCATTTTATAAAAAGGACAGCAGATTCAGGTCATATATATTTAAACATCAAACAGCGATTAAGAAAATGGCGAGCTGGCTAATTTGTTCTGAGTTTGTCCTATTCAAACTTTCAAAAAATTAACTAAATCTATATAAAATTAAACAATGCTTATGAATTAAACACTATATTTCATGCCTTAAAAGAACTCAACTCGGCGCATTAGCAATTAGCATTTGCTTTGTGTTGAATTCATTGAATTCATATCATCCTTCAACACCGTTTAGCTAAAGCAAACAAAAACAAGAAAATCACATTATTCTTTCTAAGCCATATAAAAGTGATCTGGAAAGTCACGTTTAAAATTGCTATCGTGGATTAGCTTAAGGCAATTATTTCACTTGCCGCATTCTTTTACAAGAAGTTAAAAAAAAAATCAAGCTTCTTGCCTAACAAGAAAAATGAAATCCCATTAGTTGTGTCTCCAGTGTATATTAACATTCCTTTTGTTTAGAAAGGTTAATACCCCCCAAATAAAGGAGCATACAGTGCCTGTTAAAATAATTACATCATGACATTTTAGAAAGGTTGCCAGACAGACGTGGCTGCAAGCGACGAAACAAACGAAAGTAAAAGCAAATACTTTTAAAATCATCCATGACTTCAAAAAACGGGAAGCCGTCCAAGTCCACCATGCCTGCACGTCCTGCCCGCCCGCCCGGTCCTGGCCCTTCTCCTCCTTCTTCTTCATTACTTTTCTGCCACAGAAACTGATGAACAACGAGGCTTCAAGCTCTACATCACGTGATCTGCTATCTGAAAGGAAAACTACAACTCTGACAAGGGAAGAATCTCACAGCAGGTCGGTGGTTGATAGCAGGAGGGACCACGGGCGAGTCTCCATCCACTGGGAGTCCCAGGCAGGGCTCCCACGCAGCATCAAACACAGTGGCCTCTCTGCCCTCCGCAGGCTGACCTACAGGCCCCGCCCCGCATCAGTGAGGCAGAAACCAGGGGACAATAGTCTTGGAATTCACTCCAATAAGACCTAAAAGAAAACACTTCCCACTTTATGCAAATAACATGCACATTCTGACCCTGGTGCTCGCGGCAGAAAGAAGCGGCTCTCCACAGAAGTAAAACAAGTTATTAATCTTTCAAACACTGGATATGCAAACACTGTTTAAGTAAAAAGTGGACACAATCGCAAAGTAAAACCTCGGGCGCGAAAGCCCCTCTGGAGCCTGGACAGGCGTCCGGTGCTGCCTCCGCTCCAGGGAGAAGGCCCGGAGAGGGGCAGACAGAGGGCGGGAAAGACCACAGAAGCCTCCTCAGATAATGAATTCAACCTCTAGGCAGCAGGTCGGGGAATCTAAGTGAAGAAATACTTAAGAGGCTTATTAACATTCCCAAAAGCCATGGACTGCTTTACATCAGCAATCCTCACTGACACCAACAAATGGTGCCTATGCAGTGATAAAAGGCCGCTGCCTTAGGAGATCAAAAACTATAAAACATACAAACTATCGGAAGGGTACAAATCTATAGAGGGGTATTCGGTG
This sequence comes from Myotis daubentonii, assembly GCF_963259705.1. Classification (NCBI taxonomy): domain Eukaryota; kingdom Metazoa; phylum Chordata; class Mammalia; order Chiroptera; family Vespertilionidae; genus Myotis; species Myotis daubentonii. The sequence continues at coordinate 6,294,907 of NC_081848.1, read as the reverse complement.
CACAGCTCAGCGCCAGCCTCACCCACAGTGAAGGAAGCCTGTGCTGTGGTCAGAGGGGGGCGGCCGTCCCCTGGGCAGGACCTTCCAGCGCCAGGGGTGCTCCTGAGACCCAGCTCACGCAGCCAGGCTGCCCTGCACGTAAGAAACAATCCCTGAACGCGTGTGGAGGGATGAATGGGTGATTTAGATGGAATGGTCTCCAAAGCAACCTCTAAGACATGTGTACTGACATTTTCATTTAACTGTCACAGGCTGTGTAGAGTGCTGGCTAAACGAGAGAAAACATTTCCCCCTAGAAGCCCCCTAAGAGCTCATCTCCAGGAAAAAACACTAGAGAGTACGCAAAGAATTCATTTCTCTCGCATGTTAAGGAACATGTGTTTCTTAATAAGAAGACAGGAGATGGTGATGGTGGTGGTGGTGGTGGCGGCGGCAAACACGTAGCATTTGTGCTGGACACTGTTCTCAGTATCTTACACAAATGAACTAGTTTAGTCTTATAACTACCATATGAAATAGGCATTACTGTTATCCCCACCTTGTAGTCAAGACAGAGGTAAGTTTCATTCAGGTAGTGCTCGGCACAGCCAAATTTCAAGGCCAAGCAGTCTAGCTCCACTCTGTGCTTTGAACCCACGCTAAACTATTAGCAACAGCAGAGCTCAGCAGAGGTCTGTGACGACGGGGGGTGTCCACACCGCAGTGTCCAACACAGAAGCCACTGGGGACATGCAGGCCCTGAGCCTCTGTGACGGGGGGTGTCCACACCACAGTGTCCAACACAGAAGCCACTGGGGACATGCAGGCCCTGAGCCTCTGTGACGGGGGGTGTCCACACCACAGTGTCCAACACAGAAGCCGCTGGGGACATGCGGCTCCTGAGCTTTGATAACTGACAGTGCAGCTGCAGAATGGAAGTTTTATCTTTACTGAAGTCTAAATGGAATAGCCACGTGTCATTATTTACACTTAAGTTTAATTCTATAACATAGACAATTTGTTCAGCTAATGAATCGCAAGTTATATATGCCACCCTTTGTGAATCAACTCTTTGCAATTTTGTGTATGAGCTCACAAGTCAAAGTTCAATAACTACTCAATGTGCCATGAGAGTGAAAGGGATTCTGACATGCACAGACAGTAAGCCTCATCTTGTCCATATTTCCCTGTAAATATACGTGTGTGTGATGGGTGGGGGTGGAGGGCGGGGAAGATAAAGGCAATAGCAAGTCTACTCATTGTAAGGCTTTTTTCTTAGGAAACACAATCTTCAGGGAACATTTCACATAATTCATTCAACAAGTGTTGCTAGACATGTACCATCGGCTATGGTGAGGATAAACAGATACAGCTGAACAAAAACACATTCTCACACACTAACTACACAAGATTTTTGGTCCACCATTTGACACACAGTATGTCCCCAATAAATGTTGGACAGACGATGAACGGATGGCTGCACAGACCAATGGACAAATGCGGGGGCCCTATTCTCAAGAAACTTACAGTCCAGGAAAGAAGACACTAGCCAACATCACTTTCCCTCACAACCCTGCTGCACGTTTCCTTTATCAGCAGCATCCATTCAAACAAACAAGCCAAAAAGTGAAAGGCACCCTGAATCATGCTGCACTGTCTGCTTTCTGGTCCTCAGACCACTGCACAGACTGGTCCTTACTACCCCTGCCCAGTGCGGCCCCGTTTCCTTTAGATCTTTGATACAGTCTGTCTTTGTCCCCTTCCTCCAAGATGGCCTTCTCTACATCCATCTTCGACAGAAGTCCCAGATTTATCTTCTTAAAATGCAGTTCTGACCGGGCCCACTTCTGGTTAGGACCCGTCAGTGGGTTCTCGTCTTCTAAGATAAAGTCCAAGCTCTCTAGTGTGGGGCACCATGGCCACAGTCAGTCGGCCAGGGGTCATTTTTTAGCCTCATCACTCACTTGACTTTTTTGCTAAATAACCAAGTTCCTGTGGTGTTGTTTCTACGTTTGCAGACCTTAATTTTTTCAAGGTCTGAAAATCAAGCCTTGTACTGTCCACCGTCAGTGTCGAGGACAGCACTTGACAGGCAGCAGGCATTGAACAGACGCTGACTGAGCTAACGAAAATATAAGAAAAACTACAATCAAAGATGGAAGGTATATTTGTCATAATTTATACAAGTAACTTAAAAACTGCTTTGGGCTGATAGGGAAAGGAATAAAGTGCAAATGGGGAAGGCAACCTAAGGTTGAATGCGTACATTTCAAGTAAAGGGAAAATCACAAACATGATCAATTACCTCAGGTCATGTAACAAACAGTGTAGGAAGGAGGGAACTTTTGTCTCATTTTCTCTGTGCCATTCACCTTTGTCCACTGCCTTCCCAGCTACCATCCAACTCCTCCTGAAGAACGCTTTAACGCTTTTTTAACCTTTCGTGACAGCAGCATCTAAGGTATTGAGGCTTACATGAGGGCAGGATCACTGAGTGTTAAGGGCCAGCACCTACTTCAGCACGCCCTTGACCTTCTTGCTTCCTGACTTCCTGTAGTAAGCAGAGGTAGGCAAGGCCTAGGCTCTTGAGAGACTTACTTCCATGTAGCTAGGCGGAGTACAGTCAGTCTCCTCTCATAAGCTCTGTCCCTTCTCTCTTCCAGTTTGTCTTTATTGTGGCTGGCCAAAGGCAGTACAATTCCAAGATTAGGACTGGGAACAGGTTCAACATCCGCAAATCAATCAACATGATAGAACGCATTAACAAAATGAAGGGAAAAAAGCATATGATCAGCTCAATAGATGCAGAAAAAAACCACTTAAAAATTCAATATCCATTTATAAAAATTCTCCAAAAAGTGGATAGAGAGGGAACATACCTCAACATAATAAAGACCATCTATAACAGGCCCACAGCTAACATCATAGTCCTACTATGTGCCAATCTTTTTTTGTGTGTGCTAATCTTCACCCAAGGTTATTTTTTCCATTGATTTTTAGAGACAGTGGAAGAGAGCAGGGGGAAGCAATATGAGAGAGACATATCAATTGGCTTTCTCCCACACACACCTGTCCAGGGCTGGGGATTAAGCCTTCAACTGAGGTACGTGCCCCTGACATGGAATCAAACTGGAGACTCTTTATTGTGTGGTCCGACGCTTTTAACCACTAAGCTACACCGGCCAGGCATGTGGCTATCTTTTTGGTAGTCATTATTTTAGTTTTTCTTCACAGTTCTATAAATTAAACATGATCATTCAGGTGTTTAAGTTAGGAAACTAAGGACAGATCTTGTGTAACTTACCCTAGGGCACACAGCTGGTAAGAGAGATAAATTCAAGCTTGGATCAGCCTGCAGTTGGGGACCATACAACCCTGATTCTCAAGACTTGGAAATCAAGTGGATGAAGCAGGGTGAGGGGGAGGGCCGAGAATGCGTGAGGCTGAGCCTTGGTGATGAAGCCTTCTGCTAAATGAGCCAACAATCTCTACAGCTGACTGTGCCCTGATCAAAGGACTGGAGGCACAAACTTCAATGTGGCGTAGTCTTTGCCTTGAAGGGATTTGCAAGTGGCCAGATAATTACAGTATAAAATAAACTCAACCCTAAATGGAAGTGGGAGGTCATGAGAAAAAGCAAGTTTATGTGCCTAAGGAATTTCCCTGGAAACTCTAGGACTGCAATGGCTGGAAGTTTAGAATTAGCATTGAAATTAAGGATAACCAACAGTCTCCAGAGCGTTCCTCAATATCATTACAAAGAAGGACTCTGCGCCAATTAGTGATCATTAGCTTAATTATAAGATACTATGCATTCATTTAATTCACCAAACACTGTAGAGGGGATTTCCCTAAACATCTCTAATGTACCCACCTATGCCATTAAAATAAATCCTGGCCCTGCCCATTTCCCTTCTACTGGAACAAAAACACTCCTGCACATCGTGGAGAAGTTTAATTTGCTAGAATTATACTAATCAGAGTTATCAAAACCCAGAACTTTCAGAACACAAAGACAGGAAAATAATAACTATTTCAAGAATCATCTCAAGAGAAATCAAGTTACAAGCAAGTACCCAGAAATTTAAATAGATTTAGTTCAACTTCAAATCTCTCTCCCACCCCACCCCTCCTCTCTCTGTTCTCTGTTCTCTCCCTCTCTCATACTCAACAATGCACAAACTCAGAAAGTGGGTTGCTCACTGAATTTTTCTTATATTTTATGTATTTTTATAACTCCCTAAAGTACATCATTTGTCATAAAATTCACATGGAGAAGCAGGTACTATGCCCACTTTATAAAAGAGAAGTGTGGGCAGTGAGGTCAAGCAGCTGCACCTGATGGCCTGTCACTGTGGCAGAGCTGACAGTACACGCAGGTGACCTCATGCTGCTGTACTCACCGTGCTGCTGTACTCACCATGCTGCCCTCCGCAGATACCACACCTTTTACAACGTGAAGGTAAGACCCTCCACCAGCAAAAAGATGATGGCTCGCCGAAGGCTCCGATGATGGATGGCTAGCAGTTTTCAGCAACAGTGTATTTTTAAATTAAGGTACGTACGTTGTTGTTTTGTTTTTTTATGCCTAATGCTACTGTACAATTAATAGACCACAGTATAGTGTAAACCTTACTTTTTATGTGCACTCTGGAACCAAAAACGTTGTGTACCTTGCTGTATTGTGTAACTCGTTTTGTTGAGGTGGCCTGGAACCATGCCCACCATGGTTCTCTGAAGTCTGCCAGTGTAGCGGTATTAACAATTCCGATATTCCTAATATTCCCAAAAGCAACACCACCAGCAGGAGGCAGCGGTCAATCCCACTCAGGCAGAAGTCATTGATGGAAGTTCCCCATTTACCTTTCAACGCCTAACATGACCTGGGCACATGGTGTAATCTTCATAAATAATTCTTAATGAATAAACAAAGAAATTAGAGAATGTCAATGAATGACGAGTCTAATGAAGTCAGTGGTATATTCCCCTTCCCTATACAGCATTCCTAGTTATTTTTTAGTAGCACTTACAGGGAAAACAGAGTCCGCATACACCCCAATGTGGCCTCTACGGAGCAGATTGTGGGCGCACCGCTGTTTGGAAACGACTACTTTCAAGCTAAACTCAGAAAATGTTGGCAGTGTTTTTAAGTTTAATGCACTAACATGAAACACACACCCACACACACACACCTAGAGATAAATTCACCTTATAACAGCTTTAAATTTTTGTTGTTGTTGTTAATCCTCACTGAAGGATATTTTTCCATTTACTTTTAGAGAGAGTGAAAGGGAGGAAGGCAAGGGGGAGGGAAGGAGAGAGAGGAAAGAAAGAGAAAGAGAGAGTGAGAGAGAGAGAGAGAGAGATCAATGTGAGAGAGACACATCGATTAGTTCCCTCCCCCACACGCCCCAACCAGGGCCAGGGATGGAGGCATCTGCCCTTGACTGGAATCAAACCCGTGACCCTTCAGTCTGCAAGCTGACACTCTATCCACTGAGCCAAATCGGCTAGGGCCATAACAGCTTTTTAAATGTTTAATGCTATTACCTAAATATATATATATATAGAGAGAGATTTTCAGAAATGTAACCATTCTTTGTATTCTACAATTCTACAAGTTGGTATTATAACCAAAAGGGGAGAGATGTGTATTCCAACCATGTTATATTACTATGCAAAATTCTTATAATCCCTTTTTGGAATTTTCATGTTGCCCTACAAAAAACAACTAGCTTTTAGAGAAACCCACCAAATAACACAAGTGTAGAGACAATTTCAACATACGCTGTTGCCCTCCTACTCCTGGAAGAACCTCAGGTTGACAGTGGAGGTGTTCCCCAGGCCTCCAGAGCAGCTAGACCTGCTAGCAGAAAGCCACGCCCAGGGCTGTTTCCTTCTGTGGCCACACCCCCAGACTGAGAGCTCTGGGTGAGAGCCTTGCTCTCCTACTACTGGGAAGATAAACAGAAGGCCAAGGACTTCTACCAAGAAGACCTTACTGGGTTCACGCATTCATTTTTTAAATGTAAAACACACACACACACACATACACATACACAACTAGAGTTAAATTCATTCGTTTTTAAATGTTGACTGAGCTCCCACATAAACCATGAAGAAATGCCAAAGGGCCGTGTGCAGACGCTAGCACAGACTTTCAATCAGACAGCCTTGATTTCCGCTTTCTCCCTCCTAGTAGCCAATGGTCTGGGGCATGTTACTTAACTGTTTACGCTGTTTCCTCGTCTAGGAAATGGGGATATCAAGATTGTCTCTCTTAAAACACAGGTTGTAAAGAAGAATAAAATACTGTATCTGTGGCATACAGTTCCTGGGACATAGCAAATGCTCCGTAAACAGCAGCTGTCTGTGGTTTAGCTAAATAACATGGCCATTTCTTCATTCATCACACTGCAATGAGTACTTAGGTACCGCACACAGGGTTAGACACTGAGAACACAGATAAAATAAGAATGGAGAGAGCCTGTCTTCTTGAGCTTATAGTGCAGTATAAGAGACATATGCTAAACAATTAATTAGTTGATTATAATATGGTAAGTATTCTATTTTTTCTAACAGCTTTATTGAGGTATAATTAACACACTATAAACTCCAATATTTAAAGTGTACAGTTTAGTACAATCTGACATATGTATGCAGCTGGAAAAGTATCACCACCATCCAGAGAATGAACACATCCACCCACCAGGAGTCTCTTGGCCACCTGCAATCCCTCCTTTCTGCCCCCCCACCCCACCCCGCCTCTCTCACAGCCACTGATCCACTTTTTCTCACTATAGCTCACTCTGCACTTTTTCTATAACTTTATATAAAATAAATCATAGAGTATGTGTGCACTCTTTTTATCTGGCTTATTTCACTCAGAGTAATTATTTTGAGACTCATTTGTGCTCCATCATCTCATCTCGTCCACCATACACAAATTTGTACCTTTTCTTTCAAACATCACCTCTCCCACTAAACTCACCCCTAGAAGCACTGAGGAGTACAGATAAATCCAAAATTAACCACTTTTCTAGGAGTTTGCCACATGCCAAACACTATTTCCCTATTATTCAATGCTTCACAAGCCCATTGAGTATTTCACACCGACCACTATTTTTATTGTCAGAACAGAAAGATAAATGTTTTATGCTCCTCACATCAAGCAAACAAAACCAAGATGAGTAATCCTGAATCAATCACCAAAGAAGACCCTCAGGAGAACTGTGAAGATATCTCCATCACCATTCCTAAAAAACAACCATCTGAGAGACAGGTCTGTGTGGAGCGTCAGAAAATGGTGAAATTCCTTGAGAATCTGTTCTTTAGATGTTCCAGGACGTGAAATATATTCCCGTGGAGCCTGACAATCTCCCAGCTGAGTGGTCAGGTCACACAGCTCCCCGGGGAGCTCCGCAGAGAACCAGCCGCCGTATCACAAGGCAAGCAGCTCTCATTATAGTTTATCGGGTAATTTCAGGATAAAATACTGGATTAAAAATCCTCCTTTGTTTCAACACCAAATTTCCTCTATTTCTAACCAGTTTGATGTATCACGATGAGATGCTCTATCTCAGGCACCAAGTACCAGGGTCGCCACACAGGAGTGCCGCCATGAAGCCCAGACATCAGAGCACGGTCCTGGGTGGAAGACTGGCCAGCGCAGACTATGCCACAGCCCTGGTCACACTTCCTGAGGGAATGGGTCCCTTCCTCGATCACAGTGACCCCGCCTTTCACTCCATCACCCACAAAACTGCACCTCTCCTACACAGTCGGCCCCGAGCTAGCTGGACAACAAGTATTCACTGAGCGTCTATGTGTGCCAGCACTCACCGCGACTTGTAAAGGATGGGCAAGAGAAGATGGTGCAGACTCAATCTTTAGTGAACGTTCTAAATGCCTTCAGTTTAAATATAAGAGAACGGCACATGCACACACACACTCAGTACTTTGCACAGCTTCAGAGGCCACTTGTCTCCTGGCAGGGTCACGTCTGAGAGCCTTGGAAATAAGAAGACAGACACTAACTGTGGCACTACACACGCTTCAGCCAACGCCCCCTAGCTGTCCTCACAATAGCCCTGGTGCTCTGGCTCCTCGGTGGTCTTCACTCCAAACACTGTTGAAAGTCTTCAATAACCAACGGCCGAGAACATTAATCACAGAGGAGGACAAAAACAAGCCTGTCTTTAGCAATACAATAATATACCTGCTATTTTGACTTTCGCTTAAGCCACTATCTAAAAGCTGACATTGATATTGTACTTGTTACTGAAGACTCAAAAGCAGATAAATCATGTAAGTACAACTACAATACAAATGAGCCCGCTGGAAACAGCTTGTACTTCTGCTGACTCCATGGCTGCATCCTCACCAAAAACCTACAGTGAAATGGAATTATATTGCCGATAAAAGCGTTATGTTCTTGGGCACAGACGAAATGGAGCATTTGCCAAAACCTGCTAACACTGCTTACACGGTTATTAATAGTAGCAGGCTGTACACGAGCAGCAGCAAACACATAACTGGGGGAGACGCCACACACACATTCCAGATGAAATCCCGGAATTCGTGCTGACACCCAGAAGGCGGGCAGGTTAAGCGGCTGCAGCAGATGAAACTATTTCAAAGCCAGATCCATTTCCTGTTGAAAATTCCTTACATTCCATGACCGAATCCTCACAGCCACCGCAGCCCCGAAACCTCGGATTGTGCTGACGCACAGGAAGGGACTGTACTCCCGCGGCCCTGCTGTCAGCAGAACCCCCTGGCGAACACAGTTGCCGCCTTAAGGAAAAATAAAAGTGTTTCAAAGACAGTGAGGACTGTGACCTGGAGCCCCTCCTGAAGGTGCTCTGACTTTAACGCCTCGCCGGGCTCCTGGGGCCCACACACAAGATCCCACAGGAATTTGTTATTTTAGGATTTTAATTCAGCAGTGAGACATAACTGCCCTGATCCTCTGTGGTCCTCATGGGAATCGCTGATATTTTCTCAGTACAAACGTCCCTGGCACTGAAGTACACAAACTATGATTTAACCTGTAACTTACACTTTAAGAATCTCTAAAACAGGCTCTAACATATACATGTGATTGAAAATGCCCTACTTCTTGGGTCTCAAGTTCCACTAAAAGGTGGGGGCAGGGAGGAGAGCTTGCTGCAAACCTGGAAAGCAAAAAGGCATCTTTATGGAAAACACCCTCCACACAGCACAACATTAAATCACCATCAATATCTAGTGCTTGTCCCCACAACCTCATTAACAAATAATCCTTGTAACGCTCAGCTACTGACAGGTTTCCACACATGTGGGGCCTGCTAATTCTCTCCCAGAGCCAACTCCGCAGGATGATGGGAAGCAGAAGCCAGGGCTGCCGCTGACCCCACGCCCATACAGGAAATCCGAATGCCTAGCTCCAGTTGTGCCGCTGCCTACCCCGCTTTCCTCTAAAATATCTGAGACCCGGAGTAGATTCAGTGCTGGAGCCTCTGGACATAGTGGGTGGCCCGTGTCTTGTGGAAGTTGCCCCTGAATGGTGTAGACAGCCATTACTTATGATTGCTTATGGTACTTCACCATATTTCACATCTGATTGAGAAGGAAGCAATTCTATAAACCAAATCCATTTTAAGGAAAATTCATTCTGCACACCCGCCCCCTGCCCCCCACGCACACACAAACCTGCCCCAATCATACACCCAAACCTTGTCCTTCCATAGCCTGGACCATTTTAAACTCTGTTGATTCAGTTTGGGTATAGGTAGTTTGTCTCATTTAAATAATGGAGTAATATTATTCAAAAACAAGTTCTAACAATGGTTGTAATAAACTCTTCACTGGGGTTAATGATGCCAACTCCTGTGGAATACAGATGAGGCGGAATAACCTAAAAAGCACTTGGTATAAAATAAAATAAGATCAAGGGTCCAACAAGGTCACTCGTGGCGCTCCATGCTGTACCCCCGAGAATTAACTAGATGAGCCAGAGGGAATGCTGATGCTCAAAGACTGTTCCTTGGTATCAGAAAACTGACAGTTTTGTATTTTACCTTCTAAACCTGACAAGGTTTCCTGTTTTCTATCTTATCTTCAAGAGAAAAGATCGCCAAGTACAATTCCCTCAGGCCTCAAGCGCATTAAGATCTAGTCAACAAAAATAGCTTTAATTAACAGATAAATTTGTACTTTAGTTGGTAGGAAATGTACTTAAAACTGTTGTAGGGAAATGCGTGGAGAATAACAGCATACTAACAGTGGTTTTTAAGTATCTCTGTAATCCAGTCCTCCATCTAGGCAGATCTTGGCAGAGACAGATGGCCAAAGCCTCTATTATTTAACAATACATGAATAAAGCAAGGTAAAAGAGGGAAAGATTTAATCCTTCTTCACAAATAAACATCAATAAAGCTGGGAGGTCACTGAGTAATTTATGCTTATGACCCCCGGAGAAATTTCCCTCATTGCTTAACTGTGTGCCAGCAACATGGTCACTTTTGAAATCCAAAGCCAATATTAATTTTATTAGACAGCCCCACAGTGTTCTTAGCCAGAAACTGTAGCTCAGCTGATCTTTCTTTCAACAACCAAGCACCTACTAGGAGCTAGGTGGCAGGAATGCAGAGTACAGCTGTCATCTATCTGCTAAAGGATCAGACCTCATTCACTGACCTCGTCATGTCCCTGCCAACAGAAAAATCACAGACATGCCCAGTGCGGAGGAATCGCCCCTTAAGGACAAATCGTACACGCCCAGAGCTCAGGCTCCGAGCCTCTCGTCACTGCACTCAGAATTCTCTTGGCCCCACAGAGCAAACCTGGCACGAGTTCCGCAGCCAGCAGGATGTGGCCGAGCTAGCGCCAAAGTGCCACACGCATTCAAGCACCAGCGACCTTAAGTGGAGGTCATTGCTACCATCTCCTGCCGTTTCTGACAGTTGGCTGCCGCTCTCTGAATGTCAGAACCCTCTGAATCCTACAGAATCATTCAACGTGTGGACCAAGGTGGATGAGGAGTGCGGCAGGGAATGCCTTTTCAATATTAAAGAAAACAGCTCCTTCTCTTCTTACAAGAAATGTGTTAAGAAAGATTCAGAAACCTGGACAGTGATAGATTTGTTTGTTTGCCAGGTCCGTTTTAGGGTAATTTTCCTTTTAAGCAGCACTCTGGATGACTAAGTTAAGAATAATGGAAAAAATAAGATGAATGCATGCAAAAGCACAGCACAGGAGGTTTAAGATAAACAGAAATCGGTTTCCTTCCATTTAAGGTCCACAGATCATTGCATCCGTTCATAGGAGAGGCTGAAGAGTAGACCAGGTCCCCAATGGGAAGGCTGAGATTCCTGGGGAGTCTAGTGTTTTTACTGGGACTGGTGTCAGATGACCTTGGAATTGCTTCTTATAATTTTGACCATATCTGTAATTCTTCTCAGTGAAATTTAAGGTATGTTCATTCTTACTTGGGCAATGAGTGTGTCGGTCTCAGAATCAACAGTTCCTAAAATATTTGCTTCTATAACCTCTTCTCCGGCCAAATTTTCCTTTCCGAAGTGTCATAACATTTATGTTTACATTCATCATTCTAGCTCTTTTATACTTGAAACCCTCCCAATTAACATGAGCTTGTATCTTTCTTTCACTCCTTTTTCTTTTTAAGTAAACATTTGCTTAATTCAACTCCTTCCTCGCATTCCTAGGGGACACACCTGGGCCTGAACCAGCAGAAGCACACGTCTGTCACATCCATACATGTCACCGCCCCCCCATGCTTCTTCTACAGTGGAGTCGACTCTGAAGCAAGAGGGAGGAAGGGGAAGAGAAGGGGACACAGACAGAGGAGGAGGAGCAGGAGGAGCAGGAGGAGGACGCTGAAAAAGGGGCGGGGGGGAAAAGCCATTTACTGGTTTGGTAGAGGTCAGACTCACTCGGGTAATGTATTTCTGACAAAATACAGGGGTCTATGATGCAGGAGCGTGTGAGAATCTAGGATGCTGCTAGAACCCTACAACGTCAGTACTACACTTAAGTCCTCGACAATTTCACCTCTCCCATTCTCTTTTACATTTGGCTGCATATCACTCTGTTAAGAAAGATTCAGAAACTCTTAAAAATTTTGAATAGCATCAAGTACCAATCAACTAATATAATATACTACATATGTAAATAAATACCCCAAACAGTAAAATACCCAATTCAGCCCTTACATCCGTGTTGACATGGCCTCATTTAACAACAGTTTCATTAGTATTTACTTACCTACACTTGAATTTTAAATTGGACACGAGAAAGGAAAACAGTGGTAAAAATTAAATTCCTGACCGGGTGTTAGCTGTAGCTGTTTGTAGACGTTTATAGAACACCCTGCCGGGCTTGATCAAACAGCAACCGCCATCCTTCCGTAGGACCAGCTACCTGGCGCTCTCGGGGTATTCTGAACAGGCGCACCGGTGGGCTCCTCCCCCGTGGCCATGCAGGACTAGTTCCCCAACTAAGCTGCGTTTACCATGAGCTCATTGGGTTTGTTTCTAAACCTGTGTATTTCAGTTATGTTTGTTAACGGACTTTCAAAATGTAATTAAACAGATGATACCATGTAAATCAAAGAAATATAAATGTAAGAAAAAGTGATCCATCATTTCTATCAAAATTAAGCAGAGTGAACCTAAACGGTTTGGCTCAGTGGATAGAGCAGCCGTGGGCAAACTACAGCCTGCGGGCCGGATCCGGCCCGTTTGAAATGAATAAAACTAAAAAAAAAAAAAAAAGACCGTACCCTTTTATGTAATGATGTTTACTTTGAATTTATATTAGTTCACACAAACACTCCATCCATGCTTTTGTTCCGGCCGTCCGGTCCAGTTTAAGAACCCATTGTGGCCCTCCAGTCAAAAAGTTTGCCCACCCCTGGGATAGAGCATCAGCCATACACTGAAAGGTGGCCGATTAGATTCCCATCAGGGCACATACCAAAGTTGCAGGTTTGAACCAGGGTCAGAGCGTGTATGGCAGGCAACCAATCGATGTTTCTCTCTCAAATCCATGTTTCTCTGTACTACTCTCTGCCTTCCTCTCTCCAAAATCAATTAAAAAAATTATCATTGAACCAGATGTTAGATAACCAAAGTTTCAGGTGAGATTTAGTAAAATTCTAGAAGGATTCTGCACTGAGACCACTTCACAATCTCTTTAGATTACTGCTTCAATTTAGGCAGACCTGGGTAGGAAATCATAGACACTGAACTGTGGCTGTGGTTTGCACAAGAAAGATGTCAAGGATTCCAACTCAAAAGAAAATGTCGAGACCTAGTATCAAATACTGGCAAATTAAAAATATACCTCTATATGATAAATATAGATATAAATGTTAACATTAAAAGGTGACTTACCTATTTATAATTTGTTAGAAATTTTTTAATAAGCCAACTTCTAGGCCAACGCACAAGAAGACTTCTGTTAACTTTTTAATCACCTCATATAGTATTAGCTCAGGTGTCCTAAAAGTAGCAAAATAATCATAAATTTTTATTTTCAAAACTAAAGGCCTCCTGGTGCACAAAATTTTTGTGTACTCAGGGGTCCCTCGGCCTGGCCTGTGCCCTCTTGCAGTCCGGGACCCCTCAGGTGATGTCCAACTGACAGCTTAGGCCCACTCCCTGGGGGAATCGGGCCTAAGCTGGCAGTCAGACACCCCTCTGGCAGCCCGGGAGCCCTCAGGGAATGTCTGACTAACGGCTTAGGCCCACTGTTAGTCACACATCCTTAGCACTGCCAAGGAGGCAGGAGAGGCTCCCGCCACTGCTGCTGTGCTGGCCAGCCATGAGCCAGCTTCTGGCTGAGCAGTGCTCCCCCTGTGGAAGCACACTGACCACCAGGGGGCAGCTCCTGTGTTGAGCATCTGCCCCCTGGTGGTCAGTGCACATCATAGCAACCGGTTGTTACCGGTCATTCTGCCATTAGGGTCAATTTGCATATTACCCTTTTTTTACATAGGATATCAAACTAAAAATGATAAAATGCCCATATTGCTAATCTTGTCTAAACCAAAAATCAATTTTAAGGACCAAAGCACTTAGAATTCAGTCTCCATAACATGGGGAGATTTTAGATAAGTGCCCCCTCCAGCCATAGCTGGCACTTGTAGAACACACAGGAGGTCTGCTGCCACGGAAGGACCAGGATTAATCCACACACTGGGTGGTAGTATTTTCATCCAGATTAACAGCTCCTTTTTGCCAATTCACATTCATTTCTGTCACCAGGGTGACGCTATTACACAACCCTCCACAGACAGTGCGGGCACGCCCTATACTCCGCTCTGGTGGCATGAGGCCTGTGCATCACCATCCTCTGCAGCACAAAAACAGGCCAAAGAAAGACGTGCTCAGCAAACTGCCTGTCTCCGTGCCTCCTTCATAGATAGGGAAAGCCGGGAACCTACTTAAATATGTATTTTTACTTCCTCTGGCTAAGAGTCCAACAAGCAAAAATGCAAAATGCATTGCTTTTTAGTGTCAAGTGATGTCCAAAGCAACAGGCGGGCGTTTTACACCCGAGTCGCCTGCACCGCACACATTGTACAATGGCAGCGAGGGCTGTTCCTAGTCCCGAGGAATGCACACCATGGGACGTCTGGGGAAAAGCCCCTCTACAGGCCGTGGGTTTCTCTTCTCTTTCTTCCTTCTGCTCATCACAACAGGCAAAGAAATAAGCCATTTCATTACTGAGTCTGGGTGAAGTAACAAGTGGCACTGGGGGAAAAGAAGAGAAACAGCATTCCAAGACTAGTTTTGTTTCAAAGTTCTCAGAACATGCATTGCTTCCAAATGGGTCAAAATAATTTCCCCTCAAAAAAGCTTCCTTAAAGTATCACATGAGAATTAATAGAGAGGAAACTAGAAATATATGATTTGACTTACTCAAGGTCATAGTAAGTCAATGACCAAAAAAAAAAAAAAAAAAAAAGAGTAGGCCTAAATTACCTTCATCTCCAAAGTATTCCTCTGAATGATTTCATAGGAATTAATGTGAAACGGTCGGAAAAGAGCTGAGCACTTTTAAACTCCTTTGCAGGGGGACTACCCTGCCTCTGAGCACGCTAGCATCCTGGCAGCTGGAGCGTGGGATATTTTCAGACCTCGGATGGGCATGAAATGTTACTCATAGATGCTGAAGAAACAGAATCTTCAGAATTTACGTAACAATTGCCAAGACTTAATTTTTGCACGACATTCTGAGTACTGCTAGAGATGAAACAAACGTGCTGGTCAGACAGGGCATTTTCTCTCAGAACGAGTCCTGTGCGAAGCTCTCCCTTCTGCTTGAGGTAAGGAAGGTACAAGTATGGACCAACTTTCAAATAAGAGTTCTTTTTAATATGAACTTTTAAAAATAGTAATTTCTTTTTTTATTCTAATTATAAAAGTAATTATTCATCATCGAAAATGAAACAGAAAAGAACAAAGGAGCAGAGGCGATCACAGGAACCCCACTGCCCAGATCAGCCACTGCTCACACTTGTTTTCACTCCAAATTCTAATTGTCCTGTGCACTTTTAGCACATTAATATAAGCATAAACTGCCAGCCGGCATGGCTCAATGGCTGAGCATAGATTGATGAACCAGGAGGTCATGGATCAATTCCTGGTCAGGGCACATGCTGGGGTTTCGGGCCTGATCCCCAGTAGGAGGTGTGTAGGACGCAGCTGATCAATGACTCTCTCTCATCATTGATGTTTCTATTTTTCCCTTCCTCTCTGAAATCAATAAATATCTGTTGAAATATAAGCATAAACTTTTATATATTAACATGATTTTAAGGAGATTACTTCCATTGCTGTAATAAATTTAAGTTAATCCTCTTCTGAAACTCTAAGAGTTTTTTGGGGAAAAAAACCAGTAAGATCATCTCTAGAAGCAGACATTTTATATGTCCAAATTTAAGTGAATCCTAATATAAGAACATTTCCCATTTTCCATATGAAATAATCCCCTCAAAAAAGAAGTGTTTGTTTTTGTGTATGTTTTTTTTTACAGTCTGACCACATTAACTTCCAGGGCTGAGAATGAGATGCTAAATGTCTAAGTATATTTTCTTTGTGTAGTTATATGTACATATTCAAAATCACAGGGAACATTACAGAGCCCGTTTACCTTAGAAAAGTGCTTCGTTTCTCTCTCTCTCCTCTCACATTTCATGAAGGACTCCCAGACACACAGGTGTTTGCATTGTCACTAGAGCCACTTTTTAGGGATACTCTCCAGGCAAACCTGCTTCCCCCGGAGGTGGCTGGAGACACGGCACTTTTTAAAGCCCACGGACAGCACAGCCGCCACCAGCAGCAGTTCGCTGAACAGGACAGTTTCTCGTGCATCCTGCAGGCACAGAATGTGATCTCTGGCAGACATGGTATTGCTTTCTCTGCTTTCTAAGAGCCGTTTACACTGGTGTCCAACACGTGTAACTGAGAGGTCATACCTAAGAAATCTGTGTTAAATTTCTATCGCTCTTTTGTACATCTGACTCTGCCAAGTGACTTCTTTAAGCATCATAAGCAAACATCCATGTGGGCCATTTTGATGTTCAAAATGTAATTGAGAGATTGATCTGTAATATGAGACCTCCTGTAAGACCTTCTATATATACTCCTTCTTTTTGAGAAATAATACTGTGGATATCCAGGTTGCAGTGTTCCATCCCCCGTCGGGGCATGTATGAGATGCAACCAATCGATGTTTCATCTCACATCAATGTTTCTCTCTCTCCCGCTCCCTTCCTCTCTCCCTAGAATCAATGAAAACACACACACATATCCTCAGGTGAGGATTTAAAAAAAACAAAAGAGTGAAATAACATTTTGGGGGAAATACAGTCCCAATGTTAGGAGCACATATAGTGACAAGAACACATCAACAGCCCAGTATTCTTCCTGGCAGCATGCTGTTGTTTGTGCTTTCCTGCCGGTCCCTGGTAACTGTGACTTTCGGACGGGAAACACACGGCCACACCACACTGGGGCGGACACAGCGGTGTGGCAGTGCTGGTGCAGCGCCTCCTGGGGAGCTTGCTGCAGTCCCTCCTGGCGCCCGAGCGCCCCGGGTGCCTGCTGAGCACTTGCAATGCGGCTACTGTGACTGAGGAACGAAGGTTTTCCTTTTCATTAACTTTAACCAGCACAGGTGGCTACCCCGTTTGCTACCTGCAGCTCAAGAAGGAAAGGGGTGTGTCAGTCCTTACAGCTCCCTAATGCAGAACAGAGTGAAGAAAACCTGCTTTTTGTTCTGTTTTACTCTGTGGGTTTTTTTTGTAAACAATAAAAATTTGTTAGGTGAAACCTATCTCCCCTCATAAAGGAATCAGAGAAACACTGTGAGAAGCATCCTGTCCTATGTAAAGGGATCCAAACATCCGAGAACAACGCAGCCACACTGCAGAGAAGCCACTGAATGAAAAGACAATCTCCACAATCCGTGCCCACATTTCCTATGGCACCATCTGCATAATCTTGGGCAAATCTGCAAAACATTCGAGAGGTCGTTATTTTATTTTGAAATTGTCCTGGGAGTCCATCTGAGTGCTTACAGAACAAGCAATAAGTAAACGGGACATGTATGTGTTTACCATCCATTTGCTACTGAAAGCCGGCACAAGAGGCATTCGTCAACAAACAATGGTCACAATTTACTTTTCAATGATTAAAACTGGGAAGAAAAATCTCTCTCAGATGTTCAGAGAAAAGGCAGCTAACAAGTTGTAGAGTAAATTAAGACACAAAATTCTGACACCAACATAAAATTCTGGAAAAATCTAAGGGCTTATTGGCATCCTGGAATCTCTGTAACCAAAGAAGAATATTTGCATTCATACAACATTAACAACTGAGATAGACTCCAACCACCTCTCTCACAGATTTCTGCTCTCATTAATATCCTTCCAGATTTACCTGTCCTTAGCATGGATTCGGAAGACAGAATGGCACTGTGCCTGGGCAGGCTTCTACTCTAATCCTAACTGAAGGGAGAAGCACGACAAAAACAGAGCTACGACCCACTATTCTGAAATGCTGCCAAGGAAGAAGACGGGGCACCGATTCCATCCACTTCCATTTTCTTGGCAACAAATCTGTCACTTAAGACTAAGATGTTATAATACGACGTATCCTTCCTGGACCATCTCCTTACAAATGCAGCTCTCCCAACAGGCTGCACACCCTCATCCCTCCCTACAGGATGCTTCTGATTCAAGGAGATAATTTTGCTCTGTTTAATCCAGTAGAACTACAGGAGTTCTTGGCACTTCAAAAGAATTATGGGAACAAAGCATCTCTGACCAGGAAGTCCAGGTACGGCTCTAGTCTATTAAGGGAAAGGTGTTCCTTATGCTGCCACAAGCCTGCCAGAGCAGAAGAAAGAGATCAGCGCAGATGCATGGCTCAGGGGCCTTAATCACAAACTGCACCAGTTATGCAGAGAAAACTGGGGTTCACTATGGCTGTTCTTATGAACTGAATGCTTGTATCTGACAAAAGTCAGATGTTGAAGGCCTAATCCCCCAGTGTGACTGTATTTAGAGATGGGCCTCTGGGAGGTAAGCATGTTAGATAAGGTCGTGAAGATGGGACTCTCATGATGGATTAGGTGCTCTTATAGAAAGAGACACCAGAGCGCTTGCACTCTCTCCAGGCACAAGGCCCTGTGAGCACACAGAAAGACGGCCCCACCACAAGTCAAGAGGAAGGTCTGAGAATGAAATCTACTTTGCAGGCCCCTTGATCTTGGAGAACTGTGAGAAATAAACTTCTGTTGATCAACCCACCCAATCGATGGTATTTTTGTTACAGAAGCCCAAGCTGATGGATACAGATGCACCCTCGACTGTGGTTTTATAGCTGGCTACTCTGATCTCTTTATAATTATCTCTGAAGGAAGAGTCAGAAGCAGCCACAGTGAATACCCAATGTCACCACAACCCAGCTATTAAAGAATTCGGTCTACATTCCTGGCTATTTAACTTACATTTAAAACTAATCTAGACTTAAGCTTCCAGCCAATATGGAGTAACGGGGACCAGATTTACCGTCCTGCCTGAAACAACAAACAACAAAGACAAAGTGAAAGAAACGATGTTTTCAAAACACTGAACATGAGGCAATATTAACGTGATTCCTCAGACAGAATGCATATTAGATGAGCTCTAGCCTACCTCCAGCACGGTCTCCAGGACAGAGCCTAGGGTGCGGACCCTGCGCTGCAGCCCAGAGAGACTTAAAGAGTTAGATTTTGCAGGACCCAAGTGCCAAGAGAGAAAAGCTCTATAGAGAGGGACGCTGAGAGATCTGCAGAAGGTCCCTCACAAGTATTCAGCCGGCACCTAATCATTGCCTGAATGTGACAACCTCCTGGGGCCAGGAAAACAATCTATCTGAGGTGTTGGAAGGAACAGTGTGCACATACACTGGGCTGGAAATGGTACCTGTTCCCACTGGACAGAATGCCAACCTCAGGATTTCCAATCGTTGGAGAGAGAACTCAGAAAGGTACTGCCTCGGGAGTGGGAACAATTCGCCCTGGACTACATACTTCCCTGGCTCCCCCTAATGAATCTTAAAAGCAGATGCAAAAGGATCAAACTATTTCCAAGTAACGTAACCCCATACCAGTACAAGGCTCTAAAGTACATACAAAAATCTATCACCAAATAAGGAAAGTTTCATAATGCTTAGCATCTAATCAAAGATTAGCAGGCATGCAAAGAAGCAGGAAAATAAGACCCATATTGAGAGTAAAACATAATCAGAACCAACCCAAAATGACATAAATGATAGAATTAGCAAAGACATTAAAAGATATAACATAACTGTATTCCACGTGTTCCAAATAGGGGCATGGAAGACTTCTTTTTTTAAGGACAAATGAGCCTGGCTGGTATGGCACAGTGGTGAAAGTGTTGACCCCTGAACCAAGAGTTCACCAGTTAGATTCTTGGTCAGGGCATATGCTGGGGTTGCCAGCACGAACCTCGGTAGGGGGCATGCAGGAGGCAGCCAACTGAGTCTTTTTCTCATTGATGTTTCTATCGCTCTCTCCCTTCCTCTCGCTCTAAATCAATTAAAAAAAACATATTAAAGTCCAAATGAACTGCTAGAGGTAGACTATAATGACTGAAATGAAAAATACACTGGATAGGATTAACAGCTAATTAGACATTTCAGAAGAGAAGATTTGTTTTCAAGAATAAACAATAGAAACTGCCCAAAATGAAAGAGAAAAATACCGTAAAACAAAAATAATCATTAAGGTGTGGGACAACCACAAATGTAAGAAGTTTATTAACTCCAAGCACAAAAACATGAAGAAATCTATGCCCAATCATGTCATTATAAAATTGTTCAAAACCAGTAATAGGAGAACATATTTGCCCATGTTATTTCTGATAAGGGTTTAATTTCCAAATTTATAGGGAACTCATACAACTTAACAATAGGAAGATAAACAATCCAATCAAAATATGGGCACAGGACCTAATAGACACTTTTTGAAAGAGGACATACAGAAAGCCAAGAGACATATGCTCAAAGTCACTAATCATCTGAGAGATGCAAATCAAAACAACAATGAGATACCACCTCACACCTGTCAGAATGGCTATCATCAACAAATCAACAAAGGACAAGTGCTGGTGAAGATGTGGAGAAAAAGGAACCTTCATGCACTGCTGGTGGGAATGCAGACTAGTACAGCCACTGTGGAAGACAGTATGGCATTTCCTCAAAAAGTTAAAAATGGAACTCCCATTTGACCCAGTAACCCCTTCTAGGAATATATCCCAAGAAAACAGAAACACCAGTCAGAAAGGATATATGCACCCCTATGTTCATAGCAGCACAATTTTTCAATAGCTAAGATTTGGAAATAGCTGAAGTGCCCATTAGCAGATGAGTGGATTAGAAAACTGTGGTACATTTATCCCATGGAATACTATGCTGCTGTAAAAAAGAAGGAACTCTTACCATTTGCAACAGCATGGATGGACCTGAAGAGCATTATGCTAAGTGAAATAAGCCAGTGGGAGAAAGATAAATATCACGTGATCTCACTCACTTGTGGAATATAATGATCAACCTAAACTGATGAACAAAAATAGATCTGGAGACACAGAAACATTGAACAGACTATCCAACCTCAGAAGGAAGGTGGGGGGCGGAGAGGAGATCAACCAATGGACTTCTATGCATGCATATAAGCATAACCCATGGACACAGACAGTAGTGGGGTGAGGGCATGTGCTGGGGGTGGGGGGACAGCCGGGGAGAGGTCAATGGGGGAAAAGGGAGACATATTTAATACTTTAAACAATAAGGAATTTAAATTAAAAAAGAAAACAGTGATAAAGTGAAGACCTTAAAAGGAGTCAGAGAAAAATGCCGTTATATACATAGAAGAAAAGAACAGGATGGCATAAGATTTCTCATTAGAAATAACTCAAGCAAAAGGCAGTGAAACATCTTTAAAATATATAAAGAAAAAAATCTGTCAACTTAGAATTAAGTGTCCACTGAAATTCTCTTACACAAACAAAAGCAAAATAAAGACTTTTTTAGCCATACGAAAGCTGAAAGAATTTATCATCAATAGATTTTCACTATAAGAAATGTTAAGAAAGATCTTCAGGCATGAGGAAATAATATCAGATGGAAATTAAGTGTACACAGAGGAATAAAGTATACCAAAAATAATAGCTAGATGGATAAATGTATTAGAATGTTCTATTATTATTTAAAAGATGTCTTTAAATATTTATTTGAATTATTTATTTGAAAGGCTAATCAAATGATTCTAAACACAAATAACAATAATGTGTTGTGATGGTTATAGCTATATGCAAAAGTAAAATGTATGACAAAGTAGCAGGAAAAGGTTGGAAGAGGAAAATAGAAGTAAAGGATTTAGGGTTTTTACACTACACATGAGTGGTATAATATCACATGCAGATAGACTCCGACAAGTTAAAGATATACACTAAAACCTAAAATAGCCATAAAAATATTTTTAAAAGAATTATAGCTAGTAAGTCAACAGAGGAGCTAGACTAGAATCACAAAAAGTATGCAATTAGCACCCAAAAGGGGGGGGGGGGGCAGGAAAAAAAAAAGGAGAACAAAGGACAAATGGACAAATAAATAAAATAGCAAGATGAATTAACCTAACCGCATTAATAATCACATTAGAAATAAATGGCCTTAATATGCAAATTAAAAGGCAAAGATTGCAGATTGGATTAAAAACACACGCAAATAGGTTACAAGTAAAGAGATGGAGCCGTGGCCAGTGTGGCTCAGTTGGTTTGAGCATTGTCCCTTCCACTGAAAGATTTCAGGTTCATTCCCAGTTGGGGCACTTATGAGAGGCAGCCAGCCAATGTTTCTTTCTCCCTATATATGCCCTCCCCCTTCTTCTCTCTCTAAAATCAATAAACATATCCCTATAAGCATTGTATTTCTAGTGTTTTATATATGTCTCAACTGTGAAACTCTGCCAATGAATTCACATGACATTGGTTAGGAAGAGTATGAACAGGGTTCATTTGAATTTATTTTCATATACTGTACACAGTCATTGCTGAAGACAGGATGCACTGTCACTAATGTCCCTGAGCAGGATCATACAATACACTCTCCACAAAATCCAGTGCCAGGAAAATGTCAGCATTCCATATAGATTCATGAGGTTTCTTTAATCAGATAAGTGTAACATGAGCCAACCTTTTTCCTTTATGTCTTGGCTCACAACCAGAAAGCTCAATTTAGTGCCAAAACCTAAAAATAATTCCATCCCAGGCACTTAGCATGATTCTCACTCTCTCCTTCTAATTGGTTGTTGACCTCTCTTAAAATCATCTTACTTGCATTGTAATAATGGAAACTCCTTTAAATTCTTTTTAAGAGTTGTGTTTTATAACAGAAAGAATATCAAGAATCAGACATGAATATTTGTTCCACCACTTATAATACATGTGAGCTAAATCGGAGCAGTTGCTATGAAGTTCTGTTTTGTACCATAAAGTGAGTAACAGTGGTCACTTCACCTCCCTCTCAGAAACATTAATAAAATGTGAAAGTTTGCACATTTAAAAAAACAAAGCTACGTCAGTATAAAATGAAATTAAAGGATTATCAAAATTGGTGTGGCTAGATTTTTAAAACCAAAATCTGATCTTAGGATGTATTCATTTCCAAAATAATGAACTTTTTCCTCCAGTTATCAATACTGAATCTAGTAAAAGCTAAGTGGACCCACAGAGACCTAGAGTCTGTCCTAAGAGAGGCAATAAAATAACGCGCCAGGGTCAGGTTACAGAACTCAGTACAGGGACAGGTGCAAGGAAAATAGATCTCCTCTCGGGTGCGCGCGGAAGAAAGGAGGCCTGACCGCGCCTGGCCCGCAGCCTCGGAAGAATTACAGACGGGCCTCCAAAGGCGCTGGATGCAGCGATGCCCTTGCTACTCCTCTGATTGTCAATTAGCATTTCTGCATAAGGGGAAAGGAAAGGAACAAGGGTGCAGGTACATAAATTGCTCTGATATTTTATCAAACGCAGACTTGCCCTACAGCAAATCCACTCCGTTACAGGCATGTGCTTCGAGCAGAGAGGATCTCCCCCTGGCCTCAGGCAGAGCCTCAGTGTGAGGTTCACCTGTCTCTCAGCACTCGCGTGGTCAAAGACTGCTGCAGCCTCACTTGCTCAGGAGGGAGATACCTGTTATTACCTGTGCGGAGTAGCCAGTTAAGCCAGAAAAAAGAATTCACATGGTACATGGGTGGCTCAAAGAATATGGGCAATCAAGAGAAAAGAGGGAGTTCTTAGAAAAAAATGGGAAACACAGTTAAAACACCGAGAGCTTAAACTAGTTTCTAAAATAGACCAGTGGTTTTCATACTTTGGATGCATCAGAATCACCTGCAGAACTTAAAAATGCTGGTGCCAGCCTTCCCCTACCAGCAGCTGTGGCAGCTCATGTCTGATGTATCTCTTTTTGAGAATCTTCAATGTTGGCATAATTAGGAACCAGGATTTTTAGCACAGTGAATGAAAATACAAATATGTGACTAAAGTAAAGGTGTGATGTTAAGTAAAAATTATATAGTTTTACATTTGAATTCCAAGAATCAAGGTGAAGTTATAATGCATTTTATTCTTAAGAATACATAAGGAGCCCGGCTGGTGTGGCTCAGTGGTTGAGTGTTGGCCTATGAACCAGGAGGTCACTGTTAGATTCCCAGTTAGGGACATGCCCAGGTTGCAGGCTCTATCCCCAGTAGGGGGCGTGAAGGAGGCTGCCAATCAATGATTCTCTCTTATCATTAATGTTTCTCTCTCTCTCTCCCTCTCCCTTCCTCTCTGAAATCAGTAAAAGTAAATTTTTTTAAAGAATCTAGCTGTCTTCTGTTACAGCAGATATTTAAATATTTATTTTTTAAAAAAGAAAAGAAAACATAAGCATACATAGCTCTTATACACTTTTAAAAGATCTAAAAACAATGATCTACCCAAAAGCAGTAAGCATGCCCTAGTGACCAGATTATGGTTTCTAATTAACATTTCGCACTAAAAGGAATAAGCTCCTACAAGAAATAGCTGGATCCAGGCATGAAAAAAAAATCCTTATAAAGTAAACCTGGGATATCTTTTCATTAACAGGAAAGAAGGATGTTCACAAAGGTCTCAGGTCATGTTAAAAGGTCTCAGGAAACAACATAAAGAGGCAGTATTAGAATAACAGCAATGGGCTGAAGCATACGCATGTTAAAGGCCATCAGTTCAAAATAATAAACAAACAAAAACCCCATGATCACCTTTGAGGGATGCTAGAGACCCTAGTAGTTATTAGAAAATTAATAAGTAAAGGTAAAGAATCAATCATTCATCTTGGCCTTCCTGTGTTACTGCACCTTAAGGTGAATGATGAAGGTTTCTCTTTACGAAGAAGGAATTCCATCTTGCAACCCCTACCGAAGGAGTGAATCTAAGCAGTAATCTTCATGTTACTGACATCACACACCTGCAAAAAGGTGCAGGCATTGCCTGTCACCTCTGCAATGTTCTTGCCCTTCATACACTCATGCCCCCAAAACAGAAAATCAAACTAAACATCATGAGGCTATAGGTAGCAAAATCAGACTGTGGGAAACGATAAAACAGTCCCATTTCTTCAATAAATAAACTTCAAAAGAGAAAAAAGAGGGATGGAGGGAGAAGCTATAGGGTTAAGAGGAAGACATATTTATCATCCAGTTGTAATAAATGGACTTTATTTACATCTTGAATTAAAACGAGTTTTTTAAAAAGGTAATAATAGCATAAGATAATTATAGATTTTAAATACTAACCAGATATTGATACAAAGAAATTACTGTTAATTTATTTAGGTATGAAAATAGCATTGGGTTATCTTTTTAAAGAGGCCTGTATTTTAGAGATAATATACTGAAATCTTTGTGGACGAGATGATATAATGCCTACCATTTGATTAAAATGATCGGCTTAGGGGTCAGAGGCAGAAATGGATGAGATTATAGATAAAGTAACCCTGGCCATGAGTTCATAATCGTTGAAATTGAGTGATGGGAGCATGAGGGTCCAATACATATTCCCTCTGCCTTTGTATATTTGACATTTTCTACAATAGGAAGTCTAAAAATGTCAGAAGCAAATAAAAAATACAAAACTATGGCGTTAAAGTTCAAATCTGTCTTATCTTTGAGAAGGAGAGAAGAGTAGCAGTTTTGAGAGGACATGAGGGAAAATTCTGTGGTATTGGCAAAATTCTATTTCTTGACATGAGTAATGGTTTTACAGGTGTTTATTCTGTGATAATTACTAAACTGTATATTAATATTTTGTGAGGACTTTTTGGTGTTATACTTCAACCAAAAAATAGTTCATAGTAGTATGCAGAAATCTAGCCTGGTATTCAGTGATATAAACGTAGGAACTGTATTCCACAGGAGGGAAGTATGAAGTATTTAAGATTTTGTAACATACAGGGTGGGGCAAAAGTAGGTTTACAGTGGTTCATATGGAAAATAACACAATAATTAATAAATGATATAAGAATAAACTCTGTTTTGTGTACTCAAGGCTGTAAACCTGTTTTTGCCCCATCTGGTATAATACTTAGAGAATGTTTAAGAAATTATGGACCTTAATCAAAAGCAAAAAGACAAAGTGTTGTGAATGTTGTATTGTGGTCTTGAATCTTATGAAACTAATCATAAGACAGACCCACAACAGAATCAGGACATATTCAATGCAGAGAAGATGCTAATAATAATAAAACACTTAGAAGCGTTGTTACTTCATATCTCATTGAGTTGAGTTGAAAGGTGGTTAAAATTTTTCTGTTAACTATTCTTTCAAATAAGATATACTCAACTTTCACTTATAGTGTAAGTTCATTTTTGCTGATACACTAGCTGGTATACATTTATTTACTTGGTGTATTTTATAGTACATCAATGCAATTACTGTACTGTACAAAGATAAAAGCACAGCAAATAAATGTAATTTATTTTGAAAAAGCCAGAGTTGAGAGGCCATGTTTATAAATGGTCGCAAGCAAGATCTTTATTTAGTATGGAGTCAGGATAGAAAGGAGCTAGGAAAATTCTTTGGTAAGTGGAAAGAGGGAAACTGAGACAAAATAATTAAACAAGGCCAAACAATTCCAGCAACTTACAGCCAGCCAGTGAATCACATGGTCTGACCTTCCTTAACCAAAGACACTTAGGAGCAAATGACTCACACATCCCACACCATTCGGAGTGGACCCACCTTGGTCCTAGTCCCTCTTCAATGACATTCTTTAAAGATGAGACTGACCAGAGAATGACTCTGGCCCCTCTATGCACTCATTTGATGAATCAATATATTGAAGGACACACCTGGACAACTAATGAATATTCTGTGAAGAGCCTCCCCTGAGATCACCCCTAGGATTTCCAGTCACAAAAGGGATAAAAGCCTCAAGACAAAAGACCCAGTGCAGACGTTCTCTAGCAAGCATGTCAAACTCAAAGGCCACACAGGCCAAATAAACAAGGTTGAAGTGTATGTGGGCCGCAAAAAAACAAAAGCTTCAGTTTTCAGAAACGTAGTTTTATTTTGATAGAGACATGCTGAATACAAAGGGCTGAAATAACTGCGTAATAGTTAACATAAAATAATAGAACATTTTAATAAAAATTCGTATTTTTTCTTGAACATTAACTTACCAGACACTGAATAACTACAGAAATAAGCTAACGCAAATAAACCTATTTTTGTTGTTGTTGTTCTCCGAAAGCAAAATATTTCCTGTTGTGCACACCAAACAAGTCAGTCCAAGACTAATGATGTGACCACTGGCTGCTAACATTTCCGTTGCTAGTGTTAGTGGAAAGAAATGGTGCGCCTACGCGTAAAGCGTGTAAGGGAAATGAATGCAACACGATTATAGTCATCAGTCATTAGTGAACATTGTAGCTCGTTATTAATAACCAGGGCCCAATGCACGAAATTCGTGCAAGAGTAGGCCTTCCTTCCCCCGGCTACCAGCTCCGGCTTCCCTCTGGCACCCAGAACCGGGGCTTCCCTCACAGCCCAGCTTCGTCCGGAAAGTGGTCCAGTCTAATTAGCATATTATGCTTTTATTATTATAGATTATGTATAACAGGATATTGTAAAAATTAAGTTACAACATTTTTATTAAAATATTTCTTACATACTATTATATTGGCTAGGCTGCAGTATTTGTGAGTTTGACATGCTTGCTCTAGAGCAGCGGTCGCCAACCGGTGGTCTGCGGACCACTGGTGGTCCATGAGGTCCGTAAGGGAGGCAACCACTGCTCTAGAGCAGTCAGCAAACTGCGGCCCCTTGAGTGTGGCTCTTCCACAAAATGCCACGTGCGGGCGTGCATGTACAGTGCGATTGAAACTTCGTGGCCACACTCAAGGGGCCAAAGAGCCGCATGTGGCTCACAAGCCGCAGTTTGCCAACCACTGCTCTAGAGTATGTCCACGCCTTTTCTAAGGAATGAACTTTTTATTTTATTTCTCCTGAACTCTAAGGGTCCCCAGGAGACTTGCAACCAGGGGAGCAACAGAAGCTCATCCTGGACTCCCCCCCTATACTGTCATCAAGATCCCCTTTTCTCTGACTTCCCAGTGAGTTCAGAAAAGCCCAGTGTGGCTCACTCCTGTCCCTGTGACCTGTACTGCCCAGTGAATTCACGCAGCCCAGTGTGGCTCACTTTTTCTCTACAAAGATTCCAGGGAACCAAAGCAGAGCACCGCTTGGCTCTCTCCTGTTGCTGCTTCTACCCTAAGCCCTCCCTTGTTTCACTGTCCCAGCTTTAATAGCCATCCTCTCACAATCACCTGGACTCATGCTGTCAAATCGCTCCTGCACAAAACCAAGAACCACACACCAAGGCCGGCGGAGGCAGACCCGCTCCAATCCAGTCCCCTTCTGGTCAGTCAAAATCTTCCCTCGCCTACAAGTTGAGTGGCAGTGAGCATGGACTTCATCTTTTGGTGCCTTTATTTCCACGTCTGTAGGTGGAGTAGCAGTACTATCACTTCTGATTACCATAAAGAGTAAGTGAGAACTCTTAGTTCACTGCCTGGTATACAGTAGCTGCTCAGTAAATGTTAATTACTATATATTTGTTACTATTATA
Source organism: Myotis daubentonii (assembly GCF_963259705.1). Classification (NCBI taxonomy): domain Eukaryota; kingdom Metazoa; phylum Chordata; class Mammalia; order Chiroptera; family Vespertilionidae; genus Myotis; species Myotis daubentonii. Next base: position 6,266,201 of record NC_081848.1, on the reverse strand, counting down.
ATTCTAAAAGGATATCCCTCTTTAATATCCCATTCAGTACTTTCAAAATATTCCTCTGAAAGATATTTAAAATTCCAAAATAGAGATTGTTCTTACACAGGTTCTTGGAGCAGGGCGGGGTGGGGGTTTTTCAAATAAGAAGGAGAAAACATAAAAAATAAAGAGGATATAGCATGACATAGAGAAGTGGAGGCTAACAATTTAAAAGCAAGATATCAGAAGAAGGAGAAAACATAAAAAATAAAGAGGATATAGCATGACATAGAGAAGTGGAGGCTAACAATTTAAAAGCAAGATATCAGCAAAGCTAAAATCAAAACAGAACTGCAAATGGTTTCAAGCTGAAAAAATAAAACTGCTCTTAGAATTAAAAGTTTACAAACCAAGGCAGATAGAAAGTATCCAACAGTCATAAACACTGCTTGAGAGAATCAAGCCATGGGACACTAAATCCCGAAGGAAAAAGCCACCAGAACCAGAGAGCCATGCAAAGCCCATTAGCTCTTATCGGAAGCAGGCACCACCGACCTGAATAGTAGAAAGAGGCCAGTTTTGGGGACCCCGTCAGGTCATGCCTAAGAATGCTGGTGGCCCTGGTCTCTCTCTGAGGAGCCACAGCCTCAGAGCTCACAGAACTCGGAAGGTGCTTAAATATGTGGTATATTTTGACAATAGCGTGTTTTATAAGTCATTTGTCATCAGCAAACTTCAGACAAGGTTAATGAAAGTTCTGTCACTTTAATGTCTAGCTGGCTTTAAATTACAAATGTCATGCGCCGTGACTGAAGAAAGGGCACTGCAATAATGCCATAAACCATCATCTCCAGGGACACACAGGTAATTGCAGAGCTCATTAAAAAACTGTTTTAATTATTAATTGACCATGTCAGAGTTGTCCTTTGAAGTCCATTTTAATTTTTTTCCTTGCAAGCATTATGATTCCAAGCTGACCTACAGAACTTTGTGTACCACCTTAAAACTGCTGGCGGTCCTTGTGCAAAAGCTCCCGTATTTGGAATTCCGTTCACACCATTTGCACATGATCTGCTTGCTGAGGGTAAGGAAATAGGAGAACATTTTTGTGGAGGTTTACTGTGTTCTAATCACCTTATAGGGAGAGAGAGACCACAAAACAAAGAAGACATGAACAGATAAGAATGCCAGGAGTTAGAGCAAGTACCTACCTTTTTGTTAAGTTTTCTTCCATGATGATGCAAAACAAGGACTAAAAATGTTTGTAGGAAATCTGCTTAGGACTTAGCTGATCTTATAAAGGGACCAGCTAGTTAAATTTCTTATTCAGTAAATCATTCTGGAAATAAGCTGGTTACAATCGCCAAATTATCATTCATAATCAGCAACAATAACTCATATGCCTAAAACTCACATTAAGGCCCACTATTTAAGAGAGAAACGAGTATGCTCACATTTTATTTCCAGGATGAATCTGGAATGTATCTCTTAGAAAGACAAGATTACGTCTACTCTGCAAAAGATGCCAAGAGCAAGCTTAAATGACAAATTCTGCATTTATAAAGAGGCAAGCTGCCAAGGTCAGATGGCAGAGTTCTCACTGATTTATCAGCAAACTGAACTTTTACTATAAGAAAAAAGAAGTTCTCAAAATTTGGATCTTATAAATTAATCCTTGCTTCTTGAGAACCATTTTAAAAAGACAACGCCAACCTTAAGTGTAAATGATTCATTGTCTCATAAAAATTTGAGGCGAATAGGACTGGTAGCAAATGTCGGGAACAAGAACCCTCTTGCAACACAACCTAACTCTGCTGACAGCGCGGGCGCAGCGATGAAGCCGGGCTCCACAACTTCCAACAACACGCCCCCGCCCCGACGGCCCTGCGCCCCGGGTGTGCCCGCCAGCGACCTCCCACTCACACCGGGGACCAGCCCATGGACTGCGCTGTCAGTGACGGCCACGCGGGGAGGGTGACACCGGGAAACAGACACGATCGCCTCCGGAGGTGACGATGGCACCGCCAGTCCCGCTGCAGGGTCGCGCCTCTGGAACTGAAGGGCAGCTACCGGCCAGCAGCAGCGCGGCTCCGGGCTGGACCGGCCCTCGCAGCACTCAGGGCATGGACGACGACGAGCGAGCAACACAGAGCAAACCACTCTGACCAGTAAGTGGATAAACACACAAACTGCAAACACTACATTAAAGTGCAGTAAGAGACGCCCGTCGCCCAGAGTCGGCCCCTGAACCAGCATCATCTTCACATTTTTAAATGGTTGGAAAGACTTTTTTAGGAATATTATATCACAATTCATGAAAATGTTACAAAATTCACGTTCGGCGAGCATGAAGTTTTACTGGAGGCCTCACCCGCTCACTGCCCTGCCCTGCCCTCCCAGACAGTGTGCGGCTGCGAAAGGAGTGGGACCCAGCCCTGATGGCTCCTGAGCTGGCTGGCCCATCTCCACCCCTCCAAGCAAGCCCGGACCAAATAGTTTTAACTTCGCCCAAAAGAGGAGGTATCGCAATAAATGCTCCATATCGCTAGCTGGAGGGTGCGGCATGAGTTTCCAAATTGATTATGAAGTTCTGCCTGGTATGTACATGCAGGCACAACACAATGTACCCCACCCTAAGGCGCTGGGAGCCACCCAACCCCTCCACCCCCGCCCCCCCCCCCCACCCGGCCACATTCCTGCAGCCAGGCCTTGGGTTCAGTCGCAGGAAGGGAGGCTGGGTCCGGTTAGGGTTGTTAACCTCACCTGGCTTTGTCAATCTACTGAAATTAGGATAATAAAACTGGAGATATGTAATACTGAAGACATTTAAAAAGAAAGCTCATTTTTCTTCAATTAAAATATCCACAGACTGACAATAAACATAGTACGCCTCCCTACAGAAAGGTTAGGCTGAAGCAAACAGCACACTAAGGAGAAATTCAGTTCAGCGTGGGGACCGCAGAGTTACATTTTCGACCAAAAATAGCCTGATTTTCTGGATGCCAGCATCTCACATTAGTGAGAAAAGACAACATGCAACCACAGAGGCTCAAACGTTCTGTGACAAGGCGCTGCTCTGGGCTCTGGCTTCAGAGAAGCGGAAGTTCCCCACAGTGAGGAGGGAAGGGAACCGGGGTTCTGGAAACGAGCAAGCCCCTATGTGGGCATGTGACACTGTCTCCTGGTTGAGTCATTGGGGGAATTGTGCGGTCACTCCCTCTGACAACTTTACCATTTGAGACTGAAAATAAAACTCTAGCTCATTTCAATTTTCAGATTTTATGAGTTTATTGACAAAGACACACAGAAAATAAACTCCACACTGAAACTGTATCAATCATCTTGGTATACTATTAAAATACAGTATTTTAATAATATTTGTTTTAGGCACCAATTAATTTTATGAGGGAATAATAAAACAGCAGCTTCTTCACCCCATTCAGTATAGACTATAATAAAATCAACAGATATAGGCCAACTCAACAACCCAGTTGCCATCGGCTGTGAAGATGCACTAGTCCCAGCCTCATAAGACACGGACTCGGCCTCAGTAGCCCCATCCCATTCAAAAGCAGAGCAGCCAGACTCTACACAGACAGGCAGCCAGGCAGTTCTGCTATTTCCCCACTTCCCATAATTTAGAAGACAAAGTGAATACGGTATATAAGTCAGACAGCAAACCAAGAAAAGTACGATCTGGGAGGGAAAAAAAAGTATAAAATGCTTGGTGAGTACCTGAAGTTGCACAAAACTGCTTTTACACTAGCTCTGATGTCAAGCTCAAGCTAATTCACATCCCTCACATGCCAGTCCTGATGATTCTCTCAAAGGTGCTACTGTGTGCTATCTTCAAAATATTAAACCATCCGTCAGTGTAAGTGGTCCCATTAAACAATCCCTGGGTATGCCAACCAGCTGCAAGAAAATGAAACCCTAATGATGATCTGGGATGGGAACCAAATGATTTAAGGGAAAGTTTTAAATGTTTTCTGAATTTATCAAAAGCAAATCGTAATTTTAAAACTTGTTTCCTATTCTCTACTACCAAAATAAATTAAATAAGCAAGCATTAGGTGATCTTGCAACCTTTAAGTCCTAGGAAATTAGTCCTGAAGGACGATGGTTGCCTAAGCCCTCTTTCGTCTGTTAGTAACAGTTACAGGACATGAGACTCTAATGGGAGTAACCAAGCACACGCTAGCTGATCACACACGCATGCTCATCAGGGGCCTCAAGCACTCATTTTGGATTAGGGTAGTGAATTAGATGGGATCATCTCCAAACTTTATCTCATAGCATAACACAATTTGGACCCCATACAATAAAAACGACAGAGAGACGAGCTTTCACTTACATAAGGAGTTTAATGTTTGTTTTAAGCTAATTAGCAATACCTGCAACAATGAGGCTACCCCTCTCAGAAGGCTGGGAGGCTCCCAGGGGCACAAGCCCTAAAACGAAGGTGATGGCAACTCCCAAGACCATGCAAAACGCAATTCCTAAGGGAAACCACAAAGTACATACCATTCAGAGGAAGTTCTTTCAATACCAGAAGCTAACAGTGGGAAGCAGACCTTATACAAGCACACAGGGTTAATTCATTAATCACTGGACTAACAGCACTAACTTTGCAATCTGATGGACCTGGGCTCATCTCTCAGTTCTAATTTTTACTAATCTATTTGACCTTGGGAATGTCACTTAACCTTTTGAGCCTCAGTTTTCTTATTTGCAAAATGGGGACACCTTCCTCTTAGATTGTTAAAAGAATTAAATGAGAAAATACATATATGTAAACTCTTGAGAAGAGTATTTGACAAACTGAGTGCATAAATGGATTCCCTGCAAGGAAGACAATGCTGGGACCGTTTCTCAGGTGTGACACATGAAATGATTCTCAGAGATAAAGAAATAAAACTTTTAAAGTCCTATTATTTAAGATTTAAACACATAGAAAAGAAAACGCAGCCTAACACACTTATAACTTCATGGCAAATACCGATCTGGATGAGGCTGGGGAACAAAACAAAATCAACTTACACGAAAAATATAAATAATAATATGGGCAACATAAAGATATGGCAAAAAATCATACAAGCAAGATACACTATGTTGTAGGAACAGAAATACACAAGAAAGGGTTTCTGTCATCAAAAAGCTTACAATCACCCTAGCCGGTTTGGCCCAGTGGATAGAGCACCAGCCAGTGAACTGAAGGGTCCCAGGTTCAATTGCGATCAAGGACATCAAGGGCACATGCCCAGATTGCGAGCTCGATTCCCTGTGGGGGGCATGCAGGAGGCAGCCGATCAATGATTCTCTCTCTCTCTCTCTCTCTCTCTCTCTCTCTCTCTCTCTCTCTCTCTCTCTCCCTCCCTCCCTCCCTCCCTCTCCGTACCTCTCTGAAGTCAATAAAAAATATTTTTTAAAAAAAGCTTACAATCTAAAGGCTGAGTGGATCATAAGTGAACAAATGAAGTGCCCTCCCATTTCAAGTTGAGTCATATTAAAAAGGATGGTGTTAAAAGTCCCTCTCTCCTTGGCTCTGCTAACATGTACCACATACAAAAGCTCTTTGAGAATAAATGAGTTTAATTATCGTGCTGAGCTGTAACGTAAGCTGATTCGGAAGGCCGTGCCTAGTAGAAGCATGGTAGGGATTTATGTGTTATGTCTTCTCTTTGAATTATTCAGGAAATCATTCTCTTCTCACTTTTATTTTCTTTATAGGAAACTAACAAAACAAAGGTTTCTGCTAGTTTAACAGCCTAATCACTCAAGACACTTGCAGCAAAACAAGGAGCAATCTACTTAAAGCTATAAAGTCCACCCACACGAAAAGGTTCCAGGTTGCACTGAGTGTCATCCTTGGAGGGAAAACCATATAAGACCTGGGAATAAGCTGAATATGCACTTGAAAATAGAGTAAAATAAACTAAGTGTCCTTTTCAAGGGAAACCCGCAGCAAAATAAGGGAAAGGAAAAGGCTTTCTACGATGCCCAGGGAACACCACCAGCTCCTCAAAAGCTCTCGAAACAGGCCGGGCCTCTGGAAGCTCTTACCTACCTCACAACAAAACAAAACAAACGTCCTGTGATCGTCTCATAACCCATGCAGTTTATTAGCGTCCGCTTCTTTAACCTCTCTTGAAGTTGTCCGACTGCATTTTAATAGTAAACCATCATCAGGTCAAAAGTTATCTATACAAAGTATTCATTTAAAAATAGTTTAGTAAAAAGCTACAGGCAACTGAAAGGGATCCAATGCCCTGGGAGCATACAGTATACAGCAGAAATGTACAAAAGGGGAAAGAAATACATAAAATGGGGCAAGAAAAAAGACAGCCAGTGACACTCTCAGAAATACAGGACACGCTTCTACAGTTGGACCACAGGAGATGAGAACACGTTAATGGCTAATTAGGACCCTGTGTTAGCTAATCGGCAAGAAGAATGACGCTTCACCATATCACAAAACCACTCTTCACACTGCCATTAACTCCAAGTATTGCTAGAGCATCGATTTTCTTACAAGCTTTATGATTCAGCTGCCTCTGACCCAGTCAGAGCAGTGCCCACCTGTGTCGCTGGCTGAATTCAGCTGTAGAAAAGTGAACAGAGGTGGTAGAATTAATAAATTCTCATTTTTCTTCACAACTTGCTTTTAAGAAATATGCAGTGCAAAAAAAATCTGTAAGGGTAGGTTTGGGATGGACTAGAGCTTCTAATTGTTTCTTAGATAGGAATTTTTGAAATATCTCAAATAAAATCTTCAGTTTTCTTTAAAAGTAATGTTTTAGTCCAAACAGCTGGTCTTTACCTTGGTTCTTTGGCTTTTTGTGTAGATCAATCATCCTTAATGACCTTTCACACCAAACAGTAAGGAACTAAAAACAAGTCAGAAGCTAGTCCACCCTGAGGTCTCCATAAAAGTTCCTAAAAAATAGGCGGGGGGCGGGGGGGGAGGATGCGGATCTTCCTCTGAGCAGAAACACAGACCCCAGGGTCACCGCCACTGACTCCAAGGCCGGGCTGAGGGGAGCTGCCTTCAGGAGGGCTAGTCCACCTTGACTTTTGAATGTCAAAAATAATACCCACAGAATTGACTAAGCAGTCTCTGAGGTCCGGCCTTTAAAATTTTTAACTTTATGGCCATTAAATATTAAACAGATAATTGACTTTATCCCCTTCAGTGCTTTATGGATGTACAGAGCACCTACCTACTCCTGTTTTATTCAGATTAGGGGTGCTCTGTAAAGTGCCTGCTTTGAGCACACACTGCAGCCAACTCATTGAAAGGATACTGCATCTGCTGCTTCCCAACTCCTGTTCTCCATTTGCAACGAGAGGGCAGAAGCCACACTCAAACCCACACCCACAGTTAAGGGCAAATCTATTAACATCATCCTGAAACCTAGAACTTTCCTTCCTAAACCCAAGTACACTGTGTGGACTGTTATAGAAAACCACAACACACAACCCATTACTTCTGCTTTTAATGAAAACATTTATAAATGCTTCTTTGCAAGGAGGTAGTTCACTGCTACCTTTTAAAATCAAGCCTGGAGATCACAGGGATGCCAGTATTTCCCTAAGGCAGAGATTTTCAACTGGTGTGCCACAAGAATTTTTAAAACATGCGATACCTGACTATTTAGTTCAGGGGCACTGACCTCTTTTCACTTAGATTGTCAAATAAAATAATAACAGCCAACACAACAATAGTGCTCCAATGTGATTGAGTCAAAATTATACCTATTTTTGGTCAGATTGGCAAAATATTTATTTTTTGGTGTGCTGCAGGAGTTTAGTGATTAGTTTATGAGTGCCAGGAGATGAAAAAGGTTGAATATCTCTGCTCTAGAGGTTAGCCAAATGAAACCTTGGATTGTGTAGACAGAAAAAGTGTATCCTCAGACAGGCTGTGCAATTCACACTGGCGATAAGGTATTTCTATCAAGTAACACCCACAAACGGACAATCTGAAAACAGCTCTGGTGGAGGTGGGTGTGGAAAGGGGTTAATGGAAATAATGTTTTCATTTTAAACAATATAAATCCACAACTGGCATTCCATCGGCCCGTGACCTCCCCTTACCCAATCCTTGTTCAAGTCATTTGCTAGTGTAATTGAAACTTTCTTTGAGTCTTTAGATTTCATTTTATGTTTTGGGGACAATGCAGCTAAAGGACATTCGCCATCCATCTTTCTTAACATTCCTAATCTAAATACACGACTCAAATCCAAGACTGTGCTTTTGATGGATCGCTGGCCTTCCTACACAGCAGAGCTTAGAGAGCCCATTACTGCCTTCAGAGCCCTACAGAAAACAGACATTCATACGCATTTCAGATTCTACCCCCTAACTGAACAGCGTATATTCTTTTTTAAACTATGTTTTTAAAAGAACAGATAAGTTTTCGATTATAGAATTCAAAAGAACAAGATAAAAACAACGGATAAAACGCATATGGAATAAAAGACCCGACAACATGACATGTTAAAAAATATACTAAATTGTTGAAATAGATTTGCTGCTCCTGAGTCAAATGCTATTGATACTCCAGAGCATTTCCTACATCTGAGCACGTTTAATACAGGTCTCCATGTATTAACTTCTCTTCTAGCAAAACGGGCTTCGTGTACGGAAATGCCTCCACCTGGCATCAGTGCCACTAATCCAACTCTAGAAGAGAAATACTGACAAGCATCTCAATGTTCTGTGCATTCAAAATAATGGCTTTTATTTTAAGTCTGTAGTAAAATGTACCCTTTTGAGATCTAATATAAAGCCAAGTTCACTGCTTAGAGCTAGAAAACTCTGACAGACTGAAGAAAAACCCTACCTCCCTTAGGCATGTATTAGACTAGTGGCTAATATCATCAGGATTTCACAATCTGTTCATCAGAAAATCTTTCCCAAATACAAGGAGCTCAAGCCCTAACTTCACATTCAAATAGGCTCTCAGAACAGCCATTGGGCCGCACAAGGTGGACCGAATTCATATTCATTTCAGCACCTTTGAGTTAAGGAAGTCACCACCGCACTGCATCAACAACGCAAGCAAAGCTTACTCCAGACACAGTGCTGAAGTGTCTTTCGTGTACAAGCTACTTTCATTCTGTCTGTGCACTGGAATTTTCCCTATTTCAGAACAGGCTAAAACTGAACACATTAAGATATAAAGATTGCACGGCTTACCTCTAACAAAATTACCTGCTGGGATGAAAGGAGCAATTGCAAAATTTGCAGTGCCTTTCATTTTACAAGTCAAGGTCTGTCCCGGAACACCATTCCCCCTGAAGCTACCTGGCAGATCTTTAAGTCATTCAGGATTGACTGTTGTGAGCCCATCGTTCCACAACCCCAAATGTAACTTTGAATAAGAAGGGGATATAAGAATATCTCATGGGCAAAGTCCACAAATTCTAAATATTTAATTAAGTAAGCCCATAAATTGGGTCAGTCACAATTACCCAACGTGTGAAGTACACATTTATCTCCCATTTGGATGGGAGTATACATCAGCCTTTTATATTAAATGTATTTTAAGCAATCTGGCATTAAAAAAAGACATTGAGTCAGGAGAGCAACTCTTGAAAAATGCACACTTGCTATGTCCACCCCTCAAAGATGCTTCAAAGTTCAACTAGAAGGGTGGAAACTAGTAACATTTATGACTGGTAAACTTATAAAGAAGTCAGAAAAACAAAAAAGTCAAACAGAGAGTCAAACAGTGGATGGAATCAGGAAAATCAGTCATTAAGATATGCAGACAAAGGAGCCAAGAAAGGGTATGTCATGAAGTACCTGGCACTTGCCCCATCTGTGAATCAAATGTTTATTTTCTAATTTTTTAAATCTAAATCATTTTTTAAAATTTTCAGTTAAAGTTGACCTACAATATTATATTAGTTTCAGGTGTACACCCCAGTGATTAGACATTATGTAACTTACTGATCATCCCAGTAAATCTCACACCAATCTGACACCATGCAAAGTTATTAGAATACTAGAAGCCCAGCGCACGAAATGGCGCAGCCCCGCCCACCAGCACTGGTCTTTGGTCCTTACGGCGTTAGGGCCACTGGGTTTTTATAATATAGATTACTGTATTCCCGGTGCTGTACTTCACATCCCCATGACTATTCTGTGACAACCAATTTGTACTTTCTAATCACTTCCCCTTTTCACCCAGCCCCCAACACCTTCCATCTGGCAACTATCAAATGGTCTCTGTAATGAAGAGTCTGTTTCTGCTCAGCTTATTTATTTTTTTTAGATTCTATTGTTCATGATATGTATTTACTACTATCATATTTTTAATCTTTTTTCTTTCTTCTTCTTAAAGAACCATTAACATTTCATGTGATACTGATTTGGTGGTGATGAACTCCTTCAGCTTTTCTTGTCTGGGAAGCTCGTTATCTGTCCTTCTAGTCTAAGCAAGAGCCTTGCTTGCTAAGAGTAAGTCCTTGCTGGTTGTAGGTCCTTGCTTTTCATCACACTGGATATTTCTTGCCACTCCCTTCTGGCCTGCTCAGTTTCTGTTGAAAAATCAGCTGACAGTCTTCTGGGAGTTCCCTTGCATGTAACTACTATTCTCTTGCTGCTTTTAAGATTCTCTCTTTGTCTTAACCTTTTGCATTTTAATTATGATGTGTCTTGGTGTGGGCCTCTTTGGGTTCATCATCTTTGGGACTCTCAGTGCTTCCTGAACTTGTATGTCTATTTCCTTCACCAGGTTAGAGAAGTTTTCGGTCATTATTGTTTCAAATAGGTTTGTAATTTCTTACTCTCTCTCTTCCTTCTGGCACACCCATGATGTGAATGTTGGTACCCTTGAAGTCCCAGAGGCTCGTTACACTATCTTCATTTGCGGGGGGGGGGGGGGTCCTTTTTCTTTTTGCTGTTCTGACTGGGTGTTTTTTGCTTCCTTATATTCCATATTGCTGATTTGATTCTTGGCTTCATCTACTCTATTGTTTTTTAAAAAAATACATATTTTTATTGATTTCAGAGAGGAAGGGACAGGGAGAAATAGAAACATCAATGATGAGAATCATTGATCGGCTGCCTCCAGACACCCCCCCAACTGGGGATCGAGCCCACAACTTGGACAGATTGCCCTTGACGGGAATTGAACCCAGGACCCTCCAGTCCACGGGCTGACGCTCTATCCACTGAGCCAAACTAGCTAGGACTACTCTACTATTGATGGCTTGTAAATTATTTTTCATTTCATTTACTGTATCCTCCATTTCTGACTGGTTCTTTTTTATGGTTTCCATGTCCTTTTTTATGCTATTGAAGCTCTCTCTGTTCACTGAGTATCCTTATAACAAGTGTCTTGAACTCTGCATCCAGTAGATTGCTTGTCTCCATTTGTTTAGTTCTTTTTCTGTATTTTGTTCTGTTCTTTCATTTGGGACATGCTTCTTTATCTCCTCATTTTGGCAGCCTTCCTGTGTTTGTTTCTATATATTAGGTAGAGCTGTTACATCTCCTGGGATTGGTAGAGTGGCCTTATGTAGTGTTCTGTAGGGACCAGTGGCGCAGTCTCCCCAATTATCTAAGCTGGGCACTCAGTTGTACCCCACCCATGTGGGCTGTACACCCTCCCGTTGTAGTTGAGCCTTGATTGCTGTTGACAGGTCAATGGGAGGGATTTATCTCCAGGCCAAACAGCTGCAAGGACTGGCTGTGACCATCGACCACCATGGAGGATCAGCTGTGCCGGGGCCAACCCCACAGAGCAGGACTTACTTCAGCAGGGCTCTGATGCCCACTGCGCCCGCCCCTTGAGTGTGTCACTTGAGGAGGTAGTTGGGTGGTGCTTCAACATGGTCTGAAGCTGTCCATTGGGTATGCTGGCTCTGGGGCCTCCTGGGAGATGCAGGCCAAGGTCAGCCATTGCCTCTGTTCTGCCAGGGGCCATCCGGCATGAGGTACAATGCAATCTACAGATGGCTGCTACTTGTGCTGGGCTTGGGACCATGTAGCAAGAGGTACAGGGCATGCCAACGCCAGATGCTGCTTGTGTGAGAGGTTTTAGGAAACTCTGAAGCATGAGCCAAGACAAGCCATTCATACGGAAAAGCCAGTAGAAATAGTTTGAGTGGGCCTGCAAATTGGGTGAGACGGGCTCTCGGAATCACCAGAGTAGGGTGAACAGTGTGAGCCAGGTTGATGGAGACTCAGATATGGCTGGATAGGGACTGGGGGTGGGGGAGAGTCTCAGAAAAGGAACAGTGGCCTCTGCCAGCATTTTTATCTGATGGAAACCTGCCCCCAGCTCTCTCCTGGATCACAGATAATTCAGTACCCTCCTTATGACCCTGGTGCCTTTCAAGCAGCTGCCCCAGCACTGAAGCTCAGAGGTAGGGAGTCCCTCAGCAAGTAAGTCCATGTGTGGGCCCTTTAAGAGGAACTGCCTGGTACTCCAGCAGTCCTCAGTCTCACTCAGCCACAATCCCAACTGGTTTTCATAACTAGAAGTTATAGGGACTTCTCTTCCCAGCTCTGGAACCCTGGGCTAGGACTTAGAACCCTTCACTCCTCAGGGGGACTTCAGCAGCTGAGATAACCTCCCTATTTTTAACCACCACACGTGGATGTGGGACTTGCCCCTTCTGCATCTCCACCCCTCTATCAGTCTTAATGTGGCTTCTTTAATTCCCTAGTTGTAGGACTTCCATTCAGGTGGTTCTATAGTTTAGTTGTAATTTTGATGTGGTTGTGGGAGAATGTGAGTAATGCTTTTTACCTACACCACCATCTTCACGAAAGTCCCCAGTTTGTTATTTTCTACTATACAAAAACTTAGGCTATCTGCAAGAATAAAGAATGGCTTTTGCTCCTTTTGAATTACTGAGAACTATGCTTAATTAGAAAAACATTAGAATAAAGTAAGGAATGATTTTAAGCTTTAAGAGAATGAATATTTCCTTTAAATAAGTGATGATGTCTCACTAAACCTTTACACAGAGTCTGGAGTTTGGGAGGCATGTTAGTGCTTTACTATTTAAAATAGTAATATTCAATATGCAATATTCAAACATCAATATTAAATGAACATGGGTGGGAAAAAGAAAAACCTAAAATTGAAAGCACACTGAAGCAAATGATCGCCATGTACTTCAAATCAGTAACATAACTACTATGAGGGCAGAGGAGAAAAAGAATAATACAAATGTAATCTCAAAATTTTACTATATACTCTATGCGAAGAAGGCGTAGAGGCGACCCAGCAAATATGTCCTGAGATGTTTTTAGTAAGTTTGCTTTCTCTCGTAGTATAGGTGAAGCAGTTCTGAAACTATTTTTAGATGTACTTTAGAACCAAGTAAACAAGTGAATGTTTTAGGAACCAGGGTTTTCACTGTGAAAGGAGAATCCGATATAGAATGGAGAGAAGCATCACCTGTGGAAATGGTTTGAACTTGGAAGCACTAGTCTGAACTCATCATTTCAAAAATATGGACATGTGCATGTGCAAGCAGGTGCGTATTATTTTTCCTACCTCTGACTCCTAAAAAGGCCCCAAAAGCATCAACTCCATTAGTAAGTAGCACACCTAGCACCCCAATATTGGTTTCTAAGATCAATATTGATCTCCTCTAAAGGAGACCAGAAATCCTCTAGAAACGGTTGTCTATGGGGCTATAGCAGAGAAGATACAAAGTGAGCCTATAACGCCTTGTGTCAGAAAGGAAGTTAAAACTCAGAAAGTCGTGGGAGCACGCCAAAGAACGCGGGAGATAACCCAAGGGGCTCCAACCGATTAAATCTGAGAGAATTTGAGTATAAAATATTTAAGAAAAATGTATTATGTAATAAACCATGAAAAAGGAGAGTTTATGAGTCAATACAAGTGATAGGTATGTGGATGGGTGGGTGGATGGATGGATGGATGGATGGGGAAAAGGTTGTTTAAAGGAGAATGCTGACTACTGACTGGTCAATGTTGATGCCATAGTTGTAAATTCATTGAAGGAAAGACTGTTTCAAGCAAGAATTATCAATAGAAGTTAAACCGAAGGAGAAATTTTTTGAAGAAAACCAGATATTTGCTTGATCTTAAAATGTATTCCACAAATTGCTTATCAGTTGTAAGAAAAAAACAGTAACTATATAATAAAAAAATCAGACATTTCAACCAGATAATCAAATTAATATCAGCAATGAAGAGGACATTGGGTGCCTCTGGATGTAATACATATAAGGGCATGTCACTTAGGCATTTTTCCAGCTGGAAATGCACTGCCTTCATCTTACCATGAGGAAACATCAGATGAACCCAGCTGAGGGCCTCTTTATTAAAAAAAAAAAAGAAAAACAAGCCCAGCCAGTGTTGCTCAGTGGTTGAGCACCAACCTATGAACCCGGTGATCACAGTTCGATTCCTGGTCAGGGCACATGCCCAGGCTGTGTGTCAGTCTCCAGTAGGGAGCATGCAGGAGGCCTCCAACTAATGATTCTCTCATCATCAGTGATGTTTCTCTCTCTCTTCTTTCTTTATCTTTCTATCTTCTGCTCTGAAATCAATAAAAATATATTTTTAACTATTTTTTAAATGGAAGGGAAAGGGTATGTGTTGTGTTTTAATGTCACTGTCATAAAAGTCAAACCTGTTCCACTAAAGGAGACACTAACACACTAACAATTAAATGCAATATGTTATCCTGCAATGGATGTTGTACCAAAGGGGGAAATAATGCTATAAAAACGTATCATTATATAAAATGACCAAACTGAAATATGGACAGAAGATTAAAGCATGTCAATGTTAAAGTTCCAGAATTTAATAATCGCACCATAGTAACATAAGAAATGTTATTTTTTGGAAATATACTTTGAAGTATTTGGAGGCAAAGGGACATGATGTATGCAACTCACTTGCAAATGGGTCAGAAAAAGAGTATATAAAGACGAGGGAAAGAATGTTCACACACAAAAATGATAAAGCATATGGAGCAAAAATTAGTAAAAGTGAACCTAGATAATGGGAATAGGGGTGCTCTTTGTACTATTCCTACAACTTTTCAGTAATTTGAAACTATTTGCAAAAAAAGGTTTAAAGAAAAATAGAGCAATCTCCCCACCCCTCACCACACAACCCAGGGAGTTTAAAATAACATATGGCAGCATTTCTAATTTCATAACCTTATTTCTATTAATATCACCTAAATGCGGAGAAAAAATATGGAGAAAGGTGTTTGCCATCTATATATATAAAACCCTAATATGCAAATAGACCGAACAGCAGAACCACCAAACAACCAAACAACTGGTCACTATGACATGTGCTGACCACCAGGGGGCGCGCACAGAACATGGTGGGCATCTGCAGCAGGAGGCAGAGCGCAGAACATGGTAGACGTTGGCCGCAGTGGGATGGTGGAGTAGGTAAGCGGGGACGCTAGACCAAGGTGGGGCGCCGGTCACTGTCATTGAGACGAACCTCTGGTGGTTACTGAAAATTCTTTGCTCCAACACACTGCGGTCCTGCCCGGCGCTCACACCCGCTGCCGGTGCCAGAGCTGCTGCTCGCACCTGCTGCTGGCGCCCAGCACTGGCCCCGATCACTCAGCACCATCAGTGGGTGCGAGCTGCGGCTGCCAGCCCCAATCGCCCCTCAGGGCTTCTCTACCTCCCCCTGCTCCTGAGGGACTATTGGGGCAGTAGCCGTTGCTCGCACCCACTGATGGTGCTGTCCCACTTGCACCCACTGCTGGCGCTAGCCTTAATCGCTCCGTGCCATCAAAGGGTGCGAGCGGGGCCAGTGCCGTCAGCACATGGGAGCTGAGGTGGTGGGAGCCGGGCTGCCGGCGGACAGGGGACTGGGGACCACAGTGGGAGGGGCCAGTCAGGAGCGTGGAGGATGGGCCAAGACCAGCCCCTGTGCTCACCACAGCCTCGCAGCCCACAGTTCCTTTCAAGGTGCACGAATTCATGCACTGGGCCCCTAATTATTTATACGTAAAAGCAAAAAAATTTGAAAATGCCACATATATTTTTTAAAAAGCAGAGTAATGGTTAATCAAATTATGCTGTGTAACTTTCACAGAACACTATGCAGCCTTTAAATGTGTATGAAAGTCTACAGTGACAACTGGAAACAGATGATGTGATACTAAGTGAAAACAGCAGGAATAAAAATGATATGTACAGTGTGAGCATATGTAGGTGAAGTAGAGACATATAAAGGGAGAAGTCATAGAAAAAAGAGTAGAAAGAAATTCAAGAAAATGCCAACACTGTCATCTGTCTCCTGGAGATAGCTTATGGATGACTTCTCTCCCTTCTGGTTCTGCACATTTCAAATATACGATGCTTGCATAATAATGTTATCATAAAATAAGCTTTATTCTTAGAATAATAACATAGAAATAAGTTTAATTCATTTGATTTCTTCAGGGACACCTGCTGTATAAAATAAGTGCTACTGACTGTGGATGCTCAGCTATACAAATCTAGTTTGATCTATTTCTGGCCCCAAAGATAGGAAATAAAACAAGGAAAGGGGAAGTCATGCTAGAAGGCAGTCTTC
Source organism: Myotis daubentonii (assembly GCF_963259705.1). Lineage (NCBI taxonomy): Eukaryota > Metazoa > Chordata > Mammalia > Chiroptera > Vespertilionidae > Myotis > Myotis daubentonii. The sequence goes on along the minus strand of NC_081848.1, from coordinate 6,249,675 downwards.
AGCAGAACCTACTTAGTTGTGAGTCCACACACACACATTCATGAGCCACAGGTGCCTCCTTTCTGCTTATTCTCAGGCATCAGAAGATGGTGAGATGAGATCACCTGCTACATCCCACTGCACCTCACCCCTCCTCAAAAGGGGGAAAGAAAAGCAAGGCCCTAACGAGGATGGAGCGTGATGGTGGCTTCTTTCTCACAGCGCTGGACCTTGCTGAGTTCAACAGTCACATTTCTTACCACCCCTGCTCACATGCTGGGGGGCAGAGCGCAAGCTGAAATTCTTCCATTCGGGCCTAGTCGGCAACGCTGGGGTTTTACAGGTGCAGCTGGCCAAGCCCAATCATCCTGTCCATGGAACCTGTCTCTGCCTAGGGTTCGTGTGGTATTCACTGAGAGAAGGGAGGAGGAAGAAGGGGGGGGGGCGAACAGGAGGAGGAAAGAGGGCAGAGCCGGGGGGAGAAAGCACCAGAAATGTTAAGAAGTAGGTGACAATGATGAGATATTAATGTTTGGTTAACTGAAAAGTTGAAAGTAAAAGTGAAAGAGCACCACCATTCATTTTCTAATAATAGCATGGGAGGTTCCTAGTCACTGCCAAAGGTTGGCTATTTTTTTAAGGCGTTATGAAGAGAACTGTGTAACAAAACAAAACAGGAAGTTTCTTAATTAAATAATTGTTATAGCTCAGTTCTTGTTTAAGATATACACATTTAAAAACATCTTAATTATATGTATTTCTTATGATAGCCTGGTTTAAGTAATCTTGAACTTCAACTGGATGTCATAACTCAGCCAATAAAATAATTAAAATTCTTTTGCCGACTTGATTTGGATAAAAAAGTCAAACACTTCATCTAAAATTTATGTGAGGAACATTCATAAGAATACACTAATTTGTCATTCAGATTTCACACTGAATCAAATAATGACTGTCATAGCAAAGCAATAGGGACGCAAAGAAGAAAAATAGTCATACAATTGACAATTACCCAAAGTTCCTGTCATGTTTTATGAATCAACAATTGTCTCCAAACTTACGAAATAAATCAATGTGCAATAGCTTCCAGAATCTTATAATTTATCTCCACGAAACTATAAAAAATGAGCACAATTAGACACAGAATTTAAAGACTTCATCAACTTGGTGAGCCAAGATGAAGAGCTTCTCTCTGGTGCCCTGCTCCTTGTCTCGCAGCACAACTCTCGGGACTTGGGTCTACCCGTCTTTCTTCTTTGCACTCATGCTGTTTATCAGCAAGACGGTCACAGTGACTTTCAAACTTGGGTAACGAATGACAAAACAACATAGTTCCACTAAAATCTGACTGTCCTTGGAACCCAGCTCCGAAAAGCAACTGGTTATGCAACCGGAATAAATAACACCAGCAACACTACCACCTTCTGAATAAGCAAGAGACCGAAGGAGTAGAAATAAAAGCAGGAGACGGCAAAAAAGAAAAAGCGGAAGATGGTGGGGAACCCCTGAAATTTCAACACATTAATAATAAAAAATGAAAACTCATCCTATCACTGTTCTTCCTGTTTCCCCGCCCGGGGGGGCGGGGGGGGGGGGTATGAACAGGAGGCCTTAGTGTAGGATAGATGAAATTACTCTACCCAGTGGTGAATAAATACCACACGAGTTTTACCTCTTACCTCTCCACCCTCAACTCACATTTACAAAACTTCTTTAGAGCTGTGTGCATCCTGACATATGGAGGCCATAAAGCCATGGCTGCTGCAGCTGGTGGGCCCGACCAAAAGCAGAATTCCTACTGATGATGCAGGCAGTAAGACGCACTTCCAAACCCTCCAGCAATGCAGATGGAAGGCTCAGGGCCAAGGTGACTCCTGTTGGCTATCCTTAAAAATTAGGGGGGGGGGGGGCGGTAACTTACATAAATTGTACATCTATTTTAATAAATGAGAATTAAACCTGATTTATTTAAAAAATAGTAGGCCAAGAGTGACAATATCACCACTAAACAAATATTTCTGCTAAAATATAAACAATAAATCCAAATCTTGCCCAAATGTCATATTCTCATTATGCCCAATCCTGACCATCCCATTTAAAACTGCATGGTTGTTCTCACCCTCAAAACACTAGAGAATTTGTTCTTTTAATATTTAATTGTTTATATCTCATTCCTCCCCCTCCCTACCCTCCTTGAATATAAGCTGTATAGGGATTAGGGTATTTGCTTAGCTTACTAATATACTCTAGTGCCTGGCACATAGTAGATACTCAATAAATGTCTATTAAATGAATGAATCCTTCATTAAGTTAAATGATTTCTTGAAGCTCTTCTTATTCAAGCAGAAAAAGCAAAACTTGGGGAAATTTTGAAGAGGTATATTAGGACACATAAATGGTAATTATCTTTACTATGAAAAGCCTATTTACAAATGATCACACGTACACATTCTTAAGCACTCACTCAGAAGCAGGTAAAGAACCTATACTACACTAAAGGAACAGCAAGTGCTTAATACATAGTTAGAGAAAAATAAACTCACCAATGTGGTATAAACACTAAAATGATATTTTTCCTGAGCAATTAGCAAAGATTTTTAAAAGTTAATACTTATTTAAGTATAGTTGACAACAAAGACTTTTAAAACTAAGATCCCGACACAATGAGAGTGCGGGAAGATGGCCATTCCCAACAGTAGGAGTGAAATTAAAACCACTATTCTAGACAGTAATTTGGAAATAAGAATTAAGAGCTAAAAAAAAAAAAAATCTGTATGTCTGACCTAGGCTTATGAGTTGTGAAACCTTATTCCAAGGAAATACTCTAAAATATAGACAAAAATCAAATACAAAGATGTTCATCAAAGCACTATTTACAATAGTGAAATTCTGGAGACAATCTAGAGGATTAACAATGGAGAAACAGTTTAATTATAGTACAACCACTAAGTCAATTATTATGACAGTCTTTAAAATGCATGCTTGAAAATATTTTAAAAATAAAAGACTGTGGCCCTGGCCAATGTGGTTCAGTTGGTTGAAGCGTAGTCTGGTTCACCAAAAGGTGGTGAGTTCAATCCCTGGTCAGAGTAAATAGAGGCAACTGATCGATGTTTCTCTCTCAAAAAAAAAAAAAAAGAAAGAAAGAAAGAAAGACAAAAGACTGTGAGTAACTCAATGTTAAATAAGGAAAAGCACGCCAAGTCTGCTCTGAACCATGCAGGGCAATGGGAAAGGAAGGCAGCAGATATTATTACCAAGAGTATTTATCTCTGAGTGACAGGATTATAGGTAAATTTTATTCTCTAGACTTTTAATGATTTTCTTTTATTGATCAAAATAAACATGTTCTACCTTTATAACAAAAATGAAGGAAAGAAAGATGTCATAGAGGAATTAGGGTAAAATATGCTTTTGAGTTATTAACAAGACTAGTAAAGTTTTTGAAAAAAAAGTTCAAATGTTATCAGTATCCAAAAAAACATATTAGTAGCATTTTAAAGAAGCAAAACACCCTTAATCTCCTTTAAATAAAAAACAGCAAATAATGAACCATAGCCCTAAATAACCTGTACAGGTTGTTTTCATTCCAAAATTATATCGTTACAATTTTTCTTTTGAAATGCAATATTAAATATGATAGGAAATTTTTAAACCAGAACACTTTTAAGTTTTATTTCCTAACTCACATAGCTATGAAAGAGGAACAAATCTGAAAAACAAAAAGAAAATATAAGGCATGTGTGGGATTAGCACTGTCTTTCCATGAATATAAACTAAAATTATCGAAAATAAATGGACTTCCCAATAAGTCAGCCAAATACGGAGTCAGGGATCACAGTGATAGATCACCTGCTAGGAAAAGGCTGAATTCATGAAAACAGCTTTATCGGTATGGATGGCTCAGAAGAAAACACTACCCAGGCTCTTGTGGAAACGCTTTTTCTTCATCTGCACAGGCAACGCAATCATTGGGACTATTCTAAAACAAAGGCAAACATTTAAAACAAAGACGCGCTGACAGATATAGATCTACAGATGCAACATCTGCATGTGCGCTTTGGCAATCTACAATACTATCAACAGAAGCATGGGCATCCTCTGTGGCCATCTGACAGCTCTGCTTCCTGAACTGCATCAGCGCTCCGCCTAATCCAAGTTGTAGGGCTATCCACAGATGCGGTGTGAAAGAACGTACAGGAAAGGTAAGAAAATTCCAGCAAGCCTATTACTTTTCTTTAAGCTCAAATATATTTCTTAAGGCTAAACATCAGAACATCAGAAGCAAGATGCTTGGGTGCTAACACTTTCTTTTATAACCTCTGCTTTGACTCTAGATCCAGAGGGAAAATCATGTTTACAAGAACCACAAGACATGTGAAAAGCAATAACCAAGATAAATGAAAAAATGCTGGGCTAGGTTTTAGTCAGAACTTTATTGCAAAGGTACTTTGTTTTATGAGATGAAGAAATCTACTTTTCCGCCTCTCCTCTAGCGTTACATATTGAAAAAACACAAACATGATTAAACTATTCTTTTAATGCCATCTCATCATTTATAAAGAGCTTCAGGAAAACAATTTGCATGCAGGCTGAGCATGATGGTGCCTAGTGTAAAATGTCAAAAACTAAAGTTCAATTTCCAGTGCTAATCAAGTTTCTAAAATGAGAACTCTGTGCTCTCCCCTACTACCTGCATGATTTTTTGTCTGTTTGTTTCAGTCTTAATTCCAAATCTCCTAAAATTTTGAGTCCATTTTTTTTTACACAACAAAAGCAGCAAGCATGCCAAAGAAGACATCCAACACCATGAGTGCTCATCAATTGCTCTCCTTCCAGAACAAAGAAAAAACATGGGTCAGAGCTTTCGGTGATTTCATGGTGTATTTATGAAAGAGCAAGGGAGAGAAGTACCCGGGCATCAACATAAAGTAGGGAGTGGCCAAGCAGACTGACAAAAATCAAACACATCTATGACCGGGACTTGCCTTGGTCTTTCCATTTTCAGCCTTTACTACATATAAAGCAGAGGGTTGCAGAGCTGTCTGTATATTAGAACCATCTGGAGTCTTTTAAAAATCCCAAAGCCCATATCACACCCCCAGGCAATTAATTATACCACAATCTTTGGGGAACAAAATTAGGCATCCAAGTTTTTGAAGCTCCCAAGTTTGGTATAGAAACCAAATAATTCTTCTACCTCCCTTAAGATTTTCCATACAGATCATCCCAGGGCATAAAAAAGAAAGAAAATGATGATAGAGATAGACATAGACATAGACATAGAGAGAGAGAGAGAGAGAGAGAGAGAGAGAGAGAGAGAGAGAGAGAGAATGAGAATAGATAGGAAGGAGAAAAATCACTAAATCAATGCATTAATCTGTATCTGTGTTCTTTAAAGAAAATCATGAATACATATTCTCACTGCTGTTACTGAAGCTAGCTCAACAGAATGCTGAAAAAGTCATTATAAAGGCACATACGTTCTAGGGCAGCCATGGGCAAACTACAGCCTGCGGGCCGGATCCGGCCTGTTTGAAATGAATAAAACTAAAAAAAAAAAAAAAAAAGACCGTACCCTTTTATGTAATGATGTTTACTTTGAATTTATATTAGTTCACACAAACACTCCATCCATGCTTTTGTTCCGGCCCTCCGGTCCAGTTTAAGAACCCATTGTGGCCCTCGAGTCAAAAAGTTTGCCCACCCCTGTTCTAGGGGGATGAGTTTATGCTGCTCAGCGCCATTCCTTCAAGCATGCTGATTTGGGTGAGAGCACAGAAAGGAGAGAGTCTTACTACAAATGCAAAACCAAGTGATGTAGATTCAAGTGGATGACCACAACTTGCTAGTGACAAATGGCAGCAGTTAGAGAGATGTCTGAAACAGTCAGCGTGCTTAGCCTCCCCTACCTTAGTCATTCTTCTAATAAGGAAATGGACATTAAGACACTCTATGAAGTTCAAAGCTAGAGAAGGAGGGAAAGCAAAAAGTCCTAACCCTTGTAATTACTGAAGTTAATTTCCTGATTATACACATTATTTAAACATGATCCAAAAGATTTTACTCATTACATAACATCTGCTTTACCTCCAGCTCATTCTATCCCTACATCCTTAACCAAAAAATGGTTGAAGGGTCAGGTGTTCGTTTATGATATGCAGAGTGCATCATGTACAGGGCACCATGTGTGTACTTAGCTTAGGTCTACAGAAATCCTTCACTCGTAGGAAAGGGTACAGATTATTTTTATGCCATAAATAGGAGAATGTCCCAGCTACCAGATGATGACGGGCCCTGAGGGGCCAAAATGCTAACATGCTTATGAGCACTACAGAATCTGGCCTCAGACACCTGTAAGCTGGGCAGCGCTTCCAGGGATCGCCTTGAGAAGTGAAGGCAGACTTGCTAAGCGGTGGAAGGCAGGGAAGGGCATCAGACTTCTAAGAAGCATGTCCTGTGCATGCGGCCACATTAGATTTCAGATACATGACATTCTCAGAAGAAATCCAGAAAAACTGGTGCATCAATGTATGTGCTCATTGCTGCAGCACAGGGTTAAACACGCAAATCTCGACCCAAGGCCATCTAGATAACATTTTTTTCCTCTGGACTGGCTTTTGGCATTTTGGTGACTCCAAGGACATTTATAATGAGCCAACCTTTGACAAAACACCACTTACCTAACTTTTTAAAATGGTACATACAGGTGAAGGAATGCTTCTTGTCAGAACAGATATGCTAGAGATGAACTTTAGGGTTGTTCTCTCTCACCCTACAGTTCCTTCTGTCTGCAGGGAAGTCAGGATACTTCTGCGACAGAATAACTCCATGCACAGACTGACATCATAAACACCAGGCGAAGACTTGGCTGCAAAGCCAGAGGGATGAGGGGCTGGGAAGGAAGAGGCTATCATTCACACAAACCTCTTCCAAAACAGCGATGGGAACACTAAACATTTAGGCCCAGGAAACTGCTTTTTGTATACGTGTTCTCTTGTTTGAAGTTTGCCCCAGTGTGGAAGTGTCTCTGTAAGCCTGAAGCTCGCATTATTTTAATGTTCTGTTCTGTATTTAATAATCTCATGCTTCAGACATTAGTCTGTTACCATGGGAATGACAACAGCACAAATACAGGATTATGGCTATCAAGCAGGAGAAAAGAAATTTTGAATAAGCTTCGTTATGTTCAATAATTAACAGCTACATGGTAAAAAACAAAACCATGAATTTAGGTTGATGCATTTATCTCAGTGTTTGAATACAACTCTGAGTGTGTTATTGCTTTAAAATGAGATTCTAACAAACTGCCAAAAATTCTTGACTAGCAGTTGCTACTCAGTGCTGGAATTTGGAAACTCATCCTGTCCATCTCTCACTTCTCCTATTTTAATTCTTTCCTGCAGAAGATCGGTAACTAGCGGATGCACACAACATCTCACAATAGATTCTGGTACCTTGACCCAACACTGTGAAAAGCATGGAATTATTAACATATAGGCTCCTCTGCCTTAACTGCAAAGGGAGCAGCTTCCAGGAGGGGCAGCCCCGCTCCCTGGACGAGACGCCTGTATTACCAAGAGGCAGGGTGGCGGCTGTAGAATGGGGCTGCTATGCAAGAGGCATGAAAGTCACACCGAGACCAATGTGATCTTTCTTCTGAAGTGACAATAAAGGACATCATATTGTGATGTTTACCATAATTACTAGAAAGCATTCCACGCAGTTAGAACTTGTAACAAGGCCGGCAACTTCACTAACTGCAGAAAAGATGAGCAAAATGGTGGTAGACATTTTGAGATTATGAAAGACTGCTAAGGCAGTATTTCTCCAGACCAAAGATAAAAGCACGCACTACAGTCATGCCATGGCATCGTCTTCCCTGAATATTTGGAGATTGCTAGACATCTGGCATCCCGTGGAGTCACCCGCACTCTCTACGAGCAGCAGTTTTAACATTCCCCACCTTAACCAGGCGGCAAGAACCAAACCTTCACCTACCCCTAAGCCAGTGGACAGACGGTCTGCTCACTGGTACTTCCAGGCCGCCCACTCCCCTCTTCCACAGGTCCCCACATTCTAAGGCAGCGGCTCAACACATCATTGGCGGAAAGTAATTTTAGAACACACCATCCAAATTAACGGGTCATGAATAGGCTCTGATTAAAATATAAAACACTTTTAAAATAATTTAAAATGATTCACTGGAACCAATTTGGAGATATTTTAATCTCTGAATGTGCAATGAACTGTGGTCTCCCTCGGCTCAGCCTCACCGTAGAGGGACATTTCCAGTTAGGCCTTTGACCTTGGGTGACAGGCATGGGAGCCATACACGCGGAACTGGCCAGGCATCCCTCTGAGGCACAGTTTTCTTCCACGTTCCACACCAGATCGTGTATACGGCCCCTGCCCGCTGAGTACTGCTCATTTGTTTATAGGCTAGAGAGCTAGATACTTTTGAACACAACAATGTGACAATTATTTATAAAATCATATGCGATCAAAAGGCCTCAGCTTACATTCTTTAGTCATTTGTTTGAATTCCATTTTAGATTAAACAAAGGAATCGTTTCCCAACATAATGTTCTAGCATTTTCACAAGGATTCAACTAGGGCCACTTGTGGCCCATCCCTAAGCTGCACTTGACCAGGCTGCTCTGTGACTGGGAAGTTCAAGGGGACGCTTGCTGCTTCGGAAGGCGCCTCTGAGACCCACTACAGATTCCTCCACAAAATCCTTTGGCGCCTGGTCGCCACGATTTCCTAAATCTCAGCCAAAGGCACTTCAGATAAGAGGAGAGCTGATCTCTATTGTCTTGCTTTCTATACACCTTGTTCTTTCTTTCTGTATAAAATTTGAGTTAAAAAGAAGAAATGAGAAAAAATACCTATATATTAAAACAGTTTGAAACTAGGACTGTTGGTTATAAAATTCTAAATTTTAAAAATTAAAAATAAGCAAGCCGAAGACTTGTGAGGAAAACCTGGGGGTGGGGCGGGGAGGAAGATTGTGTGTGTGTGTGTGTGTGTGTGTGTGTGTCTATGCTGTAAATTGATTGGGGTGGGGATGGGACTAGCCCTAATAGTACAACACAGTAGACCAATGAAACAAAACAGAAAGCTCAGAAACTGACATCCTCCCAGACTTATGAATCTTCCCAGCAATCTGATGAATTAGATATTATTATACCCACTTTAAAAACGAAGGCATCAGGGAAGACAAAGACATCCAGCAATCAGTGATGGAAGAGTGGAATTCAAACTCAACACAACACGACCCCGAGTTCTTTCTACTGTAGAAATCCAGTCTTCTTGAAAGCAGGAGCCCTGTTTTTAAATTTTCCTTGTAATCTCTGAGACAACACATACAGAGGGTTTTTAACAAACCATATATAAACAGTAGGCGGCGAAGGGTGTATGGGAAACCATCTAGTCTCACTCATCAAGGCACACCTTGCCCGGACCAGACCAGGGCACACAGGAACTTACTCCCACAGCACCAGAGATGAGGGGCAGAGCCTTAAACACCCATCCATCCCGAAGTGGATGTATCCAAGCGTGAGACTGTCACTTACCTAAAAGAGAGAAGAGAGAAAGCGCCATTATTGTAAATGCAGAGATTCTGCTCTGAGAGTTACAATCAGTGTGTCCCTAGCCCAGCAAACTCTCTTCATAGCTCCAATTCTTGGTTGCTTTTTAAATTCCAGCCTTTTCCACACCTTAACCTAGAACAGTCTTTATGTTTTTGAGATGATAAAACATCTTTAGGAGACTGATTAACCCGCCCCCCAGAAAATTATATGTGGACACCTTTCACACAGTGGGTTCAAAGTCCCCCTGCAATCTCCCCTCTGACCCTACAAGATAATATAAGGCGGCACTGTATTCAAATTGCTTCAGAATCTTACATAAAATTTAAAATTCCTAAAAATATGTGTGCTACATGTACAAAATTTTGCACGCAGCAAATAGAAAAGGCACATTCTCTTTTTTAATCCTCACCCTATATTTTATTGATTTTACAGAGAGAGAAGGGATGGAAAGAGAAACACTAATGAGAGAGAGAAACATTGATTGGTTGCCTCCTGTACTGGTCCTGACCAATGGTCAAACCCGAAACCTAGGTGTGTACCCTGACAGGGATTTGAACCTGCTACCTTTGGGTGCACGGGACAACTCTGCAATCAACTGAGCCATGTGGCCAGGACAGGCACATTCTTTATAAGCGCATATGACACATAAACAAAAAAATTGGTCAAGACTAGGGAGGCAAAGAATGTACCTAGAAATAGAAAACTGACAACTATGTATTTGGATGCCAATTAGATCAGTTGGCTATAAAATTCTAAATTTTAAAAACAAGAAAGCCAAACAAAGAATTGTGAGAAAAACCTCAAAAAGAAAAGGGGTGTGTGTGTGTGTGTGTGTGTGTGTGTGTGTGTCTACGCTGTAAATTGATTGGGGTGGGAATGGGACTAGCCCTAATAGTACAACACAGTAGACCAATGAAACAAAACTGAAAGCTCAGAAACTGACATATAATACACAGCTTAGCATAAGGTAACATCTCAAATCAAAGACGGAAAAGATGAACTTCTTAATATCCAATTTGGAGAACTGAATAGCCACCGGGGGGAAAAAAAGTACGTCGCATCCGTATCTCACATTATACACCAAGTACACATCCAAATGGGTCACAAACCTAAATTCAAAACTAAAGTCACACAAGTATTGAAAGAAAACTTGGGTGAATTCCATTATAAATCAAAAGTGAGAAAAGGCAGATGCAGAAGTAACAAAAGATTAACAAATTGGTCTACATAAAAATGTATTTAAAAATAAAAATATTTTGCACAGCAAAAAAAAAAAAAGCCATCAGCCGAAAGACAAATATATACTTGAAAAAAAAAATATTTGAAACTTATCACAAAAGGATAATATCCCTTACATATAAAGAGCTCCTCAAAATATGTAAAGAAAAATACCATCATCCCCAGAGTAAAACACGCCCAAAATAGGCACAGAGAGTACACAGAAATAAGTGAAAGACTCAACGTTACTCAACAAAGACGTGCATATATTTTTCACTGATCGCGTTGGCAAAAATGCAAAAGTCTGACAGCATACTGTGCGAGCTGAGGGGAAACAGCACCAGTGTATACTGCCGGCCAGAAGGCGAGACGGTGCAAAGCCCTAAGGCAGGGGCCTGGGCAGGGTCAGGCAGAGATTAGGTTTAGAAACCAGTGTAGAGGGAAGGATGAGCGAGTGAAGAAAAGAGGACTCTCCAAGAGATGGTGCTGATAGAATTCCACAATAATAAAAATATAGAGAGGACGACAGAAATAGAAAAGCATTTGGCAAACACCACTAGCCAGAGCAGATGCTAAAGTTACAGAGGGGAAAGCAGTCATTTTACTGTGGACAGTGTGGCAGGCCCCACCTTAGCCTGCTGTGGCGGATGCTAACATTTGGGGAACCTGCATGAAAGGTCTATGGAGTCTTTTGTATTATTTCTGTAAAATTTTGGAAAGTCTGAAATTATTTTTTAAGTTAAATTGTGTTAAAACTTTTTTAAATAAAAAGCATTTCTTTAAAAAATATACACACTTAGAAATGCCGACACTGAGACAGAAATCCACATGGAAAAAATTAAAGTGGATCATTACTTCATAATTCATAACATGCACAAAAATTTCTGTTAGGCTAACTGAGCGTAAAAAGCAAAGCTGAAACTTTTAGGGAGGGAGAGAGAGAGAGATTGATTCATGATCTTGAGTTTGCCTACATTAAAATAAAAAAACCTCAAAAGGCAGTATAAACAAAGTATAAAGGTAAGCCATACACTTGAAATGCATATACTGTAACCAACAAAGGATGAGTATTCAGAAAATAAAGACTTTCTCCATATCAAAAAGAAAGACAAGCCTAGCTGGAGTGGCTCAGTGGTTGAGCATTGACCTATGAACTAGGACAGCGGTTCTCAACCTGTGGGTCGCGACCCCTTTGGCGGTCGAACGATCCTTTCACAGGGGTCGCCTAAGACCATCCTGCATATCAGATATTTACATTACGATTCATCACAGTAGCAACATTACAGTTATGAAGTAGCAACGAAAATAATTTTATGGTTGGGTCACAACATGAGGAACTGTATTTAAAGGGCCAGAAGGTTGAGAACCACTGATCTAGGAGGTCATGTTCTACCTGGTCAGGGCACATGCCAGGGTTGCGGGCTTGATCCCCAGTGTGGGGCGTGCAGGAGGCAGCCAATCAATGATTCTCTCTCGTCACTGATGTTTCCATCTCTCTCTCTCCCTCCCTTCTCTCTGAAATCAATAAAAATATTTATCTGAAAAAAGGAAAGATTAAACAATCTAATGTAAAAACAGACAAAGATCTGATCTGGCAACTGATAGAAGAAAAAAACTCAAAATGGCCAATAAATGTGAAATGATACTCAACCTCCTGAGTTAGGAAAATGCAAATTAAACCAAGAAGATACATGTTCACTGCAATCCAATTGACAAAAACGGGGTTATCTGGCAATATCAGTGTTAGAGACAATGGAAAGCAATGGTAGCTCACCCACAGTGCCTGTGAGAGTCCCGCAGAGGAGGGATAGACTGATGGAGGAAAGGAGAACAGGTCCAAAGTGACCCCACTTCTGGGGAGAGTACCACACAGAACTCCCTAAGGTCTTCCAAGTGGAAGGTGCACAGGGAGGTATGTAGGAGAATGTTCATGGTAGCATTCAGGAGAAGAGTAAACACTGGAAACGACCTAGCAGCTCTGCAAAAGGTGACCAAATAAATAGTGGAACACTATACAGCAGTTAGAATAAATAAACCAGAGCTACATGCATCAAAGTGAATCAATCTCACAAATTTTTTAATATAGCTGTATTGATTTTATAGAGGGGGGGAGGGAAGGGGAGGGAGGGAGTGGAAGGGGGAGGGAGAGGGGGGGAGAGAGAGAAAGAGAGAGAGAGAGAGAGAGAGAGAGAGAGAGAGAGAGAGAAAGAGAGAGAGAAACATCAAAGTGAGAGCAAAACTTCACTTGGTTGTGGCCTGTACTTACTCTTACCTGGGACCAAACCCGAAACCTGAGCATGTGCCCTGACTGGGAAGCGAACCAGCAACCTTTCAGTGTACAGGACAACATTCAGCCAACTGAACCACACTGGCAAGGGCATTATCTTTAATACTTTTATCAAAAACATGCAAAAATACTGCATACTATATATGGACACTTGTTGGTAGGAAAACGACTAAAAAAAACCAAGGGACTAATAAACTCTAAATTCAGGATTAACCACGGGACTAAGAGGGGAATGACGTGAGAGAGACGACAAACGACAAACGTAAGGGAGGGCTTGCACACAGAACCCAGTATGAAGATGTGACAAAGCTCGTATGGTTATGTGTTTCCTATGCATATTCTTTTCTATAAATGCAAAATATATAATTTCAAAAAAGAATAAGCATAAATTATGAGCCTTTCCTAAACAGATTCCAACAGGATTTGTTTAAATTTGATGGGTTTCCAAAAATTCATCTGGAATAAAAGAAGACCCCCAATAGCTGCAGCAATCCTGAAAAAGAACAAAGTAGGTGGGATCTCAATACCAGATATCAAGTTGTATTACAAAGCCACTGTTCTCAAAACTGCCTGGTACTGGCACAAGAATAGGCATACAGATCAATGGAATAGAATAGAGAGCCCAGAAATCGGCCCGAACCAATATGCTCAATTAATATTTGACAAAGGAGGCAAGAACATACAATGGAGCCAAGATAGTCTCTTCAATAAATGGTGTTGGGAAAATTGGACAGATATATGCAAGAAAATGAAACTAGACCACCAACTTACACCATATACAAAAATAAACTCAAAATGGATAAAGGACTTAAATGTACGACAGGATACCATAAAAATTCTAGAAGAATCCAAAGGCAAGAAAATTTCAGACATATGCCGAAGCAATTTCTTCACTGATACAGCTCCTAGGGCACTTGAAACTAAAGAAAAAATGAACAAATGGGACTACATCAAAATAAAAAGCTTCTGCACAGCAAAAGAAACCATCAACAAAACAACGAGAAAACCCACTGTGTGGGAAAACATATTTGCCAATGACATATCTGATAAGGGCCTAATCTCCAAAATTTATAGGGAACTCATACAACTTAAAAAAAGGAAGATAAACAATCCAATCAAAAAATGGGCAAAGGACCTAAATAGACACCTTTCAAAAGAGGACATTCAGAAAGCCAAGAGACATATGAAAACATGCTCAAAGTCACTAATCATCCGAGAGATGCAAATCAAAACAGCAATGAGGTACCATCTCACACCTGTCAGACTGGCTATCATCAACAAATCAACAAACGACAAGTGCTGGAGAGGTTGTGGAGAAAAAGGAACACTTGTGCACTGCTGGTGGGAATGCAGACTGGTGCAGCCACTATGGAAGTCAGTATGGGGTTTCCTTAAAAAACTGAAAATGGAACTCCCATTTGACCCTGTGATCCCACTTCTAGGAATATATCCCAAGAAACCAGAAACACCAATCAGAAAGGATATATGCACCCCTATGTTCATAGCAGCACAATTCACCATAGCTAAGATCTGGAAACAGCCTAAGTGCCCATCAGTAGATGAATGGATTAGAAAACTGTGGTACATCTACACGATGGAATACTATGCTGCTGTAAAAAGGAAGGAACTCTTACCATTTGCAACGTCATGGATGGAACTGGAGAGCATTATGCTAAGTGAAATAAGCCAGTCAATAAAGGAAAAATACCACATGATCTCACTCATTCATGGACAATAGAGACCATTATAAACTTTTGAACAATAATAGATACAGAGGCAGAGCTGCCTCAAACAGATTGTCAAACTGCAGCGGGAAGGCCGGGGTGGGTTGGGGGGCAGGAGGTAGGGGGGTAAGAGATCAACTAAAGGACTTGTATGCATGCATATAAGCATAACCAATGGACATAAGACACTGGGTGATAGGGGAGGCTAGGGGACTGTCTAGGGCGGGGGGATAAAATGGATACATATGTAATACCCTTTGTAATACTTTAAGCAATAAAAAAAATAAATAAAAAAAAATTTGATGGGTTTTTGCAGTTTTTTCATTACTGCATTTCTTGTTTCTTGATATTCATATTGATACAAAAACATAGAGGGTATCTAAGAGGCCATATTCTAAAATTAAGGCTGCCTTTTGTTTCCTCAAAAATACCCAAATACTTCCTCCCTCATTATCCATATATTCAGTTGCTTAAAGAGTTCTATTCAGAAAACATTTAACCAAATCCCTCTGGAGTATGCTACACCCTAGAATATATTTAGGATGTTAAGATGTTTTCAAGAGGTTTAATTTTTAAAATAGATAATCTACAATGCCTTTCATGAAGATTAAATAACTAAATAAAATTTCATTTTCCATAATAAATGCCAGGTCATACATTACTGTGCAATTTTTATGTTGAAAAGCCATATATAATTGTGAAATGCCCCATGGTTGAGGAAGTATGATAAACACTTAATAATCTAGTATCAGGTACATGAGAGGCCATTTCCCTATCACCCTCAGTACGATGCGCTGTTGCTGCTGAATTCCAGCAGGTGTAACTGTACTGACTCACTACCTGGAAGGTCAACACACTCTAGGATTAAAAGTGCTACAGAGGTTTGAGTGAAGGCCAAGAGCTCCCCATTCACCTCTTCACTGCACTTTTCCCAAGACAGTGAGGCTATTGGCTAAGAATGTTAATAATGTGGCCAAGGACCAGCATCCATTTCTCTCACATAACAACTTCACAAAGAAAAAGAAAAAAAAAGAAATCATCCTATGTTCCCTAACCTTGTCTTACTGACTTTCACGTTGAACCACTAGATGTTCACTGCAAATCTGCCAGGACTGGAAGGAAAAGGAAGCCAAGCACAGCCATGGGGAGAGCCGCGCATCTGTGCGGAGGGCGGGCACTCGTGCTCAAGTGCCACTGAAGTGCCTGGACTCACCTAGCAATGTGTGGTCCACGTTAGAAATGTTTAAAAACCCACACCAAGAGGATAGCTTTGATTTCACGACTAACACTGAAAAATGATGTCATGGCACCTGAACAGAGTCATCGTTTGTATATATTGAACTAGAGGCCTGGTGCACGAAATCCGTGCAAGGGGCTCGGCCCCCACCTCCACAGCAGCGGCCTCTGCCTCAGCCCCCACCACCCCGCCTTCATCCAGAAGGGCATCCGGAAGGACAACCAGTCTAATTAGCATATTACCTTTTTATTATTATAGATAGGATACACATTTTAAATGGTAAATGAGTTCTTTAACTATAAATTTCTGAAAAGTATTTTTGCTCTAAAGGGGGTTAATTTACCTGTAGCCTCAAAAACCGAGGGACCAATTTTAGCCCTAAGTGAGTTTTCGGTCAGACATGGTCCCTCGAGAAAACTTTGCAAAAGACACGGGAAATATTGGTATCGGCAACATCATAAGCAAAAGCCACACTCATATTTTTACATGCGAACATTGCGAGTAAGAATAAAGCCATGATGGCCCCCTCAAAAACAAAACCAGTCCAATGTATCAGCTCTCCTCTGCCTAAAAAAATGTCCATTTAGTTCCTCAAACAATAAATTTTCCCCAAGACCGTAGCGCATCTCTTTATGCTACGGCTAGCTGGCGGTCCCTGATCAGGTGCAATCCCTCCACAGCTCAGGGTCTGGGCTGAAACCAAGAGGAAGGAATCGGTGCGGCCCTGGGTTTCTGTCCGTCTGTGCAGGCCAGCGCTGTGCTAAGCGGGGGAGCAGCCAGAGCCCGGACGGCCACAACTGCGGGTCCGTGACCTACAATCCCGTGGCGTGGCAGGATCCACCCCCAAGCCCAGGCAGCCCCGCTCAGTCCTTTCACTGAGCGGGACGCAGCACTAAGAGCCTGCAGAGCTCCTCCTTCCAGCACGGGCCCCGCAGCAACAGTGCTCCAGGAGAGCTAGTCAGAGAGACAGCACTCTTATGGGGAAGGGATCCTTTAGCTCAAAAGCCCGAGATTTGAGTTCATCACACAGGCTGGGGGCAGGGCGGAACGCTGGCGAGAAAATACTTATTCCAAAAAGAAATTACATTTTGATACTGTTCCAGAAAGGGAATATTGGCAGAAACCTCAAGATTTTGTTTTTTCTGCTGCTACTGAAATGAAATAGATTTCCTTTTTAATCCGGTCACATGAAACAAACCAAAGGCAGCCGGACGGGCAGATACTGACTCTGGATGCACCGAGTCACACATCAGCAGTTCGGAGAGGCCAGGGAGAGGCCCAGGCGGCCATGAAGTGCAGGAGGAGATGCACACGGGACATTTTGAATCCTGATCCAGGGAGACACATCAAGGAGTCCTCCTGTGCCAGAGGCTTCAGAAGCTAGAGAGGGAGGTCAAAGGAAGGGGCTTAAATGGGAAATTCATCAACAAATCAAGAATATAATAAAGCAACACTAAACTTCAATTTTCCCAAGAATACTGGCCTTCGGCACTCAGCGAGGATGTGGCAACTCCTCTCCGTACACGCAGGAACCTTGACACCCTGAGACCCTGAAATCCGCGCAGCCTAGTTACTGAAGCCAGGGCAAGTAGGGCTGGTCCCCAAATGATCTGTCTTCAAGAAACTGCATTCTCCTCTTCATCTTTCCCGCCCCCGCCCGGTTTTTCCTTTTGTTTTGTCCTCTTCTCTCATTGTTAAATATTAGCATCCAGAGAAAGGAATCTTGAAAAACAATCTTCATTCACTCAGTCCTCTTGAACTCAAGGGGCCACCAAGATAAAGGGCATTAGAGTGATGGGTTTTTAATGAAGCAGAAGCCCAACTAAGTGACTGGGGAAAAGGAGAGGAAAGGGGCTGGAATCTGACCTGGTTGCCAAGAGGAAAATCAACACAATCCCTTGGAGAATGCATGCAGCTTTAGGAATCTGAGCTCCTGTAGCCTCAACACACTCTTCCTCAGGGAAGGCGTGTGTGTGTGTGTGTGTGTGTGTGTGTGTGTGTGTGTGCATGTGTGTGTGTTAATCCACTTTGCCTGCTCCCAGCTATATAGCAGGGAGGGCAGGGATAGATTTCAAGCTGGCAAAAGTCCAAACCCCACAGTTGCAGCTGTAGTAGCTGCCTTGTTTACAAAGCAATTCAGGAAGCTTTTCGAGGGCAGAGTGCACCAGACAGAAGGGGGTCTGTAAGCAAAACATGGACGGATCCCAATGCATTCAGAGCAGACAACACATCTGTTCCCAGGTCCCCCTTGGAAACAGACCCAATAGAGTCCAAGTCAACCTTTAATCTCCATGTTTTTTCAGGAAAGCATAGCTCCTCAAGCACCCAATCACAAGGACACTGGGAGTTATTGGGCCCTGGGGCCGCCCCCCAGGTTCTAACCAAAGCACAGAAGCCACCGGCCCCACAAGGTGTGGGGTGCACTCCAATCAACAGGCCCTGGGCTGCTTGCTCACCCAGGAGCCACGCATCAGTGCCTCCCGTATCCGGCTCACGCCTCTCAGAGGCCAAGCTGGCCAGCCTCCGTGGCCCTGATGTCCCTCACTCAGACTTCCAGGCCTCACCTGCTTCTAATCCCCTTAGTCCTTTATAAAGCTGCCTTTTCTTCTGCCACTTTTCCTTCCTCGGCACAGATTAACTCAGAATTCCTAAGAACAAGAAACACGCAGTTGGAAGGGGATGGGGGAGAGGGAAAAGAGCAACAGAATAAATGCCAAAGAGAAAGCAGAGATACATTATGTCTGTTTACAGAGCTTTAAAGAATGTGCAGTGATAATGACGTGGGCGAGAATGCGATGGGTGCAGACGGAATAATTAGAGCAGAAAGGTGCTCTTAGATGTTTAAAAGGGGGTAATCTGGCTAAGAGGGAAAGCAACCAAACATATGAGATGAAAGAGAAAAACCTGATTTAAAGGATGAGCTTATCAAGTCACACAAAATAACAATACAAAATGTGTGCGTTTGCGAGTGTGGCTAGCATACGCCCTGTTCACACTCAGGACCATCACACACATCACGCCAGGCCCTTCCTCTGTGGGTTCCTGGGCAGAATATTTGATAGAGCCCCAGTAAAAGACATTCATAATCCAGTTGTCCCACGACCACAAAAAGACTTCTGTACTCACTGAGAAGCAAACACCCTGACGACAGACCACTGCGATTTACAGTGGGAGGACATGGCAGCATAAACCCTAACTATGTCTTGTGCACGCAGCACCTCCACCACACATCAGCACAGGGCCCAGCCCTGCCTCTCACTCTGCCATTTCACATATTAATTACATGTTTAATTGCACATATTAATAAGACCGAGTCTATAATTGTGATGTACTCACGTAAATCTAATCAAGGAAACTGGTGTATTTGCATAAAACTTGCAATGAAAAATATAAGGACTACACTAACAAGATGGGGAGAGGAACGCGTATCTGTGGCAAACTGTTTATGTCAAGAAGAATAGAAAGTGATTCTCTTTCCTGAACATTATTTCAGGCCCATTTAACACAATCTGTACCACTCAATGAGTGTACAGTGTCCTACACACATCAAATCAGATCTGGATAATGTTCCTGACTTCAGATAAAGTGTCATTACTATATTAGTTATGACATGACTGGAAGTGCTTACATTTTTAAATTTAATAAAAACTGAAATATGGTAAGAATTAGGAGAGCCTGACTCCAATCTATGGCATTTCAACAGCACAAGCCCACCCATCGGCAACCTCAGAGTTCCTGACTTAATCTCACCCTTAAAATAAACAAGAAAAAGTGTAATTCCTTTATAAAGAAAGGGAATATGGTGGGTGTCCTCTTTCAGAAGAATTTCACAAAGTCAAAGTCAATTACCAGTTCTGATTTGTTGCCTGTAGTTTTTTATATACCTCTACTGCAAACTGGAACTTCCTAATTTGCTGGTTTCATTTGGAGAAATGAAACCAGAGTTTGATAAAAAGAAAAAAAAATTAAGACACAGAAAATACTTTGAACTCAAATAATAACTTAAGACAGTAGTGATGGCTCTCCGTTCTAATTGTTGTTGTCTGACCTTTATGAAGCACGTCCTTACCAGACAAAAAACAAAATCGATACAAAACCATAACTGACAGATGCCAAGATCTGTTCACTGTAAAGCCGGGAAATATTCTAGTTTCACCTTAGTACTATAGATGTTGTTTATTTGCTCACAAATAAATCAAGTATATGTGAGATAGCACACAGTCCTATGAAGCGGACTTAAGTAACCTAAGAAATGAATACTGTTATCTGCTTTTATAAACAGACATATTAAGGAAAGGAAGTATTTTAAAATTATACTGAGTCTGCCCTTCAGAAGGGTTCCTGACTGCATGGCTATAGGAGGAAGAACCATGCCGTCTTCCAGCGGATTCTAAAGTGGAGGGCCCGCAGGTAGTCACATGAGAGACAGCCCTCCTGCGAGCCATTACCTCTCAGGGAGAGAGAAAGCCAAGGCTTGTTGCTGGCATTTGTCTTGTACTAGGTCTGTCATTTAGGGAAGCCTCACTGCCAGTTAGCTAGGTCCCTTCCACGACTTCATTTGTTAACATATTACGAGCCAACTCAGAGCTATGGGTATTTTATAAGCAACAAGCGCCCTTGCCCATTAAAAGTAACTAATAAGTAGCCATGCACCATAATGGAAGAACGCAATTATTTTCCACAAGAAATGACGCCATTGATTGCTTCCAAAATTTTATTCACACCTCAATTACTGCTCATCTGTCACCCTCACTCCTAACACCCAAAGCAAGTAATCAACTGAAAGATAAATTCCCACGGAACTTCCACTGTGTTTGCACACTAGAAAGAAATTAAAAGCTATCATTTCCTCAGCCATTAAATTGATCACTTCGAAGTTTCTTGGTAAAAACTTAAAGAAATGACTGGGGCTGAGAATACAGAGACATGAGCAGGAAGAGGATGTGCTTGGCAAAATGTACCCATGTAAATGTTTAGAGGACCTAGCCCGGGCTGGCTGGGTCAGTGGTTAGAGCGCCAGCCCATGGACCCAAGGGTCTCCGGTCTGTGGGGCAGGTGTGGGAGACAACCAATCGATGTGTCTTTCTTGAGTCAATGTTCCTCTACCCCCCTTCTCTCTCTCTCTCTCTCTCTCTCTCTCTCTCGCTCTCTCTCTCTCTCTCCTTCCTCCCCGCTTCCCCCATCTTCCCTCCCTTTCACTCTGAAAATCAATGGAAAAGCTATCCTCCGGTAAAGATTTAAAAAAATTTAAATGTTTAGAAAATCTAAACTTGTTTGCTCAAAAGTATTATGAGCTCTCAAATATCATTCAACAGTAAACTGACTTTCTTCCTTCAATAAATATTTATAAGATTATTACTTTTCAGACAAAGAAACAAAAGATAGAACTAACATTCTCAACCTATTTTAAACCAATTTTCTTGAGGTTTCTTCCTTCTGCAAAACTCTACGATATTAATAATCTAAGATTATGATAAAATCATAAATACTAACATTTATTGAGTGCTTACTATATGCCAGGCACTGTTCTAGACACTTTGCAAATATTAACCCATTCAATTCTCAAAACAACTGTGTGAGGAAGATACTGTAAGTATCTCCATTTTTCAGACAAGGAAATTGGGGCACAGTGAGGTTACATAATTTGAACATGATTACAACAGCTAGGATTCCAGGAAGTCTGGCTCTAGAATTTCCACTTAAGCACAGGCTAAAATTCATCTCAAGCGATATCTAACCACCAATCTCATGGTATCTCACTCAGGAGAAGTAATCCTTTACGTAAATACTACACTCGCGCATGGCATAACTGTTAATCCACTAAGTAATGCTGCATTAAAATGAAGTCCTCTTCTGGAACCATTTGCTTATTTTTGTGTGACCTTAATAATATATAACTTAATGAAATTTTATTTCATGAAAATAAAAGTCATCAACCTGGTGGACTTTTGTTTTCATGAAAGTAAGTGATTAGGGAATAGAAAAAGAACCTTAACACTTCTACTGTGTAAAGAAGAACATCTTTAGGATATCCTATCTAATAAAAGAGAAACATGGTAATTGGCGTACAACCGCTACCCTTCCCATTGGCTAATCAGCGAGATATGCAAAGTAACTGTTAGCCAAGATGGCGGCCGGCAGCCAGGCAGCTTGAAACTAACATGAGGCTTGTTTGCTTCAATGACGGAGGACTCCAACGTTCCCCGCCTGCCGCTGCAGGCCTCTGAGCTGGCAGTTTGAAACATACTTACAAAAATAGAAGCTAAACAAAACCCCAGAAACCAGCTTTCAGCTAGCCCAGATCTCAGACCTGGAGTTGATACAGAGTTTCGATTGTAGAACCTAAACAAACCAGATACCTGCTTTCAGGAGCGGAGGCCTAAGAGCTGGAGCCAAGCCTCAGGGCTAAAGCTGGCTCAGAATAAAAAAGAAAAAAAGAAAGAAAAAAAGGAGCAGTTGGGAGCTTCAGTCCCAGCCTGAAAACAGCCCTCAGCCCCTCACCCAGACTGGCCAGGCACCCCAGTGGGGACCCCCACCCTGAAGGGTGTGTGACCAGCTGCAAACAGCCATCAGCCCCTCACCCAGGCTGGCCAGGCACCCCAGTAGGGACCCCCACCCTGATCCAGGACACCCTTCAGGTCAAACCAGCCGGCCCCTACCCATGCACCAGGCCTCTATCCTATATAGTAAAAGGGTAATATGCCTCCCAGCACCGGGATCAGCGGAGCCGAGAGGCCTCCTGGCACTGGGATCAGTGTGACAGGGGGCAGCACCCAAACCCCCTGATCGCCCTGCGGCTCTGTGTGTGACAGGGGGCGGGGCCACAACTCCCCCACCCCACGGGCCCTGCTCTGTGTGTGATGGGGTAAAGCCATAACCTCCCCATCGGCCCTGCCCTGGGTGTGACAGTGGTGGCGCCCCAACCCCCTGATGGGCCCTGCTCTGTGCGTGACAGGGGGGAGCTCCCCAACCCCCTGATCGGCCCTGCTCTGTGCATGACAGGGGGGAGCTCCCCAACCCCAATTGACCCTGCTCTGTGCGTGACAGGGGGTGGCGCCGCAACCTCCCCATCGACCCTGCCTTGAGTGTGACAGGGGGCGGTGCCCCAACCCCCCAATCGGCCCTACCCTGAGCGTGACTGAGGGTGGCATTGCAACCTCCCAATCCGCCCTGCTCTGTGCATGACAGGGGGCGGCGCCCCAATTCCCCATTGGCCCTGCTCTGAGCCCGACCAGGGGCTGCACCTAGGGATTAGGCCTGCCCTCTGCCACCCGGGAGCAGGCCTAAGCCAGCAGGTCGTTATCTCCCGAGGGGTCCCAGACTGCGAGAGGGCACAGGCCAGGCTGAGGGACCACCCCCCCCCCCCGAGTGCACAAATTTTTGTGCACCAGGCCTCTAGTCCTATATAATAAAAGGCTAATATGCAAATTGATCTGTCACTGTGACACACACTGACCACCAGGGGGCAGACACTCAATGCAGGAGCTGCCCCCTGGTGGTCAGTGTGCTCCCACAGGGGGAGTGCCGCTCAGCCAGAAGCTGGGCTCAAGGCTGGCGAGCACAGCGGTGGTGACAGGAGCCTCTCCCACCTTCACGGCAGCGCTAAGGATGTCCGACTGACGGCCATCAGTTGGACATCCCCCGAGGGCTCCCATACTGTGAGAGGGCACAGGCCGGGCTGAGTGACGCCACCCCGCCCCCACAAGTGCACAAATTTTGTGCACTGGGCCTCTAGTATAAATATAATATTTTAATTAGTTCAGGGAGTCCTAGTTATCTTAATATTCATCATGTGAGCCCCCGTAGTTGTAAGAAGGCAAAAGTCATCATAACATAAAAACCACACCAACCACTTGTAAAATTAATCCTTACCCAATTAACACTACATACAGTCTGTCTCTATTCTTAGAGAATTATATTCTTCATAGGTCTCTGGAAGATTCTACACCGCATATACAAAGACAAGGGACTGCAAAATAAAACTGTGTTTTCAAAGATGCAGAAGTTCCTGAAATCAATGACGATGATGAGAAAGACTACTTGAATCACAAGCAAAGTCACCAACCAATGAGTATCTGGCAAACTGAGACCAACAACAACCAGGAGGGGACCTGCAAGGACAACAGGCTCAGCACTAACGTGAAGGAGGACGTGCTGTCACCCAGCTTGATCAGAAGATTGCGCTGGAAAAACAATCAATGTGATTCTTTGCTCACTCGAGAATTACAGAGTTGTAATTCCACTTTAAATGTTGTGAAATATAGGATAAAACAGATTCCAAATGTTTAGTTTCACTCTCCACAATAAAGTTCAATCCAACCTCTCGCCACTGACTCTGAAAATCTGGTCGCTGCTGTAAGTGAATTCACTTCGGTGACCTTTTCCAGTCACCAGTTACCTTGCAACAGGCGGATCTGCGCACGGCCTGCATTTTAAAGGGAACGCACAACTCGTGGAGCGTGGATGAGGGAGAGCCAGCACACCTCCCAGCAGAGGGTCTAATGAGGCAAGAGTGTTGAGTCGGAGACACTGGCTTCAAATCCCAGCGGAATCACACAGTAGCTGCAGTGCGTTTGGATAATCTCTCACCCTCAGACGTTTTTACACCTGGAAAATGGAATGTTCCCTACTCGAGGTGCTATTTATGAAGAGAACATGGGAGAGCACACGTGTGCAGCAACTTTCAGTTAGCAAACGGCTAACCAAATGCTGGTATTCTTGTACGTAACCTCCATGTCCATGAGTTGATACTTAATTTCACCACACACTCATCATTCATATATTACATACTGATTGACTACTGGTTGCATATGTTAGCTGCTATGGGAAGTAGCTAAAACTAAAACAAGGTTTTTTAAAAGTCTGCTTGTTTTGTGAATTTTCAAAGGTTATAAGAGAAGACATAAGTGAACAAAATTAGCATACAAGGTAAACATGACATTAAAGCTGTAAGAACAGGAAACAATGGAAATCCTAACAGTTTGACTCCAAATATGATAATCAGGGCAGGCTTCCTGGAAGAAGCTGCATGAAAGAAGGACAGGGCAGGGCGATCTTAAGGTTGAAAGGCCTTATGTCCTACCTCACTACATTTGGTTCAACCTACTCCTTTTGTGCCCCTATAAAAGGAGCCTCCAAAATACAAATGATGGTGACAAAGCACCATGGGGCTGGTGAAGACCTTCAATTCATTATTATCTGCTGTGCCACCTGCCATGTCTGGCATGCAGTGTAAATACTGTAGTGGCATCGCTCTTCTGCTGATAATGCCAAGTCAAACCATTAATACACAACTCCACTGAAGACACTGACAGGAAATTTTAGCTCCAGGTCATACGCTTATGAAGAGATAACTGAAGACACATTTTTGTAAAAAGCAGGAATCCTATTCAAAGCTGTGCATCTTTGGCCAATTGTCTGCTGCTTTCCTGTATTAAATCTCCAGAGTGAAAAAATATGAAACAATATATTTCTATTTTTGCCCATCAGAACCACTAAACCCTGACATGAAGCGAACTGCTCAGACTGTAAACAGGGAAGGAATAGATCAGCTAGGTAACAGGAAACTCAAGTAGCACATATCACATCTAGGGTTCTTGTAGACTCTCCTTATCAGTATTTAAGCAGCAGAGACAGTGAGAACCCATAGCCACAGACAGAGCACACTACGCTGTCAGTTCATCTGCTGTTCCGGTGCCCTGGCATTCCGGCCCACACTAACCAGGAGGGTTTCTTTTCATGCAGCCACAGGGCCTACAGTCAGAGCCTAGAAGCACTGACCCTTCTCCATGCTGCTCAATGCAGGGGCTATAGACATGTACAGAACAAAACTGGTAGATTTTGCACTCAGTCTAAATATCCAAGCAAACAACAAGATGTGATCAGCTACTAAAGAAAAACATTAGAAAATATTCTACATAGTATTCTGGATTTTTCAAACTATTCAACTAATTGCTTACACTGAATCTTCTCAGCCCCCGGCCATTCAAGTGACCATGACAGCAAAGATGATGAGGAGGAAGAGTTTCTGAAACAATATGGCAAAGGCAGTTTCTGTGGACGGAGTGGCTTTTGGGATGGACACATCATGATAATAATGTGCTTAGTAAAAGAATGCATGTGCCTATGCATGTATATGGTCTCTCTAAAAATAGGGCATCTATACTAATAATAGGGTAATATGCAAATTGGTCAGGACACAGTCACAGTAACAACTTGAGATCAGCAGGCTGCGTGCACAGCAGGCACGGGTGGGCAGGGACTTGCAGTGTTGGGAATGGAGGCGGGGCCACAGCAGAGAGACCTCTTTGTGTGCCTGTGCAGGGGGTCCGCAGGCACACGGAGAGGCCCCTCCGCCATGGGCCCAGCCCGGGGGTCCACAGGCCTCCCCCGGCTCTGGCCTACCTCTTTGGGGCAATCCATCAAGGAGCCCCGGATGGGTGGGCGGGGCCTACCTCTTTGGGGCGATGGATCGCGGGGCTCCTGCACTGTGACAGGACACAGGCCAGGCTGGGGGACCCCGCCCTCGCCCCGAGTGCACAAATTTCATGCACCAGGCCACTAGTTAAATATAAACAGAGATTTGAAACTCATCCAATATGTCAGTTGTAGCTGTACTTAAACACAGGAGAGGAGGAAATGCACGTTTAGGGAAAGATGTGGTCCAACACATGTTTTTCTTTAACCATTCAGGGGAAAACAGATTTCAACTCACTAGAAAACTGGCTGACTGGAGACTACACAACTCCCCCCAGTAGCTCATTAAACTGTTATATCACCTTGACAGTCAATTCCTGCAAAGTTAAATGCAAATCAAAACACTTTTAATTGAATCATGCAATACCTGACTAAGGCAGCTCACTGTTTATGGGAACATTGTGGTGAAGTCATTCATTACTGCGCTAAAGTAACTGCATCAGCTCTGACAGACATAACTCAGATTTTAACACGGCAAGTCTGCATAAAGCGTGAAAAGATGATGCATTTATAAACCTCAAATTATAGTGTGGCTCTGACTCTAACGCCTTCCTCAGAAGTGGGTTAGTAGCAGAACTGATGAGTAGTAAAGGAATTCAACTTGACATGAAAAGAAATGTGTTCTCCCTCCTCTCCCATCCTTCACATATAAAGACGTCTTTCTTTAACAAAGTAAGATTCTATGAAGACACTAAGAGAACAACATTTGCCTTACCCACCCTGGCACACAAAGGTCACTTGTGGCTCCATGGTTATGCTGCTCTGTATATTGTAATAATGCAGAGAAGAAGATGAAACTTCTTTAATAATGCAGCCCAAGGCTATAGGGGAGTGAAACACTCAATGGTTTCCATGATTAGCCGTAACAAGAAGGGACAGTCCACTAGCCTACTGCCTCATGTGATCTATTTACAGTCCAGTGGCTAAATTTAGAAAAATCTACAGTACATGAGAACTGAGAGATAAATATCAAGCTACTGCCCCTTCCAGACTTCCAAACAATTCTATTGGTCTCAGGAAAGCATGAGCCAGTAGGGGTTTGCTTCAGCTAAGAGCCCCAGCAGAATATGAACCCGAGATGTTATTCCATATCATGTACTTTAAAAAAACCCTGCTGCAAACTGTATTCAGGGCAATGCTTTAAATTGTTCCATATTTGAGATCAGGGCTTATACATATTAATGTCAAAGAACCTATAGCCCAAGCCCCAGTGTTTATCACTACCTGAAAAATTAAATTAAATATGCCACATTAAGCAACCAAACAAATTCTATCTCCATTAAACCCAAGCCAAGAGGGAGACCTTGACAATAGGACTGAAAAGATTAGGGCTTAATTTAAACAGAGTGACTGCAATAAAACAATTCAAATGTGAGACTTCACAGGAGCAAGTGCTTAAAGCACATCAAGATAAATATTTACATAAACGACACAATGCCATAATTTAAGATGGAAGACTCAGGGACCCACTGAATCCTCATTTAGAATGCTAATACTACAGAGGGAAGGGGAGAAGACTGCAGTGTCCTGGGCCCTACGAATGAATGCACACTGCAGATTCTTTTGAAGGCACAAGGCGAGATCTCTAGGGATGAAAATGTAAATAAATGCATTTGCAGAAATAAAAAGGGGCCTCTAATTTTACATTATAGTATACTTCCCACACAGACCCTTTGAAGTTTTTATAATTTAGAATTCCCCTCCCCTTTCATTCCTGCCTTAGACTCTCATAATCACACACCTTTGCTTTCTCCGGTCCCTAAATAATTTCCAACCCTTTGCTTCTTAGACGGCACCTTGGTTTCCATCCTTCCCCCACTCTCCTTTCTCAGCAGTACTTATATCCCGTAAACACTCTGAAGCACTCAAGTAATTTTAAATTCCATTTCTACCTTTGCCCTCCTCCCCCAATCCCAGCACAAGGTAAGAGAACACTAGGACTCCCTCTGTTGGGCATTCCCTACCTCTAAGAAACACACACAGACATATGCCTTTTGAACTTTTAAAATTCAAACTACTTATAATAAATCTTACAAATTACAATCATCAGAGATTTCCAGTTTGCGAAAATCACCCAGTTAACAAAGGCTCTATCTCTCAGGTTCATAAAGCAGATACCCCATCTGGTCTTTTAACGTAGGAAATTAACTGAGTCCTCTGAGAATGAAGACGTCTTTGACCATGAACCTGAAAATGAGCCCCTGAGATTTAGTAATCTGATTAGTTAAACTGGGTGAACACGACAACAGAGTGGACCTTAAATGGCAGAGCCAGAGCTGGAACAGATGCTAGAGTCAGGAAGTGGCTTCCATCCAAACCAAAGTCGGCCACTTGGCTCTGCCGCAGAGATGGGCCTAGGGAGCACATTTTTGTCCTCAGCCACTGTGCCCAAGCCCCTAATGACATTTATCTGCATAGTGAGTTCATTCTTGATCCATGAATTCAGTGTGAGGCATCTCATGACCTGGTTCAGAACCTCTTACCTTCTCCAGTACGACCTTGAGACACGCATATTTCTCAACTAGCTGTGTGCATATGTCAGAATTACCTGGAGAATTTATAAACAATGCACATGCCCAGGGTCCCATACCACAACTACTGAATCAGCCTTTCCAGGGAGAAGCTAACTTTTTAAGCTCCCTAATCTTCACCAAAACACACCATTGGTTAAGCACCACAGACACAGAATGTAGATCAATGGGTATAATGTAACAAAGAGAGTACCATGCACACAGGACATCACACAAGCAAGAGACAAGCAATAGCAGAGATTTGAAGTCCATACCCCTGATGAGGGTCAGCATCCTCTGCTCCTCATATGGTTGAAAGCATCCAGCCAGGCACTGGCCCCAAGGGCAAAGGAGGCGTCCCATAGCCCTGGCACATCTCTGGAATACTCAACAGGTTGCTCCAGGAGGTATGGACTTTGAAAGTTGCCATTATACTACCAGAGCTGGTATCCTGGGGTGTCACAGGTGTATTAATAATTGATTCAGTCTGTTTTGTTTACAATTTCCTGCCCAATAATTGCATGTTTCTGCAGATGTCTAACAAATTTAGGGCACTTAATTTCTCAGCTGCCACCATCCTGCCGTTCCCACCCTCCTCATCCACTGGTAACGATGGTGTCCAAAGACCCATTCACCAGCATCAGAAAAGGTCACTAAAAAGCTCTTACAACCATCTGTGCCCAGATGGACAGGTCTCTAGCCAGAAGGCGAGAGGTCATCCCCCAGAGGGGGCCCAGACAACCTGACTCCAAGCAGTGCCACCGTGGCTTTTTAATGACTGGTTGTGGGTCCTGAATTATTTACATTTGAGCTGTGGCTCTTAATGACCCGTGCATGTTCTCCTTGGCTTACAGATGCTGAGCAAAGCCCAAGCAGCTTCGCTACCGGAGTCAATGCTGCTGCAGAATGGGGCGGAGTGCATCCTGCTACACTGCCTCGCGAGGGTTCCTGGACAAGCCGTTCTTGCTTGGGTCCCCTGTGGGTCATTACATACACCTATCAGTTAACTCCCTAGCACACATTTTCATACTCCTTAATATCGGCACTTTTGATGCAAATGACTCACCTGTGTAGGGATTTTTTTTAAAAAATTCCTTGTTCCTTTAACTCTATACTGCACATAAAAACATGTTTTTGACTTTATATTAAATCACGGTACAGTGACTTTTTACATTGTGCCTCTGATGTGTTACAGATACTGAAAACAGTGGCACCGCTGCCAGAGCACAGGGCTGCAGGCCCTGCTGCCCCTGCCGAAGTCCGGCAAAACCTTCACAAGGGAAAGCAAAGGTCTAGAAAGAGAGAATGGGGCAGCTCTGCTGAGACAAAGCTGCCTGGGGAAGTCAAGCCGGCCCAGGGTCCCAGTTCCCCTGAACCCGAGGAGGAAAGAAAGGGTTGTTTGCTCACAGCCACTGGACAAAACGGGAGATCTCTGTCCCCAGTACTGACCTTCAAAGCCCTAGGAAAGGGGAGCCTGAAGTCCCGTCCTCCGACCTCTAGGGGGAGCGCCTGAGCCGCACCTTCCGCGGCGGCAGCGCTGCGCACTCAGTCCGCCGCCTTAAACAGAGCACAGAGCCGAGCTCACAGGCGGCGCCAAACTGTTCGACTCATGGAGTTTATGAACGCTGCGTACGAGATGCAAACATGCTCTGCCATTGGGGCAAACATTGGCACAGGAAACCTTCTTTCCAATGTTACCAGCAGGGAGCTTACGTTAAAGTTCAGTTTCTAGAAGGGTGGGGGCGAGGACAAGCTAATTCTAAAAATATGTCCTGAGCGCGTGCCACTGCCGGGAAGCGTTTCCCTGGAGCGCGGTTCACTCCGTGCGCTGCGCAGCGATCACTTAGATAAAAGAAAGAAAATGTGTTGCATGAGGCCTGCCAGACACAAAGGATCACATATCAGCAGATAAGGCTGCACAGACCCTCACCTTAACTATGTCTGTACGCTGATTATGAGCTCAAATTAGCACTGTCACCACCGCGAGCTCATGCCCTGGGGCGCTCCTCCAGCCCCTTCACGGAGTCCTCCCTGGAAACTGGCAATTAACTCTAAAATCTTGCCACTGCTATTAGTTCCTCAGAAAATAAATTAAAGGCCATCTGGGCATACAAGTAAAACCACACAGCTAAGCGTAAAATAAGCAGCTTTCCCTCGTCCGCAAGTGTGTCCAGCAAGGCGAATGGTTTTAACTGGGTTACAAATTACAGGTGTCAGACGTGTCTTCTCTCCAACTCACCAAGCCCTGGGAAAGGCTGTGCACGCAGAGTATTTCCTAAAGGGGCCTATGCAGCATGGTTTTCTAGTTAAACAGAAGACTCAAGTTTCCTGAAAATTCTGTAAACGTTGGGTGAGAATATCTGCTCCTGTGACCGGGAGCTGTAGCCTCAAACATCTGATGCAAAGGAAAGCAGGCAGGCATGACAACTCCCCTGCAAGCCACAAGAATAAAGGCTCCATGTTCAAGAAGATGCCCTCCCATCGCCACACGGCTGGTCTGCAGACATGGCGGTCGCACCGGGCACAGGCAGAGCCAGCTCGCCGGTCGGCCTGAAGCCTGCTTGTTTTCTCTGCCTCTGGCCACAGCCCAGGTTTCTGGATCCTGTTGGAAATTAAAGGGCCCTTTGACAAGTGCAACTGCTTAGAACAGCACCGGTAGTTCACTTTGCCCTTCAAAAAGATGAGAGAAAACCTATAGGCTGATCTTTATGATTAAATATTTAATGTGTCTTTAACACATCAGCCCTTCAGATTTCATCCCAGGTCTAATGTGCCTGCCAGGAAGCTGACTGCTGTGGTTTTATTGCAACTGTACATTTTTCTGACACTCAGAAACAGATTTTCAAAAGCTCTGTACCCCAGAAAATTCCAAGCAAAGTTCAGCTTAACTGGTTTTAAAATACATGCTTGGAAAAAAACAAAACATTTTATTCTACAGCAAAAATGAAAAGTTACTAAACAAACTAAAATATAAATGTAGAAAGTGCTGCAGGCGGTTTTTTAAAATACGTGCGCATTTTTAATACAGCAAAGACAAAAGCTAAGCCTCAGTGACAACTAAAATGTAAATACGTTTTAATGTATGTAGCCATCCACTCTCAACATCCCAGGGAATCCCTAAGGAAAACAGCTGTAATATTAGTTTGATGCTGGGAATCCCACGTTTCCATTAAATGGTGAAATTACAGAATATGCATAAATGATATCACCATATTTAGAAACTTCAGTGGACTTTTCCCCCCATACAGAAAATCCTCAGTTAAATGCTTTTACACTATGTAGATGGATAAACTTAAAATGCCCATCACTTAATGAGGAGGAAGAGAACAGCACTTCTCTTTAGACCTAATGACGCCTACAACTTTATTTTCTTGTTGCTATGCAGCAAGGAGAGGGGAGCAAGGAGAGGGAAGGCACAGAACTCAGATTAACACGTTTCGAGCATTTTATTTATTTATTTTTTAAATATATTTTATTGGTTTTTTTACAGAGAGGAAGGGAGAGAGATAGAAAGTTAGAATCATCGATGAGAGAGAAACATTGATCAGCTGCCTCCCGCACACCCCCTACTGGGGATGTGCCCGCAACCCAGGTACATGCCCTTGACCGGAATCGAACCTAGGATCCTTCAGTCCACAGGCCGACGCTCTACCAGCTGAGCCAAACCGGTTTCGGCACAAGCATTTCAAAATACACAGCAATCTATCCACTTTTTAATTAGGAAGAGAATGTGGTATGTTCCTCATCCTTGCATCAGAGTTCTTATGCTAGCAAGAGTATGACGTCATGCTCACTTTGAACATTATAAACTAATATTTATTTAAGTGAAAGGGAACTCGAAGTTCTGACTCATCTGAAATGCAAAGCACATACATATTTTACCAAAGGTTTACTATGCATATTAATCTTTTATGCATTTTATTCCTCCAAGCGTGAAAAGAAACAAGTTGAAGTAATAGAGGTTGCCAGGTGTTGGTGGCACCCATTCCACTGTAATGACAGCCATGACTTAAGGTTTTGTCTCACTCTACTCTTCCCCTGAACTGCAAATCTCCCGTTGCCACAGCAACTCTACACACTGAAGGTAAGCTCCAGAAAGCATCCTGGTCATCGCCCCCATCTTGTTTGCTTTGCATCAGAGCATCCCTAACTCCCTGCTGCAGGGGAGCACCTGGGTGGTGACCTGGGCCCAGTTATTCTAGAGCACTGGCCAGTCGCAGCCATTAATCATTCCTGCTTCTTGAGCTGACATACCGAGGTGGGGAAACGACATCCTAAATGAGCAGAGCTGATTACCTGGGAAAGCAATTCTTCAAGATAGCACCGCTAACTAACAGCTCCATCTGCTCCCCATGCACACACGCTATGCCCAGCACTGGCGGAATGGAACTAACAGAGCTGGTCCTGTACACGGGACTCCCTGTGTCCTCATGGGGTCTGACGAGCACAGAAAGTCCTTACATCCTCTCCATCCCTGGGGTAACTGGTGTGTATCACATTAGGGTCACAGGCCACCCAGGGAGGATATTTCGGCAGGCTTTCTCAGTTTAATTCTTTAAATATATGTGAAATAAGGCTTCAGTCTGAAGCACAGACAAAAAAGTGCTATGGCAGGCCTGTAGTAAAACCCACTTTCCTAAAATCAGACCAATAAAATTCATGATAAACTAAAGAAAATCATCTATTTACCCAAGTATATTTTGTAAAAAAAAAAAAAAAAAAAAAAATGCAGCTTGTTTTAAAGTGATTAAATAAAAGCAGAACCTTCAAGGATCGTGACAGTGCAACCCAGTTCTGTAAATTAAACAAACGGAAGACCTACGGTCAGAAGCCCTGGATACTCAGCAGCCAGTTCAACACTACCTGGCTGGGAGACACAGTGCTTTAGCAAGCCATTATTATAGAGAAACTGTAAATGGTCCCTGATTTTTTTTTTTCTTTTTAGAAATCTAAACAATCAGCTGCTTCTTAAATGGCCCTGCAGATTCTGTCTGCTCTTTGCTGATGAAGAAATCTTTGATAATACATATCGGATGTCAACCTCCCAATGCTGGGTGTTTAAGGAGGCTGCTGGCTTCTGTTTCCTGCCCACATTACTGGCATTTTCCAGTCGCTGCATTAACACTGCCTCTGTATCAAATGGGAACAGGCTCCAGCTCTTTCCACATTAGCTGTGATTTTAATAGCATGCCAAGCAAACAGGCTAGCGTAATAAGTTTCATTGCACCCACTTCCACCACAGATAAGCACCTCATTTTCATAGTTTCCACTTGTTGCTAGGTAACCACACCATATGAGACATCTCTAGGCATTTTGCAAAATGCATCCTCTTCACCCAAATTCGATGCGCTTCGGGCATTAAATACTGTTATTCCACCCATCTCTATCACTCAAACAGGTTAAGCTTTGGTTTAAATTGCAACAGAGGTTTGGGAGATTGTTGCTTCTGAGGGGATTTTGATGTGCAGAGATTCTAGAAGATACACTACGACATGTTCCTCTCTCCCCCAGAGCAAACGCACTGCGCTACCTGGTGAAGTGAGGGCCTGGAGCTTCACAGGACAGTAAGCCCTCTCGGAAGATGTCCACACAATGCCCCTTAACAGAAGACGACGTCAATTAAAAACTTCCTTCCTGCTCTACGGGGCCGTGGAGGGAAGTCTGTAAGCAGGGGTCCACACGGAGTGGGCTCACCTGCAGGCTTCAAACAGAAACCCTTTAGCTAGGTGCACGCAGGCCAAAGCGGGCACCCCTCTGTCAGCCCAACAAACCAGCTTTCTGCAGAAGGCAGGCTCTGCGGGAACAGATGCCCGGCCTGGACTTGGAAGCACGCGGCGCCTGCAGGCCCCGCAACAGACACTGACATTTCAAAGAAAACGCATCTGAGCACGCAGCACAAGGCGTCTCCCACAACACAGGGCCGGGCTGCCCCTCAGCCTCCTCCTGACCCACCCGCTTCCACAGCTCCAGTGGCACCCACGGCAGGGCTGCCCACTCTCTTCAGAGGCGGAGTAGGGGTGGGAGTCAAGGCAGCTTCGCTCCCCACCTTGAGCCTTAGCTTGCTAAGCAGTGGCCCCATTTTTACCCTAGAGCTCCCCGGAGTGCCAAGGGCGTGGCCTCAGGTCATCCCTCCCCTCAATGTTCGGAGGCCGCTGGCAGGAGGACACCCCTTACTCTATGTGTTACAACGGGTCCTCGTGGACACCAGAGTTGGCTTCATCCATGATATTCTTTCCTTCACTTCACCTCCTGTCCTCCCTCGCCCCGGTCTCTGGCCACTGGACGGTGTGGCCGCCATGGGTGTGGTTAGAATGTGGACAGTTACTAGCAGTTCAGCTGGGACGGTGTGGCCACCGTGGGTGTGGTTAGAATGTGGACAGTTACTAGTAGTTGAGCTGGGACGGTGTGGCCACCGTGGGTGTGGTTAGAATGTGGACAGTTACTAGTAGTTGAGCTGGGACGGTGTGACCACTGTGGGTGCTGTTAGAATGTGGACAGTTACTAGTAGTTCAGCTGAGACGGTGTGGCCACCGTGGGTGTGGTTAGAATGTGGACAGTTGAGCTGGGACGGTGTGACAGCTGTGGGTGCTGTTAGAATGTGGACAGTTACTAGTAGTTCAGCTGAGACGGTGTGGCCACCGTGGGTGTGGTTAGAATGTGGACAGTTGAGCTGGGACGGTGTGACTGCTGTGGGTGCTGTTAGAATGTGGACAGTTACTAGTAGTTGAGCTGGGACGGTGTGGCCACTGTGGGTGTGGTTAGAATGTGGACAGTTACTAGTAGTTGAGCTGGGACGGTGTGGCCACTGTGGGTGTGGTTAGAATGTGGACAGTTACTAGTAGTTGAGCTGGCAAAACTGGACCCTTTCCATTCACAGGGAGAAACTGAGAGGAAACAGGAAGAGAAAGGTGATGGATAAGGCGAGGGCTGAGGAAACCAACACTGTGTCTCCCAGGGCATGTATGTTACCAAACCTCACTTCATCTGTTCCGAAGCTCCGTGAAAGCCGGGGCTGCCAGGGCATGAAAACATAAGGGGCTTAATGAAACCATCTTTCTTTCTGCTCCATCTGAGAGCAAGACTTGGTTCACTCTATAACCTTTAAAAAAATCACCTAGTTACTGACAAAAACTTTAAAATGACCAGTAGCCAGATATAAAATAGATCAATTAAAATTTAACATGTGCATACTCCATGGTCCAGCAATGGTATTTCTTAGTGTCTATCCTAAATGAACTCTCACTCGT
Organism: Myotis daubentonii; assembly: GCF_963259705.1. NCBI lineage: Eukaryota > Metazoa > Chordata > Mammalia > Chiroptera > Vespertilionidae > Myotis > Myotis daubentonii. The sequence continues at coordinate 6,213,401 of NC_081848.1, read as the reverse complement.
GTGCACATGGAGACATGTACAAGAATCCTCAGTGAAGTACGGTTTATAGCAGGAAGGACCTGTCTGTCAAACGGAAGTCATGTGTGCACTATGGAATAGAAGGTAGCAAAGCGTGCCTGTAACCGCATGGCCAGGCTGGGCGGGCACTGCTGCTGAAGAAGGCGAGCTGCAGAATGGTAAGCACATGTGCCACCACACATGCCAGCCATAGCGGTTCTACAGACCTTGTTTACATGGATGGGTAGGTGGAGGGATGGATGGATGATTGATAGATAGATAGATAGATAGATAGATAGATAGATAGATAGATGATAGATGGAAAAGTACAGAAGAAAACAAATTAGCTAAGCTAAGATAGATTGAGGATCAATAGAGACTTCAGCTTTATTAGAAATATCTTTTAAAGGGAAATATTTTTCATGTATTACTTGACTAATTCAAAATTAAAGAAAAAGGAAATCCTATCTAATAAAAGAGAAACATGGTAATTGGTGTACGACCGCTACCCTTCCCATCGGCTAATCAGGATGATATGCAAATTAACTGCCAGCCAAGATGGCGGCCGGCAGCCAGGCAGCTTAAAGCGAACATGAGGCTTGCTTGCTTCAGTGATGGAGGACTCCAACATTCCCCACCTGCCGCTGCAGGCCTCTGAGCTGCAACTCTAAGCAACTATGTTACAAATATAGAAGCTAAACAAAACCCCAGAAACCTGCTTTAGTCGCTGGGCTTCAGCCAGCAGGATCGAAACATTGTTTCGAATACAGAAGGTAAACGAAGGCCAGAAACCTGCTTTCAGCAGCAGAGGCCTAAGAGCTGGAGCCAAGCCTCAGAGCTAAAGCTGGCCCAGAATAAAAAAAAGAAAAAGAAAAAAAAGGAGCGGTTGGGAGCTTCTGTCACCCGCCAGCCTAAAAACAGCCCTCAGCCCCTCACCCAGACTGGCCAGGCACCCCAGTGGGGACCCCCACCCTAAAGGGTGTGTGACCAGCTGCAAACAGCCATCATCCCCTCATCCAGGCTGGCCAGGCACCCCAGTAGGGACCCCCACCCTGATCCAGGACACCCTTCAGGGCAAACCATCCGGCCCCTACCCATGCACCAGGCCTCTATCCTATATAGTAAAAGGGTAATATGCCTCCCAGCACTGGGATCAGCGGAGCCGAGAGGCCTCCTGGCACCGGGATTAGTGTGACAGGGGGCAGCACCCAAACCCCCTGATCGCCCTGCGGCTCTGTGTGTGACAGGGGGCGGAGCCACAACTCCCCTATCAGCCCTACTCTGTGAGTGACAGGGGAGAGCTCCCCAACCCCCTGATCGGCCCTGCTCTGTGCGTGACAGGGGGGAGCTCCCCAACCCCCTGATGGGCCCTGCTCTGTGCGTGACAGGGGGGAGCTCCCCAACCCCCTGATGGGCCCTGCTCTGTGCGTGACAGGGGGCAGCGCCCCAACCTCCTGATCTGCCCTGCTCTGTGCATGACAGGAGCGGCGCCCCAACTCCCCAATCGGCCCTGCTCTGAGCCCTACCAGGGGCTGCACCTAGGGATTGGGCCTGCCCTCTGCCACCCGGGAGTGGGCCTAAGCCAGCAGGTTGTTATCTCCTGAGGGGTCCCAGACTGTGAGAGGGCACAGGCCCGGCTGAGGGACCCCCCTTCTTCCCCCCCCCCCCAGTGCACAAATTTTTGTGCACCGGGCCTCTAGTATATTTATAATGGACTGGAAAATAATGGAAGGGAATGTCAAGAACTAAAGAAAATGTGTGAGTCTTACAAATTCTATCAAAGGACTGGTATATAAACTTATTCTACCTCCTTTGAAAGAGTTAATTTTTTAAAATATATTTTATTGATTTCAGAGAGGGAGAGAGAGAGAGAAACATCGATGAGAGAGAATCATCGATCAGCTGCCTCCTGCACACCCCCCACTGGGGATTGAGCCTGCAACCCAGGCATATGCCCTTGACCAGAATCAAACCTGCGACCCTTTAGTCCACAGGCCAGCGCTCTATCCACTGAGCCAAGCCAGCTAGGGCTGAAAGAGTTAAGCTTGAAAAGCATTCCAAGACCAGGGTACAAGTATTTAGGAAAAATAGTTCTCAGTGGGTTGTGAATCTATTTAAGTTTAAAATATCTAGAAGTTTATTTAAAAGATTAGATATTTATGGGTTCCTTTAGAAAGAGCCAGCTTTAACAATATAACTACCCTACCGTCACATGGCAATACAACAGTTAAATGGGAAAATAATAATAAAATAAATAATTCTTATAACGCCTTCAGGATAATTGGCCATGGGAGGAAATATATCAATGGGATTCATCTATATAAAAGTGAATCCATTAAGAATGGCAAGAGTCCTTGCATCTGGTAAATTTTAAGAGTTTGGAATTGTGCCGAGAAGTCATCAAATTTGTTGCTAGTGAACCCCCATCTGTCATAGCTTGAATCTGAACTATACATGGCTCTTATTCCCCAAATCAATATGTGTGTTCATGCAATCTAGTATCCAGTCTAGAAGCTTTGCAATTGTCTATAAGCTCCTCGGTTTTTATTTTCACTATTCCTTGCTTTGTTATAATTCTTAATATACAACTGACAGAATGCAGAGATGTCAGTTTAAAGACTTTACTCGCCAAAGCTTAGCTGTAGAGAAAAACTAAAATAAAAGGGGTGTGTGTGTGTGTGTGTATTGTGTGTGTACTGTGTGTGTTGTGTGTGTATTGCATGTGTGTGCTGTGTGTATTGTGTGTGTTGTGTGCATTGTGTGTGTTGTGTGTGTATTGTGTGTGCATTGTGTGTATTGCATGTGTGTAGTGTGTGTATTGTGTGCGTGTGTGTATTTGTGTGTGTTGTGTGTGTATTGTGTGTGTATTGTGTGTGTTGTGTGTGTCGTGTGTGTGTTGCGTGTGTGTTGTGTCTGTGTGTATTGTGTGTTGCGCGTGTGTGTGTTATGTGTGTTGTGTGTGTGTTGTGTGTGTTGTGTGTGCATGCATGTGTATTGTGTATCGTGTATATTGCGTGTGTTGTGTGCGTTGTGTGTTGCATGTATGTATTGTGTGTGTATTGCATGTGTGTAGTGTGTGTATTGCGTGTGTGTATTGCGTGCGTGTGTGTATTTGTGTGTATTGTGTGTGTTGTGTGTGTTGCGTGTGTGTTGTGTCTGTGTGTATTGTGTGTGTTGCGCACGTGTGTTGTGTGTGTATTGTGTGTGTATTGTATGTGTGTGTGTTGCGTGTGCGCAGAAATCCAAAAAGGATAAACTTATCACACATTATACCAGTCACAATTAAGAGTTTGTTGCCTCAAAGATTTCACGAGAACATGTCTTGGGCGAGAGAGTTTTAGTAACTGCTCCTCTCAGGCCAGGTATCCAGGAAACCCAGCCCTCGGGAGTGTCAGAGGGGAGGGGAGTGCCAAGCTCTGAAGGGATCGTCTGAGTCACCCAAATGGCAGAGACCTGCTGACGCCATGGAGGACACTTACTCTGTTAAATGGAAGCTGATGGGCACTCAGAATTTACTGTTAACGTACTTTCCATATACTTCTAATACTCTTAGTTGTCTTGTTTGCCAGCTTACAACAGAATCAAAACAAATTTTTTAAAAAAGGAAAAGAAAAGGTGAGCACAAAAGAAGAGACAGGAAAAAGTATTTTAAAAAATCATTGAGAATCAGAAAGCATAGCAGTCTCTCTGAGTGCGGAATGGACAACCCATCCACATGAACAATCTCTAAGTAAAATACGTTAATTAGTATTCTAAAAGGTCCCAAGTCATTTATGCAAAACAGTTCAATATGCTAGGTTTTTAAAAGGCAGAGAATCATGTATTATATTTTGGAACAATTTTCATTACGAGAAAGTACTCAGTGTGGCTTGTTCCTGCTTAATCCCCAATGCCCAGAGCAGTGACCAGCACTCAGCACATCCTGAGGGGAGAAGGTGTGGACGAGATGAATGAGAGGTTGAAGACATTTACAAATCAGCAGGTTGAAAAAGGTAAATTCAGGGTTTCTCCAAATTCTGCAAACCTGTAGTTTAAATTAAATATTAAAAAAAACACACACACACAAAACATACCTATCAGGTATGTTTCGGGACAATAACTTGTAGGGATATCATGAATGAAAAGTTACTACGAAAACAAGGTCATGTGAAACCAATGTAGACAGAGGGGAGGAAACAATAAATTGGCGTCTTTACGTGGGCGGTTACTAAAGGACTCCGGAGCGCGCGCAGTTCCCAGCGAGGAGTGGAGAGGCGCTGCGTGGGCACCCACCCAGAGAGATCCCTGAAGGTGGGTGCCCACAGGCCCTGACAGTCTGGTTACTTACGGTTTCCCTTAAAGCTTCATTGTTTACTTCGAAAGGCTTCGTCCTACAATGTGTGTCAAAATTTAATTCCGCCAGCGTTAAAGCACACCTTCTTGAATTACAAACCTATCAAGCCCAGGGAATTAGCCTCAAACTGCCAACATCAGCGCCAGAGTCCTGCCTGCAGGGAGGGCCCCTGCCCGATTACAGCTCTGCCTCCCGCATTCAGAGTCTGCGCAGCGAAAACAAAGAGGGCATCACATTTCAGTAATTAATATGAGTAAACATGAGGAGAGCTAACAAAAGCAATTACTTGGAATTTTAGTACTATTATCTCAACTTTTCATGTTTTGCCTATTTCAATGGGAAGCAGAGACTAAAATGAATGCCTCAGGCCTGGAGATTTGGTCATTTCATTCAAAAGGCGCCATCCACCTGTATAGCAGAGTTGACAGCTAATTTAATACTCTCCTCCAGATAAAATAAATTGCTCCAACTTCAGTTTAGGAAGAAAAAAAGACTTGCTAGTATTTTAACTCATTTTTGATATTAGAAAAATCATTTGCGTTTTCTGAATTAACATCGGCAGGGAAGATAGGAGGCAGCGAATGCTGGTTTCTGATGGTGTCCTCCCAGTCTTCTGGCTCGGGTCTGCTTCTCTTTGCACTTCTTTCTGGAGTTATAACTGAGTACTTCCATTAGTTAAGGTGGGGAAAAACTGCAATTTCCTTTCTAACAATAGACAAAGTACCAGAAAATTGGAAAGTAGATTGACAACTACTATAAAAAAATATACAAAGTTTAATCTTTAAGTAAAATAAGGATTTGTTTCATGTTATTTAATGTAGCAATCATAATGTGTCGATATAAAAAGTCCCCAAATAGCCTCTGACTATATTATCCTTGGACTATGACCTTCCTCCCTCACAGCCCATATCCAATCCATCATCAAATTTTGACCTTGGAAACACTACTCAACTCCACCGCCTTCTCTCCACACTCCCCTCTCCCCACCCCAATACAAACCACTGACCTCTTTCTTGTCCAGCCAGGAGCCACCGGAACTGTCTGTCTACATATCTCCATGAGACCCTTCCTCATTGTCGCCAGAAAACAACCCGGCTCAAGCTATCACTCACTACCTGCTTAAAACCCCAAAAGCTCCCAATCTTTCCCACCGCCTGCAGGGCCCGAGCCACCGGCCACTCCCCACCTCTCCACTCTCCTCAACTCTCTGACTCCAGCCACAGGGGCCTTCTTTCAGTTCCTTCAATGCACCTGGTTCCTTCAGGAGCGGCTCTTCCTACCTTTAGAACCTGGTTAACTTACACCAACCTTGACCTTCAGATCACAGTTCAATCACTGCTGCTTCGCTGAAGCTCTCCTTGGCCATGCAGTCTAGATCAATGTCTCCTAATACACGATTTCACTGCCCCTGAGGTTTCTGCGCCAGGACACTTGTACCACTTTATAACTTTATATTATGTGACTGTCTGGTTAATAAATAATGGTATCAAATATATTTAATAATTGTTCCTTGACAATAAGGAGCACGATGGCAGAGGCCAAGTGTGCTTTTGCTCACCATTGTCCCTTTCCCCTCCCATCCCAGCACCTAACACATTAAATAAAAACTTGTTAAATAAAAGCATCTTAAGTCAATGGATGCATGTATTACCTTCATCCATTTGGGATCTGCTTTCCTGAGTGGACTATGAGGTCAGAGATCCTGCCTTTTTCCCTCCTGCACCCTCAGTATCTAGCCTAGAGCCTGACACATGGTAGATAGTCGATCAATAATTGTTTAATGAATGGCTGAGAATTAAACAGATGTTTTTAAAATATAAAAGCAGTAGCTCTGCCCAGCTCTTGGAATGATTAAGAATTCCAATATTTGTATTGCTCAGACGAGTCAATTAACCAACCTTCCCTCAAGGTTGTAACATGAGAAGGGATTTGTTGAAATGAGTAAGGTCTGATAGCCTGAGGGTATTACACATCCCCCCACTTAAAACTGCTTCCTTTAGACAAGCAACATGCCCAGCTCACACATGACAAATGGAAATCTGTCCACCCAAATTTTTATTTAAACAGGAGTCTATCTGTTCACCAGGAAACCGGAATTCACTCCTGTGCACGGCTGAGAGTTTGGTTTCCTCGCTCACACTGCACAGCACACTCACTCAAGTGGGCAAGGCCTGGCCTCCTGCTCCCACTCGGAACAAAACCAGTAAATACTTCACATTCCCAAGCATGTTCACCAGCCTCCACCTCGCCAAGTTCAACATCCCTTTAATGAGTTTTGTTAAGTCCAACAGGAGTATCCAAATAATGCGGCCATCTATCTGTCCTCCTGCTGGGGAGGACAGACCCACAGGCTCCAAACCACTGCAACGCTATGAGACTTCTCTCTTGACAAGTCTTGTACAGTGGGCTTTTCTCCTTCTGCAAAGCCATGTAGAAAATATTTCAACAATAACCACACAGTCCCCCTGTGGTATAGACAACATACAAAATGCATTAGGAAAAATGCCAGTAACTGAAATGCTTTCCTCAGTAGCTCTATGCACCCGAGTGCCTCACAGGGGCCGCAGAGTGCACAGCGCTCGGATCTGCTTCCAAAGGGAGCTCAAAGTCAATAAGGCTCCTCAGCCATCGCCGGCGAGACTCAATCAGTCCAAGGGCAAGCCTTTCTGAGTTATGCGACCGTTTCGTTCGCAGAGTTTTACCGAAAACGCCATGCCATAAACCAATTTAATTCAAGGTAACCCAAGCTGCTGGATGACAAGGAGCCAAAGGAATGAACAGAAGGAAGAAAATGCAAACGTTTCAAGTTACACAGGACCTTCAATCACACAGAGAAATGAGCACAAATTAACTAACCCAGAAGGTTCCCAGGACCTCTGAGGTATCATTCCAAATAAAATCCCCATTTCCCACCATTAAAATAAACCTGTGTCACTACGTTGGGGAGTTGCCTTTTAAAGAGGTATAGCCAAGGAAATTCTTTGCCGACCAGAATTATGCTGTGCAAACACTGGCTGGTTCCATGTCCAGAGGACATTCTAGAATGACTTTAAGTGGTTCGTTTGCAATCTGTGGGCAGGAAGACAAGGGAATTCTGCCCTCAGAAAATACCCAAATATTTTCACAGAGTTACATTTTAGATTGACAATGTTTAAAGTAGCCCCCTGAATTTATTAGCCTGCCAGCACTTCACATGAGTAATTTTAATGCTTAGATCTTTTAAGTTTAAGTAAATGACTGGCAAAGAGTCAGAAACCTTCCTGCAGCTTTCTATCATGACACCAGCTAGCACACAGAGGCACGGACTCGGGAGTGGCCACCTTCACCTGGCGACCTCTGCATGTCTATGAGTTGCCACATTTTAAAATGCATGGGTTTCTCTGAACTTTTCCCCCCAAAAAATAAAATTCCAGTTTATAGTTGGACAACATTGTTTCACACATACATCAAATCAGGCCAAAAAACATAAACAGCAACTTCATAGTCAAAAAAGAGGAAAAAAGAAATCTTTTTATCTTCGGCCTTTTCAACCATCTAATAGTAGTACAGCTACGTACCTACACAAAACGTTATGGAATGCACTGAGCAAGATTCTTTTGTTGTTGTTGTTTTGCCTATTTTACAAGTTGTGTTTTTTTTTCTCCTTTGAGGCGATGATGACCGTGGCCGCACCACTGGAGTCAGAAGTGGGACGGAGAACGCTCCCGAGGCTGGCTTGGTCATGCCCAGGTCATGACAAATGGCTGGCCCCTAACAGTATGTGCAAAACATAAAATGTAAATAAAAACACAAACAAGTTTTCCTTTTAAAAGCGCTTTTAAGAAAGAAAAAAAAGCTGGGCCTTAAAAGTTTTGTTTCTTTTTCCTCCCTGGTTGCAAACTCCCACTGCGTTCTGGTTGGGCGGGGGAGACGCCTGTCACCAGCGGTGGCGCTGTCCGTGGGGAGCCGTGGGACAAGGTGACCCCGTTTAGGTCGGAGGAGGCAGAGGTCTCGGTGGCCTTTCCTTTGCAGCTGACTAATCATCCCCCTGGGTCTTCTGCTTGGTGTCAACATCTTCATCCTCATCATCCTCAGCTGCCCCTGTACTGTAGCTGCCTCAGCCTCCTCCTCCTCCTCCTCCTCCTCTCCATCCTCTCCATCCTCTTCCTCCCCACCTCCTTCTTCCTCCTCCTCTTCCTCCTCCTCCTCTCCCTCCTCTCTCCATCTCACTGTCAGCCTCCTGCTCCCCGTTTTCCTCACTCGCTTTCTTGTGTCCACAGCCGCGTTGGACGGGGAGGGTCCGGGCACTCCAGTGACCTGATGCGGCGGATTATTTTCATTTTTTGATGATTTTTTAAAAATATATTTTATTGATTTTTTATAGAGAGGAAGGGAGAGAGATAGAGAGCCAGAAACATCGACCAGCTGCCTCCTGCACACCTCCTACTGGGGATGTGCCCGCAACCAAGGTACATGCCCTTGACCGGAATCGAACCTGGGGCCCTTCAGTCGGCAGGCCGACGTTCTATCCACTGAGCAAAACCGGCTAGGGCTTTGATGACTTTTGTTTGGGCAGATCATTTCTGAAGCGAGAGCTGGAGGCCCAGCAGAAGCTGCGGGAGTGAGCGGCCCGCAGAGGGCTCCTGGGGAGCCGGGGCACTGGCGGTTACTGCTCTCGGGGTTCACCAGCACATTCTGGCCTGACAAGATGCAGCCTGCCCGCAGGTCGGCTGAGCCTCCGGCTGGCATTGTTCTTTAGCCCCCTGCCTGCTCCTGCCGCGATGCCCACTCCCCCCGCGGACAGTCACCAATGGGCAGCGCTCACTGACCGGCCCGAGTCTGCCCAGCGCAGGGCTTTCCTGCTCCGACTGCGCGCCGACCCTCGGGGACCCTGGGCGCCTGCAGCCTAGCCTCCGAGCCTGGTTTCCTCCTGGATGCAAGGGGGTGAGGGCAGGGCTCCCCTCACAGACCCTGTGAGAACCGAGTGAGGTCGCCTGACTAGCACTTCCCATAGGGCTGTGTCCAGCAGGAACGCGCTGGCACCTGCCCTGATGGGCCACTTTCCACCCCTTCTACTCTTCAACCCCCATGCCTGGCCGGCCCCGACCAGAGCGGAATGAGCCACGGTCCTTGAGAGTTGTCACCGACTGTCCTCTCCCACACAGTTGCCAACAGATTCAGTCAGAACAGGCAAAGCTCCGAGTTAGTCAACACCATGGGCTGGGAAGCAGCAACCTAGGGTCTGGGACAGGGGGTAGCGAACTATGGCCATGGGGCAAATTCCGCTAGAGAACAAAGAATCGTTTGTACATTTTTTAAAAACATATTTTATTGATTTTTTACAGAGAAGAAGGGAGAGGGACAGAGAGTTAGAAACATCGATGAGAAAGAAACATCGATCAGCTGCCTCCTGCACATCTCCTACTGGGGATGTGCCCGCAACCCAGGTACATGCCCTTGACCGGAATCGAACCTGGGACCCTTCAGTCCGCAGGCCAACACTTACCCACTGAGCCAAACCGGTCAGGGCTCGTTTGTACATTTTTAAGTGGCTGACAAAAATCAAAAGAAGAACATTTCACAACACACGAGAATGAAACAAAATTCAAGGTTCAGTGTCGGGAATGAAGTTGTGCCGGAGGCCCACACCCTCCACTCCTGTGTTCCCTGTGGCCGTTCCCTTCACAGCAGCTGAGGGGAGCAGTTGTGGCAGAAAGCACAGGCCTCAGGGGCTTGCAAGGTTACTCTCTGACCCTTTACAGAAAAAGTACCAACTCCTGGTCTGCACTACTGTTTTCTGGTTTTGAAAAAGCTTAGTGCATGATGGTGAACGTTTAAGAAACCTACAAGACCCTCTAAAAAACCTCACGTGGTACTAGAGTAACTCTGCAGAGACTCTCTGTGACAGGCTTAGGCTCACTTACGCCATGGCAACGGGCTCCGAACCCGACCACGGTAACCACCTACTGCTCTTCGTCTGATCCACCCGTCCACGCCACCCGATAACATACGTGAGAGCCCCCGGGCGGCACAACGGACTGAGGGTCCTCGGGGCCCACTCCGGGTCAGGGCACATACCCAGGCTGCGGGTCCATCAGTGGTGGGGGTGAGTGCAGGAGGCAACACATAGATGTCTCTCTCTCACGTTGATGTTTCTCTTTCTCTCTTTCTCCCCTTCCCTCTCTCTCCCTTTCTCTCTCTTTCCTCCTTCCTCTCTCTAAATCAATAAACATATCCTCGGGTGAGGATTAAAAAAATAAAATAAATAGGTAATTTCTATGTCCTCACATAAAGGAATGCTACTTTATACCCGACACAAAGGGGCAGTGGCCCCCCATTGCTCTGAGTCCTTTATAAGCTTTAATTTGGGTAAAGTAGAGCGTTTTCCAAAGGGGTCCTGGAAGCATGGCTGGCCTTCCTGGGTTTCGTGCTGCTTTGTTCTCGGGTGACACTGTAACTGCCCTTCTCGTATTCAGCCCCACCCATGGCTGGATTTTGTTCTGGGGGAGACCCACTGGCATGCTCTTCTTGACTCTGCTCTGAATCTCAAATTCCTTTGTCGAGCACTTTGACTCTTTTGAACTTAAATACAGCTGAGGTAACAGCAACGAATGTCATTGGTCAGCTCTGTCCCATGAATCCAAGTCTTCAACTTCATTCTCATGGACCATTTCACTTCTCTGTCCCATGATTTGGCATTTATGCCGCAGTTATCAGAAGCAACTCAGAGAAGAGCCCCCGGGGGCAGGGGAGGACGGATGCATGCCAATCCACCCTCCCTGCACCCGCCCGGCAGGATGCGAGCTGTGCCTCTGTGTATGACAACCTGTGGGTACACTTCTGAATAGAGGCACAGACTTGCCGAGCAACCCCTCCTGCTTCTAATGTAGAGCCTAGAGTACAGAGGCCATGTACTTGATTTTTGCTGAAAACAGGCCCTCTTTCAGTGGTCAGGCAGGAAGCTGAAGAACTGCTAGAGAACGTACCCAGTCTGACTTGAACGTTGCCCTCCTCACTTTACCCTATCAGCTTCAATGCCCTGAACAGCCCGTCAACAAAGATATGAAAGGACAAGGGAATCTAAGTAATTCTTCTTGTGAGCACAGTGTCTGCTGGAGAAATCTGCTGAGCAGCACCGACAATTGTATCTGCTCATGTACAACAAAACCTGGCGGGGCAATGCGTTCTAGCAGAACTCACATCCTTGGCAGGAATGTTTCTTCCCACTTGCAAATACTTCTATTCACCAGGAAGGTAACGGTAACAAATGCTGAACCTGCCCCGGGCGGAATGGGGAGTTCTGTCAGATCAGGGAACACATAATTCTGACCTTGTTCGGTCTTCTTTTTCTTTTCTTGCTTTGTGGGGAGGGGAGGAAGAAGGCTAGACCCCACCAGACAAGACATAAGGCTGAGGCCAAATTCTCTCTGAACTTAAGAAACAAACACCATTTTAAATTACAAGGCCAAACTGCATCTACAAGTTGTTGCTTATCTGATTTATTCTGAATATTTCTACAGAAACATGTCAACACAGCAAGGTTTTCTTAACTGGAAATGCTATCCTAATTCCATCCAAAAGCTGGTGGGTAACCAGCAGTTCCACAGAAGAGAAGCTGAAGAGAGAAACAGGAATATACCAAAGCAAAAGGCAAGTTACATCCTTGTAATTTCCTTTCATCAGAAAATATTTAGCTCCCAAATCCTAACCAGACCAAAATGAAAATTTCCAAGTCAGATTACAGAGGAACCAATGAAAAGAGCATACCTTCTGGTAGTTTGCTTTCCTTTCAGAGCCATTTTCCTACCACAGGTTTTATTTATTGCCATAAAGATGACATCTGTAACCAGAAGTCACCAGGGTGACATTACACCCAGCTCATTATCAGGGTGGACAAAAGGGGAGGATTGAGGAGGTTTTTCTACTCTTGATCAAAGGACATATGTCATAGAGAAAGGAACACAAAAACAGGAGAATCTCAGCTAGCAATGCATAACTTGAAGGCTCCAGATGAAAGAAAACAGAACTACGAGACTATCATGAAATGCCCGATTGCTGAGCGAATGTATTTTAACATACTAGCTGTCATACTAGCAAGTCGGTGGGATTTGAGAGCACACTTCTGTTTTGATATCTGGCCCATAACAAAATTACTATTGATCTGTTGTGCGCTTCCAGCAAAACAGTATAACCTAGTCTGAGAACAAAGAATCATCCACGAAATAACAGGCAATAATCATCCTGTAGTTGTGCCTTTGGTACAAAATCACACCGTGGCCAGTGTTCTGCTTGGTCCATTTGGGGACGAGCTTCCTACTCCCGAACAGAGGTGTCCAACCCTTTTTTAAACGTGGATCTCCCCGGCTCAGCATTACTTCTGTCTCCCAGCAGCCTGGTGGCAGCAACAGTGTAATGCTGACATCCACCTGGAGCACACACTTAGGCTTGCTGCCGATTCTGGAAACTGACAGGACAGGCATTATTTTTCAACAATGTTCTACAGGCGGTGGAATGAAACGATGAAACAAATCAGACAGTCAGAACTGCTCATGGAGGTCTGGGAAGGGTAAAAAAATAGAAGAAGAAAGAAAAACAAACCCTCGGTCTTGTGTCTAATTTATTCTCACAGCTCTAAAAAATGTATACGTAAGTGCCACTCACAACTGACACAACTTTCATTAAAATGATCACTTAGGATTTTTAATGGGCTATATTCTTCCATGATGCCAATAAACTATTAGAGAACTTGAATATAAAATGGTTTGTTCTAAAGCGCCCAACTCCTTTTCTAGCCTAGTTTAGCTGGGTATTGACCATTTGTTGTCCAGACTGGTAAACACCTCCCTCATTTCAGGCCCTGGCCATATGCCCCCCTAAATACATCACTGCCTCCTTTTCAGAACAAAGCTGCTTAACCAAGGTGCTTCCTGACGGTTTCTTCTGCTGCATCAGTCAAAAGAAGACATACAGTATAGATCAAGCGCACCTGTGCTCGGCACTGCATTGATCTGTCGCATGTGTGGTTACATCCTGTCAAGCAGTATTAAAGGTGAAGCACGATCATCAGAGCACCCACTCCGAGAGGGGCGCAGGGAGTCATCAGCGGGTCTTCTTCCTGCCACGCAAAGCCTTTACCCAAACCCTAAGGACTTTCAAACACACGAACCATGAGCCCCCAGCACTACTTCCAGCAAGAGGCTTTGCAAAATGCTTTTATAATAAAAGGCTAAACAGGTGTTCATTACCGCCAAAGAGAAAACTGGCCAAGAGCTAAAGGAATGAGGTAGTGGGAAAGATTATGGACATAAGGAAGGTCATGTTCCCAAAGGTTTGGTATGATCACATTCAAAAAGAGCCTACGCACTGCCCTGAGAGGCCTGTCTCAAACACCGAATGTATTTTAACATCCTAGTTTTCATCCTAGCAAGTCAGTGGGATTTAAGAGCACACTTCTGTTTTACTATGAGGAGGTGGTGGGTTAGACTCCTGGTCAGGGCACATACCCAGGTTTCTGATTCAATCCGCAGTCAGGGTAAGTGCAGGAGGTGGCCAACCAATGTTTCTCTCTCATATCAATGTTTTTCTTTCTCTCTCTGTCTCTCTCTGTCCCTTCCTCTAACATCAATAAAAATATCTATAATAATAAAAGCATAATATGCTATTTAGACCAGACGTCCTTCCGGATGAAGCCGGGGCTGCAAGGGAAGCCCAGGTCCCGGGTGCCAGAGGGAAGTCCGTGCTGGCAGCCGGGGGAAGGAAGGCCTATTCTTGAACGAATTTCGTGCATCAGGCCTCTAATCTATCCTATATAATAGAAGGGTAATATGCAAATTAACCCTAATGGCAGTGCTATGATGCGCACTGACCACCAGAGGGCAGACACTTAACGCAGGAGCTGTCCTCTGGTGGTCAGTGCACTTCCGCAGGGAGAGTGCTGCTCAGCCAGAAGCCAGCACATGGCTGGCCAGCGCAGCAGCAGTGGCGGAAGCCTCTCCTACCTCCGTGGCAGCGCTAAGGATGTCCGACTAACGGCTTGGGCCCGATCCCTTGGCGGGGTGCGGGCCTAAGCCGTTAGTTGGACAGCTCCCGGGCTGCCAGAGGGATCCCGGACTGCGAGAGGGCGCAGGCTGGGCTGAGGGACCCCCCACCCCCAGTACACGAATTTTCATGCACTGGGCCTCTAGTGTATATATAAAAGCCTAAGCGACTGATGACAGAATGCCCAAATGACCAGTCGCTATGACACGCACTGACCACCAGGGGGCAGACACTCAATGCAGGAGCTGCCCCCTGGTGGTCAGTGTGTTCCCACAGTCAACCTTCCACAGGCCCTCCCCGTCGCCGGCCCTCCCCGTCGCCGGCCCCACCCGCCCCCCCGCGATGAACCAACCTCCCGCAGCCCTGATCAGCTTCAATTGCCGGCCAGGCCAAGGGACCCCACTCGTGCACGAATTCGTGCACCAGGCCTCTAGTAAAATAAATAATAGACCCTAGATAGGTGCCCTTCTCTGGCAGTTTAGGTCTTGACTACGGGAAAGAGGTAGACCAGATAGCTGCTCTCTTCTAGAAACTCTTCACTGCTTGGAGCATGTTTGCCATCCAGTTACTTTGTACTGCCCTTGCTGCCTGTGGACCAATGATTTGTGTGGAATGCACTACAGCGCTCCACATTTCATTTGTGGCCTCAAAGGATGAGGTCTGCTGAAAGACTAGCTTAAAAGGGCCAATTCTTTAAGTAATGTTTTGCAGAAATGTCTACCTGC
Organism: Myotis daubentonii; assembly: GCF_963259705.1. Taxonomy (NCBI): domain Eukaryota; kingdom Metazoa; phylum Chordata; class Mammalia; order Chiroptera; family Vespertilionidae; genus Myotis; species Myotis daubentonii. The sequence continues at coordinate 6,198,329 of NC_081848.1, read as the reverse complement.
TGACCTCAGCAATATTAAAAGCATACAATTATTATGCAAAGTCACGAATGTACACTCATTTCGGTTATCTATGGGAAATTGTCAGATCAACGTTGGTGACAAAGCACAGCCAAGTGGTGTTTTGAGAGCAGAATCCATAACACTCCACAGCACAGAGGCCTTTAATGATGCCTGCACTGAGAGCACGAACAATGGCTCATTTTTTGCTGGTTTATTTTCTCCCATCAAAACACTAGAGGAGGGTTCAGAATTTCTCAAGTAAATCAGATTTTAATAAATTCTGTTATGGCTTTATTATATGCCAGTAAATTTGTTTTAAAATCGGTTTCCTATATTAACAGCTCCACAAATTCAGCTCCACAAGTGGCTGAAAGCAGAAAGTACAGCAACCGCTTGTTCTGGATTTACCAGGGCAGCCTGATTTCAAATACTGTATACTGCATCCCTTTGTACTCATAAATCACTTTCATGTCCCAGAAAATCAAATATTTTAATGCCCAAACTACATCTTAAACATTTCTAACTCTACACTTGGTCTTGGCAAAAAAATTTTGTTTTTAATTTTGACATAATTTTTCCCTATAATCTTTTGTGCTCTAATTTGTTCAGAATATATAATCACTGTACCAATATGCTAAGCAGCAAACATTTCATCTCCTGACAGAGCTTCTCTTACTACACATACTACACTGTGATTGTTTAACTGCCTGCATTCTCCCTAACTCTAAGCTCCTGAAGGACAGGGATCCTACCTGTATTGCTAACCATTATTTCCCAATATCTAGCTTGGTGCCTGGCATACAATAGGAGCTCAATAAATACCTGCTAAAATCTTGAATAAAAAACAAATCAAATAGAAAGAATGAAATTATACCCCCACCCAGGAATATCTTGAAGCAATAGGATGGCTTACTACTGTAGACATGAAACTGGTCCTCTTCAATGCAAGATCCCTTGATCGACTCCATGTGGCCAGCAAAGGTGAATGCGGAGGAAACGCCACCCCCTCCACCGAACAAGGCTCGAGGTTCATTGGGAACAGGAAGCCACCTTTTGAAGAACAATCCACTGACTGACTTCTCAAGTGCTCCTTCAGAGCTTCTGAGAAAACTATGGATCCTTTGCCTTTCTTTCCTCAAGTGCAATAACCTCAGTCATTTTAGCAATCACTCAGCGCTCACAGAACTATGGAGTTTATTGTCCTTTTGAAAAATATAAATAATAAAACAAATGACTAGGTCCCAAGAGAGTGAAGTTCCTGCCTCTCAGGCCTGTCCTGTGGGCTTAGAAACTACCTGCCGGCTGAGGGTTTCTCCGTTACATGAGAAGGGCGGATGTTGTGCACCTCCCAGGATGGATGGAACACGCCAATGAAAATAGTAACTTTTACCTCAACCCCTTGAGGGTTTGAACATTCAAATATAAAATGGATAAGGTTACAGAGACACTGAATATGCCATAAGACAAAGTCAAGATTAAGAAAAGACCTAGAATGTGGTTTCATTTCTACCAAAACATTTAACAATAATAATTTTAACTCCTACATGGAACTGGAGAAAAGATTAAGCCACCACTTGGGACAAGTGGGTGAGTTCTTATCATGGCATTAAATATCAGATGAGGAAACTGTTCATTGTGATATTAAATTTATGAACATGATCAAACTTTGTATAAAGTAAGCAGGATACTGACTCTCACTCACACCAACCACCTGGATGCTGCAAACTAATATTTTCAGAAAAAAATAGGGACTCTGAAAGCAATGGAAAGTTGCTCAAGGACACCTTCAGCACCCCTCCTGTCATTTTATACCCCAATATTATGTGAAACCTTTGACAGGCCACTCGGATAGTCTGAGAGTTTCTACTGATCCTGAGCTCAAAGAGCAAAATGTAATCCAACATCTTAAAAACTCCGCCTATAGGAAAAAACAGGAAAAATGATACTTATATTGTAAGCTGGTACGAACAATACATACCCAGCAAGATACATTACTAAGAGCAGAGCACTGCACTAGGAACCCAAATTCTATGGAGCATTAAGATCTGACCCCTGCCTTCACAGAGTTCGGTCCAGCATGGAGTCAGGTGAACAAATAGGAAATTATAATATGTCTAGATTTTATATGTAAAGCAGGGGCATATAAGAGGCATGTGCTAAGAAGGGGGCGGGGGGAGTGGTGAACAAGTGAAAGACCAGCTAATACTACCTGGGGATTGAAGGGGTAGAGAAGCAATGTGAGGAACAGTTATACAGAGGCACCGACTTCTGAATTGAGTGCTTCAATGTTAGGATGACAAGGAACGCGGAGGGCACAGCATAAGGCAAAGACATAGGGATGTTAAAACAGTTGATATAGAAGGGAACTTAAAATACGACGGTGCACAAAGATGTCACACTAAATGGACAGTGATGAGCAAGGATTAGACTCTGGGAGCAAAGTAAGGGACCAATGAGTGGACATTACAGATAATATCATAATATGTGAAAATCATTGTATTCCAGCTATCTGAAAATGAAAGGGCCTACTTCAGAGATTTATTGCTGAGTACAATCTCTAAGGTCTCTTCCAACACTGAGATTCTGGCACTCACCAATTCCGAATCCCAACATCCACAACCCCCCAAAAAGCCACAAAAACAGTCCTCATTTATAATACAAGAGGACACGCCGAATATTACCATCTCCCCATCAGTGCAGGTACATTAGCCAAATCCAAGAGTTCTTCCTCCCACTGGAAGTCCTAATGTAGCCTTAAAAAGACGCCTACCACAAGCAGTGATTTATGACAGATCAGCTCATGGATGTTTAATTCATTGACTTGACTCCTCCTATAACTAGCAGGGAAAAGCAACTAGGAAAAACATTTCCAAACTTGCTGCTGTTTGCCAGCTAGACTAAGCTATTAATATTCCCAATAAACACCGTGCCTAAAAGTAACCTCATATTATAGGGACTCTCATAAAAAGCCATTTGCTCCTTCAGAAGCGGGAGTCCACGGGCATTAATAAGGATAAGTGCAGCTGTTCAGGGCAGCACCCCTGAGGACAAGATACAAGATCTAACACCTTTTACTTAACAAGGTTCCAAGCCAAGAGAGTCCTTTCGTCAGCATGTTTATAAGCTGACTTGCATATTCTAATGGTAACCGCACCAGATGACAGTTTTATAAGTAGATACAAGAGGGTATCATTTACCCTCTAAGCATATGCTAAGGCATACATCTGAAGAAATGTTGCCGTATTGTTCATAATATACTCCAGTACCTCTTCTATGGGAAACTGCTAGTAAGTTAAGCTATTCGGAAGCTAGAGTCAAGTAGGCGCAAACATTCTCTGGCTCTAGGCCAAAGGCACCCATGATTTCCTAATTAGGTGAAGGAAGGAGAACAGATTTGAACACCAAAACAAACAAAAAATCCTTATGTAAAGAGACAGCTCACAATCGGCTTCTTCAAAAGCAGCAGCCTGGTGTCTTGTCAATCACTCCCACCCCCACTTTGTCTATTACTTATGCAACAACAACCACTGCTGCTTTTATAAACAAGTCATGGCAGACTGTGCAGCCCCAGCACAGAGCCCGGAGAGGGGAACCTGGGCTTTCTTCCTAACCTCTTCGGAGACCAGAAGTCCATGGTTCCAAGCCCAGTGACACCTCTCTCTGGAGTTCTTCGTATCCAGCAAATCATTAGTAACCTTTGATCTCCTTTCTCTCACCTGTAAAATTCAGAGTATCAACTATCTGCCACATGCAAAATTGTTCTAGATGGAATAAAAATGACAAAACACATGGTTATAAAGGGTTGTGGTGTCCTCAGAAGACACCATATCTCAATATCATTGAAGAATTTTTTATTATAAATATCAAGGAAAAAAAGCATTTCACTGATCTTTCAAAAAAATTTTTTTGCATATCTAGAAACTATGAAGCACTTTTCTAAGTTTGTGAATGGGGGGGAAAAAAAACTCAACACAACCAAATCATAAGATGCCTATCGTCAATAAATTTCAGATTACTGGGACCACAGTCATGATGCCAATCAAGATAAAACATGGCATATTAAATGCTACAACATGACAATGGACAACACGACAGGCACAGAGAAGGGAGTAATGAAGTTTTTCCGCGCCATGCCAAGGCAGGAGATGAGAGGTGGTTAGTTGGGTTTTGTATGTACATTATGTTTCTAATAAATCGCATTCTGAAATCCAAATGAGCATAGTCTGTAGCAAAGATCAGAACCATCGCTCCAACTGAAATAAGAGAAAAACTGCTCCATGCAGTTCTAGTCATCGAACATGAAAAATGACAATGAGGATAACTGGCAGCCAAATCAAAGGTAAATTCCAACCGACACTGGGATGTAGAGAACATGCATTTGGAAAAATGCATTCCAGAAGAAATCAGGAAGGAGTTAATAAGCCTTCCAGAAACTTAAGAGAAAAATATCTCTATAAAAACGTACATGTAATAAGGCTACAGATCATTGGTTAGCTGCCAGAAAGATGATGGAATACGGTATAGTTTACTTATTTCTTTTTAATGGCTCCAACATTCCACCTGAAAAATTGGTCCTGGAGCTGTATAATTGGGGATAAAAATTAAGTGACAGTTTCCATTTGTCATGACGAAAGCTGATCACTTGTGTTTTCTCCTTTATCCACACTGACTAGCGTGGCTCCTAACCCTACCGAGCCCCTCTCTCCTAACGGAAAACGCTGCTGCTACCGAAGTAGAGGAGGAATGGGAAATACTGTGGGCATCTGAACACACATGCATTCAGGGTCCCTACTTTTTGGAACTCCACCTGCAAACAAACAGGAGGAAGGGCCCTCAAATGTAAGCTAGGACTATGCCATGAGTCCCATTCTCCTACTTACCGATACTATGAGAGTAAATTACCAACATTTTGCATGTCAGCAGAAAATCTCTTTCTCATGTTTAAAAAAAAGCAAAGATAATGTCAGTGAGCAGAGTAGGGGCCCTTAAAGAAGGGCTAACCCTAGGTCCTATGTAAGGATGAGGGAATCAATGGAGCCAAAGGTCCTTTTCGCTGCCATGTTCTAAGAGCAGGGATGTGGCAGGTAGGGTAAGCTGAGGCATAGAAGAGGACTATGAGAGATCACAGAGTCAGTGACATTTTAATCTTAAAACATAAAATATACATGTGTTGGCTTTTGCTCATCATGATCTCAGAACTTATTTAGGAAGGGAAAGGCAATCCCCTCAAAATGTATTTAAAGGCTTAAAATTAGATTTATGCCAAGCTGCCTTGAAGTCACTCTCTGTCATTCTAGACTCCGGCTGACCTGAGTTGGACTGGATTTTCATCAGTGACCCCTGATGAAGCGGTTCAGAACCAGAGTGGAACCAAGTAATGCAGCTGGGAGTGAAGGACAGTGGCTCTGGAGCCACAGGGCAGCCCCCACTTTCTCATCCAGACAAGGAAGGGGGGAAGGGAGTCAGCTGTGAGTGCTGAAGGAATCAGTAAGTGCAAATAGCCTGGAATAATGACCACACATAGTGAATCCCCAATCATGTTACTACTATTACTATTATACTATGTAGTAACGGTTTAAAAAAATCCAAGAACCATGCAGTCAGTAAGAAAATTGTAATTTTATCAAATTTCTTGTTAGTAAAGATGTACTGCTCTAAGTCAGAAGAATGTGTGCAATCAAGCAGATTATTCATATGGAAAGTATTTACTTCCTAAAGAGATTCGGCTTGGAAAGTACTGCCCTAGTGGATGGAAGCATTTTAATTCCAAACGGTGCTATTGCCGAATGCCTGAGATGGGGGAGCTCTACCAGCAATTCGGTCACTAAGACAAGGCTCCTGCCCTCAGGGAGCTTACAATGTCATGGGTAATAATAACACCGACCATATGTAGAGCACCTACTATGTGCCATTGACTGAGGGGCTTTATATATATTATTTCTCTTGAATACAATAGGCCACACATTGTTGTTCTCATTATACAAAGTAAAAACTAGGATACAGAAAAATGAAATACTGGCTGAGGCCACACAACAGCTAAGTTTTGGTGCAAAGATTTCTACCCTTGTGGGTCTGACTCCAAAGCCACACTGGCACAAGGAGATCACGCTGTCTTCCATTTATTGGTAATTCATCAACTAGCTGCCGGGGACAGGATCAGGCATCTGAACACTCATGCGTCTGGAACTGCTGCCAAAAGATGTTAAGCGGGAAATAGCCACTGAGTGTTTTTAAAATGAGAGGAGTGTTAGAAAGGCCATCCCCCTTTATAGATTAAAGAGTGGATGAAAGAACTAAGCCCCAGGGAGGTTAAGTAACTCGCCCAGGTCAAAAGGTAAAGTAGTTCTAAAAATTATAGTGTAAATCAGTATAAAAATGACACTTATTTTAGAAAACATCTGAGGAATAAGCCCACTATCCAAAATGAGGTAAACACAAGCCCAATAAAACCACGGAACTCCAAAAGAGCAGAATGCAAAGTCAGTGTCAACCAGGACACCACCCAGGGCAGGTGCCCCGAAAGGCAGTGTGGGAGGGAGGCTGGGTGAGAAAAGGTCGCATCAACAGCCAGGAGCAGCCACCAGCCTCTGTCCCTACCCCCTGGAGATCTGCTGAACGCCCTGCAGCCATCAACTGGTCAAGCAGGTATAGAGCCTGAACTCCAACTGCCGAGAGCACAGCTACGATATGGGGAAAAGAGGCTCTCGGGACGCCCCGGGAATAGGTACAAGTTATTCCTTTAAGACTCAAAATCTGATCCTCTATCACATGGCTACCCTTGCGTGTAGACCAGAGGGAGGTGAAGGAAAGGAACTGAACGTGGTCTGTAGCATAATGTCTGACAAGGGGACTTGGTACAGTTGTCCGTTTCTAGATTGGTGTGTCAATGACTGCATTTCACAGGGGCCAGAGGCAAGCACACGGGCCGTGGAAAATTACAGAGCTGAGTTTGAGATGTGGACCTGCCATTTATTAGCTATCTGGCCCTGAACAAATTGTTTGATCTCTCTAAGCTTAAAGCCTTTTCTCGACCTGGAAGAGGGGATAAATAATACCTAGTTCTGGTCCCTTTAGGATTAAAGCAGCAGCACAGAATTCCTTGCTGATTATTGGTTTACTCCTCTCAACTTCAAAGTCACCTTTTTTGCCTGCTCTGTGAACAGGGATATGGGCCCTTCCAACGTTTCCCCTTTACCTGCTGGCACAAAGTCAAGCTCCATCAGCAGCAGGTGCTGGAGGGTCACTGCAGAGGGACAGCATCCTCCAGCACCCACCCCAAAGCTCCCAGGTCCCAGCGGGCAGGCCCGGACACCCACCCCCCAAAAGCTCCCAGGTCCCAGCGGGCAGGCCCGGACACCCACCCCCCAAAAGCTCCCAGGTCCCAGCGGGCAGGCCAGGACACCCACCCCCCAAAAGCTCCCAGGTCCCAGCGGGCAGGCCAGGACACCCACCCCAAAGCTCCCAGGTCCCAGCGGGCAGGCCCGGTCACCCACCCCCCAAAAGCTCCCAGGTCCCAGCGGGCAGGACCAGACACCCACCCCAAAGCTCCCAGGTCCTAGCGGGCAGGCCCGGAACACACAGAGACTTGCAGCTTCCCGGGCACCCTCCTCAGACACTTCGGTATCAGAGCGCCTCCAAAGAGAAACCCTCTCCTGAAGCTTTCCCAGAGGGCAGATTTCCAGCAACTTCTCCACTGCAGCTGTGCCCACTCCAACAGCCTGGGCCTGAGCCTGGAGTGGCAGGAAGGCGCTCCTCCCAGGGGCTCTGCCTCTGTCCAGAGTCCGCTGGGGCTTGTATCTGCTGCACCTACATTCTTTAGAGTTCTCTTAACTTCCTACTAGCAAATCCCTCGTTATCCTAATCCCGTTACAGTAAATGAGTTTACAGTGAACTTTCCCCTGTTCAAGTTACTGTGTGGATTCTCTCTCTTCATGGGCCCGAATTATAGTTTCCTAGACAAGTGCCTGATACGCTGTCATGTTCAACAGTCCCCGGGGCCACAGTAACTGTAAATGCCTGGGTTCCTCTCACCCTATTCTCAAAAGGCAGTCCTTTCCCTTCCCTGTTCTACTCTGACCAGAACACAAACCTATTTCCGCTATAAAAATTCCTATATGGTGTAAGTGGAGCAGTGAATAAATCAGGAAAAGAATGTCCCAACAGTTTCTGCCAAGTATCTACTGAGAGAACAAATGAAGGCTGCCTACGGTGAACGGTCCCCTTATTTAGCATCAGCCTGGGAAGTCCGGCCTGCGCCCCACAGGCGGCCTCGGACAAGGTGACGGAAGGTGGCACGCCCTCTTCTCCTTGGCAAGCATACTCCCAGCCTTATCTAAAGAACCGCATGCATTACTATATGAAACTTTCAACTTTTAAATAGTAATCATTTTATTTCTTCATTTCTCAACTCAAATTAATAAACTACAATATTTTGAAAAAGCACAGAAAACACGAGGCGTTCCCTACCTCAGCATAACGGATGAGTCTGTGGTGGAGGGTGGCCGAGCGCACTCCCAGGGAGAGAGGAGCAGGGGGCTGAGAGGCAGTCTTACAGAGTCAGCCCATAATGCCTCATCCTGCGACTGCACCCGCTTAAATCTCGGGTAAGGAGTGTTCCGGTAAAAATACAAGACTCAAGGTGTCACGTATTGTCACACATTGTGAAATGAAATTAATATAAAATACAGAAAATCCCCAAATGTATAAGGTTTCTGTCTTCCAATTCTTTACTTCCAATCCTCAGAATCGTTCCTCCTCTCAGAGGAAAGCCGTCACCTTCCACGCAAACCCGTGTCATCTGTATTTTCTCTTCTGCCTGTAAGTCTCACCTAATTATCAATTTAACAAGGAGCCGAGACCAGAGGTGGGCGGGGGGATGTCATCATCTTTCAGGCAGCACCTTGTCCAGTTCAAGAGCTAACCCCCATGTGAAAAAACCCAAAATAGATATTGTGAGCCACCACAGGGCCCACACGTAAAGAGGGCTCCTCATTAAAACGGACATGCGGGCATGCCTGCAGGGTGCGCCACAATCGCAGGTACACCAGGCCTTTTCCGACCTAGATTACATTACTGACAAAATGGACACACTACTCAAAACCGTGAGCAACACACTTTGCCAATGAAAATAATGACTGTGCTTGGTACAGCACACACACGTGCCTCCCCGCTTGTCAGCATTGTCAGCTAAGGGGCACAATGGTCTGACCAGCCAACTGTTTCCCTGCCAACACCAATAAGGCACCTTCATGTCTTACGCCCCCTCAGGGCTCTGAATTACTATCCATTTTGCACTCAGGTCAGTCCTGTAAACCTATCTCCCCCCGGAAGAACCATAATCAGAAGCAGGCTATCCTTAAAACTCAGGTGGAGAAAACCCAAGAATATGTGAGCTTCTAGTAATTTCCCACTGTCAGCTTTTTACATTTGCATTCTAAAAAGTTGCAGCTACTGCTCAAGATGGCAAGGTGCACTTCCTAGCAATGTCTTCACTTAATGCGCATGGTGTTTTATATGAAAATATGTATTTCCCTACGCCAATGTGTAGCAGAGCAATGTTTCAAAAAGGCTTAACTTTGCAGTTCCAAACATGCCACTGAGCTCCACAATCTCCTTGCATATTATTGTGACACACATACACACACACCTTAAGTATGCATTTTTTTGAATTTTAGCTTTCATTTTATATCAGGAACAACGAGATTATAGCAAACAAAACCTGTCCAGGAAAACAAACTAAGTGATTGATTTTTTTTTTTTCATTCATTCAGTCATTCATTTAATTTACTTATTTATGGAATAATTTCTAAAACGCTGCTAAAAACTTTACAATAGAGACAAGAACTAAGATGGCCGTGTAGCTGAATGCCTGTACTCACCACTTCCCACAACCACATCAAAATTACAACTAAAATACAGGACAACCAACATTCAGAACTGCCTGAAAGCTGACCGAGTGGAAGTCCTACAACTAGAGGAGTAAAGAAGAAAGCACACACAGAGAGACTGGTAAGAGGGGCAGAGGTGCCAAGTGGGCTGGTCCGACATTCACGTGGGCGGCTTTTTAAATTGGGAGTAAGATCATCTCTGCAGAGGCCACCCATGAGGAGCAAGGGGTCCCAGCCCCACACCAGCCCCCAGCCCAGGGTTCCAGAGCTGGGAGGAGCAGTCCCTATAAATACAGACGGTAAAAACCATCAGGCATGGTGGCTGAGGGACACGCAGGCTGCCGGAGACCCAGGTGTTCCTCTTAAAGGGCCAGCACAGGGCCTTACTCAGACCCCCAGCACCAGGCGGCTTTGGGGACCCAAACACATACAGTGAGGAGCTGGATTGTTTGGCATCAGGCCAGGCACTCAGGGGAGGCTTTCTCCCAGATGGGGGTACTCACAGGGGTCATTTTCCTACGCTGAGACCTCCCCTGTCACAGAGCTGACTGGCAGCCATATCTGCGTTGACCTTCACACCAACAGCAATCAAGGTTCAACTACAAGAATGTACACACAGCCCACACAGGGTGGCACCTAGAGTACCCAGCTCAGTGTTTAGGGAGGCTGAGCCACTGGGCCCTACAGGACACCTCCTACACAAGGCCACTCTACCAATTCCAGAAGACACAGCAGCTCTATCTAATACACAGAAACAAACACAGGGAAGCAGCCAAAATTCAGAGACAAAGAAACAGGTCACAAATGAAATAAATGGAAGCAAGCAAACTACTGGATACAGAGTTCAAAACCATGGTCATAAGGTTCCTTACTCAAGGATCTTAGTGAGAATATCAAAGACATGAAAAAGGACCAGCCAGAAATTAAGCATACATCAACTGAAGTAAAGAATAATTTACAGGGATTCAACAGGAGAGAAGAGGATTCTGAGAATCAAATGAATGATTTGGAATATGAGGAAGCAAAAAACACTCAATCAGAAGAGCAAAAAGAAAAAAAGAACCCAAAAATATGAAGATAGTGTAAGGAACCTCTGGGACAACTTCAAGCGTACCAACATTCACATTATGGGGGTACCAGAAGGAGAAGAGAGAGAGCAAGAATATTGAAAACCTATTTGAAGAAATAATGACATAAAACTTCCCCTACCTGGTGAAAGAATAGACTTACAAGTCCAGGAAGTGCAGAGAACCCCAAACAAAAGGAATCCAAAGAGGCCCACACCAAGACACATCATAATTAAAATGCCAAGGACTAAAGACAAAGAGAGAATCTTAAAAGCAGCAAGAGAAAAGCAGTTAGTTATCTGCCCCGGCCCGCGGGACAACAATGGGGGAATGAAGAGACACCCTAGGAGAATGAAACAAACAAGGGACACGAAAGAATGGAGGCAAGACAAGTCCTGATCAAGCCTCCAACTTTATTCTCACCGCGGCAGAATATATACTGTTTTAGGGAAGGGGGGTGGGTAAAGGGGTCTATGGGCAGTAACCTATTACTAGAGATTTATTAGGCTCCTGATGGCTGTGCTTATCAGCGGAGATGTGTGCTTTAGCAGGCTCCGGGATGGCTGTGTGTTTATCAGTGGAGATGTGTGATTTAGCGGCTGTGTGAGGGTAGTTTATCTTTAACTGCTGGCCAATTTGCAAGACACAGGTGGTTTCTGGTAATTAGGAGTTTCTGGAGGAACCAGAAACTTATAGTTTTTAAGATGGCTTTGTCTAAGCCAATATTTCTAATGGCTCCCAACAGTTATCTGTAAGAGAGCACCTATATGAATGACTGTTAGCTGATTTCTCAACAGAAACTTTGTAGACCAGAAGGGAATGGCAAGAAATATTCAAAGTGATGAATAGCAAGGACCTACACCCAAGATTACTCTACCCAGCAAAGCTTTCATTTAGAACTGAGGGACAGATAAAGAGCTTCACAAACAAGAAAAAGCTTAAAGAGTTCATCATCACCAAAACAGTATTACATGAAATGTTCAAGGGTCTTCTTTAAGAAGAGGAAGAGGTGAAGGAGGAGGAGAAGGGGGGGAGGAGAAAGACAAAGGAGAAGGAAAAGAAGGGGTAAAAATATGAACAATAAAATGACAACAAAGCCCCGCTGGGTGGCTCAGTGGTTGAGCATCGACCTATGAACCAGGAGGGCACAGTTCAATTCCCAGTCAGGGCACATGCCAGGTTACAGGCTCGATTCCCAGTGTGGGGCATGCAGGAGGCAGCCTATCAATGATTCTCTCTCATCATGGTTGTTTTTCTTTCTTTCTTTCTCTCTCTCTCTCTCTCTCTCTCTCTCTCTCTCTCTCTCTCTCTCCCCCTTCATCTCTGAAATCAATAGAAATCTATTTTTAAAAAATGGCAACAAATACTTGTCTATTAACAGTTGAATCTAAATGTCAAAATAAATGAAAAAAATCTAATGAAAAAAATAAACTGATGAATAAAATAGAATCAGAGTCATGGAAACATGGAACAGACTGACAAATCTCAGAGGGAAGCGGGTGGGACTGGGAAGAGATTAACCAAAGATCTTACCTATGGACATAGTCAGTAGGGTGGTGAAGGGATGGGGTGGGAACCAGGCAGAGGGAGGCCAATGGTGGGGAAGAGGAGGACATCTCTAATACTCTCAACAATAAAGATTTCTTTTTAAACTTTACCATAAAAATTTAGCAAAACTATTTGAGTAGCCATACACTAGCAAAAAGAATATGGCCTTATTTTTGGCTATGCCAATTACTAATAAAATGATTTTAACACGTAATTTTTCTTTGCAGGACTCTAATTTCTCCATTTGCAATACAAAATAATAAAAATAAAGTCATATAGGTTAAGGAGATAAAGAGATAAAGAGATAACGTTTAATGTATGTTGAACACTTGACTCCTGGTGTAAACATAATCATTAGTAGCATTTAATATTATTTTATTACTTAAAATAATTATGCTGAGTTGCTATAAATGCAGCCAAATAAAGCATTCTGTTTGCAAAAATATAAAAATAAAAAGCTGCGAAGACTTTGGGTGGAAAGAAAGCTCCTTTCAGGCCACCCTCTGTTTTCCATGCTGCACAGGAGTCAGCACTCGTTCTATCTGACCAGCAAGTTCAAACACTAAAACTAAGGTCCTTTGCCCTAAGGAGGAATCTGACAGATGCCAGTTTCAAAAGATAACTTTCAGGCTTCAATAGAAGATGCTGACAAGAGCACCATTCATATGAAGGACTGGTCCCCGAAGGCCCATCTTTCTGTCAGTGTCTGCCCCCTGCATCCAAGCTTGGGTTTCCAGGCAGTCGCTTCTTGTTTTCCTACTGCCAGGCCTCCCCCAATTCCTAACTTCAATCGCAGCTTTTATTCCTGGTTCTAAGCTGTACTTCTGCTCTAGGAATACGGTAGGAGGAACCTCCTTGATGCCGATGTGATCTTTCCAGTTATTGAATGTTTCATTGAATTTTACACTATACAACTTCAAATGCAGAAAGCAGCCAATTCATTTTAACTTGTTCAGTATAGATAGCTAGGTCCATAACTATACACTTTGATTTGATACATGAGAAAACGTATTTTTCATTACATCCCTTATCCTCCTAATGACATTTCCAAACAGGATTTTAAGAACTATAAAAGCAGAAATAAAATTATGCCCGAGTTCCAAATTGATCTCATGGAATGGAAAATGGCTCTCACTGCCAGTGAGCACTAGTGGGACTCGAAGCTGGCAAGTTTCGAGTTCAGAAACATTTCTCAAATAATGATCACCTTCCAGATGCCCCTTCCATTACCCATCACAACAGGAAAGCTTAGGCAGATCCGAAGAGTCCGGTGAGACCCTTCCCTCCACCCCCCATTGCTCGGTACTGTGGTCAGACTCCACCCTCAGCACTGGGGGCCTCCTTCCTTTTCAAGAATGAATCCGGGCTCAGATGTCAGTTGTCTGGATTTACACAAAAGCCTGAAGGAGCCATGAAATTGCTACTGGAAAGCACGTCCTATGGTGGTTTTTAAATAGCTCTAAGAATAATTTGGAAATAAAAATATTGCTGTAGTAAGTTGTATGCCTTCTATACACATATGCTCGAGCAATTTCTTTCTCCCGGAGACATAAGGAAAGGAAATGTCTAAGTCTCATAATACACAGCCAATGATGGCCCCTGTCATCTGGGCTGTATTAATTATCTGCCTCCCCTAAGTTACCGGGGCCTGAGCGAAGCCTCACAGCCACTACTTCACGCCGTTCCACTGTGTGGTTCAGCTCAGGGTCTCTGCACTGACACAGCTATGTCAACATTCAGCACGAGCCCCGAGTTCAGCCACAGGCAGCCATGTGAGATGCGGGCTACAGCCACGGGCTCAGGTCCCCTCCTATTCTCCAGCATGTGCTGAGGGCTCACAGGAGTGCAAGACGAAAAGGATTTAGACAGGGATTTGCAGCTAAGCCCTAAACTTCATGAGTTATATGGAGTGAAAACGTTCTGGGATCATTTATATAGCAGCAGCAACTGTCATTATTTATTCAAATTACCCTTACAGACCACGTGTAATCATAGGCTCTTTATTAGCTTCAGCTTTAGACACCAGCAATCCCCAAAAAGAGGCTATTCTTGAACGTGGCAATACCATGACCATGGAGTGCAGGGAGCACCTGCCCTTGCTGACTTAGACAGAAGAGGGGGTTCCTAACTGGGCTGGGCTCCGTTCCTAGCTCCAGGGAAACCATCGGAGCAGGAACTGTGTTCAGAAGATTGGCACGTAAATTAGGATTACACTCTGGGAAATACTAAAAGCCTAGGCCGTGGTCGGCAAACCGCGGCTCGCGAGCCACATGTGGCTCTTTGGCCCCTTGAGTGTGGCTCTTCTACAAAATACCACGTGCGGGCGCGCACATACAGTGCGATTGAAACTTCGTGGCCCATGCGCAGAAGTCGGTATTTTGTGGAAGAGCCACACTCAAGGGGCCGAAGAGCCGCATGTGGCTCACGAGCCGCAGTTTGCCGAGCCACAGTTTGCCGACCACTGGCCTAGAGGATCCTGGGAGGAGAGACTGGAGCGCCCTCAGAGCTGGAAGGAAACAGAAAGGCTCTCCAAATAGCCTCAAAGCAAGAATGAAGGTCCCAGGGGGAAAGGAGACGTGTAATACTTTCAACAATAAAGAACTTAAATAAATAAATAGAATTTTTTAAAAAGGAATGAAGGGCCTGAAGATGGCTGTAAAGGATGAGGATGAAGGAAGAATATAAGCCAGAGTAGTGAACTGCACTAATTTTCTTAACCACGTTAATTCAGTTGTTGTTAATCCTCACCAGATATTTTCCATTGATTTCTTTTAGAGCAGTGGTTCTCAACCTGTGGGTCGCGACCCCTTTGGCGGTCAAACGACCCTTTCACAGGAGTCACCTAAGACCATCCTGCATATCAGATATTTGCATTACGATTCATAACAGTAGCAACATTACAGTTATGAAGTAGCAACGAAAATAATTTTAGGGTTGGGTCACAACATGAGGAACTGTATTTAAAGGGCCAGAAGGTTGAGAACCACTGTTTTAGAGAGAGTGAAAGGAAGGGAGAGACAGAGAGAGAAACATCGATGTGAGAGAGACACATCAATTGGTTGCCTCCCGCACCCGCCCAGACCAAGGTATGTGCCCGTGACCAGAATCAAACCTGGTACCCTTCAGTCTGAGGGCCAACACTCTATCCATTGAGCCAAACTGGCTAGAGCTAATTTCTTATTTAACTGTAAGAAAGTTATATTAACTTTAATAAGTAAGATATTTTTTTGTTTATTTTGTTTTGAATCCTCACTCATGGATATTTTTCCCACTGATTTCCAGAGAGAATGGAAAGGAGGGAGAAGGGGAGAGAGAGATGGAAGGGAGAGAAGAGGTGGAGAGAGAGGGGGAGAGAGAGAAACATCAATGTGGGAGAGACAGATCCATTATCTGCCTCCCGCATGTGCCCCTACCAGAGCTGGGGAACCTGCAACTGAGGTACACGCTCTTGACTGGGAATCGAACCCGAGACCCCTCAGTCTGAGGGCCAATGCTCTACCCACCGAACAAAACCGAGCATGGCAAGAAATTAGACATTTTTAAGATTTTGGGGGGAAATCATCCCCAAAGACAAGCTGACTTACACAGGGAACACACTGAAAATCTTGTTTTGATGCTCTCTCTACCCAAGGTTTCCTCTGATTATGGGAACTAGATTTCGGTTCCAATCCCTTGGCCATGAGATATGAAGTCCACCTGAATTACAGCTCACCAGCTGCACTTTAACCTGGAAGCTAGAGTGAAAGTCAAGTGCTGTATCTGCTCAGACCGCAGCTTCTCTGCAGACCAGGAGTATTTTAATGAAATGAGACTTAAGTGAATTGTTGACAAAAGCATTAAATGTTGTCATTTAATATCAACAGTATGTTTGATTTGTACACAGTTATGAAATGTCATTCGGACCAGAGAGTTATATTGAGTTTTACCACATTATAGGAATGGATTTCCAGAGGGAAGTGAACTAATCTGTCTCAAAATAAAATGTGTTTACATTAACACTTGGGGGAAACAGACAGTCCTTCAAACATAGAGAGATAAAAATAAGACCAGCACAAAACTCAACTTGGAAGAATGGAAAAAAGTACCATTTCTGGGCACTGTGCATATGCAATATTTCACTATTCGTTTCTCTATTTCTTTAAAAAAAAATAAGTACAATGTTTATATAGAAAAGAAATATCACTACTGGGAAATATCTATTATACAATATTTCAATCTCCAAAATAATTTTTAAAGGAGGAAGGTGGAAGCGATCAACATGGAGATAAAAGAAATTATTTTAGTCCCACTTTTTAAAAAATATGTTTATTAATTTCAGACAAGAAGGGAGAAGGAGAGGGGGGGAGAGAGAGAGAGAGAAAGAGAAACATCGGTGATGAGAGAGAATCACAGATCAACTGCCTCCTGCACACCCCACACTGCCCCGACCAGGAATCGAACCATGACCTCCTGGTTTATAGGTCAATGTTCAACCTTGGAGCCACACCAGCTGGGCAGTCTCACTTTCTTAAAGGGAGAAACCAAACCTATAAGCATCTTACATTTGTATGATGAAATTACATTAATTAGTTGGATTAATTACTTATCTACAATTACATTATTTGTCTAGTCGGTCCTGAAACCCATTGGCTGCCAGAGGGAGGCACTCACCATGGGGCGTGTGCCTGGCTGTTTCCATCCAGGGGTGGCTGTTATACCAAAAGCTCACTGATCACAAGTTCACGTCTATCCCCTCCACACAGCAGCCTAAAAAATGAGTTTAATTCCTTATTACCAAAATTAACCGATTGTGCTAAACAAATACTGGCACTTTCCAAATGGATCACCTTAGAGGACAGAGCCTCCGAGATGCAGAAGGCACTCCCCGCACCCACTTTTATTTTTTTAAATGACTAACCTACAGCTCATCATTTCTACATGAGAATGGAGATGGGAGAGAAGTAGTCCTTTGTTGGACACTTCTAGAATGTTCTTTACAAAAAGAAAGGGGGGGTGCCTTTTCAAAGACTTAGGATTTAGAATCAAATTGACAAAGGTCTCTCTGCTGGAGTCTAAGGCCTCCAGTTCTAAGCAATTAAAGCTGACTCAAAGGGAGACTTGAAGGAAGCTCTCACAGGAAAAGGAAAACAGAGCTGAGATGAGCCTTTATTTACAGCAGATCTTAATCCCGTCCTTCACTGGAGGAAGCTGTGGGGTCTTTGGCACGTGGCTAAAAATAGCAGAAGTAGAGCAGGTGACAAAGATGAATGGCTCCTGGAGACACAATCCAAAGCGGAGGAATTTAAGAAAACCTTCAGCAGTGTCTGCCACGGCTCTCCTGCGGGTCCGTCAGGTGCAGTCAACAGCTCCTGGGCAGAGTCGGTGTGCCGGGCAGTGCTCTCGCGCTCCCTGATCACATCTGCGCTATATTTTTAAAAGATTTTCAAACCCTGAGAAGCTGGTCTTGCCACGGGGTCAAGGAAAAGAGTTTCACTATAACCTCATAAAACAGAAAGGCACTACATCACATCGCCTTTCAAACGCCTTCAAAGCTCTTGGCAAAATGACAAACCAAAAAGCACATTAAATCCGATAGGAGAAGGGACATCAGGCGCATGCCCGCCTTCCTGATGGAGGGCCAGCCCCCCGCCCACCGTCAGGCCCACCTCCTCTTTGTGAGGCCGGGAAGACTTGGCCTCCCAAGAGCTCTTTTCAGGGGAGGCTTCACAAGAGAGAGTCAGGCCATCGATCGATCCCTGTAGGAAAACGTCATCCTAAAATGTGCCTCTCCGTGGTGCTTACTATTGAGGATCTGTCCACCTGTCTATCTCCACGGACAAGTCCTGCACCTTATCTTCTGATACTCCCGACAGAAAGAAACCATCTCTCTGCCCTTCCCAGCGTTCTTGCCAGTCCATAAAATTAATAAAAACTCTCAACTTCTTGGAAGCACTGGAGAGGAAGCTGCAGACCTTCCTTCCACCCCACGGAGGTGGAAACGGCCTGGATGGAGGGCAGCCTTCCTGCTTGGATTCTCTCACTACAGCAAGCCCTTCCTGGGTCACACCAGCTGCTGCTTCCGGGCCTTGCATTTTTTCACAATTGCACAATCAAAAGAGAAACTCAAAACGCCTCACACACTGAGCTCCAAAAATTACGAGCCACCCTCACTGAAATGTTCGATAATTTAATCATTCATTTTCAAGGCATTTGAAAAGGGGGGAAATGGTGTGTTGGGGAGGTAGTAGGAGTATCTCTAAGAATATAAGGATTTTAAGGAAAAAAAATGAGGAGGGGCTAAAATATAAAGACAGTGTCTGTCGGAAAATCTCCAAGTGTACTCTAACGTATATCCACTAACAACTCAAATGTGAACAAAGGCCTTGGAATGCTCCAATGAGGCAGGCTAGTAAGCCAAGAATAGGGAAACTGAGATAGAGTTTAATGGCCAAGCAATTTGCAGCCATCTAGTAAATGAAAAGATCCTATCCTAACCAGGGACACGTGAGAGTAAATGGTTTACATGTCTCCTCCCAACCTAAAAGGTAATAGCTTAAATCACCCTCCTCAGGGAGACAGATAGTAGAAATCCAATTGGTGCCAATCGTGCCACTCACACCCAACAAAGGTTCGTTAAGGGGGAAAATCTCATTTTGGTACATCAGCAAAGCTGATGGATATTCTATTGAGATCCTTCCCTTTAAAACACCTCGCCAGCCTTTAAAACCCTGCAAAGGAAGGTCCCGGTGCACTAGCTCTCCCTCCCAGGAGCATGCTTGCACCCCATCCCCTATTTCCCCACAGGCGTGCATCTCCTAAACTCCAAGGGGCCCCACAAGGTTGCCACCAGGCAGTTTATCCCGGGCAAAGCCCGAGCCTGTCCCCAAAGCCCCCTTTCCTCTGGCGTCTCAGTGAGCCAGGGCAGCCCAGCCCAGGCGCATCCCCAGCTTCAATGAATGTCCTCTGAAATTCTCTGGACTGTGTTGTGAAACTTTTCCTGCACAAAGTCAAGAACCCACACACTACCGGCGGCCCCAGGCAGACCCACTCAGGGCCAGGTCCCCTGTGGTACCAGAACTGCAAAATCAAAAGAGAAACTCAAAACGCCTCACACATTAAGCTACAAAAATTACGAGCCTCCCTCACTGAAACGTTCAATAACTTAATCGTAACTACAGAAAGTTTCCTATGGAGTGAAGCCCCGAGGAAAAGCCTTCAGCCTTCCGGGAAAGCCATGCAGGTCCTGAAACCTGTGGAGCCGACACTCCTACCTCAGGGGCCTCTTCCCTAACCACAGGGACAACTGTAAAATACTTCCCTGAAAACCAGAAGGCAGTCCTCGCCAGCGCTCCTCCCCGTGAGAGGAAAGCGCCTGCCAGCCTGTGTGCCCGACACGGTGAAGTACGCCCCCCCATGCTGGGCATCAGCATGTCTGTCCACTCACAGAGCTCCCCACTCACAGAGCAAGGCGACAGCATGCATGCGTGGCGCTCGTGTTCGGAAACGCAGGGGCAGGATCGAAGCGGCCCAGGTGCCCGTAGTTCTCTCTAGGAAGGGGAGCCCCACTGGGCCTCCCCGTGAATGCCCTACAGCTGGCGCAGGGGCGCGGCTCCTAGCGAACACAGAACATGGGAGTCGTCGGGCGTACTTCCCTGTTTGTGCATTGCTTTTAAAACACCAGTGATGGCGCCCAGCTGGCATGGCTCTGTGGTTGAACACTGACCTATGAGCCAGGAGGTCACAGTTCAATTCCTGGACAGGGCACATGCTCAGGTGGTGGGCTCCATCCCAAGTGTGGAACCTGCAGGAGGCAGCCAATTCAGTGATTCTCTCTCATCATTGATGTTTCTCTCTCTCTCTCTCCCGCTCCCTTCCTCTCTGAAATCAATAAAAATATATTTTTAAAAAATCAGTGATGGCAAAAGAACTATAATCTTAACAGTTTCAGCAAAAATCCAACATGTATGAATCAAGTATAATGAAACCAGTATCTTTTGTTGTCATTAATGCAGAATAATGGTAAGAACTGGGTATATATGGCATTAGTTGTATACTCAGCAGATCTGAATGTGTATAAGCAGTGTTTTGTCCATTCTGTAAGACATTATAAGACATCTATACCAATAATAGAGGAATATGCAAATTGTCCAGGGCGCTGTCACCGTAACAGTAATGACCGAACAGTAGGCTGCGTGGGGCAACAAGGCCGGCAAAGGGGTTAGTGAGGGACGACCAAACGACTAAACAGAAGGCTGCATGCGGTGACCAGGCCGGTGGGGGGTGGGAGGGGCAGTTGGGGGCAACCAGGCTGGCAGAGGGGGCAACTGGGGATGACCAGGCTGGCAGGGGGGGCAGTTAGGGGTGATCAGGCAGACAGACAGGTGAGCAGTTAGCCAGCGGTCCCGGATTGTGAGAGGGATGTCCAACTGCCGGCAGTTGGACATCCCCTGAGGGGTCCCAGTTGGAGAGGGAGCAGGCTGGGCTGAGGGGACTCCCCCCCCCACACACACACTGTACACAAATTTTATGCACCAGGCCCTCTAGTATAGAATAAAAAGGAACTAGCATTTAAAGTAAAGTTCGGAGGTGGAATTTGGACTCTACAACACCCTTGCAGTAGGGAGAAAAAAAACTATAACTGTTTTGGGAGGTTTTAATGACAAGGTCACAAGTGATATACATAAAGGCTAAAGTATAACCTCAATTTGATTTTGTATAATTTTATCTTAAGTCAGATGAGTTTGAGTAAACATGTTTCAGCTTAAAGTTTCATTAAATTATAATTAAAGGCTCCTTAACCTATGTATATAGATTAGACATAGGGTGAGTTGAAAGAGCACTGGACCAGATACAGTAGAAAGAGCACTGGACCAGAAATGCAAACACATGAACTTTGATCCTAAACCTCCCACTACCTGTACGATTTGGGGTAAGTCACTCAAATCCAGTGTAACAGAGACAGTAATCCCTGTCAGTCAAATAGGGTTTTCACAAGAATCGAATGAAATAATGTATGTCCTGTGTATTATAAACCTCATGAACACCGCATCAATTTAATATTTCCCATTACATTAACACTGGGCTTAGGCACACTGCAACACTGACCCTCTGACCGTTTGCCAAATAACTGAAGGACTTTCGTGGCTCCCAACCTACCTCTGCCTGTGCCCTGTGTGCTTCCTGCATCTGGCAGGCTTTGCCATCACCAGACCACCGGTTCAGGAAGCACAGGCACGGCTGTCCACCTCGGAATTCCTAAAAGTGGGCACAGCGCGTGGCACAGATTCATAGTTACTACACCCTGAGTGTTCACTAAGACGCTAGGGTCTGTGAGGCTTTGGCATGCGTTTCCTTAATCCCCGCCTCAAACCTCTGCGGTGGGTCACAGAGGGGAAACCGGTGCTCAGAAAGGTTACCAGTAAGTAACTGCAAAGGTGACGGAGCCACATCACTGCCAGGGCCAGGACCAAACCCAGGTCTTTCAAATCCGCAGACTGTATTCTTTCCCCTCTGTTACTCTCCCTTTCACATTGTAGGTGGTCAATAAGCACAATTTCATAAAAGTCTTCATTTTAACAGTAACATTACATAGAGACATAGCATAAGCATTTCAGTATAAATTTTCACACTTGACTTTGAAAATTCATGGGCTTAACCTGGGTAAAATCTCCAGAAAATATGCCTGAATCTGCAGACACATCAAAACACAACAAAGACACCCGCTGCGGTTGGCCAGCCCAAAAAAGGATGGAAAAGTGAGGGTAGGAGAGAAAATCCCAAACCTTTTGTCTTGCCAGAAAATTCTTAAATAAATCAACTCCTGTTTATTTAAATAATTAAGAAATTGCAACTTTATTTAAAGAGCGCGTCCATGAATCTAAATGTCAGGCTGCCACGGGAAGCGGAACAGACTTTCAAACCTGCCCCCGAACCTCCCCTCTGAGGAGAACCAGCCCAAAGAGTTCCAGCCCAATAGGTCATTGTTTTGTGAAATTAAAAGCCACAGGAAAATGGAGTTTAGAATGGGAAAATGTCATCTCAACCGTAACGCCAATAAAGACAGTTAATGAATAAGTGCATTCTGGCAAAAACATATAAAAACTGCAAAACCCAATGTGGACAGTACAGAACACGGAAGGAATCCATGTGAGTCAACATCAAATGGAGGATTAGCCTGATTTGTGAAGAATCCTTTCCAGCAAGAAATTGAACTAGAAGCCGTCAGCATCCAGCGCAGCCGCCTGCCGGTGGCGGCCTGCTCTCCTTCCCCCGCGTCAGCCTGAGCTGGGGTAGCGAGGAGCTGACGTCCCAGGGGCAGCCTGTCGAGCTCTGATTAATTTTCAAAAATCTAGATGCCTCTACATGGAGTAAGGAACAAGATGACCAACATAGTAAAGGCTTTAAAACAATGAGCGATGCCTTCCCAGTACGTTCTACACACAGTGAGAGGCAGCTGGGATCAAGTCCCAGCTTTGCTGGCTGCGATCTCCAGACAAGAAAATGACGTGGACAAGCCAGGCTAGTCCTCCTCATCAGGACACGGGGGTAACAGCAGACACCAGGATAGTGGTGAGAATTCAATGAGAAGGAATGTAAGAGGCTTGGGACAGGGCTTGGCAGGCAATCCGTGCTCATAAACGT
The DNA here is from genome assembly GCF_963259705.1 of Myotis daubentonii. Classification (NCBI taxonomy): domain Eukaryota; kingdom Metazoa; phylum Chordata; class Mammalia; order Chiroptera; family Vespertilionidae; genus Myotis; species Myotis daubentonii. The sequence goes on along the minus strand of NC_081848.1, from coordinate 6,175,207 downwards.
TAGCAGTAATAATAATAAATACGACAACTGTTATCTGTACGATGCTGGCCCTCCCTATCCACACACGCTTTCCGTCTTGCCGTGAGAAGAGTCTCTGGTCCTGGCCGCCAAGGCTCTGAGGTCCTTTCCCCATGCACACTCCGCACTGCCCCTTCTCACCCCCCTTCGGGACCCACTGTGAACAGAATCTCACACACCGATGCCATCCCACCAGACACAACTTCCTCGAACCAGGCCTCTGCACTCAGCCCACATCAAACTCAACTGCTATTTCCATTTACCTGTTTCTAAGTTAAGACTTACTCACAAAGACCGCACAGATTTTTTTTAACCAAAGTCCTTCAAAGTAGGAGCAGAGCAGAGCAGATACCGACTTTACGTCCAATGTACGCCCTCTTCGCGTAGGACGCAGAGTCGCGTAGGAGGCAGAGCGGGGCTCTACGATTCGGTTAATCATTCATCATGGAAACAAGGAAACCTCTCGAGAGACAGCCAAAAAGCAACATGTGCGTGGATTCCGATGCATGAGGGTTACTTCCCACAGAACAATGCCATCTATTCAGGAGAGAAGAGCACACCGTGCCAGTTCAGTGCGTCGGGTTCCATAATTATAACCGCAAAGTGAATGGGAAGGAGTGTCACTGCCCACAAGGCGCCTGTATTCCAGCCAGAGATTGTCTCGGCTGATGGCTCCGCTGGGCCTCTGGTGAGCCTCCCTGCACGTACCCCTCCCCTGCACATGCACCCTCTGCCGCACTCCCCACCCGGCAAAACCTATGTTCTCTTTTTATAATTTAATGCTTTTTAAACATGAAATTTATAACCGCAATGTCACAATTACATTTTCCCGTGAGAAACCCGAAGTTATAAATGAAATTTCAATCAAACCAGCTTTCTCTCCAGAAAAGAAGTGCAGAGCTGTCCTCCTGCCCCTCTTCCCCTGATGGAAAGCCAGCTCCGAGCAAGGATGAGCAGGGTCTCCTTTGCCTCCTGGAAGCCGCCTCCCAGGGGAGCACTACAGTGTCTTCCCACCAGGGGTGAACCTAAAGAGACTGCACTAGAGAGCCTGTCACACACACAGTTCAACGCGGCTGAGCACTGGCTGCTCCCATCTCAGAAACAGAAGAGTTCAGTTCCGGGCCGTATGCGCATATGGTGTCAGTGGGCTCAATACTTTTTGGAATAAACGGCCTCCGAGTACTTCACCCCAGCAGCGTGACTTCCTGGCCTCTGGCACTCAGGCCATACCATTTCTGTGTGCATCTGAGTAATTTGTTTACCTTCTAATAAGGCCTCCAGGGACTTCCCACAAGGAGGACTGAGATTTTGGGAACACACATGTGCTTAGTCAGGTGCGGTGGTACCTGCAAAGCGGCACCTGAGCCTGGCACGCTTCTCCAGCTGGCACGCAGGCCGGGAGATGCTGCTTCTAGAAGCTCCCGCCGAGGCGCGGCTTTGGTCAGCGTCGCAGTCTTACCTCTTGGCACAGCCAGTGGACGCGGGGCCGGGCGAGCTGCACGGAGCAAGCCTCGCCCCGGCCATGCTGGGTTGCCATAACTGCAAATGGCTCTGAAGGTCAGCCCCACAGGCCGGGCTGCCCTGTGCTGGAAGCGTGTCACACAGTGCAATGCTCACAGGTAGCCCGAAACAACACCACGCAGCTACGCACAGCTTTACCTGGAAGTCTGACAAAACCCTCTCCCAAGAGCAATCGAGTAACAGGGAAAAACATGACAGCCTGGAAGCACGCATTCACCCTTCATTGCTGGGTCTCGGAAATCCCCTCTGAAGATGTACTCCCCGCTTTTTTAAAGCGGCAATAAATGGTGAAAACCGAATAATAGCAATAATAAGGATGATGGCGTCATTTAGTTAAGAAGTGCAGGAACTGTACTGTTTTCCCTCATGTATCTACCTCTCCCTGTCTCAGCCCTTTTAACTGTACTGCCGAGGTCCTGCCCTGGGCCCCTGCAGGTAAATGCCACCTCCTCCTGTGAATGTCCCAGAAGAAAGAATAAGAGAAGCATGTCACTTACACTGACAACTGGGCACTGGCGCTCTGTTCCCCATTTTTCTTTTACTAAAATCCTTGCATGGCCACAGTCTGACTTATTTCAAGTATAGATCAATTTATTTCAGGTCCTGAGCCCATGAACCCACACTCATTTGCATGGCTAAGTAGAAAGGCTCCAAAAACAGTTAGACAAGAGATCTTCAGTGGGAAGAGATCTTTATTAATTTTGGGTCAGACTGCTAACCTGAAGTAGAACTTCAGTGTAGAAGTTCATCAATCCATTCAATAAATATTTATAGGACCCCTAACATGTCGATGGTCCTGTGCGAGGCGGCACGCAGATTTAATATGGATGCTTTTATGTGTGTGCTCCTGGACAGTAGAGTAGTTCAGAGCAGCCAATGGGGTCACGAGAGGCTTTGTCTTCGCTGAGAAACACAAAGGGTGAACAATCTCTCGCTCTAACAGCGACTGCCCACCTTTCTCACCTCACGGCGCACACACACTGATTACTAAAATTCTGCGGCACACCAAAAAGTATTTTCTGCCGATCTGACCAAAAATAGGTATAACTTTGATTCATTCACACCGGACAGCTCTTGTACTGCTGCTGTCACTTTTTCATTTGACAATCTAGGGCAGCGGTCGGCAAACTGCGGCTCGGCAAACCGCAGCTCGCGAGCCACATGGGGCTCTTTGGCCCCTTCATTGTGACTCTTCCACAAAATACCGACTTCTGCGCATGGGCCATGAAGTTTCAATCGCACTGTACGTGCGCACCCGCACGTGGTATTTCGTGGAAGAGCCACAGTGAAGGGGCCAAAGAGCCGCATGTGGCTCGAGAGCCGCGGTTTGCCGACCACAGATCTAGGGGAAAGAGGTCAGGTACTGCACGTGAAAAGTTCTTGCGGCACACCAGTTGAAAATGGCTGCTACGTAAGAATATGTTAGAAGACAAATATTTTAAACGTTCATAATAGTGAGAAACTATAAGCTGCAGATGATGGCAAGCGGGAAGAGCTGACCATCAGGCGAGCAGTGGGTGAGCCCAGCAGGCCCAGGAATTTTGCTTCTGAAACACTGAAGGCTTTGGAGCCAGACAGTGGTCAGCACCGTGTTTGGGGAAGATCAATCCGTCCGCAGTGGGACCAGTGGGGTCCACGTGGACAAACGCCACTCGGCGGCCGCTCAGAACGATGGTGAGCGGTGAGAGGGAGGGAGATGAACAAGGACACACGGGTGAGGGGTAGCTTTCGGCCGGGCAGGGCAGCCTTTCTAACCGAGGGAGGTCCCGCCTTTCGGGTCTATCTGTCTATCTGGTGACTGAGAGGGGAAGAGGTGGAGGTAGTTGTTTTAAACAAGAAGAGTTAGAGGGGACGGGAGGGCTCCAAGGGTGGCAAGAACGGTGGGCATCGGACCATGCAGTTCAGGGATGAAAAAAAAGGCTGGGCTGAAGCAGCCCCGGAAGCTGTGGAGCCAATGGGATCCCGAACCCCGAACCCCAAACCCCGACCCCCAAGGCGGGCTGTGGACAAGGAGGCAGGCGAGGCCTGAGCAGGGGCTGGGAAGAAGGGCGGCAAGGCCTGGGCCCAGGGGAGCCCAGTGTAAACTGGGAGGCGGGCTGCGGCAGAAAGGGCAGATTTTAAAGGAAACAGGAGACAGGGGGCAACCACTGCAGGGCAGGCCCCCCACGGAAGCTAAGGCCGAGGGGTGGCCCTCAGAAGTAGCATCTCAGGAAGGAGGTGGTTCCGCGGCCACTCACTCAGGGAGCTGCTGGTGAGACCGGAGCAGCAGCCTTGCTGGCACCGCTGACCCCGACCCCCGACCCCCCCAGCTAATGATGAGCCACTGGGGTAGCCGAGGAAAAGATGCTCCCTCTGCGGGGCAGCGGTGCGGGTGGGGGTGTGCCGGGCAGCGGTGGGGGAGTGCGGGGCAGCGGTGAGGGAGTGCGGGGCAGCGGTGCGGGTGTGCGGGGCAGGAGTGGGGGTGTGCGGGGCAGCGGTGGGGGTGTGCGGGACAGCGGTGGGGGTGTGCCGGGCAGCGGTGAGGGAGTGCAGGACAGCGGTGCGGGTGTGCGGGGCAGGAGTGGGGGTGTGCGGGGCAGGAGTGGGGGTGTGCGGGGCAGCGGTGGGGGTGTGTGGGGCAGGAGTGGGGGTGTGCGGGGCAGGAGTGGGGGTGTGCGGGGTGGGGGTGGGGGTCTTTGGGGCAGCGGTGGGGATCTGCGGGGCAGCGGTGTGGGTCTGCGGGCAGCACCTGCGCTCTGCAAGGTGGGCCGCCACCCTCGGAAGCCTCTGCTGCCAAGGGGCACATCTCCCCTCACGGAATTAAAACATGACGCAGGGCCAGAGCCCACGAACCTATTAAATATCCTCCAAGTAATTCACTTTTGGTGGGGAGGAGGGGGAGGAGCGGGGAAAGGGATGTTAGAAAACCATCATGGCTTTGGAAGGTGTCTGGGTACAAGGTAAGTGTACAATCAAACAAGACTGAACTGTCCTGTCCCTGCGGAACCAGAGCCTGTGGACTTTAAAGCAGGACGATTTAAGGAGACCCTTCAAGTCTGAGTGTCAGTCCATATGGCAGGCACCAGGAGCACCCTTTCCTGGAGGTTCTGCACAAGAGAGAGTGGGGGGAGGGGGGCGTGGCAGGGGACATCAGGGTGGTCTGCAGAAGGGAGGGTGACAGGGCCAGGGGATGAATAACGAAACAGAAGCTCATGTGACCCTGCAGAGAAGCCTCTCAGACAGCTGGCGGGAGCAGCTCTATTTCCGGTGCTCTTTATAACCCTGCGAGGCCGCTTAAAACACGGATCCTGCCAGGAGAGTACACACAGAACATGGCGTGAGTTCAGGATGGCCCTCCTGAGGGATCCCGTGGACGCACACGGACGCCTTCTGCTTTATCTCACCAAGCTACTGCTGGCCGCAGCCATGGGAACAAGGCTACCCCACAAAGCCATCTCTGCCCCCACAAAGCCATTCTGCCCCACAAAGCCATCTCTGCCCCACAAAGCCATCTCTGCCCCCACAAAGCCATCTCTGCCCCACAAAGCCATCTCTGCCCCCACAAAGCCATCTCTGCCCCACAAAGCCATCTCTGCCCCACAAAGCCATCTCTGCCCCCACAAAGCCATCTCTGCCCCCACAAAGCCATCTCTGCCCCCACAAAGCCATCTCTGCCCCCACAAAGCCATCTCTGCCCCCACAAAGCCATCTCTGCCCCCACAAAGCCATCTCTGCCCCACAAAGCCATCTCTGCCCCCACAAAGCCATCTCTGCCCCCACAAAGCCATCTCTGCCCCACAAAGCCATCTCTGCCCCCACAAAGCCATCTCTGCCCCAGAAAGAACAACAGCTGAGACTAACTCCCAATATCAACATTTGCTACACTACTTCCATTTCCCGGGCTTACGTCAGTTCTTAATCAATTCAAACTATCAGTGTCACAATTATTTTTCACCTTCACACAGTGGCCAACGAAACAATTTAAAAAGAGAATGAGGTAAATGCCCAGCCAGTGTGGCTCAGTGGACAGAGTGTTGGCCTGAGGACTGAAGGGTCCCGGGTTCGATTCCGGTCAATGGCATGTACCTCAGTTGCAGGCTCCTCCCCAGCCCCTCAGGGCATGTGCAGGAGGCAACCAATCAATGTGTTTCTCTCACATTGGTATTTCTCTGTCTTTCCCTCTCTCTTCCACTCTCTCTCTCTCTGAAAAATCATCCTCAAGTGAGGATTAAAAAATAAAAATAAGACAATGAGGTATACACTCGGCTGATGTGGCTCAGTGGTTGAACATCGACCTATGAACCTGGAAGTCAAGGTTCCATTCCTGGTCAGGGCATATGCCGGGGTTGTGGGCTCAATCCCAGTAGGGGGTGTGCAGGAGGCAGCCGATCAATGACTCTCTTTCATCATTGATGTTCCTATCTCCCTCTCCCCTCCTCTCTGAAATCAATAAAAATATATTTTTTAAGAGAATGAGGTATATATGTACATTAGTGTATCATAATCATATTATAGGAAATTAATACAGATCTGCCTTCCTTTCCTTTATAAAAACCTAGGTGCCTGACATTTCTCTACCACTGGGTACTACTTTCGGAAAGGTTATGTTTTTATAATGAAAAAACTCTCACTGACCCACTGGGTTGCCTACTTCCTCACTCATCAATTAAAACCATCAGCAAATGTCACCTTGCCTTAGTGAAGTGCAGCTGAGTGTTCAAATGTCCCAACCTGAAGGGCCACAACTCCCTGCTCACCTCCCCATCTACCCCTGAAGCGGGAAAACAACCCCGCGGAGGAAACCAGCAAGAGCCACGGTCCTATAGAAAGAGCTACTCCAGTTTTCCAGCTCCAGGCGCAAGCTCCTTCCCCCCATGTCGGCCCCATCGCTACCTGCAAGAAATGCTCTGCTACCCACAGCCTCCAGGGGAATCATGGCACCTCACGTCTGCAATGGCGTTCGCTCAGCACGCTGACAGACACAGCCCTCTGCACCTATGCCTCTCCCTCACATTGAATCAATTAGCCACGTTAAATATTTAACACATTAGTCTTATTTCACTGAACAAAACAATCCACAAGCAGGTCTGGCAGAGGCGATGCGAGATAGGAAGTGCAGCAGACCTGGAGAAAACTGAATGAAGGGGAAAGTATGTTTTAGGTGAATGTGTATTTTAAAAAATATAAAAATCTATTCTCAATCCACTGAAGATGGATTGCTTGTCTCTTTGCTTTTCCTGACAGGCCCTGAATCTTTATGGAGAACATTAAATTAAAGCACATAATGGGTTTATGTAGCGTAGTGCACACTGGAGACATCAGTCACATCCCTTAAGCATTTTTCTCATTTTCTAAGCCTGACTTAAGCCCGTTTCCCCACTGATGGGGGAAGTCCACACCAGCCCACCAGCCACAGCTGCAGTCCAGGGTGACATTTTCCCATTTGGTGTTGTCAGCAGAGGCTGTGTCCTCCTCTCAAAGTCATCACAGGTTATTCCTTTTCCCGCATAGTTTACAGGAAACAGTGAAAAGCTAACAGGGTCATTCCAGGCAGAGGTCTGGTTTTGGTTTTCCCTCCCCCGACTTTTAAAAATACTGTGGCATTAAAGGGGGGGCGGGGAGGGGGGGCCCAACTCACAGCTGCCCTGTGGACCCAGGTGAAGGAGTTGGACCATTTCTACTCAAGCGCACAGGCCAAATTCATGCGCAATGTAGCCAGAAGCTTAGAACCAACACTAGGTCACGTAGGGATGCTGTTTGTGTGATCCAGAACATTCTTCACCAGTATCAGCACACTTTATCCGTCTCCTAATCCAACAGGACACTTTAGAGTGATTACCAGGAGGCACTGCTGTCCATCAAGCGCGGGGCTTACAATGTCACAGGGCCGGGCTGACCCACAGGAATGCTCCTCAGAAGATACCCAAACTGTAAGACCACTTAGCAGGGCAGATGTGATGCTAAGTAGGAAACAAAAGAGCAGGTTGCTGGCCATGGAGCTAGATTTCATTAGCATTATACACACTCCTGCATCCTATTATTTTTACTGAGAAATGATTAGAGCCCTTGATCTCTGCCTAGGAGCATTATACCTCAGCATATTGTGTCAGGACTTGAAGGAAAAGGCATTTCAATGGAATTCAAAGGGAAAAATAAGACCACTGCAGCAAGCATTGCCAGTACCCTCCTGCACGAATGTGGGGGCAACCTGGCTCAACAAATCCAATATCAGATCATCATCTAGGCAGCATGTTCTGAGTGACAGAAGAGGTCTTTACAAACTTAAAACAAGTAGAAATAAGATGTCCAGTTAATGCCTTAGTATGTGAAACACACAGGTATCCAGAGAGGAAATAAATTTCCATTGGTTACAATAGCTACCCTGGAAGGGCTCATACCATGTGCCGTGTACTGTGATAAATATTTCAGAGCTATAAATACAAACACAGACCTAGACAGACGTCCCCACAACCTCACAGGGGAGATGTTCTTATCCCCATTTACAGACAAGAAAACTAGGGCTCAGACAGGGTAAGCCACTTGCATAGATCACACAGTCAGGGTGGAAAAAGTGAGATTTCAATCCTGAAAGGTCTTTCCAAACTCTGACTTCACTTCGTCACTGTTCGATTTACTTTATTTCATAGCCTCAGATTTTTGTGCCCAGGTGGTCAATGTTTTTTAATCCTCACCAGAGGATATGTGTACTGATTTTTTTTTTTTTTTTAAGAGAGAGCGCAAGAGAAACATCAATGCGAAAGGGAAACATTGATAGGCTGCCTCCCGTATGGGCCACAACCCAGGATCGAACCCACAACCTAAGCATGTGCCCTGACCGGGAATCTAACCCACAACCTTTTGGTGGACCAGATGACACTGCAACCAACTGAGCCACCAGACCAGGGTCCAAGTGGTCAACTGTGATCAAACAGTCTCCATAACTTTTTACAAGAATGAAAAGTAGGACAGATGCTGTGTTAGCCTGGGAATTTAAATGCATTGGGCTAGATTTTTCCTGATGTTTTTGATAAGCACATTAGCGTTAATTCTAGAATGGGTTTCTGCTGAAATGAGTACCAGGTAAGTGCCTCTCTTCCAGGTCAGAGTGGACAACAAACATGATTCCCATGTATCTAATCCATAATGCATTATGGGACTCCAGCAATACAACCATGATTTTTAGAGACTGTTCATTTAACCATACAGGTAATTAATAATTTATGTTACTTACTTTCTAGCCAAGACTTTAAGAGCAAAAAAAAAAAGCTATGAAAAAGCCTCCATCGTGTCCCTCAGGCTGGGTGACCCTGAAACCAGAGCCGCAAAGACGTACAGCACCCTAAGTCTTCAAGGGTGCCAGGTCTCCAGTGACTGAAGGCAGAACTAGTTTGACATTTCCTGCTGACTTGATTAGAGCATCTTTTTATGAAGTTCACTTCAAATCGTTTTAAACCCATTTGCTTGTGTCAACATCAATGTACTCAGTATTATCTACCAATTAGTAAACCGGAAAATATTCTTCAGATAATCTGAAACCTCAGTAAAATATTCAGCATGCCATTCACTTACTATAACTGCCCTGTAGAAACAAATTAGGAAAACCAGCTGCCACAGGATAGCATAAACATCCATTAATACAGCCCAACCACTTCCGGCTCTGGTGAGATTCTTCAGGAAAGAGAAAATGCAGTGGAAATATAAATCAAGAATTTCAGAAGCTTAACAAGCCTTCCAAGAAGTTGCATCAACATTAAAGTGTACATTTACCCTTCCCTATTGTGAGGTCAAACTTGGGCTGGGAAGAAAGAGGTTACATGAAACACTGGACAATTCTTTCACTGAGCATCTCAAGTCTGTGCTTCAATATACGTCTAGAAGGCCGAGATAGTTCTAACATATGTCATGCTTCATACAGATCAGAAATGTCAGAGAGCAGGAAAGCTCACCACATCTGAATACGATTATGAAGATGCAAGGAAGCAACCAATCCCATTGCTAGGCCCAGGTTTTGCACAACTCGCTTACGTACGCGACAGAAAGCACCTTCCAAACTTAAGGACGCTAACGGGCACATCACTACGGCCAACACTGGCTTGTCCTTTCCACCCATCAGCCTGACAAAAATTCTAGTTTAAATACTGCAATATTTCAATAGCCGCCTTCCACTCAGGCCCTTTCAGGACTTTTCATCTTAATGCACTGGTTGTAAATAAACTGTGGCAGCAGCTGTTAGGAGAAATTAAAAGCGCTTTTATCTTAGGAGATAGCGGGTGGGGCCTGTTCTGATGGACAAGGATGTGCAGGAGAGGCCGGCAGTGAGGAGCAGCGCCCTTCAACAAAGGGTTTCAGTTTAAGATTAGGCTTCAGTCGCTGATGCTACTTCAACCTTCTACATACACGATCTGGACCACTTCAGAGTGAGCACCTGACACAAAGCTCCAATCAGGGTATGGGCCGCGCTTCGGTAACTGACTGCAGGTGGAGGGGCTGGAGGGAGCGCCCGGCTCTTTCCTGGGAAGGGCCGCGATCCCAAACAGTGGGGGGCGCCCCCAGAACCAGCTCAGAGGTGCCCACAAATAGGTTCACAAAGTGCTTCCTAAGTGCTCATGGAGCCACCCAATGAGGAAGCCGCTCGATTTCTAGAACATTTCCATTTTGAGTTTTTCTAGGTGTATCAAGAAATGAACACACTCTGAAAACAGGCAGCTTGCCAGCAAGCCCCTCCTCAAAGGCTGAGTCAGGCATGGAAAGAGAGGCACCCTAACGGGACCACCTGGACCAAATACCTTTGTCATCTTACGATTTTTTTAAAGGAGGAAAGAACTCAAAAATACGCTCATCCTTTTAAGAGTGAATGAGTTTGCAGACAACAAGGGTTTGTTCCTAACTCTACAGCAAGCCACGGCTGAAACATAAGACCTTCCACAAAAGAAAGAAATCAAAGGAACTGAAAAAAATTACTCACAAACCCAGTCACATCTATACATCCTCTGGAGAGAAGTCATAAAGTTGTCGTAAGTTTACACTTCTCTTGACATTAATTATTAAGAAAAGCTTTTCATCTTGATTATAGCCATTAATAAATTAAAAGTGAATATGTTTCTATAAGTACTTCATTTCCTAACCAGGTGGTACACTCAGCTTCTAGCTTTCATATACAAAAAGGCAATTAAGACAAAAACATCCTGCACATGCTATCCACAAGAAAGACAAGTATAAACTTTAAGATTAATTTAGTTTCACCAATTTTAATTCCCCATTTCCAACATTTACCAGATTTTTAATTTTTAAGAGTTTTTCCGTGTTCCATCAAACAGACACATGTTCACTGAGGAAAAGCTTCAAGCCTCTCCGAACATTACAAAGGAGAACGGTAAGCACCGTGTCAGTCTGTGTTCCTAGCACCACCTTATCTGAGAAGGAAACAGCTGGAAGGCAGCCAGGGTTGGCGCTTCCTCTACCATAATGAAGGCTCTCTCTGAAGGCTCTCTTAGAACAGGTCATTGCCAAAGCCAGAAGAAAAAACAGACACAACTTCATGAATAGGATACCTGGTTCACTTGTGAAAATTCTAAAAGACTAGAATTTCTAAAGAAAGCAAACAACTTAGTTATCATCATGCGGGGGGGGGGGGGGGGTGTTCCTTGCAGAAAGGCAAAGGTCTGCCAGTATGGAGGTGGGGGAGGCACCTTACTGCAGTTCTGGTGTAACATTCGAATTTTTAGAAAGAGCAGCCAGGTGCTCCAAATGTTCATTTGTCCCAGGGCGGTGCATGAAGTTAAGTCAGAGGAGGTGCAGAGGCTGGATTAAGAATTAAACAGTTCTGCCAGAATAAATGCTTATAGAAGTTCTGATTTCCATTTCTATAAATTTCAGTTATGCCTAAGTACCTTTCATGTAAAACACTTCAGCCACTCCACTATAATAATGATAAGAGTAAGAATAATAATAGCTAACACTTTTATGGTGCTTACTGCTACGTCCAAGGACCGTTCTGATAGTTTTATATTTATTAACTTACTGTAATACAATTCTATGAGATGAATACGATTCTTCTCCCTATTTGACAGAGAGGTTAGGCTTGCCTGAGGTTTCACAGAAAGAATAGTAGCCCTACCTGGTTTGGCGCAGTGGATGGAGCGTCGGCCTGTGGACTGAAAGGTCCCAGATTCGATTCCCCGGGCACATGCCCGGGTCGAGGGCTCCGTCCCCAGTGGGGGACATGCAGGAGGGAGGCAGCCGATTAATGAGTCTCTCTCATCATTGATGTTTCTGTTTCTATCTCTCCCTCTCCTTTCCTCTCTGAAATCAATAAAAATATATTTTTTAAAATAAGAAGTAGTAAAGCCAGGATTTGAACCCCAAGCTGTCTGACTCCGGTGCCACATTAATGAACTGTCCGAGAAGTGCTTCTGGAGGGCAGGAAGCTACTACCTGCATGTAGTGACTGAGAGAGTGGAACTGTTCCTCATAACCGTGTTAGCCGAAAGTCCCCAGGCGTTTAACTCTGGTTCTGTGATCTTGGACAAGTCATTGATCTGAGTATCAGTTTTTTAATCAGCATATATAATCCTATCTAATAATGAGGGAATATGCTAATTGACCCTCATGCTGTCACAAAGATGACAGTGACCACAGCCAATAAGGAGCGAATATGCTAATTGACTGCCCCACCCTCAAAGATGGTAGCACCCACAGCCACAAGATGGCAGCGCCCAATGCCCTCAGGCAGGCCTGGCCGCTCCACACGCCTGCCTCCAGAGTCCCCCAGTCCCCTCAGCCGCCAGCCACCCAGGGCCGCCCGAGGCTCAGGTAACCAGGGCCGACCATGGCTTGCGCTGCTGGCAGTGGCAGCAGCAGAGGTGTGATGGGGCGTCGCCTTCCCCTGATCACCAGGTCGCCTCCCACCTCTGAGGGCTCCCAGACTGTGAGAGGGGGCAGGCCGGGCTGAGGGACCCCCCTGCTCCAGTGCATGAATTTTCATGCACCGGGCCTCTAGTAACAATAATAATAATACCCACTTCATATGACATTGGGAGCTAGGATACAAAACACATTAAAGTACTTTGTAAACTATAACATTTGTCTGAAATGCCACTGTAATGATTAACCTTTTCATATCCTCTGCTCACCTTCTCTATTTTAGACCATTGTACAGTTCAATTAATAGGAAATGCTAGGAAAAGAATAAAAACTAAATAGAAAACCAAGTACCAAAGTAGTTGGAAACTGTCTTCAAAGAATACTGATTAAACTAGCCATGGACAATGAAACACATTCCTGGTAGGCAGGGCATTGTGTCAAAAAGCCCATTTAGCTGGCCTAATTTATTCTCCTGGAAAAACCATAAAAACCTTTCAGATACTATTAGGAAGTAAGCTATCATCCATTAAAACTAAAGTCCAATGAAAAATTTAAGGAATGCAATAGATTTGTCAAAAAGTCAAGTGGTATTCCTCACCGTTCGTTAATGACTGCAAAGCACTAAAACTCCAAAGTCTGTACAATTAGGGTGCCTGCACACACCATAACGGAAATCACAGTCACCAACAAGTGCCTACTGTGTGAGAACACAAGGCTCCTATGGAATGATCGTCTTTTTAAAACTGTCCTAGCTGAGTTAATCAAAACAAAAAAAAAAGGTACATTTTTAAAGCCCCTTATGTAGGTCAGGGATTGTAGGATAACATTAATTACTTACTAAATCTCACTTAATCCTTGCAATACAACAATCATAGGAAGTAGGCGGTATCATCCTAATTTTTCAAATGAGAAAACAAAGGCCAAACATGTGAATCAATTACTGTAGCAACTCAGAAACCCAAACTGGCCCCATGTTTAAGGGCACACGCTCCGTTTCCCTGGAGTCATCCAAAGTGCCGTGGACTTTTTAACCAACATACTTCTAATATCAGAGCAGAGGGAATTAATAAAGACCCTAGGCGGCTTAAGGCATAGCCAAAAGTTACCTGGGTACAGATATCGCTAACCTTGAAAGTACATGCACGTTTTGCATTCCATATGATAATATATATTTGCTAGAGGCCCAGTGAACAAAATTCATGCATGGGTAGGGTCCCTAGAGGATGCCGGCCAGGGCCTCCCTTCCTGCAGTTGGCCGGCCAGCCCCGCCCCCTGGTTGGACTCCCGGTTGAACTCCCGGTCAAGGGAACAATTTGCATATTAGGCTTTCATTATACAGGATAGGATTGTTTTGACATTATTTAAATGTATTTTCTCAAATCTTCTAGTGAAATTGAAATACCAGAAATACGCACCAAATGTATCCTATGCCAGTCTGGAGGAACACATTTTACTATCCTACCTGCTGAAAAGACAGAACACACTTAGAGCAATCAACCCAAGTCTGCACAGAGCAGCTTGATCAACAAGCAGAACTGAGCACAGTAGAAACTGCACACCTACTACTCAGAGTGAACTGAGCATTTCTCAAGGAAGTGAACTTGGAGCTTGACATGTCAAATGAGGAATTAGAAGTAGCTGCAAAAGAGAGTGGGTATTCAAAATGAAAAAAATTGCATGCTAAAAAGTAGAAGTGAGCTAAGAAGGGGAGTGAGACTCCTCAGCATTTGGGAATGAGAATGTAGACATGGGAATACAGAGGACAGTGGCTATCAAACAAGGAAGCATCAGAATGACCTGGCAGGCTTGTTAGACACAGGCTGCTGCCTTCTCTCTTCCCCACTAAGTTTCCAATTCCTAGGTCTGGAGTGGAGCCTGAGAATTTGCACCTGTAACAAGTTCCCAGGCCACGCCAACACTGCTGGCCTGGGCACCGTCGGGGCTGTATTTCAGGAGATGAGAGAAGGCATTTCAAAGATGAGATAACAGTTGAGTTATGCCCTCGATTTCAATCTGCAGATCCTGTGGGAGAAGGAAAGCCTCTCTGGATGGAATGAATAGCATGAACGGTGGTAATAAAACAAGAAAGATTGGCTTGGCATGCATGGGGTTCATGTACAGGAGCTGGTAAGGCATCGAACTAAGCTGCTAGTTGTAAATCCAGGGAGAAGGAAGAGGGCACGAGGCGTGGGAGGCACTATAAGAAGCGAGAGAAGCTAGGTCCAACGCAACCAGGTGGAAACAATCAGAAATTGGCTCTGAACTTGATCATACCAGGGCCAGAGAAAGCGAGGTCAAACATGATTCTAAGAGTCCAAAAAGTCTACCTTATAGAAAACAAAGAGGAAATCCAGAATGGTTTGGTTATTTGTGAGGTGAAGAGAGAAGAGTTCAGTTTTGTGTGTAAGTTCCCAGTCGCATACGCCTCCTTGGGCAAAGATAACAAAAGCAAAAATAAAGAAATGGGACTACAGCAAACTAAAAAGCTTTTGGGGGAAAAAAATCTAACTTACTGAAGGGGAGAAGACATTTTCAAATGACGTTTCTGATAAGGGGTTAATACCCAAAATACATAGAGAACTCATACAACTCAACATAAAACACACACACACACACACACACACACACACACACACAAATCCAAGTAAAAAATGGGCTGAGAACCTGAACAGACTTTTCTCCAAAGAGGACATACAGATGGCCAAGAAAAGATACTTAACACCACTAGTCATCAGGGAGATGCAAATTAAAACCACAATGAGGTACTACTGCACACCTGTGGGAATGGCTGTAATAAAAAAGTCAACAAATAACAAGTGTGATGGCGGTTGTGGAGAAAAACTAGCCCTCAGGCACTATTTGTGGGACCGTAAACTGGGCAGCCACTGTGGAAAACCAGCATGGAGATTCCTCAAAAAATTAACCATATGACCCATCAATGCCGCTTCTGGGTATTTATCTGAAAAAATCAAAGACACTAATTCAAAAAGATAGTATGTATGTTCACTGACTGCAGCATTTATTTACAACAGCCAAGATATGAAGCAACCTAGATGTCCATCAACAGGCAAATGGATAAAGATATGGTACGTATATACAATGGAATAAATATTACTCAGCCATAAAAAATAAAATATTGCCATTAATGACAACATGAATGCACCTAAAGGTATTATGCTCAGTGAATAAGTCAGAGAAAGACAAATACCATATGATCTCACTTATATGTGGAATCTTAAAAAAAAATTAAATAAACAAAACAGAAACGAACTCATAGATAAGGAGAACAAACTGATGGTTGCCAGACTGGGGAAGAAGGGGTAAGTGGGAAGAGGAAAAAAGGGTGAAGGGATTAAGAAGTACCAACTGGCTCAGCCAGTGTGGCTCAGTAGTTGAGTGCTGACCCATGGACCAGGAGGTCACGGTTTGAATCCTGGTCAGGGCACATGCCTGGGTTTCAGGCTCCATCCCCTGTCCCCAGCCTTGGGAGTGCAGGAGGCAATTGATGGATGTTGATGGTTCTCTCTCATGGATGTTTCTATCTCCCTCTTCCTCTCCCTTCCTCTCTCTCTAAAATCCAGAAAAACATTAAAAAAAAAAAAAAGAACTATAAACTGTCAGTTATAAAATTAGCCACAGGGATATAAAGTACAGCATAGTGAATATAGTCAATAATCTATAATAATAAAAGTGTAATATGCAAATCGACCAAACAGCGGGACAACCACGCGATGACACCCATTGGCACCAGGCCAGCCAAGGCGGGTGCAATATGACCGGCCATTGCCCCATGATCACCCCACAGAGGGAGGTCCAGGCGACTGGCCTGGTGGGACAATCAACGGAGGGCTCCATGATTGCCTCAAAGAGGGAGACCTAGGCCACCGACCAATGGGCTGTGGTGGGTGGGCGGAGCCTCCCTCTTCAGGGCGAGACCAATCAGCCACAAGCCTGGCTGATGACTGCGAGTGCAGCAGCGGTGGTGGGAGCCTCTCCTGTCTCCTCAGCAGCACTAAGGATGTCTGACTGCCTGAGGAGGGGGCCTAAGCTGGCAGGTGGACATCCCCCGTGGGCTCCTGGGCTGTCAGAGGGATGTCTGAGTGCCAGCTTATGCCCGCTCTCTGGGACCAGCAGGTGGACATCTCTCCCAAGGGGTCCCAGAATGCCAAGAGGGCACAGGCTGGGCTGAGGGACCCCCCCCCCCGAGTGCATGAATTTTCATGCACTAGGCCTCTAGTATTGTAATAACTGTGTATGGTGTCAGATGGGTACTAGACTTATATGGCAATCACTTTGTAAGTTATGTGAATGTCTAATCACTATGCTGTA
The DNA here is from genome assembly GCF_963259705.1 of Myotis daubentonii. Classification (NCBI taxonomy): domain Eukaryota; kingdom Metazoa; phylum Chordata; class Mammalia; order Chiroptera; family Vespertilionidae; genus Myotis; species Myotis daubentonii. The sequence goes on along the minus strand of NC_081848.1, from coordinate 6,158,497 downwards.
CATCTGAAACTAATATGTCAACTATAATTTTAAAATAAATAAATAATTAATAAAGATGTTTTAAAAGGCCATCCTAATACTTACCTGTATCTTACAGGTAAGTAGAGCCCATAGAGCAGCCGTGGGCAAACTACGGCCCGCGGGCCGGATCCGGCCCGTTTGAAATGAATAAAACTATTGAAATAAAAGACCGTACCCTTTTATGTAATGGTGTTTACTTTGAATTTATATTAGTTCACACAAACACTCCATCCATGCTTTTGTTCCGGCCCTCCGGTCCAGTTTAAGAACCCATTGTGGCCCTCGAGTCAAAAAATTTGCCCACCCCTGCCATAGAGTGAAAGTCAGCTTAATAATGGAATGTAGATGTGGGTTTGGGAGTCATGGGCCTTTTGAAAAAAGTGAATAAATGGATTCCCAAAAGGAAAAGCATAAACAGAGTGTCATATTAAAAGTCCTAAACACAAGGAAAAAAAGAAAAAAACATTTTATGACCACATAAGGTGACAGATGTTAACTAGACTTATTGTAGTGATCATTTCACAATGTATACAAATATCAAATCATTATGTTGCACAACTGAAACTAATATAGTGTACATCAATTATACCTCAAAAAAAAATAAAAAACCTTTTAACTGCTTAGGTTGAAGTCATTAGAGATGACACTCAAAACTATGTGTGTGTGTCTGTCTATATGCATGGCTAGTTATTATCCTATCAATGTGCAAGCTTAGTTTTTAAAAATCAGAAGGTAACTAAACATAAAGTTCTTCAAAATTCCCCAGTTTGCCAATACTGAACTATTAATTTATTATTCACTGCCACATCAGCATCACTCTCAGCTCTTACTGAGCTCCTCGCATAAGCCATCTGGATGTAAGTCACTCAGCCCATCTGTGATCTCACATTCACAAATCCTGAACATTATTTCTTACCATACAAGGAAAATATATTTCTACTGCTCTCTTTACAATAAAAGAAAACTGCATACAGCTCTCTGGATTTAGGGAGAAAAAAGTTATATCTTGTTAAAGATACTGACAACTAATTATTATTTGATAATCAATAGTTTATTAAGCAGGAAAAAAACACACAAAAACCCTTAATACCCATTTCAGATAATTCAATGAGATCTACTAGTCACATCTACTCTTCCAAAAATATACTGCTTAAATATTTACTTAAAACCAAGTACTTCAACCAGAAGCAAATAACTAAGATGAGGATAGGTGCCAATTTAACTTCCCAGCGCAGCCTAAGTAGGGGTCACAGAGCCCTGGTTTGAGTACAGGCTCAGCCATTTGCTAGCTAGTTTGACTAAGACTCGGTTTCCTCGTCAGAAATCTGAGGTTTCAAAAGCATCTACCTCACCTGGCTTGAGAGAGGCATAATCAATCAATTAAACAAAAAGAGTCCAAAAGGAGAACCACACAAATATGGCCAATTGATTTTTGCCAAAGGTACACAGGCGACTCAAAAGAGAAAGGTTGGTCTTAACAAGTATTTCTGAAACAATTGAACATTCATATGCGAAAAAGATAAACTTCAATCTACACCTACTACCTTATGCAAAAATTAACCCAAAATATATCACACACCTAAATGTAAAACTATAAAACTTTTAGAAGAAAATAGGACAGAATCTTTATGACCTTGGATTTAGCTACCTTATCAAACACAAGGCATAAAAGATGAAATTGTCAAACAGAACTTCATAAAAATTAAAAACTCAGTGCAAGATAATAGAGTTGACCCTTTAACAACACAAGGGTTATGGACCCAACCCTAGTGCATTCGAAAATCTGCTTATCAATTTTGACTCCTCAAAAACCTAATAGCCTGGCTCAGTTGGTTGGAGCATCCTTCTGTGTACCAAGGGTTACCGGGTGACTCTGGTCAGGGCACATACCTGGGTTGTGGGTTAGGTCCCTGGTCAAGCATGTATTCAAGTCTCTCACCTCCCCTCTTTCTTTCTCTTATCTCCCTCCCTCCCTTCCTCCCTCTCTCCCTCTCTCCCTTCCTCTCTAAGCATATCCTCAGGTGAGGATAATCCAATCATAGAAAGACAAGTATCACATGATCTCACTTGTATGTAGAATCTAATGAACAAAATAAACTGACTAACAAAATAGATCCAGAGACATTTAAGCATGGAACAGACTGACTAATATCAGAAGGAAGGAGGGAGGGGAGATGGGAAGAGATTAACCAAAGAATGTATATGCATAGCCCATGGACACAGACAATAGTGCAGTAGGTCTAGGGGAGGGGGGAGTACAGAGTTGGAGGGGTCAATGGGGGTAATGGGGAATATCTGTAATACTTTCAAACAATAGAGATAAAATTTTTAAAAAGTAAAAGAAAAACCCTTAATAGCCTACTGTTGACCAGAAGCCTCATTGATAAACAGTCAATTAACATGTTTTATATTATATGTATTATATACTGTATTCCTACACTAATGCAAGCCAGAGAAAGAAAATATTAAGAAAATCATAAGAAACAAAAGATGCATTTACATATAAGTGGACGCACGCAGTTCAAACCAGTGTTGTTCAGGATCAATTGCATTCAAAGAACGAAAAGACAAGCTATAGACTATGAGAAAATGTATGCAAATCACACATCTACAAAGGGCATATGCTCAATATTCTCAATACTCAACAGTAAAATAAAAGTTTTTAATGACAAAATACTTGAAAAGACACACTTTACCAAGGAAGATACACAGATGGCAAATAAGCACATGAAACGATGTTCAACAGTAGTCATTAGGAAAATACAAAATAAAACCATAGTGAGAGGCCACTATATAGCTACCAAAAGGACCAAAATTAAACACACACACACACTGACAATATTAAGTGCTGACAAGGATGCAGAGCAAATGGAATTTTCATGCATTGCAGCAAGAATGAAAAATAACACAGCCACTCTGAAAATTAGTTTGGCAGTTTCTTTAAAAGTTAAACATATATTTTAATGTATGACCTGACAATCCTACCTCCAGGCATATGCCAAGAGACATGAAAATTTATGTCCACAAAAAGCCTGTACACAAATATTTATAGCCACATTACTCAGAGTGCCAAAAGCTGGAAATAGCTTAAATGTCCGTTTATAGATGAATAGATAAACTATGGTGCATTTGTACAATGGAATACTGCTTAGCAATATCAAGGAATGAACTACTAATCCATGCAACAACATAAATTAATTTCAGACGCAATATGTTAAGTGAAAGAAGCCAGATTCAAAAGATTGCATCCAGTATGATTCCATTTATATGAAATTTTGGAAAAGACACAAAACTATAGTAATGAAGAACAGATTGGTGGCTCCTCATTTCAGAGCTTCGTGAGTTAAAAGTCAGGTGGGACTAAAGTATTCTTTAGGTCCCACCGAAGACCTTAGACGAGCAAATGTCACACTAGGAAGCAGACTTTCTATCCTGAGAGGTGCAGATGTGCATCACAATAAACGCAGACCTCCAAGTGCCCACTCGGAAGATGCAGAGAATATTTTTAAACTTTAGTCTTCACTGTAGTCTTGGCAAATTTACTAAACCCTTTGCATAAAGAACAAAATAAAAGCACACCGTATGAAACTTTTTAACAGACTAGTCTTCTGGATGTTAAATGTGAGTTTTTAATAATAATTCCTTTATATATTCACTTTGCATCATTGCAAAATTTTAGATTCACATTCAAAATGAAAGGCTTATTTTACAAATTATTTCACTGAAATACCACACATCTCTCTTAAAATCAAATTAAACCAGATAAAATTGTAAAGAGTACAAGGGGGAGCAAGAAGGGGGGGTTTGGGAAAGTGAGGGAGCAGGACCCTGACTGTGGCAGTCACACACGAGAGTAGTTACAGGATTCTATGCATCAGTCAATATATATACAGAACAGTCACCCTCAAAATAAGTAAGTTTTAGCTTATGTAAATTTAATAACGAATTCCTAAAAGTATCAATGAAACAAAATTGTCACTAGAAAAAGAGTACTTACCTCATAGAAGAGTTGTGAGAACCCAAGAGATGCTGCATGAACTATGCTCGTAGTAAGCACTCAGTACATTTTAAATTATTACAGTATCTAGCATGCAATTCCTATTAGAATCAAATCAATACATTTATCAAGGATCAATTATGTCCTGGCACAGAGCTGGCTTCTACAGCAAATATAACATACATAGTGTCTATACTCTCAAGAATTTCAAGAATGTAACTTACATTCTCATTATAAATCTAAAAGTTAAGACTAAAATTCAGTTATAAAATGTTTAGGAGCAAAGTCAACATAAATTATCGATAATAAAGATGACCAAGCCCAGATAATCCAAGGTCATTTCCATGTGGTTCTTAAGTGGGGGTTGGGGTGGGGGAGGACTGGAGGTTTATTTCCACCTCACCTAGGCAGCTTAGGCCCAGAGCTCACTGCATCCTTGCAGTGGGTGCACTCTCTATGCAGCATCAGTAGATGGCAGCAGGAGGGGACCAGGAGCATGCTGGGTGGTTGGAGAAAGCAGCCTCAGAATTAAACCTCCATAGAGCATAACCCACTGAGAAAATGCAGACTTTATTTGCATCTTTGAATATTCAGCATACTCAACATTTACAAGATAAGAGAATCAGAATGATAAAGATTTCCTGGTTTAAAACTATCCTGGAAAAAAGAAGGCTTAGAAATCAACAACTGTATACATCTCATTATGAGGTAGCCGATTTGTCATCCTACCAAGCCAGAAAGCAAGCCCTGGGAGATACACCAAAACTGAAAGGTAGCCACACACTGACTTCCACAGAAAAAGACACACAGCGCTCAATAAATATAACATTTTAGCAATCTTTTTTATTACAACCTGTCATCCTTCTTATCAATGATTTTCAAATGGTAGGTCTTAAAATACTTGGAATGGGTCCCACCCAGCATTTGTTTAAATGAAATAAACTAGAAATGGAGTAATTGCAGTGAGGTAGGCTAAGATACCAAAATGAGTGGCTAGATCAGGGGTGGGCAAACTTTTTGACTCGAGGGCCACAATGGGTTCTTAAACTGGACCAGAGGGCCGGAACAAAAGCATGGATGGAGTGTTTGTGTGAACTAATATAAATTCAAAGTAAACATCATTATATAAAAGGGTACGGTCTTTTTTTTCCAATAGTTTTATTCATTTCAAACGGGCGGTAGTTTGCCCACGGCTGGGCTAGATTAAGGTGGACAAGATACAGTGGGTAGGTTCAGATTGATAGAGAAGGAAAAGGAAAGAAAATATGAAAGCATACTGAAAGAAAGCATCAAGGCACAGTTAAAGTGCCTTACTGTGCGTATATGCAAAGTGATTTATTGTCATATATGGTTGCATACATCTTGGTCAAAATTTTTTTTTTAAAAAAACACTTCCTCAAATCTTAACCCATGGCATAGTAACCCCTTACCTGAAACCTCTTTGAAAATATGTTTGCATACTCTTTCCAAGGACAAGAATCCAATGGTTATTTCTAAGAAAAGGAATTACCTATCCAGCTTTATGTAACCAAGGCAGAAGAGGGGAAAATAAAAAATATAGGCTGCTTTCTAAATTTGTACTACGTCACCTGATCCATAAAATACAGCCACAATGTCAGCCTGTGACCTAAGATGTGCCACACTGTGCAGCTTTGTGGGAGCCAGTTACACACACGAGCAGAGCCAGGACGATGGGCCGGCACAGAAGGTCATCGGGCGCAAAGCCCTGGTGCCTAGCAGGGGGCAGCTGTAGGTGGGCCCTCATCCCCAGGGTGACCTTTCCTCCCTTAGCATATCACTGGTCATGCGGTCTGGACCCCTGACCTTTCCTCCGTGGAGATAACAGATTTCAGCTCCAGGCCCAGAAAAGCAGCAAAACCAGACAAGCGACTCCTCAGGACCAGCTGCTTTGGATAATAACCCCTCTGCTCTGGTGCAGACCCATCAATCACCGAGAGAACTGACCTGGAAATCTGCGAAATATTCTAATGATTCCTCCCAAGACCTCCCTTAAAATCTCCACCCTTAAAACCTGAGGCCAGAGGACCCAGTGCTCTCTCTCCTGCCCCCTAGCCTTTACCCCCAACCCCACCCCCGCGTGTCACCTTTACCTCCCTCACTCCCAAGCTCCAAGGGCCCTGCCTTTGCCTCTGTAACTTGTTTCCTAAGCCCATCTCTTCTATGAATTACTTCTTCTACCTTTGTGATTTTCTAAATAAATGTTCTCTTATAGTTTGAGTCTTGGCTTTGAATTCTTTCTCAGCCAGAACTCAAGTACCTAGGCTGCTGAACCCAGGTCCTGTCTGACCTGAAGGGCCTAACCTCTGGTGCTGTTCTGCCTCCAGATTGCTGTTGCAGTTGGGGTCCAGGCAGAGACAGGGACCACACACACACACACGTACACACACGTACACATGTACACACACACACACACACACACACACACACCCCTATACATTCAGTACAGCAGAGTCAGGATCTAGTAAATCACAATCAGATGAAACCCTGAAGAACGTAAGCTCCATTCCTAAATTCCCTGGTACACAGAGATCACAAAATAAAATTTTAACATAAAAAAATTCTAATATTGGGTCACCAAAAAGTCTTTTAACAAAAAGCAAAAATCCACCAAAGCATCCTAGATTGTAATGAAATAAAAGAAACAGCCTAACTGGTGTGGCTCGGTTGGTTGAGCATCTTCCATGCACCAAGAGGTCTCCCTTGATTCCTGGATCCCCAGTAGGGGGCATGCAGGAGGCAGCCAATCTATGTTTTTCTCTCACACTTGAGGTTTCTCTCCCTCTTCCTTTCCCTCTCCCTTCTTCTCTAAAAAAATCAATGAAAAATATATCTTAAAAATAATAATAAAAGAAATAAACAGGTTACCCTGCAAAGCGATCATTAAAGAAAAAGGTATGTTGGAAAACAACTGAAATGTGAGAAAACAAAATAGCTGGTGGATATCTATAAAAGAATCAAAAAACAGTCCGTATACAGGGTATAGGAAACACTATATAATAAACACCCTAATATGCAAATCAACCAATGGCAGCAGCAATCAGGGGCGGGCCGGCCATGGGCGGCAGGCACCAGGACATGAGCTAAGACGGGTGCCAGTGAGGGTCCCACCCCCACCATCGCCCCACAGATAGGCCCTGATCGCTGGCCAGGCCTGGGGGCCCTACCCTATATATTGGGAACAGTCTTAGATTTAAAAATTAAAACCTGGCAAGGCTACTCTAACACTGAAAAAACAGGATGATGCAGCGATGCCATGCATGGACTCTGGCTTGCACATTCTGTGGTCAGCCCTGAATCTGACACTTATAACTGTGTGACAAAGCAAGTTACTTAACTTCTCTCTGCTTCAGTTTTTCCACCCATAAGATGGGGAAAATGGTACCACTGCCTCAGAAGGATCATGTTATGTACTACTTTTTATAATCAGGGCAAAAAAATGTAGCTGCCCATACAACAGCAAGATGTTTCACCTGTGTGAAAAGTGTGGTCACGGGTGCGTGCAGCGTCCCGGATTGCGAGAGGGCGCAGGCCAGGCTGAGGGACCCCTCCCCTCCCCGCACGAAATTTTCTAGTATATATATATATATAAACACTCCAAAGTCCAAGGAATCTAGACAAAAACAAACAATAAATAAAAGGTTTCCACAAAGCTAATGTATTTACATGCAGCATCCCATTGCAACTGATTTTTTAGACCTTTTAAACAGCAGGCTTTGCATCATTCTTTTTCTCTAGTTACAAAAATAACACATTCATTATAGAAATTTCAAACAATATGCAAATAAAATAACTTAAAAGTAAAAATCCTTCATAACCCCACTCTTCAGATATAACCATTGCCAATAGTTTTGTCTATTCTTCACATTTTAGTGACTATACTAATTATAGTATGTGTTACAGACAAATTATACATAAAATGTAAGGTGTTTTTTTTGTTTTTGTTTTTTAAGGAAGGTAGGATCGCCCTAGCTGGTTTGGATAGAGCGTCGGCCTGTGGACTCAAGAGTCCCAGGTTCTATTTCGGTCAAGGGCATGTGCCTTGGTTGCGGGCAAATACCCAGTGGGGAGTGTGCAGGAGGCAGCTGATTGATGTTTCTCTCTCATCGATGTTTCTAACTCTCTATCCCTCTCCCTTCCTCTCTGTAAAAAAATCAATAAAATATATATTTTTTTAAAAGGCAGGATCATTCCACATATACAATATTCTGTAAGGTGCCTTTTTTCAGCCTACTGGTATTTATCTTGAAAATCTTTTTCTGTACCTAGACACAGATCTACATCACTCTTTTTAATGGTTACAAAGTATTCTGTTATAGAGGCCAACATTTATTTAACTAGTCTCTTACTGTCGGACATTTGGACAATTTTTTGCTATTAAAAACAATCCAGTAGTTACATCCTTGTGTATATATATTTAAATTATTCCTATAAGCTAAATTCCTTGAAGTAGGTTTTTTGTTTGGGGTCACAGAATATGCTAAACTTAAAAAGAACCACTTAGCTTTAATTCATACCACCAAAAATCTTCAAGGTAGCAATTGCTTTAATTGCTTAATTATTTTGATTTTCATCTTTAATACTGTTTTTGAGAATCATTTATTCTACTCAAAATCAATTGCATAGGAATTAAATCAAAAGGTATGTTTTAACACATTTCTGATCACTTATCAGAAAATATACTTTATCTGTATTCTATATAAAAATATTCTTTTTAAGAAATTTTATGTATCCCCCAAATCATTCAAAAACTCGTAAATCCCACTAGACTTGGAAGTTCTTCTTTAACTCAAATAGATTCACTGTAACCAGTGTCCTGTTTGTCTCCCAAAGAAAGAAAAAACACAAAGAACCCCAGCACCGAACAGCTTCAAAGTCCAACCCAAAGCACCCGACAGAGCTGTCACTCCTGACCGTGCAAAAGGAGCTCAAACACAGAGTGTCATGACGTACAGAGTGTGATTGCTAGTAAATCACCCAGAACACATTTCATGGCAAACAAAATACTTGCTGAAAAATATAGATACCAGGGCAACCATACCGACCTTTTATGTTTTATCAATCATATTACTGAATTATTCTCACTCTTGAAAATGAAAGAGGAAAAGGTGTTATAAACAATGATAATTAGTTAAGGGCCCCGTTCCACACTAAATCATTCCTGCCAAACCTATGATAATCCAACAGACGTGCTATTGTCTGCTCCTTAGTCCTTGTCTAGACGAAGGATGTAGATGGCAGATCCCAAAGCGGCATACACAACTTACTGGTATTAAACTCAATGTTCTAGACCAGGGGTTCTCAACCTGTGGGTCGCAACCCCTTTGGGGGTCGAACGACCCTTTCAAAGGGGTCGCCTAAGACCATTGGAAAATACATATATAATTACATATTGTTTTTGTGATTAATCACTATGCCTTAATTATGTTCAATTTGTAACAATGAAAATACATCCTGCATATCAGATATTTACATTATGATTCATAACAGTAGCAAAATTGCAGTTATGAAGTAGCAACAAAAATAATTTTATGGTTGGGGGTCACCACAACATGAGGAACTGTAGTAAAGGGTCACGGCATTAGGAAGGTTGAGAACCATTGTTCTAGACAGAGAGAGTATAATATGAGTCAGTTCTCAACAGGCCTTGGATAGACGTGGGAATTCTGTGCTACTACAACATCACAATGCCTGGCATCTAGTGAGAACTTACTCAAAATATGGAGTAAATGAAACTTAGACTAGGGGACCACCAAATGAGAAGGTATTTGCAAACGACTGCTCTGACAAGGAGTTAACATCCAAAATATATAAAGAAGTCATACAGCTCAACACCAACAAAACAAACAACACAATTAAAAAATGGGCGAAGGACCTAAACAGACATTCCTCCCAAGAAGACATACAAATGGCCAGAAAATACGTTAAGAGATGCTCCACTTCACTACTGAGGAAATGCGAATCAAAACTACAATGAGCACCACCTCACACCTGTTAGGATGGCTATTATCAACAAGACAAGTATTAACATATGGAGACAAAGGAGTCCTCATTCACTGCTGGGGCATAGCCAGTATGGAAAACAGCCCAGAAGCTCATCAAAAAATTAATAAGAGTTACCATGTGACCCAGCAGCCCCTCTTCTAGATACCTACCCAAAATATTTGAAAATATTTATTCACAAAAATATAGGCACTCCTTATGTTCACTGAAGCATTATTCATGGTGGCCAAGACATGGAAACAACCATAAAAGTGTCCTTCAATAGATGACTGGATAAAGAAGATGTGGTACACATATACAAAGGAATACCACTCAGCCCTAACAAAAGATGAAATACTGCCATCTGCAACAATATGGATGGATCTTGAGAATATCATGCTAAGCAAAATAAGCCAGGCCGAAAAATTCAAGAGTCATATGATTTCACTCATATGTAGGATATAAAACTCGAAGCAACAAATAAACAAACAAGAAAGGCAAACAAAAATTCATAGACACAGACAACAGTATGGTGATGACCCGAGGGAAAGGGGGGGGTGTGGGCGGGGTCAGGGAGGTAGGAAAGGGTAAAGGAGGCCAAGTATATGGTGATGGAAGATGATTTGATTTTGGGTGGTGGACCCACACTGCAATACACAGGTGATGTATCATTGAATTGTACACGTGAAACCTATATAATTTTATTAACCAATGTCACCCCAATAAATTTAACTAAGTATTTTTAAAACTCAGAATAAATATATGTATGAATAAATAAATCACCTATCTTTAAAATTAGATGGTTTATAAGATTAGAAATTCCACACATTTGACCATTTACAAGTCCCAAATATTCTCATCTAATAAAAAAATCCATTTAGAAATAGATAAGCCTACTTATTTTTATCATTCTAGAATTTGGCTGTACCTGCTTGGACCTGGTAAAGAGAAAAACAAGTTGGAGAAGAAAGAAAATGGTATAGGATTCCCAGTTCCAAATAGGTTAGTAAGAGTATTTACACTGAATGGGTTTCATCCGTAACCCTTACCAAAGAGGTAGCGAGGTACAGAAAAGAGAACGTTGGGGCTTAGCCCTGGCTGTGGATTCACTTCAATAAGTCACTTCACTCTTCTGAGCCTCCGTTTCCTTGTTTACAAGACGAGGAGGTTAGTCTTATGATCCCTAAAATCCCTTTATCTCTACATGTCTGTGATATACTAACCTTCCCTCCCCCGAAAAGGGAGGAAGGTATCAGAGACACCCCAGTAGCAAAGTATCTACCTGGTAAAGAGGAGCACTCAGTCAACTGCCCACGGAGGCCAATCTGCAGCAGCCAGGACTGTGGTCAAGACCATGTCATTTCCAACCTCAGCTGGATGCTCTCTCTGAGTTCCCCAGGGGATCTGAAATACCTCTCCCTCCTGCTGTCTCTTCCAGGGACAGTCAGCAGGTACTACAGGGGCTCCTGCTCCCCGAAGAGGCCCTCCCCACCGAGTCCTCAGCCCTCCCACATGCAGTTTAACTTACATTCACCCTGTTCTCAAAGCTGTTCCCTCAACTCCACCTCAGGGAGAAAAAAGTGAAGGTCTCTCCTCTCCAAGCAAATGCCTCCTCATGGGCCTCATGATCAACTCTCCCTTCCTTATCTTCAATCTTACAATCTTCTCAAGGATCCCTAATTTATAAATATACATATTATAAAATTTCCCTCAGTCCTACATCTCCTTCTGTCCGCTTCCTTCTCCCTGGCCTTACTTGTACCAGTCATGCCTCTTAAATTTCTTAACTACACTCCCTGCTCCTTTTCTGCACTCCCATTTGCTCCACCTGCTCCATTTGGTCTCCACCCTCCCCAGCACTGAAATTGTGAGGCAGATTGTCCCTTACAAATGCGTAAGTGCTATGTCCATGAATGGCCTCCTTTATCTTATCAGACCTCCCTGTAGCATTTGACAGTGTTTCTCCCTTCCTTTCAGAGAACTCTCTTACTTCTTGGATCCCAAAACAAAAACCTTTCCCATGTTGCTCCAAATCTCTGACAGTTCCTTCTTCATTCCTTTCACTGGTTTGTCTTCTACCTACCTGTAATCGTCGATGTTTCTGAAGTTCTGTCCTAAGCTCCTCTTCTCCTCTTAGCCAGTACCCACACTTGGGAGATCTCATCAATGACCCTGGCCCCAAGGAGTGCTGCTAGAGATCTCCACCTGCATGTGCACAACCTCTTCAAAAGCTTAACCCCAACACTGTCCATCTTGTCAACTCCTATCACCCACCGAGGTGGCTAAGCCAGAACTTGACCATTAACTAGTCTTCTGTTTCTCATTCTCACAGTTAGGAAACTCTACCCTCAAACGCATCTTGAAACCAACTTCCTCCCAAACTGTATAGTAAGTACCTTAAAGGCACAGCTTCTCCCTAACTGTTCTCCTATCTGTGGTCTCTAATTCTCCCAATCCATTCCACCCACAGCCAATCTGACTCTCTCCACCCCCTACTGACACACTCCACAGGATTCCTCATTATTACCTAGTTTGTCCATCATCTGACTCCCACGTACCTTCTCCAGCTTTTGCTCCTCTCACAAAGGCTCCCCCTGACCCCCACCCACCGCCGTACCAAACTATTTGCGGTTCCCAGTATACCCCATGTTTTTTATGCTTCCATATCTGTCCACATACGCTCTCTCTCTACCTGGAAACACTAAACCAGGGGTCCTCAAACTTTTTAAACAGGGGGCCAGGCCAGTTCATTGTCCCTCAGACCGTTGGAGGGCCGGACTATAGTTTTAAAAAAAACTATGAACAAATTCCTATGCACACTGCACATATCTTATTTTGAAGTAAAAAAACAAAACGGGAACAAATACAATATTTGTATTTGCATGTGGCCGTAGTTTGAGGACCCCTGCACTAAACCATCTGTATGGCTATCTACAAACTACCTTTCAAGACCCAACACAAAAGAGGCCTTGGAAGTCTTTCCTGACTCAGTCTCCATACTACGTTAGATACTCTTCTGTGCTTCTGCAGTACCCACAAATCATGTGTATTACGGTTCTTAGCACATAGCATTGGTTTTTTGTTTTTGTTTTACTATCTGCCGGCATGGCTCAATGGTTGAGTGTCAACCTATGAACCAGGAGGTCAAGGTTCCATTCCTGGTCAGAGCACATGCCCAGGTTGTAGATTCCGTCCCAAGTGTGGGGCATGTAGGAGGCTGCCAATCAGTGATACTCTCTCATCATTGATGTTTCTGTCTCTCTCTCCCTTTCCCTTCCTTGCTGAATAAAAATGTATTTTTAAAAAGAATCTACAGTATAAGTCTATGGAGGGAAGAGACCACCTTATAATTCATCTTTGTAAATCTAGTACTTAACACAGTATCTAGCACATAGCAGGTGACACACATAACGACAAATATATAAGAGGGGGTGCATGCATGCAGCATTTACTCAAAAGGCATTAAAAGGCTGAGAACAATATGTATAG